>NC_136062.1:460482501-465282501 GCF_964261635.1 Lissotriton helveticus
CGAGTAGCGCGTCCAACTCCGCTGCTCTCGAACGGATTTTCGTTTCTGTTGCTCCGGGTGTGCCGCCCGGTCCCCGGGCTTCGGTACCTTCCCGCAGGACAGCTGCAGTGAACGGATCAATAGTCGGATTTATGAAGTGGCCGCTTCAACCTCGGAGCTCGCCCTCTAAGCTGCCGCCATCTTCGGCTGCTAGCCACGCCCCCCTAGTGTCCTAGTTTTAAGTGGTTAAGTTCTAGTCTCACAATTTCACAATTCAATTAGTTTATTTGTTACGGAACTCCAACGGAGGTCCACAAAAATACACCAATACAATAAAAAAAGACATACTTTATAACACATACAATTCTAATAAATATCCAGAAATGTTTTAAAAAATTGAAATATTCTATAACAAGTCATTTCATTTGGAGGGGACAACACAAAAGATCGTAACTCCTGAGCAGAACGAATATTACATTTAATAAATAAGGGTCTCAAAAACATTCGCCTTGCCCTTAGAAGTTCTGGGCACACAAATAACACATGGGAACAACAAAGTTCACAGATTCTCTCCTCTCTAGGAGTATTTTCCCAAATGACCGTTACTTCTCTCAGGGGCAGCAAGTTAGTTCTTAAAAGTAGTATTAGCCGTCCGATTCCGTGTGGGATATTCCATGAGAGATAGGGCTCGCACTCGCACAGATCAACCCGTTACGGGCTTTAGGGTGACTTAAAGCCATATCTCTTGCCGTACTAATCGTGCTTATTGACTTCTTTGGAAATAACTTCAATACAGGCTTTGACATGGGTAAATCACAGTTTAAATGAAGCCCAAATAAATGGTTTGCATTGGCAAATGATCTAAAAAAAGCTGATTTATCTTTTAATTTAGCAAAAATTTCCAACTTCAAGGCGGCCCTTAGGGTGCCCTCATCCCCCCAAAAAAGGGAGTTCCCCCACCTCAGAACCGCTGCCAAGGACAAAATATAAGAAGAAACTGAATGGAATTCCAGACAAAGAACATGTGGGACAGCAAGGAATTTAAAGTACAAATTTGACGGAAAAACCGGCCTTCAGCCTTATCGACAGAGAGCCAGTAATTCCTATCCAAACTTCTGCAGCATAAGTTAATGTCGGGGGGATTTTAACCTTAAATACTGACAGAACATGATTAAAATGACGTCTTCCATAGGTCTTATAAAATCTATTTAGAGCTCCGGCCTGGGAGGCGGTCTTGCCAACACACCTTTTGATGTGCTCTGAGTCATGCCCATTTTTTGAGAAAACCTTCCCCAGATACAGATATGTATTGACCAATTCAAGAACTACGTGCCCCAACAGCCACTTATACCCTTTCTTTATTGGAAAACCTTTCTTGCGAAAGACTAAAATGTTGCTTTTAGCTATATTGATTTTCAAACAATGGTCCCCCGCATATTTAGTTAAAACATCCAGACGACGCTGCAAACCAATGGGAGTTAAATCAAAAATTGCAACGTCATCTGCATATAGTAGGGAGCCAATGGACATTGTACCAATTTTAGGGGCATCCCCCTTCACTGAATTTAATTTCTCAGGGAGGTCAAAAATATAAAGAGAAAACAAAAGGGGGGCCAACAGGCAACCCTGCTTGAGACCGTTATGTGTATTAATCCTGCAAGAAAGCCCCTGCGAGCCACCCATCGTCACTTGGCACCAAGTGTCTGTGTGTAATTCAATTATAAGGGCCAGAAGATGGTATGGCATACCAAGATGAGAGAGCTTTCTCCACAGCGTCTGACGATCCACTTTGTCAAACGCTGTGGAGAAATCAATAAAAGCTGTATAGACTGACATATTTTTTGAGAAAACATATTTCTCCACAAGGGTCTGGACGACCGCGATGTTATCCAGTGTTCCGTGGTTCTTTCGAAAACCAGCCTGTTCTGGCGGTAAGATGTTCTGGTCTTGGGCCCATTACTGCACATGCTGAAGTATGCTTTTTGTGAATAATTTGCCCGCAGCGTCCAGCAGCGTGATCTGTCTAAAACTAGTAGGTGACCTTTTTGAGCCCTTTTTGTACAGCGGGACTTTAATGCTCCCCTGCCAAGATGAGGGAATACTAATCGATTGAAAGCAGTAGTTGAATAGTGGCACCAGGAGGGCTCCCCATGCAGCTGGATCCTTTTTAATTAGCATAATTGGTATACCATCCGGTCCTTGTGCACCGGAGGTTCTAGCGTTCTTTAAATAACCCATCACTTCAGCCCTTGACAGGGGACCATACTCAGCACAGACAGCCTCCTCTATTACAGGCATCTGAAAAGGCACTGAGCTGTTAGATTTATATAGTAGTGAAATGTAGTCCACCCACTCCCTTTCTGGGATCGGAATGGGGAGTGCCCTCTGTCTGGAGTCACAACACTCTGCGATCAGGTACCAATATTTTTTTGTTTTTTGTATCTTTAGCTCTCGCTGCTTCTCTCAACCTTATCCATTTTGCATCCATCTCATCTCTCTTTACTCTTAATTTATACCGGCCTCTGACTCACTTTAGGCGATTAATTTCCCGTTGCACACATATAGAAAATTGTTTATATTGCTTCCGAACTAAATCGTTAATTTCGTAATTTAAAGCATTCAGGATAGAGGGATCCTGATTTGTTCTACGTCGGCCAGAGGGTACTGAGCTTAAATTGTTTATCTCCCTCATTTGTGCCTCAAAGAATTGCATGATATTAGCGGAAAGGCTACCATACAGTTCTGGAAGACTTTTTTTCAATGTCGCGCCTACCTCAACGATATTTTTATGTGTCCAAAATAAACAACCATTAGATTTATTAAAAACAATCGAGCCCTGGCACAAGTGCCCTTGATTCAGTGCGGATAGGTTAAAGGCCAAAGTCAAGCATATTACACTGTGATCATTCCATACTGATGGAATAACCTCTAGATTTTCACAGGCCCCAAACATTTGATACGAAATAGCTATGTAGTCCAATAGGCTTTGTGTACGGGAAGACTGAAAGGTAAATTGGGCTGTTTTTTCGACTGGTATCCTCCCATTTAGGATGACCAAGTCTGTACTTCTAATGCTATCGAGCAGGAGGAATCCCCGCTTGTCCGTTTTTATTTTATCCGGTACAAACGACTCGGGAATGTGCCAAATTTCTTCCTTATCTGGGTTAGCATATAATACCTGCGACGAATTAGAAATTTTTGCATTTAAATCTCCCACTAATATCACTAGAGGGCATTCTTCCATGGTGGCTATCTCATTGATATATAAAAAAAGTGAACTCAACAGATGGTCATAATTTTTCCCTGGGGGGATATAGAGATTTGCCACCAGGAAGAAGGAGGGCCTATCGGACTCTCCCAGGCATGCCAATTTCAGGCAAATACAGAGATTAGATGGATGGTAAAAAACTTTCTGATTCCAATTAATACTGTTCTTAAGCAAAATGGGGATCCCCCCACCAGCATGTCCCCTTTCAGAGTGCTTAGCGTAACAAGAGAGAGTAAAAAACCCATTACAATCGAGATCTTTGCAAGCCCAAGTCTCTTGTAGGCATATAATCAGAGGGTTTAAAGATTTTAAATAATTCAATTTTTCTTCATCGTGCCCCAGACCAGCCATGTTCCAGGACAGAAGTAGCCCCCCCTGGCTACCTCAGAGGAGCACTTCTTTCTACCTCTGGACGGTTGGTATTCAGGGTTTTTGCTACCCAACTCCACTGGGCTAAGTCATCTTCTTTATTTGGGGGATGACATGCAACTACAGAATCAGGCACCAAGTTTATTGAATGGCCCTTTTTATTTAATGAGACCATAATATTTTTAGCGTTGCCCATAGGAGACTCGAAGTCGGGGCCCATGGCGTTCAACACCACGGGATTACCCGGCCTCAGATCTTGAGGGTGTGGGATTGTACTACAACTAGTAGAACAATCCTCAAAATTTGCTACAGAAGTTATATCAAACCCTCGTTTTAAAAAGTGCTCGCTGTTCTGTATGGCTAAGTTGACCACTAACAGGGAACAAAAGGTGACTCTAGAAAAGGAAACATTCTCGTGCTGGATGATATTCACATTTAAAATATCCCTGCTTTCTAACAACTGCAATGCCTCTATTTCAGAAATGTTTTGAGAAGGAGTCCTCTATTTATCGGAACAAATTCGGACTCAAATAGCCAGATGAAATCCACTATGGGCGATGAAGCGGTCTGCACCGTATTGACTTTCTTTACTGCATTTCTTTGTGGAATCCATAGAGGCACCTTATCGCCATTATTAACCACCTGAACCTTCGCGTTGGACTCGATCTGTGTAAGAGACTGTTAAGTTCTAGTCCAGTCGGAAGACTTCCAAATCTGCTACTTTCTAACTTTTACACACCATTGACTTCTATTGGTGCACGCGTGTGCATTTAGACACTGCACCCGCATCCTGGGGGCCTCCCAGGTCCTAACTGTTTTTAGTCCAGTGTAGCCCCAGCGATTTCCAAGGCCCTAGGCCTTACCATTGTTCGTGACGTGGTTCTTATACCACTATTTTAATATATGGTTTTACGGGCCACCAGGGCCTATCCATAATTGTGCAGCTTATTGTATGATATTTAGGGCCAGATGTAGGTCGGTCGGTAACGGCCGAAAATCGGTATTTTCGGCCGTTACCGACCGGTATTTCAGAAATGGTATGTAGGGCCCTTATTTTACAGAATCGGTAAATTTACCGATCGGTAAATTTACAGAATATGTAAAATACCGAATCGGTAAATCTGATATGTAGGTGGGACTCTTCTGAGTCCCACAAGCCTTACCGAATCGGTATTTTACCATCAAATTCAATTTGATGGTAAAATACCGATTCCGGTGTGCATGCACATGTGTGCATGCACACCTACGCCATATGACAGGCAGACCTGCCCTTAGGGCATGTATGCCTGCCACATGGCACCCGAAACTGTTTTGGGGGTGCTAGAGGGTGTCAAAGTGACACCCCCTGCACCCTTGTGAAATTCGGTATTTACCGATTCAGTAAATACCGAATCGGTAATGCCCATACATTCCTATGGGCTTCAAAGCCCATAGGAATGAATGGGCATTACCGGTCGGTATTTACCGAATCGGTAAATACCGAATATTACCGATTCGGTAAATACACATCTGGATTTACCTACATCTCCCTCCTTCTATTTTACCGATTCATAAATACCGAATCGGTAAAATTCTGTATTTATGAGTCGGTAAAATAGATTTACCTACATCTGGCCCTGAGTTCTTTTGTTTAACGCTTGTGCTTCTGCCCTCATAAAGAGTACAGAGGTTTATTCCAGTAATAAATACATATATTTTTATAATATATAACTTGTGTGGTGTCCTTTCATTTGGTATTAAAACGATTGCATATGGTAAAACAGCTGGTTTCACATGCCCTCTTGAGTTTAGCCTAAGACTGCTTTTCTCCATGCTACCATTAGGATAGCTGGTCTATAAGGTTGACTTACAAACAATCACCATAAGGGTTGTTTGGACTGGTGCAAGGTGCTCACTAGAATAGTGAACATCACATACCAGGCCAACTTCTCACATTGGTGTGCAGCGGGTGGGATTTGAGCTTGCTGTTGTTTTACCAAGTGTAATCTTTGACAATATCATTTGAAAGATCACATCAAGTACCATAGGTACATATAAACAAAGCTTAAATATAAGTTCTACTGAACGTAGTAGTTGTAGACCAAAGGGCTTAGCACACCCTGACTACAACTCCTAGAGAGGTTCTAGTAGGTAAACACTTAGGGGCCGATTAGGATGGCGGACGGACTTGCGTCCGTCCGCCACCCTTGAGGAGGAGGGAACGTCCGCAGGGGCTGCGGCGTTCCCTCCGTGCTGATTAGGATGTGACCGCCAGGGTTGCGGTCACATCCTCTATTTTTAACATTGCGGCGGGTGGAGCTTCAAGCTGCACCCGCCGCAATGTTAAAAATGCACGCATTGCATTTGCATGCAGTAAGAGGCAGGCACCGCGCGGTGCCTGCCGCTTACTGCATGCAAATGCAGGGGGGTACCATAGGTACCCCCCATGTGCACCCCCCACCCCCCCTTCACCTAGGGGGCCCGCAACGGGCCCCCGCAGTGAAGTTCCGTATGCTTTTCCACGGCGGAAAACCCGCCGCGGAAAAGCATACTTTACAGGCCATCCTAATATGGTGGACGGTGTCTGACAGACACCATCACCATATTAGAGCTTTTCCGCCGCGGTTGTAAGCCAGCCGCGGCGGAAAAGCTGCGGACGGAAACCAGGACCCACCAGCCATCCTAATGTGGCGGTGGGTCTTTGGTCAGTCCGCTGCGGTTTTTCCGCATCCTCTGGGCCGGCGGTGCCTTCCGCCGGCCCCGAGGATGCGGAAAAACCGCGATCCTAATGACCCCCTTAGTGTAGGTAGGTGCACACACCACACCTCACTAGTCATGTCTGGCACAGGGGAACAAGCCAGTTCTCTACCTGTGGAAAGTGACCCTCCCAGGGCACCCTCCAGCTATGAAAAACTCAGCTTCAGAGAATTGAGTGCCTTGTGTACCTCAAGGAGGCTGAAAAAGGGTCATAACCCTACCATCCCAATCCTGATACAAGTCCTAGAGACAGCTGATCTTGAGAAGGCTTCTGGAGCAGGCCCCTCAGGTAATGCAGGAGAAGGAGTACCCCCACAGATGATGATACCATCACCCCAGAAGTTGAAGAGGTAGATGAGGATGATTCAGATGATGGAGGAAATGGTCAGGTTCAGGTCAGAAGGCTTAGCCAGGCTAACCTAAACTTACATGGAAATGGAGAGGAGTCTCACCTCTCCAGACCTAATAGTAGGCTTCTCCCAGGCAATAGAAGGGAAATATCTCCTTTCAGGGAGTCTCTCCTCTCTAATGCCTCAAGGGGTTCTCAATTGGAATGACTTCCCCTCAGAGAAAAGAGCAAGAGGCTAGGATGAGAGCTGTCCAACTTCAGATAGAGAAAGAGGAAACAGCCCTGGCCCCAGCTAAACTTGCTTTAGCAAGGGAACAAAAATTAAGTGGATTAGATTCCACTGGTGGCAGCAATATCCCTAAGGATAAAGACAGGTCCTATGATCATAGCAACCTGAGTAAGATTGTGCCCCACTACAAAGATGGTGATGACATCCACAAGTGGATAACTGCTTTGGAGAGGGCCTGCATGGTACAGCAGGTTCCCCAGAGTCAGTGGGCAGCAATCTTGTGGCTTTCCTTTTCAGAAAAAGGAAGGGACAAGCTCCTCACAGTTAGACATGAGGATGCTAAAAACCACACTGTCCTGAAGAGTGCTCTTATTGATGGGTTTGGCCTAACCACTGAGCAATACAGGTTGTTGTTCAGAGATACCCAAAAAGCTCAGACTCAGGACTGGACTGATTTTGTAGATTGTGCTACTAAGGCTCTGGAAGGTTGGTTACTGGGCAGCAAAGTACATGACTATACAGGATTGTATAATTTGATTATGAGGGAGCAGATCCTTAGTAATTGTCAAACCCAGCTTTTACACCAGCACCTGATGGACTCAGATCTGACCTCTCCACAAGAATTGGGTAAGAGGGCAAACAAATGGGTCAGAACCAGGATTAGGCCTAAGAATCAGGGTGGTGACCAAAAGAAAGATAATTTCAAGACTCAAGAGAAGGGTGGGAATAAATCAAAAGACAAGTCCTCCACAGGGCCCCAACACTCCAATGGTGGGGGTGGGTCCCAAAACACTTCCTCTGTCAAGAAACCTTATTGCCATGTCTGTAAACAGCCTGGCCACTGGAAGACTGATAGCAGTTGCCCAAGGGCCAACAATAAGGAAAATGTTCCTCCAAGTAATACTCCAACACCTCCTGTTACTATTAGTAGTAATCCCCCAGGTGGTGGGAGTACCCCCACGAATTTGGCTGGGTTTACTTTTGGAACTCATGGGGACTCCAGCCTAACTAGGTCCCCTTCCATAGCTACTCTTGTCTGTGAAAATGGCATGGGGTTTGCCAACTTCACTGCTTGCCCAAACACTTTGAGCAAGTACAAACAGGAGCCCCTCATCAATGGTCAGAAAGTTGAGGCCTATAGAGACACAGGGGCTAGCATCACTATGGTGACTGAGAGTCTAGTCCCCCCAAGGCAACTTTTCCCTGGAGCCACATACCAGGTGACTAATATTGATGGAGTGCAGATAAATCATCCCATTGCAGTAGTAAATCTCAGCTCGGGAGGTGTCACAGGCCCAAAGAGAGTGGCAGTGTCTACAAACTTGCCTGTAGATTGTCTACTGGGAAATGATTTAGAGATCTCAGCCTGGGCTGAGGTAGAGCAAATAAACCATTCCGAAATGGTGGGTCTCCATGGAAAGGTTAGTGGGGCTGTGATGGCCACAGCCCCAATCCAAGATGTCCTTCTTGAACAGGTTGGTAGGGCTGTGCCAGTCTCAGCCCAATCTCAAGAAGATCCCTTCCCTGAACAGGTTGAGAGGGCTGTGATGGTAATAGCCCACACCCAAACTGAGTCCCTTCCTGAAAAGGTTGGTGGGGCTGTGATGGCCACAGCCCAAACTCAAACAGATTCATGTGTTGTGAAGCCTGAAACTATGGATCACTCCACACAAACAGAGAGCATTGAGGAGGAAGAGAAATCTCCCTCCCACCAGACTTTAGGAAAGGATCAGCCTCCTCAGGGAACTGGTCTTACCCCTTGTGAAGAAACTGCCCCAGAGGTAGTCAGGCCTAGCCTGACAGAGCCCCTGATGTCAGTGAACCCTTCCAAGGTGGGACCCAGTCTGGAACAGGTAACCTGCCCCTCTCTACCCTGCCTCAGTCAGCCCAGGGCTGCAGAGGTCAAGGAGGCCCAAAGGGCCCCCTGTCCAATAGAACACTCCCATCAGCAGATTAGGGGCACCAAAGCTAGCAGCCCTAGCAAGGTGAAAAATTCAAAAACTCCTGAGGGATCTCCCTTACACCTAGTTAGGAACCTCCCCCAGATGGACACTGTTGGGCACAGCCAAACATGGGACCCAAAGGCCTGACCTGTCCCGCCAGTAAGCCAACCAAAGGTACCCAGCCTCCAGCTGTAGGGAGCCAGAGGTTGACCCTGAGAGCACAGTGCAACTCAGTCATGGAAAGAAAGGCACCCATGGTGGATAGTGATTGGAGGGAGTTGAGCCCTACATTAGTGGAGCCTCACTTCAGTACTCCATCTCAACACCAGCCTTTTACTTTGCCAAAACACACCACAGGTAGTAATTCCCTATGGTGGAGACCCTCTGATACCCCTAGGGTGAGGGATTGCTTAGTGGACCATGAGACAGGGGGTAACCCTGCCAGTGCAGGTTCCTCCTTATATGGCCACTCAGGCAATATAGGCTTACCTGGTTAAGGACAGCCTTATCTCCTTTCGTTTGGGGGGGGCGGTTGTGTAGGAGGATGGATATCTGAGAAGTTGGCCTGATGTGCAGTGCTCACTATTCTAGTGATCACTATATATCAGTCCAAACAACCCTTATTGATGATTGGTTGTAAGTCAACCTTATAGACCAGCTATCCTAGTAGCATGGATACGAGCAGTCTAAGGCTAAGACTCTAGAGGGCGTGTTAAGCCAGCTGTTTTACCATCACATTACCCCTAGAACACCCAGTGAAAGGACACCACACAAGTTGTTATGAAAATAAACAGTGTATTTATTTATAACAAGACTACCCTGGCTCTTTATGAGACAGGGAGCTAAGCACACAACAAAACTCTTACGAAAATACTTAAGTTAGCACGTTATACACAAATGCCCGAGGGGCACGAAAAACCATATACTCTAAAAGTGGAATGCGAATTACTAGCAGGTAAGTAACAGTTCTAATAGGCTTTGGAATCGCTAGGACTGGACTAGGGAATCGTTAGATTACTACTAGGAGGCCCAGGGGACTCGGGTGCAGAGTGTGCACTCTCACGCGGGATGCGGGACAAAGTCTATGGAAGCTAGAATTCACAAAGTTAGTGTTCACGGGCGAACCCGACCTGGTAGGGAGAAAACGACAGTGGATCCTGACCCTTGGATAGTGAGGCTATGCTGGGACACCGGAGTGCCGAAGTTACCTAGCCCAGGGGCTGCAGCTGCATAGGTCTGAAAAGACGTCGGGGATCTCGTTGCCGGACCAGGAGCCTGGAAGGAAGAAGTTGCTGGCAGGCGACCAGTGAAGAAAAGTTCGATGGATCCAAGCCTGGATCAAGGAAGAAGGAAACCTGAAAGCAGAGGGGACCAAGTTCTTGAATCACTAGCCAGTGATTAAGTGGGCACCAGGATGGCACCGGGCGAAGTCACCGCAGTCAGGTGAGTGGGCGCTGCTGGGCTCTGCAGTCTCTCGGACCAGGAGGCGTTGTCGGCGACCAGGATGGAGGTGCGAGCTGTCCCACGAAGGTTCTTGCTGTCGACGTCGCTGGACCCAGGATTGGGCAACAAGTCTTGGCAAATGCAAGGCCCACGCGGTGGACCTAAAATGGCGTCTTGGGTGGACCAGGAGGGTCCAGGGTACTTCTCCGATGGAGGGAAGCAAGGGCCAGTCTGGAGCAACCAGACCAGCAGCAGAAATGTCGTCGGGCGTCGTCAGGAAGGCCACAAGCCAGCGGGCTAGTAGCCAAACAACGCGGTGAGCAGCAAAAAGCAGAAGGGCCCCACGCAGATCGTGGAGATGCTGGGGGGCTGCTCTTCGGTGCTGGAGCTGCTCAGGGTGGGGGCTTCTCGGACCCCAAAGCACTCACCAGGAATTCACTCGGCGGGCTTGCTGGAAAGAAGTCGTGCAGTCTTGAAGATGGCCGGTCCCTCGAGGTCTCGTCACACCCACGAATCTCAGCGTGACTGATGATGCAGGTAGAGGTCAGAGGTGCCAGGGAAGCCGGTTCTCGTCGAGCTGGGCAGTTGGATTCCGGAGGAAGGACGTGCAGCAGACCGCAGTGTTCTTAAGATGGTGCCTGCGGATGCAGGGTGACTACTCCTTAGTCACAAGGGAGAAATCTTAGGAAGAAGTCTTGAGTTCCTTTCGTGGAAAGTAGTTTCAGGATTCAAAGATGATCTGATTTGGAAGGGGGCCAGTTCCTACCTTTATCCTGTAAAAAGGGGCTGGCACGCGACTAAGTCCTGCCCTAGGGGTGGGACCAGGAGGGGGGTGGTTACACCCACTTCCTTGGCGGGCTTTTCCCCAGCACAGGGTCTGGAGTGACCCTGGAACTGGTTCCAGCCAGCCTATGCACAGTGAGCACCGGGGTGCCACGTGCAGTCACCTTCCTCTAAAGCCCTGCCTACCTACAATACACAAAACCCTGTCTGGGACGGTGCTGGCACCGCCCCTGGCAGGAAACCCTTTGTCCTTATCTCCTGCTCTGGGAGGACTCCCAGCAGCAGGAGGGCAGACTTGTGTCTCGGTGGCAGCATCCATTTTGTGGAGCTGAGGCTCTGTTTGACTTTAACCGGGGTTAGGGGTTACATACATGTCGTGTCCCTCTAGAAGGGTGGAATGCTAACCCCGTCGCCAGAATTGGCGAGGGGTTAGTATTCCAATTCGTATGACACCTTACTCGACATGTTTTGATAAAGCGATACCAGAGTTGGCATATAACCGCGAGGATTATAATGCACTTAAGAGTATATGGTATGCGATATCATGGAAACGGCTAAGGTATAGATCCCGAAAGCCGCAGACAGGCTCAGCTCATGCCAGAGCACCATCTCACACGATTCCAAGCACTCTGCCTTCAGGATTGTTAAGGCCTGCCATAGGAGTGACTGATAGGAGATCTGTGTGTCCATTTTAGGGTTAGATATAGGTATACTATATCTAAAGCAAAGGGTGATTACACGACCTTGCCCCAGCTGTCAAGCAGCCAGTTGTGTCAGATTTGGATGGCCAGCCAGGGGTGGCATAATACATGCTGCAGCCCCTGGTAGGCCCTGGGTACACCTATGCCCTGGGTACCTAAGGTACACTGTACAGGGACTGATAAGGTGACTCAGTATCCAATTTAGATATGTACCTAAGGTACATGGAATCCATTTTACAGAGAGAGCAGTAGGCCTGGGGCCCTGAATAGCAGGGTCCCAGGTCAACTAAGTCAGAAAACCAGCAAAACACCAGGCAAAAAGTTGGGGGCAACCATAGTCAGGGATCTACCTTCCTACATAACCCCCCCCCCAAATGAAAGGAGATAAGGCTAGCCTTGCCAGGTAAGCCTATATTGCCTGAGTGGCCATATAAGGAAGTACCAGCACTGGCATGGTTACCCCCTATCTCATGGTCCACTAAGCAATCCCTCACCCTAAGGGTGTCTGAGGGTCTCCACCATAGGGAATCTCTACCTGTGGTGTGTTTTGGCAAAGTAAAAGGCTGGTGCTGAGATGGAGTACTGAAGTGAGGCTCCACTAATTTTGGGCTCAGCTTCCTCCAATCACTTTCCACCATAGAGGCCTTTCTTTCCAAGACTGAGTTGTTTTGGGCTCTCAGGGTCAACCTCTGGCTACCTACACCTGGAGGTTGGGTCCCTCTGTTTGGCTTACTGGAGGGACAGGTCAGGTTTGGGGCCCTCAGGTCCCAAGTTTGGCTGTGCCCAACAGTGTCCATCTGTGGGAGGTCCCTAACTAATTTTAAGGGGGATCCCTCAGGAGTATGTTTTATTTTCACTTGGCTAGGATTACTATCTTCAGTGCCCTTAATCTGCTGATTGGGGAATTCTTTTGGACAGGGGGCCCTTTGGGGTCCAACACTGGCCTCCCTGACCTCTACAGCCCTGGGCTGACTGAGGCAGGGTAGAGAGGGGCAGGTTACCTGCTTCAGACTGGGTCCCACCTTGGAAGGGTCCACTGACATCAGGGGCTCTGCCAGGCTAGACCTGACTACCTCTGTGGCAGTTTCTTCACAAGGGGTCAGATCAGTTCCCTGAGGAGGCTGATCTTTTCCTAAAGTCTGGTGGGAGGGAGATTTCTCTTCCTCCTCAATGCTCTCTGTCTGAGTGGAGTGATCCATAGTTTCAGGCTTCACAACACTATCATCTGTCTGAGTTTGAGCTGTGGCCATCACAACTCTCCCAACCTTTTCAGGAGGGGGCTCAGTTTGGGTGTGGGCTGTGACCATCACAGCCTTGACAACCTGTTCTGGGAAGGAAGTTGTCTGAGATTGGGCTGTGACTG
This sequence comes from Lissotriton helveticus, assembly GCF_964261635.1. Classification (NCBI taxonomy): domain Eukaryota; kingdom Metazoa; phylum Chordata; class Amphibia; order Caudata; family Salamandridae; genus Lissotriton; species Lissotriton helveticus. The sequence goes on from NC_136062.1 coordinate 460,495,665, forward strand.
GCACAGCCCTCCTGACCTGTTCAGGGAGGACATCTTGGACTGGGGCTGTGGCTATCACTGCCCCACTAACCTTACCATGGAAGTTTACCATTCTAGAATGGGTTTCTTGCTCTACCTCAGCCCAGGCTGAGGTCTCTAAATCATTCCCCAGTAGGCAATCTACAGGCAAGTTGGATGACACTGCCACTCTCTTGGGGCCAGTGACACTTCCCCAGCTGAGATTTACTACTGCCATGGGATGAGTTTTCTTCACTCCATCAATGTTTACCACCTGGTATGTGGCACCAGGTAAAAGTTGCCTTGAGGGGACTAGACTCTCAGTCACCATGGTGATGCTAGCCCCTGTATCTCTATAGGCCTCAACTTTCATTCCATTGATGAGGGGCTCCTGTCTGTACTTGCCCAAAGTGTTGGGACAAGTTGTGAAGTTGGCAAACCCCATGCCAGTCTCACAGACAAGAGTATCTGAGTTTGGGGACCTGGTTAGGCCAGAGTCCCCAGGAACTCCCAAAGTAGATGCACCCAAATTCTTGGGGGCACTCCCACCACCTGGGGGATTACTACTAGTAGTAACAGGAGGTTTGAGAATGTTACTTGGGGGTATGTTTTCCTTATTGTTATTCTTTGGGCAACTGCTGTCAGTTTTTAAATGACCCACCTGTTTACAGGGATAACAATAAGGTTTCTTCTGGTTGTTGGAAGGATTCTGGGACCCACCCCCCTCAGAGGATTTTTGGGGCCCTGATGTGGTTTGATCTGTAGATTTATTCCCACCCTTCTCTTGAGGCTTGGTTGATTCCTTTTTCTGGTCACCACCTTGGTTCTTGGGCCTAATCCTGGTTCTGACCCATTTGTCTGCCCTCTTACCCAATTCTTGTGGAGAGGTCAGATCAGAGTCTACCAGGTGCTGGTGTAATAACTGGTTCTGACAATTATTTAAGACTTGCTCTCTCATAATAAGATTATACAATCCTTTGAAGTCAGTAACCTTGCTACCCAGTAGCCAGCCTTCCAAAGCCTTAGTGGCACAATCAACAAAGTCAGACCAGTCCTGAGACTGAGTTTTCTGGGTGTCTCTGAACAGCAACCTGTACTGCTCAGTGGTTAAGCCAAACCCATCAACCAGTGCATTTTTCAGGACCTGGTAATCATTAGCATCCTCCACTCTTGTAGTGAGGAGCTTATCTCTACCTTTACCATCAAAGGAGAGCCACAGTATAGCTGCCCACTGACTCTGGGGAATGCACTGCACAGTGCAGGCCCTCTCCAGAGCAGCCATCCATTTCTGGATATCATCCCCTTGCTTAAAGGGGGGCACTATTTTAGTCAGGTGTTTAGTATCTAAACCCTTCTCTCTATCTCTTGGGAGATTGCTGCCACCAGTGGGAGCTAACCCACTCATCTGCTGCTCTCTAGCAAAGGCAAGCTTTTCTTTGGCCAGGGCAAGTTCTTCCCTTTCAATCCTCAGTTCAGCTTGTCTCATTCTAGCTTCATGCTCTTTTCTCTGAGGGGAAGTAAATCTCCTCTGTGGAGGATTCCTTCTCCCCTGAGAAGAGGCATTAGAGTGCAGAGATCTATTGGAGTCCCTAGAAAGAGATCTATCTCTCCTAACTCCAAGGTTAGGCCCACTTCGGGTTAGTACTGGGGGTCCCCCAGATCCTAGCCCAAGTAAGTCTAAGTTGGTCCTAGTTAGCCTTCTGACTACCTCAAGACCTTTGTCTACCTCATCCCCAGAGAGTTCCTCCTGATCCTCCTCCTCCTCAACTGCAGTAGCAGTGTTGGGGAGGTCTGGATCCCCAGAGGTTCCCTCTAAGGCTGGCATGTTCTCATGTAACTGAGAAAGCTTTCTGGCATCATATGTCTCTAAGAGACCTATCAGAAAGGGAATGGTGGGGTTAGACCCCTGCTTCAGTTTTCTGGAGACACAGATCTGTCTCATCTCCTGGAAACTGAGAGCTGCATATCTTGAAGTGACCTGTGGAGGGTCAACACTGACCAGGGGAGTCTCAGTAGAATCTCCCTGGGTAGACATGCTTTTCTAGTGAGGTGTAAGTGGTGCACTTACCTACACTATATGTTTGCCTACTGATCCCTTGCTAGAGTTGTAGTTTAGGGTGTGCTAGGCCCTAGGAGCTACAACAGCTGGTTCAGTAGAACTCAGAGTATTCTAAGCTAAGTTATATGTACCTTTAGTACTTATGTGATCTTTCACAAGATATTCTTAGGGCATGTGTGGTAAAACAACAGCAAGCTCAAATCCCAACCGCTGCTCACCAATGTGAGAAGTTGGCCTGATGTGCAGTGCTCACTATTCTAGTGATCACTATATATCAGTCCAAACAACCCTTATTGATGATTGGTTGTAAGTCAACCTTATAGACCAGCTATCCTAGTAGCATGGATACGAGCAGTCTAAGGCTAAGACTCTAGAGGGCGTGTTAAGCCAGCTGTTTTACCATCACATTACCCCTTGAACACCCAGTGAAAGGACACCACACAAGTTGTTATGAAAATAAACAGTGTATTTATTTATAACAAGACTACCCTGGCTCTTTATGAGACAGGGAGCTAAGCACACAACAAAACTCTTACGAAAATACTTAAGTTAGCACGTTATACACAAATGCCCGAGGGGCACGAAAAACCATATACTCTAAAAGTGGAATGCGAATTACTAGCAGGTAAGTAACAGTTCTAATAGGCTTTGGAATCGCTAGGACTGGACTAGGGAATCGTTAGATTACTACTAGGAGGCCCAGGGGACACGGGTGCAGAGTGTGCACTCTCACGCGGGATGCGGGACAAAGTCTATGGAAGCTAGAATTCACAAAGTTAGTGTTCACGGGCGAACCCGACCTGGTAGGGAGAAAACAACAGTGGATCCTGACCCTTGGATAGTGAGGCTATGCTGGGACACCGGAGTGCCGAAGTTACCTAGCCCAGGGGCTGCAGCTGCATAGGTCTGAAAAGACGTCGGGGATCTCGTTGCCGGACCAGGAGCCTGGAAGGAAGAAGTTGCTGGCAGGCGACCAGTGAAGAAAAGTTCGATGGATCCAAGCCTGGATCAAGGAAGAAGGAAACCTGAAAGCAGAGGGGACCAAGTTCTTGAATCACTAGCCAGTGATTAAGTGGGCACCAGGATGGCACCGGGCGAAGTCACCGCAGTCAGGTGAGTGGGCGCTGCTGGGCTCTGCAGTCTCTCGGACCAGGAGGCGTTGTCGGCGACCAGGATGGAGGTGCGAGCTGTCCCACGAAGGTTCTTGCTGTCGACGTCGCTGGACCCAGGATTGGGCAACAAGTCTTGGCAAATGCAAGGCCCACGCGGTGGACCTAAAATGGCGTCTTGGGTGGACCAGGAGGGTCCAGGGTACTTCTCCGATGGAAGGAAGCAAGGGCCAGTCTGGAGCAACCAGACCAGCAGCAGAAATGTCGTCGGGCGTCGTCAGGAAGGCCACAAGCCAGCGGGCTAGTAGCCAAACAACGCGGTGAGCAGCAAAAAGCAGAAGGGCCCCACGCAGATCGTGGAGATGCTGGGGGGCTGCTCTTCGGTGCTGGAGCTGCTCAGGGTGGGGGCTTCTCGGACCCCAAAGCACTCACCAGGAATTCACTCGGCGGGCTTGCTGGAAAGAAGTCGTGCAGTCTTGAAGATGGCCGGTCCCTCGAGGTCTCGTCACACCCACGAATCTCAGCGTGACTGATGATGCAGGTAGAGGTCAGAGGTGCCAGGGAAGCCGGTTCTCGTCGAGCTGGGCAGTCGGATTCCGGAGGAAGGACGTGCAGCAGACCGCAGTGTTCTTAAGATGGTGCCTGCGGATGCAGGGTGACTACTCCTTAGTCACAAGGGAGAAATCTTAGGAAGAAGTCTTGAGTTCCTTTCGTGGAAAGTAGTTTCAGGATTCAAAGATGATCTGATTTGGAAGGGGGCCAGTTCCTACCTTTATCCTGTAAAAAGGGGCTGGCACGCGACTAAGTCCTGCCCTAGGGGTGGGACCAGGAGGGGGGTGGTTACACCCACTTCCTTGGCGGGCTTTTCCCCAGCACAGGGTCTGGAGTGACCCTGGAACTGGTTCCAGCCAGCCTATGCACAGTGAGCACCGGGGTGCCACGTGCAGTCACCTTCCTCTAAAGCCCTGCCTACCTACAATACACAAAACCCTGTCTGGGACGGTGCTGGCACCGCCCCTGGCAGGAAACCCTTTGTCCTTATCTCCTGCTCTGGGAGGACTCCCAGCAGCAGGAGGGCAGACTTGTGTCTCGGTGGCAGCATCCATTTTGTGGAGCTGAGGCTCTGTTTGACTTTAACCGGGGTTAGGGGTTACATACATGTCGTGTCCCTCTAGAAGGGTGGAATGCTAACCCCGTCGCCAGAATTGGCGAGGGGTTAGTATTCCAATTCGTATGACACCTTACTCGACATGTTTTGATAAAGCGATACCAGAGTTGGCATATAACTGCGAGGATTATAATGCACTTAAGAGTATATGGTATGCGATATCATGGAAACGGCTAAGGGATAGATCCCGAAAGCCGCAGACAGGCTCAGCTCATGCCAGAGCACCATCTCACACGATTCCAAGCACTCTGCCTTCAGGATTGTTAAGGCCTGCCATAGGAGTGACTGATAGGAGATCTGTGTGTCCATTTTAGGGTTAGATATAGGTATACTATATCTAAAGCAAAGGGTGATTACACGACCTTGCCCCAGCTGTCAAGCAGCCAGTTGTGTCAGATTTGGATGGCCAGCCAGGGGTGGCATAATACATGCTGCAGCCCCTGGTAGGCCCTGGGTACACCTATGCCCTGGGTACCTAAGGTACACTGTACAGGGACTGATAAGGTGACTCAGTATCCAATTTAGATATGTACCTAAGGTACATGGAATCCATTTTACAGAGAGAGCAGTAGGCCTGGGGCCCTGAATAGCAGGGTCCCAGGTCAACTAAGTCAGAAAACCAGCAAAACACCAGGCAAAAAGTTGGGGGCAACCATAGTCAGGGATCTACCTTCCTACACCATATTAGAGCTTTTCCGCCGCGGTTGTAAGCCAGCCGCGGCGGAAAAGCTGCGGACGGAAACCAGGACCCACCAGCCATCCTAATGTGGCGGTGGGTCTTTGGTCAGTCCGCTGCGGTTTTTCCGCATCCTCTGGGCCGGCGGTGCCTTCCGCCGGCCCCGAGGATGCGGAAAAACCGCGATCCTAATGACCCCCTTAGTGTAGGTAGGTGCACACACCACACCTCACTAGTCATGTCTGGCACAGGGGAACAAGCCAGTTCTCTACCTGTGGAAAGTGACCCTCCCAGGGCACCCTCCAGCTATGAAAAACTCAGCTTCAGAGAATTGAGTGCCTTGTGTACCTCAAGGAGGCTGAAAAAGGGTCATAACCCTACCATCCCAATCCTGATACAAGTCCTAGAGACAGCTGATCTTGAGAAGGCTTCTGGAGCAGGCCCCTCAGGTAATGCAGGAGAAGGAGTACCCCCACAGATGATGATACCATCACCCCAGAAGTTGAAGAGGTAGATGAGGATGATTCAGATGATGGAGGAAATGGTCAGGTTCAGGTCAGAAGGCTTAGCCAGGCTAACCTAAACTTACATGGAAATGGAGAGGAGTCTCACCTCTCCAGACCTAATAGTAGGCTTCTCCCAGGCAACAGAAGGGAAATATCTCCTTTCAGGGAGTCTCTCCTCTCTAATGCCTCAAGGGGTTCTGAATTGGAATGACTTCCCCTCAGAGAAAAGAGCAAGAGGCTAGGATGAGAGCTGTCCAACTTCAGATAGAGAAAGAGGAAACAGCCCTGGCCCAAGCTAAACTTGCTTTAGCAAGGGAACAAAAATTAAGTGGATTAGATTCCACTGGTGGCAGCAATATCCCTAAGGATAAAGACAGGTCCTATGATCATAGCAACCTGAGTAAGATTGTGCCCCACTACAAAGATGGTGATGACATCCACAAGTGGATAACTGCTTTGGAGAGGGCCTGCATGGTACAGCAGGTTCCCCAGAGTCAGTGGGCAGCAATCTTGTGGCTTTCCTTTTCAGAAAAAGGAAGGGACAAGCTCCTCACAGTTAGACATGAGGATGCTAAAAACTACACTGTCCTGAAGAGTGCTCTTATTGATGGGTTTGGCCTAACCACTGAGCAATACAGGTTGTTGTTCAGAGATACCCAAAAAGCTCAGACTCAGGACTGGACTGATTTTGTAGATTGTGCTACTAAGGCTCTGGAAGGTTGGTTACTGGGCAGCAAAGTACATGACTATACAGGATTGTATAATTTGATTATGAGGGAGCAGATCCTTAGTAATTGTCAAACCCAGCTTTTACACCAGCACCTGATGGACTCAGATCTGACCTCTCCACAAGAATTGGGTAAGAGGGCAAACAAATGGGTCAGAACCAGGATTAGGCCTAAGAATCAGGGTGGTGACCAAAAGAAAGATAATTTCAAGACTCAAGAGAAGGGTGGGAATAAATCAAAAGACAAGTCCTCCACAGGGCCCCAACACTCCAATGGTGGGGGTGGGTCCCAAAACACTTCCTCTGTCAAGAAACCTTATTGCCATGTCTGTAAACAGCCTGGCCACTGGAAGACTGATAGCAGTTGCCCAAGGGCCAACAATAAGGAAAATGTTCCTCCAAGTAATACTCCAACACCTCCTGTTACTATTAGTAGTAATCCCCCAGGTGGTGGGAGTACCCCCACGAATTTGGCTGGGTTTACTTTTGGAACTCATGGGGACTCCAGCCTAATTAGGTCCCCTTCCATAGCTACTCTTGTCTGTGAAAATGGCATGGGGTTTGCCAACTTCACTGCTTGCCCAAACACTTTGAGCAAGTACAAACAGGAGCCCCTCATCAATGGTCAGAAAGTTGAGGCCTATAGAGACACAGGGGCTAGCATCACTATGGTGACTGAGAGTCTAGTCCCCCCAAGGCAACTTTTCCCTGGAGCCACATACCATGTGACTAATATTGATGGAGTGCAGATAAATCATCCCATTGCAGTAGTAAATCTCAGCTCGGGAGGTGTCACAGGCCCAAAGAGAGTGGCAGTGTCTACAAACTTGCCTGTAGATTGTCTACTGGGAAATGATTTAGAGATCTCAGCCTGGGCTGAGGTAGAGCAAATAAACCATTCCGAAATGGTGGGTCTCCATGGAAAGGTTAGTGGGGCTGTGATGGCCACAGCCCCAATCCAAGATGTCCTTCTTGAACAGGTTGGTAGGGCTGTGCCAGTCTCAGCCCAATCTCAAGAAGATCCCTTCCCTGAACAGGTTGAGAGGGCTGTGATGGTAATAGCCCACACCCAAACTGAGTCCCTTCCTGAAAAGGTTGGTGGGGCTGTGATGGCCACAGCCCAAACTCAAACAGATTCATGTGTTGTGAAGCCTGAAACTATGGATCACTCCACACAAACAGAGAGCATTGAGGAGGAAGAGAAATCTCCCTCCCACCAGACTTTAGGAAAGGATCAGCCTCCTCAGGGAACTGGTCTTACCCCTTGTGAAGAAACTGCCCCAGAGGTAGTCAGGCCTAGCCTGACAGAGCCCCTGATGTCAGTGAACCCTTCCAAGGTGGGACCCAGTCTGGAACAGGTAACCTGCCCCTCTCTACCCTGCCTCAGTCAGCCCAGGGCTGCAGAGGTCAAGGAGGCCCAAAGGGCCCCCTGTCCAATAGAACACTCCCATCAGCAGATTAGGGGCACCAAAGCTAGCAGCCCTAGCAAGGTGAAAAATTCAAAAACTCCTGAGGGATCTCCCTTACACCTAGTTAGGAACCTCCCCCAGATGGACACTGTTGGGCACAGCCAAACATGGGACCCAAAGGCCTGACCTGTCCCGCCAGTAAGCCAACCAAAGGTACCCAGCCTCCAGCTGTAGGGAGCCAGAGGTTGACCCTGAGAGCACAGTGCAACTCAGTCATGGAAAGAAAGGCACCCATGGTGGATAGTGATTGGAGGGAGTTGAGCCCTACATTAGTGGAGCCTCACTTCAGTACTCCATCTCAATACCAGCCTTTTACTTTGCCAAAACACACCACAGGTAGTAATTCCCTATGGTGGAGACCCTCTGATACCCCTAGGGTGAGGGATTGCTTAGTGGACCATGAGACAGGGGGTAACCCTGCCAGTGCAGGTTCCTCCTTATATGGCCACTCAGGCAATATAGGCTTACCTGGTCAAGGACAGCCTTATCTCCTTTCGTTTGGGGGGGGCGGTTGTGTAGGAGGATGGATATCTGACTATGGTTACCCCAGATTCTTGCCTTGTGTTTAGCTGGTTTTCGACTTAGTTGGCCTGGGATCCTGCTAATCAGGACCCCAGGCTATCTGCTCTCACTGTAAAATGGACTCCATGTACTCTAGGTACATCTCCAATTGGTATTTGGGTCACCTTATCAGCCCCTGTATAGTGTGCCATAGGCGCCCAGGGCATAGGTGCATCCAAAAACTACCAGGGGCTGCAGCATATCTTTTGCCACCCCTGGCTGGCCTTCCAATTTGCCACAACTGGCTGATCACTCAGCTGGGGCAAGGTGGTGTAATCACCGCTTGCTTAGATATAGTATTCCTATATCTACCTTTACATATAGACACATATGCACCTATAAGTCACTGCTATGGCAGGCCTTAACAATCCTGGAGGCAGAGTGCTTGGTTTTATGTGAGATGGTGCTCTAGCATGAGCTGAGCCTGTCTGCAACTTTCGGAACCATGTCCTTATAGCTGTTCTATGATATTGCCACACCATATACCCTTAACTTCATTATAATCCTCGCGGTTATTGCTAACTTTGGTTTGGCTTTATTGAAACATGTTGTGTAAGGTGTCATACACTTTGGAATACTACCCCTCGCCAGTTCTGGCGACAGGGGTTGCATTCCACCCTTCTAGAGGGAGAAGACATGTTACATTCCTTAAACGCGGTTAAAATCAACCAGAGCCCCAGCATCACAAAATGGATGCTGCTGCCACAGACACAAGTCTGACCTCCTGCTGCTGGGAGCCCTTCCAGCACGGGAGGCTTGTACAATAGGTTTCCTGTCACAGGGAGGTGCTAGCACCACGCCAGACAGGAGATAGTGGATTGAGGCAGGGAGGGATGAAAGAAACGAGACATGCCTGGGGCGCACAAGGTGCCCCATGCAGAGGCCAGTTCAAACCGGTGCTGGGGCACACCAGCCCCAGCTCTGGCGCGAAACTGGACAAAGGGAAAGGGGTGTAACCACCCCCTTCCCTGGTCCCACCCATAGGAGGGACCTAGCAGGAAATCCAGCCCCTTGATTTGGAATAAAGGTAGGAGCTGCGTCCTAAGACATCAGATTATCCTGACTGAAACTTTGATACAGAACTCTGGACCTTCTACCATCTACTTTACAAGAAAATACTGAAGAATCTCCCTTGTGGCCAAGGAGTGGCCATCCTGCGTAAGCAGGCACCATCAAGCGCTCAATGACTTGCTGTGTCCGACGCTCCTGCCAGAGCCCGACCACAGAGCCTGACAAGACCCGGATTTCCAGACTTCCTTCAGCCCGATCCACAGCCACAGCAAAGCTGAGACCAGTGGAGGCGACGCGAGACGTGGGACCGGCCATCTTGAAAAGACTATGAGACGCTTCCTGTGCAGCACTGAGGTACCCTCGAAGCTGGGCATTGGGGATTGAGAAGCCCCAGCCCGAGCATCAACTGCACCGAAGATCACCCCTCCACACTCACAGAGTGCTGCGTGGGGCCCTTTTGCATTTTTCCTGCTTGCCGCGTCTGTCCGGTCACTTGCCTGTTGGCTAGTGGCCTCTGTGACGATGAAATCTGAAATCTACACTGCTGGTCTGGTTGCTCCAGACTGGCCCTTGCTTCCCTGCGAAGGAAAAGCCCCTCAGTCCTTGCTGGCCTGAGTAAGAAGCCCTCTTCAGTTCCTGCGTGGGTTGCCTTTGCCAAGGCTTGTTGACTCCAATCCGGAAGCCGACACCGCCGACAGCGAGAGCCTTTGTGGGACAGTCCTGGTCATCGTTGATGCCTCCTGGTCCACGTGGCAGCAGAGACAAGCTTCGCGACAACCACCTGATTGTGCCTGACATCGCCTGGTTCCTTCCTGGTTCCAGTCTGGTCACTGGCTAGTGACCCAGACTCTATCCCCTCTGCTTTCAGGTACTCTACATCTTCGATCCACCCTTGGATCCAACCGGACTCTTCTCTCCTGGTCGCCTGCAGCATCTTTTCTCCATGGCTCCATAGAACTCCACGACGAAACCCGACACACTTTGACACCTATGCACCCGCTTCCTGTGGGTGAGGTAACGCGAGTACTGCGGTGCTGCTGTAGAGATTTACATCCCTAGTGTCCTAGTTTTAAGTGGTTAAGTTCTAGTCCAGTCGGAAGACTTCCAAATCTGCAACTTTCTAACTTTTATGCACCATTGACTTCTATTGGTGCATGCGTGTGCATTTAGACACTGCACCCGCATCCTGTGGGCCTCCCACGTCCTAACTGTTGTTAATCCAGTGTAGCCCCAGCGATTTCCAAGGCCCTAGGCCTTACCATTGTTCGTGACGTGGTTATTATACTACTATTTTAATATATGGTTTTACGGGCCACCAGGGCCTATCCTTAATTGTATGATATTAAGTTATTTTGTTTAACGCTTGTGCTTCTGCCCTCCTAAAGAGTACAGAGGGATATTCTAGTAATAAATATATATATTTTTATAATATATAACTTGTGTGGTGTCCTTTCATTTGGTATTAAAAGGATTGCATATGGTAAAACAGCTGGATTCACATGCCCTCTTGAGTTTAGCCTAAGACTGCTTTTGTCCATGCTACCATTAGGATAGCTGGTCTATAAGGTTGACTTACAACCAATCAACATAAGGGTTGTTTGGACTGGCGCAAGGTGCTCACTAGAATAGTGAACATTACATACCAGGCCAACTTCTCACAATATGCAATACAGATGAATATTTGGATATACTACTGTGTAGTGTCTCTTTTTGTGTGTATTTATTGTGTCACCGGTGTGAGTGCGTTGCACGAATGCTTTACACATTGTATCTGGGGATATGTCTGACTGCTCTGTGCCAAGCTACGGGGGTGAGCACAGGTTATCTTTGGTGTGTCACAACAAAAATGACTACAAAAAAAGAAGTTGCTTGCGAAGGAAACCTTTTCCGGTTGATTTGAAAGCACTCACTCACCAACCACGTTGGTGACATGCTTCATCATCAAGCCCCACCAGGAGTGGCCGAGTGCTTCTTTTTTGTAGTCATTTTTGTTGTGACGCTCCTCTGTTGTTCTATTGGAATTTCGCCCGAGGAGAATAGGAGCGTTTCTCGTTTCCCTTCCTCTCTTGTTGTTACAAGTTATCTTTGGTTTGTAACTTACTTGCCCTGACTAGAGTGATGGGTTCTGTCTGGCTTGGCTCACGTGCATATCCTAGCCAACCAGGTACTCCATTTCTAACACAGGGGCATATCTGCTCATGCAGATATGCCCTCATTAAAAATAAAATGTTTATTGGCATTTGAGACAAGAATAGAGGGTACAGCATTTTAGATATATTCTGAAACTTTACAGTAAGGGAAACCAAACAACCAAAAGTGGAGAAGTAAGAAAACAAAAACAGAACAAAAAACGTGTACATACAGTGCCATATTCATCATAAAAGCAGCATTTAACATATCATTGCTTCACTTTACCCCCTCATCTTATATAACATACATTCTTGACTGATGTCTCTTTTGACACCAAAAACTGATTTTAAGTGAACTACCCTCCTACCCCTCTCCCCCCCTCCATGTCTGTGTGTGTACCCTTCTTCTTTCTATCCATCCGTATGTGCCACTCTCATTTCAAAGTCATGCGTCATCCTACCTCTTGTAGTGGTCACCCTATTGTCTTTATGACCGCTCAGTCTCTGAGTTGTTGGAGTGGGAAACAGCAGGTGTCTGTTCCGCCTGCATGTCCCTCAACATTGCCCTCCAGGTCCGTAGGTCATCTTCCACTTTGTTGTCACTTCTGATTCGCTGCATTCCGACCATCTCAGCCGTAGCTCATTCATTCACATCCCGCATCCATAGCGACACTTTTGGTGGGTTGTGGCTCACGATATGGCTACACGTCTCTTGGCCAGCACCAGTTCTAAGAGCACAAATTTCCTACTGAGGTTCTTATTTTTAGGCAGGAGCAGTAAACGCAGCTATGCCCTCATGTGGGACATTGTGCACCCTGCCTTAGGGATAAGGCCTGCTAGAGGGGTGTCTTACCTATATCCCATGCAGTGTCAGTGGGCATGGCACACAGGGATGTATGCCATGTCGACTTTTCAGTGTAGTCTGCACAAGACTTGCAGGCTGCAGTGGCAGTGTGCATGTGCTTTGCAAAGGAACCCTAAGGAAGGCCCCATGTGTGCTGCAGCCCTTAGGGAATCTCTTTAAACACAAGGCCCTTAGTACCAGGGGTACTTTTTACTAGGGACTTATATGTGAGTTAAAGGGGTGCCAATTGTAGAAACAATAGTTCTCTCGTAGGGGATTTCCATGTATAGTCATAAGTGGTGTAAGCCCACCCATCTGCGGGGACCCTAGAGCACTTTATCCAATATACGTTCTTAAGTGATGAAGTTCGCCTTTCTTCGGGAATACCTTGAAAAGTCAGTTAAGAAAGTTATAATGCAGCGTAAGGATAGGCTATAGTGGTCACAGTTCCTCATCTTGCAATGACAAAAGAAGAGACTGTAACTACATATGCTCTCATTGCATACATTTTTTTATAATGGGACAGAAAAAAGAACTTTCACAAACTCTTTTGCTATGAGAAAACAGAGAAGAAGAAGTGCAGGGCAATGTAGCCCACAGACTGCCATTTTAAGTGAAGAAAAAAGAAGGCTTTGCCTTTAAGAGCAGAGAGACCCCCAATATCCCATCATGGTCAGCCAGAGGCAGTTACCTCAGTTCTTTTTTCCTGCTCCTTCTGACAGGACCCTTGGAGCATTTGAACTCAACCTTTTTAGGTTTTTTCTTCAATTTAGATCTTTGTTCACTGTTTTTTGCTTCACTCAATGTCTTTTGTCTTTCTCTGTGGAGCAAAGTATTTTTCTGATAGGAAAGAGGCTTTTTTCCTATTTAAATGCCATCTCTGTTCGACAAATGTCTTAGATGTGACAGAAAAAAAACTAAAACAGACCCAAACGAGGTCTGCATTACTTGTTTACCCTCCTCTCACCTTCCTGCCTCCTGTGACATCTGCAAAATTTCCTCCAGACGTGCCCTGCATGACAGGGAGAAGATTTGCCTGCAGGGAAGAGAAGAGAGGAGAAAACAGCAACTAGCCAGTGGGACCTTTGAGCGAAGGGGAGGTAACTCTTCCACCAAAGCTCTTCCCTCAACCTCCGGTGGGCGTGGGAGGTCTGAAAGGGGTTCTTCAGACAGAAAATGTGCTTTTGGTTCCGGTCGACGTTGAGGCAGCAGACTTCGAGAGAAGGTACGCCGCCGACATGTTCGCCGTCATTGACTGGCTCGACGTCACGTAAATGTCGACGCTCAACGTCGAGAGCAACTTCGCACAAACGACCGACACCGAGACAGGTGTCGGTGTTGAGGGATAACGACTGACCCTCTCTGAGAGGTAGGCGATTGACAGCGAAATGCCGATGACGAGATTGGTCGACGTCAAGAAGCCGGTCCTCGTCGGGTGGGCTACGACGACAGGGGTCAACGTCGGGTAGAAGATTGTCGTTTAAGGCCAGTCAACAACGGAGGTCGACGTTACGGAGATCAACGACGTCGAGAAGAGAAAAATCCTCCTAACGAAGGAGAATCTACTCCTCATCTGAGTCTCATTCCAGATCTCCTTTACTGGTTGGGATACCTGCGTCTCCCATCCCGGTCTCTTCTCCACTGGACTCAGCAACTCCAGCAACGCCACTACCTCCAGCGTTACTGGCTTGGCCTCTTCATACAGTACCTCAGCTTCTGGGACTTACAGCTTTACCAGCACCTGTCCTGCCTGCTCCTGGGGTGCCTCAGACTCCTGCACAAGCTTAGGAGATCGCAGCCAAGGACGAGCCATCTTCCTCGACATGGATGCTCACACTCCTCCACAAGATCACACATTCACATCGCCACTCTTACCGCAGATCAAAATCACACTCACACCACCAGCGCCATAGGGATACATCTTCTTCTACCAGCGACTATTCCCCTACATTGACAGATTCGCCTCAACCTCGGTCCTTTCCATTTAATGACATCAACACGTTTCAAGAGATCCTGGTTTGCAGTGCATCAAAATTGAACATACCTATGGAGACCCCTACTCCATCAACATCTGTCATCTTTGAGACGCTCAAACAACTCATGGCCTCTAGACTGTTATTTCCACTAGTGCCAGGCCTGCTGGAGTCAGCCATGGAATTGTTCCTTACACCTGGTGTAGCAAAATCAGCACTACCAAGGGTCCAAAAGAAATATCAACCACCAGCGCAGAATCCACTGTTCTTGCATGCCAACCCTCCTCCAAAATCAGTGGTGATTTTAGCTGAATGTAAATCTCACGCTAGCTTTCCAGCTGCTGCTTCTCCCCCGATAAGGAGAGCAAAAAGGTGGATTTATCAGGACGCAAGATTTGCAGTTCAGATGCTATGTCTTTAAATGCGGCCAGTGCCACAGCCCTCTAAGGAAGGAACAACCGTGCCTTGTGGGTTTCTATCCTCCATTTTGCAGACCACCTCCCAAAAGAGCACCAGGAAGACTTTCTAGAAATTGTCCAGGAGGCGGCTATTGTCTCAAATCAAGTCATCAGCGGACTCCCCACGAAATCACTTTACGTCGACATGCATGGCTGCGATTAACATCCCTGAAGCCAGACGCCCAGTTACATCTGCAGAATTTACCCTGTTCTAGCTCCACCCTCTTCGGCTCGTACGCCAGCCATGAAATGACGAGAATGAAAACGGAAATTGATATCTTGAAAGCGATGGAATTAGAAAAATCTAAAGAGCAATGACATTCTTTCCGCCCTTGCCACCGACGTTTCTCTGCACAAAGGGTTTAAACCCCTCAATGACAGTCATGCAAATCGCGACAGTACCAGCAACCGTACCAGTGGCTGTGCGAAACACAGAAAGGTTGAAACTCACAACAAACTAACCAGGGAGGACATCAACCCACTACAGCAAAACCCTGAATCATCTCTTACCTCTCTTCTGTTACCCACTCCAGTAAGGGGAAGCATTGTGAATTATCTGGCAGAGTGGCAACGCATAACAACGGACACCTGGGTCTTAAATATTGTCAAACATGGCTATTGTCTCAGATTCACTGCCCCACCACCATCCATTCCTCCAAGGTTGTCCACGTCTCCCCTCAAGCTCTTACAAGAGGAAGTCAACACTCTGTGCCACAAGAAAGTGGTGGAACCAGTCCCTCTAAACCAACGAGGTAAAGTTATCTACTCCTGTTACATCCTAGTGCAAAAGAAAGGCAGACAAGTTCAGGGCGATTCTCGACCTTCGCATCGCAAACACGTGGATCCAGAGGGAAAAATTCAGGATGCTGGCCTCACACCAAATGTTTGTTTGTTTTGGATACTTGTAAAGCGCACTGTTACTCTACCCGAGTGTCCTGGCGCTGTAGACCGCTGGGGAACCCGTCCTGGTTTTCCCTGTGAGATGGTCCCTTTCTGGGTATCTCCAGGGTGAAACCAGGCATCCCCGGCGTCTGTGGGGGGCCGTTGTAGAGATGAGGCAAGCTTAATGCCCAGAGTTACCGAGTGTGTTCCCCTGGTTAGAGTAGGCACCGAGGCGAGAATTATCGAGTCCGTTGACCCTGGTGCAAGACCCTGCCGCGTCGGGAATTGAACCCTGGTCCCGGGCCGTTCTCTGCTTACAGGTCTGCCGCCTCTAACCAGTGAGCCACACCTCTCCACAAATTTACCCTCAACTTCAAGGGGGAGACTGGCTCTGTTAAATTGATCTACAAGACACATATTTTCAAATTCTGATCGCAAGGTCCCATCAGAACTTGCTCAGGTTCATCATTGGAAAGAACCACTACCAATATGTGGTTTTCCCATTCAGCCTCAAGTCAGTGGCCCGAACCTTCTCCAAATGCATGGAGGTGGTGGAAGCGCACCTTCAGAAACACAAAATCTTTGTATATCCCTACCTGGACGATTCGCTGATCAGGGTATCCACATTCACAGAAGCCTAAGAACATTTCCTATGGACGTGCGATCTGCTTCATTGCTTGGGGCTGCACGTCAATTTTAAAAAGTCCACGTCATCTCTGGTTCAGATTCTACATTACTTAGGAGCTATCATCAATACGTTGCAGGAAAAGGTTTTTCCTTCGGAGGAACAACGGTTATCCATTCTCCTAAAATGTCTCAATCTTCAAAGGATAACCCATTCATCAGTACGCATAGTTTCCTCTCTCCTCAGCTTGATGGTGTCCTGCATATTTCTGACTCCCAATGCTTGCCCCCATAGGTGTCATCTCCAGGAGTGCTTAGATGACCAGTGGAACCAGTTCTCAGGGAACTGGGAGCACAAGAACACTCTCTCAACTCATGCGGTGGAATCTGCAATCGGGGTGTTCCCAGAAGAATCTCCTGAAGGGAATGCCTTTACAACACCAACCACCAACACAGACCATGGTCACAGATGCCTCACTGCTTTGGTAGGTAGCCCACATGGATCGCCTACAGATACAAGGGCTGTGGTCCTCGAGAGAACAAATATATCATATCAACCTTCTGGAACTCTGAGCAGTAGACCTGGCACTCAGGGTTTTTCATCCTTCATTCACGACCAACAACCTTCTTGTTCAGACAGATAATACGACCAGCATGTACTATGCAGGGGGGACCGCGGTCCAGAGCCCTGTCGCAAGAAGCCCAAGTTATCTGGCGCTGGCTCATCACCAGGATTCTAACGTTAGTAGTTGTGCATCTGCCAGGGAAGCAGAATATCCACAGAGATGCGCTCAGCAGGTCCTAGACAAAAACCACGAATGGGTGCTGAACGAAGAAGTCGTGCAAGGTATCTTCAGCTCTTGGGGCACACCTTCTACTGATCTGTTCACCACAGAGGAAAACAAAAAATGCCGCAAATTCGCCTCCAGATTTTAACATCCAAGGTCACTAGGGAATGCCCTATGGGTCGACAGGTGAAACAAATGTCTTTACGCTTTTCCTTCAATACCATGAATGCTGGCGGTCCTGCACAAACTGGTGTCCACAACAGCTCAAATCATACTCATTGCCCTAGAATGGCAGAGGCAACTGTGGTTTCCAGACCTCCTTCTCCGGTCTATCTGTCCACATCTCAGACTGCCTTGCAGACTGGATCTTCTCACGAAGTTTGGAGGTCAACTGCTACACCCCAGCCTTTCCTCCTTGCGTTTGGCAGCATGGCTCCTGAGATAGTGCAGTATGGTCATCTAAATCTGCCCCAGGACTGTATGGACATTCTAAAAGAAGCTAAGCGACCATCTACATGAACAGCTTATGCTTTTAAATAAAAACAATTCTGTATTTGGTGCTCCTCCAAACAAATAGATCGCACTTCTTGCCAGGAAGAAGTCATTCTCCCATATTTATTACACCTTGCCAAATCTGGCCTTCAGTACTCCTCAATCAGAATCCACCTGTCTGCTCTTGCGCCATATAGGAAAAGTCCTTCACAAATCTCTTTAATTAGCGTTCTAGTTATTAAATATTTCCTAGAGGGGTTAAAGAAGGTCTTCCCTTCCATTAGATGCTCTCCTAATCCATGGGAGCTCAATTTAATACTGTCTCACCTCATGCTTCCTCCCTTTGAACCTACTCACAAAGCTTCATTACAGCATCTCACAGAGAAAACTGCTTCCTGGTGGCCATTACGTCAGCGTGTAGAGTTAGTGAGATCCAGGCCCTTTGCACCCATGAGCCTTACACAGTGTTCCATTCTTTCAAAGTAGTGCTGTGTACGCATCCTAAGTTTCTCCCTACAGTGGTCTCACATTTCCGCGTAAACCAGACAATCGCTTTACCCACGTTCTTTCCAAACCTTTCGTCTCCAGCAGAGAAGGCTTTCCATTCAGTGGATGTTAAAAGAGTGTTAAAATTTTATTTGGACAAGACCGAGGCCATTTTTAATTCACAACAGTTGTTTATCAATTACGGCCGAGTCCGCACAGGTTTAGCTACTTCTAAGCAGTCAATTTCTAGGTGGATTGTCTCTTGGATCCTCTGCTGCTATCAGCTAGCCAACAAATCTCTTTCTGGTAGGCCCAACGCTAACTCTACTAGAGGCAAGGCAGCTACTGCTGCCCTAATGTGGTATATTCCTTTGTCAGATATTTGCAAGGCAACTACTTGAAGGTCAATCCATACATTCACTAGACACTACTGCATGGACACAGATGCTAGGGTAGATGCACTAGTAGGACAGGCATCCCTTAAAAATCTGCTTTCTTAACGGGGGTCATTCGTGGTATTTTCTGTCTACCCCACTGTCTTAGGGGGGATGAGCTTGCTATTCTATCCAACGTTTATAACTATTCCTGGAAATCCTCTACGACAGAAGGTATTGTTTCATACCTGTAATTCTAGTTCTCTCATAGGGGTATTTCCATTATAGTCATAAGCAGCTCTTTCTCCACCCTGCTGGGGTAGACAAATAATTTCGTGCTCCGTTATTATCGGTTTAGTGTAGCCTTCAAAAAGAACTGAGGTAATGATGGGATATTGATGGGCTCTCTGCTCTTAACGGTAGAGCCGATTTTTTTCTTCTCTTATAATGGCAGCCTATGGGCTACATTGCCCTGCACCTTCATCATCTATTTTTTCCCTATAGCAAAAGGGTTTGTGAAGGTTTTTTTTTCTGTGCCATTATAAACAAGCATTTGCAATGCAATAGGTCTCGCATTAGGAAAGTTTGAGCTATTGGTCTTGTAAACGCCAAATTTTTTATTTATGTGTTGGTTTTGAAAATAGCGAAACTAATAGCTTTGTCATTTCCAATGCCAATACTTATAACTTTTGTAAATGTGACACTTATAGCAGAAGAGAGAAGCATTACAACATTTACCCTTATGATGTATCCCTCTGGAATACATAATGCAAGCGCATTGGCTTTGTTAATGTTTGAAATATTTTTTAATTGCTGTGCACCTCTTAGTATTGACCCGTTTGCAGATTCAGGAAATCTTTCTTAACAGCCTCTTGTGAAGACTGGAACTTAGCTACACTGCACACGCCCCGCCAAAACATTTTTGGAATTGTTACTTAGGAAGGGTTTAATCGGAAGGACATTACTGACCGTTACGTCGTGACAGGTATTGATACAGTGATAGGGGGAGAATTTTTTCACCCGGGAGAATTCTTTCACCCGGGAGAATTCTTTCACCCGGGAATTACCAATACCACAGGCATTGGTAATTCCCAGTAGCAAAATTCTGTTCAGTTATCAGTTGGAGGGCTGGGCAAAGGGAATATCTGGGAAGGCCATTATTTGCATGCTGAATTCATCCTTTTCTCCAGGAAAAAAACGGGACCTTTTTCCCATTAACATTAACATTTCATCAGGGTTTGCCTTGCGAAATATGAACTTGGGATGCTCCCAGTGCGCGTGCTTTCTGGGCTAACACATTGGGATTACCGTCATACGTTTAATAAGAGCCTAAATTAAAACGGCGACTGACCCTTCCAGCACCAAGGAATCCTTTAGTCGGTCCCGGTGCCCCTGCCTGTCCTTTCATCCCACCAGCAATGTCTGCCTGTATGATTCTTGCCTGTGTTTGCACGTGTTGTCTGTCTGTCACACACAGGTAAGAGTGCTGTCTATGTGTGTCTTTGTGTACAGTTGTGCATTTACGTGCTTTCTTGGTGTGTAAATAGTGATTTTATGTGTTGTCTGTAATGGTGCCTTTTCTTGTTGTCTTTGTGTGCATGCATGTATGCCTATATGTAAACCTTTTGTGAGGGAATGCCTGACGCCTGTTGGACAGTGTGCATGGATACCTGTTGGCATTTTGATTAGCGTATGCACAATGCAGGTGCGTTATATATGGTCTTTCTCCATCCCTCGGACTCTTTACCTGTCCCAGTCCTTTTTTGGGTGTCTTCAAAGACAGCGCTAGGCGGTCTAGAAGAACATTTCCTGGTGCTCTCCTGACATACATCACTATGCCTTCCTGGTACACAACACACCCTGTGTTCCCTTGATGCCTGCTGCCCACACGTTCTATATTCCTCTGTACGTCTCCCTTTGTCTGCAACAGGCCGAGGTTATTTTGGGCTGCGTCTTCACCCACGTTTATGTGTCACTGCCCTGTGTTCAAGAGTGTGCAAGGGGGTGTGTTGGTCTCTTTACAACATAAGCACACAAGTCGGGTATTGGGTACGTTTGCAACACTGCAAAGTCGTCGTCCCCCCCTCCCCCTTGCTGAGACCATTGCCGTGCACACAGCCTACACCGGTGTACTATAGACACGCCCCAAACATTTTGCCGAGCGACAGACAGCTCATTCGGATAAACCAAATAAACATAAGTAAAAAATAAATACCGCCTTCGGGTGAAGTCCGCGCTATATAAAAATGCATAAATACATAAAGAAATAAATCCCGCCTTCGGGTAAAGTCCGCGCTATATAAAAATGCATAAATAACTAAATTAATAAGTACCGCAAATCACCGTTGTCACTGTGCCGGCCTGCGACCAGGAAGTCAGGCAGGCCAGCGCGACAACAGGAAACAGGAAGTAGGAGGGCGGGAGCCTACCCCGCCTCCAACGGAAGAGCCGCGATGGGAGCCGCGTTTGAAGCACCAGAGCTGGCAGGAGCCTACCCTGCGGGTGCCGAAGGAGGGAAGAAGAGTCCTGCTGCCGGGCCCTGCAGCTGAGGAGAGCCGCCGCAGGAATGAAGCCGGTGAGTGGGTTGCTGAGCCGAGCGGGGCAGGGGGGGGGGAGCATGTGTGCGCGCGCGCGCGAGTGCGGGGGGGGCGGGCTGTGTATGTGTGTGTGTGTGCGTGTGTGTATGTGTCTGGAGTGCGTGTGTGTGACTGTGGGGGAGGGGGGTGTGTGTGAGCGAGTGTCTGTGCCGTGTGCCTGTATGTGTGTGCCTGCGTGTGCATGCGCTCGCCTGTGTGTGCGCATGCAGAGGGGTGGGGGGTGGGGGCTGCCTATATGTAAAGCGCTCTGATACCTGATTCGGTTCGGGGCTGGAAAAAAAAAAAAATGGCTGAGTTACTCTGCGCATGCGCGGGTGAGACGCGCGCTCCCGCGGTGAAAACTGCGAAGGAAACGCTCGTGCACATTGCTGTCCACATTCCCATTAACAGGCAACAATAGTTGTCGAGACAGACACTCTCAATGCTCACGCATTGAGAGTACGTCTGCTCGACCTAAAAATGTATGTACTGAAAGCATATGTAATTACAGTCTCTTCTTTTACCATTCCAAGATGAAGAACTCTAACCACTGTAGCCTACCATTAGGCTGCATTATGACTTTCTTAAGTGACTTTTTAAGGCCTTCCCGAAGAAAGGCAAACTTAAGAACGTATATTGGATAAACTGCTCCGGGGTCCTGGCAGATCGGCGGGGCTAGTCAACGCTTATGACAATCATGGAAATACCCCTATGAGAGAACTAGAATTACAGTCATGAAACTATACTGTATAGTTTAGGGAATGAGCTCTGGCATAGGGGACCTAGTTGGCAAGGACCCTGTGCCCTTCTGGTCAAACCTACATCATTTTCCAAGCAAAAAGTGGGGGCTAACCATGTCCCAAAGAGGCACTTTCCTTCAGGCATATTTACAATGAAATGCAGGGATGAGATATAAGAATCTGGTACACCCCTGTGCTCTCCCCTATACCAGAGCTAAAACGGCAGCTGTGCGCAAACGCAGACATCCTTGCACATTGGTGCATGGGTGCCTGTGTGGCAAGGATGATTGTGTTTGGCAGGAAGGGGCTTCATCCTGCACAAAAACAGTCATTAATGGCACTTTGCTCCTTTAATGTGTGCTGCAGAAGTCATCTAACATAGAAAGAGACAAAACTTAGGAGAAATAGTAGTATTTCTACTAGTTGCGCCACTTTAACACGTTCCCTTGAAAGGCGTTAGTTTGTGGCGCTCCCTCAGATTTACCAATCCTTGCATATCTGGGGCAGTGAAAAAAGCCATGGGTGGCGCGTGGGAACAGCCACAGCAACATCCATGACATGCCCCTTTAACACTGAATACTGCGTGAAAGAGGGCCATAGTTTCAAGGCAGTCCAAAGCCACGCAAAGTGGCTCTGTGTGGCCTTGTAAATATGGGCCAGCACATAGCACCACCAAAGCATCAACAATAGTGACTCTCCGGTGGTGCTAGGGTTTTGTAAATATGCACTTGTGTTTTTTACTCTTCAACTGCATGTAAATGAACACATCCTAAAAATGAGATTCCAGGCTAACTTCCTTTACAAGTAAATGTAGAGGCATTCGCGCACCTCTGGGAAAACAGTCATGGAGCGCCTGGGGAGGGGGGCCGCGCTTCCCAGTTTGAAGACCTTAGAGAAGAGGTCTTCAAACTGTGTGGTCCACCCCTGTAGTGGCCATGACCGTGTTCGCAAGGGACAAAACAATCAATGGGAGGGGAGTGAAGAGGTAGTGCTCAGAAGAGTACTATAGTGGATGCAACCTCCTCTTTGCCAAGGTTTTAGAAAACAAAAAGATGCACCACTAAGCGGTGTTTTGTATGTCTAGCTGTGTAAGGCATACATAATGTTTGTTAAAATACCCCTCACACACCAAAAGGGCCCTTGGTGTCATGCTTCATCATCGGGGTCTTCCCGCCCCGCTGCGGGACGGGGCGTGCTTCGACTGGCGACTAAGCTGGAGCACTTAGATTTTTGAAAGTGCTATGTGTGGTGTATTTGCTGTGAGTGAAGTAGGGTCAGGGGTGAATGAAAAAAGTGATGTTAAAAAATGCCACACATAGCACTTTAAAAAATCTAAGTGCTCCAGCGTAGTCGCCAGTCGAAGCACGCCCTGTCCCGCAGCGGGGCGGGAAGACTCCGATGATGAAGCATGACACCAAGGGCCCTTTTGGTGTGTGAGGGGTATTTTAACTAACAATATGTATGCCTTACACAGCTAGACATTCAAAACACCGCTTAGTCATGTTCGCAAGGGGGCGCAAATGCCTCCGTGAGAACCTGGAAATAAAAATGGTCTGGAAGCATAGATTTGTTTATTTAACACATTTCCAGGCTGTCTTAATTTACAAGCGGTACAAAAGGGGGTGGTGATGGACGGAGCATCTGAATCAATCAAACACTCACACCCAGTCAAAAGATCTGGATTTAATCCATCACTGTTCTTTAGCCCACTCTGCCACCCCAGTTCAGACATGGCTATATGCAAATCAGTCTGACCCTGTGCCTCATGGGAACAGTCCAGCCCGAACTGCCAAGCCATGTCTTCCCTGGACCGGAAACAAGCTTCCGAGGACTGGTTTCTGGCATTCCAGCCGTCTACAGCCCGGCTTGCTTGAATCCAGTGGCAAAGTGAGCAAGGGATTCACGTCTGAGCATACCCTGCCACACTTATGGCGGCCAAAAGCGGTACAAAAGGGGGTGGTGATAGACGGAGCATCTGAATCAATCAAACACTCACACCCAGTCAAAAGATCTGGGTTTAATCCATCACCGTTCTTTAGCCCACTCTGCCACCCCAGTTCAGACATGGTGATGGATTAAACCCAGATCTTTTGACTGGGTGTGAGTGTTTGATTGATTCAGATGCTCCTTCCATCACCACCCCCTTTTGTACCGCTTTTGGCCGCCATAAGTGTGGCAGGGTATGCTCAGACGTGAGTCCCTTGCTCACTTTGCGACTGGATTCAAGCAAGCCGGGCTGAAGACGGCTAGAATGCCAGAAACCGGTCCTCGGAAGCTTGTTTCCGGTCCAGGGAAGACATGGCTTGGCAGTTCGGGCTGGACTGTTCCCATGAGGCACAGGGTCAGACTGATTTGCATATAGCCATGTCTAAACTGGGGGGGCAGAGTGGGCTAAAGAACGGTGATGGATTAAACCCAGATCTTTTGACTGGGTGTGAGTGTTTGATTGATTCAGATGCTCCGTCCATCACCACCCCATTTTGTACCGCTTTTGGCCGCCATATGTGTGGCAAGGTATGCTCAGACGTGAGCCCCTTGCTCACTTTGCCACTGGATTCAAGCAAGCCGGGCTAAAGACGGCTGGAATGCCAGAAACCGGTCCTCGGAAGCTTGTTTCCGGTCCAGGGAAGACATGGCTTGGCAGTTCGGGCTGGACTGTTCCCATGAGGCACAGGGTCAGACTGATTTGCATATAGCCATGTCTAAACTGGGGTGGCAGAGTGGGCTAAAGAACGGTGATGGATTAAACCCAGATCTTTTGACTGGGTGTGAGTGTTTGATTGATTCAGATGCTCCGTCCATCACCACCCCCTTTTGTACCGCTTTTGGCCGCCATAAGTGTGGCAGGGTATGCTCAGACGTGAGTCCCTTGCTCACTTTGCCACTGGATTCAAGCAAGCCGGGCTGAAGACGGCTGGAATGCCAGAAACCGGTCCTCGGAAGCTTGTTTCCGGTCCAGGGAAGACATGGCTTGGCAGTTCGGGCTGGACTGTTCCCATGAGGCACAGGGTCAGATTGATTTGCATATAGCCATGTCTAAACTGGGGTGCAGAGTGGGCTAAAGAACGGTGATGGATTAAACCCAGATCTTTTGACTGGGTGGGAGTGTTTGATTGATTCAGATGCTCCGTCCATCACCACCCCCTTTTGTACCCCTTAATTTACAAGCAGCAGCTGAAGTGCATGGCAGGGTGAAGGACATGATTACATAGAAAAAAGTATTCTGTAACTATTTTGTTCTATTTTTTCACCTGCAGGTAACTGCCGATAAAATAACGCATACCTTGAAGAAAAAATAATTTCAAGGTAATACCTTTGAATCCTCAGTTGGTTAGTGCAATCCCTGCAGTTGTCTGTTGTGAAGTGAAATATTTACAGAATTAAAGCCTGGTGGGCGCAGTAGGAAAAAGGGTCCATCAGTGGCTTGTACGTTTATATACAGTGCTGCGAGCTTTCAGCCTGTAACAGAAAGCACTGTAACTGTGAATATGTAAATCATTGTTTTAAAACTGTTTTACACCGAGATAGACTGCTGCAGAATGGCTTAGTCAGAGCCACTGGAATAATGTAGCAGGGGAGAGCCGAATAATGCACCAGAATTGATGAAATTATCAAGAAGAAAAGGCAAATAATATGGAATAATGTGGCATATTTTTTTTAATTCTTTTTTTTATTAACGAAAAAGGGACAAACAATACATATACAAACATAGACCAGAGTGCATCAGGTGACCATTGTTACATACGTTTAGATGCAGACTTCCAAAGAAAAGCAATCAATTAAAAGAAAGGGAATGGACCTAGGTAACCTCCTGTTCCTCACTAACAGGATCTAATTCCGGTGGTTCACAGAGGTCGCCTCGATAGGCATTCCAGGTTCCCCAGATCTTGACCCATTTGCGGGGCCGTCCTCTAGACACATATACAGACTTCTCATGAAACAAACACCAGTCGAGGTCTTCCATCCATTTCCCAACTCGAGGTGCCCGAGAAGCACCCCAAAGCTGTGCAATATTCCGCTCAGCCACCGCACAAGCCAAAGTCACCCAGATCTTGCCATGGCTCGGCAGGTCCGTGGGCTCCCACACATTCAACAAACAACGTCTTGCCCATAGCTCAACCCTCACTCCCCATACTTCGCTCATTTTCGAATGTATCTTGGTCCAAAAGTCACGGACCCTCTCACACTCCCACAAAATATGCAGGAACGTCCCAGGCAAACCGCACCCTCTTCTACAATCAGCAGATGCAGCCAAACCCATCCTCTGCAATCTCGGGCCCGTGACATAGGAGCGGTGTAAGATCCTTAGTTGAACCAATCGAAGCCTCATAGGGACCGCCACCTCCCTATGGGACGACACCGCCTCCCTCCAGTCCTCCTCATGAAGCACAAGGCCATCTGCAACCCATTGTTCACGCAACTTCACCAGAGGGTCCTCAGTATGGTTGATCAGTTTGCTATATGTTAAAGAAATCGTTTTTGTGGGGACAAGGCCATCTAGGACACAATCCTCCAGTGGGGAGGCCACCAGTGGCTTTTCACCCCTGGGGATAACAGCACATAGAGCATGGCTAATCTGGAGGTAACAAAACCGTTCCGTTTCATTTAGCTGATACTTAGCCTGCAGCTCCTCAAAGGTCAACATCCTGTCCTTGCCCCACATATCACACACCCGAGTTATACCAATCAAATCCCAGCGGTCAAACCCTTCCTTTTTCCAAAGCATCCCCAATTTCTCAGAACTCCACAGCGGTGTAGCCAGCGTCAATCGCCCAGCCCATTTAAGATCCCTATTGGCCTCATGCCACACTCTCGTAGAGATCAAGGGGGGTCCCACCAACGGAAAACGACCACGCCTAGCATATAACACGCGGGTTTACTCTCCCCCCGGCACCTGACCGCGGTCCATCGCAAATCCGGGATCAACAAGAGAGCCGTAAATGGCGTGGTTGATGAGCCGCTTAGGTTATATTATGAATAGGGACAAGGAGGCAGAATTACTGTTTGGGAATCTAGCTGCGGGTGGCACCATAGGGAAGTCTGTGGGTCCCCCTACTGCTACGAAAAAAGAAGGCCTTAGAGCCAAATTCGCGAAATTAGAACTGTTGAAACGTACTGAACTCACCAAATGGTGGGATGCTGCCACTTTAAAACAATACTTGATTCTTAATAGGATCCCACGGGGACTTAGATCTAGTATAATACCAACTTATGAAGATTTAGAACCTGATCTATATGAAATATGGGAGAAGGAGTTAAACAACAGTTCACGTAACCTCATCCAGATCTTAATTGACAATGCAGACAGGAAGATA
Organism: Lissotriton helveticus; assembly: GCF_964261635.1. Classification (NCBI taxonomy): domain Eukaryota; kingdom Metazoa; phylum Chordata; class Amphibia; order Caudata; family Salamandridae; genus Lissotriton; species Lissotriton helveticus. The sequence continues at coordinate 460,522,629 of NC_136062.1, forward strand.
GCCAAACTACTTATTGAAATTAATAAAATTGAGGATGAGATTAAAGAAATGAATTTACCAGAACTTACGATCAAGAATTATACAATTCTTGATGAGAAATTAAATGATTTGCAGATGGATATTAAGAGAAGGAAAGCTCATAAACTGAAACGTGATGAGAAGGACTATAAAATGGGACGAGTGTACACATTCGCCAAGAGGTTCGATTATCTAATTAAGAAAAGTCCTCCGAATATAATTAGTGGCAGTACACCCCTGGTGAGTGATACTGATGCATCTTCGAACATATCAAGTAGTGAAAATGAAGATGTACCGGATATGGTCCCTTCCGGTAATACTAATAATTTTTTTTAGAGGAGGTCCAGAGACTAAGGAGAGGGAATCGGGACTCAGAATTGAGGAATCGAGAATCAACAGTAAAAAGACAAGGAGAGGTAGCAGGGGCGGTAGGAGATCCAGGCGCGAGAATAAGAACTCTAAGATCTTGGAAACAATAACGACTAATGATGTTACCACAGCATGTGACATAGAAGTGATCAATTTATCTTCTTGTGATTTATCTGACAACATGTTATCTGTTCTCAAAAAAGGTTTGGGTTTTTGTCCTGCAACTCGAATGGATTGGTGTATGGCTAAAATTGATTTGTTTAAGTTTACTAGAACTCTGAAGTTAAAGAAGTTCTTTGTTAACATGCCAGAGAAAGACAAACAATCCTCTAATAAAATATTGAGTGAATTAACTATACAGGAACTGAAAGATACTCAACTTCTTTTATCACTAACGGAGAGAGAAGATGACCCTATAACTATGTTACAACTTATGGAAGACATGGAAATTACCAGATTTCAAAGAGAAGGGAGTGGACTCAAAACCAAGTCCAAGTGGACCCCCCAATTGACACCAGGTAACACTATAGATGTGTTTTTTAAAATGGTGAGTACTGAGATTGACAGAGAAATTGACATATCACACAGGATGGGTAAGAGGGGATTACAGCATAACCTTACCTTTGGTGAAAGAGAGGCACTTCAAGAACTTATGAATAATAAATCTATTACAATACGGAGTGCTGATAAGGGTGGAAATGTTGTTGTTTTAGATACTTTACAGTATAACAATGAAGTCTACTCTCAGCTTAATGATACTGTTTACTATGAGAAACTCACCACCAATCCTTTACCAGAACTTATTGTCAAAATTAATGGGGAAATTAAGACATGGTACGATCTAACTTTGTTGGATCATGATGAACTCCTCTACCTGACTTTGAGTAACCCAAGGGCGCCTTGCCTATATACTCTCCCTAAGGTCCACAAATGCCGGGACAATCCACCAGGCCGGCCCATTGTCTCCGGCATAGGTGGTCCAACAGAACGCTTATCTGAGTTTATTGACTGCTTTCTGAGACAACATGTATACAACCTTCCGTCTTTTATTGAAGACACTAAACACGTCTTGAACTTATTGGAGGATATAATCTGGGAGGATGGTATGTTATTGGTTACACTAGACGTGGTTTCTTTGTATACTATTATTGATCACAGTCTAGGTATACGTGCTTTGGACCACTTCCTAAGTCAAAGACCGGCTGAAATGTATGATCATACTCAAATGCTTTTACGAATGACTGATTTAGTGTTAAAAAACAATGTTTTCCTATTTGACGGGAAGTGGTTTAGACAGCGCCTTGGGACCGCGATGGGCTCACGATTTGCTCCGTCTTTCGCCAACCTGTTCATGGGTTGGTTCGAGGCGGAGCGAATCTGGGGCCCAGCGGGAAGTGAATGGACCCAATATATACACTATTGGGGACGTTTCATTGATGATTGCCTGTTAATTTGGACAGGCACAGTTGAGTCATTGAAAGGTTTCTTTGAATACCTCAATGACAATGTATACAACCTGAAATTTACAACGTCTTATGACAAACAGAGTATTACCTTCTTGGATGTTGAGTTGTTTGTGGAGGGTGACAGGATTAAGAGTAGAATGTTCAGGAAACCGACTAGCTGCAACGCGATACTACATGCAGGAAGCGGTCATCCTAGTTGCCAGAAAAAAGCCATACCTTACGGTGAATTTGTCAGGGCTCGTCGTAACTGTGCTAACGACAATGATTTTGAGAGTAACCTGTTAGACATGTCCAATAGATTTCGACATAGAGGTTATAAGGAGGAAACAATCAGATTAGCGGTATCAAGGGTTAAGAAAATGAAACGAGAAACTACCCTGAAGAGAAAGAAGATTGAAGGTACGACAAGTGATCAGAAAGTGAGATTAATTACAAATTATGGTGTAGACAGTTGTAAACTATTTACGATTCTGAAGAAACATTGGCACCTTCTGACTATGGACAATGATTTGAGACCACATTTATTTGACAGGCCAAGCGTGACTTTCAGAAGAGGGACTACATTGAGGAACTTATTAAGTCCGAGTTACCCGAGTAGAGAGAACAAAACTGACTGGCTTAACAGTTTTAAGGGTTTTTATAAATGTGGCCGGTGTGTATCATGCAGATGGGCAAAAAAGAAGGTGCTAACTTTTGAATATAACAATTCTGGAACTTATACAATTGGAATGTTTATCAACTGCGACACTACTTTTGTGGTTTATGTGATAGTGTGCTCCTGCGGAAAGATTTATGTAGGGAGCACAATTAGAAGATTAAGAGACAGAATTGCTGAACATTATAGAGCTTTGAAAAACGGTGATACACGCTATCCGATTGCATCCCATTTGGTACAAAACGATGCAAATAGAGATCAGCATTCTTTTACTTATCATGGTATCGATCATATTAGAGCAGACCCTCGTGGGGGGAACAGACTTCTGATGTTGAGGAGACGTGAGGTTCAATGGTTGATTAAACTAAGGGCCGTTGAGAGCGGGCTTAATGTTGATCATGAATATGAATTTTATCTAGGCAACTAATCAACTTTTATGTACATTGTGATTATGAATGAAGAACTTGTGTATGCTTTATATAATACTGTTTGTCACCTTAAGGACATACACAATATCCAATGTGCACAATGTCTAACGTTTAATTATAGAAACTGTGCTTTATCTATGTAGTACTGATGCAACGAACATGTGTGCTAAATTCAATGTGCACAATGACTAATGTTGGATTATAGAAACTGTGCTGTGTTTATTCAGTATTGACTCAACCAACATTTGTGCAAAATGTGATTTAATATTTTGGCGTTATGGACAAATATCGTCTGGCTACCTGTTGATTTTGTACTGGTGAACTGTGAATTTGCGATGTTAACATTGAGCTGTGTAACCCGTGGGAATCGTGGACTACAGGGTTAACGCATTGCATATAATTTAATGGGATAAAATACTAGAATTACCGTTACTGGCATTTAGACCTCTAACTTTGATCTGGTGCAATTTGGGAACAAGCTGTCAACGACGGTATTGCGAGTCCTATCCTATTGATATTTTTTACTAATCTAACTTTAAGGAGTACAGCATAGTACTGTAATATAATGTTACTGTTAATCATTATTTGATTTATTCTGGATGGAAGAATATACTGCTCAACTTACTTAGAAACGGATTACTATGGTTACATAGACGGGTGCAACTATTACAAAATGGCGCTGCCGAAATTGCGGATTAGGACGCGATGTAAGTCACTTCCATCTAGACATTACAAGATGGCGCGTAAAATGAACTCGATCGCCAGAGTTTTTTGATCCTCGCCCTTTTTTTGCGTTACAGATAATATGTTACACTTAATGGCGAGAGTGTATATGAATTTAGTATGTTATCGTTTAGGTAATTACGTATCTTTAATCAGTACTATACTGACACCGATTAGAATTTAGGGCGTTTTATACTGTTCCAATATGGCGCCCATAGTTTAGGCATTAGCCACGTTGACATGAACAGCTATATAAACACATTACAAAATGGCGCCGACGCTAAACGCCACAGAATACGCGACCCTGAGGATGAAGCTTGGTGAGTACGGAACTGGGGGAATGGATGAGAGCCAGTATTGATGCGGACATACTTACTAATGTATGTCTTTATATTTTTAGATACGTACACGTATGAACTAACAATTTGATGGTGAAAATAAGGACTAGAGTGGAGAATCTCAAACGCGATATACTGTAGATTAGGTGAGATTACATTGTACATATGGGATATAAGGTGTCCAATATCGTCGTGTTACTTGTCAGATGGTGACTACTGATTTACTTAAACACTATATTGACGAATCTATTGAATTGTAGGTATACATGAGCTCCATTGTGGCGGAGGATAACATATAAAAACTATTACTACTAAACTTGGATCCAAGCGAATACTTGAGATATAGATGCTGATATTTGAACACTATAACCAGAAATTGCTTGGTGAGTGTTTACTACGTCTAGTAATGGATTTATGAGACTTTAATCTATAATTGAACTTTTCATGTAGTTACCATATGATATTGGATTTACTTGTAGGTTGTTGAATTTACATATTTGAATGGGAATGGACAAGTGTTACTTTCATTGATTGCGACAACAAAGAATTTTCATATTGATGGTGAGTTGGTTTAAATACTTAATTTGATGGTTTGCAATGCGTTATCCAGTTGCCCAGGTATCACATGGTGATCACATGACTCTTTTGTTGAGAAGTAATAAGTATAAACAGTTTGGATTTATGACTTGACAAGTACAGAAGCACGAATTTGGCGAATATGCGTCTTCTTTTTCAAATGGATTTAGATATTTTGTGACTAGAAACTGGTTTGATAGTACATTCCTTTTACTTTAAAAACGCTTCTCCTATAGATGTATGTTGAAGCGAGTATGGATATTTATAATATGTTACTGTATTTGGAATTGATTTTTATAATTTTTGGGTTGCAGCCCTGAAGAAGTCATTGTCTTACGGACTGACGAAACACGTGTTGGCTGCGCTTTTCAATAAATTGAACTTCTAAAGACATTTCTGGATTCTAATTTTGGATAATCATTGATGAATGAAGATAATATTCGACATAGACATTGATATATTGAGTGCTCGGAGGACTACATAAATATTGGCCTTTGGTTTCTTCAGAGATCGTGGTAACCGGTCTCAATTCTCCTCCTGAGCACCGACAATACGCATGATATTGCAAATTGACTACTTGCCTATACTCTGCTGTGCGCTCTTGTTGACCGTTACCTATTTTTGTTGTTGTGGTTGATGAGAGCCAGCTGGGACGCCCAATAGAACTTCCGAATATTGCGCAGACCGATGCCCCCGTCATACCAAGGCAACATCAGCTTCAACAACGCAATACGCGGCCTCCCCTCCCACAGAAGGCTATGCTGCAAAGATTCAATCTCGCCAAAATACGACGGGGGCACAGGGTCGAAGGAATTCTGCAGAACATATAAGAACCGCGGAAGAGCCATCATTTTGAAAAGGACAGAGCGGCCCAACAGAGAGAGCGGCAAAGCCTTCCACCTCTCAACATCAGCACGAAGTCTGGCCAGAGGGGGCAACAAATTCGACCGAAAGCGTACCTTAGGATCCCTGGAAATGTGAATCCCAAGGTATCGAAAACTGACCAGTTCACACTCCCACTTTCACAGGGCAGTTCCCAGGCACCCTAGGGGGATCTCCACTCAAAACAAAAAGAACCGATTTCGTCCAGTTGATCGCGAAGCCCGAGTACCTCCTGAAGATGGCGAGGACATCCATAAACACTACGAGGGAACTACGGGGGGAGGTAAGGTATATCAGGATATCGGCGGCGTAGAGCGAGATCTTATCTTCCCACTCCGATGTCCAACGCAGCCCTCTAATCGATCGGTCCCACCGCACCCAGGCCGCGAGCGGCTCCAGGGCCAAAGCGAACAAAAGAGGCGAGAGGGGGCAGCCCTGACGAGTTCCCCGTCCAAGCGAAAAATCACGGGACTTATGATTATTCACGACCACCCGAGATAAGGGGGCAGAATACAGAAGACGTACCCAATCAATAAATACTGGGCCAAACCCCAGCTTCATCAAAACCGCAAAAAGATAGGGCCACTCCACTCGGTCGAAGGCCATAGTTGGGTCTAAAGATAACAACACTGTCGGTTCGTGGATGCGAGACGCGCTCGCCACCACGCCATGCAGCCGACGAAGATTAAGTGCAGTGTTGCGCCGCGGCATGAAGCCGGACTGATCTGGATGGATCAAGGTCAATATGACCTTCACCAAGCGGGCGGCCAACAGTTTAGCTAATACCTTGGGTTCCACGTTTAACAAAGAAATCGGGCGATATGAAGAACAATCCAGCCTGGGCTTACCCTCCTTATAGATTACCACAATATTGGCAACACGCTGATCGTAGGGCAACGCCCCATGATCACGGCTTTCCATATACATATCCTTCAGATACGGGGCCAATCGGTCAGCATGGGGCTTATACAGTTCGATGGGGAGACCATTAGGGCCGGATGCCCTACCAGAATGGACCCCTCGAATGGCCATCGCCACCTGGTCATTCATGAGAGCAGAGTCCAATAGTTCCCTATGATCATCCGACAGGGTTGGCATCGGTATATCCCGAATCATTTCAGCGTTATCTGCCTCGGTAAAAGATCCGTCCGAGGTATACACCTCCTCATAGTATCGAGCAAATTCCTCAACTATCAACTGTGGGTCCGGCGTGCCCACCGAGCCTGTGATGTTCAGCTCCGGCACCAAGCAAGACCCCCAGTCGCCCTTCTCCAACCAAGCAATCAGTTTCCCCGCCTTGACCCCGTGTTCATAGATCCTGCTCTGTGTGGTAGCGTGTTGTGCCCTCGCACTGTCATGTGTCGGATTTCTATATTCGTCCCGGAGCAGTTCGAGGCGATGGCTCTCCCCAGGGTCACCCCCGGAGGAAACAGCAGTTTCCAGGGCCAAGAGTTCTGCCTCCACTCTGTCCAGCTCCGCCCTCCTCTTCTTCTTCTGCCCAGATACAAGGGAAAGAACCTCCTCTCTCACGACTGTCTTATAAGCTTCCCAAAGGGAGCACCTGGAGGCAACTGAGCCCTCGTTTTTGAGAAAATAACTATCGGTAATCCGCACCAGCTCCTTTTTAACCACAGGGTCTTTCAAACGCCACGCATTTATAGGGGCTATCCTTCTGACATCTCCCTGTCCCATATACAGCCGAAGCCAAATCGGCGAGTGGTCGGAGAACCCCCGTGCCAAATGAGCCACTTCCCGAACGACGGCCACCTGTGCCGCTGGTAATAAAATGTGGTCGATCCTTATTTATTTATTTATTTATTCCATTTATATGGCGCAACAGCTACCCTGGGGGTTTCCCGGTGCCTTGGATCAGAGCATTCCATAGGGACATAGATTCATGGTATCATTCTTGATTAAAAAGCCATGCCTTTACACCTTTCCTATATTTCATGTAATTTGGTTCAAGGCGCAGATTGAGCGGGATTGAATTCCAAAGTGCTGGTGCCAAATAGCCAATGGAGTGTCCTCCCAGTCTTTCTCGCCTAAATCTGGGAACCTCAAATCTCTCCTGATGGATAGATCGGAGGTTCCGGGTCGGGATGTTTTTCTGAACCAGTTTGCACAGATAGGCTGGCGCTTCTCCTCTGTTTATTTTGTACATAAAGCATAGTGCCTTAAATGTAACTCGGTTGCCCATCTTGAGCCAATGTAACTTTCGTAAATGTTCCGACACATGTGCTCGCCTAGGTAGATGGAGAAGTATCCTCGCTGCCGCGTTTTGCACGACCTGGAGTCGGCGTATAATTTCTTTATTGGCCCCTAAGAACAAGATGTTGCCGTAGTCCAACCTTGACCCAATCAATGCTTGTACTACAGTTCTCTGAGCCCCATCTGGGAGTTGCCACGGGATTTTTCTCAACCATTTGAGAATGGCGAAGCAGACTGATGCTGTTTTAGTGACCTGGGTGCGCATTGTCAGTTTGTCATCTATTATTACTCCTAATTACGAGCTGATGTAACTGCTCTCGGGAGTGGCCCCATTTCAGTAGGCCAATGGGCTGGACCCCAAAGATCTTTTTGTTCTCCGAATATAAGCAGTTCGGTTTTGTCACCGTTAAGTTTTAATATTCTGGAATACATCCATTGTGCCATGCTCTGTAATCCGGAGTGAGGAGAAGAGGGAGTCTTTTTATCAGTTGATGACAAGGAAAACACCAATTGTGTGTCGTCCGCGTATGAAAAAATTGTCAGACCAAATCTGTCCGCATATACGCAAGAGGGGCAATGTAAATATTAGGTAATAGGGGGCTCAGGATTGACCCTTGAGGAACTCCATGTGGGGAAGTTTGAATCTCAGAATAGTTATTTTTATAAAACACCTGGTACGACCTGTCAGCTAAGAAATTCTCTAGCCATCGCAGTGCTTTACCCTTTATCCCTATTTCCTCTAAAGTTTCTAGTAGTGTTACATGCGATATAGTGTCAAATGCGGCACTCAAATCTAGAAGAATGACTGCCGCCGTGCCCCCATTGTCTAATGTTAGACGAATCGCTTCAGTGACTCCCAATAAGGTGGATTCAGTCGAATGCCCTGCTCTAAATCCTGATTGCGATGGATGTAATAACTTATTGGTAGTTATGTATTCCCCCAGTTGCTTATTCACATGTTTTTCAAAAATTTTAGAAAACAAGGGAAGCAGTGATACCGGTCTGAAATTCGAGAATATCTCTGGATCGCTATTTGCTTTTTTCAGCAATGGTACTACCATCGCGTGTTTCCATACAGCCGGCATTATCGCTTCCTCTAGTGATGCATTTAGTCGTACTCTGATGACATTAAGTATATCGGGGTCAAGTTGTTTAAAGATACCAGCTGGAATAGGATCATTTGGGGAACCCGATTTAATGCCATTAAATGTTTCTACAAATGACTGTTGGTCTAGGGGTTGCCAGCTCGACATTTGGTTCCTCGGAGGGTCTACACTTTCCCTGGAACTTGGGATTCTATTTGGAGCGAGGCAAGATCCCTCATCACTACCGAAGGCTAAGTGAATATTGGTTATTTTATCACTAAAGAATTGTGCGAGGCCATTACACTGTACTATAGACAGCATAGGCGGTTCTGGTTGATGAACGGCCCCCGCTAGCTCTTTTAGAACCTTAAATAAGGTTCCAGAATTGTTTTGTGCTACTAGAATGGTATTTTTTGTTAAATCACCTGTAGTTATTTTACATAACAAATGGTATGCCTTTAGAGCTTGTTTGTAGATTTTCTTCATTTCCGCATCATAATCTTTCCTCCAATTTCTCTCGAGTTTTTTACATTTACTTTTTTCAATTTTTAGCTTTTCGGAAAACCACGGGACTGGGGGTCTTCCTGAGTTCCGTTTGCTCTTAGAGAGTGGAATGGTTGATTCTACAGCTTTAGTCAACCATTGTATAATTTTGTCTTGATCACTTACTCTGAGGACCTCTAAGTTAAAATGAGGCTTCAGATTGTGTAATTGGGAGTTCAGATCTGCTATCTTCACTTTTTTCCAACTTCTGGAATAAAAGTCCTTGGGCCTACTCATAGCTTTCTTATCTGTTAACCTGACATAAAAAGTAGTCAGGTAATGATCGGACCAAATAACAGGTGATGCAGGCTCGCAAATAAGGCCCTCGAAGTTAGCAAAGATTGGGTCTAATTGATGGCCCGCTGAGTGAGTGGGGCCAGAATTACATAAATGTACATTCAGGGCTTCCAAGTCAGTTAGAAAATTCTGTACCAATGGGCATGAATGGTCCTCTAAATGTAAATTCATATCTCCAATGATCGTAAAGATGGATGCTTCTAATAGCAAGGGGGTAATAAATTCCGGGAAGGCTGCCACCCAGTCTCTGGCGGCACCTGGAGGGCGATATACCAGGATTCCGGAAAAAGTGATTTGCGGAGATAGAGCAAGTTTTAAAAGTCCGGCTTCACAATAAGCAAGTGATAACTCTTCCCATTTGCACGTATATTCTTTTTTAAATATAATGCCTATGCCTCCCCCAGTTTGATTTAACCTATCTCTTCTGACTAAGAGATAGCTTGGTGGAAGAGCTGTAGCAATATCGGGACCCGAGCTGGCGTTAAGCCATGTTTCGGTTAAAAACAAAGCGTCTGGTTTAATATCCACCAAAAGATTAAATATGTCCTCCTTATGTTTTGAGAGGGATCTACAGTTAATGGTAATAAATGTAAATTATGATTAAATCAAAAAGAGACTAGCTCAAGTTACTTTAGGGGAGGGGGAAGACTCTGATATGTTTTGTCACGGAGTGTGAACACCCAGCAGGTGTGTTCAGAAAGCCCTCACCCACCAACCTAGTTGGTGGCATGCTTCATCATCGGGCCCACCCAGTGGCACCTAGCGTGCCCCGGGTGTGCTTCAACGCCTGACTACAGCGGAGCTGGTATTTTACTGAGTGTGCGGTGAAGATAGTTAAGGAAGTGATGTTAAAACGGCTGAACGGTGGTCCCAGTACCCGAAGGTAAAATTAGACTTTAATACCTGGGCCTCCGTCAGCGGTTAAAAATAAGGCAAGGGGATGTAAGGGGCGAGTTACGACCTCTCACATCCAATGGGTCAACATGTTTCAGCCAGTGCCTTATGACTAGACTGGCTTTCTTCAGGACCTAAAATAAGTGAGTGCAAATTACCTAGTGGGGGTGTAGAGGAGACTATGTGTCTACACGCCCTAAAGTGTATCTACGTGTGAGAGGGGGATTCCCTTCTCAAGACCACGCAAGTTATTTGCTCAGTCTGACCTCAAGGTTGGGAGGTGGCAAAGGCTTGACCAGTACTTCTGGGTTGAGCCTGCTCTGGACCTGTAGTGCCTCCTTCGCATACCGGTGGTGGGTGAGGGCTTTCTGAACACACCTGCTGGGTGTTCACACTCCGTGACAAAACATATCAGAGTCTTCCCCCTCCCCTAAAGTAACTTGAGCTAGTCTCTTTTTGATTTAATCATATATTAACCGGGGACATGGACTAGCTTTCTGGTCCTACCTCTCTCTCTTGATTACGCGCAATAAATGTAAATTGTCTGAATAATTCCTCATTATTCAAAATAGTACATTTCCTAGCCCAGGCGTTTTCGCCGGTTATTCCTAATGCTGAGTGGGAAAAGGCGAAGTTGCAGCCATTACACCGAGGCATGCGGTGTTCCATATTTAAGAGATTGCAATGTTGAAAATCTCTAGATCTTAGGGATAGCAGCTGAGCCCGTGAGTAAGTAAGTAAAATTGCATTTGGGGCAGGGGAGGTGGCCCCTGGTCCCGGGCGGTCGCGGACGGGTGCAGACGGGCTTGCCTTTGGCGCGCCTTCGGCGTGCCGCCGGCGCGCCCGCTGCGCTCGTCCGCTGCGCGAACAGCACATTGCTTGTTAAGTATTAATTAGACAGCGCTCCCGCCCCCCGACCTCTCCCCCGGAAGAATGTCCCGGTCCCGCCTTGCTCCCTCCACATCAAGCGGGAAGACCCGTGGTGGACCGGGGAGCGGGCGGACCGGACTGCGGGTGACTGGAGAATCAAGGCAGCAGTAAGTACAATTTTAAAAACAGTTAAAAAATATAACAACTAAAATCAGCGTATCCTTAAAGTGCAGGCAAATTCATTCCAACTGTGCAAAAACTAATGTCTTAATCACACCACTATATGGCACCTGAGGAGTGAATGGTCCTTGAAAGGGAGTGATGAGCCGCCGAGGCATGAGTGAACTCAGTAGCGCCCGAGTGTTGGAGACGCCAACAATCCACCAGCCCCGACGCAGAAATAAAGTCAGGCAGCCACCTACGAGAGGGCAACAGCACCCGGGGGGGGAGCCTATCGAGCTCCCCGTCCTTTACTGCGTTGAAATCCCCGCCCAAGGAAGGGTCAGAATCATCCAGCCCCAATCAACCTGCATTGCCGGGGGGACATATATAGACACAAGTGTGACAGTCCTACCCTCCCAAAGACCAGATATAGCTACATAGCGGCCACGATTGTCACACCAGGTCAAGCGGACCGCAAAGGGAAGGGAGTTCCTCACCAAAATGCCCACACCCCTAAAGCCCGATGTGAAGCCAGCGTGGGCGACAAGTTTGTAACCGCCCCTATGCATCGCCATACATCGCCTTCCCATGAGATGTGTCTCTTGCAACAATACACTGCCCTTTTCCCCAGGGCAGTGTAACTCTGTGATTGCGTAATTAGTCAGGTAGAGTCAAAGCGCCAGGATACCCTTTGGGTGACTGTTTTTGCGCTATAGAAGTATGCGATACATACATACATACATACATACAACATCTGGCATGTGCCGCCTAATGAACTGACTCACCATGGTTCGCTTTATCTTGTCACCCAAGCCATTCACGTTCCAGCTGAGGACGGAGAACGCCACGCCCTGTCTAACGTAAGCCATTCATCATTTCGAGACACAGGAGATTGAAGTGCACCCATAGCAAACCCTGGTCATACACAACAAACAAATCAAACCGCCAACACCCCCAACTCCCAGGCCCCCAACCCCCACCCTGCACCCCTGCATGCAAAGAATGCACATCCCCAACTCGCATTGTGCCTGTCGTCCCTAACTAACTACAGGTATCTAAAAGTAGAAAAATGGAGGAGGGCCTTACAACAGGCCGCCCCCCCCCCCCCCCCCCCCCCACCCCAGACCAACCACTGTCCCCCCCATCCGGTAAAGGCACAAAAAAAGAGTCATAAACAAAGATTATCCAGATGGGGGGGAGAAAAGATTTTACAACCCCTACTAGGCACCTCTGCGCCATCGATACAGTTCAAAACAAGTCACAGTTCTTCATTGTCTGAACGGGCCTTAGCCCCGGGCTCCGACCCCACAACTCGATCCAGCCAGTCCGCAGCCGCCTCAGGAGCGTCAAAAAACCATGTTTTCCCATCGCGTTATATCCTCAGATGAGCCGGATACATCATAGAGTACTTTATATCACGGTCCCTCAGTCGCCGTTTAATGGACAGGAACCCTTGCCGTTGACTCTGAACCGACTGAGTGAAGTCCGGTAAAAATAGCAACAAAGCATTCTCGTAGGCCAACGGTCCCTTGGACCTCGTGGATTGCAGGATAGCGTCCCGGTCTCGAAAATTCAGGACCCGTGTGATGAGGGGGAGCGGAGGCGCCCCGACCTTCGGGCGGCCACCGGGAATCCTATGTGCCCTCTCCACGGTGAAGAAATTGCTGATGCCCTTAGGCTTGAGATGAGAGAGGATGAGGTCCTCAACAAATAGGTCCGGGGAGGCCCCCTCGGACAGTTCCGGAACCCCCAGGATACGGACATTGTTGCATCGCGCCCGACCCTCATACTCATCGAGCTTCCCATCGAATTTGAGTCGGGCCGCCTGAAGCTCACGCACCTCCTTCTGGAGCTCCGACACATCCTCAAGGAGACTCCCCGTCTTGATCTCAAGATTCTTGACCTTCTCCATAGTTTTGGTGAGGTCAGCCCTGATGAGACCCACCTCAATGGTGACAGTGTCCAGTTTTGTGTCCATCTTGCCCAAGGAAGATTGGACCCCAGTGATGGTGGCCATTAAGTCTTTCATAGTGGGGTCGTCTTCATCCAGACCCCCATCCGCACCCCCAGGTGGGATTTGTTTCGCATCAACAGGGGACCCCTTGGAAACAGCATAATTGTCGATACGATTCGACTGGACCTGCCAGGCGGATTTCAGAGATCTCGGCGGAAGCTTCTCAAGGTCTCTCGACGCCATCTCGACCGCAAAAGCAGGAGAAACCCACCACTCCTCAGTCGAGTGCAGGTGTGCCCTATGGAGGGCGACCTCCGGACAGGATAGGGAGGCCCAGGGCGTCTCGACCACCACTCGGAGGTGACAAAATAAGATCCGACCGGCCACTTCCGGTCCTGGAGGCCGATGTTGTTGCACTACACCCCGGATGGCTCCGAACTAGGGGTCCCGGACCCCGAGACCACAGGCCCAGATCCCTCCATCGAGGATATTCAGTCACCGGAACAGCCAATCGATCCAGAATTTCACCTGGCGACTCAGGTGCTGGTCCCCCACCCGTTGGTAGGGACGAGGTTCAAGATACTGTGCCGGATAGTCGGTCAGGATGTGGTGGGCGGCGGAGCCGATGCTCAAGCGGCCATCTTGGTCGCTGGCGCGGCTCCTCCCCCAATGTGGCATATTTTTATAGTATTACTTCGGTATTCTGTCATTTTTACAGATGGTAATAATGTTTGGGCAAAGATTTTACCTCATTAGCACCAGTTTAATAACCAAATTAAAAAATAAGCAAATGAAAGGTAACCAGTCAACCTTTGTGAAGGGCATTACCTCCTTGTCCCTCCCTCGCTTCCATTCCTTACGCATTGAGGCTTCCCTGCCTCACCAGACACCAATACCACATGATTTATCATGTGGGGGCTATAAGTAGCCCCCACCCCCCTCAAATCTACTGTTTTTTCTTGTCTCACCTGTTGCGACGCCCGTACCACGCTCTGGCCATTTGCGGTGCTGCGGTCTTCTTGGATTTCTTCATTGTTTGGATTCTTCGTGGGAGGTACTCTCCCTCGTTATTTTCTGGCTCCATGGCCTGAAGGGCCGGCCTGGCCAGCGCGGTGCCTTCCCTCGCCATGTCTGGAGTAGCAGTGTGCTCTTGGCGGTAGAGCGGGCGGGTCCGGCTGACGGAGTCACCGATCCTTTGTGGCTGGGGCTGTCTTTCCGGGTTGGAGGCCGGAAAGGGAAGCTGCAGCAGTGGGGTCGACTGAAATCCTCGGCGAGCTGGTTCTGCTCCTCATTACAGTAAGGACCCGTGTGGGGCCATTTTTTTAACCTTTCATGTGTGTTTGTTGATTGGATTATGTTTTTCATTCGCTTTCCCTCATTTCTAATTGGTTTTCTGGGGTTCCCTTCCAGTTTTTCGTACCTGTTGGTAGGTCCCTGGTGTTCAGTGGCTCCCTATTTAAACATCTCTCGGCTGTGCTTCTGGTTGTTGTCTCATTATGGCAAAGCATGCTTCCAAACGCAGGCTTTCATTGTCCTCCTCTTCTGAAGATGATGAAACAATTCCGGCTCGCTGGACTGGGTCCAAGGGTCCAAGGAGAGGTTATCCTATTGACTTTGTTGCTATTCCACAACCAGCTGGGGCACCATCCGTGCTCCTGTCCCCAGGTCCCCGGCGAACCGGAAGACTCTTCTGGAGGGGGTTGGAGAACTTTTGGCGAAGAAGGCAATCGTACCGATCCCCCTGGCACAACAGGGTCAGGGTTGTTATTCTGTTTTCTTTCTGGTTCAGAAGGTGTCAGGGGAGTTCTGGCCGGTTCTGGACCTCAAGAACCTCAAAATGTTGACTTTGCAGTCCATCATTCCGTTGGTGGGGGTCCAGGACTTCATGACCTCTATCGATCAGCAGGACGCCTATCTTCATGTTCCAGTGACTCGGGAGCATCAGAAGTTTTTACGTTTTGCGATTGGCGACTCGCACTTCCAGTTTGCTGTTTTGCCATTCGGGCTGAAGCCCGCTCCTTGGGTCTTCACCAAGCTTCTGGCTCCTTTGGTGGCCTTGGTCCAAGCCCAGGGGATATTTTTCCATCCTTACCTGGACGATTGGTTGGTTCATGCTTCCTCGTTCCAGGTTGGCTCTTAGTTATACAGAGGGGGTTCTAGCTGTTTTGAGGGGGCACGTCTTTCTTATCAATGTGGGGAAGTTATTCCTTGTTCCATCCCAAGATCGTCTCTTTATTGGGGCTCAGTTTCGGACGGATTTGGGAGTGGTCACTCTGCCCGAAGCTCAGGTAGACAAAATTCAATCTCACATCCTGTCTCTTCTGTCCGGTCCTGTTCAGGTGGCGGCTCGTTGGCTCCAGGTGCAGGGGGACATGGCGGCCACGGTCTTTCTGGTTCCGTGGGCCCGGTTTCATTTGCACACTCTGATGGCTCATGTTCTGGCGCATTGGTCTCCCCATTGCCTCCACCTCTCTTCTCCCATTCCAGTGTCCGCTAACATCAGGACGGCTCTGAGATGGTGGATGATTCGGGATTATCTGCTGAAAGGGATCTCTCTCTCTCCTCTTGCTCCCGTGGTGGTCATCACAGATGCCAGCCTCTCTGGCTGGGGATTCATTGGACCAGGGGCTTGTGGTCCCCCTCACAGAGCAGGAAGTCATCGAATTGGAGGGAGTTGGAGGCGGTCCGTTTGGCACTGTTGGCCTTCTCCCGGTTTCTGCAGGGTTCCGTTGTTCTAGTCAGGATGGACAGCGTCACTGCCATGGCTTACGTGAACAGGCAGGGGGGGACCAGGTCCTCATCTCTGGCTCTGGTGGCGTTGCAGTTGTTCAGTTGGGCGGAGTCTCATCTGATGGCGCTCTCGGCTATTCATATTCGGGGGGTGTCCAATTCCCTAGCAGATGCTCTCAGCAGGGCCATCCCATCCTCTGGATTTCTGCCTCCATCAGGAGTTATTTGTGGATCTGACGGTGCGATGGGGTGTTCCGGTGGTGGACCTCTTTGCATATGTGGGCGATGCCAAGGTGGCACGGTTTGTCTCCCGCAGTCGGAGGGTTCGGCCTGGGCGGTGGATCCTCTCACCTGCCCTTGGCCTCGCGGGCTTCTGTATGCTTCTCCTCCCTTCCCCCTTCTTCTCTGCTAACTTCTGACGGTCTGATCCTTGGGTGTTCCGGTGGTTCTGGTGGCTCTGACTTGGCCTCGTGCCTCCTGGTTTCCTCTCCTGGTGGAGATGAGGTCGGAGGTGGAGTGGTTGCTGCCTCTGTCTCCATCCCCTTTGGTATTCTCGGTATTGCAGCGGGATGTTTTGGCCAGGATGCGCTTGGCGACCTGGAGGTTGAACACTTAGGTCTGCTGCGTAAAGGGGCTCCGGCTGGTGTGACCCCTACTCTGCAAGTGGCTAGGCGCCTGTCAACCAACAAGTCTTACCCGAGGCGCTGGCGTTCTTTCAGTCTGTGGTGTTGTGACAAGGGTTTGGACCCTTCTTCCTCTTCTTTGGTTGAGGTGAGGCTGTTTCTCCAGGATGGTGCTGCCTTGAGCTTGGAGGTTTCTACCCTTTGTTTGCAGTGGGATGCGATTAAGGCGTTTCAGAGCTTTTTGGGCAATCTCACGGATCCTAATGGGTTGGTTGGTTGCCTTTTTAAGGGATTGGGTAATGTTCTTCTTACCCCTCAGTGGCCTTTTCCCACCTGGGATCTGTCTCTTGTCTTGGACGCTTTGATGTCCCCTCCCTTTGTGCCCTTGCTTTTGGTGACCTGCGCCTTTTGTCCTTCAAAACCTACTTTTTGGTGGCCATTTCCTCTTCTCGCCACCTGGGTGAACTGGGTGCTCTATCTTCCAAACACCCTTTTTGTCGGGTTTTTGAGGACAGTATTGTTTCGAAACTAGTACTTTCCTTTCATCCTAAGGTGGATTCTCAGTTCCACAGGGATCAGGAGTTGGTCCTTCCTTCCTTTTTTGATTCATCGTCATCGGAGACTGAGGTGCGGCTGCACTCTTTGGATGTTTGGAGGGCTCTCCTGGTCTATTTGGAGCTGGTCACTCCTTTCCATCTCTCTGATTCGCTTTTTGTAAATTTTGGGCCTGTGAATCGGGGTTTGCGTCCTTCTACTCCTTCTTTGAGTCGTTGGTTTCGGTCTCTGATTTCTTTGGCGTACAAGGCGGCGGGCACCTTTCTCCTTTGGGGGTTCAAGGTTGTTCCACTCGGTCCATGGCGGCGTCCTGTGCGGAGGTCCAAGGGGCTTCCATTTCTGAGATTTGCCGGGCTGCTACCTGGTCTTCGCCATTGACCTTTGCCTCTCATTACAGGATTGGCCGGGAGCTTGACCGTGCTGATGTTTTTGAGTACACAATTCTTTCCACTATGGTTCCTGAATAGTGGTTTTCCTTGTTGTCTGTGTTTTTTAATAAACCTGTTTTTGCATACCTTCTTTGGTTGTCCTGTTTTGCTTTGTACATCTCAATGCGTAAGGAATGGAAGCGAGGGAGGGACAAAGTGGTAATGCCTCAATTACTCCCTCGCTTCCATTACTTACATCCCTCCGTCCCTTCCTGGTAGTTCAGGCCAACCTTTTGGTATGGTTTCGGTCTATGTGGTATTACAGGAGGTTTGAGGGGGGTAGGGGCTTCTTATAGCCCCCGTGTGATAAATCACTTGGTATGGGTGTCTGGTGAGGCAGGGATGCCTCAACCTCGTAAGTAGTGTAAGCGAGGGAGTAGGACTCAGAGTAATGCAATTACCGGTAAGTAATTGAGGCATTCCACTGCGTACCTTTTGATCCATTTGAGCTAGAAACTATTTTTTTTCTAAAATCTGCAGCTTTCCCACCAGATGATGGATTATGTGGAAGCTCCATAATTA
This sequence comes from Lissotriton helveticus, assembly GCF_964261635.1. Classification (NCBI taxonomy): domain Eukaryota; kingdom Metazoa; phylum Chordata; class Amphibia; order Caudata; family Salamandridae; genus Lissotriton; species Lissotriton helveticus. The sequence goes on from NC_136062.1 coordinate 460,540,955, forward strand.
TGTGAAAAAAGCCCACAATTGCATAATTCCTGTGGCTCTGAGTTTACTGTTCAAGATAAACCAAGTGCTTTCAAAGCATATGCTTAGTAATAGGTCATCAGAGTGTACCCAGTGCAAGCATTTTTATGTGTATCCATTAAGAGGACACTTTCCAGAACTCAGCACCCTTATGTCACTTGTTATCATTAAACTTCCAGTGACTCCATCAATTAAGGCTTATACTGGGTCCCAAGCAGCGCTTACATTTTAGTGGTCAACCAATTGCACACATTTACCTTTTTTTTTAGGTCGAGCTTTCAAGGCCTCTTGTATATACTTTAGTAAATACTTATTTGTGGGCTTCCAGCCCACCCATAGTTTTCACATTTGCTGGCTCCATGTCACTCTTATATTATTTCTCCCCACTTTTTCATGGCATGCATTTGTCATGCCCCTTCCTGTGTTTAGCCGTCCCTGAGAGCAGGTACTATGTGGTACTATGTATTATATAGATACACTGGTCACCATTTTAACATCTGTTCAGGAACTCCTACTTGTTTTCTTAAAAAGCAATTCACAGGGTTGGTGCTGTTTTCATCCAGTCTCTCAGTTTTTGTAAACAGGCCTGTAAATCTTGTTATCCAGTCACATTTTCCCTGTATTCAAAGACAGAGGTCAGTTGTCAGACGCTTTTTTCAAGCTCCTTTTTATTTTCTACTCTGACTTCAAAGAGAGGGTTTCCCGGTTTTGCTTGCATATCCCCAAACTATCTCCCACTTAGCTGCTTGAGCCGTGCCGGTGTTGCTTATTTGTCCTTTGTCTTTATCTAACTATTTAGCCATGCTCCAGCACTGCTCCTCTCTCGCTGCTCTCTCCTTTGACCTAGAGCATCTACGGCCTCTGAGCTTTCACTTCCTGGAAAAGGCATGTGTCAGTCACTCTTTACATCCATGAAGCCAGACACATGTTCTCGTTTCATGCCTGATGCCCTTAACCACCGTACTGCGCCCATTCCAGGAACTGTCCCATACCTGGGTATCTGTGATACTACACACAGCCAACAGACATTGTTTTTTGTGGTGGTTGTTGGCCGCAGTTTTAATACTCATTACATATGTCATATTTGTACAACTCCCCTGGACACCTTCTCGGGCTGGGGTCATAAATCATTATCATACATTATCACAATTGTTTATCACTCAGTGTCATTTGGACATCATAAATCATAGGCCATAAATCATCGGGTATCATAAATCACTCTGTCACAAATCTTTCATCATTATATTGTCTTAAATTGGCCTGCCTGATCGTCATAAATCTGCAGCCATAAATCATGGTCATAAATCATGAGGATGTCATAAATTATTCTGTCACAAATCTGTCATCATTTTGTTGTCATAAATTATTCTGCATGGGTATCATAAATCATCATCAATAAATCATCGGCTGGCCATAAATCACTGGTTTGTCTTTTGCTCATTTGCATATCCTAGGGTCGTAAACCACCCTGGCAGCTTGTAGATTGTTCTTTGTTGTTTTCCATGCCCCTTTGTGTGTGGGGGGTTGCCTTAACTGGAGCCAGGCCACAACTCGCTATCTTGCTATTCTCTCCTGCGCCCTGCCATCTGGCAGGGGCTGGGCTGCGAGTACAGTCTCCGTTTGCTACCCCGACTTTTTGTCAGGCCTACTGACCCAGCTGTGAGGCATCTCAGAGTGAGTGGCCCTCCTTCTACACACCGCCCTGTTCTCTGCATCACTGGACAGAATAGTACAGGTTTGTAAAGCATTGCCATCCTTCTGTTGGTGGAACCGGGAGGGTGCAGGGCTTCTACGATGCTGACAATAACTTGTATTTTATATGGACTGAAAACATATCATATTCCCTGATGTCTCTTTAGGTGATCTGGAACATTCCAGATACAGGGGTTATGAAAGCTGCTAAGCAGAGCGGTGGGTTGCTCGATAAAAGAAAAGCCAGGTCTCAAGCAGCCCGACTATCCTTAAAGTGGATGTACCTTGCCACATTATTTGGGATGTATGTCATTACCACGCATGCTTTTACAACGCATGACTTTACCACGCAACTTTTACAACGCAAGTCCTTACAACGACTTGCGTTGGGGGGTGCTGAATAGTGAATAGCTTAATTTACTATTCCAACTCCAGTCCCCGTGAATAGTAGGGAAGGTTTTGGATAGTAAATTAACTATTCCGTATCCTAGAGCGCCCCCCAGCGCAAGTCGTTGTAACGACTTTCGTTGTAAAAGTTGCGTGGTAAAGGTACTGCGTTGTAAAAGTTGCGTTGTAAACGCTGTTTACCCATTATTTGATGCCCCACCTCAGTATTATGCAGGACGGAGCAAACAATCCACTTCCACTGCATTGCTCACCTCAACTGTGCCACCATCACTCTGGCTCCAATGCTCGGCACACCCCCGTGTTTACAGGGCACGCTTTGGTCATTTTGTGCATGCTGTAATAAAGTTTGACCTTTTAAATTATGTGGTACAAAAAAAAATCATAAACATGTACACTATAATATAGCATCGCAGTTGTAACCTTGTGTGCCTCACAAAGTAAACTCTATTTGAATTTGCTTGTTTTTACCCTACTAAAGTCTTTTCACATTTCAAAATTAAGAGTCTATGGTGCCTTATTTCTACCTGGACATGTAAAAATACTTGTAAAGTTTAAAATCAGATGGAAATAGATGTTTTTATTTACACAACAGTTAGAAATTCTTTGTCAAGCTGACGTCTTTCCTTCTACACACTTGTGTATACCACAGTTGCATTAATGGGTTCAGGATCAACAGTCACTCTCTTAACAGGCAGAGAAAGGTAAATACAACAAAGGTCTCTGCATTTTAAATAGTCAGCCACGGGTTGCAGAAGCTTCTTGATATTTGTCATCTGTTTATTTGAAAAATGCTGCCAGAAGAAAAACAATTGAATGGTCACTTAATTTGTCATCGTCCATCACAACTCTTTCAACGTTATCTGGGGGTCCTTCAGCAACTCATGAACAAACCTAGAGTCAGTAAAATGGAATACTTTTTTTGTTACTTTTATATAACGCAAAGGTATCAGCGCACTTTATGTTACAGGCGGACTCATTCATTTGGCTGTACATACTTGACATTCCATTCTACCCAAATATGCCACCTCACAATGTTTTATTATCTTCCAGAGTTGTTGAAACTCTGCGTGCTTTTCTAGTCAGTGCATGGTAAACAGTGCGGCACTGACCCACTGTAAAACTACATACCTGGGTAGATCAGTTAGTCTTGCTATCAATCCTTCAAGAGCTTCAGGGTCAAGTATGTATTGGCGGTCTTTGAACAGCCCTGGTCACGCAGTCGTGGCCCAGGCATATGGAACTCGCTATTATCGATTTTAATATTGCTTCGTCAATCAAATAGGGATTGAGCGGAAAAGATAAAGTACCCTGGGAAGTACGGTCATTTTGAGTACATTTACTCTTCCTATTATAGAAATATGAAGAACATCTATTCTCCTAACTACATTAATTGATTTTTATCAGCGGATTAAAATTATCTTTTACAATTTAAATTATCGCGAAGTTTATCTTAATTCCCACATAAACTGCTGAATCTTGATACCTCGAATCCGCCCTTAAAATATTATTTGAACATATTATCTGTGTTTTGCTCTAATTTAAAAGGCATCCCGAATTACACCCAAACTCCTTAGCTATACCCGCAATCGCTACCATGGCTTTATCTGGTTGTGGGGTATTAATAGCCAGGTCGTCTGCGTACGCTAACAGCTTTGTTTCGGAACCATTACAGACCACTGGGTTAATTTCCATGGATTCCAATAGATATCGTACTAGTGGGTCTATATACATAGCAAAAAGAATAGGTGAACAGGGACACCCCTGCCGTGTACCCTAGAGATGCAGAATGGCTCGGAAGAGCCTCCCATTAATTGAATTCTGGCATTTGAACCGTAATACATCGCCTTGATTGCTCTCACGATTTTAGGGCCAAAGCCCCTTCGGTCCAATATCCCCACAGATATTCCCACGGGACACGGTCGAAAGCTTTTTCGGCGTTCAGGAGGATCATGACCATCTGGCCCCCGGTGGCAGCCTGGGCATCAAATAACGATATGGCGCGTCTGATGTGATCCGTAGTCCAACGACCTGGGATAAACCCATGCTGCCATGGGGAAACCAGGCCCCCAATGACCCCTCCTAGCCTTCTAGCCAAGACCTTCGCATAGATTTTTGTGTCCGCGTAAATGAGGGATATTGGACGGTAAGAGCCCGGTTTCTCCTTAGGTTTGCGTTTTTTATGAAATACGACAATGTTTATTTCCTTCCAGGAGTGTGGTACCTCGCCAGAATAAATAATACCATTAAATAAATCCAATAATATAGGAGCAATATCATTCTGTAAGCTTTTATATACCTCAAGGGTGATACTACCTGGCCCCGTGGCCTTCCACGATGCTAGCTCCTGCAAGGCTACCCGGACCTCTTTTATATCCATGTCCTTATCAAGCCTTGAGCTATCCGCAGCAGTCAGCTGGGCGCCCTCGTCCTTAAAATCTAAATAAGAGCCAGCATTTAGCATTTCTTCCACATATAATTTCTGATAAAAAATTTTAAACACTTTTACAATATCTTCCGGCTCTGTAAAATTCTGAGTGCCCTCTTCTATCTCTGTTATAATATTTTTACTGGCGTCCTGTCCAATTCTTAAAGCTAAAAGTTTGCCTGCCTGTTCCCCTGTCTCATAAAGTCTGCCCTTATGAGTCTGGTACTCATCTGCCGCTTTCTGGGCTATCACTTTGAGTAGATCAGCTTTTATAACCAAGATCTTTTGCTGCATCTCAGTAGCATCCTTGCCCAGAACAATATCCTGTACATGATGTTGTTCCGCCATTGCGAGTTGGGCAGTTAATCTCTTGTTATCCTCTCGCTCTTTTTTTCCGATTCTAGCGGAAAAGTTTATAGTTACTCCTCTCAGGGCGGCTTTAAATGCGTCCAGACACTATTTCTATTGGCACTTATTGGTTCATATCAAAATATCCAGTTGTCCATTTTCTTAGGTTTTCTATAAAGCATGGATTAGCTAATAATTTCTTCCCAAAAGTCCACCTAGAGTAAGTACTAGTAGAGATGCCTATATCAAACTGCAAAATTACAGGATTGTGATCAGGGATGAGTTTAGGTGACTTTTTTTTATCCCAACCGTATTCAATTCAGTAGAGGATATGAGGAAATAGTCTAATTTAGTATATCTTTTATAGGGGGCACGAAAAATATGTGAAGCCATATCTATTTGGTTCCTTATTCCCTCAGACATCCACTAGCCCATGTGATTCCATTAATGAACTAAGAGCCCGAAAGACCCTGGGTTTCCACCTTGCGTACACCGTATTATAAGTCAAATCGGCTGAAATATTGAGGTCTGCACTTTATAGAATCTGATAATCTATAAATGGATACTGTCCTCCAGGCGTAGGCTTTATAAGCAGTCTTCATCAGTGCGGTGGGACCTCCTTTGCATTCTAAAATTCTTAGTTCACACGATCAAACAACATTATTTTCTGTTTATGTTCTTCCTGCGCATAGTATTTGTTATACGGCAGCTTCTCTAAGGACTTAATGTGTTGGAAAACGTTTAAAAAAATTAATAGTGTCAGTTTCAGTCTTACAGACTAGTGTTTGGAACTACTTTTGGAGTTATCACTTAAAACTCATCCAGTGTTTTCTACTTCACAGGGATTTGTGAAAGTTGTCAAGAACAAGGCCTTTTTCAATAGATACAAGTTCAAATTATGTCAGAGGGGAGGTAAGTTTTGTACGGCTACATTTGTATTCATTTAGATGTACATTTAGCAACCAAAACACATAGTGAAAAGACATTGGGGCAGATTTACAAGCCCTCTGCGCCACTTTTGCGCCGCCGTTGTGTCACTTCTGTGATGCAGCGGCGGCGTAAAGCTAGCGCCATGCTGTGGGGGATTTACAACGTGACACATCTAGGGAGATGCGTCACATTGTAAAGCCCTGCGCCACATGAAACCTGCATCAGGTTTCATGTGGGCGCACCGGAACAGGGTGGGCGTTCCGACACAGGAACACCTCGGAAAAGTGCCTGAGTGAAATCTGCAAGATTTCACTCAATCACTTTTTGGACCCCGTTTCGTCAAAACCTTGCGCCTGCTTGAAGCAGGCGTATTGTGTAACCACCATGCTGGGTTGGCATAGTGCTGGAGTTGCTTTGCCCCCGCGACACAACTCCAGCACTGCGCCAACCTTACGCCGGCAGATGCGACAAGCATCTGCCTATCCTTGCGCCATGGCGTGCCGCATTGTAAATGAGGCTCATCCGTGTTGGCGCAACAATGGCATTACGTGTTACACGTTTCTTGGCACATCCCTGCTGATTTGCAGGGATGCGCAAGGTAACATACATCTTCCTCCATTGTTGTTTAGAAGGCCTATAGCTTTAAATCTGGCAAATGCGAGACCTATTGCATTGTAAATGCTTGTTATCACTGTCATGGTCTTGCTTCTGCCTACGGTAATACCTCTTCTGTGCAGCTCCCCGAAGATCTGGAGGCCTGATCTGCGCAATATAAAACAATGTAAAAAAATGGGGGGGGGGGTGCGTGTGAAGGCCGCTTTCCTGCACACAGGCCCTCACTCTTTATTAGGGTTGCTTGACCCCAACCAGTGAGTACTTCTAGGTGATCCTTAGACCAGCCAGATATGCCTACTGCCGTAGGTGAGCCTTCCCCTTGAAGCTGCCTCGCAGCCAGTGTGTGTGCACTGTGGGGTTGGACAGCAGGGGTATTGCTTACCTTTCCTCTCTTGGACAAAGCAGTTATTCTGACTGCTTTATATCAGGAACCTAGCCTCGCTGTGGAAATGCACATTTCCAGCACATTCTGCTAATGCTGAATGGTTGTGTCTTTGGATTCTTTGAAAGTATTCCTTCCACATAAACTAATATAACTTTTTTATTTTCAACTTTTAATTTTTTTTAACAAAGAACATTTATCAAATGTATATCATTGGTAAACGTAGTAATACAATAAATATGAATTTGTTCGAGTTGTAATAGACATACAGGTTTATTTTAAATGATCCCTATGGATGCAGGCTCATGCGCCTGTATTATTAAATCATGTCTGTACGAATGTATTTGCCACAAGGAATAATATTAGTGTTTTCAGGTTACAGTAATTCATAGTCAATAGTACTTTTTCTTTGGTATCCTATATTCCTGTGATGTGCGTTAAACTAAAAAGTGCATCTATACCTGTTTTAAGTACACCTGCATGTTAGGAATAACCCATATTATTCTATTAAAATTATATTCAGTAACCAGTTTTTATTTTTTTATCAATCAATCAATCAGAACATTTGTAAAGAGCACTACTCACCCGTGCGGGTCTCAATGCGCTGGGGGCGTGGGGGGAGGGATGCTGCTATTGCTAGAATAGCCAGGTCTTGAGTAGTCTCCTGAAGGTTAGTAGGTCCTGGGTCTGCCATAGGAGGGTGGGGAGGTGGGAGAACGATCTGCCGCTGGAGGTTGCTCTTTACATGCGGGGGACAGTAGCGAGGGTGAGGTCGGCAGAGCGGAGCTTGCGGTTGGGGTGTAAAAGGTGAGTCGTCTGTTAAGGTATGCTTGTCTGGTATTGTGGAGCGCCTTGTGTGCGTGGGTGAGGAGCTTGAAGGTGATCCTCTTGTTGACAGGAAGCTAGTGCAGGTCTCTCAGGTGGGGTGTGATGTGGCTGGGGTGGGGGATGTCGAGGATCAAGCGTGCCGAGGTGTTCCCTATGTGTTGTAGTTGTTTCTGAAGTTTGTCTGGGGCTCCTAAGTAGAGGTCATTTCCGTAGTCCAACCTGCTGCTTACGAGGGCCTGGGTGACCGTTCTTGTTTCATTGGGGATCCACCTATAGATATTGCGGAGCATGCGGAGGGTGTTGAAGCAGGAGGACGAGACGGCGTTTACTTGCTTGGTCATGGAGAGGTGGTGGAGCCGAGGGTGAGGACTTCCGTCTTGTCCGAGTTCAGTTTCAGATGGCTGTTCTTCATCCATTCGACGACGGCTGTCATTCGTTCGTGGAGGTTGGATTTAACGGTGAGGGGGTACTTGGTGAGGGAGAGCAACAGCTGGGTGTCGTCCACGTAAGAGATGATGTAGAGCATCTAGCCATTTTCAGTTGATGGTATGTTTTCTTTTTTTACTTTTTCGTAATTTTTGTGGCAAATGCTTGCAATAATACATTTAAAAAAGTTACCATCGCATCAGTTTTCTATGGCCAGATCTGGTGACTTTGCCAATGCTTTTTATATCGGTAGTTGCTTCTTCAATGATCAATGATCATGCGCCCCTTTCAACGACCACCTGCTCTCCCTGTCCCACTTAGTGTGACCACCTTTCTCCATGACATTACGGGCACCGCTTCCATGTCAGAACTTTCATGTGATGACCTGATATGTTCTGAGAGTTGGAGTCTTGTTTAGTTCCACTGAGCTAAGTGGACTAACACACCTGAAATCAGTGATTTGTAGGTGGAAAGTTCACCCAGTACCACCTCAGCACCAGTGCAGTACCACGTCAGCATGAGCGCAGCACCAGCTCAGCATCAGCGCACCACCACTTAAGCTCTTCCACAGCACCACCTCAGCACCAGCACACCATCTCAGCATCAGCACAGCACCATCTCCTCCTCAGAGCAGTGCAGCACCAAATTCAGCATCAGTACAGCACCACCTCACCATCAGCATAGTGCCATCTTAGTATCAGTACAACACCAAATCTGCATCAGTGCACCACCTCCAGTGCATCCCCACCTCAGCACCAGCACAGCCTCACCTCAGCAGTAACTCGGCACCAACGCAGCACCACATCAGCATCAGTGCAGCATCAACTCAGCACAGCACCAACTCATCATCACTCAGCACCACCTGAGCACCAGGACAGCATCAGCACCGCACCACCACCTCAGCATGGCTCAGCAACATTACAGCATCATTCACCACCACCTGAGCATCACGCAGCACCACCTCAGTATCACTCAGCATCACTCAACATCACCTCCTCACTAGCACACACCAACCTCAGCACCACCTGAGCATCACACAGCACCAGCAGAGCATCTGCGCAGCACTACCTCAGCATAAGCAGAGCACCACCATAGTACCAACTCAGCACCACCTCAGCACATTTGCACCACCTCAGCAACAGCGCAGCACCACCTTAGCACAAAAGCAGCTCCACCTCAACATCAGTGTAGCATCACCTCAGCAGCAACTCAGCACCAACGCAGCACCACTTCAGCATTAGCACAGCACCACTTCAGCACCAGTGCTGCATTACCTCAGCACCAACTCAGCATCACTCAGCACCACCTGAGCACCAGTACAGCACCACCTGAAAACCACCAAAGCTTCACTCAGCAACACCTCATCACTCAGCACCACCTCAGCACAAGCACACCACCACCTCAGCACCACCTTACTATCACTCAGTACCACCTAAGCACCAGTCCGGCACCACCTCATCAGCGCGGCACCACCTCTGCATCAGCACATCACCACATAGGCACCATCACAACACCATCACAGCACCACATCAGCATCGACGCAACACCATCTCAGCATCAGCACAGCACCACCTCCTCATCAGTGCTCCACCAGTGCAACACCAACTCAGCATCAGTGCACGACTGTCAGCACAGCCCTCACCTCAGCAGCAACTCAGCTCCAATGCAACACCACCTCAGCATCAGGCCAGTAACCCCTCAGCAGCACCTCAGCACAGCACAAACTCAGCATCACTAAGCACCACCTGTGCACCAGTACAGCACCACCACCTCAGCATGACTCAGCATCCCCACAGACATCATCACTCAGCATCACTCAGCACCACCCAGCACCGCCTCAGCATCACTCAGCACCACCTCAGTATCACTGTTGGAATGTAAAATAGATTTGTCTGTTTGATGTTGTGGTTGTGTGCAAATTAGCTATGACAAAAGTATACTTTTTTTGCAACAGTGTAGCTTCCAGGACCAAACTAAACTCCTCTTAGCAGTAGGCTTCTGACATCTGCTCGTACCCTTGGTAGGTTCCCTTAAATCGCTATACAAATGGATTCCCCAACATTGTCCTGGGTGTAATATAAACCCACAACAAAGGTCAATATTTATTGAATTAATTATGTGTGTTTCTGTAGGATGAAAGGCCGTACTCACTCTTATTTACATCTTTGAATTTTTACAACTGCTTTGATGGTATCTGAAAGGCTGCTAATCAAAAGGGGGAGGAGGAAATCCTGATCCTTCAGTTTCCTCATTTTAATCCAAATAATCAAATGGGGAAGGATCACTTGTCCTGCATGAACCAGGGTATGCAGGAGATAAACAAAGTGTCTCCGATAAAAAACCCTCATGCACGTGTTGGGAAGTATGGGTAGCGGTATATTTTGATTCTCCGCTCTTCATACACGTTTGTGCATAATCATAGGGTTAGTTTTGGTATGCAGCCTCCACCTGGAAGATCTTACCCATGGTTAAAAACAGTAGTGACCCAGTGAGGTGGACAGTGTTCAGTTAAAAATACCCGTACAGCCAGATAATGAACTTTATTAAGTCTGGATTCGGGTAGCCCTCTAGGGGAATGCTCAAAAATAGTGAGTTCTATTGAAAAAATTAGGATTTCAGAACGCGCTAGCATTTTAGTGAATAATAAAAATGGCCGACATGTTTCAGCCCTATCTGCCGGGATTCGGACTTAACGGCTTTCTTCAGGACCTATTGTGGTAAGTGAGGGTGGCGCAAGTTTACTGAACTATTGCAAACAAGTGATAGAAAAAGGGACATTTTCAACCTGTTTCTTCTTTTAGGTCTCAATGTACCTGTAAAAAACAATGTGAACATATAAAGTAAAACAGGACATGGGAAAGGGTAATGGGAGACACGCAAAGTAGTGACTCACTACTATACAGATCAATCTTGACGCAACTTAAAATGGCAATACTTTATAAACCCCCAGTAACTGGCAGTGTCAACTCTCTCTTTCTCCACAAACGTATTCCATGCAAAAAATATGCACAATACTGGTTGTATTGGTGTTGGTGTACTAATTCTGGTCATGCAAGGTCAAAAGGCTCGCTGATCTCTAATTATTCAAAAACGCTCTTTGCATATTGTATCATAGCGTTCACAATCATCACAAAAGGTAGCTACGGCATGCGTAAATGATGGATTGCTGATTGTTTCTTCATGCAAAAGTTGATATCTTCCATGCGTTATTACGAAATATATTAAAATCGCCCTCAGTAGACAACTTACACCTCCTTCGGGTGTTACAAGGGCTTCGAGGGGGCTAGACCCAAAATAAGCATTATATATTTTTTAGTTTGGAGTTCAAGATACTTGCGGTTACGTCGCGATGTTGCAGGCGATGTTATCTACCTAATGCTCCGCTCCTCACGCCTCGCATTACACTGAAGCTGCCTCTTGTTACCCGGAAGTAGCAGAGCTGTGCTACCGGGTTGATTTTAACAGCTCTATAGTAATGAAGCTAGAGATGGGACTAGCGGGATGCACGCTAGTTCGTCAAGGTGATTGACAAAACTGCAATTCTTGTGTGCCTTAATAAATTGAAAGCGAATCATGATGTAAATGATCGCATTTGCCCAAAACTGAATTGTGGTTTATTTTCTAAATATCTATTTTAATCTCACGTTGCTACAATGATTCAGGAGAAGTAAAAAGGGAGAAAAGACTTGCATGCTGAGCTGATGTCTCTATAAATAAGGGCATTCAGCGTAATGCGAGGCGTGAGGAGCGGAGCATTAGGTAGATAACATCGCCTGCAACATCGCGACGTAACCACAAGTATCTTGAACTCCAAACTAAAAAATATATAATGCTTATTTTGGGTCTAGCCCCCTCGAAGCCCTTGTAACACCCGAAGGAGGTGTAAGTTGTCTACACTTCAGGTATGTTAATTTGCAACATCTTACTGCGCGAAGCACGACCACTGGCACTAGCGGCCCCACACGAGTTAAGAGCACGCATGTCAACAGTTGCGTTTACAATACTGAGGGCGATCTTAATATATTTCGTAATAACGCATGGGAGATATCAACTTTTGCATGAAGAAACAATCAGCAATCCATCATTTACGCATGCCGTAGCTACCTTTTGTGATGATTGTGAACGCTATGATACAATATGCAAAGAGCGTTTTTGAATAATTAGAGACCAGCGAGCCATTTGACCTTGCATGACCACAAATAGTACACCAACACCAATACAACCAGTATTGTGCATATCTTTTGCATGGAACACGTTTGTGGAGAAAGAGAGAGTTGACACTGCCAGTTACTGGGGGCTTATAAAGTATTGCCATTTTAAGTTGCGTCAAGATTGATCTGTATAGTAGTGAATCACTACTTTGTGTGTCTCTCATTACCCTTTCCCATGTCCTGTTTTACTTTATATGTTCACATTGTTTGTTCACATGTACATTGAGACCTAAAAGAAGAAACAGGTTGAAAATATCCCTTTTTCTATCACTTGTTTGCAATAGTTCAGTAAACTTGCGCCACCCTCACTTACCACGATTGGTCCTGAAGAAAGCCCTTAAGTCCGAATCCCGGCAGATAGGGCTGAAACATGTCGGGCATTTTTATTATTCACTAAAATGCTAGCGCGTTCTGAAATCCTAATTTTTTCAATAGAACGCACTATTTTTTAGCATTCCCCTAGAGGGGCTACCCGAATCCAGACTTAATAAAGTTCATTATCTGGCTGTATGGGCATTTTTAACTGAACACTGTCCACATCACTGGGTCACTACGGTTTTTAACCATGGGTAAGATCCTCCAGGTGGAGGCTGCATACCAAAACTAACCCTATGATTATGCACAAACGTGTATAAAGAGCGGAGAATCAAAATATACCGCTACCCATACTTCCCAACACGTGCATGAGGGTTTTTTATCGGAGACACTTTGTTTATCTCCTGCATACCCTGGTAAATGCAGGACAAGTGATCCTTCCCCATTTGATTATTTGGTATCTGAAAGGCAACGTGGCTTTTAATTTAATTTGATTCCACATAGCAACAATCCACATAGATGCACTACACATCATGCCACATAATTCCAATCAGCATAATTTCACTGACACAGTTCCACCCAACAGAATTCCACTCCACAAATTACCATTCCACACCACATAATTCAGCAACACACCACATAATTCAACTCAACAACACATTTGTGTAACACACCACATACATCCAATCCACACCACAAAATACCACATCAGGCCTCAGAATCTAACAACACACCACATAATTTAACTCCACAACATACCACTACACAACATACCATTACACATAATTACACTCCATGAGACACAAACCGACTCCATATATATCCAGTGCACTCAAAACCACATAGTTACTATCCACATAACTCCACTGCACACCATGCCTCAAAATCCAACCCACATAATTCCACTTCACACCAAATACATCCACGCCACATACATCCACTCTACTCCATAACACATAGGTAAAAGACATTGTAATTTACAATGTCAATAGCTCTGACTGTCGCAACTGCGAGACCAATTGACATTGCCAATACTTATTTGAGGTAGCAGGCACCTTGGTGAGAAGGCCAATTTCTCTGTTACCTGTCTGTTCCGCCCTTGGTTTCACAAACACATGAGAGCCCCACACCTGCCCTTTCACTTTTACCCAGAGGCACCGCAAGGTTCACCATAACCCCTCAGGGATGGCTGTTTCTTTTTTGTTTACCCAATAATTTTAGGAACTGGTTTTGTAAAATAAAAAAAAACATAGGCACATGGGTCCCCACAAACCCTGCCCTCTTCCACATGCAGATGTCCTTTCAGGTAGGTTGAAGTGAGGCCCACAGGGTGGCACTCAGAAGCAGAGCCCTGATCATCCAGGACCCCCCGGGGCTTCAGAGACATGGCCCAGGAGAAAGAGGAAAAGAGCAAGATCCGTGGATAACATCAAATGCCTGGCCCACAGGAGGGGTGCTATAGGGGGCTGATGTTTCTACATATGGGCAACATGTGGGCACTGTTTGTTCATGAGAGGGCCAACACTACCGTTAATGTAGCAGGTGCAGTGACAGTGAGAGTAAGAGTATGAGGGGCCATTGCACCCCAGTTATGACTCTTATTAGCAAAAAATGTAGTGGGGGCAATTGCTCTGCTAGTATTAGGGCCCAGGTCACCTCTGTTGCACAGGGAACAGGGCACTGGGGGAAAGACGGGGCTCTACGTGGCTCTATGTAGTGTATCAATGGTACCACTGGCGCTGCCGGTACAATGGCACTGAGGCCCAGTGGGGTGAGAGGCCACCTTAGCCTGATGATGGCTATTGTACCATGCTCCCTTGATTGCACCAGGCCCCAGTGCATCCTTGCTGTGTCAGTGTTTTTGGCTTCACACCAATGGCTCAAACAAGGTGACTATTGAAGCAGAGGAGACACCTTAGCTCGGGCCTCAGAGAGAAGACAGGAGGGATATGACGCAAGACCGCGCCATGTTTTTAACAAAGAGCCGAGGAGACGGCCTGTTTCTCAAGGCAGTGGGTGCCATTCCTGAAGCAGGTAGAGGCACTGGATCCCAGGGGTTGAGAGGCACACTGCAGCAGAATCATGCCTGTCCTACCATCCAAAACAGGCCTGTGGCCTTGCGAGCATTTGAGCAGAGGAACCGGACACGGAAATAGTGCGGACAACGTGTGGGGGCTCATTTTTTTCTGAAAGGGACAGAGAGTCTGTTTCAGGACTGGAGCAATGGCGAGGTGTGTAGGGAAAGGCAGAGAGGCGGCCTGCTGCAGAGGGCTGCAGCGATCATTAGTGCAGCAGGTGCATTGCATTGGGGCCAGGAGTGTGAGGGGCTCGCGGCTCCTTCATTGGGTGGGGCAGAGATGTTTGGTCAGTTTTGGTTTTTGTGCGATGTATTTGCTCTTTAATGATGGTCACATTTAGTGCAGACTTTAAGCTGCAGAAAAGTGTCCCATACGTGATCTCAAACTCCCCCAGCTCCCTACACTCAGTCTTACCACTCCCGCTCCCCCAAGTGTCGCCAAAAAGTTTTGGAGGGGGCCACGGACTTCAACATATTTTCCTTAGAGGGGCTGAGAGTGAACCAGTTTGGAGATCTCTGCCTTGGACTGAGGCCAGGCTGAACCCCCACCCAAGAGAATGATGACCATGGGTTGGTGAAGGCCTCCCTTTGCCTCATTATCATCATTAGTGCGTCAGCCCTTCTGAAACTGATGTCATTTGTCGCGCATGCTCAGGGTAATGAATACTGGACCCCCGTGCCCACCCCGCTCTCCCCCTGCCCTTAACCCTCACCTATCCCAGGTACCATAGCTCGAGATGCTCTTTGCAGTGTGATGGGGTTTTAATCTCTTATCTCAGACCCTGATGCGGGGTTGTCAAGTGGCAGTAGGTCATTGGTCTTTGCTAATGAACACACTCGTACATTTCCGACCAGTGTAAGCAGGCAGTTATAACTCGTTAATGCTCTGGGCTAGTTTCCAGCCCAGAGGGTGGACCGTGAACTCTCTCACGTGCCTCTCCCTCTTTCCACCACTAATCATCTCCCCATGTCCAAGTTGCTGCTGCCCTGGCCGGTGAGTTCCAGACTGTGAAGAATGGAGACCTCTTATGACGCTCAGAGGTCAGCTGATGACGCACCTTTCGGGTTGACACCTGCTTAAGGCATGACCCCTGACCCTTTGTCCCTGCAGGACCTGGGGGCTCTCGGTGGAGGTCTGCAAGACGTGCAGCTGCACCCGCTTCTGGGTACCAGGAAGTATTTCTTGCTCTGGGGCTGGGAGGTGATTGACGTCTGACCCCCCCACGGACCCCCCACCCCGCTCCTCCGACTGCTGTTATAAGGCACCCCAAGACCCTTGAGAGGCAGGAGAAGGAGTGCGAGGGGCGAAGAGAAGAGAGACTCCGAAGAGGACATCATCCTGAGACTGTCGGCCATGGACGTCACCACAGCCGTCGCCATTGTGCTGTCTGTGCTGCACCTCACGCTGGGCAGACCCCTGGAGGTAAGGAGCCCCCCCTTGTATCTGACAGCTCACGCTGGGCCGACCCCTGGAGGTAAGGAGACCCCCCTTGTATCTGAGAGCTCACGCTGGGCCGACCCCTGGAGGTAAGGAGACCCCCCTTGTATCTGAGAGCTAACGCAGGGCAGACCCCTGGAGGTAAGGAGCCCCCCCCCCTGTATCTGACAGCTCACGCTGGGCAGACCCCTGGAGGTAAGGAGCCCCCCTTGTATCTGACAGCTCACGCTGGGCAGACCCCTGGAGGTAAGGAGCCCCCCCCTTGTATCTGACAGCTCACGCTGGGCAGACCCCTGGAGGTAAGGAGCCCCCCCCTTGTATCTGACAGCTCACGCTGGGCAGACCCCTGGAGGTAAGGACCCCCCCCCCTGTATCTGACAGCTCACGCTGGGCAGACCCCTGGAGGTAAGGAGACCCCCACTTGTATCTGACAGCTCACGCTGGGCAGACCCCTGGAGGTAAGGAGACCCCCACCCTTGTATCTGACAGCTCACGCTGGGCAGACCCCTGGAGGTAAGGAGACCCCCCTTGTATCTGACAGCTCACGCAGGGCAGACCCCTGGAGGTAAGGAGACCCCCCTTGTATCTGACAGCTCACGCAGGGCAGACCCCTGGAGGTAAGGAGACCCCCACCCTTGTATCTGACAGCTCACGCTGGGCAGACCCCTGGAGGTAAGGAGACCCCCCTTGTATCTGACAGCTCACGCAGGGCAGACCCCTGGAGGTAAGGAGCCCCCCCCTGTATCTGACAGCTCACGCTGGGCAGACCCCTGGAGGTAAGGAGCCCCCCCCTTGTATCTGACAGCTCACGCAGGGCAGACCCCTGGAGGTAAGGAGCCCCCCCCTGTATCTGACACCTCACGCTGGGCAGACCCCTGGAGGTAAGGAGCCCCCCCCTTGTATCTGACAGCTCACGCTGGGCAGACCCCTGGAGGTAAGGAGCCCCCCCTTGTATCTGACAGCTCACGCTGGGCAGACCCCTGGAGGTAAGGAGCCCCCCCCCCCTTGTATCTGACACCTCACGCTGGGCAGACCCCTGGAGGTAAGGAGCCCCCCCCCCTGTATCTGACAGCTCACGCTGGGCAGACCCCTGGAGGTAAGGAGACCCCCCTGTATCTGACACCTCACGCTGGGCAGACCCCTGGAGGTAAGGAGCCCCTCCCCCTTGTATCTGACTGCTTGTACCGATTGCTACCTTATGTATTTTGGTTGCTCACTATTGTCACCTTTGATTCATGTAACTTAACGTTTGCTTTTGTAATTTGTTCACTTGTAATTTTCTCCTCATGTATCAGTTCTGTTCCTATTGTGAAGCGCTCTGACACCTTCGGGTAAAGTCCGCGCTATCTAAAATCGCATAAATAAATAATACACATAAAAACACTTGATGAAGTGCAGAGGGCTGAAGCGTCGTGGGTGGTCTGTTAGAGACACCTGCCTCTGCATCACAACTGATGCGTGGCCTCCTGTCCCCCCCCCAGGGCTTGGGACCAGCGCTTGGTGAACTGATAGCTATATGATAAATCAAGGCGCTATGGATTGGTGCAGCCTGGAATTGCACCCCCTGGTGCTGGCAGTGGGGCTTCGGTGTTTTGATAACAGGCAGAGAGTTGCAAGTCCCTGTGCCTGGTCCCAGTTTTAAAGTGTTTTTGATAATAGGCAGAGAAAGAGTTCCTGATAAAAGGATGAGCGCTGGACGTGAAAAGGGGGTGCTCTAAGGGGAGGGACAGTGCGAGGCTCCAGCCTGCGGATGAATGGTTGTATGCTGGAGGGAGGGGGTGCCCGGGGCTGAACATGAGAGAGAGAGGGCTGCGCGGAGGGCACCTGGGAGTGGTAGTACATTTACCAAGTGACAGAGTGTTGTCATGCACACAGGCCCCCTGCGAAGGAAAGCCTGGCCTGGCCATGACTGGCGCACGCGCGTTGTAGCGCGGTCGGGCTGGGGCATCAGATACACCCGAGCACTAAAATAAAAGTGGCCCCGTTAGCGCAGCAGAGCCGAGTAACCAGCGGCCACGTTTGCACAGCGGGCTAGTGTTGAACTTGAAAGAGGCGCTGGTTTGCGGTGCTGTGTGCCTTGTGTTTCCTGCGGGCACTGTTTGTGGTAATATCAGACAAGCATTGGAAATGCAATAGGTCTCGCAGCATTAGAGTTAGTGCTTTTAGAATTGTTTATGGTTTTTTTTGTAAATGTTTAGCATTTTTGTTTCCTGTAGCCAATGCTAAAGAATTACAAATAAAAAAAGCCATAAATATTTATAAAAGCTGTAACTGAAATGGTCTGAGAGCTATTGCACTGTGTGAGGGTGAGGTGTTGAGGGTGAGTGAGGGTGAGCGTGAGGGTGGGTGAGGGTGAGTGTGAGTGAGGGTGAGTGAGGGGTTGAGGGTGAGTGAGGGTGAGGGGTTGAGGGTGAGTGAGGGTGGGTGAGGGGTTGAGGTGAGTAAGGGTGAGTGAGGGTGAGTGAGGGTGAGTGAGGGTGAGGGGTTGAGGGTGAGTGAGGGTGGGTGAGTGAGGGTGAGGGTGAGGGTGAGGGGTTGAGTGTGGGTGAGGGGTTGAGGGTGAGTGAGGGTGAGGGATTGAGGGTGAGGGGTTGAGGGTGAGTGAGGGTGAGGGTGAGTGAGGGTGAGGGGTTGAGAGTGAGTGAGGGTGAGGGTGAGTGAGGATGAGGTGTTGAGGGTGGGTGAGGGTGAGTGAGGGTGAGGGTGAGTGAGGGTGAGTGTGAGTGAGGGTGAGTGAGGGTGAGGGTGAGGGGTTGAGGGTGATTGAGGGTGAGGGGTTGAGGGTGAGGGTGAGTGAGGGTGAGGGTGAGTGAGGGTGAGGGGTTGAGGGTGAGTGAGGGTGAGGGGTTGAGGGTGGGTGAGGGTGAGTGAGGGTGAGGGTGAGGGGTTGAGGGTGAGTGAGGATGAGTGAGAGTGAGGGGTTGAGGGTGAGGGGTGAGGGTGAGTGAGGGTGAGGGTGAGTGAGGGGTTGAGGGTGAGGGTGAGTGAGGGTTTGAGGGTGAGGGGTTGAGGGTGAGTGAGGGTGAGGGGTTGAGGGTGAGTGAGGGTGAGGGCATTCACATGTACTGCGCGTGGGTGTCCTGAATGAATGATGGATGCAGGATGGGTGGATGAATGAATGATGGATGCAGGGTGGATGGATGGGTGGATGAATGAATGATGGATGCAGGATGGATGGATGGGTGCATGAATGAATGATGGGTGCATGAATGAATGATGGATGCAGGATGGGTGGATGGATGGGTGGATGGGTGGACACATGAATGGATGCAGGATGAATGATGGGTGGATGAATGGATGGGTGGATGCATGAATGAATGATGGATGCAGGATGGGTGGATGAATGAATGATGGATGCAGGATGGATGCAGGGTGGATGGATGGGTGGATGAATGAATGATGGATGCAGGATGGATGGATGGGTGGATGAATGAATGATGGATGCAGGATGGATGGATGGGTGCATGAATGAATGATGGGTGCATGAATGAATGATGGATGCAGGATGGGTGGATGGGTGGACACATGAATGGATGCAGGATGAATGATGGGTGGATGAATGGATGGGTGGATGCATGAATGAATGATGGATGCAGGATGGGTGGATGAATGAATGATGGATGCAGGATGGATGCAGGGTGGATGGATGGG
Source organism: Lissotriton helveticus (assembly GCF_964261635.1). Taxonomy (NCBI): domain Eukaryota; kingdom Metazoa; phylum Chordata; class Amphibia; order Caudata; family Salamandridae; genus Lissotriton; species Lissotriton helveticus. The sequence continues at coordinate 460,560,719 of NC_136062.1, forward strand.
TGCATGAATGAATGATGGATGCAGGATGGGTGGATGCATGAATGGATGCAGGAATGGATGCAGGAATGGATGGATGGATGGGTGGATGGATGGATGCATGAATGAATGATGGATGGATGGATGGATGGATGGGTGGATGAATGAATGATGGATGCAGGATGGATGGATGGATGGATGCATGAATGATGTATGGATGGATGCAAGGTGGTTCGGGCTCGCTGCTGTGCAATATGCAAATTAGTTTACGCCCCACCACTTTCAAATGTCACCAGCCGCCCCTGGAGAGGGAGTGTCATTGCTCCGCTACTATCATCATTCCTTTATGAGGCTGTAAGCCTCCAAATTTGTACGAGGGGTGCTCTGATTTGAATATTTATGCTACAGCAAATACAAACATAAAGATGTTCTATTTACGACAACTCAGCACATTTCTCTGGCCTGCCAGCCAACAGATCAAACACAGCCCACCGCCATTTGTACAGAATAAACAAAGTGTTTTTTTTTTTAAATGAAGAGAAACCGGTCTTGTAACCAGATGTGGGAGAGGGTGTGGGGGGGGGGCAGAGGGTGCTGTAACCCGCCCCATGTCAAAGCTGTGATTGCAAGTAACTGGGATGAGGAGAGGGCGTCTGTGGAGAGAGATGGTACAAAACATGAGCTACAGTGGATGAAGAGAAAGGACTGGAATAAAGACCGAGGGCAGTGAGAGAGGAGAGTGGACAGAGCATCTAAGGAGCGACTGTGTAGCACAGATGGAGGGTAGTTATCTTAGAAGAGGTTGTTCTAGGGTATGCAGGGCAGAAGAAAGGATAACAAGGCGCTACCAGATGGTTACAAAAGATAAGATTTAGAAAACAGTGTTTGAAGCAGCCGAAAAGGACTGGAGGGCATGTGTTGAAGCCGGCTGTTTATACTTGCGTTGGGGTGTGAGACGAGGAGGGAGGGGAAGGGGGGGGGGTGGCCTCGCCACCTCAGAGCACTGAGCCGGTAACACTTTGCTGCTGAGTTAGGAGCTAGCCCTCCACCAGAGCACTGCGGAGCTCAGAGTGCACTGGGGTAACGTTCACCTCTCAGCCTTAAGAGAAGAGCTGTATACCTTTGCTGCTGAGCACCCCGGGGTGGAGAACAGTTCAGAGCTAAATGCTGTGCACCAGCCCCTGACCACGGGCTGTGAACGGGCAGGCACTGGGTCCCGGTCCCAAAACAACTCAGCTCCGCAGAGCAATGCAGGCCGTGAAGTGCTTAGAAGTTAGCACTTAGCGCCAGGCTAAGTAACGGCTCCGCAGCAATGGCGGGTGGGGGGCTGCTTGTCACTTAGAACCAGGGGACAGAGCAGTACTGACTGACAGGCAGAGGGTGGCTCCAGTTTATACAGAGTCCTACACAGATGTGAAAGCCACTAAACTTAAATTAAATGAAAGTGTGCGCCATGCTCGCGCTATTTACATGAAAGCATCCTAAACCTCCAGGCAGAAGGTTTATACTGAGTCACACACAGATGTGAAAGTCGAACGTTTTTTTATTATTTATTATACAGTTAATGCCATACAAAGCTGACTCTGCTAATAAAAAGTCAAGGCAAAACCGTTATCATTGCTACATACCATTTCTTTATATAAATAGAGACAAGACGGAGGGAAGAGAGGGGAGGGGGGAGGAGAAATGCGACACGGCGGGAAGGGGCAGGCAGGATGACTCAGGGGAGGGGGCAGAGCGGGGCAGAGCGGCATGTGGGTGTGAAAAGCCGGGCCTTTGAAGTGAAGCTAAGCTTCACTTCAAAGGTGTCGGAGGAATGCGGGCGGCTGTGCACGCGCTTTTAAGCTCAATGCACATGCGCATTGAGCTTAAAAGTCACGGGCACTGCAAGGAATCGCCACGATTCCTTGCAAGTTAGATAAAGTGTGGATGAGCCCCTATAGTCTCGCTTGCTCGATGCGCATGCGCATCGACAGGCGAGACCTAAAAAACCCTCAGTAAACCCGCCCCAGGAGACCATAACAGCGGCCCACGCTGACCTGTCAGAGCAGTCGACGGGGGCGGCCCGGTCACCCCACGGGCCGGTCCGACCTCGAGCTCGGCCCGAGCCCGGTGTGTTTGTGGCCCTTGTGTCCGTGCATTATTAGGAGTCACGCGCGGCTCAGGGCTGCGTCGGGGAGAGCTCGATCCTTGACTGTTTTGTCGAATGACCCCTCTGGGCAGCAGGTTTGACAAATCCGACCTGTTTTGAACATTTATAGATGTGCTTAAAGAGCGCCGGGTTTCATATCACTTTATTGTAAAGTTAGCGTTCTGTAAAGTCGCGCAGTGCTTCGAAGCCCCACGTTCGCTGCTGAGACCGTGAAGCGCGTTTTGCCCCAGTGGAGCTCAGGCGGGGCATTGAAGCTGCCTGACTCGGTACTTGTAGGTAATATTGTGTTTATTGCTTATTTCACTGTTTCTTATCTGATACCAGAATGCCGGTAGGCGCTCAACATTTGATTCTGGAACTAGAAAGAGGAGTTGCAATTTGCTTCCAGAGGTCGAGACAGGTTTGCTGGATGAATTTTATGAAGGGCTCTGTCTTGACATGGTTTAGGTTTTCTCCAAAGGTTGTAGATTTTTTTTATTGTTGCCATTTAAACTTAATTAGATGGTGATAATTCCGTACGGAAGGTAAAGGATTGAGTGGTACCGTCTTCAAATTAGAAAAAATTTGATCAAATATGTGACCAGTTTGATGAGTTTGTTTAAACACCTGTTGAAAAAGGCCAAGAGAAGACATAGGGCCATATATTTCAAGATACCCATTTGCGATTCTCAAATAGCGATTTTTAAGAAATCGCTATTTGAGAATCGTAAATGGGTATGTATGTACAAAATTGCATTTTCTTTGCGATTTCTTAAAATTCCTTAATTGCGATTAGCAAATTGCGAATCGCAATTAAGGAATACTTTCCCATTCATTTCTATGGGCCAGGAGGCCCATAGGAATGAATGTGAAATTATTCTCAATTTGCGATTCGCAATTTGCTAATCGCAAATTGAGAATAATTTCAAGGGTGCAGGGGTGTCCAAAGGACACCCTGTTGCGCCCCTGAAATATGCATGGGTGCACATGTGGCAGTGGTTAGACTCATACCAAGCAGCCTCCCATCACCTTTTGTGTGTTTCATCCTCTTTCACCAAACCTCAGGTTCTGGAGCCAGGCTGAGGTGACCAGCGGATGGTTCTTCCTTTTATCTTATGGTGTTTGGCCCCTACATTTCTCTCTCTCAATAACCAGAAGAATTTGAAAACCAAAGTGTAAATATTTGGCAGCTTTCCAACCAGACACATGAGCTTAACCAAATGTTCGACTTCTGAAAACTGAGTGTCAGGATTATCAACTTTTACGCAACGCAGCAAGACGACGGGCTGTACTGCGTTGTGTGAAAGGGAGAACGTGTGAATGTGCCTTATTTACCAATATATGGTGCATGCCTGAGCTGGCGCACAATCTGCTGCATTGCACCATTGTAGGCACCCTTGCGCCACGTGCCAAAGGTACCTGCATTGTAAGCTGGATTGTTTTTGTGCAGGAAGGAGCACCTTCCTGTACAAAATCAATCCTGTGAGGCTGGTTTCCTCTTTCTAGGTATGACGCAAAATGCAGCACACTTAGAAAGAGGCAACAACAAAGAGAAACAAAGATATACCTCCTCATTGTGCCTACCGCTGGAAGGTGTTGCATTTAGAAGCATTCAAAGGTATTCCAATCTTGGTGAATTTTGGAATGCACCAAAAGCAGTGGTTAGATGCGTGGGATCACCCATGCTCCACCCATGGAACACCTTCCCTGGGCAGGATAATGCAAGGCAGTGATTTGCACTGCTTTGCAAGCAACCCAGGGCCAGGTAAGGTAAGGTGTCTTTTACTTCGCATGGTAAATCTGACCTTGGTATTGCGTTACCCTTGCAACACCATAAGTCATGCAAGTGCAATGCATTAGCATAATAATTCTGGCCCTGAGTTTATCAAATATTCTTATGAAAGAGAAGTAAGGCCCACAGACACAGCAAAGACAACTGTTATACATGGGGGGTTTGTCCTATTAGTGCTTGACACAAATGACATCCTCCAATTACGCAAACACACCTTCTCCCCCATCACTGACCGCATCCATTATTACTACCGGCATTTAGGCCGTTAAACTACATCTGCAATAGGGCCCTTATCTAATATCTGCCTTTCCAGTTATAACATTAATGTTGTATATCACATTGTTGAAATGAAATGAAATATGTTTTTTTAGAGCGCTTGTATGCCGTGGCATCTTGTATCTCCCTTGGTAAAGCACAGTGTTTGTTGAACAACATGAACATCATGATTGTGCCAGACTGATTCCGTGCACACCCTCAGGATATGTTGGCATTTGTCCCTGCTAGCCACAGTGCACAATCCATAACCCTAACCCTACAGGGCAACACATGTGTGTGCAACCTTAGATCATGAAAACCCTGATCCCTCAAAGAAATCATGGTAACAGATCTAGAACACTTTCTTTTGGATTCTCATGCATACCCAAAGAAGTGCACAAGAAATACGCAGCAAGGCTTTTCAATATTTATTCGAGTGTTGTGTTTCTTGCGTAAAATTTGTGTGCTGCAATAATTAGTAGAATGAAACAGATTAGCGTAATTAGCATCACAAGAACAGTGAATAGGATAAATATTTCCACCATTGTACTAAGACAGTAAATATTTGCAGGCATTTCAGTACTGTGTGTAGTTGTACTCCTATCTAGCACTCCCTGACGTAGGTTGCCTAAGGTGGGTGTTCTACCAAATCCCTGCCAAGGTGGACTAGCTCCCCATTACCCGTGGGTAAGTGTCATCAGGCTGTCCGTCTTGGTGTAGAGCTGGACATCCCTCGTTTTGGAGCACAGGAATCAGCTGAGCTGGAAGTCCGACATGGGGTAACCCTCCAGCATCAGCTGAGAACTCCTCTGCCTAAACAAGGAAGTGACTGCGTATGTATAACAACAAACCCCATGTGGCCTTGTTGCAACCCACGTCAAGAAGTAATTGTTTATTCTAGGTGAATAGCGCAGTCACCGTTCAGACAATAACATAAATAACATTTGTGCAGTGAAATTTATTCATGGTATCGTGGTGGTGTGCCTACGAAGTGGATATGTAACCAGTACAGATTCAGATAATGTTATCCTGCATGGTAGCGCATGCAAATGTATGCCAAAAGTCACAGTGTGAAAAAATGAGAGAAAACAACTTAAGAAATGTGAGCACGTACAATGGCATCATTTCTTACCGGGCCTAACCTAACCATGTGCCATTAGAGCCTACCTTTCTGGCTTTGCCAATACAGGCTAAATAAGTAGTAAATATATTCCCTGACACAGTCCAATGGAAGCACTTCCTGGAAGTTGGAATCATACCCCAGATAGCCAAAAGCATGAGGTGAGAAACATATCCTCCTCAGGGTAGATCTAACTTGCAGACATCTGCGCCTCCAACCAGTCTCAGTTACAAAAATGACTAAATAAATCCACCTGTTGAGGCGAAGGATGACTCAGCTCTTTGAAAGCAATATACCGTTACATCCACTGGACCTTCCTAGTTGTGGGGATATATAGGACTTGTAGGTTCACCAAAAAGCAGACGAACCCAGAGTCAAAAACTGAGTAGCAATTTACAATGGCTTTTTATTATGTACCGGGTATGTAGCAATAATTGTGCAAAAATGTATACATGGAAAAATCGGGATGAAAGACACCTATGTATTTCTGAAATTGGTACAAATTATAGAGTTTAGAAACAGTACATATTTGCACATTTTCAAAATTGTTAATACTCATACCTAGCATGAGAATTATTGGTCATTTTTCAAACTGACTTAATTTTTACACAATGTCTTGAATTTGGAAGGCAGAAATGCATCAAAACTCAACAGGTAATAACAGTTGCTTTACAAATCTGAATTACCCTAAGTCTCCCGATAAAAATTGTACCTCAATTGTGTGGGTAGGCATAGTGACCACTACCGGAAAGGGCTCAAAACCCACAGTGAACACACCACATTTTCACAATGAAAATTTACCCTTTTTTTGTGGAGTGTGTAGCTGTTGTTTTTGAACCCTAGCTATGCCGGCACCTAGGGAAACCTAGCAAACTCATACATTTTTGAAAACTAGACACCCAGGGGAATCCAGGATGGGGTGATTTGACTGCTTGCCACCATGTTCTGTTACCCAGAATCCATTGCAAACCTAAAGAAATGTCAAGAAAGCCACATTTTTCCCACATTTCTGTTGTGAAAAGTTTTGGAATCTGTTTTGGAATTTGGATCTACACATTTCTACCCACTCTGCGTTCCCCAAAGTCTTACGTGAAAAAACAGTACCTCGCCTGTGTGGGTTGGCTTAGTGCCCGCGACATGAAACAGCGCAAAACGCAATGTGGTCACACCTTATTCTCGCAGTGAAAAATTACCCTTTTTTGGCAAAGTGATTAGCTGTAATTTTTGTACCCTAGCTCTGCCGACACCTCGGGAAACCAAGCAAACCTATACATTTTTGAAAACTAGACACCCAGGGAAATCCATAATGGGGTGACTTGACTGCCTCCCACCAAGTTCTGTTACCCAGAATCCCTTGCAAACCCACAAAATTGTCCAAAAAAACACATTTTCCCCACATTTCTGCGGTGGAAAGTTCTGGAATCTGTGTGGATCCACAAATTTCCACCCACCCCACGTTCCCCAAAGTCTTCTGAGAAAAATGGTACCTCACTTGTGTGGGTCGGCCTAGTGCCTGCGACAGGAAACGGCACAAAATGCAACATGGTTGCAAATTTCGCAGTGAAAAAGACCCTATTTTTGCAAAGTGCCTAGCTGTAGTTTTTTAACTCTAGCTCTGCCGGCACCTAGGGAAACCTAGCAAACCTATACATTTCTGAAAACTAGACACCCAGGGAAATCCAGGATGGGGTGACTTGACTGCCTCCTACCGGGTTCTGTTACCCAGAAACCCTTGCCAACCTAAGAAAATGTCCAAAAGAAAACACATTTTCTCCACATTTCTGTGGTGTAAAGTTCTGAAATCTGCGTGTATCCACAAATTTCCTTCTACACCGCGTTCCCCAAAGCCTTTCAAGAAAAATGGTACCTCACTTGTGTGGGTCGGCCTAGTGCTTGCGACAGGAAACGGCGCAAAGCTCAACGTAGTCGCACCTCAATTATGCAGTGAAAAAAGACCCTTTTTTTCCAAAGTGCCTAGCTGTAGTTTTTGAACCCTAGCTCTGCTGGCACCTAGGGAAACCTAGCCAAACTATACATTTTTGAAAACTAGACACTCATGGGAAAAAACACATTTTCTCCACATTTCTGTGGTGGAAAGTGCTGGAACCTCCGTGTATCCATAAATTTCCTTCCACCCTGCGTTCCCCAAAGTCTTCAGAGAAAAAATGGTGCCCCACTTGTGTGGGTCAGCCTAGTGCCTGGGACAGGAACGGCGCAAAACGCAACGTGGTCACTCCTGAATTTCACAGTGCTAAATGACCCTTTTTTGGCAAAGTGTCTAGCTGTAGTTTTTGAACGCTAGCTCTGCCGGCACCTAGGGAAATCTTGCAAACCTATACACTTATGAAAAGTAGACACCCAGGGGAATCCAGTATGGGGTGACTTGACTGCCTCCCACCAAGTTCTGTTACCCAGAATCCCTTGCAAACCCACAAAATTGTCCATAAAAATACATTTTCCCCACATTTCTGCGGTGGAAAGTTCTGGAATCTGTGTGGATCCACAAATTTCCACCCACCCCACGTTTCCCAAAGTCTTCTGAGAAAAGTGGTACCTCACTTGTGTGGGTCGGCCTAGTGCCTGCGACAGGAAACGGCGCAAAATGCAACATGGTTGCACCTCAAATTTCGCAGTGAAAAAAGACCCTATTTTTGCAAAGTGCCTAGCTGTAGTTTTTTAACCCTAGCTCTGCCGGCACCTAGGGAAACCTAGCAAACCTATACATTTCTGAAAACTAGACACCCAGGGGAATCCAGGATGGGGTGACTTGACTGCCTCCTACCAGGTTCTGTTACCCAGAAACCCTTGCAAACCTAAGAAAATGTCCAAAAGAAAACACATTTTCTCCACATTTCTGTGGTGTAAAGTTCTGAAATCTGCGTGTATCCACAAATTTCCTTCTACACCGCGTTCCCCAAAGTCTTTCAAGAAAAATGGTACCTCACTTGTGTGGGTCGGCCTAGTGCTTGCGACAGGAAACGGCGCAAATCTTAACGTAGTCGCACCTCAATTATGCAGTGAAAAAAGACCCTTTTTTTCCAAAGTGCCTAGCTGTAGTTTTTGAACCCTAGCTCTGCTGGCACCTAGGGAAACCTAGCCAAACTATACATTTTTGAAAACTAGACACTCATGGGAATCCTGGATGGAGTGACTTGACTGCCTCCCACCAGGCTCTGTTACCCAGAAACCCTTGCAAACCTAACAAATTGTAAAAAAAAACACATTTTCTCCACATTTCTGTGGTGGAAAGTGCTGGAACCTCCGTGTATCCACAAATTTCCTTCCACCCTGCGTTCCCCAAAGTCTTCAGAGAAAAAATGGTGCCCCACTTGTGTGGGTCAGCCTAGTGCCTGGGACAGGAACGGCGCAAAACGCAACGTGGTCACTCCTGAATTTCACAGTGCTAAATGACCCTTTTTTGGCAAAGTGTCTAGCTGTAGTTTTTGAACGCTAGCTCTGCCGGCACCTAGGGAAATCTTGCAAACCTATACACTTATGAAAAGTAAACACCCAGGGGAATCCAGTATGGGGTGACTTGATTGTCTCCCACCAGGTTCTGTTACTCAGAATCCCTTGCTAACCTAAACAATTGACAAAAAAAACACATGTTCCCCACATTTCTGTGGTGGAAAGTTCTGAAATCTGCATATATCCACAAATTTCCTTCCACCCTGCGTTCCCCAAAGTCTTCCGAGAAAAATGGTACCTCACTTGTGTGGGTCGGCCTAGTGCCTGCAACAGGAAACGGCGCAAAACTCAACGTGGTCACACCTCAATTTCGCAGTGAAAAATGACCCTTTTTTGGCAAAGTGCCCAGCTGTAGTTTTTGAACCCTAGCTCTGCCTAGGGAAACCTAGCAAACCTATATATTTTTGAAAACTAGACACCCAGAGAAATCCAGGATGGGGTGATTTGATTGTCTTCCACCAGGTTCTGTTACCCAAAAACCCTTGTAAACCTAAAAAATTTACAAAAAAACCCATATTTTCACCACATTTCTGTGGTGGACATATCTAGAATCTGCGTGGATCCACAAATTTCCTCCCACCCCGCGTTCCCCAAAGTATTCTGAGAAAAATAGTACCTCATTTGTGTGGGTCGACCTAGTGCCTGCGACAGGAAACTGTGCAAAATGCAACGTGGTCATACCTCAATTTGACAGTGAAAAATTGACCCTTTTCTGGCAAAGTGCCTAGTTGTAGTTTGTGAACCTTAGTTCCGCCGGCACCTAGGGAAACCTACCAAACCCACACATTTCTGGAAAGTAGACACCCGTGTGCTTCCAAGGAGGTATGGCTTGCGTGGATCTCCCAATGTTTCCTCACCCAAAATCCCTTGCAAACCTTAATTTTAGCTGAAGAAATCAATTTTTTCACACATTGTTGTGTGAGAAAGTGTGGCATCATTGGGCTCACACAAATTTCCTACCACCCTGCATTCCCTCAGGTCTCCCGATAACAATGGTGCCTCACTTGTGTGGGAGGCGCAAGTACCCGCGACAGGCAAGGGCCCAAAACATAGTAAGGCAACATCAAAATTGCCTAGCTCAAAATCACCTGCTTTTGCACGGGGGTGACCTGGGTTTTTGGCCCCGTGCTCGCCGGCCATCTAGGGAAACCTACCAAGCCCACACATTTCTAAAAAGTGGACACCCGAGGGCTTCTAAGGAGGTATGGTTTGCGTGGATCCCCCAACGTCCCCTTACCCAGATTCCCTTGCAAACCTCAATTTTAGCCGGAAAAAATCAGTTTTTTCATTAATTTTTGTGTGGGAAAGTGTGGCATCACCGGGCTCACACAAATTTCCTACCACCCAGTGTTTCCCCAGGTCTCCCGTTAAAATGGTGCCTCACTTGTGTGGGAGGCCCAAGTACCCGTGACAGGCAAGGGCCCAAAATATTTTGAGGCAACATCGACATTGCCTATCATAAAATGTTTTGGGCCCTTGCCTCCGGCACTCTGCAATCATTGAAAACGGCATCTTGCACAGTGCGAACATGCTACTACGCAGTTCGCTTAGTGCTATGCGAAGCTCCCGTAGTGCTACTTTGCGCTACTTCGCAAACTATGCACAGCCCTACCAAAAATCCAGGTGACCCCCTTTGCAAAAGCAGGTGGTTTTGAGATAGGCAATTTAGCTGTCGCCTCACTACGTTTTGGGCCCTTGCCTGTCGCGGGTACTTGCGCCTCCCACACAAGTGAGGCACCATTTTTATCGGGAGACCTGGGGAAATGCTGGGTGGTAGGAAATTTGTGTTAGCCCGGTGATGCCACACTTTCCCACACAAAAATGTGTGAAAAAACTGATTTTTTCAGCTAAAATTGAGGTTGGCAAGGCATTCTGAGTAAGGGAACGTTGGGGGATCCACTCAAGCCATACCTCTTTGGAAGCCCCAATATGCCCCCAAGGGGGGGGGCAGAAACACTGTGGCTATTTTTCTTGGGGAGTCAGCCCAAAATGGGCATGCCAATACCATACCCTAATAAAAATGTGCCCAAACAAATCCCTGGTGTCTAGTGGGCTTTTTGCCCCCCCGGGGGGGGGACATTGGGGGCTACTGCCCCATCTACCCCCAGGGGGGACAGGAAGGCTGTCATTTTTGTGGAGGAGGAGGTGGGGGCCTGAGCATGCCTGTTTTGGGAAGCCCATCCAAATTCAAATTTGCTCCCAAAAAATCCTTGGCGTCTAGTGGGCTTTTTGCCCGCCCCGGTGGGGCAGATTGGGGGGTAATGCCTCCATCTGCCCCCAGGGGGGTCAGAAAGTCCACTAGAAGCCAGGGAGTTTTTTGGGCAAATTTTATTTAGGGTGGGGTCTGCCCCATACAGGCATGCCAATGCCCCCACCCTAATAAAATTTGGCCAAAAAAATCCCTGGTGTCTAGTGGGCTTTTTGCCCCACCGGGGGGGGGGGCAAATTGGGGGCTACTGCCCCATATGCCCCCCAGGGGGGGCAGGAAGGCTGTAATTGTTATAGGGGAGGGGGTGGAGTCATGGGCATGCCCGTTTTGGGCAGCCCATCCAAATTCAAATTTGCCCCAAAAAAATCCCTGGCGTCTAGTGGGCTTTTTGCCCCCCGGCGGGTCAGATTGGGGTGGTAATGCCCCCATCTGCCCCCTAGGAGAGACAGAAAGTCCACTAGACGCCAGGGAGTTTTTTGGGCATATTTTAATTAGGGTGGGGGCTGCCCAAAACGGGCATGCCAATGCCCCCATCCTAATAAAAATGTGCCAAAATAAATCCCTGGTGTCTAGTGGGCTTTTTGCCCCCCCGGGGGGGCAGATTGGGGGCTACTGCCCCATATGTCCCCTAGGGGGGGCAGGAAGGCTGTAATTGTTGCAGGGGATCAGGTGGGGGCATGGGTATGCCTGTTTTGGGCAGCCCCACCCTAATTAAAATTTGCCCCAAAAACTCCCTGGCATCTAGTGGGCTTTTTGCCTCCCCTTGTGGGGCAGATTGGGGGCTAATACCCCCATCTGCCCCTCAAGGGGGGCAGAAAGTCCACAAGACGCCAGGGAGTTTTTTGGTCAAATTTTAATTAGGGTGGGGGCTGCCCAAAATGGGCATGATAAATCCCCCACCCTAATTAAAATGTGCCAAAAAAATCCCTGGCCTCTACTGGGCTATTTGCCCCCACGGGGGGCAGATTGAGTGCTAATGCCCCCATCTGCCCTCCAAGGGGGTAGAAAGGCTGTAATTTTTGGGGGGGATTGGTGGGGGCATTGGCATGCCCCTTTTGGGCAGCCCCCACCCTAATTCAGATTTGCCCCAAAATATCCCTGGCGTCTAGTGGGCTTTTTGCCCCTCCGGGGTGCAGATTGAGGGCTTCTGCCTCCATCTGCCCCCCAGGGCGGGGGGGGGGGGGGCAGAAAGGCTGTAATAGTGGCGGTGGTGGAGGCATTGGCGTGCCTGTTTCGGGCATTCCCCACCCTAAAAAAAATTGCAACCTAAAAAAAATCCCTGGCGTCAAGTGGGCTTTCTGCCCCCCCCGGGGGGGGAGGGGAAGGCAGATTGGGGGCACTTGCCCCCATCTGCCCTGCAACACATGTCTCAGGCCTAGCACTGCAGAGCCTGTATCTACAGTGTTGCTGTCACTTTGACCCAGCATTTAAAACCCTTTGCCAAGCCTTAAACTTCCCTTTTACTACACATAAGTCACGCTACGGTAGGCCCTAGTTAGCCCATTGGCAGGGTGCTGTGTAAGTAAAAGGCAGGGCATGTACTATTAGGTTTGCATGTCGTTGAAGTGAAAAACACTTTATATTATTTTTTTACTACTGTGAGGCCTACTCCGCTCATAAGTTAACCGTAGGAATTCCTTAATACACTTTTAAGCTGTTATTCCTCATTACAAATGAGTTGCTATTTTTTATATCTTTGGAATAGTAATGACAAATCCTCTTTACTGGTAAAGTTGCATTTGACAGTATTAATTAAGAAAAGCCACTTTTAGAAAGTGGACATTTCTCTGCTCTTACAGCTCTGAGTGACTGCAACCTGTTTCCAATCCACATCTGGGGTGGGTGACAGTTACACTTTGTGCATTCCCTCTAGACAGCCACAAACGTAGGAAGGTTACGTGTGTCTGAGTACTCATGTGTATTCTGGTGGCTCTTTCTTGCTTTTCTGGGTCTGTATCTGAACCATGTCAGAAAACTGCAGTGGTGCATCAAGGACTGACACTCTGCTGGACTGCTGATCTGGAAGACCTAATTTTCTGTTGTGCTGCCCTGCTGCTCTCTCAACCTGCTGAACGAGAGCAGGAATCTACAACTGAAATGATCCCCTAGTGCTTGTTGACCTGCCTCCTGTTGCTTGAGACTCAGGACTATCAAAGTCTGTAACCCTGCTCCTGTGCCTGGTACACTGGAAAAGGGCCCGTATACTTGCACTAGATAAATCGAGGTATCTCCAGTCTGCGTGTAGCAGAACTGGCGCATCGACCCTTTTGCAGGACTAGAATCGAAGCATCGCTCTCAAAACCAATGCATCGCCTCCAGAGCCCGATGCATCGGAACTGTGCATCACCGCTGCAGCGGTGTGGAGAGATTAAAGGATCCCCTTGACTGCGTGGAGAAACCTGGCACATTTCACTTCGGAACTAATGCATCTCGGCTTGCACTTCGTCTATGGAACCAACTCATCGCCACCTCAGCTTTGAGAAAATAGACACATCACCTTGACGGTGAGCTCGACATCGACGCATCGCTCATCTGCACTCTACGTCACGCTGTTGCAACCAGGATCAAGGTATTCTATTCGCTGGACCTGCATGCCTCCTGTCCCCGGCCTGCGCTCCATCACAGTTGGCCTTAGCTGTTGACTTTGCCCTGGTCCAGCAAGACCAGATAAACCGATTGGCGCTTATTGCTTCTAAGCGCTAGAAACACTTTTATTCTTTAAAAAGTGATATCTCCGCTTCTACTAATTGGATCTTTGTTGCTTAGCTATTGATTTATTTATAAAATTATTGTCTATTTTTGTTTACCAGTGGGGAGTCTTTTTATGGTGTTTTAATTGTGTTACTGTGTGCGTTTGTGTGTGTGTGTGTGTGCTGCACAGATACTCTACACATTGCCTCTTTAGATCAGCATGACTGCTCTGTGCCAAGCTACGAATGGGTGAACACAGGTTATATTTTAGTGTTATCTGACCTACCCTGACTATATACACATACATACATACTGAACCTAAGGTTTTTTCAGTGAATTTGTAAGGTTTTTAAAAAGTACATTTCTAACTATAACATCCCTTAAACCTATGTTTTTTTCAATGAATTTCTAAGGTTTTGAAATGAAAATCTCCAATTATAACCTCCTTGAAACCTATGGTTTTTTCAGTGAATTTCAAAGGTTTTTTAAATGCTCATTTCTAAGTATAATGTCAGAAAAATAAGTTTTCTTAGTTATAATATAAATATACATTTTTTATTTTTTTTTATAAGCGAGTGAATTTGCGTACTGATCATGTACCTGTCTCGGTGGGTGCGTGAATCCAAGCCGCCATATTGGTTAAGTCGTGTAGGATGCGTGATCATTAAGCAACGCATGCGCCCCGCGTAAAGTACGTACGTAGTTCTGGAGGTTGTGCCGCGTGCACGAATCCATCACAAAACTTTTAAGTTTTAAAAGTATATATGTATATATATATATATTCACTGAAAAAACCATAGGTTTCAGGCCTTATATAGTTAGGAATCAGCATTTAAAAAACCTTTGAAATTCACTGAAAAAACCATAGGTTTCAGGCCTTATATAGTTAGGAATTAGCATTTAAAAAAACCTTTGAAATTCACTGAAAAAACCATAGGTTTCAGGAGTTGTATAGTTAGGAATTCGTTTTTAAAAAACCTTTGAAATTCACTCAAAAAACTATACGTTTTAGTGGTGTTATAGTTAGCTGGACATTTTACTCATACAAAACCAATGAAATTGCTCCTATATAGTTAGTTGTACTAACTATATTTCGCGCACCCGCAATCCACTGCTGATGATGTCACATATTAGATCATTCATGACATGGTCAGTGACATCACTGATGACATCTCAAATGACATCACTGATGACATCACTGATGACGTCATCCAGTGAATGTGGTTTGCTTCGTTATTTAAATATGCATTATATATATTGCAATTTACATTGAAGAATGAGTGGATATATATAAATAAATATTTGGATGGAGGATTTAGTAGCAGTGTAATTGACTGTTTACTTGACCAATTTATAATGTCTCACTAAATATAGTGGATAGTGACTAAACTGTGTGAATATCTGTATCACTTTGTCAGTTGTTGTGTAAACTGATTCTACAGTTGGTTACTAGCTATGTGAAAGTCTATATTAGTTATTGGTTAGTTAACTGAGTATTTGTATGGGAGTGTGAAAGTGTGTGTGGTTCGGTGGGGGGTGTGTGACTGTCCAAAAATGTGTGAATAGTTGATTCAGTAGATATATGAAGTTAAAACTACATGTTCTAACAGTTTGGGTGAGGGAATCTCTTTATGGGTGTGGTGATGAGCAAATATATTTCTCAAAGGTACAGGTCCAACAAACTAGAAAAATAAAAGGCAGTGTATGTGTCAGTTGTTGTATATAAATAAGTATACATAAGACACAATGATTGTGTGAGTGGCTGTATGGATAACTGTATACTTGTAATAATGATTTTATAATTCACTAAGTATGACTTACTATCTAAATGAATAGAAGAAGTGGTGTTTGTATAAGTGTTTTGCTAAGTAAATATGTAAGTATGATCCATTGTTTGCATAAGTGAGTAGGATGACTTCATATGTGAATAGGATGCGTGCTGTTGTTTAATGTCGATATAGATGTATAAGTATTTTTGATAGTGTTCTATTGTTCATTGACAGCATGTATGAGTGAATCCATAGGTAAGTGATTAGATGTGTGTATACATCTATGAATCACTGAGTGGATTTTTAGATACTTGTATTGCTGTGACAATGGATTTAAATATGATACTCTGTATTTTACAAACAGTGATGAAAAATTGTAATAGTGTATGAAAAGGTGTATGTGATTGTCACGTGGATGATGTCATCAGTGATGTCATCAGTGATGTCATTTGAGATGTCATCAGTGATGTCACTGACCATGTCATGAATGATCTAATATGTGACATCATCAGCAGTGGAATGCGGGTGCGCGAAATATAGTTAGTACAACTAACTATATAGGAGCAATTTCATTGGTTTTGTATGAGTAAAATGTCCAGCTAACTATAACACCACTAAAACTTATAGTTTTTTGAGTGAATTTCAAAGGTTTTTTAAAAACTAATTCCTAACTATACAACTCCTGAAACCTATGGTTTTTTCAGTGAATTTCAAAGGTTTTTTTAAATGCTAATTCCTAAATATAAGGCCTGAAACTTATGGTTTTTTCAGTGAATTTCAAAGGTTTTTTAAATGCTGATTCCTAACTATATAAGGCCTGAAACCTATGGTTTTTTCAGTGAATTTCAAAGGTTTTTTAAATGCTAATTCCTAACTATATAAGGCCTGAAACCTATGGTTTTTTCAGTGAATTTCAAAGGTTTTTTAAATGCTAATTCATAACTATATAAGGCCTGAAACCTATGGTTTTTTCAGTGTTTAAAAAAAAAAATTTGATTGGTTAACTGGCTTATTAAGTGTATCTTAGTGAATACATATATTAGCGAGTAATGTTTAAATATTTAAATATATGCATGAGTGATGTAATATGTGACGTCATCAGCAGTGCTTTGCAGACGTGCAAGTTATAGTGAGTCCAACTAACTATAACGTGGGAATTTCAGTGGTTTTATGCGAGTAAAATTTCCAACTAACTATAACTGGTGTGAAACCTATGGTTGTTTCAGTGAATATATATATATATATAATTTCTATGGCAAAATGAAACCCCTCATTTTGTTCCTTTTCAAATTAAATGTATTAAGTGTTACCACTTTATTCCAATCAAGATGACTTCAGGTGTGCCATACTTTTGTCATAAGTAAGACTGTTAGCGTTCTAGTTGTTCTTTAGAACACTCTGGGACATTCTGTCATTGGGCTATAGTTGGGCTACATCTGGCTGATATTTGGGCTACATTTGGGCTCTTTTGTCTCTGGTGGCCATCTTGGGAGACTGCATATCAGAATTTTTTTAATGAAATATAAGAGGATTTGAGAAGTCACTCAAAATGTGCCCTCATTTTTCTTTCTTCAGCACTAATCATAATTTCTATGGCAAAATGAACCCCCTCATTTTGTTCCTTTGCAAATTAAATGTTTTAAGTGTTAACACTTTATTCCAATCAAGATGACTTCAGGTGTGCCATACTTTTGTCATAAGTAAGACTGTTAGCGCTCTAGTTGTTCTTTAGAACACTCTGGGACATTCTGTTATTGGGCTATAGTTGGGCTACATCTGGCTGATATTTGGGCTACATTTGTTTTTTTTTGTCTCTGGTGGCCATCTTTGGGCTACATTGGGCTACATCGGGCTACATTGGGCTACATTTGGGCTCTAACATATATATAGCCCAATATATATTTTTTCAAAGTTAATTTTCGTAAAAACCACTGGAGCACATATCTTGAGACATAGCAAAGGCACATCGGGCTACCAGTCCCTACAATTTTGCCAAGTTTGATGGAAAACCATTCAGGCGTTCGGGCTAAAAGTGAGTCCAACCGCCCTATGGAAATTAACATAGGGGAAAACACGTTTTGGGACCCCCCTTTTATCTCGACCCCCGCTTGAGGAATCCCCCCCAAACTTTCAGGGAAGGAGCGGAGCGCCGCGAGGCAAAGTTAAGGAAAATGTCAGGAAGATTCCTCAACCGGCACCAAAGTTATTCCCAATAGAATGTTGCAATTTCCCTATGGAAAACAATCCTAACTATATATACCTACTGGCGATCGCCAGTAGGTAATATATATATATATATATATATATATATATATATATATATATATATATTACCTACTGGCGGTCGCCAGTAGGTAGTTATAGTTAGGATTGGCTACCATAGGAAATCCACAACATTCTATTGGGAAAACCTCTGACGCCGGTAGAGGAATTTGTGTGTAATTTTCCAAAATTTTGGCCAGCCCCGCTCCGCTCCTTCCCTGGAAGTTTCGGGGGGATTCCTGAAGTGGGGGCTGGGAAAAAAGGGGGGTCCCAAAACGTGTTTTCCCCATGTTAATTTCCATAGGACGGTCTGACAAGTCTACAGCCCGAACCGCTGAACGGAATTACGCCAAACTTGGCAAAATTGTAGGGACTGGTATGCAGATGTGCCTTTGCTATATTTGGTGAAAATTGCTCCAGTGGTTTTTTTTAAATTAACTTCAAAAACACATATATATCTATAGGCGTGCTCCGAGCGCTCACAGGTGTGCGTACCGGGGAGCGCACCCAGCGCGCTACGGGAGTGCGCGAGCGGAAAGCTGATTGTCTGTCGGGTGTCTGTCAACATTCTAAACAGTCTCGGTAGAATCGAGACACAAGAGGTGAAAAAGAAAGGGGGATATAATTAAAAGGGGGCAGAGTAGACACATCCTGACCCCCTAGGTTTTCTGAGGGGGGCATAGAAGGACCCTGAAGGGCAAAAAAACTTTTTTTATTTTTTTTTTATTTTCGCGGGGTAAGCGCTGTGTGCGTTCCCAGGTGCTCGCTCCAGTACGCGCACCCTGAGCGCACCACAGGGAAAAACAGTGTAAAAATTTATAGTAAAAAAATAATTTAGAGTGCTTAGAGGTAGGGTAGCTCTGAAAAGAGCTGTTGTGTTATGTGGGTGTTTTTTGTACCTACAAGTAGGTACCAATGCAGAGTCTTATATTCAAGAGGAAAACTCTATTCCCCTCATCTGTAAAATGCACACCATCTCTCCTATAGATGTCTTGCATGTTGTAACGCAAGTTGTTGTGGTAAATGGAACCCATACCATAGTCTCTGAGGAAAGCAGAAACAGATTTATTGACATGTTTCCTTGCTTTCTCAATCTGTGGACAAAATTGGTTGGACCAGTTCCATTTTTGCCTTTGGCATATATTAGAAAATACCAAGGCAGTTTTTGGAAAAAGTGACATCAATTGCCCAAAGATGTCCTTTAAAAGCATTTCCAGACCTACCCCAGTCAAAGTGCCCAGGTCATTGCCACCACAGTGCACAATTATAAGGTCAGGGTGTGGTAAATGCATAAAGGATTTTACCAATGGTATCAATTGGTGACTTCTCAATCCTCTCTGTCCAATCCATACAATGTCCACATTTGGTAAATCAAGGTTGTAAATACCTCTGTTAGCTGCGTATTTTTGACTCCAGTGGACATAGTTATGACCCACAAACCAGACTTTTTGCATGTTGAAGGTAGATGTGCTTCTAGTCAGATGAATTGTGGAAATGAAATGGCAGTTTATTTATGAAAAAAAGTGGTTGGGAATCAGTGCAGTTGAAAAACCAGGAATGATTGGTGCTTTCTTAAAAATCTCCACAGAAAATTAGGCTGCATGCTTGTTTTTTGTAAGAAGTCATTCCAATGGTTGAGAAAAAATCATTTAAAGAAACAATGCATTTCATTAGCTAGTAGATTGAGAGGTCAAACAGCCTTGATGGATTTTTTTGCAACATATTATGATGAACTTGTGAACTGTGTGCTGGTTTAAGAGGGAGTTACCAAGGTTACTTGGTGAATGAGCACTGGGGGCATGGGTGAATGTTATGTGAGTTTCAAAGTCTTGAAATGTACAACCAATTAAAATGTGAAGTTTGGTTTTGAAATTGTGTGGGAACAATTTTAATCAGTTAGGTACAAGAATATGGGTCTGAAATGAGAAAGAATCTATGCCATTATTCTTTTCTTCCTCTCTCTTCCCATCCTTTGCTCTTTCACTGTTTTCCCTTCCGTTACTGTCCTTACTCCACTTCACTAATTCCTTCTCTTACTCCCTCTGTCCTCTTACTTCTACACTCCTCTTACCTCATTCTCTCTCTGTTAGCCTCATTCTCTCTGACCCCTTAGTCTGTCACTCCTCTTCTATCACACTCACTCCCTATAACACAGCCGCACTCCCTCACTTATGTTTCTTTCCTCTCTCACTCAGGGCCTCATTTATGAGGAAATGACGCATCGCTGCGTGAAAGCAGCGATGCATCACTTCTCAGTGCGCTCTCCTTGCGACATTCCTGATGCGTCATATTTAATGTATGACGCATCATGTCGCAAGGAGTTACAGATACTTCAGTATTTCTGACATATCTTTAAGTGCAAAAGTGATGCATTGCTGGAGTGTGTCACAAAAGTGACGCAACTCCAGCAATGCATCCTTTCGCATGGGGCCAGCCCCATGTGAAAGGGCCTGCGCCAGTCTTACGCCTGCTGTGAGGCAGGCGCAAGATTTTGATGCAACGGCGTCCTAAAAGTGACGCAGTGAAATCTCATAGATTTCACTGCGTCACTTCTATGACCCTTCCTTGCGTCAATACGCCCCCTTTGCATACATTACACTTGGGGCAGGTATAATGTGGTGCAGGGGTTTACAAAGTGACGCATCTACCTAGATGCGTCACTTTGTAAATATGACTCAACAAGGTGCATTTTTTACACCACTGGTGCGTCATAAAAAGTGACGCACTGGCAGCGTAAAAGTGACGCATGGCCTCATAAATGAGGCCTTCAGTCTTCTACTCTCACTTTTTCTTTCACTTTCTCTGTCTCTTCACTCCCTTACTCACCTTGTCTCACACTCACTTGCCTTTATCCAGTCTGTATCTCCACTCTTTCCTAAACATCACTGCTCTTTTCTTACCCTTCCACACCCCCGTTCCTTTACTATATTTTCTTCACTTATCCTCATTCCCCATGTTCACTCTCCTTCTCCTCACTTTCCTTCCCCACACTCACCTTCTTTCAGTCCCCCTACTTCACTTCCCTTCCCCTGTCGTCCCTTTCTTTGCTTTCTCACTCATTTTCCTCTCCTCTCTCACTGCACTCCACTTCAGTTACTCTTTTTCATTCTTTTAAGAATACAGCTTTTTTTGAGAATTGGAGGTAGTTCTGAAAATAACTTTTTTTTTCTTCTTTTTTTTTTTTTCAACAAAAACAAAAACAGGGAATGGCAAACTGCTCAAAATGAGCAAAAAAAATATCAAAATTAGGGCTGGGGACGGCAGCGGTGGTTCTCTATTGCTCGAGCAATGATCATAATACTTTGTTCCCCGTAACAAAGTAGTGCATCACAATGTTTGCATTTGATGGAGGCCTCATTAAAAACAGGCTGAATATTTGGGATCAGCTGCTCTGGTCGCCCCCTCACCGATGCAGTTGCTCCTCCAGTTGAAGTAGAGGCACCATCCCTTGGAGCCTCTCGTGCCAGAGCCCTGACACTCTCCCGGGCATAGTTCTGGGGATGCCTCCTCTGGACGTGGCGAATCATAGTTGAATTACCAAAACTGTACTTCCTTCTGGGGTCTCCTCGGGAAAGTATAGTATGGCAGATCTTACACTGCACCTTTGGAGCATTTACTTTTTTAAGTCCCTCAGGTATAGAACATTTTTTCCAAATGAAATGTTCTTTCACCTTCGACTGAGGAGGCTCTTCATCTATGAAACCATCTGACTCCTCATTGCTGCTGGATGCTCTGGCAGCCATTCTATCCACGAATTGTTAGCACAGAAAAAAATAGGTCTTGCTCTCACCAAAGTGAAAGAAGAAGTAAAGGAAAAGGGTGGAGTTTTCATTCTTTGTAAAAAAACTGTTAGCAACCTATGAAAAGAGGTATTTTAAGGTCACATGACTTGACACGCTTATGCTGCGCACACCGGAGCGCTTCCGGGGGTGCTTACGCAGCGCGAACGTAGGAGCTTCTGGGAGCGCTTACGCGGCGCGCCTGAGTGACATTTTGGTAGCTTTACGGATATGCAAAATCATTTTCATTCGGAAAATCAAAAATACTACTTTTATAAGCATGGTACTGAATGTCTTGCAATATTATTTAGTTTTCATACATATTTTTTTTTACGAATGCAGAAATAGCGCTCTCGCTGCGCTCTCGGGAGAGCTTACCGGTGCGCGCACCCTGAGCGCTCCAAGTTAAAATGATAGGGGTAAGCTTACCGGTGCGCGCACCCTGAGCGCACCAAGAGAAAATGATTTAAAAAAAAAGAAAAATACAGTGAACAAATAATAAAAAAAAATGATAATTATAATTAATAGTTATAAAAAACAGGTCATAAAAAAAAATCGTAGGTAACAAAGTCGATATACAAAGGAATTCACTTTTAAAAAAACTATGAAATTCACTGAAAAAACCATAGGTTTCACAAACGTTATAGTTAGGAATTAGCATTTAAAAAACCTTTGAAATTCACAGAAAAAACCATAGGTTTCACAATCGTTATAGTTAGGAATTAGCATTTAAAAAACCTTTGAAATTCACTAAAAAAAACATAGGTTTCACAATCGTTATAGTTAGGAATTAGCATTTAAAAAACCTTTGAAATTCACTGAAAAAACCATAGGTTTCACACCAGTTATAGTTAGCTGAACATTTTACTCATACTAAACCATTGAAATTCCCACGTTATAGTTAGTTGGACTCACTATAACTCGCGCGCCCGCAATCCACTGCTGATGATGTCACATATTACATCATTCATGACATGGTCAGTGACATCACTGATGACATCACTGATGACATCTCAAATGACATCACTGATGACATCACTGATGACATCATCCAGTGAATGTGTGTTCCTATAAAGTTAAAATATGTGTTACATATTGAAGAATGAGTGTATGCATGAGTGTCTGCATGAAGGATTTAGTAGGTGCGTAACTGACTGTATGAGTGAATGATTAAATGTGTCTTACTGAATGCATAGGTTAGTGACTAAACTGTCTGAATGTGTGCATCATTATGTCTGATGTTGTGTAAGCTGCTGCATGTGTTGATTAGTAGCTATATGACTGGCTGTATGGGTTATTGATTGGTTGCCCAAGTATTTGTATGTGAGGGTGAGTATGTGTGGTAGTGGCTGGGAGGTGTGTGACTCTGTGAATAGATGTGTGAACAGTTGATTCATTTGGTGTTTGGGTTCAAGAGTACATGTGGAAACAGCTGTATGTGCGGTTGACTGTGTGCATTGGTGTGTTGGTGAGTGAATGGATTTCTCAGTGCTACATGTCCAAGTAAGTACATATGTAAAAAACAGTGCATGCGACAGTTGGCATATATCAATGACTATACATGAGAGCCTGTGATTGCGTAAGTGACTGTATGGATCAATGTGTACTTGTATCAGTGATTGTAAAAGAGAGCAAGTATGTGTTAGTATATGTTTGAATAAATAAGGTTATGTGTGTATAACTGTATAGATGAGGAAATGGGAGTGTGATTGATTCTTTTCATTACTGAGTAGATTAGAGAGTAACTCCATGGATGAGTGGCACTGTGTGAATGTCTGTATAGGTGTATGAGTGCATATGATAACGTTGTATTGTTGAGTGACTGTATGTATGAGTGATTGTATGGGTGAATGAGTGGATGTGTGTGTAGACTTATGAATCAGTAAGTGTGTATGTAGTAAGTGGTATTGCTGTGTCAATGGTTTCAGGAATGGTAGTCTGTATTGAACACTGGATGTATAAAAGGTTAGATTAGAGTGTGAGGAGGTGCATCGTATTATCACATGAATGATGTCATCCGTGATGTCATCAGTGATGTCATTTGAGATGTCATCAGTGATGTCACTGACCATGTCATGAATGATGTAATATGTGACATCATCAGCAGTGGATTGCGGGCGCGCGAGTTATAGTGAGTCCAACTAACTATAACGTGGGAATTTCAATGGTTTTGTATGAGTAAAATGTTCAGCTAACTATAACTGGTGTGAAACCTATGGTTTTTTCAGTGAATTTCAAAGGTTTTTTAAATGCTAATTCCTAACTATAACGATTGTGAAACCTATGTTTTTTTTAGTGAATATATATATATATATAACTTTATTATATATATTATACTAAGAGATTACTTCTTATAACTGTAAATATAATTTATTTTAAATTGTAAAAAAGATATATTATTGTTAAATATATTTTACAGAATTTGCGCCTGGTGCATGCCCGTTGCGCGCCTGGTGTGCGGGTCCCGTGTGACTTCAAAAGAAAGTATTTGATTGGTTAAGAAGCTCTTGATTCTAGAACTTGAGGGACCACACCCTCTTTTTTTATTCTTTCAACTGCATCTCAGGAGTGACAGATGTTCTGTTTTGCTCTTCTTCATTGTTTTTTTTAATTCATCAAATAATAGCTGCTTTAAATCCAGCAGCAAAACACACAAGATGATGGACGGAATGTTGCACAATGACAAAACATTCACCCCCAAGTCACAGATCTGAGTTTAATCCATCGTTATTTTGCTCACCAAGCCACCCCAGTTTCTTTTAGCTCACTCCAGCACCCAAGTTCTGAACTGGAGTGGTGGAGTGAAAAGAACGGTGATGGATTAAACCCAGATTAGTTGACTGGGTTTAGTGTTATATCTGCTCAAACGCTCCGTCCATCATCACCTTTGGTATCGGTTTGTTTGCCCTAAGTTGGCAGGGTATGCCCAGACGTGGGTCCCTTGCTCACTTTGCCACTGGATTCAAGAAATCCTGGCTGATGAGGGTTATGAACCCAAAACCGGTCCCAGGATGCTAGTTTTGGTCGAGGGAAGACATGGCTTGGCAGTTCGGGCTGCACTGTTCCGATGAGGCACAGGGTTAGACTGATTTGCATATGGCCATGTCTGAACTGGGGTGGTGGATTGAGCTAAAGAATGGTGATAGATGAAACCCAGATCAGTTGACTATCGGTGAGCGTTTGATTTGCTCAAATGCTCCGTCCATCATCCGCTTTGGTATCGCTTTGTTCGCCCTAAGTTGGCAGGGAATGCCCAGACGTGGGTCCCTTGCTCACTTTGCCACTGGATTCAACATAGCCTGGCTGATGAGGGTTATGAACCCGAAACCGGTGCTAGGATGCTTGTTTCGGTGCATGGAAGACATGGCTTGACAGTTTGGGCTGGACTGTTCCCATGAGGCACAGGGTCTGGCTGATTTGCATATGGCCATGTCTGAACTGGGGTGGTGGAGTGAGCTAAAGAATGGTGATGGATTAAACCCAGATCAGTTGACTGGGGGTGAGTGTTTGATTTGCTCAAATGCTCCGTCCATCATCCCCTTTGGTATTGCTTTGTTTGCCCTAAGTTGGCAGGGTATGCCCAGACGTGGGTCCCTTGCTCACTTTGCCACTGGATTCAAGATAGCCTGGCTGATGAGGGTTATGAACCCAAAAAAGGTCCCAGGATGCTTGTTTCGGTCCAGGGAAGACATGGCTTGGTAGTTTGGGCTGGACTGTTCCCATGAGGCATAGGTTCAGACTGATTTGCATATGGCCGTGTCTGAACTGGGGTGGTGGAGTGAGCTAAAGAATGGTGATGGATTAAACCCAGATCAGTTGACTGGGGGTGAGTGTTTGATTTGCTCAAATGCTCTGTCCATCATCCCCTTTGGTATCGCTTAAATCCAGCAGAGCAGCTTCCACCTGAAGATGAAGATGATTTGGAAGAGTCGGTGAAGGTGAGATACGAAAGTATCATTTGGTCTTTCTTCACATTTCCACCTGGGAAGAAGATAGTTAAAGCACAAAATGTTACGTGCACCATATGTCAGAATGTCTTGTCACGAGGATCTGACAAGAACTATTCCTGTGGCACCTCTTCAATGCTCAAGCATTTGCAAACTATGGGGCATATTAGCAAGATAAGGCGAAAATTATCGCCAACCGCATTTAGCGTGATTTATTTTATCGCTGCTGAACGCCGGAATCTATCACCGTGTTAGAGGCGTATTAGCAACACTCCGCTAACAGGATATAGCTTCCCTATTGGGCGGAAATGGCCGGAGATAGATTTAGCATAACAGCAATAAAATGCCTCACGCTAATGTGAAAAAAGTGCTGATGTGGCCAATTAGTGACAGAATCTGATTGCTAATTTATTTATTTATTTATAAAGCATGACAATCATTCCTTGAGATATCACAGCGCTAGGGTAATGGACTAGTGGTTAATAGGGTCTGAGAATATATTGGATATGACATCAGTCTTTAGGGAATATATATGTTTTGAGTTTTTTCCTGAAGGTGTTATATTCTTTAATCAGCCTGAGTTTGACTGGAAGCTTTTTCCAGTTCAGTGCTGCGAGATGTGAAAAGGTGCAGCCTCCTGCCCTGGACTTTTTAACCCTTTTCGTTTTGGCGAGTGCTTGTTGGTGTGATATTAGGGGTCTGGTGGGAATGTAGAATTGTATTTTATTCTGAAGGATCTTGGGGCCGGTGTGGTGGGGTGTTTTTTGGGCATGCCCTAGGAGCTTGAAACGTGCTCTTTGGTGCATGGGCAGCCAGTGAAATTGTTGTAGGCAGTCCTTCGCTGAGCTATGATTGTCTTTGTGACATCCCAGTTTGGCTGCAGCATTTTGCACCACCTGCAGGCGTTTGAAGAGGTAATCTGGCATGCCCATAAAGAGAACTTTTCCATAGTCATGTCATCATGCCAGTCTCAAACGGCGATTGTTAGTTGCATGTCATCCGCATAGGAGCATACACCAAAACCCCACTTTGTCCCAATTTTTGCCATGGGTGAAGCATAGGTATTGAACAACGTGGGGCTGAGGGATGCTCCCTGCAGGACACCACAGTTTAATTTTTTTGGTTTGGATGAGAAGGCACCCAGTTGCACGGTTTGAGTTCCTTCCATGTATCCCTTTCCTGTGTAGATTTTCTAATAGGAGGTGGTGGGAGACCATGTCGAACACTGCTGACAGGTCTAATAGGATTAGGGCCACAGCCTCGCCCTGGTCCAATAATGTTCTTACATTGTCTAAAGGGGCCAGAAGAGTTTCATCTGTGCTGTTGGTGCCCCTGAATCCCGTTTGGGAGGGGTCTGGTATGTCATTGTCTTCCAAGTAGTTAGACAGCTGTCTATTGACCAGCTTCTCCAATACCTTGGAGAGGTGAGGGAGTTGGGAGATTGGTCTATAGTTGACTGGGTTGGTCACATCTACACCTGCCTTTTTTAATAGTGGGGTTACTATGGCCTGTTTTCACGTCTCAGGAAAGTTTGCAGTTTCTAATGATTTGTTGAATGGCTGCGTAATAAATGGAGTAAGGGTAGGTATGGTCTGCCTAAAGATAAACTGTGGACAAGGGTCAGGAGGTGATCCTGATTTGACTTCTCCCATAGTCCTGGCGACTTCTTCTTTGGCGATTGGGGCAAAACTGTTAAGTTTTGCATGGGCTTCGAAATGAGGGCCTATTCTTTCCCAGTTGCTGCGGTCTACTGGGGTAGGAGTATTAAATATCAAATAGATTTTGTCTATTTTGTCTATGAAAAAGTTACTGATCTTTTCACAGCTCTCTGCCGAGGGGTGCAGCATTTGGGACATACAGGTTGGTTTGCATAGTTCTCGTATGATTTTATATAGCTCTCTTGCTAAGTTGCTATTTTCATTTATTCTTTGGCAAAATATGTCTTTTTAGCTTTTTTAATGTAGTTCTTCAGATCGGTTTTGTAGGATAGCTTATCGGTGTCTGATCTGGACATTCTCCAGTTGTGTTCCTGAGTTTTGCACTTCTTTTTTAGTGCCTTGAGTTCTGGTGTGTACCCCTTTTCTGAAATAATTCTTTTTGTGGATTTAGATTTGAATTTGGGAGCACATAGATTCAATGTGTGGGTGATATCTCTTTCGAGATTCACTGCATCTTTGTCAGTATGGAGGGTTCCTAAGTATTCAAGATTGACTATTGGCCAATGAAGGTGAAATGAGTCCGGAGTCAAGACTCTATATAATCCGTGCATAGGTATGGGGAGTCTAGTGGTTATCGCAGGTTGGGAAAATGAGAAGGAGATTAGGGAGGGCTCCGTTCAAGTGACGGGTTTAATCTCCTCCATCATAGTGGTTCCAATATTGGAAAACAGTAGGTCCAATGTATGGCCTGCGTTGTTCGTGGGGCCTTGGATCCATTGTTTAAGTTGGAGGATCTGCATGTCGTTACTTAGGTGTGTGGCCACCGAGTTGTCTAGCTTTTCGAAGTGCACATTGAAATCTCAGACCGCCATGACATTTTTGTATTTTAGGCAAGTGGGGAATAGCTGTGTGAGCAGCTTGGCGCTAAATTCAGCTTGGTAACCAGGGGGGTTATAAATCACCGCTCCACCTAGTAGAATGTAGTTTTCTTTGGACAGAAATGGTAGTAGTTTGTGCTCTCTGAGCTGGGCTACTGTGGTAGGAAGGCTATTGAGGAATTCTTTAAAAAAAATGGCAAGCCCCTCTCCCTTTCTTCCTTGCCTATCCAGTCGTAAAATCGTTTTTTTTGTGGGTAGGGCATATGCTATACGCTGCTGTGGCAAACATTAGAGTCTTGCGGCATACCTCCGACCCTTTTACATGCAGTCGTCCAACTCCTTTCGGAAACATGGATCAGAATTAAGCTGGGCGAAGGCTCCCACGTGTCCAGGAAAATCAGAACTAAATCTGGTGTAAAACAAGGCTTTGTGCTGACTCCACTCCTTTTAAACTTGTTTATATCAGACCGATCCCCATCACTGGATAGTGTCAACTTTCACCCCCCCCAACTGGACGGAACCCGCATCAGCAATCAGCTCTATGCTGATGACTTGGTGCTGTTAAGTCATACAAAAGTGGGCCTACAGAGGCTTCTCGATGAACTGCTTCCCTACACTATTAGAAACTCCTTAGAACTGAATCTGTCCAAAATTAAAACAATATGTTTGGGAAGCAAAAGAGGCCAAGTGGTGGGTGGTTCTTTAATAATGCAAAACTCGAATACACATCTTACTATAAATACTTGGGTATCTTTTTAGACCGCAGATGTTCATTCGTCAAGCAAAAAGAATTATTAAGGACCAACGCCTTCTCACTAGAGGCCACTGCTGCAAAACTGTCAAAACAGCTACTTGGCCCAAGTCTATCCCCCATGCTGAAAGTGATGTAGACGAGGATAATCTCTGTGGTACGAACACAAGATCACAAAGGGCACAACTAGTACTTTACTAAACAAACTAACAACCAACATTTTTAAACGTGCCTTTTGTCTGCCAAAATCAGCTTTGCCAGCCCAGGTTCGACTCGAACTGGGCCTACTGGATCATCAGGACGTTGAGGCTGGCACGTTTATAAAGTTTTGCAATGGACTGTGCCATTCAATGGAGGGCTCCCTGGAGGCCAGACTTTGGCGAGAAATAGCGAAATACCAGACCAGCCAGAAGTACAGGCAACACCTGGATCACAGCCTGCAATTACTAGGAGTCAAAGAACTCGGGGCAACAAACCCCTCTCAGCAGGTGCTAAAGGCTGCCATAAAGAAAAGTGTCAGATTGTGGTCTTTTCATTCAGACAGGGCAACTCTGTG
This sequence comes from Lissotriton helveticus, assembly GCF_964261635.1. Taxonomy (NCBI): domain Eukaryota; kingdom Metazoa; phylum Chordata; class Amphibia; order Caudata; family Salamandridae; genus Lissotriton; species Lissotriton helveticus. Next base: position 460,589,961 of record NC_136062.1, read on the forward strand.
AAAAAGGAAACGCGCCTGGGCAGTAATCTCCAGCTTTAAACCAGGTTGTGAGTTGCCCCCACTTATCAAGCACATTTGCACTTTACTGGAAACAAAAGTTTTTAGCTCTGATGATGGGTCACTGGCCATTTTTAAAGAACCTGCCTGAATGGCATCGCTCAGATAACAACATCGAATGCAGGATGTGTGGCTATCACTCCGAAGCAATGGAACACATAGTTTGTGCATGCCCCGCTATGCTCATAGACAGACGGCTACTATTGCGGGGCGAATGGATCAGGCTAGGAGTTCGATCATTCCGCCTGGCCATAATAGCTGCCGCCCTAAATCCTGAAAACATCAAGCTGAACATTGGGCTTACTACATTTGTCAACAAGGCATCAAAACTGTTGGAAGACATTAGCGCCGCCAAATCTTCTTTGCTTCAGCAGGGCGGCAGCCAGCCTGCTGGATCAACAACAGATCCCTAGACTGCTAATATTAGCTGATTGGTTCCTTGTCTCCCAGGGGAACATTATCTGCCCACAATGCACTTGAAGTTTTTTAGTAATTCATAAGTGCTGCATAGTTTTTTTAAACTAGCGGTTCCTTTTTTTTATACAAATCAATCATGTTTTCTAGTTGACCATCATCTGTCTACAATGCTTTTGCTTGTTTTTATTCAGCGGTCCTTTTTGTGATTGAACTGAACACGTTTTAATTTGCAATGGTTTTAACTAAACAATAAAGTCTATATATACACCTCCACAATGACATTGGCAAGAAAAAAAGAAATTTGGCAGGACATTGTGGCCAAGGTGAATTCTATTGGAGAGAGGAGGAGGAGGGCAGTGGACGTCTGCAAGAAGCGCTGACATGACACTAAGCACATGACCAAGGAGAAACTAGCATCCAACCTGAAAGCAGCAATGCAGACTGGAGGTGGGAGCCCAGCACCACAGGAGGAGCTGGATGAGTTGGAGGAGCGGGTTTCCCGAGTCATCAGGGAGGAGACAGTGGTTGGAGTTGCAGGCCAGGACACTGCTGAACGTGGCCAGACACAACAACAACAGGTCAAAGGGTGAGTAAGAGCCAGGGACTTGAGGGGACGTGGCGGACGGGCACAATGGCACTTGTGGCATTGATTCATTGATTGACTTGTGCACAATTGCATTTTGTGCAGTGCATACACATAAATACTGTGGATCATGTCCTGGATACCCTTGTACATGGTGGCACAGACGCATATCACCCTACTCAAACAATATATTGCAAGACACATATTGGTGGGCACACAGACTACATGCTACAGCAAATGGCAAAGTGGCCCATTAACTTGAGATGCAGCAGGGCGGCAAATGGCCCCCTAGCCTCATTACCATGCATATATCAATAGCCTGCACAAGTACGCATCTCTCTCTGATGCCACAATGATGATGCAATATGTAGGTGAATGATCATGTGCACGAGTAGGCATGCCACCACCAATGTAAGCACACCTGCAACATTGGGCACTTGTGTTTGAGTTGTGTGCAAGGTTGTGTATGTGCAGTAAAGTCCACCTATTTGCACATGCACATTCCTGCACACAACTCAGACACACATGCAGAATGTTGCAGGTGTGCTGACATTGGTGGTGGCATGCCTACTCATGCTCAGTCACCTGCACAGTGCATCATCATTTTTGCGTCAGAGAGAGATGCCTACTCGTGCAGACTATTGGTATATGTGTGCTGATGAGGCAAGGGGGAAATCATGACGTCCTCATGCATCTCCAGGCAATGTGCACACTTGCCTGTTCATGAGATGCAATCCTGTGTACACCAAGTGCATACCAGACACACATGCAATGTCACAGCAAACTTACCATGTAGGCCGTTGGATAAAAGATGCACATCCAAAAATGCCATACTCATAGAACCAAAATGTGCCTGTAAAGTAGTATGACAACCAAAGTATGACCACATGCAAGGATAGCAAACTTGCAACAATTAAAGAGAAAGTCAGAAATGTCACCCTCAACCCTTAGGTCAAATTGCACTCCTCCACCCCCAAGTCTACACATCTGCCATACAGAAAACAGCATTCCACATCAGTCCTGATGTGAGTTGCCCATCACACCATCATGTGCAAGTAAACTTAACTGTTTGGTAAGTCAACTGTGTCAGTGAACAATTTTTCAGTCAGGTAGTTATAACCCACACGCTAAGCCAGATATTGAATACCAGAAGCAGGACAACATTTATCATCCATCTCAGCAGCTGCCTGGCACATCCACAAACACACAAACACACATCACCCTGCCATATGCATCTCTTCTGAGGCTGGCACTGACAAGGCTTTAGCTTCATAAGTGGGTATCATGATATGCACATACTTCAAATCACAGACCACTCACACACCACACTTGGGGTCAACCTTGAGGGTAATGGGTGTTGACACTGTCAGTTCCGACAGCAACAACAATATAAACTCACTATGCACCATCCTCACAACGGCTAATCCAACAGGAGGGCAGTAAGCAATGCATGCAAGATAAAAAATGATGGACGCCATGTACACTAGAACAATGACAATAGACAAAGCTACCTAGATGCACATGTGTACTACATAGTGCAGCACACATAGAAACACCAAGTAGTCTCTTATTGCTAATGTGCAAAAAGGGGGGCCTCCTCACACAAAACTTATCTTGCACAAAACACATGCACATGTGCATTACCCTGCAAAGCTGCGTGTTCATGAGCCACACTGACAAGGCAAGTGACAGTGCATGATGAATAGCCTGCCTGCAGACACAACCTCTTAACATGGTGCAGACCACCTCACTTAGGAGGCTGAGTGTGGATCACATCCTTAAAGGAGCATGTCACACTCTGACACATCCTCGTGTACATACAACCCCTGACGTAAACAAAACATTTGATGACAAGCAATGCACAAGTCTCCCAACTCTGAACAAGACCCATATTCCACCCAGCTTGCGACATCTCAGCATTATAAATGCACAGAAATGATAAGCTCACTGCCTGAAAGTTATAAAGGGGCAGTAAAACTAACGCTGCAGGTGCCACAATCACACAATACAGTGCACACACATACAAATCTGAGCTCATCAACATTGACTACTATGTGGAACAAGCTGCGTCACTCACACAAATGAACATAGGACACAACATGTGCCATTTGTGTGTATAAATACAACAAGCATCCTTTATCATAGCTATAAACTGTGAGATGACTATGTACAACAACAACATCAAATCAGTTATGTCCTCAAAATAATCACTATCACGCAACAAATGGGAATCTCCCAAAAAACAGTCAGAATGTACACTGTCCTGCAGTCTGCTTATAAACTCATTCAATGCATAATCATACATGAAACACACTGTTAAAATCTCTCCCCTATCACATTGCAGAGGGAGAGACACCACATCCTGGACAGCAAACTGGCCCAACCTTCACTGATGACGATGACAATTACACCATCATTAATCAGGATGAACTGCCAATTCTGCTCAACTCACTCAGCAGCCCACCTCCAGGATCAGGGCAACCCAGTAGTATTGCGGCAACCCCACCCCCTGCACAAACCAACCAGCAGCAAGCACCTCCCACCACAGCTGGCTCCTAGGACCTCGAGGACCCACATCTGACCTTCCAGTGCCATGTGCTAGAGGTCCAGTGGGAGATGTCTGATCATGTGCGGGTGGGGTTTCAGATGCTCGTGGCCAAACTTGGTACCATACATGGGTGTTTGAGTCCCATCTGTGACCACATACAGAAGCTCATGGACACCCACAGCCCACTCGATGCTCTCCAACAGTCCATGGCTGACATTGCTGGAGTCATGATTCTGAGACAACACCAACTGTCTGGTCAGAGTGGCTCCAGCAACCTCAGCCAGGATTTGGCAATCAGTGAGATAATCGAGAGCATGGAGTGGATGCAGGCACAACAATTGGCTACCAGGGCTGAACACCAGTGCAATGTTGCTGGAATCTATCATGCCCTGCAGCTGCTCATCGCTGCATTGCTGCCCCAAGTTCTGACCTCAATGAATGCTGCTGCTGCTTCTATATCCTCAGCTCCGGCCCCTGATGCATGAGTGCCTCACAGTGCTGCACCCACTATACCACCACCCATATGTTAGGCACATGACACATCAGAGGATGAAGACGAGGGTGATAGAGCATTTGTGTTAAGGAGAAAGCGGTAGCATCCATTGGCTCAAAAAGGCCTGTTTCTTCTTGGTGTCGAGCTTAGTATCATGTCACGGAATATCAACTTGCACTGTCTTCCACTGTCCCCTGACAATTACTTTGGAACTCTACATAGACTGCCATATTTTTTCTCTTACCAATGAAACTGCAATCAGTCTGTGAACTGAACTCTGCCTCTTCCCTTGGACCTGTTACCGACAAAGGACTCTATCTGGCCCTCCAACGGCCATCCATGCAATGTGGGCATGTATGTCCAAGCAAGGGTCCAGTCTTCATCCTCTGAATGTCAATAATATCATTTGACTCACACAGATGTGTGTGGTTCTTGAACAATCGAGTATAGAAGTATGTGTAAAGTGTTAGGACACTGATTCACCCAGAAGGTACACCAAGGGAAATACAAGCAAAGATTCTGTTTCACCTGATACAGATATTCAGTGAGATGACGGGGTATGTGTGAACTAATGGTGCCCCCATTGCTCCAAAACAACAATGCAGCAACATACCAACCTAGCTCCACATCCTTCCATGAAAAGGTATGTGTGCTAACATGTCCTAGTCTGTTGCAGGCCATGAGTTGTGTCCTCCTTAACACTGTAAACACGTATCTCTTGGCATATTGACTCACACACTACGTGGTGGACAAAGCCTGTTGTGATTGTGCACATTCAATATCACATCCCAACATGCAGGAAGGCATATACACATTGATGAAGACACGGAAGGGCACATGTCCACCTTACACATATGGGCCCACAATGTCTGACTCAGTGAAGTAAATTGGCAAATAGGGACTCAACACAAAGTGCAAGCCGTCAGTCAGCCTCTCCCTGTCGACAAACAATGTAACCTAAGCTTTGCCCCCTCCCATGCTGTGACCACTGCGAGTGTATCAGGCAATGTGTGTAGTGTTGTGTGTGGCACTGCACACAGCATATAGTCAGATGCAACTACAACATTTCAAGGGCGTCATCAACATGAGCCAATGGCAGAAGTAACAGCTGGGACACGTCTCCATGACACTATCCCTACAGGGAGCAATGCAACATATCCCCCTTGTGTGCAGCAGAACAGTGTGCCACTCCCCAAAGATTAGCTGTGACAGATTTCAAATCTTGACTAGTCCAGCGAGTCACAGAAGGCAATTAGGAGATGTCAACTCTGTAAAGCAAAATGTACTGCTCCCAAAATATATTTGTGAGCAATGTAAAATGTGAAGTCATTACTTACTCTCACATAACTTGTGTAAATCAGGAATACTGCTGTTCCATGTCCAGTACACAATGCACACAGATTTCAAAAAAATCATGCATGGTCTGGAGAGTGAGCGTACATGTACCAGAAGATATCTAGCAAAGGAAGTGGACACACTGGCACTAGACAGCACGTGTGGCTAGGTCTGTGCAATGTAGATGGACTCTGCGGCAGGAGCATCTGACATGCAGGTGTGTGACGTAATCCATTGAACCTGGCGCATATATCCATCTCCATGATGGATAACAGTAGCTAACTGTATTCACTTACCATCCCATCTTACTAGGTCATGTGCAAAATGGGCAACAATGTGCTGTCCAAATCCGTGAGTCACACCGAAGATGTAAAACATCACAGACAACTGTCCCTAGACTAGGCTGTAAATCCAAATTGACACCCTGTCAGCAATGCAAGTTCAGTGTGCTCACATCTAAGGGATCCTGACACAAAACATCATGCAAATTTACATGCCATAAGCAGACTTAGTGATTCAAATGGACAGTACAGTGATGGCAAAAGTTGCATACATTGGAATGACCCACACTTCACAACCTCATCCCTGACATAAATGCAAGCCGATATCCAAAGTATCAATCTTTTTTATTAGAATAGTATTAATATGCGAGTGACCTAAACTAACACTTATGACAATAACTACTACTAAAATCTAAAATAACTATTAAACAACCTTACTTACCTAAACTATCTACCCTAACTAATCCTAAACATGCAACAACACATCATAGACATCAACCCCCCTCCCACGCTTAAGGCTAGCACGAGACCGGACAAAGACACCTAAGCTATACATAAACTGACTAAACATGTAACTTACACAAAGATATTTATATTTTTTAATGTCTTTATTTTTAATTTTTTATTGAAGAAAAAACACATCAACCCCCAACCCAAAGAAAATGGAAACTTATACCCAAATGTGAATGACTATTTAAAATCGTATATCTAACTAAGAAGCTAACACTGACTAAAATCTACACTTTACTACACCACCTAACAGACAAATAACTAACGTAAAACCACATGTTAAGAGATTTCAAACACTGGGGGAAGGGAGAAGAGTGGGATGGTGTCCAACAGGTTCACACATCGTGGCAGTCCCAAGTGTTGGTGAATGTCCGACACTCGTCTTTTGACATCAGACAATTCACGCCTGAGCTCTGCCAGTGACACCACAATGTCCTGAAGCAGTCTCCTGTCCTGCAATATGAATGAGACCACTTGATCCCTAGTTGCAGGTGGGACAGTGCCTTGGGAGGAGGGGGGTGCCGTAGGGGGATGTGCCACCTGTCCCGGCTGGAACTCACCACTGACACCTGAGGGGCCCGGGGGGGCTGTTTGACGTCCTGGGCATGCTCTGGCACCACCTTGCAAGTGCCCTTCCTACGTTCCTCATAGTAACTCTTGGACATGTTGCAGTACCCCTTCGCAACCCTCTTCACATGGCGGTAATGGTCTCTCCGCATCTGGAAGGCATGTATTTGGCCAGGCGCCATGTTGTCTGAAAAACATACACAAAAGCAAATTAGAGTCCCTTAGTCAATGTCAAGTTCCACCATGCACATCTGTAATACAAGTTCACTTAAACATGGAAGCATACACTACAGCGTAACTGTGTGAAGTCAGTAAGTGAATTGGACACCAACATGTTGAAGCATGTATCTGTGACTACATGCAGGGGAGACTGACATGACAGTGCATGGCATGGCATGGTACATGCACTGTCACTAAGTAATTTGGCAGGCACTGCCAAAAGATTTTGGCATTACATACACGGGCAGAGGGTGACATGTACAAGCAATCAGAGGAGGAAAGCCTTATGCCCCTGTGTGTAGCACCACCCTCATCCTCACCAGTGACATTGGGCTGCATGATAGGTACAATGCTCATGTTCAGGCATGTGTGTCCCACAGCACATGTGTGCGGTTCATCACACCTGCACCAACACAAGCAATCATGCACCATTGTGCAAGGGTGTCTGCGAGCAGGGATGTTTGTGCATGTGTAGGGAGGACTTACTCCCAGAACATGAACAATACTAAAATGCTATTACATAACTATCATGTGTGCAGCGTCGTGCAGCACACATGGAAGTTACAAAATGTCTTATTGATCTACAGTTTGTTCATGTACAGGTATAGACACCTTCGTGTACATGATCAAAACATGGCATTTTTCTTTTTCCATGTGTGCTGCCAAGGCAGCACATATAGAATAAGCAAAATTGAGGAGAAAAGAAGCCTTAATCCTTGCATCGCCACCTTGACAAAAGGATTTCGCTGGGTGTAACTTTTGCGCTGCCACCTATTATCACCAAACTTTACAATAGGTGGCAGCGTCAACTTCAATGGATGTTGAAGTGGAACGCACACAGCAACACCCACTGCACGCCCCCTGTCACGCTACGCTTAGCACCAAAGGTGACCTATTATGAAGGCAACGTGAAGACACTTAACATGGCTATCAGCCACTTTGAGTAGCTTTACTCTGCCTTGATGATAGGGCGCTAGACTATCGCCAGCACAACGTCACAAAAACTGACATTGTGGTGGAGAAAGGGGCTTGATAATATGCCCCAACATGTGCAGTCTTGCCGCAGAGAGGGTGAAAAATCAATTCCTCGTAATTCACAGTCAATCATGCATTACTGGTCTACACTAGGATCACTCCATAGTGTGTCAAGATATTCTGGCCGTAACTACACAAACATTCACTATGCATTTCCACTTGTGTTGGCACCCTGGAGTCATCATGAAATGAATGAAATGTCAACTTGTAAAGCGTGGTTGTTGCCCTGGGGCGTCTAAGCGCTAGCACGATGTTGTTTGTGGTGCTGCTTCTTCACAGATAGTGTTGGCAAACACTGCATTGTAAAATAGATGCCAAAGCACTTAAGGGAGAGCTAAAGCATGTGTGCTATATGCATGCACACAACTGACAACAATTGTGAATGAGGAGTTCCCACACATGATCCAGAGTCAATCCGATATGTACACAAGGAGACAGCTCTGCAACACAATTGCAGTGGCCATATATGGCAATGATTTGGGCAAATCTGCTGTGTGTTTGGGGAACGTGCCTTTGAATATGCTTGGCTCACAGTCGCACCCTGCCACAGCTCAGAATCCGGCATGCAGCATACCTACAATATCATAAATGTAAAATGTGCCTGCACACTTACATGCAGAGATGCACTGCCTTCTTATGCATCATCATGCACACTTGCACGGTCGTCTCACGCAAGGATATACATGCATTCAATGTCATTGGATAGTCATCTACAAAGCCACTTACATGTCTCCTGTCCCATCTGTGTTCTCTTCAATACACATGATTCAGAAAAGGGGGTGGTGATGAACAGAGTGTCTGAATTAAGCAGACCACTCTTACCCAGTCCAAAGATCAGGGCTTGATCCATCACCGTTATTTAGCTCCCTGTCCCATCTGTGTTCTCTTCAATACACAGGCATGTGTTGTGATGAGCAAACCCATGGACCTAGGGGCATATTGATAAGTGAGATGGGGAGACAGGCCTCCTCTGATTAACAGCTACCTCTGCAACTTTGCTAATGCAAGTCTGAACCCTATTTCCAAGGATGTAGTGCTTACTTGCGATTTCCCCAGCAATGGCGTTCCGTCTCACAACTTAGCGCTTACGCAGGCACACTTGCACCAGAGTGTAAGCTTATGTGTGTGCAGGTGAGTTTTGTGGCTGTACATGAAGGTGACCTTTCATGCACAGATTCCATCTTAGAGGACCATGTTGTGACTATCATGTGTGTCGCTTAGTGCAGCACACAGTGAAAAATGAGGTATGTTAATGTATGTACTGGAAGGGCCACCTTGCTGTACTTCTACACACCATGGCAGCTCACATGTACAAAGCAAATATGATGATCAAAAATCATTCCTGGTCATATGGCCAAAATACAACTGGGATGTAACTGTTGGCAAGTTGTGCTTGCCAACTATGAATGACAAACTTGGACATCAGGGTCAGCCTCTGATACAATGGGTTTTGCTGTGGAACGGCAAACACAACCCCAAATCACGCCCCGTTCACACTCCATAGCGTGACAGTGTACCTCATTGACAAGTAAGCGTTAATACCCGTGGGATGTATTAACGCTGCTCAGATAATGATGATAGGCCCTTATTGACAACACAAATTTGATGACACTTACGTTGACTTTGCGATATGGGCTTGATGATATCCACCTCACTTTCAATGTGTGTCACTGACTGGGGCTGGACCAAGTCTCAACTGTGAGACCAATGCATATGTCCAGAGTCACTTACTGATTAGTGCACACTGCTGGCTTCCACAATACATCATCACACTGTAGACAAGGTAGACTTGAAACTCACCCATACTTCATACTGCAATGGTAATCATGTGACCCAGACATCCATGGCAACACAACATGTTAGTCAATTATGTTCCAACTCACCAGTGGCATATGGGTCCTCAAAGATGTCAATGTCCCCCTGTGTGATTGGCGGTCATCCATCTGTGAGACAAGGACAGAAATATGTGTTGGTATTAGATTTTGAATCATATGGGTCGTATTCCTCATACCAATAATCAATATGACAGCAAATGCTACGTAACTATAGTGTGGCATCTCATGTTCACTACACGATTGCTTCAACTTTGACTGCCATTCACACCAGACCTGTGACATCTGATTTTGGACAGACAAGTAATGCTAGCTGACATGACCATAATCGTAGTGTGAGTCATTCACAAGGCAACATTACTCCATGCATCCTGATGGTCTACCTGCACTTTGTACAATTGAGTAGCTGCACATTGCACAAAGCAGTTACATAGAGGTTGTTGGTGTATGTCAATCTGGAGATGTCCACATTCCTTAGACCATTTGTCTGTAAACCGCAGTTTTTCACACTGCAACTATGCAGTGTATCCAACGTAACACAAATCACGAGGACAGCATTTTGTCACTACCGTTTGGCCAGCACAGAGCTAACATGGACAATTCATTGGATAGTTAATGTACAGTCACCCATGCCGTACACAAAGAATCGTCTGCCTGCAAGCACATTTTGCAACATATGCTTGTCAATGTGGTACTGCATTGTGTTTCGGATGTGCCAACAATATGCGCAACCGCTTTTCATCTGCCACCTGAATCAGCAACCATTTCTCACTTTGACAGTAGTGTCACCCACGTCGTAATTTTCATTCCTTACAGTCAACAAAATAAATGTGGAGTTTGTACTTACCGCCCTGAATAATCTCCTAATGTCCTGTAAAAGTCTGGGACTCTCCCAACTGGTCGATAAACCCACTCACTCCGCCGGCCATCTGCTCGACCTAATCTTCTCCTCTCCTCAGCTAGCATACCTTAGCGACATTCTGCCTATGTGCTGGACCGACCATGCACTTATCAAATTTCACATAGACGTTAGTAGAGCCAGTAGGCCGTCACATAACATCTTTCCCGACACTTTCTACAGAGATTGGAAAGCTCTGGAGAAAGTCAGATCGGCTGGTCCGGTGTTCAATGTGGTCAATAGTTTCTCCCCCTTGTCATCGGTAGAGGACAATTACAACGCCCTCTGCACTTCAATTTCCAACACTTCAAATTCTCTTGTCCCCCGGAAAAAGTGCAAACCTAAGAGCAGAGCACCAGCCCCCTGGTTTGACGACTCCTTGAGAGCCCTCAAATTACTCTGCAGACAATCGGAGCGAAAATGGCGGCAAGGCTACTCCGACATTGACAAATCGCTCTGGAAAGACAATCTTCGAGCTTATAAAACCGCTATAGTGCAAAGTAAAGCTAATTACTTTTGTGCAACTATTGCCAACGCCTCCAATAGCTCAAAAAGCATTTTCCAGATCCTCAAAAATTTAACCCATCCAGAGTGTGCTACAAGGACTCAGTCACCCACACAAGAACTCTGTGATAATCTCGCAGCTTTTTTCACAGAAAAAATTAATACCATCATTCATAATCTGCAGACTTCACCTTCGTTGGGTTGTTCCAACAGCCCGAGGGCCAGCACTGTTGGCCACGACTCGATGTTATCTGATCCCCCCCCCATGGCTAGGCTGCGAGAATTCCCCCCTATCCCAGAAACTGAGTTTGAAAGACTGGCGCTCGGATTAACTTCGGGCTCCCCTCTTGACCCTTTGCCTCCGAAAATCTGGAAAAGCTTTGGATCTGACCTCTTCGACACTCTGCGCAGAATTTGCAACCAATCTTTGCACTGTGGGTACGTTCCCACTCCTTGGAAGCAAGCTCTTGTCACCCCGCTTCTGAAAAAGCCTTCTCTAAGCCCGGACTGTCTGTCGAATTATCGGCCCATTTCCCTCCTGCCATTTCCAGCAAAGGTCACCGAACGATGGGTCAGCTCTTGTCTTTCCACTCACTTGGAGCAGAACCACCTCCTGGATGACCTCCAATTCGGTTTTCGCCCAGCCCACGGCACCGAAACAGCGGTCTTGGTTGCCATGGAGGATCTTCGAATGCGTGCAGACAGGGGCCAGGCAGTAGCCCTGATACTGCTGGACCTGTCTGCCGCATTCGACACGGTCAACCACAAGATTTTGCTGGAGAGACTCGGAGAGGCCGGTGTGGACGGCACAGCCCTGCTGTGGCTTCATTCCTACCTGAAGGACAGGAGACAGGCGGTATCCCTTCCCCCATTTCAATCGGAATTTGCAGCCGTGCCCCAGGGGGTTCCCCAGGGGTCCTCCATCAGCCCCATTCTTTTTAACGTGTATCTCAAGCCTTTGATCACGCTTATAAAGTCCCACAGGATAAAAACCATCAATTATGCTGACGACACCCAGCTCATTCTCTCTTGGGAAGGTGAAGACTCTATTCCCTTAACATCCTTCCATGACTGCCTACGAGAGACGGCTGGGTGGCTGCATAACAACTCCCTACAATTCAACTCTTCCAAAACCGAGGTATTGTTCTGTGCTGGAAATAGAATTCCTCGTCCGTTCCCGAGCGATTTTTGGCCTTTGGAAATACCGGATAAACCACAGCCAGTAACCTCGGTCCGTAACCTTGGGGTTATGCTCAATAACAAGCTGAGCATGGAAACTCAAGTTACAAAAACAGTGGGGACTTGTTCTGCTTTGCTGCGTTCTCTGCGCAAAATTATGCCACTCCTACCCGCACATGCCCGAGTAACGATAGTCAGGTGCACTATTCTTAGTCGCCTTGACTACTGTAACGCGATGTTACTCGAGTCTCCAACCGTGTTGCTGGATCGGCTGCAAAGAATTCAGTCGGCGGCTGCCAAACTAGCCCTCGGCTGGACCAGGAGATCCTCGGCCACAGCAGCCCTAGCCGAGCTACACTGGCTACCACTGAAGCAGCGGGTGGCATTCAAAGCCCTCTGCCTGGTCTTCAAAGCTTTGCATGGACTCGGACCTAAACCTCTGCAAGCCTTGTTCTCTTGGTATACCCCCAACAGGACCCTGCGTTCTACATCTGCCTGTCTTGTAAAAGTGCCGAACTACTATAAAGTTAGAATCGGGGGCAGATCTTTCCAAATCGCAGCGGCTAAACTCTGGAACAGTCTGCCCATTGATATTCGCCAAATTTCCCACCTCCTCCCTTTCAGGAAACGCATTAAGACTTGGCTCTTTCCTTAAACCCTCCCCCTATCCCCCCGTTACGATTTGCCTCAGTTAAGAGTTTTCTTCAGCGCCAGGAAACCTGCAAGGTGTCAGCAGCGCTTTATAAATTCTTTAAATAAATAATAGGCCTGTCATGACTACCACAAAGTCCAAGAGTTCTGCCTCACGTGCAAGCATGTCCTGCCATTGGTGCTTCCACAGGCGCACGGTGCTGTCCACTACGAAGAAATGTAGCATATGCACCAGCACACGCTCCCACCTGATCTTACGCACAGACAGATTGTACCCTTGCAAGATACGTCCTCTCCTCTCCAACATCAGTGGCAGTTGGAATTTAATGAGCCACATGAACCCCCCACTGTCCCTTCGGACATCCTACCCACCCTGCCCCCAGCTGGCATCTCCCTACACACCTGTGAGCCCGCAGCCAAAAACAAAATCCTCTGAAATATCCTCAACAGCTATTTACCTGCACTACCCCAGGACAGACACCCAACAAAATTGAGGACAGGAGACAATAAAACACAATAAATTAGTACACAACACTTCACAGACACTATACACAGGACACAGGCCACAGCATCACTCTCAAAATCACAAAACTGCAGCACATACCACCAAGAAACTACAGCACTCTCCACACTAACCAGCAATGTGCTCAAAAGAGAAACTGAAAGTGCAGAACACTACTCCAATAGACAGGAAGCATGCAGATATCACTTCCTGTCTTGTTTGTGGCCCGTTTTTGAGTTAGCGGCAAAAAAAAAACCGCAAAGGGTCACATGAGTAAACTTTCGAATGGGAAAAAGTGTTGCGCAATGTTTTTAATATTGTGCGGATGGGAAAAACAATATCGCTTTTTCATGTTAGCAGCAAGATCTGCACGCTAAGAGGGAATCAATGCACTGATGTACAGTCTTACTGCAAATTTAGTGTCAGAGCCATGTAACAACATGTTGAGTTTGTTTGGCGCTCGAATGACGCCATGAAAATGTTGTTTCACAACACATGACACCCTAACTTGCAGCATTCAACACAGGTCACACCATAATTGCATCAATAAATCATGGGTTTTTAAAGTGTGCTACTCACCCGTGGGGGTCACAAGGCGAAGGGGCATAACTTTCGGCAAGCCTCAAGTTGTCTGTGTACATGCATGTGTTGAAGCTGATGTTGATGTTGTGTGGTGGTTTGTGTGTGATGGCAGATGTGGCTCTGTGGTACATGGGAGGGGGCCAGGGGTATGTGTGGGCCCACGAGTGGATGCCTTTCCTTGTGGAGGAGGTGTACTCATCCGTGCCTGGTGTCCATTTGGAGATGGCGGTCTGGTTGTTGGCTCAGGTGTGCTGGTGGTCCATCTGCTGTGTCTAGTTAGTGCTCCACATACATTTTGTAGTGCTTGTTGATCTGGAGGTGGTCGTGGCTTCAAAGCTAATTCATCCGTACACACAGAAAAGCAGGCTTTACCGCACTGCACACCTATTTCTCATGATTTACCCCATTGCACACCCATTTCTCATGATTACCCCATTGTACGCTGTATTTTCAGATTTCAGCCCATTACACCCCCAAAGTATCATCTCTTACCCCATTGCACGCCCACAGTCTCATTGTTTTACCCAACGTACACACTCCAATGAATTATTGACCACTGCCAACAGACTACAATTGTGCATTTCTTCACCGACGACAACATATATTGACTGATTTGCACAAAGGAGATGCCAAAAATGTTGGATTGGGTAACCAAATTTGCACCATGAAAACTCTAGTCTTACACATTTGACACACTGAATAGCATCTCTGTACTGAGGAGACATTCCCAGCTTGGATGAAGTTTTGTTATTTTCATTGCACATGTTGTGCTACATACCCATTTCATAGTGATGTACCTATGCTGGACAACAACATGCAGACCAGGTATGTGTGTATATTTTATTATTTGCCCACACCGTGATTACGGTCATTTTGCTATGAGATACACTGGAGGGGGACTGTCACAATGTCACGTGCTCAGTTGAAGAAATTGTTTATTATTCGGTCCCTTCAGTTCCTGCTGCATTTACTGTGGGGGGTGTGCCACCTGCCCCATCTTCAGCATCATCCTGGTTGTCATCGGGTGCAGCAGGCACTTGGATCCATGGAGCATTTGTGCGCACACATACATTGAGCAATACACAAAATGCAAGGATGATTTTGTTGCCACCTGTGATGTCCAGGCAACAGAAACATGACTTTAGCACATCAAAGGTGCCCTCCACAATGGACCGGGTGCATATGTGGGTCTCATTATACTGCCTCTGGGCCTGGGTGGAAGGGGGTTTTAGAGGGGTGTCATCATCCACGGGCATAGTGCATATCCTTGATCACCTGTAACATGTAATAGCAAGATGTTTACATTATTGGTTGTGCCTGCTGTGTTGTTGATGTAGATTGTTTTGTGGTATGTCATTTGTGTTATGTTACATTTCATGTTAGCCATTGTTGCTTGTGAATGATTACAGCCATCACTGCAAATTGAATTGACTCACTGTTGATACTCCCTCCCGAGGGCATCTTCAAGTGTGTGTGCTGCGCAGTTGTTTTACTGGCTCTTCTCCCATCTATCGATGGCCTTCATCCACCCTCCTCACAAATAATGCCATGTGAACATTGAGATGGCAATGGGCCACACCAAACACAGTTCATATTCAGTTGTGCTGCTGTCGCTGCTGCAAGACCTACCCCAATACACAACACATGCCTGAGCGGTCACATAACAACAGTCATCAGCCCCCTCGCATGGAGGGCCCATTTCAGGCAGGAACGCTTCACGCACACCATCAGCATCATCATACGCAACACTTTCCACTCCGTGGACTAAGTACTCATTTGTGAGTATAGCCTACAACTCACATGCCTTGACTACTCATGGTACATTTGACTCAGAGAAATGTTAGCTGATATCAGACTGTCCCAGATCTTCAGCACACTGATTCACAAGCAGGGCACACCTTTGATGGCTTCTATGCATGTATAGACTTCGTCCAGTTCCTCTGCCCCACTAAACACACATGTCCACGTGACCACTGACGCATGCACCACCTTGTTGACTTACCCCAAACCACTGTTGACCACATGCAGGCCCCCACAAAGTTGCTGTAGATCAGTCACTGATGAGATGCTACAAATCACCATTGACAGAAACAACCACAATACTGCAGTCGTCAACAATGGCATAAGTAAACATTTTCCAGACATGTATCTCCAACTAAGCATGCTCCCTTGTCCCACTATGCAACTGCATCATACGTCAGCCAATGAATGCCACCTCGGTCAGCACCAACCTCAGAGTTTGGCCAATATACCTGCTGACACATGGAGTGGAGCTGGTGCAAGCTTTGGGATACCAGTAAACAGCACATCCAACGCGTACAGAATGCTCATATTCAACATCAACAATACGCACACACACCAGACTGCTCTTCCAGGTAGGATTGGTGTCATTTTGCAACATGGACGATCAACAGCTGGTGCGTGCTATACGCAGGGGAGACATGAGCCATCATCCTCGTAACAGAACAGTAAGCATGTGGCATCACCTGGTGTTCCAGTGCTTTCGGATGCCCCCAACCCAAATCTAGGTACCTAGGCCCCATATTTGACTCCTCCATCTCCATGTACCTACTGGTGTACACACTACACAGTGGCCTGCAGCTGCTTTGTCAGCCTTTGCATCCTCCATTCAACCTTCACATAGATCCCCCCATTGTCTGGCGTAACAGTGACTAACACAGTCATTGCCATCAGGCTGGGTGACAGAAATACACTTTATGCCAACTTGGGCACGTCTGCAGTCAGCTTACTCCCAACTGCCCAGCCCAACACCGACGCACTGGGCCTTGTGTTCCTAATTTCATTATGAATTGTGTGCCTCCATCACACATACATGGTTCCCTCCTCTCACACCATTTGCTTATGGGTGGCACAGCGGCTGAGCATTTGAGGATGGTTTGTCTACATATCTAGCCACAGTTCCCACAGTTCTTGGTGTTGTTGTGTCTGGTTTATGGGCATGTTGATTGACATGTTGTATGTGTGATTGTAACATGTCCATTCTAACAATTGTGAGTTGCATGAATGTGGAGTTGAGGCATGTGGTGTGTTCAGTTAGTACTTACCCACAAGGACTGCAATTCCATATATGCCATCCTCGAAGCGCTGATTTAAGATGGACTGTCGGAAGATGTAGGAATCATGCACACTCTGTGGGAACTTGTCTATGACATTGGTGAACAGTCCACGGTGGTCCACAATTGCCTGCACATTTATAGAATGGGTGTACTTTCTGTTGTGGTATATGTGTGCACTGTCCGCAGCGGGCACATGAGTGCAGTCCATTGCGCCCAACACTTGTGGGAATCCGGCTATGGCGTATAATCCTTGCTTGGTCTCAATCTGGTCCTGCACAGTGTTGGGGAAGTAAAGGGGCTGAGGTAAAGGTGAGATTGAGAAGGCTGCCTGTGAGACTCCTCCTAATCTGGCCATTGTTTGTCGGAAGGTCCCAGAGGCCAACATATGCAACACGGCCAGCAGTTCTGTCTGCTGAGGGATGTTGGTTCTCTCCTGTGTTTGTGGCATCAATCTGTGGGCCATCTGGTTCAGGATGTATTGGATGGATGTCCTTTTGAGCCTGTAGTGGGCAATGACATCCTCTGGCGTCAGGTCTGCGAGGCTGAGACATCTGCGCAGGGCCCGCTGCAATCTTTGGCGCTGCCTTGGTGGTGGTCCTGGGGAAGGCGGCAGTGGTGGGAGTGGTTGTTGCCTTCCTGGGACTCTGAGCTGTATGATTAGCACCTCCATGATGTATGTGGATCTTCAGGTGTGGGTCTGGGCTCGTCTCCCTTATATACCTCCATTTATCACCAATTTTCAATTTTTAGACCTGTTTTTTTCCAGGTCTTATTTTCCTGCAGCTAAGGGCCCTTAGCGGGTCGGGACATCAATGGTAATAGTGTGATGGTGTCTTAGAGACTTTTTTCATGAAATTTTGAGAGGGCACACCTACTTTGCATATCATTAGCGGTAACTATTGCTGCCATTCACGGCGATAGTAAAAACAATTCCTATTGCCGGTAAGCTGTCGCTAACAAGCGTTCGTGACATCTTGATGATCGGGCGATAAAATAAAATTGCATTTGTGCCACTAACGCGGCGATAACTGGTTTGATAATATGCCCCTATGCATCCACAACGTCTTGCAAGAGAACAGCAGAGACAAGACCTTCAAAAGCAAGCAAGACAGGACAACAGTGGAGAAGCTAATACTTCATCAACACCGCAGATCGTACCTCAATTTGCCAGAGTGGCGCAGACTTGCTTAAAATGCAAAGCAATGTTGTGTCATGGCAAATAATCACTGGATACCATAGTGGTTTTGATTAATCAGACCCTCCAGCATTTCACGATTTCACAATTCACGAAAAAAATCACGAAATCGGCTGACTAGCGCGATGACCGTAATAGTTACAATTATTGCTGCGATGTTTGGCAAAAAGTGTCTGCAAAACAAACAATACCTGTTAATTGCCTGTGTTCGCACACGTCACTACATGCCGCTGTCCAGCCATCCAATACCTGCTTCCTCCTCTCCAAGATCCTTGCTTGTCTATTATTCTGATACTGGCCATTACATTATGACACTTGGCTGACACATTCAGCATGAAAAAATACCACAGTATGCAAAAGCAGAACTTTACAAGCACTGAATTCTGATGAAAACTTTCAATACTCACTCCTGGCTTCAATTGTGTTAAAGTGTGGCACTGAATGCCAGCTGCCAAAGAACAACAAATGCGCAGAAGTGCCAACAAAATTGCCAATGTAAACATTTTTTCTTTTGTCGGTAAAATCTTATTGAGGCAATATTGCTCATAACCCATGCAAATTCAAAGCAGATGGGTACATTTTGTAGTTTACATGTATTCAGCCACTGTCAGTGGTATTCTGTTATTGTTGCCCTTACCAATACGTTTAGGTAACAAATTGTGCATTCTAAGCTCCGAGAGTGCACTTTTGTTCTAGGATGAATTGTATTGTAATTTGATATTGAGGGGTATTTATATAGCGCACGGTCGCTCCAAGGAGCATCATGGCGCTTTAGCTCCATTACTGATATGATGGTAGACTTTTACTGTTCGTCGATGTTTTACATAAGGAGGAGTTAAATAAGTGTTTTACAGGCTGAGTCGGCTAGCCCATAGATCCAGGTTTTGAGGGATTTTTTAAATATCTGTTCAGAGGTAATTGTACGAAGATGGAAGGGCAGTTTGTTCCATGCCTTGGCACCTATGACTGCCAGAGATTTTCCTCCTTTGGTGGCCAGTCTGAATTTAGGAACAATCATCAGATTGGCGGTGGCTGACCTAAGTTCTCTTGTTGGATGGTATCTATTGAATTTGTTATACAGATATCGTGGGCCACGCTTATGAAAAGCCCTAAAGGTGATCACAAGGACCTTGAACAGGATACGTTTTTGGATGGGGAGCCAGTGCAGCATGTCCAATGCGGCCGAGGCTGATGATTTTCTAGGCCATCTTAGCACCAGCCTCGCTGCCGAGTTCTGTACCATCTGTAGTTTATGCAGGGTAGATTTCACCACCCCTGCATACAGACTGTTGCAGTAATCTATCCTTGATGTAATGAGTGCGATTGCCACAGTCCGGCGGGCTGATAAAGGTAGGAAATCAAAGAATTTCCTAAGGCCTTTTATGATATTAAAACATAGGCCAGCAACTTCTCTGGTCTGTTGTCTAAAAGAGAGCATCTCATCGAATTTTATTCCCAAATTCCTAGCTGCTATAATGGTGTTTGGTGGGGCTTCCACATCAGTTGGCCAGCAGGTATGTGGGGTAGGAAGATTATTTTTCCCAAATGGTAGAATTTCTGTTTTCGCAGAGTTGCATTTAAGATGATTGTTCTGCATCCAGTTAAAAGTCGCCGTCAGACACTCTTTCAGGACCAGTTCGACTTTTTCTGAATCTTCATCCAGGACCAGGACTAATTGAGTGTCATCTGCGTAAGCTACAGTACTGATGTTAAAGGATGCAATAAGATTGATCAGGGGGGCCATATAAAGATTAAACAGAGTAGGGCTCAGACTTGAGCCCTGGGGCACCCCTGAGCCAACCTTCTTTTCATCTGAACAGAATTGTCCAAGCATGGTTATCTGTTTTCTGTGCATCAGGAAGTTTTTAAACCATTTTAACACGGTGCCCCTTGTGCCTGCCTTGGTCAGGCGATGTAATAGAATAGCATGGGACACCGTGTCACACGCTTCGGATAGATCTAGGAGGATTAAAACTGCTCTCTTACCTAGATCCAGTGCAGCCTAGATCCAGTGCAGCTCTTATGGTTTCCGTGGTTGACAGAAGTGCAGATTCTGTAGAGTGGCTAGCTCTGAAACCTGCTTGGTTTGGGTGGAGGATGTTATTTTCTTCCAAAAATGTTGAGAGTTGTTTATTGACAGGGGTTTCAGCACATTTACATATGGTAGGAAGTTGTGAAATGGGCCGCAAATTAGATAGAACTGAGGGGTCATGTAGTGCCTTTTTTTGTAGTGGTTTTACCACTGCGATTTTCCATGAGGTTGGAATCTCTCCAGTTTGGAGTGATGAATGGCAAAATAAATCTAGGACACCATGCATGTAGTTCTTCACCACTAATCCCACCACAGTGTAACACATTTTAAAGTGTGCCAGGAAAAATATGTTTGAGCTGAAAGTTGGGGAAGGTAGTTGCAATGTCAGATGCACTTCGGAACCTTAAAGAAATTAGTATGGATAGTGTTTTACACAAGTCTTTCATTTAAAAATGCTAAACACCATAGGTCTTCGGATCCCCCTCTTTCCCCCTTTATCGCTTCTTCAAGCAGTAATTAACAAAATGGATTTATCAAGTCAAAAGGCATGGGTTTGGCAAATACACTGAGACAGGAGATAGCAAGTCTGAGAATCATAGAGGACTTATTTGCAGGGCTTTCTTACCACTGCTGCATCAGCTACATACCTCTTTCTGGTCAGAGGTCACCAAAATGCTTTTTTGAAGGAAACATTAGTAGACATATACGTGCAGCTTTTGTATGTAACAAAATGTATTCCATTTAACCCCTTCCGTGCTCGTGACGGAACCACTCCGTCACAAGCATAGCGCGCCCGTGGCTCATGACGGAGTGGTTCCATTACGAGCATGGCGCTGCCGCACAGACCCCCCTCGGCCCCAGCGCCGCGGCGAAATAACCGCTGTGGCCAAGGGGTTAATAAAATTGTCGTTCAATCAACTAATGTAATGTTATGTAAATACTAAATATGTTGAAAATGTTTTTACAAGCAAAACAAATCTTTTAAAAACGTCCACCCAAAGATACCGACTTACTGTGGTATTAACTGTGTACAAGACCCACCTTTCTTCAAGTGACACAGGCTCATGCAAAACTAACAATCCAGCCACCAGTAGGCAGCATTGTGGCAGGGGATATATTGTAGTTATAGCTACCAGCTTTTAACACCAGCATGTGTCAGAGTCAGCATCTGTTTAACTGTTATTTCACGGACATCTGTGTGCATGCCACTCTCTCATGCTCTTGATATGTGGGACCTAGAGGCAAAAGTAAACAAAGGGGGGGTGGTACCCTACTATTGCAGATAGGGACAGGGTAAATATCATGAACAAGTACACAAAAGAGTCCCAAATATCCAACACATGGTGTCTAAATCTTAGTGCAACCCAAAAATAGCACTGCGATATTTTCAAAACATTTATATTCACAAAGAGTCAGCTCGTCAGCAAACACACCTCAATGAACACCAAATCATAAGACTATATAAAACATATTCTCAGTTTATTACAAATCACAGAATTAAAACCATATTTTCTTAAAAAAACATTTCATTACATTAAAACATTAATCATTAACAGAAAACAAAGTCAACGCTGCGTTTCGGTGCTTGAAACGATGTACACCTTCTTCAGGACAGTTTTCTTTTATTTTCGCAAAGTTATGCTTACTCGCCCACCACACCAGCTCAGTGCACGTTGTTTGCTCCAAGTACCAGTGTTTGAATACTTTTAACTCATCATTAGATTATTCAGATTGTTTCCTATAACTGCCCCTATTTAGCCTGCCTGTGAGATGTTCACCTGTTGCTCTTGGGTGGAACCTAAACAGCATTTACTCTGGAATCAGGGGTGGTGGTCTCTTTAACAAGGCTGTCTGTATCTATCACATGCATGTGGGTTGCTCAACTGCTGCTCATTGGGAGACCATATAGATCATATATGCCATGACTGCCTGTGTCCCATGCATACCGGTGTCTGCTCCAAAGTGGGTTCCTCAGAGGCCCTTTGCACAGGCATAGCAATAAGCATAACGCTTTCTGCATTTCATTCCTCTTTTCTATTCCACTTGTTACATGCTTAAGCACAGCAACCCTTGTCAGGATAATAGCCCACTATGGTCAGTCATGCAGGACATCAATATACTTGCCACCTTGTAATACAACAATTTTCCAGATAAGCACAACCCAATAGTGTAGCATGCTACTCATGTGCCAATGCATTTTAGCACCGTTACAGGTTATGAAGCGCTAACTAAATGCCTTTACAATATAATGCTGAAACTATATTATGACAACTGCATTGACTCTGTTAATATTTATATTGAGAGTTAAGCTAGCATTGACGAATAGTGGTACAGCAAGAATATTCAAACATGTTATCAGCAGTGGCTGCCGGGAGCTGAAGGCAACGTTGATCTTGATTTCACAATGTAAACCTCAAATAATACACTTGTTTCATTCATATACCATTAAATACTACCTTGAATCATGAAAGATTACATGATGGGACTCTATAAACCTGTGAAGTTTAGGTAAAAAGAAGTCACTGCACCTCATGTACGCCTCTATCTGTAGTGTTTTACCCCATATTGTTTTTAAATATTTCTAAAGTTACAGCATTTATTTAGTTCAAGAGTTACTCATTGTATACGGATTGTGTTTTTACAAAGACTGTAAACAAGAGATGGGCCCTTTCAGCATGTTGCACTCGCTACACAGTCAGGCTGCAATTCATTCTGGCATGAATATATCCAATCTGGCACAAACTCATGTTTGCATCCGAGTCAGTAGCAAATTGCTCAGACCAGGGATTTTGCAACCTCCATTTCAGCCAAGTGAAACCTGACACAGATTGGCTAAGCATATACATCAAATGCGCGATTTGCAAACCTCGGAATGGAGAAACACGTACAGTGTTCGTATCTTATTCCCCATTTAGACTTGCAAAAAGCAGAAAAAGCTGCAGAGTGCTCCCTGTTAAATACCAGGCCCCGTGCAATCGGATTTTACGGCTGCATAATTTGCACCCCAGAGGTGCAGTTTTGCTCCTCTGGGGTGCAAAACTGCCTTGGAATGTGGACATCAGCATTTCTCGCTTTTCCGAGATTGCTACATGAGAGTAAACCATGCAGTCTACAGAGATGGGAGACACCTTCAACAACCCCATCAATGCCCAAAGCTGGACTTATGTTGTGTACCAGCAATTGTGTCCTAAACAGTCTTTATCTCTTACCCAATTCTAAATCCAGCCATGTTCATGCACAATACAGGATTCTGCACTTAATGCATAAAGTCGCAGCTAGATCAAGTACGTAGTTCCCAAACTGTTGCATCTTACCTGGAGCTCCTCAAAGGCTTCGTCAATGTTGCTGCTGCTCATGGAGGGACGGCTCGTCACAGAAGAAGCAGACCACGGTCCGATCAGTCAGGGAGAAGAGCTTGACCTTTTCGTGGTCCTTACACGGAAAGGAGTTCCTCTGAGCATTGAGGATGACATCACGCGGGAAGGCTGCATACCGCTCGACAATATTGGAAAGCTTCAGGCTGGGTGAGAGAGTGGGTTCAGCAAACGTCCTACGGCACTCAGGGTACACAGACAAAATATCGATTTTTAAATATCGATATGCAAAAATATCGAAGTTTAAATATCGATATACAAAAATATCGAAGGTAAGTAATATCGACAGTCTAAATATCGATATTGGCATGATATCAGTAATATCGAAGTTGTAAATATCGATGTTAATAATATCGAAATTAATAACTTTGATGTTACTAATATCAATTTTTAAATAAATTTAGTGTATAATATATTGTATTTATTATGTTTTATTATTTATTTTTAATGTTATTTTATTAAATATTGTCTTTTACTACTGTAGCGGGTTGTGGGTTTATAGGGGAATAGGGTGGGAAGTAATTTAATTATGTTAAATTAATTATTAATTAGTAGGAATTATTAATTAATTAATTGAGAATTAATTTTTAATTATTTTTAATTAATTTATTAATAGATAAATATGTTCTGTAGCGGGTTATGGGTTTATAGGGGAATAGGGTGGGAAGTAATTTAATAATAATTAATTAATTGATATATGTTTGTACATATTTTAATTAATAATTAATTGGTAATTAAATAATATTAATTAATTTTGGGTACAGGGGTATTTTTAGGGTTCAGGGTCACTTTTCAGTTCATGGGTACAGGGGTATTTTTAGGGTTCAGGGTCAGTTTTCAGTTCATGGGTAAAGGGGTATTTTTAGGGTTCAGGGTCAGTTTTCAGTTTTTGGGTAAAGGGGTATTTTTAGGGTTCAGGGTCAGTTTTCAGTTTTTGGGTAAAGGGGTATTTTTAGGGTTCTGGGTCAGTTTTCAGTTCATGGGTAAAGGGGTATTTTTAGGGTTCAGGGTCAGTTTTCAGTTTTTGGGTAAAGGTGTATTTTTAGGGTTTAGGGTCAGTTTTCAGTTTTTGGGTAAAGGGGTATTTTTAGGGTTCAGGGTCAGTTTTGGGTTTTTGGGTAAAGGGGTATTTTTAGGGTTCAGGGTCAGTTTTGGGGTTTTGGGGTACAGTCGTACAGGGTAAAAATAAAATAAATTTAAATTAAATCAATTAAATGAAATTAAAAAATATAAAATTACATTAAATTATTAAGTTTTTAATTTATTTTAAATGTATATGTATTAGTTTTAATTTTTTAATTATGTTTTAATATTTTTATTTAATATTTGTAACATTATATGTATTTTATAATTATTTTTACATTATTATTAATACATTTAAAAAAACGATATTTTTAATATCGATATTTTTGTACTACGATATTATTTTTTCGATATTTTTGTACTTACCTTGTTAGGGATAGGATTCCTATATTTTTGACTTCGATATTTTTGTTCCGATATTTTTGTATTTCGATATTTTTGATTTCGATATTTTGTCAGACATTCGCACTCAGGGTAATCCCGGGTGACTTGGTGCTCTTGCCGGCTCCAGTGCTCCGTGATGCACTTGCGGCATAAGTAGTGCTCACAGCCAAAGCTCACAGGGTCCTGGTAGATGCTCAGGCAGATAGAGCAAAGCAGTTAATCCTTTAAGCAGCACACCATCATCGAGGCAAAAATTTGACCCGATTAAGACATTAACCGGAGCTAGCAGAAAATACCTGGTCCCAAAAGTAGCTTCCTTAGCCTACAGTGATGAAAGTTAACTACTATTTGCATGAATATTAAATAAAACCCCCAACTATGTCTGTTGTGCAAACTGAGAAAGTTAAATCCCTGCTAGTCACATCGCAATGAACATAAGCTGATAAAATGAATGGAAAACAAACACCAGCTGTGAGAACATGCACGCGCGGCGGGTGGGCGGGGGGGAGAGGGGAGCGGGCCGGCACGGGTTTCCCTTGCTGGAGCGAGCAGCAAAGCGCAATAATTACTAACATATGGTGCTGCTCGCTCCCACAAAGGAATCGCCAAATGTGCACGGCTTGCCATTGGAAGCAATGCAACACGTGCACGTTTTTGCCCGCAAAATGTAGCAATGGCTTTAGGTCTTTTTCCTATGCAGCGCGTGCGCGCTGCGTAGGCGAGACCTAAAAAGGGTGCAAGAAATTACTGTTTTTGAAAATGGACGGGTCCAGGAGGCAGTGGTGCCCAAGCAGGGGTCCATACATGGGTGCTAGAACACCCCAGGGAGAAATAGGGCCACCTCTCACAAGGTGCAGATTGGAGCTGTACTTCCGTAGAGCCCAGACACTCTAAACATTCCAGTTTCACAGTGAAATACCCCGCTGAATCAGTTTACAAGGATTTAAGGCTGAAAAGGAATGATTATAAATAAAATAGGGTACCGCAATAATACTGCAACATTTCCACTTTTGTGCCGCTAAATTTCCATTTGTGTGCTGCTAAATATGCAAATCTATGCCGCAATATCCTAGGGGGTCTGAATTAATAACCACCATTGCAATTTTTAGTTTTTTGTTTTGTTTTTTGCAATGACCTCGTAGTTGCATACTGTTTTATAATCTTTCACCGATGGTTCTTTAATTTTTTTATTCTTTCAGAAAAACACCAAAAAATAGAAAAAAAGAGTTGAAAAAACACAAAAAAGAAATAAAAGAAAAAAAAGAAAATAAATGGATCTTTTTAGAACCACCTACTTGGTTGAAAATAGGAAAATTTGTAAGTGTATGAATGGTGGCAAGTGTAATATATGGAGTAGTTAATGGGTAGTGCATCTGTGATTGCATGAATGCATATATGTGCCTCAGTGATTGTAGATGTGCAAGTGTACTACCTGAGTGATTCCATGAGTACGTGGCTAATACTTGGAGATGGGTAATAGCTGCATAATTGATTGCATGACTGCAGCGGTAGTGTCTGAGTGATTGAAGGAGTGCATGAGTAATGCCAGGATGCATGAAAGAGTACATGGGTACTGCCTTCGTGCATAGACGAGTGCATGGGTAGTTTCTGTGTGATTGGAAGAGTGCATAAGAAGTACCTGGTTGATTGGAAGACTGTATGGGTAGTGATTGACTGATTGCATAAGTGTAGCAGAAGTGCTTAAGTGCATGTATAAGTACATGGCTAGTGCCTGGGTGATTGCATGAGTGCATGGATAGTGTCTCGGGGATTGTAGGAGTGCATGGGTACTGCCTGAGTGACTAAAGAAGTGCACGGGTAATGTCTGGGTGATTGTATAAGTGCATGGTTAGTGCCTGGGTGATTGCAGGAGCGCATAGATAGTGTCTGTGTGATTGCATGAATGCAGAGGTAATGTCAGGGTGATTGAGGAGTGCATGAGTAATGCCTGGGTGCATGGAAGAGTGCTTGGGTGGTGCATTGGTGCATGGAGGACTGCATGGGTAGTTTCTGTGTGATTGGAAGACTACATAAGAAGCACCTGGTTGATTGCATGAATGTACGTGTAGTGTCTGGATGATTAGAAGACTGTATGGGGAGTGGTTGAGTGATTGAATAAGTGCAGCAGAAGTGTATAAGTGCATGGCTAGTGCCTGAGTGATTGCATGAGTGCATGGGTAGTGTCTGGGTGATTGGAAAAGTGTATGTGTACTGCCTGAGTGACTGAAGAAGTGCATGGGTAATGTCTGGGTGATTGCATAAGTGCATGGTTAGTGCCTGGGTGATTGCAGGAGTGCATAGAAAGTTACTGCGCGATTGCATGAATGCAGGGGTAATGGCTGGGTGAGTGGAGGAGTGCATTAGTACTGCCTGAGTGATTGAAGAAGTGCATAGATAGTGCCTGGGTGACTGGAGGAGTGTATGGGTAGGGCCTGAGTGATTGAAGAAGTGCATGGGTGGTGCTTGTTTGATTGCATGTGTGGAACAGTAGTGCCTAGGTGATTGGAAGAGTACTAGAGTACTGCGTGGTGATTTTATAAGTGTATGGGTGGTAGCGGGGTGATTGGAGGAGTGCAAGGGTAGGTCCTGCATTATTGCATAAGTGCATAGATAGTACCTAAATGATTGCATGACTGCTGGAGCAGTGCATAGATGATTGGAAGGCTTCATGGATAGTGCTTGGTTGATTCCATGAGTGCTCGAGAATTGCCTGAGTACATGTATGACTGCATGAACAGTGCCTGAATGATTGAGGTAGTGCATGGGCAATGCATAGGTGATTGCATGAAGGCAGGAGTGATGTCTGGGTGATTAAAGGAGTGCATGGGTAGTACCTGAGTGATTAGATAAGTGTAGAGGTAGTGCCTTGATTATTTTATAAGTGCATAGGTAGCGCCTGGGTGATTGGAGAAGTGCATGGATATTGCCTGGATGACCGGAGGAGTGCAAGGGTAGTGCCTGGGTTATTCCATGAGTTCATAAGTAGTGCCTGCATGAGTGAAGGAGTAGTACATAAATAGTGCCTGGGCATTTCCATGACTGCAGGGGTAGTGCCTGAGTGATTGAAGGAGTATATGGCTAATGTCTGGTTTATTGCATGAGTGCAGGAGTCATGTCTGGGTGTTTTAAGTGGTGCATGGCTAATGCCTGGGTGCATGGAAGAGTGCATGAGTAGTTCCTGGGTGATTGGAGGAGTGCATGAGTAGTACCAGGGTGATAGCATGATTGCAGGACTACTGCGTGGATGATTGGAAAACTGCATGGGTAGTGCTTAGTTGATTCCATAAGTGCTGCAAATTTTCCTGAGCACATGTATGACTGCATGAACAGTGCCTGAGTGATTGAAGTAGTGCATTGGTAATACCTGGGTGATTGCATGAATGCAGGAGTAATTTTTGGGTGAATAAAGGAATGCATTGGCAGTACCCGAGTGAATAAATGAGTGTGTAGGTAGTGCCTTGGTGATTTTATCAGTGGTTGGGTGATTGCAGGAGTGCATGGCTAGTACCTGGATGACTGGAGGAGTGCAAAGGTAGTGCCTGGGTGATTGCATGAGTGAGAAGTAGTGCGTAGATGATTGGAAGACTGCATGAGTAGTGTTTGGGTGATTGGATGAGTACATAAATAATCTCTTGATGATATTATAAGTATATAGATTCAGGCTAGGTGAATGGAGAAATGTTTGCATAGTGCGTGGGTGATGGCTGTAGTATGAGAATAGTGTCTAATTATATAGATCAGTGTATGGGTAGTATTTGAAAAAATGAATCAGTGCAATAAAAATGTCTGTAAACATTACTTCATATTAGTATGCTTATTACATACTGATGCTACAAGAGACTTGGAGTACAACTATGCTTACAATGGACGGATTTTGCTGCTACAACCTAATGGCATCCCCCTCACCTATGGGTCGCCCTAGTGGGGGTCTATCTATTTGGACTAAAATAAAAACCGGGGTACAAACAAAACTGATCCCGACACAGGGTAAATGTCTTATGGCTATGAAATATACCAATAAGATGAAACTATGTATAATTAATTTTTACAATAATGATTTTGTTACCCATCCTAATAATAATCTTCTGAAATTATTTAATTTTATTGATGATATTGTGGAGGGTCAGAAGTATGGGTCATTTGATGGCATTTGTATTGGAGGGGATTTCAATGCCCATATGTATCGCGACAGTCCTATTTGTAGAAATGGTGAGGAGCTGAAAAACCATCTAGCTTCACATGACCTATTGAATGCTATGGAGATTGCAGGAACAAATGCTTGCAATATATTGACCCCCACATATATTGGCCAGGGCTGTGCTTCCACAATAGATTATATTTTTATTTCCCCAATAATAAGTTCTATAATTTTAAGTGCAGAAGTTATTTGCTCTGTATATAGTGACCACTATCCACTTAGAATACAATTAAGAAATCTGCAGTCCTCGAAGGATGTATCGAGAGTAGAGTTAGGGCCACATAACCTGGCATTATCCACCGATAGACTAAGATTAATATGGAAAGGAGTGGACAACAAAGACATCTTAGCCAGAGTTATTAACAAACATCCAACACTAGTAGAGACTTGCTTGACGTATAATACTCAAGGCAATGATATAGTAACCGCCTTTAGTAATCTTTGCAGGGCTATCAAAACTGAATCCTCTAAACCGGCGAAGGCTAATAAGAATCACGGCCCTCGCTGGTTTGACTCTTCCTGCTCTAAGGCTAATAGGGACATGAGGGCGGCCCTAACAACCAACCCTAGGGATGTCCTACTCGTGAGAGAATTAAGATCAAAATACAAAGCCACGTTACGCATTCGATCTGAGGCCCTAGTGATTGATCACTGGGAATCCCTCAGTCGCACTGCCACACTTAAAGACACGACAGGCTTTTGGAAAGAGGTCAAGTCGCTCAGATCCCTTGGTACAAATATCAAACCAATTAATTGCAACATAACTGGCAAAGCATGGGTGGAGCACTTTTCGAAAATTTATGCCACACCTGGTACCTCCCTAGATATTGTCCCCCTACCTAACACCGCCGGATCTCTGTATATCTCATTATCCGAGGTCGAAGATGCCATTGCTGAGAGTGCTGGAAACAGAGCCCCAGGCCCGGATGGTCTCTCAATTGATCAGATCAAATCCGAGATTAATCTCTGGGCCCCTTTACTATGTAACCTATTTAACAACCTAACTGACAGCTCAATTCCTGAATCATGGTCGATTAGTGTCATCGTACCGATATTCAAAAAGGGTAACAGGATGGACCCTGCCTGTTACCGGCCGATTTCACTGATCGATAACACGCTAAAGGTACATGGAAGGGTAATTTTTAAAAGGATCAGGACCTGGGCCGAGGAAAACAATGTTTTAAATTGTAGTCAATTAGGATTTAGGAGTCACGTGGGCACCATTGAACAATGTCTTAATTTGAATTTGATCATGGCGAAATATATTATTGTAAAGAAGTCCCCGCTTTATTTGGGATTCATGGATTTGAGTTCTGCATTTGATTTTGTTAATCGTTCTAGTTTGTGGTCACTTTTACTTAATTATGGTTTGGATGATTCATTAGTATACTTTCTTTCTTATTTACACAGGGATTTAAAAGCCAGAGTACGTATTAATAATGAGGGCGAATTATCTGAAGATATTTTTATTGGCAGGGGAGTTAGACAGGGCTGCGTACTCGCCCCTCTGCTTTTTATTTTATACATTAACGGGTTGAGCAGCACCTTGAGTAAGACTACTAAGGATGTACCTATTGTAAATGGTTCCCCCATTACTGTTTTACTTTATGCGGATGACGCAGTTTTAATGGGGCGCACACCTAATGCTCTACGTATCTTAATCACTGGGTTTGTTGCTTTTATGTCCGAGCTGGGTTTAAATACTAATTTTAACAAATCATTCATCATGAACTGTGGTCCAAAAAATATAATATCACCTCAATTAAATCAGGTGCTAATACCCTAAAATGCACTAGCACTTTTCCCTATTTAGGGTTACTATTTTCTAATAAAGGCTCATGGCAGCCTCATGCTGCCTATGCTAGAAATAAAATTTCCAAATCGATTAATTCGATTTTATCTCTCCGACAACCCAAACATGCGGATGTCATCACCCCACTCCTCGACATTTATCGTACTCAGTGTCAACCAACAGGGACATATGGAGCAGAAGTGTGGGGTTACGGTAATAGCATCTCTATCCAGTTGGAGGAAAATAGATTTTGCAGGAGGGTGTTGGGGGGAGTACCTTGTGCCCCCACATTTATTTGTCATAATGAACTCAGGTTGCCATACATCCAGGATTTTATTAGATCGAGGCCTGCGCTTTTTTGGATAAAAATATGGCTAAACCCAGCGGCAACTTTAACACGTAGCATAATATCTGATTGCCTACTATGTGAAAGATCCAACCGTGTACCCTGGTTAACTGCTGTTGAGAATAGCCTGTTGAGTGTGGGACAGGGCTCTTTATTTAGCTCTCCTAATACCATTGTTCCTGCTCACAAGAACATTGTCAAACGGGCATTGTTTTACCTTTACAGGGAGGAACGGACGAGATCTAAATCTGTTAAAACTGTGGTTATAAAATATCTGCCTCATGCCAATCCAGATAACGACAATCTAAATAAGCGCTGTAGATATCTGACAATCCCGATAGGAAGATGGAACCGGAGTCTACTGTTCCGATTCAGGGATGGAAGCATCGTTAATTTACTAAGTTTCCCCCTCGGTTATAATAAAAATTTAGAACAGTTGGACTGTCCATGCTCTGAAGGTGGGAAACAAAGTTTGTCACACTATTTTTTCTTCTGTGGACATTATAAATTGTACACTCGTCAATATTTAATGCCGCTTCTCCGCAAACAAAACCAAAGGGATTTCATTGTGGCATTGAGAAACTTACAAACTTTGTCAACAGATGAGGTAATATGTATTGTAAGCTGTTTTTTAAAGGCCTGTGTGAGAGCAAGGGCAAGCATGGAACATGCCTGATGGGCTACGGTATTCATGTTACTGAATGCACATTGCACTTTTATGATATATTCTGGTCACAGTTTTTACTGTATGCTCGCTTGGATGTAATTGACTATTTTTTAGGAAAGGATAAATCAAAACCCTATGATTAAAATGACCTGCACATTAAAAATACTTCTTAGTATGTATTATGCACTTTATGATATATATGCTGCTTTAAACCATACCGGGAAAGTCCCGTTTTTATCTACATTTGTAAATACATGTTTTTTATGTGCTTTTAATGTGTTTTAAACTGTATGTACTTTTATGGATGTACCAAACTCCGAATAAAGATCATTTGACTTGACTAGTATGCTTATTGCATTATTTCATCTTATCTTCTTTATTCAAATACATACCAAACTCAGTGAAACTATTTTACAGTTCTTTTGTTGTAAACTGAATTTAAAATATTTTCAAGGTTTAATATTACTTTCTGTAATAAAAAAGAAGGAAAACTGTTATTACATAATAAAAAAGAAGGAAAACTGTTATTACATATAATATTATGGTTTTTAGAAAAAAACATAATTTTACAAATACATAACATATTCAGTTTCCCTTTTTTACTGTTTTCAGATTCTAGTGAATTTCACAATAAACAGTGATTTTAACACAAATCATCATATAACAGCGGGGAAAAAATACAATCAATGTGATTGTAAACAAAAATATTTACAACAAATTCAACTATCTGTTTACCTATCTGCAGTTCAGTCAGTCGGTCAAAACAACTTTATTCGGTTAATAAAAACCATAAAAGTATAAAACATATATCGAACTACACAATAAAAACATCTAAAATACAAATCATCGATAAATATGGGCAACCTAAAAAGGAAAAAATATTACAGAGACAACATTCATTACATCACCTAAAAGCCCTAGCAGCCATTAGTTCATGTATAGTAGTAAATCACCCCAATAAAAACAGTCACAATTAAAAAAACCAGCATAAAATGATAATAATGTAGGCACAGTGCATCCACTTAAAATATTTATCTTGGTGTGCTGTTTTTTCCTAAGTATAACAGCTGCGACTAAAAAACTTGCAATGTTATAATCTCTCATGGATCATTCAGCAGCTGAAGATATAATAAGGTGGGTTTTACCTGTATAAAGCCTTTTCCCCTTAAAATAGGAATTAAAAACCTCCTGTGAATAAGCATTGTTAATGCACACAGAACATTATAAAGTGCATAGTATCTTTATTCGAAAAATTGTCACAAATGGAAGGAAATAAATCAGACATCCTACTCCAGCCTTGCTGATTGCTTAGAAGAAGTGAATTCAATTTAAACAAAACCTAGTTAAAAGCAGGCGATTGAAGGGCTTTGTGAAAATTTTCAAGTAAGGTTCAATCTGAGGGGAGGTTTCTAACAAAAAATAGGCTTTTACTGAGGATTTCATTATCTCAGTCTCCTCTCTCTCTTCCGTCATTAGACTCAGAAAATGTGTTTTACCCAGGCCAAATCACCTTTTTTTATTTTATCCGGGAAATCATATAGATCTGGATGCCCTAGTTTATTTAAAATATGCTTAATATAATATAACCA
The DNA here is from genome assembly GCF_964261635.1 of Lissotriton helveticus. Taxonomy (NCBI): domain Eukaryota; kingdom Metazoa; phylum Chordata; class Amphibia; order Caudata; family Salamandridae; genus Lissotriton; species Lissotriton helveticus. The sequence goes on from NC_136062.1 coordinate 460,623,891, forward strand.
TGGGATGCGGTTGGCTTGCTCCAGGACGACACAGTCCCTAATGATCTTGTGATTAATGTTTAACTCTGGGTTAAGCCAACATACCATCGGGCTAACCTCAACAAGTCTGACACGTATCTAACGCCAGTCTCTTGATGTATTAAAAAAGTTGAGTTAGAATGAGGGACCGACAGGAGGGTACGGAAAAACCTATTTTTGACTGTCTGTACACCCTCCGATGATTTATAATCCCAAATGGACGATCCATACAGTGCGATGGCTATGAATTTAGACCTATAGATCTTTAGCATGGCTTCGATCAGCTTAGCCCTTAAACGCTTTGCAAAACCATGTACTGCGGCCGTAGACCTTGCCATTGTGTTTATTTTTGCTGTCTGTTGCGGAACCCAAGAGCCCCTCTCATCAAATAGTACCCCCAAATAGGTAAGCTCTACAACTTCACAGTAAAATGGTTTAGGACCTTTAGATTTCTGGCCCATAGTCATAGTTTGTGATTTTGCTACTAGGGCCAAAGATTTCATATAGGCCCCATAGAAATCCAAAAGCATCTGGAGCCCTACAGCTGTACGAGCTAATAAAACAGCACTGTCCGCATATAGGAGCATAGGGATAACCCTGTCCTCTACCCCCAGCATTTTTAGCTGGCTGAGTCTAAAAACTTTCCTAAATTATTTATAGACTGGGTAAAAGCAATGGGGCTAAATTACATCCTTGACGCACACCTCTACCAGATTTAAAGTGCTGTGTGCAAATACCTTCTTGGTTGACCCTCACCCTTGAGGAGAGATCCCTACGTAAGTCAGCCAAGAAGTGAAATAGATTCTATGCCCATGTCAAGTAGGATAAGCCAACGTTTGGATCTGTTTACCAGGCCGAATGCTGAGGAGAGATCCATAAAAGTCAGCTGTAATGTCCCTGCTTTGGCTGCTATTAACAGTAAATTTAGGTACTGGTCCAGAGTGCCCCTGCCACGTCTGAAACCATATTGGAGGTTCGTTAAAACCTCATTCTCATTCAGCCAGTCCATTAATTTGTTTAAATTCACTCTCCCTAAGGCTTTTACAGCCAAATCAAATAGCGATATCAGCCTATAGCATTGTGGGTCTCCTTTCTGCCCTTTTTTAAAAACTGGAATAATAGTGGACAGCGACCATGATGATGGAAAGCCCTGCTTATTAGACGCATTATAGACATTTGTCAAAATGTTAGCTCTGAAGGTTGTATTTTGTTTATATAAGTCAGCCGGGACACCGTCTGGACCAGGGGCCTCATTAGTGGACATTTGGATTATTGCTAGTTCTACTTCGCCCTCATTAAAAGCAATTTTGGGTAATTCTTTTCTGTGTTCTTAACTCTCAAGTATAACCACTGTAGCAGTGGCCTCGTATATGGCTTCAAAATGAGAAATCCATTGATCTTCTGTGATGTAACATTTCAGGGGGACGTTCTCTATTCCAGAGAAGAAGGGTTTATTTACAATAGCCCAGAATCTAGAGCTGTCTTTTAGCACCTCCACCATTAATAAAACATTCCATGTGTCCTCCTTATTTCCTTTTTACACATGGTTAAAGCAAGCTTGTACTGCTTTCTTAACGCTGCTATCGGGTCCTTATCTTGTGGGACCCGTTTCAGAGCTGCTATCCAATTTAGGTGAGCTTTCTGTACAATTACTATTGAACCAACTCTCGCCATTATTATGCCTAGGTCTGGTTGGTAAGGAAAGGTCAGACGCTACCTGTGCCCAGATGCCTTCAAAGGAAGTAATCACCTTATCCCCCTGTATAGCGTTATCAAGGCAAGTTACAATCTTTTCATCAACTTTTACACAGAGGTCCTGAAAGAAAAGGTCCGGGATTACTTTGGCCCATTTCAGCCTTCGTCCCTGATCAGAGGTTTTCAAGCCTGTGGCACCACCTAGCTTTTCTACTTTCACTTTTCCACATCCCCTGTCCAACACAAGAATTACAGGATTGTGATCACTACAGTGGAACCACTTGGCATTATAAAAAATTACTTGAGATAGTAAAATAGGGGATATAAATATAAAGTCTATACTAGTATTACACCCTTGTGCTTTAAAAGTGGGAATCCTCTCATCTGGATCAATGATACTTGGCTCAAAAAGGTCAACTGCGGCCAAAAGGTCCTCCACACATTCCCATGCAGAGCATGCTCAAAATAGGGAGTGGAGGAGTTCTCCGGCCCTAAAAGATCATCTACCTGGCAGTTCAACTCACAAACATGAATATTAAAATCACCCATAATTATTATTGAATAATAAGCGGTTTGCTTTGAACTGTATTCCTCAAAAAGCATTTCAATTTACATAAATGTTCATTTAAAAAGCTACTCTCCCCTGAGTTATAGAAATTAACAAACACTAATTTACCTGAATTAGGAGTCTACTGTTTCTAAGTTAAATTCTTCAACTACATTAAATTATTTCTTTCTCTGAAGTACATTTTCTAAAATATACACACTAATTTACATTGCATACATTATAAAGGTCTAATGTATAAACTAGTTCCATGAAACACAATTTTGCAAATGCAGTAAAAATTAGTAGAAATAATAATCCAAACACTAATTGGTAACATGTTCCCAATGGGCCGAATAATGTTTCCAAATCCATTGGCATTGATAATATCCAAAATAAACTAGTTATTTTGTGTTCATATATTCCCAATAGGCCGAATGATGTTTTCACAATTTTGGCATCAAAAATATCAGCTATAAATTTGGTAATTCATAAGGCAACCTACATTTAAATTCAAAATGGGCATCATTACAATGTGTCCATCCTTTATTGCCCTTTAAATGCACAGTATAGTATCCAGATGTTGTAGTAGGTCCATCATGAAATATAATAGCCACTGCTTTAAAAGTTCTTCCTGAAATTGACACTTGACATGCCACACATTTTTTCTTTTTGTTTCCAATTTTCTTTCATTTGCTCTACAATTTTGTAAAATTAAAATGACATATTTCCCTAGTGCTATCCCGCCTCGACTTTTCGAATTCCCTCTACCATGGTCTCCCCCTGTCGCTCCTCCGCCGTCTCCAGACTGTGCAGAACCAGGCTGCTAGACTCATCTATAAAACCCCCAAATGGGAATCAGCGAAACCGCTCCTACGAAAACTCCACTGGCTTCCAGTTGGGCAAAGGGCGGCCTTCAAGATCGGCTGCATGACTTTCAAGGCCCTTCACTGCACCAACCCTGACTTTCTTAAGACCCTGATCTTGCCACACCGCCCGGTGCGCAACCTTCGTTCGGCGCATCTTAACCTACTGGTCACCCCCAAAGTAAAACTCAAAAAATTTGGTGGCCGGAGGTTTGCCTATTTGGTTCCTAAATTCTGGAACTCTCTCCCTCTCTCAATTAAATCCAGTGGCTCCCTACTGAATTTTAGGAAACTCCTGAAAACTCGGCTCTTCACCCAATCTGGTTAGCCCTCCCTCTACAACTTCCGCACTCCCTTTCTCAGCGCCAGGAGACTCATGGTATCAGTACGCTCTATAAATTCCACTTAAGATAAGATAAGATAAGATATTTCCAAATTTGTCTATATATAATGTTGACAACATTTCTGATTTACAATGAGAACATTTCATATCTTGATTGGCTGCTTTTACTAATTTGTTTAAAAACACTGACTTGCAATCTGGTATTGTCAAATATATCAATCGTTCAGTGTCTATTTGAGTGGTAGAACTAAATGAACACTCTTCACATTTATTATCCCATCTGTAACTTAGTCCAAACAAATTTTCAATTTCTATTCCTTCATCTTCCAGTACTGCAAGCATAATCATAAAAAATTCTTGTGCACCTTGTTGTATATTAAGTGTACATTGCAAAGAACCAGTACATATATCCAAAAGATGCCGAATGCCCGAAGCAGTATGGATTTTAGTTCTATCAGTTACCAGCTTTTGAAAAATATAATGTAATAAAGAACATCATTTTTTCACGATTTTCCATAATTTCATGATGAAGATCTTCTAGATAAAAGACAACATTCACAATTACATTAGCATAGCAGTTGATACCTACTCTCTTACACAATTTGCATCAGCACTTACCCTTTTCTCATCAAAATTAATCAGATACAAACCAGATAATGTTGCTACTCAAGACAATGCAACATATGCCATACACTCTTTAAATACTCTACTTCCAATATTTACCAAAGCACTGTCTTCACTTCAAACTTGAGATTTATGAATGATCACTGCATATCCAAAAGAAAGAGGAACCTGTTTTCTATGAATATACAGGTCTTTTACAAGCAAAAAATGAACAGCACAACATTCAATCTGTTTTACCTCTTCAATCTCAACAAATCTAATCCTCAAAAATTCAATTCATCTCTGTTCTAAAAATGTACATAATCAACAACTTTTCCCATTGCTCCATTTACTAAACCTTTTTCCACAAAAAAATATGCTGTAATATTACCCGACAGTTTACACATACATATAAAGAAACCAGCAATCTTAGATACAGACTTTTCCAAAGAATCCCATTTTTACTGTAATTTCTCTGAGAGAAGAATAGTAACACCTTTGTGTTCCATTTTATCAATGGCTTCCAGTTTCAAAAATTCTTGATTGAATGTAGAACACTATTGCAGCGTTGGCATTAGGCAAACTATAGACTTCTTTTCTCAAATTTTTTTGTACATTATTTCAGGTGCAATATTTTCATTTGGAAACAAGTTTGTTAGTATCCAACTTTGTAAACCTTCTTTACCATGTTTTGTCAAAAGACCAATTCTAATATTTTGAAGAATGTTTCCATAATGTTCATCACATGCTTGTCGCATATTCTTAATGAGTTCCTTATATTCAAATAGAAACCAAATGTTCACATTTCCAATACTTCTCAAAGATTTCTTAGTATCCTAACGGACACGTGTTTTAAAAAATGGTTGTCATTTCACAGGAGCAAGCTGTAGTAGATCACCAAATACAATTACATGTTTTTCTCCAAATAAAACATCATAACCAGTTTTTTAAAACTGTTGCATTCTTAAATGTACAAAGGCAAGCAATAAGTTTGAGACCATTGTCACCTCATCAATGATCAGAAGTTACATTTTCTTTAGTACTCTTGAAACGTCTCACCATGCTTCTCCATTTAGCTTGTGATATTCCAACTTATTTTCATGTTCAACTGGTAGCATGAGTGATCGATGTAATGTAATCCCTTTAATGCTATGTGCTGCTAACCCAGTTGGACCAGTTACAGCACAAGATAGATGTGATTCAGTGGTTTTGTATAGATAACTGGTCAAAACTTTAATTAAGAAACTTTTTCCTGTTCCAGCTTGCCCAATGATATACATTCAAATAGGTGTAAATGATGTGCATTTCCATTCTTTTTTGTTTAAGCAGAAAACCATGCTGTATTTGTTGTGGAACTTGCTTATATATTTCTTTTTGTTAAACATTTGGTTGTTCTTCCAAGTTTCCCAAATCAATAATATACTGTTGTGCTTGTTGCATTGCCATTTCTGCTTCATTCATAGCTATTGCTGCTTCAATTTCAGAATTGGTTGTCCTAGTGGATCTTGACTTAGTGGAGCAGAACTCTGACTATCTTGAGAACTATCTCTAGTGATTTCAGCTGCAATACTAGTTTCGTGTTCAATCTCTTCATTAAAAATGTGTAAATATTTTGGAAAAACTGTGCATTTAATGCTATCTTTACATGCATTAAAAGAATCTTCATAGCAGCCAGAATCTCCAAGTAACCCCATTTCACTACGCCAACGCTTGAACAGTTGCAGAAGTACTAAATAGAAAAATTCCCTTTTATCTGGAGTATCACAACTGAGTTTCCTGTGATTAATAAGATTTCCTTTGGCATTTTTTACCAAACATTCATCACTTCCAATTACTGCATATTTTTAGTTGTTTATATTTTCTGTAACATTTCTCCTAAAGCTGTAATGTTGCAATAATTCATATGGACATATGTTTTCCAGATGTGGACTCCTTTTGGGATAGTACGTATCCAACATGTTTGTTTTAACAATATCCGTACTTTCTGGCTCATTCAAAGCTAAGTATTCAATTTCTTGTACAGATTTCAATACTCTATTTTGTGTTGCAGCAAGACCTAGCCTTACCCAAATGATTCCTCTTGACTTTGAATATAAACTTGCAGAGGTCAACTGATCCGAACATTCATAGGATCCAATCTCTCGATGGGAAAGCATCTTCAAACTAAAGCTGTACAATTTGTTACTATGAGTCCTTTCTTGTGAAATTTCTTCCCACATGTCTTTCAACTCCGTCTTTTCAGTTTTGGTTATATATGATGTAACATAGCGAGCAACAGCAATCAAATTATCTGCAACATATTGGATATCCATATTTGCATTCAACATCATCAAAATCACTGGATTGTAGCCATTAATATACTTTTAATCTTTACTTTTTATATTGTATGTATACTTCGGAGGTTTTAGTATGCCTTACTGCTTTCATGAAACTGTTGACTCTTCCTTTCGAAATTACTGGCTGTGGGAATCCAAAACGACATTTCAGATAAAATGTTCCCTTTGACTTGTATTTCCATTGATATATTCAAGTGCAGGCTCCCGGGTGTCTATCCATGTGAGTGCACCTGTACAGGTGAGAAGGGAAGTAACAGAGTTATATTCCCATGTGTGCAAGTGCTGGCACCCAGGTGTGCATCTCTGTGAGTGCACCTGTACAGGTGAGAAGGGAAGAAACAGAGTTATATTCACCTGCTTGCAAGTGCAGACTCCCAGGTGTGTATCTCTGCGAGTGTACCTGTACAGGTGAGAAGGGAAGTAACAGTGTTATATTCACCTGCGTGCAAGTGCAGCCTCCAAGGTGTGTATCTCTGCGAGTGTGCCTGCACAGGTGAAAATGGTAGTAACAGAGTTATATTCACTTGTGTGCAAGTGCAGGCTCCCAGGCGTGTATCTATATGAGCGCACCTGCATAGGTGAGAGCCGAAGTAACTGTGTTATATTCACCTGTGTGCAAGTAAAGACTCTCAGGTGTGCATCTCTATGAGTGCACCTGTACAGGTGAGAAGGGAAGTAACAGCGTTATATTCACCTGCATGCAAGTGCAGCCTCCCAGGTGTGTATCTATGAGAGTGCACCTGTACAGGTAAAAAAGGGAAGTAACAGAGTAATATTCAGCTGTGTGCAAGTACAGACTCTCAGGTGTGCATCTCTGTGAGTGCACTTGCACAGGTGAGACTCGAAGTAACAGTGTTATATTCACCTGTGTGTCAGTGCAGACTCTCAGGTGAATCACTGTGACTGCACCTGCACCAGTGAGGAGCAGCAACTGTTTATGAAGACCCACAGCATACACAAACACTCATGTCTGTTTTACTATGTGTTCACTTGTACAGGTGCGACGTGCAACCACTGTATTTTGTAGACCTGCAGCACATCTCTCTTGCCACGTGTAACAGTGATGGAGTTCTAGACAGGAGGGCATCACACTTGTGTTCACCTGTGCGCCCTGGAATGGGCAAAGTGACTACAACTTTACAGGGTTAAAATAACCTTATCTACACCTGTTCTTGTAGCTTCTATGTGTTTTGAGTGCAGTTGCATGTTTTGCACAGTGTGTATGATTATCAACACCTTTCTCCTAGTGTACAGATAGTACTGGCGTACTTGCTCTCTGTGCACAATGTGAAGCTAGTTCTGGTGCATTTACACCTTCTATGGCCTGTGTGAACTGTGCACATGTAGTTACATACTCTGTATAGAGTGTAGATAGTAGAGGTACATTAACATTTTATCTGCTATGTACAATTTGCAGACAGACTTGATGCTGTCTTCTGATCATTAGTATAAGTTATCTGAAGTTTGCAAGATTTGTTTCTAATACATCCAAGAAAGTACAGGAACACATCCGAATAATTAAACATTTAAAACATTTTCTTCTGCAGGAATTCTTCGAAAAGCCAGAGGCACATCATGGTAAGGAACATGTTATTCCTTCATTACTGTGTGTGAAATGTGCATAGGGCCAGCAGGTTCAGTACTGATGGGGGTTTCTTTTACTTTCAGATGCAGAACCCCCACCTGAAGCAAAGAGCTTGGATGTCTTTGAGATCATCAGCAAAACGAACAAAGGTAAGATAAAAACAGCGCATTCTGGGATCGAGGGTGGAGGTACCTGTACATGGTGCCAGCTCTAGACGAGCCTTGGAACACACATGTACAAGACTGTTATATTTGGGGGTCTGTAGTTGGCACAGGTAGGTACTTGTGACAAGTAGGGACCCTCTCTTCTAGTCTGGACAAGGGGGTTACACTCCTAAAATAACCCCTGCTCACCCTCTAGGCTGCGTGGCGCGAGCATTCAAGGCTTATTTCAGAGGCATTGTAAGTTAAGCAGTTGTGACCACATACAGTAACCCAGTGACAACACTACAAATGGACACCACACAGGTTTTATATAAAAAATAATTAGACTTTATATAGAGTTACCACAAGACCATAAACAACAAAAATACACACTATGATCACTTTAAGATGTTAGATTTAAGCTTACTTCAGTTCAGTTCTTAGATGTGACATTCTGCATCAATGTACCTTAAGTTGCGTTGCACTTCCACGACAAGCAATGTCGCAGTGATGGGAAAGGCGGCAAAGTTCAGAAATAAAGAAATAAAGACGTGAAGATTTTCCAGATGTGGCGCGCTTCTCGGGGATGCGAGAAACTCTCGGTTCGATGCGTGGACTGCAGCGGCGACACCCTTACGATGCGACGGCAACAGCAACAGCTCCAGTGGCAACGCTCTTCTCCAAGATGCGTGAAGCTTCTGCTCGATGCGACAACTACAGCGGCGACATTCAAGATGCGACGGTAGCAGCTCCGACGGCGGTGTGCTTCTCAGGGATGCGAGGTGCTCTATGTCGATGCGGTGCAATGCGACAGCTCCAGCGCGACACCCTCTGGCTTCGGAGTTGCGACGGCAGGCACAGCGACGGCGACACACTCGGACCTCATTGCGAGATTCTTCTCCTGATGCGGTGCAGTGCGACAACCACAGTGGCGACACCCTCCTTCTTCGGAGTTGCGACGGCGACACGCTTCCAATTCGTTGCGGCATGCTTCTCTCCGATGCAGTGCAGTGCAACAGTTCAAGCGGCGACACCCTCCATCGGAGTTGCGACAGCAGGCACAGCAACGGCGACACGCTTCTTCTCGTTGAGTCGCACTTCCAGCTCCTTGCGACACGCAGTTGCTCAGAAGGCCCAAAACAGCAGCACACACTTCCAAAAGAACTCTGAGGAGCTGGGTGGTGAAGTCTGTTGTCCCTGAGACTTCAGCAGGAGGCAAGCTCTTTTCCAAGCCCTTGGAGATCCTTCACAAGTTAAATAGATGTTGCAATAGATACTTGCAAATTGCGCACGGTGCAAGGGGGTGAAAAGGCCACCCTGATGCACACCTGAAATATGCATGTGTGCACATGTGGCGCACATACATGCCCTAAGGGCATGTATGTTTGCCACATGGCACTTAGGAAAATGCAAAAAATAGAATTTTTCAAGGAATTTACAAATTACTACCAACTAGAAGTTGGTGGTAATTTGCGATTCCTCAATGCAAAATCTCAATTTGCGATAGCTATATGAATTGCATTTAGGGAATGCATTCGCAATTTAGGTAATCGCTAATAATTGTAATTACCCATATTGCAAATTCAAAATGTTTGATACAGTGGAAAACACATTTTTGTACTTGGAAACGGCACAAAAGTGTTGATACATCTGGCCCGTAGAGTGCTACAAACACAATCAGACGGAGGTACTTCAGAATGGCAGTGAAGCATCCGGCTTCCCATGTGTCAGAAAACTTTCTCAACTCTCTGGTGCCTATTAAGCACATGTGCTTTAATACGCTGTCATCTTTCCCTAGTGCTTCTTCTAGCCCCCTAATGATGTCTGTAAGCCCCACTAGTCTCACCCTTTTAACCTCCTCGGAGCCATTGTTCCCCCTTAGTGCTGGCACCACGATAACTGCCTCCATGATGATTACCATGTCCTTCCTAAGTGTCTTACCTGTCTGTTGGTGTCAGTACCCCTACTACTAGGTGACACAGCCACACCTGTGTGCTCATATCAGTGACCCTTCGCACCCTCTCCACCTACAATCACCTACTGCAACTTCCATCTTTGAATGTTCTCACTCCTGGATCCTTACATCTGGAAGACCCTCTGACTTTAGATCAGCTGGACCCCTCGTCCAAGGCTTTGTAGAAGAATTGAAGTTTCTCAAGCTTGATGGGTACTCTGCTACTGGTGTCTTCCTTTGAACCCTATCAAGTGTCCCTGCCACTCAGTGGTGTCCTAGTTAGGAAAGCATCTTTTTGCCTCCTACTGACCAAGTCAAGGTTCTAGAGTCAACTCATCCTGCAACTGATGAACAAACAGACCCTGCCTTTGTGTACTCTGTGCTGTCTTCTCCTGGGACTGGCATCACTGGGAACGGTTGATTTTCTCAACATCAGCATGGTTTCTGTGTACCTATGCATAGGGTTTAGATTCAACATGATTTATGAAATAAATGAGTGGCAATAAAACAGGCAGCAAGATCATAGCCGGAAACAAATCAAATATCAAGTGGAACATTGAGTGGTGGCCGGAGAGAGGTGTAGGCAGAATGGTCGTGGGGGTTCATGTGCTCATATCACTTAGAATCAGCTTTAATAAAGGTATATTTTCTGTTCTCTGGTAAAGGAGCTGAAGTCTTAGGACACAAGAGGGGCACAGGAAGCAGGAGCTATGTTCTTGGGTTTATTCAAGACAGTGACTGACATAGAGTCTGCCTTCCTTTAAAGAATGGCGTCCCCAGAGGTGGGAGATTTACACTAAAACCTGATTGGCTGTTACTGGAGGCCATTAGCATTTTGACCTACTGGTGAACTTCAGTCCATGCAAGAAGAACTTCTCTTAAACATTGGCCTATATTTTGTATAACAACAAACGCCTCCCTCCATCTAACTGTCACTTTACTGTGTTGGAAGCGTTCTTCCATGAACTGGAGACTACAGGAGTGAAGCTTCTCTTTTTTATTTGATATTTAAACATATCAATACTAATTGTATTTGCTCAGAGGGGTCCAAGTAATACATAATATCAGAAAAAACATTGCACCCAGAAGCAGCCATCTCTGAACCTGAGCCCGTATAACATAAAGGGGACATTGTCCGTGATTGCGCCACGTTGCACCTTTAAGCAGATGCGTACGATGTAAACAGGTACTGTGTGCCCTATTACAATGAATGCGCTGTCCCCAGGCCAGCGGAAACCTTATGCTGCCCTGGGGGTAGCACACTCAGTAAAATATGGAGAGGCTGCTTCAAAGCTGCTCCTTGTTTCTCTGTGCAGGCGGCAACCACCCTGCATTTTTAAAAGGGGTTTTACAGATCCCCCTGCTGGCGAGTTCAGAGAGTAACTGCAAACTCCTGCAGGTAGGTGTGTGGGGGATCCATGGAAGCCCTTATCCACCTCCAGAGGTCTGCTTACAGGGGCTGCACTGACAGTTGGCCTCCTAAGGGTATGTTGGATATATCGCGGGCACAGAGGCAAAGAGCTTTCGTCATTTGCATACGGTAATGCCCCTATGCAAAGAGGGAACGACTTCTGAAAATAGTGCTGGCACTACAAGTGAGCCAGTTGTATTGGTATTAGAGATGTCTGCAGTCCCTTATATAAAAATATAGTGCCCTGGTGAGGGAAACTATGGGTGCACATGCCCTTGCACCCTACGGCATTACGTATAATATGGGCCCTGGTCTCCTTTGTGAAAGAAAGTAAAAAAGTCAACTAAACTGACATTTCCCACCAGTCATCATTTAATATCGTATCGTAAGGAACTCCACTGGCTCCCAGTGGCCAGCCGCATCCAGTTCAAGGTCCTTACCCTCACCTATCGAGCCGTCAACGACCGCGGGCCCAACTACCTGAAAAAACGTGTCTCGATATCCCGCTCCACCAGATCCCTGAGATCCAATGACCTCCGCCTCCTGATCTCTCCCCGTTTTAGATTATCTAGAATGGGTGGCAGAGGGTTCAGTGTCATTGCCGCTAAATTGTGGAACTCCCTACCAATCGAGTTGAGATTCTGTCCCTCCGAATCCATCTTCCGAGCCAAACTCAAAACTTGGCTCTTTTCCGCACTTTGAGTCACCCTACTGCTTCTCCTTGCTCTTTGCTCCCTTTCCCCTTTAGAGGCTCAGGTTTTTAGCGCCGGGACACCCCTTCGGGGGTAGCTGTGCGCTCTATAAACTACATAAAATAAATAAAATAAATAAATATAACATCACATGTGTAGCCCAAGTCTATTTTGACCCTCCCATACCTCCTTTAGGCCTGTAAGCGTATATTCCGCTGGAGGTGTAGCTCTGACTACTGACCAGGTCCCTTCTACCCTCCATTATTAGGGCTTGTGGTACAGGCCTGGTGCTTGCGTGAGTGTAGGATTGTCTGGTGGGTTGGATTTTTATTTATGTTCCAGGGATACTGCCTGTCTCTATTTGCATCTCCTCCATGGGTGAGCAGAGTGTCTGTCTCATCCACCACTAGATGTGCTCTGAGTGTGCCTCATACATCCCTGGGTCGAGAGGTAGAGGGTGCAGTGAAGGATATGTCTCCATTCTGTCATTGCAATGTGGCTACATCTTTCATCCGATTGTCTACTTTAGGAATGGTTCTCCATAGCAATTCACTACAATTCTGCATTTGGCCAGTAATGGTGCAATAACTGTAAACCAGTTAATCCAGCGTGGAATCTTTTAAGGGCTACAACTCCTGTGAGATGGTACATGTGATCCTACAAGACTAAACTAAGTAATGAGTATAGGTACCAGGCCAAGTGGATAAACTCTGCATGTTCTGCCTGGCACCGCAGGCAGGTATAGGGCCCCGATGGATGAGGTGTAAATTATTCATGATGCAAACATGAAGCACTTTACGTCTATTATTCTGTGAGACCTTCTTGGTTTACAACCAACAATATTTCCATTGTGTATCATTCAGCACCTCACAGATGTCTGCTATCCATACCTGTCTGCTGTGAGTGGAGCCATATTCTCTAGCTGCTGTAAACATTGTGCATAGTTCAAAAACCCATGTTGTGGAATCTGGGGATCTGATTTCCTGGGTGAAGGGTCTGAATGGCAGAGGTTCCTCCAAGAATCCTGGAATACTTTTCCAGATTGTGTATTAGCCTAATGTGAGAAATTTCCGCTCAACGTACAAGTGGCCCAGAGTTGTCATTTGACCCCTGTACAAAACTTGCTCCTCTGTGTGCTGTTTGTAAATGGGAGGAATGGGGTTTTAGCCGGGGTATTGTGGACAGTAGTTACCTGGATGCAAAGATTTGCACAGAAGTCACTGTTTGCGCCTTCAAAGTACAATGTGCCAAAAACCAATGTCACATAGTCTTGATTCCACCTAATGCCTTTCTTACATCTCCATATACTCTCCATTTCTTTACCTCACTCTTGCTGTGGCAAACCTCACTGCTTTCCCCCTTGTTGCTGTTTTTTCTGTCTTTCTCTTTGTGCTTCTTTCTGATTTTTGTGTTTTTCCCTCTCTTGCTCTGTATCAAAGTCTGTTAGGAAAATAGGTGCCAGCCCATACAAAGGCACTAGTGATATAGTAAGCGTGCCATGGGTCCCAATGTAACCAAAGGAAATGTGCTCCCTACTCTGGCTGGTAGTGACAGGAAGCAGTCATTACAGCACAGTGGGCCCCTCAGGCCCAGGGCTCCAATGACACTGTACCTGCTGCTCTAATGCTAGTTACACTCCTGCAATTCAGTGTGTGTTGCTTTATTGTAGATTTTTTACTGGGCTAATGACTTGATCTCCAGAAGGTTGCAGCTTCCCACTTGCCTTTTGTCTATTTCCTTCTGCTAGATGTAACTATAAGAGCTTTCATTCCATCACTCAGTATATCTGCTCTAATTCCAGAAAGCAACCAGCTCCTGCAAGGTGGAGACATCGCTGTGAAACTTGGCCGCAGTGCCATGATATGTAAAGACAACAGCTGCTTTTGGCCCAAATCCAGTGATGGGACGGTTCAAGTGCCCTACACTCTCAGCGGTTACAGTGAGTGTTTGCTGTGGTGGTGGAGGTTGCATCTGGGAGAAGTAGTTACACTGCTTGGTCTATCCACCGTCATTTCACCATTCTTACAAACTCTCCATTCTTCTACAGGTGATAGTGATGCCGCAAACTTCCCTGACGCTATCTCAGAATATACAGCATTGACCTGCATCCGCTTTGTGGAACGCACCACGGAAACCGACTACCTCCAGATTTCACCTGGAGATGGGTAAAGACAGGACCTGCTTCAGGGTCACCCCCAAGGATACATCATCAGCTTGTGGCCACTGCCTTACCTTGGGGATCCAACTCTCTCAGTCCTTTAGTCCAACATGGTTGCCACATGTTCTGTAAAACGAAGGTTCAATATTAGCGCAACATCAGTGTTGGTGGGTCCCTGGTCTTGTAGGCACCTGTGTATTATTCAGGTCATTGACTTAATCAATCCTCTTCACGGGGAACTCTTGTCATCACGCAGTGTTTTTTCTCACGTCACAAATCTCAAGTCACTGCCGTTCCACCCTCACATAGATGACCAATGTCTGCATCCTATCACTGCCCTTGGTATAATTGCTACACTAAATAATCATGGAGATAGATCTGGAAAGCAGTGCAGATGAAAACAAGCCCTGATACACAGGATATATGTGCAGTATATGTGGGTCCATGACAAGGTTGGTGATCTGTTTAGGAGTGATAGGTAAGGTGGTAGATATTGACACCACCGCTTATCATATGTACACAGGTGGACATATCTTTGAGCCACTTGCACCAACATAGAATCACTTTTTGCTGAGGCGGTGCAAACCATCCAACCATCAAATCATATTTATGAAGCCACTCAAACCTATTTTGCATGGTTTTGAATGGCCTCATAGATATGGAGTAAGGCAAGGCAGCACAAGTCACTGTGTTGTCTTACTCTGTGCTAGGGAGGCATTCCATGAGTGTTGTGGTGGATTTTGATGCTTCCCCAGATTTACAAAACCGTGTAAACCTGGAGATGTTCCATAAATTCTGCAGCACACATAGAAAGATGAAAATGCCTCTATGGATTGTTTCTGTGCACAAAGGCGCCTCTACCTGCACTAAAACAATCGTACCGACAACGCAGAGTGCCTGCATTCATGCTAAACTGCTGAAAAGGCACCAGCACAGGGGTAAAGGACAGGAATGCACCGTTTTGTATAAATATGGTGCATTCCTGCCCTTTCACTTTGATGTAGAGCAGTGCAACAAGGTGACTTGCTGTGCTGCCCCACGCAAAATCCCCATAAATATCTCGCAAAGAATGTTAACATTCCTCTGCTTGCTCTGGTGGGACCGTAACTAGTTTGGTGAACTTGTTTGTAGTTAAAGGTAAGGCGGTGGACACTGACACAACAGCTTACCATATTCAAACTGGATGGAACAGAAATTATCATCATGTATCTGCATGCGTTGGTGGGTGTATAACTAGTGTGGTGCAATGTTTAATAGGGTACAGATCAAAGAGAAAAGGTAGTCTCAATTAATCTTAAAAAAAGAACGACACTGACTACTGCGTAATTGTGTCAGTATTGTTGAAAAAATAATAAATCCATGGCTTGATAGACGTAGGCACAGTCATGCCCAAGTGGTTAATTGCAGAGGAAAGCAGTGTTGTTTTTCCATACATATTATTCTATGAAGGCAAGGTCAGCAGCAGCATGGCAGAAATGAACTTCAGTAGGGCCTGCAGGCATGTCCTATTCAGAACAGGGATTCAGGAAAGATGTAACAACATGACTCTTCAATCAAGCTTAGATTGCGCTGGCCAAGTCAATTCTTCAGCCTTGCTTGAGCGCCGGGATGCCTCAGTCGAGGTAGCTGCGTGTTGTACAAATGTCTTTGATTGATTGATTGATTGTTAAGATCCAAGAAGAATATGGCCGCACCCAGTTCCACCCACATCTGCAGGGAGCACACAGGTCCACTGGGATCCAAGTCCACAAAGTGACCAGGGGGCTGCAGAGCAGCTCCACCTTCTGTTGACAAAGCCAGGCAGTGGCCAGGCTGTCCACTGCCAGTCTTTGTCAGTGCATCTTTGCAAGTTCAAAAAGTGAGCCATTTAGGTGGAGGTTTAAGTTTCCCTCCTCTGAGAGGAGTATTGGAAGGGCATCATCCCACACTTCATTGCATTGGTTAATGTTTAGACACAGATGTATGGAGGAGCTGCAACACTTTCCATGTGGCTGCTCTAGTGGGAATCCTTATGATTTCCCTCAAGTCTCTAAAACAATGGACAGCAGAGGAAGAAGAAGTGGGAGTTGGGGGTGGAAAATGTCAGGTTTAACCCTGAAACTGACATTTAAAAAGAAAATATATTTGCGGTTGACTATGGGTCACCTTATCTATATGTGCCCAAGCAGTGTTTGGGAAGGATTTTATGGGCACACATGTTCCAATGATCAGTCATTATTGTTCATAATGTTCACAAACCTAAAACAAAAACCTTGAACATCAGCCCATTGCCATACTTTACATAGTGAGAACAGTAGATTACTACTCTGGGAAAAACTCTGCATCCCAAAACAAAGAGTCAGCACCCACAAGACAGAACATGAACAGAGAAGTCAAAGAACCTCTGTGTTCTTAATGCTACAGGAATCTGAGATGACAAGAGAGATGGTCTCCTCTTCTTAGGGCGTGCCAAAGGATGGCCCTAAGGAAGATGAAGAAGGGCCCCCACAACCTGCCAAAAAAACAAAATAGCAGGGGATCTTTGGGACACAAGCAAAACGGTATGAGGAATTGCACAGCTGTTGTGGTGGGTCTGGCTTTCATTCTTCTGATACTGTTGTCTCTAGTACTAGTGTTGCTGCAGCTGCTCTCTCAATGAGGTCACTGTTCTCAGGTGTCAGGAGTTCTCAGAACTGTCTCTCTTTTACTTCATGTCTGTCCCAGCTGCTGGTCTTTAATCGGAAGAACCGGCGGACCCCAGGCTGTATCAGTGGGAGTTGGTTGCCTAATGAGAGGAAGCATCCAGCATGAGCTCAACCATGCCTTGGGTTTTTACCATGAGCAGAGCCGCAGTGACCGTGATGACTACGTGAGGATCATGACACAGTACATTTCAAATGGTAAAGTATCCCTCCACTCTGACCAATTACTGCTCCAGATCATAGACTACTGTTTTCTGTTGTTGATTGAATCATGTTATTAACAATAGTTTTCAGTTAGAGAGTGATGCAAGGATCAACAAAAGCCACCAATGTGAAAGGGGAATGTATCGCTGAGGTATTTGCTCTGATCAGGAGCCTTCTTGCTCCTTCTGCCTCCCAACAACATAGCACAACCCTCCTGCGTTAAGCAATTATGACATTATTGACCTAACTCACGTAAAGTTCAATAACTGTAAACAAGACTGCTTAGTGCATGGCATAGCAGAGTGGGGAGGTGTAGGTTGCACTCTATTATCTCAGAACCCACCCAAGAATCAGTGTCCTTTGCACCCAGTGTGGGTCTTGTACATTTACTTAAGTGTATCTCTGCAACCATGGCTACTAATGTGTATCTGTATGAACAGAAAGGCATAGGAGGCAACTGTGCATCTGCAATGTTTGAATAGAATATCAGACATCATCCTGACCACTGTGCATTTCTTTTTATTGACATATAAATATATATATATGTTACCTACTGGCGGTCGTGTGGTATATCTGAGGTCCTGCTGATCTTGTTGCCTGCTGCCAGAACTCACCTGGTGTCGACGGACCTGGATGCGAGCGGACATCTGTGCTCCCGCTCCCGCTGTTGCTCCCGCCGCCGCTGCCGCTGCTGTTCGCAGCCCGCGGCTTGCAGTTTGACTGCCTGTTCTCAGCGGTTCTGCCTGTGGCCACCCGGATTGCCTGTCTGCCACCCAGAGTTCCGGAGTGCGCCGCCGTAGCTGCTGTTTGCGGTTCGCGGCTCGCCTTCCTGTTGCCTGTTGCTGGCTGTTCAGCCCGTGGTTGGGGCTGCTCTTAGTGCCCGCCTGCCTGCCTGTCTGCCTGTCTGCCTGTCTGCCAGCCGCCCAGAGTGCCAGAGTGCCGGAGTCCCCGTTCTTGCCGTTCATGGTCCGCTATTCACAGGGCAGACACGCGAGGGTGTGCACAGAGGCACTGAACAGCACGTACCAGAAAGTGGGTATTCACTTGGGACAATCTGGTCTTCAAGGCGTCTTCTGGCCACACATGATGAAGGAAGTGCTGCATCAGGGAATATTAAAGTGCACTCCAGTCAGCGAGCCCAATAGACTCTTCCGGGCTGTTGTGGGCCCCGCTTGTAGTGGATTGTGGTCCCTGTAGTTTCTCTCTCCACCGCACTAGGGTTGCAGGAGTCGAGCTGAGGGGATTGAGCAGGGTCAAGCCGCGCGGATCAGTGCGGGAGCGGCAGTACTTCCTGCTCCCCGTTCTCAGTCCCTCAGGCGAGCTCACCATCTCCTCTTCCTAACTCACGCCCATGCAGTGTGTAGGTTGAGCGGTGTAGAGTGGTGCAGAGCAAGGATTAGAGCCCCGCTCCTATGGATGACCCCTGGCAGACCTGACTGGACTGGACCGGACACCATCAGAGGGGGATAACCGCTTCTACACCGCCTTCAGCACACGAGAGACGCCCAGTTGGGTGGCAACGAGGGGAAAAAGGGTATCTTCCATTGCCTGACCCCATCCATGTGAAGACTGTTGACAGCAAGGAGTGAGGAGTGGCCTAGCTCACCTAGCTCTACTCACCTATCAGCAAAGAGGTGAGGAGGAGAGAGGAGGCCTCGCAAAACACCATAATCGCCCCTAGTGCCTCCGATGGCGGCAAGTGCCTTCCACTACCACTACCACGTTATACAGACGGGCTGCTTACAATCTACAGCTAGTTTGCCACCCTCACTGGCGTAAGCAATCACTGGACAGTGCTGTCAGGGGTAGCGCAAGCTCCGAGCTCCAACTCTCTAATTTGTAAGCAATACCCCGCGGGAGCTTCATGAGGGGCAAGTCACTATGCCACTTAGGTAACTTCGAGCTGTCTCCCCCGGGGGTGCTCTACAACAGTCGCCATCACCCCAAGATAAAGTGTCAAACACAGCTGGCCAACTGTCACAAGCACAGATTAGTGATTTTTTCAGTAAACCTGCTCCTCAAACTGGCTCTGCCCCTACTCCGACATCGCAGTGCGATACAGAAACCCAGGACCACGACCAGCTCTCTTCCCACAGCCCTGGTCATATCAAAAGATCACTTTCTGAGAGTCCTTGCTTATGGTCGCCTGAGGCTCACATTCCACATGAGAATCACCAGCCGCATAGGCTTTTCCAGGAGGATGTCATCACGATCCAGGACACTTTTATTGACCCATTAAGAGTTCATCCCACCAGCGCTGGAAATCTTTCTGCATCAGACCCTGGCTTAGACTTTACTAAAACTATTGTAACAACTACTGCAGCCATATTACAAGTTCAAGCCCAAGTCCATGACAGCATCTTGCCCGCCCCTTTAAATCTTCAAGAAAGCTGCAGAGTCCCGGCAGCAGCTTATTCATTATCGAAGCCCGCATCACGATGCAGCCCGGGTGCACATCAAATTGAGCCCAGTGACTCCTCATCTTTAAGTAAGAGCCCAAAGTATGAAAGTCCCCTTTCATCTAAAAACCTATCCGATCAATTTTTGGCTTCCCTAGAAGCCCGAATCGAGGATTCCCTAGCCCACACACTGGGCTTCAGCCCTCACTAGTGTAGTTCCTATTATCCCAATAGGCTCTGCGCATTGGAATAATATCTTCAATAGTATAGACCTAGGGCAGAGGTTAACTAGGTCTTCTACCGACGATATTAGACTTAAAGTTTTGTGTTTGCCAGCTAGCTCAGAGTTCACTAGAAACTTTCTCGAATAGGCAAGGAGGATTTTAACCTCCCTGGATAGACAAGAAGGGATTTAGTTTCTGACAACCATAGAACATGACAACTTTGCTCTCCCCTAATCAAGAGTGTATCTCTAGAGTCGTGTGAAAACAATAGACAACTTATTTTACTCAGTCAGTACGTGCATTCTTAGTTTCACCAGTTTGTAGAGAAATAAGAGATGGGCGTGGTTCAATAAAAGATGTTATGTATTGATCAGTCTCTTTTCTCATACAAGAGAAATGAATCGCTATTATTGCAATACTTTTAGTTAAGTAAAGTGCATACAGTAGAGACAGAATTATAAAATAATACTGTAAAAGCATTGATATGGTTTCTGAGCCATATGATACTTTAAAATGGATAAAATAGATACATGCATATATACATTTGACTAATCGTACTCAACTGGTGCTTCTAACCATGCCTACCCCAGTGTACCTGACCTAAGCCTAATACGTGGGCGGGAGTAGATAAGTAGCAGTTTAAGTTAAATTTGTTTTGCCAAGGGACTGACTCGAGAATTCTCTGCAAGGGGTTATTCAGTTCTGTACCTGAGATCTAGAATGATGGAGGGCTGGTATCTCTTATCCCAGGTCTTGATATTCCAGCTGCCTGCGAGGGCTGCTTGGAAGCGCCGGAGCTGGATTTCTCGGCAGGAGAAAGGCAGCGTCTCGTTCTCAGCGTGTCAGGAAGGCGGGGCAGCGTCTGTGGGCTTCGCTCTCTGCTGGGCTCCTCAGCACGTCTCGCTGCTCCGATCTCGTCACCACCGCATGTGTTTGCTTAAGGCAATGTCGGTAATATTTATACCTGAAAGGTGCCGAGATTGACGTAAGGATGGACATATATACGTCAATAAGGATGTCATATGAACGGGCTCGTTCGCACATTCTTTTGCTGAAGTTCTCGGTGAAATCAAAACAATGGTTATGGGAATTTCCCAGGTCGCTGTAGGTTTGATTTGTTTTGAGAACTCCGTATGCCTCCAGGGGCTGGAGGAATATCGCTTGTCTAATTAGATGGCATGCGTTATGACCTAATCAGATAACGCGCTTCTGTGCCGTGGTGTGGCTTAATCAGATAACGGTTTTTGCACCGTTGGATGGCTGCTAGTTAATTATTAACCAAACCAGGGTCAGGAATAGGGGAATCGATACAGTGCCTATAGGAATACATCACACCCACTCCACGTAGACTATGTCCATATTTACGAATCTAGGCATAGTGAATATCAGTAGCGTTTGTGTATACCGTACCACCCCAAAAATACATTTATATGCATTCCGGAAATTGGATTTTATAAAATATACGAAACACAATCACATGTACTGTCACGTATACTATATGCACAAGCAGTCTAATAATGCTAAACATATAACGCATATTTCTAAATTCAGCATGAATAAATGCGAAAACCACACATGAAATGGCTCTTAATACAGAAAAAAAAGTGCGAGACCATTTCATCACAATCATAAAGTTTATGTATAATAGTGCTAGAGGATAGCGAATGTCTCGTGACTACCTAAAATAGAAATTTAGTTCTCTAAGAATAATGTCTACTTTAAGCAGAAGATAAGTGTCCCAAAAATCGTAAATATTTTGGAATTGGGGAAAAGTTCTTGCAGTCTGAAAAATTATGAACATTTTTTTTTCATATCGCTTTTCTTTAAAAAGTGTAAGGCCAAATTCAGGATGTGGGGAACTCCGAGTGCTAATTTGCTCAAAGTTATTCCTGCTGCTCTGGTGAAAACATCATATCATTTAGACTGTTGAAAAAACTGTCAACAGCTTCTTGCGTAAGTTCCACTAATTCGGAAAAAGTTGTTACCATGCATTCATGAGCTTGAGCATGATTGCCTCCATTGATGTTTTGATCAGCATAGCTGACTGAAGGTCGTACCTGATTGATGCTGCTTTCATCTTGTACTTCACTACCCCTCAATCGTAGTGGTGAAGACTCCACGAATGCCGTCATCAGGATTGGTAGCCGCTGGGGACAGCACAATGCATGAGCCGTTACCGGACCCAACAAGGTATCTGCGTTCATTGGCGCATCCGATTGTAGTGCCAGACAGGTGTCCAACACGCATTCTTCGCCGCATAGCAAGCATCTTAATACAGGCATAACACAACTTTGCCACATTGGTCTAAATGAAAGAAACCAAGTCATGTTCAGGTCTCTAAGCCGGGATAGTCCAAGGATTTTAGTTACCCGGTCCCGGTAGCCAATGGCTAGGATCATTTCTTCCCTTGTCGCAGGTGTTTTGTCTGTGACATGGTTTGCCATAGCGAAATAACAGGATCAAAAATAGAATACCCGCTACTAGTCCTAAAAGGAGAGGAAGTCCGCCAAAAATGGAATGGACAAAGTCTGGAAAAATACCCAGGATGGCTTTGAATGGAGTTAAGGCACCCGAAAACACTGCTTTAAATACACTGGAGATACCAGTGGTATCAGAAATATTTAAGATTTTGTTCAGTATTTCTGCGAAATGTATGGGGGAATTAGTTGATAATAATGAATGAATCTCTTCTGTTGTCCTTGCAACTTGGAGATCATACGCTTCTTTTGATGACGTGAGCCTCGTCGGCGTCTGTAGGAGCACAGTCTTCATTCTGCTTAAAGTATCTATTCGAATAGGAGCAATTTTCAAATCGGGCCATAACCTTGCCTCCCTGTCTGGAGAGTCGCTGGGGAATAATACATGTTCACAGCACATGACCTTCCTAGTCACAGTTATGAGATAAGGTTTTCCGGGCAGCAAACTACAACATCTGCGATCTACTATTAGAATGTAACTCCCGTTCGAGATTCTCCTAAAGAATGGTTCTATTCGTGTTGCAGGTGTGCCTAGCTGGTAACATGAAAGGTTATTTGAAGTCCCTTCACAGGCTCCGTGCAAACTAATACCCTGACACAGAAGTGTACCGCTCAGTGATCTTGCACAATTATCGCCACTGAGAAACACTTTCTGGCCTTTATTGCTGACACATTCGTGTGTATAGGGCAAGTTCCATATTGACTTAATGTACCCTTTACCCAACCTTTCATACTGGCCTGCCTGTATATATTTTTGGCAGAATTGAAACTGGAAAGTAGTTATCGGAATATTTATTATTCCATGTATTATCCATTCAATGACAGGTCGTTCTGACATTGTCAATGGTAATCTCTCAAGTTTTTCAATGCTCAGAATTGTATAGTCAGCACCCTTCTGTGCCAAACTGATTTGTTTATCAGTGAGGTTAAAGATATTAAATAATGACGTTGTGTTGATTAAACGCCAAGGCACATAGCCAGAACGCAGATTTTGTAACGTCCAGCCAAGCTGTACAATAGAACGCAATTGGGACTGACCATGTTGTAACATCAGTAAGTCTTGCGATATTATATCGATTGCTGAAGACACAATGCTGTCCAGAGAATATATTCTGGAGGACAGAGTCATTAACCAATTGTCCACCACAGAAAGTGATTTTTCCAAATTAATACGGTCAATTTCCCGTATTTTTCTGCTGTCTCAATTTGAGTTACTTTCCAAACTTCGTTATAAGCTGCATATATAGAGGCCGCTATGAAACGTTTTTGACGCTGTTTGCGTGGTCCCAACATGAAATCACGCAAGTCAGCACCTTCTGTAAGTAAAGTTAGGTGTTGCTTAATTTCAGCCAGTGTGGACGTTTGTAGCCATTGAAGGCAGAGCTTGGCCACGCTGTAGGTGGTTACTATCCCTGGATGTTGTCTTTGGGAATATCTAGGGTCTGGCCTAGTCAATGTGAACCCCTGTATTTTGTTCAGGAATCTGTCTTGACAGTTATTTGTATCTGTGGGCCAGATCAACCATTTTTTCCATTCAGGATGTGTTCTGTTTTGGTTTAATATATGGTTTACGTCTATCTCAACATCTATAGAGCTATTACTGTTCACTGTTGGCTTTGGAATAGACGGTTTGTTCAAATCTTTGATTTTGGCTAAGCCAAGACAGGTAGTTTGTTGAATAGTGTTGTTCAAAAATATAATTTGTTCTGGGATCATGCAGGCTCTAAACAATGATTCTATACCTTGTACTTGCCAATCTCTTGTACCCCAAACAGTTTTTGTTTCAATATTATTGTTCCAGAAATCAAACCCAAATGTATTCATTTGTTCAAAGAATGAATCGGAATATATCAATTTTGTGTTTGTAAGCATGGTCTTCATACCTGTCTTATTTGACAATTTGAAATAAAATGTTTCTGCATTACTTGTGTTAAACCCTGAAAAGTATGAATGTTTATCATAAAATGTTTTCGAGCTATCTTTTGGAGGAGTAGCACAATGTTCCCATTGGTTATAATTTAAAACATTTCTAGGTTGAGCAGATTTATGTAGATAATGGTTACCATAATGGTTGTGGCAGAACATCTGATCCTAATTAGACGAACCCTGCAAATAATCATGTTCTGTGAATTTAGCAGACATAACAAGATCAGACATCATATCATTGATACTTTCAAAGTCCCAATCATCCGCAAATGAGCTTGGTTTTACAAAGTCACTCAATGAGATCTTGAATTGGTGTGGATACTTCAGGATTTCAACCGGACCATAGATTTCATAATCAGTTTTGTCCCATGCTACACCGCCTGGTATAGGATTGGCTTTGAAGTTTACTGAAGAAAGTTCTCTTTTCTCGATGTGTGAAGATGTGTGTGGTTTAAGGACCAAGTTGATTTTCTGGCTTGCTGTGTCCATTTTAGCATATTTCCCTTCAATGAAATGTCCCAAACATAGTACTAGGATGAGCCAAAGAATGAGGATAAATGCACCGAAGGCCACCCAAAATTCAATCCATGGAGAGATCAGATAGGTTTCTTTCAGCTGTTGAAAAAGTTCCTTAGCTTTGTCTTTAAAAGTTTTTGTTGATGGCTGTTTCTTTGCTTCACTCAGGTCTTCAGATGAATCATCGAAGTTGATGAAGTAGCCGGATGCTGTTCTGTCAATTGTTCCAATTGTTTTTGGATTTTGCTTTGTTTCATTAGCAAAGTCTGCAGTTACATCATCATAGGTTGTTGTTTCTTGATGAAAAGTTTTAATTTGGGTTTTAAGAGGTTCAAGTTCCATTGCTTTGTTGCATAGTCCTTGTTGATTCACTGTAGTTTTTCCAAATGTGATCAGTCTTCCAGTTTGAGCCTCTCTATTCGTAGCAAACATTGGTGTTCTGCTACTTCTTGGGAGTCCACTTGGCCTACTGTTTGTTATCGGCCACATGATTGTGGTTTAACCAGGTCGATGGATACAACTCGGTTCTCCTTTTTACCAGCAAGGGGCGGTAGTACTACTGATCTTGTCCCGTTGATAGACAAGACAGGAACTGCTTTTCTGTAAGAAGGCCCAAATTCCTTCTTTACCGCGATCTTTTCTCTGACTAGATCCCCGACTTTTGGAATCCAGACAGGCCTTGCTGGGACTGGTGGTTTCTCTTCAGTGGTTGTTGGCTGTTGTTTCAACTTTATGTTGCTCAGGTCTTTTCTTGTTTCATTTAAGTCCTGCAAAATAGCCAAACGATCTTTGATATCAAAGCTTTTGTCTTTAACCACTGAAGTCTGACTATCAAGATCTTGGATTATCATTCTAGTCCCGAACAATAGTTCGTACGGACTGAACCCTTTCAGAGAATTCCTTGGCAGGTTATTTAGACTACGTTGGACACTTATTAGATGTTTGACCCACCCAGCTCCCGAACCTAATACCTTTGCTGTTATAGATTGCTTTATGTCACGGTTTTTTCTTTCTACGATTCCGTTTCCCTCGGGATGAAATGGACAAGAGTACCGCAATGCAATGCCCATGCTGGTCATGGCCTCCTTATAAGCCCGGGAGCTAAAAGCAGGACCCTGGTCAGAATGTAGCATGCCAATTGCGTATGTGCCGCTAAAGACTCGCAAATCTTTTATAACAGTTCGGGCGTCAGCCGATCGCTGGGGCCACATCCATATGAATCTCGTGCATGAATCCACTGCGACCAAGATATATTTATAGTTACCATCCCTTTCTAAGGGACCACAGTGGTCCAGGTAAACACAGGCTAATGGTTTATCTGAGATTAGAAGGGGCGTCTGTGCTGGTCGTTTCACTGTTGATACTTTCATTCTTTGACATGTTTCACATTCTAGAACATAGTTCCTTGTTTGTCTTCTCATTTGTGGCCACCAGTATCTCTGTTTTAATAATAATACTGTGGCTGAAACGCCAGCATGTACAGAAGCGAGTCCTTCGTGTGCCGCTATAATGAGTCCTAACCTATGTTCCATGTTTGGAATTGCCCTATCCCCCACTCCAGGGATTCGAGCAAACGGAACATTATTTGCATCAGTTATGTATGAGTACTTTACTGGAAAGCCTTTCGGGAGTGTTTCTATCGCATCTTTTACTGTAGCGCTGACAGCCTGTAATATTTCGCTGTCTCTTTTTGTTTTTGACCGGGTGATAGCAGCTACGGAAGCCGTTTGCACTGCTGCCTTCGCTGCTTCGTCAGCCAATGAATTCCCTGCAACGTGAACGCCATCACGTTGATGACTCAGTGTATGTATCACGTGAGTCTTTTGTAGTTCCTTTTGCAAAAGAACTATTTGTTCCCAAAGCATTTTATGTTTGATTGTGCCACCTTTTGCATCTTTAAAACCATTCTGAACCCAGATCTGCAAGTATTCATTGTAAGATTGGACGCAGTAATATGAATCGCACACAATAAGTGTGGGGAATTCTCGATCGGTATTTTCAAGCGCCATCTTGAATGCCAGTAATTCTGCTCTTTGAGCTGTACAGTCTCCTAGGGATTGCGTTTTAGTGACCACTGGTTTAAATTTTCCTTCGTGCCAGCGACCTTTAACAATCGCGCACGCAGCACTGTAGGCTTGCTTACCCCCCACTGCGGGTTGTGCTGATCCGTCTGTATATATTATACAGCCGTAGTGTTCTAGAGGCAGAATTTCGGTCGGCGGAGGACATTCGAATTCATATTGGAGAAATTCTTGTGTTTTTAAATTGGGATCAAATTCGTATACCACGTCTGTTGCAGCAAGAGAGTTAGCCCACTGTATCCACCTTGGATGGAGTGCTTTAGCATTCGGAATGCTTGCCTTTGTTACCGCCTCTAGGGCTGGTATAGGTGTCACGATTATTATTCGTTTACCCTGTGCTAGGGCCCGTTCCTTTGCTACAGCAGTCTGTACCGCGGTCAGAATTTTTTCCGTTGGGCTAAATTTCATTTCAGCTTTTGTGTACAAGTGTGATTTGTATGCTATTGGTACCTTCTCTCCCTCATTAGAGGTCAAGTATGTGAATCCGCATCTTCCTGGGATGACTCGAATCACAAGGTTGCGTGTGTTGTCACGTGTTTGTAATTTTGTTTTAACTAACATATCTGTTTGTAAAGATCTCAAAATTTCTGTGTGTTTTTGAGTCTAATTGATTCTTTTAAAATCTGGTTTTATTAGATCATAGAGAGGTTTAATTCTCTCTGCATAATTTATAATGTAAGTTCTTCCGAAATTTAGGAAGCGTAGAATTGATTGTAAGTTTTTTAGTGTTCTAGGTGCTTGGATTACAGCACATTTCTCTAGGAAATTGTCAGCCAGGCTTTTGCCTTCACTTGATAGTTCATATCCTAAAAACAGGACTGTTAGATGGGCAATTCTTGACTTTTTAAAGTTGAATTTGTAACCCTCTGCTGCGAACCCAAGTATTATGGTGTTCACTCTCTTCAAGTGAGTATCCAAGTCATCATCTGTTAGATAGATGTCGTCGACATAAGATAATGCCTCGTCATCATAGGTTTGTAGTAACTCTGTTACCCTTGCTGAGAATAATCCTGGGCTGTTCTTGAACCCCTGGGGCAAACGACAGAAATTCTTTTGCGTGCCATTTATTGAGAACGCCGTCAAATATCTGCTCTCTGGTGCTATATTTTGACAAAAGAATCCATTAGAAATGTCTAAAGTTGTTTTGTATTTTTTGCGCACTATGTTATTCATTAGTGCAGCACTGTGCGAGTTTTGTACTGCAAATGTTTTGCAACATGAGTTAAGGTGTCTGTAGTCCAAAACAAGACGATATGAATTGTCTGGCTTGGAGACAGGAAACAAAGGGTTGTTCATTTGTGAGGTGCAAGTTTCAATCACCCCCTGGTATTCAAGTTGATCTAGGATCTCTTTTACCTGTTTTTTAGCTTCTTGCTTAATCGGGTACTGCCTCTGTGCAGTAGGTTGTGATTTTAACTGGATTTTGTGAGGAGGAGAGTCCTCATCCCATCCCACATGATTTTTATATAAGGCAGGGGCTTGAGCTACTGCCCACTTTCTTGCAAGTGTATATTTTTTATGAATTGGAATATGGTTTGAGAAGGCAGGCATAATTATTTCTTCGCCTTGTGGGCACTCCCTGACAAACTCTGGAGGCCAGTCTTGTTCAGCTAGAAGGATGTCATAGCCCTTGGACAGATTATCCCAAAATAGTCCCCTTATTTTTCTAGTCTTATCCCCCTCTATACGCAATGTTATTTCATATATTTTATGAGGTTTGCTAACTCTGGTATCTGCAGTTTGTGTCCACTGTCTCCAGATGATTCATAAGGACTTTGCGAGCTATGCTCACTTCTGCTGCGCTGTCTAGCGTTGTCTGAGCCCATTCTCCGTTTTTCAGCTGTGTCCTCAGTATTCTCGGCATTGTTGATTACTTTAATACTGGCTACCTTCTTTTTTGGAAATTGTAATTTTTTATTCAGATGAGCAGGTTCTTTGTCTTTGGACTTGACGTGCTCTTCCCTTTGTTCTGATCGTCCTCTTCTTTCCGATTTCTGCGAGGAAGTCTGAAAAGATTTAGAGGGACGTGTATCAATATCTTGATATCTATCAGGTTTCTTTATATTATCCCTATTTCTAAGGTTGTATTTTTTCACAGAGGGCTCACGTTGGGGAGACTTGCGTCCTTGGTCGGGAGATCTTTCTCTTTGCCAAGGAGACCTTCCTCTGGACTGGAATCTTTTTTCTTTAGGATTGGATTGTTTATTTCCATCCCAGCTCTTTTTTTGATTGTTTAAATTATTTTTTATAAATACCTTTTCAGGACTTTCAACTAGTTGGGGTTTCACTGGTATTCCACCCAAACTATCTCTTCCTAGTTCTTCATAGGATTTTTCTATGATTCTGGCAATTTCAGATGGTTGGTCTGCTATATTTGTCTCTTTTAACCTCTGGCAAATCGCCACATTTGCTGCTTCTCCCTTTATGTTGGCTAATATTATTGCCGAGACCTGCTTGAAATCTTTCAGTAATTTCATACCGAGAGTTAAGGCGGGTTCTGGACCGTATTCATCTTGAATCTGTTTTAGCACATCTGGTATTACTGACATGGATGGTACACCATGTGTTTTTGTGTAAATGGAAGCAAAGACTGTTCCCCAAGTCTCACAGTCCTCCACATGTGGTGCGATTCCCATTGGAAGACGGATAGTCAGAATCCTATGTTTCTCAACAGGGGTGGTATCTGGAAACACCGCCTCTATTTGAGTGTTTTTTTGTGCTAGCCAGAAAGGAATTTGTTCCCGTTTTGCGGGTACTTTAACTAGACAGGACTGTATGTTCTGTGGTGTAATTTTATTTGTGTTCCCCTGATGACTGGTCAGCTGTGGAATTTTAATTGCTGGTTGGATTGTTGAAGTCCGCATTACATATTGGACTAATTGTCTATGTATTCTTATTAATTGTTTTAGTTGTACTAAAAGATCTGGTGCAGGCATTTCTTCAATGTCTGGATGTGGTGTATATCCGGCTAGGACCGGCCACGTTGCTCCTGGTCTACCTAGTGGACCGAGCCTGGTGATGTGAATATTATGTTTTAGGGCGCCATGAAACAAGAGCAGGTGCTCTTGGAATTTGAGTGGTATTTCCACTTCCTCGAAAGGAGTGTACTCATTAGGAGGTCCCTCTATTTTGTAATAGTGGAAGTCCTTTGTTACAGCGTTTGCTGCTGGAAAGTTTATCCATGAATAGAATACCTCTGTCTGCCGATATTCGTGTGCCTCAATTACGAATATGACTGTACCACCTCTTGGTGTCAGTCCATTTTCTATAAGTTTTAAGGTTATAGATTTCCTTATGTTGACCGGGATTAGTATTGCATTTGGGTCATTTTCCAGCAGAGTATTGTCTGCTTCTAGGAGTTCAGCTGCTAGTCTAGCTGTCTCCCTTTCTTCTTCAGTTTCTGACATACTATTGTCAAGAAGATTATTTTATTTATTTGCAGATCAGGTTTCTATGGAAACAAAGATTAGATGCACAATATTTTGGAACAGTGTATCCTTCAACGTTGAATAAACCAAGAACCATACATAGGAGTTTCCTCCTGCGAGGTTTGGCGGATATGACCTTTCACCCACTCCAGACGTCTTTGGAGTATTATGGGAAAAAAGGGGTCTGTGTGAAAAAGCACAACTGAGTTACTCTAATGTCTTGCGTTAGTTTTATCGCCTATCCAAACGTTGGGCGCCATGTAGTGTAGTTCCTATTATCCCAATAGGCTCTGCGCATTGGAATAATATCTTCAATAGTATAGACCTAGGGCAGAGGTTAACTAGGTCTTCTACCGACGATATTAGACTTAAAGTTTTGTGTTTGCCAGCTAGCTCAGAGTTCACTAGAAACTTTCTCGAATAGGCAAGGAGGATTTTAACCTCCCTGGATAGATAAGAAGGGATTTAGTTTCTGACAACCATAGAACATGACCACTTTGCTCTCCCCTAATCAAGAGTGTATCTCTAGAGTCGTGTGAAAACAATAGACAACTTATTTTACTCAGTCAGTACGTGCATTCTTAGTTTCACCAGTTTGTAGAGAAATAAGAGATGGGCGTGGTTCAATAAAAGATGTTATTTATTGATCAGTCTCTTTTCTCATACAAGAGAAATGAATCGCTATTATTGCAATACTTGTAGTTAAGTAAAGTGCATACAGTAGAGACAGAATTATAAAATAATACTGTAAAAGCATTGATATGGTTTCTGAGCCATATGATACTTTAAAATGGATAAAATAGATACATACATATATACATTTGGCTAATCGTACTCAACTGGTGCTTCTAACCATGCCTACCCCAGTGTACCTGACCTAATACGTGGGCGGGAGTAGATAAGTAGCAGTTTAAGTTAAGTTTGTTTTGCCAAGGGACTGACTCGAGAATTCTCTGCAAGGGGTTATTCAGTTCTGTACCTGAGATCTAGAATGATGGAACGCTGGTATCTCTTATCCCAGGTCTTGATATTCCAGCTGCCTGCGAGGGCTGCTTGGAAACGCCGGAGCTGGATTTCTCGGCAGGAGAAAGGCAGCGTCTCATTCTCAGCGCGTCAGGAAGGCGGGGCAGCGTCTGTGGGCTTCGCTCTCTGCTGGGCTCCTCAGCACGTCTCGCTGCTCCGATCTCGTCACCACCGCATGTGTTTGCTTAAGGCAATGTCGGTAATATTTATACATGAAAGGTGCCGAGATTGACGTAAGGATGGACATATATACGTCAATAAGGATGTCATATGAACGGGCTCGTTCGCACATTCTTTTGCTGAAGTTCTCGGTGAAATCAAAACAATGGTTATGGGAATTTCCCAGGTCGCTGTAGGTTTGATTTGTTTTGAGAACTCCGTATGCCTTATCAGGGGCTGGAGGAATATCGCTTGTCTAATTAGATGGCATGCGTGATGGCATGCGTTATGACCTAATCAGATAACGCGCTTCTGTGCCGTGGTGTGGCTTAATCAGATAACGGTTTTTGCACCGTTGGATGGCTGCTAGTTAATTATTAACCAAACCAGGGTCAGGAATAGGGGAATCGATACAGTACCTATAGGAATACATCACACTACATCTCCTTCAGCACTGTGCAAGAAGACAAGGACCCACCTGTGTCTACCCCCTCGGGACCTATAAGTCCTATCTCGGTCTCATTGACGTCCCTTCACGTAAAGCAAGACTCAATTGCAACAGCTCTGTTATGGCAATCTCAGAAAATGGAACTACAGATTGACTTAATTC
The DNA here is from genome assembly GCF_964261635.1 of Lissotriton helveticus. Taxonomy (NCBI): domain Eukaryota; kingdom Metazoa; phylum Chordata; class Amphibia; order Caudata; family Salamandridae; genus Lissotriton; species Lissotriton helveticus. The sequence goes on from NC_136062.1 coordinate 460,655,967, forward strand.
AAACTTTGGCTTCAGCACTGTCTGACCTGGGCTCCAGGCTAAGCTCTCTCGAAATATCTGTTGGGCCTCCTGATAGTTCGAACTCTTGTTCCTGCTGTCCATTAATTAACAAACTCTCATCCCTTCCAGAAATTCTGAGCGCGATTTTGGACAGTGTGAAGCTCAATACCAATAGAAACGGGAAACCGAAATCCACTCAAGAGACTCAAAATGTTTTTTCCTCTGAAGGTATGTGTATTGCAACATTGGATGCCCCATCATCAGCGATAAGAACTATCTCCCCTTCCTTGGAATTAGACCTAAAAAATTCACCTTTCTCGCCTTGCTTGTCATTGGCGACCGGCCAAAGCGATCCCAAAGCTGGCTCGCAGTGCACTAACATCAGCAGTCTAATGCCTATTCCATCAGCAATTACGCAGTCTGATCTCACTGACACAGCCCATTTAAACATGGCCTACTAGCCATCTAATCTTACCACGAAACCACCACTGCCTAGGAGGGAGAGAAAGAAACTTAAAAAACAATCCAAAAAACAACCCCTTGCGAAAAGGAGATTGGGGCTCAACGGGACAGGGGCTTCTAGTATGCCAGCTTCTGAAGCGAGGGGGCTCTCCAACTTCCCCATTTTTAACCAGGCCTCAAAACCTAAAATGAAAACCCCCTAAGACTAGAATGATTCTCATGGACAATAATGATGCCACTGATAATCTACGGCCATTAACACAGGAAGTGCCTAAGGGAATGCCCCCGGCCTCCGTAATCACTGAACTATACACTACGATCGCGATGCATGGATCTTTGCCAACAAAACCCAAGGGGCCAGCCTCTCAAGACCAAAGCCTGGGCAGTCAAGACAACATAGCACAGCCCTTAAGGGAAGTCCCAAACACATGGAACAGCCCAAACAAATGCTCGGAAAATGCAAAACAAACCAACGTAGACCTTCAAATTACAACAGAAGGTGCACTGATGCGACATTCTCTGTGTCACTCGTCAGGTGACCCAACCATAACTCATCGGGATCACCCTATACAAATGCAGAGGCCTTCTCATTCCCAATTGATGCATGTCTCGGGAGGGCAAAGCCAATTGGTGGGGAACAATCATCCATCTGAAGTTCGACCCCAACATCTCAAGGCCCCCACACCTCTACTTGTAGTAGCTGGGAGACAGACCTGGATGCGCATTTGTCGCCAACATTTAAGAATCTTTCAACCATTGACTATATTTTTTTATCAAAGGAAATGATGGACGGAGCGTTGACTCACCCCAGTCAACTGATCTGGGTTTAATCCATCACTGTTCTTTAGCCCACTCTGCCATCCCAGTTCATACATGGCCATATGCAAATCAGTGGGAACAGTCCAGCCCGAACTGCCAAGCCATGCCTTCTCTAGGCCGGAAATAAGCTACAAAGGACCGGTTTCTGGCATTTCAGCCTTCTTCAGCCCGGCTTGCTTGAATCCAGTGGCAAAGTGAGCAAGGGACTCACGTCTGAGCATACCCTGACAACTTATGGCGAACAAAGAAAAACATTTCTGTCAACGCTCCGTCCATCATTTCCTTTGGTTTTGCTTTGATTGCATATGGCCAAGTCTGAACTGGGGTGCAGAGTGGGCTGAAGAATGGTGATGGATTAAACCCAGATCAGTTGACTGGGTGTGAGTGCTTGTATTGCCATCATTTCCTTTGGTTTTGCTATATTTTTTTATCACCATCTCTGGCGAATAAATTAATCATGATGGAAATCCCCACTCGTACCGAGAGCGACCATAACCCTTTGACTGTAACAATGGACCTGCAAGTGCCTGCCGCTGCGCGAAGTAACTGAAGTGGGGCATTCAATGCAGGTCAAACTCAGCACTCTAGTAAGGCGAATTAAATGGGACGCCTCGGGTTCTAATAAGGTGGGCACCTGGCTCATGGGAACAACTCCAAACTCCACGCACAATGCCCCCTCAGACTTCAATCACTGGTGGGACAAAGCCATTGTCAAATTACGAGACCTCTTAACAGGCCCTGAAGCTCACCACAGACCCCACGGGCCTCGCCCGAAGCAGATTTTTGACCCGGTGTTAACCATCCAAAGAAGAGCCCTAAGGAGGGTTGTGCGCCTGGGCAATTCGAAAGGCACTGCGCACTCTGCTAACAATATGGCCTCACTGTGCAAAGCCTTTAAAAAATCATCATGGGAAGCTAAGAGACAAAAGAACAGAATGAGTGACTAAAAATATTTGCCCTGTTAAAGGGAAAAAACCTGACCCAGCTTTGGGACCACATAAACAAGCTTAGTTCCTCCAATAAGAACAGAGGGAACGCGGTCCGTGAAGAAGATTGGGCCCAGCATGTGATTCAACAATACTGCTGTGACACCCTGGACCCTGTGGTGGGCAAATTTAGAGATTGTGTTGATACTACGCAGATAGAAACCCATGAGCTGACTACTCTCGCCGAGGTCTCCAAGTATTTGAAAGACATGAAAAACGGCCTTCCATCTGTGGTATTCACATGTGCGCTGGAAGAGTGGGCTAAGCTTTTGGTCCCCTTATACAACAACGCGTTTACTACCTATCGGTTACCAGACTCATGGACAGGCTCGATCTTATGCCCAATATTTAAGAAAGGAGATCCCTCTCTTCCAGCTAATTATCAACTCATTGCCCTATTAGATCTTGAGGCCAAGGTATATGCCCGGTGTCTTCTCAGGTCGCTAGAAAAATGGGTAGCAGAAAACAACATTCTACCATACTTTCAAACTGGGTTTCGATCCTCGGCCTCCACAATAGACAACATCACCACTCTAGCTATCCTGAGTCAACAAGCAGCACAAAAAAATCATTTCACTCTTTATTGCTGCTTTATTGACTACAGTGCTGCCTTTGATAAAGTGACTCGCAACACCTTATGGAGGAAATTAGACAATTGGGGGATCCCTCATTGTCTGCTAGGAGCCCTTATCTCCTTGCATAAGAACACATGGGTACGAGTTAGAACTGGCCCAAAGACAGTCTCTGCAAAAATTCCAACCTCAGACGGCCTAAAGCAAGGCTGCGTTCTCGCCCCCCTCTTGTTCAACCTTTACACCGTCGACCTGGAAAGATTTCTGGAGAAAAGCAATCTCCTTCTGTCAAAAACTGGGCCTCGCAAAAACTAACCTGCACCTTTTGTAATATGCCGACGATATTGTTATAATGGACCAGGCAAAATCAGGCCTTCAACGAGCTTTAAGCACGCTCCACAAATATAATTCTGCTAACGCTCTAAAAATCAACCAGGAAAAGACAAAGGTTTTGATATTCGGCTGTTGCAAGAACAAGAAAAACTTAAGCTGGAACATTGGGCCCGCAAAGATCAAAACAACATCAAAATACAATTACCTGGGGGTCTGGTTTAGCGAGTCCTTTAGACCATCAGCTCACCTAGCCGCCTTGAAAAAGAGAGCTGGAGCAATAACATACTCTCTGATGTGACTTAACCAGTCCCTGAGTAGTTCTTCTGCAGAACCCATTCTAAAGTTAAAAAAAAAAAAGTTTAAAATTTGTATAGCACACTACTCACCCAGAGGGTCTCAAGGCGCTTGGGGGAGTGGGGTATTTTACTCATCGAAAATCCAAGTTTTAAGATGTTTTCTGAAGGAGAGGTGGTTCTGTGTAAGGCGTAGGTAAGTGGGGAGAGAATTCCAGGTCTTGGCCGCTAGGTAGGAGAAGGAACTTCCCCCCATGGTGGATCTGTGGATGCGTGGAATTGCGGCGAGGGCTTGATTGGACGATCGTAGTTGGCGGGTGGGAGTGTAAGAGGACAGGCGCGAGTTGAGGTATTCTGGTCCTAGGTCGTAGAGGGCTTTGTGTGCGTGGGTGAGGAGACGGAACGTTATTCTCTTGTTGACGGGGAGCCAGTGGAGGTCTCTCAGGTGACCGGAAATGTGAGCATGGCGGGGGATGTCTAGGATGAGTCTGGCTGAAGCGTTCTGGATGCATTGCAGTTTTTTCTGTAGTTTGGCTGTGGTTCCGGCGTAAAGGGTGTTTCCGTAGTCCAGTCGGCTTGTGACCAGTGCATGGGTGACCGTCTTTCTTGTTTCGGTGGGGATCCAACGGAAGATTTTTTTGAGCATACGTCGGATGTTGAAGCATGATGAAGAGACGGCGTTGATTTGTCTGGTCATCGAGAGGGAGGAGTCCAGGATGAAGCCAAGGTTACGTGTGTGGTCCATTGGTATGGCTGTGCGTTTCCCAGGGCAGGTGGCCACCATGAGTCGTACCAGGCGGAGGGGGATGATCCTAAGATGAGGACTTCCGTTTTGTCCGAGTTCAGTTTTAGACGGCTGTTCTTCATCCACTCGGCTACTTCTTTCATTCCTTCGTGTAGGTTGGTTTTGGTTGTGTTTGGGTCTTTGGTGAGGGAGAGGATCAGCTGGGTGTCGTCTGCGTAGGAGATGATGTTGAGGTTGTGTTGGCGCGCGATGGATGCGAGGGGACTCATGTATACGTTGAAGAGGGTTGGACTGAGTGAAGATCCTTGTGGTACGCCGCAGATGACTTCGGTGGCCTCTGATCTAAAAGGTGGGAGGCGGACTCTCTGGGTTCTTCCGGCGAGGAACGAGATGATCCAGTCCAATGCTTTTCCTTGTATTCCGACGTTGCTGAGGCGTTGTATGAGGGTGCCATGACAGACTGTGTCGAAGGCTGCGGAGAGGTCAAGTAGGATGAGGGCGGCTGTTTTTCCGTTGTCCAGTAGAGTTCGAATGTCATCTGTTGCTGCGATGAGGGCGGTCTCTGTGCTGTGTTTGGCTCGGAAGCCGGACTGTGAAGGGTCGAGGGATTTGTTGGATTCGAGGAAGGCGAGCTGATTGTTGACGGCTTTCTCAATGACTTTGGCAGGGAATGGGAGGAGCGAAATGGGGCGGTAGTTCTAAAGTTCAGTGGGGTCTGCTGTGGGTTTCTTCAGGAGGGCGCTGAGTTCAGCATGTTTCCAGCTTTCCGGAAAGGTAGCAGAGTTGAGGGAGCAGTTGATGACGTCTCGGAGATGGGGTGCGATAGTGGAGTCTGCTTTGTTGAAAATGTGGTGGGGACAAGGGTCGGTTGGCGATCCTGAGTGGATGGAGTTCATCAGGCGGATGGTATCTTCAGTGGTGATTGGGTTCCAGGCGCTAAGGTTGTTGGAGGGGGGTTTTAGTTCGGAGGAGGGTGGGGTGGGCTGGTCTCCAAAGCTGTTATGTATGTCAATGATTTTGTTGTGGAAGAACGAGGCTAGAGAGTCGCAGAGGTCTTGGGAGGGAGTGATGTCGTTGGTGCCGGCGGTGGGGTTGGTAAACTCTTTGACGATGTTGAATAGTTTCTTCCTGTTATGGGCGTTGTTGTCGAGTCGATCCTTGAATGCTGATTTCTTGGTGGATCGGATTAGTTGGTGGTGTTTGCGGGTGGCGTTGTTGAAGGTGGCCAGGTTGTCAGTGGTTGGGTTTTTTCGCCAGGCTTTCTCGAGGGTGCGACAGATCTTCTTGGATTTCTTAAGGTCATCATTGAACCAGAGGGATTTTTTTTGCTGCCTTGCTTGATTTGATGGTTTTTCAGAGGTGCTAGTTCATTAGCGCTGTGGATGATCCATTGTGTGAGGTTGGTGGCTGCTTGGTTTGGGTCTGCTGATTTGGCAGGAGGGTTTTGGTGAAGTGATGTGAAGAGTTGGTCGGTGGTAATTTTGTTCCAGTTTCTGCGGGGAATTGGTTGTGGGTGGTTGTGGCTCGTGGTTTTTTTGTAGTTGAAGTGAACGCAGCTGTGGTCCGTCCAATGGAGAGCTGTGGTGTGATTGAAGGAGATGTGCTTGCTGGAGGTGAAGATTGGGTCGAGCATGTGCCCGGCATAGTGGGTGGGGGTGTCCACAAATTGTTTGAGTCCGAGATTGGCGAGGTTGTCCAGAAGGGTGGTGGTGTTGCTGTCGTTGTTCTTTTCCAGGTGGAAGTTGAGGTCTCCCAGTAGAATGTAGTCCTCGGAGGGGAGGGCGTGTGGGCTGATGAAGTCAGTGATGTTGTCGCTGAATTGTGTGCGGGGTCCAGGTGGCCTGTAGATGAGGGTGCCTCTGAGTGTGGTCTTGGGGTCGATGTGGATCTGGACGTGGAGGTGTTCTGCGGTTGCGAGGTTATCGTCGGAACTGGTTGTGATGCGGATGGTGTTCTTATGGACGATGGCGATGCCTCCTCCTGTTTGGTTGATGCGGTCCTTTCGGATGATTTTGTAGCCGATGGCTATGGCGATGTCGGGCGTTGATGAGGCGTTCATCCAGGTTTCTGTGAGAAAGGCGACGTCCGGTGATGTGGTGTCGATTAGGTTCCAAAGGTCAATGGCGTGTCTGTGGACCGAGCGGGTGTTGAGCAGGATGCACTTCAGGTGGTTAGTGTCGGGGCTCTGTTTGGAGTATGTGGATTTGGTGTGGGTCCTGATGCAGTCGAATTTGCAGGAGTGGCAGGTGAAGGGTCCATGGGTGTGTCCTGGGACGGCTTGGTAGCAATCTGGGAGAGGGCCGGGGTTGAGTGCTGATAGGGTGGCTACGTCGTACGTTATGCGGGTGGAGAGGGTTTTGCGGGGGCCAGGGGTTTTGGCGCTGGGCGCGGTCCAGGCGCGGACGGGCGTAGACGGGCTTACCTTTGGCGCACCTTCGGCGCGCATGGGGCGCGCCCGCAGCGCGTGAACGCTGCGCGTAGGCTGTACAGGTATCAGTGGAAAGTGGGGGGGGGGCGGAGCGAGGGAGGAGCAGCTGGGAGGCGGGAGCGGGGTGGAGAGGACGGGCTCCGAGGCACAACAACAAAATGGCAGCAAAGCAAAATCGAAACAGGTTGGGGCACAGAGTGTGACCACGCTGTGGGCAGTGGCACCGGTGCAGTCAGGCACTGATAATTAATTACTATTATGCAATGCGAGCGCTACGGTACAAACTGAACAAACGAGCAATGTACAACTGAGCAGTAGAGCGCAATGAAATCTAAGCAGCACAAAGGAGCAATAGAGCGCTTTGAAATTCAAGCAGCACAAATAAGCAATAGAGCGCTATGAGATCCAAGCAAGCACCAATTCTTTAAGAGCACAAAGCAATGCGAGCGAGGCACAACGATACCCAATGGAGACCAGGGAGCGTGGGGAGCGACCGCTTCTGATACAGACAGGACGGTCACAGCGCTTCTGGAGACGGGGCGAGCCTAATCAGTCAGTGGGAGGGAGGAGCATCTGGGAGGCGGGAGCGGGGTTGAGAGGACGGGCTCCGAGGCACAACAACAACAACAATTCTGAAGGTGATTAAAGCCACTCTTCTCCCCGCCTTAAACTATGGGCAACAGGCCTTCCCTGGCGCATGCTCGACCAGTCTCGACCACGCCCAAGTTTCCATTTATAAAAAATCTTCCATCTTCCAAATTTCATCCACAGGGCAAGACTACGACTGGAGCTGGGCCTTCAAAGACAATCTATTTTCTCTGAGGCTGATACCCTGAAATACTTTATAAGGACACTAAAAGCCGCAGACAACACCCTAAAAGCCCGGTTAAAAGAAACTCTTGCCAGCCCTGGGAATCGATGGAATCGTCAAATTATAAAGGCCATAAGAACGTTAGACATCAATAACTCATTAACCCCTTCGACGCTCATGACGAGCCCAGCTCGTCATGGAGTTTCCATTGATTTCAATGGAAATTACATTGAAGTCCTAAAATAGCCTTAGCATCCAAGTGGTTAATAACCGCAGACACTAATCCATATACAGTCTGGAAAAAGGTTATCAATAAGCAGGTCAGACAAATTTCCCACCGGATGGACACCCAGGTTCTAAAAACATCAACTGTCATGCTTCCCTTGAATATCTCATACCTCCCTGGGGCACCTCAATCTTACCTCCTGTAAAATCTGAATGCAGTGGCCGGGAAGAACATAAAGTTCATGCGTCTCCTAGGCCTGCCCTTCTGTCATTCTAACTCCTTCAAGCCTCCGTCCTGGGTGATGTAGTACCTCATTTCACCTGCCATTTAAAGCACCTTGTTCTGTAGTGTATGTAATGTTTTGTAGTGCCTCCCTCGTTCCAGACTTTAGCTGCTTTTCTGTATTCTATGCTCCTGCTTTGCTCCAGTCCTTCAAGTTACCTGCAGTTGTCCCTCCCTTCAGGGTTCCATTTCACTTTCTTTTTCTGGGTTCAAACAGTCCTTTCTTTCTTCGAGTCTCTTGCAGCACGTCTCTCCAGTCTTCTGTAACACTTATCTTCCTCTAGAACTCCTTTCCTCCAGGTTGCTGCAGTACACCTGCTCCAGGTTGCTGCACCTTTTTCCTTACCCCAGGCTCTTGCAACTCTTCCCACTGTAAAGGCTCATGCTGCACCACTCTCGCACTTGGCTCCTGTAGCTGCTTTGTTTTTGCCTGAGTCCTCCAGCACTGCTCTCTAACAAACTTCCTGCAGCACTTCGCTCCTTCAGGTTCTTGCAGCACTTGCCTCTTGCCTGGTTATTGCCACATTTCACTACTTCCAGAATCCTGTGGTGCTGCTGTACCGGCAATAATCCCCCTCTTCTAGGTGCCTGCATCTATCCCCTCCTTCCAGGCTCCTATGCTACTTCTATCGCTCCAGGTTCTTGCAAGGTTCTACTACATTCAGCCTGCTAAAGCGTCCATTATCACTAAGTTCCTACAATGCTTCATCTCTTTAATTCCTGCAGTACTTCGGATATCGTGTAACAGATTGCTTTCAAGCTCTCTAGTCAGTGTCCTACCACATTTCTCTTTCAGCACATCCTCCTTACAGCCTTATCTAGGCACCTGCTTCAAGTACAGATGTCTTCCATGCACAGACTGTGTTGAGTGTTCACTCCTTATCCTTCAGAGGCATAGATACAATAGTGCTGTGGCACTGGGGTCAAGAGATGCACTGTATTAATGTTTTCTCTGCATTTTTCTATTCATTCAGCTGAGTGGGTACCTGTTTTGCTTGTCTCAGTTATCACCCTTCCTTGAACCCGCCCCCATAATGCCCCACCCTCTCACACCACTTCCATTTTAAGCCCTATCAATTTCAAACTTCACCAGCCGCCACTGCAGTATAGTGCTTTCTATGTGCCTGTGACAAGCAGACAGTACATTTACAACAGCTTCCGGGAGTGACAATGTGAAGTCAGGGTCAGAGCCTCCGACTTCCATACTGGGGAATCAGGTTTGAGTATCGGCGTCTACTCAACAGCTTGTGATTCTGGGAAAACCACTTAATACCCCCTGCCTAAAAGATAAAAAATGAAGGGGACTTTGGTAAAGTAACTGGAGCTCAGGTAATATGGTCTGGTACTTACCTAGGTCCCCTATCACCACTACAGACTCTGGATTGTGTGGATGTCAACATCCCTCCCCTCAGACTAACATTTTGGAAACCACACCGAATTGTTCTGTTTTTGGATTAGGGAGGTGTAAACCCCCCGGCCGTATTTATTAAAATGAACAAAACAATTTTTAAAAACCTTAGATACATGAATTACGCAGAAAGTACAGATACAGTGTTAGACAGATGTTGTTCCAAAGGGCTAACCTTAACACAGTCTAATACAGAAGGCACTCCTACCGTAAATCTAACAGTGCATGTCTTTACTTTCTGCGTGTCCCATCTAGAGCCTACGGTCAATGACTGGCAGCTCCACCCCCCCCGGTCCCAGTGTACTACCAATACTACTCCTTGAGTAAGGTTGCACACAGGGTACAGCTTATCGGATGGATACTCCCCCGGGTCCCCCCTACGCCCAGTGCCTTAAACTCCATAAACGGGGGCTTCAGACTTCTGCATATTGGTGCTTTGATGCGCGTGCGGTGGTGGCCCCAGGCCCACTGGGAAGGATGACTGCCCTGGCACCACACCCCGACAGCCTTCTTACCAGCTGTCACTACCCTTGAAGTTAGATGGTGCTGACTGTTAAGGACCAAAGACTATGCTTACCAATCATGACTTTACAGCCACAGGCCACCATAGTTGCCCGACTAACTGGCCTCCCCCTCACTCAGTAGGAAGGTCTTCTACTGTGCTTCATACTCTCAACCCAAGCTAGGGTGTCTTCCATGAAAGCCTGATTCCCTTTATGCGAGAGGTGTACCCCATCCTGAAGAAAAAATGGCTCCCCCTTGATGTACTGGTGTCCTATGGAACTTAATCTAGGAGTCCTGAATAACTTATCAAATTTATTGTTGATCCGTTTTACTGCATGATTCAACACTCTAACTGATTCGCCCCCCCTCCACTGGAACCTGGGGATCATGTGAAACCATGCTATCGTTGACTGGGGACATTGCTTCGCTATCCACCCCACTTCTGTGAGCAGATCCTCCACTAGTATTCTACTGCCTAATTTGTCCTGGTTATTACCCCCAAGGTGGAGGATCCAGATCGCTGATGGTCCCTTACTTGCTTTCAAAGCGCGGTTCACCAGTTCCCTGAATTGACCAACGCACAAACCACCCTGACCTATAAATGAGAACCTCACCCCCATCAGTTGGGCCCTAGTCTTGACAGATCCTGAAAAGAAATTCTTCAACCGGCGAACATATGAATGCCCTACCACCCAAATCTTTTGGTCTTCTTGGTGCAAAGAGTGAACTTGCTCCACCCAATCCAATGGTTGTCCAGTGTTCTGCGTCCCACGCTCTCCTGTTTGTTCCTGTGGCTTGTGAGTGCGAATGGATGCAGGCTTCTCCCCTGAATTACAGGATGAAGAAACTGCAGGAAACATGGAAACAAGAGACAAGGTAAATGCATTGCCAACATGGCACATGAAAACAACTCAAAGTACACCCAGCAATGTCTGCTGGTGAACTACACTCCCACCCTATCTGAGTCACAGAAAGAAGGAATCACACAATCTGCACTTGACAATAAACAGTCACATCGTGCTAGAGCATGTGCAGCCGCACATACCTTTTGAAACAATCGGAGGACCACCTACCGATCCTCTTGAGTTGCTTTCCCCCCAGCCCTCTTGCTGCAGCTTTGGTGGCTGCTCCTATCCTGAAAGAGCGAGTCCCGAAGCCAGCCGTGTCTATCCTAGCTTTCTTTAATGCCAAAGCATGATTTTCTTGAACTGAAATATCATGAGTGGTGACCGGTCCCCATGTACCAACACAAGTCCTCCCATGACCTGTGCGTGTTGGGCCATAAAGGCCCCCAACCTATAGACGGGGCAGCATGAAGTGTTCCCTGCCCTATGTAGTACTACACTCACCCCTCTACCTTCCTGATTAGTTTTTGATGTTTATATAGAAATCAGCATTAAATCATTCTTAATTTCATGTGACCTATCTGCAGGCCGCCCTGCCAATCCCTTTTATTCTTTGGGACTAGCTCGCCTACCCTGAAAGCACCATAAAATGCTAGGCAGAATGCTGCTTGAAACAAGACAACTTCGCCCGGGAAAACACAAACCTGTGGCAGTGCCCTAACTAAGCTCCCTAGCGTGTCCAAACCAATGGGTCTCCTGACATCTGACTGCCTTCCCTGCAGATGTTGCCATCCTTTCAGTGCCTGACAAACCACAAAGTTCCTCGTGGGATCCCCATCCCCTCTCAACTTTGGAAAAAATGATATGGCTGAGATGTGTCTCCTTGCCCCTGATACTGAGCGCCCTTGATCCCTCATAGAGGCCAGATATGCCACCACTGACTCATGTTTGTACCACTCGTGTTCCCACCGTTCACCCAAGTAAAGACAAAAAGAGCCAAACGCCCCTTCGTAAGCACTTTTGGTTCTGGGCGCTAGGCTTGCTGCCACGAGGTTCAATACCCGGGGGCACCAAGTTGCCAAAAGTGTTCTGGGAAAGGTGTTGAGTGTACTGCTGCCTCTGGGATGTGCAATCTGAATGCCTGCATTTTAAAACAAGACAATGCATCAGCCGCATGGTTTATAACCCCCGGCACGTGTTTAGGTTTGAACAGGACATTTAATTTCATGCATTGTAAAACAATCTGTTTCAGCAAACGCAGCATCATAGTACATTTAGCGGTTTGGTTGTTTATGCATTCCACAACCGCCATGTTGTCAGACCAGAATATTACTGATTGATTCTTCAGTCTCTCTGCCCAAACTGACAGTGCCACAAGAATTGGAAAAAGCTCCAGGAAGCTTATGTTACTTGTGAGCCCAGAGCTCGTCCACCAGTCTGGCCAATGCTGCGCACCTCAGAATGGCCCCAAAACCTTCGCTGCTGGCAGCGTCGGTCATCAGGCCCAATTCCGCGGCTGGACACTTGTGGGCTGGGTCACACCACTCTGCCATTAAAGTCACGCAGGAATGCTTTCCAAATCAGCATGTCCTGCCTGACTTCGCCAGACAGCCTGGTGTGATGGTGCTTTTCCCTGAGACCTGACATGGCATGTGCGATGCATGCGGGAAAAGGGGCACGCCATGGGGATAATGCACAGTGCAAAGTTCAATTTGCCCTATGACCTGCTGTAACTGGTGAAGAGTAACCTTCTCCCTTTGGAGGCAGTGTTGCAGTGCAACCCCAAAGTCTCTGACCTTGTCGGCTGGTAACCCAGACACACCTAGGACAGAATCTAGTTCAATCCCCACAAATTTAATTGTGGTGCTTGGACCAACCGTCTTACCGGGAGCCAGATGCACCCCAAAATCCTGCATGAGGGTACAAACTTTTTTCAAAGCTGCCCCGCAATCCCCTGAGCCTGGGGCCCCCAGGAGAAGGAAGTCATCCAAGTAATGGAGGACCCATTGATGCCCCGAGACTCTCCTGAACACCCACTCTAAGAAGGAGCTGAATTTTCCAAAATAGGCGCAAGACACTGAGCAACCCATTGGCATACACTTGTCCACATAGTATTTCCCTTTAAAATTGGAAGCCTAGTAAGTGAAAGTCTGAGGGATGGATCGACAGCAGTCTGAAAGCGGACTCAATGTCGGATTTTGCTAGCAGCGCCCCCTGACCTAGTGCTCGGAGCATGTCAACTGCCTGATCAAAAGATGCATACTTCAAGCTACACAGTGTGTCTGCAATTGCATCGTTTACGGAACTGCCTTTAGGCGCTGACAAGTTGTGGATTAACCTGAATTCACCTGGCGTTTTCTTAGGTACCACCCCAAGAGGTGAACACACAAAATCCTCCTTAGGGACATCCTCAAAAGGTCCTGCCACCCTACCCAGTCCTAATTCCTTTTAGATTTTTGCCGCTGCTATGTTCAGATTGGACCTGATTGACAACTGATTTCTGCAATGAGCCACACCGTTGTATCCCTGAAACCCTCAACAAATCCCTCCCTGATCATCTTGGCTGTGTGGGGGCAATGGTAAAGCTCTAATCAAGGTATCATGGCGCTAACATTAACTGGGGATCTAGGCTTTCCAAAATGCTGCTGGCTATTCATGTTTCTTGCCCCCTTTGTCCCTGGCTTTCTTGTGGCACTTGGACTCGGGGTGGGATGCATTACCACAGTAATCGCAGGCATGCTTGAACCTACAAGTGCCTGGTGCCCTACTGCAGGATCTTTTGTTAAAATCAAAACAGACTACCTTTTTTCCGTTGCTCCCTGGTTTGTCCGTGACCCCCCCGTATTACCGGTGGGGTCTGCTTTGAAGGGCTGAAAACGCCTGCTGTCGGGTACCTGTTCCTGTACACTATCCGATGGGCCCTGCACTAAATGCCTCAAATGCATAAACATATCGGTCTGATTCCACCTTAAAGTTGGGTCCTGCGCTTTTGCCCTCCTAAACTCTTTGTCATAGTCTTTCCACCCATCGCCACCCTGAGTCACATGTGCGATTGTGATCCTATTTTGGTAACATGCCATTTCAGATCCTACCTCTGGAAAACGTTCTAACATGACAGCCATGTAAGTAGTGAAACCCTGTATCCAATTTGCCAATTTTGTTTAAATATCCAATGAGGCAGGATATTTAAACCAACCCCAGGTGAGGAAAATGATTGCTGCTACTTACTGCGATGGAGCCAAAACAGTGAACAAGTGCGGACAGATGCCCGAAATGCGTATGAACTTTGGTGAAATCTAGCTGTGTCAAGCAATGTTGCCACCCTGCTAACCTAGCACAATAAAAGGATGAAAGACGATGATGTGCGGGCTTTCAATTGTGGGTGCTTTGCAAATGGAGATATATAACGGACCATCCAGGTCGGGCAAGCCCCCACTGCACATGTTGCGGGTCCAGCGCCACGAACGATGTGGCACACTTGGAACGACGTGTACCGTGTGTTTGGGAGGCACAAGTCAGAACGGTAACTGAGCGAGTCACGGCAGCCCATTGTGGATTGAAAAACCTTTTGAATGAAGAACTTTGCAGGACCCACTGTGGATTTATTTATTTTAAAACTGCAATTACCATAATGCACTACGAACATGCCAATGAGGCAGGATATTTAAACCAACCCCAGGTGAGGAAAATGATTGCTGCTACTTACTGCGATGAAGCCAAAACAGTGAACAAGGGCGGACAGACGCCCGAAACGCCTATGAACTCTGGTGAAATCTAGCTGTGTCAAGCAATGTTGCCGCCCAGCTAACCCGGCACATTAAAAGGATGAAACACGACAATGTGTGGCGCTTTCAATTGTGGGTGCTCTGCATATGGAGATATATAGCGGCCCATCCAGGTCGCAAAAGCGCCCCACTGCACATGTCGGGGTCCAGTGCCACGAACGATGTGGCGCACTTGGAACGACGTGTACCGTGTGTTTGGGAGGCACGGTAACTGAGCGAGTCACGGCAGCCCATTGTGGATTGAATAATCTTTTGAATGCAGAACTTTGCAGGACCCACTGTGGATTTATTTATTTTAAAACTGCAATTACCATAATGCACTATGCACATGCCAATGAGGCAGGATATTTAAACCAACCCCAGGTGAGGAAAATGATTGCTGCTACTTACTGCGATGAAGCCAAAACAGTGAACAAGGCCAGACAGACTCCTGAAACGCGTATGAACTTTGGTGAAATCTAGCTGTGTCAAGCAATGTTGCCGCCCTGCTAACCCGGTAATAATTATAATAATAATCCACATTTGTAAAGCGCACAATCACCCGTAAGGGTCTCTAGGCGCTGGGGGCCGTCAGGAAGATTAAGTAAGCTATTGCCCAGAGTCACATGGTGCTGGGCTAATCTGCCGCCGGTGCCGGGGATCGAACCGTGATCCCCAGATTCCGGAGTCAGTCACCCTGGCCGTGGCGCCACACCTCTTCCTAAAAAGGGGGTGGTGAAGGACGGAGCATCTGAACCAATCAAACACTCACACCCAGTCAACAGATCTGGGTTTAATCCATCACCGTTCTTTAGCCCACCCCAGTTCAGACATGGCCATATGCAAATCAGTCTAACCCTGTGCTTCATGGGAACAGTCCAGCCCGAACTGCCAAGCCATGCCTTCCCTGGACCGGATTCAAGCTTCCTAGGACCGGTTTCTGGCATTACAGCCGTCTTCAGACAGGCTTGCTTGAATCCAGTGGCAAAGTGAGCAAGGAACTCACGTCTGAGCATACCCTGCCAACTTATGGCGAACAAAGCGGTAGAAAAGGGGGTGCTAACCCGGCACAATAAAAGGATGAAACACGACGATGTGTGGCGCTTTCAATTGTGGGTGCTTTGCATATGGATATATATATATATATATATATATATATTGCGCTCAAACAACCTTGCAAATCCAAGGAAGAAAAGACAGCACTCGGGGGGGTACCAAATTCACACAGTAGTTTTATTCACCACAAGCGTGCCACAGACGCGTTTCGGCTCTTAGCCTTCGTCAGTGTGTGATTTACACATTGAAAACCGGTACATGTTATATATTTTACAATGTGAACAGGTTACACCTCTCAGTCGACATCGACAGAGGACCAAAGCACTCCCAGCTAGCACAAGCGCCATCTTGGAACGGTAAAAAGTATACACACATTCCTATTCACACAGAATGCACTGCATGTTATCATACCTACAGATAGGTAAATATGCACAGATGGGAGATCTTAATCATAATACTGGAAATTATTGTACATTCCTAATATAGCCGTGGATCGGCAATGGTCCTCTAAAAAACAAAGAGAGATTACTCTATGTGTAGCCTGTAATGTAAATTCATTTGTTACGTTAAATAAACCATAATGTGATATACAAAATGCAAGGGGTGAGGGATGCCAGGAAAAACCGTGAGGAAATGCCAGTGGTGTATTAAAATCAAGTTACTGTCAACTAAGCAAGTAACATAGGAGACAAAGAGCCCTTCGAATCCTACCAAAGTGCCACTTATCATGGGCAGTGTGTCTAGATAAGATAAAAAATTAAGGAGAAAAGAATCAAAAGAACTTCACCCTTCTGTAGATTGCATATGAGTTCCAGAGGCAGTTTGTCAATTCATCTTAATAACCTCCCCCACATGTTAATACAGATTATACAATATATACACACGCCCACACGCACTAGTAATATACACATGCAGTGACCCATATTTTTGCAGAAATAGAATACGATCAGTTATAGAAACAGCCATGATGTTATTTGCCTAAATGGACGATCATTTCTTCCCCACTATTCATCCCCTTCGGCCATTTGGTGGATAGATCTATGATGTAGCGTGACTCAAGTCTGCGTAGTCGTCGCAGGCGGTCACCTCCTCTAGCGTTGTTTTTTATGGTGTCAAGACCAAAATACTGCAGCTGATTGCGGTCCCTGTTATGTTTTTCGGCAAAATGCCGGGCAACTGGGTATGCCTGATCTGCTTTGTCAATGGCTCTTAGGTGTTCTAAGATCCGCAATTTCAGCATATTGATGGTGCTCCCTATGTAGCGAAGGCCACAGGGACACACCAAACAATAGACGGCTAGGGGAGTACTGCAAGTTATGAACTTTTTTATATGCAGTTTTTTACCGGTTTCATGATTGTCCACTGAAAGTACTCTTCTACTTCCAGCGCACGCTTTGCATTTCCCGCATGGGAAGAAACCACTCATAGATTTTAAGGTGTTACTTTTGGCCAAAGGTCTCTCCAGGTGGCTGGTCACCAAATGATCTCTTAAAGATCTGGTTTTATTAAAGGTTATCAGTGGGTGATCAGGTAGGTCGTCCTTGATGATACTGTCTGTTTTAAGAATATGCCAATTTTTTCGCAGCATTGATCTGAGGTCATTAGCTCCCGCAGAGAAGGGGGTTATTAATCTGAACCTTCCTGTGCCATTGTCAGCTTTCTTGGTGGCAGGTTTTGTGATGAGTAAGGAGTCTCTAGGGATAGCTCTTACTTTCTTTAAGGTTCTTTTCAAAAGAGACTCACCATAACCCCTAGCCTTAAAACGAGTTACGCACTCGTTGGCTGCTACATCAAAGTCCTCTAATCTGGAACAATTCCTACGGAGCCTGAGAAGCTCTCCGTACGGAATGCTCCTGACCAGTTGGGGAGGGTGACTACTACTGGCAAAAAGGGTAGAATTGCCGGCGGTAGTTTTCCTGTGTAGAGCTGTATGTATCTGCTGGTCTTGTACACACACTTTCAGGTCTAGATATTCAGCTGATGTCGCGCTTACAGTCCCTGAAAAGTGTAAGTTATAGGCATTCTTATTCAGTTCATCAATGAAGGCATGTGCTGTTACTAACGGGCCTCGCCAAACAATAAACAGGTCGTCAATATACCTGAACCAACCCTCCGTCCTCCCTTCCACTCCATCCACCATACAGCTCCTGGGTACCTGCTCCTCCCACCAGCCAACGAAAAGGTTCGCGTAGCTGGGAGCGAAGCAAGTACCCATCGCCGTCCCAGACACTTGTCTGAACAGTTGATCCTCGAATAAGAAAATATTATTGTTCAAACAAAATTCGATGAACTCGAGAATCATGACACTGTGAGTTGCAAATCTCATTGGTCTCAAGTTCAGAAAATGCTGGATGGCTTGTAGGCCCTGTTGATGATCGATAACAGTGTACAAGCTGGTGATATCAAGTACAATCAATAGGCAGTCTGAGTTCCAATTCACGTTCCTAATGAGATTCAAAAAGTCCTTGGTGTCCCGAACATATGAGGGCAGGGTCAAAACCAAAGGAAATAGGAATTTATCGATGAATCGGGACATGTTTTCGGTGAGACTGCCAGTTGAAGAAACTATAGGACGGCCTGGAGGGAATAGGCTGTCCTTATGTAGTTTTGGCAGATGGTAGAAGGTTGGTGTAAGTGGTTGGGTGGTCCGGAGATAGAGAAATTCATCTTTACTGAGCATGTTGCAATTATGCCATTTCCCTATTAATTTATCATAGCTCCGGATACTTTCCAAGTATGCATCATTGGTGCATCTGCTGTAAAATTTGGTGTCTTCTAATTGGCGTAGGGCTTCTGATCTGTAGTATTCCCTGGTGAGAAGCACAACATTACCACCTTTATCTGAAGGCTTGATGATGATTTTATCATCATTCATGAGATCTTGTAGGGCCATTTTTTGTTGTTCCGTAATGTTGTACTTAACAGGATGGTTAGTTTTTCTGTATTGCATGAGTTCTTGGGTCATGGCTTCGGAGAAGGCGTCGATTGAATCCCACGGCATTTGTGGGACAAATGTGGAAGCTGGTTTGTATCCACTCTCTTCGCGATCTTGTTCTATACCTACTGGCGACCGCCAGTAGGTAATATATATATATATATATATATTACCTACTGGCGGTCGCCAGTAGGTATATATAGTTAGGATTTTTTCCCTATGGGATTTTTGAAAATTCTATGTCTAATAACTTTGGCGTTTGTGGACGGAATTGGCTGAAATTTTCTGGAAAATGGAACATTTTGTTTCTGAGGAGCCCCTGAAAATTTGGGGGGGGTTTGTCAAGGGGGGGGCCGAGAAAAAAGGGGGGTCCCAAAACGTGTTTTTAACATTGAGTTTTCCATAGGGCGGTTAGCCTTACTTTTAGCCCGAACGGCTGAATGGATTTGCACGAAACTTGGCAAAATTGTAGGGACTGGTAGCCCGATGTGCCTTTTGTAGGTCTCAATATATGTGCTCCAGTGGATTTTGAGAAATTAACGTTTAAAAAAAGATATATATCTGTAACAGCGGACCTGGCAGCGTCCCAGGACGCGTACTTTACGAGCAACGGAGCTTTGTGAAGCGAAGCTGATTGGTTCTCCGGCGTCTGTCAACATTCCAAACAGTCCGTAGCGGCCGCCATCTTGTCTCTCGGTAGGATCGAGAGACAAGAGGAGGCCAAAGCGAAGGGGCAAATGACCATAAGGGGGCATAGTACATTGTCGCTCACCCCCTAGGTTTGATGTGGAGGTTTTAAAAGGGCCCCGCGGGGCAAAAAAAAATAAAAATAATAATAATCGAACAGCTGAATGGATTTGCACGAAACTTGGCAAAATTGTAGGGACTGGTAGCCCGATGTGCCTTTGCTAGATCTCAATATATGTGCTCCAGTGGATTTTGAGAAATTAACGTTCAAAAAAAGATATATATCTGTAACAGCGCACCGCTTCGCGTACTTTTCGCGTTACGGAGCTTTGCGAAGCGAAGCTGATTGGCTCTCCGGTGTCTGTAAACATTCCAAACAGTCCGTAGCGGCCGCCATCTTGTCTCTCGGTAGGATCGAACAGCTGAATGGATTTGCACGAAACTTGGCAAAATTGTAGGGACTGGTAGCCCGATGTGCCTTTGCTAGGTCTCAATATATGTGCTTCAGTGCATTTTGAGAAATTAACGTTCAGAAACAAGATATATATCTGTAACAGCGCTCCGCTTCGCGGAGATAAAATTATATGTGTATTACCTAGCTGTTGCTAACACCAGTTAGCGACGGCTAGTAGAAGATAGCGACCATCTTGGGCCCCACTTTGCATGTGAGTGATATTTATCACTAATGACATGCAAAGTGGGCATGCCAAGATGTTAGCGACTGGAAACAGTCGCTAACATCGCTATCTCCTATTATCAACTTTTGGAAATATTCGAGATAAGCGCGAATATCTCCAAAAGCTACCACCTGCCCTGAGCAGTTCTTAGCCATGTTATCCAATGGGAGGTGGATAACATGGCTAAGAGCATTAGCTCGGTAATGCATGAATATCGCTGAGTTTTCAGCGATATTAATGCATTGCGGTCGTTTTTTATCGTATTTCCGATAAACCTTGATAATAGCAAGGTTTATCTGCGATAATTTCTGACGGTAAAAAAATCGTTGCTAAGCATCGTTAGGGATAAATATCGCTTAACTTTGGTAATATGCCCCAACGTCTGTTAACGTTCGATTCGAAGGAAATCAGGAAGTGTTGAAAAACATTGTCTGCGCCATCTTGTCTTTTTTCAAATGCCACACTTTTGTCGTGCACGGCAGCCATTTTAGATGCCTTGACCAGACCCACTCTGTGCACGCTGTCGATCCTTAGCATGGCTCCCCACCCTCGCAAGCATCTCCCCCAGGCAGTGGTCACCCCCGCTCTCTGTCTTATGCATGGGTAATAAACCTCCCCCCATCTGCGCTGCTCTTCCCTGAGAATCACACCCTGTGCCCGCCCGACACCTCCCTTTCGCCCTATTCACTACCGCACCCTCTGATACTCCTTTTCCTCTGTGTCCGATTGTCCAGGCTGGTCCTAGGGTATCAGCTAGCCCTGCAGATGTAGTTTATGGCCACAGCTGTAAAGAATCACCCCTCTTCAAAGGAGTTATAGTAGATCAAGGCCCACACTCGATGAGATCCGTCACAGCAGAAGCGTTGCTATTATCTGAAAACCATCCTGTATTGTGATTGGGGAGGGGACCGAGCCTGAAGCGGAAGATTCCAGGGATGACTCTTTGTACATCAAAGTTTTTACAATTATGTGTCACATTAAAAATATATAGCACTCCGACAAAGTAGTAAGATTATAAAACTTTAATAATTTATAAATATATACAAGAAAACAAAAATAGTAATAACATATAAACATTTTTAGGGAAAAACAACGAAGTAGCGGTCGGCTGTGCGAATAGTCCCAACGCAGCACAACGTCCAGATTTCCGGCGTGGGGCGTCGCGGGGGGTGGGTCATCAGTAGCAAACTGTTGTGCGAATAGTTCCAAGGCAGCAGAACGCGCTGAAATCTAGATGACACTAAAGTGATGTCTAGTAAGTTGCCACCCAGCAAATAACGGCATGGGGCGTCGCGGGGGTGGGTCATCAGTAGCAAACTGTTGCGCGAATAGTTCCAAGGCAGCAGAACGATGGCACCAAGGTGATGTCCAGTAAGTTGCCGCACTGGTTTTGGTATCCTACAATGCTGCTCCGAATAACGGCGCGGGGCGCCCCGGGGGAGGCGGTGAACGGGCCTGTCCAGGTGGAGTGTCATCTGTTGTAGTGGGGCGCCCCTTTACCGTTTCAGTTGCCATTCCGTCCGTTTTTGGTCCACTGTGTCAAAAGCCGCAATTCAGCTGAGTTGCGCCCACTCTTGCGGTGCAGCGATAGGCGGCTGTCACAGGACTCTCAAAATGGCGGCAGGCTGTTTCCTTTTTGGGCCTGGTCCACTGAAATGGCCCTGGGACACCTTGGAAATCGGACGCTTGTCTGCTAGGTCTTGGACCCCATTCTCGAAAGCGTCCCCTCCGCCTTGAGAATTCATCAAAAGTTTTGGGGGCTCCGACTCCTGCAGGCTTCTGGTGGGGAGCGGCTGCCATGATTGCTCGCGGAATGACCACGACTGAGCTACGAGATGGTGGTGCTCTCATGCTGACGCCAGCTTCAGTCTGAAACATCCAGAAACAAGGTGGGGCTTTCATCGTTTGGGAAAAAAAAAAAGTTTTCATCCAATGAAAAGTGTTGTTTTTAGGTCACATGATCAAGCCTTCCATCATTAGGAAACCAAAAGTAAAATGAACCAATGAAAAGTTTTATAAACAAGTCACATGACCTGTTATGCGGCATAGGGTGTAAAATGCGGAGAAAATACGTTGGCACGTGAGGCGGCGTCAGTAGCGGACCGATGTGCGAATAGGCCGAAGGCAACACAACGCGCCAAGATCCGGATGGCACCGAGGTGGTGTCCAGCAAGTTGCAGCACTGGTGTGGCCATCCTACAATGCTGAAAGTCGGCGTGGGGCGCCCCGTTGGCACGTGAGGCGGCGTCAGTAGCGGACCGATGTGCGAATAGGCCGAAGGCAACACAACGCGCCAAGATGCGGATGGCACCGAGGTGGTGTCCAGCAAGTTGCAGCACTGGTGTGGCCATCCTACAATGCTGAAAGTCGGCGTGGGGCGCCCCGTTGGCACGTGAGGCGGCGTCAGTAGCGGACCGATGTGCGAATAGGCCGAAGGCAACACAACGCGCCAAGATCCGGATGGCACCGAGGTGGTGTCCAGCAAGTTGCAGCACTGGTGTGGCCATCCTACAATGCTGAAAGTCGGCGTGGGGCGCCCCGTTGGCACGTGAGGCGGCGTCAGTAGCGGACCGATGTGCGAATAGGCCGAAGGCAACACAATGCGCCAAGATCCGGATGGCACCGAGGTGGTGTCCAGCAAGTTGCAGCACTGGTGTGGCCATCCTACAATGCTGAAAGTCGGCGTGGGGCGCCCCGTTGGCCTGTGAGTTTGCGTCAGTAGCGGACCGATGTGCGAATAGGCCGAAGGCAGCACAACGCGCCAAGATCCGGATGGCACCGAGGTGGTGTCTAGTAAGTTGCCGCACTGGTGTGGCCATCCAACAATGCTGAAAGTCGGCGTGGGGCGCCCCGTTGGCCTGTGAGTTTGCGTCAGTAGCGGACCGATGTGCGAATAGGCCGAAGGCAGCACAACGCGCCAAGATCCGGATGGCACCGAGGTGGTGTCTAGTAAGTTGCCGCACTGGTGTGGCCATCCTACAATGTTGAAAGTCGGCGTGGGGCGCCCCGTTGGCCTGTGAGATGGCGTCAGTAGCGGACCGATGTGCGAATGGGGCCAAAGGCAGCGCAACAATATTTTCTGAATAGAAGACACCACAAGGCGCTGAGATGCCAAGATCCGGATGGCACCGAGGTGGTGTCTAGTAAGTTGTCGCACTTCTGTGGCCATCCTACAATGTTGAAAGTCGGCGTGGGGCGCCCCGTTGGCCTGTGAGATGGCGTCAGTAGCGGACCGATGTGCGAATGGGGCCAAAGGCAGCGCAACAATATTTTCTGATTTGAAGACACCACAAGGCGCTGAGATGCCAAGATCCGGATGGCACCGAGGTGGTGTCTAGCAAGTTGTGGCACTGGTGTGGCCATCGTACAATGGTAAAAGTCGGCGTGGGGCGCCCTGTTGGCCTGTGAGATGGTGTCAGTAGCGGACTGATGTGTGAATGGGGCCAAAGGCAGCGCAACAATATTTTCTACAATATTTTCGGAGTAGAAGACACCACAAGGCGCTGAGATGCCAAGATCCGGATGGCACCGAGGTGATGTCTAAGTTGCGGACCGATGTGCGAATGGGGCCAAAGGTAGCGTAACAAGATTTTCTGTATGGAAGATACCACTAGGCGTTGAGATGCCAAGATTCGGATGGCACCGAGGTGATGTCTAGCAAGTTGTGCCACTGGTGTGGCCATCGTACAATGGTAAAAGTCGGCGTGGGGCGCCCTATTGGCCTGTGAGATGGTGTCAGTAGCGGACTGATGTGCGAATGGGGCCAAAGGCAGCGCAACAATATTTTCTGACTGACACCACAAGGCGCTGAGATGCCAAGATCCGGATGGCACCGAGGTGATGTCTAAGTTGCGGACTGATGTGCGAATGGGGCCAAAGGCAGCGTAACAATATTTTCTGTATGGAAGATACCACTAGGCGTTGAGATGCCAAGATTCGGATGGCACCGAGGTGATGTCTAGCAAGTTGGTGTGGTCATCCTACAATGCTGAAACTCGGCGTGGGTCACCCCATTAGCCTGTGAGATGGCGTCAGTAGCGGACCGATGTGCGAATAGGCCGAAGGCAGCACAACGCGCCAAGATCCGGATGTCACCGTGGTGGTTTCATAGTTGAGAGGCTCTTCATCTGCAGTGGGGCGCCGAGATCCGGATGGCACCGAGGTGATGTCTAGCAAGTTGCTGTACTGGTGTGGTCATCCTACAATGCTGAAATGTAGTGGGGCGCCCATTTACCATTTCAGTTGCCATTCAGCTGAGTTTCGGCTGCTCTTGATGCTACAGCGACAGGCGGCTGCAAGAGGACTCTCAAAATGGCGGCCTGTTCTTTGGATTTGGGCCTGGTCCACTAAAATGGCCCTGGGACACCTTAGAACTTGGACGCTCGATTTTTTTTTCCTTTCCTGTACATGCAAAAAAAGGTAAATGCCCGGTACGTTACACGCTTCATCTGCCACGATGAACTCTCCAGAGGAACCGAAAAAAAATATAGTTGTGGTAACTATACCATGCATCGTCATATGGAGAGGTGGCACCAATTAATTATAGTGCTGCATAAAAGAGAGATTTGGAGGAGAACCCCTGACCTGCTAGTACATTCATCAAAGAAGTGGCACTGAGAGCTTCAGAGGCAAGGGAAACGGTCCCAAATATTTAGAAGAACTTTGGAAAGATTAAAATGACATGTTTAGATTGTGGTAAATTAATTTCATGTGGACAGATGAGTGTTACTCTAATAAATACAGCATATGAACATCATCATAGTCGATGGTTGGTAGAGACATTTTGACTATATCCTGGACCTGCCCGTCCTCGCCCAAAATGGCGCCAGAATAAATGGGACTCGTAACTCCTTGTTGTGTACTGGTTGCAGAACCTTGAAATCACGAGATACGTATGCAGTTTTGAAGCACATGGCGGGCGGGGACGAGAATTGATTGAATATTTCGACATCCCTATTGATATTAAGTTCTGATGTGTTATTGATTACTGTACTGTTGAAAGTTCGAATTAACGTCACCCATGGTACTTGCCCGCAAATGTATATCTAGATAATTTTATTGTAACTGGCCCTGTTGTATTTTAATTATAAAATGTACGTCCACCGATTCCGTAACTGTTAGACACCTTAGTTCTTGCAACCTAATGGCCCGCCCGTTACGTTCCTCTACAGTGTAAATGTCTATTCATCATATACGATTACAGTTTGCTCCGTGGCAGGCCCACGTGGTTATAGGCTCGTATTTGTATAATGAAATTTTCACAATAAAGGTTTTTAAAAGAAAACATGGTAGTAGTATATACATTGGTAAAGTTTTTAATAATAGTCACTGTTTTAGAATCATTAAAAGGCAAGTGAAATAAAGCAGACCAATTACATGAAGGGTAAAAGGTATAATACGAAGGAACGCAGTAAAGATAAATGGTCAAGGGCTGTTGTGTTTTCTATTCCTGCAACATAAAGTGATCGATAAGAATCTCATATTCAGGCGTATCGGCGACTAAGACAGCAGGTCGACCCTCTTTTGCTCAACGGCTCCGTCATGGGACGAAGAAACGCTCTTTTTCTCGAAAAAAGAATATATTTTACTTGCAGGACAGTTGTAAAATTTCCGGGAAAGTACATTAGCCTGGAACATTATAACATATATTTAAGAAAAAATAATGTTCGGAAGTAATTAAAAGCGTAATTTTTAGGTGATATGACCAAGGCTTTCATCATTAGAATAAGAAAAGTAAAATGAACCAATGAAAAGTTTTATTAACAAGTCACATGACTTGTTATGCTTACGTTACGCGCTGCGCGCCCCGGATGACTTCCGGATGCGCTAACGCGGCGCGTCATATGACGCATTACGCGACAACGCAGGTCCAGAATATAGTCAAAATGTCTCCACCAACCAGCGGTCGAAACACAACCCCTTTCAGCAGGCTAAATAGTTCTGTTAAATGACAACAGAAGGGACAGGCAACAAGAACCATCAGTCAAAGAGGGGAGGGCTAGTTCTTCTCTACCGGGTTACATTGGGGCGCTACCGGAACTGATCGAATTGGTAGTCTACAGTGTTTCTGGATGTTTCAGACTGAAGCTGGGGTTAGCATGAGAGCAGCACCATTTCGTAGCTCCGTCGTGGCCATTCCGCAACCAATCATGGCAGCCGCTCTTTATCGTTATTTTGGGCGGGGTGGGTGGCGGAGCCGAGCTGTTTTGCAGCCATCATTGTGTGGAGTTCAGTTCATCTCACTAGTTTTGTATTTGTCATGAGGGGTTGTTCCTAATGTTTCTATTTTAGCGAGGTCAAAAAGAGATCCCATTAGTGGCCTACTGATTTTGCTCGATTCCTTTTCTTTTTTTTTACACGATTTTTCGTTATCTGCAAAGACTAAACAGAGTATTGCGACTCTGTGTTTGTTTGTAAATAGAGAATGAACCAAAGAGAACTAATTCTAAAATAGTAAATACTTGGATAACAATCAATCAAATGGAGAGAGAAGCAGGCACGACGGATTACAACGGGGGCAAAGGCCTGCGTTAACTACCTTTCACTATCTGCAAAGAGAGAGTACTCCTAATAGAAATGAGGGGGGGGGGCACCATTCAAAGCAGATCAGTGTGCATAAACACGAAAATGTTTTCACTTACCACGTACTTGACATTCGACAGCTTATGATATTTGCTATTAAAAAACCATTGAAATTCACTGAAAAAACCATAGGTTATAGACCATATATAGTTAGGAATTAGCATTTACAAAACCTTGAAAATTCACTGAAAAAACCATAGGTTATAGACCATATATAGTTAGGAATTAGCATTTAAAAAACCTTATTTTACTCACACAAAACCATTGAAATTCCATATATAGTTAGTTGCACTAACTATATATCGCGCACCCGCAATCCACTGCTGATCATGTCACATATTACATCATTCATGACATGGTCAGTGACATCACTGATGACATCACTGATGACATCTCAAATGACATCACTGATGACATCACTGATGACATCTCATTTGACATCATTCTTGTGCTAATACGATAAACCTCTTCAGACTCTAATATAACCTTAGATACACTCAGTGTATACAGACACTCACACACTGCCACTCATCCATGGAGTTACTCACACACCCAGTCAGTCATGCAAAGAAACAATCTCACCTCCATTTCTTCAACTATATAGTTAAACACACCTTACTTATTGAAACATATACTAACACATATTTACTCTCTTATACAATCCCTGATACAAGTTCACAATGATCGATACAACCACTCACTCATTCAGTGGCTCTCATGCACAGTTATTTATATATGCCAACTCTCACATGTACTGTGTTTTACATATGTACTTACTATGACATGTAGCATTGAGATATCCATTCACTCATCAATACACTCATGCACACAGTCAACTGCCCATGTAGCTGTTTCCACATGCACTCTTGAACTCATACACCTAGTGAATAAACTGCTCACACATCTATGCATAGAGTCACACACCTTCCAGCCACCCCCACACAAACTCAATCTCCCATAGAAATACTTGGGCAACCAATTAATAACACATATAGCCTCTCGTATAGCTAATGATCAACACATGCAGCAGTTTACAGAACAACAGACATAATGATGCACAAATTAAGACAGTTTAGTCACTAACCCATGCATTCAGTGAGACACATTTAATCACTCACTCATACAGTCAGTCACGCACCTACTAAATCCTTCATCCAGACACTTATACATCCACTCATTCTTCAATATGTAAGACATATTTTAACTTTACAGAAACATACAGTCACTGGATGTTGTCATCAGTGATGTCATCAGTGATGTCATTTGAGATGTCATCAGTGATGTCATCAGTGATGTCACTGACCATGTCATGAATGATGTAATATGTGACATGATCAGCAGTGGATTGCGGGTGCGCGATATATAGTTAGTGCAACTAACTATATATG
This sequence comes from Lissotriton helveticus, assembly GCF_964261635.1. Classification (NCBI taxonomy): domain Eukaryota; kingdom Metazoa; phylum Chordata; class Amphibia; order Caudata; family Salamandridae; genus Lissotriton; species Lissotriton helveticus. The sequence goes on from NC_136062.1 coordinate 460,683,770, forward strand.
GAATTTCAATGGTTTTGTGTGAGTAAAATAAGGTTTTTTAAATGCTAATTCCTAACTATATATGGTCTATAACCTATCGTTTTTTCAGTGAATATATATATATATATATATATATATATATATGAGCACCAACTCGTAATCCAACCCGCTTTAGAATGCGGATTCACGGGCGCAGACCAAGCTTTTGTGCAGCATTATTTTATTCTCTCTCAAAAATCATCAGGACGCGTTTCGGCCGTCCAAGGTCTTGGTCACCTGACTGTGCATAAAACATTACCCAATTTAAAGTGCCAGTGCATCATGTGTAGAAATAGACACAGAAGAAATACTCATAGCTGTATAAATACTTTTCTTGACATATATATAGAAAAAATTGGTTAAGGTTCCATTACATAACTGCTTAAATGCAAATCAGAAATTTACAAACCTATCAACATTTTGCCAATTATAGCAAGAAATTACTGCATAAATGCTTTGCATTTCACTTCTTCTAACCTTGATGCACTACTTCATCCTTACAACTATGTGCTCATTGTAAATTTTCAGACAAAAAATACACATTTATATATCTCGGAAAATTAATAACTAAAAAGTGGTTTTAAAAAACTTCAAAAACTTCATCCAGTCATCTAATTAATTTCATATGTAGTAGGCAATGCATCAGTTACATTTTTACATTTTTTCATTTTTTTCTCCAAATGAAACTTTAAGCAAATTTTCTTAATGAAATTACAATAACAAAATTTCATTTCAATGCCCCTTTATTCCTCATTAAATCAGTCAAAATTGTAAACAGATCAAAGTTGGAAAAACATTAAATTTAAAATTCATTGAATAAAGTGCTTCGGTGCTACAGTACTACATATTTTTAAAGTGACTGGTGCCTTAGTGCTAAATTTTATAGTGACTAGTGCCTGTACACTATATGCATGTAAAGTTTTATATATATTCAAAGAGTTATGATACAAAGACAATTAATCATAGAACAAGATCAAAAAGCAATAAATACTCATATAAGGTCAATATGCACAGATTGAAACCCAGTAACATATTTAATACGATCAATTAAAAGAAGCATAGATAAAAACTACCCATGACATCCTAAAACCAATCATTAAAAACAGTACCCCGGGAAAGCCTGTGCATAAATAGTTTACCCTCATACTAATCTTGATATCCGGCAATCCTTATGTATAAGACCTTTTTTAAAAATAACATTCATTTCATAGTTGGATCAGTTTGAGAAGCAGATTCAAAATTTGGTAAAAACAAGGACCATATTACAAATAAAATGACTTCAATACCACAAGTGATTTCTCATAAAAAGGTATGAAGGTCCTCAGTTGCATTGAGTCCCCCTGTTCACTTAGAGTCAAACTCAAGTATATAGCTTGTTTCCAATCTACGGAGACTGGCCTCTCTGTCCCCTCCTCTCTTCAATGGGGGAATTGACTCTATGGCATGGTATCGAAGAAATTTGGGGTCACTATTGTGTGCTATTTGAAAATGTCTAACAACTGGATAAATCTGGTCCTTGTTTGTGATCACTCTCAAATGCTGTAAAATACGTTTGTGTACAGCCAGTTTGGTGCTGCAATGTACTTTAAATGGCAGTCACACTCCAGGACATACACACAGTACTCCGTCTTACATGTAAGATGCTGTTTGATTTCTCTCATAGCATCATAGAACGCTGTCCTGTAATTTTTAGTGTTAATACCAAACTGGCATGCACGACAGGTCAAACATTTATAGAATCCCTTTCTAGAGGACAGCCAACTTATTTTACCAAAGTTTTCTTTACTGTTAGTGGCCAGCGCATTGCCCGTGCTTTTAGATTTTTGAAAGGTTATGGCCGGGTTCGAAGGCATAAGGTCGCCAATCACAGGATCATCCCGTATAAAATGCCAATTGCGCCTTATAATATTCCTCAAATCCCTTTCCAGTTTGGAATATGTTAAAATCAAACAAACTGGCTCTACCTTTTTACTTTCTACTCTTTGACTCAAATTATTTCTGTATTGAAGGAGTTCTTCCCTTGGTTTTGATTGGCATTTCTTCATGGCTGTTTCCACAACCTTGCGGCTGTACCCTCTATCTAAAAACCTTGCCAAGCTTTCCATCTGTTTTTCCTTTGCATCCAGTGGATCACTGCATATACGGCGGATAAGAAGCATCTCCCCATATGGTATACTTCTTATTAAATGGGGGGATGTGCACTTGTGGCATGCAATATTGTATTGCCAGCTGTAGGTTTTCTAAAAAGGGTAGTTGTTAAAATGTTTTCTTGTATTAAAACCTGTACATCTAGAAATGTTACTGAGTATCTGCTGATATTAAAAGTACAATTTAAATTAAGATCATTTTGATTAATGTCATCCACAAATTTAAGCACGCTTTCTTCAGATCCTCGCCAAACAATAAATAAATCATCGATAAAACGCAGCCAGGAGACTATGTTTTGGGTGCAGGCCTATTCATACTTACGCCTGAGGACCAGTTCCTCCCACCAGCCCATAAAGAGACAGGCATAGCTGGGGGAGAAACTGGCCCCCATCGCTACACCCTGCACCTGTTCGTAAAATTGGCCGTTAAAAAGGAAATAATTGTTCTCTAGACAGAATGATAACATGTCAAGTAGCATCCTAGTATGTTCTGCATATTCCAATGGTCTAGTACCTAGAAAAAATTCCGCAGCTCTTAGCCTATCTCTATGCTTTATACAGGTATAAAGTGAGCTGACGTCCAATGTCACTAGTAATAAGTCATCACTCCACGGAATATTGTCGATTTTTCCAAGGAAATCTGAGGTGTCCTGTACATAAGATATAATGTTTTTCATGTGTGTCTGTAGGAAATAATCAATATATCTTGAAAGATTTTCAAAAGGGCCCACACATGCTGCAATAATGGGTCTTCCTGGCGGGGAGACTGGGTTTTTATGAACCTTCGGTATAAAATAAATATAAGGTACCAGTGCATGTTCTTTTTTGATGAACTTATATTCATCCCAGCTCGAGAGTACCAGTCCTTTCCACCCGAGTAGACTTTTAAATAACACCTCTGGCATTGCTTTATATTTCAAAGGAGTGCTTTTTCTATAACAAGTCACGTTATCCAATTGACTGTGTGCTTCCTTTAAGTAGTCTGATACTGGCCATAAAACAATATTTCCACCTTTGTCCGAATTGCGTCTAAACAACTCGGCCTTCTGCAGTTTAGATATTAATTGATGATATTTTCTTTCAGAGTTTGAGTATTTCTTCCTTGTTCTGTTGTTTGCGTATGTCAATTTTTTTATCTGAGTCACTATGTGTTCACTAAAAGTGTCCAGTCCATCATGTACTGCGAGAGGAATGAATTTTGATTTTAGTTTAAAAGGTGTTTCCGGTTTACTTTGCCCCAAGGTTGTTATTACTTCTTGTGTGTTCGTGTCTTCTCCTAGAGCCAATTGACACAGATCTTTGTACACACTTATATCAGAGATCCCAAGGTCTGGAGCTTCATTGCCGGTTGTTACATTTAATTTGTTTTCCTTGGCCTGTTTCTGTAAATGTAACTTTTTAAGCTTTAGTTTACGGATGAATTGGTATACATCTGCTCTAGTTCTAGTATATGAAAAGCTGGATTCAGGACAATAGCTTAAGCCCAAGCTGAGCAGTTGTTTTTCTGCTTCCGATAGGTTGACATTACCCAGGTAAATGATAGATATATATACTCACTTTAAAAAACAAAGGTTACAAGCATGTTATAGTTAGGTAATAGAATTTGAAATATCGTAGAAATACACTGAAAAAACAAAGGTTACAGGGACGTTTTAGTTAGGCTCAGATTTTTCTCATAAAAAAACAGTGAAAATCAACAGTTTATAGCGTCAGATACTAGTGTGACTTCTGTGCATCTCTGTTTGCTGAATGGCATGTTAGACACCAGTGTAACAAATGCAGCAGTATCTTTTAGGAAAAGGCAGATCAACAACACAAAATAGCATGAATGTATCCCAATACTGCTCTATTCCCAGTGCACAGCCTTTTCTCTTCTTGCTCGACAGTCTACCTGATATCCTCAGTGCACTCAAAACTATTTCTATGAAGACAACATCCCTTCGTGGGGATGTCCTCATACCTCTTATTAACACAGTAAATGGCTTTCTCAGCTAATTTACTTTCTCTGACAACCTCTTACTAGGACACATTCTCGCACTGCTAGAGAAGCCCATCCTATGTCCAGACATCTTACCAACTACTATCCTACCCAGCCACAGTACTCGAGAGCCATCAACCAGTAGCTCCCTGAATTCCTGGAACAAAACAACCTACTGGACGCATCACAATCAGGATTCTGCGCTAGCCACAGCATTGATACGCACTCATTGCCGGCACAGACGACATCAGAATGCTCCTCAAGCATGGAGAAACCATGGCCCTGATCCTCCTTGACCTCACCACAGCGTTCAACACCATCTCACATAACACCCTAATCAACAGACTCTAAAATATAGGCATACAGCAAGACATCCTCAATTGGATTACCTCCTTTCTTACACGATGCACACAGAGCATCTGAGTGCCACCTTTCACCTCCTCACCCAAAATGTCATATGCGGCCTACCACAAAGATCATCCCTTAGCCCTACCCTGTTCAACATCTATATGACCACCCTCGCAGTCACTGTCAGATCTCAAGGACTCAACATAATGTCTTAGGCAGACTACACTCAACTGATACTCTCGTTCACCGAGGACCCCACCAATGCCAAAACCAACTTCTGCAACGCCATGTCCAATGAAGCCAAATGAATGAGAGACAAATACCTCCAACTCAACTCTGACAAAACTGAAATACTGATCTTCGGCACCACTGCATGGGACCACAGCTGTTGGCCTGCTGAACTCAGACCTACACCCACACCGACCGACCATGCTTGCAACCTTGGTATCATCCTTAACAGCCAACTGACCATGAAATAGCAAGTCAATGCAGTTGCCTCATCCTGTAACCACACACTTTGCATTCTCCTCTAATCTTCAGTTGGATCCCAACCAACACCAGAAAGTCCGTCACTCAGGCCCTCGTCACTAGCTGCCTCGAATATGGTAACACCCTCTATGCCAGCATCTCCCTCCAGCTCCTCAGAAGACTTCAGACCATACAGAATGCTGCAGCCAGCCTCATCCTGGACTTCTCCAAATGAGCCCACATCACCCTCCAACTGAGAGAACACCATTGGCCCCCCTTCCAGCCAGTTCAAGATTCTCAGACATGTCTACAAAGCCCTCCATTACCTAGGACAGGCCTACATCACCCATCAACTGAACATCCACCAACCATCTAGACTCCAGCGTTCCTCCTTACTCGCTCTCGTACAAACACCCCACATCCAATGCAGCTGCAGAGGTGGCTACTCCTACTCCTACATTGTTTCAAAAACCTGGAACAACTGTCCCCTTCTGCTCCGTACAGCCCCCTTGCTGGAAGAGTACAGAAAGAGACTCAAGACCTGGTTCTTTGATTGAGACACAGCGCCCAGATACCCCTAGGGGTGACAGTATAGCACTTTACCAATGCTGATTGATTATTTGATTAACGTCCATTTTAAAGAAAAGACCATCGGAAAAGGTAACACTCTACAACTTCAATAGCAAATCACCAATAGCAGCCTCAGTGTTTGTAATACAGATTCAGATCTCGTTTCAGTACAGATGCAGCAATAACACAAAGTTAATATCAATACCCACACCACTGCCAACACACATGGTCTTTGCTAATACGTTCTTGCAATGGTTCATCTCCGACCTCACCAACCTCAAGCAACCATCTGAATAACACAATCTTTCCTTTACATTCTTATCAGAGTATGACATTTAATGACTCACATCTTGATTCAACCTCATTCAGAACTGGATCTTCATCACCTACCCAGAAGTCAACTAAACTGCAACAACCAAAGGCTGAATTCTGGTTTAACCCTGGCTAGCAGACATGAACCTTCACAGCTCCTCCTCGCCTGACCACTAATGTGACAATTCTGGACCTCATCCTTGACAGAGACCACTCCTTCAATGAATGCATTACCAAGAAAACCAAGAAAGTGTGGAATTACCATTCATTCCTGAAGAAAGTAAAGTGTACCTATCCTTGAACAAAATCAGGTCAGCAGTATAAGTACTACTAGTATCCCACGTTGTTGGAGGCAATGCTCTACTCAGAGGTTGTTCCAACTCCACACTGGTTCACCTGAAAGGAATCCCTCATGCTGCAGCTCACTTTGTCAAATTACTGAGGAAATATGATCACGCCACCCATCAGTAAGTAACTTTACTCGCTCTTCCTACAGGCCAGGGAATGCCAACACTTGTTTTGCGACTAATTTATAGTTCCTTGGAGTCATCTTAATAAATAATCTATGATACAGTCCCAATGGCTATGATGATTGTGGGATAGCAGAACTCTAGTATCAATTGAGAGCATAAGAACTCCTAACATCATCTTTCTGTATTCAACACTTTAAAGGAGTCTCCCGAATATTGTCTCACGATACTCCAGCCTACTTTTAACCACTACATTGACCTGTGTCTGATTGGATGGGAAGGAAGGTGGTGGTGGATATTTGTGATATGGCAGGGCTGAACCGAAACCACTGTGGTGTTGAAGGAGGTAAAATGCTCCAGTGACCAGTGGTGAAGTGAAAAGGCGTAAAGGTGTCTGGAGGCCAGAAAGATAGGAGAGGAACATGTCAGGGGAGCTGATGAGCCAGAAATAGAACTTTAGGGAGTAGAAACCATCCAGTGTCAGACAGTTGTGCTACAGTCTGTGGAGAAACTCTGTGGCTCAACAAAGGTGAAAAAGATGTATACATCACCAGCATTTCAGTGGTACGAGAAGCTAAATGAGAAGACGATGTCATATGGAGGGAAACAAGAATTACAAGACTGAACATGGGGGTATGGACATAGACTGACTGATCAAGGCGATGAAAGCTAACAACACCAGGAGATTGAGAAAAATCACAGATAGGAAAGTAATATTCCAGTGTAATTACTCAGGGTGCATGGGTGGAAACTGTTCAAAAACAAGATTGCTGGCCAATCATTTAAAACACTACAGAGAAGACTAAGAGAATGGGAATAGAGGAAAAATTATTATGATGAGGTCATAAAGTAAGAGACATGTGTAAGGGCTGTTTGCAGCAAGCAAAGTTGAGGAAAGCAGGTGGAAATGTATTATGTTGTGTTAAAACAAGAGGTAATGGCTGAGACAAGTTAATCACTTACGGTTTTATAGAAAAGAAAAGGGGATGTGATCACATGTTGACATTTTTAGAAAAGTTAGGTCAGCCACAAATTTAAATAATTCAGCATAGGACCCATGGAGGAGAGAACAGTTAAAGAGTGTGGAAAGACAGCAGACCAAGACCCTAAATGTTAGGGATAGGGGTTTTGTGTTTAGAATGGTAACAAGTCAGCCATAACACTCCAAGAGGAGATTGCAGATAGGTTCTGTATCAAAAGTCAGAGTAAAAGAATCACGCTAGATATATTCTTATATTTATTTATTGATAAAGCGTGACAGTCATCCCATGGGGGTATCACGGCGCTAGGAGTGGCAGAGAAGTGGTGGAGCATGTTGTGATTAATGGGGCAGCGGCCGACGGTGGGGTTAGGGAAATAAATATGTTTTGAGTTTCTTCCTGAATGTTGCAAATTCGTTGGTTAGTTGTAACTCCAGTGGAACCTCGTTCCAGTGCAATGCTGCAAGGTGTGAAAAAGAATGTCCACCTGTCCTGCTCCTACTGATTCTTTTAGTCTCAGCTAGTGCTAAGGAGCATGACCGTAGGCATCTAGGTGGGGTATAGAATTTAATTCTGTTCTGGAGAATCTTGGGGCCTGTGTGGTGGAGTGCCCGATGGGCTTGTCCAGGAGTTTAAAACGCGCTTTTTGGCGCATAGGTAGCCAGTGGAGCTGTTTTAGACATTTTGTCATGGAACTGTATCTGATCTCTTTGCACACCAGTCTAGCTGCTGCATTCTGTAATACCTGCAGGCGTTTAAAAAGACAGTCTTGCATGCCGACAAACTGTGCATTTCCGTAATCCAGCCTACTGACCAACAGCGCCGGCGTGATGCTTCTCCTGCTGTCCAGCGGGATCCATGGGAATAGTCTTTTTAGGAGCTTCAAGGTGGTGAAACTTCTACCACACAGTATTCGAACGTCGTCTTTCATTGACAAGGTGTTGTCAATGGTGATGCCCAGGTTTTTGATGCACTGTTTTGGTACTGGCGCCGTGCCCAAAGAGTGGGGCCACCAGGTGGAATCCCAGATGTGATTGGCATCGCCGAGAGGCAGGATTTCAGATTTCTCTGCTTTGAGCTTAAGGCAATGCTTTGACATCCAGTTTGCCATCTCCGTAAGACAATTATTGAGTTTGGTTCTGGTGTCATCATACTGATTTCCAATGGCTATTGTCAGTTGGGTATCGTCCGCAGAGGAGCACATTCCAAAGCCCCATTTCATGCCAATCTTTGCTAAGGATGAAACATAGGCGTTAAATAAAGTGGGGCTTAGGGATGCGCCCTGCGGAACGCCACACTTAAGGTTTTTTGGGGTGGATGAAAAGGTCCCTAGCTGTACAGTTTGAGTACTGTTACATAGGAATGAGCTCAACCATTTCTGGGCTTTAGCATGTTTCCCTTTTTCATGTAGTATTTCCAGTAGAAGTTGGTGAGAGACCGTGTCGAACACCGCCGACAAGTCCAACAGGATCCGGGCTACCGCCTTTCCCTGGTCCAACAGTGATCTTACATTGTCTAGGACAGCCAGGAGGGTTTCCTCCATGCTGTTGGTGGCCCTGAATCCTGTTGGAGTGGGATCCAGCAGCTCGTTTGATTCTAGATAGTTGACTAGCTGTCTATTGACAAGTTTCTCCAGGACCTTGGAGATGTAGGGAAGTTGTGAGATTGGCCTATAGTTGGCTGGATTATTGACATCAGATCCTACCTTTTTAACTAATGGGGTTAAGATAGCGTAAGCGGTGAGGAGGTGGTGTAAGGGCAGAGTGTGGAAGTGATAAGGAAACCGCCTGGTTCTCATAGTAGAAAGTTGGCAAAAAAGTTAGGGTTCTGTTTCCCTAGCAGTGAGACTGAACTGATGTGTACTACACAATAAGGATAGATGATTGTTTGCCCTCTTTAAATGTGATACAGTGGTCTTGCATGCAGGAGTACTGTGTTTTTCAGCCCTATCTCTTTCTATCTCTTCCTCACTGCAGACAATCTGGCCAACTTTAACAAAGAGAACACCAATAACCTGGGTCTGGAATATGACTACTCCTCTATCATGCACTACGGAAGGTGAGCCTGGGATATCACTGTTGATAGCTGCAGGGAGTCTGAAATGCTGCTTTCAGAGGTCATAGGGGAGTCTGATGTATTGTTGCTAGCAGTTGAAGAAAGGTTCTGATGGCTTTTTCCTCATGCTTTTCAATATTACACATTTAGTGCATGTTCTTTGTCTTTAGTTGGAGGATTGCGCCTCAGTGTGAGCTGTACCAAGGAGTCCTATATGCTTGCGCACAAAGAACAATCACAGATTTACAAAACAGAGCAATCTGATTGGTAAATTTCTTACTGTTGCTCATTTCGGCCCATGAGGTCCAGGGACAAGTACCAGACGACAGAACAATCTAACACCTAACTATAACAACAATTTAAACTTTGTGTTTTTTTCAGTAAATTTCTAGAGGTCAACTAAAATTGTATTACCTTACTGAACTATAACCTTTGATCCGCAGATCCATGAGCCAACAGCAATGCCATAATTGGCTGCCATCACTTCAACAAGGAAGAGGTGGCAGTCATCTTTGGACTTGGCCGATTCCCAAGACAAAAAGCAAAAAACCCCACAAGGGACAGGGTAGCAATATGTCCTTAGCCTGGTGGTGGCATCCCACCGCTCCTGGGGCCCAAAAATGTTTTTTTTATTTTTCCGCAAATTCACAGTGGTTCCGCAGCAAAATAAGTTGGGGGCACAAGTTGTAGTTACCTTAGGGCGCAAGATATAGTTTCTTGAGATAACTATAACTTTTACTGCTGAATTTCTATGGTTTAAGTGTGTAAAATCTGAACCTAACTATAGCGTACATGTAACCTTTGGTTTTGTTGTGAATATATATATATATATATATATATATATATACATATATATATATATATATATATATATATACATATATATATATGTATGTATGTATGTATGTATATATATATATATATAAGGAGAAGAACTGCTGTCACACCTGTAGTAATTGAGAGTAATTTAAGTAATTCAAGTAATCTAGCTGCCGACAAACCTGAGTTCATCAGGGACACGTCCCAATGTATCTACATAGTTATAAGTTGGAAGAATGCTGATTTAATTATTTAATATACGAATTGGAATGATTTAATGAATAATGATTTAAGAAACCGTTAGAGTAATAACAATCGCCTATTAGGAGGTATTTTGAATTCGTAAACTATAAGCAGATTATACTCTTCCACTATTTTGATTATTATAATGAAATCTGTATATAACTGTCATGATTTACTGTTTAATTAATTTCATGAATTGAAATGTTACGAATGCCCATCCAGGGCAATATAACTCGATTAGGTAAAAAAGATCAATTAATCAAGACAGTGTTAGAAAACGTTCAGATTTGATTTGTGTTATTCTTATGTTTTATTTACTGTTTCAAGATGGCGCTTATGATTTCGGACTTTAAGTCCTACCTTTATGTTGACCTTGCCACTATTTACATCCGCCTCACCGCCGCCAGTTTGAAACTGACGAAGGCAAGAGCCGATACGCGTTTTTCCTTTTGTGTGCAAATAAACCAAATTGGTTTTACTCACTGTGAGTGCTGGGTTTTCTGACTTGTCAGGGGAGCTACTATATATATATATATATATATATATATATATATATATATATATTCACTGAAAAAAACATAGGTTTCAGGCCTTATATAGTTAGGAATTAGCATTTAAAAAACCTTTAAAATTCACTTGAAAAACTATACGTTTTAGGGGTGTTATAGTTAGCTGGACATTTCACTCATACAAAACCATTGAAATTGCTCCTATATAGTTAGTTGTACTAGGTTTTTTAAATGCTAATTCCTAACTATATAAGGCCTGAAACCTATGGTTTTTTCAGTGAATTTGCAAGGTTTTTTAAATGCTAATTCCTAACTATATGAGACCTGAAACCTATGTTTTTTTCAGTGAATTTCAAAGGTTTTTTAAATGCTAATTCCTAACTATATAAGGCCTGAAAGCCCACCAGGAATCTCCAGTATGCGCCAGGGGACTGCATTGCAGAGAGGTGTAATGAAGCCACGCCCCTTTTTACACCTCTCTGCAATGCAGCCCCCGTGCATGTTTGAAGAGGGGGAACTAATTCCCCTTGCATACTGGGGGCCTCTGGGGGCCAACTAGCCCACCTTGAACCTCCAGTATGCGCCAGGGGGCCGCATTGCAGAGGTGTAATGAGGCTATGCCCCTTGTTACACCTCTCTGCAACGCAGCCCCCTGGCGCGTTTTCAGAGGAGGAACTAATTCCCCTTGCATACTGGGGGTCCCTGGGGGGCAACTAGCCCACCAGGAGCCTCCAGTATGCGCCAGGGGGCTGCATTGCAGAGAGGTGTAATGAGGCCACACCCTTTTTTACACCTCTCTGCAACGCAGCCCCCGTGCATGTTTGAAGAGGTGGAACTAATTCCCCTTGCATACTGGGGGTCCCTGGGGGCCAACTAGCCCACCTGGAACCTCCAGTATGCGCCAGGGGGGCTGCATTACACAGAGGTGTAATGAGACTATGCCTCTTTTGATTAAATCAAAAAGAGACTAGCTCAAGTTACTTTTAGGGGAGGGGGAAGACTCTGATATGTTTTGTCACGGAGTGTGAACACCCAGCAGGTGTGTTCAAAAAGCCCTCACCCACCAACCTAGTTGGTGGCATGCTTCATCATCGGGCCCACCTAGTGGCACCTAGCGTGCCCCGGGTGTGCTTCAACGCCTGACTACAGCGGAGCTGGTATTTTACTGAGTGTGCGGTGAAGATAGTTAAGGAAGTGATGTTAAAACGGCTGAACGGTGGTCCCAGTAACCGAAGGTAAAATTAGACTTTAATACCTGGGCCTCCGTCAGCGGTTAAAAATAAGGCAAGGGGATGTAAGAGGCGAGTTACGACCTCTCACATCCAATGGGTCAACATGTTTCAGCCAGTGCCTTATGACTAGACTGGCTTTCTTCAGGACCTAAAATAAGTGAGTGCAAATTACCTAGTGGGGGTGTAGGGGAGACTATGTGTCTACACGCCCTAAAGTGTATCTACGTGTGAGAGGGGGATTCCCTTCTCAAGACCACCTGTACACTCGCCTCTTACATCCCCTTGCCTTATTTTTAACCGCTGACGGAGGCCCAGGTATTAAAGTCTAATTTTACCTTCGGGTACTGGGACCACCGTTCAGCCGTTTTAACATCACTTCCTTAACTATCTTCACCGCACACTCAGTAAAATACCAGCTCCGCTGTAGTCAGGCGTTGAAGCACACCCGGGGCACGCTAGGTGCCACTAGGTGGGCCCGATGATGAAGCATGCCACCAACTAGGTTGGTGGGTGAGGGCTTTTTGAACACACCTGCTGGGTGTTCACACTCCGTGACAAAACATATCAGAGTCTTCCCCCTCCCCTAAAAGTAACTTGAGCTAGTCTCTTTTTGATTTAATCATATATTAACCGGGGACATGGACTAGCTTTCTGGTCCTACCTCTCTCTCTTGATTACGCATCGCACTATGCCTCTTTTCACACCTCTCTGCAACGCAGGCCACTGGCGCGTTTGCAGAGGGGGGACTAATTCCCCTTGCATACTGGAGGTCCCTGGGTCATATCTGCCCAAACGCCGAAATTCCGAACGATTGAAAATGACTTTTCTTGAGAAACATTTGGATTTGGATTATCATGTCCTATACTTTGTAATTTTTGAAAGACTGACTTTGAGGATGCTATAAATTACTCAAGTCTGCCCGAATTTTGTGGGTAAAATTGATACCTAGTCACTTTGAATAAGAATGTACTTACGTCTCGTCTAACTTTGGAAGAAATATCTAGTTATATGACAACAGGATACCAACATAACTTGAAGGAAATAAGAACGCCCTGAAGAAGTTCTGTTGTACAGAACGAAACGCGTCAGCTGTCTGTGGTACATAAACTTAAGGAAAATAAAAGCATTTGAATATACACCAAGATTCAGCGCTTCAATAAGGACTCTAAGTGATATGATTTGATTGGACTTATTGTGCAAGTGGTGCTGTGCCAAACTTTGGAATATTCTCCACTGCTCTCTACTACTTACTCTCTACTACTCCACTACTCTCTAATACTCACTCTCAACTACTCATTCTCTACTACTCTACTACTCTCTACTACTCTCTCTCTACTACTCACTCCCTACTACTCACTATCTACTACTCTCTACTACTCGCTCTCTACTACTCTCTACTACTCACTCTCTACTACTCTCTCTCTACTGCTCACTCTCTACTACTCACTCTCTACTACTCTCTACTACTCACTCTCTACTACGCTCCCTCTACTACTCTCTCCTACTCACTCTACTACTCACTCTCTACTACTCTCTACTATTCTCTCTCTCAGCTACTCACTCTCTACTACTCACTCTCTACTGCTCTCTACTACTCACTCTACTACTTACTCTTTACTACTCTCTACTACTCACTCTCTACTACTCACTCTCTACTACTCTCTCTACTACTCTCTACTACTCACTCTCTGCTACTCTCTCTACTGCTCTCTACTACTCTCTACTACTCACTTTCTACTCTATTACTCACTCTCTTCTCTCTACCTCTCTACCTCTCTCTACTTCTTTCTCTACTAGTCTCTACCTCTCTACCTCTACCTCTCTACCTCTACCTCTCTCTACACGCACACATATACACATATATATATGCATATATATATGCATATGCATTTATGTATGTGTATATCAATATATATGTATAACGCTGTAAAAACCAGGGTCAAACAGCGTTAGGAGTACTTTTGTGAGAACAAAAAGTGATAGAACTTGAAATTATCCCCAATGCTGTGTTGTTGGAATATGTTTGTAAATAATATTGCATAATAACTGTGATTTTTTTTAATGTTTTGTACGTCGTGTATGGATGATTGAATGTGTGAAATGTGGGTTAACCTGTGATTTTGAGTAAATTTGAAATGAAGTAAGCAATGTTCAAAAAATCATGTGAATTTTCCTAAAAATGTGTCGTTGAAATATAAAATAAAAATAATCGATTTATTCAGGAAAACAAATCAGTCCTGTTACTTACTGTTCAGTTCAGTCAGGTACGAGGCAAAAAATAGACCCCCGTTTGAATAGGTTGGCAATATTGGTGCTCATATTGGTTTTTCTTCTAATTTTTCTTTCTGCAGCACTAATCATACTTTCTATGGCAAAATATACCGCCTCATTTTGTTCCTTTTTAAATTAAATGTTTTAAGAGTTACCACTTTATTTCAATCAAGATGGCTTCAGGTGTGCCATACCTTTGTAATAAGTAGGACTGTTAGCGCTCTAGTAGTTCTTTAGAACACTCTAGGAGGCTGCAGTAGAACACAAAGGAATCAACTGACAGTCTCTGTCCTTGTTGGATGTACATGTTTTACTGAGAATGTCAGACTTCATTCTCACATGACTGAGAAAAATAATGTGAATTTACAGAAAATATGCTTTCAGTTTAGCTTATAGATCCCCTTCCAAACCACTGTGGAAAAAGCATGAGATAATAGTTTTCTTTCAAACATGATTCATGATATCCCAGCAGAAGGCTTTTTCACATGGTAAAATCACCTTAGAACACACCACAATTCCTAAAATGAGTATGGTACCATCAACAAATGATTTATAATGTAACTAAAGTCCTAAAACCCTCTATTATCTACAATGCTTTTTAATGAGGTGCTATCATGTATATTGGTCCCAAGATGGCTGCCAACACTTCTTGGATGAAGTTCTGACAGCCAATCAGATCTCACGATGAGATGTGTGGTTAGGCTCCGCCCAGATATATATGTGTTTTTTAAGTTAATTTTCATAAAAACCACTGGAGCAATTTTCACGAAATATAGCAAAGGCACTTCTGCGTACTAGTCCCTACAATTTTGCCAAGTTTGGTGTAATTCCGTTCAGCGGTTCGGGCTGTAGCCTTGTCAGAACGTCCTATGGAAATTAACATGGGGAAAACATGTTTTGGGACCCCCATTTTTTCTCAGCCCCCACTTCACGAATCTCCCCGAAACTTTCAGGGAAGGAGCACAGCGGAGCTGGCCAAAATTTTGGAAAATTACACGCAAATTCCCTAACCGGCGCCAAAGTTATTCCCAATAGAATGTTGCGGATTTTCTATGGTAGCTAGGTCCTAACTACATATACCTACTGGCTATCGCCAGTAGGTAATATATATATCAGAAAAACTCGAACTCCTGCAACCTCCAGGCGGCGATGAAGGAGACACAGACCCCGCAGTCTCAAGCAAGATGTTTATTTGTTTAAGATCTTGTTCCCACGCACAACGCATTTCGGGCTTCAAGAGCCCTTGTTCACATGTGGAATCAACATCGCCATATTGGTTTTTAAGTGTTAGCTTAGTGCCCACCCACCTCCAAAGCTCCGTGTCACATAATTAATGGTATGGAAGACAGACTCTAGTAACAACTGCTCAAACACATTACATTTCATTGTGCATTGCTATTGCTAAAAGTTGGTAAGCAGAGCAAACTATAAAACAGATTTAACTGCCAGTATAAATATATCGATGTAGCATCACAAATCTGCTATTTTTAAATACAATAGCCAAATCATTTCTAAAATTCGTATATTTTCTGTTAAATCTATATTCTTATAAAATTTGTAGTTCTACAAATAGCGGGATGATGCCCAAGTGAATAGTTTAAAACACATGTAAAGCAGAGCCAAATGATAATAGTCATCTTCTAAAAAATAATTCCCGGATAAATCCAATAGGACATCGGAGTAAAGTGCATAAATGCCTAGCAGCAAAAAACCTGGCGTGCAAAATGGTGCAAAAGTGCAAAAGTGTAAAGTGCAAAAGAGTATTATTCCAAAATAGTAATTAGTATAATTAAATGCCAATTTCATATATATCGATAACAGTAAAATCAATTTCTAGAAAATACCATTAAAAGCATGAAATATAAATATATTGCTAAAACTTCATTATACTGAAAATTCAATCATGGGAAAGTTTTTTGGGCTGCAGCTACTGGAATTCTTATGGATTCTGTTCTTATTACTGCTTCATACAATCATTGTTCTCTTCGTCATCTTACATTTTGCCAAGCATCAAGAGAGTACGCAAGAGCATGCAGTGTTATACAATGCAGTTATCAACATAGAGACACGAAGTTACATATCAACAAGTCCTCAAAGGAAATTGTGCATATCGTCTGTGTTGTTTAACCCATTGGGCCACTTGCTATCGAATTCCAAAATTATTTTTGTTTCTAGCTGTCTTAGTTGACGTTCCCTATTGCCCCCTCTCCGTGGTTTGGGGATAGCATTGATAACATAATAGGTTAGACAGTTTACATCATTATTGTGAATTATTTTAAAATGTCTTGCTACTGGGTAGGCTGAATTGCTGTGGAGGATGGCTCGTATGTGCTGTAATATCCTGACATGCACCTGTAGCTTTGTACTGCCAATGTTGTTAAGGCCACAGGCGCATGTAAGAACATAAACTGCATATTCAGTTCTGCAGTTGTAGTTGCCAGAGATAGAAAAGGGTGATTCACTAAAAGGAGTAGAGTAATGTGTCTTATTGCAGCCAAACTTACATGCTCTACAAGAGGAACATTTCTTAAAACCATGCGCTGGCTGTAGCCAGTTAGTGGCTTTCCTGGTCTCGGAGAACTCTTGTCAAGAATAGACCCCATTGATTTCGCTCTTCTAAAAGTAATCATAAGGGGTGTCTGCTATTCTATTGCAAAACACGTTATCTGTTAATACAATGGGCCAATGTTTTTTATTGATTGTCCTGATTTTCCTCTCCTCATTACTGTATGTGGTAATGAGTCTAGGGTTGTCCGCTTTACTTGACACAGGTGCTGTTGCCTTATCATGATTATAAGAATCGATGTTACTGCTTTTAAATAAACTGCACCTTGGTCGGATGCTGGCCTTGTTCATGGCTTCTTTGATGATTTTTTCACTCTAACCTCTAGCTTTCAGTCTAATAGACATATCATGTAAACACTCTTTAAAGTCTGACTCTTCACTACAAATGCGTTTTAGTGCCAATATTTCTCCATAGGGTATACTTGCAATTAAGTGCCTAGGATGTGCACTATTCGCATGAAGCGTAATGTTCCCAGACGTCAGCTTTCTATAAAGAGTAGTTTTAAGTTTACCCTCTTTGATGTGAAGCCTCACATCGAGAAATTCAATTTGAGTTTTATTGATATGGGACGCGAAAGTTAAGTTCATGGAATTATCATTGATAGTCCCCATCAACTGCAGGGCTTCAATTTCACTGCCCTTCCACAAAATAAAAACATCATCAATGTATCTCAGGTAACTTAAAACATGTGATTCAAATGATACCTGATGTGTCTTTTTAAGAACCTGTTACTCCCACCAGCCAACATGCAAGCATGGATAGCTGGGGGAGAAACAGGCTCCCATAGCCACTCCTCTCAGCTGTTTAAAAACTTCCTTATCAAAAAGAAAACATTGTTATTTAGGCACCATGAGATAAGCTCCAAGATTACTTTATTGTGTTCGTAAAACTCACACATTCTCATGTCTAAAAAATGTTGAACTCTTCTCAAACCCAAGCTGTGATCTATGCTCGTGTAAAGTGACTCTATGTCAAGCATAATTAAATACAGGTCATCAGTCCACACAACTCCTCAATTTTCATTAAAAAGTCACCTGTATCTCCTTGACCAGATCCTGTAAAAAATAGTCAATATAAGGACCTACTTTTTCACCTGCACTCTTGATAGCCGAAATGATGGGCCTACCTGGAATGGGCATTACATTTGTATGTATTTTTGGACTCAAATACAAAATGGGTAACACAGGAAATTCGTTATACATGAATTTATAATCCTCAATAGAGATGGGACCTTCTTGTCTTCATTGTGCTAGCAATTTCTGTAGTGTATCTTTAGCTGCATTATATTCCTTCATAGTTGCTTTTTTATAACATGCTTTATCATCTAGTTGTCTATGTGCCTCTTGTACTTAATCTTTTTTGGGCCAAATTGCCAGATTGCCTCCTTTATCTGATTTCTTTATGATAATATGATTTTCGCCCAACTTTTTCATTAACTTGTCATATTCTCATTTTCTATAGTGTACATTTTTCTGTTTTCTTTCGTTGTTTACACTGTGGTACAATTTCTTACGGTCATCAACGACCATATCATGAAATGTATCGACTGCATCTTTTGGCATCAGTGGCACAAAGCAGGATTTAGGATTAAAAGGGCTGATCCCAGCCCCCTTCTGCAATAGATCAATTGTTCTCAGTCTTTCTTGTGTGGCCACATCAGTTTCAATATGAGAAGACTGCAACTCAGCTTGTTCATTCAAATTGTGCATTGTGAGTAAAGTTGGAATGTCAGAGACTGATAACCTTTGGCCTTGATCTCTCTCTTAATGATAATAATAATAATAATAATAATAATTACATTTGTAAAGCGCCTGGTTACACTGAGACCAGTGTGTCCCCACGCTACGGTATCAACATATCCAACAGCAGCAACCAAAAAGGGCCAGGGCAAAAGTTTAGGAAGCTGGAAATAGGTGCGTCTTCAGACCCTTCCTAAAAATGGGCTCAGAACTCTCAAGCCGGAGTGCCTGAGGAAGCGAATTCCACAGCTGAGCTTCTAAATAGCAGAACGAGCGTCCGCCCATCCTGGCTCTTTTAATTTTGGGAACATACACTTGTTCAGATGTATTCTCAGTTGTTTGTTTGCAAGTTTTCAAGGCAAAACACTTTTTAAGTTTAAGTTTCCTAATAAAACAGTAGACATCAATTGGGTGCGCCCATAGTTAAAGCTTCCTCCTGGGCAGTAGTTTAAACCAAGCGCCAAAAGTTGTTCTTCAGCCTTGCTTAAAGTAACTGATGACAGATTGATAATACTTTTATCATTCATTGTCGTTCATTCACTGAAAAACCCATAGGTTAAAGTAACGTTATAGCTAGGTGTGTTATAAAGATCTGATAAAAAAAATTACTTTAAAAATTGACTGAAAAAACAACCAAAGGTTAAAGTAACATTACAGAGGTGAAGTTGTCAGAGACAACATTAATGTTTCCAACTAAGAAAAAAGCACATCAATTTACCAGTTATAGTTAGTAGAGCTCACTATGACCTGTGCCCCACCATGCACTGCTTATGACCTCACATATTAACATCTATGACAACATTTAAGTCAGTGATGTCATAAATGATGTTATAGAATATGTTGTGAGTGATCTAATATATAAGGTCATAAACAGTGCATGGTGGGGCACAAGTTACAGTTAGCTCTGCTAACTATAACTGGTGAATGTCTGTGTTTTTTTTAGTTCAAAACATTAATGTTGTCACTGACAAATTCACCTAACTGTAATGCTACTTTAACCGTTGGTTAAGCGTTTGACTGATCGGTCACTCTCCGTGGATATTAGCAGTAAATTGTGGTACAAGCTACACCGGAGTGCACGTGGCTTTAGCATATATCTATATCTTTTTTTTACATTTACATATATATGTGTGTGTGTGTATATATATATATATATATATATATATATATATATATATATATTTACATATATGTAGATAGTTAAGGATACTTTATTTCAACTCTAAAAGACCCATAAAAGATTGTGCACACATATTTTCATTTGTAGAAAACAGCAAGTTGACATACACAACAATTACAGATTTTTAAAATATTCAGAAACTGCTTTAAATCTTAAAAACAGTAAAAATATAATTTAAAATAAAGTGTATGGTCTCAACTTTTCCTAGACAAAATAAAAACTCCATTGCCATATTATGATTCGTGATCCCTGCAGCAAGTAATAATGGGCAAATAAACTGCTTCCTCTGGGGGGAATAAAATCAACAAACTGGGAGTGTAGCGAACTACGAGTCTTGAATACGAAAAGCAACGAATGTACAGTTTTTAAATGCAGCCTTGTCAACAAAAATGTCCTTCTTTCGTTTAAGTCAATTTGGAGGTACAGGGCAGGTTCTCTTTGTAGTTGAGGAAGGCGCTCTGGCTGACCAGCAGCACTGCTTATAGGCCCAGTCTGAAAATAACGTTGGAAAAAGAGTGACTTTATAGAGGCAGACGATACACTTTGTAATGTGTCAGGGTTTGTGTAGTATACTATAACACCCATTTTGGAAAAACACATTTTGACATACCTAAGCCACGGTATGTCTGAGCTATTATCCAACTACATGCAGTATGTCAGTATTGTTCTACAGAAGGCAGACTCTGGATTCTTCCAAGTTTTTAGCCAAAGCATCAATGGTTGTATCGCAATGTGATCTTTCAAATAACTCAGACCAACTTCCTCATGACAGAAAGAAACAGAGGAACTCTGGAGTACTGAGAGAAGTCTTCTTAGAAACATATTCACTATTATTTGGAGTGATTTGCAATTTACGTGTCCCCACACCACGACCCCAAAGGTTACCACAGAAAGGCTTTTACTCTTAGAAATACATACATTTTCCTTAGTAGGTTTCCATCCAAGTCTTTTAGCAAATCTACAAATGGCATCAATCTATTTCTGAAATTGCATAATTCTAATATTTAAAATATGTTTCCAAATAAAATCAGCATCAAATTGTACGCCCAGATAAGTAACATATGGAACTTTCTCAATTTCTTATACCCCCAGTAAAGAATGTCCTATATATATTACTATATATATATATATATATATATATATATATATATATATATATATATATATATATATATATATATATATATATATATATATATATATATATATATATATATATATATATATATATATATATATATATATTACCTACTGGCGGTCGCCAGTAGGTATATATAGTTAGGATTTTTTTCCTATGGGATTTTTGAAAATTCTATGTTGAATAACTTTGGCGTTTGAGGACGGAATTGGCTGAAATTTTCTGGAAAATGGAACATTTTGTTTCTGAGCAGCCCCTGAAAATTTGGGGGGGTTTCGTCAAGCGGGGGCCGAGAAAAAAGGGGGGTCCCAAAACGTGTTTTTAACATTGAGTTTTCCATAGGGCGGTTGGACTCACTTTTAGCTCGAACGGCTGAATGGATTTCCACGAAACTTGGCAAAATTGTAGGGACTGGTAGCCCGATGTGCCTTTGCTATGTCTCAAGATATATGCTCCAGTGGTTTTTACGAAAATTAACTTTGAAAAATATATATTGGGCTACATTGGGCTATATATATGTTGGAGCCCAAATGTAGCCCAATGTAGCCCAATGAAGCCCAATGTAGCCCAAAGATGGCCGCCAGAGACAAAAAAAAACAAATGTAGCCCAAATATCAGCCAGATGTAGCCCAACTATAGCCCAGTGACAGAATGTCCCAGAGTGTTTTAAAGAACAACTAGAACGCTAACAGTCTTACTTATGACAAAAGTATGGCACACCTGAAGTCATCTTGATTGGAATAAAGTGGTAACACTTAATACATTTAATTTGAAAAGGAACAAAGTAAGGGGTTTCATTTTGCCATAGAAATGTTATATATATATATATATATATATATATATATATATATAATATATATATATATATATTACCTACTGGCGGTCGCCAGTAGGTATATATAGTTAGGATTTTTTTCCTATGGGATTTTTGCAAATTCTATGTTGAATAACTTTGGCGTTTGAGGACGGAATTGGCTGAAATTTTCTGGAAAATGGAACATTTTGTTTCTGAGCAGCCCCTGAAAATTTGGGGGGGTTTCGTCAAGCGGGGGCCGAGAAAAAAGGGGGGTCCCAAAACGTGTTTTTAACATTGAGTTTTCCATAGGGCGGTTGGACTCACTTTTAGCTCGAACGGCTGAATGGATTTCCACGAAACTTGGCAAAATTGTAGGGACTGGTAGCCCGATGTGCCTTTGCTATCTCTCAAGATATATGCTCCAGTGGTTTTTACGAAAATTAACTTTGAAAAATATATATTGGGCTACATTGGGCTATATATATGTTGGAGCCCAAATGTAGCCCAATGTAGCCCAATGAAGCCCAATGAAGCCCAATGTAGCCCAAAGATGGCCGCCAGAGACAAAAAAAAACAAATGTAGCCCAAATATCAGCCAGATGTAGCCCAACTATAGCCCAGTGACAGAATGTCCCAGAGTGTTTTAAAGAACAACTAGAACGCTAACAGTCTTACTTATGACAAAAGTATGGCACACCTGAAGTCATCTTGATTGGAATAAAGTGGTAACACTTAATACATTTAATTTGAAAAGGAACAAAATAAGGGGTTTCATTTTGCCATAGAAATGTTATATATATATATATATATTATATATATATATATATATATATATATATATATATATATATATATATATATATATATATATATATATATATTACCTACTGGTGGTCGCCAGTAGGTATATATAGTTAGGATTTTTTCTCTATGGGTTTTTTGAAAATTCTATGTCTAATAACTTTGGCGTTTGTGGACGGAATCGGCTGAAATTTTCAGGAAAATGGCACATTTTGTTTCTGAGCAGCCCTTGAAAATTTGGGGGGGGTTCGTCCAGTGGGGGCCGAGAAAAAAGGGGGGTCCCAAAACGTGTTTTTAACATTGAGTTTTCCATAGGGCGGTTGGCCTCACTTTTAGCCCGAACGGCTGAATGGATTTGCACGAAACTTGGCAAATCTGTAGGTACTGGTAGCCCGATGTGCCTTTTGTAGGTCTCAATATATGTGCTCCAGTGGATTTTGAGAAATTAACGTTTAAAAAAAGATATATATCTGTAACAGCGGACCGGTTAGCGCTCTGGTTCGCGGACTTTTCGCGCAACGGAGCTTTGTGAAGCGAAGCTGATTGGTTCTCCGGCGTCTGTCAACATTCCAAACAGTCCGTAGCGGCCGCCATCTTGTCTCTCGGTAGGATCGAGAGACAAGAGGAGGTCAAAACAAAGGGGGAAATAACTATAAGGGGGCATAGTAGATCCTCGCTGACCCCCTAGGTTTGATGTGGAGGTTTTAAAAGGGCCCCGCGGGGCAAAAAAAAACCAAAATAATAATAATCGAACGGCTGAATGGATTTGCACGAAACTTGGCAAAATATTAGGGACTGGTAGCCCGATGTGCCTTTGCTAGGTCTCAATATATGTGCTCCAGTGGATTTTGAGAAATTAACGTTGAAAAAAAGATATATATCTGTAACAGCGCTCCGCTTCGCGTACTTTTCGCGTTACGGAGCTTTGCGAAGCTGATTGGTTCTCCGGCGTCTGTCAACATTCCAAACAGTCCGTAGCGGCCGCCATCTTGTCCCTCGGTAGGATTGAGAGACAAGAGGAGGCCAAAGCGAAGGGGGAAATGACCATAAGGGGGCATAGTAGATCCTTCCTGACCTCTTAGGTTTGATGTACCATTTTGCCAAGTTTGGTGTAATTCCGTTCAGCCATTCAGGCTGTAGACGTATGTAAATGTCCTATGGAAAATTGCATGGGGAAAACACATTTGAAAGTGTTGAAATTTAGAACCAATTAAAATGTTACTTTGGTTTTGTATTTGTGTGTGATGAAAGTTAATTGGTTATGTATATATGTCAAATGAGAGGAAACCACAGCCATTTTGTGATACTACTGTCTGAGGTACATTTGTGAGGAATTTTTGGTGGTGAATTTCTGGTGTTTGATTTACACAGTACTAACACTTCTGCTACTTTTAAAAAGGTGAGTTGTTAATTTGTAAGGGGAACTATGTTGTACACTTGAAGATAATTTGAAAAATGTTTTCTGTTATTTATTTGCTGTCCTTCTGTTATACTAAATACTTGATGAAGTTAGTTTTATATTATGTATTACTAAAAACGATAAATGAAAGTGATTATTTTTTTCTGCAATTTACAGCAAGCAATTTCAAAATAAAATGGCTCACAATGAAGAGACCGTGGCAATTTCTTTTGAATTGTCCACTACATTGATTGAAATTGAGAGCACCAATAATGAAATATTGTCACAAGGAGGACATGACTTGTATGATTCCATTAGATTGATTGAAATGGACAGCACCAAGAATGAAATATTGTCACAAGGAGATGACTTGAATGATTCCACTACATTGATTGAAATTGAGAGCACCAATAATGAAATATTGTCACAAGGAGGAGATGGCTTGTATGATTCCATTAGATTGATTGAAATGGACAGCACCAATAATGAAATATTGTCACAAGGAGGAGATGACTTGAATGATTCCACTACATTGATTGAAATTGAGAGCACCAATAATGAAATATTGTCACGAGGAGATGACTTGAATGATTCCACTACATTGATTGAAATTGACAGCACCAATAATGAAATATTGTCAGAAGGAGGAGATGACTTGAATGATTTTTTTGATCAATCTCTTGATGGCGAATTTATCGAGTGTTTGGAGACCATAGAGTTACAAGAATCATCATTGCAGACTTTTAATGAGGAGATTCCAGATGAGATGATTGAAGAGGAAATTACTGATGAGGACATGTTAGTAGTTGTTTCAAATTTAGAAAATTCTGAAGAATAAATTTATATTTAGAAATCAAAAATTGTTTGAGACATTATTTATTTTTATTTTTAATTTATGAGGTTGTAGCGAAGTGATTGTAGTATAAAATGAGACTTATAGTATAGAGTGCAACATTTTTATGTTACATGGTAAGTTTACTCATATTTACTTCCCTTCTGCCACTATATTATCTCCAATGTGTATTTGACATGTCTTCTTCATCTCCGGCCTCCTTTCTCTCACTGTGTGTCTCCGATGCATCTTATCGCTGGTATTTTGTGTAATTACAGAAGAGAGTAAAATAAAATAGTTCGGAACGTGAAAAGGGGGCAAAGTAGAGTACTCCTCACCCCCTAGGCCTTTTTAGGCGGTCCCAAAAGGATCAGTTTCTGCTTTCCTGAGAGATTATGGTATGAGTTCCATATACCACAATAACTTGCATTACAACATGCAAGATATCTATCTCCTATTACCAACTTTTGGAGATATTCGCGCTAAGCGCGAATATCTCCAAAAAGTAACACCTGCCCTGAGCAGTTCTTAGCCATGTTATCCAATGGGAGGTGGATAACATGGCTAAGAGTATTAGCTCGGTAATGCATGAATATCGCTGAGTTTTTAGCGATATTCATGCATTGCGGCCGTTTATTATCGCATTTGCGATAAACCTTGATAATAGTAAGGTTTATCTTCGATAATTTCTGACGATGCTTAGTGGTAAAAAATTGGTTGGTAAGCATCGTTAGCGATAAATATCGCTTAACTTTGGTAATATGCCCCAACGTCTGTTAACGTTCGATTCGAAGGAAATGAGGAAGTGTTGAAAAACATTGTCTGCGCCATCTTGCCTTTTTTGAAATGCCACACTTTTGTCGTGCACGGCAGCCATTTTAGATGTCTTGACCAGACCCACTCTCTGCACGCTGTCGATTCGTAGCATGGCTCCTCACCCTCGTAAGCATCTCCCCCAGGCACTGGTCACCACCGCTCTCTGTCTTATGCATGGGCAATAAACCTTCCCCCATCTGCGCTGCTCTTCCCTGAGAATCACACTCTGTGCCCGCCCGACACCTCCCTTTCGCCCTATTCACTACCGCACCCTCTGACACTCCTCTTCCTCTGTGTCCGAATGTCCAGGCCGGTCCTAGGCTATCAGCTAGCCCTGCAGATGTAGTTTATGGCCCCAGCTGTAAAGAATCACCCCTCTTCAAAGGAGTTATAGTAGATCAAGGCCCACACCCGATGTGATCCGTCACAGCACACGCGTTCCTACTATCTGAAAACCATCCTGTATTGTGATTGGGGAGAGGACCGAGCCTGAAGCGGAAGATTCCAGGAATGACTCTTTGTACATCAAAGTTTTTACAATTATGTGTCACATTAAAAATATATAGCACTCCAACAAAGTAGTAGGAATATAAAACTTTAATAACATATAAATATATACAACAAAACAAAAACAGTAAAAACATTTAAACAACGAAGAGACCGTGGCAATTTCTTTTTAATTATCCAATAGATTTATTGAAATTGACAGCACCAATAATGAAATATTCTTGTCAGTAGCGGTCTGTTGTGCGAATAGTTCCAAGGCAGCAGAACGCGCTGAAATCTAGATGGCACGAAAGTGATGTCTAGCAAGTTGCCGCCCAGCAAATAACGGCGTGGGGCGCCGCGGGGGTGAGTGAGTCCAGTAGGCACCACAGCTATTCTTACCGGCATTGCAGAATTACTGCTGGGGACAATGCCTGTGCTGTAGCAGGGTCACAGCAGAAACAAAAAGGATTCTGTTGAAGATGTTGTTGGTTTTCAATTTGAAAACAGTTCTGGTGTCAACTGCTATGCTAATGTAGTGGTTAATGTTTTGTTTTCTCTAGAAAATGTAAAAGAGGGGGAGGCAGTCCAAAGTTCCGTTAAAAGGGCAAAGGAAAGGATCGGTGGTTTGAACTATCAGTCAAAAAGGGGAGGGGGTGCAATAATTTTTCCTACCGGGTCACACTGTGCTTTCACCGGAAGTGAGGTCTGCAGGATTGTAGTAATTCAAAGTGAGGCTGGCGCCAGCATGGGAGCGCCGACGTCCCGCGGATACAGTTTCGTCACTCCACGGGCGATCATGGCAGTCATTCCCCATCGGGGGTCGGAGACTCCCGCGGCTCCTCTAGAATCTTCAAGGTCGTGGAGGACTACGGTGGTGGAGTCAACCAGTGACCGGGCCATTTCTTTATGTTGGGCCCGCTCTTGCCAGGTCGACCGCCATTTTGAGAGTTCGGCAGCTACCGGCGATCGCGGGGTCACATGAGCGGACGGGCTCCACCCTGCCGGGCGAGACGTTGCAGCATGGCCACAGTGGAAGAACCGTTATCTAGGTCGTTCCGAAACTGTGCAGCACTGGAGTTGTTAGGATGCCACCGCCTGGAGCGCTGAGGGTGCAGCTGGGAAGCCTCCACCTGGGGAGGCGGGAGAGGCCTGTTCGCACCGTCTCTCCCTCCCAGTGCACCCCACGGCGTCTCGCTTGAGATTTGTTATGGCCGGACCAGGCGATGAGGACGAGGGGGGGTCGGAGGCATGTGCAAGACATCCCCCTCCAGTGTTGTCGCAGCCATTATAAAAGAAAGAAGTGTCCCGTCCGTCTTCGGGCCGGGCTTCCGGTGGATGTCGGCCGGACGCCCCTGGCTCTGGCCCCATGAACGGGTTTCTTGGTTTATCGGCTGCAGCCGGATCCCGTCGGCCTCGGCCCCCCGACCGTTGGTGGTCGGACCGGAAGAGCATGTGGCGGGACTACCTGCAACTCTCAAGGGCCACCGCGGCCGGACTGGGAGAGAGAGGGGAGGGTCGAGGAGACATTCCCCCCCCCTGCAACTGTTCAGCGTTGTAAAGGCAATCCCCTGGCCGGGTCCCGCTGGTCTCGGCCTCTCCTCCGGCTACACCCTACGTTAGGATCTCCTGGCCGAGGCGTGGCAGCAGAACCTGCCTTATATGGGCTGCTCCCGGCTGGGCGTAGCCGGAACCCTGCCCCACCTTGGAAGTTTCCAGAGTGGGGGTGGATGTTCTACTGACTTGCATTTTCCCTAGTCTATCGATTTTTTTGGCGTGGCAGGCGGTGGGACAGCGAGGGGTGATTTGGTTTCTCTTACTGTTTTTCTGGTCTCTCACCACTGGCATATTTTAACGTTTTCTTGTTTCTAGGACATTAATAGGTTTTATCATTACGTTATGTTATCGTTTCTTTGTTCGTTGTTTAATAAAAGTTCATGTTCATCAGTGGCCTACTGATTTTCGTTTTCCTATTTTTTTCTTTCCAGGTTGTTTCATGGTAAAGTTTCTGTTAACAGGATACAGTGATCACTTCGTTATTATTGCATATGTCCTTTTCACTAGGGGTGCTCTCTGGTCGGGCCAGATGACGTATCTCTAGTAAATGGTCCGGGTGAAAAAGGTGCATCAATCAGTGGGGAGTAGATAGGCATGACAGATTACAACGGGGGAGAACGGTCCGCATTACGTACCCTTTCACTACTTGCAAAGATTTTCCTACGTTTATTTGCAAACAGGGAATACCTCCAAAAAGAACTAATTCCCAAACAGTCAATGTTCGGACAATCAATCAATCAATGAGGAATGAAATAGGTACGACGTGTTAAAGGCTTGCGTTACCTACCCTTCACTATCTGCAAAGGGAGATAGAATATTCCTATTCTTCCTCGTTTGCAGGTAGAGAAGATCGTTAAGAGAATTAACTTCGAACAATTCAATGCTCGATTGAAACAATCAACAAGGGGTACTGTGAACACAAATGAACGCCGCTTATATACATACGCATTGCTATTTTCAACAGGTTGTTCCTAATGTTTCTATTTTAGCGAGGTCAAAAGAGATCCCATTAGTGGCCTACTGATTTTGCTCGATTCCTTTTGTTTTTTTACACGATTTTTCGCTATCTGCAAAGACTAAACAGAGTATTGCGACTCTGTGCTTGTTTGTAAATAGAGAATGAACCAAAGAGAACAATCAATCAAATGGAGAGAGAAGCAGGCACGACGGATTACAAAGGGGGAAAGGGCTGCATTAACTACCCTTCACTATCTGCAAAGAGAGAGTACTCCTAATAGAAATGAGGGGTGGGGGGCAGCAATCAAAGCAGATCAGTGTGCATAAACACGAAAAAAAAAATTCTTACCACGTACTTGACATTCGACAGCTTATGATATTTGCTATTAAAAAACCATTGAAATTCACTGAAAAAACCATAGGTTATAGACCATATATAGTTAGGAATTAGCATTTACAAAACCTTGAAAATTCACTGAAAAAACCATAGGTTATAGACCATATATAGTTAGGAATTAGCATTTAAAAAACCTTATTTTACTCACACAAAACCATTGAAATTCCATATATAGTTAGTTGCACTAACTATATATTGCGCACCCGCAATCCACTGCTGATGATGTCACATATTACATCATTCATGACATGGTCAGTGACATCACTGATGACATCACTGATGACATCTCAAATGACATCACTGATGACATCACTGATGACATCTCATTTGACATCAATGACCACATCACTGATGATATCATTCATGTGACAATACAATGCATCTCCTCACATTTTAATATAACCTCTGTTTCACCCAGTGTTAAAAACAGAGTATAATTTTTGAAACCATTGACACACCAATACTAGTTACTACATACGTACTCACTGATTCCTACGTCTACACACACATTCACTCATTCACCCATACAATCATTCATACATACAATCACTCATGTTTACAACACAATCATATGCACTCATACACCTATACAGACACTCACACTCTGCCACTCATCCATGGAGTTACTCACACACCTAGTCAGTCCTGTAAAGAATCAATCACACTTCCATTTTCTACTCTATACAGTTAAACATAGAGCACCTTACGTTTTCAACCATATACTAACACATACTTACTCTCTTATACAATCATTGATACAAGTACACATTGATCTGTACAGAGTCACACACCTCCCATCCAGCCACACACACACTCAGTCTCCCATGCAAATACTTGGGCAATCAATCAATAACCCATATAGTTACTCATATAGCTACTGATCAACACATGCAGCAGTTTACAGAACAACAGACATAATGATGCACAAATTAAGACAGTTTAGTCACTAACCCATGCACTCAGTGAGACACATTTAATCACTCACTCATACATTCAGTCATGCACCTACTAAATCCTTCGTCCAGACACTTATACATCCACTCATTCTTCAATATGTAAGACATATTTTAACTTTACAGAAACATAGTCACTGGATGTTGTCATCAGTGATGTCATCAGTGATGTCATTTGAGATGTCATCAGTGATGTCATCAGTGATGTCACTGACCATGTCATGAATGATGTAATATGTGACATCATCAGCAGTGGATTGCGGGTGCGCAATATATAGTTAGTGCAACTAACTATATATGGAATTTCAATGGTTTTGTGTGAGTAAAATAAGGTTTTTTAAATGCTAATTCCTAACTATATATGGTCTATAACCTATGGTTTTTTCAGTGAATATATATATATATATATATATATTCACTGAAAAAACCATAGGTTATAGACCATATATAGTTAGGAATTAGCATTTACAAAACCTTGAAAATTCACTGAAAAAACCATATATAGTTAGGAATTAGCATTTAAAAAACCTTACTTTACTCACACAAAACCATTGAAATTCCATATATAGTTAGTTGTACTAACTATATATCGCGCACCCGCAATCCACTGCTGATCATGTCACATATTACATCATTCATGACATGGTCAGTGACATCACTGATGACATCACTGATGACATCTCAAATGACATCACTGATGACGTCACTGATGACATCTCAAATGACATCACTGATGACATCACTGATGACAACATCCAGTGACTGTATGTTTCTGTAAAGTTAAAATATGTCTTACATATTGAAGAATGAGTGGATGTAGAAGTGTCTGAACAAAGGATTTAGTAGGTGCATGACTGACTGTATGAGTGAGTGATTAAATGTGTCTCACTGAGTGCATGGGTTAGTGACTAAACTGTCTTAATTTGTGCATCATTATGTCTGTTGTTCTGTAAACTGCTGCATGTGTTGATCAGTAGCTATATGATTAACTATATGGGTTATTGATTGGTTGCCCAAGTATTTGTATGGGAGACTGAGAGTGTGTATGGGTGGCTGGGAGGTGTATGACTCTCTGCATAGATGTATGGGTTCAAAAGTGCATGTGGAAACAGCTGTATGGGCGGTTGACTGTGTGCATGACTGTATTGGTGAGTGAATAGATATCTCAGTGCTACATGTCAAAGTAAGTACATATGTAAAATACAGTACATGTGAGAGTTGACATATATAAATAACTGTGCATAAGAGCCAGTGAATGTGTGAGTGGCTGTATGGATCATTGTGAACTTGTATCCAGGATTGTATAAGTGAGTAAATATGTTTTAGTATATGTTTGAATAAGTAAGGTGTGTTTAACTGTATAGTTAAGGAAATGGAGGTGTGATTGATTGTTTGCATGACTGACTAGGTGTGTGTGTAACTTCATGGATGAGTGACAATCTGTGAGTCTGTGTTTACACTGAGTGTATCTAAGGTTATATTAGAGTCTGAAGAGGTTCATCGTATTATCACATGAATGATGTCATCAGTGATGTGATCAGTAATGTCAAATGAGATGTCATCAGTGATGTCATTTGAGATGTCATCAGTGATGTCATCAGTGATGTCATTTGAGATGTCATCAGTGATGTCACTGACCATGTCATGAATGATGTAATATGTGACATGATCAGCAGTGGATTGCGGGTGCGCGATATATAGTTAGTACAAGTAACTATATATGGAATTTCAATGGTTTTGTGTGAGTAAAGTAAGGTTTTTTAAATGCTAATTCCTAACTATATATGGTTTATAACCTATGGTTTTTTCAGTGAATATATATATATATATATATATATATTTGTGGAATAATGTTATATATGTATATATATATATATATATATATATACACACACACACACTTCTATTTGTGTGTGTGTGTATATGTATATATATATATACATGCACACACACACTTCTATTTGTGTGTGTGTGTGTATATATATATATATATATATGAGAAAGAATGATTCCTGCAAGAAGAACCGGAGAGACTCAGCGGGGTTTTCAGGAAAGGAATTTATTCAGCAGAGTGTGGCATGACGCGTTTCGACAACAATGTCTTTTTCAAATGCCTGATACACCATCAAATCTGCCAGTCCGTTTAAAAGTATGAAACAGCGTCTTGCCATTGGTGGCCATCCAGGTGGGTCAGGTTGATTGGAGGGGAGGCGTTGTAGCGGCGTCGGCACACTACAACTCCCAGCATTCATCAGTCAGGAAAGCCAGGTAAGTAATTCCCCCTGAAACCACTTGTATCTCATGGAGTACTGGATGAATGTGGACGCTTGTAAAACGAAAAGGCTGTGCTGTGGCTGAAGTCTTCCCCTCTCCTGAGTCCCCCAACGTCTAAGCCGCTGGTAGCTCCTGCAACGCTGATCCTGAAGCCAAGAATGCAGTGATCTTGACTGCTCCGTGAGGTCACGGACTGCTGGGCTGCAGCGGAAGCCTTGCGGATTAGGAGAGCGGCGAGCCGGAGTGCTTCCAATACCTTGGACAATTGAGAAAGAGTGCCCTCGTGCCTCCGGCCACTTTAGAAGACGGGTCTACTCAGGCGCGCCCAAGGGCTGACGCGCGAATCGAATGAGAAAGAATGATTCCTGCAAGAAGAACCGGAGAGACTCAGCGGGGTTTTCAGGAAAGGAATTTATTCAGCAGAGTGTGGCATGACGCGTTTCGACAACAATGTCTTTTTCAAATGCCTGATACACCATCAAATCTGCCAGTCCGTTTAAAAGTATGAAACAGCGTCTTGCCATTGGTGGCCATCCAGGTGGGTCAGGTTGATTGGAGGGGAGGCGTTGTAGCGGCGTCGGCACACTACAACTCCCAGCATTCATCAGTCAGGAAAGCCAGGTAAGTAATTCCCCCTGAAACCACTTGTATCTCATGGAGTACTGGATGAATGTGGACGCTTGTAAAACAAAAAGGCTGTGCTGTGGCTGAAGTCTTCCCCTCTCCTGAGTCCCCCAACGTCTAAGCCGCTGGTAGCTCCTGCAACGCTGATCCTGAAGCCAAGAATGCAGTGATCTTGACTGCTCCGTGAGGTCACGGTCTGCTGGGCTGCAGCGGAAGCCTTGCGGATTAGGAGAGCGGCGAGCCGGAGTGCTTCCAATACCTTGGACAATTGAGAAAGAGTGCCCTCGTGCCTCCGGCCACTTTAGAAGACGGGTCTACTCAGGCGCGCCCAAGGGCTGACGCGCGAATCGAATGAGAAAGAATGATTACTGCAAGAAGAACCGGAGAGACTCAGCGGGGTTTTCAGGAAAGGAATTTATTCAGCAGAGTGTGGCATGACGCGTTTCGACAACAATGTCTTTTTCAAATGCCTGATACACCATCAAATCTGCCAGTCCGTTTAAAAGTATGAAACAGCGTCTTGCCATTGGTGGCCATCCAGGTGGGTCAGGTTGATTGGAGGGGAGGCGTTGTAGCGGCGTCGGCACACTACAACTCCCAGCATTCATCAGTCAGGAAAGCCAGGTAAGTAATTCCCCCTGAAACCACTTGTATCTCATGGAGTACTGGATGAATGTGGACGCTTGTAAAACGAAAAGGCTGTGCTGTGGCTGAAGTCTTCCCCTCTCCTGAGTCCCCCAACGTCTAAGCCGCTGGTAGCTCCTGCAACGCTGATCCTGAAGCCAAGAATGCAGTGATCTTGACTGCTCCGTGAGGTCACGGACTGCTGGGCTGCAGCGGAAGCCTTGCGGATTAGGAGAGCGGCGAGCCGGAGTGCTTCCAATACCTTGGACAATTGAGAAAGAGTGCCCTCGTGCCTCCGGCCACTTTAGAAGACGGGTCTACTCAGGCGCGCCCAAGGGCTGACGCGCGAATCGAATGAGAAAGAATGATTCCTGCAAGAAGAACCGGAGAGACTCAGCGGGGTTTTCAGGAAAGGAATTTATTCAGCAGAGTGTGGCATGACGCGTTTCGACAACAATGTCTTTTTCAAATGCCTGATACACCATCAAATCTGCCAGTCCGTTTAAAAGTATGAAACAGCGTCTTGCCATTGGTGGCCATCCAGGTGGGTCAGGTTGATTGGAGGGGAGGCGTTGTAGCGGCGTCGGCACACTACAACTCCCAGCATTCATCAGTCAGGAAAGCCAGGTAAGTAATTCCCCCTGAAACCACTTGTATCTCATGGAGTACTGGATGAATGTGGACGCTTGTAAAACGAAAAGGCTGTGCTGTGGCTGAAGTCTTCCCCTCTCCTGAGTCCCCCAACGTCTAAGCCGCTGGTAGCTCCTGCAACGCTGATCCTGAAGCCAAGAATGCAGTGATCTTGACTGCTCCGTGAGGTCACGGACTGCTGGGCTGCAGCGGAAGCCTTGCGGATTAGGAGAGCGGCGAGCCGGAGTGCTTCCAATACCTTGGACAATTGAGAAAGAGTGCCCTCGTGCCTCCGGCCACTTTAGAAGACGGGTCTACTCAGGCGCGCCCAAGGGCTGACGCGCGAATCGAATGAGAAAGAATGATTCCTGCAAGAAGAACCGGAGAGACTCAGCGGGGTTTTCAGGAAAGGAATTTATTCAGCAGAGTGTGGCATGACGCGTTTCGACAACAATGTCTTTTTCAAATGCCTGATACACCATCAAATCTGCCAGTCCGTTTAAAAGTATGAAACAGCGTCTTGCCATTGGTGGCCATCCAGGTGGGTCAGGTTGATTGGAGGGGAGGCGTTGTAGCGGCGTCGGCACACTACAACTCCCAGCATTCATCAGTCAGGAAAGCCAGGTAAGTAATTCCCCCTGAAACCACTTGTATCTCATGGAGTACTGGATGAATGTGGACGCTTGTAAAACGTATATATAGGTATACTTCTATTTGTGTGTGCTTATATATATATATATAGATACACACAAATAGAAGTACATTGGAACATCATTACACCCCTGCCATATGTTATATGCTGTTAAATAACACTGTTGTTCCAATTGCCCTCACCGGGTCTACACTCCGTATTGTCTACTTCCTGAATTAGGAGGTTAAAACAATGCAGAATGTGTAACATTTCAACATGGTCAAGATTTACAAGAAACTGACGCATCTGTAGAGATGAGTCAGTTTCCTTGCGTCAGCCTGCAATACCCTTGCACCACCGTGAATGCGCTGTATTTACAATACGGCACACCATGGCGCAAGGATTAACAGATGCATCAGAAATTCTGATGCATCTGTTGGCCCAAAAGTCAAGCATTGCTGGAGTTGTGTCGCAAGCACGATGCAACTCCAGCAATGCATTTTGAGGCCTATACTTATCGTACTGCATCACTCCTTACACCTGCTTCAACCTTACTGTTAAGTAAGGTTTTGATGCAGTGGCATCCTAGAAGTGGTGCAGGGAAATCATGGGAACGCCCACCCTGCATACATTATACCTGACACAGCAATAATGTGACGCAGGGCTATACAACATGACGCATCTCCCTAGATGCATCACGTTGTAAATTGGCTGCATTGTTTATGCCGCCAGTGTGTCACAAACAAAAAGTGACACAACAGCGGTGAAAAAGCGTCGCTAGGGGCTTGTAAATCTGTCCCTATGTGTTTAGGGAATGTGACTCAAGCAGGGAGGAAAGGGAGGGATAGGTCCCTGAACAGAACACATAAAGATGTGTGACAATTAAACAAAGAGACATGGAACGAAAGATGTGTTTTAGCCTTTTGCAGAATTGTGGGACAGATCCCCACTAGTGAATCAATGCGATAAGGAGATTCTCTTTCCTGAACGTTATAATTCAACCCATTTTACAGGAAATAATAAAATGTCTTCTAATTGCCATGCCAGACAGAAACAGCTTCAAATTCTGAAACCTATGTATTCATTCAGGATATAACTTATGAAAATATTAAATTAGAATTAGAGTCACATTCAAATCGTTTTAGAAGAAGTATTTGGTACATCACATTCAAATAGTTGTAGAAGTATTTGGTCCATGGAGCATCTTACTAACATCAAAATTATCCCAGGTTTGTAAACTCAAATGTGTAAAAGGACAGATGCATGAATTCTATCAAAAAATAGCCAAAATCGAAGTCTATGTGAAATAGGCAATGTTCAGATAAAAAAACACCCCATCAGTCAAGTTGACAGAAAAATAAATGGATTAACTATAAACGTCAAGTATATTATCCAGGCTAAAAAAATCTGGGATATTTGGAGCTAAAGATTTTTCACCATGTTACTGTAGTTTAGAAAGTTCAGATCTGCTTTTCCTTGAAACAGGAACTCTTGAAAACTGGGCTCTTAGGGAACATTGGGACCAGGTGCCAGGGCTGGACAGAAACAGAACAAGTCAACTTATCCAGTATTATGGGTATCTTTAATAGATTCACATGCCTGAATCATTCCCCGTCGTCGGGGTGGGAGTCACCGGTATATATTAACAGTAATGTCATATAGACATATACATACTAATAGGCCAGAGGCCTCACATTACTAACCTATCCAAGTCCTTTTGTAAAAAGGACCAAACTTTGGCCAGGAGCCAATCAGCTACTACCACGCTCTAGAACCTTCCTGGAAGGAGCCCTAGGCCCTCAGATTTTCTACCGCACGTTGTGCTAAGGGAGTCTCCACTGAGCTCTGCTCAGTTTTCTGGTATTTTTGGATTCTTTCCATATTTTTCTCTTCAAACTTACTCTCGTGGAGGAGTGCTAGAGCAGCTATGTCTACCACTCCTAAAAAAGGGCTCTTTAGACCCTGTGCCTCGTGTAGTAAGCTGAGACTGCACGTGGATGACAAACATGAAGACTGCCTCTACTGTCTCTATCCTGAACATTCTGCCAAGGATTGTAAGGTCTGCCGCACTTTCTCTGTCAAGACTTTAAAAGACAGAGAAGGTCGCCTGCTTCTGTGGCTTCAGAGACTAAAGGACAGGGATCAAACAGTCTCCTCAGGTGAGAGCGAGTGTTCCTTCAGGAGCTCACACTCCTCTTCCAAAAGGCCAATACAGACATCCCCAGGTCTGTCTGAGGTGCCACCTCAAAAGAAGACGCCAAAGTCTTCAGAGGGTCATTCAAAGGCCATGACAGTTAATACTTCTCTTCAGGAGGCCACCTTCAAGAAGCCTGTGCTGGTGTCTTCTGTCTTGCCTGTGACAGCGTCGACAGTAACCATCTCTACGACGACAGCTTTAACCTTTACCACCTTGTCGACAACTACCACAGCATCGTCGTCGACGGGTAGGTCGATTTCCTCAATAATTCCTGTCAAAAAAGCGTCGACGACGCCTCCGTCGACGATAGTTTCCGCGTCGACGAAGTCGAAACCATCGTCGTCGACGTAGGTCCCATCGACGTCGACGACAACCTCGTCGACGATGTCATCGTCGACGAAGCCATCGTCGTCGACTCCAGCGTCGACGAAGCCATCGTCGACGAAGCCGTCGACGAAGCCGTCGACAGCAGCACCAGCGTCGACGAAGCCGTCGACAAAGAAGCCATCGTCGACGACGCCGTCGCCGACGAAGACTACAGAGAGGTCTGCTGGGGCTGACAGCATCTCACCGCTGATGACCACCCCGTCGATGGGCCCGTCGACGGAAGAATCTCCTAAGCTGAAGTGTATTTATACACACTTCAAAATGTCAATGCGTACGCTGACGCCAGAGACTACGTCTCCTAGCAAGGTCCAGCCACTGCTGCCGGTCCACTTACTGGTCCACTTACTGAAGACTGAGGATTCTGATGATTGTGCCTTGTTCCACACTGCAACAAGTCCTTCACAGCTCAATGTAAAGGTCCAAGAGATTTCGGACTATGAAGACCTTGGTCAGGCAGAAGTGCCATGCCAGGAGGAATATCAACCACCTCCTCCTCCACAGCCTATGGTGTGCCTCCCGGCCTCAATAGTCACGGACCTTCAATTCCTCATAACAGACTACAAGCTGCGGTTTCCGCCTACTCCACCTCCTTCGGTGGTGCCTCAAAATCTTGTGCCACCAGCTCCTCTTCCTCGCCCTAGACCACCACCGCTGGTCATTCGCCAGGATCCTGTGACTTTACCTCCTCTGCTGTCTTCTGAAGAAGAAGAGGAGGAAGCAGTAGGAGAAGATGAAGAAGGTCAACAGGAGGAGGGAGAAATACAGGATGACGAGTGGGATGACTATGTCATTGAACGTCCAGCTTCCCCAGACCAGGCTCAGGCGGATTCACATTCATAATGTCGTAGAGAGAGCAGCAACAAGATTCAAAATAGAGATGACCACGCAACCTCAGGATTGCTTCCTATATGACTTCAAAGAGCCGTTCAAGAAGACGGCTATTCTTGATTACATCTGGGACCAGGGGGTAAAAATAATGAAAAACCCCTCATCTTTGCAACCAGTGCCGATTAGGCTTGACAAGAAGTATAAGGCCCCGGACTCAGCTCCGGCATGCCTTACAGGCCATACCAAACCGGACTCTGTTATCACCCAGGCCGCGCAGCGGAAATCCAACAACCCAGCTGTTGCGCTGACTGCGCCTCCGGATAAGGAAGGCCGTAAACTGGATAACATCGGGAAGAGATTCTCGTCGATGTCGGCCCTTACGGTTAAGGCGGCAAACTCGCTAGCGCTTTTAGGGCGTTACAATCGCCAGATGTGGGCGGATGTTGCCCCATATCTAGGCACACTGCCAGAGGAGCAGAAAGAGGAGGTAAAGAAGATCCTCCTTGAGGGAGAGTGGTCCGCCTCAGAAATGATTGACGTGGCGATGGATATCGCCTCAACAGGATTTCGGCAGCTAGCGGGGGCAGCGGTCCTTAGACGCCAGGGATGGCTTAAGTCTACATCCTTCCGGCCGGAGGTACAGTCCAAAGTACTGGACATGCCGTTTGACGGAAACCTGCTCTTTGGGGAGCATATTGATGAAATGCTGCAGGGTATCAAGAAAGACACGGAGACCGCAAAAGCCTTGGGTACCCTCCAGTATAGAAATACTTCCTTTCGGGGCTCCAGAGGAAGAGGCCAGCAGACAAGAGGTGGCTATCAGAGATACAAATCCTCCTACGGCTCGTCCCAGCAATACAAGCCTCAATTCCAACAGAGGCAGCAACAAGGCCAGTCCTCGTACAATAAGTCGTCCTTTCGAGGGAGAGGAGGAAAGAAGGATACCAGAAGACAATGACTTCTTTCTCCAACAGGCCTCCACTTCTTCTCCACATTACGTAGTTGGAGGAAAGATTTCCAACTTCCTCCACAATTGGCAAAAAATAACGACGGATCGTTGGGTTCTACAACTGGTTCGGCCATACTTTGGAGTTCGTGGAAACTCCTCCTTCGAACCCCCCAGGTCCCATGCAGCACAAGAATCTGCATCTCCTTCAAGCGGAACTCTCACTAATGCTCCAGAAAAGAGCCGTAGAAAGAGTTCCCAGAGGTCAGAGGGGGAAAGGATTCTATTCCCGGTTCTTCCTAATAAGAAAAAAGGAGAAGAAATGGAGACCTATATTGGATCTAAGGAACCTCAACAGATACCTCAAGAAACAATCGTTCCGTATGGTATCCATTCAGGAGGTGTTACAGCTACTCAATTCCAAAGATTTCATGGTGTCCTTAGACCTCCAGGACGCCTATTTTCACATACTCATCCACAAAAGTCACCGCCAATACCTAAGGTTTGTAGTGGCGGGCAGACACTACCAATTCAGAGTGTTGCCATTTGGCCTAAAGTCGGCGCCACGCATCTTTACAAAATGCCTATCTCCAGTGGCAGCATACCTTCGCCAGCACCATCACCAGGTATTCCCTTACTTGGACGATTGGCTCATCAAGTCTCCTACTCTAGAAGGCGTAAGCGGATCTTACAACGCTTGTCTGCAGCTCTTCGAGAGCCTGGGGCTTACGCTCAACCAGGAAAAGTCAGTATTGCAGCCCTCTCAACGCCTCACTTTCCTGGGAGCAACTCTGGACACGCATCAGGAGAAGGCCTTCCCATCAGAGGAGCGTCAGGTCAAACTGAGGTCTCTTGCAGCCCACATTCAGGTCAAGAAGACCATCAAGGTGCGACTCTTCAAGTCATTACTAGGAATGATGTCCTCCAACATCCTCCTAATACCACACTGCCGCCTCCGTATGCGTCCCTTACAGGAGGCGTTATCCTCTCAGTGGATCCAGTGTACGGGATCCTTCGACGATCTTATCAGGATCACTCCGTCCATGGTGAAGGCCCTGCACTGGTGGCTTCAAACAAACAACCTAAACCAGGGCCTTCCATTCCTACTTCCAATTTCCCCACACGTGATAACAACGGATGCATCTTTGGAAGGATGGGGTGCGTTCCTGCAGGAACTTCAAATTCATGGTCAGTGGTTGCTGGCAGAAAAACAGCTCCACATCAACCTGCTAGAACTGAG
This sequence comes from Lissotriton helveticus, assembly GCF_964261635.1. NCBI lineage: Eukaryota > Metazoa > Chordata > Amphibia > Caudata > Salamandridae > Lissotriton > Lissotriton helveticus. The sequence continues at coordinate 460,724,188 of NC_136062.1, forward strand.
GGCAGTATACCTGGCACTCCGAGCATTCCTGCCTCGGATCTGGAACTCCCCCAGTGCTTGTGAGGACGGACAACACCACCACAATGCACTATTTAAACAAGCAAGGGGGAACTCGATCCATGACATTATCTCAAGAATCACAGCGAATTTGGAAGTGGCTACTCCAACACAACATTTCGCTGAGAGCGGAGTATGTCCCAGGAGCGGACAACACCCTGGCGGACTCACTGAGCAGGCAACGCTCCATTTGTCACGAGTGGGAGCTCGACCAACATGCTCTCGACACAGTGTTCTCCCGATGGGGCAGACCTCAACTGGATCTATTTGCGACGAAGATCGACGCAAAATGCCAACATTATGCGAGTTGGCATCCCCAGAAAGTATCTCTCGGGGATGCATTTTCGATGGCATGGTGCAACGTCTTTGCTTACGTTTTTCCTCCATTTCCCCTGATCCCCAAGGTCATCCGGAAACTGAAAGCGGAGCGTTGCACCCTGATCCTGGTAGCCCCAGCGTGGCCGCGCCAACACTGGTTTACAGAACTACACATCCTGTCACTGGAGCTTCCGATTCCATTCAGGCCTTACCCGCATCTCCTCACTATGAACCAGGGGCAAGTCCAACATCCAGATCCGACATTTCTCAGATTATCGGCTTGGCTCCTGAGTTCAGAGCTTTTCAGGATTTAGATATTCCTCAGGACTGCAGAGTTGTCTTAGCCAGGGCCCGTGCTGACAGTACCAACAAAAAGTATTCCCTTAAGTGGAAGAGATTCTGTTTGTGGTGTAAAGCTAACAAGCTGCACCCATTCTCGTCATCTCCGGCTCAACTTCTGCCTTACCTGCTTCACCTGGCCAACTCGGGATTGGCCCATGCCTCAATCAAAGACCACCTGGCAGCCATATCTCGGTTCAGGCGCTCTTCGTCTGGAATTTCCCGATGGTCGAATAGACTGGTCACGCAATTTCTGAAAGGCTTATTCAGGACTTATCCTCCAATAAAACCTTTACCACCTACATGGCAACTCAATGCGGTCATGGCTCAATTGATGAAACACCCCTTTGAGCCAATGCATAAAGCAGACCTCAAATACTTGTCATGGAAAACAGCTCTTTTGCTGGCTCTCACATCAGCAAGGCGAGTGAGTGAACTGCAGGCTTTCTCTATTCAAGACCCGTTTCTTCAGTTCAAACAGGACAGGGTCATTCTACGGACTAACCACAAATTCATACCAAAGGTTCCGTCTGCTTTTCATCTAAACGAGCCTATTGTCTTGAGATCTTTCTTTCCGAAGCCATCTTCAGCAGCGGAGAGATCTCTACATTCCTTAGATCTGAAAAGATGTCTAAAATTCTACATTCATAGAACGGAACAATTTCGCAAGTCCAACCAATTGTTTATTTCCTTCAGCAGGCCCAGGAAGGGCCTACCACTGTCAAAGCAGAGCATTTCAAGATGGATCTCTGCGGCCATTGCCTTCTGCCATCAGCAGGCAGGACATCCTCTGCCCTCCAAGGTTCGGGCTCATTCCACGAGAGCGGTTTCCACCTCCATGGCGCTCTTTTCTGGGGTGCCCATTGTCGACATTTGCAGAGCGGCGACATGGAAGACACCACATACGTTCACCAAGCACTACTGCTTGGATTCAGAACTTATGAAGGATGCAGCAGTGGGTCAGGCGGTGCTCCGTCATCTATTTCATTAGAGGTGAGCCTTCTTCCTTTCATCCCACCTTTCCTATTACCTAATTGCACATTTCTTATCCTGCTACTGTTTGCAGTTTATTGCGTTGCACTATTGATAAGTTGTTATCAAGTGTCTTACATGCTATATTATGCGAAATGTGCTGCCTATTGCTTGCTACTCTGATTCAGGCATGTGAATCTATGAAAGATACCCATAATACTGGATAAGAAATGCGTTACTTACCTGTAACTGCAGTTATCCAGTATTGGTATCTTTCATAAATTCACATGCAACCCACCCGCCTCCCCTGGAAGGGCTCACCTTGGTTCTCTCAGAAGGTACTACTTAGCACTGTGCTTACGAAAATCTGAGGGACTAGGGCTCCTTCCAGGAAGGTTCTAGAGGGTGGTAGTAGCTGATTGGCTCCTGGCCAAAGTTTGGTCCTTTTTACAAAAGGATAGGTTACTAATGTGAGGCCTCTGGCCTATTAGTATGTATATGTCTATATGACATTACTGTTATTATATACCGGTGACTCCCACCCCGACGACGGGGAATGATTCAGGCATGTGAATCTATGAAAGATACCAATACTGGATAACTGCAGTTACAGGTAAGTAATGCATTTTTTAGTGATAGCATGACTCCATTTTTATTTTAGTTATATTGTTGATATTTTGTAAGACATGTGTGTTTCAAAGTATCTGCAGCATATGTAGCTAGCACACTGAAAACAACACTTTTCAAACATGTTATCAATAAAGTGGCTGAACGCCTCTCTTCACCACTTCGGAAACGCTAGGCTGCACCATATTACCAAGGATATGGTGCAGCCTAGCATTTTCCCCTGCGCTGGCGATAAGTTTTACAACTTATCGCCAGCGCAGGCACTCTTGGATCAGACTGCAAGGGTGTCTGTTAGCAGGGAAGGTTTGTTTATATACAGGAAGGAGTTCCTTCCTGCACATAAACAAACCTTAAATACCATTTTGTAACATACATGTGTGCTACTACATGCATCACACGTGTAAGTTACAAATTGGCATTTTTAAAAAGAGGTTTGTTTATGTACGGGAAGTGACACCTTCCTGTACATAAACAAACCATGGCATTTTGCTTTTCCAATGTGTTCTGCATAAGGCAACACACATGGAAAAAGCAAAAACGAGGAGAAATGAATCATTTCTTCTCTTTTCACTACCTTAAGGCCAGGATTTTTCTGGTCTTAAGTTCGGCGCTGCCACCTATTATCTCCAAGCTTGGTAATAGATGGCAGTGTCGAAGTGAATGGGTGTTGCAGTAGAATGCCCACCGCAACACCCACTGCACGCCCCCTTTAACTATTCATTTATTGTGAAAGGGGCCCTATTTCCAAGGCAGCGTTAAGCCAATTAACGTGGCTTTGAGCCACGTTAATTGCCTTAACCCTGCCTTGATAATAGGGCGATGCAAATATCGCCAGCGTTATTGGTTAGGAAAGTGCTGATAACGCAGCAATAAGGTGCTTGATAATATGCCCCAAAATGGTCTAACACAAGAAGGGCTGTGGGGCCAGAGAACAAATATGAGGTTGGATGTGGTTGAGTTGGTAAAGAATGGAATATTATAAAATCTTTGATTTTTCTAAATAAGTCATGACAAATCAGACTCAAGCCTTTAGCAGAGCACAATATGCACAAGAAACTATTGATGGACGGAATGCTGGGCAATGCAAACATACACACCCAGTCACAAGGATCTGGGTTTAATACATCTTCTTTTGCTCAGCACACCACCCCAGTTTGGACCCAGCCAAATGCAAATCAGTCTTGACCCTGTTCTTTGTGGGAACAGTCCAGCCCGAATTGCCAAGTCAGGTCCTCCCTGGACCGAAACAAGCATCCTGGGACCGGTTGCAGGGCATCACCCTTCATCAGCCAGGCTAGCTTGAATTCATTGGTCTAGAAAGCACGGAACCCACGTCTGATCATACCCTTCCCACTTAGGGTGACATATGCAAAAGAAACAAGTTATGGAAGGCTGGACAATGCAAACATTCACTCCCAGTCACAAGAATATGGGTTTAATCCATCATTCTTTTGCTCACCACACCACTCCAGTTTGGACCCAGGCGTGGGTCCCTTGCTCACTGGGCCACTGGATTCAAGCTAGCCTAGCTGATGAAGGGTGACATACCCTGAAACAGGTCCCAGGATGCTTGTTTCTGGTGCAGGGAGAACCTGGCTTGGCAGTTTGGTCTGGACTGTTCCCATGAGGCACAGTGTCAAGACTGGTTTGCATATGGCTTGGTCCAAACTGGGGTAGAGTAGTGGACGAAAGAACAATGGATTTAACCCAGATCTCTTGACTGGGAAGAATGCTTGAATCATTCAGCATTCCGTCCAATCGTTTGTTGCATTTACACTATAGCAGAGCACCAGCCGGAATACTGTTTCTAAAAAATGTGATGCTGAGGGTCTAGTGAATATGTTGTGGGCAATCTTCCTGGCAGCAATGTTTAACCTCATTCTGGAAAAGGAGTCATCCCCAAAAGCTAGAAAGGCTCAGTAATCCACCCCATGTTTAAGGGAGGTGCTGCATCTTTACCAAGCAATTATCGCTTCATTGCACTCTTGAACGCAGATCTTAAAATCTTTTCTACACTGCTACCACACGATCTGGAGGCATGGGCATCAGACACTGGCAGACTCCCACTCAACCAAACTGGATTTACCAGGAGCCAAAGTACTCTACCAAATCTCGTGGCAGTGGGGCTGATCATCAGTAGAGCCAAGGCCACAAGCACCCCTCCACATGTATTTTGTTGATTTAACACCATCAATGCTACAGAGATTCATCCTCTGTGCTAATCATCGATGAATCCCATTGTTCATGACGAGCTCAGCTCGTCATGAGCACACAAGCAGTGTACTGCATGACGAGCTGAGCTCGTCATGAGCATGGAAGGGGTTCAAGGCAGCGTTTGACTGTGTCCTGTGCAGCAGGCTATGAGCTAAACTCCAACAATGGGAAATTCTGCCCAACTTCTTGTGAGGAATTAAGGCTCCTATACTCAGAAACGTGGGTTAAGATTAAGATCGGAGATGACACTCACTTGTAATGGGAAGTGAAAAAAACATCAAACAATCTAAAATAAGGTTGGTTTTAGCACCACTACTATTTCATTCATATATTGCAGACTTCTCCATAGACCAGGATGACCAGACATCCCATGCTCTGAGCCTTGGTGGCCAGCAACTATCAAATATTCTGTATGCATTCGATCTGATACTACCTAGCAATGCCAGATTAGGCCCACAGAGATTTTTGAACCACCTTGCATCATATGCAGAGGACAACGACCTGGAAATGAATTGCAAAAAAACGAAAGTGATTTCACTCAATCATCGCATTTAAAATCAATGCAAATGGCACCTTAGCTGAAACACAATTGATGAAGCACCCGCATACGTGTATTTAGGAGTCAATAAATATGCAAGAGCAATGTTTGCACCCCAAAGAGAGGGGATTAAAAGAAAAGCGCAGGCACTTAATCATGCCTTTACAACGCTGGCAAGAACCATTCGGGGCAATAATCTCAAGCCATTCGTAGCAGTAATGAAGGCTAAACTGTTACCTACCCCCTCCTATGGGTCGGAATTAATGATAGGCGCTGAGGCCAGTGTCCTTGATAAAATCATGATAAGATCCTATAAACAAGTCTTCCAGCACCCAGATTGGCATCGCCCACTCAAGTTAGGCTAGAGTTCTCACTGAAAAAGCAGACATTCGCCATACTTGCGACGATTATTACGTTTTGCCACAAACTGTGGTCAGCCGCTGAGGACAACCCTGGCTAATCTAATCTGTTCCGATTGAAAAGGGGATCAGTGAATAAAAAAAAAATACCATGAATAAAGCATTGACATGCTCGAGGTGGGTGACCTGTGGAACCTTAACATATCTGGTCAAGCTTTTAGAAGAGCAGTGAAAAAATGCATTAAATTGCAAAGTTGGATGAATGCTAAAGACAAGGTGACCAAAAGGTCATACAGGTGGTTGTTACTGAAATTTTACGAAGCTCAAAGAGAGTCATCCCTCCTGGAGGCCACCCAACTCCTGAAGATTAAACAGGGATTATTGACATTATGACTTGTTGATATTCCAACTTTAGACTTTCTTCCAAAGTGGAGGGAAGGTGGCAAAAGAGGAGACCATGAATGCTGCTTATGTCACCAGGCAGACGGAACCTTGAAGCATGTCATCTGTATCTGTTCTGCTCTGGCCATACATTGAAAAAGCTTGTTAAAAAATAATTTAATAAGTTAGGTATCAGGTCGTGTTGATCAGCCCAAATTGAGTCATTGGATCCAAGGAACGCAATGCTGAACATTAGACTAGTACAGTTCTTGGACATTTTCAAATCACTTGCCAAGGTAGATCCATGGACACTGGCAGGGGTCAAGATAAATGGTAAAGAAGGTCCCTGTAAGAACTTTTGAATGTATTTATACCATGGCATGTTGCGAGGCACCATGAATCCTTGTTTCCAATCCCGTCAGGTTGAGTACCAGTTTCATACTCCCATAAATGTTCTCTTGGCTAAATATTAGCATCTTTTGTGCACGTTTTGCGCACATTTGCATATTGCATAGGCCTTTGCTAGTTCAACACTAATACTTTTGCACTTTCTGCTTTTACACATTCTTGCTCATTGTGTAGCCCCAGCAAATTCTGTATTAGTGGCACTGCCTAAACAAGAATGAAGATCTGCACGATTGCACTTTATGCTCTTCTTTGCACACACAGGTAACACTAGAACCAGCCAAACTGTTCTCTTGGCATATTTGTGCACATTGTATAGGCCTCAGTTGCTCTTCCTTTAGTGCAGGATGTTATGGGGCACCAGACAGGACTAAAGCTATCCAGCCTGCACTCTCGCTACTGACCAAATAGGAATAAAGATCTATATGGTTGTACTTTATATACTAAGTATCTTGTACAAAACGACAACACTGGATTTAGCTAAATTGTCCTTGAACATACTAATTGTATATGATTGGTGTTTGTGCTCTATATTTCTTTCTAGTTATATGCCCAGATTTGTATTTTTAAATAATGTTTATGGTTTTTATTGACTAATAAATGAATATTTACTATTAGTGAATATGTTTTTATTTTCCCAGGTATGCATTTACTAACACCACAGGACAGGCAACAATCATCCCCATAAAAGATCCTAATGCAGCCCTTGGGCAGACAGTTGGTCTCACCAATCTGGATTTAGCTAAAATCAACCGGCTATATAACTGTGGTAAGTAACAGTTTGCTATGATTAATTTGGATATTTGGGATTAGTTCAACATTCCCCTACTCTTCTAGCATCCCAGGGCCATTCCTTCTTCTCCGAGATGGTGTCCACTAATCCCTGAGTGATTAAATAAATTCCAGCATTCTCATTTACTATGCAGCACTCCCATCATATCTCAGCATCTTTCAATTGATGTGGTTCCTGTATACTCTTCTCTTTGTGATCACACTTTACGAAACAATTCTCTATACCCTCTCATCTGATCTCATCATCCTCTCCTGCATGCGATCTAATATCACTACCTACAATGTGATTGCAGAATCTTCCTTTATGTGTTCTCAACTTCCTCTATTTCATGTGATCCCAATGTCGTCTTCACCTGTCTGTCCACATTATTCTCTTCAAGGTGAACATAGTATCACCATCTCCACTTTATCCTAGAATCTTTTACTTTCATCCGCTCCTTCACGAGATCTCAGCATCGACTCATTCTTGTGATCATAGCATCCTCTAACTTCATATGATCCCAGGAGTCTCTCGTTCATGTGATCATAGCATCCTCTCCGTTCATGTGTCCCCAGGATTCTCTCGTTCATTAGATCATGGCATCCTCTCCCTTCATGTGATCCCAGCATTGACTCATTCATGTGATCATAGCATCCTCTCCCTTCATGTGATCCCAGAATTCTCTCATTAATGTGATCATAATCAATCATTTGTAAAGCGCACTACATACCCGCGAGGGTCTCAATGCGCTGGGGGGGAGGTGGGGGCCTCTACTGATCGAATAGACAGGTCTTTAGTATCCTCCTGAAGGTCAGCAGGTCTTGGGTCTGTTGCAGGCTCAGTGGGAGGGTGTTCCATGTCTTGGTGGCGAGGAGGGAGAAGGATCTCCCGCCGGTGGTTGTTCTTCGGATGCATGGGACGGTAGTGAGTGAATGGTCGGCAGAGCGTAGCTGGCGGTTGGGGGTGTAAAAGGAGAGCCGTCTGTTGAGGTAGGCTGGGCCGGTCTTATGGAGTGCCTTGTGTGCGTGAATGAGGAGCTTGATGGATATCCTCTTGTTGATGGGGAGCCAGTGCAGGTTTCTCTGGTGGGGTGATGTGGCCGTGTCGTGGTACATCGAGGATCAGTCGTAGCATCCTCTCCCTTCATATGATCTCATATTCTCTTGTTCATGTGATCCCTTCATGTGATCAAAGCATTATCTCATTAATGTGATCATAGCATCTCCCTTTATGTGATGCCAGTATCGACTTGCTCATGTGATAATAGAATCCTCTCCCTTCATGTGATCCCAGCATTCTCTCCTTCATGTGACCTCATCATCCTCTTCTCTCATGGAGCCTTGGTATCCCCTTCTCTCATCTGATATTGTCATCCACTCCTCTGTGCAATCTAACACCACTTTCTTCAGGTGATCCCAGAATTCTCCTTTATTTGATCCTACTTCCGTGGCATAGCTGACCACGGCCATATGGCGGATGCAGCTTAGTACAGCTCAACAACCTGACCCATGATCCTATGTCATCCATCTGCAATCTGGCGCCTACTTTAAGTGCACCTGTGAAGTGCGGTGTTCCAGAGTGCCCCGGTAAATCATTCTGTCAACTCTGAAGACCGCGGCAACCCACTGTCTGGCCCTGTGACATGTAGGGGACTGCAAGGAGTGCTGGCTCCGGGGTCTGGTGTGGTGACCTGTTGGGGTTCTGCTGCATTGTGGCCACTGAGATGGGACCTTCCTGCATGGCCCTGCCTTTTTTGCTATTGTTTGGCATTGAATGTAACACTTCCCTCGCTCAGAGGCAGCCGGTGAGGATTTGAGGCAACAAGGATTTGTGCCGCTGGTGAGGCCTGCATTGAGTGGAACACGCCTGGAGGCAGAAGCCAGAGATGAGGGGGAGCCAGCTGCCACCGTTTCCCCTACCCCTGGTGAGGTCGGTGGACCCTTCTGGCCCGATCCTCTTTATGTCACACACCATGAATCTGACTGCAGCCATCGAGCCCCCTAGTTGACCTGCGGCTCGGCACCCATGAGGCAGCGGATAGTACAAATGGCCGAGCCCCGTTGGGTAGAAAAAGCCTTAACTTGGGGACTTTTCTCCCTCCTGCAGCCACTGCTCATCGTGCCTCCCCCTTTTCTTCTTAATTGGGTTCCTCCTGGACAGTGTTTTGGTTGCCCACCCGGGACTGATCTTGCCGGCCCCATCGACTGAGGGCTGATACATGAATGGACTGAGCCCATCAAGGCGTTTGATAACAAGAGTGTGCGGTGCGTGGTGTGCTTCACCGTAGGGCGGCAGGGGGGCTTAGAATGCTCATTCCCCTCTCCCCACCACAGAATGACAGCACTAGAGTATAGGTGAGGAGGATTACTTACCTATGCGGACCACCCCCTGCCACCCCAGCATCTCACCACAGTCTCTAGCTTATCAGGGCACAACAGTTCTTGTACTGTTATCGCCTGACTTGCATGGCTCCCACGATGCAACACATCACCAGTTGGCAATGACTAGGGACTGCTTGTGCCTCTCTCTTCACCTGATGTCCACTTCCCCGATGAGAGGTGCGGTGGGTTCTTAGGTAACTACCGGCCTAAGCTGCTTGAAACACCGGCGGTGCTTCCTCAGACACAGGACAAACAGTGGGATGTCTCCTGCACTATTTGTGTCCACGCGCCCCCCACCCTCAGGACATTCTTGGAGAGAGTGAACTACACTGGGTGGCACCTTCACTTGGAGTCTGTGTCACACGTTTGCCTCTGTGAATGCGCTGATGATCCATAGTGCCCGTTGGGTGTGGGATTGTGCTCTTGGCGTCCATTTCCCTACACTCTTGCCTGGATCACCCATACCTATACCAAACTCCCACTTTGTGAGAATGAAATATATGCGGAGCGTGGAGCCCATAGAACCCACTCATTGGGATGCCTGGAGGCGATCTCTATGGAGTTGCAGGGACGTAAAAGTCATGATCATCCTGTGCCAGAGGGGTTTGATCAAATTCTGATCGCCGTGGCAGAATCACGTCAGGACTTGCATACCAGAATGGATGCTGTGGCGATTGAGGTTGACTTACTCCATGAAGGCCAGAGGAAACTGTCAGGACGAGTCACCCAGACAGAAAGCACCCTCAATAAACTACGATCCACAGTCAGGGACATCGAAGGTCAGGTCCGCTCCTTGGAATTAACGGTGCGGGATGTTACAGTACAGGGTGGAGGACTTAGTGTGCCACCTTGCACTACAATCCACTGTGTATCTTGCTGAGAGTTGGCCAGTGAGTGCAGCTGGAAGCTGTTCCATTATATAGTCTCGAGCCCCTTGTTATCAACGACTAAAGCTGTACTGTTTGTTTGGTGCATGGTCAGGGATCTTGACTACTGACGTCTGTTATGACCTGTCAGTTGTGTTTGTTCTCAATATTGTTTACTGATTATCAAAAGCTGAACGAATATCTCCTGCTGCATTAAACATCTTTGTATAGAATGTGTAGACCCTGGAGGGAACAGAAGTGCTACTGTCATTTTCATCCTTATATTGTAATGAGTAAACTATTGTGTGCACTGCAAATATTAATAATAGTTGGTTACAACATATAAATATATAGGATCCCATTTCCTCCGTGAAATACCTCTATTTATTCTCTCCATTGTGCAATCCCAGCATTCCATTCTTGAAGTGCTCCCAATACCCTCTACTCCATGTGCTCTGTGTGATTCCTGCATCTAGTCCTCCCAACTACGTCCTGTCTGTTCCACATAGGATCTCATGATCCCCTTCTCTCATATGATCCCAGCATCCTCTTCTTCATGTGATCTCTCTTTATCAAGGAATTCTCTCTGCCTATGCTCTCTCCTGTGTGATAACATTCTGCTGTTCTTCATGTATGTCATGTGAGCCCAGCATCCTTCACTCCATGTAATACCATGATCTAATTTCAGTATCCCACACTCCACTTGACCCTAACATTCCCTCATCCTCATGAACTAAGTTTCCTCTCTTTAATGTGTCATCCTTGCAGTCGCTCTTCCCAGCAGTGCCAGTATCATCTCCTCTAGTGATTCCTGCAACTTCTCCTCTCTCCTTTCCATGTTACTTCAGCATCCTTTTCCCCATGTGATTTCAGTACCCTCTTCTACTTGTGCACCATGTTAGATGTGCATAATCTCCTCTATGTGATTGCACCATCCTGTCCTCCAAATGATCCCAGCAGATTGTTCTTTAAGTGGCCTGAGGGTAGGGGGCGCGTGGACACAAATAGTGCAGGAGACATCCCACTGTTTGTCCTGTGTCTGAGGAAGCACCGCCGGTGTTTCAAGCAGCTTAGGCCGGTAGTTACCTAAGAACCCACCGCACCTCTCAGTATATTCTCCTCCATGTGCTTTCACCATGAGGTTCTCCATGTGATCCCAGCTTATTTTCCACCACGTTACTTGAGTTTCCCATTCTCTATGTGATGCCAACAACCTTTCCTCCATGTGATTCAATTTTCCAGGTGATCCTGTTCCTTAAGTGATCTCGGTATACCCTTTTACATTCTGTTCACCATGAGATCCCGCTAGCCTCTGCTCCATGTGATTTCAGAGTCTTGTTCTCCAGTGATCCCAGGACCAAATCCTCCATGTGATTCCAGCATCCTCGTTTCGATTAGATCCCATCATTCTCTCCTCCATGTAATTCCTGCTTCCTGGTCTTCTTTCGATCTTAACACCCTTGTTGACATGTGGTCTGAGCATCCATTCTTTCTGGTTTCTGTGATATCATCCCCTGCATGTGATCACAGGATCCTTCTCACCAAGTGATCCCAACACCCCATCTGTGTTTTCCCCAACATACATGTCTTGGATTGTTTCCAATAATTCTTTCCGTTCATGTGATCAGCACATTTTCTCCTTCCACTTTATTACAGTATTTTCTGTTATCATAAGATTTGATCACTTTGCCCTTCTTGTGATCTCAGCTGATCTGTTTTCCCTTCTTGTGATTTCAGCATTCTCTCTTACCACTTGATTGCAGCAAAGCTCACTCCTTGTGAGCTCATCACCATCTCCTGTAACTACTGCAAGTGCTGCAACCCCCACCTTAGGACTTTTAAGAGAGTTTTCTCTATGTTACTTCAGTGTGTAGGTCCTGCTGCTGCCTAGTTATTGATGTTAGTGTTGTCATGGCCTCTATCAAAAAAGGTAAAAACTCAAAGTTCCAAGTGTTTCACTGCTTTTTGAAGTAGTAAAGAGGCCTGAACAGACCTGCTCATGAAAGGTCCCTTTTCCTAATTTCCCTTTCAGATATGTGCAGCACAATCTCCAGGGTGGGCTATGGATTTCTGAACTCTACCAATTACCCTTCACAGTACCCAAGCAATACTGACTGTTCGTATCTGATTCGAGCTAATGCTGCAAAGGTAAGTCTGCAGAAAGTTCTTTTTTGGTTATGCGTGTTCGACCATTAAGCTGTCAGACAGTGGAGATTGCACCATTGATTTGAAAGCCTCCCTTGATATGGAAGACTCCAGGGCAGTGTCCTGATGCCAAGCCACTTCTCTGCTTTCTCTTCCAGATTTTGCTCACATTTAAGGCCTTCGATATTGAGTCCTCTCCAAACTGTGAGTCTGATTATGTCATGGTTTATGATGGGATGACCAAAGACTCCCCGGTCTTACTGAACAGAGCCTGTGGGAGAGGAAGTGTGCCCCCAGTGGTCTCTTCAACAAATGTCATGCTGCTGCAGTTTGTTACCAATGGAGCCATCTCTGCCAGCGGGTTTAACGCCTACTACCAGAACAGTAGGAGACTTTCTGTTTCTTATCTCTTATTCACTAGGTGATTGGTTGTTTGAATGTCACATTAGCTTATGACACCTCAATAGAATACCTTTTCAACAACTTTAAAAGATATTTTCATAGCATTGGCCTTTTCAATAGCTGAATAAAATGTTCCCGTTGAATGAACAGATACATGTGATATAGACTAACACATACACCTACCCACAATGGGCCACTGGGTACTAAAACTAGAGTCAGTAAGGACAGAGGTCAAAAGTACTAAAGGAGAGAAGTGAAATGATAACCTAGCAAAGTACAAATCCAGGAATAAGTTATCGTTATGAGACATGACGGAATTTACAAGAATGGAATTTTATGTGTATGCAACTGATCATGGGTCTGATACCAGAATATCTCTCCCAGAATATTGTCCAACATAAATTTCATTCTTAATGGAATTACTAAAATATTGGCACATTGAGTTCATAATAGAAAATCTACACTCTATCAGATTATATTTTTGGAAACAATATTCAAGACACAATATAATTGTCAAACAGTAGTTTCATCAATGATATTCTGACATGCAACCCTTATTTTGCGTAGCCAAGGCCTGCTACTGCTGGCACCAAACAGCACTGAGTAGCCTTTAGTCCTGTTTAAAAATAGGTTTTGTGGTAATGAATGAATGGTTGAAGGAAAAATTACACTCCTAACATGCACTAGTGAATCATCGCTGCATGTTGCTAAAGTATTTGGAACAAACCAGTGCTTCTGAAACATAGATGGTGATGGCACGTAGAGGTTTCTGGATGTTTGACAGTGTGTCTCTCTTTGCTTTCTAGTTGCTTGTGCCCATGTGTACAGCACTTCACCAGGTACTGTCACATCAGAAAACTATCCTCAGAACTATCCAGCCAATTTGGACTGTGGGTACTACATCTCGGCCCCATCAGGGAATAAGGTCAGTAGCACAACACACTCTTTACTATTACACTGGGAGAGCCTATGATACCACGTCAAGTGGTAGAAGAATGTGATGACACATTACCCCTAAAAAAGGCTCCTCTTTTCTTCTGTGTCTCATATCATAGATTTCCTTGACATTCACTGACTTTGACTTGGAGCCCAGCTTCCCCCGCTGCCACATAGACTACCTAGCCATCTATAATGGTCCCACAAACAATGACCCACTGATTGGTCTATATTGTGGATCTGGTCCAGTCCCATCAGTGGTGTCCACAGGGAACTCATTGCTGCTCCAGTTCCACAGTGACAGTTCAGATGAGAGGACAGGCTTCCAGGCTACATACACCTTCGGTAAGTTGATTCGCGCTAAATGTTTTCACGTGCTAGGTTGAGTTGAGTTGTTATGTTGTATTGCATTTTGTGGTACTGTATTATAAGTTTCATGTAGCAATGTTTTCCGGAAGGTTTAGAACTACAACAACAACACACCAAGCTAACCAAGAATTACCACAGAAGCTATTCAGGTACCAGCCATGAATTTGATTTACTAGTTGGGTGACTTTACCAAACAGTTTGCCATACCTTGGTAATCCACAAAATTAAAGGACCACATGATTGTTGTTTGAAAAAAAATGTGACAAGAATCACTGGTGCAAAATCCTACAGCGAAACCAGCTTTTACAATAAGGCATGAACACAAGAAACTCAACGTAAAGTCACTATATCATGTTCCAATGGGGTTTAAAATCAAATCCAGAGAGCTACACTTCTCACAAAAACCATCTTAGCACAAAGGACAATGAGACTTGCAAACAATGGACGACTACTGCATACCAACCTGGGTCCTCCTTTTAGTCATCCCACAAAAATTCCCTTGAACTGGAGCTCTGATGACAGAAGCATAGACCAGAATCTTCAAAAAGAATGGCTCAAGGCAATGGGACATGTTGAACCATCCATGAGAACCATAAACCATTTTCTAGGATCTATCATATCCTTCCTGGCCTCTGTTGCACACCCCTGGCTACTCTCCGTTTCTTCCCCGTTAAGGCTTGAAGAACCATGAAGTGATTGTGCAACAGTGTGAGAGCCATCCATACCTGCCAACGAAGTGAATGTGGCACTTGTTTGCATCCCTTCTCTCATAACCTCAACTCATCCTCACTATCATGTTCCGATCCATCCATTGTGATGATCTTTATGACATCTCGGCTACAAGTTAAAGGCCACTTTATAGTCACAAAGATAGCCATTTTGCAGATGGAATGTTTACCTACAACTGAGATGCTCTTATCTGAACTTGGCCACAGATACTTGGGGCTACAAATCCCTATGAAGAATCTTGAAGAGTTTGAGTTTAGTGGTGCGAAAAACAAGTAAAGAAAAAGCTCCTCTCACTAGGCAATGTTGTAAAGACTCAACAGTGTAGCAATTAAATATTCCCAAACCAATAAAATGAAATTTCAACAAGAATGTTACTATTTTGATGCAATGCAAATATTAAGACACTATGATGCAATGTTTCAGTTCCACCTCTAGCAATCGCTGGTGCTTTGGACACTCTCTACTCCAATTCAAAAGAAATCTCTCTGCATTTAGTTACAGGAGAGCTCTCACTTCCCTAACATATCTCATTAGGTATGTAACTCTGCCAGGTTTCATCAAAGATAAAGAGGACAACATTTTGCATCAAAGCTTTACCCTTCAGGCTTCTTAGATACTGCACCATGTGCCCCTTCATTCTTCTCTCAGGATGCATGTCCGTGTTCCCCACAAGCTGCCTTGCTCATTTGTCCTCCTCTATCTAGCAATACACTTAAGTAGTATAACTTCTCTTCCAGGGGTATCCTCATCAAAGTCATAAGCATTAGAATATTCCCGCCCATGTGCGGGACCCCGGAAACACTATATTATATGTGCCCCACATATATATATATATACTCATATATATATAAATACATATATATATATAACATGCAATAGCAGCCAATAGAAACAGAGCTGAAATATGCTGTGTAGAATTTCCACCATACATGTAATAATAATAAGCATTAGAAACATGAGAAACAACAAAAAAGTTTGTTTATAAATTGTTTTAATGCTCAGAAAGCAGTAGAAATTCTTATAACTCACTGGAAGCATAGAAAGCTCCCAGGCTGCATTGCAAACACACAGTCTAAAAAGACTGAAAAGCTAACCTGTAGCTGCATAGCAATAAACTGACACCGTGCCTTTAAGGCACTCATGACCTCCAGTATCCCATCATGCCTCAGGGGTGACAGTTAGGTCAGTTGTTCTTTCCGGCTCCTTCAGAGAAGGACCCTGGTTACACAGCTCCACTAATTTTCCCGTTTTTTGACATAAAAACTCTTCACTTTTGACAATGTTTTGTTCTTACTCGACATTTAACATCTAGTCAAGTAAGATACTGTCTTTTTCAGTCAATTTGGTGAGCATTTTCTCCTGAAAATGCCTTCACTCTTTGACAAATGCCCTTCTTGTGGCAACAAGAAGGCCAAGTCAGACAACCACGACGACTGTATCCTGTGTCTGCCTGAGGAACATGATCCAGGCACCTGTCCTCATTGTGAACACCTGTCAGGAAGAACTTTAAAAGACAGGGAGAGGATTCGCATTTATGGCCTAGCTCATAGGTCATCAAGAGGAAGATCTCCGGTGAGGAAGGGCTCCAAGAAGACTCATTCATCGTCCAGGAAGAAGTCTTCACACCCCTCACCCTCAGCGTTGGGCTCGGCGCTGAGAAAAGAACAACCGGTGGATCATTCATCATCTAAACTGCCGTCGACGGCGGGCTCGCCGTCGAAGAGAAGACCAGGTACGTCGACGTCGTCGAAGGATCCAGTTCCATCGTCGAAATCCCCTCCGCCGGCGTCAACCGGGCGACGTCCGACGTCGAGGAAGGGAACTCCGCCGCCGTCAACCGGGCGACAGTCGGTGTCGAGTTCCAAGACCCCTCCGCCGTCGTCAACCAGGCGACGACTGGCGTCGAGGGAGGTCACCCCTCCGCCGTTGTCAATCAGACGTCGACTGGCATCGAGAAGTGTGACTCCTCCGCCGTCGTCGAAGAAGCGACGTTCGGCGTCGAGGACCAAGACCCCTCCGCCGTCGACAGGGAAGAGTCGATCGGCGTCGAGGAGGCAGTCTCCGTCGGTGTCTCGTCAGCTCTCGGCGTCGAGGGTGTCCAATACCCCTCCACCGTCGTCGCACAGACATTCGACGTCGAGGCAGAAAACTCCGTCGACGGCTGATCATCACCGTTCGACGTCGAGAGAAAGACCTCCGTCGACGATTGGACATCGTCACTCGACGTCGAGGCAGGGTGCTTCGTCGACGACAGGACATCGTCGTTCGACGTCGAGACTTCCGTCGACGACTGGGCATCGTCGTTTGACGTCGAGAGAGAGGACTCCGTCGACGGCCGGTACTCGCCGTTCGACGTCGAGACATGGAACTCCGTCGGCGGCTGCTCATCGCCGCTCGACGTCGAGAGACCACACATCCTCGCAAAGACATTCAAAAACAAGATTGTTTGATCCGCCGACTCCCCGAAAGCATTCGACCACGAGGGAAGATCGCTCGACGTCGAGATGTTCAGATGTGGTGATGGTAACGGAGTCAGCTTCCCGTCATTCCACCTCAAGGTCCTCTGGCTCCTCAACTGCATCTTCGAAGTCCAGAAGTCCGGTACGCAAATCACCTGAGCGTCGGACGGACCCTTGGGCGGATAAAGTCAGACTGTCACCTAGATGGTACAGGTCTTTGGACCATTGGAGAGATTCTGGGGCTGCAAAGCGTATGCAAGACTATGCCAGCTCGCAGCACAGGTCTCCTCTTCAGGATCTGGTGGAGGAGATGGACAAGCATAGCCCTCCCAGGCGCAAATCTCCTGTGAGAGCACCTACCGGATCTCCCAGAAGGCCCCGATCTCCCAGAAAAGAACCAGAGGAGCGGGTCAGGTCTCGCTCTCCTAGACGAGAAGAGCGTTCGAAACGATCAAAAGAGAGGAGGCACAGTGTCCACCGTAGACGTCGACGAACTCCGTCTACTTCATCTACCTCTTCTACCAGGTCTTCCAAGAGGGACTACTCCCCTACTTTGACGGACAGTCCTACGTCCCGATCCTCCCCAGTGGATGACATTGGCACGTATCTGGATGTCTTGCAAAGAGGAGCCCAGAAGCTGAGCATTGAAATGTCTGTCCCTCAGGTTACAACGACAGTCATTTTTGAAACTTTACACAAAAAGGCGATCACCGGTCCTCTACTACCATTAGTCCCGGGGATTATGGATCCTGTCAAGGAGGTATTCCTAACTCCGGCGGCTATCAGAGCTGTGCCAGCCCGCATCCAGAAGAAATAAAAACCGGCCTCTTCTGACCCGGTTTTTGTAAGATCTGACCCTCCAGCAGACTCTGTTATTGTGGCGGCGGCGAGGAAGACACACGCAGTTGCCGGTTCTTCTTCAGTCCCACCAGACAAGGACAGCAAGACTCAAGACTCCTGGGGCCGCAAAGTTTGCAACTCAGCTGCGTCGACTCTTAAGGTTTCTAGTGCGGCTGCACTTCTGGGTCGATACGACAGAGCCTTATGGGACTCTATGGAAAGGTTCAAAGCCAAGCTGCCAAAAGAAGACCAGCAGGATTTTGAAGAGACCGTGACTGAAGGATGTCTGGTGGCGAATCAGATGATAAGCACGGCTGCGGATGGTGCTGTCCTTGCGGCGCACTCCTATTCTCATGGGGTTTGTGCCAGGAGATCGGCATGGTTGCGCCTGAAAGGCCTGAAGCCGGATGCTCAACATCGCATCCTTAATCTCCCCTTTTCGGGTTCCGCTCTCTTCGGGGAGCATGCTGACGAAGAAATGACCCGAATGAAGACGGAACTGGACACAGTGAAAGCGGTGGGCTTGGAAAAGAAGAAAGAGTTCAAGCGCCGTTTCAAGCCCAACAGGGGGAGAGGGGCTCAACAGAGGGTTCAAACCCCTCAATGGTCCCAAAGTAAAACCCAAGAGAAAGCCCAGTTTCGAGGTAAACCGGGCAGAGGTAGAGGAGGTCATCAGCAATCCTCTAACACCACAAGAGGAGGAAAAGCCTGATCAGTGGCTTCCTCTGGCGCCGTTGCCCACTCCAGTGGGAGGAAGTGCTTCACAACACCTGGCAGAGTGGGTCAGCATCACCAAGGATCAGTGGGTGCTGAATATACTGCGCAATAGATACAGGCTACGTTTCCATGCCCCTCCAAAGAGCATTCCTCCAAAGAGCGCTTACCCTCATCAACTAAGCTTGCTCCAAAGAGAGGTAAAAGTCCTACTACAAAAAAGAGCGATAGAGGGGGTTCCTCTCGCTCAAAGAGGAAAGGGAGTTTATTCCAGGTACTTTCTTGTCCCCAAAAAAGATCAGGAGGACAAGTTCAGACCAATACTCGATCTACGACTTCTCAACAAGGTCATCGTCAGAGAAAAGTTTCGCATGTTGGCACTTCACCAAATATGCCCACATCTTCAAGTCGGAGATTGGATGTGTTCGGTGGACCTACAAGATGCGTACTTTCACATCCCTATTGCTCTACAACATCGCAAGTACTTAAGGTTTGTCATAGGGAACAAACACTATCAGTACACAGTGCTACCCTTCGGTCTCAAGTCCGCACCGTGAGTCTTCACCAAATGCATGGCAGTGGTGGCGGCTTTTCTTTACAAGAAGGGGCTCTTCGTCTACCCGTACCTGGACGACTGGCTCATGAAAGGTCCATCTCCAGGTCAGGTAAAACACGAGCTACATCTGTGTCTACTCCAGTTGCACAGGCTCGGCCTCCATGTGAACCTGGAGAAGTCAGTCCAGCGGCCTACTCAATCAATCCACTACCTAGGCTCTGTTCTGGACACAAAAGTGGGAAAAGCGTTTCCTTCGGAGGAGAGACTTTTTTCCATGAGCCAGAAATGTGGAATCCTGCTGAAATCTCGGCTTCCAACAGCCCAAGTAGCATCCCTGCTAGGTTCCATGGCGTCCTGCATCTTTCTCATCCCAAACACCAGGCTGAGAATGTGTCCTCTACAGCAGGCTCTGGAGGATCAATGGGACCAGGCGACATATCTTTGGGAGGATCGCATCAATTTCTCCCAAGCGACAAAAGATGCCATCAAATGGTGGACACGGAGAAAGAATCTGCTGGTGGGGGTTCGGTTTCACCAGCCTCTTCCAACCCAGTTGATAGTGACGGATGCCTCTCTGCAAGGTTGAGGAGCGCATATGGGTCCGCTTCAGATTCAAGGCCTGTGGTCTGCGCAGGAGCAGACATACCACATCAATATGCTGAAACTCAGAGCGGTATTCCTGGCTCTCAAAGCTTTTTTTACCAGCGATAGAGTCCAACTCAGTCCTAGTTCAGACGGACAACACGACCACCATGTTCTATCTGAACAAACAAGGAGGCACGAGGTCTCGCCCTCTGTCTCGAGAGGCTCAGGCAATCTGGCATTGGCTCCTCTCTCGAGGCCTCACGGTAGTGGCGGTGCACCTTCCAGGCTAGTTGAACGTAAAAGCAGACACACTCAGCAGGCACTTCGAAGATCAGCCAGACTGGGTGCTAAACGACGAAGTAGTGGAAGAGCTTTTTCGTTGCTGGGGTTGTCCAACCGTAGATTTGTTTGCAGACGACGAAAACTCCAAATGCCACGCCTTCGCGTCCAGGTTCCACCGACCAGGGACTCAGGGGAATGCTCTGCTGATGGATTGGTCAGGGTCATTCGCTTACGCGTTTCCTCCCCTGGCTCTGATTCCGAGAGTAGTTTCCAAGCTCTGCAGGTCGAACATGGAAATGATCCTGATAGCTCCGGATTGGCCGCGGCAGTGGTGGTACCCGGACCTTCTACATCTGTCTGTGTGTCCACACAGACGACTCCCTTGCAGGCCGGACCTGTTGAGCAAGATGAACGGGAGGATAATGCATCCCAACCTCCCATCATTGAACCTAACAGCATGGCTCCTGAGGTCCTGCAATATGGACATTTGAACTTGCCTCCTGAGTGCATGAACATTTTAAAGGAGGCTAAGAGACCTTCCACGAGAGCGTCCTATGCATTCAAGTGGAAGAGGTTTTTCCTATGGTGTAGGGATCATCACCTTGATCCGACTTCAGGACAGGAGGACGTCATATTGCCATACCTCCTTTCCCTAGCTACCGCTGGTTTAAAATACGCTTCTATTAGGGTGCATTTGTCAGCCATAGTAGCATACAGAAAATCACCAGATCAGGTGTCTTTCTTTCAGGTTCCAGTGGTTAAGGACTTCCTCCAGGGGTTGAAGAAAGTGTATCCCCCTGTGCGAAATCCTTCTCCTCCATGGGAATTAAACCTGGTGCTATCCAGGTTAATGTCACCACCTTTTGAGCCCATCCACAAGGCCTCTTTGCAACATCTCTCTTGGAAGGCGGCCTTTTTGGTGGCGATTACCTCTGCTCGCAGAGTCAGCGAGATTCAAGCTCTCTGTGCAAAAGAACCATACACTATTTTTCATCACAATAGGGTAGTCCTAAGGGCTCATCCATCTTTCTTACCTAAAGTCATCTCTGATTTTCATATAAATCAGTCCTTTTCCCTCCCGTCATTTTTTCCAAATCCTGCGACCCCAGCTGAGCGGTCACTTCACTCCTTAGATCTTAAAAGAGTGCTCAAGTTCTATTTGGAAATGACCAAAGGGATTAGGAAAACGGATCAACTGTTTGTGAACTATGTTCAATGCAAACAGGTTTTCCAGCGGCCAAGAGGTCCATCGCGAGATGGATTGTCTCTTGCATTAAATTGGCTTATCAGCTTGCAGGCAAGCCTTTGTTGCAGTCACCCAAAGCGCATTCCACTAGAGGGAAGGCCGCTACAGTAGCCTTCTTGCACGACATTCCAATGTCGGAGATATGCAAGGCTGCGACTTGGAAATCAGTTCATACCTTTACGAGACATTACTGTCTCGAGTCTGATTCCAGGGCCGATACTCAAGTAGGGCAAGCCTCTTTGAGGAATCTATTTGGGTAGCCTACGGCCTGTACAAGCTTAGTGGTTACTAGGCTTCATATGGTTTATTACTGTATTGTTACTCCTTTGCCCGCAGGGAGATGAAGTGAGGCTCGCTATTCTATTCTAATGCTTATGACTATTGATGAGGATCCCCTGGAAGAGAAGGATTAGTTACTTACCTGTAATCCTAGTTCTCTTCCAGGGGTATCCTCATCAAAGTCATAAGCAACCCTCCCGCCTCCCCGGGCAAAGGACATTCTTTAATAAGGAGATATTGTTAACCTATTTGTTATTGGGTTTATTTTCAGTCTCCGAAAAGAACAACTGACCTAACTGTCACCCCTGAGGCATGATGGGATACTTGGGGTCATGAGTGCCTTAAAGGCACGGTGTCAGTTTATTGCTATGCAGCTACAGGTTAGCTTTTCAGTCTTTTTAGACTGTGTGTTTGCAATGCAGCCTGGGAGCTTTCTATGCTTCCAGTGAGTTATAAGAATTTCTACTGCTTTCTGAGCATTAAAACAATTTCTAAACAAACTTTTTTGTTGTTTCTCATGTTTCTAATGCTTATTATTATTACATGTATGGTGGAAATTCTACACAGCATATTTCAGCTCTGTTTCTATTGGCTGCTATTGCATGTTGTATATATATATATGTATTTATATATATATATATATGAGTATATATATATATGTGGGGCACATATAATATAGTGTTTCCGGGGTCCCGCACATGGGCGGGAATATTCTAATGCTTATGACTTTGATGAGGATACCCCTGGAAGAGAACTAGGATTACAGGTAAGTAACTAATCCTTACACACCAGGCTTAACACTTGAGGCACACAGTTGTCAGGTTCTGTATTAAGACGACATGCATTGTGGACAAGCAGAGCGATGTTTGCAAAATCCCAAACAGACACATATGAAATAGGAGAAGCTGACCATTGGTTGCAATACGCAAGACACCAAACACAGAAACCTAACCAAAACACAAAATCCTAATGTAACAAATGATAAACCAGACAAATATGTGAGTCTGACTGCAAAACACAACCATACAAATTTGAAACAGGACAAGCAGAGCATTGGTTTGCACAGGCATAAAATTGGTTGCAGAAACCTGCTCGTACAAACAATAGGCAGTGCAGTACAATCATGTGTTATATTCAGTAGAAGTCTAAGAATCTCTGTTCCAATAATGTTATTATTAACATAGGAATCCACTTGTGACCCCACAAAATGCCCGCCAATGCAAGAACTGAAACCTGTGAGGCTCACCAGACATGGGGTCCTCTATCACTTAAAACCCAGGACCTGTTATGTTTTAAAAAAAAAATTGGTGGCATAATACAAATTGGCATCCGGAGACGCATGAAGCAGTCTTCTGAACCACTGTCGGCTCTCCCTCTCCTTACCCCAATACTAGCATGTCTCATTCACAAAGTGCAAGCAGCCTGTTATGGTCAGCTTCTACTTTGTGAATGGAAACCTCTTCTTTGCTGTGACGGCATCTATTTGATAGTTTTATCTACAGTTGTGGTTGCACAGGATTGATATATATCCTTCCATCTTGTTATCATCATGCCTCTTTGATGCTACTTCCTTCTTAGGAACCACATGGATTCAGCTGTGGATATTGTGATTCACAAACCAATTTCCAAAATGATAAAGGCCCAAAACCCTGAGGTTTTTAATTTCCGATGCTGAGCGCTTGAAATATCAGGAAGCACTTGTATACCCTCTCGGGTGATTAGTGTGCTATACAAATCAATATAACATAACATAACATGAAATATAAGGAAGCAGCTCCAGTGTAGATAGAGTGTACAAAGGTTTTAGAATTAAGTTAGTACGGTTTTTTGAGCGAGAATGTTGGATAATATTTTCTTACGCTTTTTGGAGCATTGGTATCTCCTCATGCAACATGCCACCGATCCAGCTCTTACAGTGCAGCCAACAGCAGCAATCGATCAACATGTAGGACCCGAATACGATGTCAGACATACCGGAGTCTGTACAACACTGTTTGGGAACTGAAACCGAACGACCTCCTGTCGTCGGTTCCAGCCCAGCAAGTCAGATGCGACTGAACCCAGTTCGGTCACAATCCTATTCTTTACAATGGGAGCATGCATTCCGAACTGCATGCATGCTCTCTTTGTAAAGAGCAGATGTGCAGTTGATAGCAGGCACTTCAAGGTGCCTGCCACCGGGTGCAGGGATCAATAGGGAGGCACTATAGGTGCCCCCTAGGCTGCCATACGGAGGCCCTGCACCAATGTGGGCCTTGCTCACGGCCCCCAAAGTAGGATTGCCACTGCCTTTCTGCGTCGGAAAAGCCGGCACAGAAATGCTGTGGGAATCTTCCATCAAAATCCCTCGGCCAGTAAGAGCCGCCAGAGGGATTGATGGAGGATTTCCGATTGACATCTGGGCTCTACGGGCCCGTCGGAAACCATTTGGAAATCTGATTCGGATTTCTTTCCGACCGACCCCATCAAAATGGGTCGGTCGGAAAGGAATCCGAACAGGACATTCCGATGCAGTCGGGACGGCTCCGACCGACAGTTGGAGCCGTTTTCGACCACGTCGGAATCAACCCCTTAGTGTTGCTTTACTTCTGCCACACCTTGTCCATTCATTAATGCCTTGAGCTGATCAATTTTATTTATTTTCTTTGGCTCTCCATAGATGGATGAACTGAGTGGTCTGCATCTGCCACTTCCTTCTCTAAAGAATTACTTCACCTGTCATGAGTATAAGTCTCCTACACAATAAATGACTAAAGATCATAGCTTTAAGAGGGTTATAGCATGAAATCAAAAAGAGGTGTATTACGTTAAGTCTAGTATTAAGACGTTTGTAGCCTTGTGACTAGAATTTTGACGGCAATGGCACTGAGTCAAGAATTAAAAAAGTTATACCACCAAGTCTAGAATTGAGGATGTTGAACAAGGTTTAAAAATAAGTGGATTACAGTTCCACATGTAGAAATTTGAGGGCTGTTGCTGGGAATCTAAAAATCAAGAGTTTTAGCTCCAAGTCTAAAATTAAGGTGGCAGTCACACTGAGTCTAGAATCTAAGAACTCATCATCAGTCACATGACACACTTAATTGCTTTATATCGCTGCACCTCACATATTAAGCTAGCACATTTGGTGTGGTCTTTGTTGCGGCTGGTATTTAGGTGCTTCCTATATCTTCATTCTGGGCCTGAGTGTCCAAGGAATCAGCATCTTACAAACTCCAGCTCTTGTTGACATACTCTGGTCAAACTGCAAATAGCCTAGAGCAGCAGAACCTTGTGAGACTTTTTAACTTAACATTTGGTCAAAGAATGCAAAGTTCAAGGAAAGAACAAGAAACATCATGGCTGCAAAGAAGCAGGTTCACGTATCAATGATGCTGTGGCAAGGAGAAGAAACTGGTGGGGTCTGTAAACACCAGCTTTACTCAAGGGGTGGAAATGACTTCTTCTTCAGGCTGGAATGAGTCAAGACCACGGTTTCATACATACAACACTCTCATATGTGAGCTGTGGCTTTCAGATAGATCCACTGAGCAGAAATCAGTCAAATACCTTAGGACATCCTGCAATCTTTGTAAGACTAATGACTTAACTATTGCCTAAATCTGAACTGATTGGGGGAAAACAATGTTCTATATCAAATAGATATAACCTGTGACATATATACATGGCTAGCTCTCTGACAACAGCTATGCACCCTCTCGGGTAAAGTATACCTGTTGGAAAATGAGGCAGTGTCTGTCAGGCCTGCACAAATAACATGACTACATTTGTCCTTCACTGGGAACCAAACACCCA
This sequence comes from Lissotriton helveticus, assembly GCF_964261635.1. Taxonomy (NCBI): domain Eukaryota; kingdom Metazoa; phylum Chordata; class Amphibia; order Caudata; family Salamandridae; genus Lissotriton; species Lissotriton helveticus. The sequence continues at coordinate 460,749,754 of NC_136062.1, forward strand.
ATTATAGCACCTGACTGTCAGAGGGCAGCGTTGCAGAGCAGTCTGAGGCTTACTCAAGGAAGGTGGTGTGGGCTAGTAACTGCCATTACAGGTGAGCAGCAATAATACTCAATAATTGATTGTCCAGTTTGTACTTTGCTTTATAAAAGTAAGAGTACATTTATGAAACACACGCACTACTCAATATTATGCAACCAATTTTCATACATACATAAGCTGTTGGAATTACTTTATGAAATTGCATAACATCTCCACCCCTCCTGCAGGGGGGTGGGGTCTAGTACCACCACTCCCATGTATGCACATCATCTTGCCCCCAAATGCAGTTAGTTGAACATAATCTGAGCGAGGGCCCTGCGCACTGGCATCATCCCAGTGGCGACCCACCCCATTTCCTCAACAAGCATATAAAACACGCACACCTGCCCTGGTGACACACAAACCTGACTGAGCATTTTCTACTGGCCATGAAGTATACACCTATGCATCTTAAGGGCTAACAGTCTGGGTTCTTTATTTAAGCAAAGCAGCAAGAATACATGTTTAAGCATCACTTTAGAAAGACAGTACTCGGCACATTTGTGGCTCATTAGAATGCATTGCAGTTACAGCCCCTAAATGAATCACAGATGAAATCACAGGATTAAGCATATACAGCCAGACACCCTAGCAGGACTGTCTGGCAACATAACCCTACTTTGCTTATGACATCACCGTACACGGGTACTTTACATTACACATGTGACCTTCAGTCCCTCTAAAAGAAATACCATTAGTAAATGCACTACGGGTGCAATTACACCTCTTCACCTCCAGGGGTTTCCCTTCTCCAGACATCCCCAGCTAAGTCCTTCATCCCTTGGTGCACTTCTCAATACACCCCCAGCTGTAGAACAAACGTTCCAGCCCAGGAGGTGTTAAAATGCTGTCTGAGCCCTTGAGGGGTTATTCTTTTCAAGTCCCCATGAGACTTAGGGGGGACTCCTCTTCTTCGTGTTGGGAGAGGCTGCATTCTTCCAGTGACAGCGGCAGATGGATGAGCCTGTAGCTCCACCCATCTTCTCTTCTGTGGAGAGGAGGCCTTTGCTCTTGGAGGGGAAGGTCATTAATCCAGCCTGCTGGGGTCAGCCCCCAGCCAGGCCCTGGTTATGGACTGACTCAGAGAAATATGATATTTCTGGATTACCCAAAAGCAGTACAAATATGACTTTGGACTCTGCAGAATACTTCTTCTCACATCAGTTACATTGGGCTTTAGTGCGTGTCTGACATTGGTAGGCCCTAGGAAAGTGAAACTAGCACATGGGCTCCATATCCCCATAGGAGAATGATGAAGTGAAAACAGTAAAACACACTGACGTTCCCTGGCATGTTTCTTCCCACTGTATAAAGCCTATTTCATGTCACCACCCAGTTCTGCATAATCCCTGCCACACCATTCTATCTGTACCTGCTCTTGGGGTGCGCACACCTGAAATCTCCCCTGTGCAGCCCCTACACGTGTGCACATGCAGGTCCACATTCTGCATGTAACCAGCCCGGTGCCCCTCACTCTAGTTGCAGCGCAGTGGCCTATTCAAGCAAGGGGGACACCAGTAAAATCCACATGCAGTGTCTTTCATCATGAGTTCACTGTGGGTGAGTCCCAACTGATGAGGCTCTCCCACAGTAAAAGCTCAACAATTGGTGCTCAAAATGTGAAAAATCCAGGGGGCCCAGATGGATCAGAACCACCTTCTAACAATACCCCTAACCAACTTCACAACTGACATTTCTCTCCCAATCTTTTATTTCAGTGTAACCCAAAGAAGAGATGTGACACATTGACTCGGCGACAAAAGGAACTGCCAAAGTCCCCATCTCAAGAGAAGAGGCTCCTACTTCATTCTATATTATATTGTCTGACACTTTACATAACGTTGGTGTGATGAATACAGACCCTCATTTATAGTTTGGTAGAAGGGATACTGTTCCCAAAAAATTGGTGGTTATTCCATCTCCCAAACTTAAGTTTCCAGGATCAATATAGAGCCGCAATACTACGATGTTTCCATTGGCAGAGTGTATCCTGGCTCCCCCAATGGAAGTGTCTCAAACCGTCCACTCTATTTAGGGTGATCATTTTGAACTACTTCTTTGTTGTTAAGGATTTCCTGGAAAGCCTGTAGGCCCCAGTCATGAAACCAAGGAAATTACCTCAACATCCCAAAGTGATTTGTTTTGCAAAAAGAAGCGTTTGCTTTGGGAGTTTGTTTTTGAAGAACAGATATCTTTGCCGTGCAGTTGCATTAAACATGGCACACACTCAGCAAAGTTTCAGCGCCTTCAATGGAGCCTCTGCAATGGGAAATAAGGACTCTAGTGTTTTGATAATGTGTGTTGTTGTGCTATTCATCTTCTGTAGAGCTGTGATAACCTTGCATGTGATGTGGGCACCTGGCCTGAAATGTTTATTCTGCTGTCACAGTATTATGTGAGTGTCAGACAGAAAATCCCAAATAAAGTTGCATTGTCAGCTGAAATATGACTGGTTAATCTATGTTTACAGAATGCACAATAAAATCTCTGTATTATATTCCTTACAGGCAGGTTAGCGGGGAGGAGGGTTCAACACTATGGCAGCTTCCTAGGATCCAGCAGCCAGGCTACCAGATCAAAATTTGAGTGTCTAGCCTTATGATTGCATTGTGTTATAGATGCTCTGTAGTGGTGAGTGAGGTGTACTACTTCATAAAACAATGAATCAAATATGAATTGTAGAATGGAGATTTATTCCAGATAAAGAGCGTCTGAATAGATCAGTAGCAAGCAGTGAACTGACCATCAGTAAGGAACACTACATTCTATAACAACATGTATTAGAACGTAGAATGCAAACACATTCAAAAGGATACAAGCAATACAAGGAATACACTTAAAGGAATACATTCCAACTAATAACTAATAACTAGCATACTACATATCGTCCCCTCTTCAAAAAAAAAAAAAACAATAAAGAAATAATATAAGTGAAAAGAAAAAGAAAAGGAAAGAGAAGAGAAGAAAGAAAAAAAACCCTACTTATAAACTATAAGCTCTTTGTATTTCATAGGTCTCTTTATAGATCTTCCAAAAGAGGATTTATGAGAAACATGAGCTTCACAATCATTATTAGTACATTCATCCTCCACAGTTGAACTGTTCTCAAAAAAACTTGAAGAGGACTCAATAGAAGATTTATCACTCTTATCATTGTCTAAGCACCAAAAATGACCACGAGATTTCATAACAGGAACTATAGTCATTATCATTAAACATATGTACACCTTTTTGTGGAGCCAGAGCTAAGCGACTTAAATGCCATTTTTCACCATTGTCTAAAGTCACCGAATATTACAACTTTCTTTGGAATACTGAATTTACTCTGACCTTTGGAAACTTTCCTAGCACTTTTAATACAAACCCATTGCCCAACTTGCAACTTAGCAGGTTTAGATCCATGTTTAGTATCATGATAATTCTTATTCTTTGACTGAGACAAGGAAAGATTAGATTTGATCTCACAAGTATCATGAAAGAACATTTCATTTCTTTTCATCCAACTAGGATTTATTTTAGTAAGAGGAATTCTACATCTCATAAGAGAAAACGGACACTTAACAGAAGATGGATGAGGTGTCACTCTATACGCCCACACATTTTTTAAGTTCACTTTCCCACAGAAGTCCAGATTTAATACACCGTTGTAAAGTACTTTTGATAACTCTATTGAGTCTCTCCACAACACCATTGCAAGAAGGATGGTAAAGCGGAGTCAGCTTATGTTTAATTCCATTTGAAGTAAAGAACATCTGCATTTCCTTAGATTGGAACTGGACACCATTGTCCGTTAAGATAGACGATGGACATCCTTCTTGAATAAATGTGTTTTCCAAAAATTCAATTACATTAAAAGTGTTAGCTTTATCAACAACTTTCATTTCAAACCATTTTGAAAACAAATCAACAATAACGATAATATACTTTGTACTATCATCAAACCAATTGATAGGACCCATGATGTCCATAGCTAATTCTTCCCAAGGAAGATTTGGAGAAGCTACCTCACCTAAAGGCGGGTTAAAAGTTTTCTTAGATTTTTCAGAAACTTTACAATTGATACATGATCTAACAATTTTCTCAATATCATTATCCATTCCTGGCCACCAATACTGATCCCTTACCCTAGATTTAGTGCGAGAAATGCCAGGATGACCCTCGTGGGATAATTGCACTATTTGAGTTCTTACAGATATAGAAGGTATTATTTTGTCTCCTCTAACAAGAAATTGTTCAGAAGAGAAAGTTCATCCCTGACCTCCCAAAAACCCCCCCAAGGTATCATCAAGATTTTTTTTACAAAAATCACTCCATCTAGATATAACCTTGGATTTTACATCATTCAAATTCTTGTCATCGGAATCTGCTTTGACCCACTGTTCTTGAGCAATGCAGTCAAAAAATTGTATCATTGTAAACAACATTGGCAACAGAAAAATAATTCCAAGAATTTCGGTCAGATTAAAAAATGGGTAAGGAAAACCTACTCAAAAAATCTGCAATAACATTTCTGGCCCCTGGAACATATCTGATGTCAAACAAAGAATCTTGCAAACGCATAGAAAGTCTCGCAATCCTAGCAGTAGCTTCGTAAAGACCATCTGTAGTCAGAAATTTAGTGAGCGGTTTGTGGTCTGTTCTCACACAGAAACTTTTCCCACAAATGAATTTCCTGAAATGCTCTAATCCCCAAACTACCGCAAGAGTCTCCATTTCGATTACGGAATATTTTTCCTCTGTAGGTGTCAAAGATCTTAATGCAAATGCAATCACAACTTCTTGATTGCACTCAGAAATCTGAGGTAAAACAGCACCCAAACCCTTGGAACTCGCGTCAGTAGTAACAAATGTAGAAGCACTAGGGTCAAACCCTTGCAAGTTGGGAGCACAACAATTAGCCTTCTTAACTGTAACAAAAGCTTGTTGACATTCTTGAGACCATGTGAAAGGAACCTTGTTTTTCAATAGGTTTCTCATAGGATAGGTTCTCGGAAAAATTCGAATCAAATTTAGAGCAAAATTCGGCTACATCCAAAAATGATCTTCAGTAACCGTGGGCGTAGCACTTCGCTCCACCATGGAGTGGGCATAGTGTTGCCTACTTCGCGCTTCACAAAGTAGGCATAGTAGGCAACACTACGCCCACTCTGTGGTGGTGTGAAGTTGCCCACCACCCGCCTGCCTCCCGCCCTCTTCTACAACCCTATTTTTCATATTACATACAGTAAAATAAAAGGAAAATAACTTACCTTAAATGCGGCATCCCGGGGCTCCCTCATCCTGTAGACGGGCCGACTTCTTCAAACAAATGTGCATGCGTGGGTGCCCGCACATGCGCATTTCTCGTGAGAAAAATAGGGTTGTAAAAGAGGGTGAGAGGGAGGCGGGCGGTGCATAGTGGGGCTACGCAAAGTGTGTGGGTGGGCATAGCACCCACCCCACTTCGCGGAGCCCCACTACACGGACTACGCCCACCCTTAATCTTAAGTCGTCTTTGGATTTGGGAGAAGGTGCATCCAAAATAGCTCTTACCAATTTGGTCTTAGGTCTTATACCTTGCTCACCAATCTCGTGACCTAAGTACACCACCTTATCTTCTGAAAACTTACACTTAGAGATTTCAGCAGTAAGACCTTTATCATTCAGAACACTCAGAACTTTTCTTAATCTAGAATCATGTTGATGTGCATTCTTTCCCATGATAAGATTATCATCTTGGAAGAAAATGACACCATGCATGTCTCCAAAAAATGTTGTGACATAATACGTTGAAATACCGCAGCCGTGGATGCCAAACCAAAAGGCATGCGGCGAAAACGAAAGCACCCAAAAGGAGTACAAAATTCAGTGAGATTTCGACTAGAATGGTGTAAAGTAATTTGGTGGTACGCTGAAGACAAATAGAGCGTAGAAAAGTATTTGGCTCCACGAGTTAGTGATAACATTTCATCAATCCTTGGTAAAGGGTATTGGTCCACAATCATATTGTTATTTAAATACCTTAAATCAACACATAGGCGAATTTTCCTATTGGCCCGTCCAGCAACGACCAATGGAGAAATCCACTCAGCAGCCTCAATAGGTTCTAATATACCATTCTCTTGCAATTTTAGTAATTCATTCTTGACCTCATCTCTAACTATTATTGGTATGTTGCGCACCTTACTGAACTATAGGAACGGCATTGCTTTTCAATTTTATGTGGTGAGAGAAACCTTTACACTTACCAATCTTACCTGAAAATACGTTAGGAAATTCCTTAAGAGCTCATTTCTTAGTATCTTCACTCTCACCAGTAACCAGAACCTGTTCGGGCAGTTGGGATCGAGAATAATATGTAAAGATCTTTGATCTTTCCAACCTAACACAGAAGGACCATTGATAGCAATATACAATTTACAAAAGGCAGTACGATTTTTAAATTCAAATACTAATGGACGGAAACCTAACATATCAATTTTATCACCAGTAAAGCTTTCTGGAAGAACATCAGTAGGTTCCAGATGAGGACCCAAATCTTTGACCAATTCTTTTTCCCAAACATCTTTGTTAATAAGAGTAAACGGAGAACCGGAGTCTGCAGCAACCTGTAAAGGAATACCACCAAACTTTACAACACATAAAGGTTTGTTTCTTTCTTTTTCACTAACATTTAAAACTATATTACACTGTACGTTTCCAGTAGAATTGGGCGTAGAGTTGCTCAAATCAGAATCTTAATCAGAAGAATCGGTGTCAGTAATGCATGTTACTTTAGAGCGCAGAATGGAGTTCTTATTACACACTTTAGCATAATGTCCTACAATGCCACAATTAGAACACTTCGCAGATCTCGCCGGGCACTTTTCAGAACCTGCATTGTGGTTTTTGTCTCCACAAAGGTAGCATGCCAAAGTGAATGAGTTATTTTGGTTAAACCTGGACTTGTTAAACGACTTGTTATTGTGCGATTTTGTTTGAAAATTCTTGTTGAATTGCGACTTCTTGTTTCCTTTTCTTTTAGAATACTCATTCCCTTTCTTATTGTCAGATATCTTGTTAACAGTAGGAGTGGAAGTAGAAGCAGATTCAGACTGTTCTGACAAAGCTTTTGAACTTCTGTCTGAAAGTTCAGCCTTTTTTAATAAGGTTATGACATCCTTAAGCCTAGATTCTCCCTCAATCCGAAGTCTTTCCTGGATGGTTTTATTCCTTGTACACACAACAACTTGATCTCTCTTGAGTTCATCGTGTAACACACCAAATTTACAATGTGCTGCTAAAAGTTTAAGCTGAGAGACATATTCTTCCACCGTTTCATGTTGAAGCTGTTTACGTTTGAAAAAGGCATGTCTAGTAACACCAAAGCAGACAGTAGGTGAATAATGCTCAGTCAAGTCTGAAACGGCTGTCTTGAAAATATCAGTCACCTGACCTTTCTGGTTTTTGCATCTGGTTATAAACTCTTAATCCTTCAGGACCAATACTATGTAAAAGCCTTCTCATTTTTCTATCAGCAGACAAAATACCAACATTATCTTCAAATGTGGCAATGTAATTCAAAAAATAGTATTTCCATTCGGTCCACTTAATAATTGGTTCACCAGGTGAAGTTTAAAATCTTTAGGTGTGCTGATATTAATATTAATACATGATGAAGCATTTGAAGCATTGGAAGTGCTGGTAGAAGCTGAAAAGTCATTTGTATTACTATTACTCATGGCAGCAATAATATAAATAGAATGCTTATCAAGGGTTTATTAAAATGTACACAGCGTTTGAAACGATTCGAAAGAAATTTCAGACATGTGTGAAATAGTAATAAATAAACCAAAAAAAACTTACTTGCAGACAAAAATACATGAAAATCTGACGATGAAGCAGAATCAGACGTGCTCGGTAAGTGATTGCAGAAAATCCAAAATGGGGGCACGTATACGTTACGTGAGGTCTAGTTGTTTTGACCTTTAATATGACACAAACGCTAGGTAAGGCGTCTGACGTAAAATGCGTTGCTTAAAGCGTTGCTATGCACCGCTGCCTCAGAACGCGGGGGCCACGAGCAGAACGGTGAAGTCGGCAACAACAACGCAATTCAAAGGTAAATAACCTATACCTTTTAGCGCTCTATGTCTGAAACACTTTGTAGAAGAAGAAAAATAGTACAGCGTTTGAAGGAGCACAAAATCTACTCACAGTTGACCGCTGAGAATTGAGTTCTTGCTTGCCTGGGTTCCGTTTAGTTTCCTCCTGTTTTTTTTCCTTCTGAGAGAGAGGCTGGTCGTTTCAAAGACCACTCGATCCACTCAAAAAAAAATGTTGAATGCTGGTAGGCGAATTCTTCTTTCACAATTAAAAATGATAAAAGTAAGGCTCACTTGGCAATAACCAAACAAGTTAATTTCAGAAAGAAAAAAAATATGGGATTTCGATAAAAAAAAATCCGCAGAATCCCATCCTCGTCGCCAAAAGTTTGTAGTTATTTCATAAACTAATGAATCAAATATGAATTGTAAAATGGAGATTTATTCCAGATAAAGAGCACATCTGAATGGATGTATGACGGTACAACGCGTACCGTCACAACGCGTGCTGTTACAACGCGTGACTCATATCTACCACACTCAACCCCACATACAGTTTCTGTTTCTCTGATCTGGGGTAGTATAATTATTTCCACATTAGCATGAACTTTTTCCCTAGATCATGGCACAATACTGTTGTGTTGGTATGAAAATATCTTCTACAACTGTGCATGCAAGCATTACCCAACATGGTACTAATTTTTGCTACCCGCTATTCATTGCACAACTGTGCAATTTCAAAATGTGCAGCAGACCAACTCACTTCTACCTCAGTTAGAAATCGCTGTTTAGCTATTTTCTGTCAGAACCCTTGCCCAGAAATGATAAAGCAGTGCTGGGTTGAAGACCACTTATCTGCATCACTCTCAGAAGCAACGAACAATCCCCGACTGGGACCCATTTGCTGTGGGCAGGCCTGACCTCTGGCCTGATTGCAAGCCTCTCCAGCGAATGGTCAGCTTCTTGACTTTTCATAGTACCTGTCTGTCTATTTCACCTCATATTCATAAGATTGGCAATAGTGTGTCGTCTCGATTCACATGTAGACATTTTAGCCTTCACTGTAAGCATCCATTGGCAGCGACCATCAAATATGTCAGCCTAAGTAGGAGGCAGACAAGATGCTAATACTTGGCTGACTGCGATCCATGCCGTAGGAGCTGTTCCTGCTCATAACCAGGCTTCCCGGGGACATCCTTCCACCCATTCCGCCTACTTCCTGCCTCCTTTGAAGCTCGTTGCGTGGCCTTGATTGGGACCGGTGAGATGCCTGGGAGGGCACTCCTCTCCACAGCAGCTCTCGTTGAAATCTCATCCCGTCGAGATATTATGCAGATGTGGGGGTGCTACCACAGTGGCGTCGGCCCCAGTGATTACCGCCTGCAGGGGGTACCCTGCGGTGGGGTGTTTCATTCGTTCCTCACCTGTGTGGACCCACGAGACAGATTCTGCACCGGCGGCGGTCTCAGCCACCATCATCTTGGGTGTTGGGTCATCGTGGCTGGCCAGCGCTTCTCACTGCCTGGCACCCTTGGCAGCCCTGGAGTTCTTCACTGACATCATGTAGCCATTATGATGTTGTGGCACCCTCCTGCTGCTCACCCGCCCAGAGACTGCTGGTGAGTTACTGCTGACTCACGCGGCTGGGGCGTGCTGTTTGGGACTGCCAGCCATTGACTTCTCTGTCAGCAGCCTTCAGTCTCTCTGCTTTGCTTCCTCTTTTTTCTACTTTCATATTTTCTGCTTTTCTGTCGCTTTCTTGCACTTTCTACATTTTTCCACTTTTTCTCTTGTCACTTTTGTGCCTTTCTCCTGCTACTGCTCGTCCCCCATGGCCTTGCCCTGCTCCTTTTGCCGATATCCCCTCCTCCACACTGTCCAGCCATACCCCTCATGCTACTTAATAATGGCCACTGTGCGACCAAGAGCAGTGGGATGCCGGTTCGCGGAAAGCACCTGGACCGGCCCAGCACCACGGACCCTGGTCCTCAGACCATCCACCGCTACGACACCAGCACCCCTTATGCCCTCAACACCAGACGCCACTCTGCCAAATGATACTCAGGGCCCCTTTTCCTGCCGAAACTGCAGCTGCACCTTCATCTGCCACCACAGACCAGCCGAACCCACTACACGACCAACAAATACTGGACTCCACCACATCAGCTGTATCCTGTTCAACACAAGCTTCTCCCACAAATACCCCTTGGAGACCTGGGGCCCACTCGACTCTGTCTACCCAGACATCACCTTTCTCATGGAAACTTGGATGAACTCCATATCGCCACTGCCATGCCCGATGGCTACAAGATTATTCACAAGAACAGCATCAACAAGCCAGGTGGAGGCATTTCTATCGTACACAAAGGCATCCTCCACCTCACCTCCCGCTTGGATGACCCCTCAACCAACATGGAGCACCCCACTTCCAGGGCCAGGCCAACCCACACACCACCCTCTGTGGCACCCTCATCTACAGATGCCCTGGACCCCATCCACTCTTCAGCAACTCCATAAAAAACTTCATTGCACCCCACGCTCTTGCCTCCACAGACTACAACGTTCTCAGCGACCTCAACTTTCAGCTGGACGACCTCAATGATGAGAACACCACGTCTCTGCTGGAGAACCTTGCCACCATCGTACTCAAACAACGGGCCACCTCCCTATCCCACTCAGCAGGATGGACTCTCGACCCCAACTTCTCCACCAGCGACACCATCACAGTCAGCCACACTTCAGAGCTTCCTAAGACCGACCACCGCTGCATCCACTTCTCATTCACCAAACCCCCCGTACACCATCACACCCACCGCTACCGTAACAAAAGTTGGAACAAGGTCACAGAAGAACCACCCTTAGCAAAACCAAAACTGACATCTTGGGGAGCACTCTTCTGTCAGTCTTTTCACTGATGTAACTCCTCTTGACATGGCACACATCAGTGTTCAACAATTGACACCCCCTTGGTTGTCACTTTAATCAAGGTATTTATCAGAAGTTAGCAGGCTGGCACCCTAAATGGAGAGTGATATTTGTGTGGGTGGTGGGCTTCTAATGATGATGGATATGGGTTGTTGTAATTGGTCATGGTGAGATATGGAGCACATATGGGGACTAAGCAAAGAAAAAAAATGAAGCTAACTAGCTATGTTTAAGCAAAGGATACAGTAGGTGAGTTAAAGGGCCTAACCTAGATAATGTATTAGGGGGTTAAACTAAGCTGAAAAGAGATGTTTAGTGTCTGACGAGATTAAGGACCTTTAGGCTGATATAATTTGTCTCCTCAAGATGCATATATGCAATGAAGACCAAGGTTCATTAAAGCAACTAGAATATTATGTATTTATCAGTGGCATAAAAATAGCCCCTTAGCTGCAAGGGCCCACTTTGCCATTGTACACATCAGGTCTGAGAGCTCCTGACTGCACCCGGAAAGTGGGGGGCCCCCTATAGTTTAGCAACGCCAATGATATTGACCTCTATTACTCAGCTGATGAACAGAAGGGGTTGTGATACTTACCCAGCTGGGATTCAGGCACAAGTTACATTTCTCATCTGCGTCTAGAAGAAGATGACACATTCTTCAGTTACAACAAAGGTGTACTTCGTTTATTGTTTGCTTTGTTTATGGTGCTAATTCTGATGACCCCTCCCTGTAAGGTACATGATCATTCACATTAACCAGCTGAGTTGGATCACTCATTATATGTGAAGATTTTATTTACTCACTAGCTAGTTGGAAGGGTATGTTCTACCCTCCCTTCAACTCAGATAAGATTAGCGAGAGCACCATTTTAAGGCTAGCTGAGATTAACCCTGGGTGTAGTTTGTGGAGTTTTGCTACACAGCACTTCGCGAAGTTACAAAAAAACTCTGCGAAGCTCCGCGAGTGGAGGAGTGCAGTGTGAACTGCAGTTTGTGCTAGTATTCCTGCAGATCGGGTAGAAATACTGCACTTCGCAAGCTCGGCGGAGTACAGAAAACTCCGCATAACTCCGTGAATGGAATAAATTTCACTGCCCAGGCCTAGCTGAGAACTTCATATAAATATGCCACATTAGATTGTGAGAGAGGATTTGGCCGAAGCATGCTCGACCTATCAAATAGATCTGCAAACAAAAAGGGTGCCTGGGCCTTTAATACCACTGTGTGGGCTCACCCACAACTGCAAATATATAAATAAAATATAAAGAGAAGAAACTTCGCCTAAGGTAATAGTAACATGCTTCATCACAGGGGCCTTCCGCTGATACTGGTTAGGTTAATAGCCCCTGAATGGTCTCAGCCCCTAATTGGGAGCTCAATATAAAGTTTTTCTTTTGGAGTGGTACAGGTATCAAGTGTTTGCTTAAAAATTCCTGTGGGTGTTCCTTAAAGATATCTCCTTTTATTGGGTGGGTACCCATGCCATGATTTAGAATAAAATTAATTTGAAGGATCTGTTATGACACTCAACAGTACACTCATAGTCATTTTTAAGGAAGAACTGAATCGCGGAACGTATCCAGAGGAAAATCTTTACATCAAGCACCCAATTAGTAACCAAGTCCATTTGGGTGGGATTCACCTAATTGAATAAGTGGAAAGCACCTATGAAGAAGCATGGCACTATTAACCGTGCCTGAGGTGTCTGCCCTCAATATTTAACTATAACTTTGAAGTTGTGGGTGAGTCCACACTGCTGTACTTTTACATTAAAGGCTGATGCACCCTTTTGTGCATATTTATATAGCTGAGCTTTTCATTTTGGTGGATTGCTGGTGTCACCTGAAAGGGGCATGATTAGGATATGTATCCATTTGTCCATTGAAGGTAATTTTGTATAGATATATATTTCAATATAATTGGTTGACATTATTTTACTGGTCAAAGTTTCATTAGATCAGTTTCCAGGGAATAAGACACTTAGAACTCAAAATCATTGTTCTTTGTTAGCTGATCAAGCATATTTAGGGATGATGAACATGTGGTTGCTGGAATGTATGTCAGATAATCAGAGCCATGTTCCACCCTTATAGCCTGGGATGGCTCTTAGGTGGACAAGAGGGAGCATTACATTTTTGAAAGCGTAAAAATATAATCTCAGAAGGAATCTAAGTATTGGTTCATATCCCCCTTGCTGCCCTGAGCAGCAGGTCTATGCTTGCCACCCGCCGACCCCAGGCCCACATGAGGTTAGAAGCATGTTTGGTGGTGGCAGCCTTGCTATGACTAGTCAGAGAGCACACCAGTTCTTTGTAGGTTTTCAGTGGACCCTCTGAAGGGTCTACTGTGTGCATTTACTAATAAATCCAACCTTGGCATCAGAGTGGATTTATTAAGACTAGATCATTGGTGCCGAACACCTCAATGTTCAGTGTAGCCATCATGGAGCCAGAAATCTCGTGAGGACCAGTATCCAGCCCAAGCACTCCTTATGGCTTCCCTGTGCACTTGCAATATCCAAGAATGGCTCAGATATTGCAGATCATATCTGCTCATGCAGATATATGTTCACACATTGGATATAGTGCACCCTGCCTTAGGGCTGTAAGGCCTGCAGTAAGGGTGAGACATATACCTCATGCAGTATCTGAAGGCATGCACACAGGGCTGTGTGCCATGTCAACTCTTCAGTTTTCTCTGCACCAAGACATGCAGCCTGCAATGGCAGTGAGCAAGGTCTTGGTGAGGGGTCCCTGGGGAAGCATTATTTGCGACGCAGCCCCAGTGGATCATCTTCAGTACTCATATACTAGGTACCATGTGTGCCCTTTACTAGGGATGGCTGAAGTTATGCCAATTATGGTAGGGTTTTGAGAAAGGAGTTCTAGCATCGGAAGCTAGATTAGCAAGGACCCAGTGCACTTACTGTTCGAAATCACTTTAGGCATCAAGCAAAAAGTGGGGGCTAACCATGTCAAAGGAGTCACTTTCCTACACACATCCAAAAAATTATATATATGCAAAGATATATATGTGAGCAAGGCGGTTGTCCCGCCGAAACGCGTAAGCAGTTGTCGTCGAGGTGAATAAATTCCTCTTTGTTGAATCCCACGGTGTCAGCGCCTATTTCGTTGCAATAATGAAGGTTTGGATTTCATATATATATGTATATGTATATATATTACCTACTGGCGGTCACTAGTAGGTATATATAGTTAGGACCTAGTTTCCATAGGAAATCCGCAACATTCTATTGGGAATAACTTTGGCGCCGGTTGATGAAGATCCACGAATTTCTCAAAGAAGATGGCCCGCTCTGCTCCTTCCCTGAAAGTTTTGGGGGGCTGAGAAAAAAGGGAGGTCCCAAAACGTGTTTTCCCCATGTTATTTTCCATAGGACAATTAGACACGGCTACAGCCCGAACCGCTGAACGGAATTACACCAAACTTGGCAGGGACTGGTACGCAGTAGGGCCTTTTGTTTAAATGGTGTAAATCCCGCCAGTAGTTGTTGAGAAAATTTAAATTGAAAAAAAATATCTATCTATATAAGCATACTGTACTCTGTACCTTCCCGAGTATGAGCTGCATTCTGATTGGCTGCCAATGTCTGTCAACACTCCAAAACAGAAATTGATGGCAGCCATCTTGTACCTCGGTAGACTGAGGCACAGGAAGGCAGAAAAACAAACGTGTAGAACTCAAAAAGGGGGCAGGGTAGAAGCACCCTTACCCCCCCTAGGCCTGCTCAGGGGGTCCCACAAGGACCCCCCAGGCCCAAAAATGTTTTTTTTTTTTTAAATCGCGGGGTACGCCATCTTGGGACCAATATACATGATAGCACCTCAATAAAAAGCATTGCAGTTATTAGAAGGGTTTAGGGCTTTAGTTACATTATAAATCATTTGTTGATGGTACCATACTCATTTTAGGAATTGTGGTGTGTTCTAAGGTGATTTTACCATGTGAAAAAGCCTTCTGCTGGGATATCATGAATCATGTTTGAAAGAAAACTATTATCTCATGCTTTTCCCACAGTAGTTTGGAAGGGGATCTATAAGCTAAACTGAAAGCATATTTTCTGTAAATCCACATTATCTTTCTCAGTCATGTGAGAATGAAGTCTGACATTCTCAGTAAAACATGTACATCCAACAAGGACAGAGACTGTCAGTTGATTCCTTTGTGTTCTACTGCAGCCTCCTAGAATGTTCTAAAGAACAACTAGAGCGCTAAAACAACTAGAGTGCTAACAGTCCTACTTATTACAAAGGTATGGCACACCTGAAGCCATCTTGATTGTAATAAAGTGGTAACTCTTAAAACATTTAATTTAAAAAGGAATAAAATGAGGGGGTGTATTTTGCCATAGAAAGTATGATTAGTGCTGCAGAAAGAAAAAGTAGGGCACATTTTGAGTGACTTCTCAAAACCTATTTCATAAAACAATTCTGACATGCGGTCTCCCAAGATGGCCACCAGAGACAAAAGAGCCCAAATGTAGCCCAAATATCACCCAGATGTAGCCCAAGTATAGCCCAATGACAGAATGTCCCAGAGTGTTCTAAAGAACAACTAGAGAGCTAACAGTCTTACTTATGACAAAGTATGGCACACCACAAGCCATCTTGATTGGAATGAAGTGGTAAGTCTGATAACATTTAATTTAAAAAGGAACAAAATGAGGGGGTTCATTTTGCCATAGAAAGTATGATTAGTGCTTCAGAAAGAAAAATTAGGGCACATTTTGAGTGACTTCTCAAATCCTCTTCTATTTCATTAAAATAATTCTGACATGCAGACTGAAACATGCACTTTGAATACCAGCAGCAGACTTCCCTGGTGATCAGTAGCTTTAATACAGTGATCTAATGAGCAACTAGAGTTCTAACATTCAGAATTTATGGCAAATGTGTGACACATCTGAATGCCTTCTAGATGAAACCAAAGTAAACAAGCATTGAAAATGCAATAGATCTCGCCCTCGTTTAAGTTAAAGCCATTCTGTTTGTAATGAGGTGGCTTTTTAGCTTTGCTTTTATTTGTGTTTTTCAAACTTTCATGTAAATAACATGCATATATATGCATATATGTATATGTATGCATGCATTTATATTTGTATTTATATAGATATGCAGATTATATATGTTTATATATGTATGTGTATATATATATATATACACATACATATATATAAATGCATATGCATATATATGCATATATATATGTATATGTGTGCGTGTAGAGAGAGGTAGAGAGGTAGAGGTGTAGAGGTAGAGAGGTAGAGACTAGTAGAGAGAGAAGTAGAGAGAGGTAGAGAGGTAGAGAGTAGAGAGTGAGTAGTACAGAGTAGAGTGAGTAGTAGAGAGTAGTAGAGAGCAGTAGAGAGAGTAGCAGAGAGTGAGTAGTAGAGAGTAGTAGAGTGAATAGTAGAGTGAGTAGTAGAGAGTAGTAGAGAGTGACTAGTAGAGAGAGAGTAGTAGAGAGTAAGTAGTAGAGTGAGTAGTAGAGAGCAGTAGAGAGTGAGTAGTAGAGAGTAGTAAAGAGTGAGTAGTAGAGAGTAGTCGAGAGTGAGTAGTAGAGAATGAGTAGTAGAGAGTGAGTAGTAGAGAGTGAGTAGCAGAGAGAGAGAATAGTAGAGAGTAGTAGAGAGTGATTAGTAGAGTGAGTAGTAGAGAGTAGTAGAGAGAGAGTAGTAGAGAGTGAGTAGTAGAGAGTAGTAGAGAGTGAGTAGTAGAGTGAGTAGTAGAGAGTAGTAGAGTGAGTAGTAGAGAGTAAGTAGTAGAGAAAGAGTAGTAGAGAGTGAGTAGTAGAGAGTAGAGAATAGTAGAGAGTGAGTAGCAGAGAGTAGTAGATAGTGAGTAGTAGGGAGTAATAGAGAGAGAGTAGTAGAGAGTAGTAGAGTAGTGGAGAATGAGTAGTAGAGAGTGAGTATTAGAGAGCAGTGGAGTTGTAGAGAGTGAGTAGTAGAGAGTAGTGGAGAATATTCCAAAGTTTGGCACAGCACCACTTGCACAACAAGTCAAATCATATCACTTAGAGTCCTTATTGAAGCGCTGAATCTTGGTGTATATTCAAATGCTTTTATTTTCCTTAAGTTTATGTACCACAGTCAGCCGATGCGATTCGTTCTGTACAACAGAACTTCTTCAGGGCGTTCTTATTTTCTTCAAGTTATGTCGGTATCCTGTTGTCATATAACTAGATATTTCTTCCGAATGTTAGACGAGACGTAAGTACATTCTTATTCAAAGTGACTAGGTATCAATTTTACCCACACAATTCGGGCGGACTTGAGTAATTTATAGCATCCTCAAAGTCAGTCTTTCAAAAATTCCAAAGTATAGGACATGATAATCCAAATCCAAAGAAAGAAAAGTCATTTTCAATCGTTCGGAATATCGGCGTTTGGGCAGATATGACCACGGACACGGTTTATGACTTTCCTTGAGAAACATTTGGATTTGGATTATCATGTCCTATACTTTGGAATTTTGGAAAGACTGATTTTGAGGATGCTATAAATTACTCAAGTCCATGGATGCTGCTGGGAACGCCCCCAGCAACACCCATTGCACATCCCTTTAACGCAGGACACTGCGTTAAAGGGACTGATATTTATCAGGCAGGATTACGCCACAAAAAGTGGCTTAGTCCTGCCTGATAAATATCACTCAGTCTTCTGCGCCACCGGAACGTCACAAAAAGTGCATCATTCATTACATGGTCAGTGACATCACTGATGACATCACTGATGACATCATCCATGTGACAATCAAATACACCTCATCACACACTAGTATAATCTTTCATCACTCACTGTAAAATAGAAAGTGCCATATTTGAAACCATTGACACACCAATCGAAATTTCTAAACACCCACTCAGTTATTCATAGAACTATACACACATCTAATCACTTACCTATAGATTCAGTGTTATATGCAGTGAATAATCAACAGAACACTATCAAATATACTTATACGCCTATTTCAACATTACACACCAGCACACATTGTATTCACTTATAAAGACATCCTTCTGACTTATGCAAACAATTGATTATACTTACATTTACTCACCTTCACACTTATACAAACACTTAGTGTGTTATAAAATCACTATTACAAGTATACAGTTATCCATATAGTGACTCATACAATCACTAAGTCTTAGGCACACTTGATTAGATATAACTGTCACATACACTGCCTTTTTTTCAAGTTTAATGGAGATGTACCATTGAGAGAAATATTTTATCACCACCACACCCATAAACATATACACTCACTGAAACAACTGTTATAACATGTAGTCTTAACCTCATATACCTACTGAATGAACTATTCATAAATTTTTTGGCAATCACACACCCCCCACCAAACCACATAGACATTCATTTACCCATACCAATACTCAGTTAAGAAACCAATAACAAATATAGTCTTTAACATAGCAATTAAGACAAAGCAATAAAGACTTTCACAGTTTAGTAACTACACATTATATATAGTGAGACTCTACAAATTAGTCAAGGAAGCAATCAATGACACTGTTACTAAATCCACCATCCACACATTTATATTTATATATCCACTCATTCTTCAATGCAAAGTAGTGTATTTATAATACATATTTAAATATCAAAACAAACCACATTCACTGGATGATGTCATCAGTGATGTCATTTGAGATGTCATCAGTGATGTCACTGACCATGTCATGAATGATGTAATATGTGACATCATCAGCAGTGGATTGCGGGCGAGTGAGTTATAGTGAGTACAACTAACTATAACGGGGAAGTTCAATGATTTTGTATGAGTAAAATGTCCAGCTAACTATAATATATATATATTTATATATACGTGCTCGGACGTGCGCGGACCTTCGCGTACGCGAGCTGCATGCTGATTGGCTGCCAATGTCTGTCAACACTCCAAAACAGAAATTGTTGGCAGCCATCTTGTGCCTCGGTAGACTGAGGCACAAGAAAGCAGAAAAACAAACGTGTAGAACTCAAAAAGGGGGCAGGGTAGAAGCACCCTGACCCCCTAGGCCTGCTCAGGTGGTCCCACAAGGACCCCCAAGGCCAACATTTTTTTTTTTTAAACCCAGTATGTTTTTTTCAAAATTACCCCCCAGGAGGACCAAATCGCAGGGCCATAGTGATAAAGAAGTGTGGGGGGTGCCCAATCCACCCCACACTGCCCCGGGGACCGCCGCACTCCGGGGTTAAGCAACACAGCCCCCTGGTGCATACTGGAGGGTCCTGGTGGGCTAGTTGGCCCCCAGGGACCCCCAGTATGCAAGGGGAATTAGTTCCCCCTCTGCAAAAGCGCCAGTGGGCTGCGTTGCAGAGAGGTGTAAAAAGGGGCATAGCCTCTTTACACCTCTGTGCAATGCAGCCCCCTGGCGCATACTGGAGGTTCCAGGTGGGCTAGTTGGCCCCCAGGGACCCCCAGTATGCAAGGGGAATTAGTTCCGCCTCTTCAAACATGCACGGGGCTGCGTTGCAGAGAGGTGTAAAAAAGGGTGTGGCCTCATAACACCTCTCTGCAATGCAGCCCCCTAGCGCATACTGGAGGCTCCTGGTGGGCTAGTTGGCCCCCAGGGACCCCCAGTATGCAAGGGGAATTAGTTCCCTCTCTGCAAAAGCGCTAGGGGGCTGCGTTGCAGAGAGGTGTAACAAGGGGCATAGCCTCATTACATCTCTGTGCAATGCAGCCCCCTGGCGCATACTGGAGGTTCCAGGTGGGCTAGTTGGCCCCCAGGGGCCCCCAGTATGCAAGGGGAATTAGTTCCCCCTCTTTAAACATGCACGGGGCTGCGTTGCAGAGAGGTGTAAAAAAGGGTGTGGCCTCATTACATCTCTCTGCAATGCAGCCCCCTGGCGCATACTGCAGGTTCAAGGTGGGCTAGTTGACCCCCAGGGACCCCCAGTATGCAAGGGGAATTAGTTCCCCCTCTGCAAACACGCCCGGGGGCTGCGTTGCAGAGGTGTAAAAAGGGGCGTGGCTTCATTACACCTCTCTGCAATGCAGTCCCCTGGCGCATACTGGAGATTCCTGGTGGTCTTTCAGGTCTTATATAGTTAGGAATTAGCATTAAAAAAAACTTTGAAATTCACTGAAAAAACACATAGGTTTCATGCCTTATATAGTTAGGAATTAGCATTTAAAAAACCTTGCAAATTCACTGAAAAAAACATAGGTTTTAGGCCTTATATAGTTAGGAATTAGCATTTAAAAAACCTTTGGAATTCACTGAAAAACCCATAGGTTTCAGGCCTTATATAGTTAGGAATTATAGGGGTGTTATAGTTAGCTGGACATTTCACTCATACACAACCATTGAAATTACTCCTATATAGTTAGTTGTACTAACCATATTTCGCGCACCCGCAATCCACTGCTGATGATGTCACATATTACATCATTCATGACATGGTCAGTGACATCACTGATGACATCTCAAATGACATCACTGATGACATCATCCACGTGACAATCACATACACCTTTTCATACACTAGTAAAATCTTTCATCACTCTTTGTAAAATACAGAGCATCATATTTGAATCCATTGTCACAGCACTACAAGTATCTAAAAACCCACTCAGTGATTCATAGATGTATACACACATCTAATCACTTACCTGTAGATTCCCTCATACATGCTGTCAATGAACAATAGAACACTATCAAAAATACTTATACACCTATATCGACATTACACACCAGCACACATCCTATTCACATATGAAGTCATCCTACTCACTTATGCAAACAATGGATCATACTTACATATTTACTTAGCTACACACTTATACAAACACAACTTCATCTATTCATTTAGATAGTAAGTCATACTTAGTGAATTATAAAACCATTATTTCAAGTATACAGTTATCCATACAGTCACTCACACAATCATTGAGTCTTATGTATACTTATTTATATACAACAACTGACACATACACTGCCTTTTATTTTTCTAGTTTGTTGGACATGTACCATTGAGAAATATATTTGCTCATCACCACACCCATAAAGATATTCACTCACCCAAACAACTGTTAGAACATGTAGTTTTAACTTCATATATCTAGTGAATCAACTATTCACACGTCTTTGGGCAGTCACATACCCCCCCACTGAACCACACACACATTCACTCTCAAAATACAAATACTCAGTTACCTAATCAATAACTAATATAGACTTTCACATAGCTAGTAACCAACTGGAGAACCAGTTTACACAACAACTGATAGAGTGATACAGATATTCACACAGTTTAGTCACTATCCACTATATTTAGTGAGACACTATAAATTGGTCAAGTAAACAGTCAATTACACTGCTACTAAATCCTCCATCCAAATATTTTTTTATATATCCACTCATTCTTCAATGCAAATTGCTATATATATATAATGCATATTTAAATAACGAAGCAAACCACATTCATTGGATGATGTCATCAGTGATGTCATTTGAGATGTCATCAGTGATGTCACTGACCATGTCATGAATGATGTAATATGTGACATCATCAGCAGTGGATTGCGGGTGCGCGAAATATAGTTAGTACAACTAACTATATAGGAGCAATTTCAATGGTTTTGTATGAGTGAAATGTCCAGCTAACTATAACACCCCTACAACTTTTAAAGTTTTTTGAGTGAATTTTAAAGGTTTTTTAAATGCTAATTCCTAACTATATAAGGCCTGAAACCTATGGTTTTTTCAGTGAATATATGTATATATTCACTGAAAAAACCATAGGTTTCACACATATTATAGTTAGGAATTAGCATTTAAAAAACCTTAGAAATTCACAGAAAAAACCATAGGTTTCACACAGGGTTGTGGACCAGGGTCAGCGGACTCGATAATTCTCGCTTCGGTGCCTACTCTAACCAGGCATCACACTCGACAACTCTGGGCATTAGCTTGCCTCATCTCCACAATGGCCCCCCACATATACCGGGGATGCCTGGTTTCACCTTGGAGATACTCAGCAGGGATCATCTCACAGGGAAAGCCAGGACGGGTTCCCCAGTGGTCTACAGCGCTGGGACGCTGGGGTAGCCATGCACTTTACAAGACAACCTAACAACTTAACCTAACATGTTATAGTTAGCTTGACATTTCACTCATACAAAACCATTGAAATTCTCCCGCTTTATATTTAGTTCAGCTAACTATAACTCGGGTGCCCGCAATGCACTGCTGGTGATGTCACAAATTACATCACTCATGACATGGTCAG
Source organism: Lissotriton helveticus (assembly GCF_964261635.1). NCBI lineage: Eukaryota > Metazoa > Chordata > Amphibia > Caudata > Salamandridae > Lissotriton > Lissotriton helveticus. The sequence continues at coordinate 460,772,101 of NC_136062.1, forward strand.
TGAAATCACTCATGACATCACTGATGACATCTCAAATGACATCACTCATGACATCACTGATGACATCATCCAGTGAATGTGTGTCTTTCTGAAAAATACATATTTTTTATATATGTATATTTAAAGGTCAATGAAAGAATAAATGTGTAAATAAGTGTCTAAATGGATTTTGTTTGTAAAAATGATTGCATAACTGACTTATTAAGTGTATCTTAGTGAATACATGTATTAGTGAGTAATGTTTAAATATGTAAATATCTGTATCAGTGTCTCACTTTGCCTATAAGTAGCTGCATGGGTTGGTGAGTAGCTACATGGGTGTCTATATGGGTTATTAGTTGTTTTTTTAAGTATCAGTATGAGTGTCTGTATGGTTTGGTGGGGGGTATTACTTAGCGCATACATGCATGAATGAGTGACTCACTGTTTGTATGTGTTTTGAAGACAGCATGTGTGCAGAACTGAATGGGTGGATGTGTGTGTGCATGGGTGTATTAGTGAATGAATGACTGTCTCAATAGTATCTTTATGAGTAACTACATATTTTTTAAACTAATATATGTGAGTATTGATGTATATAAGTGAATATATGTGAGAGTGAGAGATTGTAAGAGTTCTTTTATAAATAAGTATGTGTTTCTATAAGTGATTGTTTAAGAGAGTAAGATGTGTACGTTTCTGTAGAAGTAAGTGTAGTGGTCTGTGTTAATAGTTGTATATGCAAGTAAATGAATGTTTGATAGTTTATATGCATGTGTGAATATGTGTGTGAGTAATTCTATGGATGAGTGTCGGTGTGTAACAGGATGTATAGGTGTATGAGTACATATGATGAGTGAGTACATGTATGAGTGACTATATAGAACTGTTCGTGAATGAGTGGATGCGTATGGAGATTTTGGAATTACTGAATAGGTTGCTGTAACTGGTATTGGTATCTCCATTTTTTTGAAAATTTTAGTTTCTATTTTTGAATGTATTTATCAAAGGTTATATTAGGGTGAGAGGAGGTCTGCCACTCTTTCACATGGATGATGTCATCAGTGATGTCATTTGAGATGTCATCAGTGATTTCATGAGTGATGTCACTGACCATGTCATGAGTGATGTAATATGTGATGTCATCAGGAGTGCATTGCGGGCGCGCTAGTTATAGTTAGCTGAACTAACTATAACGGGGGAATTTCAATGGTTTTGTATGAGTGAAATGTCCAGCTAACTATAACATGTGTGAAACCTATGGTTTTTCCCGTAAATTTCTAAGGTTTTTTAAATTCTAATTCCTAACTATAACGTGTGTGAAACCTATGTTTTTTTTAGTGAATTTCAAAGGTTTTTTAAATGCTAATTCCTAAATATAACGTGGCTGAAGCCTATGATGTTTCAATGAATTTAAAAGGTTTTCTAAATGATAATTTTTAAATATATTGATTATTATATTTTTCTTTTTATACTAATTTCTTATATTTGTAACTATATTTCATATTCTTAATGAAAAATAATAACAAAACTAAATTAATTTTTTTATGAATTACTTTTTTCTTCTTCGATATATTAAAATGTAATTCTATATAATTCCTTTTCCATATTTTTTTTCTTGGTAATCGCACCGTACACGTACGGTGATTGCACCATACTTTGTACGGTAAATCGTCTTCTGCGCGTACCCGCGCACCCGCTAGGGATACGCTTTGACATTGCGCGTTGCATCAACGCTTCCGCGTGACGTCATGTACGGCGCCCCGCACGAGGACGGCGCGAAAGTTTCTAATTGTTCAAAGACATATATTTATGTATTTAATGTACATATTAAGGGAAGACATTATCTGGGATAATAATGAAAATAGTTCTTTTAAAACTTTTAATAACCCTATATTACTTTTAAAAGCTAGTACGTAAATCACGGAGGTACTTCGTTCGTACTCGCTGCGTAAGAGCACCGTAAGCGCACTGTAAGAGTACGCAAAGCCATGTGAGTTTAAAAGAGATTTGATTGGTTCATAACACTTCCTATTCCAACTGTTGAAAGACCCCTCCCATTTTATTCATTCTACTTTGACTTTCTAAGACGAAGCATCTCTTCTGAGAATCCTGTCAAATAGAAGAAAGATCACCATAATAACAGCAATGGAGTCATCTTCCAGCCATTCTTCAGAGGGAGATTTCATTCCTCTACAGAAGAAGAAAGAAGCTCTAATTTGGAAGTTTTTACTTTCCCTGAAGGGCAAAAAAAGGTTAATGCTCCGTTAGTAACCAGTAAAATTTGCCAAACAACTCTTTCAAGGGGTGATCCATCCAAAAAATACTCCTTTGGCTTTGGCACAGCGAGTATGGTGCGACATGTCAAGAACTTGCACCCCAACAACTTTTCTCGAGCTGCAACACGGAGGTTGCAGGACAACCCGCCTGCTGCTGCACCAAGCACATCGACTACCGCAGCAGTATCTTTGGCAAGCAGTCAACATCCACAGATTGATCTTGATTTCGGTGAAGTTAAAATTCTATGCATTTATTGCGATTAACTTTTGTGTTATGAGGAACAGTCTATCGACCTGATAAAACACAGGAAGCAGGAGCATCGCTGTCCTTGACATTAGGTTTTTTTTTCATTGTTTTGTTCCTGTTGGACACTTTTTGGGTTCCAGTTCAATTATTTTTCTTTAAAAAGAAAAAAAAAATGTTGAAAAATGAAAAAAAAATAGAAAAAAAAAAAAAAAAAAAACCTGTTCTTTTTAGAACTACCTTCACTGGTCAAAGAAAGAACTATATTTCTATGTTAGTGTGTAAAAGTTTGTCAGACTGAATGTGTAGTTCATAAATGAATGAATGAATACATTACTAGTGTATGATGAATGTGAAAGTGCAGAACTATAAGGAAGTGCAACAGCATAAATCTATAAGGTGTTTACCTATAGTATACTGTAGTACCTCCAAAGCCCTTGAATGTAACATATGCACATAAATATGTTACAATTATGCTTTCATTTGCACTGCTGGTGAAACTGTCTGGATGAATTTGTATGTGTTGGGGTGGATTTACAACCTCCTTGTGCCTCTTTTACACAGCCGTTGCGTCACTTTTATGAAGCAACGGTGGTGCAAAAGATGTGCCATGGTGTGTGGTATTTACAATGTGACACATCTGGAAGGTGCATCACATTGTAAATCCCTACGCCAGAAGGAGGGTTTCCTGCGCAGGGGGGGGTGTTCTGGCGCAGGAACGCCTCCTAAAAGTCTAAAAGTGACTGAGTGAAATCTATAAGATTTCATTCAGTCACTTTTGGGCTTATGTTGCGTCAAAACCCTGCACCTGCTTGAACCAGGTGTAAGTATTGACACAGCATTGTTAGCATAGGGCCCCAGGAGCATTGGTGGAGCTGCATTAGGCTTACAACGCAAGTCAAGCAATGCGCCGCCTTCACAGCACAGATACATCACATATCTGTACCGTTTTTGCCCCATAGTGCACCATATTGTAAATACAGTGCATCCATGGTGGTGATGTCACAGTACACAATAACTGGCATATCTCTGGGGATATACCACTTATTGTACATCTGCTGATTAGTGTTTTAATGTAGGGAATGGATTCTTTTAGAACAGTGTATAGATAAGCACATAGTGCTGTATGGCTCACTACAATACTGAAACAGAAGTGTGATAGTGTTTGCTGGAAGTGTAAGGATATAGACTGGGGAATTGAAGGTATAAAAGACAAGTTTGCTGGTGCATAGAACAGTACATGCATAGTCTATAGGGGTTTGAAGCAGTCCATGCCCTTAGGCTCACTTTGCACCATGAGTACTTGGGTAATGGCTGAATGATAACAATTCTGCAAGGAGAGTGCGTGGCTGAATTTATAGCAGCTTTACTTTTACCACATTGTATAGATAACCACATAATGCTGTATGGTTCACTACAATACTGAAACAGTAGTGTGAGAGTGTTTGGTGAAAGTCTAACGATATATACTGGAGAAATTGAACATATAAAAGGCAAGTTTTCAGGTGCATAGAAGACTGCAAGCATAGTCTATAGGGGTTTAAAACAAAGCATGGCCTGAGGCCTACTTTGCTCCATGATTACTTGGGTACTGACTGCATGATTACAGTTTTGCTTGGAGAGTGCATGAGTGAATCTATAAGAGCTTCATTTTTTGCACAGTACATAGATAAGGACATTCTACTGAATAGCTCAGTACAAAAATGAATCAGCAATCACAGAGAGTTTGCTGGAAGTATAAGGATACAGACTGGGGAAAGAAGGTACAAAACACAAGTTTGCCGGTGCATACTACAGTACACGCATAGTATATAGGCGTTTGCAGCAGTCCATGCCCCAAGGCCCACTTTACACCATGATTAATTAGGTACTGGCTGAATTACTATAATTCTGCAAGGACATTGTGTAGTTGAATGTATACGAGGTTAATTTTTAGAACAGTGTGTAGATAAGCACATACTGTTGAATGGCTCACTACAATATTGAAACAGTAGTGTGAGAGTGTTTGGTGAAAGTCTAACGATACAGACTGGGGAATAGAAGCTATAAAAGACAAGTTTGCCAGTGCATAGAAAAATACATTCGTAGTCTATAAGGTTTTGAAGCAGTCCATGCCCTAAGGCACACTTTACACCATGAGTACTTGGGTAGTAGCTGAATGATTACAATTCTGCAAGCAGAGTGTCTCAAACCATTATTAATATATAATAATACATGTATTCTTGTAACATCTCATAATTTAATAGAACTTCTAAAATAATTCCATCAGGTATTTCATTTTCCTGGTTATCAATTTCAAAAGTCATCTGATGAATCTCAATCTCATCTAATACTTCCACAAAAGCATTATCCAAGGTTTCATCCAGAAAATCACAGCTGATATCTCCAGCATTCATTTCTTCGTCTTTATTGTTGTTGCTCGTAAAAGGTATGTTTAGCTCTTCTATGACACTGTTACTAATGTCAAAATCGTCTTCCATATTGTTTTCTTGATTTTTCATTGTGAATTTCTTATGTTGTAGGTCCTTGTACAAAAACATAAACACTTTATTTCATCATTTTTCCTAATACAGAACACAAAACTAGGTTTATCAACTAATTTTCTCTTTGAAACATTATATAAATACCATTCTCAACTACTTTATAACATTATATAAATATAATTATTTATATGAATGTTCAGTTTTTAAAGTTTCTTAAATTATCAAACCAGTCACTCCTTATCACTATCGGAAAAAAAAACCAGGCTGTTATTATAAAATGCAGTACTAAAAAAAGTACAATATGTCTATTCACCTTACCTGTACCAAACTAGTAGATGTGTTGTAGTAAAATGCAAAGAATACTGGTACACTCAGTATATTTATATTTTAAGTTTTTCAAATGTATATAATAGATACAAACCATCTTTGAACACTCATGTACTCCATCCATGTTTTGTTATTTCACCTCTGTAGAAGGATTTATGACATTACAACGCATGCTTTTACCACGCATGCCTTTACAACGCAGTTTTTACAACGTATGCCTTTACATTCATAGTGCTTAGGGGTGCTGGATAGTGAATAGTTTAATTTACTTTTCCAACTCCAGTACCCGTGGATAGTAGGGAAGGTGTTGGATAGTAAATTAAATCTATTCCCTATCCTAGAGCGCCCCACAGCACTATGCGTTGTAATGACATGCGTTGTAATAGTTGCGTCGTAAAGGCACTGCGTGGTAAATGTTGCATTGTAAAGGATGTTTCCCCTGTAGAAGCACACTCCATTGGCCATTCTTAACAGTTATTTACACTTATCTTAAACATAATAAATAATAATAAAATTATATATTCTAAAATGAGCATCTGTGGAAGACAAAAAAAATACAGTTACAATAAATCCTTTACAACACCAAATAATTTGTAAAGCATTTCATTTGTCTTTTTTGCTGTTCTCAGAATATATTTAATTTCACTAGAAATAGTGAGTTCAATAGTACTCATGACATAACAGCGGGCAAAAAAAAGACGATCAATAAGATTATCTTAAAAAAAACATTCAACACTCTCAATAACAATCGAAAAAATTGAAATAAAACATATGTTAAATGTTTTTTCAAACAGCAATTTCTTACGTAACTATGAGATATCTCAAAGAATCTTAAAATACCAAAACACTATCATTAATTTTGATACACTGTAAAGAAAGTTACTTTTAAATATATGCTGAGAAAATATACAACAAATAGTCCTTAATAGTTTTATATACTTTTCCTCATGGCCAAATAGTATATCTCAAATTCTTAGTAAAGAAGTTCCTTAATAGTAATCCTCAGCATACATCTCCCACCTTTCTGATCCAAATCCTCCGACATCATTTGCAACGTCCTGCAGGACTCATCCCTCAACTTGACGCTATTCAACATCTACATGGCACCCTTACACAAGTGGCCCACCATTACAACCTCAACATTATCTGCTAAGGTAACGACACCCAACTCATCTTCTCCCTCACCAAGGAGCCACACATCACTGAAAGATGTAACCAAATGCATAAGGATTAACTCTCTAAATCTCAACTCCGACTAACACCAACGAGCCCAAAGAGTCCAAAACACCTCCGTCCGACTGATCATCAATGTCCCCTGCCACAGCCATATCCCCCACCACCTGAGAGACCTACACTGCTCCACGTCGAAAAGAGGATCACCTTCAAGATCCTCACCCTCACTTACAAAGTACTCTACAACACCAGTCCAACCTACCTTAACAGCAGTAATCCTGAAAGGCCAAATTTGGTTCTTAAAACGTTGGCATTAAAACTATTAGGTAAGAATTTGGTAACTTTTTAGGCAAACATTGTTTAAAAAACAATTAACTATCATTACAATGTATCCAACCTTTCAGACATTTTAAATGAACAGTGTAATGTCCACATACGGTCCATCATGAAAAATAATTGCAACAGCTACAAAAGTTCTTCCTGATATTAATACTTTAGTAGCTACAAAATGTATAATTAAAGTTTCCAATTTTCTTCTATCAGCTCTACAATGTTGCAGCATTAAAATGACATACTGTCCATATCTCTGTATAAATAATGTTGATGACATTTCTGATTTACATTGGCTACACTCCATGTTTTGGCTTACTCCTCTAAGTAGATTGTTAAAAGACATTGATTTACAGTCAGGCAAAGTCAAATATATGAACCTTTCAGTGTCAATGTTACATGTAAACAAACAATTTCCACTGTCATGTTGCCATTTATAAGAAAGGCCAAAAAGGTTTTCAATATCTATATCTTCATCTTCCAATACAACAAGCATATACATTAGAAATTCCTGACAATCTTGCTGAATATTCTGCGTAAAGTGAGTAGAACCAAGACATATGTCCAAAACATTTTGAATATGAGTAACACTTTGTATTTTACTTTTATCACTACTACATTTTTCATAAACAGAATACAACAACGAACAGAATCTTTCATTCCGATTTTCAACAATTTGTTGTTACAAACTTTCAAGAAAAAAAGCAACATTATAAACTACATTAGCATAGCAGTTGACACCAGAACTATTTTCAAACTGATAACAACATTCTCTTCAACACTGTCCTTTTTCTTTTTGCCTCCAATAACAACTACATCTTGTTTTTTTTCTTCTCTACAGCTTCACTACAGACATTCTCAAATCTTCTTTCTCTACCTACCACACGCTTTTCAAATACTGGGTATTGACCTACATTGGGTGCATATTCTCTTCTTAACCTATTATACTCTTTCACACAACTTGCATCTGCACTAATCTTTGTCTCATCAAAATCAATCAAGTACAATCCAGATAAAGTTCTTACTCGAGACAAATCAACATATACCATACCCTCTTTAAACACAGTACATTCCAATATTCACTAAAGCACTATCTACACTTAAACCTTGAGATTTATGAATGGTCACCGCATACGCCAAAGAAATAGGAAACTGTATTCTGCGAACATACAAATCTTTTACAAGCAAAAACCAAGCTGAACAACGACTAAATTGTTGAACTTCAATTTCATCAAATTTGATTTTCAAAAATTCTCTTCCAGGGGATCCTCATCAATAGTCATAAGCACTGAATACTCCCGCCCATGTGCGGGACCCCGGAAACAATATAAAAATATATATGTAAAAAACACATATATCTCGCTCCACATATATGTATGTACATATATCATTTTTCTCACACCAATGCAGCTCCACAACTGAGGCTAAAACAATGTAAACACATAGACATGCACTGCAATTAGTAAGGAAAGAAAAAACACATTAGGTCAAATAACCCTTGAACTTTGTGTTTTAATGAGTAAAACCACTCATAAATCCTGAAAATTGCTCATAAATAGACATTGTTAGCCCTCAGGCTGCATTGCAAAACAATAGCATAGAAAATGAAACCATTTTCAACAAAAAACTGGCACCGTGCCTTAAGGCAGCCATGACCCCAGGCTTCCCATCATGCCTCAGGGGTGACAGTTAGGTCAGTTGTTCTTTCCGGCTCCTTCAGTCAGGACCCTGGTGAAACATCTCCCTTTTCTTTTTGACTTTCTGTCAAAAAATAATTTGGTTAATCTACAATTTTTGCTTTCACTTGATGTCTTTTAGACCTAGGGTGCTACTACTACCTTTTTTAGGCTTAAAAAAGGTGTTTTTTCTGTCAAAATGCCTTCCCTTTTTGACAAATGCCCTTCATGTGGAAGGAAGATGGCCAAGACTGACAGTCATTCAGTGTGTATCCTGTGCCTACCAGAATCTCATTCTTCAAAAACCTGTGAACACTGCCAGCTTTTATCATCCAGAACTCTCAAAGATCGAGAGAGAATTCGAATTTATGGACTTTCTGAGAGAGGAAGATCTCCCAAGAAGCAGAAAAGTCAGAAGGTGCGGTCGACGTCGAAAGAAGCCCCGACTTGTTCACCTTCGGCGTCGGGATTGGCGTCGAAGAAGCAGTCGACGGCGACGTAGAAGATGTCTTCAGCGTCTACATCCAAGGTACCTCTGCTACAGACAGCGTCGAGGGATAGGTCACCGTCGAAGCATAAGAGCTCGACGGCGAGCCAACTGACGTCGAAGCAGCATCGTCATGCTGTGACGTCGAGGCATTCTCCGTCGACGCCTGGCCATCGGCATTCGGCGTCAAGACAACCTCCGTCGACGACTAGTCGTGGTCATTCGGCGTCGAGGGAACCTATGCCAACACATCATCGATCGACGTCGAAGCAGCCCACGTCGACGCCCGGTCATCGGCGTTCGACGTCGAGGCAGCCTCCGTCGCATTCAGACAAGCGGCATTCGACGTCGAGACACCTTTCGTCGCAGACAGAGCACCGATGATCGGCGTAGAAGCAGCCTCCGTCGTCGTCGAGCAGGCATCCTCCAACGGCGAGACGTTCTATGGAGAAGGACAGTCATCGACACTCGAGGTCGACGTCGAGAGAGCATCTATCTGCTCGGCGTTCGGCGTCAAAACAGCCACGTCAACGGATCAGCGGAGATCCAGGGAGCGGGGTGATTCGCAGCCGGTGAACATCTCTCCTTCAAGATCGCAGGAGAGGTCGCCTTTGGTGCAGGTGGTGCAGGAGATGGAGAGCGAACCATTGGACCAGTCTCAAATCCTAAGGTCTCAACTGGGTTTCCCAGGATCAGCATCGGCTGCAGAGGTGGAACATTCTCCATTACATGATCCTCCTGCCAAGAGAAAGAGGGTCTCACAAGAGAGAGGTCGGTCGAGGTCTTCCTCTAGACGGTCTCTAGTGAGCCTATCCTCATCCTCCTCGGCATCTCGAAGTGACAGATCCTCGGATGGTGAAGATAGCGGTTCGAATAGGGAGAGGTCAAAGTCTCCTTCAATGTCGCAGCAGGATCCAGCGGATCAGCCTCCTCCACGAGAACGTTCTCCAGAGAGGGGTCGCACCCAAAAGTCTCCTACTGTTCGTCTTTCCCCAAGGTGGTATACACCTCTTCACCACTGGGCCAAGGACAAGGAGACGGCAGATCGGTTGAGGGCGTATCGAGATCAAGCCTCCCGCCGCAAAGAACGGTCTCGTTCTAGAGGACATTCAAGTAAAGGAAGATCTAGTCACAGAGAGCGATCTCGTTCTAGAACGCGCTCAACTAGAAGAAGATCTAGGTCCAGGCGAACTCATAGCTCTTCAAGTTCATCAAGGACCCGATCTCACAGGAATTACTCTCCGACTCTAACAAACAGTCCACGCTCGAGAATATCCCCAACTGAGGATATTTTCTCGTTCCAAGACATCTTGGGCAGGGAAGCCCTGAAGTTAGGAGTGCCTATGACAGCTCCGCAGATCAAGACGACGGTCATCTTTGAAACCCTGCAGCACAGAACGGCACCCAAACCCTTATTGCCGATGGTCCCTGGTATAATGGATACAGTAAAAGAGGTCTTCCTGACTCCGGCGACGGTTAAGTCAGTCCCAGATTCTGAAGAGGACCCTCTGTTCCTCAAGTCCGATCCTCCGCCAGATTCACTAATCATTGCGGCGGCTAGAAAATCCAATGCGGTGGCTTCCTCATCCACGGTACCGCCGGATAAGGACAGCAAGATACAAGACTCATGGGGGAGAAGAGTTTGTAATACCTCAGCTTCTTTCCTCAAGGTCTCCAATGCGGAAGCTCTTCTGGGCGGATATGACAGATCTCTGTGGGATTCGCTTCAGAGATTTTCTGATAAACTTCCTCAGGAAGATAGAAAGGACTTTGAGGAGATTCTGTTGGAGGGCGGTCAAGTCTCCAATAGGATTATAGGAGCGGCGGCAGATGGAGCAACGCTGGCTGTGCATGGAATCACAGCGAGGAGGTCCTCATGGTTGCGCCTTACCGCATTGAAACCCGAGGCTCAATCCAGAATACTAAATCTTCCCTTTTCAGGAGCATCTCTCTTTGGGGCAAGTGCTGATGAGGAAATGCAGCGGATGAAAACGGAGTGAGACACCCTTAAAGCTGTGGGACTTGAAAAGAAGAAGGAATTCCGGAAGAAGTCCGTTCTGACAACAAGGGCTCTTCGAAGCAGAGGGTTCAAACCCCTCACTGGCAGAAGGGCCAGAACCAGCAAGGCCAACAAAAATCGCAATATAAAGGCAAGAGCAATTCCAAAGGAAATGGAAATCAGCGCCAAGGCAACAACTTCAATAAGCCTCAGCAGAAGCAATGCGTCTTCACTTCCCCCAGCGCCGTTGTCCACTCCAGTGGGGAATGTTAAAGAAAGAAGTAGCGACACTCTTCGAGAAATCAGCCATCGAGAGGGTGCCGGTGTCTCAAAGGGGGAAAGGAGTATACTTGAGGTATTTTCTGGTCAGAAAAAAGGGCCAAAAGGCGGACTACAGACCTATTCTGGACTTGAGAACACTCAATCTACATGTAAGAAAAGAAAAATTTCGCATGTTGGCGCTTCACCAAATCTATCCACATTTCAGGAAGGGGGATTGGATGTGTTCGGTGGACCTTCAAGACGCATATTTTCATGTCCCGATACGGCCCGATCACAGGAGATTCCTTCGATTTCGGGTGGGGACCTCTCACTACCAGTTCAAAATCCTTCCGTTTGGGTTGAAGTCGGCCCCCAGGGTGTTCACGAAGTGTGTCGCAGTGGTGGCGGCAGCTCTACGCCACGGGGGAGTCTTCGTATACCCATACTTAGACGATTGACTGTTGAAAGGTCCAACTCCAGACACTGTAAGGAATCAATTCCAGACATGCATAGAACTTTGTCAACGTCTAGGCCTGCATGCCAACTACAAGAAGTCTGTCTCCCAACCCACTCAGAAGATTCACTTCCTAGAGCTCTGCTAGACTCCGAGGTAGGAAAAGTGTTTCCTTCGGAGGAGAGACAGTTTTCGATAGCGCTCAAGGGCCAGCAAGTTCTTCGCAACAGGACTCAGAAAGTGCGAAAGATAGCCTCCCTCTTAGGATCGATGGCTTCCTGCATATTTTTGGTACCGAACGCCAGACTTCGGATGCTTCCTCTTCAGCAGGATCTGGAGGACAAATGGGACCAGCAATCAGATCGCTGGGACGATCAGATCACTTTGTCGGAGGTAGCGCGATCTTCCATCCTGTGGTGGACAAAGAAGCAGAACATGCAAGTGGGAGTTCTCTTCCATCAACCTCCTCCTACACAAACGATCATCACAGATGCGTCGTTGCAAGGCTTGGGGGCGCACATGGGTCTCCTTCAGATGCAGGGTCTGTGGTCGTCCAAAGAAAGCACCTACCACATCAACTTGCTGGAATTGAGAGCAGTCCACCTGGCTCTCAAAGCGTTCCTTCCCTCGCTTCAGGAAGAAGTGGTTTTAGTACAAACGGACAACACCACCACGATGTACTATTTGAACAAGCAGGGAGGAACCCACTCAAGGACTCTGTCACTAGAAGCTCAGTGCATCTGGCATTGGCTTCTGGCTCGCAAGTTGTCTGTTCAAGCAGTCCACCTCCCAGGAGAGCAGAACGTGAGGGCGGACGCACTAAGTCGGCACCTCTAAGACAGAGAAGACTGGGTGCTCAACGACGAAGTGCTAGAAGACATTTTCTAGTCTTGGGGTCGTCCTTCCATAGATCTCTTCACGGACGATGTAAACAGCAAATGCCCAAGCTTCGCCTCAAGGTTCTATCGACCAGGAACGAGGGGGAATGCTCTTTTGAGGGGGAATTTGTGTACCCCTTTCCACCCCTTCCTCTGATCCCGAAGGTGGTGAGCAAGCTGACCCACTCGTGCACAACAATGATCCTGATTGCCCCCGACTGGCCGAGGCAATGGTGGTACACGGACCTACTTCATCTGTCAGTGTCTCCTCACAAGAGGCTTCCGTGCAGGCCGGACCTGTTATCGAAGATGAGCGGGAGGATTTACCATCCCAACCTTCCGTCACTGAACTTGGCAGCATTGCCCCTGAGGTCATTCAGTACGGCCATCTAGGACTGCCACAAGACTGCATGTCCTTCCACAAGACATTCTTATGCATGCAAGTGGAAGAGGTTCTATATGTGGGGCATGCAGAATGGTCACAATCCGGTGAAGAGTCAGGAAGAAGCAGTTCTTCCATACTTGTTGTACCTGGCTAAGGCAGGTTTGAAGTTTAACTCCATTAAGGTGCATTTAGCTGCTATAACTGCTTATTGGCGATCACCTTCACAAACCTCTTTTTTCCAGTTGCCAGCAGTAAAAGATTTCCTGCAAGGTCTGAAGAAGGTGTATCCTCCTGTACGGCCTCCTTCTCCTCCTTGGGAGCTGAACCTAGTACTATCAAAGTTGATGGGCCCTCCTTTTGAGCCCATTCATAAAGCTACTTTACAGCATATTTCCTGGAAAGCTGCTTTTTTGGTAGCGATTACGTCAGCCCGTAGGGTGAGCGAGATTCAGGCCCTCTGTACCAAAGAGCCTTATGCAGTGTTTCATTTGAATAGAGTGGTGCTCAGAACGCACCCCTCTTTCCTGCCGAAAGTGGTGTCAGATTTTCATGTAAATCAGACCATCTCTCTGCCCACTTTCTTTCCCAATCCCTCTACTCCAGCTGAGAGGGCTTTACACTCTTTGGACCTGAAAAGGGTTTTAAAGTTCTATCTGGACAGGTCCAAGTCTATTCGACATTCTGATCAATTATTTATTAACTACGGATCGATCAGAAGTGGTCATGCAGCATCGAAACGTTCCATTTCCAGGTGGATCGTTTCGTGTATCAAACTTGCTTACCAATTGGCGCAGAAACCTCTGAGCTTCATTCCACTAGAGGTAGAGCTGCCACGACAGCTTAACTGCATAATGTGCCCATGTCTGAGATTTGTAAAGCGGCGACCTGGAGGTCTGTCCATACATTTACAAGACATTACTGTCTAGATTCGGACATAAGAGCAGATACCCAGGTGGGCCAGGCCTCCTTGAGGAATCTGTTTAACAGCTGAGTTATTGGCTGTTATGGCTTGGTTGGGTCATATACTTCTCATTTACCTGCAGGGGGTTGATGGGCTTGCTATTCTATTCAGTGCGTATGATTATTGATGAGGATCCCCTGGAAGAGAAGGATAAGTTACTTACCTGTAATCCTAGTTCTCTTCCAGGGGTATCCTCATCAAAGTCATAAGCAACCCACCCGCCTCCCCAGGTAAATGAGATTTGGTACTATTACAACCTTGTGATTGAGCCCTGTCTTCAGGGTTATGCAAAAAACAACTGACCTAACTGTCACCCCTGAGGCATGATGGGAAGCCTGGGGTCATGGCTGCCTTAAAGGCACGGTGCCAGTTTTTTGTTGAAAATGGTTTCATTTTCTATGCTATTGTTTTGCAATGCAGCCTGAGGGCTAACAATGTCTAGTTATGAGCAATTTTCAGGATTTATGAGTGGTTTTACTCATTAAAACACAAAGTTCAAGGGTTATTTGACCTAATGTGTTTTTTCTTTCCTTACTAATTGCAGTGCATGTATATGTGTTTACATTGTTTTAGCCTCAGTTGTGGAGCTGCATTGGTGTGAGAAAAATGATATATGTACATACATATATGTGGAGCGAGATATATGTGTTTTTTACATATATATTTTTATATTGTTTCCGGGGTCCTGCACATGGGCGGGAATATTCAGTGCTAATGACTTTGATGAGGATACCCCTGGAAGAGACCTAGGATTACAGGTAAGTAACTTATCCTTCTACACCATCTCTATTTACATAATTAACAAAATCAACAATTTTACCAATTGCTCCATTTACGAAACCCTTTTCCACATGCAAATTACGTCATAAAATTACTCTACAGTTTACACATGCATATAAATTCTTTTCTAAACCAGCAGTTTTACTTATCGTTTTCTCTAAAGAATCCAATTTCCTCTTCAACTTTTTGGTCAAAATAATAGTGATTCCTTCATGTTCTATTTTATCAATAGCTTCCAATTTTATAATTTCTTCATTTTCCAACTTTATAATTTCTTCATTGAATATAGAACATTCACGCAGTGTTGGCATTAAGCAGATTGTGGGAAAGAAGGCGGCTTAGTGTCCAAATCAATAAAGGACTTTGTGGGGACATTCATCTTCACCACGTATCTTTTCCTCCTAGCGGTTGAGGAGGAAGTATCGGTAGGGAATTTGTCCAAAGATGTGGGGGCCCGCATTAATTTGTCAAACTGTACTGCAAGAACTACATTTGACAGAAGCTCGGATCATGTAGGAAACCAAAGCCCAAAACTCTTAGACTCCCTAAATGAAATATTACGGAATGGCACGCTGGGCCTAGACATTACAACGTAATCTTCTGCCTCTATGCTGGACATTATGCTGATGCTACAAAAAATGCTGCAAGGGCTGCTAGAAGTCTCTGTGTTAAATAATACCCAGTTAAATAATCACGAAATACAATTTAAGAGAATGATAGAAGAACTACAGGGGATAAGGGGACAGATGCCTACAATGGTTAGACCAGTACATGACCCCTTAATAGAAGCCCTAACAGAAGGGAACACAGGGGCTAAGGTGGAGGGTTGTGCCCCACATGATGTATACATCTCTAGATGGCCAATGTTGGTAAGGAGGCAGGGAGACTTCTCTTGGCTAAAAGACCAGAACTTTAGTTACTCTCATAAAAGATCAACTCATATATATGGAAGAAAGAAGGCTCCAAAAAAAGAGAAGGGCAAGGAATTGCAGACTAGTGCACAAACCTATGAAAATGGCATGCTGAAAAATAATAAAAGGGAAAGAAGGCAAATAGTGAGGCAAGCTGGCTCTGTAGGAGTAGAAGCCGAAGTAGAAGGGAAAAGGGCACCACGAAAATACACCTGTAAATCCTCTAGGGAGGTGGAGTGTTCCAAAATCAACAGTAACAAGTTAGGAGGGAAAGAATCCCTAAGAAGTTTAGCAGTTGGAGGAAGCAGAGTTAACACACTTCCTAGAAAGAATGAACGGCAGAGAAGAGGAGACTGGGATTCAAAAACTTTAGACAAGAGCAATACGAATAAAATGTGGATTTACTTTAAACCCAATTATCAAGAGATTGGGAGGAAAAAACAAAGGAAGTCAGCCATACTAAATCGCTCCCAACTCAAATTTCTGTTTGCAAAATGCCCTACTTTAAAATAAATTGGTACAAGGGATTTGAGACAGGTAGGATTTAGTAGTGACAACAATGGTGCTGAATACACAAAGGTCCTAGTCTACTCAGGGCTTGTTAAGGCAGCAATTCAGAAAGCTGAGAAGGAGATACTAAAAGAAAGTATAAGGATAATTTCAGAAGTAGAAGTTGAAGAAGGGAAACAATGAGAGGGAGGCTTTCTGAGATTTCATGCAGGTGTGGGGGAAAGGCAGGTGAAGTTGGTAGCAGGGGGTCCTGGGGAGAAGGCTAATATTACCATAGCTGTAGAGAATTTGAAGCCTAATAAAAACTGGGGCAACTGGGGCTCGGATAATAGTATCCGAAGTACTTGTTCATAGGGACTGAATGAGTCTGGGTGTTCTAGTGAGATCGATTAGGTCACCGAGTTGCCGCATAGCCTGAGATTAATTTTGTGGAATATAAACGGGTTGGGAGGAACAACAAAGGTGGATAGTTTAAACCATGTTGCAAAGTACGTTGATATCATTTGTTTGCAGGAGACATGGCTATGCGGCAACACCCAAGTAGTTGAAGGGCTTGTTCAAATTCACAAACCAGCTAGCAAAAAGAAAAAATGTGGACGCCCCTCGGTGGGGATTATGGCCCTCGCCTCAACCAGGTTTGTGAAAGAGGCCAAGTTAATTAGCTCATTATGTAAATGGTTGTTGGTCTGTAAGGTACTTCATCCAGGCACAAAAGGGAAGGCCAACCATTTGATTATCATAAATGTATATATTCAATGGGGTTCCCAAATGAATACGATACAGAATTAGGGCTTTTCAAAAAGGATATAACTGACTTAATAGAAAAGTACGGGAAGGATACATAGGTGATAATGGGTGATTTTAACGACAAATTAAACTTTGGAAAGATAGATCACTGGTTTGAGGACATTTTGAGCTCTTATAATGTAGGCCCAGCAGAATTTCCGATGTGTTTAACCTCCAATGAAGATGAAGTATTAGGGAAGTTTTTGGGTTCTAAGGGTTTAATATGTTTAAATGGCAGGAAGGACCCAGACTGACCAGCCACACAGAACTTTAGAGTAGGCAATCAACAGTGTCCTATAGATTATATTTTTATTCAGGTCTGGAACTACGCAATCGTAAAAAAGTTCCGGGTAATCAAGCGCAGGGACAGTGATTATAATGTTTTGTATTGTGAATATTTAGGGGGGTTAACAAGTACATGGGAAAGGGTGATCCCCCAAAATGTGGAATACCCAAAGCGCCTGACTAGATGTGGAGACTCTGTAAGATAGTTCATATAATTCGTTGGTGCATTAGGTGGTAGTCCTGCTGGGCTATCAGGACTGGATTTCGAAATTAAGATATGGATCCTGTACTACAAGATTCATTCCAACTCTGCACTCCTTTTTAACTTTCAATTAATAATTCAAAAAATCTTTGTATTCTTTGAATTATTAATTGAAAGTTAAAAAGGAGTGCAGAGTTGGAATGAATCTTGTAGTACAGAATAAAAAAAGGGCCATTCGGAAAATAGAGCGGCATCAGAGGAATTGTTATGATCATCGGAATTTAGAGCTCCTGCACATTCTGAAGAAAGAAAATAAATTCTTATTAAGGTGGCAGAAAAGTATTTTTAAGGAAAAGTGTTGGGTAAACCTATTAGAGGCAATTGAAAATAAAAATATAAAAGGGTTCTGGAAGTTGATACAGGATGTCGCAGGAAGGGCCTGATGGAGCGAGATAGAAAACAAAATTTTGTTTAAACTCGTGAAGTCATATTTCCATAACATGAATAATAATATTAATGATTTGTGATTTGTCATGCTAATACAACTTAGATTAAACTTTACACATGGGGGGGACTAACATGTGTGCTCATAAACGTGCATAATTGTTGCATCTTTTTGCTCGTGCAAAATAATAAAATAATTTATTGTTTTCGTTTTTGTCATTACTAACTGCTGCAAACTTAAAAGAAGCATGTGCTTGTTTTGCTTTTCCTTGTCTGTGTGATGTCATTTCTACTATTCTAGGTGCATATAAGTCTCATGGAATAACGGAGACTGGTAGATATAAACGCTGCTTTATTTGTTTGCAATGGCTAGGTAACATTTTGATTAATCGGGTGGGTTAATTAATTAGTAAATCCTGGGGTGGATACAGAATCTACATTATTTCTTACATTAATACTTTTCTTGTGTTTGTTTTATATTAGAAAACTTAAGTTGTCTGCTTTTGGGCCTTGTCTACCCGAACTACAATATGCTGAATTTTACTTCTGCAAAAGTGCTGAGACGCCCATTCTGAAATAAATTATTCGTCAAAAGCTGCGTTCACAAAGCAAAAACTAACGTGCTATCGTCATTCTGTCGGACATGGCCAAGGTCGAAAAAGAACATTTTGTCAGTTCTTAACTTGGCATCCGCGGAAATCAATTGGAAGTCAATGGACGCTGCGAGAATGACTTTATACAATTGTTGCAATACAAGGAAGCTCCTGGTTGCACTCGGAAGGGACAATGGTCTCTAAGAAATGTGACTTAATGGAAGTTTTGAAAAGTGGGTGACATGTCACTTGTCACTCTCAGCCAATGGGACGTCGAAGATTTCTGAAAACTTTCCTTTGCGTAGTTTAGTTAGCGTAGAAAGGTATAAAAAGTCATGCCCCTAGGGATGGGCTGGCTGCTGCTTTCTGACTTTCCGATGAGGGTGAAGTGCTGACGGACTTTGCGTGGAGCACGTAAGAATCCTCAAAGAACTTTACTTTAAATTCTATCTATTTAGTTCAGTTAGGGAATTAGGTTTTAGAAATGTTAAACTTTATATATTTACTTTAAATTTGATTCACTTACTTAAATTGTATTTTTCTCATATTTCTTTACAATCATGCTTGCTTTATTGCTAATAAAATTCATTTATAAAACTATCAACTTATATACCATAATTTAGTAAATAAAATCTTACTTTTGACAAACAAGCTGGTCTTGGTTATTCAGGAGTGTAGGTTACTATTAGCTAGATCACGTCGCCAATGGTGGTCATTTAAATGGTTAAGTTTTATTCTAATGACAATATTCCTTTCGCAGATGTATAAAAATGTATATAGTTTGTAGATAATGTGTATATAGATTTAATCTGACCACCTGATTCAGTAGGCCCAAAATATGTCAGGTTTATAAATGGGTCCATATTTAGTATAGAATTTTGTTTATAGGTTATGAAGTTGGGTAGCGTTGTTTATGATATATTTTCTATAGGCCGCTGGATCAATTCTCTGGTAGCAGAAATTGATGGTTGCTAAGGGTAACCAAGGTAATATGTTGGTTGCTAAGAGTTACTAAAATATTATGGTATGGAAATAGGATCGATGTTTTAACACATGTTGAGTTCGTTTTTCGTGCTATCTGTAAGCTATACCGGTATAGATTGTGTGGCGAGAAATTAGTCACGCAAGCCATCTGTTCTGTTTGTAGTGATATCGCCGAGTATCACAAGAGGTATCGCCGTGTACCATAGTGTTGTCGCCGAGCAACACAGTTTTAGGGCTAGGTCTGAATCTTGTAAAGTGAGGGTTTTCTAAGAAATTAAAGCAGCATGAGAATAGGGACAAAGCGCCTTCCATAAAACTCACTGTGATGAGAGTATTAGTTATATCCGAGCTTGAGTGAAGGGTAAATTAGCGTCGGTGCATGATTATCTATAAACAGGTTAGAGTCCTGTACGGGTACATGTTTCATATCTATAAACAGGTGAGAGCCCTGTACGGATAACGTCGTTATTTTGCTAACGGTGCATGATTTCTATAAACAGGTGAGAGTCCTGTACGGATTTCATGTGTGTTTGAAAATTAGGGAAATTTCAGTGTGAAAGTGCGAGTTTGAATTGTATTTTATGTTCAAGTGGAACTCTTAGAACTTTCACTTCGCGGTGGATTCAGAGCAAAGCGAGTTCATAATTATACGTGTTAGAAGGGTGGGGTAAGGTTACTCTACTAACAATTGAATATTATCCTTAGTGTGAATAGCGCCGTCTATTCCGAAGTGTGGATACTTGAATGTATGTAAACTATCCTAAATAGTGAAACGAACAGATGTTGTCTTTATAGTCATTGTTAAGAATTAATTTACACTGAAAAGTGTTCTTAAAATGGCGCTGTGAAAAGATTTTGTGAAGGAGGGGTAAGCGCCAGGAGTGAGAAACGAGAAACCGCAGCTGCTGTGTACGTCACAGAGCCGCGCTAGGATTGGGCGACCTACGTCACAAGCTATATTCTGATTGGCTCTTGAGTCTCTGACGGCCTGTGAGCTGATTGGTCCTTCGGAAAAACTCAAATTTATTGGTTGAGCAGAAAAGTGACATAGCTCAACTGTCATTGGCTTGTTGGTGTGTTTCGCGCACGGATTGGTTGTTTTTCGGAACATCCCGGAAATATTTTACGAACGATTTTGTGAATTAGATTTAACTCTTAAAAATGAGTTATCATTTTAAACATGTTGAGAAAAAGCCAACATTATTTCAGAAGTTTAAGAATTTATTTTCACCTGACAAGAAAATCGAAACGCGAGGTGGTAAACTACTTCATAAGTATAAAACACCTGCAGCGTATATGGAAGGTGAATATGGATATCATACTGTCTTATGGTTAGATAGTTGGAAACGCTATACTAAAAACGACGGTGTTTTAACTTGGCCTGATGATGGTTCATTTAATGTAAAAGTCTTAAGAAATTTACGAGAGAAAATGAATGCTCTTGTTCCGAAACCGAGACCAACTCAATTTGAAGCTTTAGTTGAGTGGGAAGACGAGATGTATCAGTTACAAAGAGAAGCTAGTGGAATTAAAAGACCTTCTAAAAATCCACCTTGGAGAAGAGAAACTCATGAAGATAGATTGCGAATGTGGAGACAGGGAAACATGAGTGAAGGATTGTATTTAATTCATGAAATGGTAATGGGTACTCCTACAGGGAAATCTATGGAAAGTGAATCTGAGGATGCAGTTATGGAAGAAATATATACAACTGCTAGAAAGAATCAGCCTTTGAGACCTCCTAGATCATGGTCTACTCCGGTGGTTTCTACTGAAACTTCACCGAGTGCACCTCCAATTAATGAAGCTCCTAAACTTTATCCTAATAATTGTGAAATCATTGAAACTCCTAGAAGACCAGAATTCGAGAATGCTCGAAATGAAGGTAGACATTTTACAATGGCTCCAAGAGCAAGAGAACCTCCAAAGGATTATATAAGAGAGGCAAGAAATGTTGAAGATGTTGATTATAATGAATATTTAAGATCAAAAGAAGAATTAATAAAAAGAATGACAAAAGGCATGGAAGCTGTGACAGTTCCAGTAACAATTGGTCCTGTTCAGCCCGTATTTGACCAAAAGGAAACAAACAAAACTGGATTAACTATTCCTTTAAATACAGAAATTCAAAAGGCTGCTGAAAAATTTTATTCAGACTTATCTGAAATAAACTCTTCTAAATCGAGAATGCCTGATTTAACCTTTAATGAGGATTTATCTCCAAAAACACCAATGGGTGCTATATCAGATATAGGGAGTCCTGAAGTCAGGGTAACCACACCAAAACTTGATGTGGCCAAATTAAAAGCGAATATCGAAGAATTAATAATTGGAACAATTGGTCCAGATAGTTTAAATTACTATCGAGATGATGAATTACTGTTCATTTGCAAAAGCATACAATGGAAAACAAAAAATAAATATGATCAGCTAGAGGATCTAGCAGCAGAACTTGAAATCGATGTGAGTAAACAAAAGAATTTTGCGAAACATTACAGATTAGACTTCTCAGAAAGTGACATTGAGAGTTTAAACTCAATGGGAAGAATAGTTCATATTAAAGATTTGATTGTCTATATCAAAAAGCTAGGAGAACTGAACAAATGGAGAGTAAAATGGACGAAAAAGAAGGAAGATGAAAGATTGGATAAATTGTCAAAACAATTTCCAATGAGAGAAATTGCAGGTGGAGGATATGTTCATGTCCCTTGGTCGAGACAGGACATTCTGTTATTTACAAATGACTTTCCAAAATTGAGGGAAAAACCAGTTGAGTAGTACAGGCAAGTCGATAGATTTATCAAAGTGTCAAAAGTTCTGTGGATTGATTTAGATGGATTTTTTGATATTGTCGTTCCATCTGATCTTTGGACAGAATGTAAAATATCGATTAGTTGGCCAAAAACAGAACCTGAGCGAATCAAAGAAACAGGTGCTCCAAATCCACTTGTAATGGATTTTTATGAAAAGGTAATTGTTTGGATGAAAAACAAAATTCCACCCAAAGAAGTCGATTGGGTTAAAATAGAAAGAACAGAACAGGAAACAAAAGAATCAGTTCATTCTTTTTATGAAAGACTACTGTTAATTTTTAAACAATACAGTGGTTATGAAAAATTAGATGAAAAAGACATGAGCCATTTTGTCTATAGATTTGTTTATGGACTAAAACCTGAAATTGGAGAAATGATCAGAAATAGTATTGTCGGATGGCAATCACTATCTGTAGATGATATTCTAAGAAAGGCTAAGTATTGCAGTGATGAAATAGAAGTAAAACAGAAGAAGCTGAAAGAGAAAGCCATGTGGGCTCAGGTAAAGGTGGCTGAGCAACAGATTGCCAGCATGGGAAATAAGAACACTAATTTTGTTCAAACTGGAAATACAAACCAGATACAAGGAAAGTTTAAAAGTAATAATTTCCCAAAGAAATTTAGCCCAAAGATTGAGGAGTTGAAACAAAGATTACCTTGTTTTAATTGTGGCGAAATTGGACATTGGAGAGACGAGTGTCCTCATCCTCCTAAAAACTTAAAGAATCCCTTATTGAATCCACAGATGCAGAATGGTGTTGACCTGCAGCGACAGCTACAGATGCAACAGGGGTTAAACGAATTAAATATTCAACGACAGTTACAGCAACAGCAACAACAACAGGTGAATAATCGTCAAGACCAATTGCCACAACCACCTTTTCCGAATTGTGGGGGAGTTCAAAAATATAATCCAAACGTGGGATTTCAGGGAAGTGAACAGGTAATAAAACCACAAAAACAGCAAAAGCAGCAAAGGGTTCAAATGCAAAATGCTTCACAACAATTTTTATTAGCAGAAAGTCAAGATAGCGATTCTGATGATTATTGTTGACGGTGCCCGAGAGAGGAGGAAGAGTGTGTTGTTGGAGCCACTCTTGAGGTTGACCAGTCTGGTCCTTTTGTAAACGGGAAAGTTAATGATGTAGACATCACTTTTCTAGTGGACACTGGTGCTACCCGTTCTACTGTTAGATCAGTGGAAATTGAAAACCTACCTCTCTCTGGGGATACCATCCAAGTTGTCGGAGTAAGTAATCAACAAATTAAAACTGACTTAACTGATCCAGTACCAGTTGAAATTGGAAACTACAGAGATAAACACAGATTTGTGGTTTGTAATAGTAGTCCAGTAAATCTATTGGGCAGAGACATCCTATGTAAAATGAATTGTAGAATATATTGTTCTCCTGATGGAGTTGAATTACAAACAATGGAGGAAGATGGTTTATACAGAATGACAATGATGATGATGGAAGCAGAAGAAACAAAATTGTTTCCTGCATTTGAAGAAAAGGATTTACCTGAAGAACTCAAAGAAACAGTGAAATCTGAAATATGGGATTTTACTGGAAATGAGATGGGTCTAATGAAAAACGTAGATCCAGTAAAAATTACATTGAAGCAGGGAATAGAATTTCCAAACACTCCACAATATAAAATGAAAACAGAAACAATTGAAGGTATTACACCTATAATTGAAAAATTAATCAAGCAAGGTGTATTAAAAGAAATGGAGAGTAGCTCTTGTAATTCACCAATTATGGGAGTTAAAAAGTCTAACGGAACATTTAGAATCGTACAAGATTTGAGAAAGGTTAATCAAATTGTCGTTCCATGTTGTCCTGTGGTTCCAAATCCAGCAGTAATTCTATTTCAGATTCCACATGATGCTGAATGGTATACAGTCATCGACCTTTGCAATGCATTCTTTACTGTTCCCTTATATCCAGACAGTTATGAAATCTTTGCTTTCAGATTCCAAGGTAAGACCCTCGGATGGTCAAGAATCCCTCAGGGCTATACAGAAAGTCCTTCAATTTTTAACGAATTGTTAAAAAGATCATTAGAAGACCTAGACTTACCTGGTAGGTCTACGCTAGTGCAGTATATTGATGATTTGTTAATAGCTGCAAAGACAAGAGAAAATTGTGTAACAGACACAATAATTCTGTTAAATCGCCTTGCAGAAGAAGGACATAAAGTGTCCCCAGCAAAACTACAGTTTTGCAAACAAGAAGTAAAATATCTTGGTCACAGAATTGCAAAGGGAAAAAGACAAGTAACAATAGAGAGAATAAAAATGATTCAAGCAATGTTACCACCAAGAACACAAAGACAGGTAAGAATGTTCTTGGGAATGGTTGGTTACTGTCGACAATGGATAAGTGGATTTTCAGTAATTGCAAAACCACTACAAAGACTGACAAAGTCAGATGTAAAAGATCCAATTATTCTCAATGATGCTGAGATGGACTCTTTTGAGAACCTGAAAAAGAGCTTATGCCAAGCTCCTGCTTTAGGCATGCCAAATTATGAGAAAGATTTTGAACTGTATTGCAGTGAGAGAGAAGGATGTGCATTATCTGTGTTAATTCAGAGACATGCAAATTTAAAGAAACCTATTGCATACTTCTCTGCAGTTCTTGATCCAATTGCTAAAGCATTACCAGGTTGTTTGAAAGCAGTTGCAGCTACAAGTATCAGCCTCGAACAAAGTGAGGGGATCATTATGGGATTTCCTGTGAAAGTTTTTGTGCCTCATTCAGTTGAAATATTACTGACAAGAGGTAAGACTCAACATCTAACAAGTAGCAGATTGACAAAGTATGAGAAAATCATACTGGGAGCAGATAATGTTTCGATTTCAAGATGTTTAAATCTGAATCCTTCTACATTACTGCCTGATTCTGAAATTGTTGATGACATTGAAACAGAACATGAATGTTTAGATGTCATGGAATTCTGCACAAAACCAAGAAAAGACATCAAAGACAGACCTTTGTCTGAATCGGATTTTGTCTACTTTGTAGATGGGTCATGCTTAAGATCCGAAGGAGGTGTCTTAAAAGCTTCATATTCAGTTTGTACAGTCGTAGATGTTGAAGAAGCATCATGTCTTGAAGGAGTTCGTTCAGCACAAGTGGCTGAATTGATTGCTTTATTTCGTGCATGTGAAATATCAAAGGATATAAGAGTTACCATCATTACTGATAGTCAGTATGGGTACGGAGTTGTGCATGATTATGGACAACTCTGGTCACAGAGAGGATACATGACATCAGCAGGATCACCAATTAAAAATGCAGTTTTCATTAGGAGATTAATTGAAGCAATACAATTGCCAAAAGAAATCGCCATTGTTAAGTGTGCAGCGCACACTAGAGGAACTGATTATATTTCCAAGGGAAATGCCTTCGCAGATGAAACAGCTAAATACTGCGCAAGGAAAAATTATTCATACAATCGGGAGAGGAGTAAAGAAACTGATTCAAATTCATTAATGCTAACAACTGTTGTAGAAACATGGCATGAGATTAGAGATTTACAAAATGAAGCAGAAGATGAAGAAAAAGACTTATGGTTAAGATCAGATTGTAGACCACGTGAAGAAGATGGAGTGTGGGTTTACAAAGATGGCAGAGTAGTCTTACCAAATTGTTTGATTGCTGACATGGCCAGATTATATCATGGTCCAGCACATCTGGGAAGAGATTCTATGGTTAGACTTTTCAGAGAAACATGGTTCAATACCAAGTTTAGAACTATTGCTGAATCTTTTTGTCAAAGGTGTTTGTCATGCCAACAAATGAATCCAAACAGAAAATCAGTAGTGGGGACAGGAATAATTGGTCGAGAAGGTGGTCCCTTTACCAGGTTACAAATGGATTTCATTGAAATGCCCTTACACAATTGTTTGAAATATGTACTTGTAATTGTGTGCTTATTTTCAAGATGGGTAGAGGCTTTCCCTACACGACATTGTGATTCAATTACAGTAGCAAAATTAATGCTCAGAGAAATCATCCCAAGGTACGGTTTTCCAGTCACTATTGAGAGTGATGGAGGAAGCCATTTTGATAACAAACTGATGAAGTTAATTTGCGAAGCTTTGAGCATTGAGCAGAAAATACACTGTGCATACAGACCAGAGGCATCAGGAGTAGTTGAACAAATAAATGGAACAATTAAAAACAGAATTGGAAAAATGTGTCTTGAAACAGGTATAAAATGGACTGATGCTCTTCCACTTGTTTTGATGTCATTAAGAAGTACACCAGATAAAAAGACAGGTTTGAGTCCTCATGAAATTTTAATGGGAAGAGTTATGAGGCAAGCTTTTGTACCTGTAGGTAAACTGTTGAGCATAAATGACAGTGCAATTTTGGATTATTGTAAAAGGTTATCTGATATGGTAACTTCTGTGTCTAATCAGGTGGGAACTGAAGCTCAATCAGATGAAAAGGTTTTGACACATGATCTGAGACCTGGCGATTGGGTCAGAACGAAAGTACATCGGAGAAGGAATTGTCTAGCTCCTAGATGGCAGAAACCTAGGCAGATAATTTTGATCACTACTAATGCTGTAAAGTGCAGAGGATTGAAACGTTGGATTCATCCTAGTCATACTATTCCAGTACCAACTCCTGAGAGTTCTGATGTTGTAAGTGATACCACAGACGATTCTGATTCTGAGGCAGAAGGCGAAACAGAAGGTGAAATAATTCCAGATTCTGAAGATCGACAAGAAAGTCGACATCTGGAAACTGTGCCAGTGAATGGAAATTTGACAAGAAAAGACTTGGAAATAATTGAAATAGATTCTGAAGGTGAAGAGAATCTGTTAAAAGGAAAGATAACTGAAGATTCGGTTGTCTCCATTGAAGACAAAGAAGTAGAACAAAAAGAAGTTTCTGACCAGGAGAGTATCGAAAGGCAGAGAACAAACTCTGAAGTAAGGAACAGAAATCCGAAATCTGGGAAGTTGGGGTAATTGAGGAAGAGGAGGAAGACGAATTACCGAGTACCAGTGATGGAAGACAAAGTGAAGTTCCTGAAGGAGTGAAATTGCCGAATAGAGAAGTTCCTGTTGAAATTGAAATTTCAGACTACGAAACTGAAGAAAGTGACGTGGAAGGTGAAAGTGAAAATAGAAAGAAAAGGACTTGGAAGTCAGAATCAAATAATTCTGAACCAAAGAAGAAGTACGTGAGAAAAGCAGACTACTGGCCAGGTGGAAGATTGAGAGTCAGATTGATCAAGAAGCCAAAAGAACAAGTTGAAGAAATCAGTAGTCAAAAGAGTCCTGGAAAAGAAGTTGGAGTTGGAAGAAAAATTGAAGTGATATCGAGAAAAGGGAAGAGAATAATAAGACCAAACCAAAAATACAAGTCTCCAGAGTGGACTTACTTAGTAATTCCACCTGTTATTGACATATATGATAGTAGTGAAGAAGAAAACGAAATCCAAGAAATTAGTGACAATGATTGAGGTACAGAAATAATAAATTGGCAAAAGGCTGAAGAAAATTTGTTAGTTGACACAAGGTCGAAGAAAAACTGTTTAGTTGAAGAAAACTTATGTATGACATAAGGTCGAAGAAATCTTGTTTAGGGTTTTAAAAAAAAAAAAAATATTTTAAAAGGGGGGTGTAAATATAAATTTAGAATTTTAAAATTTATTTTTATTTTTTGAGGCTAAAATTAACCAAGAATGCCTTATGTTAAGGAGAGCACTTCAAAGTGTTCTGTTTTTAAAAGATGCTGTAAGATGACTCTGGTGTGTCTGCTCATTTTAGTTCTGCTCTGGTTGGTTCTAGCTGTGATTATCCCTTTGGAAATGAACAGAGAATTACACAAAGTTAACATAACAAGCAAAACTCTGGTTAGCCAAACTAAACATAGTGCGTCTACAAAAGTTATTGATCATCAGCCTAACATTCATCAAGATAAATCAATTGGTGATTTCTCAAGTAATACATTCACAAAGCTATTGAGTGAATATGTTAAGGTAATGGATGCAAAAGACTGCTACGTCTGCGTTAAGTTACCTGCTTCTGTTTCTGAGGGAGTAACATATAATATGCTTCCTCTCACTTATGCTGTAACATGTAGTGTATTAACTAGTTTATTTTATCAAACTGGACGTTTAGAATATTACTATTCAAATTATGATGAAATTTTTGCAAATATTAAGATTGATAATGCTTTAAATAAGCATAAGAAAGCAAAACAAATGAGAGAATTTTTCCTTGTTACTAACGAACTCACTTACGAGTATGCTTACAAGAATAATCTAACATGTAAATTAAGTGCTGAAGGAAAGACATTTTTGAACATGGTTGAGGAGAGAAGAGCAATTTATAAGAGGAATGAATTAGTCAAGCAGACTAAGTCAAGTTTCTGGCAGAAAGAGGATGAAAAATTAAATGGCAAAATGCTTGAAAATATTGCAATTCACATAGACAAACCAGTTAGTGGAAAACTTTGCATTAGAAGAGATAATACACTTTTTGATAATTATTTTGTAGGTGCAAGTAACTGAAGATACTTATCAGATTTTGGGAGGTTGGGGATTTAAAGGTGGAAAAGATCCTATCTTTCCTGGGATTTATTTTGTTTGTGGTGACAAAGCCTACTACAACCTTCCAGACCACTGGTATGGAACTTGTTATGTGGGAATTGTTTTTCCTAAAGTGTTTCATGTTGACAGAGATTCAGAAGGATTGTTTAAAATTCATAATTATGTAAATAGAGTTAAAAGAGAAACTTTTACTGAAGTTCTGGGAGATATTTTTCAAGCTGTAATACCTTTTGTTGGTATAACCCTAAATGCAGGGAGAATTAGAAAATTGTCCACTATAGTTGATAGATTATCAACTGACACAGCTGATGGATTTCAATTAGTGAATGTTGAAGTTATTGCAATTAGATCTATGGTAATTCAAGACCGCCTTGCTTTAGACATACTCCTAGCAAAAGAGGGAGGAGTCTGTGGCATTTTACATGTACAACATTGTTGTACATATATACCTGATGAAAGTAAGAATATTGAAATGTATATTAAGAATATTACGCAAATGCATTCAGAGATAATTCCTTTAGAAGAAGATGATTTTACAGGGAAACTTTCAAAAAGGTTTCAAGCAATTAAAAACTGGTTTCATAATATCGGAAGTTCAATTCTTGGCAAGATTCTGGCACCTTTGATTATAATAGTATTCATTTTTATTTTGACCAAAATAGGTTGTTTGTTACATAAAAGAAAGAAACAGTTGAAAGAGAAGAAAAGGATCTATAAACTCAGAAAAGAAGAAGAAAGAGAGATCGAATTACAGGAGTTACATAGAGAGCGTTATGCTAATTCCAAAGATTATGCAGAAACAGACTTTTAGGTTTACTGATACAAATGAATTTGAATCGATTTCTTAGAAATTTAAATTATCAAAATTTTGAGTGCTGGTGTGGTGATTTGTTAATCACCAGATGAGGGAGTTGATGGAGCGAGATAGAAAACAAAATTTTGTTTAAACTCGTGAAGTCATATTTCCATAACATGAATAATAATATTAATGATTTGTGATTTGTCATGCTAATACAACTTAGATTAAACTTTACACATGGGGGGGACTAACATGTGTGCTCATAAACGTGCATAATTGTTGCATCTTTTTGCTCGTGCAAAATAATAAAATAATTTATTGTTTTCGTTTTTGTCATTACTAACTGCTGCAAACTTAAAAGAAGCATGTGCTTGTTTTGCTTTTCCTTGTCTGTGTGATGTCATTTCTACTATTCTAGGTGCATATAAGTCTCATGGAATAACGGAGACTGGTAGATATAAACGCTGCTTTATTTGTTTGCAATGGCTAGGTAACATTTTGATTAATCGGGTGGGTTAATTAATTAGTAAATCCTGGGGTGGATACAGAATCTACATTATTTCTTACATTAATACTTTTCTTGTGTTTGTTTTATATTAGAAAACTTAAGTTGTCTGCTTTTGGGCCTTGTCTACCCGAACTACAATATGCTGAATTTTACTTCTGCAAAAGTGCTGAGACGCCCATTCTGAAATAAATTATTCGTCAAAAGCTGCGTTCACAAAGCAAAAACTAACGTGCTATCGTCATTCTGTCGGACATGGCCAAGGTCGAAAAAGAACATTTTGTCAGTTCTTAACTTGGCATCCGCGGAAATCAATTGGAAGTCAATGGACGCTGCGAGAATGACTTTATACAATTGTTGCAATACAAGGAAGCTCCTGGTTGCACTCGGAAGGGACAATGGTCTCTAAGAAATGTGACTTAATGGAAGTTTTGAAAAGTGGGTGACATGTCACTTGTCACTCTCAGCCAATGGGACGTCGAAGATTTCTGAAAACTTTCCTTTGCGTAGTTTAGTTAGCGTAGAAAGGTATAAAAAGTCATGCCCCTAGGGATGGGCTGGCTGCTGCTTTCTGACTTTCCGATGAGGGTGAAGTGCTGACGGACTTTGCGTGGAGAACGTAAGAATCCTCAAAGAACTTTACTTTAAATTCTATCTATTTAGTTCAGTTAGGGAATTAGGTTTTAGAAATGTTAAACTTTATATATTTACTTTAAATTTGATTCACTTACTTAAATTGTATTTTTCTCATATTTCTTTACAATCATGCTTGCTTTATTGCTAATAAAATTCATTTATAAAACTATCAACTTATATACCATAATTTAGTAAATAAAATCTTACTTTTGACAAACAAGCTGGTCTTGGTTATTCAGGAGTGTAGGTTACTATTAGCTAGATCACGTCGCCAATGGTGGTCATTTAAATGGTTAAGTTTTATTCTAATGACAATATTCCTTTCGCAGATGTATAAAAATGTATATAGTTTGTAGATAATGTGTATATAGATTTAATCTGACCACCTGATTCAGTAGGCCCAAAATATGTCAGGTTTATAAATGGGTCCATATTTAGTATAGAATTTTGTTTATAGGTTATGAAGTTGGGTAGCGTTGTTTATGATATATTTTCTATAGGCCGCTGGATCAGGCCCCAGAAAATATGAGCTGTGTTGTGGAAGAGGCGGCATGGGTAAATTACCTAAGTAATTTATATAAAGCGAGAAGGACTCCGGAAATAGAGAAGGATAAACCAACTTGGTCAGGGTGTGTAGAAGCGCTAAAACCAGCCTTTACCGTAGAGAAAGTAAAAGAAACAATTAAGAAGTTGAATCTATCTCGTGCAGCAGGTCCCAATAATCTCCCTGCCATCTTAATTAAAATTCAGATTTTTATCTCATATGTTTGTCGCCATTTTGGACTCAAACCATTCTCCCAAATCTTGGAGAGGGGCCATAATTAGACTCTTACATAAAAAGGGGGAAAGGAAGGATCCAAGGAATTATAGATTAATCAATTTATTGGACATTGGAGAAAAGGTTTTCTCAAAAATAATCCTTGGTAGATTAAAGGAGTGGGTGGAGCGGCAGTCGATAGTTCCAATAGAGCAGGGCGGCTTTAAGGAAGGACATTCTACTAACGATCACTGCTTTGCTCTGTGAGCTGTGGCGCGGAAGTCCATGGAGCTGCAGGGCAAGTTGTTTTGCTGCTCTATGGATTTCCGCGCAGCGTTTGATTTGGTGGATAGGGAGTGTTTGTGGGAGACAATGAGAAATTATGAGGCTCCTACAGATCTTTTGTTGGTAATCCAGGAACCGTACAGCCAAAATTGGGCACAGGTAATCAAAGATACCTCTGGCGGCCTAACACCTGAGATAGCAATAAACAATGGACTGAGGCAAGGTTATGTTTTGGTTCCGCTTCTCTTTGCCATATTCTTAGCAGACTTGCCCATTCTCTTGGGCTCTGCCAGAGGTGCAAGCCCAAAAGTAAATGGAAGGCACTTGCCCTGTTTGCTGTATGCTGACGACTTGGTAATATTGGACCAAACCGAGGTGGGTCTTCAAACGACTTACAGTAAACATGGACAAAACAAAAAATGTATGCTTTGGAAAGAAGAATACGAAGTTTAGTTGGTACTTGGGCCAAACTAAACTAGATATTGTAAGTGAATACAATTACCTCAGAATATGGTTTACAAGTTCCCTGAAGTGGGGCATGCATTGGGAGGCACAGAAATTAAAAGCACATCTAGCGGTATGTGGGCTGAAAAGATTCAACCATAGTTATGGTGATATGTCTCCTGACACAAGTCTGCAATTCCATCCTGCAATCAGGGATATACCCCCTTAATCTAAAAACCACACTGCTCAAGCCACAACTAAAAAAACCAGGAGCTGATAAGTCAGAATTAAAAAATTATCGACCCATTGCCAATCTCCCGTTCATGGCCAAAGTGGTGGAAAAGGCCATGAACATACAACTGACTGAGTATATAGAAACCAATAAAAAGCTGGACGACACTCAGTATGGCTTTCGTAAATACCATGGGACTGAAACCGCCCTTATTAAAGCATCTGAAGATGTAAGAATAATAAGAGATCAAGGTGGTACAGCGGTGTTGGTACTGCTGGATCTTTCAGCAGCTTTCGACACGGTCGACCATAGTATTTTGGTCGACCGTGTCGGAAAAATGGGCATATCATCCACGGCTAGAGCCCTCATCGCTTCCTTTCTCTCTGAGAGAACGCAGGCCGTCACTCTTGGCCCTTACCAATCTGCTAAGTTGTCACAACCGTGTGGGGTACCTCAAGGCTCATCCCTGAGTCCGACACTTTTTAATATTTATGTGTCGGACCTGGCCAATGTCATCAAAGCACATGGGATGAGCCTTACCTCCTACGCGGATGACACTCAATTGGTGATGGCAATAAGAGGTGATGGAGAAGAGGTAGCTAAAAGATTCCAGAGAGGTTTGACGGAAATAGGCGAGTGGATGGCAGTGAACTGCCTAAAACTTAACTCGGAAAAAACCGAGGTAATGATTTTCGGACAACTCTCACCAGAATGGCCTGCCTCGTGGTGGCCCCAAACTTTTGGTACCCCCCCCAGTCCAGTTACAAAAGTAAGAAACCTAGGAATACTTTTTGATGACCATCTAAATTTCACGCATGATCCGTAAAATAAGTCCTTATCTTCCCACTACTGCCATCAAAACTCTGGTGAGCTCATTGGTCCTGACATCCCTTGACTATTGCAATGGGCTTTTTATTAATTCCCAAGTTAGAGTGATAAAAAAACTACAGACCATACAGAATGCAGCAGCACGTCTTGTTCTGGGAATTCCTAAGTTTGCCCCTCTCTCTGATGCCATTTCAAAACTACACTGGCTGACGATTCAAAACAGAGCCAGATTCAAATCACAGTGCATTGTTTACAAAGCACTAAATAAACAGGGCCCGCAGTTCCTTCAAGACCATCTATGTCCTTACCAACCTATACGCCAGTTGCGTTCAACTAACAGTAACCAACTAACGATACCTCGCACCAGAACAGTGATGTGGGGAGACCGACGGTTTGTGGTAGCAGCTTCCAAGCTCTGGAATACCCTACCCCAGGAAATCAGAGCCTGTCCCACACTGCTCCAATTCCGCAAACAACTTAAAACCTGGCTGTTTAATAAATAAGATCATGGTATAGGATAGAGGTCTGAGCATGGCAGCTTACTCAACATCAAGCTGGCAAATTTATCAGCGCCAAGACACCCCAGGGTATATGCTGCGCTTTATAAATGCTAATAAATAAATAAATAAATAAATAAATAAATAAATAAACCTCTATTGACGGCCTATAAAGCTACGATTCCCCC
Organism: Lissotriton helveticus; assembly: GCF_964261635.1. Lineage (NCBI taxonomy): Eukaryota > Metazoa > Chordata > Amphibia > Caudata > Salamandridae > Lissotriton > Lissotriton helveticus. The sequence continues at coordinate 460,806,078 of NC_136062.1, forward strand.
GCTACTCCAATATGGTTCGGAAGTTCTTTGTATTGAAGGTAAAAGCTCCTGGGATAAAGATGAGGGGAAATGTTTAAAATCTTTACTGTCTCTCCCCAGCTCTGCAATGATCCAGGCAATCAGACTGGAATTAGGCCTAACCACATGGAATGTTCAGGTGCAATTAAGTCTCCTCAGATTCTGGAATCGTTTGGGGCTTGGGGAAGTCACAAAGGTGTCTCAATGGAGCATGAATGAAATAAAGGCCAGTGAGTTAAAGTGAGCAAAAGCAACAAGTAGTAAACTCCTGGCCATTTGTGACCACCTGAATGTGAAAATAGACCAGAAGACACTACACATTAATGTAATAAAGAGTGTTCTTAAAGTGCAGGGTTAAGACATTTCTAGAGCAATAGACCAAGAGTATTTGAGAAAGAAAGACTATGTAAAATTTATGAGCACTAGCTGGGAGAAAGACATAAGCTTTCCCTACCTAAACATATTACCGAACCGCTGGTTAAGAATGGAAGTACTTAAGTTAAGAATTGGTATTAACATGGTCATTATTAATAGTGCAATAAAAGTTGTTTTAATGCAACCAGATGGCAAATGTTTGTGTAAGATAGAGATGAAATGTAATATTTTGCACAGTTTATTGGACTGTCATATATTTTTAAATGTATGTAAATTGTTCCTTCGCCCGATATTTTTACAATATGATGTAAGGGCGCGTTCACAAGCACGGGAGTTTCTTGTTGATATGGAAAATGTAGATATTGCGATAGCCATTGGGAAAAATATGCAGGGTGTATATACGTTCCCTGACTTATTAGAGGCTTAAGAGTAGCTAACTGCTTTGTAATTCAAAATGAAATTATCTGTTTTAAATTGTTATAAATGAAGCTTTAAGGATAATATGACTTTTATTGTTTAAGAATATGAATTTGTGATGTGTCGATTTTAAACGATAATGTATGAGCTGTGGTTTATAGATCAAATGGTCTAAATACACTTTATTTTTTGATTGATTGATTGATTAAGCAGATTACAGATTTATTTTCTGCAATTCTCATATATGATGTCTCTAGGACAATATTTTCATTTGGAAACAAATTGGAAAGTAATCGTCTCTGTAAAGCTTCTTTGCCATGTATAGTCACTTTTCCAGTTCTTATATCTTGGAAGATAGTTCCATAATCTGCATGATTTGCCTGTCACAAATTTGTAATAAGTTCCTTATACTCAAAATATGACCAAATGTTAACAATGCTCCCCAAAGACTTCTGGTTTCTTCATGCGCCAGTGTTTTAAACAGGAGTAAGTTGTAGTAGATCTCAAAAACTATGACATGTTTTCCTCCCAAAAATACGTCATACTCTGTTTTAAGAATTTGCTGCATTCTTAAATGCACAAAGTCAATCATTAAGTTTGATACAATGCTTACCTCATCAATAATGAGAAGTTTCATTTTCCTCAAGACTCTTGAAACTTCACAGCAAGCTTCTCCAGATAGCTTGTGGTATTCTAATTTGTTTTCGTGTTCTACTGGTAGCATTAATAAACAATGTAAAGTAATTCCTTTAATATTGTGGGCTGCTAATCCAGTTGGAGCAGTGACAACAAAAGACAAATGCGACTCAGTTGTTTTCTGTAGAAAAGTTGTGATTACTTTAATTAAAAAACTTTTGCCTGTTCCAGCTTGTCCACTCACGTACATTCGGATAGGTTGAAATGATGAGCAAGAGCACTCTTTCTTCTCATGAAGTAATCCATGGTCAATCTGTTCTCTTACTTGCTCATATATTTGTTTCTGCTCAACATTTAGTTGTTCTTCCAAGTTTTCTAAGTTTGTTACATCTCCTTGAGCTTGATATATTGCTGTTTCCACCTCTTCCATAGCAGTTGCTGCTTCATTTTGAACAATTGGTTCTCCTAGTGGGTCCTGACTCAACGGAGCAGAAGTATGACTGTCTTGATAATTGTCTCTAGCAATCTCAGCTGCAATTGTATCTTCTTGCTCAATTTCGTTGTTCAACATTTTCACATAATTAGCAAAAATAGGACATTCTATAGTATCTTTACTTGCATTGAAGGAATCTTCATAGCTCTCAAAATCTCAAAGTAATTCCAATTCTGAACACCACGGCTTGAAAAGTTGCAAAAGAGCTAAATAGTAAAATTCCCTTTTGCCAGGAGTTTCGCAACTCAGTTTACGGTGATTAATCAAATGTCCTTTTCTTTGTTTTACCAAACATCCTTCGGAACCAATCACGGCATATATACTATTATTGATGTTTTCCGTAATATTCCGTTTAAAAATATAGTTTTGCAGCACTTCATAGAGACAAATGTTCTCAAGATGATGACTCCTATTTGGATAATATGTGTCCAGCATATTAGTTTTCACAGTACCTGTACTTTCTGGCTCTTTTTCAGCTAAATATTCAATTTGTTGTACAGATTTAAGTACTCGATTTCGTGTTGCAGCAAGACTCACTGAATTTATTCTTCTAGATTTGGAGTATAGACTTGCAGATGATAAGCAATTCGAGCATTCATATGCTCCAATTTCTCAATGAGATAACATCTTCAAACTGTAACTATATAATTTCTTACTTAGACTCTTCTCGTGGGAAATCTCTTCCCACATTTCCTTCAATTCCGTCTTTTCTGATTTTGTTATGTAGGATGTTACATATCGAGCAACAGCAATGGAATTGTCCGCAACGTATTTGTTGGAACCGGAGGTCTCTGGTTGGCACAGGTATGCACTTGTGACAAGCAGGGACCCTCAGCTCCACGTCAGGGCAAGGGAACTACTCCTTTGAATAACCCCTGCTCACCCTCTTGGGAGTGTGGCGCGAGCAGACAAGGCTAATCTTCAGGGCGATAGTAAGTTAAGCATTTATGATCACACACAGTAAACCCATTGACCCATCACAAATGGACACCAGTCGTATGGTTGTATCAAAAATACGTATTCTTTATATAAAAGATAGATTCAAGCAGGATTATCACAAGACCAAAATAACGTTTAGCGATTGAAGGCCACCAGATTACAATAGGCAAACTTAGTCTTTAAATGTTCGTTGTTCAGCAAGGTACGATAACAGGGAAATAAGAACGTTGCGGACCCTGGATCCGATACGAACTCGGGACGGAGTTCAAGTGTACCTTGCTTGTGGAAGTCCGAGGCGTTTCAGGCGCGGCTACTGGTGAGGGCGGACTCCGAACGAGGCCAACGGTTCTCCAGATGATCTCTCCGGCTCGGTCCCCCTCGAGGAGTGAGGCGGGGGAGCAGGACTGTGGAGGGTTGTGGTGATCCGGGGTCGAAGCAGCTCACGGGGCAACGCGCCGTTCAAGCCTGCGGGACGTACTAGTTCTTAGCATGCCAGGTCATACTTGTGGATCTGTGAGGGGCATCGCGTTCTCGGGCAGACGGGTGCAGCACCAGGCTTCCGGTACCACTGTACGGGGAGGCCTTTCTTGAGGTGCGGCACAGGCCTTGGTATGCAGGAGGGCAAAGCGAGACAGTCGGGTACGTTACGACGTACGGACCGTCCGAGGCTATGGAATGCACTCCGTGCAGATTCCGGCAGGAGAAGATGAGAGGTACACAACGCGCTCCGTTAGCGGCGAGGTGACAGGAGAGCGGGCGGTTCGGCACTGAAGCGGAGAGCGGCTCAGGGATGAGCGGGGCTCTCTACGGCGGGGCGACCAGGCTCTGAGCTGTCACGACCTGGGAGGGGGCGAAGGCACCCGAGTCGCAGCTCCGGCGAGGGAATAAGAACTAAGGCCCAACAGCAGACGGGCACAAGCAGATAGAACCCAATGCTCCTGGGGTTCCGTTCAGGGGGCAAGCTCTTGATCAATCCCTTGGAGATCGTTTCAGGCACAAGTGTACAACGTCCTCTCTGGTCCTTTCCTCTCCGTTCTCAGCAAGGCACCACTGCAGGCCAGTCTAACAGGATACAGACTGGTTTCCGTCCTTCAGCTTCTCTTGGTTCTTCTAGTCAGGCAGAGGTTTGTCGTGGTCGAAACTGGATCTGATTTGTAAGGAGCGAAGCTCCTATATTTATACTGCGTTTCTTTTGTCTTTGCAGGCCAGGGGGGCTGAGCCTGGTTCAACACGGTTTTGGAGTACTCTGTTGACAGGACGCTGCCGTCTTCTTTCAGGGTGCAGGGCAGAGACATCAGACGCTCCGCAGGAGGCGGACCCAGCATTGTGGTGGAGGAGCAAAACCCTATTCAGAGTCAAGGACTACTCCGCCCACCCATCCTGGTGTAAGCACCCCATTCACCACCTGGAGCACCCGACTGTCCCCGGTAATCTCCCAGCCCTGTCACTCACACACACCCAGACAGCAGATACACATCCTGGCAGAGGCGGGCTGAACAGTTAGGCCAGCAAAGGCTAACTTTCTAAAAGTAGCATTTGCAAACACAGGATATTAAAATAAACCTTGCTAAAGGAAGTATTTTATTATTCTGAGTTCAGGCACACTAAACTCGACGTGCAACCGTGTTCCCTGAGCCTGCCTGGACTATAGCATGTAATAGCTCTGACAGCTCATCCTGGCCTAAGAGAACAGGTAGCCCTTCAATAGTGAAGAGCGAAAAGGGCGGCAATTCACTACTAGGACATGCCACACTCTAGGCTTGTCCTACCTTACGCTTACAATGCACCCTGCCCGCAGGCCTACCATAGGGGTGACTGATATGAAGGTTAGGGAAGGTTCCGGGACTGGCAAGTGTGGGCACTTGCGCAGTCAGCGTGATAGTACGAGACTGTACGCGGGGTCTGCAATGGCAGACCCGAGACATATCTTACGAAGCCACTTCTGTGGGTGGCGCAACCAGCGCTGCAGGCCCACTAGCAGCATTTGTACCTACAAGCCCCGGCACTCCTCGTGCACTTTACTGGGGACTGATAGTAAACCAAATAAGCCAATTGTGGAAATCAATTGCACATACACCTTACATTGGGAGCACTTGCACTGCGGCACGGATTGGCTGTGGCGCAGTGCCCTGAGCATCGAACACCAGCAAAACATCTGAGGCACATCAGCAAGAAAGTGGAAGGGAGACTCACGCCAAGGGGCCAGGTCTAACAGTATTGAATATCCATGTTAGCATTCCACATGGACAAAATGTCTGGGTTGTATTTTGACTCTTCATTTCTTCTTAAGTTGTAGGTATTTTTTAGGGACTTTCTTGTGATAGTATGTCGCAAAGATAACATAAAACTGTTCACTCTTCCTTTCGATATTACAGATGTGGAAATCCAAAACGACATTTGGTGTAGAATTTGTCCTTAGATTTGTATTTTTTACGACAGAATTTCTCACAACGATGGTTTTGGAATCGTAAGACTTGTTGTCTTAAGTCTTTATCTTGTGTACTTTTGGGTATATCACATGTAGCATATTCTTCAATAAAAGACAACATTGTATCATCTCAGTCTGTTCCAAATTTGGGAGCATCTTTGATCCATATTAGCATATGTATGTGAGGAGCAGCTCTCGCTTGATACTCCTTTCTCCAAAAGAAATCCAGAACCTCTCCAAGAGGAGGATTTTTTTTTATTGGTGATAAAAGACATCATAGCTTCAAATCTATGATTGAAATACCTGCATACTTTAACTGGATCCAAAGAGCAAACTTCTCCAGGTGTCTTGTATTCAATATTTAGTATATTTGGATATGCCTCTTGAAGAAATTAAAGTAGATCATCCCAAGCATATTCAGCACAGCTTAGAGTAAGGGACCATGTAGGAGTTCCTAAGTTCCTTAGCAGACATTTCAGTTCTCCATGACGGTGGTACCAGTACTCATTAGTACCACGCTGACATGCCATGAGAGTAATTAGCTGAGATTCCAAAACATTATCTTTCTGCAGTACTTTATCCATAAATTCCTTTGCCGAAACATTTTGCAGATGTACACTTGTTTTCAATATATGGATTACTGCATAAGAAAGTCCAGACAAATCCCTCTCAAACAAAGGATGAAACAAATACGTAATACATTGTCAAAATCTTGGATCTTCTGTATATAATTTTGATGTCCGGTATTCAGATGCAGGAATCTGCACAGGTCGGTCATCATATCGTCCTCCTTTTCCTGTGGGAAACAACTGAGGGAAACAATGAGGTTCCAAGCTTTTTTCCCACACACTAATGGGACTTCCTTTTGCTTCTTTCATTTGGAATAACTATAGTATTCCCCATCACTACTTTAGAATGAAGTGGATGAACACTGTAATGTTTCTTCAGTTGTGGACACATCCACTTTTTCAATTTCTCCAGATGGCGAGTCATTATCTTCTTCTACAGTTATTTCCTCTTCTCTCATATACACATTTCTATAATATTGATTATTTTTTACCTGATACAATGTTGCCTTTTTCACTTTCCTAACATTCACTAATTCTTGCCAGATTTTCTTACTCTTAGTAGGAACGCCATTAACAAGAATAACTAAAGGTTCATCTTCTACATTTTCTACACCAATTGTTTCAATATTTTTCTTTAAATCTAGAAGCAAATATTCAGCTCTTCCCTTTAATATTCTCTGTGAATCTGAAGGAGGCAATTTTCCTGTCTTAGGCTCCATACGAACATAATGGGCTTGATAATACGGTGATAATGGGCTTGATAATAGGCCCTTGTTAATTCCCATAGACGCTCATATTAACACCATAACATGGGCTTCAATAGGAATTAACAAGGGCGTATTATCAAGCTCATTATCACCGTTTTATCGGCAATTTCTGCCGATAAAACAGCGATAATTTTAACACCGGGCCTTGATAATATGGCCCATAATTCCTTCATCTACTCAGCTGCACAGTGTGATATTAGACTAAAAAATCTGACACCATGCATTATACCAAAACACATTTACTGCTGTAAAACGGTTAAGTGATTGTACACATTACATTAATATAACTACTACATTTTAGTGAACAACCCTGACTCATTTTGAAAATACATATGCAATTTACAACATTATTTTTACCAACATTACATTAAAAAAACTGACACAATAAAACAATAAAGACAGACAAGGGGCTTGTAAATCTTCCCAGAGTGTATACAGAGAGAGAGAAAAGAGAAACAGGAGAGAACAGGGAGAATGATGAGAAAAATAAAGTATGAAAAGAGAGTGTAGAAAATGAGGAGCCAGCAGGAATATGAGCAGAGACAGGGAAATATAAACACTAAGAAAGGCAGTATGAGGACAAAAGAGAATATAAGAAAAAGGGAGTAGTATTAGGCGAGAAGAAGGAGTAAGAAGAGAGATGAGGGAGTATAACAAGAGACAATGGAAAATATGGAAAAAGGGTCAAATATAGGGGCATATTTTCAAGGCTCGGTGTTAAAATTATCGCCGTTTTATTGGCAGAAAACTGCAGAAAAACCTGTGATAATGGACTTGATAATATGCTTATTAATCCCCATAGAAGCCCATGTTAACATCAAAACATGGGCTTCTATGGGAATTAACAAGGGTGCATTATCAAGTCCATTATCGCTATTTTATGGGCAGTTTTCTGCCGATAAAACGGCGATAATTATACCACCGGTCCTTGATAATATGCCCCATAACTCCTTAATGTACACAGACGCACAGTGTGATATTAGAAAAAAAATATGACACCATGCATTATACCAAAACACATTTACTACTGTAAAACTTTTAAGTGACTAAACACATTCCATGTATATAACTACTACATTTCAGTGAACAACCCTGACTCATTTTGAAAATACATATGCAATTTACAACATTATTTTTTCCAACATTACATAAAAAAAAAGTGACACAATGAAAAAAACAACAAAGACGCACAAGGGGCTTGTAAAGCTGCCCAGAGTGTATAGAGAAAGAGAGAGAAATAAGAAAGAAGAGAGAACAGGGAGTATGAAGAGAAGAAACAAGTTACTTACCTGTAACTTTAGTTCTCCAGTATTGGTAACTTTCATAGATTCCCATTGCTTGTATCATTCCCCGTCGTCGGAATGGGAGCCTCGGTAATCATATATATATATATATATATATATATACCTAGGTAAATACACCCTAGTAGGTACAAAAAAGTAAAAAATAGGCCTAGGCCTCGTTATATTTTGTAGCCTATAGGTGTCCTTATGTAAAAAGACCCAAACTCACCTCATCAACCAATCAGATAAACCTCACCCTGTGGAACCTTCCTGAGAAAGCTCAGAACCTCAGATTTTCGTAGCCGTTGCCTTGCCACAGAGTCACCTATACCAGGAGTGAGCTTTCCCAGGGGAGGTGGGTGGGCGCATGGGAATCTATGAAAGTTACCAATACTGGAGAACTAAAGTTCCAGGTAAGTAACTTGTTTCTTACTCCAGTATTGAAACTTTCATAGATTCCCATTGCTTGTATCAGAGTAGATAGCAGTGAGCATGCCTCAAACATTTCGTTCATAGTTACAAATCTATTATCAACCAATGATATAACACATCATAATAATCATCAATCAGTAACCATAGCATAATCAACGAAATGTGAGAAAAAACAGGAAGGAGGAAAGAGAGGAAAGCTCACCTCTTACTGGAAGAGATTTCTCAGGACTGCTTGACCAACAGCCGAATCCTCCTTAGCAGCCGCCTCAAGGCAGTAGTGTCTCGTGAATGAGTGAGTACTGCTCCAGGTGGCCGCTCTGCAAATATCCTTTATCGATACTCCCGCAAACAGTGCTGTAGACGATGAGATCGATCTTGTGGAGTGCGCCTTCACCTGTCCTTCCAACGGCTTGCCTGCCGCCTGGTGGCAGAAACGGATCGCACTCGATATCCATCTGGAAATTCCCTGCTTTGACAAAGGAAACCCTTTCCTTGGGGCTCCAAAAGCGACAAACAGCTGGGGTGTCTTCCGAAATCCAGCTGTGCGTTGATGATAGAATTTCAAACATCTCTGAACGTCCAGAGAATGAAGTGTCCTCTGAGCCTGGGTTGAAGGCCGAAGAAAAAAGGAATTCAGAACCACCGGTTCATTAAGATGAAAGTCTGTCGGTACATTCGGAATGAACTTGGGGTTCATTCGGAGGATCAAGGTATCATTTTTGAACTGCAAGTAAGGTTCCTTGATAGTTAAAGCCTGAAGTTCTCCCACTCTCCTTGCCGAGGTGAGTGCCAGAAGAAGCGCCACTTTCCATGACAGGAACTTCAAGTCCGCCTTATGTATCGGCTCAAATGGTGATCTCATCAGTTGAGCCAGGAACATATTCAGATGCCAAACCGGAGGCGGAGACCGAACTGACGGAAACACTCTAAAGAGTCCTTTCAGAAACTGCTTTATCACTCTTGCTGATAACAGAGAAGGACCAGATCTTGTTCTTCTATACCTGGAAATAGCCGCCAAGTGGACCTTGATGGAAGCATGAGCCAGACCTGCCTTTGCCAAAGAAAGAATGTATGGCAAGAGTTGATGCGGAGCTGATGAGAATGGATGTAAATGTAAATGTATAGGCATTTATATAGCGCACTACTTACCCGTAGGGTCCCAAGGCGCTTCGACCGCTGCGAAACCCTTCCTGGCTTCCCTGAGAGATGGTCCCTTAATGGGTATCTCCAGGGTGAGACCAGGCATCCCCGGCGGTCTGGTGGGGCCGTTAGTGAAGATGAGGCAAGCTAATGCCCAGAGTTGCCGAGTGTGATCGCTGATCAGAGTGGGCACCGAGGCGAGAGAATTATCAAGTCCACTGACCCTGGTCCAGAAACCTGCCGCGCCGGGAATCGAACCCTGGTCCCGGGCCGTCCTCTGCTCTCGGGTCTGCCGCCTCTAACCAGTGAGCCACACACTTCACAATGGATGCACTCCTTCTCTCTGGCGGATACGCGCCGAAGCCGCGCCTAAGCCAAGCCCGTCTGCGCCCGTCCGCGCCAAGACCGCGCCAGGCGCAGGACACGCTGCTTCCATTTCCCCTGCTCTCAGGTACGCCTCTTCTGAGTTGCTATCTATGCGCCCCTCCTTACCTAGTCTTTCCTGTTGTGTGCATTCCTTTTCTGACCACCTTGGTGGCCCTTACACCTGCCGACCGTGTGGATGGTCATCCTCCAGCCCCGCCAGCCCCATTACCCCCCCCCCCTCGCCCTCGGCATAAGACAACCTCCTTTAACAGTGGCCTTATCAATGCCAGATCCTTAGCGCGACATGGACAAGACATCCATGACCTTATCATAACAGCCAATTTTGATGCCATGTTCATTACTGAATCTTGGTTGCATGATGCTTCAAATCCCGATCTTGCCACCGCTCTCCCCCCTGATTACACCATCTTCAGGCGAGACAGGCCCATTGGTCGGGGAGGCGGATTGGCCATCATTGTAAAAAAAGCACTCAAGTGTCACACATTTGATCTTGCTTCCCTCAAGGACTGTGAATCCCTGGGATTTGTAATTCAAACTAGTTCCTCCTCCGCCTTTTCTGGAGCACTCGTCTATCGTCCCCCCGGAAATGCCACTACTTTCCTGGACTCCCTTGACGAAACTCTTGCAGCTTTTCTTACCCATTACCCTACCTTTACCCTTCTTGGAGACTTTAATCTCCATTTGGAATCCGACACTGACCCCCACACTCTCAATTTCCGCCACTCTCTTGAGATTTTTGGTCTTTCCCAATTAGTCTCCTTTCCTACCCATTGTGCCGGGCACACCTTAGACGGCATTTGCACAAACTTGACCTCCCTAGATGCTTTTACCCCCGTGCCACAAATATGGTCAGACCACTGCCTCATTCCCTTCTCCATCAAAAACAAAACCTTGCCCTCTCCCCCCATGAAACTTCCTCACATCCCTTTCCCCATTAATTGGAAAAAGGTAGTTGAGTACATCAAACTCAACCCACAACCAGCTGTACCCCACCCTTCCATCACGGGTGACGCTTCATCAGACTCCACAAATTTCCACCTGTGGATTGAGAGAGTAATTGAGAGAGTAATCTCTGCCAATGCAAAACCCGTCATCCAAAAGCCTGTCCGAGGAAAAAAGAAACCCAATGCTCCCTGGTATACTCCGGTCCTCGCTGAATGCCACCTTAAGTGTAGGCTTTTAGAGAGAGAATGGAGAAAAACCTACGATCCATCTTCCAGATCCACATACATTCTCCAGAGAAAGCAATATCTCTCTAATATAAAAAAAGCAAAAAAGGCATTCTTCACTCAAGCAATAGACTCTGCTAAACAGAAACAACAAACGATTTTTAATATCGTAAAATCTTTTACTCACCCTAAAGCACTGGCACTTGAAATCCCCCCCTCGCAAGTCCTCTGTGATCAAATTGCTGATTTCTTCGAGGAGAAAATTAATAATATCCACAAGGATTTCCCCCCTGCACCTATTCCCACCCAAGAGCCTGACACAATTATTCCCTCACTAAACCAATTTAAAGCAGTCTCCTTATTGCAAACGCATAAAGCCATACTAGCCTGCAAATCAGGTGCGCCCACGGATTCCTGCCCCCCAGTCATCTTGCACCATCTTATTGAGGCCGTTAACCCTCTAATTAATGCGATCGTAAACGAATCCCTTGACTCCGGCATTGTCCCCTCCGAGTGGAAGAAGGCCACAGTCAAGCCCCTCATGAAAAAACAAAATAAATCCCCTACTGATTTGTCTAATATGCGCCCAATCTCACTCCTCCCTGCACTAGGCAAAATCACTGAGCAACTAGTTCATGAGGAACTAAAGAACTTTGTGGAAAATCACTGTATCCTGCACCCACAGCAATCCGGCTTTCGCTCCGGCCACTCCACGGAGACCACTTTGATTGAGTTGTCAGACACCATCAAGTTCTTGCAGGATGAGGGCAGGCAGGCCGTCCTCATCCTGCTCGACTTAACCGCGGCCTTCGACACCATCTCACATGCTATTCTAATCAATAGGATGCGTGAGATTGGTGTCTCGGGCTCCGCGCTTGCTTGGATAACCTCATTCCTGTCCAATCGCTCTCAAACGGTCTCCCTGGGCCCCTTCCTCTCCGGTGAACGATCCATCATCTCAGGGGTCCCTCAGGGTTCCATCCTGAGCCCCCTCTTTTTCAATGTTTATATGGCCCCCCTTCTCACGTTGATCGAGTCACATGGGATTCTCGTGACATCCTACGCTGACGACACCCAGCTTGTCGTCACTATCGATAAAAGACTTCCGGATGCTGCCATCAGATTCCAAAACTGTCTGTCAGAAGTTTTTTCTTGGCTTAACCTGCACCATTTAAAATGCAACAGCGCCAAAACAGAAATAATTCCCCTTGGCAAAGGCACACTCTTTTCCCCCAAAGACTGGTGGCCTCATAACTCCGAAGCACCACCAAGCGCGGTCACCTCAGCCCGCAACTTGGGCGTTCAATTTGACACGTCCCTCAGCTTCGATGAACATGTGCGTATTACCGCAGGGCGCTGTTTCAGTCTGATCAGGCAACTAAAGAAATTTTTTAATTTTCTGCCTATCACAGCCAGGAAAGCAGTCGCGGTGGCCCTCATCCTCTCCCGGCTGGATTATTGCAACGGCCTCTTAGCAGGCATCAAGAAGTCCTCTTTGAAAAAGCTGCAGAGTGTCCAACATGCGGCAGCTAGGCTTGTTCTGAAACTCCCCCGTAGGTCCTCAGCCTCTGCAGCCCTTAACACTCTCCATTGGCTGCCCCTCCATAAGAGAATCTTATTCAAGCTCTTAGTCACTGTATTTAAAGCAAACAGGGGCTTGGGTCCATTCTACTTCACTAAGCGCTTCCAGCGTTACACTCCAACCCGCTGTTTGAGGTCATCTGGCGCTAATTTCATTTCTGAACCGCGTATAAAACTAAAATCCAAGGGTGGAAAGACCTTCTCTTTTCTGGCGGCTAAGGCATGGAACCGTCTCCCCCCCAACCTTAGGCACGCTCCTTCAGAAAGCCTATTTAGGAAATCCCTGAAAACTTGGATTTACTCTCAGTCCGACTCCTTTGTTCTCGCAGCTATTTGATCCATGCCCCCCTAGATGACTTCCTGTTGTGCTCAGCGCCAAGATGCTCCCTCCGGAGCGAAAGTTAGCGCTTTATAAATGCCAATCAATATCAATATCAATATCAATATCTGGCACCATAAATAAAACCTTTTCCATTTCGCTCTATATGTTTTATTAGTTCCTGTCCCAAGATGTTCCTGCATTCCTCCGGAATGTCTAGATCCTTATACTCTCTGTGTTCAGGAGCCATGCTGTCAATTGAAGCGAGCTCGGGTTCGGGTGGAGAACCTGGCCGTTGGACATTGATAGAAGCGTCTGGTTGGAGTGAAGATGAATGGGCTGTTCCTCTGACAGAAGAAGCAACTCCGTGAACCAGAACTGGCGAGCCCAGGCGGGCGCTATCAGTATCATCCTGCACTTGTCCATCTTGAGCTTCTTGAGGACTCGAGGAATCAGGGGAAATGGCGGAAAGGCATAAACAAATGCGCCGGACCAAGACATCAAAAGGGCATTCCCCAGCGATCCTCGATGGTGTTCCCTGCTTGCGTAACACCGGCATTTCTTGTTAATTGGAGTGGCAAACAGGTCGATCGCTGGGGTCCCCCAGCGGGAGAAGATGTCCTTGACCACTGCATTGTCCAATTCCCACTCGTGTGAGACTGCCCTCAGGCGGCTTAACGTATCCGCTTTCGTGTTGCATACTCCCGGAAGGTGTTCCGCCACAAGCATGATGTTCTGTGAGATTGCCCATTCCCATAACAGCTGGGCTTCCTGAGAAAGCAGTGGCGATCTTGTGCCTCCCTGCTTGTTGACGTAATGCATTGCGGTGGTGTTGTCCGTACGCACTAGGATGGCAGAATTTGAAATCTTTGGAAGGAAAGCCAACATTGCCAATCGAATAGGTCGTAGCTCCAGAACATTGATATGCAAGCGACGTTCTTTTGGCGTCCAGTGTCCACTGACTTGGAGATCTTGCATGACCGCTCCCCAACCCTGAAGGGAGGCGTCTGTTGTAATGACGCGAGGAGCCGGCGCCGCTCTGAAACTGAGACCCACCGAGGGGTCAGATTTTTTCATCCACCATGAAACCGTCTGTTTCATCTGCTGAGTGACAGTTACCCTGTCGTTGAAAGACCCTTCCACCTGCTTCCACTGAAGGTCTAGCTCCTCTTGCAAGGGGCGCATTCGCAGCCTGCAGTGCGGAATCAATTGAATACAGGATGAAATCGACCCTAGCAGAGATTTGTACATCCTGACTGTCATCCAACTTCTCCTCTGCAACCGAGCGGCTGAAGACATGAGTTTCATTTGTCTCTCTTGCGAAGGGAAGGCCTTGCACACCTGAGTATCGAGTATTGCTCCCAGGAACTTCACCGTACCCGCCGGTTGAAGAACCGATTTTTCTCTGTTGAGTTGTAAACCCAGCCGAATGAAGAGACTTAAACATGTCTCCACCGCCTCTGTTGCTGCTTGGAAACTGGGTGCCTTCAGCAGCCAGTCGTCTAGGTACGGGAATACTTCCAACGACTGTCTTCTCAGAAACGCTGCCACCGGAGCCAGCACCTTTGTGAATATCCGGGGTGCGGACTTTAATCCAAATGGGAGCACCATAAACTGGAAGTGACTCTTGCCTACTGTGAAGCGAAGGAAACGTCTGTGAGCTGGGTGGATTGGGATATGAAAATAGGCATCTTCCAGGTCTAACGTAGCCATGAAGTTGCCTGGATTTAAGAGGCGCAAAATGTCCTGGAGCGTAATCATCCGAAACGACAGTTTTAGGAGATAGGTGTTGAGCGCCCTTAAATCCAGGATCGGACGCCACTTTTCTTTTGTTTTGCGGATCAGAAAAAATCTTGAATAGAAACCTTCTCCTCTTTGAGATAGGGGAACACGTTGGATCGCCCCTTTCCGAAGCATTTGTTGAACTTCCAATTGCAGAAGGTTTAGGTGTTTTGAAGTAGTGGCGTGGGGAGCTCTTGTAGGTGGAATTCTAATTCTAACGTATGCCCGTGTCGGACGATGTTCAATACCCACTGATCCGATGTTATTTCTTCCCAGCTGCTCAGATGTTGAGTTATCCTGCCGCCCACTGGGGAACCATGGAGCGGAGGAACAGTTGGCAGAGTCAGGAGGCCGCTATTGACGCTTGCCAGCGTCCTTGCTTTGACGTCCTTGACGTCCACGAGAGTTCTGACGAGAGAACGACTGAGATTGTGACTGCCGCTTATAATACTGATAGCCATACTGAGGCCTGTACGACTGTGACTGCTGCGAGTACCGTTGCTGTTGATAACCACCTCTTGTCGAAGTGAAGCCTCTTCCTCTTGCCCCACGGAACGGTGTTTTCCTATATTGTAAGGTACCAAGAGCCCTAGCCGTCTCTGTGTCCTTTTTTATTCCTTGCAGTGTGTCATCGATATGTTTTCCAAACAACATGTCCCCATCAAAGGGTAAGTCCAGAATCTTATTTTGAACCTCTGGTCGGAAGTAAGTAGCTCGTAGCCAACCCTGCCGTCTAAGAACAGCCGCGCTACCCAGAGCACGGAAAGAAGTGGTTGCGATGTCCATCGCACAGTCAATCATTTCTGAAGAAGAACGTTGCCCCTCCTCCAGAAGTTTTTGTGCTTCAACCTTAGGGTCATCCGCCAGTAGGTTTACATAGGCTGCAATATCACTCCACATCTGACGGTCGTATCTTGCTAGAATCGCCAGGGCATTGGCCGCCCGGACCAGCAAGCTAGCCATTGATGAAAAACGCTTCCCAGCGTTGTCTAACCTTCTACCCTCCTTGTCTGGTGGAGTTCTGAGGGTGGCCGAAGGATTTCGCGATTTTTTCTGAGCTGCCTGTGATATGACTGAGTCTGGTCGAGGTTGTCCAATCAAGCAGGCGGGACTGTCATCAGGAGCTTTATACTTCTTCTCTAGGCGTGGTAAGGTTGGAATGACCGTTGCCGGGGCCTGCATCACCTTCTTTCCCTCTTCCCATATATGTTCTACAATGGGAATCGAACGCACTGCCTTACGGTAAGCCTCTTTAAAATCATACAAAAAACTATCCGTAGATGTTGAAGGCATGGCTAGTTTAAAGCGTGCCGTGGCTCTCTCCATTAAGCTGAAGAAACCCCCCACCTCCTCTGGAGGTGAATCTATCGGGTCAGGTACCGGAGAAGCCGGATCCGGAATAATATATTGGTTCCATTCACTATCCAGGTTCTGATCCTGGTTGTCGCCTGCTCCATCCTCATCCGAGGTGTCATCCCGGTGCGGTGTATGCCTAGGATATTCCCTCTTTTCATCCACATGTGACGGAGGTACAGACTGAGTCGCCACAACCTGTGGCTGAACTGGCACTTGACTTTCCACTGGCCGCGACCCTTGTCTGCTTCTATATTCTTCCAGCATAGCTCTTAAGTCTGTCAGCAGACTCATAGGCATAGTAACCGTGCCCTGCTGCCCCTGGGTTTCCTGGCCGATAATAATACCCATGATCTTTGTCTGAATCATGGTATTTAAGATTCAACTGTGATGGGCTATATGCATCTCCATACATCTCATTCTCCTCCTCTGAGTAGTCCTCTTCGTCCAATAATAGGGCTGGGGGTAATGAATCCACCTTTCTAGGTGAAGTCATCTCCGGAGTTATCCTCCTTTTCCTGGTGCTTTGCCTTGCACCTGCCGTCGACGGCGTCATAAAAGAGTCCACCAAATCCCTAGGCTGTACTGCCATCGTCGATGAGGCTGTCGACGAGATTATCTTCACCGTCGACAGGACCGTCACCGTCGACGGGACCGTCACCGTCGACGGGCTCGTCATCGTCGACGGAATTGTCATCGTCGACGGAATTGTCTTCGACGACGAGGTGGTAACCGTCGACGTAGTTATCGTCGTCGACGCTGTCGTCGCTCCAGTCTTCGTAGACGGCATCGTCGTCGAAGTCCTCGTCGACGTCTTCGTCGTCGCTGGATGACTCGTCGACGGATGAGGAGACGAAGTCACTGAAGAGGCCTTAGAGCCTTCTTTAACCACTGTTGAGACTTCCACAGTTGGCTTCTTGAAGGACTTAGAAACTTTACCCTGATGTGAAGGCCCGGCCGAGCCATCATCAAGTTTTGCCTTCTGCACCTGAGGTGCTTGCCTTTCCCTCTCCTTTACACTTACGTGAGGAGATTCGCCAGGCTCGGGCTTGCCAGACCTATCAGAGGTCCCACGCACAGCCTTTGAGGGGGGCTCAGATGATACCTCCACAGATGATCTAACCCTCTTTAGAGACGTTTTAGAAGACGTCGACCTGGCATCCTCCTCATCACTGGATACCACAACATCCTTCTTTTCCAACTTACTAAGCCAAATAAGTAATCTTCCTTCACGATCACGAAGGGTCTTAACAGACATCATCCTGCATATCTTACAATCCTCTGCTTTATGATCAGGGTATAAACAATATATACAGTCCTTGTGTTTATCCTCAACATAAAGTCGTTTTCTGCCACAAGTGGCAAAAGGCTTGAATAGGCTCTTCTTTTCCTTATCAGCCATTGTTAAATTTTGAATAAATCCTGTCAGAAAACAGTCTAAATAATACCTCAAAGTAGAAGTTAGAGCAGAGCTCTAAGGAGACTCCCTGTCACCAACGATGCGGTAGAAAATCTGAGGTTCTGAGCTTTCTCAGGAAGGTTCCACAGGGTGAGGCTTATCTGATTGGTTGATGAGGTGAGTTTGGGTCTTTTTACATAAGGACACCTATAGGCTACAAAATATAATGAGGCCTAGGCCTATTTTTTTTACTTTTTTGTACCTACTAGGGTGTATTTACCTAGATATATATATATATATATATATATGATTACCGAGGCTCCCATTCCGACGACGGGGAATGATACAAGCAATGGGAATCTATGAAAGTTCCAATACTGGAGTAAAGATAAAATATGAAGAGAGATGGAAGAAAATGAGGAGACAGGAGAAATATGAGAAGAGACAGGGAAATATAAACACAAAGAAGAGCACTACGAGGACACAGCACAATATCAGAAAAAGTAGTATCAGGGGAGAGGAAGGAGTACGAAGAGCAAGGAGTGAGTATAACAAGAGACGGTGGAAAATATGGAAAAAGGGGCGAATATTGGGCAATATTATCAAGGACCGGTGTTAAAATTATCGCTGTTTTATCGGCAAAAAACTGATGATAAAACGGCGATAATGGGCTTGATAATACGCCCTTGTTAATTCCCACAGAAGCTCATGTTAACACCATAACATGGGCTTCTATAGGAATTAACAAGGGCGTATTATCAAGCCCATTATCCCCGTTTTATTGGCAATTTCCTGCCGATAAAACAGCGATAATTTTAACACCGGGCCTTGATAATATGGCCCATAATTCCTTAATCTACTCAGCTGCACAGTGTGATATTAGACAAAAAAATATGACACCATGCATTATACCAAAACACATTTACTACTGTAAAACGGTTAAGTGATTGTACACATTACATGTATATAACTACTACATTTCAGTGAACAACCCTGACTCATTTTGAAAATACATATGCAATTTACAACATTATTTTTGCCAACATTACATAAAAAAAAACTGACACAATAAAACAACAAAGATGCACAAGGGGCTTATAAATCTGCACAGAGAGAGAGAGAAAAGGGGAACAGGAGAGAACAGGGAGTATGATGAGAAAAGAGAGCGAAGAAAATGAGGAGACACCAGGAATATGAGGAGAGACAGGGAAATATAAACACAAAGAAAGGCAGTAAGAGGAGAAAAGAGAATATAAGAAAAAGGGAGTAGTATCAGGAGAGAAGAAGGAGTAAGAAGAGAGAGGAGGGAGTATAACAAGAGACGATGAAAAATATGTAAAAAGGAGCGAATATAGGGACATATTATCAAGACCCAGTGTTAAAATTATCGCTGTTTTATCTGCAGAAAACTGCCGAAAAAACTGCGATAATGGACTTGATAATACACCCTTATTAATCCATATAGCAGCCCATGTTAACACCATAACATGGGCTTCTATAGGAATTAACAAGGGCGTATTATCAAGCACATTATCGCCGTTTTATCGGCAATTTCCTGCCGATAAAACAGCGATAATTTTAACACCGGCCTTGATAATATGGCCCATAATTCCTTAATCTACTCAGCTGCACAGTGTGATATCAGACAAAAAAAATGACACCGTGCTTTATACCAAAACACATTTATTACTGTAAAACGGTAAAGTGATTGTACACATTACATGTATATAACTACTGCATTTCAGTGAACAACCCTGACTCATTTTGAAAATACATATGCAATTTACAACATTATTTTTGCCAACATTACATTAAAAAAAACTGACACAATAAAACAACAAAGACGCACAAGGGGCTTGTAAATCTGCCCCAGAATGTATGAAGGGAGAGAGGGAAGAGTTAGAGGACAGAACAGGGAGTATGAAGAGAAAGATGAAGTGTGAAGAGAGAGGGGAGAAAATGAGGAGATAGAAAGAAAATGAGGAGAGACAGAGTAATACAACAACAAAAAGACAAAAGGGGCTTATAAATCTGCCAAATGTGTATGCAGTAGTGTATGTATACTGACTGCAAAATTGTAGATTTAGAACACAAGCCTAATTCTAAACAAGCAACACTATTAACTACTCTACAACTGAAAAACTGACTGCACACATTCTACATTTTTTAGTACTGCACTTTATTGCACAAAGGTGACTCACTAAAAAAACTAACTTACCAAATAATGTTAGCACAATATTTATACAAATGCAAAGAACACATTACTCTTACCAAAAATAAAATGTACCACATACATTCCCTTACAATTTATCAACTCACCTTTGAAATTGATTTATAGATTAAGACGAGTGCAACTCACACAGCAGATATTCTTATACAAAATCTCTCTACTTCAATGTTTGCAGCAGAACCAAGAAATAGCACATTTTCCCTCTCAATTTACACATATTTACATGTCAATAAAAATAAAAATCCTTCACACATTAATTCAAAACCAAACACACATTTCTATTGGTTCAACATTTCAAACCTTTCCAACTGACATAACTGTCCACTCTAACCCCAACAGATCATGCAAAAGTCAACTGTCAACAAAGGTCAAAAGTTCAGCACTCTATAAAACACTGCTCCTCAACAACTTTACACTATACTTAAGTACTTACTTATAAGTACCAATAAACAGAAAAGATCTCATTAGAACCAACCAACATATTAACACATAAATTTGATAGATATTTGTAAAATATAGTTTTTTGATTGGTTTATTCTTGCTTAGGTACATTTAGGGGACGACTTTCAAACTGAGCAACGTACGTCGTCCGTACGTGTATGGTAAATCTATCGTAAAAAAAAATAGCCTCTATCACTAATTTTTTATGATTCCGGGAACCCCATCCCCCGGGGCTAAATATAAAGTTGGGGACCGTGGTGGGAGCCCTAATGCCCCCACGGTCCCAACCGGCTCCCCGCATCCTTCGGGAGCCGGCATTGATTTTCGTCAGAGAGAGCAACTTACATGCTGCTCTCTCTTACAAAAAGCAATCTCCTTTCCTACTTGAAAGAGAGACCTGCTCTCTCTTTCAAATAGGAGAGCAGTATGCTATGGTAGGGTGGGAGCCACGAGACTCCCGCCCTACCATAGCAAACAGCAGTGTCCCAGGGGTAGGCAGCCCGGGACACTGCGGGAGCCTGCCCTGAGAGGTGGCAGTGCCCAGGGCCATCAAAGGCTCCAGGAGAGGAGCTGCGCACACCTCTCCCAACCTTCAAAAGCCCCGGGGGATGGTGGTCCCCGGGGCTGGGTCGTCCGTCACGAACCACCCTATTTTCTATATTAGAAACCCGAAGAGGTGCTGGTCCCAGGGGCATGTGGGGAGACATAAGCCCCCACACACAGGTGCTTTTAAAGAAGCCCCGGGGAATGGAGTCCCGGGGATTATAAAAATTACTGATAGAGGCTATTTTTTTTTAAAAGTAGATTTACCATGCGGGTACCGTGTACGTACGGACTATGTGCGGTGCAAAGTCTGAAAGTCATCCAGTAAGCGTACCGTAGCAAGAACAAATAAAAGGTTTTGACCTTGGGGATCATTGTAAAACCCCGTAAGCAGCCATAGGGGGTCAGGAAGTCCTATAGCAAATAGCAAACTTTTCCTATCAATCTACACACTCAATCAACAAACATATACAAATAAATGGTACACAGTCAAAATATCGAGTTGTTTATGTCGACTAGCACTAATATTGAGTTCAAAAAATCAAGGGTAAGAAATATCGATGTTGGAAATATCGTAGTATTAAATATCGATTTTTGTGTAATGTAAATATTATCGAGGCAAGTAATGTTGTTAAAAGTAATATTGATGTATAAAATATCGAAAAGTCAAAATATCGACATGTAAAAGTGTTGTTTGTTAAAAAAATTTAAAATATTATTTTTGTAAATGTTTAGAAATAATAGGTTATAGTAATAATAAATAGTTTTATAATGTATTATATGTTTTTAGCAGCGGGATGTAGGGTTTATAGGGGATTAGGGTGGGGAGCGTTTTAAAAATATATAGATATTTCTTTATATTTATTAAAACAATTAAATAGAAATTCGAAAAAAAAATTGAAAATGTAAAAATTTACGCAATTTAAAAATTATTTAAAAATGTTAGGAGTGGGATGTAGGGTTTATAGGGGATAAGGGTGGGGAGTGTTGTAAAAATATATAGAGAGATTTGTTAAATTTTTAAAACAATTAAATAGAAGTTAGAAATAAAAATTCGAAATTATTAAATTTCTCAAAAATATTGAATTATAAATAAACATTTTAACTTTTAAAATTTCTCGGAATTTAAAAAAAATATATATATTTTAGGAGCGGGATGTAGGGTTTATAGGGGAAAAGGGTGGGGAGTGTTTTAAAAATATATATAGAGATATTTATATTTGTTGTAACAATTAAGTAGAAATTAGTCGAAATCATTTGAATTTATAAATATGTTGAAATTTTTAAATTTAAAATAAAATTTTGAAATTCTTTTGAAATTAGAAAATAGATAATAAATAGAAATTTTATATTAATTATAATTTAAAGTAGTGGGATTTAGGTTTTATAGGGGATAAGGGTAGGGAGTGTTTTAAAAATATATATATATGTAAAAAAAATATTTAAAAAATGTACATTAGAAAAAAATATTCGACAATGTAAATATTTTCTATTTTTGAATTTTGATACAAAATTTAAAAATATTTTTTACATTTTTGAAGATGTGGGATGTAGGGTTTATAGGGAATAAGGGTGGGTATTGTTTGAAATTGATATATACAGAAATTTAGATATTTTTAAAATGTTATATCTAATTTTTAAATACAAATTTTATTTGCAAAATAATTAAAACAAATAGAAGATAGATAATATATTTTATTTTTCAAAATAAATAATTTTGTTAATAGTGGGATGTAGGATTTATAGGGGATAAGGTTGGAGTGTGTTTTAAATATATTAAATGTAGATTGGAGTTCGAATATTAAATTAAATGGGTTCAGTGTGCAACATCTACTCTAATTAAATGTAGATTGGAGTTGGAATAGTATAGTACATAGGTTCACTGTCCAGCACCTACCCTAATTAAATGTTGATTGGAGTTGGAATAGTAAACTAAATAGGTTCAGTGTCCAGCACCTACCCTAATTAAATGTAGATTGGAGTTGGAATAGTAAATTAAATAGGTTCAGTGTCCAGCACCTACCCTAATTAAATGTAGATTGGAGTTGGAATAGTAAATTACATAGGTTCACTGTCCAGCACCTACTCTAATTAAATGTTGATTGGAGATGGAATAGTAAATTAAATAGGATCAGTGTCCAGCACCTACCCTAATTAAATGTAGATTGGAGTTGGAATAGTAAATTAAATAGGTTCACTGTCCAGCACCTACCCTAATTAAATGTTAATTGGAGTTGGAATAGTAAATTAAATAGGTTCAGTGTCCAGGACCTACCCTAATTAAATGTAGATTGGAGTTGGAATAGTAAATTACATAGGTTCACTGTCCAGCACCTACCCTAATTAAATGTTGATTGGAGTTGGAATAGTAAATTAAATAGGATCAGTGTCCAGCAGCTACCCTAATTAAATGTAGATTGGAGTTGGAATAGTAAATTAGATAGGTTCACTGTCCAGCACCTACCCTAATTAAATGTTAATTGGAGTTGGAATAGTAAATTAAATAGGTTCAGTGTCCCACACCTACCCTAATTAAATGTAGATTGTAGTTGGAATAGTAAATTACATAGGTTCACTGTCCAGCACCTACCCTAATTAAATGTTGATTGGAGTTGGAATTGTAAATTAAATAGGATCAGTGTCCAGCAGCTACCCTAATTAAATGTAGATTGGAGTTGGAATAGTAAATTAGATAGGTTCACTGTCCAGCACCTACCTTAATTAAATGTAGATTGGAGTTGGAATAGTAAATTAGATAGGTTCACTGTCCAGCACCTACCCTAATTAAATGTAGATTGGAGTTGGAATAGTAAATTAAATAGGTTCAGTGTCCAGCACCTACCCTAATTAAATGTAGATTGGAGTTGGAATAGTAAATTAAATAGGTTCAGTGTCCAGAACCCTCCCTAATTAATTGTAGATTGGAGTTGGAATAGTAATTTTCATAGCTTCACTGTACAGCACCTACCCTAATTAAATGTTGATTGGAGTTGGAATAGTAAATTAAATAGGTTCAGTGTCCAGCATCTACCCTAATTAAATGTAGATTGGA
This sequence comes from Lissotriton helveticus, assembly GCF_964261635.1. Classification (NCBI taxonomy): domain Eukaryota; kingdom Metazoa; phylum Chordata; class Amphibia; order Caudata; family Salamandridae; genus Lissotriton; species Lissotriton helveticus. The sequence goes on from NC_136062.1 coordinate 460,829,831, forward strand.
GTTGGAATATTAAATTAGATAGGTTCACTGTCCAGCACCTACCCTAATTAAATGTAGATTGGAGTTGGAATAGTAAATTAAATAGGTTCAGTGTCCAGCACCTACCCTAATTAAATGTAGATTGGAGTTGGAATTGTAAATTAAATAGGTTCAGTGTCCAGCACCTACCCTAATTAAATGTAGATTGGAGTTGGAATAGTAAATTACATAGGTTCACTGTACAGCACCTACCCTAATTAAATGTTGATTGGAGTTGGAATAGTAAATTAAATAGGTTCAGTGTCCAGCATCTACCCTAATTAAATGTATATTGGAGTTGGAATAGTAAATTAGATAGGTTCACTGGCCAGCACCTACCCTAATTAAATGTAGATAGGAGTTGGAATAGTTAATTAAATAGGTTCAGTGTCCAGCAACTACTTCAATTAAATGTAAAAATGAATTGGAATAGTTAAGTGAATAGGTTAAGTTTGTAGTATGTATATAAATTAAATTTAGATTTAAGTATGAATATTATTTTTTTTAAATGTTTTACTTAATTTTTTTATAATATGCATATATATGATGTTTTTAATAAAAAATATTTATATAGTGTTATTCATGATTTTATAATAGGTAGTAGACAAACATCACTCAGTTTTTTCGATTTTTTTTATTTCTTCATATAGTACACAAATTAAATTATACATGTTTTAATCATGAATGTATAATATTTATACAAATAAATATAAGTGCAATGTAAAATACAAATAACATTTTTTTTATAGTTGTTCTGTACAGTACATTTTTTGTATATTAACATAATATAGAACCTGAAAATAGATTGAAGAAAACTATAGTAGAGTACATACATTTAAAGATAAATGAAAATATTTATACATTCTTATTCTATGAAATGTAATTGAATTTTTAACATTAATGTGCTGTACAAATTATGGTATATAGGTTTATATATTTTTACATTGCAAGCTCTCTCCTTACAGAACTAACAAATTGGGCAACCAAGGAAAACCTGCTCCCCTTCCACCAAACGGGTTTCCGCCCGGGAGGGTCAACTATAGATAACATCATAGTGCTCTCATACCTTGCTCAACAACCAACGGCCCAGGGTGCTCAACCTCTCTTTGCCTGCTTTATTGATTACACAGCAGCATTCAACGGTGTCGACCGGAACATCCTATGGAGCAAACTGGCAGGTTGGAATATCTGTCCGAAACTTTTACAAGCCATCAGATCCCTGTACACCCAGACGTGGGTAAGAGTCAAACTTTCGAGCCAATCAGCCACGAAAAAAATTGGCACAGACCAAGGCCTAAAGCAGGGGTGTGTCCTTGCCCCGCTCCTTTTTAATTTATATACAGCTGACTTGGGTAAAGCACTTAAGGGAGCAAACCTGGTGACTCCGAAGATCGGGGAAACCAGACTTCAATTGATGCAGTATGCCGATGATCTGGTCATATTGGATCATACAAAAGTCAAAACTGCCCTAGCAAACTACAATGCCAAAAATAAACTGGTGGCAAACCAATTAAAATCCAAAATACTGATTTTTGGCAGATACCCAAATAAGAAATTAACAAAATGGAGACTGGGATCGCTCACGTTATCTACGACTCAAGCATATAATTACCTTGGAGTATGGCTTAGTGAAACCGGTAGGCCTCACGTTCATCGACTCAAGCTTATGCAGAAAGCGAAAATGGTAACCTATGCAATTTGCAAATTAAACGCAACCTTGGAAAGCCCGACCACCGTGGCAATCCAACGGGTCTTGAAAGCAAAGCTGTTACCTTCAGTCAATTACGGTATACAGGCGTTTCCAGGAAAACTGTCGCAAGACCTTGAAAAGCTTAATTGCACAGCATATAAAAAGCTATTCTGTCTACCAGCACGTACAAGAAATACCCTAATTCGCCTTGAATTTAACCTTACCCGACAATTCTTGGAAGAACTGGCAGGCATGGCAAAATACTTTTATTTAACGACAGCAGCTCCAGAGAATTCGATGAAGCAAGTAATAAATAAAATATTCACAAAAACTGGTAACCCCTGGTCAGACTGCCTGACTTTAGCTAAAGAACATCTGGAACTAGCAATAGAAAACTGGGATCCGAACATAATAAAATACACAAACATAAAAACAGTCCTGAGAAAACAAGTAAGAACTCGTTCACGAAACCTGGACATCGAAGCCTTGACAGTCAGAGGCTTCCACGATACTCAAAGCTCCCCGCATATTTCAAATGGTCTAAAACCACACTTGGTAGAGTCGGTGGGCCGGCAAGCCCTTCAAAGGATCCTGGCTACAAGACTGCATGTGCTCCCCTTAAAACAGCTATATCCATCTGTTAAAGCTGCACCAGAGATCAAGGAATGTCGACTATGTCAATATACGCGGGAATCTTTATCTCATATTTTATTATGCTGCCCTGCCCTCCTGACAGTTCGAAGAATCTATCTAAGACCTATCCTCCTCCAAATAGGAGTTAGGACGGCAGAAGAGGCTGTTTCCCAACTATACCTGCTGGACACAGTGAAGCATATGGCCAACTTCGCAAAATTCATCTATCATGCTTGAACAGCTTTAACGGCCAAATTAAATAAGCCTGTAACTGACTTTTAACGGGTGGACTCTGCCAAGTAGTACCCGTTACCCCACAACCCTTTTATTTTCCTCTTACTTTCATTTTTTGGGTTGTTTGCATTGTGTATGTATTTTAAATAGGAAATACCAAGACTAAGAATATAGAGTTTTAGTTTTAAATGAAATATGAATTTGTTCTAAATATATGTTTTTGTACAGATTGCTAAAATTTTAATTAATTAAGCAATAAAGATTACCATACCATTGCAAGATTGATAATTAATAATGTTAATATCATACTAGAAAATTATTATAATAACATACATTTTTAAATTATATTATCAGTTAAATATATTTAATTTCTTATTATTAATTATATAGTATTAATAATAATACATTAAACATATTTGTGGGGGGCGCTAGAGGGCGCACTTGCGGAATGGCTGCCTAGGTGCGTAGCTCCCGCTCCTTGGTAAATAATCCTTAACATATCCTGTGCCACGGAGTGCTGTATTGCCTCCACCTTTTGGACCCTGCTTCAGGTCATCGCCATAGACACTCGACCAAACTCTGAAGTCCCTAAGTGCTCCAGGGCCGGAGTTACAGGCTGCTGGAGTTCTATCCGGTGCTCGCTCTGGAGCTGCTGTGAGCGTGTGGCCGGCCGCTGCTGCTGCGCGACCCCGGGGACTGTCACGAGGCTTTGGGCCGCAGATCGCCGCGGACACCGATCTCCTGCGGAGACATCGCGGGGGGGCTTCAACGGAGGTAAGCGGCTACTGTCCTTTCTGCCGCGAGACACCCCCCCCCCCCTCCTGCTGGCCCCCGTTATCGGCGCTAGGAAAGGATCTCCTTCCCACTCGGCGGAGGAGCCTGCTGGGCCGGGCGGCCCCCACGAACCATCGCTCCGACTCTCTGCCCGCTGCGGCTCCTATGCTAAGCAGCGCGAACAATCGGAACCGCTGATCCAGGGTCGGGACTAGCCCCCTCGCACTCGGCGCTACCATCACGCGCCACTCCTGCTGCCATCAAGCTTCTGCACTAGCGGACGAGTGGGGGGGGCTGTCGCCTGCTTGGCGGGTGCGTGGCTGTCACGTGGAGAGGCCCTGGACTGCCCCCCTGAGTGCTGCAACCCTTCACTGCGCACTACACAGTGGGGTCCTGCCATCCTTTGCCCTGCTTGATTGGATCACACTGCCTGCAGCAGCAATATATACCCGGGCCGCTTCCCTGCTGGCACTGGGCGGGGAGCATCTATTACCACGATCCACTACTGTTGGCTGCTGGACCCCCTCACCATCACAGCGCTTGGTTGCCACATAGCGCCGCTTGCAGATTGGGCCCCCCTCGCAGCCCCTTTGGCGGCCCTGCGTTTGCTCTCTCCTGTCCACTGACGGCTGTGCATTCTCTGGGTGGACTGCACTCATCTATCCCACGGCCGCAGATTCTACCACCACTCTGCTCCACGGCCCGGAAGCCATCCCCCGGACACCGCTATGGGACGGACTGAGAATCGTCAGCCAAAACTGAGCTTCAACAGTGTGAAAAAAGGCGCCAAATCGGTGCAGATGAATCCTGGGTCCAGCGCATCTTCTTCGCTGCCTACTCCGCCTCCTACTAATGATGTAGATCTTACCAGCCTGATTCAGGAGATGAGGCAGGGTTTCGCCACTGTCGTGGAGAAAGTGGACGGCGTCACGGCCCGGCTGGATGCTTTGGTACACAAGGTCGACCGCCATGAGGAGCGGATCACGACTGCGGAGGAGCGGATATCCGATAACGCCGATGTCGCCACGACCCATACGACGCAACTGGCCAGGATGGATAACTTACTCCGGATTATAGCGGCAAAGAACGAGGACCTGGAAGCGCGAAGCCGCCGGAACAACATACGCATCACGAATGTGCCGGAATCTACAGATACGGGTAGGATGGAACTATACGTTGAAAGATTGCTCAGAGGCTCGATAGGAGAGGATGCTTTCTCGCCTCAATTCATTGTGGAGAGGGCCCACCGCTCCCTGGCGCCTGTGCCCAAGCCTGGCCTTCCACCAAGGCCCATCATTGCGCGGCTTTTGAATTACCGTGATCGTGACACTGCTCTCAGGGCGGCCCGCACTCAAAAATCACTGCAATTTAATGGAATTACCTTCTCTGTCTACCCGGACTTCACGCCGATGGTTCAGGATGAACGGCGAAAGTTTCTGCCGGTGAAGAAAAAGCTACGAGAGGCTCAGATAGACTATGCTCTCTTATACCCTGCGAAGCTTCGAGTGACCCACCAGGGTAAGCAGAGGTTTTTCACCAACCCGCAAAAGGCAGAGGACTACCTAAAATCGATACGTAGGGAGCGCAGAGCAGACGGCGCTGCTGCTGATGAACAGAACGATGCCGACCTGTCACCAGCGCCACATGATGAATAGCTGTCCATGTGCACTACGGATCGAGTCTTCTCCACGGCAGCTGGCGGTCATCCAGCGGCTCGGACTTCAGACTTCGGGGCGATTCATGATCGATGGACCTGCATGGACTCTGCACCCCTGTGGTAACGTACACCAAGGACCACTTTCTCGTCCCTAGTCTCCACCGAGGGCGGTTACAGTTCTGGAGCTACGGACCGGGAAGTGGCTGTGCGCACTCTATGTTTTACCCCTACTGGGCGATCCCCACAGTCTTGTTGCTGTTATTGTTGTTCATACCACTACAGTTGGGGGGAGGTGGGAGGAGGGGGGGCTTCTGGGGGGGGTTCCGCGGCCACTGGCATGATTGGGATGCTGGGGTGGGTGGGGGGAGGATGGACTCTGAGAGGCTTTCATTGACTGAACTGTGTATATCTGCAATAACCTGGTGTAAACGTTGGCACTGGCAAGGCGGGGGTGGTTACATTTTGCGGCCCTCTCGGGCACTACCTTATTCATTGTTGCTCTGTCCATGGCTGCTTTGACTGCGAATGCGCAACTGACATGCTTATCTTGGAATGTCCGCGGATTGAACAATGCTAAGAAATGCCGAAATGTTATTGCCTACCTTGATAGACATTGTATACGGGTGGCCATGTTGCAAGAAACTCATCTGCCCGCACAGGGTAGCGCCACTTTTGCGAAACGATGGGCCGGACACCGTATCTTTTCCTCTTATTCGACTTATGCCAGAGGAGTGGCAATTCTCGTTGCCCGCACTGTGCCTTTTCACAAATGTGGGGAAGTGGCAGACAGGGAGGGTCGTTATGCTCTGTTGTGGGGTAGAGTGGGCCGTGATCTGTACCTGTTTGTGTCCATATATGCGCCGAATGTTGACTCACCTGCCTTTTTCACCACTCTATGGGGTAGGATTGTGGCGGTTGGGGCACGACACATAGTATGGGGTGGGGATTTCAACCTAGCGCTGGTACCCACCTTAGACAGGGCGGATGGTGTTGGCTCCTATAAGCCTAGGGCCAGGGAGGCACTGGAGGGAGTTGTGGAGGAGGGTGGTCTTTTAGATGCCTGGAGACACTTACATCCTCATGAAAGGGAGGGTACCCACTTCACTTCTCATACCGGGACATGGGCACGCTTGGATTACTTCTTAGTCACTAGGGGGGTTGCTGCGGAGCTGGTGGGAGTGACTCACCTACCGAGAACCTACTCTGACCACGGCCCTGTGCTTTTGCGGTTTCGTACTCCTGGGTGGGACAGTCCGCGACCGCAGTGGAGACTACGCCCTGACGTGCTTCTGGATAACCTGTTTCGCACTGAGCTGGGGGAGGAGATAGCGGAGTTCTTTCCTAGAAACAAGGGGTCGGTTGAATCAGTCGAGCACATATGGGAGGCGTTCAAGGTCACTGTCAGGGGGTACTGCATATCTAAGAGCCACGGGGTACTTCGTGATATCTTACATTCCATCACCACACTTGAAAAGGAACTGCGGGCTCTGGAACTCCGCATGGTATCAGACACTGACCCAGAACTGCATGCTACCTTTAGGGAGACACTGTCAAGGTATGAGGAGGAGGCTGCCAGGGAGGCGAAATACCGAGGCAAACACTGGATAGCCCGTAAATACTGTGAAGGGGATAGGCCCGGGAAGGTACTGGCTACACTCACGCAACCCTCACGGGTACACCATACCATATTGGAACTCACTGATACCTCCGGTACCACTATCAGTGACTCAGAAGCGATACTGCACACATTCACAGCACATTACTCCTCACTGTACACTTCCACGGCGGAAGCAGACGCGCCATATGCTTCATACCTCAGCGATGTTGCGTTATGCTGGCTCAGCGATGGGGACAGGGAATTTCTTGCGGCGCCTTTTGAGCTCGATGAGGTGCGCGAGGCCATCATGTCCCTCAGAAACGGCAAGGCTCCGGGCCTCGATGGCATACCTGCCGAGTTTTACAAAGCCTACATCGATGTTATGGCGCCAGTGCTCCGTGAAGTGTTTACGGAATCTCTTGCTGACGGGATACTTCCCAGCTCTATGCGCGAGGTGGTGATCACCTCTCTCTTAAAGCCAGATAAGGATCCCACATCCTGCGATTCTTACCGTCCACTCTCCCTCTTAAACTGCGACGTCAAAATACTTGCTAAGGTACTGGCCACCCGGCTATCGCTATTGATGACCAGACTTGTATTGCCTGATCAGTCTGGCTTTGTGGCGGGCAGATCTACGTCCCACAACCTTCGCACCCTCTTCTCCCTGCTCCGCACGGTTCACCCTGACATCCCTGTGGCAGCTGTATTCCTCGATGCCACCAAGGCTTTCGACTCGATTGAATGGCCTTACCTCTTTTCGGTACTTGCCAGCATGGGGTTCCCTAAATTGTTCCTGTCTTGGGTCCGCCTTCTATACACGGATCCCACGGCTAGGGTACTAATTAACGGACGACTGTCACAACCTATCGCGCTCACGAGAGGCACCCGTCAGGGATGCCCACTCTCTCCCCTGTTATTCGCCATCGCGGTCGAGCCTCTTGCTTGTTGCTTACGACAGCTGCATCGTACTGGTGCTGTGCAATGCCTGCAGCGACAAATTGACGTATCCCTTTATGCGGATGACATCACGCTGTACGTAAAATATCCTGAGACACATCTGAATCCCCTACTTCGGGAATTTATTTTATTTGGCGGGGTGTCAGGAGTCCACATCAACTGGGCCAAGTCGCAATTTTTCCCACTGACAGATGCGGTGCGCGACTTCCCCCTCGATTACCCATTGGAGTGGTGTAGTGCGGATCTCCGTTACTTGGGTATCCGCATCTCTCGCGACAAAGACGAGACGCTGCGATCCAATTATGGAGTGGCCATGACCAAATTAACTGCCTCCGTCGACAGATGGATCACGCTGCCACTTTCCATGGCCGGGAGGGCCTCGCTTATAAAAATGGTGGTACTACCCCGCTTTCTGTACCTTTTCCTCAATATTCCCTATTTCCCTGGCGCTTTCTTCTTCAAAACGCTCCGAACGGAGTTACGCAGGCTTTTCTGGGGAGGCAAAAACCCCCGGCTAAAATGGTCGACGCTGACCCTTCCCTATGACAGGGGAGGTTTCGATGTCCCTGACTTTGAGGCATACTACCAGTGCGCACAGGCGCACTTCGCCTACCACTGGATATCTCCTACCCCTTTTATGCCGCACATAGCGGTCGAAGACTGGATCGCGCACCCGGTCCCGCTCAATGGGCTGTTGCACTGTCCAGAGGCGTGCATAACCACGCCGAATACCTCAGTCTCCTGCACTTTGGATGCGTGGCGCCGCATAGCTAAAAGATTGTCGTGCCCATTGCTCTACTCACCCAGATTACCGCTTGTCTATCACCCAGAGCTTACATTGTTATCGGAAACGGGTTTCCGACATCTCTGTGATACATTACATGTCACCTGTTGGGGCGATTTGTTTCATGAGGGTCACTTCAAATCGGCGGACCTGTTTTTTAAAACACACGAGCGTACTCCCCTTGAACTCTTTTATTATATTCGTTTGCGTGCAGGGATGAAAGACATCTTACCCGATTATCCTGATGAGCCCGAGGCCCTGCCTCCACTACACTTCCTATTAGGATCACAGGACGGGGCACACCTGGTCTCTGGACTCTACCGTCAGATCCGCAGTGCTGCTCCAGACCCAGACTCCACTGCTCGACTGCGTTGGTCTGCTGAACTTGCGAGTGATGTGTCGGACGACCAATGGCACTACTGCTGCGCGCTCACTGCCCGCATCTCTGCCAGTAGCAGGTTGAAAATTATCCACTATAAATTCCTTCAACGAGTGTACTACACGCCGGTGCGGAAACGTAGATTTGGGCTGGCGGATGATGACCGATGTGAGCGCTGTCGTGCTGCCCATGCCGACTTTCTTCATCTGGCGTGGGAATGTCCCCAGATTGCTCGCTACTGGCGGCAAGTGACGGAGGCTCTTGCTGAGATGGTGGGGGAGGTGGTCCCTGCGGACCCCTTGATGGCCCTCCTCGGGTATACGATGCAGATGCCTAGGGGTTGCAGGAAATTCATTGACACTGCCTTGCTCTTGGCCAAGCGGCGTGTCGCGTGCCGGTGGGGCAGAGGAAGGGCGCCCAAATTCAAGGACTGGCTCACAGACTTGATATACTGCCAAGATCAGCATACTACTTTTGCTGAATTGCTGCCTCCCTCGTGTCGTCCCAGTGACGTCTGGGAACCGCTTGTGCACTATCTGCTCACACGCCCGGACGACAGCGCTCAGTCGGAAAGTCAGCTTGTCATAACTTAGGACCCCAAGCTCTGTTCTGGTCCTAGCCTGAAATTACGACTGGGCTAACCGGATTCCCTCGTCCGTGCTCCCCTGTACCCCTGGGCAGTCACTGACATTACAGACTGTCCTGCTTTGGCCTGCACATCACTCCCCTCTCTCTGTACATGCCTACTCTATCCCATACTCACTTCACGCACTTACATCTTTAGCGGGCGGCACTCCAGGGCTTCCTACACCCTCCTACAACCGGCCAATATTGGTCTACTTTATGTTAGGTCAGGCGTCCTGGACATGAGATTTCATACACACCTCTGCCTGCCTGGATCGCCACGCCAGAACACTATCAACTATCCTACCACACAGTCGAGAACTGCCTCTTCGTTGTTACCTAGTTTGGGTGTTTCTGTTACTGTTTTTTTACCTTCGACAAAAAGGAGAGAATCTTCTCTCGCAAACAACTCTGTTCAACTGCTGCTCATCCTTGCTCATCCTACACCACCAGCTGCCGAACAAGTTTACCATGCATGTATGACACGCCGCCGGGCCCCCGGGATGCCGGCTACAAGGCTGTGTATTGACCATTCCATCCTGCTGCCGGCCTCCGGGTTGTGGGCAAAACAAGCTGTGTACTGCACTTCGTCTTATGCAATAAAGCAGATTTGAACCCCAAAAAAAATAAAAAAAAATAAAATAAAAAAAAACATATTTGTAAAAAAATAAAACAAGTACAGAAAAGTTATACATTTAGTTTCACAATATTTAACAAAACATTTTTTTATAATTATAACATTAAAAATTAAAAAATAATATTTTTAATGTTATAAAAATAAAAAATATGATTATAATAAAATAGTTATGTAACAAAGATAAATAAATTGTATAAATGTTGGAAAACAATTTATAACAGTTGTACAATTTTTTTAATAGTAAAATACATTTTTAACTTATTTATTTCACTATTTTTTTGATTGTACTATTATTTGGGTCATTTCTTTTGTAACCGCTCATTGTCTTTTTGGGTCGTTTTAGAAGATTGAAGCTCGCGGTTGGAAGCTACTTCACGTCTGAGCAGGTAAGAGTGGTTTTCACTAAAGTTTAACTATTTTAAGTAAGTTTTGAAGGTAGTACTTTGTTATTTAGTGTTTGTGGACTATTATATTCGAATTTAGGTAGTATGTAGTTGTTTACGTACGTTTTCACGTTTTCTAGGCGTTTTGTCGTTTCACGGCCTTGGAGTTATTGTGTTTGTGGCATTTTATTCAGTATTGCTAAAAATATGTATGTTATGGTTAATAATTATGTATCGTTTTCGGTTGTATGTGGGTGGGAATGTTAATTTTTCTATTCTAGGTTTTTGGATACAGCCTTTTCCGTTTCCGAGTTGTAACGTTTGTTTTTTTAAAGGGAAGTTTGTTTCAGTTTTTTAACTGAGATGTATTTTACGCTTTCTTTATTTTTCGGGTTTCCTGGAGCGTTTATTTAATTTTTAAGCCATTTTCGGGTTTTTCATGGATTCGGAATTATCGATTTATTTGGATTTTGGATGGATTTACCACAGTTGTATTTTTTCATTTTATTGGGATTTTTTAAAATGCTGTGGATTTATTACTACATGGATTGGTATGGATAATTGGATTTGCCTATTTCGTTCTTGTGAAAGGTAAGTGATTTTATTATAATATTTTTGTGGGTTGGGAAATGTGTTATTATTAAACATTGTTTTTTTTGTTTGATATTTATTTTGTCTACATATTAAAAATTATTTAAATATATTAGGCAAAATAAATATCTTATTATTTTTTATGGAGATGTGTGGTGTGATATTTTATGATTTGTTAGGATTTTGATCATTTTATATGCTTAGTTTTTTTAGTTTAGGGTTTTGGCTATCATTTTCAAGTATTATAGTCCTCTTGTTGTAGGGTAAAGTTGTACTTGTTGTTGTAAATATTGGTACATTTGGGCAGTTTGTCTTGATAGTTTGGGTTTTAATTGTAAGACAGATTGCTCCATTCTTAATTCTTGAAAAATGTGTTCTTTTTGGATTGCTGTTAGGAGTTTGTGTAGTGTGGGAGTAGTTCGGCCAGTTGAAGATAGGAAGGCGTTATGGCAACCTTCAACTGCGTTGTTTGTTTTGGCTTCTTTGTTTAGGGTTGGTAGATATACATTCCACCAAGGGATTAGGAATTTCGGTTGGCGTCTGTGGCCTGACCTGTGTAGTCTTCCCACCCAGGTGTCCTCAAAATAATCCAAAAGTGGAGCTAGTTTCTGTTCATTTTGTGTATAGAAAGGACTTTCAATTAATATGTTATAGTGTTCAGCCACATCTGTGATTGGTACGTATGCTAAGGCTATTAGGTGTTTTATTTGGTATGCAAAGGTAATATTGGTTGCATACTCAACACTAAGGGGCCTATTATAATTGCGGTGAATCCGCATCCTCGGGGCCGGCGGAAACGACCGCTGGCCCCGAGGATGCGCATTCACCGCTGCGGTGATTCACAAGACCCCCCGCCAGATTAGGATTGTGATGTATTCCTATAGGTTCTGTATCGATCCCCCTATTCCTGACCCTGTTCTGGTTAAAAAGTTAACTAGCAGCCATCCCATGAGGCAGAAACCGTTATCTGATTAAGCCACACCACGGCACAGGAACGTGTTATCTGATTAGGTCATAACACTTGCCATCTAATTAGACAAGCAATATTCCTCCAGCCCCTGATAAGGCATACGGAGTTCTCAAAACAAATCAAACCTATGATAACCTGGGAAAAACCCTGCGGCCATTGTTTTGATTTCACCGAGAACTTCAGCAAAAGAATGTGCTAACGACCAGTTCGTATGACACCCTTATTGACGTATCTATGTCCATCCTTACGTCAATCTCGGCACCTTACAGGTATAAATATTACCGATATTGCCTTAAGCAAACACACGCGGTGGTGACGAGATCGGAGCAGCCAGACTTGCCGAACCCCAGAGCAGAGCAGACCCCGCTGGCGCAGCCCCGCCTTCCTGACGCGCTGAGAACGAGACGCTGCTTTCTCCTGCTGAGAAATCCAGCTCCGGCTCTTCCAAGCAGCCCTTGCAGGCAGCCTGGAATATCGAGACCAAAGACGAGAGATACCATCCCTCAACCATCCTAGATTCCAGGTACAGAACTGAATAACCCCTTGCAGAGAATTCTTGAGTCAGTCACTTGGCAAAACAAACTTAACTTAAACTGCTACTTTCTATTCCCGCCCACGTATTAGGCTTAGGTCAGGTACACTGGGGTAGGCGTAGTTAGAAACACCAGTTGAGTACGATTAGTCAAATGTATATGTGTATGTATCTATTTTATCCATTTTAAACCACCATATGGCTTAGAAACCATATAAATGTTTTTACAGTATTATTTTATACTTCTGCTTTTATTGTATGCACTTTACTTAACTATAAGTATTGCGATAATATCGATCCATTTCTCTTGTACGAGAAAAGAGACTGATCAATAAATAACATCTTTTATTGAACACGCCCGTCTCTTCCTTTTCTCTACAATCTGGTGAGACTAAGAATGCACGTACTGACTGAGTAAAATAAGTTGTCTTTTGTTTTCACACGACTCTAGAGATACACTCTTGATTAGGGGAGAGCAAAGTTGTCATGTTCTATGGTTGTCAGAAACTAAATCCCTTCTTGTCTATCCAGGGAGGTTCAACTCCTCCTTGCCTATTCGAGAAAGTTTCTAGTGAACTCTGAGCTAGCTGGCAAACCCAAAACTTTGAGTCTAATATCGACAATAGAAGACCTAGTTAACGTCTGGTCTAGGCCTATACTATTGAAGGTATTATTCCAATGCGCAGAGCCTATCGGGATAATAGGAACTACACTACATGGCGCCCAAACGTTTGGAAAGGCAATGAAACTAACGCAAGACATTAGAGTAACTCAGTCGTGCTTTTTCACTCAGACCCCTTTTTTCCCATAATACTCCAAAGACGTCTGGAGTGGGTGAAAGGTAATATCCGCCAAACCTCGCAGGAGGAAACTCCTATGTAGGGTTCTTGGTTTAGTCAACGTTGAAGGATACACTGTTCTAAAATATTGTGCATCTAATCTTTGTTTCCATAAGAAACCTGATCTGCAAACAAACAGAATAACCTTCTGGACAGTACAATGTCAGACAGCGAAGGAGAAAGAGAGGCAGCTAGAATAGCAGCTGAACTCGTAGCAGCTGATATTACTATGCAAGAAGCAGACCCGGATATAATACTCATCCCGGTCAACATAAGAAAATCTATAACTTTAAAACTTATAGAAAATGGACTGACACCTAGAGGTGGCACAGTCATATTCGTAATAGAGGCACACGAATATCGGCAGACAGAGGTATTCTATTCATGGATACACTTTCCAGCAGCAAATGCTGTAACAAAGCACTTCCACTATTACAAAACAGAGGAACCTCCTAATGAATACACTCCTTTCGAGGAGGTGGAAGTACCACTTAAATTTCAAGAGCACCTGCTCTTGTTTAATGGCGCCCTAAAACATAATAATCACATCACCAGGCTCGGTCCATTAGGTAGACCAGGAGCAAGGTGGCCGGTCCTAGCCAGATACACACCACATCCAGACATCGAAAGAATGTCTGCAGCAGATCTTTTAATACAACTAAAACACTTAATAAAAGTACATAGACAATTAGTCCAATATGTAATGCGGACTTCAACAATCCAACCAGCAATTAAAATTCCATAGCTGACCCCTCATCAGGGGAACACAAATAAAATTACACCACAGAACATACAGTCCTGCCTAGGCAAAGTACCAGCTAAACGGGAACAAATACCATTCTGGTTAGCACAAAAAATCACCCAAATAGAGGCGGTGTTTCCAGACACCACCCCGTTAGAAAAACACAGGATCCTGACTATCTGTCTTCCAATGGGAATCGCACCACACGTGGAGGACTGTGACACTTGGGGTACAGTCTTTGCTTCCATTTACACAAAAACGCATGGTGTTCCATCCATCTCGGTAATACCAGATGTGCTAAAACAAATTCAAAATGAATACGGTCCAGAACCCGCTTTAACTCTTGGTATGAAATTACTAAAAGACTTCAAGCAGGTCTCGGCAATACTACTAGCCAACATAAAGGGAGAAGCAGCAAACGTGGCGATCCGCCAAAGCTTAAAAGAGACAGATTTAGCAGACCAACCAGCTGAAATTGCCAGAATTATAGAAAAATCCTATGAGGAACTAGGTAGAGATAGTTTAGGTGGAATACCAGTAAAACCCCGACTGATTGAAAGTCCTGAAAAAGTATTTTTTAATAATAATTTAACATCACAAAAAAAGAGCTGGGATGGAAACAAACAATCCAATCCTAAAGAAAAGAAATTCCAGTCCAGAGGAAGGTCTCCTCGGCGGAGAGAAAGATCTCCAAACCAAGGACACAGGTCTCCCCAAAGTGAGCCCTCTGGGAAAAGATACAACCTTAGAAATAGGGATAATATAAAGAAGCCTGATAGATATCAAGAAATTGATACACGCCCCTCTCAATCTTTTCAGGCTTCCTCGCAGAAATCGGAAAGAAGAGGACGATCAGAACAAAGAGAAGAGCACGTCAAGTCCAAAGACAAGGAACCTGCTCATCTAAAAAAGAAATTACAATTTCCAAAAAAGAAGGTAGCCAGTATTAAAGTAATTAACAATGCCGAGAATACTGAGGACACAACTGAAAAACGGAGAATGGGCTCAGACAATGCTAGACAGCGCAGCAGAAGTGAGCATAGCTCGCAAAGTCCTTATGAATCATCTGGAGACAGTGGACACGAATGAATACCTTCAAGTGGAAACTGCAGACACCAGAGTTAGCAAACCTCACAAAATATATGAAATAACTTTACGTATAGAAGGGGATAAGACTAGAAAAATAAGGGGACTATTTTGGGATAATCTCTCCAAGGGCTATGACATCCTTCTAGCTGAAAAAGACTGGCCACCAGAGTTTGTCAGGGACTGCCCTCATGGCGAGGAAATAATTATGCCTGCCTTCTCAAATCATATCCCAATTCATAAAAAATACACACTTGCTAGAAAGTGGGCAGTAGCTCAAGCTCCTGCTTTATATAAAAATCATGTAGGATGGGATGAGGACTCTCCTCCTCACAAAATCCAGTTAAAATCACAACCTACTGCACAAAGACAGTATCCAATCAAGCAAGAAGCTAAAAAACAGGTAAAAGAAATCCTAGACCAATTAGAATACCAGGGGGTGATTGAAACTTGCACCTCACAAATGAACAACCCTTTGTTTCCGGTCTCCAAACCAGACAATTCATATCGTCTAGTTTTGGATTACAGACACCTTAACTCATGTTGCAAAACTTTTGCAGTGCAAAACTCGCATAGTGCTGCACTAATGAATAACATAGTGCGCAAAAAATACAAAACAACATTAGACATCTCTAATGGATTCTTTTGTCAAAATATAGCACCAGAGAGCAGATACTTGTCCGCGTTCTCAATAAATGGCTCTCAAAAACAATTCTGTCGGTTACCCCAGGGGTACAAGAACAGCCCAGGATTATTCTCAGCGAGAGTAACAGAGTTACTACAAACATATGATGACGAAGCATTATCTTATGTCGACGACATATACCTGACAGATGATGACTTGGATACTCACTTTAAGAGGGTGAACACCATAATACTTGGGTTCGCAGCAGAGGGTTACGAATTCAACTTTAAAAAATCTAGAATTGCCCATCTAACAGTCCTGTTCTTAGGATATGAATTATCAAGTGAAGGCAAAAGCCTGGCTGACAATTTCCTAGAGAAATGTGCCGTACTCCAAGCACCTAGAACACTAAAAAACCTACAGTCAATTCTAGGCTTCCTAAATTTCGGAAGAACATACATTGCAAATTACGCAGAAAGGGTCAAACCCCTTTATGATCTAATAAAACCAGATTTTAAAAGAACCAATTGGACTCAAATACACACAGAAAATCTGAGATCCTTACAAACAGACATGCTAATTAAAACAAAATTAGAAACACGTGATAACGCACGCAATCTTGTGATTCGAGTCATCCCAGGAAGATGCGGTTTCACATACCTGACCTCTAACGAGGGACAAAAGGTACCAATTGCATTCAAATCACACTTGTACACAGAAGCTGAAAAGAAGTTCAGCATTAAAGAAAACATTGTTCATGCAGTTCAAACCGCAATAGCAAGAGAAAAAGATAAAGCTGACGGTAGACGTATCACAGTCAGAACAGCAGAATCAGCCTTTGAGGCATTAACAACACCGTGTAATTTACCAACAACAGCATTGAATCCGGAATGGATACAATGGGTAAATTCAATTACAACGGACAGAGTAAAATACTACTTTGATCCAGAATTAAAAGAATTGAGAAATCTAGAATATGAAAGAACATTCCCTCTGCCAATCGACATTCTGCCATTACGACAGTACGCATGTGTAATCTATACAGACGGACATGCTCAACCCTCCGTTTGGGGAGAACAAGCATACAACCCCACATGTGAGATTACAAAAGAAGTGTGGCGCGGAGGTAAACTAAGACCTCTATTAACAAAAACACACTCAGTAGAAACTAATTCAGAACAACAGACTGAAATAATAGCATTGAAAATGGCGCTAGATAATGCAGATCGCGAATTCCCGACACTTATAGTGTCCGATTCATATTACTGCGTCAAATCATATAACAACGATTTGCAGAAATGGATTCAAAGCGGTTACAAAGATGACACAGGTGCAACAATAAAGCAAAAACTGCTTTGGGAACAAATAGTTCTGTTACAAAAAGAACTACCAAAGACTCACGTGATACATACACTGAGTCTTCAGCGTGATGGCGTTCACGTTGCAGGGAATTCATTGGCTGAGACAGCCACAGCGGTAGCAACTAAATCGGCTTCCGTAGCTAGAAAAAAGCGTACAGTAAAATACATTGACGGTGAAACAGTGCTGGCGGTGAGAACGTCATCAAAAGGCGACTGCTCAGCGCTACCGATCAACTATCCACTCAATTATACATACATAATCGATGCAAACTCCGTTCCTTTTGCTCGAATCCCTGGAGTGGGGGATAGAGTAATTCCAAACATGGACAGGAGAACTTTGTTAATTGTAGACACACATATAGGTGAGGGTCTTAGTCATCTCAAACTAAAAGATTCTCTGGAAGAACTACAATCAGTGTACTGGTGGCCAGGCATGAGCCTGCAGCATCACATTTTTGTAACAAAATGCCCGGACTGCAACAGAGATCGCAGCGGCGAGAGAAACGGTGTAATACCATGGCGTTTCTCTCAAGAAGGGCTAAGCAATAATCAATAAGACCAGTGTGAATAAGGCGTCCTATTAACAAACAAAGACTAGTTTCCACTTATAATGTAGACCCCAGCACTCGGCTGACGTCGGGACTGTTATACAAAGATTTGCGAGTCTAAATGGCATATACGCTAGGAGCATGCTACGTTTGACCAATGTTTTCACTTTAGCCCTCAAGCCTGTGGGGAAACATGGCCAAATGAGCATAGCACAGCGGGATTCTTCTCACTTCCTTCCTGAGGGATACGGGATGGTGTAAAGAAAAAACCAAGGCATAAAGCTATCTATAACGGAAAGGATATTAGGTTCGGGAGCTGGGTGGGTCAAACATCTAATAAGTGTCCAACGTAGTCTAAACAACCTGCCAAGAAATTCTCTGAGGGGATTCAGTCCGTACGAATTATTGTTTGGAACTAGGATGTTGGTCTTAGATCTTGACAGTCAGACTTCAGTGGTCAAGGAAAAAAGCTTTGATATCAAAGATCGTTTGGCTATTTTGCAGGACTTAAACGAAACAAGAAAAGACCTGAGCAACATAAAGTTGAAACAGCAGCCAATAACCACTGAAGAACCACCACCTGTCCCAGCAAGACCTGTCTGGATTCCAAAAGTCGGGGATCTAGTCAGAGAAAAGATCGCGGTAAAGAAGGAATTTGGGCCTTCTTACAGAAAAGCAGTTCCTGTCTTGTCTATCAACGGGACAAGATCAGTTGTACTACCGCCGCTTGCTGGTAAAAAGGAGAACCGAGTTGTATCCATCGACCTGGTAAAACCACAATCATGTGGCCGATAACAAACAGTAGGCCAAGTGGACTCCCGATAAGTAGCAGAACACCAAGGTTTGCTACCAATACAGAGGTCCTAACTAAGAGGCTGATCACATTCGAAACGCCTACAGAAGAACAACAAGGACTATGCAACAATGCATTGGAACTCACACCTCTGAAAACCCAAATAAAAACATTTAGTAGAGACACACCAACCTACAATGAAGTAACAAACGAATATGCAAGAAACAGTAATCCTGAAGCAATTGGAACAATTGACAGAATGGCATCCGGCTACTTCATAAACTTCGATGATTCCTCTGAAGACCTGAATCAAAGACACAGCCATCAACAAAAACCTTTAAAGATAAAGCTAAGGAACTTTTGAAACAACTGAAAGAAACCTATCTGATTTCTCCATGGATTGAATTTTGGGTGGCCTTTGGTGCATTTATCCTCATACTTTGGCTAATCATGATACTATGGTGGGGACGCTTCATTGAGGGAAAATATGCTAAAATGGACACAGCAAGCCAGAAAATCAACTTGATCCTCAAACCACACACATCTTCACACGTCGAGAAAAGAGAACTTTCTTCAGTCAACTTCACAGCCAATCCTATACCGGGTGGGGTAGCATGGGACAACACTGACTATGAAATTTATGGTCCGGTTGAAATCCTGAAATATCCACACCAAATCAAGATCTCGTTGAGTGACTTTGTAAAACCAAGCTCATTTGCTGATGATTGGGACTTTGAAAGTATTAATAATATGATGTCTGACCTAGTGATGTCTGCTAAATTTACCAAACATGATTATTTGCAGGGTTCATCTAATTATGATAGTATGTACTGTTACAACCACTATGGTAACCATTTTCTACATAAATCTGCACAACCTAGAAATGTTTTAAATTATAATCAATGGGAACATTGTGCAACCCCTCCAAAAGGAAGCTCAAGAACCTTTTATGACAAATATTCATACTTTTCAGGGTTCAACACAAGTAATCCTGAAACATTTTATTTCAAATTGTCAAATAAGATAGGAACAAAAACCATGCTTACAAACACGAAATTGATATATTCGGACTCATTTTTTGCACAAATGAATACATTTGGTTTTGATTATTGGGACAAAAATGTTGAAGTAAAAAGTGTTTGGGGTACAAAAGAATGGCAAGTACAAGGTATAGAATCATTGTTTAGAGCCTGCATGATCCCAGAACAAATTATATTTTTGAATGACACTGTTCAACAAACTACCTGTCTTGGCCTAGCCAAAACTAAAGACTTAAATAAACCGTCTATTCCAAAGCCAACTATGAACAGCAATAGCTCTACAGATGAAGAGATAGACGTAAACTATGTATTAAACCAAAACAGAACACATCCTGATTGGAAACAATGGTTAATCTGGCCCACAGATACTAATAACTGTCAAGACAGATTCCTGAACAAAGCACAGGGGTTCACATTGACCAGGCCAGACCCTAGATATTCCCAAAGACAACACCCAGGGATAATCACCACCTACAGTGTGGGCAAACTCTGCCTTCAATGGCTAAAAACTTCCACACTGACAGAAATTAAGCAACACCTAACTTTACTTACTGATGGTGCTGACTTGCGTGATTTCATTATGGGACCGCGCAAACAGCGTCAAAAACGCTTCATAGCAGCCTCTGTATATGCAGCTTACAACGAGGCCTGGAAGGTAACTCAAATTGAGACAGCAGAAAGTATACGGGAAATTGACCGTATTATTTGGAAAAATCACTTTCTGTAGTGGACAATGGGTTAATGACTCTGTCCTCCAGAATTTTTTCTTTGGACAGCATTGTGTCTTCAGCAATCGACATAATATCGCAAGACTTACTGTTGTTACAACACGGTCAGTCTCAATTGCGTTCTATTGTACAGCTTGGCTGGACGTTACAAAAGCTACGTTCAGGCTATGCGCCTTGGCGTTTAATCAACACAACGTCACTATTCAATATCTTTAACCTTACTGATAAACAAGTCAGTATGGCACAGAAGGGTGCTGATTATACAATCCTGAGCATTGAGAAACTCGAGAGATTACCAGTGACAATGTCAGAACGACCTGTCAGTGAATGGATAATACATGGGATAATTAATATTCCAATATCAACCTTCAGGTTTCAATACTGCCAAAAATATATACAGGCTGGCATGTATGAAAAAATGGGAAAAGGGTACATTAAGTCAACATGGAACTTGCCCTATTCACATGCATGTGTCAGTAATAAAGGACAGAAAGTGTTTCTTAGTGGCAATAATTGTGCGATGTCACTAAGCGGTCCACTTCTGTGTAATGGAATTAGTTTGCATGGAGCCTGTGAAGGGAACTCAAATAACCTTTCATGTCACCAGCTAGGCGCACCTGCAACAGAGATAGAACCATTCTTTAAAAGACTCTATAACGGGAGTTACATTCTAATTGTGGATCGCAGATGTTGTAGTTTACTGCCCGGGATTCCTTATCTCATAACTACGACTGCGAAGGTCATGTGCTGTGGACGCTTATTGTTCCCCAGCTCCTTTCCAGACAGGGAGGCAAGGGCATGGCCTAACTTGAAAATTACTTCTATTCGAATAGATACTTTAAGCAGAATGAAAACAGTGCTTCTTCAGACGCCGACCAGGCTCACGTCATCAAAAGAAACGTATGATCTCCTAGTCGCAAGGACGACTGCAGAGATTCACTCATTATTATCAACTAATTCCCCCATACATTTCGCAGAAATCCTGAATGAAATCTTAAATATTTCTGATACCAGTGGAGTCTCAAAAGTATTTAAGACAGTATTTTCGATGGCATTAACACCATTCAAAGCCATACTGGGTATTTTTCCAGATTTCGTCCATTCGATTTTTGGCGGACTTCCCCTCATTTTGGGACTAATTGCAGGAATCCTATTCTTGGTCCTTATATTTCGTTATGGCAAACCATGTCACACACAAAACACCTGCGACAAGGGAAGAAACAATCCGAGCCATTGGATACCGGGACCGGATATCAAAAATCCTGGGACTATCCCGGCTTAGAGACCTGAACATGACTTGGTTTCTTTCATTTCGACCAATGTGGCATCGATGTGTTTTACCTGTATTAAGGTGCTTGCTGTGCGGAGAAGAATGCGTGTTGGACACCTGTCTGACGCTACAATCGGATGCGCCTATGGATGCAGAAACATTGTTGGGTCCGGTAACGGCTCATGCATTGTGCTGCCCTCAACGGCTGCCAATCCTGATGACGGCATTCGTGGAAACTTCACCACTACGATTAAGGGGTAGTGAAGTTCAAGATGAAAGCAGCATCGATCAGGTACGACCTTCTGTCAGCAATACTAATCAAAACGTCAATGGAGACAATCATGCACATGAATGCATGGTTACACCTTTTTCCGAGTTAGTGGAACTTTCACAGGAAGCTGTTGACAGCTTTTTCGACAGTCTCAATGATATGATGTTCTCACCAGAGCAGAAATAACGACTTTTGAGCAAGCTAGCACACGGCGTTCCCAACACCCTGAATTTGGCCTTCAACTTTAATAATAAAGTAGCATGAACAATTTTCCCTCCAGTTCACGGACAGCAATTTTTTCAGCAGCCCCAAAATATTTTTACGATTTTTCGGGACACTTATCTTCTGCTTAAAGTAGGAACTATTCTTAGAGAACTAAATTTCTATTTTCAGAAATTTTTTAGACATTAGCTGCCCGCTGGTATGTTCATAATTATTTTATTCTGTGATGGAATGGTCTCGAACCTTTTTCTTCTGTAATTAAGAGCCATTTCATGTGTAATTCTCATATTCAAATAGTAATAATGTAAACATATGCATGATTACTTTAGCATTATTCTACAGCTTGAGTGCATATAGTATATATGACTGTTTTTCCGTATATTACATAATTTCGAAATGCATTATATGTATTTTGGGGTGGTAAGGTATACACGATACTCTACAGTATGTTTTACTATGCCTAGATTCGTAAATATGGCCATAGTTAGCGTGGAGTGGGTGTGATGTATTCCTATAGGTTCTGTATCGATCCCCCTATTCCTGACCCTGTTCTGGTTAACAAGTCAACTAGCAGCCATCCCATGAGGCAGAAACAGTTATCTGATTAAGCCACACCACGGCACAGGAACGTGTTATCTGATTAGGTCATAACGCTTGCCATCTAATTAGACAAGCAATATTCCTCCAGCCTACGGAGTTCTCAAAACAAATCAACCCTATGACAACCTGGGAAAAACCCTGCGGCCATTGTTTTGATTTCACCGAGAACTTCAGCAAAAGAATGTGCTAACGACCAGTTCGTATGACATCCTTATTGACGTATCTATGTCCATCCTTACGTCAATCTCGGTACCTTACAGGTATAAATATTATCGATATTGCCTTAAGCAAACACACGCGGTGGTGACGAGATCGGAGCAGCCAGACTTGCCGAACCCCAGAGCAGAGCAGACCCCGCTGGCGCAGCCCCGCCTTCCTGAAGAAGACTTGCCGCACCCTGGAGAAGAATTGGAGAAAAGAACCAACCTCAGACAACATGACCTCCCTCAAGACAGCCACCCGCAAACACCACCAACTGATTCGTTCCGCCAAGAAATCAGCATTTAAGGACCGTCTCGACAACAACTCTCATAACAGCAAGGAACTCTTCAATATCGTCAAAGAATTCACCAACCCTCCCGCAGCATCCAACGACATCACTAACTCCCAAGACCTCTGCAATGCGCTATCCTCCTTCTTCTACAACAAAATTGCCGACATCCACAACAGCTTCAAGAACACTCCCAATGACCAACTCACCCCACCCCCTTCTGATCCCACCCCTCCAACTAACTACCTCAATTCCTGGAACCCAATCACCACTGAAGATACCATTCGCCTCATGAACTCAATCCACTCTGGCTCACCTTCTGACCCCTGCCCCCACTACATCTTCAACAAAGCTGACTCCATCATCGCTCCCCAACTCCGCGATGTCATCAACTGCTCCTTCAACTCAGCCACCTTTCCAGAAATATGGAAACACGCCGAACTCAGCGCCCTTCTGAAAAAACCAACAGCAGACCCCTCAGAACTGAAAAACTACCGACCCATCTCCCTCCTCCCTTTCCCGACCAAAGTCATCGAGAAAGCCGTCAACAGCCAACTCGCAGCCTTCCTTGAATCCAACAACTCCCTGGATCCCTCACAGAACGGCTTTCGAGCCAAACACAGCACCGAGACCGCCCTCATTGCAGCGACCGACGACATCCGAGCACTCCTGGACAACGGTGAAACAGTGGCCCTCATTCTTCTCGACCTCTCCGCCGCCTTCGACACTGTCTGTCACAGCACCCTCATACAACGCCTCAACAACATCGGCATACAAGGAAAAGCCTTGGACTGGATCATCTCCTTCCTAGCCGGGAGAACACAGAGAGTCCGACTTCCCCCTTTCTACTCAGAGCCCACCGAAGTCATCTGCGGCGTACCTCAAGGCTCCTCACTCAGTCCCACCCTCTTCAACGTCTACATGAGTCCCCTCGCCCCCATCGCACGTCGACACAACCTCAACATCATCTCCTACGCCGATGACACCCAGCTGATACTTTCCCTCACCAAAGACCCCAACACCGCCAAGGAAAACCTCCACGAAGGTATGAAAGAAGTAGCCGAATGGATGAAACAGAGCCGCCTAAAACTCAACTCAGACAAAACTGAGGTGCTCATCCTTGGATCCTCCCCCTCAGCGTGGGACGACTCTTGGTGGCCTTCCGCTTTGGGCTCAGCGCCCACACCCACTGACCATGCACGTAACCTTGGCTTCATTCTAGACTCCTCTCTCTCAATGTCCAGACAAGTCAACGCCGTATCGTCCTCCTGCTTCAACGTGCTTCGCATTCTCAAAAAGATCTTCCGCTGGATCCCCCTCGAAACAAGAAAGACTGTCACCCATGCACTGGTCACGAGTCGACTGGACTATGGCAACACTCTCTACGCCGGAATTACAACAAAATTGCAGAAAAAGCTCCAGCGCATCCAAAACGCATCAGCGAGACTCATATTAGACATCCCGCGCCAAGAGCACATCACCGGTCACTTAAAAAACCTCCACTGGCTTCCCGTCAACAAAAGAATTACTTTCCGCCTTCTTACCCACGCACACAAGGCCCTTTATAATCTAGGACCAGAATGCCTCAACTCCCGACTGTCCTTCTACTATCCCACCCGCCAACTAAGATCATCCATTCAAGCCCTCGCCGCAGTCCCGCGCATCCGAAAAACCACCATGGGCGGCAGATCCTTCTCCTTCCTGGCTGCCAAGACCTGGAACTCACTCCCCACCCACCTCCGCCTTACTCAGAATCACATCTCCTTCAGAAAAGAATTGAAAACTTGGCTATTCGATAAACAATGAACCCCTCCCTCTATCGCCTTGAGACCCTCTGGGTGAGTAGTGCGCTTTATAAATACCTGAACTTGAACTTGAACTTGACGCGCTGAGAACGAGACGCTGCTTTCTCCTGCCGAGAAATCCAGCTCCGGCGCTTCCAAGCAGCCCTTGCAGGCAGCCTGGAATATCGAGACCAAAGATGAGAGATACCATCCCTCAACCATCCTAGATTCCAGGTACAGAACTCAATAACCCCTTGCAGAGAATTCTTGAGTCAGTCACTTGGCAAAACAAACTTAACTTAAACTGCTACTTTCTATTCCCGCCCACGTATTAGGCTTAGGTCAGGTACACTGGGGTAGGCGTAGTTAGAAACACCAGTTGAGTACGATTAGTCAAATGTATATGTGTATGTATCTATTTTATCCATTTTAAACCACCATATGGCTTAGAAACCATATAAATGTTTTTACAGTATTATTTTATACTTCTGCTTTTATTGTATGCACTTTACTTAACCATAAGCATTGCGATAATATCGATCCATTTCTCTGGTACGAGAAAAGAGACTGATCAATAAATAACATCTTTTATTGAACACGCCCGTCTCTTCCTTTTCTCTACAATCTGGTGAGACTAAGAATGCACGTACTGACTGAGTAAAATAAGTTGTCTTTTGTTTTCACACGACTCTAGAGATACACTCTTGATTAGGGGAGAGCAAAGTTGTCATGTTCTATGGTTGTCAGAAACTAAATCCCTTCTTGTCTATCCAGGGAGGTTCAACTCCTCCTTGCCTATTCGAGAAAGTTTCTAGTGAACTCTGAGCTAGCTGGCAAACCCAAAACTTTAAGTCTAATATCGACAATAGAAGACCTAGTTAACGTCTGGTCTAGGCCTATACTATTGAAGGTATTATTCCAATGCGCAGAGCCTATCGGGATAATAGGAACTACACTACAGGATGACTGTGACTTGGACACTTGTACAGTGATTTTACTAGCGCTTTGCTGAACCAAAAGCAGAGGCGCGTTTTATCTCGTGATAATTTCTTTTTGCCCTGACCTACTTCCAGGAACCTAGCAAAGCTCTACAGGACACTCACCTGCTTCCCACCTCAGGAGAGCTCTGGCGGCCGGCTGGGTGCTGATCGTCTCGGCGGGCTCTCAGCAGCCGGGGGCGCCATCTTGGGGTGGGTTGCTCAGGCGAGTGACATCATCGCCACACCCCCGAGATCCGCCCCTACTTAAACGGGCCTCATGTGTCAGCGCAGCGGACGAGCGCAGCGGGCGTGACGAAGGTGCGCCGGAGTTGCGCCTGAGTTAAGCCCGTCTGCGCCCGTCCGCGGCCGACCGGGGCACGGGGCACGTCACTATGCCTATCCTCTTGCATATTCTCGTTCTTCCCTTATCCACCTCCATGATCCCATGTTCCCCCCCCCTGAGTACTCCCCCAGGCTTGCTTCATTGGGTTTGCTTACGGCTAGAAAGGCTTTCCCCGAGATTACATCCCTATCGGGCGCCTCCAGACCGGCTGACCGGGTTCCCAGGACTACCTCCCCACCTTCTGTAAGGGCCCGCAAATCTAAGCTATCAGCGATTTACCTTAACACCCGCCCCCGGGTCAGCCATCAGCTGGATGTTTTCCATCTTCTGGAGTCCGAGCAATCTGATATTCTATTTCTCACCGAGACCTGGCTCACTGAAGACTCCTCTCCCGACATTCTGGCTGCAATCCCGCCGGGCTACTACATACTTCAAGTAAACCGCCCTTCGGGTAAATCAGGCGGTGGTGTTGCAGCCATCATCAGGCACCCGCTTCGTTTTTCCCCAGTGGCCACTACTAGTATTCCTATGACCGACTGCTTGGTGCTTAGGTTGGAGCAACCAGGTTCGTCTCTTATATGCGTCCTGGTATATCGTCCTCCCCAGCCTATGCCCAGCTTTTCGGCCCAGTTTGGTGATCTCATCTCCCAACTCGCTATTAACAACACTAACATCCTGGTCCTAGGTGACTTTAATTATTGGCCCTCTGATGCTCATGAATCCTCATGTTCTTTTGCTTTTTCTGACCTTATGGTGGGTCTGAATTGTACCCAGCACATACTCTCACCCACTCACATCAAGGGTCACATTCCGGACCAGGTCTGGACCTCCTGCCTGGACATCTCCATTCCCCTTATCCTCCCTTGCCTCTGGTCAGACCACTCCTTGATTACTTTCACTTTAGCCATGCCCTTGCCTGCTACCAATGCTCTAGAAACCAACTTTCCCGCGCGTAATTGGAACAGGGCTGACCTGAGCAAATTCACTTTCCTTCTTAGCACATCTGTCCCCTCTAGTACTGGATCTATTGACTCTCAAGCCCAGGATCTGACCTGTTGGCTTACTTCTGCCTCTGACTCTGTGGCACCATTAAAACTGGTCAAAGCCAGGCGCCGCCATGATGCCCAAAGGTGGTTTTCTGAAGATCTTAAAGCCCTGAAACTTGGGCTCCGACAGGCCGAACGGCGCTGGCGCCGGGACTACTCCCCTGAAACCAAATTGATATTCTCCTCCCTGCTAAAAAAGTATAAGTTAGCTATATTCTCAGCCAAGTCTTTTTATTTTTCTAATAAAATTTCGAATTCAGCAAATAAATCCAGGGACATCTTTTCAATAGTCGAGGAACTATCTAACCCCGAAAGAGTAACTATTGCACCTTCCCCTTCCCAGTCACTTTGTGACTCTCTTAATCAATTTTTTGTTGACAAAATAATCAAGATTAAAACAGTATCCCCGCTCAAGCCTCACCTGCCCTCCCTCAGCCTGTTGTCTTTTGTCCCCCATTAGATTCACACATTTTAACCCAGATCCCCCCCATTACGAAGGAAGGCTATCTTACACTCTTACATAAAGTCTCCTCCGGCTCTCCTAGTTATTGCTGCCCTCCCACTGTTCTCCGCAAAGCCTTCACTGCCTGCCCCGAACCCCCCCTGGCTCTTTTGAACAACTCTCTCGCCATGGGTGAGGTCCCCTGCTCCTTTAAGCAGGCAGAGGTGGTGGCCATTTCAAAAAAACCCTCGGCAGATCCTTCTATTATGAGCAATTTTCGGCCCATATCTCTCCTCCCTTTCCTCAGTAATGTTCTGGAGTCACATGTTACCCAGACTCTCAGCTACTTTATTGAGGAATCTTGTTTTTTGGACTCCCAGCAAGCTGGGTTCAGACCTGCGCACTCCACAGAGGCAGTTATACTCTCTGTGATGGAGGAGTTGCGCAGAGGGGCCGACGCTAACATCTGTCAGGCCCGGGTGCTCCTGGACTTGTCGGCCGCCTTCGACACGGTCGACCATGGCATCCTTGTCGACCGTGTCGGAGAGGCCGGCATCCAGAGCACCGCCCTTGACTGGATCCGCTCTTTTCTGTCTGGACGCCAACAGGCAGTCAGACTGTCCCAATTTTCAGCAGACCAGGTCGGGCTGACCTGCGGAGTCCCGCAGGGTTCCTCCTTGTCCCCACTCCTTTTTAATTTGTATTTGGCTCCCTTGATCCGCTCTCTCCGCAGTTTGAATGTCACCGCGTTTAATTACGCGGATGACATTCAACTGGTCTTTACCATCGACCCCTCGGATGAATCAATCTCCACCTTTCAAACCACCCTCTGTTTTATCAGCTACTGGATGAGCTCAAACCATCTTAAGCTCAACCCCGACAAGACTGAGTTGGTTCTTGTCGGGGGGCCTTCTAATCCCTGGCAACCCTCTGTTTGGCCGTCCAGTCTAGGCAACCCCCCCGCCCAGTGAACTCAGCTAAAAGCCTGGGGGTTATCATAAGCAGCGATCTCTCTATGAAACCCCAAATCAGCGCGGTAGTGTCCTCCAGTCACTTTCAGCTAAGAAAGATTCGCAAAATCTCCTGCCTCCTCACTATCGAGGCCCTTACCTTGGCCTTGTTAGCGTTAGTCATTTCTAGACTCGACTACGCTAACGCGCTTTACGTAGGCATTCCTGACTACCAAGCCAAGAGACTCCAGCTGATTCAAAATCAGGCCTCTCGTCTCATCTTCCGACAATCCAGACACCAACATGTTCGCCCTCTTTTAAAAAGTCTTCACTGGCTCCCGGTCACTGCACGCTGCAAGTTTAAATTAGGCTGCATAATTAATAAATCTCTTGCAGGCGGTGGCCCCTCTTTCATTTCCTCTCTCCTTCACCCATATGTCCCCTCACGCAATCTTCGCTCTTCCCAACTGGCTTTGCTATCAGTCCCGAGATTCAAGAGGAAGAAACATGGTGGACTTAGGTTTTCTTTCTTAGCTCCTTTTTTCTGGAATGCCCTTCCCCTCCCTTTAAGGTTGCCTTCCTCCTACTCTAGGTTTAGATCCCTCCTTAAAACTTTTTTGTTCACTGAGGCCTACAATTAGCTCTGTCCCTCACTTTCTCTCTGTTTCTTCAGCACAAGCGCCAAGAAACCTTCAGGTGTTAGTAGCGCTATAAAAATTGTTTTAACATAACATAACATAACATAACAGGGGGGTCGGGAAGTCTGTACGCAGCTTTTCCGCCGCGGTCCCGCGGTGGAAAAGCTCTAATATGGTGGCGGTGTCTCTCAGACACCGTCCACCATATTAGGAAATGCTTAAAAACATGCTTTTCCGCGGCGGATTTTCCGCCGTGGAAAAGCATGTGGAACTTCACTGCGGGGGCCCGTTGCGGGCCCCCTAGGTGAAGGGGGGGTGGGGGGTGCACATGGGGGGTACCTATGGTACCCCCCTGCATTTGTATGCAGAGATCGGCAGGCACCGCGCAGTGCCTGACGCTTTCTGCATACAAATGCAAAGTATGCATTTTTAACATTGCTGCGGGTGCAGCTTGAAGCTGCACCCGCCGCAATGTTAAGGATTGAGGATGTGACCGCCACCCTGGCGGTCACATCCTAATCTTCACGGGGGGAACGCCGCTGCCCATGCGGTCGTTCCCCCCTACTCTATGGTGGCGGACGGACTCAGGTCCGTCCGCCATCATAATCGGCCCCTAAGTGTGGATTTTTGCAAATGTCTCCATAGACATTGGTTAAAATGGAAGTAACATCCTTGTATGGATGTGTGTGGATATGTTTTAAGGATGGAATTAATCATTGCTTGTTCGAAGTCAATTATAATTTTTAGGGGAAAGAAGTCTGATGTTTCTACTTTTATTTTGTTTAATATTTCTGTGTAAGTAGATGTTTGTTTGTTTGGTAACAAACAATAGATGAATGGAATACATGTATGATGGTATTGCCCATGTATGGTATATAATTGATAGACTGGTTTTGGGCATATGGTAAAAGTACCATCCATCATCCATGTTTGACTTTCTTTTAATTTTTTTATGTTGTTGTTTGTAGCAAACATTATTATCCTTTTATCTTTGTTGTTGTTATCGTAGAAGATGAAAGGTTCATCATTATGTGTTATGGTAAGTTCAGGTGGAATTATGATCTCTTCAAAAGTTTTAGGTATTGGTATTGTTGGGTTACTGGATTTTTTAGTTCTAGCTATGGTTCTTTTTATAGCAGCTATTGTTGGTAACTGACCTCTTGCCTCTCTAGGTACTCTAGGTATTAATTCTTTAAGTATTACACTAGTTGGTAGGTCAGATGTTTTGCTTAATTCTTTAATATTGTCTAGAGTAGATCTCACTTCAATTTCTGAGAGGTTAGGTGGATGGTTATGTTCAGTAGTATTAATAACACGTGTTTCTCTGGTTGTTGCACGCCCATAGCATTTGTTAGAATAATACTTAGTACATTTCCAGTTAACTTTAAGGTCTTTTTGTTTTTCTTGAGTATAACTATACC
Source organism: Lissotriton helveticus (assembly GCF_964261635.1). Classification (NCBI taxonomy): domain Eukaryota; kingdom Metazoa; phylum Chordata; class Amphibia; order Caudata; family Salamandridae; genus Lissotriton; species Lissotriton helveticus. The sequence goes on from NC_136062.1 coordinate 460,860,510, forward strand.
CCATATAGCACAACAAAAAATGTCCTTTCTGAGATGTAACAAATCTTGCTTCTTCAGTCATTGTTGTTTTTTTAAATCTAGAAAGGGTGTATTAAATATTATTAGGAATAGTATTAACTTTAAAAGAATAAATAATTATTTATTTATGCACAATTTTTAGGTACTTACCAATAGTAAAAATGTAGATTTCGAAAGTAGATGGGTTTTTTCCTGGATGCTTTTGTAGATTTTATTGGTCTGTAGAAAGAAAGTGAAGAATATTTTAGGCAATGATTATATGTGTATTTTGGTTACACATTTGGTAGGGTGCTATCTTTTATTATCAAAAACATACGTTTATTTAATGATAATTATAAATAGTTAGTGAAAATACATTTATAAATTTTAATAAAGTGAAGTACTAACATTGTGGCTTTTTAAAAGCTAAAAAATAGTACATGTGTATGTATTATATACTTACCAAGTCTTAATTCTTAGTTGTAGAATGTATAATCTTGCTTGGTGTATTGCAAATTTTCGTTTTTCAGTTATCTGTTGAAAAATAAAAATGTGTGATTAATGATTAGTTTAGTGTTTATAATTTAAGTTTCATTTAAAAAACACATTTAAACCTGTGCTTACTAAATAAAATAAAAATAGAAAGTTAAGTGAAACTTTTTACAAGTTAATTTCATTTTAGATATTAATTTACGTTTTCTTTAGTGTTTGTAAAGGGAATTTCATATACTTACGTTATAAGTATGTTGTAGTAGTTCTGTAGCAAATGTTCATCTGTTTTTTGAAGTAGAGTCTGTAGTGGAAAAATGTAACGATAGAAAGCTAAATAAGTTAATAAGTTTTGACTAGGAATAGTAGGTTACATTTGATGTAACATTTTATTCATACTCATAAATTTACTTACTTTTTGTAGTTTGTAGTATTTTCTTTGATAGAATAATCTTGAAGGTAGTTGAAAAGTTTGCAGTGTAGCTTGGAGCTGAGTATTTTCTGCTAGTTTTAGAGTATGTTTTCAAAATCTGTATATAGGGTATGTTTAATTAGTCTTTGTTTCCGATTGGTTACAGTCCTTGAAAAGTGTTCGTATTGGTTAGTTTGAATTTTTTTAAGTTAATTCATTAAGTTATTTGTATGTTAAATATTTATCCTGAGAAGTAGTGTAGTTGTAAGTATTTATCGAATAGCTATTTAAAATTGTATAGTTTGTAAAATAGTATAATATTTATTTTAAAAAGTGTATTTATTAAATGTGTGTTTGTAAATGTTATTTTTTGATGTGTTCATTTTAAACAATTGTTTTAGGGAGATATATGTGTATAAAAGTTTTTTGCATGTTAAAACATATTTTTATGGTTGTATTTGTAATAGATTAAATGTGTAGTATATTTAAAAAAAATATTTAATTATTTTGAGTAGTCTATATTTACATAAAGTCGAAATAATAGTAGTCGATATTTGTTGAATCAATATTATTTTCTAGTGCTATCATTAAATGTAAAGGTCGATATTTTATAATCCAAAATATGTGCTATCGATATTTGTGTTGGCGATATTTTTGTATATCGATATAGTTTGATCGATATTTTTGTAGTTCTTTAAATAAATATAGGGTGTCGATGTAATTGTCATCGATATTTAAGACACGATATTTGTGTAGGTCGATTTTAGTGAAATCGATAATATGTCAGTGATTCCAAATAAATAACAAATCACATTTATTCCCACATTACATCAAAATGAAACACACTTTTCTATTCTTTGAACTTTTGAACCCTTTCCAACTAACAAAACTTTCAACCCTTCCCCCATTCCACATTCTGCCAGTTACTATAGAAACACTTGAGGGAACACCTAACTAAGCACAAAGGTTCATAATACATTGTTGCAATTCAAAACAGCAAGTGTGCTTGACTTGACAATATACCAGCTTATCTTATGTAACGTTCTTTTACATCAGGCTTTTAAAAAACAGAAACATGCAGCCTAGTTTTCTGTGTAGAATAATGTCAAACAAACAATCATTTTTTTTTCAAAAATGCTTGTTATCCACTATTTTAGAAAAACCTTACTTACCAAACTGCCACTTCATTTACAGAAACCATCTGAGTGCATCCAGACCTCTGTTCAAGATGCTTAGAGTGTGGATTGTGGGACACAGCTATATTTTCTGGAGTCAAAGGTACGCAGAACAGAAAGGAACTCACAAAGATCTAGGTTTACCAAATGTAGACATTAAAAGATTGGACAGAGAGGGTTAAAGTGGCACCAATTGATGCTATTGGTGAAACCCTTTTTACATCTCCAACACCCTGACCTCATAATTGTGCACTCTGGTGGCAATGACCTAGGCACTTTGACAGGGGTAGGTTTGGAAATGCTTATGAAGGACACCTTTGGACAATTGATGACACTTTCCCCAAAACTGCCTTTGTCTATTCTAATATATGCCAAAGGAAGAATTGGAACTGGTCCAATCAATTTTGTCTACAAATTGAGAAAGCTAGGAAACGTGAATAAATCTGTTTCTGCTTTTCTCAGAGACTGTAGAATGGGGTCCATTTACAACAACAATCTGCGTTTCAATATGCAAGACATCTATAGGAAAGATGGTGTACATTTTACAGATGAAGGGAACAGAGTCTTCCTCATAAACTTAAGACTCTGCATCGGTACTTACTTGTGTAGGTACTAAAATCTCCAAATTAACACAAGGGTTCTTTTTAGAGCCACCCAACATGTAAACACATACACTTGATAAATATCTAAAAAATATTTTTATTTTTCTAGCTTACGTACGCTTATGGGACGACTTACAAACTTCTCACAGTACGTCGTACGTACGTGCATGGTACGCGCACACTAAATCTACCGTAAAAAAAAAGTAGCCTTTATCAATAAGTTTTATAATCCCCGGGGACCCCATCCCCCAGGGCTCCAATATAACGTTAGGGACTGTGGGGGGAGCCCCAATGCCCCCACGGTCCCAGCTGGCTCCCCGCGTCCTTCGAGAGCCGACATTGCTTTTAGTCAGACAGAGCAGCTTACATGCTGCTCTCTCTAACGAACAGCAATCTGCTATCCTACTTGAAAGAGAGAGCAGGTTAACCTGCTCTCTCTTCTAAATAGGAAAACAGTTTTCTATGGTAGGGTGGGAGCCACAAGGCTCCCACCCTACCATAGCAAACAGCAGTGTCCAAGTGGCTGGGGGGGTCCGTCACGGACCCCCTATTTTAAATATTACTGCCCCAGGAAGGGGACGGTCACTGGGGCATATGGGGGAGAGGCTTGAGCCCCCCCCCCCCCACACACATACTTTTGAAAAATTTATTTTCTAAAAAAGCCCCGGGCGGTGGCTGTCCCCGGGGCTGCGGCCCCTCGCAAACGTTTCTTTTTTTTAAACCTTTATATGGGTATTTTCTGCTATCACTTTGTTTCGCATACACAATCATGGAACATTACATGGAAAAGCGCTTTGCATGTATCAAAAAGGGCATTGGAACAAGAACCAGACCAATCAGCATCCTTTGTGAATATGACAATTCAGCCTGCGAAGGAGGGGTCCAAATAGTCCATCATCAATGACGTCTGGCGAGTAATATACATCATTACAGTACATCAGAACAAGAATGTGCAATGTCATCAGCCACATCATCAATACATTTAAAATCAGCATTATAAGAGTTGCAGCATTAATTTAACATTCCCCCCCGTCTGTACCAGTGGCATCCTCCAGGAAAGCATCTCCACTGGCCCTAGGAGAGCTTAACAAAGGTAGGACCTCAGACCGTAGGGCTCCCTGTTCTGTGGCCCTGTCGTCCGCTCTCCCCTCTTCACTTAGCAAATACGTTTGCAATGGGCCCCATATATCCCTTGGCCTAGAGGATACCGGCAATAACTCTGCATACACCGCATACTGCTCCTGGCAGTATATGAGATCATGCATCCACTCCTTGAACTTCGGAGCTCTCCCTCTTCCCCACCTACAAGCAATTCTATGCTTTGCCATCAACAGAGCGATATCCACAAATTTTCTTGCCTGTTTGGGAATGCGCATAGTGTAACCCAAAAGCATCATAAAGGGGTCCATTTCAAGGGTAGCACCTATCATGCGCTCTAATGCCTTATACACCTGGGACCAGAGCTCGTGTACAACCGGGCACTCCCACGCCAAATGCATGAACCCCGCCCCTGGTCTCTGACATCTCATACACCTGTCATTGTCCGCTAAATGAAATCGATATTTCTTGGCGGGAGTATAATACATACGTTGCAGAAACCTATAGTGTATTACTCTAAATCTGCAACTAGCTGTTATATTTTCCGTAATATTGCAGCAATATCTCCATTGCTCGTCAGTTATCTCCTGCTCCAGGTCTGCTGACCACTGGGTACGAGCGGAGCCATCTATGCCTGTCTTGCAGTCCCTGATTGTTTTGTATAGTTTTGACACTAAGTGTTTCCCATCAGGGGAGCTGAGAAGAAGGTGCAATGGTGCAAAGGTCTCTGGCTCCGAAGGAAACTCCGGGAGTAACATCCGCTTCCCCTGTCGGAGGCGGACATACAAGAAAATCTCCAGTGGGGTGGGACGCATATCGTGAAATAGATGCTCCCGTGTTCGAAACTGGCCGCCAACAAAGAGGTCTCCCCACATAGTAATCCGCAGTCACTTACACATGTTCCGAAATCCCGCCTCCTGCAGCACAGCCAAGCTAGGGTGATATACGATGGGCAATCTTGGCGAGTGTAATAGGTGCACTCCCAGTATGCGCACTATACGCCTCCAAGCGTCCACCATACAGGTGACAGTTGTAAAGGGGGTTTCAACCGCAGCCAGGGGACCATGGACCGCTCCGCCAAGGGGGATCGGATGGGCCACCCAATCCTCAACAGCCAACTGAGGCATGTGTGTGTAGGCAACACTCAGTGGTATGCGTAGTGAGCCTGTGCACTCAAATAATACATCTCAAAATCAGATATATCGAATCCGCATTTATCATACGGTTGTGTAATGAGTGCCCACCGAAGGTGGGGCTGTTTGCCACCCCACACCAGCCTGAGCAACGCAGATCGCAATGTCTTAAAAAACAAAGGCACCTGGTAGTAGGGTATGTTTAGGAAAAGATATAAAATTGGGATAGCACCACCATTTTCACAAGTGACGCTCTACCTGCCATTGACAGCGGCAGTGACAGCCATCGAGTGATTTTAGCCTCTAGTTTGGTGATTGCTGTGCAATAGTTCAAGCACAGCGTCTCCTCTTGATCTCTGGACACCTGTATACCTAAATATCGCAGATCATCGTCACACCACTCTAAAGGGAAATCTAAGGGGAATTTAGTGACTGCATTTGTAAGGGGGAAGAATTGTGATTTTCCCCAATTAATATTGACCCCCGAGAGTCATCCAAACACCAGAAATTCCCTGAGTAAAGGGTTTAGGTTCTGCTCTGGGTCTCTCACATACAGCGTGATGTCGTCCGCATAGAGTGATGTTAACAGTTGTCGCTGAAAACACCAGAATGCTTTATCATTATGCATCTGTCGCAATCGGGCTGCCAGTGGCTCTATCGCGATAGCGAACAGCAGGGGCGATAGGGGGCATCCCTGGTGTGTGCCCCTTGTAAGTGCCACAGCCAAAGACACATGCCCATTGATCACTATTTTAGGTGTTGGTTTATAATACAGCAACTTGAGCCATGTCACATATATGGGCGGAAACCCTATCCGCTGTAGCACTTTAAATAAATTACTCCATTCCACAGAGTCGAATGCCTTGCTGGCATCCAAAAAAACTGCCGCTACCAGGAAGTCGGGGTGCAATCGTCTGTATCAAGGAGAATAGGGTGCGCAAATTGTGTGTCGTAGCTCTCCCCAGAACGAAACCCGACTGATCCGGGAGGACTATCTTAGCCATCAACAATGTTAACTGGGTGGCCAAGACTTTTGCAAGAATTTTAGTGTCACAGTTAATAAGCGATAGAGGCCTATACGAGTCTGGTTTCTGGGGGGTGTCCCAGGTTTCAGCAGTAATGTAATGATCACCTCTCTCATCGAGGGGGCAGAGCCCCTGCCTCCATAGATTCCTCATATAGTTCGCTTAGTACCGGCGCCATGACATCCACATAGCACTTATAGAATTCAGCTGGTATGCCATCTAACCCCGGCGCCTTCCCATTCTGCAATGACATTATCTCCTCCCGGATCTCGTCCGTCTCCAATGGAGCGCCTAGGAACTGGCTATGTACATCACTCAACCAGCATAGTGCCACCTCCCCCAGAAAATCCTCCAAGTTTGTCTCGCCTGACTCTTGTGTAGTGTACAGGGTCTCATAGTGCGCCTTGAACACCGCTAGTATCCCCTCCGTGTCATGTGTCACCTCCCCCCCTTGTGTTTCTATCTCCAGAACAGTATTGGTGAGTCTGAGGCATCTAGTAATTGCAGAGAGCGCTCTCCCCGGATGTTCTCCTTCTCCATACCTGCGTGCCACCCAATGTCGCCCTCTAAATTTAGCTTCCCTGGCGGCCTCCTCCTCATATGCAGGCAACTTAACTCTAAATTCACTCCGCAGTTTCCCCCGCCTCCTCCCACCATAAGATCCTCGAGTGCCTTAAAATCGCGCTCCAGAGTGCTCAATGTACATTGGTTGTCCCGAAGGACCCCTAAGCTGTTAGAGATGCAAAAGCCACGAATTGTAACCTTAAATGCTTCCCAAATAATTTCAATGCTATCCACCGACCCCTTGTTTCGCACAAACAAATCCTTAATCTCTTCTTCCAGCTCCGTCCGAAACACCAGGTCTAATAATGCTTTCGGTTGTAGTCGCCAGGCAGGTCTCGGCCTATCAAGCCCAGGAACCTGAAGTGTGAGCTTCAATGGACAGTGGTCTGAATACGTGCGGGGAAGATGCACCACCCGCACCACTCCTACCATCAACTCCCTGGACAGCAACCAATAATCCAATTGCGCCCATGAACCGGTGTAAGAAGTAAAGTGTGTTCCTTCCCTATCATGTGGGTGTAACTTCCTCTAGGCATCAACCAGGTCACCCTCCGCAAGTAAGTCAACCAGTACCTCCCGGGATCTAGCATGGTTAGGCACAGTACTCTCTATCCTATCCAGTGCGGGGGCCAAACTAACATTAAAATCACCCCCCCCATATTATGTGCTGAGAGCCTATCTGGACTATTTTCCCCATACCATAGCAAAGAAATCTGGGGTGTCTACCTTGGGAGCATAGCAATTAGCAAGCGTAAACGTGTCTCTACCCAACCTCCCCCAAACTATGATGTATCGACCCTGTGGGTCCGTTAACGACCCCACCTGCGGAAACGGGACACCTTGCTTAATCAATATAGCAACCCCTCTGGCGTAGGAGGAATAAGAGGAGAATACACGAGTCAAGGCCCAGCGAGCAGCAAAAGTATTCTGTGTCTGAGGATGAAGGTGTGTTTCCTGCAACACCACTATCTGCGTCTGCTGTCTATTCAAGTACGCCAGCACCTGTCACATTTGCATGCATCGTTAAGCCCCCTCACATGTCCAAGAAAGGATATTCAAATCAGAGTCCCTTGCCCGTCCCACTATACCACCTCTCCACATCACATGCATGATATTGTTTCCAAAAAGAGGCAGCTCACTCCGAACCCATACATGCACTGCCTCCCCCTCAGCAGAGCATATCACCATATCTTCATTCCACCTGCAACACAGCAGCAATGTCCAGTGATACCTCAATCTATATAACTGCTCAACAGACTTTTCCAACCCCCAACCATCCCTGTAAGCCCCTCTCCCCCACCTCCCCTCAGTCATCCCTCCAACGAATGGGCAAATCATCTCTGCCCAAACAGTACACCTCAAAATCAATTTGTGACCCATCATCCCCTCCCCCTCCCACTGAAGCAACCCAATTTTGACAGTACTCTCTTCCCACCCACCCACCCATCTGGTCTCAAACAACACCCCGAACATCAAATATACATAATCCAACATTGGGGAACACCCTTTGGGGAACAACTCTAGTCGGCAACACCACCACTCCTCCCCCCGCAAGCCCCTCCTCGAATGTTCAACCACTGAGCTCTATCAGGTGGGAGGAGCGGGGCCTGGAGTACATTACCACCGGTACAACCTCCGCTGTCTGTAATGTTCTTTTAGTGTTCTGTCAAGTGGACGCCTGCAGTCATTCCGTCGTTTCGAGTGGAACCTTAGTAGCAGCCATGAGTCCATAGGTCTACCCCGGCAGACCAGACAAATCACAATTCTTCATCAGCTTCCTGTGCATTAGCTAGTTGCGAAGGTCCCCGTCCACCACTGCTTCGAGCTGCCTGCTTCACTGTGCATAGAAAGTCCTCAACTTGTTGCGGAATCGTAAAAAAACGTTGCTTCCCTTGATGTGTTACCCAGAGTTTTGCGGGGTACAGCAGTGCATAGTCAATCTGTGCTGCGCGGAGGTTTTTCTTTACATCTAGAAATTTGCGCCGTTCCTCCTGTACAATCGGGGTGAAGTCCGGATAAATCGAGAAAGAAACTCCGTCGTATGTCCAATTCTGCTTGGTTCTTGCCGCACGCAAAGCCACATCGCAATCACGATAGTTCAATAATGGGTCTAGGCGGGTTTCCAGGTGGCGGACGAGGACCCGCTGATCTGTGGGCCCGTTCTACTATGAACTGCATTGAGAAGGCCTCAGCTCCAATAGCAGACAGGAGATATTTTTCCACATAGTCCTCCATGCGCCCCGTATTTGTAGACTCCGGAACCCCCGTCACGCGGATGTTATTGCGTCGCTACGGGCTTCCAAGTCCTCGTTCTTGGCTGCTATAACTCTGAGGAATTTGTCCATCCTCGCGAGCTGTGCCATATGACTCGCAGTAGTATCATCATTTTCGGAAATCCGTCTCTCATTTTCGGTAATGCGCTCTTCATGCACGTCCATTTTTTGCGCAATGGTGTCCATTCTGGACGACATCCGGTCCACCTTGTCCACTACCGTGGCGAACCCCTGCCTCATCTCCTGCAACAGTTGATGCATGTTCATTTCCCTGGAGGGCGTATTAACGTCCGTCGCCGCAATTTTGCTCTGTTCGCCACCCTCCATGGCAGGCCTGTTCGCCTTCTTTGCAGCCTCAAAATTAAGTTTCGGCTGACAAGTATCTGGTTTTCCCATGGCGACACCCAGACAGGAAGTCCCGGATCAATTACTGCTGCGCTAGGGCTACTTCACTCTGGGTTCCGTCGTGTCTTCCGCTCGCTGCTCCGTGCCAGCGCAGATAATTTCGCCCTCTCACTATGGCACAGTATCTTCCAGCCCCTAGCACTTTGGGTCCTCTTCTCTGCTAGTATCAGGAAGGCCCAGCAATCACCCTCTCCCAGAGCGCAGGGAGTACCTATCTATTACACCTTCGTATCCGTCCAATTCCAGCACACCGGGCTGTGACTCACTCTTCAGGCCCTCTCGCCGCTCTCCTCAGACCCTGGTAAGCCCTCCCTGCCCAAAGCCTCTCCACTGTTATGAACAGAGGGGTCCCCCACTTTTATGGAATTGGTAAGAAAAAAGGAAAATCAGCAAATATTTCAAAAGGTTTAAAGAGAAAGATTAATCACAAAAGGTTCTGGAAATGCATTGTTTTATTCACTATGCATCCATATCGTCACAGTCACGTAATTCATTTGTGAATATCAGAATACACACTTAATTTGTCATAAGTTTATGTGCCCATAGGGAGAAGGAAAAGGGAAAGGAAGGTAGTAAAGTTAACATAGAATTGTGACTCACTATACATTTAATAAAAACAAAATTACATTGAAATTCATGTATGAGTTCAAAATGATCCCTATCCACAGCAGGGTCATATACAATGTCCGCAATGTCTGGTGCTTGTTCAGAAAAGTTCAAGCTCCTATAAAGCCGTGTGTATCATGCTGGTACTAGGAGTTGAAGATGGGTAGAGGAACAGTCTACGTTTCGACCCAGGAATCGATGTAGGATAGTTGGTCCTTACAGAGAGGGTCTTCTTCAGGACATACGGGGTGAGGGGATGGGCAAGCCTCCTAGGGTTAAAGGAGAATAGAGTCAGACTTTACTTAATGTAGGGCTAAAGAGTCCCTAGGATAACCGTAGCGGGGAAAGTGACAGGCCGCCCGGGAACAGCGTTAAAAACATACTGAGGACTATAGAGGTTGTCTGTGAAGACTGTTACCTGCTGTGTATTGCAAGTAAGCGTATGACCAGCACGGTCATAAACAAGTCGTAGGGTTACGGATTGTCGATATCTAAATTTCAATCGGTATGATCCAAATCTAAAGAGGAACATAAGATTTTTTCAAAACTGAGAGGTAAATGCTTTAATAATATTACGCTCTCCCCCCAAAAACCTTGTTTACTTTATTATTAACTGCCGATTCACTCTATTAACTCAGATACGACGGCGAAGTCATTCGAGCTCGTCCCCACCCCCGCCCCCTCCAGGCACTAGCACTTTGGAGTCGCTCTTCTGAGACACCCGTCCCACGCTGAAGGACCGGCTCTCATGGGTAAGACATAACACAAACAACCCCCCTCCTCTCTTGGGACATCTGCCACCATTATAGTATTTTACGGTGGGGCAGCCCATTTATCAAATCAGTCCCCCCTTGTTCTCTTTACTTTAGATACGGACTCGGAAATCAGTTGAGCCGTTTCTGACACACAAAGATAGTTCCTCTCTGCACTACTTGAAACTTCTAACTAAGGTATGATCGGATATAGTTGGCTTAGAGTGGATAGCACTGTGGTTTGCTCTAAGTGGTGATCATCATTTTTTAAAAAATTTTTTTTTTTTTTTTTTTGAAAAAATCTTATGTTCCTCTTTAGATTTGGATCATACCGATTGAAATTTAGATATCGACAATCCGTAACCCTACGACTTGTTTATGACCGTGCTGGTCATACGCTTACTTGCAATACACAGCAGGTAACAGTCTTCACAGACAACCTCTATAGTCCTCAGTATGTTTTTAACGCTGTTCCCGGGCGGCCTGTCACTTTCCCCGCTACGGTTATCCTAGGGACTCTTTAGCCCTACATTAAGTAAAGTCTGACTCTATTCTCCTTTAACCCTAGGAGGCTTGCCCATCCCCTCACCCCGTATGTCCTGAAGAAGACCCTCTCTGTAAGGACCAACTATCCTACATCGATTCCTGGGTCGAAACGTAGACTGTTCCTCTACCCATCTTCAACTCCTAGTACCAGCATGATACACACGGCTTTATAGGAGCTTGAACTTTTCTGAACAAGCACCAGACATTGCGGACATTGTATATGACCCTGCTGTGGATAGGGATCATTTTGAACTCATACATGAATTTCAATGTAATTTTGTTTTTATTAAATGTATAGTGAGTCACAATTCTATGTTAACTTTACTACCTTCCTTTCCCTTTTCCTTCTCCCTATGGGCACATAAACTTATGACAAATTAAGTGTGTATTCTGATATTCACAAATGAATTACGTGACTGTGACGATATGGATGCATAGTGAATAAAACAATGCATTTCCAGAACCTTTTGTGATTAATCTTTCTCTTTAAACCTTTTGAAATATTTGCTGATTTTCCTTTTTTCTTACCAATTCCATAAAAGTGGGGGACCCCTCTGTTCATAACAATTTACTACCCAGGTCCCTTTGACTTCTGGGTTCAACCCTGTTTTATAATACAAAGCCTCTCCACAGCACTCAGCCCATCTGCAGCTCCACACCTGTGCACGCTCAATGCCCTCCGAGGCGGGACATGCGTGGCCCTGATCAGTAGTGCGCCTTGAATGTTGTCCACCTTCCGGCCCTATGCACATTAGGCCTCCTCACTTCAGTTGTGCAGCCCTCCAATGCAGATGACACCACAGCTCCGGGGTGTATGACCTCAGATCGCCTCAGGAGTTTCACCGGAGAAGGACCGCATATCCCTACACATTTTGGCTTACAATATTTCCACCAGATGCATCGGTTTACCAGGATAAATTTAGGATCTTTGCCCAGGCGACGGGAGCCTCTTCGAAGTTCGGCCAATCCGCTTGTGCGCCCTCTAGCGCCCCCAGCCCCCCGCATACTTCAAAATAAAGTCCCAGGGGTGGCGGTCGCTGGGGCTCGGGGGGCCTTGCAGGCCCCCCATTATGGAAAAAAATTACCCCCAGGATTTGGCTCCCCCCGGGGCTAACTAAGAATAAAGCAGACTTCTAGTTTTCTTTTTCTTTTTCACCGCAGACGCGTACCATACGTGTACCCCACGAATTTTTAAAAAACATTTTTACATTTTTGTTTGGCCTAAGGGTCCATGTGGGACCCCCTGAGCAGGCCTAGGGGGTCAGGATGTTTCTACCCTAACCCCTTTGCGTGTTTTTGCAGTTCTTTTACTGCTTTCTTATGTCCTACCGAGGCACAAGATGGCTGCCAACACTTCCTGGTTTGGAGTGTTGATAGACCATTGACAGCCAATCAACATGCAGCTCGTGCTCGTAATTGTACGGTTTTCGGTACACCTACGGTACGCGTACGGTACTTTGTCTATAGATATATCTATGATTTTAAATTAGATTTTCTCAGGAACTACTGAACGGATTTACACCATTTAACAAAAAGCGTGATCTGCGAACCGAACTTTACCTTTTTTGCCAAATTTGGTGTAATTCTGTTCAGCCGTTCGGGCTGTAACCCTGGCTAAAGGTCCCATGGAAAATTGCATGGGGAAAACACGTTTTGGGACCCCCCTTTTTTCTCAGCCCCCACTTCACTAATCTCCTCCAAATTTTCAGGGAAGGAGCGGAGCAGGCCATTTTCTTGGAGAATTTAACGAAGATTCTTTGACCGGCACCAAAGTTATTCCAAATAGAATGTTGTGGATTTCCTAAGGAAAATAGGTCCTAACTATAATTACCTACTGGGGACCGCCAGTAGGTAATATATTTATACCTACTGGTATATATACCTGTTGGCCAGTCGACTATATATATATATATATATATATATATATATATATATATATATATATATATATATATACACTCACTGAAAAAAACATAGGTTTCACACTCGTTATAGTTAGGAATTAGCATTTAAAAAGCCTTTCAAATTCACTGAAAAAACCATATGTTTCACACCAGTTATAGTTAGCTGAACATTTTACTCTTACAAAACCATTGAAATTCCCACGTTATAGTTAGTTGGACTCACTATAACTCGCGCGCCCGCAATCCACTGCTGATGATGTCACATATTACATCATTCATGACATGGTCAGTGACATCACTGATGACATCACTGATGACATCTCAAATGACATCACTGATGACATCACTGATGACATCTCAAATGACATCACTGATGACATCATCCAGTGAATGCGTGTTTCTGAAAAGTAAAAATATGTTTTATATATTGAAGAATGAGTGGATGTATAAGTGACTGGATGAAGGATTTAATTGGTGCGTGACTGACTGTATGAGTGAGTGATTAAATGTGTCTTACTGAATGCATGGGTTAGTGACTAAACTGTCTGAATGTGTGCATCAGTATGTCTGTTGTTGTGTAAGCTGCTGCATGTGTTGATCAGTAGCTATATGAGTGGCTATATGGGTTATTGATTGGTTGTCCAAGTATTTGTATGTGAGGGTGAGTGTGTGTGTGGGTGCATGGATGTGTTGGTGAGTGAATTGCTATCTCAGTGCTCCATGTCCAAGTAAGTACATATGTAAAACGCAGTGCATGTGAGAGTTGGCATATATAAATGACTAGCATAAATAGGGGACCCCCTCTTCGGTACTTCTGGCCAGGGAAAAGAGAGGAAAACAACAATACAGAAAAATAAACTTCCCTTGTGGCCTCTATGATTTATATTTATGACATCATTCTCAGTTATTCAGAAAAGAGTGTCCTTCCAAATATGACAAAGACTTATTTCAAATAACTTTTTTGTGATTTATTAAAAAGATTTTTTTTATATATCAAAAACTTTTTTCTTTTTTTTTATAGATAAACATACTTCATTATAACTTCATTGGTAAGCACATTTTTAGTAGTAAAAAACACTTGAATCTATTGTATATAAATTTTACATGAAATACACATACAATATATAAATGACTATACATGAGAGCCTGTGAGTGCGTAAGTGACTGTATAGATCAATGTGTACTTGTATCAGTGATTGTAAAAGAGAGTAAGTATGTGTTACTATATCTTTGAATAATTAAGGTTTAGTGTGTATAACTGTGTAGTTGAGGAAATGGGAGTGTGATTGATTTTATGTATAACTGACTAGGTGTTTGATTAACTCTGTGGATGAGTGTCAGTGTGTAAGTGTCTGTATAGGTGTATGACTGGATATGATAGTGTTCTATTGATGAGTGACCGTATGTATGAGTGATTATATGGGTGAATGAGTGGATGTGTGTGTAGACCTAGAAATCAGTGAGTGCATATGTAGTTACTCGTATTGGTGTGTCAATAATTTCAGGAATGGTAGTTTGTATTTAACACTGGGTGTATCAAAGGTTAGATTAGAGTGTGAGGAGGTGCATCGTATTATCACATGGATGATGTCATCAGTGATGCCATCAGTGATGTCATTCGAGATGACATCAGTGATGTCATCAGTGATGTCACTGACCATGTCATGAATGATGTAATATGTGACATCATCAGCAGTGTATTGCGGGGGCGCGAGTTATAGTGAGTCCAACTAACTATAACGTGGGAATTTCAATGGTTTTGTATGAGTAAAATGTTCAGCTAACTATAACTGGTCTGAAACATATGGTTTTTTCAGTGAATTTGAAAGGTTTTTTAAATGCTAATTCCTAACTGTAAGGAGTGTGAAACCTATGGTTTTTTCAGTGAATTTCAAAGGTTTTTTAAATGCTAATTCCTAACTGTAACGATTGTGAAACCTATGTTTTTTTTAGTGAATTTCAAAGGTTTTTTAAAAGTAAATTCCTAACTATAACGTTTGTGAAACCTATGGTTTTTTCAGTGAATTCCTTTGTATATCGACTTTGTAACCTACTATTTTTTTTATTAGCTGTTTTTTATAACTATTAATTTTATATTTAAAAAAAAAATATTTGTTCAATGTATCATTTTGTCTTGGAGCACTCAGGGTGCGCGCACCGGTAGGCTCTCCCGAGAGCGCAGCGAGAGTGCTATTTCTGCGTGCGTAAAAAAAAATATGTATGAAAAGTAAATAATAATGCAAGACATTCAGTACTATACTTATAAAAGCAGTATTTTTTTACGAATTGAAAATGATTTTGCATTTCCGTAAAGCTACCAAAACGTCACTCAGGCGTGCCGCGTAAGCGCCCCCGTAAGCGCCTACGTTCGCGCCGCGTAAGCGCCCCCGGAAGCGCTCCGGTGCACATAGCGTAAGCGCGTCAAGTCATGTGACCTTAAAATAACACTTTTCATTGGTTGCTAACATTTTTTTTTACAAAGAATGAAATCCCCACCCACTTCTTTCACTTCTTCTTTCACGTTTGTGACTGCAAGACCTGTCTTTTTGCTGCTTAATCTTTGTTGGATTATCATGGCTGCCAGACCATCCAGCAGCAGTGATGACACAGATGGTTTTATAGATGAAGAGGTTCCTCAGCCTAGAGTTAAGGAGCATTTTATCTGGAATTTTTTTTATATACCCGAGGGACGTAAGAAAGTAAATGCTCCAAAGGTGGAATGTAAGATCTGCCATACTGTACTTTCCAAAGGAGACCCCACAAGGAAGTACAGTTTTGGTAATTCTACCATGATTCGCCACGTGCAGAGAAGGCATCCCCAGAACTATGCCCGGGAGAGTGTCAGGGCTCTGGCACGAGAGGCTCCAAGAGATGGTGCCTCTACTTCAACTGGAGGAGCGACTGCATCGGTGAGGGGGCGACCAGAAGAGCTGATCCCTAATATTCAGCCTGCTTTTAATGAAGCCGTAATTTATTGCAGACAATGTGATCAGCTACTTTGTTATGGGGAAAAAAGTGTTCTGCTCATGGTTCGAGCATTAGAGAACCACCGCTGCCATCCCCAGCCCTAATTTTTTTTTTTTTTGCTCCTGTTGAGCAGTTTTCCATTCCCTGTTTTTGTTTTTGTTCAAAAAAAGGAAAAAAGAAGAAAAAAAAAGTTATTTTCAGAACTACCTCTAATTCTCATCAAAGAGCTGTATTCTTAAAAAAATGAAAAAGAGTAACTTAAGTGGAGTGCAGTGAGAGAGGAGAGGAAAATGAGTGAGAAAGCAAAGAAAGGGACGAGAGGGGAAGGGAAGTGAAGTAGAGGGACTGAAAGAAGGTGAGTGTGGGGAAGGAGAGTGAGGAGAAGGAGAGTGAACATGGGGAATGTGGATAAGTGAAGAAAATGTAGTAAAGGAACGGTGTGTGGAAGGGTACCAAAAGAGCAGTGATGTTTAGGAAAGAGTGGAGATACAGACTGGATAAAGACAAGTGAGTGTGAGACCAGGTAAGTAAGGCACTGAAGAAACAGAGAAAGTGAAAGAAAAAGTAAGAGTAGAAGACTGAAGTCCTCATTTATGAGGCCATGCGTCACTTTTACGCCGCCAGTGCCTCACTTTTTGTGACGGACCAGTGCTGTAAAAAATGCACCTTGTTGAGTCATATTTACAAAGTGACGCATCTACCTGTAAACCCCTGTGCCACATTATACCTGCGCCAGGTGTAATGTATGCAAATGGGGCGTATTGACGCAAGAAAGGGTCGTAGAAGTGACGCAGTGAAATCTATGAGATTTCACTGTGCCACTTTTAGGACACCGTTGCGTCAAAATCTTGCACCTGCCTCACAGCAGGCGTAACACTGACACAGGCCCTTTCACATGGGGCAATGCATCACTTTTGCGCTTACAGATACGTCAGAAATACTGACGTATCTGTAACTTCTTGCGACATAATGCGTCATACATTAAATATGACACATGAGTAGAAGACTGAAGGCCTCATTTATGAGGCCCTGCATCACTTTTACGCCACCGGTGCGTCACTTTTTGTGACGCACAAGTGCTGTAAAAAATGCACCTTTTTGAGTCATATTTACAAAGTGACGCATCTAGGTAGATGCGTCACTTTGTAAACCCCTTCGCCACATTATACCTGCGCCAGGTGTAATGTATGCAAAGGGGGCGTATTGACGCAAGAAAGGGTCGTAGAAGTGATGCAGTGAAATCTATGAGATTTCACTGCGTCACTTTTAGGATACCATTGCGTCAAAATCTTGCGCCTGCCTCACAGCAGGCATAAGACTGACGCAGGCCCTTTTACATGAGGCTTGACCCATGTGAAAGGATGCACTGCTAGAAATAATTTTTTTACTACAATTTTTTACACTGTTTTTCCCTGTGATGCACTTCAGGGCCTCATTTATAAGGGCATGCGTCACTTTTACGCCGCCGGTGCGTCACTTGTTGTGACGCATCATTGGTGTAAAAATTGCACATTGTTGAGTCATATTTACAAAGTGACGCATCTAGGTAGATGCGTCACTTTGTAAACCTCTGTGCCACATTATACCTGCGCCAGGTATAATGTATGCAAAGGGGGCGTATTGACGCAAGGAAGGGTCGTAGAAGTGACGCAGTGAAATCTATGAGATTTCACTGCGTCACTTTTAGGACACCGTTGTGTCAAAATCTTGTGCCTGCCTCACAGCAGGCGTAAGACTGACGCAGAACCTTTCACATGGGGCTTGTCCCATGTGAAAGGATGCATTGCTGGAATTTTTTTTTTTCTCTATTTTTTTACACTGTTTTTCCCCGTGGTGCGCTCAGGGTGCGCGTACCGGAGCGCGCACCTGGGAGCGCATCCAGCGCTTACCCCACGAAAATTTAAAAAAAAACTAAAATTTTTTTGCCCTTCAGGATCCTTCTAGGCCCCCCTCAGAAAACCTAGGGGGTCAGGGGGTGTCTACTCTGCCCCCTTTTAATTATATTTCCCTTTCTTTTTTCACCTCTTGTGTATCGATTCTACCGAGACACAAGATGGCTGACTCTCCGGACTGTTTAGAATGTTGACAGACACCCGATAGCCAATCAGCTTTCCGCTCGCGCACTCCCGTAGTGCGCCGGGTGAGCTCCCCGGTAGGCGTACTGGAGAGTGGACGGAGCGCGCCTATAGATATGTATGTGTTTTTGAAGTTAATTTAAAAAAAAAAACACTGGAGCAATTTTCAGCAAATATAGCAAAGGCACATCTGCGTACCAGTCCCTACAATTTTGCCAAGTTTGGCGTAATTCCGTTCAGCGGTTCGGGCTGTAGACTTGTCAGACCATCCTATGGAAATTAACATGGGGAAAACACGTTTTGGGACCCCCTTTTTTCTCAGCCCCCACATCACGAATCCCCCCAAAACTTTTAGGGAAGGAGCGCAGCGGAGCTGGCCAAAAGTTTGGAAAATTACACACAAATTCCACAATCGGCGCCAGAGTTATTCCCAATAGAATGTTGCGGATTTCCTATGGTATCCAATCCTAACTATAACTACCTACTGGCGACCGCCAGTAGGTAATATATATAAATATATATATATAACTATATCTATATATAGTTATATATATTCAAAAATATCTGCTTCCGTAAAAGAGATGAGGGAACACAGCGGGGCTTGTGAGCAGCATTTATTCAGTATGGCATGACGCGTTTCGGCGATTTGCCTCTTCAGATGCCTCAGGTACAGGAAGTCCGTAAGTTGCTCATATAATGGTTGGCCCAACCCCCTGAAGTAGTGTAGGCCACGCCCCACCCGCATCACTCTCGGAAACACTTGTGCTATTCAGTGTTCACCATTAGGGAGACTGCAACATCCAGCATGCAGTTTGTTCGTTTATGCGGTGAGTGTCTCTGTCAGCTCTTCTATTCAATGACTTCTAGTAAATTGCTGACTGGCGATGCGATGGGGTTAAACTCCTGTACTGTGCTGGACCACAAACGCCGTCCAAAGCCCACACTTCCAACCACTTGGTCCCCATATGCAGCGTGTCTGGAGACGCCGGTATTCGTGACCACGTCTGTCCATATGTAATGGATTGTCAGTCGACAACAGAGACGCCGCTTCTGGGGATTCAGTGGCGATCCAGGCTTCTGCCACTACACCTTGGAACGTGAAGGAAGGGTCCCCAGTGCGTGGGTGTGGCTCCACGCTAAACATTCAAAAATATCTGCTTCCGTAAAAGAGATGAGGGAACACAGCGGGGCTTGTGAGCAGCATTTATTCAGTATGGCATGACGGGTTTTGGCGATTTGCCTCTTCAGATGCCTCAGGTACAGGAAGTCCGTAAGTTGCTCATATAATGGTTGGCCCAACCCCCTGAAGTAGTGTAGGCCACGCCCCACCCGCATCACTCTGGAAACACTCGTGCTATTCAGTGTTCACCATTAGGGAGACTGCAACATCCAGCATGCAGTTTGTTCGTTTATGCGGTGAGTGTCTATGTCAGCTCATGTATTCAATGACTTCTAGTAAGTTGCTGACTGGCGATGCGATGGGATTAAACTCCTGTACTGTGCTGGACCACAAACTTTCCTATGGTAGCCAATCCTAACTATAACTACCTACTGGCGACCGCCAGTAGGTAATATATATATATATATATATATATATATATATATATATATATATATATATATATATATATATATATATATATATATATATATATATATATATATATATATATATATATATATATATATATATATATATATATATATATATATATATCCCCAACTATACACTCTCCTCGGTAAAAGAAAAGATGTCCGGGCCACTTCAAAGTTGCAAAAGCATGTTTTATAAGGCTTTTCTCTACGCATTTCGCAGGGGGACCTGCTTTCTCACTGGGAGATGTCATCAGTGATGTCATTTCAGATGTCATCAGTGATGTCATCAGTGATGTCACTGACCATGTCATGAATGATGTAATATGTGACATCATCAGCAGTGGATTGCGGGCGCGCGAGTTATAGTGAGTCCAACTAACTATAACGTGGGAATTTCAATGGTTTGTATGAGTAAAATGTTCAGCTAACTATAACTGGTGTGAAACCTATGTTTTTTTAGTGAATTTCAAAGGTTTTTTAAATGCTAATTCCTAACTATAACGTGTGAAACCTATGGTTTCTTCAGTGAATTTCAAAGGTTTTTTAAAAGCTAATTCCTTACTATAACGAGTTTGTAACCTACGATTTTTAAAGTGAATTATTACGTTTTTTAATAGCTGTTTTTTATAACTATTAATTATTATATTTTTAATAAAATTATTTAAATAATGTATATTTTTCTAAAATTAATTTTTCAATGTATTTTCCTGTGTGTTTTTTTAAAAATAATTTTACCTCGGAGCGCTCAGGGTACGCGCACCCGTAAACGCACCCATAAACGTAGCGTGAGCGCTATTCCCGCGAATGTATGTATTTAAAGTAAATAATAATGCAAGACATTCAGTGGCATACTTATAAAAGTAGTATTTTTGATTTTAAATAACCGTATTTTAACTTTAAATGCATTTCCGAAAATCTAGCAAAACGTCATTCAGACGCGCCGCGTAAGCGCCCCCGGAAGCGCCTACGTACGTGCCGCGTAAGCACCCCCGGAAGCGCTCCGGAGCGCGTAGCGTAAGCGCGTCAAGTCATGTGACCTTAAAATAACACTTTTCATTGGTTGTTCACCGTTTTTTTACAACTAATGAAAACCCCACCCATTTCCTTCACTACCTCTTTCACTTTGGAGAGAGCAAGACCTGTTCCTTGTTTCTCCTCTTGAATTCTTTGAAAAGAATGGCTGGAAGAGCACCAAGCAGCAGTGACTCTGATGAGTTTCTACTTGAGGACCCTCCTCAGCCAAAAATTAAGGAGCACTTCATCTGGAAGTTTTTCACCATTCCAGAAGGTGAGAAGAAAGTCAATGCACCAAAGGTGGAATGCAAAATATGTCACACAATTCTATCACGTGGTGACCCAAGAAAGAAATACAGTTTTGGCAACTCCACTATGATTCGACATGTACAAAGAAGGCACCCCCAGAACTATGCCCAGGAGAGTGTCAGGGACCTGGCACGCAATCCCCCAAGAGATGGCAGCAGTACCTCAACTGATGGTCCGACACCTTCTGGAAGTCAAGGTGCCAGAATAATACCTGTTGTGCAGCGGGACTTTGCAGACATAAAGTTTGTGTGCAAGTACTGTGATGAGTTGCTTTGTTATGGCGAGCAAAGTATAGAATTAATTATTAGGAAGAAAAAGGATCACCGCTGCGCCCCTCATCCCTAATTGTTCCCTTTTTTCTGCTCCTGTTGAGCAATTTTGCATTCGCTAGTTTTGTTTTTGTTCTGTAAAAAAAACAAAAAATATATAAAAACGTTCAGAAAATTTACAAACAAAATGTAAAAACTAAAAAAGAAGAAAAAAAAGAGTTCTTTTCAGAACTACCTCCAATTCTCCAAAAAGAGCTATATTCCTTACATATTGTGTCATTCGTTTTTTCAATGAATGTGTACTACATATTTGTTTGGATGAAATGACTAAATGAAGGGGAGAAAGTGACTCATGGAACAAATGATAGAAGGGGAGTGAGTAAAGGTGAGTTGATGACAGTGAGGAATGCAAGGTGAGTGATGGTGAGTGAAGGGGGAGTGACAGAGTGAGGGGATGGAGAGAGTGAGGGTAAGACAGAGGGAGTGAGGGAAGGGGAGTGTGGAAGTGAAAGGACAGAGAGAGTGAGAGAAGGAGTGAGTGAAGTGGAGTAAGGTGAGTAAGGAAAGGGGAGCAAAAGATAGAAAGAAGGGGAAGGGGACTGAAGTCGAGTGACTGAGAGCTGGTAAGTGGTGGAGGGGAGAGAGGGGAAGGGGAGTGAAGGAATGGGGAATGGGAGGTAGTGAGGGAAGTGGAGTAAGGAAACGGGGGTGAAGGAGAGTGAGAGAAGGGCAGTGAGGGTGAGTAAAGAGGGGAGATAGAGGGTGGATAAAGGCAAGTGAGCATGAGACAAGGGGAGTGAGGAGACAGAGGGACTGAAGGAAAGAGTAAGAGAAGGGGACTGAGTGAGGGAGCATAGAAAGCTAAGTGAGGGAGTGTAGGAGAGTTATAGGGAGTGAGCGTGACGGAAGACGAGTGAGAGAGTGTGGGGACGGAGGTAGTAAAGCTAAGAGAGAGGGAGTGAGGGAAGGAGAATGAGGATGTGACAGGACAGAGGGAGTGAGAGAAAGAGTGAGTAAAGTGTAGTAAGGTGAGTGAGGGAAGGGGTATGAGTGAGTGAGCGAAAGAAGAGAATAGAGGGGCAGAGGACTGAAGCATAGGTACTGAGAGAAGGTGAGTGCGGGATGCAAGTAAAGGGTAAGGGAGAGAAAGATAAGGAATGAGGGGTAGTGAGGGAACCAGACTAATGGAACGGGGGTGAAGGAGGGTGAAAGAATGGCAGAGAGCATGAGTAAAGAGGGATGAAATAGGGTGGATAAAAGTGAGTGAGGGTAAAACAAGGGGAGTGAGGAAGTGAGGGGATAGAGGTAGTGAAGGAAACAGTGACAGAAAGGGACTGAGTGAGAGAGCAAAGAAAGGTAAGTGACGGAGTATGGGTGAGTTATAGGGAGTGAGCATGACAGAAGAAGAGTGAGAGACTGAAGGGACGGAGAGAGTAAGGCTAAGAAAAAGGGAGTGAGGAAAGGGGAGTGAGGAAGTAAGAGGACAGAGGGAGTGAGAGAAGGAGTTAGTGAAGTGGAGTAAGGAGAGTAAGGGAAAGGAAAAGAGTGAAGGAGCGAAGGAAGAGAAGAGAGCGGAAGGGAAGTAAAGCAGGAGGTCTGAAAGAAGGGGAGTGTGGGAGGGGAGTGAGGGAAAGGGGAGTAAATATACGATTGAGAATAAGTGAGGGAAGCGCAGTAAGGGAACAGGGGTGTGGGTGGGTGAGAGAAGAGTAGTGAGGTTAAGGAAAAGAGTGATGAGAAAGTACATTTTGTATGTCAAACTTACTTTATAATTAATGTAAACTTAATTACATATTTTTACTAAATGTAATATCTGTGGAAGAGAAAAAAAAGTAAGTTATAATATTTACAATATATATTTCACAATACAAGAGACAAGGCAGGAGATTAAAAGTCATAAAAGGGTAGTAAGAGATAAAGTAGGAGTGAAGGACACAGAAAGGGAAACAAAGGAATGGTGAAGGTTAGAGAGAGTGAAAAAGAAATAGAGGGAGCGCAAGTTACTAAGAGGATAATCAGATGGATACATTGAGTGACAGAGAGGAAGAGAAGGAGAGAGAAATGAAGTGAAGGTGAGTAAGAGACTATAGGAATGTGAGTTCGGAAAACTAAAGGAAGAAAGGGGAGTAAAGAAAGGGGAGTGAGTGACAGGGAAGCAGGGGTTAGTGAGGGTGGATTCATGACAATGAGGGATGGAAGGTGAGTGAGAGTGAATGTAGGGTCGTAAGACAGTGAGGGGACAATGGGAGTGAGGGTAACAGAGAGGAAGTGAGGGAAGAGGAGTGAGAATATGAGAGAACGGAGGGAGTGAGAGAAGGAGTGAGTAAAGGGAAGTAAGGTGAGTTAGGGAAGGGGAATGAATGAGGTAGCAAAGGAAGGAAAGAAGGGGAGTGAAGCAGAGGAACTGGGAAATGGTGAGTGCGTGAGGAGAGAAAGGGCAAGGGGAGTTAAGGATAGGGAATGAGGATAAGTGAGGGACCCGGAGTAAGCGAACAAGGGTGAGGGAGGGTGAGAGAAGGGCAGTGAGGTTGAGGAAAGAGGGATGATAGAAGGTGGATAAAGGCGAGTGAGTTTAAGACAAGGGGACTGAGGGAGTGAGAACATAGAGGTAGTAAAGGAACGAGTGACAGAAAGGGACTGAGTGAGAGAGCAAAGAAAGCTAAGTGAAAGAGTGTAGGTGAGTTATAGGGAGTGAGCGTGACAGAAGAAGAGTGAGAGACTGAAGGGATGGAAAGAGTAAGGCTAAGAAAAAGGGAGTGAGGGAAGGGGAGTGAGGAAGTAAGAGGACAGAGGGAGTGAGAGAAGGAGTTAGTGAAGTGGAGTAAGGAGAGTAAGGGAAAGGAAAAGAGTGAAGGAGCGAAGGAAGGGAAGAGAGAGGAAGGGAAGGGAAGTAAAGCAGGAGGTCTTTAAGAAGGTGAGTGTGGGAGGGGAGTGAGGGAAAGGGGAGTAAACATGCGGATTGAGAATAAGTGAGGGAAGCGCAGTAAGGGAACAGGGGTGTGTGTGGGTGAGAGAAGAGTAGTGAGGTTAAGGAAAAGAGTGATGAGAAAGTACATTTTGTTTGTCAAACTTACCTTATAAGTAATGTAAACTTAATTACATATTTTTACTAAATGTAACATGTGTGGAAGAGAAAAAAAAGTAAGTTATAATATTTACAATATATATTTCACAATACAAGAGACAAGGCAGGAGA
The DNA here is from genome assembly GCF_964261635.1 of Lissotriton helveticus. NCBI lineage: Eukaryota > Metazoa > Chordata > Amphibia > Caudata > Salamandridae > Lissotriton > Lissotriton helveticus. The sequence goes on from NC_136062.1 coordinate 460,884,917, forward strand.
TTAAAAGTCATAAACGAGTAGTAAGAGATAAAATAGGAGTGAAGGACACAGAAAGGGAAACAAAGGAATGGTGAAGGTTAGAGAGAGTGAAAAAGAAATAGAGGGTGAGCAAATTACTAAGAGGATCATCAGATGGATACATTCAGTGACAGAGAGGAAGAGAAGGAGAGAGAAATGAAGTGAAGGTGAGTAAGATACTATAGGAATGTGAGTTCGGAAAACTAAAGGAAGAAAGGGGAGTAAAGAAAGGGGAGTGAGTGACAGGGAAGCAGGAGTTAGTGAGGGTGGATTCATGACAATGAGGGATGGAAGGTGAGTGAGAGTGAATGTAGGGTCGTAAGACAGTGAGGGGACAATGGGAGTGAGGGTAACAGAGAGGAAGTGAGGGAAGAGGAGTGAGAATATGAGAGAACAGAGGGAGTGAGAGAAGGAGTGAGTAAAGGGGAGTAAGGTGAGTTAGGGAAGGGGAATGACTGAGGTAGCAAAGGAAGGAAAGAAGGGGAGTGAAGCAGACGAACTGGGAAAAAGTGAGTGCGTGAGGAGAGAAAGGGGAAGGGGAGTTAAGGATGGGGAATGAGGATAAGTGAGGGAACCGGAGTAAGGGAACAGGAGTAAAGGAGGGTGATAGAAGGGCAGTGAGGTTGAGGAAAGAGGGATGATAGAGGGTGGATAAAGGCGAGTGAGTGTAAGACAAGGGGACTGAGGGAGTGAGGACATAGAGGTAGTGAAGGAAATAGTGACAGAAAGGGACTGAGTGAGAGAGCAAAGAAAGGTAAGTGAAAGAGTGTGGGTGAGTTATAGGGAGTGAGCGTGACAGAAGAAGAGTGAGAGACTGAAGGGACGGAGAGAGTAAGGCTAAGAAAAAGGGAGTGAGGGAAGGGGAGTGAGGAGGAAGGAAGAGGACAGAGGGAGTGAGAGAAGGAGTTAGTGAAGTGGAGTAAGGAGAGTAAGGGAAAGGAAAAGAGTGAAGGAGCGAAGGAAGGGAAGAGAGAGGAAGGGAAGTAAAGCAGGAGGTCTGAAAGAAGGTGCGTGTGGGAGGGGAGTGAGGGAAAGGGGAGTAAACATGCGGATTGAGAATAAGTGAGGGAAGCGCAGTAAGGGAACATGGGTGTGGGTGGGTGAGAGAAGAGTAGTGAGGTTAAGGAAAAGAGTGATGAGAAAGTAAATTTTGTATGTCAAACTTACCTTATAAGTAATGTAAACTCAATTACATATTTTTACTAAATTTAATATCTGTGGAAGAGAAAAAAAAAGTGAGTTATAATATTTACAATATATATTTCACAATACAAGAGACAAGGCAGGAGATTAAAAGTCATAAAAGGGTAGTAAGAGATAAAGTAGGAGTGAAGGACACAGAGAGGGAAACAAAGGAATGGTGAAGGACAAAGAGAGGGAAAAAGAAATAGAAGGTGCACAAATTACAAAGAGGAGAATGAGGCAGATAGATTCAGTGATAGAAAGGAAAAGAGGGAAATGAACTGAAGGTGAGTAAGATACTAAAGGAATGTGAGTTAGCAAAACTAAATGAGGAAAGGGGAGTAAGGGAAGGGGAGTGAGTGAGAAGGAAGGGGAAGAGAGTGAGGGTGCACTCACGACAATGAGGGATGGAAGGTGAGTGAGGGTGAGTGAAGGGGCGTGACAGAGTGAGGAGACAGAGGGAGTGAGGGTAACCGAGAGGGAGTGAGGGAAGAGGAGTGAGGAAGTGAGAGGACAGAGGGAGTGAGAGAAGAAGTGAGTAAACTGGAGTAAGTTGAGTAAGGGAAAGAGAATGATTGAGGGAGCAAAGGAAGGAAAGAAAGGAAGGGGAGTGAAGCAGAGGGACTGTGAAAAGGTGACTGCGGGAGCAGAGTGAGAGGAAGGGCAGTTAAGGATAGGGAATGAGGATAAGTGAGGGAAGTGGAGTAAGGGAACGGGGTGAGGGAGGGTAAGAGAAGGGCAGTGAGGTTGAGGAAAGAGGAGTGATAGAGGGTGGATAAATGTGAGTGATTGTAAGTGAAGGGGACTGAGGGAGTGAGGACGTACAGGTATTGAAGGAAAGAGTGAGAGAAAATGACTGAGTAAGGGAGCAAAGAAAGGTAAGTGAGGGAGTGTGGGTGAGTTATAGGGAGTGAGCATTGCGGAAGAGGAGTGAGAGAGTGAGAGGACGGAGAGAGTGAGGCTAAGAGTGAGAGAGTGAGGGAAGAGGAGTGAGGATGTGAGAGGACAAAAGGACTGAGAGAAGGACTGAGTGAAGTGGAGTAAGGTGAGTGAGGCAAGGTGAATTACTGAGGGAAGAAAGAAAGGAAAGAAGGGGAAGGGGAGTGAAGTAGAGAGACTGACAGCTGGAAAGTGGTGGATGGGAGAGAGGGAAAGGACAGTGAAGAAATGGGGGATGAGGATAAGTGTGGGAAGTGGAATAAGGGAAGGGAGGTGAGGGAGAGGGTGGTAAAAGGTGAGTGAGTGTGAGACAAGGGGAGAATAATATACATTTTATAATACAAAATACAAAATAATTTGTACAACATGTTATATGGTTTATTTTTGCTGTTCTCAGAATATATTGAATTTCACTTAAAACGGTGACTTCAATACTACTCATCATATAACAGCGGGCAAAAAAAACACAATCAAAAAGATTGTGTTTAAAAAACCCATACAACGTTTCAATAAATAATGTAAAATTTTGAAAAAACGTATGTTAACTCACTTTTGATCCACGTACTTTTCCACAAGGCCAAATAGTATATGGAAAGTCCTTTTCTTTGGAAATTACTCAATAGTATTCTTAATCTTCCATTTACCCGAGTTTCTGAAAGAAAAGCTCCAACATCTTTTACATTATGAAACAATAGTTATATTTCCACCTCTGGCTTACTTATGATTCACATTTCCTATAATACTCATATCACTCACTATGTGATACACTTACACTACCTCTATGACAACTACAAGTTTTTTATTATCTTGATCACTCTCACTCACAAAGTAATTTTGAACAGCAGACTAAGGGGCATATTATCAAGGACAGGCGATACATTGTCGCCGCTTTTATCGGCAGGAAACTGCCGATAAAGCGGTGATAATGGCCTTGATAATACGCTCTATGAATTCCAATCGAAGCCCATGTTAGATGTGAACACATCTAACATGGGCTTCGATTGGAATTCATAGAGCATATCGGCAGTTTATCGGCAGTTTCCTGCCGATAAAAGCGGCGATAATGTATCGCCTGTCCTTGATAATATGCCCCTAAGTTTTATTAACTGCTCCAAACTTCATAGGCCAATTACCTTTCCAAAAATTTCGGTTGTAAGAATACTAGGTAGGAATTTGGTAAGTCAAAAGGCAAACGTTGTTTGAAAGTCAATTCTATGGCAGGACCGGAGGCTTCGGATTATGCCTTTCTTCCTTCGCTTTATTGCATAAACAGCAGCAAGAAAAACTACAAACAACTACATTTCCCATGAGCAGCAGGGAAAAAAAAGAGTCACAATGATAGTCCTTCGTCGCTATCCAGGCTCCGGCAGCTCCCATCATGCCTTGCAACTGGTTCCTCCTCCTCTTTCTTCGCTGCTCAGCAGCAAGTTAAGTGGCTTTTTCTTTCTCTCTGTCGTATTTGGGACTGTGTGGGTAGTGTTCGTGTTTTGGGCAGGCGCTGACCTGTTTTCTTTCCTACAGAGTCCCCTGTGGTTCGCGGGACGCTTTTGGCGCTCCTCACGCAACCTACTCCCTTTAGTGAGTGGGGTGTGTGCTTCCCGCCGCGAGAGGGGCGACATTTTTTCCTCAGGGTTAACGGTGCTCCTGCCTCCCGGCTTGACAACCTGCGGGGTCGCAATTGTAGGTCTCCCCTTGTGTTGAACGCCCTGTTGGGTTGTATTTTATTTATCTGAACACCCTGCGGGGTCGTAATTGGTACCGGCTTGCTGGTGCTGGGAACGCTTGCCGGGTTGGCGCCCTGTGAACCAGAGGGCTGCAGCGTTCCCTGGGCTTTGCCCGTGAATTGTGTGCCTTAGTGCCCCCCTTATTTTCTGGGTTCCCTCCCAGGCCACATTTGGTTCCTGTTAAGGGCCTCGTTATTGGCTGTGCCGCAGATCCCTTCTTGCCAGAGCCTAATTTCACTCATAATGCAGGGGGATCAAGAGCAATTTCCATTGGGCGATCCTCTCAGCTACGGGCCTTGGGACGATGATTTCTACCAGGCTTGGATGACTCCATGCCTAAGATGGCTGAAACCTTTGGGTATTAGACTGAATTGTGGGGGACACCTAGAAGCATTGCAGAAGTTTCGTATTATTAGATCTGAGTTCGTTGTGGTTTGTGTGGCCAAGTTTCTTGGAGGGGCGTGGTTGATTCGTACCAGGAAAATGCATACCGTTAAACCAAATATTACTGTATGAAGGTCTTTTTTTTATCTGTAAAGTCTTTATTGATTGATTGTTTAATATTTCCTTTTACATTAGGTATTATGAATGTTATTTTATTAATATGTAATGAATTGTATGTTGTCTTTTATGAATTTTACTTCGAAATAAAGACATATTGACCTGACCTGACTCCATTTATAGAGCGGTTGACCAAGCTATGGTGCCCTTGGAACAACGCCTCACGGCTCGGTTGGACGAGGCTTACTCCAAGTTGGCAGCTCTGATTCCTACACCGGCGCCGGCCCCGGACCCTGCGTCCTCCCCGCCGCCCCTCCCCCCAAGAAGCCATGTGCTGAGGGGGTTGACGCAGAAGTTTTGCTCGGGTCAAGAACGCCTTCATGGCGCATGAGGGATCACAACCCACCACGGTCCCCGCGGAGGTCCCCCCCCGACCCCGCGCACTATGTCCCCTGATTTACAGGACGATGGGGATTCCCCGGACACTGATGAGGAGGCCTGCTCGTCAAGGTCATGGCTCCCATCTCAGACCGCTTCTTCGGAAGCTCCGTCAGACATGTTGGATCCGGACGACATCGTCCACCCCAGGTCCTCGGACTGGGTCCCTGGTGACAAAGTAGCCAGGTATGTGGCCGGTCGCTTGCGGAAGCCCATGGAGAAGGACGCTCGGAGCCGCCTTCGGGCGCAGTGCCCGCGGCCTACCCTGGAGGGCAAAGTTGCCATGACGCCTGACATAGACCCCCAAAATGGCGACGTTCTTGGCGAAGTTTGTCAGGGATCCTCGCATAGGGATTGACAGGTCCTGGCGCACGTGCCAGGACAAGTTACTGGACGCATTGGGCCTGCTCACCAAAATACTGGGCATGGCCGAGGAGGCCAAAGTCTCGGGAGATCAGATTTCCCCGGAGGTCCTCTCTCAACTGGGCCCAGAGGGCCATTATTTTCCTTGGAAATGCGAATTGTGCCCTCTCTACTGAGAGAAGGAGGTCACTACTAATTAAAATCGACCCTAAGTTGGGCGACCTCGCTTCTTCTGAAGCTGGTGCTGTGGCTCAAGGGGGGCACATTCGGCCGCGGCAACCCCTCTGATCGAGGGCAAGGCTCCGGTCGTGGACGAGCACAGGATGGTGCCCGTTTCAACAACTTCTACCCCACCCGGGGTCAGCAGTTTCAGCAGTTTCGAGGCCGTGGCGGCCAGAGATGACAACCCCAAGGTGTTGGAAGAGGTGAGTGTGCTGCCTTCAGCGAGCTTGCGGGTTGGGGGGTGCTTGGCGCAATTTCTCCCAGCATGGGCCTCCTTGACCAGCGATGCGTGGGTGCTACAGACGGTCCAGGGCTTCCGAATGGAGTTTCATGGCCGTCCTTTTCAGCATCGGCGTCCCCTCCCCATTACCTTTTCGCAGCGCGATGCAGATTTAGTGCGCGACGAGGTTTCCGCCCTCCTCCACAAAGGGGCGATTTGCGGCACGCAGAAACACCCCGAAGGTTTCATCAGCAATCTGTTTTTGGTCGACAAGGTCGATGGGGGCAGTCGACCAGTCATCAACCTGAAAGAGTTCAACGAATGGCTGGTCTACCGCCATTTCAAAATGGAGGGAATCCACCTCCTGAGGGATGTTTTGCGCCCGTCCGATTGGATGGTAAGGCTCGACTTGAAAGACGCCTACTTGGAGATTCCCATCTTTCCCCCTCACTGTCGTTTCCTTCAATTCAGATGGGACGGTCTAATCTACGAGTTCACCACGCTACCTTTCAGGCTATCCTCGGCGCCGTGGTGCTTCACAAAGGTGCTGCGCCCGGTCATCGAGGCATTGCGAGCTCGAGGTATCCGGATGATCGTTTATCTGGACGACATGCTCTTCATGGTCCAGTGTCCGAGGCGCCTTTCGGCACAACTTCAGATGGCCGTCAATCTGCTCCAGTATCTGGGGTTTGTTATCAACGAGAGGAAATCTTTTCTGGTTCCCACTCAAAGCGCCGCATTTCTGGGTTTCACTGTGGACTCGGTGTCGGCCACATTGAGCCTTCCGGCTCGAAAGATGGTGAAGATCCGACACAAGTTGCGTCAGATGCTGGCGAAATCTCACACGTCGTTGCACCATTTGGCGCGCTTGGTGGGCCTCCTGTCTTCTTCGATGCAGGCCATCTTCCCGGGTCCCCTTCATTATCGGGCCATGCAGCCCCTGAAGGCGTACCACCTGTGGAAGGGTCTGACCTACTCCCAGTTGATCCCTATGTCGGAGGAGGTGAGGGACGAGATGAGGTGGTGGCTGACGCACATGGAAGCCTGGAATGGGCGTGCGATTTTCGGCTCCGAGCCGGATGTAGTTATCGAGTCGGACGCCAGTCGCTCCGGTTGGGGAGCCAGGTGTGGAGATTTTTCCACGGGAGGAGCCTGGTCTGCCCTAGAGCAGTCCTTGCATATCAACTGTTTGGAATTGCTAGCAGGCCCCTTTGCGGTCCGTTGCTGGACCAAGGACAGGGTTCAATCTTGCGTGCTCCTCCGGATGGACAACGTATCGGCAGTCCGATATATCAACCACCAGGGTGGAACGAGGTCCAAGATGTTAGCGGGCCTTGCCAAGGACTTTTGGCATTTTTGCCTCGACCGACAAGTGTCGGTCACAGCGGAATATCTGCCGGGTCGTCAGAACGAAGTAGCCGATTGGCACTTCCGGCACCTGCTGGACGCCAGTGTTTGGAAGATGGACCCTCTGGTATTCTCCTGGCTGGAGGACAGATGGGGCCCCTTCTCAGTGGACCTATTCGCGTCTCGTCTGTATTATCAACTTCCGAGATTCTTCAGTTGGCGTCCGGATCCGCTGGCGGAAGCGACGGATGCTTTCCTCCAGGACTGGTCAGTGGAGCAGGGGTATGCGTTTCCCCCGTTCTCAATGATTACGCGTGTGTCAGCGTTGCTTCGCCGTCAGTTGGCGGAGGTGGTTCTGATCACCCCATGGTGGAGGTCTCAAGTGTGGTTTCCAGTTCTTCTGGAACTTTCCTGGGATTCTCCAATCCTACTCCCCCACTCTCCTCACATTCTGCTCAGTCCGGAAGGAGTTCCCCACAGGTTAATCCAGGAGGGGTCCCTTCGGCTGATAGCTTGGCGGATCTCCGGCGTCGCTGGACGCTCCCAGGCCTTTCGGGACAGGCAGAAAATCTGCTCTCCAAGGCATGGGCTGAAAGCACTACAAAGAGATATCGATCAGCCTGGCATAGATGGCGTCGTTGGTGTGGGCGACGGGGTTTTGATCCCATGGGGGCTGACGTAGTTTAGGTTCTGAATTTCTTGGTTGGTCTGGCGGATGACCGCCTTGCTTACAGGTCGATTAATACTTTCCATTCCGCTATCTCGGCCGGGCATGACTTAATTCAAGGTTCCCCGGTTGGAGAACACCCTTTGCTGTGTAGGCTTTTGAGAGGGATTCGCCTCTCGTTGCCTCCTGAGCCACGTTATTCCGTCCTGTGGGATGTGAATAGGGTTCTGAACTTGTTTTTGTCCTGGCAACCAAATCGGTTTTCGTCTCGCAAGGAACTTACGGCTAAGTTAGCTATGCTGTTGTGCCTGGTCTATTGCAGGCGAGTTTCGGATGTAAGAGCATTGGACGTCTCTGCTAGAGTTTTCTCCCCGGACGGGGTGTCTTTCACGGTGAGTAGACGGACTAAGTCCCTTTCGAGAGTGATCTCGTACCCAGCATTCCAAGATTCCCCTAAACTGTGTGTTGTGCAGTGCCTCCGTGCGCATGAAAGTTTGACTGAAGACACTCGCCCTCCGGGCGAACGACAATTACTTATTGCCCTACGCAAGCCGAACAAGGGGGTTTCTTCCCCAACTATAGCCCGGTGGGTGCGTTGGGTGATGCAGGAGGCGGGGATTGATACCAAGCAGTTTGGTGCCCATTCAGCGAGAGGGGCGATGGCCTCTAAAGCTTTTGCCTTTGGGGCTAGGTTAGAGGATCTCATGAGAGCGGCGGATTGGTCCTCGGACTCCACGTTCAAGAAGTTTTATTTTACGCCAGTGTTGGAGGTTGCTCGGCTGGTGGTCGACAAGCTTTGAACTGGCATAATCCGAAGCCTCCAGTCCTGCCATAGAATGAGAATTTGCCTAGCCTTGGTGCTGGTAAGTTCCAATTCTATTAAGGGCTCGGTGTTAAACCTGAGTCGGGTCGGGGACAATCGATATTTGCCCGGCGGTATTGCCTCTGTGACCCTCGAGTTATTTAATAAATGAAGAGGCAGGCGCTGGACACTGGAAAGCAGGAAACAAGGTTTTTATTCTCTCCGGAGGAGAACACGGCAAAACAGACAGCAGGTATCGTTCTGAGGTGCTCTAACTTATGTCTGAGGCCTGGCCCCTTATATACAGGGTTTTGCGGTTTTTATTACAGTTTACATACTCATGACAAAGCTTTGATGTACGGAAAGACATTCCCGGAATCCCCCCTCCGGGCCCGTTCCCACACACATTTACAGTAGAGGTCCCCACCCTGGTCACAACAGGTGATGAGTATCGCGCAGCTGGATATTCCGTCAATTCATGGAATGCGGGGTTCGATCGGATCTCATGGGGTGGGGGCTTTGATCAACCCGGGGATCCTTTGATGGGGGAAGCTTTCTATTGTACGGGGAGGGGCAAGGAATAGTATCGGCAGAGCTGGGTGCCGGCCTGGGAATGAGGAAGACAAACAGGCACACGAGGAGAAGGGGGTTGGCATCAAAGGGCCGGGGATCATGAAAGGGAAGAAGGGAGGTGTTGCGCTGGGAACAGGATGAGGGCCTGAGGCAGAGCAGCGCTGAAGAGGGGTTTATGGTTCAGGGCAGGTGCAAGCAGGGGGTTGGTCAGCGTGCAGGCTTGGTGAGGGCGAAGGGCTATGTCAGGGGCCAGCGGCATGCAAAAGAGTTTGTTCGGCTCAGGGCATCTTAAAATGGCGGGTGCGCACGACAAAAGTGTGGCATCAGGGGAAGAGGCAAGATGGCGCAGATAATGTTCACCAAACCGTACTAATTTTCAACAGTCCTCCCTTTAACATATTCAAGACATCTTGCTGGTTCATTTTCTACTCTGTTCTATTGTGGTGGGCAAGAGAAAGAAAGCAGTAGGAACCCTAGATGAAAGAGTTGTAAACAATACATTTTAAGATTTCTAGTTTTAGGAGGCGGACCTATTAATAAACTTTGATAAATTTGTTTAGCAGGAAAGTCATAGAAATGCAATACAAAAAGTGATTCGAAGTGAGAGCAGTGAGTACATTTCATAAGGTGAACTGATAGGTTATTACATATATCAGATTCGGATTGGAGCATAATCAATACAATGGCGGCTGGGAGAGAAATGAGGCGCAGCAGAAACGGTGATTGAGGATGTCAAAATGTTCGCAGTTAACGAGTTCTCAGTATTCTTTGTTGTCTTTTGTTGGCGCTGTGGAGCACCGGCGGTGGAGCTACGGGTCCAGCTCTATTCTAGGTCTCGCGTTGCAGGGCACGACCTTTCCCTCGCATTCCTGGTCGGTAAGGTCCTTTTCGCCCTGTGTCCTTTGAGGTGATTGTCAAAAAGTTCAGATGGAAGAAGGGTGCATGTGAGCAGTCCTTTCGGGTAGGTCGGAGGAAAAAAAAGGGGGATGGAGCAAGGCCAAATCGGGTACAGACTAGGGGGACGGAGAATTTCAGATAGGCAGGCTCATGACCGATTTCAGAGAGCGGGGACTTGTCGGCAAACAATGGACATCGAGCAGGGGCATCAGGTCGGCCCTTTCGTCTCATTTTGTCGAAAACAGTGCCTCGTCCTGCAGCTCTTTTCTGTCGTGGTCTCGCCTTGGCCAATGTCGCAGGTGTTCCATAGTCTGCAGTCAGGCCTCGTGCTCCCACATCCGGTCCTTCTCTCTCCCGACAGCCGTACCCTTAAACGAGTTTGAAAAGACAGTTTTTAGAGAATTTGCAGAGGAAGGTAATCACAAAAGTCTATTTCTCTCCCAGCTCCAGGCAGAAATGAAAACGTCCGTTATATTAGGGTTCACAACTAACATATAAATGACCGATGACGGGCCTGTTGGATTTACTATGACTTTCCTGCACAATTATTTATTACAGTTACGACAGTTTATCTGATGGAGACCCACCTTCGTAAGACGAGCCTGACAAAGATATGCCGTTCTCTAGGGTTTTATATTTACCAAGGGTACTGAGTGCTATCGACATGGTACTAAACAGGTATTTTGCTGAGGGACGAACATAGGCTAAACATTTCCTTTTTATCGATGCGTATGCTTTTCAACTAAACATTTTTCACTTTCGACAAGGTTCATTTCAACGATCTCTTCACTTTGGTCTAGTCTTTTAACCTTGTAAAACATCATTCTGGTTCCTACGTAGCCTCCTACGGCCTGATTACTTAATTAGAAAAGACAGGGGTTTTATGGGAAACAACTAGGGACATAGAAAACTTGTGGTAAGGGCGTAAATCGACCCATCTCTCACAACCGGGAATGAGGGACAGTTTCATAACTCCCGTCCGGAGCAGCTGATACGGGGACAGGGGCGTTCATGGAACATGAGGGTGTTTTGATCATTTTTACTGTTTGGGTATTGCGACAATTCGGGGCGGGGAAGGTCGCGTATTCTGAGGCCCTTTATTATAACACAGGAGCCGCTGACATGTAGTTCCCTTCTTGCGGGTCAGATTAGGGAACCTCAGTCGTCTTACCTGTCCTTTCCCTTACGGCCCAACCTCGGTTTTATCGACTTTTAGCAGGAAAGGAGAGGTAATGACACGGTCTCAGGGTGGTGGTACTAAAGGCAAGTTTTGTGCAAATACTGACGGTATTTGAAGCCAATTGGGTGGTGTGCTAGGGGTGGCGGGTTGCCAATTTCGGCGCTAGTCCTTTAGGAGAGTGAGAGTGTGGAGGGGAGAGAGAGAGAGAGAGAGAGAGAGAGAGAGAGAGAGAGAGAGAGAGAGAGCAACAATAGGCTAGACAGTACACGTGCAACGTAGGGAGCGGCCGTGTATTTAAGATAGGCTATTCAGCGCATTTCTCGGCACAAGGCATTTCGGGTCGGTGTTAGTATTTTGGATACATGCGGTTCGGGACGGACGAGCATTAGGTCGGGTACGGGGGGCATGCATTGACAAAAAAGGAAAAGGGGCACCATCGTGTCGCCCTCCCAGCATTCTTGGTCCATTGACCAGTTGAGTCAGCGCTTCAGTCACACACAAACGTTCTCTCATAGTTTCATTCACACGCGACCTGTGTCCATTCACGCATCATGGATTAAGGGTGATCATTATTCATCGAGTCATCCTATTTGCTGGTTTGTCTGTCACATTAGTAGTTCGTGGGTGTGCTTAGGTGCCACCTTGCGGCGCTAGTCTGCTTCGTGCATCAGACATGGCAAAGCTTCAGAACTTCGCCACACCTCGGCGGTGATCTCTGATGTAACCTGCAGAGGTAGGAAAAAGGGGGGAGGGGGACAACATACAGGCATATAAAAAGCACGGGTACGAAAGTTTTTACTTACCTCATACTCGTCTTATCTCCTTGGGATAGAATCCCGGGGGTATGGTTTCTGGGGTCGGGAGGGGGGAGGGGCAGTGTGCCCTTATAGGTCGGGTGTAGGAAAACGTTAAGAAGAAAACCAGAGATACCTAGCGTGAGGTATCCAGTTGGTAGGTGCATCTAGCTATCGGGGTCCTTAAATCTCCTTCAATGCTGTGATATTCTAAAGTTCATTAGTTCTTTGATCAACTCTGTTCCCTAGTACCTACGAGCGTTGTACTTCATAACATTTACATCGTTTCATATTACCCATCGTTTACATTACGTCATTTCGTTTTTACCCATCCCCAGAAGTCAGGGTCTTTCTCCATGCGCGAGTTCCGGAGCCAGTCGCATTTTTGACGGCGGAGTGTTGTGTCTCAGATTCGATCCTCCATCCGGGGCTGGGCAACCATCTTCTTTCAACCTTAAAGAGAGAGCAGAGTAGGGTGCACAGAAAAGAACTCTCCCACCGATCCCACATTTTCTTTAAAATAAAGCATGCAATACCCGTTCATAGTTTCGAAAACCTTTATTTTGCAAAATCATAGTACGTGGATTTATAAGGGTGCAGTCGTAATTGGCCGGACACGGCAATGGCTAAAGTGCGTACAATGGGGGGTGTTGTTTTGCAGAAATAAGAACATTTAGAAAGTTTTTTTATCAATTCCTTTGTAGCAAACTAAAAAGTCTATCAGTTGGCCGGGGGGGTTCGGGGGCGTTTATTTCATAACTTAGAAGCATAGTCGGACTAGTTGCAATCAGATTCCTACATGCATACCGTGTGCGTGCGTCATAAATGAGGTTATACATTAGCTATAAAAATATAATACATCGTACATTGGTAATCAACATTTTTAACGGGATCCTTTCACAATGTTCGTCGAGTGAGCTCTCCTTGTCTTTTCTAGCCAAGTGTACAAAGGATCATATAAGTCTCAGAACATCAAGTTTATATTGGTGCGAAGGAACACCACGAGGTGTTCGTAAGTTCCTATTGATACCAGCGCCATTTTGGGCGGGGCCGGCTCAGTCCGGAAGTAGCATCAGGGGGAAATGTTTCCCATAACTGGCAGTTGGACCAGAGTCCTTTTCGGCAGTTCAAGAATTCATGCTAACAGAAGGAGTGGCAATGTCATGCCTGTTTCGTTAGTGATCAAGGCGGTCGTCCCTTACCGGAAGCCTGCAGAGGCCGAAGGCTCCGCCGGGGACTTTTGTAGAATCTTCAAGGCTGTGGAGATGCTGTCGGAGATGGGGGCTCGTGCTCCGGTGGGCGAGCGACCGAGTTACATTGCTGTTCAAAGTTACTCTAGCGGCCGAGACCCGCCTTCCAGCAGGCCCAGACGCCATTTTGAGGTCCTGCAGCAGTCACCCTTCGCCGAGTCTGTAAGAGTGGAAGAGGCCCTTCGGAGTGAAAGGAAAAGGGCTCTGTTTTGTGAAAGCGGGACGTTCGGCTGGGGTGCAGCTGTGATGCCCCCACCTGGGGGGCGAGGGAGACTCGTTCGCGCCGTCTCCTTCTCCCGGTGCACTCCAGGCTGCTCTTTTTCATCGGCCCGCATGAAGGTCTCTCCACATCCGGTGTTCCCCAAGTCTTGTGCTCAGTGCTGTGGGAGTATGGCCATCTGTGGCGCACACTCGGTGCTGCGCAAGTATCGGTGCAGTCATTGCATATTCGGTGCTCCGAAAATATGGGCACCATTGCACGTTCGGTGCTGCGCAAGTATTGGGGCACCATCGCCTGGCTGGAGGAGTTCGGTGTTGGGCTGGGGCTGGGAAGCCTCCTATCTGTGGAGGTGGGAGAGGCTCGTCCGCGTCGCCTCTCCCTCCCAGCCCAGCTTGGACAAATTGTTGCGGAGGTACGTGCAGGACATCCCGCCGTCCAGAGCTGCTGCGGCTGTTACGGAAGGGAAAAGAAAGAGGAGTCTCGTTCTTCTCTGGACATGTGGCGGGACTACCTAAGACTATCCAGGCGCGTTGCGGTTGGGCCGAGGAGACATGTGGCGGGACTACCTACAACTGCCCAGGCCGCTGGCCGGACTCCGCTGGCTCCTGCCTCTCCTCCGGCTCCCCAATACGTTAAGATTTCCTGACCAAGAGTTGGCAGCAGGGCCCGCCTTATATGGGTTGCCGCTGGTTGGGCGTAGCCGTAACCCTACCCTACTTTGGAAGGTTCCAGAATGGGGGGGGGGGGCGAATGTTCTATTGACTTTCACGTTCTACAGTTTACCGTTCTTGTTTTTCTAGCGTTATTGTGTTTTTCCTTGCTTGTTATGTTAAAATAAAAGTTCGTTTTTATCAGTGGCTTACTGATTTCGTTTCCCATTTCTTTCTTTCCAGGTTGTTTCATGCTAGAATTTCTATCAACATAGTTTATGTAACATGGAAGCACGTGCAGGGGGATGACGCAGATTTACGTACACATAAACTCAGACGGGGGGTAGTAGAAAAGTATGACACACAAGATCCAAAGACAAACATAAAACAGTGATTATTTGGCCAAAATTATCTTTTTCCGTCTGTTTAATTTAGAGCTAGGCTGGGTTCCCGTTTTTATATTGTCCGACCTAGGAAAACTCGAACATGTCGCTGAAATCGTTCTGGCGGAACCTGTGCCATCGGGCATAATCAAACGTGGTGGTTCTATCTGGTCTGTCCGTGCGAGTCGGATTTTTCTTTGTCTCGCGCTTTTTCAGACTCTGCTGGCCTGTCATTCCTGTCGGCCCTTTGCCCTTACTCACGCTCAGTAGAGTCGGGCATTGGGCTTTCCAGTGTCCGACATATCTACAAAAAGCGCATTGGTCTTGCCCTAAGTCTGGCCGTCTTTTGCGTAGTGTCGGGGGATAGCTTTTGGGTCGTGGTGCCCCGGGGTTGTCCTGTCGGTATATTTCTCTACCTGGTTTGTCCTCGTCTTTTCTCTGTCGTTGCATAGCCTCTCTGCGCCACATACCGAGACTGTCGAGCATAATAGGCGTTGTCTTATTATTGCGAAGGGCTATTTCCAACGTTTCTATTTTGTCAAGGTCAAAGGATCCTGCCAGTGGCCACTGTTTGTCTTGACTTTCTTTGGTATACCTGTGCCACAATTTATTATAGGCTATGGTAACTAATCCATAGTTTATGAACATGTCCTTATTAGGGGTGCCTTCCAGTGGAGCTATATGGTCCACCTCTAATACACGGTCCGGGCTGAACCAATTATCAATCAATGGGGAGAAGACAGACATGACGGCTCGTAACGAGGGACTAAAAAGTCAGCACTGCCTATCTTATCACTAGGTGCAAAGACTAGACAGAATATTCCTATTCTACGTTGTTTGCAGGCAGTGAATACCTCATGAACAAAAAGTAACGAGGAACAATCAAACAATCAATAAATAAATAAATAAGATAGAGTAAGAACAATGGGGAGAGTAAGTAGGGCGCAAAAGTCTGCGTCCTCTACCCTTTCACTATCCGCAAAGAGGAATCTGTTGTTTCCGGTTTGCAGGCAGAGAATCTCCAGAAGACAATCTGCGAACAGTAGTTCGGGGTCAAAGAACCCAGTTAATCAGTGAGGGAGAGGGAGTCTCCCAAAAACCGTTAGGAAATAATAGAGTCAGTGGGGGAGAAAAATAGGCGCGACGGTTACGTTGCCTATCCTTCACTGTTTGCAAAAGAGAAGGAGCCTACTGTTTCTCCGCGTGCAGACAGTGAATCTCCAAATAAGTTAACAAAGAGTAATACTAGTATATTTTTTTAAACAATCAAGCAATCAATTATTTTCGCAATCCGTCGTGTTTACACGACCTTACCCGGACCGTATGGACAGTTTCTTGTCTTCCGAATCCAGCGCCCGTTCGTCCTCTTTTTCTCGTATTTCTCACGGCACTCCTAATGGTCCCCAGTCAGGACCGTAGATCACTCGAGAGAGGTCTGTTCGGAACTAGTGAAGTTCGGATGATCGGCTGCCAGACGAGGGTCTATTGGGCAAGAGCTCTCCCGATCGTTGCAGTCGTTCACTCTGTCGTCGGGACCTCTCCCACTGGATCCACGAGTCGCTGATGGGCCCCACGCTTGGGACGCCAATTGTTAAACCTGAGTCGGGTCGGGGACAATCGATATTTGCCCGGCGGTATTGCCTCTGTGACCCTCGAGTTATTTAATAAATGAAGAGGCAGGCGCTGGAGACTGGAAAGCAGGAAACAAGGTTTTTATTCTCTCCGGAGGAGAACACGGCAAAACAGACAGCAGGTATCGTTCTGAGGTGCTCTAACTTATGTCTGAGGCCTGGCCCCTTATATACAGGGTTTTGCGGTTTTTATTACAGTTTACATACTCATGACAAAGCTTTGATGTACGGAAAGACATTCCCGGAATCCCCCCTCCGGGCCCGTTCCCACACACATTTACAGTAGAGGTCCCCACCCTGGTCACAACAGGTGATGAGTATCGCGCAGCTGGATATTCCGTCAATTCATGGAATGCGGGGTTCGATCGGATCTCATGGGGTGGGGGCTTTGATCAACCCGGGGATCCTTTGATGGGGGAAGCTTTCTATTGTACGGGGAGGGGCAAGGAATAGTATCGGCAGAGCTGGGTGCCGGCCTGGGAACGAGGAAGACAAAAAGGCACACGAGGAGAAGGGGGTTGGCATCAAAGGGCCGGGGATCATGAAAGGGAAGAAGGGAGGTGTTGCGCTGGGAACAGGATGAGGGCCTGAGGCAGAGCAGCGCTGAAGAGGGGTTTATGATTCAGGGCAGGTGCAAGCAGGGGGTTGGTCAGCGTACAGGCTTGGTGAGGGCGAAGGGCTATGTCAGAGGCCAGCGGCATGCAAAAGAGTTTGTTCGGCTCAGGGCATCTTAAAATGGCGGGTGCGCACGACAAAAGTGTGGCATCAGGGGAAGAGGCAAGATGGCGCAGATAATGTTCACCAAACCGTACTAATTTTCAACATCGGAGGCGAGGATTATCCCCCCCAATGACTTCAAGGAAGTGGACCCTCCCCGTATTGACTGTAAGTAATGCGTTTATGACATTTTACTGCTGGCTATGTTCGATACCCATTGTTGATGTTCGTGGACATGCATTTTGCGTTTATGATGGCCGTTTTGAGTCTGACACTGCGTATTTTGCAGGTAATGACGGCAATAAACAGGATGCTTGAGGTGTCTGGAACGTAAGCTTTGCGCAAAGAAAGAGGAGGAGGAACCAGTTGCAAGGCATGATGGGAGCTGCCGGAGCTTGGATAGCGACGAAGGACTATCATTGTGACTCTTTTCTTTCCCTGCTGCTCATGGGAAATGTAGTTGTTTGTAGTTTTTCTTGCTGCTGTTTGTGCAATAAAGCGAAGGAAGAAAGGCATAATCCTCGCCTCCGAGTCCTTAATAGAATTGGAATTTACCAGCACCAAGGCTAGGCAAATTCTCATTGAGTATCATTACAATTAATCCAGCCTTTTTGACATTTTAAATAAGCAGTGTAATGTCCTGATGTTGTTGTCGAAGGACCATCATGGAAAATAATTGCTGCAGTTGCAAAGGTTCTTCCTGAAATTGATAATTGAGAAGCCACAACATTTTTAATTAAAGTTGTCAATTTAGTTCCATCAGGTCTACATCGTTCGAACATTAAAAATAAAATTACATACTGTCCATATCTTTGTATAAATAATGTTGATAGCATTGCAGATTTACATTGAGAACAGACCATGTTTTGATTTGCTTCTCTAACTAATTTATTAAAAGACACTGATTTGCAGTCTGGTAAAGTCAAATATATAAATCTTTCAGTGTCTATTGTAGTAGTACTTGAAAAGGAGCAATTGTCGCAGTTATGCTGCCATTTATAAGAAAGGCCAAAAAGATTTTCTACTTCTACACCTTCATCTTGCAATACAACAAGCATATACATTAGAAATTCCTGACAATCTTGCTGAATATTCTGTGAAAATTGATTAGACCAGAACATATGTCTAAAACATTTCGAATTTCAGAAACACTTTGTATTTTTGTTCTATCACTGCTACATTTCTCAAACACAGAATTCAACAAACAACAACATCTTTGATCACGATTTTCAACAATCTGTTCTTGTACAGTTTGGAAAAAAACAAACATTAACCACTACATTAGCATAGCAGTTGACACCAGAACTGTTTACAAACTGAAATCCAACAACATCTTTAACTGAATCCTTTTCCTTTCTGCTTACAATTACTGGTTCATCTACTTTTTTTCTTTTTGCTACAACTTCACTACAATTTTTCTAATTTCTTCTTTTTCGGCCTACTACACGCTTTTCAAATAGAGAATATTGAGGTAAATTTGGAGCATACTCTCTTCTTAACCTATTATATTCTTTTACACAATTTAGATCTGCACTAATCTTTGTCTCATCAAAATCAATAAAGTACAATCCAGATAAAGTTCTGACTCAATCAATGAATCAATCATAATATTTGTATAGCGCGCTACTCACCCGGATGGGTCTCAATCGCTGGGGGGAGGGGAACGTTACTGCTCGAAAAGCCAGGTCTTGAGTTGCTTCCTGAAGGAGAGATGGTCCTGGGTCAGCCGAAGGTGGATGGGGAGGGAGTTCCATGTCTTGGCTGCCAGGTAGCGAGGGCAAGGCTGGTTGATCGTAGCTGGCGGGTGGGCGTGTAGAAGGTCAGGCGGTTGTTTAGGTACTTGGGGCCCAGGTCGTGGAGAGCCTTGTGTGCGTGGGTGAGGAGCCTGAACGTGATCCTCTTGCTGATGGAGAGCCAGTGCAGGTCTCTCAGGTGGCCGGAGATGTCGCTGTTTCGAGGGATGTCCAGGACGGGTCGTGCGGAGGCGTTCTGGATGCTTTGGAGTCTTTTCGGAAGTTTGGCTGTGGTTCCGGCGTAGAGGGTGTTCCCGTAGTCCAGTCGGCTGGTGACGAGTGCCTGGGTGACTGTCTTCCTGGTTTCGGTGGGGATCCATTGGAAGATTTTAACGCCTTCCATGCTCATGACAACACAAGACAGCGATGACTCCGTTGTTTTCTGCAGATAAGTTGCAATTGCTTTAATCATAAAACTTTTTCCAGTTCCTGCTTCTCCACTCACGTACAGTCGGACAGGTATAAATGATGTACATGAGCACTCTTTTTTCTCATGAGATAAACCATGCTCAATCTGTTCTGTGACTTCATCATATATTTGTCTCTGCTCAACATTTAGTTATTTTTCCAAATCTTCTAAGTTAACTACATCCTCCTGAGCTTGTTCCATGGCTCTTTCCACTTCATTCATGGCAGCTTCATTTTGGATAATTGGTCCTCCTAGTGGATCCTGACTCAGTGAAGCAGAACTCTGACTGTCTTGAGAACTGTCTCTAGCAATCTCTGGTGCAATTGTAGCTTCTTGCTGTATTTCCTCGTTCAACATTTGCAGATAATTTGAAAAAACAGGACATTCTATGGTATCCTTGGTTGCATTGAACGAATCTTCATAACTGAGAAAATCTCCAAGTAGTTCCTCTTCTGTACGCCATGGCTTAAAGAGTTGCAAAAGAGCTAAATAGTAAAATTCCCTTTTGTCTGGAGATTCACAACTCAATTTTTGATGATTAATCAAATGGCCTTTCCTTTGTTTCACCAGACAGCCTTCACATCCAATTACAGCATATACACCTTTATTGATATCTTCTGTGATATTCCTCTTAAAAGTATAGGTTTGCAGAACTTCATAGAGACAAACGTTCTCAAGATGACTACTTCTATTTGGATAGTATGTATCCAACATGTTTGTCTTCAAAATATCTGCACTGTGTGGTTCTTTCTCCGCCAAATAATCTATTTCTTGTACAGATTTCAAAACTCGGTTTCGTGTTGCAGCAAGATCTAGGGGGTCATTATGATGACGGGCGGACTTTGTCCGCCCATCACCATAGTGGGGAACGGGACCGCCCGCCATAAGGGCGGGGTCTCGTGGGGGGAATTAGGATGTGCCCGCCACAGTGGCGGGCACATCCTTTAGTTTTAGCATTGTGGCGGGCGGTGCACTCTGCACCGCCCGCCACAATGCTAAAAATGCTTTTTTGCATATGCAAATGTGGGGGGGGTACCATAGGTGCCCCCCGACAGTGGTGTCAACCTGGGGGCCCTGCATGGGGCCCCCGCAGCAATCCCCGCCTGCCTTTCCGTGGCGGCATTGCCGCCGCGGAAAGGCCTCTACTTTGTGCCATTGTAATATGGCTGGCGGTGTCCATTAGACACCGCCACCATATTAATCCATTACCGCCGCGGTCACAAGGCGACCGCGGCGGTAAAGCGGCGGATGGTCTTTACGTCCGCCGCTGTCCCCTCCGCCATCCTAATCTGGCGGAGGGGAAAACGAGTGTGCTTGTCGGGCGGATTGCCTCCGCCAGGGTGGCCGTGGCCACCGCCACCCTGGCGGAGGCAATCCGCCCGACATCCTAATGGGGCCCCTAGACTCACCCAAATGATTGTTCCAGATTTGGCATATAGACTTGCTGATGATAACCGATCAGAACATTCATATGCTCCAATTTCTCGATGCGACAACATCTTCAGACTGTAACTGTATAATTTCTTACTCAGACTCTTTTCATGTGAAGTTTCCTCCCACATTTCCTTCAGTTCCGTCTTTTCTGATTTTGTGATGTAAGACGTCACATATCGAGCCACAGCAATAGAGTTGTCAGCAACATATTGAATATCCATATCAGCATTCCACATGGACAAAATGACTGGGTTGTAGTCATTGATGTATTTCGATTCTTCAATTCTTCTTAGGTTGTATGTATTTTTCAGTGATTTTCTTGTCACAGTATGACGTAGAGAAGACATAAAATTATTCACTCTTCCTTTCGATGTTACTGGACGTGTAAATGTAAATGTGCTGGACTTGTAATGTAAATGTGCTGGACTTGTAAAGCGCACAGCTGCCCGTAAGCGTCCCGGCGCTTGCTTAGGGAACCCGTCCTGGTATTCCCCTGTGAGAAACCCTGGCAGGGTGTCCACAAGGTGAAAGCCAGGCATCCCGCCGCGAGGGGCCGTAGTGGAGATTAAGCAAGCTATTGCCCAGAGTCGCAGAGTGTGACCCCATGAGTTGAGTAGGCACCAGAGCGAGAATTGTCGAGTCTGTGGAATTTTGAGCCCGAGACCCGCCGAGGCGGGGAATCGAACCCTGGTCCACGGTCGATCTCAGCTTCCGGGTCTGCCGCCTCTAACCACTGAGCCACACTTCTCCACATTGACAGCGTAAAACTTGATGTCTTAAATTGTTTCCTTCTGTACTTTTCGGAACAGCACATGTAGAATACTGTTCAATGAAACTCATCACTTTTTCATCTGAATCTGTTCCAAATTTGGGTGCATCTTTGATCCATAACAGCATATGTATGTGAGGAGCACCTCTTGCTTGATACTCCTTTCTCCAAAAGAAATCCAAAACCTCTCCAAGCGGTGGATTTTTTTTGTTTGTGATAAAAGACATCATAGCTTCAAACCTATGATTGAAATACCTGCATACATTAACTGGATCCAATGAGCACAGTTCTCCAGGTGTATTGTATTCAATATTTTCAATGTTTTTATTTGCCTCTCATAGAAATTGAAGTAAGTCTTCCCAAGCATACTCAGCACAGCTAAGAGTGAGGAACCATGTAGGAGTTCCTAAGTTTCTTAGCATACATTTCAATTCCTCATGACGACGGTACCAATACTCGTTAGTACCATGCTGACATGCCATGAGATTAATTAGCTGAGATTCCAAAACACTGTCTTGCAGTTTGACTTTATCCATAAAGTCCCTTGCTGAAACATTTTGCAGATGTACTCCACTTTTCAGTATATGGTTCACTGCATAAGAAAGTCCAGACAAGTCACTCTCAAACAGTAGATGGAACAAATATGGAATGCATTGACGAAACCTTGGATCTTCTGCATATAATCTTAAAGTCCGGTATTCAGATGCAGGAATTTGACCAGGTCGGTCGTCATATCGTCCACCTTGGCCTGTTGGAAATAACTGTGGAAACCAACGAGCTTCCAAACTTTCTTCCCATACACTAATGGGACTTCCTTTTGCTTCTTTCATTTGAAACAAGTCAATAGCATTCCCCATTACTTCTTTGGAATGCAATAGATGAACACTATAATGTTCATACATTTCTTCACTTCTAGAGACATCAACTTTTTCAATTTGCCCAGCTGAGAAATCACTGTCCTCTTCTACAGTTGTTTCCTCTTCTCCAACATATACATTTTGGTAGTAGTGATTGTTTTTTACCAAATACAACGTTGCCTTTTTGACTTTTCTAACATCCACTAATTCTTGCCAGATTTTCTTACCCTTTGTCGGAACACCATTAACTAGAATAACCAGAGGTTTCTCTTCTACTTTTTCTACACCAATTCTATCAATATTTTTCTTAAAATCTAGAGGCAAATAAACTACTCTTCCCTTTAATCCTCTCTGTAAATCTGAAGGAGGCAATTTCCCTGTCTTAGGCTCCATGCGAACAATAGCCGGAAAAGGATATACACATTGAATCAGAATAGACTCATAGGTATTTAAATCCATCAATTCAGAAGGAATGGCTTACAACTCCAACTTATTATGAGCAGCTCTAGCAGGCATTCTGTTTTCATTTAATTTATTATAACAATATTTACAAATACGTTGATCAGAACCTAAATCAAAACAATTTTCTACCAACAAATAACTTGCAAAAACCTTCCACTCATCATTATTTTCCATTTCGCTTTTTACATATAAATCAACTAATCTAGTCTGATTCTTATAATGAGTTCGTCAACAACACACACAAGTAAAATTAGGCCTTTCACTTGAATTCACCTTAAACTTTGTAGTTTCATGTTCAAATTGTTCTGTACTTGAAATCTGTACATTCTCTTTCACATTACCTTCGATTACTGTATCAGTTTCTGCACTGACCTCTTTTTCATCAAAGTAACAAAACTCAATGTCTTCACAAATGTTCTTCACATCTAGTTCAGTTCCATGCAAAAGAGCACTATTCAACTGTTTTAGCTTAAGTGCTGGAATTTTTGCATAATACAACCTTCTCACTAATTTCCTCACTCTATTATGATGCACTGCTAACATCCTAAAATGGTGAAAAACACTCTGACATACTTTTCTTGAAAGACAAGCCAGTGAATGCCCAGGCAAACCTGTTTTGTCTCTCACTCTACAAGGATCTAACTCTTGCAACATTTGAATCTTTTGTTTGAGACTTTTCTTACTATATGTCCGTAAGAAACTGAGAAACAAATCAATTGAATCCTGTTGCACACTACAAATACTACTATAATTCCAAGTATACACTGGAGCCTTAGGACATCTCCCTAAAACTTCATCAGCTAACACTTCTTCTGTATTTCTAGGCACATTTTTTTCTTTTTCAACCGGACAACCGTCCTTCACCTCATATGTTCGACTACTGGTGTCAACTGCATGCACCAAATCATTATCCTGAAAGTTACTTTCTTCATTAAAAAATGGCTCACAACTTGAACTATGCTTCCATTCTCCTGAAAAAACATCACAAAAATCAGTCCGAATAATTACTCTTTTCCACTTACATTTTGATTT
This sequence comes from Lissotriton helveticus, assembly GCF_964261635.1. Lineage (NCBI taxonomy): Eukaryota > Metazoa > Chordata > Amphibia > Caudata > Salamandridae > Lissotriton > Lissotriton helveticus. Next base: position 460,908,391 of record NC_136062.1, read on the forward strand.
GAAAACACTGATTACCTTATCTAGTATACAAATTCTATTGATTACTAAACCATATAATTTATTTTTCACTTTAAATGCCTGATCCACAATCTTCACCATGCTTTTTTTTTCTTGTAAAAAGCACTCTTCTTTTGATACATCTTTACATTTTTTATTAAATTTGAAACTATTCTGTTATAAAACATTCGTCTACGAATCTCAATAAATTGATTTCTCCTTCTATTGCTATAGAGAATATCATCTCCTTCTACAGGTCTAACAGTTTTTGAGGGGCACAGTTTTTTCTTTCTATTAAGAGATGGGTTTTTTTTCTTTGAAAGAACATCTTTTTTTTTACATTTCATTAATTTCCTTAAAAAGTCGTTAGTTTGCTTACCAGGAGCATTCTCTTTTTTTCACTGAAGATTGTGTTTTGGACGAATCTTGTATTTGTGTCTTCTTGGACCATAAATCATGTTTATATAATTTTTGACGTCTTTCCTTCGTCGGCATATTCTTTTATCTTTCTATAGATGATTACAATCTGTGGTAAAGAAAAAATAACATATTATAGACCACTACAAACATACTACATAGCAATTACAATAAGTAAAGGATATAAACACTAGTTTACAACATAAGTAAGTGTAGTATTCTGGGTTTAGTGTTTATATTACTGCACTTCTCTGCATCTAGCTACTCAGCCAGTGTGAGTGTTCCAGGTTAGAATGTGAGTGTGATTGACATGAATGGAATGCTTGTGTGACTGGTATGAGGGTTGGCAGTTGGAGTATGGGCTGAGTAGCTAGGAGGCTGCTCCTGGTGGGGCTGCTTGTTCCAGCATAATACTTCTTGTAAATCTACTAATGGTTAAATAAACCTACTTCTCAACTCTACCTCATCTGCCTCGGCTACATCTCTTCATGTATGTATGACTAAAATACTACATTATTCTTGGCGACGATCTGGAGACTTTCCTGCGCAAAATATGCCTATTTACAAGAGATGGGAGTAACCTGCAACTGAAGTTGAACAAGCATCTATCATCTAAAAAGTAAGGAACCTCTACTAGCACGTGAAGTAGCCCCACCAGTGCCGAACACACCAGGCAGCCCTGGCAAAAGCGTCCTGTCAAGTCATCTGAAACAAGGTTTCTGCGTCGCAAATCATCTCTGAAGCTGCCTAGTTGACACAGAGGAAACAACATCTCTTTTTATGTCAAAAAACAACATCCAAATTCGAATGCCTATGGAAACAAGCGGTGCCAGCACAGAACTTATCTCTGTAACCAAGGTATTTGGTGACTGCATATGTTTTAGAACAAGTGCGTGGCAAATGACTCTTTTACTCAAAGTATTGAATGTGTAATCATCTTCGTGTGCGTGTACCATGCTAGCGCTGTACATGGTTGAATCTTTCATGTGTCTGCCTGCTTATTTGATCTTGGGTCAACCTCCACCTCAGGGCGTTTCAAGTAATAAGCCTTACTTTATGTCTATATGAATAACGACCTTCTCCAGCAACTATTCTAATTATTTAAAGAAGAGTTTTTGTGTTGTTCAACACCAGTAAAACGTGTGAATTTTGGAAAAGGATGCTTTAAATATCGAATAACTTGCATGTACCTGAATTGGTGTGGAAACTAACGGCTGACTTGGTGCCAGTAATTCCGTTGGTGTGGAGCTCCTTTCCTCTTCTCTGCCTGCTTGGAATGATGACGCTGTTGAATCTTGTGGGAGGTTTCGGCGAAGAGAATGAGTCATAAATCTTGTCATAGACTCGTCAGCACGGCAGCATACTTCCGCAGCCTTGCCCCATCGTGAGCCACCCTGTTCTGCGTAGTTAACGTGCCACCATTAAGGAGATTCAGATGAATCTGGTATTGATGTTGCCGTGTGAGGATAAGGAGGAAAAGCACTATGAAAAACGACGGAGCTGTAATGAGGGCATCGATACTGCAGTGTTCAGCACTCGGGAAATGAGGTCAGACATCAAATTTATATTCCAAGGTCTTGTGAACTCTGTTGTACATTTTCTGCAGCACACAAGGGAAGCAGCACATAGAAAACGAAGGACATGTGAGATCTAAATTACATTTTAAACAGCACACAAGAAACGAAATTTCATTTTTGGATGGTATTTGGAGTACTTTTTCTTTCACAGTTTTTGTACAACACTGCCATCTAGTGTCCAAAGTTGGTATTTTCCTTTTGAATTTGTCATCAACTATCTTCTGTGGTTTCTTTCCTTCACTTCTTCAAGAAATGATTCAAGTCACGCCTGTCTATCAACCCGGTGACAGGCACACCTATGACTGTGATAAAATTTTGTGCATATTTTTAAGATACAGTATGTTCATTTTTGAAATGTACAAGAAATGTATTGTTTAATTTATGATGGGTTCTCTCACCCTTATGTCTACACTGCATTATGCTTGTCTCACTTTTCATGTGTTTGCGCATAAGTTGTTTAGGGTTCTCTCACCCTCATTTAACTGCTTTAGTTTGGTACATGTATTCTCCTACACATGTTTGCGCAAGTTTTTGTTAAGGGTTCTCTCACCCTCATTTGCAATTTTGTATCCCTATTCTTGGGATGGGTTTAGGTTGTGATCCTATTTCCCCTCATGGTTTTACCATATGTTAACCCTTATGTCTGGGTTATAGGGTTTAAGTCTTTGTTTAGGACTTTATGCCTTTTCTACCTGTGTTGGACACCTTGTTGTACGTTATTGCGTGCATTTCGCACTGTGCGAATCTCTCTTTAGTGTCCAGTGTGTAAGACGCCCTGTGCATCACATTTTTATCTACGTCTTGTGTAAGCTAGTTGTGCTTCACTTCTTACCTATGTGTTGGTTTGACACATTGTGCTGCACCTTTTAGTGCCGCGTGTGTGCTTGGGTCCTGTCCCTTGTTACACCTTCTTCTTTTTGGTTATGGGTAACCCCATATTTTCTCAGTTCCTATCATGAGGAGTGGAAATTTTGCCACATTGTGCTGCACCTGTTCGTGCCGCGGGTGTTTTGGGGTTTGTCCTTTTAACACTTTCGTTCATGGGTAGCCCCATATTTTCAGTGTTCCTCTTATGAGGTGTGGAATTGGTTTGCCACATTGTGTTGCACTATCTTGTGCTGTGTGTGTTTTCTGAGGTATGTCCCTCAGTTACACCTTCATTCATGGGTAGACCCATATTTTTCAGTGTTCCTCACATGAGGAGTGGAATTGTTTTGCCACATTGTGCTGCACCTTTCCGTGCTGCGTGTGTTTTCTTGGGTTTGTCCCTTGTTACACCTTCGCCTATGGGTTAATCCCATGTTTTCTTAGTTCCTCTCTTGAGGAGTGGCTTTTATTTGCCACTGTCTACCTTCGTGAAGACGTTTTCTTCATGTTAGGTCTTACTCACTTGTTGTGAGTTCGTCTCTCATATATCATTTTCTTTTTCTTCAGTATTAAAGGAGGAGGATGGTGTCAGTGTTAGTGTTTACTGTCTCTTTCTTCCTTCTTTCTTGGCTTTCGTCTGTTTACCCTCTCGTGGTGTGAAGTCCTTCTCATCCCTGGGTTTACAGATAAATATTACTATTGTATATTGATTGTGGATAGTTTTCTTCTTCGCTCTCTGGTTCTCTTTTGTTTTCCAATTCGAGAGGGAGAGGATGTGTAGTATTCTGGGTTTAGTGTTTATATTACTGCACTTCTCTGCATCTAGCTACTCAGCCAGTGTGAGTGTTCCAGGTTAGAATGTGAGTGTGATTGACATGAATGGAATGCTTGTGTGACTGGTATGAGGGTTGGCAGTTGGAGTATGGGCTGAGTAGCTAGGAGGCTGCTCCTGGTGGGGCTGCTTGTTCCAGCATAATACTTCTTGTAAATCTACTAATGGTTAAATAAACCTACTTCTCAACTCTACCTCATCTGCCTCGGCTACATCTCTTCATGTATGTATGACTAAAATACTACAGTAAGTTTATACCACAGCAACTCTGTCACAACAACAGTGCAGTACAGTTTCATTATTAATCTCACTCTCTGCCTGCACCATCTCACTCTGTACCTGTGTCTTATGTCACTCTGTGCCTGTGTCTCACCTCACTCTGTGCCTGTGTCTCATCTCACTCTGTGCCTGTGTCTCATCTAAGTCTGTGCCTGCTCCATCTCTCTCTTTGTGTGTGTTTCATTTCTCCCTTTGCGTGTCTCATCTCACTCTATGCCTGTGCCTCATCTCACTCTGTGCCTGTGTCTCATCTCACTCTGAGCCTGTGTCTCACCTCACTCTGTGCCTGTGTGTCATCTCACTCTGTGCCTGCCCCATCTCTTTCTCTTTGTGTGTGTCATTTGTCTGTTTGCATGTGTCTCATCTCACTCTGGTAAATGTTTTATGGTAAAAAGTATGGCTTTAACATTTTTGACAAGGATCACACTGAGTGCCTGTATGAAATAAGGAATTATATTTTCACTTGGCAATAATGTCACCTGTGTCTGCTCACAGTTTGCATTTCTATAGGTTAAAGGGTACTTTGGGCCTGTGTCTCACCTCACTGTGTGTCATCTCACTCTGTGCCTGCCCCATCTCTCTCTCTTTGTGTGTGTCATTTCATAAAATGTATGATTTCTTTTTGACAAGGATCACACTGAGTGTCTGTATGAAATAAGTAATTATATTTTCACATTTTTCAATAATGTCACCTGTGTCTGCTCACAGTTTTCTTCTCACTCAGTGCCTGCCCCATCTCTCTAACTCTCATCTACTAGTCCATATCCTAAAGCCTAACTGACTTCAAGAATACATGTATTCCCATATTTTTAAACATATCAACTAAGCAAATTATTCACCCACATCCATTTAAAATCAGGCTTGACTCACAGTGTGGTCTTAGGCACATGACCAGGATGTTACATGTAATCTACCATGTCTGTCTCTCCATGCAATATATGTGTCTCTGCTCATACTATGTCACTGTGTCTACTGGCAAAAAACAGACCACATATATATAAGCAAGACACAACATTCCTTTTTCATTTCAACGGCACACCCTGGATCTTTATTGCACAGCTTAGAGCCTATTTGTGAAGTAAGAGGCCTAACAGACATGCTGCCTAAGATTCCCTACTAGTACATATCCTAAAGCCTAACTGACTTCAAGAATACATGTATTCCCATATTTTTAAACACATCAACCAAGCAAATTATTCACCCAGATCCATTTAAAATCAAGCTTGACTCACAGTGTGATCTTAGGCGCATGACCAGGATGCTACATATAATCTACCATGTCTGTCTCTGCATGCAATATGTGTGTCTCTGCTCATACTATTTCACCATCTCTACTCGCAAAAAACAGACCACATATATATATAAGCAAGACATAACATTCATTTTTCATTTCAACGGTACACCCTTGATCTTTATTGCACAGCTTAGAGCCTATTTGTGAAGTAAGAGGCCTAACAGACATGCTGCCTATGATTCTCTACTAGTACATATCCTAAAGCCTGACTGTCTTCAAGAATACATGTATTCTCATATTTTTGAACACATCATCTAAGCAAATTATTCACCCAGATCCATTTAAAATCAAGCTTGACTCACAGTGTGATCTTAGGCGCATGACCAGGATGCTACATATAATCTACCATGTCTGTCTCTGCATGCAATATGTGTGTCTCTGCTCATACTATTTCACCATCTCTACTCGCAAAAAACAGACCACATATATATATAAGCAAGACATAACATTCATTTTTCATTTCAACGGTACACCCTTGATCTTTATTGCACAGCTTAGAGCCTATTTGTGAAGTAAGAGGCCTAACAGACATGCTGCCTATGATTCTCTACTAGTACATATCCTAAAGCCTGACTGTCTTCAAGAATACATGTATTCTCATATTTTTGAACACATCATCTAAGCAAATTATTCACCCAGATCCATTTAAAATCAAGCTTGACTCACAGTGTGATCTTAGGCACATGACCAGGATGTTACATGTAATCTACCATGTTTGTCTCTGCATGCAATATGTGTGTCTCTGCTCATACTATTTCACTGTCTCTACTGGCAAAAAAACAGACCACATATATATAAGCAAGACATAACATTCCTTTTTCATTTCAAAGGCACACCCTGGATCTTGATTGCACAGCTTAGAGCCTATTTGTGAAGTAAGAGGCCTAACAGACATGCTGCCTAAGATCCCTACTAGTACATATGCTAAAGCCCAACTAACTTTTAAAATACATGTATTTCCATACTTTAAACACATCAACTAAGCAAAATAATCCCCCGGATCCATTTAAAATCAAGCTTGACTCACAGTGTGATCTTAGGCACATGATCAGGATGTTACATGTAATCTACCACGTCTGTCTCTGCATGCAATATGTGTGTCTTTGCTCATACTATTTCACTGTGTCTACTGGCAAAAAACAGACCACATATATATAAGCAAGACATAACATTCCTTTTTCATTTCAAAGGCACACCCTGGATCTTGATTGCACAGCTTAGAGCCTATTTGTGAAGTAAGAGGCCTAACAGACATGCTGCCTAAGATTCCCTACTAGTACATATGCTAAAGCCCAACTGACTTTAAAAATACATGTATTTCCATACTTTAAACACATCAACTAAGCAAATTAATTCCCCAGATCCATTTAAAATCAAGCTTGACTCACAGTGTGATCTTGGGCACATGACCAGGATATTACATGTAATCTACCACGTCTGTCTCTGCATGCAATATGAGTGTCTCTGCTCATACTATTTCACTGTGTCTACTGGCAAAAAACAGACCACATATATATAAGCAAGACATAACATTCCTTTTTCATTTCAAAGGCACACCCTGGATCTTGATTGCACAGCTTAGAGCCTATTTGTGAAGTAAGAGGCCTAACAGACATGCCGCCTAAGATTCCCTACTAGTACATATCCTAAAGCCTAACTGACTTCAATAATACATGTATTCCCATATTTTTAAACACATCAACCAAGCAAATTATTCACCCAGATCCATTTAAAATCAAGCTTGACTCACAGTGTGATCTTAGGCGCATGACCAGGATGCTACATATAATCTACCATGTCTGTCTCTGCATGCAATATGTGTGTCTCTGCTCATACTATTTCACTGTGTCTACTGGCAAAAAAACAGACCACATATATATAAGCATGTACAAACATTCCTTTTTCATTTCAAAGGCACACCCTGGATCTTGATTGCACAGTTAAGAGCCTATTTGTGAAGTAAGATGCCTAACAGACATGCTGCCTAAGATTCCCTTCTAGTACATATGCTAAAGCCCAACTGACTTTAAAAATACATATATTTCCATACTTTAAACACATCAACTAAGCACATTATTCACCCAGATCCATTTAAAATCAAGCTTGACTCACAGTTTGATCTTGGGCACATGACCAGGATATTACATGTAATCTACCACGTCTGTCTCTGCATGCAATATGTGTGTCTCTGCTCATACTATTTCACTGTGTCTACTGGCAAAAAACAGACCACATACATATATACAAAAGACATAACATTCCTTTTTCATTTCAAAGGCACACCCTGGATCTTGATTGCACAGTTTAGAGCCCATTTGTGAAGTAAGAGGCCTAACAGACATGCTGCCTAAGATTCCCTACTAGTACATATGCTAACGCCCAACTGACTTAAAAAATACATGTATTTCCATACTTTAAACACATCAACTAAGCAAATTAATCCCCCAGATCCATTTAAAATGAAGCTTGACTCACAGTGTGATCTTGGGCACATGACCAGGATATTACATGTAATCTACCACGTCTGTCTCTGCATGCAATATGTGTGTCTCTGCTCATACTATTTCACTGTGTCTACTGGCAAAAAACAGACCACATATATATAAGCAAGACATAACATTCCTTTTTCATTTCAAAGGCACACCCTGGATCTTGATTGCACAGTTTAGAGCCTATTTGTGAAGTAAGATGCCTAACAGACATGCTGCCTAAGATTCCCTAGTAGTACATATGCTAAAGCCCAACTGACTTTAAAAATACATGTATTTCCATACTTTAAACACATCAACTAAGCAAATTATTCACCCAGATCCATTTAAAATCAAGCTTGACTCACAGTGTGATCTTAGAAACATGACCAGGATGTTACATGTAATCTACCATATCTGTCTCTGCATGCAATATGTGTATCTCTGCTCATACTATTTCACTGTGTCTACTGGCAAAAAACAGACCACATATATATAAGCAAGACATAACATTCCTTTTTCATTTCAAAGGCACACCCCGGATCTTGATTGCACAGCTTTGAGCCTATTTGTGAAGTAAGAGGCCTAACAGACATGCTGCCTAAAATTCCCTACTAGTACATATGCTAAAGCCCAACTGACTTTAAACATACATGTATTTCCATACTTTAAACACATCAACTAAGCAAATTATTCACCCAGATCCATTTAAAATCAAGCTTGACTCACAGTCTGATCTTAGGCACATGACCAGGATGTTACATGTAATCTACTATGTCTGTCTCTGCATGCAATATGTGTGTCTCTGCTCATACTATTTCACTGTGTCTACTGGCAAAAAACGGACCACATATATATAAGCAAGACATAACATTCCTTTTTCATTTCAAAGGCACACCCTGGATCTTGATTGCACAGCTTAGAGCCTATTTGTGAAGTAAGAGGCCTAACAGACATGCTGCCTAAGATTCCGTATTAGTACATATGCTAACGCCCAACTGACTTTAAAAATACATGTATTTCCATACTTTAAACACATCAACTAAGCAAATTATTCACCCAGAGCCATTTAAAATCAGCTTGACTCACAGTGTGATCTTGGGCACATGACCAGGATATTACATGTAATCTACCACGTCTGTCTCTGCATGCAATATGTGTGTCTCTGCTCATACTATTTCACTGTGTCTACTGGCAAAAAACGGACCACATATATATAAGCAAGACATAACATTCCTTTTTCATTTCAAAGGCACACCCTGGATCTTGATTGCACAGCTTAGAGCCTATTTGTGAAGTAAGAGGCCTAACAGACATGCTGCCTAAGATTCCGTATTAGTACATATGCTAAAGCCCAACTGACTTTAAAAATACATGTATTTCCATACTTTAAACACATCAACTAAGCAAATTATTCACCCAGATCCATTTAAAATCAAGCTTGACTCACAGTGTGATCTTAGGCACATGACCAGGATGTTACATGTAATCTACCATGTCTGTCTCTGCATCCAATATTTGTGTCTCTGCTCATAATATTTCACTGTGTCTACTGGCAAAAAACAGACCACATATATATAAGCAAGACATAACATTCCTTTTTTATTTCAAAGGTACACCCTGGATCTTGATTGCACAGCTTAGAGCCTATTTGTGAAGTAAGATGCCTAACAGACATGCTGCCTAAGATTCCCTACTAGTACATATGCTAAAGCCCAACTGACCTTAAAAATACATGTATTTCCATACTTTAAACACATCAACTAAGCAAATTATTCACCCAGATCCATTTAAAATCAAGCTTGACTCACAGTGTGATCTTAGGCACATGACCAGGATGTTCCATGTAATCTACCATGTCTGTCTCTGCATGCAATATGTGTGTCTCTGCTTATACTATTTCACTGTTTCTACTGGCAAAAAACAGACCACATATATATAAGCAAGACATAACATTCCTCTTTCATTTCAAAGGCACACCCTGGATCTTGCTTGCACAGCTTAGAGCCTATTTGTGAAGTAAGAAGCCTAACAGACATGCTGCCTAAGATTCCCTACTAGTACATATGCTAAAGCCCAACTGACTTTAAAAATACATGTATTTCCATACTTTAAACACATCAACTAAGAAAATTATTCACCCAGATCCATTTAAAATCAAGCTTGACTCACAGTGTGGTCTTAGGCACATGGCCAGGATGTTACATGTAATCTACCATGTCTGTCTCTCCATGCACTATGTGTGTGTCTGTTCATACTATTTCACTGTGTCTACTGGCAAAAAACAGACCGCATATATATAAGCAAGACATAACATTCCTTTTTCATTTTCAAAGGCACACCCTGGATCTTGATTGCACAGCTTAGAGCACATTTGTGAAGTAAGATGCCTAACAGACATGCTGCCTAAGATTCCCTACTAGTACATATGCTAACGCCCAACTGACTTTAAAAATACATGTATTTCCATACTTTAAACACATCAACTAAGCAAATTAATCCCCCAGATCCATTGAAAATCAAGCTTGACTCACAGTGTGATCTTAGGCACATGACCAGGATGTTACATGTAATCTACCATGTCTGTCTCTGCATGCAATATGTGTGTCTTTGCTCATACTATTTCACTGTGTCTACTGGCAAAAAACAGACCACATATATATATATAAGCAAGACATAACATTCCTTTTTCATTTCAACGGCACACCCTGGATCTTGATTGCACAGCTTAGAGCCTATTTGTGAAGTAAGAGGCCTAACATACATGTTGCCTAAGATTCCCTACTAGTACATATGCTAAAGCCCAACTGACTTTAAAAATACATGTATTTCCATACTTTAAACACATCAACTAAGCAAATTATTCACCCGGATCCATTTAAAATCAAGCTTGACTCACAGTGTGATCTTAGGCACATGACCGGGATGTTACATGTAATCTACCATGTCTGTCTCCGCATGCAATATGAGTGTCTCTGCTCATACTATTTCACTGTGTCTACTGGCAAAAAACAGACCACATATATATAAGCAAGACATAACATTCCTTTTTCATTTCAAAGGCACACCCTGGATCTTGATTGCACAGCTTATAGCCTATTTGTGAAGTAAGAGGCCTAACAGACATGCTGCCTAAGATTCCCTACTAGTACATATGCTAACGCCCAACTGACTTTAAAAATACATGTATTTCCATACTTTAAACACATCAACTAAGCGAATTATTCACCCAGATCCATTTAAAATCAAGCTTGACTCACAGTGTGAGCTTAGGCACATGACCAGGATGTTACATGTAATCTACCATGTCTGTCTCTGCATGCAATATGTGTGTCTCTGCTCATTCTATTTCACTGTGTCTACTGGCACAAAACAGACGACATATAAATAAGCAAGACATAACATTCCTTTTTCATTTTCAAAGGCACACCCTGGATCTTGATTGCACAGCTTAGAGCCTATTTGTGAAGTAAGATGCCTAACAGACATGCTGCCTAAGATTCCCTAGTAGTACATATGCTAAAGCCCAACTGACTTTAAAAATACATGTATTTCCATACTTTAAACACATCAACTAAGCAAATTATTCACCCAGATCCATTTAAAATCAAGCTTGACTCACAGTGTGATCTTAGACACATGACCAGGATGTTACATGTAATCTACCATATCTGTCTCTGCATGCAATATGTGTGTCTCTGCTCATACTATTTCACTGTGTCTACTGGCAAAAAACAGACCGCATATATATATAAGCAAGACATAACATTCCTTTTTCATTTCAAAGGCACACCCCGGATCTTGATTGCACAGCTTTGAGCCTATTTGTGAAGTAAGAGGCCTAACAGACATGCTGCCTAAGATTCCCTACTAGTACATATGCTAAAGCCCAACAGACTTTAAAAATACATGTATTTCCATACTTTAAACACATCAACTAAGAAAATTATTCACCCAGATCCATTTAAAATCAAGCTTGACTCACAGTGTGGTCTTAGGCACATGGCCAGGATGTTACATGTAATCTACCATGTCTGTCTCTCCATGCACTATGTGTGTGTCTGTTCATACTATTTCACTGTGTCTACTGGCAAAAAACAGACCACATATATATAAGCAAGACATAACATTCCTTTTTCATTTCAAATGCACACCCCGGATCTTGATTGCACAGCTTAGAGCCTATTTGTGAAGTAAGAGGCCTAACAGACACGCTGCCTAAGATTCCCTACTAGTACATATGCTAAAGCCCAACTGACTTTAAACATACATGTATTTCCATACTTTAAACACATCAACTAAGCAAATTATTCACCCAGATCCATTTAAAATCAAGCTTGACTCACAGTCTGATCTTAGGCACATGACCAGGATGTTACATGTAATCTACTATGTCTGTCTCTGCATGCAATATGTGTGTCTCTGCTCATACTTATTCACTGTGTCTACTGGCAAAAAACAGACCAAATATATATAAGCAAGACATAACTTTCCTTTTTCATTTCAAAGGCACACCCTGGATCTTGATTGCACAGCTTGGAGCCTATTTGTGAAGTAAGAGGCCTAACAGACATGCTGCCTAAGATTCCCTACTAGTACATGTGCTAAAGCCCAACTGACTTTAAAAATACATGTATTTCCATACTTTAAACACATCAACTAAGCAAATTATTCACCCAGATCCATTTAAAATCAGCTTGACTCACAGTGTGATCTTGGGCACATGACCAGGATATTACATGTAATCTACCACGTCTGTCTCTGCATGCAATATGTGTGTCTCTGCTCATACTATTTCACTGTGTCTACTGGCAAAAAACGGACCACATATATATAAGCAAGACATAACATTCCTTTTTCATTTCAAAGGCACACCCTGGATCTTGATTGCACAGCTTAGAGCCTATTTGTGAAGTAAGAGGCCTAACAGACATGCTGCCTAAGATTCCGTATTAGTACATATGCTAAAGCCCAACTGACTTTAAAAATACATGTATTTCCATACTTTAAACACGTCAACTAAGCAAATTAATCCCCCAGATCCATTGAAAATCAAGCTTGACTCACAGTGTGATCTTAGGCACATGACCAGGATGTTACATGTAATCTACCATGTCTGTCTCTGCATGCAATATGTGTGTCTTTGCTCATACTATTTCACTGTGTCTACTGGCAAAAAACAGACCACATATATATATAAGCAAGACATAACATTCCTTTTTCATTTCAACGGCACACCCTGGATCTTTATTGCAGAGCTTAGAGCCTATTTGTGAAGTAAGAGGCCTAACATACATGTTGCCTAAGATTCCCTACTAGTACATATGCTAAAGCCCAACTGACTTTAAAAATACATGTATTTCCATATTTTAAACACATCAACTAAGCAAATTATTCACCCGAATCCATTTAAAATCAAGCTTGACTCACAGTGTGATCTTAGGCACATGACCAGGATGTTACATGTAATCTACCATGTCTGTCTCCGCATGCAATATGAGTGTCTCTGCTCATACTATTTCACTGTGTCTACTGGCAAAAAACAGACCACATATATATAAGCAAGACATAACATTCCTTTTTCATTTCAAAGGCACACCCTGGATCTTGATTGCACAGCTTAGAGCCTATTTGTGAAGTAAGAGGCCTAACAGACATGCTGCCTAAGATTCCCTACTAGTACATATGCTAACGCCAAACTGACTTTAAAAATACATGTATTTCCATACTTTAAACACATCAACTAAGCGAATTATTCACCCAGATCCATTTAAAATCAAGCTTGACTCACAGTGTGTGCTTAGGCACATGACCAGGATGTTACATGTAATCTACCATGTCTGTCTCTGCATGCAATATGTGTGTCTCTGCTCATACTATTTCACTGTGTCTACTGGCACAAAACAGACGACATATAAATAAGCAAGACATAACATTCCTTTTTCATTTTCAAAGGCACACCCTGGATCTTGATTGCACAGCTTAGAGCCTATTTGTGAAGTAAGATGCCTAACAGACATGCTGCCTAAGATGCCCTACTAGTACATATGCTAAAGCCCAACTGAGTATAAAAATACATGTATTTCCATACTTTAAACACATCAACTAAGCAAAATAATCCCCCGGATCCATTTAAAATCAAGCTTGACTCACAGTGTGATCTTAGGCACATGATCAGGATGTTACATGTAATCTACCATGTCTGTCTCTGCATGCAATATGTGTGTCTCTGCTCATACTATTTCACTGTGTCTACTGGCAAAAAACAGACCACATATATATAAGCAAGACATAACATTCCTTTTTCATTTCAAAGGCACACCCTGGATCTTGATTGCACAGCTTAGAGCCTATTTGTGAAGTAAGAGGCCTAACAGACATGCTGCCTAAGATTCCCTAGTAGTACATATGCTAAAGCCCAACTGACTTTAAAAATACATGTATTTCCATACTTTAAACACATCAACTAAGCAAATTATTCACCCAGATCCATTTAAAATCAAGCTTGACTCACAGTGTGATCTTAGACACATGACCAGGATGTTACATGTAATCTACCATATCTGTCTCTGCATGCAATATGTGTGTCTCTGCTCATACTATTTCACTGTGTCTACTGGCAAAAAACAGACCGCATATATATAAGCAAGACATAACATTCCTTTTTCATTTCAAAGGCACACCCCGGATCTTGATTGCACAGCTTTGAGCCTATTTGTGAAGTAAGAGGCCTAACAGACATGCTGCCTAAGATTCCCTACTAGTACATATGCTAAAGCCCAACTGACTTTAAAAATACATGTATTTCCAGTAGGTAATATATATATATATATATATATATATATATATATATATATATATATATATATATACCCAACTATACACTCTCCTCCGTAAAAGAAAAGATGTCCGGGCCACTTCAAAGTTGCAAAAGCATGTTTTATAAGGCTTTTCTCTACGCATTTCGCAGGGGGACCTGCTTTCTCACTGGGAGATGTCATCAGTGATGTCATTTCAGATGTCATCAGTGATGTCATCAGTGATGTCACTGACCATGTCATGAATGATGTAATATGTGACATCATCAGCAGTGGATTGCGGGCGCGCGAGTTATAGTGAGTCCAACTAACTATAACGTGGGAATTTCAATGGTTTGTATGAGTAAAATGTTCAGCTAACTATAACTGGTGTGAAACCTATGTTTTTTTAGTGAATTTCAAAGGTTTTTTAAATGCTAATTCCAAACTATAACGTGTGAAACCTATGGTTTCTTCAGTGAATTTCAAAGGTTTTTTAAAAGCTAATTCCTTACTATAACGAGTTTGTAACCTACGATTTTTTAAGTGAATTATTACGTTTTTTAATAGATGTTTTTATAACTATTAATTATTATATTTTTAATAAAATTTAATACAATTATTTAAATAATGTATATTTTTCAATGTATTTTCCTGTGTGTTTTTTAAAAAATAATTTTACCTCGGAGCGCTATTCCCGCGAAAGTATGTATTTAAAGTAAATAATAATGCAAGACATTCAGTGGCATACTTATAAAAGTAGTATTTTTGATTTTAAATAACCGTATTTTAACTTTAAATGCATTTCCGAAAATCTAGCAAAACGTCATTCAGACGCGCCGTGTAAGCGCCCCCGGAAGCGCCTACGTACGTGCCGCGTAAGCACCCCCGGAAGCGCTCCGGAGCGCGTAGCGTAAGCGCGTCAAGTCATGTGACCTTAAAATAACACTTTTCATTGGTTGTTCACCGTTTTTTTATAACTAATGAAAACCCCACCCATTTCCTTCACTACCTCTTTCACTTTGGAGAGAGCAAGACCTGTTCCTTGTTTCTCCTCTTGAATTCTTTGAAAAGAATGGCTGGAAGAGCACCAAGCAGCTGTGACTCTGATGAGTTTCTACTTGAGGACCCTCCTCAGCCAAAAATTAAGGAGCACTTCATCTGGAAGTTTTTCACCATTCCAGAAGGTGAGAAGAAAGTCAATGCACCAAAGGTGGAATGCAAAATATGTCACACAATTCTATCACGTGGTGACCCAAGAAAGAAATACAGTTTTGGCAACTCCACTATGATTCGACATGTACAAAGAAGGCACCCCCAGAACTATGCCCAGGAGAGTGTCAGGGACCTGGCACGCAATCCCCCAAGAGATGGCAGCAGTACCTCAACTGATGGTCCGACACCTTCTGGAAGTCAAGGTGCCAGAATAATACCTGTTGTGCAGCGGGACTTTGCAGACATAAAGTTTGTGTGCAAGTACTGTGATGAGTTGCTTTGTTATGGCGAGCAAAGTATAGAATTAATTATTAGGAAGAAAAAGGATCACCGCTGCGCCCCTCATCCCTAATTGTTCCCTTTTTTCTGCTCCTGTTGAGCAATTTTGCATTCGCTAGTTTTGTTTTTGTTCTGTAAAAAAAACAAAAAATATATAAAAACGTTCAGAAAATTTACAAACAAAATGTAAAAACTAAAAAAGAAGAAAAAAAAGAGTTCTTTTCAGAACTACCTCCAATTCTCCAAAAAGAGCTATATTCCTTACATATTGTGTCATTCGTTTTTTTAATGAATGTGTACTACATATTTGTTTGGATGAAATGACTAAATGAAGGGGAGAAAGTGACTCATGGAACAAATGATAGAAGGGGAGTGAGTAAAGGTGAGTTGATGACAGTGAGGAATGCAAGGTGAGTGATGGTGAGTGAAGGGGGAGTGACAGAGTGAGGGGATGGAGAGAGTGAGGGTAAGACAGAGGGAGTGAGGGAAGGGGAGTGTGGAAGTGAAAGGACAGAGAGAGTGAGAGAAGGAGTGAGTGAAGTGGAGTAAGGTGAGTAAGGAAAGGGGAGCAAAAGATAGAAAGAAGGGGAAGGGGACTGAAGTCGAGTGACTGAGAGCTGGTAAGTGGTGGAGGGGAGAGAGGGGAAGGGGAGTGAAGGAATGGGGAATGGGAGGTAGTGAGGGAAGTGGAGTAAGGAAACGGGGGTGAAGGAGAGTGAGAGAAGGGCAGTGAGGGTGAGTAAAGAGGGGAGATAGAGGGTGGATAAAGGCAAGTGAGCATGAGACAAGGGGAGTGAGGGAGTGAGGAGACAGAGGGACTGAAGGAAAGAGTAAGAGAAGGGGACTGAGTGAGGGAGCATAGAAAGCTAAGTGAGGGAGTGTAGGAGAGTTATAGGGAGTGAGCGTGACGGAAGACGAGTGAGAGAGTGTGGGGACGGAGGTAGTAAAGCTAAGAGAGAGGGAGTGAGGGAAGGAGAATGAGGATGTGACAGGACAGAGGGAGTGAGAGAAAGAGTGAGTAAAGTGTAGTAAGGTGAGTGAGGGAAGGGGTATGAGTGAGTGAGCGAAAGAAGAGAATAGAGGGGCAGAGGACTGAAGCATAGGTACTGAGAGAAGGTGAGTGGGGGATGCAAGTAAAGGGTAAGGGAGAGAAAGATAAGGAATGAGGGGTAGTGAGGGAACCAGACTAATGGAACGGGGGTGAAGGAGGGTGAAAGAATGGCAGAGAGCATGAGTAAAGAGGGATGAAATAGGGTGGATAAAAGTGAGTGAGGGTAAAACAAGGGGAGTGAGGAAGTGAGGGGATAGAGGTAGTGAAGGAAACAGTGACAGAAAGGGACTGAGTGAGAGAGCAAAGAAAGGTAAGTGACGGAGTATGGCTGAGTTATAGGGAGTGAGCGTGACAGAAGAAGAGTGAGAGACTGAAGGGACGGAGAGAGTAAGGCTAAGAAAAAGGGAGTGAGGAAAGGGGAGTGAGGAAGTAAGAGGACAGAGGGAGTGAGAGATGGAGTTAGTGAAGTGGAGTAAGGAGAGTAAGGGAAAGGAAAAGAGTGAAGGAGCGAAGGAAGAGAAGAGAGCGGAAGGGAAGTAAAGCAGGAGGTCGGAAAGAAGGGGAGTGTGGCAGGGGAGTGAGGGAAAGGGGAGTAAATATACGATTGAGAATAAGTGAGGGAAGCGCAGTAAGGGAACAGGGGTGTGGGTGGGTGAGAGAAGAGTAGTGAGGTTAAGGAAAAGAGTGATGAGAAAGTAAATTTTGTATGTCAAACTTACTTTATAATTAATGTAAACTTAATTACATATTTTTACTAAATGTAATATCTGTGGAAGAGAAAAAAAAGTAAGTTATAATATTTACAATATATATTTCACAATACAAGAGACAAGGCAGGAGATTAAAAGTCATAAAAGGGTGTTAAGAGATAAAGTAGGAGTGAAGGACACAGAAAGGGAAACAAAGGAATGGTGAAGGTTAGAGAGAGTGAAAAAGAAATAGAGGGAGAGCAAGTTACTAAGAGGATAATCAGATGGATACATTGAGTGACAGAGAGGAAGAGAAGGAGAGAGAAATGAAGTGAAGGTGAGTAAGAGACTATAGGAATGTGAGTTAGGAAAACTAAAGGAAGAAAGGGGAGTAAAGAAAGGGGAGTGAGTGACAGGGAAGCAGGAGTGAGTGAGGGTGGATTCATGAAAATGAGGGATGGAAGGTGAGTGAGAGTGAATGTAGGGTCGTAAGACAGTGAGGGGACAATGGGAGTGAGGGTAACAGAGAGGAAGTGAGGGAAGAGGAGTGAGAATATGAGAGAACAGAGGGAGTGAGAGAAGGAGTGAGTAAAGGGAAGTAAGGTGAGTTAGGGAAGGGGAATGAATGAGGTAGCAAAGGAAGGAAAGAAGGGGAGTGAAGCAGAGGAACTGGGAAAAGGTGAGTGCGTGAGGAAAGAAAGGGCAAGGGGAGTTAAGGATAGGGAATGAGGATAAGTGAGGGACCCGGAGTAAGCGAACAAGGGTGAGGGAGGGTGAGAGAAGGGCAGTGAGGTTGAGGAAAGAGGGATGATAGAAGGTGGATAAAGGCGAGTGAGTTTAAGACAAGGGGACTGAGGGAGTGAGGACATAGAGGTAGTAAAGGAACGAGTGACAGTGACAGAAAGGGACTG
The DNA here is from genome assembly GCF_964261635.1 of Lissotriton helveticus. Lineage (NCBI taxonomy): Eukaryota > Metazoa > Chordata > Amphibia > Caudata > Salamandridae > Lissotriton > Lissotriton helveticus. The sequence goes on from NC_136062.1 coordinate 460,927,064, forward strand.
AGTGAGAGAGCAAAGAAAGCTAAGTGAAAGAGTGTGGGTGAGTTATAGGGAGTGAGCGTGACAGAAGAAGAGTGAGAGACTGAAGGGATGGAAAGAGTAAGGCTAAGAAAAAGGGAGTGAGGGAAGGGGAGTGAGGAAGTAAGAGGACAGAGGGAGTGAGAGAAGGAGTTAGTGAAGTGGAGTAAGGAGAGTAAGGGAAAGGAAAAGAGTGAAGGAGCGAAGGAAGGGAAGAGAGAGGAAGGGAAGGGAAGTAAAGCAGGAGGTCTTTAAGAAGGTGAGTGTGGGAGGGGAGTGAGGGAAAGGGGAGTAAACATGCGGATTGAGAATAAGTGAGGGAAGCGCAGTAAGGGAACAGGGGTGTGTGTGGGTGAGAGAAGAGTAGTGAGGTTAAGGAAAAGAGTGATGAGAAAGTACATTTTGTTTGTCAAACTTACCTTATAAGTAATGTAAACTTAATTACATATTTTTACTAAATGTAACATCTGTGGAAGAGAAAAAAAAGTAAGTTATAATATTTACAATATATATTTCACAATACAAGAGACAAGGCAGGAGATTAAAAGTCATAAACGAGTAGTAAGAGATAAAGTAGGAGTGAAGGACACAGAAAGGGAAACAAAGGAATGGTGAAGGTTAGAGAGAGTGAAAAAGAAATAGAGGGTGAGCAAATTACTAAGAGGATCATCAGATGGATACATTCAGTGACAGAGAGGAAGAGAAGGAGAGAGAAATGAAGTGAAGGTGAGTAAGATACTATAGGAATGTGAGTTCGGAAAACTAAAGGAAGAAAGGGGAGTAAAGAAAGGGGAGTGAGTGACAGGGAAGCAGGAGTGAGTGAGGGTGGATTCATGACAATGAGGGATGGAAGGTGAGTGAGAGTGAATGTAGGGTCGTAAGACAGTGAGGGGACAATGGGAGTGAGGGTAACAGAGAGGAAGTGAGGGAAGAGGAGTGAGAATATTAGAGAACAGAGGGAGTGAGAGAAGGAGTGAGTAAAGGGGAGTAAGGTGAGTTAGGGAAGGGGAATGACTGAGGTAGCAAAGGAAGGAAAGAAGGGGAGTGAAGCAGACGAACTGGGAAAAAGTGAGTGCGTGAGGAGAGAAAGGGGAAGGGGAGTTAAGGATGGGGAATGAGGATAAGTGAGGGAACCGGAGTAAGGGAACAGGAGTAAAGGAGGGTGAAAGAAGGGCAGTGAGGTTGAGGAAAGAGGGATGATAGAGGGTGGATAAAGGCGAGTGAGTGTAAGACAAGGGGACTGAGGGAGTGAGGACATAGAGGTAGTGAAGGAAATAGTGACAGAAAGGGACTGAGTGAGAGAGCAAAGAAAGGTAAGTGAAAGAGTGTGGGTGAGTTATAGGGAGTGAGCGTGACAGAAGAAGAGTGAGAGACTGAAGGGACGGAGAGAGTAAGGCTAAGAAAAAGGGAGTGAGGGAAGGGGAGTGAGGAAGGAAGGAAGAGGACAGAGGGAGTGAGAGAAGGAGTTAGTGAAGTGGAGTAAGGAGAGTAAGGGAAAGGAAAAGAGTGAAGGAGCGAAGGAAGGGAAGAGAGAGGAAGGGAAGTAAAGCAGGAGGTCTGAAAGAAGGTGCGTGTGGGAGGGGAGTGAGGGAAAGGGGAGTAAACATGCGGATTGAGAATAAGTGAGGGAAGCGCAGTAAGGGAACATGGGTGTGGGTGGGTGAGAGAAGAGTAGTGAGGTTAAGGAAAAGAGTGATGAGAAAGTAAATTTTGTATGTCAAACTTACCTTATAAGTAATGTAAACTCAATGACATATTTTTACTAAATTTAATATCTGTGGAAGAGAAAAAAAAAGTGAGTTATAATATTTACAATATATATTTCACAATACAAGAGACAAGGCAGGAGATTAAAAGTCATAAAAGGGTAGTAAGAGATAAAGTAGGAGTGAAGGACACAGAGAGGGAAACAAAGGAATGGTGAAGGACAAAGAGAGGGAAAAAGAAATAGAAGGTGCACAAATTACAAAGAGGAGAATGAGGCAGATAGATTCAGTGATAGAAAGGAAAAGAGGGAAATGAACTGAAGGTGAGTAAGATACTAAAGGAATGTGAGTTAGCAAAACTAAATGAGGAAAGGGGAGCAAGGGAAGGGGAGTGAGTGAGAAGGAAGGGGAAGAGAGTGAGGGTGCACTCACGACAATGAGGGATGGAAGGTGAGTGAGGGTGAGTGAAGGGGCGTGACAGAGTGAGGAGACAGAGGGAGTGAGGGTAACCGAGAGGGAGTGAGGGAAGAGGAGTGAGGAAGTGAGAGGACAGAGGGAGTGAGAGAAGAAGTGAGTAAAGTGGAGTAAGTTGAGTAAGGGAAAGAGAATGATTGAGGGAGCAAAGGAAGGAAAGAAAGGAAGGGGAGTGAAGCAGAGGGACTGTGAAAAGGTGACTGCGGGAGCAGAGTGAGAGGAAGGGCAGTTAAGGATAGGGAATGAGGATAAGTGAGGGAAGTGGAGTAAGGGAACGGGGTGAGGGAGGGTAAGAGAAGGGCAGTGAGGTTGAGGAAAGAGGAGTGATAGAGGGTGGATAAATGTGAGTGATTGTAAGTGAAGGGGACTGAGGGAGTGAGGACGTACAGGTATTGAAGGAAAGAGTGAGAGAAAATGACTGAGTAAGGGAGCAAAGAAAGGTAAGTGAGGGAGTGTGGGTGAGTTATAGGGAGTGAGCATTGCGGAAGAGGAGTGAGAGAGTGAGAGGACGGAGAGAGTGAGGCTAAGAGTGAGAGAGTGAGGGAAGAGGAGTGAGGATGTGAGAGGACAAAAGGAGTGAGAGAAGGACTGAGTGAAGTGGAGTAAGGTAAGTGAGGCAAGGTGAATTACTGAGGGAAGAAAGAAAGGAAAGAAGGGGAAGGGGAGTGAAGTAGAGAGACTGACAGCTGGAAAGTGGTGGATGGGAGAAAGGGAAAGGACAGTGAAGAAATGGGGGATGAGGATAAGTGTGGGAAGTGGAATAAGGGAAGGGAGGTGAGGGAGAGGGTGGTAAAAGGTGAGTGAGTGTGAGACAAGGGGAGAATAATATACATTTTATAATACAAAATACAAAATAATTTGTACAACATGTTATATGGTTTATTTTTGCTGTTCTCAGAATATATTGAATTTCACTTAAAACGGTGACTTCAATACTACTCATCATATAACAGCGGGCAAAAAAAACACAATCAAAAAGATTGTGTTTAAAAAACCCATACAACGTTTCAATAAATAATGTAAAATTTTGAAAAAACGTATCTTAACTCACTTTTGATCCACGTACTTTTCCACAAGGCCAAATAGTATATGGAAAGTCCTTTTCTTTGGAAATTACTCAATAGTATTCTTAATCTTCCATTTACCCGAGTTTCTGAAAGAAAAGCTCCAACATCTTTTACATTATGAAACAATAGTTATATTTCCACCTCTGGCTTACTTATGATTCACATTTCCTATAATACTCATATCACTCACTATGTGATACACTTACACTACCTCTATGACAACTACAAGTTTTTTATTATCTTGATCACTCTCACTCACAAAGTAATTTTGAACAGCAGACTAAGGGGCATATTATCAAGGACAGGCGATACATTATCGCCGCTTTTATCGGCAGGAAACTGCCGATAAAGCGGTGATAATGGCCTTGATAATACGCTCTATGAATTCCAATCGAAGCCCATGTTAGATGTGAACACATCTAACATGGGCTTCGATTGGAATTCATAGAGCATATCGGCAGTTTATCGGCAGTTTCCTGCCGATAAAAGCGGCGATAATGTATCGCCTGTCCTTGATAATATGCCCCTAAGTTTTATTAACTGCTCCAAATTTCATAGGCCAATTACCTTTCCAAAAATTTCGGTTGTAAGAATACTAGGTAGGAATTTGGTAAGTCAAAAGGCAAACGTTGTTTGAAAGTCAATTCTATGGCAGGACCGGAGGCTTCGGATTATGCCTTTCTTCCTTCGCTTTATTGCATAAACAGCAGCAAGAAAAACTACAAACAACTACATTTCCCATGAGCAGCAGGGAAAAAAAGAGTCACAATGATAGTCCTTCGTCGCTATCCAGGCTCCGGCAGCTCCCATCATGCCTTGCAACTGGTTCCTCCTCCTCTTTCTTCGCTGCTCAGCAGCAAGTTAAGTGGCTTTTTCTTTCTCTCTGTCGTATTTGGGACTGTGTGGGTAGTGTTCGTGTTTTGGGCAGGCGCTGACCTGTTTTCTTTCCTACAGAGTCCCCTGTGGTTCGCGGGACGCTTTTGGCGCTCCTCACGCAACCTACTCCCTTTAGTGAGTGCGGTGTGTGCTTCCCGCCGCGAGAGGGGCGAAATTTTTTCCTCAGGGTTAACGGTGCTCCTGCCTCCCGGCTTGACAACCTGCGGGGTCGCAATTGTAGGTCTCCCCTTGTGTTGAACGCCCTGTTGGGTTGTATTTTATTTATCTGAACACCCTGCGGGGTCGTAATTGGTACCGGCTTGCTGGTGCTGGGAACGCTTGCCGGGTTGGCGCCCTGTGAACCAGAGGGCTGCAGCGTTCCCTGGGCTTTGCCCGTGAATTGTGTGCCTTAGTGCCCCCCTTCTTTTCTGGGTTCCCTCCCAGGCCACATTTGGTTCCTGTTAAGGGCCTCGTTATTGGCTGTGCCGCAGATCCCTTCTTGCCAGAGCCTAATTTCACTCATAATGCAGGGGGATCAAGAGCAATTTCCAGAGGGCGATCCTCTCAGCTACGGGCCTTGGGACGATGATTTCTACCAGGCGTGGTTGACTCCATGCCTAAGATGGCTGAAACCTTTGGGTATTAGACTGAATTGTGGGGGACACCTAGAAGCATTGCAGAAGTTTCGTATTATTAGATCTGAGTTCGTTGTGGTTTGTGTGGCCAAGTTTCTTTGTATGAAGGTCTTTTTTTTATCTGTAAAGTCTTTATTGATTGATTGTTTAATATTTCCTTTTACATTAGGTATTATGAATGTTATTTTATTAATATGTAATGAATTGTATGTTGTCTTTTATGAATTTTACTTCAAAATAAAGACATATTGACCTGACCTGACTCCATTTATAGAGCTGTTGACCAAGCTATGGTGCCCTTGGAACAACGCCTCACGGCTCGGTTGGACGAGGCTTACTCCAAGTTGGCAGCTCTGATTCCTACACCGGCGCCGGCCCCGGACCCTGCGTCCTCCCCCGCCGCCCCTCCCCCCAAGAAGCCCTGTGCTGAGGGGGTTGACGCAGAAGTTTTGCTCGGGTCAAGAACGCCTTCATGGCGCATGAGGGATCCCAACCCACCACGGTCCCCGCGGAGGTCCCCCCCCGACCCCGCGCACTATGTCCCCTGATTTACAGGACGATGGGGATTCCCCGGACACTGATGAGGAGGCCTGTTCGTCAAGGTCATGGCTCCCATCTCAGACCGCTTCTTCGGAAGCTCCGTCAGACATGTTGGATTCGGACGACATCGTCCACCCCAGGTCCTCGGACTGGGTCCCTGGTGACAAAGTAGCCAGGTATGTGGCCGGTCGCTTGCGGAAGCCCATGGAGAAGGACGCTCGGAGCCGCCTTCGGGCGGAGTGTCCGCGGCCTACCCTGGAGGGCAAAGTTGCCATGACGCCTGACATAGACCCCCAAAATGGCGACGTTCTTGGCGAAGTTTGTCAGGGATCCTCGCATAGGGATTGACAGGTCCTGGCGCACGTGCCAGGACAAGTTACTGGACGCAGTGGGCCCGCTCACCAAAATACTGGGCATGGCCGAGGAGGCCAAAGTCTCAGGAGATCAGATTTCCCCGGAGGTCCTCTCTCAACTGGGCCCAGAGGGCCATTATTTTCCTTGGAAATGCGAATTGTGCCCTCTCTACTGAGAGAAGGAGGTCACTACTAATTAAAATCGACCCTAAGTTGGGTGACCTCGCTTCTTCTGAAGCTGGTGCTGTGGCTCAAGGGGGGCACGTTCGGCCGCGGCAACCCCTCTGATCGAGGGCAAGGCTCCGGTCGTGGACGAGCACAGGATGGTGCCTGTTTCAACAACTTCTACCCCACCTGGGGTCAGCAGTTTCAGCAGTTTCGAGGCCGTGGCGGCCAGAGATGACAACCCCAAGGTGTTGGAAGAGGTGAGTGTGCTGCCTTCAGCGAGCTTGCGGGTTGGGGGGTGCTTGGCGCAATTTCTCCCAGCATGGGCCTCCTTGACCAGCGATGCGTGGGTGCTACAGACGGTCCAGGGCTTCCGAATGGAGTTTCATGGCCGTCCTTTTCAGCATCGGCGTCCCCTCCCCATTACCTTTTCGCAGCGCGATGCAGATTTAGTGCGCGACGCCCTCCTCCACAAAGGGGCGATTTGCGGCGCGCAGGAACACCCCGAAGGTTTCATCAGCAATCTGTTTTTGGTCGACAAGGTCGATGGGGGCAGTCGACCAGTCATCAACCTGAAAGAGTTCAACGAATGGCTGGTCTACCGCCATTTCAAAATGGAGGGAATCCACCTCCTGAGGGATGTTTTGCGCCCGTCCGATTGGATGGTAAGGCTCGACTTGAAAGACGCTTACTTGGAGATTCCCATCTTTCCCCCTCACTGTCGTTTCCTTCAATTCAGATGGGACGGTCTAATCTACGAGTTCTGTCGTGTTTTGGCAGCTCCTGAGTTAGCGTTTAGCACAGCTACACGGTCTTTTCTGTTAACTTGACCAAAATGAACGGGGGCCATTTTGAATCCCTCTGACTTCCGTTTCCTATGAACACGCTGCCTCGTGGTCAGTATGCCCTTTCGTCCTTTCTCGATACCCATGGTCACTAGTCTGCTCGGCAACAGGCTATTTTTAGTACTGGTCAAGCGCACATGCGCACTACGCACCAATTGGTCACTCTTTAGGAATGTTCACACTAACTGACCAGTGCTGTTGAAACTCCTCCCACACGTTGGCTGTGTTCCAAAAATGACCTTATATGTACCTAAAATGTGTAACTTGTAACCGCCTATCTTTTTATTACTATTAAACTGTATAAAAGAGGTCGCGCACCAATGTTCGGTGTGCTACTTCTTACATTGCCGAAGGGTGCTGTAGGAATGTATCACCACGCCATGGGGTCTTAATAAACTTGTCTTTTACCTTTTCCAGTGTCCGTGCCAACTTCTATACTAAGGCGTCCGAGAATTTAGCAGAGTATGTAGGCCTGATTTGAACCCAACACCACAATTGGCGACCACGAAGGGACTCATCGGCGACTCGGATGCCCGAAGGAGAGGTCGTGACGAAGGTTAGGAAACTCGCCATGGACGCGATCGCTGCCATTGAGTGACCCGAGTCTCGGCACCCACGGTGTGTTTTCCCTTCCTTCCGATCTGACCTTCCAGGTGGCGCCGGTCCTCGACTGAGATTCTGATCTTCGATTGTCGTGATGTGCCGTTTTGGCTGATTTGACCACAGAACTTGGCAGTTGGACTTTGGACGTTTGAAAATATTTGGTAAGCTTTTAAGTGGTGAGGTAGTCTACTGACACTTACTGTGTTTTTTTGAAACTTTGAATTTGAATTTGAATTTGTTAGCTAACGTTTTGAATCTTTGAATTTGAATTTGAATATGTGAAGTGCACCTCACATAGGCAGGCATGTAGGGATATTTCTCTGATTTATTTGATTTGAACAGTGCACCGTGTTAGGTGACATTTTTGTAGTATCACGTTTTGTGGTACTTTTTGAAACATGCCTGTTTTTAGCACACTCCGTAGGATGTGCTGTTCTGAAAACGGTACCAATTATCGATTAAGTGCAAAACAGCCGGCTCCCCCAGAGGGGACTCCAAATCGTGACATGTATGTAAAATTCGGTATTCCACCAATAATGTATAGTACATTATGGCATAAGTATACTAAAACTGATCGTGAATTACAGTGGCCACTATATGGGTCGTTTGACCTTCGAAAGGTACAGTATGTAGAACAGTGTTTGTTTCAGCGAAGGTCTAGACAAGATATGTTTGATTGTGTGCGTATGTGGGAGAAAGAGGTGCGTGAACGAGCGAAGCGTGAGGAAGCCTTGGCGGAGAAAGTGCAGCGGAAGGCTGCACATGACAAAGCTTTACAGCTACAGGAGAAGGAATTACAGGAAAAGAAAGAGAGGGAGAGACGAGAACGCAATTTACAGGTTAATGGTCAATTCCCTATCAGGCGTCCTCTTTATCCAGTCCTTACTAATGAAACGGATGATTTTTCATTACTAGATCGGTGTCCGCCTCCGTATGTCGTACCTACGGCTCCGAACGAGGACTCGGACGAGGATAGTGATCGAACACAGCGTACCAGGTTACATGCGGAACGAGCTGCGGAATTACGTTCATTTGCACGAAAATTAAATATTAATACTGTTACTGTTTCTGACGTTACTGAACAAATGGAACAGTGGCCTGATAAGGAACGACTGTATTTTTTAGGTCATTTTGGAGATGAAGTTGTTGAGCGGTATAGAAAATATTCTTTCGAGTTAGAACCAAAGGAGATATCCAAGGGTTGTGAGAATTTTCGTAAAGGTCTTTTTGTCCTTTCAGATGCGGACGACTTCTTCAAACGTTTGATTGAACTGCGTAATGAGGCGACACGACTACGGGAGTTGGAAAAGTCGAAGAATTCGTCTACGTCTGGAGCGACGGAGATATCCAAAGAATGCCCTATCTTTGAAACAGATAAGATCGCTGCGATTAATGTTAGACCTATGCGAGAAGCTGCGCCTTTATATGTCCCTCATAAAGGGGATGGCACAGATGATGATAAGAGATCAAAAGACGCGAAAGGATATTTTGTATATAACTGGGTTTATACGCCTTGGAATAGAGCAGATGTTATGGCACTGAAGAATGCGTTACCTGACCCCCGTAAAAATCCTGCGGCTTTCTATGAAAATGTTGAAAGTGCAATTTCTTCGTGTATCATGACGTTAGTTGATATTGATCTATTTTTCGGGTTGATATTGCCCCCTGACATGTGGAGAGCAATTCGTAGGTTTGATGACCTCACGACTCTCGGGGCCACTTGGAAAGATCTTGTTCAGGCTGACTTAGATAGAGAACCAGCATGTAAGCCGTGTCAATTAATATTAGACCTTCCAGGGGCCATACTAACAAAACTAAAGACTCTTGCTCCCGCTAAAAAGATTGATTGGACTATATTAGCCTCTTGTAAGCAGAAAGCGGATGAATCAGTTTCCGATTTTTTCTCTCGCTTCGAGGAAGCGTTCCATGATTACAGTGGTCAATTATTGACAGAAGATACTGGCAGGCATTTATTTGTTGATAAGTATGTGGCTAATCTCCTACCGGAGATTGCGAAGCGATTGAAAACGAGTGAAAGTTCATGGACCACAGCGACCCCAGTTTCTTTATTGACTATGGCTCAATATTATGAAAGACAGGAATTGGAGGCGAAAGAAAGTAGTGAAAAGAAGGCGAAGGAATTGAAAACGAAGGTAATGTTAGCTCAGGTTCAGGCTACGAGAGGGAACACTAGAGGGGGACGAGGATCGTACAGTAATGCTCCTCCCCCTCGTTCTGACATTTCTGTGAATCAATGTGCATACTGCAAACAGTTTGGGCATTGGATTGCAGACTGTCCGGTGTTTCGAGAGCAGCGTAATTTGAGGGGGCGAGGAAGTGGAAGGTCTAGAAGTTATTATGGAGGGTCAAGAGGAGGTTATGGCACGAATGATCGTGGGGGATATGGAGCGAGGGGTCGTGGTCAGTCAGATTATAATACGTTTGATAATCGCAATCAATATCAGATAAATGAGGGTGGTCCTGCTGAACTACGGGATGAGCATTACGCATAGGATTGCGTAGGATGGGGTGTGGAATCGGTTGAGGTACCAGTTGATCAGAGGGGTCCATACATAGAAGCACATGTTCTGGGTTCCACTGATCAATTTCTGGTCGATACAGGAGCTACTCGTAGCGCTTTGTCCAAATACTTGGTTCCAAGGGCTCCCCTGTCTGGCGAGGTAATTACAGCAATAGGGTTCGATGGAACACCTACTTCTAGCCCATTGTCTCAACCAGTTGCATTTCATGTCGATAAATTTGCTGCCCCTTGTCCCTTTTTGTTGTCTCCGAATACACCAGATAATATTATTGGACTCGATATGTTAAAACACTTTCGAGCTACTATTCGCTGTGCCCCAGAAGGAGTGCGAGTTGTGTTGAATGAGAATTACCCAGATTTTGAGCGAGTGTGTTTTCTCCATGAATCTGAAGTATTGGCCTCCTTACCGAAAACGTTGTGGGCCACTTCTGACACGGATGTAGGGTGAATGATAATTCCTCCAGTGCGTATTACTGTAAAGGAGGGAGTATCTCTGCCACGTGTCCCGCAATATAAGATTTCTAGAGAAGGTGAACTTGCTTTAATACACATTGTAAATGATTTGATTTCGGCAGGAGTAGTCGAGGAAGTTCCTTACAATGTTTGCAATAGTCCAATTTTACCGATCCTTAAGAGAGATACAGATGCTAAGGTTTACCGTTTCATTATTGATTTGAGGGAAATAAACAAGATAGTAGTGCCTCAGTACCCGGTGGTGTCTGACATCACCACATTGCTTACGTTGGTTCCACCGACGGCAACTACTTTTACAGTCATTGATTTGAAGAATGCCTTCTTTTCGATCCCTGTACATCCTGACAGTCGATATCTATTCGGCTTTACATTAAATAATAAATCGTACAGATTCTGTCGAGTTCCTCAAGGCTATACTGAAAGTCCTAGCATTTATAGTCAAGCATTAAAAAGACAGCTTGATTCCTTTGACTTACAAGAGGGAGTGGTTCTCATTCAATATGTAGACGATATCTTACTTGCTGCAGACACGCCAGAACAATGTGAGAAGAGTACCTTTTCCTTGCTTTCCTTCCTGGCTAAACATAATCATAAAGTTTCGAAGAAAAAGCGACAATATTGTAGACCAAAGGTGACCTACCTCGGTCATCTTTTGTCTAAGGAGGGCCGTGCATTGACACCAGATCGAATTCAAGCAATTCTAGATACTCCAGTCCCTCGCACTCAGAAAGATGTTCGCGCCTTTATAGGTTTGACGTCTTTTTGTAGGCAATGGATACTGGGTTTTTCGCATATCGTTAAGCCATTGTTGGCATTGTTGTCTAAAGATACACTGATTTCCATTGAATGGACGGATGAATGTCAGAATGCTTTTGAGCAATTGAGACAAGCTCTTTGTTCTGCACCAGTGTTGGGTACACCTGATTACACGAAGATCTTTACATTATATGTACACGAGAAGGATGGGTGCGCATTGTCAATGTTAGTGCAGACACACGGAGACAAACAGAGGCCTTGTGCATACTTCTCGGCGGTACTCGACCCTGTGGCTCGAGGATTGCCTGGATGTTTTCGAGCAGTTGCAGCAACAGCAGTAGCGATACGACAAAGTGAGGGAATAGTTTTGTCACACAAATTGTTGGTGCTAGTTCCCCATGCAGTAGATGCGTTACTGAATCAAACGAAAACACAGCATCTAACTAGTGCCCGTCTGACAGGATATGAGCTAACGTTGTTGGCGCCGCACATCACACTAAAACGATGTGCAACATTAAATCCTGCTACTTTATTGCCGGATCCTGTTGCTGAGACCCAGAAGGAAGAACAACATGATTGTGTTTTTCTGACTGAGGAACAGACAAAGGGTCGTATCGATTTACAGGATACGCCATTTCCAGATGTAGATGGGGAACTGTGGGTTGATGGGTCATGTGTGAGGTTACCAGATGGTACGACTTCCGCAGCTTATGCGATCACGACACTTAAGACTGTGATAGAAGCAGCACGGATACCCCAAAAATCGGCTCAAGCGGCTGAGTTGATAGCCTTAACGAAGGCATGTGAGTTAAGTGCTGGACTATGTGTGAACATTTACACGGATAGTCGTTACGCTTTTGGAGTAGTGCATGATTTTGGCCTACTTTGGAAGGAACGAGGATTCCTGACTTCACACGGAGTACACATCATGCATGGAGAATTAGTACGCGATCTCCTGAATGCACTGTTATGCCCAAAGAAAGTTGCAATAGTCAAGTGCAGCGCACATAAAAAGGTGACGGACAAAATAGGACAGGGCAATGCTTTTGCAGACCGCATTGCGAGAGAGACCGCTAAGCTGAAAAATAATTTCCCCATGTATGTGGTGAAGTCACAAGCTGAGCGGTGGCATGATGCTAGAGAAGAAATACTCGATATACAGAAGTCAGCATCAGAGGCAGAACTTGTGAAATGGGCCATCGAGGGAGTACTGGATGATGAGGGTTGCTGGCGTAGTAAAGATATGGAGAGATGGAAACTACCCATGGCCTATTTACAAACAATGGTGCAAATGACACATGGACTGGCACACATTGGAGCTCTCGCAATTACTAAATTGCTTACACGAGTTTGGGAAAATGCTGACATTACTAGCACGGCTAAGAGAGTAGTGCAGACCTGTCTGATATGTTTGCAGCACAATCCTGGACAAGGGACTCATACTCCTAAAGGTGGGTTTGTTCCACCTACTGCACCATTCGAAGTATTGCAAATGGATTACATCCAGCTGGAACGCTGTAATAATCTCAAGTATGTCCTAGTGGTGGTGTGTGCCTTCAGCAAATGGATTGAGGCTTACCCTACGAAAGACAATACAGCATTGACAACAGCTAAGGTGCTACTCAAGGAGTACTTCCCGCGATACGGTGTTTGTAAACTTATGTGGAGTGATAACGGCCCTCATTTCATTGGGAAAGTGGTGGAGTACGTCCTGAAAGGATTGGGAATAAAACAAAGATTCCATGCTGTCTTTCATCCGCAATCAGCAGGTTTAGTAGAGAGATACAATGCAACTCTGAAGCTGAAGCTAGCAAAGATAGTGGCATCGACATCTCTGAAATGGCCGGACGCTTTGCCTCTGGCATTGCTGTCCATTCGATCAGTGCCCCATTCTCGGTCTGGCCTCACACCCTATGAAGTGGTGTTTGGAAGGCCTATGAATATCTGGGGAGTTCCAAAACCTCGTTTGATACATGATATGCCTTGTATAATGATGAACGATTATCTGGCACGATTAACAAATGATTTGCTTTCTATTCATCAACAGGTTCGAGAGGCGCTCCCTGATAATTCTGCTGGTGAGGCTCACGATCTCCGCCCTGGGGACCACGTGATGGTCAAAGTCTTTGAGCGATCCAGCAGTTTGGAACCGAGATGGCATGGCCCTGAGCAAGTGCTGCTGGCTACGCGAACTGCCGTGAGAGTCACCAATAAGAAACGGTGGATACATTCAACGCACTGCCGACGTGTCTCTCCGGATCTGGTGAGCCCTGTGGTGCTATCTGACTACAGAAAGATTTTGGATACAGAAAAGAGCCCAGCTGTCACGCCTGATGAATTGGAGGGAGCCTTCCCGGACCACGTTGTTTCTGATAAAGTGAAATATAATCTACGCCCCAGGAAATAAGATTTCTCTTGTGCTCTTTTTGAAACTGGTTGGTGACCGCTCTGAGGTTTGTGAAACGGAAGCCGGGAATATCAAGGGGGGGGGATCAGTTCTGCCCAGTGTAGCGACACCCGTCTTGAATCCCGGAGAACAAATCAACGGCAGCCTCGGTTCAGAACCATCGTTTTATTTTTTCCCGCGTAGTGTTGTTTTTGAAGAAGTATTGTTTTATGAACTATGGCCTCTCCTTCGACACGAAAGAGGAGAATTCTTGGTGCTGTTTTGTTTGTTTTGACTGTAGTGGTGATCGCAGTATTAGCTTGGACTATAGAACTGTTGTTTCCTGTACGAGAACATTTACTGCCCACCACTCCAAGCCCGTCTGAACATTTTCATTTCACTCTGCCTTTTCATGAAGAAAGACATAGACAGACTTATTTGAACAACAGCTTTATTAAGATTCTGCATCATACTCATAATATGACCAATACGTCCAATTGTTGGGTGTGTGGAATGTTGCCCGGACATCAGAAGAAAGGAGGAACACCACTCATTCCTCTCCCGTTTTCTCATAATGGTTCTTGTCATGCTTGGTACACTCTTCTTTTTACTCTGCGATGGCCAACGAAAGGTGGACTACTTTTTCGGTTGAATAAAATATGCTATAACGATAAAGATGGCTATCCACACGCTGAAGGAACTAAATTCGAATGGGAAGAATATCGTCCGGACAATGTTTCTACACCTCGTGTATATACGAATCAAAGACTTATAAATGTGACGAGCATGCATATAATAACCGTTATCGATACAAAAGCAGATTTGTGTATCAGAAATAAAGGTACAATCCCTGTAGGCCGCAGTGAATGTAATATTACGCTTACCTTTGATACACCGACTGGAATTGCATTTGTAGCTTCACATAACACATATTTCATTTGTGGAAATAAGGGATACCATCGTCTACCATTGGGATGGTTGGGAACGTGTTATATAGCGTTTGTATTACCACCTGTGTTTATTGCTCCTCCCATGTATCACAATGATTATGTTTTGTACCATGATTTCATATTGAATAGAGTGAAACGAACAATAGATCTTGATGAAATAGACCAGACTGATACCACTTTACAACAATATGAAGATTTCAATTTGGGGTTATTTTCATTCGTAGGAGCTGCATTGAATAGCAGGAAGATAAGGCGGCTTACACGTGTGGTAGAAGCCGTTGCTAATGAAACTGCCTCTGCTTTAGGGAATATTACTGAAGAATTACAAATTACCAGAATTGTAGCGCTCCAGAATCGAATGGTTCTAGATGTGATACTAGCTGATAGGGGTGGAGCATGCCGTGTCATCGGAAGTAGTTGTTGCGTGTACGTACCAGATAACTCACCTTCTGTATATGATTCAATTACAAAATTACATAAGATAGCTGCTGAGATCCACCCAGAAAATGGAACATGGACCTTTTCTGGTTGGTTCTGGACCCTGCTTAGTACTTGGGGTTGGAAATTATTAACGATTCTCTGTGTTTTTATTGGAGTACTATTTTTTCTTTGTCTATGTATTCAATGTGGCCCTACATTATGTTCTGTATGTATCACAGCCTGTATTCCGTCCAAACGAGCTATTGTTAAGCAAGAGAAACTGATCAATGATGAAGTATTGAAAATAATGGCTATTAACATTGAGGATGAACATTCTGACTATGTCCACTATGAGGTAGCTTTTGCTAAACGCTAAAAGGGCCGTCTGTCGTGTTTTGGCAGCTCCTGAGTTAGCGTTTAGCACAGCTACACGGTCTTTTCTGTTAACTTGACCAAAATGAACGGGGGCCATTTTGAATCCCTCTGACTTCCGTTTCCTATGAACACGCTGCCTCGTGGTCAGTATGCCCTTTCGTCCTTTCTCGATACCCATGGTCACTAGTCTGCTCGGCAACAGGCTATTTTTAGTACTGGTCAAGCGCACATGCGCACTACGCACCAATTGGTCACTCTTTAGGAATGTTCACACTAACTGACCAGTGCTGTTGAAACTCCTCCCACACGTTGGCTGTGTTCCAAAAATGACCTTATATGTACCTAAAATGTGTAACTTGTAACCGCCTATCTTTTTATTACTATTAAACTGTATAAAAGAGGTCGCGCACCAATGTTCGGTGTGCTACTTCTTACATTGCCGAAGGGTGCTGTAGGAATGTATCACCACCCCATGGGGTCTTAATAAACTTGTCTTTTACCTTTTCCAGTGTCCGTGCCAACTTCTATACTAAGGCGTCCGAGAATTTAGCAGAGTATGTAGGCCTGATTTGAACCCAACACCACAGTTCACCACGCTACCTTTCAGGCTATCCTCGGCGCCGTGGTGCTTCACAAAGGTGCTGCGCCCGGTCGTCGAGGCATTGCGAGCTCGAGGTATCCGGATGATCGTTTATCTGGACGACATGCTCTTCATGGTCCAGTGTCCGAGGCGCCTTTCGGCACAACTTCAGATGGCCGTCAATCTGCTCCAGGATCTGGGGTTTGTTATCAACGAGAAGAAATCTCTTCTGGTTCCCACTCAAAGCGCCGCATTTCTGGGTTTCACTGTGGACTCGGTGTCGGCCACATTGAGCCTTCCGGCTCGAAAGATGGTGAAGATCCGACACAAGTTGCGTCAGATGCTGGCGAAATCTCACACGTCGTTGCGCCATTTGGCGCGCTTGGTGGGCCTCCTGTCTTCTTCGATTCAGGCCATCTTCCCGGGTCCCCTTCATTATCGGGCCATGCAGCCCCTGAAGGCGTACCACCTGCGGAAGGGTCTGACCTACTCCCAGTTGATCCCTCTGTCGGAGGAGGTGAGGGACGAGATGAGGTGGTGGCTGACACACATGGAAGCCTGGAATGGGCGTGCGATTTTCGGCTCCGAGCCGGATGTAGTTATCGAGTCGGACGCCAGTCGCTCCGGTTGGGGAGCCAGGTGTGGAGATTTTTCCACGGGAGGAGCCTGGTCTGCCCTAGAGCAGTCCTTGCATATCAACTGTTTGGAATTGCTAGCAGGCCCCTTTGCGGTCCGGTGCTGGACCAAGGACAGGGTTCAATCTTGCGTGCTCCTCCGGATGGACAACGTATCGGCAGTCCGATATATCAACCACCAGGGTGGAATGAGGTCCAAGATGTTAGCGGGCCTTGCCAAGGACTTTTGGCATTTTTGCCTCGACCGACAAGTGTCGGTCACAGCGGAATATCTGCCGGGTCGTCAGAACGAAGTAGCCGATTGGCACTCCCGGCACCTGCTGGACGCCAGTGTTTGGAAGATGGACCCTCTGGTATTCTCCTGGCTGGAGGACAGATGGGGCCCCTTCTGAGTGGACCTATTCGCGTCTCGTCTGTATTATCAACTTCCGAGATTCTTCAGTTGGCGTCCGGATCCGCTGGCGGAAGCGACGGATGCTTTCCTCCAGGACTGGTCAGTGGAGCAGGGGTATGCGTTTCCCCCGTTCTCAATGATTACGCGTGTGTCAGCGTTGCTTCGCCGTCAGTTGGCGGAGGTGGTTCTGATCACCCCATGGTGGAGGTCTCAAGTGTGGTTTCCAGTTCTTCTGGAACTTTCCTGGGATTCTCCAATCCTACTCCCCCACTCTCCTCACATTCTGCTCAGTCCGGAAGGAGTTCCCCACAGGTTAATCCAGGAGGGGTCCCTTCTGCTGATAGCTTGGCGGATCTCCGGCGTCGCTGGACGCTCCCAGGCCTTTCGGGACAGGCAGAAAATCTGCTCTCCAAGGCATGGGCTGAAAGCACTACAAAGAGATATCGATCAGCCTGGCATAGATGGCGTCGTTGGTGTGGGCGACGGGGTTTTGATCCCATGGGGGCTGACGTAGTTTAGGTTCTGAATTTCTTGGTTGGTCTGGCGGATGACCGCCTTGCTTACAGGTCGATTAATGCTTTCCGTTCCGCTATCTCGGCCGGGCATGACTTAATTCAAGGTTCCCCGGTTGGAGAACACCCTTTGGTGTGTAGGCTTTTGAGAGGGATTCGCCTCTCGTTGCCTCCTGAGCCACGTTATTCCGTCCTGTGGGATGTGAATAGGGTTCTGAACTTGTTTTTGTCCTGGCAACCAAATCGGTTTTCGTCTCGCAAGGAACTTACGGCTAAGTTAGCTATGCTGTTGTGCCTGGTCTATTGCAGGCGAGTTTCGGATGTAAGAGCATTGGACGTCTCTGCTAGAGTTTTCTCCCCGGACGGGGTGTCTTTCACGGTGAGTAGACGGACTAAGTCCCTTTCGAGAGTGATCTCGTACCCAGCATTCCAAGATTCCCCTAAACTGTGTGTTGTGCAGTGCCTCCGTGCGTATGAAAGTTTGACTGAAGACACTCGCCCTCCGGGCGAACGACAATTACTTATTGCCCTACGCAAGCCGTACAAGGGGGTTTCTTCCCCAACTATAGCCCGGTGGGTGCGTTGGGTGATGCAGGAGGCGGGGATTGATACCAAGCAGTTTGGTGCCCATTCAGCGAGAGGGGCGATGGCCTCTAAAGCTTTTGCCTTTGGGGCTAGGTTGGAGGATCTCATGAGAGCGGCGGATTGGTCCTCGGACTCCACGTTCAAGAAGTTTTATTTTACGCCAGTGTTGGAGGTTGCTCGGCTAATGGTCGACAAGCTTTGAACTGGCATAATCCGAAGCCTCCAGTCCTGCCATAGAATGAGAATTTGCCTAGCCTTGGTGCTGGTAAGTTCCAATTCTATTAAGGGCTCGGAGGCGAGGATTATCCCCCCCAATGACTTCAAGGAAGTGGACCCTCCCCGTATTGACTGTAAGTAATGCGTTTATGACATTTTACTGCTGGCTATGTTCGATACCCATTGTTGATGTTCGTGGACATGCATTTTGGGTT
Source organism: Lissotriton helveticus (assembly GCF_964261635.1). Taxonomy (NCBI): domain Eukaryota; kingdom Metazoa; phylum Chordata; class Amphibia; order Caudata; family Salamandridae; genus Lissotriton; species Lissotriton helveticus. The sequence continues at coordinate 460,945,383 of NC_136062.1, forward strand.
TATGATGGCCGTTTTGAGTCTGACACTGCGTATTTTGCAGGTAATGACGGCAATAAACAGGATGCTTGAGGTGTCTGGAGCGTAAGCTTTGCGCAAAGAAAGAGGAGGAGGAACCAGTTGCAAGGCATGATGGGAGCTGCCGGAGCTTGGATAGCGACGAAGGACTATCATTGTGACTCTTTTCTTTCCCTGCTGCTCATGGGAAATGTAGTTGTTTGTAGTTTTTCTTGCTGCTGTTTGTGCAATAAAGCGAAGGAATAAAGGCATAATCCTCGCCTCCGAGTCCTTAATAGAATTGGAATTTACCAGCACCAAGGCTAGGCAAATTCTCATTGAGTATGATTACAATTAATCCAGCCTTTTTGACATTTTAAATAAGCAGTGTAATGTCCTGATGTTGTCGAAGGACCATCATGGAAAATAATTGCTGCAGTTGCAAAGGTTCTTCCTGAAATTGATAATTGAGAAGCCACAACATTTTTAATTAAAGTTGTCAATTTAGTTCCATCAGGTCTACATCGTTCGAACATTAAAAATAAAATTACATACTGTCCATATCTTTGTATAAATAATGTTGATAGCATTGCAGATTTACATTGAGAACAGACCATGTTTTGATTTGCTTCTCTAACTAATTTATTAAAAGACACTGATTTGCAGTCTGGTAAAGTCAAATATATAAATCTTTCAGTGTCTATTGTAGTAGTACTTGAAAAGGAGCAATTGTCGCAGTTATGCTGCCATTTATAAGAAAGGCCAAAAAGATTTTCTACTTCTACACCTTCATCTTGCAATACAACAAGCATATACATTAGAAATTCCTGACAATCTTGCTGAATATTCTGTGAAAATTGATTAGACCAGAACATATGTCTAAAACATTTCGAATTTCAGAAACACTTTGTATTTTTTTTTCTATCACTGCTACATTTCTCAAACACAGAATTCAACAAACAACAACATCTTTGATCACGATTTTCAACAATCTGTTCTTGTACAGTTTGGAAAAAAAAACATTAACCACTACATTAGCATAGCAGTTGACACCAGAACTGTTTACAAACTGAAATCCAACAACATCTTTAACTGAATCCTTTTCCTTTCTGCTTACAATTACTGGTTCATCTACTTTTTTTCTTTTTGCTACAACTTCACTACAATTTTTCTAATTTCTTCTTTTTCGGCCTACTACACGCTTTTCAAATAGAGAATATTGAGGTAAATTTGGAGCATACTCTCTTCTTAACCTATTATATTCTTTTACACAATTTAGATCTGCACTAATCTTTGTCTCATCAAAATCAATAAAGTACAATCCAGATAAAGTTCTGACTCAATCAATGAATCAATCATAATATTTGTATAGCGTGCTACTCACCCGGATGGGTCTCAATCGCTGGGGGGAGGGGAACGTTACTGCTCGAAAAGCCAGGTCTTGAGTTGCTTCCTGAAGGAGAGATGGTCCTGGGTCAGCCGAAGGTGGATGGGGAGGGAGTTCCATGTCTTGGCTGCCAGGTAGCGAGGGCAAGGCTGGTTGATCGTAGCTGGCGGGTGGGCGTGTAGAAGGTCAGGCGGTTGTTGAGGTACTTGGGGCCCAGGTCATGGAGAGCCTTGTGTGCGTGGGTGAGGAGCCTGAACGTGATCCTCTTGCTGATGGAGAGCCAGTGCAGGTCTCTCAGGTGGCCGGAGATGTCGCTGTTTCGAGGGATGTCCAGGACGGGTCATGCGGAGGCGTTCTGGATGCTTTGGAGTCTTTTCGGAAGTTTGGCTGTGGTTCCGGCGTAGAGGGTGTTCCCGTAGTCCAGTCGGCTGGTGACGAGTGCTTGGGTGACTGTCTTCCTGGTTTCGGTGGGGATCCATTGGAAGATTTTAACGCCTTCCATGCTCATGACAACACAAGACAGCGATGACTCCGTTGTTTTCTGCAGATAAGTTGCAATTGCTTTAATCATAAAACTTTTTCCAGTTCCTGCTTCTCCACTCACGTACAGTCGGACAGGTATAAATGATGTACATGAGCACTCTTTTTTCTCATGAGATAAACCATGCTCAATCTGTTCTGTGACTTCATCATATATTTGTCTCTGCTCAACATTTAGTTCTTTTTCCAAATCTTTTAAGTTAACTACATCCTCCTGAGCTTGTTCCATGGCTCTTTCCACTTCATTCATGGCAGCGGCAGCTTCATTTTGGATAATTGGTCCTCCTAGTGGATCCTGACTCAGTGAAGCAGAACTCTGACTGTCTTGAGAACTGTCTCTAGCAATCTCTGGTGCAATTGTAGCTTCTTGCTGTATTTCCTCGTTCAACATTTGCAGATAATTTGAAAAAACAGGACATTCTATGGTATCCTTGGTTGCATTGAACGAATCTTCATAACTGAGAAAATCTCCAAGTAGTTCCTCTTCTGTACGCCATGGCTTAAAGAGTTGCAAAAGAGCTAAATAGTAAAATTCCCTTTTGTCTGGAGATTCACAACTCAATTTTTGATGATTAATCAAATGGCCTTTCCTTTGTTTCACCAGACAGCCTTCACATCCAATTACAGCATATACACCTTTATTGATATCTTCTGTGATATTCCTCTTAAAAGTATAGGTTTGCAGAACTTCATAGAGACAAACGTTCTCAAGATGACTACTTCTATTTGGATAGTATGTATCCAACATGTTTGTCTTCAAAATATCTGCACTGTGTGGTTCTTTCTCCGCCAAATACTCTATTTCTTGTACAGATTTCAAAACTCGGTTTCGTGTTGCAGCAAGATCTAGGGGGTCATTATGATGACGGGCGGACTTTGTCCGCCCGTCACCATAGTGGGGAACGGGACCGCCCGCCATAAGGGCGGGGGTCTCGTGGGGGGAATTAGGATGTGCCCGCCACAGTGGCGGGCACATCCTGTAGTTTTAGCATTGTGGCGGGCGGTGCACTCTGCACCGCCCGCCACAATGCTAAAAATGCTTTTTTGCATATGCAAATGTGGGGGGGTACCATAGGTGCCCCCCGACAGTGGTGTCAACCTGGGGGCCCTGCATGGGGCCCCCGCAGCAATCCCCGCCTGCCTTTCCGTGGCGGCATTGCCGCCGCGGAAAGGCCTCTACTTTGTGCCATTGTAATATGGCTGGCGGTGTCCATTAGACACCGCCACCATATTAATCCATTACCGCCGCGGTCACAAGGCGACCGCGGCGGTAAAGCGGCGGATGGTCTTTACGTCCGCCGCTGTCCCCTCCGCCATCCTAATCTGGCGGAGGGGAAAACGAGTGTGCTTGTCGGGCGGATTGCCTCCGCCAGGGTGGCCGTGGCCACCGCCACCCTGGCGGAGGCAATCCGCCCGACATCCTAATGGGGCCCCTAGACTCACCCAAATGATTGTTCCAGATTTGGCATATAGACTTGCTGATGATAACCGATCAGAACATTCATATGCTCCAATTTCTCGATGCGACAACATCTTCAGACTGTAACTGTATAATTTCTTACTCAGACTCTTTTCATGTGAAGTTTCCTCCCACATTTCCTTCAGTTCCGTCTTTTCTGATTTTGTGATGTAAGACGTCACATATCGAGCCACAGCAATAGAGTTGTCAGCAACATATTGAATATCCATATCAGCATTCCACATGGACAAAATGACTGGGTTGTAGTCATTGATGTATTTCGATTCTTCAATTCTTCTTAGGTTGTATGTATTTTTCAGTGATTTTCTTGTCACAGTATGACGTAGAGAAGACATAAAATTATTCACTCTTCCTTTCGATGTTACTGGACGTGTAAATGTAAATGTGCTGGACTTGTAATGTAAATGTGCTGGACTTGTAAAGCGCACAGCTGCCCGTAAGCGTCCCGGCGCTTGCTTAGGGAACCCGTCCTGGTATTCCCCTGTGAGAAACCCTGGCAGGGTGTCCACAAGGTGAAAGCCAGGCATCCCGCCGCGAGGGGCCGTAGTGGAGATTAAGCAAGCTATTGCCCAGAGTCGCAGAGTGTGACCCCATGAGTTGAGTAGGCACCAGAGCGAGAATTGTCGAGTCCGTGGAATTTTGAGCCCGAGACCCGCCGAGGCGGGGAATCGAACCCTGGTCCACGGTCGATCTCAGCTTCCGGGTCTGCCGCCTCTAACCACTGAGCCACACTTCTCCACATTGACAGCGTAAACCTTGATGTCTTAAATTGTTTCCTTCTGTACTTTTCGGAACAGCACATGTAGAATACTGTTCAATGAAACTCATCACTTTTTCATCTGAATCTGTTCCAAATTTGGGTGCATCTTTGATCCATAACAGCATATGTATGTGAGGAGCACCTCTTGCTTGATACTCCTTTCTCCAAAAGAAATCCAAAACCTCTCCAAGCGGTGGATTTTTTTTGTTTGTGATAAAAGACATCATAGCTTCAAACCTATGATTGAAATACCTGCATACATTAACTGGATCCAATGAGCACAGTTCTCCAGGTGTATTGTATTCAATATTTTCAATGTTTTTATTTGCCTCTCGTAGAAATTGAAGTAAGTCTTCCCAAGCATACTCAGCACAGCTAAGAGTGAGGAACCATGTAGGAGTTCCTAAGTTTCTTAGCATACATTTCAATTCCTCATGACGACGGTACCAATACTCGTTAGTACCATGCTGACATGCCATGAGATTAATTAGCTGAGATTCCAAAACACTGTCTTGCAGTTTGACTTTATCCATAAAGTCCCTTGCTGAAACATTTTGCAGATGTACTCCACTTTTCAGTATATGGTTCACTGCATAAGAAAGTCCAGACAAGTCACTCTCAAACAGTAGATGGAACAAATATGGAATGCATTGACGAAACCTTGGATCTTCTGCATATAATCTTAAAGTCCGGTATTCAGATGCAGGAATTTGACCAGGTCGGTCGTCATATCGTCCACCTTGGCCTGTTGGAAATAACTGTGGAAACCAACGAGCTTCCAAACTTTCTTCCCATACACTAATGGGACTTCCTTTTGCTTCTTTCATTTGAAACAAGTCAACAGCATTCCCCATTACTTCTTTGGAATGCAATAGATGAACACTATAATGTTCATACATTTCTTCACTTCTAGAGACATCAACTTTTTCAATTTGCCCAGCTGAGAAATCACTGTCCTCTTCTACAGTTGTTTCCTCTTCTCCAACATATACATTTTGGTAGTGGTGATTGTTTTTTACCAAATACAACGTTGCCTTTTTGACTTTTCTAACATCCACTAATTCTTGCCAGATTTTCTTACCCTTTGTCGGAACACCATTAACTAGAATAACCAGAGGTTTCTCTTCTACTTTTTCTACACCAATTCTATCAATATTTTTCTTAAAATCTAGAGGCAAATAAACAACTCTTCCCTTTAATCCTCTCTGTAAATCTGAAGGAGGCAATTTCCCTGTCTTAGGCTCCATGCGAACAATAGCCGGAAAAGGATATACACATTGAATCAGAATAGACTCATAGGTATTTAAATCCATCAATTCAGAAGGAATGGCTTACAACTCCAACTTATTATGAGCAGCTCTAGCAGGCATTCTGTTTTCATTTAATTTATTATAACAATATTTACAAATACGTTGATCAGAACCTAAATCAAAACAATTTTCTACCAACAAATAACTTGCAAAAACCTTCCACTCATCATTATTTTCCATTTCGCTTTTTACATATAAATCAACTAATCTAGTCTGATTCTTATAATGAGTTCGTCAACAACACACACAAGTAAAATTAGGCCTTTCACTTGAATTCACCTTAAACTTTGTAGTTTCATGTTCAAATTGTTCTGTACTTGAAATCTGTACATTCTCTTTCACATTACCTTCGATTACTGTATCAGTTTCTGCACTGACCTCTTTTTCATCAAAGTAACAAAACTCAATGTCTTCACAAATGTTCTTCACATCTAGTTCAGTTCCATGCAAAAGAGCACTATTTAACTGTTTTAGCTTAAGTGCTGGAATTTTTGCATAATACAACCTTCTCACTAATTTCCTCACTCTATTATGATGCACTGCTAACATCCTAAAATGGTGAAAAACACTCTGACATACTTTTCTTGAAAGACAAGCCAGTGAATGCCCAGGCAAACCTGTTTTGTCTCTCACTCTACAAGGATCTAACTCTTGCAACATTTTCATCTTTTGTTTGAGACTTTTCTTACTATATGTCCGTAAGAAACTGAGAAACAAATCAATTGAATCCTGTTGCACACTACAAATACTACTATAATTCCAAGTATACACTGGAGCCTTAGGACATCTCCCTAAAACTTCATCAGCTAACACTTCTTCTGTATTTCTAGGCACATTTTTTTCTTTTTCAACCGGACAACCGTCCTTCACCTCATATGTTCGACTACTGGTGTCAACTGCATGCACCAAATCATTATCCTGAAAGTTACTTTCTTCATTAAAAAATGGCTCACAACTTGAACTATGCTTCCATTCTCCTGAAAAAACATCACAAAAATCAGTCCGATTAATTACTCTTTTCCACTTACATTTTGATTTGAAAACACTGATTACCTTATCTAGTGTACGAATTCTATTGATTACTAAACCATATAATTTATTTTTCACTTTAAATGCCTGATCCACAATCTTCACCATGCTTTTTTTTTCTTGTAAAAAGCACTCTTCTTTTGATACATCTTTAAATTTTTTATTAAATTTGAAACTATTCTGTTATAAAACATTCGTCTACGAATCTCAATAAATTGATTTCTCCTTCTATTGCTATAGAGAATATCATCTCCTTCTACAGGTCTAACAGTTTTTGAGGGGCACAGTTTTTTCTTTCTATTAAGAGATGGGTTTTTTTTCTTTGAAAGAACATCTTTTTTTTTACATTTCATTAATTTCCTTAAAAAGTCGTTAGTTTGCTTACCAGGAGCATTCTCTTTTTTTCACTGAAGATTGTGTTTTGGACGAATCTTGTATTTGTGTCTTCTTGGACCATAAATCATGTTTATATAATTTTTGACGTCTTTCCTTCGTCGGCATATTCTTTTATCTTTCTATAGATGATTACAATCTGTGGTAAAGAAAAAATAACATATTATAGACCACTACAAACATACTACATAGCAATTACAATAAGTAAAGGATATAAACACTAGTTTACAACATAAGTAAGTGTAGTATTCTGGGTTTAGTGTTTATATTACTGCACTTCTCTGCATCTAGCTACTCAGCCAGTGTGAGTGTTCCAGGTTAGAATGTGAGTGTGATTGACATGAATGGAATGCTTGTGTGACTGGTATGAGGGTTGGCAGTTGGAGTATGGGCTGAGTAGCTAGGAGGCTGCTCCTGGTGGGGCTGCTTGTTCCAGCATAATACTTCTTGTAAATCTACTAATGGTTAAATAAACCTACTTCTCAACTCTACCTCATCTGCCTCGGCTACATCTCTTCATGTATGTATGACTAAAATACTACATTATTCTTGGCGACGATCTGGAGACTTTCCTGCGCAAAATATGCCTATTTACAAGAGATGGGAGTAACCTGCAACTGAAGTTGAACAAGCATCTATCATCTAAAAAGTAAGGAACCTCTACTAGCACGTGAAGTAGCCCCACCAGTGCCGAACACACCAGGCAGCCCTGGCAAAAGCGTCCTGTCAAGTCATCTGAAACAAGGTTTCTGCGTCGCAAATCATCTCTGAAGCTGCCTAGTTGACACAGAGGAAACAACATCTCTTTTTATGTCAAAAAACAACATCCAAATTCGAATGCCTATGGAAACAAGCGGTGCCAGCACAGAACTTATCTCTGTAACCAAGGTATTTGGTGACTGCATATATTTTAGAACAAGTGCGTGGCAAATGACTCTTTTACTCAAAGTATTGAATGTGTAATCATCTTCGTGTGCGTGTACCATGCTAGCGCTGTACATGGTTGAATCTTTCATGTGTCTGCCTGCTTATTTGATCTTGGGTCAACCTCCACCTCAGGGCGTTTCAAGTAATAAGCCTTACTTTATGTCTATATGAATAACGACCTTCTCCAGCAACTATTCTAATTATTTAAAGAAGAGTTTTTGTGTTGTTCAACACCAGTAAAACGTGTGAATTTTGGAAAAGGATGCTTTAAATATCGAATAACTTGCATGTACCTGAATTGGTGTGGAAACTAACGGCTGACTTGGTGCCAGTAATTCCGTTGGTGTGGAGCTCCTTTCCTCTTCTCTGCCTGCTTGGAATGATGACGCTGTTGAATCTTGTGGGAGGTTTCGGCGAAGGGAATGAGTCATAAATCTTGTCATAGATTCGTCAGCACGGCAGCATACTTCCGCAGCCTTGCCCCGTCGTGAGCCACCCTGTTCTGCGTAGTTAACGTGCCACCATTAAGGAGATCCAGATGAATCTGGTATTGATGTTGCCGTGTGAGGATAAGGAGGAAAAGCACTATGAAAAACGACGGAGCTGTAATGAGGGCATCGATACTGCAGTGTTCAGCACTCGGGAAATGAGGTCAGACATCAAATTTATATTCCAAGGTCTTGTGAACTCTGTTGTACATTTTCTGCAGCACACAAGGGAAGCAGCACATAGAAAACGAAGGACATGTGAGATCTAAATTACATTTTAAACAGCACACAAGAAACGAAATTTCATTTTTGGATGGTATTTGGAGTACTTTTTCTTTCACAGTTTTTGTACAACACTGCCATCTAGTGTCCAAAGTTGGTATTTTCCTTTTGAATTTGTCATCAACTATCTTCTGTGGTTTCTTTCCTTCACTTCTTCAAGAAATGATTCAAGTCACGCCTGTCTATCAACCCGGTGACAGGCACACCTATGACTGTGATAAAATTTTGTGCATATTTTTAAGATACAGTATGTTCATTTTTGAAATGTACAATAAATGTATTGTTTAATTTATGATGGGTTCTCTCACCCTTATGTCTACACTGCATTATGCTTGTCTCACTTTTCATGTGTTTGCGCATAAGTTGTTTAGGGTTCTCTCACCCTCATTTAACTGCTTTAGTTTGGTACATGTATTCTCCTACACATGTTTGCGCAAGTTTTTGTTAAGGGTTCTCTCACCCTCATTTGCAATTTTGTATCCCTATTCTTGGGATGGGTTTAGGTTGTGATCCTATTTCCCCTCATGGTTTTACCATATGTTAACCCTTATGTCTGGGTTATAGGGTTTAAGTCTTTGTTTAGGACTTTATGCCTTTTCTACCTGTGTTGGACACCTTGTTGTACGTTATTGCGTGCATTTCGCACTGTGCGAATCTCTCTTTAGTGTCCAGTGTGTAAGACGCCCTGTGCATCACATTTTTATCTACGTCTTGTGTAAGCTAGTTGTGCTTCACTTCTTACCTATGTGTTGGTTTGACACATTGTGCTGCACCTTTTAGTGCCGCGTGTGTGCTTGGGTCCTGTCCCTTGTTACACCTTCTTCTTTTTGGTTATGGGTAACCCCATATTTTCTCAGTTCCTATCATGAGGAGTGGAAATTTTGCCACATTGTGCTGCACCTGTTCGTGCCGCGGGTGTTTTGGGGTTTGTCCTTTTAACACTTTCGTTCATGGGTAGCCCCATATTTTCAGTGTTCCTCTTATGAGGTGTGGAATTGGTTTGCCACATTGTGTTGCACTATCTTGTGCTGTGTGTGTTTTCTGAGGTATGTCCCTCAGTTACACCTTCATTCATGGGTAGACCCATATTTTTCAGTGTTCCTCACATGAGGAGTGGAATTGTTTTGCCACATTGTGCTGCACCTTTCCGTGCTGCGTGTGTTTTCTTGGGTTTGTCCCTTGTTACACCTTCGCCTATGGGTTAATCCCATGTTTTCTTAGTTCCTCTCTTGAGGAGTGGCTTTTATTTGCCACTGTCTACCTTCGTGAAGACGTTTTCTTCATGTTAGGTCTTACTCACTTGTTGTGAGTTCGTCTCTCATATATCATTTTCTTTTTCTTCAGTATTAAAGGAGGAGGATGGTGTCAGTGTTAGTGTTTACTGTCTCTTTCTTCCTTCTTTCTTGGCTTTCGTCTGTTTACCCTCTCGTGGTGTGAAGTCCTTCTCATCCCTGGGTTTACAGATAAATATTACTATTGTATATTGATTGTGGATAGTTTTCTTCTTCGCTCTCTGGTTCTCTTTTGTTTTCCAATTCGAGAGGGAGAGGATGTGTAGTATTCTGGGTTTAGTGTTTATATTACTGCACTTCTCTGCATCTAGCTACTCAGCCAGTGTGAGTGTTCCAGGTTAGAATGTGAGTGTGATTGACATGAATGGAATGCTTGTGTGACTGGTATGAGGGTTGGCAGTTGGAGTATGGGCTGAGTAGCTAGGAGGCTGCTCCTGGTGGGGCTGCTTGTTCCAGCATAATACTTCTTGTAAATCTACTAATGGTTAAATAAACCTACTTCTCAACTCTACCTCATCTGCCTCGGCTACATCTCTTCATGTATGTATGACTAAAATACTACAGTAAGTTTATACCACAGCAACTCTGTCACAACAACAGTGCAGTACAGTTTCATTATTAATCTCACTCTCTGCCTGCACCATCTCACTCTGTACCTGTGTCTTATGTCACTCTGTGCCTGTGTCTCACCTCACTCTGTGCCTGTGTCTCATCTCACTCTGTGCCTGTGTCTCATCTAAGTCTGTGCCTGCTCCATCTCTCTCTTTGTGTGTGTTTCATTTCTCCCTTTGCGTGTCTCATCTCACTCTATGCCTGTGCCTCATCTCACTCTGTGCCTGTGTCTCATCTCACTCTGAGCCTGTGTCTCACCTCACTCTGTGCCTGTGTGTCATCTCACTCTGTGCCTGCCCCATCTCTTTCTCTTTGTGTGTGTCATTTGTCTGTTTGCATGTGTCTCATCTCACTCTGGTAAATGTTTTATGGTAAAAAGTATGGCTTTAACATTTTTGACAAGGATCACACTGAGTGTCTGTATGAAATAAGGAATTATATTTTCACATTTGGCAATAATGTCACCTGTGTCTGCTCACAGTTTGCATCTCTAAGCTTAAAGGGTACTCTGTGCCTGTGTCTCACCTCACTCTGTGCCTGTATATCATCTCACTCTGTGCCTGCCCCATCTCTCTCTCTTTTGTGTGTGTCATTTGTCTGATTGTGTGTGTCTCATCTCACCCTGGTAAATGTTTTATGGTAAAAAGTATGCTTTAACATTTTTGACAAGGATCACACTGAGTGCCTGTATGAAATAAGAAATTATATTTTCACTTGGCAATAATGTCACCTGTGTCTGCTCACAGTTTGCATTTCTAAGGTTAAAGGGTACTTTGTGCCTGTGTCTCACCTCACTGTGTGTCATCTCACTCTGTGCCTGCCCCATCTCTCTCTCTTTGTGTGTGTCATTTCATAAATTGTATGATTTCTTTTTCACAAGGATCACACTGAGTGTCTGTATGAAATAAGTAATTATATTTTCACATTTTTCAATAATGTCACCTGTGTCTGCTCACAGTTTTCTTCTCACTCAGTGCCTGCCCCATCTCTCTAACTCTCATCTACTAGTACATATCCTAAAGCCTAACTGACTTCAAGAATACATGTATTCCCATATTTTTAAACATATCAACTAAGCAAATTATTCACCCACATCCATTTAAAATCAGGCTTGACTCACAGTGTGGTCTTAGGCACATGACCAGGATGTTACATGTAATCTACCATGTCTGTCTCTCCATGCAATGTATGTGTCTCTGCTCATACTATGTCACTGTGTCTACTGGCAAAAAACAGACCACATATATATAAGCAAGACACAACATTCCTTTTTCATTTCAACGGCACACCCTGAATCTTTATTGCACAGCTTAGAGCCTATTTGTGAAGTAAGAGGCCTAACAGACATGCTGCCTAAGATTCCCTACTAGTACATATCCTAAAGCCTAACTGACTTCAAGAATACATGTATTCCCATATTTTTAAACACATCAACCAAGCAAATTATTCACCCAGATCCATTTAAAATCAAGCTTGACTCACAGTGTGATCTTAGGCGCATGACCAGGATGCTACATATAATCTACCATGTCTGTCTCTGCATGCAATATGTGTGTCTCTGCTCATACTATTTCACCATCTCTACTGGCAAAAAACAGACCACATATATATATAAGCAAGACATAACATTCATTTTTCATTTCACCGGTACACCCTTGATCTTTATTGCACAGCTTAGAGCCTATTTGTGAAGTAAGAGGCCTAACAGACATGCTGCCTATGATTCTCTACTAGTACATATCCTAAAGCCTGACTGTCTTCAAGAATACATGTATTCTCATATTTTTGAACACATCATCTAAGCAAATTATTCACCCAGATCCATTTAAAATCAAGCTTGACTCACAGTGTGATCTTAGGCACATGACCAGGATGTTACATGTAATCTACCATGTTTGACTCTGCATGCAATATGTGTGTCTCTGCTCATACTATTTCACTGTCTCTACTGGCAAAAAAACAGACCACATATATATAAGCAAGACATAACATTCCTTTTTCATTTCAAAGGCACACCCTGGATCTTGATTGCACAGCTTAGAGCCTATTTGTGAAGTAAGAGGCCTAACAGACATGCTGCCTAAGATCCCTACTAGTACATATGCTAAAGCCCAACTAACTTTTAAAATACATGTATTTCCATACTTTAAACACATCAACTAAGCAAATTATTCACCCACATCCATTTAAAATCAAGCTTGACTCACAGTGTGATCTTAGGCACATGACCAGGATGTTACATGTAATCTACCATGTCTGTCTCTGCATGCAATATGTGTGTCTCTGCTCATACTATTTCACTGTGTCTACTGGCAAAAAAACAGACCACATATATATAAGCATGTACTAACATTCCTTTTTCATTTCAAAGGCACACCCTGGATCTTGATTGCACAGTTAAGAGCCTGTTTGTGAAGTAAGAGGCCTAACAGACATGCTGCCTAAGATTCCCTTCTAGTACATATGCTAAAGCCTAACTGACTTTAAAAATACATATATTTCCATACTTTAAACACATCAACTAAGCACATTATTCACCCAGATCCATTTAAAATCAAGCTTGACTCACAGTGTGATCTTGGGCACATGACCAGGATATTACATGTAATCTACCACGTCTGTCTCTGCATGCAATATGTGTGTCTCTGCTCATACTATTTCACTGTGTCTACTGGCAAAAAACAGACCACATACATATATACAAAAGACATAACATTCCTTTTTCATTTCAAAGGAACACCCTGGATCTTGATTGCACAGTTTAGAGCCCATTTGTGAAGTAAGATGCCTAACAGACATGCTGCCTAAGATTCCCTACTAGTACATATGCTAACGCCCAACTGACTTAAAAAATACATGTATTTCCATACTTTAAACACATCAACTAAGCAAATTAATCCCCCAGATCCATTTAAAATGAAGCTTGACTCACAGTGTGATCTTGGGCACATGACCAGGATATTACATGTAATCTACCACGTCTGTCTCTGCATGCAATATGTGTGTCTTTGCTCATACTATTTCACTGTGTCTACTGGCAACAAACAGACCACATATATATAAGCAAGACATAACATTCCTTTTTCATTTCAAAGGCACACCCTGGATCTTGATTGCACAGCTTAGAGCCTATTTGTGAAGTAAGAGGCCTAACAGACATGCTGCCTAAGATTCCCTACTAGTACATATCCTAAAGCCTAACTGACTTCAATAATACATGTATTCCCATATTTTTAAACACATCAACCAAGCAAATTATTCACCCAGATCCATTTAAAATCAAGCTTGACTCACAGTGTGATCTTAGGCGCATGACCAGGATGCTACATATAATCTACCATGTCTGTCTCTGCATGCAATATGTGTGTCTCTGCTCATACTATTTCACTGTGTCTACTGGCAAAAAACAGACCACATACATATATACAAAAGACATAACATTCCTTTTTCATTTCAAAGGCACACCCTGGATCTTGATTGCACAGCTTAGAGCCCATTTGTGAAGTAAGATGCCTAACAGACATGCTGCCTAAGATTCCCTACTAGTACATATGCTAAAGCCCAACTGACTTTAAAAATACATGTATTTCCATACTTTAAACACATCAACTAAGAAAATTAATCCCCCAGATCCATTTAAAATCAAGCTTGACTCACAGTGTGATCTTAGGCACATGACCAGGATGTTACATGTAATCTACCATGTCTGTCTCTGCATGCAATATGTGTGTCTCTGCTCATACTATTTCACTGTGTCTACTGGCAAAAAAACAGACCACATATATATAAGCATGTACTAACATTCCTTTTTCATTTCAAAGGCACACCCTGGATCTTGATTGCACAGTTAAGAGCCTATTTGTGAAGTAAGATGCCTAACAGACATGCTGCCTAAGATTCCCTTCTAGTACATATGCTAAAGCCCAACTGACTTTAAAAATACATATATTTCCATATTTTAAACACATCAACTAAGCACATTATTCACCCAGATCCATTTAAAATCAAGCTTGACTCACAGTGTGATCTTGGGCACATGACCAGGATATTACATGTAATCTACCACGTCTGTCTCTGCATGCAATATGTGTGTCTCTGCTCATACTATTTCACTGTGTCTACTGGCAAAAAACAGACCACATACATATATACAAAAGACATAACATTCCTTTTTCATTTCAAAGGCACACCCTGGATCTTGATTGCACAGTTTAGAGCCCATTTGTGAAGTAAGATGCCTAACAGACATGCTGCCTAAGATTCCCTACTAGTACATATGCTAACGCCCAACTGACTTAAAAAATACATGTATTTCCATACTTTAAACACATCAACTAAGCAAATTAATCCCCCAGATCCATTTAAAATGAAGCTTGACTCACAGTGTGATCTTGGGCACATGACCAGGATATTACATGTAATCTACCACGTCTGTCTCTGCATGCAATATGTGTGTCTTTGCTCATACTATTTCACTGTGTCTACTGGCAAAAAACAGACCACATATATATAAGCAAGACATAACATTCCTTTTTCATTTCAAAGGCACACCCTGGATCTTGATTGCACAGCTTTGAGCCTATTTGTGAAGTAAGAGGCCTAACAGACATGCTGCCTAAGATTCCCTACTAGTACATATCCTAAAGCCTAACTGACTTCAAGAATACATGTATTCCCATATTTTTAAACACATCAACCAAGCAAATTATTCACCCAGATCCATTTAAAATCAAGCTTGACTCACAGTGTGATCTTGGGCACATGACCAGGATATTACATGTAATCTACCACGTCTGTCTCTGCATGCAATATGTGTGTCTCTGCTCATACTATTTCACTGTGTCTACTGGCAAAAAACAGA
This sequence comes from Lissotriton helveticus, assembly GCF_964261635.1. Classification (NCBI taxonomy): domain Eukaryota; kingdom Metazoa; phylum Chordata; class Amphibia; order Caudata; family Salamandridae; genus Lissotriton; species Lissotriton helveticus. The sequence continues at coordinate 460,960,738 of NC_136062.1, forward strand.
CCACATACATATACACAAAAGACATAACATTCCTTTTTCATTTCAAAGGCACACCCTGGATCTTGATTGCACAGCTTAGAGCCCATTTGTGAAGTAAGATGCCTAACAGACATGCTGCCTAAGATTCTCTACTAGTACATATGCTAAAGCCCAACTGACTTTAAAAATACATGTATTTCCATACTTTAAACACATCAACTAAGAAAATTAATCCCCCAGATCCATTTAAAATCAAGCTTGACTCACAGTGTGATCTTAGGCACATGACCAGGATGTTACATGTAATCTACCATGTCTGTCTCTGCATGCAATATGTGTGTCTTTGCTCATACTATTTCACTGTGTCTACTGGCAAAAAACAGACCACATATATATAAGCAAGACATAACATTCCTTTTTCATTTCAAAGGCACACCCTGGATCTTGATTGCACAGCTTAGAGCCTATTTGTGAAGTAAGATGCCTAACAGACATGCTGCCTAGGATTCCCTACTGGTACATATGCTAAAGCCCAACTGACTTTAAAAATACATGTATTTCCATACTTTAAACACATCAACTAAGCAAATTAATCCCCCAGATCCATTTAAAATCAATCTTGACTCACAGTGTGATCTTAGGCACATGACCAGGATGTTACATGTAATCTACCATGTCTGTCTCTGCATGCAATATGTGTGTCTCTGCTCATACTATTTCACTGTGTCTACTGGCACAAAACAGACCACATATAAATAAGCAAGACATAACATTCCTTTTTCATTTTCAAAGGCACACCCTGGATCTTGATTGCACAGCTTAGAGCCCATTTGTGAAGTAAGATGCCTAACAGACATGCTGCCTAAGATTCCCTACTAGCACATATGCTAACGCCCAACTGACTTTAAAAATACATGTATTTCCATACTTTAAACACATCAACTAAGCAAATTAATCCCCCAGATCCATTGAAAATCAAGCTTGACTCACAGTGTGATCTTAGGCACATGACCAGGATGTTACATGTAATCTACCATGTCTGTCTCTGCATGCAATATGTGTGTCTTTGCTCATACTATTTCACTGTGTCTACTGGCAAAAAACAGATAACATATATATATAAGCAAGACATAACATTCCTTTTTCATTTCAACGGCACACCCTGGATCTTGATTGCACAGCTTAGAGCCTATTTGTGAAGTAAGAGGCCTAACATACATGTTGCCTAAGATTCCCTACTAGTACATATGCTAAAGCCCAACTGACTTTAAAAATACATGTATTTCCATACTTTAAACACATCAACTAAGCAAATTATTCACCCGGATCCATTTAAAATCAAGCTTGACTCACAGTGTGATCTTAGGCACATGACCAGGATGTTACATGTAATCTACCATGTCTGTCTCCGCATGCAATATGAGTGTCTCTGCTCATACTATTTCACTGTGTCTACTGGCAAAAAACAGACCACATATATATAAGCAAGACATAACATTCCTTTTTCATTTCAAAGGCACACCCTGAATCTTGATTGCACAGCTTAGAGCCTATTTGTGAAGTAAGAGGCCTAACAGACATGCTGCCTAAGATTCCCTAGTAGTACATATGCTAAAGCCCAACTGACTTTAAAAATACATGTATTTCCATACTTTAAACACATCAACTAAGCGAATTATTCACCCAGATCCATTTAAAATCAAGCTTGACTCACAGTGTGAGCTTAGGCACATGACCAGGATGTTACATGTAATCTACCATGTCTGTCTCTGCATGCAATATGTGTGTCTCTGCTCATACTATTTCACTGTGTCTACTGGCACAAAACAGACGACATATAAATAAGCAAGACATAACATTCCTTTTTCATTTTCAAAGGCACACCCTGGATCTTGATTGCACAGCTTAGAGCCTATTTGTGAAGTAAGATGCCTAACAGACATGCTGCCTAAGATTCCCTACTAGTACATATGCTAAAGCCCAACTGAGTATAAAAATACATGTATTTCCATACTTTAAACACATCAACTAAGCAAAATAATCCCCCGGATCCATTTAAAATCAAGCTTGACTCACAGTGTGATCTTAGGCACATGATCAGGATGTTACATGTAATCTACCATGTCTGTCTCTGCATGCAATATGTGTGTCTCTGCTCATACTATTTCACTGTGTCTACTGGCAAAAAACAGACCACATATATATAAGCAAGACATAACATTCCTTTTTCATTTCAAAGGCACACCCTGGATCTTGATTGCACAGCTTAGAGCCTATTTGTGAAGTAAGAGGCCTAACAGACATGCTGCCTAAGATTCCCTAGTAGTACATATGCTAAAGCCCAACTGACTTTAAAAATACATGTATTTCCATACTTTAAACACATCAACTAAGCAAATTATTCACCCAGATCCATTTAAAATCAAGCTTGACTCACAGTGTGATCTTAGACACATGACCAGGATGTTACATGTAATCTACCATATCTGTCTCTGCATGCAATATGTGTGTCTCTGCTCATACTATTTCACTGTGTCTACTGGCAAAAAACAGACCGCATATATATAAGCAAGCCATAACATTCCTTTTTCATTTCAAAGGCACACCCCGGATCTTGATTGCACAGCTTTGAGCCTATTTGTGAAGTAAGAGGCCTAACAGACATGCTGCCTAAAATTCCCTACTAGTACATATGCTAAAGCCCAACTGACTTTAAAAATACATGTATTTCCATACTTTAAACACATCAACTAAGAAAATTATTCACCCAGATCCATTTAAAATCAAGCTTGACTCACAGTGTGGTCTTAGGCACATGGCCAGGATGTTACATGTAATCTACCATGTCTGTCTCTCCATGCACTATGTGTGTGTCTGTTCATACTATTTCACTGTGTCTACTGGCAAAAAACAGACCACATATATATAAGCAAGACATAACATTCCTTTTTGATTTCAAATGCACACCCCGGATCTTGATTGCACAGCTTAGAGCCTATTTGTGAAGTAAGAGGCCTAACAGACACGCTGCCTAAGATTCCCTACTAGTACATATGCTAAAGCCCAACTGACTTTAAACATACATGTATTTCCATACTTTAAACACATCAACTAAGCAAATTATTCACCCAGATCCATTTAAAATCAAGCTTGACTCACAGTCTGATCTTAGGCACATGACCAGGATGTTACATGTAATCTACTATGTCTGTCTCTGCATGCAATATGTGTGTCTCTGCTCATACTATTTCACTGTGTCTACTGGCAAAAAACGGACCACATATATATAAGCAAGACATAACATTCCTTTTTCATTTCAAAGGCACACCCTGGATCTTGATTGCACAGCTTAGAGCCTATTTGTGAAGTAAGAGGCCTAACAGACATGCTGCCTAAGATTCCCTAGTAGTACATATGCTAAAGCCCAACTGACTTTAAAAATACATGTATTTCCATACTTTAAACACATCAACTAAGCGAATTATTCACCCAGATCCATTTAAAATCAAGCTTGACTCACAGTGTGAGCTTAGGCACATGACCAGGATGTTACATGTAATCTACCATGTCTGTCTCTGCATGCAATATGTGTGTCTCTGCTCATACTATTTCACTGTGTCTACTGGCACAAAACAGACGACATATAAATAAGCAAGACATAACATTCCTTTTTCATTTTCAAAGGCACACCCTGGATCTTGATTGCACAGCTTAGAGCCTATTTGTGAAGTAAGATGCCTAACAGACATGCTGCCTAAGATTCCCTACTAGTACATATGCTAAAGCCCAACTGAGTATAAAAATGCATGTATTTCCATACTTTAAACACATCAACTAAGCAAAATAATCCCCCGGATCCATTTAAAATCAAGCTTGACTCACAGTGTGATCTTAGGCACATGATCAGGATGTTACATGTAATCTACCATGTCTGTCTCTGCATGCAATATGTGTGTCTCTGCTCATACTATTTCACTGTGTCTACTGGCAAAAAACAGACCACATATATATAAGCAAGACATAACATTCCTTTTTCATTTCAAAGGCACACCCTGGATCTTGATTGCACAGCTTAGAGCCTATTTGTGAAGTAAGAGGCCTAACAGACATGCTGCCTAAGATTCCCTAGTAGTACATATGCTAAAGCCCAACTGACTTTAAAAATACATGTATTTCCATACTTTAAACACATCAACTAAGCAAATTATTCACCCAGATCCATTTAAAATCAAGCTTGACTCACAGTGTGATCTTAGACACATGACCAGGATGTTACATGTAATCTACCATATCTGTCTCTGCATGCAATATGTGTGTCTCTGCTCATACTATTTCACTGTGTCTACTGGCAAAAAACAGACCGCATATATATAAGCAAGCCATAACATTCCTTTTTCATTTCAAAGGCACACCCCGGATCTTGATTGCACAGCTTTGAGGTTATTTGTGAAGTAAGAGGCCTAACAGACATGCTGCCTAAAATTCCCTACTAGTACATATGCTAAAGCCCAACTGACTTTAAAAATACATGTATTTCCATACTTTAAACACATCAACTAAGAAAATTATTCACCCAGATCCATTTAAAATCAAGCTTGACTCACAGTGTGGTCTTAGGCACATGGCCAGGATGTTACATGTAATCTACCATGTCTGTCTCTCCATGCACTATGTGTGTGTCTGTTCATACTATTTCACTGTGTCTACTGGCAAAAAACAGACCACATATATATAAGCAAGACATAACATTCCTTTTTCATTTCAAATGCACACCCCGGATCTTGATTGCACAGCTTAGAGCCTATTTGTGAAGTAAGAGGCCTAACAGACACGCTGCCTAAGATTCCCTACTAGTACATATGCTAAAGCCCAACTGACTTTAAACATACATGTATTTCCATACTTTAAACACATCAACTAAGCAAATTATTCACCCAGATCCATTTAAAATCAAGCTTGACTCACAGTCTGATCTTAGGCACATGACCAGGATGTTACATGTAATCTACTATGTCTGTCTCTGCATGCAATATGTGTGTCTCTGCTCATACTATTTCACTGTGTCTACTGGCAAAAAACGGACCACATATATATAAGCAAGACATAACATTCCTTTTTCATTTCAAAGGCACACCCTGGATCTTGATTGCACAGCTTAGAGCCTATTTGTGAAGTAAGAGGCCTAACAGACATGCTGCCTAAGATTCCGTATTAGTACATATGCTAACGCCCAACTGACTTTAAAAATACATGTATTTCCATACTTTAAACACATCAACTAAGCAAATTATTCACCCAGATCCATTTAAAATCAGCTTGACTCATAGTGTGATCTTGGGCACATGACCAGGATATTACATGTAATCTACCACGTCTGTCTCTGCATGCAATATGTGTGTCTCTGCTCATACTATTTCACTGTGTCTACTGGCAAAAAACGGACCACATATATATAAGCAAGACATAACATTCCTTTTTCATTTCAAAGGCACACCCTGGATCTTGATTGCACAGCTTAGAGCCTATTTGTGAAGTAAGAGGCCTAACAGACATGCTGCCTAAGATTCCGTATTAGTACATATGCTAAAGCCCAACTGACTTTAAAAATACATGTATTTCCATACTTTAAACACATCAACTAAGCAAATTATTCACCCAGATCCATTTAAAATCAAGCTTGACTCACAGTGTGATCTTAGGCACATGACCAGGATGTTACATGTAATCTACCATGTCTGTCTCTGCATCCAATATTTGTGTCTCTGCTCATAATATTTCACTGTGTCTACTGGCAAAAAACAGACCACATATATATAAGCAAGACATAACATTCCTTTTTTATTTCAAAGGTACACCCTGGATCTTGATTGCACAGCTTAGAGCCTATTTGTGAAGTAAGATGCCTAACAGACATGCTGCCTAAGATTCCCTACTAGTACATATGCTAAAGCCCAACTGACCTTAAAAATACATGTATTTCCATACTTTAAACACATCAACTAAGCAAATTATTCACCCAGATCCATTTAAAATCAAGCTTGACTCACAGTGTGATCTTAGGCACATGACCAGGATGTTCCATGTAATCTACCATGTCTGTCTCTGCATGCAATATGTGTGTTTCTGCTTATACTATTTCACTGTTTCTACTGGCAAAAAACAGACCACATATATATAAGCAAGACATAACATTCCTTTTTCATTTCAAAGGCACACCCTGGATCTTGCTTGCACAGCTTAGAGCCTATTTGTGAAGTAAGAAGCCTAACAGACATGCTGCCTAAGATTCCCTACTAGTACATATGCTAAAGCCCAACTGACTTTAAAAATACATGTATTTCCATACTTTAAACACATCAACTAAGAAAATTATTCACCCAGATCCATTTAAAATCAAGCTTGACTCACAGTGTGGTCTTAGGCACATGGCCAGGATGTTACATGTAATCTACCATGTCTGTCTCTCCATGCACTATGTGTGTGTCTGTTCATACTATTTCACTGTGTCTACTGGCAAAAAACAGACCGCATATATATAAGCAAGACATAACATTCCTTTTTCATTTTCAAAGGCACACCCTGGATCTTGATTGCACAGCTTAGAGCACATTTGTGAAGTAAGATGCCTAACAGACATGCTGCCTAAGATTCCCTACTAGTACATATGCTAACGCCCAACTGACTTTAAAAATACATGTATTTCCATACTTTAAACACATCAACTAAGCAAATTATTCACCCGGATCCATTTAAAATCAAGCTTGACTCACAGTGTGATCTTAGGCACATGACCGGGATGTTACATGTAATCTACCATGTCTGTCTCCGCATGCAATATGAGTGTCTCTGCTCATACTATTTCACTGTGTCTACTGGCAAAAAACAGACCACATATATATAAGCAAGACATAACATTCCTTTTTCATTTCAAAGGCACACCCTGGATCTTGATTGCACAGCTTATAGCCTATTTGTGAAGTAAGAGGCCTAACAGACATGCTGCCTAAGATTCCCTACTAGTACATATGCTAACGCCCAACTGACTTTAAAAATACATGTATTTCCATACTTTAAACACATCAACTAAGCGAATTATTCACCCAGATCCATTTAAAATCAAGCTTGACTCACAGTGTGAGCTTAGGCACATGACCAGGATGTTACATGTAATCTACCATGTCTGTCTCTGCATGCAATATGTGTGTCTCTGCTCATACTATTTCACTGTGTCTACTGGCACAAAACAGACGACATATAAATAAGCAAGACATAACATTCCTTTTTCATTTTCAAAGGCACACCCTGGATCTTGATTGCACAGCTTAGAGCCTATTTGTGAAGTAAGATGCCTAACAGACATGCTGCCTAAGATTCCCTACTAGTACATATGCTAAAGCCCAACTGAGTATAAAAATACATGTATTTCCATACTTTAAACACATCAACTAAGCAAAATAATCCCCCGGATCCATTTAAAATCAAGCTTGACTCACAGTGTGATCTTAGGCACATGATCAGGATGTTACATGTAATCTACCATGTCTGTCTCTGCATGCAATATGTGTGTCTCTGCTCATACTATTTCACTGTGTCTACTGGCAAAAAACAGACCACATATATATAAGCAAGACATAACATTCCTTTTTCATTTCAAAGGCACACCCTGGATCTTGATTGCACAGCTTAGAGCCTATTTGTGAAGTAAGAGGCCTAACAGACATGCTGCCTAAGATTCCCTAGTAGTACATATGCTAAAGCCCAACTGACTTTAAAAATACATGTATTTCCATACTTTAAACACATCAACTAAGCAAATTATTCACCCAGATCCATTTAAAATCAAGCTTGACTCACAGTGTGATCTTAGACACATGACCAGGATGTTACATGTAATCTACCATATCTGTCTCTGCATGCAATATGTGTGTCTCTGCTCATACTATTTCACTGTGTCTACTGGCAAAAAACAGACCGCATATATATAAGCAAGACATAACATTCCTTTTTCATTTCAAAGGCACACCCCGGATCTTGATTGCACAGCTTTGAGCCTATTTGTGAAGTAAGAGGCCTAACAGACATGCTGCCTAAGATTCCCTACTAGTACATATGCTAAAGCCCAACAGACTTTAAAAATACATGTATTTCCATACTTTAAACACATCAACTAAGAAAATTATTCACCCAGATCCATTTAAAATCAAGCTTGACTCACAGTGTGGTCTTAGGCACATGGCCAGGATGTTACATGTAATCTACCATGTCTGTCTCTCCATGCACTATGTGTGTGTCTGTTCATACTATTTCACTGTGTCTACTGGCAAAAAACAGACCACATATATATAAGCAAGACATAACATTCCTTTTTCATTTCAAATGCACACCCCGGATCTTGATTGCACAGCTTAGAGCCTATTTGTGAAGTAAGAGGCCTAACAGACACGCTGCCTAAGATTCCCTACTAGTACATATGCTAAAGCCCAACTGACTTTAAACATACATGTATTTCCATACTTTAAACACATCAACTAAGCAAATTATTCACCCAGATCCATTTAAAATCAAGCTTGACTCACAGTCTGATCTTAGGCACATGACCAGGATGTTACATGTAATCTACTATGTCTGTCTCTGCATGCAATATGTGTGTCTCTGCTCATACTTATTCACTGTGTCTACTGGCAAAAAACAGACCACATATATATAAGCAAGACATAACTTTCCTTTTTCATTTCAAAGGCACACCCTGGATCTTGATTGCACAGCTTGGAGCCTATTTGTGAAGTAAGAGGCCTAACAGACATGCTGCCTAAGATTTCCTACTAGTACATGTGCTAAAGCCCAACTGACTTTAAAAATACATGTATTTCCATACTTTAAACACATCAACTAAGCAAATTATTCACCCAGATCCATTTAAAATCAGCTTGACTCACAGTGTGATCTTGGGCACATGACCAGGATATTACATGTAATCTACCACGTCTGTCTCTGTATGCAATATGTGTGTCTCTGCTCATACTATTTCACTGTGTCTACTGGCAAAAAACGGACCACATATATATAAGCAAGACATAACATTCCTTTTTCATTTCAAAGGCACACCCTGGATCTTGATTGCACAGCTTAGAGCCTATTTGTGAAGTAAGAGGCCTAACAGACATGCTGCCTAAGATTCCGTATTAGTACATATGCTAAAGCCCAACTGACTTTAAAAATACATGTATTTCCATACTTTAAACACATCAACTAAGCAAATTAATCCCCCAGATCCATTGAAAATCAAGCTTGACTCACAGTGTGATCTTAGGCACATGACCAGGATGTTACATGTAATCTACCATGTCTGTCTCTGCATGCAATATGTGTGTCTTTGCTCATACTATTTCACTGTGTCTACTGGCAAAAAACAGACCACATATATATATAAGCAAGACATAACATTCCTTTTTCATTTCAACGGCACACCCTGGATCTTTATTGCAGAGCTTAGAGCCTATTTGTGAAGTAAGAGGCCTAACATACATGTTGCCTAAGATTCCCTACTAGTACATATGCTAAAGCCCAACTGACTTTAAAAATACATGTATTTCCATATTTTAAACACATCAACTAAGCAAATTATTCACCCGAATCCATTTAAAATCAAGCTTGACTCACAGTGTGATCTTAGGCACATGACCAGGATGTTACATGTAATCTACCATGTCTGTCTCCGCATGCAATATGAGTGTCTCTGCTCATACTATTTCACTGTGTCTACTGGCAAAAAACAGACCACATATATATAAGCAAGACATAACATTCCTTTTTCATTTCAAAGGCACACCCTGGATCTTGATTGCACAGCTTAGAGCCTATTTGTGAAGTAAGAGGCCTAACAGACATGCTGCCTAAGATTCCCTACTAGTACATATGCTAACGCCAAACTGACTTTAAAAATACATGTATTTCCATACTTTAAACACATCAACTAAGCGAATTATTCACCCAGATCCATTTAAAATCAAGCTTGACTCACAGTGTGAGCTTAGGCACATGACCAGGATGTTACATGTAATCTACCATGTCTGTCTCTGCATGCAATATGTGTGTCTCTGCTCATACTATTTCACTGTGTCTACTGGCACAAAACAGACGACATATAAATAAGCAAGACATAACATTCCTTTTTCATTTTCAAAGGCACACCCTGGATCTTGATTGCACAGCTTAGAGCCTATTTGTGAAGTAAGATGCCTAACAGACATGCTGCCTAAGATTCCCTACTAGTACATATGCTAAAGCCCAACTGAGTATAAAAATACATGTATTTCCATACTTTAAACACATCAACTAAGCAAAATAATCCCCCGGATCCATTTAAAATCAAGCTTGACTCACAGTGTGATCTTAGGCACATGATCAGGATGTTACATGTAATCTACCATGTCTGTCTCTGCATGCAATATGTGTGTCTCTGCTCATACTATTTCACTGTGTCTACTGGCAAAAAACAGACCACATATATATAAGCAAGACATAACATTCCTTTTTCATTTCAAAGGCACACCCTGGATCTTGATTGCACAGCTTAGAGCCTATTTGTGAAGTAAGAGGCCTAACAGACATGCTGCCTAAGATTCCCTAGTAGTACATATGCTAAAGCCCAACTGACTTTAAAAATACATGTATTTCCATACTTTAAACACATCAACTAAGCAAATTATTCACCCAGATCCATTTAAAATCAAGCTTGACTCACAGTGTGATCTTAGACACATGACCAGGATGTTACATGTAATCTACCATATCTGTCTCTGCATGCAATATGTGTGTCTCTGCTCATACTATTTCACTGTGTCTACTGGCAAAAAACAGACCGCATATATACAAGCAAGACATAACATTCCTTTTTCATTTCAAAGGCACACCCCGGATCTTGATTGCACAGCTTTGAGCCTATTTGTGAAGTAAGAGGCCTAACAGACATGCTGCCTAAGATTCCCTACTAGTACATATGCTAAAGCCCAACTGACGTTAAAAATACATGTATTTCCAGTAGGTAATATATATATATATATATATATATATATATATATATATATCCAACACACGAAAGTTTGCCAATTTAGGAAAGCCACATACAGGTAGGTTCCAATCGTGTTTATTTCAAAGGCTGCAGCGTGTTGAAGAGCAGTTTACAAAGGAGATGTACAGCCTGACGCGTTTCACGCTCTGCGAGCGTTTCCTCAGAGGCATCATTAGCATACGCTGCGTGAAAGGCACTACTTATCATAATGGTTCCCAGTCCCAGTGGGCGTTGGCTCGTGCTGAGCCCGATGGTCCATGTAGTGCCTTAGATTCAAACTCCAGTGAGCCGCTTTGCGTTCTGCCAATTAGTGAGATAAAAATAAAACCAAAGTTGGTGTTTGTAAATCGTCCTTTCAAAACAAACTGCACATTATAATCCTTCGAACACAACCTCCTGTCCACCAACTGGCTGCACTGTTGCTCCAGCTGAGTCCATCGCTAAATGGCGGGCTTTCCCACGACCGGGCCGGCCGTCTTTACATCCAACACACGAAAGTTTGCCAATTTAGGAAAGCCACATACAGGTAGGTTCCAATCGTGTTTATTTCAAAGGCTGCAGCGTGTTGAAGAGCAGTTTACAAAGGAGATGTACAGCCTGACGCGTTTCACGCTCTGCGAGCGTTTCCTCAGAGGCATCATTAGCATACGCTGCGTGAAAGGCACTACTTATCATAATGGTTCCCAGTCCCAGTGGGCGTTGGCTCGTGCTGAGCCCGATGGTCCATGTAGTGCCTTAGATTCAAACTCCAGTGAGCCGCTTTGCGTTCTGCCAATTAGTGAGATAAAAATAAAACCAAAGTTGGTGTTTGTAAATCGTCCTTTCAAAACAAACTGCACATTATAATCCTTCGAACACAACCTCCTGTCCACCAACTGGCTGCACTGTTGCTCCAGCTGAGTCCATCGCTAAATGGCGGGCTTTCCCACGACCGGGCCGGCCGTCTTTACATCCAACACACGAAAGTTTGCCAATTTAGGAAAGCCACATACAGGTAGGTTCCAATCGTGTTTATTTCAAAGGCTGCAGCGTGTTGAAGAGCAGTTTACAAAGGAGATGTACAGCCTGACGCGTTTCACGCTCTGCGAGCGTTTCCTCAGAGGCATCATTAGCATACGCTGCGTGAAAGGCACTACTTATCATAATGGTTCCCAGTCCCAGTGGGCGTTGGCTCGTGCTGAGCCCGATGGTCCATGTAGTGCCTTAGATTCAAACTCCAGTGAGCCGCTTTGCGTTCTGCCAATTAGTGAGATAAAAATAAAACCAAAGTTGGTGTTTGTAAATCGTCCTTTCAAAACAAACTGCACATTATAATCCTTCGAACACAACCTCCTGTCCACCAACTGGCTGCACTGTTGCTCCAGCTGAGTCCATCGCTAAATGGCGGGCTTTCCCACGACCGGGCCGGCCGTCTTTACATCCAACACACGAAAGTTTGCCAATTTAGGAAAGCCACATACAGGTAGGTTCCAATCGTGTTTATTTCAAAGGCTGCAGCGTGTTGAAGAGCAGTTTACAAAGGAGATGTACAGCCTGACGCGTTTCACGCTCTGCGAGCGTTTCCTCAGAGGCATCAATAGCATACGCTGCGTGAAAGGCACTACTTATCATAATGGTTCCCAGTCCCAGTGGGCGTTGGCTCGTGCTGAGCCCGATGGTCCATGTAGTGCCTTAGATTCAAACTCCAGTGAGCCGCTTTGCGTTCTGCCAATTAGTGAGATAAAAATAAAACCAAAGTTGGTGTTTGTAAATCGTCCTTTCAAAACAAACTGCACATTATAATCCTTCGAACACAACCTCCTGTCCACCAACTGGCTGCACTGTTGCTCCAGCTGAGTCCATCGCTAAATGGCGGGCTTTCCCACGACCGGGCCGGCCGTCTTTACATCCAACACACGAAAGTTTGCCAATTTAGGAAAGCCACATACAGGTAGGTTCCAATCGTGTTTATTTCAAAGGCTGCAGCGTGTTGAAGAGCTGTTTACAAAGGAGATGTACAGCCTGACGCGTTTCACGCTCTGCGAGCGTTTCCTCAGAGGCATCATTAGCATACGCTGCGTGAAAGGCACTACTTATCATAATGGTTCCCAGTCCCAGTGGGCGTTGGCTCGTGCTGAGCCCGATGGTCCATGTAGTGCCTTAGATTCAAACTCCAGTGAGCCGCTTTGCGTTCTGCCAATTAGTGAGATAAAAATAAAACCAAAGTTGGTGTTTGTAAATCGTCCTTTCAAAACAAACTGCACATTATAATCCTTCGAACACAACCTCCTGTCCACCAACTGGCTGCACTGTTGCTCCAGCTGAGTCCATCGCTAAATGGCGGGCTTTCCCACGACCGGGCCGGCCGTCTTTACATCCAACACACGAAAGTTTGCCAATTTAGGAAAGCCACATACAGGTAGGTTCCAATCGTGTTTATTTCAAAGGCTGCAGCGTGTTGAAGAGCAGTTTACAAAGGAGATGTACAGCCTGACGCGTTTCACGCTCTGCGAGCGTTTCCTCAGAGGCATCATTAGCATACGCTGCGTGAAAGGCACTACTTATCATAATGGTTCCCAGTCCCAGTGGGCGTTGGCTCGTGCTGAGCCCGATGGTCCATGTAGTGCCTTAGATTCAAACTCCAGTGAGCCGCTTTGCGTTCTGCCAATTAGTGAGATAAAAATAAAACCAAAGTTGGTGTTGGTAAATCGTCCTTTCAAAACAAACTGCACATTATAATCCTTCGAACACAACCTCCTGTCCACCAACTGGCTGCACTGTTGCTCCAGCTGAGTCCATCGCTAAATGGCGGGCTTTCCCACGACCGGGCCGGCCGTCTTTACATCCAACACACGAAAGTTTGCCAATTTAGGAAAGCCACATACAGGTAGGTTCCAATCGTGTTTATTTCAAAGGCTGCAGCGTGTTGAAGAGCAGTTTACAAAGGAGATGTACAGCCTGACGCGTTTCACGCTCTGCGAGCGTTTCCTCAGAGGCATCATTAGCATACGCTGCGTGAAAGGCACTACTTATCATAATGGTTCCCAGTCCCAGTGGGCGTTGGCTCGTGCTGGCTTTCCTAAATTGGCAAACTTTCGTGTGTTGGATGTAAAGACGGCCGGCCCGGTCGTGGGAAAGCCCGCCATTTAGCGATGGACTCAGCTGGAGCAACAGTGCAGCCAGTTGGTGGACAGGAGGTTGTGTTCGAAGGATTATAATGTGCAGTTTGTTTTGAAAGGACGATTTACAAACACCAACTTTGGTTTTATTTTTATCTCACTAATTGGCAGAACGCAAAGCGGCTCACTGGAGTTTGAATCTAAGGCACTACATGGACCATCGGGCTCAGCACGAGCCAACGCCCACTGGGACTGGGAACCATTATGATAAGTAGTGCCTTTCACGCAGCGTATGCTAATGATGCCTCTGAGGAAACGCTCGCAGAGCGTGAAACGCGTCAGGCTGTACATCTCCTTTGTAAACTGCTCTTCAACACGCTGCAGCCTTTGAAATAAACACGATTGGAACCTACCTGTATGTGGCTTTCCTAAATTGGCAAACTTTCGTGTGTTGGATGTAAAGACGGCCGGCCCGGTCGTGGGAAAGCCCGCCATTTAGCGATGGACTCAGCTGGAGCAACAGTGCAGCCAGTTGGTGGACAGGAGGTTGTGTTCGAAGGATTATAATGTGCAGTTTGTTTTGAAAGGACGATTTACAAACACCAACTTTGGTTTTATTTTTATCTCACTAATTGGCAGAACGCAAAGCGGCTCACTGGAGTTTGAATCTAAGGCACTACATGGACCATCGGGCTCAGCACGAGCCAACGCCCACTGGGACTGGGAACCATTATGATAAGTAGTGCCTTTCACGCAGCGTATGCTAATGATGCCTCTGAGGAAACGCTCGCAGAGCGTGAAACGCGTCAGGCTGTACATCTCCTTTGTAAACTGCTCTTCAACACGCTGCAGCCTTTGAAATAAACACGATTGGAACCTACCTGTATGTGGCTTTCCTAAATTGGCAAACTTTCGTGTGTTGGATGTAAAGACGGCCGGCCCGGTCGTGGGAAAGCCCGCCATTTAGCGATGGACTCAGCTGGAGCAACAGTGCAGCCAGTTGGTGGACAGGAGGTCGTGTTCGAAGGATTATAATGTGCAGTTTGTTTTGAAAGGACGATTTACAAACACCAACTTTGGTTTTATTTTTATCTCACTAATTGGCAGAACGCAAAGCGGCTCACTGGAGTTTGAATCTAAGGCACTACATGGACCATCAGGCTCAGCACGAGCCAACGCCCACTGGGACTGGGAACCATTATGATAAGTAGTGCCTTTCACGCAGCGTATGCTAATGATGCCTCTGAGGAAACGCTCGCAGAGCGTGAAACGCGTCAGGCTGTACATCTCCTTTGTAAACTGCTCTTCAACACGCTGCAGCCTTTGAAATAAACACGATTGGAACCTACCTGTATGTGGCTTTCCTAAATTGGCAAACTTTCGTGTGTTGGATGTAAAGACGGCCGGCCCGGTCGTGGGAAAGCCCGCCATTTAGCGATGGACTCAGCTGGAGCAACAGTGCAGCCAGTTGGTGGACAGGAGGTTGTGTTCGAAGGATTATAATGTGCAGTTTGTTTTGAAAGGACGATTTACAAACACCAACTTTGGTTTTATTTTTATCTCACTAATTGGCAGAACGCAAAGCGGCTCACTGGAGTTTGAATCTAAGGCACTACATGGACCATCGGGCTCAGCACGAGCCAACGCCCACTGGGACTGGGAACCATTATGATAAGTAGTGCCTTTCACGCAGCGTATGCTAATGATGCCTCTGAGGAAACGCTCGCAGAGCGTGAAACGCGTCAGGCTGTACATCTCCTTTGTAAACTGCTCTTCAACACGCTGCAGCCTTTGAAATAAACACGATTGGAACCTACCTGTATGTGGCTTTCCTAAATTGGCAAACTTTCGTGTGTTGGATGTAAAGACGGCCGGCCCGGTCGTGGGAAAGCCCGCCATTTAGCGATGGACTCAGCTGGAGCAACAGTGCAGCCAGTTGGTGGACAGGAGGTTGCGTTCGAAGGATTATAATGTGCAGTTTGTTTTGAAAGGACGATTTACAAACACCAACTTTGGTTTTATTTTTATCTCACTAATTGGCAGAACGCAAAGCGGCTCACTGGAGTTTGAATCTAAGGCACTACATGGACCATCGGGCTCAGCACGAGCCAACGCCCACTGGGACTGGGAACCATTATGATAAGTAGTGCCTTTCACGCAGCGTATGCTAATGATGCCTCTGAGGAAACGCTCGCAGAGCGTGAAACGCGTCAGGCTGTACATCTCCTTTGTAAACTGCTCTTCAACACGCTGCAGCCTTTGAAATAAACACGATTGGAACCTACCTGTATGTGGCTTTCCTAAATTGGCAAACTTTCGTGTGTTGGATGTAAAGACGGCCGGCCCGGTCGTGGGAAAGCCCGCCATTTAGCGATGGACTCAGCTGGAGCAACAGTGCAGCCAGTTGGTGGACAGGAGGTTGTGTTCGAAGGATTATAATGTGCAGTTTGTTTTGAAAGGACGATTTACAAACACCAACTTTGGTTTTATTTTTATCTCACTAATTGGCAGAACGCAAAGCGGCTCACTGGAGTTTGAATCTAAGGCACTACATGGACCATCGGGCTCAGCACGAGCCAACGCCCACTGGGACTGGGAACCATTATGATAAGTAGTGCCTTTCACGCAGCGTATGCTATTGATGCCTCTGAGGAAACGCTCGCAGAGCGTGAAACGCGTCAGGCTGTACATCTCCTTTGTAAACTGCTCTTCAACACGCTGCAGCCTTTGAAATAAACACGATTGGAACCTACCTGTATGTGGCTTTCCTAAATTGGCAAACTTTCGTGTGTTGGATGTAAAGACGGCCGGCCCGGTCGTGGGAAAGCCCGCCATTTAGCGATGGACTCAGCTGGAGCAACAGTGCAGCCAGTTGGTGGACAGGAGGTTGTGTTCGAAGGATTATAATGTGCAGTTTGTTTTGAAAGGACGATTTACAAACACCAACTTTGGTTTTATTTTTATCTCACTAATTGGCAGAACGCAAAGCGGCTCACTGGAGTTTGAATCTAAGGCACTACATGGACCATCGGGCTCAGCACGAGCCAACGCCCACTGGGACTGGGAACCATTATGATAAGTAGTGCCTTTCACGCAGCGTATGCTAATGATGCCTCTGAGGAAACGCTCGCAGAGCGTGAAACGCGTCAGGCTGTACATCTCCTTTGTAAACTGCTCTTCAACACGCTGCAGCCTTTGAAATAAACACGATTGGAACCTACCTGTATGTGGCTTTCCTAAATTGGCAAACTTTCGTGTGTTGGATATATATATATATATATATATATATATATATCCCCAACTATACACTCTCCTCCGTAAAAGAAAAGATGTCCGGGCCACTTCAAAGTTGCAAAAGCATGTTTTATAAGGCTTTTCTCTACGCATTTCGCAGGGGGACCTGCTTTCTCACTGGGAGATGTCATCAGTGATGTCATTTCAGATGTCATCAGTGATGTCATCAGTGATGTCACTGACCATGTCATGAATGATGTAATATGTGACATCATCAGCAGTGGATTGCGGGCGCGCGAGTTATAGTGAGTCCAACTAACTATAACGTGGGAATTTCAATGGTTTGTATGAGTAAAATGTTCAGCTAACTATAACTGGTGTGAAACCTATGTTTTTTTAGTGAATTTCAAAGGTTTTTTAAATGCTAATTCCTAACTATAACGTGTGAAACCTATGGTTTCTTCAGTGAATTTCAAAGGTTTTTTAAAAGCTAATTCCTTACTATAACGAGTTTGTAACCTACGATTTTTAAAGTGAATTATTACGTTTTTTAATAGCTGTTTTTTATAACTATTAATTATTATATTTTTATTAAAATTTAATAAAATTATTTAAATAATGTATATTTTTCAATGTATTTTCCTGTGTGTTTTTAAAAAAATAATTTTACCTCGGAGCGCTATTCCCGCGAAAGTATGTATTTAAAGTAAATAATAATGCAAGACATTCAGTGGCATACTTATAAAAGTAGTATTTTTGATTTTAAATAACCGTATTTTAACTTTAAATGCATTTCCGAAAATCTAGCAAAACGTCATTCAGACGCGCCGCGTAAGCGCCCCCGGAAGCGCCTACGTACGTGCCGCGTAAGCACCCCCGGAAGCGCTCCGGAGCGCGTAGCGTAAGCGCGTCAAGTCATGTGACCTTAAAATAACACTTTTCATTGGTTGTTCACCGTTTTTTTACAACTAATGAAAACCCCACCCATTTCCTTCACTACCTCTTTCACTTTGGAGAGAGCAAGACCTGTTCCTTGTTTCTCCTCTTGAATTCTTTGAAAAGAATGGCTGGAAGAGCACCAAGCAGCAGTGACTCTGATGAGTTTCTACTTGAGGACCCTCCTCAGCCAAAAATTAAGGAGCACTTCATCTGGAAGTTTTTCACCATTCCAGAAGGTGAGAAGAAAGTCAATGCACCAAAGGTGGAATGCAAAATATGTCACACAATTCTATCACGTGGTGACCCAAGAAAGAAATACAGTTTTGGCAACTCCACTATGATTCGACATGTACAAAGAAGGCACCCCCAGAACTATGCCCAGGAGAGTGTCAGGGACCTGGCACGCAATCCCCCAAGAGATGGCAGCAGTACCTCAACTGATGTTCCGACACCTTCTGGAAGTCAAGGTGCCAGAATAATACCTGTTGTGCAGCGGGACTTTGCAGACATAAAGTTTGTGTGCAAGTACTGTGATGAGTTGCTTTGTTATGGCGAGCAAAGTATAGAATTAATTATTAGGAAGAAAAAGGATCACCGCTGCGCCCCTCATCCCTAATTGTTCCCTTTTTTCTGCTCCTGTTGAGCAATTTTGCATTCGCTAGTTTTGTTTTTGTTCTGTAAAAAAAACAAAAAATATATAAAAACGTTCAGAAAATTTACAAACAAAATGTAAAAACTAAAAAAGAAGAAAAAAAAGAGTTCTTTTCAGAACTACCTCCAATTCTCCAAAAAGAGCTATATTCCTTACATATTGTGTCATTCGTTTTTTTAATGAATGTGTACTACATATTTGTTTGGATGAAATGACTAAATGAAGGGGAGAAAGTGACTCATGGAACAAATGATAGAAGGGGAGTGAGTAAAGGTGAGTTGATGACAGTGAGGAATGCAAGGTGAGTGATGGTGAGTGAAGGGGGAGTGACAGAGTGAGGGGATGGAGAGAGTGAGGGTAAGACAGAGGGAGTGAGGGAAGGGGAGTGTGGAAGTGAAAGGACAGAGAGAGTGAGAGAAGGAGTGAGTGAAGTGGAGTAAGGTGAGTAAGGAAAGGGGAGCAAAAGATAGAAAGAAGGGGAAGGGGACTGAAGTCGAGTGACTGAGAGCTGGTAAGTGGTGGAGGGGAGAGAGGGGAAGGGGAGTGAAGGAATGGGGAATGGGAGGTAGTGAGGGAAGTGGAGTAAGGAAACGGGGGTGAAGGAGAGTGAGAGAAGGGCAGTGAGAGTGAGTAAAGAGGGGAGATAGAGGGTGGATAAAGGCAAGTGAGCATGAGACAAGGGGAGTGAGGGAGTGAGGAGACAGAGGGACTGAAGGAAAGAGTAAGAGAAGGGGACTGAGTGAGGGAGCATAGAAAGCTAAGTGAGGGAGTGTAGGAGAGTTATAGGGAGTGAGCGTGACGGAAGACGAGTGAGAGAGTGTGGGGACGGAGGTAGTAAAGCTAAGAGAGAGGGAGTGAGAATGAGGATGTGACAGGACAGAGGGAGTGAGAGAAAGAGTGAGTAAAGTGTAGTAAGGTGAGTGAGGGAAGGGGTATGAGTGAGTGAGCGAAAGAAGAGAATAGAGGGGCAGAGGACTGAAGCATAGGTACTGAGAGAAGGTGAGTGGGGGATGCAAGTAAAGGGTAAGGGAGAGAAAGATAGGGAATGAGGGGTAGTGAGGGAACCAGACTAAGGGAACGGGGGTGAAGGAGGGTGAAAGAATGGCAGAGAGCAAGAGTAAAGAGGGATGAAATAGGGTGGATAAAAGTGAGTGAGGGTAAAACAAGGGGAGTGAGGAAGTGAGGGGATAGAGGTAGTGAAGGAAACAGTGACAGAAAGGGACTGAGTGAGAGAGCAAAGAAAGGTAAGTGACGGAGTATGGCTGAGTTATAGGGAGTGAGCGTGACAGAAGAAGAGTGAGAGACTGAAGGGACGGAGAGGGTAAGGCTAAGAAAAAGGGAGTGAGGAAAGGGGAGTGAGGAAGTAAGAGGACAGAGGGAATGAGAGAAGGAGTTAGTGAAGTGGAGTAAGGAGAGTAAGGGAAAGGAAAAGAGTGAAGGAGCGAAGGAAGAGAAGAGAGCGGAAGGGAAGTAAAGCAGGAGGTCTGAAAGAAGGGGAGTGTGGGAGGGGAGTGAGGGAAAGGGGAGTAAATATGCGGATTGAGAATAAGTGAGGGAAGCGCAGTAAGGGAACAGGGGTGTGGGTGGGTGAGAGAAGAGTAGTGAGGTTAAGGAAAAGAGTGATGAGAAAGTAAATTTTGTATGTCAAACTTACCTTATATTTAATGTAAACTTAATTACATATTTTTTACTAAATGTAACATCTGTGGAAGAGAAAAAAAAAGTAAGTTATAATATTTATAATATATATTTCACAATACAAGAGACAAGGCAAGAGATTAAAAGTCATAAAAGGGTAGTAAGAGATAAAGTAGGAGTGAAGGACACAGAAAGGGAAACAAAGGAATGATGAAGGTTAGAGAGAGTGAAAAAGAAATAGAGGGAGAGCAAATTACTAAGAGGGTAATCAGATGGATACATTCAGTGACAGAGAGGAAGAGAAGGAGAGAGAAATGAAGTGAAGGTGAGTAAGATACTATAGGAATGTGAGTTAGGAAAACTAAAGGAAGAAAGGGGAGTAAAGAAAGGGGAGTGAGTGACAGGGAAGCAGGAGTGAGTGAGGGTGGATTCATGAAAATGAGGGATGGAAGGTGAGTGAGAGTGAATGTAGGGTCGTAAGACAGTGAGGGGACAATGGAAGTGAGGGTAACAGAGAGGAAGTGAGGGAAGATGAGTGAGAATATGAGAGAACAGAGGGAGTGAGAGAAGTAGTGAGTAAAAGGGAGTAAGGTGAGTGAGGGAAGGGGAATGACTGAGGTAGCAAAGGAAGGAAAGAAGGGGGGTGAAGCAGAGGAACTGGGAAAAGGTGAGTGCGTGAGGAGTGAAAGGGGAAGGGGAGTTAAGGATAGGGAATGATGATAAGTGAGGGAACCGGAGTAGGGGAACAAGGGTGAGGGAGGGTGAGAGAAGGGCAGTGAGGTTGAGGAAAGAGGGATGATAGAGGGTGGATAAAGGCGAATGAGTTTAAGACAAGGGGACTTAGGGAGTGAGGACATAGAGGTAGTGAAGGAAAGAGTGACAGAAAGAGACTGAGTGAGAGAGCAAAGAAAGGTAAGTGAAAGAGTGTGGGTGAGTTATAGGGAGTGAGCGTGACAGAAGAAGAGCGAGAGACTGAAGGGACGGAGAGAGTAAGGCTAAGAAAAAGGGAGTGAGGGAAGGGGGTTGAGGAAGTAAGAGGACAGAGGGAGTGAGAGTAGGAGTTAGTGAAGTGGAGTAAGGAGAGTAAGGGAAAGGAAAAGAGTGAAGGAGCAAAGGAAGAGAAGAGAGAGGAAGGGAAGTAAAGCAGGAGGTCTGAAAGAAGGGGAGTGTGGGAGGGGAGTGAGGGAAAGGGGAGTAAATATACGATTGAGAATAAGTGAGGGAAGCACAGTAAGGGAACAGGGGTGTGGGTGGGTGAGAGAAGAGTAGTGAGGTTAAGGAAAAGAGTAATGAGAAAGTAAATTTTGTATGTCAAACTTACTTTATAATTAATGTAAACTTAATTACATATTTTTACTAAATGTAATATCTGTGGAAGAGAAAAAAAAAGTAAGTTATAATATTTACAATATATAATTCACAATACAAGAGACAAGGCAGGATATTAAAAGTCATAAACGAGTAGTAAGAGATAAAGTAGGAGTGAAGGACACAGAAAGGGAAACAAAGGAATGGTGAAGGTTAGAGAGAGTGAAAAAGAAATAGAGGGAGAGCAAGTTACTAAGAGGATAATCAGATGGATACATTCAGTGACAGAGAGGAAGAGAAGGAGAGAGAAATGAAGTGAAGGTGAGTAACAGACTATAGGAATGTGAGTTAGGAAAACTAAAGGAAGAAAGGGGAGTAAAGAAAGGGGAGTGAGTGACAGGGAAGCAGGAGTTAGTGAGGGTGGATTCATGACAATGAGGGATGGAAGGTGAGTGAGAGTGAATGTAGGGTCGTAAGACAGTGAGGGGACAATGGGAGTGAGGGTAACAGAGAGGAAGTGAGGGAAGAGGAGTGAGAATATGAGAGAACAGAGGGAGTGAGAGAAGGAGTGAGTAAAGGGAAGTAAGGTGAGTTAGGGAAGGGGAATGAATGAGGTAGCAAAGGAAGGAAAGAAGGGGAGTGAAGCAGAGGAACTGGGAAAAGGTGAGTGCGTGAGGAGAGAAAGGGCAAGGGGAGTTAAGGATAGGGAATGAGGATAAGTGAGGGACCCGGAGTAAGCGACCAACGGTGCGGGAGGGTGAGAGAAGGGCAGTGAGGTTGAGGAAAGAGGGATGATAGAAGGTGGATAAAGGCGAGTGAGTTTAAGACAAGGGGACTCAGGGAGTGAGGACATAGAGGTAGTAAAGGAACGAGTGACAGAAAGGGACTGAGTGAGAGAGCAAAGAAAGGTAAGTGAAAGAGTGTGGGTGAGTTATAGGGAGTGAGCGTGACAGAAGAAGAGTGAGAGACTGAAGGGACGGAAAGAGTAAGGCTAAGAAAAAGGGAGTGAGGGAAGGGGAGTGAGGAAGTAAGAGGACAGAGGGAGTGAGAGAAGGACTTAGTGAAGTGGAGTAAGGAGAGTAAGGGAAAGGAAAAGAGTGAAGGAGCGAAGGAAGGGAAGAGAGAGGAAGGGAAGGGAAGTAAAGCAGGAGGTCTTTAAGAAGGTGAGTGTGGGAGGGGAGTGAGGGAAAGGGGAGTAAACATGCGGATTGAGAATAAGTGAGGGAAGCGCAGTAAGGGAACAGGGGTGTGGGTGGGTGAGAGAAGAGTAGTGAGGTTAAGGAAAAGAGTGATGAGAAAGTACATTTTGTTTGTCAAACTTACCTTATAAGTAATGTAAACTTAATTACATATTTTTACTAAATTTAAAATCTGTGGAAGAGAAAAAAAAATAAGTTATAATATTTACAATATATATTTCACAATACAAGAGACAAGGCAGGAGATTAAAAGTCATAAAAGGGTAGTAAGAGATAAAGTAGGAGTGAAGGACACAGAAAGGGAAACAAAGGAATGGTGAAGGTTAGAGAGAGTGAAAAAGAAATAGAGGGTGAGCAAATTACTAAGAGGATCATCAGATGGATACATTCAGTGACAGAGAGGAAGAGAAGGAGAGAGAAATGAAGTGAAGGTGAGTAAGATACTATAGGAATGTGAGTTCGGAAAACTAAAGGAAGAAAGGGGAGTAAAGAAAGGGGACTGAGTGACAGGGAAGCAGGAGTGGGTGAGGGTGGATTCATGACAATGAGGGATGGAAGGTGAGTGAGAGTGAATGTAGGGTCGTAAGACAGTGAGGGGACAATGGGAGTGAGGGTAACAGAGAGGAAGTGAGGGAAGAGGAGTGAGAATATGAGAGAACAGAGGAAGTGAGAGAAGGAGTGAGTAAAGGGAGTAAGGTGAGTTAGGGAAGGGGAATGACTGAGGTAGCAAAGGAAGGAAAGAAGGGGAGTGAAGCAGACGAACTGGGAAAAAGTGAGTGCGTGAGGAGAGAAAGGGGAAGGGGAGTTAAGGATAGGGAATGAGGATAAGTGAGGGAACCGGAGTAAGGGAACAGGAGTAAAGGAGGGTGATAGAAGGGCAGTGAAGTTGAGGAAAGAGGGATGATAGAGGGTGGATAAAGGTGAGTGAGTGTAAGACAAGGGGACTGAGGGAGTGAGGACATAGAGGTAGTGAAGGAAATAGTGACAGAAAGGGACTGAGTGAGAGAGCAAAGAAAGGTAAGTGAAAGAGTGTGGGTGAGTTATAGGGAGTGAGCGTGACAGAAGAAGAGTGAGAGACTGAAGGGACGGAGAGAGTAAGGCTAAGAAAAAGGGAGTGAGGGAAGGGGAGTGAGGAAGGAAGGAAGAGGACAGAGGGAGTGAGAGAAGGAGTTAGTGAAGTGGAGTAAGGAGAGTAAGGGAAAGGAAAAGAGTGAAGGAGCGAAGGAAGGGAAGAGAGAGGAAGGGAAGTAAAGCAGGAGATCCGAAAGAAGGTGCGTGTGGGAGGGGAGTGAGGGAAAGGGGAGTAAACATGCGGATTGAGAATAAGTGAGGGAAGCGCAATAAGGGAACATGGGTGTGGGTGGGTGAGAGAAGAGTAGTGAGGTTAAGGAAAAGAGTGATGAGAAAGTAAATTTTGTATGTCAAACTTACCTTATAAGTAATGTAAACTCAATTACATATTTTTACTAAATTTAATATCTGTGGAAGAGAAAAAAAAGTGAGTTATAATATTTACAATATTAATTTCACAATACAAGAGACAAGGCAGGAGATTAAAAGTCATAACAGGGAAGTAAGAGATAAAGTAGGAGTGAAGGACACAGAAAGGGAAACAAAGGAATGGTGAAGGACAAAGAGAGGGAAAAAGAAATAGAAGGTGCACAAATTACTAAGAGGATAATGAGGCAGATAGATTCAGTGATAGAAAGGAAAAGAGGGAAATGAACTGAAGGTGAGTAAGATACTAAAGGAATGTGAGTTAGCAAAACTAAATGAGGAAAGGGGAGTAAGGGAAGGGGAGTGAGTGAGAAGGAAGGGGAAGAGAGTGAGGGTGCACTCACGACAATGAGGGATGGAAGGTGAGTGAGGGTGAGTGAAGGGGCGTGACAGAGTGAGGAGACAGAGGGAGTGAGGGTAACCGAGAGGGAGTGAGGGAAGAGGAGTGAGGAAGTGAGAGGACAGAGGGAGTGAGAGAAGAAGTGAGTAAAGTGGAGTAAGTTGAGTAAGGGAAAGAGAATGATTGAGGGAGCAAAGGAAGGAAAGAAAGGAAGGGGAGTGTGAAAAGGTGACTGCGGGAGCAGAGTGAGAGGAAGGGCAGTTAAGGATAGGGAATGAGGATAAGTGAGGGAAGTGGAGTAAGGGAACGGGGTGAGGGAGGGTAAGAGAAGGGCAGTGAGGTTGAGGAAAGAGGAGTGATAGAGGGTGGATAAATGTGAGTGATTGTAAGTGAAGGGGACTGAGGGAGTGAGGACGAACAGGTATTGAAGGAAAGAGTGAGAGAAAGTGACTGAGTAAGGGAGCAAAGAAAGGTAAGTGAGGGAGTGTGGGTGAGTTATAGGGAGTGAGCATTGCGGAAGAGGAGTGAGAGAGTGAGAGGACGGAGAGAGTGAGGCTAAGAGTGAGAGAGTGAGGGAAGAGGAGTGAGGATGTGAGAGGACAAAAGGAGTGAGAGAAGGACTGAGTGAAGTGGAGTAAGGTGAGTGAGGCAAGGTGAATTACTGAGGGAAGAAAGAAAGGAAAGAAGGGGAAGGGGAGTGAAGCAGAGTGACTGACAGCTGGAAAGTGGTGGATGGGAGAGAGGGAAAGGACAGTGAAGAAATGGGGGATGAGAATAAGTGTGGGAAGTGGAATAAGGGAAGGGAGGTGAGGGAGAGGGTGGTAAAAGGTGAGTGAGTGTGAGACAAGGGGAGAATAATATACATTTTATAATACAAAATACAAAATAATTTGTACAACATGTTATATGGTTTATTTTTGCTGTTCTCAGAATATATTGAATTTCACTTAAAACGGTGACTTCAATACTACTCATCATATAACAGCGGGCAAAAAAAACACAATCAAAAAGATTGTGTTTAAAAACCCCATACAACGTTTCAATAAATAATGTAAAATTTTGAAAAAACGTATCTTAACTCACTTTTGATCCACGTACTTTTCCACAAGGCCAAATAGTATATGGAAAGTCCTTTTCTTTGGAAATTACTCAATAGTATTCTTAATCTTCCATTTACCCGAGTTTCTGAAAGAAAAGCTCCAACATCTTTTACATTATGAAACAATAGTTAGATTTCCACCTCTGGCTTACTTATGATTCACATTTCCTATAATACTCATATCACTCACTATGTGATACACTTACACTACCTCTATGACAACTACAAGTTTTTTATTATCTTGATCACTCTCACTCACAAAGTAATTTTGAACAGCAGACTAAGGGGCATATTATCAAGGACAGGCGATACATTATCGCCGCTTTTATAGGCAGGAAACTGCCGATAAAGCGGTGATAATGGCCTTGATAATACGCTCTATGAATTCCAATCGAAGCCCATGTTAGATGTGAACACATCTAACATGGGCTTCGATTGGAATTCATAGAGCATATCGGCAGTTTATCGGCAGTTTCCTGCCGATAAAAGCGGCGATAATGTATCGCCTGTCCTTGATAATATGCCCCTAAGTTTTATTAACTGCTCCAAACTTCATAGGCCAATTACCTTTCCAAAAATTTCGGTTGTAAGAATACTAGGTAGGAATTTGGTAAGTCAAAAGGCAAACGTTGTTTGAAAGTAAATTCTATTAAGGACCGGAGGCTTCGGATTATGCCTTTCTTCCTTCGCTTTATTGCATAAACAGCAGCAAGAAAAACTACAAACAACTACATTTCCCATGAGCAGCAGGGAAAAAAAAGAGTCACAATGATAGTCCTTCGTCGCTATCCAGGCTCCGGCAGCTCCCATCATGCCTTGCAACTGGTTCCTCCTCCTCTTTCTTCGCTGCTCAGCAGCAAGTTAAGTGGCTTTTTCTTTCTCTCTGTCGTATTTCGGACTGTGTGGGTAGTGTTCGTGTTTTGGGCAGGCGCTGACCTGTTTTCTTTCCTACAGAGTCCCCTGTGGTTCGCGGGACGCTTTTGGCGCTCCTCACGCAACCTACTCCCTTTAGTGAGTGCGGTGTGTGCTTCCCGCCGCGAGAGGGGCGAAATTTTTTCCTCAGGGTTAACGGTGCCCCTGCCTCCCGGCTTGACAACCTGCGGGGTCGCAATTGTAGGTCTCCCCTTGTGTTGAACGCCCTGTTGGGTTGTATTTTATTTATCTGAACACCCTGCGGGGTCGTAATTGGTACCGGCTTGCTGGTGCTTGCCGGGTTGGCGCCCTGTGAACCAGAGGGCTGCAGCGTTCCCTGGGCTTTGCCCGTGAATTGCCCGTGAATTGTGTGCCTTAGTGTCCCCCCTTATTTTCTGGGTGCCCTCCCAGGCCACATTTGGTTCCTGTTAAGGGCCTCGTTATTGGCTGTGCCGCAGATCCCTTCTTGCCAGAGCCTAATTTCACTCATAATGCAGGGGGATCAAGAGAAATTTCCAGAGGGCGATCCTCTCAGCTACGGGCCTTGGGACGATGATTTCTACCAGGCGTGGATGACTCCATGCCTAAGATGGCTGAAACCTTTGGGTATTAGACTGAATTGTGGGGGACACCTAGAAGCATTGCAGAAGTTTCGTATTATTAGATCTGAGTTCGTTGTGGTTTGTGTGGCCAAGTTTCTTGGAGGGGCGTGCTTGATTCGTACCAGGAAAATGCATACCGTTAAACCAAATATTACTGTATGAAGGTCTTTTTTTTATCTGTAAAGTCTTTATTGATTGATTGTTTAATATTTCCTTTTACATTAGGTATTATGAATGTTATTTTATTAATATGTAATGAATTGTATGTTGTCTTTTATGAATTTTACTTCGAAATAAAGACATATTGACCTGACCTGACTCCATTTATAGAGCGGTTGACCAAGCTATGGTGCCCTTGGAACAACGCCTCACGGCTCGGTTGGACGAGGCTTACTCCAAGTTGGCAGCTCTGATTCCTACACCGGCGCCGGCCCCGGACCCTGCGTCCTCCCCCGCCGCCCCTCCCCCCAAGAAGCCCTGTGCCGAGGGGGTTGACGCAGAAGTTTTGCTCGGGTCAAGAACGCCTTCATGGCGCATGAGGGATCCCAACCCACCACGGTCCCCGCGGAGGTTCCCCCCCGACCCCGCGCACTATGTCCCCTGATTTACAGGACGATGGGGATTCCCCGGACACTGATGAGGAGGCCTGCTCATCAAGGTCATGGCTCCCATCTCAGACCGCTTCTTCGGAAGCTCCGTCAGACATGTTGGATCCGGACGACATCGTCCACCCCAGGTCCTCGGACTGGGTCCCTGGTGACAAAGTAGCCAGGTATGTGGCCGGTCGCTTGCGGAAGCCCATGGAGAATGAAGCTCGGAGCCGCCTTCGGGCGGAGTGCCCGCGGCCTACCCTGGAGGGCAAAGTTGCCATGACGCCTGACATAGACCCCCAAAATGGCGACGTTCTTGGCGAAGTTTGTCAGGGATCCTCGCATAGGGATTGACAGGTCCTGGCGCACGTGCCAGGACAAGTTACTGGACGCAGTGGGCCCGCTCACCAAAATACTGGGCATGGCCGAGGAGGCCAAAGTCTCGGGAGATCAGATTTCCCCGGAGGTCCTCTCCAACTGGGCCCAGAGGGCCATTATTTTCCTTGGAAATGCGAATTGTGCCCTCTCTACTGAGAGAAGGAGGTCACTACTAATTAAAATCGACCCTAAGTTGGGTGACCTCGCTTCTTCTGAAGCTGGTGCTGTGGCTCAAGGGGGGCTCGTTCGGCTGCGGCAACCCCTCTGATCGAGGGAAAGGCTCCGGTCGTGGACGAGCACAGGATGGTGCCCGTTTCAACAACTTCTACCCCACCCGGGGTCAGCAGTTTCAGCAGTTTCGAGGCCGTGGCGGCCAGAGATGACAACCCCAAGGTGTTGGAAGAGGTGAGTGTGCTGCCTTCAGCGAGCTTGCGGGTTGGGGGGCGCTTGGCGCAATTTCTCGCAGCATGGGTCTCCTTGACCAGCGATGCGTGGGTGCTACAGACGGTCCAGGGCTTCCGAATGGAGTTTCATGGCTGTCCTTTTCAGCATCGGCGTCCCCTCCCCATTACCTTTTCGCAGCGCGATGCAGATTTAGTGCGCGACGAGGTTTCCGCCCTCCTCCACAAAGGGGCGATTTGCTGCGCGCAGGAACACCCCGAAGGTTTCATCAGCAATCTGTTTTTGGTCGACAAGGTCGATGGGGGCAGTCGACCAGTCATCAACCTGAAAGAGTTCAACGAATGGCTGGTCTACCGCCATTTCAAAATGGAGGGAATCCACCTCCTGAGGGATGTTTTGCGCCCGTCCGATTGGATGGTAAGGCTCGACTTGAAAGACGCCTACTTGGAGATTCCCATCTTTCCCCCTCACTGTCGTTTCCTTCAATTCAGATTGGACGGTCTAATCTACGAGTTCACCACGCTACCTTTCAGGCTATCCTCGGCGCCGTGGTGCTTCACAAAGGTGCTGCGCCCGGTCGTCGAGGCATTGCGAGCTCGAGGTATCCGGATGATCGTTTATCTGGACGACATGCTCTTCATGGACCAGTGTCCCAGGCGCCTTTCGGCACAACTTCAGATGGCCGTCAATCTGCTCCAGGATCTGGGGTTTGTTATCAACGAGAAGAAATCTCTTGCAACTCAAAGCGCCGCATTTCTGGGTTTCACTGTGGACTCGGTGTCGGCCACATTGAGCCTTCCGGCTCGAAAGATGGTGAAGATCCGACACAAGTTGCGTCAGATGCTGGCGAAATCTCACACGTCGTTGCGCCATTTGGCGCGCTTGGTGGGCCTCCTGTCTTCTTCGATTCAGGCCATCTTCCCGGGTCCCCTTCATTATCGGGCCATGCAGCCCCTGAAGGCGTACCACCTGCGGAAGGGTCTGACCTACTCCCAGTTGATCCCTCTGTCGGAGGAGGTGAGGGACGAGATGAGGTGGTGGCTGACGCACATGGAAGCCTGGAATGGGCGTGCGATTTTCGGCTCCGAGCCGGATGTAGTTATCGAGTCGGACGCCAGTCGCTCCGGTTGGGGAGCCAGGTGTGGAGATTTTTCCACGGGAGGAGCCTGGTCTGCCCTAGAGCAGTCCTTGCATATCAACTGTTTGGAATTGCTAGCAGGCCCCTTTGCGGTCCGGTGCTGGACCAAGGACAGGGTTCAATCTTGCGTGCTCCTCCGGATGGACAACGTATCGGCAGTCCGATATATCAACCACCAGGGTGGAACGAGGTCCAAGATGTTAGCGGGCCTTGCCAAGGACTTTTGGCATTTTTGCCTCGACCGACAAGTGTCGGTCACAGCGGAATATCTGCCGGGTCGTCAGAACGAAGTAGCCGATTGGCACTCCCGGCACCTGCTGGACGCCAGTGTTTGAAAGATGGACCCTCTGGTATTCTCCTGGCTGGAGGACAGATGGGGCCCCTTCTCGGTGGACCTATTCGCGTCTCGTCTGTATTATCAACTTCCGAGATTCTTCAGTTGGCGTCCGGATCCGCTGGCGGAAGCGACGGATGCTTTCCTCCAGGACTGGTCAGTGGAGCAGGGGTATGCGTTTCCCCCGTTCTCAATGATTACGCGTGTGTCAGCGTTGCTTCGCCGTCAGTTGGCGGAGGTGGTTCTGATCACCCCATGGTGGAGGTCTCAAGTGTGGTTTCCAGTTCTTCTGGAACTTTCCTGGGATTCTCCAATCCTACTCCCCCACTCTCCTCACATTCTGCTCAGTCCGGAAGGAGTTCCCCACAGGTTAATCCAAGAGGGGTCCCTTCGGCTGATAGCTTGGCGGATCTCCTTGCTTACAGGTCGATTAATACTTTCCGTTCCGCTATCTCGGCCGGGCATGACTTAATTCAAGGTTCCCCGGTTGGAGAACACCCTTTGGTGTGTAGGCTTTTGAGAGGGATTCGCCTCTCGTTGCCTCCTGAGCCACGTTATTCCGTCCTGTGGGATGTGAATAGGGTTCTGAACTTGTTTTTGTCCTGGCAACCGAATCGGTTTTCGTCTCGCAAGGAACTTACGGCTAAGTTAGCTATGCTGTTGTGCCTGGTCTCTTGCAGGCGAGTTTCGGATGTAAGAGCATTGGACGTCTCTGCTACAGTTTTCTCCCCGGACGGGGTGTCTTTCACGGTGAGTAGACGGACTAAGTCCCTTTCGAGAGTGATCTCGTACCCAGCATTCCAAGATTCCCCTAAACTGTGTGTTGTGCAGTGCCTCCGTGCGTATGAAAGTTTGACTGAAGACACTCGCCCTCCGGGCGAACCACAATTACTTATTGCCCTACGCAAGCCGTACAAGGCAGTTTCTTCCCCAACTATAGCCCGGTGGGTGCGTTGGGTGATGCAGGAGGCGGGGACTGATACCAAGCAGTTTGGTGCCCATTCAGCGAGAGGGGCGATGGCCTCTAAAGCTTTTGCCCTTGGGGCTAGGATGGAGGATCTCATGAGAGCGGCGGATTGGTCCTCCGACTCCACGTTCAAGAAGTTTTATTTTACGCCAGTGTTGGAGGTTGCTCGGCTGGTGGTCGACAAGCTTTGAACTGGCATAATCCGAAGCCTCCAGTCCTGCCATAGAATGAGAATTTGCCTAGCCTTGGTGCTGGTAAGTTCCAATTCTATTAAGGGCTCGGAGGCGAGGATTATCCCCCCCAATGACTTCAAGGAAGTGGACCCTCCCCGTATTGACTGTAAGTAATGCGTTTATGACATTTTACTGCTGGCTATGTTCGATACCCATTGTTGATGTTCGTGGACATGCATTTTGCGTTTATGATGGCCGTTTTGAGTCTGACACTGCGTATTTTGCAGGTAATGACGGCAATAAACAGGATGCTTGAGGTGTCTGGAGGGTAAGCTTCGCGCCAAGAAAGAGGAGGAGGAACCAGTTGCAAGGCATGATGGGAGCTGCCGGAGCCTGGATAGCGACGAAGGACTATCATTGTGACTCTTTTCTTTCCCTGCTGCTCATGGGAAATGTAGTTGTTTGTAGTTTTTCTTGCTGCTGTTTGTGCAATAAAGCGAAGGAAGAAAGGCATAATCCTCGCCTCCGAGTCCTTAATAGAATTGGAATTTACCAGCACCAAGGCTAGGCAAATTCTCATTGAGTATCATTACAATTAATCCAGCCTTTTTGACATTTTAAATAATCAGTGTAATGTCCTGATGTTGTCGAAGGACCATCATGGAAAATAATTGCTGCAGTTGCAAAGGTTCTTCCTGAAATTGATAATTGAGAAGCCACAACATTTTTAATTAAAGTTGTCAATTTAGTTCCATCAGGTCTACATCGTTCGAACATTAAAAATAAAATTACATACTGTCCATATCTTTGTATAAATATTGTTGATAGCATTGCAGATTTACATTGAGAACAGACCATGTTTTGATTTGCTTCTCTAACTAATTTATTAAAAGA
Source organism: Lissotriton helveticus (assembly GCF_964261635.1). Taxonomy (NCBI): domain Eukaryota; kingdom Metazoa; phylum Chordata; class Amphibia; order Caudata; family Salamandridae; genus Lissotriton; species Lissotriton helveticus. Next base: position 460,993,182 of record NC_136062.1, read on the forward strand.
CACTGATTTGCAGTCTGGTAAAGTCAAATATATAAATCTTTCAGTGTCTATTGTAGTAGTACTTGAAAAGGAGCAATTGTCGCAGTTATGCTGCCATTTATAAGAAAGGCCAAAAAGATTTTCTACTTCTACACCTTCATCTTGCAATACAACAAGCATATACATTAGAAATTCCTGACAATCTTGCTGAATATTCTGTGAAAATTGATTAGACCAGAACATATGTCTAAAACATTTCGAATTTCAGAAACACTTTGTATTTTTGTTCTATCACTGTTACATTTCTCAAACACAGAATTCAACAAACAACAACATCTTTGCACGATTTTCAACAATCTGTTCTTGTACAGTTTGGAAAAAAAAAAACATTAACCACTACATTAGCATAGCAGTTGACACCAGAACTGTTTACAAACTGAAATCCAACAACATCTTTAACTGAATCCTTTTCCTTTCTGCTTACAATTACTGGTTCATCTACTTTTTTTCTTTTTGCTACAACTTCACTACAATTTTTCTAATTTCTTCTTTTTCGGCCTACTACACGCTTTTCAAATAGAGAATATTGAGGTAAATTTGGAGCATACTCTCTTCTTAACCTATTATATTCTTTTACACAATTTAGATCTGCACTAATCTTTGTCTCATCAAAATCAATAAAGTACAATCCAGATAAAGTTCTGACTCAATCAATGAATCAATCATAATATTTGTATAGCGCGCTACTCACCCGGAAGGGTCTCAATCGCTGGCGGGAGGGGAACGTTACTGCTCGAACAGCCAGGTCTTGAGTTGCTTCCTGAAGGAGAGATGGTCCTGGGTCAGCCGAAGGTGGATTGGGAGGGAGTTCCATGTCTTGGCTGCCAGGTAGCGAGGGCAAGGCTGGTTGATCGTAGCTGGCGGGTGGGCGTGTAGAAGGTCAGGCGGTTGTTGAGGTACTTGGGGCCCAGGTCGTGGAGAGCCTTGTGTGCGTGGGTGAGGAGCCTGAACGTGATCCTCTTGCTGATGGAGAGCCAGTGCAGGTCTCTCAGGTGGCCGGAGATGTCGCTGTTTCGAGGGATGTCCAGGACGGGTCGTGCGGAGGCGTTCTGGATGCTTTGGAGTCTTTTCGGAAGTTTGGCTGTGGTTCCGGCGTAGAGGGTGTTCCCGTAGTCCAGTCGGCTGGTGACGAGTGCCTGGGTGACTGTCTTCCTGGTTTCGGTGGGGATCCATTGGAAGATTTTAACGCCTTCCATGCTCATGACAACACAAGACAGCGATGACTCCGTTGTTTTCTGCAGATAAGTTGCAATTGCTTTAATCATAAAACTTTTTCCAGTTCCTGCTTCTCCACTCACGTACAGTCGGACAGGTATAAATGATGTACATGAGCACTCTTTTTTCTCATGAGATAAACCATGCTCAATCTGTTCTGTGACTTCATCATATATTTGTCTCTGCTCAACATTTAGTTCTTTTTCCAAATCTTAGTTAACTACATCCTCCTGAGCTTGTTCCATGGCTCTTTCCACTTCATTCATGGCAGCGGCAGCTTCATTTTGGATAATTGGTCCTCCTAGTGGATTCTGACTCAGTGAAGCAGAACTCTGACTGTCTTGAGAACTGTCACTAGCAATCTCTGGTGCAATTGTAGCTTCTTGCTGTATTTCCTCGTTCAACATTTGCAGATAATTTGAAAAAACAGGACATTCTATGGTATCCTTGGTTGCATTGAACGAATCTTCATGACTGAGAAAATCTCCAAGTAGTTCCTCTTCTGTACGCCATGGCTTAAAGAGTTGCAAAAGAGCTAAATAGTAAAATTCCCTTTTGTCTGGAGATTCACAACTCAATTTTTGATGATTAATCAAATGGCCTTTTCTTTGTTTCACCAGACAGCCTTCACATCCAATTACAGCATAGACACCTTTATTGATATCTTCTGTGATGTTCCTCTTAAAAGTATAGGTTTGCAGAACTTCATAGAGACAAACGTTCTCAAGATGACTACTTCTATTTGGATAGTATGTATCCAACATGTTTGTCTTCAAAATATCTGCACTGTGTGGTTCTTTCTCCGCCAAATACTCTATTTCTTGTACAGATTTCAAAACTCGGTTTTGTGTTGCAGCAAGATCTAGGGGGTCATTATGATGACGGGCGGACTTTGTCCGCCCGTCACCATAGTGGGGAACGGGACCGCCCGCCATAAGGGCGGGGGTCTCGTGGGGGGAATTAGGATGTGCCCGCCACAGTGGCGGGCACATCCTGTAGTTTTAGCATTGTGGCGAGCGGTGCACTCTGCACCGCCCGCCACAATGCTAAAAATGCTTTTTTTGCATATGCAAATGTGGGGGGGGGTACCATAGGTACCCCCCATGTGCCCCCCGACAGTGGTGTCAAGCTGGGGGCCCTGCATGGGGCCCCCGCAGAAATCCCCGCCTGCCTTTCCGTGGCGGCATTGCCGCCGCGGAAAGGCCTCTACTTTCTGCCATTGTAATATGGCTATGTGAACATACAAATTGACCCCCACACTTTTAGTTTCAGCTTGTTATTTAGAACAACAATAATCAGGACTGTTTCTGATTATGTGGGCTTACTTATTTTGGCCCTTTTACTTTATTATTCATTCAAATCGAGAAGTTGTTATGTTTGAGAAACACACGAAACAAATGATAATCAATCAAAATATAAAAATTCACAAATGACAACACATTATTTTCAAACACATTGAGTCATACAATACAAACATGAAGAAAAAATTTTAAAGCAAGACTTTGCACATTATTTACAGTGATAGCTTATATCAAATAGTGGAAAAGGTGATGATTCTTTTGAAAGAATCTGCATGAAGGCTAATGGATACAAATAAATCAATATTATATCACAATGATTGCTTTATGTTTTTTGTAGCCTTCTTGCTGCCGACGCGTTTCGACCCGTTAAATCAATGAACGAGGTCTCATCAGGGCCTTTTCACTTTGTTCTTTTCTCTTTAGCGCGAATGTAGCCGGATCCGAAGGGTTCAACAGCTTCCTTTTCTTTTTTATGTCGCTGAGAACTCTGATAGCAGCGCCGTTGATCTTGGCGTCAGTTTCTGTTTAGTCTTTTCTTTTTCTTAAAATCTTTGGGTCTGTGGCTTACTGGATTATTGATTTCAGTGCCTGGGTGTCCCTTATGAGGGAAGCCGCCCTCAGTAGACGGGTGTCTTGTCTCTTCAGGAAACTGCACGATTCGTTGCAAGGCTCGTTGCAAAAACGCCAGATGCAACGAGCCTTACAAAGCGCACTGAGGACTTCTGAATTCGAACTAACCCCCGTTTTTCTAAAGAATGACGTTGAATCGTTGAATCTCACAGACGATGTTGTTGGTCCTCCGGTGGAAGTCGAGGGGCCATCTCTTCGGGGATAGCGGGCCAGGTCCCTGGTGCTCTCCCTTGCAAAATTATTTGGGTGCCTCCTCTGTACATGCCGGATCAAATTGGCATTTCCAAAACTATATTTCCGTGTGGGATCTCTACGTGACAAAGTTGTGTCACATATCTTGCAGGTGACTTTTGCTGTATTAACTTTTTTTTGCCCCTCAGGGACACTAAAGAACTTCCAAATAAAGTGTTCTTTCACTTTTCTCTGGGGGGTGTCCTCTGGTAGAAATTCTGGATCAGAGTCTGAAGAGGGCTCTCTGGAACCAGACATCTTTCCCAAAAAACAAGTTTTTCCAAGACGAATGAAGAAGAGGTGTTCTCTGAGCAATTGCAAAGAGGTAGTGAGGGAAATGGGTGGAGACTTTCCATAGTTCTGTAAAAAACAGTTATTAACCAATCAAAAGTGTTGTTTTAAGGTCACATGGCTTGACGCGCTTACGCTACGCGCTCCGTGGCGCTTACGGAGGCGCTTACTTGGCACATACGTATCCGCTTACGAAGGCACTTCCGGGGGCGCTTACGCGGCGCGAATGAATGACGTGTTGTTCGATTTTCGGAAATGTGTTTAAAAGTCAAAATACGGGGATTAAAAATCAAAAATACAACTTTTGTGAGTATGCCAATGAATGTCTTGCATTATTATTTACTTTAAATACATTCATATATTTTTTTCAATCGCGGAAATAGCGCTGAAGCTACGCGTACGGCTGCACTTACCGGTACGTGCTCCTTCAGCGCTCCAGGGTTTAAATATATAAAAAAAAAAGGAAAAATACATTCAAAAAGTAAGATTATAAAAATATAGAATATTGGAATAAATAGAAAAAAATATATTCATTTATTGCTATAAAAATGACATATTAAAAAAACTTAATAATTCCCTTAAAAAACCATAGGTTTGACACTCGTTATAGTTAGGAATTAGCATTTAAAAAACCTTTGAAATTCACTTAAAAAACCATAGGTTTGACACTCGTTATAGTTAGGAATTCGCATTTAAAAAACCTTTGAAATTCACTGAAAAAACCATAGGTTTGACACCAGTTATAGTTAGCTGAACATTTTACTCATACAAAACCATTGAAATTCCCACGTTATAGTTAGTTGGACTCACTATAACTCGCACGCCCGCAATCCACTGCTGATGATGTCACATATTACATCATTCATGACATGGTCGGTGACATCACTGATGACATCACTGATGACATCTCAAATGACATCACTGATGACATCTCAAATGACTAACTATAACGTGGGAATTTCAATGGTTTTGTATGAGGAAAATGTTCAGCTAACTATAACTGGTGTGAAACCTATGGTTTTTTCGGTGAATTTATACATATATATATTACCTAATGGCATTCGCCAGTAGGTAATTATAGTTAAAACCTAGTTTCCATAGGAAATCCGCAACATTCTATTTGGAATAACTTTGGCGCCGGTGGACGAATCTTCGCAAATTTCTCCGCTCCTCTCCTTCCCTGAAAGTTTGGGGGTGATTTGTGAAGCAGGGGCCGAGAAAAATGCGGGGTTCCAAAACGTGTTTTCCCCATGCAATTTTCCATAGGACCTTTAGCCAGGGCTAAACGGAATTACACCAAATTTGGCAAAAAGGAAGATCTCTGTTCGCAGATCACACTTTTTGTTGAATGGTGTAAATCTGTTCAATAGTTCCTGAGAAAATCATAAGTAAAATCATAAGTATATCTATAGAAGCTTACCGCACTCTGTAATGTACTCTATACAGTACGCTTACAGTCCGCGTACCTTCCCGAGCACGAGCTGCACGGTGATTGGATGTCAACTGTCTGTCAATACTCCAAACCAGGATGTGTTGGCAGCCATCTTGTGCCTCGGTAGAACCGAGGCACAAGGAAGCTAAAAACAAATGCTTAAAACATGCAAAGGGGGCAGAGTAGACACACCCTGACCCCCTAGGCCTGCTCAGGGGGTCCCACAAGGACCCCCAAGGCCCCCAAGTTTTTTTTTTTTTTTTTTAAATTGCGGGATCCGCGTACTATACGCAAACTCCACGGGGGAAAAAAAAACTTGGTCGGGTTTTTTATAAATTAGCCCCCGGGGGGACCAAATCCCGGGGGCAAAATGTTTTTAAAAGTGTGGGGGGGTTCCAAAATTGATTGTACTAGTTCCATTTCTGCCTTTGACATATATTGCCTCAAAATGGCCGACGGAGAAGGAGCTCTTCTACAGTGCTCCTGGGGTTAGGCATCACAATCTGTGTAAATCCCCGGAAAACCTCCCCCAACGCACTGTTCAGAACATCTGTGCATTCAAGGACTATTCCCCTTACCTTGCACCAAAGCCCACGGACCTCTAGGACGAAGCTTCTCGAGCTCCGGACTCATCGAGGGTCGCCTGCTGCCCTCTCCAGCCTGGGACACCGCCGTCTCCTCTGGCTCGATTTTGCTTGTCCTGTGGGACCAGCTGCCCACCACCCGACCCGCGAGATCTCCTCGAGACGAAGCTGCCGCTCCCCTGACGCTGGTGGGGACATTATCGACTGGGCTCTGCACTGCGTGATGAACAACAAGATAAGGGTGGCCCCCTGCCCCCCGTCCCGTTATAAGCGGAGACTGCCGCTGGAGGGGACTGCATCGACTGGGCTCTGCACTGCAGGATGTACTAGGTAAGGGTGGCACCCCTGCCCCCCGTCCCGCTATAAGCGGAGATTGTCGCCTGACTGTGTCGCCTGACCCCCATCTCTCCCAGCGTCCGGACACTTCCCGACATTTGCGGCGATCCTTGCCCGTGCCCCTGGGGCACCGCAGCCTTCTCCCGGGTGCTCGCCTCCTGCTCCGCTTAATTCCTCCCCGCTGCAGCCCCCAACCTAACTGATCTTACCTGAGGTCCCGGGGAGCTTCATCTCATGGCGCCCCAGCCGCTTTCAGGCTCCATACAGCAAGCAGGCTGAGCGGCTGCGAGGCATGCAAAGAAATGCTCGGCTGCCGACTTGGAGCTCTTTATTGACCCTCGAGCACTGCATTATTTTGTATCTGCTACGTGCAGCCAATCGACATTCCTCAGCTGCCGTACATCTCCTTATTCACATAAGGCAGCCTCTACAACCTCGTGCGCCCGGACCCACCTAAATATAAAAAAAATATATATATATTTAAGCTAACTAAATAAAAACAGATAAACCCTACAAAACGGACTCAAAATGGCAGCCCCTGGACAGAGCCCATAGAAAGAGGACTGCTCCTCTAAATAAACAAGGTCCCCTAACTGGACCTTAACCAAGCTTGCCCTTAATCAGCTACAAATAAAAGAGGACTACACAAATCCAGCCTCCAGTTACTGAAAGAGTACTGCGCAACCACTAGCAACGGAAACAGAAAGAGGTCTGCTCACTCCTATAATCTTGGGGCGGCCATATTGTTATGGCACTGACTGACTGCAGTAACTGTAAGAGGACTACACAACCACTAGCTATAAAAACAGAAAGAGGACTGCTCACTCCTTCAATCTTGGGGCGGCCATCTTGAAGTGGCACTGACTGTCTTTATCTTCTCAACAACCAAGACAAGCCATTACCCCCCCTTCAAGCACCGCTATCCTTATGGCCATGTCCACAATGACTGCCGCTCACTGATCCCAGGTCTCCACGAGTGTGCCCATTCCAAGCCAACATGGTGGGCCCTGGTCTAACTGCCTATGGTACAATCGCTTACACCTTGGTCTACCCCCCAACCCTCTCAAAAGGCGCCTCAAAAGCCTACAAACACCTCACCCTGAAAAACCACCCCGAAACCCTGATCTCGGACCTTCGCTTCTGTGCGGACATTGGCTTCATCACTAATGACCTCGTTTTCTACTCCAGTAGAACCCCCGCTTGGCGCAATACCTTTGCAAAACTCCTTAATGTACGCTCTTCTAGGATCATTCCATATGGCACCAAGCTCACAATAGTCCCATCAGCAACCCTTCAAGCTGCCCTCACAATCAACCTCTACAAGAACAAAGCCTCAAAAAAAAATCTTGAAAAATTCTCAGATCTTATTATCACTCTCCGTAACCATGTCACCGGGACGCCAAACAACTCACAGTCTAACCTTACTCCAACACCCCTGCCCAACATGGAACACCGCAACCCCCTCACTAATCCTACCAACCTCCTTAACACTCCGGACCTGAGACCCATGATTCCACTCGTCCTTGATCCCCAATCGGAATCCACGGCTTCCATCACAGCACACCTCTTACACATCAAGCCTCCCACAACCACCCCGAGCGAAATAAACCCTGGACCCTTGGCCTCCTCCGGCCATGCTCCCCGCTCGGACGCTAAGACCATTACGTCATCTCCATCTTGTCCTGTGGCAAATCAAGCCAGCCCCGCTAACACTCAAGTCATCCTCTCTACGACCCCCAACACAGCCCTCTCTTGCCCTTCAACCACCCCCTCCTCAGTGATTCTTCCTGTAGCAGGTCCTGCCAACCCCGCTTACACCATAGCCCCCCTTTCCAAGGCTCCCAACACAGCCTACCCTTGCCCCCTTACCCCTCCCTCCCCAGCGACTCCTGCCACCGCAGGTCATGCCAGCCCCGCTAACACTTGCCCTCCAACCTCCTCCTGCTCAATGACTCTTCCTGTAGCAGGTCATGCCAGCCCCGCTAACACTATAGCCACCCCATCCACGGCTCCTAACACAGACCACCCTTGCCCCCCAAACCCCCCTCCCCAGCGACTCCCGCTGCTGCAGATCATGCCAGCCCCGCTAACACTCAAGCCACCCCCCGCGACCCATTGCACACCCACCCTCACCCTCCAACCCCCCCTCCGCAGCTATCCACTCTCTGCACTCCAGAGCCTCCAAAATAATTCAGAGCTTCCACTCCTCCATCCTCGATCTTACAAACCTCCTCCACCTCGCCGAACTCTCTCTCTCAAACGTCATGCCTCAGCTGTCCTCCCTTCCTATCCCAGAACTTCCCAAACGCCCTCTACCGACAGCCTTGAGACATCGCTGCCCCCGCAAGCACACTAGCTGCCTATCTGATGAGGAAACCCTTGACCTCGCCCTCTCCTACAACTTTTCCCTACCCACAACTAACTCACAGGACCTCACTGAAAAGGAAATCCAGGATCTTCTCAATGACCATAACGCAGCCCCTACCTCTCCTTGCCTACCTGACGTGAGTGCCGCTTACCCCAACTGCACGGTCGCTATTGACCCATAGAGATCAGCCCCCCTCCGCAATAGAAGGGCGATCACAAACAACCTTGCACCCGTACCCCTGTCCATCCCGACCTCGGCTGCCACCCCCCTCCCTGATCTGTCTGGGCTTTTAATCAACTGCCGTTCCGCAGTAAAGCATGCAGCCGATGTCGCTGCTCTCATTCTGAACAACAACACCGACGTAGCCATTCTAACAGACTCATGGCTTAATGATGCATCATCCCCATGCCTCGATCTCTTAATCCCCCAAACTTTAACATTACCAGACTAGACAGACCACATAACAAAAAAGGTGGTGGAATCGCCTGCATCCATCGCTCTAACCTCCTTGTCACAGAGCTTCTAACAGATTCTACCTTTTCCTGCGAATACCTAGCCCTCTCAGTCTGTAGTAACACCACCCACCTATGTAACCTACACAATTTTTACCAGCCCCCAGGCACTAACGAATCCTTCACCGACTACCTCATGGAAGTCATCACGACCAAGTACTCCCCCAACACCAAAGTCATTTTCCTCGGCGACTTCAACCTGCACTGGAATGACCCCAACGACCCTCATGTCAACACCATCAAAGACCTCATGACTGATCTTGCCCTGACCCAAGCTTGCCCCCTCCTAACCCACTCGAAAGGGGCCACTCTAGACTGGATCATCTCCAAGGAGACAACCGTCAAACTTATATCGATCAACCCTTGTGACTGGTCAGACCACCATGCCATCACCTTCCTGCTACCTGGCACACGCAGGACATGGACACCACAACCGGTGCTCCCTAAACGCTGGGCCAGAGACACTAAAAACCTTGACCTCAATGAACTTGAGATTCGCTGCAAATCCAACCTCCCCCCCACCACATCACCTCGGTCAGTGACCTAAATGATCACTACTCTGTTACAATGTTGAACATCTTGGATGACCTAGCCCCTCTTAAACTAAAAATAACTCAAGTCAAAGTTAGAAACCCATGGTTCGCTGGTTCCCTCAACGACGAGAGGAGATCCCTCCGACAAACCGGGAGACAGCACCCCTCGGCACATCACCTAAAACTTCTTCGCCAGGCCAGAAGTACTTTAAAAAAGAATATCATCAACTCAAAAAAGGAGTTTTTCAGAGCGGAATTAGGAAATGCCCAGAACAGACCTCGCAAACTCTTTGAGATGGTCAAACTTCAATCAAGCAAACTGTCCAAAACAACGAAAGAAACCCCCAAGTCTCTCATCTCCTCCGAGGATTTCTCCTCGTTTTTCGCAAACAAAATTAAAGCCCTAGATATCGAACTCAAGGCTGCCTCACTCCCCCCTCCAAAGCTTGACCTTCCAACGCCTCTCCCCTTGCCGCCATGGTCCGCACTGGAGAATCTAGCACACTGGTCCGAGTTCACACCCTATGATGAAGACGCTGTCGCTAAAATCCTCTCAACCCTGAACCCTAACAACCATTTCAACGACCCGCTACCCTCAACTGTCTTGCGACCGTTGCCAAATCCATTATTCCCAGCTGGACTGCGATAATCAACGCCTCTCTCCGACAGGGATCAATACCCGCCTCACTGAACGCTGGCCAAGTCCTCCACATTCTGAAAAAGCCGTCATTGGACCCAGCCTCCCCAGACAACTTTAGACCAATTTCCAACATTCCTCTCTTGGCCAAAGTGCTGGAAAAGTGTGTCCAAACACAGCTAAGTCACCACATCAACAACTTCCATCTACTCCACGACTGCCAATCCGGAGTCAGACCGGGTCACAGAACTGAAACCACCATGCTCCACATTGTCGATGATGCTCTTCTAGCCCTTGACCAAGATAAAACCTGTCTCCTGATCCTCCTTGATCTATCCTCCGCCTTCGACACGGTCAACCACGAGATGCTACTCGAACGCCTTAAACTGAGAATGGGATTAGATGGTACAGTCCTCGACTGGTTTAGTTCCTACCTTCAAAACCGGTCTCAGAGATTCTTAATCAACGGCGAACTGTCCGCCCCGTCCATGGTCACGGTGGGAGTCCCGCAAGGATCAACGTTGTCCCCCACCCCCTTCAATCTCTATCTTGAACCCCTTGCCGAAGTCCTTCATACTGTGGTAAATAAATAAATAATTACCGGTACTATTTTTCTATGCATTAACTGAAAACAGATAGCTCAAAAAATAAGAGGCAAAATCCGAGGTGTCTGAGTCATAAGGGCTTTAATCAGATGGCTCGAGCCAATGGACCATCGGGTTCCATCACCTGCAAAGGTTCAGGAAGGGACAGACACAGGACAAAGGGGAATGGCATGGAATGGCAGCTGCAGCATCTTAATAACATTATGCAGTATATATAGTAAAACAGTACAATTGCATTGAATACAGTAGGCGTAACAAGTGACAAACGAAAGATAAGAACACATGGGCGTGAAAAGAAGGCGTGCACAGGGCGTGCACAAAGACATGTGATGTAAACGTCACAGAAGTGTCATAAATGGGTGGATACATGGAGGGGGCTACCTGGGCAGTGGGGACCTTTAACCTACTGGTGCGCGCAAACGGGCCATGACGTGTAACTAGGGAGAGCTGGGGGCTCTGACTTCTGCACTAGAAGAGGAGACTAAAGTCTGGGATGTCAAGACGACATGTACCTATAGCATATCTGATATCTCGTGTTTGGAGAACATGTTGATAGAATCTAAAAGTCATCAGGGCAAAGGCTACTTGACACTAAGGCTGGGGCATGAATATATTTCTTTATGTATTGCGTGTGCTATGAATCTTCTATGGATACTAATTCAGTAATTCTCTTGCATGGAGACAGGAAGACTAGACTATAGCTGAAGATGTTTATGCGGTTCGTTAGCTTAGGAATGTGAAGCCGGGGAGCTGAACTGATAACTAGAGGCATAACATATTCTTGGCAGACAGGCAGGCAGGCCAGGCCGGGCACCGCGCTGCTTGGCAGAAAGTAAGTGAAGGGTCAGGGATGCGGGAGGGGCTGCATCACTCCTCAGAGTGGTTTCAGGAGACTGGAGCTTGAATCTGGTGTTCAGGCCCCGTGAGGCCTAGAAACAGGTGCAACTCGATGAATTAACGTGCACACTGTAAAACGTTGGCAACATAGGCCTAATACTTGTTGCTTTCACGAGGACTGGATAACTGGCATATTAACGTTGGACACAACTATAATTGCGTCTTTATTCGGGCAAGGGGGTAAATATGCATATCGATCATGCACATATAACATATAATGGGGAACACGTAGGGACACATGACAGGGCAAAATATAATTTTCCTCATTCCCTCCTTGTTCCCTACGTTTCCTTCAGGAAACATCAATATTCATGATACCATCTATCTGTTCATAGAGCATCATTTGCTCGTCTCGAATCTTCTTGGAATGGGACTTAGGACTTGGAACACAAGAGGTAGCGCACAAGCCGCAAATCGCAGGGCCACATTGTAAACATAGGCAACAACTGAATATGATCATTACTACTATACCCAGGAATGACAATACTTTCCACCCCCAGGCAGATATTATACTCCAGAGCCAACCGGACCATGTCCAGGTGCCTGGATTCTGGTGTAACTGATGGGCAATTTTATGAAGTCTGGTTATAGCTGAATAAACAGACGGTGCGTTATTAGGAATGAAAATGCAACAACTAGATCCGATGACTCTACAAGCTCCACCCCTATCGGCCAGTATGACGTCAAGAACAAGGCGGTTTTGAAGAACAACAAATCTCATAGCAGATTGTTCTTCTGTTAAGTTACCTAGAGCGGAAGTAGTCTCATTCACTACTGCTTCAAGGGTTCTGGTTAACCTACGTATTAGCTTACTATTCTGGATAGGTCCTATGAAGAAGAAGAAACCTTTATTGAAATCTGTATACTGTTCTATGGCAGTTTCAGTTTGATCGACAATTGGGGACTCGATCTCCCTTCTATGTCTGACGTGTACTAGATGTGTATTTCTGTGATAATCGGATGGAGCTAGGAAAACTGGTGGCAGTAGGAAGGCAATGTAACATGTTCCATCCCAATCCAGGGGCAGACGTACATATGCGGTCTGACCACATACAAAATACGAATGACGTGAGGCTTTGAAAGTAGACTTCCCACTGTCACTATACTCGACCACAGTAGTACAATCACTGTGTCCTAGATGTACTGAACCATTCTTTCTGACACATAATTCGCCTTTCACTGGTAAGACTGTAATAGCAGGTAAGTCTGGAGTAGTCTCGGACTGAACATTCAAAACCATGAAATTAGAGGAAAAGTTATCTAGATCATATACTTCATTTTCTAGATCTAATCCTGTTCTATGGGAGAGACCTGCCTTGTCTGGGAAACATGTTCTATTCAAAAGGGACTTATCGTCTGAGGATGATGTTAACGTAAACCATGCTCCACACGAACCATTGTGAGAAAACGGATAGGGAAAGAGTGGCAGAACTCCCTTCGGTGTCTGGAAAGGGGGGAGTCGACCACACACCCAACAATTAGTGGCATTGCTGGTCTGGTGTGAATAGTGTAGCATACGGATAAAAGTATTGTTGCGCATGGCAAGTCGATAGGATAACTCGTGAGGAGGTAGTTCACTAAAAGTGTGCTCTACTGTATCATTAGAGGACAAATGTACATGTGAATTAATAGGAGGAAAAAATACAGGTAAAACATAACTTATGCATGTAATCGTAAGACTCAGAAATAACATAAACAATAAAGTAATTATACATCTGCTGCGCAGATTTTTACAATAACGTATTTTCTTGGAATTTCGACTAACTCTCTCACTATGGGGGTCTATCTCATACATGTCAGGAACCTGTCTAACCGCTTCACCCAAGAGGGCCTTAAACAATTAAACTGTCTGACTTGCTAGACCGTAGCTTTCATTTATACTCCTGCTGCGGAGTTTTCTCTAACAGGGGAAGTTTAGAGTCAGTATCTGGGCAGTCCTTGAAAAAAGTCTTTAGACGGAGTCCATGAAAACGCTTGACGTGACTGGAGTGAAGCCAGCCCTTGCGGCCCTCCACTTTGACGGCGGTCCTTGTGGTCATCAGAACAAGCTTCGGCTCTTTCCAGCGGGGCTCCAGCGGGCTTGAACGATCAAAGTTCCTAATAAGAACGAGGTCGCCTGGAATGACCTCGTGCGGTTTCACTTGGGTGTTGTCTGGAAAGGCAGCCGCGACCTGTGAACGACAAGAGAGTAGTGCAGAAATCAAGGAAACTAGGTAATCTGTCAGCATAGTACTGTCAACATCTGTGATTTTACGTGGCATCGGTGTACCCCACATGTTCGGGGGGCGACCGAAAACAACTTCAAAAGGTGACAGACCTGAGCGGGAGTGAGCGACCATTCTCATGTAAAAAAGGGCGACTGGCAGTGCTACCATCCAATCTACGCCTTTCTCGGCACAAACCTTTGCAATGCGGATTTTCAGAATTTGATTATGTCTCTCGACGAGGCCAGCTGCCTCGGGGTGTCGTACACAGTGGAACTTCCACTGGTACCCTAACAGAAGAGATACTTGTTTCATAAGTTCGGATGAGAATGGCTGGCCGTTGTCTGAATACACGACCCTGGGCAAACCATAGCGGGGGAAATACTCACGAACCAACTGCCTGGCAGTGGTCGCGGCAGTGTAATCTGGAACTGGATATGCTTCTGTCCATCTGGACAAAGCGCTTACAACTACGAGGACATACTTGAAACCTCGACATCGATCCATCTGGATATAATCCATCTGGAGGACTTCAAAAGGGTGGTCAGGAGGATGGAATCCACCTTGTTCCACCGGGACACCTTTACCTGGATTGAATTGACAACATATCATGCAGGTACGCACTTTCTGCTTGGCTGCTGCTCGTAAATGCTTGTTAAACCAAAGGTTCTGGATGCTGTCTAACATGGCTTTTTCTCCTAAATGTGCCGGACTATGTGCGGTGTTAATAATAACTTGAACCATAGAGTCGGGGAGAAACCATGTGGCTTTTCCCTTTGTCAACCATCCCTGATCTGTCTGGACCCCTCCTTGTTCAGACCATTTCTTGACTTCATCGGGAGTAGCATGTGTCTGTATGTCTAGTACGTCTTGTGTAGGGTCCTTAACTGTCATACAAGTCGTCTGGATTGGAACATCTGTCTTTGTCGTGTTAACTGGAATGTCTGGAGTCTGAGCTGTAAGCTTGGCTGTTCGATCTGCTAGATCGTTACCTTGGGAAATGGTGTCAGTGGCTTTCGTATGTGCTTTGCACTTCATAATGGCAATGGCTGTCGGCAAATGTATTGCTTCTAACAGAGCTTGAATGAGGGGGCCATGCTGAATCTTGGCTCCATGAGAGGTCATGAAACCTCTTTCTTGCCAGAGTATTCCAAAGTCGTGAACGACTCCGAATGCATAACGTGAATCTGTATATATGTTTACTTTCAGGTTCTTAGCTCGTATGCAGGCTTGGGTCAGAGCGATGAGCTCTGCTGCTTGAGCAGACAGGGTGTCAATACGATGTGTTTCTATAACTTCAGTTTCAGTAGTCACTGCATACGCGGCTACTAACTCTCCTGTACTTGTTCTCATACATGAACCATCCACGTAAAGTGTCAGGTCTGGATCAGGTAATGCAATATCCGTCAAGTCCTGTCTTGGCTTGGTCATAATGTTAATAACTTCCACACAGTCATGTGTGGCAGGGTTTGATGTAATCGAGGGTAACAGTGTAGCAGGATTTAAAATGTTGCAGCGTCTGATTTCTATGTGTGGCTGAAACAGTGTCAGTTCATATCCTGTTAAACGTGCAATTGTCAGGTGTTGAGTCTGCGTTCGGTTTAAAAGAACTTCCACGGAGTGTGGAACTTGTACTGTCAGGGGGTGTCCTAACACTATGGAATCACTTTGTCTGATAGCTAGAGCTGTGGCTGCAACTGACTTGAGGCACGCAGGCAGAGCCTGGGCTACTGGATCTAATGTGCTAGAAAAATAAGCACAAGGCTTGTGTTGTCCTGCTTGATCTTGTGTGAGAACAGATAATGCTGTACCATCACGTTCAGTGACAAAAAGTGTAAAAGGCTTACTGTAGTTCGGTGTCGCTAATACAGGTGCATTACATAAAGCTTTCTTTAACTCATTGAAAACAAGTGTATGTTCCTGGGTCCAAGGGAGGACAGTCGATGTGGCTGCCTCCTGTGTCGTCAACTGTATCAGTGGCTTGGCTAGATATGCGTACTGAGGGATCCATTGTCTACAGTAAGAAGTGAGGCCGATAAAAGCTCGCACCTCCTTCTGTGTCTTGGGCTGTGGAAGATGTGCTATTAACTGGATACGGTCAGGTGTCAACTGTCTACCCCACTTGGACAGTAAGTGTCCTAGGTATACCACGTGCTGGACACAGAATTGCAGTTTCGAAGGGGACACCTTGTGCCCCATGTCTGCCAGGAAATACAAGACTGTCAGTGACGCACGCTCGCAGTCACGTTCTGTACGGGCTGTGATCAATAAATCATCGACATACTGGAGCAGGGCAGTGTCAGTTGGCATGTGAATACCGTCTAGTTGTCTTTTAAGTGCTTGACTGTAAATACTAGGACTTTCTGTGAAACCTTGAGGAGCACGTGTGAATTTATAACTTCTTCCATTTAAACAGAATCCGAAAAGAAACTGACTGTCTGGATGAATGGGGACACTAAAGAATGCGTTCTTGAGATCAATAACAGTAAAGAACGTAGCTTCAGAATCAATGGCAGTCAATAGGGAAGAGATATCTGGAACCACTGGGTACTGGGGTATGATACATTTATTAAGTTCTCGAAGGTCAATCACTAATCGATAAACTGGAGGTGCATTTGGATCAGTACGTTTAAGAATCGGAATGATAGGAGAATTACATACATTGGAGTCAGTGTCTACAACTACTCCTTGAGCAATGAGCTCGTCAATAATTTTTGATAAGGCTGCTACAGCCTCAGGTGGCAATTTATACTGTCGGATTCGTGGTAATACAACACCTAGTTTCAGAGTGACACGATATGGTGTAATGTGCATACAACCTACATCAGTTGGACCTTGCGCCCATAAATGCTGTGGTACATTCAATAATCTTGGATCAAAATCACGTAACACATAATGACCTTTAAAATCACGTAAAAACAATCTCACTCCTTCCGGAGAACAGCATATTACTGCTCCTAATTCTTTCAATGTTTTAATACCAAGTAAATTTTCTGGACATGATTTCGTAAGTAACAAGTCTGTAGTTCGGGACAATGGACCAACTTCTAGGGAAACTGGTTTCGATATTTCATTAACAATAGGCTTTCCTGAAAATCCCAGGGAAACATTTCTTGAGCCTGAGAGTGGAGCCCCTGGAACCTCGTCATGACTGATGGTAGTCCTACTTGCCCCTGTATCAATCAGAAACTTTCTGTCTTTCCCTAATACTTGACTGTGTACATAGGGACCCTCTTGATCTACAGGAACCTCGATGAGAGGCAAGCCAACCTCCCTCTCTAGGCTGTTTCATGAATACTGCTGATATTCTGGATAATCTGACTGTGCATACTGGTACATCTGTTGTGTAACGTGTTGTGTGGCAGCTATAGGCTACGGTACTGTAACTGTTTGTTGTGCGTTCTGCGGCGGTTGCATATTCTGCGGAACATGTTCTTGTCTAGGAGGACGCGGTCTCTCTTTCGTCTTACCAGTAGCTATGTTGTGTTTCAGAACTGCACATTCGTTTATATAATGACCTGGCTGTTTACAGTAATTGCATGTCCCTTTAACGGGAGCTGCAGAATGACTAGTTTGATTCGTACCCCTCTTCTGACTATCTGGTGGAACAGACTGTGCAACTAACACTTTCATTTTAGTGTCTTTCATACGTCTCTTTTCGTGTTCCTGCTCTTCCCTGATTCTGTTCTGGTGATACTGTAGCATCTGGAGCATCTGTGACGGGGTATTAGCTTGCCATGTACTCTCGACTTTCAATACTCGATTTTTAACTTGTGGTAAAGAATTCTCAACTAGTTTAGTAACAAAAAGATGTGGATACGACTCACTACTTGTTTTCAGACCGCTATTAATAATGAAACATTTCTCAAATCTGGAATAAAAATCACTAGTGTCTTCGTCTTGTTTCTGTTTACAGGCTGAGATGGCATCCCAATCTTCCTTTTTCGTGGCTAGTAATCTTGGCAAGACTTGTATTAACAGTTCGGGCAACACTTTAGCTTTTTACCCAAGACCAGTACCTGGGACTCGTGTATTATCTTCGTTCTCTAACGCGGTCCAGTCAATCTTTTTCTCTCCCACCTCCCATTCTTTTTCTTTAAGTTTTTCATATATGCCCGCGGGCAACAGGACCTTTAACATTTTGATGATATCAGGATACGTGTATTCTCCCATACGGAGCATGTCCTTCAATTCACGGTGGAACCCTGCTGGATCTTTATCGTGACAGGGCACTAACTTTTTCATTTCTAGTAGTTCTATTTTCGTTATAGGGGTGTAAACAAATACTCGTTCGAGCTCACCCCCCGTTCCCTTAACAGGATGCACTTCTCGCAACGGATTCTGTCTATCTATGTAGAATGGGGGTGAAACAGGAACAAAATGCGGAGTCAGGAACGTTCTGTATTTGTGGCGTTGTTCTAAAATGACGCTAATTAAATCGGTACCTAGACCTTTCCATCTGTTTAGGACTAACTCGTTCAGTACATTATATAAAGGACCTGGATCAGAATGCTGACTCTCATACAGTGTAATGAGGTGCTGGATCATGTACATACCCACCAGTCGCTGCTCGGCTGGGGGCAGCTTCAGAAACATTTGAGCCACTACTTCGTCTGGAAACGTGGTAGAATCACTAGTCCATCGGACTGCTGATCGGGCTAGTTCTTGTTCATGCATGGTACTAAGCTCACTATAACCTATTCGTAGTTTCAGAACTTTATCGGTAGCCTGGAATAATTGTTCAAGAGAACACTGTTCTGGCACGGGAGGAGGAAAAGCTTTCTTGTAGTCTAGGCGTGTGTGTCTATCAGAAGGTCTCGTCCTACCTACATACGCTATTCTGGTGGGATTCTCGTTGTCTACATCTTCGTCTGAAGATTCATTCTCTTTCTCTGCTACTATTCTTGCTTTCTCCCTCTCGTGTATGCCTATAATTTCTTTACGAATCTTTCTGTACATGGTTTCTATACTATTCTGTGTCTTGTGTTTTCCATCTGCTATATTGTCGCTCCATCTTGTCAGGACTTTCATCTCGTCTTTTTCTTTATCAGGATGATCTTGCTCTCTTATTAAACAATTTATCAAGAACTGTAAAATCATGCTTTGAATCTCGACCTTTCTGTGTGCCATAGCTTCGTGAATACTTTCTGGATTCTCCCCTGTTCGGATAAAATGATATATTCTGTCTAGATGTTCTTTCATATCTGATATAGTGATCAAGAAGTTTGCAACTCGTCGTAAACGTATGGAATACAAGATCATGTGATCTTCACCTGGCACTGGATCATATCTACAATCATATTTACTATCAGTAAGGAACTTTTTGAGGGCTTCGTACGTAGCTACCTTTGGCGTGTGTTGTAACGCTGCGTCTCTCAGCGTTAGTCGTTTTGTTTGAGGCGGGGTGATAGGAGTACCTCCCCCTGCTCCTCCTGAACTGGAATCATCAGTCAATACTGAATGTACTGATGAAGTGACCGGTAAAGTAGGCATACGTAAGGTGGGTTGGTCCTGGGGTACTGGCGGATTAACGGGATTCCCTGGACCAATGGCTGGAGGCACAGTAATTACATTATTAACAGGAGGTTGAACTTGAACAGGCGGAGTAGGATTCGTATTTGCATATTCTGGGACAGTGTCATCTAAATAGGAAGAAAGGAAAATTTCAGCTGCAGTCGGTTTATGACGCAGCTTAGTCGGGACCAATGGTGGCGGTAAATTACAGGGTGTTTCCGGGGTCGCCTTCGGCAAACCCTCGGCGAGAAGAGGATACATACCTTTAATAAGGGCATTCCTTTGTCTGTCTGACTGTTCTGCTCTAACTCGTTCACCTTCTTCTAGTAATTCCCTTTCTTGGGTTTTTTCGGAAGATTCCCTACTTAATTCGGCTTTTCTGAATTCTTTTTCAGTTCTTTTATGCGATTCTTTACGCCATAATTCTATGGCATCTTTCTGGGATTGTCTGTCTTTCTTTTTCCATAATGCTTCTTCTACTCTCATGATGCACTCGGCATCCCATGTTCCTGAAACAGGCCATCTATATTTCTCTTCGAGATGCTTGGTGTAATCAACCCATAAATCTAGATACAGTATGGCATGTAAGCCATGCTTATGATACATGAAATGTCCAGGACTGTCCCTGGGAGGGACAGGAACTGATTCTTCGAGTAACCCTTTTCTGGTTTTTATCTGACTTAACTTAGAAAACAGCGGCATATCTGAACCGTACTTGAACTTGAACACAATACACAATAAACACAGTAATGAATTGCAAAACAATCATTCATACCACGACATCAAGAACACATTAATGACAGTTCGAACAGAATACTACCTGATACATTAAAAACACAATACTTGAATTTCTCGAGAACAGACTTACTAGAATTACTGGATGCACTGCTAAAACAGTACAGAATCGGATGCACTGCAAAAACAGTACAGAACATACCGGTCTCCTAAAGAGACACGTCATACCGTATCCACCTAGGTGAACACGTCGGACCGGATCTGTGTACCCAAACCCGTCGGACCGGGCACAAATTAATGAACCCGTCTAGATACCCCCAGCAACGGTACTCACCGGGAAGCAAACTGAAGGCCTCGGACTGGACTGGACTGCTACGACGTCTGGTTACTACGCACTACGCATGCGCCTCGGGCTTCGGGCTTCGGTTACAGGTGGGCCTCCGGATACCTCGGACCTTGCTCTCTCGGCTTGGGCTCTGGTCGGAACGAACCGCCTTCCTCACCGCCTCGTCTGGATGCCGGACCGCAGTCTCCGTCTCCTCCGTGGGCCTGAGGGAGACTTGAAGCAGAAATATCTGCACGTGCACGTAGGGTTCCGTCACGGCTGTAGAAGGGTCAGGGGGCCTGCGTTACATCGCCGGCGCGTGGGGAAGAGGTAAGTCCCTATTTGGGCGCCATTTTATGTGGTAAATAAATAAATAATTACCGGTACTATTTTTCTATGCATTAACTGAAAACAGATAGCTCAAAAAATAAGAGGCAGAATCCGAGGTGTCTGAGTCATAAGGGCTTTAATCAGATGGCTCGAGCCAATGGACCATCGGGTTCCATCACCTGCAAAGGTTCAGGAAGGGACAGACACAGGACAAAGGGGAATGGCATGGAATGGCAGCTGCAGCATCTTAATAACATTATGCAGCATATATAGTAAAACAGTACAATTGCATTGAATACAGTAGGCGTAACAAGTGACAAACGAAAGATAAGAACACATGGGCGTGAAAAGAAGGCGTGCACAGGGCGTGCATGAAGACATGTGATGTAAACGTCACAGAAGTGTCATAAATGGGTGGATACATGGAGGGGGCTACCTGGGCAGCTGGGACCTTTAACCTACTGGTGCGCGCAAACGGGCCATGACGTGTAACTAGGGAGAGCTGGGGGCTCTGACTTCTGCACTAGAAGAGGAGACTAAAGTCTGGGATGTCAAGACGACATGTACCTATAGCATATCTGATATCTCGTGTTTGGAGAACATGTTGATAGAATCTAAAAGTCATCAGGGCAAAGGCTACTTGACACTAAGACTGGGGCATGAATATATTTCTTTATGTATTGCGTGTGCTATGAATCTTCTATGGATACTAATTCAGTAATTCTCTTGCATGGAGACAGGAAGACTAGACTATAGCTGAAGATGTTTATGCGGTTCGTTAGCTTAGGAATGTGAAGCCGGGGAGCTGAACTGATAACTAGAGGCATAACATATTCTTGGCAGACAGGCAGGCAGGCCAGGCCGGGCACCGCGCTGCTTGGCAGAAAGTAAGTGAAGGGTCAGGGATGCGGGAGGGGCTGCATCGCTCCTCAGAGTGGTTTCAGGAGACTGGAGCTTGAATCTGGTGTTCAGGCCCCGTGAGGCCTAGAAACAGGTGCAACTCGATGAATTAACGTGCACACTGTAAAACGTTGGCAACATAGGCCTAATACTTGTTGCTTTCACGAGGACTGGATAACTGGCATATTAACGTTGGACACAACTATAATTGCGTCTTTATTCGGGCAAGGGGGTAAATATGCATATCGATAATGCACATATAACATATAATGGGGAACACGTAGGGACACATGACAGGGCAAAATATAATTTTCCTCATTACTGCAAATATCTCCTTCCATATGTACCCTGATGACACTCAGATCTACATAAAAATCTCTTCCCTTGCGGAGATCCTCACCTTGAATGAGGCCCTGAAGCTGACCGTCAGATGGATCTCCTCAAACCAACTTAAACTCAATGCTAAGAAAACTGAGTTCCTTTTAATCTCCCCACCCAAGAACAACCCTGAGATCCAGACATGGATTAAAGCCATCACTGCCTTAAACTGTTCTCCAACCATTGTGGATTCGACCAAATCTCTGGGAATTACCTTGGACCACAACTTGAACATGCGAGACCATGTCAACGCAATGGCCAAATCTGCCAGATTCCACCTGAGCTACCTATGGAAATTGAAACCCTTTCTTGACGCTCCTGACCTAAAACTAGCAGTCCAATCATTAGTTATTTCTCGACTGGAATATGGTTGCTCCACCCTCTCCAGCTTACCTAAACTCTCGCTGGCTCCCTTAAAAGCCAGCCTCAAT
This sequence comes from Lissotriton helveticus, assembly GCF_964261635.1. NCBI lineage: Eukaryota > Metazoa > Chordata > Amphibia > Caudata > Salamandridae > Lissotriton > Lissotriton helveticus. The sequence continues at coordinate 461,015,610 of NC_136062.1, forward strand.
GCAGCCGCCAGACTACTTACAGGCTCTAGAAAATTCGATCACATCACTCCTCACTTGAAAGCTTTGAACTGGCTTCCTGTCGAGGCTAGGATCCACCTCAAACTGGCATGCATCACGCACAAGGCCTTACACTCTAACTCCCCTGCGTATCTTGCACAGAAGCTTGTGATATCTGGAGGAAGCAGAAACTCACGATCGGCTAACACCCTCCTCCTCCGGCCTGCACGCTTTAGGAAAACAAAAACCTACAATCGAGCCTTCGCCGGATCTGCACCAAGAATATGGAACTCCCTCCCTCCTGACATCAGAACAATCCCCTCCCTTGCACGCTTCAAAAAAGAGGCTAAATTCTTCCTCATGGGTAAATTCCTTGGCTAAACCTGCTCCTCAGCTACCTAAGAGACTATTGCCTCATCCTGCGACCCTGTACAGTACTCGTGTGATTTCCTGCCTATTGTATGACTCGTGTCTCTGTTCAAATACCCCGATGTATAGTTTCTCCTTTCCCAAATGTACAGTATTTGTTGGAATCTCCTGCCTACCTTATGACCCCGCTATTCTGTAAGCTCTATGATGTACAGGTCCTGTGATATACTGCGCTCTATACTGCCCTTTGAATATGAAAAGCGGTCTGATACCCTCACGGGTCAAGTTCGCGCTCTATAAAACCTTAAAATAAATAATAAATAAATAAAATATTAGAATAGACAAAGGCAGTTTGTAGGAAAAGTGACATCAGTTCTGTAAAGGTGTTCTTCATAAACATTTCCAGTCCTACCCCAGTCAAAGTGCCTAGGTCATTGCCACCACAGTGCACAATTATGAGGTTAGGGTGTTGGAGAAGTATAAAGAATTTCACCAATGGCATCAATTGATGCCACTTTAAACGTCTTTGTCCAATCCATTTAATGTTAACATTTGGTAAACCTAAGTCTTTGTGAATTTCTTTCTGTTGTGCGTACCTTTCACTCCAGAAAATATAGCTGTGTCCCACAATCCACACTGTAAGCATCTTGAAGAGAGGTCTTGATGCACTCAGATGGGCAGTTTGAAGTTTGTTTTTTTCTAAAATGGTGGATAAATGGAGTTTTGAAAAAAAGCAAAGAAGTGATTGGTTGTTTGAAATGTTACTAGCTACAAAAGTAGGGTGCAATTTTCTGTTTTTTTAAAAGCCTGTTATTTATTGGTTAAGAAAAAGTGATAGAAAAGAACATTACTTAGGATAAGGTGGTATATAGACAAGTCAAGCGCACTTGCTGCTTTGATTTGCAACGATGTATGATGAACTTTTCACCTGTGTTGTCACTTAGGTGTTCCCTGAAGTGTTTCTATGGCAACTGGCAGAATGTTGAATGGGGGAAGGGTTGAAAGTGTTGTCAGTTAGAAAGGGTTCAAAAGTTCAAGCAATTTAAAAGTGTGTTTCATTTTAATTTAATGTGTGAATAAATGTGATTTGTAATTTATTTGTATATGTGTGTGGATTGAATGTGTAGATTGACAGGAAATGTTTGCTGTTTGCTATAGGAGTTCCTGACTCCCTTGGGTTAGTTAGGGTGTTTTACAATGATCCCCAATGTTCAGTTTTAAAAATAAATTTTAGTTTTGTACGCTTACGGGACGACTTATGTAATTCGAACCGTACGCGTACGGTAAATCTATCATAAAAAAAAATAGCCTCTATTATAAATTTTTTATAATCCCTGGGGACCCCATCCCCTGGGGCTTATTGCATATGTTTGCGGGGGGTGGCTGTTTGCCCCCCCCCCGTCGCCCAAGGGACTGCCACCTCCCCGGGGCTGTAATATTTAATATAGGGGGTCCGTGACGGACCCCCCAGCACCAGGGACCACCACCCCCCGGGGCTTTGTTGAAGCTGGAGCCCTCGATGGCCCGGGGGACCGCCACCCCCTAGGGCTGGCTCCTGCAGTGTCCCGGGGTGCCCAATCCTGGGACACTGCTGTTTGTTGTGGTAGGGCAGAGCCTTGCGGCTCCCACCCTTCCACAGCAAACTGCTTTTCGTCAGAGAGACCAGCATGTCCCCCAAAGGACGTGGGGAGCCGACTTGGACCGTGGGGGCATTTGGGCTCCCCCCACGGTCCCCAACGTTTTTTATTAGCCCCGGGGGATGGGGTCCCCGGGGATTATAAAAAATTTGTAATAGACGCTATATTTTTTTTACGATAGATTTACAGTGCGCGTACTGTATGAATTACGTAAGTCGTCCCATAAGCTTACCCCAGCATGAAAAAAATTATTTGAAAAAATATATTTTAGAGATATGTTTGAAGCTTATGTGTTTATGTGTTGGTTGGTTCTAATTAGAGCTTTTCTTATTATTGGTACTTATAAGTAAGTACTTATGTATAGTCTAAATATGTTAAGAAGCAGTGTTTTATAGAGTGGTGAACTTTTGACCTCTGGGGACAGTTTACAGTTGGGGGTAGGGTGGAAAGTTATGTCAGTTTTCAAGGTTTGAATTGTTGAACCAATAGAAATATGTCTTTGGTTTTCAATTATTGTGTGAAGGAATTTGATTTGTTAGTAATGTGTATATATGTGTAAATTGAGAGGGAAAATTTGCCATTTCTTTGGTTCTGCTGCAAGCACTGGAGCAGACAGATTCTATATAAAGCTATCTGCTGTGTGAGTGGCATTCTTCTTAATCTACCAATCAGTTTGAGAGGTGAGTTTAAATGTTGTAAGGGAATGTAGTGGTGCATTTTATTTTTAGTAAAAGTAATGTGTTTAATCTTGAAAAGTTTGTAGAATTGTATTTTGAGTTTGTTTTTTGTTTTTTGTTTTATTTTATTTATTATTGTTCTCAGCACAGCAAACTGCAAACAATATCTCGGATTAATATTCAACAGGTTCATCATCAAATAATAAAGTCCAAATTATATTAGCTTTCAGGAGAGATAAGCTCATGATTCATAGTAGTCTCGGCAGGCACTCCAAATTTTAATACCCAGTCTCTTTTTCCTTAATCCTTTAATTGAAAATAAACTCCACTCCAAATTATATAAACTCAACATTTTAGCACGCCATTGATGAAAATCCGGTGGTTTTTCCTGTAACCATTCCCTGGCGATACATAGACGTGCAACTGTCATCGCAAAGAAAATAAAATGCCGATGTTGAAAAAGTGTTTCCAGAATATTGTCTTTTTTAATTTTTCCTAACAGCATCATTGCTGGAGAGATGACGACCGTGGTTTCAATCACTGAAGAGATGAATTTTTCCAAGTGCTCAATAAATCCCTTTAACTTAACACAGCTGTAAAAAATATGTATCGCTCCGGCATCCTCCTCACCACAATGAAAACATTTACCTTGACTTCCCACTGCCCATTTTGCCATTCGCTTGGGCGTATAATATAAATCACATAGTGATTTAAAAAACTGAGCTTTCAAATTCGCCGACATGAGCCCCTCCTTAGACAAAATTAAGAGATCTTCTACGTCAATCTCGAGATCTCCTAGAGACTCTCTCCATTTCAGCTGCACTTTTTCTAAATCATCTTTCTTGGCAGAGATCAAGGATTGATAAATCACTCCAATTTTGACTGATCTACTAATTTCTTCAATGACTTGATGTTGAATTAAGTTCTCACCCCGTCGATTTAAATAATCCCGTATTTGTAGATATTTAAAAAAATACCATCTGGGCAGTGAGTATTCATCCTTGATCTCTTCAAAAGATTTACACATACCGTTCTTGTTAACGATATGTCCTAGCGTCTTAATGCCTTTCTGTTGCCACTTATTAGACATTACATCAGAAAAAATGCCTGGTAAAATCCTATGTGCGTTAAGCGGAGTATAATATGACACTCTTGGTAAATCCATATTTTTCATGAACCATTTCCAGACCTTAAAAGCCCCCATGATTACCTTGAACCTTGTTCGCTTGAAATAACTCCCATCAATTTCTTTAATAAGAATATGCTTTGCATTTGTCCCTAACTGTATATCAAAAATATTTGACATGTTAGGATCATCAGCTTCATTTACTCCTATTCTTAGAACTTTCATTTTCAATAAAAAAACAAGTGATATAATAAAGAAAAAAATCAGGTACCCCCATTCCTCCCCTTAGAACTGGCAGCGTCATATATTTCATTGCCCTTCTAGGTCTCCCCGGACTCCATATAAATTTCCCGCACTTAGATTGCAAGTCCTGTATTTTATCTTTAGTTATTTCTAAAGGTATCGATCTAAACAAATACAAAACCTTTGGCAATATATTAATTTTTATCACATTTGATCTTCCAATAATGGTTAAATACAACCTTTCCCATCTATCCAAAGATGCCTTAATTTTTTCCATTAATGTATTCCAATTGGCTTGCACTAATTCCGTCATATTTGCCCTGATTAGAATTCCCAAATACATCACTTCTTTAACCACCCTACTATCTTGCCAAATAATTGTATCAGAGCAGAGAATTTGGGTTTTAGTCTCATTCAATTTATAGCCTGCTATAAGACCGAATACCTGTGCTAATCATTCAATTTCTTTAATTGCTGTTGCAGGATTAGTTGTTGCCACTGCAATATCGTCAGCGTAAGCAAAAACTGAAAAATAAAAATTCTGAACTTTATAGGGAGGAATCAAAATATTCTGACTCAATAACTCAATAAAAGGGTTTATATAGAGAGCAAATAAAAGGGGGGAGCAGGGGCAACCTTGTCACGTACCACGTGTTATAATAACATTGTCAGAAAGTGGGCCCATAACTGATATCTTTGCTACGGGTTTTAAATACAGAGATTGTATTGCTCTAATAAATTTCACCCCAAATCCCATTTTTCTCATTAATTCCCAGAGGTACTCCCACTGCACACGATCAAACGCTTTTTCCGCAACAGAATCAGCGCTAGATCATTCTTATGTACTGAGGCAATGTCAAAGAGAGAGATGACTTTATTAACATGTTCTACCATCCCCCTTCTGGGAATAAAACCATGTTGATGCTGTGATACTAAAGGGGTGATACAATCTGACAGCCGATTAGCTAAGATTTTAGAATAGATTTTATTATCGGAATTTAACAGCGAGATCGGTCTATATGACCCAACGCAATCTGCTGGTTTACCTTTTTTACAGAAGACTGCAATAGTGGCTTCTGCCCACGTTCTTGGGGGATTTCCCACCTGAGCTTCTCTCACTGTTTTTAGAAGTTCTTTTTTAATATCCTGATATAATTGTATATATATTTCGCTGGGTAGTCTATCGGGACCAGCAGCTTTACCCTTGGCTAAACTTTTAACAGCCCTATCCAGCTCCTCCTCTGTAATTATGTCCTCTAGCCCCAAAGAATCAGTTGAGTCCACCATTTTTAGGCCTTCTGCTAATGTTGTATTCCAGTTTAGTCCTGGAACAGATGGTCCTTCATATAGCTCAGAATAAAATTGTTGGAAAATCTTAAGTATCTCCTGTGGTGTCGATTGCATCACCCCTGTCGAATCTCTCATTTGAGCAATGTTTCTGGCCGACTCTTTAATACGTAATTGAATCGCCAATCTTCTCCCAATTGCTTCTCCATATTCGTGTCTATCCATTTTTGAAGAAAGATATTTCCTAGCATTTTCCTCTGACCAGATACCTGATATTTTCGCTTTATCCCTGGAAACTTTATCCTCCAGTATAGTTAGACCTGGCCCCTTATTGATTATCTCCTGCATTAACTGTGTTTCAGAATGAATCAATTGCTCATATAATCTATCTAACTCTTGTTTAGCTTTTTTCTGAATCCTGCACAAAAAGCTTATACATTCTTCCCGAAATCCAGCTTTAAAAGTGTCCCATATTATACCCTGTGAACTGGATCCCTCGTTCTCTTCAAAATATAGTTTCATCCTTATATGTTCTTGAAACTCCTCATTAAAAATTAATTTCCTGTCAAATGTGAAACTAGTTTGTCTAGGTTTATTTAGCGCCATATCAATCTCTAATAGTAACGGGGAATGATCAGATGAAATTCTAGGATATACAGAAATAGTTGCACCTGAGGTAATTGAAACAGGAGTAAAAAAATAGTCAATTCTAACTAATTTTTTATGAGGGTAAGAATAAAACGTATACCCAGTATCTTGTGGTCTTAATTGCCCCCACACATCCACCAACCCATGGTCCTGTGCTAAGCTTGCCAACGCCTTGTATACTTTTGGTTTGCTGCCTTTGTACATAGCCAGCCCTTCCTTTATAGCAGTATTAGTCAAATTTATGTTCATATCTCCACAAATAATTATAGGTTGGGCCCAAGTAGTTAACTCAATATTCATTTCCACTAAAGCCTCTGGGTCATCTAAGTTTGAGCCATAAATATTACAAAGCGTTAGCTTCTTACCTTCTACACTTATTTCCGCTATTGCCCATCTTCCCTTTTTATCCGCCAAAGTTTTACCTATTACAGCAGTGTTGCCTTTAGACATAATAGCAACACCCCTAATCAGACTAGTTTGACCTGTAGCGGTTACAAGTGTATATCCCAATTCTCTTAAGACCAATCTCTTAGACCAAGGTAAGTGAGTCTCCTGTATGCATATGATATGTGGTCCTATATACCTCAATTCAGCAGCGACTTTCTGCCTTTTATTCACATTATTGAGTCCTGATACATTTAGAGAACAGATTTTTAAACGCTTAGTTGCCATTGAAAAAGTCTAGATAAATATCCTTTTAATCTAATATTTCGAGTTATATTCAAGATCCAAGTAATTTCTAAACACTCACATACAACAAAAAACATAATACTCCATACCAGCGCTAAATCACAATTAGACTTCTCAATTTGCAGTTCACTGTGCCCAAGAACTATTTTTTCCCACTTTTCCTCCCTACACCTCCCCACTGTGCCACCCACAACCCCCCCCCCCCAAACAAGTGTGCCCTTCCCCCCTCCCCAACCCTTTATTGAGGCTTTAGGACTTATGGTCCTCTTGATTGCGAGCTTGCCCCATTCTCCCTGCCTTCGCCCGCGAACTTAGTACTGATTTAAAGAAAAGAAAACGGCATGATATACTCATATGCGTCCTCCTACTGACCTGAGGCCTAGGCCGTATACATAATTACCCAGCTCTTAGATAAACCTCTAAAGATGTAGTATAATCATTATGTACTCATTTCACTACATAAGCTTACACATTAACTAAATCTAATTACATTGAATCCAAAAAAGTCTTAGCTGCCAGTGATGTTGTGAAATAATGAGTACGGTCTTTATAAACAATTTTCATTTTCGCAGGAAACATAAGATAGACCTGAGCTCCTTTGGATTGAAAAAGAGGAATAAGCTGTCGCAATTGCCATCTCAAATCCACCATTTGTTTACACAGATCCGGGCGGACAAAATATTCACAACCAAGTGCGCTGATTTTCTTATCTGGCCTTGCCTTCTTATATACTTCCTCTCGCGCTAAAAAGCTATTAAATGCCACTAATAAAGCTCTTGGTCTCTGATCGCGCTGTTCCGAATGGTTTGACCGTATTTTGAAAGGGAAACGGTGCGCTCTTTCAACTTCCCGGTCCCAATCCCATCTGGTTGAATCTGGGAATGATTTTTTAAGAAGCTCGATTATAAAGCCACGAGGATCTGACCCCTCTTTTCCTTCCATAATTTGTAAAAATCGCAAGTTATTTCTCCGCGCGCGATTTTCTAGATCAATGACTTTCCAGTTAATCTCTTCTTTATGGGTCAGTTGTTCGGCTATGATCCTCTTCTGATGTGTTACCTCATCCTCTAAAGGCGATATGCGCGTCTCAGCCTCAGTAACTCTGCCCAGGAACTCTGCATGAGATTTAGCCAGCCGCCTGACAGAATTTTGTAATTTTTTACATGAGTTCTGCACTCTTAGACTGTCTTGTCTATGCTCCTCTCTGTGTATCATGATGGTCTTGTAAATAAGCTCGAGTGATATCTCTTCATCTTGCTCCTCTCCAGACTGTGAGGCAGCTCCTGTGTGATCATAATGCCCATCCTGTGTCAACCGCAATCGGCGTACAGTCTGTCCAGACTGTCCATTCATTTGCTCAGAACTCCCATCTTCAGCCTCATAGCTGCTATTAAAGCTTCCTTCAGCCATACTCATCTGTACTGCATACTGTTGAGCAAGATCCTCCGTAGATGATATGGAGTGCTCTGAAAGAGAGTAAAAATCTGCAGAGTCTGTACTCTCAATTTATTTGACGGGGGTAATACCAGCAGGGAGACCAACATTATCTACAGCCTCTTGAACCATGACAGTCTCAACCGACTGTATCTCATTCTCTTCGCACAATCCTCCACCCTCACTGTCATCATTATTTAACTGTGCCTCTTCACTCAACAAATTATCAGAGCCTCCTTGTGGCCCCTGACCAGTCTCGATACGCTCTATCAGAGCCTCAACAGATTCTACAGGCACAGAATCATTACCAGAGTCCTGACGTGGAATGTGCTTTGTACCTTTTAAGAGCTCCTTATTTTTCATAGTATTAAAAAGTTCAGGAATACCTTTAGTCACTTTAACAGTCTTAACAGTCTTAGATGCCTCGTACAGTGCACTCTCCAACTCCTTCTCATGCATTCGTGGATTACCTTTTCCAGCCTTTTCAGGTTCCTTGGCCGGTGCCTCCGCTTGATTGTTGCCTTTGCTCGGAGTGTTCTGCGTAGGTGTTGAAGCAGCGTTATCTGCTCCCGAATTCGGACGCTCTCCCTGTATCTCAGCCTGTGTCTCAGTCCCGGGGGCGGCCTGCCCCCGGCCCCTTCGCCCCTTAGGAGGCATTTCTTAAATATTATATTTGCCAAGTGATTGCCAAATCCGAGACAGAAGCCGTGTCTCCGTTGTTATTCTTACGGCTCGGCTCTGCTCTCCGAGCCCCGACACCCGCGCTGCAGCTGCCACTGTAACCAGCGCGGTGCAGCCGCTACGGTCTCCTCTATCCCTCTCCAATCGAAGCCGTTACCAAAAGCAAAGTGTCCGCTTGCCGCTCCCAAGTTCTCCGAGACAGCCTCCACATACAATCCCTCATCAGCAATAGTAGCGGAGGTTATTTTGTCCTTCCATCAACTTTCCAAGCCCCAGCTTTCAGCCGAAGACGCCGAAGTTCGCAAGGTCAGGCAGAGCAGCTAGTTCACGCGACCGTTAAGGTCGCCATCTTGCCTCCCACCTTCGCCCTGTATTTTGAGTTTGACTGTATTTGTATAAGTATTGTGATAAAATCATTTGGTAAATTAATGTGGTTAGTGAGTCAGGTTTTTGCAATAAAGTGCAGTACTAAAAAATGTAGAATGTGTGCAGTCAGTTAAATGTTTTAGTTTGGTAAATGTGTTTTGGTAAAATTTATGGTTTTAAATAATTTGACTAGAATCACACTGAGCATCTGTGTAAATTAAGGATTTATAGTTGCACCTTTTTCCATAATCTTCGCCGTTTTTCCTGACAGTCTACCACTTTCTGCTTATACTGTCTGCTCTCTTGTGATATTTTCTCTCTTTCTTTATTTTTAATTGTCTTTCCTTATAGTGTTGCTTGTTGTCATAGTCCCTTCTGTACTCTAGGTGTCTCTCTGTCCTTATTGTCTCCTTTGTTTTTTAATAGTCTCCCTTCTTTTTATACTGGCTTCTCTGACATTTTACAGAATACATAGACTGCTGTATACAGTCTTAGGTAGATTTACAAGCCCCATGGGCTTGTTTCTTGTTTTATTGTGTCTCACTTTTGGGTGTAATGTTGATAAAAAAATAATGCAGCAAATTGGAAATGTATTTGGAAAATGTGTCATAATTGTCAACTGAAATGTAGTGGTTATATACATAGAATGTTTTCAGTCAGTTAAACATTTTATTATGGGAAATGTGTTTTGGTAAAATGTATGGTTTTAAATAATTTGTCTGCACCATCCCTCTCCCTCTGCCTGCACCCTCTCCTCCGCCTGCTGCTATTTTTACTCTTTTCTCTTCACCTTCTCCCCTCCTCCTACCCCATGGTTTGTCCCTCACAGTTCTCGGCTTTTCTGAAAGTCATTGAAATAAAGATATGAAATGTGCTTTGAATTTGTGCGTGCACTGCTGAAATAAGTTTAAATAGGCTTAGAGCAAAGGTGAGGCTGCAGAGCCGTGTTACATACATAGTGTAAGCAGGTGGTGTCACTGTATGTGAGGGTATCACCCGGTGCGGTCTGCACCCTCTCCACCCCTCTAGTGACACCACTGACAAGCCCCTTAGCCCCTTAGCCCCTTAGGCCTATGTCGTGTACTATTGTGTCTCACTTTTGGGTGTAATGTTGGCAAAAAAAGAATGTAGCAAATTGGAAATGTATTTGGAAAATGTGTCACAATTATCAACTGAAATGTAGTGGTTATATACATAGAATGTTTTCAGTCAGTTAAACATTTTAGTGTGGGAAATGTGTTTTGGTAAAATGTATGTTTTTTCTAGAATCACACTGAGCATCTATGTAAATTAAGGAATTATAGTTGCAGCTTTTTCCATAATCTTCACAATGTCTGCTGACAGTCTACCTGTGTCTGCTTATACTGTCTTCTCTGGATATTTTCCGTCTTTCTTTATTTTCACTTGTCTTTTGTTATAGTGCTGCTTATTCTAACATCGTAAAGTGACCGGGGAAGAAAAGTGGTGGACGGTCTTTCTCACTGCTGTGGAGCTCTCAGTCATGGCGGGGGGTCATTCTGGTTGGGGTTGCGGGTGGATTTGCCTTACCAGGCTGGTGGTGGGTATTGCCAGCCTGGCGGGGGCAATCTGCCTGCCATCGTAATGGGCCGAGTGTGTGTTTCTGCCCTCATTGTCTCGTCTCTCTCCTAATAGTCACACTTCTTTTTATACTCCCTTGTGTAACCTCTTTTTATATTGTCTCCTGTCTTCTCATACTATGTATCTTTCTTTTCATAGTCTCTCTTCTCTCCTCATACTGCTACCTTTCTCCTCATAATCCTCATTATCTCTTCATATGTTCCTGTCTTTTCATACTCTATTTATCCCCTTATACTCCATTGTCTGCTTATTTCCTCTTTTCTATTTATATTTCATATTGTCTTGTATTCCTCTTTCTCTTGTTGTAAGTCCTTCTATTTTCATATTCTTATGTTTGTTGTCATAATCTCTCCTGTCTTCTTATAAGTAATATCCACTATCCAGCGCCCCCCAACGCAAGTCGTTGTAACGTCTTGTGTTGTTATACCTGCGTTGTAAAGGCATGCGTGGTAAAGACATACAACCGCTAACAGTAGTGTGCGCAAAGTAAACAATACTGTGACTGTTTCTGTAAATAAGAGAAAAAACAGGAGTCATGGAACAACTTCAGAAAAAAATGTATATAGTAAAAGGAGGATCAATCAATTTAACGACATAAGAAGGAAGATGTTTTATAATAGAATTTTGTTAAATTTGAGTAAGTTAATAAAGAATTGTAAGAAGAAAACTACATTTTATAAGAAGAGAAAATGTATTGTGAATATAGTTAAGAAAGCCTTTGAATTAAAAAGAAAACTTTTTATTTTAGTAATCAATAGAATTCGATCACTTGATAAGCCAATCCATTTAATGAAGAGCAAAAGTAAATCGAGAAGAGTAATTAATAGAAATAATTTTTCTGAAGATTTTTTAGGTGAATAGAAACATAGTTCAAGTTCTGAGCCTTTTTTTAATGATGAGTCTTATTTTCAGAGTAATGAGTTGTTGTGTTGCATGCAGTTGACACTACAGGTCGTGCTTATGAGGTTAAAAATGGTTGTCCTATTGAGAAAGAGAAAATTGTTCTTAGAAATGTAGAAGAGGTGTTAGCTGATGAAGTTTTAGAGAGAAGTCCTAAACCTCCAGTGTACGCTTGGAATTGCAGTAGTATTTGTAGTGTACGGCAGGAATCTATTGTTTTTTTACTGAATTTCTTACGTAACTATACTAAGAAAAGTGTTAAACAAAAGATTCAGATGTTGCAAGGATTAGACCCTTGCAGAGTGAGAGAAAATACTGGTTTGCAAGGACACTCTTTGGCTTGTCTCTCTAGAAGATAGTGCAGAAATTGATATGTTAGTAGTAGGAAATATAGAAGAGAATGTACAACATTGCAGTACAGAAACATTTGAGCAAGAAATTACAAAGTTTAAGGTGATTTCAGTTGAAACACCAAATTATTCTTGTATTTGTTGTCGACGTACTCATTATAAAAATCAGACTAGGAATGTTGATTTGTATTTAAAATGTGAAAAAGAAAATAATAAGGAGTAGATGGAATTTGTAACTCATTTTTTGGTAGAGAATACTTTTGATTTGGGTTGTGATCAGCGTATTCGTAAATATTGTTATAACAAATTAGACGAAAATAAAATGCCTGCTAGAGCTGTGCATAATAATTTTGAGTTGATAAAAATTTCTGCTGAACTGGTGGATTTAAATACCTATGAGTGTATTCTTATTCAATGTGTGCATCCTTTTCAGGCTATTGTTCGTATGGAGCCTAAAACAGGGAAATTGCCTCCTTCAGATTTAGAGAGGATTAAAGGGAAGAGTTGTGTATTTGCCATTAGATTTAAAGAAAAATATTGAAACAGTTGGTGTAGAAAATGTAGAAGATGAACCTTTAGTTATTCTTGTTAATGGCGTACCTACATAGAATAAGAAAATCTGGCAGGAATTAGTGGATGTTAGGAAAGTAAAAAAAGGCAACGTTGTATCTGATGAAAAATAATCAATATTAAAAAGACGTGTTTATGAGTGAAGAAGAAATAACAGTAGAAGAAGATAGTGACTTGCCATCTGGACAAATTGAAAAAGTGGATGTGTCCAGAACTGAAGAAATCTACGAACACTACAGTGTTCATCCACTGCATTCCAAAGGAGTGATGGGGAATACTATAGAGTTATTACAAATGAAAGAAGCAAAGGGAAGTCCCATTATTGTGTGGGAAAAAAGCTTGGAAGCTCGTTGTTTCCCTCATTTGTTTCCCACAGGAACAGGAGGACGATATCATGACCGACCTGTGCAGGTTCCTGCATCTGAATAATGGACATTAAGATTGTATGCAGAAGATCCAAGATTTCGACAATGTATTCCGTATTTGTTTCATCAATTGATTGAGAGTGATTTGTCTGGACTTTCTTATGCAGTAAATCATATATTGAAAAAAGGTGTACATCTGCAAAATGTTTCGGCAAAGGAATTTATGGATAAAGTACACCAGAAAGATACTGTTTTGGAATCTCAGCTAATTATTCTCATGGCATGTCAGCATGGTACTAATGAGTACTCGTACCATCGTCATGGAGAACTTAAATGTATGCTAAGGAATTTAGGAACTCCTACATGGTTCCTTACTCTAAGCTGTGCTGAATATGCTTGGGATAATTTACTTCAATTTCTTCGAGAGGCAAATCCAAAGTACTAAATATTGAATACAAGACACCTGGAGAATTGTGCTCTTTGGATCCAGTTAATGTATGCAGTTATTTCAATCATAGATTTGAAGCTATGATGTCTTTTATCACCAATAAGAAAAATCCTCCTTTTGGAGAGCTTGTGGACTTCTTTTGGAGACAGGAGTATCAAGCAAGAGGTGCTCCTCACATACACATGCTAATATGGATGAAAGATGCTCCCAAATTTGGAACAGAGTCAGATGATACTGTGATGTCTTTTATTGAACAATACGCTACATGTGATATACCCAAAAGCACACAGAATAAGGACTTAAGACAACAGGTCTTACGATTCCAAAGCCATCGTTGTGGGAAATACTGTTGTAAAAGTACAAATCTAAGGATAAATTTTACACCAAATGCCGTTTTGCATTTCCACGTCCAGTAATGTCAAAAGGAAGAGTGAACAGTTTTATGTCATCTTCGCGACATACTATCACAAGAAAGTTTCCTAAAAATACCTACAACTTAAGAAGAAATGAAGAGTCGAAATACATTTTGTCCATGTGGAATGCTAACATGGATATTCAATATGTTGCAGACAATTTCAGTGCTGTTGCTCGATATGTAACATCATACATAACAAAATAAGAAAAGACAGAATTGAAGAAAATGTGAGAAGAGATTTCCCACAAGTAGAGTCTAAGTAAGAAATTATATACTTACAGTTTAAAGATGTTATCTCATCGAGAAATTGGAGTGTATGAATGCTCGGATTGCTTATCATCTGCAAGTCTATATTCCAAATCTAGAAGAATCATTTGGGTGAGTCTAGGTCTTGCTGCAACACGAAACCGAGTACTTTAACCTGTACAAGAAATTGAATATTTAGCTGAAAAGGAGCCAATAAGTACAGATATTGTGAAAACAAATATGTTGGATACATATTATCCAAACAGAAGTCATCATCTTGATAACATTTGCCTCTATGAAGTGCTGCAAAACTATATTTTTAAAATGAATATTACAGAAAATATCAATAATGGTATATATGCCGTGTTTGGTTCTGAAGAATTTCTGGTGAAACAAAGAAGAGGACATTTAATTAATCACCTTAAACTGAGTTGTGAAACACCTGACAAAAGGGAATTTTACTATTTAGCTCTTTTGCAACTTTTCAAGCCATGGCGGTCAGAATTAGAATTAATTGGAGATTTCGAGAGCTATGAAGATTCCTTCAATGCAACTAAAAATACTACAGAATGTCCTGTTTTTGCAAATTATGTGAACATGTTGAACAATGAAATTGAGCAAGAAGCTACAATTGCAGCTGAGATTGCTAGAGATAGTTCTCAAGAGAGTCAAACTTCTGCTTCGTTGAGTCAGGGCCCACTAGGAGAACCGATTGTTCAAAATGAAGCAGCAACTGCTATGGAAGAGGTGGAAACAGTGATGTATCAAGCTCAAGAAGATGTAAGAAACTTAGGAAACGTAGAAGAACAATTAAATGTTGAGCAGAAACAAATATATGAGCAAGTGAGAGAGCAGATTAACCATGGATTACTTCATGAAAAGAAAGAGTGCTCTTGCTCATCGTTTCAACCTATCCGATTGTACGTGAGTGGACAAGCTGGGACAGGAAAAAGTTTTTTAATTAAAGTAATTTCAACTTATCTACAGAAAACTACTGACTCGTATTTGTCTTGTGTTGTCACTGCTCCAACTGGGTTGGCAACACACAATATTAAAGGAAATACCTTACATCCTTTATTAATGCTACCAGTGGAGCATGAAAATAAATTAGAATACCACAAGCTATCTGGAGAAGCTTGTTTCGAAGTTTCAAGAGTCTTGAAGAAAATGAAACTTCTCATTATTGATGAGGTAAGCATGGAATCAAACGTAATGCTTGCATTTGTGCATTTGTGAATGCGCAAATTCTTAAAACAGAGTATGACGTATTATTTGGAGGAAAACACGTCATAGTTTTTGGAGATCTACTACAACTTACTCCTGTAAAAGGACAACCAGTGTTTAGAACACTGAAACATGAAGATACCAGAAAGTCTTTGGGAAGTATTGGAAATGTTAACATTTGGTCATTTTTGCAATATAAGGAACTTATTAGAAATATGCGTCAGGCAAATGATGCTGATTAAGGAACTATTCTTTAAGATATAGGAATAGGAAAAGTGACAGAACATGGCAAACAAGCTTTACAGAGACAATTGCTTCCCAATTTGTTTCCTGAGAAAATAAATATGAAAATTGCAGAAAACAAGTCTGTAATTTGCTTAATGCCAACACTACGTGAATGTTCTGTATTCAATGAAGAAATGTTAAAGTTGGAAAATGAAGAAATTATAAAATTGGAAGCTATTGACAAAATTGAACATGAAGGAATCACTATTATTTTGACTGAAAAGTTGAAGAAGAAATTGGATTCTTTAGAGAAGTCGATAAGTAAAACTGCTGGTTTAGAAAAGAATTTGTATGCATGTGTAAACTGTAGGGTAATTTTACGCCGTAGTTTGATTGTGGAAAAAGGTTTAGGAAATGGAGCAATGGGTAAAATTATTGATTTTGTTAATTATGTAAATAGAGATGGGATTGAATTCTTGAAGATCAAATTTGATGAAATTGCAGAAATACAACAATTTAGTCGTTGGTCATCTCGGTTCTTGCTTGTAAAAGATTTGTATGTACGCAGAAAACAGTTTCCCATTTGTTTGGCTTATGCGGTGACCATTCATAAATCTCAAGGTTTAAGTGTAGATGGTGCTTTAGTAAATATTGGAAGTACTATGTTTAAAGAGGGTGTGGCATATGTTGCTTTGTCCCGAGTCAGTACTTTATCTGGATTGTACTTGATTGATTTTGATGAGACAAAGGTTAGTGCAGATGCAAATTGTGTCAAAGAGTATAATAGATTAAGAAGAGAATATGCTCCCAATTTAGGTTAATATCCAGTATTTGAAAAGCGTGTGGTAGGTAGAAAAAGAAGATTCGAGAATATCTGTAGTGAAACTGTAGAGAAAGAAAAAAAACAAGATGAAGCTGTGTCTTCAAGCAAAAAGGACAGTGCTGAAGAGAATGTTGGTTATTGGTTTGAAAATAGTTGTGGTGTCAACTGCTATGCTAATGTAGTTGTTAATGTTGTTTTATTTCTTGAAAGTTTGCAACAGAAAATATTTGAAAATCGGGACGAAAGATTCTGTTCATTGTTGTATTCTGTTTATGAGAAATGTAGTAGAGATACAAGTAAAATACAAAGGGGTCCATTAGGATGGCGGGTGGGCTTTGCCCGCCCGCCACCCTATCGGTAAAAGGGACCGCCCGCCTTAGGGCGGGGGTCTCGACGCCAGCATTAGGATGTGCCCGCCACAGTGGCGGGCACATCCTGCATTTGTAGCATTGTGGCGGGCGGTGCTCTCAGCACCGCCCGCCACAATGCCAGAAATGCATTTCTGCATTTGCATTAACAAAGCGGCAGGCACTGCGCGGTGCCTGCCGCTTTGTTAATGCAAATGAAGGGGGGTACCACAGGTACCCCCCCATGTGCAATACCCCCCTCCTTCACTCTGGGGGCCCGCTTGGGGCCCCCAGAGTGAAGACCGCATGCCTTTCCGTGGCGGCCTCTCCGCCACGGAAAGGCATCACCCTCAGCCCATCGTAATATGTCTGGCGGTGTCTGCTTGACACCGCCACCATATGAATCATTTTCCGACCCGGCCGCAATGTGACCGGGGCGGAGAAGTGGCGGGCGGTGTTTTGCTCCGCCTAGGTCTCCCCCGCCATTCTAATATGGCGGGGGGAATACAGGGAAGGATGGCGGGCGGATTGCCCCCGCCAGGCTGGCGGTGGCTATTGCCAGCCTGGCGTGGGCAATCCGCCCGCCATCCTAATGGACCCCAAAGTGTTTCTGATATTCGAAATGTTTTGGACATATTTTCTGGTTCTGGTACACAGAATATTCAGCAAGATTGTCAGGAATTTTTAAAGTTTACGCTTAATGTACTGGAAGATGAAGGTATAGGTATTGAACATATTTTTGGCCTTTCTTATAAATGGCAATATGACTGTCAAAATTGTTTGTTTACATGTACTACTAATATAGACACAGAAGGATTCATATATTTGACTTTGGAGGAAATCTAAACTGGATTCAGCCAGGAACCTCTATCGAACCTCCCTCAATGCATATAAAAAACATATCACGCTTGCCAAAGCCGATTATTATGAATCCCGCTTAAGCAAGGCAGCCAACGTGCAGAAAGAGACTTTCAAGATTCTGTCGGAGTTGACTAAAAAACCAGACAGTGTCAAGTCCCCTATAAACTGTAATTCCTTTCAGGGATACTTTCTGGAGAAAGTAAGAATTATTATCCAGGAGATAAAAAGTGGTATGTCAAGTGGGATGGTTGCACACATAGCCCCTCATAAATCCGTTGACTGTTCCATCGCACTGTTTCCAGAGATTGACACTCTGAGTTTGCAACAGTTGATGGATAGAATCAAGTCTGGATCTCCAGCGGACCCGTGTCCACCTAAAGTCTTTCAGGCAGCCCGTCCCTTATTGGAGGAACGTGGCATCTCCCTACTAAACAGGTCCTTGGAGACAGGACAATTACCAGCAGAACTCAAAGAAGCGCGTGTGAGACCTTTGCTGAAAAAGCCAGGCGCTGACCCCGCAATATTAAAAAACTACAGGCCGATCTCTCAACTACCATTCCTCTCTAAAGTACTGGAACAACACGTACTAAAATCCCTGTCTATGTATCTGGAGTCTCACCATCTACTTCATGAGCGACAGGCAGGGTTTCGAGCGCATCATAGCACCGAGTTGGTGATGCTCTCGGTGCTGGATGAATTGAGAGGCCTGGCTGACGGTAAAAAACCGAGCGCCCTGATCTTGTTAGACCTTTCAGCGGCGTTCGATACCGTCAGCCATGCTTTGCTGCTGGAAAGATTGAGCGACTTTGGCATCAAAGGCCGGGCCTTCAGATGGCTGCAATCCTTTTTGTCAGGAAGGACCCAAAGAATACAACTTGGGGAAGAAACATCCGAAGTGGGGAAATTAGAATGTTGGGTGCCTCAGGGCTCGGCCCTGTCCCCACTTCTATTTAATCTATATCTGCAGCCTCTGATTGCTTCTTTGGCGCGCATGGGCTGCACAGTATTCAACTATGCGGACGACACGCAGCTGTTGCTGAGTGTCGACAACACCAGTGCCGCTCAAATCCATACTCAGAACATCTTGAGACATACAGTCCAATGGATGACAGGGAACCTTTTAAAAATCAACCCAGATAAGAATGAGGTACTGGTGATTCCATCCGCCACTTCACCATGGTGTGACCTCTACTGGCCCGCAGAGCTAGGCCCGGCTCCAAAACCTAGCCTGAATGTGAAGAGTCTGGGAATTAAATTAGACTGTGACCTATCAATGGGTAATCAGATCTCTTCAGTGGTGGGTAGCTGTACCAATATCATCCGACAGCTACGGAAGCTAGTACCCGTCATCTCCCAATCCATGCTACGCTCCATTGTCGCAGCCACCGTGCTCTCAAGGATAGACTATGGAAATGCCCTCTACCTTGGTCTGCCAAAAACCCTGACAAACAGGCTACAGGTGGTGATGAATGATGCTGCTCGACTCATTTTTAGATTGCCAAGACGAACTAAAGCATCTCCCCTGTTACAGAGCCTCCACTGGCTCCCTATTAAGGAGCGAGTGGAATTCAAAAGTTTATTTATAGCCCACAAAGCCATCTATGGCATGGCGCCTGCATACATTAAAGACCGTGTGGCGGTGTACAGCCCAATGAGAACTCTCAGATCCTCAGACTCTCAACTGTTGGTCTGCCCTCGGTATAAATTTGTCACCAAGGGTGGAAGAGCCTTCTCGGTGTTGGTTCCTCAACTATGGAACACACTACCTGAACCGCTGCGCAGGGAAGAGAACCTCCTACGCTTTAGAAAGGGGTTAAAAACGCTGCTGTTTAGGAGTTCCTTGAGTGCCAACTAGGGTAGTGGTTGCCTCTCTGTGTTGCTAAAGTTGTTGTTTGCACCATCGATTTCCGAGCGCTTAGAGGCCTGCAGGTGATTGGGCGCATTACAAATCAAAAATAACAATAACAACAACTTTACCAGACTGTGAATCAGTGTCTTTTAACAATCTAGTTAGAGGAGCTAGTCAAAACATGGAGTGTAGCAAATGTAAATCAGAAATGTCATCAGCATTATTTATACAAAGATACGGACAGTATGTTATTTTAATGCTGCAACGTTGTAGAGCTGATGGAAGAAAATTGGAAACTTTAATAAAAATCTTTGTAGCTGGTCAAGTTTCAATATCAGGAAGAACTTTTATAGCTGTTGCAATTATTTTTCATGATGGACCTTCTACAACATCTGGACATTACACTGTTTATTTAAAATGTCTGAAAGGTTGGATACATTGTAATGATAGTCAATTAGTTTTTAAGCAACGTCTGTCTAAAGAGTTACCAAATTCTTACCTAATATTTTTAAAGCCAAAATTTTAAGATCAAAATTTGGCCTTTTAGAATTACTGGTGTAAAGGTAGATTAGTCTGGTGTTGTGGAATATTTTGTAACTGAGGGTGTAGAGCTTGAAGGAAATCCTCTTGTTGATGTTGAGGAAGTGTAGCTGTATCATGTTGTGGGTGATGTGGCTGTCGCATGGGACTTTGAAGATCAGTTATGTGGATTGTAGGTTGTGTATATGGACAGTAGGTGTTGGTACTGTTTACAATGTAGTTGGCCAGCAGGAGTCATCTGAAGCTGAGGGGGTGGGTCCGAGGATGACTATCTTCATGTTGTGCGAGTTCAGATTTAGAGAGCTGCTCCTTAGACACTTGGTGATGTCCTTAATTACGTTGTAGCGGTTGTTTTTTATGGTATGTGGCTCCTTGGTGAGCAAGAGGATGAGATGGGTGTCGTCGACGTAAGCGATGATGTTGTGGTTGAGATGGCGGGATATTTGTGTGACGGTAGTCATGAAGATGTTGAATAGCGTTGGGCTGAGAGATCAACACTTGGGGACGGTGCAAATGATATCAGTGGTTTTGGATCAGAAGGCTGGAAAACAGATGCTAACAGTTACTATTAAACTACTTTCAAACTAAGAATTTTACGCATACTATTTGGCCATGCGGAAAAGTATCTGAAACCTTTAATAACTTTTTGTTCCAACTTTTCTCAGCATATATTTGTAAGTAACATTATTTACAATGGAATAACATTAATGATGGTATTTTGTTTTTTCAGGATTGTTTGACATATCTCATAGTTACGTAAGAAATTGGTCTTAGAAAAAAACATTTAAGATATGTATTATTTCTATTTTTTAGATTCTTATTGAGATTGTTTTTTTTTTTTTAAGATAATCTTCTTGATTGTCTTTTTTTTGCCCGCTGTTATGTGATGAGTACTATTGAACTCACTGTTTCTAGGGAAATTCAATATATTCTGAGAACAGCAAAAAAGGCAAATGAAATGCTTTAGAAATTATTTTGTGTTGTAAAAGATAAATTGTAACTATTTTTTTTGTCTTCTACAGATACTAAATTTGTAATAATTATTATTTTTTTTAATTTGTTATTTTGAAGGTAAGTATACCTAACTGTTAAAAATAATTGATGGAATGTACTTCTACAGAGATGTAGTAACAGAACGTCCATGGTGTAAAAAAGTTTGTAAAGACGGTTTGTATCTTTGAAACACATTTCAAGAAATTAAAAAATATATATACTGAGTGTACTTGTGTTCTTTGTATTTTACTACAACACATCAACTAGTTTGAAGCTGAATAGATATTTTTTTACTTTTTTTAGTACTGCATTTTATTATAATAGCCTTAGTTTGTTTTTTATACTGATAAAGAGTGACTGGTTTGAAAATGTTATAACTAAAAATTCATATAAGCAAATTTCATAGATATATCATATAAAGTAGTTGAGAATGGTTTTCGCATAATATTTTTTAAAGAGCAAAATAGTTGATAAAGCTAATTTTGTATTATGTATTAGGGAAAATGATAAAATGAAGTGTTTATGTTTTTCTGGAAGGAAAAACAACATAATAAAATTCACTATGGAAGAGGAGCAGAAGAATATGGAACAGAGGGGCATATTACCAAGCAATAGCGATAATTATCGCTATTGCTTGGTTAGCGGGAAAAAAATATCGCCGAGCACCGAGGATTTTTACCGCTGAGATACCTTGATATTATCAAGGTTTATCTCAAAAGCGGTAAAAATCCTGCGAAATACATGAATATCGCTGAAAAATCAGCGATATTCATGCATTATCATGACAATGCTCTTAGCCATGTTATCCACCTTCCATTGGATAACATGGCTAAGAACTGCTTTTAGCAGGCGTTAGCTTTTGGAGATATTTGCGCTTAGCGCGAATATTTCCAAAAGTTGTTAATAGGAGTTAGAGATGTTAGCGACTGTTTTTAGTCGCTAACATCTTGGCACGCCCACTTTGCATGGCATTAGCGATAATTATCGCTGACATGCAAAGTGGGCCCCTAAATGCCCGCTATCGCCTACAAGCTGTCGCTGACTGGTGTTAGCGACAGCTTGGTAATAGGGCGATAAAATTATCACCGCATTAGCGGGAAAAAGTCCAGCTAATGCGGCGATAATGCCCTTGGTAATATGCCCCAGAGTTTTGAAATTACTAACTCTCTGATAGAAGAGTTAAATATACCTTTCATGGAGAGTGAGAATGAAGAAGAAAGTATTGGTGCAGGAGATATTACGTGCGATTTTTTTGATGAAACTTTAGACGAGAATTTTCTTGAAGCGTTAAACGACATTGAGTTTCATGTTATGATGAAGAAAACTAAATTTCAGAAGAAATCATGCTGGAAGTTCTATTAAATTATGAAATGTTACAAAAATAAATTTATGATTAAAAAATAAAAATGGTTTGAGATACTCTTCTTGCAGAATTGTAATCATTCAGGTAGTATCCAAGTTCTCATGGCACAAACTGGGTCTTAGAACATAGACTGCTTCAAACCTTTATAGATTATGTATGCACTGTTCTATGCACCAGCAAACTTGTGTTTCATCATTTTTATTTCCAGGTGTATATCCTTTGACTTACAGCAAAGTGTCTGTGATTGGTGATTCTATATTGTACAGAGCTATTCAACAGAATATCCTTCAGTATGCACTGTGCTAAAAATTAATTATTTAAAATTCAGTAGGCAGTCTGCTTGCAGAACTGTAATCATCTAGTCAGTATCTAAATATTCATGGAGGACAGTACGTCTTAGGCTGTGGACTGCTTTAAACTTCCATAGACTATCCTTACAGTCTTCTATGTACCTACAAACTAGTGTTTTCTATATTGAATTCTCCAGTCTGTATTATCACACTTTCATCAATCACTCTCCCTCTACTGTTTCAGTATTGTATTGAGCCATACAGCACTATGTGCTTATATATAAACTATTAGAACATTGGAATGTTGGGATCTCCACTGATAACAATGGAGTGCTCTTGGCTTATAATGACTGGTATACGCCTGGAGCTCCAACATTCCAATGTTACTTTGCTCATTGCTCTGACTGTGAATAAAGGCTTCAGGGAGCCTGACGGGATTCCAATCCACTCACACTCTCTGAAGGCTTTGTTCTTTTTTGTTAGAACATTCTGCCTTCTAATGGTAGAATGTTATAATACTCTTATAGCCCTTTGTAGCTGGGCTATACCGGCTATTAAAGTCCCTCTCCCTTGTTAAAGGGCCTCACCTTCAACTCGGGCCTTTAATACTGAAAAGAGCCTTTAATAGCCGGTATAGCCCTTTACGGTGAGCTATAAGGCTATATTCTAAAAGTGAAGATGCTATATATTCAACCAGACAGTTGACATTCAATCAGCATGCAGCTTGTGCTCTGGAAGGTATGCGTAGTGTACGCATACTGTACAGAGTATAGTATAGAGTACAGTAAGCTTCTATAGATATACTTATGGTTTTACTTATGATTTTATGAGGATGGTTTCTAGTCACTTTTTGTGATGTTCTGTGGCACAACTGTCAGTGTAATATTTATCAGGCAGCACTAATGCATTCTTTTGGGTGTACTATTGCTTGATATATATCAAACCTTTTAATGTAGTATTCTGGGTTAAAGGGGTGTGCAATGGGTGTTGCTGGGGGTGTTTCTAGCAACACCTATGACCTTTTGACACTGCTCTACATTTACAAGAAATTGTCAATCTGAGGCACTGCAAAAAACTTATGCCTCCACAGGCGAGGCATAAAGAAGGTGCAATAGGGAAAAATAGTTTTATTTCTCCGCCTTTTTTTCTTTTCTCTATGTGTGCTGATTTCTGCAACATACGTAGAAAAAGGAAAAGTATCTTGAGATTATTTTTGTACAGAAAGGTTTGCCTATCCCTACAAAAATAATCATCTTTGCAACACAGATACCTTTGCTCCATTGTGCAAAGGTTTGTTCATTGGTGCAGGCAGATCACTGTGAACTAGCGCAAGGGAAAAAGATAGAAATATGCTGCATGTTATAGATATGGCACATTCCTGTTTTTTCTTTTGCCATGGGGAAACATAGCAGGAAGGCCTGCTGCACTTTACTAGGGTAAAATCTCATAAATGAGGCCTATGTGAGTAGTCAATTACTCATCGTGCAAAGTAGGCCCAAGGGCATCAAGTGCTTCAAACCCCTACAGACTGTGCATACATTGTTATATGCACCTGCAAATTTGCCTTTTTTATGTTGAATTTTGCAATTTCTATCTTTTCACTTCCAGTAAACACACTTTTACTCTTGGTATACTTTTCTAGTGACTCATTGAAGAGTGTGTAGTAAGGCATTCACTACATTAAAACAGTAATTAGTAGATGTACAATAACTGGTGGATCCCCAGAGATATGACAGTTATTGTGCACTGTGACATTACCACCATGGATGCATCATATTTAGAATGTGGTGCACTATGAGGCAAAAGTGGTGCAGATATGTGATGAATCTGTGCTGCGAAGATGGCACATTGCTTGATTTGCATTGCAAGCAAAATGCAGCTGCAGTAATGCTATTTGGGCCCTATGCTCATAATGATGTGTCAATCCGTACACCTGCTTCAAACAGGTGCAGGGTTTTGACGCAGTATAAGCCCAAAAGTGACTGAATGAAATCTTATAAATTTCACGTAGTCACTTTAAGGAGGCGTTCCTGCACCTGAACATCCCCCATCTATGCAGGAAAGCCCCCTTTTTGCACACGGCTTTACAATGTGACAACCTTCTAATTACGTCAGATTGTAAATAGTATACATCATGGTACATCTTTTGCACCACCGCTGTATCACAAATGTGATGCAACTGTTGTGTAAAAGAGGCACAAGGGGGTTGTAAAACTGCCCTTAATACATACAAATTCATCCACACAGTTTCACCAATAGTGCAAATTGAAGCATAGACTTGTAACATATTTATATGCATATGTTACATTCAAGTCCTTCAAAGGTACTACAGTATACTATAGGTAAACACCGTATAGATTTATGCTGTATCACATCCTTATAGTTTTGCACTTTCATATTCATTCATTTATTTATGAACTACACATTCTTTCTGACCAGTAGAGGTAGTTCTAAAAAGAACTGGTTTTGTTTCTATGTTGTTTTATATTTTTTTGTAGTTTTGTCAACAATTTTAGAAATATGGAACTTTTCCAAACAAAAAACTGTGGACCTGTATTAGAAATTGAAAAAAAAATCAGTTTGAGGGCATTGGTGGTGCTCCTGCCTCCTTACAATCAGGTCCGCTGACTGTTCCCCATAACATAAGAGTTTGTTGCAATATTTGCACTGGAACTTTATATTTGCAAACTGGGGAACAATTACATGCGTTGGGGTGCTTCCTGATGGTGATGCACTGGAGGTGCTTGCCACTGCAGGTGGTGGAACATTCTGTCGGCTACGTGTTGCCTTCCTCGCATAGTTATGTGGATGTAAATTCTTGACATGCCTGTCCATGATTGCAGTCCCAAATGAGTA
Source organism: Lissotriton helveticus (assembly GCF_964261635.1). Taxonomy (NCBI): domain Eukaryota; kingdom Metazoa; phylum Chordata; class Amphibia; order Caudata; family Salamandridae; genus Lissotriton; species Lissotriton helveticus. Next base: position 461,041,029 of record NC_136062.1, read on the forward strand.
TTTTTTAGTCAGGTCCCCACGAGACAGTGTCACTTGGCATATATTGCAAGTGACCTTTGGAGCATTCACTTTCTTCTGACCATCTGGAAAACTAAAAAATGTCCAGACGAAAGCCTCCTTCTTCTGAGGAGGAGGAGGCTCAGGTAGATAAGAGTTCTCATCAGAAGAGTGGTCTGATGGTGATGGAGACCGAGCAGCCATATTAATAAGGTAGAGTTGCCTTGAAAGAAAATATCCTGCTTGTCTGAAAGTCCAAGTAGAATGAACATAATGGGAGGGGTCTTTCAATATTTGGAGTTGGAAGTATTATGAACCAATGAAATCTCTTCTTTTAATGTCACATGACTGTACATACTCTTACGGTGCGTGTACGCGGGACGTACGATCGTGATGTTCGTAATTTAAAAAAGTACGGTTCTTAAAAGTAAAAAGAAAAAAATTCTTGATTATCCCAGATAATGTCTACCGTTAAAATTTACAGGAAATACATCAATATATTGTTTTTAACATTATAAAACTTTCGGAGGTGCCCGTACGGGGGTCGTACAAGTGTAGATGACGTCACACGGAAGCGCTGATGCGCCGCGTAACGTCAAAACGTACTCGGGACGTACAATTTACAGTACAAATTATGGTGCGTTTACCGAACGCGTACGGTGCGACTATGTAAAAAAAAAGGAATAATATAAAATTTTATTTTTATATATATTTTTTTAAATAATTAATAAAGAAATATATGTTTGTATTTAGTTTTGTTATTATTTTACATTATAATATGAAATATAAATAAAACAAAATAATATGTAAATATTTATTTAAAAAATATTTAAATTTAATAAAACTGAATTTTTGTAAAATAATGAATAGATTTAAGAATTATCAATTACAAAACCTTTCAAATTCACAGAAAAACTCATAGGTTTCTTCCGCGTTATATTGAAAAATTAGCATTTAAAAAACCTTAGAAATTCACTGAAAAAACCATAGGTTTCACAAATGTTAGAGTTAAAAATTAGCATTTAAAAAACCTCACAAATTCACTGAAAAAACCATAGGTTTCACACATGTTATAGTTATCTGGACATTTCACTCATACAAAACCATTGAAATTCCCCGGCTATAGTTAACTATAACTCGCGCACTCGCAATGCACTGCTGATGATGTCACATATTACATCACTGATGACATCATCCAGTGAATGTTGTCTTTCAGAAAAAAAATATTTTTTATATATGTATATCTAAAGGTCGATGGAAGAATAAATGGGTAAATAAGTCTCTAAATGGATGTTTTTTTCGTTAAAGTGATTGCATAACTGACTTATTAAGTGTATCTTTGTGAATACATGGGTTAGTGAGTAATGTTTAAATATGTAAATATCTGTATCAGTCTCACACATTTTTTTGAATAAGTGGCTTCAAGGGTTGTTGAGTAGCTACATGAGTGTCTGTATAGGTTATTAGTTAATTTTTTGAGTATCAGTATGAGTGTCTGAGTGTCTATATGTTTCGGTGGGGGATATTACTTAGCTCATGGATGCAGGAATGAGTGACTCACTGTTTGTATGCGTTTTGAAGACAGCATGTGTGCAGGACTGTATTGGTGGATGAGTGTGTGTATAGGTGTGTTAGTGAGTGAATGACTGTCTCAATACTGTCTTTATGACTAAGTACATATGCTTTAAACTACTATATGTGAGTATTGGTGTATATAAGTGAGTATATATGAGAGTGAGAGATTGGAAGAGTTCCTGTATAACTAAGTAAGTATTTCTATAAGTAAGTAAGTATTTCTATAAGTAAGTTAGCTGAACTAACTATAACAGGGGAATTTTAATGGTTTTGTATGAGTGAAATGTCCAGCTAACTATAACATGTGTGAAATACGAAATAACTGCTTTGTGAGGCTAAGGTTTTCCCTGTTCTTTAAAGTGCATCTGTTTGTCAGTGTTTGCTGCTGCAGCTTTAGGTCTGCACTGGGAGTAACAACCTGATGGCTTTAGGGATCCCACACTGCTGTGGGCACTGGTGCTAAACTGCTGAAGGCAATTAGATCCCTATAGGAAGATACTTGGGTGCGGGTTAAAAGAAGTGCTGGCACAACGTCTCCAAATATAACAATGAATAATGGGCTCAAACAAGGATGTGTGCTGGCCCCCATCCTTTTTAACCTGCATACCGCAAATCTGGGGGATGCTCTGAACTTAGTTGCCCCTAGGCTTGGAAGTGGGAGGCTGCCGGTATTACAATATGCTGACGACACAGCCATAATGGACCATACGAAGGCGGGTCTACAAAGAGCCCTAAATGTGCTGAATCGATTCAATACCGACAACTGCTTGACAGTCAACCAGGGGAAGGCCTAAGTAATCATTTTTGGGAGCTACCATCTTAAAAGGAAAGCACAGTGGCAAATGGGAGACTTGCAAATCAGCACAGTGGTTTCATACAGCTTACTGGGGGTTTGTCTCTCAGAACGGGCCATGGTGAACGTCCATCTGAAACATCAGACCTCCAAGGCCAACAATGTTACACACTTGTTACAGCAACTGAGCCAACACCTGATAATCCCTTCTGCCGGACCAATACTGACTATCCTAAAAGCAAAATTGGTCCCAGCCTTTAACTATGGCCACCTGGCCTTCCCTGGGTCACTGGATGCCTTCCTAAACGCAGCCCAAGTCAAATCATATAAATCAGTGCTCCTCATCCCAAGGTCAGCCAGGAAATCACGGCTGAGATTGGAGCTAGGTCTGGGGAGGCCAGATTTGATGTGTCGGGGTAGATCATAAAGCTACATCTAAGGATTTTAAGCGCTCCAGCCGACTACTTAAGACATCAATTGAGATCCATTTTCGAGGGGACAGATTCGGCCTGGCACACCAGCCTTGGTAATGCTATCAATATACTGAAGATTGAGGAAGTGTCTCTACAGTCATCTGTAATCCCACTGAACGCTTTGAAAAAAGTGAGAAATAGACAAGTGCGTGAAATATCTTTTGAGCATTACACCAAGTTTCTCCGTTCAAACTCCCACCTAGATCCATTGAACAATTCCTACATGTCAGGAAAAGCGCAACCCTACCTAAGCGAGACCCTCACACCATAAGTCCGAAGCAAAATACTTTTTATGGGACTAATTACACTAGGAATTGCTGATTTTAACCCCGCATGGGTCCGCAAGGGGAAGCCAAAAATTGCAGGCTGTGTTACTACATGAGGGAATCTTGGTTGCACCTCCTATGCTGCTGCCCCAACCTGTACAACGAACGTTGGCGGCTCTTGCGCCCGATCTGCATTGCCAACGGAATAAAGACTTGTAGCAAAGCATCAGCGCTGTGCTTTTCCAAAACAAAAACTATGATCTTAGCAAGACTCGGGAAATTCATGCATCGGATCAGGGTCTCCCTAAAGGCCGCTAATGAATGCAACCAAATTCTGGCGACAGGCATGGCAAATCCAGCGGAAGCAAGCAGTCTGGCCCCCGATAAACACCCCTTCATTAGCCCTATCAAGATTGTGCTTTTATTGATTTCTAATGAGGTAATGATTTATAGATTTATTAAATAGAACATTTTTATTGGGGGCTCCATAAACTTGCGCAAGGGCACATCTTAATGATTTCAAACCTAGGTGCTTGTTGATCGAGTGGGTGCCGGGGGGGAGGCAATTTTACTAAACAAAAACTTGAGTTTCTCCATTTGGTATGTCTCTATTTTTTTAATACGTCGTTTGTCTTTACAGTAATGATTTTAATTAATTGAACAGTCAATAAAATTCATTCATTCACTGGTGCTTGGAATGACGTTAGCTAAGCACTTAAGCTTGCACTTATGCTTGTTCACAAAGCAGGCAAAGCTGACTTCACAGTAAACAAATGTGTAAGAGCCAGGAAGAAGGGAGAATAATACATATCTGCATTCGTATCAGTGCCCTTTTGAGGACCAGAAAGCGATGAGCTGCATCGCTGGTACATGCGTGAACATGTCAGCATCTTTATACCACACAAACCTGAATGAAGAGTAGTGACAGGGTCTGAGGTTCTGCCACGGGTTGTATTGAAGTCCAGTCAGACTCCAGGTGTCGGGCACGGTAGGCAAGATTGACAGGAATTCCATCAGTGAGCAGGATGTGGAGCAGGGGCGAGGCGTAAGTTGGGCAGAGTTTGATCTCTCTTACTATGATTGGGCCCAGAGTTATTCACACATCTCTGTATTAGAACCTGTGATTTGCAAGCACTACATCCCTGCAGTCCAAAGTTGCATAAACATTGCAGAAATAGGGGAATTACCCCACTGAGCACTCTAGTTGGTATTAAAACCTGGGATATTCAGTCCCTAGAGCCTTGCATCCTAGAGTTGCAAATAAAACATGTTGTAAGTACTCCAGTGAACTTTCTGGCTGGTAATGGAACATGTGATTCTCAAGATATACAAATCTATAGTCGACAAATAACCTCCAAGGAACGTATCCGTCCAGGTACTGGTGGCCTAGTGCCTACAGCAGTCTCCAATATTTGCATAAAACTCACATTTTAACCTTGAACTTTGATTTATAATTTTTTCACTTGCTATGGGGCATATTATCAAGAATCGGAGTTAAAATTATTGCCGTTTGAGCAGCAGAAAACTGCAGCTAAAGTGGCGATAATGGGTTTGATAATATACCCTTGAGAATTCCAATAGAAGCACATGTTCTGGTGTCATATTCTCTTGTGGTTCCTCCTCCAGTCTCTCCATTCTGCTCCTTTGTGTGTGACTTGGCCTGTCGGTGATTTGTCACTGCTGTTAGTGGTGCACCTGCAGCAGTTCTTGAACAAACATGGACAGGAGTGTCACAAAAGAAGCTTGGAATGTGACAGCAGATGGATAGCCAGGTCAGTGTAAGTAACCCTTAGGGACATGTCCACTCACTCGAGAGGTCAGAGTTTGCTCTTCATACTCAGTGGAGACGCCCCAGAGACCATAGTTGGGGTCCCTAGTCTGCAACTGTGGTGCGCCTCTTCACAAGCTCTTTTACTTCAATAAACCGGCAATTTGGCATTTATTTATCACTCCCGGCCCTCCTGCGAAGTTAGAGCCCTTCCATTGCTGATGCTTTGCAGCAGTTTTAAGATGATCTTAGAGCTGCTCGTTGCTCAAATGGTTGTAATTTCTGATATTTTATGTTTCTTCATTGGTTGACTTAGCTCTCCAGAAAGAGTCACTCATAGTCGTTGAATGTCACTCAAAAATATACTGAAATTATGAAAATGTCACACATAAGCAATCTGAAACCTTGGCAGCTATGTCAGTGCTGCCTGTGACATGCAACGGGCGCTTAATTTTTTGTTTATTTACATTATCTACCTTAATGCACACATCCTCACCAAAGCCGACTTAGTACATTAAAAAATGTTTCTTCCTACCTGATAAAAATTGGGGCCATCAGTAAACCAGTTTGAATGTAGCACAGCCTGGCACATGCGGAAGCCACAGGCGGAACCGCAATCAGACCAGAAAATGTTTACCTGCAACATGTACCGCCGAGAACATGTTGGAAGCAACATGGCCAAGCGGTGCAGTAAAGCACACTTTCCAAACGAGCCAAAAAGTGTTCAGGAGGGTACATCTGATATTTCTGTATGCTGCACTATTCGGGTGCTGGATTTCTATGCAGCAGCTATCAATATCATGAACTTGAAACATAAATCGGAATGGGAGCAGCTGCCTATTGCTACACACCAGGGGCCTCATTTATGAAAAGTGACGCATCGCTGCGTGAAAACAGCGATGCGTCACTTTTCACTGCACCCTCCTTGCAAGACCAATGATGCGTCATATTTACAGTATGATGCATCATGGCGCAAGGCGGTACAGATACGCCAGTATTTCTGACGTATCAGTCTGGCGCAAAAGTGACGCATTGCTGGAATGTGTCACAAAAGTGACGCAACTCCAGCAATGTGTACTTTCACATCGGGAAAGCCCCATGTGAAAGGGCCTGCGTCAGTCCTACGCCTGCTGTGAGGCAGGCGTAAGAAATTGACGCATTTTTGTCCTAGAAGTGGCGCAGTGAAATCTTATAGATTTCACTGCATCACTTCTATGACCCTGTCTTGCGTCAGAACGCCCCCCTGCATACATTATACCTGGCGTAGGTATAATGTAGCGCAGGGGTTTACAAAGTGAAACATCTACCTAGATGCGTCACTTTGTAAATATGGTGCAACATGGCACATTTTTTACGCTGCTGGTGCGTCACAAAAAGTGACGCACTGGTGGCGTAAAAGTGATGCACGACCTCATAAATGAGGCTGGGGGAGCGACCGAGCTCTTTGCCGGGCCGGTTTTCGGTCGATTTTGTTACAGGGGCCGATATTGCAGCTATACTGCAAAAAACGGCCCTGTAACAAAAACGGCCCCCACCCTTGCGGGGCACTGGGGGATTGACTGGTGCCCACAATGGCCAGTCCGGCCCTGGAAGCGCCCCATTAGAAATGTTCTTTCCCGGTCTGGCGAAACAAACCCTTCTGCCCAGCCCGCTGCAGCTGAAAGGTGTCCCGGTGCACCGCAGGCCTTCCCTGGACCCAGGGCGTGTAAGCAGGCTGCTGAAGAGGAAAAGGCCTATCTGTTAACTAACTGTCTAATACTTACCGAGCTGGAAAGCACAGATGGGATGTCACACAACTTTTATATCTCGTGGAACTTTTTTGGCAATTTTTATTTAATGTGAACTCGCTTTGGGGCATTACTCCACTTGCCCATAATCACAAGGTTTTGAGCCGAAGCCAGGACTTGTTAATTCCTGTTAATGAACACTTCCTCCCATCCTGTTTTCCACACCCAGCTGAATAGCAAAGCCAATCACGTTTTCTATATGTCCTGGCTCTCCAGCTTTTCCAATTTTCTGTTGCCCCTTTGTCTTTCTTTGTTTGTATATTTGTCTTCTATTGCTCTTGTGGCTGTCTGCTTTTTTCACAGTTCCCTTCTTTGCATTCTCTCTCGTGGCGTTCTTCTTCCTGTGTTAACCTCTGCGTCTTATTTCTTTGTGCATTAGTCTGCTTCTGTTTTATATCTTGTCTATGTACTGTTCCTCACGTCTTTCCCTTTTGTGGCCTGTCCTCTACTGTCCTTCTTGGTCCATTCCTGTCCCCTCTACCTGACTGTGTCTGTTGCTTTTACAGAGTGTGTGTTTCTGTGTCTGCCTTTCTCTCTGGCTCTCTTCAATGTTCTTTTGTTGTTCCCCTCTGTCACTTCTCTTTATTGGCTGGCGAGGCCAAGACATTAGGGGTCCCCGAAAGTGCCCAGTTAACATGTTCAAACGAAAGCTCAAACATGTATTGAGCAAGGAGCAATATCAACAAGATACATTTATTTTAGGCCTTAAGGCACCTTAAGGCTGCTTAGAATTTGTGGAGCAGATTTACAAGAACTGACGCATCTCTGCATTTTAACAGAGATGCGTCAGTTTAATTGCGTCACACATAAAAAACCTTGCGCCACCATGGATGTGTCGCATTTACAAACACAGCGCACCGTGGCGCAAGGATTGACAGATGCGTCACGCATCTGTTGTCGTAAAGGTAAAGCATTGCTGGAGTTGTGCCGCTACTGCGACGCAACTCCAGCAATGCTCAGGAATTGTGGTAAATAAATAATTAAATACCTGTACTATTTTTCGGAATAATTAATTAACAGATAGCTCAATAAATAAGAGTCAAGATTCGAGGTAGCTGGAGTTTGCAGGTTTTAATACAGCATAAAGGACAGGAACAGGACAACCTGCACGGGAATAGGATGGCAGCTGCCGGGGGGGCAGGAATAGGCTGAACTTTAATAACAGTACATTAGTATATATAGTTGAACAGTTGCATTGCAGTACATACAGTAGGCGTAGCAGTGGGTGGAGTTTGTAGCAGTCGCGAAAGATAAGGCAGAAAGTAGGTGTAACAAGAGGCGAATACATAGACATGTGATGTAAACGTAACAGAATATGTCATGGATGGGGCGGAAACATGGAGGGGGCTACCTAAGGAGCCGGGACCTCTGACCTAGTGGTGCGCGCAAGCTGGCAATGACGTGTTACTAGGAGAAGCTGGGGGCTATGACTTCTGCGCTAGAAGAGGAGACGAAAGTCTGGAGAGTCAGAGCGACATGTACCTAAACACTATCTAGTATCTGATATTTAGAGAACATGTTGATAGAATCCAAAAGTTATCAGGGCAAAGGCTAACAGACTCTTAAGACTGGTGCATGCATTATTCTACATGTAGTGCGTGTTGAGAAATATTAAATGACCATTAATACAGTATTTCTCTCACATGGAGACGAAAAGGCTAGACGATGACTAAAACTATTGATGCGATTCAGTAGCTTAGAAATGCAGAGAAGGAGGGCTGGACTGATAACTAGAATCATAACATACTCTTGGCAGACTGGCAGGCAGAGCCAGGCCGAGCCGGGCACTGTGAGGCAGGAAGTAAGTGAAGGGTCAGGGATACAGGTGGGGGCTGTATCGCTCCTCAGCGAGGGTTCAGGAGACAGGAGCTGAATCTGGTGTCCGGGCCCTTTTGAGGCCTAGAAACGGGGACTTTTACTGAATTAACGTGCACACTGTGAAACGTGGCAACATAGCTTTACATAGGCCTAATACTCGTAGCTTTCACGAGAACTGGAAACTGGCATACTAGAGATGGACACAACTAGAATTGCGTCTTTAATCGATCATAAGGGAATACATATGCATATTAATCATGCATATATAACATAAGATGGGGAACACGTAGGGACACAGAACATGGCAAAATTTACTTTTCCACATTCCCTCCTTGTCACTACGTTTCCATCAGGAAACATCAATATTCATGATACCATCTATCATTTCATACAGTATCATTTGCTCGTCTCGAATTGGCTTAGAACGGGACTTAGGACTAGGAATACAGGATGTAGCACAAATGCCGCAAATCGCAGGGCCACATTGTAAACAGAGGCAGCAACTGAAAATGATCATTACTGCTATACCTAGGAATGAGAATACTTTCCATCCCCAGACAGAAATTATACTCCAGAGCCAACCGGACCATGTCCAGGTGCCTGGATTTTGGTGTAACTGATGGGCAATTTTATGAAGTCTGGTTATAGCTGAATAAACAGACGGCGCGTTATTAGGAATGAAAATGCAGCAACTAGATCCGATGACTCTACATGCTCCTCCTCTATCGGCCAGTATGACGTCAAGAACGAGACGATTTTGGAGCACAACAAATCTCATAGCAGATTGCTCTTCAGTTAAGTTACCTAGAGCAGAAGTAGTCTCATTCACTACTGCTTCAAGGGTTCTGGTTAACCTACGTATTAGCTTACTGTTCTGGATGGGGCCTATAAAGAAGAAGAATCCTTTATTAAAGTCTGTATATTGTTCTAGAGCAGTTTCAGTTTGATCGACAATCGGGGACTCGATCTCCCTTCTATGTCTAATGTGTACTAGATGTGTGTTTCTGTGATAATCAGATGGGGCTAGAAAAACTGGTGGCAGTAGGAAGGCAATGTAACAGGTTCCATCCCAATCGAGGGGCAGACGAACATATGCGGTCTGACCACAAATAAAATATGAATGACGTGAGGCTTTGAAAATAGATTTCCCACTGTCACTATACTTGACAATAGTAGTACAATCACTATGTCCTACATGTGCGGAACCATTCTTTCGGACACATAATTCGCCTTTGACTGGTAGTACTGAAATAGCAGGCAAATCTGGAGTAGTATCAGACTGAACATTCAGGACCATAAAATTCGAAGAATAATTACCTAAATTATACACTTCATTTTCTAGATCTAACCCGGTTCTATGGGTAAGACCTTGCTTGTCTGGAAAACATGTACTGTTCAGAAGGGACATATCAGTTGAGGATGACGTTAACGTGGACCATGCTCCACACGAACCATTATGTGAAAATGGATAAGGAAAAGAGTGGCAGAACTCCCTTCGGTGTCTGGAAAGGGGGGAGTCGACCACACACCCAACAATTAGTGGCATTGCTGGTCTGGTGTGAATAATGCAACATTCTGATAAATGTATTGTTTCGCATAGCAAGACGATAGGATAGCTCGTGAGGAGGCAGATCACTGAATGTGTGCTCTACTGTAGCATTAGAAAACTTATTTACATGAGAAATTGAAAAACATAAATGCAATGCATAACTTGTGCAGGTAACCATCAAACTCAAAAATAGAAGAAAACATAGAATAACGATACATCTGATAGAGTTTTGACTAACTCTCTCACTATGGGGGTCTATCTCATACATGTCAGAAACCTGTCTAACCGTTTCACCCGAGGGGGACTTAGACAATTAAACTGGCTGACTTATTTTACTAGACCGGAGCTTCTTTTTATACTCCTGCTGCGGAGTTTCCTCTAACAGGGGAGGCTTGGAATCAAAGTTTGTAGCGGGACAGTCCTTAGAAATAGGGCAGTTTTTAAAGTTCTGGCAGTCCTTGAAAATGGAACAGTCCAAAGTTTTTATGCGACATCCATGAAATTTCTTGACGTGAGACAGGTGCACCCAGCCTTTTCTGCCTTCCAACTTCACGGCCGTGCAGGTGGTCAGAAGGACTTGCTTCGGTTCCTTCCAGCGAGGCTCCAGCGGACTTGAACGATCAAAATTCCGGACGAGGACCAGGCTTCCTGGAACGATTTCATGCGGTTTCACCTCGGTATTGTCTGGAAATGCAGCGGCAACCTGTGAACGACAAGAGTGTAGGGCAGACATCAAGGGAGCTAGGTAATCTGTCAGCATATTACTGGAAACATCGGTAATACTTCGGGGTCTAGGTGTACCCCACATGTTCGGGGGGCGGCCGAATACGACCTCATAAGGGGACAGACCTGATCTGGAATGTGCGACCATGCGCATATAAAACAAGGCGACTGGCAGAGCTACTAGCCAGTCTACACCTTTCTCTTTACAGACTTTGGCGATGCGGATTTTGAAGGTCTGATTATGTGTCTCTACGAGACCTGCTGCTTCAGGATGGCGTACACAATGAAACTTCCACTGGTACCCTAACAGAAGGGAAACATGCTTCATTAACTCAGATGAGAATGGCTGGCCGTTGTCTGAATACACGACCCTAGGGAGTCCATAGCGTGGGAAGAATTCACGAACCAGTTGCTTGGCAGTGGTCGCGGCTGTGTAATCTGGGACTGGATATGCTTCTGTCCACCTGGACAAGGCACATACAACTACAAGGACATACTTGAAACCTCGACATCGCTCCATCTGAATATAATCCATCTGGAGGACTTCAAAAGGGTGGTCAGGAGGCTGGAATCCCCCTTGTTCCACCGGGACACTTTTACCTGGATTGAACTGGCAACATATCATACAGGTACGGACTTTCTGCTTGGCTGCAGCTCGTAAATGCTTGTTGAACCAAATGTTCTGGATACTGTCTAACATGGCTTTTTCTCCTAAATGTGCAGGACTATGTGCGGTATTGATAATGACTTGAACCATAGAGTCGGGGAGAAACCATGTGGCTTTTCCCTTCGTCAACCATCCCTGATCTGTCTGGACCCCTCCTTGTTCGGACCATTTCCTGATTTCTTCGGGAGTAGCATGTGACTGGATATCGATGACATCTTGAGTGGGGTCCTTAACTGTCATACATGTAGTCGGATCTGGAGTGTGTGTCATGTTAACTGGAATGTCTGGAGTCTGGGCTGTGAGCTTGGCTGTTTGGTCTGCTAGATCATTACCTTGAGAAATAATGTCAGTGACTTTCGTATGTGCTTTGCACTTCATGATAGCGATAGCTGTCGGTAAATGTATTGCTTCTAACAGAGCTTGAATGAGGAGACCATGCTGAATCTTGGTTCCATGAGAAGTCATAAAACCTCTTTCTTGCCAGAGCACTCCAAAGTCGTGTACGACTCCGAATGCATAACGTGAATCTGTGTAAATGTTAACTTTCAAGTTCTTGGCACGTATGCAGGCTTGGGTCAGAGCAACTAGCTCTGCTGCTTGAGTGGACAGGGTGTCAATACGGTGTGTCTCTATAACTTCAGTGTCAGTAGTCACTGCATACGCGGCTACTAGTTCTCCTGTACTTGTTCTCATACATGAACCATCCACATAAAGTGTCAGGTCTTGATCTGGTAATGGAATATCTGTCAGGTCTTGTCTTGGCTTTGTCATAGTGTTAACTACTTCCACACAATCATGTGTGGCAGGATTTGAAGTAACTGACGGTAACAGTGTAGCAGGATTTAGAACGTTGCAGCGCCTGATTTCTATGTGTGGCTGGAACAGTGTCAATTCATAACCTGTTAAACGTGCAATTGTCAAGTGCTGAGTCTGTGTGCGGTTTAAAAGAACTTCCACGGAGTGTGGAACTTGTACTGTCAGGGGGTGTCCTAACACTATGGAATCACTTTGTCTGATAGCTAGAGCTGTGGCTGCAACTGACTTGAGGCACGCAGGCAGAGCCTGGGCTACTGGATCTAATGTGCTCGAAAAATAAGCACAGGGCTTGTATTGTCCTGCTTGATCTTGTGTGAGAACAGATAATGCTGTACCTTCGCGTTCTGTGACAAAAAGTGTAAAAGGCTTACTGTAGTTCGGTGTTGCTAGAACCGGTGCTTGGCATAAAGCTTTCTTTAATTCATTAAAAGCAAGTGTATATTCAGATGTCCAAGGGAGGACAGTCGATACGGCTGCCTCCTGTGTCGTTAACTGTATCAGTGGTTTGGCTAGAAATGCATACTGAGGAATCCATTGTCTGCAATAAGAAGTGAGGCCGATAAAAGCTCGTACCTCCTTCTGGGTCTTGGGCTGAGGAAGACTCGCTATTAACTGGATACGGTCAGGTGTCAACTGCCTACCCCTCTTGGACAGTAAGTGGCCTAAATAGATCACTTGCTGGACACAGAATTGAAGCTTCGAAGGGGACACCTTGTGCCCCATCTCGGCTAGGAAATACAGAACTGTAAGTGACGCTCGCTCGCAGTCACGTTCAGAACCGGCTGTGATCAGTAGATCATCGACATACTGGAGCAGGGCAGTGTCAGTTGGCATGTGAATATTGTCTAGTTGTCTTTTAAGTGCTTGACTGTATATGCTAGGACTTTCTGTGAAACCTTGAGGAGCTCGTGTGAATTTATAGCTCCTTCCATTTAAACAGAATCCGAAAAGGAACTGGCTGTCTGGATGAATGAGGACACTGAAAAATGCGTTCTTGAGGTCGATGACAGTAAAAAACGTGGCTTCAGAATCAATGGCTGTCAATAGGGAAGAAATATCTGGAACAACTGGGTACTGGGGAATGATACATTTATTAAGTTCTCGAAGGTCAATCACTAATCGATATACTGGAGGTGCATTTGGATCAGTACGTTTCATGACTGGAATGATAGGAGAATTACATACATTGGAGTCAGTTTCTACAACCACTCCTTGAGCAATGAGCTCGTCAATAATTTTGGATAGGGCTGCTACAGCCTCAGGCGGCAATCTGTACTGTCTGATTCGTGGTAACACTACACCTGGTTTCAGAGTCACACGGTGGGGTGTGATTTGCATAAAACCAACATCAGTTGGACCTTGTGCCCATAGATGCTGCGGGACATTCAGTAATCTTGGATCAAAATCACGTAATACATAGTGACCCTTAAAGTCACGTAAAAACAAACGTATTCCTTCTGGGGAGCAACAAATAACTGCACCTAATTCTTTCAATGTCTTAATGCCTAACAAATTTTCTGGACATGATTTCGTAAGTAACAGGTCAGTAGTACGGGACAATGGACCTACTTCTAGAGAAACTGGTTTGGATATCTCGTTTACAATTGGCTTTCCTGAAAATCCAAGGGAAACATTTCTAGAGCCTGAGAGCGGAGCCCCTGGAACCTCGTCATGACTGATAGTAGTCCTACTTGCCCCTGTATCAATCAGAAACTTTCTGTCTTTCCCTAATACTTGACTGTGAACATAGGGACCCTCTTGATCTACAGGTATCTCGATGAGAGGCAAGCCTACCTCCCTCTCTAGGCTGTTTCATGAATACTGCTGGTACTCTGGATACTCGGACTGTGCATACTGGTACATCTGCTGTGTAACATGCTGTGTTGCAGCTATAGGCTGCGGTGCTGGAGCTGTCTGTGGTGCATTCTGTGGTAACTGAGAAGTCTGTGAAACTTGTTCTTGTCTAGGCGGAGGACGTGGTCTTTCTTTAGTCTTACCGGTAGCTATGTTGTGTTTCAGAACTGCACACTCGTTTATAAAATGACCTGGCTGTTTACAGTAATTGCAGGTCCCTTTAACGGGAACCGCAGGATGACTGGCTTGATTCGGACCCCTCTTCTGACTGTCTTGAGGAATAGATTGTGCAACTAATACTTTCATTTTCGTGTCTTTCATACGTCTTCTCTCGTGTTCTTGCTCTTCTCTGATTCTATTCTGGTGATATTGAAGCATCTGAAGCATTTGGGACGGAGTATTAGCTTGCCAGGTACTCTCGACTTTCAAAACTCGATTCTTAACTTGTGGACTTGAATTCTCGACTAATTTAGTAACAAAAAGATGAGGGTATGACTCACTACTCGTCTTCAAACCACTGTTGATGCTAAAACATTTCTCAAACCTAGAATAAAAATCACTAGTATCTTCGTCTGGTTTCTGTTTACAGGCTGAGATTGCATCCCAGTCTTCCTTTGTCGTGGCTAGTAATCTTGGCAAAACTTGTATTAATAGCTCGGGTAGTTCTTTACATTTGTCCCCAAGACCGGTACCTGGTACTCGTATTTTATCTTCAGCTTCTAGAGCTGCCCAATCTATCTTTTTCTCTCCCACCTCCCATTCCTTTTCCTTGAGTTTTTCATATGTGCCCGCAGGCAACAGGACCTTTAACATTTTAATGATATCTGGATACGTGTATTCTCCCATACGGAGCATGTCTTTTAATTCACGGTGGAACCCTGCTGGATCTTTGTCGTGACAGGGAATTAACTTCTTCATTTCTAAGAGTTCCATCTTTGTAATCGGGGTGTAAACAAATACTCGTTGCATTTCACCACCCGGTGTCCTAACTGGGTGTACTTCTCGTAACGGATGCTGTCTATCTATGTAAAACGGTTTATTTTCTGGAGGTGAGACATGAACAAAATGTGGATTCAGAAATGTTCTATATTTGTGGCGCTGTTCTAGAATGATACTAATTAAATCGGTACCTAGACCTCTCCATCTATACTGGAGTAACTCGTTCAGAACATCATGTAACGGACCTGGATCGGAATGCTGACCCTCATACAGAGTGATGAGGTGCTGGATCATATACATACCCACCAGTCGCTGCTCGGCTGGGGGCAGTTTCAGAAACATTTGTGCCACTATTTCGTCTGGAAAAGTGGTAGAATCAGTAGCCCATCGGACTGCTGATCGGGCTTGTTCTTGTTCATGCATGGTACTAAGTTCACTATAACCGATACGTGATTTCAGAATGTGATCGGTAGCTTGAAATACTTGTTCCAGAGAACCTTGTTCTGGTGCTGGATGATAAAAGACTTTCTTGTGTTCTAGACGGGAATGTCGGTCGGGAAGTCTAGATTTACCTACATACGCTATTCTGGCGGGATTCTCGTCGTCTACCTCTTCAGTAGGAGAGTCATTTTCTTTCTCGCTTCCTAGAGCTTCTTTGCGTTGTTCGTGTAACCTTATTATTTCTTTACGTATTTTCTTGTACATACTCTCTATACTATTGAGTGTCTTGTGCTTACCCTCGGCTATATTATCACTCCACCTTGTCAGAATTTTCATTTCGTTCGGATCTTTAGTTGGGGAATCTTGTTCCCTAATTAAACAATTGATCAGAAACTTTAATAACATGAACTGGATCTCAGCTTTCCTGAGAGACATGACTTCACCAATACTTTCTGGATCGTCTCCTGTACGAATGAAACGATACATTCTGTCTAGATCTTCTTTCATTTTCGGTAGGGTGACCAAATACTCGGTCACCCGTCTTACACGCAATGAATATATGAGCATACTATCATCACCTGGGACTGGATCATAACGGCATTCAGTAAGAGCTCGTCTGATATCTGCAACGGACTGATATTTGGGCGTACGCTGTAACGCACGTTCATGTAACTCGACTAAGGTTATACGTTTGTTTGGCGGCGGGGTTCCCGGGGGACCTCCTCCCGCGGCCCCTAAGCTGGAATCGTCGACTGATACTCTTCGTGCTGGCAGAGTGACTGATGTAGCGGGAACTTGTAATGTAGGCTGGACCGGGGGTACCGTAACAGGTGCTGTAACAGGTGCCCCGGTGGCTGGAGGACCATGAATTACATTATTTACAGGAGCTGGTGGAACAGGATTTGCATATTCTGGGACTGTGTCGTCCAAATAGGACGAGAGAAAAATATCAGCTGCGGTCGGTTTGTGACGTAGCTTGGTCGGAACTAAGGGTGGCTGGAAATTACTGGATGCCTCCGGGGTTGCTTTTGGCAAGCCCTCGGCAAGAAGAGGATACATACCCTTAATGAGGGCATTTCTCTGTCTGTCTGACTGTTCGGTTTTAACTCGTTCACCTATTTCGATTAATTCCCTTTCTTGGGCTCTTTCTGAGGATTCTCTACTTAATTCTGACTTTCTGATTTCTTTTTCGGTTCTTTTATGAGATTCTTTGCGCCATAACTCGATGGCATCTTTCTGTGACTGTCTGGCTTTCTTTTTCCATAATGCTTCTTCTACTCGCATGATGCACTCGGCATCCCACGTACCTGATACGGGCCATCTATACTTTTCTTCTAATTCCTTGGTGTACTCCACCCATAAATCTAGATATAATATGGCACTTATGCCATGCTTATGATACATAAAATGACCTGGACTGTCCCTAGGCGGGACAGGAACTGCTTCCTCGAGCAGACATTTTCTGGTTCTTAGCTGACGCAATTTTGAGAACAGAGGCATGACGTGAACTGAGATCTGGACACAATACAATACACAATGAACACAATAATGACTTGAGACTGATCACTCATACCGCGACATTGAAAACACATTGAAATGACATTTAAAATAACAGTTCGAACAGAAACATTACCTGGAATACTTGAGAACAGAAACACATGAATTTCTCGAGAACAGAACTTACTAGAATTACTAGATGCACTGCTGAAACAGTACGAAACATACCGGTCTCATGAAGAGACACGTCAGGACCCGCATCCACCTAGGTGGACACTTCGTGTTGGATTTGCGTACCCAAACCCACGGACCAGAGACAAATTAATTGACCCTGTCTAGATACTACCCCAGCAACGGTACTCACCGGGCAGCAAGAACGGAAGGCCTCGGACTGGACTGGACTGCTACGACGACGGACTACGAACTTCGGACTTCAGTTACGGGTGGGCCTCCGGATACCTCGGACCTTGGACTCTCGGCTTGGGCTCTGGTCGGGACTCGCCGCGTTCCTCCACCGCCTCGTCTGGATGCTGGACCGCAACCTCCGTCTCCTCCGTGGGCCTGAGGGATACTTGAAGCAGAAATATCTGCACGTGGCCGGTATGGTTCCGTCACGGCTGCAGAGGGTCAGGGGGCTGGCGTGGCTTCTCCGGCGCGTGGGGAAAGGGCAAGTCCCTATTCGGGCGCCATAATGTGGTAAATAAATAATTAAATACCTGTACTATTTTTCGGAATAATTAATTAACAGATAGCTCAATAAATAAGAGTCAAGATTCGAGGTAGCTGGAGTTTGCAGGTTTTAATACAGCATAAAGGACAGGAACAGGACAACCTGCATGGGAATAGGATGGCAGCTGCCGGGGGGGCAGGAATAGGCTGAACTTTAATAACAGTACATTAGTATATATAGTTGAACAGTTGCATTGCAGTACATACAGTAGGCGTAGCAGTGGGTGGAGTTTGTAGCAGTCGCGAAAGATAAGGCAGAAAGTAGGTGTAACAAGAGGCGTATACATAGACATGTGATGTAAACGTAACAGAATATGTCATGGATGGGGCGGAAACATGGAGGGGGCTACCTAAGGAGCCGGGACCTCTGACCTAGTGGTGCGCGCAAGCTGGCAATGACGTGTTACTAGGAGAAGCTGGGGGCTATGACTTCTGCGCTAGAAGAGGAGACGAAAGTCTGGAGAGTCAGAGCGACATGTACCTAAACACTATCTAGTATCTGATATTTAGAGAACATGTTGATAGAATCCAAAAGTTATCAGGGCAAAGGCTAACAGACTCTTAAGACTGGTGCATGCATTATTCTACATGTAGTGCGTGTTGAGAAATATTAAATGACCATTAATACAGTATTTCTCTCACATGGAGACGAAAAGGCTAGACGATGACTAAAACTATTGATGCGATTCAGTAGCTTAGGAATGCAGAGAAGGAGGGCTGGACTGATAACTAGAATCATAACATACTCTTGGCAGACTGGCAGGCAGAGCCAGGCCGAGCCGGGCACTGTGAGGCAGGAAGTAAGTGAAGGGTCAGGGATACAGGTGGGGGCTGTATCGCTCCTCAGCGAGGATTCAGGAGACAGGAGCTGAATCTGGTGTCCGGGCCCTTTTGAGGCCTAGAAACGGGGACTTTTACTGAATTAACGTGCACACTGTGAAACGTGGCAACATAGCTTTACATAGGCCTAATACTCGTAGCTTTCACGAGAACTGGAAACTGGCATACTAGAGATGGACACAACTAGAATTGCGTCTTTAATCGATCATAAGGGAATACATATGCATATTAATCATGCATATATAACATAAGATGGGGAACACGTAGGGACACAGAACATGGCAAAATTTACTTTTCCACAGAATGCCTATTGCTATTGTGCTGCATCACTCCTTACGCCTGCTTCAAGCAGGCGTATGGTTTTGGCGCAGTGGTGTCGTAGAAGTGACGCATTAAATCTTGTAGATTTCACTATGTCACTTTTACGAGGATTTCTTGCGTCGGAACGCCCACCCTGTATACATTATACCTGACGCAGGTATAATGTGACGCATGGCGTTACAGCGTGATGCATCTCCCTGGATCAGAGGTCTTCAAACTTTTGTAGGTTGAGCCCCCCAGCCGAATTTTTTTAGATGTTGGGCCCCCCCACCATCTACTAAACAACAAACTTAGGGGTCTATTTAGAAATCCAGAAGTGATTCTATGCTTTTGTAATCATGTCAAAAGTACACGAGAAACAAACACAGCAGATCCAACAAACCATACCACCAAAAAGTGAAGCACCAGTAAACGTGAGTCACCCCTGGTTAAGGATTCCCATCAAAAGTCTTGTATGGATCAATATTCTCATTTGGTAGTCCTTATCGGGTATCGTGTCTCTTGATCATTGAGACTGGCATACCCCGACAACCAGTTAGGGGTAGCGACCCACAATCACTCGGTACTACCACATGATGTTGATACAATGGGAAGTGCAGTGCAAAAGCAAAAAACGTGGTGATTTAAAACAGGATAGGGAACCTAACACAAACCAGTTTTAATAAACGTTAGCCCCTTCCCCTTTAAAAACAAGAACAGTATAATAGCATCAACGCAGTCCACACAAATAGCTGCGAGGAGACCAACATTTTCAGCCCCAGTGGGAAAATTGCCCAGGCTTTCGTCAGGGTCTCTGTTCTACATACATGCTACTGCATTATGAGTGATAAACGTGTGAAAAACTAAACAAAAAAACACACAAGTGAAAACCAGAAAAGGATATAATTCTCCTTCAACTGTATCAACTCCTCTCTTCGGCACCTGGTCGATTTAGTACTGTATGTTGGGAACAAACATACCGGTAAATCACAATCAGTAAACATGGTCTGCTGACGGAGGTTACACTATACCTCAATTATTCTCAAATTCATTACTCACCCAGGGTGTCCGGGGAGTGGACCTCACCTCTTCCTGGACCTGGCTCAGGATATATGAGACCCCGCTCTAAAACAACAGAAACCCGCTCCGTCACTACACAGTGTAGAGGAAGCAAGTATTACTCTAATCTAACACTGTGAGTTTGACGAAGACACAAGGTCTCCTGTACATAGAGTACTTCAACAACTGTCAGAATACTATCAATACAAACTGCTGTCCACACCCACCACCAACCACTGACCTAATGGCCATGGGTATCATATTCACTAAAGTCCACAATCAAGTCAAGGCACACCTGTTGCACCATTAGTAGGAGAGATAAGGATATGTGTCCTACCTGTCCGTCGTTGTCTCTGGCTCTGAGACTGAGTCAGGGGGAGGCACTGAACATCCATTATTCTCCCTACTTGACTCGTCTTGTCCACCAGATTGAGCCAATCGGTGAAGATGTAGGAGGGGCACAGTGTGTAACCCCTAATTACTCAGCGTCCGCTGAGATGCCAAATAGGTTGAAAACCGGGGAGCCAGGTCCGTGTTACCGACTGCCCACGGTGTTTAGACAAATCATCGATGTTTGGGAACCCTCGCGCGTACTCTCGCGAGACTCCCGCATCGAAACTACAAAATGACGTCACGCGTCTGACTCTTGTAGTTCAATCATGCCCGGGCTCGGTGTGTTCGCCCTAACTGTTCAGCGTCCGCTGAGATGCCCAAGAAATGAAAAACAATGGGCCCAGTCCAAGTTAACGACTGGCCTCAGTATTAGGAAAAGTCCTTGATGCTTAGAGAGCCCTCGCGCATACTCTCGCGAGATTACCATATCAAAACTACACGATGACGTCATGCGTCTGGCTGTAGTAGTTCCAAGCTGCCATTTACGCCCTGTGCATAGATTAGTGTTTCGAGGTGGCTGCTAGTCGCTGTAAAATCACAAAACTGGAACCTCTCCATGCCTGATGATTTATAAGATATAAGCATGCAAAGAAACCCAGTCTGACCACTATAGTTATGTGCACAAGCCTTTGTGTAATGAAAAGTGATAAATACAATTATGAGTAATTAATCATCTGTTCATAACTGGACACCGCAAATGCGACAAGGCACACCCGCAAACTGCTCCACCATAACAGAAAGAGTCCACACAACAGGAAAGTCTGGTGTGGATGTGGCGCTACAAGATTATTACTATAGCCCAGTTTTCAACTATACACAGGTATTTAGAAGGCTGTTGGACAACAACATTAGTCACACCAGCCCTGTGCAGATCACACTAACAAACCTATGTGCCTCATATTACGATAGATTGACCCAGGGTATATCGTCGTTCAATCCTCGTCTGTCTGTGCCCAATTTAAAGACCCACTTTTGTTCACGTAAGAACAGAAATCTCGACACGTCACTCACATGTGGTGGGATGAATGGTTTTTCCAGGACATGCCACTTAAAGTCTGTTTCAGCATGATTGTGTGTTATGAAATGCTTAGTGAGTTTTGAGATGTCCTTTTTGCACCGAAAGGTGCTCCTGTGCTCTTGCATCCTTACGCGCACCTTCCGCGTGGTCATACCCACGTACCGTTCATTGCACGTGCAGGTAATGAGGTAAATTAAGTTAGTACTGTTGCAGTTTGAAAACTGCCGCAGTTCCCAAGGCCGATCAGTCCCAATGTCCACACTTGTGATTTTGGTAGTCAAAGGACAAACAGAACAGGCTCCGCATGGATGGTGGCCCACCACCGCAGGTAAGTCCCAAAGAGTGCCTACCTCTCTCCTAGGTGTAGCTTTAGGGCGAGTGTGAACTAGCTGGTCCCTTAGGCTTCTGGAGCGTTTAAATGCAAAGAGTGGAAAAGCAATTTTCTCTTTGCCGCTGTTTAAAATCCTCCAGTGTTTCTTAATCACTTTCTGGACATAGTTGGACTTAGAATTGAAAGTGGTCACTAGTGTCAGGCGATCCAGAGGTGGTTTCTCTGGGCGTGGTTCCAGTAACGCAGCCCGATGGTTGTTCGCTGCACGTTTGTATGAACGCTGGACCAGTTTCTTAGGGTAATGTCTTGCAGTCAACTGCTTAGATAGTTCGCCTGCATGTCGTTTGAACGTCTCTGTCCTGGAACAGTTCCGACGAACTCGAAGAAACTGTCCAAAAGGCAGATTCTCCCTCAGAGACTTCGGATGTTGGCTTTCGTACAACAGCAAAGAGTTCCTTGCCATAGGCTTGCGGTATAGCTCGCTCTCTAGGCCACTCTCTGTGCCTAGAGAGCGAGCTATACCGCAAGCCTATGGCAAGGAACTCTTTGCTGTTGTACGAAAGCCAACATCCGAAGTCTCTCTGGGCCACCATCCATGCGGAGCCTGTTCTGTTCTGTTTGTCCTTTGACTACCAAAATCACAAGTGTGGACATTGGGACTGATCGGCCTTGGGAACTGCGGCAGTTTTCAAACTGCAACAGTACTAACTTAATTTACCTCATTACCTGCACGTGCAATGAACGGTACGTGGGTATGACCACGCGGAAGGTGCGCGTAAGGATGCAAGAGCACAGGAGCACCTTTCGGTGCAAAAAGGACATCTCAAAACTCACTAAGCATTTCATAACACACAATCATGCTGAAACAGACTTTAAGTGGCATGTCCTGGAAAAACCATTCATCCCACCACATGTGAGTGACGTGTCGAGATTTCTGTTCTTACGTGAACAAAAGTGGGTCTTTAAATTGGGCACAGACAGACGAGGATTGAACGACGATATACCCTGGGTCAATCTATCGTAATATGAGGCACATAGGTTTGTTAGTGTGATCTGCACAGGGCTGGTGTGACTAATGTTGTTGTCCAACAGCCTTCTAAATACCTGTGTATAGTTGAAAACTGGGCTTTAGTAATACTCTTGTAGCGCCACATCCACACCAGACTTTCCTGTTGTGTGGACTCTTTCTGTTATGGTGGAGCAGTTTGCGGGTGTGCCTTGTCGCATTTGCGGTGTCCAGTTATGAACAGATGATTAATTACTCATAATTGTATTTATCACTTTTCATTACACAAAGGCTTGTGCACATAACTATAGTGGTCAGACTGGGTTTCTTTGCATGCTTATATCTTATAAATCATCAGGCATGGAGAGGTTCCAGTTTTGTGATTTTACAGCGACTAGCAGCCACCTCGAAACACTAATCTATGCACAGGGCGTAAATGGCAGCTTGGAACTACTACAGCCAGACGCATGACGTCATCGTGTAGTTTTGATATGGTAATCTCGCGAGAGTATGCGCGAGGGCTCTCTAAGCATCAAGGACTTTTCCTAATACTGAGGCCAGTCGTTAACTTGGACTGGGCCCATTGTTTTTCATTTCTTGGGCATCTCAGCGGACGCTGAACAGTTAGGGCGAACACACCGAGCCCGGGCATGATTGAACTACAAGAGTCAGACGCGTGACGTCATTTTGTAGTTTCGATGCGGGAGTCTCGCGAGAGTACGCGCGAGGGTTCCCAAACATCGATGATTTGTCTAAACACCGTGGGCAGTCGGTAACACGGACCTGGCTCCCCGGTTTTCAACCTATTTGGCATCTCAGCGGACGCTGAGTAATTAGGGGTTACACACTGTGCCCCTCCTACATCTTCACCGATTGGCTCAATCTGGTGGACAAGACGAGTCAAGTAGGGAGAATAATGGATGTTCAGTGCCTCCCCCTGACTCAGTCTCAGAGCCAGAGACAACGACGGACAGGTAGGACACATATCCTTATCTCTCCTACTAATGGTGCAACAGGTGTGCCTTGACTTGATTGTGGACTTTAGTGAATATGATACCCATGGCCATTAGGTCAGTGGTTGGTGGTGGGTGTGGATAGCAGTTTGTATTGATAGTATTCTGACAGTTGTTGAAGTACTCTATGTACAGGAGACCTTGTGTCTTCGTCAAACTCACAGTGTTAGATTAGAGTAATACTTGCTTCCTCTGCACTGTGTAGTGACGGAGCGGGTTTCTGTTGTTTTAGAGCGGGGTCTCATATATCCTGAGCCAGGTCCAGGAAGAGGTGAGGTCCACTCCCCGGACACCCTGGGTGAGTAATGAATTTGAGAATAATTGAGGTATAGTGTAACCTCCGTCAGCAGACCATGTTTACTGATTGTGATTTACCGGTATGTTTGTTCCCAACATACAGTACTAAATCGACCAGGTGCCGAAGAGAGGAGTTGATACAGTTGAAGGAGAATTATATCCTTTTCTGGTTTTCACTTGTGTGTTTTTTTGTTTAGTTTTTCACACGTTTATCACTCATAATGCAGTAGCATGTATGTAGAACAGAGACCCTGACGAAAGCCTGGGCAATTTTCCCACTGGGGCTGAAACATGTTGGTCTCCTCGCAGCTATTTGTGTGGACTGCGTTGATGCTATTATACTGTTCTTGTTTTTAAAGGGGAAGGGGCTAACGTTTATTAAAACTGGTTTGTGTTAGGTTCCCTATCCTGTTTTAAATCACCACGTTTTTTGCTTTTGCACTGCACTTCCCATTGTATCAACATCATGTGGTAGTACCGAGTGATTGTGGGTCGCTACCCCTAACTGGTTGTCGGGGTATGCCAGTCTCAATGATCAAGAGACACGATACCCGATAAGGACTACCAAATGAGAATATTGATCCATACAAGACTTTTGATGGGAATCCTTAACCAGGGGTGACTCACGTTTACTGGTGCTTCACTTTTTGGTGGTATGGTTTGTTGGATCTGCTGTGTTTGTTTCTCGTGTACTTTTGACATGATTACAAAAGCATAGAATCACTTCTGGATTTCTAAATAGACCCCTAAGTTTGTTGTTTAGTAGTCTGTTCCTGTGGGGGATACTACTTAGGCTTGGTCTTTTAAACGTCCCTCTAGCCCTGCAATACTGTGTAGTTATTCCCCCCCACCATCTGACAGAAATTTCTAGAATCTGGTACACTACATAATCGACTGCCACGTGCATATCACCGGCCATATTCGTCAAATAATGTTTAACACAATAAGAGTGTTTACACCAGCGACGTCCCACCCTCGCAAGACCTGTGCGACTCGCTGGCCACTTTCTTCCACCGCAAGATCACAGACATCCACGACAGTTTCAACGCCACGACCGACCCGACAACCACTGGGACCTCAACCCCCACGACCACCATCCGCTCCAACCGCCTGCTTTACTGGACCAACATCAACGACGATGACACCATCAAGATCATGAACACCATCCACTCCGGATCTCCGTCAGATCCATGCCCACACTACATCTTCAACAAAGCCAGCACATCAATCGCACCCCATCTCCGGAAAGTCATCAACACCTCCTTTGAGACAGCAACCTTCCTGGAGAGCTGGAAGCACGCTGAGATCAACGCCTCACTCAAGAAACCCAAGGCGGACCCCAAGGACCTCAAGAACTTCCGGCCCATCTCCCTGCTCCCGTTCCCGGCAAAGGTCATCGAGAAGACCGTCAAGGAACAACTGACCCGCTACCTCGAGGAGAAAAATATCCTGGACCCTTCCCAGTCCGGGTTCCGCAGCAACCACAGCACCGAGACTGCCCTCATCGCCGCAACCGATGACATCAAGTCCCTGCTGGACAACGGAGAAACGGCGGCCCTCATCCTCCTGGACCTGTCAGCCGCCTTCGACGCGGTCTGTCACCACACACTACGAGCACACCTCCACAACGCTGGGATCCAAGAGAAGGACCTGGACTGGACCACCTCCTTCCTCTCCAGCAGAACACAGAGCATCCGCCTTCCCCCCTTCCGCTCCGAAGTCACAGAGATCATCTGCGGCGTACCCCAGGGCTCATCCCTCAGCCCAACCCTGTTTAACATCTACATGGCACCGCTCACCAACGTCGCCCGTCGGCATGACCTCAACATCCTCTCCTATGCCGATGACACCCATCTGATACTCTCCCTCACCAAGGACCCCCACACCACCAAAACCAAACTTCACGAAGGAATGAAGCCGTTGATGAATGGATGAGGAACAGCCGACTGAAGCTGAACTCGGACAAGACGGAGGTCCTCATCCTCGGATCCAACCCTTCGGCCTGGGACGACTCCTCTGTGGTCGACCGCACTGGGAACCGCTCCAACACCCACTGACCACGCACGCAACCTAGGGGTCATCCTCGACTCCACCCTCTCCATGACTAAACAGGTCAACGCCGTCTCCTCCTCCTGCTTCAACACCCTACGCATGCTCCGTAGGATCTACAAGTGGATCCCCACTGAAACGAGAAGAAAAGTCACTAGGGGGCCCTTGTCAGCAGCAGGTTGGACTATGGAAACGCCCTCTACGCAGGAGCCTCGGCCAAACTCCTCAGACGGCTCCAACACATCCAGAACGCCTCTGCACGCCTGATCCTCGACATCCCTCGCCGCAGCCACATCACACTCCACCTGCACTGGCTCCCGGTCAACAAGAGGATAACCTTCAAGCTCCTCACCCACGCACACAAGGCACTCCACAACACCGGACCAACGTACCTCAACAGACGACTCAGCTTCTACACCCCCACTCGCCAGCTCCGCTCCGCCAACCTCGCCCTCTCTACAGTCCCCCGCTTCCGAAGAGCGACCTCAGGTGGCAGATCGTTCTCCCACCTCGCCGCCAAGACTTGGAACACCCTCCCCATCCACCCACGACAGACCAAAGACCTGCTGACCTTCTGAAAACTCCTCAAGACCTGGCTTTTTGAGCAGTAGCAGCATCTCCCACCCCAGGGCCTTGAGACCCTCACGGGTGAGTAGTGCGCTTTACAAATGATATGATTGATTGATTGATTGATAGTAAACTGCAGGTTTGTGAATGGGTGTGGTGAAATGACAGAGGCTTATTACACATCTCAAAACACAATTTTCCAAGATTAAATGTGCGCAAATTCTTTTTACTAGGATGCTTTCTTTTACACATGACCTAGATTAGTAATAACACCACCAACATAAATGTGTGGACCCATTTTGATCTAAGATTGCATGAAACAAAAACATTTCTCTGCAAATAGTAATAGACTCTCTCACATCAATCACATTAAAAAGAAATGAAACAAAACAGTATTTACAAGAATCTGTTTAGGACTTATTCCAGGCCATCAGGGCAAAAACAGAGCTGCCTCTATTAACCGCATGCGTGCGGGCGGAATTCCGCCCGTACGCTGAGTTTTTTTAAATCGCATGTTACGTGACGAGCTGGGCTCGTCATGAGCGTGCGAGGAGGCTACCTCATGACGAGCCCAGCTCGTCATGAGCGTGGAAGGGGTTAAGGGAACCCCTGAAAGGCTGGATTGCAGTGCTGGACTATTGTGCTACTCCTGAGGCGGAAAGCCGGGAGTCTGTTTTGAGCCTAATTTTAAATATTTTGTGTATTTACTGTTTTTAAAGCTGAAATTTGCACTTGTTCTACCTGGCACTTACCCTGATCGCGCAGTGCAGCTGACAACTAGCTCACACTGCCTGTCCCCCACAACGCTGCTTTCTGGGCGCCATTGGCACGCCGAGGGAGAGTGTAGCCACGCCCACACTTGCTGGCCACGCCCCCCCCCCTACCGCATCGCTTAAAGCGCGCTGAGAACGAGCGGCGCTTTACTATTGTGCTACTCCTGAGGCGGAAAGCCGGGAGTCTGTTTTGAGCCTAATTTTAAATATTTTGTGTATTTACTGTTTTTAAAGCTGAAATTTGCACTTGTTCTACCTGGCACTTACCCTGATCGCGCAGTGCAGCTGACAACTAGCTCACACTGCCTGTCCCCCACAACGCTGCTTTCTGGGCGCCATTGGCACGCCGAGGGAGAGTGTAGCCACGCCCACACTTGCTGGCCACGCCCCCCCCCTACCGCATCGCTTAAAGCGCGCTGAGAACGAGCGGCGCTTTACTATTGTGCTACTCCTGAGGCGGAAAGCCGGGAGTCTGTTTTGAGCCTAATTTTAAATATTTTGTGTATTTACTGTTTTTAAAGCTGAAATTTGCACTTGTTCTACCTGGCACTTACCCTGATCGCGCAGTGCAGCTGACAACTAGCTCACACTGCCTGTCCCCCACAACGCTGCTTTCTGGGCGCCATTGGCACGCCGAGGGAGAGTGTAGCCACGCCCACACTTGCTGGCCACGCCCCCCCCTACCGCATCGCTTAAAGCGCGCTGAGAACGAGCGGCGCTTTACTATTGTGCTACTCCTGAGGCGGAAAGCCGGGAGTCTGTTTTGAGCCTAATTTTAAATATTTTGTGTATTTTACTGTTTTTAAAGCTGAAATTTGCACTTGTTCTACCTGGCACTTACCCTGATCGCGCAGTGCAGCTGACAACTAGCTCACACTGCCTGTCCCCCACAACGCTGCTTTCTGGGCGCCATTGGCACGCCGAGGGGTAGAGTGTAGCCACGCCCACACTTGCTGGCCACGCCCCCCCCCTACCGCATCGCTTAAAGGGCGCTGAGAACGAGCGGCGCTTTACTATTGTGCTACTCCTGAGGCGGAAAGCCGGGAGTCTGTTTTGAGCCTAATTTTAAATATTTTGTGTATTTACTGTTTTTAAAGCTGAAATTTGCACTTGTTCTACCTGGCACTTACCCTGATCGCGCAGTGCAGCTGACAACTAGCTCACACTGCCTGTCCCCCACAACGCTGCTTTCTGGGCGCCATTGGCACGCCGAGGGAGAGTGTAGCCACGCCCACACTTGCTGGCCACGCCCCCTCTAACGTCATCAGTCGCCACTATAAACTATGTGTCAATATCGGAAGCGCAGCGGACGAGCGCAGCGGGCGCGCCGGTTGCGCGCCGAAGGCGCGCTAAAGGCAAGCTCGTCTGCGCTCGTCCGCGACGAGGACGCGACCAGCGCCTCCACCTCTGGCCTAATCGACTCGCAGCCCTCACGCTATACCCGGGACACATTGCTTTATTTACAAAGATCCGCACCCGAAGGTAAGCTTACCTTTGAGGACACTGCGTTTCCCCTAACTGACTTCTCCCGTAGGGGCCTGATCTCAGGAGGCCTATTGAATGTCCGATCACTACCTAAACACGCGACGGAAATTAGCCTCCTTATAGAAACACACTATCTTGATGTCCTGTTTCTAATCGAGACCTGGACGCAGGCCGATTGTAACATTGATCTTGCATCCGCATGTCCACTCAACTTTAATATCCTGCACCTCCCTAGACCAAAAGGCCGCGGGGCGGAGTTGGTATTATATTCCGTGCCTCCTGGACTGTTGACACTATAGACATAGACCCAGTGCCTGGGGTCGAGCTCCTCGGTCTGGCCATAAATTGCCACTTGGGAGATATCTTTACGGTCATTATTTGTTACCGGCCCCCAGGAGCCTTCCCCCTTCCGCAACAACAAGCACTTCTTACCACTTTCACAAATATGGCAACCTCCCATAACAAATTAATTATCGTGGGAGATTTTAATCTCTGGCCTAATGGCAACCTTGACACAGCACTAGACAACCTCTTGGTTTCTTGTGACAGTGTGGGGCTCCACCAACTAATAAGGCAACCTACCCACTCTGCAGGCAATCGACTAGATCTTATTTTTTCGAGTGCAGGCCTAACACAAGTGGGCAACATTCTGGCTATGAGCTGGACCGACCACTCACTCATCAAATTATACATCACTAGTACCACCGCTAACAAGCCCAAAAACTGTCTTCCAGCCGAATTTACATACCGGAACTGGAAAGCTCTAGGAAAGCCCGGCTCTGCCACCCCAGTCTTTAATATAGATGACAGTGTTTCCCCCACAAGCTCGGTGGAAAACAACTATAGAACCTTCAGTAGCAGGATAACATCCATCTCGGATTCCATTGTCCCTTTAAAACACGGTAATCCTAAAGGGCAAAGATCTGCTCCCTGGTTCACTGATTCTTTGAAAACCCTCAAGTCAGCTTGTAAGCAGGCCGAGAGGAAGTGAAGACACGGCTACTGTGACATCAATAAAACCCTTTGGAAAAATAAACTTATTGAATATAAAGCGGCTATCAGAGTGAGCAAATCGGCCTATTATTGCTCCTCAATCGTCAATGCAGCTAACAGCTCAAAAAACATATTTCAGATCTTAGAGAATCTTATACACCCGGACTGTGCGAAGAAAACTATCCCTCCATCCCAGACGCTCTGTGATAATCTCGCAGAGTTCTTTCTGGATAAAATTATGACAATCATTAATAACCTGGGATTCTCTCCATCCCAATACCCGCCTACCTCCCCTGCAACCTGCCCCACAAACTACCCCCCCAGTCTAGTCGGTTTGCCCAGGGAAAGTCTTCTGGCTTTCCCCCAGATTCCCGAAGCAGATTTTGAAAGACTGGCACTGGGCATCACCTCTGGGTCCCCTCTTGACCCACTGCCCCCAAAAATCTGGAAAGCATACGGGCACGAGCTATTCCACACCCTTCGGAGGATTTGCAACCAATCTCTCCACAGTGGAGTGGTTCCATACCCCTGGAAGCAAGCGTTAATCACCCCGCTTTTGAAAAAACCATCCCTGAATCCAGAATGCCTTTCCAATTTTCGACCCATATCGCTTCTGCCCTTTCCGGCGAAAGTGGTGGAGCGATGGGTCAGCACCTGCCTGTCATCCCACCTCGAGCAGAATCACGTTCTGGACGACTTCCAATTTGGATTTCGTCCAGTCCATGGCACTGAAACAGCTGTACTTACGGCCATGGAAGAACTCCGACTGCGTGCAGACAGGGGCCAGGCGGTGGCCTTGATCCTGCTGGACCTGTCTGCCGCATTCGATACCGTCAACCACGTGATCCTGCTAGAGAGGTTGAGAGCGGCGGGGGTTGATGGCTCAGCCCTGCTCTGGTTCCACTCTTTTCTCAGTGACAGGAAACAGGCTGTATCCCTCCCCCCTTTTCAATCTGCTTTTTCCCCAGTCCCTCACGGTGTACCCCAGGGTTCCTCTATCACTCCGATTCTCTTTAACGTTTACTTATTACCACTGGTCTCTCTCATTAAATCACATAACATGACCACAGTAAACTACGCAGACGATACCCAGCTTATTTTTTCCTGGGAGGGTGAAGACTCTATTACTTTAGAAGCATTCCACAACTGCCTGAGAGATACTGCGGGCTGGTTACACCATAACTCCCTCCAATTTAATTCCTCTAAAACCGAGGTCCTGTTCTGCCCAGCCAGCCGCATACCTCGCCCTTTGCCTGCTGATTTCTGGCCTCCGGAAAATTCAGACAACCCGCCACCTGTGGCCAGTGTTCGGAATTTGGGCGTCATGCTGAATAACAAACTGAGCATGGAAACACAGGTATCAAGAACTGTCGCCACCTGCTCGGCCCTTATGCGATCACTACGTAAAATCCTGCCACTACTTCCACTACCCGCTAGAGCACAGATAGTCAGGTGCACCATCCTTAGTCGCATTGACTATTGCAATGCTCTCCTGCTCAACTCCCCCTTGGTACTGCTGGACCGACTCCAACGCGTCCAGTCAGCAGCAGCCAAACTGGCCCTTGGATGGACCAGGAGATCTTCAACCACGGCTGCTTTAGCCGAGCTGCACTGGCTTCCCCTGAAGCAACGTATTGTCTTCAAGTCTCTTTGCTTGGTCTTTAAGGCATTACACGGGCTAGGACCTATACCTCTACAACGGATGTTCACCTGGTACACACCAACCAGAGCTCTGCGATCCGCTACCGCTCGACTTGTAATAGTACCCAGATTCAAGAGAGCTAGGATCGGGGGAAGATCATTCCGAGTGGCGGCTGCAAAGCTCTGGAACAGTTTGCCCGCTGACATTCGCCATACTTCACAGCTCCTGCCTTTTCGAAAACTAATAAAGACTTGGCTTTTCCCCTAGAATCCCCCTCCACTACCGTCTAACAATCTCCCACTGTTTCTATCTTAGGAGTAAGCCAACCCAGCGCCAGGATGCCTGCCAGGCGACAGTTGCGCTCTATAAGTGTTTTAAATAAATGTAAATATGTCCTTTTGTAATTTATGACAAAAACCTTGATGGGGTACGACATGCCCATACTTGTGTACAGGGGCGCAACTAGACCCGAACTTCGGGGGGAGGGGGGTAACACTCCCATCCATGGCTTGCCCTAGCATTGGTCGCACACTGTGCAACGGTCTGTTTTGGCGCCCCTCCTCCATTTCCTCTTTCTCCATGAATTCTCACTACCACTCATCAAACAATGCACCCCATGTCTCGAAAGCACCTTTCTGGCAAACATTTCATTTTTTTTATAGCGCTACTCATAGTTTACCCACACTCAGTTTTTTGATCTGCATGGTACACATTCTTTGTAGCAGGCACATTAAACCTCTGCGCTGTGTGGGTGTCAGGAGTTCCTATGTAACTGCACGTTGAGCGATGTGACACTGTGGGAGTAGGGTAAGGAGTGACTGCAGGGTGAGTGAGGTCAAATTGAATTTGGGTGCGGATGTAAGTGCAGAGTGGGACAAATGAATGTATGGTTAGTGATGGTCATGCATGAGTATGCACTTTGAGCAGTGAGTGGGACAGGTGAGTGAAGTGTCACATACGTGCAGGGTGAGTAGTGTGCTTGTGTGACTGCAGGGTGAGGTACAGAGTGAACAGCACAAGTGCAGTGTGCGTGCAGAGTGATCACTGTGAGTTCAGGGTGAGCGTGTGATCAGTGTAAGTCCATGGTGATCAGTGTGAGTGCCTGGTGATCAGTGTGAGTGCATTGTGGTCATTGTGAGTGCAGAATGATTACTGTGAGGGCAGGGTGAGTGGGTGAATGGTGTGAGTGCATGGTGATCAGAGTGAGTGCATGGTGATCAGAGTGAGTGCATGGTGATCAGAGTCAGTGCACGGTGATCATTGTGAGTGCAGAGTGATCAGTGTGAGTGCAGGGTGAGGGAGTGATCAGTGTGAGTGCATTGTGATCGCTGTGAGTGCAGGGTGAATGGTAGAAGTGCATGGTGATCAGTGTGAGTGCATTGAGATCGCTGTGATTGCAGGGTGAGAGGGTGAATGGTGTGAGTGCATGGTGATCAGTGTGAGTGCAGGGTGAATGGTGGGAGTGCATGGTGATCAGTGTGAGTGCAGGGTGAATGGTGGGAGTGCATGGTGATCAGCCTGAGTGCATTGAGATCGCTCTGAGTGCAGGGTGAGAGGGTGAATGGTGTGAGTGCATTGTGATCACTGTGAGTGCGGGGTGAGCATGAAAGTGAAGGGCGAGAATGAGTTGTCTGAATGCAGGGTGAATTCCCAGACACTTGAACTAACTCAGCAGGTTATTGACGGCAGTGTAGGGTTCCAGATATATTGAACTATTGCTATTATGGCATTAACCAGGGATCAGGGTGGAGGAAATAAATGTTCAGATCTTGCAACAAACTACCAGTTTTATGGTTAGGGTTGTCAGCTCATTATTTTGATGGCCCAGTTGGTACAAAAATAAACAGTCACCTAAAGCTATATTGTCAGCACTTGTCTGTGCATACTTCAAACAGCAAATATAAATAGTAGCACTTTTAATTGTGTTCTAGGGCTGCCTGAATGGTTCATGACTGCTAATAAAATGGAACAAAGACAGAAAAGTCACATTACAAATGTATACATATTTATTTATAAGCGTATTTGGTGTCACAACAAGCAATGTGTAGGAGGTTTAAAAAACACATGGCTGGCTGGCATTTTTCTTTGGTTGTATGACATTACAACGCATGCTTTTACATCGCATGCTTTTACAACGCGGTTTTTACAACGCATACCATTACAACGCATAGTGCTTTTAGGCGCTGGATAGTGAATAGTTTAATTTACTATCCCAACTCCAGTCCCCGTGGATAGTATGGAAGGTGTTGGATAGTACATTAAACATATTCCCTATCCTAGAGCGCCCCCCAGTGCAATGCGTTGTAATGGTGTGCGTTGTAAAAGTTGCGTTGTTAAGGCACTTTGTGGTAAAAGTTGCGTTGTAAAGGTTGTTTACCTTTTTCTTTTGGTAACTTGATGCCCTGTGGGCGGTGCCTGCCTGCCTGTGTAAATTTAAAAGAAACTTTGTCTCCTTTCTGCTGAGAGCTTCCTCCCAGGACGGGGTTAAACTGGTAGAGCTGAAATGATTCAGCTGCTTTGGGAGGCAGGATGTCTCCTTTGATAAAACTGAAAGCATAGACAGTCATTTCAGCTGCAGTGGGAGGTAAGGAGTCTCATCTGCTATGAAATCGAACACAAATGAACAGGACTGTCTGTTTGCTATCCTTTTTAGCAGAGGAGACACTGCCTCCCACTGCAGCCCAAGTATTTCAGCACTACTAATTAACCCCCTCCTGGGAAGGTTAACTGTTTACTCTTTACAGGACAAAAGCGCAAGTCGTTCCTTATCCATCCCCTCCTCCTCCAGCCCTCAGTTACTGGAGCTCGCCAATAAACAGATTCCTGTTTGAAAGGGGTGAAGACTTGCACGCCTCGGGACAGTAAAAGGAAGATCTTGATGTGGAGTGTGCGACCCCCTGAGAAAGTGTCGCACCCCCCTGGGTGGCGCGCCCCACAGATTGCAGAACTCTACCCTAGATGCATCACGTTGTAACTGTGTTGAAACGTGGCGCATTTTTTACAACGCCGCTGAGTCACGAAAGTGACGCAACAGCAGTGTAAAAGTGTTGCAAGGGGCTTGTAAATCTGCCCCTGTATTTCTGCTTTGGGGTGCCCGCTTCTCAACATCATCGTAACCTACAAACACTCAGGACTTATCTAATTTGGGATGATACTAACCGTTCCCGCAAGCATGAATGTTTAAATATATTGTTGCTCATAAAATGTTCTCACGACTTTCATGGTTACCTCGGGGAGCCGCTTGATGCAAGGACCCATCTCCCTAATGCAATAATCACACTGATCCCTTATTGCGAATGTGAGCTTTTTAGCGAAATATGGCAGCGCAGGGACTCACTTTACACCGCATCTGTTTGCTCCTGAGAAATGCCAGAGCTCGCAGCAGTGCTAAGAAGTGCTTCAGATAAAACATGTGCAGGGACTCTGAGACAGAGAGGTCCTTCTCATTACATCTCTGCCTGTAGTAGCACTAACCCTCGCCGGTTGTTTTCTCAATGTCTCAGACAAGGACGGGCCCCTGCAAAG
This sequence comes from Lissotriton helveticus, assembly GCF_964261635.1. Taxonomy (NCBI): domain Eukaryota; kingdom Metazoa; phylum Chordata; class Amphibia; order Caudata; family Salamandridae; genus Lissotriton; species Lissotriton helveticus. The sequence goes on from NC_136062.1 coordinate 461,076,012, forward strand.
TGGCTTGGGGCAGCTGTCTTACAAGTGTCTTGATTCGCTACTCACTTAGGTAACTTGATGGAGCAGTCCCAGCATTTCGATACTGCGCTTCTTGCAGTTGGGGGGTGAAACTGCCCATACACTCAGCCCCCTATCATACCCTAAAGGCCTTAATAGATGCGCACTGGCTTCTGGAAGTACTGGGTGTTCCTTGAAAAGTTCACATAGCTTAAAAACCTGGATTGGCGTCATAAACGGAGGAGGGCAGAAGGGCAGATGTTCCTGTATCCTACTTTAGGAGTCCAGGTTAGTTGGGCTGCGCTTTTGAGCGGCATACTTGCACAACACATGTTTTGTGGCCTAGTTACTATTCTTTCAGCATTTTAGGCCTGTTCTGCCCAGATAACGAGGTTATTTATAACGTGAAAAGCCTGAGGGGTTTTGCACCCACAGGGGCTTATGTTGTGGATTTTTCTAGTAGTAATATAGTATTTTTACATTTCTGGGTGACCTATAGTGATTGATGTATTTGTAGCCCTACCAAACTGCTTCATACTCACGCCCTGATTTTGTGATGTATGTTGTTTTTTCTCTCACTTTGCCAGGACTTGCATAGGATGCATAGCAGGGATGATTTATGTATGTTATAATCGGATGTTATGCTTATGTTGTGTTATACCTTGCTATGGCACGATCATGAGTATAATTTCAGGATTTGCATATTATATACCGTGATGGTGTTTTTTTGACGTGTATAACATATAGGTCTTTAACTTATTACACTAACTGTGATGTCATGACAATTGCCTTGTTGGTAAAGTGATTATTGCTTTATTGTGTTTTAGGCCATGTTTATTTGCAATACAGATGAATATTTGTATATACTACTGTGTAGTGTCTCTTTTGTTGTGTATTTATTGTGTCACTGGTGCGAGTGTGTTGCACAAATGCTTTACACGTTGTATTTGGGGATAAGTCTGACTGCTCTGTTCCAAGCTACCGGGGGTGAGCACAGGTTATCTTTGGTGTGTCACAACAAAAATGACTACAAAAAAGAAGAAGAGTAAGCAAGTACACAGTCTAAGTTGCTTGCGAAGGAAACCTTTTCCGGTTGATTTGAAAGCCCTCACTCACCAACCTGTTTGGTGACATGCTTCATCATCGAGCCCCACCGGGAGTGGCCGACGGAGGTTGACGTTACGGAGATCATCGACGTCGAGATGAGAAAAATCCTCCTAACTTAAGAGAATCTACTCCTCATCTGAGTCTCATTCCAGATCTCCTTTACTGGTTGAGATACCTGCGTCTCCCATCCAGGTCTCTTCTCCACTGAACTCAGCAGCTCCAGCAACGTCACTACCTCCAGCGTAACTGGCTTGGCCTCCTCGTCCAGTACCTCAGCTTCTGGGACTTCCAGCTTTACCAGCACCTGTACTGCCTGCTCCTGGGGTGCCTCAGACTCCTGCACACGCTCCTAGGAGATCACAGCCAAGGACGCGCCATCTCCCTCGACATGGACGCTCATACTCCTCCACAAGATCACACATTCACATCTTCACTCTTACCGCAGGTCAAAATCACACTCACACCACCAGCGCCATAGGGATACATCTTCTTCCACCAGCAACTATTCCTCTACGTTGACAGATTCGCCTCAACCTCGGACCTCTCCAATTGATGACATCAACACGTTTCAAAAGATCCTGGGTTGCGGTGCATCAAAAATGAACATACCTATGGAGACCCCTACCGTCATCTTTGAGACGCTTGACCAACTCATGCCCTCTAGACCGTTATTTCCACTAGTGCCAGGCCTCCTGGAGCCAGCCATGGAATTGTTCCTTACGCCTGGTGTAGCAAAATCAGCACTACCGAGGCACCAAAAGAAATATCAGCCACCAGTGCAGAATCCGCTGTTCTTGCGTGCCAACCCTCCTCCAAAATCAGTGGTGATTTTAGCTGCATGTAAATCTCACGCCACCTTTCCAGCTGCTGCTTCTCCCTCGATAAGGAGAGCAAAAAGGTGGATTTATCAGGATGTAAGATTTTCAGTTCAGATGCTATGTCTTTAAATGCGGCCAGTGCCACAGCCCTCTAAGGAAGGAACAACCGTGCCTTGTGGGATTCTATCCTCCATTTTGCAGACCACCTCCCAAAAGAGCACCAGGAAGATTTTCTAGAAATTGTCCAGGAGGCGGCTATTGTCTCAAATCAAGTCATCAGCGCGGCAGCGGACTCCCCACGAAATCACTTTACGTCAACATGCATGGCTGCGATTAACATCCCTGAAGCCAGACGCCCAGTTACATCTGCAGAATTTACCCTGTTCTAGCTCCACCCTCTTCGGATTGTACGCCAGCCATGAAATGACGAGAATGAAAACAGAAATTGATATCTTGAAAGCGATGGAATTAGAAAAATCTAAAGAACAACAACATTCTTTCCGCCCTTGCCACCTACGTTTCTCTGCACAAAGGGTTCAAACCCCTCAATGACAGTCAGGCAAATCGCAACAATACCAGCAACCGTACCAGTGGCTGTGCGAAACACAGAAAGGTTGAAACTCACAACAAACTAACCAGGGAGGACATCAACCCACTGCAGCAAAACCCTGAATCATCTCTTACCGCTCTTCTGTAACCCACTCCAGTAAGGGGAAGCATTGTGAATTATCTGGCAGAGTGGCAACGCATAACAACGGACACCTGGGTCTTAAATATTGTTAAACATGGCTATTGTCTCAGATTCACTGCCTCTCCTCTATCCATTCCTCCGAGGTTGTCCACGTCTCCCCTCAAGCTCTTACAAGAGGAAGTCAACACTCTGTGCCACAAGAAAGTGGTGGAACCAGTCCCTCTAAACCAACAAGGTAAAGTTATCTACTCCAGTTACTTCCTAGTGCAAAAGAAAGGCTGACAAGTTCAGGACGATTCTCGACCTTTGCAATCGTAAACACTTGGATCCAGAGGGGAAAATTCAGGATGCTAGCCTCACACCAAATTTACCCTCAACTTCAAGGGGGAAACTGGCTCTGTTCAATAGATCTACAAGACGCATATTTTTATAAATACTGATCGCAAGGTCCCATCAGAACTTGCTCAGGTTTGTTGTGGGAAATAACCACTACCAATATGTGGTTCTCCCATTCAGCCTCAAGTCAGTGGCCAGAACATTCTCCAAATGCATGGAGGTGGTGGCAGCGCACCTTCAGAAACACAAAATCTTTGTATATCCCTACCTGGACGATTCGCTGATCAGGGCATCCACATTCACAGAAGCCCAAGAACACTTTCTATGGACGTGCGATCTGCTTCATTGCTTGGGGCTGCACGTCAATGTTAAAAACTCCACGTCATCTCTGGTTCAGATTCTACATTACTTAGGAGCTATCATCAATACGTTGCATGAAAAGGTTTTTCCTTCGGAGGAACAACGGTAATCCATTCTCCTAAAATGTCTCAATCTTCAATGGATAACCCATCCATCAGTACGCATAGTTTCCTCTCTCCTCAGCTTGATGGTGTCCTGCATATTTCTGACTCCCAATGCTTGCCTCCACAGGTGCCATCTCCAGGAGGGCTTAGATGACCAGTGTAACCAGTTCTCAGGGAACTGGGAGCACAAGATCACTCTCTCAACTCATGCGGTGGAATCTCTGCAATCGGGGTGTTCACAGTAGAATCTCCTGAAGGGAATGCCTTTACAACACCATCCACGAACACAGACCATGGTCACGGATGCCTCACTGCTTAGGTGGGGAGCCCACATGGATCACCTACAGATACAAGGGCTGTTGTCCTCGAGAGAACAAACATATCATATCAACCTTCTGGAACTCTGAGCAGTACACCTGGCACTCTGGGCTTTTCCTCCTTCATTCACGACCAACAACCTCCTTGTTCAGACGGACAATACGACCAGCTTGTACTATGCAGGGGGTAACGCGGTCCATAGCCCTGTCGCAAGAAGCCCAATTGATCTGGCACTGGCTCTCATCATCAGGATTCTAACGTTAGTAGTTGTGCATCTGCCAGGGAAGCAGAATATCCACACAGATGCGCTCAGCAGGTTCTAGACAAAAACCACAAATGGGTGCTGAACGAAGAAGTCGTGCAAGGTATCTTCAGCTCTTGGGGCACACCTTCTACTGATCTGTTCACCACAGAGGAAAACAAAAAATGCCGCAACTTCGCCTCCAGATTTTAACATCCAAGGTCACTAGGGAATGCCCTATGGGTCGACTGGTAAAACAAATTTCTTTACGCTTTTCCTTCAATACCACAAATACTGGCGGTCCTGTACAAACTGGTGTCCACAACAGCTCAAATAATACTCATTGCCCCAGAATGGCCGAGGCAACTGTGGTTTCCAGACCTCCTTCACAAGTCTATCTGTCCACATCTCAGAGTGCCTTGCGGACTAGATCTTCTCATGAAGTTCGGAGGTCAACTGCTACACCCCAGCCTTTCCTCCTTGAGTTTGGCAGCATGGCTCCTGAGATAGTGCAGTATGGTCATCTAAATCTGCCCCAGGACTGTATGGACATTCTAAAAGAAGCGAAGCGACCATCTACATGAACAGCTTATGCTTTTAAATAGAAACAATTCTGTATTTGGTGCTCCTCCAAACTAATTGATCCCACTTCTTGCCAGGAAGAAGTCATTCTCCCATATTTATTACACCTTGCCAAATCTGGTCTTCAGTACTCCTCAATCAGAATCCACCTGTCTGCTCTCACAGCATGCAGGAAAAGTCCTTCACGAATCTCTTTCTTTGGCATTCCAGTTATTAAAGATTTCCTGAGGGATTTAAGAAGGTCTTCCCTCCCATTAGACGTCCTCCTCCTCCTCCATTGGATATGAATGAGGTACTGGCATCTTTTTCCGGGAGCTCTATTTCTGCCTATTATCAAAAACACGGTAAGACCCACTGCCAGGACCAGGGGGCGTTATCAAAAACACGATAAGACCCACTGCCAGGACCAGGGGGCGTTATCAAAAACACGATAAGACCCACTGCCAGGACCAGGGGGCGTTATCAAAAACACGATAAGACCCACTGCCAGGACCAGGGGGTGTTATCAAAAACACTGTAAGACCCACTGCCAGGACCAGGGGGTGTTATCAAAAACACGGTAAGACCCACTGCCAGGACCAGGGGGTGTTATCAAAAACACGGTAAGACCCACTGCCAGGACCAGGGGGTGTTATCAAAAACACGGTAAGACCCACTGCCAGGACCAGGGGGTGTTATCAAAAACACTGTAAGACCCACTGCCAGGACCAGGGGGTGTTATCAAAAACTCTGTAAGACCCACTGCCAGGACCAGGGGGTGTTATCAAAAACACTGTAAGACCCACTGCCAGGACCAGGGGGTGTTATCAAAAACTCTGTAAGACCCACTGCCAGGACCAGGGGGTGTTATCAAAAACACGGTAAGACCCAGTGCTAATGTGACGACAGTAGGGAGCATCGAAAAACGTGAGAGGGGCCAATGGAAGCTATGCTTAAGGGGTCCTTACACTCACATTAGGAACTGTTTCACTAAAATGCTGTTTTGGAAAGTAGTAAAAAGTCTATTTGTGATATGGATAATGCTGGTTTGTTAGTGATTTCCCTGAGTATGCCTTACTTTAATTAAGATTATTTCCATTTGGAATGTAAGCGATTTTGAAACAGAAATGCTAAAGTTTATTGGAGAATTAAAATGCACAAACTTGGTCCAAACGCATTGCAGCTATTTATATGAGCACGAGTTATGTAACAGAGGGATACAAGAAATATTTTGTTTGTAAGCATTCTCATTTTTTTTCTGACAGGGACAGGGAGTCTGTTTCAGGACTGGAGCAATGGCGAGGTATGTAGGGAAAGGCAGAGGCAGAGAGGCGGCCTGCTGCAAAGGGCTGCAGCTATCATTAGTGCAGCAGGTACACTGCATTGAGGCCCAGGAGTGTGAGGGGCTCACGGCACCTTCATTGTGTGGGGCAGAGATGTTTGATCAATTTTGGTTTTTGTGTTATGTATTTGCTCTTTAATGCTGGTCACATTTAGTGCAGACTTTGAGCTACAGAAAAGTGCCCCCTACGTTATCTCAAACTCCCAGCCCCCTACACTCAGTCTGACCACTCCCGCTCCTCCATGTCTCGCCAAAAAGGTTTGGAGGGGGCCGGACTTCAACATATTTTCTTTAGAGGGGCTGAGAGTGAAACAGTTTGCTGATCTCTGCCTTAGACTGAGGTCAGGCTGAACCCCCACCCATGGGTTAACGAAGGCCTCCCTTTGCCTCACGTATCATCATTAGTGCGTCAGGCCTTCTGAAACTGACATCATTTGTCGCGCATGCTCAGAGTGATGAATACTGGACCCCCGTGCCCCGCCAACCCTGCCCTTAACCCTCACCAATCCCATGCGCCATAGCTCGAGATGCTGTTTGCAGTGTGATGTTGTTTCCATCCCTTATCCCAGGTGGGACCCTGGTGCGGGGTTGTCAAGTGGCAGTAGGTCATTGGTCTTTGCTAATGAACACACGCGCACATTCCTGTGCGGTGTAACTGGCAGTGATTACGCGTTAAATACTCATTGAAACCGCCCTGGTTTCCAGCCCAGAGGGGATACTGTGCCTTCCCTCGAGTGCCTCTCCCTGTTTCCATCACTAATCATCTCCCCATGTCCAAGTTTCTGCTGACTTAGCCGGTGAGTTCCAGACTGTGAAGAATGGAGAGCACTTATGAGGTCAGAGGTCAGCTGATGACGCTCCGCTTTAGTGCACACCTTTCGGGATGACGTGCTTAGGCCATGACCCCTGACCCCTGCAGGGCCTGGGGGCTCTCGATGGAGCTCTGTAAGACGTGCAGCTGCACACGTTTCTGGGCAGCAGGAAGCATGTGTTGCTGTTGTCCTGGGAGGTGATTGACGTCTGACCCCCTACGGACCCCCCACCCCGCTCCTCGCTGTTATAAGGCACCCCAAGACCCATGAGAGGCAGGAGAAGGAGTGTGAAGAGCGAAGAGAAGAGAGACTCAGAAGAGGACATTATCCTGAGACTGTCGGCCATGGACGTCACCACAGCCGTCGCCATTGTGCTGTCTGTGCTGCACCTCACGCTGGGCAGACCCCTGGAGGTAAGGAGCCCCCCCCCCCTTGTATCTGACAGCTCACGCTGGGCCGACCCCTGGAGGTAAGGAGCCCCCCCCCCTGTATCTGACAGCTCACGCCCCCCAGAGAAGCAGCCGCACTTGATGAAGTCGAGAGAGGGTCGCGGTTGGTCTGCTAGAGACGCCTGACACCTGGTGCGAGGCCTCCTGAGGGCGTGGGACCAGCGCTTTGCGAACTGATAACTGAATGATAAATCTAGGCGCTATGGAATGTTCATGCCTGAAAGTGCACCCCTGGGCCTGGCAGCGGGTCTTACAGTGTTTTTAATTTTAGGCAGAGAGTTGCAAGTCCCTCCCAGTTTTGCAGTGTTTTTGATAAAAGGCAGAGAAAGAGCTCCTGGAAACGGGGTGAGTGCTGAAAGTGATAGGGGGGGGGGGGGGGGGGGGGCGCTCCGATGGAAAGGAGCGGAGGGGGAGCAGTGTTGAGGCTCCAGCCTGCGGATGAATCCTTGAATGCTGGAGGGACGGGGGTGCCCGGGGCTGTGGGCTGAACATAGGAAGAGAGGGCTGCGCGAGGGCACCTGGGAGGGTTACCAGCAGGGAGCGGGTTGTCTACAAGTCCATTTACCGAGTAACATAGTGTTAGTCCTGCTTCACACGGTGAGCTCACTCACACACGGGCGCAATTACTTCAAGGGGCACACACGGTCAACATTGGAGCTAGGACGATGCGCAGCGCTCCACATACTGGTGAAACACTTGTGGGAAGTGCACCGAGGCAGCTGCCACTGGGAAACACATAATACTGCTTTATTGTCCTGAGCAAGATAAGTACACAGGTCTCGGGAGGAAGGAAAGCCTGGCCTGGCCATGAAGGCGGGACTGGGGGAAACATCCTTTACAACGCAACTTTTACTACGCAGTGCCTTTACAACGCAAACCATTACAACGCATTGCGCTGGAGGGCGCTCTAGGATAGGGAATAGGTTTAATTTACTGTCCAACACCTTCCCTACTATCCACGGGGACTGGAGTTGGAATAGTAAATTAAACTATTCACTATCCAGCGCCCCAAAGCACTATGCGTTGTAATGGTATGCGTTGTAAAAACCGCGTTGTAAAAGCATGCGATGTAAAAGCATACGTTGTAATGTCATACATCCCGGGACTGGTGCTCGTTGTAGCACGGTCGGGCTGGGGCAAACAACAGACCCGAACACTAAAATAAAAGTGGCCCCGTTAGCGCAGCAGAGCTGAGTAACCAGCGGCCACGTTTGCAAAGCGGGCTAGTGTTGAACTTGAAAGACGCGCTGGTTTGTTGTGCTGTGTGCCTTGTGTTTCCTGCGGGCACTGTTTGTGGTAATATCAGAAAAACCCTCAGTAAACCCGCCCCAGCAGACCATAACAGCGGCCCACGCTGACCTGTCAGAGCAGTCGACGGGGGCGGCCCGGTCACCCCACAGGCCAGTCCGACCTCGAACTCGGCACGAGCCAGGTGTGTTTGTGGCCCTTGTGTCCGTGCATTATTAGGAGTCACGCGCGGCTCAGGGCGGCGTCGGGGGGAGCTCGATCCTTGACAGTTTTGTCGAATGACTCTGGGCAGCAGGTTTGACAAATCCGACCTGCATTGCATATTTATAGATGGGATTTATCAGACAAGAGAGGGGAAGGCGGATGGTACCTGCTGTCTGATTTACAGAGGGCAGGTATTTCATATCACATTATTGTAAAGTTAGAGTTCAGTAAAGTCGCTCAGTGCTTCGAAGCCCCATGTTCGCTGCTGAGACGGCTCAGCGAGTGAAGCGATTTCTGCCCCAGTGGTTTCAGTTTCCGTTTCGTGAGCTCAGGCGGTGTATTCGAGCTGTCTGACTCGTTACTTGTGAGTAATATGTCTGTTTTGTTGCTTATTTCACTGCTTCTTATCTGGCCATGAGATCAGTGGCGTCACTAGGGTTGGTGTCACCCGGTGCGGGTAACTCATGGTGTCACCCCCTCACAACTTACCGGATGGACCAACTCACCCCCTGCCGGCACCATCTTTCCCTCAGCCTACACCATCTCACCCTCTGCCTGCACCATCTCCCCTCTGCCTGCACTATCTCCCCTCTGGTTGCACCATCTCTCCATGTGTCCACACCATCTCCCCTCTGCCTGCACCATCTCTCCCTCTCCCTCTGCCTTCACCATCTCCCTTCTGCATGCACCATCTCCCCTCCGCCTGCACCATCTCACCCCCTGCCTGCACCATCTCTCCCTCTGCCTGCACCATCTCCTTCTGCCTGCACCATCTCCACTCTGCCTGCACCATCTCTCCCTCTGCCTGCACCATCTCTCCCTCTGCCTGCACCATCTCACCCTCTGCCTGCACCATCTCCCCTCTGCCTGCACGATTTCTTCCTTTGTCCACACTGTCTCCCCTCTGCCTGCACCATCTCTCCCTCTGCCTGCACCATCTCTCCCTCTGCCTGCACCATCTCTCCCTCTGCCTGCACCATCTCATCCTCTGCCTGCACCATCTCCCCTCTGCCTGCACGATTTCTCCCTTTGTCCACACTATCTCCCCTCTGCCTGCACCATCTCTCCCTCTGCCTGCACCATCTCTCCCTCTGCCTGCACCATCTCCCCTCCACCTGCAACATCTCTCCCTCTGTCTGCACCATCTCCCCTCCGCCTGCACCATCTCCACTCTGCCTGCACCATCTCTCCCTCTGCCTGCACCATCTCTCCCTCTGCCTGCACCATCTCACCCTCTGCCTGCACCATCTCCCCTCTGCCTGCACGATTTCTTCCTTTGTCCACACTGTCTCCCCTCTGCCTGCACCATCTCTCCCTCTGCCTGCACCATCTCTCCCTCTGCCTGCACCATCTCTCCCTCTGCCTGCACCATCTCATCCTCTGCCTGCACCATCTCCCCTCTGCCTGCACGATTTCTCCCTTTGTCCACACCATCTCCCCTCTGCCTGCACCATCTCTCCCTCTGCCTGCACCATCTCTCCCTCTGCCTGCACCATCTCCCCTCCACCTGCAACATCTCTCCCTCTGTCTGCACCATCTCCCCTCCGCCTGCACCATCTCACCCCCTGCCTGCACCATCTCACCCTCTGCTGCTTGCACCATCTCCCCTCTGCCTGCACCATCCCCCCTCTGCCTGCACCATCTCTCCCTTTGTCCACACTGTCTCCCTACCGCCTGCACCCTCTCTCTCTCTGCCTTTCTGCCTGCACCATCTCACCCTCTGCCTGCACCATCTCCCCTCTGCCTGCACCATCTCTCCCTTTGTCCACACTATCTCCCCTCTGCCTGCACCATCTCTCCCTCTGCCTGCACTATCTCTCCCTCTGCCTGCACCATCTCTCCCTCTTCCTGCACCATCTCCCCTCCGCCTGCACCATCTCTCCCTCTGTCTGCACCATCTCCCGTCCGCCTGACCATCTCTCCCTTTGTCCACACCATCTCCCTTCCGCCTGCACCATCTCTCTCTGCCTGCACCATGTCCCCTCCGCCTGCACCATCTCCCCCTCAGCCTGCACCATCTCACCCTCTGCCTGCACCATCTCACCCTCTGCCTGCACCATCTCTTCCTCTACCTTCACCTTCTCCCTCTCTGCCTGCACCATCTGCCTCCTCGCCTGCACCATCTCCCCCTCTGCCTGCACCATCTCCCCTCCGCTGCACCATCTCACCCCCTGCCTGCACCATCTCTCTCTCTGCCTGCACCATCTCACCCTCTGCCTGCACCATCTCCCCTCTGCCTGCACCATCTCTCCCTCTGCCTGCACCATCTCCCCTCCGCCTGCACCATCTCACCCTCTGCCTGCACCATCTCCCTCTCTGCCTGCACCATCCCTCCCCCTCTGCCTGCACCCCCTCCCCTACCTGCTGCTCTTTTAACACTTTCCTCATCCCCTTCTCCACCCCCACCCCCATGGTTTCTCCCTCACAGTTCTCGGCTTTTCTCAAAGTGACTGAAATTAACACGTGAAATGTGCTTTGAATTCGTGCGCTCGCCCCTGAGGACAAGTTTAAATAGACACAGAGCAGAGGCAAAGCTGCAGAGCTGTGTTACATACACAGCATAACCAGATGGTGTCACCCCATGTGAGGGTGTCACCCGGTGCGGTCCGCACCACCCCCCTAGTGACGCCACTGCAGGAGATGTGTCTGACACCAGAATGCCGGCTCCTGCACCAGGATGTTTCAGACAGAGGATGTACATACAAACGGGCAGTCCTGTGTACATTAAGGGCGCGTGCGCAGCTTACAAGCTCTCCTTTGCCTTAGACATCACAGGTTCTCAAGGCTGTCAGTAGAAGATCGTCAACAGACAGCTTGCCGCCTTCCTCGAGACGAACGGATCCCTTGACCCCTCGCAGTCCGGTTTCAGAGCCAACCACAGCACCGAGACCGCCCTCATCGCAGCCACCGACGACATCCGAGCCCTGCTCGACAACGGGGAAACAGCGGCACTCATCCTCCTGGACCTCTCTGCTGCGTTCGACACTGTCTGCCACCGCACCCTAGTTCAACGCCTCAGCAACATCGGCATCCAAGAGAAGGCACTGGAGTGGATCACCTCATTCCTCGCCGGAAGAACACAGAGAGTCCGCCTCCCCCCGTTTCGATCCGAGGCCACCGAAGTCATCTGCGGCGTTCCGCAAGGATCTTCACTCAGCCCCACCCTCTTCAATGTCTACATGAGACCTCTTGCAGCCATCGCACGCCAACACAACCTCAACATCATCTCCTACGCCGACGACACCCAGCTGATCCTCTCCCTCACCAGAGACCCCGACACCGCCAGAACCTGCCTACACGAAGGGATGAAAGACGTCGCCGAGTGGATGAAGAACAGCCGCCTGAAACTGAACTCAGACGAGACGGAAGTCCTCATCCTGGGACCATCGCCCTCCACCTGGGACGACTCCTGGTGGCCCCCCGCCCTGGGCACCGCACCCAAGCCAACCGACCACGCACCCAACCTGGGCTTCATCCTGGACTCTTCCCTCTCGATGACCAGACAAGTCAACGCCGTCTCCTCTTCGTGCTTCAACACCCTGTGTATGCTCCGAAAGATCTTCCGATGGATCCCGACCGAAACCAGGAAGACGGTCACCCAAGCACTCGTCACCAGCCGACTGGACTACGGAAACACCCTCTATGCCGGAACCACAGCCAAGCTACAGAAAAAACTCCAACGCATCCAGAACGGCTCCGGCCGACTCATCCTGGACATCCCCCGACGCAGCCACATCTCCGGCCACCTGAAAGACCTGCACTGGCTCCCCGTCAACAAGAGGATCACGTTTCGGCTCCTCACCCACGCACACAAGTCTCTCCACGACCTGGGCCCCAAGTACCTCAACGACCGCCTGACCTTCTACACGCCCACCTGCCAGCTACGGTCCACCAGCCTCGCCCTCGCCGCCGTACCACGCATCCGAAGAGCCACCGCCGGAGGAAGATCCTTCTCCTACCTGGCGGCCAAGACATGGAACTCCCTCCCCATCCACCTTCGGCTGACCCAGGACCATCTCGCCTTCAGGAGACAACTCAAGACCTGGCTGTTCGAGCAGTAGCATACCCCTTCTCCCAAGCGCCTTGAGACCCTTCCGGGTGAGTAGTGCGCTATACAAGTGTTATGATTGATTGATTGATTGAGTAGTCTCACTCCTACATTCAGTGTGATAGTGTGTGTAGTGTCTGGGTAATGACAATCTCATGCCACCCTCTAAGGCGCGTGGAAGCTGCATTATTTCCGTTGAAGGAGCTGCAGAGCTCTGCATGGTTCCCATCCTTTCCTCACCTGCCTCTTACTTCACCTCTTCCTCCTTCCTCCCCCTTCAATTGTGTTGTCTTCTTTTAAAATTTTAACCCAAGTGCTATTCTTCTTTTGCATTGGATTATTTAATGCTATTGATATGTCGCTTTTATGAAATAGATTATCAACATCTAGCTCTCAAAGCTCCGCGTGAAGCATGGTAAAAGAACAATTCAATATTGTCTTTGATTGATTTATCTGTCTGGAAATTTCCTCCCAGGATTTCCATCGATTCCCTGAGAGGAAATCCTCAATCTTCTCGAAGCCATTGTCCTTCCATAATCGCGCTATATTTTTGTCCAGGCATCCCCCTTCCCCGAAACTGAGATTAGTTAAAGCAGTTGAACCCCTTATTCTAAAGATACCATAACATTTCAGGAGCTGGGTTTTCTGTTTAAATAGCTACTGTAAGGACTTATAACGTACCTTCTTTGGATATTTCGTGATTGTGGCGGGATCAATAATTTTAGTTTCCAACAACATCTTCCTCATAAAAAAATTATCCGTCTCGTGATCGTCTAAGAAAAAAAACCTAATACTATGGTGTGCGAAAGTAGCAAAACAATATTCTCTAATGTTTGGGAGGGACAACCCTCCCTGTAGAGACGAAAGGTGCAAAGTGCTCAGTGCGAGTCTTGGAATTTTTCTTGCCCAGAGAAAGGAGGAAATCATGGCATCCACTTTTTAAAAAAAAGAGAACTGTATTGCGCAGGGGGCTGCATTAAAAAGGAAGTTAAAAAGAGGTAAAATAGACATACGTATTAGAGCAGCCCCTCCCATTATAGACAACGGTAATAGATTCCAACGATTTAATTGGGAACCAACCTTTTTTAACAGAGGTATATAATTTAACGAATACAGATCTTCCAAGTTATCGGAGATAAATATTCCCAGGTATCTCTTTGGTCTTGTATTATAGATAATCCTAAATTCCGGCAATAAAGTGTCTACAGTGCAGTTGGCTAAAATTATTTCCGTCTGGTTAACATTAATCTTATAACCCCCTAACTTTTGAAAATCAGAGAACATTTTTAAAATTTTTGCCTGACTTGAGGGCTTAAGATCTAAAAACAGGGCAATGTTGTCGGCATATAATTTAATATTTGTCATGCCGGCTACGGGTACTGTGTCGGTCATTGTGCCCCTGATTGCAATCGCCAGAGGTTCAATAAATAAGGCAAATAAAATTGGCGACAAAGGGCAGCCTTGGCGCGTGCCTCTGCTGACCTGGCATGTCCCAATGTTAAAATTATTAATAATAATCTGTGCCCTAGAATTCATATAGAGTTGTTTCAATAGAAAAATAAAAACAATTGGAAAATCGAAGCTGTGCAAAATTGCAAAAAGGCAGTTCCATGACACCAAATCGAAAGCTTTTTCTGCATCTAATAGCCAAACTTGCGCTTTCACCTTATTAGTCTTAAAATAGTCCAGTGCCTCCAGTAAAAATTTTGTATTCGTGTGGAGGTGCCTTCCAGCTATAAAACCCCACTGGTCGGGGACAATAAGAGGCCCTACTATTTTATTCAACCGGTTCGTTAAAAGTTTCGTAAACATTTTATAATCTGTGTTTAAAAGACTTATGGGCCTGTATGAATTAATGTTTTCCTTATCCTTTCCCTTTTTTAAAATGCTAACCACCACTGCCGAATGAAAAGAGTCCGGTGGTGATCCTCCTTTTATAAAAAAATTGGCTAGTAGTAAAAATTTGTTACGTAGAGTACCCTAAAAAATTTTTTAAAATTCCACGGGGAGCCCGTCCTCGCCGTTAGCCTTACAGTTGGGGAGAGAACAAATTACCTCATCAAGTTCTGACTTTGTAAACTCCTTGGTCAACAGTTTATTCCCCTCAGAATTTAATTTAGGTATTTCTAGTGTCTCTAAAATTTCCACAATCATTTCGGATGCAACTCCTTCAGTAGCTTGGGAAACTCCCTCATAATGTTTTAAAAACAACTCACCGATAGAAGCTGTACTCTTCACCTGCACTTTGGTAACAGGGTCAATTAATTGCTCTATCCTATTTCGGGCCTGATTTTCTTTGGCTTGCCACTCCGAAAGTTTCCCGGTATATTCACTATCTTCGTATAAGTTTTGAACATAAAGATTGCTATTGATCTCGCCTAAATCATAATAAAAATCCTTCATCTTTCTCTTAGCTTCGGATACCCTTTGTCCCGAAAGTGAGGATCTCGCCCTATAATGTTCTTGGGTTGCCTGCGAAAGGTTCGTTTGTAATTTAATTTTCACCTCCCTTCTTGCCTTCTGCTCTGGGATTTCTTTGGAGGTAATTATTCACCGCAAAGGGGCCTTTAATGCAGATCGTGTTCAGCGCCGAGATGCCCTAGGGCCTTTGTTCGTGCTATATAAATGTTTTAATAAATAAATAAATAAATAAATAAAGGGGCTGTACCTCTGTTTCGTTCAAAGAACTCCTCAATCTCTTCCTCAATATCTGCACAACATTGAATATCCGAGAGGTTCAAATTGTTGAAGTACCATCTCCTAGGTGCCTCTGTTTCTTGCCTCCCTATTCTTATCTCCATATAGAGTGCTGCATGATCTGAAAACGCGTTTGGTAGATGAGCATACTTATGTACCTCTAACCCGTATGATGTTAACAAAAAGTCTAGCCTAGATGCTGTGTTATATTTCCCAGTGTGGCAAGAGTATTCACGTTTAAGAGTATTACAGGAGCGCCAATGATCGATAACATCTAGATCAAGTTTGCAACTTTGTATGGCAATAGCAACTTGGGGTTTATTCTGGCGTCGATTTTTTTAAATAATAATAATAATAATAATAAAAACATTTATTAAGCGCCTGAATACACTAAAAACAGTGCGTCTCCGCGCTAGGATGCGTTCCAACACAACTAAGAAATCGGGATCAGACCACGGAAAAGAGAGGGGACATGGAAGAGAAACCCTAGATTTAAACTAAACTTCAGGAAATAAATAGGTCTTCAGTTTCTGCCGGAACCTGATTTCTGACGGCTCCATCCGCAGCTCAACAGGAAGTTCATTCCATTGTTTGCTGGCCAGGGATCTGAAAGATCGCCCTCCCATCTGTGCTTTATAAATGCGGGGAATCGAAAACTGCATGCCGCCCATGGATCTCAAAAGACGCCTAGGACGGTAGATAGTTAGCAACTTGTGAAGGTAGACCGGGCCCCTGCCATGTGCAATACGATGGCTAATGCACAAGGTCTTGAACCGAGTGCCTTCCCGCATGGGGAGCCAGTGCAAGCTCTGAAGCGCGCGTTTTCCTGACAACCTCCTCGGCAGCTTCAGAACAAGCCTGGCTGCCGCCTTTTGGACACGTTGCAACTGGGTCATTCCCCTTTTACTGAGGCCACAGAGCAGGGCATTCCCATAATCAAGATGGGACGTAACCAGTGCATGGACCAAAGTTTTCCTGTCTCTAATAGGTAAGAGATCCAAGATTTTACGCAGGACCTTCAATATGCCATAGCATAACCCCGCCATCTTACCTATGTGTTGGGAGTATGTTAGATTGGAGTCCAAAAGAACACCCAGATTCTTTACAGTGTCAGAGGGAATAGGTGTAGGACCCAGGTCAGTGGGCCACCAGGCTGAAGTCCAGATTGAAGGAGAGGAGCCAATCACAAGAAGTTCAGTCTTATTACCGTTTAGGCGAAGGCAGTTACACTTCAGTTTGCCAGAGCCACAAGACACGCAGAGAAATTATCCGCCGTCTCAACTGGGTTGTGGGATAGAGTAACCACCAGTTGCGTATCATCCGCATATGATACGATATCCACCCCATACGATTCCACCATCCTGGCCAGGGGTTCCATATACAGATTAAACAGTACAGGACTTAGAATGGAACCCTGCAGGACCCCTTGATTTAAATGCGAGGCGTGGATCTGAAGGGGCGGCAATGTATTTGAAATTTCCTACCCGCCAGGAAGGAGACCATCCATTCGTGCGCCGGGCCAGAAACTCCGATTTCGCTCAGACGGGCAAGCAGTCTAGAGTGCGATACGGTATCAAATGCCGCACTTAAGTCCAGCAATATCAGGGCGGCTGTTTGTCCTTCATCCACTTTCTGTCGAAGCAATTCTGTGGAAATAAGGAGGGCAGTTTCAGTCGAATGCTTCGCCCTAAATCCAGATTGGGAGGGGTGTAAAAGATGGTTATCTTCCACAAATTTTACCAACTGATTGGTGACCAGTTTTGCCACCCCCTTGGTACAGAACGGTAAGAGAGAGATGGGCCTCAGATTGTCCAAGTGAGAGATGTTCAGGTTAGCCTTCTTTTTAATCGGGACTACCTGTGCAAGTTTCCATTCCTCAGGCACTTGCCTTTCTTGAAAGGAAAGAAGAGCTAGATTGCCTATATAGCTCCATAGGAGGTGAACATGGTTCCTAAGAATTTTAGGGGGAGCAACATCCGAAGGGGAACCTGACTGGATGCTCATAATTATCTTTATCAGCTCCTCCCTCGGAGGGACCATGAATTCTTTAGGACAGGCGTTCATAGTCGGTCCTTTGCCGATGTCCCTATCCAATACTTCTTCAGCTGTCCCCTGTTGAAAAGACACATATATCCGCTCCACCTTGTTTACAAAGTCATCAGCGATAGATTCGCATATTTCAGGGGAGACGAGGTCTTTGGTCTCTGTCCTAGTAAGTGCTGTGAGCTCCTTATAGATGGAGAAGAGCTCCTTGGAGGAGTTTTCGGCAGATACAATCCTCTCTTTAAAGAATAGTATTTTCGCCTTATTAATCCGCCCATGGTACTCCTTCAAACTGTTCTTATATAACTCTTCCAGGACATCATCGTAGTCTTTGCGCCACAGACGTTCCAGTTTTTTACATCTGGCTTTAGCTGCACACAGTTCCTCATTGTACCAAGGGGCGGACTTAGTCCTGCGTGCTGGGGCTTTAAGGGTCCATGGGGCCACCATATCTAATGCCTTTGATATCCATTTATCATACCCTTCCGTGCTTCCTTAAAAGTTTTACTGAGTGGAGGTTTCCCCAGCATAAGCATAGATTCAAATGTCTCCTGACTAAAGTTGTTCCATTTCCTACGTTTCAGAAAAATAGGTCGCTTAAGTATATCCCTTCTGGGTCTGCCTGTTATTGTGATTGGGATAAGATGATGGTCAGACCACGGAATTCTAATTGGGGGAAGCACCCTAATTCCGTTCCAGTTAGAAAATATGGGATCCAGAAGATGACCCGCCTGATGCGTTGGCATCTCACACAAGAGAGTGAGCATCAGGGATTTCAGAGAGGAGATCATAGATTGGGCCTCTACACATTTCGCATCTTCAAAGTGTAGGTTAAGATCACCTAGTATGA
Organism: Lissotriton helveticus; assembly: GCF_964261635.1. NCBI lineage: Eukaryota > Metazoa > Chordata > Amphibia > Caudata > Salamandridae > Lissotriton > Lissotriton helveticus. The sequence continues at coordinate 461,094,238 of NC_136062.1, forward strand.
GGAATTTGTTATAGCGTAAGGCCGGTTGGGTCACCGATTCCAATAGGCTATCAACAAACAGTGTAGAGCCCCCAGGGGGACGATAAATGAGATAGCCCAAGATAGTACACTCAGGGGAGATTTTAATGGAAAAGAGACCAGCTTCACAGTTACTAATTTTTACTTGCTCCAATGAGCACTCGAACTTTGTATTGTATACCATTGCAATGCCTCCCCCTCTTTGGACCCCTCTATCAATTCTCAGCAAACTGTATGCTGGAGGGAGAGCCTCCAAGATCTCAGGTGAGGAAGATTCATCTAACCACGTGTCCGTTAAAAACATCAAATTTGCGTGGTAATCGGTGAGGACATCATAGATGTCTAAACTATGTTTTTTAAATGAGCGGCAGTTGACTAATAACCCCCTTAATTGGTCCCCACTTTGGATGTTCGTCAGGGCTAGGGCAGGATTAAAATGACACGCCCTACACTTCTGCGCCCCATCTACCGCCAAAATACTGTGAATACAGGCTGCATTAACAGAAGGGCGGAGACTCATCAATTGCTCAACCGTGTATTTTATGTTTTTTACCTGTCTCCCGGAGTTGATAACAGGACTCCAGGCCTCTGGCCGCAGACGGTCGCGGACGGGAGCGGACGGGCGCAGACGGGCTTGCCTTGTGCGCGCCTTTGGCACGCACTCGGCGCGCCCGCTGCGCGGACGCTGACCTGACGTCATTATATGGGGTCCAGCAATAAAAAAAACTAGAGCGCTACCCTGAGCGCAGAGTATGCAGGAAGTGGTGTATTCCTCACCCTCCGCGCAAACGCCCACAATGAACGCGGCGGACCGGGGCGGGACCAAGAAGGAAGATACAAGTAATTACGAAGCTAAGTAAGCAGTGAGTGACAATTTAAAAAATATTCAGCAGGTTATAGCAGCATATTGTTTAAAACACACAAGAGTACAATTCATTAAAAATGCGGGTCCAATTCACTGCGTAAGCCTCCCCTTCACCCCCCACACCGTGGTAGTCTTAAGAGATCGAGTGGAGGTATCTGTCACTGCCACTGACAGAGTTCGCATCGCATTTTAGATGAATCGACTAAGGGATTTTGTAAAAATTTGAAATCCCCTCCCCCATATTATTTGCCCAGGCAGACCAGTTAGGGCTTGTTTTAATTGTAAGATTGGGAGGGGGTCGTCTATAACTGGTGCATAAATTGTAGCTAATATTATATTTGCATGATTTAATTTACCATATGCAAGCGCCGATCTACCATTGGAGTCTGTAAGTGACCCTTCTAGGGAGAAGCCGACATGTCTTCCTATTAAAATGCATACTCCCCTCTGTGAAAGCCCGGCTACTGAAGAAATTTTGTGCCCTACCCATCCCTTAAAAATTTTGTCAGAGTCAGCCTGGGTTTTATGATGGGTTTCTTGAAAATAGATAACATCCGGACTGAGACTTTTTAACCAGCACTCGATAGCATTTTTTTTAAGAACGTTGTTCAGACCATTTGCATTATAAGAAACAAACTTTAGCATATTACACTTTTAGTTAAGATACTTAAGAAAGAGAATACAGATAAGATCTATTCGAGGTGAGTTTCAACCTGCAAAATTGTTGGGCCAGGCAGAGCCTTGCTTCAGATGTATAGGAAAACAACTCCGGAAGATGGCCGCCGAGTAGGAGCTCTCTTGCAAGAGCTCCAGGGTAGGGATCTCTGTATCGGAAAATATCCCTCGTTATACCCACCATCCAGCCGTTTCCCTCGACCTTCAAGCCTCGCTACAAGCAACTGGATTAGCATAAAGAAAAGAAAAATATCTCCCACTTACCTGGACGACGCTCTACACTGATACGACCGGGACCTTCCTGCCTCATCGATCCCCTCCTGCCTGGGCACCTCGAGGATGTCTCGCCGTTCACGCTGGAGACCCGACACTCCTCCTGGCCCCCAACCGCCCAACGATTAACCCGCCTGCAGGGTCCGGCCTGGATTGCCACAGAGACCTTAACATCGGGTCTGTGCTTTCTGCTCAGAGGCTGCATGTGCTGGGCAGCATCTTCCTTTCATCGCCGCCGTGCGCCTGGGAGTACACGGCTCATTCCCTGCTTCCTCAGAGTGAGGTCTGTGCTCTCTGCTCAGAGGCTGCATGTGCTGGGAAGCATCTTCCTTTCATCGCCGCCGTGCACCTGGGAGTACACGGCTCATTCCCTGCCTCCTCAGAGTGCCTGTAATCTGCCAGGCGCCTTGGAACGTTTCAGCGCTCACACTCCTTCCGCGGCTTGCACAGTCTGCCGCCCAGCTCTTCATGCCCATTTCACGGCCTCGATGCTGGATGACCCGACTGCCCAACCAACTTCTGATTGTGCGTCGTCCCTCCACCGGATAAAATTGCTGCTGGTGTGGTGATCCCACACAAACACAAGGTGAGACCTGCCCCTTGCGCTGCCTTGTCCCTGCTCAGGCTTCAGAATCCGACATTGCTCACGCTTCTCCCTAACACCCCTCATCTCACTTAACCTTGTGAGATAAGACTCACAAGTTCAGCTGATTGGATTCTGAACAGAGATTGCAGGATAATTTGGAATTCAATATCGGCACCAAGTGAGGCCTTCCTCGCCAATGCCTGAAATACCCTAATTCTTTAGGTAATTGCTGGTTTAACTTGAGAAAAGACACCTCCTGGAAACGCTGATTATAAATTGCGTAACTTGAGAAAAGTCACCTCCAGGGAGCGCCGATTATAAATTGTTTTAACTTGAGAAAAGACACCTTCTGGGAGCGCTGATTATACATTTAGGGTTTCATATTTGTAGTGGCAGAGCAGAGTGAAATTCAGGAGCTAAGCAGCGCTGACATCAATGGAGTAATAACAGCTGAAACAATATTGCGTGATCTAATCTAGCCTTACAAAATGGTGCCAAGCCAAGATCTGACGACTTCGAGGCCCCTCAAGATGGACGCGCTGCCACTAGAACAAAAGAGCCACTTTTTCAACTGAAACACTCCTGACTTATTTTTCCTTGGAATTTTAAATTGCTCCCTTCCTTAGCCTGGAGCTCCACCTTGTGGCCTTATCCTGAACTTCGTCCCACTATGTTGACGTATCCTACATGTCCTGTTAAATTATTTTTTTCTCGATCTGCCCCGCATATGCTTTTTTTATGGTTTTGACTTTTGATGTTTCTAACTAGCGCCAGATATTATATGTCTTAATTATCTTCCACTGCTCTATGGCCCATAACCTTCTTTTATGTATCTGTGATATGATTGTTTTGATTCGCTGGACTGTTTTACCAATGCACCCAACTTGTGAATATGTGCAGTCTAATGACCCAGTACTCTTGGTCCTAAATCCCAGCGATCCTCACCCTGTATAGCTTTGCGGGGATTGATTGTTTGCTGTTTTTGGGGATATTTCAACATTGCCTTAATATTGCTTCCACCATATGCAACGGTGATGTGATTTGTCTGTTTCGCTGGACTTTGTTCTGCTCACTCCCTTCGTATCTTACTTAACTCATATTCTCTTGACGAAGGTGGAGACACGCCCACACGTGAGACCACGCCCACCCGCAGGCATTCTTAAGCGCTGTCTACGAGCGCTGTCTACGAGCGCTGACTACGAGCGCGCCATTTGAATGTGTGTTAACCTCTGAGGCGGAAGCCGGAGGACTTGTTCCTTTTAAAATTGTATTTTCTGTCTTTTTAAAAACAAAATACTCACTCTCACTAGCACTCTCCACCGCGCCGAGCAATCTCCCGCATACCCCCTGACACAGCGGATCCTTTCGCTGCACCAGGGATTTCCCTCTACCGCCATCGCGGCTCGAAGGCGGAGACACGCCCACACGTGAGACCACGCCCTCTCCCCTCCCTTCAAATGTGCCAGCCACGCAAGCGCAGCGGACGAGCGCAGCGGGAGCGCCGTTTGCGCGCCGAAGGCGCGCTTAAGGCAAACCCGTCTGCGCCCGTCCGCGCTCGAACGGGCTCAGGGCTACAATCCCTGCCGGAACAAGCTCCCACCAGGGTAATATACTCGCGCCGAGACCTTCTCAGTCTCAGACCCACCAACAACAGCACCTGCAACTATGTTCATGACCTAGACGGTCAATTCACTAGCTGCACAATTTGCCACCCAGCCCAGCTACAACTATCCATTCCACGCGTCTCTCACCCGGGCCTTAAACTTGCCTCATTGAACTGCAGGTCACTCCCCATGCATGCCCTGCTCATTAACCACCTAATAGAAGACCACGAACTAGACATTCTATTCCTCACGGAAACGTGGATCACCGACCACTCGGACTCAGACGTGGTCTTAGCCCTTCCCCCGGACTATAATATCCGGTCCCAACAACGTCCATCTGGCAGAGGAGGCGGACTGGCCATCCTCTACAGGAATCATTTTTCCTGTAGAACCTACGATGCCCACATCTTGGACTCTGAAAGCCTTCATTTCACCATCCAGCTAGCACCGACTAGCACGCTGTCAGGCCTCCTAGTTTATCGCTCCCCTGGCCACTATGGCCCGTTTGCTAGCGCCCTCTTAGAGTCAATAGCTTCTTTGGCCCATTCCACCTCCAATTTCACTATACTAGGAGACCTAAACATCCATTTCGACGACCCCCTTGACATTGGGGCAGCCGATTTGATCACTGACCTGGCGGCCTATGGCCTCATACTTACCAACTCCGGAGCCACACACACTAAGGGTCATTTACTAGACCCTGTGTTTACTAACCTCCACACCCTACAAACCAAAGAGTCCCTCCCCCTCCCGTGGACGGACCATTTTTTGGTCCCCTTCCGCTTACCAGGGGATTTTAGGAAACCCCATAAACCCGCCACCTATACTAGGGATAGAGCATGGTCCAGACTTTCGGCTGAGGATTGGGCCAAAGCCCTGGACCAGGCAACCCCTAGTCCATCGGAGGACCCAGCCACCGCGGACAGAAAGTTCAGGGAGTGGATCTCAACCTCCCTCGACTCCATCCTCCCCATAAAAACCCGTGAGGATAAAAACGGGAAAACTGGGTCAGCTCCATGGTACAGCCCGGAACTAAGAACTCTCCGCATTGAGTGTAAAAAAACGGAGCGACTATGGAGAAGGGACTGGCTCCATACTAACAAGGACGCCTACCGTAGGTCGGTGAGATCTTACAAAGCCGCCTTGAGGTGCACCAAAGCCGCATATTATGACACCAGAATAAGGAATGCCACCAACTCAGCGAGAGAATCTTACCTCATCGCCAAAGAACTGCTGAAAATACCGGCGCCCCCTTCTTACAATTCATCTTCGCCGGACAGAAGCGATGAACTGGCAACCTACTTCGACTCTAAAATCACCCGTATCCTAGTCTCCCTCCCGCCTCCTAGTCTACCTAATCACATGTACTCTGACGCACTCACCAATCAGACAGGAAATATACTGCCCCCACAACTCACTGCCTTTAGGGCAGTATCATTGGACGAAGTAGGATCAGCCCTGGCCAAACTGAATAGCGGCTCCCCCCTTGACCCCGTACCAATCAGATTCCTGAAAGCAGTCGTTCCCACTATCCTCCCCACCATCACGGAACTCATCAACATCTCGCTATCCCAGGGCTCTGTTCCACCGAGCTGGAAGAGCGCTGTAGTTAAGGCTCTTCTCAAAAAGCCCCAACTAGACCCCTCCGACTTGGCCAATTATCGGCCAATCTCGCTCCTCCCCAGTATCAGCAAAATAGCCGAGAAACTGGTAAACGTCCAACTGTCCCAGTTCCTTGAATCAAACAACCTTCTACGTCGGTCCCAAACTGGGTTCCGCCCTGGCCACGGTACAGACACCGCCCTCCTCGCTGTCATCGAGGAGGCTAGGTGCATTCTGGATTCAGGAGGGTCAGTGGCAGTGATCCTCCTGGACCTCAGTGCAGCCTTTGACACGGTGAATCACTGTGTCCTACTCCACCGGCTGGCCATGGCGGGACTCGCGGACACGGCGCTTGCGTGGATAGAATCTCTCCTATCAGGCCGCTCTTTCCAGGTATGGGACGGCAATTCCCGCTCAGCCCCTTTCCCCCTCACTAGTGGAGTTCCCCAGGGGTCGTCATTAAGCCCTACTTTGTTCAACGCTTATATGGCCCCCCTTGAGGATGTCGTCTCCCCTTTCGGAATCAAGATAGTGAGCTATGCGGACGACACGCAACTGGTCGTCTCACTCTCTCATCTTGACAATCACCCGGACAATCTGTTGAACTGCCTCCAGGAAATCCACCACTGGATGTGCGAGTCATCATTGAAGCTCAACGGATCGAAAACCGAAGTCATGCTCATGGGCAAGAAATGGTCCACCATCCCACCTTCGGTCTGGCCAGACGCTTTCGGTGAGGTGCCCTCCCCGAAACCAGAAATCAAGACCTTGGGAGTCTGGCTTGAACCGGAGTTGTCCATGAAGACCCAGGCAGCCAAAACAGCAGGCACCTGCTTCGGACTTATGCGTTCCATCCGTAAAATCCTCCCACTACTCCCGCCCCTATCTAGGAAACTCTTGATTCAAGGTTTGATCCTTGCCCGGCTAGACTATAGCAATGCTGTCTATCTGGGAGCCCCTAAATCTACCCTGGCCAAACTCCAGCGAACTCAAAACGCGGCAGCCCGGCTCCTTATGGACCTCCCTTCCAGAACCTCTGCCAGACCAGCGCTGAAGGCCCTACATTGGCTTCCAGTGCGGCAGAGGGTAGAATTCAAGGCGATGTGCACTGCCCACAAACTCCTCAATGGTCTTGGCCCTTCTATCCTGAGAGACATGGTCACCCCCTACAAGGCCCCTAGACCCCTACGCTCTGACAACGAACGCCTGGCCACCGTCCCGAGATTCAGGAAGGCACGCACTGGCGGTAGACGGTTCGCAGTAAAAGCGTCTGCAGGATGGAACTCACTCCCCCGCTTCCTGCGACTGGAACCCTGCCACCTCCTCTTCCGTAAAAAACTGAAAACTCTGCTTTTCCCCAAATAAGCTCCCCTTCCCCCTCTGGTCTTCACTTGTATCATTAGCGCGGGGATGCCTCCGGGTCACCAGGCGCTTTATAAATCGCTAAATAAATAAATAAAAAATAAAATGCACAAAAAAATACTTCAAAAAAGAACAAATAATTAAGAAATGATTGGGGAGGAGGAGCATTTAAAGTGCAATAGTGCAAGCTGTGCTTAAAGGACATAACGCCCTTATGTGCAAAATATGCAATTCTCATCATCCGTATAGAAGGCAGGTATGCAACTACCATATTTAAAGTGCAAATACGTGCTAATTATACGAAACCCGAGATAGGAGGTCAGAGCGGGCAATAGTATAAAAACCATGCTACTAGGGGTAGGGAATCTATGACCTCCTGTATCTGACCAATGTGCAAAAGAGCAAAATAAAGTGCAACTGATAGAAGACTCAGACCTTACAGCCTTTTCCACTCTGAAAGAGGTTATCATGGTTATGCAATATTGTCAATGTAAAAGGTCAAGGCGAGCAATAGTGTAAAGACCATGCTACTAAGGACAGGGAATCCATGACCTCCTATATCTGACCTCTGTGTAAAAAAAGCAAATAAGGTGCAACTAATAAAAGACTCAGACCTTACCACCTTTTCCGCTCTTAAACAGGTTGACATGGTTTAAACAACACTACCATGATTACTTATAATAAGACACCATATCTTAGATCTTAGATATCTTCCCATATTGAGAAGAAAGAAAAAAAAATCCCCTCCTTCTTTTTTTTTTTTTTTTGCAGAGTTTTATATAGCGCGAACTAGACCCGAACCGAATCGGGTATCAGAGCGCTTTACATAGCACCAGTTACGTTACAACAGGACACACATTAATTTTAGGCACAGGGAGATTAAGTGATTTGCCCAGAATCACAGGAGGTTTTTGGCGTTGTTACCGAGACTAGAACCCTGATCCCCAGGTCCGAGGTCGAGCCCCCTACCCGTTAGGCCAACTCCTCTCCCTTCCTCCCCCTTCGAGTCCATCTCGTTTTCACACCTGTCCCCAGGCAGTTCTTGTCTGGGCCTCGATGCCCTCTGGTCTGCTACAGTTCGTGGTCAGCAAGAGAACTGACCTATGTGAATCTCAGGGCCCTGTGGCGAGCTAGATAGAGCACTGACCTATGGGTGCGTTAGTGCCCTGTGGTCAGCTAGAGCACTGACCTATGGGTGCCTCAGTGCCCTGTGGTCAGCTAGCACATGGACATGTGTGCCTCAGTGCCCTGTGGTCAGCTAGAACAGTGATTTCCCTGCCCTGTGGTCAGCCGGAGGAGTGACCCATGTTGACCTCAGTGCCCTGTTCTCAGTTAGGTACAAAAGGGGGTGGTGATGGACGGAGCATCTGAACCAATCAAACACTCACACCCAGTCAAAAGATCTGGGTTTAATCCATCACCGTTCTTTAGCCCACACTGCCACCCCAGTTCAGACATGGCCATATGCAAATCAGTCTGACCCTGTGCCTCATGGGAACAGTCCAGCCTGAACTGCCAAGCCATGCCTTCCCTGGACCTGAAACCAGCTTCCTAGGACCGGTTTCTGGCATTCCAGCCATCTTCAGCCAGGCTTTCTTGAATCCGTGGCAAAGTGAGCAGGGGACTCACGTATGAGCATACCCTGCCAACTTATTGCGAACAAAGCGGTACAAAAGGGGGTGGTGATGGACGAAGCATCTGAACCAATCAAACACTCACACCCAGTCAAAAGGTCTGGGTTTAATCCATCATCGTTCTTTAGCCCACACTGCCACCCCAGTTCAGACATGGCCATATGCAAATCAGTCTGACCTCTGTTCTCAGTTAGAGCACAGACCTGTGTGGTCCATTGTCTCTTCAGTTGGGTCCATTACATCTGCCCACACTGACAGAGTTAGATGTTAGGACATTTGCTTACATCCACAGATGTAAGACGAGGCTCAGTGATTGTCTCTTTCCCACGTAGATAGTGTCTCCTTGGGGCTTCTGTTGATTGTGTCTCCTTGAGGCATCTGTTGATTGTGTCTCCCTTGAGGCTTCTGTTTATTGTGTCTCCTTGAGGCTTCTGTTGATTGTGTCTCCTTAATGTTTCTGTTGACTCTCTTTGATGCTTCTGTTGATTGTGTCTCCTTGATGCTTCTGCTGATAGTGTCTCCTTGATGCTTCTATTGATTGTGTCTCCTTGAGGCTTCTGTTGATTGTGTCTCCTTGATGCTTCTGTTGAGTCTCCTTGATGCTTCCGTTGATAGTGTCTCCTTGAGGCTTCTGTTGATTGTGTCTCCTCGAGGCTTCTGTTGATTGTGTCTCCTTGATGCTTCTGTTAAGTCTCTTTGATGCTTCTGTTGATTGTGTCTCCTTGAGACTTCTGTTGATTGTGTCTCCTTGATGCTTCTGTTGAGTCTCCTTGATGCTTCTGTTGATTGTGTCTCCTTCTGTTGATAGTGTCTCCTTGATGCTTCTGTTGATTGTGTCTCCTTGATGCTTCTGTTGATAGTGTCTCCTTGCTTCTGTTGATTGTGTCTCCTTGAGGCTTCTGTTGATTGTGTCTCCTTGATGCTTCTGTTGAGTCTCCTTGATGCTTCTGTTGATTGTTGATAGTGTCTCCTTGATGCTTCTGTTGTGTCTCCTTAATGCGTCTGTTGATAGTGTCTCCTTGATGCTTCTGCTGATTGTTGATAGTGTCTCCTTGATGCTTCTGTTGATTGTTGATAGTGTCTCCTTGATGCTTCCGTTGTGTCTCCTTGAGGCTTCTGTTGATTGTGTCTCCTTGATGCTTCTATTGATTGTGTCTGTTGAGTCTGCTTGATGCTTCTTTTGATAGTGTCTCCTTGAGGCTTCTGTTGATTGTGTCTCCTTGAGGCTTCTGTTGATTGTGTCTCCTTGATGCTTCTGTTGAGTCTCTTTGATGCTTCTGTTGATTGTGTCTCCTTGAGGCTTCTGTTGATTGTGTCTCCTTGATGCTTCTGTTGAGTCTCCTGGAGGCTTCTGTTGATTGTGTCTCCTTAAGGCTTCTGTTGAGTCTCCTTGATGCTTCTGCTGATTGTGTATCCTTGATGTGTCTGTTGAGTCTCTTTGAGGCTTCTGTTGATAGTGTCTCCTTGATGCTTCTGTTGATTGTATCTCCTTGATGCTTCTGTTGATAGTGTCTCCTTGATGCTTCTGTTGAGTCTCCTTGATGCTTCTGTTGATTGTGTCTCTTTGAGGCTTCTGTTGATTGTGTCTCCTTGATGCTTCTGTTGAGTCTCCTTGATGCTTCTGTTGATTGTGTCTCCTTGAGGCTTCTGTTGTTTGTGTCTCCTTGATGCTTATGTTGAGTCTCCTTGATGCTTCTGTTGATTGTGTCTCCTTGATGCTTCAGTTGATTGTGTCTCTTTGAGGCTTCTGTTGATTGTGTCTCCTTGATGCTTCTGTTGAGTCTCCTTGATGCTTCTGTTGATTGTGTCTCCTTGAGGCTTCTGTTGTTTGTGTCTCCTTGATGCTTATGTTGAGTCTCCTTGATGCTTCTGTTGATTGTGTCTCCTTGAGGCTTCTGTTGATAGTGTCTCCGTGAGGCTTCTTGGGTGCCCTTTCTCACCGTGACAGTGAACTTCTGTCATCTTCTAGAGCAGGGTAGTTGGTGTCATTCTAGTTGGTTTCCAGGTCTTCATATTCTAACTCAACTGGGCTCTAGAGTTCCCAGGTATGTCTTGGAGTGGGAAATGTTTCAAATCGGCTCTCGGCCATTGGCTTTCATGGTTGTCAGCCGTTCCGGGCTGTGGCTCGCGTTAGCGCAGTATGGCATTCTGGGTCACCCACTCTTCATAGTCTGTGTTTGCTTCAGTAATGCCCAGTCACATACACCGATGCCAGCGGTGCATGCATGCCTTCTCTTGTTGGTAAGCTGTTTCATCTTTTTTTGCCCTTCCGGTCTTGCAGACGTACCTCTACAGATGTGGCTGTGGGAATGTCTCTGTCCTGCTAGGAATGAGGGTGCGGGTCTGTTGTCCCAGCATCAGTCATTGCCCGGTGGGACTGTGTGGGGTGGGGTGTTGCACTATACCCTCAGAATAATGTTGAGATTCTATTGGACAGTTCAAGAGACTGATCAATACGGCTTGACACAGCAGGCTGACACAACGAACAGGAATATCAGGGACACTGCAGGACCGACCCGCCCAGATGGGGCCCTTCCCACGAGCAAAAGCTTTGGCCCACTACTAAGGATAACAACAGCATTTTCAAGCAAGTGCAGAGGTACTGGAACCATATGTACGGGCAGTAAATCCCAGCCACATCGTGTTATCTCGTTCACTCACTCCCTCCTGGAAGATAGTCCCACGAAAACAGCACAGCAGGAACAACAATCTAAAAAGCTCCGTACAAGCGTCAAGCAAGACCACTGCCAAAGTTGACATCCAAAATACACGGAAAGCAAACACCATAACGCAATTGCAAAACATTAATTTGGAATTGTCACAAAACTTGCTGGATTGCTGCTTTTGCTCGAGGGACCCAGACGCATCTGTGCCTTAAAAGCGGCGCAGGAGTTGCGTCGCAAGCGCAACACAGCTCCAGCAATGCTCTGGGGGGCCCTATTGTTACAATGCTGCGTCAATCCTAACGCCTGCTTCAAGCAGGCGCAGGGTTTTGATGCAGCATGGGCCCAAAAGTGACTGAGTAAAATCTTGTAGATTTCACTCAGCCACTTTTAGGAGGTGTTCCTGCGCCGGAACGCCCCCCCCCCCAGCGCAGGACCGCCTCCTTCTGGTGCAGGGCTTCACAACGTGATGCATCTCCCAGATGCGGTACAAAAGGGGGTGGTGATGGACGGAGCATCAGAATCAATCAAACACTCACACCCAGTCAAAAGATCTGGGTTTGATCCATCACCGTTCTTTAGCCCACTCTGCCACCCCAGTTCAGACATGGCTATATGCAAATCAGTCTGACCCTGTGCCTCATGGGAACAGTCCAGCCCGAACTGCCAAGCCATGCCTTCCCTGGACCGGAAACAAGCTTCCGAGGACCGGTTTCTGGCATTCCAGCCGTCTTCAGTCCGGCTTGCTTGAATCCCGTGGCAAAGTGAGCAAGGGACTCACATCTGAGCATACGCTGCCACACTTATGGCGGCCAAAGCGGTACAAAAGGGGTTGTGATGGACGGAGCATCAGAACCAATCAAACACTCACACCCAGTCAAAAGATCTGGGTTTGATCCATCACCGTTCTTTAGCCCACTCTGCCACCCCAGTTCAGACATGGCTATATGCAAATCAGTCTGACCCTGTGCCTCATGGGAACAGTCCAGCCCGAACTGCCAAGCCATGCCTTCCCTGGACCGGAAACAAGCTTCTGAGGACCGGTTTCTGGCATTCCAGCCGTCTTCAGCCTGGCTTGTTTGAATCCAGTGGCAAAGTGAGCAAGGGACTCACGTCTGAGCATACCCTGCCACACTTATGGCGGCCAAAGCGGTACAAAAGGGGGTGGTGATGGACGGAGCATCAGAACCAATCAAACACTCACACCCAGTCAAAAGATCTGGGTTTGATCCATCACTGTTCTTTAGCCCACTCTGCCACCCCAGTTCTGACATGGCTATATGCAAATCAGTCTGACCCTGTGCCTCATGGGAACAGCCCAGCCCGAACTGCCAAGCCATGCCTTTCCTGGAACGGAAACAAGCTTCCGAGGACCAGTTTCTGGCATTCCAGCCGTCTTCAGCCCGGCTTGCTTGAATCCAGTGGCAAAGTGAGCAAGGGACTCACATCTGTGCATACCCTGCCACACTTATGGCGGCCAAAGCGGTACAAAAGGGGGTGGTGATGGACGGAGCATCAGAACCAATCAAACACTCACACCCAGTCAAAAGATCTGGGTTTGATCCATCACCGTTCTTTAGCCCACTCTGCCACCCCAGTTCAGACATGGCTATATGCAAATCAGTCTGACCCTGTGCCTCATGGGAACAGTCCAGCCCGAACTGCCAAGCCATGCCTTCCCTGGACCGGAAACAAGCTTCCGAGGACCGGTTTCTGGCGTTCCAGCCGTCTTCAGCCCGGCTGTAGAGCTTGCGAAGCAAACAGAGGGTGTTGAAGCAGGAGGAGGAGACGGCATTGACTTGTTGGGTCATTGACAGAGAGGAGTCCAAGATGAAACACAGGTTGCGTGCGTGTTCTCATTCACCGGTGCATGGAGATTTGAGTTGTAAATGGGGGCCAGTTATCAGTTTTGATGACCTGTGGATTTCCCCAGACAACAAACACCTCATCTAGTGCATGGATGATGGAGTTGGAGCTGGTTGATGTCATTGACTTAGCTACAGCGAAGCATGAAGCGCGAGTTCTTGTCCCTTACAACATAGATGTATTTGCCTGACTTCAGGGAGCTAAAAAATACTTAGAACATTTTGCCAGACTCGGTCAGAAAGTGACAACCTCTACAGTGGGAGGTGGAGAGAGTTCCCCTTAACTGCTTGGCAAGGGGCACCGGCTTGCAGTGTCTCTTCAACTAGGTTGTGGAATCCTACCTGGTCTCCTATAGCTCTTTTTTGTGGCAACTATCCCCCAATGTACCTTATGTGCTAGGTCTACAATTTGTTGCTGTTTAGTTGTTGGGCTTATGAGACACTTCTCTCTGAGCCCATCGGAGGTGACTGCAAGTTCATCTTACATGTGACAAAATGTGGAGATCTCACTTTCGGCTCCCGTTGTCTTTTCAAGGTGTTTCCTTTTGTCTTGTTCTTTCTCTTCTTTACTTCCTATGGTTGGGGTCACTGAGTGTGTTCTCAAATAGTTTGGACAGGGACAGATCACGCTGTGACTTGGTTTTCGATGATGTAAACATAGTCTTTGGCTCTGAATTTTCTGTTATTGTAGGCCAGTAACAAATGCCGTGACATGTAATAAATCCACATTTGTAAAGCGCACAATCACCCGTAAGGGTCTCTAGGCACTGGGGGCCGTCGGGAAGATTAAGCAAGCTATAGCCCAGAGTTACATGGTGCTGTGCTAATCTGCCGCCGGTGCCGGGGATCGAATTGTGATCCCCAGATTCCGGAGTCAGTCGCCCTAGCCACGGCTGGGTTGTCGTCTTTCCCTGGTTTGTGGATTATGGAGTAGATGGATTCTTTTAGGCAAATCTCCCACCTCTTCATGCGTTGTCGCATTTTTTGCTGTTGGATTTCTGAAGATTGTTGTGAGGACCTGATGGTCTGTGTTACTATGGTGAAGTCCTTCCTATACACAAAGACAAGATAGTGTTCGCAGGCTCGCACAATGGCTAGGCAGTCTTTCCGTTGCTAATACGCCCTTTTAGTGCCTGTGAGGCTTCGACTATCATAGAATACAACATGCCTCTGTTCGAATCCTTTCTTGGGTTGGGCCAATATGGCACAGTCCTACTGAGCTGGCATCAACAGTTAATTCGGTGCATAGTGTAGAGTCAAACTAAGGTATGCTAGTGATGTGATGTGATGTGAAAGATTCTTATATAGCGCAACTAACACCTGAAGGTTTCTTGGCGCTTGTGTGGGGGAGGCAGAAAAGAAAAGGTGAAAAAGAGCTAATTATAGGCTTCAGTGAACAAAAAAGTTTTTAGAAGAGATCTGAACCTGATATAGGTGGAGGGTAGCCTTAGAGAGAGGGGAAGGGCATTCCAGAAAGAAGGGGCTAAAAAAGAAAACCTAAGGCCGCCGTGTTTCTTCCTCTTAAATCTAGGGACTGTCAGCAAGGCCAGCTGAGACGAACGAAGGCTGCGAGAGGGAACATAGGGGTGAAGAAGGGAAGAAATAAATGAGGGGCCTCCGCCTGCAAGGGATTTAAAAATTATGCAGCCTAGTTTAAACTTGCAGCGAGCAGTGTCCGGTAGCCAATGTAGGCTTTTCAAAAGGGGGCGAACGTGTTGATGTCTGGGTTGGTGAGAGATGAGGCGGGCGGCCTGATTTTGGATCAGCTGCAGTCTTTTGGTCAGATAGTCGGGAATGCCTACATAGAGTGCATTTGCGTAGTCAATTCGTGAAATGACTAACGCCAATAAAGCCAGAGTGAGGGCCTCGGTGGTGAGGAGGCGAGAGATTTTGCGGATCTTCCTAAGCTGGAAATGACTGGAAGATACTACCGCATTAATCTGGGACTTCATTGAGAGGTCACTACTAATAATGACCCCCAGGCTTTTTGCAGAGTTGACTGGGCAAGGTGGACTGCCCAGTCTTGTTGGCCAGAAGGAGGGCTGCCAAAGGTTAGGAGATCCCCCGACAAGCACTAGCTCGGTCTTGTCGGGGCTGAGCTTAAGATGGTTTGAGCTCATCCAATCGCTGATGAAACAGAGGGTGGTTTGAAAAGTGGAGATTGACTGATCCGAAGGGTCGATGGTAAAGACCAGTTGAATGTCATCCGCGTAATTAAACGAGGTGACATTCAGGCTGCGGAGGGAACGGATCAGGGGAGCCAGATATAGATTAAAAAGAAGTGGGGACAGGGAGGATCCCTGGGGCACGCCACAGGTTAGCCCAACCTGACCGGCTGAAAACTGAGACAGCCTGACAGCTTGTTTGCGTTCAGACAAAAAAGAGTGGACCCAGTTAAGGGCAGTACCCCGAATGCCGGCTTCTCTGACACGGTCAACAGGAATATCATGGTCGACCGTGTCAAAGGCGGCTGACAGGTCCAGCAGGACCAGGGCCTGACAGATGTTAGCGTCAGCCCCTCTACGCAGTTCCTCCATAACAGAGAGTATGACAGCCTCTGTAGAGTGCGCGGGTCTAAACCCGGCCTGCTGGGAGTCTAGAAAACCGGATTCCTCGATAAAGGTGCTGAGAGTATTGGTAACATGTGACTCCAGCACCTTACTGAGGAAGGGAAGAAGAGATATGGGGCGAAAGTTACTCATTATCAGAGGGTCTGCCGAGGGCTTTTTTAAAATAGCCACCACCTCTGCCTGCTTAAAAGAGCAGGGGATCTCACCCATAGCCAGAGAGTTGTTCAGAAGGGCCAGGGGGGGTTCAGGGCATACGGAGAAGGCTTCACGAAGAACGATGGGAGGGCAGCAGTCGCTCGGTGAGCCAGAGGAGACTTTATGAAGCAAAGTAACAAAGCCTTCCTTCGAAATGGGAGGGATCTGGGATAGGGTATGGAAATCAAATGGAGGGCAGGAAGCGTCCAATAAAGGGAGAATAGGCGGGACTTGAGTAGAAATACTGTTTTTAATCTTAGTTATCTTATCGATAAAAAAATGGTTGAGGGAGTCACAAAGTGACTGGGAAGGGAGAGGTGCAATGGTAACTCTGTTAGGGTTGGATAACTCCTCTACTATGGAGAAGATGTCTTTGGATTTATTGGTGGAGTCCAGGATCTTTTTTGAAAAATACACTGTCTTAGCTAAAGATATGGCTGCTTTGTACTCTTTGAGTAAGGTGGAAAATGCCAATTTTGTATCTAAGCTATAGCCCCGGCGCCAACGCCATTCAGCCTGTCGGAGGCCAAGTTTCAGGGCTTTAAGTTCCTCAGTGAACCACCTTTGGGCGTCATGACGGCGCCTGGCTCTGATCGACTTTAAAGGTGCCACAGAGTCAGAAGCAGAGGTGAGCCAACTGGTCAGTTCCTGGGCTTGTGTGTTGATGGATCCGAGGCTGGAGGGGGCAGAAATACTGAGAAGGGAGGTGAATTGACTAAGATCCGCCCTGCTCCAATTACGAGCAGAAAAATTAGTCTCTAGGGCATTGGTGACAATAAGGGGCATAGCTAGGGAAAAGGTGATCATGTAGTGATCGGACCATAAGCAAGGAAGGACCAGGGGAGTGGAGATGTCCAGACAAGAGGTCCAGACCTGGTCCAAAATGTGGCCCTTAATATGTGTAGGTGAATGAATGTGCTGGAAGCAATTTAGGCCCAACATAAGGTCGGAAAAGGCTAAAGAGCATGGGGATTCATGAGGGTCAGAGGGCAGTAGTTAAAATCGCCAGCGACCAGGATATTCGTGTTATTGACAGCGAGTTGAAACATGAGATCGCCAAACTGAGCAGAAAAATTGGGCATGGGCTGGGGAGGGCGATAGACCAGGACACATATAAGAGATGAGCCAGGCTGCTCCAGCCTGAGTGCTAGACAGTCGGTCATGTGAATAGTAGGGATGACTACAGGAGAAAAGCGAATTGAGTGCTTAATAATGGCTGCCACACCTCCGCCAGGTTTACCGGGGGAGCGGTTTGCCTGGAGGATATAGTAGCCCGGCGGAATAGCCGCGAGGATATCAGGGGACGAGTCCTCATTGAGCCAAGTCTCGGTAAGAAGTAAAAGGTCAGGTTGCTCGGATCCCAGGAGTTGAAATATATCAAGCTGATGACTCACCAAGGAACGGGTATTAAGATACATTTCTGAGAGCTTGGGTTTGTGGGTCCTAATGGAGGGGGAAGGGCTGAGCCGAGAAGGCCGGGCGGGGGAATTGGGAGCATCAGAAAAGGCTAGGATTTCCGGAAAGGCTCTTCTAGACATAGATAGGCCCGGTGAAGAGTATCTAAGTGAGGGCTCAGGGGGAGGGAGTGCGGAGTCATGAAGATGGACAAGATCCGACCGGGTATATATCAGGTGACGGGCAGAATGGCATGCCCCGTGCCCCGGTCAGACATGGACGAGCGCAGACGGGCTTAACTCAGGCGCAACTCCGGCGCGCCTTCGTCGCGCCCGCTGCGCTCGTCCGCTGCGCTCGTCCGCTGCGCTAACACATAGGGCACGTTTAAATAGGGCCGGATCTCGGGGGTGTGGCGATGAAGTAGTGGTGCTACTGGCTCACATCTAGATAGCTTGGAAGATTTGTTCCTATTCCTGTGTGTACTCGAACCTGCAACCTTGTTTTGTGAATTCCTTTTAACCCGTTGAGTGCTCATGACGAGCTCAGCTCGTCATGATGCACGGTTGAGCTGCACTCATGACGAGCTCAGCTCGTCACGGCCGTTGGAACTTTCGGACGCGGGGATAATTTCCCAGCTGTGCTGAACGTTCCAAAACGGGTGTGGCTGTGACCAGCTCAGCTCGTCATGAGTGCAGCTCCACTGTGCCTCATGATGAGCTGAGCTCGTCACAAGCACAGCAGCACGGCGCGCGGCCCCCCTCCCCCCGCAGTGAAGGGGTTAAGGGGCTGCTCATGGTGGCTTAGTTCTTGATGCATCTAGAGCTTCCTAGTGACATGCAGAACCTGTGTACCGTGGTGTAGAGGTGTGTCTCGTGTAGGAGCCTGTACTGGAAGCATACCCTTCCAGGACAACATTGGCTGCCTAGACAAACTCTGTAAGATTACACACACTGAATGTGTGCTATGCAGTGAAGCATGTTGAATGTTTCGAGAACGTAAAATATTCCTCCTTCTTAGCACCTTCTTCAAGGAGGCAATAGCTTTAGTCACAAAGCCTGGTCTGGCTGTCCCTCTAGAGTGGTTTGTTTGGAAAACTATGGAAATTTATGCAGATGCACTCAAGTAACACCCAAGTACTGCTCCTTGATGCAAAGTGGCGCAAAGCAGTGAGGAACACTATTTATGCTGAGAAATGGGCACCGTTTGAGCACTAAAGACCGTTAACACTTAAACGTTAGTGCCCTTGAAGTCTTTGCAGGAGTTTGTGCCCGTGCAAAGTTTTTGTAAATCTGTGCAGAGGAGAGTAGAAACAAACCAAGGGCCATATTTTCAAGAAAGGGCGATACATTATCGCCGCTTTTATCGGCAGGAAACTGCCACTAAAGCGGCGATAATAGGCTTGATAATATGCCCTTGTGAATTCCCATAGAAGCCCAGGTTCTGGTGTAACCTGGGCTTCTATGGGAATTCACAAGGGCAGATTATCAAGCCCATTATTGCTGCTTTAACTGCAGTTTCCTGCCGATAAAAGCGGCGATAATGAATCGCCCTGTCTTGATAATATGGCCCCAAGTTAGTTAAACGTTTGTTGTTGAGGCCTCTTTAGAGTTCAAAATTGTTAAAGCCATTGAGATTCGCTCACTTGAAATATTGCAGTGAATGTTTATTATTGTGAGTTGTTGTGGATTTAATAGACAGATTACCAAGGAAGTGAAAGACCCACCGGCAATCATGGGCATTCAGTGGAGCACATGCCTTTTTAGGTTGGGGCTTCTGACCCAATGTCTGCCATGCTTTTTTCATAGCAGGAAAGAAACAATAGGGCAGATTTACAAGTCCCTTGCGCTACTTTTGCTACACTTTTCCCACGTAAAAAATTACGCAAAAGTGTCACAAGGGCCTTGTAAATAAGCCCCAATGTCCCTAAACGTTGGAAGAATAAACCTAGGGGCAGATGTAGGTAATTTCCATTTTGCGATTCGCAAATAGCGTTTTTTAAGGAATCGGTATTTGAGCATAGCAAAATGAATGTAGGTAATAATTTGCAAATTTTTTGCGAATCTCTAACATTCCTTATTTGCGATTAGCAAATTGCGAATCGCAATTAAGGAATGAGTGTCCATTCATTCCTATGGGCCAAAAGGCCCATTGGAATGAATGGGGATACATTGTCAAATTGCGATTTTCTGCGAGAAAATTGCAATTTGAGAATAGCAATTCCAAGGGTGCCATGGTGTCCAAAGGACACCTGTTGCACCACTGGAATGTGTCTGTAAGTACATGTGCCGTACATACATGCCCTAAGGGCATGTCTGTGCGCCACATGGAACTCAGAATAAAAAAAAAAAATCATTTTGAAAGGAAATCGCAAAATACCATCTACTTGAAGTAGGTGGTATTTTGCGATTCCTTATGCAAAAATCGCAATTTTTAAGGCACCCCTACATATTTTTAAGGCACCCCGTCCTGACTCGTCAGAAGCGGTCGCTCCTCCTCACGCTGCTTCCCCGACCTTCATTGTGGTATCGTGACCTGCATTTAACTGCGCCAGATTTGTTGATTTATTCTCCTTCGTGAGCCAGATCGCCACTTAGCGCTCCATTAACTTACAACTTGTGCAGATTGACATATTAGCGTAGCGCTACTCCCAATTGTGCTGATTAGCATATTAACATAGCGCTAGCCTTCCATAGCGCGCTGCAACGCTCTGCTTTGTTTGTGCTGCCTGCATTCAACTTTTTGATTAATTGTGTCCCAACCCTGCATTGAATTTGGCCGACTGCCATCTTGTCTAGCTTGTTGTTGTTTTGCCTTCCCTCCCCGGATCCCTACCCCGCCTCCCGCCTCCCAGCTGCTCCGCCCTTGCCCCTCCCCCCTCCACTATCTATATATGACAGATGTCTTTTCGCGCAGCAATCACGCGCAGCGGAAGCGCCCGATGTGTGCCGAAGGTAAGCCCGTCTACGCCCGTCCGCGCCTGGACCGCGCCCAGCGCCATACCCCCTGGTCCTCGCAAACCGCTCCCCTCCCGCATAATGTATGACGCCGCCACCCTCCTAGCCCTTAACCCCGGACACTCCCCTCTATGCTGCGTAGCTTCCCCAGGCCACACCCATGGACCCTTCGCCTGCCACTCCTGCAAATATACCAGCATCAAGACCCATACCACTTCCACTAACCCCAAACACAGCTCCGACTCCAACCACCTGAAGTGCATCCTGCTGAACACCCGCTCAATCCACAGACACGCCACCGAACTCTGGGATCTACTCGACACTACATCACCGGACGTCGCCTTCCTTACTGAAACATGGATGAACGCATCATCAACACCCGACATCGCCATAGCCATCCCGGACAATTACAAGATCATCCGAAAAGACCGCACCGCCAAAACAGGAGGAGGCATCGCCATCGTCCATAAGAACACCATCAAAATCACGACCAGCTCCGACGATAACCTTACAACCGCCGAACACCTTCACTTCCAGATCCACACCGACCCGATGACCACACTCAGAGGCACCCTCATCTACAGGCCTCCAGGAACCCGTAAACAATTCAGCAAAGACATCACTGACTTCATCAGTCCACATGCCCTCGCCTCCGAGAACTACATTCTACTAGGAGACCTCAACTTCCACCTGGAAAAGAAAAACGACAGCAACACCGCCACCCTTCTTGACAACCTAGCCAATCTCGGCCTCAAACAACTTGTTGACACCCCCACCCATTCAGCCGGACATACGCTCGACCCAATCTTCACCTCAAGCAAACACATCTCCTTCGATCGCACCACAGCTCTCCATTGGACGGACCACAGCTGTGTTCACTTCAGCTACAAAACCACCTCGACCCACAACCCCCCACAACCTATTCCCCGAAGAAAATGGAACAAAATCACCACCGACCAACTCCTCACATCGCTCAACCAAAACCCACCCGCCCTCTCATCGGACCCAAACCAAGCTGCCATTAAATTCAAACAATGGATCACTCACAGCGCTGACGAATTAGCACCCTTGAAAAACCATCACACCAAACAAGACAGCAAAAAGGCCCCCTGGTTCAACGATGACCTTAAGAAATCCAAGAAACTTTGCCGTACTCTCGAGAAAACATGGAGAAAAAACCCAACCACCGACAACATGACCACCTTCAAGGCAGCCACCCGCAAACACCACCAGCTGATTCGATCCACCAAGAAATCAGCATTCAAGAATCGACTCGACAACAACGCCCATAACAGCAAGGAACTATTCAACATCGTCAAAGAATTCACCAACCCCACCGCAGCCTCAAACGACATCACTCCCTCCCAAGACCTCTGCGATTTGCTATCCTCCTTCTTCTACAACAAAATTGCCGACATACATAACAGCTTCGAAAACAGCTCCAACGAACAATGCTCTCCACCCCCCTCAGAACCTAAACCGCCCTCTAACAACCTCAGCGCATGGAACCCAATCACCACTGAAGACACCATCCGCCTAATGAACTCCATCCACTCTGGCTCGCCAACCGACCCATGTCCCCACCACATCTTCAACAAAGCAGACTCCATCATCGCACCCCATCTCCGTGATGTCATCAACTGCTCCTTCAACTCTGCTACCTTCCCAGAAAGCTGGAAACATGCCGAAGTCAGCGCCCTCCTGAAGAAACCCACAGCAGACCCCTCTGAACTTAGAAACTACCGCCCCATATCCCTCCTCCCATTCCCGGCCAAAGTCATTGAGAAAGCCGTCAATAGCCAACTCGCCGCCTTCCTCGAATCCAACAACTCCCTCGATCCCTCACAGTCCGGCTTTCGAGCCAAACACAGCACCGAAACCGCCCTCATCGCAGCAACAGACGACATCCGAACACTACTGGACAACGGAGAAACAGTGGCCCTCATTCTACTCGACCTCTCCGCCACCTTCAACACTGTCTGTCACAGCACCATCATACAACGCCTCAGCAACATCGGCATAAAAGGAAAAGCCCTGGACTGGATCATCTCGTTCCTAGCTGGGAGAACTCAGAGAGTCCAACTTCCCCCATTCAAATCAGAGGCCACTGAAGTCATCTGCGGTGTACCACAAGGATCATCACTCAGTCCCACCCTCTTCAACGTTTACATGAGTCCACTCGCTTCCATCGCGCGTCAACACAACCTTAACATCATCTCCTACGCTGACGACACCCAGCTGATCCTTTCCCTCACCAAAGACCCCAACACCGCCAAGACCAATCTTCACGAAGGCATGAAAGAAGTAGCCGTATGGATGAAAAACAGCCGCCTAAAACTTAATTCGGACAAAACGGAAGTGCTCATCCTAGGATCATCCCCTCTGCCTGGAACGACTCAGGGTGGCCTTCGGATCTGGGCTCAGCACCCATACCCACAGACCACGCACGTAACCTTGACTTCATCCTAGACTCCTCACTCTCGATGACCAAACAAGTCAACGCCGTCTTATCCTCCTGCTTCAACGTACTTCGTATGCTCAACAAAATCTTCCATTGGATCCCCGCCGAGACAAGAAAGACTGTCACCCACGCACTGGTTACGAGCCGACTAGACTACGGAAACACCCTCTACGCCGGAATTACAGCCAAATTACAGAAAAAACTCCAACGCATCCAAAACGCATCAGCGAGACTCATCTTGGACATCCCTCGCCAAGATCACATTACCGGCCACCTGAAAGACCTCCACTGGCTTCCCGTCAACAAGAGAATAACATTCCGTCTCCTCACCCACGCACACAAGGCCCTCTACAAACTAGGGCCCGAATGCCTCAACACTCGACTATCCTTCTACACACCCAGCCGCCAACTAAGATCCTCCAATCAAGGCCTCGCCGCAGTTCCGCGTATCCAAAGATCCACCATGGGAGGTAGATCCTTTTCCTACTTGGCAGCCAAGACCTGGAACTCACTCCCCACTCACCTCCGCCTTATACAGAACCACATCTCCTTCAGAAAAGAACTTAAAACCTGGCTATTCGATAAATAACGAACCCCTTCCCCAAGTGCCTTGAGACCCTCTGGGTGAGTAGTGCGCTATATAAATTCTTGAACTTGAACTTGAACATAGCATGCCACCTACATACCAAATGGGCGTTTGCGAATTAAGGCGTTTGTGATTTGCAAAAGCCTTCCTACATATGCCCTCTAGTGTGCTAGGGACAATCATTTTTCATTAAAAAAAAAATCCAGTCATTCGGTTTTGTTGGCCTGGCTAGTGTGGCATTGTGCACATTCAGAAAATGTGCTTCTGCATATTGGCAGAAGAACTTTCAGCATAATAGCCAATCATATGCAGGAAACTTTCTGGCCTGTTATTTGCCTTGATAGTCGCTGGCTCTATATACTGTGTGATTGAGCATAAAATAAAACCTATTGAATTATGCAGGTGCAGATTGTAATACATCTCTATTGTTTCTTCCACAGTTGGCCATCAGTGAGCAAATAACTGGTAAGCAAACAAGAATACCTTTAAACAAGAAATGTACATTGACCGTCAGAGAAGGGTGGATTGTCTTTGCTGACAAAAAAAGATTGTTTTTCATTTGAAACCTAAATTGTGCTCTATTGGCTCAGTGTTTGAGGCTGGGTTAGAATATGGTGCACACTTATTTAAGTGGGCACCCTGCACTAATCCAGACAACCCTTATGGCGATGTTAGTGGTCTTAGACAACCTTAGAAAGCTCTCTAAATGGTAGCTGTGGAGAGCAGCCTTCAGGAGTGTAAAGCATCTTGTTTTACCAGAACGTAATCTTATAGGTATAGATTAAGGGAAATAGAACGACACAGAATATTTACAAAAAATAAGTATTTAGTATAAGACACCCACAAACACATACACATATCTCCTACCCGGCGATATACCCAATTTACACAATACTTTGCAATAAAAACAGGTAGTTAGCACAAATACACAATGATCAACAGGGGGAGACCAAACCATATACTACACGGGGTGCTCCGAGGACTTTCTTGCCATATTGCTGGGGGCCACTTACCTGCCTGTTGCTGTCGCTGTCCTCCTCCTCTCGCTCGCCGCTGCCGCAGCCCACCACCAACGCAGCGCGGCTAAGGAGCGAGGAGAACCTCAACCCCCAGAAGCCCTAGCGGCGGAAGCCGCCCACACAGCGCCCGGAGGCGCTTAAATCAGCACAGAGCCCCGGTGGAGCGGGTGCTCCGAGGACTTTCTTGCCATATTGCTGGGGCCCACACCGAGCCCGGAGGTGCTTCAATCAGCACAGAGCCCCCGCATCGCGGGACGCGCGCGGGCCGCGCCGGGCGAAGCCCGGGACGCGGACGGGCCCGTTTTAGCCCCTTCTAGGCCGGACAAGGACGTGACAGACCATCCCTCTAACATTCATCAGTTTATCTAAGGTTAGTGAGCAGCAGCTAATACTCTGTTTGTAAATTCATTAACAGTTAGTGGAATCCCCCCGGTTAATATATCTGCTACTCCATCTACTGGGAGGGACATTAGAACATCCACGGGAGGAATGCTAATGGGCACTTTGGACAATTTTTTAGTTAGAGTGTCCTCAGCTCTAGCAAAGGACATTGAGCTAACGGAAAAAAGACTGTCCTTGGACATTGCCTTCGATAAAAGATCTTCTTTGGGTGGGCTAGCCGAAGTTCGGTCTCCAGACTTGCAACGGATTGACATCCAAGTCTCTATAATATCTTCGGGGGGGGGGGGAGAGAGGAGTCAGTCACCAGTTTTAGCTGGGCCCTCGACATGTCAGCCACCCTGTCCTATCACTACAACTACAACAGACAAGAGACTGGCTAAAAAAACATGCACTCTGACTGAGATCACACGTTCACCCAATATTAAGACCCGGTCAGCTAGCAGTGCCAGTGCCAAGGCGGGGTTGTCCCAAAATTTACAGGGCTTGCCAGGAAAGCGGAAACATATTGGTGCTATAGCACAGATATCTGGGAGGAAAACAAAATTAGGGACAGTCTCTTCGCTTAACAACTCCCTAACTCAAGGTCCTCCTCATAACTCTGAAAGCTCAATCCCTCCAAGTGAAGGAAGTACACCTCGTGTGGAAGAAACGGGTCTGAGCAAGATGGGACCATCATTTTGGACAAGGCTGGAACGCCTCCTTAAGAAGGCTTGTGTATTATTATGTGAAAGATTGGACTCAATTGAATCTAGATTGGTGTGCCTTGAACTGTCGGTTGCTTCATCACGGGCTAGGGAGGGAAAGCAAATTAGTGGGTCAACCAATAATCAAGTAGGTGTCCTTGGGTCAAATGTAACAGTTGTAGACCCTGCCCCCAAAGTATTGAGTGAAGAGAGTGACAGTGGTAACCTGGCAGGCCCCCGGGTTCAATGCCCTGTATCGGCCCGAATAATATGTTAACCGCCAAACGATCTAGAGATAGGGATAGGCCGCAGTCAAGGGAGCCCAGCCAGTCGGTAATTCACCAGGGGAGATGACAATGTGTGGGTCAAGCCCCAGTTCTTTTTCTGCTCTTGCAATTTCTGATGATAAAGCACCCACGGCAGAGGTTAAATAGGAAATAATTGACGGCAACGTTCTACGTGATTTAGCGTTGGCATTCTCCTGGTCAGGTGAACGATGTAATTTGCGCTTACCCATTTCTTCTTGGAGCAACGACATGGGGTGGCCCAGCCCGGCCTCCTTCCGCCCGACGGCCACAGACGGCCCGCCCTTTGCCCGGGCTTTGCCTGGCGCTCCCACGCAGCGGGGGCCTCAGGTTGAGTATGTAGGGGGCGCGATGACCATTGGGCGGGGCTGAGCTGCGAACGCAGACCAGGTGGTGCAGGTCACGCAGGGACTCCTGGATGACTGAGTCCCTGCAGTGCTCAGGCACCCCTCTCAGCACCCCTCCGCCGCCCGCAGCACAGCGTCCAGACCGGCAGCAACAACACCTCCCCGGGTGTCTCCAGGCACGAAGCGGCACCCGTGGAGCGGGTGCGGCGAGTTGTGGGCTCTGTCCCCAGAAGTTCCTCCACCGCTGTTCTGCTAATTCAAGGCTCCACACAGTGTTAGAAACAGAAGCAGTTCCCGTGTGTGATCAGGGAACACCGGGATAAAAGGGAGCAATGACCATTGGGCGGGGCTGAGCTGCGAACGCAGACCTGGTGGTGCAGGTCACGCAGGGACTCCTGGATGACTGAGTCCCTGCAGCACTCAGGCAGCCCTCTCAGCACCCCTCCAACGCCCGCAGCACAGCGTCCAGACCGGCAGCAACAACACCTCCCCGGGTGTCTCCAGGCACGAAGCGGCACCCGCGGAGCGGTGTGGCGAGTTGTGGGCTCCTTCCCCAGAAGTTCCTCCACCTCAGTTCTGCTAAATCAAGGCTCCACACAGTGTTAGAAACAGAAGCAGTTCCCGTGTGTGATCAGGGAGCACCGGGATTTAAAGGGCGCGATGACCATTGGGTGGGGCTGAGCTGCGAACGCAGACCTGGTGGTGCAGGTCACGCAGGGACTCCTGGATGACTGAGTCCCTGCAGCGCTCAGGCAGCCCTCTCAGCACCCCTCCACCGCCCGCAGCACAGCGTCCAGACCGGCAGCAACAACACCTCCCCGGGTGTCTCCCGGCACGGAGCGGCACCCGCGGAGCGGGTGCGGCGAGTTGTGGGCTCTGTCCCCAGAAGTTCCTCCACCGCTGTTCTGCTAAATCAAGGCTCCACACAGTGTTAGAAACAGAAGCAGTTCCCGTGTGTGATCAGGGAACACCGGGATTTAAAGGGCGCGATGACCATTGGGCGGGGCTGAGCTGCGAACGCAGACCAGGTGGTGCAGGTCACGCAGGGACTCCTGGATGACTGAGTCCCTGCAGCGCTCAGGAAGCCCTCTCAGCAGCCCTCCGCCGCCCGCAGCACAGCGTCCAGACCGGCAACAAAAACACCTCCCCGGGTGTCTCCCGGCATGAAGCGGCACCCGCGGAGCGGGCGCGGCGAGTTGTGGGCTCTGTCCCCAGGAGTTCCTCCACCGCTGTTCTGCTAAATCAAGGCTCCACACAGTGTTAGAAACAGTAGCAGTATTTTTTCAGTATCCAGTCTACCACTTTTAAGTGAACAGTACAGTCACATTGCATTAGGGCTTCTATACATTTAAAAGGACAGTAGCAACAGTTTTCAGTTGGGTTCCTGAAATGGACAGAAGAAACCCATCTAATCAGGCATTCTATACCTTTCAGTGGGCAGTACCAATGTTTCAGAAGGAAGCTTCCATAGCATTAAGTGGACACTTCCAACACTTTACATCAGGGCTTCCAGTACCTTAAAGTGGACTGTTCCAACACTCTACGATTGAGCTTCAGTAGCTTTACATGGACAGTATTAACATTTCTCATCATGCCTTCTGTATTATTAAATGGACAGTCTCAACCCTTCACAATGTCTTTTCTCATCAGGGCTTCTGCACAGTATCAACACAGCTAATCAAGCATTCTGTGCCTTTAAGGCAACAGTAACACAACTCATGAGAGCCTCAATTCATATGTGTGAACAGTACCAGCACTTTTCTTCAGGCTTTCTAGACATTAAGGGGGATTTTTATTAAATTAGTGGCGCTGGGCAGGACAGGAAAGCGCCGTATTCATCCAATACGGAGCATTGCTGTCTTTCCTTCTTGCAATTGCACCGTTTTGGCTGTCTAGTGCCAACGCAGGCACCCTTGCACCATGGTGTCAGAGTGCCTCCGTTGCTTGCAGGATTGTTTTTTGTGCAGCAAGGGACACCTTCCTGCACAAAAACGATTCTGAGAGGCTGTTTAATTTTTCTTTGTGAGCTAGAGAGTGCAGCATATGTAGAAAGAAGAAAAACAGAAGAAAAATGAATATATTTCTCCTTGTTAGGCCTTGCCTGGGGAGGCATAAGATTTTGGCACATTCTCATCGTTTGGGATGCCCAAACAACGTATCGGTTCTCGACCCAAAGAGTTGTTCCCTTCTATAGCCCAGTTGGGCCTGGATGCGAAATCAAACATCCTGAAAGTGTGTCAGATGAAATGTATAGTGTATAGCTGATGCCAAATGTAATATACAGCGACTGTTTCACTCTCCTTGCCTGTCCTAAACCTCTTTTGTTTTCACCACAAATTTTTCTGTCCTTTCCTTCTTGCCTTTCTTTCGCTCTCAAAATACAGACAGAAGGGGCTAGCTATATAAACACCAATGTAAAAACGACTACTACGCATTCTAGGCTAACTCTGTAACAGCAGTGGTGATTGTATTCTTTATAAAAATAATAAAAAAAGAAAAGAAAAAGAAAAAAAAAGATTTTGGCACATTCTCAGGTTTATAGGTCCTTGAAAATCTGAGAATGCTTCAAAAACCATGGGAGTTGTGTGGTAACACCCTCTGCAACGCCCATGGACGCACGCGTCATTTGCACAGAGTAAGGCAGCACAGCGATGTGCACTGCATTGCATTACTCCAGAGTTTTTGAAGCCATTCAGAGCCTCGCAAAGTGGCCTTTGCGTGACTTCATGAATCTGACTTAGAGTCTTGCCTCACACATGTACCACTTAGTGGCCTGATGCAAATGTGATGCAAGCCTCTCATAAATATGTCCTTGAGTCTACAGTAAACGATTACAGTGCCAAATTCTGTTTATATTGGTCCACAAACGCAGTCCTGTGCTCCGCACAACTTTAACAGAAGCCAAGCGATGGATGGGATTGACGTGGAAGAGTGAGGCTATATGGATGTAGATTCACTTCTCGGAATCTATGTGGGATTCTGGTGCCTTTGTGAACACATTATGGTTTCTTTGAGCCCTCAGTAGGTGCAAGGGTGCCACATTCTCTGACGTGTTCTCACATCCAGTTTATAACACTTGTCACATGTCACTTTCACCCTAGATTCCACGGTGCTGGAGCAGGTCCTACAAGCCCTCAAGTCTATCCCAGAAGACTGTAAGGAGGCCCAGGACATCCTTAGGACAATCATCAAGGCACAAACTGGTGAGTGACTGAGAGCAGGCAAGTGCCTGAGACAAGTCTTCTGGTCTGAGGAAAGGTTCAGGGCAACAGAGTAAGAGAGGAGGGGAGGGGAAGGGACCAGGCGTGGAGAGGGGAAGGGAAGTCGAGGAGATGGGGATGGGGAGAAGAGGAGAAGGCACGAGAAATTATCAGAAGCTGGGACTAAGGATGAGATTAGAGGACTACAGATGAAAAGAGAAGATAGGAAAGAGGAGAGGATGCGAGGGGAGAAGAGATAAGGAAAGCAGAGAAGACACAAGAGGGGAGGAGAGGGAAAAGAGAGAGGAAAGGAGAAGAGATGAGAGGAGAGGAGAGTGGAGTGGAGTAGAAAAGCAGAGAAGAGAGAAGTAGAGAGGAGTGTAGAGAAGAAGCAAAGAGAAGAGAAAAGTTAATAGGAAAGAAGAGGGGTGAGGAAAGCAATAAAGGAGAGAAGAGTAAAAAAGAAGAGATGAGAAGATAGAGAGAGAGAGGGGAGCTGAAATGATAATGGGGTAGAGAAGACGAGGACGGAGGAGAGGAGATGGGTTGCACAAGAATTCAAACGAGAAAAGAATTCTTACATGCAATGTTGTCATCAAAATATGTCGGGTTTTTTTTCGGACAATTGTGCCAACTCATTTTAATACTGTGAGTTTGGTATCCTACATCTGCTCTAAATGCAGATACATCTGTTCACGTCCAGAACATTCGTTTAGGGGCTGGGGAATAACATGTTACCCTTTAGGGTTGGGAAGGGGTCGGGTGGCATTTCGCTTATTTTCCCTTTGGTTTTGTTTGAGTCAAACGGCAAGAAGAGCTGCTTGCAATAATTATGGTGATATTCTTATAATGTCATGATGCTGTTGCATGCGATAATTATGCAGTATGAGTTGAATGTTTTTGCAAAATTAACTGCTGTAAGATGTAAACTTTGTAGTATGTTGTCTATGTTCATTGTTTTAAGATATATAAATGTAGCACCAAAATACCTTTCTTTTGAATGAGAAAGGTTGTTAATCAGCTGAAACACGTCTCTATTCTATGTCGAGGGAGGCCCAACGCATTCAAAGGCAGTGATTTCTGCAGTCTTCGAGTGCTTGCTCTCTTCTTTGAAGGACCTTGGGACTACAAAAAATCACATGGTCACAGCAAAAACTGTTGGTCGCTTCTTATTGGGTGTGCTTACCTATGATAAAGGCTCACTGGGAGCCGATCGCTTTCAAGTGTCGCCGCCCACCCCATTATGTTTAACAAAGCACCTATGCTCCAAGTAAAGTTTCAGAGCTCTTTTCTCTTTGGATATTGAATCGACAGGTTTCTCCGTGCCTGTTTTGCTGAAACCACCCTGGAGGGTCTGTGACTCACTATCATATGAGTACTTGTGTGATTACTGCAAGCGCAGCTTTGTGAGCCCGACCCGCTTGCCCCCACTTTAGAAAAAGAAATGGACAATTCCCTGATTTAAATATTTACTGTGGCTGCAAGAAAGGGAGACTTGGGGCGCTGGTTGGCAAAGGACATCGGGAGATTTGGCGACGATATGTAACACTACTCAACGGAGCGCCATGCCATGAAAATACTTTTATGTGTGGTTACAGTGCAAGATACAGAGGCAAAACAACAACGTCCACTGCCAATAACTGTCCAAGAAGCGCCCCTAGCCGTAAGCATTGGTGGAACTGAACACTCATTCGCCGCTCACCAGAACAGAAACGCCTAACTGCCTGATCCAAAGATGGTGGCGAAACAGGGACCATTGACTGTCGAAGCGCTCCTCTTAACAATAGGGCAAGGAGCAATACCTGCAATTTAAAAACCCTCATAGAATACCCAGAGAAGAACTGTATACACTGGCCTCAAAGACATACACTGAGCAGAACTGTATACACTGGTCCCAAAAGCGCCCGAAGCACTGAGTTTACTGGGATACCTGTCACTGAGATGGCTGCTCAACAGAACAGAAGAGCCTGACCCAAAGATGATGGCGCATTGAGCACACATACTGACCTACCACCTCTCATAACAATTGCTTGAGGATCAGCTCAGTTAATATACAAACCCAAAGGTAGAAGTAGAGGACAAACAGAGAGAAGCTTCTAAGGGAGAATCAAACAGCTGCTCTGAGTGATAAGCTGCAAAAAGTCTCCCCCGAGCGGCAGGAATGGCCCCCTTCCACTGCCATTAAGAACAAGATTGTACTCCGGAGAATCTTTGGAAAAGAACAAAGACAGGGACTACCCACCGACACAGCGACACTTGAATTACTATCCTACAAAAAAACGCAGACCCAGGATCTTGAGAAACAGGTCATATTACCCCTCTGTCTGTTCCCAAAAGGGAAGATTCCAACCTACACTAATCACTCACTAAGCTGACCAATGCCCTCGACACCCACCTCCACTGCCCTCATGGTCCTACTAAACATGTCAATACGAACCACTGAGGCACAGACCCCTAATATCGAAAGGCTCACCACACTACATCTCCCCACAGCACACAATGCCAGTTAAGATGGTGGCTCCAGGCCATATTTGACCTATACCATCTGTTAAAGCTTATAACTTCCCCCCCACGGAAACATAACAAACCTATCCCTAAGGGAGTCATCCTCCCATCCGACTAAAACATAATGCCATATGCCACACTAACTTACATCAGCCCCTCCACACTGAATTAACTAAAACCACATGACCTGAACTCCTTCTCTATCAGTTTCTCCCCGAACCTTGCACCGAAAGCAAAAAGAAAATTCAAGCACAGACTGATCAGACAACACCCAGATGCACTATTCGCGAACATATATCACTACTCCTCCAAAGGACAGATGAAAATGGATCTAATTTTTCACACGGAAAGACACGAAAATTGGAACTCCATTCTCAGATCACAGCCACACATATCCAAAACAACTAACACCCCCTATAGCTGCAAACTGACTATCTGAATACCTAACTGCCCTATGCAGAGCGGTACCACCTCTGCGACCATCTACTCTAATGGCACAGTCCTGATCCAAGCCAGTAATGACAACCTAGATGCATTTGACTCCCTCTTCCCCTTGCTAAGAAATGCCTCCTCTCTCACACATCCCCCAGGCCTGACCTACTCCCAATCCCTGCACAGCCTGACATGACAGGAGAGCCCACAAACCAACCCGACGCCCTGTGCCAACACACCAACCTTTCCCCTAGACACCAACCGCACCGACATTCTCCCCGCATAAAACAGCGCAATAAATGCACCCTCTCCAATTCTAAGCGGAGGGACACCGTGAACAAGGCTCTCCAAACCCTTGCTGACTGCCACCTACCCCCCTCATATCACCACCACCAAATAACAACGAACGACCCCAACCCACTGTCAACGACCCTCAATGACCTCCCTCTACCCACACGCAAGAGGACGAGGAAACCACAACACGATCTACCACACCCCATGCCCACGGCCCCTCACAGAGTCAATACTGACAGCGAAAAAAAAAAAAGGCGACACAACATTGATAAGCTCCCTCCTTCTCAGGGCGTCCCCACTCTCAACACCCCCACCACCACCTCTGGGGAGACTGCACATCGTCTCGTCCTGCTAGAAACCCAGTGAGAAACTATAATCCCGGGCCTTAATCAAATTGCACTGAACCTTGCCGCACTCCGAAAGCCCAGCCAACGCCCTCACCTGATTCCCACCTTATCCAGCTCCACACACCAAAGGACTTCCAAGGCTCTGTGCCCCAGCCGATCGCAACCGTCCTCTCGAACCAGAAACAGAGACCCATAAGAACAAGATCTTCAAAGTCCCCAAGCGAAGCGTCGAATCTTGCCTCCTCATACAACACTTCCTCCACTGGCTCCCCAAACTCCAAGATCCAGGTGATCACGGGACTCAGAAGACACCACTCCCCTCCAAGATCCCTAAGACGCCCTGCCTTCCTCACCAAAATCCCCAGGGCCCCCCTAATGAAGACACCCAAAAAGAGGGTACTTCCACCAAGTGCATGCTAATAAACTGCAGATCAGCCACCAAACATGCAACAGAGCTAGCAGAATCAATCCTCAAACATGACATAGACAACACGTTCATCACCGAGACGTGGCTAAAAGATTTCTCTTCCCCAATAATGGATATGCTGGTGCCCCAGGCTTTGCAATCGTCAACAAAGACAGAAAAGACCAACGAGGAGGGGGTATAGCAATCATACAAAAGAACATCTCCATAACGGAACATCTCCTCTACCATCCGCCAGGCAACAACACCACATTCGGAGAACACTTGTTGGAATTGATAGCACACTGCTCACTCCGAGACTCAAAAAAAATCATTCTAGGTGACCTCAACCTACACTGGAACGAAGAAAACAGCTCGCTAATCCAAACCCTGAATGAGCTCCTACGCACCAACAACCTTACCCAAAACTGCTCAGAGGAAACTCATAACAGAGGAGCTATCCTAGATGCCATTATTGCCCAACGAGAGACAGTGGCGATAGACCACATCCTGCCCGTTGACTGGTCCAACCACCACATCATCATATTCCACATCAACCAAACGAACCGATACCTACCCCACACGCACGACCCCCCCTAAATGGGTGAAAAATCTAACTCAGATTCCCTTGGCTGACCTAGAGGAAAAGGTAAGCTCTCTCCTTCCCATCCCCTCAGAGGATCTCGAACAACAGAACTCATCTCCCATTACAACTCAACTATGACCTCCATTCTGGATCAGTTAGCCTGCTTGAAACTAAAAAGAGTGAGGAATATTCCAAAAGACTACTAAGAGCTTCAGAAAGACGCTGGCGGAACAACCCTTCCAAAACCCTCCACGATCAACTCAAATCAGTTTGCAGGAAGTACAACAAACACATAACGAAAAAAACTATTTTTTCTGCAGCGCTCTAGACAAAGCAAATAACAGGCCCAAATAACTCTTCAACCTCATTAGGCAGCAAACTTCCAAACCCCCTACATCCTCAGGTCAGTCCTCCAAAGATCGGCGCAACAACTTCACCAACTATTCCAATGACAAAATCTCCAAGATCGGGCTTTCACTGGACAACAACCATGGCCCCCCTCACAAGATCCCAGCACCAGGGATAGAAGATTTCACACCCAAGAACCCCCCTAAACCCTGGAAATCCTTCAACCCCATCCCAGAAGCAGAGATATTCAAACTTATCTCCACCTCCAAACCCTCATCCCACGTCCTAGATCCAATACCCACCCAACTGGCCAAAATGCTTAAACTCTCCCTAGCCCTGCTCTGGAGCAAGATCATAAATAGCTCACTAAAAGGGCTTCAGAAAAGGCTGCAGCACTGAGACTGAAATCCTCAACGTCATATACGATATCCACAAGTCACTCGATACAGACCATTGGTGCCTACTCATACTCCTAGACCTATCGGCAGCCTTGGAAACGGTTGATCATAACCAGCTCATTAAGGTCCTCCAAGAAAGGGTAGGTGTAGATGAGGTGGTTTTACTCTGGTTCTCCTCCTTCCTCCACAACCTTACCCAAAGAATAAAAATCAAAAACTTCTCATCCGACTTACACCCCGTCAGCAGGGGTGTCCCCCAAGGAACAGTACTTTCCCTGCAACTTTTCAACATCTACATGTGACCCCTCACCAACATGCTTAAAAAAGCCAACATTCCTTTACACCTCTATGCAGATGACACCCAGATCTATCTCGAAACCTCCTCCATTGATGACATTCAGAGACTCAACGATACTCTAAGAGAAGTTCAACACTGGCCATCATTAAATCATCTAAAACTCATCCAAGACAAAACCGAAATCCTCCTCACCTCCAATAAAGAAGAGAACCCCCAAATCCTAGAATGGCTAAAAGCTATTGATGCTCTCAACAGCAATCTCACCATATCCGACTCTGTCAAATTGCTGGGAATCACCCTAGACCCAAAACTTGACATGGCTAAAGACATCTAGAACTCTGCAAAGAGCGCCTTTCTCAACTTGAAACTACTCAACAAAATAAAACACTTTATCCTGCCCAAGGGCCTCAAACAAGTGACTCAATCGCTGGTGCTGTCTAGACGTGAATACCATCCTCACAGGTACAGCAAAATCCCACTTAGCTCCCGTCAGCACAACCCTCAACGCAGCAGCCAGAATGGTCACCAGAGTTAAGAATTATGATCACATCTCACCCGCACTTAGAGAACTAAAATGTCTCCCACTTGAAATGCGTTCCAGCTTCAGAACTGCCTGCCTAACGCACAAAGCCCTGCACACAGGGATACCACACTACCTGGCCTCCAAACTCAAAAAGGCCGGCCAGACAAGGAACCTCAGGAGCACCAACACTCTACTCCTCATCCACCTGAAAACATGCACAAAAAAAACGCTGCCCGGTGCTTCCCTGGAAATGCGCCCAAAATCTGGAACTCCATTCAAGTCCATATCAGGACCATCCCCTCCTTTGTAAAATTCAAAAGACAGCTCAAAGACCTCTTCATCAATCGGTCTCTCCTGAACCGATAGCTACCGTCGAAGTCCACTAGCCAAAACACACTGCAGCGCACTTTAATCGGGAAATTAAGACTTCTACCTCCTCCACCTCCCTGACCCCTGCCTCTATCCCACCTCCCCGTAGGAGGCACAGTTCAAGCCAACAGGCACACAACTTGAATACTACTTGACGTCCATGCATTAACTTACAAAGCGCCTTGAGACAATATGTATACTTCTTGCCAGATTGTGTGACTCATGCATGACAACTGTTGTAAAGCGCTCCGATACCTTAGAGTCTGGCCAGCGCTATATAAAACTCCTAACTAAATAATAATAAATAAATAAATATTAACATTCCGGCATGGTGCAATCTGGGCATCGAAGGACCTTGGGACTACAAAAAATCGCTAGGTCACAGCAACAACTGTTGGTCGCTTCGTATTGGGTGTGGCTCCCTATAATAAAGGCTCAATGAGAACCAAAACGTGTCAGGTGTCACCGCCCACCCCGTAATGTTTACTAAAGCACCTGTGCTCCAAGTAGAGTTTCAGCACTCTTTTCTCATTGGATATTGAATCAACAGGCTTCTCTATGCCTGTTTTGCTGAAACCACCGTGCAGGGCCTGTGGCTTGCTTACATCCGAGTACTTGTGTGATTACTGCGAGCGCAGCTTTGTGAGCCCGACTCGCTTTTTCCCACCTTAAAAAAAGAAAAGGACACTGCCCTGAGTTAAATATTCACTGTGGCGGCAAGAAAGGCAAACGTGAGGTGTTATTTGCCTCGTTCCGACTTGGGGCGCTGATTGCCAAAGGACATTGGGAGCTTTGGTGATGATATTTACCACTACTCAACGGAGCGCCATGCAATGAAAATACTTTTATGGGTGCCTCCAGTGCAAGATACAGTGGCAAAACAACAAAGTGCACTGCAGTCCACTGTGAATATTAACATTTCGGCATGGTGCAGTCTGGGCATCAAAGGCCCCTGGGACTACAAAAAATCACGTGATCAGAGCAACAAATGTTGCTTGCTTCGTATTGGGTGTGCCTACCTATGATTAAGGCTCATTGGGAGCCGAAACGCGTCAGTTGTCGCCGCGTACCCCGTAATGTTTTATAAAGTACCTGTGCTCCAAGTGGAGTTTCAGTGCTCTTTTTTTCTTTGGATATTGAATCGACAGGCTGCTCTCTGGCAGTTTTGCTGAATCCGGTGTGCAGGGTCTGTGGCTCGCTTTCATCCGAGTACTTGTGTGATTACTGCGAGCGCAGCTTTATGAGCCCGACTCGCTTTTCCCCACTTTAAAAAAAGAAAAGGACACTGCCCTGAGTTGAATATTCACTGTGGCGGCAAGAAAGGGAAATATGAGGTGTCATTTGCCTCTTTGCAACTTGTGGTGCTGGTTGCCAAAGGACATTGGGAGATTTGGCGACGATCTGTAACACTACTCAACGGAGCACCATGCAATGAAAATACTTTTATGGGTGGCTACAGTACAAGATACAGTGGCAAAACAACAACATGCACTGCAGTCCACTGTGAATATTAACATTCCGGCATGGTGCACTCTGAGCATCGAAAGACCTTGGGACAGCAAAAAATCACGTGGTTACAGCAACAACTGTTTGTCGCTTCGTATTGGGTGTGCATACCTATGATTAAGGCTCACTGGGAGCCGAAACGCGTCAGGTGTCGCCGCCCACCCCGTAACGTTTAATAAAGCATCCATGCTCCATGTAGAGTTTCAGCGCTCTTTTCTCTTTGGATATATATAATATATATATCTCAACTGCCACTCTAACGTCATTCCGGCTGTCGCCTTGAAAACACCAGAGCATGGACCACAGTTTGGTGCAGAATCAGCGTTTATTTGCTCTTCTCATGCACAGCCATGACGCGTTTCGACCCCTGAGGGCCTTGATCACAACTAATGTTGAATACCGGATTCTCAATTAGCTAAGATAACCGATTTTCAGAAATCATAGGTGGAACGGTAGGTGAGAAAATATTACGTGTTTAAGCCCATAACTAAGACTGTTTTTGCACTGTGGCTTTCTTGTCGAATGCGCATCTGTATTTTAAAGAATTAAGTTTAAGGATTAAAGGAATAAAGACAAAGTTTTTCTACAATCAAAACTTGACCATTTTCTTTTTCAATTGGGAAGCAATCTGGTATACTTTGTTCTGCTGTATATTATGGTCTATAATTGCCTTCATAAATAGTCCACTTGTATGTTTCGAGTGCAGGGACATTTGTGTTTACTAATTGACCACTAATCCTTTTGGGTTCTGGTAGTGTACTACTCTCCGAGAAAGCTCCTCGACGCCTTGGCAGGGTTAGTAAGCGCTATATAAATGCAAATACAGTGCAATTCAATGTATTTCTCATATCCAGATTTTCTAAAAAAAAAACTCAATTTATTGAGCGATAAAATGAAAAATGTCCAACGTCTGCGGCTGTTAGTGAGACTATGCTACAATGCCTTTACTTGTCCTCCCCCCAACACTGCTGGTTACGATCTCTTCCACTGTATACCTCTTGCTTCAGGCCTCCATTTCATTTCCATTGAGCACTGGTCATGTTTTATTCGGTAAAGGGAATGAAATTCGCTGGTATTCTATAAAAAGAATGTTTATTTTCAGTGCACAATGCTCTATTGAAACATGTAAACATTTTACAAGCTTTTCCAAAGGGAAGTTGAGGCAATGATGCTGTTTGATTACATGACAAATTCTAGAAAAGGAATTTTGTTTACTTTCACAATAAACCATATTGCAAATTCTTAGCTCAATCAAGTGACTGTTCAGTATTTCTGAAAATCACATTACTGTTGAATTGGTAATGTGAAATAGATGCCACACACCGGCAAAGTGTGACACAGAATTAGGACAAGTAAAACCACATGAACACAACCCGCAGTAAATCAGGGCCGAGGAGAGAACCAGGACTCGCCTAGAGGTATCTCTTTAACCCCTTCGCTGCGGCGGCTATTCCGCCGCAGCGCTAAGGGGGAGGCGGGGCTGCGCGGCGGTCCCGTGCTCGTGTCGGAACCGCTCCGTCACGGCCCTCGGGTGAGCTGTGCTTGTGACGGAACGGTTCCGTCACGGACCCGCCCGCCCATTAGAACGTCAGCGCAGGCGTGGAATTCGCGCCACGCAGGCGCGGCGAGCGGGCCGTGACGGAACCGTTCCGTCACCAGCACAGCCCATCCGAGGCTCGTGACGGAACGGTTCCGTCACGAGCATGGGAGGGGTTAAGAGAGATCTCCAGGATGGTCCTCAGAGCAGGAGACAGACCGCTCCAGACAGAGACAGCAACCACGTCTCCGGATTAGAGGCAAGAGAAACCAAGCCTTGAAAGAGAGGATAAACAAAACTGGAAACTAAAAACAGAGAGAAACAGAAGCTAGCGGAAAAGTGCGAGAGTGAGAAGAGAGTGGGTGAGGAAGAATGGGGAAGAAAGGTAAATAAAGAGACAGGAAGATGGGAGAGAAATATAGGGACAGAGAGACAGAGGGAGTGAAAAGAGAGGAAGAGGAAGACAGATGCGGTGTCAGAGGAAGAAAGAAAGAGAGGACGTTTGAGAAAGTTACTCAGAAAAAGCGAGAGCGAGAGAGAGGTCTGGAGTGAGCTGGAAAGAAGAATAGACAGAGATTGTGGGAGAAGGAGGAAGAGAAAGCGGGGGAGAAGCTACGAGAGAGAGCGAAACAGAGTGAAAGAGAAGTGGAGAGAGAACGAGAGAGAGCGAGGGGCAGAGAAGCAGGGATTGAAGGTGAGAGGAGAGGAACAGAGTGATTCTAGCAGTAAACACACTGGGGCTTATTTACAACCCTTGCGACACCCGTCGGTCACTTTTCCCATGTTAAAAATGACACTACCTGGTCACATTGTGTTTTATGCACTCGTGAAGTGATGACGTCTATATATTAAATATTAAATGTCACGTGCTCACTGTTATAACATATTTTAACATGAATCTTCTTTGCAGATTACTCCCACACACTACTCTTGTAGGCTAGGCATACACACACAGCACAATATTAATTCAAAAAGTAAACCAGAACCTGTTCTTTTATATATCACAAAGCTACACGTGGAAATGCGCAGAAAGATGTTTATCTGCAGTCTCATCCAGGCCTATTTCATTCACATGTCCGGGACTAATATTCACTCAGACCCACAGATAGTAAAAGTACTCAAATGTCAGGGATTAAGTGTTGCTTTATATGTTTGTAGGCTCTACAGAATTAAAGGAAGCTGTCTTATCTCTCCAAAGACTGGCAGAGCAGAAGGGTGAAGCAACAAAGAGCGTAAAATTCATCTTCACTCAAATTCTGGAATCCAACAAAGGTAAGAGAGACAACACTGCTAACAAAGAATAGTCCAAAACATGGACTTTCTGAGTGAGTGGTGGAGAGTAATAGACATTGATCGGAAATTGGGTTACTAGTTGAAGTAGGTGAAACCCTACTCAACCACAATCTCAGTCAGGGTGAAACACAAGCAAACCCCAAATGAACCTGGGCTTAACCCTCTGGTAGCTTGGCACAAAATAGTCAGGCTTAACTTGGAGACAATGTGTAAAGTATTTATGCAGAACTTCAAACAGTAATAAAGTAAAAACACAACCCAAGCAAAATCCCACACTATTTCAGAAAAATAGAGTAAAATGTAATGAATTATTTGACACTAATCCAATTAGTGGAAGCAGAGTTATGCAATTTTGAAGATGTAGGTAAAAGTAGTGCTTAAAAGCACAAAGCGCCATATGCGGTTAACTGGTTGTGCCGAACCGGGACAAAGTGTAAAATTCAGACTAACCACGATACTGTGCAGGCCAGATACGACTATCATATTAGACCTGCTGAGCAGTGTACCTTAAATCCTAGTTCTCAAGCGTTGCCTCATGCAGCAGCAGTCCAGAGAAGCAGTGAGGTCTTCATTTATGAAGTGTTGAGGATGAATCTTGCAGGGGCTGTTCCGATGAGCTGTGAGGGCTTCAATGAAGTCTGCTGGGAAGGCTGAGATGCAGGTTTGCATCGTAGCTGCATTGGTTTCGATGAGGCACTTAGGAGAGCTGTGTCGGGTTTACATCGCGTTGTGTTGGTTCTGGTGAGACCACAGCTGAGTTGGCAGCTCACCTGTAAACCTGCTTCCAAGGGTTCAGCACTTGAGGGGCACCACTCGAAGCAGGAATGGGTCCAGGTGCCGGGTTCAAGATGGTTGGAGCCTTTTGTCTTCCTAAGGCTCTGTTCAGTAGGCCAGTTAACTAGCAATTGTGGTCACTCTGGTGGTCCTGGGTTGAATATGCAGGTCCAGGCCTTTCCACTCATGTAACAGGGTAGCAGGGTAGCATAACAGTCCTTATTCTGAGTCTTCTACTGGTCCAGAAGTGTACTGAACAGTTGGGCCTGGGAGTTCACTACTTACACCTAATGCCCTTTGGAGTGGGAGAAGCTTTTGAACAATCCCCTACAGACATTCTTGGAATTTCCTGCCTCAGTGCCCTGGCCCTAACATATCTGGGGCACAAAAGACTAGTACCCTTTGTGGGTGTGCTGAGGCAGAGCCTTTGTAATGTGCAAGTGTGGTAGGTGACAGTTCCCCTCTTCATCCTGAAAGAGATGGCCCTTCATGCAAACACCTAATCCACCTTTGTCTCACTGTTGGGGAGTAATACACAAAGACCAACTGCCAGCTACACCCAGTCATGTGACCCATGATATAGGCAGCAAGCACCAAATGGTTGTGACATGAAACTGCCAACTTTTAAAAAGTGGCATGTTCAGAATTGCGACTTAAAATCCAACTTTACCATTAACGATAACTTTAAATTACAATATTTTAGAGACCAAACTCTGCAATCTTACCTGCTCCCATTTGAAAGGTATCACTTATTAATGTAATAAGGTAATCCAATGTTATCACATGGGAGAGGTAGGCCTTGCAAATGTCAGAGTTTTTCACTACCAGTGGCCAGATGTAGGTAAATCTCATTTACCGATTCATAAATACCGAATTTTACCGATTCGGTATTTATGAATCTGTAAATGAGATGTAGGTAAAAATTCGGTATTTTTTACCGAATCGGAAAGATTCGGTATTTACCGATTCGGTAAATACTGAATCGGTATTTGCTATTGAATCCTATGGGCCTTGAAGCCCATAGGATTCAATAGCAAATACTGATTCGGTATTTACCGAATCGGTAAAAATACCGAATTGCTAAGGGGGACAGGGTGTCACTCTGACACCCTGTTGCACCCCTGTAACTGGCTTTTGCGCCATGTGGCACACATTCATGCCCTTAGGGCATGTCTGTGTGCCACATAGCACAGGTGTACTTGCACAGATGTGCATGTACACAAGAATTCGTAATTTACCATGCAATTGTATTGCATGGTAAATACCGAATTCTCAAGGCCCTGTAGCACTGTTAGAAGGGCTACCTACATCTTGAAATACATATTCGGTAATTTTACCGAATGGTAATTTTACCGAATCGGTAAACTTTACAGAATCAGTAAATTTACCGATTCTGTAATTTTAACGATTCGGTAAAATTACCGAATCAGTAAAATTACCGAATATGTCCGTTTTTTGTGCCCCTACATCTCCATAGCCCTTTACCGGTCGGAAACGGCCGAAAATCGGTATTTTCGTCCGATTCCGACCGGTAAAGGGCTACCTACATCTGGCCCCAGGACTTGTAAAACTTAAAAGTACATGTACTTAAAAGTACATGTCCTACTTTATAACTACACTGAACTCTGTTCTATTGGCTGCTAAGACCTATCCTAGGGGATACCTATATGTATTACAAAGGAAGATTTGGGCCTGGCAAAAGGTTTATTTTGCTAGGTGAAAATGTCAGTTAGAAGCTGCACACAGTGGCTGCAGTGCCAAGCCTGAGACATGTTTTAAAGGCTACTGAAGTGGTTGGCTGCAGGCCCACCAGTAGGACTTAATTCACAGGGATTGGTTACTTGTAGTACCACTTTACTAGGGTCTTACAAATTAATTAAATGTGCCAATTAGGTGTAAGCCAATGTTACTAAGTTTTAGGGAGGGAGCACAAGCACTTTAGCACTGGTTAGCAATGGTAAAGTGTGCAGAGCCCTAAGGCCAGCAAAAACATGTAGTCAACAAAACCAGGAGGATTGCTGGCAAAAAGTTGGGGAAAACCACACCAAGTATGCTAGGCCCAACAGACATGTTGAGATACATTCCTATGTGGGAGTGAGGGGGAGAGTTTTTGTGAAGAATGGTGGGTTTGACAAAGGATGGTAAAGGAGGGCGGTGATGTGAACATCTACACAATTTATTGACAGTAGAGTAGGATGGGCCAAGTGGGCATCTGAGTGTGCATACTAGGCCATTGTGTCTGACGGAGGGTCACAGAGGTCAGATGTGTGCTTGTCTGAAGAGCGAGGATGTACAGCTATGGAGAGGGTATGCCATAATGGTAGTTTAATGTAAATGTGTTTGGAGGGAGGGAGTGGTTGTGCATGTCTTGTGGTATTTACCTTTTGTTGGGATGATGCAAACTTTATTGGGGATCCCAGATTGGCATTTATCAAGAAACCCATAGAGTGATAAGAATTGGGGAAGGGAACCAGCTTTGAGTCTTGGTGCTTATGATTCTCGGCAACTCAGTTAATCTCCTTGTGACTAAAGCAAGTAAAACATTTATTGAATTTTACCTTGTGTATTGTAATCTGGTGCTCATAAAACAGCAAAAAAATCCTCAAACTTCCCAGATGCATTTTCTTCTGTGAGTATGCCAGCGATTGGCAGCTAAGCAAAAAGTCTCTTATTTTTCAGGCCAGAATGTCCCTTCCCATCCCTGTCAGCATCTTGATTAAAAAATGTGAGTGAAAGAAGGTGTTCAAGAGGGTGGTCTCATTAAGGTGGAAAGTGAATGAATACTTTTTGAAGGGTGATATCATGTGTTAAAGCAGGTGACCCAATTGAACTCGATAGAGGCTTTTTTGATGGCAGGGCGGTGACTGAAAGTCATTTCGATTTTTCACAGCCGGCTGGGCAGAAAATCTGGATTACAGGATTACAGAATACAGATAAAGAATTTATCTAAAAAGTTTAAAAATACACTATATTTTACAAATAAAGTGTACTACGGTGTATTTTCAATTGTTTACATAGTTACTTTTTCAAAAAAATAAGTAACACAGCACCGCAATATTACCCAGAAAAATTGTACTACTTGAAATCTTGTTTTTTTAAAAATATGTAAAAAAAATGCACTGCACTACACAATAATTAAAGATATAGGGCCAGATGTAGGAAGCCAAACTGCGAACGTAAACACTAAAAATCGCAGAATTTCAGCATTTGCAATCGCAATTTGCCTGTGAGC
This sequence comes from Lissotriton helveticus, assembly GCF_964261635.1. Lineage (NCBI taxonomy): Eukaryota > Metazoa > Chordata > Amphibia > Caudata > Salamandridae > Lissotriton > Lissotriton helveticus. Next base: position 461,138,347 of record NC_136062.1, read on the forward strand.
AATGTAGGTAGGCAAATACCCGCACGCAAAATAAGGAATCGCAAAAATTGTGATTCCTTATTTTGTGCAAGCATTTAGAGAATCACAATTTGCGATTCCCTAAATGCTATGCTGGTAGGCATCGCAAATTGTGATTTTGCCTTAATGAATAGCAAAATACCACCAACTTTGAGTTCGGGTATTTTGCGTTTTCATTTCAAAAAGCACTTTTTGGCTTTTTACAGAGTGCCATGTGGGACACATACATGCCGTTAGGGCATGTATGTGCTCCACGTGCACACATGCACATTTCAGGGGTGCAACAGGGTGTTCTTTTGAAACCCTTGCACCCTTGAAATTGCGCCTGCAATTTGCCAGTGTCTCTTGGTTACTCGCAAATTGCGGGCACATATCCTATGCATTCCTATGGGCATATTGGTCCATAGGAATGAATGGTTTCTGGCTCTCTTCATGGAGTTCATGACATGACGTCAGGGATATTCTCTCTGTCTCAATTTTTTAGCAAGGATTTGTGCCTCAGTTTTATAGTCAGCTATAGAGATACTATTTGTCCTAATGCGCAAAAATTGCCCAAAGGGCAAGTTATCTTTAAGGGCTCTCGGGTGGTGACTACTGTACAATGACAAACTGTTCCTGTTTGTAGGTTTCTTGTAGTGAGTAGTGTTCAAGTGTCCATCTTGGTGTCTGATGTTGAGATCCAAGAACGGGACACAGGAGTCTGTTATGGTGTGGGTGAAATTGAGATATTCATTCTGTTTGTTAATCCATTGGCAAAAGGTTTAGCAGGTAGTTAGATCTCCTTTCCAAAAAATGAGAATACCATCTACGTACCTTTGCCACAACCTCAAGTTGTTGATATATGGGTTGCGTGGGTGTAGGATGACCTGCTCCTCAAAGGCGGCCATATAGAGGCAAAATGCAAAGACTATCACAGTTCTTTTCAACATACTCAAACAACCCTAAACCTTCTTTATAAACTAGGTTTCACAGTCAACGCAGTTAAATCTCACCTGCAACTTTTACAAATACAGCCTTTCTTAGGGGTTATCCTCAATTCACAAATAGAAATAGCTTACCTAAATGCAGTACGGATTCAATCTTTCAAAACCCTCATCCTGCTGTTTCAGCCATAATCATAGGCACCTGTCCAATAAATAGAGGCACTTCAGGGGTGCAACAGGGTGTTCTTTTGAAACCCTTGCATCCTTGAAATTGCGCCTGCAATTTGCCAGTGTCTCTTGGTTACTCACAAATTGCGGGCACAAATCCTATTCATTCCTATGGGCCTACTGGCCCATAGGAATGAATGGTTACTGGCTCTCTTCATGGAGTTCATGACACACCCTTCTCTGATCACTACTGCAATAACCATTGGTTAACCTCCGGATGGAGGAAGCATACAAAACGAACCAGATGATGATGCTGCCACGTTTTTAAGAACAGGGTGGAGAATCAAGATATACCGCCTTTCCTGACCTCTGTATGTGAATGAGAGTTTTTTTATAGGTATCCTACACGAAATTTCCAAACCCTGGTTACTCAGGTCAAGTAAGTGATCCAATCCCCTGCCACCTTTTGATATTCATCAATAAATAGAGGCACCAGACAAGGGAGTCCTCTTCCACCGATTTTATTTGCATTATTTATAGAGCCACTAGCATTAGCAATCAGACAGAAAAAGGTGTATACCCTCCCCCTTCAAGGGATGGCTAAAATAAAACTGTATGCTGATGATATTCTTTTTTTAAATCCTAAAAATGACACCCAGGTGGAAATCAAGAGGATTTTCTCAGATTTCCAGGCAATAGGAGGCTATAAAATAAATAAGTCCAAAATGGAGATCTTACTATGCAACTGTTCTACCGACTCATTATTGCCAGATTTTGGAACCGTCTACAACACTCACCCAAAGAGATACTTAGGGATCTATGTGACGGAGAAAGTAGAAGATATATTCCATTTGAACTATACCCCGTTGATCCAAAAAGTGAAACGCCTTTTAGCATGATGGAACCAACTCCCATTACTAATATTTGGTCGAGTGGCACTAATTTGTATGTCTATTCTGCCATTATTTAACGTCCTATTTACCGCGGCCCCGTGAGCACTACAAGCATAATTTTTTTAAAGCGATAGATAGCATGTTTTCCTCCTTCTTATGGTCTAATAAAACACTGAGGCTGGCACTGGGCACTTTAAGCTACCCTGTTGCTGAGGGAGGGTTGTCCCTTCCAAATATTAGGAACTACTAACACACAAGTTTTGCACATAATAGCTGTAGATTTTTATCTGAATCAGACCCCCCGGAGGCAGATCATTTCTTTATGAATAAAATCTTAATGGAGTATAATATTGTTGATCCTACTAGAATAGTTAAGTACCCTAAGAAAGTACGATATAAGACCCTCCAATGGATGTTTAAGCAAAAATCTCAATTCCTAACATTTTATGGTATTCCAAGAATCAATAGCTCGACAAGGCTGTCCCATTTTTATACGGAGGAGAGATGTTTGTTAGATATCTGTATTTTTAAAAAAATAGGAAGAAAATGGGTATGCACAGATTCTGGATTTTGCCATAGGCAACTGCTGGAAGTCATGGCCCGATATAGAAATGGGGCTCCTACACACTAAAGCAATATTGAAATGGTCATTCATCATAATTAATCCCCTTTTGGAAAATTTGACTTAAGAAATATATCTTTAAGAGCAGGCATCAGTGAAGTATTTGATACCCCGACACACAGTCGTCGGTCAGTGCATGAGTCAACATTTTTGACGAAAATAAGTCTCTCCCCGTATATGAAAAAATTTGAGGGGATGCAGCTCTCAAAACTAGCTAGGAGCAGAATTAATAAACTAAATGTTTCAGCACCGAGAGGCGCAAATCTTAAGCGTATGCAATTTTATTCATAATGGCTAATCTATAGGACTCCTTCTTTCCTACATAATATCTATACCATAAATTGAAGACAGGTGTCTTTGCTGCGCTAAAGAGAATGGTGGCACCTGGTCACACATTGTCTGGGAATGTTAAAGAATCACCAAAGATCCCTCCATTTCCATCGACATATCCATTGCAGTTTTGAGGTGCTCTCCCAATAGAATGCTAAGCACCACACAAGAAGAGTGCTTATACATTGCAGCACTAGTAGCAAGATCTTTAATCTTACAGAGCTGGCGAACCAATAAGATACCTTCCTTCCAAGCCTGGAGAGTGAAACTAAGCAAAATCAAAGAATGTAAAAAAAAATGCTTTAAGATCAGGGTCATCAAGGAAGGGAGCTCCTTGGGGAACTAGTCCAGAGTCAAGGGAAAATGTCTTCAATTGAAAGGCTTAAAATGGGCTGAGGAGGTGGCTGGTTTTGGATCGAATAGCTAAGCCTGAGATAGTTTGAATCTCGATGGTTTACCTCCGAAACTATTGTTATTCTATGTTATGCATTTATGCACTTTATGTATCTCTTACTTTTTGCCATATGAATGTTCCGTTCCTTTTCTGCAACATGTTTACTTGTAAGACAGTTTCAGTATGTATATCCTTAATGTTTTGCACTTTGCACTGTGGATCTGTACTGTTGTATCTTTTCTCTGTACGGTGTTTAACTGTAAGGCAGCTCAAGTATCAATACCCTGATCGTCGTGCACTATACACTTTATTTTGCAGTACTGTATTTCTGTATCCTCTTGAACTCTCAATAAAAAAAATCTGAAAAAAAATCCTGCTATTTCAGCCAAGCAAACAGTTACCAGTTAGAACTGTTAAGTATTTACTAGTAACTATGGCACCATGCACATCAATAGAGCCACATTCCAGGCTCAAGATGCGACCATTACAGCAATGCCTAGTCAATCAATGGTCTCAAGTGGAGGGTCAGCTAGAGGATCTAGTGTTGATCAGCTGCCAAGATTGCCACTGTATGCAATTGCGAAAGTCGCCTATTCTCCTAAAGGGACGGCTGTTTCTAGACCCTGTACCGCAGAGGACCATAACAACTGTTGCACCACTTACATAGACCTGTTGGCAACTGCAGAAAATGCATAATGACTAAACTTTGCCTCAAGGTTCCAACACACTCAATCCAAGGGCAATGCACTATGGGTGAGCTGGTCAGGGATATTTGCTTACGCTTTCCACCTCTCCTACAGCTTCTGTTTTTGGTTACCAAACTTCAACATGCATCTCTAACCCTCATCCATTAACTTTGTACATGTCCCACGTTTAAATACCATGCACCCTACCTTTTGGGCTAAGCAGCTAGTGAATATTATGTAATTTCTCAAAATTCCAATTTGGAGTAGGTGCAATCTGCCTCACGTCATTAATATTAATGAGGATGGTCACAAGTTGTGACTTACTCTGATTGGATGCCATCACAGGGATGGTGGCCAGCTGGTGACAAAGATTACAATATCATGAAATAATTTACAAGTTCCTAAAAGAGGATTAGTACATATTAGAAAACAATTTTACCTTCCTCAAACAGCAAATCCGATGTTTGCAACTATACAAATGTTTTATACATCAGGTCTGTGGTTATCCTATGATATGTTTTTTAAAGGGACCATCTATACACTTTAAATATATAATATTACAAATATATTGACAAAATATAGTTTCTTATAGGAAAATATGAAAACCATTCCTGACATTTTCCAGTAGCCCAGGGTCAGACACAGTACCTAGAAGCATTATATCTTTACAATAGTAAATTAAGCATTTGCTTAAAAGATTATTATGTTCTCCTTCTTTACAACTGGTTGAGCTTACAATACTTCAGCTGTTGCTGACTAAAAAGCAGCACACTGTTTTAGGACTTACAGAGGGTCCCCCGTCTCCTGCATTGCAAGTTGGAAAGGGACAGAAAACACTCTATAATTGTTTGTTATTTACTTTTAGAATAGCAGTTGCCTCTTGGATGGAAATGACTAACACCTTAGTTTGTACTGATGATCTGATGGACAAAGAGTTTGATCAAAAACCATAACTCTGCAGCGAACTCAATCATGGGTGCATATATTTAATTCAACCGCTTGCCAATTACATCTCACCCTTCATGTTCAGAACGGGAGCTCCCATATTTCCCCCGAAGTCCACGGAAGATCTTCAAATTGCCCAAAAGAGGTGCTTTGATATCTTCTAAGAATGGAGAGTATTGGTAGTCAGTGGACGATGACTTTGCCATGGGTTTGAATATTGGTCAGTATACAACTGAAACTGGCATGATAAAAGTTATAGATGCCAGTAGTTAGCACCCATGTTCCAATGGGGGGCTGAGCCTGGAAATCTGACATGGTTGGGGCCAATGTGTGCCTACCTCAGATGCCGCTGCACTGCTTGGCTTGGTTTGGTGGCCGCATATTCCTTCTCAAATGACTAACCTATTATCATAGAGGCAACTACTTTCAATGAGTTTGTTATTCGGTGAGACAAGATCAACCAGATTATAACCTGTGTTTAAAACAACCAGAATGTAATCTGAATTCAGATTAACCAAAATGTAATCTGTGTTTAGATCAACCAGAATGTAATATGTGTTTCTGCTGTCTGATAAAGAATGCTGTTCCTTAATCTTCAGAATATCAGTGTATGCAGCAAGAGTGTCTAACAAACCAAGATATTCTGCTTGCAAGCAACAGTCCCCTACTCAAGCCCTTATTTCCTCTTTTTCCAGGAAGTCCAATCCTTTTGTTCCAGGGTGACATCAGGAAGCAGCTGACCCGCAGTGCTGTGACGTGTAATCAATGCATCTGGCCAAGCTCCACAAATGGGGGCGTCATTGTGCCCTTCGTTATAGCTCCTGAATTTAGTGAGATATATGTATTGTTCTTCTATATACTAGGTGGTTACAGCACTGTGCATTATGACTGGGCTCCTGGTGGAGGGGGATAAGCCCTTTAACCATATCGTCTCCAGAGAGTGTATGCCACAGTGGCGTATCAGGCTTTCTACTCATCACTGTCTTTTGTAAAGTCCTCATGTAAAACTGACTGGTTGGGAGGAAAACTTTATACTTGGTGACATCAGGAGCGAGTACTCCTTCTGCATATACTGCTTGATGTGTGTAATCAGAGGGCGGGTTACTAGATTATCTTAAGTGCATGTTAACTTCTTCATAATACATGCTGATGAGACTTAGGGGGATTTTCTTCCCAATATAGGCTATGGGGAGTTAGGGGTTGGTGGTTCTCCTTCACAATACAAGCTGATAGGATTTAGGGGTTGTCCTATTCTATACAGGCTGATGGTTCTCCTTCTCAAAACAGGCTGATGGGAGTTAGGGGTTCTGCTTAACAATACAGGCTGAGGGGAATTAGGGACTGATGGCTCTTCTTCACAATACAGGCTGATAGGATTTAGGGGTTGTCCTACTCAATACAGGCTGATGGTTCTCCTTCACAACATAGGCTGATGGGAGCTAGAGTTTCTCCCACACAAGATCATGCAGAAGTATTTGAAGCAGAGGTCAGGCTGATAGAAGGAGGTCTTCATTTATACCACTGGTTACTGGAGGGGTCCTCGTCCACCTTGCATGTAGACAGAGATATGAGGTCTCCTTCATACCACTGGTGAGTGTCCACATTCACTCCGGGGTTCCTAGTAGTATGAGTTCTCTTTCAGACAGTTGAGCTTGGATGGGGTCATCACCTAGAGTGCGAGCTCAGTGGGGATGAGGGTCTCCTCAATACAGTGGTTATTGGTTGCTCTTGATGGAACACCCAGGCTCCTTCCAAATACTGGTTAAGGCATCTTTGCAGAATCAGGAGATAGAGAACACCTGCACAGTATTGGCTAATATGGGGTGGAGTAAACACCTGGTGCCTTTGAAGACCATTGCAATGTGGATGAAATCAATTGCAGGTTTACTACCTCCCAAGAGTTGTCTGATTTTTCCATAGATCAATCTTCAAATGACAAGTATGCTGATTCTCAGTGCAGCTGCTATATTTGTGTTTTGTGAGCTCCAGGAAGTTCTGGTGTAGATGTCAGTGTCACCCTCCTTCCATCCTAACTTTACTTTCAATCCTTTGTGTCCCACCCTCACCCAGGCGATAGCTCCAAGACTCTGATCCGGGAAGCACTACAGGAGTTTAACATGCTGACCTGCGTCCACTTCACTGACCGCATTATGGAGACTGACTACTTGAACATCGGCTCTGGGACGGGGTAAGTCTTATCAGAACCTACAGACATAAACACAGAATCTCATCTGGACATAATGCCAAGGCTAGTTTCTACCTCTTACCTCATGTATTTGTGAAACCCTTGTGTTGTCATCTCCACAATAATAATCATGAAAGCAGACTTGAATCAGCAGGTCTACTACTATTACAAAGTGACACACAAGGCCCTATTCCAGGTCTATACCTGCACATTGCTCACCGTTAGCACAGTGGTGCGACAAGGATGGACACCATCTACTCTGTGAGCAGAAAGACATCTGAGACATGTTTTCCTCCTTACAGAGATAGCATTCTAATTTGCATGGTGCTGTTCAAAGAGCTTCAAGCATATTTCTCGATGCCGCTCTGCATGCTGCTGGTTACTCTGATTTCCTAGGGTCTAAACGTAGGGCACATCTAAGGTGAGGACTCAGGCTTCCCAGTTCATATCCCACAAGTGTGCTCCTGGAGCACATCTAGGTGAAACAGCTATATATAAAACGTTCCTGTTGAGTAATTTCCTTCCTTCCTTACCTTTACATGTGCTGACATTGTCTAATTCTGAAATTCAAGTAATAGCCGCAAAGGGGATTACAAAAATGCCCAAAACTGTAAGCAATATTACACAAAACTCTGGTCTGCCATTGTACCCCTATTTTAGGTCAAAGCCTACCAGACAGCGCAGCTGTCTTGGTTTGCTAACAACATCTTGGGGACATTTGTAAAACTTCCCTGGGAATGCATTCCGCCCATTTCTTACCATTAGCTTTGTGGTTTTTAGCTCAAATTTGCTTGCTTTCTATTTTCTGGCTTTATTTGCTTTAGGCTTTCCATCTTGAGTTTACCCCTTCCATTGCCTAAACCTTATTTACTGTATGCTTCCACCAGTGCTCTATTTCTATAAACAGGACTTTAAATCATGTTCTTATTTTGTGAGAATTGCTGTACGTTCAAAGACAGAGGTCAAATGTCAGGTGCTGTCTTCCAGTGAGCTTGCTGTTTACTTTTCTTTCTCCGACTTCAAAGAGAGAGAATTTATGTGACAATCATGCTGGCTTCTGGTGGTGTACTTGAGGAAGACTGTACAATGCTGTTATGTTTTTTCTAGCACACAACACAATGTTAATGTCTGCAAATGAACTGTGCAGATAATTCAGAATATATCAGAACAAGAAAAGCACAAAGGGAGCGCATTCTTTAGTAATTATGAAGTGTGATGGGAACAAATATTTAAAAATGAGCAAAACAAATCAGTACACTAAGGGGGAATATGTATAAGCACCTTGCAACACCAGAGCATCACGTGTTGTGACGCTATGGTGGCGCAAATCACAAATTCATATTTATGAGGCCACGCAAAGCTACTATGTGTTGCTTTGAATGGCTTCATAGATATAGAGTAAGTAAGACAAGGCAGCGCAAATCGCTTCATTGCCTTACTTTGTGCTTGGGAGGTGTTCCATTGGTGCTCCCATGGATTTTGACACTTACCCAGATTTACGAGACCATGTAAATTCGGGGAAGCACCAGAACCTCATGCCTCCTGTGGTGAGGCATAACAAGGAGAAATAACTTCATTTCTCCTTGTTTTTTCCTCTTTCTATGTGTGCTGCATACTTCATCACACATAGAAAGAGGAAAACACCTCTTAGGATTGTTTCTGTGTTGGAAGGTGCCACTTCCCGCACAAAAACAATCCTGTTGACAACACAGGCACCCTTGCACCGTGGTGCAAGGGTGCCTGCATTGGCACTGGGCTGCAGAAACGGCACCAGTGCAGGGGGAAAGGACAGGAATGCACTTTATTGCATAAAAACGGTGCATTCCTGCCCTTTCACTTTGGCTCAGGGCAGTACAGGAAGCTGACTTGCACCTCTGCACTGCCCTACGCCAGATCCCCATGAATAAGGGCCTAGATGATGATTTGCTGCACTGCCCTACGCCAAATCCCCATAAATGAGGGCCTAGGTGAGGACATTTCCACAAATTATAGTTTGTCTGCTATATACTGTTATCAGTAAAACTGAGCAAATGTATTGGCCAGTTTAATTGAAGATGTGTATTCTGTAATGCCAGTTCAGTACCACACCAGGCATACTTCACTTTACTCCACTCCACACCACTTCAATTTTATGTGCACCAATTCACACTGTCCCTCCACCCCACTCCTTACTGCGTCACTGCACTCTACTCTGCACAAATGTAATTTGTACTTGTAAAGCGCACTAATACCCCAACTGGGGTGTCCTGGCGCTGTAACGCATACCGCTGTGGAACCCTTCCTGGCTTTTCCCTGTGAAGTGCCCCCTCCTGGGCACCCCCAAGGTGAGGCCAGGCATCCCAGCGCTGTTGGGGCCGTTGTGGAGATTAAGCAAGCTATTGCCCAGAGTTGCAGAGTGGGAACCATAATTAGAGTAGGCACCGTGGCGAGAATTATCAGGTCCGAGGAAATTGAGCCCAAGACCCGCCGAGGCGGGAATTGAACCCTGGTCACGGGCCAGACCTCTGCATCAGGGTCTGCCGCTCTAACCATTGAGCCACACTTCTCCACCCAATATCCAATCCCCAATCCAATACCCAAATCCATTTATCACCTCTTTACTCCACACCGCTCTACCCTATGCCAATGTGTTCTACCTCACAATACTATACTATGCACCACTGTACTCTTTGCAACTGCACTCTACTCAGTGCCACTCCATGCTACACCGGTGCACTCTACCAAACAACCCTATGCCACTCTAATCTACTCTCCACTCTATGCTGCTTTACTCTCCACCACTGCACTCCACGCCAATCTACCCTGCACCACCGCATGCTACACCACCATACTCTGTACCACTATACTCGGTGCCACTATACTCTATGCCACCTCACTCTATGCCACTGCCCTATACACCATTATACTCTACATCACTACACTCTATTCCACTCTATTTTACTCTGCAACACTGTACTATACACCAGTGCACTCAATGCCACTCTACTCTGCACCACTCTAGGGCAGAGCACTCCACGTCAATGCACTCTACACCACATCACTATATGTTAATGCACTCTACACCAAAACACTCTATGCCACTACACTTTACCCTGCACCACTCCACTCTAGTCTGCATCACTCCACTCTATGCTACTTTACTCTGCAACATTGCACTCTCAGTCATTGAACTCTACGCCGTTCTTCTCTGCACCACTGCACTTTACTCTAAACCACCCTACTGCACTCTACAACAATGCACTGTATGTCACTACACTCTACACCACTCTACTTTGAATTTCCCCACTCTACACCATTAAAATCTACCCTGCGCCACTCCACTCCGTTCTATGCCCCTGCACTCTACGCCACTGCACTCAATGCCAATAAACTCCACACCACTTTACTCAAAACCAATACACTCTATGCCATTGCACTGTACACCACTGCAACCTACTGTTCGACACTCCATTCTGCTTTATTCTACGCCTCTGCACTCTACGCAAGTGCACTCTACGTCACTCCACTTAACACCACTTTACTCAAACCCACTATACTTTACACCACTATACTCTACTCTACACCATTGCAAACTATGTCAGTTTACTCTTTACCGATCTATGCCACTGCACTTTACGCCACTCTAAACCACTGCACTCTACAAAACTCTACTCTGTGCCGTTGCACTATGCGCCGCTGCACTCTGCGCCACTAAACTCTGTGCCACTCTACTCTGCCCCATGCACTCTCTTCCACTACACTCTATTCTACTCTAATCTACTATGCAACATTGCATTCTATGACACTGCAGTCCACCCCACTACACTCTACGCCTCTCTACACTCAACTATGCACTACTGCACCACTGCAGTCTACAACACTCCACGCTACGCCACTCAAGTCTGCCCTTCTACTCTGTGCCACTGCACTCTATGCCACAACTCCATTGATAACTTTATTTCGGCCACCAGGACCATAAAAGCACATAATAAAACACATTTACATAATACAATTTAGAATAAATATGTTAGTGATAATAATAAATTAGGCATGTTATAAAAACAACCAAGATAAAAACTGATAAAACCATGTAAAGTAGTTATCATGAGAATTCAATAATTGTCAGCAAAAACAATAGCAAAAAGTTAATCAGGTAATCATTGAGTAAGGGAGTTACGTTGCTTCTGCCACATTGCGTTTAAAAAGCGGGACACTGCAAAGACTATTGGGGGGTTTGTGTCTCTCAGAGCCGTGGAACAATCCCTGAATCCGAGGTTCCTGCAGATTGGTTTGACCCAGCATCTGAGTGCTGCCTGGTATTTAGGACAGAAAAAGAGTACATGAGTTTTGTTTTCTAGATGGTAATTACATGATGGGCACTCCGTGGTTTCGTTGGTAACCCATTTACTAGTAAAGTATTTAATTGGCAAACTGCCCATTCTGAACTGCATGTACAATTTCCTCAATATTGCCGGGAAGATCACATCCAGAAACTGCTCCATTTTGTACTCTACTTTTACCTCTAGGAACTGGGAAGTCAACTTGCCGAGTCTAGTACTCCTGTGCAAGAGAGTAAGGTTGAATTGCCTAAATTGGTGCACCAGGTTAGCCTTAGTTATTGTTGCGCAAGCTACTTCTGGTGTTTCCCACATCTCTTGCAGACCAATCCTAGTGGTATAATTCTTAATGTGATTTAACCATGGAATCTTTTTATCTCTGAAATCTGCCCAGACATTGCTAAACTCATTCTTGTAGGCAGATAATTCAGGAGAAATCCACAGTCTTCTCCAGAATATTAGTGGTCTTAGTGCCGCCTCCTCTTCAATGGGGAGGAGCCCTAGATCCAGTCTAAAGGGTAGTAGGGGCGTACTGACAGGCAGCCCCAACAGGTTCCTCATAAATGTATTTTCAATTTTCGTGAGGTTAGTAAACTTGCTGTGTCCCCATAGCTCAGCTCCATACATTGATGCTGCTCTAACCTGAACTTTGTAAATTTCTAAGGGAGGTGCAGCAGGCTTGGAGGCCGAGAGTCTATACATTTTGGTTAGCCCTCCTATTTTTTGTCCCATTTTGAGAGCCGCCTTTGACAGCTGGGTACCCCAATTCAGATGTTCTTCGAGCGTAATTCCCAGATACTCAAAGGTTTTCACCCTCTCTAGAGGAGTACCATCTATTACTGGGTTTTGGCGGGTCTTACTGGGGGGGTTGAAAATCATAAACTTGGTTTTAGCCAAATTGATTTCCAGTCCTCTCAGTGCACAGAAGTTCGCAAAACCGTCCAGGACACGTTGCAACCCCATTGAAGTTCTGAAAACCAACAAGGTGTCATCCGCGAACATCAATGCGGGCACACCGCCTGAGGCCAGCCTCGGGGCATCGATGTCCTTTATGCCCACCAAATGGTCCACGAGGCCGTTTATATAAATACTGAAAAGGGTAGGGGCCAGGACGCACCCCTGGCGTACTAACTTTCCTACCGGAAACCGTTTGGAAATCTCTCCTTGTCTCCCACACCTGACCTGAGCATAAGTTTCTGTGTGTAGCCTGATTAGGACATCCAAAAGGTAAGGGGGTAGACCTAGTTCTGCGAGAACTTTCCACAGTTTCCCCCTAGGCACTAGATCGAATGCAGACTTCAGGTCCACAAAAATGAGGTAGAGGCTGCCACCCTCTACACTCACTGCCCTCCAATAAAGGACCTGGAGTCTGAATAACTGATTAGTGGTTAGCGTGCCTGCCCTGAAGCCAGCCTGGAGAGGAGTCAAGATCTCATTTTCCTCAATCCAAGCTTGCACCCTACCTAGGGTAATTCGACCCATCAGCTTCTGAGTGTTATCTATTAGACTGATGGGCCTGTAATTTGATGGTAGGAGAGGGCAGCCTTTTTTGTAAATGGGTACTATTTCTGCCGCCCCGCCAACTTTCAGGTGGATCCATTCCCCTCAGGATAGAGTTGTAGAGCACACAGAGATAAGGGGCCCATATTTCAGGTTGGGACCTAAACAGGTCCCCGGGAAGTCTGTCCAATCCGGGTGCCTTATTTGGCACTAGTTGTTAATAGCAGATAGAACTTATAGAAGAGTAATTTCCTGTTCCCCACCCAATGGGTACTCATGGGTAGGGGAGGGGGCAAAAGATGCTAATGCATCTACACTTAAACAAGCGTACAAAGATCCAAAGTGTCCCTCCCATATAATCGGGGCTATATTAAATTCAATTGCCACTTTAGGCTCTTGCCCACCACCACTCACTATGGCCCAGAACGATTTTGAATCTCTATTCTGGAGCGTAACTCTCAATTCCTCCCATTTGTTAGCATCCCAATCTTTCTTGGCGTTTATAATGGCCCGCTTATATAGATGTCTGTGTTCCTTGATACCTGTCTTATCTTTCGCTTTAATTGCTTCTAATAAATCTTTCTTGATACTTCAGCAAGACGAGTTATACCAAGGATGTGACGGCAGGGGTTTTGCCTTTATGCTAACTTTTGGGTAAAACATATCCTGGAGACTAGCAGTCAGCTGGCTATGGATTTCTAGTGGCCTGGTCGCCTGGCCAGCTTGCGGGCACATTTGCACCACCTCTGCCATTTCCTTAAGATAAGGCACGACCCACTGATAAATACTTGCCAATTTGTCTGGGCAATCCTGAATATAGGGCCATTTTAACCTCCTCCTATTGTTATGTAGCAGGAATGGCTCGTGTACTAGTGGGAGTGGTTCAAGATTGTTCACCAGGCCCCAACTTCCTGGCTTGAGTGACATAACTAGAGCATTATGGTCACTGTCACTCCTTCTAACGATCTGAAAATCTGAAATCCTATCCCAGGAGCGACACTCAAACATAATATAGTCTATAATTGAGCCATGCCCTTCTCTATTAAACGTATTTTGCCCCGGACTATCTAATTTAAACCACCCGTTACAGGCCCTCAGTGAAAAGGACAGTGTTAAGGAATTTATTTGGAGGACCAACGGAGTCCACGCTCTTACAGGGGGAATGCATGGTTCCATAATGTTCCAAAGTTGGTTCTCACTATCCTCATCAATCTCATTACTCTTATTGTCTATGGGTTCAAACTGGGAGTTGAAGTCCCCCCTACTATTAAAATGGTCTCAGGGTCTAGAGTTGGCAAGTAATTACTAAGATGTTCTACAGTTATAGATTCTGACCCATTCTGAGTCGGCCTAGAGTAGACATTGATTAAGGCAAGTCTTTTTCCGGTTGGCAATGTTAAGAGGACACATTGGATGTCAATTGAGTTTGTAGGCAAGTGCTCTGCTGTTGCACTGAGGTGCGTACCTATCCAAATACTAAGGCCTCCCGAAGGTCTACCCCTGGTCTTTTTTGTAGCCATTATGTCAAATATAGCATAACCAGTTCGTTTATTGCTTTCGAGAGCCAATGTTTCCTGTAGTAGACAGATATCATGCTTGCCTATAAATGTATCCGAGGCAGGGCATAATAGTTTGTTTTTGATCCCTTCAAGGTTCCATGAGAGGATAAGTATACTCCCTTGTTTCACTCGTGGTCCATCCACGTGGACTTTCTCCACTTCTCAGTCTGCTGTCACTAAAGTCCCCTCATCTAATTGGGATGTTTCGCTTGGACTGCCCTCCTCCACGTTCAGATGAATGGTTCCTATTTCAACTTGCCGATTTGTCGACTTCACCCCAACTGGATTTATTTCATCGTTCCTCCCAATACTCATATTGTTACCACTCCTTCTTCTGAAAGTCACCCCCTTAGTCTCACTACTGTGCAACCCAAGCTGTGCTTCAGGGTGATCAGCTCCTCCTGGAAAGGGGTTTACAACAACAGTATCCCTTCTCGCGGGAGCAACTGGTGTTGTCACACTGCGCCTCAACTGTCAATCAACAAGATCCAAAGTGCTGAAACGGTTATAGTGATAAAACATGGCCAAGTCTGGCGTACAATTCTGGGGCCCGGACCACATGTCCCTCTCTGCCTGCACATAGTGATCAAAGTTGGCCCTTGTCTCCCACAATTCCCTTCTTGGTGTTCTATCTGGATTGGCAGCGATAGAGACGGCCGGATAAAAATGGGTCAAGGGTAGGGATTGAATCTGTGTCATTGATCTACCCATTGGCCAGTTACAAATGTGATCTACAGCCCTTCTGTCCCTAAAATTAATCACCACGCTGTCGCCCTGTATCTGTTTGGCCCGTGTGCCTAGCCAAGCCACACGCCTTGCGAAAAGGATCTCACCGGAGACTTGATTTGGAAGCGACCTATTTTGTCTCAGCCAATGAATGCATTTGTTTTTAAGGTCTCTATATGTTTCTCTTTTCCCTTCCTTCAATTCAGGAACCTCTGCTAATACTACCACATATGGTGTGGACTCTGGGGGAAGGTCAAGGCGAGAAAGGGCATTTAGATCCTGTGGCGGGTTTACCCTGTTTGTAGATTTTTTAATCTCCTCCCCGCCTCTTTCCTGGCCCTGCTCAGCCCTAATTTCACTTTCCCCAGTATTTGGCAAATCATTTCTTCTTGAACAATAATCATTTAAGGGTAGTGCAGTTGGTATTGCTTGAGCAGCATTGCAGACGTCTGTTATTACGGGGTTAGGCACCACAGTAACTGGTATAGGGGGCGTTACAGGCCCTTCATTGGTTACTGCCCCACAATCAGCCCGCATTCCACCCCCAGCATGCACAGTAGAAAAGAGTGTCTCTAAATGGGTCAACCTAGCTTCTATAGAGTTCAATCTGTCATAAATAGGTAGACACGTCTCAGTAAAAACAAGCTCCAGTTTGACCTAAAAGTCTTCTCCTTGGTCAAAGTTGGCCGTCTTTCCAGTGTCTATATTTGTCGTAGATAGGTGCCCAGCCGTCTGAGGAGACTCCACAGTAGGTATAGACATTTGGTGCCGATTAGATTCCTGATCCTCGTGCACTTGAGTTTTGGCCTTCTTGTTAAAGTTATTTTTGTTCAAGGCCCCGCCTCGCTTTCTTTTAACTGCAGGATCAGGTGCCGTATTGGTGTACATGGGTTTGGCTCTGTTGGTGGACCGCGATCTAAGTCTCGGTTTAGCTATTTCCTGGCTTTCATGGGCGGTTGAATCAAGTGGTAAACCAGTTACAGCAGTGTTCGCGATTTCTAAGACTCTCGGGGTACTGGTTGAAGCCATCTGTGGTTGTAAAACCTCTCCTTCGAGGGTGGGAGTTAAGGCTACAATCTCGACCAATTGTGTAGTTACTGGTGACAAAGCTTGGGCAATCTCACCCAGTGATGACCGTTTGTGAGAAAGTAGTTCTGTGGAGAGTCTTTTTTCTGTGAGCTCAATCTCATGGGACAGCAATCTAGAAGCTCTTATTAGGAATTGATCTAAGGTGCCCACAATTGTTGTTCCACCAGTGAGGGATTTTCTTCCCTTTCCTTGCTTGTTGGTATTCATGGCAGCCTTGCATTAGTGCTGTAATAACAGGTTAGAAAATGTAAGGTTACAACAATGAGCTAATAGTCTCTGACCTTTAGTGCGGTGTTGAATGCAGTCAAAGGGGTGGCCCCGCCCCGTCCCTGGACATTCTCGGACGGGCTCAGACGGGCCCGCCCACGCGCACGTCCCGCAGGGCCAGAAGTAGAAACTAGCTAAATAGCCACCAGTAGCAAGTGGGTGTGGTTGGCGCCTGCCGCGTCCTCCCGCAGCCTCCTGGTAGGTCAGTGTGCTTCAGTAGACTTCATCAAACTCGCGCTGCGTCTCCCGCTTCAGGTCCGTTTTTTAAGTGCTCTGGTAGCAAGGGGGTGTGGCCGCCGCCTGCCGCGTCCTCCCGCAGCCTCCTGGTAGGTCTGTGTGCTTCAGTGGACTTCAGCAAACTCGCGCTGCGTCTCCCGTACCTATTTACCTCATATGGTCACCATCTGTGACCACGGCCCTCCAGGGCCGTGATGAAGGGAGATCCAGCCTCCTCACTTGCCTCTGGAGTACTGGTCCCAATCGCAATGTACAGGAAATGTCCACTCGTGCAGTTGTTAGTCTCTTTCTCCTCCCACTCTCCTGGGGCCGATTGCCCCCCGATACTGCTGCTCCTCAGCCCTCCGTCTCCTCTGCTCTCCGTCTCGCTTCTCTCCCTGTTCGTCGCCTCGCTGTTTCTGTCGTCCTCCCACTCCTCTCGCCGAGCCACAACTCTGTCACACCACATTACGCCACTCTGATCTACTGTGCACCACTGTACTCTGTGCCACTTCACACTATTCTGCACCACTCTAGTCCATGGCAATGCACTCTACCCCACTCTACTATTCTCCACTGCACTCTAATGTGCACCACTCCACTCTAATCTGATACCATCTACGTTACGCCACTGCACTCGGTGCCACCTACCCTGCGCCACTGAACTCTACTCGTCACCTCTGCACTCTACGCCACTATACTCTACAGCGCTATACTCTAGGCTACTGCACTCTATGCCACTGCACTCTCTGCCATTGTTCTCTACATCACCACATTCTATGCCACTCTATTTTACTCTGCACCACTGTACTCTACTCCACTGCTCTCTACACTACTCTACTCTGCACTAGTGTGTGACACTACACTTCCCACCAATACAGTATACGCCACTTTACTATTTGCTAATGCACTCTATGACAGTGCACTCTACATCACTACACTGTACCCTGCACCATTCCACTCCACTCTGCATCACTCCACTCTACGCTACTTCACTCTACTCTGCAACACTGCACTCTTCATCACTCTACTTTACTCGACAACAATGCACTCCAGGCAAGGGTAGGGGTGTCAGGGAGAGGGGCAGTAAAACATAGGCTCACAGGTACAAGAAAGCAGAGGAATGAAGAGAGGCAATGGTTTATCAAGTTTGCCACAATGACTACCACGAAAAAGGCAAACAGGAGCTCCCCAGACACCCAATCCCTCATCCTCATGAGCACCATGGAGTGTTGGAAATCTGGGAAATAGTGGATTGAAAAGTGCCTTAACCAGGTAATTACAGTGAAAACTGGCTAAAAATATAGAGAATGTTGTAAGTGGTTTGCCCTTTTACTCACTATCAGATACATTCTTCTGAAAAAGTCATCGTAAGTAGTACATTAGTGAGCACAAAAGATGTGTAACATTGGTCGTAACTGGATAGTGTTGATTACTAGGGGTGGGTGGGACTTGGTTTTGAATTTTCAACGTAGGGTTTTTAATAAAAACGTGTGGCAAATAATCACACTGATGCAGAAACATGGTTCAAACCTATATTTAAGGATAATTGTGCAGAGGAAGCCCTCAATAAGGGCTAGATGTAAGTAATTCCGATGTACCTACTCTTAAATACCGAATTTTACCGATTCGGTATTTAAGAGTAGGTAAATAGGAAGGAGGCAGAAGTAGGTAATTTTAAATTCAGAATTATTGAATCTGTAACATTCGGTATTTACCGATTCTGTAAATACAGAATCGGTATTTCCCATTGATTCCTATGGGCTTTGAAGGCCATCGGAATCAATGGTAAATACCGATTCTGTATTTCTGTATTTACAGAATCGGTAAATACCGAATCCTGTAAGGGTGCAGGGGGTGTCACTTTGACACCCTCTAGCACCCCTAGTACAGGCTTGTGTGACATCTGGCACACATACATGCCCTAAGGGCATGTCTGTGTGTCACATTGCACAGGTGTGCATGCACAGATGTGCATGCACACCTGATTTCGGTATTTTACCACACAATAGGATTGTGTGGTAAAATACCGACTCTTAAGGGCCTGTGGCACTGTAAACTGTGCCACCTACAATTTGAATTACAGAATCGGTATATTTACCGATTCGGTAATTTACCGAATCGGTAATTTTACCGAATCGGTAAATATACCGATTCTGTAATTTTCAGCCCCCTACATCTGAAAACCCTAATACCGGTCGGAAACGGCCGAAATCTCCCGTTTCCGACCGGTATTAGGACTCCTACATCTGGCCCCTAATTTCTTGTTTTTTTTTGTTTTTAAACATTTGTATTAGATTTAATCATAAAAACAAGAGTAAATGTGGAGTTTGATTTAGCTGGGAGAGGAAGTGGACATGAGTCACAAAAATCTACCTACTTCCCCACTGAGATTCACTATCCCTATTCCCACCCTGCAGTTGAGTGTAAAGCACTGTGAGGAAGGAGGGGAAAAGGCTGAGGGACAGGACCTTTGACTGTGATGCGGTTGATGAGCGCCCAGGGTTCCACAGCAGCCATTTTGGAAGGCTGAGCCCAGGCGCTGACCAATCAGAGGATTGGAGCAGATCATTGTTCCACACAAGCCACAATGGCAGTGTTGACTCCAGTGCAGTGAGACAGATGGAGTCTGGCCCACTGCCGTAACTGCACACTGGAAGGAATCAAGTGGACAAGGCAATGGGTGACAGACCACAAGGGGAAGGTGCACGACAGTGGAGGGGATCCCACAGGAAATGGCTGGGAGGACTCAAGTGACCTTCAGACCATGAGTGCTCCATGAAGAGGGCATATATATGAGGGGTCTCCCCCCTGAAGATACAGTCCTTTCGGTTGGAACTCCTAACAAGAGCTCAATGGGAAGGTAGGGGTACCTCATGCTCTGGCTACTCTTTCCACCTTGAATAACTGCGTAGCAGCTGGCCACATACAAGCGGGGTCAGACCCGCTTGTGGCCATTGTAGAGTCATGGCATGTAGAGAACTGAGGGTATATAGAGGCTGTGACATTGGAAACGAGCAGCCTAATGCAACAGCTTCTCCTCGTCATCTCTAGGCAGTTACTTCTAGCAGCAAAGAAAGGACAGATAGTGGTGTCAAGAGCCCCCGATCCCTGGGAGAGGAGAGTCCTCAAGGCCTCGCTTGGCGGGTGAGATGAGGTGAGGTGAGCCGAGGTCCAAATTTACTTAGAAACCCACTGATGAATCATGTAGAGGGTGAGCCCCTGCTGCCTGTGCTCAATTCCCCTTTTAATCCTTCTGTCCACATAATTCGGAAGGCTGCTACTGTGTGACATTGGAACAGGATAGTGGTAGTTGCTGGGTACCCACTCTTGGCAAGTGGCAACCACCCTGGTGAATGTGGCATCGATGCGGCTTGCATCGAGGCTCCCAGTGAGCCTTTCCAGGTTGCCCTTCTCCCATCCTGCTGTTTCAGACGGGTTACCACATACAGTTAGTAGGCAATAGTAGCTAACAACAATAGTGTACAGTAAGAGCGGCCCAAGTGCTTGCCTACCCTCCAATCCTCCAGATCCCTGCACTGGCACCTTCTATTAAAGGGTGCATTTCCCACGCTCCCAGGAATATACATACAGATAATCTGGACTTTGCCGGTGGTCAAGATGCGTTAACAGCACTCTGCATTTTTAAACTCTTAAAGTATTTTGTACTTACATAAAGACAATCTGGTCTTTGCCATTCATTTAGATGTTCTAACAGAACTTTGCTTTTGGAGATGTTATTTCCTTTGAGGATTTTAATCATGGTAGATTTACAACATGGCTTTGACAAAGATTGCTCCTCGTAAATTCTTCCCTTTGCTTGTGGGGTCGAGCAAGGGATCATTCAGCCCCACCTTTTTTAATATATACTCACAACCACTGTCAGATATTGGAGCCCCCTTTGGAATCTCTATAGTCTTCTATGTGGATGACACCCAGCTGTTTTCCTCCCTTGCCTCAGATTCGAATCCCCTAGCATCTACTCTTGAACCCTGCCTGGAGCAGGTTGCCAGCTGGATGAATAAGTCCTGTCTGAAGTTTAATGGAGCTAAAACAGAACTAATGATTCTTGGGAACAGTGCATCTAACAAGCAAAGTCTGAGTAGGTCTACTGGCCATGCCCCCCCCCAACCCCTAAGGCTGTTATAAAAAGCTTGAGGATGTGGTATGGAGATACTTTGACAATTGAAGTCCAGGCCACTAAAATCTTGTCAGTTGTTTTGAAATGTCACTCAATCGCCTGTCCTTGCTCTTGCAGACCTCGAGACAAGTGGTGGTACAAGCTCTCATCTTATCTTGCCTGGACTACAGTAACTCACGCTACCTGGGGTCTCCTAAAGGAAAGAGTAAACCTGAAAATTGAAAGTTGTGCAAAATGCAGCTACACACAGTCTGCTTGGAATTCCCAGATCACAGTCAGTTAGAGAAGGACTGAGGGCCAGATGTAGGAGAATTGTATTTACCGATTCATAAATACCGAATTTTACTGATTCGGTATTTATGAATCGGTAAATATCAAGGAGGGAGATTTAGGAAGAATCGGTAATTGAATTACCGATTCTTTAAAATTCGGTATTTACCGATTCGGTAAATACCGATTCGGTATTTCCTATTGATTCCTATGGGCTGGAAAGCCTATAGGAATCAATGGGAAATACCGATTCGGTAATTACCGAATCGGTAAATACCGATTCCTGCAAGGGTGCAGGGGGTGTCACTTTGACACCCTCTAGCACCCCAAATACAGGCATGTGTGCCATGTGGCACACAGACATGCCCTAAGGGCATGTCTGTCTGTCACATGGCATAGGTGTGCATGCACACATGTGCATGCACACCTGGATTCGGTATTTTACCACCCAATTGAATTGGGTGGTAAAATACCGATTCTGTAAGGCCTTTGGGACTCTGAAGAGTCCCACCTACATCTGCAAGTTACCGAATCGGTGAAAATACCGATTCGGTAAATTTACAGATTCGGTAAATTTACCGAATCGGTAAAATTGCCCCCCTACATGCCAATTCTTAAATACCGGACCGGTATTTAGGCTCCTACATCTGGCCCTGAGAGATCTACATTAACGTCCGATTTCCCACAGAATAGAATTAAAGTCACTATATCACCCAACAAGCTTTACAGGGTCAAGGTCTACTTACCCTACGCCATTTCGTCATACCCATATCCCTAACAGATCACTTCGATCTTTGAACCTTCATTTGGCCACCATCCCTGTTATTAAAAGAGCTAGAAGGGGTGGTTGATCCTTCAGTTTTAATGCTGCAAAGCTCTAGCATTCTCTTCCCTTGGCTAGCTGAGCTATAGAGAATGAATTACGTTTCCAGAAAGCGCTTAAAACCTGGCTTTTTTTAATAGATTGAGGGGCATATTACCAACGATTAGCGATATTTATCGCTAACGAGGCTTAGCAACGATTTTTTTATCGCTAAGCATCGCCGGAAATTATCGCAGAGATAACTGGCTATTAGCAAGGATTATTTCAGAAGTGATAAAAATCCTTGCGCTAACTGCCAAATGAGAGATTATCGCTGGAAAACCAACAATAATCTCTCGAAGTTTGGCGTTAGCTTGATGATAGGGGCTCACAAACTTAGCCATGATATCCACCTTCCATAGGATATAATGGCTAAGTCAGGAAAATACCAGGTGTAAAAAAAGCAGCGCTAACCACGGTTAGCGCTAGCGAAATCCTTGATAGTAGGAGAAATGTAGCTTAACAACATTTCTCCTATTATTTTTCTCTGGAACGCACCCTTTGCATCTCATTAGAGATGCAAGGGGAAGCGTAGAGAAAATGCGAATATGCGTGTTAGCACCCTGTTGCTGATAGGGAGATCATTTTATCTCCGCTTTCTTGGCTTTTAAAGCCAAAAAAGCGAAGACAAATCCCTTGATAATATGCCCCTTAGTTTTAGGTTTTAGGTATGTTTCTCGTTCTGTTATAGTGCTACCACAGGTCGCCATGCACTTTATAAATGGTCTCATAGTGGGCTTTCGCGGCTGCCAGCATGGGATCCGGTGTTCCTGCTACAAGAAATGCCTCGCCCGGAAAACAGGTGCTTTCCGGTGACTGGGCACCGCTGAAGCAAATGGCGATGCGGTGAGGTGGTTCCGGCAGAAACATCATTTTGTTGAGGGGTCGCCCTCAACCCCGAGTTTATGTCTGATTGTAAATACATCCATGCTGCCAGGTATTTGCCTCTGCTCCAGGTTCATCCATTTATTAAAAAGTCCGACCCAGCTAAAACAACAATTGTTGACTTGTGCCTGCTTATAGTAACTGTTTATTGTGGGGCATAATGGGACCGGTAGTCCCGAGGGGTGTGTTGTACAGGCTCAAATATTGACATTGAGTTTAAAATACATTCGATGTTGGAAAATGTGACCCCGAGGTGAGACTATTCAATCAATCAATCAATCATGCCATTTGTATAGCGCACTACTCACTCGGGAGGGTCTCAAGGTGCTTGGGGGGAGGGGTATGCTACTGCTCGAACAGCCAGGTCTTGAGTTGTTTCCTGAAGGCGAGATGGTCCTGGGTCAGCCGAAGGTGGAAGGGGAGGGAGTTCCAAGTCTTGGCAGCCAGGTAAGAGAAGGATCTTCCTCCGGCGGTGGCTCTTCGGATGCGTGGTACGGCTGCGAGGGCGAGGCTGGTGGACCGTAGCTGGCGGGTGGGCATGTAGAAGGTCAGGCGGTCGTTGAGGTACTTGGGGCCCAGGTCGTGGAGAGACTTGTGTGCGTGGGTGAGGAGCCGGAACGTGATCCTCTTGTCGACGGGGAGCCAGTGCAGGTTCCTCAGATGGCTGGAGATGTGGCTGCGTCGGGGGGACATCAAGGATGAGTCGGGCGGAGGCGTTCTGGATGCGCTGGAGTCTTTTCTGTAGCTTATCATCCGATCTCTTCACAAACAATTATGGCAGCTTGGCAGGCAACCTTTTCAACAATTTTAAACATGTGCAGCTGAGAGCAAAGGACGCGATGAACGGATGAACGGAAATATTATCGGCTCGAGGGAGCTTTCTGGGTCTAAGGTGCCTGACATTTTGGACTAACAGTCATGTTCGGCAGCATGGACTTTTCAGTATATTTTAATTATATTACTTGATACAGACTTTACAGGACTACGAGTTTGGCTGAAGATTTTATTTGCCTTCAGAATTCTTACTGTGGCGTAATTTATTGCATATGTCTTATTTACTCTGTATGCTCCAATGGGATTCCCCATCAGTTGAGTTTACATAGTTCGCGAAATCTATTTTTACGTTATGTTTGACCTGTTATGTTGCAGACTTCATACTGTATTTCACATACACACACATGCATTATTTGGGCATTGTGACGATTGGTTACACAAGAATGTGTTTTCTATGTCCATTATGAGGTCCAGTGGGAAGGGCTATATAATGTGCTTGATTAATGGCGCCAAACTAGATTGACAAAGGCCTCTGTGCAGGCTGAAACGCGTCTCTTGTACCTGGGATTGACGGCGACATGATTAATTAAATTGATGCCGAATCCTGAAACCACTTCGTGCCTGTGCCTTCTTCCATGGAGTTTGTCTTTGTGAGAGCTGGATGTTCTGTTCATATATATATATATATATATTTGGTGTCTCTCCGTTCTTTTCGGAGATGAAAGG
Source organism: Lissotriton helveticus (assembly GCF_964261635.1). NCBI lineage: Eukaryota > Metazoa > Chordata > Amphibia > Caudata > Salamandridae > Lissotriton > Lissotriton helveticus. Next base: position 461,162,842 of record NC_136062.1, read on the forward strand.
ATCTCTTGGTGACATATATATATATATATATATTCACTGAAAAAACCATAGGTTATAGACCATATATAGTTAGGAATTAGCATTTAAAAAACCTTATTTTACTCACACAAAACCATTGAAATTCCATATATAGTTAGTTGCACTAACTATATATCGCGCACCTGCAATCCACTGCTGATCATGTCACATATTACATCATTCATGACATGGTCAGTGACATCACTGATGACATCACTGATGACATCTCAAATGACATCACTGATGACATCACTGATGACAACATCCAGTGACTGTATGTTTCTGTAAAGTTAAAATATATCTTACATATTGAAGAATGAGTGGATGTATAAGTGTCTGGATGAAGGATTTAGTAGGTGCGTGACTGACTGTATGAGTGAGTGATTAAATGTGTCTCACTGAATGCATGGGTTAGTGACTAAACTGTCTTAATTTGTGCATCATTATGTCTGTTGTTCTGTAAACTGCTGCATGTGTTGATCATTAGCTATACGAGAGGCTATATGTGTTATTAATTGCTTGCCCAAGTATTTCTATGGGAGATTGAGTTTGTGTGGGGGTGGCTGGAAGGTGTGTGACTCTATGCATAGATGTGTGAACAGTTTATTCACTAGGTGTATGAGTTCAAGAGTGCATGTGGAAACAGCTACATGGGCAGTTGACTGTGTGCATGAGTGTATTGATGAGTGAATGGATATCTCAATGCTACATGTCATAGTAAGTACATATGTAAAACACAGTACATGTGAGAGTTGGCATATATAAATAACTGTGCATGAGAGCCACCGAATGAGTGAGTGGTTGTATCGATCATTGTGAACTTGTATCAGGGATTGTATAAGAGAGTAAATATGTGTTAGTATATGTTTCAATAAGTAAGGTGTGTTTAACTGTATAGTTGAAGAAATGGAGATGAGATTGTTTCTTTGCATGACTGACTGGGTGTGTGAGTAACTCCATGGATGAGTGGAAGTGTGTGAGTGTCTGTATACACTGAGTGTATCTAAGGTTATATTAGAGTCTGAAGAGGTTTATCGTATTAGCACAAGAATGATGTCAAATGAGATGTCATCAGTGATGTCATCAGTGATGTCATTTGAGATGTCATCAGTGATGTCATCAGTGATGTCACTGACCATGTCATGAATGATGTAATATGTGACATGATCAGCAGTGGATTGCAGGTGCGCGATATATAGTTAGTGCAACTAACTATATATGGAATTTCAATGGTTTTGTGTGAGTAAAATAAGGTTTTTTAAATGCTAATTCCTAACTATATATGGTCTATAACCTATGGTTTTTTCAGTGAATTTTCAAGGTTTTGTAAATGCTAATTCCTAACTATATATGGTCTATAACCTATGGTTTTTTCAGTGAATTTCAATGGTTTTTTAATAGCAAATATCATAAGCTGTCGAATGTCAAGTACGTGGTAAGTGAAAACATTTTCGTGTTTATGCACACTGATCTGCTTTGAATGCTGCCCCCCCCCCCCCTCATTTCTATTAGGAGTACTCTCTCTTTGCAGATAGTGAAAGGTAGTTAACGCAGGTCTTTGCCCCCATTGTAATCCGTCGTGCCTGCTTCTCTCTCCATTTGATTGATTGTTATCCAAGTATTTACTGTTTTAGAATTAGTTCTCTTTGGTTCATTCTCTATTTACAAACAAACACAGAGTCGCAATACTCTGTTCAGTCTTTGCAGATAACGAAAAATCGTGTAAAAAAAAAAGAAAAGGAATCGAGCAAAATCAGTAGGCCACTAATGGGATCTCTTTTTGACCTCGCTAAAATAGAAACATTAGGAACAACCCCTCATGACAAATACAAAACTAGTGAGATGAACTGAACTCCACACAATGATGGCTGCAAAACAACTCGGCTCCGCCACCCACCCCGCCCAAAATAACGATAAAGAACGGCTGCCATGATTGGTTGCGGAATGACCACGACGGAGCTACGAAATGGTGCTGCTCTCATGCTAACCCCAGCTTCAGTCTGAAACATCCAGAAACACTGTAGACTACCAATTCGATCAGTTCCGGTAGCGCCCCAATGTAACCCGGTAGAGAAGAACTAGCTCTCCCCTCTTTGACTGATGGTTCTTGTTGCCTGTCCCTTCTGTTGTCATTTAACAGAACTATTTAGCCTGCTGAAAGGGGTTGTGTTCCAACCGCTGGTTGGTGGAGACATTTTGACTATATTCTGTACCTGCGTTGTCGCGTAATGCGTCATATGACGCGCCGCGTTAGCGCATCCGGAAGTCATCCGGGGCGCGCAGCGCGTAACGTAAGCATAACAAGTCATGTGACTTGTTAATAAAACTTTTCATTGGTTCATTTTACTTTTCTTATTGTAATGATGAAAGGCTTGGTCATATGACCTAAAAATTACGCTTTTCATTACTTCCGAACATTATTTTTTCTTAAATATATGTTATAATGTTCCAGGCTAATGTACTTTCCCGGAAATTTTACAACTGTCCTGCAAGTAAAATATATTCTTTTTTCGAGAAAAAGAGCGTTTCTTCGTCCCATGACGGAGCCGTTGAGCAAAAGAGGGTCGACCTGCTGTCTTAGTCGCCGATACGCCTGAATATGAGATTCTTATCGATCACTTTATGTTGCAGGAATAGAAAACACAACAGCCCTTGACCATTTATCTTTACTGCGTTCCTTCGTATTATACCTTTTACCCTTCATGTAATTGGTCTGCTTTATTTCACTTGCCTTTTAATGATTCTAAAACAGTCACTATTATTAAAAACTTTACCAATGTATATACTACTACCATGTTTTCTTTTAAAAACCTTTATTGAGAAAATTTCATTATACAAATACGAGCCTATAACCACGTGGGCCTGCCACAGAGCAAACTGTAATCGTATATGATGAATAGACATTTACACTGTAGAGGAACGTAACGGGCGGGCCATTAGGTTGCAAGAACTAAGGTGTCTAACAGTTACGGAATCGGTGGACGTACATTTTATAATTAAAATACGACAGGGCCAGTTACAATAAAATTATCTAGATATACATTTGCGGGCAAGTACCATGGGTGACGTTAATTCGAACTTTCAACAGTACAGTAATCAATAACACATCAGAACTTAATATCAATAGGGATGTCGAAATATTCAATCAATTTTCGTCCCCGCCCGCCATGTGCTTCAAAACTGCATACGTATCTCGTGATTTCAAGGTTCCGCTACTTCGTTGTTTTTCTCTAAAAATGTTTATATGTTATTACTATTTTTGTTTTCTTGTATATATTTATAAATTATTAAAGTTTTATAATCTTACTACTTTGTCGGAGTGCTATATATTTTTAATGTGACACATAATTGTAAAAACTTTGATGTACAAAGAGTCATCCCTGGAATCTTCCGCTTCACGCTCGGTCCCCTCCCCAATCACAATACAGGATGGTTTTCAGATAATAGCAACGCTTCTGCTGTGACGGATCTCATCGAGTGTGGGCCTTGATCTACTATAACTCCTTTGAAGAGGGGTGATTCTTTACAGCTGTGGCCATAAACTACATCTGCAGGGCTAGCTGATAGCCTAGGACCGGCCTGGACAATCGGACACAGAGGAAAAGGAGTGTCAGAGGGTGCGGTAGTGAATAGGGCGAAAGGGAGGTGTCGGGCGGGCACAGGGTGTGATTCTCAGGGAAGAGCAGCGCAGATGGGGGGAGGTTTATTACCCATGCATAAGACAGAGAGCGGGGGTGACCACTGCCTGGGTGAGATGCTTGCGAGGGTGGGGAGCCATGCTAAGGATCGACAGCGTGCACAGAGTGGGTCTGGTCAAGGCATCTAAAATGGCTGCCGTGCACGACAAAAGTGTGGCATTTGAAAAAAGACAAGATGGCGCACACAATGTTTTTCAACAATTCCTGATTTCCTTCGAATCGAACGTTAACAGACGTTGGGGCATATTACCAAAGTTAAGCGATATTTATCCCTAACGATGCATTGCAAAGATTTTTTTACCGTCAGAAATTATCGAAGATAAACCTTGCTATTATCAAGGTTTATCGCAAATACGATAAAAAACGAGCGCAATGCATTAATATCGCTGAAAACTCCGCGATATTCATGCATTACCGAGCTAATGCTCTTAGCCATGTTATCCACCTCCCATTGGATAACATGGCTAAGAACTGCTCAGGGCAGCTGTTACTTTTTGGAGATATTCGCGCTTATCTCGAATATTTCCAAAAGTTGATAATAGGAGATAGCGATGTTAGCGACTGTTTCCAGTCGCTAACATCTTGGCATGCCCACTTTGCATGTCATTAGTGATAAATATCACTCACATGCAAAGTGGGACCCAAGATGGTCGCTATCTCCTACTAGCCGTCGCTAACTGGTGTTAGCAACAGCTAGGTAATACAGATATAATTTTATCTCCGCGAAGCGGAGCGCTGTTACAGATATATATCTTGTTTTTGAACGTTAATTTCTCAAAATGCACTGAAGCACATATATTGAGACATAGCAAAGGCACATCGGGCTACCAGTCCCTAATATTTTACCAAGTTTCGTGCAAATCCATTCAGCCGTTCGATTATTATTATTATTTTTTTTTTTTGCCCCGCGGGGCCCTTTTAAAACCTCCACATCAAACCTAGGGGGTCAGCGAGGATCTACTATGCCCCCTTATGGTCATTTGCCCCTTCGCTTTGGCCTCCTCTTGTCTCTCGATCCTACCGAGAGACAAGATGGCGGCCGCTACGTACTGTTTGGAATGTTTACAGACACCGGAGAGCCAATCAGCTTCGCTTCGCAAAGCTCCGTAACGCGAAAAGTACGCGAAGCGGTGCGCTGTTACAGATATATATCTTTTTTTGAACGTTAATTTCTCAAAATCCACTGAAGCACATATATTGAGACCTAGCAAAGGCACATCGGGCTACCAGTCCCTACAATTTTGCCAAGTTTCGTGCAAATCCATTCAGCCGTTCGATTATTATTATTATTATTTTTTTTTGCCCCGCGGGGCCCTTTTAAAACCTCCACATCAAACCTAGGGGGTCAGCGAGGATCTACTATGCCCCCTTATAGTTATTTCCCCCTTTGTTTTGACCTCCTCTTGTCTCTCGATCCTACCGAGAGACAAGATGGCGGCCGCTACGGACTGTTTGGAATGTTGACAGACGCCGGAGAACCAATCAGCTTCGCTTCACAAAGCTCCGTTGCGCGAAAAGTCCGCGAACCAGTGCGCTGCCTGGTCCGCGCTTACAGATATATATCTTTTTTTAAACGTTAATTTCTCAAAATCCACTGGAGCACATACATTGAGACCTACAAAAGGCACATCGGGCTACCAGTCCCTACAATTTTGCCAAGTTTCGTGCAAATCCATTCAGCCGTTCGGGCTAAAAGTGAGGCCAACCGCCCTATGGAAAACTCAATGTTAAAAACACGTTTTGGGACCCCCCTTTTTTCTCGGCCCCCACTGGACGAACCCCCCCCCAAATTTTCAAGGGCTGCTCAGAAACAAAATGTGCCATTTTCCTGAAAATTTCAGCCAATTCCGTCCACAAACGCCAAAGTTATTAGACATAGAATTTTCAAAAAACCCATAGAGAAAAAATCCTAACTATATATACCTACTGGCGACCGCCAGTAGGTAATATATATTTATATATATATATGTTTATTTTTGTGTCTAGGAAATACTGTGTCTATCTTTCCATGTAATGAGTTTTAGTAACTGATCATGATTAAATGTATCTCAAGTGACTTGACATAGACCTGAAGCAAGTAAACATATGCTAGCCGCATTGCACTCAGCAAGTTCATACTGTCCCAGAATGGGAAGAAATTATTAAAAGAAGAGAAAATGCTTGAACCAAAGAAAATATCTCATGGAAAGAAGACCACAGTGACAGAGGTGGCACCAGAAGTGAAAATAACTCCAAGAGTTGATACTATGTACTGCACCCATCAGGCAGCAGGGGAGCTTTGTTAATTAATACAATACTACTACTAAAATAATACAAAGTGCTATTCACAAATCTATGAGTGTAAATGTCTACTTCCACCTCTCCTTTCTATGGGAAGATAGACACACATGTAGGTTTACTGCATAGTTGTAAATGTTGGATTGACCAGGGGAGTGGCATAGGGAGGAGTAAAGAGGCTATTAGGAAAGTGTTTAGAGATGGATATGCACTAACCCACCCAACAGTAATCCCATTTGTAGTCTCAAAATGTATTTCTAAAGTTACTGTAGCCAAAACGTGGCCCAAAGCAGTGGAAATTGCTCCAATACAGAGCAGAAATAAGTCCAGAACCACGCTTGGCCAACCGCTCATACTGCAACCCACTGTTATAGAAAATAATAAAAGTAGCAACATTTAAAAATCTATAGAAAAAAAATATTTTAAGTAGTGAAAATATAAATACATATTTCATCTTAAAAAACTAAAAATAGAACATATTTAATATTTTAATATATTTTACCAACCTTTTTTGAATGTATACATTATTGTACAACACATTTTTGTTTATAATTAAATGACTTTAAAATAATTGCATACATTCACTTTTAGTAATCATTATTTCATAATAAAAGATATAATGGTTTTACTTTAAATGGGAATTTATTTTTTATTTAAACATTTTTAATTTAATATAAATAAATTAATTAAAGATTTAATTCATGATGAAGGTAATGCTGCTGAAACTTTTTTATGTTGGTCTAAATTCATAGTAAATATATAAATTCAATTCACCAAAGTCTGCCAAGAAAGCTGTTCGCCTGCCAATTGAACATTGGTGCCAGCTGTGGCCGCAGTCAGCTACATTACATGCAAAATTCAGTCCACAGTTCGAGGAAAGAGGCGGCACACCATTCCACTGGTATTTTAGAGCATCAGAGGGCGATTACTAACTTGGATTCTAATTATCCAGTCACCAGACACTTCTACAATGCACACAACCGTGGTAAAAAACGACATACTTTTTGTGGCATTGATAGGATCCTGAAACACATCCGGGGAGGGGACAGAGAAAAACAACTACGTATCCTCTAATCAAGGTACATGATTGGCCTAAAAACAAGGATCCATTATGGACTCAATAGGGAGGAAGAACTGTGTACCCATATAGGCATATAATGAATTATGTACCCTTGCCATTATGTCCGTATCTTTAGTTACGGGACCATGTCCTTTTAACGGATTTTTGTAAATAGATGAATATTTTCCCCTTTCCCAACTTTTTCCTCCTGATATTGGGTAGGAGAATAACCCGATATATAATTTTATTTTATCTTATACATTGGGCGCACTTTCACATGGGACCTAGAAATTGTGGCCATTGGCTAGGGGCACTTGCCCACGGTATTCCCTTTGAATCATCCATCACACAGGACCCTTAAAAGGAATACCCTTGATCATTGTCTTTTGGGCATGTTCCCGTGTGACTTATTGGCATATATCCACCGCATATATTAAGTGGAATATATGAGATTTCAGCTTCCGTCGCAGTATAGGTCCATATAGAATTTTGGGCACAAGAAAAGTGTTTCACATGTTTGGATTACACAGGAATTACAGTTATACTCAGCCTCAACCCACACATTCCTTAGTTTACTACCCTATGTAAGGCTAGAAGATGTCAAGTAGAATAGGTATTATTACTCAACAATAATTTTGGGTTTATGCTGTATTGTTTATTCAGCATACTGTAATTTTATGACTGTGATGCGGGGACCCTGTTTCTATAATTTGGAGTGCCAGGTAATGTATTAGCATTTGCTATTGTCTAATTACAGACCACCTGATAAGAGGTATGGTAATAATATAACTGGCGCTCATATTACTTATGGGAACTCGTTTTTGTTCCTTTGTGGATTTACGGTAAACTGTATTACAGCGGTCCCCATTTTTCTCACTATTTTGGCTTATAAACACCATTGCTGAGCAATATGAAATTCATTCTGAGATCAATTAGAATTATCCTGTTGATGAATGGAGGTATTTTGGAAATGATTAGTATTTCTTCTATTTCTATCATTTTGTCGCAACGATAATATTATGTTTTCAAATCAGTATTTTACTTAAAAAAAATATGGATTGTATATTTGAAATTTATGTACTCATATTATTCATTATGAATATCATTTCTTTGTAATCATGTATTATTCATCCATTTGGAGTGTAATGTTGCGGTGTTACCTCTATGTCTATCATGATGTCATGAATTTAAAACGGCGACTAAGGTAATGTCAAGCAACTTGACAAAGGCCGTTTTATGGCTGAATGGCTGAAACGCATTGTTCTTGGGGAATAAAGTATTCGACCGTGGAATGGTGTACCGCCTATTTTGTAAATATATAAATTTAAATATAAATAATTTACATTAATATTTAACATGACAATATATTCACTAAATGTGTTTGTGTTCAATAAGCGCTTACTTATACTTTACCATAGGAAGACTCCACAGTCAGGGAACATTTTAATTATCAGCCTCTAAAGCTAAAATATTCTAAGCTTGTGTACTGCATCTGTTTCCTTTAAAAAAGGTTGGAAAAAGCGTTTGTCTTTTTACATATTCGATGCTAATGATTCTCAAATTATTTCAGATGATCAAAATGTAGCCAAAATAAGCTGCAGATAAGCTTTTATGAATGAGGATACTCTGGGGAAATGTATTAATGAAACATATATTAAAAAATGTTCAGGGATCTAGCAAGTTTGGGTTGCTTCAGGACTTTTAATGTGGATTGCCCTGGCTGGTTGTGTTGCATTCTGCATCGTTTCAGAATCATCGGGTTTATTCCTGCCGTATCCTTGTATCCCTATTTTCTAATGGGATAGTACAGGGAAAAGAATGCCATTCTTTTAGAATGAACACATCTTTGCTTTTGAAAAGGTGAATCTGACATAGTGATGTTAGCAGACAGTATCAAAGTTTAGATCTAGAAAGTTGAACCCTACCTCCCTGCGCATACAGGACTGGCCATGAAATACCTGTCCCATAAATACATGATGGTTAATGGAGAGTCACACAGCTTTTTCCCAGCTGCTAGATGGGTTCCATAATAAAGCTGGCAGGTCCTCTTCATTGCATTATAATTATAATGTGACACCCATCACACAGCTCAGACATGGCATGACACTGGCCCTCATAAAATCTCTGATGGGTCTTTTGCTTTGATCTCACTCTGGTGGATGGTTGGGTGAAGTGCTGCAGACCATGAGTTTGAAGGCCAAAAGATTCAACACAATGTTGTACCCTTCTATGCTTGAAAAAATAGTACCCCAGAGTCGGGCAATTATCAGGGGGCTGCTAGAGTTTGAATCTACCACAGATGCCTTCAGAAGAAAGAGAAGCTTCATACCTCTGACTCCAGATCACCAACCACACACAGTCTAAACAGCACAGGTCCTCTAACTTCACTCACCAGCAGCTCCCTAGGTTATGCCAGGAGAAGCATTTTGATCCCAGTTTCTCTGCAGTGTCCCATATATTCTTTCTTGCCTTCTCTTCAAGACCAATCTGATCTTCCTAAGGTCAGAAACAATCTTGTAGTGGGCACAGGTTTAAAGGTATTCCAAATATTCAAACTTTACAGTGTCCATTTTTTCCTCTTCTACAAGTACATTTTCTTCTATTTTTATGCGAGGGACTTCTTCAAACCCATGTTCTCCTGACACATACAGTTTAAAAAACAAACTATGGGGGCGTGGCCAAGATGGCAGCCGGAGCAGACGCCTAAACGAGTGGCTCCTCGTCCCGGACCCCCTTAACACCCCTTACAGCTAGCTGAATCCCCCACTTGCCCTGGTGAGCGGCGTTTCCTGGGCCAGTGAGTACGGGGCTCCACCTGTGGTGTGCAGATTGCGGCAAGCGAGGCGCCTGGGACCCTCGACGGCGACGTGTTCCGGAGCAGGCCGGGGCTCACCCGGGAGCAGTTGGACGCACTGGTGGCCTAAGATCGGGCCACTCCCTGGCCGGGAGCTGGCCGGAGCCCTGTCGGTGTCACTCTGCAGATGACCGATGGGACAGTGTGCTGAGCTGGAGCCCGGCGCCATAGACCCATCTGCGGTGTAGTGAGGAGCGGCCCCGGAGCACTAATCGAGGCCCCGGCGCGGGCCTACACCCACGAGCCCTCCAGCAAGCAGCGCGGCCGCCGGACGATACAGTGGGCCGATCGCCCAAGGGGGGCCATCCCAGAGGTGAGCAGCGGGGAGTGTGGCAGTGTCGGGGGGCTGGGAGTTCGTGTCCCCGGCGGGAGGAGTAGAGAGCCCCTACCGGCGCCAGCCCTAGAGCACCTCTGCGAGTCAGTACCGGGCGGCCGGCAGCATCGGAGGCCCGCACGACCAAGGGGAAGAGCCCGGGAACATTGAGAGACGAGGCCGCACTGGGCCTTCGCGAAGCCCCGAGGCGGAGTTGGGGGCCCTGCCCGAGGGAGCAGCTCGGACTCGGGGGGCATAAATTGAGCCCCCGGCGCGAGGCCGAGCGGGACCTGCCCGGCTCCGACCGACACAGGCCTAGGGCGGCACATTGAGTCGGTACCGGGAGGCTGCAGCGGCTGCGACAAAGGGGGGCCCAGAGACATTTGAGGGCCGGGGCCACACGGGGCTTCCACGGGACCCCGGGGCAAGGTTTGGAGATCTGCCCACGGGGGTGGCACAGACTCGGGGGTGGAAATCGAGCCCCCGGTGCGAGGCCTAGACAGGCCTGCTCGGCCCCAACCACGAGAGCCCCACCACACACGAGGCGAGGGTCCGGGAGCGGTCGGAGGGGCCAACTGCCAGCACATAGGCACAGGATCCCGAGCGATACGCCCAGGGGCGCAACCCGCGGCCTGATGAAGGGCAGAAAGGGTTAGGGGGCGATTGTCGAGCCCCCCGGGAGGACTCTGCAGAGACCGGCCCTGCAGCATCAGGAGGCCCAGACCCTTGATATAGCCGGCGACAAGGGGTGAGGCGTCCCCACATCAGCTGCAAGAGTGGAGCCCAGGGGCTGTGGAGCACGTCGGCGGGGCCCGCGGAGTTGCCAGATTACAAGGTTGGCGAGCATCCTGCGCGGAGCCGCGTGCCTCTAGCCCAGCCTAGACCTGATCCGGGAGAGGGGCCGGGGGGCGGGGTTCTACTTCCCCCTCACACAAGTCGGGCCCCCCAGCACCGACACTGAGCGGCCTCCTGGGTGGGGGACATCGCGGCCACCCTGCACAGGGGTCACGACATGGCGAACCGCAGGGGAGGACGCACAATCCCCGACATGCTGGCCAGGGGCAGCCCCAAAGGGACGAAGAGCCCGGAACAGGAGCAGCCGGCGGAACATCCCAAAACACAGCCGGAAGGGGAGATCCCCATCACGAGGGCCTTCATGGAGACCCTCTTCAGCTCCCTCAGAGAGGATTTCCAGACACTTAAGCAGGAAATGGCCGGGGAGCACAGGGAGGTCGGGTGCGACGTCGACGGCCTTGGGGAACGTGTGGCGGCGGTGGAGGACTCGGTGAACAATAGGAGCGGGGAGATCAAACTCTTGCAACAGGAGATCGTCAGACTACAGGACCAACAAACAGACCTGCAGGCGCATTCTGAGGACCTTGAGAACCGCTCTCGTCGCAACAACATACGGGTCCGAGGAGTGCCGTCTAAATCAGAGGGGAGTGACATGACGGCCTTCCTGCAAGAGCTGTTTCGAGACATACTGGGGGAACCAGAAGAATTTGAAGTCCGGATAGACCGAGCACACAGGGTGGGCCTGGCTCGCCGGGCTCCTGCTCCGCCGCCTGACATCCTGGCCTTTCTTCCTGACTACCCAATAAAAAAGCGCATTCTGAAAATGGCAAGGCAGAAACAACCTCTTCAGTTCCGGGGCTATGCGGTGGCGCTCTTTCAGGACTTGTCGGTTATCACATTATAGAAAAGGAAAGCGTTCAGGGTAGTCACAACCTTCTTAAGGGATGAAGGGGTTCCCTACTCCTGGGGACACCCCTTCAGGCTCATCTTCAAATGGAAGGGGACCATTTGAAGATGAGCCTCTCCTAGATACTTGCGCACTGCTGGGCATCACCGTGGAGGCCGACGACGAAGAGGAGAGCACGTCCCCGCGGTCCTCCCCGGCGAATTCTCAGTCAAGGGCAGGCGATGGCTGGCAGCATGTGCGACGGTGGCGCTCCCACAAAAGCACTCTCAAACCGGATCCCACAACTATGGCTCAAGAACACGTGGCGGCGATTCATGAAGTCGCCAACGACACTTCCCCTGGAACATGATGTCACACTGTCGGGGGGCTCTGAATGAACGCATCTTCCTAGCATGGGGTGGGGGGGCAGGACAGGGGGCCACCGAGGTTGCCTTGGTCACACGTTTCCTCACTTCGAAAGACACCACGGGCCTGAAAAGAGACAGGCCCGGGACAATGATTCCTAGTTTGGGGTTTGACTTTATTTATTTATTTATTTATTTATTGTTGGCATTTGTACAGCGCTCTGTTACCCGTAGGTGTCCTGGCGCTAAGTGTTGCTCCTGAGATAGAGGCTGGTCAGGGAATCAGATGGTAAACAGCCATGTCTTTAAAGCTCTTCTAAAGGCCATGTGATCCGTAATTTTTCTGAGGGCATGAGGCAAGGCATTCCAAGCTTTGGCTGCGCCCAGCACAAAGCTTCTGCCTCCCCAGCGGGCTCTCTTGATACGAGGCACCGCGATCAGCCCCATGTCAGCTGATCTGAGGTTTCTAGTCGGCCGGTACCAATAAAAGTACCGCCGAAAGAATAAGGGTCCCTTGCCTTGTAAGGACTTGAATACTAGGCATAATGCTTTAAAAACAATTCTCTTTCGCATTGGAAGCCAATGCAGCTTGACCAGCTCCTGAGACACGGGGACAAATATCGGAATCTCCAAAATGAGTCTAGCCGCCGCATTTTGTAGTACCTGAAGTTTATTGAGTACCCCCTGTTGGGCCCCAAGAAAAAGACTGTTGCAGTAATCCAACTTTGCCATGACCAATGTTGTGACCACTGTTTTCCTATCGTTGCCAGGGATAAATGGAAGGATCTTACAAATGGATTTGAGCAGGTAGGCCACCGAGGAAGATAGTGCATTGACCTGGGGACGAAAAGTGAGTTGATCATCGATCAACACCCCCAGGTTTTTCACCTTCGCTACTGGGGTAGGGGCCTTGCCCATCTCGTCTGGCCACCAGCTTGGGCTCCAGAAGTTAGAGTTTGAACCAAACACTATAACTTTGGTTTTAGCCGAATTTAATTTAAGGCTGTTAACTGCCATCCAGTTTCCAACCGCCAGCATACAATCCTGGAGATTCCTAGCTACACATTCTTCCATCCCTGGTAATACCGACACCACAATCTGGGTGTTGTCAGCATATGATGTGAGATCAAAACCATGTGCCCGAATTACAGGAGCCAATGAGCTGACATAAACGTTGAATAACGTAGGACTCAGAGACGAGCCCTGAGGGACTCCACAGGGCACGATGAAGGGTTTTGACTCATATTCTCCTAAGGCCACCGTCTGGACTCTGCCGGACAGGAAGGCTTTAAGTATGTCAGTATGTATGTATGTCAAGCGGTTTCCCTTGGACTCCGCAGGCCTTCAAACGGTCAAGTAAAATCCCATGGTGGACCGTGTCGAAAGCCGCGGAGAGGTCCAGCAGCACCAGGGCAGCCCTCCCTCCCGCATCGGTCACCGCTCTAATCTCCTCAGTTGTTTTAATGAGGGTGGATTCCGTGCTATGGTGAGGTCTAAAACCATGTGGAGAGGGGTCCAGAGATTGAGTGGTAGCCAGAAAGGAGCTTAGTTGAGTGTTCAGTGCCTTTTCTATTAATTTAGCTGGTAAAGGGAGCCTAGCTATTGGGCTGTAGTTATTTGGGTCCCTAATATCCAGGTTAGGTTTTTTTAGTAGGGGCAAAATTGATGCCTGTTTCCAACACGCTGGGAAACCTCCTGTAGCAAGCATTTTGTTAAAAACGGTCACCAGCGATGAAACTATCAGATCTGGGGCCATTTTTATCACAGCCACCGGACAGGGTCTGATGGAGCACCTGATTTTGCTGCTAACAGTAGCCGCCTAATTTCTTCCCCATTTGCTGGCGAAAAACTATCCAGAATTTGTCTTGAGGATGACTGCATAACGTCTTCTAAAGAGACCGTCTGGCTATTCAACCTCTCCTGACTAGAGAAGGCTTTAAAAATCGTCTCTACCTTACCTAGAAAGAATCTGGCAAGATCTTCACATAATTCAGAACTTGCAGGAATGGCCGCGGGCACCGGGTCAGCCAAAGCTGCCACCATAGTAAACAGTTCCTTCGCAGAGTTCTTAGCCAAGTTTATACGATTGGTATAGTACTCTTGTTTTGCATTCCCCACCGTTTTTTTGTATGTTAAGAGACTTTATTTAAGAAGCATTCTGTCACTTTCCCTGTATTCCTTCCGCCAAACCCTTTTCATGTTTTTTACATTCCAACTTGTGATTTCTTAATTCCTCCGAAAACCACGGCGCTGAGGGCTGGGCTCTGGTCAGGAGGCGTAGTTTGGGTGGGGCTAAGATGTTACAGGCTTTCTCAATCCAGCTACTATGGGCGAGCGCCGCCGCCTCCACCTCTAATGGAGGGGGCTCCTTTGAGGAGAGCAAATACTCTTCCAATGCGCTACCCTCAATTTTATTCCAGGCCCTGCATACCTTGGCTACTTTAGGCGGGCATCCCCCACCTTGGGATTTAGGCACAGAGATGGCAAATAGCAGCGCCCTGTGATCGGTCGAGGTGAGCGGTAAAGATTTAGTAAAGCCCAGAGTGGGGTGGTTCGAGAAAATCCCGTCTAGGGTATGGCAGGCCTTATGCGTGGGACCACTAACCAGTTGTTTAAGCTTGGCGCCATCCATCAGGTCAATAAATGCGATGGTGTCCGCATCCGTGGGGTTTTCTAAATGAAAATTAAAGTCTGTAAAGTCCTTAGAGCAGAGTCCCTCCTCCAGAATACTTCCCACAGAGCTCAGGAAGATGTTTTTAGAACCAGCGGGTCTATAGACTAAACAACCATTAAAAGAATGATGATTGCCTAAGGTAAAATTAAAAGCTACCGCTTCACAGCCGTCCACCGTCAACGGGTGAAAGAGGGCGTTGAAGGGGTTATGATAGATAACTGCCAGACCTCCACCTTTCCTCAGTGGCCGGTCTCTCGTAAAACTAAGGTAGCCAGGGGGAGTGGCATTAACTAAGTCCGGGCCCGAAGCGGCATCCGTCCATGATTCAGTCACAAAAGTGATTTTAATATTTTCTTCCTGTATTAACAGTGCACACTCCAAGCTGTGCTTTACCAACGATCTAGCATTCAACAGGAGGCACTCAAAATTACATCCTATTGCTGTATAATTTACTTGATGTACTCTGGATAGGACCTTAATCGGGGACATTAATACGGCTGGGATCGCTCTCATACACCCTGAGCATGCACACGGGCCTGATGATTGGTCCTTATTCAGATTTAGTACTATGCAATTGGGTTTTCTCCCTTGTCCCATCAGGTCTCGCAATGTTTCTGCGCTATATGTCACCCTATTTGGATCCCCCCTAGTGTAACCGGCAGGGTGCGTGGCCCTAGGCCCGGGCCAGGCTCGGACGGGCGCAGATGGGCTTGCCTTTGGCGCGCTGCGCGCGTCCGCTGTGCGGTCGCGTCATCGCGACCTTTATGCAACAGGGGAACAGTGGAGGAGAAAGACTAGACTGGTCGGCCTTGGCCCACCACAAGATGCCGGCCGTCCAGGCGAGCGTCGATTCGCAGTTCCCCCCTCCCTGTCTCCGACCTTGTGCTAGGCAAAGGGCACAGGCGCTCGTGAATCAGCCTGCCCCTCCTGCCTGAAAATCAATATTATTTAAAAATGTGGGGTAAGTTGATAAAAAATCCCTCCGTAACTTGGGAGCAGCGCACCGGCCCCAGTAAAACACAATAGCACACAGTAAGAGTTAAAAGATAATAAAAACAATGTAGCCTCCCTAGCTCCCGGCTCACGCCTCCGGAGCAATTATTTAGTAGGGAGTTACTGGTTGGGGTTAGGGAGGGATCCGGGTGGGACTTGGGGAGCAGGACGGGAGGGGTGGTTGAGGGACATAAGAGGGAGGAGGGGAGGGCCGGGAACGGGGGAGATTCGGGAGGGGTGGGAGGGAAGGGGGGGGCGGCCCTCCTTGTCCAAGATCCTTTTCTTTTGAAATTCTACGTAATGCCACACAAGAAGCGCCGCGCAGCACAGGCCCGAATACCCGCTTAAGATGTCCCGTCCACTTAAAATTCTTTCCCTCAATGTGCGAGGGCTTAATAAGCGTAGGGCGATACTCTCCCTCCTGGAACATACCGCGGCTGATATATGCCTCCTACAGGAGACGCATTTGCTGCCAAAAGATCATCACCGCCTTAAATCTCGGTCCTTCACCCTGCAATTTTTTTCCTCGGCAGCTAAGAAGGTTGCGGGAGTAGCAATCTTAGTATCCAAATCCTTTCAGGGACAGGCCCTACAGAAGGAAGCAGAGAATAAAGGCAGGCTGCTCATACACCGCTTCATGATTGGGGGACACACACTACTAGTGGGTTCCATTTACGCACCTAACGAGAGACAGGAGAAATTCCTCCACACAGCACTAGAGACGGCCACAGCTAACACACACCCACACCTACTCCTGGGAGGGGATCTCAACATAGTGTTCCCCAACACGGCAGATTGCAATAACCAAAGTTACGGGCAAGTAGGGGTACTTTCTAAAGCAGGTCACGCCCATCTCTCAGACCTAGCCCTGGCTGACCTATGGAGACATTTTCATCCGCAAGCCACGGCTTACACCCACTACTCGGCAGCACATAAGTCTTACGCACGGCTTGATTATTTTCTATGCTCCCTGCAACTAGTCCTCCGCACACAAGACGTGGAGATCCTCCTGACCTCCCTGTCGGATCATTCCCCGATGTTGGCAGCTTTCATCTTCCCGAGTATGCCCGGTCCGCAACAGCACTGGCACTTACGGGACACCCTGCTCCAGAGCCCTACCATAGTGGAGCGAATTGGGACCGCCATCACTCAATTTCTCACTCACAGCGCCAATACGGATACTACTAAGGCCACCCAATGGGCCGCGCTCAAGGCAGTCCTCCGGGGAGAATTCATCTCCATAGCATCGGCTAATAACAGAGAACGTGGTCAGAAAAGAGCAAAAATAGCCCAGCGTGTCACGGAGCTCGAGCAGATGCACCAGCGCACGGGAGCGGCACGGGCATGGCGCCAACTCTGCACAGAGAGGAAAATGCTGGCAGCCATAGACCAGGACGTAGTGGAGTACGTCGCCATACGTCTCCGGCATGCCTACTATACCGGGGGAGATCGTTGCGGGAAGCTTTTGGCGAGTAAATTACGTGAGCAACGTCAAAGGCAGGGCATTCGCACTATTAGGTCCAATCGAGGTGAGCAGATCACGGATGATGCGGCGATTGCCGCAGCATTCGGAGACTTCTACGCCGACTTATATGCGGCAGACACTCTTGACGTACAAGCAGGCCAGGCATATTTGGAGAGTGCGTCCCTCCCGTCCTTGAACGAGGCGCAAGCAGAGTTCCTCGAGCGGCCTATTGGGCTAGATGAGGTGATATCGGCGATATCCCGCCTCAAACTAGGGAAATCGCTGGGCCCGATGGCTACTCAGCGGCCTTCTACAAAACCTACTGCCACCAGGTGGCTCCGATTCTATGAGACCTCTTCAACACCTTTGACTAACCAGGTGCAATCCCTGCAGACCTATTGGAAGCGGCGATATCGGTTCTACCTAAACCAGGCCGTGACCACACCCAGTGTAGCTCCTACAGACCGATCTCCCTTCTAAATATTGATCTTAAGCTCTATACTGGAATTCTGGCAAACAGATTGGCATCGTACATACAGCAGTTAATGGAAACTGACCAGGCAGGCTTCATCCCCCAACGACAGACCAGCGACAACACCAAACGAGTCCTCCATCTCATAGAGGCAGGGTCTCTGACGAGGCCAGGCTGCATGTTGCTCACCATCGATGCCCAGAAGGCCTTCGATAGGGTACACTGGCCCTATCTAGAACTCGTGCTGCGGCGATTCGGTGTAGGGGAGTCTCTCTGCAACCGCATATTGAATTGCAATCGCCAGCCTAACGTTACGGTTTGGGTTAACGGGCACACCTCCCCGCGTTTTCCAATAGGCAGGGGCACCAGACAAGGGTGTCCTCTTTCCCCAATCTTGTTTGCGCTCTACATGGAGCCGTTGGCGCAGCAGATCCGGCAGCACGACCTCATTAAAGGGATCAAATTCGGCGGAGACATACACAAGATTAGCCTGTATGCAGATGACATTCTGCTCTCCCTGACAGAACCGATGCAATCCCTTAGGGCCCTCTTTATTGAGCTCCATACCTTCGTGATGGCATCCGGTTTTAAAATTAATATAGAGAAGTCAGAGACCCTGAACCTATCTTTGTCAGTGGAGGTGCTCGCCGATGCCAAGGGTGCGTTTGATCTGAAATGGTCCGACTCCCCGATCCCATACCTGGGAGTCCTATTGGCCCGACCTTACAGGCTACCGCAGACGCCAACTATGCCAGGCTCCGCTCCCGCCTCAACGAAGACCTCAGGAGATGGAAGCGGCACCCGCTCTCCTGGCTAGGGCGGATTGCGGCCGTCAAGATGGCCTTGCTGCCGCAATTCCTTTACGTGTTCCAGACCCTCCCGCTACGCCCCCCAATGGGCTGGCTCCAACGAACGCAGTCTGATTTGGCACGCTTCATCTGGTACGGTCGCTGTCAGCGCTTCAGGCATGCCATCGCTATACTCCACCCCGAACACAGCGGGGTAGTGGTAGCTGATCTTACTTTATATTACCAAGCAACACAACTTCGCACCCTGGTGGAATGGCACCAATTAGAGTCAGGTAAAAATTGGCTCTTTCAGGACAAGGCAGTAGCTGCCAGACCCCTCCAGGGAATTCCGTTCCTGCCTCGTGGCCATAGGCCCCCCAACCTATACGCGTCACAAATCACAAGCACGGTCCCGGAGGTGTGGGACAGGGTGGCGGTCAAACATGGCCTTACTTCGTTCCCCTCCCCGATGACCCCGCTCTTCGATTACCCCGTTTCTCCCCAGGCCTGGATCCTAAGGCGTTTGCAGCCTGGAGGCGCACGCCCTGCAGGGATCTGGGGCACCTATTCGACCTGAACGGGATCCTTCCCTTTCAGAAATTGAAGGAGAACTATGGCATATCGGAAGCGGATCGCCTGCCCTACCTGCAAGCTCAACACTACAGCCAACAATCAGGCCAGGCGCACAACGCTTTGTCACCTCATACGAAAAGTGGTTATTGACACGCACCTCAGATAAGAAACTGATCTCAGACCTCTACCAACAACTCCTCCTTACCAATCAACAACTCCTCCTTACCAATCAATACACATACAACGCAGGGAGGGTCAGGTGGGAGAGAGACTTGGGGAGACAACTTACACATAAAGAATGGGGAGGCATATACCACAGGGCCAGGCACTCGGCCTATCACACCGGGCTCACGAGACCCTGACCAAAGTGGCCACCTACTGGTACCACACACCAGAACGCTTACACCACTGGGATCCCCGCGTCAGTGACCATTGCTGGAGGGGCTGTGGAGAACTCGGCACGTTAGAACACTTGTTTTGGAGTTGTGACCGCCTGCAGCCCTACCGAAATTCCATCCTGGATGAGATAGACTCCCATTTAGACACTCAGCTTCCCAGATTCCCAGCCTATGTTCTCCTCGGGCTCCCCAACACACTAATGTATCCCTTGAAATCCAGGAGGGGAAGACTTATAGCGATAGCATTAGGGGCAGCTGTCCAGAACATTGTGACGCACTGGAGGACCACCCAGCCCCCCCCCCATACTCCGGCTGGCTACACAGATTGAGGATGATACTAGGGATGGAGTAGTTATCACTGGCAAAGGCGGGACGAGGAGAGGAGTTTGCTGCACTCTGGCGGCCGTTTCTGACCTTACTTACGGGAGAATTCAGGGAACTAAGCTGTCCCCGGTACCTGCGCTTACTGCGTTTAGCAGGCACCCCAATTGAAGAACCCAAAGCTAAGCCGTGCAAACGAAAGACCCAAACTGAGGTTTAATGTGCATCCTCACACTCGGACAGAGGGCTGTCTTATCACACTTTGCTTTTCTTTCTTCTTGCTTTGCTTAAATGGACAAGGAGGGGGCGAGGGTGGGTTGAGGGGGGAAGAGGGGGGGAGAATTTGAGAACAATATTCCCCGCGGCTGGAACCCTCTCCAACGGACTCACACTTGGTGGGGGTTCCTTGCACGTGGTTCAGCACTGACGTATCGAATGACGGATTTGGTCTCTTTGTTTTTCCTGTTTTGATGAAAACAATAAAAGATTTAAACCATAAAAAACAAACTATTGAAAATTGATTTTAAGGAGTAAACCTTTGCAGCGTTATGTACCCTATACAATCGTCATCCTTTCCTCTTCAACACAAGTTGTGCTTTTCCACATGGACAGAATCAGTTGCCCCACAGCCCCTCTCCCCTTTATCATGGTTCATGTTTAATTTGCAAGCTTTTAACTACATATCCTCCTATCTCTTCTCCTCCTTCCCATATTACTACATGCTTTGGACAGCCCACACATGCATTACAATTGACTAATAATTACTAACTGCAAACACCACAACACTCAGTCTGTGGTCTATGGAGAAGAAGAAATCTGTTGTACTACTGCATGACGACCGTCCTCACAATAGTTGTCTTTCTACAGCTGCTGGTCCTACATTGGGAAGATTGGCGGGAGTCAGTTTGTTTCAGTGGAGGAAGCGGGTTGCATGTCAAAAGGCATCATACAACATGAGATTGAGCACGCCTTGGGGATCTACCACGAGCACACAAGATCGGACCGCGACCAATATGTGGACATCCTGTGGTACAACATAGCTGAGGGTATGGATTTCGTCTACTGTCATGTTCTGTAAGATTGTAGAGAATGCTTGTGTTACATAGAGAATTCTCTGCTTGTCAAAGTATGAAGGGGATCCTGGAAGCAGAAGTGGGAAGGTGTACAGTATATAGCAGTTTATATGTTTCTTACCATCCCACACAAAACAGCTAACTCTTCCTGTATAGTTGCTGCAAAAGTCATCCTGCACCCATATCCATGATGTGACAGCTTTAGATGTCATTAGCTACATCTGAATACAAAGACATTACTTCTATTTTTGAAAAAAATATGAACACATCAAAACCCATGAGCAACCTTCTGGAACAGAATATTACAGTAGAAGAAATCAGAAAAAAAGTTAATAGGGACATATATCTACTACTATGGTTTGGAGTGGATGTTCATAGTGGAAGTTTAGGTCAATAGTTATGATGGTGTGATAGGATTTTTGAAGTATGTGCAATTGCATTTCATTAGATTCCATGTAGATGACCCCTTCTTGTTGCAGTGATCAAAATGGGGCGAGCGTGATCTGATATATGTATAAAGTGATGTAAACAGAGACTCACATTTTTTCACCTGGTCTCTGAGTACTGGGACCCTTTTAGAGGGCTAAACGAGCCAGTCGGCACAAAAAATCACCTGGCACTGGGGGCTCCTGATCCACTGCAATTGAACAAATGGAAAAGAGATATGGATTTGTGCATGATGGCTGAGAAGACAATATGAAGGAATAGAGCTATCCAAGTAAATAGACAAAAATATGGGGATGTTGGCAATCACATAGGGAAAAATGAGACAGAGACAAACAGGGCCTGAATCACAAAAGTAAACTTAGACGTTTGGTCTAAACTTAGATCAAACGTCTACGTGTATGAATATGGGAATTCACAAAGGGTATTTACGGGTACTATCTTTATATGTGCACTCGGGCAGGGATCCGTCGGACCAAAAACCTAATTTTATCTTTGTGAATAAGGCACTTAGAGCATGGACTTTTGGTGGTGGTGGGGGATGAGTGGTCTGCCTTGCAGACTGCAGTCAGGGAAACCAGAGAAACTCCTGTGAAGCGGTGTGATATTTGCTGTTCTCTGTACTTAATGGCGCATGAAAATGCAAATGTGGCTCTTACGTTAACAATAAAATGTTATGAAAAAAATAAAAAATTATAAAAGTGTAGTTGGTCCAGAAAAGAAGTTGATGCATGACATGAATGTGTAGTCGAGGTCCAGGATATTTCCTTCACTGTGGATGGCCTGTGCGATTAATTCTGAGATATTGGCGGTGGCCAGCAGCACAAGAAGAGCGTTCTTCAGGGTCAACATGAACAGATCACCTTTAAAGTTGAAGTCATCCTAGAATATTTTTGTAATCCATGTGCAAGCAGCCATATCAAGTTTTACAATTTCAGCACTGAGTGATGAGTTCTGACTAGATGGTCAGTAGATTCAGTGATGTGCGACAGTCTACATGGCTATTAGAAGAAGGTGTCAGGAGAAGACTTCAAAGTACTTGAACATCAGTTGTGACTGTGGTGTGGAGGGCCATGTCATTCAGTATTTAATTGTTACTCCTCCTCATTGGTGACACCTCATAATGGTCAAAGTGTATCTTTACAGTAGTTTATAATTTATTGTCTGATTACTTAAAATCTTTGCAATGCCTTAAAAATGCCAACACACATTAGTTATGCTAAAAACAAATTAAAATATTCTAGTAGATTCACTATGGACGTGAAACATGGAGTCGCGAAGGGGGGTTAGCAGGTCTAGTATCAAAGTACCACGTGCCATGGGTCAGATCAAAAGCAAGAACTTTATACGAAGATTAAGACACGAAGATTGCAAAATAATTAACTTATGCTAGCAAACAGTTCAATAAAAAAGCCACAACAAAATGGTAAAACAAATAGAATCATTAAGAACATGGACCATCGGATCCCCAAATAAGAAAAAGCAACATGGAGGACAAGAGTCCAAATAATTCAAATGCCTTGTGCCATAATTCAAAATCAAAGCAGGTGCAGTATGCGGTGATTAGAAGACAATGCAAAGTGTTTACCTTATGTGTTCAAACTTTTGAAAACACGCATTGGCAAAGCTAACAGGTCTCTACAATCCAAGAGGTATCTGCTCTGGCAATTGAAATGCAATTGTGTGTGTATGGCTCTGGGGCTGTTTTTATTGATATACACAAATGCATTAACATTGCCAACGCCTAAAGCTCTCATTTTGTCGAGACCTATTGGATTTAGCAATGCTTGTTTTATGTGCAAACGGATGTGCAACCCCACCAGACTTATTACCGCTCACGACAAAACTATAAAATTACTTCAACTCCTTTTAATTGCTAGTCTAGCTGCTTTCAACTTTTGCAGCAACCCTATTCATGCAACTAAAGTAAGTTGCAAAGATACATTGAGGAATGTTATGTTATGTTACATAAATTTGTAACGCGCACAGCTACTCATGAGTATCCCGGCGAAGTGCCCACCAGGGTATGGAACAAGAATCGGACAAAGAGATGTGTTTTTAGTTTCTTCTTAAAAACCATTGGTTACTGAATAAAACGCAGGACAAGAGGAAGAGCATTCCAGGCAGCAGCAGCCTTCACTGCAAAGGACCTGCCCCCATGCCTCTGAAGCTTGAAGCGGGGAATCTGAGCAAAACGTAGGGATGAGGAGCGAAGGGGGCGTGTAGGAACATAGAACAAAAAACGTCCCTGCAGGTAAAGAAGACCACAGCCATGAAGGGCATAATGGCCCAGGAACAGTGATTTAAATTTGACTCTTTCCACCACTAGGGGCCAATGAAGGCATCACAACTGAAGTCGGGCACTGTTCCCAGCTGATGTGCCCAGTAGGAGTCTAGCTGCCGCGTTCTGAACCACCTGTAACTTCCTCAACAGGTAGCCCGGAATGCCAGCAAAAAGGGCATTGGCATAGTCCAGCCGTGACAGGATCAGTGCACAAGTCACCTTCTGAGAGTTTTGAGAAGGCCAGAACAACAGCCGGCCAGCTTCGTAATGTGTGTTGAAAAGGAAAGACCCTCATCAAACCATACCCCCAGATTTTTAGTGGGCTTCCCTGTGGAGGTAGGCAATGGAAACTCAGGAGGTCAAAGGAGCTCTCGAAAGTTAGGAGGGAATTTCCCAAACAACAGAATCTCTGACTTCTCTTCATTGCACTTGAGCTGTGCACCTGTCAGCCATTTAAAAATAGAGGATAGACAGTGTTGAACCAGAAGCACAGAATCTGCATCTTTGTCCTAGGTGAAAAGAAGCTGGGTGTCATCAGCATAGGCCATCACTTTGGCCCCCAACTCCTCCGCAGATGTATCAGCGGAGTCACATAGATATTAAAGAAAAGGGGGCTAAGGGAGGATCCCTGGGGGACTCCTGTAGTCACTGGCTGAGGGGAGGAGGAAAATAGTGAGAGCCAAATCTTCTCAACTCGACTCTCCAAAAAAGACTAGAGCCAAACCCAAGCGGCACCCACCACACCTATCCTGGCCAATCGTGCCAGGAGAAGTGAGTGCGGGACCTTGTCGAATGCCGCCGAGAGGTCCTGCAATATTAATGCAGCCCTCCCACTGGCATCCAAACACTCACAAGTGGCCTCTGACACCGCAACCAGAACTGATTCTGTACTATGGGATGCCCGGAACTCTGATTGGGCTGGATGCAGGAGCGCCTCCCTTTCCACAAATTCCGTAAGCTGTTTGTTAGCCACTTTCTCACACACCTTGGCCAAAGCAGGAAGGAGGGAGATAGGCCAATAGTTGCCGGGGCTAAGGGGGTCCAATGACAGCTTTTTTAGAAGTGGCAAGATTTTAGCCAACTTCCAAGCCTGTGGCACCACCCCTTTCTTAAGGGATATATTAATGATGGTATTCACTTCTGTGTTCATGGTGGCTGCCATTGCTGCCAATAGCCTAGCTGGACAGGGGTCCGAGGGTGAACCAGACTTTAGACCCTTTATAATTTTTAAGGATTCCATGGGGTCAACTGTCCTAAATGTGGACAGGGTTGGCAGATTGGGAATCCACTGGCACCCCAATGCTGGTGTCACAGAGTGTGAACGTACCTGAATAGTCCGGATCTTATCCCTAAAAAACAAGAGAGAGTATTACACCAGGTAGTCGAAGATGGCGACACGTTAGCTTGGACCAGGAGAGTGGTAAATCACTGAATGATAGAGAAAATTTCTTTTGAGCTGTTACTGGCTGATTCAATGCGGGCTGAATAAAATTGCCCTTTAGCCAACGTAACAGCATCATAGTATACTTTTTGTCTGTCTCTGAGCTTCCGCTTTTCTGCCGGACAATATCCATCCTTGCGCCAAGCCCGCTCAAGGAGCTTACAATCATGCTTCAGAGCTTTCAGCGTCGGATTATACCAGGGTTTAGATGGAGATTCCCTAGCCAGCCTGACAGGCCGTGGTGGGACCACATGGCTACTGCCTTGGCAACCCAGCTAGTGAACCTATCCAAATGCTCCTCTAGCTCACCTGCTAAAACGGGTCTAGAAGTTTCCAAGGTCAGGTTGAACTTAAGCGGGTCAATTTTCCCAAAAGCTGGTTTACAGCATGAGCGGGCTAGCGGCTCAGCATTGGACACTTCCCACGAAAAATAGGTTAGAAAATGATCTGACCAAGAGACCGGACAGTGATCCTTCACAAGGATAGGAAAGTTGGTACACATAGGGTCAAGGATATGGCCGGCCTGATGAGTGGGAAGGATGACATGCTGGTCAAGTTGAACCAGATGTAAAATATCCAGCAGATCACATGCATCCTTAGTATCTGCTTTATCCAGATGGATGTTAAGATCACCCAGGACCATGTAGTGAGCAAATCTAACTGCCCTAGAACTTATTGTGTCCCCCCAAGCCTGGAGAAAGGATCCCACCTGGCCAGGGGGCGTATAAATCAAGGAGCCACCTAGGGTAAAATATGCAGAGAAACGAATGCTGAAGTCAAGAGCTCAGAACTTATAAACCATCCACGTATCACTCAAACGGGTGCACTCCCGCAAATAAGCACAAGCATTGGCAAAACTGAATGTGAAATTTCACGCACTGTGGTGCACCCGGCACAGCACATGTTTTAGTATTTAATCCCGTCTTGACTCAGAGGTAGTAGGTACATATTTATGCCCACATTTATTTATTTGCTCAGTACTCATGCTTGTAGTAGCAACTCAACCTTAAACACAAACCTGCAGGAAAGGTGACTGAGCCTGCTCAGCCCTCCTTGGTTAGGAGTCTATATTTGGTTTCACATAGAGCTGAAAAAGGGTTTACTTATCTTTACAAACCTCACAAGTGAAACTGAAATATAGTAAAGCCACAACCCCACATTTACCCATATGACCCATCTTTTAGAGTCAATCAGAGAGTCCTGGGCATTTTCTTTTACTAATTTGTAATCAAAAGCAAGCAGGGCAGTCTGTCTTTCCCTTGTGTTGCTTAGGTAATATCTAGTACCTTAAGTTGGATGAAAAATAAGTTGGGAAAGTCTCTAGAGCAGTGGTCTTCAAACTTTTTAATGCACCCTCCCCTCTGAAGATAAATAATTGGGTATCCATCAGATTTTTTCACAATTATTCCACTAAAATGATAATGTTTAAAAATGTTTAGACTTATTTAAACATTACAGTGAAATTGAGTTACCGTTTTAAAAATGCATTTTAATACATGATTGATAAACATACTGTTCTGCTCAGGGAGGCCTTACTCATTTTTAAAAGTATCCACAGTGTGATTAATAGAAATGGGTGTGGGGGTTTTAAAGAATATTTGGAGTCCCTTCCCTTTTGACACCTTCTCCCAGCCAGGATATAAAGTACAAAAGAAGTTACTAATGGCACACTACAGAGCATCCTTCTGCTCCCCATTTTTTCTGCGTAAAACAAAGCACTGTTATCAGAATTTTGCTACTTTAAGCCAGAGCCTTGCGCCCCCACCTCCCCGGAACAGTTGAGTTTGAAGACCCCTGCTCTAGAAGGAGCATGGCCAAAGAAGCGTGCCCAGAAAATCTAAAAATGAGCAAGAACAATTCAATTAAGGGCGGAGCTTTACACAAGTACACCAACATCCTGTGCTTCAAACAGCTACAGCAGTTGGTTTTGCCAATGCTTGTTAGCTGTATTAGTTATATAAACAATGATTTTGTTGTGAAGGATTAGAATTGGAATTGTTTCAATTCTGAAAATACAAGTCTCATAGGCAAGGGTCTCTCCCCCTTTTTTATGCACATCTTTTGGCCGTTTCTGCCCCCCCTCATGGGCAGGTCAGCTATAAGTTTAGGCTCATCTGCCTCCAGGGGGGCAGGAAACCACTAGATAGCAGGAAATGTTTCTGTGTGTGTGAACTGGAGTACAACTGATGATCTACGTGTGCTGTAATTTGGCTGACACTGTGTGTACTGGCATTTTGCTGGCACGTGTGATGGCTTTCGCTTGGCTGGCGGTGTGTGTGGACTAGTGCTTGGAGGCATTGTGTGTGAACTGGTGCTTGCCTGGTGGTGTATATGGATTGGCACTTGGCTAGCAGTGTGCATGGATTGGAGCTTGGCTGGTAATGTGCTTGGATGACACATGGATGGCGCTTGACTGGTGGTGTGCGTGGACTGGCGCTTGGCTGGTGGTGTGAGTGGACTGTCACTTGGCTGGCAGTGTGGCTTCAATGGATTCCCCAGCATTTTCATATCCTGAGAATATTAGTTAAATTTGAGGTTGCAGGGGATTCTGGGTAAGACAATGTTGGCAGATCCATGCAAGCCACACCTCCCTGGGCTCCCCCTGGGGTCTCCTATTTAGAAATGTCTGGGTTTGGTAGGTTTCCCTTGATGGTTTCCAGGACCAAAACACAGATGCACCCTTTGCGAAACCCGGTTGTTTTGTGATAGGTAGGGTGGGAACCTGCATTTATGATCCCGGGCTAGTCGGTCATCTATTTTCTGACCCCCTGAGGCGAGAGCCCTTGTGCTCTTGTGAGTCAGAAACAAAGCCTACTTGGGGTGGAGGTGCTTCTCACCTACCCCCAAGCAGGAACAGCATTCAGAGCGGTGAGCTTCAAAGGCTTCCTGTCCTTTGCTATGGTAGCCAGGGCCCCTCCAGCTAGTGGAGATGCCCACCCCCCTGACCATGCCCCACTTGCGGCAGCAAGCTGGGCAGGAGAGTTAGTTATCAGGAGAGGTGTGTCCCCTCTCAGCCAGGACCACCCCTAAGTTGTCACGAGCTGAAGTGACCCCCTCCTTATAAAATCCTCCATGTTGGATGAAAGAATTTTAGCCAATAGGATTAGAGAATGACCCCTCCTCAAAGGGAGGGGACATACTAAGGGTGTGGTCAGCCTAAAGGTAAGGAGCCCATTGGCTACTGCCTGCCAGTACCAGCAACACGCCTAAATTCAGTATTTAGAGGCACCCCTGATTCATGAGCCTCAGATTCCTGCAACCTAAGAAGAAGAAGGGCAAAGAAGACGCCGTGCAGCAAAGTCTGAAGATGACTACTGACTTGGGCCCAGCCCTACCGGCCTGTCTCCAGCTAAAGACCCTGCAAAGAAGCAACGCTTGTCCTATGGCCAGCGACTTCCTTAAACCTGAGAAAGGCTCCCTACTCTTCAACAAAGACCAGATCTCCAGAGTAAAATGGCCCTGTCTAACTACAAGGACTTTGGATCTAGCTGGAACCTCAACTCCTGCCCAGTCTGAATGGCTCACCTGTCCAGTGAAGTTACCCCAGCGATCTTGACCTTTACACCAACTGTGGCTGACCTCTCCTGGACTCCACAAAGACACCTGCCGCCTTATCACAACTGTGGGGAGCCCTGCTGATGCTGCCCAGGCATCTTCTGACACCTCTACATACCTACCAAACTGTTGGTCACCTTCGTCCAGCCTCCTGGTCTGAGCCTGAAGCCACTTTGTGCAATCAATATTTCTCTTTGCTTGCATTGAGCACCTGACACTAATCTGCACCCAGCACCCTGTGCCCTGAACCCATGGGTACTCACCGCAACCTCTACCTCTTGTGAGTACCCCCAGTCTCCATTAGGCCCAGTAATCTCTGCACCTGGCCATCCCAGTGCTACTGGTGGTGCAGTACCTTTCTTGATCTGAACCTTGCCTAGTGTTGGTCCAAATCTCCGGAGACTGAATGTGTAAGTCGAGTACTTACCTGTAAATGCATATAACTCTTTTCCTCCCATTGGGTTGCTTTGCATTAAGTGTCTATCTTTTTCATTATTATTGATTGACACCACCAAATATTTTGAGTATCACTGTAAAGTATTCTGAGTGTCTTTTTGCAAACACAATCGCACTGTACCTGAAAAGTATTGCTATTTCAAACTGGTACTTACCGGCAACTGAGTTTCTCTTTGTTCTAAAATAAAAGTAACAAAGTAATATTTTTGTACAAACAATTGGTCTTGGATTCAGTCTTTGAGTGTATACCCATTTCTTACCTGAGTGTGTGCAGCAAATGCTTAACACAGGCCTCCCATAAGCCTGACTGCTCAACCACACTAACACAAAAGGGAGTAAGGTTTTATCTACTTTAACCTCTGTAAAGCCTCTGGGGATCCACTGTACTCTGTGCATACTATACCTTACTTATATATAAAGAGCCAGCTTCATACATACGCGAATCAGTAAGCCTATAAGAGGTGCACGCTTTGTCCCATCCATATATGGTGTGCTAACACGGACTAACGGTCTCTTGTTGCTGAGCTAGAGTGCAATTATAAGTCACAAGTGATGTCTTTGAGAAAGCCCTACATTGTGCTGCGTTAGAAGTAGTTTACTTCAGCAGAATATATCATTTAACCAAAGGTCCCATATAAGCTGTGCACCTTCTACGGGGCCGATTCACAGAACTAACTTAAGACAAAATCCTAAACTTACTCCTTTTGGTATTTACAACAAGGGGTGGTGAGGGACAGAGTCTCTGAATTAAGCAGAATACTCTCACCCAGTCAAAAGATCAGGGCTAGATCCAACACCGTTTTTTAGCTCATTGCACCATCCCAGTTTCAGAACCTGGCTGTATGCAAATTAGTCTGTTCCTGTCCCAGTGCATGATGGGAACAGGGCAAACCAAACTACAAAAGCCAATTCTTACACTGGGAAGGAAACAAGCTTCCGGGGACCGGTTTCTGGCATTACAGCCGTCTTCAGCCCGGCTTGCTTGAATCCTGATGGTGCAATGAGCAAGGGACTCATGTCTGAGTATACCCTTCCACGCTTAGGGTGGACAAAATTATTTACAACAAGGGGTGGTGAGGGACAGAGTCTCTGAATTAAGCAGAATACTCTCACCCAGTCAAAAGATCAGGGCTAGATCCAACACCGTTTTTTAGCTCATTGCACCATCCCAGTTTCAGAACCTGGCTGTATGAAAATTAGTCTGTTCCTGTCCCAGTGCATGATGGGAACAGGGCAAACCAAACTACAAAAGCCAATTCTTACACTGGGAAGGAAACAAGCTTCCGGGGACCGGTTTCTGGCATTACAGCCGTCTTCGGCCCGGCTTGCTTGAATCCTGATGGTGCAATGAGCAAGGGACTCATGTCTGAGTATACCCTTCCACGCTTAGGGTGGACAAAATTATTTACAACAAGGGGTGGTGAGGGACAGAGTCTCTGAATTAAGCAGAATACTCTCACCCAGTCAAAAGATCAGGGCTAGATCCAACACCGTTTTTTAGCTCATTGCACCATCCCAGTTTCAGAACCTGGCTGTATGCAAATTAGTCTGTTCCTGTCCCAGTGCATGATGGGAACAGGGCAAACCAAACTACAAAAGCCAATTCTTACACTGGGAAGGAAACAAGCTTCCGGGGACCGATTTCTGGCATTACAGCCGTCTTCGGCCCGGCTTGCTTGAATCCTGATGGTGCAATGAGCAAGGGACTCATGTCTGAGTATACCCTTCCACGCTTAGGGTGGACAAAATTATTTACAACAAGGGGTGGTGAGGGACAGAGTCTCTGAATTAAGCAGAATACTCTCACCCAGTCAAAAGATCAGGGCTAGATCCAACACCGTTTTTTAGCTCATTGCACCATCCCAGTTTCAGAACCTGGCTGTATGCAAATTAGTCTGTTCCTGTCCCAGTGCATGATGGGAACAGGGCAAACCAAACTACAAAAGCCAATTCTTACACTGGGAAGGAAACAAGCTTCCGGGGACCGGTTTCTGGCATTACAGCCGTCTTCGGCACGGCTTGCTTGAATCCTGATGGTGCAATGAGCAAGGGACTCATGTCTGAGTATACCCTTCCACGCTTAGGGTGGACAAAATTATTTACAACAAGGGGTGGTGAGGGACAGAGTCTCTGAATTAAGCAGAATACTCTCACCCAATCAAAAGATCAGGGCTAGATCCAACACCGTTTTTTAGCTCATTGCACCATCCCAGTTTCAGAACCTGGCTGTATGCAAATTAGTCTGTTCCTGTCCCAGTGCATGATGGGAACAGGGCAAACCAAACTACAAAAGCCAATTCTTACACTGGGAAGGAAACAAGCTTCCGGGGACCGGTTTCTGGCATTACAGCCGTCTTCGGCCCGGCTTGCTTGAATCCTGATGGTGCAATGAACAAGGGACTCATGTCTGAGTATACCCTTCCACGCTTAGGGTGGACAAAATTATTTACAACAAGGGGTGGTGAGGGACAGAGTCTCTGAATTAAGCAGAATACTCTCACCCAGTCAAAAGATCAGGGCTAGATCCAACACCGTTTTTTAGCTCATTGCACCATCCCAGTTTCAGAACCTGGCTGTATGCAAATTAGTCTGTTCCTGTCCTAGTGCATGATGGGAACAGGGCAAACCAAACTACAAAAGCCAATTCTTACACTGGGAAGGAAACAAGCTTCCGGGGACCGGTTTCTGGCATTACAGCCGTCTTCGGCCCGGCTTGCTTGAATCCTGATGGTGCAATGAGCAAGGGACTCATGTCTGAGTATACCCTTCCACGCTTAGGGTGGACAAAATTATTTACAACAAGGGGTGGTGAGGGACAGAGTCTCTGAATTAAGCAGAATACTCTCACCCAGTCAAAAGATCAGGGCTAGATCCAACACCGTTTTTTAGCTCATTGCACCATCCCAGTTTCAGAACCTGGCTGTATGCAAATTAGTCTGTTCCTGTCCTAGTGCATGATGGGAACAGGGCAAACCAAACTACAAAAGCCAATTCTTACACTGGGAAGGAAACAAGCTTCCGGGGACCGGTTTCTGGCATAATAATAATTTTGTCCACCCTAAGCGTGGAAGGGTATACTCAGATGTGAGTCCCTTGCTCATTGCACCATCAGGATTCAAGCAAGCCGGGCCGAAGATGCCTGAAATGGCAGAAACCGGTCCCCGGAAGCTTGTTTCCTTCCCAGTGTAAGAATTGGCTTTTGTAGTCTGGTCTGCCCTGTTCCCATGATGCACTGGGCCAGGGACAGACTAATTTGCATACAGCCAGGTTCTGAAACTGGGATGGTGCAATGAGCTAAAAAACGGTGTTGGATCTAGCCCTGATCTCTTGACTGGGTGAGAGTACTCTGCTTAATTCAGAGACTCTGTCCATCACCACCCCTTGTTGTAAATAATTTTGTCCACCCTAAGCGTGGAAGGGTATACTCAGATGTGAGTCCCTTGCTCATTGCACCATCAGGATTCAAGCAAGCCGGGCCGAAGACGCCTGAAATGGCAGAAACCGGTCCCCGGAAGCTTGTTTCCTTCCCAGTGTAAGAATTGGCTTTTGTAGTCTGGTCTGCCCTGTTCCCATGATGCACTGGGCCAGGGACAGACTAATTTGCATACAGCCAGGTTCTGAAACTGGGATGGTGCAATGAGCAAAAAAACGGTGTTGGATCTAGCCCTGATCTCTTGACTGGGTGAGAGTACTCTGCTTAATTCAGAGACTCTGTCCATCACCACCCCTTGTTGTTAATAATTTTGTCCACCCTAAGCGTGGAAGGGTATACTCAGATGTGAGTCCCTTGCTCATTGCACCATCAGGATTCAAGCAAGCCGGGCCGAAGACGCCTGAAATGGCAGAAACCGGTCCCCGGAAGCTTGTTTCCTTCCCAGTGTAAGAATTGGCTTTTGTAGTCTGGTCTGCCCTGTTCCCATGATGCACTGGGCCAGGGACAGACTAATTTGCATACAGCCAGGTTCTGAAACTGGGATGGTGCAATGAGCTAAAAAACGGTGTTGGATCTAGCCCTGATCTCTTGACTGGGTGAGAGTACTCTGTTTAATTCAGAGACTCTGTCCATCACCACCCCTTGTTGTAAATAATTTTGTCCACCCTAAGCGTGGAAGGGTATACTCAGATGTGAGTCCCTTGCTCATTGCACCATCAGGATTCAAGCAAGCCGGGCCGAAGACGCCTGAAATGGCAGAAACCGGTCCCCGGAAGCTTGTTTCCTTCCCAGTGTACGAATTGGCTTTTGTAGTCTGGTCTGCCCTGTTCCCATGATGCACTGGGCCAGGGACAGACTCATTTGCATACAGCCAGGTTCTGAAACTGGGATGGTGTAATGAGCTAAAAAACGGTGTTGGATCTAGCCCTGATCTCTTGACTGGGTGAGAGTACTCTGCTTAATTCAGAGACTCTGTCCATCACCACCCCTTGTTGTAAATAATTTTGTCCACCCTAAGCGTGGAAGGGTATACTCAGATGTGAGTCCCTTGCTCATTGCACCATCAGGATTCTAGCAAGCCGGGCCGAAGACGCCTGAAATGGCAGAAACCGGTCCCCGGAAGCTTGTTTCCTTCCCAGTGTAATAATTGGCTTTTGTAGTCTGGTCTGCCCTGTTCCCATGATGCACTGGGCCAGGGACAGACTAATTTGCATACAGCCAGGGTCTGAAACTGGGATGGTGCAATGAGCTAAAAAACGGTGTTGGATCTAGCCCTGATCTCTTGACTGGGTGAGAGTACTCTGCTTAATTCAGAGACTCTGTCCAGCACCACCCCTTGTTGTAAATACTCCTTTTGGTAATCACAGAAGGCATTTAGTAGATTTTGTCTTAAGTTTGACTTAAGACAAACTTAAGACAGACTTAAGACAGATTTAAGACAAACTTAAGACAGACTGAAGACAAAATCCTTACTAAAGTCTGTCTTAAGTCTGTCTTAAGTCTGTCTTAAGTTGTCTTTAGTCTGTCTTAAGTCTTTCTTAAGTTTGTCCTAAGTCGAACTTAAGACAAAATCCTAACATTACTACTACTAAATGCCTTCTGTGAATACCAAAAGTAGTACGTTTAGGATTTTATCTTAGGTTAGTTCTGTGAATCGGGCCCTACATGCCATATCATCACTGAATATCACATAACTGAGCAAGACAAAGTGGATTCCATGCATGACAGAAAAACATGATTCCTCAGGAGCCTTTAGTTAGAAAGGGGCTTTCAATTCATTAGGCAGTGTTAAAATAAATGTTTTACTTTACGGATGACTAATTTGTTTGTTTCACCCAACGCAGGTGACTGGAGCAATTTTGCGCTAGATGACGGCAGTACCTTGGGCCTTCCATATGACTATGCGTCAGTGATGCACTACGACAGGTAAGGTGCTGCTCATGGGGCTGGAGTGCGGGTTTGCATGACAAGAGATACCAGATAATGAAAACTTGCTTTTATTACAGAAGCACAAAATATAAGTCTGTCCCCAGCTTTCAAACTAAAATCCATAACAAACTATGCGTCACTTAAATAATTCCTTTGGCTAACATGGAAAAAGGTATTAACTATCCTAGAGTGTAGTAAATATTGTAGTCATTATTAAATTCAGAGTAATCATGAGCCGAGATATCAAATTCCTTTCGAAACTGCAAAGCAGATTAAGGTGCAAGTTTGGACCCTAAATCTGACTGCGGAACACCTCATATCCTGAGCCGTGATACCCTGTGAGGGAAGTCATTTAAGTAGTAGAAAGTCCTGTCAGACTCCTTGCCTCGGGTAGTGGAGGACACTGAGAGTTTCAACTGTCAATGAGTGGGAGGTCTTACATTAAACCTGGTCTCAACAATTCTTCAAAGCTGCATTGAAAGTTCCAAGTGTCATCTTATCCATTCTTCTAAGGGATTAAAGATAATGTAAACCTCTCAAGCACTCGTGGAGAAGTGTGGCTCACTGATCAGAGCGGCAGACCCTGATGCAGAAGTCTGGCCCAGGACCAGGGTTCAATTCCCGTCGCGGCAGGGTCTTGGGCTCAATGTCCTCAGACCCGATAATTCTCGCCTCGGTGCCTACTCTAATCATGGGTCCCACTCTGCAACTCTGGGCAATAGCTTGCTTAATCTCCACACCGGCCCAAACAACGCTAGGATGCCTGGCTTCACCTTGGGGTGCCCAGGAGTGGGCACCTCACAGGAACAGGCCAGGATGGGTTCCTCAGCGGTATTCGTACAGCGCATAGAGACTTCTGGGTGATAGGCGCTTTACAAATGCAAATTAACATAACATAACTCTAAACATGAAGACCTGGATGCTGCAGAACTGGGCTTCAATACACTGCCCTAGAAGGTATATTTTTAAGAGCGGAATGGGGTGTAGCTGATACCTTCTTTGGTCAAACAATTCAAAAAGGCCGACAATTATGTTCA
Organism: Lissotriton helveticus; assembly: GCF_964261635.1. Lineage (NCBI taxonomy): Eukaryota > Metazoa > Chordata > Amphibia > Caudata > Salamandridae > Lissotriton > Lissotriton helveticus. The sequence continues at coordinate 461,198,444 of NC_136062.1, forward strand.
TTGTCGCCATGCTTATCTTGATAGTGAAGTGTGGTGGTGAAGGGGAAAGAATGTGGTCTGACGGCTAGATTGCCGACTTCATAGCTGAGAAACTAAGGTTCGAGCCTCTGGGTCACGTCCACATCCTGTGTTTTTGGGCAAATCACTTAATCTCCCTGTGCCTACCAAAACAAAAATGAATATGTCCTTGTGTAACGTAACTGGTGCTCATGTAAAGCACTCCAATACCTTTGGGTCGAGTTTGCGCTATATAAATCTGCAAAAAAAAAAGTGTCTCCGAATATCTTCACCATGAAAAGAAGCGAATGGAAGACAAGACTGATCTGTCATGTATTCCTATAGGTTCTGAATCGATCCCCCTATTCCTGACCCTATTCTAGTTAAACAAACCAACAAGTTAACTAGCAGTCAGCCCATGAGGCAGAAAACCCCCATGATGCAGATACCGTTATCTGACGCAGTCACACTACAGCACAGGAACGTGTTATCTGATTAGGTCATAACGCTTGCGATCTAATTAGACAAGCGATATTCCTCCAGCCCCTGATAAGGCATACGGAGTTCTCATAACAAATCAAACCTATGACAACCTGGGCAAAACCCTGCGGCCATTGTTTTGATTTCACAGAGAACTTCAGTAAAAGAATGTGCTAACGAGCAAGTCGTATGACATCCTTATTGACGTATCTATGTCCATCCTTACGTCAATCTCGGCACCTTAAAGGTATAAATATTACCGATCTTGCCCTATGCAAACACACGCGTGGTGACGAGACGAAGCAGCCATACTTGCCGAAGCCAAGAGCAGAGCAGACCCCGCTGGCAGCAGCCCCGCCTTCCTGACGCGCTGAGAGACGCGCTGCTTTCTCCTGCCGAGAATCCAGCACCGGCGTTTCCGGGTAGCCCTCGCAGGCAGCCTGGAATATCGAGACCAGAGAGAGAGATACCATTCCTCATTCATCCTAACTTCCAGGTACAGAACTGAATAACCCCTCACAGAGAATTCTTTAGTTATTCACTTGGCAAAAACAAACTTAACTTAAACTGTAACTTTCTATTCCCGCCCACGTATTAGACTTAGGTCAGGTACACGGGGTAGGCGTATCTAGAAACACCAGTTGAGTACGTTTAGTCAAATGTATATATGTGTATGTAATATATTTTATTCATTTTAAAACATCTTATGGCTTAGAAACCATATCAATGTTTTTACAGTATTATTTTATACTATTGCTTTTAATGTATGCACTTTACTTAACTATAAGTATTGCAATAATATCGATCCATTTCTCTTGTATGAGAAAAGAGACTGATCAATAAATAACACCTTTTTATTGAACACGCCCGTCTCTTCCTTTTCTCTACAATCTGATGAGACTAAGAATGCACGTACTGACTGAGTAAAATAATTTGCCTTTTGTTCACACGACTCTCGAGATTTACTCTTGATTAGGGGAGAGCAAAGTTGTCATGTTCTATGGTTGTCAGAAACTAAATCCCTTCTTGTCTAATCAGGGAAGTTAAGTCCTCCTTGAACATTCGAGAAAGTTTCTAGTGAACTCTGAGCTAAGCTGGCAAACCCAAAACTTTAAGTCTAGTATCGACAGTAGTAGACCTAGTTAACGTCTGTCTAGGCCTTTACTGCTGTAGGTATTATTCCAATGCGCAGAGCCTATTGGGATGATAGGAACTACACTACATGGCGCCCAACGCGTTTGGAAAGGGCGATAAAACTAACGTAAGACATTTAGAGTAACTCAGTCGTGCTTTCTCACTCAGACCCCTTTTCCCAAATACTCCAAAGACGTCTGGAGTGGGTGAAAGGTTATATCCGCCAGACCTCGCAGGAGGGAACTCCTATGTATGGTTCTTGGTATAGTCAACGTTGAAGGATAAACAGTTCCAAAATATTGTGCATCTAATCTTTGTGTCCATAAGAAACCTGATCTGCAAACAAAAGAAATAACCTTCAGGACAGTAAAATGTCAGACAATGAAGAAGAAAGAGAGGCAGTTAGATTAGCAGCTGAACTCGCAGCGGCTGATACTGCAGCACTAGATGCGGACGGGGATATAATACTCATCCCGGTCATCAAAAGGAGATCTATAACCCTGAAACTTATAGAAAATGGACTGACACCTAGAGGTGGCACAGTCATATTCGTAATTGAGGCACACGAATATCGGCAGACAGAGGTATACTATTCATGGATACATTTTCCAGCAGCAAATGCTGTAACAAAGTACTTCCACTATTACAAAATAGAGGAACCTCCTAATGAGTACACTCCTTTCGAGGAGGTGGAAGTACCACTCAAATTCCAAGAGCATTTGCTCTTATTTGATGGCGCCCTAAAACATAATAATCACATCACCAGGCTCGGTCCTTTAGGTAGACCAGGAGCAACGTGGCCGGTCCTAGCCGGATACACACCACATCCAGACATCAATGGGATATCTGTAGCAGAGCTGTTAACACAGCTAAAACAATTAATAAAAATTCATAGACAATTAGTTCAGTATGTGATGCGGACTTCAACAATTCAGCCAGCGATTAAACTTCCACAGCTGACCCCTCACCAGGGGAACACAAATAAAATTACACCACAGAACATCCAATCCTGCCTAGGTAAAGTACCGGCTAAACGGGAACAAATACCATTCTGGTTGGCACAGAAAATTACCCAAATAGAGGCGGTGTTTCCTGACACAACCCCGCTAGAAAAGCACAGGATTCTGACTATCTGTCTCCCAATGGGAATCGCACCACACATAGAGGACTGTGACACTTGGGGTACAGTCTTTGCTTCCATCTACACAAAAACGCACGGTGTTCCATCCATTTCGGTAATACCAGATGTGCTAAAACAAATTCAAGATGAATATGGTCCTGAACCCGCTTTAACTCTTGGTATGAAATTACTAAAAGACTTCAAGCAGGTCTCGGCTATATTATTAGCCAACATAAAGGGAGAAGCAGCAAACGTGGCGATCCGCCAGAGGTTAAAAGAGACAGATATAGCAGACCAACCAGCTGAAATTGCCAGAATCATAGAAAAATCCTATGAGGAACTAGGTAGAGATAGTTTAGGTGGAATACCAGTAAAACCACAACTGACTGAAAGTCCAGAAAAAATATTTTTTAATAATAATTCACCAAAAAAGAACTGGGATGGAAACAAACAATCCAATCCTAAAGAAAAGAAATTCCAGTCCAGAGGAAGGTCTCCTAGGCGAAGAGAGAAATCTCCGAACCAAAGACACAGGTCACCCCAGAGTGACCCCTCTGGGAAAAGATATAACCTTAGAAATAGGGATAATATAAAAAAGCCTGATAGATATCAAGACATTGATACACGTCCCTCTCAATCTTTTCAGACTTCCTCGCAGAAATCGGAAAGAAGAGGACGATCAGAACAAAGAGAAGAGCACACCAAGTCCAAAGACAAGGAACCTGCTCAGCTAAAAAAGAAATTACAATTTCCAAAAAAGAAGGTAGCCAGTATCAAGGTAGTTAACAATGCCGAGAATACTGAGGACACAACTGAAAAACGGAGAGTGGGCTCAGACAATGCTAGACAGTGCAGCAGAAGTGAGCATAGCTCGCAAAGTCCTTATGAATCATCTGGAGACAGTGGACACGAATGAATATCTTCAAGTGGAAACTGCGGACACCAGAGTTAGCAAACCTCACAAAATATACGAAATAACATTGCGTATAGAGGGGGATAAGACTAGGAAAATAAGGGGACTATTTTGGGATAATCTCTCCAAGGGCTATGATATCCTTCTAGCTGAAAAAGACTGGCCACCAGAGTTTGTCAGGGAGTGCCCTCATGGCGAAGAAGTAATTATGCCTGCCTTCTCAAATCAAATTCCAATTCATAAAAAATACACACTTGCTAGAAAGTGGGCAGTGGCTCTAGCTCCTGCTTTATATAAAAATCACGTGGGATGGGATGAGGATTCTCCTCCTCACAAAATCCAGTTAAAATCACAACCAACTGCACAAAGGCAGTACCCAATTAAGCAAGAAGCTAAAAAACAGGTAAATGAAATACTAGATCAGCTAGAATACCAGGGGGTGATTGAAACTTGCACCTCACAAATGAACAACCCTTTGTTTCCGGTCTCCAAACCAGACAACTCATATCGTCTAGTTTTGGATTACCGACACCTTAACACATGTTGCAAAACTTTTGCAGTGCAAAACTCACATAGTGCTGCACTAATGAATAACATAGTGCGCAAAAAATACAAAACAACATTAGACATCTCTAATGGATTCTTTTGTCAAAACATAGCACCAGAGAGCAGATATTTAACTGCATTCTCAATAAATGGCACTCAAAAACAATTCTGTCGGTTAGCCCAGGGGTACAAGAACAGCCCGGGGGTATTCTCAGCGAGAGTAACAGAATTACTACAACTATATGATGATAAAGCATTATCTTATGTCGATGACATTTACTTAACAGATGATGACTTGGAGACTCACTTGAAAAGAGTGAACACCATAATACTTGGGTTCGCTGCAGAGGGTTACAAATTCAACTTTAAAAAATCCAGAATTGCCCATCTGAAAGTCCTGTTCTTAGGATATGAATTATCAAGTGAAGGCAAAAGCCTGGCCGACAATTTCCTAGAGAAATGTGCCGTAATCCAAGCACCTAGAACACTAAAAAACCTACAGTCGATTCTAGGCTTCCTAAATTTCGGAAGAACATACATTGCAAATTACGCAGAAAGGGTCAAACCCCTTTATGATCTGATAAAACCAGATTTTAAAAGATCCCATTGGACTCAAATACACACAGAAATTTTGAGATCCCTACAAACAGACATGCTAATTAAAACAAAATTAGAAACACGTGATAACACACGCAATCTTGTGATTCGAGTCATCCCAGGGAGATGCGGATTCACATACCTAACCTCTAATGAGGGAGAAAAGGTACCAATTGCATTTAAATCACACTTGTACACTAAGGCTGAAATGAAATTTAGCCCTACGGAAAAAATTCTAACTGCAACACAGACAGCTATAGCAAAAGAACGAGCCCTGGCACAAGGTAAACGAATAATAATCGTGACACCGATACCAGCCTTAGAGGCTGTAACAAAAGCAAGCATTCCGAATGCTAAAGCACTCCATCCAAGATGGAGACAATGGGCTAACTCTCTTGCTGCAACAGACGTAGCATACGAATTTGATCCCAACTTAAAAACACAAGAATTTTTCCAATATGAATTTGAATGTCCTCCTCCGACCGAAATTCTGCCTCTAGACCACTACGGCTGTATAATATATACAGACGGATCAGCACAACCCGCAGTGGGGGGTAAGCCAGCTTACAGTGCTGCGTGCGCGATCGTTAAAGGTCGCTGGCACGAAGGAAAATTTAAACCAGCAATCACTAAAACACAATCTTTAGGAGATTGTACAGCTCAGCGAGCTGAACTACTGGCATTCAAGATGGCGCTTGAAAATACCGATCGAGAATTCCCCACACTCATAGTGTGCGATTCGTATTATTGCGTTCAGTCTTACAATGAATACTTGCAGATCTGGCTTCAGAATGGTTTCAAGGATGCGAAAGGTGGCACAATCAAGCATAAAATGCTCTGGGAACAAGTAGTTCTCTTACAAAAAGAACTACCAAAGACTCACGTGATACATACACTGAGTCATCAACGTGATGGCGTTCACGTTGCAGGGAATTCATTGGCTGATGAGGCCGCGAAGGCAGCTGTGCAAACGGCTTCCGTAGCTGCCATCACCCGGTCAAAAACAAAAATAGACAGCGAAATATTACAAGCTGTCAGCGCTTCAGAAAAGGATTCGATAGAAACACTCACTGAGTCATCAGCGTGATGGCGTTCACGTTGCAGGGAATTCATTGGCTGAAACAGCCACAGCGGCAGCCACTAAAGCGGCTCCCGTAGTTCGAAAAAAGCGTACATTAAAATACATTGACGGTGAAACAGTGCTGGCGGTGAAAACGTCATCAAAAGGCGACTGCTCAGCGTTACCGATCAACTATCCACTCAATACTCATACATAACTGATGCAAACAATGTTCCTTTTGCTCGAATCCCTGGAGTGGGGGATAGGGCAATTCCAAACATGGAACATAGGTTAGGACTAATAATAGCGGCACACGAAGGGCTTGCTTCTATCCATGCTGGCGTCTCAGCCACAGTATCATTATTAAAACAGAGATACTGGTGGCCACAAATGAGAAGACAAACAAGGAACTATGTTCTAGAATGTGAGATATGTCAAAAAATGAAAGTATCAACTGTGAGACGTCCAGCTCAGACGCCCCTTCTAATCTCGGATAAACCATTAGCCTGTGTTTACCTAGACCACTGTGGTCCCTTACAAAGGGATGGTAACTATAAATATATCCTGGTCGCAGTGGATTCATGCACGAGATTCATATGGATGTGGCCCCAGCGAACGGCTGACGCCAGAACTGTTATAAAAGATTTGCGAGTCTTTATCGGCACATACGCAATTGGCATGCTGCATTCAGACCACTGTCCTGCTTTTAGCTCTCGGGCTTATAAGGAGGCCATGGTCAGCATGGGCGTGCAATTGCGGTACTCTTGTCCATTTCACCCTGAGGGGAACGGAATTGTTGAAAGAAAAAACCGTGACATAAAGCAATCTATAACGGCGAAGGTATTAGGTTCGGGAGCTGGGTGGGTCAAACATCTAATAAGTGTCCAACGTAGTCTCAATAACTTGCCAAGAAATTCTCTGAAGGGATTCAGTGCATACGAATTATTATTTGGAACTAGGATGATGATCTCTGACATTGATAGTCAGACTTCAGTGGTGAAAGAAAAAAGCTTTGCTATCAAAGAACGTTTGGCTATTTTGCAGGACTTAAACAAAACAAGAAAAGACCTGAGCAACATAAAGTTGAAACAACAGCCAACAACCACTGAAGAACCACCACCTGTCCCAGCAAGACCTGTCTGGATTCCAAAAGTCGGGGATCTAGTCAGGGAAAAGATCGCGGTAAAGAAGGAATTTGGGCCTTCTTACGGAAAAGCAGTTCCTGTCTTGTCTGTCAACGGGACAAGATCAGTTGTACTACCGCCACTTGCTGGTAAAAAGGAGAACCGAGTTGTATCCATCGACCTGGTAAAACCACAACATGTGGCCGATAACAAACAGTAGGCCAAGTGGACTCCCAATAAGTAGCAGAACACCAAGGTTTGCTACCAGTACAGAGGTCCTAACGAAGAGGCTCATCACATTCGAAACGCCTACAGAAGAACAACAAGGACTATGCAGCAATGCAATAGAACTCAGACCTCTGAAAACCCAAATAAAAACATTTAGCAGAGACACACCAATCTATAATGAAGTACCAAGTGAAAATGCAAGAAACAGAAATCCTGAACCAATTGGAACAATTGACAGAACTGCATCCGGCTACTTCATAAACTTCGATGATTCCTCTGAAGGCTTCAGTGAATCAAAGACACAGCCATCATCAAAAAGCTTTAAAGATAAAGCTAAGGAACTTTTGAAACAACTGAAACAAACATATCTGATTTCCCCATGGATTGAATTTTGGGTGGGTTTTGGTGCATTTATCCTCATACTTTGGCTCATCATGATACTAACGCTTCATTGAGGGAAAATATGCAAAAATGGACACAGCAAGTCAGAAAATCAACTTGATCCTCAAACCACACACATCTTCACACGTCGAGAAAAGAGAACTTTCTTCAGCCAACTTCACAGCCAATCCGATACCTGGTGGGGTAGCCTGGGACAACACTGACTATGAAATTTATGGTCCGGTCGAAATCCTGAAATATCCACACCAAATTAAGATCTCATTGAGTGACTTTGCAAAACCAAACTCATTTGCTGATGATTGGGACTTCGAAAGCATTAATAATATGATGTCTGACTTAGTAATGTCTGCTAAATTTACCAAACATGATTATTTGCAGGGTTCTACAAATTATGATAGTATGTATTGCTATTACCACTATGGTAACCAGTTTTTACATAGATCTGCACAACCTAGAAATGTTTTAAATTATAATCAATGGGAACATTGTGCAACACCTCCAAAAGGGAGCTCAAGAACCGTTTACGACAAATATTCATATTTTTCAGGTTTTAACACAAGTAATGCTGAAACATTTTATTTTAAATTGTCAAACAAAACAGGGACCAAGACCATGATAACCAACACAAAATTGTTATATTCAGACTCATTCTTTGAAAAAATTAATACTTTTGGATTTGATTATTGGGACAAAAATGTTGAATTGAAAAGTGTTTGGGGTACAAAAGAATGGCAAGTACAGGGTATAGAAGCTTTGTTTAGAGCCTGCATGATCCCAGAACAAATGATATTTTTAAATGACACTGTTCAACAAACCACCTGTCTTGGCCTAGCCAAAATCAAAGATTTAAATAAACCGTCTATCCCAAAGCCAACAATGTTTAGCAATAACTCTGATACAGATGAAGAGATAGACGTAAACCATATATTAAACCAAAACAGAACACATCCTGATTGGAAACAGTGGTTGATCTGGCCCGCAGATACTAATAACTGTCAAGACAGATTCCTGAACAAAACACAGGGGTTCAAAATGACCAGGCCAGACCCTAGATATCCTTAAAGACATCACCCAGGGATAATAACCACCTACAGTGTGGGCAAATTATGCCTTCAATGGCTGCAAACTTCCACACTGGCAGAAATTAAGCAACACCTAACTTTACTTACTGATGGTGCTGACTTGCGTGATTTCACCTTGGGACCACGCAAACAGCGTCAAAAGCGTTTCATAGCAGCCTCTGTATATGCAGCATACAATGAGGCCTGGAAGGTTACTCAAATTGAAACAGCAGAGAGAATACGGGAAATTGACCGTATTAATTTGGAAAAATCACTTTCTGTAGTGGACAATGGGTTAATGACTCTGTCCTCCAGAATTTTTTCTTTGAACAGCATTGTGTCTTCAGCAATCGATATATTATTGCAAGACTTACTGTTATTACAACACATTCAGTCACAATTGCGTTCTATTGTACAGCTTGGCTGGACGTTACAAAATCTGCGTTCAGGCTATGTGCCTTGGCGTCTAATCAACACAACGTCATTATTCCAAATCTTTAACCTTACTGATAGACAAATCAGTATGGCACAAAAGGGTGCTGATTATACAATCTTGAGCATTGAAAAACTCGAAAGATTACCAGTGACAATGTCAGAACGACCTGTCAGTGAATGGATAATACATGGGATAATAAATATTCCAATCTCAACCTTCAGGTTTCAATACTGCCAAAAATATATACAGGCTGGCATGTACGAGAAATTGGGAAAGGGGTACCTTAAAACAACATGGAACCTGCCCTATTCACATGCATGTGTCAGTAATAAAGGACAGAAAGTGTTTCTCAGTGGCAACAATTGTGCGATGTCACTAAGTGGCACACTTCTGTGTAATGGAATTAGTTTGCATGGAGCCTGTGAAGGGAATTCATACAACCTTTCATGTCACCAGCAAGGCGCACCTGCAACAGAAATAGAACCATTCTTTCAAAGACTCTATAATGGGAGTTACATCCTTATTGTAGACCGCAGATGTTGTAGTCTTATGCCCGGGACTCCTTATCTAGTAACTACGACTGCGAAGGTCAAGTGCTGTGGACGCTCATTGTTCCCCAGCTCCTTCCCAGACAGGGAGGCAAGGGCATGGCCCGATTTGAAAATTACTTCTATTCGAATAGATACTTTAAGCAGAATGAAAACAGTGCTTCTTCAGGCGCCTACCAGGCTCTCGTCATCAAAAGAAACGTATGATCTACAAGTCGCAAGGACAACTGCAGAGATACATACATTATTATCAACTAATTCCCCCGTACATTTCGCGGAAATCCTGAATGAAATCTTAAATATTTCTGATACCAATGGGGTCTCAAGGGTATTTAAGACAGTATTTTCGATGGCATTAACACCATTCAAAGCCATACTGGGTATTTTTCCAGATTTCGTCCATTCGATTTTTGGCGGACTTCCCCTGATCTTGGGACTAATTGCAGGAATCCTATTCTTAGTCCTTATTTTTCGTTATGGCAACCCATGTCACAGACAAAACTCTTGCGACAAGGGAAGAAACAATCCTAGCCATTGGATACCGGGACCGGATATCAAAAATCCTGGGACTCTCCCGGCATAGAGACCTGAACATGACTTGGTTTCTATCATTTCGACCAATGTGGCAAAGATGTGTTTTACCTGTATTAAGGTGTCTGCTATGCGGAGAAGAATGCGTGTTAGACACCTGTCTGACGCTACAATCGGATGCGCCGATGGATGCAGAAACATTGTTGAGCCCGATCAAGGTTCATGCTTTGTGCTGCCCTCAAAGGCTACCAATCCTGATGACGGCATTCATGGAAGCTTCACCACTACGATTGATGGGTAGTGAAGTTCAAGATGAAAGCAGCATCGAACAGGTACGACCTTCTGTCAGCAATGCGAATCAGAATGTCAACGGAGACAATCATGCACAAGAATGCATGATTACACCTATTTCCGAGTTAGTGGAACTTTCCCAGGAAGCTGTTGACAGTTTTTTCGAAAGCCTAAATGATATGATGTTCTCACCCGAACAGAAATAGAGACTTTTGAGCAAGCTCGCACACGGCGTTCCCTGAATTCGGCCTTCAACTTTAAATAATAAAGTCACATGAACAAATTTTCCCTCCAGTTCACGGACAGCAACTCTTTCAGAAGCCCCAATTCATTTTTTCGGTTTTTCGGGACACTTATCTTCTGCTTAAAGTAAGAAACTATTCCTAAAGAACTAAGATTTCTATTTTTTAGATACTTTATAGACTTTAGCTGCCCGCTGGTATGTTCACAAATATTTTATTCTGTGATGGAATGGTCTCGAAACTTTTTTCTGTATTTAAGAAACCATTTCATGTGTAATTCTCATATTCCAAATAAGCAATAATGTATACAAATGCGTGATTACTTTAGCATTATTCCATAGCTTGAGTGCATACAGTATATATGTCTGCAAAATTTCCGTATATTTGAAGAATTTCAAAATGCATTTATGTATTTTGGGGTGGTAAGGTATACACACTACTCTATAGTATGTTGTACTATGTTATACTATGCCTAGATTAGTAAATATGTCCATAGTTAGCGTGGAGTGGGTGTCATGTATTCCTATAGGTTCTGAATCGATCCCCCTATTCCTGACCCTATTCTAGTTAAACAAACCAACAAGTTAACTAGCAGTCAGCCCATGAGGCAGAAAACCCCCATGATGCAGATACCGTTATCTGACGCAGTCACACTACGGCACAGGAACGTGTTATCTGATTAGGTCATAACGCTTGCGATCTAATTAGACAAGCGATATTCCTCCAGCCCCTGATAAGGCATACGGAGTTCTCATAACAAATCAAACCTATGACAACCTGGGCAAAACCCTGCGGCCATTGTTTTGATTTCACAGAGAACTTCAGTAAAAGAATGTGCTAACGAGCAAGTCGTATGACATCCTTATTGACGTATCTATGTCCATCCTTACGTCAATCTCGGCACCTTAAAGGTATAAATATTACCGATCTTGCCCTATGCAAACACACGCGTGGTGACGAGTCGGAGCAGCCATACTTGCCGAAGCCAAGAGCAGAGCAGACCCCGCTGGCAGCAGCCCCGCCTTCCTGACGCGCTGAGAGACGCGCTGCTTTCTCCTGCCGAGAATCCAGCACCGGCGTTTCCGGGTAGCCCTCGCAGGCAGCCTGGAATATCGAGACCAGAGAGAGAGATACCATTCCTCATTCATCCTAACTTCCAGGTACAGAACTGAATAACCCCTCACAGAGAATTCTTTAGTTATTCACTTGGCAAAAACAAACTTAACTTAAACTGTAACTTTCTATTCCCGCCCACGTATTAGACTTAGGTCAGGTACACGGGGTAGGCGTATCTAGGAACACCAGTTGAGTACGTTTAGTCAAATGTATATATGTGTATGTAATATATTTTATTCATTTTAAAACATCTTATGGCTTAGAAACCATATCAATGTTTTTACAGTATTATTTTATACTATTGCTTTTAATGTATGCACTTTACAAGTATTGCAATAATATCGATCCATTTCTCTTGTATGAGAAAAGAGACTGATCAATAAATAACACCTTTTTATTGAACACGCCCGTCTCTTCCTTTTCTCTACAATCTGATGAGACTAAGAATGCACGTACTGACTGAGTAAAATAATTTGCCTTTTGTTCACACGACTCTCGAGATTTACTCTTGATTAGGGGAGAGCAAAGTTGTCATGTTCTATGGTTGTCAGAAACTAAATCCCTTCTTGTCTAATCAGGGAAGTAAAGTCCTCCTTGAACATTCGAGAAAGTTTCTAGTGAACTCTGAGCTAAGCTGGCAAACCCAAAACTTTAAGTCTAGTATCGACAGTAGTAGACCTAGTTAACGTCTGTCTAGGCCTTTACTGCTGTAGGTATTATTCCAATGCGCAGAGCCTATTGGGATGATAGGAACTACACTACAGATCACAGTTGAAGCTTTTGAGAAACCTGGTCATGTTTCTTGATTTTGCCGGTCAAGAAGTGGGCCCTCCTGATATCAGTATCCGGCTCTCTAAGTCAAATCAACTATAGTAACTGGCCTCAATGTGAATTGTTATAAACCTCAGGGTGTGGATGGCTCTAGGGCAGCCTCCAGGGTTCTTGCGTTTTACTTCTAAGACAAATTGTAACTCTTACTCTGTAGATGTTATTATAATTTTTTGTGACCCAAATGCTAGGATCACAGTTGATATACGGACATATGGTGTTCTAACTGAGCAGATTATTAATTGATGGATATCCGATCTAGTGACCCTTTCATAATGCCAAGGCTAGTTTTTCCTGCACAGCAGTGAAAAGTGAAGATGGATTCCAGTGGCTGTCAGGCACTCTTGCAGCAGCCGCAAGCAGACTAGTGCACTGTCGTGTGGGCCGCCCGCAGATTCCCAGCTCTTGCAAAAAAAAAAAGCAAATTCAAAGTGCATATGAAAGCAGTCATGGACCAAGCATCAGCCCTAGTGGGCACAACTGTCATGCAGTTGTATATATGTCACCAAGCAAATGCCATCACTCACAGTGTAAGACTGCCAATGGATGAAGTGGGCAGAAGGAAAATGTGAATGCCACTGCTGAAGAGGGCTGACTAAAAACCTCTCTCTCTCTCTATATATATATATATATATATATATATATATATATACATAGCAATTTATATATATATATATATATATACATATATATATATATCCAAAACAATAGTTGTCTCTTGCCGTAAATCAGACGCTGCGGCCCAAATTGCTTCCTTAGTGAATTTAATGGCACAATTTACCCGAAGCGTTTCGCAGCATCCGCTGCTTGTTCATGAGTACGGGTATGTTGAAAATCAATAAAGTTATACAAAGCCAAACATCATGGGACATTCCATGAACAACAAGTGAAAACAAACTATACATTTCTTTTTGGGTTTAGTGGATTTTCGTAATAAAACAGAGCTGATATCTGCATTAATTCCATACAAATTAACAGACATTAATCAATATCATGCTTCATGACAATTCCAATCAAATTAAACAGTAGCTTAATTGAAAAAGAACATTCGTTCTCAGATTCAAAATTACATGTCCCATGGATTCATGGTAGTCCGCTTAAACCTTTAAACGAGGAAGCCTCCCCATTATTTTCATGCCATTATTGTACCCTGAACTCACCCATATAATTCATACCCCTGTGGGCAATCAAGGCAACGCATCTTTCTATTATCCTATCGCAGACTTTTACGGGTTTGACGCTGCAATTGAATAGTCGTTGCTGCACAGCGAATTATTGACACGGTGTTGCTTGCACCCTTGGCTCACCATACACCTGCTGAACATGCTATTGTACAAAATAGAACCCGAGTGGGTATTTGATACAGTCAATGTCATTTGCACTAACAGGAGTCTATCTCCAATGTCATTTGTTGTGCTTAAATTTAGCCCAAGTGGGCATAAGGTACAGAAATAATAAATACGAAGGAACGAAAAAGGAATTTCACCAAAAGGTCAAAAATTCTCTAATATGAATCGACTGCAGATACTTTTGCTCTTTAACTTCATCAGGTGAATCCATCAGACCACAAATAATCTGAAATTTAGAAAAAGAGAATGCACTGATTAAAATCATTGTGAATACATTGATAACATACACACCCAAATTAAAATTAGGAGACGATGAAAAACCGTATCAGCTAAAACTTCTCATGAAAACAATTTAAAACAGACAAGCAGTGACCAATATTTTAGCCCAAATGTAAAGCAAGTGCCTCGTCTACATTGTGGCCTGATGGTTGCAATGTGTGAAAATTAATTTTCATCCTCGATTCAACCCGTCTTGGTTCTTTCAATCTATCACCCCCTCCCTCTCTTGCTTAGGGATGCAATCCAAGACAACAAATGATAATCGACTGGTATTTTGTCTATGATTTGCAAAAAAGTGGCATGCAATTGGGTACTGTTTGTCATGATGAGTTATAGCCCTTAGATGCTCCAAAACCCTCTTTTCAGCCTTATGGATCGTACTACCAATATAGTACATATTGCACGGGCACCTAAGGGCATAAATTGCATATTTAGTATCACATGATACACGCTTCCTAATCTTGAAAGTACCACATTCAGCAGAGAACTTAACAGCCTTACAACTGGAGCTGTACTTACAGGCCTTGCATCTGCCACATACAAAGAACCCTTGTACAGCCCCACGTAGTTTTCTAGTTACTTTGGGTAGTGTGGCAGGACATATCATATCTTGGAAGGACTGAGCCTTCCTATATGTAATTAGTGGCGCATCGCCAATGCATTTTTTAAAATCTGGATACGTTTGCAGAATACTCCAATGTTTGTCAAGACATTTCCTAATATCATATGATTTGTTACTGAATGTCGTAATAAACCTTATTTTCTCTAACTCTGGATTATTGGTTGTTTTGTCCTTGATCTGTAACAGGTCATCTCTATTTCTAGCCTCAACCTTTTTACATGCTGTCGCTATACATGCCCCACTGTAACCTCTTTCCTTAAATCGTTTAGTCATAGTTTCCTATTTTTTTGGTCTAACCCTCCAAAGTACTACAGTTTTTTTTTGCCCGCAGCAATTCCGCAAAGGGGATACTTTGAATAAGGTTTTTGGGGTGGCAACTGCGAGCATGTAACATACTGTCACCTGCTGTGCTTTTACGGTACAATGTAGTCTCAATTTTACTGTTGATCACCTCTAACATCACATCAAGTAATTCCATTTTTTTAGTACCTAGTTGACATGTGAATGTTAAGTTCAAATCATTGTTGTTCAATACAAATCTTCTGCTTCGGTAGGCTTGCCCTCACAAATACAGAAAACATCGTCGATATATCTTGACCAAACTTTCACATGTCTTTGATAAGGT
Source organism: Lissotriton helveticus (assembly GCF_964261635.1). Taxonomy (NCBI): domain Eukaryota; kingdom Metazoa; phylum Chordata; class Amphibia; order Caudata; family Salamandridae; genus Lissotriton; species Lissotriton helveticus. Next base: position 461,213,973 of record NC_136062.1, read on the forward strand.
TCCAGGACCCAGACCATCTGCTCTTCCCACCAGCCTAGGTATAAACACGCAAAGCTGGGGGCGCAGCAGGTGCCCATCGCGGTCCCAAGAACCTGACGGTATATCTGGTTATTGAAAATAAAGAATTTTTTTGTAAGGCATGTAAGCATCATATCAATTAACATTTCCATGTGTAAAAGGTAAGACAATGATCTTTCTCCAAGGAAATGTCTACAAGCCTTAATCCCCAACTCGTGGGGAATACTAGTGTATAGACTATTTACGTCTAGACAACGATGGGCACCTGCTTCACCTCCAGCTTTGTGTGTTTATACCTAGGATGGTGGGATGAGCAGGTGTATAGTCTGTTTTCACTTGTTGTTCATGGAATGTCACATGATGTTTGGTTTTGTATAACTTTATTGATTTTCAACATGCCCATACTCGTGAAGAAGCGTCGGGTAGATTGTGCCACTAAATTCACTAAGGAAGTAATTTGGGCCATAGCGTGTTTGTCTGACTTGCGTCCAAAACTGACACAAGAATAAATGTGAACTTATGGTTGGATTTTTCCCGCCAAAATGCTCTTAACTATGCAAGGAGGCGTAATTGCATAATTATCATAACGCTGTGTCAAAGAGTAACATGGAATTACAGAGATGGCTTCTATGTTTGAAATTCCGCCAAGGCCTAGGTGTGACCTTCCTCTGGAGTTCCTATACTCTTATTCAGCGAAGACAAAAATTGGTTAATCTGCAAAAGACCAACATTATCATTGAAAATTCTAGGTTAATGGACATTGCTATGTGGGGCCCAAGTGAATGCGGAAAACTGATGAGTAAATGTGTGTATTTAGGGTCACCAGTCTGCTAGACAAAGTCAAAGAACTCATGACAACAACTGTTCTACATTTCTATGGCCCTCATTGGGCTCCTCTGCAACTCATTCAACTAAGGTGTTCTCCGCTGAAGGCCTGCTCGTTGGTGCACTAAATGAGGGTGGTTTTTTCTGTCGGAGTCTCATATGAAGGAGTTTTTACGCCTCTCTACGTTGACTCCTTTGGAACTAGTTTGTTTAGTTTTGCATCTTATTTATTTAGGACGAGACTAGTGATGGTAACTGGTAATTTCTATTTAACAAAAGTGTTGCTTAGAAGACTCCCAGCAGTGGTCAATGAATACATGTGTCACATTTGTAAGTTTTGAAAAAAAAAAATATATATATATATATATAGTTATTTTAAGCTTTGCACAAATTACCTAAAAATAAAAATGCATAGCGTTGTTACGTTCCAAACACAGCTATTGTAACAATGTTCTGACAATTCGCCAGGTGTTCCTGCTCTCAATTCCAGTTGACCAGCTGCAAATTTTTTCATTGGGTCCAGTCACAATCCATACAGTTGTATATATTGGTTTAACTATGTTACACAGAAATAGTTGTGGACGTTCTAGCAGTTAGAAATGCAAATTAAACCAATAGATACCATTTGACACTAATTGCAAGTTCTAAACTACAACTGTAATTACCTGCCATATTCTGTATCGCAGTTTGACTTTCCAAAACCTATATTCTACCTAGTGGACACAGCAGACCGCACTCGTAGATGGCCTTCTGGAGTTTCACCCCGTACTGTCTCTGGCTTATGAATCACCTACATAAATAACATATTTAATTGTAGCTGGAAGGTGGTTCCATGCATTTACCAGTCACTTATCATAACTCTGTGTACTTCAGCCACACCTCTGCTAGAGGAAGCCTTTCAGTATGATTGAACTGCAAGGCATGTGACTGTCTAGCTCTATGTCTAGCTTTCTTGTACTTAAGCTACACCTCAACTAGATGAAGGCTGTTTGCGCCATGAGGTGATTCAATATCTAAAATTTGTTTTTGCAGTTTTATATAGCACAAATCCGACCTGAAGGTATTGGAGTGCTTTTCATGAGCTCCAGTTACACACAGAAGGACACATTTATTTTTGTTTCTTAGGGACGGGGAGATTAATTGATTTGCCCAGAATCACAGGATATTGAGCTGCCACCGAGACTTGAACCTGATTCCACAGTTTCAAAGTCGGCAGTTCAGATCCTAACGCCACACACTTTTCCATCCTGCATCTCTCTTGACCTCCCCCATATGTAACAGATTTAAGTTTGTGATGCAAGCTTTTAATTGATTCCTGCAGATATGAGTTTTCAAACACATCTGGGCAACCAAGCATACTTCCAATACCGGACCCCACAGTGGAAATTGGACAGCGGTATGGACTCAGTAACCTGGACGTGGCTAAAGTCAACAAGCTGTACAACTGCAGTAAGTGCTCACCTCTCGTAAATAAACATAGCAGCCAAATGTAGGAAAGAGGCTTTGTTGTTGTGCTAATTTATCATAGCGTGGGGCTGCGTTACAGCCAGCCCTCTGCACCACTCCTGATCTATGAATTGGGCTCAGGACAAAATGTCGGCTTGCACTGAGACAATCATGGCCGCCCTCATCAATAATAATGTTGCTTGTATCAGTTGAGTGCAGCAAAGTGAAAGCGACATCAGTGGTGGGAGGGAGACTGCAGGTGTCCTTGGTTCTTTGTAATTGCTGCCTAATTTAGCTAAAGCCATATGTTTGCACATGCGCAGTGAATGGTTACTGGCTGTTCTGGTGCAGCAGTAAACATTGGTAGTTTCAGGCAGCCCTTCGCAAGTCCAGGAGAGGTCACAAAGCTTTTGTTTATTGCGTTATGAGTTGCAAGCAGGGAGGATGCCCCTGTTGGTGCTACTATTCTCTTGTGACACATAAAGCGCTCGCAGGTTTTGTGTGCATTGGGGCTCGCAGCAGCAGTCACCGATCGCAATCAATATTTATACATGGCGAATTCTAGCTTGGCATTTTCAAAATCAGCTGCAAGGTGTGCCTGTGTATGTTGAATTTAAAGTTACTCCATAATGCCAATAGGACATCTACTTAACAATGGCATGTGGGGTTCTGTTAGGAGAATGAGCTAAGAGAACAATCGACGGTGAGGTACATAGTTAGCGGGCAATAAGACAGGTGGTACCAGATGGCATACATAGGCGAAGGTAGCCTCCTCTGGGCGACTACATGCTGCTTACAATTCTGAATATGTAAAGCACACTCCCAATCAGGTACCAGTACCCTGCACTGGCAATGGTATGAATAGAGGTACAAAATTTGTTGAATGTCCAGTTGTTTCCAGGTAATGGAGTATTTCCAAGTAGACACATCGAATTCATCAAATAAGTGTGGTCTCCAACTACTCACATGCCAAGATGATCTATTTTTAAATGTAATGAAACCTTTGACATGTCCATCAAAAGAGGTAAATTGGCTTTCAAGATCACGCAGGTACAGTGTTGAGATGTGAAAGTCTGAACAAGCCTTAAACTTCCCTTTTATTACATATACGTCAGCCCTAAGTTAGACCCTAGATTACCCATAGTGGAGTGTGCTATGTTTTAAAAGGTAGGACATCTACTATTAAGTTTTACATGTCCTGATAGTAAAAAACCCCCAAAATATCTTTTGCACTGTTGTGAAGCCTACCCGTCCCATTGGGGATTTCTTGTTGTATTTAATAAGTGTAACTCCAAGTGGAAAGAGGTACAGCTGTCATGTTAAAGTACCTATGGAATTATAATGATACATTGTCTTTAATGGTAAAGTCAAATTTATCACTACAATTTTAAAAATAGGACTTTTAGAAAGTTGCCGTTTTTCTGCCCTTAGCCCTGTGTGCCTGCTGCCTGTCTGCAATACATGTCTGCGGTGAATGATAGCTGGGCCTTGTGAATTCCCTCTAAACAGTCACACACGATGGGAGCTTAAGTGTGACTTGATGGGCCTTAAAACCACTCGGATCCTAAGGCATGTCCAGCGATATGCATGTAATTTCCATTGAAATGAATGGCAACTCCATGACGAGTTACCCTTGTCATTAGCACCGAAGGGGTTAATCGGCCATTAACTGGCTTGATGGTGCGGTGGAACTGAGGACTGCCTCACTTACACCTGAATAGGCTATGTCTTATCCCAACACAAATCACTGCTTAACCGCTGTAGTGAGTCTGGAGCCAGGGTAGAAAGAAAGGACCTCTCTGCACTTCAAAGACCCTTGTTTGAAGCCACCCCCACTTCAAAGGCACAACTGGGTTTAGGTACTGGACCGCTGACCCCACCACTTCAGTACATTTCTGGACCTGTGAAGATTTTGCCAGGAAGAAGGGCCGTTCTGCTGTTAAAGGACTGCCACTCTGCTGGACTGCAGCTCTGGAAGAACTGCTTTTATGCTGTGCTGACCTGCCTGTTGCGTTCTGACCTCCTTGCGTGGGGGGGGAAGGCCTGTACCTGCATTACTTCAACCCAGAGCTGCTCTAAGGGTTTGTGTGCCAACAGCACCTGGACTCTGACATCTGAGACTCTTGCCCTGCCAAGTGGTGCCAATGCAGTACTGTGTCCTTTGAAGTGGGTATAAAGTGCTGTAACTCCCAAAATCCTCACAACGATGATACTACCCTGGTCAGAACCAACACATCTCACTTGATGCTGATGCAAGGACTAAGGATAATGCTATGCTGTCTGTGTGGTTCTTTGCCTCCAGCCTTGACACATCGCCTACAGTCTGCGGTACAACAACGATGCATCACCTATGAATTCTGTACTTCCTGCTTTATGCGTCTCAGCACTGTGGACGGTGCAACTAAGGTACTTTTCAGCAAGACCAGCTTGATTCTTTTATCCGACCTATGCTCCATCGCTGTTTGCATGAACTTTTGGATTTACCCGTTCAAGCATAACCAGATAGCCAGGTTGGCACTTTATGCTTTTAAGCATTACAATTCAAGATATTCTTTAAAAATTCATAACTCCGGTTCTACTTATTGACGTTTTGGTATTGTTTTGATCAATAAATTGATCTCTATTTTTCTAACCAGGTGTGGGTTATTTTTGTGTGGTGTTTTCACAGTTTTTACTGTTTTAAGTGTTGCACAAATACTTTTTCTATTGCCTCCTAAGTTAAGCCTGCCTGCTCTGTGTCAAGCTACCAGAGGGTAAGCACAGGCTAATTTATGGTGTGTCACTGTCTAACCCTCACTAGGATTGTGGTCCCTACTTGGACAAGGTGCATACTTCTGCCAACTAGAGACTCAGTTTCTAACAGACCCAATAACAGCATCATATTTATTAAATATTTACATTATACATATAGACAGTTTGATGCATAGGCAGACAAACAGTACAATTTCATTAAGCCATTTGCCCACGTGCGATCTATTTAAAATATCCAAGTACATGATTTAAAAGTGCAAATTAGTTTTGCAATTCATTATAATGTAAATTTATACTCCTAAATCGATTTAACACATGCAACATTACACCAGAATTGTGTTGTAATACATGATACAAAATATGCTCCCAGAGGCGTTGTGAGGAAGTGGGGTGTACTATAATGAATGGTCGTGTGACCACACTATGTAATACACAATTACCAACCCCTTTAGTTCTGGTAGATTTCGCCTGTAAAACCCTCAGTAGCTATGGCACTGAGCAGCAAGACTTATACAAAGGAACAAATGTAAAGCATTTAAACAGCAGCAAAACAGTTGGAGAAGAAATCGAAATGACACTTAGAAAATCTGACACCAATTCATAAAAGTAAACTGTATGTTTACAAGACTATCGACACTAGAATAAAAAAGATACACCAGAGGATGCCTGAGATATAGATTTTACAAGTAATATTAAATCAACGCAACTTCAAGGAAACTTTAGGTGAGTGTCAATGCGGTTGGTTAGAAGTACTTGGGGTGACCAACTCTTGCAGGGAGCTAATCAGAGAGACCAGCAAAGTCTTCAAGGACAATTACTTTTACAGGAGAACCAGCCCTTCAGCATCCAAGGCACTTTATCCACATTGTAATGGGTTCCTATGGAGTGGGCCTAATACAAGTGCTGAAGATGCTCCAATGATGTTGTGGATGCAATGAGGTCGGCAGGGATGTTCATGCAGGGATTCCTCAGTCCACGAAGATGGTGAGGAGGTCCTTGTTGCAGTGTTGATGTCCTATGAAGTCCTCTCCGATCTGGCTGGAATTCAGGCGCCACTGGAATACCAGTTGCCTGGATTCACGGTCACAGGCCAATCCTTCCTGGGTCGATAACTCACCTCCTGAGATTCAGCAAGCTAAGGTACAACTCTGTGCGTTGGGTCTTGACCCTCTGTGCTGCACAGTGGCAATGGTAGCAGCTTGAAGTCTTGGTGCTACCAACTTGTCCCAGCAGGCTTCTCCAGCTGTTGTGTCCCTGTTCTGCAGATACGAGGTCAGTCAGCTGGTCCTTGGAGTTCTCTTGGCTTGACTGGGCTCTTGAAGATTATGTCTCTTTGGGAAGGACATGGCAGACACAGTCCCTCTCTTCAATGGCCACCAGGTGAAGCAGAAGCAGTCTTCGACAGTGCAGACTCCATCGCTAGTCCCTTGGTGCAGCAGTGCAGTCCTTATTTGCTTCTTCTTCCAAGTCAGTCGAGATATTGGTGCCAGGTGTACGCCATTTAACTTCTGAAAATGCCCTCAAGATAGGATGAGGTTGGTAGCCAATGGGCGACTAGGTTCCCTTGCTTCTGATTACCACTTCCTGTGAAGTGTGGCATCTGGCTATCACAGGATGCATCATTCTGCCCACTCCCAACATGGCAACACCCCCCTCTTTCGACGCTCATTGCTCCCTACCCCCCCAGAGGTGTGGCTACCAAGGGGCTACGCGCCCTGGAAAAACCAGTTTGACAACTAGCTTCTCCTCTCCTGTCCCTAGTGCCAGCCTGTCTGCAGACACAATAGAGAAGCCCCTCTCCCAAGTGTTATCCATTTGACCTTCAAAGGCAGCTTCTCCTTTGAACCTCTCCTTTTGAGCTATCACTGTTGGGTCTTACCGCAAAAGACAGGTAACACCTTTCTCCAATGTGGGCCGCTAGTGTGTACTTTCCTGGGAGTCATTAGCACTGCTTCCCAGGAGGGCAGAAAGCTGTCTGGAGGACAAGTCCCGTGTATATTAGTAAACGGGCACTGGAAACTTTGAGTACTAAAGTGGCAACTTCTAAAGGTGCCCTTTGCCCACCAGTGACATTAAGTTTGCTCTAACGATTAAATCAGATTTAGTGCACTGATTCTTTTGATACCAAACAGCACCAACCTTCTTAGTCCTACTCAGAAGTTAGCAGGGTTCGGGTGCCAGCCTGTAACTCTGTACTTATCAATGGGGCTACTAGCCTTTCCACAGTAAAAACACTAACTTAAAGTTGTTACTGCTGGAACATGTAAAAGTTAGGCCTTCCATAGGGGTAACTTACATACCTTAACAAGCATTTGCAATGCAATAGGACCTTATACATTTGTAGCTATGAAGCACCTTATCCTGGGCAAAGTGATTCTGGCATTTTACTAACCTCTGCTGGTCGTTTTCTATCAAGACAGTTAAATAGAGGCAGTTTCTAGAAAAACAGAAATTCATAAGCAAAAGCAAAGGCAGACAAGTCTTGGGGTAATGCTCCAAATCCCACACAAAGTACATATAACAGATCTTCTAGTTAGCGCAAGCCTGTTTTAGGCTCGTCCTAAAAAAAGGAGGTTTGGGCTTTGCCATTACTGTAAGTAGTAAAGTCGAGTTAGAAGTTTTAAACTGAACTTCCAGTCTTCAGTGGCAGACTGGGAGCCATGTTTTACCTTGTCATACTTGTGGGGGCAAGACTAGCGCTGCAATCCATGAGAGACACACTAACTTACAGGTCCTGGGTACACCTGGTACGATATACTAGAGGCTTACACGTAAAGTAGGCTATGCCAATTGGGGACACACCTATTTAACATACACTATTTTGGGGTGGGTCAGATCATATGCACTGAATCGTGTTTAGCAGGACTCAGGGCATGCCAGAGCCATAACAACTGTACCTAGTAGTCAAAATGGGGGCACAAAATTATGATAAACCTCCCAAAATCCTGTTTCCGTGAAATAAGCATTTTGATGCAAGAATGTTTTGTAAGCTAGGTAAACACTGAAGGAAACTGGACTTCATTGCCACCATTTGAGCTACTAGAACTACTAGATGCTGTTTTTGTCGACTGTGAGAGTGCATTTAGCTTGCTAACTAGACTCCAGTGGCAGTGTTTGTTCCATAAAACTGTACACATGTTCAATCGTAACCCAATTGGCAAGGACTTTTGCACCCCTGAACGTCCCTGATAAATTGTACCTATGGTAACCAGTGTATGGATACTATAGAGGGTCCCTGTGGGCTGCAGCATTTATTAGGCCACTCAAAGGGACCTTTACCCAATCTATATGCACACTGCCATTGCAGTATGCATGAAATGGTGAAAGCCATTCTGACAAAACGACACAACACACTCCCTGTGTACCATGCCAATATGCACTGCATATACTGAATGTACATCACCCCTGTAGAAGGCCTTTAGCCCTAAGGCAGGCTGCATAATAGTATATGTGAGGGCACCTCTGCATGAGCAGGTATGCCCCTGTGATGCCTAATTCCAATACTTGGGCAGTGAATGTGTTCAGGCAGCCATGTTAAAGATATGTACTGGGCACTGGTCATATCGAGTTACCCAGCTACATGACAGCTGCACTAAAAATGATGGCGTTTGGTATGAAACACCTCATCTTAATAAATCGATACTGATGCCAGTATAAAAAATGTTGTGACATTCACCCAGAGGGCACCTCAGAAGTGCTCTGAAAACCCACTAATCCTCCAGTGCGCTGGCTGGCTGGTATCATCCAGCCTGCCACTACAGACACATTTCTGACCTCCTGTAGGTAAGAGCCCATGCTCTCTCAGGCCAGAAAGAATGCCTGCTCTGGCGGAAGGTGTTCACCCCTCCTGCAGCAGGATGGCTAGTGAAATCAGCATATCAAGGACAGAGACTTCAAAACCTCTGCCACCTTGCTTATGCCATGGCTTCTTCCCATCTGCAGCCTCCGATACCAATTCTGGCCCCATGAGGTATGTTCATGAGATATTCCACTTGTTCTCAGTTTAAATCACGTGAACTCACTATCCCCCGCTAAGCTTAGGATATTATATTCACTTACCGTTCACGGCTCGACCACTGCGTTGATCAATCTTCACCTTGCCCAAAACCACCCCTATTCCCCCCCACCCCCCACTACTGCGGACTTTTAAACTGACAACGATGCCAGTTCGCATGGAGATATACTGGTAAAGCACAGGAATGCACACTCAAGGTGTATTCCTCACACCTAGGAATGCGTCCTGACCACAAGCGCATGTCCACCTTCTGTCGTATAACTGTTCAATATTCTCTCTATGTCAAACATTGTATATAACAAGTCACTTACATTAATTTACGCACCACTGTGCATAGCTAAATGCATGTCCTTGCTGTACCATGGATAGGTTGATTGTTTTCCATTGAGCGTTAGTCTTGACAGACTACTTTGTTTTTTCTCCAATTTCCTCCCCCGCAGGCATTGTGTTAAACACCAGGCACTTTATTTACATAGTCCTGATGATGATCCCTGTATCATAAGAGCTTGGGATCGAAACGTCGTCGACAATAATCAGTACCACTTCTGTTTGAATTCCATAGAATTTATGGTGACTGTTGATGGTTAGCTTGCTTGACTCTATGACCACAACAAGCAACCAAAGCTCTTTTGTTGCCTGAAAACCCCTTTATGTCGTTTGCGTTGTATGTTTTCTCTGTCATTTTTTTCCCATGTTGGATGCAGGGTTGTGTCCCGTTCATTACATGTGTCGCTTCTTATGTATAAGATTTCTTCAAATATATTGCCTCTTAAAATTCTCTGTCCGGCTGGAAAGTCTCTAGTACCCATCAAGGTCTATATGTTATCTGTTCTGTGTATAACTTACTTAAGGACCATTGTTCTAAAAAATAACGGCTTCTTTCCAGACTTGGGTAGTGCCAACCCCTGCCGTGAGGCCATTTGTCACCAGAGCAGTCAGGAAATTAGTTAGTCAGAAGGCTGGTCACACTTTCAGGCTAGTCAAACCCATAAGGTGGGCCGCCTGACAAGTACAGTTGAGAAAGGGTATCACCATAATGTTTTTGGTGAACTCTGGGTGAGGAATATGCCCACTCTTCACAGTTAGTGGCCATATAGGGGATTGCAGTCACCCCAGAGGAAAGTCACTGATTGGCTACTACCTTAAACTCCCCTAGTAGGCTGGAATGCGTGAGAATACAGGCCCTGCACCGATATTGGTGCCAAATCCTGCCGGCTGTGTGCACCAAGACAATCATGAAGATTGACTCATCCAGGAGCTGACTAGCCAGACCATATTCTGGGTAGACTGTTCACCCCTTCAAAAACTAAGCAGTATCTCCATTGGGGTGGAGTAACCACCCCCCTGAAGGGGCAGGGCCGACTGCACTAACCCTGCACTTCTTCCTGCTGACCATTGAGTCCACAGAGGAAGCATCTCGCTAGGAAGAAGTCTTTGCTGTTCCAGGAGGTCAGATCTAGCTCCTTGTTAAGTTTGGAAACTCCAGGCCCTCCAGGAGACGCCCAGCACGAATACCCTTTACTGCAACCAAGGCTTGTTGTGTGTCCAGTACAGCACCACTGCTGCCAAAGCGGACCCTCCCAATGAGGGACTTCAGGATCCCTTAGGCCTTCATTGAGAGTGTCCCTACTGCCCTGTTTTCTCCCCATCTCCAGCTCACCAAAGCCAATTGAGAAACTCTAGCTGCAGCAATGTGCCGGACAAAGCACCTTTGCACTCGATCCCAAGTTCACAGAACCCAACTGTGTCCCTGTGCTCCAGAGATCTCAAGACCTGAACCCCTCTTTGGGTTCCGCCCGACATGGGTCCAAGTCTCCCTTTGCATGCTCTGTTGTTTTGACAGGTACCTTTAAATCTGATGGTACTTTGGACCTTGGCCCCAAAGCACCTTAAGTCATAATGGGGACCCTCTACAACCGTTCACAAATATAAGTATGCAATATATGTGTTTCCGATAGGATAACATAATCGCGTTCAAGGCTCATGCCTCAAATCTGACAGTTCTGCTATTTATGCAGTTTTGCTATTAAATCTATACCTCCGAAAGTACTTACCTGATACTCATGATCATGGTATCTAAAAATATATAAAATCTGTACTATTTTTCTAACGTGGTCTCAGATTTCCTTCTTGGGTGTATGTCTCACTTATCGACTTTGAGTTCAACAAACACTGAACACTACCATCTGATAAGCCTAAGCTGCTCTATTGCACTACCACAAAAAGAGGACTTCGGATTATTAATTTAAGCCATGAAAACAAATAGGATCGCCTGTACCTTTTTGCACGGTTTGCTCCTATAATGGTACTACCACATAAAAAGCTAGCTTCCTACCTTGATGGATCAGCTGTGGAGTGCAAGACTTTGAATTTGCTGATGCAACTTTGTCTATAGGTAATTCCACAAAGAAATATACATTAGTCAAAATATTTTTGACTATTTTTCGATTTTTTAAATCTTTTTCTACATTTTCTAATCTGAACTGCTTGGACCTTGTATTGAGTCCTTGAGTCAATTGCTTTAGAAATTTTTAAAAGTGTAATAGTAAGTTAGGCCCTGAAAGTCTTTCAGAACTTTTTTTACATTTCTAAAAAAGTCCCAACTGTACTATAAATGTCTGGCTCAGAGGAGATTGTGCAGGCACTCAACCTGACCCCTTTTCTGCAGCTTAGTATGCAGCAGTTAAGATAGAATCCCCACCTGATTGACCCTCACCCTACAGTACACATTTCTAAGAGCAAGAATCCAGAATGTGGAATGTAGTGAGAGAATAGCACATCACCACAGAGTTGTTCCACAGGGAGCCAGGTTGTAATCCATGCCCAGGTGATTTTTTTCGGCTGAGGATCCCTCAACGCCTCAGGGAAAACCGAGGAGGTGCAGGTTGTTTCAGCAGACCCAGTTTTCTGCATCTTCTGCTCATTCCTTAATAGCTTAGAAGTAGAGAGGCGCCCGACAAAGGCCTTTAGTACATGTACCATATGCTCACGTTCTGAATTACCACCCTCAGCCCCAGAAACCCTGTCCACAAAGTAATGCAAATATTGGCGCAGGAGGGCAACATCAACCCTGACCTCACCGATCTTAGTTAGCCTGTATGGCGTGCAGGATATAGTAAGTGGTGGCCATTTCCGGAGGCCCGGACCTCACCAGCATTCTTAGGGAGCTCATGTGAGGGAGTGGTGTACCTATCAATCGTCTTTTGGGCTGTGAGAAGGGCGGGCGGTCCCTGCCCATGAGGGTTGACAATTACAAGAGTCAGGCCACAAGCTCCAAAGTGAATGAGGGCAACACACTTGCACCACAATTTCTGTGCTGGTATGGGCAGCATGAGCAGTTAGCAGAGGCGGCCCGGCACAGATCAGGGGTAGCGGGGTCTTGGATGGGGTCGAGGAGGAAGGGGAATATAAAAAGAAAATGTTAATAAAACTAAACACTTGCCGTATCTCTGTGTCCCGCGACTCTGCTCCGTCTCTCCGCATTTGGACTCAGCCTGAAGAACAGCATCCAGGAAGCACACCCAGGCTCCCCTGTCCAATCACAACACTGCATTGCATCTGAGCAACAAACCATGCCGTGGTTCGGCGCTCAGATGGAGACTGGGGGCTTGGACATGTTTACCACACAGGTTGTAATGCATCCTGCATGGAGAACATGCAAAGTGCGCATGACTGTGTGGCCGGCCCCAGAGGGCCAGCCAAGCATTCATGCGCACTTGGAGGAGGCAAACCACTCCTCCCCTGCCCTTCTCTAAGCACAGAACAGCACCACCAGCCAGCAAAGCAGCTGGAAACAATCAAATGATAATAACTTCAAGTTATTATCATTTTATTTTTCCTTTCCTCAAACTGCTTAATAACAGTGATGCAACCCTCCTCCACCATAGAGGAGGAGCTGCACTGGCAGTTAGCCCTATGGGTCAGGAGATAGGCAGGGCCATGTGCATAGCCCTAGGCCATCAAGGAACCAAGAAGTAGTGAGAGAGAGAGAGAGAGAGGAAGGGCAGCGACTCCCGAAGTTACCTAGTGCACTGTATGAGCAGGGTCAGGCCATGGCCAGCTGAGTGCGCCCCACTCATTACCCGCAGTGAAGCCCAGGAGGCCCCGGACCGGTCGATCCAGACCTCACCAGTCCAGAGCAGCAGCTCTGTGCTGAGTGTGGGCAGTCCGTATGGTGCACCGAGCCCCCTCAGCAGGCGGATTGAGGGTGACTTGGCCAGCCAAACACTCCAATGGTATCCCATCTGCATGTAGCTGTGGTGCAGCTGGGGCTACCCCGTCAGAAACTGTGGCCCCCAGTCAACTTGGCTACGCACATAGAGCACTGGCTGCACAAACCAGGCACATCCACAGGCAAGGGGTAGCAACAGGAGGCACAGCCAATAGCCAGGATACCCATCGGTTCGTTCACACCAAGCAGAGTCAAGCTAGCAGTAGGATGAATCCCAATGCGGGGGTAGGGCACACAAGCTCTTCATAAAGCCTTCACCTTCTAGGATGGTCCAATCACTTCCCCCCATGGAGATCTATTTTACATCTCAACAGTACTGTACATTATCATACACTAAATTATTTTTTTATCAAATATACATTGCACAGCTAGGAATCCTTTTTTGTTATTATAACAGTAGTAGGCATTTTTATGTTTATAGTGAGGACTCCCCTATGTGTCTTTCTTGTCTGTATCTTCATTGTTTTTTTTACCTATTTCACTTTTTACATTGTTCCTTTATCCTATTGGGTTTCCTTTAATGTTTATTTCCCATTGTTTTCCCTTTTATTGATATTTCCATTGTTAACTCTATTTCATCTCTTATCCTTTGTTCTTCTTTTGGTTTCAAGTTAAAAAAAAAAACTTTGCAAAAACCAATACGTCTGGCTTTAATGTCCCAACACATATAAATACAACCATGCCCAAATGCTGTTTCCATATGTTGGAACATTAAAGCCACACCTGGTGGCTTTAATGTGCTAACCAAGCCAACCCCAAGCCAAAGCTTGTTACCAAACAGTTGTCGAAGCCCATGTTTGGAAAGCTTTAGCTTAAGTACTTTTATTTTGATGCAACGCTCCATGTGCTTTCCAGCAGTAACCCTCTTGAGGTTGAAGTGCATTTCTAGTACGTCCTCTTTAACGTTTGTCATAATATGTTTGTCTGTCTGTTGTTGATTGGTTGTTGTCTTTCATTAGATCGCTGTAGCACCTTGCTATCTGATCCACAGGGATCCTTTTCAACACCCAACTTTCCAGGCTTGTACCAAAATGGAGCAAACTGCCGGTGGCTGATCCGTCTTTCATCAAATAAGGTGACTTCATAAGTTTGCATTCCTTCAAGTACAAGTTCACAACCAATTTATTGGGACAACTGCCAGTAAAACATTGTAAAACTATAAAACAGTTGCTTAATAAAAGTTAGAATTCCTTTGTTTGTATGTTTTAGAGGCTCATTCAGAGTTGGCAGAGTGGAAGACCCACCTTAAGTGGGGTTCCCAACCCTTCAAACTATCATTAAGAGGTGAAGCAGCCACTAAATGTCATTGGAGTTATCACCAGCCCCAACAGTTGCTAGTTAGTGGTGGTGATCTCTCTGCCACAGGGCTGCCAGCTTTAATGCATTATGGCATCTCTCCTATTTAGGTTCCCCAGATATGTATATCTGCACAATTTATATCATTATTTACGTTATGTGCTGGGCATTGTGCTTTATAGCCATGTTTCAATCAATGTTCAATTACTGTGCATTGTTTGGAGTAGTGACCCTTTCAAGGGTGGTGAACAAAGGGCGCTCCCTTACCTCCAGCTCCAGTATGTAGATCTATGGAAACGTGGCAACATAAGGGGATTGTAAGTATTCAAAGACAACTAAGATATGGCATAATCAGAGAGGTTATATCAGAGCTCTTATATAATGAGATTACTGCCATAATTTGTTGCTCAACTACAAGGCACCAAAGGGGCAGGTGGATTTTGTTACGGGACAAGTAGCTTTATGAAGCAACCTGCCCCATGGACAAGTAGATATTTTATTAAATTCTACCCCCTGAATGTTTTCTGACTTCTACTCATCACCCTGTGGCTGGTTAAGAATAGGTTATTGACAGTATTCAATGTGCTTTTCTTGTCTCCATAACATTTATGGCCATAACTCTTTTTATTTCTGTCATGCAAGATTTCTTTGCAGCTCAATAACTTTGATGTCCAGCTCACCGCAGATTGCTCTGCTGATTTCATCAATGTTTATGATGGTGCCAATACATCATCCCCAGTTCTACTGAAGAAGGCATGTGGGAAGTTGGATCTCCCGGCGCTTGTGTCTTCCGGAAGCATGATGCTGGTGGTGTTTGTCAGTGATGGGACCGTCGCAGCCCATGGTTTTCAAGCCTCGTACAGAACAGGTAAGCCTGTTCTTCTTCAGGCTTTGTATTTTAAGTAACTCTTTGCAGTGGTGTAGCGAAACTTGAGGGGGCCCCCACGGTGGCCCGACCCAACACCTACCACTTTTCCCCACTGCCCAAAAATCTGGAATATTTTTATTTAAAACCTCCAACATTTAATGATATACCGCTATATTGTCTTGCTCAAAGTTCTAATAATTAAGTGGGAAACACTCTTAACATATAAACTACACAATTTGTAACATTTTCAAGAGCAGACAGCAATCAGAAAAATGCCAAGAAGCGATCCTTTTGTCTTAGGAACTGCCTATCGCTGAAGAACAAAGAAAAACTGCGTTGGGTCTGAATTAGAATTTACATTGATGGACAACAACCTGGAACTTTGAAAAACAAACCCAAACCTGCAATTTTATAGACTCGACTGACAATATACATGAGGAGTACACAAGATATAACTTGGTATTCTGCTAAATCCAAGAGAAATAGACTGATAAATTATCTGCATGTCACACACAAGGGCTGTGAACTGAGGAAGCAATTTCAATTTCTACTGTCATGTCTCAATTAGTAAGCTGGACAAAATAGACCGGAAAATGAGGCCAAGGATGAAAACTATTTGAATGCTTCAGAACATTGATGCAGATGTTTGTCTGTTTGAATGTATCATTTCTGTAGTGTAAACAATGCTATTTATAAGAATTAAGGTATATACATTACAGATAAGTGCAAGCAACATAACACAGCTTCTTTCTGCACCTCTCTTGCTTCTTTCTGCAGCTCACTTGCCTCTTTCAGCACCTTTGTTGCTTTTTTCTACAGATCTCTTGCCTCTTTCTGCACCTCTCTTGCCTCTTTCGGCACCTCTGTTGCTTCTTTCCGCACCCCTGTTCCCTCTTTCGGCACCCCTTGTCCCTATCTGTCCAACTCTCTTGCCTCTTTCTACTGCTCTCTTCCCTCTTTCTGCATCACTCTTGCCTCTCTCTGTACCTCTGTTGCTTCTAGCTGCACTTCTCTTGCCTCTTTCTGCATCATTTGTGCCTCTTCTAGCATCTCTGTTGCGTCTTTCTGCACTTTTCTTCCTTCTTTCCGCACCCCTAGTGCCTCCTTCTGCACCATTGTTGCTTATTTCTGCACTTCTTTTGGTTCTTTCTGCACTTCTCATGCCTATTTCTGCACCCTTCGTGCCTCTTTCAGCACCTCTGTTGCCTCTTTCTGCACCTCGTTTGCTCTTTCTGCACCCTTCACACCTGTTCAGCACCACTGTTGGTTCTTTCTGCACTGAGCTTACTTTTTGCTGTACCTCACTTACCTCTTTCTGCACTTCTCTTCCTTCTTTCAGCACCCCTCCTGCCTCTTTCTGTAACACTCTTCCCTCTTTGTGCACCCCTCCTACCTTTTTTCTGCAATCGTCTTGCCTCTTTTTGCACCTCTGTTGGTTCTTTCTCCACTGCTCTTACTTCTTTCTGTACCTCACTTGCCTCTTTCTGCACCCCTGTTCCCTGTTTCTGCACCTTTTCTGCCTGTTTCTGCACCTCTCTTGCCTATTTATGCACCTCTGAGTTAGAGGTGCTTTTAATCCCCCTGCTCTATTATGTACTAGGGCCTTACAGGGGAGGTCATGACAATCTCAGGGATTCACCAACCCATAGTGTACCCTAGTGTATGTTGGCGTTTTCACTGTGTTCTAGGTGTCTTTCAGCATAGCACTGGCTACGGTCGAGGCATTTGGAATATCTTTTATTGTTTAAGTGAATTAAAACCATAACAATATCGTAATACAAATTGGGTATCCATATAAAATGATTAAAAAGTATTTAAAAAAGAAAAAAAGACATGTTAATTATTTAGTCCTGAAGAACGGAGGCAGTGTCCTTATCATGAGGCCAATTCAAATTTGTTAATTATTCTGTAACATCTTTTTGCTGTCGAGTTATGGTTTTTGTACGTAGTAACTTAGCAAACATTATAGTCAGAGTCATTTACCACCAGTACCAGTCAGTAAAATGTTGAGGGCACCGGATGTCTTTGAAACAAGGCCTCTTTCTGCACCTCTGTTGGTTCTTTCTACATATCTCTTACTTCTTTTTGCACTTTTCTTCATCTGCTTTGAAATTCACTGAAAAAACCATAGGTTTCAGTGATGTTATAGTTAGATATTAGCCTTTAAAAAAACATAGAAATTCACTGAAAAAAACCATAGGTTTCAGGGACCTTATAGTTAGCTGGACATTTCACTCGTACAAAACCAGAGAAATTCGTCCGGTATAGTTAGTTGAGCTAACTATAACTCGCGCCCCCGCAATGCACTGCTGATGACGTCACATATTACATCCTTCATGACATGGTCAGTGACATCAATGATGACATCACATGCTTGTAATGCTTGAAATGGAAATATAAAAGTGTAATTACTCTAAGATCTCCTATTAAAAGTAGTGCACCAGTGCTGAGAAAGGCAGGTACTTTCTCTTTCAAATTTTAGAAGTGCAGGCACTGAGTACCAGACAGCACCTGCCCATTTAAAGTATTGGTTGCATGGGACTGCACATGTACCACGCAGTCATGGAACCACCCATAACACACCCCCATGAGGCAAAGTCGTGCAAAGCGCATGCTTTTCTTAACACTACCTCCTAAAGAAATTTCTGGATTACAAACTGTAGCAAACAGATGAAAATGGGTCAGGCTTTCAAACAGAAAATAATTTCTTTAACTCTCTCCCTCTTTACTGCTTTGTAGGCAGTAAACATTTTGATGGAATTAGAAACTCTTTAGCGTTATGGTCTCATTGAAAGTTAACATAATGATAATGGTGATTGGAGGAGAGAAGCACACAGTGTGAATCATGCAAACCCTCTCAATCTTGAGAAGTATTAACTATTAGGAGGGTACCATGACAGAGGCAGCTCTGAAAACACCAAATTACTGGCAACAACCAGCAGCTCTACTGAACTGAATTCTATCCAGTATCGGGGTATCTTTCATAGATTCACATGCTTGAATCATTACCCGTCGTCGAGATGGGAGTCCGACGGTAAAATAATCAAGAAGTATTCAACAAATAGCATAGGCTATAACGACCCTAGGCCATGTATTTGATAGCCTATCTACGTTCTTTTTAAAAAAGGAACACATTTTGCATACAACCAATCAGCTGCCAGCACCCTCTGTAACACTCCCAGCAGAGGCAGATTCCCTCAGATTGTCTAGAAAAGCGCTTTTCTACTATGGCCGCAGTCACAATCAGGGTGGTGAATGCTTTGGCCATTATCGGCCATTGTGACCGACAGATGTGGTCGGACATGGTAGCTTTGGTGGACCTAGTACCAGAAGAGAAAAGTTAGGAGGCTAGAAAGTTCTTGTTGGAAGGGAAACGTGTAGCATCAGAGACCATCAACTGCATCTTTGGATTTAGTCAATTCTGGTTTCAGACAATTTGCGGATGCCTCCGTACTGAGAAGATAGGGAAGGTTGACGTCGTGTGGAAGGGAGTCTCCCTGAAGGCTTCTCAATTATTTTCCTACAACTACTGGAATTTTCTACAAGCTTGACATCATGTCTGACAAGAAAGGCCTTTTCTGCCCATGTAAAACCTGTGGCAGAAAAAGGGTTTATGTGGATGATCCACATAAGGATTGTATATATTTCCTGCATCCTAAACATGAGGTAAGAGAATGCAAAATCTGCCGTACCTTTTTCTCAAAGACTATCAAGGATAGAGAAGGAGCTTGTGTTTATGGGGCCAGGCCACTATACACCAGGCACTTTCTTCAGATGGCTACAGTAATAAATCCACTAAGATGCAGGTCACAGGACAATTCCTCTGCAGGAGGTAAGAAACACCACAAACCTTCTCATGTTGCCAAGGACTTTAAGAAGAAGAAAGTCAGGAAGAGCTCCTGAGCGCCTGCTTTATCTGGGCCTACTACATCTTCCAGAAAGGAATAAGACCACCCAGAGACTCTTCTTCAGTCCCTTTGAGGCATAATTCTTGCAAAAAATCTTTGTCGACGATGTTACCATACTCCTCGATGACGATAAGAATTACATTGTTTGCACCGTCGGCGAAAACAACTGTGACAACGACGACAATATTGGGTCCTATACCGTTGATGTGTGTCTCACTCTATAAAAGGCCGCCGACGTCAGGATCACTGTCGACGGCAACATCATTGACGACCGTTGACACACTTCCGTTGGCGAAAACATCATCAGCGTAGACACCATTGATGAAGATACCATCGATGAATGACTCATCGACAAAAACTCCTCTGACGAATCTGCCCAACCAGCTGCATCAGCACTGTCAAGGACTGTTACTCATACTACTAAGGTAACCAAAACATTTCTACTTCCAGCCATGTCAGTGTTCAGTAAGGTATCAGCTTTAATCCTGTTGCATCTCTTGGACATAGAGCTGCACGTAAAATGTCAAGAAGAGGAGAATGAGAAGAATGAGGATTACCGTAATGAAGACCAGTATTATCAACAGAGCTATGTGGCCCCACCTCGTCACTACCAGCCTTATGGTTTTCAACCAGAACCGTGTCCTAGAGACATGACCCACCTACCGCCTTCTCTCATCCAAGACCCGCAAGCAATGTTGGCGAATTACAGGCAAAGGTTTCCACCGCAAGGGGATCAACTTGAGAAACCGCAGCCTCAGGCAGACCCACCAAGTACGCCAGGCTTGCCACCACCAGTTACACCTACTATTACTCCTCGGGAAGCAGACCCTATCACAAAGGACATGTCTGCTTCAGATGAAGATAGAGAGAAAGGCAAACTACCAGATCTTCTCCAGATGCTTCAAATGATTATATCATACCAACACCCTCTCCTCCACATTTACCAACAGATTCTCGCCAAGAGGATATTGGAAGATTCCATAGCTAATGAAAAGAGCATCCATCAGATTCCACTTGCCAATGTCAATCTAGCAGTCTGACTGCTTCCTGTATGATTTCTGGGAGGACTCAACGAAATCTCTGCACTCTTTACCCATTATTGGCTATATATGGCAAGAGGGTGTCAAGATTATGAAGACACCTGCAACTGTACATCAGGTGCTCCCACAAATTGATAAAAATAAATTGAGCTCCGGAGGATTCTCCATCTTGCCTCAAAGGACACCCCAGAGCAGATTTGGTCATTTCTCAAGCAGCGCAAAGAAGATCTAAAAACCCTGCTACTCTAATCACTACTCCGCCTGATAAGAAGGGCAGCAGGATGGACATTGTAGCAAAGGGCTTTTCTACTGTGGCCGCAGTCACAATCAGGGTGGTGAATGCTTTAGCCATTATCGGCCATTATGACTGACAGATGTGGTTGGACATGGGAGCTTTGGTGGACCTAATGCCAGAAGAGAAAAGTTAGGATGCTACAAAGTTCTTGTTGGAAGGGAAATGTGCAGCGTCAGAGACCATCAACTGCACTATGGATGTAGTCAATACTGGTTTTAGACAATTGTCGGATGCCTCCGTACTGAGAAGATAGGGATGGTTGAAGGCTACCAACTTTAGACCAGAAGTGCAACCAAAGATTTTAGATATGTCTTTTGATGACAATACTCTATTTGCAAAGGATATAGATGAAGCCCTCTTGGCTATTAAGACCGAAATAGAGGAGGTCCCTTTACCTCAAAGAGGAAGAGGTTTCTATTCTTGTTTTTTCTTGATTAAGAAGAGATCAGAGGAATGTTGACCAATACTAGATCTCAGCAATCTCAACAGGTTCCTCAGGAAACAAACTTTCAGAATGGTAACACTCTCCGAGATTCATCATCGTCTCAAAGAGGAGACTTTATGACCTCACTCGACATGGAAGGCACATACTTTCACATCCCTATCCATCAAAAGCAATGGAAATGTTTAAGATTTACAGTGGCTGGTACCCACTACCAATACAAAGTATTTCTGTTTGGCCTCAAATCAGCTCCAAACGTCTTTACCAAGTGCCTTTCTCCGGTAGCCTCAGTCCTACGATCTCAAGGTCTCCATGTATTCCCATAACCGGACGACTGGCTACTCAAAGCACCAATGGCACAGAAAGCCAATCAAACTACCAACGCTTGCCTTCAGCTGTTCAGGATGCTAGGGCTCACTGCGAACACAGAAAAGTCCTCACTCCTTCCCAGTCAAGTCATATGGTTCCTAGGAGCTATGATAGATACCATTCAATTCAAAGCTTTCCTCTCAGAAGAGAGGCAAATACGATTGCAGCAGCTAGCAAAGATCGTGTAAAAAAAAAAAGGGGTCCGTTTTTGTACCAACATACAAATCACTCCTGGGAAAGTGTTCATCAGCAATAGGCTTAAAACCACTAGCCAGGCTAAGGGTTAGGCCCGTACAGGAAAAACTCCAGCATCAGTGGCTGCAAGCCTCAGGATTCTTTGAGGATATGATTCAGATCATGGCACGCATGAGGGTAGCCCTGTAATGGTGGTTTCACAAGCCAATTCTCTCAAAGGGACTTACCTTCCTTCAAATGATCCCAGATTTAATTTTAATGACAGACGTGTCTATGGGTTGCTGGGGAGGCCACCCGCAAGAGGTACAAATCCAGGGCAAATGGTCCAGTGCGCAAAAGTTACAACACATTAGCAGGTAAGAGCTCAAGGCTATCTTCCTATCTCTTCAGGCTTTCCTGCCAAGGATAATAAGATAGGATAATAAGTAATGCTACAAAAACAAAGTTCATGACATTTAACCCCCATAAATCATTTAGAAGCCACATCATGCTAGGTGGGGCACAACTGGAGAGAGTCAGAACCTTTGATTATCGTGGTGTCAGACTCTCTGATCAAATGTCTTGGAAGCCCCACCTAGCCAAGATTCTTTTCGGTCATAAACGCGTGACCGAAGCACTAGGGAAAGAACATCGTTCCTCACAAAGTTGATTAGTTGCCCCGGCGCTCACGGTTTACGACACCAAAGCAGTCAGCATAGCTCTTTACGGAGCTGAGCTGTGGGGGCTAGACAATATCGACGACATCTCCAGATCTGAACATAAGTTCCTGGGGAACCTGGTAATGCTCCCCTGCAGCACACCTTTGACTCGCCTTAAAACTTGACATGGGCAGACGCTCATTTAGAGACATAGCAAAATTGCATCCACTGCTCTTCTGGGCTCTCATTAGGTGGACCCTAGAACTTTCCAAGTATGCCGAAGCACTTACTGAGGTCATACACCTAGATGTCAACCACAGAATTAAATGGACCTCAGACATCAGGAAATCCTTGACAGTACTGGGCTTTCAAGGATACTGAGATAGACAAGACCCACCAAGCACAAATCAATCAATCAATCAATCATAGCATTTGTATCGCGCGCTACTCTCCCGGAAGGGACTCAAGGCGCTAGGGGGAAGGGTCGCTACCGCTCGAACAGCCAGGTCTTGAGTTGTTTCCTGAAGGCGAGGTGGTCCTGTGTCAGCCGGAGGTGGATGGGGAGGGAGTTCCATGTCTTGGCTGCCAGGTAGGAGAAGGATCTTCCTCCGGCGGTGGCTCTTCGGATGCGTGGTACGGCGGCGAGGGTGAGGCTTGTAGAGCGTAGCTGGCGGGTGGGTGTGTAGAAGGTCAGGCGGTCGTTGAGGTACTTGAAGGAAATCAAGCGGATGTACTGGGATTGGGTGGCCAGCCAGGAAATCAGTATGCCCAACGCAGGCAGACTGAATTTAATTTAATTTAAGCAATTTGTAGAGCGCGCAAATACCCGTGAGTGTCTCGGCGCTAAGGACGTAGATCATGAGACATGAGAATAACTTGTTGTGCTGCATTTCTAAGCTGCTTCGTTACTTTAGTCTGTACAGTGAGAGCCGAGACCGTCAAGGTTATCTTAGACACTGTAGCTGTTGTTCTAATTGATCAGCGCACGTTCTAGACATAACACATATGCAGCTGTGGCCCCCTCTGATATTGGTGTGTTTAATAATGCACTGCGTAGGCATGATCACACACTCTTGGAGAACATTCGTATGCTGAGAGCTTTTGCAGAATTTGTTTGTGCTGGTATGAGAGTATAACAAAAGAGTGTTCTTGTTTTCCACATTCCCTGAGGTATCCTAAGTCGCATGTTCCGGGTTGTCTAATCATTGGTATTTTTGCTATAGGACGAATAGCCAATGAGACACTGATGCTAGTCTGGTAGGGGATGTTGGGTACTAAGGTGAGTTATGGCACACCCTAATTCACTAAGGTCCTAAGTCTCTGTGCACAGTTCTGTGTAGGAGCAGAATCCCTGCAACAAGGCAACATTGGTTCCTGCAACTTCTCCTGCTGTTGAAATTGAAACCCATATGCCCCCAACCGACACCATCTCTCCTGACCAGAGACAAGGGGCAAGAATGTGACCCGGACCGATGTCCCTTCACTTGAATGCCTGGCTCCTGAGTTCTTAAAGCTCAGGGACATGAATAACGCACAAGACTAAAGAGATGCAATTGCAAAATCAAGAGCCGAAAGCATTCAAAAGACGTACCAACTAAAGTGGAAACAGTTCTGCTACTGCTGCCAAATTGCACCTGAGTAGTGTAGTACACAATTCCAGACAGCACACAGCACACTCCCCATCCCACAAACCACAAGTTCACATTTGAAAAAGGCTTTGTGAGTTCAACCAACTCTTTAAATTTCAGGCAATTCAGATTTTGTCAACCTGTAATTAGCCAGAGCTGTGTGGATGAAGTACATCTGCAGATGTAGTGTTTGTTTATGCATCATAATGCTCTTTCACTAAGGTCCTTTTTCACACTGAGGGACTATGATGAGAGCACACTGGTAATACAAAGAGAAATGGTGTACAGTGCCTGTTGCATTTCCTATACCCACCACAGAAACAGTTATGGCTTATGCAGAGTTTAAACATTCAGTACCTTAGCTACACTTTGTTTTTTTTGCTGAACTTTGTATACAAATGTCTTTTTCAGGGGCCTAGATGTGTCAGGCTACGTGGTAATTAGGGCCTTCATATTCGCAGATGGCACCAGGGACATCTTAAGGAATTTGGGGCCCAAGCATATTTTGGTGGCCCACAGTTTTGAATTTATGATCATATTACTGCTGTTTCATGCCCTCTTTGGCCGAGTCACTGGCAGTGCACAGACACACTCATCCAAATTCTAAATGTGTTTACATGTAATATTCAGGGATAGTAATGTGTGTTTTCAATATTGTGACACAGCAGCTATTTGCTAATTTTATTTCAAATAATCTCTGTGATATTCTCCCATTTCTCATATGTGAGGTCCTGATTTAATCTAAAAGAAACTATTTTATGGATGTTGCATGAAACCTAAAAACATTTCTGTCTAAAATGTCTGTAATAGACACACATATCACCAATGTTGAAAATAAAGCAAAGGAAAGTGGTATTTAAAACAATCTGTTTAAGAATCATTTAATGCAATCAGGGCGAGACTCTGCAGAACAGAACTGGTTCCATTAGGAGGCCCCCTAAAAGTCTGGGGCCCTGGCCAAAGCCCACTATGCTCATGCCTGAAAACGTCTCTGGATGGCATCGGCCTTTAATGGATTCAACAATCTCCCATCCAGTAATGGCAGCTTACGTGGCTGCAATCATGTCCTGGGGAAGGTAAAGGAGGCCCTTGCAGTAGGCGCGCCCAAGGATATGGCTCGATAAACATGATTCGGCCCAGAGCACTTAGAATCAGACCTGTGCACAGGCAAGGAACAGAAGATGAGAATGTACTGAGCATGAAAGGAAGTGTGAGGTAGGATAGCAGCCCATCGCAAAATGGTGGGCACGGAAATGCAAGTAGCAGGGTGGCCAGAAACAGTCCTGCAGGCAAAGGGGTACCAAACCCTACACACACAAACAATTTGAAAAGATGTCTTGCAGCACCTCACATTGGTTCGCAACTGGAAACCCAAAGGCATGTACATTTTAGTATGAAGCATCCAAATCTGCTCAAGCGGCATGTGAATTCGAACACTTAGTAGCTATATATAAGTTTGCTTTTAAAATATGTGCAAACGTTATTTGGCCAGTAGAAATTCATGTTTTTTTCCAATACACTCCATTGCCATAAAAGAGGCCCATGTGACCAAGCATACCCCTCCATCACCTCCTCCCCCACAAATGCACAAAAACATACTGACACCGGGCCCTCCGATGGAGCAAATTAAATGTGGCTGAGAGGCTCGAGTCTCACAACGCAAGCAGGCCGTGAACCCTAAATAAAAGCAGCCCCCACCGCAGAGAAGTAGAGAACATTCCAACTAGTACTCAGGCCAACACTACATGAAATGGTGAGGGAATACTACTATTTGTCTCCTTGTCTCTGGGATTTTGCAGCATATGCCCCATCACTTCCTATGGTGGTAATGTGTTTGGGAACGTGCTTCTTGACTTTCCTATCCTATCATTCGTGGCCAGCTGCGCGCCCGGCCCTCTAGCCTTGAGCTGGGAACATGCTGCCCATGTTCATGTATCCTACCCTTCCCCTGATACCTTCAGATGCTCCTGGGTTCGGAGCCGCTCACCCGGTCTTCTCATCACCCATCCTTTCACGTTTCACCCTTACTCCATCGTCACTGAGGGGGCCCCTGGAGGCTGGAGCATGGGGCCTATGTTACGTTTTACACCCATGTCTCCTAGACTCACCTGAGGCCTTCAGCTTCGGTACCAGGCAGCAGTAGACCGTGGCCAGCAATTATTAAATTATGACCTCCTGGTCCCTCTCAGTCCCTCATACCCACCGGCCATCTCACGTACAGTTTCAATTTCACATAACAATACCACTTAATCCTGCCCCACCCTATGGGTGAAGACCACGCAGCTGCCAGTACGCATGCACCATTTAGTTTGCGAGGCCAGTGAGCGTAACGTTAAAACTACATCCCGAACACGTCATGGACTCTGCTGTCAGCGAGTGTAGTATTGTGTGCGCTCCTCATGGAGGGAGCCCCATGAGAGCAGGGGCCCCCCACAAAACAGGGGCTGCGGGGGCCTATGTTATGCTCATTACCCTGTGGGTGCGGACCTCCCTGCTGCCTGATTTCTTTTAGATTCTGCTTAGTTTTGTTCTTTGGAGTTATTTTTACTCACTGCATTCTGTAATTTCCTAGCTAAACATATGTAAACCTTTTGTTTTTGTCCTATCTTCTTGCAGTGACATGTGACAGCACCTCCGCACAGGACAATGGTATTGTCACCTCACCCGGGTACCCCCTGGAGTACCCCAATGACATGGACTGTGTCATGGCCATTCTGGCTCCAGCAGGATACAAGGTATGTGCAGCCCAGTCTGGAAAGAGGTCTTTTGGCATCTTAAACACTTGCTGAAGATAAAGGCTGATTCAAATGTTTCTGTGTATACACGTGTCCTACATACATTTAGAAGCTGAAATGGAGGAGGAGGTAATGCAGCAGTCTTATCGTGTTACCTAGTGATGGCACCAAATAAAAGCAAAAGGCCTGAACATTTTTCCATGTACAGGGAGCATTTTAGAGATAAAATATAAATTTGCCTGGATTGCACCTTACTCAATAGTGTCTCTTTCTATGAACTACACCTCTTTTCTGTCATTTTTCTCATTTAGTCATTTGACAGCTTCCAAGGATCAGAAAAACAACAGTGCTGTGCAAATAGCAACAGTCTAACATACAAGGGGATGATCCTCTTGAGGTGTAAAAGGGGCGGGAACAGGAAACTCAAACATACATAACATGACCCCCCCCCCCTCAATCATGAATTGATATTTTACCTTAGTAGACGTGTAGTCCTTACGCGTACCCTGGGGCATTGAAGGCCTCTGATTTCTATCTTGGTGTGCTCTCCCCCACTCCTCACTCCATGTCACTCCTCAATCTATCAAGTTCCTAGTCTTTTAGCAGCATCTATATATAGATCCCTTATTCCGAACAAGCAAATAGCATCAGCACCTAGAACTAGGAAATCTAATGGAAAAGTGCAAATCATACAGTCTCTGTCTTCAGGTCTCTAAGCTTTAGATCCACTTCTGTGTGTTTGTATTAAATATTATAGTTCATAAGTCTGTCCTTGTTTTTCAAAACCACGTCAGTGAATTTGTGCCTACTCTGAGTTCATTCATATTATATAAATTAAGCAAATGAATGATTGTATTCCATATTCTAAAGTATGAGGGAAAAGCTCTCCCCTCTCACAACAGCATGGTGCATGACATGTGCAGCTACAAGATTTGTGAGGGCGGACAGGCATGGCTGATGCCCTCTGCCAGATTCTGGGCTTCAGTTCTGTTAATGAAGCTATGACTTTACAGTCCACTAGGTTTTAGCACAGATAGTGAGTATGTACTAGCATAGGTAACAAAGACTGAGGTGGTAGCTGAAAGGTGTATGCTGGTGGTTGAAAGGAGTGTGTTAATTGTTAGCATGTTTACTGCTCTAGTTTGTAGAGGAGCATGGGACTTGTTCTTAGAGGGGAAAGGTGTAAAAGAGGGTTAAGTTTGAGTGCATTTGTGTGTGCGTGCAGGGTGCTGGTAGTTGGAGATATGAAGGCGCTTGCGGTTTAGAGCAGCATAGCGCCTGTGGACATAACGAGTAGTTGTCCTGCTGCAGGCACCTTCATTCTGCCAATAGTCTGACAAGTGCACTAATAATTGGGTATGGCTGTGTTTGAAGGTGAAACCAAGGTTGGTGTTGGGTAGTGGTAAAATGAAAGGGTTCATGCAAGGAGTGCACTCTCTGGTGTGGAAAGTGTTGTGAGCTGGAAGGGCTGTATTTACAGTGAACCTGTATTTCACAGATCTCAATGACCTTCACCCAGTTTGATCTTGAAAACTTTCCTGGATGTGGCTCTGATTACCTGATTATCAACGATGGTGCCCGCTCCACATCAAAGACTATAGGCAAATACTGTGGCAATATCCAAATCCCACATCTGGTCTCCACCGGACGCTCACTGCTGCTGCAGTTCCACAGTGACAGCTGGGTGAACGCAGCTGGCTTCCAGGCAAATTACTCCTTCGGTAAGTTTTAGGGTAAAGGCGGGATTCAAGAAAAAAAACATTTAGCTGATCATTAAAATACAAAGTTTATGAGGTAGACCTTTGGGTGACTTTTGATTTAGGTCAAAGCAAATGAGACACATTTTGATAGAAGTGAGAGATTTTCCATCCGATAAAGTGGCGTTCTTAACTACTTCCACCTGGGTGGCAGATGAAAACCCACCATGTTTACGATTGTCTGCCAAGGTGACAGCATTTCGAAGTGGTTGTGTCTGCCCAGGTGCGTAGCTTCGGGGGGGGAGTTTGGGGTGTTACACCTCCTAATAAGTTTATATTCTAGAAAATAGTTGGGTGCAGGTGCTTTCAGTTGGGTATGTTGAGGTGTCTGCCGGATTTCACTAGGATTTGTTTCATACATACAGACAAAAACACAGAACACTCTCTCCATTTCTCTGTTTTAAAAGTCTTCAAAAATGTTCGTAGGTTTACAGTCTCCGCCGCTTTTGACACGGTGGACCATACCATCTTGCTCTCACGTGTCAGAGCGGCGGGAATCGAGGGCTCAGCCCTGGTCTGGCTATCGTCCTTCCTGAGGGACCGCACCCAGGCGGTTCGGTTGGGGGATTTCACGACTACCCCACTCCACGTCACTTGTGGTGTTCCCCAGGGTTCCTCACTTTCTCCTTTACTCTTTAACCTATACATTTTTCCTTTAATCTTTGCGCTCCAGCAGCTGGAGGTCACCGTATATAACTATGCGGATGACCTCCAGCTCATTTTCAGTCTCTCCTCTTCTCCCCACTCTATTTCTAATTTCCAGTCTATTATGATTTTTATCAGGGACTGGATGAACCACAACCATCTCAAATTGAACCCGGACAAAACCGAGTTGGTTCTCACAGGTGGTTCTTCCAGTTCCTGGAACTCTCTTTTTTGGCCCCCTTCGTTTGGCCCTTCCCCCACTCCTTCCTCCACAGTCAAAACCCTGGGTGTTAAGGTGAATAACCAACTCACCTTACACTCACAAATTAGCTCTGTCGTCTCCTCCTGTTTCCTCACTCTCCGCACTATTCGCACTGTTTCTCTTTTCTTTTCCCCTCTGGCACTTAAACTGATCATGTCCGCTCTGGTGATTTCGCGGCTGGATTACGCCAACGCCCTGTACAACGGCATCCCTGCGTACAGCCTGCGGAAGCTCCAGATGGTTCAGAACCAAGCGGCACGATTGGTGTATGGTCTTTCGCGCTCTCATCACTCTACACCCCTCCTTAGGGAGCTTCATTGGCTCCCTGTCAAGGAACGTTCCCTTTTTAAAACTGGTTGTATGATTTTCCAGGCTCGCCAGGGGTCTGCTCCCGCTTTTATTTCCTCCTTGATCAATGAATATGCTCCTGCCAGAGAGCTTCGATCATCGTCCAAATCTCTCCTCCAAATTCCGCGTTACAAACGAAAAAAGTGGGGAGGAGCCAATTTTTCAACTCTGGCTCCCACCTTCTGGAACTCCCTCCCCGACCATTTACGATTTGCCTCCCTTTATCCTTCCTTCCGCAAAGACCTTAAAACTTTTTTGTTTAAACAAGCCTTTTCTCTGTAAATTGTGCCTCATGTTATTTCCTGGGCCAGCCATCCACAGCTCCGTTTTGCTTAACCTTGTCTACACAGTGCCAAGAAACCGCAGGGTGTATGCTGCGCTCTACAAATGTTTTAAATTCTAAATTCTAAATTCTAATATGGCGTCTTCCCTCATTTATTACCCCTACCAATCTGCATTCTTCTCCGTTTCCATTGGCCATTAACCGCATGCGTGCGGCTGCGATTTTTGCACTGTGCGGCTATTTACGAAAAGCCGCGTTACATGACGAGCTGAGCTTGTCATGAGCATGCGAGCGGCGCAACTCATGACGAGCTCAGCTCGTCCTGCGCATGGAAGGGGTTAAGCCTCTCTCATGCGCCCTGGTCCGTATATATTTAGGTCGAGCCTAAGGCGGCAGCGAACATATGCTGCTCGCTTTGCAAGCCATGCAGCATTCAGTATGGCATGGAAGCTATGTGGTAGCTCCACCCACTCTACACCCATATTTTTCATTGGCTTAGGTCTTAAATGCTGCCTTCTGATTGGTTTAGGTTTGTTAGTCCCTCTGCATGACGGCCATGTCGTCATTTGTATCCTCCCATGGCTACTGGCCCCTTTACTTCAAACACTATTTTTTTCACCTGCCGGCTTCTCGGCCACCCCACCCCGCACTCCCGTTAGTACCTTCTCGCCCGCCCGCACTTCTGTTTCCAATGTAATAGGTCTTGCGTAAATGGGAGTCCTATTGCATTGCAAATTCTTGTTTATAAAGTCCTTTCTGTGACATACGGGGCAGATTTGATAACCTGGCATGCCTCTGTTTGCACTTGCGTCTCTCTGGCCTTTCTACTGTTCTGGTTACTTCCTGCTGCAGGCCCGTCGCTCGCTGTGTTCCAAAGGGGGCGGGAACGGGTGAGTTGGGAGTAGGCTGTAGTGGAGTTTGCGAGTAGGGGAAGGGGTTTCAAGGGGAGCTCGTGACAGAATAATTTCCTAGTGAGGTTTGCATAGGGACGTTCCGAAAATTGTTGCAGTTGGAAATCTAATAGTTGGCTGGTTGTAGCGCCATGTTAAAGAGACCTGGCATTTTGCTTTAGCTACCTCGTTCACCCTTACCTCAATGGTTCCTATTCTGAAAATGTATAAAGTTGCCATTTGGTGGCACTGCAGTCTCCGTTATTTAGCTATAATTATCAGGTCCTGTCGTAGTCTTAATTTCCACCGCCCTAGATACCTCATCGACTTGAACCGATTTTCTTTAATTTTTTCTCCCAATGAAACTGTTACGGTTTGATTCACAGCTAACAGTTCTCACTCAAGTGAACTCTTACAATACATATTGAGCTCACTGGGTTTTTGAGGATAAGTGTGGCTATGTAACCAGTGCTGTGTCGTAGTTGTGCTCCAGGATGTGAGACTGCACACTGCTGAGTTAGATTTGAAGAGTGTTGATGGTAAATTAAACAGTCTATGCCTGTCTGCAAATTGGGGGAAAAAAACTTTCAGAATTTACTTTTTACTTGTCGAATATAATAGCACTGGCTATTTCCTCTTGATTCTTCATCATTCTTTATTTTTCACAGCTCCCATGGCAGGGTCTGACCACTATAATTTTTCCATCAAAATTATCGGACCTTTTACCCCTATCCTTCCACTTCCCAGGGTAAAAGTGGAGTTAAATGTATTTTACTGTAAATTTCTGGATAAATATTTCATATCAAATACTTATTAACGTGTTTTTATAAATCAGTACTGTGATTGTGTCTTTGTTTGCCAATCGATGCTTTATTGGTCTGGTTTACCAAATTGCAGGAGCACGCATGGACCTAGGAAACATGGCGTGGCTGACCACATTCCGTCCATCACCTTGTGTGTTTTGCTGTTCACCCTATGTGGGAAGGGTATACCCAGACGTGGGTCCCGTGCTCACTTCGCCACTGGAGTCAAGCTATCCTGGCTGAAGACGGCTGATAGCCAGAAACCGGTCCTCGGTAGCTTGTTTTCGGTCCATGGAAGACATGGCTTGGCAGTTCGGGCTGGACTGTTCCCATGAGGCACAGGGTCAAGACTGATTTGCATATGGACATGTCTGAACTGGGGGGACGTGGTGAGCAAAATAACGATGGATTAAACCCAGATCTGTGCCTGGGGGTGAGTGTTTTGCCAATGTGCAACATTCCGTCCATCACCTTGTGTGTTTGGCCATTCCTTCACTTTCAGGAGTTCAAACATATTGGAATTGAACAAGGGGAAATAGCACAGCATTTACAGAGGATTGCAGGTTGTTAGTGAAGTAAACACCAAAATCCGCAGGCTGATTCCATAAAACTTAAAATATGCAATAATTAACGCGTCCAATAAAATCTAATCATCTCAATGTTGTATCGAATGTGATAATTATTGAATTCAAATGGGCCAGCTCGTAAATCGGCCCTTTTTGTAATGCATGTATGTTAGCGAAAAGGCTGCTTTAGCATTACAATCAGTGGTCAAAGGGTATAAAAATACTTAGGAACTGTAATCCAAAGTTCAAGAGAAGATCCCGGTGACCGGGTCAGTGGATGTGTGAACCTGGTCAGCGACATTGCTGAAAGGGGTGTACAATACTATTTTGTTTTTTGTGATGTTTTCTCTTACAGAAAAATGCATACAAAATATTTGGGGCCAGATGTAGGTAATTTCTATTTACCAATTCCTAAATACCGTATTTTACCAATTCGGTATTTAAGAATTGGTAAATAGAATGTAGGTAAACAATCGGTACATTTTACCGATTCGGTAATATTCTTTATTACTGATTCGGTATTTACCGAATCGGTAATAAGGAATACCTTCCCATTCATTCCTATGGGCCTGGAGGCCATTCACTATTACCGATTCGGTAATAGGGGGAGCATATTCAAGGGTGGCAGGGTGTCTCATTGACACCCTGTTGCACCCCTGAATCGTGCATGTGTGCACATGTGGCGCACATACATGCCCTAAGGGCATGTATGTCTGCCACATGGCGCTTTTAAAAAAGTACAAAATTGCTTTCTTAAAGGTATTCTGTATTTACCACCAACTTGTAGTTGGTGGTAAATAACGAATCCTTAAACCAAAAATGCTCCCTACATAGGATTTAAGGATTTGGTAATTTACTGATTCCTTAAATTAAGGAATCAGTATTTTACCGATTCATTAAAATAACGAATCGGTAAATGACCGAATCCTTAAATCCAGCCTCCTACATTGCAAAGGGCTAAATAGCGGTCGGTAACGGGAAATGTACTGATTTTCGGCCGTTACAGACCGGTATTAGCCCACCTACATATGGCCCATGGTCCCTGTACCTTGGAAAGGGCTACCTTACCTTGACTAGAGTCAGTGACATTGAGGTTATGTAAGGTCTCTGCAGTAGGAGCTATAGCCCACTGGTCTGTCTCATAATTGGAGCCAGTGACCAGTGTCTCACTTAAGCCTCTGCAGTACATACAATAACCCACCAAACATTCTCATTGGGATTTGCATTTGTGGCCTGCAGAATACACTCAGATCTCAATTATAAGTTTTCAGATATATCTGAATCTGTCCCCTACAGACTATCTGGCAGATGCATCAAAGTTATGTTTTGCGAGTCCTTAATAGCGAATTTTAAGGGATCGCTATTAAAGGATCGCAAAACGGGATGCATGTAGGAATCGCAATGTTATTAGCGATTCCTACAGATTCCTTATTTGCGATTCGGTAATAGCTAATCGCTAATAAGGAATGGCTTTCCCATTCATTATTAGCGATTAGCTATTACCGAATCGCTAATGTTCCGCTATTTCAAGGGTGCCAGGGTGTCCAAAGGACACACTGGTGCACCCCTGAAATGGACCTGTGCACAAATGTAACACACACACATGCCCTAAGGGCATGTGTGTGCGCAACATGTAACTTTGAAAAATGCACAAAAGTGCATTTTTCAAAGTTTTAGCAAATTACCACGAAGTTCAACTTCATGGTAATTTGCTCCCCCTATTAGCGAATTCGCTATTTTTTTGGGTTTCATGCATTGCATTTAAGGAATCTCATTTTGGGATTCCTTAAATGCAAGAGCAATTTAAGGAATCGCTATTTAGAGATTCCTTAAATTGCGATTTCTGCATTTGGGATGATGCATCCCAAATGCAAAAATACAGGGAGCAAACGGGCAGATTCTGAGAATCTGTCCGTTTGCTCCCGGTATTTTCTTTGATGCATCTGCCTGTAAGTGCCCTAATGCTCTCTTTCTCCATGCCACTTCACTCTGTTGCTTCCCCCATCCACGTTCTCTCTCAAAACCAGTAATAGCCGTTCAGGAATAGTGTAGAAAGTCTTTTTGTAAAAAAAAAATGCTTGAGAACATTATTCGCAACACTTCCCACCCACTGCCTTCTTTGATTACAAGTGAGCCAAACAGTGTGAGCGAGCTACAACTTAGCACTACACGCTTCACCCCACAAAAAGAAGGCAGAGGGAGAGCAACTTTGTCCTATTCATGCTTTTCCGCTATTCACTAACCAGCTAGTATAGAAACCTATCAGGATCAGCTTACCTTAGGCTACGCGCAATAAAGAATCTAGCACGGATTTCAAACATGCATTCCTGTATCACACTGCATGGCCCAGTGTGTAGTAATTGCATAGCACTTTAATTGCTGGAGTGCAGGATAATGTGCTGCATAGCTAAACGCGTATAAGGTCGCAAAGGCGAGACCTATTGGCTATGCCAATGCTTGTTACATATGTCAGCGCCATTGTTGGGAAATCTGAAGCTCACTCCATGTTTCCTGCTGACCAAGGTACGCCCCTGTGGCTAACATGTGAGGAGCTGCTTTGGTGGAGAAACATCTCAGTGCAAAATCAACCAGCTCATGGGAAATCTTCAGATTTGCTCCTAGAATGGGGTACACTGATAGGGATCACTTTAGTACTCTTTCTGAAGAGCTGCGGGATAGCACAGCATGTCTGGGACATTATATATCCCTTTTAAATAGTGGTCCTGCATATACATGATACCACCTGATGCTATAACTAACTTGTTCCAATGAAAGTTGTCCATTTGAACAAGTTAGTTCTAGCATCAAGGGAAGGAGCACTCGCCTCAGAATTAATCCTATTTCACATACATCTAGGGTGCAAAAACGAGATAATTTAGTTAACATAAACTGGCTCTGCTTTACTGCTTGTGAGTGCAAGAAGCTGGCTTTCCATGTAGTGCACCAAAATGAGGTACACTCTGTAGAAAGTCCAGGCTACCCTTATTGGTTTACAGGGCTTTCATTAATAATTCCAATTGTTCGCTTTGTAGTATGTGGGATAGCTGTGTAGGCTTATCAGCGGTTAGTGTTAAGCCTTTTTTGTACACAGAGTGCAAAAATGAGATACACACTCAAGAAGAAACGGGATACAAATTTAGAAAAATAACATCGATTTTTATATAATTTTAGACACCAACTATATCGTAATCGGGTAAGTACTTTAGATGTTTTAGATTTTTACAGAAAAAAACAATAGGCAATGACAGCGGTCAGATTTGAGGCATGAGCCTCGAACGCGGTCATGTTATCCTATTCAAGTTCAAGTTCAAGTTCAAAAGACTTTTATTCAAATTTTATAAAATTCATAAAAGTACCACATTAAAAACAGTTCAATTACATAATACAAATTTACAAAGTTCAAAATTATTAAAAATCTAATACAGTTCTCATAAGACTATTTTCAGGGGTTTTCCATCATTTTGCGTACACATGTTATAAGTCTCAAAAAAGTGCTAGTGCGATAGATTAATTCATCAGTGTCCAGGGAAAGTAACATTAAGTAAGACTCCCCTAATGAAAGGGGTCTGTGTTTTCTAAAATAAGGAGTTAAAAACCAGTTAATATATTTTAAAGAAAATTTACAGAAGAATAAAAAGTGCAAATCATTCTGTTTACTGATACCATCACACGGACATGGATTGTAATCTGTTGTATGCTGATAGCCCAAGGGAAAGCCCAGTAAAAATTTTACTGAACCCGCCCTTAGCCGAAACAGCAGTGATCTCTCCCAGTTAGTCATGGGTAGGGTGAGGTATGGTACAAGTGTTTTCCTGCTTAAATCATTCAACATGTAACTCACAACAGTTGATTTAGGGGTTTCCCTTTCCAATCGTTCAGAGTTATAAAGTGCGTACAGTGCTTGTTTAACCTCAATTTTATCATTTGGTTCAATCCTGCTTGGGTCGGAGAAAAGATCTTCCCTGTTCACGGAACTCAGTGTTTTTAAGACTCCCGCAAGCCAGGGGATCGACATGCCATGGTCACATTTGAGACAATCTTTTATATTATTTTGTGTTAAAGTGGCTGAATTATTCCTCCAGACCCTGATCCAGAAAAGAGCTGGTCTAGATCTAATAAAATCACGTACATAGGGGAATGTAGTTCCTCGTGGCAAATAAATTCAGAAGTTGAGATTGGGGCACCCAGTATTTTCCTGCAAAATCGACCTTCCTCTCGCTGGATACTGGGATTTTTTCTCAGTCCCCAAACCTCAGCCCCGTATGTCGCTACCGGTAAGCACTGGAACCTAAAAATTTTTTAAATGGCTCTAGTGGCACCTATTTTCTTTGGGCGCGACAAACTCAGGATGGAGTTGGTGGCTTTCGAGAACTTGCCCATGG
This sequence comes from Lissotriton helveticus, assembly GCF_964261635.1. Lineage (NCBI taxonomy): Eukaryota > Metazoa > Chordata > Amphibia > Caudata > Salamandridae > Lissotriton > Lissotriton helveticus. Next base: position 461,250,609 of record NC_136062.1, read on the forward strand.
TGTGGGCCGTATGCCCACTCTATGAGCCGTTCGCAGCGAAAGCCAAACCTAAGTACGGGAATGTAGTTACAGATTCTAGTTTATCTGTCCCTATATGTATGGTGTTGAGCTTTCGTTTTCCGGGTCCACATGGCATAATAAAAGATTTTTTTAAATTGACGCGCAGGTCTAAGCCCTCCATGTGTTGGACAAAACCTTTAACAAGTGAGCGAAGGGCATTTGTTATCCTATTCATTTCATAGGTACACTTACAGATGCCTTGCAGGACTGTTTTTCTTGGCCAATGTCCAAGAAAACACCAACAGTTCAAGTTTACCTGCCCTGGGGTATCCGGATGCAGAGCTACTGTATGCAGTGGTAGCCCTGAATGCTATACACTAAAGTCAATGGGGAAAAGTACCTGTAAGAGAAAAGACTGCAAGTTCAGACTGGGGGACCAGTCCGACAGAACCCAAGGGGTGGGGAAGAGCTCCTAACCATCTCAGGACCCCAGAAACAATGTCAGGTTACTTGAGCCCGGGCTGGGGACTCGGGGGCAGACGTGTCTTTTTCAGCGAGTCGGTGAGTTAAAGTTTCTCATGTTTCTTGGTATACCTGCAGAAGAGGTGAAAGAAACACAGCAGGGCCATTTTCAGTTTGGCATTATTCTCTCTCGAAGACCTCGATGTGCAGGTAGGTTTTGGTGGCAGTGGTGTTCCGACTGAACACAAACAAGCCTTGGTGCTTGCAGCTAACTCCGGTACTCAGGGTATTGGTGCGGGCAGCTCATAAAGGTCCTAGCATCTCCTAATTAGGCAAATTGTGACCTCAGGGAGCAATTTATGGAGTGCTGGACCACATGGCCAGCAACATGGTGAACCAGGTAGATGCCAATTGGCGCCTGCAAGGGTATGGCTCCTCCAGCCCAAGGGCAATGCAAACTGGTTGTCGAAGTGCTGGGCAGTCTTCCAAGAATAAGCGAGGGTGCACAGAGTTGGATGTGCCTGATCTATGCAATTGTTGAGGTTCCATTAGTTAGGCAGGGTTTGGTCATTGTCAGGCCTCAGTTCTCGTGGTGACTGCTCTTCTTTTGTCGTGGTTACTTCTCTTCTTTTGGCCACTTCAGTTCCCAGAAAGTTAAATCTGAAATCCTGGTGTCAGGGGGCCAACTAAATACTAAATTTCGTGGTGTTGAGAAGAGTGAGGGATAGCAGCTAATGGGCTACATAGTCCTGGCGACACTACAACCCATATATAACCACTTCCTTTGGAGAGTGGGCATAACCCACTAGCAGGACCTCATGCCCGCTCCCCTTGCGACTGTCCTCCTGTCCTGCTAGCCAGCAGTCCGCTACCCTCTGCTGCCTTCGGTTTTGTGTCTCCTCTGCTTGTTTTTCTGCCTCAATTTTGCTTTTTGCTTCTCGTTCTGATCATTATTGAGTCTCTTTCTTCTTATTTCGGACCTTTATTTTGCCTTGTTCTGGTCGTTTCTTACCTTTATTCTGCCTCTGTCTGCTTGCTACTGCCCTCTATTTTGCCTCTTTATGCTAACTTCTGACCTTTTTTCATGTCTTTTTCTGGTCGTTTCTGACCTTACACTGCCTCCTCCTGTTCTCTTACGATCTGTATTTTGCATCTTTCTGCTCATTTCTATCCTTTATTTTGCCTCTTTCTGCTAGTTTCTGACCTTTATTCTGCCTCTTTCTGCTCGTTTTTCACCTTTATTCTGCCTCTTTCTGCTCGCTACTGACTTTTATTCTCCCTCTTTCTGCTCGTTTTTGACCTTTATTCTGCCTCTTTCTGCTCACTTCTGTCCTTTATTCTGCCTCTTTCTGCTAGTTTCTGACCTTCTTTTTGCCTCTTTCTGCCCATTTTCCCCCTCTTCCCGCATTCTCCTTTCTCCCGCCAATTCTCTACTCCCACCACACAGCGCCCTGCCCTCCCACTCAGGACCTACTTAATGGAGGCCGCAGCATGACCCGATTGAGCAGGTCCTCGTGCCAGCTCCCTCTGTGATGGTCCTCCTGTCCAGTTTGCCCGCAGTACAGTACCCTCTGCTGCCTTCAGTTTTGTGTGTTTTCTGCTCTTTTTTCACCTCTTCTCTGCTCGCTCCTGCCCTCTATTTTGCCTTTTTCTGCAAATTTCTGACCTTTCTGTTTTTAACTTTATTCTGATGTTGCATCCACAGTGCCCAGATACCCCTAGGAGTGACAGTACTCCGCTATACAAATGCTGATTGATTGACAGAACCCAGTCCCAGAGTTCCTAAATCCACCAAAAACAAGATGGTGGTACCCTTCTTTCGTGGAGCACATTATGTAGCCCACCCTAGGGATGTGACTAGACTGGTGGTTCAACACGCCTACTGCATATCTATTTTCCCACCTGTCCTGCTGTAAAATGGGCCTCAGGGCAGTGGGTGGCATATCCCAGGTCTGGGGGAAAGCCGGGGTTGCATATCAAAGGTGCTTTGAAGCCGCTGGCCTTGATATGCTAAATAAATAGGCATCTGCTGGAAGAGGTGTGAACACTTTCCTCCAGAGCAGGCATTGTTTCTGACCTCAGAGAGCGCAGGCTCTCACCTGCAGGGGAACAAAAGCTGATCTATGTTGGCAGGCTGGTCAACACCAGTCAGCCAGCACACTAGACACTGATAGGTGTTTCAAGCGGCCCCTCCAAGGTGCCCTCTGGGTGCATTTCATAATAAATCTGGTACTGGCAGCAGTTCATATATATTAAGACAAGATGTTTAAAACCAAACACCATAGGTTTCAGTAAAGCCACCATGTAGCTGGGAAACTCATAATGACCAGTGCCCAGTACATATACTAAAGATGGCTTCGCTATTCACTTCTACTATATAGGAAGTGAACTGGACAGCACAGGGGCATATCTGCTCATATAATAGAATGCACCCTGCCTTAGGGCTATAATGCCTGCTGTAGGGGTGACTTACATATATCATCTGCATTAACGTTAGCACGGCACACAGTGAGTTTGCCATGCCATGGTTTCACACATGGTTTCACCATGTCACGCAGCCTGCAATGTCAGTCTGCATACAATTTGTATGTGGGTCCCTTAGGGTGGCATAATACATGCCGCAGCCTTTACCTACCTTCTTTAGTGCCCATTCCCTAGGTACCAAGCGTACCATTTACAAGGAACTTACAGGGTTGCTAAAGTGTGTACCAATTGTAACACAATTAGACCATTTTACCTTGTTTTTACGAAAAGAGCACTTGCACTGGAGCCTGGTTAGCAGACTTTAATGCACTGTCAAAGCCGAAAACAGGCACCTAGTACTTCTAAAGGGGGCAATGAGTGGGGAGACAACTGCAACATTCCAGTTTCCCACAGTCTGAACAGGTGGCTTTTTTGTGTAGAGCTAGGGGCTTATTTAAGAGAGCCCTGTATCACTTTTGCACCACGTAACGTAGTACATGCGTGACACAGGGCTCTGAATCTGATTTAGAAAGCCACACAAAGCCACCCTGCTTGGCTTTGAGTGGCCCCTTAAATTATGAGTAAGGCAACGCAGCGCAAATTGCTGCATTGCCTTACTTTGCTCTCGGGAATTGTTCGATGAGCGTTTCAGTTTTTTTTTCCATGCAACACCTAAGGATTTTGATTTTGACCCAGATTTACCAAATCATGTGAACCTTCGGAAGCACCAAATCCTTACGCCTCCCGAGATGAGGCGCAACAAGGAGAAATATGTTTATTTCTAATAATTATTTACTCTTTTCCTGTGTGAGGAAAGCACATATTAGGATTGTTTCTGTGCAGGAGGGCCCCCGTTCAAAACAATCCTGGGTGCAACAGAGGCATCCTTGCACCATGGTGCATGTGTGCCTACGTTGGTGCAAGGCTGTCGATACGGCACCAGCACAGGGAGAAAGGACAGGAATGCACTGTATTTCAGAAATACAATGCTTTCCTGGCGTAGGGCAGTGCAGCAGGGTGACTTGCTGTGCTGCCCTATGGCAAAATCCTATAAATAAGTGCATTAGCCCTTTTTGAAAGCTATACGTTTACAACGCCTATACCAGAACAGCATGGAAAAGTATAGTTTTCTCAAAATGTAATCATTAGCATTGCTGTCATAAACTTTAACTCTCTTAACAGAGTGAGGCAAACATCTCTCTGGTAAATACTTATCTGCACCCGCCTGTGTGCGACAGAATCTACACCGGAAGAGATATTAATTTAGACCAATTTCAGATTATGGGGCTGACATATCAAAACAATACAGAAGGTGATCTAAATGTAGACTTTCATCATTTGCATGAGTTCTAAATAGTGAATAGGAGAACAAACTTTGTCTAGCAGCGCTGCAGCTAGATAATTCAAAGAAACCCTGTTAGACCTGCCACAGTTGGTGGTGTTCTTTCAAACATATTGTGGTAGCCATCCAAACATTTTCCCTTTCAACCCTCCTGTTTTGCTAAATAATTTTTGTTAGCTTTAGGACTCTGTGCACTTTATCACTGCTAACAAGTGCTAACGTGCTTGTGCCCTCTCCATAAAACATGGAACAATTGACCTACAGCTAATGACACATTTAATTCACTTGAAAGTCCCTATTCTCTTGTAAGGTATTTCCATTTGTCTTGCCTATCTTCAGAAGGCCTGCAAAGACACATAAGAAAGAGACAGATTATATACCTAGGCTATAATGGCCAGATTATTCATCCTGGAGACCAAAAAGAGCCAGAATAAAGAATTTTAGGATAATTTGAGATGATTTGCAAGCAGCATGATTATCCCTCAAAAAACCTTTATTATGATAGAGATAGGGGAGAGGAGGGCTGGCATTATATGTCTAACAAATACACTTTAAAAGCCAAGATACCACCAATACCCCATCATGCGCAGCAGTTGGCAGTTACTTCAGTTCTTTTTTCTGGCTCCCTCTAACATGAATCTGGAGCATTGAGCTCGTCCAAATTTTGCCTTTTTCTTCAAAATTCTTAATTTTAGTGACTACCTTTTTATTTGGCTTCTGTCTGTCTCTGGCTTGTTTGTCTTTTTCTGGGAGAAAAAAAGGCCAAGACAGATCCTCATGAGGTGTGTATAATATGCCTCCAAGAAGATCAGGTTCCTGAGTCTTGCCATAACTGTAGAAACTTAACAATATGCATCCCGGGAACACAAGAGAGGATCCGCCTTCATGGGACAGAGGAGCGTAGAAGACTACAGTCACAGTCTGAAGGTGGGACCTCAGGGCAAGGAGAAGGTCAGACCTCTACCAGGCCTCTGCCATCTGCCTCTGAAGGGAGTACCAGTAAGAAAATGGCTTAAAAATGCCATTGGTCTCAATTGACGTCGAGAACATCGACGTTAAGGAGAGGTATGGCACTGATCTGTACTCTGTCTATCCCCGGTTCCACATCGAGCAAACACCACGGATCAGGCTCGGGGCCAGGATTTTCGATGTCGAGAACTACTCCATCGGCCCACAGGCTCTTTTGATATCAAGGAGTCCATTGAGGTTGCCGTTGAGACCCTGATTGATGTCGAGGCACTGACGAAGATCGACGTTGAAGCATACTCGAACGTCAAGGCATGTTCCGGCTCACCGTCGAAAAGCAGGTCAACGTCAAGGCATCCTGGTTCGTCAACGTCGAGAACTCTTTTGACGTCATCCAGGCAACAGGAGGCTAGAAAAAAGACAACTTGCTTCCACACCTCCCCTGATTCGGAGTACCTTAGAGAATATTCCCCACCTTTAGAGGTCCAGCCATCTTCTCCACCTCCTACGCCACTGTATCCTCCACCATGGTCTTCTACTCTGCCTACTCCACCATGCCTCCAGCTGCATCAGTCACTCAAGACACAGGGCCCGATTCACAGAATGAACTTAAGACTAAATCCTTAACTTACTACTATTTGGTATTCACATAATGCACTTACTACTTTCGGGATTCACAGAGTGAACTTACTACATTAGGGATTCACAGAATAAACGTACTACTTTCGGTATTCACAGAATAGATTTAAGACTACTAACTCTAAATCCAAACTCGGGCCGGAAATTCTGGCCCGGAGGCGGAGCTTCTGGCTTTGGGGCGGAGCTTGCGGCCCGGAGGTGGAGCTGGCGGCTTGGAGGCGGAGCTTCCAGCTCGGAGGTGGGGATTTTAGCCATGCTGAAATCTCCACCTCCGGGCCGCAAGCTCCGACTCCGGGCCGGAAGCTCCGCCTCCGGGCCGGAAGCTCTGCCTCCGGGCCGCAAGCTCCGGCCCCAAGCCAGAAGCTCCGCCTCCGGGCCGGAATTTCCGGCCCGAGTTCGGACTTAGAGTTAGTAGTCTTAAATCTATTCTGTGAATACCGAAAGTAGTAAGTTTATTCTGTGAATCCCAAAAGTAGTAAGTGCATTCTGTGAATAGTAGTAAGTTTAGGATTAAGTCTTAAGTTCATTCTGTGAATCGGGCCCACAGATCTCGATCCAGGTCGCGCCATCATTCCAGACACCATCCTCAAAGCTCAGGGCACACTTCTTCATTTTCCAGGTGATCCCATCACCCCATCATCATAATCATTCACGTTCTTGGTCAAGACACATGTCCTCCACTTCTACTGGACGTTATACCCCAATACTTTGTGGGGCACATGCATCATTGGTTTTTGCATTCGCAATCGGTGCGAATCGTTAAAATCGGCCGTTTGCGAATGCAAAAACCATTTTTGGGATGCATCAAACTTTGTTGCACAATTCGCTTTTTTTTGCACTTCCAAAAAAAGCGAATGCATTTAAGGAATCGCATTTGTGCGATTCCTTAAATGCAATGCATCATTTTTTCTAAAATTGCGAATTTGGAATTTGGAAGTGCAAATTAACACGAGGTTGAACCTCGTGTTAATTTGCGAAAATGTTTACAAAAACTAAAAAATGCATTTTTTAAAGTGTCATGTTACAGACACACATGTCCTTAGGACATGTGTGTGTGAAACATGCACTTTCAAATACATTTCAGGGGTGCAGGGCGGGGTCCTTTGGACCCCCCCTGCACCCGTGGAATGCATCAACAAATTGCGAATTCTTAACTGCCTTCCCATTGACTCCTATGGGCCTTTCGGCCCATAGGAATCAATGGGAATTGCGAAAATGCACTTTGGAATTCGCTATTTATTTGAGAATCGGTAAAAATTGCAATTTTTACCGATTCGCAAATAAATAGTGAAATAAATGATGCATAGCATTTTGCAATTCTTAATTTGCGATTCGGTAATTTTCGCAAATTAAGAATCGCAAAAGCTATCAATGATGCATGTGCCCCTCTGTCTCTCCACTAACACGTATATCATTAGCATTTGATGTGACCACATTTCAAGAAGTAGCACTCTATTTTGAAATCATTCCGAGATGAAGACAGAAATGGGCACTTTGAAGTCAGTCGGCTTAGAGAGACCCAGGGAACCGAACAAATCCTTCCGACCATACCAACGCGAGGGAGCAAGCAACTATTTGGATCAAAATCCTGAATCTTTACTACCCCCTCTTCTGTTACCCACTCTGGAGGGGGGAAGCATCCGACATTATCTGGCAGAGTGGCAAAACATAACGCAAGACACCAGGGTACTGATTAATATACACAATGGATATCTGCGGTTCTCCAGTCCTCCACTATCCTTACTTCTGAAACCATCCAGCTATCAAATTCCATGGTTACGAGCGGAGGTCACTATCCTTTCACAAAAGCTGGCCGTGGAACCTGTTCCTCACCAACAATGAGGTACAGGCATGTATTCCATGTACATTCTCATCAAAAAGAAAGACAAAAACGACTTCAGACCCATTCTCAACCTCAAAACAATCAACAAGTAGATCCGGCGAGAGAAATTCTGGTTGCTGGCATTACACCAAATGTATCCCAAATTACACCAGGGGGATTGGCTCTGCTCCGTCGACCTTCAAGATGTGTACTTTTATATACCAATCGCCAGAAAGCATTGAAAGTTCTTGAGGTTCGTAGTGGGGCAGGACCATTTTCAATACCATGTTCTTCCATTTGGCCTGACGTCAGCACCCAGGACATTTTCCAAGTGCATAGCAGTATTGGCTGCCCATCTCAGCAGACTCAAGATATTCATCTACCCATAATTAGACGATTGGCTAATCAAGGCGTCCACGTCTCAGGAAACTCAACCTCATCACAATTCGGCTTGCGATCTCCTACAGAGACTAGGTCTTCAGGTCAATCACATCAAGTTGGCCGCACTGAAAGTGTTTCATCTGTTGTTCAGATCCCACTCCCTTCTTGTTCAGCCGGACAACACCACAGCCATGCCGTGTAGATTCCACTAATACTGGCAGTCCTCATTAAGTTGTCCCAGTCCACAACCAAGATGATCCTCATAGCTCCAGTGGGCCAGAACAATGGTGGTTCACGGACCTTCTTCACCAGTCCGTCCATCCACATTTATAGCTGCCATGCAGACCAGACCTGCTTACAAAATTCAGTGGCCAGATGGTACACCACAATCTCTCCTTTTTTAATTCAGCACTATGGCTCCTGAGCTAATGCAGAATGGACATTGGAATCTGCTGCAGGACTGCATGGAGATCCTCCAAGAAGCAAAGCAGTCTTCCACACGTTCCGCATATGCCTTTGAATGGAAGAGATTTTGCATATGGTGTTGATCTATGAACGAGGACTCTACCACTTGCCAGGAAGATGTCATTTTTCCATGCCTTGGCAAAATCTAGATGGCAATTCTCTTCTTTAAAGGTTCACCTGGCAGTTCTTACTGCCTGCAGCAAATGTCCTTCACAAACCTCTTTTTTCAGAATCCTAGTCAACAGGGATTTCCTAGAGTGTTTAAAGAAGGATTTTCCTGCCATTAGGCTCCCTTCCTCTCCTTGGGAGCTTAATGTAGTCCTTTCATGCCTTATGCAGGACCCCTTCAAGCCCATACACAAGGCATCTCTCCAACACTTTTCTTGGAAAACCGCTTTCTTTATGGTGACAACATCTGTCCACAGGGTTAGAGAAATCCAAACACTCTGCTCTCATGAAACATACACTGCATTTCATTCTAGCAAAGTTGTTATGAGAACTCACCCAAAGTTCCTCCCTAAAGTTGTTTCGGACTTCCATGTCAACCAGACAATCTCATTGCTTGCCTTCTTTCAGAATCCCTCTACGTGAGTCCACTACCAAATTACATTACGTTTTTCAACATGATAACACACAGATCATGCTAAACCCAAACTGAGTGATCTTGATACCTCTAGACTTCAGTACTTTGCCCAAGCTCTTAACTGGGAACTGGTTCTGCAGCAAATGCCAGCTCCCCTTCTGTTTTTTGAATCACCACTGGATAAGATGAAGAGGAGAGGGGTCATTTTCCTCCATTCTCCTTGGGAAGATGAGGGTGTGATGTTAAATCCCCCTGACACTTAGGCAAGGAATCTCCTTGCCATTGTGTGACCCGTGAAGAGGCCATTCCCGCCCTCACCAATGGGGTAGGGGAGGGGAAGGAGTGTAGTTAACTGCGTCCTCTCGAGGCATTGCCAAGAATGAATAGTGCTGCATGCACTCTCTCGCTGTACTACAGTCTTTATTTATATACTTGTTTTGTTTTCTGCACAATGTTTGTAAATATTGACGAGGAAAACACTTGTGAGCAACCATTGTACCAGTGCGTGCATACTCTGAATGAATGAATGAATGAATAAATGAATGAATGCATGGGGGACTTATAGAACACGTGGCTAAAATACAATGTCCCGCCCCTGAAGCAGCCAAACAAGAAGGCATAGGAGGCAGGTGGACCAAGCACAGTGACCCTAAGCACTGGAGGAAAAGAAACACGTTTTTAGCTGCTTCCTGAAGGAGGCCTCCAGAGGGATCCTACAGAGGTTACATGGAAGCCTGTTCCATGCTTTAGTTGCAAGAAATGAGAAGGCTTTACCTCCTTTCTTCATGTGCTAAATGCAGGGGACAGCCGGCAGAGCGGCTGACGCAGTGCGCAGCACTCTGGAAGGACCCTAGGGCACAGATCTCCTAGCAAGGTATCCTGGATTAGCTTGAAACACTGCCTATGAATCAGGATGAGGGATTTACATAAGACCCTCCTCCTGACAGGCAACCAGCATCAGGAGTTAGGAACAGGAGAGATGGAAGTGCAGCCACAAAAACACAGAACCCTTGCAGCAGAGCTTTGAACCACCTGAAGGCGACCTGACAAGGCTCCCAAGACACCAAGGTAGAGGGCATTGGCATAATCTAGGCGCAATGTAATAAAGGCATGGACAAATGTTTTCCTCCAATGGAGTGGCAAAAGGAACAGAACTTTCCTAAGAGTGTGGAGCATTGGCCCACTACAGTGGGGATCCGAGATTGCATGGACAAAAGATTGTCAGACTTAACCCCCAAGGGCCTCATTTATGAGGCTATGCATCACTTTTACGCCGCCGGTGCGTCACTTTTTGTGACGCACCAGTGGCGTAAAAAATGCGCCTTGTTGTGCCATATTTACCAAGTGACGCATCTAGGTAGATGCGTCACTTTGTAAACCCCTGCGCCACATTATACCTGCGCCAGGTATAATGTATCCAAGGGGGGCGTATTGACGCAAGAGAGGGTCATGGAAGTGACGCAGTGAAATCTATGAGATTTCACTGCGCCACTTCTAGTACTCAAATGCGTCAAAATCTTGCGGCGGCCTCACAGCAGGCGTAAGACTTACGCAAGCCCTTTCACATGGGGATTGCCCCATGTGAAAGGACACATTGCTGGAGTTGCGTCACTTTTGTGACACACTCCAGCAAAGCTGACGTATCTGTAACTCCTTGCGACATAATGCTTCATACTGTAACTATGACACATCCAGCATGTAACAAGGAGGGCGCAGTGAAAAGTGACGCATCGCTGTTTTCACGCAGTGATGCGTCACTTTTCATAAATGAGGCCCCAAGTTTTTAACTACCAAAGCAGTGGGGGTGTGGGGGCAGCAGTGCAGAGGGCCAGAGGTCTTCCCACCACTTTGAGGCAATGAATCCGAACAGAATCATCTGTTCTAGTGGTGTTGCATTTGAGCCGGCTGCTCTGCATCCATTTGAAGACAGCAAGATGCTATTGAATGGGCACGCCCCAGTGGGCATTCGTGACATTTATGAAAAATGTATATAGTTTGATAAGGAAAGTCAGTACTTTGCCCTATATATGTAAAACAGCTGAATAGATTTTTACCTAACAAAAGGCACTAAAGGACCAAATGGACCTGATGCCATAATTAATTGGTAACCATCCACTCAGTAGTATTCTAGTATTGCAATTATGCCCACAGAAAATGTTTCTATGGGAAATCACGTTATATTGGTATCAAAAATAATTTTGGGATTCACCTTATAACTTTTAAAATGTTTGTTGGAGCTCCAGTAAATGTGGCTCGCTGTTTAGATTTCCTGCATTATACTATTTACACCACATTTGACACAGATTGGTTGAATGAAAGCAAAGGTACTAAGGGTGCAAACATCTTATTACTTATGAAGTGAGGTGCCAACCTTAGCCACAACTATGTGTCCCTGATATATACTTAAATAATATAAATCTATGTAGTTATGGTTAGCATTGTGTTTCCATAGGAAATGGCTTTATTTGGTTTGCCAATAACTTTGAAGCCATTTGACAAATCTTCACAAACTTTCCAAAAAAGTGCTCTTGTTTGCTTAGGTCCTTAGAAAGTTACGCAGTGATTTCTCACGCAGTGGCAGAGAAAAAGGGGGATCTCAATATGCAAATTCCATATAGATATTTGGAATGTGCTACTGCCAAAATGGCTCAATGGAGTTACACCAAATATGGCAGGTAGCTAGATCTTGTTCTACAAAGTGAGCTTTTTTTTTCTTTGGTGTAAATCCGTTCAGTAGTTTTTGAGAAATTAAGGGTAAAAAATATTTGTATATCTTGACCATTGGTAAAAATAAAAAAAATGTTAGCAATTTCATTGATTGAGGGGCCTTTCTCAGAGTGAGCGCTCTGATTGGCTTGCTGCAACATAATTAGAAATGTTGCGGCAGCCTTTACGGGATACTGGGATTTAGTCCTCTGGCCTGAAAAAGCTTAAAAAAGATTTTAAAAGGAATATAGGGGGAAGAGTAGGTATACCATGCACCCTAGCCCTTGTAGATGACTCTACTGGCCAGTGAACCATTTCCATTTTTACTATATTTATATCTCACCAAAAGGGGCATTTTTGTTACTGGTGGCATTGCTAAGTAGGGCTTTTCCAGGAGTCTGTAAGAATCCTTTTTTAAAACATTATTAATTAACCATTAATGTAAGCCCCCCTTTATGATTGTGAGCTTTGTAAATAATGTCTCTTTCCAAGGAAGGGCTTACAGAATTACGAAAGCTGGGATTGTTGTGGACCTGAGGCATCCCCAGGTGCAAGGAGTTCAGGAGCCTTAGGCAAATTAAATGTTCGTGTAAACCCTTTGCCAAAGCAGAATGACAGTTTGAGGACAGTTTAGTGTAGTCTGGCTCTGTGTGGCTTGGTTCTTTTTTGGTGGCTATGTTGTAATGCACCTGTCCACAATAGCATTAGTGTAGCCAGGCCCATGTCTGATTTACCCAGGTGCAGGACAAGGTCTCAGTGAATCAGTTGACTCTAAACACGCGCAGAGAGACAGGCTGAGTGATCCACAAGCCCAGTCTGGGATCATCTCCTGCTTCCTATGTCCTTTCTGTTTCCACTACTTCTCCCGCCATTTGCACCTACACTTCTCTTCCTATAACGGAGATCTGTGAGTGCAGTGGTCATTTCTGGCAGAGTGAGAGGGAGCTTGTGTGCCCTAGTGGCCACTCTCCCTAGGCATTGCACAGTCCACCGTCTAGCTGAGGTCTTTCACCCTGATATCTCACTTCGAGCTTTGTGCTGTGTTCCGTTCTGGAGTGGCCCAGTTGGCGAAGACGAATCTGAGACAAGTACTCCACAGGTTGTAAAATAATAAAGTACTACCAATACCACTACCACCATCAATACTACCACCAATACCACCGCCAATAACACCAATAGCACCACCAGTACCACCACCAACGCCACCACCACCACCAATACCACCACCACCAATTCCACCACCACAACAACCACCAATACCGCCACCACCACCAATACCACCACCAACTCCATCAATACCACCAGCAATACCACCACCACCAATACCACCACTAGTACCACCACCAATACCACCACCAATACCACCACCACCGCCAATACCATCACCACCAATACCACCAATACCACCACCACCATTACCACCACCACCAATACAACTACCACCACCAATACCACCACCAATATCACCACCACCAATCCAATACCACCACCATCAATAACACCACTAATACCACCATCACCAATACCACCGCCAAAATAACACCACCAATACCACCACCACTAACACCACCACCACCAATACCACCACCACGATACAACCACCACCGCCAATACCACCAATACCACGACCACCAATACCACCCCACCAATACTACCACCACTACCACCATGAATACCACCACTACCACCAATACCACCACCAATAGCACCACCAGCAATACCACCACCAGCAATACCACCACCACCAATACCACCACCAGCAATACCACCACCACCAATACCACTACCGCCACCAACACCAGTACTACCACCAGTACCACCACAACCACCAATACCACCACCATTATTACCACCACCAATACTACCACCACCAATACCACCAGTAGATAGATAGATAGGTAGATAGATATGCCTATACATATATGTTCATATGTTTTTTTATATATGCACACACGCTAAGAAAGTATAACAAAGAGAGATTAATATATTTGAATAGTCAGAGAAAACCTCAATTATTAAGTTATCTACACAGAAATTGTTTGAATGATGAAAGAAACATAGAGGTGAAACATAAAATCAGAAGCAATAGAACGAAGATGTGGTATATACGTTTTTAAGAAACATTGTGATATGTTTTGTCTCTTAGTGAAATCGCGATGAAGTCTGCTGGATGGAGGCCAAAGTGAAGGTGGAAACGCTGCTCCTAGAGTCAATGAGCGTTAAAGAAGAATCCATCTCTCATCAGGACTCTGGCTTCGGAGGCAGCTGAAGCCCAAGACTGGATCTATAAATATTCCAGAGTCCACTCGAAGGTGTGAGCTGCTCACTGCAGAGACGCCAGGCCTCAGAGCTCACCTCCACACCCCTCCCTCAAATGTTTACATGTTTCATCTGTTCTAACCCACTCCTCTGCAGCACACACTGCCTCTCAACCTTAAAGCCCACAGTTTAATGTGAAGACACTCCCTTGTGTGTATTATACCTTGGCCTCTGCAGCGCCTAGAAGTAAGGATGTGATGCAAAAGCACTATTAGGATTCTAAATCTAAGCACCCTGGCAGACACTAGATGACAGTGTGCAACTCGAAAGTATTATCTAAATGTATGTATATGTTATTTAATATATAGTAAAGTATTAAATGTATTTCAACCAATCTATTGTGTTCTATCTGATTATTACAGTGATTAAATTATGTTGTTTTGTTTGCTCTGCCTTCTTAAAATGCAAATAAAAACTATGGGGCATATTTACGTCTTCTGGCGCATCTCTGCAAATCAGCTGGGATGCACTAGAACAGATGCGTCATGTAATTCCCCCCTTGCGCCACCACAGATGCGTCGCATTTACAATGCGGCGCACCCCTGGTGCAAGGAGGGGCAGATGCGTGACGCATCTTGAGGCGCACAGGCGGCGCATTGCTGGAGTCGCGTCGCAAGAGCGACGCAACTCCTGCAATGCACAGGGGCTGCCCATACTCAACATGGTGCCTCACTCCTTACGCCTGCTTCAAGAAGGCATAAGGATTTGACACAGCAGCGTCGTAAAACTGACTCAGTGAAATCTTGTAGATTTCACTGCGTCAGTTTTACGGGGCTTTCCTGTGAGGGAACGCCCACCCTGCGACAGAACGCCCACATAAAACCTGATGCAGGTTTCATGTGGCGCAGGGCTTTACAACGTGACGCATCTGCCTAGATGCTTCACGTTATAAATAAGTCGCAACGTGGCGCATGGTTTACGCCGCCGCTGCGTCACAAAAGTGACGCAACGGTGGCGTAAAAGTGTCGCAAGGGGCTTGTAAATCTGCCCCTATGTGTAGATGAAGATTAAATCATTCTCACAAGGTAGCGCTTCTTCTCTACCAGAGGCGCTCTGCAGCCGGCGGTCTGACCGCTCTGCATTGTGACCTCAGTAAGAGTCGAGCGGGGGGGGGGCAAGCGGGGGTGTATGAGGGTGTGGCAGGGTGATGCCTGTGGAACGGTGGTACTGGAAATGTTTTAAAAGTTGAGGTGCTGGCCCTTAACTTCACAATAATACTATAGACTGTAAAAAGCATGTGCAATGCAAGCAGTCTCGCTTTTGTGAAAGTTAGAGCTATTGGCCATGTAAATGGTAATGTACGTTTTTATGTACACTTTAGTTCATGCTGTTACTTGCGAGCGCCATTTTTTCATGGGACCTCACTATGGTTAAAATGCAAGTACAGTAGATACGGAAACTAAAACACAAGAGGTTTGCTCAGAATAGCACAGTGTGTGCCAGTGAAGCAAGCGTTACATGTTTTCCTTTATGAACAGGGAAAATCAGGGAAGAGCACCCTATTAAAAATAGTTCTTCACTTTGTTGCTGTTATAATCGCATGCAACATTACATTATCTTGTTGGATTATGCAAAGTGAGCTGGATGCCAATTGATGATTCTTGCAAGAAAGTAGGCACAAGGACACTGCAACAATGAAACCCTGTGAACTCAGCAAACATATTAAATATTCTGCTTCCAAACTCAAGGTTCTAATTGAGAAATAGACAGCATACACTGTATATGTTAGACTCACAACTTGCTTGGAAAGACACAAATGAGAGTTTAATCAGTTTGTAGAGTCGATTAACCCCTTCGCTGCTAGGCCTTTTCCCCTCCTGTGCTAAGGCTTTTTTTGGCGTTTTGGAGTAGTGCGCGCTTAGGCCCTTGTAACTTTTTGACCACATAAGGTATCCGCGCCAAATTTGCGTCCTTTTCTTCCAACATCATGTGGATTCTAAAGGCGCCCAGGGTTTGTGGATTCCCTTGGAGGGGTCCCAGAAATTAACCGAAATATAGTGATTTTTTTGTTTTTTTCAGAAAAATGGGAAAAACGGGCTGCAAATGAAAGCCTCTGGGTTTTTCCCTGAAAATGGTATCACAAAAGGGTTTATGGGGCTGGAATCTCCATTTTCTCAGCTTTCAGGGAATGACAGTCTTTTGTCAGAGAACCGAAATTTTTCACTCAGTTTTGGCATTTTTCTGGGACATAGCCTATTTTTGCTATTTTTAGAGCTTTCCACCTCCTTCCAGTTAATGGTAGAAATGAGTTTGAAAGCAATAATGGATCCTGGAAAGCTTTACATTTTCGAAAGGTAGACAACATTCTAAATTCAGAAAGGGGTCATTTCTCTAAATCCATGAAGGTTTCGTTATAGAAACTAACAGTTAGATATTGGAATATTTGAAAATTTGTTGAAAAAAACAGCCTTCTGTCTCAACGTTTTCACCTATAACTTTTTCTAATTTTGACAGCTCTTGGAATGCACTATACCGTTACATCCGTTAGACCTTCCTGGTTGTGGGGATATATAGGACTTGTAGTTTCACCAAGAACCCGACGAACCCAGATCCAAAAACTGAGCAGCAACTTGCAATGGTATTTTTTCATTTACTGGGTATAGTGCACATTGTCTTGGAAAATGTATACATGGAATAATCTGTATGAAAGACACCTATGTATTTCTGAATTGGGTACAAATTATAGAGTTCAGAAACAGTATATAATTGCACATTTTCAAAGTTGGGAATACTCATACTAGCATGAGAATTATTGGTCATTTTTCATAAATATTTTTTTTTACACAATGTCTTTCATTCAAAGGGAGAAATGCATGAAAGCTCAATTGGTAATAACAGTTGATTTACAAATCTGAATTACCCCAAGTGTCCCGATAAAAACGGTACCTCACTTGTGTGGGTCGGCCTTGTGCCTGCGACAGGAAACGGCGCAAAATGCAACGTGGTCACACCTAAATTTTGCAGTTACAAATTGACCCTTTTTTGGCATAGTGCCTACCTTTAGTTTTTACACCCTAGCTCTTCCGGCACCTAGGGAAACCTAGCAAACCTATTCATTTTTGAAAAGTAGACACCCAGGGGAATTCAGGATGGGGTGACTCGACTGCCTACCACCAGGTTTTGTTACCCAGAATCCCTTGCAAAGCTAAGATTTTGACAAAAAAAACACATTTTCCTCACATTTCTGTGGTGGAAAGTTCTGGAATCTGCGTGGATCAACAAATTTCCACCCACCCAGGTCTCTCGATAAAAACGGTACCTCACTTGTGTGGGTCGGCCTTGTGCCTACGACAGGAAACGGCACAAAATGCAACGTGGTCGCACCTCAATTTCCCAGTGAAATCTTAAGCTCTTTGGACAAAGAGACTACCTTTTGTTTTTGAGCCGTAGCTCAGCCAGCACCTAGTGAAACCTAGCAAACCTATACATTTTTGAAAACTATACACCCAGGGGAATTCAGGATGGGGTGACTCGTCTGCCTACCCCCAGGTTTTGTTACCCAGAATCCCTTGCAAACCTAAAAATTTGACCAAAAAAACACATTTTCCTCACATTTCTGTGGTGGAAAGTTCTGGAATCTGCGTGGATTAACAAATTTCCACCCACCCAGCGTGCCCCCAGGTCTCCAGAAAAAAATGGTACCTCACTTGCATGGGTAGGCATAGTGGCTGCGACATGAAACAGCGCAAAACGCAGCATGGTTGCACCTCAATTTCCCAGTGAAATTTAGCACGTTTCGGACAAAAAGACTACCTTTTGTTTTTGCGCCGTAGCTCTGCCAGCACCTAGGGAAATCTAGCAAACCTATACATTTTTGAAAACTAGATACCCAGTGAAATATAGAATGGGGTGACTCGTCTGCCTACCCCCAGGTTTTGTTACCCAGAATCCCTTGCAAACCTAAAGATTTGACAAAAAAACACTTTTTCCTCACATTTCGGTGGTGGAAAGTTCTGGAATCTGCGTGGATCAACAAATTTCCACACACCCAGCGTGCCCCCAGGTCTCCCAAAAAAAATGGTACCTCACTTGCGTGGGTAGGCATAGTGGCTGCGACATGAAACAGCGCAAAACTCAGCATGGTCGCACCTCAATTTCCCAGTGAAATTTAGCACGTTTTGGACAAAAAGACTACCTTTTGTTTTTGCGCCGTAGCTCTGCCAGCACCAAGGGAAACCTAGCAAACCTATACATTTTTGAAAACTAGACACCCAGGGAAATTTAGGATGGGGTGACTCGTCTGCCTACCTCCAGGTTTTGTTACCCAGAATCCCTTGCAAACATAAATATTTGACAAAAAAAACACATTTTCCTCACATTTCTGTGGTGGAAAGTTCTGGAATCTGCGTGGATCAACAAATTTCCACCCACCCAGTGTGCCCCTAGGTCTCCCCAAAAAAATGGTACCTCACTTGCGTGGGTAGGCATAGTGACTGCGACATAAAACAGCACAAAACGCAGCATGGTCGCACCTCAATTTCCCAGTGAAATTTAGCACGCTTTGGACAAAAAGACTACCTTTTCTTTTTGCGCCGAAGCTCTGCCAGCACCTAGGGAAACCTAGCAAACCTATACATTTTTGAAAACTAGACACTCAGGGAAATTCAGGATGGGGTGACTAGTCTGCCTACCCCCAGGTTTTGTTACCCAGAATCCCTTGCAAACATAAAAATTTGACCAAAGAAACAAATTTTCCTCACATTTCTGTGGTGGAAAGTTCTGGAATCTGCGTGGATCAACAAATTTCCACCCACCCAGCGTGCCCCCAGGTCTCCCGAAAAAAATGGTACCTCACTTGCGTGAGTAGGCATAGTGGCTGCGACATGAAACAGCGCAAAACGCAGCATGGTCGCACCTCAATTTCCCAGTGAAATTTAGCACGTTTTGGACAAAAAGACTACCTTTTGTTTTTGCACCGTAGCTCTGCCAGCACCTAGGGAAATCTAGCAAACCTATACATTTTTGAAAACTAGACACCCAGGGCAATTCAGGATGGGGTGACTTGTCTGCCTACCCCCAGGTTTTGTTACCCAGAATCCCTTGCAAACATAAATATTTGACAAAAAAAACACATTTTCCTCACATTTCTGTGGTGGAAAGTTCTGGAATCTGCGTGGATCAACAAATTTTCACCCACCCAGCGTGCCCCCAGGTCTCCCGAAAAAAATGGTACCTCACTTGCGTGGGTAGGCATAGTGGCTGCGACATGAAACAGCGCAAAACGCAGCATGGTCGCACCTCAATTTCCCAGTGAAATTTAGCACGCTTTGGACAAAAAGACTACCTTTTCTTTTTGCGCCGAAGCTCTGCCAGCACCTAGGGAAAACTAGCAAACCTATACATTTTTGAAAACTAGACACCCAGGGAAATTCAGGATGGGGTGACTCGTCTGCCTACCCCCAGGTTTTGTTACCCAGAATCCCTTGCAAACATAAAAATTTGACAAAAAAAACACATTTTCCTCACATTTCTGTGGTGGAAAGTTCTGGAATCTGCGTGGATCAACAAATTTCTACCCACACAGCGTGCCCCCAGGTCTCCTGAAAAAAACGGTACCTCACTTGCGTGGGTAGGCATAGTGGCTGCGACATGAAACAGCGCAAAACGCAGCATGGTCGCACCTCAATTTCCTAGTGAAATTTAGCACGTTTTGGACAAAAAGACTACCTTTTGTTTTTACGCCGTAGCTCTGCCAGCACCTAGGGAAACCTAGCAAACCTATACATTTCTGAAAACTAGACACCCAGGGGAATTCAGGATGGGGTGACTCGTCTGCCTACCCCCAGGTTTTGTTACCCAGAATCCCTTGCAAACATACAAATTTGACAAAAAAACACATTTTCCTCACATTTCTGTGGTGGAAAGTTCTGGAATCTGCGTGGATCCACAAAATTCCACCCACCCAGCGTGCCCCCAGGTCTCCTGAAAAGAATGGTACCTCACTTGCGTGGATGGACATAGTGGCTGCAACAGGAAACGGTTCAAATCGTACGGTGGTGAATTTACATTACCTTATTGCAAAACTACCTTGATTTTGGGGGGGGGGCATCTGAGTTTGTGGCCCGGGGCTCGGTGGTATTCTTTGCAAAGTAGCAAACCCAAACAGTTCTAAAAACTAGACACCCGGGGGAAGCCAGGGAGGTATGGCATGCGTGGGTCCCCCAATGTTTTCTTACCCAGAACTCCTTGCAAACCTTAAAATTAGGTAAAAATAGCACTTTTCCAAACTTTTTGGCGTGGGATCGCCGTGCCGGCAAAAAAGTCCTACCACCCTGCGTTCCCCTTGTTCTCCCGAGTAAAAGGATACCTCACTTGTGTGTGTGCCCCAAAGCAGAACACGCCAAAAATGAATTTTGAAAAAAGTAGTTTTTAGTCATATTTAAGTTTTACAAATTAAGCCCCCGAGCCTGAGTCACATGCCTTTGGCCCACCCACACAAGTGAGGTATCATTTTACTCGGGAGAACAAGGGAAACGCTGGGTGGTAGGACATTTGTGCCGGCAGCGAGATCCCACCCAAAAAAGTACGGAAAAGTGGGTTTTTGACCCAAATTTCAGGTTTGCAGGGGTTTCTGGGTAGGAAAACATTGGGGGACCCACGCATGCCATACCTCCCTGGACTCCCCCGGGTGTCTAGTTCTCAGAACTGTTTGGGTTTGGTAGTTTCCAAAGATGCCCGCCAAGCCCCGGGCCAAAAGCTCAGGTGACCCCCTCAAAAAATAAGATTATTTGGCTAAAGGTAATGTTTTGGTCTCCACAGTATGAATTGGGCCTTTTCCTAAAGGAGCCACTATGCCTACCTACGCAAGTGAGGTACCATTTTTATCGGGAGACCTTGGGGAACGCTGGGTGGGAGGTAATTTGTGTGAGCCCAGTGATGCCACGCTTTCCCACACTAAAACGTGTGAAAAAACTGATTTTTTTCCAAGCAAAAAATGAGGTTTGCAAGGGATTCTGGGTAAAGGAACGTTGGAGGATCCACGCAAGCCATACCTCCTTGGAAGCCCCCGGGTGTCTACTTTTCAGAAATGTGTGGGTTTGGTAGGTTTCCCTAGATGGCTGTCTCGCACGGGCCAAAAACCCAGGTAACCCCTCTTGCAAAAGCTGGTGAACTTAACATTTTCACCATTGTTAAATTCACCAGCTTTTGCAAGAGGGGTTACCTGGGTTTCTGGCCCTGTGCGAGACAGCCATCTATGGAAACCTACCAAACCCACACATTTCTGAAAAGTAGACACCCGGGGGTTTCCAAGGAGGTATGGCTTGCGTGGATCCTCCAACGTTCCTTTACCCAGAATCCCTTGCAAACCTCAATTTTAGCAGAAAAAAATCAATTTTTTCACACGTTGTGGTCTGGGAAAGCGTGGCATCACTGGGCTCACACAAATTACCTCCCACCCAGCGTTCCCCCAGGTCTCCCGATAAAAACGGTACCTCACTTGCGTGGGTAGCCATAGTGGCTGCAACAGGAAAAGGTCCAAATCGTACGGTGGTGAATTTAAAATACCCTGAAGCAATATAACTTTGATTTGGGGGGGGGGCACCTGAGTTTTTGGCCCGGGGCTGGGTGGTATTCTTTGGAAAGTAGCAAACCCAAACAGTTCTGAAAACTAGACACCCGGGAGAGTCCAGGGAGGTATGGCATGCGTGGGTCCCCCAATGTTTTCCTACCCAGAACTCCTTGCAAACCTTAAAATTAGGTAAAAATAGCACTTTTCCAAACTTTTTGGCGTGGGATCGCCGTGCCGGCAAAAATGTCTACCACCCTGCGTTCCCCTTGTTCTCCCGAGTAAAAGGATACCTCACTTGTGTGGGTGCCCCAAAGCAGAACACGCCAAAAATGAATTTTGAAAAAAGTAGTTTTTAGTCATATTTAAGTTTTACAAATTAAGCCCTCCAGCCTGAGTCACATGCCTTTGGCCCACCCACACAAGTGAGGTATCATTTTACTCGGGAGAACAAGGGAAACGCTGGGTGGTAGGACATTTGTGCCGGCAGCGAGATCCCACCCAAAAAAGTACTGAAAAGTGGGGTTTTTTACCAAAATTTCAGGTTTGCAGGGGTTTCTGGGTAGGAAAACATTGGGGGACCCACGCATGCCATACCTCCCTGGTCTCCCCCGGGTGTCTAGTTCTCAGAACTGTTTGGGTTTGGTAGTTTCCAAAGATGCTTGCCAAGCCCCGGGCCAAAAGCTCAGGTGACCCCCTCAAAAAATAAGATTATTTGGCTAAAGGTAATGTTTTGGTCTCCACAGTATGAATTGGGCATTTTCCTAAAGCAGCCACTATGCCTACCCACGCAAGTGAGGTACCGGGAACGCTGGGTGGGAGGTAATTTGTGTGAGCCCAGTGATGCCACGCTTTCCCACACTAAAACGTGTGAAAAAACGGATTTTTTCCAAGCAAAAAATGAGGTTTGCAAGGGATTCTGGGTAAAGGAACGTTGGAGGATCCACGCAAGCCATACCTCCTTGGAAGCCCCCGGGTGTCTACTTTTCAGAAATGTGTGGGTTTGGTAGGTTTCCCTAGATGGCTGTCTCGCACGGGGCCAGAAACCCAGGTAACTCCTCTTGCAAAAGCTGGTGAACTTAACATTTTCACCATTGTTAAATTCACCAGCTTTTGCAAGAGGGGTTACCTGGGTTTCTGGCCCCGTGCGAGACAGCCATCTATGTAAACCTACCAAACCCACACATTTCTGAAAAGTAGACACCCGGGGGCTTCCAAGGAGGTATGGCTTGCATGGATCCTCCAACGTTCCTTTACCCAGAATCCCTTGCAAACCTCAATTTTAGCAGAAAAAAATCAATTTTTTCACACGTTGTAGTCTGGGAAAGCGTGGCATCACTGGGCTCACACAAATTACCTCCCACCCAGCGTTCCCCCAGGTCTCCCGATAAAAACGGTACCTCACTTGCGTGGGTAGCCATACCACACCTTAACAGAGTTACTCAAAAGTCAAACATTCAAGCACGGCTATCTATTCCTCAAGGACACACACATACAGGTTGGATTTGGCACGAGGGCGAGTGATGGTTCAGTACATAAAATTTTATTAACAAGATATTTCAAAAAAATGAAATGCTCTGTCAATAAATAAATGCATAAAAACTGAACCAGTGACTCGCAACTCGTGAGCTGTAAAGCCACGACAAGGCACCAACCGTTTTACAGGCCATTCACGCACCTTTCATACCTGATACAAACCAGACCATTGACACCATCCGAATGGAAAAGCAACACATAACAACAATCACAATAAGGGACAAGGTACACCCTACTGCAGAAAGAGAAAAAAAACAATTATTACTGCACACCCATCTAATCCGCAAGCACACACACATACTGGTTGGATTTGGCACGAGGGTGAGTGATGATTCAGTACATACAATTGTATACGCAAGTAATTTCACAAAAATGAAATACACTGTGTATAATTGAAAGTATGATAAACTGAACCACTGACTCACAGCTCGTGAGCTGTAAAGCCACGTCAAGGCACCAACCTCTTTACAGGCCATTCATACACCTTTCGTACGCGTGACACATACAAAACATTCACACCGCCAACCGCCGACCCATCACATTCCAACACTCACACCAGCAAACAGCGCCATTCAAGGGCCCATCACTTTCACATGCCCACATTTCTGACACTGCAACTACACAAAATGATGGACTGTGTGGAGTGTCACTCAACTAGCAGTGTGTGTAGTGACCAACAGAAAGTAACTACTCACACACCGCCTGCCGAGCGCCAGTCCACCCACACCACCATCCAAGCACCAGACCATGCACACTGCCAGCCAAACACCACTCAGCGACACCGACAGCCAAGTACCACTCCACACACACCACCAGCCAAGCATCACTCCACGCACACCACCAGCCAAGCGCCACTCCACAAACACAACACCAGCCAAGCACCACTCCGTGCACAGACAGCCAAGTACCACTCCACGCACACCGTCCAGCCAAGCGCCACTCCACACACACCGCCAGTCAAGCACCACTCCACACACACCGCCAGCCAAGCACCACTCCGTGCACAGACAGCCAAGTACCACTCCATGCACACCACCAGCCAAGCGCCCCTCCACACACACCACAAGCCAAGCGCCACTCCACAAACACAACACCAGCCAAGCACCACTCCGTGCACAGACAGCCAAGTACCACTCCACGCACACCACCAGCCAAGCGCCACTCCACACACACGACCAGCCAAGCGCCACTCAACACGCACCACCAGCCAAGCACAACTCCACACACACCGCCAGCCAAGCACCACTCCACGAACACCACCAGCCAAAGACAAATCCAAACACAACACCAGGCAAGCGCAAGAGCACGCACACCGCCAACCAAACACCAGACCACGCACACCGCCAGTCAAGCACCAGTCCGCAGACACCGCCAGACAAGCACCAGTCCACAGACACCGGCAGCCAAGCGCCAAACCATGCACACAGTCAGACAATGGACACTACACGCAAACCAACATCATACTTTAGTTTTTTTTTTTTAATAAAAGAGAAACAAAAACAAATTGCAAATTGATACAAATCTACTAACTCGACAACTAAATCTAAAAAGACTACACAAATACAAACTTTGAAACTGAACAATAACTTTTACAGAATAAAGACCAACCAGTTCACTTTACCACTCATTGATACTCCCAAAAATTCTTTTGCGTGTGGTACAATCTAAAACAAGCAGGTACACACAGCCCGGGGTTTGAAGGGCAGTCGGGGCAGTACATGCGAACCTCCTTCCGCAAACCTATTCGCCAACAGACTCTACATCTCCGACTGGGAAAGTCTTTTGAGGTTGTAGGAGGAATTGTATCAGGAAAGTGGCGATCTTTCAATCTGGCAACATCCTCCACCACTCCAACTCTAGGAACACTTGCCTGTTCCACTAAAACAAGGCTGCCTATTACAGACTCCTGAAACTTTACAAAAGTCATCTTTGACTGGGGACAAGATTTCTGGAACACAATAAAAGCATTAAAGGTTGCCAAGTGGAAAAGATGGATAGCCAACTTCTTGTACCAAATGTAAGCCTTACGAAGAGCAGCATACGGTTCCAATCTCTGATCAACTCTGTCAACACCACCCATGTATTTATTGTAGTCCAGTATGCACACAGGTTTGTGCACTTCTGCAACCTGACCCCAAACAGTCCGCGGTTCAGTGCTTTCATCATGTATTGTAGTCAACATGTAGACATCTCTCCTGTCTGTAAACTTCACAGCTAGAAGCTCCTCACAAAGCAATGCACTGCACTGTCTCCGAGCAAGCTTTCGATAAACAAGTTCTTTTGGGAAACCTTTACGGTTTGAGCGGATTGTGCCACAAGCAACAGTGTCCACTTTGGCCAATTCCCTGAACAACCGCACACCAGTGTCGAAGTTATCGACATACAAATGATGGCCTTTGTTAAACAATCCACGACCAAGTTCCCACACAATTTTCTCAGTCACTCCAAAAGTCGACGGACAACCAGGGGGGTTAATCCTGGATTCCTTACCAGTGTACACCCTGAAATTAGAGACATATCCAGTCTCACTGTCACACAGCATATACAGTTTGATTCCATAGCGTGCCCTCTTACTAGGAATGTTTTGCCGAAATACCAAGCGGCCCTTGAACAACAGCAAAGACTCATCCACTGCAATTTCTTTCCCAGGATAAAAGATCTCAGAAAATCGATCCTTACAAATAAAGGAGTCTGCACAAACAACTCAACAACCCCAACACTGCGCAAAGTAAGATAAAAATGTAAGACTTTTTCACAAAAAAATATATTTAGAAAAAATATACAATGCACTTACAAGACACAACTACACTCACCAGCACCTACTCTGCAAAGACACAGCAAATAGGCAACGATATCCCACTAGAAAGAAGAAAAAAAAACTTACATCTACAGAAGGACACATCAAAAACAAATGCAAAACATGTTTTACAATCACAAAAAACAGCAACAAAACATACTCGTATTACTACACACTTTGCAAAATAAACAATTACATTACAATTGAACAAAAAAAAGGTTTCTTACCAAACACATGCAACTACAGAAACAGCAGAACAACAGAACCACCAGTAACAGAACCGCACACTGCAACAATCTAAAGAGAAAAAAAACCAATACACATTAGAAGAAACAAAAACAACACACATTACAACAGGCTATGTCACAGGGTATGTCACAAATGGGGTGTCTGTCCCCAAGGGGGGAAGATTATAAATCATTATAAACGTGAGCCCCCTGGAAGCAACCCTACGGAGGGAAGAGAGGCCAAATAAAGACACGGCAGAACATACTGAAAACAAATGGGCCCAAGGAAGCAACCCTTGGCCAAGGGGTCGCTCCCTATAAAAAAAAATAACCCTGGAGTCTAGTGGGCTTTTCTATTCCCCCCCCTGGGGCAGAAAAGTCTAAAAAAATATTAGGGCCACTAGGAAGCGACCCTTCCCCAAGGGGTCGCTTCCTTTTCAAATAAAAAACAAATCCCTGGTGACTAGTGGGCTTTTCTGCTCCCCCTGGGTGCAGATCGGCCGAAAAAACGGCTGATCTGCCCCAGGGGGGGCAGAAAAGTCTGAAAAATATTTTATCCCCCTAAGGAAGCGACCCTTGCCCAAGGGGTCGCTTCCTTTATAAATAAAAAAACAATCCCTGGTGTCTAGTGGGCTTTTCTGCCCCCCCTGGGTGCAGATCGGCCAAACAAAACGGCCGATCTGCCCCGGGGGGGGCAGGAAAGTCTGAAACATTATTTGGCCCCAAAAGGAAGCGACCCTTGCCCAAGGGGTCGCTTCCTCGACAAATAAATATGCCCAAAAACAATCCCTGGTGTCTAGTGGGCTTTTCTGCCCCCCCTGGGTGCAGATCGGCCAAACAAAACGGCTGATCTGCCCCAGGGGGGGCAGAAAAGTCTATGCCCCCCCTGGGTGCAGATCGGCCAAACAAAACGGCTGATCTGCCCCAGGGGGGGCAGAAAAGTCTAAAACATTATTTGGCCCCCTAAGGAAGCGACCCTTGCCCAAGGGGTCGCTTCCTGCACAAAAAAAAACAAACACAAGCAATCCCTGGTGTCTAGTGGGGCATTCCTGTGCACGATCGCGACGCTGTGCGCGATCGTGCACCAGGAATGCCGTGCATTGGGACATCAGGGGAGAGGAAACACAGTTTCCTCCCCCCCGATGCCTCAAGGCACCGAAAAACGCCCCCCCCCGCCCCACCGGAGCAGCAAACACGCACCTCTTTGCTGGACGCGCTGGAAACAAATGGCTTCCAGCGCGTCCAGCGCTTCCTGATGACGTTGGCGCGCGCTGTGCGCGCTGACGTCACCAGGAAGCGTGGGGGGGCCAGGGGGTGGCAGCGGAAAGTCTTCCGCTGCCACCCCTGCAAAAAAAAAAAAGATCGCTGCACAGGGGGGTGGGGGGAGCGCCAGCGCTCCCCCCCCAGGGCTGTACTGATGACGGAGCGGTTCCGTCATCAGCACAGCCCAACCGATGCTGATGACGGAACCGCTCCGTCATCAGCATCGAATGGGTTAAATGTAATTTGCAGGTATGAAGAGCTGTATCAGTATGTGGAGATCACACTCTTTCTCTACATCCTGTTACACAGATCTCAATGTTCCTTGCAGGTGATAGTTGCATTTTGCAGCAGGGTCCACAGAGGCATTCATCCTTCAGAGGGTAATACAGTAGATACTATTGTGTTGAGCAATTATAAAGTTCCTGGAGTACCACACATTATGGTGCCGGCGGTGACCCACAAAAGAAAGCACGGTGCCTGCCAAGCAGTGTACCATAGACAGGAGAATAGGTGGTCTTCAGAGCTGCGAGGGTGCAGGCTTCTGTCCTGTGCCCGCACTGACATCACCAGAGCCCAGGCCTGGAGGAAGCCGGATCTGGCATGGCCCTGCTCAGCACAGATGCTGCTTGTTTGTTTACTACTCCTACAAAGGAAGATGAGAAGCTGGAAACATAAATATTGCCAACGCTATCGCCACGCAAGAAAAATATTCACCTCTCTGGACGGCATCCATCGACAGACAAATAAAATAGGCCAGTGAACAAAAAAAAAGTGTGCCAGCATTCACCGAGTCATAGTGTTTTTGTTGTTGTTTTTTTTAAAGCAAATGCAAACAAGCATTGCTGGGTGGGAGGGGGAGTGGCAAGAGTGACGAGCAAACAGGAAAGCTAAAATTCAATTGGTATATGAAGTTTTATATTATGTATTTCATTAACAGATTATCATTTGATAAATCCAGGCTAGTTTTTGATTTGGAGGCTGCAATCTAAAATGCTATTCTAGTAGGCACATCAGGTAGGGCATTGTGTGTACATTTGAATTCTCCGAAGCTGCACCGTTTGCACAGGTAAATGCAACTGAGGGCTGGATGCATGACATTTATTTATTTAGTTATTTATTTATTTATTTATTTATTTACTTACTTGCCTACTTATTTATTTATTTATTTTGAGACTTTTATAGAGCGCGAACAAGACCCTTGCGGATATCAGAGCGCTTACAGTAAGTAAAATTATTTACACATCAGTTAAATGCAAGTCAAAGCTCGTATACATAACATCTCGTCAAAGCAAAGTAGTAAGGTACATCACAAAACTATCCCGGTGAGTCAGGTAAAGGGTAGATATAATGTCTAGGATGCCTGGATGGACCATTGTCAAAATAAGGATTAGTAGCGAGGGTACGTTTGGTCTCAACATTTCTTTAGACCAGGCTCAGGTGAATTTGGCAATGAGAATCGATTTTACTTCCTTTTTGAAAGATGCAGTAGAGGAATTAGGTCTGGTTTCTGGGGGTAAGGCATTCCAAATTCTGGACGCCATCTCTGAAAAGGTTTGGTTATATGTTTTCTTCTTGTTTAATCTTGGTGGTTTCAGTAACAAGTTTTTCGCAGTTCTTGAGGATTTGATCCCACCAGAGATCGTCAGTTTCTGTGCCAGATAGCTGGGTGCCCTGTGATGCATGGCTTTATGCATCATACAAGCTATTTTCAAATGAATTCAGCCTTCAAGAGGTAGCCAATTCAAGGAGTTTAGGTCCGGGAAGATGTGGGAACTTCTTTTAGAGCCAGTGATGAGTCTCGCTGCAGCATTGATTAAAGCTCTTAGAGGAGCCGTTGTAGCTTTGGGCAGGCTACAAAGAGAGACCCTTCCGTACTCCACTCTAGGGATAACTAGAGCTTGTACTGCCAGCTTGAAGTTGTTGTCTGGCAGGAAAGGTTTCAGCTTCCTCAGTGTATTTAGCTGGAAGTTTGCTCCTTTTGTTGTGTTGCTGATCCGTTTTTGCATATGAGGTTACTGTGAAGAGTTATTCCCAGTGATTTCGCTGAATCCACGATGGTTGGCTGACCATTGAGTGCTGTAAGATGTTTGATCCAGTCTTGCATTATCGGGACTTGGGCGGGTGGAGCGATTAGGAGGAATTCGGTTTTTAGGGCATTCAATTTGAGATGGTTTTCTGCCAGCCATGTCTGGGTATTCCCAAGCGTTGTGTTAAGCGATTTGATGTCTTCAAGGGTATGGATCTTAAGGTATAGTTGTGTGATATTGCATGTTAGAAGTGTGTAAAAATTTGGTGAGTGGTTCCATGAAAAGATTGACAGTGTCGGGGATAGTGAGGACCCTTGCAGGACTCCCGAAGTTACTGGGACAGGTTTGGACAGAGAGTTGTTGACCTTGAATTGTTGTGTCCGGTTTTGGAGGAATGAGGTAAACCAATTTAGCACTGACCCTGATAATCCCATTCTGTGTTTCAGAAGATCTGTCAGGTTCTCGTGTTTGACCGTATCAAAGGCTGAGGAGAGGTCAAGCAGGATGAGTAGGCAGGCTCCATTCTGATCTAGGATTTGTAGGGCGTTGTCCATTATATGTGTCATGGCTGAGTCAGTGCTGTGACCTGCTCGGAAACCTGATTGGTATTTTTTAAGTAGGTCAAAGTGATCAATAAGCTTTATCAGCTGGAGCTGCACACATTTTTCCAATAATTTGGCCAAGGTAGGAATATTGGATATAGGGCGATAGTTGTTTAGGTCCGTTGGGTCTGCCATAGGTTTCTTTAGAATGGGTGATACCTGCCCAGCTTTGAGGGTGTCTGGGATGCATGTGATGAATGAGAATGATCTGAGGACCAAACACAATATGAAACCGGAGGCCAACAACCCTGCACAAAGGCAGCGCTGTAGGTCTTGGGTGTCCGCAGACGAGATTCATTAGCATAATCATCAAGAAATGAGCATGCAATCCTCGCAACTTGAGGGCAAGCAAACAATGAGGCTTTTTCTGAGGAGGAGTGGGATCGGTCTCATATCACTGCAGCTTCTACATGCCATGGCCCCACCTGTATTACACAATCTGCTGGGCTAGAGACCAGGAATGATGTGAAGACTACAGGGTGATGCGCTGTAACCTAAATTCATTATGCAACGTGCTCTAAATGTATCTCACAATGCAGCGATATGAAGGAGGGCTGTTTCTGCTGTGTTTGTGCTCGGGGTGGGGCAAGACTGATAACGCGACAGTGGAAATTAATCAATTAAAACTGTGGCGGGCGGGTGGTAAACAATGAAAACAGGGATGGACTAGGCAAACACTGCCTGGGGGATGGGAGGGGTACAAGATATATATTAAAAATAAAATTACGAATGGCAATACTTTGTACTAGTAGCTGCGGACTGGGTAAGGCAGATGGTAGTTCTAGGAGGCTTGTGTGGAGCCTGGGCGGACCACCAAAGGACTGCTTCTGCTGTGTTTGTGGTTGAAGGGAGGGGAGGGCTGATAATGGGACAGAAAACAATTAATTAAAACAGAGGCGGGTGTAAAACAATAAACACAGGGATGGGCTACGTAAACGCAGCATGAGGAATGGTAGGAGGTACAGAAATAGTACCTGCATCAAAGCGGATGGCTACTAATTAAAGGAAATTAATCTGCAGTTGAGCGGTGCTGCTGAACTGCGAACGGAAGTGATGTACTGGGTGCAGGAACCAATCATAATTCAGCATAAAAGAGTGACTCTGGAGTCAGCCTATGGTAAGTAGCAGGTGGGATCAAAGCCAGTGATTACTACACGTCTTGCAGACAACACTTGCACACTGCCAGGCTCGACTTAAAAATGAGGTGCTGTTTTAAGTGAAAGTGTTCTAAAGTGAGACAAGAACATTTACCGAGAGGGTGGGGAGTGTAATGGGGGCCAGTAGTGTATATTGAAGCAAATATCGCATATATGTGGCTGAAGCATGGCATCATTTTATTTGTAGAGAACACATTCTTTATTAGACAGCCTCTTTGTGTAACTAAACCACTGCAAACTCAGTTATGATGTGAAAAGAATGCTTTTTTATTACAACTTACGATGGTATCTTGAAAGGACAGACCTGGAGAGCTGTGGTTTTATAACTCAGACTGACACAGAACTGCAGCCTTCGGCCTCCAGGTCCTGTGCCAAGCACCACCAGTGACCTTTTGTTTGTCTGCTGTGACTGCTTGGGTTTTATTTCACCGAAGATTTGAAGAATGACCCTTTTTACAAAGGCACAGGAGATAGGACTTCTATTTGAAATTCGATATTTTACTATGTGGATGTTTAATTATCAACCTAAGAACAACGAATGCAGCTACAATATCAAAACCAACCAATGCACAATAAAAGTGACACAATAACCTTTATTAGTATCTTGATTGTATGTACGTCTCTCTCCTCCCTCCCCCCTCTCTCTCTCTCTCCGTCTCCCTCTCTTTTTCTCACTCCTGCATCTCTCTCTCCCCTTCCTCTCTTCGGAAAGAGACCTCCTTCTCTCTCTCTCCCTCCCTCCCTCTCTCTGCCTCTCTTCTCTCTCTCTCCCTCCCTCCCTCTCTCTCTCTCTCTCTCTCTCTCTCTCTAACTCCCTCTCTCTCTCTCTCTCTCTTTACCTCCCTCTCTCTCTCTCTCTCTACCTCCCTCTCTCTCTCTCTTTATCTCCCCCCTCTCTCTCTCTCTCTCTCTCTCTTTATCTCCCACTCCCTCCCTCTCTCTCTCTCTCTCTCTCTCTCTCCTTCTCTCTCTCTAACTCCCTCTCTCTCTCTCTCTCTCTCTCTCCTTCTCTCTCTCTAACTCCCTCTCTCTCTCTCTCTCTCTAACTCCCTCTCTCTCTCTCTCTCTCTCCCTCTCCCTCTCCCTCTCTCTCTCTCTCTCTCCCTCCCTCCCTCTCTCTCTCTCTCTCTCTCTCTCTCTCTCTAACTCCCTCTCTCTCTCTCTCTCTTTACCTCCCTCTCTCTCTCTCTCTCTACCTCCCTCTCTCTCTCTCTTTATCTCCCCCCTCTCTCTCTCTCTCTCTCTCTCTTTATCTCCCACTCCCTCCCTCTCTCTCTCTCTCTCTCTCTCTCTCCTTCTCTCTCTCTAACTCCCTCTCTCTCTCTCTCTCTCTCTCTCCTTCTCTCTCTTTATCTCCCTCTCTCTCTCTCTCTCTCTCTCTACCTCCCTCTCTTTATCTCCCACTCTCTCTCTCTTTAACTCCCTCTCTCTCTCTCTCTCTCTCTTTACCTCCCTCTCTCTCTCTCTCTTTACCTCCCTCTCTCTCTCTCTTTATCTCCCACTCTCTCTCTCTTTAACTCCCTCTCTCTCTCTCTCTCTCTCTTTACCTCCCTCTCTCTCTCTCTCTCTTTACCTCCCTTTCTCTTTCGCTCTATCTACCTCCCTCTCTCCCATCCTTGCTAGCGCAGGTAGCCATCTATTTACAAGTGTTTTTAACCTACGGTGGGTAAAAAGGATGACCCACTTGTTTTTTCCACCGTAATTGAGAGACCTTGCATCATTTTGTTGCTAGTGATGTAATGCTTCTCAGGTTTTCCTGTCTGGTCCCTCGGCAGCACGCCTACAAATTATACAACAACTTGGAAACAAGACAGTTCTGGACTGTAGCCTGAAGAAATCATGTAGGGCCAGATGTAGGTCGCCAATTACCGACCGGTAATTGGTTTTCGAGATGTAGGAGCCAATATTTTACAGATTCGGTAAATTTACCGAAACTGTAAATTTACAGAATCTGTAAAATCCTGAATCGGTAATTTTACCGATTCAGTAAATCCCAGATGTAGGTAGCACTGTTCACAGTGCTACAGGCCTTCAGAATTCGGTATTTTACCACCCAATCCAATTGGGTGGTAAAATACCGAATTCAGGTGTGCATGCACCCTTAGGGCATGTCTGTGTTCCACATGGCACACATGCCTGTACTTGGGGTGCTAGAGGGTGTCAAAGTGACACCCCCTGCACCCTTGCTGAAATCGGTATTTACCGATTATGTAAATACCGATTCGGTAATGCCCATTGATTCCTATGGGCTTCAAGGCCCGTAGGAATCAATGGGCATTACCGAATCGGTATTTACAGAATCGGTAAATACCGAATCTTAACGATTCGGTATTTACCGAATCTGAAATACCTACATCTCCCCCCCTCTATTTTACCACTTCTTAAATACCGAATCGGTATGATTCGGTATTTAAGAAGTGGTAAAATAAAATAAAATAAAATTACCTACATCTAGCCCGTAGTATTTTACCATTTCCAAAGCACCCCAGACATTTCCTGCTCCTGCATGCCAGGAAAACCTGATAGTCCAATCAGAATCATGTTGTAGCAGGTTTGTGTAATTAATTTCTGGTATTGCCTCATCTTGAAACAATGAACCCCCTGCAGAGGTGGCTAGAACTAGATCGCATCCTTCTACTACCTGCTGACCTCCTAAATCACAAAGCAAAGCCCAAGGTCACACATAAAGCTCTGTTTTCCCTTTAGCGTTTTTGCCTTTTATTGTGAGTAAATCTGCAATCGGAAAGTAACACTAGGAACGTGTGTTTTTGACCATTTGTACCTGTGTGTCAACAGCCTGTTTCTTGTGCCTTGAAGCATTGCTGATGTGTGCTACAGACAGCATTACAGAAGTGGTGAATGGATATCACTAGAAATCACATTTGTATTTACAAGTAACTTGATGCAAAAAAAAGACAAATCAATCAATCAATCAATAAATTTATAGAGCGCGCTACTTACCTGTGAGGGTCTCAAGGCGCTGAAGGGAGAGGGGTGCTGTTACTGCTCGAATAGCCAGGTCTTGAGGTGCTTCCTGAAGGTGAGGTCGTCCTGGGTCAGTCGTTGGTGTGTGGGGAGGGAGTTCCATGTCTTGGCGGCCAGGTAGGAGAACGATCTTCCTCCGGTTGTGGTTCTGCTGATCCGTGGGACGATGGCGAGGGCGAGGCTGGCGGATCGGAGCTGGCGGGTGGGAGTGTAGAACGAGAGGCGGTTGTTGAGGTATTCGGGGGTGACACTAGCCTCTGTGACCCTACATGCTACAGCTTTCTGACCATTCATCAGAGGCTCCTGTTTGTACTTGCCTGAGGTATTGGGACTCACAGTAAAAGTGGCAAAACCCATGCCACCATCACATACTAAGGTAGTCTGTTTAGGGGCTCTGGCCAGGCCAGACTCCACCTCGGTACCCTGTGAGAACCGAACTGAACTCTTGGGTCCACTACAATCTGTAGAGCTACTACGGGCACTAGGGGGTGTAGAGGTAGGAGTAGTAGTAGTGGTGGTATCCTTGTTGCTGGCCTTGGCGCAATTGGAATCTGTTGGACTTGGCCCTTTTTGCAGGGTCATCCCTGGACTTTTTGCCTTCCTCCTGCATTCTGTCTGACCTGTTTTTGTTGGTTTTATGACTCTGGGCACTTTACCACTGCTGATCAGTGATAAAGTGCATATGCTCTCCCCATTGTAAATTAATGTATGAATTAGTGATTCCCTGATTGGCTGGTTTGGTTTACTTGTCAGACCGCAGTACAGTGCACTGAGGGTGCCCAGGGATTGTGAACCATACGCTGCTAGTGGGCTTGCAGTACTGGTTGTGCCACCCACAGAAGCAGCCTGTAAAAGTGTGTCTGAGGATTGCCATTGCAGAGCCTGTGTGCAGTCTGGTACTACCATGCTGACTGGGCAAGTGCACCCACTTGCCAGTCCCTAAACATTTCTTTTTCTTCATATTAGACACCCCTATGGTAGGCCCAAGGGCAGAGTGCATTGTAAGTATAAGGTAGGACATGCCCTGGTGTGTGTAGCATGTCCTAATAGTGAATTACCATCATTTTCGTTTTTCACTATTGCAAGGCTACCTGTTCTCCTTAGGCTAGAATGGGCAATTAGATTATTACATCTTATTATCCTAGGTGACTCAGAGAACACGGTAGAATTTCGAGTTTAGTATGTCTGAAATCAGAATGATAAAATACATCTGTTAGTGGTTGGTTTTATCATTCTGATTTTGAAAATACCACTTTTGGAAAGTAGGTATTTTCTTGGCTAACTATCCAAGCCTGCCTCTGCTAGGTTGTGCATTCCTTGTCTGGAGTTTGAGTGACAGGGCTGGGGGATTCCAGGAGACAGGATGAGTCAGCCAGTAGTGAATAAAGAGATCTACATCTAGATGGGAGGGAGGAGTTGCTCCTGGGACCTGAATAGGGCTGTGCCTTCCCTCCACAATGTTGGCTCCACCTCCTGTGGTGTATCTGTTGTCTCTGCCCTGCACTGTGAAAGGAGAGAAGGAGTCATGTCAACAGAGTGCTCCAGGGCTGTGCCTTCCCTCCACAATGCTGACTCCACCTCCTGTGGGGCGTCTAATGTTTCTGCCTTGCACTGTAAAAGGAGAGAAGGAGTCATGTCAACAGAGTGCTCCAGGGCTGTGCCTTCCCTCCACAATGTTGGCTCCACCTCCTGTGGGGCGTCTAATGTTTCTGCCTTGCACTGTGACAGGAAGGAAGGAGTCATGTCAGCAGAGTGCTCCAGAACTGGTTTGGACTGGGCAAAGGCCCCTCTGCCCTCAGAGGACAAAGGCTTTTTGGGCATAAGTATTGGGACCCTGATCCCAATAAATTAGATCACTTTTGGACAAACAAGAAGAAACCTTTGCTGAGGAGAGGAACCTGAAGAAACTGAGGAAAGACTATCCCTAAGCTGAAGTGCAGCTTGGGGGATTGGCCTGCAGTGGTTGCCTGACTGCCAAAGAAAGGAGAAAGAACTTTGCGTGCACTTTATTCAACTTGTGAAGGATCTCCAAGGGCATGAGAGAAGCTTGCTTCCTGCTGAAGTCTCAGGGACAACAGACTTCGACCCCCAGCTCCCCAGAGTTCTTTGGAAGTGCCTGCTGCTGTTTTGGGCCTTCTGAGGGACTGCGTGTCGCAAGGAGCTGGAAGCGCAACTCAAGAGGAAGAAGCGGGTCGCCGTCGCAGCCGCTGCCGTCGCATCACTGAACAAGGGTGTCGCCGCTGTAGCTGATTCATTGCACCGCACCTCAAGATACATCCCACAACCCCGAAGAAGCATGTCGCAGCCGCTACCATTGCATCGTGGATGTCGCCGCTGTAGCTGACGCATTGCACCGCATCAAGAGAAGCGTCTCACAACGTGGAAGAAGCGCGTCGCCGTCGCAGCCGCTGCCAACGCATCACTGAGTGAGGATGTCGCAGCTGTCGCTGTTGCATTGCACCGTATCACAAGAAGCGCCTCGCATCCACGTAGAAGCAAAAGCCGTTGGAGATGCTGTTGTAGCATCACTGAACTAGGATATCGCTGCTGCAGTTGTCGCATCGAGCGGAAGCGTCTCGCATCGTCCGAGAAGAGTGTCGCCGCCAAAGCTGCTGCCGTCGCATCACTGAACAAGGGTGTCACCACTGCAGCTGACGAATTGAGCTGAGACTTCTCGCAACATCAGAGAAGCGTGCTGCATCAGAAAGAACTTGACGTCTTTATTTCTTTGCACCGGATCTTGCCGCATTTCCATCTTTGCAACACTTTCATTGCCCTGCGTGTCGCATCTTAAGGTACATTGACTCAAAGTGTCGCATTTTAAGAACTGAAGAGAACTAAGCTAAAACTAGCCTTTTAAGTACAGTATTGTGAATTTTTGTCATTTGTGGTCTTGTGAAAAGTCTATATAAAGAATACTTATTTTTTATATAAAACCTGTGTGGTGTCCATCTGTAGTTTTGTCACTTGATTACTGTATATGTTCACAAATGTTTTACACACTGCCTTTGAGATGAGCCTGCCTGCTAATGCCAAGCTACCAAGGGGGTGAGCAGGGGTTATTTTAGGACTGTAGCCCCTTACCCTGACTAGAGGCAAGGATCCCTATTTGTCCCAAGTACCTACCTGTGCCAACTAGAGACCCCCAAATCTAACAGAATCCCTTGCCTTATGGCCTTTCTCTTTACAGAGAGATCAATAGGGTTTCTTACCAGGGGAGGAAGAGGATTGTGACCCACCACCCCGAGGAAGACCTTTGGGCACCTATAGAGGACTTCTATGTCAACTTTTTCCCACCTTTCTCTTTGGCCTTGGAACAATATTTCTCCTGGTCACCACCACCTTGAGACTCAGGGCTAGATGTAGGTAAAAGGGGAATTACTGATTCCTAAATACCGAATTTTACCGATTCGGTATTTAGGAATCGGTATTCCAGATGTATTCCAGACCGGTACTCCTGGAGCTCCTGATGCCCCAGGCTTCACTAGGCGACTACCGCCTGGAGCGTTATGCGACCAGGTGTTTTGGACCAAAGTACACACCGCCATTGTAGATTACTTCTCAACAAATGAAGGATCAGTGGATTCCCCAATGGTGTTGTAGGAAACCTTCAAGGTTGTCATAAGAGGTGTCTGTATTGCCAAACTAGCAGGAGTCCTAAAAGCCAATACGCACAAGACTCATGCGCCTTGAGAGTGAGTAGCAAGCTTTTGAACAAGACTTTTTTCGATCCAACAACCAGAGCACTCTAGAGCGCATAGTGAATCCCTGTCTGAACACAATGAGGAAGCAGAGCAGGAAATACACTACCTAGGGCAAGGAGGCCAAGGCTCGTAGATATGGAGAGGGCAAGTGACCCATTAAGACTCAAGCCCACATGCTTAGACTCCTGCTGCGAATGATGATATCGCTGACTTAGTGGGTGGACACGAGGAACACCACACTAGATCAACTGATGCACTTTATGACCGCTTACTACTCTGAACTTTATAAATCTAAATCTCACATTCCCATAGCCCAAATTGAAAACTATCTGGACTCTGTACAACAACTATGACTGGATGACACGTGTCGTCAATATCTAGACTCCCCATTCACGGAGGAGGAGGTCCTACATGTAATTTTGCAACCTCCCTAACGATAAGGACCCCAGCCTGGATGGTCTTACCACAACCTTTTATAAAGAATTCACTGCCACACTAATCCCTCGTCTTCTAGCTATGTACCAGTACACTATAGAAACCGGAGAATTACCACGAACACTGCGAGAGGCGGTCATTGTCACATATTAAAGCCTGGCAAATCGGCCGCTTCATGTGATTCATATAGGCCACTCTCCATGATCAACGTAGATAACAACATTTTAGCCAAGCTTATTTCGAACTGCTAATCTCCACTTGTCACTACCATAATACGGCCTGACCAGTCTGGCTAGGTGCCAGATTGATTGATCGCACTCAATCTCAGCACCTTCTTCTCTGTCATGCATGGGGCAGATCCACGCGTGGTAGCAGTGGCTTCCCTACTCGACGCTACCAAAGTGTTGGAATCCCTAGAGTGGCCATACCTATTCCAACTCCTTCAACACATAGGGCTCAGTGCACATGTTTTAAATCTCATTCAACTCCTTTGCACGGCCCCCTTAGCCAGAAAATGCGTAAACAGCCTGCTATCAGAACCATTTCCAGTTACGCGGGGTAGAAGACAGGTATCCCCCTTGTCCCCACTCCTTTTTACCATTGCCATGGAACCTTTAGCACCTAAACAACACCAATACCATGCGCACTGGGGAATCCAATTCCGAGAGTGAGTAGTCCCAGTCTCCATGTATGCGGACGATGTTGCCTTATATGTCTGACAGCCTCATCAGGGATGTTGTCCAATTCGGAGGCCTTTATGGCATAACAATAAACTGGATTAACTCTGTCCTCTTCCCACTAACTGATAGTACGAATCAATTTGCATCTGAATTCGAATTGCAATGGGCAACGGAAGTAGGGGTGGGCAGAATTTGCGTAATCGCGTTACGCAAATCTC
Organism: Lissotriton helveticus; assembly: GCF_964261635.1. Lineage (NCBI taxonomy): Eukaryota > Metazoa > Chordata > Amphibia > Caudata > Salamandridae > Lissotriton > Lissotriton helveticus. The sequence goes on from NC_136062.1 coordinate 461,289,895, forward strand.
CGCAAAACGGTAAAAAATCTCAGCGAACACGCAGAAACTCCGAAAACAAGTGGAATTGCTTGTTTGCGATGCTTTTTTACTGTTCGCAATCGCTGTTCGCTTGCTCGGGGGAAATATCTCGCGAACACGCATTTTGAGAACGCGAACAAGCAAAAAATGTCTCGAAGTCCCGGAACGCAGAATTATGGGTAATTTTGCGTTCTCTGTTGTATGGAAAATTACCCAAATTCCGCGAGCAGAACGGAATTTACCGCACAGGCCTAAACGAAAACAGTGCAATATCTGGGAGTATGGCTAAGTCGAAACATTGGGGAGCTATGGCAGGCCAACTACAGTAGAGTTATCGCGTGGCTGGAGGAGAGGATCTCGATGTGGAATCGACTCCCCCTCTCGCTCAGTGGTAGACTGGCCATTGTCAAGATGGCAAAGCTGTCTAAGTTTTTTTATGGTTTTGTCAATCTCCCGATCCCACTCACGCAACATTTTCTCAAACGACAGAGATCTAATTTAATTTCCCTTGCCTGGGCGGGTAAACAGCCCAGAATAGCAAGGGAAGTCCTCACACTACCCTTCCGCCAAGGAGGCCTGCGTGCCCCAGAGTTGACACTGTACGCGCTGTATGCCCAAGCCCATTATCTACATTTCTGGCTATACTCGGTCACATTTCAGCCACATACCGCTGTTGAGGCGGATGTAGTTTAACCAATACCATTATCCACAGCCCTTTATCAACCCTATAGATGCTCCCGGACACCAGCGGACATGGTAGACTGTGTGAGATGGACCTGGGATGGATAGAGAAGACAAGCATCCCTAGACTGTTTATACACCCCATCCATCTCTATCACGCATAATCCTGCTCTACCAGCTGTAGCTGAGAGGGGAATGCAAACACGGGCCCATAATAGGTACCTTTACACATATGCTGATATTTACCCAAATTACCAATTTCTTGCTGCACCCATGCCGACCAACACTCCCACGCCCATCATAATGGATATGCTCCTCTATAATCAAATACGAGCAATATGTCGAGCAAACCGTGCTACTTTCACGTCTCCCCCACCAACGCTACACGCTCTGGAGCATGTGCTCACATACACGGAAACATGGCCAAACAACTCATCTCATCCCATCATAGATCTACTAGTTCCTCCTAGTCACAAGATCATTCGACTAGAAAGACCCGAGAAAATAGGGGTTGGAATAGCATGCATCTTCCACAATACTCTTTCAGTACGCCAATTGGAAACAATAGTGGTCACAACATGCGAATATCTTAGCATCAACTTTTAATGCGACAACAAACCTATTTGTAATACACATGCCTTCTATCACCCGCTGGGTGATAACTCTTTATTCATTGAACAAGTCATGGAAATAATCACAATGAATGACAATCTTCAAGGACCCCAGATCTTCGTAGGGGTCTTTAATCTACACTGGAATGACGTCAACAACCACTCAGTGAATAACCTAAAATCTTTTCTATTAAACCATTAGCTATCACAAATTTGCGACAGGCCAACACACAACAAGGGGGAGACCCTGGACCTTATTATCTCAAAAACAGACACTAATTCTCTAGAATCTATTAGCACCAGTGACCGGACAGACCATTATCGCATCACCTTCCTCTTCAATCTGAAGGCGATCCCTAAGCATGAACAACCAATGAAAATAAAACAATGGAAAAGGGATCTTCATAATATAAACCACAATGATTTAATGCAATAATACCTTGATCCCACAGACCAACATGGAGGATGTCAATGAGCTCACTGACTACTACAACACTTCCATACTGAAAGTCATGGACTCCTTTGCGCCACTTCAACAGAAAAATCTATCCAATAAAAATGTAAAGCCCTGGTTGAATGACAACCTGAAACACAGAAAAAGACGCAATCTTAGAAGAGCAGAAAGAGCTTGGAGATCCACTCCACCCCTGGAACTGCTAAATGCCTAAGAACAACAAGGAATACATATAATAGAAAAATAAGACAAGAGACAGCAAATTTTTTTGGGAATACAGCTTGACCAAGCCAGAAATAGGCAAAAAAAAACAATTCGAAATAGACATGCAGTAATCAGGTAACACAACCAACTCATTAGTCTCCGGATCCTGCTATCGGCCAAATTGTGAAGAAATGGACATCTTCTTCTAGCACCCCCTCCCCATCTTCTTCTAGGAAAAAACCACAAAGATAGAGAACAAACTTCAACTAGAAAAGGAAATTCTACCAACTACCCCATGCAATTTCTTGTACACCTCCCAGATCATGGAAGGGGATGTAATACCCTGGCCCCCCTCCAAAAACAATACCTCTTGGAAAACCTTCTCCCCAATCAGCGAACATGACATGTACAACATTCTTCTTTCCTTAAACCCACCTAACCACTTCATGGACCCGCTACCTCCATGCATACTCAATGAGATCAAATCATGTGTTCTCCCTCTATGGTCCAAGATTTTAAACGGCTCACTACTTCAAGGCACAACCCTGACTGCCTAAAAGTAGGAAAAATAACTCCCATCTATAAAAAAAATGATGGCAGACGGCTCTGATCCTAACAACTACCGACCAATCTCCAACATCTCTACTCTGGAAAAGTTCTTAGAAAAATGTGTTCAGAGTCAATTATGTAACCACGTAGACAAATATCAACTCCTCGACCAACACCAATCAGGCTTCCATTAAGATCACAGCACCGAATCTGCACTTACTCATATAATGGATGACATACTAGAAATTCTGGATCAAAATGAATCATGCCTTCTGATACTGCTTGATTTATCAGCCGCCTTCGATCCCGGCAAACATGATAATCTATTGAACTTACTGAAACAAAGGATGGGCCACTACCTTCCTCCGAAACTGATCCCTAAGAGTCAAAATGAATCAATCTTTGTCTAAGTCCCATGCGATCACGCTTGGCATTCCTCAATGTTCTGCTCTTTCACCCATTCTATTTAACTCATTCGTTGAACCACTGGCTTACCTCCTAAAATCTTCATATATCATGTACCATATGTATGCTGCTGACACTCAATTGTATCTCAAAATCGCCTCCCCAGAGGACATTATATCCCTCAATTCCATCTCACAAAACAAACACCTATGGCTCACGGTTAACCATCTCAAACTCACCTCCGCCAAAACCGAATTTCTTCTCAATTCCCCTCCAAACTACAGTCCCAAGATTAATCTTTGGTTGAAACATTTTACAGCCCTCAAATGCTCTCCCCACTTCATAGACTCGGCTAGATCATTAGGTATCACATTAGAGAAACACCTAAATATGCAGGATCACATCAGCGCAGCCACCAAAAGAGCAAATTACCAACTAAGTGTTCTACGTAAACGTAAACACTTTCTACCACAAGAAGACCTAAAACATGTGGGCCAAGCCCTAGTATTACCCAGACTGGATTATGGAAGTGTGACTTACCTCATTACAAATTAGCCCCTTTAAGAGCATTTCTCAACAAGGCAGCCAGACTTGTCCTTGGAACAAAAAGAAACACACACATCTCACCGGATCTAAAATCATTAAACTGTCTACCGTACGCGGCAAGAATCCAGCTGAACATTTCCTGCATGACTTTTAAGGCGTTACATCTCAATATACCCAGTTACCTGGCTCAGAAGCTAGAAAAATCAGGGGGCAGCAGATCTTCACAAAGTGTGCTCACCTTACTTCTGAAATCCCAACAAACTCACAAAAAGAGAATGGGAGCCAGAACATTCTCAGCTATCGCACCCAAGAAATGGAACTCTCTACCACTGGATGTTCACCTAATCTCTTCTAACTCCTCCTTCAAAAAAGAATCCAGATCTTTTCTACTGGCGAAGTTTATACCTTAAGACACTATAACGGCCACATTGAAAATGTATAGCCAGCAAACTCCTATGGGGTTTGTTCCCTCCTATAACTGTAATCATTCAAGACCAATCCATATTATACTATTATTCTTTATGATTTGTTTGATTCTCATGCATGTATCTCCAGTTTTATTTTTCTCAGTCCAAATGTTACACTATTCTATGTCATGTAAGCCCTCTGATACCCACTAGAGTCACTTTCACGCTATACAAAACTTTATAAATAAATAAACACCTCTCACCTCAAAAGTATTACTAGATTATACGCTGTGACACAGGACAAGACACCAATATGCAACCCAAAGGCGTTAGCCCAGTGGCAACTGGATACAGATCCCTCCGTCACCACAGACCAATGGTATTACTGCTGCTCGCAATCGCAGGCACTATCCCCCAACTATTGATTGTGCCTTTACACTTCAAATTTCTACATAGACTATGCTGCATCCCTCTGCAGTTGAAATGCATAGGACTAAACGTAGCGGCACCCTGTGAAAGATGCTCGACAGCCCTGGCAACATTCCTACATCTACTCTTGGAATGCCCCAAGATACTGGTTTACTGGGTGCAGATACACTCCACAATTCAACAAATAAAGGGACATAAGATATCCTTCACCCCACTGATCAGCCTGTTAGGATACTCTAAGGATGTGCACGAGCCTTCGCGCCGCCTAACAGCTATGCTATTATTATTAGCTAAAGGCCAGCTCGCTAAACACTGGGGAAGAAGGAGTGTCACCAAAGTTGCCACATGAGTAAAAGACATGACATATTGTCAGGAACAATTGGCCCAATATTGGGAACTAATGCCCTTGAAAAACCACCCAAAAGATATTTGGGAACGATTTCTGGTGCACCTGCGCTCATAAGCTACTACATCTCCCTAACCACCACATGCATCAATACATTTCCGCAATCCCACAATTATTTATGGGGAGAGGTTAACGTAGATTTGCTGTAGGATGACGTAGCCTAGCTTTATGTTTCACTGAGCAAACTCGAATTGATCAAGATATCCACATGACTCCTCCTATACACCTTTGTGATAATTACCTGTAAATGCTAGCTCTAGGTGTAATGTCTGGCTGACGCTTGTAATGCTCCTTACAATACAGACGATGTAAATTACAGGTAACCCTCTTTCTCTTTTCCTTTTCTTCCCTCTCTCCACCCCCATTATTGTTAGCTGCTCTTGTATGGGGATGCATCAATTGCACTATATGCTGTTTCATTTCATAAACGCCAATAAACAAAATAATTTAAAAAAAAAGATTTGCAAGTCTTGATCAGAACATATGCGTGAACTACATTCCACTTGGACCAGGTTCCTGCTTTTGCATCAAAAGCATATAGGGATACTATAGCCTCCCTTGGTGTAGTGGTGCATTACTCCTCCACTATCAAGCTGTGGGAAATTTGGTGGTTGAGAGGATGAACTGTAACTTAAAGCAATCCTTAACTGCTAGAGTGTTCGGTTCAGGACGTAGCTGGATCCATCACTTATATTGGTTAGCACTGAATAATCTACCTAAACTATCTCTGGGTGGCCGGACTGCATTTGAGATCCCCTTGGCATCAAACTGAATGTTCCAGACCTTGACGATCCAGACATTGTGGTGGCAGCCACACCACTCTTTGACATAAATGCTCATTCTGTTGTCTTACTGGATTCGCAAAACTTCCTAGACGGCCAGCCACACTAACAGTTGAAGACGTCAACCTCTGCCGGAATCTCGGGGGATTTCACAAGTTGGAAATCTCATTCGTGAGCTTCGTGATTGCAGTGAAGAAGGAATTTGGCCCATCATACTGTGCACCGGTGCCAGTCCTAGGCGTTCAAGGTAAATAACCATTATATTGCTGTGCTAGCTGGTTTTAAAGACAATCGTTTTGTCTCCATTGAACATCAAAAGTTATATCTTGTGGCTGATTCTAAACAATAGGCCTCGAGGACTCCATGGTAGTTCCCTAAACCCTCTGGCTACCATACGGGAGAGGTGTGGTGCAGTAGCCAGAGCATCTGACTCCGAAGCACAGGCTCAGGGTTCGATCACCAGCAGCAGCTCAGCTCAGCATCATGTGACTCTGGGCATTAGCTCACTTAATCACCCGCAGTGCCTTGAAACCTTGAGGTGATATGTTTGCGCTTTAAAAATATGCATTATTTATACAGGAAATTCCTCTACAGCTTGTGAGCAACATTGAAGCTGTTTCTGCACAGGGGAGGAGGCCAGTGAATACACTTCAGTTAATTTCTGATTCTGCTACAAAGCCAGCTATACAACAGAAGTGAGTACTGTACTTGCTACTGCATCTCCTGCAGATGACGCCATTTATACAGTTCCACCCGTCGTGGAGTCTGCCAGTTCTCTTCCTACACCTGTGGCTCCAGTTTGTAAACAAACTGCTTCTAGTTATTTTGTGGGAACAGATGATTTTTCATCTGATTCTTTTGACAGTTCTACTATTCTAGATACTCCTCCTACACAGGCCTGTGTTTTCCTTTCATGGCTGAAACACACTTATCTGTCCTTCCTTGTATATATGTTTGGGTAACCCTTTACTTCGTTTTTTAATTTCTTTGTATTAGATTTGTGACTGTTTTCATCTTGCTAATGAATGGCCATTATCTGCCAGAATGCTCTGCTACAGAACTGATGGACAAGGTGTTAACACCTCACTCATCTTCACATTAACTATAAAGATAACTGTCCATTGTAAACATTTCAGCTGTTTCAGTAACTGATGGACTTGTTTGGGATATGCTCCGCTATGATATTTTCGATCCTACAGACATTTTTCAGAGTCCTTATGTATTTAAGGTTTCCATGGGTGATGTTGTTGTACCTGGGTTACATTCTAACAATTGGGATGTTGACACTGTTAACCCCATGCTCTTGGAGTTGAAATATTATACTGTTTTTGAAAGTGAAGACGTGTACCTTAATTCTGCTAATTATGTTGAAATGTTTTGTTCATCATCATTACGCACATCACAATTTAATTGGAGATACTGCCCACGACACACTTTTTAATTATGCAAAATGGAAACATTGTGCAACTCTTCCGGAATGGAGTTCAACAAAATATAGGGATACATCCACATAGGTTTCTGGCCATGACTCGTCAGACCCAAAGTCTTTCTTTTTAAACTTCTCCCCAGACCACTAAAAAATATATGCTTATGTAAAGAAAACTCATATGCATGGATCTGTTTGTCACACAATTATCACTAAAAGGCTATGAGTTTTGGAAAGATACATTAAATTGAAATCAACTAGGGGTATCAAACATTGGTAGGTTTAGGAAACAGACACCCTAATTTGAGCGTGCTTGATTTCAGCACAAAAGATTTTTCCAAATTAGACAGCTCAACAGACTACGGGCCCGATTCACAGAACTAACTTAAGACAAAATCCTAAACTTGCTACTTTTGGTATTCACAGAAGTTAGGATTTTGTCTTAAGTTTGTCTTAAGACAGACTTAAGACAGACTTAAGACAAAATCCTAACTTAAGTCTGTCTTAAGTCAAACTTAAGACAAAGTCCTAACTTCTGTGAATACCAAAAGTAGTAAGTTTAGGATTTTGTCTTAAGTTAGTTCTGTGAATCGGGCCCTACATGTCTGGGTCTTGCCAAAAGTAAAGACATGCATTTACCTAATATTCCTTCTATTGCCCAATTGGACAATTGGCAACATTTAACCAATTACAGTGAAGAACTGCTTAATATTCAACTCCACACTTTCTGGTTGGTGGTATGAAATGTTAGTTTTTTTAAATTCCACACTGGGGTTTAAGGCAAGCAGACCAAACCCATGTTATTCACAATTTCAACACCCAGGGATCATTATCACCTATTCTGTAGGGAAATTGTGCCAACAGTGGTTGGAACATTTCACACTGACTGCAGTCAAACGACATCTCTCTGTCCTGTCAGATGACAAGGATCTATCAGATTTCTTGTTGGGTCCGAAGTCTCTACATTCCAAAAGATTCATTTCTGTCACTTACACTGAAATTTGGCAATTGTCACAAATAGAAACAGCTGGTATTTAAGATAATGTTGTGTAGTTCTTATAAACATATGTAGGATCTGCACGTTTAGACAAAATAGGCTATGGGATTGGTATCCAGCCTGATTCCTGCTACCTCACACTGCCCCTATGCAACCCTCTTACCATGGAGTGAATAGTTTCTGACAACTGTCGAACAAGACAACCCTGATCCCTCAGAATCGTGGGAACAGTACAGTACTTTTCGCTCAGTCACTCGTGCTCATTTTGTCCCAGAGAAATATACAGAATAGATGGTGGGGACGTTTTCCAATAAGTAGTTTTTTAAACCAACGTCATTCTAATGTAAAATAGGCGTGCTGAAACAACCATAAGACAGAAACAGATATAAATGATTATAAGCACCAATAGAGTAAAAGGATGGTAGATTCCTACCATAGTGCGAAAACAATCAATACAGTCAAGCATATAACATACATGACAGTAATAAATGCGTCCTCCTACTAAGCCACCATATCTAGATGTACCTACGTGCACCTAACATGTATGTAGTTGTAGAGCCAAGAATTCACCTAGGATAAAGCCAACCACATTACCTGAAGTGAGAGACTGTGGGACACTGTTTTGGTCTCGAGATGGACATCACATGAGTGTTGTCAGACCACTGCCAGATGGAGTGTCTGCATGCAGGAACCTCAGCGTCTTGCGTCAGTGTGCCAGCATTGAAGTCATTTTTCTCTTCTCCCTGCCTCAGCAAAGATATGGTGTTTATATACCCAAAGAGGACCCTCAGGGGATCTACCTTGCTGTGTCATGTCTGACTAGGATGACGGAAGGAATGACCCTCATACATAATTATTATGCAGGAGACAATAGTCCTGCTTAGATTCCAAGAATCCTTATGCATAATGAATGAGGCTAGTTTATGGAGAAAACCTCACTTCCTTTAGGCAGTACCGTAACTAGGAAAAAGTCAATTCCAAGAACCGTTATGTAGTATAATGGCAAGGGAAATATAGGTGAAAGGTTTGGTTACTACCTGAGCCTATATCGGGCTACCTGTATGAAAAATAACACCCTCTCCTCACCTGACTGCACAACATACTAAAAAGAACTAAAAATGTACTTCTAAAATAAGCTAATACTTAATAAGTCTATATGTAAAAAAAATGCGTAAAAAAATGCTAAAGGTGTAGAATATGCTGTAGAAGTCAATTAAAATATGTTCGTATATGGTCTGAACAACTATGAGTGCCTAAAAGCCATGCTGTTCTGCAAGAGAGGCCTAAAAAAGAGTGGTTTTGATATAAAATTCCAAGTTTGGTTGTTTATGATAAAGGCCACATTTTTTCCAGCACATGATGAGCCAAATGTTTGTGTCCTGTGTGGGAGCTGCAACATCACTGCTGCTTGCGATTTCAGACGACGATCCCTGCAACACCTCACAGATCCGGTCAGTCGAGCACAGATGATCTTATGTAGTGCCCACAGCCAATGCTGGGGAAGCCTGTACGTTGTCCATGGCCTGGATGCCTCTAGAGGAGCCGGTCTCCGCCCCAACAGGAGCTGAAGCATCCCGTGGTGGCTCTAAGAATTTAGACATCAACATGGGAATACATTGAGGACACAGCAGTACACGGCCCATTAATGGGTCCAGTAAAGCATCCACATGCGGTGGCACAACCGATGGAAGTGTTAGACAGGGATCCAACACACATTCTTGTCCGCAGTACAGGCATCGGAGGACAGGCAGAACACAGTCAATCCAGACTGGTCTAAATGATAGGAACCAAGACTCGCTTAGTTCCCGAAGGCGAGATGTGCCCTGATGGATTACCATGCGATCACAGGTCTCCTTGGTGATTGAGATGTCAAAAGCGTAGCAGAAAAATTGCAATCACAATTCCTGCTATTATTAACAGGATTAGAGGTAATCCTCCAAAAATGCTTCCAAATATGGAGTGTATGAAGGCTGAAATCACTCCGAAGACTGTCTGAAAGGTGCTTAACAGTCCAGAACCTATGGTTTTAAATAGGTGTACTATACCCTTTGTATCAGACATCTTAAAGATACGTTGTGCCATTTCTATGAAATGGAAAGGGCAGTTTGTTCTTACAAGTGCCAGTATCTCAGCTGAGGACCTTGTGACCTGAAGATCAAAAGTCTCTTGGGTGGAGGTTAAGGGCATGGTTTTCTGTAGAAGCATGGCTTTCATTCTGCTCTGAGGATCACACTGTATAAAGGAAACATTCAATGAAGGCCATAACGGTGCCGCCCTGTCTGTGTGTGTCTTTGGAAACAATACTTGCATACAACAAGTAAACATGGAGCCTACAGTGACAAGACATGCCTTGCGCGGAAGCATCCCACAACAACCTTGATCATTCAGCGTCAAGTAATTCCCATTTGAGATCAACCTGAACACCGGATTAATCACGGCAGCCGGGGACCCTTTCAAATGACAGGATAAGTTTACAAATGAACCGTTACAGGCCCCATGAAGAATGATATCCTGGCAGATGAGAGATCCACTGAAAGAGTTTTTGCAGTCTGTACCGCTGAGAAACACTTCCATGTCCCCACTCCTATATCGAAATATATACGGTAATTCCCAAGACTCCTTGATGAATTCCTTACCCATTTCTTCATATCTGCCTGCCTGTTGTTGTTCTCGGCAATATTGAAACAGGAACGGTGTGACCGGCAATGTTTTATGGCTATGAATTAACCATTCTGCGGATGGTGACTCTGCCACAATGAAAGGAAATTGGTCCAGTTTTTCAATACGCATCATTGTATATTTTGCTCCACTCTGTGCCATTGTTATCTGCTTCTTAGTTAGATTGTATGCAGAGAACAGGGAGGTGCTGATGTAAAATCGCCACAGCACACAACCAGAACGCAACAATTGTAGCATCCAGCTTAACATAATAGAGCATAGCTGAGATTGTCCGTGTTGTAGTATGGACAAATTCTGTTCTAGTATATCTATAGCAGAAGATACAACGTTGCCCAGTGAATAAATCCTGGATGTTAATGTTGTCATACCATTATTATTAAGGCCTTTTCTAAGTTAATCCTATCAATTTCACAAAGTCTCTCGGCATCTTCCTGTTGATGAGATATTTTCCAAATTTTATTATAAACAGCATATAAGAAACTCTTCTGACGTGGCTTCGAGAGACCCAATAAAAAGTCACTTAAATCGATGTTTTCTGACAGTAAGGATAAGTGTTGTTTCACCTGTGATAGTGTCAAGGTTTTTAGCCAATCGAGGCATAACTTCTCAACACTGTATGATGTCACCACTCCCGGATGTTCTCATTGTACTTAGCGTTGTTCCGGCCTATGGATACTAAACCCTTCTGTGGTACCTCTGAATCTTGTTTGACATCTATTTGTGTCTGTAGGCCAAACTAACTATCTCATCCAATCAAGGTCTGATGAATTGTATGAAACTGTATGTGTGATGTCATCTACTGTATCCCCACCATGTGTTATAAAGGTTTGCCACCCCTCAAAGTGCAATGGTGAGAGAATCCGAGGTGTGTTCAAATCCTTGTTCTTGGCTAGTCCAAGACAGGAAGTCTGTTGCACAGAGTCATTCAGAAGAATGATTTGCTGTGGAATGAGACACGCTCAAAAGAGTGGCTCTGTTCCCTGTACTTGCCATTCCTTTGAAGCCCAGATTGATTTTATGTCTATTGTGTCCTTGCATAAGTCGAACCCTGTTAAGACAGTTGGAAAATAAAGGATGCAGAGTAAATCTGATTGGTGTTTGTTAGCATATTTTTTTGTGCAGTTGTAGGTGCAACCTTATAGACTGCACCTTCGGGTCTGAAGTTATAAACCCTGAAACATAGGAAAACTTCTGTTTGAACATTCGTAAACTACCTTTCAGTGGTGTTGGGCAATGTTCCTATTGGTGGTATGTAAAAACATTATGTGGGATACTGGATTTATGTAAAAAGTGATGACCATAATGTTGGTAACAGTACATTGCGTCGAAATCAGTTGTGTCCTTTTAATGCTTGGAAATTCAGCTGATTGTTCTAAATCAGACAAGTTATTTACAGTTTCAAAAACCCAATCGTCAGAAATTTATTGGAGGTAATGAAATCAATTAAAGACATTTTAAATACATTTTATATATTTTCAAAAGTTCAGTCAGACTAAATACATCACATGAAACTATGTCCCAAACTATACCATCAGGAATTGAAACAGCTGTAATGTTCACGAAGGACAAATCTCTTTGATCTCGATGAGGTGATTTGAGGTTTCAGGACCAAGTTCACATTTGATACTGCAGAGTGTTCTGGGAGATAGTTTCCATTCATGAGTAAGCAAAAGACAGTCACTAGGCCAATCCAGAATAGAAAAAACAATATTCCAGTTATTATCCAGAGCTGTAGCCATGGCAAAACGAGGTAAGTCTTTTTCAGAAAAATGTAATAGTCATGAAGTTGTTGTTTATGGGAAACTGGAGCTGGCATTGATTCAGGTTCACTGGGATCAAGACAGAAGTTGCCAAAGTCGATAAAGTAGCCAGCTGCAGTTTAATCTATTTTTGGTAGCTCAGCAGATTTTGTTGAACGTGTAGACACCTCTTGTAGAGGCATATTTATGTAGATATCGGTGGTAGGCCGAATTGATATTTGTGTTCAACTTGTGTGTTGATGTTATGTTTCAACAGGAACAAGTTCCATTTCATTGTTGGTGAGTCCATTACTTTGTATTGGTGAGTCTTCAAATGTTTTGAGTCTTTCTGTATGAACTTCCTGTATGGTAGCGAGAGGTGAGTGGCGGCTACCCAGGAGCCCTACTATTCAGTATCAGCCACATAGTGTGGTTTGATCAGATCGATGAAGACAAATCTCTTTTCTTTTTTACCAGCAAGAGACAGAAGAAGTACTGTACCTGTTCCTTCGACAGCCAGGACAGGTACAGGCTTTCTCTATGATGGCCCAAATTATTTCTTGTCCACCATCTTTTCTCTGACCAGATCCCTGACTTTTGGGATCCAAGAGGTCTGGCAGTAACTGATTTGACGTCCCCAGTGGCGGTGTGTTTTATTTGCACATTGCTTTGTAGTGCCCGGAATTCATTGAAATCCTGTAAAAAAGTCAAACGTTTATTGATGTCAAATGGTTTGTCATCTGCCACTGTGCTTTCATAATCAAGATCAGGTACCCACATTCTCATCCCAAATAGGACTTCGTAAGGAGTGACACTTGACAATTCTTGGACAATATTAAATAAATTTAATTTTAGTGTTTTGAGAGGCTCCAATTGGCAAAGAATGCTTTTTTTTAGTAAGTGGCTTTTGTACCATACCCCAGTAGCCATTGCGAAAATGTACAGTAATATTTCATCCACCTGTTTTAGATGTAGTCAACTGGACTTAGCCAACTGGTCTCATATAATGGTCTATTGTCCCAAAATTAAGGCATTTTGGGACGGAATATTTACTTTTCTCTATGCTTATTTAAAATTTACGGCTCCTTGTTACGTTGTACATGGATTTGATCCAGAGCTTAAATTACCCGAATCTTTGGCGAAACTTATTTATATTATAGTAGCAGTTGCTAGATCATTGATACTTCAGTACTGGAGGTCAGAGACGGTTCCAACTATGGATGAGTGGTATCAAAAAATCAAGAGAGTTAGAAAAATGAATTTATATTTGCTCAAAGGATAGGGGGATTGAGGAAATTTACAAAAATTTGGGAATCTTACTTTGATTAGACTGTTATCTGATTATGATTAGCAAATCCGATTTCAGATGCCGGAACTGTTGTTTATATGTTCTCCTGGAAATGTACTTTGTTTTTGTTATACCTTTGTTTTTTATTTATATTGGACTAATTGTAATAAAAGGAAATGTCATGTACTTCAATAAAAGATTTTTTTTTTTTTAAAGTTAGGAGTGACACCTCCTAGGGAACTTCTTGGCACATTGTTGAGAGCTCTCGGGACCACATATAGGTAATTGACCCTAATACCACCCAAACCTAATACCCTTGCTGTTAAAGATTTCTTTAAGTCCTGTTTTTTCCTCTCCACAACCAAATTTACCTCAGGATGGTATGCAGAGGAGTACCGCATACTCAAACTTCCCATGGCTTCCTTGTAAGCCCTAGAGCTAAACACGGGGCCACGGTCATAATATAATGTGCCAACTGCATATGTACCTTTGAAGACTTTCACAGTTTGAGTGTCAGCCGAGCGCTGAGGCCAAACCCACAGGAATCTGGAGCATAAATCCTCTGCCACCAAGATATACTTGTTAGCCCCATCTGATTGTAGGGGGCCGCAGTGGTCCAAATAGACACAAGCGAGTGGTCTGTCTGATATCAATAAGGTGTCTGTACTGGACGTGCTACGGTGAAACCCTTCATCTGCTGACAGATGTCACACTTTAAAACAACATTCTTTGTCTGTTTAGTTAATCCTGGAGACCAATAGCGTGAAACCATTGTGGTAACTCCTGCATGTGCAGAACCCAGACCCTTGTCTGCAGCTAATATTAAGCCTAATCTGCGATCCATGTTTGCTATTACTCTATCTCCCACTCCTGGAATCTGAGCATACAGATTGTTATTTGCATCTAACTTGTAGAAGTATTTGAGTGGAATTGTCTTTGGTACAACTGAGCTGTTTTTGCGTGACGCAATGAAAGTTACCATTATGACTCCGTATATTCTCGTTCTAGAATGAGTGATTGCAGCTACAGCAGCAGTTTGTGCTGTCCCTTTAGCAGCTTCATCAGCCAATGAATTCCCTTCAATGTGAACGACATCACGTTGATGACTCAGTGTGTGTATCACGCAAGCTCTTGGCAGTTCCTTTTTTTAACTCAGTTACCTGTTTGCATAGCAATTTAAGTTTAATTGTGCAACCTTTGAGTCTTTTAGCCCATTCTGACCCCAGTAGTGAAGATATTCCTTGTATGACTGGACACAATAAAATGAATCAAACACAATCAGTGTGGGAAATTCTCCATCCATATTTATAAGTGCCAATAACAGGGCTTTTAATTCTGCCAGCTGTGTAGTGCAGTATCCTAGAGACTGTGTCTTCGTACTGCTAGGATGGAACTTGCCTTCCTGCATACGACCCTTCACAATCGCACACACGGCGCTGCATTATTGTTTACTTCCTATGGCCTGCTGAGCAGATCCGTCAGTGTGAATATTAGATTCATACTGATCTATAGGCATTATTTCATTCGGGAGAGGGTATTCTTGTTCATATTGCAGGAATGCTTGTGTTTTAGGTGTATAGTCAAATTTGTAATCTACATCTGTTGCATTGAGAGAATTAGCCCATTGTTTCCATCTTGGATGTAATGCTTTAGCAATTGGAACCCATGCCTTTGTGACAGCCACTAACGCCTGTACTGGAGTCATGGCAATTATTTGTTTCCCCCGAGCCAGTGCTCTTTCTCTCACTACAACAGTCTGTACTAATTTCAGACTTTTTTCTGTGGAAGCAAAACTAATTTCTGCATTTGTGTATAAGTGTGATTTATATGCTATAGGTACTGTTTCGCCTTCATTGAAAGTTAGATAAGTGTACCCAGAATGACCCGCTAGAACACGTATCACCAATGCCTAATTGAAAAATCAGGTCTTTTTCGGTCGTAGAAAGGTTGAACTTTTTCTGCATAATCTAAAATGTAAATTCTGTCAAAATTGAGGAATTCCAATTTGGATTGTACATTTTTCAATGATTTAGGAGGTTGGAGCAACACACACTTTTTTACAAAGTTAGCTGCTAGGCTTTTCCCTTCACTTGAAAGCCCATGTCCCAAAAATAGGACATTGAGTTGGGCTATTTTCGTTTTTTTAAAGTTAAATTTGTAACCCTCAGAGGCGAACACCAAAATTATGTTGCTCACCCTTGGCAAATAATCCATTAGGAAAAATTCCAAGAGATAGAAAAGACCTTCACACTCCCAAGTGTATCCACCCTCACCTAGTACATTTTTTTTCCGTAATGCGTTATGAGTTATCTGGTGGAGGTAATCCAAAACTTGTCACAGTGATAATTAGTAAAAAATGGTGATCCAAAATGTAATTGATGACCGTTTCAAAATATGATCCTTAATACCGTATGTTAATCATGATGACTAATTAGTATGTAATGTGAAAGGTAAGTTTTTTATGGAAAGTGATCAACAGGTCTTTCAAAAGAGTGATTGTGCCCCAAAAGTAATCCAACTGTGCATCCTCGAGTCATCCTCGAGTCATGCTCGTACCTTGTTATAGTTTAAGTCTGTTGGAAACGTGATTCCAAAGTTCATCTACATATTCTACAAACAGCAAGATAAGTCATCTTAAACAGAGATTCAGGTTATGGAAACTCTGCAATCCATAGTATTGTACGTCAGTCAGTGTTTACAAAACCGCAGCTTCAAAATTGTCTATCTAACTTGTGTTAAACTTTCAGGTTATAAACTGTACTTAATCCGAAAGTGTTTGAGTGTTGAATCACATTTGTGGTGCCTATCACGCGTCAGAGTGAACCAAAGTGACGGCACATGATGGATACAAGTGCGTTAAAGTGGTATTCGCAAAGGCATATAAGACAGAATGTTAAAGCAAACCCGAACTGTTAGGTTCAATAAAGTTATTCAAAAAAGTTATAGACTCAATTTGTGCACTATAATAAAGATTTGTCATGATAAAAAATGTGATACCTCTACAGATATACTAAAGAGCTTCCACTATTAACATTCCTACGTACATGGAGGATCTAACATAATAACCTTATGTAATCTGTCAGAGATCAGAGATACATTAAGGACTCCAAACCCATTTCTAGTTAACAGTTACTGTTAGCTATATAGATTTAAAAAAATACAACATTATCATCATAATTCTGATATTGTTCATTAAATACTAGATGTTATATAAGGTTGAATTGATCTAGGTTCTACAAAAAACAGTTCATTCAGTCCTTTCGGACTCACCGAGTACAAAAGATTTATCCATTGCATTTTTCTTTGAAGTAAAAACATTGTATTATTTCAACCCATCTTAATGGGTACGAGTTCTAGGATGAGAAATCTTAGCTGGCTGATGTTGTGAATTTGGGAATTGAAATGAACAGTTATTGTAGATTTTTTGTTATTCGGACGGATGTTCGACCCACAACCCAACAACATCAGCCACCTCCTGACACCAAGAGACACCACCCATAACCACCCGCTTACCGCATGGAAGCCACTCACCACACGGAACACCACATCCAACATGACCTCTATTGATGCCCCTGCCTCCACCAGGTCTTCAAACTTGGACACTAAGAAATCGGCAGTGCATTCACCGCCATTGTCAATGCTTCCATTACCATGGCTACCTTCCCCAACTCATGAAAACACGCAGAGGTCAAACTCGTCCTGAAAGAACCCACTGCTGACCCCAAAAAACTCAAAAAAGATTGCTCCATCTCACTCCTCCCTTCCCCAGCCAAGGTCCCTGAGAAAGCCATCAAACGCCAGCTCACCGAACACCTTGAATGCAATAACCTACTTGATACCTCCGAATCCTGCTTCCATGCCAACCACAGCCCCAAGACCGTCCTGATTGCTGCAACAGATGACATGAGCCCTGATCCTCCTCAACCTCTCAGCAGCATACAACACCTTATCCCACCACACCCTCTTCAGAAGACTCCACCACATCAGCGTCCAGGGAGACGCCCTCAAATGGATCACCTCCTTCCTCACGGGACGCACATAGAGAATCTGCTTAATGCATTTCATCTCCGACCCTAAGAGAATCCTATGGAGTGTTCCCCAAAGTTCCTTTCTCAGTCCCACCTTGTTCAAAGCCTATATGACATCACTAGCCAACATCATCTGCACCCATGGACTCAACATCATCTCCTACACAGATGACACCCAACTCATGCTCTCTCTTCCACCAGCAGAATCAACTTTCAGAACACCATGACAAGTGTCTGACTGGAAGAGGTCCAACTGCCTGAAGCTCAAAATGGACAAGATGGAAGTCCTAATCCATAATTCGGACCCACGCCTGCAACCATGGACCACGACTGCAACATTGGCCTCATCCAGAAGAGCAAACTCACCATGAAGTGTCATGTCAACGCAGTATCCCCCTCCTGCTTCCATACCCTCTGCATGCTTTGAAAGATCTTCAGGTGAATCCCCATCAACAACCGGAAAACAGTCACACAAGCTCTCGTCACCAGCTGATTGGACTATAGAAACAATCTCAAAGCTGGCACCACCACCCATCTCCTAAAGCGATTTCAGACCATACAGAATGCTCCAGCCCTACTCATCCTCAACCTCCCCAAACAGGATAGCATCACCTGGAACCTCAGAAGCCTCCACTGGCTCCCTATCCAGAAGAGATGTCAGTTCAAGATGCTAACTCATGCCTACAAAGTCCTCCACAACATTTACCGGCCTACATCAACCACCACCTGAACTTCCACCAACCTGCCAGACAACTACACTTCACCTATCTCGCCCTCATTCCCCGCATACATTGAAGCCACAGCTGAGGTAATTCCTTCTCCTACTTGGACGTCAGGTCCTGGAACAACAAACAACCTCCCCCTCTACCTGAGAACATCACCTTCACTCACAGACTTCAGAAAAGGAATCAAGACCTGGCTCTTCAACTAAAAACCTGCGAGACTTCAGAGCCTGGATACCCCCAGGGGTGATTAGCCACGTCTATGTTAGGAACCGTGCTGGGACAGATGTTACTCATCTGAATTGTCTAGTTTGTGCTCTACTCAGTGGCCCATTCAGGAACCATGTTTTCCTGATTTCTAAAATCATGTTGTAAGCCTGCCTTCTAAAATACATGTTGTAAGCAAGAACATTCTGGATTCATAATGTTGTTTTTACCAATGGTTTTATCACATTTATTTGAGCTCTTCTGTACCCCCTACATTTTTAGTGTATTCCAAGGTGCAATGCTTCAAACGCAGCTGTAGGTACACTGTATCACGTGCCCCTATCACGTGCCCCAGCAGCTGTAAATGTCACGTTCCTAAACACACAACTGAGTCTATAAATAGCCACACCCAACAGCACGCGGCACTTGGCTTTCTGTCTCCACTTCTGAGAGCATCATCGGGACTTTGACAGTATGGAATCCTCGAGGCATCTCCCTGAAACACACAGATCTTGGACCCTCACTGTGTGATCAAGGAACAGCTGATCATCTCTTGAACCAGCTGGCAGGAAGCGATCAGTCATCTTTTCCCTTCATAGCTGAAAGCCGGCTACAGCAGCTAAGTGAACCTTTTAAATTCAGCACGTCTTGTTATTTTGTGACAGACATTTCTTAGGAAAGGAAGCACAGTGAGAAACTGAATCACTGGGGGGGACCTACCTAAGGTCCAGTTGTGTGAGACCAGCCGTGAGGGCAACGGCTTTGCAGAGCGGCACTCTCTCCCTGCTGCGTGGAGGACGGGCGTAGCCAGCAGCTCCCTTTTTCGCGCCATGAGGGCAACGGCAAGGAAACCACAACTCCCAGGTGCACCGGGACCCGCGGCGCACTTCCGACGCCACCACCTGCGTCCGGAGGCGCTACAAATCACCAGAGCGTCTCCCGCCCCGCGGGACGCGCGCGGGCAGCTCCGGGCGAAGCCCAGGCAAAGGGCGGGCAGTCTGCGGCAGTCCGGGCAGAACGAGGCTGGGCTGGGCCACGGACCTTGGCAGCTGCAGATAAGACGTATTCCCTATTTACTGTGAGACTGTTAGGTTTTTAGAGTATGGTATTTCTAATATAATATTTGTGCTACATTTTTACTATACCGAGTGATTCATGAAAGCTACGGTGTTTTAAGTATTGATTTTGTTTTGTTTTTGTTACCCAACCTTTACTATGTCTATACTCCGTTCTGCTAAAACTACCTCATTATCAGCTACGATGGACAACTACTTAGTCAAAGTAGTAAATAAAATTAACAATGATCGACGAGCCTCATTGGAACGGGGTAGCCCCCCAGCTTCCCCCACTAACGTCTGTACCCCTTTTGTCACCCCGGTGTTTGATAATATCGGTAATCGAGGCATCCAGCCTACTATTAACAATGTAACTATCAGTGAAATTCCAGTTTCGTCAGCACTAAGTCAGGTTGTGCTAGATGATGATCTCTTTGAGACTTTTCAAAGTACTTCCCCGGTGCGCAGAGTAGTAAGGGCTTGCAGGAAGCTTCCTAATAAACGGGGGGCAAAAAGAAAACCAAAAAAGTGGATATACCGTCTAAAAATATAGTGGGAACTGAGGCCTCAGAAAGGGAAGGGACGACCACTTTGAACCCTGAGCAATTCAAGTTACTGGCTAGCATTATTGAAGCCCAGATGGAAACGATTATTAAACCACTAGTAGCCAAATTAGACCAGGTTTCTAACGAAGTAACCAGATTGGGTGGCCTTCTGAAGACACATGTTGCCCAGACCGAAGCCAAGAAGGTCACTAAAACGGGCAACAATATCAGCAGTGTAAATAAAGAAGTAACATTACCATCTGAGGGGGGGACTAGGGTAAACCAAATGGCTATACCTGCCCAATAACCCACAGCAAGCCAGGGAAATCAAGTGAGCCAGGGAAACCAAGTGAGTCAGGGAAACCAAGTGAGTCAGGGAAATAAAGTACCTATGGGAGGTGAGAATGCAGGGGGGTGGGCGGGAGTGAGGAGGAGACGTTTTATTAATCTCCCCCCAGATTGCGCCCCCTATGTGGTTGTTTTAACCAACGTTCCCCCGGCTGATTCCCATTTAAGTCAGTCCCAACAGGAATCCCATGACTCTCTCAAGAATAAAACCGTCTCATGGTTACACAAAAACTGTGGGTTCCCAATCACGTATACAAATGATATAGTAACAACCAGAAGGGTTAACTGTATCGGTGATTCTAGGAAGACCAGTTCGGGGGATTGTGTTATTATCAATTGTAACTCCTTCCATGCTGAAGACGAGCTAAGCTCGTCATCAGCGTTACCTACCATGTGCTGATGACGAGCTGAGCTCGTCATGTAACGCAGTATATGTAAAAATGCTGCATACCGCGGGAAAAACGGCCGCACTCATGCGGTTAAGCACCCCCAACATGTTGCTACAGTTCTGCTTAGAGCAGCTTCCTTACCGCTAGTTGAAAATGGTGTATGTGTCCGCCCGCCTGCCTTCTTCAATAGCCATTTAAGTAATGTAACCCCTATTGATACTTACCAATTGATGCCGTCCTCACCCTTTCTTAGACCCGATTCTTAGACCCGTTTAGTTATCCCTTTACAAAATCGCTTCCATGCTTTAAGTAGCTTGGATTGCAATGATTGACTTAATCTGGATAATCCACTGTCCCGGTGCGAGATTATTGACCACCCAGCTGTTGGAATAACTGAAAGCCCTACAGTTTCCACGTTAATTAGTTCTGGGAATCCTAACCTGTCAATTGAATGTGAAGGTTTGCCTAATGGCAAACCAAGTGAAATAGATAGATCCATTGTATCCTTACCATCGGACAGGGCCTGTACAGGGGGTAACGGGTTAATCGTTACTAGCTGCAACATTGCTGTACTTAAATCAAAGGGGAACGTTTTGGGCTAGTCAAACTTTATTAATAGCTACGATATTCATTGTTTCCAGGAAACTTGGTGCAGGAAAGAAGTAAACTATGAAGGTTTTGTCTCTTACAACTTGCTGGCGCAGGGGAGCAGGCCAGGTAGAGCAAAAGGTGGTTTATTAATCTTAATTTCCATTAAACGCCCAATTATTGTAAAAAAGTATATCACTGTAGGTGCACACGCCCAGATCCTTTGGTTTTTAGAGGGTTGTGATCATAACATTCTTCTGGTAAATTATTAAAATAACATTTTCGATAGCTCTATGGTAGCAGTCGTTGATGAATTGGCTAGTACTGTCGAGAATTTAATTTCAGAAGTAAATGTTTCTTTTGATTTTATCTGGGTTGGTGACTTTAATACCCCACTATATGAAATGCCAACTGGGAAAATATGTGGATTTATTGATGATACCGGCATGGATGATTTACACTTTGGCCATAACCGGTATGGTGAAGCATTAAATAATTTTTGGGGATGTTACGACCTTGAAATATTGAGGTTCCTAAAAGATGAAAATGGCCAAATTATCCCTACATTTAAGAATTGGTGCTCCAGCTCAGTTATCGATCATGTGATCGTCTCTTCTAATGTTACATCTCGTTGTGCCTCCCCTAGGATTGAAATATCTACCTTAAGTGATCATAATTGTATAATTTTGAGAACTACTTTATGGAGTAACCATTCTGTCAATGTGGGTACTATAGCCTCCAATTTGGAACCCCACAGACCCAACGGAGTTCGTTTACGGTGGGTAGGCGAAAAAGCTACCGAATTAACCTGCTCAATTGTCAGGAACTGTATGGGTGAAATTTCTCTCATACTAGACAAATGTACTGACCATAAACTGGTTTTACCTGCTTTTAATGACATTAATAAATCTATTGAGGCTAGGTTCACTAAATCTATAGGGGGCCAGCGTAAAAATAAACTGGCCTGGTTTGACCACTCATGTACCCGGCTACTAACCGAATTAAAACACGCTCTAGCCAAAAAGCCCAGGAACTCTGACTCTGTAATAAAATTAAGAAGAGAATATAAGTTTGCCTTAAAGCAAAGGAAGAGTGAGTTACAGCAGATGGCATGGGATTCCCTTAACCAGGCTGCCGAGTGCTCCGATAGTACTTTGTTCTGGGCTACTGTGAATTCCCCCTTCTTTAAGGATGAAAATTTGCCAGAGTTAACATCTAATGTCCTGAGTGATGATTGGATAGTTCATTTTTCTGAGATTTTTGACTCCAATCGTCGAATGGATACAGACCTGAGAAGGTGGGAAATCCTACCTCTGGATATCACAGTCAGCGAGGTAGAACTAGGCATACGGGCAAGTAAGGGGGGAAAGCCCAAGGACCCGATGGAGTGCCCATCGATGTCTATAAAGCAGTGCCGGAGTTGTGGAGTCCCCTTCTGGGCATTGTTTTTAATGCAGGAGTATGTACCGAGTCCCCGGAAACATGGGGCGAATCAATTATTATCCCGATACATAAAAAGGGAAGTAGGTCTGAGGTAAAAAATTACCGTCCGATCTCTCTTCTTGACTCTTCAGTCAAGATTATGAGTCGAGTTATGCTAGTAAGGTTAGAGGACTGGGCCGAGGAAGAGGGCATCCTCGCTGATAGCCAGCTTGGATTTAGAAAGGGCCGGGGTACACTCGAGCAGTGTTTAAACTTCAATCTTTTGACCGGGATTTATACCGAAGCCAAACCAGGGTCAACTTCACCTTTGCTTCGCCGACCTCAGTAGTGCCTTTGACATGGTTGACCATTCTATTTTATGGCCAACCCTGTTACAGTTAGGAGCACCAAAGGGCATAATCTATTTCTTGGCCAGGCTGGATATGAAATTAACAACTTCTGTACGTTTTGGCATTAATGGGGAACGCACCCCAAAATGTGGAGTTGGAAGAGGGATTAGACAGGGCTGTGTTTTGCCCCCCTTCTTTTTATTTTAGTTATTAATGGAATCTACGAGATTTTAAAAAGTGTTAAAGCAGATGCCCCCATGATAAATGGTTCCCCTGTGCCGGTGTTATTATACGCCGATGACTCTGTTCTGCTCTCTAGAACACCGTTAGGACTGCAGCGTTTGATTAATAGATTCTCCACCTTTATTAACTATAGGAAATTAATAATTAACAAGGGGAAAACATTTATCATGACGTGTGGGGCTAAAATTAAAGCAACTAACAGTTTATTTATCGATAAAGAGAAGGTGCGTCAGGTGGATACTTTCTGTTACCTAGGTATAACCTTTTCCAATGATAGATTGTGGTCCAATGAATTTAAAAACATTTGTATTAAAATGGCAAAAAATGCACATGGTGTTTTTAGATTTGCTCATAAGGTTGGGGACCGACGTATAAATGATATGCTCAAGATCTATCAAGCCAGGTGTGTCACTATTGCACTATATGGAGCCGGAGAATGGGAGTATAGATGTGACCATAAATTGCAGCAGGAGGAAACATTTTTAAAAAGCTCCTGTTGTTGCCAACTTCTGCATCTACCGAGTTAATCCATAGGGAGACAGACACCAATTTTTTTGATCGACCAATTATCCCTGAGGCCACTTATGATCTGGCGGTCAATTTGGCTTCAGGAGGAACAATCTTTTACCAGATTGATCATTGAGGGCTGTCTCCGATTGGACAAATACTCTGGTTAAAATATGTGATCAGTTGTTTCTACGAGATTTTTAATCTACATGTCCTTGCTGATCCCAGTGCAGCGGCTCTAATTCCAAAATCCGAGCTGAAATCGAAATTTTTGGCCTTTTCAGTAAGAAAGAGAACTGTGGCTAATGGATCT
This sequence comes from Lissotriton helveticus, assembly GCF_964261635.1. Lineage (NCBI taxonomy): Eukaryota > Metazoa > Chordata > Amphibia > Caudata > Salamandridae > Lissotriton > Lissotriton helveticus. The sequence goes on from NC_136062.1 coordinate 461,314,224, forward strand.
CTATCAACTGTTAAATTTTATAATAGCTATACCATTACCGAAGGCTTCCCTCTTTATTTAATATGGGTGACAAGGCCATCACACACATTTTTGCTAACCAGGCTGAGGCTTGGTGTAGCACACCATTTAGTAGCACTGCCTACTATCAGAAAGCATCCGCAAGGGCCTTGTATGTGTGATGGTGTATCTAGACAAAGCACCGTGCACTTTCTCTTGATCTGCAAACTATAAGAATTTTCGTACAACCTATTTAAAACCGTTATTTCTTAAATATGGCGTGCGTACAGTTTTGCAGGCTATGAGTCTTATTTTTAACTTGCAACATGTCGATGTTTAACTGCTACGTTTTTAATCCAATCTGTAAAAATTAGGAAAAGTATGTGCTTTTAAATTATTGTGTCTGTTATATTATGGTAGTTTACCTTTATTTTGTAAATAACTGTAATTATTATGCAATGTATGTATCTTTGTGCTTTTATGGTCATTTTTTATGCACCGAATAAAGCTTCATGACTGACTGACTGACTGACTGAATCACTGAATACATTTTGCCCTCAGAAGCTTTGAAAAAAGACATTGGTTTGACTTTAATGAAAAGTGCTGATACTTTCCTGATTTAAATGAAAAGCTCTGTAATTTCTTTAAGCAATATTTTTAAGGAGTCTGAGTTGTGATTAGATTTCCTTAATAACTGAGACATTGTAGCTTTATGCAGAGACATTGTAGCTTCATGCTTTTCGTATCATCACCCACATTAAGTTGAGTAGGGGTTTAGAGCCATTTATGATAATTGTAGGAAGAAAGCAGAAGCCAAGCTTATAATTTGTTGTTTATTCCTTAGCAATGGTGTATTCAAGGTCTATGAGAGAAAACCGCTATTCCTAAGAGAACAAATACTTCCCTGTTAGAAACTTAAGGTAATTATTATGTTGTAGTAAGATGCATTTGTTATAGGTATGGTGCATAAGTTAATTACATAGGGGCCGATTCACAGAACTAACTTAAGACAAAATCCTAAACTTACTACTTTTGGTATTCACAGAAGTTAGGATTTTGTCTTACGTTTGTCTTAAGATAAACTTAAGACAGACTTAAGACAGACTTAAGACAAAATCCTAACTTAAGTCTGTCTTAAGTTTGTCTTAAGACAAATGTAAGTCAAAATCCTAACTTCTGTGAATACCAAAAGTAGTAAGTTTAGGATTTTGTCTTAAGTTAGTTCTGTGAATCGGGCCCGAAGGCAATAATAGGGTTTTAAATACATTTCTTGATATTTAGGTGCCTTTCCTGTTAACAAGAATCAAAATCCTAGCAGGCCCAGAAAACAGACGGTTGCAGCTCTCTCTTGTTTTCTCTCTCTCTCCAATTCCCCTTGCATTTTGGAATAACTGCCAAGGCTTCTGTTAATCAGTAGTGCTGAGAGTTGTTCTTAGAGGGTTAAGGAGCCAGCATCGCCCCTACAAACGCTCCTGGAATTCAGGTGAGTGGCTGGTCTCACAACTTGACACTCTATAAGTAGTGCTTTATTGATTGATATTGGAATCCCAAGATTGAATGGTTTTAAAGGGAGAGAACCTACAATGTCTCAACTGCGCACTGCCAATTCTCACTTCAAATATAAGCACTTCCCATTTTAAGTAAATCCTTAAGGGGTGCTGCTTTACGCTAAAATTGAAAATACATTTTGAGTAGCATTTGATCAGACACAAGTAAGACTTTAACTGTTCCTTTTTTCTGTAGACAGCCCTTCCACAATGGCTTTTAAAATTTTCAAAATTTTCATTTTGAGTTCCACACCTTTAGCACTTAAATAGTGTCCAAATAATCCATCCCATTTGCCTCAAACTTGCATTGTCAGAATGTACCGGGAGTCTTCCCTCTCAAAACATATAACACTTTGTTCAACCTTTCATTATGTTCAGCCACAATTCTACCAAATACTAAGATATGATATTGAAAGTACAACACACCAGACAAATTCTGGAACATCAACCTCATCAATCTCTGAAAACCGAGGAAGCTGATGCCAGATCGAATTCATTCATCTGCCGTGAAATGCTCCCAGAAGAGTGACAATTGAGGTAAGGTGTTGGGTTTCTTTACTTAAAACTTCCTGGTGGTAGGCAGCTGAAATATCTAGAGTGCTAAAAATCATAGCTGCTTTCAAGGTATACAGCATCTCATTTATATTAGACGGAGGCTCACAATCCACCCAAATATTATGATTGAGATCACGTAAATCAACACACACCATCAGCGATTGATTAGCTACGATGTCTAGTATGGCACAACTGATCCAAATCTCTTTGCAACTCCCCCGTAAACATAGAGGCATCCTGCGAACCTTATAGAGCACAGGCTTGACTTTATCTTTGAGCACAATCTTGTGCTGAAAACCAGTCAGTTTCACCAGTTTGGCTGCCAAAATTTCAAGGAATTTCTGTATATCTCCATCATGGGAGTTTACACTCAAACAGTCCTTGCATTGAACAAATGAGATTTGAATTTTAATTTTTTTTATTTTTATTTATTATTTTGGAGTTGTATATAGCGCTAGCCAGACCCGGAGGTATCGGAGCGCTTTACAACATTTGTCAATAACAGTCCAGTATACAAAGAGTGTCAGAGAAAACACAGTGATTCCAAGGTGGTTCATTAATCAGTATTAGTCAAGTAGGAATATAATGCAATCAAGATGATAAGGAACTAAAATGATGTCAAATTCAGTCTGATCATCCCATTCCACAAATTTGGACCAATTCTTAATAAACTACACACAACGTAGTCTTATTCTCGAATTTAAGCCGTGCCTCAAATTCACCCTCAACCTTCGTGCCACCATAGGCAAACATCTTGACATTGGAGGGTTTCAATGTGAGGGGTTCAATTTTCTCAAACATCTGTAAACCAAGGGGCAAATGTACAAGGAAGTGGCCGAGTGAAGCGTTAGCCATCATGACTTAACGACTCATTCCGCCACTACAGAAACACAGGGCTGCACCATATTTACAAGGATATGGTGCAGCCTTGCGTTTCCCCCTGCGCTGGTGCTACACTTAGCAGCGTAGCGCCAACGCAGGCACCCTTGCACCATAGTACAAGGAAGAGTGTGTATGTGTATGAAGGTGTCCCTTCTTGCACATAAACAATCTTTAAATGCCGTGTTGGCAGTTCTATGTGTGCTGCTTAAAGCTTAATGCAGCACACATGGAAGTTACAAAATGTCATTTTTTAAAACAATTTTTTATGCACAGGAAGGGTCACCTTCCTACAAATAAACAATCCAGGGCCTTTTGCTTCTTCCATGTGTTCTGCATAAGGCAGCACACATGGAAAAAGCAAAAACGAGGAGAAATAAAGCATTTCTCTTCGTTTTGCAAAGTTAAGAGCAGGTTTTCCCTGGTCTTAATTTTGGCGCTGCCTATTTAGGCTGCCCTTGTAAATAGGGGGCAAGGACAAAATCAATGGGTGTTGCGGTAGAACGCCATGCGCAACACCCAATGCCCACTCCTTTCAAGCTAAGCATAGCGTGATAGGGGGCCTTATTTACAAGGCAGTGTTAATCCACATTAAGCGGCATAAAGCTGCCTTGTAAATAAGGCAAAGCCCCTATCGCCACAGAAACGTCACAAAAAGTGACTTTCCCGTGGCAATAGAGGCTTGTACATATGCCCCCAAATGTATTAAATGGGGACCACAAATCTGCCATCACTGGAACATAATTTCCGTTGAGACGGATGCCACAGGTGGGCGGTTTCCAAACATGACCAACAGGATTCATGTAGTATCTTCACTCTTTATTATCCAGCTGTCCAGTTTCACTCTTCCATGTATTTCTACATGTTAGCCTGAGCACCACATCATTGTGGTGACCATCACTGGCACAATCTTCCAACTTGGACACCAGAGACCTTTATGACATACAACATACTCCAGCAAAGTGCCATTTTTGTTCAATTTGAAACACGTCCAGGATAGGGCTGGACAATGTTTCGGCAATGCAGCATGATTTTGCAGCCACACCTAAAACACATTTATACTTTTATCATACAGGTATTACCATAATGATCATCATGTTTCGACTGAGACCTGGTCTCAGCAAAACACTTATCATCTTTTTTTGTGTCCTTACGATTCGATGGATGTACGTCATTACAACGCATGCTTTTACCACGCATGCCTTTACAACGCAACTTTTACAACGCAAACCATTACAATGCATAGTGCTTAGGGGTGCTGGATAGTGAATAGTATAATTTACTATTCCAACTCCAGTCCCCGTGGACACTAGGGAAGGTGTTGGATAGTAAATTAAATCTATTCCCTATCCTAGAGCGCCCCCCAGTGCAATGCGTTGTAATGGTTTTCGTTGTAATAGTTGCGTCGTAAAGGCACTGCGTTGTAAAAGTTGCGTTGTAAAGGATGTTTCCCGATTCGATATTTCACTGCACTGTACTGAATTGCTAGATAACAACTCCTGAAAGAAAGCATCAGAATTCTCTATGGCTCTAGCAATGCCTACTGCTGCATCCAAATATGGCACTCTTGAATTATCCAGAGCTCATTGTGCACATCATGATAATTGCACATGAAGGCCAGGGTCCTTAAGGCTGATACAAAGTGGTCAACTGGTTGTTGAGACCACTGTATACATGTATTTCTTTCCAAACAGCATTCCTGCATGGAGAGAAATACGTATCTAGTTCCTCTAGAACAGTGGCATACTCATCTACCACATAAGAAACATTTCCAGCTTCCTATTGGGACTTGCTACCCTTATCTCTATGATGGGTAACACTTTTAAAATTGCCCTGCCCTACAGGCCTAAGTTATGGATAAATAGTGCTTTTCTTTTTTTACTAGGGAAAATGTCTCGAATCTACAGTATTGAGACAGGCTTCAGAAGCCTCTGTCTATCTTGATCATGCCAAAGGTGTTTTTTCCGGAGTTGACAAGAAAGGTAGAGTAGGAGATATATTCAAATCAAGGTCGGGGGGTCACTGTTCATAAGAAAAGGGTGTAGGTCTTAGACGGATCAAAAGGGGGACAGTCAACAAGACATTCCCAAAGACACCATACTTTTATTTATTACCCATAATACATAAAGGGTTCCATCCTCCACCCAGACGACCTATGGTCTCCGGCATCGGATCCCTTTTGGAACCACTTAGCCAATTCTGTATTTACTTTCTTTGACCTTTGGTTCAAAATATACCCTCATTCCTTAAAGACATAACAAATGGTCTCAATCTGATCACCAATGTGGACAACCTGGAGAGGAGCAACATCCTGATGACCCTCAATGTTGAAGTTCTATACACGAATATTCCCCAGGATGCAACGATCGAGCTTATGGACACCTGCCTCAGAGCAGCAACACTGACTACCTCAACGCTGGTCGACTTTACCATGGAATGCGCCACGATGGCCTTGAAAAACAACTTCTTTAAGTACAAATCTCAGTTGTACCACCATATCTCCGTGCTGGATGACGTGAGACTTAAGGCTGACAAAAAAAACCTTGTGCCCTGGTCCTCTTGGACTTATCCGCGGCGTTCGACACCGTGAATCACTGTCGACTCCTATCTGGTCCTGGCCTGGTTGACCTTGTTTCTCAAGGATCGCTCACAACGAGTTCAACTGACTGACCTAGAGTCAAAACCTGCCAAGTTGATGTGCGGCGTGCCCCAGGGTTCAGCTCTTTCGCCCCTGCTCTTTAATATATATCTACAACCTCTGATTGCAGCGCTGAATCAGATGGACAGCAGGGTTTACAATTATGCCAACGATACGCAAATTTTGATCCAGATTGAACATTCATCCACGGCCTACCTGAGAATGCAAGACATTCTCAAGTTCACGATCAATTGGATGTGGACAATTCCTTTAAAATAAACCCAGACAAAACGGAAGTCCTGGCAGTTACCACAGCAGCCAACCCGTGGAGTGATCTGTTCTGGCCGGCCGAACTGGGGCCGTTTCCAGAACCGGCAGTTGCAGTAGAGAGCTTGGGTATCAGGATTGATGCCCTGCTATCTATGACACAGCAGGTGTCGGCGGTGGTATGCACCTGTGTTACCTTATTACGCCAGCTCAGGAAACTATCTTCACTGTTATCCTTTTCCACCCTCAGGCTGGCTGTCTCTGCCCTGATCTTGGCACGGCTGGATTACGGCAATTCCTTATATTATGGTCTGCCAAATAACCTTCTGGCCAGAGTACAGGTGGTGATGAATGATGCGGCTGTGGCTCATCTTCAACAAACCTAGGCGAACCAGGGCCACGCCTATACTTCAGGCCCTACATTGGCTGCCAATTGCTCAAAGAGCTAAATTTAAGAGCCTCTGTATTGCACACAAAGCCGTCCATGGCTCAGCCCCTTGTTACATCAAGGACCAGCTTATTAAATACACGCCAAGTAGGACCCTTCGGTCCATTGAAGCATGTAATTTGATGTGTCCTCGCTTCAATCTCGTATCCAAGGGTGGCAGAGCATTCTCAAACACTGTCCCCCAAACATGGAACATTCTGCCAGCTAAACGTAGGAAAGAAACTAATCTTCTCCTCTTCAGGAAGAATCTGAAGACTGTGCTTTACTTGGAGGCATGGGGGCCCCTGTGAGCGGCTGGCTCGGTGTCCTTCCTGGTGTTGTGTGTTCACTGATAGCGCTTAGATACCTCTGGGTGATAAAGCGCTCTACAAGCTTATAATAACATAACATATACAAGGCACTTCAATGGGCAGTACCTTTGTCCCGAGCCTGGCCTGTTTCTACATTGCTCATTACGAAACTCATCATATGTTCACACCATCCAGGCCCCACCAGATGAATATCATCACCTGGAAACGATTCATTGATGACATTATAATTTTCTGGAAAGGGAAAGAGGCCAGATGTCACGAATTTAGCAAATGGGTTAATACCCTAGACCCCTTCCTCAAGTTCACCAGGTCCCACTCTGACAAAGAGAAACCATTTCTGAACCTTGTGATCTCCATCAACCAAAGAGAACTTTGTGCAAGAAGAATACTGACTGCAAGAGTCTGCTTACTTTTGATAGCCACCATCCAAACATTTTACGTGAGAATCTACCTTTCGGTCAATTCGTACATATACAGAGGAATTGCAGTACCTTGGGAGATTACAACATGTAAGCCAAAACCCTGAGCAACAACCTTGTGGCAAGAAATTATCCACTAGGAGTGATCAGACGAGGATGGAAAAGGGCCCGCAATAATAAACGTGAGGCCTTTTAGAAAATACCACACGACCAACTGAAGTGGTCATCACAAGCGTGACCACCTTTACTCCAAAGCCTAAAAAAATCAAGAACATCATTATGAAACACTGAAACATTTTGAATATGGGCTGCATAAACTAAGTACGAGCACGGTCCGCATTCAAGAGAACCCAGAACTTGAACGACCAACTGATACATACGAGATTACGATCCAGAAAAGATCTCCCTCTTTTAGCCCACAACAGTGTGCTTCCTCTGCCCCGACCCATAAGGCATAGCTATCCCTCCACAAGGTAAGGCTATGCATTTGGGCCACGGGAAGCACATAGAGGAGCACAATCACATGTCTTATTTGTAATGATATGTTGCATCATGTTACGAATGTGCAGAGCATATGAGGCATTGGACAAAGATCACAAAGGGCACCTATGTTATTATGAATTGATAAAGGATGCAAGAATGTTATGAGGATTCATAACACACGTTCATGATTGAAGCAAACTTTGTGTGTTGGATGTATCTATCAGCGACCGTTACCAACCCCTGACACACATTAATCCAGGAATACCAAAGGGAGTGATGGACGGAGTGTTGAACAATGCAAGCACTCACCCCCAGTCAACTGATCTGGGTTTAATCCATCATCCATTCTTTAGCTCACTCCGCCACCCCAGTTCAGACATGTCCATATGCAAATCAGTCTGACCCTGTGCCTCATTGGGAACAGTCCAGCCCGAACTGCCAAGCCAGGTCATCCCTGTACGGAAACAAGCATCCTGGGACCGGTCTCTGGCTATTCAGCCGGCATCATCCAGGCTAGTTTGAATCCAATGGCAAAGTGAGCAAGTGACCCACGTCTGGGTATACCCTGCCAACTTAGAGCGAACAAAGTAAAACCAAAGGGGATGATGGACAATGCAAGCACTCACCCCCAGTCAACTGACCTGTGTTTAATCCATATCATTCTTTAGCTCACTCCGCCACCCCAGTTCAGACATGGCCATAAGCAAATCAGTCTGACCCTGTGCCTCATGAATGCACCCACAGGGTGCATTTCTGGTAAATAAGAAATGTAGTGCCAGAAAGGAAATACTTTTTAATTTTATTTTGTTGTTATCTTCTTTCCCATCTTCTTTTTATAGGTTGGACGATTGTTTTTACTGCAAAACAAGTAGGCACCACCCACATAGGAGTGACCTAATATGCCCAATTAATGGGATAGTTAATTCACCCTATCTTGAATCGGCAGAAGCACGACAGATCTCTCATAAACCAAAAGGCGTGAAACATGTCGAGCCACACTTTATCTAACTTGCTTCTTGGGGATATTACCGACCCCCATAAGTAGCACCAACCATTTTGGCCCATTTAACCTGACAGGGGAGTTAACATAATAAAAGTAAATGTGACATTCTGTAGACAGTTTTAGCTCACTATCAACACACCTCACTTTGGACTCTCTAGCACTCATCAGACGGCGACCAAATAAAAAAATCTCCTCGAAAGAGACCCTTCGAGGGTCTTGTAGAGCATTGCAGCGCTGGCTGATGAAGAGCACCTGCCCGATGAGGAAGCATGGCATTCCTGGATGTGTGAGGGCAACAAGAAACAGTCTTGTTGACTGTCCGCCTTCTGATTTGTCTAAGTCCTACACCAATTTCTTAGTAACAGCGTCCCCCCCGACCTTGATTTGAATATAGTTTTGGATCACGGGCACTGGACCTTCACCGCTCCTACTACCCCCTCTTTTTTTGATACTCGAGGAGGAGATACACCTTCTAATCCAATAATCCTAGCTGACTCCGTTGCCCTCACCTCTGACCTAGGCAATCTAGGGTTAAAACAGCTTGTCATGTCCTCCACACACCAAGCAGGCCATATTCTGGACCCCATTTTTTCCAATTTAGAAGGACTCCAAATCACTAACATTCTGCCCATGCAGTGGACAGATCACTTTGCAATTTTTGCGAACATTGCTACTCGCAATGATTATAATAACAGTTCCCAATCGGTTCCTAAACTACCGTTTAAAGACTGGAAAAATATAAATCTAGAAAATTTCAAGTCTACACTCATACAAACTTGCCCAGAGTTCGTTGCCGACCCCAATATAGCTCTCCAGCAATTATATGACTGGATTGGTCAGGCATCCCACCAATCAGCCCCGTCCAAGGAACACTCTAGCAACCGAGCTAAACCCTCCGCTCCTTGCTACAACGACAAACTTAGGACACAAAAACAGATAAACCGCAGCAAGGAGAGAACCTGGAGGAAAGACTATGATGCTGTCAGTAAGTCTGTCTATAGGGAAGCTGTTGCCCTATATAAAAATATGATAGCGCAAGCCAAAAGAGAATATTACACTGACCAAATCGACCAGGCCAGGAATTCTAGTAAACAACTATTCTCCATTACTAAAGCTTTATCAGGTAACTCCCCAGATCTCACGCCTCCCCCGTCACAATCTCTGTGTGACGCTCTTGCATCTTTTTTCTACACCAAAGTAGATGACATCTACCAAGCATTTTCTTCTAAATCACTTCCGGTCTCCACATCTTCCGTCACCTCCTCCTTAGCTAATGTCTTTCCGTGTTTTCAACCAGTTACCCAGGAGCAAATAAAAAACACACTTCTGACCATTAAATCAGGTTCACCCCTTGACCCCTGCCCCCTATCTGTCCTCAGACCAGCTTTAGAAGTTATCTTACCGGCTCTCACACAGGTCTGCAATCTGATACTGCGGTCAGGCCAATACCCTAATTCGCTCAAAAACACGCTACTAAAGCCTCTGTTAAAAAAACCTTCGCTCGATAAAAATGAGCTGAAAAATTACCGACCAATTGCCAGCTTACCGTTCATTGCAAAGACCATCGAAAAGATCATGAACACCCAGATCTCTGAGTTCATCGAGGTTCACCAGCTCCTGGACGATACGCAGTTTGGGTTCCGAAAATTTCACGGGACCGAGACCGCCCTGATCAAAGCCGCTGATGACATCAGGGATATTAGGGACCAAGGTGGCACTGCCATATTGGTTCTGCTAGACCTATCAGCGGCTTTTGACACGGTCGACCACAACATCTTGGTCGACCGTGTCCAAGGATTTGGCATCTGTCACTCCGCCAAAAACTTAATAGCCTCCTTCCTTGCTAATAGAACGCAGGCGGTCATCCTAGGACCCTTTCAATCAGCACAACTCTCCGCCCCCTGTGGTGTTCCTCAAGGCTCATCCCTTAGTCCGACACTTTTTAACATCTATGTGTCGGACCTAGCTAAGACCATCAAAGCTCATGGGATGAGCCTTACCTCGTACGCCGACGACACCCAACTAGTGTTGGCGATCAAGGGTGACGGAGAGCAAGTAGCTGAAAAATTTAAGAAAGGGCTCCTAGATATAGGAGACTGGATGGAAACAAATTGCTTAAAGCTAAACTCAGAGAAAACTGAGGTGCTTATTTTCGGTCCATTGTCCCCAGCCTGGTCCACCAGTTGGTGGCCAGAGACCTTTGGCACCCCTCCCACACCGACCTCGAAGGTCAGGAATTTGGGGGTTATTTTCGATGATGGACTGAAGTTCATGGATCATGCCAATAAGACAGCATCCACAGCGCACCTAAAACTAAAAATGATTCGCAAAATTCGTCCTTTTCTTCCCGAATCTGCGATTAAGACACTGGTTTCGGCTCTTGTCCTCTCATCCCTGGATTATTGTAACGGTTTATTTCTCAATGCGCAATCTCGAGTCACCACAAAACTTCAAACTATACAGAATGCAGCAGCCCGTCTCATTACCGGCAAAACAAAGTTCGAACCTATTGCCCAAAACATAAAAGACCTTCACTGGCTGACTGTACAAAAAAGGATCCACTTCAAGGCTCTCTGTATAGTCTTCAAATCAGTTAATAATCAAGGACCACATTTTTTAAGAGACAATCTTCAACTTTACAAACCGACAAGAGCTTTACGTTCAGCCACTCTTAATCAACTGTCTGTCCCACGCACTAAAACAGTGTCCTGGGGAGACCGTCGCTTTCTGGTGGCGGCCCCCAGACTCTGGAACACTTTGCCTCTTAACATCAGACGAAGCGCTACGCTGTATCAGTTTCGTAAACTCCTGAAAACCTGGCTCTTCTCTCACTAACCTTGCTCAACTGTCAATTCTGTTTATTCTCCTCTCCCACTTCCTTCAATAATGGTTTTTCAGCGCCTTGACGCCTAAGGGTATAAGCAGCGCTTTATAAGTGTCAAAAATAAATAAATAAATAAATAAATTGTACAGATGCACTTGTGAAACCAATCACTGGCAGATGTTTAATAAACAATAGCTGTGAGAAAAAGGTGGAATAAAATGTCACTAAGAAAATGTTGGAACAGTACTGAAAATACCTGAGTTAAATGTGGTGTCAGAGTACACAACACCCAAGTCCAAAAGAGTTGGCTGGTTCCAAAATGGCTGACACCTGCTGCTAATATGGTGATCAACTAAGGCTGCCAGGTAAAGCCACAAAATTTGCCTGACCTCATGATGGCATGACACATAAGCACATAAGCGTTGTTGCCAGTGATAACTTCTTACAAGAGGCAGGTCCCCTTCACTGAAGTAGTGTACTGTGACTACCATATGAGGCTCTGTAACGATCGTCGTTACCAGCATAATGTAGGCATTGGTGTGTTGCTGTACCTGTTAAAGAAGGCACCATTGCTAAAGTACACAGGAGCACACAGGTCCAACAGAATGCAGTGGCAGGCTACCGGTTGCAACGGAATGACAAAACCGCAGGTCTTGACTCCCACTTTTCAGTAGTGAAATGAGGATTCAGCCACAAACTGAGGTGAGTTTTCCTTTTGTTCATTCAGTAGATGAAGAGATGCAGTGACCACCAGCACCTCACCACAACTACCACAATGGCCACCACTTCCTCGAATCCCCATCCCATTCCACAGGCCATGGGAAACCCAGGGCCCGATTCACAGAATGAACTTAAGACTCAATCCTAAACTTACTTCCATTTTGGTATTCACAGAATGCACTTACTACTTTTGGTATTCACAGAAGTTAGGATTTTGTCTTAAGACAGACTTAAGACAGACTTAAGACAAAATCCTAACTTCTGTGAATACCAAAAATAGTAAGTTCATTCTGTGAATGCCAAAAGTAGTAAGTGCATTCTGTGAATACCAAAATAGTAGTAAGTTTAGGGTTGAGTCTTAAGTTCATTCTGTGAATCGGGCCCCCAGAGTTCAAGCACAACAGCAGTCCTCAAAGGTGTGCTCCAATCAGAGAGCACAGCACACACAAAGGTCGGCTAAGGGATCACATTGCTGTGCTGATCCTCCTGATTGGATGCATAGAACAAAGAGTCGGGCACACTCCCTGATGCCAGGAGACTTTACAAGAATACTTAACAAGTGGTCGCCATTACTCATTTCATATGTGTGATTTATTTGAGGCTTGATGTGATGTAGCAACATTTTCAGTAATGTGTTATTCTAACACCAGATGAGTGATACTTGGCAGGACCGCCACTGTACACATATAATACTGGTCCTATGATACATCATCTGCAAAAAGAGTCAAGACTTTAGTTTATGTATTTATTTCACTTCATATTAGCACAATATTTCACACTTAGTGTAATTCACCATCAGATTTATCAGTGGCAAACTAAGGGTCAGGTCTTAATATAGATGGCCATTAAATTATCTGGCTACAACCAGAAACAGAACAAATGCCACAAGGTCAACGAGAGAGAGAAGCTGGACGACCAAGACTGAGACTCAGAGAGAAACATATGCAGCAATTAAACAAGCCACCCTTTCTTCACGTGGTACAGATGTACTTCCGGAGTCATGAACTTCTGGGGAGCTGTGGCATATCAGCTTCTGTTGTGTTAGGCTCTCACTGCAAGTAAACAATGGGAATCACAAAGAAGTGTGAGAAGTCTTGTCCATCGACTGAATAGCAAAATTCACTCAGGTTTTTATGATACTTAATGAGTACATACAATGCAAAATTGCTGTGATGATCATTTGCATATTATTTGATCATGTTAAACTATCAATGAATTTTACTATTATTGTGAATAGTCAAGCCCAGCTCCGTGATAGAGTTGGTCAGTAGCACTTTGGGGTCATTTAGACCCCAGCGTGGAGACGGCTGTGGTTGCAGAGGTACCATCTCCACCCCATGTCATGGTAGACCACCCACCCTAGTTAGATGTATATGTTGCAGCAGAATTATTTTTGCTTCTCACACACAAACCCCCAAAACAGAGATCTATTTCCAATAAAAAACAAACAAAACCAATGTCCCTGACATGCAGGGTGTTTCCCCCAGCTCATGAAGACCACTGTTGTTTTACCGTGCCCGGTTTCGCCATATATCCTATGGTAGGCACAGGTAGGCCAGATCTGCTTTGGAAGGCCTACACTAAATAGAGTGGGTTTAATGCTGCATCAAAGGCAGAGACCTGTTTGAAATGACTTACTGCCAGTGGAGGCTGCACCTGCAGTCAATCAGCAGTTGTCCAACTCCAAATAAGTGGGGGAACTAAGAGATTCCTGAGCAGAACCCCACTAATTTACACCAGGACTCCCCGTCGGTAAAACGCAGATGGCCTTTGACTTCCATATTACAATGGTGGGAGATGAGTCTATTTATTAATTGGCACTAGTGTCCTTCCACACATGTTACCACTACCAAAGTTAGATAGTGGGAGAAGAGGCTATTTATTAATTGGCACTAGGGCCCTTTGACGCGTGACACTACCTCCAGAGTTAGGTGGTGGGAGATAAGGGAATTTAATATTTGCCACTAGCTTTGTTATGGGCATCCTCTGGAGTTGTGAAAGGGTCTAACAGTGGCCACAGCTGTATCTGAAAGTGTATATGAATCCCACACACTGACTTCAGGGGTAGTGAAAAATTCTTTCAGAGCTTGTTTTTTTTTAAAAGTAAGCGTATACTTATGTTAATCCTTTTCTGCTGCTACCACACCAATCTCAATCCCTTCCTGAGTGGTGTTCATTGGTCAGACCTTGTCAATCCTCCACATGCTGACCTTGAATGATGAATATTTAAGGTCAATTTGTACTTACATATTATAGTTTCTCTGCAGCAGCTCCCCTATATTTTGAGTCTTGCTCTGTGATCTAAATTGGACAACCTTTCACTAATTCATATGGGATAGCCAGGGTTAGACTTTCACAAAGTAAGGTCCCAGATATTCGAACTTTGTTTACGTAATATAAGTGGTTTGCCGTTGACATGCATTAGGGTCACACCCTTGCATCCATACTGTGTACGGTTTGTATAAATATCTTCAATTAACCCTTAAGCAAAGAAAGGCACTGTCTTGATCCCTGTGGTGAACTGGTGGACTACAGGGCCAACTTGTGCTCTTTACACACCTCGGGCCATATTATCAAGAATGCCCATAGACCAGAACCTGGGCTTCTATGGGAATTCCCAAGGGCATATATTTATTTTTTTCAGAGTTTTATATAGCGCGAACTTGACCCGAACGGAATCGGGTATCAGAGCGCTTTACATTGCACCTGTTACGTTACATGAGGACACACATTCATTTTTGTTAGGCACGGGGAGATTAAGTGATTTGCCCAGAATCATAGGATGTTTGGCGTTGTTTCCGAGACTCGAACCCAGATCCCCAGGTCCGAGGTCGAGCACCCTAACCGTTAGGCCAACTCCTCTCCCCTTATTAAGCCCCTTATCGCCAACTGCCGCTAAATTGGCGATAATGTTATCGCCGTTCTTGATAATATGGCCCACCGGGCCTTCTAGAGCATTGGGTATCTATTCTGTGCAGGGCCAGCATAGAGCAGACAGTACAGGCTAACCCCATGCAGAGTAAACCAGAGTGCATGCTTTGGTGCCACACAGACCTTCTGACACGTCTTTTCAGATAAGAACAAACACCTCCCTGCCGAGCCTCAGTGATTAACAGCCAATGGGTCACTTTACTGCAGAAAAACTTACCGAAGGTGTAGGTGGCCTGGAATCCCTTCATGTTCAATGACTCATCACTGTGGAACTGGAGCAGAAGGGAGCTCCCAGTGGAGGTCACTGGTGGGACTAGCCTGGTGCCACAGTATTTGCCAATAAGCGGGGATGTGGTTGTGGCACCATCGAAAATAGACAAGGAGTCATAGGCGCACGTTGGATCGGGTTCAACAGCAAAAGATGTGAATGTCAATAAGACCTGCAGGGTGTAAAAGAAGTATGTGTTAGTCCTTAAATGGTACCTCTGTCATGCCAGCATGAGGCAGTGTGCCACAAGGATGAAGACAATGTGACAGCCATTTCTGACCACCTTTATCATACCAGTAGGGGGCAGTGTGAGATAAGGAAGGAGACATATGCTTTGGCTCTAATTTTCCATCACTGTCCTGACATCAGGGGGCAGCGTAACATAAGGACAGAGAAGTACGCTTGGCCCTTATTTGCCATCACTGTCCTGCCAGCAGGGTGCTTTTTAAGTTTTATTTATACAGTTCAGCACCCAGACACCTTCATCAAACAGAAGCGGCATTCTATCATCTGATGGGAATGGCAGGCTAGATCAATTTTTTCAACATGGCTTTGATTCCCTGTTCTGGTAAGTCATGATCTCATGCCGCACTCTCAGGCTGACATTCTAGAGGGTTCTTCATGAGTCCAAGATCTACCAGGCTTGTGCTCTTATTCTCAGTACTAGAATGACATTGGTACCTTGTATCCAGCTGGAGCCAGGATGTAGAAGCTGCAGTCCATATTGGCATGGTAAACGTTGGGGAAGTAGGGGGATGAGATGGTGCCAGCTGAGCTGGTGAATGTGCCCCCGCATTGTGCTGTCAAAAAGAAGAAAAAAATAATTGTAAGTCCTCTGCAGCATAGAGTACTGGTCATGAGTGCACAATGTCCACACGCGCAAAAGACAGTACACCATCTGAGCTTCAGGGTTCAATAACAGTGTGCCAAACTGGAGACAGTAGTAGAGCTTGATGGCCCCTACACGCTGTTTCTTCCTCAGCTCACATGTCCACTAAAATAATGGTAGATGGCAAGAAATTGAAGGTATGAATGCACACTAGGGAACCACCTGCTGTCATATTATGGGGTCCTAGTCAGAAAGTATACATTCACTGTCGGAATTAGCTCATGTGAAAGAGCAGTTCTGGCAGTAGAGGACCCTCACTATCAGACTACATCAATCACATGTGTTCCCATACATTTTGCACACACCGCGTTCTTTGCCAACCCCATCAGTAGGCAACATTTCACAGGCACAGAAATCCATGTCAATCCCCCACATCACCCCGTCCCCTTCCCCAGACTCAAGCGGATTATGTCAGTGTACTGGGCCCACAACATCTCCTTGGTGGGACCACTTCCTGCAGTGAACCTGATGCTAACATGTGCATGCCAAAATGTGCAGATATCCTGGGAGCACAGCTCACTGGGCCCCTACAAGAGCCATTTGCATCCTCCCTCCCCTATCTGAGGCGGGATCACACCAAGGACCATACAATTGCTGTAGGAAGCCTTTGAGCCCTCCTTCATCTGTCTGAGAGTGCACTAACACCAAGGACTGTACCATTGCTGTAGGAAGCCTCTGCATTACTCTTCCCTCTCTGAGAGCAGCCTGACACCAAGGACCGTACCATTGCTGTAGGAAGCCTTTGAGCCCTCCTTCATCTGTCTGAGAGTGCCCTAACACCAAGGACTGTACCATTGCTGTAGGAAGCCTCTGCATTACTCTTCCCTCTCTGAGAGCAGCCTGACACCAAGGACTGTACCATTGCTGTAGGAAGCCTTTGCATTACTCTTCCCTCTCTGAGTGCAGCCTGCCACCAAGGACCGTACCATTGCTGTAGGAAGCCTTTGCATTACTCTTCCCTCTCTGAGTGCAGCCTGCCACCAAGGACCGTACCATTGCTGTAGGAGGCCTCCTAGTCCTCCATCCCCTGAATGATAGCACCCTGACTGTACCGTTGCTGTCGGAGGCATCTTAGTCCTTTCTCCCCTGTCTGAGAGTGGTATGACACTGCCGGCTGTACCATTGTTGTAGGAGGCATCTGATTCCTCTGCCCCCTGTCTGCGAGCAGCATGACACAATGGACTGTACCATGCTGGCCTCTGAGTCCATCTCCCTGTCTGAGAGTGCCCAACACCAAGGACCTACCATTGCTGTAGGAGGCCTTTGAGCCCTCCCTCCACTTTCTGAGAGCACCCCTGACACAAAGAACCATACCATTGCTGTAGGAGGCTCTGCATTCCTCCTCCCTGTCTGACAGTAGCCTGACACCAAGGATCGTACCATTGCTGTAGGAGGCTTTGAACCCACTGGCGGTGATAGAGCCATCCGTTACAAACTCCAGCAACATCTCATTCCCCGTAGAAGTGAATGGCTGGAGCTGTCGGGTCCCACACGCTTTGCTGAGTAAGACTGGTGCCGTCTTATTGTTGCCATCGTAAATTGTGAGGTAATCAGAAGCGCAGTTTGGGGATGATTGGAGATTGAAGGAATCAAACTGCAGAAGAATCTGAGAAGAAACAACAGTACATTAGACATATGAACTCCAGAGTGTGTAAAACTTTCTATCCTTCATTTCTTTAAGAAGGTCTCATTTTCAGTTTATGTAAGTCGTACTCAGACTACACTCAGTCTGTAACTTTGCATTGCTTTTCAGACAATACCTGCATCCTTTTACCTCGACTCTTCAATTCAATGACTGCTTCTGGTTCCAGCCTCTTTTGCCACCATCCCTCCACTTCAATTGTGTGTTCAAAGAGACATGGCACTCTTATGCTGTCCGTGCACCTTCCATCTTTTCTCTTGGTACCTCTACTTGGAACCAAACCTCTGCTGAAGCTCAGGTACCTCTTGTGAAGAAGTTACACACTAGATACTTGATTGCTTGTGCTAAACTGGGGTTGTCAGTAAAGTTAAAGGAGAAACCAATAGAGCTAAGCTGATGTAAACCAGAAAGACACATGGAACAGTTCGCCCCTCACTGGGTTCATAGTAGAGGCCACACACATCTCTCTGGCGCTGTGTTGGAAATGTCCCTTTTTGCAGGGTTATCCCCAAACTCTTTGGACTCTGGGCACTTTACCACTGCAGATCACTGCTAAAGTGAATATGCTCTCTGTGTAAATTGTTATTGTGATTGGTTATCCATGATTGGCATATTTGTTTTTACCAGGAAGTCCCTAGTAAAGTGCACTGAGTGTGCCAGGGCTGGTGATTCAAATGCTACTAGTAGGCCTGCAGCACTGATTGTGCCCCCCACAGGAGTAGCCTTTACATGGTGTTTCAGGCCTGCCACCGCAGTGCCTGTGTGCAGTTGCTAACTGCCATGCTGACCTGATCAGTGTCCACACTGGCCAGGCCTAACCCTTCCCTTTCTGTACACATTGGACACCGCAATGGAAGGCCCTAGGTACCCCCCTGGGCAGGGTGCAGGGTGCAGTGTATGTGAAAGGTAGGGCATGTCCTGATGTAGGTGACATGCTCTGATAGTGAAATACTGCCAATTTTGTTTTTCACTATTGAGCGGGCTATCTTGCCCATAGGCGATAATGGGGAATGCTGTGTATAATGTTTACCTGCATATCTTCCCATAGGAGCAAGATAGAAAATTAAAGTCTGGTATCCCTGAACTCAGAATTTAATAACCTATCTTTTAGGAAGGATGGTTTTTAGGTCTTGTCTAAGGCACTGCGTTAGCAATGCTTTGGCAGAGATATTAAGTAGGGGCTCTCAGAAATGCTCCTAAAGGCGGATTGCCTACAGTGTGTGGGCTCGTGCACATCGCACACCATTTGGCAGCCTGTGAGCCTCTCTCTGCACTCATGCTGGTTTGCTTGCAGTCAGCAATAGACAAAATAGATTTCCTTTCTCTGCTATTCAGTTATTTACTATAGTGATACCTAGACCATCTAGTTTCTAACATCACACAACCCCAGACAAAAATACAAAGTAAGGTTCGTTTGTTAGTTTTATTAAAATATTCGTCTTTTTTTCTTTATAATGAAAGATACACCAAATAAAATCAATAACACAGTCGTCACTATAGTTGATTCAAACAATTTTGATTCAATCTATACTTTCTGTTTTTTGGTGGACCGTGTCCGCTATCTAATCTGCAATATTTCCATATATAATTAATATACAATGAAATAATGCAAATAATAATAAAAACAATAAAACAATAGTCCGCTTGCATTCAACATCAGACTTCAAAACTTCAAAGGAATCCGCTTGGGCGCTCCTACTAAAATAAATTAACAAGTCGTTGTCACAAAGCTTCACAGGAAAGACCAGCGACGCCATATGGACAGTAGGCAGCCACAACACATCTTCCCCACTACTCTTTTCCTACCATTTTTTTGTCACTTTCCAGCCGCTCGACTGGCTTCCAAGAAAAACAAGATTCCCAAGTGAACTGCAGTCTTATTTAATATTAAAAAAGTTTTAGTAACCTTTGAGCTCGTAATACCAAACGATAATTTTACTCTCAATAGTGGTAGAAGTAACACATCCTTTCTTCTCCCATTCAGTTACGCTTCCTGTCCTCTTCGGTTTCATTGTTGCCTTCTCCCCTAACTCTGCCCTCTTTGTTCTCCCGGGTTTTCTATTGAATCTCCTCCACCCATCACATCTCTTTCTCTTATTCTTCCCCTCTACCTATTCAGATTACTTCTCTCCTTCTTTTCCCCCTCCTTATTCTGTTCTCTATCTGCATCTCAATCCATTCTCCCTTCTTTGCCCTCTCTTCACTTTCACCCCGTCCATTTTGTCCTGCCTCTTCATTCTGCCCCAACGCCCCTATTCTGTACACTGTTCTCCTACAACTACATCTAGGTGCAACCAAACACCAACAAAACCTCACACACAAGGGCATGTCAATAATTGCCTCGGGGAAGTTTCACCTGATGTGTATGTCTGAGAGCATGTACATATTGTTTCTGTGTGTCTGCGAGCCTTCACCAGTGTATGTGTATTTGAATGTGTGTATGCGTGACACTACTTTAGTCGACACACACTGTGCCCTCACTCTACTTTAGGACACACACTGCGCCCTCACACTACTTTAGGCTACACACACTGCACCCTCATACTACTTTAGGCCACACACACTGTGCCCTCACACTACTTTAGGCCACACACACTGTGCCCTCACACACTGCACCCTCACACACTGCACCCTAACACTCTGCACCCTCACATTCTGCACCCTTACACACTCTGCACCCTCACACACTCTGCACCCTCACACACTCTGCACACTCACACACTATTACACTCTACTAAATACAACATACACTCCACACAATACCACTCAGAGCCACATAATTATATGCTACATAATTACACTGCGCTCAATGCAACATACTTTCCAAATACCACTCAGTGCCACATAATTACACACCACATAATTACACTCTACTGAATGCAACACACACTCCAAACAATACCACTCAGTGCCACATAATTATATGCTACATAATTACAATGCAACATACACTCCAAACAATACCACTCAGTGCCACATAATCACACGCCACACAATTACACTGCACTCAATGCAACATATACTACTAATACCACTCATTGCCACATAATTATATGCCACAAAATTACACTTCAAATTCAAATACAATTCAAAGCAACATAGACTCCAAATACCACTCAGTGCCACATAATTACACGCCACATAATTACACTGCACTCCATGCAACATACACTCCAAATACCTCTCAGTGCCATATGGACAGTAGGCAGCCACAACACATCTTCCCCACTACTCTTTTCCTACCATTTTTTTGTCACTTTCCAGCCGCTCGACTGGCTTCCAAGAAAAACAAGATTCCCAAGTGAACTGCAGTCTTATTTAATATTAAAAAAGTTTTAGTAACCTTTGAGCTCGTAATACCAAACGACAATTTTACTCTCAATAGTGGTAGAAGTAACACATCCTTTCTTCTCCCATTCAGTTACGCTTCCTGTCCTCTTCGGTTTCATTGTTGCCTTCTCCCCTAACTCTGCCCTCTTTGTTCTCCCAGGTTTTCTATTGAATCTCCTCCACCCATCATATCTCTTTCTCTTATTCTTCCCCTCTACCTATTCAGATTACTTCTCTCCTTCTTTTCCCCCTCCTTATTCTGTTCTCTATCTGCATCTCAATCCATTCTCCCTTCTTTGCCCTCTCTTCACTTTCACCCCGTCCATTTTGTCCTGCCTCTTCATTCTGCCCCAACGCCCCTATTCTGTACACTGTTCTCCTACAACTACATCTAGGTGCAACCAAACACCAACAAAACCTCACACACAAGGGCATGTCAATAATTGCCTCGGGGAAGTTTCACCTGATGTGTATGTCTGAGAGCATGTACATATTGTTTCTGTGTGTCTGCGAGCCTTCACCAGTGTATGTGTATTTGAATGTGTGTATGCGTGACACTACTTTAGTCTACACACACTGTGCCCTCACTCTACTTTAGGACACACACTGCGCCCTCACACTACTTTAGGCTACACACACTGCACCCTCATACTACTTTAGGCCACACACACTGTGCCCTCACACTACTTTAGGCCACACACACTGTGCCCTCACACACTGCACCCTCACACACTGCACCCTAACACTCTGCACCCTCACATTCTGCACCCTTACACACTCTGCACCCTCACACACTCTGCACCCTCACACACTCTGCACACTCACACACTATTACACTCTACTAAATACAACATACACTCCACACAATACCACTCAGAGCCACATAATTATATGCTACATAATTACACTGCGCTCAATGCAACATACTTTCCAAATACCACTCAGTGCCACATAATTACACACCACATAATTACACTCTACTGAATGCAACACACACTCCAAACAATACCACTCAGTGCCACATAATTATATGCTACATAATTACAATGCAACATACACTCCAAACAATACCACTCAGTGCCACATAATCACACGCCACACAATTACACTGCACTCAATGCAACATATACTACTAATACCACTCATTGCCACATAATTATATGCCACAAAATTACACTTCAAATTCAAATACAATTCAAAGCAACATAGACTCCAAATACCACTCAGTGCCACATAATTACATGCCACATAATTACACTGCACTCCATGCAACATACACTCCAAATACCACTCAGTGCCACATAGTTACACGCCACATAATTACACTGCACTCAATGCAACATACACTCCAAATACAACTCAGTGCCACATATTACACGCCACATAATTACACTGCTACTGAATGCAACACACACTCCTTCCCCCTCCCTTACCCCACTCCCGCCCAAACCCCTCCCACTCCCCCAAGTCAAGACCTGTGTAACAACATAGCAAAGTTATTTTTCGATAAAGTTAATGCCATCTTCTCAGCCTTCTCAAACATTTCAAATAGCAACTTTCTTCCACACCCACCACTGTAACAAAAGACTCGAAAAATAACAGCGTTTAAAAAAAATTTTAATCCCCTCACAGATGAAGACACCCTTAAAATTCTTACCCAGGTGAAGTCAGGTTCCCCTTTCGATCCTTGCCCTATTGAAACTGTAAAACTCGCGGCTATGACAGTGGCAGGTAAACTCACATCTATTTTTATTGCTATGTACAAGGAAGGATACTTCCCAGAGGATTGGAAGCAGGCGTCCATCCTTCCACTTTTAAAAAAACCCAACTTAGACGCCAAGGATCCAAACAATTTTAGACCCATCTCCAGACTGCCCCTTCCAGCGAAGATTATTAAAAAAAACAAGAATGCTCAGCTCAACCAATTCCTCATTCGTTCCGAAACTCTTGACCCCACCCAATACGGGTTTAGAGAAGGGCATAGTACGGAAACGGCACTTTTTAAATCCACCGAAGAGATTAAGGCCATTCTTGATCAGGGAGGAAGTGCCGCCCTGATCATGCTGGACCTCTCGGCGGCATTTGATACGGTCCACCACACCCTGCTGGTGGCCCATTTGGAAGAAATAGGTGTCAGACAAACAGCACAAGCTCTCCTCAAATCCTTTCTTTCCGAACGAACTCATACGGTCAAACTAGATAAGTTTGAGGCAGAAGCTTTCTCCCTACCCTGTGGAGTTCCCCAGGGAACCTCCCTGAGCCCCACACTTTTTAACATTTGTGGATCCTCGCTAGCCCCGCTTATTGATGTTTTTGGGTTTAATCTCACTTCATACGCTGACGATACTCAAATTGTGGTCAATATTCGACCCGATAAACAAGGTGATACTGCTTCTAGGCTTCAGAACTGTATGTATACTGTGAGTGATTGGATGGCATGGAACTGCTTAAAGCTCAACTCCAGCAAAACGGAGGTGGTGCTTTTCGGCAACAACCCCTCCTTTTGGACCCCAAACTGCTGGCCATCTGCCCATGGCCCATTACCACCCCCCACTAAGAAGGTGAAGAACCTGGGAATTTGAATCGATGACACTTTACGCTTTAAAGACCACGTCACTCATTCTCAGAACTTGCAGGAAAATAATGCCCCTACTTCCAAAAGTTGCAATGGTCTATACCTCAAGTTGCAAGAAGGCTCCATTCATAAATTGCAAATGTTGCAGAACGCAGCAGCTAGACTCCTTACAGGTATCCCTAAGTACGCATCTCTCTCCCCATCTATAAAAAAACTCCACTGGTTACCAGTCAAAAAGCGCATCCAATTGAAGGCACTTTGCCTGGTGTTGTTCAAGGCCCTGCAGGGTTCTGGGTCAGACTTTCTAAGGCAACAGCTCCACTGGTACATACCAAAAAGAACACTGCGTTCATCAGATGCCAAGCTTGTAACAACACCACGAATAAAAAAAGCTAAATGGGGGGGTAGAAGTTTCATCACTACTGCAGCTAAGGCTTGGAACAGGATTCCTCTACATTTAAGAAGCACGACCACTCTTTTGGCCTTCAGGAAGTCCCTTAAAACTAGGCTCTTTAACAACTAACCAGCAAAATCCACTTATGTATTCCACGGGTTAGACCTCACCTTAGCGCCAGGACACCTTCGGGTAGCAGCTGCACTTTACAAATCCATCTAACATTAACATTAACATAACTCAGTGCCACATAATTGTATGCTACATAAATACACTGCACTCAATGCAACATACACTCCAAACAATACCACTCAGTGCCACATAATAACACACCACATAATTACACTCTACTGAATACAACTTACACTCCAGACAATACCACGCAGTTCCACATAATTATATGCTACATATTTACACTGCGCTCAACGCTACATACACTCCAAATACCAGTCAGTGCCACATAATTACACGCCACATAATTACACTGCACTCAATGCGACATTCACTCCAAATACCACTCAGTGTCACATAATTACACGCCGCATAATTACACTGCACTCAATGCAACATACACTCCAAATACCACTCAGTGCCACAGACTTAAACACCACATAATTACACTGCACTCAATGCAACATACACTTCAAATACCACTCAGTGCCTCATAGTTACACGCCACATAATTACACTGCACTCAATGCAACATACACTCCAAATACCACTCAGTGCCAAATAATTACACGCCACATAATTTACACTGCACCCAATGCAACATACACTCCAAATACCACTCAGTGCCACATAATTACCCACCACATAATTACACTGCTCTCAAAGCAACATACACTCCAAATACCAATCAGTGCCACATAATTACATGCCACATAATTACACTGCACTCGCTGCAACACACACTCCAAACAATACACTCAGTGCCACATAATTACATGCCACATAATTGCACTCTACAGAATACAACATACACTCCAGACAATACCACTCAGTTCCACAGAATTATATGCTACATATTTACACTGTGCTCAGCACAACATACACTCCAAATACCACTCAGTGCCACATAATTACACGCCACATAATAACACTGCACTCAATGCGACATACACTACAAATACCACTTGGTGCCACATAATTACACGTCACATAATTACACTGCGCTCAATGCAACATATACTCCAAATACCACTCAGTGCCCCATAATTACACGCCACATAATTAGACTGCACTCAATGCAACATACACTCCAAACACCACTCAGTGCCACATAATTAAACACCACATAATTACACTGCACTCAATGCAACATACACTCCAAACAATACCACTCAGTGCCACATAATTACATGCCACATAATTACACTCTACTGAATGCAACATACACTCCAGACAATACCACTCAGTTCCACATAATTATGTTCTCCATATTTACACTGTGCTCAACGCAACATACACTCCAAATACCACTCAGTGCCACATAATTACACGCCACATAATTACACTGCACTCAATGCAACATACACTCCAAATACCACTCAGTGCCACATAATTACACGCCACATAATTGCACTGCACTCAATGCAACATACACTCCAAACAATACCACTCAGTGCCACAAAATTACACGTCACATAATTACACTCTACTGAATACAACATACACTCCAGACAATACCACTCAGTTTCACATAATTATGTGCTACATATTTACAGTGCGCTCAATGCAACATACACTCCAAATACCATTCAGAGCCAGATAATTACACGCCACATAATTATACTGCATTCAATGTGACATACACTCCAAATACCACTCAGTGCCACATAATTACATGCCACATAATTACACTGCATTTAATGCCACATACACTCCAAATACCACTCAGTGCCACATAGATACACGACAGATAATTACATTGCACTCAAGGCAACATACACTCCAAATACCACTCAGAGCTACATAATTACGCGCCACATAATTACACTGCACTCAATGCAACATACACTCCTAATACCACTCAGTGCTACATAATTACATGCCACATAATTACACTGCACTCAATGCAACATACACTCCAAATACCACTCAGTGCCATATAATTACAAGCCACATAATTACACTGCACTCAATACAACATACACTCCAAATACCACTCAGTGCCACATAATTACACGCCACATAATTACACTGCGCTCAACGCAACATACACTCCAAATACCACTCAGTGCCGCATAATTACACACCGCATAATTACACTGCACACAATGCAACATACACTCCAAATACCACTCAGTGCCACATAATTACATGCCACATAATTACACTGCATTCAATGCCACATACACTCCAAATACCACTCAGTGCCACATAGATACCCGCCAGATAATTACACTGCACTCAATGCAACATACACTCCAAATACCACTCAGAGCTACATAATTACGCGCCACATAATTACACTGCACTCAATGCAACATACACTCCTAATACCACTCAGTGCCACATAGTTACATGCCACATAATTACACTGCACTCAATGCAACATACACTCCAAATACCACTCAGTGCCACATAATTACAAGCCACATAATTACACTGCACTCAATACAACATACACTCCAAATACCACTCAGTGCCACATAATTACACGCCACATAATTGCACTGCGCTCAATGCAACATACACTCCAAATACCACTCAGTGCCACATAATTATATGCTACACAAATGCACTGCACTCAATGCAACATACACTCCAAACAATACCACTCAGTGCCACATAATTACACGCCACACAATTACTCTATTGAATACAACATACACTCCACACAATACCACTCAGTGCCACATAATTATATGCTACATAATTACATTGTACTCAACGCAACATACACTCCAAAAACCACTCAGTGCCACATAATTACACACCACATAATTACACTCTACTGAATGCAACACACAATACCACTCAATGGCACATAAATATATGCTACATAATTACATGCACTCAATGCAACAAACACTCCAAACAATACCACTCAGTGCCACATAATTACACGCCACACAATTACACTCTACTGAATCCAACATACACTCCACACAATACCACTCAGTGCCACATAATTATATACTACATAATTACACTGCGCTCAACGCAACATACACTCAGTGCCACATAATTACACGCCACATAATTACACTGCACTCAATGCAACATACACTCCAAATACCACTCAGTGCCACATAGTTACACACCACATAATTACTCTCTATCTATCTATTGCATCACCACAGCATCACTCAGCACCACCACAGCATCACTCAGGGACACCACAACATCACTATGCGCTACCACAGCATCACTGAATGCCACATCATCACTCGTCACCACCACAACATCACTCAGCGTCACAATAAAATACACTGAATATAATCTTCACAAAAGTTATTTACAAAAGTTTAAGCTACTGCCATTATAAATTGCAATAACTTTTATCTAAGTATTAATTATTAAAAAAACTAAAAGCAATTGTTATTTGCAATATCAATACATCTAAGTCAAGTAAATACAACACATATTGCATTACAATTGCTATAGGTGTCACATTTGCGAAAGTTAAAAGTATTGTCTTTGTAAATGACAAAGCTATTAGTTTCGGTATTTTCAAAACCAACACATAAATAAAAAGTGTGTCATTAACAATACGAATATCTCAAACTTTCCTAATGCGGGACCTATTGCTTTGCAAATGCTTTTTAAATCCTGTGTTTGATAACAGCACTTTTAGAAAGTGGCTGTTCTCTTGTCTGACTTTTCAGTGCGCCACACCTTTTGATTCTTTTTAACTTACGCTCTATATCTGACCTGGCCGGTGGTCTATTGAAGGTCAGGACCTTTTGGCTCACAATTTCTTGATTTTATTTTGTTGTCAATTTTAATCATCACAGGTTACAAGTAAGCGATGAGTGGAATTTAAAAGTGGCGAACCCCTAATTGCCCTGATGAAGTTTCAAAATATACAGCAATGAAACATGTCGGCGACTGAGACTCACATGCAACTTGGTCTAATGTGAGTCCATTTTAGCTTGGAGCACTCACAGCCCAGAATAAAAAACAGGAGTGGCCAGTGAGCGCTGCAATTTTAACATGTGAGATCCACTTTTTTCTTTCTCACTGGGGTTATTGGTGAATGTGTACACTCAACAGCGATTGGTACATGTTACCCGCTGTGGCATGAACATTCAACACATTGTTTGTCTGTTGTGAAGTATAAGGATTGTTACATGGTGTTTGTCCTTTCCTTCCGTGTGTCTGTACCTTTTTCTTTCCACTGTTGCTGAGAGTGAGCTACCTATGATGATAAGTGGGTATACTGGTAATTGCTAGCCAGATAACCCCATTTGCGGTTCTACCGTGACGTGCTCAATCTCTTTCTCCACATTTTTATGTGGTATGGGTGATGGTTGTTTGGCAATTTTAACTCCACCTTTTGTGTACTTTGACAAAGAGTGACACTTGCGCAGGAACTAAGAGCCCTGATACAATAGGAAAGGGGTAGTGATATTATTATGCACACACCTACATTGATCCTACAGTCTAATTGAATAATAAGAGTGTCTTGAGGGACAGGCCATAATTTGGTTTGATAGCTTTTGAGTGGGGGCGGCCTGTACCCCTGTTCCCCCTAAGACTCCGAGTGAGTTGATGCCTTTTCTGTGTGCCTTGGCCTGTTTGTGAATTGACTGTCTGGTTTGTGAGTGACAGGGGCTGGGGAGACTGGATGAGGCAGCCCTAGGCTGAATAGCTGCATCTGCATCTTGAGTGGTGGGAGGGGATAGCACCTGGGACTGAATAGAGCTGTGTCTGCCTTCCACAATACTGGCTCCGCCTCCCGCTGGGCGGCTGACGACCCTGCCCCTCTCGCTGAAAGGAAACGAGAAGTAAGGAAAACAAAGTGCTCCAGGACTGACCAGACTGGTTTTGACTAAGCCAAGGCCCCTTTGCCTCCAGAGAACAAAGAAAAGACTGGTATAAAAAGGGTTACCCAGACTACAGAAAAGTAGATCATCCTGGAATCAAGAATGAACCTCTGCCAATGAGAAAGATGGAAGACTGAAGAAGAAGGACTGACCTGCTGTAAGGCTGACCTACAGTTGCTTTGCTACCAAGGAGAGGGGAAGGACTTTGCTGTTGCTGTGTCCCCTTGCTCGAATAGATCTCCAAGTGCCTGAGGAGAGCTGGCCTCCTGTTAAGAAGTCCTAGGAACAAAAGGATTTCACCCCCAGCTTCCCCCCTGAACTCTGCTGAGTGAGTTCTGCCCTTCCTAGAGTGCTTGATCCAATTGTGGGGCCTCTGAAAGTTTGTTGCCTGCTGTTTGGGGCGCTGGACAAGAAGAAAAGAAGAAGATCTGCAATTTTTATGCATCGCTCGCTTGCGGAGTGCATTGTCGACAGTGCAAGAGAATTCTCGTCGCCACGAAGATCGTCGCAGCGCCTGTTGCCGCTGCAAGAACCGACGCATCATTTGCTTGCGTAGCGCATCGCCCCGGTGCTGGAAGATTCCTGTCACTGCGAGTATCGTCGCAGAGCCTGTCGTCGCTGGGTGAGATCGTTGCACCGCTTGCTTGCTTGAACATCGTCGCAGACCCAAGGCATCGAGGGACTGCAAGAGGAGAAGATCAATGCTGCGCCATGCATCGTCGCCGCACCAGAGATCGTCGCCATCCTAAAGATCGTCGCATCGTGCCTAACCCTGGGCGTAGTGTTCGGAGTGGGGCTCCGCGGAGCTACGCAAAGTGGGCGCAAAACTACTCCCACCCGCGCACTCCGCGTAGCCCCACTACGCGCCGTCCGCCTCCCTCCCGCCCTCCCTAAATACATAAATAAAAGGATAGAAAGCTTTTAAAAACACTTACCTTGTCTGCCGGGTCCCCGGGGCTCCCTCTCGCCGTCCCACGATTCGCGCCGCCACCGATTCAGATACTAATGCGCATGCGCGGGCGCCCGCGCATGCGCATTTCTCATGAGAAATGCGCATGTGCGGCTGCCCGCGCATGCGCATTAGTATCCGAAATGGCAGCGCGAATCCGGGACGGCGAGAGGGAGCCCCGGGGACCCGGCAGACAAGGTAAGTGTTTTTAAAAGCTTTCTATCCTTTTATTTATGTATTTAGGGAGGGCGGGAGGGAGGCGGGTGGCGGCCGGCTACGCACCGTCTGCGGAGCGCACGTAGGGCCGCCTGGCTACGCCCGCTACGCAAAATGCGTAGGAGACGGCACTACGTGCACTCCGTGCACGGAGCGTATCTGGCCGCCCACCCTTAATCGTGCCTGTGCGAAACGCTCCCTACCAAACCTGCGCACCGGATCCATACAAGGTATCGCATCCCTCCCCATACAGACCGGATTTGTCGCAACACGCATGCAGCGGGGCTGTCGCATCGCCTCCCCAGGGTCTCAGGAGTGACGCATTGCTTGTTTTTCAACGCTGCAGCTTCCACTTGGAACTTTTGTCGCATCTACAGGTACTTTGGGCTAAACGTGACGCAACTGTGGATTATTTTGATGCAAACCCTAGAACTCTTTTAAAGACTTATTCTTGAACTGTGTATGTTGGATTTTTATCGTTTTGGTCTTGTGTATTTTTGATAAAGATACTTTATTTTTCTAAACTGATGTGGAGTCCATTTGTGGTGTTTGCACTGTGTTACTGTGAGTGTTGGTACAAATACTTTACACATTGCCTTTGATAAGCCTGTCTGCTCGTGCCAAGCTACCAAGGGGGTGAGCAGGGGTTATCTAAAGAGTGTATCCCCCTTGCCCTGACTAGAAGCAAGGGTCCCTATTTGGACATTGGTACCTACCACTGCCAACGAGAGACCCCCGATCTAACACACTGACTCTGGATTATCAATAGCCTGTGTTCGTACCTCTGATTGTGAGTGATGCCCAACAGCAGACCATGAAAAGCAGAAGGTTTCAGCTCTTGAGAAGAAGTCTCGCAAAGGATTTCCACGTTAGGAATGGAAGCGCATACTCCATTTAAGGGTTGTACGGTAAAGCGGAGAAATATCATCTAATATCACGTACAAAAGCATTGTAGCCAAAATATCAGCTAGAGAAAGATCCTGAGTATGTATAGCTAAGTATAGATGTACTACTCTCCACATCACCTTACCTTGAAAATATTTATGTATTTATATATATATGTATATATATGTTCACTGAAAAAATTCACTCAAATGACATCACTGATGACATACTGATGACATTATCCATGTGATAATTAGATGCATCTCACACCCTAATATAACCTTTGATACACCCACTCTAAATTGCAGACCGCCATTTTCAAAACCATAGACACTCTAACACCAATAACTACATACCCACTCACTGATTCTTAGGGTTACACACACATCCACTCAATCACCCATACAGTCACTCATACTTATGGTCACTCAGTACAGGACTATCAGATGCACTCATACACATATATAGACACTTACACACCGCCACTCATCCATAGAGGTACTCAAACACCTAGTCAATCATGCAAATAATGAATCACACTGTCATTTACTCACCTATACAGTTATACACACACCAGCTCAATATCTCATACAAATACTAGCACATTCTTACGCTCTTATACAATCACTGATACAAGCATACACTCACAACACTGTACCCTAGCACACGTAAGTTCAAAGAGAATCTTTTCAGAAATTATTATCACACAAAATAAAACAGGTCAATTTTTCTTCTTTTTAATCGGTCTTCCTGTTGTCAGTTGTTCAAATTTTCCCAAGCCAACACATGTTTCATCGCCTCTTGTAAGTTAGTACATGCGACTTGTTCACGGCTGAGTGTTTTCGCAGTATTGTAGTTTTTCATGTGACGGTAATTCCAGGCCACATGATTCAAACAGGGGCCATTGCGCATCATCGTGCCACACGCCGGTCCACTCGAGTGCGACCGGCATGGGGCACGAGGACGCGGAACGCCGCCTCAATCATTACAAACTCGGGAGACCGGTAAGCGAAGAAACCGAAAGATTCTTACCCGATAAATTGGAATGTGATTTTCAATTTCGCCTCACGCCACTGGAGCACATGTGGCCTGGAATTACCGCCACATGAAAAACGACAATACTGCGAAAATGCTCAGTGTGCTGGGGTACAGTGTTGTATTTGTCTTGTTGGTTTTACCACGGAAACTAAGGGAGGCAGGTGGTTCTCCTTAACCCTACAGCACTGTCACCAATACTTAAACTCACTCAAGAAATACATAGTGGAAATACCCTAAGGCGCCTATACCCTATCACCTATACCACCAATCGTGCTACAAACTACAAGCATACACTCATCCATACAGCCACTCTCACAATCACACACTCTCACTTATAGCCATTTATATACCCCAACACACATATATTCTGCCTTTCACATATGTAGTTACTCACACATGTACCACTGTGATATACATTCACTCACCAACACACTTATACACACACTCACCCACCCATATAGTCCATCACAGATGCACTCTTGAAAACGATGCACCCAGTGAATCACCCACTCACGCATCTATGCACAGAGTCACACACATCCCACCCACACAAACACTCAGGCACCCATACAGATACTCAGACAACCAATCAATAGCCCATATAGACACTCATGTAGCTATTCGCAAACCCATGCAGCCGCTTACACACCAACAGACAGATACAGACATTCACACAGTTTAGTCACTAACCCATGCTTTCAGTAAGATACGTTTAACCACTCACTCATAATCAGTCATGCACCTACTAAATCATCCATTCAGACACGTATACACCCACTCATTCTTCAATACGCCTTTCCCTATATATATTAAACATATTTAAACTTTACAGAAACACACAGTCACTGGATGATGTCATCGGTGATGTCATTTGAGATGCCATCAGTGATGTCACTTACCATGTCATGAGTGATGTAATATGTGATGTCATCAGCAGTGCATTGCGGGGGCGTGAGTTATAGTTAGCTGAACGAACTATAACGGGGGAATTTCTCTGGTTTTGTACGAGTGAAATGTCCAACTAACTATAACTTTCCCTAAAACCTATGGTTTTTTCAGTGAATTTCTAAGGTTTTTTAAATGCTCATTTCTAACTATAATGTGCCTGAAACCTATGGTTTTTAAGTGAATTACAAAGATTTTTTCAATGCTAGTTTTTAACTATGCTTACAGAGGTAGGACATGTGAAGAAAGAAGAAAAACGCTCAGAAAGAAGCAAAAGAAATGCAGAAAGAAGCAACTGAAGTCCACAAAGATGAAGAAACGTGCAGGAAGAAGCACGACATGTGCAGAAAGAACCAACAGAGGAGCAGAAAGAGGCCTTGTTGCAAAATCATCCTGTGCCCACAACTTTTTCAGACGGGTACTGGTGGTAACTGACTCTGGCTAACAAGGCCTAGAGCCAGCACTATGCTAAAAGACACTTAGAATACAGTGAAAACATCTACATACACTAGGGAACACTATGCATTGAGGTGACCTCCTCTGTAAGGCCCTAGTACATAATAGGGCAGGGGATTAAAACTACCTCTTAAAACACGCTACAGGCGCGTCTGCACAGTGGTGAAAGGAGTGGGGGCCTGAGGTGACATGTGCAAACACGCCCTGTGGCCATTTTAAGTTCGGAGATTAAGCCCCTTTGAATCCTGAGGGTCCCTGGAGTCCAACTAGCCCACTAGGTACCTCCAGTAAGCGCCACAGAGCTGCTTTGCAGAGAGGTGTAAAAAGGAGCATGATCTAGACCACCTCTCTACAACGCAGCGCAGTGGCGCTTACTGGAAACACCTGGTGGACTAGTTGTCCCCCTGGGGCCCTCAGGTTTGAAAGGGAATTAATTCCCCAACTTTAAATGCGCCACAGGCTGTGTTTGCACACATGGCATCTTAGGTCTGCCCCCTCCCTTGACCACTGTGCAAACGCGCCCGTAGCACGTTTTAAGTTGGGGGATAAAGTCCCCTTCAATCATGAGGGCTCCTGGGGGCCAACTAGCCTACCCGGGGGCATATCATCAATGAGGCAATAAAAAATTATCGCGGCTTTTGCGTCTGTTTTCGGACAAAAAGTGGCGATAATTTTATTGCCTAATCAGCAAGGTCACGCTATTGCATGAATCCTTGCATTATCGCCCTTTCCCCCAACGCCCATCTTTCCATCTCTAATGAGATGCAAAGTGGACGTTCCTGCCCTGACATAACTGGAGAAATGTCGCTAAGCGTCATTTCTCCAATTTTTAATGGGCACGCTAACCAGCAGAGCGACAAGCATAACTCGCTACTTTCCTTACGCCTGCTTCAAGACTGACTTAGCCATGATATCCTATGTAAGGTGAATATCATGGCTAAGTATGCCTTGCCCTATTATCAACCTATCACCAAACTTTGTGAGATTATCGCTGGATTTCCAGCGATAATCTCACATTTGGCAGTTAGCGCTTGCAATTTTATCTCTTTTGAGATAAGTGTTGCTAATAGCATGCTATCTCAGCGATAAAATTCCACGTTACCCGTCGATAATTCTCCTAGCGTAAGTGCGCTTAGCGATAATTACCGCTGGTTCTTGATGATATGCCCCCTGGTACCTCCAGTAAGCGCCACGGAGCTGCGTTGCAGAGAGGTGTAAAAAGGGGCGTGGCCTTGACCACCTATCTGCAACACAGCGCAGTGACGCTTACTGGAAGCACCGAGTAGGCTAGTTGGCTCCCACGGTAGGATGGAAGTCTTGGAGTTGCAGCTGTGGAGACCAGGTGATGATATAGAAACAGAATGTTTGATGATACAACGCGTACCATCACAACGCGCCATGTTACATCGCAGTCTTGACAGCGCAAGTTGTTACATCGATTTGCGCTGGAGGGCGCTGGACTTTGGAATAGTGTGAATTACTGTTCCAACTCCAGTCTACGTACAGTAGGGAAGGTGTTGGAATAGTAATTCACACTATTACTTAGTCTAGAATGCCCTCCAGTGCAGGTCGATGTAATGACTTGCGTTGTCAAAACCCCATTGTAATGGTTGCGTGGTAAAGGATGTTTCACGTAGAAACACAGGAGACATCCCACGCAGATCAACATATTGCACGAGGGTCGATAGCCGGCAGGACCAAGAACAAACCTTGGCTGCAGGAAGAGTTTGAGAAAGGAGGACCAGCAAGGTCCAGGGAACTCTTCCAGCACCGGTATGTTAGGGCTAGCCCTCAGCAAGCAGGAGAGCCAGCAAGACTCAATGGAAGACCTCGGGCACCCTCTGGCAGCAGGTACAGGGAGTCTCAAGGAAGCCTCAGCAGCACAACAAAGATGGATGCCCACATCGCAGGAGATGCAGTGGGAATGTAGTTTTTGCAGCAGAGTGATGCTTGAGGCCCGGGCTTCTTGGACCTCGGAGCTCTTTGGACTGGAGAGTCAACAAGCCTTGGCAATGGCATACAGACGTGGTGCATAGGGTTCCGGTTCCAGCAGCTCAACGAGAGATTGCAGTCTACAAAATTGCATGGAAGACAGGTCAGGCCTTTGGAGAACTACCAAACCACCACCTGCGTTGTAGAGCCTTGAAGAGTCCATGAGACAGCAGGAGCCACAAACTGGTCATCGATGTTGAGATGCATGCAGCTGCAGGGGAGTGACTCCTTCCCTCCAAGGGAGATTCCTTCCAGCTGTCCTTGATGCACTAAGTGTCCTTGTGACTCTGGAGGATGAATTGCCATGGATGTTGCAGGATTGGTGCAGAACACAGAGACGAAGTTGCAGTAGGAGCCTTTCTACCAGGAGCAGTCTTGTCTTGAGTCTTGAGCTTGATGGTGCCAATGATGAGAACAGGGCAATCCTGGTGAGTACCTGCCAGGTTCCCGTTGGTGGTACGCCCGTGAGGTGCCATCTCGCTCTCACACACTTTTTTCTTCGTATCCGATTGTTGACACTAAGGTGTGTGTGTGTATCGTCTCACAGCTGAATTTTACTTCTTAAGGGAACGAGCGAGTGTTAAAAGTAGGCATAACTTTGGGACATACCAACTACCCCTATAATTAATGAGAGGGGAGTAATTCTTGTAAAGACAATGCAACAATTGTTATGTCCACAAAAAGAAGTTTTTCTATTTGCCTATAAGTTATAGGTCTTTGTTGTACTAATTGAGTCTGGCTCAGCCAACAGCAGAGTCCAGTGTCCCAGAACAGAATTGTCTTGCAGAGGAATCCTTGTTCCAGACGAATCTAGGATCCCACCCTCAGAAGAGCCCTTATGTAATTCAGAAAGGGGGTTGAGCAGCTTCTGCAGTGATCCACCTATCAGAGGACGTCATGGACACTACTCTGATGGACTGACCAGTCAGATGCTCCCAGAGACCTCTGCTCATCTAGCTTTCAAGATGGCAGAATCAAGCCCCTACCTGGTGGAGGTGCTGGACAGGGTGTGGTCACTCCCCTGTCCTTTGTGTGGTTTCACAGCAGAGCAGGAGCCAGGGGTTGTTGCACAGTAGCAAACCAGTTTATGAAAGGAGGGCACCAAATGAGCCCTTCAAAGCAGTCTGGTGGCACTCGTTAGCAGAGGTGGCTATAACTCTCCTCTACAGGAAATCCTTTGGTCTGCCTCCCCCCAACCAAATTAGGCTCACCAGCTTGAGGGCATAACAGTGTCCGAGTTTGGTGGCAGTACTGGCTTGCACACAGACCCTGCAAGACTACACAGGTAGACATGTGGGAAGGTCCTCTAAGGAAAATCCCAGTATATGGTATCATGCAACTAACACTGGAATAAGAGGTATTTAGCTCAGGTAACTATAACTTCTCAATTGCTATGTTTTTGTACATGTGAAATACGAGCTTAACTATAACCTCCCTCTAACCTTTGTTTTTTAGTGAATTAAATTTTTTTTTTATTCTGTTGGAAGCTGGCTCTCTATATAGTGTACTAAACCAAAGTACACTGTACAGAGAGTCCAGTGGTTCCCTTACTGGTACACAGAGGTTGAAGTACATAATACGAATTCTAGTTTTATAGTATTGTGGGCGAGAGGTTAGGTTTATCATAGGGTTGTGCTAAGCATTTATAAAAATGATATTGATTGTTATGTATTTTTTAAGACCAAGGACTTCAATCTGTACTTTAGGAGTTATGATTTTTAAGAGTTCAAAAAATATAACACATTTGTGCGCAGCAATACACAATTGAAGTCAATAGAGAAAAGCAGAAAAATGCATATAAAATCAAAGAAGTTCACCTTCTCATTTTCGGTCATCAGCAGGCCCAGGTCCAAAGTTCCAGCAGCAGAAGTTCTGCGGATTCGGCTGGGAGCACAGTGCTGAAGGTGTTGGTAGCTGGTGCGGTACAACCAAGGGGGCCACCTGGAAAGACACTGCACAGAAGAACTGAGAGGTATGTCCGGTGGGTCCCACTGGAGGGAGGAGGTCACAGGACCATGGTACCAAAGCTGGTCGGTCATTTCTGGGTCCTTCATGGCCCGGTGCAGAGCAGTTAGGTCAGCCGGACATCGTACGTCAAGAAGTCCTCGCGGTCTGGAGAAGGCAACTTGGAGAGGCGATTTCAGGACAGCTGGGCCACTCAGCATGTGGGTCTCAGAGGTCTCAATGTCCCTCAATGGATGCTTGCTTCTGGTATCATTACAGCCCAGAGTGGACTCTTCATCTTGCTGGTTGCTCTGGGGGTCCTGTACCCCGGGTTTTGGCCCGGTGTGGTTCTGGTAGTTCCTGGTGTCTCCAATCTTGGTGTCGGGGCAGTACGTCGACAAATTGGACTCAGTGGGACCAGAGCCTCAGATGTGCAGGGGAGTGCTACCTTCACTCCAAGGGAGGTTCTTGGTGATTTTGCAAAGGCTGGAGGAGCTTTGGGGGTTCTTGGAGTCTTTACGGGTCCAGGACAACACAGCACATGATGATTGTCGAAGTCCGCGAGGCAGCAGGCAGTGTTTGGCACCGATTTCCGTCTCAAGCAGGGTTTCAATTCTCGGATATAGAGTCTTCTTTGTCCTGGTATTCTTCTTGTCCATTGAATATGAGTTTACAGGTCTAGGGATGCCCCCTAAATTCTAAATTCAGAGGTGACTGGTAGTATCCTATGGGCAACCTACCTTTAGGGTGTCTACACCCTCTAAGTAACCACTTCCTGTGTGAAGAGGCAATACACTAGTGCTGATAGGTTGTTTTTCCACCCTCTCCATATGGTGGATTTTCAAGAGAGGGGTTCACATCACCTGCCCCACCCTAGGGTGGGTGCTGGCTGAGTGTCAACACTCCTCCTCATCTAAATATTGTTCCCGCCTGTCCACACCAAATCTGGAGCAGGAGAGGGAGGTTGGCATCTGCCACTATCTGGGAATGCCTGGGTTAAGCTTCAATGGCGGCAATGACTTTGAAGCCTTTCGCTCTGGAAGGCTATTCCGGCCTGGAGAAGGTGTGAAGCACCTCCACCCAGAGCAGGCTTTCTTTCTGGCCTCTGAGAGTGCAGACTCTCATCCCATGATGTATGAATCATGTCTGGTGGTTTTCAGTGGACCCTCTGAAGGTTCTCCTGTGTACATTTATTAATAAACCCAATACTAGCATCAGTAAGAATTTATTAAGAAGAGATGTCTGGCACCAAACATCTTAGGGTACCATGTAGCCATCATGGAGTTAGGAAACTCGTAATGACAAGTATCCAGCTGATTTACTCTTTATGACTTCCTTCTGCACTTACAATATTCAAGAATGGCTCAAATATTGCAGGGTCATATCTGCTCATACAGATATATCCACATATGGGATAGAGTGCATCCTTCCTTAGGGCTGTAGGGCCTGCTATGGGGTAACTTAACTATATCTCATGCAGTGTATGAGGGCGTGGCACTGAGGGCAGTGTCCCAT
This sequence comes from Lissotriton helveticus, assembly GCF_964261635.1. Classification (NCBI taxonomy): domain Eukaryota; kingdom Metazoa; phylum Chordata; class Amphibia; order Caudata; family Salamandridae; genus Lissotriton; species Lissotriton helveticus. The sequence goes on from NC_136062.1 coordinate 461,353,278, forward strand.
GTCGACTCTTCGGATTTCACTGCACCAAGATACGTAGCCTGCAATGCCAGTTTGCATGGTCCTGGTGAGGGATCTCCGTGTGGCACAATACATGCTGCAACCCCAGTGGACCCTTTTCACTACGCATGCCCTAGGTACCAGGGGTACCATTTAGTAGGGACTTACAAGGGTGGCGGAAGTTGTGCTAATCATGGTACAGGTTTGGGAAAGAGAGCTGGCACTGGGAATCAGGTTTGAAGGGACACGGGGCACTTACAGTTCGAAATCACATAAGACATCAAGCATAAAGTGGGGGCTAACCATTTCAAAAGAGGCACTTTTCTACGAATTCAATTTCCTAACTATAATGTTGCTGTAACCTTTGTTTTTTACAGTGAATTTCTACGTTTTTATAATGTTGTTTCCTAACTATAATGTACATGTAACCTTTGGTTTTGTAAGTCAATTTCTAAGGTTTTTTAATTTAATTTCCTAACTGTAACCTGGTACCTTTGAGAGTGAGTGTGTGAGCGAGTGCATGAGTGTCTGAGTGGGTATGTAGGAGAGTGTATGAGCGTCTAAATGGGTATGTGAGTGGGTGTGTGAGTCTCTGTGTGGGTCTGTGAGTGGGTACGTGAGTCTGTGAGTGGTTATCTGAGTGGGTGCATGAGTGTTTGACTGTGTCAGTGTGTCTGTGAGTGGATATGAGAGAGTCTGAATGGGATTGTGAGTCTGTCTGTGAGTGAGTGCATGAGTGGGTGCATTGGTCTCTCAGTGTGTCTGTGAGTGGGTGTGTGTGTGTCTCTGAGTGGGTTGGTGAGTGGCTGTATGAGTAGATGTATGTGTCTGTCAGTGGGTGCATGTGTCTGAGTGGGTCTGTGAGTGGGTGTATTTATCTGAGGGGGACTGTGAGTGGGTGCATGAGTGTCTGATTGGGTCTGTGAGTGGCTGTATGGGTCTGTGAGTGGGTACATGAGTATCTCAGTGAGTGCCTGAGTGTGTCTGTGTGTGGGTGTGTGAGTGCCTGCATGTGTGAGTGGGTGTATAAGTGTCTGTGTAGGTGTTGCACTAGCTGTGTGAGTGACTCAGCCAAAAAGGTGCCGAACCTGTCCTTGTAGCCAACAAGAGTCCACAGTTTTGCACAAAATATCTACCCAGGTGGAGTACTTTCTACTGGTTAATTACTAAGTGCTACCTACTTGGGTAAATGTTCAGTACGTATTCTACACTACAGCTGCATAACAGAGCACAAGACCAACATTGATGTAAAAAATATTGATGTTAAAAATATTGAGTAAAAAATATAGACAACAAAAATATCGACTCTTATACTTAAACAGGTAAGTACAAAAATATTGACTACAAAATATTGATGTAAAAATGTATATGTATAAAATATTGACTTTTATATAAATCAAAATTAAAATAATATGTATTAAATATATGAAATATTAAATATAATATTTACAAATTAAAATACATGTTATATACATTTTAATAAAATATAACAAATAAACTTAATGAAAAATAAACACACAAACATAATAATTTATACATATATTTACTTTAAATCAATTAATAAACCATTATATTTAAATAATGTTAACATTTTAAAATACTATAAAAATAAAAATATATATTAACGATTTAAAATATTAAAAAAAACTATAATAAATGAAAACTTTAAACTATTATAAAAATATTTAAACTTAAATTTCACAATACAATCTGCAAAATGCATCTTTCAGGATGGCTTTTTGAAATACGGCGAACTTTGGAACGAAAGCCTTTTGCGCCTCAATATTCTATGGGTTTATCTTGGTCCAGGAAGGGTAAAATGAACCTCTCAACCCACTAGCAAGCTCGTATGTATAGAATTGAAGAATTCGAATAAAGACCTTACCATTTAGTCACCTCTTCTAGAGGCAACATTAGACTATTTTTTATAGAAGCAAGCCGTCCAGGTTACAAGGGCTACTATTCCCTTACATTGGATATACAAATTGTGAAGCATCTGAATTTGTATGGTGCAGTTCTCGCAACGGATGACATTTACGCAGTGACTCAAAAGGACATGGTCAATCTTACAGGAAAACCCTGGGTATCCACGCCATTCGAACAAAACTTACTGGATTGTTTTTATGCCTTGAAAAAGTTACCATGTAACAAAACACGTGTCAGCTGCCGATCCATCGCTCTACAGGAATTTTACTGTATCACACCTTCCATCTATGTAATACTGTGTCATTGCAATTGATGTGCTTCGAACCAAATTGAATGAAATGTATTAAGAATATTGCCGAGTTTATATATCTTATATACATTAAATAGAACTACAAACTGCTTACTGATTTTCGTCTGAATTGGGGATTATAGGAAAGAACAACTCTTCATGAATGAATCATTGAACAGGTCAGAGAGCCGTGGTTATCTCTATATGTAGTATGTACACTGGGTTTAGTTGAACCACAGTGAGTAGACACCAAAGGTAGTGTAGTGCTTTGTGCTTAACCACAAGGGGCACTGGTACTAAATATCAGTCTCCAGTCTACACTAAGAATGCTGTGCTACCATTGAAACCACCACTGCCATTTGTTGATTGTTGTGACGGAACTAAAGATGCAACATTCAAATAATTTTTTTTTAATAACTACAAAAAATGTAACACATACATAAAAAACACAAACAATTCTTATACAAAAAAAATACATCACATACATATAAAAAATATACTAAAATACATAACTATATTTTTGCAAACAATATTTTTATAATCAATATTACTTACCTTAAGTCGATATTCTTGACCACGATATTCTTGCGGTCAATATTTCTGAACCAAGATATTAATGACTCGTTATTTGTGCAACTCAATATATTTTGCTCAATATTCTATCTCTGCACCGAGCACGAGGAAATGTAACCTGTGACCTTGTGTGCATTTTAGCAATCTGATTGTTCCTGGTGTGTCGTAGTCCAGAAATATGTGATCGCATGATTCCTCCTATAGCGAAGAAGACGAGACAACAAATAGGTAACTCTCCGCCAAACAAGGGTCTTTGCTCTTAACTACATGAAGTGAGTGCTTCTTTGATTGGTGGAGATGTCCTCATATTTCTCAGCATCAAGAACGCCTCACTAAAATCATCAGGAAATGCGCTGGGGTGCCGCTTGTTTAGCTGTCCATCATCCTGGCGAAAGGCAGGAAGACCTTTGCACACTTCTAAGGTGGGTTGGGCCAAACAGGCAACACTTGCAAGGGATTTGCACATTTGCATACTCATAGCAATTTAAAAGAAGAACCATGGACTCCGCTCTCAACAGAAGAGGACAATAACCCATTTGTTACAATCACATACAGATTGATTAACAATGCAACAATGCACTCCACCACTCTGCAAATGTGCTTCAATGCACACTACTAGTAGGGGGATGAAGTCCCCTTGGCTATTGATGGTCCTTGGTGGTCAACTATCTATCCCTCCTGTTACCTTCAGCAAGTCCCACACAGTGGGTTTACTGAGAGGGTTTCGGTGGCTATGTCCCCTTTCTCCTCCACTCTGCAAATGTACCTCGTAACGCACTACTAGTTATGGAATGAAGTCCTCTTGGCTCTTAAGGGTCCTTCGGGGCCAACTAGCCCTCCTGTTACCTCCAGTAGTACCCACACAGCTGGATTACTGAGAGTTGGCCAGAGGCTATGACCACTTCCTCCACCACACTGCAAACTCGCCTCCTGGCAGAAAGAAGTCCACTTTAGTTCTGAGTCCCTCAGGAGGCAAGCGGACCTCATCCCTCCCTCATCCCCCACCAGCAGTGCGCCAAGAGTCAGGTTTGCATTCCCACTGTGTGTAGCTTACTGGAGGTAACGGAGATCTTTTTGGCCCCTAAGTAACCTCAGTAACCAAGGGGACTTCATCCCCCAGAGAGCAGCATGTCAGAAGGCGTGTTTGCAGAGTGGTAGAGAGACGGGGCAGGGCCTCTTTGTGAGTTGCCAGCTTTTTTTTATGTTTCTATTTCTATTTTATGGGAAGGGTTGTTTCTATTTTTAGAAAAGGGAGGGAGGCCACACGGCCCTTGACCCGGGACATTTTCAGCCCTGGGGAATACATCCAGTGGGGCCTGCCCCCCTTCTTTTTTTATAAAACAAACAAGGGAGGGCGGCTGCGTGGCTCCCCTCCTGGGCCATATTTGGCCCCGGGTACCCTATCCCACAGGGTCCGCCCTGTAGTGTGGGTGCCCTGAACTGCCAAGCCAGGTATTCACTGGACCGGAAACAAGCATCCAGGGACTGGCATGCTTGAATACAGTGGCAAAGTGAGCACGGAACTCATGTCTGGGCATACCCTGCCAACTTAGTGCGTAAAAAGCAAACATAAGGCAATGATAGATGGAGTACTGAAGCTTTTCAGACTCTCATCCCCACTTACAGATCTGGGTTGTATCCATTGATCACCTTGTCACTGGATTCCAGCTTGCCTGGCTAATGAGGGATGTCACCTCGAAACAAGTCACAGGATGCTTGGTTCCTGTTCAGGGAAGACCTGGCTTGGCAGTTCGGGCTGGACTGTTCCCATGAGGCACTGGGTCAAGACTGATTTGCATATAGCTGAATCTGAACTGAGGTGGCGAAGTGAGGTAAAGAACGTTAATGGACTCAACCCCGATCTGTGACTGTGGGTGAGTGTCAGAAAAGTTTCAGCTCTCTGTCCATCATCTCCTTGTGTTTGCTATAGTCCTACCCAGAGCACCCGCTTTGAGAACATTGGGGACCGCAGGGTGAGCCTTAAGTCCCTGTGGTCCATGCCAGCTTCCCACCTCCAGCAGGTGCCAGCATTGCTATGAGACCCAGGGAGCTGCTAACATGCAGCTCCCTGGATCTCAATGCAATGTATGTTTTTCTGCTCGCTTGACAATGGACAGGGAAACAGCAATGCCTGTTTTTAGCAGGTGAGAGCATTTTCTGCTCTTGCTTGCTGAAAGCAGAGCACTTGTTTGCTTTGGCTTCCTCCCGACAAGCCATGGCATAATGCAATGTCCCGGGGTGGGGACCCTGGACATGGCTGGAGCCAGCCATGGTGGGTAGTGGTACCCAGGGCCATGTGGGGCTCTAAGAGGAGGGGGCGTACAGCCCCCCTCCTTTGTTAAGCAAGCCCCATGGAGGTGGTGTGGTCCTTGGGGTCCACAACGGAACCCTTTCATTATATTATTTGTGCCCCGAGGAGGTGGCGGTCCACGAAGCTTCATTGGGGGGCCCGAGCCCCCAACTCATTATTATTTATTTTAGCCCCGGAGAGGTGGCTGTGGGGGAGGCCCTAGGACTTCCCCTACATTGTTACCTTAAAATTAATTAATGTTTGTGCCCCGGGGAGGTGGCGGTCCCCGGGGCAGCGAGGGTGGGGGGCAAGTGGGCCTCCTGCATTTCTATACAACAGTGCTCCAGGGAGGTGGCGGTCCCTGGGGCAGCGAGGGTGGGGGGCAAGTGGGCCTCCTGCATTTCTATACAACAGTGCTCCAGGGAGGTGGCGGTCCCTGGGGCTATGGGTGGGCAAGCCGGCGCCCTGTATTATTGTTTATAGCCTCTGGGAGGTGGTGATCCACAGGGCTGTAGATAAGCCCAAGAGGGGGGCCCCATGAGCCCCGTCCTTCATGCCCCCAGACTTTAGCCCACCCGGCGCTTAAAACAATGATGTGCAGGCCCGTTTTAAAATCTTGCCACAGATTTGTGGATCCGCCCACGAGTTTGCTGCAAAATAAAAAAAAATGCTTTTAAAATATGGCAGGGTCCCTGTGGGACTCTCTCCACCATAACTGGTGTCCCGAGTTCCAAGATTGCTCCCAACACTTCTTGGTTTAAGTATTAGCAGCCATTCAAATTTTAGTAAGATCCGTGACTCCACTGCAAGTTCAAGCGTCCCCAGATATCTATATTTTTTAACTCTAATTTCTCTGAAACTACTCAATGGATTTACACCAAATCAAAAAAATACACTTTCTGGACCAAAATCTAGCTTTCTGACAAATTTGGTGAAATTCCGCTCAGCAGTTCATCCTGTAGTCGTTTTCAAAAAATGAAAAATCCCCATATACATGACATGCGGAAAACGTGTTTTGGGACCTCCCTTTAGTCTCAGCCCTCGCTTCATGGATCAACCTAACACTTTTAGTACAGCAGCTCATCTAAAAAGGGGACGTTTTGTGAAAGATGTGGAGATTTGTCAAGCAGCGTCAACGTTATTGGCAAAACAAAATGCGCTTTGCCTAGGGAAACTTTCATCCTAACTAAGCATGGGCGGATTTTGTGAATTGGCAATCCGCGAAATTGCGTATTTACGGATTCGCAATCCGCAAAATCCGCGAACTCTCGCGAATTTTGCGGATTCCTTTTTTTTTTTTGTGTTCGCAAGTGTTTCTGCCATTTCGCGAGGGTTTTTTACCAGTTCGCAAACGCGAACTTTTTTGTCGGGTAGCAACGGTCGCGAACATGTTGTTTCTACGTCTGGTTCATCACAGCACCCTCTGTTTCACCACTGCCACCCTCTGTTTCACCACTGCCACCCTCTGGCTCACCCATGCCACCCTCTGGCTCACCCATGCCACCCTCTAGTTCATCACTGTAGATTATGGGTGGAAAAGCACACCTGCCCTGCCTCAACTGACATGAATGAATTAGGGGCTGATTAATGTGTCACTGAATTTGAACTTCCAGGCTGGCACCTGCTTCCTTATCTGTAATTGCTTTCTGTTGCAGTGTAATTTTTTTAACAGGACCTTTGTGGTATACTTGTAGCTATTCTCTGAGCCTGCTGTGAGGGTCAGAGCAGGGTCATAGAATAGTTGCAAGTAGGCAACTGAACTCTGAAGGGGCTCCTCAGGAAGCACTACAGGGAATGGTTACTAATAATAAGATTGAACTTTTGCACCTGCTGAGTGCTTTCAGTTTTGCAAAAATCCAAATATCCAGCAGCATCCACAAAAAGTAATCCTTCCAGGCACTACAGGGAATGGTTACTAATGATAAGATTGAACTTTTGCACCTGCGGAGTGCTTTCAGTTTTGCAAAAATCCAAATATCCTGCAGCATCCACAAAAAGTCATCCTTCCAGGTCAAGATCCAAATCAAAGTGACCAGCACATGAAGAAAGCACTGGGAGGAGCCTGCTGGACAGGAACAGGAAGTTGGAGACTGTGGGGCACTTCCTTCCTCCCACCCGCCTCCCCCCCCAAAAAATGGACTCAGCAAAAAAAAAGTGCAGGCAAATGTCAACCTGAGGAGTTATTCTGATAAAAATCATAATTTTCAAGGTTTATGCTGCCTGCTGGTGGATTTCTTGTGCGAAATTGCAAATTCTGCAATCTCGCAATTGCGCGATTGTCGCTGCTCGCCGCATCTACGTGTTCGCAAGTGTTTACTCCCGCGAAATTGTATAGTATTCTAGTTGGCAAGTGCGACCAAGCAAAAAATCCGCTTCGCACGGATTTACGGATTTTCGGCAAGTTCGCGAGAGTTCGCGGATTGCGAATTTACCGAAAATCCGCAAAATCCGCGAGCAGAACGGATTTTACGCTCATGCTTAGTCCTAACTAAAACTATATATATATATATTCGCCAATAGGTAGTAATAGTTTCTACCATGTTTCCATGAGAAACCGTTTTTTGACTTGCCTATAACTTTGGCATTGTTTGATGAATCTTCACAAAATGTTCCCAAAAAGGTGCTCTGGAGATTCTTGTTGCACACGGAGAGTTTCATGGCGATTTGTCAAGCAGGGGGGGAGACAAATGGGGTTAAAAAAAGGGTGCGTTTGTAATGGTAATTCCCAAAGGACATGTTACACAAACATGTTAATACAACTACAGCCTGATCTGCTGGACGGAATTTCATCAAATTTGGTGGGAAGATGGATACGGTTATGTAGATGGTGCTTTTTGTTATTTGGTGTAATTCAGTTCAATAGTTCTTTTGAAATTTAAGAAGAAAATGTTGGTGATATCTGTGTTTGAGGATATTTCGTGGTGATATCGCGATTCATCATGAAAAAAGACTAGCTCCTGCAGGGAAATGCAGATCTCTGATTGGCTGCCAACACTTCAACCAGGAAGTGTTGGCAGCCATGTTGGGACTCCCTTCACCCGAGTCCCAATAAAACAATTGTAAAATAATAATAGGGGGCATTATAGGAATACCCTTACCCTCAACCCATGATCTTAGAGTCACCTTGGCCTCACCACAGCATAAAGGCATTACAAAAATATATATATTGATGCAAATTTGTGATATTTGCAATTTTGCAGCAAAGAAATTAGCCCGTGTTTCAAATTAAAATGCTTGTTTCTGGTCCAGGATGGACCTGGCTTAGCAGTTCGGTCTGGACTGTTCCCATGAGGCACAGGGTCAAGACTGATTTGCATATGGCTGGGTCTAAACTTGGGTGGCATGGTGAGCAAAAGAACAATGGATTTTACCCAGATCTTTTGACTGGGTGAGAATGTTTGCATTGTCAGCATTCCGTCCATCATTTGTTTGCTGTAACACTTTTTGCCCTAAGTGGGATGGGTATGCCCAGACATGGGTCCCTTGCTCACTGTGCCACTGGATTCTAGCTAGCCTGGCTGAAGAAGGGTAACATACCCTGAAACAGGTCCCAGGATGCTTGTTTCTGGTACAGGGAGGACCTGGCTTGGCAATTCGGTCTGGACTCTTCCCATGAGGCACAGGGTCAAGACTGATTTGCATATTGCTGGGTCTAAACTAGGGTGGCATGGTGAGCAAAAGAACAATGGATTTAACACAGATCTTTTGACTGGGGGAAAATGTTTGCATTGTCAGCATTCCGTCCATCATTTGTTTGCCGTTTTAAATTAAGCCCCCTTGTGAGACCAGGTCCCGGGAGCATATAATGAAAATTTAAGGGGGTGCACAGGGCCCCTCTCCTAGGGCGTACTGAAGCCCTGGGACAGCCACCTTCCTGGGGATTTGCTTAAATTGAATGCAGGAGGGGTTGCATGGTTCCCCCGCAACCCTGGGGACTGCCACATCCCCTGGGCTTTATTGAAATTAAATGTAGAGGGGCCTTGCAGACCATCGGCAGCCCCAGGGACCAACACCTCTCTGAGGCACTTTAAGGTATATATGCGGGAGGGCCTGCTAAGCCTGCCCATTCTCCAGGGACCACAACTTTCCCGCGGCCCAATACAAGAAAGGAGCCGACTCTGCATCCCTCTGTAGCCCCGAGGGCCTTCACCTCCCCGGGCTGCTTAGTGCAATGTAGGAGTTCTCCTCCTGAAGCCATAGATAACCATGAGGATTGCTACCCCTCAGCTCCAGCTCCTGCTCTTTCCCAGGGTGCCCACCCCTGGGACATAGCTGTTTGCTGTGGCTTGGCGGGAGCCTTACCGTTCCTGCTAGCCGCAGCAAATGCTCTCGCTTGCAGGAAGTGAAGCAGAATTGCGTTCAAAGACTGAAGAATGAGTGGGTTTATGAGTTCTGAATGGATGATTTACTGGGTGCGTGACTGACTTTGTAAGTGAGTGATTAAACGTCTCTTAGTGAATGCGTGGGTAAATGACTATTCTGTGTGAATGTCTGTATCAGTCTGTCAGTTGGTGTGTAAGTGGTTACATGGGTTGGTATGTAGCTACATGAGTGTCTATATGGGCTAACCTCTTCGACGCTCATGACGAGCTTAGCTCGTCATGAGCCACAGCGCTCCGGTGCTCATGACGAGCTCAGCTCGTCAATGCCCGTGGAACGCTCAGGTGCGAGGAGAATTCCCCCGCTGTGCTGAGCGTTCCACAGGAGCCAATGCACCTGTGACGAGCTCAGCTCGACATGAGCACCGGAGCGCCGTAGCTCATGACGAGCTAAGCTCGTCATGAGCATGGGGATGCTGTGCATGACCCCCTCCCCCCAGCACAGCAGGGGAATAACCCCCGCAGCGAAGGGGTTAATGATTGGTCATCTGAGTACCGGTATGGGTGTCTGAGTGTCTGTGTTTGTGGGTGGGGAGGTGTGTGACTCCCTGCCTGGATGTGTGAGTGGGTGATTAACTGGGTGTATGGGCTCATGAGTGCATCTATGAGGGGCTGTATGGATGAGTGAGTGTGCATATGGCTGTGTTGGTGAGTGAATGGATGTCTCAGTGGTATATGTGGGAGTAACGACATATGTAAAAGACAGTGTATGTAAGTGTTGCAGTATATAAGGGCCATATGTATCAAGCTAATTAGCATTCGCAAAGGCCGAAATTCTGCGAATTTCGGCCTTTGCGAATGCTAATTTGACAAATGGTATGTATCAAACATGTTTGATGCAAAATAAAGAATAGCAAAATTTGCAATTCCTTATTTTGCGATTGCACTTAAGGAATCACAAATTTTGCGATTCCTTAAATGCAATGTATCAAACAAAAAATATTCAAAAAATGCCATTAAGGATTCGCAAATTACCACCAACTTCTAGTTGGAGGTAATTTGCGAATTCTTTTCAAAAAGCTTTTTTCCAAAAAACAAAAGGTGCCATATGACGCCCATACATGCCCTTAGGGCATGTATATGCGCCATATGCCCCCAAATGTCTTGTTCAGGGGTGCAGCAGGGTGTTCTTGAGACACCCCTGCACCCTTGAAGAAATTTCTAATTTGCGATTAGCTAATTGCTAATCGCAAATTGCACCTTCATTCCTATGGGCCTCCTGGCCCATGGAAATGAATGGGTAATTTGCGATTAGCAATGTGCTAATCGCAAATTAGGAATGGTAAAGAATCGCTATTTAATAGCCATTTTGTACATACATACCGTTTTGCGAATTCCAAATAGCGATTCCTTAAAATTCGCTATTTGGAATTCGCTAAACGGTAGTATGATACATATGGCCCAAAGTGACTATATGTGAGAGTGATTGATTGTGAGAGTGCCTGTATGCATAAGTGTGTGCTTGTGTCAGTGACTGTGTAAGAGAGTAAGAATGTATTAGTATCTGTATGAATAAGTGAGGTGGTATGTCTATAACTGTATAGGTGTGTAAATAGCAGTGTGATTGAGTCTTTGAGTGACTGACTAGGTGTGTGAGAAATTCTATGTGTGAGTGGTGTTATGTGAGTGTCTGTATGGGTGTATGATTGCATATATCAGAGGCTGTATTCATGAATGACCTGTGTGAGAGTGACTGTATGGGTGAGTGAGTAGATGTGTGTGTAGACCTATGAAACAGTGAGTGGGTATGTACTACCTGGTATTGGTGTGTCTATGGTAGTCTGTATTTTTGAGTGGGTGTATGACAGATTATATTAGGGTGTGAGGAGGTGCATAAGTTATTAAGTGGATGATGTCATGAGTGATGTCACTGACCATGTCATGAGTGATGTAATATGTGACGTCAGCAGCAGTGCATTGCGGGGGCGCGAGTTATAGTTAGCTCAACTAATTATAACGGCCGAATTTCTCTGGTTTTGTTCGATTGAAATGTCCAACTAACTATAACATCCCTGAAACCTGAATATCAAAGGATTTATTAAATGCTAATTGTCAGTCAGTCAGTCAAAGATCTTTATTCGGAAAAAAATAAATCCATAAAAGTACACAACAAATGCAATAACATACAATACAATACAATAAATGAACAACCAGTAAAATGATCTGTCTGATGTAAGAAAATACAGAGACATATTAAAAAAGACAAGACAATATATACAGTATTTTTTAAAAATTCTTAAGAATGACAACGACTATCCAAACAAATATATATATACAGATTAAAATGTACGAAAAAGAAGATGATATAAAGTGCAATATGCAAATTGTAAATTCTTATCAATCAATGTGCAAAGTAGCTCGTGAGTGAACAGCAGCTTTAAGAAAACAACTCACTCTAAATATTATTTCCTCGGTACCTAACATTAGCAAATTCCTCATTGCAATCTTAAAATCTACCAGATCATTTTTCCTGCAATATGGTATTAAAAAGTGCACAGTAAACAATTTATAAAAATCACAGAAAAACATGAAATGCATAAGGCTTTGTTTCATAGTCGGGTTACATGGACAAACTAGCGTTTCTAAATGTTAGTTGTAACCCAGTGGAAAATTTAACAAATTAACTATGCTCCCGTCCCGGAAACGGAACAGTAAACTTCTATTCCACCTACCAAGATGTAAGCGTAGGTATTTCCGGGGCGGGGTAGAGTAGCTAGAAGTGGGTTCTGAGTAGCCCAGATATTTTGCAACCGTACATTTTGGAAAGTATATCCTTTCCCGTTTTTCTCTGTATAAGTTGAACAAAGCCCTTTTAATACACTTCTTATGGGAACGATCTATAAGGTTAGGGGATGTAAACAAATAACCATACCCAACATCCGTTAGACTTTCATTTACTGCTTTTAGCCATGGTATATAATGTGCCCTATCACATTTTAAGCAGTCTGATATTATGTCTTGGGTCAATATGGCTGCCGGGTTCGTCCATATCTTTAACCAAAAAAGGGCAGGCCTTGATCTAACAAAGTCCTCTATATAGGGGATGTTTAATTCACTGTGACATATGAAATTTGAGGCACAAATAACTCCTCCCAACGATTTTCGGCAGAATCTATTTTCTTCCGTCTGGATATGGAGACAGTTTGTATATCCCCATACCTCTGCACCATAAGTGCCAGTAGGGATGCATTGTGTTTGATAAATCTTAATTAATGGTGTTATCACATCCGCATGGTTGGGTTGGCGTAAAGAAATTATGGAGTTGATGGCTTTGCCTAATTTGTTTCTAGCATAAGAAACATGTGGATGCCATGATCCGCTGTTAGAAAACAACAGCCCCAAATATGGAAAAGTGCATGTACTGTATAAAACATTCTCCCCTGAGGTTATCCTTGTAATTTTGTGCTTTTTTGGGCCACAGGACATAATAAGGGATTTTTTTAAATTTGTACTTAAGCCCAGATCAGCCATGAAACTAACGAAACCTGAGATTAAAATACGCAGGGCCTTTGGAGTGCGGCCCATTAGGACCGCATCATCAGCGTAAAGTAGGGTGGGTATGGGCATGCCCTTGATATACGGTACATCTTTAGTTAGAGTACTTAATGAGCTGCTCAATTCAATAATATATAAAATAAAAAGCAGAGGGGCCAGAACACAACCCTGTCTTACCCCCCTGTCGATTAAAATATCGCTTGAAACTTCACCAGAACAATTAATACGCACACGGGCTCTTAGGTTGCTATGAAGATAAGATAAAAAGTGCACCAGATTCTCATCTAAACCATAATTAAGAAGGGCGGTCCAAAAACTTACCACTGTGTCCCAGAGCCGTGAGGGGAACGGCGGCGCTGCAGGGGGCGCAACAGAACGCCAGCGCGACCAGCGGACCACAATCCCCAGCAGCCCCTGGGGCGGGAGCACGCCGGTGACGGCCGAGGAGCGCCCGGAGGCGCCTGTAAAAGGCTGACACCCCCTCTCGCCCCGTGAGTCGGGCGCGGGAGAAGCCCGGGACAAGGGCGGGGCCGTCTGTGGCCGTCCGGGGACGACTAGGGACGGGACGGGCCATCCCCCCAATTTCCCACTTGTGAGTACATCCAAGCGGTATATAGTGTTACTTTTATTGACTCTTATTTTGAACATTCTCTGTTGACTGTCTCCTGATTTACTGCCATCATGTCCATACAATCAACACTACCTGACAACTATCTGCTGAAGGTAGTTAACAGAATAAATACGGACAGGAGGAAATCACTTGGGAAAAGTAATATGGAAGTCTCCCCTTTGATTGAGCCACAAGACATTAATATTATGGATACCAATACGCTTAGTGTAATTGATATATCAACTGTGGATATGAACAGTCCAGCTGTAGTAACCAATGAGGATATTAGTAATGGGACTATAGCGGACAACGATCTGAGCGATACTTGTGAAGGCGCTCACCAACAGTCATTGAGGGCCACAAGATTAATGAGAGCTTGTAGGAAAACAGTACCTAAGAGGGGAAACAATCACTCAGGTAGAAAACACAAAAAGGATTTAACTCATAAGGATAATTCAGAAGATATAGGGACACTAATTAAAGATAGCTGTGTCTCAATTGATCCTGACCAATTAGACCTGCTGATGGGCTCTATTGATAAGAAACTCAAAATGATTATCGATCCACTGCTTGTTAAAATAGAGGGCCTCTGCGGGGAAGTTTTAGATTAAGGGACGCAGTTGACCAACCTACTGTTACTTTGGATAAAACGGTATTAACATCTAAAGGCATAACTGCGCCAAATGCGCCAACTGTGGTCTCAACTCAGGAAAGAGCCCCACCAGGAAATATAAATAGCCCCCCTGCTGTAGTTAATACTGGGATACAACCACGCAAAGAACGACCTGCTTTGACTACCTCTGCTGTGCAGGATAAGGGCAGACCGTCTCAGCAGCAGAGAGCCGGGTCTTCAAGTCAATCAAGTTTAGGTCAGGTTATCCAAAATCAGGATATTAGATCACTACCATCTCCAAATGGGGAGCGGTCTGGCAATGTACCAGCCGCGTTAGCAATTACTGCGAAAGCAGCCGCCACAGGGGGAACAAGTAAGGGTGCAGTTAGAGCAAGTAAGCGCCCTGTAGACCTCCCACCCGAATGTGTACCATTTGTTGTAGTTTTGACGAATGTCCCACCTATTACACAGGCCCCTAATACCCAGGAGTCGGCAGATTCACTTAAAAATAAAGCTATCTCTTGGCTTAGTCGGCACTGTGGTTATCCAGTTGGCTACTCTGACCAGATTATTTCTATCAGAAGAGTCAACTGGATAGGTAACACCAGAAAAACATGTGGGGGTGACTGCGTGATTATAAATTTTAAACATCCGCAACATGTTGCGACGGTCCTCCTTAGAGCGGCCTCAATCACGCAGTCAGAGACAGATGTTGTTGCAAGGCCATTGGGATTTTTCTACAACCATTTAAATAGGCAACACTCAGTCAACAGTTGGGAAGGTCCTTCTAAAAATAATAATTACCATACTAATGTAAATAGACCAGGGCCACAAACCCTCTGTTTCCCCCATCAGGATGGTTCTTTTGTTACGCCAATGCATATGATCAATTTGCCCCATGGCGGGAATAGATTTTTAGCACATGTATCTAATCTCCCATCAGTAAGTGATAGTTTAATGTCACCCGTTAATGGGATGTTTTATCAAGTCCCAACTCAGAATAGGTTCCAGTCATTGAGTTTCCTGGACCAAAACGATAGACATAAGAGTAACTTAGTCCGGCTGAGGGATAACGCTGGAGAGCTACAGAAGTCCTTAACTGAAGAGATTAATATTGTGAACAATGATTGTATGATAATTGGGGGCGTTGAGGAGCATTCAGAGCTTAATATAGAGCATTTTAATGTAAATAATATCGTGTCCGTATCTATTGATGAGATGCCAAATGTCACCCTAGCAAGGGCCAAGGCAATATGTCATATTGCTAGCTGGAACATCGCTGGTTTGATGGCCAAAGAGGGTATGCTGGGCTGGAAAGATTTCACTGGTTTATTTGATATTATTTGTTTACAGGAAACATGGTGTAAAGAATATAAGGGGAGCGATGGCTTTGTTTCCTATGAGCTGCCTGCATTGGCCTCACCACATGGGAGACCTAAAGGAGGTCTGCTAGTTATGATTTCAGTGAAGTTACCCGTATTAGTTAAAAAGTATGTAAAAGTGGGGGTTCATTCCCAAATCCTCTGGCTTGCGCAAGGTGAATGTAGAAATGCTCTGTTGATTAATTTCTACAATAATATATTTGATGGCACAAGGCACACAGTGATAAATGATTTACATAAAGTAGTATGTAATCTTGTAGAGAATTTTAATGGTGTCTATGAATTTATTTTTGTGGGGGATTTTAACGTTTCTATTTGCCCCTTATCATCCCAGAATCTATGTGGTGTATATAATCATTCAGGGGAAGCTCAAGTCCATTTTCCTCACCATCTGTATGGTGAGACCCTGAATAACTTTTTGATTGATTATAACATGGAAATCATGGAAAATATAAAGAATGATTTGGGAGAAAGTGTCCCAATATTCAAAGGGAGGGGGGCCAATACGGTAATCGATTTTATATGTATGTCTACCAACCTAACCCAAACGTGTTCTGATGTCAAGGTGGTTGATGTAATGCTGAACGATCATAATTGCTTAACCACCGAAGTTAAGTTTTGGTATACTACCGCCACCCCCAACTCGGGTACAATTGTTAATATTGAACCACATAGAATTAATGGAGTTAGGTTGAGGTGGACGGGAGACAAAGCCGATGTAACATCTGACTCCATTATCACTAGTTGTATAATGGAAATCTCGGCAATTCTTGAACAGGAGAAAACAGATATTGCCAGTATCGACCACTTTGACAGAATTAATTCTATTATCAGGAAGAAGTTCACTAAAGAGGTGGGGCACGTAAATAGACAAAATAGGGGTTGGTTTGACCACGCATGTTCAAATGCCCGGAGAGATCTTAAAAAAGCTTTATCTACCAAACCACGAGTCAAGTGTTTAGTGATCCAACTAAGGCAGGATTTTAAATTGGTCCTTAAACGGCGAAAGTCTGAGTTGCAGCAGGAAGCTTGGGACAATCTAAGCCAAGCAGCAGAACATAGGAACTGCAACTTATTTTGGTCTACTGTAAACAGCCCCTTCCTCAAAGATGAGGAGGCTCCAGTGCTCACATCTAATGTGAGCATAGACTCATGGATCCAACATTTCTCGACTATATTTGATTCTGGCAATAGTAAAGTCACCGTAGGAAAAGGATGGCCCATAGTTGCACTAGATATAACAGTAGAGGAAGTTATGGTTAGTATAAGAGCTAGTAAGGGAGGTAAGGCCCAAGGACCCGATGGGGTCCCTATAGATGTCTATAGGACCGCCCCGGAGATTTGGGGCCCCCTATTAGCTAAAATCTTTAATGCAGCGGTCTGCTCCAAAATACCATCTACTTGGGCAGAATCTATTATAATCCCTATATACAAGAAAGGAGATCGGGGGGAAGCAAAAAATTACCGACCAATATCCCTACTGGACTCATCAGTAAAAATTATGAGCCGTGTTCTTTTAGCCAGATTAGAGGAATGGGCAAAGTCGAACGAGATTTTAACTAATAGTCAGTTTGGCTTCAGAAAGGGGCGTGGAACTATAGAGCAGTGCTTAAATCTACAACTCCTGGTCGGGAAGTATACCCAGGCTAAAAAAGGGTCCCTGTATTTATGCTTCGCCGACTTAAGCCGTTTGACACGGTTCCCCACCAACGCCTCCTGTCCAGGCTCGCCGACATCGGTATTTGTGATCTTGCTTTGGACTGGCTGAGTTCGTTTTTGTTGGCTAGATCTCAACAGGTTTGGCTCCCTCCGTTTTCATCTTCGGCTAGACCACTCCGGACAGGGGTCCCGCAGGGCTCGACATTGAGCCCCCTGCTCTTTAATATATATCTGACCCCCCTGATTGAATTAGCCGAACATTGGGGAGCCAAAATTATAGCATACGCGGACGACACGCAGTTGTTGTTCACTTGGCCAGGCGAGGCTCTGGATACAAAGCAGATCCAGAACTGTCTGTCCTCAGTCTTCAATTGGCTAGCGTCATCCCAATTGAAGTGTAATGAGGACAAGACTGAAATCCTGCTTTATGGCCAGTTTCCTCCTGACTTTAGGTCACTATTGTGGCCAGATGGCTTCCCCATTCCAGGTGCCTCAAACACCTTGGCCAAGAACCTCGGGGTCTGGTTTGGGGAGGACCTCCGTTTTGAGGGGCACATTAAGAGGCTTTGGAGGCTGCTTTGGGACCCTGAAGTCTCTTAGAAAGTTTTTTCCGCTTCTGCCGGCCTCTGCTCGCGAGTCAGTCGCGAGAGCTTTAATTCTCTCGCGCCTGGACTACGCCAACGCTCTGTTTAGTGGCTCTCCTGCTTACTTGATAGGGCGGCTCCAGGTTATTCAGAACGCTACCGCTAGATTGCTGGGGAACATCTCCAAGCGGATTAGCGTTAGGAATTACCTGGAGAGTCTGCACTGGCTGCCGGTGCGGCATCGAATCACTTTCAAAATCTTGACTTTGGCCCACAAAGCCATCAATGGGCGCGGTCCCGCCTATTTGATGAAACGATTCCTGCGGTATACTCCCAACCGAGATCTGCGTTCAGCATCTCAACACCTCATGCAAGTCCCGCGTTTTCGGCGCATCCGGCTGGGAGGGCACTCTGTGACAGTGAGAGCTGCGCGTGCATGGAATGCGCTCCCTGTCTCTTTGCGCAGTACTGTGGACTTCACGGCTTTTAAGAAAGCATTAAAAACTCATTTGTTTAGAGTAGCTGTTTAATTTGTTATGTTACTTCAGGGCTCTGCTGCTACACTTTTTTTTTTTCTTCTTCTTCGCGCCAGGATACTCCGGCAGTAATTGTGCGCGCTATAAAACAGCTTAACATAACATAACATAACATTAAGCAGTGCCTTTGATATGGTTGACCACGCCCTACTCTGGGCCAAACTGATTGATATGGGAGCTCCAGACAGTATAGTATATTTTCTAGCTCGCCTGTATGAAAAACTTAGCTCCAGTGTCCGATATGGGCCAAATGGGGAATGCACAAATAAGTTTAGGATAGGGAGGGGAATCAGGCAGGGGTGTGTTTTAGCACCCCTACTGTTCACGCTCTTCATTAATGAGGTGGATGCTGTTTTACAAACAGTATCGGCGGATGTCCCAAGAGTAAATGGCCTTGACATCCCTGTGTTGCTCTATGCGGACGACGCAGTGTTGCTGTCCAGGACCCCCCTGGGCCTTCAACGGTTGATGGACAGGTTTGTCCTGTTCATCAAAGACAGGAAATTGGTGATCAATAGGTCCAAGACCTATGTGATGGAATGTTCAGGATGAGCCACGACTAAAACGAAAGTTAACTCCCATTATTTTATTGAAGGAGAACAGGTTTTAAAAGTAGACAATTTTTGCTATCTGGGGATCAATTTCTCAAAAAATGGTAGCTGGGACATTGAACACAGAGTGGTTAAAACTAAGATGATCAGAAGTGCCAATGGGGTTTTTGTTTTCGCAAAGAAATTGGGTAACAGACGTATAGCAGATATGCTAAAAGTATACCAATCGAAATGCCTATCTGTGGCTCTTTACGGGGCAGGAGTGTGGGGTGTGACATCTGCTGGGGGCCTTCAGATAGAGGAGAATAACTTCTTGAAAAGGCTCCTATGCCTACCCAAATCTACATCTAATACCCTGGTCCACAAGGAAACGGGGACACACTTCTTGAACGATTTAATCATGTTAAGACCCTTATTGCTGTGGCGATCTGTTTGGCTGAACTAAGGCACCTCACTAAACAGAGCTATCATTGAGGATTGCCTCACCTTGGACCAGCACCTAAAGATCCCCTGGCTTAAATATAATATCGAAAATTTTCAAAATGTTTTCGGATATAATGTGATCAATGATCGGTGTTGTGCATCTGATAACTCCAAATCAAATATGAAAATCATGTTTTTGAATTACTGTAAAGAGAGGCGTGCCTTAGAAGATGTAAAACTCTCTACCTGTAAATTGTACAATGGCCTGAATGAGTATAGTGGACTTCACCCTTATTTGACTCAGGTGTCTAGAGTCTCACACCAGTTTGTTCTCACTAGATTAAGGATGGGAACGATTCATCATCTGGTTGCGTGCCCCGATGTAAAATCACGCCCGGTGGGACCATGTCCATGTGACTGTAAGATCGAACAGAGTACTATGCACTTTCTTTTTTCTTGTCCCTTGTACAGTGAATTACGGAAAATTTATTTAAAACCTATTTTGAAAAGATTTGGAACAAGATCAATTACCGAATCAATGAAATTGCTTTTTAATATGCATCATCCGGACATTTGCTTTTTTACAGCTACTTTCCTACTCAAGGCTATTGGTGCTAGGAAAAGTATGTGTTTTTAAGTTTGGTTTTAAACTATTTATTCCATCTCACACTGGATAATTACTGTAACTTGTGTATTCTTTTCATGTTTTGTATTTTTTAATAATGAAATGTTTGCCATGTAACTGTTGTGCTTTTATGGACATGTTTTTATGTTCGGAATAAAGCTCTGTGAAATTAAATGGGAACGGTTTACAAAATCAAAAGCAGAACTCAAGTCCATAAAACCAAAATATAAGGGGGATTTTTTGGCAATTGTATATTTTGCCATTATCAAATTTAGGTTTAGGCACTGTTCTACCGTGCCTACCTTACTACGAAACCCTAGCTGGCTTGGGTGTAAAATTGAACTTTCCTCTGCCCAAGTTCTAATTCTTTTAAAAATTACCCTACCCAAAACTTTCAGGGTGTTATCAATTAATGATATTGGGCGGTAACACCCAGGATCCAGCCTGTCGCCTTTTTTGAAGATGGGAACGATAGTACTATTTGACCATGTTTCAGGGATGGATTCGTACGTTAAGTTATTAAAAACATTGCATAGTAACGTTGCCCAGAAATTAATTTCACATTTTAATTGGTCGATGGAGAGACCATCTGGGCCGGGTGCTTTATTACTGGCAGATTCGGCAATAGCATCCTCTACCTCAGGCAATGTGATGTTTAAAGGAGTTGGAGGAGGAAGGTTTACTACAGGGTGATCGAATATAGTATAAATCTTTGAAAAGTGCTCCACCCACGCAGGTCCCAAGATATTACAGTTGATTGATGTTATATTTGAGCCAAGTGATCTCAAATTCTTTACCTCCCTCCAGAAACCTGGAGTATCTTTTAGGGCAGCTGTACGTACAAGGGATTCCCGGTGATCTTTAACTAGTTCATTTGATCTAATGCGCAGCGTGGATTTATACCTTGCTCTCAAAAGCCTTACCCGAGAGATATCCCGTGGTTTAGCCTTGAGAGCAGTCCTTAGATCCCGATTTGCCTTCGAGCAAGAGGCATCAAACCATTTTGGGGCTTCCTCAACTTTCCTTGGTGTTGGCTTGGAAATTTCGCATTTTATTGCGAAGCAGAGTTCACCAAATGATTTAATCAGATTACCCCCGCAGTTGTCAGTGTCTAGACAATCCGAGATCAATGCAGGATGTTTCCTAATCACGGCACCCAAAACACCCCTATTATCCACCCCCCTCCAGACAACCCTTAATCCATCCGTTGAGGCAGCCAAATTTGCTGCCCCAATTTCCCTATGAATTTTTTTCCCCCCTAAAAATTTCAGATGAATCACAATTGGGTAGTGGTCGCTATATACATTACACACTACCTCTGCTTTTGATAAAACATCGGCAAGGGAAGATGAAACAAATATATAATCGATAGTTGTTGCACTTCCGTGACCGATGTAAGTGGGAACCGGTTTAGTGCTTATATTGTTACCAGCGAACTCCATAGAGTTTACGAGTTCTCTAGTTGCAAGGAGATCAGATAATTCTACACCTCTCCTGCATGGGGGATTTCTTAAGTGGATGTGAGCATTAAAGTCCCCTCCTAAGCAAATCCCATCAAACTTCCCGTATTTACGCCCCTCTACTATATCATCAAAGAAATTAAACAAGTCTAAAAAATTACAATTTGGATGCGATAAAAAATCATTATTATAAAAATTAATCAGACATAATTTTACATCTCTTACATATACCAGTGCCATAAAACTCGAGGTATTGGTTTGTATCACTTCAGTTTTTACCTCTGCTGTTATCTTTATCCAAATTGACAAACCCCCACTTGGACGACCTAAGGGTGGAGACGGCACAATGCTGTTGTGACAGCTATACCCTTCTAATAACAGATTAGTTGTACTCCATGTTTCCTGAAACATTAAAATATCATAACAGTTTACCCAGTCCTTCCATGCTTTATTTTCTAGTTTAGCCTTTAACCCTGCAATGTTCCAGCTTACAATAGTCAAATTTTCATTAATGCGTGGGCAAGCATCATAAATGGCGATGGTTGTCGAATTAGCCAGTTGGTCACATTGAGGGTTTAATGGCAGAGAGGGATGGGGTAATGTCAAAACCATCTCAGAATCTACAGTCTTTAGAAAATCGTCAGCAATGGGCACCACTATAACAGAATCTTTCCTAATTGCCGGCAGTCAGTCTAAAGTGCCCTGATCTGATAGTGCTGAGAATCTGTTCTGTAACGGAAACATTGGTGGTGATTGCAACAGTCTGTTAGGGGGTCTGTAAAAATAACTTAGAGGTAAGGGGGTCACCACGGTAGATGGACCATTATGAGTATTCTTCCTGTTTAGTAGATATTTTACTATGCCCGGGTTCCTAAAATTGATTGTAATGCAGTCCCCGTTGATGTTTTTAAACAGGGGACCGACCCAGGTCACCCGGCGAGCAGAGAGAATTTCATTTGTTATATCGTAGCCAACCCCCTTATGCTTAGTTAACCAGTCAATACATTTGTTGTGTAACTGTACCCAAGATTCGCCTTGGCCCTCCCTAAGTGGTGGTATACCAGCCAAAACCAAAACATATGGGCACGACTCAGGAGGAAGATGTAAGGCAGGACCTTGATGTTTTATTGGTCTGTTATCCTCCGGTTGACCCCTGTGCTGGCCTGGTCTGGTAGGTACTTTCTGCTTGACTATACCACTGGAGGGGTTGCTCTTTTTGGTAATGTTTGTGGTGGTATTAGGCAGACTGGAAGATGGCTGAGGAATTGGAGGTGAAATTTTTGGAGAGTCATTTTGTCTTATATTAGCTTCCACTGGTGTCAAAGGGGCGATATTGACATTTGGTGCCCCTGTGGCCCCTTTAGTTGTAGCTAAATTACAATTTTTATTAAGCACTCCGCTGACTAGAGTACTGGTAATAGATTCTAAATCTTTTAACAGGCGGTCACCTCTAATTTGGTCCAGCCAAACCATACCTTTCCTCTTAGCTTCATCATTTTTGACAAGGGTCTCCAGTCTGTCAAACCTCTTAAAAATAATATTAAATTGTTTAATCATTTGACCTTCTAATTGTTTAAAAATTGTATCTGCAATAGTCTCTATAAGGTTCCCCTGTGGTTTAAGTTGATGAACATTTTCATTAGGGAAATCCGTCTGTGTGCAGATTGAATTAGTGCCATCATTTATTATCACAGTATCACAATGATCCCCTATGTCCCCTGTGTCCAAGCAAACTGTTGGGACCTCTGTTTGACGCTTCTTCCCCCTAGACCACATGCTCTGTGGGGTTGGCTGATTAACACTCCTAGGAGGCTGCTTCCTCTTGTTTATAACAGTCTTTGCAGGGCCCCTTTTACGTTTCGCTCCTATGGTCTTGGCATTTGCCGATGGAAGCGCTGGAGGCGCTGATAGCAATTCAAGATCACTAGCAGCGTCAGTTGCTGTGACAAGGGTATCTCCTTCCTGTGATGCAACAGAAGAATGCACCGCAGAGGTAGATTTTACTACAGTTACCTCTGGCAGTAGGGGTATGGTGTGATTAGGACTAATAATAATGGTCGGCTGGCTGTTACTTTGGGAAGCCAGGGACAACCTTCTTTCAGTCTCGGCAATCTCATTAAAAGCATTATCCAAGAGACTCTCAAACGAGAGTTGTAGAGATGCAGGGACTTCAAAAACCTGAGTATCTATATCTATATTAATTGTACTGGTGGGGATATTATGACTTTCCCCCATGATAGACAGTATAGCTCACCTTCCAACGGGAATTAGATGTTAGATGGGTGGCCCGCCCGACCACTGTTGACCTCTGAGGGCCTCAAAGGGCCCGCCCTTTGCCCGGGCTTCGCACTGGCGCTCCCGCGCGCGACTCGCGGGTGCGAGGAGCGTTCCGTGCTTTATCGCGCCTCCGGGCGCTCCTGTGGCGTCACTCCCGCGCCTGCAGCCGCCGGGGCACCTGGGAAGTGGAGTCCCGGCCCGTGCGGCGTCCTCGCTGTGGCGGTGATGGCCGTTTCCCTCACGGCGGTACAGGAGTGGTTGCAGGGGCGCTGGCGCTGGCCCAAGGTTCGCTGGCCGTTTCCCTCACGGCTTCAAGTAAGTCTCCCAAGGAGCTCTGGGCGCTTCGTGCTTTATCGCGCCTCCGGGCGCTCCTGTGGCGTCACTCCCGCGCCTGCAGCCGCCGGGGCACCTGGGAAGTGGAGTCCCGGCCCGTGCGGCGTCCTCGCTGTGGCGGTGGCGGTGATGGCCGTTTCCCTCACGGCGGTACAGGAGTGGTTGCAGGGGCGCTGGCGCTGGCCCAAGGTTCGCTGGCCGTTTCCCTCACGGCTTCAAGTGAGTCTCTCAAGGAGCTCTGGGCGCTCCGTGCTTTATCGCGCCTCCGGGCGCTCCTGTGGCGTCACTCCCGCGCCTGCAGCCGCCGGGGCACCTGGGAAGTGGAGTCCCGGCCCGTGCGGCGTCCTCGCTGTGGCGGTGGCGGTGATGGCCGTTTCCCTCACGGCGGTACAGGAGTGGTTGCAGGGGCGTTGGCGCTGGCCCAAGGTTCGCTGGCCGTTTCCCTCACGGCTTCAAGTAAGTCTCCTAATTTCTAACTAGAACGTCCCTGAAACCTGTGCTTTTTTCAGTGAATTCCCAAGAATTTTAAATGCTAGTTTCTAACTATAAGTAAATTCCCAAAGTTTTTTTAAATGCTATTGTCTGACCATAACGTCCCTGAAACCTATGTTCTTTTCAGTGAATTTCTAAGGTTTTTTAAATGCTAATTACTAACTATAACGTCCCTGAAACCTATGTTTTTTTCAATGAATTTAAAAGGTTTTTTAAATGGTAATTTCTAACTATAAGGTAGTAGTCGCGTCTGCAGAGTGGTGAAGAAAGGTGAGCGTGGCCTCCGAAGACCTCTTAACAATCCGACTGTGTGGGAATACTGGAGGTAGTAGGAGGGGTAGTTGGACCCCAAAGTCAATCTTTGGGGCTAACCACCCCTCTTATTACTAGGGGTTGGCGGAATTTGCGTAATAGCGTTACGCAAATCTCTGCGAAACGGTAAAAAATGGCCGCGAACAAGCAGAAATTCCGCGAACACGCATAATTGCTTGTTCGCAATGCTTTTTTACTGTTCGCAATCGCTGTTTGCGTGCTCGGGGGGAAATATCTCTCGAACACGCATTTGAGAACGCGAACAAGCAAAGAATTTCGCGAAGTCAAGGAACGCAGAATTATGGGCAATTTTGCGATCTCCGCAGAACGTAAAATTACACAAATTCCACGAGTGGAACGGAATTTACCGCCCTGGCCAGTCCCACACAGCAGATTTGCTAAGTTCTCATAGCAGGTCACACCCCTTTTCCCCACCACTCTACAAACGCACTTCCTGGCATGCTATTGGATGGGTATCAAAGTCCCCTTTGTTGCTGGAGTCCTTAAGGGCCAACTAGCCTACCTGATACCTCCAGTATGTCCTACAGGTGAACACAGGCCATGCCCCCCTTCTCCACCACTCTGAAAACATGCCTCCTGGTGCGTTATACGTATAGGTTATGTCCCCTTGAATCCTGAGGGTCCCTGGGGGCAAACTAGCCCACCAGATACCTCCGGTAAGCCCCACATAGCTAGATTGCTGAGAGTGGTCTGAGGCCATGCCCCCTTTTTACACCACTCTGCAAACGTGCCTCCTGTTGCACTGCTGCTGGGGGGATGAAGTCCACTTTAGTCCTGAGGTCCTTGGAACACACAAGGACCTCTTTGCCCCAACAGCAATGCGCCAAGAGGCGCGTTTGCAGAGTGGTGTAAAAAGGGCCGTGGCCTCAGACCACCTCTCAGCAATCCCCTGTGTGGGGCTTACTGGAGGTGTCTGGTGGGCTAGTTGGCCCCAGGGACCCTCAGGATTCAAGAGGACTTAATCCCCCAACTTAGAACACTCCAGGAGGTGCATTTGCAGAGTGGTGCAGGGATGGGGAGGGCCCTCCAGTGACTTGCCGGCTCATCTTTTTTTTTTGTTAAAAGGGGTGCTGTGTGGCCCCCCTTTCTTTTTTAAAAAAAACAGGAAGGGGGCCACACAGCCCCCCTCCCGAGGCCGATTTCAGCCCGGGGACTCCATCCCCTGGGTCATGGCCTAGTTTTACATTTTTTTTAAATGATTTAAATGGGTGGGGGCTGCGTGGCCACCCTTCCCTAGGCCACTTCTGGCCCCGGGGACCCCATCACCCGGGGCCAGCTCTCACATTGGGGACCACAGGGGAAGCCCCAATGCCCCCATGGTCCCTCCCGGTGCCCCACCTCCTGAGGAAGCCGGTATTTCTTTTGGACAAGTGGAGCTGCTGACATGCAGTTCCCCTTATCCAAAAGCAATCTGCTTTGCTTTGTGGAAGTGAGAGCAGGTTTACTGCTCTTGTTTCAACGAAGCAAAGCAGTGTTTGCAATGACAGGGTGGGTGCACCAGCCCTGATTTTTTGTGTAAAAGCAGTGCCGGCTCCCACAGGAGGTGGGGAGCCGGCAGGGACCGGGGGAGTCTTGAGGCTCTCCCATCGTTTCCCCTATAAAAGTAACAGGGTTCCCTGGGTGGGACACGGCCCCTAGAAGAGAGGCCGGGCCCAGGGGATGCAGTCCCCATAACTGAAATCAGCCCGGGGGGAGCCGTGTGGCCAACCTTTAATTAAAAAAATAAAAATAAATGAAAAGGCCGTGCCTCAGGGATGGGGTCCCTGGGGCCAAATTATGCCTTGGTGGGGGTGGCTGCTCGGTCCCCCTCCCTTGTAACAAAAAACCCCCCAAAAAACAGCTAGGTCCTGGGAATGGGGTCTCCGAGGTCAAAATCAGCTAAGGGAGGGGGGGCGAGCACGAATACAAATTAGGCCTAGCCCCGGGGTTTGGGTCTCCAGGGCAACAATGGCCCAGGGAATGGGGGGCCGTGGCCTCTCTAACCCTAATAAAAATATATAAAAAAGACTACCGCCTTTCTCCACTACTCTGCAAATGCACCTCCCAGTGGACAACTGTTTGGGGGTGATGAAGTCCCCTTGGTTGCAGAGGGTTCCTTGGGGCAAACAAGCCTTCCTGTTACCTCAAGTAAGTCCCACATTTGAGAAGTCATCTGTGAAGTCATCAGTGATTTCACTGATGTCATGAGTGATGTAATATGTGAGTTTGTAAGCTGTGCATTGCAGGGCATAAGTTACAGTTAGATGCTGAATTTCACTGGTTTTGTACGAGAGCAATCTGAGCCTAACTTTAATGTCCCTGTAACCTTCCGTCTTTTCAGTGAATTTTGAAGGTTTTTTAATATTATTTCCTAACTGTAACGTCCTGGTAACCTTTGTTTTTTTCAGTGAATTTCTAAGATTTTTCAAGTTCTATTTCCTAAATATAGCGTCCCCGTAACGTTTAGTTTTTGTAGTGATTATTAATATATATATATATATATATCACACACACACACACACATATATGTGTATATATTTATATATATATATATATATATTTGGGAGGAAACTGTAGACCTTCCTCTTTAACTAACTTGATTCTGTGTTTAGCACTTTGCTGGGCACATGCCCGGACACTCCTTGGAGTAGCTGTGCTCAATACAAATATTGCTAACATATCATAGCTTAACATATATATACATATGTATGTATATATATATTTGCGTGTGTGTACATATATATATATATATATAATTATATGTATATATGCATTTTCTTCATTTCTTTATTACCACCCTTGTATTTAAACTCATTTTCTTACACATACCGGTTCTCCTGTTTTGCTGCCTGCAAACTAAGGGGCCGATTATGATGGCGGACGGACCTGAGTCCGTCCGCCACGATAGAGTAGGAGGGAACCTCCGCATGGCCTGTGGAGTTCCCTCCTGTGCAATTAGGATGTGACCGCCACCCTGGCGGTCACATCCTCTATTTTTACCATTGTGGCGGGTGCGGCTTCAAGCTGCATCCGCCGCAATGGTAAAAATGCATACACTGCATTTGTATGCAGAAAGCGGCAGGCACCGTGTATTGCCTGCCGATTTCTGCATACAAATGCAGGGGGGTAGCATAGGTGATGAAGCAAAGCTTCGCATATTTTGCGGCTTGCCAAAGTCAAGAACCTCGTTTATGTGTAATAAGGTAACAAGTGTATGTTCTACTAACATTTATGTTTAGTTTGGATAAGGATCGTGAAGCTTGCACATGTGTTTTACTAAAATAATTTACTTGAGTCATCTAAAATGGCCGCCGCTTGTATTTAGTTACTGCGCATGCGTCAGCCACACTCACGTGTCCTGACGCGTCTGCAGAAGTGGAGGGAAAGTTATGCGCATGCGTAATTCATAGCTGTGCTTATCATGTGGTACTGCTCGTGCCACTGCTCTTGTGACTGTATCAATGTGGCTAACATTTAAACACAATAGTTTTATTTCTTGATGATGAGTTAAAAGTACAAAATCCTGTGATGTGTTTTCATAATGACATTACTATGTATTAATTTGTTTTTCGCTTACTTTTTATGTACCGCGGGGAATGGGGTTTGTCTGTACCGAGAACCATTTTGGAGGTCCTTCTGCGCCTGCGCGACTTGCCGAGGCATGGCAGACCTTGACTGATGGAACACAGCCAGTTGGCAGTGATGAGCAAGATGCTCCTGAGAAACGACCCGAAAACTCGGCTGAACCAATCATATGTGCTCACAGAGCAACAATGTTAAAGTTACCATTGTATTTCTGCACCGGTTCTCATGAGAACCCCAATCTAGTTAGGCGGTACCCTATTATGCAAATGTAGGCTTGAAACTCTATGTCGTGATTGGTGTGTTACCCAAATCCTACCTTAGGACCAATCGAAATTAAGGGATTCTGACACTTTGCAACATTGGGGGGTGGTACACTGTCCCCAAACTGTATATCTACCCTAGGTTCACCTAGTGAACCGTCCGACTTGTCTGGTTTAGCTGACCTGTCACTGACCCAACACACTCAATAGGTGACTGAAGATACAGAGCGCTGCGAAGCACTCTGTCCGAATTTGACCATAGACTAAGGTTCTACTAAACCTTAAAGTGCTGGCAAAGCACTTAGCTGGGAGTTCGCTGACCCAATCGGGGTCTTGATCGATAGCTGCAGAGCGGGTGGAGCGCAGGCGTTGCTTCCGAACTGTGGGTTCCGGTCCTGTCCTGAAGAGGGTCCTGTCCTGAGGGTTTGCTGTCCTGTCCTGAGGGTCCTGTCCTGATTCCTATTCCGAGGGTATCCTGTTCTGTCCTGGGTGTCCATTCTGCACCTGCTGTCCTTTGAGGGGTATCCTTCCTTGAGGGTTTCCTGTCCTTAACTGACCCGTGGCCAGGGTTTGGTTTCCACACCTTTCTAGGTAAATATTGCTCTGAAACTCTTAAATCTTGCACCTTCTGAATTTCTAACTTTTGCTTTAATAAAGTTCATCATTGCATATGTTATATTTTCCATGCCTTTCCGCAACTATTGAAAGTCAATTACATAATTTTCATAAGTTTGTTCCTATGTCTTCTCACTGGTTAGAAATTATATTTTGCATTGCAGTTTGTAATTTTCTGATATGGTCTAGAACTTCATTGCCTAGATTGTTCAAAGGCCCATTCACCTTAAGTGAAGCGTGTTACTCTTTATAGGCCCTCCCATAGTTATTCATGCATAAACTGTCCATGCTTAAACATTTCTGAGATTTTATAGTATTTCCATCTGCATTCCATATTACATTTGAATGATTACCCTGTCATTATTTCTTTATGCCTATATAATTTACGTTATCTTGGTTATTGATTGCCTTATTTTACTGTACCTCATGCAAGAAAATAATGAACTTTAGATAAACATTTTAAAACTTCCAGTTGTCCGTGGTCATTTAAACAGTATTTGAATGTTATTGGTTGGGTTTGTATTTTGCTGCCTTTCTTTTACAGCTAGCTCCCTGATTCATTGTGGTCATTAGGTACCCGCATCGGTGGATGGTAAGTCGGGTGCACTGAAAATTATTAGCAGGGAACACACACACATCAACTTGGTAGAGCTCGTGAAGTCACCTGATTAATGTATATGGTGATTTGAAAATATATGGGCCCTGAAGCCGGAAACGGCGAAAACTTTTGGTCGGGTGGCCTCGCGCGCTCAATCAGTTTTCTGGTAGCTAGAGGATGGTTAGGGACTAGTTGAGAGTAAGGCAGGGATTAGTTGGACTAAGTTGAGTCGGAAGCTGCTAGTATATTGATGCTGCTAGAAGAGCGGCTGTTCTAAGAGACCTGATCATTCTCTTGTGAATACGCTGCTGAAACTCATGAATTTTTGCATTGTTATTATTCTTGTTCTTATATTGTTATATGTACTAATCCATGCATTTGTAAACCGTATCGTTTCATGTTGTCCGAACTCCCCGGGGAATTGAAAGGGCAAGTGGTGAATAGAATCCATTGTCCTGAGGTCACAGGCTCGAGGAAAGTTAGGTGCAGGTTAGGATAACCGGGAAGCACTAACTAGGGTTTTCTGAATACATGTGTGAATAAATGACAGTAACAGGGTTCATTGGCAAAATTCCCATAGTGGCGTAACCTAGTAAGGGTCACATCGGAAGAGTAGCAGGTTCTTCGGAGCTAGCGTGAAAGCAGAGGGGTCCGCTGAGAAACCTTAAACTCGGAATATATCCCGGAAAGAAGTGGATGAGTTTAGGGGAATAACAGGTTCACCGATGCTAGAGTGAAGGGTAGGCGGAAGAGATCTGCCCGCAGCGAGTGAAAAGTAAATGGAAGTAGTTTACTTGCAGTAAAACAATTCCTTCTCTGTCTAGACACTTGGGCACTGTGGCGAATGTGTATTTGTTGTAAAATAACCAAGCACTGAGCACTTTAAAAGAAAGAAAGTTTCCGTTACCTTGTGAAGGGAGGGGGTCAGCCGCGAAGCGTCTCTGACGTCACTCTGTGCCGCGCTGAGATTGGTAGAAGCAGCGGGCGGGTAGCGGAGCTGGAATTGTAAAGGAGGGGTGAGCGCCGGAGCGTGGGAACTGTCTCACGAAGGGGCCGCGCACCCATTGGCGGAGCTTATTTAGTGCCGCGCACCCATTGGCCGAGATTATTTAGTGTCGCGCACCCATTGGTTGCACGAATTTCTGAAGCGCGTTCTGATTGGAGGTAGTTTGTAAACAAAGTTTAGCGTAGAAGTCGTATGTGGCACTCGCAGACTACAGGAACTCGACCTGATCCAAGGCACCTAGGGTTTGAAAGGGATCAGTGGAAGACTAATAGATACGATATTATGTACGGAACAAAGAGAAAAATGTCCCTTATAAGTAAGGTGAAAAATTATTTTAAAACGGACAAACCGATTAAATCTAGAGAAGGTGTTCTTGTCCCACCACCTAATACTCCTGCCTCATTCATGATGTTTGACCGAGGGTACAATACCTGTGTGTGGTTGGAGAATTGGGTGAAGTACACAAAAGATGACGGAGTATTGGCATTTCCGTTAGATGGTACTTTCAATGGTAGGATCCTATTTAATTTAAGGACTCGGATGAACGAATTGCATCCCAGACCGAGACTAACGCAGTATGAGGCATTAGAGGAATGGGAGATTGAGGCTTTTGAAAGAGAAAGACCCCGAATGGACAAGGGTTTGACCAAGTGGTACCCCAGGCAGAAACAGGAGTCCAGGGATAAAAGGATGAAACAGTGGAGGCAGAGCATGATTGTTGAGGGTCTGTTCCCCATGATGCCGGCATGTCATAACCCTGCAGCGAGTGAGAAAAGTACTGAAAAGTGTAAGCATTGGGGGGCCCCGGGGGAATCAGATGATGAATTGATAGATGACATTTGTACCAGAAGTCCGCCACCTTATAATGAGGGAACCCGTCCTTCCAGTGTAGGAGATGCTCCCCGACGCCACTTCCTCAAGGAAGAAGACAGGTCCCTAGGACTGGGAGGGGGTGGTCAAGGGTTACCCTATTTTGAGAAACCCGAACCGACGGAAACAAGGGATATATATCCCAAAGTGCCCGTAAGTCAGGAAGAAAATTACTCACGTACAAAAATGTTCCTTCCCAGACCCCTGTATGAAAGCGAAGAGAAACCATCGAATTCAGGACTGCCTTTTGTTCAACCTCCATATGGGGAAGAGCGCAGGTCCTTTAATACTGGGACTTTATTCCCGAAACCAAATTATGGTGGAGGACCAAGTGAAACGCATCCTACTGCCCCGAGTTTTACTCCTCCATTGACCCCACAGATATTACATGACACAACTTTAAGAAGGATACTAGTGGAAAAGGAGCAAGAGGCTCTAACTAGACAAAGGACAGAAATAATTCAGAAAATCTCCCAGTTAAATACCAGTCCTGAGGCATTGACTATTCCAGTAACTATTGGACCGGTGGTCCCGTTATACGGAAATGGTCAGGGAAATCCGATTACTCCAGTTATGACCCCAGTCATGGCAACCCCGAGACAGGAACCGATAATCATAGATGATCAGTCCAGTGAGTGCGAGTCTGAAGTTGCGTTCTTAGACTTGCCAAACAAACCGACCGGAAAGGGAATGCAGCAGAGATATAACCCTTTTAATACAAAAGAAATTAAATTAGAGACAGCAACAGGTACTAGGAATGTCTCTCTGGTAACTCCGGATGAAATTGAGAGTTGGAGTCGTGAATTAGAAAAACAAACTCCACAAACGAAACCTTTAGACCTCTACAAGCTGAGGGTAGAAATAGAAGAATTAATGGCAGGGAATGTGGGGTTGGATCGATTGAACACTTACTCTGAAGAAGAATTGTCGTTCATATGTAAAAGCTTTACAAGGAACACCAGAGTGCTTCACGAAAAACTGACCGAAACAGCAGTTAGTATGGGGGTAGATATCTCAAAATCCAAGCCCTTACAGAAACCGTACAGAGCAGACTTCTCAGACAAAGATATAGAGCACCTGAATGTGGCGGGAAAAAAGCTGCAGATTAAAGAATTAATGGGGGTACTGCAGAAATGGGGAGATGTGGAAAGATGGAGAAGCAGGTGGGCGAAAAAGAGGGAAGAGGTTCGCTCCCGACAAGTGACTCCTGAATTTGCTTTAAGGGAGGTAGAAAAACCTGAGCAGTTATGCCCCATGCGCGAAGTTCCAGGAGGGAAATATGTGCATGTCCCCTGGTCTAGGCAGGATATTGTGTCCTTCACGAACGATTTTCCAAAATTACGAGAGAAACCAGTTGACTGGTACAGGCAGGTGGAGAGGTTCGTGAAGGTACAGAAATGTCTGTGGAAAGACCTGGATGGGTTTTTCGACATTGTGGTTCCGGTAGATTTGTAGACCCAGTGTAAAATAGCCATAGACTGGCCCAGTGAGGAGTACCCAAGAAATAAGGAAACAGGGGAGCCATCAAAGGATGTCATGCGAAAATATGAGCAGGTAATTCAGCATTTGAAAGAAAAAGTGCCCGCAAAGGAAACTGATTGGACAAAAATAGATAGAACAACACAGGAAAGGGACGAGACAGTGCACTCCTTCTATGAGAGGTTATTGCAGGTATTTAAAACATACAGTGGTATTGATAACATCGATTTGAAGGACATGATGCACTTTATTTACAGGTTTGTAAATGGTTTAAGACCTGAAATTTGTCAGTGGATAAAAGATAATAAAATCTGTTGGCATACTAAGAAAATGGATGAGGTCCTGCGGTACGCTAAATACTGCGAGGACGAAATGGCAGAAAAGAAAAAGGCCCTTAAGGAAAAGGTGATGTGGGCTCAGGTGAAGCTCGCAGAACAGCAGGAAAAACAGTTGAGTAACATGGTTAAGAATGCTGAGAACAAAAGTCCTGGGGGAGGAGGTGGAGGAAAGCCCCGGCCCAAATTTAGCAGGGAAGAGGCTATGAAGAAATTTCCCTGCCATCAGTGCGGCGAAATTGGACACTGGCGTAACGAGTGTCCCCAATTATTAGATGATAATGCAAAAACTCCTGATTTAACTCCACAGACGCAGAAAGAAAGACCAAGAAAGACTCAACCCCAGGTAAAAACAGTTCAGGTGCCTCGAGCACCCAAGCAGGTATACAGGGGAAGACAGGCAGAGGGTGAGGAGATAGAAGTTTGGGAAAGCGGGGAGAACAGAAATACAGCAACTTCGCAGTATCTGCTAAATGATACCTTCCTTTGTAATGATCAGGACTGACGGGGCCTGAGAGGGGAGGACGAGGAGTGCGTACTTGGCGCTTCCTTGCCGGTAGACCAGTCTGGACCATATATTGAAGGAAAGGTTGACGGAAATGATGTCACCTTTCTGTTGGACACGGGCGCTACCCGTTCTACTGTAAGAACAGTGGACGTTCCAAACCTACCCCTCTCGGGAGAAAATATCCAAGTAGTGGGTGTATCTAATCAATTGATTAGTACTCCTGTTACCGAACCAATGGAGATTTCAATTGGAAATTTTAAACAGATGCATAGATTTGTCGTCTGTGACACCAGTCCAGTGAATCTACTGGGTCGTGATTTGCTGTGCAAAATGAACTGTACCATCTTTTGCACACCAAAGGGTGTTGAAATACAGACCCCAGATGAAGATGGCATTTATAAACTATTGTTACTTAGACCTGACTCAGAAATTAAAAGATTGACCCTGCAGGACTTGCCCCAAGAACTCCAGGAAGCAGTAAAGCCAGAGGTGTGGGATTTCACTGGAAAAGATGTGGGGTTGATGAAAGATGTGGACCCCATACAGATAGCCATCAAGGACAATGCAGTATATCCTAACACTAGGCCCTACCGAATGAATGCTGAAGTGAAAGCAGGTGTCACTCTGGAAATACAAAAATTATTAGAAGGAGACATCATACAGGAAGTGATGAGCAGCCCATGCAACTCACCGATTATGGGCATCAAAAAGCCTAGTGGCAAGTATAGGGTAGTGCAAGACCTGAGAAAGGTTAACAAAATTGTAGTTCCTTGCTGCCCTATTGTCCCGAACCCTGCAGTGATATTGTACCAGATTCCTTGGGATGCTGAATGGTTCACTGTGATTGATTTATGTCATGCATTCTTTTCGATACCCCTGCACCCCGACAGCAAATTTCTTTTCTCTTTTGCCTTCGAGGGTCACGTGTATTGTTGGAACCGGGTCCCTCAAGGGTATACAGAGAGCCCCTCTATCTTTAATCAGATCTTGAAAAAATGTCTAGAGACTTTGATCTTACCTGGGAACTCTGTGTTAGTGCAGTACATAGACGACCTTCTACTGGCGTCTAAAAGTCATAGGGACTGTGTAGTTGACACCATTGCCCTCCTAAATCATCTGTGTGAGAAAGGGCATAAAGTGGCCCCTGACAAACTACAGTTCTGTGCGAAATCAGTGAAATATCTAGGACACCAGATAGAAAAGGGTGTCAGAAAAGTCACATCAGAAAGAGTGAGAATAATTCAAAAGATGCAGTTGCCCCGTACTCAAAAAGATGTCAGAATGTTCCTGGGTGTACTAGGGTACTGCAGGCAGTGGATTCTGGGATTTGCAGCCTTAGCCAGGCCTTTGATAAAAATGACCACGAGAGGAATGCCAGATATTGTAGAGTGGGACGATGAGAGCCTAATGGCTTTCACCCGACTGAAAAACTGTCTGTGTACAGCCCCTGCGTTGGGAATGCCAGATTATTCCAAAGAATTTGCCTTATTCTGTGACACTCGCGATAATTGCGCATTGTCAGTCCTGACTCAAGAACATGGCACGACCAGAAGGCCTGTGGCCTATTTCTCTGCCACTTTGGACCCAGTAGCTGCTGGGTTACCAGGCTGTCTGAAAGCAGTAGCTGCTACCTGTGCAAGTTTAGAACAAAGTGAGTCCATTGTCATGGGACATCCTGTGACTGTGTATGTTTCGCATGGACTAGTAATTCTATTGACCAGAACTAAAACGCAGTATCTCACCCCTAGTCGGCTGACTAAATACGAGAGGATTCTTGTGGGTGCAGCAAATGTAAGCATTGTTAGGTGCGGTATTCTGAACCCTGCCACTTTGCTCCCCGACCCCTTGGAAATGGAAGGTGGGGATGATGATGAACATGACTGCATTGACCTGACAGAGTTCAGTACTAAACCACGCCCAGACATAAAAGAAACGCCGTTGCCTGAACATGATAAAGAACTATTTGTGGATAGTTCCTGTCTAAGACATGAACTAGGAGGCCTGAGTGCTGCTTATGCAGTAGTCTCTTTTACAAAAATTGAAGAAGCAGGTTACCTATATAACATCAAGTCTGCACAAGTAGCCGAATTGATTGCTATGATAAAAGCTTGCAAAATTGGGAAGGACTTACGCATAACAGTGTATACTGACAGTCAGTACTGTTATGGAGTTGTGCATGACTTTGGCCAATTGTGGCTACAGAGGGAATTCATGACTTCCTCAGGTACTCCCATTCGGAATGCAAAGGTTGTTCATGACCTTTTAGAGGCCATCCAGTTGCCCAAAGAACTGGCAGTGGTAAAATGTGCTGCTCATAAAAAGAGCATGGACAAAGTATCACTGGGAAACGATTATGCTGATCGAGTGGCCCAATGGTGCGCCAAAGATCGGTATATTGTAAATCCAAAACGAGGGGGGCCAGGAACCAGCTGCCAGCTTCAGGTGTTTGAAGAAGTGCCTACATGGGATGAAGTGAGAGAGTGGCAGGAATCGGCTCCTTGGCAAGAAAGAGAGAAATGGAAGGAGGATGGGTGTAGACCGAGACGTGTGGATGGTGTGATTTTGGGCCCAACTGGTATGCCTGTGTTACCCCGACACTTGCTTGGCACAATGGCAAGATTAATACATGAAGGATCACACATTGGTAGGGATGCCATGATTCTGGTATTTCAACAGACTTGGTACAGTAAGAAGTTCAGGAAGGTAGCAGAGTCCCTCTGCCAGAGGTGCCTGTCATGTCAACAGATGAACCCAGGCAAGAGGACAATGGTTGAACTGAGCAAGATTGGGAGATCAGGGGGTCCCTTTGTAAGGATACAGATTGATTTCATCACCATGCCCCGTTGTGAAGGGAAACGATATGTCCTTGTCATTGTTTGCGTATTTTCAAAATGGGTAGAAGCTTACCCTACTCCCCAAAGCGACGCACTGACAGTAGCGAAGTGTTTACTAAAAGAACTGATACCTAGATTCGGAATACCATACATTATTGAATCAGATAAGGGTGGACATTTCCAGAATGAAATACTGGCTGAACTCTGTAAGGCCTTTGGAATAAGGCAGAAACTCCATTGTGCATACCACCCAGAGGCTTCTGGAATAGTGGAACAAGTAAATGGAACTATCAAAAACAGACTAGCAAAGCTGACAGATGCTACTGGCATGACCTGGGTGAAGGCCCTGCCTCTGGTCCTAATGGGACTGAGAAGTGTTCCTGACCGCAAGACAGGCCTAAGTCCCCATGAAATCATTATGGGAAGAGTGATGAGACAAGCATGGGTGCCAGGAAGCAAACTGTTGAGTATTACTGATGATTTGGTGCTTGAATACTGCAGAAGATTGGGTGACCAAGTGCGTTCTATCTCTCGCCAGATTGGAGACGACGGCATCCTCAATCCAACGACTCCTCTCCACAACTTGGTTCCAGGAGACTGGGTCAAAATAGAGAAGCACACTCGATCTAATTGTCTGGCACCAAGGTGGGGAAAGAAACGCCAAGTAATCCTGGTAACAACCACTGCAGTGAAGGTCGCAGGTGTTCCCCAGTGGATCCACGCTGGACACACCCAGAAGGTATTACCAGACAAAGAATTTGCAGAAGAAGGGCAACCAGCAGAGGACCCTGCAGGAGCCAGTCCAGAAGCAGCTGACAGCGAGCAGCCCAGCACCAGTCAGGTTGCAGGAACAGCAGACGTTGGCCCAGGAGTAGTTGACTACGAACTGCCAAGAATCCAGCCTGCTGAAGAGGTCCAGGAAACTGAGCCAGGAGTAGCTGAAGACGAGCTGCCAAGCATATGGCCAGAAGAATGGATACCGATGATTGATCTGACCGAAGATCCTATCAGAACAAGAGAACGACTTTGTGAAGGTAGAGAGTGGATTAGCCAGGAAAAGCAAGGCACAGGCGAAGAACCTCAGCCGCTTGAGATTCACATCAAAACTGAGGAAGGAGAAGGTCAGACAGGGACAGAACAGGTGTTCGATACACTACCGCTAACACCTGATGCAGATAAGGGAGAGACTAGAAATAGAGGGATAGTTCGAGCAGAAGAAAATCAAGAGATCGAAGTGCTTGAACAGGATCAGAGAGGGTTAGAAGAACGGGTTCAGGAAACAGAAACAGAAACAGAGACAATCGAAAGCCAAAAACAAAATATTCCTGAACAAGGCCAGATTAGCAACCAGGCAGAAGACTTTGATGCTAGCCCGGGAACTAGCCAGATAGGGGAAGTAGAAGAAGAAGGTGGAGAAGAATTGCCACAAGACAAGGAGAACAAGAGAATAAGAGAAGAAAGTGAAGTCCAAGTACCGACTAAGAGGCTAAAGAAAAGAAACAACCTTGAGCCTAGGTTTGTAAAAAGATTGAGACTAAGGATAAAGACAGTGGAAGAAAAACGTGCAGAAGCGAGAAGAAGTGCTCGGATAGCAGAGCAAGAAGAAGACTCTTCCAAAAGAAGGAGTGAACGAATAAAAAGACAAAACAAAAAGTACAAGTCTCCTGAATGGACACTGGTTTTGGAAGAACTTGAAGATCTTGATATAACTGACGTGAGCGACGGAGAGCCCGTCCCTGAGTACTCAGCTGAAGAAGAAGACGAACCACCGTGAATTTGCACAAAGTAAGCTAGTTGTGAAAAGCCAAAAAGAGGGGTCGAGAAACTCCTTCTGAGCCAAAATGTCTGATTCAACAGTGAATGGTAGACCTAGTTGCAGCCGTTTTAAGACGTGTTGCAAGGTGTGTATATGTAGTGTAGTAGTACTGATAGTCATCTGGATAGGACTAACAATTTTCATTCCCTTTGCTGTAAGTAAAGATACTAACATTGTCCCTACTGAAGTTGTAAATACTGACAGTGAGGAGCTAACAACACAGAGTGTAGCAAGACATGAAAGAGCACTGAGACAAACAAAACAGAACTTAGAAACATCAGATGAGGGAGGACTACATTATCATGGAGTTAAGAACAAGACACACTTAAATGTTTTCGCAAACTTGTTAATACACTATGTAGAGACTATGGAAATTGAAGATTGCTATGTCTGCATGAAGCTACCTACTTCTGTGGCTGAAGGCGTGACATACCATCACCTGCCATTGACATATGGAATCTCCTGTAGCATTTTAGCTAGTTTATTTTACAAAAGAGGACCATTACAGTACTATTACTCTAACAATGACGTGATCTTTTCTGAACTTCCTATACGTGGGAACTTGAATCCTGTACATACCAAAAGTGACACCATAAGATATATGGGAGACTACTTTCTGACTATAGGTAACATTGACATAGCAGACGCACACAGAGATAACTTGACTTGTTCTTTGCGTGAGCAGGAAAAGATGTTCCTGAACATGGCAGAGAAAAGAAGAATTAAAATTCAAAAGAAGGCTAATGACGAAAGTCAGAAAAAGCCAAAGTGGGCAGAGAACATGGAAGGCACCTCATCTGGTGGAGCGGGTCCTGCTCTGTTGCTGGATTTTGAAAAGAAAGGCAAGCTATGTCTTCACCGCGAGAAGACTATCTATTATAATAATGTTTTCATTGGTTCCAGTGAATGCGAACATAATTACAAGGTAATTGGAGGTTGGGGTTTCAAAAATGGGTCAGAGCCTGTGTTTCCTGAAATTTATTATATTTGTGGGGACAAGGCTTATTTCAAATTGCCGGATCACTGGTATGGAAGCTGCTACTTTGGCATTGTCTTCCCGAAAATATACCATGTGAATGGGAAAGCTGGAAGCAATGAAGATACTAATGGCTTAGTGCGTAGTAAAAGAGAAAGTATAGGTGAAATTATGGGTAGTATTTTCAGTGCACTGATACCTGGAGTGGGAGTGGTTCTGAACACTCACAGAATTTGCAAATTGTCTACTATAGTGGATGTGCTGTCTACTGAAACAGCTCATGGATTTCTGCTGGTCAATACTGAAATGGTTGCGATCAGATCAATGGTTTTGCAGAATTGACTTGCTCTTGACACCTTATTAGCGAAAGAGGGCGGAGTCTGCCGGATGTTGAAGGCGCAACATTGTTGCACTTATATTCCGGATAAAAGTGTACAGATCAAAAGATATGTGAAAAACATTACTAATTTGGCAAAAGAACTCAAACCACTCGAGGTTGATAGTGCCTGGAAGAGACTGGTAGATGGTCTCTCAAATGTAGGTCATTGGCTTGCTAGCATAGGTAAAAGCTTATTGTTCAAAATTCTGATGCCAATTGGTATTATAGGTCTTATTATACTTTCCATTTTCTTGTGCTGTAAATACCGCAAGCGCACCAAAAAGCACGAGGTAAATGCAAGAGGAGTGAAACGAAGTGTGGATGAGATTGAATTAGAGGAAGTGAATGATCAGATATACAAAAAGGTGAAGACTTCTCACCCTACTAAAACTGAGAGAGAAAAGTTAGAACGGTTGCTGGAAGAGATAGAACTTTATAAAGTGTGAAAGAAAGTTGGCATCTGGTTCCATTATATTTTGTGATGATAGTAAATATCATCAAAGAGGGGATTGATGAAGCAAAGCTTCGCATATTTTGCGGCTTGCCAAAGTCAAGAACCTCGTTTATGTGTAATAAGGTAACAAGTGTATGTTCTACTAACATTTATGTTTAGTTTGGATAAGGATCGTGAAGCTTGCACATGTGTTTTACTAAAATAATTTACTCGAGTCCTCTAAAATGGCCGCCGCTTGTATTTAGTTACTGCGCATGCGTCAGCCACACTCACGTGTCCTGACGCGTCTGCAGAAGTGGAGGGAAAGTTATGCGCATGCGTAATTCATAGCTGTGCTTATCATGTGGTACTGCTCGTGCCACTGCTCTTGTGACTGTATCAATGTGGCTAACATTTAAACGCAATAGTTTTATTTCTTGATGATGAGTTAAAAGTACAAAATCCTGTGATGTGTTTTCATAATGACATTACTATGTATTAATTTGTTTTTCGCTTACTTTTTATGTACCGCGGGGAATGGGGTTTGTCTGTACCGAGAACCATTTTGGAGGTCCTTCTGCGCCTGCGCGACTTGCCGAGGCATGGCAGACCTTGACTGATGGAACACAGCCAGTTGGCAGTGATGAGCAAGATGCTCCTGAGAAACGACCCGAAAACTCGGCTGAACCAATCATATGTGCTCACAGAGCAACAATGTTAAAGTTACCATTGTATTTCTGCACCGGTTCTCATGAGAACCCCAATCTAGTTAGGCGGTACCCTATTATGCAAATGTAGGCTTGAAACTCTATGTCGTGATTGGTGTGTTACCCAAATCCTACCTTAGGACCAATCGAAATTAAGGGATTCTGACACTTTGCAACATTGGGGGGTGGTACACTGTCCCCAAACTGTATATCTACCCTAGGTTCACCTAGTGAACCGTCCGACTTGTCTGGTTTAGCTGACCTGTCACTGACCCAACACACTCAATAGGTGACTGAAGATACAGAGCGCTGCGAAGCACTCTGTCCGAATTTGACCATAGACTAAGGTTCTACTAAACCTTAAAGTGCTGGCAAAGCACTTAGCTGGGAGTTCGCTGACCCAATCGGGGTCTTGATCGATAGCTGCAGAGCGGGTGGAGCGCAGGCGTTGCTTCCGAACTGTGGGTTCCGGTCCTGTCCTGAAGAGGGTCCTGTCCTGAGGGTTTGCTGTTCTGTCCTGAGGGTCCTGTCCTGATTCCTATTCCGAGGGTATCCTGTTCTGTCCTGGGTGTCCATTCTGCACCTGCTGTCCTTTGAGGGGTATCCTTCCTTGAGGGTTTCCTGTCCTTAACTGACCCGTGGCCAGGGTTTGGTTTCCACACCTTTCTAGGTAAATATTGCTCTGAAACTCTTAAATCTTGCACCTTCTGAATTTCTAACTTTTGCTTTAATAAAGTTCATCATTGCATATGTTATATTTTCCATGCCTTTCCGCAACTATTGAAAGTCAATTACATAATTTTCATAAGTTTGTTCCTATGTCTTCTCACTGGTTAGAAATTATATTTTGCATTGCAGTTTGTAATTTTCTGATATGGTCTAGA
Source organism: Lissotriton helveticus (assembly GCF_964261635.1). Lineage (NCBI taxonomy): Eukaryota > Metazoa > Chordata > Amphibia > Caudata > Salamandridae > Lissotriton > Lissotriton helveticus. The sequence continues at coordinate 461,395,369 of NC_136062.1, forward strand.
ACTTCATTGCCTAGATTGTTCAAAGGCCCATTCACCTTAAGTGAAGCGTGTTACTCTTTATAGGCCCTCCCATAGTTATTCATGCATAAACTGTCCATGCTTAAACATTTCTGAGATTTTATAGTATTTCCATCTGCATTCCATATTACATTTGAATGATTACCCTGTCATTATTTCTTTATGCCTATATAATTTACGTTATCTTGGTTATTGATTGCCTTATTTTACTGTACCTCATGCAAGAAAATAATGAACTTTAGATAAACATTTTAAAACTTCCAGTTGTCCGTGGTCATTTAAACAGTATTTGAATGTTATTGGTTGGGTTTGTATTTTGCTGCCTTTCTTTTACAGCTAGCTCCCTGATTCATTGTGGTCATTAGGTACCCGCATCGGTGGATGGTAAGTCGGGTGCACTGAAAATTATTAGCAGGGAACACACACACATCAACTAGGTAGAGCTCGTGAAGTCACCTGATTAATGTATATGGTGATTTGAAAATATATGGGCCCTGAAGCCGGAAACGGCGAAAACTATTGGTCGGGTGGCCTCGCGCGCTCAATCATAGGTACCCCCCATGTGCAGATCCCCCACCCCCCCTTTACCCAGGGGTCCCGCAACAGGCCCCCGCAGTGAAGTTACACATGCTTTTCCACTGCGGAAAACCCGCCGCGGAAAATAATTTTTCACAGCCCATCCTAATATGGCTGATGGTGTCTGAGAGACACCGTCACCATATTAGAGCTTTTCCGCCGCGGTTGTAAGTCAACCGCGGCAGAAAAGCTGCGGACGGAAACCAGGACCCACCAGCCATCCTAATGTGGCGGGGGGTCTTTGGTGGGTCCGCAGAGGATTTTCCGCATCCTCCGGGCCGGTGGTGGCTTCCGCCGGCCCGGAGGATGCGGAAAATCCTCCATCGTATTGGGCTCCTAAGTTAGAAAGACAGACCACATGGGGGCAATACACAAAGATAAGAAAGAATGTCCATGTAGTTCCCCAAAGGATATGGACATGTAGGGGTTAACCAGTTAATTGACAGTATATCAGGACAAAATACTGAGAAACACAGCAATAGGTATTACCCCCTGAGTGTATGGTACAAGAATATTGAGATCCTTCTTCTCCTCGCTGATGGACCATTCTAACCAGAGTGATCTACCTCAGGAGCTACCTCTGCCACCAATCAGGCAGCTCCTAACCCAGTGCATTACTGTAAGTCCTACCCCTCAGGACGCTGGCAGGAGGAAAGCAAGACTAGCTCCATCAGCTTCTCTGTGAAGGCCATACCTTATCGGAAGGCACTCGGATCAGGTAGACACAGTTGACGTTGTTTGGGTACGAGGAAGGGTTATTGGCTGACGTCAGGGTGCCAGTTGGGTCAGAGAAAAGAGTGCTACAAACACCTGAAACGAAATATAAAATGAAAATTCTTTAAGTATTAATGTCTTGAAACTGCATAATGACCCTGAAATGAAGAGTTTCCTCCCTCCAGTGGCTCCTACTGGACATTTCTCAGTTAGGTTCACTAGTATTTAAACAGGCATTCTTATTCCTTCACCAGGAAGTAGTCCCTTGAACTAAACAATGATCTTTGTGGCTGGTGCAGGTCTTACAATGATTTGGTAGCACACACACAAACATAAGTAGGTACCAAAAACAACACTAGGCACATTGGGATTCAACACAAACTGCCCTGGTGCAGATATAAATGCAGTAGGGGTAGGATAGGTTTTTGGAGACATAGATAAAAATGAATCTCTGCAAAAGCAAATTATTTTGGACCTAGAACAAAATCTTTCAATCACCCCAGTCTCTCTTTACTGGTCTGTAGTGAGTCGTGTATTCAGATCAAAGGAGTATATATGATATATACCTATAAAGCCAGTTAACTCCTAATGCGAATTAGACATGGAATCCAACAGCAGGAACATTTCAAACCTTGGAATTCAAACTTCAAACTTCATAAAGGGAACAACAAGGGTCATAGCAGAAATATAACATTAACACCATCTGAAACGCCAATATAAGAGGAATATTTTTCAATAAAGAAGGAAATTGTGTTCCGATCCCATCATGCTAAGAATGTTGGGATTCAGTCAGTAGATAAATGATGGCATTCCCTTGTACGCAAAATAATAAATAATTGTATCCCATCTGTGGAAAGATGCTAGGATCCCATCAGTGAATAGATACTGGGATTGCTACATGATATGAATTCCAAGATACCATGAAAGGAAGAATGTTGACCAGGCGATGAATGGAAGGATTCAATCAGTAGAAGAATGCTCGGATCTTATAAAATATCAAGGATGGGATCTCATTGATGGATGTAGACAGGATGCTATGAGTATATGAATGCTGGGATTCCATTGTGTCTTAGTTGCTAAATCAAATTAAGGCATCAGTACTGAGATCCTCTTTGGAAATATGTCTTGGTATCTCATCAAGACATCAGCAAGGATCCTGTCAGTAGACTAATACTGAAACCATAGTCAGAAATAAATAGTTGGATCCTGTTTAGAAATTAATGCTGAGATCCAATTAGTAGCAAACTCCAGATCCACTGAATCTATGCTGGGAGTTGACTACTGGGATCCATAAGTAAATACACGCTCGGATAGTATAATGGACTGAATGCTGACATCCCACAAGGGATGAATGCTAGGATCCAATCTTTCCATCATTTTTTGTTGACAAGATTTAGGTTTAATTTAATGCACTTCACCTTAGGTTCTTTTTCGCACTGGGCTAAACCTGAAGAATCTGCACCATGCTCCTGTGATAATTTTTCCATACAAAATACACTCCATTTAATTATGTTTTGTGAAAAGTATTCTGTGGCTCATAATAAATTTCTATTGCCCATACTACGAGAAGCAGGCTTCTTGCAAGTAAGACCAGCTCTTTTACACTTGCAACTACTGAGTAGCGTGCACACTATTTTTAGTGTAGCAAGTTTCCTGGTGGCAGCAGTGAGGATTAATAAAAAAAATGGGAACACTTGTTTACCTCAAGGCACAGTAGGAGGAGAAGGGGGCATTCAGTTATAAACCATGGCAATACAATAGTGAGTTCTTAACAGAGGTGTTACAAGGTTTAACATTTGCACAAATCATGAATTGTAAATTTTTGTGTATATATCTGAAAATTTGTAAAACTTGGCACAACTATTTATTTGTATATAGTATATTTTTATATTGTAGTTCTTAGAGTGGTGCTACAAAGTTTGCTATTTGCACAAATCATGTACAAATCATGAATTGTAAATACTGTGTATATGTATGAACAGCTGCTAAAACTCTGCAAACCTATATTAGATTTTAAATGTTTTGCAACCTGTATGTATGAACGTTTTGATGCTGCTTTTATGATTTTAATTAATCGAAATAAAGACTCTTGACTGACTGACTGACTGACTGACGGGCTAGGATCCAATCAGATAATAAATGCTGGGATCCAATCATGGAATACATGCTTGAATCCAATCAGGGAATACATCCTGGAATCCAATCAGAGAATAACTGCTGGAGTCCAGTCAGGGAAAAAATGCTGGAATCCAATCTGGGAATGAATGCTGGAATCCATTCAGGGTATAAATGCTGCACTCCAATCAGAGGATAAAGGTGCAAATCCAATCAGGGGATTAATGTTCGGATCCAATCAGAGAATACATGCTGGAATCCAATTGGGATAAATGTTGGCATCTTATCAGGGGATAAACACTGGGATCCCTTCAGGAGATAAATGCTGGTATCAAGTCCTGTGATAAATGCTAGGGTCCAATCTGGAAATACATTCTGGAATCCCATCGAGGGACAAGTGCTGAGAATCTATCAGAGAATAAATGCTGGGATTGCATCACGAGAAGACAAAGGCTGTAATTCAGCCAGGGGATAAATGCTTGGATCTTATCAAGAGATAAATGCAGAGATTTCATCCTATCAGCAGGAAGAACAGAGAGTGGCAATTGGAGTAGGTTTTAGGTCTCAGCAGGGCAATAGGACAATTCTATTTATCTGCCTTAGGTAATATGGTGAAACATCTTTATCTTGGCTGATACTGTTAGATTTATCAGTCATATTCCACACAGTCGACTATGACCTACTGCTTGAACAGTAGCCCCTGTGTTGGATAATTTCCTGACAGGACAAATATAAAGGGGTCTATTTACAAGAGGTCTGCTCTGCTGGAATGTCACTTTTTTGATGCTCTGGGCGTGCAAGCCTCTTAATCATATCTATGAGGCAATGCAAAGCCACCCTATATGGCTTTGCAGGGCTTCATAGATATGGAGTAAGGCACGGCAGCGCAAAGTGATGCGTTGCCTTATTCTGCGTAAAGAAGGCTTCCCATGGGTGTTGCAGTGGGTGTTCCCAGGTAACACCCATGAATTTTGATGGTGCCCCAGATTTACAAAATCACGTAAACCTGGGGCAGCACCAAAACCGTACACCTCCCGAGGGCAGGCATAACATGGACAAATGTTTTAATTTCTCCTGCTTTTTTCTTCCTTCCATTTTTTTTATTTTTATTTTTTATTTTTTATTTAAATACATTATGCAGCACACCAAGAACGAGGAAAACGCCTCTCTGAATTGTTTTTCTGCAGGAAGGTTTCTGCAATGGAGGAACCCTTGCAAGGGTGCCTATGTTAGTGCTAGGTAGTATATTGTGCGTTAGCGCAGGGGAATGGACAGGAATGCACCGTATTTCAAAAATACAAATAAACTTTACAAATTTAAATGTACCATGATGGATGATATTGGTGGAAATTCAGCTGGAATCATTAAAAAGGTAATATTGCAGCCTACGAGGAAAAGAAGATGTGACTGCTATGAAATTTCAGAATCTATCTGCAGACATGCACTCCTTACCGCACTGGTATAGGGTGTTGATTTTGGAAACGTCCAGGCTGCTAAGCCCAATTCTCTGTCCAATGGGTACGAAAGGATTTGGCGTGGGAACGATACTTGGATGTCCAGATGTGTTACTGAAAGCATACCTGGCGAAAGGAAGACATCACAGGTGAAGCCCAGCATGTACGTACTATTATAGTTCATTACTAATATAGTTCATATAAAACGTTACAGCAAGTTCTTGAGAGTCTACAGCGGGAATAGGTAAGGGTCAAATACTTGGGGGCATATTTATGAAAACTGTTACATCGCTGTGACAAAACAGCGATGCAACAGTTTTCACTGCGCCCTCCTTGCTACACGATGGATGTGGCGTATTTATTGTACGGCACTCCATGTCGCAAGGAAACACAGATACTTCAGGAATCTTGACGTATCTGTCGGTGTAAAAGTCATGCATTACTGGAGTTGTGTCGCAAGCATACTGTTACACCTCCAGCAATGCGTCGGGGAGGCCTATCTTTAAAGCACAGCATCACCCATATGCCTGCCATTAGGCAGGCATAAGGTTTTGATGCAATGGTGTCCTAGAAGTGGTCCACTGAAATCTTATAGACTTCATTGCGCCACTTCTTGAGGCTTTGATGTCGGGGAACACCCGCTCTGCATAAATTATACCTGCCTCAGGTATAATGTGCTCAGGGGTTTACAAAGTGAAGCATCTGCCTAGATGCGTCATCTTGCAAATATAGTGTAATGTGCCACATTGTTTACCCCATTGCTGCATTACGAAAAAGTGACTCAACTACGGTTCAAAAGTGTTGCAACGGGCTCATAAATAATCTCCTTAGTGTTTGCTTAAAACATTGCATAACTAAACTCAACTCTCAATGTTTTTCCAGAATTAGCCCCATGCTGATCCTGCCAAGCACAGTATAAAAACTTTAATGAGTCGCTAAGCCATGGGAGCAGCACATGCCCACCTTACTGCCTTTGCCCTCACTCATCATCTCAAATCTTAAAAAGCACTGATTTGAAATATACCTCCAGTGCAGTCTCACAACATTACCTCTCTTGACAGAGGTTGCATCAGCACTGAGGCATCATCCTCATGCGATTCATCAACAATGGCACTTCCAGTCTAAACCGAGTTATTCATCAATTGAGACAACATTTACCTGCCCTTCCTCACATATTGACATTCTACTCAATGTGAACATGTTCACTGACACAGCCAAGACTCAACTACACTTTCTTACCTTCATCATCTATGGCAGTTCCACACTGTGGCGCCAACGTACACCAGCCCAGTCATCACTTAGTACCCCGCTTCAGATACAGAGTGTCAGTCCTAAAAAATCATGTTCACCAACACAGCCATTAGGGTGCTAATCTTCCTGGTCCATAGACATTTCACTCTGTGGGAACATGTTCACTGACACAGCCATGACTCTACTGACCTTTCTCACTTTCATCACCTAAGGCACTTCCACATTCTGGCACTCATGACACCAACTCAGCCATCCTTCTATTGACCCTCTTCTCTCCTAACAGACACAGTTAGTACTGTGGTGCCCTTCCTCACATAAAGCGATTCTAATATGCACCATGCTCTGCTAACTGCCCCCGCCCCCCACTATCAGAGGTGAAATAAACACCACCCTCTACTTCTCAGGTCCAGCAATCTCAGCGCTGATCAAAGAGATCATATCAGAATGTGATCAGAATTATTGTGTGTCATTTAGGGCTTGATGGACAGAGAATTAGGGGGATGTCAGAGGACATTACCTATGCTATCCCAACAGTACTCTGCTCACCAAATTTAGACATGACCCCTACCCAAGTAGTCTTCTCTGCACATGAAAAAGATACTACCATCACTGCGATTCTTTTCAATTACTATAGGTTTTCATCCCGGTTGTGGCGGTCGTTATTGTTTTATAAGTGTCCCTCATTGCCAGGTTTTTCCTGGTGGTGATGGACAGGAAAAAAAGATAATACAGCATCCACCCTAAATAGGGTGTGCATTGTAAGATGGCCACTGACAGAGAGAGTATTTCATCAACAGTGCCAACAGGGGCTCTGTCGACGGTATACTTAGGGTCCGCCCATCTTTAAATGAAGCGGGTGGTTCTAGGGTTTGGCATAGAGGGTAATCTGTCATGTTTGCAACGGAGTACACTGTACTTCAAAATCAAAATAAGGGTCACTGTCTATATGTAAAAGCCTTTGATTAGAGTTTTAAACAGAAAATCTCTTCTTAGCTGAGCTACGGAGACTTACATTCCATAATGCATCACAGAGGAGTAGTCGTATGGCAGGCCAAGGTTGTTGGTGTTTTCTTTGTTAAAGTTGGTGATATCTTCTGTTAAGATGAGCAGACGGTAAAGATGAGTTAGTGAGGACTGAGCCTGATAGGGCACATTTCAATAAAGAGAAGATCCCAGCTCACTAGGGGGCAGTGCTGCTTCTGCTATATCAGGGGTTAGAAAGAGTCTACTGGCTAAGCTGTCAAATTTGGAACATGGGGGCGTGGGTTCAAATCTCAGCCTTGGCACAAGAATGAAAAACATGTGATTTGAGGTAATTCATATAATCGTATCAGCATGTAAAATTAAGTAGTGTAATTCTAAATTGAAATCCTATTTGATGTAGAACATCATCTTTCTCCCGAGTGAGGTTTACATTCAATACATACCGGAGCGTACATAAATCCGGGAGGGGTGTAATGGAGTTTCAGCCATGGTTTAAGATTACCCACTGTTGTCTTTTTGAGGGGAAAATCATCATGTTTTTTTCCTTAGGAAAACATTTTTGCCTCATAAAGTGATCCAACACCCTTGATAATCCTCAGGGTAAGCCCTTCACCCTAGATTGTATTGTTTTTATAATGTAGTTGTATTTATATAGCACTTAATACCCCTGACAAGACACTGAAGCACTTTATTAAGCCTGGGCGTAGTTTGCGAAGTAGCGATATGCGCAGCTACGCGAAGTGCACTTCGCACTACGTGAGATACACGTTGCACTACACGAACTGCGTAGTGCATTGTTCGCGATGATTGCACAGTGCCGGATGCTTGTCTGCACTGTGTAAATGACATCTTGCACAGTGCGAGCTGTCGTTTTCTGCCGCTCGAGTAGATTTTTACTCGTGCTGCAGCTTTCTCAACGTGAACTGGTAGTTTCGCATCACTAGCAGTTGCGAGCATACGCCACCAATCGCAATGTGAGACCTGACCTCCCCGCGTTCAGAATCTCGCCGGGAGGTTTATTTTCCACGCTCGCAATCGGCAACTTGATGTTGCTGATCGCAAACAAGGAAAAAGTCTCGCCAGGATGTCATTTTGCTTGCTCGCGGTCTTCAACGTCTAGTTGGTGACTGCTGCGCGTGTTTGCACTGTGCTACGTGCAATTTGCGTAGTGCAAAGTAGTGCAAACTTCGCAAACTACACAAGCATAGTGTAGTGCTTTGCCCAGGGTTACACTTTATGCCATGGAGCACACTGCTCCGGGCACCCATGGTTTAGTATTAGTCTAGTGCTCTCAAGAAAAACCTTCCATGCATTTACTCCAGTTTTTTGAGAAAGAGTAAATTATTAGAAATTAGGTGTGATCTTTTGAGAAGTGGAGGGTATGTGAGTTCTAAAGAGATGATTTGTGGGAGTAATACATGCAAGAGAAGAGTAGGTATTATTAGTTTGCAGGAATTACTTACAAAGCAGAGGTGATTTAGTTGAAAATTTGGAATAAAATAAGGAAATTAGCAATAATGCAATAATAAAGATTAAGGCAAACATGCCTGTGAGTAAAAGTAGGCTGTGCTAAGAGAGAGGAGACATGCAGAATATGAAAAATAAGGAGGCAGGCATTTGATTGAAAGGGAGAGGGGAGTTTTTCATGCAGAGTTTTGGAACTACAGAGGAAGCTTTTTGAGATGCTATGAAATCGCAGGATGAAGAAACTGTAGAAAGAGGCACAATTATTTGTAAGTAAGAGCGTGGAGTGAGAAAGAGTGATGCTCAAGATGCTGTACAGCTCATCTGGGCCCAGATGAAAATCACATGCTTTATGTCAGATTTATGTTACTCCACTAATGCAAGTCTGATGGAAAGTGCTCAGGTGGGATTTACTATTTAATGCAAATCACAATTTACATTGGCTTATAAACCAAAGTAACCCAAGGTAATGCAAAGTTGCTTTTTGCGCTGCCTTGCATTACTTTGTATCAAGGGAGCAATCCATGGGTGGTGCATGGCCGTTCCAATGCAACCACCCATGGGTTTTGACGCAAATCCATATCTGCAAAAGTTTGTAGACAGAAATTTGGGCCAAAATCCTGTGCTTCCTCAAGGGAAATGTTAGAAGGTGAAATGTTTTCATTTCTCCTTATTTTTCCCACTTTGCAAGTGTGCTGCATTGTACAGCACACAAATAAAGTGAGAAAAGTCCCTGTAGAGCAGCATCTTAACCTCAAAACTTCTGTGTAAATGTGGGTCCTGTTTCTCTGAAGCGGGGCACTGTAGTTGGCAGTCTCTTATCTTCATTATCAACATCATGAAAATGCTTTTTAAACAAATTTTACATTTTATCCTGTGCCAGGAATTTTATGTGAGCAAAGGACAAATGGTTTCAAATGAGGCATTGCTCCAATTAATCCCCTCAGCAGTAGGCCACGAGCCATGACCCCAAATTTAGGCCATTGGTACCACTTGGGGGATGGGTTCTAACATGATTTGTTTGCAAAGTATGGATGCCTAGAGATGAAAAATATAAGATAGCAAGTCATCAGGCTTTGCCTTTTGTCTGATATTATTGGATTAGCAACCATATCCAAAAAATAATGGTTTCATATTTTTGATAAATATCATACAAATTCATCATAATATTTGGAAAAATTAATCTAAATCCACCATACTGGTTAAATTCAATATTGAAATAATAACAATACAACTTCATTGTATTCCTCATATATTGATATAGTTTATATGCATCATTGTCACTTACAATTTCAAATAATAATAGTAGTTACATCTTCTATAGGCAATGTATGTCATGAGTGAACATAAACCCAATTGTATCATTCACATTCACCGTCATCATCTTCTTCTGAATAGGTGTCATCATTCTCTGCGTCTGTATGATTTTTATAGATGGGAAGTCTGCACATGTCAGTGCACTTGAGGACATTTGGACAGCAGACACACAGTGGCAGTTTGCAGTTCCTAACGCAATTGCAAGATAGTAGATCTACCACAGCCTAAGGTGCTGGCTGCCCCTCCATCCAGTCCACTACCAGTTGCTCTACTCCCTCATGTTTTTCCTACTTCCACCCTCTCCCAATTGGACTAGGTGTCTGTGGATCATTCAGAAGACATCACTTGCTTATACCGGCTTGATAATTCACACATTTGGCATGTTTCTTCAGACAGTACCTGAAAGGTGGAAGTTGATGACTGTCTATCTCACCTTTCTATGCGCAGAATAGGTGATATTTCAAGTCCTTCACATGATGAACTTAAGATTTTGGTGCATACATTAAGCACATGAATTGCTCAGAGTTGCCAATAAGTTCCTCAGAGAGATCCTATTCGTCTCCGAGCTGCGAAAATATTTCCTGTGTATATCTGTTGGCAGACAGGATTTTGAATGCACTTACTTTTTCTTTTCACATAAAAATGCGCTTACTACGTCACATCCGGTAAACGTATGCAGACCTATCATAGCTCAACTAACAGTTTCACCAAGAGTTGAAGCTATTTTCCCAATGCATATTTAGTACCACATTTTGGAAACAATTTAACCATGATTCTGTCATGGAATTCCAAACACATAATAAATACATCTGTGTCATCTGAACTTATCATTACTGCCTCATAACCCTCATTAGCAGGGTGTTCCGCATGCAGTAACAAATGACCATCTGCTTCTTCGTCTGTACTGTTGACATCGAGCATTTCGTGGGTCCCTTCAGATGTGAACTGCATTTTATTCTCAAGTTTTACAAAATACTCTGGTTTTCACCATTCATTAAAAAGAAATGCGATTAGACTTGAAGTGAAGTAGAATAAGCTTTATTTGTTCTCCAGGATCTTAAAAGCAGCATACAATACTTAACAAAACAATGATAAACTTGTTTTATTCCTAACGTGGCTTAGAAATTTCCCCCAATGTCTGACAATCTGGGAAGGTGAAATGCTCTGTAACTGGTTCCCAAGTTCTTCCCCCTTTGATTGTCCTTTCGCTCTTCTTAACCCCTTCGATGCTCATGACGGAATGGTTCCGTCATGAGCATCGGTGCCCCTGTGCTCATGACGGAACCATTCTGTCATGAGGCCAGGGGCACGAAATCCCTCTACTGCAGACAGCAGAGGGATTTCTATTACTCCCCTGGTTTCTGTAAAAAGACAATCAGCGTGCATGTCGCGCTGTCATCATTGCACAGAAACCAAAACTGAAAAGAGTCTTTAAGCTGATTTCAATTTCACTTTCTACGTGCAAGCAGGGATCCACCCGCTAGAAACAAGGGAGGGGGGAGCTGCCCCTTGGGCAAGGGCCTTCACCCCCCCCATAAATTAATGGTGACAAATCAGTCTTTCCTGCCCCCCTGGGGGACAGATGGGGCAGTAGCCCCCAATCTGCCCCCCGGGGGGGCAGAAACCCACTAAACATCAGGGATTTGTTTTGGTGCATTTTTTTGTGTGGGGGCTGCCCGAAGTGGGCATGTCAATGCCCCCACCCCCACCATCACCATTACAGCCTTTCTGCCCACCCTGGGGGGCAGATGGGGGCAGTAGCCCCCAATCTGCCCCCCTGGGGGGCAGATAGCCCACTAAACACCAGGGATTTTCTTTTGCACCATTATTTTTAGGGTGGGGGCAGTCCAAAATGGGCACGCCAATGCCCTCAACCCCTGCCACAATTACAGTCTTTCTGCCCCCTCTGGGGGGCAGATGGGGCAGTAGTCCCCAAATCTGCCCCCCCCGGGAGGATAGAAAGCTCACTTGATGGCAGTTTTTTTAATCTATATTTTAGGGTGGGGGCTGCCAAAAAATGGTATACACCTGTTACAACGCATTTTTTACTCCGCACTACCATTACAACGCGACTTTTACTCCGCATACCATTACAACGCATTGCGCTGGGGGGCGCTCTAGGATAGGGAATAAGTATAATTTACTATCCAACACCTTCCCTAGGGTCCACGGGGACTGGAGTTAGAATAGTAAATTATACTTACCACTATCCAGCGCCCCAAGGCGCTATGCGTTGTAACGGTATGCGGTGTAAAAGTCGCGTTGTAATGGTCTGCGGAGTAAAAGTATGCGTTGTAACGTCATACATCCCCAAAAAATGGCACTCCAATGCCCCCCACCATAATTACAGCCTTTCTTCCCCCCAGGGGGCAGACGGGGCTTTGGCCCCTAATCTGCCCCTTTGGGAGGGGGCAGAAAACCGACTTGATACCAGGGATTTTTTTCGGGCAAATTTGAATTAGGGTGGGGACTGCCCAAAACGGGCATGCCCATGCCCCCACTCCCTCCCCCACAACAATTACAGCCTTCCTGTCCCCCCTAGGGGGCAGTAGCCCCCAATCTGCCCCCCGGCGGGCAACAGGCCCACTAGATACCAGGGATTTCTTCAGCAAATTTTAATTAGGGTGGGCATTGGCATACCCATTTTGGGCAGCCCCCACCCAAATTAAAATTTGCCCAAAATTATCCTTGGGGTCTAGTAGGCTTTCTGCACTCCTGGGGGGGGCAAAATGCCCACAAGTCACCAGGATTTTTTGTGGACAAATTTGAATTAGTGTGGAGGCTGCCCAGAACGGGCATGCCCATGCCCTCACCCCTCCCCCAAAGAATTACAAACCGGGCGGCAGATGTGGCAGTAGTTCTCAAATCGCCCCCCCAGGGGGGGCAAAAAGCCCACTAGACGCCAGGGATTTTTTTGGGGCAAAATTTAATTTGGGTCGGGACATTGGCATGCCGTTTTTCGGCAGCCCCCATCGTAATTAAAATTTGCCCCAAAAAAATCCCTGGCCTCTAGTAGGGGAGCAGATTCGTGGCTACTGTTCCATCTGCACCCAGGGAGGGCGGCGAGGCAGTAATTTTTTGGGGGAGTGGGTGGGGGCATTAGCCCCCAACCTGCACCACTGTCTTTTTGCCCTATGGGGATTTTTGGGGGAAAATTTGAATTAGGGTGGGGGCTGCACAAAACAGGCATGCTCATACCCCCACCCGCTCCCCCGCAAAAATAACAGCATTCCTGCCCCCATGGGTGGCAGATGGGGCATTAGGCCTCAATCTGTACCCCCAGAGGGCAAAAAGTCCACTAGTCGCCAGGGATTCTTTTTGGGAAAATTTGAATTAGGGTGGAGGCTGCCCAAAACGGGCATGCTCATGCCCCCCACCCTCTCCCCACAAAAGTTACAGCCTTCCTGGCCCCCATGGGTGGCAGATGGGGCAGTAGCCCCCCACCTGCCTACCCCCCGGGGACAAAAAGCCCTCTAGACACCAGGGATGTTTTGGGCCAAGTTTTAATTAGGGTGGGGCTGCCCAAAATGGGCATGCCAATGCCCCCAACCCCTACCCAAAACAATTAAAGCCTTTCTGTCCCCCTGGGGGGGAATATGGGGGCAGTAGCCCCAATCTCCGCCCCGGGGGCAAAAAGCCCACTAAACACCAACGATTATGCAGGCATTTTTTTATGCGTGGGGGCTGCCCAGAATGGGCATACCAATGCCCCCACCCTCCAAAAAATAGCCACAGTGTTTCTGCCCCCCTTGGGGCATATTGGGGCAAGCCCACCCCCCAATATGCGATTGTGAGCAGCCCGGTGGCAGTGGGCTTGCTTACAGGAGCTGAGGGCTGCGTCGGAGCATTATAGTTTTAGCGCGTTGTCACACTGACTGAAAAGCGGCGACACGCATTAATTTTTAAATTGTGATTTTGTGATTTTATTTGCCTAACCTGCACTGAAAATTCACAGGTACCTCCTAACTTCCTACATAATCTTGTAGGGGCTCAGCGGGGCTGGCTGGCAGCTCATAACATCCGAGGCTCCCAGCGCTAGTGGCCGCCATCTTGGACCGGGCTGGTTCGTCCAACCCCACCCACGCCACTCCCCCCACGCTGCTCCTCTATTTTGGAGTGACCCTGACGTTTCCCCAGTGATTGTGAGCAGCCCGGTGGCAGTGGGCTTGCTTACAGGAGCTGAAGGCTGCGTCGGAGCATTATAGTTTTAGCGCGTTGTCACACTGACTGAAAAGCGGCGACACGCATTAATTTTTAAATTGTGATTTTGTGATTTTATTTGCCTAACCTGCACTGAAAATGTACAGGTACCTCCTAACTTCCTACATAATCTTGTAGGGGCTCAGCGGGGCTGGCTGGCAGCTCATAACATCCGAGGCTCCCAGCGCTAGTGGCCGCCATCTTGGACCGGGCTGGTTCGTCCAACCCCACCCACGCCACTCCCCCCACGCTGCTCCTCTATTTAGGAGTGACCCTGACGTTTCCCCAGCGATTGTGAGCAGCCCGGTGGCAGTGGGCTTGCTTACAGGAGCTGAGGGCTGCGTCGGAGCATTATAGTTTTAGCGCGTTGTCACACTGACTGAAAAGCGGCGACACGCATTAATTTTTAAATTGTGATTTTGTGATTTTATTTGCCTAACCTGCACTGAAAATTCACAGGTACCTCCTAACTTCCTACATAATCTTGTAGGGGCTCAGCGGGGCTGGCTGGCAGCTCATAACATCCGAGGCTCCCAGCGCTAGTGGCCGCCATCTTGGACCGGGCTGGTTCGTCCAACCCCACCCACGCCACTCCCCCCACGCTGCTCCTCTATTTAGGAGTGACCCTGACGTTTCCCCAGCGATTGTGAGCAGCCCGGTGGCAGTGGGCTTGCTTACAGGAGCTGAGGGCTGCGTCGGAGCATTATAGTTTTAGCGCGTTGTCACACTGACTGAAAAGCGGCGACACGCATTAATTTTTAAATTGTGATTTTGTGATTTTATTTGCCTAACCTGCACTGAAAATTTACAGGTACCTCCTAACTTCCTACATAATCTTGTAGGGGCTCAGCGGGGCTGGCTGGCAGCTCATAACATCCGAGGCTCCCAGCGCTAGTGGCCGCCATCTTGGACCGGGCTGGTTCGTCCAACCCCACCCACGCCACTCCCCCCACGCTGCTCCTCTATTTAGGAGTGACCCTGACGTTTCCCCAGCGATTGTGAGCAGCCCGGTGGCAGTGGGCTTGCTTACAGGAGCTGAGGGCTGCGTCGGAGCATTATAGTTTTAGCGCGTTGTCACACTGACTGAAAAGCGGCGACACGCATTAATTTTTAAATTGTGATTTTGTGATTTTATTTGCCTAACCTGCACTGAAAATTCACAGGTACCTCCTAACTTCCTACATAATCTTGTAGGGGCTCAGCGGGGCTGGCTGGCAGCTCATAACATCCGAGGCTCCCAGCGCTAGTGGCCGCCATCTTGGACCGGGCTGGTTCGTCCAACCCCACCCACGCCACTCCCCCCACGCTGCTCCTCTATTTAGGAGTGACCCTGACGTTTCCCCAGCGATTGTGAGCAGCCCGGTGGCAGTGGGCTTGCTTACAGGAGCTGAGGGCTGCGTCGGAGCATTATAGTTTTAGCGCGTTGTCACACTGACTGAAAAGCGGCGACTCGCATTAATTTTTAAATTGTGATTTTGTGATTTTATTTGCCTAACCTGCACTGAAAATTCACAGGTACCTCCTAACTTCCTACATAATCTTGTAGGGGCTCAGCGGGGCTGGCTGGCAGCTCATAACATCCGAGGCTCCCAGCGCTAGTGGCCGCCATCTTGGACCGGGCTGGTTCGTCCAACCCCACCCACGCCACTCCCCCCACGCTGCTCCTCCATTTAAACGTCACCCATGTGTCAGCGCAGCGGACGAGCGCAGCGGGCGCGCCGTAGGCTCGCCGGAGTCACGCCAGAGTCCAGCCCGTCTGCGCCCGTCCGCGGCAGGCCGGGGCTAGGGGCGTCTCCTCATGCCCCGCCGCTGTCATACTCATCCCTCGCCCTCATATCCCATTGGATCCCAGGTACCATTAGTTTGCATGTGCGCAATCGGTTGCAAAACCTAAGTCTCCTTTCGAGACCCTCGGCCACCCCACCTGCTGCCACACTTGCCTCTTCCCTCCTCCCCCGTGTTATCGCCCCCACTCTCCCCTCCCCTCTTGTCCCCCACACGCCGATCTTTAACACTACTGCTGCGCTCCTTAACACCAGATCAGCTGTCAGTCATCAGTATGAGCTATTTGACTATCTTGATACTCATAACCCGGATCTCTTGTTTCTAACAGAGACCTGGCTTAAGCCCGACTCCACACCTAACGTCTTAGCCGCACTCCCTCCCTCATATTCCATCATTCGAGCGGACCGACCGGAGGGCCGAAGAGGCGGTGGAGTGGCCTTGATAGCTCATACCGACTCTCACCTTCAGATTATTCCTTTTCCCCCCATCTCTGAAGTGGACTGCTTGATAATCCGCTCCAGCTCTTACTCGGCCCCCCTCACTGCTGTCCTTATCTATCGCCCCCCCCAACCCACTCCCACTTTTGTTTCCAGCCTCCAGGAGATTCTTGCAACACTGGTCATTAACAACTCATTAGTTTTGGTGTTGGGCGACTTTAATTTCTGGCCCACCGATCCGGCCGAAAGCCCTTTATCCAAAGAATTTACTGATCTTATGACCAGCCTTAATTTTATTCCCCATGTTCACAGCCCTACCCACGTGCATGGCCATCTACTCGACCAGATTTGGACCCTGAACATCCCCACTACCCCCCCACCATCTCCCCCTGTTCCTGGTCGGACCATTTTTTAATTTCCTTCTCCCTTACTTTAGCTCCAGCGACCAAACCCCCCCTTCCCAAGAACACCTGGGTTAGGAAATGGGGCAAGGCAGACTTGCCATCTTTCTGCTCATCCCTACTTAATTCTTGCCCCGACCTTTCTGGCCTCGCCGCCCCGGTCCAAATGGCCACTATCGACAGCTGGCTGACCCAGGCAGGCGATGACTTCGCTCCTCTGAGGCGGATCACGGTCAAGCGAGCCCATGCTGCTAACCGTTGGTTCACCTCTGAGCTTAAGGAGAAGAAACTTGCCGCACGCAGAGCAGAGCGTGCTTGGAGAAGAGATTATTGTCCCGTCAAAAAAATCACCTATCTCTCCGTGCTCAAGGCATACAAGCAAGGCATCCTTGACGCCAAGACCCTGTTTTATTCTAACAAGATACTGGCAGCAGAATCTCAAACCAAAGAGATCTTTGCCACGGTACACGAGCTCGCCTCATCTAATAGAGCTACGGCCTCGATTCCCCCTTCCCAATCGCTTTGCGACTCACTCAACGAGTTTTTCGTTGACAAGGTCGCAAAGATTAAGGCCAATATCCCCCTCCCTTCCCCTACCTTCACTAATCCTTCCCCACCTGCTGTCATTTCCAAACTCACTTCCATTCCTCCCCTCACTGAGGTCACGCTTCTTCCCTTACTTCACAAGATAAAGTCAGGCTCCCCCCTAGACTTTGCCCCAGCTCATATTTTGAGAGAAATCTTCCTAAACTGTCCTACCCCCCCCTCACTCTCCTGAACGATTCACTCAGCAATGGAGTGGTCCCCACTACTCACAAATTTGCGGCCGTTATTCCCATCGTTAAAAAGCCCGGTGCCGACCCTTCATCCCCCTCTAACTACCGTCCTATCTCCCTTCTGCCCTACCTGGGCAAGGTTCTAGAAACCCATGTTACCAGCACCCTGAGCACCTACGTGGAAGCCAACCACTGCCTCTCCCCCCGGCAGGCGGGTTTTCGCCCCCTCCACTCTACGGAGAAGGTGGTGACCTCAGTGATGGACTGCCTACGCGAGGGCATTGATACCAACCTTCCACAGGCCCTCATCCTTTTAGATCTGTCCGCCGTTTTTGACACTCCATCCTCCTTACCCGTGTCAGGGCGGCGGGCATAGAGGGCCTGGCCCTCGCCTGGCTTGAGTCCTTCCTGAGTGATAGGGCTCAGGCGGTCCACCTAGCTGGTTTCACTGCTGCCCCTCGTAGGGTCGTATGTGGAGTCCCCCAAGGTTCCTCACTTTCTCCCCTTTTGTTTAATTTATACATCTACCCCCTTATTTTTTTGTTACAGCAGCTTGAGGTCACGGTGTTTAATTACGCCGATGACCTCCAGCTAATTTTTAACCTCTCACATTCTCCCTCCTCATCGCTGAACGTCCAATCCGTCATGCTGGTCATCCAAGATTGGATGAACTGCAACCACCTCAAACTCAATCCGGACAAGACGGAACTAGTCCTGACCGGAGGTGGTTGCAGTCCCTGGTCCCCCTCCCACTGGCCTCCCTCACTTGGTGTTCCTCCAATCCCCGTCCCTAAGGTCAAAACCCTAGGCATTTTTCTGAATTCCTCACTTTCCGTCCATTCACAGGTTAATTCAGTTGTTTCCTCCAGTTTTTTTTCCCTCAGAACCATTAGGAAGATCTCTCGCTTCTTTTCCCTACCCGCTCTCAAAATTATAGTGATGGCTATGGTGCTCTCGCGCCTTGATTACGGCAACATCATCTATAACGGCGCCCCAGCCTATGCCATTCACTGTCTGCAGCTAGTGCAGAACCAGGCCGCCCGCCTGATTCATGGCCTGCCTAAATTCCACCGTGTTACTCCTTTGTTGCAGGCCCTGCACTGGCTGCCGGTGAAAGAACGAGCCTTGTTCAAGCTTGGCTGCACCACCTTTCAGGCCAAAATGGGCACCGCTCCGGAGTTCATCTGCTCCGCCATCAAGCCCTACATGCCGGGCAGAGAGCTCCGCTCCTCTCATCAGGCCTTGTTAACTACCCCCCGTTTCAGAAAGAAAAAGGCAGGCGGAACAAAATTCGCAGTTCTCGCTCCTGCGTTCTGGAACTCTCTCCCGACGGAACTCCGTGGGACACCCTCGTACACTGAGTTCCGGAAAGGTCTAAAAACTCTGCTATTCTCCCGAGCTTATAATGCCTAGACCCCTTCTGCTCCTGTTGGCCTCCCTGCAATCCAAAAAGCGCCAAGAAACCGCGTGGTAAAAGTGCGCTATAGAAATGTTTTTAAATTCAAATTCAAATTCCAATATCCCCCCATAGGGCGGCAGAAAGCTGACTAGGCACAGATTTGTTTTTAGCAATATGCCTACCTGTGGATGTTGGGCCCTAGCGCAGCCAGCACATATTGAAACCTAGCAAACCTGCACAATTTAAAAAACTAGACACCTAGGGGAATCCAGGATGGGGTGACTTGACTTACTCTCAGCAGGTTCTGTTACCCAGAATCCCTTGCAAACCTAAAGATTTTTCAAAAAACCTACATTTTCCTCACATTTCTGTGGTGGAAAGTTCTGGAATCTGCGTGGATCCACAAAATTCCACCCACTCTGCATTCCCCAAAGCCTTCTGAGAAAAATGGTACCTCACTTGTGTGGGTAGGTCAGTTACCTGCGACAGGCTAGGGCCTAAAACCTAGTGAGGCGACATCAAAATTACCTATCAAAAACCAACCTAGTTTTGCACGGGGGTCACCTAGGTTTTAGGCCCCGGGCTCGGCGACCATCTAGGGAAACCTACCAAACCCACACATTTCGGAAGACTAGACACCCGGGGGATTCCAGGGAGGTATGGCCTGCTGGATCCCCCAACATTTTCTTACCAAGAATCCCCTGAAAACCTGATATTTAGCTGAAAAAATAACTTTTTTCACAACTTTTTATGTGGGAAAGTTGTGGCATCACCGGGCTGACACAAATGTCCTACCACCCAGTGTTCCCCCAGGTCTCCCAATAAAAATGGTGCCTCACTTGTGTGGGAGGCCCAAGTACCCGCCACAGGCAAGGACCCAAAATGTATTGAGGCGACATCAAAAATGCCTATCAGAAAACAACCTGGTTTTGCAAAGGGGGGGGGGGTCACATGACTTTTTGGCCAGGAACTCGGCGCTCACCTAGGGAAATCTACCAATCCCACACATTTCTGAAAACTAGACACCCGGGGGATTCCAGGGAGGTATGTCTTGCGTGAATCCCCTAAAGTTTTCTTACCCAGAATCCCCTGCATCCTGAAATTTGCTGAAAAAAATAAAAAATTTCAAACATTTGTGTGTGGGAAAGTTGTAGCATCACCGGGCTGACAAAAATGTCCTACCACCCAGCGTTCCCCCAGGTCTCCCAATAAAAATGGTTCTTCACTTGTGTGGGAGGCCCAAGTACCCGCGACAGGCAAGGGCCCAAAACTTATTGAGGTCACATCAAAATTGCCTATCAGAGAATAACTTAGTTTTGCAAGGGGGGTCCCATAACTTTTTGGTCCGGGGCTTTGTGGTCACCTAGAAAAACCTACCAAACCCACACATCTCTGAACACTAGACACCCGGGTGTTTCCAAGGCAGTATGGCTTGCATGGATCCATCAACGGTTCCGGCAGATCTAGGGTTCAAAAACTATAGCTAGACACTTTTGCCAAAAAATGCTAATTTTTCACTGTGAAAGTGTGGTGTGTCTACATTGCGTTTTGCGCCGTTTCCTGCGGAGGCACTAGGCCTACCCACACAAGTGAGGTACCATTTTTCTCAGAAGACTTTGGGAAACACAGGGTGGGTGGAAGTTTGTGAATCCACGCAGATTCCACAACTTTCCACCACACAAATGTGAGGAAAATGGTTTTCTTTTACATTTTTTTAGGTTTGCAAGGGATATTGGGTAACAGAACTTGGTGAGAGGCAGTCAAGTCACCCCATCCTGGATTCCCCTTGGTGTTTAGTTTTAAAAAACATATATAGTTTTGCTAGGTTTCCCTAGGTGCCGGCAGAGCTGGGGTTCAAATACTACAGCTAGGCACTTTGCAAAAAAAGGGTAATTTTTCATTGTGAAAATGTGGTGTGTTCACGTTGCGTTTTGAACCATTTCCTGTCGTGGGCACTATGCCTAGCCACACAAGTGAGGTACCATTTTTATTGGGAGACTTAGTGTAAATCAGATTTGTAAAGCAACTGTTATTACCTATTGACTTTTGATACATTGCTGCCTTCCAAATGAAAGACAATGTGTAAAAAAGAAGTAATTTTGAAAAATTATCTATAATTCTCATACTGGTATGAGTATTCGCAATTTCGAAATGTGCAAATATCTACTGTTTCTAAACTTGATATTTTGTTTCCATTTCAGAAATACATGTCTTTCATACCCTTTTTCCATGTATACATTTTGCCAGAATAATTACTATATACCCGGTACATAATAAAAAAACATTGAAAGTCGCTGGTTAGATTTTGAGTCTGGGTTCGTCGGGTTCTTGGTGAACCTACAAGTCCTATATATCCCCACAACCTGTACGGTCCATCGGATATAACGGTATATTACTTTCAAAGAGCTGTCATAATTTGAAGAAGTTAAAGGTGAAAACGTTGACACAAACGGCTGTTTTTTTCAACTAGTTTAAATTTTTCCTATATTTAACTGTTAGTTTCTATAAAGAAACCTTGAAGGATCTACACAAATGACCACTTGCTGAATTTAGAATTTTGAATACTTTTCAGAAATGTATAGCTTCCCAGGATCCATTATTGCTTTCATACCCATGTCTACAATTAACTGGAAGGAGGTTGAAAGCACAACAAATAGCAAAAATAGGCTATGTCCCAGAAAAATGCCAAAACTGTGTAAAGATTTTTGGTTTTCTGACAAAAGTCTGTCATTCCCTAAAAGCTAGGAAAATGGCAATTTCAGCCCTACAAACTCTTTTTGATACCATTTGTAGGGAATAACCCAGATGCTTTTATTTGCAGCACTTTTTCCCATTTTTCTCCCCAAGAAAAGAATTTAGCTATATTTTGGCTATTTTCTGGGTCACCTCCAAGGGAATCCACAAATCCTGGGTGCCTTGAGAATCCCCAGGATGTTGGAAGAGAAGGTCTCAAATTTGGCGGGGAAACCTTATGTGGTCAAAAAGTTACAGGGGCCTAAGCCCCAACTCCCCCAAATAGCCAAACAAAAGACTTATCACAGGGAGGGGAAAGCCTAGCAGTGAAGGGGTTAATAGACATCTCATTGTACGTATCAAACACAACATTGATTCTTTTAATCCTATTTCCTTCCTGCAAAGCTAAGGACAAGACAGACATAGCCACCTTACCAAAGTGTGTTTCCTCTTCTTTTACTCTCTGAACAAGAACCATACCATCAATCAGCGTGGCTGAATTTCCAGGTATTTCCACAGTAGGGGTAATGTTTTTGCTAAAGAACGTATGTTGCTAAAACAGCTTTGTTTGTCTTTCACAACAGACCTTCTGGAGTTGCTAGAGCCCATACTAAAGGTCCTAAGGTATGAGAGAATACATCGCCATTTGAAGGTTCCAATTCTGTGCTGTCACAATCATTCCACCAAATAGTGCTTTGTCTGCGTTCATGATGATTGTCCTACAATTGCAGTTCACTGCCTTCTTCTTGGACATGTCGGTGGGGGTTTGTAGTTTATTTATTTTCATTGGGTCATGTAACTTCTTAATAGGTAGACTATTCACTCAAGTTTGAAGTCTGTATAGCACTGTTCACTTATTTCATGCACCTTCATTATGTATGTTACTATGTCTTGCGATGCCTTTTTTGCAGTGGAAAGACTAATGAGATTGTGTGACCCAACAAATGGGATTATACAGCTTTGAACCAGACTAACAGCTCTCGTAACAGTATCTTCATTTTTTCAATTTGTGACTTATGTAGGTCTGCATGAGTAAGATCTGATTTGTTGTTACAAACCATTTCCCTTATCTGACCCAAAAAGGCACTTCTGTTTTCAACCGTCATATAATATATTGAGGTTGAACCTTTTTGTACCACCCTGTCAGTGTCTTTGTTGACTGTTACCTCTAATGCTTGATAGACTGGAATTTGTCCAAACGGATTAACATCTGACAGTTGCACTGAAAAGCATCCATTGATGGAGTTGTGGTGTATCTCTGGATGTTTCATTGCAAGTTATGTCCTTTTGGCATTGTATACAGGAAGACATTTGGCACAGATCATCCTGTCATAATCACCATAGGATCATAAAACATATGGCGGTAAGATGTAAATATGCCAACACACACAAGAAAAGGAGAAATAGCAATAATCTCATAGATCAAGAGCAATATTTAGGAAAGGGTTCACTGATAGAATATTGACCCCCAAAATATCCCCATACACAAATATTAAGTTATAAATATCGATGTCAAAACTGTTAACATCCTATATTTATAATGGTAAGTACAAAAATATTGAGAAACAAATATTGATTTTAATATATGTAAAAACAAATATTAAATATATTAAATAATCAAATTAACGTAAAAAATGAATTAGATTTAATATACATTTTAACAAATATATCAAGTATATTAAATTTAAATATTTAAACATATGTATATAAAATGTAATATATATTTACTTTAAAACAATTAATAAACTATTTTAATTTCTTTTATAATTGTATAAATGAACATTTACACAAATATATATATATATACACACCACTAACAAAAAATCTAAGAAAAAAAATTATATTATAAATTAAATTATTAAACTATTTAAAAGTTTTTAAACTTAATTTTTCTACTTCAGTGAGTGCAACAGTAGTTAAAGTGTTGGATAGCGGAGGGGTAAAAACTACTATTCCCACTCCAGTTAGTGCAACAGTAGGGAAAATGTTGGATAGCGGAGGAATAAAACTTACTATTCCCACTTCAGTGAGTGCAACAGTAGGGAAAGTGTTGGATAGGGGAGGGGTATCACTTAATATTCCCACTCCAGTCAGTTCAGAATTAAAAACAAACAAAATATCACTAACACAAAATATTAAAATAAATAAATAAAATTAAAAATAAATAAACATATTTAAAAAATCTAATAAATAGAAACATATTATAATGTTAAATAGATATGACAAATACCTAGAAATATTATATTAAATACATTTAAAAATAATTAACAAAAACAACTATTTTTAATTAGAAATTATTTATGAACAAAAACATTAAATATTACGTACAATTAATCTTTTTTATTTCCTACGATATAACACTGCACAATTCACAACACATATCTACATTTAAAAAAAAAATCCTCAATAATTAACATAATTAACTATCAAATAAATAAATATTATTAAATAAAAAACAAATTAAAACAGATAAAAATTAATTTACACCCCAAATGTTACACCTATGAAACCAAAGCTCAGGCACAAACAAAATAAACAATTACCCTAATTATTTATCAAATGATAAATTAATATTCATAATCAACTAATTATTTATTAATTACACCTAAATTACTATCCACCCTCTACACCTATAAACCTCACAACCCACACCTAAAAATCATTACACAATTTCCATAATTAATTTTAAAATAATAAATTAATATAAATTACAACTACTTAATAATTAATTAAAAATAAATTACTTAATACTATCAACCCCACAGTTCATATCTAAAATTATTTACGCAATCGGCATATATAATTATTTATTAATTAGCATTACTTAACAAATAATTAATGAGAATATATTACTTCCCGCCCTTTACCCCTATAAACCCCACAACTGGCTCCTAACAAAATTAAACAATTAACATAATGTATTAACCATTAATTAATTAATGATAATTAACAACCAATTAATAATTACTTAATAATAAATTACTTCCTACGACTAGCACTATAAAATCTAAATTAAATAAATATTAATACATTTAAAAAAATCATTAATTTATGATAATTAAATTACTTTCCAACCTTTACCCCTATAAACCCCACAGCCTGCTCCTAGAAAAAAAACATGATTACCGTAATTAATTGCCAATCAATATTAATAAACATCCAAGTAATAATAAATTACTTCTCACAATTAACACTATAAAATCTAAATTGAATATATATTACTGAATAAAAAATAATCATTAATTTATTATAATTAAATGACTTCCCTCCATACTCCCCTATAAACCCACAAACTGCTTTGGAACTAAAAAATGCAAAATGTTATTAAAAATAAAATCGGTAACTACTAAAATGTAACCCATATATTAAAAAACAAAAACAATACTCATACAAAAAGAATAGATCACATACATTTAAAATGCATTCTAAAATACATAACATTAATTACAAAATCGATATTTTAAACACATATTTTTGCAAACGATATTAATGACTTCGATATTATTGAAAACGATATTTCTTACCTTAAAGTCAATATTCTTGACCACGCTATTCTTGCTAATATTTCTGTGCCACAATATTCCCAATCGATATTTGTGTAAGTCAACATTTCCAACTTGATTTTTTGTCTGCATACCTTAGGAAAGACGCAAAGTTTCTTTAAAATGCCCTCACCCACTAATAGTGGCATGCTTCATCATAGGGCTGATACAACATCCCCGCGTGGGCCAACGCCTGCGGATGGAGCTAAGGGGAAGGGCAATACAAACGTAAATCTCTGGATCCATGCAGCACAACATATAAATAGGGAGTCGGCTTAAAACTATCTCAGGGATGCCCTAATTTCTCTTTATTCAATGGCTCCCCAGGTAGGTTTAAAATAAGGAATAAATACTAGGGGTTAACTCACGGGGTAATTATTGTCCCTTAATCCCTCTACACTGCTCATTTTAATCTACAGGTTTCGGCAATAATTTATTGCCCATAAGGGTATCCCTGGGCGTAGTTCGCATAGTAGCGTTACGCGTAGCTACATGAAGTGCACTTCGCACTATGCGAGCTAGGCGTGGCTACGCGAACTGTGTAGTACACTGTGCAAAATGCTATTCGCACTGATTGCACAGTGGCAGAAGCTTGTCCGCACTGTGCAATCAGTGCAAACCGTGTCTTGCACAGTGCAAGCGGTCGTTTTCTGCCGCTTGAGTAGATTTCTACTCAAGCGGCAGCTTTCTCAATGCAGACTGGTAGTTTCCAGGGCCGGACTGGCTACCGGGAAGTTGTGTGTGCTGCCGTGCTGGGGGCTAATTTCGTTGATGGGGACCTGCGTGTGCAAAACGAAATTCGTTTTGCTTTTTTTATTTCAAATCGCACGCAGGTCCCCATCAACGAAATAAGCCCCCACCACAGAGAAATTAGGCCCAAGCTCGGCAGCACGCACAACTGCCCGGTAGCCAGTCCGGCCCTGGTAGTTTCTCATCGGGAGCGGTCGCGAGCATACACGACCACTCGCAATGAGAAACCTGACTTTCCCGCGTTGAGGATCTCGCCGGGAGGTTTATTTTCCATGCTCACGATCGGTAACTTGATGTTGCTAATCACGAACAAGGAAAAAGTCTCGCCGGGATGTCATTTTGCTCACTCGCGGATGCCAACTTGACGTTGAGGACCGCGAGCAAGCAAAAAATGACCGCTATGCTACGCTAAGCGTGTTTGCACTGTGCGACGTGCAATTTGCATAGTGAGAAGTAGCGCAAACCTCGCAAACTACACGAGCATAGCGTAGTACTTTGCCCAGGGTTGCATAAGGGGTCATTCGACCTTTCTCAGGACTTAATATCCCACTTATTTTAGTCGCCTTAAAGAGTTAAATATTCATAAGTAGAATATATTGATCCCAATATTAGGACCTAATGTGTCACTTTCTTTGGTCACACACTCGGGATTCCTGAAATGACAAAACATATAGATAAGTACAAAAACAATGCGCCTTTAAGTAACAGAATAACACAACACAATATAGACTTGCTCCTCACAGAACAATGTCTGCTTGACCTCCATATTTGTTTTCATGTTATTATCATGCTTATTATATACTCTATCATATCCATATCCTGCCCACTAACATGTGCGGACCACCATCATTAATAAGTAACACCTCACGGTTAAAGTACAATTTAAAATAGAGATGGGGACACCAAACATGTTGCATACCAAGTTTCATCATATGTGGCACTGAAACTGGAGTGCAAACGGGAGCGTCTCCCTGTAGTCACACTCTGTAGCGTAGGGTAAGATGTATGTACTCACAAATCATCTGATTGTAAATGCCAATTTCCGTCTCAAGCAGCACACAGCAGAGCCAGCAGGACATTTTAAACAATATCCACATATGACATCCAACATGCAGAGAGATCACCATTATCATGACAAAGATGCTCCAGGAATACATTCCAAAGCTGTTTTACTACGGCAAATGCAGCATTCTGCAAGAGGTCATCTAATCTCTGTTGGCCTAGGTCCTTTGCAAAGTCATTAACATCCTCAATGAAGAAATAGACTACCTGAAGGTTCTCATCAGAATTCTTTCCAACCAAGCCAGTCTTAACATAACTTCTTACACATAGTTGTGTACTCAAACTGTATGATTGTACATACAACCTTCTATTACTGATGATATTGATCCTTCTGCTATCATGTCGGCTTCAATGCAAAGGTCGCGAAGGTCAGCATCTTGAAAATGTTTTTCAAGAATGGACATGACATTGCAAATGGTGTGAAAAGTGTCCATTTGAAGAATGATTTTGTTGTACATTGCTTTATGCTTCAACATGACCTCAGTTACTTTTGCATAGAAAGCTTGATCCATGACCACCTCAATTTTTACCAAATGCAGTGATTCCCTTTTCAGCTCTGAATGTTTCAAAATTTCAGAAAAAGTTTTTAACTTAGTAGCAGGGGCATCATTCGTGGGCAAGTAGCCAATGGAATGCTGTGATACACCAACAAGAACTCTAGTACTGTTGTTGAATCCTTTCCAACTTGATATTATCTGTTCATGGCTCGCTTCTTGGCTTTTAATAAACCAGATTGTTTTCTTATTGTGTGGAAACTTCAATTAAGCAACATATTCTGGCATGAATAGGTACTTGTCATCAATGGCTGAGGCCCAACTCGTTCACCAGAATCATACACTAACAATTTTTTGGTAATTGTGGTGGTCGATGTTCTTTGCTTTTGTTTCTCAATGCCTGGGAGAGGATCTTTAAAAGGTTGAGGCCAAACAACTTGGGCAGCCCAGCTATACCATTGACTCAATGAGTTGTCCTCCTACCAGTAAGAGTCTCTTCCAGCCTATCAACGTTATCCCATGCTAAGTTAGTAAAGACATGAGGCTGAATGTCGGCTAGAACAACAATTTGCTCATTTAAGGTAGCAGCAATTTTCTGAAGACACAAGGCAGCATCATTTTCTTTCTGTTGTGAATAAAAACATCCTATGACCAAGTCTGTTTAGAGTGCGAATGATTTCAACATTGCCTGTCAGTGTTTTTACGGTGCATGGAAGCAACAATTGTTGGGGGATTTCTGTAGGCCATTTGTCACTGCATATTTAGGGCCCGATGTAGGTAAATCTTTTTTACCACTTCTTAAATACCGATTCATACCGAATCGGTATTTAAGAAGTGGTAAAAAAGAGGAGGGCAGATGTAGGTAATTTTATTTTTATAATTACCGAATCGGAAGAAATCGGTAATGCCCATTGATTTCTATGGGCATTGAAGCCCATAGGAATCAATGGGCATTTCCGAATCGGTATTTACCAAATCGGTAAATACAGAATTTTGCAAGGGTGCAGGGGGTGTCACTTTGACACCCTCTGGCACCCCAATTACAGGCATGTGTGCCATGTGGCACACATACATGCCCTAAGGGCATGTCTGTGTGTCACATGGCACAGGTGTGCATGCACATATGTGCATGCACACCTGGATTTGGTATTTTACCACCCAATTGGATTGGGTGGTAAAATACCAACTCCTAAAGGCTGTGGCACGGTTTGCAGTGCCTCCTACATGTGAGAGTTACCGAATCGGTAAAATTACCGATTCAGTATTTTACAGAATCGGTAAATTTACCGATTCGGTAAATTTACCAATTCTGTAAAAAAGGTCCCCTACATCTCAATGACCCATTTACCAGTCGGTAACGTCCGAATTCGGCTATTATCAACCGGTAATGGCCACCTACATCGGGCCCATAATGTCTATACTGACTGAATGATTCCAACACTTTTGGACAGCTTTTTGTTTTCTGGATCTACATCAAGGTATCTTGAGAGTGAAATGGTAACACACAAAAGGCAAATAGTTATGACTTGCTGTCACATATTTTCCATCTCTAGGCGTCCATACCTCGCCAATAAATCATATTAGAACTCGTCCCCCCAGGTGATACCGATTAAATGATTGACTCAAGACCTACTGTGGTAACTTTTGTGAAAAGGACAACAGACTGCTTGTGACAGTAATGAATATTGATCACAGTATCCGAGGGTCAGATTGGTAGAGAGGGTGTTTTGTTGGGTATCTGTGATCAAACCTAAGCTGAAAAAATCAGGTGTCTAATTCAATGCCAAGGTATGCCCACCAGGAATCTGAATTAAACTCATTTTCCCCGCTCAGTGCTTAGTGGAGCCTGGGGGTTTCACTGACCAGGCGAGATGTTCTGCCACATGATGGTCACGTAATTATCGCGGTCGCTGCGGGTATGCTCGTGGTAGAAGCCCAGGGCGTGGTCCAGCTCATGCTGGATGGATCCTTTCGACACACATCCCTGAGAGAGAGATACCTGCTGAACTCCTCCTGTCTTCCCGACGAATGACCAGCACCTAGGGGAAAAGGTGGACCAGGGAGATCCATAAATCACTACAATGGCACAGTTGGAAAAAGAATATAACAATCTTAGCCCATATAAGCCATCAACCTGTACATCTCTTCTCTGACTGTCGCTATCTGCAAGGGAGGAGGAATTCTAGGACAGTGACAATGTGCAGTCTATGTTGTGATAAAAGATCTTGCATGCAAAGTAAAGCTGTGTCATTCTGCCCCAGTTTGATTCATTTCTGGCCTTTCCTGTGACAGTGTTTGTACCAGTGGACTCCACATCTGTGAGTATTGTCTTCCTGGAAAGGCAGATCTGCCAGTTGCCTATGGGTTCATTTGTTCCGTCCCCCATAACTAGGATCCATACTCCAATGAAGTCAGTGTTCTGGTTGCGTGTGGCATATTACATGTGCGTTGTGCAGCTAAGAAAGCATATACATTGCGGGTGGTATCCTAAATTGATGGGTCCCTTTAGGATTTCTTTGCTCTTTGTAAACTTATTTCTGCCTCTGTAATCTTGGCATTGAGACCTTATGGATCAATGGGTGGGTCTTTCCTGTTAGGCCCAACATTGTTGTCCAGCAAAAGAATGCGAGTCCCACTCCTGCCCCTGTGTTGTGATGGGCATTGCCTAGAGAGACCTGTCCAGTCAAACACCAGGCATATCATGGTTATGCTGATTCGTTGTAGCACTTTATTTGGCACTTTTGCTCCACTGAACAAGGAGAATTATAAATGCCACCATAATAAAAGAGTGAACACCCATTCTTGGCTGTAGCAGAGAACAGCATACCATCTCACAGTAGGATAACACAATGCATGGGCTCCAACTGTACTGACATACTAGAAACTTGCTACGGTATTGCTTGAGGTTGTATTTTGGTCCCATGAGCAGCTAAGACTTTCTGGGGCCTATGTACAAGCACCTATTGCCACTAAAACGTCACCTATATTGACGTTGTGGGGCGATAGAGGCTGAGCCTTATGTACAAGGCAACGTTAAGCCACTTAATGTGGCTAAAGGCTGTATTGTACAAAATGCCCCCTTTCACTGTATGTTTAGCTTGAAAGGTGTGGGCAGTGGGTGTTGTGGTGGGCGTTCCACCACAATCAATCAATCAATCATATCATTTGTAAAGTGCACTACTCACCCATGAGGGTCTCAATGCGCTGGGGTGGGGAATGCTGCTACTGCTCAAAAAGCCAGGCCTTGAGGAGTTTTCTGAAGGTCAGCAGGTCTTGGGTCTGCCGTAGGTGGATGGGGAGGGTGTTCCAGGTCCGCAACACCCATTCATTTTGACGATGCCCCCTATGTGCAAGGGTGGCGTACATAGGAGGCAGCGTCAAAATTAAGACCAGGTAAAAACTGGTCTTAAGATGGCGAAACGAGGATTAATGCATTATTTCTCTTTGTTTGTGCTTTTTCCATGTGTGCTGCCTTGTTCAGCACACATGGAAAAAGGAAAATTCCATTGTTTGTTTAGGTACAGGAAGGTGTCCCTTCCTGTACATAAACGAAACTATTTTTTAAATGCCATTTAGTCACTTTCATGTGTGCTGCATGGAGCAGCACGCATGAAAGTGACAGAATGGCATTTCTGGGATTGTTTAGGTGCAGGAACAGACACCTACCTACACATAAACAATCCTCTCCTGCACGCAGACACCCTTGCTCTCTGGTGCAAGGGTGCCTGCGTTGGCCCTAAGTTGCTAAACGTAGTGCCATTGCAGGGGGAAACGCAAGGCTGGACCACATTTTTGTAAATATCCTCCACTTCCTTGTACATATCCCCCTCTATGTTTTAGGTGTTCTCTATGCTTACTCCTTTGCTTTCCTCTTTGCAAATATAATGCATGTTCAAAATCAACAAATAGCCTTCACTGGACTTTTAGTTAATCATGTGCAATCTCCTTTATTGTACTGTGAATTCCAAACCCTCAGCCACATCCCAGGTCAAGCCGTGGCTACTCACCCTTGGCACAATTATCCAGTCACAAGTACAACAAGAGAAACTTAGTGTTAGACCTGGCATCCTTGAATTTTTTGCCTTCAGAACTCCTGTTTTCACATACTTCGTTGTTGCTGCCCTTTGTATTCTGCGCATTCTGCCACAGCTAACCAATGCTAAAGTACTTGTGTTATTTCCCAAAGGTGTGGTAACATTGGCTTATCAACAATTGGCATATTTAATATACTTATAAGTCCCTAGTAATGTGCACTACCAGTGCTCAAGGCCTGTAAATTAAATGCAACCTGTGGGCCTGCAGCACAGATTGTGCCACCCACTCAAGTAGCCCTATAAACATGACTCAAACCTGCCATTAGACAACCTGCGTATGCAATTTTAGACTGCCATGTCGACCTGACAATTTAAACCTCTAGCCAGGCCCAAACTGTTCTTTTAAATACCGATACATCACCCCTAGGGTAGGCTCTGGAAAGCCCAGAGGGCAGAGTGCAATATATTTAAGAGTAGGACATGTATTTTTTAAGTTTTACATGTCCTGGTAGTGAAATATTCTTAAATTCGTTTTTCACAAGTGCAAGGCCTATATCTCCCATGGGATAACTTTGGGATTACCTTATTACATTCTATAAGCATAATTTTCAAATGGGAAGCTATACCTGGATCAATTTTAGTGTCTGGAAACCTAATTTAAAATGCTAATTTAGAATGAAGTTGGATTTTAAATTACTAGCCTTAAAATGCCACTGTAGAAAGTGGGAATTATCTTGCCTTGGCCATTTGGCACCTGCAGCCTGTCTCTGATCATATGTCTGGGTGGGTGACAGCTGGGCTTCATGTATTCCAGCTAGACAACCACACGCAATGGAAGCTTAGGTATGACCTGATGGGCCATCCTGACAGGATGGGAGGGAGGAGCTGGGTACAGCCTCACTTACACCTGGATAGGCTGTGCCTTGTCCACACACAAAGAGCTGCATACCCCCCCTGTAGAGAGTCTGGAGCCAGGGCAGGAAGGTAGTAAATCTGCACACTTCAAAGGCATCTCTTTGAAGTCTCCCCACTTCAAAGACACCACTCGGTATAAGAAGTGGACCTCAGACACCACGACTTCAGTGCACGTCTGGACCTGTGTATACTCTGCCAGGAGTAAGGACTGCTGTGCTGCTGGCAAGACTACCACTTTTATAGACTGCTACTCTGTTGGACTCCTGCTTTGCTGGGCTGACCTGCTGACTTCTGCTCTCTTCCTGGGTGAGAAGGATTGGACCTGCATCTCTGAACCCAGAACCCAGAGTGACTCCAAGCGCTAGTTTGCTGGCCTCCTGATCTGTAGCCTTAGAGACATAACAGGCTTCCAATAGCCTTGCATCTACATCTGGATTCTGACATCTGTGAGTTTACCAAGTCAAGTGGACCCTCGAAAGTAGTGCAACCCTAGTCCTGGACCCTTAAAAGTTGGCCAAATTTGCTTGCCAGCAGAACCAATGCATCTCCTCGGCTATATGGTGAATCCTTGAGCAGAATAAAAGTACTGCTGCTGTTGCATTGATTGGGCCTCGCACAGAAGGTTGGCAGTGATCTTTGCATCTTTGGAACCGATGCATTGCTGATGGTGTGACGCATCTCCGTCTCAGGACTTTGCGTCCTTCATCAACAGCATCGCAACAACAACGCCAGCCTCATCATCGCAGCCTCGTAGTTAATTGGAACTGACACATTGCCCCTAATGCCCGCCGCATCTTCGACGTCCGGACTTTGCATCGCAAGCCCCCATCAATGTGATCCCTGACAACGGTGCACAGCAACTTGCACCGCATCTCGGAACCAATGCATTGCTTCGACTGCACAATGCTCCTTGTCTTGGATCCACAGAAAGCTCCGCTACCAGGATATAAGGAACTTCATTCAGTGGGCCCATCTTAGTGCCTGTAGCCGGCCCGTGCTCCATCAAGGTCAGCCTGAACTTGAGACTTTTTCCTGGTAGGCGTGACCAGATAGCTCTTGTTGTTGCTTGTGCCTTTTGGTGTTATTTTTCCCTACATCTTCAAAATTCAATACTTCCAGTTTCCCTGATTGGATTTTTGTCATTTCAGTCTTGTTTTATTTATTACAATATTCTCTATTTTTCTAAACTGGTTGTGGGATCTTTTAGTGTTGTGTTTTCACTGTTTTAACTGTTTGAAGTAATACACAAATACTTTACTCATCACTTTCAAGTTAAGCCTGACTGCTCTCTGCCAAGCTACCAGAGAGTGAGCACAAGTTAATTTGGGGATTTCTGGTTCTTTGCCTTGCCTTGGATTGTGGTTACTGCTTGACCAGGGCTCACACATCAGTCAACCAGAAACCCAACTTCTAACACTTAGTTATTCAGTTGCTGTGCAATAGAACCTGTGACCCTGGGATACCAGCGGTAAATGGCAGTACACGCCATTGATGTAGCACAGTAAGTACCAACCCCATATACTCTACAGTAACCATTAACTGCCCCTGAAACCATATGAAAATCTTAATAGTTTATTGAAAACAACTGTAAGAAAAGTATCACATCCAGGCCTCAGTGGTCCCCTGCAGAACAGCAAAGCACAACTTTTTTCAGCTAGGGAATTACAGCTTCAGTGAATAAACATATCTGATGCTGATAATATTTGAGGATCACATGATTCACTGACAGAAATGCACCCCATGCTAAAACATTATTAGGATCACATAGACAGACCCATGGAGAAGAGAGTGGTGGGAGCCACATCGCAACACTAGGTAATGAACAAAGCATACAGAAATCAGAACCTCTAAGCTATTTATAGTCCAGTGGATGTTCAGCATTGAGAGCTTAAAATGGTAAGTAGAAATGCATGGAACTGTGGGTCTGCCACACAGAGTCCACTCTCACTGAGAAGTCAAAACCATTTGATAATATTTCTCACGGAGAGGTGCAAGCCCATGGAAGGTCCACAACACCTGGAAAGTCTTTCACTGAGAGTCCACTGCCCATAGAAAGTCTTTCACTGAGAGGCCACTGCCCATGAAAAGTCTTTACTTAAATTCTACTGCCCATGGAGGGGCATCTCTCAGAGAGAGTTTCCAGTTGTTGAGGGTCATATGGAGAACATCCTTTACCATGAAACTTTTACAACGAGGTACCATTACCACGCAGGTTTTACAACGAAAGTCGTTACAATGACTTTCGCTGGAGGGCGCTCTAGGATAGGGAATAGTTTAATTTACTATCCAACACCTTCCCTACTATCCATGGGGACTGGAGTTGGAATAGTAAATTAAACTATTCACTATCCAGCGCCCCCCAATGCAAGTCGTTGTAACGACTTGCGTTGTTAAACCTGCGTTGTAACGGTACGCGTGGTAATACCACGCGTTGTACCGTCATACATCCGGGTCATATATCAGAAGAGGATCTATCACTGAGACTCCACAGACCATGGACAACACTATGATGATGAGTGCTCACACCCTATGGAGCACCATCTCGCACTGTGAACCCACAGCCTATGGAAGTTCTCTGATCTAAAATTCACAACCTATGTAGGGAGTTTCACTGTGTTTGCCCATGGGGAGTCATTGACATATAGAACACAAACCCTGGGGATACCTTGGTGACAGCTCACAGAACGTGGATGGTCAGTCACTGAAGCACCACAAACCGTGGTAATCAGCAGCCCACGGATGATCACTAACAGAGGTTTTAGCCCACATAAAGTAATTGCTCATTTGGCTGTTGTACCATGTTATCAAGTTTTTTTTTATATTGCCATAAAACGATATAGAGTATAAACATATTATTCTTCACTTTTCATCTATATAACCTGAAGATATACATATCAATATATAGTCCCATTTGGGTGCATTGTGAATCAATTGTTTTGCTGGGTTATGTACAAATTGTAATTTGTGGATACGAAGCTCAAGAAGACCCATGTAGAGTGAGTTACAAAAATCCAGTCGACTTAATGTCAATGACTGGACCAAGATCTTCTAGGAGTCAAAAGGCAGAAGGAGGTCAAACTTCTGGAGTACTTTTAACATAAAATACCTGGTGGATATGAATTCTGAATTTGAGAACTAAAAGTTAAATTGGAATTAAAAATCACTTCCAGACTGTGAACTGATTCTGCTGAATTTGATGGGGTTTGAAAGGAGCTAGACCACCAGTGCGAGGATCACATATCCGGTTTACCAATCTGAAGATCTCAGTTTTATTTGTATCACTCATTCAGGAACAGCAGGCCTAAGTAACTGAGGAGGAAAGAGATTCCCTGATGCTAGCTGTCCGACTGAAAGTTTAGTTTTAGCGAAAACTTAATAGGCTGTGAACTTGAACAACAACCACCTTTCATCTCTGAAGGAGTGTTGCGCCTTTAACCTAAATCCAGGTTGTTAAATATACCTTTTATCCCATTCTATGCATCTTAACTGTGCTGTGTAGACATAGAGGGGCCTATTTATGAGAGGCTTGCATCATGTTTGCACCACACAATATGGTATATACCTGACACAAGCCTCTAAGACAGATTTATTTAGCCATGCCAAGCCAGATTGCGCGGCTATGAATGGCTACATCAATCCGAAGGAAAGCAATGCTGCGCAAATCACTGTGTTGCCTTACTCTGTGCAAGGGAGATGCTCCATGGGCATTGCAGTGGGTGTTGCCACGCAAGTCCCATGGTTTTTTACGTATTCCCAGATTTATCAAGCCTGGGAATGCGCCATAAAGATACGCCGTCCCAGGTGATACATAACCAGGAGAGATATCTGTATTTCGGCTTGTTTGTTCCTCTTTCAATGCGTGCTGCTTTCTGCAGCACACATACAAAGAGGAACATGCTTCTATGGATTTTCTGTGTGCAGGAAGGTGCCCCTTCCTGTGAAAAAACAATCCAGCCTGTAACAGGGACACCCTAGCTCCATGGTGCAAGTGTGCCGTCGTCGGGGCTAGGCTGCCGCATTTGAGCCAGTGCAGGAGGAAAGGACAAGAATGTGCCATATTGCTTAAATACTGTGCATTCCTGTCCTTTCCCAGTGACACAGGGCAGTGCAGCAAAGTGACTTGCTGCACTAACCTGCACCACTATTTTCAAAAACATGCCTCAAAGTGTTCTACCTTGGGTCCTATGTGAGCTGGAGATGATGCACATTTATTTGCCAATTAGGGAAGCAGCCTATTAACACAGAGGCTATGTGATCGATCCCTGTCTGCTGCAATGCTGACTGTAGGATCAGTCCTCAGGGTGTCTTGTGCTCTTACCCATCCACAGGGTGGATCTGGAGGTAGTAGGTCTATCTGATGGAGCCCTATCTGGTGTGAAACTGAATGTGGGATCAGTCCTCAGTGTGCCCTGTGCTCTTACCATCCTTAGGCAGGGTCTAGAGGAAATAAGTGTATCTGATGGAGCCCTATCTGGTGTGATGCTGAATGTGGGGTCAGTCCTTAGGGTGTCCTATGCTCTTACCCATCCACAGGCAGGATCTGGAGGTAATCTGGCTCCGACGTGCGGTTCACAAAGCGGATGCAGGTCAGTGTTGCAAACTCACTCATTGCATCTTTGATGGTAGCTACATCTTGGTCACCTGAGGGACAACAGAGGAAAGGAGAGAATGACATAAGGGGAAGCAACCTGGAAAGGTATCTATGGAAGACAAAGTGGGGCTTTGGTGTAAAAGTGAACTCACTGTAAGTGGGACTGAGGGTGTAGGGCACACGGACGGTCCCATCGCTGGATTTGGGCCAGAAGCAGCTGTTGTCTGGACATACGAGGGCACTGCGGCCTGGTTGGACGGCAATGTCCCCCTCGTGGACCAGCTGTGAGCTGCCTACAACAGTAAAAGACAGTGATAGTAGTCAGCGTCTGTTTTAAAACAGGAAGGAAGAAGAGCACATGGAAGAGAAGGAAGCTGATTTTAGACCTATAGCGCGATTTCAATAACAATATTTAAAAATGCAAGAATTCAACCTGGTGGAGGAAGATGTGGCCATTTCAGGTACAACATCAAATCATAGCCTACACACCGTCTTAAGAAAACAAATTACCCTAAGGACTAAGAAAAAGGCCTCAGCACACAGGCATGCACAGTGAGTAATTGCAGCTGTTAATGTTTACTGGGGATGGTTTCCTGTGTCTTACATTCCTATAGTGTTGTCATCTTGTCATATCAGGAGTTAATTATGGCACTGTTAAAAGCTTTTTACTGACTTGCCATAATAACATTTAGCACATTAAGACAGAAAAATCCTATTAACCTCTATGATTGTCAACTGCCTTCTAAGCAGGGTATATCTTCTTTCAGCAAACACCAGCAGTGACATCACACATGTTGACAGAGGCAGCCATTTTATTCTGACACCAGACTAGATTCTGTGGAATTCTTCGTCCACACTTCTAAAACTGAACAACCCCCAGATTCATCATGCTCCTCTTTTGCGAGTCCTTAATAGCGATTATTAAGGAATCGCTATTAAAGACTCGCAAAACGGGATGCATGTAGAAATCGCAAAATTAATAGCGATTTCTACATCGTCCTTATTTGCGATTCGCTAATTGCTAATTGCAAATAAGGAATGACTCCCCATTCATTCCTATGGGCCAAAGGCCCATAGGAATGAATGGGGAACCAATCCTTATTTGCGATTCGCAATTAGCGAATCGCAAATAAGGAAGCGATTCCAAGGCTGCCAGGGTGTCCAAAGGAAACCCTGTAGCACCCCTGAAATGGTGATTTACACTGGTGTTGTGCACACACATGTCCAAAGAACATGTGTGTGTAACATCCAACATAGAAAAATGCACTAAAGTGCATTATTCTAAGTTTTCGCTATTTACCACGAAGTCAGACTTCGCGGTAAATAGCGGCCAAAAATTGTGATTTCGCAATTCTGAAATGGTTCATGAATTGCATTTAAGGAATCTCAAGTAGAGCTTCCTTAAATGCAATTCCTCGCAATTTAGCGATTTCAAAATCTGCGATTTTTGCATTTGGGATGATGAATCCCAAATGCAAAAAAAGCACTCGCAAAGGGCCAGTTTCGTAGAATCTGGCCCTTTGCGAGCCGATTTTTGCTTCATGAATCTGGCTGTAAGTCTTTAAATCTAAGTCAGGATTGTACATGTCATTATTTGTGTTACATACAAGTATGAATCAAATATAATTCTTTGAATATTTGCTAACTGAGCTAGACAAACGAGTAGGTTCGATTTAGACAATTTGTCCACACAAAGGTTAATTTTAATTTTCATTGATATGATTGTAATAACACAATCCTTCAAATATATACTAGTGTAGGTCAATCATATGATTGGATTAAGAATATTAGTTCTGTGATGATGACATGATACATATCTGTATGTTGTTACCAGATGTTTCTTTGCTATGAATTTGAAATGTATTTGGGGAGGACTTGTTTTCCCAGAATGCATTTCTTTTTAAGTGTTTTTTTTCCATTCCTCTATTTGTTTTTTCAATTCAATTCAATAATCTTTATTCGGATATAAAATAAGCATAGAAGCACAGTTCAAGAAAACCAGCAACAGTTCGACTTTTGTTAAAAACACAATATAAATACAATAAGTAAAAAAAGGGGGATTATCTGATTACAAAGACTTTGGTTATACATTTATGTTAAAAGAACATATTATACAAAACAGCAATATCATAGGGATAGTTGAAAACGAGCAGATAGCAGCATAATAATCTTGAGCACTTTCAAAGTTTCGACAAACAGATAGCAGCATATTGCAATAAAGTGCAGTTGATTGTAAATGATTTTAGCAGCATGATATAAGGTGCAACAAACAAATAGCAGCATATTATAATAAAGTGCAGTTGGTTGTAAACGGTTTAAGCAGCATGATATAAGGTGCAATTTAGGTTAAATCTTTTAGGGCAGTCCAGTCCACAGGTAACGATTTTGTTTGGTGTTCCACGCTATAAGGTACAAGTAAATTTGTCGAGTGGAAAACAGTGTTGTGTATTCAGGGACACCGAAATGCGTTACAAAGTGCTCGTGGACGCAAATGAGCGAATTGCCACTCTCAAAAAGGAGCTGACGCGGAAAATCAAGTTGTCCTTCTCAAGTCGGAGAATTTCCCGATATGCTATTCTATAATTAAGTTTTGCAGTAGCCTTGAAGTGGGGGATCAAATACTGTTTTGTATATTTTTGATAAAAATTGCAGAAAAATAAAAAATGTAACAATGTTTGATTGCTACGAGTGACACTGGGACAGGGCATTTGCTTGAGGTTAGTATTGAATCCCAAAGGAAAGCAAAGTGAGTATTTTAGGTTAACTTCCCTGAGGCGAAAGAGCAAACTTCTCTCCCAACGACTTATGTTCTTCAGGAGATATTCAGACGGCATATGGGTTAGGTTGCTGACAGCCTCCACTAATGACATATACCTAGCGATTGATGATTTTGAGAGCTCTAAGGCATATCTTGCATTTTTATAGGATTCTTATAGTGCATCCATGAGAGTCTTTTTATTTATTCCCTCTTGGCCCAAGGGATTAAAAAAGACGTGCTCTAAATTCACGCTAGTTAAACTTTTTCTAACAGCGGCAAGCCAGGGTATGCACCCTCCCTTGTCGCATTTGAAGCAGTCGGCTATGATCTCCCTTGTCAAAGTCGCTGCCGGGTTTTCCCAAACTTTTAGCCAAAATATAGCTGGGCAGGACCTAATAAAATCTTCTATATAAAACAGATTTAATTCCTAATGTCTCACAAAGTTTGGTGAGGAAATTTGGGCCCCTAGGAGTTTCCGACAGAATCGGATTTCCTCTCTCTGGATTTCAATGCAGTTTGAAAAAACCCAGACTTAAGTGCCATATTTGGCAGTGGGAATATACTGTGTTTTATACATTTTAGTTATAGATAAGACTACCTCTGCTTGTTTGGGTTGGGGAAGACAAGATTGATTTTGTCACTTTTATAAATTTAGTTTTGCTATGGGAAGCTTGGGCTGCCCAAGATCTGGTGTCAGAAAATACTAGTCCCAGGTATGGGAAAGTCTGGGTGCATAATAGATGTTCAGAACCTGAGGTTATTGAATTCATGTTTTTTGGGCCACAGGTCATTATAAACGATTTTTTTAAATTGGTGCAACAGTCTGAGTCTGCCATAAAAGCTAAAAAACCCTAACTAAAGTGCATAGTGCGTTCGGAGTGCGGCCCATTAGGACCGTATCATCCGCATATTGTAGGGCGGGGAGTACATTGCCATTGATGTTAGGTACGTCGTTGGTAAGCACAGACAGTCCGTTATGTAATTCATTTATGTATAGGATGAATAGAAGAGGGGCCAGTACACAACCCTGTCTGACCCCTCTCCCAATAATGATATCCCTTAAAACCTCCTCGTTGTTGCTAATCCTTACCCGTGCCTTCAAGTCTCTGTGCAAATATGCTAAAGAATGTACTAATGTCTCA
The DNA here is from genome assembly GCF_964261635.1 of Lissotriton helveticus. Classification (NCBI taxonomy): domain Eukaryota; kingdom Metazoa; phylum Chordata; class Amphibia; order Caudata; family Salamandridae; genus Lissotriton; species Lissotriton helveticus. Next base: position 461,436,281 of record NC_136062.1, read on the forward strand.
TCCAACCCGTATTTTAAAAGGACCAACCTCAGGCGTGACCTGTGGACAATGTCGAAGGCTGAGGTAAGGTCCATAAAAGCCAGGTAGATGGGTGACTTCCGGGCTATCGTGTACTTGCCAACAATCAGGTTTAAATTAAGGTACTGTTCCTAATTTACTTCTAAAGCCCAGCTGATATTGGTTTAAAATAAGTTCACTTTCAGCCCAAGACTTTATTTTGTTAAATAAAATGCCCCAGAGGATCTTCAAAGTATTGTCAATCAGGGAGATTGGTCTGTAGCAGCTAGGGTTGGCACGGTCTCCTTTTTTAAAAATGGGCACAATTATGCTGGTAGACCAATTGCTTGGAATACAAGTACATGTTAAACTTGTTAAAAACATTAAGTCTATTTGTTTTTAAATGGATGGCATCTGTTCCCAGATATATTACATTTGTAAAACATGAGCCAGTGATTATGTATTGAGACTAGGTGTAAATGACTGCTTCAATCTGCACTACAGCTGCAGTGGCAGGCCTGAGACATGTTTAAAAGGCTACTTTAGTGGGTACCACAAGGAATGCTGCTGCCCAGTATTAGAGTTTAATGTACACGGCCTGGGTACACCTAGCACCAGATACCAGGGACTTACAAGTAATTTAAATGTGATAATTAGGTGTAGGCCGATGTTACCATGTTTTAGGGAGAGAGTAGAAGCAGTTTACCACTGGTCAGCAGGGAAAGAGTGCACAGAGTCCTAAAAGCCAACAAGAGCGAGATCACAAAAGGACGGCAGAAGAAGGCACAAATCTGGGGTGACCCTGCAGAAAGGGCCGTGTCCGCCAGCTTGGGTGTCTTCGGTGATGATTGTGAAGACACCTTGGTGCAGCCTATCAGCTGACTATCCTGTAACAAAGTGTAGTGCCCAGAGGAATAAAATTTATCTTACTTTTGGTTCTGTTCTGTTTGGTGCTGACTACTGTTTGACAGAGTGTAGCGCCCAGAGGCCATGTGGCTTGCTTTTACCTTGATTCCATTTTGATGTCAAAGGTGCTTGGGATCAATATCACAACTTATTACCTTGTAACGACGTCTAGCGCCCAGAGGCCAGAGGTTTTCTCTTACCGTGGTTCTCGGTGGTGATGATCTGGATGATGGTTGGGCTCATGGTCACAGCAGACTATAGTGTAATAAAGTCTAGCGCCCAGAGGCCCTGAGGTTTGCTCTTGTCTTGGTTCTATTTTGATCTCATACATAACACATGTATTTGTAAAGCGCACTTATCACCCAAGGGTCTCAAGATGCTGAATAACAGATGTTTATATTTACCCAACTCAATGGTACTCATTTTATCGACCTCAGATGGATGAAATGTTGAGTGGACCAACCAGGATTTGAACCTGTGACCACGAGGTTGAACACTGGCCCCTGCAGTGGATGCTTTAGTCCACTAAGCCACCAAAGCTGGTTAAAGGTCAAAGGCATCTGGGATCAGAGTCACAGCTGACTATCTTGTAACGAAGTCTAGCGCCCAAAAGTCCTAGGTTTCTCTTACCTTGGTTCTCGGTGGTGATGATCTGGAAGACGTCTGGGCTCAGGGTCACGTGTAACAAAGTCTAGCGCCCAGAAGTCCTAGGTTTCTCTTACCTTGGTTCGCTTTGGTGATGATCTCGAAGATGTCTGGTCTAAGGGGCACCTCTGAATCCCCGGTATCTGAAAGAGAAGACACATTCCCAGCTTCACATCAGCTGCTCATGTACTGGAGTAGGCGGATTCAGAAAGCAGTGATAGGAGAAGAAATATTCACTGGAAACAAATGTGCATCTGTGTCTTCTTTGCACAAACTGTGAATTTCTACCAGCTCTCAAATAGGATGTATGTCAGTACAACGCGATCTAAAAGATTGCGGTACTTGACAATGCGGGCATTACAACGCAAGTCGTTACAACGACTTGCGTTGGAGGGCGTGGACTTTGGAATCTTATAATTTTATATTCCAACACCTGTCCACGTAACAGTAGGGAAGGTGTTGGAATACAAAAATTACAACATTCCTTGCCCAACAGCGCCATCCAGCGCAAGTCCTAGTAACGACTTCCGTTGTAAAGGCAGCGTTATGAAGGCACTGCGGTGTAAACACCGCGTTGTAAACGGTGTTTACCCTCAAATATCATCACACATCGTGTGGAAGGGGGTGAAATGCGGAGAACCCTGGGATATATCTGGCAAACAAGGATAACGCTCTTAAAATGAGTGAGTTTCTCAATCCTTCCCCAAATACCAGTTGTAAATACACAATGTCAACCGGGCAATGATTTTAAGCGGCTTAAGAGGGGGGCAGCCACTGCACCCGATGGCCAGGTTTGTAATCTGTGGCTCTTCTCTGCGCGCCTTTCGTCTTTTCTGCCTGCACTCTGCATTGAACGGCTGCTATGTGAGCCGAATTCAATAAAGGAGAAAGAAATGAGCAAAACATCTGAAAAGAGCCGATAGCAGCAAACAGAGCAGTGGGGAAGGAAATGTAAGAAAGAAAACAATGTGAGGAAAGAAGGGCGAGGAAAGAAGGGCGAAGGAAGAAAAGGTCAATAGTAAAAAATATGAAGGGAAGGGAGGAAGGGTGAATACACGAAAAGAAGGGTGCAAGGCTGGGTGGTAGGAATGATGAAAGAAATGATAGGTTGGAGTGTGAAAGGACCAGTTGAAAGGATGAAAGGATGGGTGGGAGGGAGTACTGATAGGGGAATGGAAGGATTTACAGAAAGGTGAAAGAATGAATGGATGGAACAGCGAAAGGACGGATTCTTGACTTGTGAGACAAAAATCAATCATTGCACGTCTTGTTGCATGTATGAGCAGATAGAAAGGTGCAATGGTTGATGGGTGAAAGGACGAATGGATGGAACAGTGGAAGGACGGATTTGTTGTGTTGTGTGGGGCACGGGGGAAATCACCAACCGGGATCCCTACGCTCAGGGGGCACCTGGGCCCTATAAGCCTGACACGTGGCCCGATATTATTAAATAAGCACACGGACACTGGGTCACTTCTTGTGGCTCTGCACGCCGTCGCCAACTGGCGTACGTGCGTACGCCCTTTTTATTAACCAGGTCATGTGATGTCACGCGGGACGCGTGTTGCGCCCCGTGCGTAAATAGACTAGAACACAACATTCCTCACCAAACACAAAAAGAAATAAACAAAGCACTGCAAGCACAGCACATGTAGAAATACTTTAGGCAGTCACTTTCAGTCTCTTGGACTCATTACACAGTCTCATTTGAGACATACGAAAATACTAGATAGTGGAACAGTCTTACGTGAAATGATTGCGGAGGCGGTAGGATGGCTCTGGATTTCTTCTTAGTCGATATTGGGACGCCCCTCTGCTTGCCGTGACACCAGCCCCGGCCAGGAGCGTTGAGCCACTGCTGCACTCTCCTGAGCTGCTTCCGCTCAGCTCCGCGTTGATATTCTCTGATTCCCCAGGAGATGAGTCATCCCCACTGGCTATGCCTGTAGATTCATCTTCCTGAGAGCATTCTGTCGGGATTGGAGATCCGATTGCCGCTGGACTAGCAGATGCCCGTCTCTCGGGCATCTCAGATGTGGAGGTCGCCAGTGTCTCTGGATGAAATAGTTTGAAGTGTGATACGTTGCGAGTCACGGTCTCTCGGCCTCTTGTCACAATGATGCGAGTCCCTTTTACCTTAACCACAGTCCAGGGCCGTGTCTCGTATGTCAATCGGAATTTTCCACTGGTGTTTTGATTCTTTAGTAGTACAAGATCTCCCCGAGTGATTTGGGAGGTTCTGGCCCTTTGGCGCTTGCTTGTGCGGGCATAGGCTTCCTGCCGCCGGGCTTCAATCCGGCTTTCATCGGAGGACTCTGGTCTCCAGTGCGGGTGATGAGGAATGGAATCTGCAACCACTCGCCCCATGAGCACGTGTCCGGGGGCGACGACTGTGGTTGTATGAGGGGTCTGTCGGTAGCTCCTCAGGAATGTAAAGATCGCCAGTTCCACGGACTGTCCCTTGTCATGGGCTATTCGAATCACCTTGTTGAGAGTTCGCATGAAGCGTTCCACCTCACCATTGGCCTGGGGCCAATGGGGGTTATTCTGCGATGCTTGATTCCAAGGGTCCTAAGAAAGTTGGCTAATTCTTGTCCCTGGAATGGGGGGGCCATTGTCGGTACGTATTTCTCTCATCAGCCCATGGGCTGCTACAATCTTCTCAAGTTTGGGGATGACCTCCGTGGCACTGGTGGTGGATATCACTTCTACTTCTGGGTACTTGGAGTGGTCATCGATGACTACCATGGTGTGCCGCCCATCCGGCAGGCTACCAAAGTCCAGACTGACACACTCCCACGGACCCTGAGGCCGAGGCTCAGCGATGACGGGGGCTTCCCTCGGCGCGTCGACAGTGGCCTGACAGGCAGTACACGATCTCACAGTGGCTTCCACGAGGGTGCCCATGAGAGGAAACCATACCTTGGTTCTTAATCTGGTTTTTGTTTTAACCATCCCTTGGTGGCCAATATGGGCCAGTTGTACTGCTTGGGCCGTCAAGGCTGACGGTATTACCAATCTGCGACCTCTCAACAGGCACCCAGTGTCATCTTCATTGAGTTCCTCTCTCACATGATGTAGGCTTTCCATGACACGTTGCGCTTCGGGCGTTAGTATTTTCCACTCTTCCTTGGCTCTGTGCCAATTTCCACTTTGAATAGCCTTCATAGCTCTTTGTAGGCAGTCATCATTTCGGGTGGCTTCAGCGATATTCTCCACCGACATAGGCATTGGGCATGAACGGGCCGTGATGCATCTCACGTATGCTTCAGTGTCAGCGGCGTCCTCCCTTTCTTCTCGGGTGGCAGCTCTTGGGTGTCGGGACAGATGGTCCGCAGGATTCCTGGACCCGGGCTGGTACTCTACTCGGCAGTTGTAGTCTTGAAGTTGGAACATCCACTTCTCAATGCGAGGTGGTGGTTTGGTGGACGTTCCGGAGAATAGCGCAACCAGCGGCTTATGATCGGTAGCCACCACGAATGACTTTCCGTAGACATAGAGGTGGAAATGCTGACATCCCCAATGAATGGCTATCGCCTCTTTCTCGATTTGAGAATATCTTTGTTCAGTCTCTGTGAGGGAACGGCTGGCAAAAGCCACTGGAGCCCAGAATCCACGGCCACGAGTGTCAATTTCCGGGGGTCAAAAAAGGCAAGTGTGGTGGCATCAGACAGAGCTTCCTTGATTTCCTGAAATGCTTTGGCCTGCTCTGGACCCCACCTCCATGGCATGTTGTCTTTTGTGAGTTCTCTTAGCAGTAGCGTCAGATTGGCGAGGTCGCGGATAAACCTACCACAGTAGTTTACCATACCCAGAAAGCTTCTGACTTCAGTAACTGTGGTGGGAGGAGCAGCTTCCTTAATGTCTTTCACCTTGTCAGGATCCGGGTTGACCACATCAGCTGAGAACCTATACCCGAAGAATTGCAATTTTTGTTTCAGGAATTCACACTTCTCGCGATGCAATGTGAGGCCGGATTCTCTGAGTTTTCGAAACACCAACGCCAATCGGGTGTTGTGCTCTTGAATGGTTCTAGCGTGTACCATGATGTCATCGCTGACATTGATCACCCCAGGTATGTCGGTTATTAATTCTTGTATGACGTTCTGGAATACTTCGGCCGCACTGGACACGCCAAAGCTGAGGCGGGTGTACCTCCTGAGGCCCACATGCGTCGAGAAGGTCGTGATGTTGTGCGACTCTTCATCGAGCACCAGCTGATGATACCCGGATCGCAGGTTAAGCTTGGAGAACCAGCTGGCTCCCGCCATTTCTCTGATTAGATCATCAATGGTGGGCGTTATGTGGCGTTCCCTTTGTATCGCAGCGTTGGGGAGACGCATGTCCACACAAATCCGGACTGCTCCTGGTTGTTTTGGTTTGCGTGTGACCACAATTGGTGGGACCCACGGAGTGGGGCCCGTGACCTTTTCTATGATCCCGGCCGCTTCCAGCTTCTTGAGTTCTTCCTCCACCTGTGGTGGAATGCAATGCGGCGGTGTCGCAGGGCTACCGGCTGGACGGTGTGGTCAATGTGGAGGTGTATCTTATTCCCCATGAACTTTCCAATGCCCTTTAAGATGTCAGAGAATTCCGTGATTAGTTGTTGGACTGACTCCTGGTGGACTCCAAGACCGAACATGACCACTCCCAGGTCTTCCGCCGCCCTGCACCCAAGTAGCATGCCTTGCCCGTATTCTGACACAAAGACGTTGGTGTTAATGGATTGGTCTCCATGCGATATCGTCGTCTTGAACTTCCCACGAATTCTGAGTGGAGTGTCCTGGCCATAGGCGAATACAACAATGGGTGACGGAGACAGCTTCCGGGCGGGTCGCTCCTGTGTCTACTACGGCCATGAGTTCTTGTTTGCCCACTCCGATGTTGCACTGAGGTAATCGCCTAGTTCGGCGGATCGCGGTGCCGATCATGTGCACCTTGTGCACCGTTCTTTCTTCTTCCTCATCATCGTCCATGTCACTTGGACTGGGATCGCCTTCTGGCACCGCGTTTACCACTTGTCGGGGTCTGTGGAACTTTTTGGAACGACACACTTTCTCGAAATGTTTGAACCTGCCACATCCCGAGCACCGCTTTCCTTTGGCAGGGCAGTCTGCTGCCCGGTGTGGTGGCCCGCCACAATATCCGCAGGTCTTCCCTGGCGTTCCCGCAGCAGCTCCTGGGCTTTTCCTGTTCCACTTTGCCAGGGCCTTCACAACCAGTTTGTTGACGGGTTCTGCCTACACCGGCGCTTGGAGGGCGACTTCCATATGGGCTGCGCGGGCTTTTGATAATTCTTTGGTCCTGCCTAGGGTTAGGATGTCCGCGAGGGGCTTTCCGGATTCCTCCAGAATGCGTTCTCGAAGCTTGGCCGATGCACATCCTTGTATGATTTGTCCCCGTATCTCTTCCATGATGTCTGCGAACCCGCATGTTGATGCCAGGTTCTTTAGGCGTGCATGATACGTGTCTAGGGACTCTTCGGGCAGTTGTCTTGCTTGCCGGAATATGAACCTCTCATAGTCCTGATTGGCCATAGGCTCGAAGTATGCATTTAGGGCATTTATAAGTGAGTGGTGGTTTTTGGGTGTGGCTTCCACCAGAGTCTTAGCAATGTTGTGGACATCCTTTCCCCCTAGGTGGAGAACCATGGCTCGCTTCTGGTCTTTGTGGACTTTGGTGGCTTCGAAGAAGATCAGCAGTCGATCTACCCAGTTCTTCCACTTCGGGGCCAATGACGACGGTGACCCTTCTACCACAAATGGCTCTATTGGGGGAATTGTGGCCATGCTTGTGAGGTGCTGCAGCGTTCGCTCCCCGACCGTTTCCCGGTGTCGTCGAGGCTTTTGTCCCCCCCCCCACGGGGTCAGTGTAGCCTCCTCCGCAGCACGGCGCGTTGTCGTCTCTCCCTTATGGCAGGGCCACGCCCAGGGGCACGTGGCGCCGAGTACTGCGCCTAGGCCACGCAGAAGTAGAGGGGGCGGGACCGCGGTGGCGTGGAGTGTCTTGCACGCGTCGGCACCAGCAGCGCGCTTCACGCACCGGCGACCAGCCCAAGTGCGGCGCTGCTCGGGGTCGGTTTCACCGACCGAGAGGCGGCCGGGGGCTGCAATAGTCAATGTGGTGCTCCGGGGCCGGCCCGTGGGACACAGCGCGGCGGGATGTCGACCACGCACAGCGTGTGCACGTGTGGGGCACAGCAGCTCACCTGTACGGAGTACGGCAACCGGCGGGGCCCAGACTGATGTCCTCTGATGCGAGTCTGCACTGCAAGCGGATCGTGGGGCACGAGCGCCGCGAGCGGGTTACAGAGCTCGCGACCGCCCCAGCACATCGGGCGCGGTGCACACACACAGCGAGGGTACGCCCACCCTCGTCGCCAGCTGTTGTGTTGTGTGGGTCACGGGGGAAATCACCAACGGGGATCCCTACGCTCAGGGGGCACCTGGGGCCTATAAGCCTGACATGTGGCCTGATATTATTAAATAAGCACACGGACACTGGGTTACTTCTTGTGGCTCTGCACGCCGTCGCCAACTGGTGTACGTGCGTACGTGGGCCCTTTTTATTAACCAGGTCATGTGATGTCACGCGGGACGCGTGTTGCGCCACGTGCGTAAATAGACAAGAACACAACAGGATTCTTGACTTGTGAACTACATGATAAATCGATGGATATATCGAAAGGTGAAAGGAAGAATGGGTGAAAGAATGGATGCATGAAAGGTTGGATGGGTGAAGGATTGGAAGGGTGAAAGGATGGATCGGTAAAAGGTTGGAAGGGTGAAAGGTTGGAAGGGTAAAAGGTTGGAAGGGTGAATGGATGAGACAGTGAAAGGATGGATGATCAACTTGTGAACTTAATACGGATTAGATCGATGGACAGAAAGGGGAAAAGGATGGATGGAAAGGTGGAAGGATGGAAGGGTAAAAGGATAGAAAGTAAGAAGACAGGTAGGATGAAAAGGTGAAGTGACTAGCCCTAGGAATGATCGACTTACTTGCTTTGCTCATTCGGTGTCATTAGATGTTTAGCTCAAGCTGGAGTGCGCTTTAATATTCTGGCTATTCCCTTGTTTTAAGGGTTTTGGTCCTCTGTCAGATTTGCTCTCATCTCGCTTTCCTATCTTGGGAACTTCCTTTTGCGCATACAGTCAGTGTTGTGAATGCTCCCCCTTTCATCCTCACACCTTGTGACTGATAGCAGCATTTTGTTCATGCACAAGGTGCACGTGCACATCCTACTCTCTATCCCTTTGCAAATAAACAAAAAGCGATTTAAATGCATTAAGTAGATAGAACACAATGCAACCGCGCCCTGGGTACAGAGCTTCGTTATGTACAGGAGCTATGCTCAAATTTAAAGATATCCCGATATAAAAAGTACTTACAATTTTTCTCCAGTCCATCGACATTCTGCAAAAGAGAAAAATTACATTTTAATCACCTAATGTAAGTATGAGGATTACAGAACATTAGGGAACCTTAAAGCCATGTTTTAAAAGATGACATAAGATGTAGGTTGTGCTGTATGTCAAAATATCAAAATGACAAACCTCGTCCTGCAACGGTGTGGGCTGCAGGACATCCCCTTGCACAGTATCATCAAGGTGAGAGTGTAGTGGGGAGTGGAGATTTACTGTGCCGATGCCCCCTTGTTGACTTTCCTTATCGATACTGTGCAGCTGATATCTTGCTGTCAATATTGCTGCGGATCGATATTCAAGCGCCCATACTGTGGTGAAACCCTGTGGCTCCTGGCATGGTTTGACCCCTTGTTTCATGCACTCAGGGTTGCACATATTATGTCATGGGTGAAGTCTGTGGTTCATGTTCCTATTTGGATACTGACACCTGATGAAGGAACGTTTCGGAGAAAGTGTCACAAGAACAAATGGCCTTCAGCAGCACAGAGGGCTCCGAAGATGTTCTGTATAATGTAATAGAACAGACTACGGGGCTGTCCTTGAGGTATCTCAATAGAACCATCTGATATCCGCATTGATGCTGATGTGGGTGAAAACTCCTCGTTCTGTCTAAATAGTAATTCCAACTCGTGTGCTAATCCCATACCCGCAGGATTTTGGCAAGGAAGATTTTTTGACAGTAAAAAGTGGCACAAATAGTGCAGGCACACTCCACAAAATCTGTTTGAATGTCCAAACATATTTACATCTTCTAACACATGTGAGTTAGGCATCTCCCCCAATCTGAGACCCTCAAATGCAGAAAATTGAGAAAATGTTCCAATGTCCATACATGCACCGTGTAAACACCGCACTGAAAACACTACCTCGCAGACCACTGCTTACAATGAGCTGAGTTGGATCCAGGAATTGCATGGCCCAATCAGAGACGTGAACATCTCGGTGGGATGTGATGGCGCAAGGTTTCATACGTAAAGTAACTTGCTTGGACTCAACCCTCTCGAAATAACATGTAACAAATTAACCAACATGTTTTCTAAATACTAATAATTGTATCACACAACATTTCTGTATCTAGGGATAGCTTTTGAATGTGCTTTACTGACAAGTAATCCGTGTGTCTTAGAATTGCTGCTGAAAACGTGGGACGTGGGAACTCTTCTGCGCATGCGCCAACTGCATCTACGCAGTATGACGTCCGTTGCTTTTGGTGGGAATTCTTTGCAGCTGCGCAGTAGTGCCTGAAATGGCCACTTTGAACCTCACATGCTAATGCATATGCTTTTGCTTAAATTAAATCTTGTGTGTTTTGTTAATCTGCCAATGCAATAGTTAAAATAAAATAATGGGATTAGAGTAGAAGTAAGTGGTATACAGTGCATTCATTTATTATCGTATTCTAACATGTCCTTCTTTGACTTTACTATTAGCTCGTATTTTGGCCTGAAGGGTAATAATAATAATAATCCACATTTGTAAAGTGCAAACAATCATAAGAGTTTCCAGGCGCTGGGGGCCATCAGGACGATTAAGTAAGCTATTGCCCAGAGTCACATGGTGCTGGGCTAATCTGCCGCCGGCGATCGAACCGTGATTCCCCAGATTCCAGGATCAGTCGCCTTGGCTGTGGCACCACACCTCTCCCACCTGAAGGGTGACTCAAATCTCCATCTTGAAAAATGTTTACGCATGTGTCAGGGGCACTGAAAGGCCTCGAGTGGTGACATTGAAGAGCTGCCATATCTCATCCAACCAGGGATGCGCCTGAGAACTTTACCTCTTGACCCGGAGATGGAAAGGAGATGTGAACAAATTAAAATACATTGTATTAAAAGTAATGTGAATATTACTGGGAGGAATAAAGCTTGGGAAAATAATTTTAAGTGCGGGAACATAGAACAATTAAACTAAAAAGATGACTTCATATTAGTATGGTGTGATGACCTCTCCCCATCCCACTGACCAATCGAATGCAGGGAATACACAAATATTGAAACATTAGGGGGTGGTACATGCCCTGAAAATAGTAAAACTAAGGTAGGCTTAGTCAGTTAGATTGTCCGACTTGTCACAGACCTGTGACTGACCCAACATTTGCTGCAGGAGATCTTGGATGCCTCAGAGCTCAGAGGGCTGGTCGAGCACTCTGAAAGAAGAATCGGGAGATTGCTGAAGGAGAAGAATCTGTCCATCTAGAAGGGGAACGAGAGTAGCACCAGAGAGGGGTGTAACGCTTGTGTTGCACTTAGCGGAGGTTACCTGTCCTGTCCTGCACCTGTCCTGATCCATTGGCTCCTGATGAGTTGGGAGCCCTTTCTTCCTTGGCCAGGGGTTAGTCCTCACACCATTCTAGGTAAATAAAAATCTGTGTGGTGTGTCCTTGTACTGTTTCCTTTTCTCACCCTACCCCGGTACCAATGTCTAACAATGTTACTAAGTCTTTAAAGATTTTTGCGTTGATCATTATTTTGCTCCGTGAGAAGTTGGTGATTGACATGTATTGGTATTTGACTCACAAAATATTGCATAGATAAAGTTTTTAAAAACCCTCCAGAGTAAGTGGTCATTCAAAGAAAAGGTAAATGTTAATTTATGCCTATTATTCTAACAACCTGATCCAGTGACCAGAGGAAATTAAGTACTAAGGTGTTAAGGTTTGGTAAGAATAGGTGTGCAGGATTGCCAACTTATTCTATGAATGTTTATGGGCCCAGGTGAGTATGGTATTTTAGAAATAACCCAAGTGGTAATCTGGCACCATCAGTATTTTTCTAGGTAGCAGAGCTATGGTTTAGGTGTTAGTTAGGATAGGTAGCTAGTTGTCTATTGGAATATTAATTTATGTATTAACCAAAACCCGTTTGCATTGTTCCATGTTGTAAAGAATTCCACTGGGATATTGAATAGCGGGTGGTATGTGGAAGCCACACTTTAGTGAGGTTACTGGCCTTGATTAAGTAAGTGTAGAAAGTAGAACTTGAAGCACTGGTTAGGGATTATTTTCTTGTATAAAAGTGAGAGTGATTGATAGCAAAGGAGTTCGCTGTTGAAACTTTGGTCTTATTTCACCTAGAAAGGGTAAGTCTAAAGGAGTAGCAGTTTCTTTGATGCTTGAGTGCAGAGTAAGCGGAAGAGGTTTTACTCGTAGTGTGTGGAGGGTAAATGGAAAGGTTTTACTCGCTGAGAAAAAAATAGATTTTTTGGGGGGAATTTATTCAATCAGGCACAGTAGCAAATGTTTTATGTTGTTAATTAATGACATTTGTAATTAAAAATTTGAAAAATTGAGTTGTTGTATTACCTTTCAAAGGAGGGGTCAGTCGCGGGTGCTGCACTGACGTCACTGAGAATCGCGCTGGGATTGGTTAAAACAGCGGCTGTGTAGATGAGGTAATATTGTAAAGGAGGAATGAGTGCAGGGAGTGAAAAACTCACGTCACATAAAAGCTGCGCAAGCATTGGTTAAAGTGGTTCTGTGTAAAAATTATTGATTGGGTCATTAACCCCTTCGATGTTCATGGAGAGCTGCACTTGTCATGGCACACAGTGGTCGTGTGCCCCTGACGAGTCCACCTCGTCATGAAACATCGCCCTCGAAATCCCTCTGGTGTGGGCACCAGAGGGATTTCCTTTGTGCCAAAAGAGCCTTAGGAGCTGGGGAAGAGCTTCCCCAGCTCCCGGGCCCCCCCTGGTTTCCCTGAAATGACGATCAGCGCGCACGTCGCGCTGACTTCATTTCAGTGAAACCAAAACTGAAATGAGCCAAGAGGCTCATTTCAGTTTCAGTTCCAACGTGCTTAGGGGGCTATCTCAGCCCCCTAAGCACGTAGAAACTCAGGAGAGGTATTGTTGGAAAGGGGAGAATCTCCCCTTTCGAATAGTATCTCCCGTGGATCCCTGCTTGGGGATCGCCCCAGGAGGGCGATCCCCAAGCAGGGATCCACTCACTAGGCACCAGGGAGGGGCCCCTTGGGCAAGGACCTTTGCTCCCCCCATGAAAATGTTGCCATAATTAGTCTTTCTGCTCCCCCTGGGGGCAGATGGGGGCAGTAGCCCTCAATCTGCCCCCCCGGGGGGGTAGAAAGCCCAATAGACACCAGGAATTTTTTATAAGATATTTATTAGGGGTGGGGGCTGCCCAAAACGGGCATGCCGATGCCCCCACCACCCTGCCCCAAAATTATAGTCTTTCTGTCCCCCCTTTGGGGCAGTAGCCCCAATCCGCCCCCGGGGGGGCAGAAAGCCCACTAAACACCAGGGATTTTATTTTTGCACTATTTCTTTTATGGTGCGGGCTGCCCGAAATGGGCACGCCAATGCTCCCAACCCGCCACCATTAAAGTCTTTCACCCCCCCGGGGGGGCAGATGGGGCAGCAGCACCCGATCTGCCGCCCCCGGGGGGGGCAGAAAGCCCACTAAACGCCAGGGATTTTATTTTTGCACCATTTTTTTAGGGTAGGGGCTGCCCAAAATGGGCACGCCAATGCCCCCACCCTGCCACCATTGCAGCCTCTCTGCCCCCCCCGGGGGTGGAAAGCCCGCTAGACACCAGGGATTTTGTATGGGATATTTATTAGGGGTGGTGGTTGCCCAAAACGGACATGCCGATGCCCCCACACCCCTGGCCACAAAATGACAGTTTTTTCATCCCCCCTGGCGGGGCTGAAAACTCACTAAACACCATGGATTTTGTTTTTGCACCATTTTTTTAGGGTGGAGGACGCCAATGCCCCCACCCCCGCCACCATTACCGCCTTTCTGCCCCCCCTGGTGGGCATATGGGGGCAGTAGCCCCCATTATTTTTAGGCAAATTTGAATTAGGTTGGGGGCTGCCTAAAACAGATATGCCCATGCCCCCACACCTCCCCCGCAAAAATTACAGCTTTCCTGCCCCCTTGGGGGGCAGATTGGGGGCATTAACCCCCAATCTGCCCCCCCGGGGGGGCAAAAAGCCCAGTGGACACCAAGGATTTTTGGGGCAAAGTTTAATTAGGGTGGGGCATTGGCATGCCCATTTTGGGCAGCCCCCACCTTAATTAAAATGTGCCCAAAAAACTCCCTGATACCTAGTGGACTTTCAGACCCCCTGGGGGGCAGATGGGGGATTTAGCCCACAATCTGCCCCATCAGGGGGGCAAAAATCCCTCTAGACACCAGGGTTTTTTGAGGGGCAAATTTAAATTAGTGTGGGGCAGCCCAAAACGGGCATGGCCATGCCCCAACGCACTCCCCCACAAAAATTACAGCCTTCCTGCCCCCACGGGGGGGCAGGTGGGGCAGTAGCCCCCGATCTGCTCCCAGGGGGGCAAAAAGCCCACTAGATGCCAGGGAGTTTTCGGGGCACATTTTTATTAGGGTGGGGGCATTGCCATGCCCACTTTTGGCAACCCCCACCCTAACCAAAACAGGCGTGCCCATGTCCCCACGCCCTCCCTTGCAAAACTTACAGCCTTACTTTCCTTCCTGGGGGCCAGATGGGGGCCCCAATCTGCCCCTGGGGGGGGGGGGCAAAGCACAGTACACACCAGGGATTTTTTGGGCAAATTTTAATTAGGGTGGGGTCATTGGCATACCCATTTTTGGCAACCCCCACCCTAATAAAAATTTGCCCAAAAAACTCCCCTGGCGTCTAGTGGACTTTTAGCCTCCTCCCGGGGAGCCGATTGGGGGCTAATAGATGGGGGCATTAGCCCCCAATCTGCTCCGCCGGGATGTCAAAAAACCCTGTAAACATCAGGGTTTTTTGGGGGCAAATTTGAATTAGAGTGGGGCAGCCCAAAACGGGCATGTCCATGCCCCTACCCCCTCCCCCACAAAAATGACAGCCTTCCTGTCCCCCCAGGGGGCAGATGGGGCAGTAGCCCCAAATCTGCTCCCCCCAGGGGGGGCAAAAAGCCCACTAGACGTCAGGGATTTTTTTGGACACATTTTTATTAGGGTGTGGGCATTAGCATGCCTGTTTTTGGCAACCCCCACCCTAAATAAAATGTGCTCAAAAGAAAACCCCGGTGTCTAGTAGGCTTTCTGCCCCCCCTGGGGGGCAAATGGGGGCATTATCCCCAAACTGCACCCCCCCAGGGGGGCCAAAAGCCCACTAGTCGGTAGGGATTTGTTGGTGGCAAATTTGAATTAGAGTTTAGGGCTGGCCAAAAACAGGCATGCCCATGGCCGCACCACCTCCCCCGCAAAAAGTGCAGCCTACCTGTCCCCCCTGGGGAGCAGATGGGGCAGTCCCCCCAATCTGCCCCCCGGGGGGGGAGAAGCCCACTAGACGTCAGGGATTTTTTGGGGGAAATATTTATTAGGGTGGGGGCATTGGCATGCCAGTTTTTGGCAACCCCCACCCTATTTCAAATTTGCCCAAGAAACTCCCTGGCATCTAGTGTACTTTCAGACCCACCTGGGGGGTAGAATGTGGCATTAGCCCCCAATGTGCCCCGCCGCGGGGGCAAAATGACCACTAGACGCCAGGGTTCTTTTGGGGGCAAATTTGAATTAGAGTGGGGCTGCCCAAAACGTGCAAGAGGTACTTGGGCCTCCCACACAAGTGAGGCACCATTTTTATCAGGAGACCTGGGGGAATGCTGGGTGGTAGGAAATTTGTGTGAGACCGGTGATGCCACACTTTCAAACACAAAAAATTGTTGAAAAACTGATTTTGTCAGCTAAAAATGAGGTTTGCTAGGGATTCTGGGTAAGGAAACATTGGGGGATCTACGCAAGCCATACCTCTTTGGAAGCCCCCGGGTGTCTAGTTTTCAGAAATGTGTGGGTTTGGTAGGTTCCCCTAGATGGCCACCAAGCACGGGGCCAAACGCCCAGGTGGCCCCCTTGCAAAACCAGGTGGTTTTGAGATAGGCAATTTTGATGTCACCTCACTACGTTTTAGGCCGTTGCCTGTCGCGGGAACTTGGGCCTCCCACACAAGTGAGGCACCATTTTTATTGGGAGACCTCGGGGAACGCTGGGTGGCAGGAAATTTGTGTGAGCCCAGTGATGCCACACTTTTCCACACAAAAATGTGTGATAAAAAAGTTTTTTTAGCTAAAATTGAGGTTTGCTAGGGATTCTGGGTAAGGAAACATTGGGGGTTCCATGTACCGGTATTTATAGAGCACACAGCTACTTCCCTGAGGTAGTGTCCCGGCGCTGTCTGTATACCGCTTAGGAACCCTGCCTGGTTTTCCCTGTGAGTGTCCACTCCTGGGCACCCCCAGGGTGAAACCAGGCATCCCAGCGCTTTTGGGGCCGTTGTGGAGATTAAGCAAGCTATTGCCCAGAGTCGCAGAGTGGGACCCATGATTAGAATGGGCACTGAGGCGAGAGTGATCAGGTCCAAGGAAATTGAGCCCAAGACCCGCCAAGGCGGGTATTGAACCCTGATCCCGGGCCGGACCTCTGCAACAGGGTCTGCCGCTCTAACCATTTGAGCCACACTTCTCCATTTCCATGCAAACCATACCACCTTGGAAGCCCCCAGGTGTCTAGTTTTCAGAAATATGTGGGTTTGGTATTTTTCTCTAGATGGCCGCTGAGCACAGGGCCAAAAACCCAGGTGAACCCCCTTGCAAAACAATGTAGTTTTGAGATAGGCAATTTTGATGTCGCCTCACTAAGTTTAGGTGCCTTGCCTGTCCCGGGTTCATTGGGCTTCCCACACAAGTGAGGCACAATTTTTATCGGGAGACCTTGGGGAACGCTGGTTGGTAGGAAATTTGTGTGAGCCCGGTGATGCCACACTTTCCCACACAAAAATGTCTGAAAAAAGTGATTTTTCAGCTAAAATTGAGTTTTGCAGCGGATTCTGCATGCAAGCCATACCTCCCTGGAAGCCCCGGAGTGTCTCATTTTCAGTAATGTGTGGGTTTGGTAGGTTTCTCTAGGTGCCAGCAGAGCTAGGATTCACAGACTATAGCTAGGCACTTTGCCAAAAAAGGGTCATTTTTCACTGCGAAATTGAGGTATGCCCACATTGCGTTTTGCACCGTTTTCTGTCCCAGGCACTAGGCCGACCCACACAAGTGAGGTATCATTTTTCTCAGAAGTTGTTGGGGAATGCGGGGTGGGTGGAAATTCGTGGATCCACGCAGATTCCAGAACTTTCCACCACAGAAATATGGGGAAATGTGATATTTTTTGTCAATTTTTTAGGTTTGCAAATGATTCTGGGTAACAGAACCTGGTGGGATGCAGTCACATCACCCCATCCTGAAATTCCCTGGGTGTCTAGTTTTAAAAAATGTATAGGTTTGCTAGGTTACCTTAGGTGCCGGCAGGGGTAGGGTAAAACAACTGCAGCTAGGCACTTTGCAAAAAAAGGGTAATTTTTCACTGCGAAATTGAGGTGTGACCACGTTGCTAGTTGTGCCGTTTCTTGTTGCGGGCACTATGCCGAACCACACAAGTGAGGTACCATTTTTCTTGAAAGACTTTGGGGAATGTGAGGTGGGTAGAAATTTGTGGATCCACGCAGATTCCAGAACTTTCCACCACAGAAATGTGGGGAATATGTGTTTTTTGTTAACATCTTTTTAGGTTTGCAAGGGATTCTGGATAACAGAACCTGGTGGGAGGCAGTCACGTCACCACATCCTGGATTTCCCTGGGTGTCTAGTTTTCAAAAATATATAGGTTTGCTAGGTTTCCCTAGGTGCTGGCAGAGCTAGGGTTCAAAAACTACAGCTAGGTACTTTGCCAAAAAAGGGTCATTTTTCATTGCAAAAGTGAGGTGTGACCACGTTGGTTTTTATGCCGTTTCCTGTCACAGGAACTAGGCCGACCCACACAAATGAGGTACCATTTTTCTTGGAATACTTTGGGGAACACGGAGTGGGTAGAAATTTGTGGATCCACACAGATTCCAGAACTTTCCACCACAGAAATGTGAGGAAAATGTGGTTTTTTTGACAATTATTTAGGTTTGCAAGGGATTCTGGGTAACAGACTCTGGTGTGAGGCAGTCAAGTCACCCCATCCTAAATTCCCCTGGGTGTCTAGTTTTCAAAAATGTATAGGTTTGCTAGGTTTCCCTAGCTGCCGGTGGAGATAGGGTTTAAAAACTACAGCTAGGCACTTTGCAAAAAAAGGGTCATTTTTAACTGCGAAATTAAGGTTTGACCACATTGTGTTTTGCGCCGTTTCATGTCACGGGCACTAGGCCGACCCACACCAGTGAGGTACCATTTTTCTCTGAAGACTTTGGGGAACGCGGGGTGGGTGGAAACTTGTGGATCCACACAGATTCCAGAACTTTCTACCACAGAAATGTGGGGAAAATGTGTTTTTTTGGACAATTCTTTAGGTTTACAAGGGATTCTGGGTAACAGACCTGGTGGGAGGCAGTAAAGTCACACCATACAGGATTTACCTGGGAGTCTAGTTTTCAAAAATGTATAGGCTTGCTAGGTTTCCCTAGGTGCCGGCAGAGCTAGAGTTAAAAAAGTACAGCAAGGCACTTTGCCAAAAAAGGGTAATTTTTCACTGCGAAATCGAGGTGTGACCACGTTGCGTTTTGCGCCGTTTCCTGTTGCCGGCACAAGGCCGAACCACACATGTGAGGTACCATTTTTTTCATTATACTTTGGGAAACGTGGGGTGGGTGGAAATTTGTAGATCCACGCAGATTCCAGAACTTTCACCACAGAGTTGTGAGAAATATTTTTTGTTTTTGACAATTTTTTAGGTTTGCAAGGGATTCTGGGTAGTAGAACCTGGTGGGAGGCAGTCAAGTCACCCTATTCTGGATTTCCATGGGTGTCTAGTTTAAAAAATGTATAGGTTTGCTAGGTGTCCCTAGGTGCCGGCAGAGATAGCGTTAAAAAACTACAGCTGGGCACTTTGCCAAAAAAGGGTCATTTTTCACTCCAAAATTGGGTGTGACCAGGTTGCGTTTTGCGCCGTTCCCTGTAGCAGGCACTAGGCCGACCCAGACAAGTGAGGTACCATTTTTCTTATAAGACTTTGGGGAACTCTGGGTGGGTGGAAAATTGTGGATCCACGCAGATTCCAGAATGTTCCACCACAGAAATGTGGGGAAAAATATGTTTTTTTGACAATTATTTAGGTTTACAAGGGATTCTGGGTAACGGAAACTGGTGGGAGGCAGTCAAGTCACCCCATCCTGGATTTCCCTGGGTGTCTAGTTTTCAAAAATGTATAGGTTTGCTAGGTTTCCCTAGGTGCCGGAAGAGCTAGGGTAAAAAACTACAACTAGGCACTTTGCCAAAACAGGGTAATTTTTCATTGTGAAATTGAGGTGACCATGTTGCGTTTTGCGCCGTTTCCTGTCGCAAGCACTAAGCCAATCCACACAAGTGAGGTACAATTTTCCTCGTAAGACTGTGGGGAACGCGGGTGGGTAGAAATTTGTGGATCCACACAGATTCCAGGACTGCCCACCAGAGAAATGTGGGGAAAATGTGGGTTTTTTTACCATTTTTTCGGTTTGTAAAGGATTCTGGGTAACAGAACCTGGTGAGAGGCAGTCAAGTCACCCCATCCTGGATTTCCCTGGTTGTCTAGTTTTTAAAAATGTAAAGGTTTGCTAGGTTACCCTAGGTGCCGGCAGAGATAGTGTTAAAAAACTACAGCTTGACACTTCGCAAAAAAAGGGTAAATTTTCATTGTGAAAATGTGGTGTGTTCAAGTTGGGGTTTGAGCCATTTACTGTCGTGGGCACTATGCCTACCCACACAAGTGAGGTACCATTTTTATCGAGAGACTTAGGGTAATTCAGATTTGTAAAGCAACTGTTATTATCTATTGATTTTTGATGCATTTCTGCCTTCCAAATGAAATTAATTGTGTAAAAAAGAAGTCTTTTTGAAAAATGACAGATAATTCTCATGCTAGTATGAGTATTACCAATTTCGAAAAGGTGCAAATATGTACTGTTTCTAAACTCTACAATTTGTTCCCATTTCAGAAATACATAGGTGTCTTTCATACCGTTTTTTCCATGTATACATTTTCCCACAATAATTGCTTTATATCTGGTACATAAGAAAAAGCCATTGCAAATTGATGCTCAGTTTTTGACTCTGGGTTCATCTGGTTCTTGGTGAACCTACAAGTCCTATATATCTCCAGAACCAGGAAGGTCCAGTGGATGTAACGGTATATTGTTTGAAAGAGCTGTCATAATTACAAGAAGTTACAGATGAAAACGTTGAAACAAAAGGCTTTTTTTTTCAACTAATTTTCAATTTTTCCTATATTTAACTGTTAGATTCCATAAAGAAACCTTGATAGATCTACACAAATGACCCCTTGCTGAATTCAGAATTTGGGGGATTTCAGCCCCACAACTCCTGTTTTGATAACATTTGCAGGGAAAAACCCAGACGCTTTCATTTGCAGCCTGTTTTTCCAATTTTCCCCCCAAAAAACAACATTGTTATGTATTTTGGCTAATTTCTGGGACCCCTCCAGAGCAATCCGCAAACCCTGGGTACCTTTAGAATTCCCATGATGTTGGAAGTAAAGGACGCACATTTGGTGTGGATACCTTATGTGGTCAAAAACTTACAGGGGCCTAAGCGCGCACTACCTCAAATAGCCAAAAGTAGACTTAGCGCAGGGGGTGGGAGGTCTAGCAGCAAAGAGGTTAAAATAAGAGACACGTTGGTATTGGAGAAGCATTGAAGTGAAATAAATAATTGATTAAATTGCAAAAATAGAATTTTCTGTGTTAATAGACAGTGGGGATTATATGTGGAATCCCGATCCAACTATAACACGGTTCCATCCGGATAGAAGATTTATAGGTTTTGCCCACGAACAGTACATTAGAAAGAGAAAAATGTAATTTATGCAGAAAATCAAGAATTATTTTGAAAAGGATAAATCCAATAAAACTAAAGAAGAAATTATTATTATTCCCCAAAAAAACACCTGCATCGCATTTGATGATAGAAAGAGGCTATCACACTTGTGTAAGGTAAGAAAATTGGATAGAGTATGCAAAGGATGATGGAATATTAGCATTTCCAGAGTACGGAACTTTTAATGGAAGAATTTTACACAATTTACGAACTCCCATGAAGGAATTAGAACCAAGGCCTATATTAACTCAGTATGAAGCTCTAGGAGAATGGGTGACTGAGGCTTTTGAGCGAGACAGACCCAGATGTGACAGGACCTTAAGTAAGTTTTATCCAAGATTTCCACAAGAGACTCTAGAGAAGCAGATGAAGCAATGGAGACAGGCTATGGTAGTGGAAGGTAGAAGATGAACCAACAGGAAGTAAATGTACAGAGAAACAAAACATTTAATGACTGGTGATGGGGATTTTGAAGACGATTATCTTGAAGACATTTTAATGAAAAATCCTCCACCTTATCAGGAAGACATAAATAGGATTTTCTCTAGTGTCCCATTTCTAAAAACACCCTTGGTTCCGCAAATCGTACATGAGACTACCTTAGAAAAGGTACTAGAAGAAAAGGATAGAGAAGCAATAAATAAAAATAGAAAATAACTCAATTGAATACAAGTCCTGAAGCACTAACGATACCAGTAACTATAGGTCCTGTTGTTCCCTTATATGGGGACAAGCAACCGGGCCTAAAAATTCAGTTCTGACTACTCCTATCACACTACCCAGAAAAGAAAATATGATTGTTGATGACCAGGCAAGTGAGTCTGAGTCAGTAATTTCTTTAGTGGATTTGCCAATAAGCAAGCCTATAAATGATTCGTTCAGTAAAGTTACCCCTGGATGCTCTTGAGTAGTACAGATGGAAACATCCACAGGAACGAAAAGTGCCACTGTAGTAACCCCAGAAGAAATAGAAAGGTGGATGCAAGAAATAGAAAAGCCAAAAACACAGCCAAAAGTATTGGACATTTTCAAATTAAGAGTAGGATTGGAAGAAATGATAGCTGCAAAATGTAGGACTAGAGAATTTGAATACTTTCAGTGAAGAAGAATTGTTATTCATATGCAGGAGTATCAGTCGAAACACTAAAATATTTCATGAGAAATGAATGAATCTGGCTACAGAAATGGGAATCGACATAGGCAAATCTAAAGTATTGCAGAAACCATATAGGGCAGAATTTTCTGACAAAGATTTAGAGAACATGAATGTTTTAGGAAGAACATTTACAGATAAAAGAATTATTGACATCGTTACAAAAATGGGGAGACTTAGATAGATGGAAAGTTAGATCGACAAAGTAAAAAGGAAGAAGCGCAGGGAAGTTGAACAATCTCTGAGTATCTAATGAAAGAAACAGAAAAAGTTGACAAGTTGTGACCAATGAAAGAAGTTCCAGGAGGAGGTTATGTACATGTCCCATCATCTAGACAGGATATTTTATCATTTACAAATGATTTCCCAAAGCATAGAGAAAAACCAGTAGAATGGTACAGGCAAGTTGAAAGGTTTGTGAAGGTTTTGAAAGTACTGCTAAAAGATTTAGATGGCTTGCTTGACATAGTTGTTCATGCTGACTTATGAACAGAATGTAAAATTTCAGTAGATTGGCATAATGATGAGTACCCAAGAGATGCACAAACAGGAGCCCCATCAGATGAGGTAATGAAAAAATATCATTAGGTAATAACTTACTTGAAGGGAAAGAATCCCCAAAAAGAAACGGATTGGATAAAATATACAGAACAAACCAATAAAAAGATGAATCTGTACATGCATATTAGGAGCACCTTTTGCAGGTATTCAAACAATACAGTGGGTTAGAAAACATTGATAATAAAGACATGACACACTTTGTTTATCATTTTATGACTGGGTTAAGGACAGATATATCCCAAATTATTAAGGAGCATAAGTTGTGCTGGCAAGCAAAATCCATCGATGAGATCCTTAAGTATGCAAAATACTGTAGGGATGAAATTGATAATAGACAAAAGAAATTAGAAGAAAAGGTAATGCGGGCGCAAGTAAAATTAGCAGAGCAACAAGAACTTGAAGTGAGTAATCAGGCAAATAATCAAGGAAAAAGAGAAGGACAAGGTGAAAGAAGTGGGGGCAAACCAAGAGGGTGAATGAGTAAAGAAGGCAAAAAAAAAGTTTCCCTGTCATGGGTGCGGAACAATGGGGCATTGGAAAAACGAGTGTAAACTTATACAGAATAATAATGTCCAAACTCAAAATTGAAATCCACAGACGCAGAATGAGGTGTCAATGAGGCAACCGCAAAAGGTAATACAGAGTCCATTGCCACCTGCCCCTATGCCAGATTTTGTGAGTCAAGCCAAGTACAGTATGGACACCGGATTCCGGGAGGGAAGTGGTAAGAAACATTCTGTAACACCACAGTTTCTTTTGCAGGACACATTTTTTGACAAAGAGACTCAATGACAGTGCCTGAGAGGGGGGGAAGAGGAATGCGCACTTGGTGCATCCTTACCGGTAGATCAGTCAGGTCCATATATACAAGGTAAGGTAGAGGGAAATGACATCGCCTTCTTGTGACACTGGGGCTACCCGTTCTACTGTGAGAACAGCAGACATCCCAAACCTACCCCTCTCGGGAGAAGCAATCCAAGTAGTGGGCATTTCTAATAAAAAGATTAGGACCCCTATTACAGAACCTATAGAGCTATGTATTGGCAATTTTAAAGAAATGCACAAGTTCGTAGTCCGTGACTTGAGCCCTGTGAATTTGTTAGGAGGGATTTATTGTGCACACTGAACTTCACAATATATTGCTTACCGGATGGTGTTGCAATTCAGACTCCTGATGTAGACGAAGTGTACAAAATCATGTTAGCTAGACAAGGAGTTGCAGTTAAAAAGATGACCCCAGATGAGTTACAAGAGGAGTTCCAAAATACAGTAAACCCTGATGTGTGAAATTTTACCAGAAAATAAGTAGGATTCATGGCAAATGTAGACCTTGTAAAAGTAACTGTAAAAGAAGGTGCAGTCTGTCCAAATACACAACAGTACAAAATGAGCCCAGAAATAAAAGCTGGTGTTGCGGCAGAAATTTAACCTTTGGTCGAGCAAGGCATATTAACAGAAATAATGAGTAGTCCCTGTAATGCACCTATAATTGGGATAAAGAAACCAAACAAAAAATATAGGGTGGTCCAAGATTTAGGCAAAATTAATAAAATTGTACCATGTTGATCAATAGTAGTGAATCCAGCAGTAATCCTATATCAAATACCATGGAGTGCAAAATGGTTCACAGTAGTTGATCCATTGCATTCTGCTAGTCAGTTTTTATTTTTGTTTAAATTTGACGAGCATGTTTATGTTTGGAATCGTGTTCCACAAGGGTACACAGAAAGTCCATCGATTTTTGATCAGATTTTGAAAAAATGTCATGAATCTCTAGTGTTGCCCAGACAGTCCGGCTTGGTGCAATATATTGACAACTTATTAGTTGCGTCTAAAACTCAAAATGATTGTATCATTAACTCCATTGCATTATTGAATCACTTGGCAGAAGGTGGACATAAAGTGTCACATGAGAAGTTACAATTCTGCACCACTTCAGTCAAATATTTGAGACACAAAATAGAAAGAGGGTTTAGAAGAGCGACTTCAGAAAGAATTAAAATGATTAGAAATATGAAATTACCTCAGACTCAAAAAGAAATAAGGATGTTTCTTGGTGTTGTAGGGTATTGCAGGCAGTGGATTGTGGGATTTGAAGTATTCGCAAAACCATTGATACAATTGACAAAGAAAAGAGCAAGAGATCCAATAGAATGGGATGATTAAAGCACGACAGCCTTTGTGAAATTGCGCAACTGTTTGTGCGAAGCACCTGCACTAGGTATGCCAGATTATTCCAAAATGTTTGCACTATTCTGTGATGCAAGAGACAACTGTGACCTCTCAGTCCTTACACAGACACATATTTTAATGCGACGTCCTGTGGCATATTTCTCTGCCACTTTGGGCCCAGTGGCATCGACATTACCAGGATGCCTAAAATCTGTAGCTGCAACCTGCATGAGTCTGGAACAAAGTGAATCCATTGTAATGGGACACCCTGTGACAGTGCATGTCCCACATGCAGTCGTGATTTTGCTAACTCGAAGTCAGACTCAATATCTTACTTAAGTATGAATGAGTTATACAAGGTGCAGAAAAAGAAAAGATAGTCAGATGTACTGTTTTAAATCCTGCCACTCTGTTGCCTGATTCACCTTTTGAAGAAGTAAAAGATGAGGTCGTAAATGAATGCCTTGATGTTACTGACCTAAATACCAAACCATGTCCAGACATACAGGAAGAACCCCTTAAGAATGCAGAACATGAGCTGTTTGTAGAGGGCTTGTGTATGTGCCATGAGGAACGCGGATTGAGTACTGCTTACACTCTGTGCACATTGGCTGGAATAATCGAAGCATCCTATTTACCAGGAGTCAAGTCTCCTCAAGTGGCAGAATTGGTAGCTTTAATTAAAGCTTGTACAATTGGGGAAAATTGGAGAGTAACCATTTCTACTGACAGTCAGGATGGTTACGGGGTTGTGCATGACTTTGGCCAGCTCTGGATGTAAAAGGATTTCATGACTTCTTCAGGAACCCCTATTAAAAATGGACACTTTCTAAAAGAATTAATTGAAGCAATTAAATTGCCAAAACATGTGGCCGTGGTCAAGTGTGCTGCTCACCAATCAGGAAACGATAAAGTGACAGCTGGTAATCGTTATGCTGACCAAGTTGCCCAACATTGTGCTGAATACAAAATAGCAGTAAACAAGAAAATTGATGCATATGGAATCAGCTGCCAATTTATGCTACTTGGGGGCACAGGAGCATGGTAGGAAGTGAGAGAGTTTCAAAATGAAGCAAAAACAAAAGAAAAGGAGGAATGGGAGAAAATAAGTTGTCAGAGAAGAGCTGATGATGTGTTATGGATTTACCTAGATGAGAGACCTGTGTTACCTGACTGTATGCTTTCACCAAAGGCTAGAATGTATCATGGAGACACACACATAGGCAGAGATGCAATGATTAGACTTTTCTGACAAGACTGGTTTAATGCAAGGTTCAGGAATGCCGCAGAGAGTCTTTGCCAGAGATGCTTAATTTGTCAACAGATGAACCCAGGCAGGAAAACTGTAGTTTGTCCTAGAAAGATTGGGAAAGCAGAGGTTCCATTTATAAGACTTCAGATTGATTTCATTCAGTCACCAGCTTGTTGAGGATTAAAATATGCCCTTGTCATTGTTTATTCTCCAAGTGGGTGGAGGCATACCCGACCAGAAGAAATGACAGTTGAGCTGTGGCCAAATTCCTATTGAGCCAGCTCCTTCCTAGATTCGGTTTTCCAGTAATTATTGAATCAGACCGAGGGTTTCATTTTAATAATGAAATAATTTGATTAATTTGTAAAGCATTTAAAATTAAGCAAAAGCTGCACTGTTCATATCGCCCAGATGCTACTGGAATGGTAGAACAACTGAATGGCACAATCAAATCAAGACTGGGAAAAGGGTGTGCATCTACCCCAACGGAATGGCCTGATGCTTTAACTCTTGTCCTGATGGGACTCAGAAGCATACCAGACAAACATACAGACTTGAGTCCCCGTGAGATACTCATGGGAAGGGCAATGATGCAAGCATGTATACCAGGACATCAGCTGTTGAATATATCTGATGATTTGGTACTGGAGTATTGCAAAGAGTTGGCTGACCAAGTGCGTTCTATCTCTCACCAGGTTGGGGAAGACGCTGTTGCCAGGCAGCCAAACCATGCACATGACCTGAATCCTGGTGACTGGGTAGTAGTGAAAGAGCACACTCGAGAATCGTGCCTAGCACCAAGGTGGGGAAAGCCCCATCAGGTTACATTGGTTACAACAACTGCTGTAAAATCTGCAGGATTGCCTAATTGGATACATGATACATGCCAGCCACACAAAGAGGATACCAGCACTGGACGAAACTGAAACAAAACACACTGAAACACAACAAGCTGAAGAAGTTGAGAGGGCAGATGGTTGTACAGCTGAATAATCACAAGCAAAGGATACTGAAGTAGCTGATCAAGAACAACCTAACACTATTCAGGACGACTGGATCCCAATAATAGACATACCTGAAATCATTGTAAGAGCCAGAAGTCAAACCTGATTAGAAAGACAGAGAGATAGTGAGGATGAAACAGGAATAGAAGAACACACTCAGATTACAGAAAATAAAGCTAACATCAGATCTGAGGAGGATCACATAAGGAAAGAGCAATATACTCAGAAAGAAGAAAATAGTAACAGCACTCCTGAGACTGAGGAGGGACAGATAGGTACTAGAGAAAACGCCTAGGCAGAAGACAATCAAGAAATTATAAGACCTGAGCAGGACCAGTTAGGTAAAGAAAATAAAGTTCACGATGAAGAAGGAGAACAAAGTCAAAGCAAACAAACTCCTGAACAGGGTCAGAATAGTGTAGAAGAACACATCCAGGCAGAAACTGACAAGGTCAGATAGAGAAGATTTCTGAAGACAGAAGTAATCAAATTGTGCCACAGATCAACGAAAACAAAACAGTACTTGAAGAGACGGAAAGCAGAGTGCCAGCTAAAAGACTCAGAAAAGGTGATACTTGGCCTAGTAATATTAGGAGACTGAAATATCGCGTTAAGACAATAAATGAAGAACCAGAATAATTAATTTAAGGGTCCTGAATGGACATATGTGATTCTTGAAGATTTTGAAAATCTGGAAACAAATAGAGACAGTTTTTAGTGCTCATAGTATGGTTAGGACGGATAATAGCCATTCCTTATCTAATGATTGCAAATAAACAGAATGAGACTAGTACACATGGAAAAGTAGCTAACATTAAGTAAGGCAGGGTAGAATTAGAAGCACCAGATGAGATAGAATTACATAACAGTGTAAATAGAAATGAGACAGATTTAAATGTTTTTGCTAACCTGCTAGTGCATTATGTAGAAACCATGGAAGTTAGCGATTGTTATGTGTGTATGAAATTACCGACATCAGTAGCAGAAGGAGTAACATATCATCATTTACCATTGACATATGGTATTTCATGTAGTGTTTTAGTTAATTTATTCTTAAGAACTGAAAAATTACAATATTATTATTATAACATAGATGTAATTTCTTCTGAAATTCCTTTGCGCGGAAATATGAACCCTGTCCTTAGCAGTAGAGATTCACAGTTCATGGGTGAATATTTTCTAACAATGAAAATAATAGATATAGCTGAAGCACATAAGGATAATCTAACATGCAGATTACACAAAGATATTTTTGAAATTAGTAGAGAAAAGGAGACAGGATTTCCATAGAAGGGCCACTGAACCAAAGCCTCAAATACCTAAATGGGCTGAGAGGGAACATGTTTTTGCAACTGGCAAGACTCATGCTGCTATGTCCCTGGACCTTGAAACGAAAGGGAAAATCTGTCTCCATAGGTTAAAAACAGAGTATAACAAT
Source organism: Lissotriton helveticus (assembly GCF_964261635.1). Lineage (NCBI taxonomy): Eukaryota > Metazoa > Chordata > Amphibia > Caudata > Salamandridae > Lissotriton > Lissotriton helveticus. The sequence goes on from NC_136062.1 coordinate 461,464,660, forward strand.
GTATTCCTTGGTTCCAGTGAATGTGAACACAGTTTTTTGATAATTGGGGGTTGGGGACTAAAAGGGGGAACTGATCTAGTATTTCCTGAAGTTTTTTATATTTGTGGAAACAAAGCTTACTTTAAGCTGCCTGACCATTGGTATAGGAGCTGCTATTTCGGAATAGTATTCCCGAAGGTATGCCATGTTAAAAGAATCACTGGAAGCAATGAAGAAAATAATGTACTAACATGAAAGAAAACAGCTAGTTTTTCAGAAATTGTAGGAGATATATTTAGTGCATTGATACCTTCAGTGGGAGTAATTGTGAATAAGCAAAGAATTTGTAAATTATTTACAGTGGTGGATCGCTTATCGACTGACACTGCTGGAGGATTTTTAATGATCAATACCGAACTGGTTGCGGTGAGATCAATGGTTTTGCAAAATCGACTTGCTCTTGATACATTACTGGCAAAAGAGGGTGGAGTCTGTAAAATGTTGAAGGCGCACCATTGTTGCACCTACATACCTGACAAAAGTATAAAAATTGGAAGATATGTCCGAAATATAACGAATTTGAAGAAGAATTGAAACCACTGGAGGTTGACAGTGCATGGAAGAGACTAACTGATGGTCTATCTTCTATAGGTAGTTGGTTTTCTAATGTTGGAAAAAGTATTATAAGTCGAATACTGATGCACATAATGGAAATAACCCTATTAGTTTTAATGATTTGGTGCAAATGCTGAAGGAAAGGAAAATGGTATGAGGTGAATGAAATGGAAAGAAAAGAAAATATGATGAAATTCAACTTGAAGAAATGAAAGGAGATATTTAAAAAAGGATGAAAGGTTTCCAAAAGATAAGAGAAAAGGAAAAACTAAAGTAATAGTAGAAATTGAAATGGGAAACTGCTAAAGTTGGCATCTATTTCAGTAATTAGTGATGGCATAAAATGCCATCAAAGAGGGGATTGATGGAGCAAGGTTTCATACGTAAAGAAACTTGCTTGGACTCAACCCTCTCGAAATGGCATGTAACAAATTACCCAACATGTTTTGTAAATACTAATTATTGAACCACACATCATTTCTGTATCCAGGCGAAGCTTTTGAATGTGCTTTACTAACAAGTAATCCGAGTGTCTTAAAAGGGGTGCTGATAACGAGGGAACTCTTCTGCGCATGGGTCTACTGCATCTACATAGTATGACGTCCTTGCGTTTGGTGGGAATTCTTTGCAGCTGCGCAGTAGTACCTACAATGGCCGATTTGAACCTCACATGCTAATGCATATGCTTTTGCTTAGATTAAATCTCATGTGTTTTGTTAATCTTCTAATACAATAGTTAAAATAAAATAATGGGATTAGAGTAGAAGTAAGTCGTATACAGTGCATTAATTTATTATAATATTTAACATGTCCTTCTTTGACTTTACTATTAGCTCGTATTTGGGCCTGAAGGGTGACTGAAATCTCCATCTTGAAAAATGTCTACACATGCGTCAGGGACACTGAAAGACCTCGAGTGGTGACATTGAAGAGCTGCCAGACCTCATGCTACCAGTGATGTGCCTGAGTACTGTACCAATTGACCCGGAGAGGGGAAGGAGATGCGAACAAATTAAAATACATTGTATTAAAAGTAATATGAATGTTACTGGGAGGAATACAGTTTGGGAAAATGAATTTAATTGTGGGAACATAGAACAATTAAACTAAAAAGTTGACTTCATATTAGTATGGTGTGATGACCTCTCCCCATCCCGCTGACCAATCGAATGCGGAGAATACACAAATATTGAAACATTGGGGGAGGTACATACACTGGAAACAGTACAACTAAGGTAGGCTTAGTCAGTTAGATTGTCCGACTTGTCTCAGACCTGTCACTGACCCAATGTTTGCTGGAGGAGATCGTGGATGCCACAGAGCTCAGAGGGCTGGTCGAGCACTGTGAAAGAAGAATCGGGAGACTGCTGATGGAGAAGAATCTGTCCATCTAGAAGGAGAATGAAAGTAGCACCAGAGAGGGGGGTAATACTGGTGTTGCACTTAGCGAAGGTTACCTGTCCTGTCCTGCACCTGTACTGATCTGTTGGCTCCTGATCAGTCGGGAGCCCTTTCTTTTCAACCCTTGGCCAGGAGTTAGTCCTCGCACCATTCTATGTAAATATAAATCTGTGTGGTATGTCCTTGTATCGTTTCCTTTTCTCACCCTTCCCAGGTACCAGTGTCTAAAAATGTTACTAAGTCTTTAAAGATTTTTGCTTTGATCATTATTTTTCTCCGTGAGAAGTTGGTGATAGACTCCCAAAATATTGCATAGATAAAGTTTTTAAAAACTCTCCCGAGTCTGTGGTCATTAAAAGAAAAGGTAAATGTTAATTTATGCCTATTATTCTAACAACCTGATCCAGTGACTAGAGGAAATTAAGTACTAAAGTGTTAAGGTTTGGTAAGAATAGGTGTACAGGTAAATTATAATTCAAGTCAGATAAAATCCAGAACCTCAGCGTAGGATTGCCAGCTTATTGTATGAATGTTTATGGGCCCAGTTGAGTATGGTATTTTAGAAAAAAACCCAAGCTGGTAATCTTGCGCCATCAGATGCAGGCCCAGGACGAGGACCTTGGCACAAGAAAATGTCTTGGGAGGTGCACTACAACCACCCCTCCCAAAGTCTTAATTCTTATAGGATTTGTAAAATAAGCCCACTCAGAAATCCCACTTTCAAAGTCACTTCAAATTTGATTGACACTTATCACCTGTTCAGGTAAGCTGACGTCTAATTACATCTCGATCCTTATAGTGCCCTCGGCCTACTGGACCGATACCTCACAAATGCTCATGGAAAACTCTCCTGCCCCTGTGATGTGCAAATAAGATTACTCTTGGAGTCTAGATACATTGTGCAGATAACAATGGTCCAGCTGCACTGGGGTTGCAGGAGGTGTGAAGGCCTTGCAAATGTAATAATGTTACTGATTTATGCTCCTGTGCAGTTGCGCTCTCTGTGAAGCACACCCAAGAGTTGTCAGATATACACAGGGCTGTGTAATACTGTCACTAATATGCTCTACTGTTCAGGTGTGCTCTATGTGAAGCACACCTGGGGCCATATCACAATAAGTGGCCCAGGGATGCAACAGGTATTTGCGCCCACTTTGCATGCCCCTGGGCACTTTGGTATTATGGAAGGGGGCGCAGACTCTTGTGCGGGTGGCACCTGACCTGTGAAAACGCTCTGTGTGCTCTGTGTTTTCACATGAATGTGCTGCCCTGGGGGCAACACAAGTTTGCGGCTGTCCTGGGGGCAGAGTATACATCCTCATAGGGTGCATTGTCATTATTTGCGCCCGGCGCACCTTTTAAAAGGAGCGCCGGCCACAAACTATGACAATACATAATATGGCCCCTGAGAGGTATTAAGTGTACACAGGGCTATGTATTAGCGTCACTTATAAAGTACTCTCCTGCACAGGTGCACGTTCTCTCAGAAGAACACGTGAGAGGCATCACATTTGCACAAGGCTGTGTAATACTGTCACTTATATACCCTCCTGTCTATTAAGCACTTCTAAGAGGCATTACATGCACACAGTACTCTCCTGCACAGGTGCACTCTCTGTGAAGCACAACTGAGAGACATTATATGTACACAGGGCTGTGTTTTAGTTAACCCTGGGCATAAGACTACACGTAGCGGGCATTTTTTGCTTGCTCGCAGTCCTCAACGTCAAGTTGGCGACCACGAGCTAGAAAAATCAACATCCCAGCGAGACTTTTTCCTCATTTGCGATCAGCAACATCAAGTTGCCGATCACGAGCGTGGAAAATAAACCTCCCAGCGAGATTTTCAACGCAGGGAGGTCAGGTTTCTCATTGCGGGTGGTCGCGTATGCTCGCGACCGCTTGCGATGAGAAACTTCCAGTCTGCGTTGAGAAAGCTGCCGCTCGAGTACAAATCTACTCGAGTGGCAGAAAACAACTGCTTGCACTGTGCAAGATGCCGTTTGCAATCATTGTACAGTGCGGACAAGCATCAGGCACTGTGCAATCAGTGCGAACAGCATTTTCCCTACCGCACTACGCATTTCGCCTACCTAGGCGTAGCTTGCATACTGCGAAGTGCATTTCGCGTAGCTACGCAAAGCGCTACTACGCAAACTACGCCCAGGGTCAGTATTAGTGTCACTCATAAACTGTTCTCTTGTACACATGCATGCTCTCTGAGAAGCACACCTGAGAGGCATCACATGTACACAGGGCTGTGTAATACTGTCACTAATATACTCTGGTACAGGTGTGCTCTCTATGAAGCAGACCTGAGAAGCATTACATGCGCACAGGGCTATGTAATACTGTCACTGAAATGCTCTCCTGCACAGATGCGCTCTTTGTGAAACACACCTTAGAGGCAGTACATGTACACAGCACAGAGCTGCGTAATATTGTCAATGAAATGGTCTTCTGCACAGATGCACTGTCTGTGAAACACACATGAGAGGCATTACATGTACTCAGAACTATGTAATACTATCATTGATTGTAGGAGGCTGGCTTAGTATATGGTGCACACTTATTTAAGTGAAGCACCTTGCACTAATCCAGGCAATACCTATGGTGATTTTACTGGTCTTAGACAACCATAGAAAGCTCTCTAAGTGGTAGCTGTTGAGAGCAGCCTTCAAGCTTAGCCTAGAAGGAGTGTTAAGCAGCTTGTACTAATCATGTAGTCTAGGTAAAATGAAAAGGAACCACACAGTGTAGTTATAAAAATAGTTATATTTATTATACACACTCACTAACCTACCCGGAGATATCAACACAATACACACATTATGTCAAAAGGAAACAGGTAAGTAAGCAGAAATACACAGTGGTCTCCAGGGGGAGACCAAACCATCTACTAAGGAAGTGGAATGTGAACTGCGACGAAGTCGAGACTTGACCCAAAAGACTCAGATGAGTCGGGGACCCAAGGAACCACCCACGGTAAGTACCCATGAACCCCACGGAAGCTGTGTGCAGAGTGGAAACACGGCTGCATACTCAATGCAAGTCAATTGGGAATTGCAGTTTTGAAGAAGAAAGACCCTTCTTAGTGGGCCCTGAAGAAACCCAGCGGAAGATGGAAAGTTGGATAGTCACCCCACAAGTGGATACACCACAATGGAGAACTTCAGTGAAGATGCTGCTTCCAAAGAAGGTGGAAGAGACCGGTTGAACCCAATGACGGATTATTGAAGAGAAGTACCTGCAAGCAGAGGGGACAGAGTCTATGCCATTAGGGAGTGACCAGGAGGTACGTAAGACCAATGACCACCGATGACGGAAGATTCTAGAGAGTTCATGGTGACCTTGTCACTACAGATGTGAGGACCAGGTGATGCTGTGGAAGACCAAGAGCCATTCACGAGCTGTCCCACGTCAGAAGTCAAGAACCAGTTGGTTGGTGTCCGGCGGGAGCACCGACAAGCACTGGCAGCAGCAACAGATATGGTAAACAAAGAAGGTGCATTGTCGGGACCAGCAACTTATAGGGGACTCACCAAACACAGGAGAGTCAAAGCAGGCCAGAGCAAGCAGGGGAGCCCACTGAAGCCAAAGAAGGCACTCAAGAGGACCCACAGGCTGTAGGCAGAGGAGTCGCAAGAGGACCGCAAGCAGCTCACCAAAGATGCAGGCCCAAGGTACATTGAATCCTACATCCAACACTGCAATTGGTGTTGGGGTATTATTCCAACATGTTTGATACTAAACCTGCCCAGTGTTAGAGTAGCCAATATATATAAGTCTCGTAATTGACTTGATGTCAACTATATGCATTGAAAGTCTATCCGCCCTTACAAAGCCCGGAGAATTGGCTCTGGGGTTTGTAGGGGGTGTCATGGACATGCAGAGTACTCTCACACGTATAACCTAGCACCTTGCCTTCATGATTGAAAGGTCTGCCTTAGGGGTGACTTATAGGTTTTAAGTTGTGTGACCTCAGATATAAAGAAACTTATATCTGTTGTGAGTGGTGCTAGCACCAGCTCACACAGGCTGCAATGGCAGGGCTGTAGTCACAGTTTGAGTGGTCTCTCCTGGGTGACTTAATACATGCTGTAGCCCATGGGAGACCCTTGGTATACCTATGCCCTAGGTACCTTAGTACCATATACTAGGGACTTAGAAGGGTTCACCAGTAGCCAATAGGGAAAGTAACAAAACACTTACCATAGTCAAATGTAGAGAGAGAGGACAGTGACTGGGGTCCAGATTAGTAGGCTCCCAGTCCGACTAGTCAGAAAACAGAACAACACCAGCAAAAATTGGGGTTTCCATGAAAGAAGGTCCGGCTTTCCTACACTGAAATACTCTCCTGGACAGGTGTGCTCTCTGTGAAGCACACCCGCGGGACATTACATGAGCACAGGGATGTGCAATACTGTTACTCATCTGTACGGGAAACATCCTTTACAACGCACCTTTTACCACGCAGTGCTTTTACATCGCAACTTTTACAACGCAAACCATTACAACGCATTGCGCTGGGGGGCGCTCTAGGATAGGGAATAGATTTAATTTACTATCCAACACCTTCCCTAGTGTCCACAGGGACTGGAGTTGGAATAGTAAATTAAACTATTCACTATCCAGCACCCCAAAGCGCTATGCGTTGTAATGGTATGCATTGTAAAAACTGCGATGTAAATGCATGCGTGGTAAAAGCATGCGTTGTAATGTCATACATCCCATCTGTACAGGTGCACTTACAGTGATGGACACCTGAGACACGTTACATGTACTCAGGGCTGTGAAATACTGTCACTGATATGCTCTCCTGTACAGATGTGCTCTCTGTGAAGCACACTTGAGAGGCACTACATGCGCACAGGGCTGTGTCATACTGTTACTGATATACTCTGCTCAAGGGTGCACTTACAGTAAAGCACCCTAGAGAGGCACTGCATGCGCACAGGGCTGTGTAATACTGTCACTGATATGCTCTCCTGTGTAGATGTTCTCTCTGTGAAGCACACCTAATAGGTATCACATGCGCACAAGGCTGTGTAATACTATCACTGATATACTTATCCGCACAGGGGCGCTCTCCGTGAAGACTACCTGAGAGGCATTACACGCGCAGAGGGCTGTGTCATACTATACCTGATTTACTCTCCTGCACAGGTGATCTCTCTGAGAAGTACACCTTAGAGGCATTACATGCGCACAGGACTGTGTAATATGGTCACTCATATACTCTCCTGCACAGGTGCACTTACAGTGGAGCACACCTGAGAGGCATTACATGTACTCTCAGGTTATGTGATATGCTGTCACTTAAACACACTCCTATACAGGTGCGTTCTCAATGAAACACACCTGCGAGGTGTCACATGTGCACAGTATTGTGCAATACTGTTACTGATATACTTTGCTGGATAGGTGCAGTTGCAGTGAAGAACACCTGAGAGGCATTATATGCGCACAGGGCTATGAGATACTGTCACTTATATAATCTCATATAAAGGTGCACTGCAGAACTATATATTATGGCAACTGTGGTTTGTGGCTCTGCAGATGCCACCACAGTCAGGTGAGGTGTATCAGAGAGGCTTTATGTGTACATAGGCCTATATAGCACTATTACTGCAGCTCTCACCTGCACAGGTGTACTTACAGTGATGCAGACCTGAGAGCCTACAACTGCACAGAACCATATATAACACTTTTACTGTGGCTGTTACCTGTACCCGCACACAGCTCAATATATCATTGTTAAAGAGGGTCACACCTGAACCGGTGTTCTTACCGCGACGAACACCTGAGAGTCTACAACTGCACAGAACCATATATAACACTGTTACTACAGCTCTCACATGCACAGGTGTACTAACAGTGATGCACACCTGACAGTCCAAACCTACACAGAACCATACATAACACTGTTGCTGCGGCTCTCACTTGTGTTTGCTCTACATAACATTGTTAAAGGGGGTCTCACCTGCACTGATGTACTTACAGTTATGCACACCTGAAAGTCTACACCTGAACGTCTACACCTGCACAGAACCATGTATAACACTGCTACTGTCACTCTCATCTGCACAGGTGAACTTACATCGATGCACACATGCCAGTTTACACCTACACAAAACCATATATAACACTGCTACTGCGACTCTCACCTGTACCTGCACTCAGCTCTATATATGATTGTTAAAGGGACCTCACCTGTACAGGTAAGCACCAGCAGGTGCTCACCAGGCACACCGCGACCAGGGCCCATCCTCTGCTGTCCATCCTCGGGTTCTGGGGCAGTGCTCAGGTCACCAGAGGACAATGTTTCTTCCTTCTGGGAGATATTTTGTTGACCCCAGACCTAGTCCTTTAAATACCCATAAGAGGCTGCGCATCCTCCAATCAGCTCTCAGTTCCAAGGATGACACATCTTTCTGCACAGGTCACAACGTGTGTCTGTCCTGGAGAGAATGCCTGGGATCACGTCTGAGATGCCAGAACTAAGATAATAATAAGCAGCTTTTAAGTGTGGTAAAATTGGTTTGTGACGGACCCTGAACCGTGATATATTCTAGTTTGAAAAACGTTCACTCTATATTCTTTCTGTAAGAGGGTGAATTTGTGATTGGACACAGACGCACCTTCAAGGGTTTGGCTCCTCAAACAACAACAAAAGTCCTCGAGACACCGAAAGACCCGGATTGGGGAAAATCACAGGAGACACAGAAAGTGCATCTTATTAGCTGGACTTGCGTCCGAAGAGTAGATTCAATTTTTCAAGCAAAGTCAGATAGCTTTGTAGATGGATCAGAGTTAAACCGTTGTAAACTGAAGGCAGGGTGGGAAGATGAAAGGAAGGAAGAGTGTAGGAACGAAAGGCAGAGTTGGAAAAAAGGCAGGGTTTTAGGATGAAAGGCAGAGAAGTAGGGTGAAAGGCAGAGCAATAGGATGAAAGGCAGAGTGGGAGTATGACAGGAAGGCAGGGGGATAAAAGGAAGAGTGCAGGAACGAAATTCAGCTTAGGAGGATCAGAACCAAAGTAGTGGGATGAAAGGCAGAATGGGAGGCTGCAATGCAGAGTGGGAGACGAAAGGCATGGTGGGTAGGATAAAAGGCAGAGCGTGAGGATGAAAAACTAAGGGTGGAAGTATGGAAGGCAGGGTTGGAGGATAAAAACATGGGTGGGAGGAAGGGTCGATGAAAAACATAGTAGGAGGCTGAACGAAAGGAAGGGTGGAGTGAGGAAAAGAAGGGTGTAAGGCAAAATGGACATAAAAGGACTGTGGACAGACGGAAGGAAGGATAAAAGAAAGAGTAAAATGATAGAAGGAAGGGCGTGAGGTTGGGTTCACCAGGGACATTCAACCTTAAACCCTCACAAAGGGAATATGATGCCCATTTCTGAATTACACACCTCAATCTCAGCTCAACATCTCCCTAATTGAGAAATTCCCCACTCAGTGTCTGAGAGCCCGCCCCCTGCCTGTCAACTTTTCACCAATAAGCACATTGTTTAACCTCCAATCATTGTTTTTCTTCATAGAGCATGGTGTCTTTCGTTTTTTTAGGGGTGGGTGTAATTGGTGTAATTTTAACTAGCGTCATTACTAGTAATCACTGCAAAATAAATGGTAATTATACATAATTACGTGAAGAGCTTCAAGCAGCATTTACCGCTATTATCTTAGTGCAAAATGTTGTGTCCAAAATGCAGTATCCAGCAGTCGCTCACTCTCTCTTAGATCATTCTTCCTCAATCAATCGATCAATCAATCAGGGATTTGTAAAGTGCATTACACACCCGTTAGGGTCTCGGGACGCTAGAGAGGGTTGTGTGCAGCTCCGTTGGGGGTCATCTGAAGAGCCAGTTCTCGAGGTCTTTCCTGTACTGGAGCAGTGAAGGGCTTTGCCGGAGGTGGTGGGAGAGGTCGTTCCAGGTCTTTCCTGTGAGGTAGGAGAAGGACCTTCCACCCGCTCTGATCCTGTAGAAGAGTGGGACTGTGGCAAGGGAGAGGTCAGCTGGACAGAGGGGGCGTCGAAGGAGAGACGGCTGTTGAGGTATTGTGGTCCAATGTTGTGTAGGCATACGTGAGCAGCTTTCGACGGGGAGGCAGTGGAGAGAGGGGAGGTGTTGGGTGATGTTGTTGTGCCGGGAGATGTCCAGGATTAGTCTAACTGCGGAGTTGGATGGTGTAAAGATCCAAGGAAGCAGTTGTAGTTAAGATGATTTATTGAGCAGCACAGCATCCAGTCCTGACACAGCAGGACACAGGTTACAACTGACTAACAGTGGAGAATGCTGTATGAGCAAAGCTCTGTTAAGAATGCAGAGTTAAAAGGAAACACAGCATGGCTCATGCAGTTAAAGAGGTACAAGCATAAATAATATAGGCACTTAATAATAACAGGATATAACACACCTCCCTCATTAAATGAAAATGAAAGGAGTAAGGCTGGGAGGGCTACAGACCAAACAAAGGAAAGAGAAAAAACAGCTATACAAAATCTTGCAAAGAAACTGGTCTTCTTCTGATTCGCCTATCGTCTTTGATCCTTGAAGCTACAGAATCAGAAAATGAATCAGACCCACCATCAGAAATGTAACCTCTATCAGTAACAGCGTGAGGTTGGAATTTAGACACATCTTGAGTAGGACATTTAGCAACCCTGCCTGAGTTCCAAACCTTGCCATCCTGAGTAACAACTGAGTTACTGAAAACTCTTTTGATTTGAATAGGTCTGCCAAACTTACTCGTACCTTTGGTGACTAAGAAAGGTTTTAAGATTCTTACCCAATCCCCAACACACAATTCATGCTCTCTTGTTTTCCACTTCTTATTGTACCAAACTTCAGATTTACTTTGTTTCCCACTTACTCTCTTTGCAACTTCCTTGACATCTACATTATTTTGTACCAGAGCTTCACATTTTTCCTTGAACCACCAAGGGCACGTGTCTGACGCAGGATCCCTACCTTTGAGTAGTTTGAACGGACTAATCTCAGTAGTGCTATGGGGAGTTATACGATAAGTCCAAAGTTTCTGTCTGATACGGTTTAACCAATCCCCTTTCTCTTTGATGGCATCAGAGACAAAACCCTTTAAAACACGGTTGAAACGCTCAACCTGCCCGTTCTCATGTGGCTCGTAAAGAGATGTACACATGTGTTTGATGTTGCAGGATTGTAAGAACAATTTCATTTCAGCGGAGACTAATTGCACCCCATTATCAGAAACCAATACCGAAGGACAGCCTTCCCTAGCAAAAACTTCTTTAAAAAAAGAAATGACAACTTCAGAAGTGATTTTGGCTACAAATTTCACTTCTGGCCACTTAGAGTGGTAATCCACAATGACCAATGCAAAACGTGAACTTTCTGGCAACACTTGGAAGGGTCCTGAAATATCAAATGCTATCTTGCTCCACGGAAATTCTGGCCATTTCACTGTCTTAAGAGGTGGAACATGTAATTTTAACATCTTGTCGCTGTTACAGCACTCATTGCATTCTCTGACAGTACGGTCTATGAATCTATCCATTCCAGGCCACCAGAAATGTAACCTTATAATACGCTTCATGGCCGAGATTCCCGGATGGGTCTTGTGTGCTAATTTGAGAATAAGTTCTTGCACCCCACTTGGTGGAATACATTTTTCAGATTTGAAGAACAAATCCCCTTCACACCATAACTCTTCTGCTATGTTGTAAAATGGTAGCAGATCATATTCAACGTTATTCTTGCTGGGCCAACCTTCTAGAAGGTATTTCTTCAGCTTAACAAATTTCTCATCCTTATTCTGGCATTCTAACCAAAACTGTTCAGAAATATCTTGATACTGGGGAGATACTAAATCTGTCAATCCTAACACAAAATCAACTTCAGAAAGATTATTCACATTGTCTACTTTACTTTCACACGGAAGACGTGACAAACAGTCAGCAGTGACATTTTTCTTCCCTGGAATATATTCAACCTTAAAATTGTACTCCTGTAGCTTGGATGAAAGACGTGCAATCCTAGCTGTCGAATTCCAACCACCCCCGGCTGATAGGATATGCACCAAAGGTTTGTGGTCCGTTCTTAGAATAAACTCACTGCCCCAAATGTAAATCCTATAGTGTTCAATGGCCCACACACAAGCAAGCAACTCACGTTCAATAACCGCATATCTGCGTTCAGTTTCACTCAAAGTTCTGGAGGAGAAAGCTACGTTCCATTCTGCAACATCATCAGTTTGAGATAGCACACACCCAAGACCGTACAAACTTGCATCAGTGGTGATGATGCATTTTTTTCCAATTCTAAATGGTTTCAAAGTCGGGGAATTAACAATATCATGTTTGATATCTGTAAAAGCTTTTTCCTGTTCAGTTTCCCATACAAAATCGTTGCACTGTCTTAACAGTTTTCTTAAAGGTTCCATCTTGGTGGCAAAGTTCACAACAAATTTACTATAGTATTCACACATCCCGGAGAAAGAGAGAAGTTGTTCCTTATTCTTTGGGGCTGGAGCACAGAGGATGGCCTCAACATTAGATTTTTTAGGAACAAGACCTTCCCCCGACAAGGTGTGACCTAAGTATTCCACCGACTTCCTAAAAAGTTTGCACTTGTGTGCTTTGAGGGTAAGGCCAGATTTTTCTAATCTTTTGCATACAATACTCAAATGTGAACTATGTTCGGCCTCATTTTTTGAGAAAATTAAGATGTCATCCTGAAAGCATTTTACGAATTTATCAAGATCCCTAAAAATTTGAAACATAATACGTTGGAAAACGGAGGCAGCGGATGCTAATCCAAACGGCATCCTTCTATATTGAAATAGTCCCATAGGGGTAATGAAGGCTGTATATTTCTTGGAATCTTCAGTAAGCTCAATTTGATGATACGCAGATCTAAGGTCCAAGGTGGAAAAGATCTGCGCACCATCAAACAAGGAAACCAGCTCATTAATATTGGGGAGTGGATGACAGTCTATAACAATATTAGAGTTTAAAGCCCTCAAATCAATGCAGACCCTCAATTTCTGGTCAGGTTTGCGCACCAAAACGATGGGCGAAACCCACTCTGAAGATTCAATGGGCTCTATAATACTGTCCTTGAGTAGGTCATCCAACATTTCTTTTAGCTCATCCCTAACATTTAAAGGAACTCCCCTAAGCTTTTGTTTGACTGGGACAGCACCCTCCTTGAGAACAATTTTGTGTGCAAAATTTTCCAATCTTCCTAAACGGTCACAGAAAACTTTATTGAACTTTTCAGACCATGAAATAATTACATCATCCTTTCCATTAACATCAGAAACAGAGTTGATCATATCTTGTTCACTACAAAGAGAGATGGGATCCTTGGCACGTGGATTCAACGTGATGCCAAGTTCTCATTGATCATGCCAACCCAGAACATTGACTCCTTTGATAGCTATATAAAGCTTGATTTGAGCTGATCTACCTCTGAAACATAAAAGAACATCAAAGAAACCTTCAATATCGATAGTATTTCCATTGAAACTTTCAGCTAAAATGTCTGAAGGTTGTAAATCAGAAATATTGCAAACACTTGTTAACTTTTCGTTAAAATATTCTTTGGTAATAATTGTCCATGGAGATCCTGAATCTACCATAAGTTCAATAGCAATACCTGAGACATGAAAAGTACATTTGGGAGATTTCTTAGTGGTTGATCCAAGAATAGAGACAACATAGCCACGTTCAACTTCATGTTGTACTTCAACCACCCCAACAGAAGATACCTTTGAGGAAGAGGGAGTGACAGATCGTCCAGAACGAGGTTGAGAATTGTACCTCCTTTCTCTACATACGTTGCTGAAATGTCCTACCTTGTTACAAATATTACAAGTTCTGTTTATGGCAGGACAGCCCTGAAAAGAGGCTATATGTGATTTACTCCCACATCTGTAGCATAAAAGTGATGAACTATTAGAATCAAATCTTCTATTACCAATACCCACAGTATTTTTAAATTTAGATTGGAAAGGAACAACATTTTTTTCATCAACTTTGGATTTAACAATACACACTTCTTCTTCAGTGTTGGATTTAACAGAGTGAGAATTAGATGTTTGTTTCACAACGATATTCATCCATTTCTCTGACATTTCTGTAGACTTAGCAATAGCTATAGTTTCTTCCAGATTAGGATCACCTATACACCAAAGCTTATCTTGAATTTTTTTGTTTTTGACATGGACAATGATCTGATCGCGAATCATTTCATCTGCCATGGCACCAAAATTGCAATGTAAGGTTAATGCTCTTAGAGAAGTAAGAAAATCATCAAAGGATTCCTCTTGTTTTTGTGCTCTAGTATAAAATTTAAAACGATTCAACGCAATGTTAGCGGTAGGCTTAAAGCGTTTTTCCAACCTACCTAGAGCTTCAGTGTAAACATTCACAGAGTCACCACTACCACTAGGCGCAGCAAAAGGAGGCAAGGTCCTAAAGATTTCCTGACCCTCAGAGCCTAAACAATGTAACAAAATACTTTTTTTTCTTTCTGAACCCATACGCTCTCCATCAATAGCTTTCATATAATTGAAAAACTCCTCTTTCCACCTTGACCAAGGCAACGGTGGATCGCCCTTGACTTGTAAAAATTTTGCAGGAGGATCAAACTGCATGTTGTTAATAGTAAAATAGAATAATAAATTGAACAAACGAATAAAATGATAAAATATAAAAAAAAAACAAAATGTAAATATGCAGAAAAGGTAAAAGGTAAAATGTAACAGTACTTATGCCAATTGAAGTCAGCGTGGTCAGTGGCTTGTCAGTGGAGAAGAGGCGAAGCTGTGGTTTTAATAATGGTTGTGGAGCGCTTGGCGAGGTAAATAAACAGTGTGAACTGTAATTAAGAGAAGCGCTAGTAAAAAGGGCTAAAAACTAGATAAAATCAAAAAGAAACGAAGCAAAACGATGACTGGAAAAGGTTCCTTCGTGAAAGTTGATCGCCGTGTGAAGTTGCTAGGCAACCAAGAAACAAAATGGAGGCACGTGATGTAGCGTGCGTGTAGACGTCCAAACAATGCGTGCGTGATGACGCGAAGACGTTGTTAGCAGATCCAGACCAATGATAGCGTGGCTGGTAACGCAGGGTGATGACGCGGAGGCGTTGCTGGAAGTTACGGCCCAATTGTAGCTGGTTGCTAAGGAGCGCGTAGAAAACTGAAATGACTCCGACGATGTTCAAAGCGTCATCGCTAATTAACCAAGGCGATGACGTGTGCGCTGGCAACCAAAGCGTTGTCAAGGAATGAGGCAATGACGAGTGAATGTTGTCAAGGCAGCAGGAACACTCGTGAAGAAGTCGCGTTGTCAAGGCAGCAGAAACGCTCGTGAAGCGATCGCGCTATAAAGTACCAGCTTGAAAGATGCCAAAAGACATTTAAAGGTCAGAAAAGGAAAATAAATGCCACAAAAACATCCAAATTGCAGGGAAACGTTGGTAGAGACGTTGGTAGAAGCCAGTAGGTAGTGCAGGATGTCTTGGGTATTTTCAAAGCAGGCAGATCAGTAGAATTTTGTAAAAATAAGTAAATATATCCAAAAATGGGTTCAAACTCCGCTCCTGTGCTGTAGATGGCTGGAGTAAGGTTGTCCTCGTCGCCAATTTTGTAAAGATCCAAGGAAGCAGTTGTAGTTAAGATGATTTATTGAGCAGCACAGCATCCAGTCCTGACACAGCAGGACACAGGTTACAACTGACTAACAGTGGAGAATGCTGTATGAGCAAAGCTCTGTTAAGAATGCAGAGTTAAAAGGAAACACAGCATGGCTCATGCAGTTAAAGAGGTACAAGCATAAATAATATAGGCACTTAATAATAACAGGATATAACAGATGGTCTGTAACTGCAGAGGAGTTTTGGTTGATTCTGGCATAGAGGGGGTTGCCGTAGTGCAGTCTGCTGGTGATAAGGGCATGTGTGACTGTTTTTCTGGATTTAAAGGGGATCCATTTGAAGGTTTTATGGAGTATGCGGAGGGTGTTGAAGCAGGCTGAGAAGACGTGTTGACCTGGCAGTTGATAGTGAGCGATGAGTCCAGTATGATGCCGAGGTTACTTACGTGTATTGTCTGTCGGTGTGGGGCACAAGGTGTCGTCCCAAACTGCGAAGGATGAGCCGAGGTTGAGGACTTCTGTTTTCTCTGAGTTGAGTTTCAGGCAGCTCTTCTTCATCCAGGTTGCGACCGCTTTCATCCCTTCGTGAAAGTTGTGTCTGGTGATGTTGGGTTCCTTGGTGAGGGAGAGAATGAGCTGGATGTCATCAGCTTAGGCAAAGATGTTGAGCCTGTGGTTTCTGAGGATGGTTGCGAGGGGGGCCATGGAGATGTTGAAGAGGGTGAGGCTGAGGGCGTATCCCTAGGGTACTCCGCATCTAGTCTCTGTCTGTTCTAAGAGGTACGGCGGGAGTCTGACTCTGCCTGTGTGGAATGAGTGTATCCAATCGAAGGCCTTTCCTCAGATGCCTGAGTCGTGGAGTCTGGTGACTAGTGTGCAGTGGGGACTGTATCAGGACAGAAGTCCAGAACATTTTGGATTTGGGAGTGATTGAACCCTCAGATAGCCCTTGGGCTAGTCCAGTAGTCTTGGTACCAAAACCTCACACCCAGGGTGGTAAGAGATATGAGATTTTGTGTTGACTACAGGGGTCTCAATGCAGTCACTAGGACTGACGCCCATCCGATACCAAGAGCAGATGAGCTCATAGATATGTTGGCCTCGGCCAAATTTCTGAGCATATTTGATCAACCAGCTGGCTACTGGCAGATCAGATTAGCTGATGATGCATTCTCAACCCCTAGTGGACATTATTAATTTGTGGTAATGCCCTTTGGTCTGAAGAATGCACCTGCCACGTTTTAAAGGTTGATGAATAAAGTCCTAACAGGCCTGGAATACTATGGTGCAGCACATCTAGATTATATTGCTGTCTTTAGCTTCACATGGGCGGATCACCTGCTCCACTTGAAAAATGTTTTGGATGCCCTCCAAAAGGCAGGCCTAATTATCAAGTCTACTAAGTGCTAGATAGGGCAGAGTCAGGTTGTGTACCTAGGCCACCTTGTAGGTGGAGGCTAAGTTCAACCATTGCAGAGAAAAATCCAGGCCATCATGGACTGGGTTGCTCCCACTACCCAGGCTCAGGTCAGAGCTTTCTTGGGCCTGAGTGGGTACTACAGAAGATTTGTCAAGGTGTATGGATCCATTGTGACACCCCTTAATGACTTAACTTCTAAAAGAATGCCTAAGAAAGTTCAGTGGACAGTAAGCTGTCAAAAGGCATTTGATGACCTGAAGCAGGCCATGTGCACTGCACCAATTCTGCAAAGTCCTAACTACTCCAGAGAATTCATTGTCCAAACAGATGCATCTGAGTTGGGGGTAGGGGTTGTGCTGTCACAATTGAATGAGGAAGGTCAGGACCAGCCAGTAGCTTTTATTGGCAGAAGGCTGACTCCTAGAGAGAAACGTTGGTCAGCTATTGAGAGGGAGGCCTTTGCTTTGGTTTGGGCTCTGAAGAAGCTGAGGCCATGCCTGTTTGGCACTCACTTGACTGTTCAGACTGACCATAAGCCCCTCTTGTGGCTAAAACAGATGAAGGGTGAAAACCCCAAATTTTTGAGATGGTCTATTTCTCTACAGGGGATGGACTATACAGCGTAACATAGACCTGGGAGTAACCATGCCAATGCATAAGGACTCTCCTGATATTTCCACTTAGAAAAACAAGACTCAACTGGTCAAGGTTAGTTTAATGTCACTGCGTTTGGGGGGGAGGGAGTTGTGTAGGAGAGTAGGATCCACTTACTATGGTTACCCCCATTTTTTGCGGATGTTTCACTGTTTTTCGACTATCGTCTGGCTGGGGCCCTGCTAATCAGGACCCCATCCTAGATGTTCCCCCTCTAAATTGATTGCATGTACTTTAGGTACACTCCAGGTTGGTTACTGGGTTGCCCTTGTGAGTCTCTAGTATATGGTACCTTAGGTACCAAGGGCATAGGTACCTCAGAGGCCTACCAGGGGCTGAAGCATGTATCATGCCACCACTGGGAAACCTTCCAAAATGGCACCACAGGTCTGCTACTGCAGCCTGGGTAAGGTGGTGTAAGCACCCCTTACTAAGATATATGTTACCTATATCTACCTTTAAATACAGACACATATGAACCTATAAGTCACTCCTATGGCAGGCCTTGACAATAGGCACACGCCTGCATCGCTGCTGTGGCTCTGGGTCCTCTGAGGGTCCACCCCAGCACACGCCTGCATCGCTGCTGTGGCCCTGGGTCCTCTGAGGGTCCACCCTAGTACACGCCTGCATCGCTGCTGTGGCCTGGGACCTCTGAGGGTCCACCCCAGCACACTCCTGCATCGCTGCTGTGGCCCTGGGACATCTGAGGGTCCACCCCAGCACCCTCCTGCATCGCTGCTGTGGCCCTGGGACCGGAGGGTCCACCCCAGCACACTCCTGCATCGCTGCTGTGGTCATGGGACCTCTGAGGGTCCACCCCAGCACAGGCCTGCATCGCTGCTGTGGCCCTTGGAACTGACGGTCCACCCCAGCACATGCCTACATCACTGCTGTGGCCCTGGGTCCTCTGAGGGTCCACCCCAGCACACTCCTGCATCGCTGCTGTGGCCCTGGGACCTTAGGGTCCACCCCAGCACACGCCTGCATCGCTGCTGTGGCCCTGGGACCTGAGGGTCCAACCCAGCACACGCCTGCATCGCTGCTGTGGCCCTGGGTCCTGAGGGTCCACCCCAACACACGCCTGCATTGCTGCTCTGGCCCTGGGACCTGAGGGTCCACCCCAGCACACACCTGCATTGCTGCTGTGGCCCTGGGACCTCAGGGTCGATCCCAGCACACGCCTGCATCCTGCTGTGGCACTGGGACCTCTGAGGGTCCATCCCAGCACACGCCTGCATCGCTACTGAGGCCCTGGGACCTCTGAGGGTCCTTCCCAGCACACGCCTGCATCGCTGCTGAGGCCCTGGGACCTCTGAGGGTCCTTCCCAGCACACGCCTGCATCGCTGCTGTGGCCCTGGGACCTCTGAGGGTCCACCCCAGCACACGCCTGCATCGCTGCTGAGGCCCTGGGACCTCTGAGGGTCCACCCCAGCACCCTCCTGCATCGCTGCTGTGGCCCTGGGACCGGAGGGTCCACTCCAGCACACTACTGCATCGCTGCTGTGGTCATGGGACCTCGGAGGGTCCACCCCAGCACACGCCTGCATCGCTGCTGTGGCCCTTGGACCTGACGGTCCACCCCAGCACATGCCTACATCACTGCTGTGGCCCTGGGTCCTCTGAGGGTCCACCCCAGCACACTCCTGCATCGCTGCTGTGGCCCTGGGACCTTAGGGTCCACCCCAGCACACGCCTGCATCGCTGCTGTGGCCCTGGGACCTGAGGGTCTACCCCAACACACGCCTGCATCGCTGCTGTGGCCCTGGGACCTCTGAGTCCACCCCAGCACACACCTGCATTGCTGCTGTGGCCCTGGGACCTCAGGGTCGATCCCAGCACACGCCTGCATCCTGCTGTGGCACTGGGACCTCTGAGGGTCCATCCCAGCACACGCCTGCATCGCTGCTGAGGCCCTGGGACCTCTGAGGGTCCTTCCCAGCACACGCCTGCATCGCTGCTGAGGCCCTGGGACCTCTGAGGGTCCTTCCCAGCACACGCCTGCATCGCTGCTGTGGCCCTGGGACCTCTGAGGGCCCTTCCCAGCACACGCCTGCATCGCTGCTGAGGCCCTGGGACCTCTGAGGGTCTTTGCCAGCACACGCTTGCATCGCTGCTGTGGCCCTGGGACCTATGAGGGTCCACCCCAGCACATTTCTGCATCGCTGCTGTGGTCCTGGGACCTGAGGGTCCAACCCAGCACACGCCTGCATCACTGCGGTGGCCCTGGGTCCTGAGGGTCCACCCCAACACACGCCTGCATCGCTGCTGTGGCCCTGGGACCTGAGGGTCCACCCCAGCACATGCCTACATCACTGCTGTGGCCCATGGTCCTCTGAGGGTCCACCCCAGCACACTCCTGCATCGCTGCTGTGGCCCTGGGACCTTAGGGTCCACCCCAGCACACGCCTGCATCGCTGCTGTGGCCCTGGGACCTGAGGGTCCACCCCAGCACACACCTGCATCGCTGCTGTGGCCCTGGGACCTGAGGGTCTACCCCAACACACGCCTGCATCGCTGCTGTGGCCCTGGGACCTCTGAGTCCACCCCAGCACACACCTGCATTGCTGCTGTGGCCCTGGGACCTCAAGGTCGATCCCAGCACACGCCTGCATCCTGCTGTGGCACTGGGACCTCTGAGGGTCCATCCCAGCACACGCCTGCATCGCTGCTGAGGCCCTGGGACCTCTGAGGGTCCTTCCCAGCACACGCCTGCATCGCTGCTGAGGCCCTGGGACCTCTGAGGGTCCTTCCCAGCACACGCCTGCATCGCTGCTGTGGCCCTGGGACCTCTGAGGGCCCTTCCCAGCACACGCCTGCATCGCTGCTGAGGCCCTGGGACCTCTGAGGGTCTTTCCCAGCACACGCTTGCATCGCTGCTGTGGCCCTGGGACCTATGAGGGTCCACCCCAGCACACGCCTGCATCGCTGCTGTGGTCCTGGGACCTGAGGGTCCAACCCAGCACACGCCTGCATCACTGCTGTGGCCCTGGGTCCTGAGGGTCCACCCCAACACACGCCTGCATCGCTGCTGTGGCCCTGGGACCTGAGGGTCCACCCCAGCACACTCCTGCATCGCTGCTGTGGCCCTGGGACCTGAGGGTCCACCCCAACACACGCCTGCATCGCTGCTGTGGCCCTGGGACCTGAGGGTCCATCCAGCACACGCCTGCATCGCTGCTGTGGCCCTGGGACCTCAGAGTCCACCCCAACACACGCCTGCATTGCTGCTGTGGCCCTGGGACCTGAGGGTCCACCCCAGCACACGCCTGCATCGCTGTTGAGGCCTTGTGACCTAAGGGGCCACCCCAGCACACGCCTGCATCGCTGCTGTGGCCCTGGGACCTCTGAGGGTCCACCCCAGCACACACCTGCATCGCTGCTGTGGCCCTGGGACCTCTGGGGGTCCACCCCAGCACACGCCTGCATCGCTGCTCTGGCCCTGGGACCTTGGGGGTCCACCCCAGCACACGCCTGCATCGCTGCTGTGGTCCTGGGACCTGCGGGTTCACCCCAGCACACGCCTGCATCGCTGCTGTGGCCCTGGGACCTGAGGGTCAACCCCAGCACACTCCTGCATCGCTGCTGTGGCCCTGGGACCTGAGGGTCCACCCAGCACACGCCTGCATCGCTGCTGTGGCCCTGGGACCTGAGGGTCCACCCAGCACACTCCTGCATCGCTGCTGTGGCCCTGGGACCTGAGGGTCCACCCCAGCACACTCCTGCATCGCTGCTGTGGCCCTGGGACCTGTGAGGGTCCACCCCAGCACACGCCTGCATCGCTGCTTTGTCCCTGGGCCCTGAGGGTCCACCCCAGCACACTCCTGCATCGCTGCTGTGGCCCTGGGACCTGTGAGGGTCCACCCCAGCACACGCCTGCATCGCTGCTGTGTCCCTGGGCCCTGTGAGGGTCCACCCCAGCACACGCCTGCATCGCTGCTGGGGCCCTGAGACCTGAGGGTCCACCCCAACACACTCCTGCATCGCTGCTGTGGCCCTGGGACCTGAGGGTCCACCCAGCACACGCCTGCATCGCTGCTGTGGCCCTGGGACCTCTAAGGGTCCTTCCCAGCACACGCCTGCATCATAGCTGTGGCCGTGGGACCTCTAAGGGTCCTTCTCAGCACACTCCTGCATCGCTGCTGTGGCCCTGGGACATGAGGGTCCACCCCAGCACACTCTTGCATTGCTGCTGTGGCTCTGGAACCCGAGGGTCCAACCCAGCACACGCCTGCATCACTGCTGTGTCCCTGGGACCTCTGAGGGTCCTTCCCAGCACACGCCTGCATCGCTGCTGAGGCCCTGGGACCTCTGAGGGTCCTTCCCAGCACACGCCTGCATCGCTGCTGTGGCACTGGGACCTCTGAGGGTCCTTCCCAGCACACGCTTGCATCGCTGCTGTGGCCCTGGGACCTATGAGGGTCCACCCCAGCACACGCCTGCATCGCTGCTGTGGTCCTGGGACCTGAGGGTACAACCCAGCACACGCCTGCATCACTGCTGTGGCCCTGGGTCCTGAGGGTCCACCCCAACACACGCCTGCATTGCTGCTCTGGCCCTGGGACCTGAGGGTCCACCCCAGCACACTCCTGCATCGCTGCTGTGGCCCTGGGACCTGAGGGTCCACCCCAGCACACTCCTGCATCGCTGCTGTGGGCCTGGGACCTGTGAGGGTCCACCCCAGCACACGCCTGCATCGCTGCTGTGTCCCTGGGCCCTGTGAGGGTCCACCCCAGCACACGCCTGCATCGCTGCTGTGGCCCTGGGACCTGAGGGTCCACCCCAGCACACTCCTGCATCGCTGCTGTGGCCCTGGGACCTGTGAGGGTCCACCCCAGCACACGCCTGCATCGCTGCTGTGTCCCTGGGCCCTGTGAGGGTCCACCCCAGCACACGCCTGCATCGCTGCGGTGGTCCTGGGACCTCAGGGTCGATCCCAGCACACGCCTGCATCGCTGCTGGGGCCCTGGGACCTGAGGGTCCACCCCAACACACTCCTGCATCGCTGCTGTGGCCCTGGGACCTGAGGGTCCACCCAGCACACGCCTGCATCGCTGCTGTGGCCCTGGGACCTCTGAGGGTCCTTCCCAGCACACGCCTGCATCATAGCTGTGGCCGTGGGACCTCTAAGGGTCCTTCTCAGCACACTCCTGCATCGCTGCTGTGGCCCTGGGACCTGAGGGTCCACCCCAGCACACTCTTGCATTGCTGCTGTGGCTCTGGGACCCGAGGGTCCAACCCAGCACAAGCCTGCATCACTGCTGTGTCCCTGGGACCTCTGAGGATCCACTGCAGCACACGCCTGCATCACTGCTGTGTCCCTGGGACCTCTGAGGGTCCACCCCAGCACCCTCCTGCATCGCTGCTGTGGCCCTGGGACCGGAGGGTCCACCCCAGCACACTACTGCATCGCTGCTGTGGTCATGGGACCTCGGAGGGTCCACCCCAGCACACGCCTGCATCGCTGCTGTGGCCCTTGGACCTGACGGTCCACCCCAGCACATGCCTACATCACTGCTGTGGCCCTGGGTCCTCTGAGGGTCCACCCCAGCACACTCCTGCATCGCTGCTGTGGCCCTGGGACCTTAGGGTCCACCCCAGCACACGCCTGCATCGCTGCTGTGGCCCTGGGACCTGAGGGTCCACCCCAGCACACACCTGCATCGCTGCTGTGGCCCTGGGACCTGAGGGTCTACCCCAACACACGCCTGCATCGCTGCTGTGGCCCTGGGACCTCTGAGTCCACCCCAGCACACACCTGCATTGCTGCTGTGGCCCTGGGACCTCAGGGTCGATCCCAGCACACGCCTGCATCCTGCTGTGGCACTGGGACCTCTGAGGGTCCATCCCAGCACACGCCTGCATCGCTGCTGAGGCCCTGGGACCTCTGAGGGTCCTTCCCAGCACACGCCTTCATCGCTGCTGAGGCCCTGGGACCTCTGAGGGTCCTTCCCAGCACATGCCTGCATCGCTGCTGTGGCCCTGGGACCTCTGAGGGCCCTTCCCAGCACACGCCTGCATCGCTGCTGAGGCCCTGGGACCTCTGAGGGTCTTTCCCAGCACACGCTTGCATCGCTGCTGTGGCCCTGGGACCTATGAGGGTCCACCCCAGCACACGCCTGCATCGCTGCTGTGGTCCTGGGACCTGAGGGTCCAACCCAGCAAACGCCTGCATCACTGCTGTGGCCCTGGGTCCTGAGGGTCCACCCCAACACACGCCTGCATCGCTGCTGTGGCCCTGGGACCTGAGGGTCCACCCCAGCACACTCCTGCATCGCTGCTGTGGCCCTGGGACCTGAGGGTCCACCCCAACACACGCCTGCATCGCTGCTGTGGCCCTGGGACCTCAGAGTCCACCCCAACACACGCCTGCATTGCTGCTGTGGCCCTGGGACCTGAGGGTCCACCCCAGCACACGCCTGCATCGCTGTTGAGGCCTTGTGACCTAAAGGGCCACCCCAGCACACGCCTGCATCGCTGCTGTGGCCCTGGGACCTCTGAGGGTCCACCCCAGCACACACCTGCATCGCTGCTGTGGCCCTGGGACCTCTGGGGGTCCACCCCAGCACACGCCTGCGTCGCTGCTCTGGCCCTGGGACCTTGGGGGTCCACCCCAGCACACGCCTGCATCGCTGCTGTGGTCCTGGGACCTGCGGGTCCACCCCAGCACACGCCTGCATCGCTGCTGTGGCCCTGGGACCTGAGGGTCAACCCCAGCACACTCCTGCATCGCTGCTGTGGCCCTGGGACCTGAGGGTCCACCCAGCACACGCCTGCATCGCTGCTGTAGCCCTGGGACCTGAGGGTCCACCCAGCACACTCCTGCATCGCTGCTGTGGCCCTGGGACCTGAGGGTCCACCCCAGCACACTCCTGCATCGCTGCTGTGGCCCTGGGACCTGTGAGGGTCCACCCCAGCACACGCCTGCATCGCTGCTTTGTCCCTGGGCCCTGTGAGGGTCCACCCCAGCACACGCCTGCATCGCTGCTGTGGCCCTGGGACCTGAGCGTCCACCCAGCACACTCCTGCATCGCTGCTGTGGCCCTGGGACCTGAGGGTCCACCCCAGCACACTCCTGCATCGCTGCTGTGGCCCTGGGACCTGTGAGGGTCCACCCCAGCACACGCCTACATCGCTGCTGTGTCCCTGGGCCCTGTGAGGGTCCACCCCAGCACACGCCTGCATCGCTGCTGTGGCCCTGGGACCTGAGGGTCCACCCCAGCACACTCCTGCATCGCTGCTGTGGCCCTGGGACCTGTGAGGGTCCACCCCAGCACAGGCCTGCATCGCTGCTGTGTCCCTGGGCCCTGTGAGGGTCCACCCCAGCACACGCCTGCATCGCTGCTGTGGTCCTGGGACCTCAGGGTCGATCCCAGCACACGCCTGCATCGCTGCTGGGGCCCTGGGACCTGAGGGTCCACCCCAACACACTCCTGCATCGCTGCTGTGGCCCTGGGACCTGAGGGTCCACCCAGCACACGCCTGCATCGCTGCTGTGGCCCTGGGACCTCTAAGGGTCCTTCCCAGCACACGCCTGCATCATAGCTGTGGCCGTGGGACCTCTAAGGGTCCTTCTCAGCACACTCCTGCATCGCTGCTGTGGCCCTGGGACCTGAGGGTCCACCCCAGCACACTCTTGCATTGCTGCTGTGGCTCTGGGACCCGAGGGTCCAACCCAGCACACGCCTGCATCACTGCTGTGTCCCTGGGACCTCTGAGGGTCCTTCCCAGCACATGCCTGCATCGCTGCTGAGGCCCTGGGACCTCTGAGGGTCCTTCCCAGCACACGCCTGCATCGCTGCTGTGGCACTGGGACCTGAGGGTCCACCCCAGCACACTCCTGCATCGCTGCTGTGGCCCTGGGACCTGTGAGGGTCCACCCCAGCACACGCCTGCATCGCTGCTGTGTCCCTGGGCCCTGTGAGGGTCCACCCCAGCACACGCCTGCATCGCTGCGGTGGTCCTGGGACCTCAGGGTCGATCCCAGCACACGCCTGCATCGCTGCTGGGGCCCTGGGACCTGAGGGTCCACCCCAACACACTCCTGCATCGCTGCTGTGGCCCTGGGACCTGAGGGTCCACCCAGCACACGCCTGCATCGCTGCTGTGGCCCTGGGACCTCTGAGGGTCCTTCCCAGCACACGCCTGCATCATAGCTGTGGCCGTGGGACCTCTAAGGGTCCTTCTCAGCACACTCCTGCATCGCTGCTGTGGCCCTGGGACCTGAGGGTCCACCCCAGCACACTCTTGCATTGCTGCTGTGGCTCTGGGACCCGAGGGTCCAACCCAGCACAAGCCTGCATCACTGCTGTGTCCCTGGGACCTCTGAGGATCCACTGCAGCACACGCCTGCATCACTGCTGTGTCCCTGGGACCTCTGAGGGTCCACCCCAGCACCCTCCTGCATCGCTGCTGTGGCCCTGGGACCGGAGGGTCCACCCCAGCACACTACTGCATCGCTGCTGTGGTCATGGGACCTCGGAGGGTCCACCCCAGCACACGCCTGCATCGCTGCTGTGGCCCTTGGACCTGACGGTCCACCCCAGCACATGCCTACATCACTGCTGTGGCCCTGGGTCCTCTGAGGGTCCACCCCAGCACACTCCTGCATCGCTGCTGTGGCCCTGGGACCTTAGGGTCCACCCCAGCACACGCCTGCATCGCTGCTGTGGCCCTGGGACCTGAGGGTCCACCCCAGCACACACCTGCATCGCTGCTGTGGCCCTGGGACCTGAGGGTCTACCCCAACACACGCCTGCATCGCTGCTGTGGCCCTGGGACCTCTGAGTCCACCCCAGCACACACCTGCATTGCTGCTGTGGCCCTGGGACCTCAGGGTCGATCCCAGCACACGCCTGCATCCTGCTGTGGCACTGGGACCTCTGAGGGTCCATCCCAGCACACGCCTGCATCGCTGCTGAGGCCCTGGGACCTCTGAGGGTCCTTCCCAGCACACGCCTTCATCGCTGCTGAGGCCCTGGGACCTCTGAGGGTCCTTCCCAGCACATGCCTGCATCGCTGCTGTGGCCCTGGGACCTCTGAGGGCCCTTCCCAGCACACGCCTGCATCGCTGCTGAGGCCCTGGGACCTCTGAGGGTCTTTCCCAGCACACGCTTGCATCGCTGCTGTGGCCCTGGGACCTATGAGGGTCCACCCCAGCACACGCCTGCATCGCTGCTGTGGTCCTGGGACCTGAGGGTCCAACCCAGCAAACGCCTGCATCACTGCTGTGGCCCTGGGTCCTGAGGGTCCACCCCAACACACGCCTGCATCGCTGCTGTGGCCCTGGGACCTGAGGGTCCACCCCAGCACACTCCTGCATCGCTGCTGTGGCCCTGGGACCTGAGGGTCCACCCCAACACACGCCTGCATCGCTGCTGTGGCCCTGGGACCTCAGAGTCCACCCCAACACACGCCTGCATTGCTGCTGTGGCCCTGGGACCTGAGGGTCCACCCCAGCACACGCCTGCATCGCTGTTGAGGCCTTGTGACCTAAAGGGCCACCCCAGCACACGCCTGCATCGCTGCTGTGGCCCTGGGACCTCTGAGGGTCCACCCCAGCACACACCTGCATCGCTGCTGTGGCCCTGGGACCTCTGGGGGTCCACCCCAGCACACGCCTGCGTCGCTGCTCTGGCCCTGGGACCTTGGGGGTCCACCCCAGCACACGCCTGCATCGCTGCTGTGGTCCTGGGACCTGCGGGTCCACCCCAGCACACGCCTGCATCGCTGCTGTGGCCCTGGGACCTGAGGGTCAACCCCAGCACACTCCTGCATCGCTGCTGTGGCCCTGGGACCTGAGGGTCCACCCAGCACACGCCTGCATCGCTGCTGTAGCCCTGGGACCTGAGGGTCCACCCAGCACACTCCTGCATCGCTGCTGTGGCCCTGGGACCTGAGGGTCCACCCCAGCACACTCCTGCATCGCTGCTGTGGCCCTGGGACCTGTGAGGGTCCACCCCAGCACACGCCTGCATCGCTGCTTTGTCCCTGGGCCCTGTGAGGGTCCACCCCAGCACACGCCTGCATCGCTGCTGTGGCCCTGGGACCTGAGCGTCCACCCAGCACACTCCTGCATCGCTGCTGTGGCCCTGGGACCTGAGGGTCCACCCCAGCACACTCCTGCATCGCTGCTGTGGCCCTGGGACCTGTGAGGGTCCACCCCAGCACACGCCTACATCGCTGCTGTGTCCCTGGGCCCTGTGAGGGTCCACCCCAGCACACGCCTGCATCGCTGCTGTGGCCCTGGGACCTGAGGGTCCACCCCAGCACACTCCTGCATCGCTGCTGTGGCCCTGGGACCTGTGAGGGTCCACCCCAGCACAGGCCTGCATCGCTGCTGTGTCCCTGGGCCCTGTGAGGGTCCACCCCAGCACACGCCTGCATCGCTGCTGTGGTCCTGGGACCTCAGGGTCGATCCCAGCACACGCCTGCATCGCTGCTGGGGCCCTGGGACCTGAGGGTCCACCCCAACACACTCCTGCATCGCTGCTGTGGCCCTGGGACCTGAGGGTCCACCCAGCACACGCCTGCATCGCTGCTGTGGCCCTGGGACCTCTAAGGGTCCTTCCCAGCACACGCCTGCATCATAGCTGTGGCCGTGGGACCTCTAAGGGTCCTTCTCAGCACACTCCTGCATCGCTGCTGTGGCCCTGGGACCTGAGGGTCCACCCCAGCACACTCTTGCATTGCTGCTGTGGCTCTGGGACCCGAGGGTCCAACCCAGCACACGCCTGCATCACTGCTGTGTCCCTGGGACCTCTGAGGGTCCTTCCCAGCACATGCCTGCATCGCTGCTGAGGCCCTGGGACCTCTGAGGGTCCTTCCCAGCACACGCCTGCATCGCTGCTGTGGCACTGGGACCTCTGAGGGTCCTTCCCAGCACACGCTTGCATCGCTGCTGTGGCCCTGGGACCTATGAGGGTCCACCCCAGCACACGCCTGCATCGCTGCTGTGGTCCTGGGACCTGAGGGTCCAACCCAGCACACGCCTGCATCACTGCTGTGGCCCTGGGTCCTGAGGGTCCACCCCAACACACGCCTGCATTGCTGCTCTGGCCCTGGGACCTGAGGGTCCACCCCAGCACACTCCTGCATCGCTGCTGTGGCCCTGGGACCTGAGGGTCCACCCCAGCACACTCCTGCATCGCTGCTGTGGCCCTGGGACCTGTGAGGGTCCACCCCAGCACACGCCTGCATGGCTGCTGTGTCCCTGGGCCCTGTGAGGGTCCACCCCAGCACACGCCTGCATCGCTGCTGTGGCCCTGGGACCTGAGGGTCCACCCCAGCACACTCCTGCATCGCTGCTGTGGCCCTGGGACCTGTGAGGGTCCACCCCAGCACACGCCTGCATCGCTGCTGTGTCCCTGGGCCCTGTGAGGGTCCACCCCAGCACACGCCTGCATCGCTGCGGTGGTCCTGGGACCTCAGGGTCGATCCCAGCACACGCCTGCATCGCTGCTGGGGCCCTGGGACCTGAGGGTCCACCCCAACACACTCCTGCATCGCTGCTGTGGCCCTGGGACCTGAGGGTCCACCCAGCACACGCCTGCATCGCTGCTGTGGCCCTGGGACCTCTGAGGGTCCTTCCCAGCACACGCCTGCATCATAGCTGTGGCCGTGGGACCTCTAAGGGTCCTTCTCAGCACACTCCTGCATCGCTGCTGTGGCCCTGGGACCTGAGGGTCCACCCCAGCACACTCTTGCATTGCTGCTGTGGCTCTGGGACCCGAGGGTCCAACCCAGCACAAGCCTGCATCACTGCTGTGTCCCTGGGACCTCTGAGGATCCACTGCAGCACACGCCTGCATCACTGCTGTGGCCCTGGGCCCTGAGGGTCCACCCCAGCACACTCATGCATTGCTGCTGTGGCTCTGGGACCCGAGGGTCCAACCCAGCACACGCCTGCATCACTGCTGTGGCCCTGGGACCTCTGAGGGTCCTTCCCAGCACACGCCTGCATCGCTGCTGAGGCCCTGGGACCTCTGAGGGTCCTTCCCAGCACACGCCTGCATCGCTGCTGTGGCACTGGGACCTCTGAGGGTCCTTCCCAGCACACGCTTGCATCGCTGCTGTGGCCCTGGGACCTATGAGGGTCCACCCCAGCACACGCCTGCATCGCTGCTGTGGTCCTGGGACCTGAGGGTCCAAACCAGCACACGCCTGCATCACTGCTGTGGCCCTGGGTCCTGAGGGTCCACCCCAACACACGCCTGCATTGCTGCTCTGGCCCTGGGACCTGAGGGTCCACCCCAGCACACACCTGCATCACTGCTGTGGCCCTGGGACCTGAGGGTCCACCCCAACACACGCCTGCATCGCTGCTGTGGCCCTGGGACCTCTGAGTCCACCCCAACACACGCCTGCATTGCTGCTGTGGCCCTGGGACCTGAGGGTCCACCCCAGCACACGCCTGCATCGCTGTTGAGGCCTTGTGACCTGAGGGGCCACCCCAGCACACGCCTGCATCGCTGCTGTGACCCTGGGACCTCTGAGGGTCCACCCCAGCACATGCCTGCAGCGCTGCTGTGGCCTTGGGACCTCTGGGGGTCCACCCCAGCACACGCCTGCGTCGCTGCTGTGGCCCTGGGACCTTGGGGATCCACCCCAGCACACGCCTGCATCGCTGCTGTGGTCCTGGGACCTGCGGGTCCACCCCAGCACACGCCTGCATCGCTGCTGTGGCCCTGGGACCTGAGGGTCAACCCCAGCACACTCCTGCATCGCTACTGTGGCCCTGGGACCTGAGACTCCACCCCAACACACTCCTGCATCGCTACTGTGGCCCTGGGACCTGAGCGTCCACCCAGCACACGCCTGCATCGCTGCTGTGGCCCTGGGTCCTGCGGGTCCACCCCAGCACACTCCTGCATCGCTGCTGTGGCCCTAGGACCTCTTAGGGTCCACCCCAGCACATGCCTGCATCGCTGCTGTGGCCCTGGGACCTCTGAGGATCCACTGCAGCACACGCCAGCATCGCTGCTGTGGCCCTGGGACCTGAGGGTCCACCCAGCACACGCTTGCATCGCTGCTGTGGCCTTGGGACCTATGAGGGTCCACCCCAGCACACGCCTGCATCGCTGCTGTGGTCCTGGGACCTTGGGGGTCCAACCCAGCACACGCCTGCATCACTGCTGTGGCCCTGGGACCTATGAGGGTCCACACCAGCACACGCCTGCATCGCTGCTGTGGTCCTGGGACCTGAGGGTCCAACCCAGCACACGCCTGCATCACTGCTGTGGCCCTGGGTCCTGAGGGTCCACCCCAACACACGCCTGCATTGCTGCTCTGGCCCTGGGACCTGAGGGTCCACCCCAGCACACTCCTGCATCGCTGCTGTGGCCCTGGGACCTGAGGGTCCACCCCAGCACACTCCTGCATCGCTGCTGTGGCCCTGGGACCTGTGAGGGTCCACCCCAGCACACGCCTGCATCGCTGCTGTGTCCCTGGGCCCTGTGAGGGTCCACCCCAGCACACGCCTGCATCGCTGCTGTGGCCCTGGGACCTGAGGGTCCACCCCAGCACACTCCTGCATCGCTGCTGTGGCCCTGGGACCTGTGAGGGTCCACCCCAGCACACGCCTGCATCGCTGCGGTGGTCCTGGGACCTCAGGGTCGATCCCAGCACATGCCTGCATCGCTGCTGGGGCCCTGGGACCTGAGGGTCCACCCCAACACACTCCTGCATCGCTGCTGTGGCCCTGGGACCTGAGGGTCCACCCAGCACACACCTGCATCGCTGCTGTGGCCCTGGGACCTCTGAGGGTCCTTCCCAGCACACGCCTGCATCATAGCTGTGGCCGTGGGACCTCTAAGGGTCCTTCTCAGCACACTCCTGCATCGCTGCTGTGGCCCTGGGACCTGAGGGTCCACCCCAGCACACTCTTGCATTGCTGCTGTGGCTCTGGGACCCGAGGGTCCAACCCAGCACAAGCCTGCATCACTGCTGTGTCCCTGGGACCTCTGAGGATCCACTGCAGCACACGCCTGCATCACTGCTGTGGCCCTGGGACCTGAGGGTCCACCCCAGCACACTCTTGCATTGCTGCTGTGGCTCTGGGACCCGAGGGTCCAACCCAGCACACGCCTGCATCACTGCTGTGGCCCTGGGACCTCTGAGGGTCCTTCCCAGCACACGCCTGCATCGCTGCTGAGGCCCTGGGACCTCTGAGGGTCCTTCCCAGCACAAGCCTGCATCGTTGCTGTGGCACTGGGACCTCTGAGGGTCCTTCCCAGCACACGCTTGCATCGCTGCTGTGGCCCTGGGACCTATGAGGGTCCACCCCAGCACACGCCTGCATCGCTGCTGTGGTCCTGGGACCTGAGGGTCCAAACCAGCACACGCCTGCATCACTGCTGTGGCCCTGGGTCCTGAGGGTCCACCCCAACACACGCCTGCATTGCTGCTCTGGCCCTGGGACCTGAGGGTCCACCCCAGCACACACCTGCATCGCTGCTGTGGCCCTGGGACCTGAGGGTCCACCCCAACACACGCCTGCATCGCTGCTGTGGCCCTGGGACCTCTGAGTCCACCCCAACACACGCCTGCATTGCTGCTGTGGCCCTGGGACCTGAGGGTCCACCCCAGCACACGCCTGCATCGCTGTTGAGGCCTTGTGACCTGAGGGGCCACCCCAGCACACGCCTGCATCGCTGCTGTGGCCCTGGGACCTCTGAGGGTCCACCCCAGCACACGCCTGCATCGCTGCTGTGGCCCTGGGACCTCTGGGGGTCCACCCCAGCACACGCCTGCGTCGCTGCTGTGGCCCTGGGACCTTGGGGGTCCACCCCAGCACACGCCTGCATCGCTGCTGTGGTCCTGGGACCTGCGGGTCCACCCCAGCACACGCCTGCATCGCTGCTGTGGCCCTGGGACCTGAGGGTCGACCCCAGCACACTCCTGCATCGCTACTGTGGCCCTGGGACCTGAGAGTCCACCCCAACACACTCCTGCATCGCTACTGTGGCCCTGGGACCTGAGCGTCCACCCAGCACACGCCTGCATCGCTGCTGTGGCCCTGGGTCCTGCGGGTCCACCCCAGCACACTCCTGCATCGCTGCTGTGGCCCTGGGACCTCTTAGAGTCCACCCCAGCACATGCCTGCATCGCTGCTGTGGCCCTGGGACCTTTGAGGATCCACTGCAGCACACGCCTGCATCACTGCTGTGGCCCTGGGACCTGAGGGTCCACCCCAACACACGCCTGCATCGCTGCTGTGGCCCTGGGACCTGAGGGTCCACCCAGCACATGCCTGCGTCGCTGCTGTGGCCCTGGGACCTTGGGGATCCACCCCAGCACACGCCTGCATCGCTGCTGTGGTCCTGGGACCTGCGGGTCCACCCCAGCACACGCCTGCATCGCTGCTGTGGCCCTGGGACCTGAGGGTCAACCCCAGCACACTCCTGCATCGCTACTGTGGCCCTGGGACCTGAGACTCCACCCCAACACACTCCTGCATCGCTACTGTGGCCCTGGGACCTGAGCGTCCACCCAGCACACGCCTGCATCGCTGCTGTGGCCCTGGGTCCTGCGGGTCCACCCCAGCACACTCCTGCATCGCTGCTGTGGCCCTGGGACCTCTTAGGGTCCACCCCAGCACATGCCTGCATCGCTGCTGTGGCCCTGGGACCTCTGAGGATCCACTGCAGCACACGCCTGCATCGCTGCTGTGGCCCTGGGACCTGAGGGTCCACCCAGCACACGCTTGCATCGCTGCTGTGGCCTTGGGACCTATGAGGGTCCACCCCAGCACACGCCTGCATCGCTGCTGTGGTCCTGGGACCTTGGGGGTCCAACCCAGCACACGCCTGCATCACTGCTGTGGCCCTGGGACCTATGAGGGTCCACACCAGCACACGCCTGCATCGCTGCTGTGGTCCTGGGACCTGAGGGTCCAACCCAGCACACGCCTGCATCACTGCTGTGGCCCTGGGTCCTGAGGGTCCACCCCAACACACGCCTGCATCGCTGCTGTGGCCCTGGGACCTGTGAGGGTCCACCCCAGCACACGCCTGCATCGCTGCTGTGGCCCTGGGACCTGTGAGGGTCCACCCCAGCACACGCCTGCATCGCTGCTGTGTCCCTGGGCCCTGTGAGGGTCCACCCCAGCACACGCCTGCATCGCTGCTGTGGCCCTGGGACCTGAGGGTCCACCCCAGCACACTCCTGCATCGCTGCTGTGGCCCTGGGACCTGTGAGGGTCCACCCCAGCACACGCCTGCATCGCTGCGGTGGTCCTGGGACCTCAGGGTCGATCCCAGCACACGCCTGCATCGCTGCTGGGGCCCTGGGACCTGAGGGTCCACCCCAACACACTCCTGCATCGCTGCTGTGGCCCTGGGACCTGAGGGTCCACCCAGCACACACCTGCATCGCTGCTGTGGCCCTGGGACCTCTGAGGGTCCTTCCCAGCACACGCCTGCATCATAGCTGTGGCCGTGGGACCTCTAAGGGTCCTTCTCAGCACACTCCTGCATCGCTGCTGTGGCCCTGGGACCTGAGGGTCCACCCCAGCACACTCTTGCATTGCTGCTGTGGCTCTGGGACCCGAGGGTCCAACCCAGCACAAGCCTGCATCACTGCTGTGTCCCTGGGACCTCTGAGGATCCACTGCAGCACACGCCTGCATCACTGCTGTGGCCCTGGGACCTGAGGGTCCACCCCAGCACACTCTTGCATTGCTGCTGTGGCTCTGGGACCCGAGGGTCCAACCCAGCACACGCCTGCATCACTGCTGTGGCCCTGGGACCTCTGAGGGTCCTTCCCAGCACACGCCTGCATCGCTGCTGAGGCCCTGGGACCTCTGAGGGTCCTTCCCAGCACACGCCTGCATCACTGCTGTGGCACTGGGACCTCTGAGGGTCCTTCCCAGCACACGCTTGCATCGCTGCTGTGGCCCTGGGACCTTGGGGGTCCACCCCAGCACACGCCTGCATCGCTGCTGTGGTCCTGGGACCTGCGGGTCCACCCCAGCACACGCCTGCATCGCTGCTGTGGCCCTGGGACCTGAGGGTCAACCCCAGCACACTCCTGCATCGCTACTGTGGCCCTGGGACCTGAGAGTCCACCCCAACACACTCCTGCATCGCTACTGTGGCCCTGGGACCTGAGCGTCCACCCAGCACACGCCTGCATCGCTGCTGTGGCCCTGGGTCCTGCAGGTCCACCCCAGCACACTCCTGCATCGCTGCTGTGGCCCTGGGACCTCTTAGGGTCCACCCCAGCACACGCCTGCATCGCTGCTGTGGCCCTGGGACCTCTGAGGATCCACTGCAGCACACGCCTGCATCACTGCTGTGGCCCTGGGACCTGAGGGTCCACCCCAACACACGCCTGCATTGCTGCTCTGGCCCTGGGACCTGAGGGTCCACCCCAGCACACACCTGCATCGCTGCTGTGGCCCTGGGACCTGAGGGTCCACCCCAACACACGCCTGCATCGCTGCTGTGGCCCTGGGACCTCTGAGTCCACCCCAACACACGCCTGCATTGCTGCTGTGGCCCTGGGACCTGAGGGTCCACCCCAGCACACGCCTGCATCGCTGTTGAGGCCTTGTGACCTGAGGGGCCACCCCAGCACACGCCTGCATCGCTGCTGTGGCCCTGGGACCTCTGAGGGTCCACCCCAGCACACGCCTGCATCGCTGCTGTGGCCCTGGGACCTCTGGGGGTCCACCCCAGCACACGCCTGCGTCGCTGCTGTGGCCCTGGGACCTTGGGGGTCCACCCCAGCACACGCCTGCATCGCTGCTGTGGTCCTGGGACCTGCGGGTCCACCCCAGCACACGCCTGCATCGCTGCTGTGGCCCTGGGACCTGAGGGTCGACCCCAGCACACTCCTGCATCGCTACTGTGGCCCTGGGACCTGAGAGTCCACCCCAACACACTCCTGCATCGCTACTGTGGCCCTGGGACCTGAGCGTCCACCCAGCACACGCCTGCATCGCTGCTGTGGCCCTGGGTCCTGCGGGTCCACCCCAGCACACTCCTGCATCGCTGCTGTGGCCCTGGGACCTCTTAGAGTCCACCCCAGCACACGCCTGCATCGCTGCTGTGGCCCTGGGACCTTTGAGGATCCACTGCAGCACACGCCTGCATCACTGCTGTGGCCCTGGGACCTGAGGGTCCACCCCAACACACGCCTGCATCGCTGCTGTGGCCCTGGGACCTGAGGGTCCACCCAGCACATGCCTGCGTCGCTGCTGTGGCCCTGGGACCTTGGGGATCCACCCCAGCACACGCCTGCATCGCTGCTGTGGTCCTGGGACCTGCGGGTCCACCCCAGCACACGCCTGCATCGCTGCTGTGGCCCTGGGACCTGAGGGTCAACCCCAGCACACTCCTGCATCGCTACTGTGGCCCTGGGACCTGAGACTCCACCCCAACACACTCCTGCATCGCTACTGTGGCCCTGGGACCTGAGCGTCCACCCAGCACACGCCTGCATCGCTGCTGTGGCCCTGGGTCCTGCGGGTCCACCCCAGCACACTCCTGCATCGCTGCTGTGGCCCTGGGACCTCTTAGGGTCCACCCCAGCACATGCCTGCATCGCTGCTGTGGCCCTGGGACCTCTGAGGATCCACTGCAGCACACGCCTGCATCGCTGCTGTGGCCCTGGGACCTGAGGGTCCACCCAGCACACGCTTGCATCGCTGCTGTGGCCTTGGGACCTATGAGGGTCCACCCCAGCACACGCCTGCATCGCTGCTGTGGTCCTGGGACCTTGGGGGTCCAACCCAGCACACGCCTGCATCACTGCTGTGGCCCTGGGACCTATGAGGGTCCACACCAGCACACGCCTGCATCGCTGCTGTGGTCCTGGGACCTGAGGGTCCAACCCAGCACACGCCTGCATCACTGCTGTGGCCCTGGGTCCTGAGGGTCCACCCCAACACACGCCTGCATCGCTGCTGTGGCCCTGGGACCTGTGAGGGTCCACCCCAGCACACGCCTGCATCGCTGCTGTGGCCCTGGGACCTGTGAGGGTCCACCCCAGCACACGCCTGCATCGCTGCTGTGTCCCTGGGCCCTGTGAGGGTCCACCCCAGCACACGCCTGCATCGCTGCTGTGGCCCTGGGACCTGAGGGTCCACCCCAGCACACTCCTGCATCGCTGCTGTGGCCCTGGGACCTGTGAGGGTCCACCCCAGCACACGCCTGCATCGCTGCGGTGGTCCTGGGACCTCAGGGTCGATCCCAGCACACGCCTGCATCGCTGCTGGGGCCCTGGGACCTGAGGGTCCACCCCAACACACTCCTGCATCGCTGCTGTGGCCCTGGGACCTGAGGGTCCACCCAGCACACACCTGCATCGCTGCTGTGGCCCTGGGACCTCTGAGGGTCCTTCCCAGCACACGCCTGCATCATAGCTGTGGCCGTGGGACCTCTAAGGGTCCTTCTCAGCACACTCCTGCATCGCTGCTGTGGCCCTGGGACCTGAGGGTCCACCCCAGCACACTCTTGCATTGCTGCTGTGGCTCTGGGACCCGAGGGTCCAACCCAGCACAAGCCTGCATCACTGCTGTGTCCCTGGGACCTCTGAGGATCCACTGCAGCACACGCCTGCATCACTGCTGTGGCCCTGGGACCTGAGGGTCCACCCCAGCACACTCTTGCATTGCTGCTGTGGCTCTGGGACCCGAGGGTCCAACCCAGCACACGCCTGCATCACTGCTGTGGCCCTGGGACCTCTGAGGGTCCTTCCCAGCACACGCCTGCATCGCTGCTGAGGCCCTGGGACCTCTGAGGGTCCTTCCCAGCACACGCCTGCATCACTGCTGTGGCACTGGGACCTCTGAGGGTCCTTCCCAGCACACGCTTGCATCGCTGCTGTGGCCCTGGGACCTTGGGGGTCCACCCCAGCACACGCCTGCATCGCTGCTGTGGTCCTGGGACCTGCGGGTCCACCCCAGCACACGCCTGCATCGCTGCTGTGGCCCTGGGACCTGAGGGTCAACCCCAGCACACTCCTGCATCGCTACTGTGGCCCTGGGACCTGAGAGTCCACCCCAACACACTCCTGCATCGCTACTGTGGCCCTGGGACCTGAGCGTCCACCCAGCACACGCCTGGATCGCTGCTGTGGCCCTGGGTCCTGCAGGTCCACCCCAGCACACTCCTGCATCGCTGCTGTGGCCCTGGGACCTCTTAGGGTCCACCCCAGCACACGCCTGCATCGCTGCTGTGGCCCTGGGACCTCTGAGGATCCACTGCAGCACACGCCTGCATCACTGCTGTGGCCCTGGGACCTGAGGGTCCACCCCAACACACGCCTGCATCGCTGCTGTGGCCCTGGGACCTGAGGGTCCACCCAGCACACGCCTGCATCGCTGCTGTGGCCCTGGGACCTGAGGGTCCACCCAGCACACTCCTGCATCGCTGCTGTGGCCCTGGGACCTGAGGGTCCACCCCAGCACACTCCTGCATCGCTGCTGTGGCCCTGGGACCTGAGGGTCCACCCCAGCACACTCCTGCATCGCTGCTGTGGCCCTGGGACCTGTGAGGGTCCACCCCAGCACACGCCTGCATCGCTGCTGTGTCCCTGGTCCCTGTGAGGGTCCACCCCAGCACACGCCTGCATCGCTGCTGTGGTCCTGGGACCTCAGGGTCGATCCCAGCACACGCCTGCATCGCTGCTGGGGCCCTGGGACCTGAGGGTCCACCCCAACACACTCCTGCATCGCTGCTGTGGCCCTGGGACCTGAGGGTCCACCCAGCACACGCCTGCATCGCTGCTGTGGCCCTGGGACCTCTGAGGGTCCTTCCCAGCACACGCCTGCATCATAGCTGTGGCCGTGGGACCTCTAAGGGTCCTTCTCAGCACACTCCTGCATCGCTGCTGTGTCCCTGGTCCCTGTGAGAGTCCACCCCAGCACACGCCTGCATCGCTGCTGTGGTCCTGGGACCTCAGGGTCGATCCCAGCACACGCCTGCATCGCTGCTGGGGCCCTGGGACCTGAGGGTCCACCCCAGCACACTCCTGCATCGCTGCTGTGGCCCTGGGACCTGTGAGGGTCCACCCCAGCACACGCCTGCATCGCTGCGGTGGTCCTGGGACCTCAGGGTCGATCCCAGCACACGCCTGCATCGCTGCTGGGGCCCTGGGACCTGAGGGTCCACCCCAACACACTCCTGCATCGCTGCTGTGGCCCTGGGACCTGAGGGTCCACCCAGCACACACCTGCATCGCTGCTGTGGCCCTGGGACCTCTGAGGGTCCTTCCCAGCACACGCCTGCATCATAGCTGTGGCCGTGGGACCTCTAAGGGTCCTTCTCAGCACACTCCTGCATCGCTGCTGTGGCCCTGGGACCTGAGGGTCCACCCCAGCACACTCTTGCATTGCTGCTGTGGCTCTGGGACCCGAGGGTCCAACCCAGCACAAGCCTGCATCACTGCTGTGTCCCTGGGACCTCTGAGGATCCACTGCAGCACACGCCTGCATCACTGCTGTGGCCCTGGGACCTGAGGGTCCACCCCAGCACACTCTTGCATTGCTGCTGTGGCTCTGGGACCCGAGGGTCCAACCCAGCACACGCCTGCATCACTGCTGTGGCCCTGGGACCTCTGAGGGTCCTTCCCAGCACACGCCTGCATCGCTGCTGAGGCCCTGGGACCTCTGAGGGTCCTTCCCAGCACACGCCTGCATCACTGCTGTGGCACTGGGACCTCTGAGGGTCCTTCCCAGCACACGCTTGCATCGCTGCTGTGGCCCTGGGACCTTGGGGGTCCACCCCAGCACACGCCTGCATCGCTGCTGTGGTCCTGGGACCTGCGGGTCCACCCCAGCACACGCCTGCATCGCTGCTGTGGCCCTGGGACCTGAGGGTCAACCCCAGCACACTCCTGCATCGCTACTGTGGCCCTGGGACCTGAGAGTCCACCCCAACACACTCCTGCATCGCTACTGTGGCCCTGGGACCTGAGCGTCCACCCAGCACACGCCTGGATCGCTGCTGTGGCCCTGGGTCCTGCAGGTCCACCCCAGCACACTCCTGCATCGCTGCTGTGGCCCTGGGACCTCTTAGGGTCCACCCCAGCACACGCCTGCATCGCTGCTGTGGCCCTGGGACCTCTGAGGATCCACTGCAGCACACGCCTGCATCACTGCTGTGGCCCTGGGACCTGAGGGTCCACCCCAACACACGCCTGCATCGCTGCTGTGGCCCTGGGACCTGAGGGTCCACCCAGCACACGCCTGCATCGCTGCTGTGGCCCTGGGACCTGAGGGTCCACCCAGCACACTCCTGCATCGCTGCTGTGGCCCTGGGACCTGAGGGTCCACCCCAGCACACTCCTGCATCGCTGCTGTGGCCCTGGGACCTGAGGGTCCACCCCAGCACACTCCTGCATCGCTGCTGTGGCCCTGGGACCTGTGAGGGTCCACCCCAGCACACGCCTGCATCGCTGCTGTGTCCCTGGTCCCTGTGAGGGTCCACCCCAGCACACGCCTGCATCGCTGCTGTGGTCCTGGGACCTCAGGGTCGATCCCAGCACACGCCTGCATCGCTGCTGGGGCCCTGGGACCTGAGGGTCCACCCCAACACACTCCTGCATCGCTGCTGTGGCCCTGGGACCTGAGGGTCCACCCAGCACACGCCTGCATCGCTGCTGTGGCCCTGGGACCTCTGAGGGTCCTTCCCAGCACACGCCTGCATCATAGCTGTGGCCGTGGGACCTCTAAGGGTCCTTCTCAGCACACTCCTGCATCGCTGCTGTGGCCCTGGGACCTGAGGGTCCACCCCAGCACACTCTTGCATTGCTGCTGTGGCTCTGGGACCCGAGGGTCCAACCCAGCACACGCCTGCATCACTGCTGTGTCCCTGGGACCTCTGAGGATCCACTGCAGCACACGCCTGCATCACTGCTGTGTCCCTGGGACCTCTGAGGGTCCACCCCAGAACACGCCTGCATCGCTGCTGTGGTCCTGGGACCTGAGGGTCCACCCCAAGACACGCCTGCATCGCTGCTGTGGCCCTGGGACCTGAGGGTCCACCCCAGCACACGCCTGCATCACTGCTGTGGCCCTGGGACCTGAGGGTCAACCCCAGGACACTCCTGCATCTCTGCTGGGGCCCTGGGACCCGAGGGTCCACTGCAGCACATGCCTGCATCGCTGCTGTTGCCCTGGGACCTGATGGTCCACCCCAGCACACGCCTGCATCGCTGCTGTGGCCCTGGGACCTCAGGGTCGATCCCAGCACACACCTGCATCCTGCTGTGGCCCTGGGACCTCTGAGGGTCCATCCCAGCACACGTCTGCATCGCTGCTGTGGGCCTGGGACCTCTGAGGGTCCTTCCCAGCACACGCCTGCATCGCTGCTGTGGCCCTGGGTCCTCTGAGGGTCCTTCCCAGCACACGCCTGCATCGCTGCTGTGGCCCTGGGACCTCTGAGGGTCCTTCCCAGCACACGCCTGCATCGCTGCTGTGGGCCTGGGACCTCTGAGGGTCCTTCCCAGCACACGCCTGCATCGCTGATGTGGCCCTGGGACCTCTGAGGGTCCTTCCCAGCACACGCCTGCATCGCTGCTGTGGCTGTGGGACCTCTAAGGGTCCTTCTCAGCACACTCCTGCATCGCTGCTGTGGCCCTAGGACCTCTTAGGGTCCACCCCAGCACACACCTGCATCGCTG
Organism: Lissotriton helveticus; assembly: GCF_964261635.1. Classification (NCBI taxonomy): domain Eukaryota; kingdom Metazoa; phylum Chordata; class Amphibia; order Caudata; family Salamandridae; genus Lissotriton; species Lissotriton helveticus. The sequence goes on from NC_136062.1 coordinate 461,505,999, forward strand.
CTGTGGCCCTGGGACCTGAGGGTCCACCCCAGCACACGCCTGCATCGCTGCTGTGGCCCTGGGACCTGAGGGTCCACCCCAGCACACGCCTGCATCGCTGCTGTGGCCCTGGGACCTGAGAGTCCACCCCAGAAAAAGCCTGCATTGCTGCTGTGGCCCTGGGACCTGAGGGTCCACCCCAGCACACGCCTGCATCGCTGCTGTGGCCCTGGGACCTGAGAGTCCACCCCAGAAAAAGCCTACATTGCTGCTGTGGCCCTGGGACCTCTGGGTCCACCCCAGCACACGCCTGCATTGCTGCTCTGGCCCTGGGACCTGAGGGTCCACCCCAACACACGCCTGCATTGCTGCTGTGGCCCTGGGACCTGAGGGTCCACCCCAACACACGCCTGCATCGCTGCTGTGGCCCTGGGACCTGAGGGTCCACCCCAACACACTCCTGCATTGCTGCAGTGGCCCTGGGACCTGAGGGTCCACCCAGCACACGCCTGCATCGCTGCTGTGGCCCTGGGACCTGAGGGTCCACCCCAACACACTCCTGCATTGCTGCTGTGGCCCTGGGACCTGAGGGTCCACCCAGCACACGCATGCATCGCTGCTGTGGCCCTGGGACCGGAGGGTCCACCCCAGAACAAGCCTGCATCGCTGCTGTGGCCCTGGGACCTGAGGGTCCACCCAGCACACGCCTGCATCACTGCTGTGGCCCTGGGACCTGAGGGTCCACCCCAGCACACACCTGCATCGCTGCTGTTGCCCTGGGTCCTGAGGGTCCACCCAGCACACGCCTGCATCACTGCTGTAGCCCTGGGACCTGAGGGTCCACCCCAGCACACACCTGCATCGCTGCTGTGGCCCTGGGTCCTGAGGGTCCACCCCAACACACTCCTGCATCACTGCTGTGGCCCTGGGACCTGAGGGTCCACCCAGCACACGCCTGCATCACTGCTGTGGCCCTGGGACCTGAGGGTCCACCCCAGCACACACCTGCATCGCTGCTGTGGCCCTGGGTCCTGAGGGTCCACCCAGCACACGCCTGCATCGCTGCTGTGGCCCTGGGTCCTGAGGGTCCACCCCAAGACACGCCTGCATCGCTGCTGTGGCCCTGGGTCCTTCTGTTGCCCCACATTATCTTCAGACCATTTAACCCGGCTCCGGCAATGCGGACATCCCAATAGGTCAGCAGAGGGATCTTCCACACAGAGCTTCCTGACAGATTCTCACACCTGCGATTCCCCATGCGGCTGACGACCCACAACACCCCAGCTCAATTACACAGCACGATTAGTGTCACTAGAAGTCTGCATGCCACCTTCCACATATTAAAGGGTACATACCGGGGGTGAATGTCCTCACCCCTAAACCGCGCACATATTGAATGAGGCACCGACAACCGTTGTGTTAGCCTGGAACTAAGGTAAATGTGCAGGTGGTGTCTGCATGAGAGGACTGTACTGTTTACCTCCTATAATGAAGCTGGCCAGTGTTTGGATTCACTGCAGAATTACTAGACTGTATAAGCGGCGGTTCCACTATTCTCTGAAGAGGGGTGTCCATTGCCGGTCTGGGAAGGCTAGACCCATGCCACATTTTCAGTCTGACCACTGTCCATATAAATGATTTATTTTTAGCTGCATTGTATCTAAGTACCGTTATGTGGATATCTGGAAAATCTGTGCTCTGTACCTGGCCTTCCTGGACTTACGTTGGACGCCCCTCCGCTAACACTACTACCAAAATGCTCCGTTGTATTAGAGATTCGAGGGTGTGCATTTTACCTCTCATACCCACAGTAGCATGTGCTTTGTGAATGCCCTAACCCTCAGTGAGTGACACACTGGAGAGTGGGACCTCAGTGGAGATACACCTAATGTAAATTCTTCTCTCCTTTCCTGTGGCATCCAACTGTAGAACAAATATGCAATTTTTTTATTTTTTTATTTTATTTTATGCGTTTTATGCGTTTATTTTATTTTATGCGGACTTTACCCGAAGGTGTCAGAGCGCTTCACAATAGGAACAGTAATGAAACATGAGGAAAATATGCGGCATGTTACAAAAGCAAACGTTACGTTACATAAGGCAATAGTGACAATTGTGCATGTGTCAAGAACAAACAAAATACAAGAGGTAGCAAATGATATGTTACAAGAGGAAAAAAAGTGACATGTGTATATGTTACAAAGGCGTACAAAGTACAAATAGAGGTAGAATACTGCTCTAGATGGCAGATACTCAAAACACAAGAACAAACGTTACGTTACATGAGGCAATGGTCGTAATTGTGCATGCATCAAAAGCAAACAATGTACAAGAGGTAGCAAATGATACATTACAAGAGGGAAAGTGAGGTGCGCATGTTACAAAGGAGTACACAATACAAGTAGGAGTATAATACTGCAATAAATGGCAGACTCTCAAATCACAAGAACACATTGGGAAGGCACTTCTATAGTCATGTAGAACAGAGGGGCAGATTTACAATTACTGGCGCATCCCTGCATATCAGCAGAGATGCGCCAGTAATTGTGCGCCTCAGCTCCGCCACCCATGATGCGCCGCATTCACAATGTGGTGCACCATGGGGCAAAAACGGCACAGATGCGCACGCATCTGTGCCGTAAAGGTGACGCATTGCTGGAGTTGCGTCGCAAGCGCGACGCAGCTCCAGCAATGCTCGGGGGTGCCCTATTCTCCCAATGCTGCGTCAATCCTTACGACTGCTTCAAGCAGGCGCAGGGTTTTGATGCAGCATTGGCCTAAAAGTGACTGAGTGAAATCTTGTAGATTTCACTCAGCCACTTTTAGGAGGCGTTCCTGTGATGGAACGCCCCCCCCCCACGCAGGAACGCCTATTTGTGGCGCAAGGCTTTACAACGTGACGCATCTCCCAGATGCATCACGTTGTAAGTAGCCTGCACCATGGCGCAGGATTTGCGCCGCCGCTGCGTCACAAAAGTGACGCAACAGCGGCCTAAATGAGACGCAAGAGGCTTGTAAATCTGTCCCCCGTGTCAGCCTTCCAGGCAGAAACCTCACAATTTGCGCTCCTGACTTGTGGCACTGGAAGAAGAAGAAAAAATACACGAACCTGAAATGCCTGCACTTACTTCTGTGGGTGTCGGGCTCCCAAGCACTGAGATATCTGGGGAGTGTGCTCCACTGCTCCTGCGTGGATGCGGACTTTGGTGCAGGCTAGAGTCTGAGTAGCAGAATGCCTTCCTTCTTAATGACTCCCCAAGCACCGTGCTGAAGAGGGTCTTACAATAAGTGCCTCTTTGCCCCAATATTTCCGTCCCGTGTTTCGCTGTTACCAGTGTCATCTACTTCCTGTCCGAGCTTCATTCTATTCCCGGGTCACTGCCACCGATTGTTTCCTCGTGCCCATGTCAATATTTCGGAAAAGGGGGTGGTGATGAACAGAGTGTCTGAATTAAGCAGACTGACCACTCTTACCCAGTCCAAAGATCAGGGCTTGATCCATCACCGTTATTTAGCTCACTGCCCCATCCCAGCTCAGAACCTGGCTATATGCAAATTAGTCTGTTCCTGTCCCAGTGCATGATGGGAACAGGGCAGACCAAACTACCAAGCGGTGATGGATCAAGCCCTGATCTTTGGACTGGGTAAGAGTGGTCTGCTTAATTCAGACACTCTATTCATCACCACCCCCTTTTTTGAATCGCATGTCAATATTTCGACACCGACCCAAGAGTCTGTGTTGTCCGTTCTCAGTTTCTATCCTAGAGTATCCATCCCCGCCCATTATCCATGCACCGTGGTGTGCCTTTGAGGCATGTTTCCTAAGTCACGACAATTTTATACAGTGAATGCTACAAACTGGCCTGCCTTGATGCGCTTGAATAATCAATCGTATTGTGCCTTACTAGTTTCATGGGCCTCTGAAGAATGAAAGGCTGAGCAGTTTCCGTCGGTATTTGAACTTGCAGTTTAATAGATACTGTTAGCGCGTGGTATGTGGTACCCATTTATCCTCGTAAAATGAAATTAATGGTAGGTAGCTCTTGCCCATTTGACCTTATGACCTGTTGTGCACCGTGGGGGCCGCAGTCACCTGAGAAAACGAGCGTGGCGTGTTTCTGTTAAACTGTTACAGTGTTTGAAAATATTGTATTTTTTGTAAATTAAAATTTTAAACATAGGATGCAATTTGACTTAGTGACTGTAAATGAAAGCCTAAATAGCACGTAAATTTATCTGACAATGAATTCCTCACAAAATAATAATGCGCTTTATACAGCGCATTCTGCCAATAGGTCGCGCCTTTGGGACCTTATAAGTGTTTAGCCATGCAGCAGTTGATGTTGTTGCACCAAGGTTATTGTGCTGCAGAACTAAATACTTATAGGGTCCCAAAGGCAAGACCTATTGGCTATGCCAATGCTTGTGTTTTAAAGCATTTCTCGCTTCCAATCAGCATCAGAGCATTAATTGTGCCACTGGTAACATATTTATGAGCATATAGTGCTTATTGATGCAGTAAAACACAACATCTATCTTAATACTACCAATAAACTTTAAATGTACACAAGTGGTAGTGAGCACTGTCAAAGCCAGTAGGTCGGGGCTTGGCAAGCAGGTGCACTGGTTATTTTTAAAATAGTTTTTATCGCTAAATTGCTGGGCTATGCTACAAAAATGAGAAGAAAACATGCTGCTGCCTACATTTGGTGGCAATATACTTTATTTAGATGTTTAAATTAAAAAAACATAAACATAGCAGGTTTACCCTATTGGTCACAAATAGGTTGCCTTTTAAATTATCTTACTGAGTTAAGGCACCTGCTCCTTAGATCTTTGTCTACCCAGAAATTTCCAGGATATAATAACCGTAAGATAACTTTCGTTCTCAATGCACTTTCTGGAAAGATCTATGTGCAGTCTACTTATAAGTTTGACTCATCATAAAATAGCATAAAGAGTTGATGTGGCTGAAATCATATTTCATGTAGATAGCTCAGTGGAGCAATCCTTTTGCTCCAGAGATCCTTGTATTACTTACAAGTCATTGGTTAAATCCTTGTAATATAGCACAGTTGAACCGGCATCAAGGAGATGTATGAAAATTGCTACAACCTTATTGGTTTCTCTGCAAATTTCATTATTCTAAGGTTTCTAAAAAGTGGTTCCTTTGGGTAGAGATAAATACTTATTGGTACAGTCAACATCAACCACTGCGTTCTGTAGACACCACAGACATTTCAGATCCTGATCATGGATGGTATGCGACTCCTCCATCGTGGAACCCCCACTGTCCTATGTAAAATGTCCTGTGTATAGACTTCCACACGTGAATGAGTCATTGCATTAGTAAAATATCTGTGTAATGTAAAGTGATCTGACAGACTATGTTGTGATAAGTTGTACTATAATATAAATGAAAGTAAATACATTTGGAAATGGTTATTTATTTATAAAGTCTTATATAGCGCGAACGTGACCCACGAGGGTATCAGGGCGCTTTACAATAGAAGAATAAAGAGTGGAAGAGGTAGTCAACACAAACAAAATGTCAATTTGTCATAATGGAGCAATAGCATATGCAGAACAAATTACATTAGACATTGTGCTATCAGCAGCACAGATCTATATCCCACGAAAAACATTAATAAGCAAACAATTGTGGAGCAACAGGGGATGTGATAAAAGACATACAGCCAAATACGTCCCATACTTAGATTTAGGACATGAATTTGTTCATTAATAGACTTTTTACTTCCTTTTTGAATACAGTAAGGGGTGTGATTCCACGCACTCGGGATGGTAGGGAGTTCCAAATCTTTGGAGCAATCCCTGAGAAAGCTCTACAGCCTGTTCTCTTCTTCCTGAAGCATTGGGGTTTCAGAAGTAGAGTGCTCGCACTTCGTAGTTGTCTGCAGCCTCCTGATTTTTCCATCTTTAGCGCCAAGTAGCTGGGTGTATTGTTGTGAATTGCTTTGTGCGTCATGCATGCCACTTTAAGATGTATTCTTGCTTCATAAGGCAACCAGTGCAGTGCTTTCAAGGTTGGTGAGATGTGATTGTTTCTTTTGGTTCCTGATACCAGTCTAGCCGCAGCATTCAGAGCTGCTCTCAACGGTGAAAACCTGTATTTCGGGAGACCAGCGAGGGTGGTACTTCCGTAGTCTAGTCGTGGTAGTACAAGAGCTTGTACAGCAACTTTTAAGTCAGCCTGAGGGAGGAAGGGTTTAAGTTTTCTTAATATACTCATTTTGTCATTAGCTCCCTTGGTGGCATTAGAGATGTGCGACTGCATATTCAAGTGTTTGTCAATGGTGACACCTAGGGATTTAGCCGAGTCTATGATGAGGGGGACACAGTCAAAGGAGGTTAGGTGTTTTAACCAGAGGTCTATCTTTGGGGTGTAGTTTGGTGGTGAGATGAGAATGAATTCCGTTTTTTTGGTGTTTAGCATGAGATGGTTGTTGGTGAGCCAGCTTTGCGTGTTCAGAAGCGTAGTATTAAGAGCAACGAAGTCATCTGGCAAGGTGATTTTAAGGTATAGCTAGGTGTCATCCGCATAAAGGTGATATAGAATGTTCGCAGAATTCAGAGCATTCGCCAGGGGCTCCATTAACAAATTGAAGAGAATGGGTGAAAGGGCAGATCCCTGAGGTACACCAAGAGTGACCATGGATGGTTGCGAGAGTGAGTTCTTCATCTTGAATGTATGAGATCTGTTATTCAGGAAGGAGGAGAACCACTGTAGCACAACGCCCGAGAGGCCCATCCTTCTTTCCAATAGGGCTAGGAGCTTATCATGCTTGACCGTATCGAAGGCGGAAGACAGATCAAGAAGTATTAAAAGGCATGATTCATTTCGATCAAGCATGATTAGTGTATCATCCATAATGTGCGTGAGTTCAGATTCTGTGCTGTGCCCACTTCGGAAGCCCGATTGGTGACTGTCTAAGAGGTTGAAGATCTCAATGTGATTGCATAATTGAATTTGAACACATTTCTCCAATAGTCTAGCCAAGGTGGGGATATTGGTTATAGGACGGTAGTTGTTAGGATCAGCTGGAGAAGCGTCAGCCTTCTTTAGTATAGGAGTGACCTGTCCTATTTTAAGGCAGTCCAGAATGACACCTTGAGTCAGGGAGGCGTTTACAATTTTAGACCATAATGGTAGTATAGAGGTTTTTAAAATCTTGAATAGGGCAGGTGGCAAGGGATCCGAGAAATGATTGGAAGGGTTGATTGCTTGTAGAGTGTTGTAGATAGTTTGTTGAGAGATTGGCGAGAAGGTGTGCCAGGAGGCATTGTTTTTGGAACTTCCCTTGGGTTAATATAATTAAAAAGGTCTTCAGCTAAACCGTCGAATTTGGGATCTAGTGCCATTGGTTGGCGGGTGGCCAGCTTTGATTGGATGTCTAGCTCAATAGTTCTAGTCTTTTCATGGAAGAAACTGGCAAGCACGTCACATGTAGGAGTGGCCAGGTCATTTAACTCACTGTAGTTAGTTGTATTGCATGATTGTTCCTTGATGATTTCAAAGAGTTTTTTTGGTCGGTTGCTTGCTAGGTTCAGCTGGGTTCGGAAAAAGTCTGCTTTTGCCTTAAGAATCTTCCTATTGTATGAGTTCCTTAGTTTTCTAAGATGATCAAGGTTGAGAGTGTTAGGAGCTGATTTCCAAAGACGTTCAGCAGCTCTTAGCTGTTTACGCTCCAAGTTCAGGTCTTCATTGAACCAAGGTTTGGACCTCTTGGTGGAATTTTTTTTTTCCTGTAATGGAGCTGTGGAGTCCAGAGTTTCAAGCATCTTGTCATTGTAGAAGGTTGTAAGCTCATGAACATCAGTTATGTCAGTCATTAGGGACAGCGCGGAGTTGCACTGGTTTACTAGGGAGATGGGATTGATATTTTGTAGATTCAGTTTCCATTGCTTTTACTTTGACGGTTGTCCTCTTTTATGCATTACTTCAGTATTGATGGAGAAGAGGATGCAGTAATGATCAGACCAATCGCATGGGAGTGATGGATTCCAGTAGGATGATGTTAGATTTTGCAATGATGAGGTCCAAAGTCTCTCCCTTGTTATGCGTTGGGCTGTCACAGAATTGGGATAATTCCTGCTCTGATAGAAATTCTTTAAAACAGCCTACAATATGATCACTAGAATTATTCCAATGGAGGTTGAAATCGCCTAAGAAAATATGAGGAACTAGGGAGTTGGATGCCATGATCTCCATAATCTCATCAATACAAGTCAAATTATCACCAGGTGGGTGATAAAATATGTGTAACTTACAAGTGATGCTCTTAGAGTCTGAGATATTGATGCAAAGATAATCGCACGATGTCAGTTCAATGGAGTCTGCTTGTTTGACTGATAGTGAGTTACGATAAATGCAGGCTATCCCTCCACCAATTTTCCAAATCCTATCAAGTCGAATTAGATCATGGGAGGGAGGAACCAGTAGGTCGAGAATGGGAGATGAGGAGTTATTTATATGGCTAAAAAAGCACAGAGATTACAGACTATTAAAAACTTAAAAGCATAAGCAAATAATACTGGCATACCCGCGTCATCCCAACCAAGAATTTCTAATATATTTAGCCCTCTACATAAGGATTGCCAAAATGATATAATAGCAAATGGGAAAATATCGATTGCAATCTAGAATAAGACCTCTAAAGAGGGGAGTGGAAATAGCAAAGACGCTCAATGCATGCCCGCAACTAACCTAGAGGAAAGTCAAACTACAGGTTCCTGCGGAGGTACTTGGTATGCTGATCCAAATGCTGAACCAAAAATGAGTAGTGAAGAGGCAAAGGCATCCATAGAAATAGACGTAGTGCTACCCAACCAGAAAGAACAAACTGAACAATATGATAAAAAAAAATACACCGGAGGAAGGGGGGAATTTAAACCCTTCTCCAAATTATGTCGCATTGTCAACTGGTAAAGAATCGCACTCAGCAAACCACTCTCTTTCTGATGAAGATTCTGAATCTGATCTATATGAGACAGGGATGCCTATCTCAAGCAACTCTAGCGATTCAAGTGGCTTTAGCAAAATGAGTAATTCAAGAGAATCTAGCCTACGTGCACAAATGGGCACAGTACCACTAGAGATCTCTGACTCCTACTATTCGAGACCACTTAGCGAACTTAATGCCAAGGGGAAAAAAAGGAGTGGGGGGAAAAAAAGGTCAAAATACAAAAGAGAACAAAATTTGCTGAATGAGGAAACAACTGATCCTGGTAATTATACGGACTATTCCTTAAGCAGACCTAACTTTCCCCGAAGGAGCCCAAGGCATAAATCACCCAGAGAAACGCCATGTCAAACTTCAAACTCACAAGAGAGCAAAGACAGATACCAAAAACAACGGAGCCTTCACTGAGCCAGGTGCTTAGCTCAATTAAAAACTTTCACGCAGATGTAAAGAAAGATAGCCAAAAGAATCGCTTGGCTGTTGAAAAATTACAAGTCTCAGTGAAAAAAGCGGGAAGCATTTGCTCTGAGATTTCTGAGAGAATGGTCATGGTGGAAACTCGTACCGAGAACCTTGAAACTGATGTTGTGATGCTCCAGAAAAAAGGAAAAGAGCAAGATGGAGCAATAAGGGATCTCTTGCTTAAAATGGAAGATCAGGAAAACAGATCCAGAAGGAACAATTTAAGGTTTCTTGGAGTTCCGGAGAATTTTGAGGGAAGCGATGCCAGAGGGGCAATCATTGATATTCTTAAAAAATCATTTCCGGAGCTGGAAACATGGGATATGGAAAGGGAAGTGTTGCGGGCTCATCGCTTTCCCTTAATGATATCAAAACATTCCAACAAGCAAAACCAATATCCCAGGGCAATGTTGGTCTGCTTTGGTAATTTCCTTCTACAGGAAAAAATTTATGATCTAGCAAGACCCACCGCCCAAAGAGACTACAAGGGGTTCAAATTCTTTTTCAGACCGGACTTCGCTCACGCCACCGTGGAGCGAAGATGGAAAATGCGTCAGCTATTTGGACCTTTTGAAAAAATTGGAGCAAAAGTATTTTTGCAAAATTCGGCAGGCTTGAAAATAATATCCAAAGGCACGACAAGAAGCTTTAATAGCGAAATACAGGCGGAGAACTATCTACATGAAATTTCTGAGTCCGACTCTCGAAATCCAGGAAAACAATCTTAACTCTAATTATAATAATGAAATGTTGTTGAAAGAACGGACAAGTTGAACTAACTATTTTCTTGTGTGGGGGGGTTTCTCTCTTTTTTTCTCTTTCTCACACTAGGAAATGTGGAGTTTAATATAAACTGAATAGTTGAGCAGCCTAGGGAAATTAAACCTGAGATATTATTAGAGCATTCAGCTTTTAGCTCAATTGGTAGTAGATAAGCAAACTACTTATATTAACAATTTAGCCTAGCCCGCAGGGCCCGCTTGCGCGGAGGTCACAACCCTGGTCCAGAGAGGCCCAGGTAACCTTCAAAGGTGGTGGTGGGTGGGGGGTGGGGAAGGGGAGGGGGGAAGACAGGACAGGTTAGACATACAAGGTTGAAAATCTTATAGGGAAATACATATAGGGTTCACGGGAAATCAGAAATCCTGGGATAAAATTATGGCTCTTTCCAATTAGTAGCATGGCTGGGATAAAAATTCTATCCCTGAATATTTGTGGTTTGAACGATCTTAAGAAAAGACAATCAGTTGCAATTGGTCTAAAAATTGGGGAGCTAACATCATTTGTATGCAGGAGATGCATATTGAAGGGTCCCAGAGTCAACTGTTAAACACATTAGGATATAAATTGGTTTGTGCTACCTCACAAAATGTTAAAATTCGGGGGGTTACTATTTTGGCTAAAGGGAGTGGACTGGTGTTTAATAAATCCAAAACTGACAAGTTTGGCCGTTGGGCTATCACCGAATGCAGTTACCAAACAGGGCAGAAACTAACGATCTGTGCCATTTACGGGAGCAATACAGACGACCCTGGGGTTTTTAATGAGGTCTCTAACGAATTGTCCCACTGGCCTCTTCCAGTGATGATTTGTGGGGACTTCAATATAAACCTCCCGTCTAACTGGTCTTTGAATGATGATTGGGTGTATAAAGGACGTAAACCCAAAGTTTTTCGGTCTCTTAAAAATCTGTGCCTCGTACATGGTCTGGTGGACAGCTGGCAGACTAACTAAGTAAGAACTGCCATACAATCATATTGCCAAGGATACTATCCGATCATAATCCCCTTTTTTGTACGCTGACTATAAGACCAACAAAATCAGAGCCCATTCACTGGACATTCGAAAAAGCATTACTGAATGATCCTCAATATCGTCCCCATATGAAAGACTGCATCCCAAAGTTCCTAGTTGAAAATATTGATAGCATGTCAATAAAGATCGTCTGGGATACCCTGAAAGCTGGGATTCGGGGTGAGACGATATCATATTCGCTTAGGTTGAATAGATGAGAGAAAGAGGAGATTCAGAGATTACAGGATGAGCTAATGCTAGCCGAAATAGGACTTGTAAATGCCACCAGTAACAGGGATACTATTGGGGATATCTCTAACACTTTAGCTAAAGTAGCAATTGCCAAGGCAGCGATCACTAACCTATTTACAGATAAGGCAATCCGGAAAGCCACGGCACGCAAATAATTAATTTATGAAGTTAATGAACAAGTGGGCCATCAACTAGTGGTACGTCTACGTCAACAGGTTAATGCAAACTTAATTAGAGAGATTATAGATCCAGTGGCAGGGCAATTAAAAGACCCAGAACTGATTCGGCAAGCATTTTGGAGGTTTTATAAATAATTATATACGGAGAATGGTGAAGGGGACATGATGGAAATTGAAAGGTACCTAGAGAATTGTGAAGGGGTAAGCCTTGAGGATAATACGCAGCAGATATTAGATGAAGCTCCTAATATGGAAGAGGTGCTGACCGCAGTCAAGAGCCTTCCTAAAGGGAAGGCAACTGGTCTGGAAAGCATCCCCTCTGAGTTCTATGCTATATTCACAGACGAAATTAAATATATCTTAAGGGATTTAATTATCCATATTTTTTGCGGGGGGGAACCGCCCAGCTCTTGGTCTAGGGCCAAGATTGTTATTTTTGCTAAAAAAGGGAAACCCCCAGAACAGTTAGGATCATATCGCCCTATAACCCTTATAAATGCTGATTCCAAAATATATTCTAAAATCTTGGCAAATCGAATTGCACCTATAATACACAAGGTAATTACTAAAAGTCAGCACGGATTTGTTCCCGGAAGGTCAACTATTAATCATATTCAGAAGGTGATTAAGCTATTTGATGGAACAGAAACTACAGGAGACCCTATGGCCCTAATTCTGTTGGATGCAGAGAAGGCCTTTGATAGGGTCTCCTGGCAGTTTCTCTGGAAGGCAATGGCGATAATGGGATTCAAAATCAAGTTTATTCAGGCTATACAAAAAATGTATATTAATCCCAGAGCTGTCGTATCTGTGAATGGAAGCCTAACCAAGGAAATTATTATTTCCAGGGGAACCCGCCAGGGATGCCCTTGCTCGCCATTGCTTTTCGCAATATATATAGAGTCCTTTGTTCGTTATTTGGATAAAAATAATAACATAACACCCAATATGTCACAGGGGTTCGCTACCAAAACATTAGCATATGCTGATAATATTGCCATAGTCACCGCAGATCCAATAGCTGCAATGTTGACCATCGAGACCGAGGCCAGGAAATTCGGGTTAGTTTCTGGCTATGCGCTAAATCAAGGAAAGACGCAAATCGTTCTAAATTCAAAAATTGCGCTGGACGATCAAAGGGTAGTGAAGGAAGCGACATACCAGGGAGTCACAATTTCCTCAAAGCTGGAGGAAGTTGTGGATATAAACCTTAAGCCAATGTTAAATACAATACAAAAAGATTTACAACGGTTAGATAATCTCCACCTATCCATCATTGGAAGGGCAAATGCAATTAAAATGGTGTATTTTCCCAAAATACTATACTTATTTAGGGCAATCTGTCTAGAATTCTCGAGCCAGTGGTTTACATCAATAGAACGTATCTTTTCTAGATTTATATACTCATATGCACAACCTCGCCGGGCATATACATTTCTTACCCTTCCCAAGGATAGAGGTGGGTTAGCTCTTCCCAACTTAAGGAGATATTATTGGTCATGTGTACTACTATATAGCAAATAATTACTGCAAGGGGGGAAAATGCAGAGGAACAGACCGCTTCAATCTTTCAGCTATTGGTGGGGAATTCCAGCTATGGCTATCTTTGGAGGCACATTCACGACAGCTACCACAAAAAGGTCAAATTTAAGACTCTATATAGCTGTTTTAAGGTATGGAAGGTTGTCAAGAAAATATTAGGAATAGGACAAGTTACCACTCTATACTCCGGTATTGAATAACCCGATTCTTCCTCAAATAATATTTAAAGATAACTGCGTAAACAAATGGTATAACTTAGGAATAGCGCAATTAGGGGATTTTTACACTACGCAGGGGATTAAATCTTTTAACGATTTGAAAGAAGAATTTGACTTAGATTGGCGGGACTTCTTTAAGTACCTCCAAATAAGGGACTTCTTAACACATACATTTGGGACAGGATACTTGGGGAAGAATGTACGGTAGTAGAGACAATAATACACTCTAAAAAACATTCAATAGGCGGAGTTTATGGTTTATTGCTGAATATGTTCCCAGACGATCTAGATAAAATGGCGATAAAGTGGCAAAGCAAACTCGAAATTTCAAAGGAAGGATTTTTATATTGCTATCAGCTAGCCCAAACTATTCTTATTTCCACCAAATTACAGGCACAATTTTACAAAACCTGCTTTTTTCTCTACTACACACCTGATAAGATCGCAAAATGGGGAACCGGCAAGGGGACTTGCTGCCCGAGATGCAATCTATCAAAATCAGATTCTGTTCATATCTTTGCCTCTTGTCCTGCGCTAAGACCCTTGATAGAAGATATAGAGAGATTTCTAACCTCAGTTCTTTGCAGAAATGTCACCCTGTCACATAAAGTATTGGTACTTGGGACGGAAGACCCTGACAACATCGAGAGTGGCCATGAATTTATATTTGTAGCTATGGCAGTCTTGCGGCTATGCCTAGCCTCGGCTTGGCTTGATACGTTACCACCCTCCTTTCAACAGTGGCGAGCCAGACTTTTAGCGGTGTATAATATAGAGATAGCTATATACAAACAGAAAGGCAGATTGCGACGTAAAAGTGGTAAGAAAATCTGGAGCCCTCTTACACAATGGCGAGACGCACAAAACTAATCATCATCACCAATGTTGTTATGTATAATACTGAGATAACTTTATATAAGCTGAAAGGCAGATCTCGATGCTAAGGGGTATGAAAACCTGGATTTCTCTTACTCAATGACGCGATGTATAGAACAAATCTGATAATTTTCACTGTTGTTGCCTATGTAAGTTATAGTTTTTATTGTTTTTCCGTGATATTGGGAATATATATATATAACTGCCACACAATTTTGGTCGTTTAAATTTTCATTTATGTCAACAGCTCGTAATCAGCATACTCCTCGACGCGTTTCGCGGCACCACGCCGCTTTCTCACGAGGCAAAGTTACATTTGTGCATTTTGTCATCACGTTTAAATAAAGTATTGTGTTCACTTCTAAAAAATGGGAAGGGAGTGGTGGGAAGTGACGATTTACAAAATAACTTCCTGTGCAAAGTGCAGCTGAGCATTGTGGTCCATGTAGTTCTTAATTCAAAACATTTGCAAAACTCATAATTTTGTTATGTGGTACCCTTTGTTACTTATACTTTTGCTCTATTTTTTGATGGCTATTTAATAAGGTATTAAGCATTTCAATAACTTCATTTTAGCCCTCTGGTGGGCATAATTTCTTACATCACATTTGATTAACATTACTCATTTCCTCCAGTGGATTACCATAAGAGTTCAATGTTTTTAAATTTCAGCCAGTTGTTAATTTCAATCATAGCAGGGCTTTTCCTTTAGCCCTTCGTATGCCTGTTTGACAATGGGTCTCTGGGAGCAAGAATGGGCTTGGAAAATTGAAAATGAAAGATTCCAAAACAAAACAATAACTTGGCTTCGATATATCGACGACCTTCTCCTAGTATGGGACGGCACAAAAGAAGAATTCTCTGAATATTTTAACATCCTGAACAATTCAAACTACAATCTCAAATTCACCTATGAGATAAATGAATCGAGAGTAGTGTTTCTCGACACAGAGATATACATTGAAAACAGTGAGGTACATACGACGCTCCATCGCAAAACAACAGCTACAAATTCGGTGCTACATGCACAGAGCTTTCATCAGACCAGCTTAATCAAAAATATTCCGTACGGGGAATTCCTTCGCATAAAACAAATTTGCTCTAAACAAGATGAATGGTTAAAACACCGCCAAAAGGCGGAATCAAGATTCAAAAAGAGGTTGTACAACCAAAGCACAATTGAGTCTGCCTTAGAGAGAACTGAAAAACGATCACGAACTGATTTAATTGCTGAAAAGAAAACACCAAAAAATGAAGAGAACAAGATCAGACTGATAACAACTTACTCAACCAGCAACAACCAAGTCCTAGCCATCTTGAGAAAAAATTGGCATATCTTACACATGGACCAGACAACTGCAAAGATCGTAGGGGATCATCCACAAGTGACGTATAAAAGGGCAAAAAACCTCCGGGACAAACTAGTACACAGCCATTTCCAAATGCCAAAAAAACCAGAAGCTTGGCCGAAAGTAAAAGGCTTTTTCAAATGCTCTGGATGCAAGGTATGTGCCATTGCGGAAAAGAAAAAGGAAATCACAATGGCGAATAACAGAATTTGGAAAATACAACAGCTCATCAATTGTAAAAGTGAATACGTCATTTATATAGTGGAATGTCCATGTGCCCTGAAATACGTGGGAAGCACGAAGTGCGATCTGAAAAAACGAATCCTTGAGCACGTACGGGCCACAACAAATTGTGACAGAAGTAATGCCATCTCAAGACACATGGAAAAAGAACACAATAGTGACTAGAAGAAATTAAAATTCTACGCCATTGAAAGCGTCATCAACAACCCATGCGGTGGCGATCGAATCAGAATCCTAAGACAGAAGGAATCAAAACACATCCTAAACTTTCGAACTTTAACCCCTCATGGATTGAACCAGGTTGAGGAACTTCATTACCATCTGTAACATCAATGCCCGAAAAGTGTAACTAATTGCTCAAAAGACAACTTGTTCTGTCCTCCTCTTTAATGTCACTTATATATTTTTTAACCATGATAAATTTTGCACCCTTTTTCACTTCAAGGAATCTAGCTGACTAGATACCAACTGTGCAGAGTAAAGTCACTATAACCATGAATAGAATACCCCTTTGAGCAATTAATGCCCACAGGAAGGATAACAATGCTATGATTGAAATGAACAACTGGCTGAAATTTAAAAACATTGAACTCTTATGGTAATCCACTGGAGGAAATGAGTAATGTTAATCAAATGTGATGTAAGAAATTATGCCCACCAGAGGGCTAAAATGAAGTTATTGAAATGCTTAATACCTTATTAAATAGCCATCAAAAAATAGAGCAAAAGTATAAGTAACAAAGGGTACCACATAACAAAATTATGAGTTTTGCAAATGTTTTGAATTAAGAACTACATGGACCACAATGCTCAGCTGCACTTTGCACAGGAAGTTATTTGTAAATCGTCACTTCCCACCACTCCCTTCCCATTTTTTAGAAGTGAACACAATACTTTATTTAAACGTGATGACAAAATGCACAAATGTAACTTTGCCTCGTGAGAAAGCGGCGTGGTGCCGCGAAACGCGTCGAGGAGTATGCTGATTGCGAGCTGTTGATATAAATGAAAATTTAAACGACCAAAATTGTGTGGCAGTCGTACTTTAATACCGGGAGTGCGGGAGAACCTCTGCGCTTGCAGAAACTGATGTAATTTTGAGCAGCGGGGCCCTGCTGCAATCTCCCCTGCACCGCCAAGAGAAGCGCTCGGAAGCCTCTGCCCGGGCCAATCGAGTGGGATATATATATATATATATATATATATATATTTTTTTTTCTTGTCTATAACGATTATGTATGTACGATAAGAACAATGTAAAACACAATGTAAAACACATGATGCTAATGTGTAGAATGCTTACCTGTCCGGGGGAGGAGGGGGTATATATATATATATATATATATATATATATATATATATATATATATATATATATATATATATATATATATATATATATATATATTTATATATATATATATATATATATGAAAAAGCAATGCGCCAAGCGCTTTTAGGAGGGCTCACCACAACACCCCAGAACCATCCGGTCTCTTGCTTGTCCCGAAAAACCTCACAGCCTGCCACCACAGATTAGCAAAAAGGTCCGACGCGTTTCGGGGCATACACGCCCCCTCTTCATGGACAATCACACACAGGCACTGTAGCTCATCTCGGTAATTCAAATGCCTTTTATTTGAATTCTGGCCGCCCTAAGTGGGTGTGGCTCGCACTTACCAGCAAGGAATGCTGGTCATTGTAGTTCGAAGATGAGTTATTCATTAGTCCTTGAGTAGGTGTGCCTGCTCGTGTTAGTTTGGTCTCAGGTAAGTCCTTAAGTAGGAATTTGGGGACACTCTGCGAGGTTGCAGTCAATAAATGGTGTGTTGCGCTGGCAGGCAAGGAACGGTGTCCTCGCCACAGTCTCCGCCAGGTTCAGCATTTCCGTATCACTGGCGGTGTGGAGCCCCTCCCACGGTCTCGGCCAACCGTAGTAATGTGAGAAAGCAATGCGCCAAGCGCTTTTAGGAGGGCTCACCACAACACCCCAGAACCATCCGGTCTCTTGCTTGTCCCGAAAAACCTCACAGCCTGCCACCACAGATTAGCAAAAAGGTCCGACGCGTTTCGGGGCATACACGCCCCCTCTTCATGGACAATCACACACAGGCACTGTAGCTCATCTCGGTAATTCAAATGCCTTTTATTTGAATTCTGGCCGCCCTAAGTGGGTGTGGCTCGCACTTACCAGCAAGGAATGCTGGTCATTGTAGTTCGAAGATGAGTTATTCATTAGTCCTTGAGTAGGTGTGCCTGCTCGTGTTAGTTTGGTCTCAGGTAAGTCCTTAAGTAGGAATTTGGGGACACTCTGCGAGGTTGCAGTCAATAAATGGTGTGTTGCGCTGGCAGGCAAGGAACGGTGTCCTCGCCACAGTCTCCGCCAGGTTCAGCATTTCCGTATCACTGGCGGTGTGGAGCCCCTCCCACGGTCTCGGCCAACCGTAGTAATGTGAAAAAGCAATGCGCCAAGCGCTTTTAGGAGGGCTCACCACAACACCCCAGAACCATCCGGTCTCTTGCTTGTCCCGAAAAACCTCACAGCCTGCCACCACAGATTAGCAAAAAGGTCCGACGCGTTTCGGGGCATACACGCCCCCTCTTCATGGACAATCACACACAGGCACTGTAGCTCATCTCGGTAATTCAAATGCCTTTTATTTGAATTCTGGCCGCCCTAAGTGGGTGTGGCTCGCACTTACCAGCAAGGAATGCTGGTCATTGTAGTTCGAAGATGAGTTATTCATTAGTCCTTGAGTAGGTGTGCCTGCTCGTGTTAGTTTGGTCTCAGGTAAGTCCTTAAGTAGGAATTTGGGGACACTCTGCGAGGTTGCAGTCAATAAATGGTGTGTTGCGCTGGCAGGCAAGGAACGGTGTCCTCGCCACAGTCTCCGCCAGGTTCAGCATTTCCGTATCACTGGCGGTGTGGAGCCCCTCCCACGGTCTCGGCCAACCGTAGTAATGTGAAAAAGCAATGCGCCAAGCGCTTTTAGGAGGGCTCACCACAACACCCCAGAACCATCCGGTCTCTTGCTTGTCCCGAAAAACCTCACAGCCTGCCACCACAGATTAGCAAAAAGGTCCGACGCGTTTCGGGGCATACACGCCCCCTCTTCATGGACAATCACACACAGGCACTGTAGCTCATCTCGGTAATTCAAATGCCTTTTATTTGAATTCTGGCCGCCCTAAGTGGGTGTGGCTCGCACTTACCAGCAAGGAATGCTGGTCATTGTAGTTCGAAGATGAGTTATTCATTAGTCCTTGAGTAGGTGTGCCTGCTCGTGTTAGTTTGGTCTCAGGTAAGTCCTTAAGTAGGAATTTGGGGACACTCTGCGAGGTTGCAGTCAATAAATGGTGTGTTGCGCTGGCAGGCAAGGAACGGTGTCCTCGCCACAGTCTCCGCCAGGTTCAGCATTTCCGTATCACTGGCGGTGTGGAGCCCCTCCCACGGTCTCGGCCAACCGTAGTAATGTGAAAAAGCAATGCGCCAAGCGCTTTTAGGAGGGCTCACCACAACACCCCAGAACCATCCGGTCTCTTGCTTGTCCCGAAAAACCTCACAGCCTGCCACCACAGATTAGCAAAAAGGTCCGACGCGTTTCGGGGCATACACGCCCCCTCTTCATGGACAATCACACACAGGCACTGTAGCTCATCTCGGTAATTCAAATGCCTTTTATTTGAATTCTGGCCGCCCTAAGTGGGTGTGGCTCGCACTTACCAGCAAGGAATGCTGGTCATTGTAGTTCGAAGATGAGTTATTCATTAGTCCTTGAGTAGGTGTGCCTGCTCGTGTTAGTTTGGTCTCAGGTAAGTCCTTAAGTAGGAATTTGGGGACACTCTGCGAGGTTGCAGTCAATAAATGGTGTGTTGCGCTGGCAGGCAAGGAACGGTGTCCTCGCCACAGTCTCCGCCAGGTTCAGCATTTCCGTATCACTGGCGGTGTGGAGCCCCTCCCACGGTCTCGGCCAACCGTAGTAATGTGAAAAAGCAATGCGCCAAGCGCTTTTAGGAGGGCTCACCACAACACCCCAGAACCATCCGGTCTCTTGCTTGTCCCGAAAAACCTCACAGCCTGCCACCACAGATTAGCAAAAAGGTCCGACGCGTTTCGGGGCATACACGCCCCCTCTTCATGGACAATCACACACAGGCACTGTAGCTCATCTCGGTAATTCAAATGCCTTTTATTTGAATTCTGGCCGCCCTAAGTGGGTGTGGCTCGCATTTACCAGCAAGGAATGCTGGTCATTGTAGTTCGAAGATGAGTTATTCATTAGTCCTTGAGTAGGTGTGCCTGCTCGTGTTAGTTTGGTCTCAGGTAAGTCCTTAAGTAGGAATTTGGGGACACTCTGCGAGGTTGCAGTCAATAAATGGTGTGTTGCGCTGGCAGGCAAGGAACGGTGTCCTCGCCACAGTCTCCGCCAGGTTCAGCATTTCCGTATCACTGGCGGTGTGGAGCCCCTCCCACGGTCTCGGCCAACCGTAGTAATGTGAAAAAGCAATGCGCCAAGCGCTTTTAGGAGGGCTCACCACAACACCCCAGAACCATCCGGTCTCTTGCTTGTCCCGAAAAACCTCACAGCCTGCCACCACAGATTAGCAAAAAGGTCCGACGCGTTTCGGGGCATACACGCCCCCTCTTCATGGACAATCACACACAGGCACTGTAGCTCATCTCGGTAATTCAAATGCCTTTTATTTGAATTCTGGCCGCCCTAAGTGGGTGTGGCTCGCACTTACCAGCAAGGAATGCTGGTCATTGTAGTTCGAAGATGAGTTATTCATTAGTCCTTGAGTAGGTGTGCCTGCTCGTGTTAGTTTGGTCTCAGGTAAGTCCTTAAGTAGGAATTTGGGGACACTCTGCGAGGTTGCAGTCAATAAATGGTGTGTTGCGCTGGCAGGCAAGGAACGGTGTCCTCGCCACAGTCTCCGCCAGGTTCAGCATTTCCGTATCACTGGCGGTGTGGAGCCCCTCCCACGGTCTCAGCCAACCGTAGTAATGTGAAAAAGCAATGCGCCAAGCGCTTTTAGGAGGGCTCACCACAACACCCCAGAACCATCCGGTCTCTTGCTTGTCCCGAAAAACCTCACAGCCTGCCACCACAGATTAGCAAAAAGGTCCGACGCGTTTCGGGGCATACACGCCCCCTCTTCATGGACAATCACACACAGGCACTGTAGCTCATCTCGGTAATTCAAATGCCTTTTATTTGAATTCTGGCCGCCCTAAGTGGGTGTGGCTCGCACTTACCAGCAAGGAATGCTGGTCATTGTAGTTCGAAGATGAGTTATTCATTAGTCCTTGAGTAGGTGTGCCTGCTCGTGTTAGTTTGGTCTCAGGTAAGTCCTTAAGTAGGAATTTGGGGACACTCTGCGAGGTTGCAGTCAATAAATGGTGTGTTGCGCTGGCAGGCAAGGAACGGTGTCCTCGCCACAGTCTCCGCCAGGTTCAGCATTTCCGTATCACTGGCGGTGTGGAGCCCCTCCCAAGGTCTCGGCCAACCGTAGTAATGTGAAAAAGCAATGCGCCAAGCGCTTTTAGGAGGGCTCACCACAACACCCCAGAACCATCCGGTCTCTTGCTTGTCCCGAAAAACCTCACAGCCTGCCACCACAGATTAGCAAAAAGGTCCGACGCGTTTCGGGGCATACACGCCCCCTCTTCATGGACAATCACACACAGGCACTGTAGCTCATCTCGGTAATTCAAATGCCTTTTATTTGAATTCTGGCCGCCCTAAGTGGGTGTGGCTCGCACTTACCAGCAAGGAATGCTGGTCATTGTAGTTCGAAGATGAGTTATTCATTAGTCCTTGAGTAGGTGTGCCTGCTCGTGTTAGTTTGGTCTCAGGTAAGTCCTTAAGTAGGAATTTGGGGACACTCTGCGAGGTTGCAGTCAATAAATGGTGTGTTGCGCTGGCAGGCAAGGAACGGTGTCCTCGCCACAGTCTCCGCCAGGTTCAGCATTTCCGTATCACTGGCGGTGTGGAGCCCCTCCCACGGTCTCGGCCAACCGTAGTAATGTGAAAAAGCAATGCGCCAAGCGCTTTTAGGAGGGCCCTCCTAAAAGCGCTTGCCGCATTGCTTTTTCATATATATATATATATATATATATATATATATATATATATATATATATATAGATATATATATATATATATGTTAAAAAACAATAAAAATATTTAAAAAAGAAAATGCTTGTTTAAGTTCTTGCACCCACCCTGCCATCACTTTCAATTCCCCCCCCTCCCTTGGGAGAGCCAGCTTGACCCCAATAGCTATAGCACGAACGGAGCCTGAAAAACATCTCTGTGTAACATGCTACTTCCCAGCCGCATACATTCATTAAAATTAACAGTGGAGGTGCAAATCTTCATCAGTAGTTGAATTTTACACCTCCGGCTATTAAAATCTGTCCAGCGCTCACTGGCAAACAAAACCGGCTCAACTGGGCACAGCACTGCTTCTCCAATGATGGATATCCAAAATTTGAATAGATGTCAAGACATAGGTAAATAAACCGGGCTCCATCTCTTTTCGCAAATACAAGTAAGTATTGCCTTAAAATGGCCACACACAAGCAGGGAGGAATCTGTACTTGTTACAGTCATCTGAAAAGGCAAATACGCTTTCCGGGCACGTTTCTGATATAACAGACAGTGCACGCAATAGTTAAAACAGACTCTTGCCTTTTGTGGTGCTGTAAGAATACATCTCATCATCCAAAGGGCTCTCACTAAAGTATCATGCAGTTGCCATTTACATTGGGCGTCCCTGTTGGCAGCTCTCAATACACATTAATTTAGTACTCAAATATTATTTCATCAAAGTGCGCAAACTGTCATTCTGGTTTGCCTCCTCACTCGCATTTCCAGTGTAGAATTGAGAGGCGGGGTCAGCATCGGACACGCCAAAGGTATGGCGATCGAGCCGGCCAACGATGACCAAACAGGGGTGGGCTTGATGCGCATAATGATGACGCAACAGGCTGCCTCTTCTACCATTGGTCTTGGGTTTCTGGTTCGCGCCCCGGAAGTGATTACAATCACTTCCAGGTCGCGTGTCTGAACAACGCCAGTCCGGTTAGAACCGGCCTGGCCTCATGTATGGGGGGATAATAAAAGGCTGGAGAGTTGGAGAGTCTGCCTCTTTGCTCTCCGCTCCCTAGACCGCCATATGCAATACCAGCCTTGCTAGGAGCCTGTCTTTTTAATTTCCCGACCCACCGTCCCCTAAAAGCAGGATTGATAGAGTGTATTGTTGTATTGTTTAAATTTCCAGGTTGACAACGTTAAGTTTCTAAAAATAATTGTTAATGTTCTCTTCCCAGGATGACAGGAGATGAAGTTTCTTTTACAGGAGTGTTTTATTGTCATATTTTAGTGCTATTCCTTGGTCAGGCAGTAAGGTCATGATTGGTGAGCAGTAAATTTAGGGTCCTTAGAGGGCGGGCCATTCTTGAATGGGGTTGCCCAAGGGGGGTGAGAAGGGGGGGACAAGTGGTCTCTCATAGAACTCTAGGGGCAGTTACAGCCGGTTGACTGGATGGGTGCGGGGGAGTCGGAGTTACGCTTTCCAGTAGGCTGGTTGGCAACCCTGCACGTGCACAATGGTGCAAGTAAATGGCGCAACACTGCAAGGACCCCTTATGGAGATAATCTACAAAGCATACGGGGGTAACCGGGGGGGGAAGTACCCTCACGGTGAACGGGCCCTCTGCGCATGGCACTCCAGTTGGAGGGCGGGCATAAAATGATAAGGATCTGACACCAGTTATTAACCTTGCCGTAGGCTCAAATAGGGATACGCAGAAAAGTAAATGCTAATATGATTATTCTGAATAAGTTATGTTTAGATTCGGATAGGAATATCTTTGTATTAGAGATATGTTAAGGTTAGCAATCTGAAATCTGTACCTACAAATGTAATCAATGTTATATAATGTTTTTCTGCGTATTATGTAAATAATGTATAAACATTTGTTTAAAAAAAAAAATTATGTTAATAAATACGACTGGGGGTTTCACGACTCCCTAATCCAAATATCTCAATTCTATTAGTAACCGTGTTACTATCTGGGGTACTGAGAAGGGAGGAGGGGGTCTAGGCCGTACTGGACGATAGCTGCATTCAGTGAGATTGTGCCATTGTCTAGTCCCAAACTCTCATCATTTACTAATAAATCTACCTGTAATACATCACGATAGAAGTCTGCCAAGTAACAGGAGAGCTCTCACACTAATAGGATTCTAGCCATGGCGACCGCTAATAGCTTTTAAATTGAGTATTTTTTTATAACATAACTTAAACACATTGGCAGAGCCAATAGCTCTGGCTAAACTTTTACAAGGTCCCAAAGGCGAGACAGATTGCATTGCAAATGCTTGTCTTCTTTTCCCTTCCATTTAACTCGCTTGCTTTTCCTGTTTTCCCTGTTTTTCCTCCTGCCTAGCTTGTCTCTTGGACAGTTAGTGATTTGATCATTGTCAATCTAGCAACTAAGCTGGTTTTAAAGAAAAACGATTGTCTGTACCTTACAGTGCATGTTTGTGCCTGTAAAGTATAAAGATGGGATAAATACACGTCTTATTCAACAACAGATTCTTTTATTTAAAAATAAAATAAAAACTGACCATTTAAAGATTTGAAGTTTGAGGCTTTTCAGGGTGTAAGTGCCTGCTGGAAGGTACTGGCAAAGTACAAATGAAATTTACAGATAGTTTGTGTGAAATTATTGAGCGGCAAGGTTTTGTGTTAGGATGCAACTGTCTAGCTAGGGCACAGGTCGTTCCTCAAAAGTGTTTATGGTCAGTATGTAAAGATCAAGTTACTCTGCTTTGAAAGCATATTTATAAACTCATTTTTATGATACTTACGCAGCTGCAATACATACTGATTGAAATAAGATTAGGTATTTTGTGCTGATATGTAAAAGCTGAGAGTAGAAGTTTGGGCAAGACCAGAATGCGTCATCAACTGCAAATGCATAAGTAGTAAGAGAAATGGCACTTTAATGGACTAGATTGAATTCACGCACATTGCTATACCTGATTGTCGCATGCAAGGCCACACTAATTGCAATGCAGAGTCGAACAAATCTCTAACATAGTTGTAACAAACTACAATAATAAGCCCAATATATATATATATATATTCCAGTCTCCAAGATCGCAGTGAACCCCTGCCACTAACAGCGGCAGGCCCGGACGGGGTTGCGAGTCCCGAAAATATCTACCAGATCGGTTTCTTTGTTCAAAGTACAACAACCATGTCCAGGCCGCTATTTCAATAAAGCGTGTTTATTCAATTACGCTTCACTCGACGCTATATATTCACTGAAAAACCAGAAGTTTCAGGCCTGTTATGGTTAGGAATTAGCATTTAAAAAACCTTAGAAATTATCTGAAAAAACATAGTTTTCAGCGACGTTATAGTTAGCTGGACATTTCGCTCATACAAAACGATAGAAATTCCCCTGTTATAGTTAGTTGAGCTCACTATAACTCGTGCCCCCGAAATGCACTGCTGATGACGTCACATATTACATCATTCATGACATGGTCAGTGACATCACTGATGACATCACTGATGACATCTCAAATGACATCAATGGTGACATCACCGATTACATCATCCGGTGACTATGTGTTTCTATAAAATGTAAATATGTTTTATATATATATATATATATATTACCTACTGGCGGTCGCCAGTAGGTAGTTATAGTTAGGATTGATTTCCATAGGGAAATCGCAACATTCTATTGGGAATAACTTTGGCGCCGGTTGAGGAATCTGCCTGAATTTTTCCTCAACTTTGCCTCGTGGTTCTCCGCTCCTTCCCTGAAAGTTTGGGGGGGATTCGTCAATCGGGGGCTGAGATAAAAGAGGTCCCAAAACGTGTTTTCCCCATGTTAATTTCCATAGGGCGGTCGAACACACTTTTAGCTCGAACGGCTGAATGGATTTTCACCAAATTTGGCAAAATTGTAGGGACTGGCAGCCCGAGGTGCCTTTGCTATGTCTCAAGATAAGTGCTCCAGAGGATTTTGAGTAATTTGGGTTCAAAAATATATATATATCTGTAGCCGCGCCCCGGTACGCGCACTGGGGAGCGCACCGGGCGCGCTATGCGACTTGCGCACGGAAAGCTGATTGGCTCTCGGGTGTCTGTAAACATTCGAAACAGTCCGCAGCGGCCGCCATCTTGTGTCTCGGTAGGATCAAGACATAAGAGGTGGCTAAAAACAAACGGGGAATGAACAAAAGGGGGCAGGGTACACCCCCCCTGACCCCCTAGGTTTGATGTGGGGGCCAGAAAAGGGTCCCACGGGGCAAAAAAAATATATTTTATTTTCGATTTTCGCGGGGGGAGCGCCCGGTACGCGCACCGGGGAGCGTACCGGGTTGCATACCATGGAGAAAAAAGAATGACAGAGTTTCTAAAAAATGTAGCATTTTTTATAAATAGGAGGTAGTTCTAAAAAGAACTGTTTTTTTATTGTTTTTGTTGTTTTATATATTTTTATTGTTTTTTTGAACATTTTTTACTTTTTTTGACTTTTCTGAACAGTTTTATATTTTTTTTGTATTTTTTAACGGGAGAAACAAAAAACAGGGAATTCTAAAGGGCTCAACAGGAGCAAAAAAAAGGCGGAAAAAATTTATGTTTTCTTGGGCACTTGTGGTTATCCCAAGCACGGTTAATAAGTGTGATGCTTTGCTCTCCATAGCATATCGTTTGTCCACAAAAAATACAAACCATTTTAAAATTGGAAAATGTTGGCTGTATGGTGGAGCATATCTCCCTAACTTCCGGTCCCGATGGGGTGGGAACATTAGTTTGGGAGGTGCTGGCAGAAGATTGGACAGGGTTTCTGGCCAGTTCCCTGAGCTCTGCCCTTGCATAATTATTTGGATGCCTGCGTCGCATATGCCTGATCATCGTGTGGTTGCCAAAGGAGTATTTTTTGTTGGGATTCCCCCTTGACAGCTCCTGATGACATATTAAGCAGGTTGCCTTAGGCGCATTTACTTTTTTCTTGTCCTTGGGGATTGAAAAAAACTGCCAGATGATGTGCTCTTTAGGTTTGTATATAATATTGTCCTCTCGGACGAATCTCCTCTCCTCTTCCTCCTCATCTTCATCTCCACCACTGTGAAGTTGTGGTGGTCCTTGTGGTGGTGGTGGTGGTGGTGGTGGCGGTCTAGAAGCTCCAGCAGCTGCAGCTAATGTAGCCATTTTCTACTGAAATAACTGCAGGTCTACCTCTCTCAAAGCACAAAAGTAGAATGAGGAAAAAAGGTGGGGTCTTTCATCATTTAGAAAAGAAAACTGTTCTGAACCAATGAAAGTGTT
The DNA here is from genome assembly GCF_964261635.1 of Lissotriton helveticus. NCBI lineage: Eukaryota > Metazoa > Chordata > Amphibia > Caudata > Salamandridae > Lissotriton > Lissotriton helveticus. The sequence continues at coordinate 461,533,238 of NC_136062.1, forward strand.
ATTTTTAGGTCACATGACCTGGCCTTACATCATTAGGAAACCGAAAGTGAAATGAACCAATAAAAAGTTTTATTTTCAGGTCACATGACTCGACGCGCTTACGCTACGCGCCCCCCCCGGGGCACGTAGTGTAAGCGCGTCAGGACGTTGCGCGATCGTATGCGCTCGCGTGCTTCCGGGTGCGCTTACGCAGTGCGTCATATGACGCATCACGCGTTTACGCGAAACGTCACGATGTTGTTTTCATTCGCGAGAATAGCGCTAACGGGACGCTCCCCGGTACGCGCCCCGGGGCGTGCCGTAACATTGCGCTTACCCGTGCGTTCACCGGTAAGCGCCCCGGGGAAAACAAAAAAATAAATAAAAAATTACATAATTATACAATATAAAATTCGTTATAAAAAATATTACTTTTCATACCTATAGAGATTTGCTATTAAAAAACCATTGAAATTCACTGAAAAAACCATAGGTTTCACACCAGTTATAGTTAGGAATTAGCATTTAAAAAACCTATTAAATTCACTGAAAAAACCATAGGTTTCACACCAGTTATAGTTAGCTGGAAATTTTACAAGCATAAAACCAATGAAATTCCCATGTTATAGTTAGTTGGACTCACTATAACTTGCGCGTGCAATGCACTGCTGATGACGTCACATATTACATCACTCATGACATGGTCAGTGACATCACTCATGACATCACTGATGACACTCAATCAATCAATCAATCATAGGCATTTATAGAGCGCTCTACTTACCCGGAGGGTCTCAAGGCGCTAGGGGGGGGGGTGCTGCTACTGCCCGAACAGCCAGGTCTTGAGCTTCTTCCTGAAGGCGAGGTGGTCTTGGGTCAGGCGCAGGTGGGTCGGGAGGGAGTTCCAGGTCTTGGCGGCCAGGTAGGAGAAGGACCTTCCTCCTGTTGTCGTTCTTCGGATGCGGGGGACGGCGGCGAGGGCGTGACTGGCTGATCGGAGGTGTCGTTTGGGAGCGTAGAAGTTGATGCGGTTGTTGAGGTAGCTCGGGCCTTGATCGTGAAGAGCTTTGTGTGCGTGGGTAAGGAGACGGAAGGTGATTCTCTTGTTGACCGGGAGCCAGTGCAGGTCTCTTAGGTGTCCGGAGATGTGGCTGTGTCGTGGGATGTCGAGGATGAGTCTGGCTGAGGCGTTCTGGATCCGTTGGAGTCTCTTCTGGAGCTTGGCGGTGGTTCCGGCGTAGAGGGCGTTGCCATCCTTGTGACAGAGTTACAGACCTCCTTTCACTGTAATGTAACCCTTGAAACACATATTCAAAAATAGAAACTAAAATTTTCAAAAAAATGGAGATACCCATACCAGTTACAACAACCAATTCAATAATTCTACCATCTATATACACATCCACTCATTCACCAACAGTTCTATATAGTCACTCATACATATACTCACTCATCATATGTAGTGATACACCTATACATCCTGTTACACACCGACAGTCATCCAAAAGTTACTCACACATGCAAATAAACTATTGAACATCCATTTATTTGCATATACAGCTATACACACACTATCACTTTACTTCTAAGGAAACTTACACATACTAACTCTTTTAAACAATCACTTATAGAAACACACACTAATTTAAATAGGAACTCTTACATTCTCTTACTCTTAGATATACTCACTTATATACATCAATATTCACATACACTAGATTAAAACATATGTAGTTACTGATAAAGAAACTAGTGAGACACTCATTCACTCAGTAACACACACATATACAGAGTCATCCACCCATACAGTCTTACACATATGCTGTCTTCAAAACACATACAAAGAGAGAGTCAGTCATTTATGCATCTATGTGCTAAGTAATACCCCCACTAAACCATACAAACACTCATACTGATACTAAGAAAAATATCTAATAACCAATATACATACACATGTACCTACTCACCAACCCATGCAGCCACTTATACACAAAGTGAAACACTAATACATATATTTAAACATTTAAACATTACCCACTAATATTTATATTTCAGAATGACACACATTCACTGGATGGTGTCATCAGTGATGTCATGAGTGATGTCACTGACCATGTCATGAGTGATGTAATATGTGACGTCATCAGCAGTGCATTGCACGCGCAAGTTATAGTGAGTCCAACTAACTATAACGTGGGAATTTCATTGGTTTTATGCCAGTAAAATTTCCAGCTAACTATAACTGGTGTGAAACCTATGGTTTTTTCAGTGAATATATATATATATATATATATATATATATATATATATATATATATATATATATATATATATATATATATATATATATATATATATATAATATATATGTGACCAAGGCCGCAGGGACGGACGAAACGCGTCATGACTGAGCTGTTTGTTGGATAATAAATAGCATACTGCTACAGTGTCCATACAACAGCAAGAAAATAGACACACTAGGGCAGATTCTATAATTTCACTTTCAGACTATAGCTCGGCGGTGGAAAGTAGCTCGGAAAATGAACAAGTGGACCCCATCAGTGATTTGGGGTTTCGACGATTAACATTGGCACAGGAAATAGATTGCATGAGACAAGACCGTCTGGATTCTTTAAGACCAAGAACAATAAGACCAACAAATTCCGAAACTTCAAACGCCACCAACGCAGACAAATCAAGTGGCGTGGTGAAAAGAAAAAACAACAAAAAAACCAACAATTATTGGAAGCGCAAACAGACACCAAATCAGTAACCCAAATAGATGCATTATCGGTAGTAAATTTATCTGACGTTGAACTAAGTAAGGCAGAGATAGAGATTTTATCCTTAGGTTTGTCATATAGCCCTGTATGCAACTTTAGGTACGCACAAACCAGGGTCGACATATTTCAATTTGTGCGTAAAATGAAACTCAGAAAGTTTTTTGCATCAAAATCCACAAATGATACGATTTCAGGCAACACTGCGGCTGCAGTTACTTGCCCTGCGGCTCTTACAGCAGGTGATATGAATCTTAGAGTGGATTTGATTAGCCTACAAAATGATAGTACTCAACTGTCAGCAAAGGAAACAAATTTGGCCCCGGTGGGAGCAGGCCTTACAAATTTTAAAGCAAAATCTACTTTTTGTCCGATATTGGTTAAAGATAATATTGACTATTTTCATGATCTGGTTACCACTGACATCAAGAAATTACATCATAAGGTGTCACGTACCAAATCTCACCACTCCAAACGTGACCAACAATACCATGAGCTCGTAAATAAACTACAAACCAACAAATCGGTAATTATCCGCCAAGCGGACAAGGGCGGCAATGTGATCATTTGGCCGAGGAAAAAATACATGGAGGAAGCGTGGCGGCATCTGAATGACAAGGACTGCTACAAAAGGGTAGACATAGCCACTATCAAACTATTCTGGAACAATTTCTATATGAAATTAGTGGCTTGGAAAGGCTTGGGTTTGTTAAGCTCTGATGAACTCAAATTTCTGAAGAACGAACACCCAGTTGTACCCAGTATATACTTCATACCCAAGCTACATAAAGACCCTTTAAATCCTCCGGGTAGACCTATTATCTCTGCCTGTGGCAGTTTATTAGAGAATACCTCTAAATACATTGACTTTTTCCTGCAGGAACACATGATGGGCTTGCCCACTTATATCCAGGATACTGGAGATTTCCTTCGGAAATTAAAAGACATCTCATGGCAGGAGGACTTTCTACTTATAACCCTAGACGTAACATTGTTATACACGAGTATTAATCATGTGGACGGCATCAAAGCTGTAAAACATTTCTTGGACAGACGGCCATTACACTGCCATGCCCATAATACCATGATCATCAATATGATTGAAATGTGTCTGTACAACAATTTTTTCATGTTTCAGCAGTTGTGCTTTCAGCAGACAAGATGTGTGGCGATGGGTTCCTGCTTCTCCCCCAGTTATGCTTGCTTGCATATGGGACTGTGGGAGAGGCAGGTCCTCGGAGTCCAGTTTGCTGAAATTGTACGTAGTAATGTTGTATGTATATACAGATACATTGATGACTTGTTTTTGATTTGGAGAGGGGAGGAAAGGTTGGCGTTAGAGTTCATTGAGAATCTCAACATTAACTCCTTAAATCTTAAGTTTACCTCCAACGTTAGCAGATCTGCAGTGAACTTTTTAGATGTTGAGGTGTTTATTGACCGACAGACAATGCATACCAGATTGCATCGCAAGGCCACTGCAGGGAATACGGTATTACATGCCACCAGTCATCACCCCCGTCACCTGATTCATAGCATCCCCTATGGAGAGATGCTGCGTATCAAGCGCATTTGTAGTAGAGAAGGCGATCTGAAGGAAGCACAATCTGCCTCTCGCTTACGCTTTTTGGCAAGGGTATATAGTGAGAAAACCATCAAATCAGCTATTGTACGTACTCAGACTGTATCTAGGGATGAAGCCCTCATTACTAGAGCCATGAGGCATGATAACTAACCTGTGAAAGAAGACAATACCAGACGTTTTATTACCGCTTATAGTCAACAACATCAGTCTATAAGAAAAATTATGAGCAAGCATTGGTCATTAATTCAAAATGACCCAGTACTTAACATGGGAACCAGTAGGTACCCTACCATTACCTACAGAAAGTCAGGGTCAATGCAGAATAGCCTCGTTAGCAGCTGTCCGGAGGTCTTGGCCAAGACCGACTGGCTCAGTAGCCGCAAAGGTTTCTACAAATGCACCACTTGTAAAGCCTGTCAGCATTGGGTTAACAAAAAGAGGTATACCTCCCCCTTCTCAGATAAACAGATCATTATTTCAAAATACCTGACTTGCAAAACTGAATTTGCGATCTATGTGTTGGAGTGCCCCTGTGGACTAAAGTACATAGGGAGTACAAAGCTCCCAGTCCATAGAAGGATACTTCAACACATGAGAGCAATCACTCACTGTGATGAGGCTTACCCTGTCGCAAGACATTTTAATGCCTGTCACAATAGAGATCTCCAGTCACTCCAATATTATGTGATAGATGCGGTATTGCCACTCAGAAGAGGCGGCAATAGAGAAGGAATTCTCCGCAGACTGGAAACCCACTACATTCTCAACTTGGACAGTAAACAACCCAATGGTTTCAATTCGTGGGAGGATTTGCACACATGTTTATAAAACAGGGTTGTATCACTGTAGTAAACATTAATCATTTTTTCAGGTATTGCTGGTATGTTATTGGATTTTATCTGTTATCAAAAATATTGACTATGTGTTTTCTAGTTTGTTTTAGGATACTTTTTTTGATACTAATTGATCATGTTATTATTTATCATAGAACAATGAACAAAAAAACTTTCCTGTATTTTAATATTATATATAAGTAATTTTCTATTTATTAATTTTTAAATGGTTACTTATATATTTTATTAGCACATTTTTTGCACATTATTGCGGTTTGCACAGGTTTCTTCATTTTATTCATCAATTTTATATATTTGTTTGCTAGTTACTCATTGCTTTCGATATTTAATTAGTCAGCAATGTCATTGATGGCTTACTTTTCATCAATATACCCAATAAGTCTTTATTTAGGCTTACTGTATTTTACAATAATCTTCCAGACGCAATGACAAAAAGGTAAACTATATATTTTTAGTTTGTCAGTGATGTATCGATTCATATTGCTATTTTAGCTATAATTTTACTGACTCTTACCCTTTTTATAATATGCACTATTTTAGTGTTGTTATATGTCATTTTATACTAACAGGTTATTTTATATTAATACTGTTTCTGCCTTAAATTGTTGGCATGCTGCTAGATATCGAAGCACTTTTCTATATCCATGATGACAAAATCAAAACGTAACTGCACTGTCACTTTAAATGTTTGATTTGCACTCCAAAACGCGTCATGTGATCAAGGGCCAAGGTAGGCCCGAAACGCGTCATGGCTGAGGTGTGGGGTACCATGCACGAATAAAATCAGCACCTTCGAAAATTCTGGGTCTGCTGTCATACTTTTGGATTGCATTTCCGAATTGATGCTTCAAACTTATATATATATATATATATATATGCCAAGGTGTATTGAGGAATGACTGGATGTATACAAGTCAGGATGGATGATTAAGTAGGTGTGTGACTGACTGTATAAGGGAGTGCTTAATTTTGTCTTACTTAATGCATGTGTTAGCGATTGATACAGACATTCACACAGTTTAGGTTGCAGATGGTGTGTAAGCTGTTGCATAGTTTGGTTAGCAGCTAAATAAGGATCTATATGGGCCATTTATTGCTTGTCTGAGTATCTGTATGAATGCCTGAGTGTCTGTGTGCGTGGGAGGGGGGTGTAACTCTGTGCATAAATGTGTGAGTGGATACTTCACTGTGTATATGTGTTCAAATCTGTATCTGTGAATGGCTGTATGGCTGGGTGAGTTTGTGTATGGGTGTCTTGGTGAGTGAATGAATGCCTCAGTGGTACATGTATGAGTGACTGCATATTTGAAAGGCAGTATGTGTGAGTGTTGGACTGTATAAAAGACTATATGTGAGAGTGAGTGATTGTGAGAGTGCCTGTATGGATCAGTGTGTGCTTGTATTAGTTATTGTATTAGAGTGTAAGTGTATGTTAGTATATATGTAAATAACTGAGGTGGTATGTATATAACTGTACAGGTGAGTAGATGAAAGTGTGATTGATTATTTCCATGACTGACTAGGTGTGTAAGTTACTCTATGAATGAGAGGCGGTGTGTGAATGTCTGTATTGATATGTCAGTGCATATGATAATGCTCTATTAATGACTGACTGTATGTATGAGTGACTGTATGGGTGAATGAGTGGATGTGTGTGTAGAGCTAGGAATTAGTGAGTGGATATGTACTAACTGGTATTGGTGTGTTCATGGTTTCGAAAAAAGTCTGTATTTCAGAGTGGGTGTATCAAGTGTCATATTAGAGTGTGATGAGATGCATCAGATTTTCATGTGGATGATGTCATCAGTGATGTCGTTTGAGATGTCATTGGTGATGTCATCAGTGATGTCACTGACCATGTAATGAATGATGTAATATGTGACTTCATCAGCAGTGCATTGCGGGTGCGCGAGTTATAGTTAGCTCAACTAACTATAACAGGGGAATTTCTATTGTTTTGTATGAGTGAAATGTCCAACTAACTATAACGCCCCTGAAACCTATACTTTTTTCAGTTAATTTATAAGGTTTTTTAAATGCTAATTTCTAACTATAACATGCCTGAAACCAATGTTTTTTTCAGTGAAGTTCTAAGGTTTTTTAAATACTAATTTCTAACTATAACGTCCCAGAAACCTATGGTTTTTTCAATGAATTTCAAAGGTTTTTTAAATGTTAGTTTCTAATTATATAATGTTCGTTAAACCTATCTTTTTTTCTGTGTTTTTTAATTATTATCCCATTCTCAACCTGGTGAAAATCTCACTACTCTTCCATCGATACCTTCCGCCAACAAAATCGCCAAAAACGAGAGCTGCAACTAACGCTAATGATATGCAAAGTAGGCGTTCCCGTGCAAAAAAACACAAGAACACCACTTCCCGATATTTTCAACATCCAGCCAAATCTGCAATGTGATCCAAAATGCAGGCGCTAAGCCGAGTTAGCAGTAACAAATTAACATCAACCTTTAACTGGTGTAAGGAGGTCGAATATCTACTGCGTGAATTGGCCCCAACTCACAGACCAACACGTGATAGAGCTACTGATCATGCAGCTCCGACACCCAACAAGGCCACAACACCCAGCGCCACCATCAGAACCTCCCACTGGACCACCCCCCACTACCACCGAGGCAGCACAAAACAGGACAACGGACCTTCCCAAAACACTATGGTCCCTCAACAGCACAATAGCTCAATGTTGGGAGATGTGGCAACCAACTACGTTTGAAGGAGGCAAGTCACCCATCAATAATTATGCACACAATGCCAAGTCTAACGCTGATGTGCTGCACAGACCTCACTATGCAAAGCACAAACCTCTCCATGTGGAGATATACTATTAATACTTTTAGTGTAGTGCACAGTGGACGCAACCATGTTACCCCAGGCAGTGGGGAAGATCTCGGTCATGTAGCTGTGTTGTTCCCCGCTTAGAAGCGAAAGCGGAGTGGGTTGGTCCAACATACGCCACTCCAGCGTAGGAGTATGAATAAATAAGCTGGGTCTCTGGGCGTGGTTAACTTGTGGAAAGACCAATGAGTCTGCCAGAGTGGCGGCCCTCACCCTGCCACGTACTTGTCGCCATGACCGCGGGCCTCCTCGACACAGGCCCCCTGCGAACCCAGCGGCACTGCACCGCAGGCTTATGTCTGTACCGACTACTGCCTTCCATCTACACTGCAGACAGCAGGGCTCACAATTCAGTTGCGGTGGTGATTGCAGATAAAGAAGTCCAGTATGCAAGACATGTTGCTCCCAGTGATGCCCGTACAGACCAGGCTGCGCACACGCTGTGTGCTTTAGGTGCTACTAACTCATTGCAACATAAGTCCTCGCCACATGGCCTTATCAAGGAACAACTCATTAGACAAAAGACATTGCTCCCAATGCGGCCCCCCCGGGACTACGCAACACCGCAGGGTGCGCACACGCTGAGTGCTCCAGGTGCCACTAACTCTACAGCTCAGCGCCACGTGGCTGTGCGCCCATCCTGACAACTGCCTCCACCCTACTCTGGGGTTACACGGTTCACAATTCAAGATTAGTAGAGACGCAAATTGTGTAGGAAACTATAATGGGTTAAGAAGACCAAATGCTCCCAATCTCTGCAGCTCAAGTCAACAGCACGTGCCTGTGCACCTTTGCAGACTGCTGCCTCCAGCCAACACTGTGAAAGACCATCGACACGTGTTGCCAACTAACCCTGCTCAACACAACTCGATCCCACATGAGTAACTTTGTCCTCAGTCCTGAATGGCAGCGACCCCAACTTCGTGGCAGCGACCACAGTACCAGACTCCCTTCGATCAGTGAGGCATATTTCGATATGCAAGGCCAGTGACAGGCCAGGGGGTCCACCAACGTATGCACGTGGCTGTGGGCCCTTGCTCACCACTACCTCTGGCCTACACTGTGGAAGACCGGCGATACATGGTGCTACTAACCGTCTTCAACATAAGCCGATCCCACATGTATAACTGTGTCCTGAGCCCTGAATTGCAGTAACCCCAACTCCGTCAGACTACCATAGCAGTAGACTTCATTTGATCAGTGAGGCATATCTCCATATGGAACGCCGGTGACACGTGCTGCCACTTTCCACCCAAGCCGATCCCACATGTGCAACTGTGTCCTGAGTCCTGAATAGCAGTGACCCCAAGTCTGTGGCACCGACCACAGAAGCAGACTCCCTTTGATCAGTGAAGCATATTTTAATATGCCAGGCCGGCAACACGTAGTCCCACTAACCCTCTTTAACACCAGCCGATCCCACATGTGTAACTGTGTCCTGAGTCCTGAATGGCAGCCACCCGCCGACCACAGCACCACTCCTTTCGATCAGTGAGGGGTATTTCCATATGCTACTACAGAGTCCAGTACGCAAGTAACTATCACAGTCCTACACACTACATAATATCCTTTTAGTATCCTTGATTCAAGAACCTTTTTTATAGTTTAGTTTTAGCTTTTCTACAATGACCAAATTAATCTTCAAGTGCAAACCAACATGGAATAGCAGTCTCACTGCAGGCAGTACAGCTCGCAATTCCAATTTTAAATGCTAATTTCTAACAACATGATTGTACTTAGAAGATACAACACGCCGTCAGTGTATTCTATACTTATTTCATCTTTTCATGAAAATCCTGCACTGCATTCAGTAGGGCTCACAATTAAAATTATTTCTTCAATCATTAACTACAGAGTCCACTAAGCAGATAACTATTGCAGGCCTCAAATCTACATAATATCCGTTTAGTATCCTTACTTCTTGAAATTTTTTTATATCAGTTATAGCTTTACTACAATCACCAAATTCATTTTCAAGTGCAAACTAACACTCATTAGCACTCTACACTGCAGGCAGCAGAGCTTGCAATTCGCATTTTAGACACGTGGTGCCAACTAACCATGTTCATCACAAGCGGATCCCACATGTGTAACTGTGTCCTGAGTCCTGAATAGCAGTTGCCCGAACTTTGTGACAGCGACCACAGCACCACACTCCTTTCGATTAGTGAGGGGTATTTGCATATGGAAGGCTGGCAACACGTAGTCCCACTAACCCTCTTTAAAACAAGCCGATCCTGAATGGCAGTGACCCCAAGTCTGTGCCACGAACACAGCACCACACTCCCTTTGATCAGTGAGGCATATTTCAATATACAAGGCCAGCAACACGTAGTCCCACTAACGCTTTTTAACACAAGCCGATCCCACATGTGTAACTGTGTCCTGAGTCCTGAATGGCAGTGACCCCAACTTCATGGCAGCGACCACAGCACCAGACTCCCTTCAGTCTTATTTGTTGTTGATTTCTTTAAATATATTTTTTTATATGTAAACCTATACATGACTAAGATTTTTCTTTGTCCAACCGCACAGGGGACACTTTCGGGGCAAAGATGGTTGTTAGGGTTATGTTGGTAATGTGGGAAGAGGGTATGTTACCCGCTGATGTGTAAGAGTGGCAGCGTCAAAGGGGTATCTATCACAGAAAGAACTCCGATATGTTTTCACAAATGCCTTGGACAGATGCCAGCTGATGGACTGAATCACAAAATGATTCTTCAATACTTATGTAGTGTGATTTATGAACAGTTTGCACCCAGGCTCGCAGAGGGACAGCTGCGGCCCGCTTGCTCGACTCACAGATGCAGTACTACGAGCTGTCTGCGTCATTGTAGCTATCCCTGCCCTGTTCCGTCATACGCCACGCCACACCACCATGATTACGTTCCGACATTGGCCCCACATACCTACCTGTCGCAGGCGTACTCGCTGTTGTTGTGCAGGTCAGTGGTCTAGTACTCAACATCTCATGGCCTATCCCTGAGGGCAGGTTTGCACACACACCACACCCATCCATCACATGCATCACAGGGCATGTGACCATGCAAATATAATAGATCGACAACATCACATCCTTTATTGTCGGTGCTTACTGGATGATGGACGCTCCACGAGTTTCAATCATAAGGAGACCATGAACAGTTGCGCAGAAGGTTACTCACACCCTGAGCTGTATGGCCGTCAGGGGCCTACCATCCCCTTGGCGTGGACTTCAGATGCACAGACTTAGTGTCACCCGAAACTCAGGTGGCCATCAGGGGCTTACCACCACGTGGAACTGACTTGCATGGAACAGGGTTAGCGGCACCAAAAGCTGATTTGGTCTCCGCCATTGATGACTGAGGACTCAGTGACAGGTGTGAGATCTGCCGGGCCGCGGAGAAGATGATGTGGTCCCCACCATTCGTGACTCAGGACTCATCGACATCTGTGAGATCCGCGGAGAAGCTGATGTAGTCTCCACCATTCAAGACTTAGGACTCAACAACACCTCTGAGATCGGTGGAGTTTTGACAGGCACGTGGAGTGCCCACTACTGCACACTCCGCTGGCACCAAGTAATTATTTGCTCATGGATGCTCTGAGGTGACAGTGTCTCTCTCTCTCTCTCACTTCCCTTTCTTGACTCTCTCTCTCACTCTCTTCATTCCTTTCCTTCTATCTCTCTCTTCCTTCTCCCTTTCTCACTCCCTTTCTTTCCTTCCTTCTCTTTTTCTCTCTGGCTTTTTTTCCTTCTCTCTTTCTCTGTGTCTCACTCCTTTGATATGCGCATTGCACACATCCTTATTTTGTGCTTTATTTTCTAGGCTCTGTCATCGACATCTATCGTCCCCACAGGAGTGTTCCGCCTTGTTGTTTTGTATTATTTTTGTTAAATTTTGTTTATTAGGTTATCGTTCATATATATATGTTAATAAAAAAATAAAGTTTGAAAATAGATTATCGTTAATATATATATATGTTTATAAAAAATAAAGTTTGAAAAAAAATCATTAATAATGTTTTTGGTTGTTTTCTTTACTGCTGTGTGACTCTTTCTTGTTCTTATTAATGTTATTTGATGGTGTCCACCAAGGTGTTACATTTTGGGACACTTATCGCGGGAATACTGGTGATGTCTGCAGTTTGCACCAACTTTTGAATAGTGTATTAGATTTATCTCAACTTTACTTGTATGAAAGTGCTGATAATGAAATGCAGACTAGCCGCTCCCGTGCAAAAAGACACGAGGTGCACCTTTGCGATTTATTCTAAATACTAAAATCCTGTATTGAATTGCACTGAGGTAGTGGCTGCACTGACAGTGTACACACAAAATCAACGAAGAAATCTCATTGTATTTATATTGATTGGGAATAGTGCGTCAGGTGCTGGATCTTGACGGGATACACTGCCCAGTTCGTATATTGTTCTGCACAGGAAAAAATCACATCACAACTTTCACCACAACTGCAATGAGAAACAAATTCTGGTGATAAGCCACGTTAGCACCAGGGATTTTACACCAGATTTCTGCTCGTGTTAAGCAGGACGACTACCTGCAGCATGAAAGTGAACACAACCAAGAGCCACACCAGAACACCCACAGGTTCCATAGAGTCAATGAGCATGATACAGGGATACCCATGAGGGCCAGAAGACTCATCGCAACAACCCCAGAACTGCCAATGCCCTCCAAACCTGCATCTGACGAAGTGTGTCCCTGTGGTCATAGTGTTAGCATGATAGGCACCGGCCCTGCAACATCACAGTGTGCTGTCAGTTCAACGTTGGCAGTGACCCTGGACATGTAGCTACACACGCATCCTCATGCATGCACAAGCTGATCCGGTGTACACAAGTCAGCACAGTGGTGTGCCTATCCGGCAAGGGGAACAGGGTGTCTCGAACATGTCCGTGTACAGGAAGTGCGGTTGGTGTGTCTCTGTGTTCTGGTGTGCCTTGCCACAAGGGCCGCAGCAGTCGATGTTGTAAATTGGCATGCACCACCACAAAACGGCACTGTCATGGTGTAGTTGAAATGCAGCAGGACATGCTCGAATAGGCAATACAATGGTGTGACATACGAGTGCACGGGCTCGTGGGAGGGAGAAGCAGCTATTTGGCAATGTAACACAGAGTGAACCAGCCCATGTGCCACGAGCTGGGTATCTCATCTATGATGACCATGGTCGCAGACATCCCACAACACCCACGACCGGCCTTTGTACACATCCTATAGGAATGCAGCGTGGTTTTCCCTTCTATGCTCATTCAGTAGTGTGATGTTGCGGGTGGTGTGAATTGTGCTCCTTGTTGGTGTGTTTCATTTTGGCCATTGTTTCTCTATACTTGGGCTGTACTTAATTGTGCATGTGTGCCATTGTGCCCATCTCCCTCGTCCCACCGCTACCTGCTTCTTCCTCTTTCTGGTGCTGTTGTATCTATAATTTTGTTCTTCCACACATAAATACATCTAAAGAACAAATTAGAATAGTTCCTTGATTCTTTTAGGTTTCAAAACTTCTCTCTATTACTGTCTTTCTAATTTTCCCTCTAAACAGTTTTTTCCATATTCAACGCACATAGAAGTCAGCAGTACAACGTAGTCTATCAACACACTTTCTAGAACATTCTACAACACGTGCAGGTTAAAAGTTCATCAATTGTTTGAAACCTAACGATAATGTTTTGCAACATTTTCTCGAACATTTAATGGCACGTGCAGGTTAAAAGTTCATGATTGTTTTAAGTTCGAACAGTGCCTTCCAAATGCAAGTAGCAGGTGTGGTTGAGTTGAGCACATTTTATCCTATGATATGTACTCTACGTTGAAACTGCTTTTTCTTAACCAGTCGCAAAGATGCTTTTCCACAAAATGAATGTGCACCCTACTTTTGAAAAACAATGCTCTTCATCTCCCAATCAGGTATTTTTTTGTATGGCAAAAAAAAGTAGTTCCCCATCTTTAAACATATCTCTATTCTACTAAGGAACTGCATGAGCTACAGACATCTTTCCATACCTTCCAGGCATACCTTCAAAATGCTAGTGTGGATCGTAGGACATAGCTATATTTTCTGGTGCAAGAGGTATACGGAACAGAGACGTATTGACTTAGACCTAGGTTTACAAAATGTGGAAATTAAATGGTTTGCACAGAGCGGATTGAAGTGGCACCTATTGTTGCCTTTGGTTAAAACCTGTTTGCGTCTCCAACACCCTGACCTCATGATTGTGCACTGTGGTGGAATCGACCTAGGCACATTGACTGGGGGTAGGTTTAAAAATGCTTATGAAGAACACCTTCATGTTACTTTCACCTCAAACTGTCTTTGTATATTCTAATATATGCCAAAGACAGAAGTGGAAATGGTCAAAACTATTTTGTCCTCAGATTGACAACTCTAGGAAGAATGTCGACAAAGCTGTGCCTGCATTCCTCAGAGACCACAGAATGGGGTCCATCTACAACAACAAGATAAGTTTTGATATGGCTGACATCTACAAAAGTGATGGAGTACACTTCACAGATCAGGGAAATCGAGTTTTCCTGAATAAATTGAAGCTGTGCATCCGCACTTATATGTAGCTCCAACTAATGAACACAAGGGCTCTTTTTAGAGCCACCCTATAACTGACAACTTAGACCCGTTATTTTAGGGCCTGGCATCAGCAACTCCCGGACCCACGCCAAAATTAATTCTCCACACAGCTGTGGTGCAGCGGCCAGACCATCGGACTTCGCAACACAGAGCTCTCTCTTTGATCACCGGCTCTACTCACCCATAGGGGTGAGTAGTTTGGGCTTTACAAATACCGTATTGATTTATCTTTGCACTCCCTGTACAACACACCTAAGTTTCACAAGTGTGGCACAGCGCCCAGAGCAAATGACTTCACAGCATAGGACACACAGTGTGGGCTCACAGTATCATCCCCGAGTCCAGCAACAGCTCAATTTAGCACCTTGACACTCTAGGCAATATTTAGCACCTTGACACTCTAGGCAATACCTCACTTAATTTCCATACCCAGCACTTTCAGACCGCTATGGGTCAGTAGTTAAGGGGCTTTACCCCGAGTCCGGCAGCAGCTCAGCATATGCCCCCAGCACCATCGCACCCGTAGGAGTGAGTAATTTGCACTTTACAAATACCGAATTGATCAGATATGTGCACATTTATCTTCACACTCCCTGTATAACACCCTCTAAGCACCATACACAAGTTACAATGTTTGAAACAAAAGTTCCTCCGAGTAGGTATAAACACATGCCGACACTACTTGGACAGATGTGGCACAGCGGCCAGAGCACATGACTTCACAGCATATGACACACAGTTTGGGCTCACGCTTTCATCCCCGAGTCCAGCAGCAGCTCAGCTTAGCACCATGCGACTCTAGACAATACCTCACATATTTTCCATACCCCAGGACTTGCAGACCAGTACAGGTCAGTAGTTCATCATAGTAGGTATAAACACATGCTGACACTGCTTCCACAGGTTTAGTACAGTGGCCTCTGCACATGAGTTAACAGCATAAGACACACTATTTGGGCTCCCGCTTTAATCCCCAAGTCCTGCACCAGCTCACATTAGCAGCATCAGACTCTAGGCAATACCTCACTAAATTTACGTAGCCCATTCACCGGTAGGGGTGAATACTTCCCTTCACACCCCCTCTATAGTACACCCTAAACACCCCACAGAGGTTACAGTGCTACTACCCTCCTCTTTCCTAATTTGTTCGCCCTTTTTTCTCCTTACTTGCTTCAACAGAATGACAAAATGGTGGCCAACACTTCCTAGCTGCAACCGCTTGCACCCCTAGCAGCCAATAAGCAGCAATCTCTTGCTCATAACGCCTCAGCCAATCAGATGGCAGAATTGCCAAATATCGATATCTATAAATTTCGATATTTCTCAAAAAACTACTGAACGGAGTTACACCAAATAAACAAAAGCGTGCTTTCTAGACCAAGACCCATCTCCCTGCCAAATTTGGGATAATACCGTTCACCCGTTCGACCTGTAACATTGTCTAAAATTTCCTATGGAAATTACCATGGAGAAAACACGTTTTGGGACCCCCCTTTTTTCTCTGCCCCCCCTTGACAAATCACCCCCAAACTTTCTACATAGGAGATGATATGAACAAAGAAATAGTTTGGAAAATCTCATGAAGATTCATCAAACGACACCAAAGTTATAAGCAAAACTAAAAATACTCTTCCTATGGAAACTTGGCATCAATACCAGTGGATTGCAGGCGTGAGAGTTACAGTTAGTACAACTAACTTTAACAGTAGAATTTCAATGGTTTTGTATGAGCGAAATGTCCAGCTCACTATAACACCCCTAAAACCTATGTTTTTTTCAGTGAATTTCTAAGGTTTTTTAAATGATAATTCCTAACTATAACCTGCTTGAAACCTATGGTTTTTTTCAGTGAATTTCAAAGTTTTTTTTAAAGATAATTCCAAAGTATAACCTGCCTGAAACCCAAAGTTCTTTTCAGTGATTTTGAAAGATGTATTCAATAACAATTTTTAAATCTATTAATTGTTATATGTATTTCTTTGATACTGATTTACATTTTTTTAAATATATACATTTTTAGATATCTTATTTTTTAGATTACATTACACATTTGTAATATATATATATTTAAAAAATGTAATATATATATATATTTTATATTGAAAAAAATA
Source organism: Lissotriton helveticus (assembly GCF_964261635.1). Taxonomy (NCBI): domain Eukaryota; kingdom Metazoa; phylum Chordata; class Amphibia; order Caudata; family Salamandridae; genus Lissotriton; species Lissotriton helveticus. The sequence continues at coordinate 461,549,989 of NC_136062.1, forward strand.
TTTTTATAATATTTTCTGTTTGCTTTCCTTTTACAATTTTTTGAGCAGTCCCGCACCCAAAGCGCACCTTTCTCGATTGCTGCTCAGAACGTAGCCGCCATTTTACAATTGTTCTGCAGGCTGCGCGTAGGGTGTGGGATGGGTGCGTATTTTCATGCGAGATTGCTATGCGACACGTACGTGACTTCAAGCGCATACGCAACATATACGTATCACGTCGCAACACGCGCGCGTGTTCCCGCATGACGTCATGTACGTGTTCAACTCTGTGGGCACATGACTACCACAAAATTTTTTAACTTAAATAAAGATATATATATATATGTGTATTTAATATAAATATTAAGGGGAAAAATAATATTATTTTAGTTTTAATAAACTTATATTACTTTTAAATGCAATTTTGAGAAGTCGCGCTACATGCGTGCTGCGTGTACGCACCCAATGCGGATCTCATGTGACAAAAAAAGAGATTTCATTGGTTTATAACACTTAGGTGTCGATTCCGATCCGGTAAAATGCGCTCCGAATGGTCGTACGGAGAGTTTTTTCCCCGTACGAATCGTATCCGTAGACGTCCCGTACGTACGATGAAGTACGATCTGTACTAGGTGCCGAACTCCGTACGAGTCGTACAGGACTCCGTATGACTCAAATCTCCGTACGAATCTCACTCGGAACCCGCAGTACGCGACATCGCGGCACGTTTTTACGACCCAGCAAGTACGATCCGTGTCGGGTACGCGCCGTACGACCCTTTTCCTAGGGGAGCCGAAAACAGTCGTAAACGCAGAGTTTGCGCCGAAACAGGTACGGAACGCCCCCCCCCGGGTACGGCACGTACCCCCATGATCGCAGGGGTACGCGCCGTACCCCTGTGGTCATGCGGGGTACGTGCCGTACACCCAGCGTACATGGGGTACGCACCGTACCCCATGTACAGTGGGTGTATGGCACGTACCCCATGTACGCTGGGTGTACGGCACGTACCCCGCATGACCACAGGGGTACGGCGCGTACCCCTGCGATCATGGGGGGTACACGCCGTACGGTGTGTAGGTGATCGTGCGGTTTTCCGTACGAATCGACGTGTACCGTACGAATCGCGTCCCGGTCGGCCGATCGGGATCGGAATTGTCCGGTCATACGGCGTCTGTACGAGTCGTACGGAAACGGCTCCGGATACGATTCGTACGGACGGGGATTTTACCGGATCGGAATCGACCCCTTACTGTTCTAACTATTGAAGAACCTCACCCATTTTAATTACTCTTCTTAGACCTTCCTTACGAGAAGACCTATCCTGAAAAGATACCTTCTGCGGCCGCAGTGCGGGGGAGTGCTCCTGACATCGGGACCATCAGGGACTGCAGGTCCCAGGCTGCAAAGCGGCCGGAAGCCACCACCGACACTGCCAGAAACGCGCCAATAGGCGCTACAAAATCCGCCTCTTCCCCCGCGTCGCGGGAGCGTCGCCGGGCTAAGCCCGGGCAAAGGGCGGGCCGTCTGTGGCTGTCCGTGGCAGAACGTGGCTGGGCAGGGCCACGTCTCTTGGCTTCAGTATACGGACGCAGAACCTACTTGGATTGGTGCTGTGAATACAAGGTACATTTGCTTACTGTGCATTATCCCGTGAACTATGAATTAGAATATTCCTATGACTACACGATCCAGCTCAAGGCGGAAGAAATGTCCTTCCACCCCCTTGCCAACCCTGACTGCAATAGACAGGATGTTACAGAAGACTATAGGGGTGGTCATCACTGCTATTGAGAGAACTGAGGGACGGCTCTTGCTGCCCCCTAATATGTATTTACCTTCATTAACTACTAACACCTCTGTAACATTGGCAAATATCTCAGATTCTATGCTTATGGATTCCTTTGCAGCATTTCCTAGGTCCGCAGATATCCCCTGTACCCCACTAATATCATGTATACCTCCTGTATCCTCTCCCTCGGCTACTAGGTTGTCATTAACTCCTTCATTACAACGCCCCTTATATCGGTGGAGTCCTTTACTTTAAATAACGATGTTATTAATCTAGAGGGCTCGGGAGCTTCTTTATTGGCAAATTCCAACATATCTGTTGGACTGCGCAGTGAGAGTCCCCCTCAAAGAAAAAGGGGTCAGAAAAATATTCAGAAAAAAAATAATATTATTAAAAAGCCAATCAGGGGAAAGGGTAAAGGTAGACTTAGACAGCGAAAACCAGCCTCTACCGTCAGGGACAATATGGGGAAGTAAGTGAGGGCCATCCATCTATTTCTGAGATCAATATTAGCACTGACAGTGCTACGGTTGATCTGGAAACATTACCACCCAATCCCGTAGGTTTTATGATTCACTTTTGAGCAGATGCTAAGATCCTTAATCTTACCACAACTGGAAAGAACAAAATTCCTGACAAATAAAATAGAGTCTTTAAAAAATATTGGTACTGGGCAATTCGGACATACTGAAACAGCTTAATTTGAAGGATTTGAACAGGGATGCAGCGGCCCATGTTGTAATTCTCACCATAGCTAGTAGTGTCTCTAAACCTCCCCAAAAAACACCTAGCTTAATAATAGAAGGTGGAAAGCGACCAAGACAGCAACCTTTAATCCCAGATAACAGAGCCCAGGCATCTAATAAAATTGCCAATAAAACGGTGGAAAGAGAGGTTCTAATAGACAAAACAGGGGTAAACCCTGTAGGAGGCTCAGCAAAAGGGAGTATTGACATTCAGAAGGTCAGACACCCATGCACAGACTTACCTCATGAGTGAATGCCTTACACTGTGGTACTGACGGGCGTCCTGGTACTACAGAATAATAGAGAGGAATCCTATGTAATTTTAAAAAACAAGGTGGTACATTGGCTAAATACATACAGACCCCTCCCAGGACACGTACAAGCAGAAATCATAAATGTCCGAAGAGTGAGCTGGATTGGACATATATATAAAGATTTACCTGGGGACTGCATAATTGTAAATTTCAGAGATAGACGCACTGTTAGACATATTTGAGGGTGGAATCCATTTGGAGGGACTGCTGGGATTCAAACCCGGGATCTGTCTTACTTTTATCCACTAATGAGCTGCAAGGTATTTAGATCAAACCCCTATTGGCAAGGAGAGGATTGGGATAGACCCTCTGCATACCCACACTTATATTAATGTAATCATTCAGTCAGTAAGCATGTACTCAGTGCGTGTAAATATGTGTTAATGTATATTTTAATTTATAATTTATATATAACTTTATGATCCTTCAATTGGAGTTGGATGAATTTCAACAGAGGATTTCAAAACATAATAAATAATATGTTTTTTAGTATGCAAGTATTTCTTAATGATTGAAAAATGTAGTATAAATAAACTATCAACGATAAAATGATATACTTTGGAATAAAAGAGAATACTCTTTATCTTCTAGAGTGAAAATGGGCTAAAAGTATTTATATTGAGTAGTGCTTTCACCAATTTTCACTCGTGAAATACAGGAGGATTATCTTCCCGAACACTTTTTTGAAAAACATAATATAATTGTGGCTTCAAATGTTAATAACTCATTCCATTTTTAAAAATGATTGTTAAATGTAATATTGAAATGAAATGTAAATAAAAAACGAAAGATGAAGTAGTGACGGAGTGTTTGTCATAACACTTCTATTCCACTTTATTTGAAAGTAAAAAAAGCCCAAACATGTAAATAAAAATGATGGGGCAACACTTATATAATGTAAACATAAGGAATGAGTGCTTATGAGAAAATAAAATAAATGTGGTCCAACTCGGGATACCAATGAATGAAAAAAAGATTTTGGATTTCATCCATGTGATGAATATAAAAGACTCAATAAAAATATTTTGAAATCTTGTTCATTTTTCTTTCAAGGTTGGTTTGAATAATTATGCATTTAATGATAGGACAAAGTACTCCACGCTAAAGGAGAAAAGTCAGCACAATTATGATGGAATAGAAAATAGAATAATATTTTTAAATACCTTCACAGTTAAAAAAAATCGTAAGCACAGTAGACAGTTTAAATTAAAAACACCCTACCACAACTGGGGGCATATTATCAACAAGGGTTTGAAACGCATTGTAAAATAAATTGCGTCACAAAATGGGCTACATACATGGTGAGGGTATCGTAACATCACATAGAAAAAACAAGCCAATCAACATCAGGAAGGTAGAGTTAACCATACAAAAGCCAATCAAATGTTTTTCAAAATCTGTGCAAAGAAAGGGATTGGTCGGTAATACGTCTTCTTACCATGCTTCACAACCAATGAAAAAGAGGTGTAAAAAGTTTCTGTTTTTAACATAGGAGCAAATCAGATGACCTTGCAAGTACACGTAGCGAGAGGCAATTATTAAAGATGACTTGCTTTCGCAAGACCCCAAAAGGCTTCTTGCAGAATAATTACGCACTTATCTGCCAGACCCCATTTAATGATTAACCAGGCTCTCAAGCCTAAACACATCGGAAATCATCTCTTGTTACTTTCTCTTCTTCCAGGTTCACCGTGAAAGTGCGTGTCTCCTTCTCCTTTAACTCATTTCTTTTTCATAGTAATTGTTACTCATACACTATCCAGCAAATACCCCACAGATGTAACTCCCTGGATTTGCACTAGTAATTGTTACTCATACACTATCCAGCACATACCCTACAGATGCACCCTCCTGGAGTTAGAATGGTAATTGTTACCCCTACACTAACATGCACTTACCCTACAGATGCAACCCCCTAGACTTAGAATAGTAATTGTTACCCTTACACTAACCTGCACTTACCCTACAGATGCACCCTGCTCTCTCTTTCAAAATCCAAACCGGTTTACAACACCCTTACACCACTTTCCCGTCACTTTTCCCATCTTAAAAGTAATGCATTAGTAACCCAATGAACTTGTAAACCTGTCCCTATCCGCATTACGAGCAAAACAAGTACACAGCTCATTCACTTCTTTATCATTCACAATTAGACAGTGTTGCTTCACGATTCACAATGCACTTCATTAAATACTTTGTGCCTATTTAAATGGGAGACGAGATTGTCGACATTATAAAACTTAGTGACATATTTACAAAGACAGACTTAAAATTGTTGTCGCTTTAACGCCTGCAAAGTACAATAAAAACACCAAATATGGACTTCAAAATCCTTTGTTATCTTACCAGAAGATTTTCTCAACATTGCTGTTTCCTATAAAAGACTGAGGACGCCCCCCCTGGGGCTATAAAAAAATGCTTGTGGGGGGCTCCAAGCCCACCCCCTGCAAAATTAGAAGTGTGGGGACCTCGACGACCCCCCTCACCCCCCCAGGTATTTATGTATTGTGGGAAGTAAGTATGGGACGAATATCCGTTCCGCTCGCAGAATTTGCGGATTTTCTGCAATTTTGCAATCCGCGAATCTCGTGAAATTGCCAAAAAATCCTCAAATCCGCGCGACAGTAAGTGCTACCCAACGAGGTAGCACTTACTGATTAGCCAGTAGAAAGTACTCTAGTTGAGTAGAGGTATGGCACAACACGGTGGCATCTTCGTGGATAAATATGCAGGCAGGATTTATTCTGGCAAAATGCTCCTGTCACAAAAATTAAACCTCAACAGGAAGCACTTACAGATATAAATAAAGCAGGTGCCCGAGTTGAAGCTCAAATTCAGTAACGCATTATAATCAGCCCAAAAAACTAGTGTGCTCTCTCCCCAGATCTACCGTCTACAATTAGCTGTTATCCTGATGGAGGTCTTTGCATCCACGAGTTTCTCAAGCGCAATCCCTGTGTTCTTCCTGTGACCAGGAGGCTGCTTTCTCCTCATCTGCTGCTCTGATCGGCCTCTGACCCTTTATAAACAAGAGGCATGTGAACTCGCATAGAAGCCCCGCCCGTTTGGCCCCGCTCCAAACACACTAGGGTATGCAACATCTTCACGCCCTTTCCCCCACTGTGATGGACAGCTCACTCGAGGCACCTCGGCGCCAATCGGCATGGTGGCAAAAGTACAGACTCACGTGGTCACTGGAGATAACTCTTCTGGCCCTCTACGCAGCTGTAGTATAGGAAAAGCACTATACATTTACCCAACGAGGTAGCACTTACTGATTAGCCAGTCGAAAGTACTCCAGTTGAGTAGAGGTATGGCACAACACAGTGGCATCTTCGTGGATAAATATGCAGGCAGGATTTTTTCTGGCACAATGCTCCTGTCACAAAAATTAAACCTCAACAGGAAGCACTTACAGATATAAATAAAGCAGGGGCCCGAGTTGAAGCTCAAATTCAGTAACGCATTATAATCAGCCCAAACAACTAGTGAGCACAGTCGAGGCTATGCAGGTGTGCTTTCTCCCCAGATCTACCATCTACAATTAGCTGTAATCCTTGATGGAGGTCTTTGTATCCACGAGCTTCTCAAGCGCAATCCCCGTGTTCTTCCTCTGACCAGGAGGCTGCTTTCTCCTCATCTGCTGCTCTGATCGGCCTCTGACCCTTTATAAATAAGAGGCATGTGAACTCGCATAGAACCCCCGCCTGTTTGACCCAGCCCCACATACACTAGGGTATGCAACATCTTCCCGCCCTTTCCCCCACTGTGATGGACAGCTCACTCGAAGGACCTATCGGCGCGGTGGCAAAGGTTCAGGCACACGTGGTCACTAGAGACAACTCTTCTGGCCCTTTACGCAGCTGTAGTGTAGGAAAAGCACTATACATTTACCCAACGAGGTAGCACTTACAGATTAGCCAGTAGAGTAGAAACAGACAGTACTGTAGTATATATTTGTGCAAATCCGCGAGTTAGCAAACTTTTTCACGAACTCGCCGATTTTTTTGCCATTTCGCGAGATTCGCCCATACTTAGTGGGAAGCAGACTGCGTGGCCCTCAGCCTGGACTCCTCGAAGGCCCTGGAGACCGCCACACCCCAGGGCTGACTCCTGCAGTGTTCCGGGGTGCCTACCCCCGGGACACTGCTGTTTGCTATTAGAAGGCGGGAGTCTTGTGCCTTCCACCCTCCCATAGCAAACTTAGTTTGCATTTTGAAAGACAGAGCAGGTAAATCTTTTCTCACTTTCAAAATCCAAACCCAAACCAGATTGCATTTCCACATGCAAGTTAGCATCTCCCCATGTGGAAAAGCAATGCCAGCTCCCGAAGAACGCGGAAAGCCAGCGGAACCGTGGGGGGCATTGTGGCTCCCGCCACGGTCCCCAACATTTTTTATAAGACCTGGGGGATACAGTCCCCGGGAATATTAGAAATTACTGATAGGGGCTATTTTTTTACAGTAAAATTAAAAGTCGCGCACCCAGCGCAGCGCTCAGTGCGGCTCCCTGGTGTGCACGCACTGGATGCACATCTCCTAATCTGTAGGCGGTGCGACTCCAGCGCCTTTGGTGCACAACTGCTATGTGTTTGGGAGCCGCCATTACTTTTCCACGTGGGGAGCTATTAACATGCAGCTCCCCATGTGGAAAAGCAATCTGATTTAGATTTTGAAAGCGAGAACAGATTTCCATGCTATGGGAGGGCGGGATGGTCCCCCCTGGGATACTGCAGGAGCCGGTCCTCCTACAATACATAAAGCCTGTGGAGTAGTGGTCCTTGCACCCCCCAAACATGTTTTCTTGTATAGCCCCGGGGAGTAACGGGGCCCTCGAGTGCTCCAGGAGCGGGTCCACACAGTCTCTCTCCCACAATACATAATGCCCCGGGGGGTGGGAGTCCCCACGGCTTTGAAGACCTTTGACCCCTCCCCCCACCATTTTTTTCTTTTTTGCCCCAAGGGGTGATGATCCCCGAGGCTGGGGGGCCCCTCTGGGCCCCACACAAAATTCAATAATTTTGCCCCCGGTATTTAACTCCCCGGGGACTAATTATAAAAAAAACCTCTGTTTTATTTTAAGGCACAGTCCGCACACCCTACACGCACCAGCCGGGTTTAAAAAAATTGTGGGTTCTGGGACCCCCTAAGCAGGTCTAGAGGGTAAAATTATTTCTAGCCTGCCCCCTTTCTCCATTTTGCACACATATTCCAATGACTTCCTCGGACTCGCTTCTACCGAGGCACAAAATGGCTGCCAACAGCTCCTGGTTTCGAATGTTCACAACCACTTGACAGCCAATTAGCATTCAGTGCGTGATCGCAAGGGTGTGCTTATGGTACGATGACAATCCTTGCACACTCCCCAGATCCACCGCGCCCATAGATATATAAATGACTTTAACTGTAATATTCTCAGGAACAACTGAACAGATTGACACCATATAAGCAAAAAGCACAAGTCGGAACTGAGGACTACCTCTTTGCCAAATTTGGCATAATTCCGTTCAGCCGTTAGAGCTGTAGCTGTGGCTAACGGTCCTATGGGAAATTGCACAGGGAGAAGATGTTTTGGGACCCCCTTTTCCTCGCCCCCACTTTACGAATCACGCCGAAACTTTCAGGATAGGAGCGGACCTGAGCTGGCCAAAAGTTTAGACAATTTCACAAAGATTCATCAATCGGCGCCAAAGTTATCGGGAATAGAATGTTGCGGATTTCCTATGCATAATAGGTCCTGTATAACTACCTACTGGTGATATATATATTTACACCGTGATCAAGATAGCGGAGGCTATCGAAACGCGTTGGTTATGTCTGTGCCAAAATTGAAATGGATTTAAGAATAAATTAATCGAAACTTGATCGAAGAGTTTGGTTGGTGTTTGCGGCTCCGAGTTTTCTTTTTTGGAAGAAAACGTTGTTGGAATATATATATATATATATATATTACCTACTGGCGGTCGCCAGTAGGTATATATAGTTAGGATTTTTTCTCTATGGGATTTTTGAAAATCTATGTCTAATAACTTTGGCGTTTGTGGACGGAATTGGCTGAAATTTTCAGGAAAATGGAACATTTTGTTTCTGAGCAGCCCCTGAAAATTTGGGGGGGGGTTCGTCAAGGGGGGGCCGAGAAAAAAGGGGGGTCCCAAAACGTGTTTTTAACATTGAGTTTTCCATAGGGCGGTTGGCCTCACTTTTAGCCCGAACGGCTGAATGGATTTGCACGAAACTTGGCAAAATTGTAGGGACTGGTAGCCCGATGTGCCTTTGCTAGGTCTCAATATATGTGCTCCAGTGGATTTTGAGAAATTAACGTTCAAAAAAAGATATATATCTGTAACAGCGGACCAGGCAGCGCTCCGGTTCGTGGACTTTACGCGTCACGGAGCTTTGTGAAGCGAAGCTGATTGGTTCTCCGGCATCTGTAAACATTCCAAACAGTCCGTAGCGGCCGCCATCTTGTCTCTCGGTAGGATCGAGAGACAAGAGGAGGCCAAAGCGAAGGGGCAAATGACCATAAGGGGGCATAGTAGATCCTCCCTGACCCTCTAGGTTTGATGTGGAGGCTTTAAAAGGGCCCCGCGGGGCAAAAAAAAAAAAAATAATAATAATCGAACGGCTGAATGGATTTGCACGAAACTTGGCAAAATTGTAGGGACTGGTAGCCCGATGTGCCTTTGCTAGGTCTCAATATATGTGCTCCAGTGGATTTTGAGAAATTAACGTTCAAAAAAAGATATATATCTGTAACAGCGCTCCGCTTCGCGTACTTTTCGCGTAACGGAGCTTTGCGAAGCTGATTGGTTCTCCGGCGTCTGTAAACATTCCAAACAGTCCGTAGCGGCCGCCATCTTGTCTCTCGGTAGGATCGAGAGACAAGAGGAGGCCAAAGCGAAGGGGCAAATGACCATAAGGGGGCATAGTAGATCCTCCCTGACCCCCTAGGTTTGATGTGGAGGTTTTAAAAGGGCCCCGCGGGGCAAAAAAAATAATAATAATAATAATCGAACGGCTGAATGGATTTGCACGAAACTTGGCAAAATTGTAGGGACTGGTAGCTCGATGTGCCTTTGCTAGGTCTCAATATATGTGCTTCAGTGGATTTTGAGAAATTCACGTTCAAAAAAAGATATATATCTGTAACAGCGCTCCGCGGAGATAAAATTATCTCTGTATTACCTAGCTGTTGCTAACACCAGTTAGCGACCACTAGTAGGAGATAGCGACCATCTTGGGCCCCACTTTGCATGTCAGTGATATTTATCACTAATGACATGCAAAGTGGGCATGCCAAGATGTTAGCGACTGGAAACAGTCGCTAACATCGCTATCTCCTATTACCAACTTTTGGAGATATTCGCGCTAAGCGCGAATATCTCCAAAAGCTACCACCTGCCCTGAGCAGTTCTTAGCCATGTTATCCAATGGGAGGTGGATAACATGGCTAAGAGCATTAGCTCGGTAATGCATGAATATCGCTGAGTTTTCAGCGATATTAATGCATTGCGGTCGTTTTTTATGGCATTTGTGATAAACCTTGATAATAGCAAGGTTTATCTGCGATAATTTCTGACGATGCTTAGCGGTAAAAAATTCGTTGCTAAGCATCGTTAGGGATAAATATCGCTTAACTTTGGTAATATGCCCCAACGTCTGTTAACGTTCGATTCGAAGGAAATCAGGAAGTGTTGAAAAACATTGTCTGCGCCATCTTGCCTTTTTCAAATGCCACACTTTTGTCGTGCACGGCAGTCATTTTAGATGCCTTGACCAGACCCACTCTCTGCACGCTGTCGATCCTTAGCATGGCTCCCCACCCTCGCAAGCATCTCCCCCAGGCACTGGTCACCCTCGTTCTCTGTCTTATGCATGGGTAATAAACCTCCCCCCATCTGCGCTGCTCTTCCCTGAGAATCACACCCTGTGCCCGCCCGACACCTCCCTTTCGCCCTATTCACTACCGCACCCTCTGACACTCCTTTTCCTCTGTGTCCGATTGTCCAGGCCGGTCCTAGGCTATCAGCTAGCCCTGCAGATGTAGTTTATGGCCCCAGCAGTAAAGAATCACCCCTCTTCAAAGGAGTTATAGTAGATCAAGGCCCACACTCGATGAGATCCGTCACAGCACACGCGTTCCTACTATCTGAAAACCATCCTGTATTGTGATTGGGGAGGGGAACGAGCCTGAAGCGGAAGATTCCAGGGATGACTCTTTGTACATCAAAGTTTTTACAATTATGTGTCACATTAAAAATATATAGCACTCCAACAAAGTAGTAAGATTATAAAACTTTAATAACTTATAAATATATACAACAAAACAAAAACAGTAAAAACATATAAACATTTTTAGGGAAAAACAACGAAGTAGCGGTCGGCTGTGCGAATAGTCCCAACGCAGCACAACGTCCAGATTTCTGGACGGCACCCAGGTGATGTTGCCTGGGTGCCGCACTGATTTCGGCATCCGGCGTGGGGCGTCGCGGGGGTGGGTCATCAGTAGCAAACTGTTGTGCGAATAGTTCCAAGGCAGCAGAACGATGGCACCAAGGTGATGTCCAGTAAGTTGCCGCACTGGTTTTGGTATCCTACAATGCTGCTCCGAATAACGGCGTGGGGCGCCCCGGGGGGGGGAGGCGGCGTGAACGGGCCTCTCCAGGTGGAGTCTCGTCTGTTGTAGTGGGGCGCCCCTTTACCGTTTCAGTTGCCATTCCGTCCGCTTTTGGTCCACTGTGTCAAAAGCCGCAATTCAGCTGAGTTGCGCCCACTCTTGCGGTGCAGCGATAGGCGGCTGCCACAGGACTCTCAAAATGGCGGCAGGCTCTTTTCTTTTTGGGCCTGGTCCACTGAAATGGCCCTGGGACACCTTGGAAATCGGACGCTTGTCTGCTAGGTCTTGGACCCCATTCTCGAAAGCGTCCCCTCCGCCTTGAGGATTCAACAAAAGTTTTGGGGGCCCCCGACTCCTGCAGGCTTCTGGTGGGGAGCGGCTGCCATGATTGCTCGCGGAATGACCACGACGGAGCCACGAGATGGTGGTGCTTTCATGGTGACGCCAGCTTCAGTGTGAAACATCCAGAAACAAGGTGGGGCTTTCATCGTTTGGGAAAAAAAAAGTTTTCATCCAATGAAAAGTGTTATTTTTAGGTCATATGATCAAGCCTTCCATCATTAGGAAACCAAAAGTAAAATGAACCAATGAAAAGTTTTATAAACAAGTCACATGACCTGTTATGCAGCATAGGGTATAAAATGCGGAGAAAATACGTTGGCACGTGAGGCGGCGTCAGTAGCGGACCGATGTGCGAATAGGCCGAAGGCAACACAACGCGCCAAGATCCGGATGGCACCGAGGTGGTGTCCAGCAAGTTGCAGCACTGGTGTGGCCATCCTACAATGCTGAAAGTCGGCGTGGGGCGCCCCGTTGGCCTGTGAGTTCGCGTCAGTAGCGGACCGATGTGCGAATAGGCCGAAGGCAGCACAACGCGCCAAGATCCGGATGGCACCGAGGTGGTGTCTAGTAAGTTGCCGCACTGGTGTGGCCATCCTACAATGTTGAAAGTCGGCGTGGGGCGCCCCGTTGGCCTGTGAGATGGCGTCAGTAGCGGACCGATGTGCGAATGGGACCAAAGGCAGTGCAACAATATTTTCGGAATAGAAGACACCACAAGGCGCTGAGATGCCAAGATCCGGATGGCACCGAGGTGGTGTCTAGCAAGTTGTGGCACTGGTGTGGCCATCCTACAATGGTAAAAGTCGGCGTGGGGCGCCCTGTTGGCCTGTGAGATGGTGTCAGTAGCGGACCGATGTGCGAATGGGGCCAAAGGCAGCGCAACAATATTTTCTGACTAGAAGACACCACAAGGCGCTGAGATGCCAAGATCCGGATGGCACCGAGGTGATGTCTAGCAAGTTGCTGTACTGGTGTGGCCATCCTACAATGCTGAAACTCGGCGTGGGGCGCCCCATTAGCCTGTGAGATGGCGTCAGTAGCGGACCGATGTGCGAATGGGGCCAAAGGCAGCGCAACAATATTTTCTGAATAGAAGACACCACAAGGCGCTGAGATTCGGTTAGCACCGAGGTGGTGTCTAGCAAGCTATGCAGCTGAGTTGCGTGCGCACTTGCGGCGAATAGGTCGAAGGCAGCACAACAATGTTTTCTGAATAGAAGACACCACAAGGCGCTGAGATTCGGTTACCACCGAGGTGGTGTCTAGCAAGTTGCTGCACTGGTGTGGCCATCCTACAATACTGCTCCGAATAACGGCGTGGGGTGCCCGAAGGGGGGGGGGAGGCGGCGTGAACGGGCCTTCCTAGGTGGAGGCTCGTCTGCTGTAGTGGGGCGCCCCTTTACCGTTTCAGTTGCCATTCAGCTGAGTTTCGGCCGCTCTTGATGCTACAGCGACAGGCGGCTGCAACAGGACTCTCAAAATGGCGGCCTGTTCTTTGGATTTGGGCCTGGTCCACTAAAATGGCCCTGGGACACCTTAGAACTCGGACGCTCGATTTTATTTTCCTTTCCTCTACATGCAAAAAAAGGTAAATGCCCGGTACGTTATACGCTTCATCTGCCACGATGTACTCTCCAGAGGAACCGAAAAAAAATATAGTTATGGTAACTATACCATGCATCGTCATATGGAGAGGTGGCACCAATTAATTATAGTGCTGCATAAAAGAGAGATTTGGAGGAGAACCCCCGACCTGCCAGTACATTCATCAAAGAAGTGGCACTGACAGCATCAGAGGCAAGGGAAACGGTCCCAAATATTTAGAAGAACTTTGGAAAGATTAAAATGACATGTTTAGATTGTGGCAAATTAATTTCATGTGGACAGATGAGTGTTACTCTATAAATACAGCATATGAACATCATCATAGTCGATGGTTGGTAGAGACATTTTGACTATATCCTGGACCTGCCCGTCCTCGCCCAAAATGGCGCTGGAATAAATGGGACTCGTAACTCCTTGTTGTGTACTGGTTGCAGAACCTTGAAATCACGAGATACGTATGCAGTTTTGAAGCACATGGCGGGCGGGGACGAGAATTGATTGAGTATTTCGACATCCCTATTGATATTAAGTTCTGATGTGTTATTGATTACTCTACTATTGAAGTTCGAATTAACGTCACGCATGGTACTTGCCCGCAAATGTATATCTAGATAATTTTATTCTAACTGGCCCTGTCGTATTTTAATTATAAAATGTACGTCCACCGATTCCGCAACTGTTAGACACTTAGTTCTTGCAACCTAATGGCCCGCCCGTTACGTTCCTCTACAGTGTAAATGTCTACTCATCATATACGATTACAGTTTGCTCCGTGGCCGGCCCACGTGGTTATAGGCTCGTATTTGTATAATGAAATTTTCACAATAAAGGTTTTTAAAAGAAAACATGGTCGTAGTATATACATTGGTAAAGTTTTTAATAATAGTCACTGTTTTAGAATCATTAAAAGGCAAGTGAAATAAAGCAGACCAATTACATGAAGGGTAAAAGGTATAATACGCAGGAACGCAGTAAAGATAAATGGTCAAGGGCTGTTGTGTTTTCTACTCCTGCAACATAAAGTGATCGATAAGAATCTCATATTCAGGCGTATCGGCGACTAAGACAGCAGGTCGACCCTCTTTTGCTCAACGGCTTTGTCATGGGACGAAGAAACGCCCTTTTTCTCGAAAAAAGAATGTATTTTACTTGCAGGACAGTTGTAAATTTTCCGGGAAAGTACATTAGCCTGGAACATTATAACATATATTTAAGAAAAAATAATGTTCGGAAGTAATAAAAAGTGTAATTTTTAGGTCATATGACCAAGCCTTTCATCATTAGAATAAGAAAAGTAAAATGAACCAATGAAAAGTTTTATTAACAAGTCACATGACCTGTTATGCTTACGTTACGCGCTGCGCGTCGCGCCCCGGATGACTTCCGGATGCGCTAACGCGGCGCGTCATATGACGCATTACGCGACAACGCAGGTCCAGAATATAGTCAAAATGTCTCCACCAACCAGCGGTCGGAACACAACCCCTTTCAGCAGGCTAAATAGTTCTGTTAAATGACAACAGAAGGGACAGGCAACAAGAACCATCAGTCAAAGAGGGGAGGGCTAGTTCTTCTCTACCGGGTTACATTGGGGCGCTACCGGAACTGATCGAATTGGTAGTGAACAGTGTTTCTGGATGTTTCAGACTGAAGCTGGCGTTAGCATGAGAGCACCACCATTTCGTAGCTCCGTCGTGGCCATTCCGCGAGCAATCATGGCAGCCGCTCTTTATCGTTATTTTGGGCGGGGTGGGTGGCGGAGCCGAGCTGTATTGCAGCCATAATAATAAATAATAATAATCCACATTTGTATAGCGCACAATCACCCGTTAGGGTCTCTAGGCGCTGGGGGGCCGTCGGGAAGATTAAGCAAGCTATTGCCCAGAGTCGCATGGTGCTGGGCTAAGCTGCCGCCGGAGCCGGGGATCGAACCCTGATCCCCAGATTCCAGCGTCAGTCGCCCTGGCCGCGCCGCCACACCTCTCCCACACGGTGTGGAGTTCAGTTCATCTCACTAGTTTCGTATTTGTCATGAGGGGTTGTTCTTAATGTTTCTATTTTAGCGAGGTCAAAAAGAGATCCCATCAGTGGCCTACTGATTTTGCTCGATTCCTTTTGTTTTTTTACACGATTTTTGGTTATCTGCAAAGACTAAACAGAGTATTGCGACTCTGTGTTTGTTTGTAAATAGAGAATGAACCAAAGAGAACCAATTCTAAAACAGTAAATGCTTGGATAACAATCAATCAAATGGAGAGAGAAGCAGGCACGACGTATTACAACGGGGGCAAAGGCCTGCGTTAACTACCTTTCACTATCTGCAAAGAGAGAGTACTCCTAATAGAAATGAGGGGGGGGGCAGCATTCAAAGCAGATCAGTGTGCATAAACACGAAAATGTTTTTACTTACCACGTACTTGACATTCGACAGCTTATGATATTTGCTATTAAAAAAACATTGAAATTCACTGAAAAAACCATAGGTTATAGACCATATATAGTTAGGAATTAGCATTTACAAAACCTTGCAAATTCACTGAAAAAACCATAGGTTATAGACCATATATAGTTAGGAATTAGCATTTACAAAACCTTGAAAATTCACTGAAAAAACCATAGGTTATAGACCATATATCGTTAGGAATTAGCATTTAAAAAACCTTATTTTACCCACACAAAACCATTGAAATTGCATATATAGTTAGTTGCACTAACTATATATCGCGCACCCGCAATCCACTGCTGATGATGTCACATATTACATCATTCATGACATGGTCAGTGACATCACTGATGACATCACTGATGACATCTCAAATGACATCACTGATGACATCACTGATGACATCTCATTTGACATCAATGACCACATCACTGATGATATCATTCATGTGACAATACAATGCATCTCCTCACATTTTAATATAACCTCTGTTTCACCCAGTGTTAAATACAGAGTATAATTTTTGAAACCATTGACACACCAATACTAGTTACTACATACGCACTCACTGATTCCTACGTCTACACACACCTTCACTCATTCACCCATACAATCATTCATACATACAATCACTCATCTTTACAACACTATCATATGCACTCATACACCTATACAGACACTCACAGTCTGCCACTCATCCTTGGAGTTACTCACACACCTAGTCAGTCCTGTAAAGAATCAATGACACTTCCATTTTCTTGTCTATACAGTTAAACATAGAGCACCTTACATTTTCAAACATATACTAACACATACTTACCTTCTTATACAATCATTGATACAAGTACACATTGATCTGCACAGAGTCATACACCTCCCAGCCAGCCACACACACACTCAGTCCCCCATACAAATGCTTGGGCAATCAATCAATAACCCATATAGTTACTCATATAGCTACTGATCAACACATGCAGCAGTTTATAGAACAACAGACATAATGATGCACAAATTAAGACAGTTTAGTCACTAACCCATGCACTAAGTGAGACACATTTAATCACTCAGTCATACAGTCAGTCATGCACCTACTAAATCCTTCGTCCAGACACTTACACATCCACTCATTCTTCAATATGTAAGACATATTTAAACTTTACAGAAACAAAAAACCACTGGATGTTGTTATCAGTCATGTCATCAGTGATGTCATCAGTGATGTCATTTGAGATGTCATCAGTGATGTCATCAGTGATGTCATTTGAGATGTCATCAGTGATGTCATCAGTGATGTCACTGACCATGTCATGAATGATGTAATATGTGACATCATCAGCAGTTGATTGCGGGTGCGCGATATATAGTTAGTGCAACTAACTATATATGGAATTTCAATGGTTTTGTGTGGGTAAAAGAAGGTTTTTTAAATGCTAATTCCTAACGATATATGGTCTATAACCTATGGTTTTTTCAGTGAATTTTCAAGGTTTTGTAAATGCTAATTCCTAACTATATATGGTCTATAACCTATGGTTTTTTCAGTGAATTTTCAAGGTTTTGTAAATGCTAATTCCTAACTATATATGGTCTATAACCTATGGTTTTTTCAGTGAATATATATATATATATATATCTTCACTGAAAAAAACATAGGTTTCACACCAGTTATAGTTAGGAATTAGCATTTAAAAAACCTATTAAATTCACTGAAAAAATCATAGGTTTCACACCAGTTATACTTAGCTGGAAGTTTTACTCGCATAAAACCATTGAAATTTCCACGTTATAGTTAGTTGGACTCACTATAACTTGCGCGTGCAATGCACTGCTGATGACGTCACATATTACATCACTCATGACATGGTCAGTGACATCACTCATGACATCACTGATGACACCATCCAGTGAATGTGTGTCTTTCTGAAAAATAAATATTAGTGAGTAATGTTTAAATATTTAAATATATGTATTAATGTTTCACTTTGTGTTTAAGTGGCTGCATGGGTTGGTGAGTAGCTACATGTGTAGGTATATGGGTTATTAGATGTTTTTTTTAAATATCAATATGAGTGTCTATATGTTTGGTGGGGGTGTTACTTAGCACATAGATGCATGAATGACTGACTCTCTGTTTGTATGTGTTTTGAATACAGCATATGTGCAGGACTGTATGGGTGGAAGAGTGTGTATATGTGTATGTTAGTGAGTGAATCACTGTCTCACTAGTGTCTTTATCAGTAACTACATATGTTTTAATCTAGTATATGTGAATATTGATGTATATAAGTGAGTATATGTGAGAGTGAGGGATTGTAAGAGTTCCTGTTTAAATAAGTATGTATTTCTATAAGTGATTGTTTAAGAGAGTAAGTATGTGTAAGTTTCCTTAGAAGTAAAGTGGTAGTGTGTGTGTAGCTGTATATGCAAATAAATGGATGTTTAATAGTTTATTTGCATGTGTGAGTATGTGTGAGAGTATCTTTTGGATGACTGTCGTTGTGTAACAGGATATATAGGTGTATCACTATATATGATGAGTGAGTATATGTATGAGTGACTACATAGAACTGTTGGTGAATGAGTGGATGTGTATATAGATGGTGGAATTACTGAATTGGTTGTTGTAACTGGCATGGGTATCTCCATTTGTTTTAAATTTTAGTTACTATTTTTGAATATGTGTTTCAAAGTTTACATTACAGTGAAAGAAGGTCTGTCACTTTGTCACAAGGATGGTGTCATCAGTGATGTCATGAGTGATGTCACTGACCATGTCATGAGTGATGTAATATGTGACGTCATCAGCAGTGCATTGCACGCGCAAGTTATAGTGAGTCCAACTAACTATAACGTGGGAATTTCAATGGTTTTATGCGAGTAAAACTTCCAGCTAACTATAACTGGTGTGAAACCTATGGTTTTTTCAGTGAATTTAATAGGCTTTTTAAATGCTAATTCCTAACTATAACTGGTGTGAAACCTATGGTTTTTTCAGTGAATTTCAATGGTTTTTTAATAGCAAATCTTTATAGGTATAACAAATAATACATTTTAAAACGAATTTTATATTGTATAATTATGCCAAATTTTTTTTATTTTTTACTTGGGGCGCGCCCTGGGGCGCGTACCGGGGAGCGTCCCGTAAGCGCTATTTTCGCGAACGAAAACAACATCGTGACGTATCGCGTAGACGCATGATGCGTCATATGACGCACAGTGTAAGCGCACCCGGAAGCACATGTGCGCATACGATCGCGGCGCGCCCTGGGGTGCGTACCGGGGAGCGTCCCGTTAGCGCTATTCTCGCGAACGAAAACAACATTGTGACGTATCGCGTAGACGCGTGATGCGTCATATGACGCACAGCGTAAGCGCACCCGGAAGCACTCGTGCACATACGATCACGGAACGTCTCGACGCGCTTACGCCGCGCGCCCCGGGGCGCGCCCTGGTGCGCGACTACAGGCCCGCCCCGGGGCGCGTAGCGTAAGCGCGTCGGGTCAGGGTCATGTGACCAGAAAATAACACTTTCTATTGGTGCAGAACAGTTTTGGTTTCCAAATGAGTAAAGCCTGGGTCTTGTGATCTGAAAATAACACTTCTGATTGGTTCAGGACAGTTGTTTTTCCCAAATGAGTAAAGCCTAGGTCTAGTGACCTGAAAATAACACTTCTGATTGGTTCAGGACAGTTTTTTTCCCCAAATGATGAAAAACCCCACCTTTCTTCCTTATTCTGACTTTGTCCTTTGACTGAGGAAGACCTGTTTCATCTATAGAGACAATTCTTTTGTACTTTGAAATGGCTACTGTAGCAGCAACAGCTGGAGCATCTGCACCACCACCACCACCATCACCAAGAGGACCACCACAACAATACATTGGTGGTGAAGAAGAGGAGGAGGAGGAAGAGGAGGAGGAGGAGGGGAGAAGAGGGCTGCCTGAACAAAATACCCAATACAAGCCAAAAGAACACATTGTATGGGAGTTTTTTTCACTCCCAGAGGGCAAGAAAAAAGTGAATGTTGTCAAGGTAACTTGCCTAATCTGTGGCGAACAACTCTCTAGGGGCAATCCAGACAAAAAATATTCATTTGGTAATAATACCATGATTCGACATATGACCCGGAGGCATCCTAACAACTATTCTCGTGCAGAGATCAGAGAACTGGCCAGTAACCTCCCCCAGTGTTCAAGGACCAGCTCCAAAAGAAAGCAACCGACTCCATCGGGACCAGATACAACGGAGACAATGCCTTGTATTCAGCCACGATTTGCAGATTTTAGAATCACATGTATTGCATGTGGCAAGCTCATCGCCTATGGTGAACAGAGCATGAAGCTCGTCGTCCTTGCTGGTGACAATCACAAATGCCCCAAAAACAGTATTTTTTTCCGTTTTTTGTTTTTTGCTCCTGTTGAGCCATTTACAATTCCCTGTTTTTTGTTTCCCCCCATAAAAAATACAAAAAAAATATAAAACTGTTTTGAAAAGCCAAAAAAAGTACAAAATGTTCGAAAAAACATTAAAAAAATATAAAACAACAAAAAGAAGAAAAAAACACAGTTCTTTTTAGAACTACCTTTCATTTATAAAAATAAACCTATATTTTTAATGAATAACTGTCACATTTTTTTTCTTAGGGTACGCGTACCGGGGCGCGCCCCCCAAAAAATAGAAAAAATTTAATGAAGGAGTTACCATGAGGGAAGAACACAAAGAGAGTAATGTTAAGAGAAAGAGAGCTAGAGGATGAACACAGAGGGATTGTTTATTACATAGTAAAAAACAGAGAAGGTGTAAGAGGGTGAAAGTGAGAAAAGTAAAATGACTAAAGGAGCGAAAGAAGGGAAAAGAGAGAGGAAGAAGACTAAAGTAGAGATAGTGGGAGAATGTGAGTGGGTGTAGAAAGAAATAGAAAGGACAGTAAAAAATTTAGAATGAAGGTTAGTGGCGTAACTGGGATAAATGAAGAACGGTGAGGGAGGGTAAGAAAAGACCAGTTAGTATAAGTAAAGAGGGATGAAAGAGGGTGAAAAATCGAATTAGGATAAGACATGGGGAGTGACAAAGATAAAGGACAAAGAGAGTAAAGGAAACAGTACCTGAATGGGTTTGAGTGAAACAGCAAAGAAAGATAAGCAATGCAGTGTGTGTGACTTATAGGGAGTCAGTGGGTGTAGGTCGGGGTGTGGGTGTGTAAGGTGAGTCTGTGGGTGTGGCTGTGTGGGGTGTTTTGGTGTGGGTGGAGGTGGAGGTGAGGGTGTGTGAAGTATGTGTGAGGAGTGTATGGGTGTGGGGTGTATATGTGTGCGATGTATGTGTGTGTGTGGAATGTGTGTGTGTATGTGAAGAGTGTGTGTGGGGGATTTTTTGTGTGTATGAGGTGTGTGTGTGGTGTGTGTGTGGGGTGTATGTTAGAGGTGTGTGTATGTGTTGAGAGGGGGATGAGGAGTGTGTGTAGGAGTAACGTAAATAATT
The DNA here is from genome assembly GCF_964261635.1 of Lissotriton helveticus. Taxonomy (NCBI): domain Eukaryota; kingdom Metazoa; phylum Chordata; class Amphibia; order Caudata; family Salamandridae; genus Lissotriton; species Lissotriton helveticus. Next base: position 461,571,306 of record NC_136062.1, read on the forward strand.
AAGAAAAACAGAATGAGTGAAGAAGCAAAGGAAGGGAACAAAGCGCTCTCCAAATTTTTTTAAAGTTACTTTACATAAAAACCACTAGAGAGACTTTCACCAAATATAGAATAGGCCCTACTACATACCAGTCCCTACCATTTTCCCAAATTTGGTGGAATACCATTGAGCCATTTGGGCTGTAGCCCTGTCTAAATATCCTGAGGTAAATTACATTACTAAAACACATATGAAAGTGTTAGAATTTGCAACCAATGAAAATTTTACTTTCATTTTGTATTTTTATGTGCTGACATTTCATTGGTTATAGACATGAATATATATTAAAAATGAGAGGGAAACACGGCCATTTTGACTAGTACTACCTGAGGTACATTTATAAAAGATTTCCTCTGAAAACATCAACTCCTTTCTGAAAGGTAAGTTGTTAATTTGTAAGGGCAACTATGTTCTGCACTTTAACTTAAATTGGAAAAACGTTTTCTGATAGTTTTTTACTGTCCCTCTGTTATAGTTATAGATTGAGATAGGCTTCTCTGGTATAATTATGAATTTACTAAGGCTTCATCACATGCACTTTTTTATATTTCTACTTCCTGCCTGATACCATACACTGCCCAAAAATAACTTCACTGTTAAAAACTCAGAAGTACCTGTCTGAACTTAAACCCAACAGTGCCCTAACTCTACTGATATAGTTATTTGTTATGCAATTTACAGCAAAAATGGTAGATAAAGAGGAGAGCAATACAATTTCTTTTGAAATTATGGATAAAGATATTCTTAACGAAGACTTGGATTTCATGGATGAGTCTGAGGATCAACAACTAATTGACTGTCTTGAATCATTTGAATCATGTAATGAAAATTTGGAGGACATTCCAGATGATGTCATGTTAGAAGTATTATTAAATTATTGAACAATCTCAACAATTAATGTTTATTTAATAATTAAAAATTGTTCGACACATTATTCATTTTTATATGTAATTCATTAAATACTACCAAAATGATTATAATATAAACTGAGACTTACAGTGCAACTTTTTTGTATTACATAGTACATTTGCTCATAGTTACTTCCTTTCTCCCACTATATTATCTCCAATGTGTTTTTCACATCTCTTTTTCATCTCCTGCCTCCTTTCTCTCACTCTCTGTCTCTAATGCACCATATCACTGCCAATTTTGTGTAGATTCAGAAGAGAGTAAAATGTAATACTTGAAAACATCATAAGGGAGCAGGGTACACTACCCATGATCCCCTAGGTCTTCTCAGGGAGTACTGAAAGGATCTGTTTCTGCTTTCCTGACAAACTATAGTATGGATTTCATATACCACAATAACTTCTGTAACAACATACTAGATATCTACATAAAAAAAGGTGTACATTGAATTTAAAACTCTACATTCTTACCTACATGTTGGTACTTAAATCACCCACACAACACAACAATTCTATTCAGAGCTACCCTACCTCTAAGCACTTTCAATTATCATTTTACTGTTTCACTGAGTTTTCCCCATGTGTGTGGGGGGGAGGTGTGTGTAGAGGATGGTGGGGTGTGTCTGTGAGGTGTGTGTGTGTATGTGTCTGGGGGGGTGAGGTGTATAGGTGTATGTAGGTGTATGGGGTATGTGGGTGTGGGTGGGGGTGTAGGTGTGTAAGGTGTGTGTGTGGGTGTGAGTGTGTGGGGTGTTTGAGTGTAGGTGGAGGTGTGGGTGTGGCGAGGTGTGTGTGGGGGGTGTGTGGATGTGGGGGGTATGTGTGTAAGATATGTGTGTATATGTGGGATGTGTGGGTGTGTCTGTGAGGTGTGGGTGTGTGTGTGTCTGTGGGGGGGGAGGTGTGTCTGTGGGATGTATGGGGTGTGTCCGTGAGGTATCTGTGTGTGCGTGTGTATGTGTGTGTTGGGGGGGTGTTGAGGTGTGTGTATGAGTGTGGGTGTGTGGAATGTGTGGGTGTGGGTGTGGATGTGTAAGGTGTCGGTGTGGGGGTGTGGGGTGTTTAGGTGTGGGTGGAGGTGTGCGTGTGTGAGGTGTGTGTGGGGAGCGTGTGGGGTGTGGGGTTGTGTGCGCGTGGGTGTGTGTGGGACGTACTTGTAGGTACCTAAAACAGCCACAAAACCCAAAAGCTCTTTTCAAAGCTACCCTACCTGTAATCACTCAAAATGATTATTTTACACTAACTTTTTTCACTATTTTTCACCAAAGTACGCTCCCCGGTATGCTCCCCGGTGCGCGTACCGGGCTCTCCCCCCGCGAAAACCGATTTTTTTTTTTGTCTTTTTTACCCGAGGGACCCTTTTTATGGCCCCCACATCAAACCTTGGGGGTCAGGGGGGGTCTACCCTGCCCCCTTTTGATTATTTCACCCTTTGTTTTTACCACCTCTTGTGTCTCGATCCTACCGGGACACAAGATGGCGGCCGCTCCGGACTGTTTCGAATGTTTACAGACACCCGAGAGCCAAGCAGCTTTCCGTGCGCAAGTCGCGTAGCGCGCCCGGAGCGCTCCCCGGGCCGCGGCTATAGATATACAATTTTTTTTTAACCTAAATTACTCAAAATCCTCTGGAGCACATATCTTGAGACATAGCAAAGGCACATCAGGCTACCAGTCCCTACAATTTTGCCAAGTTTGGTGAAATTCCATTCAGCCGTTCGAGCTAAAAGTGCGACCGACCGCCCTATGGAAATTAACATGGGGAAAACACGTTTTTGGACCCCCTTTTATCTCGGCCCCTGCTTGCCGAGTCCCCCCCACACTTTCAGGGAAGGACCGGAGCGCCGCGAAGCAAAGTTGCTGAAAATTTCAGGCAGATTCCTCCACCGGCGCCAAAGTTATTCCAAATAGAATGTTACGATTTCCCCATGGAAATCAATCCTAACTATAACTACCTACTGGCGACCGCCAGTAGGTAATATATATATATATATATATATATATACACGGAAATGGTTGAAACCAGGTTATTTTATTATCAGTGCTTGAAAACGTGCATGCCTCAGACACATTTCGGACACTAAGCTGTGTCCTTGCTCACTAACTATATATATATATATCAACTGCCTTTCAGACAATCCCCCTATGTCATCAGAGGTAGCTATACGTGTAAATCTCACTTTACGGTCTACGTCCTGTCATGCACATGTAGGAAGGTATACATGGGTAGCACTATCCACCCAGTCCACGTCCGCATTCTGCAACACCTCAGGGCAATCACCAACAATGACTCTACCTACCGCGTCGCCCGACATATCAACACTGCCCAGTGGTAAGGCACAAGATCTTTCATTCTATGTGGTGGACACCGTCCCCAAAATCCCTAGGGCAGGGAATAGACAACTCACTCTTAGAAGGCTGTAATCTCGTTTCATCATCCTCTACAATTTAAAAAAAAAATCCTAATGGAATGGATGCGGATGAAGCACTAACTGTGCATTTATAACTTGTCGCTTGCTGCCTGTCTCTCTCCTAGTCCAGACTCTGTAACGTTAGGTCACATTCACATTTTATTTTCCTTATACTTATTTTCTAGTCACCTTTTTTCCACTCACATAAGAGCATTCCACCTTGTGACATCATGTTCTATATTGCTATGTATAGTGCCTCAGTAGTTACTTTAATTCCTAACAAAGAGGGAGTTCAGCCCTACGCAATCACAGCCCACTTGGGTACTATTGTTTGTTTTGCGTCTTTTTATGGCCAACGTGCACATACAGTATCGCTGTACATAATGGAGACTTTTATTTATGTCAACCTACCCTTTGTGTGATCTAGATACAGACTTAGGCAGCAATAAGCGGGTACCAGACAGACGCAACCCACTGAGGCGTTACGTTTGTTTAGATGTTTGAGGCTGAGGAGAACACCAGTTATATACCCCCGGTTTGTTTTCTCAAAATCTTAATTTTAGCCTTACACTCATACACTTCTGCGGCTGCCACTCATCATGCGCTAACATGGGTAATTACAGTCACTGCCTGTGACATATGTCAGCACTTTACCTGCACGGCGTTCTCCCTTTGTCCATTTTCCGTCTAATCGTATTCAATAACGATAGGACACACGAGCACTTACATTTTCTTCTATGTCCATATACATGAATAGGAATGATGTCACATACGGGTATCTTCTGCCGCCGTTTATTTCACATATATGCCGCTATTCACTTTTTAATGTTAACAGTGTTGCGGATACTTGAAATACATTAACTACTTAATGTTATTATTGGTATGAATTCTGTTATATCCACAACATTTAGAATTTTGCATTGTCTAGTTGAAATAGACATAGGAAATCTCTATGTCTATTATTAGGCCTGCTTGGTTGCTGTGACAACCGTGTGGAGTAAGGTGCATATAAGGTGTAAATTGAGTGTGTACCAGACGTAGTGACCAAGGCGGTATGCCGTAGAAATGCATTTAGGTTGTTGTTTTGGATTCAATACTTCTGTGCCATCATTTCACGGAGTCAGTTCCTGTCTGTTCGCCGCTGCCAGGATTGGATTACAATATATATATACATATATATATATATATATATATATATATATATATATATATATATATATATATATATATATATATATATATATTCACTGAAAAAACCATAGGTTATAGACCATATATAGTTAGGAATTAGCATTTAAAAAACCTTATTTTACTCACACAAAACCATTGAAATTCCATATATAGTTAGTTGCACTAACTATATATCGCGCACCCGCAATCCACTGCTGATCATGTCACATATTACATCATTCATGACATGGTCAGTGACATCACTGATGACATCACTGATGACATCTCAAATGACATCACTGATGACATCACTGATGACAACATCCAGTGACTGTATGTTTCTGTAAACTTAAAATATGTCTTACATATTGAAGAATGAGTAGATGTATAAGTGTCTGGACGAAGGATTTAGTAGGTGCATGACTGAATGTATGAGTGAGTGATTAAATGTGTCTCACTGAGTGCATGGGTTAGTGACTAAACTGTCTTAATTTGTGCATCATTATGTCTGTTGTTCTGTAAACTGCTGCATGTGTTGATCATTAGCTATATGATTAACTGTATGGGTTATTGATTGGTTGCCCAAGCATTTGTATGGGAGACTGAGTGTGTGTGTGGGTGGCTGGGAGGTGTATGACTCTCTGCATAGATGTGTGAGCAGTTGATTGACTAGATGTATGGGTTCAAAAGTGCATGTGGAAACAGCTGTATGGGCGGTTGACTGTGTGCATGAGTGTATAGGTGAGTGAATGGATATCTCAGTGCTACATGTCAAAGTAAGTACATATGTAAAACACAGTACATGTGAGAATTGACATATATAAATAACTGTGCATAAGAGCCAGTGAATGTGTGAGTGGCTGTATGGATCATTGTGAACTTGTATCCAGGATTGTATAAGTGAGTAAATATGTTTTAGTATATGTTTGAATAAGTAAGGTGTGTATAACTGTATAGTTGAGGAAATGGAGGTGTGATTGATTCTTTGCATGACTGACTAAGTGTCTGAGTAACTCCATGGATGAGTGACAGTCTATGAGTGTCTGTTTACACTGAGTGTATCTTAGGTTATATTAGAGTCTGAAGAGGTTCATCGTATTATCACATGAATGATGTCATCAGTGATGTGATCAGTAATGTCAAATGAGATGTCATTAGTGATGTCATCAGTGATGTCATTTGAGATGTCATCAGTGATGTCATTTGAGATGTCATCAGTGATGTCATTTGAGATGTCATCAGTGATGTCATCAGTGATGTCACTGACCATGTCATGAATGATGTAATATGTGACATGATCAGCAGTGGATTGCGGGTGAGCGATATATAGTTAGTGCAACTAACTATATATGGAATTTCAATGGTTTTGTGTGAGTAAAATAAGGTTTTTTAAATGCTAATTCCTAACTATATATGGTCTATAACCTATGGTTTTTTCAGTGAATTTTCAAGGTTTTGTAAATGCTAATTCCTAACTATATATGGTCTAAAACCTATGGTTTTTTCAGTGAATTTCAATGGTTTTTTAATAGCAAATATCATAAGCTGTCGAATGTCAAGTACGTGGTAAGTGAAATTTTTTTCGTGTTTATGCACACTGATCTGCTTTGAATGGTGCCCCCCCCCTCATTTCTATTAGGAGTACTCTCTCTTTGCAGATAGTGAAAGGTAGTTAACGCAGGCCTTTGCCCCCGTTGTAATCCGTCGTGCCTGCTTCTCTCCATTTGATTGATTGTTATCCAAGTATTTACTGTTTTAGAATTAGTTCTCTTTGGTTCATTCTCTATTTACAAACAAACACAGATTCGCAATACTCTGTTTAGTCTTTGCAGATAACGAAAAATCGTGTAAAAAAAAACAAAAGGAATCGAGCAAAATCAGTAGGCCACTAATGGGATCTCTTTTTGACCTCGCTAAAATAGAAACATTAGGAACAACCCCTCATGACAAATACAAAACTAGTGAGATGAACTGAACTCCACACAATGATGGCTGCAAAACAGCTCGGCTCCGCCACCCACCCCGCCCAAAATAACGATAAAGAGCGGCTGCCATGATTGGTTGCGGAATGGCCACGACGGAGCTACGAAATGGTGCTGCTCTCATGCTAACCCCAGCTTCAGTCTGAAACATCCAGAAACACTGTAGACTACCAATTCGATCAGTTCCGGTAGCGCCCCAATGTAACCCGGTAGAGAAGAACTAGCCCTCCCCTCTTTGACTGATGGTTCTTGTTGCCTGTCCCTTCTGTTGTCATTTAACAGAACTATTTAGCCTGCTGAAAGGGGTTGTGTTCCGACCGCTGGTTGGTGGAGACATTTTGACTATATTCTGGACCTGCGTTGTCGCGTAATGCGTCATATGACGTGCCGCGTTAGCGCATCCGGAAGTCATCCGGGGCGCGCAGCGCGTAACGTAAGCATAACAAGTCATGTGACTTGTTAATAAAACTTTTCATTGGTTCATTTTACTTTTCTTATTGTAATGATGAAAGGCTTGGTCATATGACCTAAAAATTACGCTTTTCATTACTTCCGAACATTATTTTTTCTTAAATATATGTTATAATGTTCCAGGCTAATGTACTTTCCCGGAAATTTTACAACTGTCCTGCAAGTAAAATATATTCTTTTTTCGAGAAAAAGAGCGTTTCTTCGTCCCATGACGGAGCCGTTGAGCAAAAGAGGGTCGACCTGCTGTCTTAGTCGCCGATACGCCTGAATATGAGATTCTTATCGATCACTTTATGTTGCAGGAATAGAAAACACAACAGCCCTTGACCATTTATCTTTACTGCGTTCCTTCGTATTATACCTTTTACCCTTCATGTAATTGGTCTGCTTTATTTCACTTGCCTTTTAATGATTCTAAAACAGTGACTATTATTAAAAACTTTACCAATGTATATACTACTACCATGTTTTCTTTTAAAAACCTTTATTGTGAAAATTTCATTATACAAATACGAGCCTATAACCACGTGGGCCTGCCACGGAGCAAACTGTAATCGTATATGATGAATAGACATTTACACTGTAGAGGAACGTAACGGGCGGGCCATTAGGTTGCAAGAACTAAGGTGTCTAACAGTTACGGAATCGGTGGACGTACATTTTATAATTAAAATACGACAGGGCCAGTTACAATAAAATTATCTAGATATACATTTGCGGGCAAGTACCATGGGTGACGTTAATTCGAACTTTCAACAGTACAGTAATCAATAACACATCAGAACTTAATATCAATAGGGATGTCGAAATATTCAATCAATTCTCGTCCCCGCCCGCCATGTGCTTCAAAACTGCATACGTATCTCGTGATTTCAAGGTTCTGCAACCAGTACACAACAAGGAGTTACGAGTCCCATTTATTCCGGCGCCATTTTGGGCGAGGACGGGCAGGTCCAGGATATAGTCAAAATGTCTCTACCAACCATCGACTATGATGATGTTCCTATGCTGTATTTATTAGAGTAAAAAACAACAAGTGATGGACTGAATGTGGATCAATATCACACACTCCCCCAGTCAAAAGATCTGGGCCCAAATCCATCGTTTTTTTGCACTCCACACCACCCTGGGTCAGATAATGGCTTTATGCAAATCAGCTCTGACCCTGTTGCCCCATGGGAACAGTCCAGTCCAAACTACAACAGCCATATCTTTCCCAGACCGGAATCAAGCATCCGAGGACCGGACCGGTTTCGAGGTAACACCTCTCTTCAGCCCGGCTAGCTTGACTCCAAGTGGTGTGGAGTGCCTGGGACCCACGTCTGGGCATCCCCAGCGCACTTAGGGCGGCAATTGCAAAAAACAACAAGTGATGGACTGAATGTGGATCAATATCACACACTCCCCCAGTCAAAAGATCTGGGCCCAAATCCATCGTTTTTTTGCACTCCACACCACCCTGGGTCAGATAATGGCTTTATGCAAATCAGCTCTGACCCTGTTGCCCCATGGGAACAGTCCAGTCCGAACCACAACAGCCATATCTTTCCCAGACCGGAATCAAGCATCCGAGGACCGGACCGGTTTCGAGGTAACACCTCTCTTCAGCCCGGCTAGCTTGACTCCAAGTGGTGTGGAGTGCCTGGGACCCACGTCTGGGCATCCCCAGCGCACTTAAGGCGGCAATTGCAAAAAACAACAAGTGATGGACTGAATGTGGATCAATATCACACACTCCCCCAGTCAAAAGATCTGGGCCCAAATCCATCGTTTTTTTGCACTCCACACCACCCTGGGTCAGATAATGGCTTTATGCAAATCAGCTCTGACCCTGTTGCCCCATGGGAACAGTCCAGTCCGAACTACAACAGCCATATCTTTCCCAGACCGGAATCAAGCATCCGAGGACCGGACCGGTTTCGAGGTAACACCTCTCTTCAGCCCGGCTAGCTTGACTCCAAGTGGTGTGGAGTGCCTGGGACCCACGTCTGGGCATCCCCAGCGCACTTAGGGCGGCAATTGCAAAAAACAACAAGTGATGGACTGAATGTGGATCAATATCACACACTCCCCCAGTCAAAAGATCTGGGCCCAAATCCATCGTTTTTTTGCACTCCACACCACCCTGGGTCAGATAATGGCTTTATGCAAATCAGCTCTGACCCTGTTGCCCCATGGGAACAGTCCAGTCCGAACTACAACAGCCATATCTTTCCCAGACCGGAATCAAGCATCCGAGGACCGGACCGGTTTCGAGGTAACACCTCTCTTCAGCCCGGCTAGCTTGACTCCAAGTGGTGTGGAGTGCCTGGGACCCACGTCTGGGCATCCCCAGCGCACTTAGGGCGGCAATTGCAAAAAACAACAAGTGATGGACTGAATGTGGATCAATATCACACACTCCCCCAGTCAAAAGATCTGGGCCCAAATCCATCGTTTTTTTGCACTCCACACCACCCTGGGTCAGATAATGGCTTTATGCAAATCAGCTCTGACCCTGTTGCCCCATGGGAACAGTCCAGTCCGAACTACAACAGCCATATCTTTCCCAGACCGGAATCAAGCATCCGAGGACCGGACCGGTTTCGAGGTAACACCTCTCTTCAGCCCGGCTAGCTTGACTCCAAGTGGTGTGGAGTGCCTGGGACCCACGTCTGGGCATCCCCAGCGCACTTAGGGCGGCAATTGCAAAAAACAACAAGTGATGGACTGAATGTGGATCAATATCACACACTCCCCCAGTCAAAAGATCTGGGCCCAAATCCATCGTTTTTTTGCACTCCACACCACCCTGGGTCAGATAATGGCTTTATGCAAATCAGCTCTGACCCTGTTGCCCCATGGGAACAGTCCAGTCCGAACTACAACAGCCATATCTTTCCCAGACCGGAATCAAGCATCCGAGGACCGGACCGGTTTCGAGGTAACACCTCTCTTCAGCCCGGCTAGCTTGACTCCAAGTGGTGTGGAGTGCCTGGGACCCACGTCTGGGCATCCCCAGCGCACTTAGGGCGGCAATTGCAAAAAACAACAAGTGATGGACTGAATGTGGATCAATATCACACACTCCCCCAGTCAAAAGATCTGGGCCCAAATCCATCGTTTTGTTGCACTCCACACCACCCTGGGTCAGATAATGGCTTTATGCAAATCAGCTCTGACCCTGTTGCCCCATGGGAACAGTCCAGTCCGAACTACAACAGCCATATCTTTCCCAGACCGGAATCAAGCATCCGAGGACCGGACCGGTTTCGAGGTAACACCTCTCTTCAGCCCGGCTAGCTTGACTCCAAGTGGTGTGGAGTGCCTGGGACCCACGTCTGGGCATCCCCAGCGCAGACGTGGGATGCCCAGACGTGGGTCCCAGGCACTCCACACCACTGGAGTCAAGCTAGCCGGGCTGATGAGAGGTGTTACCTCGAAACCGGGCCGGTCCTCGGATGCTTGATTCCGTTCTGGGAAGGACATGGCGTTTGTAGTTCGGACTGGACTGTTCCCATGGGGCACAGGGTCAGCGCTGATTTGCATATCGCCATTGTCTAACCCAGGGTGGTGTGGAGTGCAAAAAAACGATGGATTTGGGCCCAGATCTTTGGACTGGGGTGAGTGTGTGACATTGATCCACATTCTGTCCATCATTGTTGTTTTTGCAAATATCGCTCTAAGTGTACTGGGGATGCCCAGACGTGGGTCCCAGGCACTCCACACCACTGGAGTCAAGCTAGCAGGGCTGATGAGAGGTGTTACCTCGAAACCGGGCCGGTCCTCGGATGCTTGATTCCGTTCTGGGAAGGACATGGCGTTTGCAGTTCGGACTGGACTGTTCCCATGGGGCACAGGGTCAGCGCTGATTTGCATATCGCCATTGTCTAACCCAGGGTGGTGTGGAGTGCAAAAAAACGATGGATTTGGGCCCAGATCTTTGGACTGGGGTGAGTGTGTGACATTGATCCACATTCTGTCCATCATTGTTGTTTTTGTATTTATTAGAGTAACACTCATCTGGCCACATGAAATTAATTTGCCACAATCTAAACATGTCATTTTAATCTTTCCAAAGTTCTTCTAAATATTTGGGACCGTTTCCCTTGCCTCTGAAGCTCTCAGTGCCACTTCTTTGATGAATGTACTAGCAGGTCAGGGGTTCTCCTCCAAATCTCTCTTTTATGCAGCACTATAATTAATTGGTGCCACCTCTCCATATGACGATGCATGGTATAGTTACCACAACTATATTTTTTTTCGGTTCCTCTGGAGAGTTCATCGTGGCAGATGAAGCGTGTAACGTACCGGGCATTTACCTTTTTTTGCATGTACAGGAAAGGAAAAAAAAATCGAGCGTCCGAGTTCTAAGGTGTCCCAGGGCCATTTTAGTGGACCAGGCCCAAATCCAAAGAACAGGCCGCCATTTTGAGAGTCCTCTTGCAGCCGCCTGTCGCTGTAGCATCAAGAGCAGCCGAAACTCAGCTGAATGGCAACTGAAACGGTATAGGGGCGCCCCACTACAGCAGACGAGCCTCCACCTAGGAAGGCCCATTCACGCCGGCTCCCCCCCCCCCCTTCGGGCACCCCACGCCGTTATTCGGAGCAGTATTGTAGGATGGCCACACCAGTGCGGCAACTTGCTAGACATCACCCCGGTGGTAACCGAATCTCAACGCCTTGTGGTGTCTTCTATTCAGAAAACATTGTTATGCTGCCTTCGACCTATTCGCCGCAAGTGCGCACACAACTCAACTGCATAGCTTGCTAGACACCACCTCGGTGCCATCCGGATCTTGGAATGTCAGCGCCTTTTGGTGTCTTCTCTTCAGAAAATATTGTTGCGCTGCCTTAGGCCCCATTCGCACATCGGTCCGCAACTTAGACATCACCTCGGTGCCATCCGGATCTTGGCATCTCAGCGCCTTGTGGTGTCAGTCAGAAAATATTTTTGCGCTGCCTTTGGCCCCATTCGCACATCAGTCCGCTACTGACACCATCTCACAGGCCAACAGGGCGCCCCACGCCGACTTTTACCATTGTAGGATGGCCACACCAGTGCCACAACTTGCTAGACACCACCTCGGTGCCATCTGGAACTTGGCATCTCAGCGCCTTGTGGTGTCTTCAATTCAGAATATATTGTTGCGCTGCCTTTGGCCCCATTCGCACATCGGTCCGCTACTGACGCCATCTCACAGGCCAACGGGGCGCCCCACGCCGACTATCAGCATTGTAGGATAGCCACACAAGTACAGCAACTTGCTAGACATCACCTCGGTGCCATCCGGATCTCGGCGCCCCACTGCAAATGAAGTGCCTCTCAACTATGAAACCACCACGGTGACATCCGGATCTTGGCGCGTTGTGCTGCCTTCGGCCTATTCGCACATCGGTCCGCTACTGACGCCATCTCACAGGCTAATGGGGCGACCCACGCCGAGTTTCAGCATTGTAGGATGACCACACCAGTACAGCAACTTGCTAGACATCACCTCGGTGCCATCCGAATCTTGGCATCTCAACGCCTACTGGTATCTTCCATACAGAAAATATTGTTACGCTGCCTTTGGCCCCATTCGCACATCGGTCCGCAACTTAGACATCACCTCGGTGCCATCCGGATCTTGGCATCTCAGCGCCTCGTGGTGTATTCTCTTCAGAAAATATTGTTGCGCTGCCTTTGGCCCCATTCGCACATCGGTCCGCAACTTAGACATCACCTCGGTGCCATCCGGATCTTGGCATCTCAGCGCCTTGTGGTGTCTTCTACTCCGAAAATATTGTAGAAAATATTGTTGCGCTGCCTTTGGCCCCATTCGCACATCAGTCCGCTACTGACACCATCTCACAGGCCAACAGGGCGCCCCACGCCGACTTTTACCATTGTACGATGGCCACACCAGTGCCACAACTTGCTAGACACCACCTCGGTGCCATCCGGATCTTGGCATCTCAGCGCCTTGTGGTGTCTTCAAATCAGAAAATATTGTTGCGCTGCCTTTGGCCCCATTCGCACATCGGTCCGCTACTGACGCCATCTCACAGGCCAACGGGGCGCCCCACGCCGACTTTCAACATTGTAGGATGGCCACAGAAGTGCGACAACTTACTAGACACCACCTCGGTGCCATCCGGATCTTGGCGCGTTGTGCTGCCTTTGGCCTATTCGCACATCGGTCCACTACTGACGCAAACTCACAGGCCAACGGGGCGCCCCACGCCGACTTTCAGCATTGTAGGATGGCCACACCAGTGCGGCAACTTGCTACACACCACCTCGGTGCCATCCGGATCTTGGCATCTCAGCGCCTAGTGGTGTCTTCTATTCCGAAAATATTGTTGCGCTGCCTTCGGCCCCATTCACACATCGGTCCGCTACTGACGCCATCTCACAGGCCAACGGGGCGCCCCACGCCGACTTTCAGCATTGTAGGATGGCCACACCAGTGCGGCAACTTACTAGACACCACCTCGGTGCCATCCGGATCTTGGCGCGTTGTGCTGCCTTCGGCCTATTCGCACATCGGTCCGCTACTGACGCAAATTCACAGGCCAACGGGGCGCCCCACGCCGACTTTCAGCATTGTTGGATGGCCACACCAGTGCGGCAACTTACTAGACACCACCTCGGTGCCATCCGGATCTTGGCGCGTTGTGCTGCCTTCGGCCTATTCGCACATCGGTCCGCTACTGACTCAAACTCACAGGCCAATGGGGCGCCCCACGCCGACTTTCAGCATTGTAGGATAGCCACACCAGTGCACCTTACTAGACACCACCTCGGTGCCATCCGGATCTTGGCGCGTAGTGAAGCTGCAGCAGCTGCAAATAAGCTTCAGACAGTGTTACAACCGCTGCTCAGACATCTCAACTATGACACCACCTCGGTGCCATCCGGATCTTGGCGCGTTGTATTGCCTTCGGCCTATGCGCACATCGGTCCGCTACTGACGCCGCCTCACGTGCCAACGTATTTTCTTCGCATTTTATACCCTATGCCGCATAACAGGTCATGTGACTTGTTTATAAAACTTTTCATTGGTTCATTTTACTTTTGGTTTCCTAATGATGGAAGGCTTGATCATATGACCTAAAAACAACACTTTTCATTGGATGAAAACTTTTTTTTTTCCCAAACGATGAAAGCCCCACCTTGTTTCTGGATGTTTCAGACTGAAGCTGGCGTCAGCATGAGAGCACCACCATCTCGTAGCTCCGTCGTGGTCATTCCGCGAGCAATCATGGCAGCCGCTCCCCACCAGAAGCCTGCAGGAGTCGGGCCCCCAAAACTTTTGATGAATTCTCAAGGCGGAGGGGACGCTTTCGAGAATGGGGTCCAAGACCTAGCAGACAAGTGTCCGATTTCCAAGGTGTCCCAGGGCCATTTCAGTGGACCAGGCCCAAAAAGGAAACAGCCTGCCGCCATTTTGAGAGTCCTGTGACAGCCGCCTATCGCTGCACCGCAAGAGTGGGCGCAACTCAGCTGAATTGTGGCTTTTGACACAGTGGACCAAAAACGGACGGAATGGCAACTGAAACGGTAAAGGGGCGCCCCACTACAACAGATGACACTCCACCTGGAGAGGCCCGTTCACGCCGCCTCCCCCGGGGCGCCCCACGCCGTTATTCGGAGCAGCATTGTAGGATACCAAAACCAGTGCGGCAACTTACTGGACATCACCTTGGTGCCATCGTTCTGCTGCCTTGGAACTATTCGCACAACAGTTTGCTACTGATGACCCACCCCCCGCGACGCCCCACGCCGTTATTTGCTGGGTGGCAACTTACTAGACATCACTTTCGTGTCATCTAGATTTCAGCGCGTTCTGCTGCCTTGGAACTATTCGCACAACAGTTAGCTACTGATGACCCACCCCCCGCGACGCCCCACGCCGGAAATCTGGACGTTGTGCTGCGTTGGGACTATTCGCACAGCCGACCGCTACTTCGTTGTTTTTCCCTAAAAATGTTTATATGTTATTACTATTTTTGTTTTCTTGTATATATTTATAAATTATTAAAGTTTTATAATCTTACTACTTTGTCGGAGTGCTATATATTTTTAATGTGACACATAATTGTAAAAACTTTGATGTACAAAGAGTCATCCCTGGAATCTTCCGCTTCAGGCTCGGTCCCCTCCCCAATCACAATACAGGATGGTTTTCAGATAATAGCAACGCTTCTGCTGTGACGGATCTCATCGAGTGTGGGCCTTGATCTACTATAACTCCTTTGAAGAGGGGTGATTCTTTACAGCTGTGGCCATAAACTACATCTGCGGGGCTAGCTGATACCCTAGGACCAGCCTGGACAATCGGACACAGAGGAAAAGGAGTGTCAGAGGGTGCGGTAGTGAATAGGGCGAAAGGGAGGTGTCGGGCGGGCACAGGGTGTGATTCTCAGGGAAGAGCAGCGCAGATGGGGGGAGGTTTATTACCCATGCATAAGACAGAGAGCGGGGGTGACCACTGCCTGGGGGAGATGCTTGCGAGGGTGGGGAGCCATGCTAAGGATCGACAGCGTGCACAGAGTGGGTCTGGTCAAGGCATCTAAAATGGCTGCCGTGCACGACAAAAGTGTGGCATTTGAAAAAAGACAAGATGGCGCAGACAATGTTTTTCAACACTTCCTGATTTCCTTCGAATCGAACGTTAACAGACGTTGGGGCATATTACCAAAGTTAAGCGATATTTATCCCTAACGATGCTTAGCAACGATTTTTTTACCGTCAGAAATTATCGCAGATAAACCTTGCTATTATCAAGGTTTATCGCAAATACGATAAAAAAAGACCGCAATGCATTATTATCGCTGAAAACTCAGCGATATTCATGCATTACCGATCTAATCCTCTTAGCCATGTTATCCACCTCCCATTGGATAACATGGCTAAGAACTGCTCAGGGCAGGTGCTAGCTTTTGGAGATATTCGCGCATATCTCGAATATTTCCAAAAGTTGATAATAGGAGATAGCGATGTTAGCGACTGTTTCCAGTCGCTAACATCTTGGCATGCCCACTTTGCATGTCATTAGTGATAAATATCACTCACATGCAAAGTGGGGCCCAAGATGGTCGCTATCTCCTACTAGCCGTCGCTAACTGGTGTTAGCAACAGCTAGGTAATACAGATATAATTTTATCTCCGCGAAGCGGAGCGCTGTTACAGATATATATCTTGTTTTTGAACGTTAATTTCTCATAATGCACTGAAGCACATATATTGAGACCTAGCAAAGGAACATCGGGCTACCAGTCCCTAATATTTTACCAAGTTTCGTGCAAATCCATTCAGCCTTTCGATTATTATTATTATTATTTTTTTTTGCCCCGCGGGGCCCTTTTAAAACCTCCACATCAAACCTAGGGGGTCAGCGAGGATCTACTATGCCCCCTTATGGTCATTTGCCCCTTCGCTTTGGCCTCCTCTTGTCTCTCGATCCTACCGAGAGACAAGATGGCGGCCGCTACGGACTGTTTGGAATGTTTACAGACACCGGAGAGCCAATCAGCTTCGCTTCGCAAAGCTCCGTAACGCGAAAAGTACGCGAAGCGGTGCGCTGTTACAGATATATATCTTTTTTTGAACGTTAATTTCTCAAAATCCACTGGAGCACATATATTGAGATCTAGCAAAGGCACATCGGGCTACCAGTCCCTACAATTTTGCCAAGTTTCGTGCAAATCCATTCAGCTGTTCGATTATTATTATTTTTATTTTTTTTTGCCCCGCGGGGCCCTTTTAAAACCTCCACATCAAACCTAAACGGTCAGGGAGGATCTACTATGCCCCCTTATGATCATTTGCCCCTTCGGTTTGGCCTCCGCTTGTCTCTCGATCCTACCGAGAGACAAGATGGCGGCCGCTACGGACTGTTTGGAATGTTGACAGACGCCGGAGAACCAATCAGCTTCGCTTCACAAAGCTCCGTTGCGCGAAAAGTACGCGTAGCGGAGCGCTGCCCGGTCCGCTGTTACAGATATATATCTTTTTTTAAACGTTAATTTCTCAAAATCCACTGGAGCACATATATTGAGACCTACAAAAGGCACATCGGGCTACCAGTCCCTACAATTTTGCCAAGTTTCGTGCAAATCCATTCAGCCGTTCGGGCTAAAAGTGAGGCCAACCGCCCTATGGAAAACTCAATGTTAAAAACACGTTTTGGGACCCCCCTTTTTTCTCGGCCCCCCTTGACGAACCCCCTCCAAATTTTCAAGGGCTGCTCAGAAACAAAATGTGCCATTTTCCTGAAAATTTCAGCCAATTCCGTCCACAAACGCCAAAGTTATTAGACATAGAATTTTCAAAAATCCCATAGAGAAAAAATCCTAACTATATATACCTACTGGCGACCGCCAGTAGGTAATATATATATATATTACCTACTGGCGGTCGCCAGTAGGTAGCTATAGTTAGGATTATTTTCTATAGGAAATCCGCAACATTCTATTGAGAATAACTTTGGCGCCGGTAGACGAATCTTCGCGAATTTCTCAAAGAAGATGGCCCGCTCCGCTCTGCTCCTTCCCTGAAGGTTTGGGGGGGATTCATGAAGCGGGGGCCGAGATATTTGGGGGGTCCCAAAACATGTTTTCCCCATGTTAATTTCCATAGGGCGGTTGGACTCACTTTTAGCCCGAATGGATTTCCACCACACTTGGCAAAATTGTAGGGACTGGTAGCCCGATGTGCCTTTGCTATGTCTCAAGATATGTGCTCCAGAGGATTTTGAGTAATTTAGGTTAAAAAAAATATATATATCTATATGCGCGCCGCGGTACGCGCACCGGGGCGCGTACCAGCGCGTAACGCGAGTTCGCGAGCGGAAAGCTGATTGGCTCTCGGGTGTCTGTCAACATTCAAACAGTCCGGAGCGGCCGCCATCTTGTGTCTCGGTAGGATCGAGACACAAGAGGTGGCAAAAAACAAAGGGGGAAATGACCAAAAGGGGGCAGGGTAGACCCCCCTGATCCCATAGTTTTGATGTGGGGGCCATAAAAGGGCCCCGCGGGGCAAAACATTTTTTTTTTTTTCGATTTTCGCGGGGGGAGCGCCCGGTACGCGCACCGGGGAGTGTACCGGGGAGCGTACCATGGGGACAACCAAGTGAAACAGTAAAATAATAATTTAAAGTGCTTAGAGGTAGGGTAGCTCTGAATAGAGTTGTTGTGTTGTGTGGGTAATTTAAGTACCAACATTTAGTTACCAATGCAGGGTCTTAAATTCAATGTACACCGTCTCCTCTGTAGATATCTTGCATGTTGTTACAGAAGTTATTGTGGTATATGGAATCCGTACCATAGTCTGTCAGGAAAGCAGAAACAGATCCTTTAAGGACTCCCTGAGAAGGCCTAGTGGATCATGGGTAGTCTACCCTGCTCCCTTATGATGTTTTCAAGTATTACATTTTACTCTCTTCCGAATCTACACAAAATTGGGGGTGATATGGTGCATTAGAGGCAGACAGTGAGAGAAAGGAGGCAGGAGATAAAAAAGAGATGTGAAAAACACATTGGAGATAATATAGTGGGAGAAAGGAAGTAACTATGAGCAAACTTACTATGTAACACAAAAAAGTTGAACAGTATACTGTAAGTCTCAGTTTATATTATAATCATTTTGGTAGTATTTTATGAATTACATATAAAAATGAATAATGTCTCGAACAATTTTTAATTATTAAATATACATTCATTGTTGAGATTGTTCATAATTTAAAAACACTTCTAACATTACATCATCCGGAATGTCCACCAAATTTTCATTACATGATTCAATTGCTTCAAGACAGTCAATTAGTTCTTGATCCTCAGACTCATCCGTGAAATCCAAGTCTTCGTTAAGAATGTCCTTATCCATAATTTCAAAAGAAATTGTATTGTTCTCCTCTTTACCTTCCATTTTGCTGTAAATAGCAACAACAACAAAAATATATCAGTAGAGTTAGGGCACTGTTGGGTTTAAGTTCAGACAGGTACTTCTGAGTTTTTAACAGTGAAGTTATCTTTGGGCAGTGTATGGTATCAGGCAGGAAGTAGAAATATAAAAAAGTGCATGTGATGAAGCCTAAGTAAATTCATAATTATACCAGAGAAGCCTAACTCAATCCATAACTATAACAGAGAAGTCTATCTCAATCTATAACTATAACAGAGGGACAGTAAAAAACTATCAGAAAACGTTTTTCCAATTTAAGTTAAAGTGCAGAACATAGTTGCCCTTACAAATTAACAACTTACCTTTCAGAAAGGAGTTGATGTTTTCAGAGGAAATATTTTATAAATGTACCTCAGGTAGTACTAGTCAAAATGGCCGTGTTTCCCTCTCATTTTTAATATATATTCATGTCTATAACCAATGAAATGTCAGCACATAAAAATACAAAATGAAAGTAACATTTTCATTGGTTGCAAATTCTAACACTTTGTCAGGGGGAACCGTCACACACTTTCATATGTGTTTTAGTCATGTAATTTACCTCAGGATATTTAGACAGGGCTACAGGCCAAATGGCTCAATGGAATTCGACAAAATTTGGGAAAATGGTAGGGACTGGTATGTAGTAGGGCCTATTCTATATTTGGTGAAAATCTCTACAGAGGTTTTTATGTAAACTAAATTTTGGGAGCGCTTACCGGTGCGCGCCCCGGTACGCGTACCAGCAGCACTACGGGAGTCCTCCATCTTGTGTTTCTGTAGATTTCAGACACAAGATGGAGGACAAACAACGTTGGGAATGGGTAAAAGGGGGCACGGTAGACACCCCTTGACCCCCTAGGTTTTCTGAGGGGGGGCTTAGGAGGGCCATATAGGCCTAAAAATTTTTTTTTTTACATTTTTCGCGTACCGGGGAGCATACTTTAGTGAAAATTAGTGAAAAAAGTTAGAGTAAAATAATGATTTTGAGTGATCAGAGGTAGGGTAGCCCTGAAAAGAGCTTTTGGGTTCTGTGGCTGATTTAGGTACCTACAAGTAGGTTCCAATGCACAGTCTTAAATTCAGGAGGAATAATCTATTCCCCTCATCTGAGAAGTGCACACCATCTCCTCTGTAGATATCTTGCATGTTGTAACGCAAGTTGCTGTTGTATATTGAACCCATTCCATAGTCTCTCATGTAAGCAGAAACAGATTTATTCACATGTTTACTTGCTTTCTCAAATTGTGGACAAAATTGGTTGGACCACTTCCATTTCTGTCTTTGGCATATATTGGAATATACCAAGGCAGTTTGTGGAAAAAGTGTCATCAATTGCCCAAAGGTGTCCTTTAAAACCATTTCCAGACCTACCCCAGTCAAAGTGCCAAGGTCATTTCCACCACAGTGCAAAATTATGAGGTCAGGGTGTGGCAGATGGTAAAAGGTTTTCACCAATGGTATCAATTGATGACATCTCAATCCTCTTTGGCCAATCCACTTGATGTCTACATTTGGTAAATCAAGGTTGTGAAAATTTCTGATAGCTGCATACCTTTGAGCACAGTGGATGTAGCTATGTCCAATAATCCAGACAGAATACATGGTGAGAGGAGGTTCTGGTGCAGTCAGATGAAGTGTGGGAATGAAATGGCAGTTGGAACAGTAGGAGTTTGCAAAAAAAACAAAAAACTGTGGAGTTTAAGTGCTCTTGAATCACAAGCAATGATTGGTGGATTCAGATAGTTGAAAACTGAAAGTTAGGGTGCATGGTTCTGTTCTGTGAAAGAAGTAATTTGAATGGTTAAGAAAAAGTCATTTAAAGAAACATTGCACCGGATAAGCTGGTGTATTGAGAGGTCAAACATCCTTGCTGAGTTCATTTGCAACATTGTAGAATAAACTTTTAAACCTGAGAGGTCAGTGAGTAGGGAATTGCTATAGTAACAGGTAGAAAGGGCTGAGGGGGGAAGGGTGTTGGTTTGAAAATAGAGAGGGAAGAGTTTTAATTGGTTAACATGAGGGATATGTGTGTAGAATTAGAGGTTTTCTGTGCCATTCATGGTTGCAGTGCCTGGAGTACATACCTTTTTCTCTGCTAAAGAAATATTGGTGTGTGTGTCTGACACTGTTCTCAATCTCCCAAAGCATTTGTAAAGGTGAGTAATGATTCATTTAATATAGATAGAGACTTGTCTACCCTATGGAGAAGATTTGGAAGCAAAATGTGGCTTTTTAATGTGACTTTTTTTCATGTTTTTTGAACATGCTTGATAAAAAGCTGTTGCTGGAAAGAGGAATTGTGTTTGTAAAACGGGAGCGCTCCAGGGCAAAAAAATTAATAAATAAATAAATAAACATAAAAAAAATAGTTTTACATAATTATACAATAAAAAATTCATTATAAAAAATATTACATTTCATACCTATAGAGATTTGCTATTAAAAAACCTATGAAATTCACTGAAAAAACCATAGGTTTCACACCAGTTAGAGTTAGGAATTAGCATTTAAAAAACCTATTAAATTCACTGAAAAAAACATAGTAATATGTGACGTCATCAGCAGTGCATTGCACGCGCAAGTTATAGTGAGTCCAACTAACTATAACGTGGGAATTTCATTGGTTTTATGCGAGTAAAATTTCCAGCTAACTATAACTGGTGTGAAACCTATGTTTTTTTCAGTGAATATATATATATATATATATATATATATATATATATATATATATATATATATATATATATATATATATATATATATATATAAATATATATGTGACCAAGGCCGCAGGGACGGCCGAAACGCGTCATGACTGAGCTGTTTGTTGGATAATAAATAGCATACTGCACAAGAGATGGTCCATGCCTTGTTATTCACTGCATTGGTGGAGCGCTGCGAGGTATTGCAGATATAAATATATATATATACTTTGCTTATTATGCTGCATATGGACCGGTGTTCTCTTCCTAGGACCCCTTGCTTTGGAGCTCCCTGGTCTGTTATTATAAACTTCTCTTCTTGTCGTTTTGCCCCTGTCCCCAGTACAGCTTGGTTGCACGGTTGATCCACAGAGCATTTGAGGCAGTCTTTTGCCATAAGAACGGCATCATCGGCGTAGAGAAGGGATGCGATCGGGCGGGAGTTAACATGGGGCGGATCCCTGGTGTGTGTCACCAACTCCTGTTCCAAGGCATTCGTGTATAAAGAGAACAGTAGTGGTGCCAACACACAGCCCTGCTTTACGCCTTGTTCTATTTTGAATGAGGCAGTGCACTCACCCTTGGTTCCATAACGCACCTTTGCAGAGGCCCCGGTATATAAATATCTTAAAAAGTGTATTAAAACGGGGTCAACTTTTAGTTCCTTCAGGAGCCCCCCCCCATAGCTTTTCATGAACTACACGATCAAAGGCCGCGGAGAGGTCCACAAAAGCCAAGTAAAACTGGCCAGGTTGTGCCTTCGAATATTTACCAATTAAAATACTTACGTTTAAAATTTGCTTGTTTGTGCCTAAACCGGCCTCAAAACCATATTGGACATCACTTAAAACCCCGTATTCTTCGGTATTCTTCAGTCCATCCCTGCAATCGATCCAGGACGATCCTGCCTGCCACCTTCATCAAAGAATCCAGCAAGGATATCTGGCGATAGCATGCAGGATTGTCCCGATCGCCCTTTTTGAAGACGATGATAGATTCAGACCAAGTTTTAATAAATCCTGTCTCACAGCATCCCTGTAGAACCCTAGTTAAAATTGGACTCCACATCTCCAGGTTATACTTATATAGGTCGATTGGGATCCCATCAGGACCAGCCGCCTTTCCACACTTACTGGCAACGACTGCGGCATTTACTTCCTTTAACGAAATATCTAAATTTATGGGAATAAAATGTTTTTCAGAATTCGAAGATTCTTGCCTCCCCAGAAAACCCTCATTGGGCTGCTGTTTTGCATATACTCTGGAAAAAAAATTATCCAGTTCTCTTCACTTATTGCTACCTCGATGGCTGGTACCTCTTTTTCATTTACAAGGAAAGGTGCATTTACTGCTGCCCAGAATTGAATTCAGCAGATACGCTAAGATGCTTCCAGGCCTTATCCTTCAATTCAGAGATGCTATGTTTCCTTGCTGCGTTGTATGTTTTCCTACATGCCCTTATCTTAGACACGTCTCTCACCTCGCACTGCTAGGCAGCTTTAAGGTTTGTATAACTTTGTCTACATTTTTTATCAAACCAGCCTTTCTAAGCTTTAGGTGGGCCTTTAGAGTCCTTAAAAATAATATTTCTCACAGTTTCCGCTATACTATTAAAAGCGGTTAGAACCTCATTGTGCTAGACATATTAGAATGGGGTCTAATGCCTTTATGATGATGTCAGTGCTCAGTTTCTTAGGGTCCCTACTTCCCCAGCGAACAGCGTAACCATTCTAACTTCTTGATTCAATGTCCTGGAGCCATGGTAATTTATTTCCATTTCTCTTCGAGCTCCCGCCTGGGGCTGTTAAGTTCACGCTGAGGGCCAAGTGGTCACTCATAACGTTGGAATGAATATCATAAGATTTCAAGTGGCTGGCAAAACGATTTGGGATAATGATAAAGTCGATGGTAGTCTTAGCACCTCTCCCTATAAACGTGTGACCAGATTCCACTGGGGGCGTGCACAAACATTTTGAAAATCCCAGATCGTGCTTGAACATGACTTCATTGAGCAACTCACTCTTGATAGTATGTTGGAAGTGGGAGGATGGGTCATCCGCATCCAAGGACAATCCACACTTCCCAATTCCTACCGCTGGGCACAAGTTTGTATTAAAGTCCCCACCCCATATAGGTAGAAATTCCAGGTTTGACCTTGAATCTAAGTAGGCAAAATCTCCACTTAGTTTATCTAGTGTAGCGCCCAAATGTCCAATTTCAATATTATTATAAAAATTAACAAAGAGCATTGCGTGGTGACGATCCATCTATATGAAAACCGTTTGGAAAAAGGTATCTGAAGTAACCAAATTGCTCTTGTGTATAGTCAGTAAGTTTGAAATATACACACACACCCCTCCTTTGGGCCTGCCACTAGAAGATTGGATAGCAGGGGTATGAAATGTCTTAAACCCATTTATGTGTATACTCTCTATCGCCCAAGTCTCTTGGAGACAAATAACATCAAAATCGTTGATGAAAGAGAGCCAGGCTGTGTCATTGTTCTTGTTCTTTAGCCCTGCCACATTCCAAAAGAGAATTCTATATGATCCTATTTGGTGTTCCATTTGGGTCATAGTATCGTCTCGTAAGTTGTTACTGTGGCTGGGAGGGTCCATAATTTTTTCCCTCGGTGCCTCTAGGGCTATTTGCTGCAGAGAAATAACATCCACTGTATCCATGTTAGGGGTATTATCATACCCATTTTGACCGCTATCCATTGAATGTCAATCATTTTCGTCCAGGGAGGCAAGAGGGGCAAAACTATTTGACAAAACCATTCCGTGGCGTGGCCTGTCTTGTCTCCATCCTGGTTCCTCAAAGTACATTGTTAACAGGGTGTGGTTGATAGAAAAACCCTAGCGGGCGTACTTGTATGCCAGAGTTTAATGCTTTTAAATTACGCATTCTTGATAGGAGACTTCCCTGACTAATAATGGTGAGCCTAATGACAGAACTATACAATCTCCTTCGTAGGTTTTCATACCATTTCCCACCCATGCCACCCTCCTAACCATCCTAAATTCTTTGAAAAGTTCATTAGTCAGACCTGTCTTGTTACCCAGCCAATTAATGGGCTTGTTTCTTAAAGTGGACCAATTTTCCACAGTCACGGTGGAAAGGGGGGGGGGCATCAACTAGGATAACTGTGTATGGTGTCGCCGCCGGGGGATTTAAAATTTGTAAGTTATGCTTTCCCCCATGCTTATTGAGGACCCCCTTGTTGGTATTTGTAAGAGCCCTTGGCTCCATTCTATCCTTCTCATGCTCTTTGCCCAGTACGTTAGGCCTTAGATGTGCATCTCTCTGATTACGGCTGTTTTCGAGGGGATTAAGTGTGTTAAGGCGCTATACCTGTCGCTCATCCCGCCCATCTCTCACCTGGATTGCACTAATCGTTGCTGCAGTGGTTTCTATATTCGGCCTTGCTGGGTATCTGGATCCAACTGAGGGATATAAAATTTGTACGTCATTACATAAAGTGTTGATTGGATGAGCCCCCAGAAGTGTCCCTAAACTAGATTCTATTTTGTCTAGTCTGAGACCAAGAGTATTAATGGAAGTCGTCACAAACTCTTTTAACTCTTTAATGGCACTGACAACCTCTGATAGTTCCCTATGCGTGTCAGTAACCGATTTCTTCCCCCCCGGATGGGCCTGATCCCTATATGCTTTGCTCCTGCCCCGCTGTCCAGACCCGTTTGTTTTTTTTGTCTGTGTCCTGGAGGGTCTAGGATTATGGGCAGGGGCCTGGTGGACTAAAGCAGTGACTCAGGGGGAATTTCCAGTTATCAGCGATTTTGGAGCACTGCAACTTATTTTCTGAGGGGGTATTTGATTACTTTCTGGGCAGTCATAAAGAGTATTATCATGAGCTGCCTATACATAACTATTTTTAGGCTGTGCGCAGACCCCAACTATGCCTCTTTTCCACCCGCTATTATGCCATTATCATCACTATTCAAGTTGATCCCTTGATATGAGTGTTGGGCCAAATGGGAGGTTTTGGATTCATTATTTATGGTCTCCTCCACACTAAGGGGATCATTGGGATGACGGGCGGAATTTGTCCGCCCGTCATCCTAGCGGGGATTGGGACCGCCCGCTATAAGGGCGGGGGTTCCGTGGGGGGCATTAGGATGTACCCGCCACAGCATGACTGACAGCCCATACTAATATGGGTGGCGATGTCTATTAGACACCGCCACCATATTAAATATTCTCCGCCCCGGCCGCAAGGCAACCGGATCGGAAAAGCGGCGGACGTTCTTTCCGTCCGCTGTGGTCCCCCCCGCCATACTAATATGGCGGGGTGGAATTCGGGAATGGATGTCGGGCGGATTGCCTCCGCCAGGCCGGCTGTGGCAACCGCCAGCCTGGCGGAGGCAATCCGCCCGACATCGTAATGGGCCCCTATTTATCTGCCGCTCAATGTCGCGAACAGCCCCAGTTAGGTAATTTAGTAATGTCATATTTATCTTCCTATGTTTACTTGGCACTTTGGATGTCTGGCTCGCTGCCTGCTTCCTTTTCCCCATAATCCTCTACCCAATATCCAGCAGTACCTTAATAGTGTTAATAACAATAGCAACTAAGCAATCGCAAAGTCCAAATGCGGAAACCAGATACAATAGCAACTAAACAGTCACAGGGTGCAAAATGCAGTTTTGTAAAAAATGCTACAAAGTGCAAAGTGCAAAAGGCGGGGCCCAAATACAATAGCAGCTAAGCAGTCACAAGGTGCAAAATGCAATTTAGTTAAAGTACAAATAAAGTGCAAGGTGCGGGGTCCAAATACAATAGCAGCTGAGCAGTCACGGGGTGCAAAATGCAATGTGGTTAAAGTACCATAAAGTGCAAGGTGCAAGGTGCTGGGTCCAAATACAATAGCAGCTGAGCGGTCACAGGGTGCAAAATGCAGTTTTGTTGCAGTACCACAAAGTGCAAAGTGCAAACTGCGGGGTCCAAATACGATAGCAACTAAGCAGTCACAAGGTGCAAAATACGTTATAAATTAGACACTGCAAACTGCAAACAGTAGAATAAAAAGACCGGACAGGGTGGTAACAGGATGGACCTAATGTTCATTCTAAAATGTTACTTAGGACGCATTGGGATATATAACACATGTCCTCTGACACTGTACCTTCATGTTTTGTTCCAGAATCGCAAATGTTAGGGGGGTACGCCCCGCCTGGCCTCTTCCGTACTCTGACGGGCGCGGATGGGCCCGCCCTTGGCCCGGGCTTGGCCCCGGCATGCGGGAGGCCGCTGCTGGTTTTAAGCGCCTCCTGGCGCCGAGTGCTGGCATGGAAAAACCGCGACTCTGGGGGATTCTGGGGGTCGTTGTCCCGTCCAAATCCCGGTGCTGTGGCAAGCGATCAGACGGCCCGGCGGTCAAAGGGCCCAGACACCAGTTCCTCGTAGTCACCAACCAGCAGGCGGGTCAATGGTGATAGTCCCCAGGAAATGCGGCAAGCGACAGGGTTTGCAAGCGTCTTAACTCAACTTACAGTGCCTGCAAATGTGTCTCAATGTAGTACTGAGATATATGTATATCAACGTCCAAATAATACATTTCTACTTTTCAAATCTACAAAACAATCCTGAAATCGTTGTGGCACAATAACTTTTAATATCTCCTTAGCAGTTATTCATTTAAATCATCCACATCTCTGCCCTAAGCGGAATTTAAATGTCAGCTTTAGATCACCACTATTCGCCATTCTTGCACATAGTAAACAAAAGTGCACCACTATTATTAATAAGCTACGTTGGGCATTTAAAAACGAGCTTAAAATAGATAAACCTTGCACCTTGCCTCAGATGAAGAAATAGCAAAGGCCCTCTTGAGATTGGTAAGGAATATTCTAGAAGGCCCGTGTTTAGATTTTTTTCAGATGATTTATCAGATATAATCAGTTGAAGTTTAAAGATCAATCTAAACGGGAAGTGTACCTTGATATTATTGAAAAACCCTTCGATAGGGCTCTATATTTTAAATTTAGAGTAGGAACCCTTCCCCTTTATTCTTTTACTTCGAGTTGGAAATCCAGTGCACAATCTACAGAGCTTTGCCCAGCGTGTTTAGCTAAACCAGAGTCATTGGCACATTTTATGTTTGAGTGTAGAGAGTATGTAACACCAAGGAGGGTTTGGCTTAAAAACTTATGCCGGCAGTTGGGTACCAAGAGTCATGTGAATGCAATCAGGATATTAATGTCTGATAGTCGTGCCACTTATCCTTGTGTTTTAGCCAAATTTTTAGCATGGGCTTGGTCCATTCGAACAAAAAGACTAAAATTGACTGTTTAATTCTTTTTTAAAAATAAGCCGATTGCTTAATGAACTGCTTGTAAATTTGTAAAAAGGTTTACATATGCTTCTCTAATTTTATAAATTGTCCTATTGTGATTTATGTGTTGCTTTTATGATAATTTTTTTTATCGAAATAAAGCCTTTTTGACTTTGACTTTGATATAATCATCTCTGCCTCACAGGAAAACAAAACGCATCTGCGCTCTTAAAAATTCACCTCCTCCGAAAGAAGAGGAACTTGGAAGTTATCTTCGGTGGGCCCACCAGCCAAAGGCAAAAAAAATGTTGTTTCATAGGACACTTTAGGCTTTTTTTTTCTTCTCAAAATTCAATTCCTTATCTGTGCTTCAGCCTCCTTGAATTTTAAGACCTGCACGAGACGGAGATTCTCAACAAGGAGTCTGCCCGTGTGATTACTTCTCTAAGGGCCATATGTATCAAGCAAATTCGCATTCGCAAAGGCCGAAATTCTGCGCCTTTGCAAATGCGAATTTGCTAAATGGTATGTATAAAGCAAAATCTGGTGCAAAACAAGGAATCGCAAAATGTGCGATTCCTTATTTTGCAATTGCATTTAAGGAATCTCAAATTTTGCGATTCCTTAAATGCAATGTATGAAGCTAAAAAAATGAGCAAAATGTCCTTAAGGAATCGCAAATTACCACCAACTTCTAGTTGGTGGTAAGTTGCGAATTCCTTTAAAAATGCAAATTTTTGCATTTTTCAAAGTGCCATGTGACACACATACATGCCCTTCTAGCATGTATGTGCGCCTCATGTGCACCCATGCATATTTCAGGGGTGGAACAGGGTGTCGTTTGGATACCCCTGCACCCTTGAAATTATTCTCAATTTGCGATTAGCAAATTGCGAATCGCAAATTGAGAATAACTTCCCATTCATTCCTATGGGCCTCCTGGCCCATAGAAATGAATGGGAATGTATTCCTTAATTGCGATTCGCAATTTGCGAATCGCAATTAAGAAATTTTAAGAAATCGCAAAAAAAATGCGATTTTGTACATACATACCTATTTGCGATTCTCAAATAGCGATTTCTTAAAAATCGCTATTTGAGAATCGCAAATAAGGTTGATGATACATATGGCCCTAAATCTCACGCACACGCACATATACAAACAAAATAACTGAAAGGAAAATTATCTATTTGCCTTTTTTTTTTGATCCGATATGCTGAAGGTCACCAGGAACAATAGCGCCTTGAATCAGTATGTCAAGAGCAGCTGATACGATAGTGACTGCAATGGATAGATATGCAAATGCGCCTTACATTAGTGATGGGAAATTGGTGCTGCGTGGGATATTAAAACCCAAACCCGGAAAAATAAATCTGCTGAAGCGAGAGGGCAAGAGGGGGAGAGCTAGAGGTAAAGAAGAAGGCAAGGACACGACAGAAGGGGAGAGCAAAAAAGAGATGAGCGGGACAAGGGAAGAAGTGGGATTGGGGTAAGATGGAGGAGGGAAGGGGTGACAGATAAACTGGAGGGAGAACATGTGTAAATAAAGAAGGTAGGGAGGAAGAAATGCACAAGGAAGTATGCAAAGAAATGGACTATTGTGGGAAAGAAGGGCGAAGGAAAGAAAAAGGTCAAGAGAAATAGATGAAGGATGGGGGTGTAAACGAGAAAGTTGTGAACGAAAAAGAACAGAAAGAGAAGGGAAGAGGGGAAATAGAAGTAGGGAAAAGAGAGGAAAGTAAAGATGGGATGAAGAAACTGAAGTGAAAGAAAGGGTAGTGAGAAAGAGATGGGAGTGGTGTGATGGCAAGAAAGGAGGGAAGAAAGAAAAAGAGCAAAAAAGAAAACAAGACAAAACAAGAAATCATCTGAATGAGAGCAACAGAGAAAGTAAATGAAGCACATATGTAAATAAAGAGAAAGTCAGAAACAAATAAAGAAAAGTAGCATAGAAAGAGGATGCCAGGAGAGAAAAAGTAAAGGAACTGAGCTCTAGTTCAAAAAATAGACAAATGGAAGTGAGGGAAAAAAGCACAGATAGAGACAGTGTAGAGGACAAAGGGAGAGGGGAAGAAAGAGTCAACAAAAGGCTTAGGAAAAACCAATCATTCTGAGATATATAGTCAAGATCCTTCACCTTGTACATCAGTTAGAAGGCCTTAAGTCTAGCTACAACTGTTAACATATCACTACATCAGTGGGAACACATAGTCTCAGGAGAAGGATCTTGTCTGTAGGTGCTCTCAGAATGGTTGTTTTTTCCTAGGCCTTCTGTTGACTGAACATTACGTGCTCTTGGCCATAGTACTTAGTGCAACATTTCAGCACCCCTTGTTTCAAAATACCTTCTACTCTATTTAAAGGTGTTTTCTGTATTCCTGATATGAATAGCTCCAAACTAAATGGCCAAGAATGAGTTCTGGTGTTAGAATATGCAGAAGGGTTCCGGTTTGTGCAGTAGACTGTGATGAGTTTTCAACTGTCAGAGAAAATATAGAGAGGACATGAGATGGGAGAACTCTCTTAAGGGCATCATTTTTGAGCAGGCCCTCTACTTTTGAATGCAGTGGCTCAGTTTATTTGGTGATTCACAATTCCAATCATGGGTAAAACATGGCTTGTTGAACATAGATGAGATGTACTGTAAAAATTGGATAGTAGTGTTCCCTAAGGAAACGTCTGCACAATTCAACAGCTACACTTGTATTTTGCACATATATGTAGAGCGTGACACAATTCATGTGGAGAAAAACGTATGTATAATGTTCGGGTGCTAAATCTGCCTCAAGCACCTACTACCCTGAAGTGCTGTTGGAGCCCACAAGCAGTGGAAACCTATAGCAAAAAGAACAAAATTGAGGCTACCTAAAGCACACCTTATTGGTCTCACTTTCAAATTCCAACCATGTAATGATTTATTAGGGATCAATAAATCCTCTACTGGAAGTTAGGACAAATTGTTGCAAACATAGTCTTCGGATTCAATAATCCAGACGATTTTAAAGTAAGTTCAGGGTCAATCTTCTTGTAGTTTCATCAATTCTTTATTGAAAAAATGTTCGTATAAAATCTCCCAGCACGTGATTTGCCAACACGCGTTTCGTCTTGCACTAAGACTTTTTCAAGGCCGGAATTCGGCGTATCATAAGCACCCACCATTCCGAATCCTTCAGTAATAGGAGATGTACTTTCAAATTGTTGGATTGCGTATTGCATTTCAGGTTTTCAATTTGACCAATCTTTTGACTTCTTACAAATGAAATATGAGTGTCTTCCTGGTCGAGGACCACACTGCTTTTTCTCTTATGTGTCTTGTATCAAGACCCTGCTGGACTATGGGGTGAAAGAAAGCTTGTATAAGCAGCTACCTATGTTATATGACATCTCTTTATTAATGTAATAACTGCACTTTCACAATTGCTTCATTAACCTTCCTGCTTTCTCAAAAATGCTTCAAAATGCACCATTTGTCCACCCTTTTTAAAAAGAATTCTCGGGGGACAACCTCCCCCAAACCCCTCTTAGTTTGTTCAGGCTCGCTCGCTACGCACGCTCACTGCGGTGCAGGATGCCAATCATTTTATGCCCACCACTTTCAAATGTCACCAGCTGCCCCTGTAATACAGCAAGCTCAGTTGAGTGTCTGTGGAGTGATCTGCAAATAACAATGAACATCCTTAACCACTTGGGAGCTAGTAAACAAACCTCCCCAGTGCTGCGCTGTCCATTATCCGGTGCTGAACTGGACGTCCAGCGGTCGCACGCAGCACTGGGGAGGTAGTGCCCGTGACGACCGGTGGCCAACGGCAGCACTTAAGGGGTTAAGGAGGAAGGGGTAATAACAGAGTCCACAGTTGTATTGTGTGTCTGGAAGGTAAAATTGCAGTGGGAACAGTGGGAGGGACTGACTGACTGACTGAAATGCTTATAAAGCGCATGAATGCCGCGGCGTCTTGGCGCTATAATATACAGAAAAAGCAATGGAGCAGTTAAGTCTGGTTGAAAAGCCAGGTTTTCAAGGCCTTCCTAAAGCTCATTTTAGATTTTTGGGAGCGTAATAATGGAGGTAGCGAGTTCCAGATTTTCGCCGCCTGATGGTAGAAAGATATTCCTCCCCATCAGGCTCTGCTTATTCTGGTCTGACAGACTAGGTCGTGATTGGCTGACCTCAGAGTTCGAGAGGGTACATAGCGGGGCAACAATTTGGTAAAGTCGTCAGGTCCCATGTACCAAACAGAGAGCCTTAAATTGAATGCGGCACCTGACCGGGAGCCAGTGAAGCTCTCGAATGGCTTTAGATGTGGGGTGACGTTTGGGGAGGTTTAGTAGCGCCCTGGCCGCTGCATTCTGAATTGCCTGCAGTTTGGTCAGTTGTTTTTCTCCTGCTCCCAAATAAAGGGAGTTGCAGTAATCAATTCGGAACATTACAAGGGCTCCCATCACCGTTTTTCTTAAAGTGATCGGGATGTAGGGCAAGACTTTTCTGATCACCTTAATACTGTGGAAACATGCCGATGTCACCTGGTTAACCTGGGCCTTACATGAGAGATCCTTATCCAGTAGAAAACCAAGGTTCCTAACCTTGTCTACAGGGAGAGGGCAAGATCCTGCCTCGGGAGGCCACCACAGATCACCCCAGATAGATGGTTTGTGACCAAACTCTATAATTTCGGTTTTATCCGTGTTTAATCTGAGAAAGTTGTGGCTCATCCAGTTCTTCACCCCAGCAAGGCAGTTTCTGAAGCGTATTGCCATGGCTTCGAAGCAATGGGAGATTGACACTACAATTTGAGTGTCATCTGCGTACGACACCAATTGTAGGTCATAGGATCTGATCAAAGCTGCTAAAGGGGTGACATATAGGTTGAATAATGTGAGTGATAATGCCGAGCCTTGCGGGACCCCACCCGGAAGGGAGAATTCAGTTGATTGTAATCCATTCCAGATCACTTGATGAGTTCGAGCGGCTAGAAAGGAGGTGAGAATGGCCAGAGCAGTGCCGGTGAATCCTATAGTAGTTAGTCTTTTTTTCAGGACAGAGTGATTCACAGTGTCGAAGGCCGCTGTAAGGTCTAATAGTATCAGGGCCGTCTGACCACCCTCATCCATAGTCTTACGTATTTTTTCGGTGGCCATGATCAGAGCGGATTCTCTGGAATGAAGGGGTCTGAAACCGTGCTGTGATGGATCTAGCAGCTTCTTTTCATCCACATGTCTCATGATTTCCTGATTCATGGCTTTTTCCAAGACTGTTAGCAATGTTCATAACATGCGAACAGTTTCAATTGAAAAACCCTTCTGATCCTGTGCAGAGTTTGGGGGCTATAACAGATAATATTTCCAGAGAAACTGCCAGGGGTCAGGGCCCCTGATCCCGCCCGGGCGCGGCCGAGCTCAGATGGGCTTGCCTTTGGCGTGCCTTTGGCACGCCTGCTGCATGTCGGGCAGGGCATCCGGTTTATATCTGGGAGGGAGGTGGCTACTAGACCGCTTACCTCGCCGAAGCCGGAAGTCGGCTAATCTCCCTCCACTCAACAGGGATGTCACCTGTAGTGGACCAGGGAGGGCGAGAGAAACCAAGGTTAGAGAATAGTACAACAGTTAAAATTGAGCCTAGTCGTGCTGTGCAGTTTAGGAAAGTGCAAGAATCGCAACAGGAGCAAATTAAGACAGGTTAATTCGATTCTAAAAGATTTTAAAATCAGGCGGCAGCACTGCAGACATTGCTCCTGCACTGCCCTATGGCAAAAGAGAAGGGCAGGAATGCGCCGTATCTAGTAGATACAGCAAATTCCGTCCTTTTCCCCTGCGCAGGCTCACAATGGCCTGCCGTATGCCAACACAGGCACCTTTGCATCACGTCAGGAGACTTTAAAAGAATATTACGCCGACGACACCCAGCTGATCCTCTCCCTCACCAGAGACCCCGACACCGCCAGAACCTGCCTACACGAAGGGATGAAAGACGTCGCTGAGTGGATGAAGGACAGCCGCCTGAAACTGTACTCGGACAAGACAGAAGTCCTCATCCTGGGATCTTCGCCCTCCGCCTGGGACGACTCCTGGTGGCCCCCAGCCCTGGGCACCGCACCCAAGCCAACCGACCACGCACGCAACCTGGGCTTCATCCTGGACCCCTCCCTCTCGATGACCAGACAAGTCAACGCCCTCTCCTCATCGTGCTTGAACACCCTGCGTATGCTTCGCAAGATCTTCCGCTGGATCCCGACCGAGACCAGGAAGACAGTCACCCAGGCACTCGTCACCAGCCGACTGGACTATGGAAACGCCCTCTACGCCGGAACCACAGCCAAGCTACAGAAAAGACTCCAGCGCATCCAGAACGCCTCTGCCCGACTCATCCTGGATGTCCCCCGACGCAGCCACATCTCCAGCCACCTGAGGAACCTGCACTGGCTCCCCGTTGACAAGAGGATCACGTTCCGGCTCCTCACCCACGCACACAAGTCTCTCCACGACCTGGGCCCCAAGTACCTCAACGACCGCCTGACCTTCTACACGCCCACCCGCCAACTACGGTCCACCAGCCTCGCCCTCGCAGCCGTACCACGCATCCGAAGAGCCACCGCCGGAGGAAGATCCTTCTCTTACCTGGCTGCCAAGACTTGGAACTCCCTCCCCATCCACCTTCGGCTGACCCAGGACCATCTCGCCTTCAGGAAACAACTCAAGACCTGGCTGTTCGAGCAGTAGCATACCCCTCCCCCCAAGCGCCTTGAGACCCTCCCGGGTGAGTAGTGCGCTATACAAATGGCATGATTGATTGATTGATTGATTGCTGATGCTCATTTCATATGAGTGATTTCTTTGAGGCTTGCAGTGATGTGGCAAGATTTGCAGTAATGTGTTATTCTAACATCAGATGCATGCTACTTGGCAGGACCGCCACTGTACTCATATAATACTGGTTCTATGTTACATAATCTGCAAAAAGAGTCAAGACTTTATTTTATGTATTTATTTCACTTCATATCAGCACAATATTTCACACTTAGGGTAATTCACCATCAGATGTATCGGTAGCCAACTAGGGGTCAGATATCAGGCAGGTTGCAAACTCTTGATTTATAATTGACAACCACTGTTGGTGACCTGCCTCTTAATATATATCGCCATTACATTCTCTGGCTACAACAAGAAACAGAACAAATGACACAAGCTCAAGAAGAGAGAAAAGCTGGACGACCAAAACTGAGACTCAGAGAGAAGCCAGTGCAGTACTTAAATCATCCACCCATTCTTCATGTGGAACAGATGTACTTCTCGAATCATGAACCTCTGGGGAGCTGTGGCTTATCAGCTTCTCTTCTGTTAGGCTTGTACTGCAAGTAATCATTGGAAAAAACAAATAAATAGATGAAGTGGGACTTGTTCATCGACTTAACAGCAAAATGTATTCAGGTTTTGATGATACTTAATGATTATGTACAATGCAGATTTACTGTGATGATTATTTGCATATTATTTGATCATTCTAAAATATCAATGCATTTTGCTACTTTTGTGAATAATTGAGCCCAGTCCCATCATAGAGTAGGTCAGCAGCACTTTTGGGGTCATTTGTACTCCAGCAGTCACTGCATAGAGGCTACTGGGGCTGCAGAGATACCGTCTCCACCAATGGCTTGGCAGACCACCCATCATAATTTCATGTATCTGTTGCAGCAGAAATCATTTTTGCTTCTCATAAACAAGCCCCCAAAGCAGAGATGTATTTCCAATAAAAATAAACAAAGCCAATGTCCCTGACATGAAGGGTGTTTCCCTGCAGCCGCGGAGACCACTGTTGTTTTTCCCTGCCCGGTTTCGCCATGTCCCCCATGGTAGACACAGGCAGGACAGATGTGCGATGGGAAGCCCACCTTAAATATAGTGGGGCGGATTTATAAGCCACTTGCGTGGCCAGTGCGGCACTTTTTGTGACACATCGGCAGCGCATTTGCTGCCCCATGTTTACAACGACATGTGAGGCAACAGTGCATGGCTTTACGTGTCCTTGTAAATACGGCCCCTTTTCAGGCAGCACTTTGTGTGAAAGGGGAGTGCCATGGGTGTTGCTCTGGGTGATCCGACACAACACCCATGGCTCCTACCACATTCCCAGATTTATAACCTTTTGCAAACTTAGCATAGGGAGACGCAACCAGGAGAAATGTTTTAATTTCTTCTCTTTTTTCCCTCTTTCTATGCGTGCTGCATTCTGCATCCCTTCCTGCAGAAAAACAATCTCCCCTAAAACGCAGACACCCTTGCACCATGGTGCACGGGTGCATGCCCTGGCGCATGGCAGCCTATTGTGCGCCAGCGCAGGGGAAAGCACAGGGAGGCAACATATTGTAATAAAAATGACACATCCCTGTGCTGTGAAAGTGACTCAGTGTGGCACAGCCAAATAGCTTGCGGTGCAGCTCTTCTTCACTTTCTTGTAGATAAGGCTTAGTGGATTTATTGAGGCATCAAAGTAAATCAATTAATATCAGTGGAAGCTGCACCAACAGTCAATTAGCAGTTGTCCACCTCCAAATAAGAGAAGGAACTTAGGAGTATATGTACATCAGAAGAGGCGAAGTGCGACGTTAGCCGTCATAGCTTAATGCCTCACTCCGCCACTACAGAAACGCAAGGCTGCACAATCTTTATAAAATTATGATGCAGCCTTGCGTTTCCCCCTGCAATGGCGCAACACTAAGCAGTGTAGCGCTAATGCAGGCACTTGCACCATAGTGCAATGGTGTCTGCGTGCAGGGGAGGATTGTTTATGTGTAGGAGGGTGTCCCCTCCTGCACATAAACAATCCTGAAATGCTATGTTGTCACTTCTATGTGTGCTGCTTAATGCAGCACACATGGGAGTCAAAATATGTAATTTCTTAAAGGATTGTTTATGTGCAGGAAGGGTCACCTTCTTGACTTAAACAATCCAAGGCGTTTTTCTATTTCCATGTGTGCTGCACAAGGCAGTACACATGGAAAAAGCAAAAACGAGGAGAAATAAAGCATTTCTCCTTGTTTTGCCAAGTTAGATGTGGGAGATGAGGCTATTTATTAACTACCACTACCGCACCTCCACACATGCTACTACTACTAAATTAAACTGTGGAAGACAAGGCTATTTATTAATTGGCACTGGTGCCCATGAAACATGTCACTACTACGAGAGTTAGATGGTGGGAAATGAGGCTATTTATTAATTGGCACTGGTGCCCCATGAAACATGTCACTACTAAGAGAGTTAGATGGTGGGAAATGAGGCTATTTATTAATTGGCACTGGTGCCCCATGAAACATGTCACTACTAAGAGAGTTAGATGGTGGGATATGAGGCTATTTATTAATTGGCACTAGAGAGCTTTGTCATGAGCATCCTCAGGAGATGTGAAAGGGTCCAACAGTGGCCACAGCTGTGTTTGAAAGTGTATAAGAACCCCACGCACTGACTTCAGGAGTGAGTGGAAAGCTATTTCAGAGCTCTCAGGAATTCAAGAATGTCATTTTTTGGAGAGTAAACGTATATGTGTATTTTAATCTTATTCTGCCGCTACCACACCAATCTCAGTCACTTACTGAGTGGTGCTCATTGGTCATATCGCGTCAATATTCCACATGCTGACATTGAATGCTGAATATTTAAGGTTCATTTGTACTTGCATATTATAGTTTCTATGCCCCTCTCCCCTATTTATTGAGTTTTGCTCTCTGATCTAAATTGCACAACTGTTCACTAATTGACATCCCATGTGATAGCCCAGGTAGGACTTATGCAATGTAAGGACCTTGGGCCATATCTATCAACACATTTTCCCATAGACACGGAATGGGCAAAACCCTTTGATACATCTGGCCCCAGGTGTTGGAACTTTCTTTGAGTATTGAGGGAAATTTCAGTGGTTCCACATTCCAATGCACTAAGGTCACACCCTTACATCCATTCCATGTAGAGTTTGTTTAAATATCTTCCACTGACTCTTCATCCAAGAAAGGTGACTTCTTGATCACTATGGTTAACGGGTGGACTACCATGTCTGTTTGTGGTCTGGTACAAGCGTTATTTTTGACAGAGAATTAGATATCTCTGAGCAGGCTCAGCATCCAGAGGGTACAGGATAACCCCAACTACAGTAAACTATAGCACATGCTATAGTGCAACACGGGCCTTATGACATTTCTTCTCATATAAGAACAAACACCTGCTTGCTGAGCTTCAGTGATGAAGAGCCAGTATGTCACTTTACAGCAGATAAACTTACCGAAGGTGTAGGTCGCCTGAAATCCCTTCATGTTCACTGAATCATCACTGTGGAACTGGAGTAGAAGGGAGCTCCCAGTGGAGGTCACTGGTGGGACTCTCCTGGATCCGCAGTACTTGCCAATAAGCGGGGAGCTGGTATTGGCACCATCAAAAATAGATAAGGAGTCATAGGCGCATTCTGGATGAGCTTCAAGAGCAAAAGATTTGAATGTCAATGAGACCTGTAGGGTGTAAATAAGAAGTATGTGTTAGTGCTTAAAGAGTACCTCAGTCATGCCAGCAGGAGGTAGTGTGCCATAGGGAAGAAAACAATGTGACAGCTGGTCTTGACCACCACCACTGTCCTGCCCCTAGGGGGCAGTGTGAGCTAAGGAAGGAGAAGTATGCTCTAGACCTTATTTGCCATCACTTTCCTGCCAGGAGGAGGCTGTGTGGCATAAAGGAAGGAGAAGCATGCGTTGGCATTTATTTACCATCACTCTCCTGCCAGCATGAGGCGGTGTGGCATAAGGAAGGAGAAGTATGCTCCTAGCAGGCGGTAGTATGACTAAAGGAAGAAGTATGCGTTGACCCTTATTTACCATCACTGTCCTGCCAGCGGAGGGTGGTGTGAGATAAGGAAGAAGACATATGTGTTAGCCCTTATTTGACATCACTGTCCTACCAGCAGGAGACAGTGTGAGATAAGGAAGGAGAAGTATGGGCTGGCCCTTACTTACCATCAATGTCCTGCTAGAGGGGGCAGTGTTACATAAGGAAGGAGAATCATGCGAGGGGCCCTTACTTACCATCACTGTCCTACCAGCAGGGGCAGTGTGAGATAAGGAAGGGGAAGCATGCATTGGCCCATATTTACCATCACTGTCCTGCCAGTGTGCTATAAGAAAGGAGAAATATATGTTGGCCCTTACTTATCATAACTGTACAGCCGGTTGGGGACTTTTGAGTTTTTCTATATACAGGTCAGCGTCTAGACACCTTCATCAACCAAAAGTGATATGTGATCATCTCAGGAGAATGGCAGGCTGGGTCAGTTTTGTAAACTTTGCCCTAATGTCCCTGTTATGGAATATCATGTTGTCATAACACCCTCTCTGGCAGACAGTTCCTAATGATCCCTGGTCCTAAAAGTATTTCATTACTAGAGTGACATTGAGTAGCTACTGCACTTACCTTGTATCCAGTTGGAGCCATGAGGTAGAAGCCGCAGTCCATGTTGGCACGGTATATGTTGGGATAGTAGGGAGATGATACTGTGCCAGCAGAGCTGGCGAACGTGCCGCCACATTTTACTGTCAATCAGAAGAAAAAGCATCTTAAGT
The DNA here is from genome assembly GCF_964261635.1 of Lissotriton helveticus. Lineage (NCBI taxonomy): Eukaryota > Metazoa > Chordata > Amphibia > Caudata > Salamandridae > Lissotriton > Lissotriton helveticus. The sequence continues at coordinate 461,610,785 of NC_136062.1, forward strand.
ACTCTGCAGCATAGAGTACTTGTCACCAGTGTATAATGTCCACACGAGCAGAACTGAGAACAGCTCTGCTTCAGCACTTAAACAACAACTGTCTGCCAAACCGGAGCCAGGAGTAGGGTTCTGCCTGAGGCCCCCTGCACACTGTTTCTGCCTCAGCTCACATGTCCCCAAAATAGTGGTCCATGGCAAGTTATTGAAGAAATTAGTGCACATCTGGGAACTAGCTGTGTAATGTCATGGGGTCCCAGTCAGAAAGTAAAACATTTCTGTCAGGATAGTGAATAATAGCCTACATGAGGGAATCCTGGTTGCATCTCCTATGTTGCTGTCCCACCCTTACAAACGAACGTCGAAGACTGCTTTGCCCTATTTGTATCACCAAGGTAACCAAGACATGTGGCGAAGCGTCAGCCTTGTGCTTTTCTAAAACAACCACGATGACCCTGGCAAAACTTAGGAAATTTACTCATCAGATTAGGATTGCTCTAAAGGCTGCAAATGAATACAATCAAACCATGGTGCTGAGCACGGCAAAACCTGAGGGATAAAGCAGCTTGGCCCCAAACAAGTACCGAGCCCCGCACCCTCTTACCCGTCCTACTGAAAGAGCACCATATTATGGCTCCACATAGAAGGGCCAAAGAGATTGGCTTACAAATTGCCGAAGTAGAAAATACCCAAGGTTCACCAGGGTGCCTCAGAAACTTTGTGCAAGGAGACATGACAATGACAATTGGCGCTCGCTGATTGAGTGGGCACCGTGGTGAGAGGGGGTGGTATATCAACCAAATTTTACCTGAAGTTCCACTACTTTTACTGTGACCAATCTTTTATTTGCTGGTTTTTAAGTGTTGTACTGTAATGATCTTCATTAATTGTATTTTTATCTTATTATTTTTGAATTTAATAAGATAAATTCAAAAATTCAAAATATTGAATTATAGAGTTCATATCAAGGGAGCAGGTCTGCCATTAGAGGAACCCCACTATCAGAGATCCTTGTTTGCATTCTCTCACGTCACTTACTGTATGTGTTACCATATATTTTGTGCACAGTGTGAGCTTTGCCAACCCCCGATCATCAGTGGGCAAGACTCCACAGGCTGAGATATCAGAAACAAAGCACCGCTAATCCATGTACCACCCTACCCCCTTCTCCAGACTCATGGGAATGATGTCAGTGTAGTGTGCCTACAACATCTCCTTGTAATCCATGTTAGACCTCTATTGATTGTGATAAACAAGCACTTTCTGAGGTAAACCATATGCCAACATGCCAATATATCCTGGGAGCACAGCTCACTGGGTCCCTAGAAGAGGCCTTTGCGTCCTCTCTCTCCCATTGCTGTAGGAGGCCTTTGCTTCCTCCATCCCCTGTCAGAGTGTCCTGACACCAAGATGTATCACTAATGTGGGAGTTCTTTGCAACCTCCCTCTCCTGACTGAGAGTGCCCCAACACCAAGGACCATGCATTGCCATAGGAGGCCTTAGCGACCTCCCTCCCTTGACTGAGGGCACATAACACTGAGGAATGTAACATTGCTATAGGAGCCTGTGCCCTCCCACCTCCTCTGTCTGAGTGCGCCTGACACGAAAGGCCGTACCATTGTTGTAGGAGGCCTTTACAATCTACTTCCTTTGTGAGAACACCCCAACAACAAGGAACGCACTATTGCTGTAGAAGCCCTTAGCGACCTCCCTCCCCTTTCTGAGAGTGCCGGACATCAAGGACCATGCCAGTGTTGTAGGAGACCTTGCCATCCCACCTCCTCTGTCTGAGAGAGGCCTGATACCAAGGACCAAACCGATGGTGTAGGATCCCTTTGCAACCTCCTTCCCCTTTCTGAGAGCGTGCTGACACCAAGGACTGTACCATTGCAGTAGGAGGACTTTACAACCCACTCCCTTAACTGAGAGTGGCCTTACACCAAAAGCCGTACCATTGATTCAGGAGGTCTTGCAATCCCACGTCCTCTGACCCAACACGAAGCGTGATGTCATTGCTGGTATGGTAGTAGGCTTTAAAATTCACTGCCTTGACTGAGAGGGGTCTGACACCAAGGACCTTTGTATTTCTGAGGAAGTTGTGGATTTTTGTCCTTCCCATTTCGGAGACCGCCCGCCATCAAGGACTGTACCATTGCTTTAGGAAGCCTTTGCAACCTCTCGCCACTGACCTAGAGTGTCCCGACACCAAGGACCATACCATCGCCTTAGGAGACCTTTACGACCTCCCTCCCTTGACTAAAAGTGCCTGACAACAAGGACCATATCATTGTTATAGGAGGCCTTTGCGACTTCCCACTAATGGAGAGTGTCCTGACACTAAGGACCATACCATTGCTGCAAGAGGCATCTACATTCCTCCTCCCTGTATGAGAGAAACCTGACACCAAGGACCGTACCACTGCTGTAGGAAGCCTTGAACCCATTGGCGGTGATGGAGCTGTCCGTCACAAACACCAGCAACATCTCATTTCCGGAAGAGGTGAATGGCTGGAGCTTTCTGGTCCCACATGCTTTACTGAGTAAGACTGGGGCTGTCTTATTGTTGCCATCGTAAATTGTGAGATAGTCAGCGGTGCAGTCTGGGGATGATTGGAGATCGAAGGCATCAAACAGCAGAAGAATCTGAGAAGAAAGACAAGTAAATTAGTCATGCGACCTCCAGAGTGTTAGTTATCCGCAGATTAGACTCAGTCGTAGATTTTGCATTGACTCTTGGACAATACTTACACCCCTTTACCTTGACTCTTAAATTCTGTGACTGCTTCTGTTTACAGCCTCCTTCAGCACCTTCCCTCCACTTCAGTTGTGTGTTCAAAGATACATGGCACCCTTATGTTGTCCCTGCACCTCCTATCTTTTCTTGTGGTGTCTCTACTTGGAACCAAACCTCTGCTGAAGCTCAGGTATGCCTTTTGAAAATGTACACAGTATGAGGCCTCTTTATGAAAATCGTGGCATTGGGCAGCGCGACAAGTCGTATCACTGCACTGCCCTGCTTCACAGGGAGAGGGCAGCAATGGTCCGTATTTATCCACTATGGCACATTCCTGTCCTCTTCCCCTGGGCTGGCGCCATTTTGGCAGCCTAGTGCCAACACGGGAATCCTTGCACCATGGTGTAAGGTTGCCTGTGTTGTAGGCAGGATTCTTTTTACGCAGGCAGTGGTGACTTCCTGCACAAAAGCAATCCTGAGAGGCGTTTTAATGTGCGCTATGGAATACAGCACACATAGAACGAGGAAAAACGAGGAGGAATAAAGATATTTCTCCTCGTTATGCCTTCTCTAGGAAGGCGTTAAATGTTGGCGCATTCCCAGTTTAAAAGTCCTTGTAAATCTAGGAATGCGTCAAAATCAATGGAAGTTGAGTGGGAATACCCCCTGCACCACCCTTGGGATACCCATCCAGGGCAGAGAAAGGTATCACAGCAATTTGGGCTGCATTGCCTTACTCCAGATTTATGAAGCCACTCAGAGCCACACAAAGTGGCTTCGCGTGGCTTCATGAATCTGTCGTAGAGGATTGCGTTGTGCATGTGCCATGCTCCTCATTAGTGTATGCCCTAGACCTCTGGGGCACTGCCTCTGGATTATCAATAACCTGTGTCATACTTTTGAATGTGAGTGATGTCCAACAGCAGACCAATGAAATGAAGAAGGCTGCCATCCTACAGATGAAAACTCACAAAGGATTTCCACACTGGGAACAGAGGCTCATGCTTTGTGCAAGGGTTGAACGTTAGAAAATCGATCAGTGAAATATCGCATACAAAACCATTGTGGCCTGAATATTAACTATTGCAAGATTCAGAGTAGGTATGTCTCAGTATAGATTAGCTTCTCTCCGTATCACTCTAACTTGAAACCATATATCTATATCTTGTCAAGATACATGTGAAATTAAGTATAGTAAGTCTATACTTACCTATACATATATTGACCTTAACCATATTTTAATAGTTGATATTTTGGCTTTAATTTTTTTGTAGCAATATATTTTAAACTCGATATTCTGGTACCATGCACTAAGGGGATAATACCTGTCGCTGTGCACCCCAGTATTCTGCCATGCTACACTGTTTATTAATAGATTAACACTTACATGTCCATATCCTTTGGGGAACTCCACTGACATTCTCTCTCATCTTTGTTACTGCTCCCATGTGGCATTTCTTTGAAGCCCAATTTGAACTTGATTAAAGTTCTCAGCATTTCTAGTAAAAACCTGCCGGTTTGTAAACTCTACAATTTTTATCACCCTCCGGGTCACAATCTCCCCTTCAACGAGCAAGTAATGGAACTCATCTCTGGCAATGTCTACTCAGCAGTGTCCCAAATCTTCCTTGGTGACTTCAACCTTCATTGGTCTAACCCCAATGACCACGCTGTAACCTGCCTTAAATCATTTTTAAAAGATCAAGAATTGATTCAGCACTGTGATCAACCTACTCATAATAAAGGAAAAATTCTCGACCTCATCATCTCAAAAGAACAGACCATCTCATTGGACTCCATTACCCCTTGCGATTGGCCAGACCACCATAGCATCCTCTTTTATATTAACAGGAAGGTGTCCCTAAGGAAGGCTCAACCAACGAAATCAAATACATGGAAAAGGGACCTCAGATCAATAAATCGAGAGGAACTAGCAGCCCACTGTAAATCTGCTCTCTCTTCCCAGGCTGACCTGGTCGAGGTACAGTTATTCACTGATTCCTGCAACTCTACTATCTCCAACATTATGGATGACATTTCACCACTCCAACCAAAAAATGCCTCCTCAAAAATATCCAAACTGTGGTACAACGACAACTTAAATACGGAACACCGCAACCTTAGGGTTGCTGAACGCGCCTGGAGATCCAAACCCTCCGTGGAACAAATAAAACTCCTCAGAGATGTTAGGAGCTTTTACAACAAACAAGTCAAGACCACTAAGGCAGAATATTTCAGACACCAACTGGATCAAGCTACAAACCGCCCAAAGAAGCTTTTGAAATTGGTCAAGCAGCAATCAGTGGTAGTGCCAAATAACTCGGCTTCTGGAGGCAGCCCACCCTCTTGTGAAAAACTGGCTGTCTTCTTCACTGAGAAATCAAGACTCGTCTCCATTAAGCTCTCCTCTAAGAAGGCTCTACTGCCATCCTCTGGGTCTGCACCACCCTCTGATCTTGTAGAAAAAGGCAAACCTATCAGCATGAACACCAAGAACAATGCATCATGGGAAACCTTTACACCATTCAATGAACAAGACATCAACAAGATTCTTCAAAATATCAACCCATCTAACCACTTCAATGACCCCCTTCCCCCGGCCATCTTCAAAGAAATCAAGAATGCCCTCATTCCCACCTGGACAAGGATTGCAAACGCTTCACTGTCACAAGGCACAATCCCAGTCTGCTTAAAGGCAGCTCAGGTATCACCTATACTAAAAAAAAAATAATGCAGATAGAGCCGACCTCAATAACTTTCACCCTATCTCCAACATTCCCACCCTAGCCAAACTACTATAAACATGCGTAGAATCCTAACTTGGTGTACGTATTGAGAATTTCCAACTCCTTGACCAGTATCAATCTGGTTTTCAGAAGGGGCACAGTACTGAATCAGCGCTGACTCATGTTATGGATGAAATTTTAAAAATGCTTGACCAAAATGAATCATGCCTCCTGATCCTCGATCTTTCCTCCGCATTCGACACTGTCAATCACGGCAACCTCCTATCCATCCTGAAGTACAAGATGGGTTTCTCTGGTCTGGTATTACAATGGTTCTCATCCTTCTTTCACCACAGATCTCAAAAAGTCAAGGCGCACCATTCTCTCTCACAATCCTCCCCAGTTCTCAAGGGGGTACCCAAAGGGTCCGCCCTATCTCTTATACTCTTCAACCTTTTCCTGGAACCACTAGCTAACCCTTTAAATTCCATGAACATTCTCTTCCATATGTATGTGGAAAATACCCAACTTTATTTTAAAATCTCTGCCCCGGATAACATCATCTCACTCAACTCTACCCTAACATCTACTTAAAATTGGTTAACTGAGAACCATCTCCTGTTCAACACCTCCAAACCTGAATTCCTTCTTATCTCGCCTCCGTCCCAAATATCTAAGCCAAACCTTTGGCTAAATCACGTCACTGCTTTCAACTGTACCCTCCACATTATAGACTCTTAAATCTCTCTGAATCACCCTGGACAAGCACCTGAACATGAAGAATCATATCAGCAAAGTGTAATAATAATACTAATAATAATACTAATAATAATAATAATAATAATAATAATAATAATAATAATAATAATAATAATAATATGGGAACAAATCACCTGAGAAGGACACTTTGAAATATCAAATCATTCCTTCCACAACTTGATTTCAAGCATGTAGTCCAAGCGCTTGTCGTACTGAGATTAGCCTATTGCAGCGGTACGCTCTGTGGTCTCCCCAAATACACCTTGGCTCCTCTAAGGGCATCGCTGAACACTGTGGCTAGGCTGGTTACAGGTACCACACGAAATGTGCATATATCCCCAGTCCTAAAACATCTCAAATGGTTACCCTTCGAAACTCGCATCCAGTTAAAGATTGCGGTTCTGGCACACAAAGCCCTTCACTTCAAAAGCCCCAGGTATCCAGCGCAAAAGGTTGAATTATCCTGTGTTTGTAGAGCCTCAAGAAGCGCCAACACTTTCCTCCTGAAACCACAAATCTTTAACAAAAAGAGATCTTGCCACCGAGCCTTCTCCGGCGCGGATCCAAAGATTTGGAATTCTCTGCCACCGGAAGTACGCAGAATCTCCTCAATGAACGACTTCAAGCTGGAAGTCAAAAGATTCCTAATGGACAAATACCATAATGCTGCTCAAAGCCATTGCCACTACAACCACTTGATCATCATTGGATATTGCTCTTCTTTACCGCATAATATTTCCCCTCGATAGTCCGATATTCACTTGTTTATTGTATTACTCTCCTTTGACCCATTCGTAGTTCAATTATGTGATTATTTTTGTTTCTACTCTTACCTGATGTTGTTACTGCATTTATTACCTTCCTTCCATCCTTTTGTAATGCGCTCTGATATCCTTCCGGATCTTGTGCGTGCTATATAAAACTTTATTTATAAATAAATAACTTAGTTGCCTCTTGTAGACCCACTCTTTAAACCGTTTTCCGTGTACTCTGAGGTGGCAGCACTACTGTAGGTTTCAATAATACCTTCTGATTGATTCTTCTTTGACGCTCTGTGGTTATAGTGCTAACGTCATTGGAGAGACCATTCCAAGGACAGATTTTTCTCCTCCCAGCTGATGGACCACGGTAACCATAGTGACCTGCCCCAGCAGCTGCCTCTGCCACATGTCAATCCTATAGGTCCCACCCCAGTGCATTGCTCTAAGCCACACCCCCAGACAGCTAGGAATCTTGCAGGAAGAAAGCCGGACTGGCTTCATTACCTTATCAGTATCAGAAGGCACTCGGATCAGGTAGATACAGTTGACATTGTTAGGGTACGAGGAAGGGTTATTAGCTGATGTCAGGGTGCCGGTTGGGTCAGTGAGAAGAGTGCTGCACAAATCTGAAACCAAATATGAAAATGAAAAGACATTAAACTGCACAACAACCCTCACAGGTAGAGCTTCAACGACTCCTACCCAGAATTTCTCAGTTATGTTCACTAGTATTAAAGCAGGCATCTTATATCTCCACCAAGAAGAAGCCCCTTGATCCAAGCAATATTCTCTATGGCTGGTGCATGTCTTTACAATGATATGAAAGCAGGCAAAAGAATATAAGTAAGTACCAAAAACTATACAGGGAACAGTGAGATTCAACACAAACTGCCTTGGTGCAGATAAAACAGCAGTAGGGGGAGGATAGGGTTCGGAGACATAGATAAAAAAGAAACTCTGCAAAAACAAATGATTTTGCACTAAGAAGTAAATCTTTTTATCACTCAATGTTCTCTGTACTGGTCTGTAGTGAGTTATACATTCAGTTCAAAGGAACATACATGGTGTAAATAGCTATAAAGTCAATTGAACCCTAGTGCGAACTCCATAAAGGGAACAAATAGGGGAATAGCAGAACTCTAACATTAAAACCATCTGAAACACCAACATAAGAGGAATATTTTTCCATAAAGAAGGGCATAGTGCTCTGATCTCATCAGGTTAAGAATTTTCGGATTTAGTCAGAGGGTTAATGATGGCATTTCTTCAGAAATGTAAAACTGTGATCCCACTAGTGGATAGATGGTAGGATCCCATCAGTGAGTTGATACTGGGATCGCAGCATTATATGAATTCCAGGATGTCATGAAAGGGAAAAGAATGTTGACTTTCCAAAAATTAATAGAATTCTTCAGAAAAAATCATTTGACAACTTTCTTTTCAGAGCAAACATCACAAAACATTTCGGAAACAACAGGACTAAAGAAAAAGTCCACTTTTTGTCCATCATCAAGCAAAATTCATAAAGAAGTGATTACCTTTGAAAGAACTGTGCTATCAGCAATAGCGAATAAAGAGAAGAAAGGGCAGCTTTATGAAATCTAATATGACACAAGCACAAAAAGAGGCTCTGGCCACCTTAAAGAATGATGACACAATAACAATAAAACAGGCCGATAAGGGTGGTTCAATAGTTGTGTGGGGAGTACCTCAATATACGGCAGCAGTGACTAAACAACTTACAGATGGTGATTGCTATAAAAAGATTTCCAAAGATCCAACATAGTAATTGCAAGGACAATAGTTTAAGATCTTGAAGATGGGCTATGACCAAGGTTTTCTAGGTAAAAAAGAGTATGAGTATCTTCAAAACAAACACCCGACAATACCAATATTTTATGTATTACCGAAGGTTTATAAAGATGAAAAACATCCGCTGGGGAGACCCATAGTCACTGGCTGTGAGTCGCTCTTTATACCCATTTCCTAATTTGTTGATTTCTTTTTAAACTTGGATGCTAGGGTATGTGGAGCAATTTACTGTATATTTCCATTGAAATTAATGGGCACTCCATGACGAGTTACCCTTGTCATTAGCATAGAAGTGGTTAAAGCCTTTCATGTCAGAAGTTAAATCATTTTAGCGAGATACAACTGACTTTATTAACAAATTGTATTTGATGGTTTTTGAAGAAAACAAAAAAATTTTAGTCAGCATGGATGTGGTATCATTGTATACCCAAATCCCACAGGATGAAGGGTTGGCAGTTTTACAAACATTTCTAGACCAGTGAAAATCCCCACAGAATTCATTCTAGAATTGGCAAGTCTGGCACTTAGAAAGAATTATTTCAATTTCAAGGATGACTTTTATTTTCAGATAAAAGGAGTGGCGATGGCGTGTCCTTTCTCCGCAGAGCTAGCAGTCCTTTTTATGTCCAAATATAAAGAGAAATTCGTATACGACAATAACCTCTTTAAGCAGTGGATAGGTAGTTGCTTCCGCTATATCGGCGATGTTTTTATGATTGGGACTGGAAAGGAAGAAGAACTTCATGCATTTCATGATCGGATGAACAATAGAACAGCAGACATAAAATTCAGCCTCAATCACTCTAGGCATAAGATGTCATTCCTTGATGTAGAGGTATATGCATTAGAAGGCAGACTGGCAACTACATTATTAAAAAAAAAGTCTGACAGTAAACACTGGGGGCACAGAGGACAAATTGGCTACATAACCAAATTTGGGGGCAGAAGTTTGGAAGGCCCGCTTTGAATCCCTATATGAAAGGGCAGAGGGTGTAGTTGGGCAGGACACTGAGTGCCCCCACCTGCAGCCATCCATTTATGCTGCACCAATAATTTCCCTAAAAGAGATAATGGATGCTCTTAGTAGGGTTACCCCCTCTAAGGCCCGGGACTAGTCAAGATCCCAAGGATGCGTGTTGGCCCCAACCCTTTTTTTAAATTTATTAATGGTTTAGTGGAAACCCTGACCGCTGGGAGGGATATTGATGCACCTAGGCTGGCGAACCTCAAGGTTCTGGCCTTGATGTTCGCCGACGACACCCTCTTACTATCCAAATCCCCTATGGGAATACAGAGGGCTCTAGATATTTTCCATTTTTTTTGTAAAAGCAGGGGTTTAGCGATAAATACACCAAAAACTATGGGGCCGATTAGGATGGCGGTGAATCCGCATCCTCCGGGCCGGCGGAAGCCACCGCCGGCCTGGAGGATGCGGATTCACCGCATTGGTTTGTGAAAACACAACCCGCCACATTACGATGGCAAGTCCGTCCGCCGCTGATCCGCGGTGGTTGTACGCAGATATGGTGGTGGTGTCTGCAAGACACCGCCAGCCATATCACGATGCAGGCGGAAACATGCTTTTCCACGGCGGCTTTTCCGCCATGAAAAAGCATGTGGTCTTTTGGTTTTGGGGGCCGGTGCGAGCCCCCAGGTTGTTGGGGGGTGGGGGGTGCACATGGGGGGTACCTATGGTACCCCCCTGCTTTGGCATGCACAAGGTGGCAGGCACGATGCGGTGCCTGCAAAGTTGTGCATGCCAAAGGTAAACATGCATATTTTACATTGCGGAGGGTGCTGCTTAAAGCAGCACCCGCTGCTATGTAAAATATACGGGATGTGACCGCCAGGGTGGCGGTCACATCCTAATTGCAAAGGAGGGACCGCCGCTGCCCCTGCGGTCGGTCCCTCCACCTCGGGCGTGGCGGACGGACGCAGGTCCATCCGCCATCCTAATCGGCACCTAAGTACATGGCTTTTAGTGTAAAAAATACTACATGACCAAACCCCCAGCTAGATGGGAAACCACTAGAGAAAGTGACCATTATTTAAAACCTAGGGTTAACACTTACTGCAAAGAACAAGTGCAAACAAAGCCCTCCATTTCACAAGTAACCGTCCTCGAAAATTGAAGGAAAACTTGCCCATGGGGCAAATTTTAAGGATCAGACGCAATTGCTCTTTTAAATATGAGTACACTTTCCATGCCAACAATTTAAAGCAAAAGCTGATGGCACGCAGGGACCCAAAGAACGTTTTGAAATGAGCAATGAAACGAGCATGGTGGACTCCTCTAGACACGTTACTGGTGGAAAAAGAAAAAAAGACAATGGATCGGATAGTCTGCATTTCAACATACTGCTCAACGTCCAACTGGCTTAAAAAAACAAATTCATCAAAACTGGCATCTGGTAAAAAACTTAGACCATAAATTAAAGGAGGCAACACTTTTTGCTTTTAAGACGGACAGAAGCATTGCGAACCAGATTGTAAGAACAGCTCTACTAAAACAAAAAAACGCCACTGTTCGAGATTACGTGGCTTACCGCCAATAAAAGGGCATCATAAATGTGGGACATGTATCTGTTGCGAATCCACAATGGAAGGAGATTTGTTCATGCACAATGGAATATTTTGGAAACATGAACATTTTATGAATTGTAAATCTAAATTTGTGATCTATGGGATCTTGTGCCCTTGCCAAAAGTAGTACATTGGCAAAACCAATCAGGAAATCTGCCACAGGATATCACAGCATAAATCGAGGATAAAGAAAAAGGTACAAATGGCCCCTTTAGTCAATCACTGGCACAGCCACACCCACACAGAAAAAGATCTACGATGGTCTATTATCTCCAAAGTTGAACAAGATCCGAGAGGAGGTGATTTGGAGGCAAAATTGAATAAAAGAGAGGAAGCATTGATCATCGAATTCAATACAGCAGTAGATGGTCTGAATGAACTATCGGAAATTTACCATCTTTAAATTCCGATAAATGCTGTCAATACGCCTTTATAAGTCTATGTTCATATGCTGCAGTTGGGAGCCATGAGCAGAACCATCATGGTGGTGCATAGATTTAAACGTGAATATGAAGATAGGAAGACAACATAAGCCCAGCGATGGCTCAATGATGGCAGCCCTGATATCTATGGGGCACTTCAACAACTGTTCGGATCACAATTGAATCCATCTCTGCCTGAAACTCACAAGGCACGGGCAATTTCATTATCCATGGAGTTCTATCATATAAAAGATTTGTGTTCAAACAGATTCTCCTTTTGCATACTTTGATATCGATAAATCATACTTATATTCAAAGAACAACCTTTGCATCATTGCGCCAATGGAGAGTCACACCACTCCCCAAAACGTAAAGACCTAGCCTGGTCTAAAGGGTGTAGTGCCTCTGCCATCAGTAGGCTTTTGAAGCCACTTCATATGCAAACCCTTATTTTGTCCAATAATTGGTATCATATCTACACTTAAAGATTAACCCGAGACACCACTGTGAAATCGCGGTAACTAGTAGTTAAATCAATCATTTTCAAAAACATGAATAGTTACAGAGTTGTGCCCATACAGCTACAACTCCCATAATTCCTCGCTCTGTTCGAGATGCTTAACTTGCCTCCAACTACCGCGAGATGACGCAATAGCACATTACATTAATGAATACTCAATGAATAACCTGATACATTATACCATTCTCTGTGACGCAAAAAATTGAATCTGGTCAAAATGGTGTAATGCCTTTATTCATCAGAAGACTTCGTAGCCTCCCGTCACGCAAATCGCCATTCTTTTGATCAATATCTATAAGTACATCACAACTTGAGAAATAAGTGCGAAACTGCGCCAACTATCAGCCAAATTACTGATTTTTAAGAAACTGGATTTCTTGCCTCTTAAAATCACGAGTGTTAATGGAGTTTTGCTCATGTATCAATAACTCCTAGAATTCCACGCTTTAGACGGCACGTTAAACACGCGTCCAATAACCGCAAGATTACGCGATTGCACATTCACTCGAGGAATGAGCCAGCGTCCCATTGAAGTTTTTTCAACAAGGCCCTCATGAAAGATTAAGGTAAGAGAGGGGTCTCTAGCTCGGGACTCGGCACATAAAGCTAGACCCTCGTGCATAATTAAGTACTGCGTTCTTTGGCACAAACACTGTACTCTTGCCATAGCACAGGAGCGCCCCTTTAAATGTAGTTGGGATTGGACTTGGACTCAGCATTTGGAAAGGGTTAAACAAAAAATTATTGAGAGGAGTAATTGTGCACTTTTGGGTAGAGTAGTGTACGACGGCGCACGCTAGTGAATTTTGGATATATAACAAAACCTAGTTAAGGCATTCCTTGTAGACAATGAGCTTTTTTTAAAGGCCTTTTGTCTAATATCCGGCTTTTCACTTCCAGACAGTGGAGGTGAACCCCTCCAAGAATATAAATTATGAACAGGTACCAACGACATTTAGTATGCATTAGAACCATTTTTCACAGCATAATGATTATGATACAATACAAGAGAGAGGCACTTTTGATTCTTTCCGAGTGTTTGAGAAGGTAAGAGGATAAATGCTGTAGTGAATGTTTGACAATGGAGTGACGGTGAGAGGATACAAAGAAAGACAAGACTGTTCATCATGTCTTTCAGAAATTCTTGGTCTTGATGAGAATCCCCCAAAGGAGGGGATTTGAAACGCGTAGGCTCATGCCACAGACTCCTGAAAAACCTCACTTAGCCCCCTGACCTTATTTGAGATCCCACGCACCTTCACTATGACATCGAAAAGGTTGGAGGTCATCTAAGAAACAGAACTGAACTTTAAGGCTCACATCAGCTCTGTACTGCTTCTGGTTTATTCAGCTTAAGACAACTACAAAAGCCATTGCCCGACATCCAAAACAAATATCACAAAATCATATCTGGTTCACTGACTGATTCAATCCTGGATTTAACCAATTCTGTTATGAGTGGGCGTCTGAATATCTAATTGCTAAGATGCAACATGTACAAGACATGGTGACATGACCTGCTTTAACACTAGGGATACATTGACATTTATCAGCAGGCATATTCATTGGTACCCATCCAAAAGCTATCCAGAAGGTCATTATCTTATCAGCAGGCTAGACGTCATTGGTAGCCATCCAAAATCCCTATCCAAAAGGAAATGATCGTCAACACAGCATTCCTGTTTTTTAAGTGCATCAAGGAAACAGCACCTGACTGTGGGGTAAAACCACTAGACATCTTCCCTCCTGCACCCTAGGATCTTGTGGCTTATATCTTCTTCACTTTGCAAGTACTGATAATCAGTGGAATGAGACTGCAGATTCTTGCTGGTTGGCCCAAAGATTTTGGATGTAGAGCCACTGGATACTAAGAATAGACATTCTCTGCTTACCTTTAGGAAAGCCTTAAAACATTTATGTAGGTTCTTTTTTGCAGCACTTTCATCCATATAGCATTTTATGCTATTTATTTAGGGAGCCTGGTGCCTAAACACAATAATTTATTTCATAGTGTGGGCTCTACAAATAAACTAAAACAAAAATAATGTCCCATGAAGGATGATTTTAGATGAAATGGAAGTGGAATCATTAAAAACATAATATAACCAGCTAGAAGAAGGGCAAGAATGCAAGGACTCAATGAGTAGATGACTGCATGAATCCTATAAAAGGTCACTGGTGGGATCTCATCAGTGGATGTAGCCAGGATGCTATGAGGATATAAATGCTTGGATTCCATTGTGCGTCATTCAAACTAAGGCATCAGTAATGGGATGCTATTAGGAAATATGTCCTGGTATCATATCAGGAGATCAATAGGGATCCTGTCAGTAGACTAATACTGAAACTATAGTCAGAAATAAACAGTAGGATCCTATTTACATGCAAAGGCTCGGATCCAATTATTAGCAAACGCCAGGATCGACTGAATCTATGCCGGGAGATGAATGCTGGGATCTCATAAGGGAATAAATGTTGGGATTCTCTCAGGAACTGAATATTGACAACGCACCAAGGATAGATGCTGGAATCAGTCAGGTGATAAATGCTGGAACCCAATCAGGGGATAAATGCAGTTAGAGGTCATTATCTTATCAGCAGACTAGATTTCCTTGATAGCTATCCAAAAGCCCTATCCAAAAGGTTGTTATCTTCAACAAAGCATTCCTTATATTTAAGTGCATCAAGGAAACAGAATCAGTCTGTCTGACATGTAGAGGAAGAGAAACTGAAAATACTCGCTAATGGGCCCAAAGATTTTTAATGTACTGCCACTTTATATTAACAATAGACATACTCTGCTTACCTTTAGGAAAGCCTTAAAATATTTTACTTGGATTTTTTTTGCGGAACTTACTTGCCTTTGATATTTTATATTATTTATTTAACAACCCTAGCAACTAAACACAATAACTAATTTCATAGGATGTGCTCTACAAAAAGAACTAACAAAAAATCTACTATGTTTAATTATATTGTTGGGAATTGATCTGGAATCATTAAAAAAGACAACGTTACAGATTAGGAGGAAAATACATTGTGACTGCAATGAAAGTTCAGAATCTATCTGCATGCATCTATCATGCACTCCTTACTGCACTGGTACAGGGTGTTGATTTTGGAAACATCCAGTTTGCTAAGCCCATCCCTCTGTCCGATGGGTACGTCAGGATCTGGCTTGGGGACCATGCTTGGCTGTCCACGTTTGTTACTGTAAGCATACCTGTGGAAATGAAAACATCACAGGTAAAAGCCACTATGCTTGTGCTATTATAATTTATTATTCACCCCAACAACTATACAGCGAGTCCAGGTTCGACTACAGCGGGAACAGGTGAGGGTGAAATATTTGGTGTTTGCTTAAAGCATTGCATGTTTAATGCTTTCTCTGATCTAGCCCCATAGATCCAGCCTAGCTCAGTCTAAAACATCACAGGTCTCCATTTCCTGAGCCTCTAAGCCATTGGTGGCAGCACATGCTCACCTTTGCGCCCTCCCTCACACTCAGCATCTCAGATCCTTAAAAGCACTGATTTAAAAAAATGTCTCTTGTCGAGTCTCACAACATTTCTGCTTATGACAGAGATGTCAGCACAGAGGTATCATTCTTATTCGAATCATCAACAATGGCACTTCTATTTTAAACTGAGTATGTTCACCAACTAAGACAGCATTTACCTGCGTTCTGCAATCATGGACTTTCCACTCTATGGTAACATGTTCACTGACATAGCCATGACTCGACTTCACATTCTTACCTTCTTCGTTCATGGCAGTTTCATACTTTGGTGCCCATGTGTACCAGCCCAGTTATCTTTCCGAACTCTGCTTCACATACGGAGTTTTTCAGAAAAATGGTAAACCCAATAAACCCTTGTAGGCTTGTGCATTAAATCAAATCAGAGTGAAAGTGTCTACAAGGTATTTCACTGAGTATCCAACATCGTTTTAGTGGATTAACAAAGCTCAGGAGTCAGTTAGACTAATCAGACTCAAAATTGTCCTACTGGACAACCAAGGGCAATCCAATTGCAATGACAAAAGAGAAAGAGGAAGGGAAGAAACACACAAAACACGGAAAGTTCTAGTTGTAGAAATTGAATTTATCTGATTTAAGTCTATACTTAAAAAATTGAGAAGGGTACAATTTAAACACAGTACATATCAGCAGAAATAGGTATGACAAAGATGTACATCTGAATTAAGGCATACAATTCATAACTAGAACATCAGCTCCAAAACAATCAAAAAGCAAATATTATCTTCAGACTCAATAAATATTGCTCAAGAAAGGTGGCTTTTTCATGGAGTTGACGAGACAGTCAACGTTTCGGTCTCTTTCGTTTCAATCCATGAGACCATCTTCAGGACAATTGGTTTTAAGCAGGATATAGGACCCTAGACAGATATAACAATATGTTTATTCACATCTCATTGTTGTAAAACTTAAAGAGACCGAAACGTCGACTGTCGACTGTCTCGTCAACTCCATGAAAAAGCCACCTTTCTTGAGCAATATTTACGATCATTAAAGCCCTTGCTGAACACCTTGAGGGGTCAGATCTATTAGGGGGTAAAATCTTGTTTAAAAACTCTTGCCTCCTACTTATGGTAGACTATCGCCCCCCGCAGTCCAGCCCTACTTTCTCTGACCTCTTCATGGAAGTTGTCACGGATTTATGCACCCGCTATAAAAGACTACTAATAGTAGGTGATTTTAACATTCACTGGGACAACGTTCAAAAGGATCCCACAGCACGCCAGTTTGATTCTGCTATGAAAGCA
Organism: Lissotriton helveticus; assembly: GCF_964261635.1. Classification (NCBI taxonomy): domain Eukaryota; kingdom Metazoa; phylum Chordata; class Amphibia; order Caudata; family Salamandridae; genus Lissotriton; species Lissotriton helveticus. The sequence continues at coordinate 461,627,876 of NC_136062.1, forward strand.
CTTGATCTCCGTCAGTTAGTAGACAGTCCCACACACATTAAAGGCCATATTCTGGATTTCATTTGGTCATCACAGCCCTTGGCTACACAGATAAAAATTAACCCGTGTGTCTGGTCCGACCACTTTTTACTTAGTTGCTGGGTTCCAAGTGACAGCCAGCCATTACAGTCACCATCAGCCTGGAGACTAATACGTGACTGGAAGAAGGTTGAAGCCAGCCATTTAGCTTCCGCCCTTGATACAGTCATTGGTACCTACCCCCAGCCAAGTAACTTGGCACAGGAGAATGACCAACTTACGGCGATCGTTTGCTCTGCCCTCGATCTAATAGTACCAGTGAGAAAGGTAAAAATTAGAGACCAAGGTCATGGCGCCCCTTGGTTCAATGATAAACTTAGGGATTTAAAAATAATCTTCGCCAAGCCGAGAGGAGGTGGCGGCTAAATTACTAGTTAGAGGACCTCAACTCATATAAATCTATATTCTCCTCCTATAAATATGCCATCACAGAAAGGAAGGCAGAATACTACGAGGGCAGAATCCAGCTTGCTACAAATAAGCAAAAATAAACTTTCAAAATCTTGAAGTCATCAGCCACTCCTACTGACTGTGATGCTTTCCAGGCTTTCTTCCTTCAAAAAGTTGATGACATTCTCTTAGAAATAGAAAATTCCCCACTTAGCCATGGCTTTCCTCTTCAATCTATAGCCCCCCCTCCTCCTGAAGGTCCTCTTGCCAAATTCCCTCCTTGGATGCTCAATCTCTTTTCCCCCTTGTAAACCGGGTGAAATCAGGCTCAACAGCAGATCCGTGCCAACCAAGAATTTTCCAATGGGCTATGCCTAGTTTAGAAGGCCCTATTCTCAAATTACTGAACACCTCCTTGGAAACAGGTACCCTCCCTCCAGCTCTGAAAGAGCCTAGAGTTATCCCCTTACTAAAAATGTCAGGTGCGGATGCCTCTATCCTCAAAAATTACAAGCCAATTTCCCAGCTCCCGTACTTAGCCAAAGTACTTGAACAACATGTCCTCAAAATACTTTCCACCTTTCTTGAGGAACACAGACTGTTGCATCCTAGACAAGCTGGCTTTAGAGCTCATCATAGTACGGAACTGGTGATGCTATCTGTTCTGGATGAGATGAGGGTTAGGGCTGACAAGAAAGTATCGAGTGCACTGATTTTATTAGATCTGTCAGCAGCATTCGATACGGTCAGCCATAAAACCCTCCTGTCCCGTCTTGCTAATGTGGGTATAGAGGGACCTGCCTATCAATGGCTTGAATCCTTCTTGACTAACCGGACTCAGAGGGTACAGTTCGGTTATCAGGTATCGATCACCGGTCCCCTGGTATGTGGTGTCCCGCAGGGTTCGGCGTTGTCGCCCCTGCTCTTTAATCTATACCTTCAACCACTGGTGGAGATTCTGGCTCAATTCGATTGCCAGGTCTTCAATTATGCAGACGACATCCAGCTACTTGTACGGATTAACAACTCCAGTGCTAATCAGGAACACGTACAAGCGGTGCTGCGTTTCACAGCGAGCTGGATGACTGACAATTCACTTAAAATAAATCCTGATAAGACGGAAATCTTGGCTGTCCCATACACCAACAGCCCCATGTGTGACCTGTTTTGGCCGCGGGAATTAGGAGTCATCCCTACCCCAGTCCCAGTGGTTAGAAGTCTGGGCATCAAAACCGACGCTGACCTCTCTATGAACAATCAAGTGTCGGCAGTGGTTGGTACCTGTACAGGGATATTGAGGTGCTTGCGGAAACCTGTCCCTCTCATAACTACTACCTCCCTTCAGGTCATCGTTTCTGCCACAATATTGTCCAGGTTGGACTATGGGAATGCCCTTTACATCGGCCTCCCTTGGAAATTAATAAGAAGATTACAGGTTGTGCAGGACTCATGCCTCTCCACTGCTTTCCAAATTACATTGGCTACCTATCAGGCAGTGAGCATCATTCAAGGGCCTTTGCATTGCCCATAAGGCCATCTACGGTCAGGCCCCAGCATATATCAAGGATCACCTGACGAGCTATATTCCTGCTCAGAATCTCCGTTCCTCTGCAGCCTGCCATTTGGTCATCCCCCGGTTTCACTCGGCTCGTAAAGGTGGTATAGTCTTTTCCACCTTGATTCCACAGCTCTGGAACAATCTACCTGGAAATCTGTGCAAGGAACCAGTCCTCCTTTCGTTTAGGAAAAAACTTAGGACTATTTTGTTTTTGGAGGCACTGACCACGAAATAAGCCTACCCACACTAGCTCACACGCACTGTCTGTTGTAATTTTCTCCTCTAGAAGCGCGAAGAGACCTGATGGTGAACCAGCGCTATATAAGAACCAATTAACATAACATAACACACACAGAGTGTCAGTCCTAATTAATCATGTTCACCAGCAAAGCCCTCATTCTGTACCCCTTTTCACATACATTGCGTCAATCCTGACCAATCATTTTCACAGACACAGCTATGATGGTACTACTCTTCCTCATCCATAGACCTTCCACTCTGTGGGAAAATGTTCACTGACACAGCCATGAGTCTACAGGCCATTCTCACATTTATCACCTAGAGGTCTTCCAAATTCTGGCATTTAGGACACCATACCAGCCCCCTCTTCCCCCTAAGAATCACAGCCACCATTCTGGTGCTCTTCTTCATATGTAGAGATTCCAATATGCACTGTATCCACTCCACCACCAAAGGTGAAATAAACATCACCCTCTGCTTCCCATTTCCAGGAATCTTATTGCTGATTAAAGAGATCACATCAGAATGTGATCAGAGTCACTAGGTGTGAGTTAGGGTTTGATGGACGAAGGATTAAAGGGGTGGAGGAGGACATTATGAATGCAATCCCGACGGTAATCCTTCCGCTAAATTTAGAATTGACCTCAGCTCAGCCGTCATCTCTACACAATTAAAGGAACCATCATCACTGCAGTTCCTTTCAATTACTAAAGGTTTTCACCCAGTTTGTGGGAATTGTTTTTATTTTCTTCCAGTTGGTCAATGCTAGGTTTTTCCTGGTGGTGATGGACAGGAAACATATTAAGCTATTACCCCATTCACCCTAAATGGGGCTGGCATTGTAGTGTTAGTCCTCAGATGGTCAATACTCCATACGCTATCAGAGGAAGTATTTCATCAGTAGAGCCAACAGGGGCTACATTGACAGAACTCTTCATCTCAAAATGAAGCGTGTTGTCCTATGGTTTGGCGAACACGGTAATCTGTCATGTTTGCAACGGAGACTGTCTGACAAAATCTAAATTAGGGTCACTGTCTATATGTAGAAGCCTTTAATGAGAGTTTTAAACAGAAAATCTCTTCTTAGCTGAGCATTAGACACTTACCTCCCATAATGCATCACCGAGGCGTAGTCGTATGGCAGGCCAAGGTTGTTGGTGTTCTCTTTGTTAAAGTTGACGAGGTCTTCTGTTAAGATGAGCAGACAGTAAAGATGAGTTAGTGACAACTGCGCCTGATAGGGAACATTCCAAAAGAGAGACTACACCAGCTCACCAGGGGGCAAGTCTGCTTCTGCTATATCTGGGGTTAGGAATAGTCTACTGGCTAAGCTGTCAAATTTGGAACAGAATTTCAAATCTCGATTTTGGCACAAGATCGAAAAGCATGTGATTTTAGGTAAATCACTTCATCACATCAAAATGTGAAATTAAATTGAGTAAATCTAAATTTAAATCTTATCTGATGAAGAGCCTCAACTTGCTCCCTATCGAGGTACACACTACATAAACACCAGTGCTTACATACATTCTGGAGTAATGGACTGGAGTTTCGGTCAATTTTAAAGATAACTCACTGTTGTATTTTTGAAGGGAAAATGATCATGTTTTTTCCTTTTGAAAACTTTTTTGTCTCATAAAGTTATTCATCCGCCTTGATTATCTACAGGGTGTGTCCTTCACCCATCAGATTGCATTGTAGTTATAGGTATAAAGTGCTGACAAGGCACTGAAGCATGTGATGCCAGAGAGCACACTGCTCCGGGCACTCAAGGTTTAGGATTAGTCTTCTGCTCTCAATAAAATTCTTCTATGCACTTACTCCAGTTTCTTTAAGGAAGAATACATTATCAGGAGTTAGTGGTGATTATTTGGGAAGTGGATCAAGTATTTGGGTTCTAATAGATGATTTGTGGGATTAGGTATTAATTTGCAGGAATGACCTTCAAAGCAGAGGTGATTTATTTGAAAATTTTGAATAAAAAGTAGGACATTAGCAGTTACTTAATGATAAAGATTGAGACAAACATGCCAGTGACTTAAAATAGGCTGTGCTCAGAGAGAGGAGTATGAAAAATAAGGAGATACACATTCGAATCAAAGGGAGAGGAGAGTTTTTCATGCAGAGGTTTGGGGCTACAGGGGAGTTTTTTTAGATGCTGTGCAATCAGAGGATGAAAAAACTGTAGAAAGAAACACCATTATTTGTATGTTAGACAGTGGAGTGAGAAAGAGTGATGCTCAAGGTGCTATACAACTCATCTGGGCCCAGATGAAGAACACATGCTTTGTGTCACGTTTGTGTTGCTTTTCTAATGCAAGCCCAATGCAAAGGATTCACATGGGATTTACAATCCAACGCAAATCGTAATTTGCATTGGCTAGTAAACCAAAGTTATTTAAGTAATGCACAGTTGCTCTAAGCGCTGCCTTGCATTACTTTGTATCAGTGGCGGCTCCTCCTCCAAGGTGGAGGAACGTCTCCCCACTGCTCCTCAGTAGGAAAAATAAAATGATAATAACATTATATAATTTTAAGTTTCCTTCTGCTGCGGCAGCTTTCTTGGTGGGTCGGGGCTGCTCCGAGGACAGAGGAGCAGGGAGGTGTGGTTTGCCCACTCCTAAGTGCGCAATGACTATTTGGCCGGCCTTCTAGGGCCACCCAAAATGGTCATGCATTCTTCCCATATTTCCCATGCAGGTTGCATTACAGCCTGCATGGAGGACATGCCCACCCCTCCAGCCCCCTGCATTGCAGTGTTGTGGTTGGCTATCAGGAGTCTGAGAGCCGGGTGCTTCCTGCTTCCTGTATCCTGCTGCAGGACTGAGCAGGAGGAAGAGGATGGAAGAGAAGCAGTGGCCAGCCGGCCATCATCGGTAGGGGTTTTTTAAACATTTTTTTTGCGCCCTCACCCCCTTGCCCTTTTCTCTGCCCCACCACCCGAGTCCGGTAGCAGCAACTACTGCTTTGTATCAAGAGGGAATTTGATGGGTTGTGCATGGGTATTCCTATGCATCCACCCACAGGTGTAGATATAAATCCCCGGGCCTATCTATAACAAATTGTAAACAGGGATTTGGGCCAAAGTCCTGTGCTTCGTCAAGATAAGTGTATGTAGTTACATTTTTCTTTCCTCCTTGTTTTTCCTAGTTTGCGTCTGTGCTGCATTTTATAGCACACAAGCAAAGTGAGAAAAGTCTCAAAGCAAACTTTTTGTGTTTAAAGGAACAGTTTTTAACACAAAAACTATGCTTCAGACAGTGCAGACACTCTAGCCCTACGGCATAAGGCTCTCTGCATGGTGCATGCCTGCCTAAAGTCTGCCACCAGCACTGGGGGAGAGCAGAACAGCACCACATCTTAGTATTGCATTCCTACAATGCAGCACATCAAATTAACTTGCTGCACCACATTGTGTGGCGTCTGTGTAAATCTGGGCCCGTCACTCTGAAGCAGGGCACTGTGGTTGGCAGTCACTGATCCACAATATCAACATCAGGATATGGGCATACGGGTAACAATGTATCTTGTGCTAGGAGTTTTTATGTAGGCAAACAACAAATGGTTTCAAATGAAGCATTGCTCCAGTTAATGCCCTCAGCAGTGGTAACTTTTGTGAAAAGGACACAAGCCTGTGACAGTAACAAATATTGATTGCTGTAACCAAGGGTCAGATTGGTAGAAAGGGTGTGTTGGTGGGTATTTGTGATAAAACCTAAGCTGAACAAATCCGGGATTCAAATCATTGCCAAGGTGAGCCCATCAGGAATCTGAGCTGTACTCAGTTTTTTCTCTCAGTGGTAAGTGGAGCCCAAGGGGTGTCACTAACCAGGTGCGATGTTCTCTGTCATGATGGTCAAATAGTCGTCGCGGTCGCTGCGGACATGCTCGTGGTAGAAGCCCAGGGCATGGTTCAGCTCATGCTGGATGACTCCTTTCCAAATACATTCCCCGGCGAGAGATAACTGCTGTCGTCCCCCTATCTTACCAACGTACGACCAGCACCTAGGGGAGAAGATGGACCAGGGAGACCCATAAATCACTGCAATAGCACCTTCAGAGAAATTATATTACAATCTTACCCCATACAAGGCATCGCCCTGTGTATCTCCTCTCTGACTGTCGTTATACGCAAGGGAGGAGGCATTATAGGACAGTGACAATGTGCAGTCTAGGTAATAATAAAAGGCCTTGCATGCAAAGGAAAGCTGTGTCATCCTGCACCAATTTGACTAATTGCTGGCCTTTCTTGTGACAGTGTTTGTCCCAGTGGTCTCCATATCTGGGAGTATGTTCTGCCTTGGAGGAGGCAGATCTACCACCTGTCGATGGGTATATCTGTTCAGTCCCCCATCACTAGGATCCATCCTCCAATGGAGTCAGTGTTCCAGTTGTGTGTGGGATGTTACATGTGTGTTGTGCAGCTAAGAAACCATATACATTGCATGTGGTGTCCTAAAAATGATGTGTCCCTTCAGGATATCTTTACCATTTGTAGACTTATTTCTGCCTCTGGAATCTTGGCATTGAGTCCTCATAGATCTATAGGTGATTAGACTCAACATTTCTGTCCAGCAAAAGTACCCAAGACCCGCTTCTTCCCCGTGTTGTGATGGGCATTGTCTAGAGTAACATGTCCCGTCAAACACCAGGCATATCACAGCCATGCTCATACGCTGTAGCACTTTGTTCCAATGAACCAGAGAATTATAAACAGCAGCATAATAAAAGAGTTCCTGGCTGTAGCAGAGAATAGCACCACATCCCCTGAAGGATAACACTATGCATTGGCTACAACTGCACTGATGTCCTAAAAGCATGTTTGGATATTGCTTGAGGTTGTATTTTTTATTTTTTAGGTGTTCTCTATGTTAACTCTCTTGCTTTCCTTCGTGTAAATACAATGCACAACCAAAGTTAACAAAAAGCCTTTACTAGACTTTTAGTTAATCATGTGCAGTAACTTTTATCGTACTGTGAGTTTCAACCCCTCAACAACCTCCTGGAGCAAGCCTCAGCTACTCACCCTTGCTGATCTTAAGCAGTCACAAGTACAACAAAAGTAACTTAGTGGTAGACCTGCCTTCTCCTAACATTTTTCCTTCCAATCTCCTGTTTCTACTGACTTCGTTTTTGCTGCCCAAAGCATTCTGCACACTTTATCACTGCTAACCAATGCTAAAGGGTTTTTTGGTATTAACTTAAGTTGTGGTAACATTGGCCTGTCGACAGTTGGTATATTTAATTTACTTATGAATCTCCAGTAATGTGCACTAAATGTGCTCATGGCCTATAAATGAAATGCTACTAGTGGGTCTGCAGGAATGATTGTGCCACCCACTTAAGTAGCCCTATAAACATGTCTGAAGCCTGCCATTGCAGAGCCTGTGTGTGCAGTTTTAAAATGCCATGTCGACGTGGCAAGTTAAACCTCTTGCCAGGCCCACATCTTCCTTTTTAATACCTATAAGTCATCTCTAGGATAGGCCCTGGACAGCCCAGAGGGCAGGGTGCAATGTATTTTAAAGCAGGACTTGTGCTTTTAAGTTTTACATGTCCTGGTAGTGAAAAATTCTTACATTTGTTTTTCACCACTTCAAGGCCTATATCTCCCATAGGATAACATTGGGATGACCTTATTCAAATCTATAAACATAATTTCCAAATGGGAAGATATAACAGGTTCAAGTTTGGTGTCTCTGCTATCCCAATTTAAAATGCTAATTTATGGTGAAGTCGGATTTTACAATCATGAAAATGACACTTTTAGAAAGTGGGAATATTATTGCCTTAGCCATTTGGGCTGCAGCCTGTCACTGGTCACATGTTTGGGGTGGGCAACAGCTGGGCTTTGTGTATTCCACCCAGGCTGGCACACACAATGGGAGCTTAGGTGTGACCTGATGGGGCATCCTAACCTGGTGGGAGGGAGGAGCTGGGCACAGCCTCATTTACACAGACTAAGGGCTGCATATACCACCTGTTGTGAGTCTGGAGCCAGGGCAGGAAGAAAGGAATGTGCACACTTCAAAGGCATCTCTTTGGAGTCTCCCCTCTTCAAAGGCACTACTGGGTATAAGAACTGGATCCCAGACATCATGACCTCAGTGCACTTTTGGACCTCAAAATACTCTGCCAGGAAGAAGAGCTGCTGTGCTGCTGAATGAACTGCCATTTTGCTGGATTGCTACTCTGCTGGACTCCTGCTTTTGCTGTACTGACCTGCTGCCTCCTGCCTTCTTGCTTGGGTGAGAAGGACTGGACCTGCTTCTATGAACTCAGAGTGACTCCAAGCCCTAGTTGCCTGGCCTCCTGATCTGTATCCACAGGCTTCCAATAACCTTGCATCTACACCTGGACTCTGCCATCTGTGAGTCTACCTTGCCAAGTGGACTCTTGAAGTGGCGCCTCTCCAGTCCTAGACCCATAGTAGTTGGCCTAATGTGCTTACCAGCAGAACCAATGCATCTTCTCTGCTAAGCGGCACATCATCTAATGAACCGATGCATCTCCTTAGCTGAACAGCACATCCTCGAGCATCAACAAGGCATCGCTGTTGTTGCATGGATTGAGCCTAACTCAGAAGGTCAGCAGTTCCCTTTGCATTTTTGGAACTCACGCATCGCTGATGAAGCAATGCATCTCTGCCCAGGTTCTCACATCCTCCATCGACAGAAGCTCGATGACGACATCAGGCTCTGCATTACAACGTCGGAGCTCATCAGAAATGACACATCGCCCCAGCTGGACACCGCATCCTCAGCGGCCAGACTATGCATTGCAAGTCCCTGTCAATGGGAATCTAGACAACGATGCAAAGGACCTTGCATAGCATCTTGGACGCCGCATTGCTTCCACTGCACTGCGCTTCTCATCTCAGATCCATGTAAAGCTCTGCAACCAGGATTTAAGGTACTTTGTTCAGTGGTTCTAACTTGTTGTCAGTAGCCAGCCTGCGCTCCACCACAGTTGGCCTGAACATGTGACTTTGTCTTGGTTCAGCATGCCAAGATATCGCTTGCTGGCATTTTGTGCTTTTTGTGGCTATTTTTCCCTAAATCTTTCAAATTCAATATTCTGTAGTGTTCTAAACCTTGTGTGGGATCTTTTAGTGTTGTCTTTTCAATGTGTTTACCGTTTGTATTGTTGTACAAATACTTTACACATCATCTTCACGTTAAGCCTGACTGCTATGTGCCAAGCTACCAGAGGGTGAGCATAGGGGAATTCAGGGATTGCTGGTACATTACCCTGCCTTGGATTGTGGTTACTGCTTGACCAGGACACACACCCCAGTCAACCAGAAAAGCAGTTTCTAACACTTAGCTATTCAGTTGTGGTGGAAAAGAACCAGTGGTACATACCAGTACACACCATTGATGTGGTACAGTAAGCACCTACCACTGATACTGCCCAGTAACCACTGACTGCCCCATAAATCTTATGAAAATGTTAACAGTTTATTGATGTAGCAAGAAGAACCTTACAGGCGTATTAATCTTCTTGCTACATTAATCTTTTGCCCCTCCCGGACAGAAGGGGTCCACCCTGAGCACCCTGAATGATTGAACTCTATTGATTACCTTCTAGACTACCTTAATTCCTGTGGAGTGCAGCAGACTTCATTCAATTGCTTAACAGTTTATTGATAACAACTGTAAGAAAAGTATCAGATCCAGACCTCAGTGGCCACCCACAGTACTGTCAAGTATTACTACTACCTACTAGGGAATTACAGTTTCAGTGAGTGAACACATCCAGTTCTGATTATATTTGAGTATCACATGGTTCTCATAGACAGACACATTGAGAGCTCAGTGATCGGAGCCCACCACAACACTAGGGGATGAACAAAGTATACAGGATCCAGCCATCAGAACCTATAGGGAACTAACAAAGCATACAGAATTCAGAAACCAACCCATCCAAGCTATTTATACTCCAGTGGAGGCTCAGCATTGAGAGCTTTACATGGTAAGTAGAAATGCATGAAACTGTGGGTCTACCACACAGAGTCCTTAGACCCTTACAGTGCACTTTTACTGAAAAGTCAAAACCATTTGGTATTATTTCAAGCTCATGGAAGGTCCATCACTGAGTCCACAACACCTGGAAAGTCTTTTACTTAAATTCTACTGCCCATTGAGGGGCATCTTCTACTGAGACTTTCCAGACACTGCGGGTCATATCTCAGAAATGGATCTATAACTAAGACTCCACAGAACATGGACTGCCATTTGATGAGTGCTCGCACCCCATGCAGGACCATCTCCCACTGAGAATCCATAGCTCATTGATTTTAAATCCACAACCTATGAAGTGTCTTTCACCCCAAAGAGGGTCATCACAGACTGTCCTGAACCCATGGAGGGTCATTCACATTGAGAACACAACCCATTGGGATACCTCAGTGAGAACTCACAGAACATGGAAGGTCATTCACTGAGGCATCAAAAACCATGGAGGATCTCCAAGTGATTGTCAGCAGCCCATGGGTGATCTTTAACTGAGAGTTTTAAGGTCAAGATAGGTCATTGCTCATTTAGGGTGTTGTATCATGTTATTGCTTTTTTTTTATATTGACAAACAACAATATAGAGTATAGATCAATCACCAAATCAAGATTTACAAAGCACGGCTAATCACCCAATAGGGTAACCAGGCACATGCAGGTCCCGGAGGCTTATTCGAACAGCCAGGTCTTGAGGGCCATTTGGGAATTCTGGACATTAGGTGATGGTCCGGAGGTGCGTGGGAGGCTGTGTCAGGTATTTGCTGCGATGTGGGAGACGGAGCATCCTCCACTTCTGTTTTGCTAGATGCGGGGAGCATGCACTAGTGAAAAGGAGGTTGAGGGTGATCTTCTCGACGGTTGGTGGAAGTTCAGGCAACGGTTAATGTAAGTGGGTCCTTGGTTGTATAAAACCTTGTGTGAGTGGGTCAGCAGCTTGAATTGGCAACACTTCTGTATGAGGAGCTAGTGGAGTTACCTAAGGTGGGGAGTGATGTGGGTTCGTCGGGGAAGGCTGATGATGAGTTTGGCAGTGATATCTACGTAGAGGGCATTGCCGTAGTACGGTTGGCTGGTGATGCGGGCTTGTGCAACGGTGCATCCTGTGTGTAGGGGTAGCCACTTGAAGATCTTATGTAGCATGCACAGATGTTGATCTGTCGTTTCAAGGTGAGCTTTTTGTCAATGATGATTCCAAGGATTCTGGCATCGTAGGAGGGAGAGGGTGCAGATCCTAGGTCTGTTGGCCACCGGGAGTCCTTCCATGTGTTGCTGCCGTAACCAAAGATCAGTGCTTCTATCTTGTCTGTGTTCAGCTGCAGGCAGTTGTTCTTCATTCAGTCGGCAACGTATGTTATGCATCAGTGGAAGTCGGTTCTGGTGGTGGGTGATTGAGAGGATGAGTTTTGCGTTGTCTGCATAGGAAATTATGTTGAGACTGTGGGATCTGACGATGTTGGCCAGAGGGGTCATATAGGCAGTGAAGAGTATGGAGCCGAGGGATGAACCTGTGGGTACACCGCAGGTGATCTCCAAGGGTTCAAAGGTGAAATATGGGGCGTGGATCCTCTGGGTTCATCCAGTGAGCAAGGAATTCATCCATATGAGAGTGTCCCCTTGGATGTGGTGAAGCCTTTTGATCAGCGTGTGGTTGCATACAGTGTCAAAGGCTGCTGAGAGGTCGAGGAGGATCAAAGCTGCTGTTTCTCCTTGGTTGAGGAGGGTTCAGATGTCGTTGGTGGCTGAGATCGGCACTGTTTCAGTGCAAAGATTGCTGAGGAACATGGATTGGGAGGCGCTGAGCAGCTGGTTCTGCTCCAGTCGGGTAATAAGTTGATTTTTGATGATCTTTTCCAATAACTTCGCTGGAAATGGAGCAGGCAGATAGGCCAGTAGTTTTTGAGTTAGCTGTTGTCAGCAGAGGATTTATTGAGGGGTGGGCTGACTTCAGCATTTTTCCAGGTATCGGAAAATGTTGCAGTGGTGATAGAGGTGTTGAGTAGGGTGGTGAGTTTCTGCCCAATCCTTTGGTTTCCGAGGTGGAAGAGGTGACACAGGCATGGGTCTGTGCGAGCTCCCGAGTGGATGGATTTCATCGTGGAGGTGTTGTCCTGGGTGGAGAGGATTTTCCAGATGGTCAGTGTGTCGTTTGTGTCAGTTATGGTGGTGGCTTATCGGTCAAAGCAGTTCGTAGGTGTGGTTTTGGAGTTTCTGTATTTGGCTGCAATCTTGTCATGGAAGAAGTGTGCAAGGTTGTCTCACAGTTCCTGTGAGGGTGTGGTGTTGTCTTTGCTGGCAGCTGGATTGGAGAATTCCTTAACAAGGTTGAAATCTTCCTCGTTGTTGTTGGCGCTGGTTTAGATTAACCCTGGGCAGAGTTCACGGAGCTGCACTACGTGGAGCTAAGCGAAGTGCAAAAAAACCTCTGTTGCACTACGCGGAGCACCGCAAGTGGCGGAGTTACATAGAAAAATGCTGTTCGCAGTGAGTGAGTGTGGATGCTTGTCCACACTGTGCAATCATTGCAAACGGCACCTTGCACAGTGCAAGGTGTCCCTTCTTTCTCTTTTCTGCCACTCGAGTAGATTTGTACCTGAGCGGTAGCTCTCTCAATCCGAACAAGCAGTTTCTCATCGCGAGCGGTCACGAGCAGACGCGACCAATCGCAATGAGAAACCTGACCACCCCGCGTTGAGAAATCTCCCCGGGATGTTTATATTCCATGCTCGCGCTTGCCAACTTGATGTTGACGAACGCGAACGAGGAAAAATCCCGCCGGGCGGTTGATTTTCCTCACTTGCGCTTGCCAAATTGACGTTCGTGAATGCGAGTGAGGAACAAAACTATGTTCCGCTGTGCGAAGAGGAGTTTTTTGGAACTCCACTTAATGCTTAGTTTAGATGCATGCAACCAAGGACTGCTCAGAGACCAGCTGTCCTTTTTCGAGGATTTTCTCTGCATGTTGCTCTTGATGGGGATGATTCTGTCTGAGCAATTGGTGATCTAGGTGTTGACGCTTTTTACTTCATGTTTGAGTTTAGTCGTAGTAGCAGGGCAGGAGATGTTGAAGGCGTTTACCCAGCTGCTCTCTGGGATTTGTTTCACCTCCAGCAGGAAGCATTGGTCATCTTGGAGATGGCGGTGTGGGGGCTGGGGAGGCTGAAGAGGACGATGGAGTAGTGAGTCCATGTGGGTTCTGTGACGTCACTGTATTTGACACAGTTATTGTAGGTGAAAATTGGGCCCAACTTGTATCCTGCAGTGTGTGTAGGGTTGTAGATGATCTGGTTCAATCCAATGCAAAAACAACAGTTGATGGACAGAATGCAGAACAATGTCATACATTGACCCCAGTACATAGATCTAGGCCTAATTCCATTGTTTTTTTGCTCACCATGCCATTCTAGTTTGAACCCAGCCATATGCAAATCAGTCTTGACCCTGTGCCCCATGGGAACAGTCAGCCCGAACTGCTTAGCCAGGTCCTCTCTGGACTTGAAACAAGCATCCTAGGACCGGTTTCGGGCTTTCAGCCCTCATCAGCCAGGATAGCTTGATTCTAGTGGCATGGAGAGCATGGGACTCACGTCTGAGCATACCCATTCCACTCGGGGTGACAAATGCAAAAACAACAGTTGATGGACAGAATGCAGAACAATGTCATACATTCACCCCAGTACAGAGATCTCTGCCTAAATCCATTGTTTTTTTGCTCACCATGCCATTCCAGTTTGAGCCCAGCCATATGCAAATCAGTCTTGACCCTGTGCCCCATGGGGACAGTCCAGCCCGAACTGCCAAACCAAGTCCTCCCTGGACTGGAAACAAGCATCCTACGACCGGTTTCGGGCTTTCAGCCCTCATCAGCCAGGATAGCTTGATTCCAGTGGCATGGAGCGCACGGGACTCACATCTGAGCATACCATTATAGCCAGATCAGTTGACTGGGGGTGAGTGTTTGATTTGTTCAAATGCTCTGTCCATCATCCCCTTTGGTATATCTTTGTTCGCTCTAAGTTGGCAGGGTATGCCCAGACGTGGGTCCCTTGCTCACTTTGCCACTGGATTCAAGCTAGCCTGGCTGATGATGGCTGATTAGCCAGAAACCAGTCCCAGGATGCTTGTTTCCGGTCCAGGGAAGACATGGCTTGGCAGTTTGGGCTGGACTGTTCCCATGAGGCACAGGGTCAGACAGATTTGCATATAGCCATGCATGAACTGGGGTGGTGGAGTGAGCTAAAGAATGATGATGGATTAAACGCAGATCAGTTGACTGGGGGTAAGTGTTTGATTTGCTCAAACGCTCCATCCATCATCCCCTTTGGTATCGCTTTGTTCACCCTAAGTTGGCAGGGTATGCCCAGACGTGGGTCCTTGCTCACTTTGCCACTGGATTCAAGGTAGCGTGGTTGATGATGGCTGATTAGCCGGAAACCAGCCCCAGGATGCTTGTTTCCAGTCCAGGGAAGACATGGCTTGGCAGTTCGGGCTGGACTGTTCCCATGAGGCACAGGGTCAGACTGATTTGCATGTGGCCATGTCTTAACTGGGGTGGTGGAGTGAGCTAAAGAAGGATGATGGATTAAACCCAGATCAGTTGACTCGGGGTGAGTGTTTGATTTGCTCAAACGCTCCGTCCATCATCCCCTTTGGTATCGCTATGTTCGCCCTAAGTTGGCAGGGTATGCCCAGACGTGGGTCCCTTGCTCACTTTGCCACTGGATTCAAGCTAATGACGGCTGATTAGCCAGAAACCGGTCCCAGGATGCTTGTTTCCGGTCCAGGGAAGACATAACTTGGCAGTTCAGGCTGGACTGTTTCCATGAGGCATTGGGTCAGACTTATTTGCATATGGCTATGTCTGAACTGGGGTGGTGGAGTGAGCTAAAGAATGATGATGGATTAAACCCAGATCAGTTGACTGTGGGTGTGTGTTTGATTTGCTCAAACGCTCCGTCCATCATCCCCTTTGGTATCATTCCCTTTGGTATCCCCTGATTCAATCCAAGGCTGCAGGCTAAAGGGGCACACTGCAGCCTGCATTAAATAAGTCATGGGATTAGCGGTGCTTCTGTTGGCAAGAAGAGTGAGTGTGAAAACCTGATCAGGAAAGCACCAGTGGGAAAACCTAAGCAGCTGCAGTGTCACTGGATCAGTCCGGAAGAAATAGAAACTGGAGTATACCTGCAAGTGGCAAGCTAGATGTTCAGGTGTACACTATAGAAATATTATTCTAAACTAAACATCTATATAACTTGAAGATATACATATCAATATATATATAGCCCCATGTGGATGCACTGTGAATCTATTATTTGCTAAGTTTTGTACAAGTTGTAATTTGTGGATCAGAAGCACAGAACGACCTGTTTAGACCGAGTTACAAATATCCAATCTACTTAATATTACGGGCTGGACCAATATCTTCTGGGAGTCAAAAGGCAGAACAAAGTCACATTCCTGGCATACTTTTAAGATAAAATACCGGGTGTATATGAATTTTAAAATTTGAAAACTAAAATATAATTTGGAATTGAAAATGGCTCCCAGATTGTGAATTGATTCTACCTGATTTGATGAGGTATCAAAGGAGTTAGGCCACCAGTGAGAGGGCCACATATTTGAAGATCTCAGTTTTATTAGTATCACTCCTTCAGGAACAGCAACCCCAAGTAACTGAGGAGGAGAGGAATTCCCTGAAGCTACCTGTTCAACTGGATATTTAGCTATGGCGAAAACATGATGGGGTGTGAAGTTGAACACCACCGCCTTTTATCTCTAAAGCAGACTTTTTCCAATGCCACTAAACTACGGTAGTGAAGGCAAATATTTTCACATCAGTACCTTTTAACTATTCTAAGCATCTTAACTGTGCTGTCTAGAGATAAAGAGACATATTCATGAGAGGCATGTATCACGTTTGCTGCAACAAAGTAGTACATGCGTGACGCAAGTCTCTAAGTCAGATTTATGTAGTCACCCAAAGCCACATTGGATGCCTTTGAATGGCTTCATAAATCTGAAGGAAGGCAACAAAGCGCAAATCGCTGTGTTGCCTACTCTGCGTAAGGAAGGTGTTCCAAGGACGTTGTGGCGGGTTTTCCTACTCAAATCCCATGGTTTTTGATACATTCTCAGATTTACCGAACCTAGTAAAACTAGGAATGAGCCAGAAAGATACATTTCCCCAGGTGAGGCATAACAAGGAGAAATCTCTTTATGTATCCTCATTTTGACTCTTTCTATCTGTGCTGCATTCTGCAGTACAAATAGAAAGAGGAACATACCTCTATGGTTTGTTTTTGTGCAGGAAGGTACTCCTTCCTGCACAAAAACAATCCTCACTACAACACAGGCACCCTTGTACCATGGTACAAGGGTGACTGCATTGGCTCCAGGCTGCTGCGTCTGCGCCAGTGCAGGGGAAAGGACATGAATGTGCCGTATTGCCTAAATACGGCACATTCCTGCCTTTTCCCTGTGACGCAGGTCAGTGCAGCCAAAGTGACTTGATGCACTGCTCTGCACCACTATTTTCATAAATATACCCACAGTTTTCTACCTTGGGTCCTATGTGAACTAGAGATCATGCATGTTCATTTGCCTTGTCCTGGTACAATCAGGGAATATTGCACAAAATCTATGTGATTGACTCCTGTCTGGTGTGGTGCTGACTGTAGCATCAGTCCTCAGGGTGCCTATTGCTCTTACCCATCCCCAGGGTATATCAGGAGGTAATGAGTGTATCTAACTGTGCCATATCAGGCTTGATACTGAATTTGGGATCAGTTATTAGGGTGCCCTGTGCTCCTACCCATCCACAGGCAGTGTTTGGAGGCAATGATCCTATCTGATGGAGTCATATCTGGTGTGATGCTGAAGGTAGAGTCAGCCCTTAGGGGGCCCTTTGCTCAAACCCATCCACAGGCAGAATCTTAAGGTAATGAGTCAATATGATGGGGCCGTACCTAGTGTAATGCTGAATGTAAGATCAGTCCTTAGTGTGTCCCGTGCTCTTATCCATCCACAGGCAGAATCTGGAGGTAATGAGTCTATGTGATGGATCTGGTGTGAGGATGAATGTAGGATCTGTCCTTAGGGAGTCCTGTGCTCTTACACATTCACAGGCAGGATCTGGATGTAATGAGTCTATGTGATGGATCTGGTGTGAGGATGAATGTAGGATCAGTTCTTAGGGAGTCCTTTGCTCTTATCCATCCACAGGCAGGATCTGGATGTAATGAGTCTATCTGATGGACTGAATGTTGGATCATTCCTTAGGGCGTTCTGTGCTCTCACCCATCCACAGGCAGGGTTTGGAGGCAATGAGTCGATCTGATGGAGCCCTATCTGCTGTGATGCTGAATGTAGGATCAGTCCTTAGGGCGGTCTGTGCTCTTACCCATCCTCAGCTAGGTCTGGAGGCAATGAGTCGATCTGATGGAGGATCCCCTCCCCAGGTCCTCAGTATTCAGGAGCCCTGAGAACGAGATACCGGTGTGAGCCAATTACACGCCCCGGTCTGAGTGGAATGCACCGCGGCGAGGACACCGCAAAATGCCGTTCTGTTCAGTCACTGGCAGAATGCAGGAGTGTGCACTGAAAGGGCGGTAGATTATCAGAGAGCTTTGCCTACAATAGGTTGCACACCCACATAGGGGGCCACTACCCAGAGAGGGAGACAGCCATAGACAAGCACAAGGCCGTGGGGTGGCCCCACCCTGTTGAGGTGTGTCGCACATTTACAAGGCCCTAGATTCCCTCCCGGAACCAAGGCGCTCTGGTGAATCCATCTCTCTAGCGAATAGCAACACAGCCATAAGCCTTGTGTATGCATAGTGATGGGTGACCAAACCCTGGAAAATACAGAGCACACCACTGTTTTGCAGCCCCTTAGCTGTATACCACCTACCAATGTAGAAGGAACCATGGACATAGTTGACTTAATTCTACAGGAAGTGCGGGAATCCAGGAAGGCCATTGAGCAACAAATCGGTGCCCTCAGGACTGGACTCACCTTACTTAAAGCAGATCACGCCAATCGGGCAGACAAGGTGAAAACTAATGCCATCACGTTGGAAGACCTGTCTACACAACATAAACAAAACACGACTCAAATAGAACACGTACAGAAACAAGTCACCACCCTGTTGGACTGTGTCGAAGATGCTGAAGGGAGAGCAAAGCGAAAAAATATCTGCGTCATTGGCCTGCCGGAAAGAAGTGAAGGAACCGATGCAACCCGATACACGGAGCAGTGGTTTAAGGACCACATCACTACTGAGGGATTTTCCGGTCAATACTGCGTGGAAAGAGTGCACAGGATAGATACCTACCGGTCGACCGAAACCAGGTGCCCCTCCTTGACCCCTCATAGTCAGGATGCTGAATTATAGAGATCGGGACATACTACTGCAAAAGACACAAGAACTATCTCAGATCAGCTTTGAGACTAGCCGAATATCGCTCTATATTGATTATACGTTTATAGTGCAAAGGCAACGATCTTCTTTCATGGCAGTCAAGAAGAAACTACAAGGCCTGAACCTTAAGTATACACTTCTCTTCCCGGTCTGACTGAAAATTATCCAGGAGCAGAAAACAAATTTCTTTGAGAGCCCGGAAGATGTTTAGGAGTGGTTAGACATGATGGAGACGACTAAACTGATGGAAGCCACTTCTCAAAGCTCAGCCAGCAGCCTCAAACACGTTGGAGAAACAGAACAGAACAGAAACTCAAAGCAGTTAAAATATCCTTTACTTATGTATCTTGCAGTGGTGCACTTTTGTATTATCTCTTAGCCCTGGGCTCCGATAGAGCTCAACTGCACTTAGGAGTGTTAGGCTGCACGACATGAACGGCGTTGGCAATGACCCCCTAGTTGCGAACGCACTCTATGTACATAGCACAGTTTTACATGTTTTGTTAAGTTGTATGGTCCGGTACAGTTCCCCATCCGTGCCTAGTATTGGGAATTCTAGGGAGGGAGATAGTCCTGGCATCGTTACTAGATCAGAGAGGCTCGAAAACACATATACATCACAGACTGAGCAGCAGTCAGTTCTTGCACTGCAATGCATACACTTAGTACATATAACATAATAATGTAGAATGTTTGAGGTTTAGGTTCCATGCAGAAGCGACACTGGGTGCACACACAGTTGCCGAGATGCAAAGCACAGATAGTATAACTGCAGGAGTCCCACATGGTGGAGCAGGAAGCAGTAAAGCTGCATAAGAAATTGAGAGGTCAGATCTTCTCCACTAACTACTCCGGTTTTGCACGGGGAGCCACAATATGGATCAGACATGGGGTACCCTTCACACTGTTGGAACAAAGAGTGGATAAACAGGGTCCCTACATTTTTATACAGGGGTCACTAGATGGTCAAAATGTTGTCCTCTGTAATATTTATGCCCCAAATTTTGAGCAAGACAAATTCTTGACCACCCTCAATCTGGCACTGGCAGGATGGGAGATGCATCCATGGATTATAGGTGGTGATTGCAATACAGTAATGCATGTTTCACTGGACAGATCTCACCCTTATATACACTGTGCAGGGGTGATTAAACAGGCAAAGGCCCTCCATGGGTGGACAGAGGGTTGCGCCATGCGTGATGTGTGGAGAATGCGCTACCCAACTCAGAGAATACTCTTAATATTCCCGGGTCCACTTGCTACACACGAGAATAGACATAATTTACTGTTCAAACACAATTACAATACAAGTGACACATGCCACTTACTTGGCAAAAACCTTTTTTGATCACCCACCTGGAGAATGTGGCTGCAAAAACTAGAAGACGCAGTATTCCGCAATGCCATAGTTGACATAATCTCTCAATACTTTACGGAAAATAAAAAACATTGCATCCGATAACTTGATTGAATGGGATGCCTTCAATACGGTTATACGGGGCAAGGCAATTAGCACGGTAGTGGGCGCCAGGCAGGAAGTACACAGAAACCTTATAGATACTAAACACAAACGAAATAAGCTGGAACAGGAAACCACACATGACACTGACAAAAAAGCCCCATTGTAGGTAGAGCAAATCCATCAAGCAGAACTATTAGAGATCCTCTGAGTTATGAATTACCAAAGGTATACGCAGATACGCCACACAGAGACGGACAAATCTGGGACATTACTGGCCAAACTGTTACAAGACGACCCCTCCACTATTGTAATTAGCGAAGTCACTACTCTCACAGGCAGTAAAGCCCATACACAATGCGAGATCAATGCGGCTGTCCGCCAATATTATGCCTCATTGAATGGTAAACCTGACAGACAAGAGAGCGTACATACAGAGGAATCCTTGTCTGACCTACCATATCCACAACTAACTGCAGCAGCCCAGACAGACTTAATAGGCCCCATTACAAAGTCTGAAATTGCAATAAAAGGACTCCCTTATCCCCCAACTGGAAATCCTATATAATAAAGCACTGGAAATGGGCAGTTTACCCCTTACCACGGCACAGACTCTGGTAGTCTAACTCCCGAAACCAGGTAGGGATCCCAGAGATATGGCAAGTTACCACCCACTGTCACAACTTACAACGGAGTATAAAATACTCAGTAAAATACTAGCTAATAGACTCCTGCCAAGTCTAAATGAACTGATTCACACATGGGTTTCTCTCTGCCCATAGCACATCACTGAACACTAGGAAGCTACATCATCTCATGTCAATTGCCCTAGACCGATATGAACATGCAGGCTGTATATCAATGGATTTGCATCAAGCATTTGACACGATTAATTGGGAATGCATGTTCAAAGCACTGGAGAAACTTGGGCTACCCGCAGAATACCTAAAATGGCTCTGTTTATTATATGATGCCCCTACTGCCCGCGCTCGCATAGGGGGACATATTTCAGTATAATATTCAATCTCCAGGGGCACGAGGCAGGGATGCCCACTGTCACCACTCCTGTTCATACTGGCACTAGAACCCCTGGTACTTAAAGTGCGCACAGAAGCAGATGCACTGGGTATACAGATAGGGACCACAACACACGTATTTTCTGCATATGCAGATGTCATTATTCTTTACATCTGTGACCTTCGGACCACCCTGGATCCTCTCTCCGATATTTTTTATAAATTTGAACAAATTTCGGGCCTTGCTATTAACCCGGCGAAGTCACACGCCTTCTTCTTTCAAGACAATAAATACCCCACAGAAATTGAGTTTGGATCCACCACACTCCCGGTAGAACAACACAAGTTCAAATACTTGGGTATCTATGTATATCAGACACATACAGACATGCTGGAGGGCAACCTCAACAGAGCGATCAGAGCTATACGCTCTAGTATTGCCTTCTGGACTACCTTACCGCTTTCGGTCATTGGTAGAACGGCCATATCTAAAATGGTGGTCCTCCCACGACTGACCTATTATTTTACCACTTTGCCAATCCTAATACTACATACCACCTTTAAATTATTAAATACCATGCTTATAGACCTTATATGGGGGGACGGCAGGTGGAGAATAAGCCTTAAAAAGCTACAACTAGGCACAGACAGAGGAGGCTTGGGAGTACCAGCCCTTAGAGCATTCTATTATGCATGCCAATTACAGTGGCTTTCACACCGGACAGCTGGACGTAATTTACAAGAAATAGGATAAACCGCACAAGATATGGATCAGGGAGCCCTGCATACCCTGTTATTACCTCGCTGCAAAAAACCCCAGAACCTCCCACACCTGCTGCATCCTGGGTATTCTGGAAATGTTCCACTGTTGGGGTACCACTGCCGGCTGGAAGAATAACAAAGTGCAACATTGCACCCTGGCTAGAAGAAGGAATTAGTACGGTGACTGACTTTTTTATGGGACACTGATGGACCATGACAGTTTCGTGAGAGAAACAGGGGCACCTGACCAATTATATCTATTACATGCTGCACTACTAGAATATATTAAAACACAGTGGGATCGGCAATGACAGGAACCCCCCATGCATGAACTAGTTAAAGCACTATACTATATGGGCAGAGGTAGACACTTCTTCAATTGGCTTTTCGTAAGGATACGTTCACATGCGGAGATCAAAATCAATACAATGCGCCCTACTTGGACAGAGAACATAGGGCGGACCAATATATCAAGTAGCAAATGAGGCTAAACGATTCAATCAATGAGAGAGAACCAATATGTCGAGTAGCAAACGAGGCTAAACGATCCAAACCATGAGTAATACTAGTATTTTCCAAACCAAACAATTCCAATACAAACAAACAATCAATCAGATGGATAATCCATCCTACCAATCAGACGTATAAACGTCCTACTTAATCTTACCCGGACCACATGGACAGTTCTTCGCCTTCCCTTTCCAGCGCCCGATCGTTCTCTTACTCCAATTTTACCGCAGCACTCCTGTGGGATCCCCGTCAGGACCGCAGGTCACTCGAGAGAGGTCCGTTCGGAACCGGTGAAGTTCGGATGATCGGCTGCCAGACGAGGGTCAGGCAGGTGCACTTTCCCGATCGTTGCAGTCATTCACTCCATCGTTAGGACCTCTCTACCGGACCCACATGTCACTGATGGGCCCCGCGTTGGGATGCCAATTGTGGAAAAACAGCCAATCTTTAACGAATAGGAAGGCTGTTTAGCGCATGACGCCTCTAATTCCCAATATCAATAGTTACCAAAATGAAGTGACAGGCACTGGAAACTGGACGGCAAAGAACAGGTTTATTCACTGCAGAGGAGAACACAACAGGCCTGACACAAGTCATTGTCTTCAGGAGGTGTTCTAACAATTTCTCCGCTGCCCCCCATTTTATACTGTTTTCAGTAACTTTATTAGTGGTCAAACATTCTAGAAATTCCTGCCTCTAGCTGGTTCCCACACAGACCCACCAGCTGTCGTTCCCCCTCCCAAATCTAACAGATGAATGCCATCTTGCAGCTGGGCATTCCAGCAGGACATAAAAGTGTGTGGGATCAGTCAGATCCAAAGGTTGCATACCCTGTTATTACCTCGCTGCAAAAAACCCCAGAACCTCCCACCCCTGCTGCACACAGCACTGCAGTGCTGGAAAGCGGCGTTGCAATATACACGTCTGCATCCTGGTATGCTTGAAATGTTCCACTGTTGGGGTACCACTGCCGACTGGAAGAATAACAAAGTGCAACATTGCACCCTGGCTAGAAGAAGGAATTAGTACGGTGACTGACTTATTTTCGGGACACTGATGGACCATGGCAGTTTCGAGAGAGAAACAGGGGCACCTGACCAATTATATTTATTACATGCTGCACTACTAGAATATATTAAAACACAGTGGGATCGGCAATGACAGGAACCCCCCATGCATGAACTAGTTAAAGCACTATAAAATATGGGCAGAGGTAGACACTTATTCAATTGGCTTTTCGTAAGGATACGTGCACATGCGGAGATCAAACTCAATACAATGCGCACAACTTGGATAGAGAACATAGGGCGAGCCCTAAAAGACAAGGAATGGGCAAAAATCATAGGGCACCCCAAATTCAAATTTATACAGACCATGTTACTCTACAGAGCCTATCTTACCCCCCACAGACTAGATCAAATGTTCCCACAGACACCACACCACTACCCAAGATGCCAGCGGGAGGGTGCTGGCCTGCCACACATGATGTGAGCATGCCCACACCTACGAGGGTTCTGGAAACTATCAGGCGACATACACAGGCTGCCACAAAGAGAGATTGGTGAATATATGGAGGAATGTATCCTGGGACTACATAGGAATTCATCCCAACACAAAGTACAATACAAATTTGTGGACCTGGCACTGATTCTGGCAAAACGAGCCATCACTATGTGATGGAAATCAAAGGAACCGCCCACGGAATACGCTTGGCATAGCGAGTTAACCCGATGGGGCAGTGCAGAGAGCGCTGCGATAAAACGGGAGGAAGCCAAAGGGTTACTTAGAATCCCAATAGCTATGGAATGGAACATTATGCTGGAAACTCTTAAAGCACTGGACTTAGACCCTAGCAGCACCCGTAGCAACCTGAACGAAATAACTGCATATGTATGGAGGGATAGATCTATCATGAAAAGTTGTGTTTTCTTTTTAAATGTAGATACAGTGATACACGTTGCTGGTCTGAGCCACAAATAAGACATTGCATACATACAGGTGTTTTTCATTTATACAGGACTGGAGGGAGAGGGAGGGTGTTTAAAAGGGGTTTAGTTTAGTTTCATTGCAGAATGCGGTACGTGGGGATACGTTCTAAGTATATTGGTATAAGAAAGAGAACAAATTGTTTAGAAGACGCTGTTTATATTTATTGAATTGTGAGATTGTAAGGATGGTACACCAAATATGTATAGATATTGTGTGTTAACGTAGCCCACTTTTGGAATGGGTTACCAGATCTATATGTGTATATGTAACATGATACGTACCTAAACACTGTACCACTTTTATAATCGAAATTCAATAACATTTGTTTAAAATAAATAGTCTATCTGATGGAGTTATATCTAGTGTAATGCTGTATTTAGGATCAGTCCTTATGGTGCCATGTGCTCTTACCCATCCACAGGCAGGATAATTAGTCTATCTGATGGAGCCGTATCTGGCATGATGCTGAATGTAGAATCTGTACTTAGGGTGCCATGTGCTCTTAACCATTCTGTCCATCAATTGTTGTTTTTGCAATTGTCACCCCGAGTGGGGCGGGTATGCTCAGATGTGAGTACCGTGCTCTCCACACCACTGGAGTCAAGCTATCCTGGCTGATGACGTCTGATAGCCAGAAACCAGTCCTAGGATGCTTGATTCCGGTCCAGGGAAGACATGGCTTGGCAGTTCGGGCTGGACTGTTCCCATGAGGCACACGGTCAAGGCTGATTTGCATATGGCCATGTCTGAACTGGGGTGGTGTGGAGTGCAAAAAAACGATGGATTTAGGCCCAGATCGCTGTACTGGGATGAATGTATGACATTGTTCTGCATTCTGTCCATCAATTGTTGTTTTTGCATTTGCCCCCCCCGGGTGGGACCGGTATGCTCAGACGTGAGTCCCGTGCTCTCCACATCACTGGAGTCAAGCTATACTGGATGATGACGTCTGATAGCCAGAAACCTGCCCTAGGATGCTTGATTCCGGTCCAGGGAAGACATGGCTTGGCAGTTCGGGCTGGACTGTTCCCATGAGGCACAGGGTCAAGGCTGATTTGCAAATGGCCATGTCTGAACTGGGGTGGTGTGGAGTGCAAAAAAACGATGGATTCAGGCCCAGATCTCTGTACTGGGATGAAAGTATGATATTGTTCTGCATGCTGTCCATCCTTTGTTGTTTTTGCACTTAACCATTCACAGGCAGGATCTGGAGGTAATGAGTCTATGTGATGGATCTGGTGTGAGAATGAATGGAGGATCAGTTCCTGGGGTGCCTTGTACTCTTACACATCCACAGGCAGGGTCCGGAGATAATAAGTGTATCTGATGGAGCATTATGGTGTGATGCTGAATGTTCAGTCCTTAGCTACTTCGGTGCTCGTGACGAGCTCAGCTCATCATGAGGCACAGTGCTCGAGCGCTCATGACGAGCTGAGCTCGTCATGAGCCGTGGAACGCTCACACACAGGCCTAAGTCCCCCGTGGGCTGAGTGTTCCATTAAAGGGCGCGGTCATAACAAGCTCAGCTCGTCATGAGCACAGCACCACCGTGATGCGTGACGAGCTCAGCTCATCACGAGCACCGTGTCGCTGTGCGTGCCCCCTGTCCCCCAG
Source organism: Lissotriton helveticus (assembly GCF_964261635.1). Taxonomy (NCBI): domain Eukaryota; kingdom Metazoa; phylum Chordata; class Amphibia; order Caudata; family Salamandridae; genus Lissotriton; species Lissotriton helveticus. The sequence goes on from NC_136062.1 coordinate 461,653,926, forward strand.
CACAGCGGGGGTATTACCCCCGCTGCAAAGGGTTTAGGGTGTAATTTGCTCTTATCCATCCAAATGCAGTGTCTGGAGATAATGAGCCTATCTGATGGAGTCCTATCTGATGTGATGCTTAATTTAGGATCTGTCCTTAGGGTGTCATTTGCTCTCATCCATTCACAGTCAGGATCTGGAGGTAATGAGTTTATCTGATGGAGCCATATCTTGTGTGACACTGAATGTAGGATCAGTCCTTAGGGCATCCTGTGCTCTTACCTAACCACAGGTAGGGTCTGGTGGTAATGAGTCTATGCGATAGAGCACTACCTGGTGTGATGCTGAAAGAGGGATCTGTCCTTAGGGTGTCCTGTGCTCTTACCCATCCACAGGCAGTGTCTGGGGTGATGCACCGTTACATCGCAACTTTTACAACGGGAGTCTATTACAACGGAACTTTTACAACGCAGGATCCATTACATCGGATGCCATTACAACGCATGGCATTACATAGCAGATGCTATTACAACGCATGGCATTACATCGTAAATATAGGTAAGTATTTAATTTTTATTTAATAAATTTAATTAATATTAATTATAATTAAAGGGTTTGGGTTTTGGGGTACAGGGGTGTTTTTAGGTTTCAGGGCAGGGTTTGGGTTTTGGGGTACAGGGGTGTTTTTAGGTTTTAGGGTAGGGTTTGGGTTTTGGGGTAAAGGGGTGTTTTTAGGTTTTAGGGCAGGGTTTGGGTTTTGGGGTACAGGGGTGTTTTTAGGTTTCAGGGCAGGGTTTGGGTTTTGGGGTACAGGGGTGTTTTTAGGTTTCAGGGCAGGGTTTGGGTTTTGGGGTACAGGGGTGTTTTTTGGTTTCAGGGCAGGGTTTGGGTTTTGGGGTACAGGGGTGTTTTTAGGTTTCAGGGCAGGGTTTGGGTTTTGGGGTACAGGGGTGTTTTTAGGTTTCAGGGCAGGGTTTGGGTTTTGGGGTACAGGGGTGTTTTTAGGTTTCAGGGCAGGGTTTGGGTTTTGGGGTACAGGGGTGGTTTCAGGGCAGGGTTTGGGTTTTGGGGTACAGGGGTATTTTTAGGTTTTAGGGTTGGGTTTGGGTTTTGGGGTACAGGGGTGTTTTAGGGTTCAGGGTTGGGTTTGTGCTTAGGGCTAATTAAATTATATTTACCATTTATAAATTAATTAAAATATATTTATTAAATTAAATTAATTATATTATATTAATTACATTTTTTTATTAAATTAATTAAATTAAATAAATTATTTTAATTAATTTAATTTAATTACAATTTTAAAAATATTTAAATTAAATTAATTTCATTATATTAATTAATTAAAATTAATTACAATTTTTATTAAAATTAAATTAAATAAATAGATTTAAATCTATTAAATTAAATTAATTACTATTTTAAAATGTATTTTAATTAAATTAATTAAATTAAATTAATTAAATTAATTTAATTACATTTTTTTTAAAAAGGTATACTTACCTATACTTACGATGTAATGCCATGCGTTGTAATAGCATCTGCTATGTAATGCCATGCGTTGTAATGGCATCCGATGTAATGGATCCTGCGTTGTAAAAATTCCGATGTAACGGAATGCGTTGTAAAAAACCGCGTTGTAGTGACACCAATCCGTGTCTGGAGGTAGTGAGTCTATCTGATGGAGATCTATCTGGCCTGATGCTGAATGTAGGATCAGTCCTTAGAGTGTCCTGGTCTCTTCTCCATCCTGAGACTTTGTCTGGAGGCAATGGGTCTTTCTGATGGAGCCATATCTGGTGTGACACTGAATGTAGGATCAGTCCTTAGGGTATCCTGTGCTCTTATCCATCCACAAGCAGGGTCTGCCGATAATGAGTCTATCTGATGGAGCCCTACCTGGTGTGATGCTGAATGAAGGATCTGTCCTTTGGGTGTCCTTTTGACTTACCCATCCACAGGCAGGGTCTGGAGGTAATGAGTCTATATGATGGAGATCTATCTGGCATGATGCTGAATGTAGGATCAGTCCTTAGAGTGTCCTGTTCTCTTCTCTATCCTTATAAATAACAATACGTTAGTGGAGGGTCTGAGGGATATTTAAAGACCAGCCTTAGGTTGTACCCCTCTAACAAGCTAATGAAACCACAAGAAACCTAGGGGTCTAGAGGGAAATAACATGGGGATCCCTTGTAAGCTAGTGCCTAACAAAGTGCATCAGGTTAGAGCAGAACTAAATAGTTCTAATAAAGGACAAAAAGTGTAGTAGTGGTGGGCCACCTGTGATTGTAGACCAAGACTCATGTAGGATTCCCATCAAAGATTCGTAATGATCAATGTTATCATTTGGTTATCCTAAGGGTCGTTTGTCTCTTGATCATTGAGACTTAGATCGTACCCTATGATCGTTTAGGGTTCTGACCCACAATCACTGTTGGACCATATGAAATTGATCTAATGGGATCGAGTGCAGTGCAAAAAATAATAAAAAGTGGTGACTTAAAATAGGATAGAGAACCAAAAAACATAAACTTTTATTTGGAGAAAGTCCCTTCCTGTTAAAACCAAGAACAGCGCAAAATTGTATAGCAGTTTCAACCAAATATCTGCATAGGGGCCAACATGTTTCAGCCTAATGGGTAAATGGAACCCAGGCTTTCTTCAGGGCCTCTGTTCTCATTAACAATGCTACTGCATATAGTGTCAAAAAAAGTGCCAACACAAAATATATAATCACAAAAATGTGGAGTTAAGATCTATAACAGCAAATGATACATCATCCGTCGTCTAATTGATCTCCCTGGTGACACCTGGTGTGTTAGTATACATCTATAATGAAAAAACACATTGTAACCACACTACACAATAAATTGTTTGAGATAGCATGTCCACAGTGTGCTCATTTGAAGGACCGTATCAACTCACCCAGTGTGTCCGGGGACCAGACCTCACCTCTCCTGGACCTGGCTCAGGAACTGAGAGACCCCGCTCTGTAAGAGTAAGACAACCTGGACTTCAGTGTACCAGAGAGAATAAGACTATCCTGCTCTATCACATGTAAGTCACGCCCAGAATGCCACTCATCTTACTCCCAGAGTTATCTTTCTATCATAGTCCTATCAACAAGGATCTAACCAGCAAGAGACCACACACAGTCCTTATAAGCGTACAATAAGTTACTGAATTGTATATATCCTCCCAGTATTTATATTAGCTATTAACAGCAAGAAACTATCAAGAAACTACTAGGCAGCCCCGTTAGTAAAGGGAAAAAGAAAGAGCCATCTTCCCACAAGTAAGCATATATGTATAAACCTAACATAGTAGGGAGCCTCGGGGATAGCTTACCTATCCGTCGTTGCCTCTTGCAGGAACTGAGTCAGGGGGAGGCAACACGCCGGACAAAATCTGCCCTTAAAATGTGGTTTGTAACATCAGCGGTGGCCAATCAGAATGGATTAGTGCTCAAAAACCTTCATTTCCACATTTGAGGTATTGTAAAGTAAGCGGTACAATCTATCGCTACTTCTAGCATGCCCCCGTGGAAAGAAGAAGTTATAAACAAAAAAGAAACACATCACCAAGTTTGTTTTGAGGGCTATCGGGAAGCACGTCTTCTCGCGATGGTACTGGAACTACGAAATGGCGTCATGTTCTCGACCGCTGTAGTCCTGTCAAGCGTGGAGGTGCATAAACCACGTAATCAAAAGGCTTTTTCGAGCAAAGTATTTGCAATTGCATAAAATTACCCAGATTGGCAAGGGATACAAGAAAATATAAATTGTCAATAATCCTGCCCTTAAATACCAGGTAATGATACAAGCTTAGCGTCATATTTGAACTACAAAATGACGTCATGATCGAAAGAATGGTAGTTCTAAACCAGTATTCGGGTTTACCCACATTTTACATTATACAGAGAGAGGGTATCCATGGCATGTTCGAGGTTAGAAAGAGGTTGTAGAATAACACAGTAATTCAGATAAAAGTCAATTGGAGGTAACACCAAGATTATTTCATTTATTCTCTGAAACCACAAATTGTACGCAAGAAGACACCTCTTATATAGAGATATCTAAATGGCCACAGTGAATTCAGCCTGTCAAGGTTGTTTCATTTATACTCTGAAACCAAAATTGTGCGCTAGAAGACACCTCTTATACAGAGATATCTAGATAGCCCCAATGAGTTCAACCCGTCAATATATAGAGAATATATGTCACCCAGATGCAGTTGTTAAAGGCTGAACCAAGGTATTTTGTCATTGAGGCCGGTGGTGTCTGTGTGTAATTTGTACACCCATTTCTGTTCTTTCAAAAACAGAAATCTTGCTACATCATTTGTATGAGTGGGGATGAATGGTTTTTCCAAAACCACCCATGTGAAATCCGATTCATCATGGTTAAGCTGTATAAAATGTTTGGTCAATTTCGAAACACTCTTTTTACAGCGGAAAGTGCTTTTATGTTCCAGCATCCGAGTGCGGACTTTCCTGGTAGTCATTCCAATATACCCTTCATTACAGGGGCATGTCAGTAGGTATATAAGATTAGTACTATTGCAGTTTGTGAAGTGTTTTAACTCCCATGGTCTGGTAGTGCCAATATCAATACTGGTTGTCTTGCTGGTATGTGGACAGACAGAACATGCCCCACACGGGTAATGTCCAGTCACAGCTGGAAGGTCCCATAATGTGCCAACCTCTCTTCTGGGTGACTCTTTGGGGCGTGTGTGCACTAGTTGGTCCTTTAAATTACTTGAACGTTTAAAGGCGAATAAAGGATTCTCGATTTTGTCATTCGTGCAGTTCAAGATACGCCAGCGTTTTCTAATAGTATTTTGTATACAATTGGACCTGCTGTTGAATGTGCTCACAAAAGTAATGCGATCCAGAGGTGGGTTTTCAATGCGGGGTTTAAGGAGTGCCTCTCGGTTATTATTAGTGGCTCGCTTGAGAGAGCGCTTGATGAGTTTTTTAGGATAATGCCTGCCTAGCAGTTGATCTGACAGGTGAGCTGCATGTTGTGAGAATGAACCTACGGGATTACGAGCCGGGGTGTTTACGGAGGCGTCTGCATCTTGCATTTTGCAAACTGAGCCGAAAAATTAAACATGAGTGAGATGCCCCTAACAAGTTGAGAAAGAAAAAAACAGAAGTCAACCGAAGCACATAAAGGGAATCTTTAGGAGTTGCTCTTGATAATTGGAAGGCAAGTCACATTAACCAGTGAAGGGTTGCAGCTCAGCTCAACTACCTTATTATTAACTCGATTGTCAACGGATAAAGCGTTACTGGTAACGCTTCTTTGTGAACAAACTGCTAACATGAAGTCCCAATTGAAGTTACGATTTACCCCACCCATGTTATAAGGATATCCATGCAGTGTTTATAATTTTCTTTGTAAAAGATCGTCTGTTCTGCCAAAGGTCCTGAGGAAGGTGGTCTCAATCCACCGAAACGCGCCGATTTTGCGTAATAATTTCGCGCAACAACTTGAGACTCCTCAGACACAGAATAAGGAATGAATGTAGAATGTATGAGAGAGTTTGTATGAGGTTTTTGTGAGAGTGAATTAGATTCTTTTCTCAGCATGGTATTTGTATGTTTTTTATTGCTCAAATGATGAATTATATGTTTTGTAAAATGATTGCAATGAATTTAAAGTAAAATTGAAAAGGAAAAAAATAAGAAACGTATCTTATATAAAAAAAAGTAATAAAAATCACACATGTGAAAAAAAGTACATGTTGTCACCTTGTGTTGCAGGACTATTTTGAAAGGATAAAAGTTGTAATTTTCAGAAGTATTTAGGTCATGAGGGAATATTTCTTGGTGATATATTGTTGTGAGAATGTCTCCATGGTGGAGCAGTTACGCCATGGACGGAGGAACTGCCCAAAGGGCAAGTTATCCCGCAATGATTTAGGATGTTGGCTCTCATACAAGAGGAGCGAGTTCCCTGCCATTGGCTTCCGGAAGAGTTCACTTTGTAGACCAGTTGGAGTGGCATAGATAGAGAGGTCCAGGAATGAAATCTTCTCTTTATTGGTATCTATAGTGAAACGCAGGAAACGATTCTGAGAGTTCAACCACTTATGGAAGAGGAGGACAGAGTCTAAGTCCCCTCTCCATATCATCAACACATCATCTATATAGCGTTTCTACCATATTATAGATGTGAAAAAAGGATTTGATGTGGTTAGTACGGTAGATTGTTCAAACATGTGAACATACAAATTTGCCAGGGAAGGGGCAAAAATACTCCCGATGCTGGTGCCCGAGGTCTGGAGGTAAATTGTCTCTTCAAACCTGAAGAAATTATCCTTCATGGCTATGGTCGCTAGGGCCATTATAAAGGAGACCGGGGTGATGGAATCAAGATCTCGCCCTTCTAAGATGGACCTGATGGTGTCTAAGGTTTCATCTTATAGGGAATAGAGGTGTATAGGGATTCAACATCCATAGAAACCAGATAGTCTGTCTCCTGATTGTACTTTATCTCAGGGATAGCTCTCAAAACCTCTGTGGTGTCTTTCAAATATGTAGTCATTGTATGCACTATGGGTCTCAAAAAGTGATCCACAAAAGCCGAAAGTGGCTCAAGCAATGAGCCCTTGCCAGAGATAATGGGCCTCCCTGGCAGAGGTCTAGAGGGCTTATGCACCTTGGGCAAGGTGTAAAAGTAGGGCATAGTAGGCTGTGGTGTCTTTAGAAATTGTGATTCAGGGGGAGCTATCCAGCCTTCTGCCAGTGCTTCTTCAACTAGAGTATTAATCTCATTCGTCAGTCTCATGGTAGGATCAGTCGTCAGGGGCTGATAGGATATATTATCCCCCAGTTGTCTCAAACACTCTGTCCTATAGGTGTCTAGATCCTGTATCACAATAGAGCCGCCCTTGTCTGCGGGTTTTATGACTATAGACTGATCTTGTGTTAGCGTCCTCAGTGCTTGTTTCTCTTCTCTTGAGAGATTGCTATAGCCACTCTTAGGGGAGGTCCAGATCTTCTCAATATCATCCTTCACTGCCTGCTCAAACGTAGCTAAATGGGAAGGTACCGTATGGGCAGGTGGAAGAAAAGTTGACTTTGTTCTTAAGAGACAATTTACCTCCAGACCTCGGGCACCAGCTTGGGGAGTATTTTTGCCCCTTCCCTGGCAAATTTGTATGTTCACATGTTTGAACAATCTACCATACTAACCACATCAAATCCTTTTTTCACATCTATAATATGGTGGAAACGCTATATAGATGATGTGTTGATGATATGGAGAGGGGACCTAGACTCTGTCCTCCTCTTGCATAAGTGGTTGAACTCTCAGAATTGTTTCCTGCGTTTCACTATAGAGACCAATAAAGAGAAGATTTCATTCTTGGACCGCTCTATCTATGCCACTCCAACTGGTCTACAAAGTGAACTCTTCCGGAAGCCAATGGCAAGGAACTCGCTCCTCTTGTATGAGAGCCAACATCCTAAATCATTGCGGGATAACTTGCCCTTTGGGCAGTTCCTCCGTCTACGGCGTAACTGCTTCACCATGGAGACATTCTCACAACATGCAGCTCACCTGTCAGATCAACTGCTAGACAGGCATTATCCTAAAAAACTCATCAAGCGCTCTCTCAAGCGAGCCACTAATAATAACCGAGAGGCACTCCTTGAAACCCGCATTCAAAAGCCACCTCTGGATCGCATTACTTTTGTGAGCACATTCAACAGCAGGTCCAATTGTATACAAAATACTATTAGAAAACACTGGTGTATATTGAATTGCACGGATGACAAAATCGAATATCCTTTATTCGCCTTTAAACGTTCAAGTAATTTAAAGGACCAACTAGTGCACACACGCCCCAAAGAGTCAACCAGAAGAGAGGTTGGCACATTATGGGACCTTCTAGCTGTGACTGGACATTACCCGTGTGGGGCTTGTTCTGTCTGTCCACATACCAGCAAGACAACCAGTATTGATATTGGCACTACCAGACCATGGGAGTTAAAACACTTCACGAACTGCAATAGTACTAATCTTATATACCTACTGACATGCCCCTGTAATGAGAGGTATATTGGAATGACTACCAGGAAAGTTCGCACTCGGATGCTGGAACATAAAGGCACTTTCCGCTGTAAAAAGAGTGTTTCGAAATTGACCAAACATTTTATACAGCTTAATCATGATGAATCAGATTTCACATGGGTGGTTTTGGAAAAACCATTCATCCCCACTCATACAAATGATGTAGCAAGATTTCTGTTTTTGAAAGAACAGAAATGGGTGTACAAATTACACACAGACACCACCGGGCTCAATGACGAAATACCTTGGTTCAGCCTTTAACAACTGCATCTGGGTGACATATATTCTCTATATATTGACGGGTTGAACTCATTGGGGCTATCTAGATATCTCTGTATAAGAGGTGTCTTCTAGCGCACAATTTTGGTTTCAGAGTATAAATGAAACAACCTTGACAGGCTGAATTCACTGTGGCCATTTAGATATCTCTATATAAGAGGTGTCTTCTTGCGTACAATTTGTGGTTTCAGAGTATAAATGAAATAATCTTGGTGTTACCTCCAATTGACTTTTATCTGAATTACTGTGTTATTATACAACTTCTTTCTAACCTCGAACATGCCATGGATACCCTCTCTCTGTATAATGTAAAATGTGGGTAAACCCGAATACTGGTTTAGAACTACCATTCTTTCGATCATGACGTAATTTTGTAGTTCAAATATGACGCTAAGCTTGTATCATTACCTGGTATTTAAGGGCAGGATTATTGACAATTTATATTTTCTTGTATCCCTTGCCAATCTGGGTAATTTTATGCAATTGCAAATACTTTGCTCGAAAAAGCCTTCTGATTACGTGGTTTATGCACCTCCACGCTGTACTGGACTACAGCGGTCGGGAACATGACGCCATTTCGTAGTTCCAGTACCATCGCGAGAAGACGTGCTTCCCGATAGCCCGCAAAACAAACTTGGTGATGTGTTTCTTTTTTGTTTATAACTTCTTCTTTCGACGGGGGCATAATAGAAGTAGCGATAGATTGTACCGCTTACTTTACAATACCTCAAATGTGGAAATGAAGGTTTTTGAGCACTAATCCATTCTTATTGGCCACCGCTGATGTTACCACATTTTAAGGGCAGATTTTGTCCGGCGTGTTGCCTCCCCCCGACTCAGTTCCTGCAAGAGGCAACGACAGATAGGTAAGCTATCCCCGAGGCTCCCTACTATGTTAGGTTTATACATATATGCTTACTTGTGGGAAGATGGCTCTTTCTTTTTCCCTTTACTAACGGGGCTGCCTAGTAGTTTCTTGCTAGTTTCATGCTGTTAATAGCCATTATAAATACTGGGAGGATATATACAATTCAGTAACTTATTGTACGCTTATAAGGACTGTGTGTGGTCTCTTGCTGGTTAGATCCTTGTTGATAGGACTATGATAGAAAGATAACTCTGGGATTAAGATGAGTGGCATTCTGGGCGTGACTAACATGTGATAGAGCAGGATAGTCTTATTCTCTCTGGTACACTGAAGTCCAGGTTGTCTTACTCTTACAGAGCGGGGTCTCACAGTTCCTGAGCCAGGTCCAGGAGAGGTGAGGTCTGGTCCCCGGACACACTGGGTGAGTTGATACTGTGCTTCAAATGAGCACACTGTGGACATGCTATCTCAGACAATTTATTGTGTAGTGGGATCACAATGTGTTTTTTCATTATAGATGTATACAAACACACCAGGTGTCACCAGGGAGATCAATCAGACGACGGATGATATACCCTTTGCTGTTATAAATCTTAACTCCACATTTTTGTGATTATATATTTTGTCTTGGCACTTTTTTTGACACTATATGCAGTAGCATTGTTAATGAGAACAGAGGCCCTGAAGAAAGCCTGGGTTCCATTTACCCATTAGGCTGAAACATGTTGGCCCCTATGCAGATATTTGGTTGAAACTGCTATACAATTTTGCGCTGTTTTTGGTTTTAACAGGAAGGGACCTTCTCCTAATAATAGTTTATGTTTTTTGGTCTTCTATCCTATTTTAACTCACCACTTTTTATTATTTTTTGCACTGCACTCAATCCCATTAGATCAATTTCATATGGTCCAACGGTGATTGTGGGTCAGAACCCTAAACGATCATAGGGTACGATCTAAGTCTCAATGATCAAGAGACAAACGACCCTTAGGATAACCAAATGATAACATTGATCATTACAAGTCTTTGATGGGAATCCTACATGAGTCTTGGTCTACAATCACAGGTGGCCCACCACTACTACACCTTTTGTCCTTTATTAGAACTATTTAGTTCTGCTCTAACCTGATGCACTTTGTTAGGCACTAGCTTACAAGGGATCCCCATGTTATTTCCCTCTAGACCCCTAGGTTTCTTGTTGCTTCTCCATCCTTAGACAGAGTCTGGAGGTAATCAGTCTATCCGATGGAGCCCTATCTGGTGTGCTGAATATAGGATAAGTCCACAGGGTGTCCTCTGCTCTTACGCATCCACAGCGAGGATAAGGGGAAAATGAGTCTACCTGATGGAACCCTACCTGATGTGATGCTGAATGTAGGAACAGTCCTTAAAGTACCCTGTGCTCTTACCCATCCACAGGCAGGGTCTGGAGGTAATGAGCCTATCTGATGAAGCCATGCTGAATGTAGGATCAGTCCTTAGGGTGTCCTGTGCTCTCACACATCCTCACCTAGGATTTGGAGGTAATGAGTCTATCTGATGTAACCTTCTCTGGTGTGATGCTGAATGTAGGATCAGTCCTTATCGTACCCTGTGCTCTTACCCATCCACAGGCTGGATCTGGATTGAATGAGTTTATCTGACGAAGCCGCGTCTGGTGTGAGGCTGAATGTCGGATCCGTCCTTAGTCTGCCATGTGCTCTTACCCATCCACAGACAGTATCTTGAGTTAATGAGTCTATCTGTTTGAGCCGTACCTGGTGTGATGCTGAATGTAGGACCAGTCCTCATGGCATTCTGTGCTCTTACGCATCCAAGGAGGTGATTTGGTATCCCAGTTTACAGAACCTTTAGTAAGTGTGGTTCTGTAACCAAGTGGTGAAGCGCTAGCTGGTATCCAAGGCATCCTCTCTTGGGATTAGATTGTTGGTGAGAGGCTAAGGAGGCGCTTGGATGCTGACAACAGCCCTGTCTGCGGATGGGGTTTCTGTACAACTAGATACTTCAATAAAGGACTTAAATAAAACAAGGTATGGTGGTCCTTACAACTTAACATTTGGTGACGGGAGACCCATGTGCTGTTGGATCATGTGCCTTGATTAAAAGGTGGAGAAGACCAACTCACCACGAGCCATTTGGAAAGAGGGTCCATCCTTTGGATCTACAGAGACCTCAACGCAAAGCAGTTGCATCGTGTTTAATTGGGTATCGGATTGGCACAGGAACGTATTGGAAGACACGTTGAATGGATTTACCTTCTTGATGAAAGTTTGCAGCGGTTGCAGGCCTGTGGCAGTTGAAGGCTCGAACGCCCTTGTGGACTGGCATTTACCAAAGGGGGAGCATTCTATCCCGGCACTTGTTAGTTGAGCACAATAATCGAGTGCTGCTCACGCAGAATCTCATTTTGCTGTGGGAATCGGAGGAGGAGAGCATCAAATGTCCTGGCATATGTTGCAGCATACAGACAAATGGCGGCCATATTGGTTTGGGCCTGTCAAGCACAACATTCAAGGGCTGCTCACATTGGATCTTGCTTCACTGTGTGGAAAGAAGCAGACCTTAGAGCGTCACAGCATCCGGGCAAGCTTCGGCCATATTGGTTTGAGCTATCAGTTGTGAGGCAGTGGTGAGAGGAGCAGAGCATTATCTGCCTGCCATCTTCGCACGTGAAAGACTCACCTCACTAAAAGCACATTGCTGATACGTTCACCTTGGCCAAACCTCGCCACACACATATACCTTGGCAGGAACTCCATTGTATGTATCACAGTGAAGTGCGCATCGCCCCTACTCCAGCCGCATCCTGGTGATTAGGACACCTTGGCTCCTGGTACCTCTGATAAGATGCCTGAATCTGGTTTGACAGGAGGTACACGTGTATGCCTCGATGACAAGCACACTGTTTTTACTGTGTCTCTAAATGGGGTCTTCCAGTTAAGTTTGTTGATCAATTTTATATACTTTTTTTGTTATTCTTTTCCACTTCATTGTGACTTTGTGAACAAATTGTTTGGAGGGAAAGGGAAGGTCTTGAATTTTAAGTACTTTTCACCATGCAGAATGTAACTAGACCACCATTTTTTCTCACCTCTCATGGTGATCCACCCATTCAGTGGGTCAAATGAAAGAAGTTCTTCACACATTATGCTAGAGTATGTGTGGCTACTCTTAGTGCTGATAGGAAGACCTTTTTTAGTATTACATTGCAGGAAGTGTTTGAACATTTGCCTGAACTATTGGGGGATGAGGTTTCTGATTTGAATGCGTATGAGAATTCCATGAAGAAGCTTGACCTGCATTACCTTCCTAGATTGAGTACAGGGCTTGAACACTATCATTTTGGGAATAGGATGCAACACCCGAGCGAGAGCGCAGAGCAGTACATAACAGAATTACTCGGGTTAGCTTCAACATGCAGTTTTAGGATTTCCATTGAGGAACAATTAAGGAATCAGTTTATGCTGTGTTGCTCTTGGGAAAAGGCTAAGGAGGCAATGTGGCAGAATTATAATCATTCTTTGTATGAGATTTTGACAATAGCGAAAACACAAGAACATTCAAAGGCAAGGATTATTCACAAGGATGTAGTGAATGCAAGCAAGAATGAAGCAGCTTCAGTTAAGGTGGTGGCAGAGAAAGGCAATGAAAATAAATCAGTTCAAGGTAAAAGTGAACCAGGAGGCAAGACAAATCACACATTTTTAGGCAAAATATATTGGTGTGGTGAGGTAGGCCACATGGCTAATACAAAGATTTACCCTGTATGGAAGGCTACTTGTAAGAATTGTGGAAGGTGAGGTCATGTGACTAAATGTTGTAAATCAACTGTCAAAAAAGTGAGTGAGGTGAATTGTTAAGTTAAATTTGTAGAAGAGGTGGCTGTGTTTCAAAACAAGGTTGACGGTTCAGAAGGGCCTTTTGAAGTGGTACAAGTTAATGGAGAAGCGGTCAAAATGTTGTTTGACTCAGGAGCCACATGCAAGTTGATACCACTCACGTTTAATGAGAATAGGCTGAAAAACAAAGTGTAGGTCTGAAAGCCAGACATTAAACCTGTGGGCATGCTAGAGAACCAATAAAGTTGGCTGGGTATTTTTGGGGGTCTATCGAATTTAAAGATCATATAGTACCTGGGGCAATATATATGTCCGTGATAGGTGACTCCTTAATAAGTTGGATTCATCAACGTGATCTCTATGTGTTTTTGGACTCCAATGCAAATCCTTGTGTTTGTGTAAAAGACATTCCAGTTGTTCGCAGTGATTTGTATGGATGTGAGAACTTGCTGAATGAGTTTTCTAATGTTTTCGGAGAAGATCTGGGGTGTCTGAAGAGCTATGTACATGAGATTCAGCTTGGAGCTAAAGCACTTCCAAATGTGGCTAAAGTTAGGAGTATGCCTTTGTCAGTCAAGGATAGTATGAAAGAAGAGTTGGACAGATTGATTGCTGGTGGGATAATTAAGGAATTAGAAGACACTGAATGGCTTGCGCCTGTGCCATAGAAACAGAAAGACAGTGGAACCGTCTTGGTATCAGCACCTAAACCTTAAAAACTCTAATCATATAGTTCCTTTTCTCTCAGCATAGGTAAATGTGTGCACACTGATTGGCACCCACCATCACAGTGCTAGTTCCAACAGGAACTTGACAATATAAACAAAAGCACAGGTGCACCACAAAATATCAACAATGAGACAAAATCAACTCCAAATGATAACATGAGAAATGGCTCCTCAGTTTTGATTTCTTTATTCCATATGTAGTAGAAAAAACTGTACAGCCGACGCGTTTCGTCCCAGCTTGGGACTTCTTCAGGGCGATTTAGAAAAGGTGCGTCATGTCTATAGTCGGTAAAGACTGCAACAGAGGCGCGGTATATCTCGATCCAGAGTCCTCAATATATATATATGTGAGGAGAGAGTCCAGTGTTCTCAAATGAGGGAAGTGTACTGGTTACAACTCCCAGGCAGATGGATCCTTTGGGGATGAATGTTAGCGTGTTGCTCAACAACGAGTCTGGGAAATTATAGGTCCCAATATTAAAAAGCGAAAGTCAAGGGCAAGTGCCAAATAGACTGTTAGGTAGATCCAGTGCTAGTGTGAATGGAACCCCAAGAAAGACGGCGTATGGAGACTCTAAGGCTAATAGTATCCTTGAGTCACCTTATCCGTTGCGAGGGAATGCCCCATCAGGCATATCCAACAGGCTTGTGATAAATATCACGATCCGGGACGTGGTCAGTTATGGACACCAAAAAGTGATGGGGTCCGAACAGCTTGCGCCTGTGGTTATAGCATACAAGGCCAATCGCAATGCTCAGTAATATGTCGATGTGAGCAAACTTAACAAGGCTGTGATTGTTGACCACTTTCCACTCCTCAAAATCAGTGAAACTCTTCTTTAGACCTCAGTTCGGCATATCATCAAATTATGCTGACTGACCCTTCGCAAGATTTTACCTATTTTGCCACTCCCTATGGTACTTTTACATTTTTGCAGTTGACCTTTGGACTCATATCGGCGGCCTCTGTCTTTTTACGGCGATGGAAAAGGTATTGAGGGGTGTGGCAGGGATGAAGGTCTATCAAGATGATATGTTGTTATTACAGTCCAACATAGGGAGCACAATAGAAGGCTGTGTGAGGTGCCTGGAAGAATATAGAAGTCAGGGTTGAAATTGAAATGGAAAGCATATAAGTTTAATGTACCTGAGATAGAGTATTTAGGACATCTAATCACTGGATCAGGGATTAGGCCAAAGAAAGGATTGGTGGACACCATTAAACATGTGTCCTTGCCTAAGTGCAAGGAGGAACTTGTGAAGTTCTTGGGTATGGCAGAATTCAATAACAAGTTTGTGCCAAAATTCGAAGAAAGAACAGTTCTTCTCAGGTTTCTGTTAGAGAAGGGCAAAGAATACATGTGTGAAGTGATGGTTGTGAGAGGGAGTTTAACGACGTGGTATCTGGTTTGGAGAAGGCCTCAGAATTAGTAAGTTATGATACCAGGGATGACATCATAGTAATGACTGATTCTAGCTCTAAAGGGTTGGGAGCTATTTTGATGCAGAGGGTTGGAGTTAAGACCGATGATAAAAAAAACATCTGGAAATGTAATAGGGTTGCCAAATGCAGCTCTGTTCTAGGAAGAGAAGTAGATTCTTCAAGCACAGAGTTGTCTGAGGAGCTCAAGAGCCGAGGAAGATACCAGCTCAGTTATGTGACTGTGTTTAATATTACTTGGTTATGTGACTATGTTTAGTTTTGTTCTAGTTATGAATTTATATCCTTATTAGTGTTTTTCACTTTGCATTTTCTGTGGTTTAGTTTGTGGGGTGGTGAATTGTAATTATTTTCTTTTTTCTTTTGGGTAAATGAGGAAGGTGATGTGGTATCTCAGGTTACTGAAACTTTAGTATGCAGGGTTCTGTAAACAAGTGGTGAAGCGCAAGTTGTTGACAAGGCATTACCTCTTGAGATTAAATTGTTGGTGAGAGGCTAAGGAAGTGGTTGGATGCTGACAACAGCCCTGTCTGCAGATGGGGTCCCTGTACAACTAGTTACTTCAATAAAGAACTTAATTAAAACGTGGCACGGCAGTCTTTAAAACTTAAACGGTGTTCTATGCTCTCACCATCCACAGGCAGGGTCTGGAGGTAATGAGTCTATCTGATGGAGCCCTATCTGGTGTAATGCTGAATGAAGAATCAGTCCTTAGGATTCCCTGTGCTCTTACCCATCCGAAGGCAGTGTCTAGAATTAATTAGTCTATCTGATGGTGCTCTATGTGTTGTGATGTGTAATGTAGGATCAGTCCTCAGGGTGCCCCTTGTTCTCACCCATCCATAGGCAGGATCTGGAGGTAATGAGTCTATCTGATGAAGCTATCTCTAGTGTAATGCTGAATGTAGGATCAGTCCTTAGGGTGCCATATGCTCTTATCTATCCACAGGTAGGGTCTGATGGTAATGAGTCTATCTGATGGAGCTCTATCTGATGTGATGCTTAATCTAGGATCAGTCCTTAGGGCATCCTGTGCTCTTACCCATCCACAGGAAGGGTCTAGAGGTAATGGGTGTATCTGATGGAGCCATACATGGTGTGATGCTGGATGTGGGGTCAGTCCTTAGGGTGTCCTATGCTCTTACCCATCCACAGGTTCGATCTGGAGGTAATTTGGTTCTGCCGTGCGCGTCACAAAGCGGATGCAGGTAAATTTAGCAAAGTCACTCATTGCATCTTTGAAGGCATCCAAATCTTCGGCACCTGACGGAAAAAAGAGGAAAGGGGGAGAATGACATAAATTGAAGCAACCAGGAAAGTTATCTATGAAAGACAATGTTGAGCCTTGGTGGGAAGGTGAACTCACTGTAAGTGGCACTGAGGGTGTAGGGCACAGGGACGGTCCCATCGCTGGATTTAGGCCAGAAGCAGCTGTTGTTTCTGCATATCCTGGCATTGCGGCCTGGTTGGACGGCAATGTCTCCCTCCTGGACCAGCTGTGAGCTGCCTACAACAGTAAAGCACAGTGATAATAGTCAGTGTCTGTCATAAAACCGCAAGGACCAATAGCACATGGAAGAGAAGGGAGCTGATTTTAGGTCCAAAGTGTGGATGCAAGAAACACATACAAAAAAGTGCAGGAATCACTTGTGGTGGAGGAAGATTTCAGGTAAAACATCACAATATGACATAAGCACCTAAATATTAAATTACCCCAGGACTAAAAAGGTCCGAGCACGCAGGCATTCTCAAAACCCTCAGGGGTGATTTGCTGCTCTCTATAAATCCTTGATTGATCCACAGTGAGTGATTGCACCTGTTAATGTTTACTGGGAATGATTTCCTGTGTCTTACATTCCTATAGTGTTGTCATCTTGTCATATCAGGAGTTATTTATGGCACCACTAAAAGAATTTTACTGGCTTGCCATAATAAATGAGATCATATTATTAAGACAGAAAAATCTGATTTACAATTGCAATGGCTAAATGCCTTCTAGCCCTTTATATCTTGCTTCAGCAAACACCAGCAACGGCGACAAACATGTTGTTAGAGGCAGCCATTTCACTCTGTCACCACCCTAGATTCTGTGTAATTCTTCGTAAATACATTTGTACTTAGGGGCAGATTTACAAGCCCCTTGCGCCTCTTTTACGCTGCCATTGCGTCACTTTTGTGACACAGCGGCGGCGCAAAAGATACGCCATGGCGCGGGGTATTTACAACGTGATGCATCTGGGAGATGCGTCACGTTGTTAAGCCCTGCGCCTCATGAAACCTGCGTCAGGTTTCATGTGGGCGTTTCCACGCTGGGACGCCCTTAAAAAGTGACTCAGTGAAATCTACAAGATTTCACTGAGTCACTTTACCAACACTGATGCGTCAAAACCCTGCGCCTGCTTGAAGCAGGCGTAAGGCTTGACGCACCACGTTACAGATAGGGCAAGTTGGAAAAGTTCTGGAGTTGCGTGTCGGATGCAACACAACTTCAGCACTGCGCCAACTTCACGCCCTAGATGCATTTTAAATGCGGTGCATCATGGGTGGCGCAAGGATAAACTTGCGTGCCGCATCTTTCCTGGCGCATCTCTGCTGATTTGCAGAGATGCGTCAGGCAACATAAATCTGCCCCTAAATCTTTAAATCCAAACTAGGATTGTACATGTTATTATCTGTCTTGCATATAAGTATGAACCAATGTATAACAATCTTTGAATATTCACTAACTGAACTAGACCATCGAGCAGGTACGATTTACTCATTTTGTAGCACACAAAGTTTAGTTTGATTTTCATTGATATGATTGAATGAATGATTGAATGAATGAATACGTTTATTTCCATAAGTTAACTAAAACCATTGTATTATGGATTAAAAGGGAAAATGCATTCTAATAGAATAAAACAGTTGATACAATACGGTTCTTACGTGCCAGCAATTGTCTCAGGCCTTGTGTTCAAATTTGGGTTTCACCATAGCACTGTGGCTCCTCCCATAAAAGATTATGCTCCACCCAGAATGTTTGTGGCTCCAGGGCTGCCTTTAATGCTGTACCTCTCGTTTTGAAATATTTCTTGTGTAAAGTGCGATTCCATTACTAATTCATGACCTGGTAAGCCACATTTGTGTATGATCATGTACAACTTCTAAGAGTCATCTCGGGCCGCAGCCCCTTGGACTTGTAGTTTCGATGGTCCGGTGGTGGGTGCGGCCAGTAAGATGCAAGGGAGCTTTAGACTCTATTGCGGCTTCTTAGGCTTGGTCTGTTCTCTTTTGAGGACCCACTGGCGTAACGAAAAGTGAGGGGTCCTCCCTGCACGGTACTTAGGGGGACCCCCTCCGGGCTCAATCAGGAGCTCTCCGGCCAGAATGCAGTGCCGAGGGGGCCCCTTGGAGCTAGGGCCCCCCCCCGCAACGCGTGGGCTGCGGGTGCCTGTGTTACGCCCCTGCGAGGACCGTGGTTTCAAGTAATCTGGGATCAGCGTTTGGACTGTTTGAGGTCAAAGTGCAGTTGCAGGGCGGGGGTATATGGCTTGGCGAATTGTTTGTGCAAATCTTCCACATCGGCCAAAATCTTGGGTTCTCTTTTTGTGAAGCATACGGCAGAGGCCTCGAGGCAGGTGTTTACTTTTTCATTTAGGCGTAACTGTCTAAGGAGGATCCACCTTTCGGTTGTTAGGGCCGGGCAGCAACACAATAGGTGTAGCCAAGACTCTTGCTTGTAGTTGCACAGACGGCATGCCCCTCCTGTGCTTTGGTATGCCCAAGCTTGGGTAAAGTCTGTGATTGGCAATGCCAGCAGTCGCATGTACATGATCTCTCTTCTGGCTTTGGGGTTCAGCACGGCGGCAAGGTAAGGCTACGTTTGTTTACCGTATATGAGTCATTCAGCGGGATGAGGAAAGCTGACATTTTTAGTATTGGCCAATCTTGCTGGAATGAGACTACTTGGACTTGTTTGTTTGTTCGGGTTTTGCGTTGTATGAGATATGAGGCAGGGCAAGTGCTGGTTCATTTATATCTATAGAAGCGAGGGCTTTCCTGAGTTGAGTGTTCCATGGCGAGCCGAGTTTTTCGAATGTATCTACAAGGCGGCTCTTTAGAGATTCCCCCAGCGTTTTTAAGATTCAAATATAGTATTTCAAGTAGTTGGCCTTAACGGTGAGGGAGGGTTTGACTAGCCCAAGCTCCAACCCCAGTCTTGCCGTCGAGAGGTGTTTTGGCTGTTGAAAGATTTTTTTGTAGGCCACACATTGAGCACGCTCCAGGGTTTCCAAGCAGGTGCCCAGAAGTGCTTGATGCTCATACTCAAGTGCTGGAAGAAGTGCAGCTTGGGTAACTTTGCTGATGCTCTCTGCTGAGGGACTTGTGAGCTTCATTGTTCAGTTTTATTAAACAATACGTAATAGCAGCCGATTTTTTGGTTAGATCTTTTTTGTGGGTGATGGGACTGGCAGTTTCTGTGAACCAAACCCACAAGTTCTTGTATTGCTGCACACAGTAATTTTTCTAGATCATATAGTGCATGTAATGTTTTTATGCTTTTGCCGACCTACTACTATGATCTTGGTCTCATCCGAGTTGATAATGAGATGGTTCAGTGTGCTATATTTGTGTAAGCTGATCAAGGCACGTTGGAGGTCCACTTTGGTGTGGTCCATGATGACAGTGTCATCCGAGTACTGCATAATGTGTAAAGGTCAGTGTTAGATATGGGATTTCTGGTTGGCTAAGGCTTGCGCCAAAGCCAGGCAGAAACCACCACTCTAGTCAGGGCAAGGGAGTTACACAATGATGATAACCCCTGCTCACCCCCTTGGTAGCTTGGCACAAGCAGTCAGGCTTATCCCAGAGACAATGTGTAAAGCGTTAGTGCAACACCCACACACACACACACACACACACACACACACACAGCAGCAGCAACACAAAAGAAACTCCACACAAGGTTATATCAAAAATAGCCTTTGTATTGTCATAAACACATTAGAAACATAATCACATCATATGCACTGTGCCAACTGGCACTAGGCAATATTCACAGGGGATTATATACATGACCAGGCCAATTGGGCCATGGTCAGAACCATTAGATCAGGTTAGTAAATGCAAACACAACCAGTAACTACTGGTACCATAATGACCTAGGCATTATCACCATCCTAGAAATATCATAACATGACATTAGGCAATAAATCACCTTAGGTCCAAACCTCATTAGCATTAACACCTTACGCCCTAGGCCTCCCCAGCCTAAACACATTATGCCTAAACATCCTAATCACATTAGGCATAACAATCACAAGGGGCATAAACCACATTGGGTAGTTTTGTAGAGCCTGGTGATCTACCAATCCCACACACAATGGCCTCAAGCCATCTGGCCTTTGACCTGGGCCCTGAATGCTCTTTGTCCAGCAAAGTCAGAGCGGCTGCCAATGCGGCAGAATTCAAGCTCGCAATTGCGCTGGGGCAGAGGAGTGTATCTCTCTCCTGTCTCATTCACAAAAAGGCCCCCAAAGAACTGTTGGCCTAAACTTAGCAGCTGACGCGAATTGCCATGCAGCTGTGAATCCAATAAGGCCGGGCACTCACTGTGCCCTCTGAACAGCATGCAACACGTTGCAGCTGCCCTCTGTCTGGTCGGGCAACTGTGAAAAAGGAAATAGGCCCTGGCACAACTGTCCCCTCTGAGCTTCACTGGGGCTCTCTAAATAACATACCCCCATTGTTGCAGTTGCCCATTGTCAAGCGGGGCAACAGTAAAAATGGCCAAAACTGGGAAAAGCACGTGCCCCTCTGGGCCCTCAGACAATAATTATGCCCCTAGTTGGAGAAGCCCATAACGGCGGGTCCACTCATGGAAAATAGGCACTGTGCCTCCACTGGCACCAACAACCTGCGCCAATCAGTGCCCCCAACGTTGGAGTGACCCCCTATCAGGCGGGGGCCACTCATGACATCCAGCATGGCCACCCGGGTGCCTCGTGAGCACTACTGCCAACAGGAAGACTGACCCCCATCGTTGGAGCATGGCAGGTCCACTCATGGAGGACAGCATGACTGCAGGAGTGCCCCGTGAGTACCCAAAAACAAAAGAACAGACTCAGCCCCACTCACTGGGTTATGCTGGGGAGGCTCTACTCCCACTGGACTCCTACCGGGACTCTCTCCACTGCTCGGGGCTCTCCTAACTTCTCCTGGAACTGCAGGGATCCCTCACTCGGCCGTCTCTCCTCTTCACCTGGTCACTCTCCTGAGGGCTGGGACTTCTGACCGGGCTTACGGATGCGGGGTAGGCTCCCGTCCTCCTCTACCGGAGCTTTCCTCTCGCTTCCATCTTTTCCTCTTCCGCCCGCAAGGCCCCATCCTCAACCAGGCAGGCCACAGCGGTGATTTTGTTTCTCCTTCGCCTCTCAGGGAAATGCAGGGTGAGCACACGCTTTCACCGTCAATATGCGGGGTGGGCTTGGCCACCCAGATAAGCATAAATGTGGGGTGGGCACCCGCTAGAGCACCAAAAAAAGCGGGGTGGGCACCTGCTTTGTTCAGTAAAACATGGGATAGGCTCCCGCTCAATTCTCATTCTCTGTAGGGTAATCCCAACACTGGGATCCCCTCCAGACACTCTGGCAGCCCAGCGCTGCAGAGCATGCACGCTCCGCTCCTCTTCTGGGCAAATAAAAAGAAAGCAAGCTAAGCGCTCAAAGGGTGCAAAATGCAGCAAAGGTCCTGGGCCCTGCAAAAAATTCTCCAAGGTTCAAGGGGCATAGCTGGGCCCAGGGAGGTAGCCCCTCAGGGTGGTTCCTCCTAGGCCCCAGCAGCAGCAATCCCCCAAGTTAGGAACAGCATACCATCACAGAACTGAACAAATTCATGGGGTCACAACCCCCCTACTTATACCACCTAATCCTTTGTCTGTAGTGCAGGGCATGGGGGAACCAGATGCAACTGGTTCAGGGGGGGATTTGGAGCACTTTGTTTTGCAAGCTCCTCTTCCCCTTTGTTCAGTGGGGGCTAGGTGATCAGACACACCACAGGGTGTAGAGCTAGCATTTTACAGGGCAGGCACACTCCTATTCAGAGTCAGGGGATTACCCCTCCAACTACTCCCAGCACGGATGTCCCATTCAGCCTAGCGCTGACTCACCCTGCCCTACCTGGAGCCACACACACCTCCCAGCACCCTGTCACTCACAAGCCAGACATGCAGTTCACATCAGGCAGGCAGATACATAGCACACAGAAATGGCAACTTCTAAAAGTGGCATTTCTCCCATAGTCATAATAAAT
This sequence comes from Lissotriton helveticus, assembly GCF_964261635.1. Taxonomy (NCBI): domain Eukaryota; kingdom Metazoa; phylum Chordata; class Amphibia; order Caudata; family Salamandridae; genus Lissotriton; species Lissotriton helveticus. The sequence goes on from NC_136062.1 coordinate 461,676,434, forward strand.
CTGAGCACACCTTTGCGCAGCATTTACAATTTCATACATACTAGACTTGACCACACTGCTCCTCGCATAACAGGAATTACCACTGACAAACCTAATCAGGGAATCCCCCATGCATTCCTATGGGAGGGCAGGCCAACCTTACCAATGTAACACAGAGAGCGCACGCACTTTACACTAGACTACAGTGCTAAAGTGCTCAAAGGCCTAAAATAACCAGCACCAGGTTATAGAAAAAGGCTAGGAGAATGCAAAAAGTTTCGGGGTGAACCTGCCAAAAGGGCCAAGTCCAACAGTCTGTTACTTAGTCGAGAAGGAGCCAGGCTGCTGTTGGCTAGCGCGTTTCCCAGGTTAGCTGTATACGGATTAAAGAGGAGGGGGGTGAGCACGCAGCCTTGTTTCAAACCTCTGGGTGTTTTCGCCGACAGTGATGTGGGACCTGTTTTTATTCGTACACAGTTTTCTGAATGGAGTGATATTATGGTCGTTAGAAGTGATGGTGGGATGCCACAGTTTGCTAGAGTGCAGGTCTGTCAACCTTATCGAAGACTGCAGTTAGGTCGACAAAGCAGCACCAAAGAGGAGGCTGTAGCTGCTGAGTGGCTTGATGACAGAGGGCTGAGAGATTATGTTGTCCGTTGTAGCGGCTCTTCCACGAAAGCCAGTTTCAAAGAAGGGGAGCAACTTGTTGTCTTCGGTCCAGGTTTCCAGATTTTCTAGAGTTATATTCGTGTATGCTTTAGCTTCCAAGTCTAATAGTGCTATTAGGCAATAGTTGCTAGGATTTAGACAGTCTACCTTTTTGCGAATCTGCCATAATATTGAGCTACGCCATGCATCCGGTGTCCTTCCGAGGGTGTAGGCGATGTTGAACAGCGGGGTCAGAATCACTGCCCAAGCCTCTGGGGTAGATTGAAAGACTGGTTTCATACATTTTATTAGTCTTGTGATTTCCCTTGGTAGGAACGATGTTTGTGAATCTTCTGTGTCCAATGAGACGGAAGCCTTGGTAACTGTTTGTTTGAGGGCCAAAAACTGGCTTCGCACATGGTTCTCCCATGCTGCTGCTGGAACTGCATTAGATCTCGGAGGTCCAAGGGATTTTAAGGAGTTCATCTATTGCCAGAATCTAGCAAGGGATCCTTCTTTGAGCATGAAAAAGATCTTGTTCCATTCCTTCCCTTGTTGGGCTTGTTTCAAGGCCCAAATGTTTTTTGTGAGCATTCCTCGCTTCTTTTACTGCGAAAAGCTTTCCAGATGTTGCGTATTGTTTGAGCTTGCGGATTTTCTTCCTCAGATACCTTCGTGCGAGTCAAAGGCACTGTTACGCCAATTATTTCTTTGGGAGACCGGTTAGGCGTTATATCCCTCTCAAAGAGCCACATTGATCAGGGAGTGACAGTCCCCCCTTTCTGGTCTTTTGGAGGGAGGATCCAAACTCTCTGGTCAGCTGGTCCCAGTTTGTGAAAAGGAAGTTCCCCACGTGGTCCTGGAAACGGCTTCTCTGGTCATTAACCCAGTTGGCGACCTGGGGCAAGTGGAACGGGTGCCACTCAATTCATTTAACCAGGGACATGAGTTTGTCCATCGTCGAATGGCCCCTGTCTTGGCCTGGATCTGCTATCTAATGATGATTTAAATTCAAGCCTGCAACCATATGGTTGTGATCACTATCTGTGCACCTTACAATTTTGAAGCTCTGTAGATCGTTGATTATGCCACTTGACATAAAAATATAATCAATTGTTGAGATATTTTTAAACGTGGGGCGAGTGACAAACGGGATGCGGTCTGCTGATTTTAGGTCAAATATGGTAAGTTGTAGAATTTCATTTGCTCATTATTCCTTTGGGAGGGGTTGTGACGAAGGCCCAAGTGTTTGCTGTTGAAGGCCCCTACCAGCACAATTTTGCGTGTGGGATAGGTTTCAATAATTGCCTTGGTGTGCGAGCACAGGGCCCCCATAGCACATGCTTTTGATATTTTGCGAGTGTTTTAATAGCATTTTATAAGAATCAAGGAGAAGGACTTCTGGCTGTTTTTCAGGCGTTCGATGGATAACACTTGTACGTTGTTCTGAACCTGCATGGGTAAAGAGATCATTGCTTTAACTGTTTATTTCAGAAAGATAGAGCGGCCCCCCGAGGGCCGCCCAAATAGCCTTGTTTGCGTTGCCAGTTGGAAGCCTTTGTATAAGCCATAGATTACCGTGGGGGACAGTGCCCATGTCTCCTGCCGGCAAACAATGTCATGCCTGTTAAAAAATTCACACCCCTGATTGGAGTGCAGTGTTGAGGCCAGCCCGGCCACATTCCAGGAGAGGATGGAGAGACGATCTTTCAAAGCCAAATTCCTGGTCTGGATGGGTTAGGTGATCAGCCTGGTTGGGGGTTCCCATGGGCTAGGGGTCATACGGAGGCTTTTTTCCCCTAGGATTTGGATGCGGGAATATCTCCACGTGGTACTCGGCTACTGCTTGCCATCTGATGATCCGCTCCTTTTCACCACTGAGGACTGTTAAGGGGTTTGTAGTCAGCAATGAGCCGACTAACCAGTCATGGGTTGCACCTCAAGCTCCCTTCAGTGTGCATCATCTGGGGGGGGGTCTATAGACCTCAATTAGGAAGTGCGGATATTTCTGTGGGCCGGTGGGTGCTAGTTCTATGCCCCATTCGTCGAAGGTTGAGGACTCTTTCAGTATGGCTTCCATTGTTGCTGTTGAGTCCCATTGTGTAACAGTAGATTTGAGGGCCCTTGTACCAGGGATGTAGGCCAATTTTACTGAGTGAAGTTCGGCTGTCGTTAGGTGTGACAGCGACAGGATGGGTTGAAGTAGTTTTAGCAGGTTCCCTCTGTTCAGAATGTCTATGGGGCCGCTGGAAAGATAATGAGGAATAAATATTTGCCGGCCTTGATATTTTCTGCCCTGTTTTTTTGCGAATCCCGGTTGGGACACGGGTGAGAGGATTCTCTGGGGTGCAGTTTTTGAAGTGCAAGGGCTTCAGGTTCTGGCGGGCTAGCATTCTTAATAGGCTGAGAAGGGTGGGGGCAGCCCCATTTGAACCGTCTGCTCTAGAGAGGTGGCTAGAGATTGTTGTTAGGCCTGTGCTTTGCTCCTGACTTGAGAGGGAGCATGGGTACTCATTGGTTGAGAGATTTCCTGAGACGGCTGTTATTAAGGTTGAAGACGATGATGTATCGCGTGGCATGCAATGAGCTAAGTCGCTGTTGTTTTGTGATCTTTGCTGGCTCTGAGTGACTCCTGGAGTGGGAGGCGGCTCCCTTCCCTGGTTTCCGGCCATTGTTTCCTTTTCATCTGAGTTGATTAGATTAGATCTGATGCCCGGTTTGAATCTTGTTTTGTCTTAGGCCTAGGCCAGGGCCTATTGTAAAGTTCATAATAATGATAAACACGTAAATGGGGTTCAGTATGGAGGTTTATTAGTTAACACCTCAGCCATCAGTCATATGTCAGCAACTGCCCCAAAGAGAATCCCAAGAGAAGCAAACAGTGTTCCATGTTCTATGGAACCTTGAACAAGTAGAGTAATGAAGGAGAATACCACACATCTCCCTTCTAATAATAAATTAAAATAAACATACCTTTATATAATACAAATAAGAGATTAACATAACTTGACATAACATTTACAGAAAAATGCTAGTTGACATGATCTTTCAGATATAATGGCAAAGAAGTCTTCCGTCCACTTGTCCTAGGCTCTGGACACAACTTGGAAAGAGAGACTTCAGGATGAATTTTGTTCTCCAAATCTTTGTCTAGATAAGACTAAAGAATGACAATGCGATTAAGGTTCCAACTTCTGCCATCCTGTAATTTCACAGCATTCTTAAAACATTTTATCACACGAAATGGTTTTGTAAAACTTAGACCAAGACAACGTACCAACAGGTGCTTTAACTTTTACAAACTCACCAACTTTAACAACTAACTGTCTGACACTTTTCCTTTCATCATAATTTTTCTTATTTTTTAATTGTAACCTTTTTTCTCTCTCCCTCCAACTTCCCACACTATTATCTTTAATACCTTTCCCCCAAGCCATCCATCCTGGACACAATTTAATTTTAGGAGTCCTCCCTTTAAACAGTTCAAAAGGAGATTTCCCAGTAGTGACGTGAGGAGAGAAACGATGAGCAAAAATACATTTCTGTTATTCCTCTTTCCAGTTTAAAGAATTAACTGTAGACAATTGAACATTCTCCTTTATCACTCTATTAAATCTTTCAACAGTACCATTTGTTTCTGGATGATAAATTGAGCATTTGTTATGAAAGATCCCACATGGCTCTAAGTAATTTTCCATTTGTTTTGAGCAAAATTGAGGACCATTGTCAGTCAAAAAAGTTTTAGTGAAAACCTTCCCTCCTGAAAATTTCCTACAAAAATGAGATCACACTGTTAGAAGTCACCTTGAGTATAAATCAATGAGAACTAACAAATAAGGTGTGGCATCTTCACCTGAAAGTGGATCAATTATATTCATAGCAACATCCTCCCAAGGACCATTCGGTAATTTCCGACATCCCATTGGTAAAGTTCTCGGAGAAATAACTTTGTCACTGATTTTGCATATTAGACATTCTCTGACTTCACGTTCTATTTCTAAATCCATCACTGGCCACCATAAACTAGCTCTTAACCTTTCTTTCGTTTTAACTATACCTAAATGACCCTGATGTGCCTCTTGAATGAATCTTTTTCTTAGCGATACCGGCAAAATGAACTATTTACCTCTTAATGGGATACCATTGTCCATAGACAATTCATCTACAATCATGACACATTTTAGCTAAAGATCTGTCACATGTGTTATTACATTGAATCATGTTGATAACTTTTACTAACTCCACATTTTTCTCAAGTTCTTCCTTCCATTCTTTTCCATTAACAATTCCAGCAGTTATTTCACATACACTAACGTCATTTTCAAATTTTTTATCACATAACTGATCATTTTTTCTATTGTCAACCAAACGAGACAAACAATCTGCTGTCATATTCTCAACTCCCAGAAGGTGTTTCACCTCAAAATTGAAATCCTGTAAACCAATCACCCATTGTCTTATTCTTGATGAAATAAATCAAGACCTTTTTTTTTTTCAAGACTTATTTAAGAGGTTTAGGATCTGTGCATACCTTAAAATGAGTCCCCCAAATGAAGTTCCTAAACTTGTTATAAGCCCAGTAGATAGATAAAGCTTCTTTTTCTATTACAGAGTAATTTAACTCTGCACCTCTTAGACTCCTTGATGCACATGCGATAAGCTGTTCCTTTCCATCTCTTATTTGTTTGAGAATCGCACCCAACCCTTTTGAGCTGGCATCTGTAACTACTGTTGTATTTAACCCTGGAATAAATGCCTGTAATTTTGGTGCATTTCTCAAAACCTTTTTTATGTCTTCAAACTCTTTCTGACATTCTTGAAACCAAACAAACTCTTTATTCTTTATCAGTAATCCTCTCATTGCACTTGATTCACTTGACAAATTATTAATAAATTTACCATAAAATTCCACCATACCAAGAAATGAAACAAGTTCATCCTTATTTGTTGGGGATGCTAATTTGAAAATGGTATCCACTAATTCTTTTTTTGGAACAACACCCATAGAGTGATGCAATGGCCTAAATAATTAACTTCCTGTACAGAAAATCTACACTTTTCAAATTTCAAAGTGAGACCTGCATCTTCAAGTTTCCTTAAAACGAGCTGTACTGTACAGTCATGTTCTTCCTGAGTTGCACCGAAAATTAATAAATCATCCTGATAACACTTTACTCTTTTAATACCTTTCAAAATTGAAGACATTTTTCTCTGAAAGACTGAAGCTGCACTTATCAAACCAAAAAGCATTCTTTTATATTTGAACGCACCCATTGGAGTGATAACAGCTGTAAAGTCTTAAGATCTTTCAGTAAGTTCAATTTGATGATATGCTTGTGTTAAATCTAATGTCTTGAAAAATCGAGCCCCACTTAATGTAGACATGATTTCATTAATATTGGGTAAGGGAAATTGATCCACAACCACCTCTTTGTTTAGTGAGCAGAAATCAATACAGAGCTTAATCTCACCATTGACTTTGTTAGCAACGACAACTGGTGCCAACCATTCTGATGCTTCCACAGGAGTAATGATATCTTGGTTAAGAAGCTTGTCTAACTCTTATTCCACTTTTCCTTGCAAAGCAATGGGAATCCATTGGGCTATAGATGCTTGTGCTTGACTTTTAAGTTGTATATTATGTTTATATCCTCTCAACCTTTGGGTTAAGAGTTACACCCAATAAGCATTGATGAGGCCATCCTAGTAAACCATCACCTTCTTTGCCTAAAATTATTTTGTTTTCCATCTCTATGGTAGCATTAAAGTAACCCAACATGTTTATGGGTTGACCCCCATGTCCTCCTGGGTTCACATCCATCTTCTGCAAACAATTCTTTTCTTGAAACCATCTGTAAACATCTCCTTACCAACAATAGTCAGATGTGAACATGAGTCAAACTTCATTTCCAAATCAACTCCATCAATTTTTACTTTACCTACAGGATGGTCCTTAGAAATGTTTTCATTAACTTGACATATGATTTCTTTTTCAACTTTGTTTTGAAACTTTTTCTGTTTTGTTCTGCAAAACTTTAAGAAATTACCCTTTTTTCCACATCCATGACATGTTACACTCATTGTTGGACAATTTTTATAATTTGCTTTATGACCTACTATTCCACATCTAATACAAACAACATAACTATTTTGAACCTCTTCTTTGTTTGTTTCATCTCAAGTTGTAGATGCTTTACTCTCTTTTGCTACACAAACTTCTTTTTTAACTTCCTCTACTGAAGTTTCTATTTTACTTTTCACATTTTTTAACTCAGTAACACACTTAAGCATATGTTCTACTCTTTTAGCTATTAAAATAACTGCATCTAATGCTGGTTCATCTTTAAGCCACAAATCTTCTCTACATTTTAAAACAAATTGATCCCTTATACGTTCTTCATTTAAACCTCCAAACGTACAGGTAGAAGCTAGTTTTCTTAAACCTCTTAAAAAATCCTCTACAGTTTCTTCCTTACCTTGTTCTCTTAGACCAAAATGATATCTCTCCATTATAGTACTTGTTCTAGGTAAATAATGTTTATCCAGTTGCAGAATACAAATTTCATACTCATTCAAACCTCTTTGTTCTTCATTTGACTACAAAAACATTAAAGTATTTTTTGCATAATAAACAGCACCAAACAGCGTAAATGCTGTTTATAAATTAGCTTTGACTTTTTATTAATTTAATAATACCTGTGGTGAGAGATGAAAGTATTATGTTCAATAATATAAATGTCTCTCAACCAAGAAACAGCACATAAACTTTTCCATTTATGAAAGTATATACACTACTGCTCGTAATGTTGTTGAACAGCTTTCAATCAGCTTTTAGTACATCACTTGACTGAGAGCACTCAAGATTACAAATACACAGTGTCTGTAATCTTACTCGAGGTGTTTACAATGCTGAGCAGCCTCAAATCAGCCTGCAGTACGTCAGCGTTGACCGGGAGCACTCAAGACTGATGACGCGCATTCATAACCAAATCCCTAAGCAGGATTCCACTGCGCCATCAGTCTTTTCAGGCCACTCAAGAGTAAACAGCTCGGCTTGTCGAGAATCCTCCTGAGCGTTCGTCTCTGAAAACCGCTCCACTAAAGTAAGCCTTTACGACAAAACGAGTTTCCACAGAGGCATCCTGATATCAGAACAAGCAACACATAGCACCTCACAACGATTTCTTCTCCTCAAGAATTAAGAAGTAAGTAAAAATATACAGCCGCAGGAGAAGCGTTTAAAACAGCTTTCCCATAATAAAATTACAGCCGCTGGAGGGGTTGATAACGAGATAATGATTTTACACTAATCATTCATTTCTCAGCAATTCTTTAAGCTCTGCTGCCACCTAGTGTTCAAAATATATATATATTTTGAAAGTCAATCCGCTCGGCAATTGCGTGTGTTTGACTCCTTTCCTTTGTTTTAAATGTTATTCACTCGAAGGAAATTAAAATAACACTGGGGCATATTATCAACAACTAGCAATATTTATTGCTAAAGAAGCTTAGCGACATTTTTTTTATCGCCAAGCATCGCCGGATTTTATCGCAGAGATAACGTGCTATTAGCAACGTTTATCTCCAATGCAATAAAATATCCGGCGATAGCAGCGAAATGCGTGAATATTGCTGGAAAACCAGCGATATTCAGACATTAACGCCAATAGGGTCTTAACCTGAATATCCAACTCCCTTTGGAGGTACAGGTTAAGAACTGGTCTGAGCAGGTGTTAGTTTTCAGCGATATTCACGCGTAGCGCACATTTTTTTTATCGCTATGCCGGCATTGCTTATAGGCGATAGCGACGTTAGCGACTGCTTTCAGTTGCTAACTAGTTGGGTACGTCCACTTTGCATGTCATTAGCGATAAATATCGCTGACATGCAAAGCGGGCCCTTAACCGCTCGCTATCATCTAAAAGCTGTCGCTAACTGATGTGAGCGACAGCTTGCTAATAGGGCGATGAAATTATCTCCGCTCTGCGGCCAAAAACATCCGCAAAAGCGGCGAAAATTTCATTTCACCTGCCTTGATAATAAGCCCCACAGTACCTTATAATCCCAGATAACTCGCAACTTTTCAGCAAAGAAACGGTATTTAAGTATTTCTTCCAACCGCTGATTTCCTCAAAATGCAGCTGAAGTCGAGACTCGTCAAGGTGAAGTATCAGGTTGATGTTGAGGTGTGTTGTTCTTTAGTCCTCCTTATTTTCATCCCGTGATTGTCGCCAATGTAAATTTTCTAATAATGATAAACACGTAAATGGGGTTCAGTATGGAGGTTTATTAGTTAACACCTCAGCCATCAGTCATATGTCAGCAACTGCTCCAAAGAGAATCACAAGAGAAGCAAACAGTGTTCCATGTTCTATGGAACCTTGAACAAGTAAAGTAATGAAGGAGAATACCACACCTATGGCCCCTTGGTGTCTTTTTTATAGGCACTGCTTTTTGGAGAGTTTTTTCAGTTTCTATATTGCTCTTCTGGAGACGGGAAGCACCACTGCAACAGGAGTATTAGAACATTTCTGGGGAATGAGGGCAGGCTCTTCAGAGGCATAGGCAGTGAAGGCTAGTTGAGTAGTGCTCGCCGAAGGCTGTAATTTTGTAGAAACAGTTACGTTTTCTTTGAAATGGATATCTGTAGCCGAGCGTGAGTTTGTCCACTGAAGTGCTATTGAGGGGCTAGTCGCAGCCGCTCCCTTTTGTTTTTGGTTACTTGCTGGAAAATTGTGATTCTAAACGTTGTCTAGTAAGGCCCATAGGATTTCCAGGAGTGAAATCAGTTTGTCCATTAGTTGGGTGCAGGAGCAACATTGGCCTGCTTCTGTCTGGTCAAGTTTAGATTCTAATGTGGTTAGCCTGTTCCCTACGCCCACTAAGCTTGTTGCTATCAATTGTATGAGGTCAATCTGGAGCTCCATTTTTTGCGACTGCTATAGTAGGGCTTTGGCTATTATGTCTTGTTTATGAAAAGAGGTGAGAGCCCCTAGAATAGTGCCTGACGGACTAGGCGGAGAGGCTTGTACGTAGCTCTTTTCATGCAGTTGGGGTATCCGATGAAGCTCGCTCTCTGTGACTCCTATGCTCGCTGACAATGGCGTTTGAGCTAGAGACGTATCCATGTGCAATATTTAGTGTGTTCCAAAAACTTTGCTCCTCTTTTGAGCAATGTGCCCCGGGGACACTGCCGGGCCTACTTGATTGATATGATTGTATTAACACAATACATAAAAATAAATACCATTGTGGGCCAATTATGTGCTTTGATGAATAATAGTAGTTCTTTGATGATGACATGATACATATCAGTATGTAGTTACTGGATGTTTCTATGCTTTGAAATGTGTTTGGGGAGGGCCTCAGTTCCCATAAGGCATTTCCTTTTAAGTGTGTTACTCCACTCGTTTGTATGTTTTTAAAAGGATGGCGGCTGCTTCAATCTATACTACAGGCTGCAGTGGCAGGCTTGAGACATGTTTAAAACTCTACTTTAGTGGGTACCATAAGGAGTGCTGCTGCTCCGTAGTAGAGTTTAAAGTACATACCCTGTGTACACCTACCAACCGGATACTAGGGACTTACAAGTAAATTAAACATGATAATCAGGTGTAGGCCAATATTATCATGTTTTAGGGAGGGAGTAGTAGCACTTTACCACTGGTCAGCAGGGAAAAAATTTCCTAAATGCCAACAAGTACGAGTTCACAAAAGGACAGCAGAGGAAGGCACAAATCTGGGGTGACCCTGCAGAAAGGGCCACGTCTAGCAGCTTGGTTGTCTTTGGTGATGATTGTGAAGACACCTTGGCTCAGGCGCACAGCTGACTATCTTGTAATAGAGTGTAGCGCCAAGAGGCCTGAAGTTTTCTCTTACCTTGGTTCTGTTTGGTGACGATCTCGAAAATGTCTGGGACAAGGTCACAGCTGACTATTGTTTAACAGAGTGTAGCGCCCAGACACCCTGGGCCTCATTTATGAGGCCTTGCGTCAGTTTTGCGCTTCCGATGCATCACTTTTTGTGTCTCATCGGCGGCGTAAAACGTGCCTCTTGTTGTGCACTATTTACAAAGTGACACATCTAAGCAGATGCGTCACTTTGTAAACCTGCGTCAGGTATAATGTATGCAGGGAGGGGCGTTCCTCTGCAAAAAGCCTCAATCTAATACATTTCACTGCGTCACTTCTAGGACGCCGTTGTGTCAATATTTTATGCCTGCCTCACAGCAGGCATAAGGCTGATGCAGGCACTTTCATATGTGAAAGGACGCATTGCTGGAGTTGCTTCACTTTTGTGACACACTCCAGCAATGCGTCAATTTTGCGCTTACATATAGGCCACAAATACTGACGTATCTATAACTCCTTGCGACCTGATGCGTCATACATTAAATATGACGCATCAGGTATGTCGGAAGGAGTACGCACTGAAAAGTGACGCATCTCTGCTTTCACGCAGGGATGCGTCATTTCTCATAAATGAGGCCCCCTGAGGTTTGAGCTTTTCTTGGTTCCATTTTGATCTCAAAGGCACGCGAGATCATTGTCACAGCTGATCTTGTAACAAAGTCTAGCGCCCAGAAGCCCAAGGTTTTCTCTTACCTTGGTTCTCTTTGATGATGATCTCAAAGATGTTTGGTCTCAAGGGCACCTCTGAATCCCCGGTATCTGAAAGAGAAGGCACATCAGCTGCCCATGCACTGGAATAGGCGGATTCAGAAAGCAAGTATAAAAGATTAAATATTCACTGAGTCTAAACGTGCATCTGTGTCTTCTTTACACAAACTGTGTATTTCTACCAGCTCTCAAGTGTGTTCATGCATATTGTGCGGGAGGGGTGAAATGCGCAGAGCCTTGTAGGTGCCAGGATATATGTGGCAAACAAGGAAAGATGTGCAGGCCCATCCGTCTTAAAGAATCTCTTGGCGTGACTTTCTAAATCCGTTCCCAAATACCGGTTGTAAATACACAATGGAGCGGTTCGATCAATAAACCGCTCCATTTCTGTGGACCAGCCAATGGTTTTAAGGGTTTTGCTTCTCTATGGACGTTTCTCTCATTCTCACTTTCCTTTCTTGGTAACTTCATTTTGTGCATGCAGTCTGTGGTGTGAATGCTCCTCCTTTCACCCTCACTATGCAGGATGCCCGTGGTCCCTGCAAGGGGCCCCATAGGAGGGCAGGCCCCGTAGTATCGCAGAGGAGAGCAGACAGCCAGCCCATCCTGGGGGGGAACATCACTTACAACGCAACTTTTACCACGCAGTGCCTTTACGACGCAACTTTTACAACGCAAACCATTACAACGAAATGCGCTGGGGGGCGCTCTAGGATAGGGAATGTGTTTAATGTACTATCCAACACCTTCCCTACAACCCACGGGGACTGGAGTTGGAATAGTAAATTAAACAATTCACTATCCAGCGCCTAAAAGCATTATGCGTTGTAATGGTATGCGTTGTAAAACTCGCGTTGTAAAAGCATGCGATGTAAAAGCATGCGTTGTAATGTCGTACATCCATCCTGGGGGGGCGGCGCGAGGGACAGGGTAGGGGGGGCGGGGCTATAAGTATAGGTATAGGGGTGTAGGGGTGGCCCCTCCTCCCACGCGTGATGTTTCTCTTGGCTGAACTTCAGGTGCCCTGCAACGAGGGGTTGCGGGGCGGACGGGATCGCCTGTAAGATAACCCACCTTTTATTTGTATATCAAATAAACCTGCAGCTTCATCTTTCCAATATCTTTGTGTCTGTGTATTATTGTGGAATATTGTGGGGCTGTGGGCGGCGGTGTACCGATGGAGATACTATGTGACTCATAGCAGCCGTATGTTTATGCACAAGGTGCACAGGTACATCATACTCTGGATCCCTCTGTAGAACCACAAAAAGCGATTTAAACGGATTCAGTAGATAGTATACGATGCAGCCGCCAGCCATACCTGGAGTATAGCGCTTCGTTGCGTACAGGAGCTATGCTCAAGTTCAAAGATATCCCGATTTAAAAAGTACTTACTATTCTTCTCCAGTCCACCGACATTCTGCAAAAGACAAACATTGCATGTTACTCACATCATGTAATTATGAGGATTTTAGAACTTTAGGGAATCCTAAAGCCATGTTTTCATAGATGACATAAGATGTAGGTTGGGTTGTATGCCTAAGGGGCAGATTTACAAGAAAGTGACCCAGTGCGGAACGCAAGCCATTTGGCTGCGCCGCACTTAGTCACTTTCACAGCACAGGGATGCAACATATTTACAACAATATGTCGCATCTCTGTTCTTCCCCCCTGCGCTGGCTCACAAACTGCTTCCATGCACCGACACAGGCACCATTGTACAATAGTGCAAGGATAAATGCGTCGTGGGGGAGATTGTTTTTGTTCAGGAATGGTTCCCTTCCTCCACAAAAACAATCTGAAATCCAGTTTTGCAACTGCTAGGAGTGCTGCATTAGCACATATAGAAGTTGAAAAACGTCATTGTTTTAAGGATTGTTTATGTGCAGAAAGAGAACACTTCCTGTACATAAACAATCATTAGAGGTGATTTCCTCTTTCTATGTGTGCTGCAGAATGCATAGCCCCGTCTAGTAGGGCTGTTACCTGTTTGATCATGTGCTACCTCGTCTTCCCCTGACACTCCCATTTACTTTTTATGGTTCCTCCTATGTTGCCTTATTGTATTGTACTCATGGTGTTTCCTCATGTCAACGTTAGTTTCTTTTGTTTAGTGCTCTGATACCTGCCTGGGTCTTGTACGCGCATTATAAAACTTTTCAAATAAATAAAATAATAAATAAATAAACTCAGGTGAAACTCATTCTTTCAAAATCACTTCAAATTTGATTGATACTTATCACCTGTCCAGGTAAGGTGGCCTCTAATCGATGCTCGATCCTAGTGGTGCCCCCGGCCTACTGGACCGATACATCATGAATACTCCTGGAAAAATCTCCTATTCCTTTGATGTGTCTCTAAGATTACTCTTGAGTCTAGACACATTGCGCAGATAACAAAGGTGCAGCACCACTGGGGGTGCAATAGGTGTGAAGGCGTCACATATGTAATACTGTCACTGATTTACCCTTCTATGCAGATGCGCTCTCCGTGAAGTACTCCTAAGAGGCATTACATATATACAGGGCTATGTAATACTGTCACTTATATATTCTCCTGTGATCTTGATTAAGCACACCTGACAGGTGTTACAGGCGCACAGTATTCTCCTGCACAAGTACACCTTTTGTAAAGCACACATGAGAGGCCTTACATGTACACAGGGCTATGTAATACTGTCACTGATATACTCTCCTGCACAGGTGCGCTCTCTGTATAGCACACATGAGAGGCAATACATGCACAAAAGGCTGTGCAATACTGCCACTCATATACTCTGCTGTACAGGTACACTTACAGTGAAGCACACCTGAGAAGCATTACATGTGCACAGGGCAGTGTAATAGGGTCACTCATATCCTCTCCTGTACAGGTGCAATTACAGAGGAATACACCTGAGAGGCATTACATGCACACAGGGCTGTGTGATACTGTCACTGATATACTCTCTATAGAGTCAAACTCTCTGTGAAGCATGCCTCAGAGGCATTACATGTGCAGAAGGCTATGTAATACTAATACCGATATACTCTCCTGTGCAGGTGTGCTCTCTGTGTAGCACACCTGAGAGGCATAACATGAGCACAAGGTTGTGCAATACTGTCACTCATATACCCTGCTGCACAGGTGCACTTACAGTGAAGCACATCTCAAAAGCATTACATGTGCACAGGGCTGGGTAATACTGTCACTGATATACTCTCCTGCACAGGTGTGCTCTCTATGAAACACACCTGAGCGGCGTTAGTTGCACGCAGGGCTCTGTAATATAGTCAATCATATACTCTGCTGTACAGGTGTACCTCAGACCCATATATTATGGTTACTTTGGTTCTTGGCTCTGCAGATGCCCTCACAGTGAGGTGCGGTACATCAAAGAGGCTTTATGTGTACATAGGTCCAGCTAACACTATTACTGCCCCTCTCACCTACGCAGGTTTGCTTACAGTGATGCACACCTGAGAGTCTACACCTGCACAAAACCATAAATAACACTAATACTGCAGCTCTCACCTGCACAAGTGTACTTACAGTGATGCCCTCCTGAGAGTCTACAACTGCACAGAACCATATATAACACTGTTACTGCGGCTCTCACCTGTACAGGTGTACTTACAGTGATGCACGCCTGACCATCCACCTACACAGAACCATATCTAACACAATAACTGCAGCTCTCATATGCACAGGAGTACACACCTTAGAGTCTGCAGCTACATATATCCATATATTTAATATAGTTACTTCAGCTCTCACTTGTACAGCTGTACTTACAGAGATGCACTCCTGAGAGTCTACATCTATACAGAACTATTTATAACACTGTTAAATCAGCAACATCTAATGGCGACGCCAAGACTACCGGGGACTATCCTGATAGCGTCTCCCCTCCTAATGAAGGCAACAAAGGCGCGACCAAAAAGTGCTGACATGAGCACAGTCCTAACTACACAGATAACAGGGAGCCTGGTAAATGTATAGGAGAGCAAAATAAACCTTACTTCTCCTACCACATAGTACATGAGAAGAAGGATCACACTAACACCGAGACATTCAAGCACCAATCCTCTAAAGTATGTTACGCTAGCGCTCTCTACCTGTGCCCAGAACAATTACCAGGTAAGAAAACACACACCTCGCTAATTGCCCAACCATGTGTTGATGGTATATCAAAACTATACCATACAAGGATTGCACAGAACCGATCAGATTAACCCCACCAGTTGAGGGACTCCACTATCACCAGCTGCTCACCAAAGCTTATACTGTACCTACGGGACCGTCCATAGAACACCCAGCAACTAGATTACGTTCACAGTGGATGCCTAGACTGCTCCCCATTGATTTAAACCGCCTTCTTCTGCCAAGATGGGCTAGACGAGACCAGAAAAAACCTCAGCACCCAACAATAACGTATGAGGGGAAATCAAAAACCCGTTGGAGGCTACCCAAGCAGATAAAATAATGCCAGAGGTGCTGGCAACGCACTCCCTTCAATTTGACAAACTGCTCACAGCAGTTCTGGATATTAAATCGACACTATAACCTAAAATAGACTCCCTGAGCATGGAGGCAGGCTACCTACGAGAAGATCATAAAAAACTGAAAGCTAGAGTGAAAAACTCTGAATCCACCTTAGCTACTCTAAGACCCACAGTCTTAGATACCGCCAAACGCCTCCAAGCATTACAAGATTAAGTGAAATTCCTGCGAGCTTGGGTTGACGACCAAGAAGGGAGATTGCAACGAAATTATGTTTGCATGGTGGGCTTACCAGAGAAATCAGAGGGCCAAAGCATGGAACTTTACTTGGAAGAATGGTTTCTTCACACCATCCTACAAGGGAAACAATACACCTTCTTCTCTGTGGAAAGAATTCACAGGGTACCCCGGGGCCCTCCTCGTCCAGGCACTCCACTTTGCCCGGTGGTAGCCCGCCTATATAACTACTGTGACAGTGACCACATACTCTAAGCTACTAGGGCTTGATGTCTGTGGATAGTAGACAGCACTCTGGTACACATCTATCCGGACTAGACATTAGAGGTGCACTGTCATAGTTCCTCCTTCCTGGAAATAAAGAAAACCTTACAAGAGCACAGCATGAAGTAAGCCGTGCAGTTCCCTGCCACACTCCATATATAATGCAAGGGAACCACTACTTTCTGCACAGCACCAGAGGAGGCATGAAACTGGCAAGACCAAAAAGGAATTTCTGTCTCGCATACAGCCACAAAAGGATCTATTTCTCCATGGCAACAACAGAAGCGCAGTAGCACTTACAATAAGCGTGGACCAAACGGCCACTCAAAGGAACAAGCAGCAAAAGAGCGGGCAAAAGCAGTGAAAGACTTAGAGAGACATGCTAGATCTCACTCTCCCTTGGGCTCGAAAGCGGAGAGCCGACCAGATGGAGTACCGCCATTGACAGAATCACAATTGACTGATATGCTAGAAAGATGCCACAGACATCTGAAGAACTGATGTAATGAACGAACACCAGCAGTTTTGGAAGGTGGCAGCCATACAGTGCACATGAACCTCAAGGGGTGAATAGGTAATGCTATAATATTATTGACATTTAATATAGATCGCAGGGGATGATATGATCCACACAGGCCACAAATGACTCTGAACATTACCCGGAGACCCCTCCAACGATTCCTTAACTCACTGATAAAGACGTTGTTCTGGTTTTTGATTAGGGTTTTACTTATCACAGCATATAAGTCCAAATGGCTGGTCCTCCATTGATGTACTAGCCTGGGAAAGGGAGTTGGATATTGTTACTAATGGTTATTTATTGTTTGTGTAAAAGAGGGGAATTTGTAATCTACAATGTATGGGGTTTCTTCAATAGCATCCGAATATGTGGGTTTGACAGGTGGACGGAAATTGCTGGAGCGATGTACACTAGGACAAATCTGTATTTGGCAATATGACCTCGATGAATCAGACACAGACCTCCAATATAATACTGTTTACTTGGAATGTCCGAGGTTAAGCAGGCTACACTAAACGGTATTGAGTCTATCAATATCTGTGGGGACGAAAGATTACTATAGCATTGCTACAAGAAACACGCCTCACATCCCAGACACTAGAATCCATGCCTAAACGCTGGAGAGAAGCCCTAATAGGAATCCTACTTCCTCTGGCTATGCATTGAGCATTGATATGGGTAGCAACTAGCACACTGCTAGAAAATTCACACACTCTCGTTGACCCAGAGGGCCGATATGCTACACTGGAGGGGTGACTCTATGGACTCCCGTTGTCAGTGGTTTCACTATATGCACCTAACTAGGGCCAATCAACCTATCTACAATCTCTGACACCAGCCTTGCTACTCAATCCATTAGCCCCGACGTATTGGGCGGGAGACTTTAACTGTGCTCCTGACTTGTCAAACAATGGCTCATCTCCACCACTGTAGGGCGCCCACTCGATTAGACTCGCCAAACATCTACGGGCATGGGAAGATAACCTTAATGTACAAGAATCATGGAAAAGCCTTCATCCTACCCTCTGGGAATTTCACACTGCTCTGGACAATCTCCACACCAGAATAGATCTCATATGCTGCACTAGGCAGCTATTGCCAAAGTATCCTGAGCAGAATACCTTGGTCGCACTCTATCAGACCAAGGCCCCCTACAACTACAACTGAAATAGGGAAGAAGTAAACCTCTAGGCCTATGTGGTGCTCGCCACTGGAGGCGCTACAAGACACCCCACTTTGCTCTTCCATGTCAGACACAATTAAAACGTATTTCCACAACAACGAAGACACTGCATCTGGGGTCAAAATAGAATGGGATGCATTCAAATTAGTATTAAGAGGACATATGATAAATGCAGTATGTGGAACCCGAAAGACCTTCCGTAAAGAATTAACTACCCTGGAACTGGAGATTTGAGAATGCAAGTGAGCATTTTTCTAGTGATTGAGCATCTGCAACCACCTTAGCACAGACTAGATTGAAACACACAACAACACTACAACAACTAGAAGCTCTAGACTACAGAGAATACCAAGCTAGGAAGCACATGGAGGAGGAGAAAGCAGGCCACCTATTGGCATGACTACTCAAAACCGAATCACCTAGGACTCCAATCACAGCCATACATAATAAGGAGGGAAACTTAGTCAACACTCAAGATGTCATCAAGCCTTCTACTCTTATTATGTGACTTGCTATATAAAGACCCCCTGCGAACGAGCCAACATAAACACAGTTATTCTTAGAGAATATAAATCTCCCTCGCATTCCACTAGCAAACTACTCTGAATTAGAATCACTGATCTTGGAAAACCGAAATTGTAAATGCCATCCGGCAGGTGGCAAACAGCACGGAGCAGATGATTTTCCAATAGACTTCTACATTGCCTTCCACACACAATTAGCTCTCAGATTGCTCCGAATACATACGGACTCCTATGAGATGGGCGTACTGCCCTCCTCACTCCATGAAGCCATTCTGGTGGTGCTACCTAAACCAGGGAGACCCACTGTTGCTTACCTCCTACCGCCCACCGCCCACTGTGCCTTTTGTATTCTGAATACAAGATATCGGGCACAACTCTGGCTAATCGTCTAATAGCAGTATCCCAATTGGTGGTACATAGTTACCAGAATGGTTTGATTCCTAGCAGAAATACTTTTCTTAACCTACGCAGACTTTTCTTGCTCTTTTACTCGGCAGGCACTACAGATGTCCCATCCTGGATAGCCTCACTCGATATTGAGAAGGCATTTGATACCTTAGGCTGGCATTAATTGCATGCAGTGCTGATTGGATATGGAATAGGACCGCACTTCCTGAAATGGATCACATTGCTATATAACTCGCCTACAGCACGAGTAAAAAATGGGCACAGTAATCTTGGAGCCATTTGATGTAGGGCCCGGCACCCGGCAAGGTTATCACTGATCCTCTTCGCGCTGGTATTGAAACCGCTGGCATGCGTGTTATGTACACATGCTGCGGACTGGGGTATTAGGGCATACAACCAATGGCATGTGATCTACCTATATGCGGATGATGCACTAATATATTTGTGTGCTGATCCAGCAGTGACCAACGAGTTAATGCAGCTGCTGAAAAGGCTTGGGCAGTTATCAGGTCTGAGGGTTAACTGGGACAAATCACAACTATTTCCTATGACACCTCTAAGTCTAGAGCAGTAAAGGCAGCTACCTCAGGCTCCACTCCCCTGGTCCTGTAACGCTTTTAAATACCTAGGAGTTCAAATGTAACATGAGCCATCGGATCTGCTGGAAGGCAACATAGGCAGAGAACTTACTAACACTCAGTCCTCCACAAAGTTCTGGACAGACCTTTTGCTCTCTCTCCTGGGGAGCATAGCAATGTCCACAATTCTACCTGTGCCCAGATTGTTATTTTTTTTGCTGCTCTCCCCTTGGTTCTGCCACTAACTTTTTTTCTAGATATTACCTCAATGTTGACATAACTGGTATGGGGAAAAATAGGGCCCGAGTTTCTCTTACAAAGCTTTATGCACCATTGACTGAAGGAGGATTGGGTGCCAATATTTTGCGGCATCCCGATTGCAATGGCCAATGCGGTGGTTGGCGGGCTACAATCTGACAGAACTAGGTGTAAGAAAGTAGCTCTGTATATACTGGACAAAAGTAAGGTACAGTGTGCACAGAGTCCACAGTCCCCAGAGGTTTGGCAGAGGCTAAATTTAGATATAACCTTACTCTCTAAAGTTGTAGCTTGGTCGAGCAGTAAGGCAGTATCAGAGGACAGTGTAAAGCATTTGTTGTGCACACTCAGCCAGCAAATGGTCTCAGACACTCAAGAACTGAACTCTAGGACAATTGTTTTGTATATAAAAATACATAGTTACTTTATTTTAGAACCACAGTAGGTATCATAAATACTTTCTCAGAATGAGATGTTGCAATTGAATACTTTCAAATAGCAGTTGACTTTTAAATGCAATAGTTACAGTTGTTGCAATATGCAACACAAGTTTAAACACAAAATAACATTCATCTCAATCGGGAGTTTTAAGTAAATGCAATAAAATCACTTTACAAATGTTTTTCTTACTCAGGGCTGGATCCTGGGTTCCGCCCTGGTGCATTTCCTGTAAACAGTTGAAAGAAATCGTTTTTGTTACACAGGCAATTTTTAAGGAATATTTGAAAGTTTTGAAAATCGACACTTTGAAGAAATTCTGGCAAAAACCAAACAATGTATTCCTATAGAGGAAAATTGGGTTAACAGTAATTCACGGTTATAATTACTTTTTAGGTTTAGTGCTGGGCTCATAGGTACCATTTCAAAAAATGGGGTTTCCTGGACCTGGGCACTTAGTGGTACAAAAGACAGTGGTCCTAGAACCTGATTTATAAGAGCAGTCAATCAGATAACCTAATTGGTACAATTAGTTAGTGTAAATCGGAGATGTAAAGGATATATTTAAGAAAAGCTCCTTAAACCTAAGTCAAATATGTATACATCAAATGAACACAAATGCAACAAACCAAAACCTGTATTCACCAAGCGATTTTATACACTTATTTTCTGGTGAAAGATCAAATTGAATTCAATCAATCAGCTGGAGGGGTGACTTAGGTATGCCAGGGCAGTGTGTTTGTGGGCATGGCACACAGTGTTCCATGTTAACTCTCTGAATAGCACCAAGACACTCAGCCTGCAAAGGCAGTGTGTGTGTGTGTCAGGGCACAGGGCCCCTAAGGGTGGCGCAATATGTGCTGCACCCTTAGGGGCCTTCTCTGGTCACAGTACCCTGGGTACCTAGGGTACCATTTACCAGGGGCTTACCTGTGGCCAGAGATGCCAATTGGGTTTAGGTTTCAATACAGTTTTAGGGAAGGAACACAGGCCCTGGGTACCTGATTGGCAGGAGCCCAGGGCACACTCAGTCAAAGTACATCAGCAATTCAACAAAATGTAGGGGCATACCATGCAAGAAAGATGGCACTGTCTCACACTAGGGCACTGGGCAACAGGATTACACTAACACACAGTATTAGACTGGATTGATGGGCTCCGAGACCCCGATTCTATAAAAGAGAAACAGGGAATATTTTAATGAACACTGCTTGCTATTTTTGGGCTCACTACGTGCAGAAGAGATGAAGTTTTCCACCATATGCCTCAGACCTACCTCTTTGGGTACTACCCTGTCAAATGAGAATGGCGTGCCGAGCAGAGAGGGCGACTGGGAAGGAGCGGGTAAAACCACATGGGTCAACCTGCTCACTGACACAGTTTTTAGTATGTTTGAGGAACTAGTAGATGATTATGGGGTACCTCCTGGTTCCTTTCTATTATAAGCATCCCTCACACAACAACCACATAAGACATGGGACAGAACACATGAGGTACCAGAGACAGACATCTCACTTGCTCTAAAGGTAACTCACCCATGGCTCTGGTCACCGGGCCCTCACAATGCTATTCATTTGTATAAGAAAAGGCACGGCAATCCCGTTAATCTCGCTCCATATCTACTAGGACACAGCACTTTCAACACCATTGAAAGACAAACAATGGGAACAATGCCTGAAATTATCTCAACAAATGCAAGACTAAAGTACACTCAATTTAATTACCTACATCACACGTATCTCCCCCCTAGAGACTACCTGACATCCACAGATATGTGTCCTAGTTGCTCCAGTGAAGGAGCCACCTTCATACGCATGGTATGGTACTGCCAAGGATTCGTAGGATACTGGAAGATGATAGCGGAAACACTTACAGAGGCAGTGGGTAAAGGGATAGCTTTAGATGCCAGACATTTTCTCCTCGGTATCACTAAATGATCATCCAAAACCCAAACCTTAAACAAATTCCTGGACCTCTCCTTAGGAGTAGCCAATCGTAGACTAGCTATGTCTTGGAAGTCCCCCATGGCCCCATCGATTCGAGTGTGGCTAAATGATTTACGCAAAGCCCTGGTTTCTGACCTTGAGATATCACGTGATAATATACCAGGTCACACATTATTACCTGACCCTCCTGACTGGAAAGCTTAGCTAACAGTAGTTGTAGCAAAATTGTCGAGGGAACCAGCAGGAGTACGCAACACTTCAGAACCAAACAACAGATAAAGAAATTTATGATACGATGAAGACCAAACTCCACATCCCGTTGACGTACCATAATTCATACACTGCTCCAACTGGAAACCCAACTCACCCACTGCTAAAGACGAAACACAGTACACACACAATACACAGGAACCTGACTAAAGAGGCAACAACAAAACAAAAGGATACATTTATTATACAAATTGTGCCTCTAGTTCTTCTTCTTTTTATTTGTTATGCAACTAAAATATTTCTAAAAATGTATTGTAACACTAGGAAAGTTGAATCTCTTTCTGTAAAGATGTGGAGTGCAATGCATTACCCAACCTAAGATTGGTTACTATACTTATACCGCCTATCTTATGCTTCATAAAACTATTGTATTGTGAACACTCAAGGTTTCTCGTGATCTGAAAGACTGGCTTTAGGATAGGATAGGATATATGTTTATGGAGCGCTCAATTGCCATGACGTCTTGGCGCTAGTGTATGCGAAAGGAAGTACGACCTGTGCTACCAGGAGGACTAGGTGGTAGTGAACAGCCATGTTTTCAAGTCATTTAGATTTAGAAAAGAAATAAAGAGATATTTAGAAAATAAAGAAATATTCAAGAACAAAAAAAACACTGTTAGATCAGCACTTACACAGAACCATATATAGCACTGTTACTGAGGCTCTCACCTGCAAAGGTGTAGTTACAGTGATGCACTCCTGAGAGTTTGCACCTACACTCTCAAAATTCTCAGAGGTCTGAAATTAGGCTCGCCTTCTGACCCCTGCGGGGCCAGATTGCCAGCATCGGCTGCTGAGATCATTAACCTGGAGGTTAATATGATCGTCAACACGTCTCTCCAGAAAGCCCTTGTCCCGGAGGGATGGAAGCAGACGAAAATCCTCCCTCTGCTGAAAACGCCCTCACTGGATCCTTCGATTCTTGGTAATTATCGTCCTATTTTCCTTTTGCCCAGTCTGACTAAGGTGTGTGAGAAGGTTGTGAGGTTGTGAGGGCGCTGCCTTATTGCACCCTGCCCAGTCAGGGTTTCATGCATCTTACAGCACGGAGTCTGCATTGGTTGAGGTCCCTGAGGCGTTTCACGAGTGTTTGGACGCCGGCCAGAGGGCTGCAATGATTATGCTGGATCTCTCGGCGGCATTCAACGCGGTGCCCCACTCCCTGCTTCTTGCACGGCTCTCTGCGATCGGCCTTTCTGGCACCGCCTGGGGCTGGCTCAGATCTTTCCCGGAGTGCAGGACGCAGCAGTTCAGGCTGCAGTTGTTCTCATCCGCACCTCTTCCAGTGACTATGGTTGTTCCACAGGGGTCATCCCTTAACCCACTCCTTTTTAACATGTATGTCACCCCCTAATTTATTTGGCAGAGAGGTTTGGGGCTAGGGTGATGGCCTATGCGGATGATACCCTACTCCTGTTCACTTGGGGCACGGAAGATACCTTGGTCTCTTCTGTCCAAAATTGTTTGTACTCAGTGTTTCACTGGCTCGCTGCGGCACAGCTGAAGTGCAACGAGGAAAAATCAGAGATTCTTCTGTATGGCAAATTCCCGGATAACTTTAGAGAGGTGCTGTGGCCATCTGGATTTCCCTTACCTACCTCAAAGGGCATCTCTGCTAAGAATATGGTGGTGTGGTCCATCCAGATCAAGAGGCTGGCAGGCACCTGCTTTGCAACACTGAAAATGTTCCTTCCTCTCCTTCCTAGATCTGCGAAGGAAACGGTTGTCCGTGCTTTGTTCCTCTCTTGCCTAGAGTACGCCAATGCGCTTTACGTTGGTACTCCGGGCTATCTTCTGAATAAGCTTCAAGTCATGCAAAATTCAGCCACCAGGCTTCTGCTGGATCTCTCCAGCAGATGCAGCGTGCGTTCCCACCTGCAAACATTGTACTGGCTTCCTACTGAGGTGCGGGTCCATTTTAAAATTCTCATCCTTGCTCACAATGCCCTCTATGGCATTGGGCCTATTTATTTACAGAAGAGTTTTTCCTTCAGGCCTGGATTGTCAATTACGTTCTTCCTCACAACTTTTGGCCCGGACCCCACGGTTCACCCGCCAGAGGCTGGGAGGGAGTTCCCTTGCCTTGAAGGCTGCACAGGCTTGGAATGCCTTTCCACTAGCTTAATGCTGTATTCACGATTCTGTAGACTTTAAGAGAACGCTGAAAACTCTTCTCTTTTACCCTCAATTTTTACAGACTCACAACTCTTTCCTGATCGCACAGGGACACTCTTTGGAGTAGCTGTGCGCGCTACAAAAGCAAATAACATAACATAACACAGAACTATATATAACACTGTTACTGCAGCTCTCACTTGCACAGGTGTACACACCTGTGAGTCTAAATCTGCACAGCCCATATATATTTAACTCTAATACTGTGGCTCTCACCATCACAGGTATACGTACAGTGATGCACACCTGAGAGTCTACACCTGCACAGGACCATATATAACACTGTTACTGCAGCTCTCACCTGCACCTGCACTCAGCTCTATATACCATCGTTAAAGGAGGTCTCACCTGTACAGGTAAGCCCCAGCAGGTGCTCAGCAGACACACTGCGACCAGAGCCCATCCTCTGCTGTCCATCCTCGGGTTCTGGGCAGTGCTCAGGTCACCAGAGGACAATGTTTCTTCCTTCAGTGTGATGCTTTGCTGACCCCAGACCAGTCCTTTATATACTCAGAAGAGGCTGAGCATCCTCCAATCAGCACTCAGCCCTAAGGATGACATCTCTTTCTGCACAGGTCACAAGGTGTGTCTGTCCTGGAGAGGATGTCCTGGGATCGCCTGAGGTGCCATAACCAAGATAACAAGCAGCTTTTAAGTGTGGCAAATCTGGTTGTGCCATATCCTGCAACGTGATATATTCTTGTTTGAAAATCTTTCACTCTGTTTATCTTTCTTGTAGGAGGGTGGATTTGTGATTGGACACAGGCGCACCTTCAAGGGTTTGGCTTCTCAAACAACAACAAAAGTCCTCGAGGCACCGAAAGACCCGTATTGGAGAAGATCACAAAATGTGCATTCAATGAACTGGACTTGCATCTGAGTACAGTTGATTTTTCATGTAAAGTTTGGTAGCTTTGTAGATAGATCAGAGTTAAACCGTTGTAAATTGAAGGCAGGGTGGAAAGATGAAAGGAAGAGTAGGAGGATGAAAAGCAGAGTAGGAGGATGAAAGGCAGAGTTTTACGTTGAAGGCACAGTTTTAGGATGAAATGCAGAGTAGTAGGATAAAAGGCAGAGCGTGAGGATCATGGGAAGGGTGGGAGGATTAAAGAAAGAGTGTAGGAACTAAAGGTAGAGTTGATGGACAAAAGGCAGACTTTAAGGATGAAGGCAGAGTAGTAGGATGAAAGACGGAGTAGTAGGAGTGTAGGATTGAAAGTCAGAGTAGGAGGATGAAAGGCAGAGTAGTGGGATGAAACGAAGGGTGGAAGTATGAAAGGCAGGGTTAGAGGATGAAAAGATGGATGGAAGGGTCGATGAAAAACATAGGAGGAGGCTGAACGAAAGGAAGGGTGGAGTGAGGAAAAGAAGGGTGGAAGGCTATATAGACATAAAAAAGGTACAAGGTTTTGGAAAGACAGAAGGAAGGGTAAAAGAAAGAGTGAAATGAAAGAAGAAAGAGTGTAAGGATGGTTTCACCAGGGACATACAACCTTCACCCTCACGAAGGGAATACGGTGCCCCCTCCTGAATTACATACCTCAATCTCAGCTCAACCTCTCCCTAATAAAGACATTCCCACTCAGTGCACGAGAGCCCGCCCACTGCTGCCAGCTTTCCACCAATAAGCACCGTCTTTAACCTCCAGTCATTTGTTTTCCTGCATAGAGCAGGCCTAGTTTTTTCACGGAGTACGATATGTTTTCTTTTGTTTTCATAGATAATTGCGGCTTCTGTTTTCTGTTTTCTTCTAGTCTACTATGTTTTCTGCCATAATGTAAAATATCTTCTGTTTCTTTCGTAGTGCATGAGTTCTTCTTTTCCTAAATGGTGCACAGAGTCTTTTTGCTTCTGTTTGCAGGTGCTTTGACTCCTGGCCTTTCTCTGTTTCCTTACAAGCATCCTGTGCTAGTTTGTGTCTTAATTTTCCCCCAATCTTTTGCTGCACAGGGAGTCATACATGGCTCTGCCAGTGCACGACACCACTGACATACTCAACCTCCAGCTGTTCCAGTACTGGACATGCACATAGCTCTGCCAATGCACCTCAACACTGACATACACAACCTCCAGCTGTTTCAGTACAGGACATGCACTTAGCTCTGACGATTCATGTCAACACTGACAAGCACAACTTCCAGCTGTTCCAGTACTGGACATACACATAGCTGTGCCTATGCACCTCAACACTGACAAGCACAACCGCCAGCTGTTCCAGTACTGGACATACACACATCGCTCTGCCAATGCACCTCAACACTGACATACACAACCTCCAGCTGTTCCAGTACTGGACATACACATAGCTCTGCCAATGCACCTCAACACTGACATACACAACCTCCAGCTGTTCCAGTACTGGACATACACAAAGCTCTGTCAATGCACCTCAACACTGACATGCACAACCTCCAGCTGTTTCAGTACTGGACATGCACTTAGCTCTGCCTATTCACCTCAACACTGACAAGTACACAACCTCTAGCTGTTCCAGTACTGGACATACACAAAGCTCTGCCGATTCATGTCAACACTGACAAGCACAACCGCCAGCTGTTCCAGTACTGGACATACACATAGCTCTGCCAATGCACCTCAACACTGACATACACAACCTCCAGCTGTTCCAGTACTGGACATACACAAAGCTCTGCCAATGCACCTCAACACTGACATACACAACCTCCAGCTGTTCCAGTACTGGACATACACAAAGCTCTGCCAATGCACCTCAACACTGACATACACAACCTCCAGCTGTTCCAGTACTGGACATACACATAGCTATGCAAGTGCACTCCTGCACTGACATGCAAAACATGCACTCATGTTGGAGGGTGGGGCACGGGAGGTCCTGGTACAGAACATCTGCTGGGCACGGACATCATATTGGCCAAACTTAGGCTTTTGTGCTATTGATCATAGATTTGCCGCCCTGGCCCGATGACCATGGGCGGATGATTTGACCGCCAAGAGAAAAGACTGGATGCCGCAGGTGTTGGTTCTGGAGGACGGGTCTGTGCAGACCACAAATCGCTTGGAGAGAATGGAAAAACTGCTGAAATCTTTGGCCATTAAAAAGGAAGACTTGGAGACACAAGGTAGGCACAATAACCTACACATCATAGGTGTTGCAGAATCCACTAACACGGTACACTTAGATCTGTTTGCTGAGAGATGTTGATGGTGGAGTGGGCACACCACTCATTATGCCCTGCCCAAATCCTGAATGCCCCCATGAGGCAGATTACTGCAAGAATGCTTAACTTCAGTGATCAGGACGTGGCCCTTTGGCTGGCACGAGAAACTGGTCCATTACAATGGCAGGGCTACACAATTTCCCTCTTCTCTGAATTCACCATAGTGGTGCAAGAAGTACATAAAACATTTGCAGATGTCAAGTCAACACTGCGCAATGCTGGGCTCGTGCTAGGGAATGCTGTACCCTGCATGCCTCAGGGTTGATGTGGATGGTAAAGCCCACTTCTTTGATACCCCGACAGCATAACAACACTCTGGAGACCGGGCGACCATCACGGTGTTCCACCCCTGATAGGTCTCCTCTGGACTTACATACCAGCGCCAGTGGGGATCTCTTCATACTGGCTGATGCTTGCAAGCGACTACCTACCTATTTCTTGTGGCACATGGCGTCATCACGTTTATGTTCCTTCAATGCAGGCGGGCAAGATCGCTTAAACTCTCGATTTCATGACTTCCATTTCTGTCAGAACTCATACCTCTACATATCCAGAGGGAATAGATTGCGACTGGGCATCTGTTGTGGCGTTCGCAGCCCCCGGTGGTATACACACCTATGATAACTGTTTTCTTTCTATGTCTTATTGAGATTTCTTATGTTGGGATTCGCTGGGCCCATGAATGCCTGGTGTGCGTGCATGGAGGGGGTGAATCCCATCATTTGCTCAGTTGACTTACAGGTATTTGTACATGACAAGCCCCCTTGAGCCAGGGTCAATAAAACTCCAGTGTGTCTTGGAACATCAGAAGCCTCAATATTCCATATAAAGGCAGACAAGTCCAGCAGTCCCAGGCACATCATAGTGCGCAGATCTTCTTTCTGCAAGAAAGGTAGCTCCCGTCTGGGGTTCACTCACTATTTTCACTATTACAGCATTAATTCCAGAGGTTTGCACCCTAATTTATAAAAACGTTGTATTCCACCACACACAATCCATCAGGGAAGAACAGGGCAGATATGCTTTGGTCACTGGGACGCTAGTAGATGACACTGGCTAATATGTATGCCCTGTTGCAAGGATTTTGCTAAAAATCAGAACTATTCCGGGGATCACGGGACATCAGCATGGAGGGACAGAGTCACCTTACCACATCAGTACCTATGGCTCAAATGCAAACTAACTCATAGTGCTCTACCTCCTCTCCTATTCTTCCAGAGAGAGAGGTTACTTAGCACCCCAGAACACAAACACGGTGAACTACCTCAGAAGTCGCAGTAACAAGTCCTCACTTTTTTTTTCTCACTTACAAATATCCACAACAAAGGTAAAGAGACACGGGTAAAGATTACAATATTTATTGAAACTAGCATGCTCTATCATGCAAAGACTGTGCTGTAATTTGGAGACCTTCTGTAAGTCAATAATGTGATTAGCACAACTTATAAACTGCCCACAATAAAAAGCCCTTCCATAGTGAATGACAAATCAGCCAAGGCCTACCTTTGCTATGGAAAAAATATATTATGCTAAAGATCTCTTTGATTAGTACCGGATCACATTCCTGAGAGTCATAATCAGTTGGTCTACATCTCAGGCTCATAGCTCATTCATCTCTGCAAGCTTCGTTGGGCTCTGTTTTTAGAAATGCAAGTGTTGACTTATATGATAAGGATTTATCTATTGTGTCAAGGTGTTAGTGTCTGACTACAGAGAAAAACAGGGCAGAATGCCGTTTGGCCTTACATGATGTACAGATTAAACCCCAGCAGAAGATCAGAATAATAATGCATGTGCATCTGATTTAAAAAATAACAACTTGGCACAAAAACAGTTTTTTTACTGCGTAACATGTGCAAAGC
The DNA here is from genome assembly GCF_964261635.1 of Lissotriton helveticus. Classification (NCBI taxonomy): domain Eukaryota; kingdom Metazoa; phylum Chordata; class Amphibia; order Caudata; family Salamandridae; genus Lissotriton; species Lissotriton helveticus. Next base: position 461,706,025 of record NC_136062.1, read on the forward strand.
ATAGCAGCCTTTTATGAATGTGCTTGGGCTAACATAAGGCAAAACCGCAGTGGATCTTATAGGGGACTCACAACTGATGTTAGAGTTTAAGTCCAACACCTTCCCTACTGATACACTGACTAGAGCTGGAATAGTAATTTATACTATTCCAAAGTTCAGCGCACCCCAAGGCAAGCCGTTGTAACCAGATGCATGGTAAAGAAACTAGTAGCCACGTCACAGTCAGGGTACTGACTGCAGTGTAAAGTCATGCATGGTAAATGCATGCAGGGTTCCATCATACAACCGACTCAATGACAATGATTGCAAGTAAAATCATCCTTTAGTGTATTAGATGGGAAATTGGGCACGCAGGCTACCTTAGGGGTTAGACTGATTAAAACAGAGCTATTGTAAGTAATGTATAACCAACCTTTTGGCAGATATAGGGGATAGTTGCTGACAATGGCCACTTCCAAGAGTCTGACGCAAACAGATAGGTTTGCTTTTGGTGCTCCGGCAGCACACCCACTGCACTGGTCCACTCGGCATCCACACAACACCTCCGCTTAAATAAATGGGGCCAGTAAAAAGTCTAGTGTTACAGTAAACAAATGATGGACAGAATACTGACAATGCAAGCATTCTCCCCCAGTCAAAAGATCTGGGTTAAATCCATCATTCTTTTGCCCACTATGCCACCCCAGTTTGGACCCAGCCATATGCAAATCAATCTTGACACTGTGCCCCATGGGAACAGTCCAGACCGAACTGCCAGGCCAGGTCCTACCTGGACTGGAAACAAGCATCCTGAGACTGGTTTCAGGGTATGCCACCCTTCTTCAGCCAGGCTAGCTTGAATCCAGTGACACAGTGAGCAAGAAAACAGACTAGAGAATGCACAGCCACAAATGGCACCTCTAGATGTCTCAAAAAGGGAACAATGGCTTGGAAACGAACAAAGTGCCAACAGTCATTATTAGCTGTTCTTCACTCCCTTTTAAGCCCCGCAAAGTTTTCAAATTCCCCTTGAGTTCCTTTTCAATGTGCAAGTCGGCAAAATGGGCAAAGAAATTAAAAACACCTAAGACGATCAGCAGGTAAGCATAAAAAGTTAAAGGTGCAGTGCAGCTCTAACTGCCAAACCAGATCCTCCCTGAACTGGAAAAACAAGCTGAACACAGCAGTTCGGGTTGGACTGTTCCCATGAGGAAGAGGGTCAAGACTGATTTGCATATGGTTGGGTCCAAACTGAGGTGGCATGGTGAGCAAAAGAGCGATGGGTTGGAGTGCTACCCCGAGCTATTGCCAGTGGTTAGACCTATAGCAATCAGTCTCCCTTCACCTTTTGTGTGTTTCATCCTCTGTCACCAAACCTCAGGTTCTGGAGCCAAGCTGAGTTGACCAGCGGATGTTTTTTTCTATGATCTGTTGATGCTTGGCCCCAACAAATATCTCCCTCCATAACCTGGAGAGTTTGAACACTGAAGTGTAAATCTTTAGAAGCCCTCCCACCTGACACATGTGCTTAACCAAATATACGACTGCTAAAAACTGAGGGTCAGATTTATCAATCTTTCACGCAATGCGGCAAGACAAGTTGCTGTGCTGTGTTGCGGTGTGTGAAGGAGAGAGCATGGGAGTGTGCCATATTTACCAATATATGGTGCATTCCTGCTCTCTGCCTGTCCCGGAGCACAATCTCCTGCATAGCGCCAATGCAGGCACCTCTGTGCCATGGGTCAAGGGGCCTGCATTGTAAGCAGGGTTGTTTTTGTGTAGGATGGAACACCTTCCTGAACAAAAGCAATCCTGTGAGGCTGGTTTCCTCTTTCGAAGTATGTTGCAAAATGCATCACACTTAGAAAGAGGAAACAACAAAGACAAATAAAGATATTCCTCCCCATAGCTCCTACCACCTGAAGGTGTTGCATGTTGAAGCATTCAGAGATCTACTAGTCTTGGTAAATTTGGGAATGCAGCAAAATCAATAGGTCGATGCATGGGAACAACCATGCTCTACCCGTGGATGCCTTCCCAGGCCATATAAATGCAAGTAAGTGATTTGCACTGCTTTGCATTACTCCAGTTTATGCAAGTAACGCAGGGCCAGGCAAGGTGTCTTTGCGTTTCTTGGTAAATCTAACCTTAGTATTGCAATGCCCTTACAACACCATGCCTGATGAAAGTGCAACACAATACTATGAGAAATGTGGCACTGAATTTATAAATCATTTTCATGAAAGAGAAGTAAGACCCACAGACACTGCAAAGACAACCTTTATACATGGGGGGATCCTCCTATTGGTGCTTGATACAAATGACATCCTGCAATTACGCAAGCTCGCCCCTTCCCCCACGACTGACCACACCCACTATTATTCACGGCACATCGTTTGTCAAATTACATCTGAAATAGGGTCCTTATGTAATATTTACCTTTCCATTTATAGCATAAATGTTTTATATCACATTGTGCGGCTTGTATCTCCCTCTGTAAAGCTGTGTGTTTGTTTCACAACATAAATGTCAGGATTGTGCCAGACTGATTCCGTGCACACCCTCAGGATATGTTGGCCTGTGTCCCTGCTAGCCACAGTGCACGATCTGTACCCCTAACCCTACAGAGCAACAAATGTGTGTGCAACCTTAGATCATGACAACCTTGATCCCCTAGAACACTTTCTTTTGGATTCTCATGCATACCCAAAGTAGTACACAAGAAATACTCAGCAAGGCTTTTCAATATTTAATAAAGCGTTGTGTTTCTTGCGTAAATTTTGTGTGCTGTGATAATTAGTAGAATGAAACAGATTTGTGTAATTAGCATCATAAGAACAGTGGAAAGGATGTACATTTCCACCATTGTGCTAAGACAGTGAATATTTGCAGGCACATCAGTACGGTGCTGTCCCTGACCTAGTTTTGCCAAGGGTGGGTGATCTGCCAAATTCCTGCAAAGGTTGACTAACATCCCATTACCCGTGGGTAAGTGTCCTCAGGCTGTCTGTCTTGGTGTAGGGCTGGCCATCCCTGGTGTTGGTACACAGGAATCAGATGAGCTGGAATTCCGAGATGTGTGCTCCTCTGCCTAAACAAGGAAGCGGCTGTGTATTTATGACAACAAACCTCATCTGGCAATGTCGCAACCACTGTCAGGAAGTCATTGTTTATTCTAGTTGGATAGCGTAGTCACCTTTCGAACAATAACATAAATAACATTTGCGCTCTGAACTTTATTCAAGTTATAGTGATAGTGTGCCTTCGAAGTGGAAATGGAACCAATGCAGATTCAGAGAATGTTATCCTGCATAGTCGCGCATGCAAATGTATGTCAAAAGTCAAAGTGTGGAAAAAAAGAGAAAGCAACTTAAGAAACGTGAGCACGTAAAATGGCAGCTTTTCTTACCGGGCCTAACCTAACCGTGAGACAACATTAGAGCCTACCTTTCTGGCTTTGCCAATGCAGGGAAAGCAAGTAACACAATAAATCCCTCTTACATTCCAAAAGAAGCACTACCGGGAAGGTGGAATCATACACCAAATAACCAATAGGGTAAATCTAAAGCCCAACCTTTGTATTTGTTAAAATGATAATAGTACAACTTGCAAACAGCTCAGCCTCCAACCAATCCCAAAAGTGAAAATGCATAAATAAATCCGTTTAGAATGACTTCATTCTTGTGCACAGCTGACAAGGTACTTCTGTCTTTGAGAAATGCCCGGGAGCTCCTCTAGTCATGGAAATACCACGACGTAATGATAACAAGCAGCTTTTTAGTGTGATGAATTGTGTTTGCAACAGACCCTGCCTTGTAATATATTCCTGATTGTAAAAACACAAGTTGCATATCCCTTCAGTAAAGAGGGTGAGTCTATGATTGGACACAGCTCCTCGTGGGCTTTGAGGCACCAACAGACCCAGATATGAGACAACCATTGATGAGACAATAAGCCCTACTAATGAGCTGTACTTGCACCTAAAATGTATATTACATTTGCTTCAAGCTGTGGTTGATATACTTTTCTAGTTATGTTCTGAAATTAGAAATGAGTTAGCGGGCTGGAGACAGAACAACAGATAAACAGACAGACAGACTGACAGGAGGGGCCAGATTCACTAATATTTGGTGCAACACAACACAACAGACAACTTGCTACGCTGTGCCTTTGTCAAATGAACAGGGTAGGAATGTGCTCTCCCTCAGTGCTTAGCAGCCTAGTGCCAATGCGGGCAACCTTGGTGCCTGCTTTACAGTCTGCATTGTTTTTGTGCAGATAGGGATACCTTTCTACACAAAAGAAATCCTAAGAGTAAAAAAGGAGAAGGCGTACCATTTTGACTCATTCACAGCTTTACTAGTGTTAGTAAGCATGGGAGTGTGCCAAAAATCATGGGTGGATGCATAGAACTCCTTCCTAGGGCAGAGTAACCCAAGGCAGTGACTTGCGCTGCCTTGTGTTACTCCAGATGTACCATGCCATGAAGAGCCATGCAGAGTGACTGGGCGTGGCATTGTAAATCTCACTTAAGGGCTTGCATTGCCCTCGCATTACCTTGCGTGAATCAAGGGCAATACCTTTCCTTGATAGATCTGGCCCCCAGGTGCTAAAAGATGGTTTTGTGAGGGGTGACCTGACCCTGCTTGCAGGTCAGGTCGCCCCCCTGCTGCCGGACATCTCCACCAGCTAAGTGCTTGCTCCTGTGTGACACGTTTCTTTGCCAGCTGCCTGCCTCGGATCTCCGCCGTGACCCGGGTCAGACCCTGCCCTCTGCTCTGTTTCCTTGACTCTGCTTCTGATTCTCTGTCTTCTGTATTGTTGTGCCTTCTTGTGCCCCATTGACTCATTGATTCCGCTTCTGACTCTCTGTCTTCTGTATCGTTCGTGCCTTCTTTTTGCCCCATCGATTCCTTGATTCTACAATCTGACTCTGTCTTTTGTATTGTTTGTGCCTCATTTTGCCCCATTCTCGCTCTCGTAGCACCCCACCCCACTTTCTCTTTGTTTTCGTCCCGCTCCTTACTCACTGATGTCCCTGAGGCCAAGCCCCCTCACCGCACCACGCCCGCCTCCCAGCTGCTCCTCCCTCCCTCCACTCCTTATATGACAGCCGCTGCTCAGACGCGCTGAAGGCGCGCCAAAGGCAAGCCCGTCTGTGCCCGTCCGCGCCTGGACAGCGCCCACTGCCAGAACCCATGGACCCCACGCACTCCACAATGCCAGACTCCGATATGACGCCAACACCCTCAACGCTCTCAACACCGGCTGAGACCACCGCTGCCTCCAGACTGCCCCAAAACGCACCCACGGACCCTTCTCCTGCGACACCTGCACCTTCATCTGCAACAGAACAACCAAGCCTCCAAGGACCGGACCCAATCAACCCGTTGCATACTCCTCAACACCCGTTCAGCACGCAAACACGCCGTCGAGCTCTGGGACCTGCTTGACACCTCCACCCCTGACGTTGCCTTTCTGACCGAGACCTGGTGGAACGACTCCTCGGCACCGGACATCGCCATAGCCATCCCAGACGGCTACAAGATCTCCCACAGGGACTGCACCAATGGAATCGGAGGAGGAATAGCCATCATCCACAAATCCACCCTCCAGGTCCACACCCTCGCAGACGACTCCCTCAACTCCGCCGAACACCTCCAGTTCCGGATCCATACCGATCCCAACACCACCCTCAGAGGAACTCTCATCTACAGTCCTCCCGGACCCCGGGCCCTGTTCAGCGACTCCAACGCCGACCTTGCCAGCACCCACGCGCTCACCTCCATGGACTACATCCTAAAATTCTACCTCGAGAACAACAACTATGGCAACTCTGCCACCCTGATCGCCAACCTCGGCCTCTGAAAACTCGTCACCGTACCCACCCACGCCGCCGGCCACAAGCTCGACCCCGTATATTCCTCAAGCACCCACGTCACCTTCCACAACACCCCCGAACTCCACTGGACCGACCATCACTGCATCCATTTCACCTTCAAGAAACCAACCACACACCACCGCACCCAACAGCTACCTCGCTGTTGCTGGAGCAAAGTCACTGAGGACCAGCTGACCTCCACCCTCGCCCAGAACCCACCCACCGACCCCACCAACCCAGACGCTGCCGCCCGTAACCTCAGACAGTGGATCGAAGACTGCGCCGACACCCTCGCCCCGCTAAAGAAACTCTCCATCAACCACCCCGGCAAGAAAGCAGCCTGGTTCACCGAAGAACTCCAGACCTACAAACGTACATGCCGGAAGCTGGAGAAGAAATGACTCCAGAACTGCACACCAGATAGCCACGCATCCCACAAGGACGCCATCTGCAGACATCACCACCTCATCAGAACAGCCAAGAGGTCTTCCTTCAAAACCCGCCTGGATAACAACGCTCACGACAGCAAAGAGCTTTTTAACATAGTGAAGGAACTCTCCAACCCCAGCGCCAACGACATCCCGCCCTCGCAGGATCTGTGCGACTCACTGGCCACCTTCTACCATCGCAAGATCGATGACATCCACGACAGTTTCAACACCCCGTCCGCTCCGACCACGACAGACCCCACCCCGAACGCCACCTGCACCAACCAGCTGACCTCCTGGTCCCATTCCAACGACGACGAGACACGCAAGGTCATGAACTCCATCCACTCAGTATCCCCGTCAGACCCCTGCCTACACCATGTTTTCAACAAAGCAGACACAACCATCGCCCCCAACTACGGAAGATCATCATCATCTACTTCGACACAGCAACATTTCCGGAAAGCTGGAAGCATGCCGAAATCAACGCCCTCCTCAAGAAGCCCAAGGCGGACCCCAAGGACCTCAAGAAGTTCCGGCCCATCTCCCTGCTCCCTTTCCCGGCGAAGATCATGGAGAAAATTGCCAACATACAGCTGACCCGCCACCTCGCGGACAACAACATCCTGGACCCATCCCAGTCCGGATTCAGATGAAACCACAGCACGAGACAGCCCTCATTGCCGCCACAGACGACATCCGGCACCAACAAGACAAGGGCAAAACTTCAGCCCTCATCCTCCTGGACCTGTCAGCCGCCTTCGACACGGTCTGCCACCGCACACTGAGAACACGCCTCCAAGAAGCCGGAATCCAGGAGAAGGCCCTGGACTGGACCACTTCCTTCCTCTCCGGCAGAACCCAGAGAGTCCGCCTCCCACCCTTCCGATCCAAAGCCACTGACCTCATCTGCGGCGTACCACAGGAATCATCCCTCAGCCCGACCCTGTTCAACGCCTACATGGCCCCCCTCGCACAAGTGGCACACCAGCACGACCTGAACATCATCTCCTACGCCGATGACACCCAGCTCATCCTCTCCCTCACCAAGGACCCACACATGCCAAAACCAACCTCCACGAGGGATTGAAGGCAGTCGCCGAGTGGATGAGGAGCAGCTGCCTGAAACGGAACTCGGACAAGATGGAAGTCCTCATTTTCGGCCCCACCCCCTCTGCCTGGGCTGACTCCTGGTGGCCGTCCACACTTGGAAGAGCACCGCCAACCACGGACCACGTACGCAACCTAGGATTCATCCTCGACTCCTCCCTCTCCATGTCAAAACAGGTCAACGCCGTCTCCTCCTCCTGCTACGCCACCCTCCGCATGCTTCGCAGGATCTACAAATGGATCCCAACCGAAACAAGAAGAACGGTGACCCAAGCCCTGGTCAGCAGCAGGCTGGACTACGGCAACGTACTCTACGCAGGAATCCCGCCCAAACACCTACAGCGGCTGCAACACATCCAGAACGCCTCCGCCCGCCTGATCCTCAACACCCCTCGACGCAGCCGCATTACCTCCCACCTAAGAGACCTGCACTGGCTCCCCGTCAACAAAAGGATCACCTTCAAGCTCCTCACCCACACACACAAAGGACTCTACAACACCGGACCAGCCTACCTGAACAACAGACTCAACTTCTACACCCCCACCCGCCAGCTCCGCTCCGCCAGCCTCGCCCTCGCTGCCGTCCCGCGCATCCAACGAACTACCTCCGGCAGCAGATCCTTGCCCTTCCTCTCTGCTAAGACCTGGAACACCCTCCCCACCCACCTGCGGCAGACCCAGGACCTGCTCAATTTCAGGAAACTCCTCAAGACCTGGTTCTTCAAGCAGTAGCAGCACCCCCTTCCCTCAGCACCTTGAGACCCCCACAGGTAAGTAGTGCGCTTTATAAATTCACTGATTGATTGATTGATTGATTGACAGGGTACCACTAACATTTTGAGTGGATGGAAAGGCACAAGTTTGAATCAAGGCAGTGGCAACACAGCCTTCCATCCTTCTGGGTTCTTTACACTGAACAACATTACATTGAGTGGCAATAGCAGCTGTTATTTTTAGCACTTAGAAATGGTCAAAGGGGTATTTAAAAATAGATTCTGATCTGAAGATGGTCAGTGCCTCACACCTGTGTGATACTGCGGTTCTATCCTCCAATTGTCACACATAGCACCTGCATCCTTAGATGCGTGGATACTAATGGGCCTTGGATTAAACTTTTTGTAATTGATTGCATTTTGCATTATGATTGTGACTCAAAATGACTGAGTATACACCATCATGCTACATTGCATAAGTGAGACTTTGTTCAAGTAAAACATCTATTGCAGGAGTGTGGGACAAACAGAAATCAAACGAACGCGAGCAGCTGTTGTTCGTATTTTGTGGAGTTTTCTGCAAAAACTCACATCATAAATGGGTGTATGGGCATACTTGACTCTGAAAAATTGTGCAAAATGTTGAAGCTCTTATTTCCTGTAATAATGTGTAGTTTTGCCTAATGGTTTGGACAACTCCCATATTCCACAAAGGAAATTATGCAGATTTCACTCAGGCCTAGTATGTAGGGCTCCTGGGACTCAGACCTGACAGATAACTACGTGAGCATCATGACATATACAAATACATGCATTGCAATGCATGCATACCCATCAGTGGCTACCATGGAACTGCTTTTTTGTATTGAAAACCCATTGTTTATGGGCAGCTATGCATCTGCATGCATGCATGTGTCATAACATATGTGTTTCTATTCACTGTGATGCCCTGGAAGCAGTTTTAGAATATTAATGTAAAAAAAAAAAGGATCAGCAAATCTAAGAACTTTAGTTCTGGTTTAGATCTTGGCAGATGGGTTACGCCATCACAATGGTGAAGGATATCCAGTCTGCCGAAATATGAATCCCATAGGATATAATGGGATTTATATTTCGGAGGACAGGATGTCCGTCACCGTTGTGACGGAGTAACCTACACCAAGATCTAAATCAGGCCCTCATCTTTTAGAGTTGAGAGCTATTGGTTTTGCATATGCTTGTTCTAAATGGAGGAACGTGAAATGCCTGAAACATTCAAAGGTCTGAAGAGCAGGTAAAAAGACTAAGGTGTAATCTGTATATGAAATCATGGCTTGTATACCATTTATTTGTAAGCCTATATAATATACAATGAAAAGTGTTTACCCATGACTACAAAGAAGGGTATAATACACTGGTTCACAAACACAATATCTTGGAAAAAAATACACTTGACAGAAATATTGTGTCAAAATTCTTGCTTACCACATATAGTGCTACTATTTTTAGGTTGAGCCCTGAGCCAGGGCGCAAGCGCCGCTCTGAGGTTAATCTGGGGTTGTTGAGTATGGGAGAGAAGCCACGCCGGATCCCCACCCATATTTTTCATTGGCTTGTGTCTTTGTCCTTTCTAAATGCTGGCTTCCAATTGGTTTATATGCTTGGTAGTCCCTCCTTATGAAGGCCATGTTGTCATTTGTATCCTTCCTTGGCTACTGGCCCCTTTACTTCTAGTGTTGCATGGTATGTGAGCACTATTTTTTCCCATTGTTCAAGCCTTCTCACCCCTTCCCCTATCACCCCCATTGTTCGTGCCTTCTGGCCCCCGGCACTCCTGTTTGCAATGCAATATATCTCGCGTAAATACGGGCCCTATTGCATTGCAAATGCTTGTTTTTCATCCAGCTGCGTCATGCATGCCGGGACGTGTACATGTAGGTAACGTCAGTCATGTTAGGCGGACCTGTCACGTTATGGCATACAAAGGCGCCCAGGAGTCAAGTGCCCGGCTGCCCTAGGGAATAGGGGGCAATTCTTCTTGTGTTAAGCAAGATGTTTCTGGCCAAACTTTAACTGCTGAATTACTAGATTCTTGTGTTAATGGGGCAGCAGTGTGTCTGATGACAGGTGTGTGAGAGGAGGGGGTGGGGGCCATGGAATTGTTGTCTGGTGTCAGCAGTAAGACTGTCGTCTAAGAAAGCCATATGTTTTTTAGGTTATATTTTGAGGGTGACACTGGATTGTATGTGGGTCTTCTGATAACGAGGCGCTGTGTAGTGGTCCTGTGCGCCAGTGGGGAGCTCTCAACTTCCCGGTAGCAGCCTCAGTGCTCCACCAGTCCAGGTTTCATCTTTGCAGTCAGGCGGTTGTGGCACATTTGAATACCGATCCCAGGGTGGAAAAAAAAAACGGCCTGGATGATCACTCACGCACGACCCTGGGAAACTCGAGAGCTCCAAGGAATGGCAGGCCAGCAGGGGCGTAACACAGGCCCCCGCAGCCCCGTTACGCCAGTGCAGGCCAGAGGTCTGTCCTAAGCTACCCCTTCCCTATGCCTTCTGCCCCTAAACCCAGAGTCTAAAACTCCTCCCCATTTCGCTCTGCTTTAAAAAAAATGATATAACCCTTCCTTGCTAACAAACGACCTAGCCATGGTAACAAGTGCAGACTGACACATATCACCTGCCATATAAAGCTATCTGGTTACCTAAATCATTGTTGAGTGCCACCTCCAGGACTGTCTTTGCTTTGCATTTTGGGACTTGTAGTCTTAGCAGTCACGCTTGGACCTAGGACACTTGATCAGGGTCTGGCTGTCCAGGCACACTCAGCACTGATGGGCACCAAGGAGGACAGCAATGGCGGACAAGAATAAAAAATACCACTGTGGAGGAGGCCTGCAGATGGAGGCCTGGGAAGCGGGCATTGCTGCTCCGGTTACCTGGGCGCCTGAGAGAGGACCGGTGCATGTATCTGCAAGCCGTGCTCTGTATGGTGACTGTGGATCAGCAGGCATGACTTCAGCCTGCTCGCAGTGGCGGCCTTAGGCATGTGCAAGCTGTGCAGCTGCACAGGGCCACCAAACCCCAGGGGCCACCACGCCAATATACATCCTTAATATAATAATCCTCTGAGGATGGATACATATTTGCGTGGTGGCCCCTGGCAGGGATTTGGCGGCCTCCGGCTCTGTTCCACTTTCAAACACCCTGACCCCACCCCCCTTTTCACTGGCCTCAGCGCTCCGCCCTGCCCGGACCCCCTCATCCGGGGCCCCCTACCTACGGTAGGGATCAGTGGGGGATCCCTTGAGAGGGGCATCCGCTGGCAGGCTCGGACACCGCACTTCATTTTTAGGGAAGAGTGCCGGCACTGATCCAGCGGCCTATAGAAAATATATCATAAACAACGCTACGCAACTTCTTAACCTATAAACAAAATTCTATACTAAACTATGGACCCATTTATAAACTTGATATATTTTTGGGCCTACTGAATCTGGTGGTCAGGTTAAATCTATATATACCTAATTTACAAACTATATACAATATTAAACATTAGCGGAAAGAATATTGTCATTATAACAAATCCTAACTATTTAAACGACCACCATTGGCGACGTGATCTAGCTAATAGTAACCTACACTTCTGAATAATCAAGACCAGCTTGTTTGTCAAAAGTAAGATTTTATTTACTAAATTATGGTATTTCAATTGATAGTTTTATAAAAGTAATTTATTAGCATTGAAGCAAGCATGATTATAAAGAAACTTGAGAAAAATACAATTTAAGCAAGTAAATCAAAATTAAAGTGAGTATTTAAAGTTTAGCATTTCTAAAACCTAAGTCCCTAACTGAGCTAAATTGATAGAAATTAAAGTAAAGTTCTTTGAGGATTCTTACGTGCTCCACGCAATGTCCGACAGCACTTCACCCTCATCGGAAAGTCAGAAAGCAGCAGCCAGCCCATCCCTAGGGGCATGACTTTTTATACCTTTCTACACTAACTAAACTACGCAAAGGAAAGTTTTCAGAAATCTTCGACGTCCCATTGGCTGAGAGTGACAAGTGACATGTCACCCACATTTCAAATCTTCCATTAGGTCACTTTTCTTAAGGACCATTGTCCTTTCCGAATGCAACCAGGAGCTTCCTAGGTTTGCAACAAATGTACAATAAAGTTCTCACTGCTTCCAATTGACTTCCGCGGATGCCAAGTTAAGGGCTGACAAAATGTTCTTTTTCGACCTTGGCCACGTCCGACAGAATGATGATAGCACGTCAGTTTTTGCTTTGTGAATGCAGCTTTTGACGAACACTTTATTTCAGAATGGGCGTTTCGTGACTTTTGCAGAAGTAAAATTCAGCTTTTAGCAACTCGAGCAAACTAGGCCCAAAAGCAGGCAACTTATGCTTTCTAGTATAAAACAAACACAAGAAAAGTATTAATGTAAAAAATAATGTAGATTCTGTATTCACCCCAGGATTTACTAATTAATTAACCCACCCGATTAATCAAATGCTACCTAGCAAATGCAAACAAATAAAGCAGCGTTTATATCTACCAGTCTTCATTAATCCATGAGACTTATGTGCACCTAGAATAGTAGAAATGACATCACACAGACAAGGAAAAGCAAAACAAGCACATGCTTCTTTTAAGTTTGCAGCAGTTAGTAGTGACAAAAACGAAAACAATAAATTATTTTATTATTTTGCACGAACAAAAAGATGCAACAATTATGCACGTTTATGAGCACACATGTTAGTCCCCTCATGTGTAAAGTTTAATCTAAGTTGTATTAGCACGACATATCACAAATCATTAATATTATTATTCATGTTATGGAAATGTGACTTCACGAGTTTAAACAAAATTTTGTTTTCTATCTCGCTCCATCAACTCCCTCATCTGGTGATTAACAAATCACCACACCAGCACCCAAAAATTTTGGTAATTTAAACTTCCGAGAAATCGATTCAAATTCATTTGTATCAGTAATCCTAAAAGTCTGTTTCTGCATAATCTTTGGAATTAGCATAACGCTCTCTATGTAACTCCTGTAATTCGATCTCCCTTTCTTCTTCTTTTCTAAGTTTATAGATTCTTTTCTTCTCTTTCAACTGCTTCTTTCTTTTATGTAACAAACAACCTATTTTGGTTAAAATAAAAATGAATACTATTATAATCAAAGGTGCCAAAATCTTGCCAAGAATTGAACTTCCAATATCGTGAAACCAGTTTTTAATTGCTTGGAACCTTTTTGAAAGTTTCCCTGTAAAATCATCTTCTTCTAAAGGAATTATCTCTGAATGCATTTGTGTAATATTCTTGATGTACATTTCAATATTCTTACTTTCGTCAGGTATATATGTGCAACAATGTTGTACATGTAAAATGCCACAGACTCCTCCCTCTTTTGCTAGGAGTATGTCTAAAGCAAGGCGGTCTTGAATTACCATGGATCTAATTGCAATAACTTCAACATTCACTAATTGGAACCCATCAGCTGTGTCAGTTGATAATCTATCAACTATAGTGGACAATTTCCTGATTCTCCCTGCATTTAAGGTTATACCAACAAAAGGTATTACTGCTTGAAAAATATCTCCCAGAACTTCAGTAAAAGTTTCTCTTTTAACTCTATTTACATAATTATGAATTTTAAACAATCCTTCTGAATCTCGGTCAACATGAAACACTTTAGGAAAAACAATTCCCACATAACAAGTGCCATACCAGTGGTCTGGAAGGTTGTAGTAGGCTTTGTCACCACAAACAAAATAAATCCCAGGAAAGATTGGATCCTTTCCACCTTTGAATCCCCAACCTCCCAAAATCTGATAAGTATCTTCACAGTTACTTGCACCTACAAAGTAATTATCAAAAAGTGTGTTATCTCTCCTAATGCAAAGCTTTCCACTAACTGGTTTGTCTATGTGAATTGCAATATTTTCAAGCATTTTGCCATTTAACTTTTCATCCTCTTTCTGCCAGAATCTAGACTTAGTCTGCTTTACTAATTCATTCCTCTTATAAATTGCTCTTCTCTCCTCAACCATATTCAAAAATTTCTTTCCTTCAGCACTTAATTTGCAAGTTAGATTATTTTTATAAGCATACTCATAAGTGAGTTCGTTAGTAACTAGGAAAAATTCTCTCATTTGCTTTGCTTTCTTATGCTTATTTAAAGCATTTTCAATCTTAATATTTGCAAAAATCTCGTCAAAATCTGAATAGTAATATTCTAAGCGTCCATTTTGATAAAATAAGCTAGTTAACACACTACATGTTACACCATAAGTGAGAGGAAGCATATTATATGTTACTCCCTCAGAAACAGAAGCAGGTAACTTAACGCAGACGTAGCAGTCTTTTGCATCCATTACTTTAACATATTCACTCAATAGCTTTGTAAATGTATTACTTGAAAAATCACTAATTGTTCTATCTTGATGAATGTTAGGCTGATGATCAATAACTTTTGTAGACGCACTATGTTTAGTTTGGCTAACCAGAGCTTTGCTTGTTATGTTAACTTTGTGTAATTCTCTGTTCATCTCCAAAGGGATAATCACAGCTAAAACCAACCAGAGCAGAATTAAAATGAGCAGACACACCAGAGTCATCTTACAGCATCTCTTAAAAACAGAACACTTTGAAGTGCTCTCCTTAACATAAGGCATTTTTGGTTAGTTTAGCCTCAAAATAAAACAAAATAAAACAAAATTTTTAAAATCTAAATTTATATTTACACCCCCCTTTTAAAATATATATATTTTTTTTTTTTAAAACCCTAAACAAGATTTCTTCGACCTTATGTCATATATAAGTTTTCTTCAACTAAACAGTTTTTCTTCGACCTTGTGTCAACTAACAAATTTTCTTCAGCCTCTTGCCAATTTAATATTTCTGTACTTCAATCATTGTCACTAATTTCTTGGATTTCGTTTTCTTCTTCACTACTACCATATATGTCAATAACGGGTGGAATTACTAAATAAGTCCACTCAGGAGACTTGTATTTTTGGTTTGGTCTTACTATTCTTTTTCCTTTTCTCGATACCACTTCAATTTTCCTTCCAACTCCAACTTCTTTTCCAGGACTCTTTTGACTACTGATTTCTTCGACTTGTTCTTTTGGTTTCTTGATCAACCTGACTCTCAATCTTCCACCAGGCCAGTAGTCTGCTCTTCTCACGTATTTCTTTTTTGGTTCAGAATTATTTGATTCTGACTTCCAAGTCCTTTTCTTTCTGTTTTCACTTTCACCATCCACGTCACTTTCTTCAGTTTCGTAGTCTGAAATTTCAATTGACTCAGGAACTTCTCTATTCGGCAATTTCACTCCTTCAGGAACTTCACTTTGTTTTCCATCACTGGTACTCGGTAATTCGTCTTCCTCCTCTTCTTCAATTACCCCCAACTTCCCAGATTTCGGATTTCTGTTCCTTATTCCAGAGCTTGTTCTCTGCCTTTCGATACTCTCCTGGTCTGAAACTTCTTTTTGTTCTGCTTCTTTGTCTTCAATAGAGACAACCGAATCCTCAGTTATCTTTCCCTTTAACAGATTCTCTTCACCTTCAGAATCTATTTCAATGATTTCCAAGTCTTTTCTTGTCAATTTTCCATTCACTGGTACAGTTTCCAGATGTCGACTTTCTTGTCGATCTTCAGAATCTGGATTTATTTCACCTTCTGTTTCGCCTTCTGCTTCAGAATCAGAATCATCTGTGGTATCACTTTCAACATCAGAACTCTCAGGAGTTGGTACTGGAATAGTATGACTAGGATGAATCCAACGTTTCAATCCTCTGCATTTTACAGCATTAGTAGTGATCAAAATTATTTGTCTAGGCTTCTGCCATCTAGGAGCTAGACAATTCCTTCTCCGATGTACTTTTGTTCTGACCCAATCGCCAGGTCTCAGATCATGTGTCAAAACCTTTTCATTTGATTGTGCTTCAGTTCCCACCTGATTAGACACAGAAGTTACCATATCAGATAACCTTTTACAGTAATCGAAAATAGCACTGTCATTTATGCTCAACAGTTTACCTACAGGTACAAAAGCTTGCCTCATAACTCTTCCCATTAAAATTTCATGAGGACTCAAACCTGTCTTTTTATCTGGTGTACTTCTTAATGACATCAAAACAAGTGGAAGAGCATCAGTCCACTTTACACCTGTTTCAAGACACATTTTTCCAATTCTGTTTTTAATTGTTCCATTAATTTGTTCAACCACCCCAGATGCCTCTGGTCTGTATGCACAGTGTATTTTCTGCTCAATGCTCAAAGCTTCGCAAATTAACTTCATCAGTTTGTTATCAAAATGGCTTCCTCCATCACTCTCAATAGTGACTGGAAAACCGTACCTTGGGATGATTTCTCTGAGCATTAGTTTTGCTACTGTAATTGAATCACAATGTCGTGTAGGGAAAGCCTCTACCCATCTTGAAAATAAGCAAACAATTACAAGCACATATTTCAAACAATTGTGTAAGGGCATTTCGATGAAATCCATTTGTAACCTGGTAAAGGGACCACCCTCTCGACCAATTATTCCTGTCCCCACCACTGATTTTCTGTTTGGATTCATTTGTTGGCATGACAAACACCTTTGACAAAAAGATTCTGCAATAGTTCTGAACTTAGTATTGAACCATGTTTCTCTGAAAAGTCTAACCATAGAATCTCTTCCTAGATGTGCTGGACCATGATATAATCTGGCCATGTCAGCAATCAAGCAATTTGGTAAGACTACTCTGCCATCTTTGTAAACCCACACTCCATCTTCTTCACGTGGTCTACAATCTGATCTTAACCACAAGTCTTTTTCTTCATCTTCTGCTTCATTTTGTAAATCTCTAATCTCATGCCATGTTTCTACAACTGTTGTTAGCATTAATGAATTTGAATCAGTTTCTTTACTCCTTTCCCGATTGTATGAATAATTTTTTCTTGCGCCGTATTTAGCTGTTTCATCTGCGAAGGCATTGCCCTTGGAAATATAATCAACTCCTCTAGTGTGCGCTGCACACTTAACAATGGCGATTTCTTTCGGCAATTGTATTGCTTCAATTAATCTCCTAATGAAAACTGCATTTTTAATTGGTGATCCTGCTGATGTCATGTATCCTCTCTGTGACCAGAGTTGTCCATAATCATGCACAACTCCATACCCATACTGACTATCAGTAATGATGGTAACTCTTTTATCTTTTGATATTTCACATGCACGAATCAAAGCAATTAATTCAGCCACTTGTGCTGAACGAACTCCTTCAAGACATGATGCTTCTTCGACATCTTTAACTGTACAAACTGAATATGAAGCTTTCAAGACACCTCCTTCGGATCTTAAGCATGAGCCATCTACAAAGTAGACAAAATCCGATTCAGATAAAGGTCTGTCTTTGATGTCTTTTCTTGGTTTAGTGCAGAATTCCATGACATCTAAACATTCATGTTCTGTTTCAATGTCATCAACAATTTCAGAATCAGGCAGTAATGTAGAAGGATTCAGATTCAAACATCTTGAAATCGAAACATTATCTGCTCCTAGTATGATTTTCTCATACTTTGTCAATCTGCTACTTGTTAAATGCTGAGTCTTACCTCTTGTCAGTAATATTTCTACTGAATGAGGCACAAAAACTTTCACAGGAAATCCCATAATGATCCCCTCACTTTGTTCGAGACTAATACTTGTAGCTGCAACTGCTTTTAAGCAACCTGGTAATGCTTTTGCAATTGGATCAAGAACTGCAGAGAAGTATGCAATAGGTTTCTTTAGATTTCCGTGTCTCTGAATCAACACAGATAATGCACATCCTTCTCTCTCACTGCAATACAGTTCAAAATCTTTCTCATAATTTGGCATACCTAAAGCAGGGGCTTGGCATAAGCTCTTTTTCAGGTTCTCAAAAGAATCCATCTCAGCATCATTGAGAATAATTGGATCTTTTACATCTGACTTTGTCAGTCTTTGTAGTGGTTTTGCAATTACTGAAAATCCACTTATCCATTGTCGACAGTAACCAACCATTCCCAAGAACATTCTGACCTGTCTTTGTGTTCTTGGTGGTAACATTGCTTGAATCATTTTTATTCTCTCTATTGTTACTTGTCTTTTTCCCTTTGCAATTCTGTGACCAAGATATTTTACTTCTTGTTTGCAAAACTGTAGTTTTGCTGGGGACACTTTATGTCCTTCTTCTGCAAGGCGATTTAACAGAATTATTGTGTCTGTCACACAATTTTCTCTTGTCTTTGCAGCTATCAACAGATCATCAATATACTGCACTAACGTAGACCTACCAGGTAAGTCTAGGTCTTCTAATGATCTTTTTAACAGTTCATTAAAGATTGAAGGACTTTCTGTATAGCCCTGTGGGATTCTTGACCATCCGAGGGTCTTACCTTGGAATCTGAAAGCAAAGATTTCATAACTGTCTGGATGTAAGGGGACAGTAAAAAATGCATTGCAAAGATCAATGACTGTATACCATTCAGCATCATGTGGAATCTGATATAGAATTACTGCTGGATTTGGAACCACAGGACAACATGGAACGACAATTTGATTAACCTTTCTCAAATCTTGTACGATTCTAAATGTTCCATTTGACTTTTTAACTCCCATAATTGGTGAATTACAAGGACTACTCTCCATTTCTTTTAATACACCTTGTTTGATTAATTTTTCAATTATAGGTGTAATACCTTCAATTGTTTCTGCTTTCATTTTATACTGTGGAATGTTAGGAAATTCTATTCCCTGTTTCAATGTAATTTTTACTGGATCTACGTTTTTCATTAGACCCATCTCGTTCCCAGTAAAATCCCATATATCAGATTTCACTGTTTCCTTGAGCTCTTCAGGTAAATCCTTTTCTTCAAATGCAGGAAACAATTTTGTTTCTTCTGCTTCCATCATCATCATTGTCATTCTGTATAAACCATCTTCCTCCATTGTTTGTAACTCAACTCCATCAGGAGAACAATATATTCTACAATTCATTTTACATAGGATGTCTCTGCCTAATAGATTCACTGGACTACTATTACAAACCACAAATCTGTGTTTGTCTCTGTAATTTCCAATTTCAACTGGAACTGGATCAGTTAAGTCAGTTTTAATTTGCTGATTACTTACTCCGACAACTTGGATGGTATCCCCAGAGAGAGGTAGGTTTTCAATTTCCACTGATCTAACAGTAGAACGGGTAGCACCAGTGTCCACTAGAAAAGTGATGTCTACATCATTAACTTTCCCGTTTACAAAAGGACCAGACTGGTCAACCTCAAGAGTGGCTCCAACAACACACTCTTCCTCCTCTCTCGGGCACCGTCAGCAATAATCATCAGAATCGCTGTCTTGACTTTCTGCTAATAAAAACTGTTGTGAAGCATTTTGCATTTGAACTCTTTGCTGCTTTTGCTGTTTTTGCGGTTTTATTACCTGTTCACTTCCCTGAAATCCCACGTTTGGATTATATTTTTGGACTCCCCCACAATTCGGAAAAGGTGGTTGTGGCAATTGATCCTGACGATTATTCACCTGTTGCTGTTGTTGTTGCTGCAACTGTCGCTGAATGTTTAACTCGTTTAACCCCTGTTGCATCTGTAGCTGTCGCTGCAGGTCAACACCATTCTGCATCTGTGGATTTAATAAGGGATTCTTTAAGTTTTTAGGAGGATGAGGACATTCGTCTCTCCAATGTCCAATTTCGCCACAATTAAAACAAGGTAATCTTTGTTTCAACTCCTCAATCTTTGGGCTAAATTTCTTTGGGAAATTATTACTTTTAAACTTTCCTTGTATCTGGTTTGTATTTCCAGTTTGAACAAAATTAGTGTTCTTATTACCCATGCTGGCAATCTGTTGCTCAGCCACTTTTACCTGAGCCCACATGGCTTTCTCCTTGAGCTTCTTCTGTCTCACTTCCAATTCATCACTGCAATACTTAGCCTTTCTTAGAATATCATCTACAGAAAGTGATTGCCATCCTACAATGCTATTTCTGATCATTTCTCCAATTTCAGGCTTTAGTCCATAAACAAATCTATATACAAAATGACTCATATCCTTTTCATCTAGTTTTTCATAACCACTGTATTGTTTAAAGATTAACAGTAGTCTTTCATAAAAAGAATGAACTGATTCTTTTGTTTCCTGTTCTGTCCTTTCTATTTTAACCCAATCGACTTCTTTGGGTGGAATTTTGTTTTTCATCCAAACAATCACCTTTTCATAAAAATCCATTACAAGAGGATTAGGAGCACCTGTTTCTTTGATTCGCTCAGGTTCTGTTTTTGGCCAACTAATCGATATTTTGCATTCTGTCCAAAGATCTGATGGAACGACAATGTCAAAAAATCCATCTAAATCAATCCACAGAACTTTTGACACTTTGATAAATCTATCTACTTGTCTGTACCATTCCACTGGTTTTTCCCTCAATTTTGGAAAGTCATTTGTAAACAACAGAATGTCCTGTCTTGACCAAGGGACATGAACATATCCTCCGCCTGCAATTTCTCTCATTGGAAATTGTTTTGACAATTTTTCCAATCTTTCATCTTCCTTCTTTTTCGTTCATTTTACTCTCCACTTATTCAGTTCTCCTAGCTTTTTGATATAAACAATCAAATCTTTTATATGTACTATTCTTCCCATTGAGTTCAAACTCTCAATGTCACTTTCTGAAAAGTCTAATCTGTAATGTTTCGCAAAATTCTTTTGTTTGCTCACATCGATTTCAAGTTCCGCTGCTAGATCCTCTAGTTGATCATATTTATTTTTTGTTTTCCACTGAATGCTTTTGCAAATGAACAGTAGTTCATCATCTCGATAGTAATTTAAACTATCTGGACCGATTGTTCCGATTATTAATTCTTCGATATTCGCTTTTAATTT
Organism: Lissotriton helveticus; assembly: GCF_964261635.1. Lineage (NCBI taxonomy): Eukaryota > Metazoa > Chordata > Amphibia > Caudata > Salamandridae > Lissotriton > Lissotriton helveticus. Next base: position 461,727,042 of record NC_136062.1, read on the forward strand.
GGCCACATCAAGTTTTGGTGTGGTTACCCTGACTTCAGGACTCCCTATATCTGATATAGCACCCATTGGTGTTTTCGGAGATAAATCCTCATTAAAGGTTAAATCAGGCATTCTTGATCTAGAAGAGTTTATTTCAGATAAGTCTGAATAAAATTTTTCAGCAACTTTTTGAATTTCTGCATTTAAAGGAATAGTTAATCCTGTCTTGTTTGTTTCTTTTTGGTCAAATACAGGCTGAACAGGACCAATCGTTACTGGAACTGTCACAGCTTCCATGCCTTTTGTCATTCTTCTTATTAATTCTTCTTTAGATCTTAAATATTCATTAGAATCGACATCTTCAACATTTCTTGCCTCTCTTGTATAATCTTTTGGAGCTTCTCTTGCCCTTGGAGCCATTGTGAAATGTCTACCTTCATTTCGAGCATTATCAAATTCTGGTCTTCTAGGAGTTTCAATGATTTCACAATTATTTGGATAAAGTTTAGGAGCTTCATTAATTGGAGGTGCACTCGGTGAAGTTTCAGTAGAAACCACCGGAGTAGACCATGATCTAGGGGGTCTCAAAGGTTGATTCTTTCTAGCTGTAGTATATATTTCTTCCATAACTGCATCCTCAGATTCACTTTCCATAGATTTCCCTGTAGGAGTACCCATTACCATTTCTTGAATTAAATACAATCCTTCACTCATGTTTCCTTGTCTCCACATTCGTAATCTATCTTCATGAGTTTCTCTTCTCCAAGGTGGATTTTTAGAAGGTCTTTTAATTCCACTAGCTACTCTTTGTAACTGATACATCTCATCTTCCCACTCAACTAAAGCTTCAAACTGAGTTGGTCTCGGTTTTGGAATAAGAGCATTAATTTTCTCTCGTAAATTTCTCAAAACTTTTACGTTAAATGAACCATCATCAGGCCAAGTTAAAACACCGTCGTTCTTAGTATAGCGTTTCCAACTATCAAACCATAAGACAGTATGATATCCATATTCACCTTCCATGTACGCTGCAGGTGTTTTATACTTATGAAGTAGTTTACCACCTCGCGTTTCAATTTTCTTGTCAGGTGAAAATAAATTTTTAAATTTCTGAAATAATGTTGGCTTTTTATCAACATGTTTAAAATGATAACTCATTTTTAAGAGTTAAATCTAATTCACAAAATCGTTCATAAATTATTTCCGGGATGTTCCGCAAAACAACCAATCCGTGCGCGAAACACACCGACAAGCCAATGACAGTTGAGTTACGTCACTTTTCTGCTCAACCAATAAAAATGGAGTTTTCCTAAAGAACCAATTAGCTTACAGATCGTCAGAGACTCAAGAGCCAATCAGAGTATAGTTAGTGACGTAGGTCACCCAATCCCAGCGCGGCTCCGTGACGTACACAGCAGCTGCGGTTTCTCGTTTCTCACTTTTGGCGCTTACCCCTCCTTCACAAAATCTTTTCACAGCGCCATTTTAAGAACACTTTTCAGTGTAAATTAATTCTTAACAATGACTATAAGGACATCATCTGTTCGTTTCACTATTTAGAATAGTTTACATACATTCAAGTATCCACACTTCGGAATAGACGGCGCTATTCACACTAAGGATAATTTTCAATTGTCAGTAGAGTAACCTTTACCCCACCCTTCTAACACGTATAATTATGAACTCGCTTTCCTCTGAACGCACCGCGAAGTGACAGTTCTAAGAGTTCCACTTGAACATAAAATACAAATCAAGCTCGCACTTTTACACGGAAATTTCCCTAATTTCGAACACACATGAAATCCGTACAGGACTCTCACCTGTTTATAGAGATCATGCACCGTTAGCAAAATAACGACGTTATCCGTACAGGGCTCTCACCTGTTTATAGATATGAAACATGTACCCGTACAGGACTCTAACCTGTTTATAGATAATCATGCACCGACGCTACTTTACCCTTCACTCAAGCTCGGATATAACTAATACTCTTATCACAGTGAGTTTTATGGAAGGCGCTTTGTCCCTATTCTCATGCTGCTCTAATTTCTTAGAAAACCCTCACTATACAAGATTCACACCTAGCCCTAAAACTGTGTTGCACGGCGACAACACTATGGTACACGGCGATACCTCTTGTGATACTCGGCGATATCACTACAAACAGAACAGATGGCTTGCGTGACTAATTTCTCGCCACACAATCTATACCGGTATAGCTTACAGATAGCACGAAAAACGAACTCAACATGTGTTAAAACATCGATCCTATTTCCATACCATAACACTTTAGTAACCCTTAGCAACCAACATATTACCTTGGTTACCCTTAGCAACCATCCTCTGCTACCAGAGAATTGATCCAGCGGCCTATAGAAAATATATCATAAACAACGCTACCCAACTTCTTAACCTATAAACAAAATTCTATACTAAACTATGGACCCATTTATAAACTTGATATATTTTTGGGCCTACTGAATCTGCTGGTCAGGTTAAATCTATATATACCTAATTTACAAACTATATACAATATTAAACATTAGCGGAAAGAATATTGTCATTATAACAAATCCTAACTATTTAAACGACCACCATTGGCGACGTGATCTAGCTAATAGTAACCTACACTTCTGAATAATCAAGACCAGCTTGTTTGTCAAAAGTAAGATTTTATTTACTAAATTATGGTATTTCAATTGATAGTTTTATAAAAGTAATTTATTAGCATTGAAGCAAGCATGATTATAAAGAAACTTGAGAAAAATACAATTTAAGCAAGTAAATCAAAATTAAAGTGAGTATTTAAAGTTTAGCATTTCTAAAACCTAAGTCCCTAACTGAGCTAAATTGATAGAAATTAAAGTAAAGTTCTTTGAGGATTCTTACGTGCTCCACGCAATGTCCGACAGCACTTCACCCTCATCGGAAAGTCAGAAAGCAGCAGCCAGCCCATCCCTAGGGGCATGACTTTTTATACCTTTCTACACTAACTAAACTACGCAAAGGAAAGTTTTCAGAAATCTTCGACGTCCCATTGGCTGAGAGTGACAAGTGACATGTCACCCACATTTCAAATCTTCCATTAGGTCACTTTTCTTAAGGACCATTGTCCTTTCCGAATGCAACCAGGAGCTTCCTAGGTTTGCAACAAATGTACAATAAAGTTCTCACTGCTTCCAATTGACTTCCGCGGATGCCAAGTTAAGGGCTGACAAAATGTTCTTTTTCGACCTTGGCCACGTCCGACAGAATGATGATAGCACGTCAGTTTTTGCTTTGTGAATGCAGCTTTTGACGAACACTTTATTTCAGAATGGGCGTTTCGTGACTTTTGCAGAAGTAAAATTCAGCTTTTAGCAACTCGAGCAAACTAGGCCCAAAAGCAGGCAACTTATGCTTTCTAGTATAAAACAAACACAAGAAAAGTATTAATGTAAAAAATAATGTAGATTCTGTATTCACCCCAGGATTTACTAATTAATTAACCCACCCGATTAATCAAATGTTACCTAGCAAATGCAAACAAATAAAGCAGCGTTTATATCTACCAGTCTTCATTAATCCATGAGACTTATGTGCACCTAGAATAGTAGAAATGACATCACACAGACAAGGAAAAGCAAAACAAGCACATGCTTCTTTTAAGTTTGCAGCAGTTAGTAGTGACAAAAACGAAAACAATAAATTATTTTATTATTTTGCACGAACAAAAAGATGCAACAATTATGCACGTTTATGAGCACACATGTTAGTCCCCTCATGTGTAAAGTTTAATCTAAGTTGTATTAGCACGACATATCACAAATCATTAATATTATTATTCATGTTATGGAAATGTGACTTCACGAGTTTAAACAAAATTTTGTTTTCTATCTCGCTCCATCATCTTTGGGCTAAATTTCTTTGGGAAATTATTACTTTTAAACTTTCCTTGTATCTGGTTTGTATTTGTCCTTTCCGAATGCAACCAGGAGCTTCCTAGGTTTGCAACAAATGTACAATAAAGTTCTCACTGCTTCCAATTGACTTCCGCGGATGCCAAGTTAAGGGCTGACAAAATGTTCTTTTTCGACCTTGGCCACGTCCGACAGAATGATGATAGCACGTCAGTTTTTGCTTTTTGAATGCAGCTTTTGACGAACACTTTATTTCAGAATGGGCGTTTCGTGACTTTTGCAGAAGTAAAATTCAGCTTTTAGCAACTCGAGCAAACTAGGCCCAAAAGCAGGCAACTTATGCTTTCTAGTATAAAACAAACACAAGAAAAGTATTAATGTAAAAAATAATGTAGATTCTGTATTCACCCCAGGATTTACTAATTAATTAACCCACCCGATTAATCAAATGTTACCTAGCAAATGCAAACAAATAAAGCAGCGTTTATATCTACCAGTCTTCATTAATCCATGAGACTTATGTGCACCTAGAATAGTAGAAATGACATCACACAGACAAGGAAAAGCAAAACAAGCACATGCTTCTTCCTCCCACTTGTGTTAGCACAGATGTCGCTTTTCTGCGTTGACAAAGTATTTTAATGTTTGACAGTACTGACATTTCTAATTCCGGATATTACACCCATCAGTCAGACAGGTGCTAGATTTTCTCAGCATGGCTGCTTTCTTTTAATGGGATAGTGGTGTCATTTCTTGATATAATACAAGCACTTCACCAGGGCTGCTCTATTTTTGGCGGGGCAGTAACGGAGCTGCTCTGAAAAACATATTCTTATAACGGCACAGAACCACTACTTTTCATCACTGGTACTACACTTTAAGTGAGGCATTACATGCACTTCTGAGGGCTATTATACTGACGCTTTGGGTCTGTAATAGAAGCACGGAGCAGCGCTCATACTTTTTACGTGAACAGGCACTTTTCATGACTGTTTATCTAATGTTTTGGTACTGATACCTATCAGCGGGGTTTTTGTACCTTTAAATGGACATCATCATTGTGTCACTGCAGGGCTGCGATGCATTAAACTAGAAAGTAATAGCTCTTCTCAGGACTGTTTCATCTTATTCTTTGGTACTGATACTTCTCAGAAGGGCTGCAGCGCTTTACCAAGGGAAGTAACTGCACTTCTCATGAGGACATATGTATAGGTAACAATTGTCTTATTTACTTCTCAGCAGGGTTCATGCATACTCAGTCAAAAAGTACTTGTGGTTCTCAGCAGGGTTCATGCATACTCAATTGATGCTTCTCAGCAGGGTTCATGCCTACTCAGTTGACCCATACTAACGCTTCTCAGCAGGGTTCATGCATACTCAGTCGAAAAGTACTGGCGCTTCTCAGCACGTTTCATGCATACTCAGTTGAACCGTACCGGCGCTTCTCAGCAGGGTTCAGGCATACTCAGTTGACGCTTCATAGTAAGGGTTCATGCATACTCAGTCAAAAAGTACTTGTGGTTCTCAGCAGGGTTCATGCATACTCAGTCGACCCATACTGACGCTTCTCAGCAGGGTTCATGCATACTCAGTCGGAAAGTACTGGCGCTTCTCAGCACGGTTAAGGCATACTCAGTTGATGCTTCTCAGCAGGGTTCATGCATACTCAGTGGAAAAGTACTGGCGCTTCTCAGCACGTTTCATGCATACTCAGTTGAACCGTACCGGCGCTTCTCAGCACGGTTCAGGCATACTCAGTTGACGCTTCATAGTAAGGGTTCATGCATACTCAGTCGAACTGTACTGGCGCTTCTCAGCAGGGTTCATGCACGCTCAGTGAAACCGTACCGGCGCTTCTCAGCAGGGTACATGTATACTCACTCGAACCATACTGGCGCTTCTCAGCCGGGTTCATGCATACTCAGTCGAACTGTACTGGCGCTTCTCAGCCGGGTTCATGCATACTCAGTGAAACATACAAGTTCTTCTCAGCAGGGTTCATGCATACATAGTCGAACCGTACTGGCGCTTCTCAGCTGGGTTCATGCATACTCAGTGAAACATACAAGTTCTTCTCAGCAGGGTTCATGCATACATAGTCGACCCGTACTGGCGCTTCTCAGCTGGGTTCATGCATACTCAGTGAAACATACAGGCGCTTCTCAGCTGGGTTCATGCATACTCAGTGAAACATACAAGTTCTTCTCAGCAGGGTTCATGCATACATAGTCGAACCGTACTGGCGCTTCTCAGCTGGGTTCATGCATACTCAGTGAAACATACAGGCGCTTCTTAGCAGGGTTCATGCATACTCAGTCGAACCGTACTGGCGCTTCTCAGCTGGGTTCATGCATACTCAGTGAAACATACAAGTTCTTCTCAGCAGGGTTCATGCATACATAGTCGAACCGTACTGGCGCTTCTCAGCTGGGTTCATGCATACTCAGTGAAACATACAAGTGCTTCTCAGCAGGGTTCATGCATACATAGTCGAACCGTACTGGCGCTTCTCAGCAGGGTTCATGCATACATAGTCGAACCGTACTGGCGCTTCTCAGCTGGGTTCATGCATACTCAGTGAAACATACAGGCGCTTCTCAGCTGGGTTCATGCATACTCAGTCGAACCGTACTGGCGCTTCTCAGCTGGGTTCATGCATACTCAGTGAAACATACAAGTTCTTCTCAGCAGGGTTCATGCATACATAGTCGAACCGTACTGGCGCTTCTCAGCTGGGTTCATGCATACTCAGTGAAACATACAAGTGCTTCTCAGCAGGGTTCATGCATACATAGTCGAACCGTACTGGCGCTTCTCAGCTGGGTTCATGCATACTCAGTGAAACATACAGGCGCTTCTTAGCAGGGTTCATGCATACTCAGTCGAACCGTACTGGCACTTCTCAGCAGGGTTCATGTACACTCAGTCGAACCTACTCTGGTGTTTCTCAGCAGGCCAGCTAGAAGGAGAACTGGTGCACGCATTTTTCTGTTCTTGTTTGGTAAAATAGCTAAGTGGGTTTTGCACCTGTTGGGTGTAATCTACAAACCGCAAACGTGAGGAAAAAAGACAAGTTCGCTTCCTTCTTCCCTATCTCCTCTCTATGCCTTCATACTTTATCCCTTCTTCTTATCTCCTCTCTTTGTTTTCATACTTTATCCCTTCTTCCCTATCTCCTCCCTTTGTTTTAATACTTTACCCCTTCTTCCGTATCTCCACTCTTTATTTTCATACTTTATCTCCTCTAATACCTCCTCCGGCACTTTTCAAGAAGCTCTTATTTGCCTAATCCTAAGGATGGGAAAGACCCTTAATATCTTTAGTTAACTCAGAATATAAAATATTTGCTAATATTCTTGCTCTCCGATTAGAGCCTGTCCTACAATCAATTATTTGTAAAGAACAACCTGGCTTTATTAAAGGACGGAATATCTCAGACAATACCGGAACCTTCTTTAATTTATTACATAAAGCTGACAAATAGCCCTATTCTCTTGCAGCCATCTCTTTGGATGCAGAGAAAGCCTTTGACCGAATGAATTGATCTTTTATTTTTCATACATTATCCTGGTTAGGTTTTGGTGAACAATTCATTTCTTATATTTCTTTATTATACACTTCACCCAAAGCTACAATTTTTAATAATGGTTCGTTATCCATCACCTTTATGTTGCAAAGAGGTGTTCGCCAAGGTTGTCCCCTTTCCCCTCTCCTTTTCATTTTAGCTCTAGAACCATTTCTAGCTAAAATCAAACAAAACTCTGAAATACATGGGGGCATATTATCAAGACAGGTGATAAAATCATTGTTTTAGCGGCAGAAAATGGCCGCTAAATTGGCGACAATGGGCTTGAAAATATGCTTTGTGGAATTCCAATTGAAGCCCATGTTAGATGTCCTTCACATTTAACAGGGGCTTCAATTGGAATTCCATAGAGCATATTATCAAGCCCATTATCGCCGTTTTAGCGGCAGTTTTCTGCCTGTCTTGATAATATGCCCGAAGGTTTCTAGCATGATAAAGTACATGTTAAAATGAGTGTCTATGCAAATGACATTCTCTTGTTTTAATCTAAGCCGCAACTTTTTGTTCCAGCCTTTATAGTGGAAGTCAAGACTTTCTCTTTACGTTGTGGTTACAAACGAAACCACGATAAATGTGAAATTCTACCCTTGAATATCTTTTGCTATAAATACGATTTTCTCTCTACTCAGTTTTCATGGAATATCCAACATATTAAATATTTAAGTCTTATGTTTGCTCCCTCTATTAATAAAACACTTTCCCTAAATATGACTTGTCTCTTCTCTTTCTACTTCTACTGCTAAATGGCATTATTTATGCTTATCCTGGTGGGGCAAAATTGATAATATTAAAATGATGCTGGCTCCCATTATTTTTTACATGATCACAGCTATCCCTCTCCACCTTCCTGCATACCTTTTTAAAAATATTAATTCTATTCTATCAATATTTTTATGGAACAAGAAAAAACCATGCATGTCTTTAATTAAGCTAAAATGCCCTAAATCTCAAGGTGGGGTTCATTTTCAGCTTTACCATAATGCCTTCCTTCTTAAGCAATTCTCTAAGTCATTAAAGGATTTTACGTCTAATCCCTCTCCCTTATGGAAGGACTTAGAACATTCCTTTCTATCCCCTTTTTCCCTTTACGAATCTCTCACTTTTACTCATAAATCTCATATTCTATTTTCACCTATACATAATACTAACCACACCTCTCAGCTAAGGACCAATTTCTTAATTCATCTATTTGGCATAATACATTTCTTAAAATTAACAATACACCTATTTTTTGGAAGACTTGGCGAGACAGAGGTTTACTTTGGATCCATCAGTTATACTCAAGCGACTCCTCACCTTCTCCAATGTATAATCACATTATCCATTACCAAAATCCTCCTCTGGCAAATGTAATCTATTAATCAAACATTTAATAGATTCTATGTTTCTTCTATCATCTATACCACACCCTTTATTACCTCAACGCAACATTCATTCCATTTTAAGTGGCCAAGCTACTGCATCATCCTTATTACACCTATTATACACAGATATAAGACCCACACAGAGCTCCAATTGGAATCTGATTTTCATTACTCATGGCCTACTTTTTTTTGGGGCAAATTATGGTTGAAACTCCACAAGACCGCAAGATCAGCCAGCACCACTCAAACACTTTTCTTCATATATATTCGCTTTCTGTTTACACCACTATCATTACATACATTTCAATCCACACTCTCTTCAGATCGCTTGTCATGTAATGCTTTGTACGAGGATTTATTTCATATGCTTTTTTTCATATCCCTTTACTCATCAGTTTTGGTTGAAACTATGGTCTCAAATTAATTCCATTTGCCATGCCAGTTTCCCTTTTGCCCCTGAAGCTGTATTTCTAGGCTCAATATCTGATAATTTCCAAACCCTTTCTGATAACATGGACATTGTGGATTTATTGATTGCTATTGCTTTACAGCAAATAACAAAAAATTGGAAACAATCTACACAACATTCCTTTTAATCTTGGTGGTACAATGTATGTTATAACCATCAAATAGATCCTGCCTATGTTTCTCCATTTCTCCATGTTTGAACTGGGGAGGCAGAGTGGGCTAAAGAACGGTGATGGATTAAACCCAGATCTGTTGACTGGGTGTGAGTGTTTGATTGGTTCAGATGCTCTGTCCATCACCACCACCTTTTGTACCGCTTTGGCTGCCATAAGTGTGGCAGGGTATGCTCAGACGTGAGTCCCTTTTTCACTTTCCCACTGGATTCAAGCAAGCCGGGCTGAAGACGGCTGTAATGCCAGAAACCGGTCCTAGGAAGCTTGAATCCGGTCCAGGGAAGACATGGCTTGGCAGTTCGCGCTGGACTGTTCCTATGAGGCACAGGGTCAGACTGATTTGCATAAGGCCATGTCTGAACTGGAGTGGCAGAGTGGGCTAAAGAACGGTGATGGATTAAACCCAGATCTGTTGGCTGGGTGTGAGTGTTTGATTGGTTCAGATGCTCCGTCCATCACCACCCCCTTTTGTACCGCTATGTTTCTCCTTTGTCGTTACTCCTGAAAAGAGAACGCATGTTCTTAGACGTAGACTTTTCTTAGACGTTTCTGCACAAAGATCTACCCGGCATCACCCATTGGCATAAGTTCTCAAACCACCATGAATTGTTAATAATCATATACTATTGTTTTACATCTGTAATTATATATTTTCTCTTTCACTTTAAGTTGATATCATATTTCTGAGTTACATCAATCTCCTGATTCTCTTGTTTGATGCCTTTTTAAAGTGTATTATGCTTTGTTACTTTCACATGTATCTATTTAATTATAATAGTAGTGTCTCCTTTACCCTTGTTTCACCTTTCCCTTTTCTCTTTCTCTTGTACATTTTATAACAAAAGTTCTGTATGCAACTATTTTTGATTCATTACTTCTTGTTTCCGCATTATGTAAGTTTTAATTGTCATTCGAGATCTATTTGATTGCTTATACTTGGTTGCATTTTTCCAAAAATAAAATGTATGTTTAAAACTATAAAGATGAGTTTGCTCTTCCTGTTCTACATCCAGGATCGTTAAAATAAGTAGGGTCGTGTGCGAGAAACAGTGCCACCTGATATTGTTGCTTTGAGACCGACTGACACAATATCAAAACCCACACCATGTACAATAACTTCTAAACCCCTAGCATCGAGGCACGTGCTTAAAACCGAGACCAGCACAGGGTGGGGCAGGGAAGGAGATTTTCAACACTGTTTATTCCACAAACCGAGGGGATATTTTTTGCTGCATTTTAGTGCTGCAAACATTCCGGGGTGCTTTAAGTCTTATGCATGCCATTGTGTATCGAGGGCTAGGCGTTGTGCCTGACTCTGAACACAGCTCCGGCATTGAGAGCAAGGATGCTGCAGCGGGTGCCGGTTCTGGAATAAACCGGCACACACCACATGAATACTCTGTGTCCTAAGGATTAGCCGAAAGATACAGCATAGGAAGAGACTGCAAGAGTTCCGGCCCTCACACAGCAATGTGACGGATGCTGCTACATGAGTGAGGTGTGGGGAGAGAGACCGAGAGGGAAAGTATGGAAGAAAGAAGGATAATTGCATGGTTTGTGCTGTTGAAAAAAAATAAAGGCGCTTATGGAGTAGCTTGGCATAGAGAATTGCTTGAAAAGGGAGTTGCCTGGGGCAGTTAGCTCAGTGCGCTGCACACCTGCTGCAGAAACCTGTGTTTCTAACAAACTGGTCACACGCTCGAATACCAGCAGGCCTGGCTGAGGCGTTCATTGTTTATAGGTCTGTCGCTCTGAAGTTAGAAGTTGAACACTTCTTATTCAGAGCACCAAGAGCCCATTCACTTTACTGTTGTGTGCCATCCTAGCGCAGTTGGAAAGGCCAGAACAGCACCTTCTCTAATGCTGGGTAAGGGACTAAACGATTGATTCCGCTGAGGATAAGTTGTAGTTCTGAACGTCCATATCAACAGCTATTGCATTCTGGGAGTTGTAGTTACAGCGCTTTGAAAATGAATGACATGCATTGCAAGTGTCGGGGTGATAGAAATGCAGATCTGGGCCTGGCAGGCCGCGTACGTGGTAACGCAGTCGCCTGGTAACCCTATCTCTGATTTAAGCAAGCAGTGCCCTCAGACATGTTCTCTGAGAGGATGACCAAACTTGTTTTCTGTCATTCCTGCTTGAGCCCAGGGTAGGACATATCCTCTGAGAGGAATGTGCCACACAAAGCGGCGGCTCAGAACTAGGGGTGGGTGGAATTTGCGTAATCGCGTTACACAAATCTCTGCGAAACTGTAAAAATCTCCACGAACACACACAAATTCCACGAACATGCGGAATTGCTTGTTTGCAATGCTTTTTTACTGTTCACAATTGCTGTTTGCGTGTTCAGGGGGAAATATCTCGCGAACACGCATTTGAGAATGCGAACAAGCAAAACATTTTGCGCATTCGCAGAACGCAGAATTTTGGACAATTTTGCGGTCTCCCCGGAACGCAAAATTACCCAAATTCCGCGAGCAGAGCGGAATTTGCTGCCCAGGCCTACTCAGAACAAAGGCGGCCCTCCGCACGCAGGCAGTGGTTATTTTTATTTATAATCTCCAAGCTGGGCAAGCAGATATTTTAACCGAGCAGTCGGTGCCGCAGTAGCTTCCTGGGAGGCTCTGGGCTTGGATTGTGGTGGGAGATCTGGTGGCAGAGACACCAAGCCGCTGGCAAGGGGCACACAATGCGACAGGGGAGGGCTAGAGGTCCATAGGGCCATTCTCACACCAGGGACCTGATTTAGGCATGGGTGTTAATGAAAGACCCTCTAATGGCGATAAAAAATACTTAGTATGAAGGTGACGACACAAGTGGTGCTTCCTCCGCCATCACCATGCAACTCTAAATCAGGCTCGGCGTGGGAAAGGGCCAGGCGTAGTCTGGTATGATACTATGCCTCCCAATCTCCCCCTCGCTTATCATCCCCCACCGCCACCCTCTGACCCCAACCTCTGCCCCAGAGTCTTTCAGAGATACCTGCCATAATGTTTTCTGCCTGAACAGGCTGCTTGCATGTATCCGCCCCAGCCCTACCTGTCTTCCAGATGCAGTGGTGCAAAGCAAACTGATGCCCCCAGTGCAGGATCTGATTAGGGGCCCCTGAGTCCCCAGTACCGTGAATACAGGGGCCCCTGAGTCACATGTATTCCTTGGCCTTTGGCTGAATAAGGTGCCCCCCGTGGCCGGTCTGGCCCCTCTGTGCTGCAGGGGCCTGCGTTCCTCCCCTGTTCAGCTGTAGTGCTCTGACGCGTGCCTGTCTGCCCCAGCTCTACTGCTTACTGCTGTTCAGAGGGACTGACTAGCGTGCAACTGACTCTACCTCAGCCCGTCTCATCTTTAAGTGCGTCTGGCCCATGGATGCCCATGGGTGGCACCTGAATAAAGGAATCAAGGTTTTTGTTTTGTGCTTGATCTTCACTTCCTATGATGCCTCTTGTCTAGGGGTCATTAAAGCAGCAGCAGTGAACCTAGTTTGCACCTTACCCTGCCCCTTGTCCTTCTTACAACTTTTCAGCAGCCACTTGAAGTCTTTTATGGACTACGGATGGGGCAAGGGGTCACTCCTATGCGGTCATGTGGGAAGGGGTCCCTGCTGGCATTTGGTGATCGACACCCATCCACATCCCTGACATGCCTAACTGACTCTCTGGCCCAGCCCTGCTGGCCTCTCTGCAATTCATCTCATTTCCTTATAAACCAGTGTAGCAAATGCTTCACTGCATTCCTATGCCAAAGTTGATGCATTGAGGCAGGCATCTGGTTTCAGACCTATCGAGTGTCTATTCAAAGCAACACTGTTCAATATTGTATCATGTGAGTTTCCACCCAGCCAGCCAGTCCTACCAGGAGCAGGAAGGCGTGTGCAACCCCTCTGAGAATGAGGGTGTTGGGAAGCAGGGGTCTCCAGCTGTCCCTCACCCAGTCCTCAGTTTCACTTTGCATTCTGGTATATGTCGTCCCAAGTTTATAAAAGAGGAAGCAAAATGACAAACTGCAAACTAAAGCTTGACTGCCAGTTTATCGAATGATAACATGTAGTACATTGCGCACAGCACAAATGAATATTTTTTCTTGCCGCTTCGTGATTGGAGTTAATATATTTCCAAGCAGTTCTTACTGTTCTATTTGGCTAAAAGTGACTGTGAGTTCAGGAGACTTTGGGTCCAATGATCGCAGCTCACCCACTTGACTGGCATGTGCGGCTTCGGGAACACTTTTTAGGTCGAGCCTAGGCAGCACACATGCGCTGTCTGGCATGCCTGCCATTATCTCCTCCATCAGCTTTTAACATGCCCATGAATTGCCATTTGTTTGTTGTTGTGTCATTTAGAAATACTGGGGTTTTATTGGGGCATTGGGTACGATTCTCCCACCTTTGCGTGCTTGGTTCACTGATTGTTTGCTTGCGTTGGCCATCCTAATACATCCGCGGTTCCTCCTGGTCATCCTGATCTGCCTTTTTATTTTGTAGACTATCAACATCGTTTTAGGCTTTCAGGACGTTTCAAGGAGCAATGCTCTGCTCGGCACCTGCAAAGTGGCAATTTCTGTCCGGTAGCTTTTGAGCCATGCCAATAGCTCTAACTCATAAAATTTCGAGACCTATTGCATTTCTAATGCTTGTTATAATAGTAAGTACCAAAATAATGGAAAGAAAATAACATTGACACAAATATTGTTCACAAATATTCAAACATATCTGCCACGCTGGTCCCTTGCAGCCCTGGCTAACGCCACCTTCCCAGGGCTTTTAAAAACAAATGCCAGGGGGGTCCTGCCCCCAACGTAGCCCCAGGGACCGCCACTTCCCCAAGGGCCATAGTCATTAAATGTGGGGGGCCACGCAGCACCCCAGCCCAGGGGACCGCCAGCTCCCTGGGGCTTTATGTGTAAAAAAAAAAGGCATGGTGGCTCCTACTACCCACACAGCCCCGGGGACCGCAACCTCCCTGGGGCTATATTCATTAAAGTGGGGGGGCCACATTGCCCTCCTCCCCAGACCCGGGTACTGCCACCTACCTGGGGCTATATTCATTAAAGAGGGGACCATCACCTCCGCAGGGTTACAAAGAAGATGAGAGGAGGGCCTTTCTTGGCCCTGGGGACCGCCACTCACCCATGGGAGATGGAAAAATGTGGCGGGACCTCCCATGAGCTCTAAAGCATTCACGCTGTGTGGGACTTGCTGGAGTTCACAGGAGTTGTTGTTGGCCCCAAAGACCCTCAGCATCTAAGGGGACTTCATCCCCAAAACAGTAGTGCTTCAGGAGGCACATTTGATAGTGGTGGAGAAAGGGGACGGGCCTTTGATTACCTCTCAGTAATGCCACTGTGTGGGATGTATTGGAGGTAACAGGAGGGGTTGTTGGCCCCTAAGGACCTCCACCAGCCAAGGGGACTTCATCCCCCCACCAAGTTATGTACCAGGATTCCCCTTTTGGAGAGTGAGGAAGGGGGTGGGGCCTCCGGCGACTTCCCCCATGATGGCCTTTAGGAACATTTTATTTTATCAGGGTAGGGGGCCACATGTCTTCCCTTCCCTGGCTGATTTTGGCCCTGGGGCCCCGATTCCCCTGGGCTGGGACTTTTTGCAATGGGGAATGGAAATATGCAGCCATCTTCACTGGGGCCAATTTGGCCTGGGGGACCCCATCCCCAGCACCAAGTATATTTGTAAGAGGGGAGGGGGTCACGTAGCCCCCTCTCAGGGTCAATTTCAGCCCCAGGGACACAGTCTTCTGAGGTCCGGTCATTTACAAATGGGGAGGGGGCTGCACACCCTGCCTCCCTGGGAAGCATTTCCCCAAGACGTGGCCATTAGTCTTGGGTGCCCCAAGGCCACCCAGTCTTCATTGGGACCGCAACGGAAGCCTCACAGCCCCCAGAGTCCCTGATAGCTTCCTACCTCCTGGCATTGCTTTCAGACACACGGAGCTGCAAAACATGCAGCCACATGTGTTTTAAAGAAATTCGTCAATTTCCCTGCTCGATTGACAGCGGGCATGGAAGTAGACGAATGTTTCACTTCCAGCAACCGAGGAGATCTTGACTGCTCTCGCTAGCTGGAGGTGGAGTGTTTACTTTGACTTGGCAGGTGTGGTTAAAGCTCCCGCTGAGCCACAGCAAAAAGCTATTTCCTGGTGGTGGGCACCCCGGGACATAACAGGAGCTGGCCCTGGAGGTCCACTTGGCCATCTATAGCTCCAGGAGGGGCGCCTAGTGGCTACCCCTCCTTTCATTTAGTAGGACATGCACCAGGGAGGTGGTGGTTCTGGGGCAGAGAACGGCCAGGGAGGGGGGCCATGCAGCCTGTCTTCTATTTTTAAAGGTACTTTGGCCCAGGAAGGGAAGGTGGTGGTCCCCGAGAGCTAGGGGTCCATTTGGCCACCAAACACAGTTAATTTAGATGCGGGGAGGTGGCTGGCCTATAGGCCAGGGGGTCCACATGGCCCCCTTAAAGCATTTTGTCTATGAGGTGATGGTCCCTGAGGTGGGTCCAAGTGCCCCCCTTCAATTTCACATAAGGCCTGGGGAGGTGGTGGTCCTTGGGGCATTTACAAGCCCCAGGTGGGGGGAGTCTGTGATTATTTTTTTAAAATGTTCTTTTGGATCTTCGGATCCAAAGCTTCTCCTGCTTAATATCTTTTCTTTTGAAACTTTTTTTGTCCTTGCAGGGTCCTTCTGGGAGCCCTTCAAGAGGCTTATGGTTTCAGGGTATAGCTACCCTACCCCCTTTTAATTGATTTAATTTTTTTTGTGGGACTCACCTCAAAACGAGTCCCAAGATGGCTGCCAACACTTCATGGCTTGAGGTATTGTCAGCCAATCAGATCTCAGCATCAGAGGGTTTGCGGAGCCTTCACGTTCCTCTATATACCATTGGGCTTTTCTCTTAATATGTCAAAAACTACTGAACAGATTTATGCTAATTCACAAAAAGGTCACTTTCTGACCCAACAGCTACCTTTTGGCCAAATTTAGTGCAATTGTATTCAGAAGTTTGGGCTGTAGTCATGTCTCAAATCTCTATGGAAAGGAACATTTTGAAAATGTGTTTTGGGACCACCCCTTTTTCTCATCCCCTGCTCGACGGATCACCACAAAACTTTGAAGACAGCAGCTAGAGTGAGAGTCATTGTAGTTTTGGACATTTTGCGAGGATTCACCAAACTACTCCAGGGTTATTGGCAAATGAAAAACCTCTTTTTCTATGGAAACTAGGCCCTAACTACAACTACCTACTTGCGACTGCGACGTTGTTGTTAGGCTTAGATTTGACTCATAGAAAACTATAGAAATTCAGCAGTTATGGATACCTGTTCTAACTTTGGAACCCGCAATGCACTGTGTGCCAAGTACTAATGCTTAGATTGGAACTAAGTGTAATGAAATTGTATGTGATGATCACTTCAGCATTAGGATGTGTATAAAGACACAGCGGTTAAACTGGTAGGTGGAGGGGTCAGACTTTTGATGGAGGAGGTCTCTGGAATGTAACGTACAATAAAGGATTTGGCATTCAACAGCGTTTGGTGTGACCTTTAACTTCACACATTGCTTAGGACCTCACATATTACATCACTCATGACACGGTCAGTGACATCACTAATGACATGACTGGTGACATGACTGGTGACATCACTAATGACATGACTGATGACATCTCAAATTACATCACTGATGACATCATGCCGTAATTACAAGTGTTTTCTAAATGTTTATGAGTATTAAACATATATACTAAGGTACTATCAAAGTTAAATTAGCATACTTTGTGTACAACTAATGAGTGATACTATTTCTAACATATATTATGTGAGTGGCTGTGTGACTGTATGTATCAATGTGTGAGTGGGTGTGTGAGTGGCTGTATAGGTGAATATGTGGGTGTGTGAGTAGCTGTATGGGTGAGTAAGGGGCTGTATTGTTGAGTGAGTGGGTGTGTGGGTGGCTGTATTGGTGGGTGAGTGGATATCTGAGTGACTGAGCTGCTGTTAACCCCGGGAGTAGGACTACACTATGCTCGTGTAGTTTGCGCAAATTGCACGTAGCACAATGCAAAAACGCGTAGCATAGCGGGAATTTTTTGCTTGCTCGCGGTCCTCAACGTCAAGTTGGTGACCACGAGCGAGCAACATGACATCCCAGTGAGACTTTTTCCTCGTTCGCGTGGAAAATAAACCACCCGGCGAGATGAGAAACTTCCAGTCCGCATTGAGAAAACTGCGGCTCGAGTACAAATCTACTCGAGCAGCAGAAAACGACCGCTTGCACTGTGCAAGATGCCGTTTGCAATGATTGCACAGTGCCGACCAGCATCCGGCACTGTGTAATCAGTGACAACAGCAGTTTTGTTACCGCACTATGCAGCTTGCGTAGCTTGCTTACTGCAAAGAGCAATTCGCGTAGCTACACGTAGCATGACTACACGAACTATGCCCAGGATTAGTTGCTATGTGAGTGAGTGGAAGTGTGAGGGCTTGTATGGAAGTGTGACTAGGTCTGTATCCTCATTCAAAAATCTTTATTCGAATTTTTGCAAATTCATAAAAGCAATACAAAATACAATATACAATCCCAAAACAGATGACCTAATTACAAATATGTTTAAAAGCAGCACAATATTAATTGCAAACCAATTAACAGTAAGATTAAAAAATTTGCTAAGGGTGTTCCATTGTTTTCCGGACATGAGTAATAACTCTTAAAAAAGTACTAGTGCGGAATATCAGTTCTTCATTATTCAAAGTTAGCAACATCAATTTGATTCCTCCAAAGAAAGTGGTCTGTGTTTTTTAAAATATGACGCTAAAAACCATTTAAAATATTTTTGATAAAATTTACAAAAGAAAAAGAAGTGTAAGTCAGTTTGCAGGCTCACATCATCACATGGGCACAAATTATTTCCAGATTTTAAGAAAGAGTAACCTAGTGGGAAACATAATAAGAATCTAACAGTGCCTGCCCTTAGGCGAAAGAGTAAAGATCTTTCCCAATTTGTCATTGGCAGCGTAAGGTACAATGGGATTGGTTGTGTATACAGATCTTTTTTCACATAAGCCTGATTGTTGGTTTGGTTAATTCCCTTGCCAATCTTTTTTCGCTATAAAGTGCGTACAGTGCGGTTTTTAAGTTATTTTTATCATTAAGCTCAATTTTGCTAGGGTCAAGGAAGAGGTGTCCTTTGCCTACGCTACTCAATTTTTTAAAAACTCCAGAAAGCCAGGGGATCAGCACACCTTTTTCGCAGTTAAGGCAGTCTCTTATAATGTCATGGATTAGGCTAGCCAAGTTATTCTTCCAGGTAGCAAGCCAAAACATTGCCGGTCTAGAGGCAATAAAATCTGATATGTAATGCAGGTTCAGTTCGCAGTGGCAAATATATTCTGAAGAGGAAATTGGTGCTCCAAGGATTTTTCTGCAGAAGCGGTTTTCCTCAGTCTGGATGCTCGGTGTTTTGCCCAGACCCCAAATCTTTGCCCCGTAAGTAGCTACTGGCACACATTGTGATTTCAAAAAAATTAAAAATTGCTTTTGTGGCATCTACTTTCTTAGGCCGTGGAAGGCTAAGAATAGAATTAATGGATTTTGAGAACTTGCTCGTGGCGTGGACCAAATGTCCACTCCACGAGCCGCTCGCAGCAAAAACCATTCCTAGATAGGGAAAAGTGTTAGTGGAGTAGAGTTTATCAGAACCCACCGAAATAACAATTAGTTGTCTCTTCCCCGGGCCACAAGACATAATAAAAGATTTTTTAAAATGTACTTTAAGATCAAGTTTTTCCATGTATTGAGCAAAGTCTTTTACCAAGCTGCGTAAGGCGTTCGGAGTGAGGCCCATGAGCACCGCATCATCTGCGTAAAGCAGAGTTGGTAGCAATCCCCCCCTTATTTTTGGGACATCACTAGTTGCCAATTTTAAAGATTTATTTAATCCGTTTATATAAATGATAAATAACAGGGGTGCTAAAACGCACCCCTGCCTGACTCCTCTTTGTACCTTTATGGGCTCTGACACTTCCCCCGCCATCCCAATCCTTACTTGTGCCATTGTGTCAGTGTGCAAATATGCAAGGAAGTATACAAGCGATTCGTCTAACCCATATTACAGGAGGATTGACCACAATTTAGACCTATTTACTAGGTCGAATGCGGATGATAAGTCCATAAACGCTAGGTAGATTGGTGCCGACCGAGCAATGGTATGTTTACCGATTACTAAATTTAAATTTAGACACTGCTCGGTTGTTCCAACCCCACTTCTGAACCGCATTTGGCAGGAGTCTAAGATCCCTGTATCATCTGCCCACTCATTTATTCTATTGTATAGTACTCGCCCCAGGATTTTAGAGTATTATCCAGGAGTGAGATGGGTCTGTAATTTGTTGGTTCTGTTCTTTCTCCTTTTTATATATGGGCACTATTATGCTTGTGGACCATGTGTCCGGTATTGGCACTAAAGGTAGGCTTTTAAAAACATTTGTCAAGATGGGTGCCCAAAGTTCAGGGTTCCATTTGATAATGTCTATTGGGAGGCCATCTGGCCCAGGGGCTTTGTTGCCGAGACTTGGTTTAATGCCCGCGATAACCTCTCCTAGGCTAATCTCTAAGGGGCGTAGATCGCCTGGTACGAAGTTGTTACTAGCATTTGGGAGTGATGCGTACACTTTAGAAAAATGATCTTCCCACTGACAACTTAAGATGGTACAACTTATTACTGACATTTGTGTTCCCATGTTGCGCATATTTTTTACTGCAGCCCAAAAGGTTGTGCCTTTTTTCCCTGATGCGGAGTCTGATAGCTTTTCCCAACGTTCTGACAAAATAATTGCCTTACGTTTCCCTGTTACAGATTTGTACCTCTTTCTTGCATCCCTAACCTCGGTTTGGCATCTAGGCTTATTGTTCAGTGCCTTACGTAGAGCCCTATTTGCAACTGAACAGCTGTTGTCGAACCACTTAGGGTCCGTATTAATTTTACGATTAGGAACAGTTAAAAGTGTTTTTATGACTGTGCACAAGTTAGTAAAATCTGAGATCACCCTTTGGTGATTCCCATCAGATAATGTGCATGAGTCTATTAGGTTTTGATGTTTGCTTGTAAGCTGATTAGTTATGCTACCGCTATCCACCCTCCTCCATTTCAATCTTAAATTATTTGTAGCGGGGGTTATATTTCTGGGCCCCGCGGTGCTTTTAAACACTGACGGGGACCCTAGTCTAATATTTGCCACCAAGGCATTATGATCCCCGAATGCGGTCTTAATAACCTTGGCCACCGTGAGGTTGTCAATGAGCTCAGGTGACATAAAGATGTAATCTACGGTTGAAGAGTAATCTCTACCTCTAAATGTAGGAACATAATTATTATTAGAGGTAGGGCTTACATCCATGATATTAGTTAACATGTGTTCACGGGTAAGCAAGTCCAGTTCTTGTCCCCTTTTTACTGCACGGTCGCTTTGGGTATTTAGCCCAGGTCGATCCGCAAGAATTTTAGCGTTGAAGTCCCCAGCTAGGATAATCCTTTTACCTATACTTTTTTCTGGGAGTTCAGTTATGTCAGAAAAAATTTTAGAAAGTTCGGTCAGATTTTTGTTTGGGGTTGAATAAAAATCATTATTATAAAAGTTAATTACGTAAAAGGGAATCTTTCTTTTATATTCGATAATCTGTATGTTTGCGCTTTTAGTGGGTATTACCTTAATGCTACCACCTGCAGTAATCCTAATACCAATTAGTAGACCACCCATCAGTCTACCAAAATCAGGTTTAGCTGCAGTTATGCTGTTGCAGTAAAAACCCTCTATATGCAGGTTGATGGTGGCCCATGTTTCCTGGAACATAATTATATCTTTATCGGAAAGAATCTTTAACCAATCTGGATCAAATAGTCTTGATTCCAGTCCTGCCACGTTCCAACTAAGGATCACAAGATCGGATTTGGCTGATATATTAGGACAGACGTTTCCGCGAGTACAGTCCCCTCAATGGAGAATCTTCTTACATGTAGCAGACTATCTACGCCCTCACCACTGCATGTAGTTGGTGCTATCATCTCCTGTTTATTTGTCCATGTGGGTGAGGGGAGTCCCTCGATGGGGGATACTATTCCGTTTACTACCTTAGAGGTCGGGTTAAGCGGCTGATAGCTGTTGGACAGCTGGTTATTTCTACTATCAAGCTTTCTAGAACCTTCCTGATCTTTATAGGGATTGATGGTTGATGTCAGTCAATCGACCATCTCTAGGCAGCTATATCAGTTTGAAGTCGGAACCCCAGTGAAATTGTCCATAGGACCTGCGTCTCTTCCCATGTTTCCTCCCCAGCTTTCCATGATCCCTCCCCAAATTCCCCTTTCTTCACCCCAGTCTCGGTAGCACGATCTACTCCAGTTCCTATCATGACCTGGCCAGGCACAACTTCTAAGGGGATAGAAAAAGGAGAGTCGTTTAGTTTCTATGTGTTTGTAGGAACCTTGTGTATTCCAGGAGCATATATAGTCTACAGTACGGGGGTCCTCGAAATTGATTATAACACAGTCACCCTGTTATGTTATGTTCAGATCTCTTCTATAGCGCACGGCTACCCCAAGGGGCGTCCCAGCGCTTTGGCAAAGAGACATACAGCTAAGAGACACACACAGCAGCTCCGAAGGTCCCACAAAGAAATTTTATACCGAGAAGAGCCAGGTCTTCAGCTCCTTTCTGAAAGCAAAAAGATTGTTTGACTTTCTTAAGGAGACAGGTAGCTCATTCCAGCAACGCGGGACCAAGTATCGAAAGGCACGCCCTCCGATCCGAACCAATTTAATCGGAGGAACAACAGCTTTGGCCAAGAGAGCCGACCAAAGCGACCTCCTAGGAACATAGAAAGCCAGGCGCTTCTCCATATACTTACTTGAATGGAGGGCCTTGAATGCCAAGGTCAGCACCTTAAAGGTAATTCTTTTGGCGATGGGCAGCCAATGCAATCTCCTAAGAAGTTCAGAGGCTTTCGCCCTGCGTGGGAGACCAAAAATGTCTGGGTAGTTTTACGCTCTTTTCCTATCCAGGGTACTCTGCGCACTGTTAAGATCCTACTTGTGAAGTGTGAGGGTAGGTCTGTAAGTTGTTGTGTGGGTATGTGAGTGGATGTGAGTAGTTGTATGGGTGAGTGTGTGGCTCCGTTGAGAGGCTGCATGGGTGAGGGGTTGTATGAGTAAATATGTTGGTGTGTGAATAACTATATGGGTAAGTGAGTGGATGTGTGAGTGAGTGGCTGTGTGAATATATATGTACGTGGCTGTATGAGGGAGTGAGTGGGAGTGGAAGTGACTCTATGGATGAGTGAGTGGATGTGCGTAGCTGCCAAGGTTTCAGATTGCTAAGTATGACATTTTCATAATTTCAGTGTAATTATGAGTGACATTTCAACGACTGTGAGGGACACTTTCTCTTGAGCAAAATCTAGCAATGAAGATGAGGGAAACATATAAATGTCAGAAATTACACCCATTGAAATCATTGAACTAAAGTGCGCTAATGGCAGTAAGCTGCAAACTGCATGGCAGAGTCAGGCTGTGTGACTGCACAGTTCAGAGACTTAGTACACTACAGGCCGGGGACGCAATCAGCTCAGAGTGATTGAAGCAATCATTTTATTTATCAATAGCAGCCATTGCAAGTTAGTTGAACAACTAAAACATAGATGCCTTAGCCAGCCTTTGCCCACACTGGGTACCCTGGATCCTCCCTGCCACCCGCAAAAAATCAATCATATCAAAATGCAGAGCATCAGTGTGGACTTCAGGCCCTCACGGTCTCATGTGCGACCCAGCTCATAGCAGAACGACGCGGGCCCCAACATGAATAATCAGGGATCTCTTCTCCGATACCTAATTAAGCGTCAACACAGTCAGCCAGGGCCGGCCTAAGGCATGTGCAAGCTGTGCACCTGCAAAGGGCCACCAAACCCCAGGGGCCGCCACGCCAATATATATCCTTAGATACATATTTGCGTGGCGGCCCCTGGCAGGGATTTGGCGGCCTCGGGCCCCCTACCTACACTCCCTGCTCAGGGCCTCCGTGAGCCTAGAGCCGGCCCTGAGTCAGCTGACTCTTGGGAAAGAACCAGGCATTGGGCAACCCTCAGGCTGAGGAGAGCACAGTCCCACATAGGTCACAGCTGATAGCCAGGGGTCTGTAGTATTATATTTCAAAAACAACTCCCACCCTAATAAAAATTAGCTCTACAGCAGTTTGCCTCAGTCAGCACACTACTACCTGCCCAGCCTCACAGCCAGTGGCACAGTTGAGCTGCCTAAAATGACCGTTGGAGCTTGCTGGCTTAATGGAAGGGACTCTAATAAAGTGTTCTCTACTAACTTAATTCACAGTGCCTGGAGTGGAATTATGAGGAAGACGACACCACATTATTTTGGCAATGTTAGAGCTAAAGAGCCCTGGATATGCATTTCACTGTTGACTGGCAGAGGGGGTGTGAAATATTATATGGTGTAAAGTAATGGAAGGAAAAGACTGTACGTTTGGCGGAATCATTGTCAGTCGACACTTTACACACTTACTCATGGTGGCAGACTCACTTGACAGCCCTATACCGCTGCAGACAGCATGCACTGGGCATTGAGTTTGGGCAACCCTGGAGCCTCAGGCTAAAGCACACACTTAAAGGTCACAGCCTGCCGGCAGCCTCAGTATGCTGGGAAAAACGTAAACAGCTAGTAACACATACCAGGCAGGCAGCGTATCGGTGCTTAGTGCTAATAAGCTAATTTGTAGGCAAGATTTACACTCCGCTCAGGGCTGGCAGAGTCTGACACTTACTTGCGAGGAGAGCCGCGGCATTCGGTTTACGGGCCTCAGAGTCTGGGTGTAACTCACTCCCTCGGCAACCATGCACCACCCATGCTGCATCAGACTCACGCAGGCTCAGCAGCAGGTGGAGCACAGAGCTGAGATGGACAATGGGCTCTAGTGGGGTTGGGCCCGGGGATCGCGGGGTCATCATTAATTGCATATAATTTACAGCCGTGCCGAGTACGAACTGTGCTGCCATGATCAGTCGCAGCCTAGCCAGCCTGAGCCTCCCACAAACTTACTGCAGCCATCAGCAGGTCATGATGTCATTCCCATGACACTGACTGTGTCGCTCAGCCCAATCGACTGCTAATGTCTCTGTATTAGCCTCTGGATACTGCTTCTTAAAGTCAGTCAGTCCGAATGTTATGGTGCGACATGGTGGGAATATCAATTCCTACTTGTTGATAGATTTAGCAGTCAGTAAGTTAGCAGCCACTAGGTCAGCCAGCCCTCGAGCCAGCTGGGAGCAGCACACACACCATGGTGAACTGCCACTCTACCTTCAGTCTAGTCATAGTAGCGCTAGTAGCGCTGGTAACAGCTTGGTAGCCGTAGCAGGAACTTTGCCTATAAGAGATGACTTCGAATTTAAGTTCTGTCATGTGGACCATCACACTGAAATACAAAGTCTAAGGCACGATGCGTGGTACTTGGCAGGGCTGGATGTGTGAGTGGTTGTATGGGAGTGTGAGTGAGTGCATGAGAGGTTTAGTGGATGGATGTGTGAGTGGTTCTGTGAATGATGATATCAGTGATGTCATTTGAGAAGTCATCAGTGATTTCATCCGTGATATCACTGCCCATGTCATGAGTGAAGTAATATGTGAGATCATAAGACATTCATTGCATGGCATAAGTCATAGTTAGCTCAGGTAAAGTATAACTGCTGAATTTCGGTGGTTTTACATGAGTGAAATTTGAGCGTAGCTAAAAGGTCCCTATAACCTTTGGGTTTTTTTTCAGTGAATTTTAATTTTTTTTAAATCGATTTCCTAACTATTACATCCCTTTAACCTTTGTTTTTTTCAGTGAATTTAATTTTTATTTAAATTCATTTTTAAAATATGTATACTTTTTTTAACTTCATTTTATGGTTTATTTTTTATACTAAGTGTATTTCAATACTTTTTTACTGATTACTTTTTTATACTGTACATCTTCATTTTTTTACAAATAAACTTGATATATGTTTTAAAATATAAAAGTCACATATGTAGATAATTTAAAGTAAAAGATATGTTCTAATGTAGTTAAACAAATGTAATTTTTGAAAAATATTTTTAGGGTACTGTGCTACCTTTGCAGGTCTGGAAATGCACACAGACTAGTATTCTATGGTTTTTACTCCCAATCACAAGATCAGAATGAATCCACAAGTCCAAATCCACTCATTCACCAAATATTTTATAAATTACTGTGTGTATGTGCACCCCTCCATTGTCATCAATACATCATATTTACAAGTATATATAAACCACTTTATATATGTTTTTCAAAATATTTACCAATGTTACCACTTTCCCGAACCCACAAATTTATGGGCCGGATTCACGATTCCACTCGAAAACACACCCAGACCTTGCTTTCTGATTGGATACATTGAGACCCGACACTTCCACACAGAATACCACACCCAAAAGCAGTTACTTCTCCAGTGAAGTCCCTAGAAGGAAGATTGAGAACCAGCAGTGTTTTGCTTTTTCACCAGGGCTGAAGCTACATTGTCCATCCAAGATGAGCATCCACAACCTCTTGAGGATGAGGAAGAGACACCACCACGCAGAAAAGAAAGTGATGCGTGGTAGCACTTTACTATACCTTCTGAGGAAAAGAATGTAACAGCAAGATGTATCAAGTGCACAATTTGTGGCTGGCAGTTATCCAGAGGCACTGCAGAGAAGTATTCACATGGGACAAGTGCTATGTGGAAGCACCTAAGAACAAACCAGGAGAGGATCTCGAACCAGACTATGCAAAGAAAGCAGGTACAACAGTACAGTCGACATTTACAGCAGCTTTCAGAGAACCATCTTCAGCTGCAATCATTACTATTATCAGCTGACTGTGAGTAATTGAGTGACATTGTTATTCTCTGTTATTCATTGTGTCAAATGTCATATGCTTGTCGTTGTAAAAAAATTTCTTCTGTGGGTGCATTCTTGGATACAGTGAGAAGCATCGCTGTTAGGTTTTTTTCCACTTCCAGTGACTACATGTTTGTTGAAGAGTAAAGCCAGTGCTTCTTTTCATTTACCCATCCTTACCCTTTTTACTGCACTGTCCACATTTGGGCCTTGACAAAAATATTTAAAAAACTGTTAAAAAAGAACAGAACGGTTCTTATTGGAACCACCATGTACTCACTGTTTGTAATTTGTCAGTGACTGTATAGGTCTGAGAGTGGCTGTGTCAGTGTGTGCAAGAGTATGCCTGGGTATGTTAGTGTTTAATTAGTGAGTACCTCAGTGTGTTAGTGTATGCATCAGTATGTGTTAGCATATGCATCGGCGTGAGCCTGGGTATGTCAGTGTATGCATAAGTGTGCCTGCTTGTGTTATTAAAATGCATTACTGCTTGGCTTGTCGAATAGTTCCTTCTAATATGTAGGATCTGCACATTGTTTGGCCAACATGAACTAAGGGCTTGGTTTCTAGACTGGTTCCGGACACCAAGGTAGGATATGTTGGCCTACAGACCGGCTAGCTCACAGTGCCACTGTAAGGCACCCTAACCTACCAGGGAACGCCTAGTACATGATGTTGAAGGCATAGTGATAATGTTGTGGCAAGCTGGATTTGTAAACAAAGTAGTTTCAGAGGAACAAATCCAACATTGTCTTGCATGCAAATGTGTGCAAAAGTTCACAGATGAAATGCTGTTTTCTAAGACAATGTAAGGAATAAGCTGTCTCACTACATGGGGATAGCTCTGGAATATAACACCCACTTCTCATCCTAAGGGTCGATATATAAAAGCTATCTAAACATGTAGTATATCAGCATTTCATAACAATGGAATAAAAGGTAAAAACTACTCTTAACATTGTCTAGAAGTAAGCTTCCCTTTAAAATATTCACAAAAGCCTTAGAGCCATTATACTCTTTGAAATCCTAAGCACTCCAAAAGCCATCGTGCCTAGAAAGATAAAAAATAAAACAAAACAGTTTTGGACAAATTTAGTTTATAAAACAAGCTAAATTGTTCCCACATGGAAAAATGCCAATCATTTCAAGTATTCCGGGTGGCAGACACAACATTGTTGTTGTCCATAACTGCAGAAGATGAATCCAGAGGCCCACCTCAAAGCAGATTTATGGAACAAAGGTGCTTCTATCCAATTACCCATTACTGGGTCCAGCAATACATCACTGTCCAATGGCGCAACCAGAGGTGATTATGTCAAATAAGCATTTGTGGCAGCAAAGCAGTAGACTATAGGTTGTAAGCGTTAAGCTAAACTGGTCTGAATGACAAGAACTAGAGTCATCCAGTTCTCGAAGTCTAAGTGTGCCAAATATATGAACCATGTGCTCACTGCGTCATAGCGCAAGCATTTCTGTCTACATTTTCTGAATCGAACTGGGATGTCCATTATGGAGCAGAAAAATTCAAATTAGGATTCCCACCAAAAGTAGCAGGACAAGCAGGAGTTCTCAAAAACGCTTCTCAGCACGGAGTGTATGAATGATGGAATACCTCCAAAGATTGTCTAAATGATGCTAACCGGTACAGAGCCGATACATTTAAAAAAATGCACTATTCATCCAGTATCAGAAATGTTAAAGATACCCTGGATTAGCCCCCCTAACATGCAGCATGAAGTTAATTTGGAGTAGTGTCTATATCGCAGTCGAGGACCCAGAAACCTGGAGATCAAACGTCTCTCTGCCCGAAGTTAAGGCCCCATCTTGTTGAAAAAGTATAGCTTTTAGTCTGCCAAGGGAATCAAAGCATATGTTGGAAATACTTATAGAAGGCCACAGTGCTGCCTCCCTAATTTTGTGAGCAGGTGGAAACAGTACTTGTGTACAAGTAACTAAGGAATTAACCGTCACCAGATACGCAATGCTTGGTTTCATTCCACAGCAATCATTCAGCATCAAGTAGCTCCCATTTGAGAGCAGTTTGGAAAAGAGATGTATCACTGCAGCTGGGGAACCCTTTATATAACAGGATACGTTTATGCTCCATGGAGAGAAATGTCTTTGCAAACCAAGGACCAGCTTAAAGCTTCTTCATAGTCGAAACCACTCAGATAAACTTCCATGTCACTTTTCCTGCATTTAAACCTGAAAGATAATGCCCAATACTCATGCACATAACCTTCCCCACGTGCTTCGTATCTGCCTACAATTTGGTATTGGAGACAATATCGGAATTGGAAAGTGTAGTGTAGTTCCTATATTCCCAATAGCCTTTGCGCATTGGAATAATATATCCTATAAATTTGATGTAGGACTTAAGTCAATAGGTCTCTATCGAATATACTAAACTTAATAGTGAGTGCCAGCTACCTCAGAGGACACTAGAAACTTTCTCGAAGAAACAAGAAGGGATTCGTTTCTGACAACCGCCTAAACATGACAACTTTGTTTACCCAAGAATAAGAACATATCTCTCAGAGTCGTGGAAACAATAGATAACTATTTTACTCAGTCAATTGTGCATGCTTCATTTCTCCAGAGTTGTAAAGAAATAGTGAGACGGGCGTTTTCAATAAAAGGTTTATTGAGCAGTCTTCTTTCTCATGCAAGAGAGGTGAACTGCTACAATTGTTAGACAGAATGTAAAGTATAATGTTTACAGTGAGAATAGTATTATAAAATAATACTGTAATAGCATTGTATGGTTTCCAATCGATATAAGAATACATACATAAATAACACAGGCTAAAATACTCAACTGGTGCTTCTAAAATACGCCTACCCCAATGTACCTAACCTAGGTCTAGTACAAGGGAAGAAGTAAGTATGGTACTTTGCATAAGTTTGTTTTTTTGCCAATAATCTACCAAAGGTTTCTGTAGGTTCTAATCAGCTCCGTACCTTAGAATGAAGGAGGTCTGGCATCTCTGTCTCAGGACTCGATTTCCCAACACCCCGCAAGGGGAGCAAGAAACACTGGAGCTGGATTTCTCAGCAGAGGAGGGCAGCTTCCTGATCAGTGCGTCAGCTGGAGAGTCGGCTTCCTTCAGCACTTGCTGTAGTGAGCTGCGTCGTGCAAGTAGGTCATCGAACTGCTCCAAACCACTGTAATTTGCTATAGCATGTGAAGGTATATTTATACCTTGAAGGTGTTTAGGAATGCCATGTTTGGCGTAAATTCGGGCATATGAACGTCATTAATAAACCCCTAAGGAATAGATGTTCATTGTAAAACTAACTGAGTTCTTGGAGAAATCAATATTCAAGCAAGGGGAAGTCCCTAACGGCTTAAGCTGGTTTTCCAAAAAATCGCTGTGACGTTTGGTGAACAGATGGTAGTAGCCATGCCTGTATTTGGGTTGCACGGGCTATGACTAAATAAGGGATTTATTTCGTAGGCCTATATAAGGGTAACGAAAATTGTAACTATATAAGGGCATGAATTGGGAAAATCCATTCGGAATCTAAAACGCCATACAACAAAAGAAGTGGATAATACAGTCTGTAGATGGTGCGTCCGTCATGGTAAAAGGTAATTTGTCAAAATTTTCAATGTGCACCACAGTGTATTTTGCATCTCTATGTGCCATTGGTATCTGTCTTTCCATCAGATCATATTCAGAAAACAGACTGGTAATGTTGATGTAATGCCACAGTACGTGGTCAGAACGTAGTGTTAGCAACGTCCAGCTCAGTATTACGAGGGAACATAGTTGTGACAGTCCATTTTGCCAAATAGACATGTCCTGCTGAATTATGTAAATTGCAGAAGACACAATGTTGCCCAGTGAATACATTCTGAATGATAATGTGGTCATACTGTCGTCAACCACAGACAAAGCCTTTTCCATATTAACCCTGTTGATCTCAGGCAATCTCCCTGCAGCTTCCTGCTCAGAAATCCTCTGTAGCTTGTTGTATATTAGATTCAAGCTCTATTGAGGTCAGTTTCTGGGTACTAGTAAATGATCCCTGAGATCCAGGTCATCAGACAGAAAGGACAAGTGTTGTTTCACCTGGGAAAGTGTTGAGGTATTTAGGCATAACTTCCCACCATTTAACAATGTCACCACCCTTGCTTGCTCTGTTTGTACATAGCCTAGGTCAGGCCTGTTGATATTAAAACCTCCTGAGTTACCCAGGAATCTAGACTGACATTCATTTGTGTCTAGAGGCCAAACAAACCAACACTGCTGATCGGTGTCTGATTTGTTGTATGATCCATTGCGGAGCATGGCTACTAATGTATCCTCACTAAACTTTGTGTATTGGTGACAATGTTCAAAGCATGCAAATGTGGGAATGCATGGTATGTTAAAATCTTTTGCCTTTGCCAAACTAATACAGGAAATCTGTTGCGCTGTTTTATTCAGGAAAATCATTTGATGTGGAATGAGGCATGCGCTAAAAAAAACCTTTTTTCCTGAACCTGGCAATCTTTTGTTTCCCAGACAGATTTTGTGTCTATCGTGTCTTTCCAAAAGTTGAAACCCTGTATAGACAGTTGGAAAATTAAGGAAGCAGAGTAAATCAGCTTGGTGTTTGTGAGCATATTCTTCTTTGCAGGTGTAGGTGCAAGCCTATAGTAATAAGAGGTCTGATGTGTAAAAACCAGGAAAATATACAAACTTCTGAGCAAATGTTATTGAACTACCTTTCGGCGCTGTTGGGCAGTGTTCCCATTGGGTATAGTAGTAAATAGAACGTGGGATACTAGCTTTGTGTAAAAGATGATGACCATAATGTTGATAACAGAACATGTCACCAAAAATAGTTGTACCATCATACAATTGATATTTAGAAAAAGCTGTTTTTTGCTCTAGATCTAAAAGCAAATTTGCACAGTTTCAATGTCTCAATCATCAGAGAATGCACTAGAGGTGATGATATCATGTAAAGAAATTTTTTAAAATATGGAATTTGTAAAGGTTCAGTAGGATCAAACACATCATACGATTCCCTGTCGCATATTATAATATCAGGAACTGGAATTTCTGTAATTTTCACCAGGGATAGGTTCCTTAGTTCCCTGTGCGATGATGCATGTGGTTTTAGAACCAAGTTCACATGTTGGACTGCAGAACATTTTGGGAGATAATGTCCATTCAGAAGTAGGAAAAAGACAGTCACAAAACCAATCCACAGTACCAGGAAAAGTAATCCAATTGTAATCCAGAGGTGTATACAGGGAGCAACAAGGTATGTCTTTTTCAGCCAAAGATAGAGAGAATAAACTCGTAGTTTGAAAGAGTGTGTCAGTGTTGGCAGTTCAGGTTCACTTGGATCCGATAAAAAGTCACCAAAATGCACGAAGTATCCAGACACCATCCAGTCTATTTTTTCGAGCTCAGCAGGTGTTTGTAGAACTGGGAGATGAATCGATCTGTGGTATGTTGACACAGACGTCGTACATTTTTCGAATTAAAATTTCTGTACTTGTTGACTGACCAGGTACCCAATCTTCAGGACCCAGGCAGGTCCTGCTGATACTTCCTTCACTTCCCGAGTGGCTGTGTGCTCCATTTGGACGATGCTCTGTAAAACTATTCTAATAAGTCCTGTAAAACAACCAAACGAACATTGATGTCAAATGGAGTTTCAGCCACTACTGTGCTGACACTCTCAAGATCTGGTACCCATATTCTCACCCCAAACAGGAGTTCAAAGGGTGTATGACCTCCCGCGGACCTTTGCATGTTATTAAATGCCCTCTGGGTCCCAAATAGATGATTAACCCAACTGCCACCCGAGCCAATAACCCTAGCTATGAAGAATGGCTTTAAGTCCTGGTTTTTCCTCTTAATGGCCACATTTCCCTTGGATGGTAGGGGAAAGAGTACCGCAATGCCACACCCGAACTTCCCATGGCTTTTTTGCAAGCCGGAGAGCTAGAAATCGAGTCGCGGTCGGATTGTAATGTGCCAATTGTGTATGTCCTGATACAGACTTGCAAAGACTTTGAAACATTTTGCGTGTCAGCCGTGCACTGGGGACAAACCCATTAGGAATCTTGAGCATAAATCCACTATCACCAAGATGTACTTGTAAGTCCCGTCAGAGTGTAAGGGGCCGCAGTGATACAAATCGACACATCTTTGTGGTTTGTCGGATATCAATAAAGGTGTTTGCCGTGTATGTGTTACGGCCGAGCCTTTCAACTGCTGGCAGATGTCGCATTTGAGGATAAAGTCCTAGTTCCGTTTAGTGAGACCTCACCACAAGAAGCACTTTTAGGGCTCAATCGATAAACAATATGAGAGGGGAGGGCATTTTAAAAGGCGACAGAAGAAGTATGTGATACCGAAATTTGACTTACAGTGCTTGTCTGACATGAAGTTAAAGAAGGAAGAGAAACGTCCTCTATTTAAACCCCAATTTCAGAAAAAGAAAGTTGTGGCTCCAACCACAAAATGTGCCACTAACACTGAGAACTGCACTCTGGAACAAGATGTGGGCCATGACTCTCCTCAACAGTGTTGAATTGATTACCAAAGTGTGCCAGAATCTGCAGGAGTTTCAGGCAGCGAAAGCAACTAATAAATACATTACAGTTGAAACCCCACTACCCTGAAATCTATTCAGATCAGCATGTACGCCTTTCAGGTAGATTAGATGATTTAGACATGCAAATTGAGGGTGACATAGGGCACCATTCAACTAAAATTCTGGGAAAAGTTTTGCAATATCATATTATTATTCTCTTAGCAGACGTTGATTGCCCCCCGGAGTTTCTACGTACATCCTCACATGATGAGGCTGCAAAGTAGCCTCTTTTACTTGGTTTGGTCCTGATGAAGTAAAATAAGACTATGCATCTAAATAGGCTCTTGAACATGGCCCTGCTTTATACCGCAATCGTGTCGACTGGGATAAGGGTTTTCCTTATCATATAATACCCATACGGTCCAGCCCGCGAGTGCAACCACATTACCCAATTAAACCTGCTAGAGGAATACTGTACCAAATAGAATATCAGGGTGACATTGACCATGTATCTCCCAAATGAATGACCATCTTTGTCCACTAGTGAAAGCAGAGCCCTCATACCGCAGTCTTCGACTACAGATACTTGAACAGTCATAAATGCACATTGGCAAAACAAAATACACATAGTACAGCACTTATTAATATTATAGTCTGTAAAAATATTTGAATACACATTTAGCCAGGGTAGATCGCATTGTATTGAGATTTGCTGAATATGGCTACAAATTCAACTTTAAAAAATCTTATATACAGATTCTAAGTGTCCTATTTTTCAAATATGAACGTACCCATAATTGAAAGACGCTTACAGCACACTTCCCAGAGAAGTGTGCTCTGCTAGAATCACCAATACACTTAAAAAAATGCTATCTAAAATTTTGGAAGCACTTACATCATGGATTTTGCACAATGCATTAAACCATGATATGAATACATTCATCCTGATTTTTCCAACTTACATCGGACATCACATCACACAGCCATACTCAGATCATTACAAGTTACTTGCTTGCTAGACATCACTTACATACACGTGCCAACAACATATCCGTATAGTTGCGGGTGCCATTGGCTTTACATATCTCACCTTTAATGAGGGTCAAAGAGTGCTGAATGCATGTACATCGCATTTATATTCCAATGCGGAAATGTGTTTTGCATCCACTGACAAAATACTGACTGCAGTTCAGATGGCTGTCATTTAGGGAGGGCCCCTTGCACAAGGGGAACGCATTATTTCCATACTTGTTACTGCCATTTTAGCTTTAGAGTATGTTACAAAAGAAGGTGCACCTCATGCGAAAGCCCTACATCCACGTTAGATAGAAAGGGCAACATCCTTAACATTTACAGGCATAGACTTTGTCTTTGACCCATCTTTACAAACACATGAATGTCTTTAATATGAGCATTTTTATCCCACAGCAACCACAACAAGATGATGGACGGAGTGCTGAAACTTTTCAATCACTCACCTCAATGTCTATCCCATGCTTAGCAATATTTTGCCCATTGTGCAGTAAAAAACATTTGTTTGTACTGATGGTTCAACCCGGCCTGCTATAGGGACCAACCACGAATATTCAGTGGCATGTGTGTCCGTTCATGGTGTGATGTTGGGAGGTAAATTCCAGTCCTTAGGGCACTGCACTATGTATTTGGCTGAACTAAAAGCATTACTACTGACACTGGAAAATATGGACCCTGAATTCCCCACTCTTATAGTGCATGATTTGTATTATTGTATCTAGTCTTTTAATGACAATTTGCACTATTGGCACCAGAATGGTTTCAAAGATTCTAAAGCAAGTCTTATAAAGTATAAACTGCTTTAGATGAAGGCAGTGGACCTCAAAGATGGGTTACAGCTGGCTCATGTTATTCATACATTGAGTCACTGGCAAATGGTGCTGACAGGGCTGCTACAGTTGCTGTGATCACTTCCAGATCTTACCGATCGGTTCCACCAATATCCCGTTCACGCATAGTGGATCAACCTCGCCCACTGGACCTTGTTACCGGGCGCACTGACTACACCTTGTATTCAATTGGTGTCTCACCATGGACCCAACTTTGTGGACCCTATTGCCACTCTATTAAGGCTAGCTTCGCAGCCCCTCCTGCATTTTGAGAATCCACCTTCTTTCAGCACCTTCAAATGGCAACTCAGTCCTGATGATGATCCTAAATGACTAGGATCAAAACGCCGTCGACATACCAGTGCAATTTGCTGTGCCTTTTTTAAATATGGTTCATTTAAAATGTCTCTAAAAAACAAAAAAATTGTAAATAATTCTATATGAACCTCATATTCTTGTACATACTAGATACAACTTCATGTTGCACCCCTGCTGTTTTCCACACTTGTCACCAGCGCCGTTCACCTTTGAGTGTCACAAGCACTTGCATGCACAAAGTTTTTGGGTTGCCTCCGCAATCTCTGCCTACAGTGCTGATACAACTGTTCCCAATTGTTTTTAGAATTATTATTTTTTTCCAAATATATGACGCCTTGCGCACATTTTAAAACAAACCTTGAGTCTTCCTAATTCCTTCTTTTTGTAATGTCTTGTACATACTTTTTAATTAAGCTTTCTCAATAATACCGGTTGAGACATTGCTGTTGATCTACACTTCCGCACCCAGATCTCAACCCGGTCTATGGGTTTTACTCCTGTTGTTCTCTACCAGACCTTCACAAGCTACGCTATTTGAGATAAATGATAGTTCTGCTGTTTTACAGGATTTTCAAAACTTCCTAGATGGCCAGGCACACAAACAGTTGAAGACCTCAACCTCTTCCGGAATCAAGGAGCTGTCAGCGTATTCTAGATGGATTTCACATATTGGAGATCCCCTTCATGAGGCTCATGATTGTGGTGAAGAAGGAATTTGGACTATGTTACTGTGCACCGTGCCTGTCCTAAGCGTTCAAGGTACAATAACTGATCATGATCATCTAAAGTTATATCATGTGGCATATTCTAAACAGTAGGCTCGAGGACTCAGGGGTAGTTCTCTAACTTATTTTGCTACCATAGAGGAGAGGTGTGGTACAGTGGCCAGAGTGGCTGACTTTGGAGCAGCACTAGACTCGCAGTTTGATCTCCTGAGGCAACTCACTCAACATCATGTGACTCCAGGCAATAGCTCCCTTAGGGGCATATGTAGGTAATTTTCATTTTGCGATTCTCAAATTGAGATTTTTAGGGAATCGCAAAACGAAATTTAGGTAGGATTAACAAATTTTAATGCGAATCCCACTTATCCCATATTTGCAAATCGCAAATTGCGGTTCGCAAATAAGGAATACCTTCTCATTCTTTCCTATGGGATAGAAGGCCCATAGGAATGAGTGGGAAGACATTCTCAATTTGCGATTCTCAATTAGAGAATCGCAAATTGAGAATGCAATTTCAGGGTTGTAAGGGTGTCAATAGGACACCCTTTTGCATCCCTGAAATTGAATATGTGCACATGTGGCCCACATACATGCCCTAAGGGCATGTATGTGACCCACATGGCACTTCGAAAAATGCCAAAAAGTGCATTTTTCAAAAAACGCAAAATACCACCAACCTGAAGTTGGTGGTATTTTGCGATTCCTTAAGCCAAAAGTCGCACAACTTGGGTGCTTCCTACATTGCATTTAAGGAATCGCAATTTGCGATTCCTTAAATGCAATAGCAAAATAAAGAATCGCAAATTTTGCGATTCCTTATTTTGCATGTGGGTTGTTGTGTGCTACATAACGCACTGCCCTAATTGCGATCGCAAATGCTGAAATTTTGTGAATTTCAGCATTTGCGAGCGCAACTAGGCTTCCTACATATGGCCCTTAATCTCCCTGACAGCCCCCACCACCTTAAAACCTTAAGGGGTGATATGTTTGAGCTTTACAAATATGGATTATTTATACAGGACATTCCTCTATAGCTTGTGGGCAACATCGAAGTTGTATCTCCTCAGGGAGAGGGCAATTAATACACTTCAGTTAATTCCTAATGCTGCTACAAATGCCAGCTATACAACGGAAGTGATTAACGTACTTGCTACTGCGTCTAGTGCAGATAATGATGTTTATAAGGATCGATCCTTCATGGAGTCTATCAGTTCTCTTCCTACACCTGTCGCTCCTGTTTTTCAACAAACTGTTTCTAGTTATTTTGTGGGAACAGATGATTTTTCATCTGACTCTTTTGACAGTTCCAAGGTCTAGACACTCCGCCTACACTGTCCTGTTTTTTCCATTCATTGCTGAAACACACTTATTTGTCCCTCCTTGGATATATGTTTGGATAACACTTTCCTTGTTTTTTTTTATTTCTTTGAATTGGAATAGTGACGGATTTCTTCTTGACATGGTCATTATCTGCCAGAACGCTTTGCCACAGATCTGATGGACGAGGTGTTAACGTCCTACTAATCTTCACATTAGCTGAAAAGAGAACTGTCCATTGTAAACATTCCAGCTGTCCCAGTAACTGATGGAATTGTTTGAGATAAGGTCCGCTATGATATTTTCGTCCCTACAGAAATGTTTCAGATTCCTTATGTATTTAAGGTCTCCATGGGTGATGCTGTTGTATCTGGATTACATTCTAATGATTGGGATGTTGACATTGTTAATTCCAGGTTCTTGGAGCTGAAATATTATACACTGTTGACTTGTACCTTAATTCTAATAATTATGGTGAAATGTTTCATTAGCGCTATTATGCACATCACTATTTACATTTAATTAGTGTCCACAACACACTTTGTATCTATACAAATTTGAACATTGTCCAACTCCATCGGAAAGGAGTTCAACAAAATGTAGAGATAAATTCACATGTGTTTCAGGTCATGACTCCTCAGACCCAAAGTCTTTCGATTTTAAACTTTTCCCACTAAAAATATATCTTCTAACATAAATTAAACTCATATAAATGGATTTGTTGGTCACACAATTAGCACTAAAAGGCTATAAGTATTAGAAGGATACCATTGAATTTAAATCAACTAGGGGTACCAAACATTTGCACGTCCAGGGAACAGACACCCTATTTTGAGGCTGCTTGATTCCAGCACAAAAAAACTTTTCTAAATGAGACAGATCCACATAATAGATGTATGGAACTAGCAAAAATGAAAGACATGAATTTACCTAATAATCCTTCCATTGCCCAATTAGGCTATTGCCAACACTTAACCAATTACATGGAAGCGGAGCTCAATATTCAACTCCACCCTTTCTGGTCCAAATGGGTGGTTATTTTCTCTGGTGGTATCAAATGGTACTTATGTTAGTTTTGTTACCACACCTTGGTTTAAGGCAAGCAGACCAGACCCTCATAATTCACAATCTCAACACTCAGGGATAGCTGTCACATTTTCTGTAGGGAAATTGTGCCGGCAATGGTTGGAACATTCCACACAGTCTGCAGTTAAACAACATCTCTCTCTCCTGTCAATTGACATGGATCTATCAGATTTCTTGTTGGGTCCTAAAGGGCAGATGTACGACCCTTACAATTTGCAAGTCGCAAATTGAGTCGTTTTGCGACTTGCAATTTGTGACTTGCAAATTGGTATTTCCAACAGTCTCTCAGACACGGTTTGGGAATTCCTAATGGGGTCACAAATTGCCTGCCTCCTTAATATTCATGAGGCAGGTGCACTTTGCGGCTCCATTAGGAATGGCTAGCACTCCCAGGGCTGGTGGCCTGCTGGGGTCAGCAGACCACCATGTCTCTGACTGTGTTGTCAATAAAGCAGTTTTGAAAACAAAAAATGCCTATTTTCCCTACGGAAACGAGCTGCATTAAAAAAATTAAAATGTAACATTACGGTGGGACCACTACCTGCTCTTAAAAAAATTATTTTAATGTCAGTCACAAAGGGGAAAGGGTGGTAAACTGGAAATGTTTTGTGGCGGCAAAACAATCTTACATTGAAGTGCGAGTCGCTATTAGGAAGGGATGCCCTTGTCACGCCCCTTCCTAATAGCGAGTCGCAAACTCTATTTTGTGAGTCGGTAATAGGTTACTGACTCACACAATAGGGTTTGTAAACAGGGCAGACCTATTTTGCAGTCACAAACAGGCCGATTTGCTGTTTGCGACTGCAAACAACAGTTGTACATCTGGCCCGAAGTATCCACATTCTAAAAGATTTATTTACGCCACTGACAATGACATTTGAAAATTGTCACAAATGGAAGCTGCTGCACGTTTAAGAGAAATTGATCGAGCTAATTTACATACAGTACATGCTGTTGTGGATAATAGTATTAATACGTCGTTACAGCTTGAATAATATTGTGTCATCTGTTGCTGATATTATGCAAAATTACGTCATCATTTTACTCTGGACAAAGTCAGCTTGGATCTATTATGAAATTTAGTTGGACACTTCAGGTATTGAAATATGGCCAAAGGGTTATTTAGCTTCTATGCATCTATACTGAGGGATGGTTCCTTCGTGGTCGCAGAGGAGCATCGCCTCCCCACACTGCTGGAAAGAGCATCAAAAGTGAAATGGTAATAATATGATTTTATTGCGATTTCAATTTTGTCATTCCATTTTCTTAGTGAGGTGAACAAGCAAACAGAGAGGTATTCCTTACAAGAAATGAATGTGAATCTTGTGTTGTCCACTCACATGCCTGTAGACATATTACCATTCACAGACCATGTAGGACTTTGCCAACTAATTTGGCCTCTTTCCTATAAGGAAAACCAACTCTTCCCCAAATTACTGTATTTTCCAATGGAAGTTATTTAATGATAAATTACCAAGATAGTTGTGGGATGAGAGCTGGTATTCTGAATGTCCTTTCTATTTCACAGATAATAACTTGCTGTACTTACGTGTTTTTCCTCCAGTGTGCGTGAATTCAGATGGCTCCTTGTGGCCTTCCATTCTAACCTTGCTGGCTGATTTCAAGAAGCTAAGCTGAATTAAAGCCTTACTGTTTCAAAAATATGTGGCATCAGCCACGGTTCCTCCTTTTGGGCGGAGGATCATCGCCCCACCTGCTGCAAACACAGCAGCTGTAGCAAACATAATTTAAAACACAATTTAAAAAAATGGTAACTGCACACCGTGTCTGCCATCAGGAGTGGACCATTCCTGATTGGCGGCAAGAATGACTTGCCTAAAGTGTGCATGTTGGATTGGCTGACTGTCTTGGGTCAGCCAGCCTTACATGCACATTTTAGCCAGCACAAATATAGCTGTATAACAGCCGGGCGAACTGCAGGCACAGGTTCCTAGTCTGAAAAGGAGCACTGGGTCTGCCTGCTCTGACCAATCATGGTGTTACTCTCATGCAAAAAATGGCATGAGAGCAGCTGGAGGGCTGTTTAAGTTTTATTGGCCCTTTACTTCCGAGTTAGGCTTGGTGGTTGGAACAGTGCAATCCTTCTCTGAAGACACCACTATCACTGCTATGAAAATGTAAATTGTTTGTTGAGGCGCCCGCTATACCGACGCTTGCTCTCCATGTTTTAGATGCCATTGTCTATCCCCAAATCATGCTCGAAGCAGTCGGTACAATTATCTTCCCAAATGTAGCTTAGCTGCAATACATAATAATAATAAGAGAAATTTGTAGAGCGCCTGGTTACGCGCAACGGCGTGTCCCCGCGCTGTAGTGAGTGGAATCAACAGAGTCGCAACTGCAAGGTCGGCCCGGTTTACTGCGTGTAGAGGTGAGTCTTTAACTTCTTCCTGAAGCCCAGTTCAGAGGGCTCCAGATGAAGTTCCAGTGGTAGGGCATTCCAGCTTTTCGCGGCCAAATATCTAAAGGACCTGCCCCCCCATGTGTGCCTTTTTTATCCTGGGGACCTTCAACATCCCCCCAGAAGTCCCCTCCTGAGAAATACTGCTGCCACCGGAGGAAATCACACAAGTGTTTGTCATCTTTATGAAACATACTGTTAAGTTATGAATAGGGCCACATAACCCTGATGGACTAATTATACACTGCACCCACAGGCAGTGCAGGTGTCTCGGTGAGGCTCTCATACATACAGGAAACAAACATCTATGTGCCAGGGGAGAAAGGGGCAGCAGAGAAGAGTGGGCTAAGAGGACAGCTGCATTACATCGCAGACAAAGAGACTATAAATCAATGTACAGGAAAAGCAAGACACCAACCAGACGTTGGTCACGCGTCTTCAGGGTCTACCTTGCACATGTTAAACCAATGTCGCTAAGTGCTTTTGTTTTCATTTATTTAAAAAAAATTACATTCTCCCACTAATTTGAGTGCAGAGCTACTAACTTCTTCTTGTTAGTGGTGAGTTCCAATACCTGCTGCTCTTGATTCCCCCCACCAATTACACATGTCACGAGCCGCAACTGTGTGGCATTAACATCTGCCTCTTGAAACCTTTGAACTACAGGTTGCAGGGACGTTCAGTGAAATACAATTGCTTTAAAACACCAACCTCCCACATAATTTTGGGTAGTTTGGCCATTGCATTTTTAATGTGCCAGTACTGCTGGTATAGTGCACTTTTTCAAAGCAATTAGGCCTGGCTTGATCATAACCTTCCAAAAACTCTTTGGAGTAACAATGGCCCTTATACATTCTATATTTTCAACTCTTTTTGGAAATATTTCCTTAGTGTTATTCCTGATTTGCTGCATTTTGGTTCTATTTTTGCTGCTTCTCAATGGATTACTGTTTTGAAGGTCACTGCTCATTGAGCAACCACCAGTCCAGCTGTGCCATGTACTCTTGATACGATTGTTTGGAGCCTCACTGCTCCAGGAACTGACCA
This sequence comes from Lissotriton helveticus, assembly GCF_964261635.1. Classification (NCBI taxonomy): domain Eukaryota; kingdom Metazoa; phylum Chordata; class Amphibia; order Caudata; family Salamandridae; genus Lissotriton; species Lissotriton helveticus. The sequence goes on from NC_136062.1 coordinate 461,768,785, forward strand.
CTGACTGTTAATTGTCTTTCAGACCTGCCTGGTTTACCTGTGTGCAACCCATGTCTCATTGCCTCTGGTGTCGCTTTGAATGGGGACACAGGACCTCATTTATGGATTTTTTGGTCAGCGCTGCAGGCCTTGTTGCTGCACCGCCCCACCGCAAAAGAAAAGGGCAGGAATTTAGAGTATCTATTAGTTACGGTGCATTTCTGTCCTTTTCCCTTCCACTGGCGCACAATGGGCTAAGGTACGCCAACAGAGGCACCTTTGCATCACAGTGTAAGGGTTACTGCATTGCTGGTATGATTGCTTTTGTCCACACAAAAACAATCACAAGAGGCTTCTCCCTCTTTCTATGTGTGCTGCAAAATGCAGCACACAGAAAAAAGAAAAACGTGGAGAAATAATGATATTTTCCTTGTTGTGCCTCTATTATGCCTCCTATGGGTAGGCATAAGTTTTTGTCGCTCACTCAGACTTCCGATTTATTGTAAATCTGGGGCAGGGTAAAAAAAGCCATGGATCTTGCTGGGAACTCCCCCGGCAACACACATGGAACGCCCCTTTCACGCAGTTGTCTGCGTAAAAGGGACACCTATTTATAAGGCCATGAAAAACCACTTAACTTGGCTTAAAATTATGCCAGTGGCATATTGCGCTACTGTAACGTCAAAGAAGTGATGTTCTGGTGGTGCAATAGTGCGGGTAGGGCCTTATAAACGAGGCCCTCAATGGTTGTCTTGCAATGCAACTGGCGGTTCCTATGGACATGGATCGTAGGATGAGTTGAATAAAGACCCATTTTCAGGGCTGCCCTACGAACGTGCAGTAGCTTCAAGACCCCTACTATGAGCCACTCCGTTTTACAGAACTGGATGCTTCGGCTCCTAGAATTTCAAACTCTGACTCTGATAAAACACATGCAGCACGATAAAATAATTTCTCAGCATCGGCTGATAACAAGGATCATATCTGTATTTTGAAACTTCTAAATGGGCCTATTGCAGAATCATTTTCAGTGAAAGCTGAATCCATTCTGGATGTAATAGACATTCAATATTTGGAAGAAATACTGAGTACCTCTGGTTCCAGTTAATTCAGCCCATAAATTATTTTGTTCTTATTTGGCCTATTTCTTTTATTATTATATATATTGAAATATTGCACTGAATTTGCTTGGCTTGTGCTTTAATTATTTTATTAGTCACTGAGTTTCTTTCACAACTAAGAAGGTGGGTATAGTGATTTTCCTTATTTGCCCCGTTTGGTTCTCCCTTAGTTTTGCATTTAAGGCTGCCTGTGCTTGCTCCACGTAGCCACCTATAGCACATTAGTTTTTGTGAGAGTATTTTTCAGAACATGCTGTACATGTCGTTTGTTATTCAGTAAGTCTTCTTGGGGTTTAGTCTACAAATTTGTACAAGGTTGCTGTGAATACATAACAGGTTAGCGTCAAGCTTTTTCTGCTCGTTCAGCATCAGTTCCTAACATCTAGAAATAACACGATAACCCAGCTGCATATCCAGCACAGTACAACCATATTATCATTTAAACTGTGAGCTGTCCCCTACCCAAGAGGAGAATTCCGACAGAGTCTACCGTAATGGAACGACAGCCGTGCCCGACATGCACCCATGTGTAAACTAAGATTACACTCATGATGCGGACTACCTAACTGCATGCCCAAGTTATGAGGTCCTAGGCCAGTTCCAGAGATCACAAATATATCTCTGTACTAACATGGTAAGGATAAACCTAGACAGATATATAATTTGCCAAGGTTGCTATGTTTGTCCTATAAAGTCGGTTAGTAATACTAATTGCTTTGTTTAGTTGCATATTACTAATAAGCGCAACACATTTGCTTCATAATAGACTACGATAGTTTCAATAAATGTATTGTAAACTTTCTTCAGTTTACTATGGGCCTGCATGAGTGAGGAAGTGAGTTACGAAAGGGAAAAATCAGTTTCGACGATTCCTAGAGGGTTATATTTGTGTTTGCCAAAAATACCTATTACTCTCAGAAGGTTAGGAGTTCAGGTGAGATACTGTGAGCTAACCAGGTTTAGGCCAATAGGCACTGACGTAGTAGAGAGACTCAGTCCCTACATTCTGAGGTACTGTTGTCCTTACAAGCAGAATCCAGGCAACATGACCAGATATGGATTTTATCGAAACAAGGGTTCAGGGATTGCAAAATGGCCTGCAATAACATTTCAACAATACCTTTCCTTTGATATCAGAAACGTGCCTTTGACACTAACTATTTATTGCACCAGGAAAAGCAGTGATGAGTCTGATGCCAGTAATACCTACTTCACATAGACAAGCATATCAGTGGTAAGGAAGTGCAGAGTGTCTAGCCATCACAATGTAATGGGTCTCCTGCCCTTCTGTTGGCAGGCAACAGTGGTGCATGTTGCAAGACCTTGATGGCAAGACCTGGAAGGGACCGGGACTCCCTTCCCCAGATTTACTAAGATTTGGTGCGGGTAGCAAGATAACTTGCTGCGCCTAATCAAATAGAGAGAGCAGGAATTCTCAATACCTATTAATATATGGTGCATTCCTGCTGGTGTACTATGTGCTGCGGATCACTGACATAATATCGAATACACAAATATAGAATTACCAAAATATCGAAGAAAAAATATAGAATGCAAAAATATAGAATTCCTATCTACAAACAGGTAAGTACAAAAATATCGAATCAAAAATATAGTTTTAAAAAATATAGTTAGTCAAAATATCGATTTTTTTTCAATGTCCTAAAAGTAATTTAAAATTAATGAAATAATAAATATAACATTTACTATTACCACTCCAGTGAGTGCAACAGTAGGGAAAGCGTTGGATAGTGTAGGGGTAAAAATTATTATTCCCACTCCAGAGAGTGCAACAGTAGGGAAAGCGTTGGATAGCGTAAGAGTACAAATTACTATTCCCACTCCAGAGAGTGGGAACAGTAGGGAAAGCGTTGGATAGCGTAGGGGTAAAAATTACTATTCCCACTCCAGAGAGCGCAACAGTAGGGAAAGCGTTGGATAGCGTAGGGGTAAAAATTACTATTCGATATTAAATTACTTACTTTCAATTCAATATTTTTCACCACTATATTCTGTCCATTCGATATTTTGTCCATTCTATATTTTGACTTCGATATCTTGGTAATTCTATATTTTGAATTCGATATTTTGTCTTGTTACCATGTGCTGCATAGCGGCAACACAGGCACCCTTGCTCTATGGTACATTGTGTTTGCGTACAGACATGGTTGTTTTTGAACAGGAAGGGACACCTTCCTGAACAAAAACAGTCATCACATTTTCCTCTAAACGTGCTGCAGAATGCAGCACTTGTGTAAACAGAAAATGAGGAGAAATAAAGACTTTTCTCTTTTTTACACCTCTGATGGGATGGCGTAGCATTTTGACCTATTGTCAGGTTTACTTGGCTTAGTAAATCTTAGAATGTGCCAAAAACTGTGGGTAGATGTGTGGGAACACCCACGTTTCAACCATCGAACACCTTTCCAACACAAAGTAACTCAAGGAAGTGGCTTGTGCTGCCTGTGTCACTCCATATTTACTAACCACGCAGAGCTATGCAATGTGGCTTTGCATGGCTAAGTAAATCTGGCTTGAGGGCTTGGGTTGTCTGGTGTGACACATGGGAGTTGCAAGCCCTTAGAACATCTGGGCTTCTATGTCTATTACCAGATATGTACTGTGTCTATTGCAGTAGATTCCCAATATCCATTCCAATAGCTTGTCAGTGCCCCATAAAATAGACGCCTAATGGAAGAGCTGCAAACTGCCTAGTGTAAGATATTCCCAGTGTCTAGTACAAGTGGTGTGCATTGCCTGGTGCAACATCTGCCCAGTGCAGAATTCCAGGAGCAACACACTGCCTGGTGTAAGATATCTCACTAAAACTGCATTTTTAAAACAACTCTCACAGTCACATACACATATTTGTACAGTGTTAACAATCCCAAGCCACCAAATGTCCTCTGTTACTCCTTGTTTAGTGCCCCAAAGTCCTAAGTGCCCTTCATGTGCCAACATGTGAATCCTGTTCCGCAAGCTGAAAGGTACAACTAACAGTTCAATGCTGTTCATCAGATGTTCCACACACATTAACTCCGCTGCAACATGCACTTAAGGGACACATTCTGAGCCACACAGCTCATACATGGCCATCCACTCTTCACCCAGACTTTGCCTTGAGACAAAACAGTGTCCTGTTGAGTGCGGCTCTCTATTCCTGCTATGTAATCGCACCATCTGGCAAACCCAGTAGCTGCCTCGTCTCACATACAAAAATATAATCTACAATTTTTTTCCTTCAGCGATATCAGCAAATAGCACCCTGGATACATAATCTGCTTTCAAGTTTCGTTTTCCAGTCACATATTCAATGTGATAATGACTCATTACATACATGAAACTGCCACTTAGTTTCTCTGGGGGTAGCTCCCCTCCCCACATCCCCCTTAGTGCTCAACAAATCAACAAGCGATTCGTGGTCTTTGTGTAACACAACTCAAACACCCCACACAAATGTTCTAAACTGACTACATTTTGAGTAGTATTTAATCAGACGCAAGTAACTGTTCCTTATTTTCTGTAGACGGCACTTCCACAATGGCTTTCAAAATGTTCATTTTGAGTTTCACAACTTGAGCACTTAAATAGTGCCCAAATAATCCACACCCTTCGCCTCAAACTTACATTGTGAAAATGTAACAGGAGTCCTCCCTCTCAAAAAATACGATACTTTGTTCAACCTGTCCTCATGCTCAGCCAAATTATTACCAAATACTAAGATGCGATCTTGAAAGTACAATACACCAGACAAATCTTGGAACATCAACCTCATCAGTCTTGCCTTGAGTGTTAAAAATCATACCCGCTTTCAAGATACACAGCATCTCATTTATATTATTCAAAGGTTCACAATTCACCCACATACTATGAGTGAGATCGCATAAATCAACAAACAGCCTTAGCGATTAATTACCTTTGCAGTTAAGAACTATAGGTGCTAATTACTCAGACCCTTCACGGGTTCCATGATGTCAAGTTGACACAACCGATCCAACTCTCTTTGCAACTCCCCCCGTAAACATAGAGGTATCTTGTAAACCTTATAGACCACAGACTTGACTGTTTGAGCATGGACTGGTGCTAAAAACCAGTCAGTTTTCGCAGTTTGGCTGCCAACATTTCATGGAATTTCTGTATACCTCGATCATGGGAAGAAACACTCAAACAGTCCTCACATTGAGCAAACGAGATTTGAATATAATGCAATCAGGAAGATTTGGATCTAAAATGATGTCCAATTTACTCTGTTCATCCCATCGCAACAATTTGGATGTAAATCCAGTATTAAATCGCGAACCATTTACCCGAAGTTGTCAAGGCGCTGGGGGCCGTTGGGAAGATTACACGAGGTATTGCCTAGAGGCACATGGTGATGGACTGACCTGCCGGCGACACCGGAGATCGAACTGTGAGCCCGCGTGTTCTTGCGTCAGTCGCCCTGGCTGCTGCGCTACACCTCTTCCCTAATTTGGTACATAAAATACAGACAACGTAGTCTTATTCTCTAATTCAAGCTGTGCCTCAAATTCACCCTCAACCTTCGTGCCACCATAGGCAAACATCTTGACATTGGAGGGTTTGAATTTAAGGGGTTGAATTTGCTCAAACATCTGTAAACCAAATGTATTGAACAGTGACCACAAATCTGCCATCACTAACAGTTTAATGCTGTGCACCTGATATTCCACACACATTAACACCACTGCAGCATGCACTTAAGGGACAAACTCAGAACATCACTAGAACACAAGTTCAGTTGAGATGGATGGCAGAGATGGGAGTTTTCCTCCTAACATGACCTACATAATTCATGCAATATCTGCACTCTTAATTATTCAGGTTTCCAGGTTCAACCTTCTATCTATTTCTACATGTTAGACTGGGCACCACGTCAATGCTGTCACCATCACTACCATATTCTTCCAACTTTAACACCAGAGACTTTTATGACATGTGACATACTCCAGCAAAGTGCCCTTTTATAACATTTGAAACATGTCTGGGATAGGGCCAGCAAAGTACCCTTTTATCACATTTGAAACATGTGTGTGATAGGGCCAGCAAAGTGCCCTTTTATTACATTTGAAACATGTCTGGGATAGGGCCAGCAAAGTGCCCTTTTATTACATTTGAAACATATCTGGGATAGGGCCAGCAAAGGGACCTTTTATTACTTTTGAAACATGTCTGGGATAGGGCCAGCAAAGTGCCCTTTTATTACATTTGAAATCCGTCTTCGATAGGGCCATTAAGGTGCCCTTTTTATTACATTTGAAACCCGTCTTCGATAGGGCCAGCAAAGTGCCCTTTCATTACATTTGAAACATGTCTGGGATTGGGCCAGCAAAGAGCCCTTTTATTACATTTGAAACATGTCTGGGATAGGGCCAGCAAAGTGCCCTTTTATTACGTTTGAAACATGTCTGGGATAGGGCCAGCAAAGTGCCCTTTTATTACATTTGAAACCCGTGTTTGATAGGGCCAGCAAAGTGCCCTTTTATTACATTTGAAACCTGTCTTCGATAGGGCCAGCAAAGCGCCCTTTTTATTACATTTGAAACCCGTCTGGGATAGGGCTGAGCAATGTCTCAATGATGCTGCAAGATTTTTGCAGCCACACCTTAAATACATTTATACATTTCTCATACAAGTATTACCACATCATGATCACGTTTCAACTGAGACCTGGTGTCAGCAAAACTCTTATCATCTTTTGCTCTACACTTAAGATTTGATATTTCACTGCACTGTACTGAATTGTTAGAAGATGAAATCTATTAAATGTAAGCATCAGAATTCTCTATGGATCCAGCAATGCCTACTGCTGTATCCACATCTGGATTGTCAGTTGTTAGATTTGGGGGTTAGTTGGCACAGGTAGGTACTTGTAACAAATAGGGACCCTCTCCTCTAGTCAGGATAACGAAAGCTGCAATATATCTACTTCATTTCCAGATTGGGATGAAACATCCATACTTTGTCTACCACTTAGTTCACTCACGGAGTAACTCCTCCTAAAATAACCCCTGATCCCCCCGTGGTAGCTTGGCACGAGCCGAAGGGCTTTACTTCAGAGGCGTTGTTAGTCAAGCAGTTGTGACCACATACAGTAACCCAGTGACAACACTACAAATGGACACCACACAGGTTTTATATGAAAAATAAGCAGACTTTATATAGAGTTACCACAAGACCATAAACAGAAAAAGTACACAATAGGATTACTTTAAGATGATAGATTTAAGCTTAGTTCAGCTCAGTTCTTAGATGCGACACTCTACGTCAATGTACCTTAGGTTGCGTTGCGCTTCCTCGACAAGCAATGTTGCAGCGATGAGAAATGCGGCAAAGTTCAGATACAAAGAAATAAAGACGTGAAGTTCTTCCAGATGTGGCACGCTTCTTGGAGATGCGAGAAGCTCTTGGTTGATGTGTGGACTCCAGCGGCGACACCCTTACGATGCGACGACAACAGCTCCAGCAACGACGCTCTTCTCTCACGATGCCTGAAGCTTCTGCTCGATGCGACAACTACAGCGGTGACTTCCAAGATGCGACGGCAGCAGGTCCGACAGCGGCGCACATCCCGGGGATGCGTGGTGCTCTTGGCGATGCGGTGCAATGCGACAGTTCCAGCGGTGACAACCTCCCCCGGAGTTGCGACGGCAGGCACAGCGACGGCGACGCGCTTCGACCTTGTTGCGAGATTCTTCTCCTGATGCAGTGCAGTGCAACAACTACAACGGTGACAACCTCCATCGGAGTTGCGACAGCAGCAGCAGCAACAGTGACACGCTTCCTCTTCGTTGCAGCACGCTTCTCTCTGATGCGGTGCAGTGAGACAGTTCCAGCGGCGACACCCTCCTTCGGAGTTGCGACTGCAGGTACAGCGACACGCTTCTTCTCATTGAGTCGCGCTTCCAGCTCCTTGCGACAGGCAGTTCCCCAGAAGGCCCAAAATAGCAGCAGGCACTTCCAAAGAACTCTGGGGAGCTGGGGGGTGAAGTCTGTTGTCCCTGAGACTTCAGCAGGAGGCAAGCTCTTTTCCATGCCCTTGGAGATCCTTCACAAGTTGAAAGCAAAGTTCACAAAGTTCCTTTCTCCTTCCTTTGGCAGTAAGGCAACCACTGCAGGCCAATCCCTCAAGCAGCGCAGTAAGGCAACCACTGCAGGCCAATCCCCCAAGCAGCGCTTCAGCTTGTGAATAGTCTCTCCTCAGTTTCTTCAGGGTTCCTCTCCTCAGTAAAGGTTTCTTCTTGTAGTCCATAGTGCTCTAATTTTATGGGTTCAGGGTCCCAATATGTATACCCCAAAATACTTTGTTCTCCGAGGGAAGAGGGGCCTTTGCCCAGCCCGAACCAGTTCTGAAGCACTCTGTTTACCAGACTTCTCCTTCCATTTCACAGTGCAGGGCAGAAACATCAGACGCCCCACAGGAGGAGGAGCCAGCCTTGTGGAAGGCAAGTACAGTCCTGGAGCACTTTGTTTACAGGACTCCTTGTCTTCTTTCAGTGTGCAGGGCAGCGACATCAGCCGCTCCCCAGTGGGTGGAGCCATCATTGTGAAAGGCAGGCACAGCCCTATTCAAAGTTCAGGTGCAACTCCTCCCCCCATCTAGATGCAGATCCCTCTATTCACCACTGGGTGACTTAGCCTGTCTCCTGGAATTCCCCAGCCCTGTCACTCACAAAACCAGACATAGGAATACACAACCTACCAGAGGCAGGTTTGAATGGTTAGACAAGCAAATACCTACTTCCTAAAAGTGGTATTTGCAAACACAGAATATTAAAACCATCTTCACTAAAAGATGTATTTTTTTATTCTGAGTTCAGGCATACTAAACTCAAATTTCTACCATGTTCTCTGAGACAGTTAGGATTATAAAATGTAATAACTAACAGCCCATTGTGGCCTATGGAGGACAGGTAGCCTTGCAATAGTGAAACACGAAAATGGCTGTAATTCACTATTAGAACATGCCACACACATCAGGGCTTGTCCTACCTTATACTTACAATGCACCCTGTCCTTGGGCCTACCATAGGGGTGACTGATATGAAGAAAAGGGAAGGTTTAGGGACTGGCAAGTGGGTACACTTGCCCAGTCAGCATGACAGTACCAGACTGCCCGCGGCTCTGCAATGGCAGACCTTAGACACATTTTAGAATGCTGCTTCTGTGGGTGGCACAACCAGTGCTTCAGGCCCACTAGCAGCATTTGGATGTACACGCCTTGGGCACCCTCAGTGCATTAGACTAGGATCTGACAAGTAAACCAAATGGCCAAACATGGAACCACTGATTAATACATCAATTTACAGTAGGGAGCACATGCACTGTGGTACTGGATAGCAGTGGCACAGTGCCCAAAGCATCTAACACCAGCACAAATACATGATGCAACAGCAAAAAATGGAAGGGAGACCCATGCCAATGGTGCCAGGTCTAACACGTGTCCCCTCCAGCTGAAAAGTGGGGAGAACTACCCTAACTCCTGGGAGTTCTCTTCACTGAGGCGGAAAAATCTGGACAGACCATCAGTGTTGGCGTTTTCTGAACCAGGGCGGTGTTCCACCGTAAAGTCCATACCCTGTGGGGAAATTGACCACCTCAACAGCTTTGGATTCTCACCCCTCATCTGCCTGAACCATCTGAGGGGCCTGTGGCCTGTCTGAACCCAGAAGTGAGTCCCAAACAGGTATGTTCTCAGCTTCTTCAGTGCCCAGACCCTAGCAAATGCCTTACGCTAAATAGCACTCCACCTCTGTTCCAGTGGAAGTAACCTTCTACTGATAAATCATCATGATGTTTCTACTGACATCATGGAAGATGCCCTGTCTATGAAGGATCACGTCCGATCCCTTTGTGGCAAGGGCTTTGCCATACTAAAACTTCTCACCAGGATATTTTCCTGGATACCCCTGGATTGCAGACGCTCAGTCACACAGGCCCTATTGGTCAGTCGCCTGGACTATGGTAATGCATTATTTGTAGGGATGAACGAACATCTATTCTCCCGCTTTCAGGTTCTGCAAAACCTGGCGGCTAAACTTATTTGCGACAAAGGCAAAGGGAACTCGGCATCGGAGTGCCTAAAGGAACTTCATTGGCTCCCGATGCGTCAGAGGGCTGCCTTCAAATTGCTTAGTCATGCCCAAAGGGCTCTACATAAAACCGGCCCCACAATTCTTCAAGGGAAGATCGAATTTTACGTGCCCAATAGGAATCTACGCTCATGTCAATCAGCTTTGGCTAAGGCCAAACGCATCTACAAAGTCAGAACAGGTGGTCGCTCCTTTTCTTACCTGGCAGCAAAAAGGTGGAATGAGCTCCCTACCGACCTAAGACATACTACAAATTACCTCCAGTTTCGAAAAAAAACTGAAAGCCCTCTTCTTCCCCAATCCTTAACTTCTTAGCATATGCCATCAGTAGCCCTTATTTGGTATACAGCACCGTGATATCCCTAGGGATGAGTGTCGCACTCTATAAAAACCGCAAATAAATTAAAAAAAAAAAGGATACAGGTTGATCTAGGCCCTCCTCATTCATCTGTGACAGAACAGCCCCCACACCATGCTCTGAAGCGTCTATTTGGACGATAAACTGTAGTGTAGTTCCTATATTCCCAATAGGCTCTGCGCATTGGAATAATATAAGCAGCAGTGTAGACGTAGGACTGAGGTCGACTAGGTCTCTACTGACTATATTAGACTTAATTAGTTTTGCCAGCTAGCTCAGAGGTCACTAGAAACTTTCTCGAATAAACAAGGAGGAGTTTAACTTCCCTGGATAGACAAGAAGGGATTAGCTTCTGACAACCATAAACATGACAACTTTGCTCCCTAAGAATAAAGAGTGTATCTCTAGAGTCGTGGGAAAACAATAGACAATTATTTCACTCAGTCAATCGTGCGTACTTAGTTTCACCAGAGTGCAGAGAAATAGAGAGACGGGCGTTTTCAATAAAAGGTTTTATTTATTGAGCAGTCTTCTTTCTCATGCAAGAGAAATGAATTGCCACAATTGCAATACTTAGTATAAAGTAAAGTGCGTACAGTAAAAGGAGTATTATAAAATAATACTGTAAAAGCATTGTTATGGTTTCTTAGCCATATGATACTTTAAAATGGATAAAATATATACATACATAAATACATTGACAAACGTCCTCAACTGGTGCTTCTAATCTACGCCTACCCCGGTGTACCTGACCTAAACCTAATACGTGGGAAGGAGTAAGTAAGTAGCAGTTTAAGTTAAGTTGGTTTTGCCAAGGATCTGAAACGAGAATTCTCTCAAGGGTGTAGTCAGCTCCGTACCTGGGTAATAGAATGTAGGAGGTCTGGTATCTCTCTCTCAGGACTCTATATCCCAGCAACCCGCAAGGGCGGCTGGAAACACCGGAGCTGGATTTTCTCGGCTGGAGAAAAAGACAGCGTCTTTCTCAGTGCGTCAAAAGGGAGGGGCGGCGTCCGGGGGCTCTCGCATCAGCTGCGCTATCGGGCAAGTAGATAGCCGCTCCGCTCCAAACCACCGTGTCCTTGCTTAAGGCAACATTGGTATATTTATACCTGAAAGGTGCCGGGTTTGACGTAAGGTTGGACATAAGACGTCACCAAGAACTAACAGTTCTTTCTGACTCTAGGAGTTCTTGTGCAAATCAAAACAAGAGCAGGGGGATTTCCCGGGCTGCTGGAGGCTTGGTTTGTTTAAAGAACGCGTTGTACTTTCTAGGAGTCTAGGGGAGTAGCCATGCCGTATTTGGACTGCATGGGCTATTACTAAATATGGATATGATTCATATGCCTTTATAAGGATATTATTTATTATAGCCATACAAGGGCATAAATCGGGAATATCGAATTAGGGTCCTAGATAGAAACACAACACCCACTCCACAAATTAATGTCCATCATTACTAAAAACTAAGCAATATTAAACATAACGATGCATGTGTGTTTAACAACCCACCCCAAAATACAAAATTCGCATTTGAAATGGTATATTGTAAATACACGAAAATGTATATTGGTACTGTACGCTTTTCAAGCAGTGTTATCATTCAGTTAAATGCATATATATATATCAGCTGAATGAATTGCGAAAATTAGGCTCTTAATACAGAAAAGAAGGTCAAGACCATTCCATCACATATTTATACAAATGCTGTACATGTGCTAGAGGCTGAGGTAAAATATTGTCTCTAGAGTTCCTAAAATAGAAGCTCTGTTCTCTAAGAATAGTTCTACTTTAAGCAGAGTACTTTGTGCCAGAAAAAGGGTAAATATTTTGGAAGTGAAAAAAAAATAATTTCGCCCTCAAGGGAAAAAATTGTTCCAAATGTTTTCAGTAGCTGTGTTTATCAAAACTGAAGGCCGAATTCAGAGTTCAGGGAATGCTGTGTGCTCTTTGTTTTAAAAAGTGATTCTTTTTGTTCAGGGGATAACATCATTTCAGACAGGCTTGCAAAAAAGTGGTCTACAACATCAGGTGAAAGTTCGACCAAGTTCGAAAATGCTGAAATTGTGCATATGTGAGAATGATTGCTATCATCGATGTCAGGATCAGCAATGCTCACAGAAGGTTGTACCTGTTTGGTGCTGCTTTCCTCTTGTACTTCACCGCCACCTACTCGTAGTGGTGAAGTCTCAACGAATGCCGCCATCAGAATCGGTAACCGCTGGGGACAACACGATGCATGAGTCGTTACCGGACCTAGCAAGGTATCTATATCCATTGGTACTGCTGATGGTAGTGTAAGACAGATGTCCAATATGCATTCTTCTCCGCATAGCAGACATCAAACCACAGGTAAGATGCAATCTTGCCAGATAGGTCTGAATGAAAGAAACCAGGTTGCGCTTAGATCTCTTAGCCGGGCTAATCCAAGGAGTTTAGTGATGCGGTCCCGTTAGCGTATAGCTAGGATCGTTTCTCCCCTCGTTGCTGGAGTTTTGTCTGTGGCTTGGCTTGCCATATTGGAGCAGAAGGATCAAAAATAAAATTCCTGCTACGAGTCCCAAAAGTAGAGGCAGACCGCCGAAGACAGAATGGACAAAATTCTGAAAGATGCCCAGAACTGTTTCAAAGGGTGTTAACAGTCCCGAAAAAATTGTTTTAAATACATGTGCGATGCCACTGGTATCAGACATGTTCAAAATTTGGCTTAACATTCCTATGAAATGTACGAGGCAATTTGTTGATAATAGGGAATGTATCTCTGCTGCTGTCCTTGCAACTTGCAGATCATACGTCTCTTTGGACGAGGTTAAAGGCACAGTTGTCTGTGAAAGAATAGACTTCATTATGCTTAAAGTATCAATTCGAATAGAAGAGATATTCAAACGAGGCCATATTGCCGCCTCCATGTCTGGATTGCTGTTTGGATACAATACTTGCATACAGCAAGTGACCATGGAACTAACGCTCACGAGATAGGCTTTTCCTGGCACCATGCCACAACAGCTGTGGTCACTTATTAGAACGTAACTACCGTTGGAAAGCTGTCGGAAAAATGGCTCTATCTGTTTTGCAGGAGTGCCGTGCAGGTGACATGAAAGGTTATTTGAGGACCCTTCGCAGGCTTCATGCAAGTTAATACCTTGACACAGGAGTATACCACTTAGTGATTTTTTACAATTGTTACCACTAAGGAATACCTCTTTTTTCTTTTCACTATAACATTTGTGTGTATAAGGTAGTTTCCATGTTGACTTGATGTATCCTTTACCCAACCTTTCATACTGGCCCGCTGGTATATACTCTTGGCAATATTTAAACTGGAAAGTTGTTTTTGGGATTGTAATAATTCCGTGTATTATCCATTCAATGACAGGTCTTTCTGACATTGTCAATGGTAATCTCTCAAGTTTTTCAATGCTCAGAATCGGATAGTCTGCTCCTTTTTGTGCCAAACTGATTTGTTTATCAGTAAGGTTAAAGATAGAGAATAATGACGTTATGTTGATTAAACGCCATGGCACGTAGCCAGAACGCAGATTTTGCAACGTTCAGCCAAGCTATACAATAGAACGTAATTGGGACTGACCATGTTGTAACATTAGTAAGTCCTGCTCTATTATATCAATAGCAGATGATACGATACTGTCCAGTGAATATATTCTGGAGGACAGAGTCGTTAACCCATTGTCCACAACAGAAAGTGATTTTTCCATATTTATACGATCAATTTCTCGTATTTTTTCTGCTGTTTCAATTTGTGTTTCTTTCCAAGCCTCGTTGTATGCAGCGTATATACCGGCCGCTATGAAATTTTTTTGACGCTGTTTGCGTGGTCCCAGTATGAAATCACCCAAGTCAGCACCGTCTTTAAGTAAAGTCAAGTGTTGCTTAATTTCAGCCAGTGTGGATTTTTATAGCCATTCAAGGCAGAGTTTCCCTACACTGTATGTTGTAACTATCCCTGGATGTTGTCTCTGGGAGTATCTAGGGTCTGGCCTAGTCTGTTTAAACCCCCGTGTTTTGTTCAGGAATCTATCTTGACAGTTATTTGTGTCTGTGGGCCAGATCAACCATTTTTTCCAATCAGGATTTGTTCTGTTTTGGTGTAAAATATGGGATACGTCTATCTCCACATATGTAGTGCTATTACTATCAGGTATGGGCTTCAGAATACACGGTTTGTTTAAGTCTTTAATTTTGGGTAGGCCAAGACAGGTTGTCTGTTGAATGGTGTCATTTAAGAATATTATTTGTTCTGGGATCATGCAGGCTCTAAACAATGCTTCTAGGCCTTGGACCTGCCATTCTTTTGTACCCCAGATGGTTTTTGTTTCAATGTTGTTTTTCCAAAATTCTAAACTAAATGTAGTCATTTTTTCATAAAATGTTTCAGAGTAAATCAATTTAGTATTTGTCAACATTGTTTTCATTCCTGTCTTATTCAACATTTTAAAATAAAACGTTTCTGCATCACTTGTGTTAAACCCTGAGAAGTATGGGAATTTCTCATAAAATGTTTTCGAGCTGCCTTTAGGCGGTGTTGCACAATGTTCCCATTGGTTATAATTAAAAACATTTCTAGGCTGTGCAGATTTATGCAAATAGTGATGACCAAAGTGATTGTAGCAGTACATTTCTTCATAATTTGATGAACCCTGTAAATAATCATGTTCTGTAAATTTTGCTGACATTACTAAATCTGACATCATATTATGAATATTTTCAAAGTCCCAATTATCAGAGAAAGTACTTGGTCTTACAAAATCACTTAATGAAACCTTGAACTGGTGTGGATATTTCAAGAGCTCAATCGGGCCATACATTTCATAATCAGTTTTGTCCCATGCTACCCAACCGGGTATTGGATTGGCTGTGATGCTCACTGGTGACAGTTCTCTTTTTGTGATGTGAGAGGATGTGTGAGGCTTTAGGACCGAGTTGATGTTCTGACTTGCTGTGTCCATTGTACTATATGTTCCATCAATGAATTGTCCCAAACATAAAACCATGATGAGCCAAAGCAGGAGGAAAAGTACACCTAACACAATCCAAAATTCCATCCATGGAGAAATCAGATAGGTTTCTTTAAGTTGATGAAAGAGTTCAGTTACTTTGTTGCTGGCGTTTCTTCATGCTCGCTTGGATCTTCGGAAAAGTCATCGAAATTGATGAAGTAGCCAGATGCAGTTCTGTCAATTGTTGGAATTGCTTCTGGATTTTCATTTGCTTTTGGATTTTTCTTTGTTTCACTAGCATAGTCTGAGGCTACATCGTTGTAGACTGGTGTTTCTTGACAAACTGTTGCAATTTGGGTTTCAAGAGGCACAAGTTTCATGGCTTTGTTGCTATGGGCCAGATTCATCAAGCCGAAAACGGCTCGCAAAGGGCCAGATTCTGAGAATCCGGCCCTTTGCGAGCGCTATTTTTGCATTTCCCATTCATCATCCCAAATGCAAAAATCGCATTTGTAGAAATCGTAAATTTGTGAATAATTGCGTTTAAGGAATCTCAATTAGAGATTCCTTAAATGCAATTCATGAACCATTTAAAAATTGCGAATTCGCAATCTGGGACCGCTATTTACCGCGAAGTCTGACTTCGTGGTAAATAGCGAAAAACTTAGAAAAATGCACTTTAGTGCATTTTTCTAAGTTGTATGTTACACACACACACATGTCCTTTGGACATGTTTGTGCGCAACACCAGTGTACATGAGCATTTCAGGGGTGCTACAGGGTGTCCTTTGGACACCCTGGCACCCTTGAAATCGCTTCCTTATTTGCGATTCGCTAATTGCTAATCGCAAATAAGGAATGACTCCCCATTCATTCCTATGGGCCTTGAGGCCCATAGGAATTAATGGGAAAGGCCATTCCTTATTTGCGATTAGCAATTTGCGAATCGCAAATAAGGAGGCAGTAGAAATCACTATAATTATTGCGATTTCTACATGAATCCCGTTTTGCAAGTCTTTAATAGCGATTCCTTAATAATCGCTATTAAGGACTCACAAAACGGGACTTTGATGATTCTGGGGGATGGTCCTTTTCTATGAATTTGAATTTGAATTTAAAATATTTGTACAGCGCAGCGTTCACCAGACGGTTTCTTGCCGCTTTAGAGACACAGTAAGCAGGAGCAATTTAGCATAAGTGAAGCAAAGAGTGGGTTAGTTCGGGAAAGCCTGATTGAACAGGAAAGTTTTCAAGCCTTTACGGAAAGAAAGGTAGTGTTCAGTCGCCCGCAGATGGTCGGGGAGGGAGTTCCAAAAAGTGGGTGCCAAAACAGAAAAATTGGACCCTCCCCACTTTTTCCGTTTGTAGCGGGGTACCTGTAACAGGGATTGAGAGGAAGAGCGAAGCTCTCTGGCAGGAACATATTCCTTTAACAAGGAGATGATAAAGGCAGGGGCTGTTCCCTGGCGTGCCTGAAACACCATGCAGCCAGTTTTAAAGAGGGAACGTTCCCTGACAGGCAACCAGTGGAGCGCCTTCAATAACGGGGTTGAATGATGGGATCGGGGGAGGCCGTACACTAGCCGGGCTGCCTGGTTTTGCACCAGCTGAAGCTTGCGTAGGCTGTAGGCTGGAATGCCGTTGTACAGGGCATTGGCATAATCCAGCCGGGAGATCACTAAGGCAGACATGATCAACTTCAGTGCCAGAGGAGAAAAGAAACGAGAGACAGTGCGGATAATACGAAGGGAAAAGAAACAAGAAGAGACAACAGAATTGATTTGTGAGTGGAGGGTAAGGTGATTATTCATTTTAATGCCTAAGGTCTTTACTGTAAGGGAGGGAGTGAGAGGGGAACCCAAAGAGGGAGGCCAGAATAAAGCGTTCCAGGGACTGGAAGAGCCACCAGTGAGAACCAACTCGGTTTTATCCGGGTTCAACTTCAGATGGTTGTGGCTCATCCAGTCACCAATATAAACCATAATAGTCTGAAAGTTGGAGATAGAATGAGGAGAAGAAGAAAGATTGAAGACGAGCTGGAGGTCATCCGCATAATTATATACGGTGACCTCCAGCTGCTGAAGTGCAAAAATCAGGGGATAGATGTAAAGATTGAACAAGAGAGGAGAAAGAGAGGAGCCCTGGGGAACACCGCAAGTGACCTTAAGTGGAGTTGCCGTGAAATCCCCCAACCTGACAGCCTGGGTGCGATCCCTCAGGAAGGACGATAGCCAGACCAGGGCTGTGCCCCCGATTCCCGCCGCTCTGATACGTGAGAGCAAGATGGAGTGGTCCACCGTATCAAAAGCGGCGGAGAGATCGAGGAGCACCAGAGCCTGGTGTTTATTTTGGTCCATGCCCTCCCTGAAGTTGTTCAGGACCGACACCACTACGGACTCAGTGGAGTGCCTTGGCCGAAAGCCCGCTTGACAGGGCGCCAGGCCCCCCGTTGCTTCCACGAGGGCACTGAGTACCGAAGCCACATAGCGCTCGAGCACTTTACCCAGGTAGGGCAGCAGGGAGATAGGGCGGTAATTGACTGGGGCGGATGGATCTGCACCCGGTTTCTTCAGAATAGGCACTATTGTGGCTACTTTAAAAACTGGAGTCACCACCCCTTGCGCCAGAGAGCTATTGAGAAAAGTGATCGGGGGCTTGGTGCAAACAGAATAGATCTGTTGGAGAATGCGAGCTGGGCAGATGTAGGCCGGGGAGCCTGACTTTACCTTAGGAAGAATTTCCAAAAATGCTTCTTCAGTGAGAGGGGGAATCGAGGACAGGTGACTCTGGACTATGGGGGGGGAGGGATCGATAAAAGTAGAAGAAGGGGAAGGGATATTAATCTTAATATTGGTGACTTTGTCCAGAAAATAATAATTCAATGAGTCACATAAGGGTTGGTTAGGAGGGAGTTTGGGGGCGGTTCTCTCGGAGAAGGCTAAATCATGTAAGATGGTAAAAATCTCCCTAGATTTATTCTCAGTCGCCAGGATTTTTAATGAGAAATAGGCCGTTTTGGCCCCCAGAATAG
Source organism: Lissotriton helveticus (assembly GCF_964261635.1). Classification (NCBI taxonomy): domain Eukaryota; kingdom Metazoa; phylum Chordata; class Amphibia; order Caudata; family Salamandridae; genus Lissotriton; species Lissotriton helveticus. The sequence continues at coordinate 461,787,342 of NC_136062.1, forward strand.
CCTTTTTATAGTCCTGTAACAGTGTGAGATAGTGGATCTTCAATAGGGGACAATATTCCCTTCTCCATTGCCTCTCAGCTCGCCGGAGGATCAGCTTTTTTTCCTTTAAGTCTTCGCTGAACCACCGATTAGACTCCTTAGGTCTTTTGGTTGAGATCCGACGTAGAGGAGCTACTAAATCGCAACCTCCGGCGAGCCAAGTATCAATGGCGGTAGCTTGCAATGAGGAAGATAAGCCCCCCAGGTTGGGTGAGGAATTTAGTAGAGAAGAGGATAGCGAGGGGAAGTCAACGCGATTCCAGTTCCGTGCCCAGATGTTTTTTGCAAGCGGAACCTTAGTGGCAGGGTTAAGGTGAAGACAGAAAGAAACAACAGCATGGTCCGACCAAGGACAAGGGGACACAGATATAGATGAAATGGAATAATTGAGAGACCAGACTTGGTCTAGTACATGTCCACTGTAGGTTTATCAAATGTGATTAGTCTCTCAGTTTGAACCTTTTTCAATTGTAGCAAATTTTGGTATTCAGCTACATCTTGGGAGTCCACTGGGCCTACTACTTATTATTGGCCACATGATTGTGGTTTTACCAGGTCGATGGATACAACTCGGTTCTCCTTTTTACCAGCATGGGGCGGTAGTACAACTGATCTTGTTCCGCTGACAGTTAAGACAGGTACTGCTTTTCTGTAAGAGGGCCCAAATTCCTTCTTCACCGCGATCTTTTCTCTGACCAGATCCCTAATCTTTGGAATCCAGACAGGTCTTGCTTGGACAGGTGGTTTTTCTTCAGTGGCTGTTGGTTGTTGTTTTAACTTTATGTTACTCAGGTTTCTTCTTGTTTCATTTAAGTCCTGTAAAACAGCCAAACGGTCTTTGATATGAAAGCATTTTTCTTCTACCACTGAAGTGTGACTATTAAGACCCTGAATGTACATTCTAGTACTGAACAATAGTTTGTATGGAGTGAGACCTTTTAGAGAATTTCTTGGCAGGTTATTAAGACTATGTTGGACACTTGTTAAATGTCTGACCCACCCATCACCCGAACCTAATACCCTCGCCGTTATAGATTGCTTTATGTCACGTTTTTTTCTTTCCACTACCGCATTTCCCTTAGGATGGAATGGAGAAGAGTACCGCAATGCAATGCCCATGATGGTCATGGCCTCTTTGTAAGCTCGAGAGCTAAACGCAGGACCCTGGTCAGAATGTAGCATGCCAATTGCGTATATGCCGATAAAGACTCGCAAATCTTTTATAACAGTTCTGGCGTCAGCCGAGCGCTGGTGTCTGCATTTTAAGTGAATCTTAGTCTTAAATATTATGGGGACGCATTTCTCGTGCTGGATTTCTGTGTATAGATAGCTTGATGCTTTCTAATAAAACGGTCCTGGCAATACTCCGGTCGGTTCACGACTGCGATCTCGGTTGCAGTCTGGACAATCCTTTGCAAACTTGTAATGTTTCAGGCTCATCCCCGGCCACCAGTATTCTGATTGTAATTCTTTTAGAGATTTCACGATCTCTTGGTGCCTTAGACCCTCTCGCATATGTGCGTCTGCTATTAAAAAGACTCTCCTGCTCGTGTTTGAAATTACTCTATCCCCCACTCCAGGGATTTGAGCAAAAGGAACGGAGTTTGCATCAATTATGTATGTATAATTGAGTGGATAGTTCAGAGGTAATGCTGCATAGTCGCCTTTTAAAGACGCTTTTACCGCCAGCATTGTTTCTCCGTCTATGTATTTTTTAGAACGCTGTTTTGTGGCTAAGGAAGCCGGTTGAACTGCTTCCGCTGTGGCTCTGAGAGCCAATGAATTCCCTGCAACGTGAACGCCATCACGTTGATGACTCAGTGTATGTATCAGGTGAGTCTTTTGTAGTTCTTTCTGCAAAAGAACTACTTGTTCCCAAACCTTTTTATGCTTGATTGTGGCACCTGTGTCATCTTTGTAACCGTTTTGAATCCAGGTCTGCATGTCATTATTGTAAGACTTGACGCAGAAATGCGAATCGCACACTGAGTGATTCAGTTTTGGTAATTAATTATGTGAATTTACCAAAGCGCCAGCGACCTTTAACAATTGTGCACGCTGCGTTGTAGGATTTTTTCTCTACATCGTAGTGTTGTGCAAATCTATCCATGTAGATTACACATGTGTACTGTTCAAGAGGCAGAATTTCGATTGGCAGAGGATATTCTTCTTCATATTCTAGATTTTCTAGTTTTTTCATTTTCAGGTAAAAATAGTATTTCACGTCTTCTGCAGCAAGAGAATTTTCCCATTGTATCCACTTTCGATCTAATGCCACGGCAGTCAAATTGCGTGGGCTTGTTAATGCCTCAAGGGCTGATTCTGCTGTTAAAACAGTTATCCCTTCTTCCTTGGGCTCTTTCTTTTGCTACAGCAGTTTGAACCGCTATTAGATTTTTTTTTTCAGTAGAACTGAATTTCATTACAGCTTGTGTGTACAAATGTGATTTGTAAGCTATTGGTACCGTTTCTCCCTCATTAGAGGTTAAGTACGTGAATCCGCATCTTCCTGGGATGACTCGGATTACAAGGTTGCGTATGTTTTCGAGAGTTTGCAATTTAGTTTTAGCTAACATGTCTGTTTGTAGTGATCTTAAAATTTCTGTGTGTTTCTGAGTCCAATTAATTGGTTTGAAATCAGGTATTATTAATTCATAGAGAGGTTTAACCCTCTCTGCATAATTTAGAAGGTATGTTCTTCCGAAATTCAGGAAACCTAATATTGATTGTAAGTTCTTCAGCGTTTTAGGTGCTTGGAGTACAGCACACTTCTCTAGGAAGTTGTCTGCTAGGCTTTTGCCTTCACTTGATAATTCATATCCTAAAAATAGGGACAGTTAGATGGGCAATTCGTGACTTTTTAAAGTTGAATTTGTAACCCTCAGCTGCAAACCCAAGTATTATGGTGTTCACTCTTTTCAAGTGTGTCTCCAGGTCATCTGTGAGATAGAGGTCATCGACATAAGATAGTGCTTCATCATCATATATTTGTAGTAACTCTGTTACTCTTGCTGAGAATAATCCTGGGCTATTCTTGAATCCCTGTGGGAGTCGACAGAAGTGTGTTGCGACCCCATTATTGAGAAAGCGGTCAAATACCTGCTTTCAGGTGCAATGTTTTGACAAAAGAATCCATTAGAGATATCTAATGTCGTTTTATATTTTTTGCGCACGATGTTATTCATTAGTGCTGCACTGTGTGAGTTTTGTACTGCAAATGTTTTGCAACATGAGTTAAGGTGTCGGTAGTCCAAAACTAGACGATATGAATCATCTGGCTTGGAGACAGGAAACAAAGGATTGTTCATTTGTGAGGTGCATGTTTCAATCACCCCCTGATATTCAAGTTGATCTAAGATCTCCCTGACTGGCTTTTTAGCTTCTTGTTTAATTGGGTACTGCCTTTGTGCAGTTGGTTGATTTTTTAACTGGATTTTATGGTGAGGAGAGTCCTCATCCCATCCTACAAGATTTTTATATAATGCAGGAGCTTGGGCCACTGCCCATTTTCTTTCAAATATGGAGTTTTTATGAGTTGAAATGTGATTTCAGAAGGCAGGCATAATCATTTCTTCGCCATGAGGGCACTCCCTGACAAACTCTGGTGGCCAGTCTTTCTCAGCTAACAGGATGTCATAGCCTTTCGAAAGGTTATCCCAAAAGAGACCCCTTACTTTCCTAGTCTTGTCCCCCTCTATACGTAATGTTATTTCATATAATTTATGGGGTTTGCTAACTCTGGTGTCTGCAGTTTCCACTTGAATGTATTCATTCGTGTCCACTGTCTCCAGAAGATTCATCAAGATCTTGCGAGCTATTGTCACTTCTGCTGCGCTGTCTAGCATTGTCTGGGCCCACTCTCCGTTTTTCAGTTGTGTCCTCAGTATCCTCGGCATGTTTTATTATCTTAATACTGGCTACCTTCTTTCTTGCAAATTGTAATTTTTTACTTCGATGAGCAGGTTCCTTGTCTTTGTACTTGACGTGCTCTTCCTTTTGTTCTGACCGTCCTCTTCTTTCCGATTTCTGTGAGGAAGTCTGAAAAGATCGAGAGGGACGTGTATCAATAACTTGATATCTATCAGGTTTTCTCAATTTATCCCTATCTCTAGTATCTTGTATCTTTTCTCAGAGGGCTCCCTCTGGGGAGACTTGCCACCTCGTTCTGGAGATCTATCTCTCCATTGAGGAGACCTTCCTCTGGACTGGAATAATTTTTCCCTGGGAGTGGATTGCTTATTTCCATCCAAACTCTTTTTTGGAGTATTTAGATTATTTTTAATAAATGTTTTTTCAGGATTTTCAAGTAGTTGGGGTTTTACTGGTTTCCCTCCCAAACTATCTCTACCTAGTTCTTTATAGGATTTTTCTATGATTCTGGCAAGTTCAAATGGTTGGTCTGCTATATCTGTTTCTTTCAATCTCTGGTGGATCGCCACAGATGCTGCTTCCCCTTTTATGTTGGCTAATAATATAGTCGAGACGTGTTTGAAGTCTTTCAGTAATTTCAGACCCAGAGTTAAAGCAGGTTCTGGACCGTATTCATTTTGAATCTGTCCTAGTACGTCTGGTATAACCACCATGGACGGAACACCATGTGTTTTTGTGTAAATCGAAGCAAAGACTGTGCCCCAAGTGTCACAGTCCTCCACATGTGGTGCGATCCCCATTGGATGACAGATAGTCAGAATTCTGTGTTTCTCAGTAGGCGTAGTATCAGGAAATACTGCCTCTATTTGAGTGATTTTCTGAGCTAACCAGAATGGAATTTGTTCCCGTTTTGTAGGTACTTTGCTAATGGCTGATTGTATATTTTGTGGTGTGATTTTATTTGTATTCCCCTGGTGAGGGGTGGTCTCTGGAATTTTTATTGCCGGTTGGACTGTTGAAGTCCGCATGACATATTGGACCAATTGTCTGTGTATTTTAACAGTTTTAGTTGAGCTAAGAGCTCTCGGTCTGACATTTTTTCAATGTCTGGATGTGGTGTGTAGCTGGCTAGAACCGGCCACGTGGCTCCTGGTCTACCTAGTGGACCGAGCCTGGTGATGTGATTTTGATGTTTTAGGGCGCCATTAAACCAGAGCAGGTGCTCTTGGTAATTTAGTGGGATTTCAACGTCCTCGAAAGGAGAGTATTCATCCGGAGGTTCCTCTATTTTGTAATAGTGGAATTCGTGTGTTACAGCGTTTGCTGCTGGAAAGTTTATCCATGAATAGAATACCTCTGTCTGCCGATATTCATGGGCCTCTACCAATAATATGACTGTACCACCTCTTGGTGTTAGTCCACTTTCTATAGGTTTAAGAGTTATAGTTTTCCTTACATTTACCGGAATGATTATAGCATTCGGGCCATTTTCTTGGAGACTTGTGTCATCCGCTAGGAGTTGAGCTGCTATTCCAGCTGCCTCCCTTTCGTCTTCACTTTCTACCATTTTTACTGACAGAAAGTTTTTTTGTTGCAGATCAATTTTCAAGGGAAACAAAGATTAGGTGCACAATATTTTGGAACACTGTATCCTTCGATGTTGACTAAACCAAAAACTAATACATAGAAATCTCTTCCTACTAAGTTCCGGCGGATTTTAACCTTTTACCCACTCCAGACGTCTTTTGGAGTTTTTACGGGAAAAGCGGTCTGTGTGAAAAAGCACGACAGAGTTACTCTAATGTCTTGCGTTAGATTATCGCCTTACCAAACGTTGGGCGCCATGTAGTGTAGTTCCTATATTCCCAATATGCTCTGCGCATTGGAATAATATAAACAGCAGTGTAGACGTAGGACTGAGGTCGACTAGGTCTCTACTGACTATATTAGACTGAATTAGTTTTGCCAGCTAGCTCAGAGGTCACTAGAAACTTTCTCGAGTAAACAAGGAGGAGTTTAACTTCCCTGGATAGACAAGAAGGGATTAGCTTTTGACAACCATAAACATGACAACTTTGCTCCCTCAGAATAAAGAGTGTATCTCTAGAGTCGTGTGAAAACAATAGACAATCATTTCACTCAGTCAATCGTGCGTACTTAGTTTCACCAGAGTGCAGAGAAATAGAGAGACGGGCGTTTTCAATAAAAGGTGTTATTTATTGGGCAGTCTTCTTTCTCATGCAAGAGAAATGAATTGCCACAATTGAAATACTTAGTATAAAGTAGTGCGTACAGTAAAAGGAGTATTATAAAAAAATACTGTAAAAGCATTGATATGGTTTCTTAGCCATATGATACTTTAAAATGGATAAAATATATACATACATAAATACCTTGACTAACGTCCTCAACTGGTGCTTCTAATCTACGCCTACCCCGGTGTACCTGACCTAAGCCTAATACGTGGGAAGGAGTAAGTAAGTAGCAGTTTAAGTTAAGTTGGTTTTGCCAAGGATCTGAATTAGGAATTCTCTCAAGGGTTTAGTCAGCTCCGTACCTGAATTCCTTCAGTCCAACCAACACCTGGTTGACCAACCTCTCAAAGGTGGCAGTGGCATTCTTCATCCCAAAAGGGATAACACAGAACTGTCCTCTCCTTTACCCAATCAATCAAGGCGATCTGCCAGTACCCAGACATTAAGTCAAACGTGCTGAGGTACCGTGCAGTTCTAGCCGATCAATGAGCTCATCAGCACTGGGGATGGGGTGCGCGTCAGTCTTTGTGACTGAATTGAGCCCTCTGTAGTCCACACAGAACCGGAGTTTGGGTGTGGCACCCGGCGCTGCAGCCTTTGGGACCAAGACCACTGGGCTGGCCTAAGGACTGCTGGAGGACTCAACCAACCTAAGCGCAAGCATCTTTGAGACTTGCTCTTTGATGCTAGCCCTTACCCTGTCAGTTACCCTGTGAGACTTATGCTACACAGGTAAGCTGTGTCCTGTGTCCACATCATGGACGCACCAATCTGTGACACCAGGAACCAGGGAGAACAGACCAGAAAACTGTCCCAGCAACTGGCGGCAGTCATTCTGTTGCTCATGGGTCAGGGTGGAAGAGAGGTTAACACCATCCACTGACCCATCTTGCTCTGAGGCTGACAGGAGGTCAGGAAGAGGCTCAGTCTCCTCTTCCATCCCAGCATCTGTGGCCAAGAGCATGCCCACTTCAGACCTCTCTAAGTGGGGCTTAAGTCGGTTGACATGTAGGACCCTCAAAGGGTTCCTGGGAGATCGCAAGTCCACCAAGTAGGTAACTGGACTCTTGCGCTCCACAACCTCAAATGGTCCGATCCACTTTCCTTGGTGTGCGCAGGGCTACACTGGGGCCACGACCCACACTTACTAGCCAGGTTGAAGCTCTACCAGAGTGGCATTCTTGTCATACTACCGCTTCTCCTCCGTCTGTCTGGCTTCCAGAATCGCCTCAGCGAGTTGCCTGAAAAGCCTAGTTTGGTTTCTGAAGGCCAGCATGTAGCTATATACATCCTGGGGAGGTTTCCTGGGGGATTGCTCCCAGCCTTCTTTAACCAAACTCAGAGGTCCTAAGACTGGGTGTCCATAGAGAAGCTCAAAGGGACTGAACCCTAGAGATTTCTATGGCACCTCACGGTATGCAAACAGTAGGCAAGGTAAGAGGACATCCCACTTACCCCTCAGGGGTTCCTCAAGACCCATTATCATGCCCTGCAGGGTCCGGTTGAACCTTTCAACCAGCCCATATCCTTGGGGGTGATAAGGAGTGGTGAACTTGTAGGTTACACCACACTCCTGCCACAGGGACTTCATATACTTAGAAATAAAGTTGGTCCCCCAGTCAGACACTACCTCGCGAGGTAATCCCACTCTGGAGAAAATTCCCATCAGTGCTCGGCCCACCACGGGGGCCGTCACTGTCCTCAGAGGTATGGCTTCCGGGTACCGGGTTGCATGGTCCACCAAGACCAGAATGAACCTGTTGCTCATGGCTGTCTTGGGGTCCAGTGGCCCCACAATGTCAATCCCCACCCGCTCAAATGGGGTACTGACCACAGGGAATGGCTGGAAGAGGAGCCTTGTGCTTCCCCCCACTCTTTCCACTTGCCTGGCAAGTCTGACAAGTCCTGCAATGAGTATCAGAACTCTTGCTCATTTGGGGCCAATAAAAGTGGGTGACAAGCATTTCAAAGGTCTTGTCCTGCCCCAAATGTCCTGCTAACGGCACATCATGAGCCAGCCACATTAGGAAGGCTCTGAACTTCTGGGGTACCACCAGCACACGGGCTGACCCAGGTTCAGCAACCTTAGGCTCACTATACAGGAGACCATTCTCCCAGTAAACCAAGTGTGACCCTGACTGATCACCTGTTGCCTGGCTTGCAGCCTGTTGCCGCAAGCCCACAAGAGAAGGGCACGCTCTCTGTTCCTTGCAAAATTCCTCCCTGGAGGGGCCTCCTTCTTGCTGCCAATGGGTCAGCTCAGGCAGGGCCACCAGTTCAGCTACTTGCTTCCCGGTAGGCTCCAGGGCATCCCCCTAGGGTTTACCTCCTCCTGGGCCATGGGAACTGCGGGGGCTAGTTTCCCACGCCCCCACCACTTCTCTCTTCGACAGGTTCCTGGGCCTCCCTCTCAGGCTCCAGGTCCTCTTGCGAACCCCTACTGGCTGACATTGACCAGGTGGTCACGCATGCACGCCCAGTCAGGCAGTCCAACCATCTTCAAGTGAGTTGTCTTCTCCACCTTTACCCAAGGGGAGCTTTCCAAATCATTTCCCAACAAACAGTGAACAGGCATGGCGGGCCTCACAGCTACCTGAAGAGCACCAGAGACCCCCACTCAAAGGGAACCTGAGCCATTGGACAATGACTCTCTGTGTTGTCGGCGTTAACAACTCGGCAAAAGCATGAAGGACAATCTTCTCTTGAGACACCAGGTTACACTTGACAGCGGTCACACTGGCTCCTGTATCTCTAAGAGCCTCCACCTTTTGTCCATTGACGGTCACTCGCTGCCCATATTTCTTAGTGTTCCTGGGTAGCTGAGCTTCTGAGACCATCTCACAGTCTCCTAAAGAGACTAAGGTCATCTGTGCGGGACCCCACCCACCTTGGACATCAATCTCCTCCCCCAAGGCTACACTCGCCATCTGCCGGGGTGGAGCACCAGTGGGTGCTTGTTGACCAAACATGCGGCACCTGGTATCATTCGCCTTATGACCCAGGTCGCCACCCTTGTAACATTTCAGGGGCCCATGGGGAACAGGACTACCTGTCGGGCCTCTTGCTTTCTCTCAGGGGGAGGTTGAGAACCTTTGCCTTGGTTCCCTTGGGGACTACTTTGGGGCCCTTTGCGGAACTCCTTCTGTTTACCCTTGTCCCACTCACTCTTCTGGTGGGGACCCTGCCAACCTTTGGCTGAGTCTTCCACGTGACCATTGTGGACCCTGGTACTCATCCAGCGGTCCGCCTCCTCAGCAAGCTTCCTAGGGTTAGTCAGCTTGCTATCTATCAGATGCTGGCGCAGCTCTGGAAAACAATTATCAGACAAGTGCTCCCATGCAATCAAATCAAGGAGACCTTGAAAATCATTAACCTTGCTGCCCTTTACCCCACCATCCAATGCTCTGCAAATGAAAGTGACATATTCAACCCAAGTACTGTTTTCTAACTTTTTGCATTTCCTGAACCTCTGCCTATAGAGCTCAGGTGTCAAACCATATCTAGACATCAATGCATCCTTCATGTGGCTGTAGGAATTGTGGACTTCAGAAGGCAGGTCTAACAATGTATCCTGCTGCTCACTAAGGAACCTTCCCACACAACCCCGCTCCCCAGTCTCTCTCAGGGACCCGGTGGGAAGACATGGCTACCTCATAGGCTCTGAACCACTGACCAATATCATCATTTTTGTAAAAACTCCTTTACCACATCCTTGGGAATATACACTCTACTTTCTGTATATACTGATGGTATGCTGCCACCAGAGGGAGTAACTTCTAAACTTTTGGTTTTAAACTCCAACTCCCTCAAACCTTTTTCATGCTCAAACTGCATTTTCTTTTCCTCAATATCTAATCTTCTATTTTCTAATTCCAACTGCCTATTCACCTTGAACTTGGTCATCTCCAGTTCATGCCTTCTTGATCTCTCTCTGTCCTCCAGCTACTCTGGAGACAGACTCTTGTTAGAACCAATGCTACCTGCGGGGGAAGATGCCTTCCTTCCTCCTGGGCCCAATGGCCCGTCCTGTTGCATAATTGCCAAGCCATCCCCCTCCTCAATTTCAGGGGTTTCCCTTGCTTCTATCCAGGCCCTCAAAATCTTGTAGAATTCTTCCTTCACTCTGAACCCAATTTTGTAGCTTTCCAATTTCTCTTCTTCACATTCAAGATCAGTAGAGGCTATGGATTCTGCTCTCTCTACTACGGCTGAGTCAGGCATCTTTCAAAAATAGAACAAAAATCCAAAAAGGAATCTACCAAAAAGTATGTGGTATCGTTATGGTCTGCATTCACTAAGTAGTATTCAGCAGTCGCTGTACATGAGTCACAAATGCAAATCCAGATACCTTCCGTTGCTTCCGATGTTAGATTTGGGGGTCTCTAGTTGCTAGGTACTTGTGACAAATATGGACCCTCTCCTCTAGTCAGGCTAAGGGGATTACACTCCTAAAATAACCCCTGCTAACCCCTTTGGTAGCTTGGTACGAGAAGAAGGGCTTTACTTCAGAGGCGTTGTAAGTTAAGCAATTGTGACTACATACAGTAACCCACTGACAACACTACAAATGGACACCACACAGGTTTGATATAAAAAATAAGTAGACTTTACCACAAGACCATAAATGACAAAAATACACAATATTATTACTTTAAGATGATAGACTTAAGATTAGTTCAGTTCAATTCTTAGATGCGACACTCTGCGTCAATGTACCTTCGGTTGAGTTGCGCTTCCACGACAAGCAATGTCGCAGCGATGGGAAATGCGTCAAAGTTCAGATACAAAGAAATAAAGAAGTGAAGATCTTCCAGATGCGGCACGCTTCTCAGGGATGTGAGTAGCTCTAGGTTCAATGCGTGGACTGCAGCGGTGACACCTTTACGATGCGACGACAACAGCTCAAGCGGGACGCTCTTCTCCCATGATGCGTGAAGCTTCCGCTCGATGCGACAACTACAGCGGCGACATCCAAGATGCGACGTCAGCAGCTCTGACGGCAGAGCACTTCTCGGGGATGCGAGGTGCTCTTGGTCGGTGCGGTGCAATGTGACAGTTCCAGCGGCAACACCCTCCTCCGGAGTTGCGACGGCAGGCACAGCAACTGCGACACGCTACGACCTCGTTGCGAGATTCTTCTTCTGATGGGGTACAGTGCGACTACTACAGCGGTGACACCCTCCTTTGGAGTTGCGACAGCAGCAGCAGTGACGGCGTCACGCTTCCTCTTTGTTGCAGCACGCTTCTCTCCGATGCAGTGCAGTGCGACAGTTCCAGCGGCGACACCCTTCTTCAGAGTTGCGATAGCAGTAGGGGTGGGCGGAATTTGCCTAATCGAGTTACGCAAATGTCAGCGAAACGGTAAAAAATCTCCGGGAACTTGCAGAAATTCCGCGAACACGTGGAATTGCTTGTTCGCGATGGATTTTTACTGTTCGCAATCGCTGTTTGCGTGCTCGGGGGAAAATATCCCGGGAACACGCATTTGAGAACGCGAACAAGCAAAAAATTTCGCGAAGTCGCGGAATGCAGAATTCTGGGCAATTTTGCGTTCTCCGCGGTACGCGAAATTACCCAAATTCCACGAATGGAACGGAATTTACCACCGAGGCCTAGACAGCAGGCACAGCGACGGCAACACAATTCTTCTCGTTGAGTCGCGCTTCCAGCTCCTTGCGACACGCAGTTCCTCAGAAGGCCCAAAACAACAGCAGGCACTTCCAAAGAACTCTGGGGAGCTGGGGGGGTGAAGTCTGTTGTCCCTGAGACTACCACAGGAGACAAGCTCTTTTCCAAGCCCTTGGAGATCCTTCACAAGTTGAAAGCAAAGTACAAAAAGTTCCTTTCTCCTTCGCTTGGCAGTAAAGCAACCACTGCAGGCCAATCCCCCAAGCAGCACTTCAGCTTGGGAATAGTCTCTCCTCAGTTTCTTCAGGTTCCTCTCCTCAGTAAAGGTTTCTCCTTGTAGTCCAAAGTGATCTAATTTCATGGGATCAGGGTCCCAATATTTATACCCCAAAATCCTTTGTTCTCTGAGGGGAGAGGGGCCTTTGCCCAGTCCGAACCAGTTCTGAAGCACACTGTTTACCAGACTTCTCCTTTCCTTTCACAGTAGAGGGCAGACACATCAGATGCCCCACAGGAGGTAGAGCCAGCATTGTGGAAGGCAAGTACAGACCTGGAGCACTTTGTTTATAGGACTCCTTTCCTTCTAAGTGTGCAGGGTAGAGACATCAGCCGCTTCCCAGGTGGTGGATCCAGCATTGTGGAAGGCAGGCACATCCCTATTCAAGGTTCAGGTGCAACTCCTCCCCCACATCTAGATGTAGATCTCTCTATTCACCACGGGGTGACTCAGCCTGTCTCCTGGAATTCCCCAGCCCTGTCACTCACAAAACCAGACATAGGAATACACAACCTAGCTGAGGCAGGTTTGAATGGTTAGACAAGCAAATACCTACTTTCTAAAAGTGGTATTTGCAAACACAGAATATTAAAACCAACTTCACTACAAGATGTATTTTTTTATTCTGAGTTCAGGCATACTAAACTCAAATTTCTACCATGTTCTCTGAGACAGTTAGGATTATAAAATGTAATAACTCTAACAGCCCATTCTGGCCTATGGAAAACAGGTAGTCTTGCAATAGTGAAAAACAAACATGGCTGTAATTCACTATTAGGACATGACACACACATCAGGGCTTGTCATACCTTATACTTACAATGCACCCTGTCCTTGGGCCTACCATAGGGGTGACTGATATGAAGAAAAGGGAAGGTTTAGGGACTGGCAAGTGGGGGTACTTGCCCGGTCAGCATGCAGATCCAGACTGCCCGCAGGCTCTGCAATGGTAGACCTTATACATATTTCACAAGGCTTTTTCTGTGGGTGGCACAACCAGTGTTGCAGGCCACTGGAGTCAAGCTATCCTGGCTGAAGACGGCTGATAGCCAGAAACCGGTCCTAGGATGCTTGATTCCGGTCCAGGGAAGACATGGCTTGGCAGTTCGGGCTGGACTGTTCCCATGAGGCACAGGGTAAAGGCTGATTTGCATATGGCCATGTCTGAACTGGCGTGGTGAGCAAAAAAACGATGGATTTAGGCCCAGATCTCTGTACCGGGGTGAATGTATGACATTGTTCTGCAATCTGTCCATCAACTGTTGTTTTTGCATTTGTCACCCTGAGTGGGACGGGTATGCTCAGACGTGAGTCCCGTGCTCTCCACACCACTGGAGTCAAGCTATCCTGGCTGAAGACGGCTGATAGCCAGAAACCGGTCCTAGCATGCTTGATTCCAATCCAGGGAAGACATGGCTTGGCAATTCGGTCTGGACTGTTCCCATGAGGCACTGGGTCAAGGCTGATTTTCCTATGGCCATGTCTGAACAAGGGTGGTGTGGTGAGCAAAAAAACGATGGATGTAGACCAAGATCTCTGTACTGGGGTGAATGTATGACATTGTTCTGCATTCTATCCATCAACTGTTGTTTTTGCATTTGTCACCCCGAGTGAGACGGGTATGCTCAGACGTGAGTCGTGTGGTAAATAAATAAATAATACCCTATTTTTGACTAGACTTATAGCATAACAGATAGCTCAATAAATAAGAGTCAAGATTCGAGGTAGTAGGAGTTTCTGCAGGTTTATTACAGCATAAGGACAGGATCAGGACAACCTGCATAGGAACAGAATGACAGGGCCCAGCAGGACAACTGGGGCCCAACAGGGGAAAAGAGGCCCAGCAGCTGCTGGGGCTAGGTCTGGGATGAGCGCGCTAACATTCAATAACAAAACACAGGCATATATACATAGCGCGAACACATAGCATTACATTGCAGTAGGCGTAGCAGTGGGTGGAGCAGAAGGTGTGACGCGTAGCAGTCGCGAAAGATAACAGTAAAAAGAGGTGTAACTGGGCGTATACATAGACATGTGATGCAAACGTAACAGAATATGTCATGAATGGGCGGGAACATAGGAGGGGGCTACCTAAGGAGCCGGGACCTCTGACCTGATGGTGCGCGAAAACTGGCAATGACGTGTTACTAGGAGAAGCTGGGGGCTACGAACTCTGTGCTAGGAGCAGAGACTAGAGTCTGGAGGGTCGGAGCGACATGTACCTAAACCCTATCTGGTATCTAATGTTTAGGGAACATGTTGATATAAACTAGAAGTCATGAGGGGAAAAGCTAACTTGATTCTAAGACTGGACCATGCATTATTCTACATGTAGTGCGTGATGAAGAATCCTAAATGACCATTAAATACAGTATTTCTCTAACGTGGAGACGAGAAGGCTAGACAATGACGGAAACTATTGATGCAGTTCAGTAGCTCAGGAATGCAGAAGAGGAGGACTGAACTGATAACTGGAACTATAACATACTTTTGGCAGACTCAGAGGCAGAGTCAAGCTACACCGGGCACTGCGAGGCAGGAAGTAAGTGAAGGGTCGAGGATACAGGTGGGGGCTGTATCGCTCCTCAGCGAGGCTTTCAGGAGACAGGAGCTGAATCTGTGGTCCGGGCCCTTTTGAGGCCTGGAAACGGGGACTTTATAATGGAATAACGTGCACACTGGGAAACGTGGCAACATTACTTTACATAGGCCTGATATTCGTAGTATTCACGAGGACTGGAAAATAGCATACTAGAGGTGGACACAACTGGAATTGCGTCATTAATCGGACATGGGGAATAACATATGCATATTGGTCATGCACACATAACATATGATGGATGAGGCGTAGGGACACAGAACATGGCAAAATTTACTTTTCCACATTCCCTCCTTGTCACTACGTTTCCATCAGGAAACATCAATTTTCATGATACCATCTATCATTTCATACAGTACCATTTGCTTGTCTCGAATTGTCTGGGAACGGGATTTAGAACGGGGCTTGGGACTAGGAATACAAGAGGTAGCACACATGCTGCAAATCGCAGGGCCACATTGTATACAGAGGCAGCAGCTGAATATAATCGCTACTGCAATACCTAGAAAGGACAGGACTTTCCATCCCCATGCGGAAATTATATTCCAGAACCAACCGGACCATGTCCAGGTGCCTGGATCTTGATGTAACAGATGGGCAATTTTATGGAGTCTGGTTATAGCTGAATAAACAGACGGCGCGTTATTTGGAATGAAAATGCAGCAACTAGATCCGATGACTCTACAGGCCCCGCCCCTATCGGCCAGTATGACGTCAAGGACGAGACGATTTTGCAAAACGACAAATCTCATAGCAGATTGTTCTTCGGTTAGGTTACCTAGAGCAGAGGCAGTCTCATTAACTACAGCTTCAAGGGTTCTTGTTAACCTACGGATCAGTTTACTATTCTGGACAGGTCCTACAAAGAAGAAGAAACCTTTATTGAAATCTGTATACTGTTCTAGAGTAGTTTCAGTATAATCGACAATTGGGGACTCCCTTCTATGTCTAATGTGTACTAGATGTGTGTTTCTGTGATAATCAGATGGGGCTAGAAAAACAGGTGGCAGTAGGAAAGCAATGTAACAGGTTCCCTCCCAATCGAGGGGCAGACGGACATATGCAGTTTGACCACAAATAAAATAAGAATGACGTGAAGCTTTGAAAATAGATTTCCCACTGTCACTATACTGGATAACAGTAGTACATTCACTATGACCTATATGTACAGAACCATAACTACGGACACATAATTCGCCTTTGACAGGTAGTACTGAAATAGCAGGTAAGTCTGGAGTAGTACCAGACTGAACATTCAGGACCATGAAATTCGACGAATAATTACCTAAATTATATACTTCGTTTTCTAGATCTAAACCTGTTCTGTGGGGAAGACCTTGCTTGTCTGGAAAACATGTACTGTTAAGAAAAGACATATCTGTTGAGGATGACGTTAACGTGGACCATGCTCCACACGAACCATTGTGTGAGAATGGATAAGGAAACAGTGGCAGAACTCCCTTCGGTGTCTGGAAAGGGGGGAGTCGACCACACACCCAACAATTAGTGGCA
This sequence comes from Lissotriton helveticus, assembly GCF_964261635.1. NCBI lineage: Eukaryota > Metazoa > Chordata > Amphibia > Caudata > Salamandridae > Lissotriton > Lissotriton helveticus. Next base: position 461,803,522 of record NC_136062.1, read on the forward strand.
TTGCTGGTCTGGTGTGAATAATGTAACATACGGATGAATGTGTTGTTGCGCATAGCAAGGCGGTAAGAATATTCGTGAGGAGGCAGATCACTAAACGTGTGCTCTACTGTAGCATTAGTAGACATATTTACATGAGGAACTGGAAAACACAGGAAAAGTGCGTAACTAGTGCAGGAAATCATTATGCTGAGAAATAATATGAAACTCAGAAAAACGATACATTGAAGTGAACTTCGACTGACTCTCTCACTATGGGGGTCTATTTTATACATGTCAGAAACAGTCTAACCGTTTCACCTAGGGGAGGACTTATACAATCAAACTGACTGACTTATTTTACTAGACCTTAATTTGAGCTTATACTCCTGCTGCGGAGTTTTCTCTAACAAGGGAGGGGTTGTAATAATGTCTTGTGCGGGACAGTCCTTTAAAACAATGTCTTGGCAATCTTTCGAATCCTGGCAATCCTTGGAAATGTTCTTGGAGACTGATTTCAATTCATTGAAAAGTTTTACATGAGAGAGGTGGACCCACCCCTTCCTGCCTTCCAACTTGACGGCAGTACGGGTGGTCAAGAGGACCTGGCGTGGCTCCTTCCAACGTGGTTCCAGCGGACTTGATCTGTCAAAATTTCGGACCATTACAAGGGAGCCTGGAACGATCTCGTGCGGTGCCACCTCGGTATTGTCTGGAAATGCGGCGGCAACCTGTGAATGACATGAGTTGAGGGCAGACATCAAGGAAGCTAGGTAATCTGTCAGCATATTACATGAAACATCGGTAATACTTCGGGGTCTAGGAGTACCCCACATGTTAGGGGGGCGGCCGAATACGACCTCATACGGGGACAGACCTGATCTGGAATGTGCGACCATGCGCATATAAAACAAAGCGACTGGCAGAGCTATTAACCAGTCCACACCTTTGTCCTTACAGACTTTTGCAATACGGATTTTCAGGGTCTGATTATGTCTCTCTACGAGACCGGCTGCTTCAGGATGGCGTACACAATGAAACTTCCACTGGTACCCTAACAAAAGGGAAACGTGTTTCATGAGTTCAGATGAGAATGGCTGGCCGTTATCAGAATATACGACTCTAGGGAGTCCGTATCTAGGGAAGAATTCACGAACCAACTGCTTGGCAGTGGTCGCGGCGGTGTAATCTGGGACTGGATATGCTTCTGTCCACCTGGACAAAGCTCATACAACTACAAGGACATACTTGAAACCTCGACATCGCTCCATCTGAATATAATCCATCTGGAGGACCTCAAAAGGGTGGTCAGGGGGCTGGAAACCACCTTGTTCCACCGGGACACTTTTACCTGGGTTAAACTGACAACATATCATACAGGTACGGACTTTCTGCTTGGCTGCAGCTCGTAAATGCTTGTTGAACCAAATGTTCTGGATACTGTCTAACATAGCTTTTTCTCCTAAATGTGCTGGACTATGTGCGGTATTGATAATGACTTGAACCATAGAGTCGGGGAGAAACCATGTGGCTCTACCCTTCGTTAACCATCCTTGATCTGTCTGGACCCCTCCTTGTTCAGACCATTTCTTGATTTCTTCAGGAGTAGCATGTAACTGGATATCTATGACATCCTGTGTAGGGTCCTTAACTGTCATACATATAATCGGATCTGAAGTATGTGTCATGTTAACTGGAATGTCTGGAGTCTGTGCTGTAAGCTTGGCTGTGCGGTCTGCTAGATCATTACCTTGGGAAATAATGTCGGTGACTTTCGTATGTGCTTTGCACTTCATGATAGCAATAGATGTCGGTAAATGTATGGCATCTAACAGGGCTTGAATGAGGAGACCATGCTGAATCTTGGTTCCATGAGAAGTCATGAAACCTCTCTCCTGCCAGAGCACTCCGAAGTCGTGTACAACTCCGAATGCGTAACGTGAATCGGTGTAAACATTAACTTTCAGGTTCTTGGCATGTATACAGGCTTGTGTCAGAGCGACTAGCTCTGCTGCTTGAGCGGACAGGGTGTCAATACGGTGTGTTTCAATAACTTCAGTGTCAGTAGTCACTGCATACGCGGCTACTAGTTCTCCTGTACTAGTTCTCATACATGAACCATCCACATAAAGTGTCAGGTCAGGATCCGATAACGGAATATCTGTCAGGTCTTGTCTTGGCTTAGTCGTAATGTTAACTACTTCCACACAATCATGTGGGTCAGAATTTGAATTAACTGATGGTAACAGTGTAGCAGGATTCAGAACGTTGCAGCGTCTAATGTCTATGTGTGGCTGGAACAGTGTTAATTCATAACCCGTTAAACGTGCAATTGTCAAGTGCTGAGTTTGTGTTCGGTTTAAAAGAACTTCTACGGAATGTGGAACTTGTACTGTCAGAGAATGTCCTAAAACTATGGAATCACTTTGTCTGATAGCTAGTGCTGTGGCTGCAACTGACTTGAGGCACGCAGGCAACGCCTGGGCGACTGGATCTAATGTGCTAGAAAAATAAGCACAGGGCTTGTATTGACCTGCTTGATCTTGTGTGAGAACAGATAATGCTGTACCTTCCCGTTCAGTAACGAAAAGTGTAAAAGGCTTACTGTAGTTCGGTGTAGCTAGAACTGGAGCTTGACATAGGGCTTTCTTTAACTCGTTGAAACTAAGTGTATGTTCAGATGTCCAAGGGAGGACAGTCGATACGGCTGCCTCCTGTGTCGTTAACTGTATCAGTGGCTTGGCTAGAAATGCATACTGGGGAATCCATTGTCTACAATAAGAAGTAAGGCCGATAAAGGCACGTACCTCCTTCTGGGTTCTGGGCTGGGGAAGACTCGCTATTAACTGGATACGGTCGGGTGTCAACTGCCTACCCCTCTTGGACAGCAAGTGTCCTAAGTATACCACTTGCTGGACACAGAATTGAAGCTTCGAAGGTGACACTTTGTGCCCCATCTCGGCCAGAAAATACAGAACTGTAAGTGATGCTCGCTCGCAAGCACATTCAGAACGGGCTGTGATCAGTAGATCATCGACATACTGGAGCAGGGCAGTGTCAGTTGGCATGTGAATGTTGTCTAGTTGTCTCTTGAGTGCTTGACTGTAAATACTAGGGCTTTCTGTGAAACCTTGAGGAGCGCGTGTAAACATATAGCTCCTTCCATTTAAACAGAATCCGAAAAGAAACTGACTGTCTGGATGAATTGGAACACTAAAAAATGCATTCTTGAGGTCTATGACAGTGAAAAACATGGCTTCGGAATCAATGGCTGTTAACAGGGAAGAAATATCTGGGACAACTGGGTACTGAGGAATAATACATTTATTAAGCTCTCGTAAATCAATCACTAATCGATATACTGGGGGTGCATTCGGATCAGTACGTTTCATGACTGGAATGATCGGAGAATTGCATACATTGGAGTCAGTTTCTACAACTACTCCTTGAGCCATGAGCTCGTCAATAATTTTGGATAAGGCTGCTACAGCCTCAGGTGGCAATCTGTACTGCCTGATTCGTGGTAACACTACACCTGGCTTGAGAGTCACACGATGGGGTGTGATTTGCATGTAACCTACATCAGTTGGACCTTGCGCCCATAAGTGCTGCGGAACATTAGACAATCTTGAATCAAAATCTCGTAATACATAGTGACCCTTAAAGTCACGTAGGAACAGACGTATTCCCTCTGGGGAACAGCAAATAACTGCACCTAATTCTTTCAGTGTCTTAATGCCTAATAGATTTTCTGGACATGACTTAGTAAGTAACAGATCAGTAGTACGGGACAATGGACCTACCTCTAGAGTGACTGGCTTAGATATCTCATTAACTATTGGTTTTCCTGAAAATCCAAGGGAAACATTTCTTGAGCCTGAGAGCGGAGCCCCTGGAACTTCGGCATGACTAATTGTGGTCCTACTTGCCCCTGTATCGATCAAGAACTTTCTGTCTTTCCCTAATACTTGACTGTGAACATAAGGACCTTCTTGATCTACAGGTATCTCGATGAGAGGCAAGCCTACCTCCCTCTCTAGGCTGTTTCATGAATATGACTGATACTCTGGATACTCAGACTGTGCATACTGGTACATCTGTGATGTAACGTGCTGTGTTGCAGCTATAGGCTGCGGTGCGGAAACTGTCTGTTGTGCATTCTGTGACTGAGGAATCTGTGAAACTTGTTCTTGTCTAGGCGGACGTGGTCTTTCTTTAGTCTTACCAGTAGCTATATTATGTTTCAGAACTGCACACTCGTTTATAAAATGACCTGGCTGTTTACAATAATTGCAGTTCCCTTTAACGGGAGCTGCAGGATGACTGGCTTGATTCGGACCCCTCTTCTGACTGTCTTGAGGAACAGATTGTGCAACTAGCACTTTCATTTTCGTGTCTTTCATACGTTTTCTCTCGTGTTCTTGCTCTTCTCTGATTCTATTCTGGTGATACTGGAGCATCTGGAGCATCTGGGACGGGGTATTCGCTTGCCAGGTGCTTTCGACTTTCAAAACTCGATTTTTAATTTGCGGACTTGAATTCTCGACTAATTTGGTGACGAAAAGATGAGGGTATGACTCACTACTTGTCTTGAGACCACTATTAATACTAAAACATTTTTCGAACCTAGAATAAAAATCACTAATATCTTCATCTTGTTTCTGTTTACAGGCTGAGATTGCATCCCAGTCTTCTTTCCTAGTTGTTAATAATCTGGGTAAAACTTGAATCAATAATTCTGGTAATTCTTTACATTTATCTCCAAGACCGGTACCTGGTACTCGTGCCTTGTCTTCAGCTTCTAGAGCTGCCCAATCGATCTTTTTCTCTCCCACCTCCCATTCTTTTTCCTTTAACTTTTCATACACCCCTGCGGGTAACAGGACCTTTAACATTTTAATAATGTCTGGGTAAGTGTATTCTCCCATACGGAGCATGTCTTTTAATTCTCTATGGAACCCTGCTGGATCTTTGTCATGACAGGGAATTAATTTCTTCATTTCAAGAAGTTCCATCTTTGAAATCGGAGTGTATACAAACACTCGTTGCATTACGCCACCCGCCCCTTGGACTGGGTGGACTTCTCGTAACGGATTCTGTCTGTCTATGTAGAATGATTTTCTTTCTGGGGGTGAGACATGAACAAAATGTGGGTTCAGGAACGTTCTATATTTGTGGCGCTGTTCTAGAATGACACTAATTAAATCGGTACCTAGACCTCTCCATCTATACTGGAGTAACTCGTTCAGGATATCATGTAACGGACCTGGATCAGAGTGTTGACCCTCATACAGAGTAATGAGGTACTGGATCATATACATACCCACCAGTCGTTGCTCGGCTGGGGGCAATTTCAGAAACATTTGTGCCACTATTTCGTCTGGAAAAGTGGTAGAATCAGTAATCCATCGGACTGCTGATCGGGCTAGTTCTTGTTCATGCATGGTACTTAATTCACTGTAACCGACTCGTGATTTCAGAATGTGATCGGTAGCTTGAAATACTTGTTCTAGAGAACCTTGTTCTGGTGCTGGATGTTGAAAAATAGACTTGTGTTCTAGGCGTAAATGGCGATCTGGAAATCTAGATTTTCCTACATACGCTATTCTGGCGGGATTCTCGTTTTCCTCTTCAGGATCAGAGATACTTTCTTTCTCACTTACTTGTGCTGCTTTACGCTGGTCGTGTAACCTTATTATTTCTTTACGAATTTTCTTGTACATACTCTCCATGGCACTGACGGTCTTGTGCTTACCCTCGGCTATATTATCACTCCACCTTGTCAGGATTCTCATTTCGGCGGGATCTTTAGACGGGTAATCTTGTTCTCTTATTAGACAATTGATCAGGAACTTTAATATCATAAGCTGAATCTCGGCTTTCCTTTGAGACATAATCTCGCCAATACTTTCTGGATCATCCCCTGTACGGATGAAACGATATATTCTGTCTAGATCTTCTTTCATATTCGGTAAGGTGACTAGATACTCGGTCACTCTCCTTACACGTAAGGAATATAAAACCATAGTATATTCGCCTGGAACTGGATCATAAACACATTCGTTAAGGGCTTGCCTGATTTCTGTAACAGACTTATTACTTTTAGGAGTACGCTGTGATGCTTGAGCATGTAATTCGAGTGCTGATAAACGCTTGTGTGGCGGCGGGGTTTGAGGAGTAGCTCCTCCTGCGGCCCCTAAACTGGAGTCGTCTACTGAGGCTCTACGTCCTGGCAGAGTGGGAAATGGAACTGTAGGCTGGACCGGGGGTACCGTAACAGGTACTCCGGTGTCTGGAGGAGCGGGAAGTGCCTGATTTACAGGGACTAGCGGAGCGCGAACAGGATTTGCATATTCGGGGACTGTGTCGTCCAAATAGGACGAAATAAAAATATCAGCTGCGGTCGGTTTGTGACGTAGCTTGGTCGGAATTAATGGTGGCGGGAAAGTACTAGATGCCTCTGGGGTCGCTTTTGGCAAGCCTTCGGCAAGGAGAGGATACATACCCTTAATAAGGGCATGCCTCTGTCTTTCTGATTGTTCGGTTTTGACTTGTTCACCTATCTCGATTAATTCTCTTTCTTGGGCTCGTTCTTGGGATTCTCTACTTAACTCTGACTTTCTGACTTCCTTTTCGGTTCTTCTATGAGCTTCTTTACGCCATAACTCGATGGCATCTTTCTGTGACTGTCTGGCTTTCTTTTTCCATAATGCTTCTTCTACTCGCATGATACATTCGGCATCCCATGTACCCGATACGGGCCATCTATACTTTTCTTCTAACTGTTTGGTATACCCTACCCATAAATCTAGATATAATATGGCGCTTATGCCATGTTTCTGATACATAAAGTGACCTGGACTGTCCCTAGGCGGGACAGGAACTGCTTCCTCTAATAAACCTTTTCTAGTTTTTAACTGACGTAACTTGGAAAATATAGGCATGACTGAACTGTAATCTGGACAAAATACAATACACAATAAAAACACGAAATCACATCGCACTCATACCACAACAGTAAATTACATGAAGAACATTATAAATAACAGTTCGAACAGAATATTACCTGGAATACTGAGAACAGAAATAGAACAGATTTTCTCGAGAACGGAACAGACTAGAGTTACTGGATGCACTGCTGTAACAGTACGGAACATACCGGTCCCATAAAGGGACACATCAAAACCCGTATCCACCTAGGTGAACACTTCGTTTGTGAGTCTGGGCACCACCAACCCACGGACCAGGAGTCAATTTAGATTGGTCCTGTCTAGATACTACCCCAGCAATGGTACTCACCGGGCAGCACGGAACGGAAGGCCTCGGACTGGACTGGACGACGGACGACGAACTTCGGACTTCAGTTACAGGTGGGCCTCCGGATACCTCGGACCTTGGACTCTCGGCTTGGGCTCTGGTCGGGACTCGCCGCGTTCCTCCACCGTCTCGTTTGGATGCTGGACCGCCTCCTCCGTCTCCTCCGTGGGCCTGAGGGATACTTGGAGCAGAAATATCTGCTAGTGCACGGTATGGTTCCGTCACGACTGCAGAGGGTCAGGGGGTCGGCGTGGCTTCACCGACGCGTGGGGAAAGGGCAAGTCCCTGTTCGGGCGCCATTATGTGGTAAATAAATAAATAATACCCTATTTTTGACTAGACTTATAGCATAACAGATAGCTCAATAAATAAGAGTCAAGATTCGAGGTAGTAGGAGTTTCTGCAGGTTTATTACAGCATAAGGACAGGATCAGGACAACCTGCATAGGAACAGAATGACAGGGCCCAGCAGGACAACTGGGGCCCAACAGGGGAAAAGAGGCCCAGCAGCTGCTGGGGCTAGGTCTGGGATGAGCGCGCTAACATTCAATAACAAAACACAGGCATATATACATAGCGCGAACACATAGCATTACATTGCAGTAGGCGTAGCAGTGGGTGGAGCAGAAGGTGTGACGCGTAGCAGTCGCGAAAGATAACAGTAAAAAGAGGTGTAACTGGGCGTATACATAGACATGTGATGCAAACGTAACAGAATATGTCATGAATGGGCGGGAACATAGGAGGGGGCTACCTAAGGAGCCGGGACCTCTGACCTGATGGTGCGCGAAAACTGGCAATGACGTGTTACTAGGAGAAGCTGGGGGCTACGAACTCTGTGCTAGGAGCAGAGACTAGAGTCTGGAGGGTCGGAGCGACATGTACCTAAACCCTATCTGGTATCTAATGTTTAGGGAACATGTTGATATAAACTAGAAGTCATGAGGGGAAAAGCTAACTTGATTCTAAGACTGGACCATGCATTATTCTACATGTAGTGCGTGATGAAGAATCCTAAATGACCATTAAATACAGTATTTCTCTAACGTGGAGACGAGAAGGCTAGACAATGACGGAAACTATTGATGCAGTTCAGTAGCTCAGGAATGCAGAAGAGGAGGACTGAACTGATAACTGGAACTATAACATACTTTTGGCAGACTCAGAGGCAGAGTCAAGCTACACCGGGCACTGCGAGGCAGGAAGTAAGTGAAGGGTCGAGGATACAGGTGGGGGCTGTATCGCTCCTCAGCGAGGCTTTCAGGAGACAGGAGCTGAATCTGTGGTCCGGGCCCTTTTGAGGCCTGGAAACGGGGACTTTATAATGGAATAACGTGCACACTGGGAAACGTGGCAACATTACTTTACATAGGCCTGATATTCGTAGTATTCACGAGGACTGGAAAATAGCATACTAGAGGTGGACACAACTGGAATTGCGTCATTAATCGGACATGGGGAATAACATATGCATATTGGTCATGCACACATAACATATGATGGATGAGGCGTAGGGACACAGAACATGGCAAAATTTACTTTTCCACATTCGCGTGCTCTCCACGCCACTGGAGTCAAGCTATCCTGGCTGAAGACGGCTGATAGCCAGAAACCGGTCTTAGGATGCTTGATTCCGGTCCAGGGAAGACATTTATTTATTAATTTTATGTGTTTTATATATATAGCGCAGACTTAACCCGAATGTGTCAGAGCGCTTCACGGTAGGAACAGAACTGATACATGAGGAGAAACATTACAAATGAACAAATTACAAAAGCAAATGTTAAGTTACATGAGGCAAAAATGACAATTGTGAGCAAACAAAATACAAGAGGTAAAAAACAGTGCATTACAGGCGGAAAAAGTGACATGTGTGCAGGTTACAAAAGCGTACAAAGTACAAATAGAGGTATAATACTTGGCAGTTCGAGCTGGACAGTTCCCATGAGGCACAGGGTCAAGGCAGATTTGCATATGGCCATGTCTGAACTGAGGTGGTGTGGTGAGCAAAAAACGATAGATGTAGGCCCAGATCTTTGTACTGGGGCGAATGTATGACATTGTTCTGCATTCTGTCCATCAACTGTTGTTTTTGCAGGCCCTCCAGCAGCATTTGGATTTACACGCCCTGGGCACACTCAGTGCACTATACTAGGGTCTGACAAGTAAACCAAATAGCCAAACATGGAACCACTGATTAATACATCAATTTACAGTACGGAGCACTTGCACTGTTGTACTGGATAGCAGCGGCACAGTGCCCAAAGCATCTAACACCAGCAAAAATACATGAGGCAACAGCAAAAATGGAAGGGAGATCCACGCCAAAGGTGCCAGGTCTAACATCCGTCAAAAGAAAGCACTCTTGAATTATCCTGAGCTCATTGTGCACAACATGATAATTGCACGTGATGGACAGGGTCCTTAAGGCTGATACAAAGTTGAGACCACTGTAAAAATGGATTTATTTCCAAACAGCATTCCTGCATGGAGAGAAATATTTATACTGTGTCTCTAGAACAGTTGCATATTCATCTACCACATAAGTAAAATCTACAGGTTGCGCGATGGGTGACACTTTTAAAATGTCCCTGCCTTTCAGGTAAGGGACAATAGTTCTTTTTTATTTTTACTAGTGAAAATGTCTCAATCTATAGTATCGCGACAGGCTTCAGAATCCTCTGTCTATCTTGATCATTCCAAAGGTGTTTTTCCTGGAGTTGACAAGAAAAATTGAGGAGATATAATCAAATCAAGGTTGGCGTGGCACTGTTTCTAAGAAAAGGGTGTAGGTCTTAACCAGATCAGAAGCGGGACAGTTAACAAGACATCCCAAAAGATATCCTACTATTATGTATTACCCAAAATACATAAAGGGATTCATCCTGATCACCAATGTGGATAACACAGAGAAGATAAACATCTGATGACCCTCGATGTTGAAGCTCTATACACGAATATTCCCCAGGATGCAACAACTGAGGGTATAGACACCTGCCTCAGAGCAGCAATACTGACTACCACAGCACCAGTCGACTTTTTCATGGAATGTGCCACGATGGCCTTGAAAAACAACTACTTTGAGCACAAATCTCAGTTATACCACCAAATACAAAGCACCTTGATGGGCAGTTCCTTAGCCCCAAGCCTGGCCTGTTAATACAAAATCTATTTCGAATGTCATCATATATTCACACCATCCAACCCCTACCAGATGAATATCATCACCTGGAAATGTTACATTGACAATATTCTCATGTTCTGTAAAGGTGATGGGGCCAGATGTCACAAATTTAGCAAATGAGTCAATACCCTAGACCCCTTCCCGAAGTTCACCAGGTCCCACTTCGACAGAGAGAGATACCTTGTGATCTCCATCAACCAAGGAGAACTTTGCACACTAACTTACAAGAAGAATACCAACTGCAATAGTCTGCTTCCTTTTGATAGCCACCATCCAAGAGCTCTAGGTGATAATCTACCCTTCGGTCAATTCTTATGCATACAGAGGAATTGTAGCACTTTGGGAGATTATGACATGCAAGCCAAAACCCACAGGAGCAACTTGGCAAGGAATAATCCACTAAGAGTGATCAGACGAGTGGATAAAAGTGCCCCCAATAATAACCACGAGGCCCTTTTAGAAAATACAACACAATCAACTGAAGATGTCATCACATGCGTGATCACCTTTACTCCACAGTCTAATAAAATCAAGAACATCATTATGAAACACATGTAACATTTTGAATACAGGCTGCATGAACTCGGAATGACCATGGTTTGCATTCAAGGGAACCAAGAACCTGGAAGACCAACTGGTAAATACGAGACCACGATCCAGCCAGAAAAGATCCAACACAACCCGATTTAAGGGCACACCCCCAGTGACTGGCCACTACCCATGCGGCTCTTGAACAGCATGTCATTTCACCCCACACTCAAAAGAACTCAGTCTGGTCAACAGCTTTACATGGACACAAAGACTACACACCAATTTCAACACCAAGAACTTGGTGTATCTCATCACTTGCCCCTGCAACATATACTATGTACAGATGATGAATGAAGCCATTCGGATCAGGATAGGGGAACATAGAAGTGTCATCCAATGTTGATGCAGTGCAACTAAGATGAGGAACCATTTCAATAAACTCATCAGAGAATCTAAGAAGCTAAACTAGAATGTAACGCAACATCGCTCTTTAAAAGAGAATAATGCTGAATTTTCTGTCTTCGTATCTGTAAGCAGGGCCTGAATGATGACATACCATGGGTTGAACTTGAATGGTGACAGAATGTTTATATGAACAAACACACTCTAGGTACCCTTAATGCGGTCACAACCTAAGGGAACCATATACCGCTACTATTCAACATCCCCACTTGACAATGTATATTTTCTGAATATTTTTTACTACCCTTTTTTTAAGAAAAAAGCCTATTGTGCATTGCTTTCGAAATACAGAACCTACTTCTTGATGCGATGTTGATCAAATTCTCAACTACAGAGGTTCCATGTTAATGCAAGGTTGGTGAAAAATACGATCTGACCGTTAATTCCTTCACAGGTCATAATGAAGTGATAACAGTCTAATTATAACATCCTATAAACAACTTGACCAACCTTGGGAATGACGCCCGATCAACAATAGACAATACTGGCATCACGTTATGAGACCCAGATGTAGCACAACCAGTCACCCCACCATTACAATATGGCTGCCAGACATGACTGCTCGCCAAGTAACTCCACGGGCAACGTCCCCGCCAATATAACAAACTGGCCCCTCACTCGTCCTTGACCAGGTGAGCAGAGGAGCTGAGTAGGTGCACCGAAGGGGGAGCACTGCAATACCGTGAGTACCTTATCACACAAACTCCGTCAGGAGACCGAAGGTCATGATCGATAATCGGCCCTCCTCTGCTCCTAACACACAGAAGAGCTATCTCTCCTCTCTTCCAAGTCATGTTTCTCTCCCTCTTTTAGCCCTCAACAGTGCGCATGCTCTGCTCAGACCGATACTTTTGGCCAGGGGAAGCACACAGACAAGCACAATCACATGTCTTGTTTGTCACATTTTGTATGCGTCTTGTTACGAATGTACAGAGCACATGAGGCATTGGGCAAATATCACAAAGGGCACCTATGTTATTACGAATTGATAAAGGATGCATGACACACGTTGTTGTGTGGAATGTTTACCAAAAATCTGGTTCATGATTGAAACACACCTCGTTTGTTGGATGTATCTATGTCAGGGACCGATTCCAACCCCTTGCACACATATTTGTCTACCCCTGGGGACTTTTCTGGTAAATAAGGAATGTCGTGCCAGAAAGGAAATAAGTAATTATATTTAGTTGCTACAGTGTTTCTCATATTCTTTTTGCAGGCTGGACAATAGTTTTTACTACAAAACAAGTAGGTACCAACCGCATAGGGGTGACCTAATATGCTCAAAATGTGCAGTAGTATATACACCCTTTATTGAACCTGAAGAAGCGCAGCAGATCTCTAATAAACCGAAGAGGTGCGAAACATGTTGACCTGCACTTTATTCCACTAGCTACTTGGGCACATAACTGACCTTCATAAGTAGCACCAACCATTATGGCCTTTTAACCTAACAGGGGAGTCAACATAAAGGTAAATCTGATATCCCGTAGTTAGTTTTATCTCACTATCAACACACCTCACTTATCACCCCACTTCGGACACCCTTGCACTCATCAGACGGCTACCAAATCAAAAAATCTTTGTGAAAGTGACCCTTCGGAGGACCCGTAGGGCAGTGCAGCTCTGACACAATGAGGAGCACCTGCACAATAATAAAGTATGACATCTCTAAGGATGTACAAGGGCAACAAGAAACAGTCTTGTTGACTGTCCCCATTCTGATTTTTCTAAGACCTAGACCCTTTTCTTAGGACCAGTGTCCCCTGACCTTAGTATGAGTATAGTTTTGGAGCATGGACACTAGACCTTCATCCCCTCCCAGTACCCCCTTCATTTTTTGATAATTGAGGAGAAAATACACCTTCTAATCCAATGTTGTAAGGATGTACTTGTGAAGACAATCACTGGAAGATGGTTAATGATCAACAAAAGCTGCAGGAAAAATGTAGAGTAAACTGTCACTAAGAAAAATGTGGAATAGCACTGAAATAAAAAACCACTATGTTAAATATGGTGTCAGAGTACAAAACACCCAGGGCCTCATTTATGAGAAAGGACGCATTGCTGTAGCAATGCATCACTTTTGCGCCATACAGATACGTCAGAAATACTGACATATATGTAACCTATTGTGACATGATGTGTCATACATTAAATATGACGCATCAGGTATGTCGCAAGGAGTGCGCACTGAGAAGTGACGTATCGCTGCTTTCACGCAGCGATGCGTCATTTCTCATAAATGAGGTCCACACTTTCTCCTATCGATTTTGTTTAAGTGACAACCCGCAAAAGGATTGCAAACACTCTTAAATTATAAAACCATCCCTGAACTTCGCAGTTCATACAGGGACTCTCTACTTTGCCCACCTCTAAAAAGGAGTGGAAGTTTCAATCTTTCTTTTTACTGTCCGGTACCTTTGCACAGATGACGAGGCCATTTTAACATTTTTTTTTTTACAATAAACACTATACTGGCCTTATTTATGAGCCCTTGCGTCACTTGTTCGCCTCCGGTGCATCAAGTTTTGTGACGCACCAGTGGCGTAAAAGATGAGCATTGTTGCGCCATATTAACAAATTGACGCATCTAGGTAGATGCGTCACTTTGTAAACCCCTGCGCCACATAATACCTGCGCCAGGTACAATGTATGCAGGGGGCGTTGCGACGCAAGAAAGGGTCGTAGTAGTGACGCAGTGAAATCTATTGAATTGAATTGAATTGAATAAAATTTATATCGCGCAAAACAATAACCCGAAGGCATCAAGGCGCCTACCAAACTTGATCAAAACAGTGACTTACTACAGATACGCTTGCACAAAGAGGTATGTTTTTAGAGCCTTTTTAAAAGTTTGGAGAGTAGGCAGGGATCTTATTTCCAAAGGGAGGGCATTCCACCACTTCGGCGCAAGAGTGGAAAAAGCCCTACCTCCCCATTTCACTTTCATGAAGCGGGGAACAGATAGCAGGAGTTTGCTCGAAGACCGCAGGTCCCTTACAGGGATGTACCTAAACAGGATAGATCCAACACCGGTACGACTATTTCTAGCCAAAGCCCTGTAGGTCATACTCAAAATCTTAAAGTGGATGCGAGACTCAACAGGAAGCCAATGCAACCGCTTTCTAGCCGCTGTGACTGAAGTACATCTCGGAAGATCTAGAACAAATCTGGCAGCGGCATTTTGGACCACCTGTAAGCGCTGCAGCAGGGCCTTATTTATGCCCGCATACAGCGCATTACAGTAGTCCATCCTGGAACCAATAAGGGCAACAGCAAGTTGTTTCCTCGCCTGCAAGGATAAATAGTGCCTAATCTTCCTTAGGACATGAATAATGCCCCAGCAGGAGGAGATGGTACGACTAACCTGTTTGCCCATATCAAGGGAAGGGTCAATCACCACTCCGAGATTTTTTGCGGAGGAGGTAGGGGTGGGACAGACACCTAATGAATCTGGCCACCAACACGATGACCAGATGTCCTCTTTCCCTCCGAACACCATCACCTCAGTCTTCTCTCCGTTTAGTTTAAGCGTATTCAAGATCATCCATTGACCGACTGCCTCCATACAAGATCTAAAATTGGAGGCAGTCTGAGCGCTAGCCTGGGAGAGAGAGACGAGGATCTGAGTGTCGTCCGCATAGGAGACTATCTCCATCCCATAAGAACTAATAAGCCTGGCAAGAGGGGTCACGTAGATGTTGAATAGGGTCGGACTAAGTGCCGATCCCTGAGGGACCCCCCATTGCACAGGATGGGATGGAGATAGGAATTCCCCCAGCTTCACTCTTTGAACTCGGTGAGTGAGAAAGGATGTGAGAAGATCCAAGGCAGTGCCTCGTACACCAATCTCCCTCAGCCGAGATGTTAAGACTGAGGGGGAGAGAGTGTCGAAAGCCGCCGTCAGGTCTAAGAGGATCAGGAGGGTGGTCTGGCCCTCATCAACGCGTGAGCGGATGTCATCAAGCACTATGGTGAGGGCTGACTCAGTGCTATGTTCCCTCCTGAACCCATGCTGAGAGGGATCCAAACAATCCGAGTTCTCAACAAAAGCGGCGAGGTGCATGTTAAGATGCGCCTCTAACAGCTTTGCTGGGGCCGGGAGTAGAGAAATGGGCCTGAAGTTTTTTAGGACCGACGGATCAAGAGAGGGCTTTTTTAAGAGAGGTCTTACCACAGCACTTTTCCATTGGGAGGGGAAGGATCCATCTCTTATAGCTCTGTTCATAATGTCCGTCAAGACAGGCAGAAAAAATTCCCTGCACTGCTTAAAGATCCTAAGGGGGCACACATCTAGCGGAGAACCTGATTTGATTTTATTAAGGAGGTTATCCAGTAACTCCACTGAGAGAGGGGGAAAAGAGTTGAAAGTCCCCACCAACGGCTTTTCAGCCATAGCAGAGGCTACGGCCCCTACAAGAGGGGGGGCACTCATGAGAGATTTTTGAAGTTCTAAGGCCGAATAGATATCCAATATTTTAGTCTGGAAAAAAGAGGCGATGTTATCGCATAGCTCTTGTGACGCCACTATCGGGTCAGGGGTTTGAAGAGTTATCAGTGAATCTACGACCCGAAAGAGCTCTTTAGAAGAGGGCAAAGAGGTTGTGAGAGTCGTGAAGTATTCCTGCTTTGCTTTTATAATTTCAGCCTTATATTTCCTGAGCAAGGCCTTATGGGTTTCCTTCTCTTTGAGGTCCCAGCCTGCGTGCCAGAGGCGCTCCTGTCGCCTTACCTTCTGCCTCAAGAGTCTCAAGTGTTCTGAGTACCAGGGAGCTGAAGGCCTCTTCCTGGCCCGTTGTCGAGATTGGAACGGGGCAATTTGATCTAGGACTTCGGTCATAGTTTTTTCGTAGTGCGTAGCGGCTGTAGACACATTTTCTTTTAAAGGGAGGCAGAAGTTGGAGGCCCATGGGGCGAGGGAGCTATTAGAGATATCCCTATAGTTTCTCAGGAATTCTTGCTTACAAGAGATGTTTGCCAGCTCAGATGTACGCCGACAACAGAGCTGGAAAGGGACGGCCATATGGTCGGACCATGAGAGGGGGATGGAGTCTTCAATCAACAGCCTCTCATCGTTAGAAAAAATTCCGTCGAGCGTGTGCCCAGCTCGATGAGTGGCCCCTTTAACATGCTGATTAAAGCCGCAGGCTGACATGCTGTCTAGCAGTGATATGGTGTCCTTGTTATCCTGTTTTTCCAAATGGAAATTGAAATCTCCTAAGATAGTAAAATCTTTTTGGCCAAAGAACGGTTCTAAGGCTTGAAGCAGCCGCTGGCCGAAGTCCGTTCTGGGACCTGGAGGGCGGTATACCAACATTCCGTGTAGGAATGCTGAGTGATCATCCTGTATAGAAAAGGAAAGGGCCTGAAAGCTGTCCTTAGGATCAGTGACAGCAACAGTGTGACAGTGTAGGTGGTTCCTATATAAGATAGCGATCCCACCTCCCACCCTGCCGACTCTATCATGACGCACTAAGTAGTAATCCTCCGGGATTGCGTTGATAAGATCAGGGTCAGAGGAATCCTTCCCCCAGGTTTCAGTGATGAAGACCAGGGACGGCTTCCTATCAGAAACAAATTCCCTAAACAGGATATTATTTTTCACAAGCGAACGAGCGTTTAAAAGAATGCACCCTTCTTTCTCCACCCTAGCTACCGGAGCTGTATGTTGCTTAGCTCGATATCTCATTTGCGAGATAGGGGGGCTTACCTTAGTGGCAATATCACAGCCACAAGTAAGAGGGCGTAGTAGGACGTCAGGGGAACAGGTGTGCCAGCATTTAAAGCTTAGAGGTTTCAATTTCAGCATAGACTGGCGAGAATACCTGTATTTAGGGAAAACGGCGATATCATGATCAGACGTCCAGCTGTCCAGCCCGTCCTCAGCGCGGACGGGCGCAGACGGGCTGGACTCTGGCGTGACTCCGGCGTAGCGGCGGCTTACACGCTGCGCGCACACGCTGCGCGTCATTTACACTGATTAATATAGGGCTCAAGCTAGTCCACCTGACTGCTAGAGCGCGGCGAATGTTAGCACTCCCTAGCACCCACCCAAGATGGCACCCGTCAAAATACTAGCGCGAGGGTCCGGCCCGCTAATCTATAGGATTTTGCTGCTTTTGCCAAGCTGTTCGTTCTTCCTAATTTATAACGCAATAGCTAAAAAATAAAGTAATGGAGATAGAATAGAGATAAGTGGTATACAGTGCATTTATTTATTCTGTGTTCTCAAGCTGTTTTTTCTATTCTTACATCTAAATCAATTTGGGCCTGACACCTATTGCTGAACTTCATCTTGGAGAAACTGCGACTGCGCATAAAACACAAAGTCCATGAAGCAGAATGACATTTGAAATGCTGCCAAAGAGCCAACTTGCTAGAAGATGCTTGTGGGAATCTTACCTCTTGACCCCTACGGAGGAAACTAAGCTCTCGAATGGACTAAAATGTAACCAATATTGGAACATTAATTGCTGGGTGGAATAAACATACATGGGAAAATAAAATTGATGGGCGGGAAAGCAAATATTAATATTCATCGTAAAAGTTTCATTTTGGTATGGTGTGATGACCTCTCCTCATCCTTTTGTCCAATCAAAATTGGGGATCCTTACACTTGCAACATTGGGGGGTGGTACACTGACCTGGAAAATAGTATAACTAGGGTAGGCTTAGCTAGTTAATTTGTCCGACTTTTCCGAATAGCTGACCTGTCACTGACCCAACGCACTCAATAGGTGCTGGGGAGCCCTCTGTCAGAAGGTTCGAAACCCAGATCGGGGTTTGAGAGCTGAAGTGCTGGCAAAACACTTTGTTGGAGAGATCAATAACTCTTACCGGGTTCTGGCTGTTAGCTGCAGAGAGGGAGTAACTCAGGCTTTGCAACTTTAACTGTGGGTGTTGGTCTTATCCCTTGGTGGTCCTGTCCTGATCCAATTTGGCTTTACCTGTCCTGATTCTGATCTGCACCTGCTTGCATTTATGGTGCCTGCACTGTTGCGGTTCTGTCCTTTAAACAGACCCGTGGCCAGGGTTAGTTCTTCACACTATTTTAGGTAAATATTCAATTTGGGTATGTCATTGTATTGTTTTCTCCTCTCTTCCCCCCCTAATGTCAAATGTGTAAAGACTGCTTTATAAAATCTCTGCATATTTTCATTCTAATCATTATTTTCTTGATTGAAAGACTTCTGATTATTAACATTTGGATTAAGACATTTAAGAAATTTAGATAAAGAGTTTAAACCTTTCCCGAGTTTGTGGTTATTATATGAGTACAAATGTTATTATTCTACCTATTATTCCAACTCCTTTGATCCCTTGGGACCTTAGGCACTGATGATGAGGATTGGTAAGTCAATAGTATAGGTCCTAAATGAAATTGATAAATCACTGATTAGAGCAAGTGCACAGGTTACCTGATTAAACTTACAATAAGTTGTGTTGATTTATGGGCCCAGGTGAGTATGGTAAACTGAGTCGGGTGACCTGCGCGCTCTATCAATAGGTGTCGCAAGGAGGGCACAGTGAAAAGTTACGCATCGCTGTTTTCTCGCAGCGATGCGTCACTTTTAAAATAAAATGAGGCCACCAATGTCTAAAAGAGTCGCCTGGTTCCAAAATGGCTGACACCTGCTGCTAATATGGTGGTCAACTAAGGCTGCCAGGTGAAGTCACCACATTTCAACCTATCAATGAAGCCGCTGTAGATGAAGTACTCAGGAGTGCAGAGGCCCAGCAGAATGCAAAGGCAGGCTAGCGGTTGCAACAGAATGAGAACACCGCAGGTCTTGACTCCCACTCTTCAGAGCTGAAATGAAGATTCACGCACAAGTTAAGGTGAGTTTTCCTTTTATTCATTCAGTAGGAGAAGTGATGCAGTGACCACCAGCACCTCAGCACAACTACCCCAAAGGCCAGCACATCCTCAAATACCCATTCCATTCCACAGTGCATGGAAAACCCAGAGTTCAGGCACAACAGCAGTCCTCAAAGGTGTGCTCCAATCTGAGGGCACAGCACACACAAAGGTCAGCTTAAGGATTGATTTGCCGTGCTGATCTTCCTGATTAGATGAGTAGAACAAAGAGTTAGGGCACAGTCCCTGATGCCAAGAGACTTTAAAAGAAAACTTAACAAGTGGTCGTCATTGCTCATATCATATGTGTGATTTATTTGAGGCTTGCAATGATGTGGCAGAATTTGCAGTAATGTGTTATTCTAACACCAGATGAGTGATACTTGGCAGGACCGCCACTGTATTCATATAATACTGCTTCTATGAAACATCATCAGCAAAAAGAGTCAAGACTTTAGTTAATGTATTTATTTCACTTCATTTTAGCACAATATTTCACACTTAGTGTAATTCACCATGGGATTTATCAGTGGCAAACTAGGGACCAGATGTCGGGCAGGTTGCAAACTCTCGATTTACAATTGCCAACCACCGTTTTTGACCTGCCTCTTAATATATATGGCCATAACATTATTTGGCTACAACAAGAAACAGAACAAATGACACAAGTTCAACAAGAGAGAGAAACTGGGCGACCAAAACTGAGACTCATAGAGAATCCAATGCAGTACTTAAATCATCCTCCATCTTCATGTGGAACAGATGTACTTCCGGAGTCAGGAACTTCCGGGGAGCTGTGGCTTATCAGCTTCTCTTCTGTTAGGCTTTTACTGCAAGTAATCGTTGGAAAACACAAATAAATTGTTGAAGTGTAACTTGTTCATTGACTGAAAACCAGGATTCACACAGGCTTTCATGATACTTAATGAGTATCTACAATGCAAATTTACTGCGATGATTATTTGCATATTATTTGATCATTCTAAAGATCAATGAATTTTCCTATTTTCGTGAATAATTGAGCTGTCCCATCATAGAGTTGGTCAGCAGCACTTTTGGGGTCAATCGGACCCCCGCAGTCTGTGCATAGAGGCTGCAGAGATACCTTCTCCACCTATTTCATGGCAGACAGTTGTAGCAGGATAATTTTTTTCTCCTCACAAACTAGCCCCCAAAGCAGAGATTTATATCCAATAAAAAATAAACAAAACCAATGTCCCTGACGTGCAGGGTGTTATCCCGCAGCCAAGGAGACCACTGTTGTCTTTCCCTGCCCAGTTTTGCAATGTTCCCCATGGTAGACACAGGTGGGGCAGATCTGCTTCGAGAGGCCGACCCTAAATAGAGTGAAGCAGATTTATAAGCCACTTGCGCCAGGGTTTCAGGAGTTGATGCTTGTTATGAACTGTTTTGTTGTAACTGATTTAAACATCCGTTCATGACTCTTTGCATTTGACTGATTCTCTGTCGTTATATCCCCATGAATCTGTGTTAATATATGAAATTTTGAAATACATCTCTTTGAATATAAATAGGATTCTCGGTGTGCTTCTTGATTTTTCTTGTTTATAACATTGGTTGTTGTTGTCCTGCTGGACACATTTGAGTTTGATCCTATGACTTACTCTTTGATTTGATTAACACAATTCAGTTTAGTTACATTCTGAAGTCAATCCCTTGTAGATTCCCCTACACTATACTTTACACTGCCCATACCGACAAGGGTTTACTGAGTGTCCCATTTTCTTGAGTGCGCTAGTGCATGGCAGCCTATTGTGCGCCAGTGTAGTGGAAAGCACAGGGATGCAACATATTATTGTAAATATGATGCACCCCTGTGCTTTGAAAGTGACTCAGTGCGGCGCAGCCAAATTGCTTGCGGTGCCATGCTGAGTCACTTTCCTGTAGATGAGGCCCAGTGGGTTAGTTGATGCATCAAAGGCAGAGACCAGTAATAGATGGCTTACAGTCAGTGGAGGCTGCACCAGCAGTCAATCAGCAGTTGTTCACCTCCATTAAGAGGGGGTACTAAGAGTTCCCAAGGGCAGTAACCCACTAATTTACAACATGACTCCCCCTCTGTAAAATGCAGGTCCCCTTTGTACTCCATACTACAATAGTGGGATGAGTCTATTTATTAATTGGCACTTGTGTCCTTCGACACATGTCACTACTACTAAATTAGACTATGGGAGATGAGACTATTAACTGGCACTAGTGCGCGTAAAACATGTCACGACTAACCAGGGTTAGATGTGGGAGATGAGGCTATTTATTAACTGGCACTAGTGCACTTCCACACATGTCACTACCACTCAAGTTAGATGGTGGGAGAAGAGGCTACTGATTAATTGTCACTATTGCCCTTGACATATGTCACTACTACCAGGGTTAGATGGTGGGATATGAGGCTATTTATTAATTGGCACTAGAGAGCTTTGTTATGGGCATCACCTGGAGATGTGAAAGGGTCCAACAGTGGCCACAGCTGTGTTTGAAAGTGTATATAAACCCCACACACTGACTTCGGGAGTATGTAGAAAATATTTCAGAGCTCTCAGGAATTCAAGAAGGTTGTTTATGTAAAGTAAACGTGTACATGTTTGTTAATCCTTATCTGCTGCTACCAAACCAATCTCATTCACTTACCGAGTGGTGGTCATTGGTCAGACTTGGGCAATCCTCTACCTAATGACCTTGAATGCTGAATATTTAACGTCAATTTACACTTGCATATTATATCCCTGATCTAAATTGCACAATCCTGCACTAATTGACATATCATGCGATAGTCTAGGAGGACTTATGCAATGTAAGGTATCAGGTGTTAGAACTTAGTTTGAGTATTGGTGGACATGTGAGTGGTTCTGCCTTTCAATGCACGAGGGTCACACACTTACATCCATTCCATGCACAGTTTGTATAAATATCTTCCATTGATCCCTGTGGGTAACTGGTGGGCTACAGGGCCAATTAGTGGTCTTTGTATATGTTTTATACTGTTTTTTTTAGAAAAAGATTTTTTAGAAAAAACTTTTCAACAATTTACCGAACTATATTCTGGCAGTCAAAACCACAATTTCCAATATACTATTCGTTTTTGTGGTGAGACAAGTGATTATTTATTGAAGCGATCGTGCATGAGGTGATGGGTTTTTATTATTTCAGTCACTAGAATCAAGATTAGAACTTGGATCATTCCACGGTGAGTTTACACTCCAGTGATTGTTTATCACTGTGTCACCAATGGTGGTGATACATTTGATCTATTGTGGTACAATTGTGTAAGTTTCACTCTACTAACATTATTAGGACCCTTTAATGATGTATTGCCTTTTGAAACATCAGACTGAATAAGTCATGAATTTTATGTGATCATGTTATTTTGTAAAAATCAGAGGTTGCTTATAATTATTTGTTGGCTTATTACACACAGGATGCAGTTGTTATAACTGAAAATGTTTGTATATACTTGAGAGATTGATAAGGGGGACAATATCGTCTAAAAGTTCTGTATATATGTTTTCGGCAGCCTTGAAAAAGCCGTGTGGGCGAAGCGCGAGTCGGCTGGTGCTGTGTCAACATACATTTTATTTGAAATAAAGCACCCAAGATCTGATTGAAAAGTGTGATTGAAGTACTTCTTTGAAGCTGAATTTCGGGAAATTGGACCAAAGACTTCTTTGGGATTTGTACTATGTTATGAAAATACTTTTTCTGCCATATTTCATCCAGTGATACATGCCAAAACTGGATTATAGAAATAATGATTGGGTGTGCTCGGGTGTAGTGTATACAATTCTTGACAGAAAACTTAGTATCTCTAAGCAGGCCCAGCATCCAAAGGGTACAGGCTAACTCCAAGCACAGTATACTAGAGCAAATGCCTTGGTGCAACACAGGCCTTCTGACACTTCTTCGCAGATAAGACCAAACAACTCCTTGCAGAACCTTAGTGATGAAGAGCCAGTGGATAACTTTACCGTAGATAAACTTACCAAAGGTGTAGGTGAACTGGAATCCCGTCATATTCACTAACTCATCACTGCGGAACTGGAGCAGAAGGAAGCGCCCGGTGGAGGTCACTGGTGGGACTAGCCTGGATCCGCAGTATTTACCAATAAGCATGGAGGTGGTCTTGGCACCATCGAAAATAGACAAGGAGTCATAGGCGCATTGTGGATGAGATTCAACAGCAAAATATGTGAATGTCAATGAAACCTGCAGGGTGTAAAAGAAGTATGTGTTAGTCCTTAAATGATACCTCAGTCATGCCAGCAGGAGACAGTGTACCATGAGGAAGAAAACTATGTGACAGTTGTTACTGACCACCTCTATCATGCCAGTAGGGGCAGTGTGAGACAAGGAAGATGTATGCACTGGTTCCTCTTTACTATTACTGTCCTGCCACCAGGAGGCAGGTGACATAAGGAAGCAGAAGTATGTGTTGGCCCCTATTTGCCACTACTGCCCACCCAGTAGGGCTCAGTGTGACATGAGGAGAAGTATGTGTTTGGCCCTATTTGCCATTACTGCCCTCCCAGTAGGGCTCAGTGTGACATAAGAAGTATGCGTTGGCCCTTATTTACCATCACTGTTCTGCCAGCAGGAGGCAGTGTAACATAAGGAAGCAAAAGTATGTTCTGGCCCTTATTTAGCATCACTGTCCCATCAGCAGGGGGTATATGAGCTCTTATATATACACAGTTCAGTGCCCAGACACCTTCATCACCCAGAAGTGACATATGATCATCTGAGTGGAATGGCAAGCTAGGTACATTTTTTAAACATGGCTTTGCTTCCCTGTTGTGGAAAATCATGATGCCATACCGCCCTCTAAGGCAGAAACCTAAGAAGAACTTCATAATTCCAGGGCCTATCTTGCGTGTTTTCTTATTGCGTTCTTATTGTCAGTACATTGGGTAGCTGTGGCACTTACCTTGTATCCAGCTGGAGCCACGAGGTAGAAACCACAGTTCATCTTGGGATGGTAAACCTTGGGGAAGTAGGGAGATGAGACGGTGCCAGCAGAGCTGGTGAACGTGCCGCCACAATTTCCTGTCAAACAAAAGAAACAAACATCTTAAGTACTCTGCAGCATAGATTTCTGGACACAAGTTTACAATGTCCTCACGCACAAACCAAAGAACAGCTCAGCTTCAGCCCTTCAACAACAACTGTGTGCCAAATTGGAACCAAGAGTAAGGTGCTGCCTGGGGTCCTCTGCACGCTGTTTGTTCCTCAGCTCACGTGTCCCCAAAATAGTGGTCCTTGGCAAGTAATTGAAGATATTAGTGCACATCTGGGCACTAGCTGCAAAATATCATGGGGTCCCAGTCAGAAAGTAAACATTTTCTGTCAGGATAGGGAATAATAGAGCTCATGTCAAGGGAGCTGTTCTTCAACCAGGTGACCCCTACTATCAGAGACCCTTGTTGGTATTCTCCCATGTCACTTACTGTTTGCGTGCCCATATATTTTGTACACAGTGTGAGCTTTGCCAACCCCCGATCATCAGTGGGCAAGATTCCACAGGCCAAGAGATCAGAAACAAAGCACCACTAATCCTTGTACCACTATACCCCCTTACCCAGACTCAAGGGGACTATGTCAGTGTACTGGGACCACAACATCTCCTTGTATTCCGTGGTTAGACCTCTATTGATTCTGAGAGACAAGCACTTTCTGCAGTAAACCTTATGCCAACATGCCTTGAGATGATCCTTGGGGCACAGCTCACTGGGTCCCAACAAGAGGCCTTTGCGTACTCTATCTCCCTTCTGAGAGTGTCCTGACAGCAAGGACTGTAACATTGATGGAGGAGGTCTTTGCGATCTCCCTCTCCTGACCAAGAGTGCCCCAACACCAAGGACCATCCCATTGCCATAGGATGCCTTTGCGACCTCCCTCCCCAACTGACAGCGACCAACACTGAGGACTGTACCATTGCTGAAGGAGCCGTAGCCCTCCCACCTCCTCTGCCTGAGTGCACCCGACACCAAGGGCCATACCATTGTTGTAGGAGGCCTTTACAACCCACTCCCTTTCTGAGAGCGCGCTGACAGGAAGCACCGTACTGTTGCTGTAGATGGACTTCGCGACCTCCCTCCCCTGACTCATAGAGCCCCATCACCAAGGACCATACCATTGCTGTAGGAGCACTTTGCGATCTCCTTCCCTCCTGTTTCTCAGAACACCGCGACACCAAGGACAATGCCATTCCTGTAGGAAGCCTTTACAAACCACTCTCTCAACTGAGAGCAGCCTGACACCAAGGACTGTACCATTGCAGTAGGAAGCCTTGACGTCCCACCTCCTATGTCTGAGAGAACCCAACACCAAGGGCCATACCATTGCTGGTATGGGAGAACACCTTAAAATTAACTCACTTGACTGAGAGTGGCCTGACACCAAAAGCTGCACCATAGCTGTAGGAGACCTTGCCATCCCACCTCCTCTGTCTGAGAGAACCCAACACCAAGGCCATACCATTGCTGGTATGGGAGAAGGCCTTAAAATTCACTCCCTTGACTGAGAGTGGTCTGACACAAAGGACCTTCATATTGCTGTAAACTCATTGCTTCCTCCCTCTCATTACAGAGTCCGCCCCACCATCAAGGACTGTACCATTGCTGTAGGAGGCCTTTGAGACCTCCCTCCACTGACTGAGAGCATCTCGACAACAAGGACCATAAAATTGCCATAGGAGGCCTTGTCGACCTCCCTCCCTTTACTGAAAGGACCTGACACCAATGACCATACCATTGCTATAAGAGGCCTTTGCGACTACCCTCCACTGAAGCAGAGTGCCCCAACACTAAGGACCATACCATTGCTGTAAGAGACCTCTACATTCCTCCTCCCTGTATGAGACCAGCCTGACACCAAGGACCGTACCACTGCTGTAGAAGGCCTTGAACCCATTGGCCGTGATGGAGCTGTCCATCACAAACTCCAGCAACATCTCAGTTCCGGAAGAGGTGAATGGCTGGAGCTGTCTGGTCCCACATGCTTTGCTTAGTAAGACTGGGGCTGTCTTATTGTTGCCATCATAAATTGTGAGATAGTTAGAGATGCAGTTTGGAGATGATTGGAGATCGAAGGCATCAAACAGCAGAATAATCTGAGAAGAAAGACCAGTAAATTAGACACAGGTGACCTTCGGAGTGTCTAGAACATTTCTTTTAAAAATACCTTATTTTCAGTGTTTTAAAGTTATCTGCAGATTAGACTCAGTCGGTGATTTTGCATTCACTCTTGCACAACACCTGTACTACTTCACCTCGACTCTTAAATTCAGTGAATGCTTCTGTTTACAGCCTTCCTTCCCTCCACTTCAATTGTGTGTTCAAAGAGATATGACACCCTTATATTATCCCTGCACCTCCTGACTTCTCTCATGGTGACTTTGCTTGTAACAAAACCTCTGCTGAAGCTCAGATATGTATTGTGAAGAATTTACAACCTAGTGGGCATGCTTATTAAAATTGTGGCACTGGGCAGCGCAACAAGTCATGTTGCTGCACTGCCCTGGATCACAGGGGGAGGGCAGCAATGCACAGTATTTATCCAATATGGTGCATTCCTGTCCTCTTACCCTGTGATGGCACCATTTTGGAAGCCTAGTGACAACACAGGCAGGGGTACCTTCCTGCACAAAAACAATCCTGAGAGGCGTTTTCCTCTTTTAATGTGCGCTATGGAATACAGCCGACATAGAATGAGGAGAAACCGAGAAGGAATAAAGATATTTCTCCTCGTTATGCCTTCCCTGGGAAGGTGTTCAATTTTGGAGCATTCTCAGGTTTAAAAGTCCTTGTAAATCTGGGAATGCGTCAACATCAATGGGAGTTGCATGGGAACACCCACTGCAAGGTCCATGAAATGTCTACTCAGGGAAGAGTGAGGCATCACAGCGATTTGCGCTGCACTGTGTTACTCCAGATTCATGAAGACATGCAGAGCCACACAAAGCGGCTGAGTGTGGCATCATAAATCTGTCATAGAGGATTGCGTTGTGCATGTGCCATGTTGCGTGGTGCGAGCATGGTGCAAACCTCTCATAAATATGGATTCTTGATTGCCTATGCTAAGCTGCGGTTTTCCGCCAAGACCACGTACTTAACCCCTTCCATGCTCATGACGGCTGAGCTCGTCATGTAACGCGGCTTTTCGCAAAAAGCCGCACAGCGCTAAAATAGCGGCCGCACGCATGCGGTTAAAGGAGTTACCGGGAAGTTAAGCTTGTGTAAGCTTCGAGACACTTGGTAAAGTTGGCTCCTCATTAGTGTAGGCCCTAGACCTCTCATGCACTGCCTCTGGATTATCAATAACCTGTGTCCTACCTTTGAATGAGTGATGCCCAACAGCAGGCTAATGAAAAGAAGAAGGCTGCCGCCCTTCAGAGTAAATCTCACAAAGGAGTCTCACACAGGAAACGGAAGCTTATGATTTGTGCAAGAGTTGTATGTTAGAATATCGAGCAGAGAAATATCACGTACAAAAACATTGTAGTCAGAATATTAACTATTGCAACATCCAGGGAATGTATAGCTAAGTATAGATTTACTACACTCTGCATCACCTTACCATAAAGCCATATATCTATATCTTATCAAGATAAATGTGAAATTAAGCATAGTAAGTCTATACTTACCTATTCATATATTGACCATAACCATATTATGGTAGCTGCTATATTGGCTATGATTTGTTTAGAAGCACTATATTTAAAACTCGATATTCTTGTCCCATACACTCGGGGGATAATACCTGTCGCTGTGCACCCCAGTATTCTTTCCTGCTACACTGTTCAATAATAGATTAACCCTTACCAATCAATCAATCAATCAATCAATCAAAAAGACTTTATTTCGATCTCTGAGGATCATAGAAGTACACCATAAAACAAGACAATTACAAACACACAATACAAATAAGATATTTCATTATAAACAAACGGTCGCATCCTGAGTGTAAAAATTACATCATTATTTACAATTACGAACTACATTACGATGTACCTAGATAAAAAACGGTTAGACATTTTCTAAACTACATTATTTTAAGAGAAAAATAGGCCAAAACATTATAAATACACATTCACAGCCTAATTACAATCACAGCAATATAAGTCGAACAACATACATCCTAATTAATACTAAAAAACCTTGGCTTGATAGATATATATATATTTTTAAAGGAATTAAGAAATAGTAAAAATCCGGGTGCTAAAAAAATAGGACACCACCCGCTATAAAAAAACTCTAAACAACTTTAAGGGGCCTCATAATATAGTGCGTCATAAGAGCTACACCCTAAGGACTTTCAGAAGAGTACTTAGAGCGCCTGATCCATACAGCCATTAGGAACTTTGCTATAAAGAATACAATCATACGCGTTGTATGTGTCTTCATTATTCCATATGCCTTCTTGTTTCTCCTTACTTCCAGATTTCTACAAAGGGGGCAATCCATTTAAGTCGGGATCGGGAATATAGGGGGCAAAAGAATAGAACATGTTCAGGTGTCTCAGTGATCCCTTGGCAGCAGGAGCAACATTCTTCAGCGCTCTCACCTGCTATACACCAGTTTCTTCTGAAGTGATATAGGGGTAGGCACCCATACCTAAACTGTAGGTACAGTTTCCTTGCTAGTCGGGGTTCGATTTCATCCAGTGTGGGCTCAAATAGCACATTCTGTTAAAAAATCATAAAATCGGGCGAAAGTGATCCCTTACAATTCATTATCAGGTCAGTTTATATGAAGCCCCAATACACAGCTTTGAAACTAGATTTGTTTGTCTGGCTAAGGGTTTCCAGGTCTCTCCATTAGGCAACCAGCCCTAACTTAACTAACACATTCTTGACTGTGAGCATCCAGGGGATCTTGTCCACATAAGTTACTGCCATTAGCTCATGGAGACCCGCCCTATAAAAGGCGAGAGCTCCAGTGGTCCACAACTGGTGCCAGAACATGAGTATCCGAAGGCCAATTTTATGTGAGACCCTCTCCTGGCCAAGATCTAAATAAAGAGGACTCATTGGAGTAGATACCAGAAGGATCACTAGAGATCTAAAACATTTCTGCTCAATGATTAGGAAATTATTACAGTTAGAATGACCCCAGGGATTTAGTGTTGTAGATTTATAATGGTTGGGCCAGCTTTCTAGATGTGGTTCTCTTATGCATTTTCACAATGCTTGCCGTTTGATATGTCTGGGTTAACTGAGCTTTGCCCAATTGTGGGACCCAACTCATGTTCTGGGTGAGTTTAATAACCAGATAATCAAACTCTGTCACTAATTCTAGCAATTCACCGCCCACATACAGATGTTTCTTACATTTGGTCTTCAAGTTAGATGAAAAAAGCATGCATTTTCTTTTGGAGCTGTTTAGCTCCAGCCCCCGTCCCGAAGAGAATTCCTGAAAATCATCCTGCAGCTGCTGAAGCCCATGCGGTGTCTTCGATTTGAGCAGAGTATCATCCGCAAATAGGAGAGCAGTGGCCCATTGTCCTCCTATTTTTGGAGCATCACAACCATCCCTGCTAAAAAGTCCAATGAGGTCCGTAATGAACAGGGTGGGTGCTAATACATACCCCTGCCTAACTCCTTTATCAATGTGGATCACTTCTGTTAGGGCCCCACTTTCACCCCACCTCACCTGTGCCTGAGTGTTAGCGTGAAGTCTTATTAGAATGTTAAGAAGAGGGGCTGGCACTCCCATGTTTTCTAGGACTTCCCATAGTTTTGCTCTTGGTACCATATCAAAAGCGGCAAGAATCCACAAAGGCGGAGGAGGAGCTTCGCGCGCACCCAAGATGGTCGCGTGAGCACAGGGCTCCCGGACCCTCGCCACCTCCATCGACTATCCTGTACTTTATCCTGGTTCAGACGACGGGTGTTTATTGGCACGGTTCTACTGCTCATTTATTTGTTTCAGCGAACTTTTTTGGACTTCGGGGTCCAGAGCTACAGACTGTCGCAGTTTTCTGGCCTGCTCCATGGTGACGCCCCGCTCTATCTTGTCTCGCTTGCCGTCCAGTAAGTGAACAACAACGGACTGCCAGACTTGCGTGGGCTGGCGACCGGTTTCGGTTTCGATTCCTGTCCGGAGCTCAACCTGACTTTGTCGGCTCAGTGGACGGCCGGACGCTCCTACACCCTTGGTCTCTCCGATCTGTAGCGGCTTCCAGGTCTGAGACTGGCACCACCTTTGCCCTTTTGGTCCTACATTTGCCACCGCAGTCACCATTTTTACCCGTCAACAGGCGACCCGTACGGGTCCAGGATCCAAGATGGCCACCAAGCCTGAGGGTGGGAAGCGCGGGCCTAAACCGGGCGTTCGAGGGAGTGCCCTGCAAACGAACATCATGGACCGGTACACTCTAGCTAAGGGATCGCCGGGAGCAGCAGCTAAACCCTCGACGCCAATGCCGGAGGACTCATCGATTGAGGACGAGCCCTCGCTGCGAGATCTCATGGGCGCCATCACCGGTATGAAGGCCTCATTGGGGCAACAATATGAGGCCTTGACTCTCAAGCTGGACACGGTGTCGATTGATGTCAATTTGATCAGGGCGGACTTGGCGAAGACGAATGAAAAGGTCAAATCCCTGGATCTTAAGACCTCTAGCCTGGTCACCGACGTCTCTGACTTCCAAGCTGAAGTCGGGAATCTGTGGAAAGGCCAATGATTATTACTCTGGGCGCCTAGAGGACTATGAAAGTCGTGCCAGGCGCAATAACATCCGCCTGATTGGGGTCCCGGAATCATCGACTGCTGCCTCGACGGACCTATTGGTGGAAGACCTGGTGCTGAATCACCTGGCGCCCAAGGGTCTCAGCAAGTTTTTCGCTGTCGAACGAGCACATAGGATCCCCGGCGGCACACCTAAATCGGGTGCTAACCCTCGACCCATCATTGCGAGGATCTTTCATTTCCAGGACAGAGACGCTATCCTGCAGGCCTCGCGGCAGTCTGGTCCCATTGCCTTTGAGAACTCTACTGTCAGCTTCTATCCGGACTTTACACAACAGGTCCAGAAACAGAGGCTGGGGTTTCAAGGGGTCAAGAAGAGACTCCGGGAAAGGTCTATGAAGTATGCCATGCTCTTTCCGGCCCGTTTGCGAGTGGTACATAGAGATCGTACTTTTTTCTTCGACCATCCTGGGGTTGTGAGTGACTGGCTCGACACGCTGCCTACGGATCTTGAACCTTTTGAGGACTCTGGCAGGTCGGATCGGGCGGAGGGTGGCCCGACGGAGCAAGAGTAACTGTTGACTTTGACCCCGTTCCCTTCCCGTTGGCTTTGAACTGTGCTAAGCTGTGTTCTTAATGTTTGCAAGTAACAGTCTTTTTGGGGGTGGGTGGGGGGTGAACGGGTCCTTTCTCCTCCTGGGTTTCTTTTCGTAGATTAGTTGGGTGGTTGGGCGACAGGCACACTGCGAGTTTATGGGGCTCTTTGGTCTTCAGCAGGGGTGCGGGGTGGGGGGTATCGTTGTTTTGACTTTGTTGGGGGAACTGGGTTGTTTGTTTGAATTTTATTGTTACTTGCAAGGCGAAGGAAAGGCGCACTCCTGTTTTTTGCAGTTGCTCTGGGTGTGGGGCGGGGGAGGGGCTGAACATGGGGATGGGGGGTAGGGGTCTTCGGCTATTGTGTTGGAACGTGAACGGGTTGGGGGATGGGATTAAGAGGAGGGTGGTGTTGCAATTGCTGAAACGTTTGACTCCAGATGTTGTTTTACTGCAGGAGACTCATTTGCTCGGCAACAAGTGCCACGCTTTGAATAGGCGGGGTTATCGCCTTGTGGCGCACTCGGGTTTCACCTCGGGTTCTAGGGGGGCGGGCATTCTGGTTCGGACCTCCCTCCCCTTGGCCATTGATGATGTCATATTGGATGATAAGGGACGATACGCCGTCATTGTGGGGCGCTCCAGGCCACCACATTTGCTGATCTGAGTGGACTTATCCTGGGTCTCCCCGAGGGTCTGCTTTTGGTTGGGGGTGACTTTAATGCGGTGGTCTCGGGGATGCATGATCGTCACCCTCCCAGGGAACTGCCGAAGGCCCAGACTTGGTTGAGTGACTTCCTGGAGATGCTGGGGCTCACTGATTGCTGGCGGTTGCTTCACCCGGGACAGTTGCAATATACCTATCATTCTGGTGCTCATGGTAGTCTCTCGAGGTTAGATCACGTATTACTGCCCTCGGCCCATGCATCCCTCATACGGGAAGTTAAACATCTGGCACGGGGTATCTCGGACCATTCTCCGCTTTGGCTGGTGGTTGATGCACGGCAGAGTTCGGCGGGCCGAGTGGCTCCGATCAACCCCTGGTATTTGAAGGACCCCAGGGTCAGGGATGAGCTGGTTAAAGCACACGATTGTTACTTTGAGGAAAATGTGGGCTCTGTGTCCTCCCCTAGTTTACTTTGGGAAGCTTACAAGACGGTCATTCGTGGCCAGGCCCTCTCATTGATTGGTAGCGTGAAGTTGGCCAGCCGTGCTGAGATGGTTCGACTTGAGGGGGAGGTCACGGCCCTGGAGGAGAGCTTGGAATCTGGGGTTACCGCTGAGGGGTTACATCTACTAGAGTTGAAACAACATGAATACAGAGCTCTGGTCACTGAAGCTGCCAAGGAAATGGGGAGGGAACAGCAGGGACGCCTGTATGATGTGGGTGATAAGGCTGGGAAACTGCTTGCTTGGTTGGACAGGAGGGAGAATGCAAGTCGTGTCGTCCCTGTGATTGTTGCGGAGAATGGTGAGTGTTGTACAGACCCTGTTGATATTGTTGCATGCTTTGCCGATTATTTCCGCGAGGTTTACACCCAGCTGTCTGATCGATCGGAGCAGGACTCCCGCCTGTTATTGCGTGATATTGCACTTCCCCGATTGTCTGACATTGATAGAGATGCTCTGGATGCTCCGCCTACTGTGGACGAGATTGCCGCTGCTGTCCGTTCGGTCCGATCCGGCAAGGCCTCGGGCCCTAATGGGCTCCCCATTGAGTTATACAAACTGCGCCCGGATTCGCTAGCTCCTCATCTGCGCTCTATGTTTCTTGAGTCTTTGGAGGTGGGGTCTCTCCCGCCTGACCAGAGACTGGCCACTATTGTTGTCATCCACAAGGATGGTAAGCCTCGGGATCGCTGCGCCTCTTTTAGACCCATTTCATTGATTAATGCGGAACCTAAAATCTTGGTCAAGCTGCTGGCGACACGTTTGGCGACCGTTATTGGGGACCTGGTTCACCCTGATCAATCCGGCTTTATTCCGCATCGTAATACGGCGCTTAACCTCCGACGGTTGCATGGCGTCCTGGCACGGGCCGAGACGCTGCGTGAGCCCGCCGTCTTGGCGTCCTTAGACGCTACGATGGCGTTTGATACGATAGAATGGCCGTATTTGTGGGCGGTTCTTGCTAAGTTTGGTTTCGGTTCGGAATTCGTTCGGTGGGTCAAATTGCTTTACGCCGGTCCCATGGCTCAGGTGGTGGTCAATGGTCGGGTCTCTGCGCCCTTTGCACTGGGCAGAGGGACGCGACAGGGCTGTCCCCTGTCCCCCTTGTTGTTTGCTCTTGCCTTGGAACCGCTGGCGGCCTGGTTGCGGTGGGAACCGTCCCTGAAGGGCATTAGATGGAATTCGGAGTTTGAGGACCGTGTATCTCTCTACGCTGACGATATTCTGCTTTATCTTACATCACCCCGTAAATCCCTCATTGTGTTGTTTGATGTCTTAACATCCTTCCGCAAAAACTCGGGTCTTGTCATCAACTGGTCGAAGTCCTGTGTATACGTCCTGTCGGGTGCCGCCCCCCTTCTGCCCAGTGGTTGTCCTATCGCGATTGTGGAAGACGGATTTAAATATCTAGGCATCTTTATCACGCTGAGCCCTGCACTCCGGTTCGACCGTAATTTACTGCCCCCTCTTCAGCGTCTTCGGGCAGATGTGGTCGCCTGGGAGAAACTTCCTCTTTCTCCCCTGGGTAGAGCGGCATTGTTTAAGATGATGTCACTGCCCCGCTTCCTCTACGCATTGCAAAACACACTTGACGTTGTCCCGGCTACATATCTCCGTGAGGTTGAGAGTTTACAGAGACGACTGGTGTGGGGGGGGTAGGCCCCGGATCGCCATTGCTAAATTGTCGCTCCCGTGGTACGACGGTGGAATTGGTTTGCCTGATATCCGTCGCTATTATTGGGCGTCTCAACTGGGGGCAATAAATCATTGCATGTATGGCCCTTTGCCAAATCCGGCCTTTGAGATGGACAAGTGGTTGTTACCGGGGGGCGACTACAATAGAGTCCTCTACTCGAAACTCACCCCTCGCAACGTAACGGGCCCCACCAGGGCGGCCGTCCAGGTGTGGCGACATGCTTCCATGGCGCTTGGGTGGACTAATAAATTGACTCGCGCCACCCCCCTGTACGCGTCTGATAGACTTGGCTCACTTTGGCAGTCCCGGGGGTTTGATAGGTGGGACTTGATTGGTATCAGCAGGATTGATGATGTTTGGACCAAGGGGAGAATGAAGACGTTTGAGGAATTGAAAACCGAGTACGCTTTGGACGATCGCGAATTTTTTCATTATGCACAGGTCCGACACACGGTGCTCTCGGTCTTCCCTTCGGGTGAGGAGATTCCGGAGTCGTCCCCGCTTGAGGACAGGGTACTGGACGGACATGTTCCTGACAGTACGATTTCGCTTATCTATAAAAAATTAATCAACTCCAGGTCTGATCTCCTGTTTCGCCTTAGAGAGGCCTGGACTGGTGATGGGCTGGAGTTGGACGATGAGGACTGGCAGGCGGCGATCTCTTCCCCTAAAGAGGTAGCCATCCAGGCGCGCCTTAGATTTGTGCAACTTAAAATCCTGCATAGAGTGTATGTAACTGGTCCCCGTTTGGTACACATGGGCTTTTCTGTGGATGGTTTGTGTCGGCGTGGCTGCGGTCTTCTGGGCACCTTTTTACATATCATCTGGGAGTGCCCTGAGATAGTGCGATTCTGGACCCGTGTGCATGAGGTGATGAGTGAGGTTACCGGGGTGCAATCGATGCCGGAAGCAAGGAGATGCCTGCTGAACGTATGGGAACCGAATGATTACTCCGTGTCGCAGCTTCGGTGGGTGACCTTGGGCAACATGATTGCCAAGAGAGACATTGCGCAATTGTGGGGCGCTCAGGGCCCGCCCGGAATTCGGAAATGGAAACAAAACATGGACTGGTGCATGTTTAGAGAAAAAACTGTATATGTTTCTCGAGGTAACCCCCGAAAATGGGGGAAGATATGGACTCAGTGGAACACTTACCGTGGCGATATATGTGCCCCTCCTCTTCCTGACCCAGATGTTGCACCTACGTCCCCGTAACCCGAGGGTTCCTCCACATACTATTGTAAATTGTTTGCAATTTGTTTCTCCTGGCCCCCCCCCCCTGTGAGACTCTTTCTCGATAGAACAAACGCTCATTGGATTGTCCTTCCCGCTCCAACACCATGTACTGCAATGTTGTGTATACTGATGTCTCTTTTTCTTCACTCCTTGCAAGTTGTTTGTGTTTGTGTTATAAAATCAATAAAAAGTTTTCAAAAAAAAAAAAAAAGAATCCACAAAGGCAATGTATAATTTGCCCTTGCGAATTGTGACTTCCCTCTAGAAAAATTAACCCTTACACGTCTATGTACTTTGTGGAACTCCTCTGGGATTACTGTTTCCATGTGACATTTCTTTGAAGCCCAATTTGAACTTGATTAAAGTCTCATTTAGTTGCCCCTTGTAGACCCACTCTTTAAACTTAATTCCATCTACTCTGCAGTGGCAGCACTACTGTAGGTTTCAAGAATGTCTTCTGATTGGTTCGTCTCTGAAACCTTTGGGTTATAGTACTAACATCATTGGAAAGAACATTTCAAAGACAGATTCTTCTTCTCCCAGCTGATGGACCACTGTAACCATAGTGACCTGCCTCAGCAGCTGCCTCTGTCACCTGTTAATCATGCAGGTACTGACCCAGTGAACTACTCTAAGCCACACCCCTGGACAGCTAGGTCTCTTGCAGGAAGAAAGCGCTTCTGACTTCATACCTTATCACAATCAGAAGGCACTTGGATCAGGTAGACACAGTTGACGTGGTTAGGGTACGAGGAAGGGTTATTGGGTGACATCAGCGTGCCGGATGGGTCAGTGAAAAGAGTGCTGCACAAATCTGAAACCAAATATGAAAATTAAATGTCTTGAAACTGCACATTGACCCTGACACGTAGAACTTCAACCACTCCTACCCAGAATTTCTCAGTTATATCCACTAGTATTTAAGCAAGCATCTTATATCTCCACTAAGAAGAAGCCCCTTGATCTAAACAATGATCTCAGTGGCTGTTGCATGTCTTTGCAATGATATGAAAGCATGCAAAAGAATATAAATAGGTACCAAAAACTACCCCGGGCACGAGATTCAACAAAAACTGCCCTGGTGCAGATAAAACAGCAGTAGGGGGAGGATAAGGTTTCAGAAACATAGATAAAAAAGAAACTCTGCAAAAACAAATTATTTTGCAACACGAACAAAAACTTTTTAACACTCCACTTTCTCTGTGCTGGTCTGTAGTGAGTTATGCATTCAGATCAAAGGTACATACATGGTGTATAAGGCTAAAAATCCAATTAAACCCTAATTTGAACTCCATAAAGCGAACAAAAGGGCATAGCAGAACTCTAACATTAAAACTATCTGATACACCAACATAAGAGGAACATTTTCCCATAAATAAGGACATAGTGCTCAGATCTCATCAGGTTAAGAATGAGGAGGTTTAGTCAGAGAATAAATGATGGCATTTTATTAGAAACAAAAAAATGCGATCCCACAAGTGGATAGATGGTAGGATCCCATCAGTGAATTGATGCTTGGATCACTGCAAGAGATGAATTCCAGGATTTCATGAAAGGAAAAAGAATGTTGACTTTCCAACAAGGGTATGAATGCCGGGATAAAATCAGTAGATGAATGCCCGTATTCAAAAATGTTCAATGATGTGGTCTAATGGGTGAATGTATCCAGGATGCTATGAGTATATGAATGCTAGGATTCCATTGTATGTCAGTTCAATCAAACTAAGGCACCAGTACTGAGGTCCAATTACAAAATATGTCTTAGTATCTTATCAGGAGATTAGTAAGGTCAGTAGACCAAAGCTGACATTGTAGCCAGAAATAAATATTTGGATCCTGTTTACATTTGAATGCTCTGATCATGGAAACAGGATGCACAGAATCTATGCTGGTAGTGGAATACTGGGATCCATAAGTACATTTACGCTGGGATACCATCATGGATTGAATGCTCGCATTGCACCAGGTATGAATGCTAGGATCCAATCAGAAAATAGGTGCTGGAATCCAATCAGGGGAATAAAGCTCAGATCCAATCAGAGAATAAATGCTGGCATCCAATCAGGGGTTAAATGTTGCGATCTTATCAGGGGCTAACCAATGGGATCCCTTCAGGAAATACATGCTGGCATCAAGTCATGTGATAAATGCTGGGGTCCAATCTTGGAATACATTCTGGAATCCCATTGGGAAACAGAGC
The DNA here is from genome assembly GCF_964261635.1 of Lissotriton helveticus. NCBI lineage: Eukaryota > Metazoa > Chordata > Amphibia > Caudata > Salamandridae > Lissotriton > Lissotriton helveticus. The sequence goes on from NC_136062.1 coordinate 461,841,451, forward strand.
AACAATACAGTTATAGTTACCTGCCTTAGGTGAAGATGGTGCTTATACTGTTAGATTTATCAGCCACATTCCACAGATTGGACTATCACCTACTGCATGACCAGCTCAGAAGGGCACTGTGTTGGATGCAGTGCTAGAATGGTTCTGGTAATTTCCTGACAGGACAGACACAAAGTGTCAGGTCAGGACCTTCAAGCCATCAGGAAGGAAAGCTGAATGTGGAGACCCAAAGGTCCACACTTTCTCCCCCTCTCTTGTTTTTCAAGATGGTATTTTCTATCATTAGGGCCAGAGACCTGAAATATTGTTTATTTGCTGATAACATGTAGATCTATCTGCACAGTCTGGGGCATGAAGGAAGGGTACTTTGCCCTTAAAAAAAGGCCTAAATAATGTGGCCATGTGGATGAATAAAAGTGGGCCCACGTTGAGTAGAGCAAAACCTGAGAAGCTCGGCATAGGCTCATGCCACAGACTCCTGCAAAACCTCACTTAGCCCCCTGACCTTATTTGAGATCCCATGCACCTTCACTAAGACATCTAAAAGGTTAGAGGTCATGTGGTAAACAGAACTGAACTTTAAGGCTCACATCAGCTCTGTACTTCTTTGGTTTATTCAGCATAAGACAACTACAACAGGCATTGCCCTACCTACAAAACAAATATCACAAAATCATATGTTGTCCACTGACTAATTCAATCCTGGATTAAACCAATTCCTTTATGAGTGGGCTTCCAAAAATCAAATTGCTAAGATGCAACATGTACAAGACATGGTGACATGACTTGTTTTAAAACTAGGGATATATTGTCATATATCAGCAGACATATTCATTGGCACCCATCCAAAAGCTATCCAGAAGGTCATCATCTTATCAGCAGGCTAGACTTCATTGATAGCTATCCAAAAGCAATATAAAAAAGGTCAATATCGTCAATACAGCATTCCTGATTTTTAAGTACATCAAGAAAGAGCACCCGACTGTGGGGTAAAAACACTGGACTGCACCTCAGGATCATGTGGCTTATATCTTCTTCACATTGCAAGTACTGATATTCAGTGGAAGGGAGACTGCAGATTCTTGCTAGTTGGCCCAAAGAATTTGGATGTAGAGCCACTGGATACTAAGAATAGACATACTTTAATTACCTTTAGGAAAGCCTTAAAACATTTATGTGTGTTCTTTTTTGCAGCTCTTACATGCATATAGTATTTAATAAGCCTGGGCAAAGCACTACGCTATGCTCGCGTAGTTTGCGAAGTTTGGGCTACTTCGCACTACGCGAATTGCACGTAGCACAGTGCAAACACGCGTAGCGTAGTGCAGCGATCATGTTTTGCTTGCTCACGGTCCTCAACGTCAAGTTGGCGACCGCGAGCAAGCAAAATGACATCCCGACGAGACTGTTACCTCGTCCGCGATCAGCAACATCAAGTTGCCGATCGTGAGCGTGAAAAATAAACCTCCCGGCGAGCTTCTCAACGCGTGGAGGTCAGGTTTCTCATTGCGAGTGGTCGCATATGCCTGCGACCACTTGCGATGAGAAACTACCAGTCCGCGTTGAGAAAGCTGCAGCTCGAGTAAAAATGTACTCGAGTGGCAGTAAAAGACAGCTCGCACTGTGCGAGATGCCGTTTTCAATGATTGCACAGTGCGGACAAGCATCCGGTACTGTGCAATCATGGTGAACAGCACACTATGCAGTTCGCGTAGCGCTACGCGTAGCTCGCGTAGTGCAAAGTGCACTTCGCGTAGCTATGCGTAGTGCTACTTCGCAAACTACTCCCAGGGTTAGTATTTATTGCTATTTATTTATAGAGCCTGGAGCCTAAACTCATTAACTTATTTCATAGTGTGTGCTCTACAAATAATGTCCCATGCAGGATCATTTTAGTAGAAATTGAACTGAAATTATTAAAAACATAATATAATCAGCTAGAAGAAGGGCAAGAATGCAAGGACTGAGGGGCATATCAACAACAGCCGGCGATAATTATCGCTAAGCGCGCTTAGCATGAGGATAATTATTGCCGGCTAACGCTGGATTTTATCGCTGAGATAGCGCGCTATCAGCGACGTATATCTCCAAAGTGATAAAAATCCAAGCAATAGCTGCTAAATGTGCGATTATCGCTGGAAATCCAGCGATAATCGCACAGCCATACGCGATAGATTGATGATGGAGCAGGGCAGACTTAGTCATAATATCCACCTTCCATTGGACATAATGGCTAAGTCAGATTGAAAGCAGGCCTAAGGAAAGTAGCGATAAGCGCGGTAATCGTTACTTTTCTTATCACTGTGCAGGTTAGCCTGCAGATTGATAATAGGAGAAATGTCGCGTAGCAACATTTTCCTGGTCATTTCTGTATGTTACGCCTACTTTGCATCTCATTAGCAATCCAAAGCTGGGCATTGAGGAAACAGGCGAGGAAGCCTAAAAACACGCGTTAGCGTGTCTTTGCAGATAGGGCAATAAAATTATCGCTGCTTTTCACCCGAAAACGGACGTTAAAGTGGAGATAATTTTATCACGGGCCTTGTTGATATGCCCCTTAATCAGTAGATGAATCTCATCAGTGGATGTAGCCAGGATGCTATGAGTATATGAATGCTTGGATTCCATTGTGTGTCAGCCAGACTAAGGTATCAGTAATAGGATCCTATTAGGAAATATGTCCTGGTATCTTATCAGAAGATCAGCAAGGATCCTGTCAGTAGACTAATACTGAAACCATAGTCAGAAATAAATAGTAGGATCCTATTTATTTATATACAAAGGCTGAAATCCAATTATTAGCAAATGCCAGGATCGACTGAATCTACGCCGGGAGATGAGTGCTAGAATCTCATAAGGGAATAAATGTTGGGATACTCGCATGAACTGAATATTGACAACGCACCAAGGATAGATGCTGGATTCAGTCAGGTGATAAATGCTGGAACCCAATCAGGGGATAAATGCAGTAAGAGGTCATTATCTTATCAGCAACCTAGACTTCCTTGGTAGCTATCCAAAAGCCCTATCCAAAAGGTCGTTATCTTCAACAAAGCATTCCTTATTTTTAAGTGCATCAAGGAAACAGAATCAGTCTGTCTGACATGCAGGGAAAGGGAAAATGAAAATTCTCGCTAATGGGCCCAAAGATTTTTAATGTACTGCCACTTTATATTTACAATAGACATACTCTGCTTACCTTTAAGAAAGCCTTGCAATATTTTACTTGTATTCTTTTTTGCAGCACTTACTTGCATATGATATTTTATATCATTTAACAACCCTAGCAACTAAACACAATAATTAATTTTATAGGATGTGCTCTACAAATAAACCAACAAAACAAATGTCCCATGATTGATTATATTGTTGGAAATTGATCTGGAATCATTAAAAAAGAAAATAGTATTGCCTAGGAGGAAAGGATATTGTGACTGCAATGAAAGTTCAGAACCTATCTGCATGCATCTATCATGCACTCCTTACTGCACTGGTACAGGGTGTTGATTTTGGAAACATCCAGTTTGCTCAGCCCAATCCTCTGTCCGATGGGTACGTAAGGATCTGGCTTGGGGACCATGCTTGGCTTTCCAGGTTTGTTACTGAAAGTATACCTGTGGAAACAAAAACATCACAGGTAAAGGCCACCATGTATGTGCCATTACAATTCATTATTCATCCCAAAAACTATATAGCGAGTCCAGGTTCGACTACAGCGGGAGCAGGTGAGGGTAAAATATTTGGTGTTTGCTTAAAGCATTGCATGTCTAATGCTTTTACTAAACTAGACCCCGTGGATCCTGCCTAGCTCAGTCTAAAACTTCACAGTTCTCCCTTTCATGAGCCTCTAAGCCATTGGTGGCAGTACACGCTAACCTTAGCGCCCTCACTCACACTCAGCATCTCAGATCCTTAAAAGCACTGATTTAAAAATGTCCTCTTGTTGAGTCGCACAACATTTCTGCTTATGACCGAGATGTCAGCAATGAGGTATCATTATCATGCGATTCATCAACAATGGCACTTCTACTCTAAACTGAGTATGTTACCCACTCAGACAGCATGTACCTGCTTTCTGCACCCATGGACTTTCCACTCTATGGTAACATGTTCACATACAGAGCATCAATCCTAACCATTCATGTTCACCAACACAGCCATCATTCCGTATCCCGATTCACTTACAGAGCGTTGGTCCTAACCAATCATGTTCACCAACTCAGCCATCATTTAATACCCCCGCTTCACATACAGAACGTCAGTCTTGACAAATCGTGGTCACCAACAAAGCCCTCATTCCGTACCCCTTTTCACATACAGAGCGTCAATCCTGACCAATCATTTTCACCGACACAACCATGATGGCACCACTCTTCCTCATCCATGGACCTTCCACTTTGTGGGAACATGTTCATTAACACAGCCATGAGTCTACAGGCCATTCTCACATTTATTACCAATGGCCCTTCCAAATTCTTGAATTAATTTCTCTTCCCCTAACAAACACAGCCACCAATCTGGTGCTTTTCTTCACATGTAGAGATTCCAATATATACCAAGCTCTGATCCCTGTATCCAATCCACCACCAAAGGTGAAATAAAAATCACCCTCTACTTCCCATTTCCAGCAATCTTATTGCTGAATAAAGAGATCACATCAGAATGTGATCAGAGTCACTAGGTGTGATTTAGGGTATGATGGACAAAGGATTAAGGGGTGGAGGAGGACATTAGCAATGCCATCCCGACGGTACTCCTTCCGCCAAATTTAGAAATTACCTTATCTCAGCAGTCATCTCTACACAATTAAAGGAACCATCATCACTGCACTTCCTTTCAATTACTAGAGGTTTTCACCCAGGTTGTGGTAATCGTTATTATTTTCTTCCAGTCGCACACTTCTAGGTTTTTCCTGCTGGTGATGGACAGGAAAAAACTTAAGGTATTACCCCATTCCCCCTAAATAGGGCTGGAATTGTAATGTCATTCCTCAGATGGCCGCTCCTCCGTACACTATCAGAGGAAGTATCCCATCAGTAGAGCCAACAGGGGCTAAGTTGACAAAACACTTCGGGTCCACCCATCTCAAAATGAAGCGGGTCATCCTAGGGTTTGGTGAACACAGTAGTCTGTCATGTTTGCAACAGAGTACTGTCTGACAAAATCTAAATTAGGGTCACTGTCTATATATTAAAGCCTTAAATGAGAGTTTTAAACAGAAAATCTCTTCTTAGCTGAGCGTCAGAGACTTACCTCCCATAGTGCATCACCGAGGCGTAGTCGTATGGCAGGCCAAGGTTGTTGGTGTTCTCTTGGTAAAAGTTGAGGAGGTCTTCTGTTAAGACGAACAGACGGTAAAGATGAGTTAGTGACGACTACGCCTGATGGGGAACAATCCAAAAAAAGAGAAGATCACAGTTCACTAGGGGACAAGTCTGCTTCTGCCATATCTGGGGTTAAAAATAGTCTACTGGCTAGGCTGTCAAATTTGGAACAGAATTTCAAATCTCCATTTTGGCACAAGATCGAAAAGCATGTGATTTGAGGTAAATCACTTAATCGCACCAGCATGTGAAATTTAATTGTATAATTCTAAATTTAAATCCTATCTGATGAAGAGCCCCATCTTGCTCCCTAGCGAGTTTCACACTAAATAAACACCAGTACCTACATACATCTGGGAGGGATGCACTGGAGTTTTGGCCAATTTTAAATATAACTCACTGTTGAAGGGAAAATCATCATGTGTTTTCCTTATGAAAACTTTTTTGCCTCATAAAGTGATCAAACCCCCTTGATGATCTATCTTCAGGGTGAGTCCTTCATCCATCAGTTCATATTGCATTTATAGGTATAACGTGCTAACTACCTCTGACAAGGCACTGATGCCGGAGAGCACACTGCTCCGGACACTTAAGGTTTAAGATTAGTCTTGTGCTCTCAATATAACCCCCCCATGCACTTACTCCAGTTTCTTTGAGGAAGAGTACATTATTAGGAGTTAGTGGTGATTATTTGGTAAGTGGATCAAGTATTTGGGTTCTAGTAGATGATTTGTGGGATTAATACGTGAGCGGAGATTAGGTATTAGTATGCAGGATTGACGTTTGTAGCAGAGATGATTTATTTGATAATTTGGAATAAAATTAGGACATTAGCAGTAATATAATAATAAAGATTAAGGCAAACATGCCTGTGACTAAAAAATAGGCTGTGCTCAGAGAGAGGAGACATGCAGAGTATGAAAAGGCATTTAAATGAAAGGAGTGGGGAGTTTTTCATGCAGAGGATTGGGGATAATGAGGAGGTTTTTTGAGATGCGTGCAATCAGAGGATAAAAAAACAGTTGAAAGAAACACCATTATTTCTATGCGAGATAGTAGAGTGAGAGAGAGTGATGCTCAAGGTCCTATACATCTCATCAGTGCCCAGATGAAAAACAAATGCTTTGTGTCAGGTTTATGTTGCTTTTCTAATGCAAGTTATATGCAAAGTATTCAGGTGGGATTTATAATCTAGCGCAATTGGCTTGTAAATAAAAGTTGCTTAAAGTAATGCACAGTTGCTCTATGCGCTGCCTTGCTTTACTTTGTTACAGCGGACCCCACCGAACTCAAGAATTACCGTCCCATCTCGCTCCTCCCGTTCCCGGCCAAAGTCATCGAAAAGACCGTCAACAAACAGCTTCCTCGAGACGAATGGATCCCTCGACCCCTCACAGTCTGGCTTCCGAGCCAACCACAGCACCGAGACCGCCCTCATCGCTGCCACCGATGACATCCGAACCCTGATGGACAACGGAGAAACAGCGGCCCTTATCCTCCTGGACCTCTCCGCGGCATTCAACACTGTCTGCCACCGCACCCTAGTGCAGCGCCTCGGCAACATCGGAATCCAGGAGAAGGCACTGGAATGGATCACCTCCTTCCTCGACGGAAGAACACAGAGAGTCCGCCTACCACCGTACAAGTCAGAGGCCACCGAAGTCATCTGCGGCGTCCCTCAAGGATCCTCGCTGAGCCCCACCCTCTTCAACGTCTACATGAGCCCCCTCGCGGCCATCGCACGCCAACACAACCTCAACATAATCTCCTACGCCAACGACACCCAGCTGATCCTCTCCCTGACCAACGACCCCGCCGCCGCCAGAGCCAACCTGCACAAAGGGATGAGAGATGTAGCCGAGTGGATGACGACCAGCCGCCTGAAACTGAACTCAGACAAGACGGAGGTCCTCATCCTGGGCTCCTCGCCCTCCGCCTGGGACGACTCCTGGTGGCCCCCCGCCCTGGGCACCGCACCCAAACCGACGGACCACGCACGCAACCTGGGCTTCATCCTGGACTCCTCCCTCTCCATGACCAGACAAGTCAACGCCGTCTCCTCGTCATGCTTCAACATCCTGCGCATGCTACGGAAGATCTTCTGGTGGATCCCCACCGAGACCAGGAAGACTGTCACCCAGGCCCTCGTCACCAGCCGACTGGACTACGGCAACGCCCTCTACGCCGGAACAACCGCCAAGATCCAGAAGAGACTCCAGCGGATCCAGAACGCCTCAGCCAGACTCATCCTCGACATCCCACGAAACAGCCACATCTCCGGACATCTGAGAGACCTGCACTGGCTCCCCGTCAACAAAAGGATCACCTTCCGTCTCCTCACCCACGCACACAAAGCCCTACACGACCAAGGCCCGAGCTACCTCAACAACCGATTCAACTTCTACGCTCCCAAGCGCCACCTCAGATCAACCAACCACGCCCTTGCCGCCGACCCGCGCATCCGAAGAGCGACAACAGGAGGAAGGTCCTTCTCCTACTTGGCCGCCAAGACCTGGAACTCCCTCCCGACCGACCTGCGCATGACCCAAGACCACCTCTCCTTCAGGAAGAAGCTCAAGACCTGGCTGTTCGAGCAGTAACGGCACCCCCCCCCCCCTCCTAGCGCCTTGAGACCCTACGGGTGAGTAGTGCGCTATATAAATGTCTTGATTGATTGATTGATTGAGTGGTGGCTCCTCCTTTAAGGCGGAGGAGCGTCGCCCCACTACTCCGCAGTAGGAAACGTGAAATGATAACTCACGTTATATATCTTTCCTTCTGCTGCCGCAGCTTTCTGTGTGGGTTAGGTCTGCTCCGAGGACAGAGGAGCAGGGGAGGAGTGGTTTGCCCACTTCTAAATGTGCAATGACTGTTTGGTCCGCCCTCTCAGGCCACCCAAAACGGCATTGCACTTTTCTCACATTCTCCATGTAGGCTGCATTACACCCTGCATGGGGAACATGCCCCTCCTCCAGCCCCTGGCTGAGCGCCGAAACACTGCACTCAGACCAAACACAATGCTGCATTGTACTGTTGTGAATGGCTACCGGGAGCCTGCTGGACTTCACAGGCAGTCGTTTAAAAAAAAAAAAAAAAAAAGGTTTTTTCGTGCCCTCACCCCCCTGCCCTTGCCTGCGCCCTACCACCCAAGTTTAATAGCACCAAATACTGCTTAGTATCAAGGGGGAATTTGATGGGTTGTGCATGGGCATTCCTATGTAGCCACCCACAGTTTTAGATATAACTCCCCATCTACAAAAAAATTGTACACAGGAAATTTTCCATTTCTCCTTGTTTTTCCCACTTTTTATCTGTGCTGCAATGTATAGCACAAAAGCAAAGTGAGAAAAGTCTCAAAACGTATATTTTGTACTTAAAGGAACCGTTTTCAGCACAAATAGTAGGCTTCAGACAACGCAGACACTCTAGCCCTACAGTGAAGGGACTCTGTATTGGTGCATGTCTGCCTAAAGTCTGCCACCAGCACTGGGGGAGAGCAGAACAGCACCACAACTTAGAATTGCAGTCCTGTAATGCAGCACAGCAAATGAACTTGCTGCACTACATTGTGTGACGTCTGTATACATCTGGGACCCGTCACTCTGAGCAGGGCACTGTGGTTGGCAGTCACTGATCCTCAATATCAACATCAGGACATGGGTATTTTTAATACGGGTCACAATGTATCCTGTGCTAGGAGTTTTTATGTAGGCAGACAACAAATGGTTTAATTCCTCCAATTAATGCCCTCAGAGTTGGTAGTTTTTGTGAAAAGGACACTAGTCTGTGACAGTAACAATATTGCTGTAACCAAGGGTCAGATTGGTAGGAAGGGTGTCTTGGTAGGTATCTGTGATAAGCTGAACAAATCCGGGATCCAAATTATTGACAGGTGAGCCTATCAGGAATCTGAGCAGTACTCAGTTTTTTCTCCTAGTGGTAAGTGGAGCCCAAGGGGTGTCACTGACCAGGCGCGATGTTCTCTGTCATGATGGTCAAATATTTGTCGCGGTCGCTGCGGGTATGCTCGTGGTAAAAGCCCAGGGCATGGTTCAGCTCATGCTGGATGACTCCTTTCTGCAAACATTCCCCGGAGAGAGATACCTGCTGGCCTCCCCCTGTCTTCCCGGTGTACGACCAGCACCTAGGGGAGAAGATGGACCACACAGACCCATAAATCACTGCAATAGCACCTTCAGAGAAAGAATATTACAATCTTACCCCATACAAGGCATCAAACTGTGCGTCTCCTCCCTGACTGTTGATATACGCAAGAGAAGAGGGTTTCTAGGATAGTGACAATGTGCAGTCTAAGTTGTGATAAAAGGCCTTCCATGCAAAGGAAAGCTGTCTCATCCTGAACCAGTTTGATTAATTTCTGGCCTTTCCTGTCACAGTATTTGTCCCAGTGGACTCCATATGTGGGACTATTTTCTTACTGGGAGGGCGTATCTAGCAGGTGCTGATGGGTAAATCTGTTCAATCTCTCATAAATAGGATCCCTACTACAACTCAGTCTGTGTTCCAGATGTGTGTGGCATGTTACATGTGTGTTGTGCAGCTTAGAAAGCAAAACACATTGTGAGTGGTGTCCTAAAATGATGGGTCCCTTCAGGATTTCTTTATCCTTTGTAGACTTATTTCTGCCTCTGGAATCTTGGCATGGAGACCTCATGTATCTATAGGTGGTTAGACTCAACATTCCTGTCCAGCAAAAGGACCCAAGATCCTCTCCTGCCCTGTGTTGTGATGGGCATCGCCTAGAGAGACCTGTCCATTCAAACACCAGGCATATCACAGCCATGCTCATATGCTGTAGCACTTTGCTCCAATGAACCGGAGAATTATAGACACCACCATAATACAACAGTTCCTGGCTGGAGCAGAGAACAGCATAACATCCCATGAAGGAGAACACAATGCATGGGCTACAACAACGGTACTGATGTACTAGAAGCATGCTTGGATATTGTTGGAGGTTGTACTTTGGCCATCTCTATGTTTTAGGTGTCTCACAATACAATTCACAATGCACAATCAAAATTAACAAATAGCCTTTACTGGACTTTTAGTTGATCATGTGCAATAACTTATCGTATTGGGATATTCAAACCGTCAACAACCTCCTGGGGCAAGCTTCAGCTACTCACCCTTGCTGCTCTTAAGCAGTCACAAGTACAACAGGAGTAACTTAGTATTAAACACTGTTTGCCTTCCAACCTCCTGTTTTTGCTGCTCAAAGCATTCTGCGCTCTTTATCACTGCTGACCAGTGCTAACGTGTTTGTGGTCTTTACCTAAGTTGTGGTAACATTGGCCTAGCGACCGTTGGCATATTTAATTTACTTATAAATCTTCAGAAATGTGCACTAAATGTGCTCATGGCCTGTAAATGGAATTCTTCTAGTGGGCCTGCAGGAATGATTGCGCCACCCACTTAAGTAACCCTATAAAAATGTCTGAAACCTGCCATTGCAGAGCCTGTGCGTGCAGGTATAAAATACCAAGTCGATCTGGCAAGTTAAACATCTTTTTTTAATACCTATAAGTTACCACTAGGATAGGCCCTGGACAGCCCAGAGGGTATGGTGTAATTTATTTTAAAGCAGGACATGTGCTTTTAGGTTTTATATGTCCTGCTAGTGAAAAATTCTTACATTTGTTTTTCACTACTGCAAGGTCTATATCTCCCATAGGATAACATTGGGATTACTTTATTCCATTGTGTAAACATAATTTCCAAATGGGAAGATATGACTGGTTAAAGTTTGTTATCTCTGGAATCCTAATTTAAAATGCAAATTTATGGTGAAGTCGGATTTCACAATCCTGAAAATGACACTTTTAGGAAGAGGGCATATTCTCGCCTTAGCCATTTGGGGCCTATAGCCTGTCTCTGATCACATGTTTGGGGTGGGCGACAGCCGGGCTTTGTATATTCCACCCAGGCTGGAACACACAATGGGAGTTTAGGAGTGACCTGATGGGCCATCCTGACAAGCTGGAATGGAGGAGCTGGGCACAGCTTCACTTACACTAGAATAGGCTGTGTCTTGTTCGCACACTAAGGGCTGCATATGCCCCCTGTTGTGAGTCTGGAGCCAGGGCAGGAAGGAAGGGCATCTGTACACCTCAAAGGCATCTCTTTGAAGTCTCCAAGAGTGGGGGAATCATATCGCCCGACGCCCGAGCCATGTTGATGTTTATGATGGGCAAGAAGATTTAATGTCTAGTTTGTCCGAGGGACAAGTAGACATTAAATTGCGTAAATAATAAATATCGGAGCTTTGGGCACTCTGGGGCGCACAGAAACTCAGAAAACTTTTCGAGGCCTCTGATTGTCATCAGCATCGGATCGCGCTCCCCTCCCCTGCGTCGGAATCATGTTACAAGGCACAGGAACAATCTGTGCCCCTGCCTCTTTTAAACATGAATTGAGCACTGTCAGCATTTTAGCACGTGAGCTAACCCCAGAGGGTCCTGAGGTTCCAGCTGCTGCAATGGGGTGTCTTCCTGCCGTCACTTCTAATAATCTGTGCTTTGACGAGAGCACCAAGACGCAGCCCTGCAAGAGACTTGACAGTGAGTATCAGATACCGGTGGGGAGGCCCGGGATTGTAACAGTGTTAATTGTGAGACTGCATGGTACCGAGGCAGGCGGATGTCTACTGCGAACCTTCATGAGTGTGTTGCATAGGTCTGTTCTGCCAGAGGTGTATGCGCGCCACCTGTCAGTGTGGGAGACTTTGTATGTCACTTCTTTGTTTGTGAACGTGACTCATTTGGCTTGTTTTTCAGGAAACACTGGCAGGTCAACTCGGAGGTCAACTCGTTTCGTCAGGATCACAAATCGTCTGAAGAGATAATAAGGATTCGACTTTTTTTTCGAATGCAGTTAACAATTTTGACACTGGACTACATACCTTGCCAGTGAAACTGAAGTCTGTATCAATAGGAAGTTTGTGATCTTTATAGTTGTGTGGGCGACTGTGCAAGTATTTTGGGATAGTTTAAGATGAGTGGGTCTGTGTATGAGGAATTGGTGATGTCTAAAGTGTATTTTTATTATTAGACGGGGTCCTGAGTGATATTGAATTAAGACTATTGGTTATCTCAGTCTGGGGGTGGGTTTAGGGGCACTCTGCAGAAGAAAACATAGAATGTCTGTGCATTTCCGAAGGTCATGAAATGCAGGGCATCTCAATGCCTCAGAAAAGCTGCACATGAAGGAGCAGGAAAACCTCGCTTCAATGCAACACACTTTCAGCATTCACTAGTAAGAGGCTTGGGAGAGGGTGAGGGAGGAGAGGGGTTTTCATTCTTGTAATTTCGGCCTCTGCCCTTGGTAATTTGCTCCGGTGCCGTCCTCATTCTAATTTTCGGATGTATGTTCCTGTATTTTTTTTCTTGTCCCCTTAACTCTGTGTGGCCCAGTGCTCCGGGATCTGGCCCTCTCAGCACCCTCTACATTGCTAAATGGGTATAGAGGATATAGGACAAGCTCCATGTTGCGCTCAAACACGAAAGTCAGTTTTCACAGGGCCTACACTTCCCAGCCATCTCTGACTTGGTCACTAAAGCAATACAAAAAGGGATGATGGACGGAGCATTTGAAAAAATCAAAACACTCACCCCCAGTCAACTGATCTGGGTTTAATCCATCACCATTCTTTAGTTCACTCAGCCACCCCAGTTCAGACATGGCTATATGCAAATCAGTCTGACCCTGTGCCTTATGGGAACAGTCCAGCCCGAACTGCCAAGCCATGTCTTCCCTGGACCGGAAACAAGAATCCTGGGACCAGTTTCGGATTCATAATCCTCATCAGCCAGGCTATCTTGAATCCAGTGGCCAAGTGAACAAGGGACTCACGTCTGAGCATACCCTGCCACACTTAGGGCAAACAAAGCGATACAAAAGGGGATGATGGACGGAGCATTTGAACAAATCAAACACTCACCCCCAGTCAACTGATCTGGGTTTAATCCATCACCATTCTTTAGTTCACTCAGCCACCCCAGTTCAGACATGGCTATATGCAAATCAGTCTGACCCTGTGCCTTATGGGAACAGTCCAGCCCGAACTGCCAAGCCATGTCTTCCATGGACCGGAAACAAGCATCCTGGGACCAGTTTCGGATTCATAATCCTCATCAGCCAGGCTATCTTGAATCCAGTGGCCAAGTGAACAAGGGAATCACGTCTGAGCATACCCTGCAACACTTAGGGCAAACAAAGCGATACAAAAGGGGATGATGGACGGAGCATTTGAACAAATCAAACACTCACCCCCAGTCAACTGATCTGGGTTTAATCCATCACCATTCTTTAGTTCACTCAGCCACCCCAGTTCAGACATGGCTATATGCAAATCAGTCTGACCCTGTGCCTTATGGGAACAGTCCAGCCCGAACTGCCAAGCCATGTCTTCCCTGGACCGGAAACAAGCATCTTGGGACCGGTTTCGGATTCATAATCCTCATCAGCCAGGCTATCTTGAATCCAGTGGCCAAGTGAACAAGGGATTCACGTCTGAGCATACCCTGCCACACTTAGGGCAAACAAAGCGATACAAAAGGGGATGATGGACGGAGCATTTGAACAAATCAAACACTCACCCCCAGTCAACTGATCTGGGTTTAATCCATCACCATTCTTTAGTTCACTCAGCCACCCCAGTTCAGACATGGCTATATGCAAATCAGTCTGACCCTGTGCCTTATGGGAACAGTCCAGCCCGAACTGCCAAGCCATGTCTTTCCTGGAACGGAAACAAGCATCCTGGGACCGGTTTCGGATTCATAATCCTCATCAGCCAGGCTATCTTGAATCCAGTGGCCAAGTGAACAAGGGTTTCACGTCTGAGCATACCCTGCCACACTTAGGGCAAACAAAGCGATACAAAAGGGGATGATGGACCGAGCATTTGAACAAATCAAACACTCACCCCCAGTCAACTGATCTGGGTTTAATCCATCACCATTCTTTAGTTCACTCAGCCACCCCAGTTCAGACATGGCTATATGCAAATCAGTCTGACCCTGTGCCTTCTGGGAACAGTCCAGCCCGAACTGCCAAGCCATGTCTTCCCTGGACAGGAAACAAGCATCCTGGGACCGGTTTCGGATTCATAATCCTCATCAGCCAGGCTATCTTGAATCCAGTGGCCAAGTGAACAAGGGACTCACGTCTGAGCATACCCTGCCACACTTAGGGCAAACAATGCGATACAAAAGGGGATGATGGACGGAGCATTTGAACAAATCAAACACTCACCCCCAGTCAACTGATCTGGGTTTAATCCATCACCATTCTTTAGTTCACTCAGCCACCCCAGTTCAGACATGGCTATATGCAAATCAGTCTGACCCTGTGCCTTATGGGAACAGTCCAGCCCGAACTGCCAAGCCATGTCTTCCCTGGACCGGAAACAAGCATCCTGGGACCGGTTTCGGATTCATAATCCTCATCAGCCAGGCTATCTTGAATCCAGTGGCCAAGTGAACAAGGGACTCACGTCTGAGCATACCCTGCCACACTTAGGGCAAACAAAGCGATACAAAAGGGGATGATGGACGGAGCATTTGAACAAATCAAACACTCGCCCCCAGTCAACTGATCTGGGTTTAATCCATCACCATTCTTTAGTTCACTCAGCCACCCCAGTTCAGACATGGCTATATGCAAATCAGTCTGACCCTGTGCCTTATGGGAACAGTCCAGCCCGAACTGCTAAGCCATGTCTTCCCTGGACCGGAAACAAGCATCCTGGGACCGGTTTCGGATTCATAATCCTCATCAGCCAGGCTATCTTGAATCCAGTGGCCAAGTGAACAAGGGACTCACGTCTGAGCATACCCTGCCACACTTAGGGCAAACAAAGCGATACAAAAGGGGATGATGGACGGAGCATTTGAACAAATCAAACACTCACCCCCAGTCAACTGATCTGGGTTTAATCCATCACCATTCTTTAGTTCACTCGGCCACCCCAGTTCAGACATGGCTATATGCAAATCAGTCTGACACTGTGCCTTATGGGAACAGTCCAGCCCGAACTGCCAAGTCATGTCTTCCCTGGACCGGAAGGAGTAGTTTCTGTCCTGTAACTACAGTTCTGTAGTAGGGGTATCTCTGTTATAGTCATAATCTAGTGAATAGTCCCGCCCATGTGCGTGGACCCCGGAGCAATCAAAAATAATCTCTTACAGTGTCAAAAAATGCAGAAATGCATAGACACTTAAGAGAGAATTTAAAGACAGATAATGCAGCCAAAAAGGCTACACTGTCCAGTACTTCAACTAGAAATTCCACCATAAAATCCACAAAACAGCAAAAGCCTGTACAGATTTCCATTGCTTTAACAGCAAACTCCCTCAGGAATGATAGAGAGAAGAACCTGGACAGACAAGCCCCATAGGCTGCCATTATGTGGCTTAAATCGGATACTGTGCCTTTAAGGAACCTTCCAGAACCTTCTCCCAGTATCCCAGAATGCATAGCAGGTCCAACTTAGTTATAGTTCTTTTTGAAGGCGTAAAAACGCCAGACCTGTAGCATTATGTATCTGAACAAATCTCCACCGGGGAGGAGGGCGGGCGCTTATGACTATAACAGAGATACCCCTACTACAGAACTGGAGTTACAGGACAGAAACTACTCCTTCTGTAGTAGGGGATCTCTGTGTATAGTCATAATCTAGTGAATAGAATGGCAAGCCCATCCCCACATCAAGCGGCGGTGGAGAACATGAAAATTACGCCACTATTGTGCGAACAAATTCCGCAGCGAAGCCTGCCCAACCTGAGCGTCTGCCCTGGCATCAGTGTCCAGGCAGTAATGCTTAGCAAAGGTATGGACTGACTTCCAAGTGGCCGCCTTGCAGATCTCTGCAAAGGGAACATTGCGAAGCATAGCTGTCGTGGCAGCTTTGCCTCTGGTGGAATGAGCCTTAGGTTTACCCCCTAAGGTCTTATTAGCTTTGCAGTAACACAATTGTATACAGGACACAATCCACCTAGAAATGGACTGTTTAGAGGTAGCAAGACCTGTCCTGACTGAGCCATAATTAATGAACAATTGGTCAGACCTACGAATATCTTTAGTCTTATCAAGATAAAACTTTAGCACCCTCCTCACATCCAGGGAATGTAAAGACCTTTCCGCTGGAGATGACGGATTCTGAAAGAACGTAGGCAAAGTGATAGTCTGATTGATATGAAAATCAGAAACAACCTTGGGAAGAAATTTAGGGTGAGTACGCATAACAACCTTAGCAGCATGAAACACAGTATAAGGTTCTTGGCAACACAACGCCTGAATCTCACTCACCCTGCGGGCCGATGTAATGGCCACGAGGAACGCCGCCTTCCAGGACAGGTGCTGCAACGAAGCCTTATGAATGGGTTCAAAAGGCTCCTTCATCAATCTGGACAGCACCACATTCAAGTCCCACGAAGGCGAAGGAAGCCTGACAGGAGGGAACACTTTCTTCAAGCCTTCCAAAAAATCTTTGATCACAGGGATCTGGAAGAAGGAAGTCTGTGAAGGGCCTTTCCTGTAGGCAGTCAAAGCAGCCAGATGAACCTTAATGGAATGGACATTAAGGCCCGACTGCGCCAGATGTAGTAGATATGGAAGGATGACATCTTCCTTGCATGTCGTAGGGTCATAGTTCTTAGACTTGCAGCAGATGCAAAACCTCTTCCACTTGTAAGCATAAGAAGTCCTAGTGGAAGGTCGCTTAGCCTCCTTCAGTATGTCCATACAATCCTCTGGGAGACTCAGATGGCCATATTGCACTATTTCAGGAGCCATGCCGCCAAACTCAAAGACGAGAGGTTGGGGTGAACCATCCGCCCCCCGAACTTCGTGAGAAGGTCCGGCCTGCACGGCAGCTTCATGTGAGGAAGGAGAGAGCGGTGAAGCAGGTCCGTGAACCACCACTGTCTGGGCCATTCCGGGGCAATCAGGATCATCTGCGCCCTGGACTGGGACAGCTTGATGAGAACCGCCGGAATCAGGGGAATTGGTGGAAAAGCGTACAGAAAGCTGTTCGACCAGTTGATCCATAACGCGTTCCCCAGCGTCCCCGGCTGGTAGTACCTGGAGGCGAAGCCTCGGCATTTGCTGTTTTCGGCGGTGGCGAACAGATCCACGTCTGGAGTTCCCCACCTTGCGAAGACTTCTCCTAGTACTTCGTCGTTTATGACCCATTCGTGGTTTTCCTGAATGAGTCTGCTCAGTTCGTCTGCCTGAACATTCTGCACACCTGGCAGATGGGTGGCTGTTATCGACAGTCCTCGAGCCAGAAGCCAGTGCCAGATCGCCTGCGACAGAGTGCGCGATCTCGAGCCCCCCTGCTTGTTGAGGTAATACATCGTTGTCGTGTTGTCTGTCTGAACAAGCAGAGAGTTGGTCTGAAAGGACGGGTGAAAAGCCTTCAGTGCCAATTGCACAGCCCTGAGTTCCAGGAAATTGATGTGGTACGTGGACTCCATCTGGGACCACGTCCCTTGAATTTGTAGGTCTCCGGAGTGCGCTCCCCAGCCCTGGAGAGAAGCATCCGTCACGATAGTCTGTGTGGGAATGTCCTTGTGGAAGGGAACCCCTCTGAGGAGATTCTCCTTCGAGCACCACCACTTCAGAGACTGAAGAGCATGCAGAGACAGTCGTATCTTGTCGTCCCAAGATCCTCTCCTCTGGTCCCATTGATCCTCCAAGCACTCCTGCAGCGGTCTCATGTGCAGCCGCGCATGTGGCGTCAGGAAGATACACGAGGCCATCGATCCCAGCAGAGAAGACACCGTCCTCACTTTCGTGGATGGAGTAGACATGAGAGCCTGAGCCTTCCGAAGGAGTGATAAACGTCGCTCTTCCGAAGGAGACACGCTTGCTGACAGCGTATTGATGGAGGCTCCCAAGTACTGGATGCGCTGGACCGGAATCGGGACCGACTTGGACATGTTGATGTGCAACCCCAGCTTGTTCAAGAGAACGCACGTCTTCTGGAAGTGTGCTTGAGCTTCCGAGAAGGGGGAGGCCTTGATCAACCAATCGTCCAGGTACGGGTAGACAAACACCTTGTTCTTCCGCAGGTGTGCTGCTACCACTGCCATACATTTCGAGAATGTCCTGGGTGCAGACTTCAGCCCGAAGGGCAGCACCGTGTACTGATAGTGATTGGTGCCGACTTGAAAGCGCAGAAACTTCCTGTGTTTGCATGCAATGGGCACGTGGAAGTATGCGTCCTGTAGATCTATGGCACACATCCAATCTCCTCGTTGCAGCTTAGGGTAGATCTGATGCAACGACAGCATGCAAAACTTTTCTCTGCGAATCCACTTGTTTGCCTGTCGCAAATCCAGAATGGGCCTGAACTCGTTTTTGTCCTTCTTGCGGACAAGAAAGAACCGAGAGTAAAGACCTCTTCCTCTTTGAGACAGAGGTACGTCTTCTATCGCCCTTTTCCTTAGCAGAATGTCTGCCTCCGCCTGAAGCTCGCGCAGTTGATACTGCGAGCTGATGGGAGGAATCGATGGAGGAGGGCTGGTGAAACGCAGACTGTATCCATTGCAAACAATATTCAGCACCCACTTGTCCTGAGTAATTTTTCTCCACTCTGCCAGAAAAAATTGAACGCTTCCCCCCACCGGAGCGGGTAACGGACGAGGGGGAAGTAACTGCTCAGGGTCGAGACCCGGCCGGGCCCTTGGAAGCGGTAGAGGACTGCTGTCTACCTCTACCCCCCTGGCGTTTCTGGAAGGGCCTTCTGTACTGCTGCGGCTGCTGTTGCTGCTGCTGATGTTGTCCGGCAGACTGCCCCCTTCCACGACCCTGCGACCCGAACCGCCGTTGGAACTGGCGGTAGGGTTTCTTCTCCTTGGGCTTCTCCAAGCCCACCGCCGTCAGGGTCTCCGCCTCGGCCTTCATCCTGGCCATCTCGTCATCCGCGTGTTTTCCGAAGAGGGTATCTCCGGAAAACGGGAGATTCGCCACACGTTGTTGTGCTTCCGGTTTAAGCGACGTCAACCTGAGCCAAGCATGGCGTCTCTGGTTAATCCCGTGGCAGTATCCGTGCGCAGACAGCAAGGAGATATCCGCCGCGGCGCTGATGGCCTGGTTAGAGACCAGCATCCCCTCCTGGACGATCCCCATGAAGTCCTCTTTGCGGTCTCGAGGAACGAGGTCTGCAAACTGCTCCATTGAGTCCCACAGTGCACGGTCGTAACGTCCCAACAACGCCGAGTCACTGGCAGCTTTCATCGAAGAGGAGGACGTACCACACGCCTTCCGACCAGCAGAGTCGATCCAGCGGCTCTCCTTGTCTGGAGGCACCGTGGATGCTAGGGAGGTGGCATGAAGCTTCCGGGTCGCCGTCACAATTACCGAATCCGGCACCGGGTCCTTTCTCAAGAAGGCTGGGTCCGAGTCCGGAGCTCTGTACTTTTTGAGGAGCCTGGAAGGCGCAGACTTCACCACTGCCGGTGTCAGGAAGAGCTGTTCAGCCGGCTCGAGGAGCCCCGGCACCAGAGGCAGCAGGGGGCGAGACATGTGTTTTTTATGTAATGTCTCAAAGATCACCGAAGTCGAAGGTGTAGGCGCTTCAACCTTGATCCCCAACTTCGCCGCTCCACGCAGGAGAACCTCCTGGAATGTGCCTATATCGTCTATCGGGGACACTCTAGTCTCCGGCGAATCAGACAGTTTGGGAGAGTAAGAACGGGTCCCAGATGCAGAACGTGACCTGGACCTACGCCTCCTATGGCGATGCCTGGATCTCGATGAAGAACCACGTCCACTCCTAGATCTGTCCCTTCTCCCCGAGCGAGACCTCGATCTCTTGGGTCTCGGACGGTCCGTTGGCCTCCCTGGTTCAGAAGCCTTAGGCTTCCTAGGAGTCTTCTTCGGTGGCGTCGGAAACTTGGGCATCGACACCGCCCTCGGCGGAACCGGGGGCGGGGGAGTAACCGGACGCGGGGCCTGCGGAGCCGGCAGAGGAGGCACTGGCGGAGGGGTCGGAGCCTTCGGTGGCGGACCCTTCGGTAAAGGAGGCAGCGAAGGAGGTGCAGAAGGCTTCTTCGGGGTATAAACCTCGGAATACGCCGTTCCCGGCGAGCCATCATCCTATTCGGACCGTGGGGAGCCCCCCACAGTCCTAGGCCTGTCCTTACGGCCTCCAGACGCTGAAGATTGGTGCCCAGACGACGACCGTGGATCCTTAGACGTCGAGCGGCCCTTCGGCGTCGACCGTTTCTCACTCTTCGACGTCGACCGGTGTCCACGTCTCGACGTCGACCCCGACCAGATGGACGAACCACGAAACCTCGACGACGAGCGATGGTGCCTCGACGGCGACCTCGACCTCTTCGTACGTCTCAACCTCGACCTCTTGGATCGCCTCGACGTCGATCTCTTTGAACGTCTCGACGTCGATCCCTTTGAATGTTTCGACGTCGACGTCTTCGGCGCCGGAGACTTCTCCCGTCTCGACGGCGGTCTCGACGACGAGGATCCCCTCGACGACGATGTCCTTGACGGCGAACGGCGGTGTCGCCTCGACGGCGAGCGCCGACGCCGGGTCCTCCGATGTCGACCACTCGACGGCGACGACGACGAGGAGATCGACACCGGCTTCGACGGCGGCCGGAACACGTCCCTCGACGTCGACGGGCGACGTTTTCTCAACCCAGAGCCCTGGGGAGACCGGGAACTGGCCGTGGACCTCCCTCTCGACGTCGTGGTCATCGCAACTGACCCAGACGGAGATCTTGGGCGCGGGCTGGACTTCCTGCCCCTGGGGAGCCCCCCAGAGGCCTCAGCATGGGCAGAAGGAGCCCCTCCTGACCCACCTCGTGCCTTCAATCTTCTTTCTTCAAGTCCCTGAAGTCTGACTTTTCTCCTGTCCTTCAGGGTCCTTCCAGAGAAGCCTCTACAGATCACACAGTCCTCAGGGATGTGGGAAGAGGGAAGGCAGAGGATACAGACCTCATGGGGGTCTGACTTGGCCTTCTTCCTGGAGCACTCCGGGCATTTGTCAAATAATGCTGGCATTATGGACAATAAAAGAGTGCAGGAACCCAAGAAGAAAGTCACTAAAGTACTTTAAAAGCACCAACAAAACCCTTGAAAAGGGAGAGCTCAATGCTCCAGGGTCCTGCTTGCAGGAGCCGGAAAAAAGAACTGAAACCAAGTTGGACCTGCTATGCATTCTGGGATACTGGGAGAAGGTTCTGGAAGGTTCCTTAAAGGCACAGTATCCGATTTAAGCCACATAATGGCAGCCTATGGGGCTTGTCTGTCCAGGTTCTTCGCTCTATCATTCCTGAGGGAGTTTGCTGTTAAAGCAATGGAAATCTGTACAGGCTTTTGCTGTTTTGTGGATTTTATGGTGGAATTTCTAGTTGAAGTACTGGACAGTGTAGCCTTTTTGGCTGCATTATCGGTCTTTAAATTCTCTCTTAAGTGTCTATGCATTTCTGCATTTTTTGACAGTGTAAGAGATTATTTTTGATTGATCCGGGGTCCACGCACATGGGCGGGACTATTCACTAGATTATGACTATACACAGAGATCCCCTACTACAGAAACAAGCATCCTGGGACCGGTTTCGGATTCATAATCCTCATCAGCCAGGCTATCTTGAATCCAGTGGCCAAGTGAACAAGGGACTCACGTCTTAGCATACCCTGCCACACTTAGGGCAAACAAAGCGATACAAAAGGGGATGATGGACGGAGCATTTGAACAAATCAAACACTCACCCCCAGTCAACTGATCTGGGTTTAATCCATCACCATTCTTTAGTTCACTCAGCCACCCCAGTTCAGACATGGCTATATGCAAATCAGTCTGACCCTGTGCCTTATGGGAACAGTCCAGCCCGAACTGCCAAGCCATGTCTGCCTTGGACCGGAAACAAGCATCCTGGGACCGGTTTCGGATTCATAATCCTCATCAGCCAGGCTATCTTGAATCCAGTGGCCAAGTGAACAAGGGACTCACGTCTGAGCATACCCTGCCACACTTAGGGCAAACAAAGCGATACAAAAGGGGATGATGGACGGAGCATTTGAACAAATCAAACACTCACCCCCAGTCAATTCTGCATCATTCAGAAACTCTGTCCATCACCACCCCCTTTTTCCAAAATCGGTTTTATCCACACTATGTGTGGGAGGGTATACTCAGACATGAGTCCCTTGCTCATTGCACCATCAGGATTCAAGCAAGCTGGGCCGAAGAAGGCTGTGATGCCAGAAACCGGTCCCCGGAAGCTTGTCTCCTTCCCAGTATAAGAATTGGCTTGGTAGTTTGGTTTGCCCTGTTCCCATCATGCACTGGGACAGGAACAGACTAATTTGCATATAGCCAGGTTCTGAGCTGGGATGGTGCAGTGAGCTAAAAAACGGTGATGGATTAAAACCATGATCTATTGACTTGGTAAGAGTATTCTGCATCATTCAGAAACTCTGTCCATCACCACCCCCTTTTTCCAAAATTGGTCACTAAAGCAGCCAGGGTATGCATTGTGATTACACTTAAACTGCCTGTCCCTGATAACCTTGTGCATCAGACACTCGCGGTATCTGAAATGCAAGTGCAGATGCACGGCCACTCTATTTATCTAGTGCTGCAGCAGAGTACTTGCCCGTCAACCCTATTGCTTCTGCACCAATTAAAACAAATATGCAGTTGATGCGTACATGTGCAAGGATTTTTCTGCCAGTTCCTAATGACTTTGTCTTCCTCTCAACTGAAAAGAAATGCTGTGCTCTCAACCTGGGCCCTTTCGACTTTAGAATGTAGTAGCTGATTAAGAGGTGGGCTAGTGGTGGCATGGTAGGATCAATTCTATGACGTGTGCGAGAAGAACACGCCAGTAGGAGAGCACAGCCTATGAGTGCACCTGCTGCATAATTCTTGTGCTATGCACTCTTAAGTGCAGGTCAAAGAACCTGTACACCCCATCACTTATCCTTCACAGTGCAGAATAGAGCACCTGCAGGAATGGGAATACAGGGTGCAGGAGCAAGAAAAATAGCTCAGTGAGTTCACCCACCTGTTGCCACCATAATTGTAATTCACCCGCACTCTAGCATGGTGCTCCAACATTTCTAATGTCTTCTTCCTCTGCCTTTGTCAGGAAATATGGGATGTGATCTGGTTGCAGTTGCACTCCAGCTAAAGGCTCACTCACAAAGTGTGTTTGTCAGTTATTAAGACATAACTGGTTCCTAGATTACTATGGATTTATATTTTAGCAATCTATCCCCAAACCGTTTCTGGCTAAAGATGTATCCTGTGTGAAAAAAAACAGTAGCACATGTGTGTGTTATTGTATTTGTTTATTATCTGTAATAAAGGGTGGGGCAATTACTGAAAGGTCTTCTGCCTGCAACCATTAGCAGTAGCTGCTGTATACAAAACATTATGTTCCAGTTATTAATTAGGGGTGTTTACTTTATTTGCTGTCAGTGCAAGGTGTGCGTTTCCATTTTGTCTGAAGTGGTGGGTAGGTTCAGGTTGAGAGGAGCTGTAGATTTTCCTTAATTGCTAAATAATCAAATGCACTATACATGATGGGTCGTGTGTATTTGAAGACCTTTACACCTCTTATGGCTAGGGCTAGGAAGCAGGGAGAGATGGGCTTTGCCATGTTGGCATTTGTGCAGTGTGTTGGTCCGTGCCCTAAGTATGGTTGTGGTGTACCCCCTGCTCCCTTCCTCCTACAACCTTTTTTGGTCCTTCAGGGAAATACGAGATGCGAGTCAGTCTGCAGAAGGGGTTAGATGATGGTCAGAGACCACAATAACAGAGAAAATAAAAACAGAGAGTGGCACTTTTTGAATGTTTGTCAGCTGAACAGTTAATATTGGAATTAGACATCCTGGTAGTTGAAGCATAAATAATCTTAATTCGTCAAATTTGCCTTGACTATCCATCAGGCCAGGAAAGGGTTTCCAACTCTACTGTGATTGAGCCCAGGTGACCTTGCTTGCTAGGTGTGACATGGAATGCTGAGTCTGTCCAGTGACTCATTACCCCTCCATCACAATGATCCTTAGCCCTCCACTTCTAGATAGACTGTTTATTTGACTTAGCTGTCCTTCCCTTTGCTGTGAGAAGGGAATGAAGTTGTATTTGCTGCTACGTAAGTTTGTGTGTGTGTGTGTCATATGTTCTACATAACTTTTATTCTGAGTTAGACAAACTTGCACATCCACTGAAGAGTTGCCTCTCCATATCAGTGAAGCCTCCGCTGCCGCTTCCGCCATTACTACACCAGTACTGTGCAAGAGAACCTCGCACTGATACTGCCAGTTTTGTATATGATACTTGTGTGGGAGAAGAATGTGCAGATGTTGCCTTGCATACACCATAATATAACCACCTTACACCTGCCCAGGAGTGTAAAAGGAGAAATTGATTTAACTTCCCCATTAAAAGTATAGAAACTCTGACAAGAATCGTGGATACGGTCTAAGTGAACCACAGTACCTCTGCTACGTGATTTTGCTGCTCCATGAAGAGTTGATAAGCTTGGCCAAGAAGTGCAGTTATTCCCATCCACACATGTTTATCAGAACATCTTTTGCGTGTTTTTGAAGCAGGAGAGCTATGAGTTGGCCATACGAAGGAGAAACCCTTTCTGTCCTACAGGTTCATATTCCGACACCGTCATCCCCAAAGATAGCAATAAATGTAGTCAATTACCAGTCTGCCTTTAGATATCATTTCTTTACATATGAAATTCTGTCACAGACAAACCTGTTGATACGTGGTGCAGTGCACAATGACATCTTCACACATGCTGTACAACTAGCCAGTTCAACATTTGCATATAAGTGTGTATCACCATTCACTGCATATTTGAACTGGCATTTGAAATATGTATTGCACATATGTTGCACTGATTGCAGTGCAGGCTCTCTCTGTGCAGACCTAGCTTAGTGATTTATACAGTAGGTAGGGCAAGCAGATATGTACAGAGGGCAAGTAGATTTCTGTAACATTTTGTCCCTTGGCCAAGTAGATTTTTTTTTAAATTCCACACCTGAGTCTCCCTTCTTCACAGGCACTACTGTGTATAAGAACTGGACCTCAGACATCACGACCTCAGTGCACTTCTGGACCTGTGGATACTCTTCCAGGAAGCAGACTGCTGTGCTGCTGAAAGAACAGCCACTTTCCTCGACTGCTTCTCTGCTGGACTCCTGCTTTTATGTGCTGCCTCCTGCATTCTTGCTTGGGTGAGAAGGACTGTACCTGCTTCTATGAACTTAGAGTGACTCCAAGCCCTAGTTGCCTGGCCTCCTGATCAGTATTCACAGACTTCCAATAATTCTGCCTCTACACCTGGACTCTGCCATTTGTGAGTCTACCGTGCCAAGTGGACTCTTGGAGGTGCTGCCACTCCAGTCCTCGACCCTTAAGACATTGGCCTAATATGCTTACCAGCAGAACAAATGCATCTTCTCGGCTGAGTGGCATATCCTCCGACGAACCAACTCATCTCCTCGAGCATAACCAAAGCATCGCTGCTGTTGCATGGATAGGGCCCGACGCAGAAGGTCGGCAGTGCCCTTTGCATTTTCGGAACCGATGCATCACTGATGGCGCAATGTATCTCCTCCCAGGTCGTAACATTATTCATCGACAGCAGCTCGATGACGACAACACCCTCTGCATTGCAACGCTGGAACTCATCAGAACTGACACATTGCCACAGCTGAACACCACATCCTCAACGCCAAGACTATGCATTGCAAACCCCTGTCAATGGGACCCTTGACAACGATGCAAATGAACTTGCACAGCATCTTGGAGTTGACACATCGCTTCTACTGTGCAGCACTTCTCGTCACTGATCCATTTAAAGCTCTGCAACCAGGATTTAAGGTACTTTAATCAGCGGATCTGGCTTGCTGCCTGTAGCAGGCCCGCGCTTCATCACGGTTGGCCTGAACTTGTGAACTTGTCTTGGTTAAGCATGAAAAGATATCTCTTGCTGGATTTGGTAGTTTTTGGGGCTATTTTCCCTAAATCTTTGAAATTCAAAATTCTCTATTGTAGACCTTGTGTGGGATATTTTGTGTTGTCTTTTCACAGTTTTTACTGTTTGATGTGTTGTACAAATACTTTACACATCACCTTCAAGTTAAGCCTGACTGCTCTGTGCCAAGCTACCAGAAGGTGAACACAGGGTAATTTGGGGATTGCTGGTACCTTACCCTGCTTAGGATTGTGGTTACTGCTTGACCAGGACACACACCCTAGTCAACCAGAAACCCAATTTCTAACACTGAGTTATTCATTTGTGGTGCAATATATCCAGGGGTACATGACAGTACACACCATTGATGTGGCACAGTAAGTACTGACTGCCCCATAAACCTTATAATAATGTTAACAGTTTATTGAAAAAACTGCATGAAAAGTATCACATCCAGACCTCAGTGGCCACGCACAGAACATTGAAGTATTACGTCTTACTGCTAGAGAATTACAGTTTCAGTGAGTGAACTCATCTGGTGTTGATTACAGTTGAGTGTCACATGGTTCACTAACAAATACACCTCATGCTGAAACAATGAGAGGATCACATAGACAGACACATGGAGATTTCAGTGGTGGGAACCCAACACAACACTAGGGAATGAATAAAATATTCAGGATCCAGCCATCAGAACCTATAGGAAATTAACAAAGCATGCAGAATCCAGATATCAGCACCTCTAAGCTATTTTTATTCCAGTGGAGGCTCAGCATTGAGAGCTTTAAATGGAAAGTAGAAATGCATGGGACCATGGGTCTAACACACAGAGTCCTCAGACCCTTACGGTGCACTTTTGCTGATAAGTCAAAACCATTTGGTATTATTTCTCACAGAGAGGTGCAGCCCACGGAAGGTCCATCACTGAGTCCACAACACTTGGAAAGCCTTTCACTGAATGTCCACTGCCCATGAAAAGTATTTTACTTAAATTCTACTACCCATTGAGGGGCATCTTCT
The DNA here is from genome assembly GCF_964261635.1 of Lissotriton helveticus. Classification (NCBI taxonomy): domain Eukaryota; kingdom Metazoa; phylum Chordata; class Amphibia; order Caudata; family Salamandridae; genus Lissotriton; species Lissotriton helveticus. Next base: position 461,868,791 of record NC_136062.1, read on the forward strand.
ACTGAGACTTTCCAGAAATTGAGGGTCATATCTCAGTAGTGGATCAATAACTAAGACTCCACAGAGCATGGACTGCCCTTTGATGATTGTTCGCACCCCATGCAGAACCATCTCCCACTGAGAATCCACAGCCCATTTAAGGTCTATCAATTTAAATCCACAACCTATGTAGTGCCTTTAACTGTGACTCCACAACCTAAAGAGGGTCATCACGGACGTCCTGAACCCACAGAGGGTCATTCACATTGAGAACACAACCCATAGGGATAGCTCAGGGAGTACGCATAGAACATGGATGGTTATTCACTGAGGCATCAAAAACCATGCACGGTCTCTAATTGATTGTTCGCAGCCTACGGGAGATCTTTAACTGAGAGTTATCAGACTAAGATAGGTCATTGCTCATTTAGGGTGTTGTATCATGTCATCAAGTTTTTAATATTGACCTAGAACGATATAGAGTATAGATCATTCTACAAATCAGGCTTAACAAAGTGCGGCTAATCATCCAGTAGGGTAATCAGGCATTTGCAGGTTCCAGAGGCTTATTCGAACAGCCAGGTCTTGAGGGCCAGTTAGAATTTCGGACATGAGGTGATGGTCCAGAGGTACGTGGGGAGGCTGTGCCAGGTATTTGCTGCAATGTGGGAGAAAGAGCATCCTCTACTTCTGCTTTATTAGGTGCGGGAGCATGTGCAAGTGAAAAGGAGGTGGAGGGTAGTTTTCTTGACGGTTGGTGGACGTTCAGGCATTGGTTAATGTAAGTGGGAGCTTGATTGTGTAGAACCATGTATGAGTAGGTCAGCAGCCTGAGTTGGCAACTCTTCTGTGTGAGAAGCTAGTGGAGTTACCTGAGGTGGGGAGTGATGTGGGTTCGTCTGGGAAGGCGGGCGATGAGTTAGGCAGTGATTTCTACTTAGAGGGCATTGCTGTAGTCCAGTGGGCTGGTGATGAGGGATTGTGAAGTGGTGCGTCTTGCGTGTAGGCCTAGCCACTTGAACATCTTATGTAGCATGCGCAGCGGGAGGAAGCAGGCGGAGGAGACAGCGTTGATCTGTAATTTCATGATGAGCTTTTTGTCAATGATGATTTCAAGGATTCTGGCCTGGTTGGAGGGCGTGTCTGGCCAAAAGGAGTCCTTCCATGTGTTGCTGCTGTTGCCAAAGATCAGTACTTCTGTCTTGTCTGGATTCAGCTGCAGGCAGTTGTTCTCCATCCAGTCAGTGACGTTTTTTACGCATCAGTGGAAGTTGGTTCTGGTGGTGGAAGGGTGAGCAGATGAGTTTTGCGTCATCTGCACAGGAAATTATGTTGAGACCGTTGAATGTGACGATGTTGGCCAGAGGGGTCATATAGACGTTGAATAGTATGTTGCCGAGGTATGAGCCTGAGGGTACACTGCAGGTGATCTCCTTGGGTTCACTGGGGGGTGGATCCTCTGGGTTCTTCCAGTGAAGAAGGAGTTTATCCATCTGAGTGTGTCCATTTGGATGTGGTAGAGCCTTTCGATCAGCATGTGGATGGCTACAGTATCAACGGCTGCCGAGAGGATGAGGAGGATCAAAGCTGCTGTTTCTCCTTGGTTGAGGAGGGTTCAGATGTCGTCGGTGGCTATGATCAGTGGCCTTTCAGTGCGGACGTTGCTGCAGAACCGAGATTGGGAGGTGTTGAGTAGCTGGTTCTGCTGCAGGTGTCTCATGAGTTTATTCTTGATGTTCTTTTCCAATAACTTCGCTGGGAATGGGAGCAGGCAGATAGGCCAGTAGTTTTTGAGTTAGCCTTTTTGAGCAGTGGTCTGACTTCAGCATGTTTTCATGCATTGGGAAATGTTGCAATGGTGATAGAGGTGTTGAGCAGAGTGGTGAGTTCCAGCCGAATCCTTTGGTTTCCGAGGTTGAAGATGTGGGACAGGCATGGGTCTGTGCGAGCTCCAGAGTAGATGGATTTAATCGTAGAGGTGGTGTCCAGGATGGAGAGGATTTTCCAGGTGGTCAGTGCGTCGTTCGTGTCGGTTACAGTGGTGGCATATCTATCAAGGAAGTTCGTAGGTGGGGTTTCAGAGTTTCTGTAGATGGCTGTGATCTTCTCATGGAAGAAGTGGGCGAGGTTGTCGCACAGCTCCTGTGAGGGTGTGGTGATTGTTGAGTTTTAGAATAAGCACATACATAAAAAGAAAATAAAACAGATCACATTTTTAGGTGTCACATGTGTTTGCTTACATAGGAGGGCGGAAATGCACAGTTTAACGAGGATTGGGATGGCCTGCTACAATAAAACAACATACTAGACAACATTGGACATGTATGACCACGAAACCAGACTACACAGACTGGGAGTCAGAACAACATTTTACAGTGCTAGGACATCATAGTCATAATCAACGAGATAAGTAGTGCTCTCATTAGGTCCATACACACACCCCTCTTCCTGGTCTACCCATCTCTTGACTCAAACAGTCAGTTGTTACTCTTGATTTACATCGCTATCACGTTGCATTGCTTGATATTGTACAAACACACCCCAAAAACTTTGTGGCCGACTGCAGGGGGGGGCATCAGTTCATTATAGACCTCCGATTGAGTATTACAATACAACATATCTTTTTCCCATTCTGCAATTGTAGCGACGGAGCCCCGCATTCAGCGCATCGCCAGCCTACATTTCACCAAAAGCAGACCCATAGTAACGAATTTATGAACACTCTTTCGTAGAGGCTTTGTGTAACCCAATAGCACCATCAGGGGGTCAGGTGAAAGAGACAGCCCCTCTATATCCATACACTGCCAAGCAAGGTGAAAAATACCAGCTCCCAGCAGATCACATCTCTCACAGCAATCAGTGTCCTGCAATCCATACCTGTCCAGTCATTGCATTGTGTAATGTACCCTGTGTAAGAATTTAAAATGGGCCAACTGATGTCGGCCATTTAGGAGAAATTTTGCGAGTGGACTCACATCAGTAGTACTAGATGGCATCTGTGATTGGGACCCCAAGATCGGACTGCCATGTATGAAGTAGTCTTTGTAAGTTGTGCCGAAGCATACAGGCGAGAGACAAACTTCACTGGTGATGTGGAGCACAGTAGAGCGACAGGGCTGGGATCTCTAATGGTTCCAAGAGCTGGTCACCCAGAACCGCGCGCTGTGCATGCTGAGCTCTAAGAAAATTAAATTGCTTCAATTTCGAGGGCCCTGTAACTCCAGTGACCACTCCCCCCACGAGCGCACCTCCCCAACTGCAAACAGGTCACCCATCCTATGGACATTAAGATTGTTCAGCGATCGAATAGCACCCTTCTCGGAGCTTAGAGTAAACCACTGACACCACTCCACCCTTAGATGCGGCAAGAATAGCTGAGCTCCATCATGCATACGAAACAGTACGTGCCAGGCATGGACTAAGGAGTTGACCGAATCTAGGACACTTCCGGGGCAAGGGGCCGCCACCTTTTCAATCTGGAGGAGTGGCAGATCCATTGGCCATGTACCCAGCAATATGCAGACGCGGCTTGCGTCGCCCTATAATAGAGTTCCAAATCCGGGGGTTCAGGCCCCCGCCAGCGTAGTAAGTAAGTAAGTATGTCAAACGCTATGTGCTGAGACTTGCCCGCCCAAGCCAGCTTATACATCAGTATAAGCAGCTCTCTGAACAAATGTCGAGGCACACTCATGGGTATATTGGTGAAGAGGAAGAGAGAGTGGGGGAGCACCACCATCTTCATCAGAGACCCTCACCACCAGGGAAAACGGTAGTCTAATCTAATCCATCTGTCTATGTCATCGCCTAACCTGGCAATGGCTCTGCCATAGTTTGCCTCAATGACTTGATCCGCATCTGTGTGAACTAGAATACCCAAATAACGGACCGGTACAGATGTCCACTGCAGAGGGAAGTCGAGAGGAATCGGCGCAGTGAATGGAGTCAGCAGCACAACTATGGATTCGTCCCAATTAATCAGAAGGGCCGAAAGTCTCCAAAAGCGCAACACCTCACGTATTATTGGGGCAAGGTGAACACCTGGGTAGCGGATATACAAAAGCATATCATCTGCGTAGGCTGAGACAAATAAATGATAATTGGGGAATCAGAGGCCTTTGTGTCCGTGACATTCCTGCAGTGCCCTCAGAAGGGGTTCAGCAGCCACTGCATACAACAAGAGGGACAAGGCACAACCTTGTTGAGTGCCCTGCGATATATGAACTGGGGAGGAGACTGTGTCTCCTGTGCGGATGCGCGCCAATGGCGAGTTATATAGCACCATTACTAGTTGTAAATATACCTCTCCCACTCCCTTGTGGTGCAACACGGCAAGCATAAACTTCCATTTAATGGAATCGAAGGCCTTTTCTGCGTCTAAAAAGACTGCGCCGCCATCACCTCCAGCCGGACATGTTGAAGGGCACCAAACACTATTTTGATCGTACTCCCCGAAAGGAACCTGGCCTGCTCCGGGCCGATCAAAGAGGGCAAGAGTGGAGAGAGACGGTTAGGCAATATTTTTGCAAATAATTTTGTATCCACATATAGCAACACTAGGCATAATAAGAGGAGCATTTCTGGGGATCTTTATCGGATTTCAACAACATAATAATTAAAGCCTCACGCATAGAGAGCGGCATAACCCCAGTAGTACCCATTTCCTGAAAACAAGGAGCACAGGTGTGGAACCAATATATCACTAAAAGTTTTATAAAAGGTTACTGGCAGTCCATCCATCCCAGGAGCACTACCCTCCCGCATAGTACTCAGTGCCAATCGTATCTCCCGGGCCTCGAGGGGGCACATCAGAAATTCCCAGTGCCAGTTTGTCAACCACGGGAGCTTGATATATTCAAGATAATTCAGAGTATCATCATCGCTAGGATCAACTTTGGAGCTATATAGCTCTTGATAGTGTCTATGGAACCAATCATTGATTTCCGCCTGCTCCGTCAGGAGAGTACCCTCCTCATCCGTCAATTCTGCGATAACACCAGACTTCGTTCTGCAACTGGCCAATGCCAACAGCACAGAACCCAGTCTGTCCGCCTCCCCATATATTCTAGCCATGGCGTATTTACCCATATATTTGACCTCGCTATTGGCCTCCTTATAATACTCGCCAAGGTTGGACTTAAACAATTCTCAAGACTGCGGTTTATCATTAGCTGCCACCTCCGTCTCTGAGTGAGCTATTCGGGATTCCAACAAAGCCAGCCTATCTCTGATGGAACGTACTACTCCAGCGTGTTTACTAATAGCCACCCCTCTTATAAAAACCTTAAATGTCTCCCAGACCATGGCGTAGGAATCCACAGAGCGCATTTTGTGGGTGAAAAATACTGTGATTGCATCCATGAGATCAGACTTAAATACTGCATCTAGCAAAGAATATGGGGGAAAACGCCACAGGAAAGGGGGAGGACCCCGCGAGGCAACAGTGAGCACTAGTAATACGGGCGAGTAGTCCGAAAAGCTGCGAGCCAAGCTAGCACACAGCAATGTCTGTGTGATGAGCCAGTAATCAATGCGAGTGTGAATATCAGGAGGTGTCGAGTAATGTGTGAACCCACCCCTGCTGCCAGATCTAGCTCTCCAAACATCCACCATGTGTAATTGCAAGGCTATATCCAAAATGACCCTGGCAAAAGCAGATGGAGGCCTAGGAGGGCCCTTTGAGCGGTCCAGATCTGGATCCAAGACACAATTAAAGTTACCACCCCTAAAACATCAGTAGTGTTGCACGGTCTTTTAGGATTGCAAATATGGACTTATAAAATTGTGGGTCGTCATAATTCGGGGCCATGAGTTGATAATGAGAAAATTCTGTCCTTTACCATAACATTGGGATATGACATATCTACCAGCCTGGTCGGCCACGCAGCGCTTAAGGTGGAGGCCTGATTTAGGGTTGACCCATGTTAGTATGCCCCTAGAGTGTGAGGTAAATCCCGCAGCATGTGAAACACCCCCTGACCCAGTACCAGGGAGCAGCATGCTACCAGGGAGCAGGTGTGTTTCCTGGAGAAACGCTATGTCTTCCTCCCTACGCCTCAAGAACGCCAGGATCTTACACACCTTTCGGTGATCATTGAGGCCCCTGACATTCCATGCATGAGGCTCAACTTCTTAATAGTACCTTGTCTCGTGTCATGCTGTGACATGTATAGAAGTCGTGCAATCGGTGTAGCCACCCTGTGAAGGCCCGTGTAAGGCCCCCCACATCATAATAACAAGCAAGCATGTGATCATCAAAAATATAAAACAACAAACAAAAACCTAGTCCCACCCTTCACCTACACCTCGCCATCCCCAATACAGCTAAGGCGACCAGTATCCCATCCTGTCATCAATGAAACAAAAGTGGATTTAGCAAAACTACCCACACAAACACACCAATAAACACCCAGAAGCGCTATGAAAAACAGCGTGCAAAGCACTGTGGCGGATGTTAACCAGCAGTACTACAGTGTACCACCACTCCACCAAACTGCCTCGTAACAATAGTACCACTTCAACAACAGAAGTGGAGCAGCTAGTAGCAACATAAACAGTTCCGGAATTAAAAAGCAATTCCCCACCAGAGTGCCAAGTACCCCACCATAGTCCAGACAGCCCGTCCAGCATAAAGAGTACCCTCCTTGACTAGCACATGTGGAGGCCAAATCACTAATAGAACAGCCCGGTGCAACAGCAATCCCCCCAACAAATATATCACAATATCAATATTGCACAAGCTCAAGCAAAGATAACTAAACAGGAGGAACTCAGCTAGGAGCAACCTCTCCACCCGCCCATCAATCAGTGTCATCCAGACTGCCAGTAGCACAATCAGCGGAAGAACTGTCCTGCTGGCCCTTCCCACCTCTGTCAGCTTTTTGCCAGCTTTTAAGTGCAGTCTGAAGAGATTTCGGGTCGGGGAAAATCTTGGCTTTCCCATCCAGCATTATTCAAACACGCGCCGGGTAAAGCATAGCATATTCCCAGAGTTTACCTTTCCGGAGTGTGAATTGCCTTCTTGCCTCCTGAAACCTCATGGTAAAGTCTGAGAATAAGGAAATCGTCGACCCCTCATACTGCAAGTGTCCTTGCTCTCTCGCCCTCTGCAGCGCAGCATCCCTGTCGCAGTAGTTCAAGAGTTTGGCAATTATAGGCCGCGGGGGAGCGCCGAGGACCCAATGAGCAGTGCACCCTCTCCACGACAAACATAGGGGAGAAAATGTTAGCACCCAGCAATGTCGTGAGGAGCTTTTCGACAAAAGTCTACATGTTGCCTGTCGCAGTAGACTACGCCAGGCCCGTGAATCTCAGGTTACTGCTCCGCGACCTCGCCTCCAAGTCCTCGGCCTTGTCCTGCAAGGCCACTAGGGCTTTCTCCAAACGTTTCCTGGCACAGCAGGAGTCAGCCTGGGCCTCCTCAGTCTACGTGATGTGCTGCTCAGCCATATCCAAGCGCTCTTGATTGTTTGTCAACCCGTTCAGACATTCTATCCATTCTAGAGGCTAACGTGCAATTTTAGCATCTATCGCCATCAGGCCCTGTTGCATAGACGCTATTATCTGCTTATTGTCACCAATAGGATTTTCCGGGGGATTTTCAGACTCTGACATCGTGGATGCCGCTGTGTCCTCACACTATCTGGATTGTCATTGTTCGAAATTGAGCTTGGGTTGCGATTGGACTGGCTTGCCCATCTCTGCACACACCACCCTCCAGCAGTGGGTCGAGCTAGCGTAGAATACAGGCCACAATCCTGCCCAGCCCGTGAGCACGACACTCAGGACATCCTAAAGCAGGTCTGGATCACGCTAAGCAGAGTACCCGTAGCCACCAATACCGTCACTGGTCCACCAGCAGTATCCAGCGCAAAGCGCGTAGGGCCCACCACCCCTCAGAACCAATCAGGAGGGGTCACCACTTCAAATATGAAAGGACTGAGCAGGCCACAGAAGAGGGCCCATGCCGAGGTGGCAGTAAGACAACTGCCTAATTAAAAGACAGAGCGGGTGAGCCCAGGACTTGCAGGAACAGAGCACTCTGGGGTATGGCTCATCAGGGCTGAGCGTCAGCGCGCCAGGATGACTGGCAACCCCTCACTTCTCAGTCGCAAAGTGTGTCCCCAGCTGCCCAGGCAGCCCTCGTTGCCCAGGCACAAGGGGGGGTTGCCGGTCCCCCCACTGGCAGCAGCCCAGGCACGCTTCCCTGCCGCAGGCCTCAGGGTGTTCAAAAGCCGGTAGCCCCGTTCTCGGCAGCCGACGCTCGTCTTCAATGCAGAGGCCAGACCGCTGGAGACGCCAACCACGAAGTCCACATCACCAGGCCACACTCAGGCCAGACCAAGGGCAGCACTAGCGGCGCACTGCAGTCTGGATGCTCGATCAATACAGCTGCTAATTATGCCCGATTGTAACACCGGTCAGCGGATCACTATCACGGAGCGACCATCTTTAAGGCCTGGCAAGCTCCGCCCCCGTGTGGTGTTGTTTTTTCAGGCAGTTGGGTTAGAGAATTCTTTAACAAGGTTGAAGACCTCCTTAGTGTTGTTGGGGCTCGTTTTGATACGTGCAACCAATGGCTGTCTCAGAGACCAGCAGGCCTTTTTGCAAGATTTTCTCTGCATGTTGCTCTTGATGGGGATGATTCTGTCTGAGCAATTGGTGATCTAGGCGTTGATGCTTTTTACTTCCTGTTTGGGTTTGGTAGCAGTAGCAGGGTTGGAGGTGTTGAGGGCATTCACCCAGCTGGTCTCTGATATTTGTTCCACCTCCGGTGGGAGGCATTGGTCGTCTTGGGGTGTCGGTGTCAGCGCTGGAGATGCTGAAGGAGACAATGGAGTATTGAGTTCAAGTGGGTTATGTAACAGGACTGTATTTGACACAGTTGCTGGAGGTGAAAATTGGATCCTACTTGTGTCCTGCATTGTGTGTAAGGTTGTGGATGATCTGGGTCTATCCAAGGCTGCAGGCACAGAGGGGCGCACTGCGGCCTGCATCAAATAAATCCTGGGGTTAGTGGGGTGTCTGTTAGCAGGAAGAATGGTGAGTGAGAAAACCCGTCAAGAAAGCACCAGTGGGAAAACCTGGGCAGCTGCTGTATCACTGGATCAGTCTGGAACAAGCAGAAACTATAGGCTACAGGCAAGTGACAAGCTAGGTGTTCAGGTGCTTACTATAGAAATATTATTCTAAAATAAACATCTATATAACTTGAAGATATACATATAAATATATAGTCCCATGTGGATGCACTGTGAAACTATTTTTTGTGCTGGGTTTTGTACACGTTATAATTTGTGGAACAGGAGTGCGCAAAGTCCTGTTTAGACCCAGTTACAAACATGCAATCTACTTAATGCCAAGGACTTGACCAAGATTTTCTGGGAGTCAAAAGGTAGACCGAAGAAAAATTTCTGGCATCCTTATAACATAAAATACCAGGTGTACATGAATGTTGAAATTTGAAAACTAAAAGAATTTGAAACTGAAAATTACTCTCAGATTGTGAACTGATTCTGATGGATTTGATGGGGTATCAAAGGAGCTACCACACCAGTGAGGGCCACTTATCTAAAAATCTCAGTTGTATTAGTATCGCTCCTTCAGAAACAGCAACCCTAAGTAACTGAGGAAGAAAGGGATTCCCTGAAGCTACCTGTCCCACTGGAAATTTAGCTATAGTGAAAACATGATGCGCTGGGAAGTTGAACAACAATCGCCTTTTATCTCTAAAGCAGACTTTTTTCCAATGCTGCTAAACTACAGTGGTGAATGCAAATATTTTCACATCACTAACTTTTACCCTATGCTAAGCATCATAACTGCGCTGTCCAGAGATAAAGGGGCATACTCATGAGAGCCATAAATCAGGTTTGCTGCTGCAAAGTAGTGCATGCGTGACACAAGCCTCTAAGTTAGATTTCGGTAGCCACGCAAAGCCACATTGGGTGGCATTGAATGGCTTCATGAATCTGAAGGAAGGTAACGAAGCGCAAATTGCTGTGTTGCCAACTCAGCACAAGGAAGGTGTTCCATGGGTGTTGTGGTGGGTGTTCCCACGCAAATTCCATGGTTGTTGACACAGTCCCAAATTTAACAACCTTGGTAAAACTAATAATGGACCAGAAAGATACGTTTCCCCAGGTGAGGCATAACAAGAGAAAAATCTTTATTTCTCCTTGTCTTTGACTCTTTGTATCTGTGCTTTATTCTGCAGTACACATAGAAAGAGGAACACATTTCTATGGATTGTTTTTGTGTAGGAAGGTCCCCCTTCCTGCACAAAAACAATCCTCCTTACAACACTGGCACCCTTGTACCATGGTGCATGGGTGCCTGCATTGGTGCCAGGCTGCTGCAACTGCACCAGTGCAGGGGGAAAGGACAGGAGTGCGCCGTATTGCTTAAATACGGCACATTTTTGCCTTTTCCCAGTGATGCAGGTCAGTGCAGCCAAAGTGAATTGCTGTGTTGGACTGCATTACTATCTTCATACATATGCCCAAAGCGTTTTACCTTGTGTCCAATGTGAACTAGATATTATGCATGTTAATTTGCCTTGTCCTGTTACAATCAGGGAAGCTTACACAAATTCCATGTGATTGACTCCTGTTTGGTGTGATGCTGACTGTAGCATCAATCCTCAGGGGGCCTATTGCTCTTACCCATCCACAAGGTAGATCTGGAGGTAATGAGTCTATCTGATGGAGCCATATCTGGCGTGATACTGAATGTATGATCAGTCGTGTGGGTGCCTTGTGCTCCTAACCATCCACAGGAAGTGTCTGGAGGTAATAATCCTATCTGATGGAGTGGTATTTGTTGTTATGCTGAATGTAGGATCATCCCTTAGGGTGTCTTGTGCTCTTACCCATCTGCAGGCAGGGTCAGGAGGTAATTAGTCTATGTGATAGAGTAGTATCATATGTGGTCCTGAATGTAGAGTCAGTCCTTAGGGTGCCCTTTGCTCATACCCATCCACAGGCAGAATGTTAAGGTAATGAGTCTATCTGATGGAGCTGTACCTAGTGTGATGCTGCATGTAGGATCAGTCCGTAGTGTGTCCAGTGCTCTTATCCATTCACATGCAGGATCTGGAGGCAAAGACTTTATGTGATGGATCTGGTGTGAGGATGAATGTAGGATCAGTTCTTAGGGAGTCCTGTGCTCTTACCCATCAACAGGCAAGGTCTAGAGGCAATGGGTTTATCTGATGGAGCCCTATCTGATGTGATGCTGAATGTAGGATTTGTCCTAAGGGCCTTCTGTGCTCTTACTCATCCGCTGGCAGGGTCCGGAGGTAATGAGTCTCTGTTATGGATCTGGTGTGAGAATGAATGGAGGATCAGTTCCTAGGGTGCCTTGTGCTCTTACACATCTACAGGCAGGGTCTGGAGATAATACGTGTATTTGATGGAGCATTATCTGGTGTGATGCTGAATGTGGGGTCAGTCCTTTGAGTGCCCTTTACTCATACCCATCCAAATGCAGTGTCTGGAGGTAATGAGCCTATCTGATGGAGCTCTACCTGATGTGATTTGATTTGATTTGGTATTTTTAAAGCGCAGAATAGCCCTGGGGCGTCTTGGTGCTGAATTTAGGATCAGTCCTTTGGGTGTCCTTTGCTCCTAGCCATTCAGACTCAGGATCTGGCGGTAATGAGTCTCTCTGATGGAGCCCTATCTGATGTGATGCTTAATCTGGGATCAGTTCTCAGAGCGTCCTGTGCTCTTACCCATCCACAGGCAGGGTCTGGAGGTAATGAGTCTTTCTGATGGAGCCATATCTAGTGTAACACTGAATCTAGGATCGGTCCTTAGGGTATCCTGTGCACTTACCCATCCACAGGAAGGGTCTGGAGGTAATGAGTCTACGCGATGGAACCCTACCTGGTGTGATGCTGAATGAAGGAACTGTCCTTAGCGTGTCCTTTGTTCTTAACCATTCACAGACATGGTCTGGAAGTAATGAGTCTATCTGATGGAGCCATATCTGGAGTGACACTGAATGTAGGATCAGTCCTTAGGGCACTCTGTGCTCTAACGCATCCACAGGCAGGATCTAGAAGTAATGAGTCTATCTGATGGAATCGTATCTGGTGAGATGCTGAATGTAGAATCAGTCCTTAGGGCACTCTTTGCTCTTACGCATCCACAGGCAGGCTCTGGACGTAATGAGACTATCCGATGCAGCCCAATCTGGTGTGACGCTGAATGCAGGATCAGTCCTCAGGGTGCCCTCTGCTCTTAGTATCCACAGGCAAGATCTGAAGGTAGTGAGTCTATCTGATGGCTCTCTAACTGGTGTGATGCTAAATGTAGAATCAGCTCTCACCCTTCCACAGGCAGGATCTGGAGGTAATGAGTCTATCTGATGAGGCCTTCTCTGGTGTATTGCTAAATGTAGGATCAGTCCTTATAGTACCCTATAATGAGTCTATCTGTTGAAGCCGCGTCTGGCGAGATGCTGAATGTCAGATCTGTCCTTAGTGTGCCCTGCGCTTTTATCCATCCACAGACAGGATCTTGAGGTAATGAGAATATCTGGGAAAGCCGTACCTGGTGTGATGCTGAATGTAGGGTCAGTCCTCATGGCCCCTCGTGCTCCTACGCATCCAAGGAGGTGAATTGGTATATCAGGTTACAGAACCTTTATTAAGCAAGTTACTGTAACCAAGTGGTGTAGAGCAAGCTGGTATCCAAGGCATCACCTCTTGGGATTAGATTTTTGGTGAGAGGCTAAGGAAGCGCTTGGATGCTGACAACAGCCCTGTTTGTGGATGGGGTCTCTGTACAACTAGATACTTCATTACGGAACTTAAATAAAATCTGGCATGGCGGTTCTTACATCTCAACATTTGGTGACAAGTGATCCACGTGCTGTTGGATCAAGTGCCTTAATTAATCGGTGGAGAAGACCAACTCATGTTGATTCATTAGGAAAGAGGGTTCATCCTTTGGATCTACAGAGACCTCAACACAAAGCAGTTGCAGCGTGCTTACTTTGGTTTTGGATTGGCACAGGACCGTATTTGAAGGTATGTTGGATGGAGTTTCCTTCTTGATGTAAGTTTGCAGCAGGTGCAGGCCTGCGGCTGTTGAAGGCTCGACACCCATGTGGACCGGCATTTACTGGAGGGGGTGCATGCTTTCCTGGCACGTGTTAGTTGAGCACAATAATCGAATGCTGCTCACGCAGGATCTCGCTTCACTATAGGAATAGGAGGAGAGCATCAAGTGTAACGGTATATGTTGCAGCGTACAGAGGTGTGGTGGGCATATTGGTTTGTGCCTGACAAGCACAAAACGTAAGTGCTGCTCACGTTAGATCTTGCTTTGCTGTGGGAAAAGAATCAGACCATAGAGCGTCATGGCATCCGGGCAAGCTTTGGCCATATTGGTTTAAGCTATCAGTTGTGAAGCAGTGGTGAGAGGAGCAGATTCTGTCATCTTTGCGAATGACAGACTTACCTCACTAGAAGCACAACGCTGATACATACACCTTGGCCACACCTCACCACACACATACACCTTGGCGGTAACTCCACTGTATGTATCACAGTAAGTGCGCACCGCCCCTACCCGCATCCCTGAATCTGGTTTGACAGGAGGTACACATGTATGCTTCGATGAAACGCACTCTGTTTTTACTGTCTCTAAAGTGGGTCTTCCAATTAAGTTTGTTGACCAGTTTTATATACAGTTTTCGTGTTATTCTTTTCCACTCCATTGTGACTTTGTGAACAAATTGTTTGGAGAGAAAAGGGAAGGTCTTGAATTGTAAATACTTTTCACCACGCAGAATGTAACTGGACCACCATTTTTTCTCTCCTCTCCTGGTGATTCACCCATTTAATAGATCAAATGACAGAAGTTCTTTGAACATTATGCTAGAGTATGTCGCGCTTCTCTAAGTGCTGAAAGAAGTACCTTTTTAGTATTACACTGCCTAAGGTCTGAAGTGCAGAAAGTGTTTGAACATCTGCCTGAACTACGGGGGATACGTTTTCTGATTTAAATGAGTATGAGATTTCCATGAAGAAGCTTGTCCTCAATTACTTTCCTAAATTGAGTACCTTGCTTGAACGCTATCATTTTGGGAAAAGGATGCAGCGTCAAAGCGAGAGCGCAGAGCAGTACATAACAGAGTTACGCGGGTTAGCTTTAACTTGCGGTGTTGGGAGTTCCATTGAGGAACAATTAAGGGATCAGTTTAAGCTGTGTTGCTCTTTGGAAAAGTCTATGGAGGCAATGTGGCAGAAAAACAATCCTTCTGTAGTAGGGGATATCTGTGTATAGTCATATTCTAGAGAATAGTCCCGCCCATGTGCGTGGACCCCGGAGCAATCAAAAATAATCTCTTAAGCTGTCTTCATTGCAGTCCACCACTTCATCTAAACAGTGAAAAGGATAGCACACCATGTCCGGTTTAACACTATTTTACCAAGTTTTCCTCAAAGGGAACACTCCCCTTCACCAAAATCCTTGAAATGATAGAGAGCAAGGGTTGGACAGACAAGCCCCCATAGGCTGCCATTATGTGTCTTGAAAAGGGATACCGTGCCTTTAAGGAACTCTCCAGAGACCCTCGGTATCCCAGGATGCACAGCTAAAGTCCTTTTACTTTCAGTTCTTTTTTCCGGCTCCTGCTAGCAGGACCCTGGAGCATTGAGCTCTCCCTTTTTGGGTGTTTTTTTCAATTCTATGTCAGGAAGCGGAGGCGAGGATTTTGCTAGTCCTTTCTTCATTTTATTAGACAGCAAGTTAGAAGATAAAAGAAAAATATATATAAACCATGAACTACCCAAACCAACATGGCAGCGGTAGTCATGGTGATATATCAACCAATAAGAGTCAATAACACCGGCATAAAGGAATCCCACGTCGATAGTCCTTCCTCTTTCTTCATTGCTGCCGCGTCAAGTTAAGTCACTGTTTTACTTCTCCTCAACTTAATCTTGTGGCGTGGCAGTGTTATTAGCCTTGTTGACAGCTTTTATTGCCTTTGTTTATTTACGATCTTGTTCCGCTTTACAAGCTGAGCGTTCTTGTTATTGACGCGGTAGGCATTTGGCCCGAGCGTCTCTGTGTGGCGCGTGCGCGGTCTGTAGCGTCGCCTCAGACGCTGACCGGCTTTTTTCCTCAGCGCTTGCCGGCGCTTGTGGAAATCACGCGCTGAGGCAAAGCGCTTCGTTTTTATGTATATTTGCCTCGTTCCCCACACTGACGCTACTTATTGTGGCAGGGATATCGAAGGACTGACTGTTTAATATTTATTAAAATTCGGTAATTTTCAGGTAAGTCAATTTATTGGCAATTAATTCTCGCCATTCTCTTCTGGTGTTCTCAGTGGGTACTTGTGTGGGGAACAACCCCTTTTATATAGATTGGGGTGTATTTCATTGTATGGGTACCCAGTCATCTGCGCAAATGCAGACTCGTCCAGATCAAGATGGTATGCCTGTAGATGCTGAGCAACCTCATCAACCCCTCTTGCGCCCTCCTGTAGAGGTGGACAGACTCTTGTCTTCGGCTATCGCCCAGGCTCTGGCACCTCTACAGGATAGTGTCAATAAACTGTCTGCTCACGTTTTTAAAACTGGCTCAGGTGTTTTTGGCGACAGTGGGGCTGGGCCCAGTGGAGTGCTTTCTGTACCTTCACGCACGGCCAGGAAGCGTGACGCGGGGCACCTGGAAGGCTTCAGTAGACTTGCTGAGGCCTTTCATAAGAGTGCGCGCACGCTAAGAAGCGCACCCTTCCAGGGGGACGACTCACCCGGGAATATTGGTGGTACTTCCACCCAAGACCTTGACCCGGAAGAAGGGTTTCCCCAAGAGGGAGTAGAGGACGAGGAGGAATATAATGATGAAGATGACGATGCTTCTTCTGAGGATATGTCTGACATTAGTAGGTCTTGGCGCCCTAAATCTAATGTCTCTGAGTGTGATGAAGGTGACCCTATTGCTCCGGATATGTTTGACCCTAACTCTATTTATAGACCCCGCTCCTCAGAGTGGGTCCCTGAAAAATCTACGGCTGATTATGTGGCCGCTAAACTTAGACAACCCCTGTCACAAGATGGCAGGCTACGTTTACGCTCTGAGTGTCCTCGCCCTTCCCTTCCCAATAGGGTGGCAGCCACTCCGGAAATTGATCCAAAGTTGTGTACTTTTTTTGCTAAGTATGTTAAGGACCCTAAGAAAGGAATTGACAGGTCCTGGAAGGCCTGTCAAGACAAACTGTTAGATGTTGTCGGTCCTCTGACTAAAATCATTGAGCTAGCTCAACGCTCAAAAGAATCGGGTATGCCTCTACCAGTCGACGACGTGGCAGGTTGGGCACAGAGGGCTGTTTGCCTCTTGGGCAATGCCAACTGTGCCCTCTCTGCGGAGCGCCGCAGGTCTCTTTTGCTAAAAATAGACCCTAAACTGGGTGAATTATCCTCCTCGGAAGCAGGTTCAGTAGCGCAGGGTACCTTGTTTGGCGATCCTTTCGTAAAGGAACTTGGCAAATTTGTGGCTACTTTTTCGGCCTTAGACAGAGCCCAAGCTTCAATGAAGAAAATGTTTCCAAAGAAGGTTTTTGGCGGGGCCGGCAGAGGCAGGGGTCGCTCTTCCGGCCGCCACGTTCCAGCAAGGCCCCAATAGAGGTCAGTTCAAAAGGAACAACGGTTGGAATGACGGACGTCAAGGTTCCTTTTATCCTTCCCGTGGAGGCAGAGGCCAGGGCAGAGGACGTGGTGGCAACCAGTTCAACGCCAAAGGATTCAACGGTGAGTTTTTCCATAATTTCTCCAGTACGTCTGGGGGGAAGGATTGCTCTGTTTCTTCAGGCCTGGTTACATCTCACGTCAGACCCTTGGATTCTGGAAACGGTCCAAGGTTTTCACATAGAGTTTTACGGCTCCCCCGTTCAACTTTCACGTCCTCGACCTTTGGTTTTTTCTCTTGCAGACCAGGAACTGATAGACGTAGAAGTTCGTGCTATGCTGCAAAAAGGCGCTATCTCTCTTTCTTCTCTTCATCCAAACGGTTTTCTCAGCAACATCTTTCTGGTCGAGAAAAAAGACAAAGGGTTCAGGCCAGTCATCAATCTTCGTTCGTTCAACGAATGGCTGATCTACAGGCACTTCAAGATGGAGGGCATCCATCTTTTGAGGGATCTCCTTCTACAGAACGATTGGTTGGTACGTTTGGATCTGAAGGATGCTTATCTTTCAGTACCGATTTACCCTCCTCATCGGCGCCTCCTACAGTTCCTTTGGAGAGATCAGATATACGAGTTTCTTACTCTCCCCTTTGGTCTTTCCTCAGCACCTCTGTGCTTTACCAAACTCCTACGTCCCGTGCTGGAACATCTTCGTACCTTGGGGTTTCGTCTGATAATTTACTTGGACGACATTCTTTTGATGAATCAATCCAAGGATCTTCTCCTCCGTCATCTTCAAGTGACCATAACTACTCTTCAATCTCTGGGGTTCATTATCAATGCCCAGAAATCGGAGTTAATTCCTCAACAGGAAATGACTTTTCTGGGTTTTCTGATAAGGACTACGGATGCGACTTTACATCTCCCTTCTCAAAAGATCTCCAAGATCAAGAAGGAGATTCATAAGGTCCTCCGCCAGGACAGGATTTCTCTCCGTCTCCTAGCCAGGATAGTAGGATTACTGTCCTCGTCGATCCAGGCCATTTTTCCAGGCCCGCTTCACTACAGAGCTCTCCAAAGACTCAAAGCGTTTCATCTCCGCAAGGGCCTCACTTACTCGGAGCTCATTTCTTTGTCCACGGAGGCCAGATCAGAGCTCCTTTGGTGGTTGGATCACATGGATGCGTGGAACGGGAAGGCGATCTTCGGATCCCGCCCGGATCTTGTGATCGAGTTGGATGCCAGCCGCCAGGGATGGGGAGCACGGTGCGGCTCCCTTTCGGTGGGAGGCAGATGGATGGAAGAGGAACTTCATCTCCACATCAATTGCTTGGAGCTTCCTGCGGGTTCGTTCGCCATTCGCTCGTTCACAACGAACAAAGTCTCTTGTTGTGTCCTCCTTGGGATGGACAACACGACGGCGGTCAGGTATATCAATCGCCTGGGCGGCACCCACTCCAAAGTTCTAGCGGACCTAGCGAAGGACTTCTGGAACTATTGTCTTCTTCGCCAGATTTCGGTCATAGCAGAGTATCTTCCCGGCGAAATGAACTCTGTGGCGGATTGGCAATCCAGAAATTTTCGGGATGCGAGCGATTGGAAGCTGGATCCTGCTGTCTTTCAGATGATCTCAGAGTTTTGGGGCCTTCCTCAAGTGGACTTGTTTGCGTCCAGGTGGAACGCCCAACTTCCCCGGTTCTACAGCTGGAAACCGGATCCGGGTGCGGAAGCAGTAGATGCCTTCCTACAAGACTGGGCTCGGTTTCCAGCTTACGCTTTTCCCCCGTTCCTTTTCATTCAAAGGGTGGGAGCTCCGGTCCGCAGACAACAGGCCTCTCTAATTCTGATCACTCCTATATGGAAAGCTCAATGCTGGTTCCCATCTCTTCTGGAATTGTCTTGGGACAAACCTATTCGGCTCCCCTTATCCGAACTCATTCTGACGGATCCATTGGGTCTTCCACACCCTCTGGTTCTCTAAGGCCATCTACGTCTCATGGCCTGGAGGATTTCAGGAGACGTTGGTCTAATGACTCACTTTCGAAAGACGCTGAGCTTCTCATTCAGCGAGCCTGGGCCCCTGGTACCACCAAACGATACCGATCTGCCTGGAACAGATGGGTTCGTTGGTGTGTGGCAAAACACTTGGATCCCGTGGGCTCCCCTGTAACAGAAGTAATTAACTTCCTTACTACGCTTTTTCAGGACAAACTGGCTTATTGTACCATCAATTCTTTCAGGTCAGCAATTTCTGCGGGTCATGCCCTTGTGGATGGTTCTCCTGTGGGAGAGCACCCTTGGGTTTGCAAACTCCTCAAGGGTATTTGCCTGTCGCGTCCCCCTGAGCCGCGTTATTCTGGTCTTTGGGATGTAAATGTGGTTTTACGTTTCTTACTTTCCTGGCAAGATAACGAATATCTTTCACGCAAGGAGCTTTCGGCTAAATTGGCTATTCTCCTCTGTCTCATCTCTTGTTCGCGCTCTTGAATTTTCTGCCAGAGTTTTTACCCCTGAAGGTGTTACTTTTACTGTCTCTGGACGTACCAAGTGTAATACCAGGTCAGTATCTTATCCAGCCTTTCCAGATTCACCTAAGCTTTGTGTTGTTCGTTGCCTCAAAACTTATGAGGATATAACTTTGGAATTCCGACCCCCGGGCGAAAGACAATTACTGATTGCAATTAAGAAGCCTTTCAAAGCGGTTTCTTCTCCCACCATTGCCAGATGGGTCCGGTGGATTATGTCTGAGGCAGGTATTAATGTTTCAAACTTTGGCGCTCACTCCACCAGAGGCGCTATGGCTTCCAAGGCTGTCCAGGTGGGGGCAGATTGGAAGATATTATGAATGCAGCGGATTGGTCTTCAGATTCAACTTTTAAAAAGTTTTATTTTAAGCCAATCCATGAGGCGACATCTTTGGTGGTGAGTAAGCTTTAAACAAGCAAAATCCTCGCCTCCGCTTCCTGACATAGAATGAGAAATTTCCTAGTTCACACAAAGGAAAGTTTCAATTCTATTAAGGACGCGGAGGCGAGGATTTTCCCACCCTGGCTTATCCGGCCTTCCCTCCCAAACCTATGCATTACAAGCTTTTGTTCTTCATTCAAGGGAGGTATATCTTCTTTTTTCATATATGTTGATGTGTATATTTGAATGATATGTTTCACTGCATTTTTCCTACTTTTATTGCATTTATCTGCTCTTGTCCATTTAAATGTTTTATATGCTTCAGCATTGTTCTGGACGAGATATTACTATTTCTATCGTCCCTAGGATCCGATCAGAAAACAGACTAAAGGGTAGAGGACTTCTTTCTGCCGGCAGCAACGAAAGAGGAAGGACTATCGACGTGGGATTCCTTTATGCCGGTGTTATGGACTCTTATTGGTTGATATATCACCATGACTACCGCTGCCATGTTGGTTTGGGTAGTTCATGGTTTATATATTTTTCTTTTATCTTCTAACTTGCTGTCTAATAAAACGAAGAAAGGACTAGCAAAATCCTCGCCTCCGCGTCCTTAATAGAATTGAAACTTTCCTTTGTGTGAACTAGGAAATTTCTCATTTTTTGACACTTTAAGTGATTTGAGTGTTTCACTCGACGTCTGACTGCTTCTTCTTCCTTTTGCTGGGGTTTTTGGCCCGTTTTGGCCATTCTCCTGTCGAATATGCCTGCCTTGTTCGACAAGTGCCCTGAGTTTTCCAGGAAGAAGGCTAAATCGGACGCTGACAGAGTGTGTATCCTCTGTCTACCATCCTCTCATGTTCCTGAAGACTGTGAGATTTGCAGATCCTTCTCCAAGAGGACCCCGAGGGACAGAGAGAAAATCCGTCTCCAATGCCTGGGGGTAAGGAGACATCAGGACCATGGTGGGTCTGGGCATGGAGGGACTTCGTCCTCTGCCCGTGCTTCGGCCTCTGGGGGGCTCCTCAGTCAAGATAAGGCCAGGAAAAGGCACATATCTCCATCGACGTCGATAGCCTCGACGTCGGCGTCGAGAGGGATGACCACCATCTGTTCCCCGTCGTCCCAGGGCTCTGGGGCGAAACGGTGTCGCCGTTCGACGTCGAGGGGACTGACGTCGAGGCCTCGAGAGAGGCCCGAGAGGCATCGACGCTCGCCGTCGAGGCGACACCGCCGTTCGACGTCGAGAAGACGAGAGTCGACGTCGAGGAGAAGAGAGTTGACGTCGAGGAGACGTAAGTCGACGTCGAGGGATAGATTGACGTCGAGACGGTCGACGTCGAAGAAGAGGTCGTCGTCACAGAGGAAAAGAACGACGTCTAGGGGGCGGTCGAGAGCCAGGACTGTGTCCTCTGCCTCAGTGGTCAGCCTGTCCTCTGCATCCGCGAGACCACGGTCGTGGCTGCGCCGGCGCTTGGGTGCAAAGAGGTCAGCTTCAAGGACTTCATCGTCGAGGCCTGCGCTGAAGAAAAAGAGGAGAGTGGTTAGGTCTCCGTACTCTGCATATTCGCAGACCTACTCGCCTTCTAGGCCCAGGACGCGACACCTCCTCCATTGCCTGAGACTCCTCCTCCTCCTCCTCCTCCTCCTCCTACTCCTTCTCCTACTCCTTCTCCTCCTCCTCCTCCTACTCCTCCAGTTCCCCCTCATCAACCTCCTCCTCCTCCACCGCGGCCTGCTCCGCGGTCTGTATCTCTGCCGCGCGTCCCGTCACCACCCATGAGGCCTCCACAACCTATGGTTCTGGTTCTGCCTCCGCAGCTTCCGCCTCCTGTACGGCCAGTGGAACGCCCGAGGCCCAGGAGATCGAGGTCACGGTCCAGACAGAGACACCGGTCAAGGAGTGACCATCGGTCTTCGTCACCATCACCGGAGGAACAGGTCAAGGTCCCGGTATACGGATTCCTCCAGTGCCAGGGAATTCTCGGCCACCCTATCGGATTCCCCCCGTTCGAGGGTGTCACCCGTCGATGACATCGTGTCTTTTCAAGAGGTGTTATTGAGAGGGGCAGCGAAGCTGGAGGTTGCGGTATCGGTTCCCACACCTTCGACATCTGTAATTTTCGAGACCCTACACAAGCAGTTGTCTCGACCCTTATTGCCCTTGGTGCCAGGGCTGGAGGAACCGGCGATGGAGCTCTTCTTGACTCCAGCGTCAACGAAATCCGCACCTTCCCGGCTGCAGAAGAAGTACAGGGACCCAGACTCCGATCCGAAGTTCCTTCGATTCAGAACCAGTGCCGGATTCGGTGATCGTCACTGCGGCCGGGAAGCAGCACGCTTCTGCCCCGTCCTCTACGGTGCCTCCGGATAAGGAGAGCTGTCAGATGGACTCAGCGGGACGAAGAGTCTGCGGTACGGCTGCTACGTCCTTGAAAGCCGCTAGTGCCACGTCTCTTTTGGGTCGGTATGACCGGTCTTTGTGGGAATCCCTGCTGCTGTTTCTGGAGCACCTTCCTAGGGACAAGAGGGAAGACTTCCAGGAAATCATCAATGAGGGCATGATGGTATCCAATCAGGTTATCAGCTCGGCTGCAGATTCCTCTCTCTTGGCGGCTCATGGTTTCTGCCATGGGATTAATCTGAGACGCCATGCCTGGTTGCGCCTGACATCGCTGAAACCAGAGGCGCAGAAGAGTCGCCAACTTGCCGTTCTATGGGTTGACGCTCTTTGGTAAACATGCGGATGAGGAGATGGCCCGTATGAAGGCGGAGGCAGAAACCCTGACGGCTGTCGGGTTAGAGAAGCCGAAAGAGCAGAAGAAGACCTTCCGTCCCTTCCAGAGACGTTTTGGTGCACAGGGAAGAGGGCAAGGTCGTCAAGCTGGCCAGCAGCACCAACAGCAGCAGCAGTACCAGCGGCGGCCTTTATAGAAGCGGCAGAGGGGCAGAGGCGGCCAACAGTCCTCCTCGACGCCTAAAGGGCCGCCTGGGTCTAGGCCCTGAGGTGCTACTGCCCCCTCGTCCGTTACCCACTCCGGTGGGGGAAGCATACAACATTACTGGGCAGAGTGGAGAAAAATAACTCAGGGCAAGTGGGTGCTGAATATTGTTTGCAATGGATACAGTCTTCGTTTCGTCAGTTCGCCTTCAGCGATTCCACCGGTTTGCTCACAGTTCCAACTGCGCGAGCTCCAAGTGGAGGCTGATACCCTGTTAAGGAAAAGGGCGATAGAAGACGTCCCCCTGCCTCAAAGGGGAAAGTGTCTTTACTCAAGGTTCTTTCTGGTACGCAAGAAGGACAAGAACGAGTTCAGGCCCATTCTGGATTTGCGAAAAGCAAACAAATGGATTTGCAGGGAGAAGTTTTGCATGCTGTCTTTGCACCAGATTTATCCTCAGCTGCAAAGGGGAGACTGGCTTTGTGCAATAGATCTGCACGATGCGTACTTCCATGTACCCATTGCACGGAAACACCGGAAGTTCCTGCGCTTTCTAGTCGGCACCAATCACTATCAGTACACCGTACTACCGTTTGGACTGAAGTCTGCACCCAGGACGTTTTCAAAATGCATGGCAGTGGTGGCAGCGCACCGGAGAAAGAACAAGGTGTTGGTCTACCCGTACCTGGACGACTGGTTGATCAAAGCCTCCACCTTCCAGGAAGCGCAACTGCACTTCAACAGGACGGCCGCTCTGTTGAACCAGCTGGGGTTGCACATAAAAATGTCCAAGTCTGTTCCGACGCCTGTCCAGTGCCTACAGTTCTTGGGAGCCTCCATCGATACACTTTCAGCAAGCATGTCTCCTTCGGAGGAGAGACGCTTATCGATCCTTCGGAAGGCTCAGGCTCTCATAGCTGTTCCATCTACGACAGTGAGGACAGTGTCTTCTCTACTGGGGTCAATGGCCTCTTGCATCTTCCTCACGCCACACGCACGCCCACACTTGAGGCCGTTGCAGGAATGTCTGGAGGATCAGTGGGACCAGAAGCGGCGGAGCTGGGACGACAGGATCAAGCTGTCCCTCCATGCTCAACAGTGTCTGAGATGGTGGTGCTCCGCAGAGAATCTCCTCAAGGGGGTTCCATTCCACAAGGACATTCCCATTCAGACTGTCGTCACGGATGCTTCTCTCCACGGCTGGGGAGCGCATTCAGACCATCTACAGATTCAGGAAACGTGGTCCCCGGCGGAATCCACGTATCACATCAATTTCCTGGAACTCAGAGCTGTTCACTTGGCACTGAAGGCCTTTCATGCGTCTTTCCAGACCAACTCCTTGCTTGTGCAGACGGACAATACGACCACAATGTATTACCTCAACAAGCAGGGGGCCTTGAGATCGCGCACACTGTTACAGGAAGCGCAGGCGATCTGGCACTGGCTAGTAGCCAGAGGACGGGCGAAAACGGCACCCATCTGCCAGGTGTGCAGAATGCGCAGGTGGACGCACTCAGCAGACTGGTGCAAGAAAACCACGAGTGGGTTCCAAATGACGAAGTGCTAGGAGACATCTTCGACAGGTGGGGCACTCCGGACGTAGATCCTTTTGCCACCGCCGAAAACAGCAAATGCGGAGACTTCGCCTCCAGGTCTTATCAACCGGGGACCGTGGGGAATGCGCTATGGATCAGCTGGTCGAACAGCTTTCTGTACGCTTTTCCACCCATTCCCCTGATTCCGGCGGTGCTCATCAAGCTGTCTCAATCCAGAGCACGGATGATCCTCATTGCTTCGGAGTGGCCCAGAACAGTGCTGGTTCACGGACCTGCTTCACCGGTCTCTCCTACCCCACATACGGCTGCCGTGTCGGCCAGACCTTCTCACAAAGTTCGTGGGGCACATGGTGCACCCTAACATCTCATCGTTGAGTTTGGCGACATGGCTCCTGAGATAATGCAATATAGACACTTGAATCTCCCTGAAGATTGCATGACTATACTTAAGGAAGCTAAGAGACCCTCCACTAGGACTTCCTATGCCTACAAGTGGAAGAGGTTCTGCATCTGGTGCACTTCCAAGCATTATGATCCGCTACCTGCAAGGAAGATGTCATCCTTCCATACCTTTTGCATTTGGCTCAGTCTGGCCTTAATTTTCAGTCTATTAAGGTTCACCTTGCAGCATTGACTGCGTATAGGAAATGCCCTTCACAGACATCCTTCTTTCAGATCCCTGTGATTAAAGATTTTTTGGAAGGATTGAAGAAAGTGTTTCCTCCTGTCCGGCGTCCTTCGCCGTCATGGGAGCTGAATGTGGTGTTGTACAGGTTGATGAAGGAGTCTTTTGAACCCATCCATATGGGCTTCTCTGCAGCACTGGAAGGCGGCCTTCCTTGTCACCATTAGATCGGCCCACAGGGCCGATGTAATGGTGACAATGGTGAAATTCAGGCTTTGTGTTGCCAAGAACCTTATACTGTATGTCATGCTGCTAAGGTTGTGATGCGTACTCACCCTAAGTTCCTTCCTAAGGTGATTTCTGATTTCCATGTCAATCAGACCATAACTTTACCTACGTTTTTCCAGAATCCTTCTACTCCAGCGGAAAGGTCTCTCCATTCCCTGGATGCCAGAAGGGTGTTGAAGTTCTACTTGGATGGGACCAAGGACATTCGTAGGTCAGATCAATTGTTTGTCAATTATGGGTCGATCAGGACTGGTCTTGCCTCCTCAAAACAGTCCATCTCTAGTTGGATTGTGTCCTGTATCCAGCTATGTTACCAGAAGGCTAACAAGACCTTAGGGGGTAAGCCTAAGGCTCATTCTACCAGAGGAACGTAATGTTCCCATTGCCGAGATCTGCAGGGCTGCCACTTGGAAGTCGTCCATACCTTTGCTAAGCATTACTGTCTGGACTCTGATGCCAGAGCAGATGCTCAGGTTGGGCAGGCTTCATTGAGAAATTTGTTTGCACAATAGAGGTGTTGTTTATTTCCACCGACGGGTTAGTTGTTTTGGAGGGGCTTACCATTCTATTCACTAGATTATAACTATACACAGAGATCCCCTACTACAGAAGGAGTAGTTTCTTACCTGTAACTCCAGTTCTGTAGCAGGGGTATCTCTGTTATAGTCATAAGCGCCCGCCCTCCTCCCCGGTGGAGAAAATGGTACTGTACTGTATGCTACAGGCCTTGCTTTATACACCTTCAAAAAGAACTGAAAGTAAAAGGACTATAGCTGTGCATCCTGGGATACCGAGGGTCTCTGGAGAGTTCCTTAAAGGCACGGTATCCCTTTTCAAGACACATAATGGCAGCCTATGGGGGCTTGTCTGTCCAACCCTTCCTCTCTATCATTTCAAGGATTTTGGTGAAGGGGAGTTTTCCCTGTGAGGAAAACTTGGTAAAATAGTGTTAAACCGGTCATGGTGGGCTATCCTTTTCACTGTTTAGATGAAGGGGTGGCCTTTGTAGCCTTGTATATGTTAGGCTGCATTATTTGTCTTAATTCTCTCAAGTGTCTATGCAGGACTGCAATGAAGACAGCTTAAGAGATTATTTTTGATTGCTCCGGGGTCCACGCACATGGCGGGACTATTCTCTAGATTATGACTATAACAGAGATACCCCTAATACAGAACTGGAGGTAAGAAACTACTCCTTCTTTGTATGAGATTCTGACTATAGCCAAAATACAAGAACATTTAAAGGCATGGGTTGAAGTTATTTGTAAGGATGTAGTGAATGCAAGAATGAAGCAGCTTCAGTTAAGGTGGTGGCAGAGAAAGACAATGAAAATAAATCTGTTCAAGTTAAAAGTGACATAGGAGGCAAAACAGGTCACACATTTTTAGGCAACTGCTATTGGTATGGTGAGATAAGCCACATGGCTAAAAGTAAGATGTGCCCAGGATGGAAGACTACTTGTGTGAATTGCGGAAGGAAAGGTCATGTGACTAAATGTAAATCCACTATCAGAAAAGTGAGGTATGTGAATTGTGAAGCTGAATTTGTAGAAGAAGTGGTTGTGTCGCAAAACAAGGTTGACGGTTTGGAAGGGCCTTTTGAAGTGGTACAAGTCAATGTTGTTTGACTCAAGAGCCAAAATCACGTTGATGCCACTCACGTTTAATGAAAATAGGCTGAAAAACAGAATGAAGCTCTCAAAGCCAGACATTAAACCCGTGGGTATGCTGGGGAACCAATAAAGGTAGCTGGGTATTTTTGGGGGTCTATAGAATTCAAAGATCATATACTACCAGGGAAGATATATGTTTCTGTGAAAGGTGACTCCTAAATAAGTTGGATTAATAAATGTGATATCTGTGTGTATATGGACCCTAATGCAAATACTTCTGTTTGTGTAAAAGACATTCCAGTAGTTGGCAGTGTTTTTGGATGGATGTGATTACCTGCTGAATGAGTTTTCTAATGTTTTCAGAGAAGAGCTGGGGTGTCTGAAGAGCTATGTATATAAAATTAAGCTTTGATCCAATTTACTTCCAAAAGTGGCTAAAGTTAGGAGTATGCGTTTGGCAGTCAAGGATAGAATGAAAGAGGAGTTTGACAGATTGATTGCGGACGGGATAAATAAGGAATTAGAAGCTTCTGAATGGCTTGAACCTGTGGTTATAGCATGCAAGACCAATAGTGATGTTAGGGTATATGTTAATTTGAGCTAACTTAACAAGGCTGAGATTGTTGACCACTTTCCCCTCCCCAGCATCAGTAAAACTCTGTTTGTTGAATGGGGCTAAAGAGTTTTCTTTTTCAGACCTTTTTTCGGCATATCATCAAATTATGCTGACTGACCCTTCACAAGATTTTACCTCATTTGCCACTCCCTATGGTACTTTTACGTTTTTGCATTTGACCTGTGGACTCATCAGCGGCTTCGGTCTTTCGAGGGCAAGGTAAGGTATTGAGGGGTGTGGCAGGGATGAAGGTTTATCAAGATGATATTTTCTTATTACGATCAAACATAGTGGAGCACAGTGGAAGGTTGTGTGAGGTGCTTAGAAGATTATAGTAGGCATGGATGACATTAAAATGGAAAACGTGTAAGTTTAATGTACCTGAGATAGAGTATTTGGGGCATCTAATCATTGGATCAGGGACTCGGCCAAAGAAAGGATTGGTGGACACAATTAAATATTTGTCCTTGCCTAAGTGCAAGGAAAAACTTGTGAAGTTCTTGGTTATGGCAGAATTCTATAACAAGATTGTGCCAAAATTTGCTGAAAGAACGGTTCTTCTCAGGTCTCTGTAAAGAAGGGCAAAGAACATATGTTTGAAGTGATGATTGCGAGAGGGAGTATAAGAACATGACATCTGGTTTAGAGAAGGCCTCAGAATTAGGACGTTTTGATACCAGGTATGACATCATCACAATGACGTATGCCAGCTCCAAGAAGTTGGGAACTATTTTGATGCAGAAGTTGGAGGGTGTGTTTAGAAATGCAGGTAAGACTGGTGATAACAAAATCTGGAAACTTAATAGGGTTGCCAAATACAGCTCTGTTCAAGGAAGAGAAGTAGTTTTTTCAAGCAAGGAGTTGTCTGAGGAGCTCAAGAGTGGACCCCCAACAAGTAAGGAAGAGACCAGCTCGGTTATGTGACTGTGTTTAATTGTACTTGGTTATGTGACTATGTTTAATTTTGTTCTAGTTATGAATTTATATCCTTATTAGTGCTTTTTACTTTGATTTTTTTCTTTGGTTTAGTTTGGAGGGGGTGAATTGTAATTATTTTCTTTTTTCTTTTGGGTAAAAGAGGGAGGTGATGTGGTATCTCAGGGTACAGAAACTTTAGTATGCAGGGTTCTGTAACAAAATGATGAAACGCAAACTGGTGTCCAAGGCATCACCGCTCGAGATGGAGCCCTGTCTGGTGGGATGTTTAATGTAGGATCAGTCCTCACGGTGCCCCTTGTTCCTACCCATCCACAGGTAGGATCTGGAGGTAATGAGTCTATCTGATGAAGTTGTGTCTGGTGTAATGTTAAATGTAGGATCAGTCCTTGGGGTGCCATGTGCTCTTATCCATCCACAGGCAGGGTCAGCAGGTAATGAATCTGTCTGATGGAGCTCTATCTGATGGGATACTGAAAGTAGGATCAGTCCTTATTGTGCACGTTGCTCTTACCCATCATGACAAATGCAAAAACAACTGTTGATGGACAGAATGCAGAACAATGTGATCTGGGCCTAAATCCATTGTTTTTTTGCTCACCATGCCATTCAAGTTTGAACCCAGCTATATGCAAATCAGTCTTGACCCTGTGCCTCATGGGCACAGTCCAGCCTGAACTGCCAAGCCAGGTCCTTCCTGGACTGGAAACAAGCATCCTAGGACCGGTTTCGGAGTTTCAACCCTCTTCAGCCAGATAGCTTGATTCCAGTGGCATGGAGAGCACAGTACTCACGTCTGAGCATACCCGTCCCACTCAGGGTGACAAATGCAAAAATAACTGTTGATCGACAGAATGCAGAACAATGTCATACATGTTTGTTTTGCTGCTTACCCATCCTGAGGCAGGATTTGGAGTCTCTCTGATGGAGCCGTACCTGGTGTGATGTTGAATGTAGGATCAATCTTAAGGGTGTCTTTTGCTATTACCCATCCACTGGGAGGGTCTAGAGGTAATGAGTTTATCTGATGGAGCTGTACATGGTGTGATGATGAATCTGGGGTCAGTCTGTAGGGTGTCCTATGCTCTTACCCATTCTCAGGCACGATCTTGAGGTAATCTGATTCCACTGTGCGCGTCACAAAGCGGATGCAGGTAACTTTTGCAAACTCACTCATTGCATTTTTGATGTCATCCACATCTCTGGCACCTGACGGAAAGAAGAGGAAAGGGGCAGTATGAGATAAGGTGAATCAACATGGAAAGGTATCTATGAAAGACAATCTTGAGCGCTGGTGTCAACATGAACTCACTGTAAGTGGGACTAAGGGTGTAAGGCACAGGGACGGTCCCATCACTGGATTTAGGCCAGAAGCAGCTGTTACGGCATATCCTGGCACTGCGGCCTGGTTGGACGGCAATGTCTCCCTCGTAGACCAGCTGTGAGCTGCCTACAATAGTGAAAGAGAGTGATAGTAGTCAGTGTCTGTCATTACACTAGAAGGAACAAGAGCACACAGAAGAGAAGGAAGCTGATTTTAGGCCTAAAGTGTGATTTCAAGAAACACACAATAAAATGCTAGAATCACTTGTGGATGAGGAACATTTCAGGTAAATCATCAACCTATGACATAAGCACCTAACAAATAAATGATCCCAGAGACTAAAAAGGCTTGAGCACACATGCATCCTTAAAACCCTCAGGGGGGATTTGCTGCTCTCTATAAATCCTTGATTGATCAACAGTGAGTGATTGCAGCTTTTCATGTTTTCTGGGAATGGTTTCCTGTGTCTTACATTCCTATAGTGTTACCATCATGTCATATCAAGAGTTAATTATGGCACTACAAAAAGCATTTTACTACAAAAACATGGAGCATAATAAGTTAGAACATATTAAGACAAAAAAATCTGGTTAACTAATGCAATGGCGAAAAGCCTTCTAAGTGCCTTAAGTCGTCTTTGAGGAAAACACCAGCAGTGACATCATACGTGTTGTCAGAGGCAGCCATTCCACACTGTCACCACCCTAGATTTTGTGTAATTCTTCGTCCACACATTTGTATTAAGTCTTTAAATTTAAAATAGGATTTTACATGCCATTATCTGTCTTACATACAAGTATGAACTACTGTATAGAATTCTTTGAATGTTTACTTAGGGAACCAGATCAACGAGCAGGATCGATTGACACACTTTGTAGCACAAAATGGTTAGTTTGATTTTCATTGATATGATTGTATTACCACAATCCTTCAAAATATATACTAGTGTGGGCCAATCATAAGCTTGATTAGTAATAGTAGTCCTGTGGAGATGACATGATACAGATCTGTATGTGTAACCAGATGTTTCTATTCTATGAATATGAAATGTGTTTGGGGAGGACTTTATGTCCCGGAATGCATTTCTTTTTAAGTGTGTTACTGTATTCCCAGATATACCACATTTGTAAAATATGAGCCTATGATTATGTAATGAGACCAGGTGTAAATGGCTGCTTCAATCTACACTACAGGCTGCAGTGGCAGGCCTGAGACATGTTTAAAGGGTACTTTAGTGGGTACCATGAGGAGTGCTGCTTCCCTGTTGCGGGATATAAGAACTCACTGGGACTCTATGTGCAGGTAAGGCTGGTTTTATTGGTTTCAATAACCGCCGCCGGCGGGTCACACTACGATAGCAGGGTAAAGGTGGTTCAGAGTCTCTTTTTGTTGGAGATGTCCTCTCCTTCCAATACTCCGGCCCGGCTCTTCTCCTTTCCCGGGTGTCTCTGGGTGATGTAGTCTCCCTTGACTCCGTCCTTACCGCCGGTGTCAACCAAAATAAAAGGAAAAGGTAGACTTGCTTCAGTCAGGTGCTCTCTTTATACAGTGGGCCGGGGGAAAGGAGTGAGGTTCCACACACGAGCACTGTGTCTTAACTCAAACAGTGGTGAGAAACGTTGTGCCGATGGTGTGGGAAATAGGGAAGTGCAGGGAATTGTCGAGTGAGATTCAGGGTGGTTTAAAACCCTTTTTACCCACCCAGCCTACGAAACGGGAACGTACCTGGGTGAACCACGCTTCCCTTGAAGCGTGGCTGTGCGATGCGCCTTGTCGGTGGCCTCCTGGCTCCTCAGGTTGTTGACTCGCCTCCGCTTTCGGGTCTCCACCTCTCGACTCTCTCCTAACGCCGTCCTCTCCTCCTCCGCCTCCAGTCGGTTCTTCGAATCCTCCGTCTCCACTCCTCACGCCTTCACTTCCTCCTCCGGGTGATGAACACACTTGCGTAAGGTCGATCCCCGTATTTACTTCCGTGGCTGCATCATAGCTGGGGGAGTGTCGCGGCTCAAACTCCGCCCAATTAACGAAACAGTGTTCCTCGTCGCTTCCCAGTTCGGGTAAAGGGATGTTGGACGTTTTTCTCCAGTTCTCCGCCTGCTGCATGAATAAAGGAGACAAGTTGCCATGTCATGGGGATGCACCGGGATATAAGGGCTCGTCCTGCATCACTCTGTCACATTCCCCATAGTAGATTTTAATGTACACGCCCTGGGTACACGGAGCACCAGATACCAGGGACTTACAAGTAAATTGAATGTGACAATTAGCTGTAAGCCAAAGTTACCATGTTTTACGGAGAAAGCAGAAGCACTTTACCACTGGTCAGAAGGGAAAAAGTGCACAGAGTCCTAAAAGCCAACAAAGAGTTCAGAAAAGGATGGTAGAGAAAGGCAAAAATCTGGAGTGACCCTACAGAAAGGGCCACGTCCAGGACCTTGGTTGTCTTTGGTGATGATTGTGAAGACACCTTGGCTCAGGATCACTGTTGACTATTTTGTAATAGAGTGTAGCGCCAAGAAGCCTGAAGTTTTCTCTTACTTTGGTTCTGTTTGGTGATGATCTCGAAGACGTCTGGGACAGGGTCACAGCTGACTTTTATTTAACAGAGTCTATTGCCCAGACACCCTCAGGTTTGCTCTTTTCTTGGTTCTATCTTGATCTCAAAGGCGCTTGGGATCAATGTCACAGCTGACTGTCTTGTAACAAAGTCTAGAGCCCAGGAGCCTAAGGTTTTCTCTTACCTTTGTTCTCTTTGGAGATGATCTCGAAGATGCCTGGTGGCTCCTCTGAATCCCAGGTATCTGAAAGAGAAGGCACATTTCCAGCTTCACATCAGCTGCTCGTACACAGGAATAGGTGGATTGAGAAATCAATTACAAAAGATGAAGTATTCACTGGCACCAAATGTGCATCTGAGTCTTCTTTATACAAACTGTGTATTTCTGCCAACTCTCAAATATGTTGATAGATATTGTGTGGGAGGGGGTGAAATGCGCACAGCCTTGTACGTGCTAGGATATATGTGTCAAACAAGGAAAAATTTGCAGGCTCATCTGTCTTATGTCTTATGGAAGCTCTTAACAACTTCACGGTGGGCGTATGCGTCAGACAGCCGGGGGTTATCCCATTTGCGCACGAGTGGAAGTTGCACGCAAGGCGGGGGAATTCCAGCCGCGCCCAAAGGTTAATACCTGACTTTCTAAATCCGTTGCCAAATGCCGGTTGTAAATACACAATGGAGAGGTTCGATCAATAATCCGCTCCATTTCTGTCACCCAGCCAATGGCGCTTGGGGTTTTGCTTCTCTATGGACGTTTCTCTCATTCTCACTTTCCTTTCTTGGCGACTTCTATTTGCTTATGGAGTCAGTGGTGTAAATGCTCCCCCTTTTAGCTTCACACCTTGTGACTCATAGCAGCATTATATTCATGCACTAGACACAAAGGCACATCATACTCTCTATCCCTTTATAAATCCACAAAAAGCTAATTAAACGGATTTAGTAGATAGTACATGTTGCAGCTGCCAACCATGCCTGGAATATAGCGCTTTGTTACGTACAGGAGCAATGCTCAAGTTGAAACATATCCCGACCGTAAATATACTTACAGTTTTTCTCCAGTCCAAAGACATTCTGCAAAAGAGAAAAGTTGCAATTTAATCACCTAATATAAGTATGAGGATTTTAGAACTTTAGCTAACCCTAAAGCCATGTTTTAAAAGATGACCTAAAATATAAGTTGTGCTTTGTCATAATATCAAAACAACACATCTCGATCTGCAACGGTGTGGGCTGCAGGACATCCCCTTGCACAGTATCATCAAGGTAAGAGTATTTACGGTTCTGATGTCCCCTTGTTGACTGTTCTTGTTGATACTGTGCAGCTGATATCTTGCTGTCAATATTGCTGTGGATCAATATTTAAGCACCCATACTGTGGTAACACACCGTGGCTCCTGGCATGGTGTGGCCCCTTGTTTCACACACTCAGGTTTGCACAGATCATGTGAGAGGAGTTGGCCTAACGGCTAGGGCGCTCGACCTCGGACCTGGGGATCTGGGTTCGAGTCTCGGTAACTGCGCCCAAAACAACCTCCTGTGATTCTGGGCAAATCACTTAATCTCCCCGTGCCTAAAATGAAAGTAACTGGAAACGTAAAATGTAACGCAACTGGAAAAATATGTAAAGCGCTCCGATACCTGGTTCGGTTCGGGTCTAGTTCGCGCTATATAAAACTCTGCAACAAAAAAAAAAAAAAATGTCACGGGTGAAGTCTGTGGTTCATGCACCTATTTGGAATCTGACAACTGCTGAAGGAACGTTTTGGAAAAAGTGTCACAAGCACAAATGGCCTTCAGCAGCACAGAGGGCTCCGAAGATGTACAAAGTTCTCTATAATGTAACAGAAGACTCTATGGATTGGTCCTGGAGGTACCGCAACTAGAACCACACTAATCCTGATGTGGGTGCAAACTCCTTGTTGTGCCTAAATAATAATTCCAACTCGCGTGCTTATCCCATCCCGCAGGATTTTTGGAAAGGTAGTTTTATTGACAGTAAAAAGTGGCAGAAATCATGCAGGCATACTCCACAAAATCTATTTGAAAGTCCAAACATATTTACACCTTCTGACACATGATTTAGGCATCTCCCACAATCTGAGATCTCTACCTACGAGAAGATCATAAAAAACTGAAAGATAGATTCAGAAACTCTGAATCCACCTAAGTTATTCAAAGATCCACAGTCTTAGATACCAACAAACACTTCCAAGCATTAAAAGACTAAGGGAAATTCCTGCGAGCTTGGGTCGATGACCAAGAAGGGAGATCGCGATGAAATTATGTTCGCATAGTGGGCTTGCCAGAGAAATCAGAGGGTGAAAGCATGGAACTTTACTTGGAAGAATGGTTTGTTCACACCCAAACAATCCACCTTCTTCTTTGTGGAAAGAGCTCACAGGGTACACGGGGGCCCTCCTCGTCCAGGCACTTTACCCTGCCCGGTGGTACCCCGCCTATTTAACTACTGTGACAGTGACCACATACTCCAAGCTACAAGGGCTTGAGGTCCGTGGCTAGTAAACAGCACACCAGTACACATTTATCCGGACTATTCATTAGAAGGTGCAGTGTCATAGGTCCTCCTTCCTGGAAATAAAGAAAACCTTACAAGAGCACCACATGAAGTATGCCACACTCCATTTATAATATGAGGGCACCACTACTTTCTGCATGACACCAGAGGAGGAGGCATGAAACTGGCACGACCAAAAAGGATTTTCTGTCTCGCATAGATCAACAAAAGGATTCAATTCTCTATGGCAACAACAGAAACGCCTCAGAACTCGCAACAAGCATGGACCACAAGGCCTCTCAAAGGAACAAGCATCTAAAGAGCAGGCAAAAGCAGTGAAAGACAGAGAGACATGCTAGAACTCACTCTCCCTCGGAAGCAGAGAGCCGACCAGATGGAGTATCGCCATTGACAGAATCACAATTGGCTGAGATACTAGAAGGATGCCACAGACATCTGAAGAACTGATGTAATGAACGAACACCAGCAGGTTTGGAAGGGGGCAACCACACAGTGCACATGAACCACAAGAGGTGAGCAGGTAATGCTGTAATAACATTTAAAATAGATAGCTGGGGATATGATCCACACAGGCCACAAATGACTCTGAACATTACCCGGGGACCTCCCCAACAATACCTTAACTCACTGATAAATACGTTGTTCTGGTTTTTTATTTGGGTTTTCCTTATCACAGCATATAAGTGCAAATGGACGGTCCTCCACTGATGTACTGGCTTGGGAATGGGAGTTGGATATTGTTACTAATGATTATTTATAGTGTGTGTAAAAGAAGACAATTTGTAATCTACAATGTATGGGGTTTCTTCAATGGCATCCTAATGTGTGGGTTTGACGGGTGGGTGGAAATTGCGGGTGCAATATACACTGGGACGAATCTGTATTTGCCAATATGACCTTAATGAATCAGACACAAACCTCCAAATTAATACTGTTGACTTGAAATAGCCGAGGTTTAGCAGGCTACACTAAAAGTTATTGAGTCCATCAATATCTGTGGAGGCAAAAAATGACTATAGCATTGCTACAAGAAACATGCCTCACATCCCAGACACTAGAATCCACAACTAAACGCTGGAGAGGAACTCTAATAGAAACTACTTACTCTGGCTATGCAATGAGCATTGATATGGATAGCAACTGGCACACTGCTTGAAATTTCACACACTTGCGTTGGCCCAGACGGCCGATATGCTGCACTGGAGGGGTGACTCTATGGGCTCCTGTTAGTGATTTCACTATATGCAGCTAACTCGGGCCAATCGACCTAACTACAATCTCTGGCATCAGCATTACTACACAATACATTAGCCCTGACATATTGGGAGATTTTAAATGTGCTCCTGACTTGTCAAACAATGGCTCATCTCCTCCACTGTAGGGCGCCCACTCGATTAAACTCGCCCATCATCTACGGGCATGGGCAGATAACCTTATTGTACAAGAATCATGGCAAAGCCTTCATCCTACCCTCTGGGAATTTCATACTGCTCTGGACTGCATGACTGCCACAGCAGAATAGATCTCATATAAGGCACGCAGGAAGCTATTGCCAAGGTATCCCAAGCAGAATACCTTGGCCGCACTCTATCAGACCACAGCCCCCTACAACTACAACTGACATGGGGAAGAAGGAACCCTTGTATGCCTACATGGCACATGGCACTGTGGCGCTTCAAGACACCCCACTTTGCTCTTTCCTGTAAGAACACTTTAAACTAATTTTCACAACAACAAAGACCCTGCATCTGGGGCCAAAATAGAATGAGATACATCTATTAAGTATTACGAGTACATATGATAAATGCAGTTTTTGGCACCTGAAAGACCCTCCATAAAGAATTAACTACCTTGGAACTGGAGGTTCGAGAATGCAAGCGAGCATTGCCTGGTGACTAAGCTGTGACCACCTTAGCACAGACTAGATTGAAATACACAACAACACTACAACAACTAGATGCTCTCGACTACAGAGAATACCAAGCTCAGAAGCATATGGAGGGGGATAAAGCAGGCCGCCTATTGGCATGACTTCTCAAAACCGAAT
The DNA here is from genome assembly GCF_964261635.1 of Lissotriton helveticus. Lineage (NCBI taxonomy): Eukaryota > Metazoa > Chordata > Amphibia > Caudata > Salamandridae > Lissotriton > Lissotriton helveticus. The sequence continues at coordinate 461,905,367 of NC_136062.1, forward strand.
CACCTTGGACTCCAATCACAGCCATACATAATAAGGAGGAAAATTTAGTCAACACTCAAGATGTCATTATGCCTTGCTATACAAAGCCCCCCTGCGAACGACCCAAAAGAAACACAGTTATTCTTAGAGAACCGAAATTGTAGATGCCATCCGGCAGATGGCGAGCATCAAGACTACAGGAGCAGATGGTTTTCCAATAGAGTTCTACATAGCCTTCCACACACAATTACCTCCCCGATTGTTCCAAATATATACTGACTCCTATAAGACGGGCGTACTGCCCTCCTCAACCGTGAAGCCATTCTGGTGGTGCTACCTAAACCAGGTAGAGACCCACCGTTGCTTAGCTCCTACCGCCCACTGTGCCTTTTGTATTCTGATTACAAGATATAGGCAAAATTCCGGCCAATCGTCTAATAGCAGTAACCCAATTGCTGGGATATGGTTACCAGAATGGTTTCATTCCTTGCAGAAATACTTTTCTCGACCTACGCAGACTTTTCTTTCTCCTTAACTCAGCGGGCACTGCAGATGTCCCATCCTGGATAGCCTCACTAGATATTCAGAAGGCTCACCTGACACAGTTCTTAGTAACCCTGAGCGTAGTTCGCGTAGTGGCGCTACGCTTAGCTACGTGAAGTGCAATTTGCACTACGCGAGCTACACGAACTGCGTAGTGCACTGTGCAAAATGCTGTTCGCACTGATTACACAGGGCTGGTTGCTTGTCCGCACAGTGCAAACCGCATCTTGCATAGTGCAAGCGCTCGTTTTCTGCCGCTCAAGTAGTTTTCTACTCGAGTGGCAGCTTTCTCAACGCGGACTGGTAGTTTCTCATCACGAGCAGTCGTGAGCATATGCGACCACTCGCAATGAGAAACCTGACTTCCCTGACTTCTCGCCAGGAGGTTTATTTTCCATGCCTGCGATTGGCAACTTGATGTTGCTGATTGCGAACGAGGAAAAAGTCTCACCGGGATGTCATTTTGCTCGCTCGCGGTTGCTTACTTGACCTTAAGGACATCGAGCAAGTAAAAAAATCACCACTATGCTACGCGTGTTTGCAATGTGCTACGCGCAATTTGCGTAGTGCGAAGTAGCGCAAACTTCGCAGACTACGCGAGCGTAGCGTAGTACTTTGCCCGGGGTTAGTTCTTAGTACGTTTGCGGAACTGGTGGATGATTATTGGGGACCTTCTGGTTCCTTTCTCTTTCTATATTAAGCATCCCTCACATGACAACTACATAAGACCTGGACGGAAAACATGAGGAACCAGAGACATCTAAATTGCTCTAAACGTAACTCACCCATGGCCCTGGTTGCCGGTCCAGCACAATGTTATACATATTTATAATACAAGGCACTGCAATCCCGTTAACCTCGCTCCATATCTACTGGGACACAACACTTTCAATACCATTGACAGACAAACAATGGGAACAATGCATGGCAGTGCCTAAAATAATCTCAACAGATGCAAGACTAAAGTACACCCAATTTAATTACCTACATCACATGTATCTCACCCCTCACAGACTAGTACGGATGTACGTGACATCCACAGATCTGTGTCCTAGTTGTTCCAGTGAAGGAGCCACCTTCATGCACTTAGTATGGGTCTGTCCAGAATTCGTAGGATACTGGAAGTTGATAGCAGATACACTCACAGAGGCAGTGGGTAAAGTGATAGCTTTAGATGCCAGACATTTTCTCCTGGGTATCACTAAATGATCATCCAAACGTCAAACCTTAAACAAATTTCTGGACCTCTCCTTAGGATTAGCCAAAAGTAGACCAGTTATGTCCATGACCCCATCCATTCGAGTGTGGCCACGCAAAGCCCTGGTTTCTAAGCACGAGATATCACGTGACAATATACCAGGTCACACATTATTACCTGACCCTCCTAACCAGCAAACAGTAGTTGAAGCAAAATTGTTGAGGGAACCCGCAGGAGTATGCAACACTTCAGAACCAAACAATAGATAAAGAATCGTATGATATGATGAAGACCAAACTCCACATCTCATAGACGTACTATAATTCATGCACTGGTCCCTGCAACTGGAAACCCAACTCACCCACTGCTAAAGACGAAACACAGTACGCACACAAGACACAGTAACCTGACTAAACAGGCAAAAACAAAACAAAGGCAAACATTTATGATACAAATTGTGCCTCTAGTTCTTCTTCTTTTTATTTGTTAGACAACCAAAATATTTCTAAAAATGTATTGTAACACTTGAAAAGTTGAATCTCTCTCTGTAAAGATGTGGAGTGCAATGCATTCCCCAACCTAGGATTAGTTACTATATATATAACCCCTATCTTTTGCTTCATGAAACCATTGTATTGTGAATACTCAAAGTGTAAATGTATAATTTCCCCTGATCTGCGAGACTGGCTTTATCATTTAGTAAATAAATAAAAAAGATTCAAAAACAAAAACAAACACTGTTACATCAGCACTTACACAGACCCATATACAACACTGTCACTGTGGCTCTCGCCTGCACAGGTATACTTACAATGATGCACACCTGAGAGTCTACACAGACACAGAACCACATATAACAGTTACTGCAGCTCTCATCATCACAGGTGTACTTAAAGTGATGCACACCTGAGAGTCTACACCTACACAGAACCATATCTAACACTGATAATATGGCTCTCATCTACACAGGTGTATACACCTGAGAATCCACACCTAAACAGAAGCATATATTTTATCCAATTACATGTGACAGTTTACACCTGCACAGAAAAATATACAACACTGTTACTGCGGTTCTCTCCTGATCCTGCACTCAGCTGTATATACGGTTGTATAACGTTACAACGCATTCCGTTGCAAAGTATGCCTTTACCACTCATGCGTTACAACACGAATGCCATCAACATGCTTATCCTTTACCAGGAAAATGCCTTTAACACGCATACTTTTACAACGATTTTCATTGTTAAACTATGCATGTTAATGGCATTTTCATGTTAAACGATATCACCGATTCCTACAAATGAACCCTAAAAATGTACCCTTAAAATTTTCCCCGGTGCAACACCACCCCCTATTCACCCTTACCTCTCCACTCCAAGCACTTCTGATTTGCGTTTTACGTCGTTAAGAGGAAGCAGAGGTGTCTTTCCGTTTCCTTTAACGACGCCAATTGCCTCCACATATGTTTTCTTCTTTAACTGAAAACGACGGAAACAGGTACGTTTTTTTTCTTTGGGGGGGGGGATGGGGAGGGAAGACCCCTCCCCCACACCCTCTCTTTTAAACCCACAATTTTTTAACCTTTATCACACATGCCTTTACTACGTATCTTGTAGTAAAGTTATGCATGGTAAAGGCTATTCATGGTAACTGTTGTAATGCATGCGTGGTTATGGTTATGTGTGTAAACGGCTGCGTTGTAGTGGCTGTTTCCCCTACATACACCATTGTTAAAGAGGGTCTCACCTGTACAGGTAAGCTCCAGCAGGTGCTCAGCAGACATGTGATCAAAGCCCATCCTCTGCTCTCCATCCTTGGCGTCTGGAGCAGTGCTCAGGTCATGAGAGGAAAATGTTTCTTCTTTCTGGAAGATGTTTTGTTGACCAAATACAAATAAGAGTCTGCAAATCCTCCAATAAATGTTCAGTCCCAAGGATGACACCTCTTTCTTCACAGGTCACAGGGTGGTTCTGTCCTGGAGAGGATGCCCTGGGATCGCCTCCTAGGTGCCAGATCCTGCACCGTGATATATTCTTGTTTGAAAAACTTTCACTCTGTTTTCTTTCTTGTTGGAGGGTGAATTTGTGATTGGACACAGACGCACCTCCCAGGTTTGGCTCCTCAAACAACAACAAAAGTCCTCGAGGCACCGAAAGACCCGGATTGTAGAAAATCACTGGAGACACAAAAAGTGCATCTGATGAGCTGGACTTGCGTCCGAAGAGTAGATTTATTTTTTCAAGCAAAGTTAAGTAGCTTTGTACATGGATCAGAAGTAGACTGTTGTAAGTTGAAGGCAAGGAAGGAGGATGAAAGGAAGAGTGTAGGAACGAAAGGCAGAGTTGACTCCTGCACTGACAAGGCTGAATTTTAGGATGACGGCTGAGTAGGAGGATGAAAGAAAGAGTGAGAGGATGAGAGGAAGACTGAGGGATACGAAAAGCAGAGTAGTGGAATGAAATGCAGGCTGGGAGGATAAAAGGCAGAGTGGGAGGATGAAACGAAGGGTGAAAGGATGAAAGGCAGAGAGGGAGGATGAAAGGCAGAGTGAGAGGATAAAACGAAGGGTGGACGGATGAAAGGCAGAGTGGGAGGATGAAAGTCAGAGTGAGAGGATGAAACGAAGGGTGGAAGGATGAAAGGCAGAGTGGGAGGATGAAACGAAGGGTTGGAGGATTAAACGAAGGGTGGAAGGGTCGCTGAAAAACATAGGAGGAGGCTGAACGAAAGGGAGGAGTGAGGAAAAGAAGGGTGGAAGGCTATATGGACATAAAAAAGATGCAAGGCTGTGGACAGACGGAAGGAAGGGTAGAAGAAAGAGTGAAATGATGGAAGGAAGAGTGTAAGGATGGTTTCACCAGGGACATAGAACCTTCCACCCTCACAAAGGGAATACGGTGCCCCCTTCCTGAATTACATACCTCAATCTCAGCTCAACCTCTCCCTAATAAAGACATTCCCACTCAGTGCACGAGAGCCCGCCCACTGCCTGCCAGCTTTCCACCAATAAGCCCCTTCTTTAACCTCCAGTAATTTGTTTTCCTTCATAGAGCATGCTGTCTTTTGTTTTTTTACGGGTATGTGTAACGGGTGTCATTATAACTAGCGTAATTACTAGTAATCACTGCAATATTACTGGGAATTATGAAGGAAGAGCTTAAAGCAGCATTTACCGCTATCAATCAATCAATCAAAGCATTTATAAAGTGCGCTACTCACCTGTGAGGGTCTCTAGGCGCTAGGGCGTGGGGGGGCGCTGCTACTGCTCGAATTGCCAGGTCTTGAGGTGCTTCCTGAAGCCGAGATGGTCCTGGGTCAGTCGTAGGTGAGTGGGGAGGGAGTTCCAGGTCTTTGCTGCCAGGTAGGAGAATGATCTTCCTCCGGAGGTGGTTCTGCGAATTCGTGGGACGATGGCGAGGGCGAGGCTGGTGGAGCGAAGCTGGCGGGTGGGGGTGTAGAACGAGAGTCGGCTGTTGAGATAGTCGGGGCCCAAGTTGTGGAGCGCTTTGTGTGCGTGGGTGAGCAGTCTGAACGTCATCCTTTTGTTGACGGGGAGCCAGTGGAGGTTTCTTAGGTGGGTGGATATGTGGCTGTGACGAGGGATGTTGAGGGTGAGACATGCGGAGGCGTTTTGTATGCGTTGGAGTAGAGTCTGAAGTTTGGCGGTGGTTCCTGCGTACAGGGCGTTCCCGTAGTCCAGTCGGCTGGTGACGAGGGCCTGCGTGACAGTCTTTCTGGTTTCGGTGGGGATCCATCGGAAGATCTTTCGGAGCATTCGCAGGGTGTTGAAGCATGAGGATGAGACGGCGTTTACTTGTTTGGTCATCAAGAGGGAGGAGTCCAGGATGAAACCCAGGTTGCGTGCGTGGTCCGTGGGTGTTGGTACGGTTCCCAGCGCCGAGGGCCACAATGAGTCGTCCCAGGCAGATGGGGATTGTCCGAGGATGAGGACCTCTGTCTTGTCTGAGTTTAGCTTGAGACGGCTGCGCTTCATCCAGTCTGCTACCTCTTTCATTCCTTCCTGGAAGTTGGTTTTGACGGTGGCTGGATCCTTGGTGAGGGAGAGTATTAGCTGGGTGTCATCGGCATAGGAGATGATGTTGATGTTGTGTTTTCGTGCGATGGTGGCGAGGGGGCTCATGTAGATATTGAAGAGTGTTGGACTGAGTGAAGATCCTTGAGGTACGCCACAGATGATCTCAGTGGGCGCGAACCAGGAGGGAGGCGGACTCTTTGGGTTCTGTCGGAGAGGTACGAGGTGATCCATTCCAGGGCCTTTCCTTGGATTCCAGTGTTGCTGAGGCGGTGTATTAGGGTGCGGTGGCATACGGTGTCAAATGCTACTGAGAGGTCCCGTCTGTTTCTCCGTTGTCTATCAGGGTTCTGATGTCGTCGGTGGCTGCGATGAGGGCGATCTCGGTGCTGTGGTTGGCTCGGAATCCGTACTGGGAGGGGTCGAGCGAGTTGTTGTCCTAGAGGAAAGCAGTCAGATGTTTGTTGACAGTCTTCTCGATGACTTTGGCCGGGAAGGGGAGAAGAGAGAAGGGAGATGGGACGGAAGTTCTTGAGGTCCTTTGGGTCTGCTGTGGGTTCCTTCAGGAGGGCGTTGATCTCTGCGTGCTTCCAGCTCTCAGGGAAGGTTGCTGACGTGAAGGAGCTGTTTATGACGTTCCGCAGGTGGGGTGCGATGGTGGTGCCGGCTTTCTTGAAGATGTGATGGGGGCATGGGTCGGTGGGGGAGCCGGAGTGGATGGTGCTCATGACGTGGATAGTGTCTTCACTGCTGATGGGGGTCCAGGAGTTGATGTGGGGGTCGCTGGTTTGGTGTCCGGAAGTGGAGTTTGGGGTCCGAAGCTGTCGTGTAGGTCTGTGATTTTTCGATGGAAGAACGTGGCGAGGGAGTCGCAGAGGTCTTGTGAAGGGGTGATGTCGTTGTTGCTGGCATTGGGGTTGGAGAGCTCTTTTACGATGCAGAAGAGTTCCTTGCTGTTATGGGTGTTGTTGTCCAGTCGCTCTTTAAACGATGTCCTCTTGGTGATTCGGATCTGCTATTGGTATTCGCAGGTAGCGGCTTTGAGGGTTGTCAGGTTTTCAGTCGTCCGTTCTTGGCGCCAGGTCTTCTCGCGTGTTCGGCAAGATCCCTTTGTGGCTTTAAGGGCGTCTGTGAACCAAGAGGGTCTTCTGGTGGTGGTCTTGCCGTGGGGGGTTTTCAATGGAGCGAGGTTATCAGCGCAGTTGGTGATCCACTGTGCGAGGTTGAGAGCTGCGTTGTTGGTGTCTGGTATATTAGTGTCGGCAGGTGGGTTCTGGCTCAGTGACGTGGTGAGCTGGTCAGCGGTGGTTTTGCTCCAGCATCTGCGGGGGATCCGATGCGTGTTGTGGTGAGATGTAGTCTTCTTGAAAGTGAAGTGTATGCAGCTGTGGTCGGTCCAGTGTAGTCCTGTGGAGCGGTTGAAGGCGACGTGGTTACTGGCAGAGAAGATGGCGTCGAGGGTGTGGCCAGCGAGGTGTGTGGGGGTGTCCACCAGTTGCTTGAGTCCGAGGTTGGCGAGCAGGGTGGTGGTAGCGTTGTCGTTGCTGTTCTCTAGGTGGAAAGTTCAGGTCTCCTAGGAGGATGTATACTGGTGAGGCTAGCGATGGTTTCACTGAATTCTGTGCGTGGGCTCGGGGGTCTGTAGATGAGTGTTCCTCAGAGGGTGGTCTGGGGGTCGATGTGGATGTGGAAGTGTAGGTGCTCGGCAGAGGAGATGGGGTCTTCGGCGTTGGTCGGGATGCTGATGGTGTTTCTGTAGATGATGGCGATCCCTCCTCCTGTTTTGTTGATGCGTTCCTTCCGGGTGATTTTGTAGCCGTCCGGGATGGCTATGGCGATGTCGGGGGCTGAGGAGGCGTTCATCCAGGTTTCTGTGAGGAAGGCGACGTCAGGTGTTGTGTCGAGGAGGTCCAGAGTTCGATGGCGTGCTTGTGAACGGAGCGGGTGTTGAGGAGGATGCACTTGAGGTGGTTGTTGTTGCTGATTGCTTTGGCAGGCAGGGTACGGGGTCTGAGGCAGGTGAATTTGCAGGCTTGACAGGTGAATGGTCCGTAGGTGCGTCTAGGGGTGGCTTGGTAGCAGGCAGGCGGTCGTTCGGTGTTGAGTGCGTTGAGGGCGGCGCTGTCGTATGTCAGTCGGTTGGTCTAGGTCTGGCGGGGTGCAGGGGTTCTGGCACTGGGCGCAGTCCAGGTGCGGACGGGCTTGCCTTTGGCGTGCCTTCGGTGCGCCATCGGCGCAACCGCTGCGCACGTCCGCTGCTCTTCCGCGCGGTCTCCTCCATATATGGCTAAGTAGGAAGGAGGAGCAGCTGGGAGGCGGGAGCGGGGCGGCGAATGGGCGTAGGGGAAGCGAGTACAGAAGGAAAAAGGGGCGGGCCCGCAGGGGAGCAGCGGAGGGGAGTGGGGGGGTACAAAGCGGGAAAAATACAATCACGGGCAGAGCGAAATGAAAATAAGAAACAGGCAGAGCAACAGTGGGCACAAACAGATGCAGGGGCACAGAACAGCAAACACAAAATACTTATGGTGCAGGGGCAGCGTCAAACTAGCGGAAGCAGCTGTGAAGTCCTAGGAACACACGGGGAGCCGTGCGGTGGTGGAGCGGCCGGCCCTGCGAGCTATTATCTTAATGCAAAATGTACCCTTGTGTCCAAAATGACAATAGCACTACATGCTCCAGGACACACCCAGCCAGCACTTTTGCCCAGAATTATTCTTATTCAATCTGGAGAAAATGCATAGTTTCAGAAATTTTGCATCACAAGAGAGATGTGTAATTGTTGAAATTCTTCCAATTACGCTAGGGTAATTACATTTTGGCCCAGGCTTGTTCATTCATGGTTTATGATGTGTTTTCTTTTCTTTTCATAGATAATTGCGTCTTCTGTTTTCTGTTTTCTTCTGTTCTACTATGTTTTCTCCCAAAGTGTATAATAATATCTTCTGTTTTCTTTCGTAGTGCATGATGTTGTCCTAAATGGTCCATAGAGTCTTTTTGCTTCGGTTTGCAGGTTCTTTGACTACTGGCCTTTCTCTGTTTCCTTACAAGCATCGTGTGCTAGTTTATGCCTATTTTATTCCCCAATCTTTTGCTGCATATGGAGTTATACAGGCCTCTGCCAGTGCACCACCCCACTGACATACACACCCTCCAGCTGTTCCAGTACTGGACACACACACACAGTACTGCCACTGCACCTCACCACTGACATACACAACCTCCAGCTGTTCCAGTACTGGACAGACACATAGCTCTGCCAATGCACCTCAACACTGACATTCACAACCTCCAGCTGTTCCAGTACTGAACATACACAAAGCTATGCCAATGCACATCAACACTGACATACACAACCTCCAGCTGTTCCAGTACTGAACATACACATACCTCTGCCAATGCACCTCAACACTGACATATACAATCTCCAGCTGTTCCAGTACTGAACATACAGAAAGCTCTGCGAATGCACCGCAACACTGACATACACAAACTCCAGCTGTTCCAGTGCTTGACATACACATAGCTATGCCTATTCACCTCAACACTGACCCGCACAACCTCCAGCTGTTCCAGTACTGAACATACACAAAGCTCTGCGAATGCACCGCAACACTGACCTACACAAACTCCAGCTGTTCCAGTGCTTGACATACACATAGCTATGCCTATTCACCTCAACACTGACCCGCACAACCTCCAGCTGTTCCAGTACTGAACATACACAAAGCTCTCCCAATGCACCTCAACATTGACATACACAACCTCCAGCTGTTCCAGTACTGAACATACACATACCTCTGCGAATGCACCGCAACACTGACCTACACAAACTCCAGCTGTTCCAGTGCTTGACATACACATAGCTATGCCTATTCACCTAAACACTGACCCGCACAACCTCCAGCTGTTCCAGTACTGAACATACACAAAGCTCTGCGAATGCACCGCAACACTGACCTACACAAACTCCAGCTGTTCCAGTGCTTGACATACACACAGCTATGCCTATTCACCTCAACACTGACCCACACAACCTCCAGCTGTTCCAGTACTGAACATACACAAAGCTCTCCCAATGCACCTCAACATTGACCTACACAACCGCCAGCTGCTCCAGTACTGAACATACACAAAGCTCTGCCAATGCCCCTCAACACTGACATGCAAAAGCTCCAGCTGTTCCAGTACTAGACATACACATAGCTCTTCAAGTGCACTCCAGCACTAACATGCAAAACATGCACCCATGTCGGAGGATGAGGCATGGGAGGTCCTGGTACAGAACAACTGGTGGGCATAGACGTCATATTGGCCAAACTTAGGCTTTTGTGCTATTGATCATAGATTTGCTGCCCTAGCCAGATGACTGGATACCATGGGCGGATGATTCGACCGCCAAGAGAAAAGACTGGATGCCGCGGAGGGGCAGGTGTTGGTTCTGGAGGACGGGTCTGGGCAGACCCCAAATCGCTTGGAGAGAATGGAAAAACTGCTGAAATCCGTGGCCATTAAAAACAAAGACTTCGAGGCACAAGTTAGGCACAATAACCTACACATCATAGGTATTGCAGAATCCACTAACACGGTACACTTAGATCAGTTTGTTGAGAGACGTTTGTGATGGGGTGGGCACACCGCTCATTAGGCCCTGCCCCAATCGTGAATGCCCCCTGAGGCAGACTATTACAAGACTGCTTAACTAAACTGGTCCATTACAATGGCAGGGCTCCACAATTTCCCTCTTCTCTGACTTCATCATAGTGGTGCAAGAAGTACATAAAACATTTGCAGATGTCAAGTCAATACTGCGAAATGCTGGGGTAGTGTTATGGAATGATATACCCTGCATGTCTCAGGGTTGATGTGGATAGTAAAGCCACTTCTTCAATACCCCGACTGCATAACAACCCTCTGGAGACATTGCGACCATCACGGTGTTCTACCCCTGATTGATCTCCTCTGGACTTACATACAAGCGCTAGTGGGGATCTCTTCATACAGGCTGATGCTTGCAAGCTATTACCTACCTATGTCTTGTGGCACATGGCGTCATCACGTTTATGCTCCTTTGAATAAGCCGGGCAGGACCGCTTAAACTCTCGATCTCATGCCTTCCATTTCTATCAGAACTCATACCAAGACATTTCCAGAGGGAATAGATTGCGCCTGGGCATCTGTTGTGGCGTTTCCCACCCCCAGTGGTATACACACCTATGATAACAGTTTTCTTTCTATGTCTTATTGAGATTTGTTGTTTTGGGATTCGCCGGGCCCATGAATACCTGGTGTGGGTACAATGGTGGGGGTTAATTCAATTGTTGGCTTTCATATTCAGTTTTCCTTGAAATCCCAATGCTACCACAAGTCATATGCTTTGAACACTTCAACTGACTTACAGGTATTTATACATGACTTGCACACGCCCCCTTGAGCCAGGGTCGATAAAAAGTCCAGTATGTCTTGGAACATCAGAAGCCTCAATAATAAACATAAAGGCAGACAAGTCCAGCAGGTCCTGGCAAGTCATGGTGAACTGATTTTCTTTCTGCAAGAAAGGTAGCTCCCGTCTGGGGCTCACAACACTATTTTTCCTGTTACAGCATTTATTCCAGAGATTTGCATCCTAATTTATAAAAACGTTGTATTCCACCACACACAATCCATCATGGAAGAACAGGGCAGATATGCTTTGGTCACTGGTACGCCAGTAGATGACACTGGCTAATATATGTGCCCTGTTACAAGGATTTTACTAAAAATCAGAACTATGCCGGGGATCTCAGGACATCAGCATGGAGGTACACAGTCACCTTACCACATCAGTACCTACGGCCCCACATCCAGACTAACTCTTAGTGCTCTACCTCCTCTCCTAACCTTCCAGAGAGAGTGGTTACCTAGCACCCCGAACACAAACAGGCTGAACTACCTCAAAAGTCGCAGTAACAAGTCCTCACTTTTTTTTCTCACTTACAAATGTACACAATAAAGGGAAAGAGACATGTGGAAAGATTACAATATTTATTGAAACTAGCATGCTCTATCATGCAAAAACCGTGCTGTAATTTGGAGACCTTCTGAAAGTCAATAATTTGTGATTAGCACAACTAATAAACTGCACACAATAAAAGCCCTTTCATAGTGAATGACAAATCAGCTGAAGCCTGCACTTGCTATGGAAAAAATATATTACACTAAAGATCTCTTGGATTAGTACCGGACCCCATTCCCTAGAGTCATAATCAGTTGGTCTACATATCAGGCTCGTAGCTTGTTCATCTCAAGACTTCTTCTCTGCAAGCGTCGTTGGGCTCTGTTTTTAGAAATGCAAGTGTTGACTTATATGATAAGACTTGTTCTGTTAAAAAAACAGCAGATGGATTTATCTATGGTGTCAAGGTGTTAGTGTCTGACCCCAGAAAAATACACAGCAGAATGTCGTTTGGCCTTACACGATGTACAGAGTAAACCCCAGCAGAAGAACAGAATAATAATACATGTGCATCTTATTTTAAAAATTACAACGTGGCGCAAAAACAGGTTTTTTACTGCGTAACATGTGCAAAGCATAGCAGCCTTTTATGAATGTGCTTGGGCTAACATAAAGGAAAACTACAGTGGACCTTATAGGGGACTCACAACTGGTGTTAGAGTTTAAGTCCAACATCTTCCCTACTGATACACTGACTAGAGCTGGAATAGTAATTTATACTATTCCAAAGTTCAGCGCACCCTAAGGCAAGGCGTTGTAACGAGAAGCATGGTAAAGAAACTAGTAGTGACGTCACAGTCAGGGTACTGACTGCAGTGTAAAGGCATGCGTGGTAAATGCATGCAGGGTTCCATCATACAACCGGCCCAATACCAATGATTGCAAGGAAAATCATCCTTTAGTGTATTAGGTGGGAAATGGGGCACACAGGCTAACATAGGGGTTAGACTGATCAAAACAGAGCTATTGTAAGTAATGTGTAACCAACCTTTTAGCGGATATAGTGGATAGTGGCTGACAATGGCCACTTCCAAGACTCTGACGCAAACAGACAGGTTTGCTTTTGGTGCTCCAGCAGCACACCCACTGCACGGGTCCACTCTGCATCCCCCAACACCTCCGCTTAAATAAATGTGGCCAAGAAAAAGACTAGTGTTACAGCAAACAATTGTTGGACAGCATGCTGACAATGCAAACATTCTCCCCCAGTCAAAAGATCTGGGTTAAATCCATCGTTTTTTTTGCCCACTACGCCACCCCAGTTTGGACCCAGCCATATGCAAATCAAGGTATGTCACCCTTCTTCAGCCAGGCTAGCTCGAATCCAGTGGCGCAGTGAGCAAGGAAAAGGATTAGAGCATGCACAGCCCAAAATAGCACCTCTAGATGTCTCAAATAGGGAAAAAAGGCTAAGAAACGAACAAAGTGCCAACAGTCTTTATTAGCTGTTCTCAACTCCCTTTTAAGCCCCGCAAAGTTTTCAAATTCCCCTCGAGTTCCTTTTCAATGTGCAAGTTAGCAAAATGGGCTAAGAAATTAAAAACACCTAAGACGATCAGCAGGTAAACATGAAAATGTACAGGTGCAGTCCAGCCCTAATTGCCAAACCAGGCCCTCTCTTAACCCCTTCGCTCGTCATGAGGTACGCCTCTCGTACGCTCATGACGAGCTGAGCTCGTCATGACCCGCGGGTTTTTAAAAACTTCAGAGCACAGCGGGAAAATGCGCCGCATGCATGGAGTTCACTGGAACACAAGCTGAACACAACAGTTCGGGTTGGACTGTTTCCATGAGGAAGAGGGTCAAGACTGATTTGCATATGGTTGGGTCCAAACTGAGGTGGCTTGGTGAGTAAAGAACGATGGGTTGAAGTGCTACCCCGAGCTATTGCCAGTGGTTAGACCTATAGCAAGCAGCCTCCCATCACCTTTTTTGTGTTTCATCCTTTTTCACAAAACCTCAGGTTCTGGAGCCAGGCTGAGTTGACCAGCGGATGTTTTTTTCTATGATCTGTATATGCTTGGCCCCAACAAATATCTCCCTCCATAACCTAGAGAGTTTGAACACCGAAGTGTAAATCTTTAGAAGCCCTCCCACCTGACACATGAGCTTAACCAAATATACGACTACTGAAAACTGGTCAGATTTATCAATCTCTCACACAACGCAGCAAGACAACTTGATGTGCTGTGTTGCGGTGTGTGAAGGAGAGAGCATGGGAGTGTGCCAGATTTACCAATATATGGTGCATTCCTGCTCTTTGCTTGTCCTGGAGCACAATCTCCTGCATAGCGCCAATGCAGGCAACTTTGTGCCATGTATCAAGGGGCCTGCATTGTAAGCAGGGTTGTTTTTGTGTAGGATGGAACACATTCCTGCACAAAAACAATCCTGTGAGGCTGGTTGCCTCTTTTAAAGTATTATGCAAAATGTATCACACTTATAAAGAGGAAACAACGAAGACAAATAAAGATATTCCTCCCATTGCGCCTACCACTTGTAGGCGTTGCATGTTAAAACATTCAGAGATGTACTAGCCTTGGTAAATTTGGGAATGCAGCAAAATCAATAGGTCGATGCATGGGAACACCCATGCTCTACCCGTGGAATGCCGCCACAGGCCAGGTAAATGCAAGTCAGTGCTATGCACTGCTTTGCGTTACTGCAGTTTAAGCAAGTAACTCAGGGCCAGGTAAGGTGTCTTTGCGTTTCTTGGTAAATCTAACCTTAGTATTGCATTGCCCTTAAAGGTAATTGGTCATAATATCGAAATTGCAATATCGACTGACAGTAATATCGATTTTTTTTAACTATAATACCACTGTATTGATGTATTTTATATCGATGAGAAAAATATCGGTTTTTTTTGTTAAATGTCGAAGTATGAAATATCAAGTCAAAAATATCGTTTTTAGTGTAAAAAATATTTTAAAAAACAAAATAGAAAGTACAAAATATTGTTTTTTGAAAATGTTGAAATAGTATTTTTTTATATTAAAATATTGTTCGTCTTTTTGTATGGATAGTTGTAGTAAAATATATTAAAATAATTAATTGTAATCTAAATTTTAGGAGCAGGATGTGGGATGTTGGATTATTAGGGGATAAGGGTGGGAAGTGTTTTAGCGAGAGGTAGTGGCGTGCCGACAAGCTCAATCACCAGTAGTTTTTGCTAATTGTGCTAATTTGCACAGACCTGAATTGTTCATTTTTAAATCGCTTTTAGGATTGTGTTAAATTTTAACGTGCCTAGAATTATTATGTGTCCGTTTTGCTCACTGACATTTAAAATAATTTTTTGATGCGTGAGTAGATTGTGGTGTATCCACCCCCTGATTACCGTCACGGATCTCTGGTCCATCACTGCTAGAAAGTGCCGATTGCACGGAGGGTTGTGACTCCGCCCTTGATCCTCCACACTTCCGGGGCCCGCAATTTTATTTAATGTGCTTGTGTGCCCCGACGTGCAGCGAGAGGTAGTGGTGTGCCGACAGGCTCTGTGACCAGTCGTTTTTGATAATTTTTCTAATTTGTACAGACCTAGATTGTTCATTTTTAAATGGCTTTTAGGATTGCTCAATTTTACCTGGCCTCCTTGAGCACAGAGGCCCCTATCAAAACGGTCTGGTCAGACCATTGATTAATCCCATTTTGTTTTAGATTCAGTAGACATAGTCAGAGCAAGGGTAACCAAGCCTATATTAAACAAAGCTGGAAAAACCTAACAGCGGCGGTGTTGGACCCTATTTTACATGCCAGCCAACCAGCACTTTCTTCCGAGCCTAACATTGATTCCAGAGCTTTAAATCTGTGGATTGCAACAGCTGTCGAGGCTGCAGCTCCTGCCAAAAGCTGCCATACAATCAAGGCTCTACCCATCTGCCCCGTGGTTCACGGAGGCACTTAGGTCAGCCAAGAGCAGCTGTAACTGACTGGAACGGCAGTGGAGGTCAGGCTACAGTGAGCCTGCCAAGAACATCTATCGAATTGCTCTGAAAGAACTCCACAGCATGATTAGGGTAGCCAGAAGACAGTACTTGGCTGATTGCATTTATAAGGCTGACACCTCAACCAAGGAGGTATTCAAAGTTGTCAATTCCTTTCTTAAACCCAGGGCTGTGGAGTCCACTGTGCAACCTTCTGTTTCCTTGTGTGAAAGTATCTACGTCTTCTTCGACAATAAAATCCAGGAAGCTCATAAATCTTTTTTAGGTTCGGCGGTGATGGAGAAATGTCACAGGAAGGTAGCTAGAGTTAGAGAGCCGTCCTTTATGGCATTTTCCTGTATCTCCCAACAAGACCCTCAGGCAGAAATTGCGAGGTGCAAGTAGGGGGCACCGGATGATCCTTGTCGACCCAAACTCTGGCATGTGGTGGCTCATTCCCTTTCGTACACTCTGACACACATCTGGAACTCCTCCATGACGACTGGCACTTTTCCAGATACCTGGAAACTTGCTACTCTCTTCCCAGTAAGGAAAAATTCCTGGGGATCTGACCAATTATAGGCCCATCTCTTTGCTACTTTCACCAGCAAAGATGCTGTAAAAAGCACTGGTGCAGAGGCAACTGTCCAGATTTATTGAGAGGGAGGGCATCATGCATGACACCCAATCGGCTTTTAGGTCGGGTTTTAGTACGGAGACAGTCCTCCAGGAGGTGGGGGAGCAAGTTAGAGAGGCAGCAGATTCAGGGGCGTCCGCGATGTTGGTGCTCCTGGATCTGTCAGCTGCTTTTGATACAGTTGACCACATCTTGCTAGCTGAGAGACTGCAGGAGATTGGCATTGGAGGCACGACTTTGGCGTGGTTGAAATCCTACCTGGCTTAGTACACACATAAGGTTGCGCTCCAGCCATTTCTATCTAAGCCAAAACAGCTCTGGTGTGGAGTCCCTCAGATGTCAGCACTACGCCCTCTCCTGTTTAATCTTTATCTGGCTCCTCTGTTCACCTTGATAGCCAACTGGGGGATACAAGCTATCTCCTATGCGGATGATACACAGTTGGTTTTCACTTTAAAGAGCAGGCCGAGGACGCCTTTGAAAACGTCAAGGGGTGCCTGAAATATATTGCTTTGTGGATGAACAACAACCAGCTCAAGCTCAACGCAGGAAATAAAGAGGTGCTGTTCTTCGGAAAAGGCCACCTCCAGCCCCGACCTCTGGTGGCCTATTGAAATGGGCCCCTCACCTTTACCGGCTGATTGTATAAAAAATGTGAGTGTGAAGTGGGAGACTGACTTTTTTTTGCAGCTCAGATACATCAGGTGACCATGACCTGCTTCTTTCAACTGAGAAATTTGAAGACATTTCTACATCTTCTGCCAGAGGAGTGCCAGAAAAGCATAGTACATGCCTTAGTGACATACAGGCTGTACTATGCAAATGGCCTCTACCTGGGTCACCCTGATTACTTGATTAAGCGCCTGCAGACGTTGCAAAATGCGGCTGCGAGACTAACCGTGAGCATGTCTCTCTTCATCTAAAAGTGCTTCATTGTCTTCCAGTTTCAAAAAGAAATAAATTTAAGGCCTTGACGTTGGCATACCGTGCCTTTCATGGCAACTGCCGTAGATACTTAAAAAACAGATTACGTAGTTATCCACAGTCCAGACCCTTGAGGTCCAATTTGCAAAATTTACTGTGCATCCTCCATTTCAAAAAGGTGCGAATGAGGGGCAGATCTTTTAAGCTCAGCGCAGCAAAACTGTGGAACTCTCTGCCGAGTAATTTCCGAACCATAGGAACAGAGTCCTTCAGCAAAATGATAAAAACCAGACTGAGGGCCCGTGGGCCTGACCTGAATTGTCTAACGCTGGACTACCGTTCGCTCAGCGACGGGACACCTCTGTTTGAGGTAGCTGTTGCACTTTATAAGTGTCAGTATTATTATTATTATTATTTTAAAATATTAGTTTAACAAAATGTACAATTGAAATGTGAAATGTCATTTTAGGAGCAAAATGTTGGGTTATTAGGGGATAAGTGTTTTAAAAATATTAGTTGAAAATTAAAATCGGAAATTTGAAATGTTGTTTTAGGTGCGGGATGTTTTTTTTAGGGGATAAGGGTTGGAATTGTTTTAAAAATAATTAGTCTAAAATTTACATTTAAATTGTTGTTTTAGGAGCGGGATGTTGGGTTGTTAGGAGATACAGGTGGGAGCGTTTTAAAAATATTAGTTTAAAATTTAAAAAGAAATTTACATTTGAAATGTTGTTTTAGGAGTGGGATGTTGTGTTAGTAGGGGATAAGGTTGGGGAGTGTTTTAAAAACAATTGTAAATTTGAAATATTTTTTTTATTTAGAACTGAAATTATAGATTTTGTTTTGGGATTTAAATGTTGAGTTATTACGGGATAAGTGTGGGGAGTATTTTTAAAATAGAAAGAAATTTTCTAAAAATTTGGAAATTCAAATTTAAATTTTTAAATGTAGTAGGTGTGGATTGTTTTATTACGGGATAAGGATGTGGTACTAGTTTTTTACATTTTATCAAAATATATAGATCTATATTTAAAAATTGTTTTTTGGAGTTGGATGTAGTGTTTTGGGATGATGTGGATGGGGTGTTTAAAAAAATATAAAAATAAATATAGAAATTCAAAAGAAAAAATGATGTACATTTTAATTTGTAAAATAAAAAATGTGTATTTTTTGTTAGTATTTCTACATTTAATTTTTAAAAACATTTAATTAAATTACATTTTTTGAAATTTTTATTAAAAAATGTATTAATATATATTTAATTATATTTATATTAAATTTAGGAGTCTTTCTAAAAATGTTATACCTATTTATTAAAACATGTATAAAGTACTGTAGGAATACTTTATATTTAGTTTATTGTTGAAATTTTAATATTATCTAAAAGTATTAATTTTAAAATAATTTACATAATATAAAGTTTAAAGTTAAACATGTTCCTTGAATTATTAATAATTGTAGTGAGAATATTGAATTTAATATCTTTGGTGTTCTTTGCCTTCCCTCATGTAATAGAAAGTACAGTGTGAATAGTTAATTATATCGGTTTATTGGCCATGACCTTCCCTGATTTAATAATAACAGGAGTAGGAATACTCAATTACATATCTTTAGTGTCCAGCAACTTCTCTGACTTAATACTGACTGGAGTGGGAATAGTAAATTATATATCTTTAGGGTCCAGCACCTTCCCTGACTTAATACTGACTGAAGTGGGAATAGTAAATTATATATCTTTAGTGTCCAGCACCTTCCCTGACTTTATACTGACTAGAGTTGGAATAGTAAATTATTATTATTTTTTTATTTTAGTGATTTTATATACATACAGCAAAACAATTGTTATGTGGGTTTTCAGGCCCTTGAGGATACAGTGCTGTTTATAGGTTAATGGTAGGATTAAGGATAGAGGAGTGGAGGAAAAGAAAAGTAGGAATAAGTGTAGGAGAAGGCTAGGACAGGCGTAAATTAAACAATACCGTTTGGACTGTCTGTGGCAAGTTCTGTCTCACCAACCGGTCTGTTTGACTTACTTCCAGTTACATTGTGGAGTTCATTATGGTGGTTCATACGGGATCAAGTGTTTGTCCAGGGTTTCCCACAGGCCCCTATATCTTTAGTGTCCAGCACCTTCACTGACTTAATACTGACTGGAGTGGGAATAGTAAATTATATATTTTTGGTGTCCAGCACCTTCCATGACTTACTGGCTGGAGTGGGAATAGTAAATTATATATCTTTAGTGTCCAGCACCTTCCCTGACTTAATACTGACTGGAGTGGGAATAGTAAATAATATATCTTTAGTGTCCATCACCTTCCCTGACTTAATACGGACTGGAGTGGGAATAGTAATTTATATATATATATATATATATATATATATATATATATATATATATATATATATATATATATATATATATATATATATATATATATATATATATATATATATATATATATATATATATATATATATATATATATATATATATATATATATATATATATATATATATATATATATATATATATTTTTTTTTTATATATATTTCGAAAAAACTTTTCGTTTGATGCTTTGATAAAGGAAACAAAATGGACTCCACTTAAATATGTGCTTCAGTTATTTTTATTTGGTGCTAGTTGCCGCCACGACGAGTTTCGGGCTACATGGAGCCCTTGATCACATAACGTGCTCAACATTTTTTCTGTTTTTAAAGTGACACCGTTCAAAGTGAGTAATAAAGTTCAGAAACAGACTTACATGTAGTTTTTGGAATTCCACATTTCAATTATCATGGTGTTTTAGTACATATTTATAGATGTTCCATTGCTATAGCTTATGCAATATTATTATTCATAAATATGCATAAAATTCCATTTTAATAAACATAATAAAAACAGATATTAAAAAAGAATACAGATCTTGGCACCGTAATTTGATCGAAATACTTCATTTGCTAACTGCTTAAATGCACCTTTTACCATATAATTGTCAATACTTGTGAATCTTTATATGATATTCAAATAACTCAAACAATACCTGTATAAATACATATTGTTAAAAACACACCAGATAAGAATTTCATCATATCGAAATGTTCTTGTTTTTTATAGTTCTTACTCAAAATTCGATCTGAAAATAAAGTATGTTTGCCTATGTGTTCCCTTTATTTGCCCATTCTGAACTATTTTAGGGTCCAAACTATGTTTCCTGTATTGGGGTCCCAAGGTACAGTACATGATATGTGCAAAATGAGCTTATAAAAAGTGCATAAAGTGCAAATCAGTAAATAAATTTCATTTATGAATTAACCATAAAGTGTCACGTGCTTAGTGCAATATTTATTTTAACATACCATGAGCCTATGGAACTACTGCTAAAAACAGATTTATTTACAGGGGGTAAAAGAGACAGACCAAAAATTATTTCATGTATTTACAAATTTCTATTTTTCATAATTAAAATGTTATTACAGCCATGTATATAGATCCTCAGTTGTTTTTAAGCCATGTGGACTCTTGGGGGTCCATTAGGATGACGGGCGGCGGGGATTGGGACCGCCCACCATAAGGGCGGGGGTCCCGTGGGGGGCATTAGGATGTGCCTGCCACATTGGCAGGCACATCCTGCATTTCTAGCATTGTGGCGGGCGGTGCTTTCAGCCCCGCCCGCCACAATGATAGAAATGCATTTCAGCATTTGCATAAACAAAGCAGCCCCCACCCCTCCTTCACTCTGGGGGCCCGCAGGGAGAGTGAAGACCGCATGCCTTTCCGTGGCGGCATTGCCGCCACGGAAAGGCATGACTGACAGCCCATACTAATATGGCTGGCGGTGTCTATGAGACACCGCCACCATATTAAACATTCTCCGCAGCGGACGGTCTTTCCGTCCGCCGCGGTCCCCGCCGCCATACTAATATGGCGGGGGAAATTCGGGAATGGATGTCGGGCGGATTGCCTCCGCCAGGCCGGCGGTGGCTACCGCCAGCCTGGCGGGAGGCAATCCGCCCGACATCGTAAAGGGCCCCTTGCTGTCTAGCTCCAAGATATATTTTGTCTCCAGTCTCCCGAGTACTGCGTCTCCATTTCCTCCTCATCTCAACGGAGGAACATTATCAATTACGAAAATACTTAAACTGATTCAAATTTTTATTGTGTATTTCGTTGAAGTGTTGGGATTCTGGATAGGAGCTATCATTGTTGGTAAATGTTGCAGGACCCTCTTATGAACTTGGAGACGGGTGCTACCAACATATCTTAGTCCGCACGTACATTTCGAGTACATAAACTGCGAATTCAGATTTGCAAGTTAGCAGTTTGTTGATATTCCAGGGCTTGTCATTAAACGGTGTATGGAATGAGGTCTTATTTTCTCCATATTTACATGCTTTGCAGGTTGTACACAGCACAAAGCCTTTACGTTTTGTAAGCCAGTTGGTGTTAACAGAAACTTCAGGGCTACTACTAACTAAATAATAATAATAATAATAATAATAATAATAATACCTTTTATATAGCGCCTGGTTACACTAGGAACAGTGTGTCCCCGCGCTTCCTAGTCACTAGTACTGCATGCTTTTCGGTAAGTGATGACAGGAGAAGCTGGCATTTTGTCCCCTATTGTTGGGTCACTCCTTACCAAGTGCCAGTTCTTTTTGATTATTTTCACTAAGCTATTCCTTTGTTTGTTGTATGTCAGGATAAGCCTAGGACTAATAAGCAAGTTATCTTTTTTTGCAGACTGTTTTATTTTACTACGTGAAGGTTTAAATAGTAAATCCCTTCTAGACATGGTGCGTGCAATGGCTTGATCTATGATCTTATGCCCATAGCCTCTTGCAACAAATTTCAATTTACATTCCTGTTGCACGATTTCTAAATCTTTATCCTTACTATACAACCTACGAATGCGCAACATTTCAAAATACGGTATACTTTGTATTGTATGTTGTGGATGGAAGCTACTTGAATGTAAGATTGTGTTCCCTGCCGTATGTTTACGGTGTATTCGTGTATGCAACCTCTTCTCATGCACATATACTTCTACATCAAGAAAACATATACGTTTTGCCCTTATGTCAAATGTGAGTTGCAAACTCAAATCATTATTGTTGAGTTCACAGATAAAATTCTCAGCATTTGTGTCTCCCAGCCATATTAAAACAGGTCATCAATAAAACGAACCCACATAATCACATTTTCTGTCCAATATTTACTTTGTTGTATTTTAACAACCTTCTCCTCCCACCACCCCATATGGAAGCAGGCGTAGCTGGGCGAAAAACTCGCGCCCATCGCTACGCCTCTCTCCTGGTGGTATATCTGCTGTTCAAACATGTAGAAGTTGTTATTTAGACAGAAGTTTATAAGATCAATCAATAACTTATTATGTGTGTGAAATTCAATGGGCCTTATGCCCAAGAAATAATCAATTGCTTTGAGCCCATCCCTATGATGAATTGAGGTGTATAAGTTAGACACATCCATTGTTATCAAGACATAGTCATCTTCCCATTGGAAGTCATGCAACGGACTTAAAAAGTCTGTGGTGTCCTGTACATATGACGGTAAAGGCTTCACGTGTTCTTGTAAAAACGAGTCTATATATATTGATACATTTTCCAATAAACTTTCCTGGCAGAAATTATTGGTCTGCCCGGAGGTTTTGTGATTTGTCCTTAAGAATTTTTGGGATCAAAATATTACTGGCATTCGGGGGTATTCACTTTTTAAGAAATTTAAATTCTTCCTGATTAATTAATCCTTTATTTTTCCATGCCAGTAATTTACCAAATAATTAATCTTTTTGCGCATTCATAACAAATTTGGAGCTCAATCTATAGCAATTGCGGTCCCCCAGTTGCTTTAGGGCCTCCTCCATATATTGCTGCCTGGGCCAAATTACTTAATTTCCCCCCTTATTGGAGTTACGAATGATGATAGTCATTTTCCTTTAGTTTTTTCATTAGTTGATGATATTTCTGCAGTTGAGCATTGTATTTCTTATTTTGTTTTTGAATGCAACTTCCGAACTTCAGTTGTGATTATTTCATTAAAAGTATCAATAGAGTCCCTTGTCATTACAGGCACAAATTTCGATTTTGGTTTAAAATTCGTGATTGGTGCAGTGTTAATGTTAATCTCCATATTGTCCATCATTTTCTGAGTAGTTTCTTCACCAGTTAAAATCTCCCTTTCCATCATATCTAAGTCACATTAGATTGACATCCGCAGCAATCAACTCTGCATTGCTTCTATTTGATATCTCCATTGGGGTTGCTCTTGTTGTTTTATCCTTGCTCAGTTGATGACATTTCTGAAGGTTTATTATTCGGATAAACTGATATATATCCACCTGTGTTTGTGGGTATTTAAAATTACTTTCCATACAATATGATAACCCCATTTTAGAAGCTGTTCCTCTGCTTGATCCAAATCTATGTTAGCCAAGTTAATGATGGTATTTTCATTTGAACTGGTGGTGTTTATTTTTGGCGCCATCCTCTTGTTCGCTTTTTTGTTGTTTTGCGCACTTACTCCTTCGTTTCTTCTTTGCCTGCGCCTTGCATTTCTCCTCTGTTTGGAAAGTTGTTTGGTTTCCTCGGGCGAAGTGTTTGGCGTCTTTGATCTCGTAAAAAATGTAATTCTTCTGCTAGTGTATGACCCATTTTGTTGCTCCTTGTTTGTCTTGATGTACTAGGGTGTATTTCTGTTTCCGATTTCGTATCTACGGCGGAGCTGATGTCTGATATTGACGACATTGATTGCATTCCACTCACGGATCCCCCTGATGGCCTTCTCTCTTTTTGGTAAGTTGTATTAATTTTCGCTGCTTTTACCGCATCATATTTGCGCGAAAACATGAAGATCTGGCCCTGTTCATAATCTATTTTATCGCGCTGGAATTTGAAGGTTTTCCTTTTCTTGATTACCTCTTCCTCCTTCCTCAGCCGCGATACCATTTCCTCTCTCCTTTTGTGTTGTACAATCCCGTTTTCAAGTGTATTTATTTGTAAATTAATGTCACCAATCTGAGTCTGCATATTTTATAAGGATCTCCATTAGTTTTTTTGACGAGTCTAAGTTGCATTCTCCCCATTCCTTTAGCATGTTGGGGTTGGGAGTGTCATAGCTGGGGGCCAGCATGATTCGTAGCCCCCTAGGGACTCTGCCCATTTGGACAATGATTGATGTTCACACCATTTTACTTGGTCTGAATTTGACAGTTTTTCTAGTTTTCTATACAGTTCTTTGAGGCTGGTATCATTTGTTTCGTCGCTTTCTCTGTTTGCTTGTCTCACAACGAGGACACTAGTAGCTTCAGCGCACATTTCCTCCGCTGCCTTCTCCCGCCCTCGGAGCAGGTCGGCGGCCATTATAATGCACTGTATTTCGGCGTGCGGTCACTACTATTCTCCGCAGTTTCTCCGCACTTGCACACCTCCCACCAGGCTCTTATGGGTGTATCTTACCTCCTCGGCGTACGTTGCGATTTCTACGTCCTCCGACACTGATCCCGCTGCTTCGACCGCACTCGGTAAGTGACCTCCCGCTGCCTGGGGGCTTACGGCGTTCTCGTTGCAGAGACTTCCTTTCCTTTCCGGTTATCACCAGATCTGGCTTTTTGCCGTGTTGCCCAAGTTAGGAGGGGGTCCGTTTCCCCAAGAAAGCCGTCCTGGATAATGTTTCAAAAAAACTTTTCCTTTGAGGCTTCGATAAAGAAAACAGAACGGGCTCCACTTAAATATGTGCTTCAGTTCTTTTTTATTTGGTGCTAGTTGCCGCCACAACGCGTTTCGGGCTACATTCAGCCCTTGATCACATGATGTGCTCAACATTTTTTCTGTTTTTAAAGTGACACCGTGCAAAGTGAGTAATAAAGTTCGGAAACAGACTTACATGTAGTTTTCGGAATTCCACATTGCAATTATGATGGTGTTTTAGTACATATTTATAGATGTTCCATTGCAATATGTTATGCAATATTAATATTCATAAAATTCCATTTTTATAAACATAATAAAAACAGAATACACATTTTTGCACTGTAATTTGAATGAAATACTTCATTTGCTAATTGTTTAAATGCACCTTTGACCATATAATTGTCAATACTTGTGAATCTTTATATGATATTCAAAGATATATATATATTTATATGATATTTTAGTTACAATATATATTTTAGGAACATATATAATGACAATATTTTAATAGAGAAAGAAAGAATAATACTTTTTAATGGTAAAAATAATTTTATTATTTATTAATAACATGTTTAGGTTAAAAGAAAACTTTTTATTAAGACAATATAATACAAGTGGTGAAACAGAAACAAAATACATATTTTTAATAGATGAAAGTGAAATATTTTGCATATATCTGTTTATTCTAAGATAATACTTTATTCATACAGGCCTTTACCTTTTTTCATTTTAAAACATAGGTATATAATTTTTGTTGCATGAAACATTTTTAAACATTTTTGTAACAAACAATTTTACAATATGTTTTTACAGTTTTGATTTTGCATTTATAACATTTACAAAATATTTATCAATGTTTTTGTATGTATAATATATCATATTGTACATATTTCCACGTGAAAAAAACGTAGAAACTTGTTCTTTTTTTAACTTATATATTTTTATAATTAAAATGATGAATTTTTGGGATACATTTATAATATTATTTAGTACATTCTAGCATTTTAAACAAATGCTTTTCAAAAGGTTACATTTTTCGTTAACATTTTTAGGCATTTTTGGATATGTATTGCAAATGATACAAATTAATAAGTAATTATAAATAATTATTTTAAAAATTATTATTATAATTTTACAATATAAAAAGCCAGGGCGCATGCGCTGCTCTGGGGTTGTTCTGGGGTTGTGGAGTATGGGAGAGAAGCCACGCCGACTCCTCGTCCATATTTTTCATTGGCTTGTGTCTTTGTCCTTTCTAAATGCTGGCTTCCGATTGGTTTATATGCTTGATAGTCCCTCCTTATGATGGCCATGTTGTCATTTGTATCCTTCCATGGCTACTGGCCCATTTACTTTGAGTGTTTCATGGTATGTGTTATTTAGATTGTGAGCACTATTTTCTCCCGTTGTTCAGGCCTTCTCGCCCCTCCCCATCACTCCAGTTGTTCGTGCCTTCTGGCCCCCGGCACTCGTTTGCAATATGTCTCGCGTAAATACGACTCCTATTGCATTGCAAATGCTTGTTTTTCATCCAGCTGTGTCATGCATGTCGGGATGTGTACATGTGGGTTACATTAAAAAACTATGCATGTTTAAATCTTTAATTAAGCTAAAACGCCCTAAATCTCAATGTGGGGTTAATTTTCCCGATTTTCAGCTTTACCAATGCCTTCCTTCTTAAGCAACTCTCTACGTCATTATAGGATTCTACTCCTAATCCCTCTCCTTTCTGGAAGGACTTAAACATTCCTTTCTATCCCCTTTTTCCCTTGATGAATCCCTCACTTTTACTCATAAATCTCATATTCTATCTTCACTTATACATTTGGAGGGTCATACCCTGGATAGCATATTCACCAATCATCTCTATGTGGCTATTGATTGCATCCATCCCCTTAGTTGGGCGGATCACTGGGCGATCATATTTAAAGTCCTACTCTTGTGACCCTTATAGGGTGCGGGTCCTGCGGCCTCCAAATACATAACATCCATCAGACACCTGAGCAGGATTACTTTAGGAGGTCTTGAAGAGGCGCACAACTCCTCTACAGCCAGATCTGACTTGTGTTTCTCATACAGCAGAAGGCTTTCAAGACGAATGAATGCAACTCTTGATATTGTGGCTCCCTATAAAGTTGAAATCTTACCTAGATGCACACACACAGTGCCCTGGTTCTTAAAAGAACTCGAGGGCTTAAGACAGGATTGCCACAGGCAAGAGTGGCAATGGCAGGCTAACTGAGGCCCTGTAGAAATGAGAAGCACAAGCCCCAATCATTGTCGCTACATCCCGGCCATCATGTTGGCTAAAACATCTTCCTTTACTGAGAAAATTAGGTTTTGCTAACAATTCATCTAAGCAACTCTTTAAAGTAGTGAGGGAACTTTCTAACCCTCCTATTCAGTGCTATTTTAACTCATCTCAAGAGGTCTGTGATACAGCAGCACACTATTTTCAGGACGAGGTTCTCAATATTCACTCCGATTTTAACACGCATTTGGCAATTCACCCCCTTTCCCGAAAACCCTGTTACTTGTCCTCATTCTAAACAGCTTTCTAAATATCTGCATTTCCCACTGACCCCTGCTCACCAAAAACGTTACAACTTATCTTGGACCTTATTGACGATTTTTTCGGAATGTGTTTTATCTTGTGCCTCAAAGGGCTGTGCCGATGCTTCAGACCGAATCCTGGATCGGCTGACCCGGAACTGCAGTATTGCACACAGTAGGTGGGCGGGCCTCGCCAGAGGAATCTCTGGGGCAGTCTCTCACCACTGCAGATTAGATGCTGTATGGCTGTACGGAACCTACATTATGGCCCCTGAAGCTGCCAAATTTACAAAGGAGAAGAGAGACTCACTATCCATCACAGAGAAGCCTGCTGCACAGGCAATGAGGACAAAATAGAAGTCTCCACGGGATCATACAGGTACTGCTGCAGGTAAGTGGTTAGACTCTAGCTGTGTTAAAAATCAGCCTGAAAGTTTGGGAATAAGGGGAAAGGGGGAAATTGCCTGTTCATTCATTAATTACAGCCAAAAAACCTGGGGCACTGTCGATTCCTGAGGCAGGGGTTCGGTTCCCTGCTCCAGTAAAGTAAACCAACATCCCCCACAGTCAGCAATTACTGAGTTTTTCGCAATAAAAAACACAGCGATGGGCACAGCCGTCCAACAGGAGATTTCTAATGGGCTTGATATTGGTGAGCAGGTACGTGTGCCTACAAGGGATTTAGTTTAAAAGCGATTTTATTTAGAGATAATGCATTAAGGTAAGCTGTATGTGAGTAAGTTACTATAAGCTTCTTCAAACAACGATTTGATCAAAATATCAATAAATTATCCTTCAAAGAAAAAATATTTGTTTCAAGAGACGAAAATTAAATAGAACACAAGTGTATATTTTCAAAAGAATTGCTTATATATTGATTCAAAATAGTTACATTTTGTAGGGTACATTTTAAACAAACAACAATGTAGCTGGAAGCCAAAATTAACATATGATCAGGTGTTCTTCTCATTTACAATTGTGAACACCTTTATAAACTGAGTTTTTTAAAGCAAGTCGAAGAATTTATATAAAACAAAATATTGCCTATAGCACATTCAACTGACGAAAAGGTGTTATAGTCGAGGTTTCGGTCTATTTTTGTTACTTTTCACAAGTCCATTTTACGGACGTTGAGAGTATTGTTAAAAAAGAACCCTTATCTCTACCTGAAAAAGCGAAAACCAGCAATTATTACTTAGCAGTAATATAAAGGTCCTCCCCACATACAGGTCCTCCCCACATACAGGTCATTTTTGTGTTACTGCGTCCCGATTATAAAATGCAAGAATGTCCATCGGAAGACAGTCTGTGAATAAATAACCATTATAATAAATAATATCTTTGATACAATAACAACAAGGCTGTGACCAGTCACAGTTATGCCTGAGTCTGAAACACATTTCTCTCAATCAAAAGTGAATGTTGACAGAATTTTAATAGTTGTCAATATCTACTATATCATGGCTATTTAATATTTGGATATTAGTCCAGAATAGCGTGGCAAATTCTATGTATTCAATTATTCCTTCCTTTTTTTATTCAGAATTTCATGATCCATCTCATAATTTGATGTCGCCTCATAAATAACTTCTAAAATATCACAAGGAAACATCATCGATTGTAAAGTGAGTATAGATAAAATACACTGCTCTACTTAAGTTCACAAAGTTTCATATTGGTGAGAGCTTTGACCTTTCAGACAATGGTTTCCTTCAGCTGGTCCTGTGATTCTTTTTCATGACCTACAAGCTAAAAACCGCTCTAATACGTTCAGAATTCTATTCTATTTGCAGCTGTGGGAATTGGCCGCTGCCTAGACGAGCTTCTTCCCTCCCACAGATATTTCCACTATCCTACACCATCCGAGATTGTGTGCTGCAGGGAGATGGTGGGGGCTTGACTCCCGACCCCCCGTGCAGCCTTTTGGATCCCATGACATAGGGTCTGCCTCCTGGGAATCGTCTAGACTGTAAGGTGCTCCGGTGGGGAAATGGCGGACCCGAGGTGCGGCCGGTGAGAAGAGGCGGCCCAGGAGTGTGATGGGGATCTTGCCCCAAGGGTCTGCTGCCTGTGGTGGGGTGCGGCGATTGACGGAGGCGGCACGAGACCTGGGCTGATAAGTCCGCGACGCCTTCCTCAGCACGGCAGAAGAGAGGGTGCTGCTCTGGCAGACGCCCTGGTAATTGAGGGCCCCGGCTTTGTGGCCTGAATGGTGAGAAGGGCTGGGCGGCGGCCAGCGGACCGGTGGGGGGAGCCCTGCGGTGCCCTAAGGAGTGGAAAGAGGATTGTGAGTGGTAACGGTGGGGGGCCTCGGCGGACACATTGACCCGATTGTTGCTGTGGGCAGGCGGAGGGGACCTGGGAGAGCAGGGAGCGGTGGCGCTACCGAGGCCACAAGATGAGCTGATCTGTGACTGCTGTTACCTTTGGATTGCGGGCCTCCATAACGAATAGTTTCTTACCTGTCGGTGTAGTTTTGCAGCTAGAAGATTTCTCTGGATTCACTATGCTGTGCATATTCCGCAATCTGGTGGTTGGGTCTGGAATCGTAGTCTTTTTTCTCTTTTTTTTTTTGTTGCCCAGGTGGGCGTCGACGTCCCACCATTTGGTGTACCTTCGGTGACGTCGGCATGCTTCCTGCGGAAGCTCTCACCCTTGGGCGCCATCTTCGGATTCTTTTTTCTCTTTTGTGTCCTTGTAGTGAATCCATGGCTATGTTTGTTAATCCTTTTTCCTTTTTTTTATTTATTTTTATTTTTTTATTAGTTCAGTTCAAAGCCAAATACAAAATACGATAGAGCACAAAGGGACATCAGAACATTAAGACTTATTGTACAAATATAAAAAAGAAGAAAAAGTAATACAATAAAAAATACAATACCATCATAAACAATCGGAGAGATAGTCACTCTAGCGGGCCCAAATGATCAATCAGTGCCTGCCAAATTTTTGTCCCCCTTTGCATTTTCCTAAGGGATTTGATACGATATAGGTTATATTCTAAATAAAAAAAGATTATAGAACTTTGCCCGCCACATCTCATATACCGGTGCTTCCGGTTTCAGCCACATTGGAGAAATGCATAGGCGAGCTACGGCCATAGCCATAAATAAGAGATGTCTATTTTTATAATATCCTAAAAAAAAATCAGTGTCATTAGATAAACCAAACATAATCAGCTCTCTGGAGATTACCACATCGCAGTTTAGAATATGTGACATACATTTTTCAATAGATGTAAAAAAAGGTTTTAACACTGAGCAATCAGAAAAAATATGCACAATATCTGCCATGTCCGATTGACACCTAAAGCATTTCCCATTATAGGCATTGCCCCGTTTCAGCATTTTAGAAGGTGTATGATAAAGATTAAATAAAGATTTGTAATGCTGCGATCGTAAATTGGCAGACAAAATGATTTTAGCAGCCGTATTAATAGAATCTTGAAAGGGTACTACAGGAATACCCAATCTAATACACCATTTAGACTCCTGTAACCCCATATCGTCCTGCTGTGTATTCTACAAATAATTATATAGAGTCCCTATCCGTGTTGGCTTTTTTTGAATTTCCATAAAATCATTAGGGCATAGAGGTAAGATACTTTGGTGTTTAAAGATGAAATCACGTAGTTGTAAATACTTTAAAAAGTCGTGCGGAGAAACAGTATATTTGTCTTTCAAGTCATGAAATGGAGCCATTGTACCATCTTTAAACATAGAACCAAGAGACACAATGCCTTTCTCCCCCCATGTACGCATCGTACGATCCCAAAATATTGGAGGAAACAGTTCTGTAGAGTCACATGGAGTATAGAAATGAATACGTCCCAGAAAGATAATTTTCCGAATTGAGCGCCACCCTTTAAAGGCCGCTAGTACTAATTTGAATCTGGTTCTTTTATAATAGCTAGGTTCTAGAAAACGAAGCAGCATTTGTCGTGATTGAGGACCGAGTAGAAGAGAAAAAATATCAGGGCTCTCAAATACGGGTGGAGTCCCCCCAATCACAGAGCATTTAATATTTTGCAGAAGACAAGCCAGATAATATAATACAAAATTTGGAACGACCCACCCACCGCGCAAAAGTGCAAGTGTCATAAATTTAGAAGCCCTACGCGGAGATTTCCAACCCCATAAAAACCTATCAACTATAGATTGCAGTTTCCTCAGTTGTATAGCAGATAACTCTAATGGTACCGATCAGAAATAGTACAGCACTTTAGGCAAAATAGACATTTTTAAGACATTGCGTCTCCCAACCAGCGACAGATGTAAACATTCAAGTTTCTCTAGCTGGTTTTTAACAGATTGCAGTATATCTGTCCAATTCACCATAACCAGCTCTTGAAGCGACAGCCTGATTTTAATGCCAAGGTATTTAGCCTCGGGAGTAACACGACAGTCATTTTGGCAAAGTCCTGTAGAGCAAATGACCCGGGTTTTCAATATGTTAAGTTTGTACCCCGACATATTACCAAAATCTTGTGTTAGATTTTTAATCTCGAGTAATGCCGATTCTGGGTCAGATGATAAACAGCATCATCATCAGCCTATGCTAGCACACGTATACTGCCCCCGGGCAACACCATAGATTGTATATGCTGAGATGTCGCCAACATCTGTAGAAGTGGTTCGATATACATAGCGAACAATAACGGCGAGCATGGGCAGCCCTGCCGTGTACCCCGAGTAATATTAACAAATGCTGATTCCTGGCCTGACAAACAGATATTGGCCCTGGGGCGTCTGTACATAACTTGTATAGCGTGTATAAATCGGGGTCCGAACCCCATTTTAACCATAATTGCCCATAAAAATGCCCATGCGACGCGATCAAACACTTTTTTGGCGTCTAAAAACACCAATCCAACGTTCCCATGAGTTGCCGCAGCATAATCCAAAACTGCGATAAAGCGGTGTATATGGTTGATCGTACCACGACCAGGGAGAAAGCCATGTTGTTGATCAGAGACTAGTGCAGGTACGACCTGAATCAGCCGGTTCGCAAGAATTTTAGAATATAATTTTGCACCTACATTGATGAGTGAAATAGGTCGATAAGACCCAGGAAGATGCAGGGGCTTGTCTTTCTTTTTAAATACAATTATGCTTGCATCATCCCACGATGGAGGGGGGTGTCCGGCTTGAGCGGCAATAAATGTCGCCAGCATGTCAGCTTTAATAATAGGAAATAACAAATGATATATCTCTAAAGGAGGTTTATCGGGGCCAGAAGCTTTCCCAAGAGCCAAGGTCTTAAGTACAGTCTCAAGCTCTTGCATTGTAATAGGCGCATCTAGCTCTTCTTTATATATGGAGTCCAGCTGAGGTAGGTCAAATTTATCAACAAACTGATCAATCGAATCGAGAGAGAGGTCTTCTTGGGTATAAAGTTCCGTATAATAATCATGAAATACCTGGAGAATACCCTCAGATGACTCAACTAGAACACTTTGGCTATTTTCTATAGACGCTATACGCTGCGAAGTCTGACGCCCCCGCATTCTTTGGGCTAGACATCTTCCCACAGTCTCCCCATACTCATATCTCTCCGAGCAGTGAATTTCATATTGGCATGCTATATCATGGCTCCACACCCCATTAATCTTTGCCTTGCATCTTGCAACTTTATCTTGTGATGCACTACTATCCCGATGCATGCTAATATCCAGTATCAATTCCCGCTCTGCATTTGTTAAATTAAGTAGAAGTTGCTCAGTTATGTTTTTTTGTTTGCGTTGTAGAGTCCAGCCATAACTACATGTTTCCCCACGTAACCCTGCCTTGAAGCAGTCCCATACCATTGCATAAGAGGCAGAGCCCCTATTAAAATTCAAAAACTGCTGGGCCCAATCTAAAACTTGACGCACATAAGTTTCTTATTAAATGAGAATGTCCGTTGCATACGCTGGATTTTAAGCAAAGGCATGTCTATAACAACCGGGGCATGATCAGATGTAATACGTGGCATTACAGACATCCGAGCACCAGTCGCGAGATAACTAGGTATAAAAATGTAGTCTAATCGCACAAATTTTTTATGGGAGGAAGAAAAAAAAAGTAAAGCCCGGATCCCTTAGATTTGCCAAGGGCCACCCGTCTAACAGCCCATGTTGAAGCAATAATTGCCGTAGCTCTCTAAATACCTTCGGCTTCCTACCCACATAGCCACTAAATTTAGAGTCCCAAGTGGTCACCTCACCATGAATATTAAAGTCACCAAGTAAAAATAACGGTGTACCCCAAAGAGCCAGCTCAACATTCAAAAACTCAAGAACGGCGGTATCGTCAATATTTGACCCATATACCGTGCATATCGTAGCAACAACATTCCCTATAATGCACTCAACAATTACCCATCGTCCTAAGCTATCAAATTTAGTCTTTCCTGTTGTAGCAATCGACTGCCGCCCCAATATAGCCACCCCCCGATTCATAGTGGATTATTGTGAGGCAGCCAATACTACATACCCAAAATCCATCAAGACCTTCCTGTTCGCCCATGGAATATGAGTCTCCTGGAGACAAATAATATCCGGCTGAATCAATCGAATTTCATGCAGCACTCGCCTGCATTTAAAAGTATTGTTTAGGCCACAGACATTAAATGAACACATACGAAAATTATGGCTAGCCATCACATCTTAATTGACTCATTAGATGATGACACCAATAGTAGATAAAAAACAATACATTTACTCTTGAAGCCTTATAGCTTTGAACTGACTTTTCCCCCTTTAACCCCCGCCCAACCCCCCGTGACACCCCAAACCCTCCACCGACCCCACCCCATGTGACCCTCCCCCAAAACTAAGGCAAAAGGGCCTATCGCCCTGTAGATGTGTGCGAGAACAACTCACAATGTTTGGACAAATCCGTTAAAAATAGAAAAAAAAGCATGAGGGGGAAAACCACTATAGAAAATCGATCAAGCAATACTTATAACAACCCCTCACACTAATGAATTCAGATATTCCTTAGCTGGGGCCTCAGATGTAAAGTACCGATTCTGCCCTTTTTACACAGTTTTTAAAGTAGACGGCTGGAGAAGAGAGACTTGTGCACCCTTCAATTGAAATGGAGCAATCAGCTGGCGTAACTGCCAGCGGTTCTCTACAGTGGCGTGGCAATAATCAGGGCGCACAAAAAATTCAACACCCTTCCCAGAGCGCTTTTTATCCGGTCTTGCAAGGTCGTATAGTGTTTGTCTTGCCAAAAAACTGTTTAATGATATCAAAATGGCACGTGGATATTGAAGGCCTTGCGTGGCCCGTGGTGGTCACTGTCGAAATGGAAAACGATGTGCCCGTTGGATCTCCTGGGACCAATGCCACTCCTTAACCTCAGGGAGGGCCTCCTCAAAAAGTTCAACCACAAACTGCCGAATGTCCTGTCCCTCACGTCCTTCGGTCACTCCCAAAATACGCAGATTGTTACGGCGTAGTCTATTCTCCAAATCGACCAGTTTTATATGGACATCATCCTTCTGAGCCTTAATACCGTCAATGTCGGTTTTGTTTTGTTATGTGCCACTTGATCTTCTAGTGAGGAGATACGCCCCTCTGCCTCTACCATTCTATCTGTAAAGTCGTTA
This sequence comes from Lissotriton helveticus, assembly GCF_964261635.1. NCBI lineage: Eukaryota > Metazoa > Chordata > Amphibia > Caudata > Salamandridae > Lissotriton > Lissotriton helveticus. The sequence goes on from NC_136062.1 coordinate 461,940,465, forward strand.
CATGATTTCGCCAGCCGTCGCACTGTATTCTGGAGTTTTTTGCAGGCAGTGTGGGTTTTCAGACGTTCAGCCTTAGCCTCCAGGCGTTGATCTGTGATGGCCTTTAAAATGACATCTAATGCAGCTTGGCTTGTTGTCCCTGGGCTGTAGCTGGGCTTAGTCAGCAGAGCCTACTTGGCCCGCCTGGCCTGATTGACCCAGCATTAAATCTTGATCTGCCTCGGACATAGCCCCACCAGAGATTTCATCACCCCAATTACTATCCACTTGTTGGTTTACCACAGTAATAAATGTAGTCTCCTTGGTGGTAATTTCCAGCGATGAGGTCTCCGCCTCGTCCTCCAGGTCGCCCTCCAAATCAGAGCCCCCGGACTGTTCTGACAGTGAATAAAATTTGCTATCCTTACTGCTAATAGGATCCCCTTCTAGCCCTTCTGCCCCAATTAGAATCAAAGGAATGTCCAGAGCTTGTGTGTATTCAACACTAATAGCGGCATCAGCAATAGGACTTTGTGCCATAGCAGTTAAAGGGTGTGATAGAGGTACGGAAAGCACGGGAGAAACTACGGAGACACAACTTAACTGCTCAAGCGCTTCCACCAAAGTCTCTAATAGGCAAGATGGCGCCTGCTGGTCAGGCGTACGTGTGTGAAGCTCCGTTTGGCGATCCGGCGATTTCTCCTACCTAGGGCCACAGCGAGTTGTTTCCAGACATACGGCACCGTCGATACCCCGCAGCTGTAACCACAGCACCGGCAAACCCTCCAGCGGTCAGTGGGGGCTGTAGCGGCTCGGAGTTTGGAGCTGCCGCGACTATCTGTTGGCTGCTGGCTGGAGGAGAGGAGGCGGCGAGACGCACGGCGGTGGCTCCTTGCATCGGTATTCGATTACTCGCGGGAAGAGACGAAGAAGACGCGGAGACGTGCAGAGACGCCTAGTGAAGCCTGTGGAGGTCTTGCGGGGGGTGTATCCGGCAGTAAGCCCTGTAGTCCTGGAGCTGTGTGGCTGGCGGCTCAAAAGGTCGAGTATCCCGTCCCGCAGACGGCGCGCGGTGAGGTGGGTGAAAGGTAGAGGAGTGGCGGCTCTGCTCTTCAATGCTTTAAAGATACTATAAACTCGCTACAAAGTTGCAAGGCGGCACAGTATTGACAATACGGCGCTCTAATTTGGCGAGTGTGATCTACTGGAACTGACTTTACCGTATTTCACCTTGTGGATATTATAGACTTAGACCTTTTTTTTCTTTGTGGGTATTATAGCTTGTGTACTATTTTTTTGTAACGCATCGCTCAGTAAAAACCCAGTCAGCTCATTATGGGTCCAAAAACAGCTCGCGGCGGTAAAACCAGAGCCAGTGGGGAGAGCCAGATTGGAACCCGGGCTGCTCTCGCCGCAAAGACAAAACAAGATGCCAGTGGCAATGTTGATTTTGATTCCAGCCAAACTGGTACCCCGAAAATTCCGCAAATGTTCCATTCCATGGCAAAGACCCCAGTCTCAAAAACTTTGGCCACTGGAGGCACGGATAGCAAAAATCCTGATGTTCTGGAGGTGGACACCGACCACGATAAGACTTTGGTGTTAATCCTTTTTCCAACGTAATTCTTTTCACGTATCTTGTAAGCTTCAACTTGCTTTCTATTCCATGTGTTTCCACCCTCTTCTCCAGCCTCATCTTTCTGGCGGAGGCGGGTGGGTTCGCTAGTGAATCCAGAAAGATCTTCAAGCTGCAAAACTACACCGACAGGTAAGAAACTATTCGTTTTGCAGCGTGAATCTTTCTGGATTCACTATGCTGTGCATAGATTTTGTAGCGGTTTTGTTACTTTTGTGGCGGTTGGGTGGAAGATAAGCGTTGGTTGTTGAATATATGTTGAAGCACTCTTTGTCCTACTTGTGCTTCCTTGTTCATCTGTACATCCACGCAATAGTGCTTAGTGAACATGTGCACTGAAGCCCACGTTGCTGCCAGGCATATGTCCTAAATTGGTGTGTTGGCGAGAAAGGCAATTGTTGCTCCTTTCTTCCTGGTCGAGTGGGCCTGTGACCCTCCTGTTAGCTCCTGACCCGCTTGCTTGTGGCAGAATTGTATCGTTTGTGCAATCCATTGAGCTATGGTGTTCTTAGTCACTGGTCTACCCAGGTAACTGTTTTACGAAGGACACGAAGAACGGTTTTGTTTTCCTGTGTTCCTTCGTCCTTTCAATGTAGTGCATTACTGCCCTTCTTGCGTGTAGAGTGTGGAGCGCCCTCTCAGCGCTTTTCGTGGGGTTCTGGAAGAAGCTAGGAATTTGAATACTCTGATTCATGTGGAACCTTGACACCACCTTTGGCATGAAGTGCGGGTCTGTTCTCATCACGACCCTGTCACTGTGTATCTGGATGTAGGGTTCTTGCAGTGTTAGTGCCTGTAGTTCGCTCACCCTGCGTAGCGAGGTGATCGCTACCAGAAAGGCCGCTTTCATTGTCAGCATTTGCAGTGATGCCTTGTGGATGGGTTCGAAAGGTGCTTTCATGAGCTCTGTCAGTACGAAATTCAGCTTCCATGCCGGCGGCGGCATCTTTTTTGGTGGCGCTATTCTTTTTGCCCCTTCCAGGAATGTTTTTACTACCCTTGATTTGAAGAAGCTTCTCCCAGTCTCTCCCCTTGTGTATGCCACATTTGCTGCCAGGTGTACCCTTAGCGAGGATGAGCTTAGTTTGGCTTTCAGTAGGTGCGTGAGGTATCTTAGCACCGTTGATTCCTTGGTCAGCTTACTCTGCAGCTTTTTCTTGCTGCACCATTGAGTGAATCTTTTCCATTTTTCCCCATAGCATTTGCGTGTGCTGGTCCTCCTTGCCTCTCGCAACACCTTCAGGGTGCTCTCTGGGAGCTTTAGGTGTGCGAACTCTAACTCCTCAGGAGCCAAGACGCTGGGCTGAGGCCCTCCGGCTCTGGGTGTAGAATTTCTCCGTTCTGCTTGGAGAGTAGGTCCTTTCTTTTTGAGAACTTGTGGGGTGGACCCTGCGTCATCTCCATAATCTGTGAATACCAGATCTGCCTGGCCCATTGAGGTGTCACCAGGATCAGTGTCATGTTGCTTATCCTGCACTTTTTGAGCACCATGGGGATCAATGGTATCGGGGGAAAAGCGTAGGCAAATGTTTTTGACCAGCTTATCCATAGGGCATTCCCTTGGGATTGTTCCTCTGGTTGTCTGGATGCAAAGTACTGGCATTTTGCATTCTGGCGTGTTGCAAACAGGTCTATTGTTGGGGTGTCCCATCTCCTGAATAGTTTCTCTGTTGCCTGATTGTTGAGTTCCCACTCGTGGGATGCTGAAGTCTGCCTGCTGAGCCAATCCGCCTCCACATTGTCCTTCCCTGGTAGGTGTATGGCCAGCAGATCTATTTCAAGTGGTATTGCCCATCTCCATATTTCTTGCGCTAGGCTGGACAGAGGGTACGACTGAGTCCCTCCCTGCTTGTTGATGTAGAACATCGTTGTTGTGTTGTCCGTCTGTATCAACACCTTCCGTTTGCACAGCTGTTTCTGGAAGGCCTTCAGGACGAGTAACACTGACTTCAGTTCCAGGTAATTGATGTGTCTGACCGCATCCGCTGGTGCCCACAGACCCCTCACTCTGAGCCTGTTCATGTGTTCGCCCCATCCCTTCTGGGATGCGTCTGTGGTGATGGTCACTGTTGGGTTTGGTGGAGTTAGAGGCTTCCCTACTGTAATGTTCTTCTTGGTCCCCCACCTCATCTCTTCCTGCACTTCGTGCGTTACAACCACTAGATCCTCCCAACTCCCTGTAGCTTGTGACCAAATTTGTTGCAGCCATTCTTGGAGTGGCCTCATGTGTAGGTGTACATTGGGGACCAGGTGTATGCATGACGCCATCATCCCCATGATCTTGCTCGCTGTCCTCACTGTCAGAGCTTGCCCCTTCTGGTAGTGGCGAATCTCCCTTAGTAGGCTGAGTGTCCTCCTTTCGCTGGGTAACAGCCTGCATTGGATTGTGTTGATCTGAGCCCCCAGGAAGATCTTCACCTGCTCCGGCTCCATTGAGGATTTTCTCCAGTGTATGGAGAATCCCAGGTCCATCAGCGTGCTCGTGACTCGCTGTGCATGCTCCTCGCATGTTTTGCGAGAGTTCGCCTTTATCAGCCAATCGTCGAGGTAGGGGTACATGTAAATCCCCTCTCTTCGCAGATGTGCGGCCACTGCTGCGAGGCATTTTGTGAACACCCTTGGAGTGGACTTTAGACCGAAAGCCAGGGCTGTGAATTGGTAGTGGTCCTGGTTTACTGTGAATCTTAGCATCTGCTTGTGCTGCCTGTTCACTGGTATGTGCTGGTATGTATCTTTGATGTCCACGGTGGACATGAAATCCCCATCTCTTATTTGTGGGATGACCTCCTGTAGGGACGTCATCTTGAATTTTTGAGTCTTTATACGTTTGTTTAGGAAGCGTAGGTCGAGGATGGGTCTTAGGCTTTCGTCCACTTTTGGTACCAGGAAGTAGTTTGAGTACACTCTCCTGTTCCTTTCTCTGAATGGGACCGGTTCGATGGCTTCCTTCCGGAGGAGTTCCTGAGCTTCTTCTCGAAGCAGCGTTAGCTCCCTTCCCGAGTGCTCTTTTTTCTTTGGCCTCTTTTCTAACTCTATGCAGTATCCGAACTGTATGATGTTGAGTATCCACTTGTCTGTGGTTATTTTTCTCCATTACTGGAGGAAAAATCTTAGTTTGCCGCCCAATGGTGTTACATGTTCCTTTGTGTCTTGTCCGTGTAACCCTCTCCCCTTTGCTTTTCTGTGGGTTTGAGTGGGGGAGCACATCCTTCCGTGCGAAGTCACTTAGAGGGGGGGGTTGCTCACCGCCTCTTCTTCTCTGGCCTCGGCCGTTTCCCCTCCCGTGAAAGGACTGGCCCCTGTTCTGGTAGTGCCAGGTCTGCTTCTGCTGGCCCTGCGAGCCCTGATTGTCACCCTGGTGACCCTGGTGGAACTTGTAACAACCAAAAGGGAGAGTAAGGGAATTTTTCACCAGAAGTGAATGGGGATTACTCCTGTTCCCCTATGTAGGTATGTAGCAAACAAAAGAGGAGTATCACCATAAAGATTTAAGAAAATCTTAATGGGATGTATGTTGGAATAAAGGAAAGATTCTTCCTTTTATAAAAACCCCTCACTCACCAACCTAGTGGTGACATGCTTCATCATCGGGGTCCACCCTGATGACCGAATGTCACCAGGGTGTGCTACAACACCTGAATTACAGTGGAGCTGGTTTGTGTTTGAGTGCAAAAAAATTGAATGTTAAAAATTGTCCTGGTATAAACTCAAGAAATATATTTTATTAGTGAGCAACTGGACAAGACCAGACCACTTGCAGAGATACTCTTGGTCATAATTACCCTCAAAGTATCTCCACATTGTTTTTAATATTGTCCAGTTGCTCACTAATAAAATATATTTCTTGAGTTTATACCAGGACAATTTTTAACATTCAATTCAACTAGGTTGGTGAGTGAGGGGTTTTTATAAAAGGGAGAATCTTTCCTTTATTCCAACATACAGACCCTGGTGGAACGCCTGATGCGATGTTCCTGGCGGGTTACCACCTCTTCCGTTTCATTATCCTTTTTTAGTTGGGTGAGCTTCTCATCAACCGGGGCACCGAACAGCGATTCTCCGTTGAATGGAGTGTTCAGGATGTTGTTCTGAACCTCTGTCTTGAAGCCTGAGATCTTGAGCCAGGCTTGCCTTATCTCTGTGATTCCTATAGCCATCAGTCTGCTGGAGGTTTCTGCTCTGTCCAAGGTTGTCTTCAGGCAAGAGCTTTCGATGTTTTTTCCCTCTTCAACGAGGTGTGTGGCTCTCTGATGGAATTGCTCTGGGAGGTGTTTGAGCAATTGCCCCACCTCGTCCCAATGTTGATATTGGTGCCTGTTCAGGAGGGCGTTGGAGTTTGCCATCTGCCAGTGCATTGCAGCGTTTCTTTCGATTTTTCTGCCTGTCCGGTCTATCCTCCTGCTCTCCTTGTCAGGTGGTGGCCCAGATGTTGTCGGAACATTGGCCCTTCTCCTTGCCGTTGCAGCAATAATTGAGTCTGCTGTGACGGACCCCTTGATGTAGGGAGGGTCCTGGAAGGAGAACTTGTACTTCTTCTCCGTCCTTGGCGTGCAGATCTGCAAGTCGCTGGTTCCTTGAACGCTTCCTTCCCTTGGTCCATGACACTCTTCAGCATGGGCAGGAACTGGCTCCTTGTCTGCGTGGGGAGCAAGGTTTCCAGCAAGAAATCTGCTTTAGGCTTCTCTTCCTCCAATTTTACACCATAAGCTGCTGCTGCTGCCTTCTTCCCGTGGTCGACCGGCAGTCAGAGGTTGCAGACCGGGTGCTGGTCCTTCTGCGCGTACTTGTGATGGCAGTTACGGCAGAATTTAAAGGGTGTATTGTCCAGTACTGCGCTCAGGGGGCCCCCTGTGCGCGCATTCCCTGTCAGACGTCGAAGATCTCGAGTTACTTCTCCTCCTTCGTCGTCCCGGCTTTTATGGTCTTCTTCTCCTAGTCTTTTCAAGTCCTTTTCTGTAGAAGTTCGGCGTTATCTTCTTTTTTTCTCCTTCAAATTTTCTGGAGCTTCACGCGACGATCCAGACCCAACGGCGGAAAAAATAATCTGAAGATGGCGCCCAAGGGTGGGAGCTTCCGCAGGAAGCATGCCGACGTCACCGAAGGTACACCAAATGGTGGGACGTCGACGCCCACCTGGGCTACAAAAAAAAAAAAAAAAAAAGACTACGATTCCAGACCCAACCACCAGATTGCGGAATATGCACAGCATAGTGAATCCAGAAAGATTCAAGCTGCAAAACGTGTGCCCGGGGGCGGTGACACTTGGGCTCCCTGCGGGCGCTTGATAAGAGACTTGCAGTCGGGAGCTGCCTGGCTGCAGATGGTGGGCTAAGGGAGCGCTGGCTGTTGCCCACTGCACAGAAGAGGTGCAGCCTGTCCAAGAGATTGTGTGCAGAGCCCCGGCGAAGGAGGAGTGCGGAGAGCGGCGTGACGGCGGTTGCATCGGGAGGCAGGCTGGGAGACGGTGATCGGCCTGGCTGGGTCCCCTCTGGATAACTGGTAGTGTGTGGGCCACTGCAGATAGAAACCTGGTGGGACGGATGTGCGGGCACTGTCCTGCTTGGGTGCCTTGTTGGTGAATGCAGCGGAGACCAGGTGAGGGGACTTCTGATAAGAGCGCCGCACTGAGATTCTACCATGGCCCTTGAGGACCCGTCCCAGTGCCTGAACTGCCACGGTGAGTGTCGGCCCTCCCTGTTGCGCCCTGAGGAGTGGAAGCATTGGTACCGACGAGCATTGCGAAGATTGTTGCCTGTGATTTGTGACGAGGAGTGGGGATCCTTACCTGGTCGTGGGGACGGCTAGCCCCTGATTCCTGGGTTAGCCATAGATAGTGAAGGCCTTCTTGGCGTGTCGGACCCCGAGAGGAGACACTTCCCAGTGCTGAGGTTCTGGCTTGGTTGTTTCCTACGCCTGGCTGCGGTTGTGTCCGCTGGCTTCCCTCTACATCTGTTTGAAGATCTTGGGCTCTGCAATCATGGCTACAGGAGGGAAGGGTCCTAAGGCTAACGCCCAGAAACAACTGGCGAAGTTAGCATGGACAAAAATGTGAGAAAAAGGCGATTCACCGCGATCGGAAAGAGAGGGGTCGGTGGTGGCCCCTGCACCGGGACCAGAGCCGACTCTTCATGATGTCATGGCGGCAGTAGGTGGGGTGAGTACCTCAGTGGACTCAGTTACTGTTGAGGACTCGCTGCTTAGAGCGGACTTGAAGGTTAAGGAACTTAGGATAGTGACAAGCGCCCTGCAGACGGACACATCAGAACTCCAGAGACAGATGCATGACTTGCAGCAAAAGCAGGCAAGAATGTCGCAACATTTGAATGACTATGAAGGTCGAGCCTGCCGGAATAACATCCGAATTTTAGGGGTTCCGGAACGGATGGAAGGGCCGGCTGCGGATTTGTATGTGGAAGAGCTCATTACGAAACACCTAAAGCCCAAGAAGTTGTCCAGCTACTTCGCTATAGAAAGAGCCCATAGGGTACCGGGTGGTAGACCTAAGCCGGGTGCACCTCCAAGACCCCCGATTGCCCAGGTGTTCAACTACCGTGATAGGGACATAATACTGCAGACTTCACGGTCCAGCCCGCCTTTGAAGATAGATAACCATGAGGTGGCGTTCTATCCGGATTTCACGGCCAAGGTTCAGGCGCCGCGCAGAAGCCTTCAAGTGGTGAAGAAGGAGCTGAGAGATCGGGAGGTGAAATATGCGATGTTCTTCCTGGCACGGCTGCGAGTGGAGTTGGATGGCAAGTCTTGGTTCTTTGACTCACCAGAGGCAGTCTGGGACTGGTAGGAGGACTGGATCACAGTGGGGGGCTGCAGCAGAGACCGCCCTAGCAGATCTGGCCCACAAAGAGAAGTTCGGCTGGAGGCGGCGAGTACTGATCCTACTGCGGAGACTAGTCGGCTGGTGGAGCAGGACTGATAACTCTGGCGTTGGGCTGAGGAGTTTGGATCTAGCAGGTTACGCAAGTAGAGGGACATGATGGGGGGTGGGCAAACTCACTGTTGCAAGACTGTTTATGTACTCGGGAATCTGTGGGCCCGATTCACAGAACTAGCTTAAGACAAAATCCTAAACTGAGTACTTTTGGTATGCACAAAATGGATTTACGACTACTAACTTTAGGTCCGCACTCGGGCCGGAAATTCTGGCCCGGAGGCGGAGCTTCCCACTTTGGGCGGAGCTTGCTGCCCGGAGGCAGAGCTTCCAGCCCAGAGGAGGAGATTTCAGCCATGGTTAAATACCAACCTCCGAGCCGGAAGCCCCGCCTCCGAGCCAGAAGCCCCGCCTCTGAGCCAGAATCCCCGCCTCTAAGCCACAAGCTCTGCCCCCAACCTGGAAGCTCCACCTCTGGCCTGGCATTTCCGGCCCGAGTGCGGACGTAAAGTTAGTAGTCGTAAATCCATTCTGTGAATACCAAAAGTAGTAGGTGCATTCTGTGAATACCAAAAGTAGTAAGTTTAGTATTTTGTCTTAAATTAATTCTGTGAATCAGGTCCCATGACATGGTGCTATTTGCTTGCTATTTTGATGTGATATGTTGCTTTGTTACTGTAAGTAGAGGATAGCTATGAACTACGATAACTGTGACGTGTATCTGCGCGAGGGGGGGTTGGTTCCCTCTACATTTCTTGCATTTAAGGGGGGTGAAAGGTACTCTGCCGTGTTTGGGGGTGGGTAGTTCTAAATCCACAGGCAGGGAGGTGAACTTGGGGGTAAGGGGGGTGTTTTGCAGCTATTTGCTGTTTTCAAAGTGGTGGTGAACTCATCTGCTGCAGATTGGATAGCTTTCTTAGCATGTGTTTCGGACACGAGTTCCGCAATGACTGTACTGTGTTGCAATGTTCTGTTTTCGTTGTTCTCATTCAAAGCGACAGACTTAGATGTGATGGTGCTGACTTTATTTTCAAGTTGCGTACAGAAGTGATTGCTGTATTATTGACCTCTTGGGCTAGGAGTATTGCCGTGCTGGGGGATGGGGGCTGAGCGGAATTCAGTGCTCTCTCTTTTCCTGGAATGTCAATGGCTTAGGTGATAAAATAAAGAGAGGAGCCGTCCAGCAGAACCAGAAGAGACAGTCCCCAGGTCTTGTCCTCCTGCAGGAGACCCACTTGGTTGGAAATAAAAGTAAGGCTCTTAATAGTTGGGGGTACAGGCTCCTAGTACATGCTGACTATATCACCGGGTCTAGGAGCACATGTATCCTGGTTAGGAAAAACACACCATTGATCGTACCCAACACATGGGCGGATCCGGGAGGCGGTTTGCGATGGCTGAGACCCAGTGGAAGGGGAGGGCCCTAAATGTAGTTTCTGTTTATTTGCTACCAGCGTTGGGTAGAGATGCCTTCATAGAACTAGGCCGAGTATTGACCAACCTTCCTGACGGTACTTTGCTAATGGGCGGGGACTAGAACATGACAATGGACGACACGGTTGATAGGTACCCGCAGAGGCAGGGGGCAAGGCCGAAAGAGCTTAAGGCGGAATTTACCACAGCATTGGGCCTCTCAGATGTGGAAAGGGAACTGCAAACTGTAGGCTCTGACTTTATGTATTTTTCTAGTGTGCATGGCAGTCTCTCCCGAATAGACTACTTTTTAATGTACACAGCCTCAGTGGGTAACTTTAGACATCCCCGGACGTATCCCCGAGGTATTTCAGATCACTCCCCAGTGGGGGTGGATTTCACTCATGGGGAAAGGCAGCAGCGCTGCGCCATTGTCATTAACCCGTGGCTGTTGAAAATTCCGGATATCAGGGAGGAGCTCTGGGTGCAAACTGGTTACTTCCTGGAAGAAAACTTAGGGTCGGTGGAATTGGCACAAACGCTATGGGAGGCGTACAAAGTGGTACTAAAGAGATATGCCTTGTCGTTGAAAGTGAAATATATTGCAAAAAGGCGTGAGATCCTGGTACTGCTAGAGGAAGCCCTTTGCGAGCTTGAGGCAGCTCACGTTTTACATCCTTCAGATTTGATTTGCTTTGATTTGATTTAAAATGTATAGAGCGTACGAATGCCCTAAGGAGTCTTGGCGCTAAATCGGTTATATAGAGTCTAGGGCTGTCCAGGATGGGAGGCGAAACTATGCTGAGAAGAGCCAGGTTTTTAAGGCTTTCCGAAACAGTAGCAGTGATGGGCTGTTTTTTATTGGTATTGGTATCTGGTTCCAAGTCTTAACTGTATGCAGCAGAAAGCTACCTCCCCCACCCCAATCTTAGTTGTTTGAAGCTGGGAGCTTTGATTAGCTCTGCGGTGCTTGATGTGAGTATCCTTGGCGGATCATACTGTTTCAGGTTGGTTTTCAAAAATTGTGAGCCTATCCTTATATGCCAGGCAAGTGATTTGAACCTTACTCTTTTCTCCATCGTGAGCCAGTGGAGGCTTCTTAGTCTGTGGGCTACAGCTCGAACCTAGGGATGTCTAGCACTAGCCCAGCTGCAGCGTTTTGGAGATGCTGGAGTTTTAACAGTAGTTGTTTTGAAGCCCTGCATACAGAGCATTCCCGTAATCCATTCTGGATAGGGCCAGCATGGTTACTAGGGTTTTGCAGGTTTCTACGGGAATAAAAGGCAGGAGCTTTTTTATCAACATCAGGGTGTGCCACACAGAGGAGGAGAGTTTGTTAATCTGGGCTTGAAATGTTAATTTGGAATCGAATACAAAATCCAAATTCCTGACTTTGTCCACTGTTGACGGACATCTGCCTAGGCTGGCAAGCCACCAGTTATGTGACCAAATGCTAGGCTACGCCCCTAGCAGCATGTCCTACGTTTTGTCACAGTTCAATTTTAGGCATGTTAGTTGCATCCAGCGGCTGACTTGTTCCATGCAATTCCTAAACCTGTCTGCTGTTTAGTCTGTGTTGTTAGAGATCGACACCACTATTTGGGTGTCATCTGCGTATGAAACGGGGAGAAATCCACAGTTTCTAAGGATAGTTGCTAATGGGGCAATATATATATATATTAAAGAGGGTGGGGCTTAAGGATGAGCCCTGTGGCACCCCCCGGGGGATTTAAAGGATTTTGATGTGTAGTCCCCTAACTTGACAGTGAAGGTTCTCTCCCGCAGGAATGAAGTAAGCAGTGTGAGTGCTGATTCATGCACTCCCATTTCTCCTAGACGGGCAAGGAGTATATCATGATTGACGGTGTTGAAGGCTGCCGATAGGTCTAAAAGAATCAAGGCAGCCTTCCCACCTGCATCCAGTACACTCCTGTGCTCCTCCGCCACCCTGATCAGTGGGGTTTCGGTCCCGTGTTCCTCCCTGAACCCATACTGTGATTTATCAAAGGCGTGGGAGGACCTAATAAACCCAGCCAGCTGTGTATTCAAAAGCTATTACAGTATTTTTCAGAGAAGGCACTGCATTGTTTGACATTAAAGCAGGAGGAGTACAACCTCAAGGCACGGGAACACAAGTTGGCTAAACAGGCAGCTACCCAACATAGGCTCTATGAGCTTGGCGACAGGGCAGGAAAGACGTTAACGTGGCTGGAGAGAAAGGATCAGGGTGCGCAGTGGGTGCCCCGATTAATGCTGCCCAGTGGTGAGGTTCTACATCGCCCCGGTGATATAGCGGAGGCGTTTGCAGATTACTTTGAGATGGTGTACTCTCCCTCCACGACATATACAGCAGAAGACTCACGTCAACTGCTGGTGGATAGTTACGTACCGACTATTTCGGATAAAGATAGGGATCTATTAGATGCGGATCTATCAAATGAGGAGATCCAAAAGGCTATTGGCCAAATTAAATCGGGGAAGGAGATGGGGCCCAACGGCACCCCGGTGGAGTTCCTCAAGGCCGTGGCCTCCCTAGTGGTCCCGCACCTGCGGGCAATGTATCAGGAAAGCATGGAGAAGGAAGTTCTGCCGCCTGACTAGCGTCTAGCCAGTATAGTTGTTATCCATAAGGCCGGAAAGCCGGTAGATGACTGTCGCTCATATAGGCCGATCTCACTGATCAGCGTTGAGGCAAAGGTCTAGGCAAAAGTCCTCGCCACGTGGCTTGGAATGGTGATCTCTCTGGTGCACCCAGACCAGTCCGGCTTCATGCCTGGGAGAAACCCTGCTCTTAACATTCGCTGGCTCCATAATGTGATGGTGCGTCGGGAGTATCTAGAGGAGGATGCAGTCATATTGTCACTTGATGCATCAATGGCCTTCGATTCGATCAAATGGCCGTATCTTTTTGAGGTTCTGGTGAAAGCTGGGTTGGGCCCTAAGTTTATACGGTGGGTAAGGCTGCTGTAAACTGACATCCAGGGGCAGGTTAGAGTCAACCACTATACGTCCCGAAAGTTCATCCTAAGGAGAGGCACCAGGCAGGGGTGCCCTCTGTCACCGTTGTTGTTTTCCCTCATGCTGGAGCCCTTGGTGGCCTGGATACATCGTGACGTGATGGTACCGGGTTTTAGATGGTCACCAGAGTGTGAAGATAGAATATCTCTCTATGTCGATGACATATTGCTATATCTTGCTTCTCCGTACAAATCAATTAATATTGTTCTTAACATCTTAACGAACTTCGGGAAGTATTCGGGGTACGCAATTAACTGGAGTAAGTCCGTGTTGTATGTGCTACAGACCCCCCGTCTAACTGAGGACTGTGCGCTGGTGGTATCAGCGGATGGACTTAAGTACCTTGGAGTCTTCATCACACCGGATCCGGCTCTCTTTTATAGCTGCAATTTGGCACCCCCGTTGGCCAGGCTGCGCTTGGATGTTAAGCATTGGAGGTCGCTGCCTCTGTCGCTGGTGGGCCGCGCTGCTCTTTTTAAAATGCTGGCCATCTCACGTTTTTTGTACATTCTCCAGAACTGCCCATACAGGATTCCAGATTCATATTTTGTAGCAGTGGAGGGGGAGATACGCACGTTGCTATGGGATTGTAAAGCCCCAAGGATTGCGCTTCAGAAATTGATGAAAGGATGGTATGATGGGGGCATTGCGCTGCCAGATGTAAGGTTGTATTACTGTACCTCGCAATTGGTGGCTGTGAATAGATGGCGATACACCCCGCCGGATTACCCTGCATGTGCCCTGGAAAGGTATCAGTTGTTCGGGCTATCTAGGGGCTCTGTATTCCCGCACTAAGAAGCAACAATATATTGGCCCCACTCTGCATACGGTACAGATCTGGCAGTTGGTTAACTCACGGTAGGGCTGGGCAGGGGTGCTCACCAAGGCTATCACCCGGGGTTTAATAGGTGGGATGTCATTGGTATCTCCACAGTTAAAGACCTGGTAAAAAGAGGAGTGATTCTTAGATTTGAGGAGTTACAAAAGGCCTACCAATTGGCCCCGGGAGAGGTTTTTAGGTATCTACAAATCAGGCATGCTTTGCAGGCAGCCTTCCCCAGTTGCGAGGACATACCGGAATCGTCACCCCTTGAGGATCGCCTGTTGGATGGGCTGTTGCAGTCCAAGGCGATCTCCTTGACCTATAAAAAAACTTAGTAATAATGTGCCTGATTCCTTTGGAAAGCTTAAGGAGCGATGGGAGGGAGACCATGGGCCAATTGATGAGTAAGATTGGCGACAGGTGCTTATGTCGCCTAGAGAAGCTGCTATCATGCTCCGATTTAGGCTAATCCAGCTTCGTATCCTACACTGCTCCAATTTGATGGGAATAACACTAGCAAAAATTGGGTCTCAACAAGATGACCTGTGCTTGAAGGGTTGCCGACAGCCGGCTACCTTTTATCATATGGTGTGGGACTGCGGAAATTATGGGACAGGGCCACAACTCATGTGCAATCTGCATTGGGGAAGAAACTCAGCCTGACGCCCCGCTTGGGCCTGCTTATTGTATGAGAAGATATAGACCTGACTGAAACGGAGCAGCAGTTGGCGACGCTGCGCTTCACGCTAGTTAAGAGGGAGATAGCGAGAGGGTGGGGCGAGGTGACGCCGCCGGCAGTGGCAATATGGCTGAAAGAATTTGACAGATGTATGGTAGCTGAGAAAGAAGTGTTTATAGCTAGGGGTGCCTGAAGAAGTGGGATAGGAAATGGTCAAAGTGGAATTCCTATAGGGGTAGAGATGTGTATCACCTGTGGTGGAACTGGAAATGCGGAGAAGTAGAGACAGGGAAACAACTGTTTAATGCATATGTTTTTCCGGCCTTTGTCCCAAGTGCGGTGCTAAATGTAACTTGCAAGTATTGTATGTAATTACTGCCTATGTGTCGGTCATGCAATTTATCAATAAAATATATATTTTTTAAAGAATTCTATTCTCCAATCAAGTCACTTTTCATATCACAAGGGAGTGTATACATCTTTTTCTCTTTAACTATCTGATTAAATGACAAATATTACACGCTAATTGCTGGTTTTCCCTTTTTTGTGTATAGATAAGGGCCCTTTTTTAACAATACTCTCAACGTCCTTAAGATGGTCTAGTGGACAGTGACAAAGATCAATTTTTTTAATATAAACACATGTGCTCTATCTGTCCATAGAAAAGGAAGGTGCACTCCAAAAAAAGTCAGTTGAGCGGAAGTTTTTTTGGAAAGTTCTTCTTTTTATTCGTGTTCATTCTTTTCGTAAAAACGGCACAGCCAACGCGTTTCATTCGCCTAGTGCCACGGGAACTTCATCAGGGCTGTAATAATCATGATATACACAAACATAAATATACTTATAACAACATGTATTCACAATACAAGATAAAAGCAAGTGACACATTACAACTAGACCTTACACAACATACATATAGACCCAAAGCAAAAAATAGGCATATACACAAAACATACATATGAATTACATTTCAATTATTAAATCGAAGAAACAAGAGATATTTTCCCCGTGACATGAAAGTTATTACAAATCTCGCTAAGAGAGCATGTTGTTTCCTCCGTGCTGCGGTGCACAGAGTCGGCATATTTGTTGAAACATGCACTGTTTCAAAAACAGTATTTAACTGTGCCAGTAGGTAGATCGCACAAAAAGGAATTAAAGAAGATACAGGCAGAAAAAAGGAGAAGAAAGAAAATATAGGGACACAGTCCTGATATATAAATAGAGGAGAAATTGATTCATAAGCAAAAGCATCACAGTAAAAGGTGAGAAACACGTTAAGGGTCAGGAAGTGGATACCTCAGCCATATACAGTAACATCTCAACTTACACAGAAAGCACCTAGGTATTAATAATCTGTGACAGAAATATGTAAGTCCTCACTAGATTGCGTCGCCAAGGTTTGGTCATCCCAGGCATTCACGTTCGCATATTAGGAAAACATTCAAGAATTAGTGCAACCAAAGTTCTTTAAGATAAGGGTTTGACAATATTGTCACTTGTAAGTACATACAAAAATTATATTAAAAGTTAAGAAATAAGAGGATACTGAGTTAACATGGAAACAAATTGATTGTATATCAATCAATAGGGTGGCACAATCCCAATGTGTTATAACAGTCTCCAATCCATTATTAACAGAATCTATATACCTCACAACTAGTCACGAGAATCAGCACAAATGAAGTTTCTGCAAACAGTACCCTTAGTCGAAGGTCAAGAGATAAAATGCTCCTGTTAAAGGGGTCCTCCTATGTTAGAAACAACGGAAGAGCCAATACTTAGTCTGAGTTCACATTCAAACTGTCAAAAAATTTTAAAAGAAAGAAACACTGTGTTAACATTCCATCATACAGAAACAATCTCAGCTTCAAATTCACAAGCCGGTCAAACAACAGGCACCTCAATCTGCTACGGTCTCACCTCTTATTTAGCACCATATTCAAATAAGGGTAACAGAGTTCATGGGTAAAATACCCCGAATGCTAGTAAACAGTATCTATAAATCCAAGAGATGTATATTAGTAATCAGCAATGTGGCCTAGAACTCAAATACGAGCCCACCCATACTTTCCAGTCTGCTGCCTAGAACGAAATAACAATATCCAATCCCCATGTAGCTCAAAGTTTGTGATAACAGTAAAAACCAAGATGATGGATAATAGCCCACCCTCCACACACCCATTATAGCAGGACCATGGCCTTACGTATCACCACATCCCACCCCAATATTGTGCATAATCCAGTAGGTCGAGGGGCACCCAGTCATGCAGGAGATGAAGTTTGAAGTTTATTTTATTATGCTTGATTAATTAAAACCATTGCATACAAAAGATAAAAAGTTCTTGTGTTAAAATTGTTCTGTAATGAATGATTTTACATTATATTAAAATAACACAAATTATTATCACAAATTATTAAAACATTCTGTACTTTAGCCTTGCTCATGCAGGAGATGTAGAATGGCGAGATACCACATTAGACAGATTATTTACCCCAATTACCTCTATATCGGAAAATGGTTGCCCAAATGGCTCAATCTACAGCATGGAGACAACTCACCATGCTTATCAGACTAAAAGTAAAGTTACACGCTTCCTTTATTCGCCTTTTTAAAAAAATCTACGTAGGGAAACGTAATACACATATATAATACCTGCTGTCAAAACCTGTGTTTATGCTAAAAGCCACTGATTTGTGTTAAAACTCTATGGTCTAGTGGTACTCTCAATCCGTTCAAAGCGAGACATATGTGGACTAAGCAGAAACTTGGAAGGACTACTATCAACTATTTAAATCATAGCTCTTCTACTTCATATGTCTGCAAAATAATTAAAGGGGGGACCGTCTTCCATAAGACTCTACTTTTGCATTAAGCTCATAAATATAGTGCACCACTGTTTTTTACAGGCACCTTCTTTACAAGTTACCGATGCTCTAGTACAGATACATTCATTTAAAAAATAGCTGAATATGTTATAATTCATATTAAGATCAATTTATAAGCGTAAAGCTTCAAGCACATATAATAAAAATTGTCCAGAGTAACTATCACTGTTAAACGAAATGTGATTAGTTGCTCTGTCTTCTTTCTAATATTTGTAAACACACAGCTCCTGTGCTGCATAGCTAACCACTTATATGGTCCCAAAGGCAAGACTTATTCGCTATGCCTATGCTTGGTTTTTTTTACTAGTGAAAATGTTCTCATCTATAGTATCACGACAGGCTTCAGATGCTTCTGTCTATCTTGATAATTCCAAAGGATGTTTTTCCTAAAGATGACAAGAAAGGTTGTGGAGGAGATATAATCAAATCAAGGTCGGCGTGTCACTGTTCCTGAGAAAAGGGTGTAGGTCTTAACCAGATCAGAAGATGGACAATCAACATGACATCCCCAAAAATAACATACTTTTATGTATTACCCAAAATACATAAAAGGATTCACCTGCAAGACCTATGGTCTCCGGCATCGGATCCCATTTAGAACCAGTTAGCCAATTCTGTGATTTCTTTCCTTGACCTTTGGTCCAAAACATACCCTTATTCCTAAAAGACACATGAGATGTTATGTTATGTTATGTTAAAATATTTTATACCGCGCACGTTCACCGAAACGGTTTCTTGGCGCTCAACTTGATCACCAAGTGGCCAACCCAGAGAAGATCAACATCTGATGACCCTCGATGTTGAAGCTCTATACACAAATATTCCCCAGGATGCAACAACTGAGGTTATAGATACCTGCCTCAGAGCAGCAACACTGATTACCACAGCACTGGTAGACTTTATCATGGAATGCACCATTATGGCCTTGAAAAACAACTTCTTTAAGCACAAATTTCAGGTATACCACCAAATACAAGGCACTTTGATGGGCAGTGCCTTAGCCTCAAGCCTGGCCTGTTAATACATGATCTATTTTGAATTTCATCATATATTCACACCATCCAACCCCTACCAGATGAATATCATCACCTGGAAATTATACATTGACAATATTCTCATGTTCTGTAAAGGTGATGGGGCCAGATGTCACAAATTTAGCAAATGAGTTAATACCCTAGACCCCTTCCCGAAGTTCACCAGGTCCCACCTCGATAGAGATACCTTGTGATCTCCATCAACCATGGAGCACGTTGCACAACAACTTACCAGAAGAATACTGACTGCAATAGTCTGCCTACTTTTAATGGCCACCATCCAAGAGCTCTAGGTGATAATCCACCCTTCAGTCAATTCTTATGTATACAGAGGAATTGCAGCACTCTGGTAGATTATGACATGCAAGCCAAAACCCTGAGGAACAACCTGGCAAGGAATTATCCACTAAGAGTGATCAGACGAGCAGAGAAAAGGGCCCCCAATAATAACCATGAGGCCCTTTTAGAAAATACAACACAATCAACTGAAGATGTTATCAAATGCGTGATCACCTTTACTCCACAGTCTAACAAAATCAAGAACATCATTATGAAACAGATGTAACGATTTGAATACAGGCTGAATGATATCGGTATGACCATGGTTTGCAACCAAGAGTACCCAGAACCTGAAAGACCAACTTGTAAATGCGAGACCATGATCCATCCAGAAAAGATCCAGGACAACCCTGTTTATGGGCACACCCCCAGTGACTGACCACTACCCATGCAGCTCTTGTACAGCATGTCCTTTCACCCCACACTCAAAAGAACTCAGTCAACAGATTTACATTAACACAAAGACAACACACCAATTGTAACTCCAAGAACTGGGTGTATCTCATCACTTGCCCATGCAAGCTTTACTATGTAGAGATGATGACTGAAGCTATTAGGATCAGATAGGGGCACATAGAAGTATCATCCAATGTGGATGCAGTGCAACTAAGATGAGCAACCATTTCTATAAACTCATCAGAAGATCTAAGATCGACAATCCTGAAAGCCAACCTAGTGTGCAATGCAGCATTGCTCTTTAAAAGGGAACAACTCAGATTGTTTTGTCTTCGCACCCATAAGTAGGGCCTGAATGATGACATACCCTGGGTCGAACAGTGACAGAATGTTTTGATAAAAAAACACAATGTAGGTACTCTTAATATGGGCACAACCCAAGGGAACTATATACCACTACTACTCAATATCCCCAACGTGACAATATATATTTTCTATATATTTTCTACTACCCTCTTTTTGAGAACAAGCATTTACAGTGCAATGGTCTTGTCTTTGTTAAAGTTAGAGCTATTGGCTGACTACTAGTAGAGAGTAGTAGAGAGTAATAGCTTAATCTCTCACAAATGCGAGAATTATTGCATTTGCACCCACATACAGACACACAGCTACGCACACACACAGAGTCCACACACACACAGAGCCACACACACACACACACACACACACACAGAGCCACACACACACATACAGAGCCACACACACATACACAGGGCCCCCCCACCCACACACACAAAGAGCCCCCCACCCACACACACAAAGAGCCCCCCACACACACACAAAGAGCCCCCCCACACACACAGAGCCCCCCACACACACAGAGCCCCCCACACACACAGAGCCCCCCCACACACACACACACAGAGCCCCCCCCCACACACAGAGCCTCCCCACACACACAGAGCCTCCCCACACACACAGAGCCCCCCCACAAAGAGCCCCCCCCACACAGAGAGCCCCCACCCACCGAAATACACAAAAAGCAGAAAAATACTGTGTAAAAATTGGGGGGGAAATAGTCATATTAGCTAGCAGCAGAGGAGTGAAATAACAGACTAAATGGCAGAAAACATAATAAACAAAATGAAAAATAATAAACAAATGTAAATTTGGCAAGAAAAACGGTAGTAAAATAACATACAAGTTGAGTGATGAAGTGACAAAACGCACAACAAAAGAGTAAGCATTACAAGTGTTACAGAAAACAGACTAAATGAAAAGAAAAATCAGCAGGATAAAAGGGAAACAAGCATTTGCAATGCAATAGGTCTCGCATTAGGAACGTTTGAGCTATTGGTCTTGTAAATGACAATTTTTTTTATTTATGTGTTGGTTTTGAAAATAGCTAAATTAATAGCTTTGTCATTTACAATGCCAATTGTTATAACTTTCGCAAATGTGACACCTATAGCATTTGTAATGCAACATGTTTTGTATTTACGTGACTTAGATGTATTGATATTACAAATAACAATGGCTTTTAATTTTTTTTAAATAATTAATACTTAAATAAAAGTGATTGTAATTTATAATGGCAATAGCTTAAACTTTTGTAAATAACTTTTGAGAAGATTATATTCAGTGGATTTTATTGTGACGAAAATCCAAGAACAGAAGTGAAATATTAATATCTTTTTGTGACATTCGTAATAAAGTTTGAAATATTGAGAGAACATATTTGAACCAGTTGTTGAATGGTTGCACAGACTGATGCTGTGATGGCGCGGAGTGATGTTGTGGTGGCGACGAGTGATGCTGTGGCGTTAAGTGATGCTGTGGTAGCGCATAGTGATGTTGTGGTGCCCCTGAGTGATGTTGTGGGGCCCCTGGGTGATGCTGTGGTGCCCCTGGGTGATGCTGTGGAGGCCCCTGGGTGATGCTGTGGAGGCCCCTGGGTGATGCTGTGGAGGCCCCTGGGTGATGCTGTGGAGGCCCCTGGGTGATGCTGTGGAGGCCCCTGGGTGATGCTGTGGAGGCCCCTGGGTGATGCAGTGGAGGCCCCGAGTGATGCAGTGGAGGCCCCGAGTGATGCAGTGGAGGCCCCGAGTGATGCAGTGGAGGCCCCGAGTGATGCAGTGGAGGCCCCGAGTGATGCAGTGGAGGCCCCGAGTGATGCAGTGGAGGCCCCGAGTGATGCAGTGGAGGCCCCGAGTGATGCTGTGGAGGCCCCGGGTGATGCTGTGGAGGCCCCGGGTGATGCTGTGGAGGCCCCGGGTGATGCTGTGGAGGCCCCGGGTGATGCTGTGGAGGCCCCGGGTGATGCTGTGGAGGCCCCGGGTGATGCTGTGGAGGCCCCGGGTGATGCTGTGGAGGCCCCGGGTGATGCTGTGGAGGCCCCGGGTGAGCTGTGGAGGCCCCGGGTGATGCTGTGGAGGCCCCGGGTGATGCTGTGGAGGCCCCGGGTGATGCTGTGGAGGCCCCGGGTGATGCTGTGGAGGCCCCGGGTGATGCTGTGGAGGCCCCGGGTGATGCTGTGGAGGCCCCGGGTGATGCTGTGGAGGCCCCGGGTGATGCTGTGGAGGCCCCGGGTGATGCTGTGGAGGCCCCGGGTGATGCTGTGGAGGCCCGGGTGATGCTGTGGAGGCCCGAGTGATGCTGTGGAGGCCCCGAGTGATGCTGTGGAGGCCCCGAGTGATGCTGTGGAGGCCCCGAGTGATGCTGTGGAGGCCCCGAGTGATGCTGTGGGGGCCCCGAGTGATTCTGTGGGGGCCCCGAGTGATGCTGTGGGGGCCCGAGTGATGCTGTGGGGGCCCCGAGTGATGCTGTGGGGGCCCCGAGTGATGCTGTGGTGGCCCCGAGTGATCCTGTGGTGGCCCCGAGTGATGCTGTGGTGGCGCATAATGATGCTGTGGTGGCGCATAATGATGCTGTGGTGGCGCTGAGCGATGCTGTGGTTGTGCTGAGCGTTGCTGTGGTGGTGCTGAGTGAAGCTGTGGTGGGTGCTGAGCTATTCTGCGGTGGTGCTGAGCGATGCTGCGGTGGTGCTGAGCGATGCTGCGGTGGTGCTGAGTGATGCTGCGGTGGTGCTGAGTGATGCTGTGGTGGTGCTGAGCGATGCTGTGGTGGTGCTGAGCGATGCTTCGGTGGCGCTGAGCGATGCTGTGGTGGTGCTGAGCGATGCTTCGGTGGCGCTGAGCGATGCTTCGGTGGCGCTGAGCGATGCTGGGGTGGCGCTGACTGATGCTGGGGTGGCGCTGACTGATGCTGGGGTGGCGCTGAGTGATGCTGGGGTAGCGCTGAGTGATGCTGGGGTAGCGCTGAGTGATGCTGGGGTAGCGCTGAGTGATGCTGGGGTAGCGCTGAGTGATGCTGGGGTAGCGCTGAGTGATGCTGGGGTAGCGCTGAGTGATGCTGGGGTAGCGCTGAGTGATGCTGGGGTAGCGCTGAGTGATGCTGGGGTAGCGCTGAGTGATGCTGGGGTAGCGCTGAGTGATGCTGGGGTAGCGCTGAGCAGGGACGGACTGGGAACTGAAAGGAGCCCTGGCAAATTTCACCAGACCAGCCCCCGCCCGGCGCATAGCGAGTGAGTGTAGCGAGCGAGCCCGACCACTACTAGGGGGATTTGGGGGGTTCTACCCCCAAGAAAATTTGGGAAAAAGACTGACCAAAATGGTGAATTTTACAGCACATTTTTCATTACATATTCGATTGTATCAACTTTCAAAGCAAAGTAAATGGATGTATGACATTACAATTCATACTTTTACAACGCATACCATTACAACGAAATTTTTACAACGCAAAAACTATTACAACGCATGTATTTACAACGCATGTATTTACAACGCAGGTACCTTTACAACGCATACCATTACAACGTAAGTATTGGTAAGTATATATTAATTTTTTTAATTTAAAATAATTACAAATAATCTATTTTAATTTAATGTAATGTTATTTAATTTAATTTAATTGATTTAATTTAATTTTATTTTTGCCCTGTACCCCAAAAACCAAAAACTGACCCTGAACCCTAAAAATACCCCTGTACCCCAAAAACCCAAAACTGACCCTTAACCTTAAAAATACCAAAAACCCAAAACTGACCCTGAACCCTAAAAATACCCCTTTACCCAAAAACTGAAAACTGACCCTGAACCCTAAAAATACCCCTTTTCCCAAAAACTGAAAACTGACCCTTAACCCTAAAAATACCAAAAAACCAAAACTGACCCTGAACCCTAAAAATACCCCTTTACCCAAAAACTGAAAACTGACCTTGAACCCTAAAAATACCCTTTTACCCAAAAACTGAAAACTGACCCTGAACCCTAAAAATACCCCTTTACCCAAAAACCCAAAACTGACCCTGAACCCTAAAAATACCCCTTAACCCAAAAACCCAAAACTGACCCTGAACCCTAAAAATACCCTGTACCCCAAAAACCCAAAACTGACCCTGAACCCTAAAAATACCCCTTTTCCCAAAAACTGAAAACTGACCCTTAACCCTAAAAATACCAAAAACCCAAAACTGACCCTGAACCCCAAAAACCCAAAACTGACCCTGAACCCTAAAAATACCCTTTTACCCCAAAACTGAAAACTGACCCTGAACCCTAAAAATACCGCTTTTCCCAAAAACTGAAAACTGACCCTTAACCCTAAAAATACCAAAAACCCAAAACTGACCCTGAACCCTAAAAATACCCCTTTACCCAAAAACTGAAAACTGACCTTGAACCCTAAAAATACCCTTTTACCCAAAAACTGAAAACTGACCCTGAACCCTAAAAATACCCCTTTACCCAAAAACTTAAAACTGACCCTGAACCCTAAAAATACCCCTTTACCCAAAAACTAAAAACTGACTCTGAACCCTAAAAATACCCCTTTACCCAAAAACTGACCCTGAACCCTAAAAATACCCCTTAAAAAAACCCAAACATATAAAATTTAAAATATAATTATATACTTACCAATACTTACGTTGTAATGGTATGCGTTGTAAAGGTACCTGCGTTGTAAAAAATGCGTTGTAAATACATGCGTTATAATGGTTTTTGCGTTGTAAAAATTTCGTTGTAATGGTAGTTCGTTGTAAAAGTTGCGTTGTAAAGGTTGTTTCCCACAGTAAATAGTAGATGATGACCTTAAAGAGCACCAGGGTACCCACCCAGTCATATGTACCCAGAGACATTCTTTCAGAGTGCACCAAAAATAGACACAAGTAGTGAATCAGAGAGAACAAAGTAAAAGTAAGAGCAGACCCCACATGGTGTGTAGCGAGCAAGGGCAGTGAGCAACCACTACTAGGGGGAGTTTGGGGGGTTGTCCCCCAAGAAAATTTTTGAGACAGAAAGACAAAGCATTTTTCACCACATTTTTCATTGCATATTAGATTGTATTAACTTTTAAAGCATAATAAATGATTACATTATGAAGTACCAGGATACCCAGTCATAAATCACAGACATTCCTACAGAGCCTCCAGGTGACTGAGGCCAGAAACAATGGAAATAGCACACATTAGCACCCGGGCTGCCAGAAGGCATGGACATTCCTCACATGGCACCCTAGCCATAAAGCATGACAAATTCACACAAAGGCACCCAGTCCAGTGGCACTATAACACTTTTCAGAGTGTGGGTGCTGCCATCAATGTTGCCTGTACATCACTGAAGTCATGGGATTGTGAAAAATGTAAGAATTACACAAAGAAAAAGGGTAGCAATTCAGCCTTGCCTATTCCGGGACATATAAAACCTAAAAGTATATGCCAAACCATTTACATACACTGCACGCAGCACTCTGCCTTATGGTAAGGGCTTGCGCTAGTGGTGACATCCTGGTGACATATGTAGTAAAAGGGAATATTTTTAGGCGCCAGGTTAAAACGGCAGTTTTACAACTGCACAGGCAGACTGCAATGACAGGCCCTGGCCTTGACACATGTTTAAATAGGCTATTTACGTAAGTGGCACAATAAGTGTTGCAGGCCCACTAGCAGCATTTAATGTACAATCCCTGGGTACATGTAGAACCACATTTCTAGAGACTTACAAGTAAATATAATTTGCCAATTCGGTGTAAGCCAATTTTATATCATGTTTAAAGGAAAGAGCGCAAGCACTTTAGCACTGGTTAGCAGTGGTAAAGTTCACTGAGCGCTAAGAGCCAACAAAAATTGCCTTTTTTGATGTAATAAAGCATATCAAACCTGAATTTAATTTCACACACACCAGGCTGCATGGGACTTTAGACATCGACCCATCCATGGTAATTGGTAAATCAGTTGTGAAGTGACTTCACGACTGATTTACCAATTACCATGGATTGATGTGTTTTGTGTTGTGTACACCCTGTAAGAGTCGCGCCAATTTGATGTCCTATTTAGCAGGGGCTTTGACTGTTGACAATCTGCACCACTTGCCTACTCTGAAAATTAGCCGCTATGTCACAGTATAAATTGGAGGCAGGGCCCCCTCACAGAGGAGCTGCTGCGACAGCCCGGGCTTTCCCACAGTCCGTGCGCTCCACCAGTGACGCCCCACAAAGCCTTCAGCACCGTGACCAATTGTTCAGCTCCGGGCGGCCGCACTGTGGCTGACAGACACCTACCAGCCAGCAGCTAATTCCACGTCAGGGGTCACACCCACGGCGAGTGAGAGGGCTCACAAGAACACATGGGGAGGCCATTATCTGCCCACCAATGTGCCCTAGAGAGGAGGGGATGGACTGAGAGATAGATGGAAGGGTGGGAGCAAAGATGCAAGGGATGTATTGAGGTATGGATGGGTAGGTGGCTAGATGGATTAGGTAGGTAGTCATGTAGGTAGACAGACAGACAGATGAAGAGACTCCAGGACCATCAATAAAAAGTAACTTTAAATGTGGGTAGACACTAATGTTTACATTTAAATGTGGATAGATAGATAGACAGACAGACGGACAGATAAAAAGACAGTCTTACTTGACTCCGTAGAATCCATAGCATGGAAATAACCTTATATGCTAGAGAGACAACACAGATCACACGAACAGACCAGCCTCTAACATAGAGAGGGAGGCACACAGGACATCTTTATGGAGGTAACTGGGAAAAGATGTGCTCCTAAACAGTCAGACCCCTGTGTTTAGAAACAGACAAACTGATGTTTACCCTGAGCACATCTTCAAAGCCGGGAGTGTGACTCAAGCAAGACACATCATCACATTTAATTAAGGTCATCAAACATATTAACACTACAACTAAAGTAGTCCTCCTTGTGGCCTGCTTTGCTTGAACACGTGTGCCTTGAGCGCCCGCACCACCCCCAGGGTTTTAAAGCGCTATGTTTTGGTAACGCGATAAGAAATTGTGTTATTGGCATTTCACTAGGTTTTATCCCTTTTTGTTCTCACTTCTCAGGCCCCATTCAAAGTGCAGATAATGGAGTCTGCTTCCTTTGCCCTCACAAAACAACTTCAGCTGTTTCTGCCGTGCGTGCTGCTCGCCTGGTGATCTGACCCAGGTTCTGAGTACTGTACAGACACGGATGGCGCAGACAACCTTGCCTTTGGCGCCCCTTCAGTACTTCAAAATTTGAAACAGGAAGCGATTGGTGCAGGATAAGAGGCTATCTTCCAACTGACTAACAATTGCCACTCACTTCAAATTCCCTCACCATTCTAAATTCCAAAAATCAACCCATATTCATTCTCACTTTTTACCTTTTCCAGATAATGTGGTGGTGCTGAGTGATAATGTGGTGGTGGCGCTGAGTGATACTGGGGTAGCGCTGAGAGATGCTGGGGTGGCGCTGAGTGATGCCGGGGTGGCGCCGAGAGATGCTGGGGTGGTGCTGAGTAGTGCTGTGGTGGTGCTGAGTGATGCTGTGGTGGTGCTGAGTGATGCTGTGGTGGTGCTGAGTGATGCTGTGGTTGCGCTGAGTGATGCTGTGGTTGCGCTGAGTGATGCTGGGGTGGCGCTGAGTGGTGCTGTGGTGGTGCTGAGTGATGCTGTGGTGGTGCTGAGTGATGCTGTGGTGGTGATGAGTGATGCTGGGGTTGCGCTGAGTCATGCTGGCTCTGAGTGATGCTGGGGTGGCGCTGAGTGATGCTGGGGTGGTGCTGAATCATGCTGGGGTGGCGCTGAATGATGCTGTGGTGGTGCTGAGTGGTGCTGTGGTGGTGCTGAGTGATAATGTGGTGGTGCTGTGGTGGTGCTGAGTGGTGCTGTGGTGGCGCTGAGTGATGCTGGGGTGGTGCTGAGTGATGCAGGGGTGGCGCTGAGTGATGCTGGGTTGGCTCTGAGTGATGCTGTGGTGGCGCTGAGTGATGCTGTGGTGGCGCTGAGTGATGCTGGGATGGTGCTGAGTGATGCTGTGGTGGTGCTGAGATGCTGTGGTGGTGCTGATTGGTGCTGAGTGGTGCTGTAGTAGTCCTGAGTGGTGCTGTGGTAACGCTGAGTGATGCTGGGATGCCACTGAATGATGCTGGGGTGGCGCTGAGTGGTGCTGTGGTAGTGGTGTGTGGTGACGTGGTGGTACTGAGTGATGCTGTGGTGGTGCTGAGTGATAATGTGGTGGTGCTTAGTGATGCTGGGGTAGCGCTGAGTGATGCTGGGGTGGCGCTGAGTGATGCTGGGGTGGCGCTGAGTGATGCTGGGGTGGCGCTGAGTGATGCTGGGGTGGCGCTGAGTGATGCTGGGGTGGCGCTGAGTGATGCTGGGGTGGCGCTGAGTGATGCTGGGGTGGCGCTGAGTGATGCTGGGGTGGCGCTGAGTGATGCTGGGGTGGCGCTGAGTGATGCTGGGGTGGCGCTGAGTGATGCTGGGGTGGCGCTGAGTGATGCTGGGGTGGCGCTGAGTGATGCTGGGGTGGCGCTGAGTGATGCTGGGGTGGCGCTGAGTGATGCTGGGGTGGCGCTGAGTGATGCTGTGGTGGTGCTGAGTGATGCTGTGGTGGTGCAGAGTGGTGCTGTGGTGGTGCTGAGTGGTGCTGTGGTGGTGCTGAGTGGTGCTGTGGTGGTGCTGAGTGGTGCTGTGGTAGTGCTGAGTGGTGCTGTGGTGGTGCTGAGTGATGCTGTGGTGGTGCTGAGTGGTGCTGTGGTGGTGCTGAGTGATAATGTGGTGGTGCTGAGTGGTGCTGAGTGGTGCTGTGGTGGTGCTGGGTGGTGCTGGGGTGCACTGAGTGATGCTGGGGTGGCGCTGAGTGATGCTGGAGTGGCGCGAAGTGATGCTGGGGTGGCGCTGAGTGATGCTGGGGTGGCGTTGAGTGATGCTGGGGTGGCGCTGAGTGATGCTGGGATGGTGCTGAGTGATGCTGTGGTGGTGCTGAGTGATGCTGTGGTGGTGCTGAGATGCTGTGGTGGTGCTGATTGGTGCTGAGTGGAGCTGTGGTAGTGCTGAGTGGTGCTGTGGTGGCGCTGAGTGATGCTGGGGTGCCACTGAATGATGCAGGGGTGGCGCTGAGTGGTGCTGTGGTGGTGGTGAGTGGTGACGTGGTGGTACTGAGTGATGCTGTGGTGGTGATGAGTGATGCTGGGGTGGCGCCGAGTGATGCTGGGGTGGCGCCGAGTGATGCTGGGGTGGCGCCGAGTGATGCTGGGGTGGCGCCGAGTGATGCTGGGGTGGCGCCGAGTGATGCTGGGGTGGCGCCGAGTGATGCTGGGGTGGCGCCGAGTGATGCTGGGGTGGCGCCGAGTGATGCTGGGGTGGTGCTGAATGATGCTGGGGTGGTGCTGAGTGATGCTGTGGTGGTGCTGAGTGGTGCTGTGGTGGTGCTGAGTGGTGCTGTGGTGGTGCTGAGTGGTGCTGTGGTGGTGCTGAGTGATGCTGTGGTGGTGCTGAGTGGTGCTGTGGTGGTGCTGTGGTGGTGCTGAGTGGTGCTGTGGTGGTGCTGTGGTGGTGCTGTGGTGGTGCTGTGGTGGTGCTGTGGTGGTGCTGAGTGATGCTGTGGGGGTGCTGAGTGATAATGTGGTGGTGCTGAGTGGTGCTGAGTGGTGCTGTGGTGGCGCTGAGTGATGCTGGGGTGCGCTGAGTGATGCTGGGGTGGCGCTGAGTGATGCTGGGGTGGCGCTGAGTGATGCTGGGGTGGCGCTGAGTGATGCTGGGGTGGCGCTGAGTGATGCTGGGGTGGCGCAGAGTGATGCTGGGGTGGCGCAGAGTGATGCTGGGGTGGCGCTGAGTGATGCTGGGGTGGCGCAGAGTGATGCTGGGGTGGCGCAGAGTGATGCTGGGGTGGCGCAGAGTGATGCTGGGGTGGCGCAGAGTGATGCTGGGGTGGCGCAGAGTGATGCTGGGGTGGCGCAGAGTGATGCTGGGGTGGCGCAGAGTGATGCTGGGGTGGCGCAGAGTGCTGCTGGGGTGGCGCAGAGTGCTGCTGGGGTGGCCCCGAATGATGCTTGGGTGGCGCTGAATGATGCTGGGGTGGCGCTGAATGATGCTGGGGTGGCGCTGAATGATGCTGGGGCGGTGCTGTGGTGGTGCTGAGTGATGCTGGGGTGGCGCTGAGTGATGCTGGGGTGGCGCTGAGTGATGCTGGGGTGGCGCTGAGTGATGCTGGGGTGGCGCTGAGTGATGCTGGGGTGGCGCTGAGTGATGCTGGGGTGGCGCTGAGTGATGCTGGGGTGGCGCTGAGTGATGCTGGGGTGGCGCTGAGTGATGCTGGGGTGGCGCTGAGTGATGCTGGGGTGGCGCTGCGTGATGCTGGGGTGGCGCTGCGTGATGCTGGGGTGGCGCTGAGTGATGCTGGGGTGTCGCTGAGTGATGCTGGGGTGGTGCTGAGTGGTGCTGTGGTGGTGCTGAGTGATGCTGTTGTGGTACTGAGTGATGCTGTGGTGGTGCTGAGTGATGCTGTGGTGGTGCTGAGTGATGCTGTGGTGGTGCTGAGTGGTGCTGTGGTGGTGCTGAGTGGTGCTGTGGTGGTGCTGAGTGGTGCTGTGGTGGTGCTGAGTGGTGCTGTGGTGGTGCTGAGTGATAATGTGGTGGTGCTGAGTGGTGCTGTGGTGGCGCAGAGTATTGCTGGGGTGCGCTGAGTGATGCTGGGGTGGCGCTGAGTGATGATGTGGTGGCGCCGAGTGATGCTGGGGTGGCGCCGAGTGATGCTGGGGTGGCGCCGAGTGATGCTGGGGTGGCGCCGAGTGATGCTGGGGTGGCGCCGAGTGATGCTGGGGTGGCGCCGAGTGATGCTGGGGTGGTGCTGAGTGGTGCTATTGTGGTGCTGAGTGATGCTGTGGTGGTGCTGAGTGATGCTGTGGTGGTACTGAGTGATGCTGTGGTGGTACTGAGTGATGCTGGGGTGGCGCCGAGTGGCGCTTTTGTGGTGCTGAGTGATGCTGTGGTGGTGCTGAGTGATGCTGTGGTGGTACTGAGTGATGCTGTGGTGGTGATGAGTGATAATGTGGTGGTGCTGAGTGATAATGTGGTGGTGCTGAGTGATGCTGGGGTGGCGCTGAGTGATGCTGGGGTGGCGCTGAGTGATGCTGGGGTGGCGCTGAGTGATGCTGGGGTGGCGCTGAGTGATGCTGGGGTGGCGCTGAGTGATGCTGGGGTGGCGCTGAGTGATGCTGGGGTGGCGCTGAGTGATGTTGGGGTGGCGCTGAGTGATGTTGGGGTGGCGCTGAGTGATGCTGGGGTGGCGCTGAGTGATGCTGGGGTGACGCTGAGTGATGCTGGGGTGGTGCTGAATGATGCTGGGGTGGTGCTGAATGATGCTGGGGTGGGACTGAGTGATGCTGGGGTGGTGCTGAGTGATGCTGTGGTGGTGCTGAGTGATGCTGAGTGGTGCTGTGGTGGTGTTGAGTGATAATGTGGTGGTGCCGAGTGATGCTGGGGTGGCGCCGAGTGATGCTGGGGTGGTGCCGAGTGATGCTGGGGTGGTGCCGAGTGATGATGTGGTGGTGCTGAGTGGTGCTGTGGTGGTGCTGAGTGGTGCTGTGGTGGTGCTGAGTGGTGCTGTGTGGTGCTGTGGTGGTGCTGAGTGGTGCTGTGGTGGTGCTGAGTGAGGCTGTTGTGGTGCTGAGTGATAATGTGGTGGTGCTGAGCGATGCTGGGGTAGCGCTGAGTGATGATGTGGTGATGCTGAGTGGTGCTCAGATAAACGCCTACATAATTTTAGCTTGCAGCATGTAGGCGGATTGACCAAAGTCTACATTTTAGAAAGTGTGCCTTCATGCGAAGCCAGTGTAGGCTAATTGTGACCGGATACTAAAGAAGAAAAATAATAATAAGCAAACACTGGCTTTGTTTTCAAGCAACCCCGTTCATAGCCAGTAACTGAAGGAGGCTGGAAGAAAAAACATTTTTTTGAGAACAACAGTGGTCCCATGCACAAGAAATATTCACAAAGCAATCAATATAGACATAATGGATACTATATTCGTTATGACATGTCCAGCCGGACAGAGGTCGCAATCTTTTACTTGGTTGCAAAATTTAAGAAACAAAATTCCTTCAACAGTTCTTCGTAGTGGGGCACAAGCCTGTACCCTAACACATACAAATTGGCATGGTGAAGAGAATCATGAACAGAGCAGGGCTTTTAGGCAAAAAGCTACAGATTCCTGTGGTTGATATTCATAACAGAAATTCCAGTGGCACCATTACAGCTATATAACACATAGTATACGATTTTTTGTATATGGTGCACAGAGAAGTCGACGGCGTTTCGATCCCACTATATAATCATGGGGATCATCATCAGGACACTAATAATGCCTAAAGAATAAAAGCCTCTATAGCCGAGTGAGCCCACCGAATGAGTCAGGGCAGGGAGGGAGGAATTGGTTAAGTAACCAGGCGGTCCAACAATCTGGCGCCTTGGGTAAACGCGTCAGCGATATGCTCGATTGCGTTCCATGGGGGAAGGGTCCGGGTCAGTCGGAGCGTCAGTCTTCCTGGCAAAGCGATTAACTAATTCCTCCCTCCTGCCCCGACTCATTCGGTAGGGCTCACTCGGCTATAGAGGCTTTTATTCTTTAGGCATTATTAGTGTCCTGATGATGATCCCCATGATTATATAGTGGGATCGAAACGCCGTCGACTTCTCTGTGCACCATATACAAAAAATCGTATACTATGTGTTATATAGCTGTAATGGTGCCACTGGAATTACTGTTATAAATATCAACCACAGGAATCTGTAGCTTTTTGCCTAAAAGCCCTGCTCTGTTTATGATTCTCTTCACCATGCCAATTTGTATGTGTTAGGGTACAGGCTTGTGCCCCACTACGAAGAACTGTTGAAGGAATTTTGTTTCTTAAAATTTTCAACCAAGTAAAAGATTGCGACCTCTGTCCGGATGGACATGTCATAACGAATATAGTATCCATTGTGTCTATATTGATTGCTTTGTGAATATTTCTTGTGCATGGGACCACTGTTGTTCTCAAAAATATGTTCCCCGAGGTCCTGTGCTGACTCGTTTGGGCGCCCTTGTTGACCTTTAAACCGAAGAAAAAACAAGCAACCCCGTTCAAAGCCAGTAACTGAAGGAGGCTGGAAGAAAAAAAAAAACTTTACAGGCATGACTCTTCCTATGGACTATGGCAACACACTCTACGCCGGAATTACAACAAAATTGCAGAAAAAACTCCAGCGCATCCAAAACGCATCAGCGAGACTCATATTAGACATCCCGCGCCAAGAGCACATCACCGGTCACTTAAAAAACCTCCACTGGCTTCCCGTCAACAAAAGAATTACTTTCCGCCTTCTTACCCACGCACACAAGTCCCTTTATAATCTAGGACCCGAATGCCTCAACACCCGACTGTCCTTCTACTATCCCACCCGCCAACTAAGATCATCCAACCAAGCCCTCGCCGCAGTCCCGCGCATCCGAAAAACCACCATGGGTGGCAGATCCTTCTCCTTCCTAGCTGCCAAGACCTGGAACTCACTCCCCACCCACCTCCGCCTTACTCAGAATCACATCTCCTTCAGAAAAGAACTGAAAACATGGCTATTCGATAAAAAGTAAACCCCTCCCTCCAGCGCCTTGAGACCCTCTGGGTGAGTAGTGCGCTTTATAAATACCTGAACTTTATAAACTTTATAAATACTTCCTGCTCCGGCGGAGAGAAAAAAAATGAAAAGCGCCCGGGAAATGCTCTCGGCATTGCGGGGGCGGGGGACGTATTCCTTTGAAGTGTGAAGCAGGGGGCAGGAGAGCGGATCCCTTTGAAGTGAAGCTCTCGGCACGCTGGAGAAGCGCGAGCCTGGTAGGGGGGCGGGATGCGAGCGAGTGGGAGGGAACGGGCCAAGCGCGCGCTGGAGAAGCGTCACGGATGAACAATTAACATGCATTGTAGGAAATCCGGCTGGTTCAAGAGACTTTGGTTCAGTAGTAATAGGTTCGAGTTATAAATAACTTGACCTAAAAAAACGGTAGAAACTGCAACTAAGGGGCCAACGCAGAAAGAAACACAGCAGGATAAACAATCTGGACTCATAGGTTAACAAGCATTTTCATACACAACAAACAAGCACTTCATGATGAGCAACCGTAGACTGCAGTGCTAGTACAACAATTACGTTTACATGTGCTGGCCTGGGGGCTAAGATAGCTGCGCTGCCGGAAACTTTATTGCAGTGCAGCAAGACTCAGGCCCGGCCGCTGCGGCATGCCACAATAAAATGTATTCAAGATTGCAGGAGCCAATTGTTGCCAAGTGATCCTGCTCCTACTATAAGTTTATGAAATACACTTTAGAATTAATTTTATAATCTTTTATGAAGGCTATTTTGTAAAATGTGAGCGTTTTATCTTTGGGCTGGTTTTTGGGTGGATACTGCTCTGAGTTGGGTTAAATTTGGGCTTCTGCTTGGGCCGCTTTGGGCATTGACTGGTCTCTAACTCTGGGAGGATACGATCTTTGCGTACTGGCGGATATCTTGGGAAGGAGCCGAGGCCAAAGCAAGTGACCTCTAAGAGCGATAGAGTGTATTGAAAAACCTTGTAAACAATGGTAAAGCCCCACTTGTAGGAGTAAAAATGTGTTTGCTGGGTTGTATTACATTTTAAACTAAATATGTTTTTTTATAAATTACTGACACATACTAAAATGTCTCTGAGGTATCTATTTTTATTTGTAAAGTTCTGTATAGCGCTAGCTAGACCTGTAGGTATCAGAGCAATTCACATACATATTGTGCAAATCCGAAGGGCCTTACATTACCTAGAAGGCTGACAGTAAGTAAGCAAACCACGGATAAAGAATACAGTATGAACAATAAGTAACTGTGCAGCGGAGGGGAAGAAAAAAAGAAAAGTTCTCTGCAACGGAAGATTTCTATTTAGTGTTCTGTTCGGTGTTCTATTCTCCTCTTCCGCTGCCAGCCCAAGCTCTTTTTCAAGGTGGGGGTGGCGATGGCGTGAACCTGACGTCACCCAGAAGATCCTGTTTGTGATAGAGCCGTCTGGAGAGCTCAGTGTGCAGCCTGCTGATCCCGAGACAATAGAGGGAGCTACGGGAGGGGTGAGGGGCGCGGGATTAACGTAGGGTGACCAGAATTTTAAAGCCAAAAACCGGGACATTTCCCAAAAATAGAAGGACTGCAGTTTTACTATAAGCAATGCCCTCGGCAGAGAATTACTCAACAGGTAGTAAGAACATACATAAGATATACATTTTTTAACCCAGCAGCTTTGCCTGTTAATTACATTGTTTTCTTGAAACAAGTGCTAACTTTCCCTGCTTTGTAAAACATAAAAAACATCTCCCACCGTTTTTAGTCGATCCTCTCTAAAAACCAGTACATGAGCTAAATTTCTTAAAATTTGCTGGTACAGCTTTTTAAAAACGGGGACCGTCCGCCTGGTCACCCTAGAATTAACGTTGGAAAGATAAAGGGTGCTAGTTCCTTCGTTGCAGGGTCTCTGGCGCTGCTTCTTGTGCCGAGTAGGAGGCTCGACCATAGGTCGGTGTTACATATCTAGAAACCCCAGAATACATGGTGCTCATCGGAAAAATGTAGACGAATCACTACTATTACTCGCCTTCTCGTTTGGAATTCTCCAGAAGAGCGGCACCTGGGGGTTCTTGCAGCAGGAACCCCCCCTCCCCAGCACCGGGTTTGATGGATACTCCAAAGCCGGGTGGCGTCGGAGCTCTGCAGCAGCCCCGATCCGGGACACTCGAGTGAAGATCAGCAGCTCCCAAGAAGGAACAACCCTGGGGGCAACCCCAGGGCAGTACGGGTGGGGAGCGATCAGAGCCCCTCCACTCACTTCCAAGTGAATCTGCCCCCAGCTTCTGACATGCTCATGGGGTGAGTGAACAGGGGTGGGCAGCCCCCGACATCGGCCGGTTGCCCCTTCCATGCCCCGACCGCAGTTTATTTTTTATTTATTTATTTAATGCATTTTTATAAAGCGCGGACTTTACCCGGCCTCCGCCTAGGTAATGTCCTCCCCATCTACGGTTGGTTCTTATGTAAAGCGCTCTGACACCTTCGGGTAAAGTTCGCGCTATATAAAATCGCATTAAATAAAATAAAATAAAAAATAAATAAATACCCGAGTCCCCTCCCCTCGGCCACGCAGTACCTGCTGATCCCGCCGCCGCGCGCCGCTGGAGAGGCCGCTTCCTCCCTGCGCCACGGCAGAGCCCGTCTGTTTACAGCGGAAGTGACGTACAGCCGGGCAGGGCCAGCAGAGAGCGATGGACCGTCAACAAGATACATGTGTATGTGTCACCGGGAGCTCGAATACACAGGTCTGTCACCTCGCGCTGAGCGCGTCGCTTACACAAAGCTCCAGATTGTTCATCTAAACCAGCCTGACAATACAGCGTACACATTCCGTGTGTCCAGTGCTTACTTTGTAAAATATTACGGGCAGGTGCTAAACTTTTTTTATTTATTTATTTTTTATTTATCATTTTCAAAATCAATATAGAACAAAAATTACAAAGAAAATGAGTGCATCGAGGGAGGCACAATAAAATATAAACAATGTAGCAGAAAATTGAAAAACGTACACAGTCCATATCCACAAAAATCAATATACCAGGAAAGAATACATATCCAATGACATCATAGGGAATTGACAACCCGGGGAGGGGACTAATTGAGTTATGTGCCGGAGTATTATCACAAAGCATAGCGATGATCAGGCCAACAAATCCCCTCAGCCACCCCAGTTGGATCAATGTTATTTTCTGCTGAGGCCTGCTGGGCGGCGGTAATCCTGTCAATGTAGGCGCGGTAGGGCCCCCAAATATCCACAGGGCGGGAATGGGCAGGAATCAATGTCGAATATTCCACGCTGTTAATGTTACTAAACGCCAAAAGGTGCTAAACTTTTCGTAGGAGGCCACACCCACACCCACTTCTTACACTGGCTCCACCCACTTACTATATTGGCTCCACATCCGTCCTCAACTGGTACCTTTGAAGACATGCGAGGCAGACAGGCAGGCATGCATCCAAACAGAAGGAGGCGGTTGAAGGGACAGTAGATATATTATTTAGCCATTCACAAGAAATATAAATTCAATAGCCCTGGCCCTGTCAAGTAAGTGCCGATGCTTAGCACCGGAAACCACCTGCACAAATAAGGCACTGTTCAAAAATGCCGAAAGGCCTGAAGTCTTTCTTTTTTCTCTAAGTATACAGCTTGCACACTCCGTAAAGCACTGACCTGTGATCTCTTAATTCACAATACAGTCATGTTATTCACACCCTCCTCTTTTCCTGCTAGGAGCTCTGAAACAGGTGCAAGTACTATATAAAAATATCCAAAGGCAATTAAATTAATAATAATGACCGCTAGCAGGCCCTGCAACCTCCTTTACCCAATAAAGCAACGACTGCCTGGTGTTCATCGTCGTTGGTGTTGCTCAGTCATTGTTATCGCGATTATTTGGAATGGTTGAACAATGAGAGAAAGCATTTTGCTTTCAGGTCTGGTTGACTTGATGCTTAAAGTAGACATTTGTAGGACAAAGAACTGCCCTTTGTCCTTGCGCGGGTCCTACCAGGCAGGCACTGTTGAAACCAGTGGTCTGGCGTTCTCCTTGATTTGGGGTGATGTAAAACGGGTTCTGTTTTATAATGCAACACCTCCCCCAAAACCCAAAAGGGTTTCACTGTGTACTTGGAATTGTAAACACACATGTTTAAACTCCAGCTAAAAACTGCATGGAAAAATTGGTGTCAAAACACCTAGGAACCATCCATTAACATTTTCCCCTCAATTCTTTGTCCCAACTCTATTCTGAACTCTCATACCTCCACCTGTCTTCACCATTTCCATACCCCTCCTCGCTGCCATCCCTCATCTCCTTCCTCTATGAGCCAACCCTCCCTCTGTAGCTCCCCTTTCCTCCAGTGACAACTTCCATTTCCGCACCCGATGTGAAACCCCTGTGCCCTATATGAAGGGATCCGGAGCCCGGCATGCTCAGACTCGCTCAGCAGCACACGCACACACCGCACCCTGGCCCATATGCCCAGTCTCGCCTCGACTCCGGCTATGGCGAGCCCTGATGCCAGATGAGCGCACTGTGCACGACCCCCGCGCCGGGCCGTCCTTTAGTACCTGTTGAGATGGCCTCTTTATTACCAGCAGTATTTATGAATCCGTGAATCTGCGAGGCGCACGGGGGCGGGGGGGAAACTAACCTGGAACTCATCACAATCCCCTGCTTTTGTAAATACCAAATTCCATCATGCAGAAAAAGATTGTGGGGGAGTATGATGTTAGCCATTTCCAACATATCTGAGAATTTCCAAATAACTATCACTCTGTTAGTACAAAAATTGTAATAGAGCTTCCATACCAGACTCAAGTGCTATACATGTATTCAGCCTGGTGAGATTCCATACCAAAGTCTGCAAATACATATTTACATATTGTGCCAAGTCCTCTATGGCTGATCCGTTACCCTAAATAATGGGCCTACCAGGTGGGGAAGAACCCATCAAGTGCATGTTGGGAAATATATAAATACATAGGAAACATAACGGGGACAATGAGTATTCATAATCTGATGTTAAACCACATTCCTTCCACTAAGTGAGTTTAGCATTAATGGATGTGGTAATAGATGGAATAGTGTTACCATTCAGTTTTTTTTTCTTAACAGCATCCCTCCTGTAACTGCCTTGGGATTTCACCCATAAAGTCTGACTCGTTCATAATGACAATAATTCCATCTTTGTCCGTCTCACCTATGGCATTGTTATCATTCTCCTGCAACACCCATCTCTTGTATAGATATTCTATTTATGGTGACATTTACTCCCCTTAGGGTGAGAATTTAGGGGTTTGGGGAAAGTCACGGGATTTTACTGTGCTGAATTCAACAGTTACATGGGAGTGGGGTTAGGGCCTCACTCCTCAGCTCTCCTCGTTGTGGTAAATAAATAAATAATACCCTATTTTTGAATGCATAAATGAATAACAGATAGCTCAATAAATAAGAGTCAAGATTCGAGGTAGTAGGAGTTTTTACAGGTTTAATATAGCATAAGGACAGGAACAGGACGACCTGCACGGGAATAGGATGGCAGCTGCCGGGGACAGGATCGGGACAAGGGAACGGATAACTTTTTAATAACAGTACATGAGCATATATACATAGCATTACATTGCAATAGGCGTAGCAGTGGGTGGAGCAAGAGGCGTGACGCGTAGCAGTCGCGAAAGATAAGGGTGAAAGTAGGTGTAACAGGGCGTATACACAGACATGTGATGCAAACGTAACAGAATATGTCATGAATGGGGCGGAAACCATGGAGGGGGCTACCTAAGGAGCCGGGACCTCTAACCTGATGGTGCGCGCAAACTGGCAATGACGTGTTACTAGGAGAAGCTGGGGGCTATGAACTCTGTGCTAGGAGCAGAGACTGAAGTCTGGAGAGTCAGGGCGACATGTACCTAAGCAGTATCTAGTATCTGATGTTTAGAGAACATGTTGATATAAACTAGAAGTCAGGAGGGGAAAAGCTAACAGACTCTAAGACTGGGGCATGCATTATTCTACATGTAGTGCGTGATGAAGAATATTAAATGACCATTAATACAGTATTTCTCTAACATGGGGCCGTAAAGGCTAGACAATGACGGAAACTATTGATGCAGTTCAGTAGCTTAGGAATGCAGAGGAGGAAGACTGAACTGATAACTGGAATCATAACATACTCTTGGCCGACTCAGAGGCAGAGCCAGGCTGAACCGGGCACTGTGAGGCAGGAAGTAAGTGAAGGGTCGAGGATACAGGTGGGGGCTGTATCGCTCCTCAGCGAGGACTCAGAAGACAGGAGCTGAATCTGGTATCCAGGCCCTTTTGAGGCCTAGAAACGGGGACTTTTCAATGGAATAACGTGCACACTGAGAAACGTGGCAACGTAGCTTGACATAGGCCTGATATTCGTGGTATTCACGAGAACTGGAAACTGGCATACTAGAGATGGACACAACTATAATTGCGTCTTTAATCGAACATGGGGAATAACATATGCATATTAATCATGCACATATAACATATGATGGATGACACGTAGGGACACAGAACATAGCAAAATTTACTTTTCCACATTCCCTCCTTGTCACTACGTTTCCATCAGGAAACATCAATATTCATGATACCATCTATCATTTCATACAGTATCATTTGCTCGTCTCGAATTTTCTTGGAACGGGTTTTAGAACGGGGCTTGGGACTAGAAATACAAGAGGTAGCACAAATGCCGCAAATCGCAGGGCCACATTGTATACAGAGGCAGCAGCTGAATATGATCGCTACTGTAATACCTAGAAAGGACAAGACTTTCCATCCCCAGGCGGAAATTATATTCCAGAACCAACCGGACCATGTCCAGGTGCCTGGATTTTGGTGTAACAGATGGGCAATTTTATGAAGTCTGGTTATAGCTGAATAAACAGACGGCGCGTTATTTGGAATGAAAATGCAGCAACTAGATCCGATGACTTTACAGGCCCCGCCCCTATCGGCCAATATGACGTCAAGGACGAGACGATTCTGGAGCACGACAATTCTCATAAAGGATTGTTCTTCGGTTAAATTACTTAGAGCAGAAGTAGTCTCAATTACTACTGCTTCAAGGGTTCTGGTTAACCTACGTATCAGTTTACTATTCACAACTGTACCTAAATAAGGGAAGACACCTTTATTGATATCTATATATTGTTCTAGAACAGTTTCAGTATAATCGACAATCGGGAGGTTTCTCTTGTGTCTAGTATGTACTAGGTGGGAATTCCTATGGTAGTCGGGTGGGGCTAGAAAAACAGGTGGCAGTAGGAAGGCAATGTAACAGGTTCCCTCCCAATCGAGGGGCAGACGAACATATGCGGTCTGACCACAAATAAAATATGAATGACGTGAAGCTTTGAAAATAGATTTCCCACTGTCACTATACTTGACAATAGTAGTACAATCACTATGTCCTACGTGTGTAGAACCATTATTTCGGACACATAATTCGCCTTTGACTGGTAGTACTGAAATTGCAGGTAAGTCTGGAGTAGTATCAGACTGAACATTCAGGACCATGAAATTCGAAGAATAATTACCTAAATTATACACTTCATTTTCTAGATCTAACCCGGTTCTGTGGGGGAGACCTTGCTTGTCTGGAAAACATGTACTGTTAAGAAAAAAACACATCTGTTGAGGATGACGTTAACGTGGACCATGCTCCACACGAACCATTATGTGAAAACGGATAAGGAAAGAGTGGCAGAACTCCCTTCGGTGTCTGGAAAGGGGGGAGTCGACCGCACACCCAACAATTAGTGGCATTGCTGGTCTGGTGTGAATAATGCAACATGCGGATGAAAGAATTATTTCGCATAGCGAGGCGGTAAGAGAGTTCATGAGGAGGCAGATCACTAAACGTATGCTCTACTATAGCATTGGTAGACTTATTTACATGAGAAACTAGAAAATACAGAAAAAATGCATAACTGGTGCAGGAAATCATAATGCTGAGAAATAATATGAAACATAGAAAAACGATACATCGGATTGAGTTTTGACTAACTCTCTCACTATGGGGGTCTATTTTATACATGTCAGAAACAGTCTAACCGTTTCACCTAGGGGAGGACTTAGACAATCAAACTGGCTGACTTATTTTACTAGACCGGAGTTTCAACTTATACTCCTGTTGCGGAGTTTTCTCTAACAGGGGAGGGTTTGTAGCAATGTCTTTTGCGGGACAGTCCTTAAGAATAGTACTTTGGCAGTCCTTCGAATCCTGGGAAATGTTCTTTGAGACGGGTTTCAGTCCATAAAATTTCTTTACGTGCGAAAGGTGCACCCAGCCTTTGCGTCCCTCCAACTTCACGGCTGTGCGGGTGGCAAGGAGGACCTGTCGGGGCTCCTTCCAGCGAGGCTCCAGCGGACTTGAGCGGTCAAAATTGCGAACCAAGACCATGGATCCTGGAACGATTTCATGCGGTGCCACCTCGGTATTGTCTGGAAATGCGGCGGCAACCTGTGAACGACAAGAGTTGAGGGCAGACATCAAGGAAGCTAGGTAATCTGTCAGCATATTACTTGAAACATCGGTAATACTTCGGGGTCTGGGTGTACCCCACATGTTAGGGGGGCGGCCGAAAACGACCTCATACGGGGACAGACCTGATCTGGAATGTGCGACCATGCGCATATAGAACAAAGCGACTGGCAGAGCTACTAGCCAGTCCACACCTTTCTCTTTACATACTTTGGCGATGCGGATTTTCAGAGTCTGGTTATGTCTCTCTACGAGACCTGCTGCTTCAGGATGGCGTACACAATGGAACTTCCACTGGTATCCTAACAAAAGGGAAACGTGCTTCATTAACTCTGAGGAGAATGGCTGGCCGTTATCAGAATATACGACCCTAGGGAGTCCATAACGGGGGAAGAACTCACGAACCAACTGCTTGGCAGTGGTCGCGGCTGTGTAATCTGGGACTGGATATGCTTCTGTCCACCTGGACAAAGCGCATACAACTACAAGGACATACTTGAAACCTCGACATCGCTCCATCTGAATATAATCCATCTGGAGGACTTCAAAAGGGTGGTCAGGAGGTTGGAATCCACCTTGTTCCACCGGGACACTTTTACCTGGATTAAACTGACAACATATCATACAGGTACGGACTTTTTGCTTGGCTGCAGCTCGTAAATGCTTGTTGAACCAAATGTTCTGGATACTGTCTAACATAGCTTTTTCTCCTAAATGTGCTGGACTATGTGCAGTATTGATAATGACTTGAACCATAGAGTCGGGGAGAAACCATGTGGTTTTACCCTTCGTCACCCATCCTTGATCTGTCTGGACCCCTCCTTGTTCGGACCATTTCTTGATTTCTTCGGGAGTAGCATGTAACTGGATATCTATGACATCTTGAGTAGGGTCCTTAACTATCATACATGTAGTCGGATCTGGAGTGTGTGTCATGTTAACTGGAATGTCTGGAGTCTGTGCTGTAAGCTTGGCTGTGCGATCTGCTAGATCGTTACCCTGGGAAATAATGTCAGTAACTTTCGTGTGTGCCTTGCATTTCATGATAGCAATGGATGTCGGTAAATGTATGGCATCTAACAGAGCTTGAATAAGGAGACCATGCTGAATCTTGGTTCCATGAGAAGTCATGAAACCTCTCTCCTGCCAGAGCACTCCAAAGTCGTGTACGACTCCAAATGCGTAGCGTGAATCTGTGTAAACATTAACTTTCCGGTTCTTAGCGTGTATGCAGGCTTGTGTCAGAGCAACTAGCTCTGCTGCTTGAGCGGACAGGGTGTCAATACGGTGTGTCCTAATAACTTCGGTGTCGGTAGTCACTGCATACGCGGCGACTAGTTCTCCTGTACTTGTTCTCATACATGAACCATCCACATAAAGTGTCAGGTCGGGATCTGGTAATGGAATATCTGTCAGGTCTTGTCTTGGCTTTGTCGTAATATTAACTACTTCCACACAGTCGTGTGTGTCCGGACTTAAAGTAACTGATGGTAACAGTGTAGCAGGGTTCAGGATGTTGCAGCGTCTGATTTCTATGT
The DNA here is from genome assembly GCF_964261635.1 of Lissotriton helveticus. Taxonomy (NCBI): domain Eukaryota; kingdom Metazoa; phylum Chordata; class Amphibia; order Caudata; family Salamandridae; genus Lissotriton; species Lissotriton helveticus. The sequence continues at coordinate 461,983,570 of NC_136062.1, forward strand.
GTGGCTGGAACAGTGTCAATTCATAACCTGTTAAACGTGCGATTGTCAAGTGCTGAGTCTGTGTTCGATTTAAAAGAACTTCCACGGAGTGTGGAACTTGTGCTGTCAGGGAGTGTCCTAATACTATGGAATCACTTTGTCTGATAGCTAGTGCTGTGGCTGCAACTGACTTGAGGCACGCAGGCAGAGCCTGGGCTACAGGATCTAATGTGCTCGAAAAATAAGCACAAGGCTTGTATTGTCCTGCTTGATCTTGTGTGAGAACAGATAATGCTGTACCTTCACGTTCAGTGACGAAAAGTGTAAAAGGCTTACTGTAGTTCGGTGTAGCTAGAACTGGAGCTTGACATAGGGCTTTCTTTAACTCATTAAAACTGAGTGTATGTTCAGATGTCCAAGGGAGAACAGTCGATACGGCTGCCTCCTGTGTCGTTAACTGTATTAGTGGCTTGGCTAGAAATGCATACTGGGGAATCCATTGCCGGCAGTAAGAAGTGAGGCCGATAAAAGCACGTACCTCCTTCTGGGTCTTGGGCTGAGGAAGACTCGCTATTAACTGGATACGGTCAGGTGTCAACTGCCTACCCCTCTTGGACAGTAAGTGTCCTAAGTAGACCACTTGCTGGACACAGAATTGAAGCTTCGAAGGGGACACCTTGTGCCCCATCTCGGCTAGGAAATACAGAACTGTGAGGGATGCTCGCTCGCAAGCACGTTCAGAACGGGCTGTGACCAGTAGATCATCGACATACTGGAGCAGGGCAGTGTCAGTTGGCATGTGAATGTTGTCTAGTTGTCTCTTAAGTGCTTGACTGTAAATACTAGGACTTTCTGTGAAACCTTGAGGAGCTCGTGTGAACATATAGCTCCTTCCATTTAAACAAAATCCTAAAAGGAACTGGCTGTCTGCATGAATGGGAACACTGAAAAATGCATTCTTGAGGTCTATGACTGTAAAAAATGAGGCTTCTGAATCAATGGCTGTCAATAGGGAAGATATATCTGGGACAACTGGTTACTGGGGAATAATACATTTATTAAGTTCTCGTAGGTCAATCACTAATCGATATACTGGGGGTGCATTTGGATCAGTACGTTTCATGACTGGAATGATCGGAGAATTGCATACATTGGAGTCAGTTTCTACAACCACTCCTTGAGCGATGAGCTCGTCAATAATTTTGGATAAGGCTGCTACAGCCTCAGGTGGTAATCTATACTGTCTGATTCGTGGTAACACTACACCTGGCTTGAGAGTCACACGATGGGGTGTGATTTGCATATAACCAACATCAGTTGGACCTTGCGCCCATAGATGCTGCGGAACATTGGACAATCTGGGATCAAAATCTCGTAATACATAGTGACCCTTAAAGTCACGCAGGAACAATCGTATTCCCTCTGGGGAACAGCATATAACTGCACCTAACTCTTTCAGTGTTTTAATACCTAATAGATTCTCTGGACATGACTTAGTAAGTAACAGATCAGTAGTACGGGACAATGGACCTACTTCTAGAGTAACTGGCTTTGATATTTCATTTACAATGGGTTTTCCTGAAAATCCAAGGGAAACATTTCTTGAGCCTGAGAGCGTAGCCCCTGGAACTTCGGCGTGGCTAATTGTGGTCCTACTTGCCCCTGTATCAATCAAAAACTTTCTGTCTTTCCCTAATACTTGACTGTGAACATAGGGACCTTCTTGATCTACAGGTATCTCGATGAGAGGCAAGCCTACCTCCCTCTCTAGGCTGTTTCATGAATATGGCTGATACTCTGGATACTCAGACTGTGCATACTGGTACATCTGCTGTGTAACATGTTGTGTTGCAGCGATGGGCTGCGGTGCTGTAACTGTCTGTGGTGCATTCTGTGGCTGAGGAATCTGTAAAACTTGTTCTTGTCTAGGCGGACGTGGTCTTTCTTTAGTCTTACCAGTAGCTATGTTGTGTTTCAGAACTGCACACTCGTTTATAAAATGACCTGGCTGTTTACAATAATTGCAGTTCCCTTTAACGGGAGCTGCAGGATGACTGGCTTGATTCGGACCCCTCTTCTGACTGTCTTGAGGAACAGATTGTGCAACTAGTACTTTCATTTTCGTGTCTTTCATACGTTTTCTCTCGTGTTCTTGCTCTTCTCTGATTCTATTCTGGTGATATTGGAGCATCTGTAACATCTGGGACGGGGTATTAGCTTGCCAGGTACTTTCGACTTTCAAAACTCGATTTTTAATTGGTGGACTTGAATTCTCGACTAATTTAGTAACAAAAAGGTGAGGGTATGACTCACTACTTGTCTTGAGGCCACTGTTGATGCTAAAACATTTCTCAAATCTAGAATAAAAATCACTAATGTCTTCGTCTTGTTTCTGTTTACAGGCTGAGATTGCATCCCAGTCTTCCTTTTTCGTTGTTAACAATCTGGGTAAAACTTGAATCAATAATTCAGGTAATTCTTTACATTTCGCTCCAAGACCGGTACCTGGTACTCGTGCCTTATCTTCAGCTTCTAGAACTGCCCAATCGATCTTTTTCTCTCCCACCTCCCATTCTTTTTCCTTGAGCTTTTCATACACCCCTGCGGGCAGCAAAACCTTTAACATTTTAATTATGTCTGGATACGTGTATTCTCCCATACGGAGCATGTCTTTTAATTCTCGATGGAACCCTGCTGGATCTTTATCATGACAGGGGATTAATTTTTTCATCTCTAAGAGTTCCATCTTTGTGATCGGGGTGTAAACAAACACTCGTTCTAGTTCGCCACCCGTTCCTCTAACTGGGTGGACTTCTCGTAACGGATTCTGTCTCTCCATGTAAAATGGTTTACTTTCTTGGAGTGAGACATGAACAAAATGCGGGTTCAAAAACGTTCTATATTTGTGGCGCTGTTCTAGAATGACACTAATTAAATCGGTACCTAAACCTTTCCATCTATACTGGAGTAACTCGTTCAGGATATCATGTAACGGGCCTGGATCAGAGTGCTGACCCTCATACAATGTAATGAGGTGCTGAATCATATACATACCCGCCAGTCGTTGCTCGGCTGGGGGCATTTTCAGAAACATTTGTGCCACTATTTCGTCTGGAAAAGTGGTAGAATCAGTAATCCATCGGACTGCTGATCGGGCTAGTTCTTGTTCATGCATAGTACTTAACTCACTGTAACCGATTCGTGATTTCAGAATGTGATCGGTGGCTTGAAACACTTGTTCTAGAGAACCTTGTTCTGGTGCTGGATGATGGAAAGTAGACTTGTGTTCTAGGCGTAAATGGCGATCTGGAAATCTAGATTTTCCTACATACGCTATTCTGGCGGAATTCTCGTCGTCTACCTCTTCAGTATCAGAGTTACTTTCTTTCTCGCTTACTTGTGCTGCTTTACGCTGTTCGTGTAACTTTATTATTTCTTTACGGATTTTCTTGTACATACTCTCCATAGCACCGACGGTCTTGTGCTTACCCTCGGCTATATTATCACTCCACCTTGTCAGGATTTTCATTTCGGCCGGATCTTTAGACGGGTAATCTTGTTCTCTTATTAGACAATTAATCATAAACTTTAGTATCATGAGCTGGATCTCGGCTTTCCTTTGAGACATGGCTTCGCTAATGCTTTCTGGATCATCCCCTGTACGGATGAAACGATATATTCTGTCTAGATCTTCTTTCATATTCGGTAGGGTGACTAGATACTCGGCCACCTTTCTTACGCGGAATGAATATAAAACCATATTATCCTCGCCTGGAACTGGATCATAGCCGCATTCATTAAGGGCTTTTCTTATTTCTGCTACAGTCTGATGTCTGGGCGTACGCTGTGACGCTTGTGCATGTAATTCGGCTGACGTTAAACGCTTATATGGCGGCGGGGTCTGAGGAGGACCTCCTCCTGCGGCCCCTAAACTAGAATCGTCGACTGATCCTCTTCGTACTAGTGTGGCAGGAAATTGAAATGCGGGCTGAACTGGTATGGCGGGCTGGACCGGGGGGACCGTAACAGGTACTGCAAGGGGTACCCCGGTGTCTGGAGGAACGGGAAGTGCCTGATTTACAGGGACTGGCGGAGCGCGAACAGGATTTGCATATTCTGGGACTGTGTCGTCCAAATAGGACGAAATGAAAATATCAGCTGCGGTCGGTTTGTGACGTAGCTTGGTCGGAACTAATGGTGGCGGGAAATTACTGGATGACTCCGGGGTCGCTTTTGGCAGGCCCTCGGCAAGAAGAGGATACATACCCTTAATAAGAGCATGCCTCTGTCTGTCTGACTGTTCAGTTTTAACTCGTTCACCAATCTCGATTAATTCCCTTTCTTGGGCTCGTTCCAAGGATTCTCTACTTAATTCTGACTTTCTGATTTCTTTTTCGGTTCTTTTATGAGATTCTTTGCGCCATAACTCGATGGCATCTTTCTGTGACTGTCTGGCTTTCTTTTTCCATAATGCTTCTTCTACTCTCATGATGCACTCGGCATCCCATGTGCCTGACACAGGCCATCTATACTTTTCCTCTAACTGTTTGGTATACTCGACCCATAAATCTAGATACAATATGGCGCTTATGCCATGCTTCTGATACATAAAATGACCTGGACTGTCCCTAGGCGGGACTGGAACTGCTGCTTCCAGCAGACCCTTTCTAGTTCTCAACTGACGCAGTTTTGAAAAGAGCGGCATGACTGAACTATAATCTGGACACAATACGATACACAATAAACACGATAACTACTTCACACTCATTCCACAACATCAAGATACATGAAGAACATTCAGAATACGGAAAACAGAATACATGAATTTTCTCGAGAACAGAACAGAAACTAGATGCACTGCTGAAACAGTACGAAACTTACCGGTCTCATAAAGAGACACGTCAGGACCCGCATCCACCGAAGTGGACACTTCGTTTGTGGGTCTGTGTACCACCAACCCACGGACCAGAGTCAATTAAATTGACCCTGTCTAGATACTACCCCAGTAACGGTACTCACCGGGCAGCAAGAACGGAAGGCCTCGGACTGGACTGGACTGCTACGACGACGGACGACGAACTTCGGACTTCAGTTACGGGTGGACCTCCGGATACCTCGGACCTTGGACTCTCGGCTTGGGCTCTGGTCGGGACTCGCCGCGTTCCTCCACCGTCTCGTCTGGATGCTGGACCGCCTCCTCCGTCTCCTCCGTGGGCCTGAGGGATACTTGAAGCAGAAATATCTGCCGGTGCGCAGAAGAGTTCCGTCACGACTGCAGAGGGTCAGGGGGTCGGCGTGGCTTCACCGACGCGTGGGGAAAGGGCAAGTCCCTGTTCGGGCGCCATTATGTGGTAAATAAATAAATAATACCCTATTTTTGAATGCATAAATGAATAACAGATAGCTCAATAAATAAGAGTCAAGATTCGAGGTAGTAGGAGTTTTTGCAGGTTTAATATAGCATAAGGACAGGAACAGGACGACCTGCACGGGAATAGGATGGCAGCTGCCGGGGACAGGATCGGGACAAGGGAACGGATAACTTTTTAATAACAGTACATGAGCATATATACATAGCATTACATTGCAATAGGCGTAGCAGTGGGTGGAGCAAGAGGCGTGACGCGTAGCAGTCGCGAAAGATAAGGGTGAAAGTAGGTGTAACAGGGCGTATACACAGACATGTGATGCAAACGTAACAGAATATGTCATGAATGGGGCGGAAACCATGGAGGGGGCTACCTAAGGAGCCGGGACCTCTAACCTGATGGTGCGCGCAAACTGGCAATGACGTGTTACTAGGAGAAGCTGGGGGCTATGAACTCTGTGCTAGGAGCAGAGACTGAAGTCTGGAGAGTCAGGGCGACATGTACCTAAGCAGTATCTAGTATCTGATGTTTAGAGAACATGTTGATATAAACTAGAAGTCAGGAGGGGAAAAGCTAACAGACTCTAAGACTGGGGCATGCATTATTCTACATGTAGTGCGTGATGAAGAATATTAAATGACCATTAATACAGTATTTCTCTAACATGGGGCCGTAAAGGCTAGACAATGACGGAAACTATTGATGCAGTTCAGTAGCTTAGGAATGCAGAGGAGGAAGACTGAACTGATAACTGGAATCATAACATACTCTTGGCAGACTCAGAGGCAGAGCCAGGCTGAACCGGGCACTGTGAGGCAGGAAGTAAGTGAAGGGTCGAGGATACAGGTGGGGGCTGTATCGCTCCTCAGCGAGGACTCAGAAGACAGGAGCTGAATCTGGTGTCCAGGCCCTTTTGAGGCCTAGAAACGGGGACTTTTCAATGGAATAACGTGCACACTGAGAAACGTGGCAACGTAGCTTTACATAGGCCTGATATTCGTGGTATTCACGAGAACTGGAAACTGGCATACTAGAGATGGACACAACTATAATTGCGTCTTTAATCGAACATGGGGAATAACATATGCATATTAATCATGCACATATAACATATGATGGATGACACGTAGGGACACAGAACATAGCAAAATTTACTTTTCCACATCGTCACCTCGGCCCTGCGCAGAAGGGAGATAGCCAGGGCTTCCTGGCGCCTGGCAGCAGTGACTGCTATCTAACAGCAGATCTTGTCTTTAAGGCACCAGCCAAAGTAAGTGACAACATTCACATCATCTCCTTTTTAGGTGTTTTCACCCCTAATGAGTCGCTTACGCGTCAATACCTCCCCGGGAGCCCCTCATCCCAGGTCTGTTGTGCAAGCAGGATGTCCGTCAGTCTGAGCGAAACAGCAGTGCCCATCCCCCCCACCCACACACACGGCCCCACCGACAGGAGGTGCGCAAGGGCAGCTTGAGGCCAAGAAACCAAAGGGAACGGAAACAAAAAACACAAGCACTGGCAAAAACCAATAGGTTTCGCCTAACTTAAAAGTGCTTAAATTCTAATCTTACCGTAACTCTTGGTGGGCCTGGGGAAACAGTCGACATACACTGCTAGCTGTACTGCAAACTGCCTTGTGCCTTTGCTTAGTAGGTACGTACGGTACTACAATTGATTAGGCGGCGGCCTGCAGTGATTATGCTGGGGCATGGCAACTGGTGGAGGCAAAGTGAAAGAAATCTTTGCGCGCTCCAGCGCGCACAGCCCCTACCCCATCAGAACCTCCAGCCCGGCCTCACTCCCTGCCCAAAGCGCCCAAATACCTAGTGTGTCCCAATTCCGAACTTCCGCGGCAGTCTGCCTGCTGGCTGCTGCATGCTTAGTCAAGTGATTAAGAACTGTGAGTGAGTCGCAACAACACAAAACGCAGCCGTCACTCACACTCGGCGGGATATTTGTAAAACACACTGCGTGGCTGCACCGAGTACAAAAAGGTAAATTTTAAAAAATATCAATGTGGGCGTGCACAGCAGATGCGTAGACCCTGATAATTAAGTGCCGGTGCTAAGCACTGGAAAGCACCGGCACAAATTAAGCACTGCGTGTGTCATGTAGGCAATGAAAACAGCTCCTGACCCACTGGTTATGTTCGGTGCAGTGGGTCCTACTATCTCACATGTTGCACTAGTGGTAAATGCGCATATGGCCACATCAAAGCGACGAGCATACAACAGATGAACATAACAAGCCCCGTCCTTTTCATTTTGGGGGGCGTATTTTGGACGGATGATGTCACGGATAGCAAGGACAGCCAAAAACACGCCCCTCAATCCGAAACGACGGGGCTTAAAGTGACGGACACAGCTCTTCTCCAATGGCTGGCCGCCGTTTAGGAGAACAATACTCGACCCTCCTCTGCTCCAAACACACAGTAGGCATTTCTCTCCTCTCTTCCAAGTCTTGCTACTCTCCCTCTTTTAGCCCTCAACAGTGCGCTCCTCTGCCCCGACCGATAAGGCATAGCTTTCAGTCCACTAGGTAAGGCTATGCGTTTGGGCCAGGGGAAGCACACAGACAAGCACAATTGGATGTCTTATTTGTCATGTTTTGTATGCGTCATGTTACGAATGTACAGAGCACATGAGGTATTGGGCAAATATCACAAAGGGCACCTATGTTATTACGAATTGATAAAAGATGCATGACACACTTTGTTGTGTGTGGCATTTTTACCAAAATTCTGGTTCATGATTGAAATGCACCTCGTTTGTTGGATGTATCTATGTCAAGGACTGATCCCAACCCCTGGCACACATATTTGTCAACTCCTGGGGCCTTTTCTGGTAATTAAGGAATGTCATTCCAGAAAGGAAATAAGTAATTTTATTTAGTAGCTATCGTGTTTCTCATACTCTTTTTGTAGGATGGACAATAGTTTGTACTACAAAACAAGTAGGTACCTACCGCATACGGGTGACCTAATATGCTCAAAATGTGCAGTAGTTTATTCACCCTTTATTGAACCTGAAGAAGCGCAGCAGATCTCTTATAAACCAAAGAGGTGCAAAACATGTTGACCTGTACTTTATCTCACTAGCTATTTGGGCACATTACTGACCCTCATAAGTAGCACAAACCATTATGGGTTTTTAACCTGACAGGGGAGTCAACATAAAGGTAAATCTGACATCCCCTTGTCAGTTTTATCTCACTATCAACACACCTCACTTATCACCCTACTTCGGACACCCTTGCACTCATCAGACGACCACCAACCAAAAAATCTTGGTGAAAGTGACCCTTCGGAGGACCCGTAGTGCAATGCAGCACGATAAGTAGCACCTGCATGATGACAAAGTATGACATCCCTAAGGATGTGTGAGGGCAACAAGAAACAGTCTTGTTGACTGTCCCCCTTCTGATTTGTCTAAGACCTAGACCCTTTTCTTAGGACCAGTGACTCCTGACCTTAATATGAGTATAGTTTTGAACATGGACACTAGACCTTCATCCGCTCCCAGTATCCCCTTCATTTTTTGATACTTGAGGAGAACATACACTTTCTAATCCAATGTTGTAAGGATGCACTTCTAAAGACAATCACTGGAAGATGGTTAATGATCAACAAGAGAAAAAGGTAGAGTAAACTGTCACTAAGAAAAATGTGGAATAGCACTGAAATAAGAAACAACTGAGTTAAATATGGTGTCAGAGTACAAAACACCCAATGTCCAAAAGAGTCACCTGGTTCCAAAATGGCTGACACCTGCTACTAATGTGGTGGTCAACTAAGGCTGCAGGTAAAGTCACAACATTTCAACCTGTCAATGATGGCGCTGTAGATGAAGTACACAGGAGCACACAGGCCCAGCAGAATGCAGTGGCAGGCTAGCGGTTGCAACAGAACACCGCAGATCTTGACTCCCACTCTTCGCCAGTGAAATGAAAATTCAACCACAAGTTAAGGTGAGTTTTCCTTTTGTTCATTCAGTAGGAGAAGAGATGCAGTGACCACCAGCACCTCAGCACAACCACCCCAAAGGCCACCACATCCTCAAATACCTATCCCATTCCACAGTCCATTGGAAACCCAGAGTTCAGGCACAACAGCAGTCCTCAAAGGTGTGCTCCAATCAGAGGGCACAGCACACACAAAGGTCAGCTTAAGGATTGGTTTGCCGTGCTGATCCTCCTGATTTTATTTATTTTGTATTTATTTATTTGTAAAGCGCTACACTCATCCCGAGGGATATCGAGGCGCTAAAGCAAATGTCCTGGTATTTCTGCAAGACTATATCTTAATATTTAGGGAATAGATGTGTTTTTAATTTTTTTGTAGAACAGGATGTAATTAGAGGTAAGTCGTAGGTCCTGGGGCAGCTCATTCCACTTCTTAGCTGCTAAATAGGAGAGTGATCGTCCTCCTGTCCTCACTTTCTTAATTCGCCTTGTTCTGGCTAAGGCTAATTGAAGTGACCGCAAACTCCTTGTGGGAAAATAGAACTCAATTTTCTCCTGAAGTATTCTAGGGCCTGTTCTGTGCAAAGCCTTATGAGTGTAACTAAGTAGTTTAAATGCTGCTCTTTGGCGCACAGGCAACCAATGCAGTTTCTTCAAGCACATTGAGGCAGAATCAAGCTTACCCTTATTGCAGACAAGTTTAGCAGCAGCGTTCTGCAGCACCTGTAATCATGTAAATAGGTGCTCATTCATGCCTACAAATAGCGCATTCTCATAGTCCAACAGACTAACCAGCAGGGCTTGCGTGACAAATCTTCTGCAGTCCAATGGTATCCAGGATAAAAAGTCTGGCCAGAAGTTTCAGGATAGCAACACCTTTCCCACAAAGGGACCGCACATGTTCCTTCATAGTCGGGGCGTCATCAATAATGATGCCCAGATTTTTAGCATGTTGTTTTGGAATTGGCGCGTTACCAAGAGTGTGTGGCCACCAGGTAGCGTCCCACACTAGTTTGGCGCCACCAAACAATAAGATTTCGGATTTTCCTGCATTCAACTTTAAGCAGTGTATGTGCATCCATTGGGCCATTTCTGTAAGTCAATTGTGCAGTTTTGATTTAGCAATCTCTGGTTTTTCATCCAGGGCCACCATCAGTTGCTTGTCATCCGCATAGGAGCAAATACCAATGCCCCACTTCCTACCAATTTTAGCCAGTGATGAAATATAGACATTAAATAGGGTGGGGCTTAGTGAGGCTCCCTGTGGGACATCATATCTGATGGGGCTAGGTTTGGATTGAAATTGACCGAGATGTACTGATTGTGTCCTTTTTCATAGAGAATTTCCATCAGACTGTCATGAGAGACCATGTCGAACGCTGCCGACAGGTCCAACAATATCAGAGCAACTGCCCCTCCTAGGTCAGTGCATAGTCTAATATTGTCCGACACTGCCAGAATCGTTGCTTCTGTACTGTTGTTTGCTCTAAATCCTGTCTGAGATGGATCAAGTAGATCATTTGTTTCCAAAAACTCTGACAATTGCCTATTTACCAACTTCTCCAAGACCTTGGAAAGGTAGGGGAGTTGGGATATGGGACGATAGTTTTCGGGATTGAGGACATCCGTTCCCGCTTTTTTAAAATGGGGAATTACTGAGGCATGTTTCCATATATCGGGAAAAATTGCAGTTTTTAAGGAATTATTAAAAAGCTGAGTGATCAATGGACAGAGAGTAGGGGCAATCTGCGCAAAAATGAAATGAGGGCAAGGGTCTAACGGGGATCCAGATTTCACTTCGCTCATTACCTTCAAAACCTCGTTATCTGTGAAGGGTGTAAAATTGCCCATAACTGATATGGCTTCCGGGTGAGGAGTTAAAAAAGCCCTATTTATTGTATTAGCTTGTATAGAGGAGTTAAAGGTGGTATAGATCTTCCTTATTTTAGCTGTAGAGAATTAGCTTATTCTGTCGCAAGCCTCTACTGAAGGAACTATACTTTGGGACATGCTAATCGGTTTACTAAGTTCTTTGACAATTCTGAAAAGTTCTTTAGCAGAATTGCAATTCTCATTAATACGCAGGGTGTAGTATGATTTTTTTGCGTTTTTTATGGCATGATTATAAGATCTGAGCTCAGACTTGTATCGCAATTTAATTGATTCAGTTTTTGACAGCCTCCATTGATGATCACATTTCTGACATTTCCTCTTGAGGCTCTTGAGTTGTGGGGTATACCATTTTTCCGTGTGAGGTCGTTGCCGAGACTTACGTTTCTGACACCCTTGTGCTAAGTTGCGCTTTAGAAGACTCCTTTCATTCATTCATTCATTAGGGGCCAGTTTATCCAAAGTTCGGTAAATCTCTGTCTCAAGATTAACTGCTTCTGTACATATTGCAGGGTCATCTGAGATCTGTATGTTAGAGCCTGAGAAATGTGTTGCAAATGCAGATTCAGTGACTAGCCTCCAGGATCCATTTGATGTTTGGTAGATTTTCCTGGACTTAATTGGTTTAACTGGTAAGCCCAGCGTAAAAACTATAAGCGAATAGTCTGTCCAGTGTAATGGCTTGATCTCTTGAATATACGTGTCATGGATGTATGACGTTACAACGCGATATATTACAACGCACTCCGTTACAACACATTTTTTACAACGCAGGATCCATTACATCGCATGCCTTTACAACGCATGACATTACATAGCAGATGCTATTACAACGCATGCCATTACAATGTAAGTATAGGTAAGTATATATATATTTTTTTAAATGTAAGTAATTTAAATTTAATTAATTAAATAAATTAAATTGTTTTTAAATAATTATTTAGTACATATATTACTTTAAGTTTATTTTTAAAAGAACTTTTAATAATAAAGAAGTATTTTTAATAAATAATAAAATTATTAAAATTAATTGTTTTAATTAAAATAAAAGATTGTACTAAAACTAAACCCTAAAAAAAACCTGTACCCCAAAACCCAAACCCAGCCCTGAACCCTAAAAATACCCCTGTACCCCAAAACCCAAACCCAGCCCTGAAACCTAAAAATACCCCTGTACCCCAAAACCCAAACCCAGCCCTGAACCCTAAAAATACCCCTGTACCCCAAAACCCAAACCCAGCCCTGAAACCTAAAAATACCCCTGTACCCCAAAACCCAAACCCAACCCTGAAACCTAAAAATACCCCTGTACCCCAAAACCCAAACCCAACCCTGAAACCTAAAAATACCCCTGTTCCTCAAAACCCAAACCCAGCCCTGAAACCTAAAAATACCCCTGTACCCCAAAACTCAAACCCAGCCCTGAAACCTAAAAATACCCCTGTACCCCAAAACCCAAACCCAGCCCTGAAACCTAAAAATACCACTGTACCCCAAAACTCAAACCCAACCCTGAAACCTAAAAATACCCCTGTACCCCCAAACCCAACCCTGAAACCTAAAAATACCCCTGTACCCCCAAACCCAACCCTGAAACCTAAAAATACCCCTGTACCCCAAAACCCAAACCCAACCCTGAAACCTAAAAATACCCCTGTACCCCAAAACCCAAACCCAACCCTGAAACCTAAAAATACCCCTGTACCACAAAACCCAAACCCAACCCTGAAACCTAAAAATACCCCTGTACCCCAAAACCCAAACCCAACCCTGAAACCTAAAAATACCCCTGTACCCCAAAACCCAAACCCAATATATTTATTTATTTTTAATATAAAATAAAATAATTAAATAATGTTAAATAAAATATAAAATAAAATTATATACCTACCTATACTTACGTTGTAATGGCATGCGTTGTAATAGCATCTGCTATGTAATGTCATGCGTTGTAAAGGCATGCGATGTAATGGATCCAGCGTTGTAAAAGTTGCGTTGTAATAGAAGTGCGTTGTAAAAGTTGCGATGTAACGGCTGTTTCCCACATGGCTTCAATGTTGGAAAAAAGTAGGTCAAGCGTATGACCGGCTATGTGGGTGGGCCCTTCTATCAACTGTTTAAGATTAAGTATCTGCATGTCGCTCTCCAATTGAGAGATGGCTGGGTTGTCTTTCTCCTCATAGTGTACATTAAAATCCCCAATTACCAATTAGTTTTTCTATTTTAGGAAAATTGGAAGAAGTTGTGTAAATAGCCTAGTGCTAAGGTCAACCTGGTGACCTGGGGGATTATAAATTACTACTCCTGCTAAGATAATAAGACCTTCATGAAGTAATTGGAAGGGTAGTATTTCACGTTCATTGTGTGATATTACTTGTACTGGTAAACAAGTCAGATAATCTTTGAATATGATAGCAACTCCCTCTCCCCTACGTCCAATCCTGTCTTGTTTAATAATTTTGTAATTAGCGGGTAGTGCATTGGCCACATCTGGAGAGTTAATATCATTCAACCATGTTTCAGTTATAAAGACAAGATCGGGATTCCTTTCATTCAGAAGGTCCCAGATATCAATGGCATGCTTAGGGAAGGAACTTGCATTAAGATAAATACATGAGAGTTTCAGGTAATCCTGGATTGCCTGGCTACCTATCTGATATTGTCCCATGCTAGATCATTTACAAACACGACAGGAAATTGGGCCATGTGTGAATCCGGGGCGGGCCAAAGCACACTGTGTATAGTTGTTACGGAAATTGGGCACATAATCTAGTAGCGCATTTCGTGAATACCTCATGGTGTCATATTGAGCTGGTATGACACAGACAGGGACTCTGGCCCCTGGCTCCGGCCGGCCGCGGACGGGTGCAGACGGGCTTGCCTTCGGAGCGCCAATGGCGCGCCTGCTGGCACATTGAATAAAGTAGAGAGAAGCGCGGGCTCCTAGGTCCGCCCTCCCGCCCACCGGAGGTGCACAGCGATTGGTCTGCCTTCTTCCTGATCGCCCTCCACTCAATCGGCACACAGCCATGGTGGTCCAGAGCTAGGAAGTCGGCAGCCAGCAATAAACGCGGTAGGAAGGAGCAGCCTAATTCGTCACCTTCCAATTTAACATAAAAACATAGATCCTGAAATTTAAAATCAGTGGTGCAAATATAGCAGCAATGTGCAAATGAGCAGTTCTAAAATATTATGAATGGCGAATTATCACAGCGTCACAGCGTTCAGCAGCAGCAGCCTTACCAGTGGTGTGCTGGATGGATGTGTAGAACAAAGAGGCGGGGCACAGTCCCTGATGCCAGGAGACTTTAAATGACTAATTAATAAGTGGTCGCCATTGCTCATTTCATATGTGTGATTTATTTGAGGCTTGCAGTGATGTGGCAACATTTGCAGTAATGTGTTATTCTAACACCAGATGCATGCTACTTGGCAGGACCGCCACTGTACTCATATAATACTGGTCCTATGATTCATCATCTGCAAAAAGAGTCAAGACTTTAGTTTATGTATTTATTTCACTTTATATCAGCACAATATTTCACACTTAGTGTTATTCACCATGGTATTTATCGGTGGTGAACTAGGGGTCAGATATCAGGCAGGTTGCAAACTCTCGATTTACAATTGACAGCCACTGTTGGTGACCTGACTCTTAATATATATGGCCATTACATTCTCTGGCTACAACAAGAAACAGAACAAATGACACAAGTTCAACAAGAGAGAGAAACTGGGCGACCAAAACTGAGAGTCAGAAAGAAGCCAGAGTAGTACTTAAATCATCCACCCATTCTTCATGTGGAACAGATGTATTTCTCGAATCATCAACCTCTGGGGAGCTGTGGCTTATCATATTTTCTTCTGTTAGGCTTTTTCTGCAAGTAATCGTTAGAAAACACAAATAAATTGTTGACGTGTGACTTGTTCATTGACTGAACAGCAGAATTCACTCAGGAGTTCATGATTCTTAATGAGTATGTCAATTGAAAAAAACATTTAGGAGTCAAGGAATAAAAACCTGGACCTAAATGATCAGCATGATATATACACATCAGTGTTAATGGCAACAGAATATTCTAAAGTCAGCCATGATTATTAACACATTTATTTATTAAATATTAAAAATAGTTTTTATTTTGTTTTAATGTCAAAAAATTATATTTCTCAAATTTAACAATTCTAATAATTCATATATTGTCTTTTAAACTCATTAAGACAAAGCACACAATTTATAGTGTCCTAACAATATTCATATCATGGCTATGTAATCTTGAAATTCCTACGCGCGTTTCGGCTATCAGCCTTCATCAGAAAGCCACGTGACCTTATAGCTGATGTAGTGCGTTGTCACAGTATAATAGATCAAGGAAGCAGCAACTTATTTTCTACTACATCCGTTAGGCAACTCAACACTGGCCTATATTGGAACTCTGTTTTGAGCTGGCCACTTTCAAGCAGCAACTACGATTGCGTACGGTGGGGCCCTATTCTTTTGAGTAAAGAAACTAATAATGGGAGCCTGTGTGCACTAGACAGTGCGTTTCTCACTGATGGATTGTAACATCAACAGGCAGTGTCTGCCGGTTGTACGACGTTACAACGCATGGTTTTACCACGCATGCATTTACATCGCAGTTTTTACAACTCATGCTGTTACAACGCATAGCGTTAAGGGGTGCTGGATAGTGAATAGTTTAATTTACTATTCCAACTCCAGTCCCCGTGGAAAGTAGGAAAGGTGTTGGATAGTAAATTAAATCTATTCCCTATATTAGAGCGCCCCCCAGCGCTATGCGTTGTAATGACATGCGTTGTAACAGTTGCGTCGTAAAGGCACTGCGTGGTAAAAGTTGCGTTGTAAAGGATGTTTACCGTGTCTGCCTGTTTATAGGGGCCAAAGCCTCGCTCTAATTGTGGGGTTCTGTTTGTCCGAATTTAAATCTGGGCCAAATCAACGTACGCTGCCGAGTCTGACTCGTGCGGTTACTTAATGAGTATCTACAATGCAAATTTACTCTGATGATTATTTGCATATTATTTGATCATTCTAAATATCAATGAATTTTACTATTTTCGTGAATAATTGAGCAGTCCCATCATAGGGTTGGTCAGCAGCACTTTTGGGGTCCATCGGACCCCCGCAGTCAGTGCTCGGAAGCTGCACAGATACTGTCTCCACCCATGCCATGTCAGACCACCCATCCCAATTAGATGTAACTATCAGCAGAATTCTTGTTAGCTTCTCGCAAACAAGCCCCCAAAGCAGAGATTTATTTCCAATACAAATAAACCAAACCAATGTCCCTGACATGCAGGGTGTTCCCCCCCATCCATGGAGACCACTGTTGTCTTTCCCTGCCCGGTTTTGCCATGTTCCCCAAGGTAGACACAGACACGACAGATCTGCTTTGGGAGGCCGACCCTAAATAGAGTGAATTAGATTTATAAGCCACTTGCGCCACCAGTGCGTAAAATTTTGTGACGGACCCGCGGCGCATTTTGCTGACCCATATTTACAAGGACACATAAAGCCACCATGTGTGGCTTTTCGTGTCCTTGTAACTACTCCCCCTATTCACCGCCGCACTTTGTGTGAAAGGGGAGTGCCATGGGTGTTGCTGTGGGTGTTCCCATGGCTCCTACCACATTCCCAGATTTACACCCTTTCGTAAACTTAGCATAGGGATGCGCAACCAGGAGAAATATTTTATTTTCTTCTCGTTTTTTCCTCTTTCTATGTGTGCTGCTTCCAGCAGCACACCTGAAAAGAGGAAAACACCTCTTGTGATTGTTTTTGTATAGTAAGATGTTCATTTCCACACAAAATTTCTCCCCTAACACGCAGTCAGCAAAGGTGCCTGCGGTAGTGCATGGCAGCCTATTATGCGCCAGTGTAGTGGAAAGCACAGGGATGTAACATAATATTGTAAATATGACGCATCCCCGTGCTTTGAAAGTGACTCAGTGTGGCGCAGCGAAATTGCTTGCAGGGACATGCTGAGTTGCTTTCCTTTGGATAAGGTTCAGTGGGTTTATTGATGCATCAAAGGCAGAGACCAGTGACAGGTGGCTTCCTGTCAGTGGAGACTGCACCATCAGTCAATCAGCAGCTGTTCACCTCCATTAAGAGGGGGAACTAAGAGTTCCCTAGAGCAGTACCCCACTAATTTACAACATGACTCCCCCTCCGTTAAATGCAGGTCCCCTTTGAATTCCATATTACAATGGTGGGATGAGTCTATTTATTAATTGGCACTTGTGTCCTTCGACACGTCACTACTACCAAATTGGACTGTGGGAGACGAGGCTTGTTATTAATTGCCACTAGTGCATTTAAAATGAAATGAAATGAAAATGATTCTTTTATAGCGCATGGCTACCCAGAGGCATCCCAGCGCTTGAAGCTGCGGCGGCAGAAGGTCCGAGAATGAAAGAAGGGATCTAATTGTTAGTTAGTTTTCGGTGAAAAGCCATGTTTTTATTTTCTTGCGGAATGAAAGATGATTGGATTCCTGGCGAAGGGGGAGGGGCAGAGAGTTCCATAACTTTGAGGAATTATAAGAAAAGAGGCGGCCACCAGAGCGAGCCATATTGATTCTGTTGACTTTTGCCAGATTGAGATTATTGGAGCGCAGGTTTCTGGACATTTTATATGGTTTAATCAGGTTAGTAAGGATCGGGGGGCCTTTGCCTTGGAGATTTTTATGGGCAATACAGAGGGCCTTAAAGTGTACCCGTTCTTTTATCGGTAGCCAATGAAGTGATCTTAGCGCTGGCTTGGCTGAGGAGCGATGGTTGGTGCTCGTCAGCAGTCTAGCTGCTGAACTCTGGACTGCTTGAAGTTTACAGAGCACAGAGGCCGGAGCTCCTGGATAGAGCGCCTTACCGTAGTCAAGCCTAGATAAAATCAAGGCTTGGACTAGGATGTTTTTGGCTCTATCAGGCAGTTGAGGCAGGATTTTGCGTATGGATTTTAACAAGCCGAAAGAGGTGGCCGCAGTTTTCCTGACTTGTACTTTAAATGAAAGATCATCGTCTAACCAGAATCCTAAACTCTTGATCACGCTTCTTGGGGTAGGACCAGCGCCCATAGCGTGGGGGAATTCAATGATGCCTTCTTGCCCAGTAACATCAGTTCAGTCTTCTCGTTGTTAAGTTTGAGCTGAGACTGGCCCATCCACTTTGCTACCTCCTCAAGACAGTCATTCAAACTCGTGTGGGACAGGTCTGCCTGGTTCAGAGAGACCACGAGCTGAGTGTCATCAGCATAGCTGATTAATTCAATTCCGTAGGGGGCCGCTATCTCAGCTAGGGTGGACATGTACACATTAAAAAGTGTGGGGCTAAGGGAGGAGCCCTGAGGAACCCCACACTGCAAGGGTATCGGCGATGAATGGCAATCCCCTTCAAATACCTTAAAATACCTTTCTTGAAGGAACGATTGAAGCCATGAAAGGGCTTTTCCCGAGACTCCGATTTTGTTTAAACGGGCTAAAAGGATACGGTGATTTACCGTATCGAAGGCGGCACTGAGGTCTAGGAGGATGATGGCCACATTGCCACCTGTGTCCAGGATCCTCCTAGACTCTTCAACCACCTTAAGAAGTGCCGTCTCCGTCCCTTGGCCTGGGTGGAAGCCTGTTTGAGAAGGATGGAGTAGATTAGAGGATTCCAAAAATGAGGACAGTTGGCGGTTGACAAATCTTTCTGCCAGTTTACTGATACCTGGGAGAAGGGAGATGGGACGGTAATTGGATAGGTCTCCGGGGTCCAGGGTAGTTTTTTTTAACAATGGTTTGACCATGGCCATTTTCCAGTCCCGTGGGACTATGCCTGCTTCGATCGAGGAGGTGATCAGATTGATGCCTGGAGTGGCGATAATGGGCAGGACTGATTTCAGAATGTGAATTGGAACAGGATCAAGCGGCGAGCTACTTTTTATTGTATTGAGGAGGGGGGGTAGCAATTCCTCAGTGAGCGGGGTGAAGGAGGAGAGTTCAGGAGTAGAGCCTTGGGAGGGAGGTTTAGTTGACGATGGTGAATCGGGGATGGAAATGGGTGGGAGACCCAGGAGAATTTTTTGGATTTTAGTGTGGAAGAAAAGTGCAAGTTCTTCACACCGGGACCCTGATGCATTTGGGGCAAGAGGGGGGTCAGGGGGTTTCAACAGAGTTTTGACAATTCTAAAAATCTCTTTCGATGAATTGAGAGATGCAATGATTTTCTCTGCGTAAAAAGCTGTTTTAGCTGCCTTTAACGCAGATTAATAGGCTTTGATAGAAGCCCTGTATTTAGTTTTTATCTCTGGGTCAAAGTCTTTTCTCCATTGTCTCTCCTCTTTTTTACAGTTCTGTTTGAGTTTTCGGAGCTCTGGGCTAAACCTGGGATGATTGATTGAACCTCTTTTTTGAGATACGGATTTCCTAGGGAGAATAGTGTCCAGTGAGTGCTCTATCCACTGGTTAAACTCTGGGTTCGCTGTAGTGATATCAGGGTTAGTGGGAGGTAAGGTAGTCCTTAGTACTTCGGACCATTCATTTATCTTAAGTTTGGACCAATGTCTAGTCTGCGCACTGCGGAAAGGTTGGTCGGACCATGGAGGAGGGACACTCCAAGTGAAAGGTATGGTAAAATGGTCTGACCAAGGAACAGGGCTCGGATCCGTGGTGATTAGATCTAAAATATTTGAAAAAATTGGGTCAAGCAGGTGTCCTTTTATATGGGTGGCTTTTTGAATTTTTTGAACCATTTCGCATGTCTCAAGATCTTGAGCCAGATCCATAGCTATCGAGTCTTGTGGATCGTCGAAATGGAGGTTCAGATCTCCCAATATGATGAAGTTGGAAGCAGAACTGGCGAGATTTACAACCGTTTCTAGGAGTGTCCTATGGAATTGTCCTAAGGATCCTGATGGACGATATACTAAAAGCCCCGTAAAGGAAGCTGAGGGTGACAGGGTGATCGAGAAGTGGACGTTTTCGCAGTCAAGTAATGCGCTACCTAGCAAGCGACAAACTAGATGTTCCTTATAGAGGATGGTGATCCCTCCTCCTACATTCCCTGTACGGTCAATGTGCTGGATTAAGTAGCCCGGAGGCAGAGCCTGGGCAATGTCTGGGCCTGAGCTGGGTCCTAACCATGTTTCTGTAAGAAACAATATATCCAATGCCGAGTCATGTAGTAGAATTGAGATCTCTAAAGCATGTTTAGGCAGGGAGCGGCAGTTCAATAGTGCCATATTGAGCTTATGCTCCAGTTTCTGTCTAATCTCCGCCGGTTTAATAAGTTGGTAAGGACAGTGTCGGCATTGATATTGATTTTGTGTAGGGTTTAACACGTGTTTACACAAGGTGTTAGGAGGAAAAGTGGAGTCTCTTAGTTGCAGGAGGGAGGAGCGCGGATATGTGACTGGAACAGACATGGAAATGGCGAGGGAACTGGTCCCTGGGCCCGTCCTGGCGCAGACGGGCAGGACTCTGGCATGACTCCGGCGTGAGTCCGGCACGTCCGCTGCGCGGAGGGAGACCGTCCCTTTTATAAGCAGCTAGAGCGCCTCAGAGCGCTTAGTCACACCCAAGATGGCCGCTGTAGAGGCTTCGGCTCCTCAGGACCACACTCTCAGCGTCAATGCTCAGATGAGAGTGGGCCCAGGCAGCGGTGAGATGAGGCTAAAGTATCTGGCAGGTAAAACGCTTTTTTAATCAAGCGGATTGACAAACACAGAATAAAATAAGATAAAATGCTTATTACATCAATCGCAGTTCATAGTGGCAAAGCTTAGGACACTCGAAGTTTTTAAAACAGATAAGGGAAGGACCTCCCAGCTTCCGCCTCAAGAGGGTGAAAAAAAATGCACAGCTTACTCAGGCGCCGAGAGCGAAGATGCCCCTTTTATAAGCAGCTAAAGCGCCTCAGAGCGCTTAGTCACACCCAAGATGGCCGCTGTAGAGGCTTCGGCTCCTCGGGACCACACTCTCAGCGTCAATGCTCAGCTGAGAGTGGGCCCAGGCAGCGGTGAGATGAGGCTAAAGTATCTGGCAGTTAAAACGATTTTTAATCAAGCGGAGTGACAAACACGGAATAAAATAAGATAAAACGCTTATTACATCAAGCGCAGTTCATAGTGGCAAAGCTTAGGACACTCGAAGTTTTTAAAACAGATAAGGGAAGGACCTCCCAGCTTCCACCTCAAGAGGGTGAAAAAAAATGCACAGCTTACTCAGGCGCCGAGAGCGAAGATGCCCCTTTTATAAGCAGCTAAAGCGCCTCAGAGCGCTTAGTAACACCCAAGATGGCCGCTGTAGAGGCTTCGGCTCCTCAGGACCACACTCTCAGCGTCAATGCTCAGCTGAGAGTGGGCCCAGGCAGCGGTGAGATGAGGCTAAAGTATATGGCAGGTAAAACGCTTTTTAATCAAGCGGAGTGACAAACAGGATAAAATAAGATAAAACGCTTATTACATCAAGCGCAGTTCACAGTGGCAAAGCTTAGGACACTCGAAGATTTTAAAACAAATAAGGGAAGGACCTCCCGGCTTCCGCCTCAAGAGGGTGAAAAAAATACACAGCTTACTCAGGCGCCGAGAGCGAAGATGGCCCTTTTATAAGCAGCTAGAGCGCCTCAGAGCGCTTAGTCACACCCAAGATGGCCGCTGTAGAGCCTTCGACTCCTCGGGACCACACTCTCAGCGTCAATGCTCAGCTGAGAGTGGGCCCAGGCAGCGGTGAGATGAGGCTAAAGTATCTGGCAGGTAAAACGCTTTTTAATCAAGCGGAGTGACAAACACAGAATAAAATAAGATAAAACGCTTATTACATCAAGCGCAGTTCACAGTGGCAAAGCTTAGGACACTCGAAGTTTTTAAAACAGATATGGGAAGGACCTCCCGGCTTCCGCCTCAAGAGGGTGGAAAAAAATGCACAGCATGTCACTACTACTAGAGTTAAATGGTGGGAGAAGAGGCTACTGATTAATTGTCACTAGTGCCCTTGACATATGTCACTACTACCAGGGTTAGATGGTGGGAGATGAGGCTAAATATTAATGGGCACTAGAGACATTTGTTATGGGCATCATCTGGAGATGTGAAAGGGTCCAACAGTGGCCACAGCTGTGTTTGAAAGTGTCTATGAACCCCACACACTGACTTCAGGAGGGAGTAAGTGGAAACAATTGCAGAGCTCTCAGGAATTGAAGAAGGTTGTTTTTTATAAAGTAAACGTGTATGTGTTTGTTGATCCTTTTCTGCTGCTACCACTCCAATCTCATTCACTTACCGAGTGGTGCTTATTGGTCCGACCGTGGCAATCCTCCACATGCTGACCTTGAATGCTGAATATTTAACGTCAATTTATACTTGCATATCATAGTTTATCTGCCCCATCTCCCATATGTATTGAGTCTTGTTCCCTAAATTGCGCTATCCTGCTCTAATTGACATCACATGCGATAGTCTAGAAAGACTTATGCAATGTAAGGTACCAGGTGTTAGAACTTTGCTTGAGTATTGGTGGACATGTGAGTGGTTTAGCCTTCTAATGCATTAGGGTCACACACTTACATCCATTCCATGTACAGTTTGTATAAATATCTTCCCTTGATCCCCGTGGTTAACTAGTGGACTACAGGGACATTTAGTGGTCTTTGTATACGTTTTATTCTTGACAGAGAACTTGGTGTATCTAAGCAGGCTCAGCATCCAGAGGGTACAGGCTAACCCCAAGCACAGAAAAAAGGCCTGGGTGCAACACAGGCCTTCTGACACTTCTTCTCAGATAAGAACAAACACCTCCTTAATGAACCTTAGTGATGAAGAGCCAGTGGATCACTTTACCGTAGATAAACTTACCAAAGGTGTAGGTGGCCTGGAATCCCTTCATATTCACTGACTCATCACTGTGGAACTGGAGCAGAAGGAAGCTCCCGGTGGAGGTCACTGGTGGGTTTAGGCTGGATCCGCAGTATTTGCCAATAAGCGGGGAGGTGGTCTTGGCACCATCAAAAATGGACAAGAAGTCATAGGCGCATACTGGATGAGATTCAATGGAAAAAGATGTGAATGTCAATGAGACCTGCAGGGTGTAAAAGAAGTATGTGTTAGCCCTTAAATGATACCTCTGTCATGCCAGCAGGAGACAGTGTACCATGAGGAAGAAAACTATGTGACAGTCGTTACTGGCCATCTCTATCATGCCAGTAGGGGGCAGTGTGAGACAATGGAAGATGTATGCAGTAGCTCCTATTTACTATTACTGTCCTGCCACCAGGAGGCAGTGTGACATAAGGAAGCAGAAGTATGTGTTGGCCCCTATTTACCATCACTGTCCCACCAGCAGGGGGTTCTAGAGCTCTTATATGTACACAGTTCAGTGCCCAGACAACTTAATCACCCAGAAGTGACATATGATAACCTGAGTGGAATGGCAAGCTAGGAATTTGTTTTAAACATGGCTTTGATTCCCTGTTCTGGAAAATCACAATGCCATACCGCCGTCTAAGGCAGACCCCTAAGAGAAACTTCATAATTCCAGGGCCTATCTTGCGTGTTTTCTTATTGCGTTCTTATTGTCAGTACATTGTATAGCTGTGGCACTTACCTTGTATCCAGTTGGAGCCACGAGGTAGAAACCACAGTCCATCTTGGGATGGTAAACATTAGGGTAGTAGGGGGATGAGACGGTGCCACCAGAGCTGGTGAACGTGCCACCACAATTTACTGTCAAATAAAGGAAAAAAATCATCTTAAGTACTCTGCAGCATAGAGTTCTGGATACAAGTTTGCAATGTCCCCACACCCAAACCAAAGAACAGCTCAGCTTCAGCCCTTGAACAACAACTGTGTGCCAAATTGGAGCCAAGAGTAAGGTTCCGCCTGAGACCCCCTGCACGCTGTTTGTACCTCAGCTCACGTGTCCCCAAAATAGTGGTCCATGGCAAGTAATTGAAGATATTAGTGCACATCTGGGAACCAGCTGCGTAAAGTCTTGGGGTCCCAGTCAGAAAGTAAACATTTTCTGTCAGGATAGGGAATAATAGAGCTCATGTCAAGGGAGCTGTTCTTCAACTAGGTGACCCCTTCTATCAGAGACCCTTGTTGGTATTCTCCCATGTCACTTACTGTTTGCGTGCCCATATATTTTGTGCACAGTGTGAGCTTTGCCAACTCCCGATCATCAGTGGGCAAGATTCCACAGGCCAAGAGATCAGAAACAAAGCACCACTAATCCTTCTACCACTCCACCTCCTTACCCAGACTCAACGGGATTATGTCAGTGTACTGGGCCCACAAAATCTCCTTGTATTCCGTGGTTAGACCTCCATTGATTCTGAGAGACAAGCACTTTCTGCAGTAAACCTTATGCCAACATGCCTTGAGATGATCCTACGGGCACAGCTCACTGGGTCCCAACAAGAGGCCTTTGCGTACTCTCTCTCCCTTCTGAGAGTGTCCTGACAGCAAGGACTGTAACATTGATGGAGGAGGTCTTTGCGATCTCCCTCTCCTGACCAAGAGTACCCCAACACTAAGGACCATCCCATTGCCATTGGATGCCTTTGCGACCTCCCTCCCCGACTGACAGCTACCAACACTGAGGACTGTACCATTGCTGTAGGAGCCGTACCCCTCCCACCTCCTCTGTCTGAGTGCGCCCGACACCAAGGGCCAAACCATTGCTGTAGGAGGCCTTTACAACCCACTCCCTTTCTGAGAGCGCGCTGACAGGAAGCACCGTACTATTGCTGTAGATGGACTTTGCTACCTCCCTCCCCTAACTTATAGAGCCCCAGCACCAAGAACCATAACATTGCTGTAGGAGCACTTTGCGATCTCCTTCCCTCCTGTATCTCAGAACGCCGCGACATCAAGGACCATGCCATTCCTGTAGGAAGCCCTTACAAACCACTCTCTTAACTGAGAGCAGCCGGACACCAAGGACCATACCATTGCTGTATGAAGCCTTGGCGTCCCACCTCCTTTGTCTCAGAGCGGCTTGATACCCAGGACCATCCTGGGGCTGTAGGAGGACTTTGCGACTTCCCTCCCCTTTCTGAGAGCATCCTGATACCAAGGACCATACCATTGCTGTAAGAGGCCATTACAACCCACTCCCTTAACTGAGAGTGGCCTGACACCAAAAGCTGCACCATAGCTGTAGGAGACCTTGCCACCCCACCTCCTCTGTCTGAGAGAACCCAACACCAAGGGCCATACCATTGCTGGTATGGGAGAAGGCCTTAAAATTCACTCCCTTGACTGAGAGTTGTCTGACACAAAGGACCTTCATATTGCTGTAGAACTCATTGCTTCCTCCCTCTCATTACAGAGACCGCCTCACCATCAAGGACTGTACCATTGCCGTAGGAGGCCTTGTCGACCTCCCTCCCTTTACTGAAAGCACCCGACACCAAGGACCATACCATTGCTATAAGAGGCCTTTGCGACTACCCTCCACTGAAGCAGAATGTCTCGACACTAAGGACCATACCATTGCTGTAAGAGACCTCTACATTCCTCTTCCCTGTATGAGAGCAGCCTGACACCAAGGACCGTACCACTGCTGTAGAAGGCCTTGAACCCATTGGCTGTGATAGATCTGTCCATCACAAACTCCAGCAACATCTCATTTCCGGAAGAGGTGAATGGCTGGAGCTGTCTGGTCCCACATGCTTTGCTTAGTAAGACTGGGGCTGTCTTATTGTTGCCATCATAAATTGTGAGGTAGTCAGAGGTGCAGTTTGGAGATGATTGGAGATCGAAGGCATCAAATAGTAGAAGAATCTGAGAAGAAAGACCAGTAAATTAGACAAGCGCCCTCCGGAATGTCTAGAACTTTCTATTTATCATTTCTTTTAAAACAACATTATTTTCAGTTTTTTAAAGTTATCAGCAGATTAGACTCAGTCGGTGATTTTGCATTCACTCTTGGACAATACCTGCACCACTTCGCCACGACTCTTAAATTCAGTGACAGCTTCTGTTTACAGCCTCTCTCAGCACCTTCCACTACTTCAGTTGTGTGTTCAGAGACATGACACCCTTATGTTGTCCCTGCACCCCCTGGCTTCTCTCATGGTGAATCTACTTGTAACAAAACCTCTGCTGAAGCTCAGGTACATCTTGTGATGAATTTACAACCTAGGGGCATGTTTATAAAAATTGTGCGCTGGGCAGCGCACCAAGTCATGTTGCTGCACTGCCCTGCATCACAGGGAGAGGGCAGCAATAGACCGTATTTATCCAATATGGTGCATTCCTGTCCTCTTCCCCTGTGATGACACCATTTTGGAAGCCTAGTGACAACACAGGCAGGGGTGCCTTCCTGCACAAAAACAATCCTGAGAGGTTTTTTCCTCTTTTAATGTGTGCTATGGAATACAGCTGACATAGAATGAGGAAAAACTGAGGAGGAATAAAGATATTTCTCCTCGTTATGCCCTCCCTGGGAAGGCGTTCAATTTTGGTGTATTCTGAGGTCTAAAAGTCCTTGTAAGTCTGGGAATGCGTCAACATCAATGGGAGTTGCATGGGAACACCCACCGCAAGGTCCATGGAATGTCTACTCAGTGAAGAGTGAGGCATCACAGCGATTTGCGCTGCACTGTGTTACTCCAGATTCACGAAGACACTCCGAGCCACACAAAGTGGCTGAGCGTGGCTTCATAAATCTGTCATAGAGGATTGCTTTGTGCATGTGCCATGTTGCGTGGTGCAAGCACGGTGCAAACCTCTCATAATAATGGATTCTTGATTGCCTATGCTAAGCTGCGGTTTTCCGCCAAGACCACGTACTTAAAGGAGTTACCGGAAAGTTAAGCTTGTGTAATCCTCATTAGTGTAGGCCCTAGACCTTTTATGCACTGCAGGCCCTAGACCTCTCATACACTGCAGGCCCTAGACCTCTCATACACTGCCTCTGGATTATCAATAACCTGTGTCCTACCTTTGAATTGAGTGATGCCCAACAGCAGACTAATGAAATGAAGAAGGCTGCCGCCCTTCAGAATAAATCTCACAAAGAAGTCCCACACTGGGAACGGAAGCTCATGATTTGTGCAAGGGTTCAACATTAAAATATCAAGCAGAGAAATATCATATATATATTACCTACTGGCGGTCGCCAGTAGGTAGTTATAGTTAGGACCTAGTTTCCATAGGAAATCCGCAACATCTATTGGGAATAACTTTGGCGCCGGTTGAGGAATTTCGTGTAATTTTCCAAAATTTAGGCCAATTCCGCTCCGCTCCTTCCCTGCAAGTTTCGGGGGGATTCGTCATGCGGGGGGGGGGGGCGAGAAAAAAGGGGGGTCCTAAAACGTGTTTCCCCCATGTTATTTTTCATAGGACGTTCAGACACGGCTACAGCCCAAACCGCTGAATGGAATTACACCAAACTTTGCAAAATTGTAGGGACTGGTACGCAGAAGTGCCTTTGCTATATTTGGTGAAAATTGCTCCAGTGGTTTTTAGGAAAATTAACTTCAAAAAAATTTATATATCTATATGCACGCTACGAGCGCTCACCGGTACGCGTACCTGGGAGCTCACCCGGCAGGACACGGAAGTGTGCGAGCGGAACGCTGATTGGCTCTCGGGTGTCTGTCAACATTCCAAACAGTCCGGAGAGTCCGCCATCTTGTGTCTCGTTAGAATCGAGACACAAGAGGTGAAAAAGAAAAGGGGGAAATGATTAAAAGAGGGCAGGGTAGACACCCCTTGACCCCCTAGGTTTTCTAAGCGGGGCCTAGAAGGACCCTGAAGGGCAAAAAACTATTTTTTGTTGTTGAAATTTTCGCGGGGTAAGCGCTGGGTGCGCTCCCATGTACGCTTCCATGTACGCTTCCATGTACGCGTACCCTGAGCGCAGAACAGGGAAAAACAGTGAAAGAAAATAGTGTAAAATAAGAATTTAGAGTGCTTAGAGGTAGGGTAGCTCTGAAAAGAGCTGTTGTGTTATGTGGGTGTTTTTTGTACCTACAAGTAGGTACCGATGCAGAGTCTAAAATTCAAGAGGAAGACTCTTTTCCCCTTATCTGTAAAATGTACACCATCTCTCCTATAGATGCCTTGCATGTTGTAACGCAAGTTATTGTGGTATATGGAACCCATACCATAGTCTCTGAGGAAAGCAGAAACAGATGTATTCACATGTTTCCTTGCTTTCTCAATCTGTGGACAAAATTGGTTGTACCTGTTCCATTTTTGCCTTTGGCATATATTAGAATATACCGAGGCAGTTTTTGGAAAAAGTGACATCAATTGCCCAAAGGTGTCCTTTAAAAGCATTTCCAGACCTACCCCAGTCAAAGTGCCCAGGTCATTGCCACCACAGTGCACAATTATGAGGTCAGGGTGTGGTAGATGCATAAAGGATTTTACCAATGGTATCACTGCCCTTCTCTCAGTCTCCTTCACCCCCGTTCCCTTACTCCACTTCCCTCACTACCCTCATTCCCCATTCCTTTACTCCCCTTTCCCTCTCTCCCCTACACCACTTTCTAGCTCTCAGTCACTCTACTTCACTCCCCTTCCCTTTCTTTCCTTCCTTTGCTCCCTCAATAATTCCCCTTCCCTCACTCACCTTACTCCACTGCACTCACTCCTTCTCTCACTCCCACTGTCCTCTCACATCCTCACTCTCTCACTCTCGCTCTCTTAGCCTCACTCTCTCCGTCCTCTCACTCTCTCACTCCTCTTCCGTCACGCTCACTCCCTATAACTCACCCACACTCCCTTACTTATCTTTCTTTGCTCCCTCACTCAGTCCCTTTCTGTCAATCTTTCCTTCACTCCCTCTATCCCCTCACTCCCTCACTCCCCTTGTCTTACCCTCACTCACATTTATCCACCCTCTTTCACCCCTCTTTACTCACGCTCTCTGCCATTCTCTCACCCTCCTTCACCCCGTTCCCTTACTCCGGTTCATTCACTACCCCTCAATCCCCATCCTTCTCTCCCCTTCCCTTTACTTTCATCCCCCACTCACCTTCTCTCAGTACCTATGCTTTAGTCCTCTTCCCCTCTATTCCCTTCCTTAACTCACTCACTTGTTCCCCTTCCCTTACTCACCTTACTCCACTGCACTCACTCCTTCTCTCACTCCCTCTGTCCTGTCATATCCTCATTCTCCTTCCCTCACTCCCTCTCTCTTAGCTTCACTACCTCCGTCCCCTCACTCTCTCAGTCCCCTTCCCTCATGCTCACTACCTTTAACTCACCTACACTCCCTCACTTACCTTTCTATGCTCCCTCACTCAGTCCCCTTCACACACTCCTTCTCTCACTTCCTCTGTCTCCTCACTACCTCATTCCCCTTGTCTCATGCTCACTTGCCTTTATCCACCCTCTATCACCACTCTTTCCTCAACCTCACTGCTCTTCTCTTACCCTTCCTCATCCCCGTTCCTTTACTCCGCTTTCCTCACTTATCCTCATTCCCCATGTTCACTCTCCTTCCCCTCACTCACCTCCCACACTCACCTTCTTTCAGTCCCCCTGCTTCACTTCCCTTACCCTATTTTCCCCTCCTTTACTCCCTCACTCATTTTCCTTTCCTCTATCACTGTCCTCCACTTCACTCACTCCTTGAGAAATTGTAAGGAATATAGCTCTTTTTGGAGAATTGGAGGTAGTTCGAAAAAGAACTTTTTTTTCTTCTTTTTTAGTTTTTAGTTTTTTTTTCATTTTTCCGAATGTTTTAAATATTTTGGGGTATTTTTTTCAGAACAAAAACAAAACTAGGGAATGCAAAACTGCTCAACAGGAGCAAAAAAAAAAAGGGGAAAATTAGGGCCGAGGGGCGCAGCGGTGTTCTTCCCTTTTTCTAACAATTAGTTGTATGCTCTGCTCCCCATAACAAAGCAGTTCGTCACACTGCTTACAACGAATTGTAATGTTTGCAAAAACAGTTTGAATATTTGGTATCATGACTGCTGGTCTTCCTCTCACCGATGATGTTGAAGCTCCGGTGGAAGTATTGGTGTGTCAATGGTTTCAGGAATGGTAATTTGTATTTAACACTGGGTGTATCAAAGGTTAGATTAGAGTGTAAGAAGGTGCATTATATTATCACATGGATGATGTCATCAGTGATGTCATCAGTGATGTCATTTGAGATGTCATCAGTGATGTCACTGACCATGTCATGAATGATGTAATATGTGACATCATCAGCAGTGGATTACGGGCGCGCGAGTTATAGTGAGTCCAACTAACTATAACGTGAGAATTTCAATGGTTTTGTATGAGTAAAATGTTCAGCTAACTATAACTGGTGTGAAACCTATGGTTTTTTCAGTGAATTTCAAAGGTTTTTTAAATGCTAATTCCTAACTATAACGAGTGTTAAACCTATGTTTTTTCAGTGAATATATATATATATTTTTTTTTTAAGGAATTAAGAAATGGTAAAAATCTGTGTGCTAAAGAAATAGGCAACACCCGCTATAAAAAAAACTCTAAGTAACTTTAGGGGCCTCATAATATAGTGCGTCATAAGAGCTACACCCTAAGGACTTTCAGAAGAGTACTTGGAGCGCCTGATCCATACAGCCATTAGGAACTTTGCTATACAGAATACAATCATACGTGTTGTATGTGTCTTCATTATTCTATATGCCTCCTTGTGTCACCTTACTCCCAGATTTCTACAAAGGGGGCAATCCATTTAAGTCAGGATCGGGAGTATAGGGGCCAAAAGAATAGTACATGTTCAGGTGTTTCAGTGATACCTTGGCAGCAGGAGCAATATTCTACAGCGCTCTCCCCAGCTTTACACCAGTTTCTTCTGAAGTGATTTAGGGATAGGCACCCATACCTAATCTGTAGGTACAGTTTCCTTGCTAGTGGGGGTTCGATTTCATCCAGTGTGGGCTCAAACAGCACATTCTGTTAAAAAAATCATAAAATCGGGCGAAAGTGATCCCTTACAATTCATTATCAGGTCAGTTTTGATGAAGCCCCAATACACAGCTTTGAGACTAGATTTGTTTGTCTGGCTAAGGGTTTCCGGGTCTCTCCAGTAGGCAACCAGTCCTAACTTAACTAACACATTCTTGACTGTGAGCATCCAGGGGATCTTGTCCACATAAGTTACTGCCATTAGCTCATAGAGACCCGCCCTATAAAAGGCGAGATCTCCAGTGGTCCACAACCGGTGCCAGAACATGAGTATCCGCAGGCCAATTTTATGTGAGACCCTCATCTGGCCAAGATCTAAATAAAGAGAACTCATGGGTGTAGATACCGGAAGGATCACTAGAGATCTAAAACATTTCTGTTCAATGATTAGGAAATTATTACAGTAAGAACAACCCCAGAGCTCTGCTCTATATAAGGTCGAGCCTGGGGTTTTAGTGTTCTAGATTTATAATGCTTGGGCCAGCTTTCTAGATGTGGTTCTCTTATGCATTTTCACAATGCTTGCCGAATAATATGTCTGGGTTAACTGAGCTTTGACCAATTGTGGGACCCAAATCCTGATCTGGGTGAGATAAATACCCAGATAATCAAACTCAGTCACTAATTCTAGCAATTTACCGCCACATACAGATGTTTCTTACATTTCGTCTTCAAGTTAGATGAAAAAAGCATGCATTTTGTTTTGGAGCTGTTTTAGCTCCAGGCCCCGTTCCGAAGAGAATTCTGTAAAATCCTCCAGCAGCTGCTGGAGCCTCTGCGGTGTCTAGGTATGAGCAGAGTATCATCCGCAAATAGGAGAGCAGTGGCACATTGCCCTCCTATTTTTGGAGCATCACAACCATCCCTGCTAAAAAGTCCAATGACGTCGGTAATGAACAAGGGGGGGTGCTAATACGCACCCCTGCCTAACTCCTTTATCAATGTGGATCACTTCTGTTAGGGCCCCATTTCACCCCACCTTACTTGTGCCGGAGTATTAGCGTGAAGTCTTACTAGAATGTTAAGAAGAGGGGCTGGCACTCCAATGTTTTCTAGGACTTCCCACAGTTTTGCTCTTGGTACCATATCAAAAGCAGCAAGAATCCACAAATGTCCATATACTTGAGGGACCTCCTCTGTGTTTCCCCCTCACCTTGGTTTACTGCTCCCATGTGATATTTCTTTGAAGCCCAATTTGAACTTGATTAAAGTCTAATTTAGTTGCCCCTTGTAAACCCACTCTTTAAACGTAATTCCATCTACTCTGCAGTGGCAGTACTACTGTAGGTTTCAAGAATGTCTTCTGATTGGTTCTCTGAAGCACTGTGGTTATAGTACTAACATCATTGGAGAGAACATTCCAAGGACAGATTCCTCTCATCCCAGCTGATGGACTACTGTAACCATAGTGACCTGCCTCAGCAGCTGCCTCTGCCACCTGTTAATCATGCAGGTACTGACCCAGTGAACTACTCTAACCGCCCCCCCCCCCCCCCCACAGCTAGGTCTCTTGCAGGAAGAAGGCTGTTCTGACTTCATTACCTTATCAGTATCAGAAGGCACTCGGATCAGGTAGACACAGTTGACGTTGTTAGGGTGTGAGGAAGGGTTAATGGGTGACATCAGGGTGCCGGTTGGGCCAGTGAGCAGAGTGTTGCACAGATCTGAAACCAAATATGAAAATTAAAGTCTTGAAACTGCATATTGACCCTGACACATAGAACTTCAACCACTCCTACCCAGAATTTCTCAGTTATTTTCACTAGTATTTAAGCAAGCATCTTATAGCTCCACTAAGAAGAAGCCTCTTGATCTAAATAATGATCTCCGTGGCTGTTGCATGGGGTTTCGGAAACATAGATAAAAAAGCAACTCTGCAACAACAAATTATTTTGCACCAAGAACAAAATCTTTTTATCACTCCACTTTTTCTGTGCTGGTCTGTAGTGAGTTATGCATTCAGATCAAAGGAACATACATGGTGTATATGGGTAAAAAGCCAATTAAACCCTAATTTGATCTCCATAAAGGGACCAAACAGGGGCATAGCAGAACTCTCACATTAAAACCATCTGAAACACCAACATAAGAGGAACTAGTTTCCATAAATAAGGACATAGTGCTCAGATCTCATCAGGTTAAGAATGGGGAGATTTAGTCAGAAGATAAATGATGGCATTTCGTCAGAAATAAAAAAATGCGATCCCACTAGTGGATAGATAGTAGGATCCCATCAGTGAATTGATGCTGAGATCACAGCATTAGATGAATTCCAGGATTTTCTGAAAGGGAAATGAATGTTGACTTTCCAACAGGGTATGAATGCCAGGATAAAATTAGTAGATAAATGCTCGGATTCAAAAAAGGTAAATGATGGGGTCTTATGGGTGGATGTAGCCAGGATGCTATGAGTATATGAATGCTGGGATTCCATTGTGTGTCAGTTGTTCAATCACATTAAGGCATCAGTACTAAGATCCTATTACGAAATATGTCCTTGTATCTTATCAGGAGATTAGTAAGGATCCCGTCAGTAGACCAAAGCTCCAGTAAACGCAC
This sequence comes from Lissotriton helveticus, assembly GCF_964261635.1. Lineage (NCBI taxonomy): Eukaryota > Metazoa > Chordata > Amphibia > Caudata > Salamandridae > Lissotriton > Lissotriton helveticus. The sequence continues at coordinate 462,017,227 of NC_136062.1, forward strand.
AGTGCATTATGCCACTTTGGCAGTACGTTATCCTCTCAAAACCAACATTTTGAACCCTACTAAATCTGTGGCATAACGCGCTGTGCGTTTACTGGGGACGGGATGACGTCCCATTTCTTTTGACATTAGTACCTAAGTGCGATTGGGCACGGCACTAAAGCAAACTGCACGCAATCAATGACAAATATTGGATAAACTTGTTAAAAATAGATAAAAGAGGTGTACATCCTGTTACCACAATCATCAGTAGACCAAAGCTGACATTGTAGCCAGAAATAAATATTTGGATCCTGTTTACATTTGAATGCTCTGATCATGGATACAGGATGCATCGAATCTATGCTGGTAGTGGAATACTGGGATCCATAAGTAAATTTACGCTGGGACATGATCAAGGATTGAATGCTCACATTGCACCAGGTATGAATGCTAGGATCCAATCAGAAAATACCTGCTGGAATCCAATCAAGGGAATAATGCTTGGATCCAATCAGAGAATAAATGCTGGAATCCAATCAGGGGATACATGTTACGATCTTATCAGGGGATAACCTATGGGATCCCTTCAGTAAATACATGCTATCATCAAGTCATGTAATAAATGCTGGGGTCCAATCTGGGAATACATTCTGGAATCCCATTGGTACCCATCCAAAAGCTATCCAGAAGGTCATTATCTTATCAGCAGTCTAGACTTCTTTGGAAGCTATCCAAAAGCAATATCCAAAAGGTCATTATTGTCAATACAACATTCCTGTTTTTTAAGTGCATTAAGGAAACAGCACCCGACTGTGGAGTAAAACCACTGGACATCTTACCGCCTGCACCTTAGGATCACGTGGCTTATATCTTCTTCACATTGCAAGTACTGATATTCAGTGGAAGGGAGACTGCAGATTCTTGCTAGTTGGCCCACAGATTTTGGATGTAGGGCCACTGGATACTAAGAATAGACATACTCTACTTACCTTTAGGAAAGCCTTAAAACATTTATGTGTGTTCTTTTTTGCAGCACTTACATGCATATAGTATTTAATGCTATTTATTTAGGGAGCCTGGTGCCTAAACTCATTAACCTATTTCATAGTGTGGGCTCTACAAATAATGTCCTATACAGGATCATTTTAGTTGAAATTGAACTGAAATCATTAAAAACATAATATAACCATATAGAAGAAGGGCAAGAATGCAAAGGCAGAGGGGCATATCAGCAACAGCCGGCGATAATTATCTCTAAGCGTGCTTAGCGCGAGGATAATTATCGCCGGCTATCGCTGGATTTTATCGCTGAGATTGTGCGCTATCAGCGTCGCATATCTCCAAAGAAATAAAAATTCAAGCGATAGCTGCTAAATGTGCGATTATCGCTGGAAATCCAGCAATCATCGCACAGATATAGGCGATAGCTTGATGATAGGGCAGGGCAGACTTAGCCATAATATCCACCTTCCATTGGACATAATGGCTAAGTCAGATTGAAAGCAGGCGTACGGAAAGTAACGATAAGTGCGGTTAGCGCTACTTTTCTTATCGCTGTGCTGGTTAGCGTGCAGATTGATAATAGGAGAAATGTCGCTTAGCGACATTTTCCTGGTAATTTCTGTGTGTTACACCCACTTTGCATCTCGTTAGCGATGCAAAGCTGGGCGTTGAGGAAACGGGCAAAGAAGCATGAAAACACATGATAGCATGTCTATGCTGATAGGGTTATGAAATTATTGCCACTTTTCACCCAAAAACGGACACTAAAGTGGCAATAATTTTATTGCGGGCCTTGTTGATATGCCCCTTAATCAGTAGATGTATCTCATCAGTGGATGTAGCCAGGATGCTATGAGTATATGAATGCTTGGATTCCATTGTGTGTCATTCAAACTAAGGCATCAGTAATATGATCCTATTTGGATATATGTCCTGGTATCTTATCAGTAGATCAGCAAGGATCCTGTCAATAGACTAATACTGAAACCATAGTCAGAAATAAATAGTAGGATCCTATTTACATACAAAGGCTGAGATCCAATTAAATTGCAAATTCCAGGATCGACTATCGACTGAATCTATGCCGGGAGATGAATGCTAGAATCTCATAAGGGAATAAATGTTGGGATACTCTCATGAACTGAATATTGACAACGCACCAAGGATAAATGGTGGAATCAGTCAGGTGATAAATGCTGGAATCCAATCAGGGGATAAATGCAGTTAGAGGTCATTATCTTATCAGTAGACTAGACTTCCTTGGTAGCTATCCAAAAGCCCTATCCAAAAGGTCATTATCTTCAACAAGGCATTCCTTATTTTTAAGTGCATCAGTCAGTCTGACATGCAGGGAAAGGGAAAATGCAAATCCTCGCTAATGGGCCCAAAGATTTTTTATGTACTGCCACTTTAACAATAGACATACTCTGCTTACCTTTAAGAAAGCCTAAAATATTTTACTGGTATTCTTTTTTGCAGCACTTACTTGCATATGATATTTTATATCATTTAACAACCCTAGCAACTAAACACAATAATTCATTTCATAGGATGTGCTCTACAAATAAACAGACAAAACAAATGTCCCATGATTGATTATATTGTTGGAAATTGATCTGGAATCATTAAGAAAGAAAATGTTGTTGCCTAGGAGGAAAGGATATTGTGACTGCTTTGAAATTTCAGAATCTATATGCCGGCATGCACTCCTTACTGCACTGGTACAGGGTGTTGATTTTGGAAACATCTAGTGTGCTAAGCCCAATTCTCTGTCCGATGGGTACGTTAGGATCTGGCTTGGGGACCATGCTTGGCTGTCCACGTTTGTTACTGTAAGCATACCTGTGGAAATGAAAACATCACAGGTAAAGGCCACCATGTATGTGCCATTATAATTTATTATTCACCCAAAAAACTATACAGCAAGTCCCGGTTCGACTACAACGGTAACAAGTGAGGGTGAAATATTTGGTGTTTGCTTAAAGCATTGCATGTCTAATGCTTTTACTGAACTAGACCCCCGTAGATTCTGCCTAGCTCAGTCTAAAACTTCACAATTCTCCATTTCATGAGCCTCTAAACCATTGGTGGCAGTACACGCTCACCTTAGCACCCTCAATCACACTCAGCATCTTAGATCCTTAAAAGCACTGATTTAAAAATTTCCTCTTGTTGAGTCTCACAACATTTCTGCTTACGACACAGACCTCAGCACTGAAGTATCATCATCATGCAATTCATCAACAATGGACTTCTACTCTAAACTGAGTATGTTACTCACTCAAACAGCATGTACCTGCTTTCTGCACCCATTGACTTTCCCCTCTATGGTAACATGTTCACATACAGAGCGTCAATCCTAACCATTCATGTTCACCAACACAAGCATCATTTCGTACCCCGCTTCACACACAGAGCATCAATCCTAATCAATCATATTCACCAACACAGCCATCATCCCGTATCCCGATTGATATACAGAGAGTTGGTCCTAACCAATCAGGTTCACCAACACAGCCATCAATCAATACCTCCGCTTCACATACAGAGCGACAGTCTTGACAAATCAATTTCACCGACACAGCCATGATGGCACTACTCTTCCTCATCCATGGACCTACCACTCTGTGGGAAAATGTTCATTAACACAGCCATGAGTCTACAGGCCTTTCTCTCATTTATCACCTATGGTTCTTCCAAATTATGGCATTCATTTCTCTTTCCCCTAATAAACAGCCACCAATCTGGTGCTATTCTTCACATGTAGAGATTCCAATATGTACCAAGCTCTGATCCCTGTATCCACTCCACCACCAAAGGTGAAATAAACATCACCCTCTACTTCCCATTTCCAGCAATCTTATTGCTGATTAAAGAGATTACATCAGAATGTGATCAGAGTCACTAGGTGTGATTTAGGGTTTGATGGACAAAGGATTAAGGGGGTGGAGGAGAACATTAAGAATGCCATCCCGACGGTACTCCATCTGCCAAATTTAGAATTGACCTCAGCTCAGCAGTCATCTCTAAACAATTAAAGGAACCATCATCACTGCAGTTCCTTTCACTTAGTAGAGGTTTTCACCCAGGTTGCGGTAATCGTTATTATTTTCTTCCAGTCGCACACTTCTAGGTTTTTCCTGGTGGTGATGGACAGGAAAAAAATTAATTTATTACCCCATTCCCCCTAAATAGGGCGGGAATTGTAATGTCATTCCTCAGATGGCCGCTCCTCCATACACTATCAGAGGAAGTATTCCATCAGTAGAGCCAACAGGGGCTAAGTTGAAAGAACACTTAGGGTCTACCCATCTCAAAATGAAGCGGGTCATCCTAGGGTTTGGTGAACACAGTAATATGTCATGTTTGCAACAGAGTACTGTCTGACAAAATCTAAATTAGTGTCACTGTCTATATATTAAAGCCTTAAATGAGAGTTTTAAACAGAAAATCTCTTCTTAGCTGAGTATCAGACACTTACCTCCCATAATGCATCACCGAGGCGTAGTCGTATGGCAGGCCAAGGTTGTTGGTGTTCTCTTGGTAAAAGTTGAGGAGGTCTTCTGTTAAGACGAACAGACAGTAAAGATGAGTTAGTGACGACTATGCCTGATAGGGAACATTCCAAAAAAGAGAAGATCACAGTTTACTAGGGGGCAAGTCTGCTTCTGCCATATTTGGGGTTAAAAATAGTCTACCGGCTAGGTTGTCAAATTTGGAACAGAATTTCAAATCTCAATTTTGGCACAAGATCGAAAAGCATGTGATTGGAGGTAAATCACTTTATCGCACCAGCATGTGAAATTAAATTGTGTAATTCTAAATTTAAATCCTAACTGATGAAGAGCCCCAACTTGCTCCCTAGCGAGGTTCACGCTAAATAAACACCAATGTTTACATACATCCGGGAGCAATGCACTGGAGTTTCGGCCAATTTTGAATATAACTCACTGTTGTCTTTTTGAAGGGAAAATTATCATGTTTTTTCCTTATGAAAACTTTTTTGCCTCATAAAGTGATCCAAACCTCTTGATGATCTTCAGGGTGAGTCCTTCACCCATCAGATTGTATTGCAGTTCTAGGTCTATAGCGCTTACTACTCCTGACAAAGCGCATGTGATGCCGGAGAGCACACTGCTCCGGACACTCAAGGTTTAAGATTAGTCTTGTGCTCTCAATAAAACCCTTCCATGCACTTACTCCAGGGTCTTAGAGGAAGGGTAAATTATCAGGAGTTAGTGGTGATTATTTGGGAAGTGGATTAAGTATATGGGTTCTAATAGATGATTTGTGGGATTAATACATGAAAGAGAAGATTAGGTATTAGTTTGCAGGATTGACGTTCGTAGCAGTGGTGATTTATTTGATAATTTGGAATAAAATTAGGACATTAGCAGTAATATAATAATAAAGATTAAGGCAAACATGCCTGTGACTTAAAATAGACTGTGCTCAGAGAGAGGAGACATGCAGAGTATGAAAAATAAGGAGACAGGCATTCAAATGAAAGCGAGAGGGGAGGTTTTCATGAAGGGGTTTGGGGCTAATGAGGAGGTTTTTTGAGGTGCAGTGCAATCAGAGGATGAAAAAACCTGTAGAAAGCAACACCATTATTTCTATGTGAGATAGTGGAGTGAGAGAGAGTGATGCTCAAGGTGCTATACATTTTATCAGTGCCCAGATGTAAAACACATGCTTTGTGTCAGGTTTATGTTGCTTTTCTAATGCAAGCTTAATGCAAAGTATTAAGGTGGGATTTATAATCCAACGCAATTGGCTTGTAAATCAAAGTTGCTCAAAGCAATGCATAGTTGCTCTATGCGCTGCCTTGCATTACTTTGTATCAGTGGTGGCTCCACCGTTAAGGCGGAGGAGCGTAGCCTCACTGCTCCGCAGTAGGAAACATAAAATAATAATAACTCATGTTATATATCTTTTTAAGTTTCCTTCTGCTGCATCAACTTCCTGGGTGGGTCAGGTCTGCTCCGAGGACAGAGGAGCAAGGGCGGAGTGGTTTGCCCACTCCTAAACGCGCAAAGACTGCATTACACCCTGCATGGGGAACATGCCCCCTCCAGCCTCCGGCTGAGCACCGATAAACTGCACTCAGATCAATAACAGTGCTGCATTGCAGTGTTGTGATTGGCTATGGGGAGGCTTGGAGCTGGGTTCTTCTTGCTGCATGACAGAGGAGGGGGGTGCCCTCCCCCCTGTCTTTGCCTGCCCCCCACCACTCGAGTCCAATAGCAGCAACTACTGCTTTGTATCAAATGGGAATTCGATGGGTTGTGCATGGGCATTCCTATGAAACCACCCACAGGTGTAGATGTAAATCCCTAACTACAAAAACTTGTAAACTGGGATTTGAGCCAAAATCCTGCGCTTCCTCAAGAGAAGTGTATGAAGTGAATTTTTTTATTTCTCCTTGTTTTTCCTACTTTGCATCTGTGCTGCATTGTAAAGCAGAAAACAATGTGAGAAAAGTCTCAGCGCGTACAGTTTGCATATGAAGGAACCATTTTCAGCACAAATAGTATTCTTCAGACAACGCAGACACTCTAGCCCTACGGCATAAGGCTCTCTGTATTGATGCATGCCTGCCTAAAGTCTGCCACCAGCACTGGGGGAGAGCAGAACTTCACCACAACTTAGTATTGCATTCCTACAATGCAGCACAGCAAATTAACTTGCTGCACTACATTGTGTGACGTCTGTGTAAATCTGGACCCATCAGTCTGAAGCAGGGCACTGTAGTTGGCAGTCACTGATCCACAATATCAACATCAGGACATGGGCATTTTAAATACGGGTCACAATGTATCCTGTGCTAGGAGTTTTTATGTAGGCAAACAACAAATGGTTTCAAATGAAGAATTGCTCCAGTTAATGCCCTCAGCAGTGGTTAACTTTTGTGAAAAGGACACCAGCCTGTGACAGTAACAAATATTGATTGCTGTAACCATGGGTCAGATTGGTGGAAAGGGTGTTTTGGTGGGTATTTGTGATAAAACCTAAGCTGAATAAATCCGGGATCCAAATCATTGCCAAGGTGAGCCCATCAGGAATCTGAGCTGCTGTATCCCTTTGCTAGAATTGTCCCTGAAGAGGAACGTCCTCTGGAACGGGGGGCAAGATGGCCGCTAAGCTGCTGTAGAGAGCAGTCGCACTGACTCCTTCTCCTGGACCCATGGAAATAATGCTGGAAGTCCGTGTAAAATATGCTGATCTTTCAAAGAATATTTGGCACTAAAGGAGGTTCAGGGGTGTTGCAGAAGGCGCTTACAACTTTGCGACTTTATTACGGAAAACATTTTAAAGTGATCATTCAAGGCATCACTACAATTCTAATGATGTCGCAACGCACAGGAGCAATAACGAAAACCACAGTAGTGAGCAAACGAGCTACTGCAACTACCGCAGCGAGCAACGCTGCCCAAAAGACTCAGCCTAAAAAAGGAGAGAAGCCAGATAAATCTACGAAAGAAAAAGAGAAAGAGAAGGCAGAACCCAAGGCAATGGCACAGGCGGGAGCCTCGGGGAGCAAAGGACAGATGCAACAACAGAGGCGCCTTCAATCGGACAGCGGAGCGCCGAAGCACACGATCACTGTACCTGCCTCTGGTAAAGATCTACGGCAATCCACCGTCACGGAGGCCTTTGCAGGGAGAATCCAGCCGGCGATCTTGGTCTCAGAAAGCACTCCGGAGGCAAACACGGAAGCTGTTCTCGCCGACCGCGAGGACGCAAGCACGGCGGTTGCTAAGCAACTGGGGCCTCAGGCGTGTACGCCTCACGCGGGAGCGGCACAGAGATAGGAGATTGCCGAGAAGACTGGTGAGAATCTAGACGCGGACGCAGATACCGCGACCCTGAGCAGAACTGGTAAGCTAAGTAATGGGCAGATGAAGGAGTTAGAAGAGCCGGTAAACATTAACAATGCCCAAATGCTTGAAGCTTTGATGGAGGTAAACCTAGTGCCCATGCCTGATGAAAGGAATATCATAGTGCAATCTAACTGGGGGAGCATGAAAAGCCTAGAGAGCCGCACAGCAAAGGGGGCTAAAGGAAGGAGTGTACGTTCCCCCGAGGTGGAAAAATTCTACTCTGTGACTGAGGGCTCAGTTTCCTCTCTATTGGGTTCAGAGGAGGAGGGGGGCACTACCACAGATCTCTCATCAGGGACGGAGTCAGAAGGGTCCCACTCTAGTGAACATAGAAGTAAGGAAACGCAGAGGAAAAAAAGAAGAACTATGATAAGGCGAGACAGAGATATAGACAGAGCAGCATCAAGCACAAATAGGAGACTGCTCTGGGACTATGGTAGTACCTCTAAAATGTATCAGGAACATGATTTAGGTGATGCACCTGAGAATTACCCTTTAAATGCTTCTCAAGATACAACTGATATTCCACCTCAAGCGACTCTGGAAGGAATGTTCACCATGTTGAAACAAATGCATTTGGAGGCTCGCATAGAGAGCAGGAGAGCTAGACAAGACACTAAAAAAATACAAGCAAGCATTAGGAAAATGAACAGAAAATATGAAGAGGTGGAAGGTAGGGTGGAACAGGTCGAAGAGAGAACTGGGAGACTGGAGGACGAGGTTACAGACTGGCAGACCTCTAGAATGGAGCAAGGAAAGGTGATCGAGGACTTACAGTGGAAGCTGGAGGATTTCGAAAATCGCCAGCGGCGGAACAACCTACGATTTTTGGGCCTAGAGGAAGGAGTGGAAGGGAAGGACCCAAGGGGCTTTATGATTAAATTGCTGAAAGGTGCATACCCAGAGGCGCAGTGGCAGTGGGAGCATGAAATTCAGAGAGCGCACAGATTCCCACTGACGCAGATGAAAATAAGAGGCGCTAATCAGAATGTCTTACCTAGGGCGATGTTAGTTTTCTTTGGAAATTTCTTGGCTAGGCAGGAAGTTATGGAGACTGCTAGACCAGATAAAAAAAGGTCAGTTGAAGGGATTACATTCTTTACTAGGCCAGATTTCTGCCACACGACTGTGGAAAGGAGATGGAAACTCAGGCAGCTAATTACTCCATTCCAACGCCAGGGCTCTGAAGCTTATTTGATGTATCCATCAAAGCTGAAAGTTATTACAGGGGGACGCATCAGAATGTTTTTCTCGGAGATAAAGGCAGGTGAATATCTCGCAGAAATTACAGAGATGCAAAAAGGCAAAAAGAGTAAGGATTCTGTACCAGCATAAGTTCTATATTGAAATGCTAAGGAAGTATTGAGTATGGTAATACACGGGTAGGATGGGTGGGCGGGAGAAGGAGGCGACACTACAGCAGTGAGCAGCCACACATAGGTCAAGATTGACCTATCTGCCTGTAACGGGGGGGTTAGCAAGGGGGGGGGACAAGGGGGGGTTGGGGGAGGGGGGGGGCGGGAAGGAGACGGGGACGGTGAAGAATTAAGTGAATGCACAGCACAAGTTATGAAGGTGTCTAGGAATAATCAGGTGACAGTAAATATTTTGAGGAAAATGATTGCGGGCTCGTTTTCAAAGGGCAGATGGCGATAAGACTTGCTACCATAAATATTTGTGGTCTGAATGACGGTGGGAAAAGGCAGAAAGTTGCGGCTATGTGTAGACTATTAAAACTGGATATTATATGTCTTCAGGAGACACATGTGAGAGGGAAAGATAAATACCTTATGGATCAGTTAGGGTATGAAGTCTTAGCACATACGCAGCAAGATGTAAAAACAAAAGGAGTGGCCATATTTGCAAAAAAAGGATTTATGACAGTAAAGAGAAAGAGGGAGGACGATGAAGGGAGATGGGTGGTGGTGGAAGGGGAAATTGCTGGAGGTCGATACACAATTGTTTCTGTATACGGCTCTAATGAAGATGAACCTGATCTATTTGAGTTTCTAGATGTCGAGTTGGCACTATGGTCAGAACCAGTAATTCTTTGTGGGGACCTTAATATCAATGGGTTATCAGGGTTGGGTATGTCGGGAGGGGGGATGAAGGGAGACCGCAAGAGGAAAACACGAAGGGCTATTTCTAATTTAATGGCTAACAACGCGCTGGTAGATGCTTGGTCAGCACATAATCCCATGGGAACATGCAGTACCTTTTACTCTGCTCCCCACAAAGCTATAGCCAGACTGGATTACTTCTTAGTCTCTAGCCCTTTAGTACCAGACTTGAAAATAGAAAAGTTACCGCGGGTGTTTTCAGACCACAATCCACTGGTATTGACTATTCCTCAGAACTGTAATTCTATTTACAAAGAATATAATTGGACATTTGAAAGAGGGCTACTTAAAGAAGATGACTATGTCAATAGAATGAAGGTGTGGATTAGACAATTCTGGGAGGTAAATAGAGGGACGGCATCTACAGGAGTGGTCTGGGATACATTCAAAGCAGGGATAAGGGGGGAAACATTGGCTTATACTTTACATAGTAGCAAGAAAGAAAAACTGGAATTAACCAATAGGCTAAAGGATCTAATGAAGCTAGAACAACAGCTTATACAGTCGGTCATAAACCAAGATCCCCTCGAGGAGATCCTATTAGAGATAGAGTTGAAAAGGGCAGAGACCAGTGAAAGATTGGCAAATAAAGCGGCGAGCAATTATTTAACAAAAAAGGAAAAATGCTATGAATTTAATGAGCGGGTAGGTCATATGCTAGCAGTCCGCATTAGACAAGATTTGGCAGCAGGAGAAATTAAAGAAATTAAGAATAAAGGGGGGAATGTTGTGACGAAGGTAAAAGACGTGAGGGAGGTGTTTAGGGAGTACTACTCAGAGCTATATGATCAAGACTTGAGAGTTGGGGAAAATGAGATAGAGGACTACTTAGCAGACATCCCTCATAAGGAATTGAATGAGGAGGATAAAGAGGCACTGGAACTACCATTAACATTGGGAGAAGTACGTAATGCAGTAATGAAACTCCCCTCGGGGAAGGCCGCGGGGCCTGACCAAATCCCGGCGGAATTTTATAGGACTTTTTGGGACACTTTGGGGATTGATATGCTGGAAATCCTAAGTTATGCACAGAGGGGGGAAAATATACCACAATCATGGGCCGGAGCAAATATTATTGTGATCTTGAAGAAGAATAAATCGCATTTGGATCCCGGCTCATACAGGCCTATTACGCTCATGAATGCGGATGCAAAAATCTACTCCAAAGCTCTCTCACAAAGACTAAGTAGGGTAATTGAGGGGCTGGTATATACAACACAGCATGGATTTATACCTGGTAAGGGGACCACTCAGCATACAAGGAGGATGGTTACCATATTGGACGCCGCAGGTGCTGCAGGAGACCCTGCCTCGGCCATCTTCTTGGATGCAGAGAAGGCTTTTGACAGGGTCTCCTGGGGCTACCTGTGGAAGATCTTGGAGTGGTTTGGGATAGGTACAGGCTATATAAAGGCTATAAAGGCATTATATCTAAAACCCATAGCTAAGGTGAAGATAAACAGAGGGTATACTGAGGGAATACGTATAAAACGCGGTACAAGACAGGGCTGCCCGGCTTCACCACTGCTATTTGCCTTATATCTTGACCCTCTTTTGCGAAGATTAGAAGGGAATCCAAATATCCTCCCGATTAGATTACATGCACATGAGTATAAGACACTCGCATACGCGGATGACGTGACGGTGGTCACCCCAGATCCAGGGTCGGCCATTTCAGAAATTGAACATGAGGCTGTACTCTTCGGTGCAATTGCAGGCTACTCACTGAATAAAGGAAAAACACAAATAATACAAAACAATTGGGTGAACTTTCAGGACATAAGAGTAGCACCTGAAGTTACATACTTAGGGGTGAAGATCACAGCTGATCTAGATAGGCTAGTTGAAATTAATATGAGCCCCCTACTGGCAAAAATAAAAACTAATACAGAAAGAATGAATAATTTACACCTGACCTTGATGGGTCGAATTAATGTAATTAAAATGGTAACATTCCCAAAAGTTTTGTATTTATTTAGATCTATCCCTTTATTCTTTGACAACATATGGTTTAACAAATTGGAAGCGATCTTGAACAAGTTTATTTGGGTCAAAGGGAAGACAAGGAGAGCCTACAGACACCTAACAGTAGATAGAGAAAAAGGGGGCTGGGTGGCACCGGATTTTAGGCTCTATTATTGGGCTGCTGTATTGCAATATAGTAGGGGGTTAATAGGTGGGGGAGGTACAGAACATATAATGGAAACCGAGATAGGATTACCTAATGTCTATACTACATTATTGGGTGAGGAGGCTGAGAATGGGTTTTTAAACACAACTGAATTCACCTATTTGAAACATACAAGATTTAAGACCTTGAAGGCAGCATATAGGGTATGGAAAGGAGTGGCAAAAAAATTTGGTTTGGGGAGATTTAACAATTATACGAGGCTGTACACAAATTGCTCACTACCAAGGGAGATCTTTAAGGATGTCACTATGAGAGACTGGTATAATAAGGGTATAGTGAAAATAGGGAATTTGCTGGATAGTCAGGGTAACATGTTACAGTTTGAGTCGCTAAAAATGAAATTCGGGCTAGAGCGCAATAGTTTCTATAAATATCTTCAAACCAGGAGTTTCCTAGCACAAAAACAAGGCGGCCCGGCAGGGATGGGGCAATGTAAAATTATGGAATATATAGAAATCACCGATAAATGCACGATAAGACAACTATACGCGGAACTGAAAGACAATAAAGCAGATGAGAGGGCGAAATACTCACAAAAATGGCTAGAAAAACTGGGGTCAGGGTTAGAAACCTTTCAGTTATCCTTGGATTTGGGCAGAACAGTGCTATGCTCTGCAACCCTCCAATCACAGCATTTTAAGACAGTGTTCTCACTTTACCATACCCCGGCCAGAATCGCCCAGTGGGGCGGTTCGTCGGGAATAACATGCCCCCGCTGCAACTCAAACGTGGCATATATTGTACATATGTTTTCGCAGTGCCCACAATTGTTTACTCTGAAAATTGCCATTGAAGAGTTTTTTGACAAATCACTTACGATCAAGATTAAACTTATAGATGAATTAATTATTTTGGGGGTGGCAGACACGGCAGAAGCTATGCCAGTAGAGTTTATTTTTGTTTCAATCGCAGTGTACCGCATTTGCATAGCAAGAAATTGGCTGAACAAGGCTCCTCCCCTATTTCAAGAATGGATCGCAAGCCTTCTCTCTATATACAATCTAGAAAAAGCAATATATGAGAGAAAAGGTAGGAGGGCTAAGGTACTAGGTAACAGAATATGGCAACCTATTATGAGGTGGAAAAACAGCAGGATAAACCCGGAATAGCGTAAGAAAGATCATTAGAAAACCACTGCTGCTGCATGTTTCTTTCTTTTTAGTTGTTTTTGGTTGTTGTGTTAAAATGGGTAGCATGTACTACACGTATGTCTGTTTGATGAATTCTTTACGCCATACTGTACTGTAATGTATATAATCACCTGTGAAACTGGAATGTGCTGTAAACATATGCTGGAATATGTGGAAAAATCTCCTGGAAAAACTTAATAAACATATTAAAAAAAAAATTAAAAAAAAGGAATCTGAGCTGTACTGTTTTTTCTCTCAGTAGTAAGTGGAGCCCAAGGGGTGTCACTGACCAGGCGCGATGTTCTCTTTCATGATGGTCAAATAGTTGTCGCGGTCGCTGCGGGTATGCTCGTGGTAGAAGCCCAGGGCATGGTTCAGCTCATGTTGGATGACTCCTTTCTGCAAACATTCCCCAGAGAGAGATAGCAGCTGACCTCCCCCTGTCTTCCCGGTGTACGACCAGCACCTAGGGGAGAAGATTTACCAGGTAGACCCATAAATCACTGCAATAGCACCTTCAGAGAAAGAATATAACAATCTTACCCCATACAAGGCATCGCCATGTGCTTCTCCTCTCCGACTGTTGTTATATGCAAGGGAGGAGGCATATAGGACAGTGACAATGTGCAATCTAGGTTGTGATAAAAGGCCTTACATGAAAAGCAAAGCTGTGTCATCCTGCACCAATTTGCCTATTTTCTGGCCTTTCCTGTCACAGTGTTTGTCCCGGTAGACTCCATATCTGGGACTATTTTCTGCCTGGGAGGCCATATCTACCAGCTGTTGATGGGTAAATCTGTTCAGTCCCCCAAAAATAGGATCCATACTCCAACGCAGTCAGTATTCCAGTTGTGTGTGGCACGTTACATGTGTGTTGTGCAGCTAAGAAAGCATAAACATTGAGAGTGGTGTCCTAAAATGATGGGTCCCTTCAGGATGTCCTTATCCTTTGTAGACTTTTTTCTGCCTCTGGAATCTTGGCATGGAGACCTCATGGATCTATAGGTGGTTAGACTCAACATTCCTGTCCAGCAAAAGGACCCAAGACCCGCTCCTGCCCTGTGTTGTGATGGGCATTGCCTAGAGAGACTTGTCCAGTCAAACACCAGGCATGTCACAGCCATGCTCATATCCTGAAGCACTTTGCTCCAATGAACCGGAGAATTATAGACACCGCCAGAATAAAAGAGTGCCTGGCTGGAGCAGAGAACAGCACAACATCCCCTGAAGGAAAACACTATGCATGGGCTACAACAGTACTGAAGTACTAGAAGAATGCTTGAATATTGCTTGAGGTTATATTTAGGCCATCTCCTGTGTTTTAGGTGTTCTCTATGTTAACTCACTTGCTTTCCTTTGCATTTGTCACCCCGAGTGGGATGGGTATGCTCAGACGTGAGTCCCATGCTCTCCACACCACTGGAGTCAAGCTATCCTGGCTGAAGATGGCTGATAGCCAGAAACCGGCCCTAGGATGCTTGATTCCGGTCCAGGAAAGACATGTCTTGGCAGTTCGGGCTGGACTGTTCCCATGAGGCACAGGGTCAAGGCTGATTTGCATATGGCCATGTCTGAACAGGGGTGTTGTGGAGTGCAAAAAAACGATGGATTTAGGCCCAGATCCCTGTACTGGGGTGAATGTATGACATTGTTCTGCATTCTGTCCATCAACTGTTGTTTTTGCATTTGTCACCCCGAGTGGGATGGGAATGCTCAGACGTGAGTCCCATGCTCTCCACACCACTGGAGTCAAGCTATCCTGGCTGAAGATGGCTGATAGCCAGAAACCGGTCCTAGGATGCTTGATTCCGGTCCAGGAAAGACATGGCTTGGCAGTTCGGGCTGGACTGTTCCCATGAGGCACAGGGTCAAGGCTGATTTGCCTATGGCCATGTGTGAACTGGGGTGGTGTGGAGTGCAAAAAAAAGAAGGATTTAGGCCCAGATCTCTGTACGGTGGTGAATGTATGACATTGTTCTGCATTCTGTCCATCAACTGTTGTTTTTGCATTTCCTTTGTGTAATACAATGCACAATGCACAATCAAAATTAACAAATCGCCTTTACTGGACTTTTAGTTAATCATGTGCAATAACTTTTATCGTACTGGGAGATACAAACCCTCAACAACCTCCTGGAGCAAGCCTCAGCTACTCACCCTTGCTGCTCTTAAGCAGTCACAAGTACAACAGGAGTAACTTAGTGTTAGAAATGGGATCTCTGGTTGGCTAAGGCTTGCCCCAAAGCCAGGCAGAGATCACCACTCTAGTCAGGGCTTGGGAGGTACACCCCAAAGATAACCCCTGCTCACCCCCTTGGTAGCTTGGCACGAGCAGTCAGGCTTATCCCGGAGGCAATGTGTAAAGCGTTTGCGCAACACACACACAGCAGCAACACACTAGGCACACCACAAAAGGAACTCCACACAAGGTTATATATAAAAATAGCCTTTGCATTAACATAAACACATTAGATTATAATCACACAATCTACACTGTGCCAGCTGGCACTGGGCAGTATCTACAGGGGATTATATACACCTGAAAGGGCCACATAGACCAGTGTCAGAATCAACTCTTAGTAGAAATAGTAGATGTAGCACATAGAATAACTGAAGCAGACATTAATAATTGTAGAGCACAACCAGTAACCACTGGTAAAAGGTAGGAACACACTACGCAATACTAATCACCTTAGGCATAGGTCACGCAGCGAAACATAAACTTACTAGCATAAACCATACTAGGCAAAACAACCTCCTAATCATATAACACTGGTAGAGGTATTAGGCAGGAGGCATAAATACATTACGCATGAATCACATTAGGCATTAGGTATCACAGAATAAATACTTTAGGTATGGACCATCATAAACACAGTGCACCCCAGGCGGGGCACAACACAGGAAAATTGTCCCCAGGCCAACTGGCCTCTCACAGCGCTCCGACGCCCTATTTCCAACCACAGTCGGCGCGCTGCCTAGGCAGCTAAAGCAAAGGTGCGCAAGAGTTTGAGCCTATAAAAAAATGGCACAAAGTCCCTGGTGGGGTGGGCACCCGCTAGGGGTATCAAAATAAACGGCAGGCAATGCGGGATGGACTCCCGTGCCGTAAATATGCTCAGACAGTCACCTCAAACATGGGGTAGGCACCCGCTTGATAAGGGCACATTTGTAGGGGGATTCCCACGCCAGGGATTCCCTCTTGAAAATGATCGCAGCTCCCTGCTGCAGCTCGCAAATAAGAGCGTTGCTCTTCTAAAGAAAAGGCAACACAGTAAGCGCGCCTTAGGGATGGGTTCAGGTTCGGGTGTTTGTTCCTTGGATTTGCCGTGGCTTTGCTCACTGAGATTGTTTCCAGAAGGAGCTGATTGTAGTACACATTTACCCCGTGCGAACTGGCATTCGCAATTTGGGACATTTGAGTGGACGCCCTCATTTTTGAGGACATGTACACTATACGAGGAAGTTGCCTCATTCACCTAGGATCCCCATATCTGTGGGCTTGACTTTCAAGTACCCGTGTCCTGATGAAGCCTAAAGAAATATTTGGCGGAAACGCGACCGCGACTGCGTCAACACCATTCTAAGGAGTCCCCATATATTGATTTCTTGTGTTTCATTTCTGGAGCCTTCTTTCCTATATATATTGTTGTGTTGTGGAAAAGTAAATTTTGCCATGTTCTGTGTCCCTACGCGTCCTCCATCATATGTTATGTGTGCATGATTAATATGCATATGTATTCCCCATGTTTGATTAATGACGCAATTACAGTTGTGTCCATCTCTAGTATGTCTATTTCCAGTTCTCGTGAATACTACGAATATCAGGCCTATGTAAAGCTACGTTGCCACGTTTCTCAGTGTGCACGTTATTCCATTGTAAAGTCCCCGTTTCTAGGCCTCAAAAGGGCCTGGACACCAGATTCAGCTTCTGTCTCCTGAGCCTCGCTGAGGAGCGATACAGCCCCCACCTGTATCCCTGACCCTTCACTTACTTCCTGCCTCACAGTGCCCGGTTCAGCCTGGCTCTGCCTCTGAGTCTGCCAAGAGTATGTTATGATTCGAGTTATCAGTCCAGCCCTCCTTCTCTGCATTCCTAAAGCTACTGAACCGCATCAATAGTTTCCGTCATTGTCTAGCCTTTACGTCTCCATGTAAGAGAAATACTGTATTTAATGGTCATTTAATATTCTTCATCACGCACTACATGTAGAATAATGTATGCTCCAGTCTTAGAATCAAGTTAGCCTTTCCCCTCCTGACTTCTAGTTTATATCAACATGTTCTCTAAACATCAGATACTAGATACTGTTTAGGTACATGTCGCCCTGACTCTCCAGACTTCAGTCTCTGCTCCTAGCACAGAGTTCGTAGCCCCCAGCTTCTCCTAGTAACACGTCATTGCCAGTTTGCGCGCACCATCAGGTCAGAGGTCCCAGCTCCTTAGGTAGCCCCCTCCATGTTTCCGCCCCATTCATGACATATTCTGTTACGTTTGCATCACATGTCTATGTATACGCCCTGTTACACCTACTTTCACCCTTATCTTTCGCGACTGCTACGCGTCACACCCTTTGCTCCACCCACTGCTCCGCCTATCGTATGTACTGTAATGCAACTGTTTTAATATATATGATCGTGTATTGTTATTAAATGTTAGCGCGCTCATCCCAGATCCAGCCCCGGCAGCTGCCGGGCCACGCTAGTCCAATCCGGCCCCCCTGCCGGGCTCTGCCATCCTATTCCTATGCAGGTTGTCCTGTTCCTGTCCTTTATGCTGTAATAAAACCTGCAAAACTCCTACTACCTCGAATCTTGACTCTTATTTATTGAGCTATCTGTTATTCATTTATCCATTCAAAAATAGAGGTATTATTTATTTATTTACCACATAATGGCGCCCGAACAGGGACTTGCCCTTTCCCCACGCGCCGGTGAAGCCACGCCGGCCCCCTGACCCTCTGCAGCCGTGACGGAACCATATCGTGCACGTGCAGATATTTCTGCTTCAAGTATCCCTCAGGCCCACGGAGGAGACGGAGGTGGCGGTCCAGCATCCAGACGAGGCGGTGGAGGAACGCGGCGAGTCCCGACCAGAGCCCAAGCCGAGAGTCCAAGGTCCGAGGTATCCGGAGGCCCACCCGTAACAGAAGTCCGAAGTTCGTCCGTCCGGCGTCGAAGCAGTCCAGTCCAGTCCGAGGCCTTCCGTTCTTGCTGCCCGGTGAGTACCGTTGCTGGGGTAGTATCTAGACAGGGTCAATCTAAATTGTCTCTGGTCCGATGGGTCTGGGTACGCAGATCTGAAACGAAGTGTTCACCTAGGTGGATACGGGTCTTGATGCGTCCCTTTATGGGACCGGTATGTTCCGTGCTGTTTCAGCAGCGCATCCAGTAATTCTAGTCTGTTCCGTTCTCGAGAAATTCATGTGTTTCTGTTCTCAGTGTTCCAGGTAGTATTCTGTCCGCACTGTTGCTTCATAATGTTATTCAATGTATTTTCAATGTCGTGGTATGCCTGAATTGTTTTCTCCATTGTTATTGTTCCTCGTGTGTTGTATTGTGTTCAGATTCAAGTTTGCAATGTCCCTCTTTTCGAGATTACGTCAGTTAAAAACTAGAAAGGGTCTGCTAGAAGAAGCAGTTCCTGTCCCGCCTAGGGACAGTCCAGGTCATTTTATGTATCAGAAGCATGGCATAAGCTCCATATTGTATCTAGATTTATGGGTAGAGTATACCAAACAGTTAGAGGAAAAGTATAGATGGCCCGTATCAGGTACATGGGATGCCGAGTGCATCATGAGAGTAGAAGAAGCATTATGGAAAAAGAAAGCCAGACAGTCACAGAAAGATGCCATCGAGTTATGGCGCAAAGAATCTCATAAAAGAACCGAAAAAGAAATCAGAAAGTCAGAACTAAGTAGAGAATCCTTGGAACGAGCCCAAGAAAGGGAATTAATCGAGATAGGTGAACGAGTTAAAGCCGAACAGTCAGACAGACAGAGGAAAGCCCTCATTAAGGGTATGTACCCTCTTCTTGCCGAGGGCTTGCCAAAAGCGACCCCGGAGGCATCCAGTAATTTTCCGCCACCACTAGTTCCGACTAAGCTACGTCACAAACCGACCGCAGCTGATATATTCATTTCGTCCTATTTGGACGACACAGTCCCGGAATATGCAAATCCCGCTCCGCCAGTCCCTGTAAATCAGGCACTTCCCGCTCCTCCAGACACCGGAGTACCTGTTACGGTACCCCGGTCCAGCCCGCCATACAAGTCCAGCCTGCATTTCCATTTCCCACTCTGCCAGGACGAAGAGCATCAGTAGACGACTCTAGTTTAGGGGCCGCAGGAGGAGGTCCTCTAGGAACCCCGCCGCCACACAAACGTTTAACGTTAGCCGAATTACATGCACAAGCGTCACAGCGTACGCCCAGATATCAGTCTGTTGCAGAAATAAGAAAAGCCCTTAACGAATGTGGCTATGATCCAGTCCCAGGCGAGGATAATATGGTTCTATATTCATTACGTGTGAGAAAGGTGACCGAGTACCTAGTCACCCTACCAGATATGAAAGAAGATCTAGACAGAATATATCGTTTCATCCGTACAGGGGATGATCCAGAAAGTATTAGTGACGTCATGTCTCAAAGAAAAGTTGAAGTCCAGCTCATGCTATTAAAGTTTCTGATTAATTGTTTAATACGAGAACAAGATTATCCGACCAAAGATCAAGCCGAAATGAAAGTCCTGACAAAGTGGAGTGATAATATAGCCGAGGGTAAGCACAAGACTATCGGTAGTATAGAGAGTATGTACAAGAAAATTCGTAAGGAAATAATAAGGTTACACGAACAACGTAAAGCAGCACAAGTAAGCGAGAAAGAAAATGACTCTTCTACAGAAGAGGTAGAGGACGAGAATCCCACTAGAATAGCGTATGTAGGAAAATCTAGATTTCCAGATCGCAATTTACGTCTAGAACACAAGCCAGTTTTTCACCATCCAGCACCAGAACAAGGTTCTCTAGAACAAGTATTTCAAGCTACCGATCACATTCTGAAATCACGAATCGGTTACAGTGAATTAAGTACCATGCATGAACAAGAACTAGTCCGATCAGCAGTCCGATGGATTACTGATTCTACCACTTTTCCAGACGAAATAGTGGCACAAATGTTCCTGAAATTGCCCCCAGCCGAGCAACGACTGGCGGGTATGTATATGATCCAGCACCTCATTACTTTGTATGAGGGTCAACATTCTGATCCAGGTCCGTTACATGATGTCCTGAACGAGTTGCTCCAGTATAAATGGAAAGGTTTAGGTACCGATTTAATCAGTGTCATTCTAGAACAGCGCCACAAATATAGTATGTTTTTGAACCCGCATTTTGTTCATGTCTCACCCCCAGAAAGTAAACCCTTTTACATAGACAGACAAAATCCGTTACGAGAAGTGCATCCAGTTAAGACAGAGGGTGGTGAGATGCAACGAGTGTTTGTTTACACCCCGATTACAAAGATGGAACTCTTAGAGATGAAAAAGTTAATTCCCTGTCATGATAAAGATCCAGCAGGGTTCCACCGAGAATTAAAAGACATGCTCCGTATGGGAGAATACACGTATCCAGATATTATTAAAATGTTAAAGGTCCTGTTGCCCGCAGGGGTATATGAGAAACTCAAGGAAAAAGAATGGGAGGTGGGAGAGAAAAAGATCGATTGGGCAGTCCTAGAAGCTGAAGATAAGATACGAGTACCAGGTACCGGTCTTGGAGATAAATGTAAAGAATTACCTGAACTGTTAATACAAGTTTTGCCCAGACTATTAGCAACTAAAAAGGAAGACTGGGATGCAATCTCAGCCTGTAAACAGAAACAAGACGAAGACACTAGTGATTTTTACTCTAGATTTGAGAAATGTTTTTCCATAAACAGTGGCCTCAAGACAAGTAGCGAGTCATACCCTCATCTTTTTGTTACTAAACTAGTCGAGAATTCAAGTCCACAAGTTAAGAATCGAGTTTTGAAAGTCGAAAGTACCTGGCAAGCTAATACCCCGTCCCAGATGTTACAGATGCTTCAATATCACCAGAATAGAATCAGAGAGGAGCAAGATCACGAGAGAAAACGTATGAAAGACACGAAAATGAAAGTACTAGTTGCACAATCTGTTCCTCAAGACAGTCAGAAGAGGGGTCTGAATCAAGCCAGTCATCCTGCAGCTCCCGTTAAAGGAAACTGCAATTATTGTAAACAGCCAGGTCATTTTATAAACGAGTGTGCAGTTCTGAAACACAACATAGCTACCGGTAAGACTAAAGAAAGACCACGTCCGCCTAGACAAGAGCAAGTTTCACAGACTTCTCAGCCACAGAATGCACCACAGACAGTTACAGTACCGCAACCTATTGCTGCAACACAGCATGTTACACAGCAGATGTATCAGTATGCGCAGTCAGAGTATCAGCCATATTCATGAAACAGCCTAGAGAGGGAGGTAGGCTTGCCTCTCATCGAGATACCTGTAGATCAAGAAGGTCCCTATGTTCATAGTCAAGTATTAGGGAAAGACAGAAAGTTTCTGATTGATACAGGGGCAAGTAGGACCACTATAAGTCACGCCGAAGTTCCAGGGGCTCCGCTCTCAGGCTCAAGAAATGTTTCCCTTGGATTTTCAGGAAAACCTATTGTAAATGAAATATCAAAGCCAGTTACTCTAGAAGTAGGTCCATTGTCCCGCACTACTGATCTGTTACTTACTAAGTCATGTCCAGAAAATCTATTAGGCATTAAAACACTGAAAGAGTTAGGTGCAGTTATATGCTGTTCCCCAGAGGGAATACGATTGTTCCTACGTGACTTCAAGGGTCACTATGTATTACGAGATTTTGATCCCAGATTGTTTAATGTCCCGCAGCATCTATGGGCGCAAGGTCCAACTGATGTTGGTTACATGCAAATCACACCCCATCGTGTGACTCTCAAGCCAGGTGTAGTCCTGCCACGAATAAGACAGTACAGATTGCCACCTGAGGCTGTAGCAGCCTTATCCAAAATTATTGACGAGCTCATGGCTCAAGGAGTAGTTGTAGAAACTGAATCCAACATATGTAATTCTCCGATCATTCCAGTCATGAAACGTACTGATCCAAATGCACCCCCAGTATATCGATTAGTGATTGATCTTCGAGAACTTAATAAATGTATTATTCCCCAGTACCCAGTTGTCCCAGATATCTCTTCCCTATTGACGGCCATTGATTCTGAAGCCTCATTTTTTACGGTCATAGACCTCAAGAACGCATTTTTTAGTGTCCCCATTCATCCAGACAGCCAGTTTCTTTTCGGATTTTGTTTAAATGGAAGGAGCTATATGTTTACACGAGCTCCTCAAGGTTTCACAGAAAGTCCTAGTATTTATAGTCAAGCACTCAAGAGACAACTAGACAACATTCACATGCCAACTGACACTGCCCTGCTCCAGTATGTCGATGATCTACTGATCACAGCCCGTTCTGAACGTGCTTGCGAACGAGCATCCCTTACAGTATTGTATTTCCTAGCCGAGATGGGGCACAAGGTGTCCCCTTCTAAGCTTCAATTCTGTGTCCAGCAAGTGATCTACTTAGGACACTTACTGTCCAAGAGGGGTAGGCAGTTGACACCAGACCGTATCCAGTTAATAGTGAGTCTTCCTCAGCCAAAGACCCAGAAGGAGGTACGTGCTTTTATCGGCCTTACTTCTTATTGCAGACAATGGATTCCTCAGTATGCATTTCTAGCTAAACCACTGATACAGTTAACGACACAGGAGGCAGCCGTATCGACTGTCCTCCCTTGGACATCTGAACATACACTTAGTTTTAATGAATTAAAGAAAGCCCTATGCCAAGCTCCAGTTCTAGCTACACCGAACTACAGTAAGCCTTTTACACTTTTCGTCACTGAACGCGAAGGTACAGCATTATCTGTTCTCACACAAGATCAAGCAGGACAATACAAGCCCTGTGCTTATTTTTCAAGCACATTAGATCCTGTAGCCCAGGCTCTGCCTGCGTGCCTCAAGTCAGTTGCAGCCACAGCACTAGCTATCAGACAAAGTGATTCCATAGTCTTAGGACACTCCCTGACCGTACAAGTTCCACACTCCGTGGAAGTTCTTTTAAACCGAACACAAACTCAGCACTTGACAATTGCACGTTTAACAGGTTATGAATTGACACTGTTTCAGCCACACATAGAAATCAGACGCTGCAACGTTCTAAATCCTGCCACACTGTTACCGTCAGTTAATCCAAATCCTGCCACACACGATTGTGTGGAAGTAGTTAACATCATGACCAAGCCAAGACAAGATCTGACAGATATTCCATTACCAGATCCCGACCTGACACTTTATGTGGATGGTTCATGTATGAGAACTAGTACAGGAGAACTAGTCGCCGCGTATGCAGTGACTACTGACACTGAAGTTATTGAAACACACCGTATTGACACCCTGTCTGCTCAAGCAGCAGAGCTAGTTGCTCTGACACAAGCCTGCATACACGCCAAGAACCGGAAAGTTAATGTTTACACAGATTCACGTTACGCATTTGGAGTTGTACACGACTTCGGAGTGCTCTGGCAGGAGAGAGGTTTCATGACTTCTCATGGAACCAAGATTCAGCATGGTCTTCTTATTCAAGCTCTGTTAGATGCAATACATTTACCGACATCCATTGCTATCATGAAGTGCAAAGCACATACGAAAGTTACTGACACTATTTCCCAGGGTAATGATCTAGCAGATCGCACAGCCAAGCTTACAGCACAGACACCAGACATTCCAGTTAATAAGACACCGACATACACTCCAGATCTGACTACATGTATGACAGTTAAGGACCCTACTCAAGATGTCATAGATATCCAGTTACATGCTACTCCCGATGAAATCAAGAAATGGTCCGAACAAGGAGGGGTCCAGACAGATCAAGGATGGTTAACGAAGGGTAGAGCCACATGGTTTCTCCCCGACTCCATGGTTCAAGTCATTATCAATACCGCACATAGTCCAGCACATTTAGGAGAAAAAGCAATGTTAGACAGTATCCAGAATATTTGGTTCAACAAGCATTTACGAGCTGCAGCCAAGCAGAAAGTCCGTACCTGTATGATATGTTGTCAGTTTAATCCAGGTAAAAGTGTCCCGGTGGAACAAGGTGGATTCCAGCCTCCTGACCACCCTTTTGAAGTCCTCCAGATGGATTACATTCAGATGGAGCGATGTCGAGGTTTCAAGTATGTCCTTGTAGTTGTATGCGCTTTGTCCAGGTGGACAGAAGCATATCCAGTCCCAGATTACACAGCCGCGACCACTGCCAAGCAGTTGGTTCGTGAGTTCTTCCCCCGTTATGGACTCCCTAGAGTCGTGTATTCTGATAACGGCCAGCCATTCTCATCCGAGTTGATGAAGCATGTGTCCCTTTTGTTAGGGTACCAGTGGAAGTTCCATTGTGTACGCCATCCTGAAGCAGCCGGTCTCGTAGAGAGACATAACCAGACTTTGAAAATCCGCATTGCAAAAGTTTGTCAAGAGAAAGGTGTGGACTGGCTAATAGCTCTGCCAGTTGCCCTGTTCTATATGCGCATGGTCGCACATTCCAGATCAGGTCTGTCTCCGTATGAGGTCGTTTTCGGCCGCCCCCCTAACATGTGGGGTACTCCTAGACCTCGAAGTATTACAGATGTTTCAAGTAATATGCTGACAGATTACCTAGCTTCCTTGATGTCTGCCCTCAACTCTTGTCGTTCACAGGTTGCCGCCGCATTTCCAGACAATACCGAGGTGGCACCGCATGAAATCGTTCCCGGATCCATGGTCCTAGTGCGAAATTTCGATCGCTCAAGTCCGCTGGAGCCTCGCTGGAAGGAGCCCCGACAGGTCCTCCTGGCCACCCGTACAGCCGTGAAGTTGGAGGGACGCAAAGGCTGGGTGCATCTTTCGCATATCAAAAAGTTTTATGGATTGAAACCAGTTTCAAAGAACATTTCCGAGGATTTAAAGGACTGCCAAAGTACTATTCTTAAGGACTGTCCCGCAAAAGACACTGTTACTGCACCCTCCCTGTTAGAGACAACTCCGCAACAGGAGTATAAACTTAAGTTAAGGTCTAGTAAAATAAGTCAGCCAGTTTGATTGTCTAAGTCCTCCCCTAGGTGAAACGGTTAGACCGGTTTCTGACATGTATAAAATAGACCCCCATAGTGAGAGAATTAGTCAAAACTCAATCCGATGTATCGTTTTTCTATGTTTCATATTATTTCTCAGCATTATGATTTCCTGCACCAGTTATGCATTTTATCTGTATTTTCCAGTTTCTCATGTAAATAAGTCTTCTAATGTTACAGTAGAGCACACGTTTAGTGATCTGCCTCCTCATGAACTCTCTTACCGCCTCGCTATGCGTAACAATTCTTTTATCCGCATGTTACATTACTCACACCAGACCAGCAATGCCACTAATTGTTGGGTGTGTGGTCGACTCCCCCCTTTCCAGACACCGAAGGGAGTTCTGCCACTCTTTCCCTATCCATTTTCACATAATGGTTCGTGTGGAGCATGGTCCACGTTAACGTCATCCTCAACAGATATGTCTTTTCTTAACAGTACATGTTTCCCAGACAAGCAAGGTCTTCCCCACAGAACAGGGTTAGATCTAGAAAACGAAGTTTATAATTTAGGTAATTATTCTTCGAATTTTATGGTCCTGAATGTTCAGTCTGATACTACTCCAGACTTACCTGCTATTTCAGTACTACCAGTCAAAGGCGAATTATGTGTCCGAAATAATGGTTCCGTACATGTAGGACATAGTGATTGTACTACTATCGTCAAGTATAGTGACAGTGGGAAATCTATTTTCAAAGCTTCACGTCATTCTTATTTTATTTGTGGTCAAACCGCATATGTTCGTCTGCCCCTCGATTGGGAGGGAACCTGTTACATTGCCTTCCTACTGCCACCAGTTTTCCTAGCCCCACCTGATTATCATAGAAACACACATCTAGTACACATTAGACATAAAAGGGAGATTGAGTCCCCAATTGTCGATTATACTGAAACTGCTCTAGAACAGTATACAGATTTCAATAGAGGTTTCTTCTTCTTTATAGGCCCTATCCAGAATAGTAAACTAATCCGTAGGTTAACCAGAACCCTTGAAGCTGTAGTAAATGAGACTGCCTCTGCTCTAGGTAACTTGACCGAAGAGCAATCTGCTATGAGATTTGTCGTTTTACAAAATCGTCTCGTCCTTGACGTCATATTGGCCGATAGGGGCGGGGCATGTAGAGTCATCGGATCTAGTTGCTGCATTTTCATTCCAAATAACGCACCGTCTGTTTATTCAGCTATAACCAGACTCCATAAAATTGCCCATCTGTTACACCAAGATCCAGGCACCTGGACATGGTCCGGTTGGTTCTGGAATATAGTTTCCGCCTGGGGATGGAAAGTATTGTCCTTTCTAGGTATCGCAGTAGCGATCATATTCAGCTGCTGCCTCTGTATACAATGTGGCCCTGCGATTTGCGGCATTTGTGCTACCTCTTGTATTCCTAGTCCCAAGCCCCGTTCTAAATCCCGTTCTAAGAAAATTCGAGACGAGCAAATGATACTGTATGAAATGATAGATGGTATCATGAATATTGATGTTTCCTGATGGAAACGTAGTGACAAGGAGGGAATGTGGAAAAGTAAATTTTGCCATGTTCTGTGTCCCTACGCGTCCTCCATCATATGTTATGTGTGCATGATTAATATGCATATGTATTCCCCATGTTTGATTAATGACGCAATTACAGTTGTGTCCATCTCTAGTATGTCTATTTCCAGTTCTCGTGAATACTACGAATATCAGGCCTATGTAAAGCTACGTTGCCACGTTTCTCAGTGTGCACGTTATTCCATTGTAAAGTCCCCGTTTCTAGGCCTCAAAAGGGCCTGGACACCAGATTCAGCTTCTGTCTCCTGAGCCTCGCTGAGGAGCGATACAGCCCCCACCTGTATCCCTGACCCTTCACTTACTTCCTGCCTCACAGTGCCCGGTTCAGCCTGGCTCTGCCTCTGAGTCTGCCAAGAGTATGTTATGATTCGAGTTATCAGTCCAGCCCTCCTTCTCTGCATTCCTAAAGCTACTGAACCGCATCAATAGTTTCCGTCATTGTCTAGCCTTTACGTCTCCATGTAAGAGAAATACTGTATTTAATGGTCATTTAATATTCTTCATCACGCACTACATGTAGAATAATGTATGCTCCAGTCTTAGAATCAAGTTAGCCTTTCCCCTCCTGACTTCTAGTTTATATCAACATGTTCTCTAAACATCAGATACTAGATACTGTTTAGGTACATGTCGCCCTGACTCTCCAGACTTCAGTCTCTGCTCCTAGCACAGAGTTCGTAGCCCCCAGCTTCTCCTAGTAACACGTCATTGCCAGTTTGCGCGCACCATCAGGTCAGAGGTCCCAGCTCCTTAGGTAGCCCCCTCCATGTTTCCGCCCCATTCATGACATATTCTGTTACGTTTGCATCACATGTCTATGTATACGCCCTGTTACACCTACTTTCACCCTTATCTTTCGCGACTGCTACGCGTCACACCCTTTGCTCCACCCACTGCTCCGCCTATCGTATGTACTGTAATGCAACTGTTTTAATATATATGATCGTGTATTGTTATTAAATGTTAGCGCGCTCATCCCAGATCCAGCCCCGGCAGCTGCCGGGCCACGCTAGTCCAATCCGGCCCCCCTGCCGGGCTCTGCCATCCTATTCCTATGCAGGTTGTCCTGTTCCTGTCCTTTATGCTGTAATAAAACCTGCAAAACTCCTACTACCTCGAATCTTGACTCTTATTTATTGAGCTATCTGTTATTCATTTATCCATTCAAAAATAGAGGTATTATTTATTTATTTACCACAGTGTAAAAAGAATTTTTAACTTAGGCGCTGAGAGGATTTCCTTTATAGCTTTATATCACTCTAAGGTTGTAGTGAATATTGTTTATCCTAATTATTTTGCTTTTTCCTTTTGTAGGGTACACAGTGTTTGTTTATATGTAATGTATATAATGTATTTGTATGATGTGTATATATATTGTAAATATGTATAATTTATATATTATTTCTGCTGTTGTGTGCCACCTTGTCCTGTGATGCGTATATTTGCGTTTGTAAATTTGTGAAATTATATGCTTTGCAAATAATTGTACATTACAAGGTAATTAAATATATCTTGTGTATAAAGTTTTTTGTTGAATTGATCCCTCTATAACCCCCTTTTTCTACTTCATCATCCTTGTGATGTCCCTAGCCCAGGTTTGGAAGGGTTATTTGGACAGAACCCCTGCATGATTTTTCTAGCCTCAGGGAAATAGAACGCTTCTTTAGGAATGGAAATAAAGCATTTCCCAGGCGCTTAAATGCAAAGTCGAGAGCGAGTCCGTCAGAATGAAGGGGGGGGGGGCAAAGGCTGGGCCCAGGGGCCAGCTCACAGGGCCCTCCAGCAGGGAGGCAGTCCCCAGTGGCGGTTTCTTCTGGCACCCAGCAGCAGCAGAAGGCCCCCCTCTAATCAGGAACAGGAGAACATGCTACATGGGGTCACAGCCCCTTCTTATACCCAGATTTCCTTTGTTCACCCAGCACAGGGCTGGGGAAACCAGATGCAACTGGTGTGGGGGAGCTTTGCTCAGCTCCTGTCCCCTTTGTCATATAGGGGATAGGTGTTCAGACGCACCACATGGGGTGAAGCCAGCATTGTGGGGGGGAAGGCACAGCACTATTCAGGTCACAGGTGCAACTCCTACCTCCCACCTACATTCAGATCTCCCTATTCACCACCGGGCAGACCCATCCTGGCTCCTGGAGCCAAGCACACCATCCAACCCCTGTCAATCACAAGCCAGGCATGCACTCCACATCAGGCAGGCAGACACACAGCACACAGAAGGGCCAACTTCTAGAAGTGGCACTTCTCCACCAGTCACAATAAATCTGCGCACAACATTACGCAGCATTTATTCTCACGAGTTCGCACATACCAAACTCGCCACTGTACTCCTCTCACACCAGGAATTACCTTGGACACACATATCCCCCATGCATTCCTATGGGAGGGCAGGCTAATCTCACCACAAGCACTCAGAGTGCGCACACACTTTACACTGCGAAACAGTGCTAAAGTGCGCAGAAGCCAAAAACAACTAACATAAGGTCACATTAAAAAGAAAAAAGTTTAGAGGTGAACCTGCCAAAAGGACCAAGTCCAACACTGAGTAATAGACACTGTTTGCCTCCCAACCTCCTGTTTTTACTAACTTAGTTTTTGCTGCCCAAAGCATTCTGCACTCTTTACCACTGCTAACCATTGCTAATGTGCGTGTGGTCTTTACCTAAGTTGTGGTAACATTGGCATATCGACCGTTGGCATATTTAATTTACTTCTATATATCCAGTAATGTGCACTAAACGTGCTCATGGCCTGTAAATGGAATGCTTTTAGTGGGCCTGCAGGAATGATTGTGCCACCCACTTCAGTAGCCCTATAAACATGTCTGAAGCATGCCATTGCAGAGCCTATGTGTGCAGGTATAAAATGCCAAGTCGATCTAGCAATTTAAACCTCTTGCCAGGCCCACATCTTTTTTTTAATACCGATAGGTCACCACTAGGATAGCCTTGGACAGGTCAGAGGGCAGGGTGCAATGTATTTTAAAGCAGGACATGTGCTTTTAGGTGTTACATGTCTAGGTAGTGAAAAATTCTTTCATTTGTTTTCCACTACTGCAATTCCTATATCTCCCATTGGATAACATTGGGATTACCTTATTCCATTCTATAAACATAACTTCCAAATGGGAAGATATGACAGGATCAACTTTGGTGTATCTGGAATCCTAATTTAAAATGCTAATTTTTGGTGAAGTTGGATTTTACAATCCTGAAAATGACCCTTATTAGGAAGAGGGAATATTCTCACCTTAGCCATTTGGGGCCTGTAGCCTGTCTCTGATCACATGTTTATGGTGGGCGACAGCTGGGCTTTGTATATTCCATCCAGGCTGGAACACACAATGGGAGTTTAGGTGTGACCCGATGGCCCATCCTGACAAGTTGGGATGGAGGAGCTGGGCACAGCCTCACTTACACTAGAATAGGCTGTGTCTTGTATGCACACTAAGGGCTGCATACACCCCCTGTTGTGAGTCTGAAGCCAGGGCAGGAAGGAAGGGCACCTGTATATCTCAAACGCATCTCTTTGAAGTCTCCCCTCTTCAAAGGCACTAGTTCTATACCTATGGATACTCTTCCAGGAAGAACTGCCACTTTGCTCAACTGCTACTTTGCTGGACACCTGCTTTTCTGTGCTGACATGCTGCCTCATGCCTTCTTGCTTGGGTGAGAAGGACTGGACCTGCTTCTATGAACTTAGAGTGACTCCAAAACCTAGTTGCCTGGCCTCCTGATCAGTATCCACAGACTTCCAATACCCCTGCATCTGCACCTGGTCTCTGCCATCTGTGAGTCTACCCTGCCAAGTGAACTCTTGGAGGTGGTGCCACTCTAGTCCTGGACCCTTAGACATTAGCCTAATGTGATTACTAGCAGAACCTATGCATCTTCTCTGCGGAGCGGCATATCCTCTGACGAACCGACTCATCTCCTTGGCTGAACAGCACATCCTCGAGCATAACCAAAGCATCGCTGCTGTTGCATGGATTGAGCCCAACGCAGAAGGTCGGCAGTGCCCTTTGCATTTTTGGAACCGATGCATCGCTGGTGGCGCAATGCATCTCCGCCCAGGTACTCACATCCTTCATCGACAGCAGATCGATAGCAACAACAGCCTCTGCCCATACAGTGTCGGAACTCATCAGAACTGACACATTGCTCCAGCTGAAAACCACATCCTCAACACCCAGACTACGCATTGCAAGCCCCTATCAATGGGACCCTTGACAACGATGCAAGGACCTTGAACAACATCTTGGAGTTGACACATCGCTTTGACTGTGCAGCTCTTCTTGTCTCAGATCCAAGTAAAGCTCTGCAACTAGGATTTCAGGTACTTTAATCAGCGTATCTGACTTGGTGCCTGTAGCCAGCCCGCGCTCCATCACGGTTGGCATGAACTTGTGACTTTGTCTTGGTTAAGCATGACAAGATATCTTTTGCTGGATTTTGTGCTTTTTGAGGCTATTTTTTCCTATATCTTTCAAACTCAATATTCTCTATTGTTCTAAACCTTTTGTGGGATCTTTTAATGTTGTCTTTTCACTGTTTGATGTGTTGCACAAATACTTTACACCTCACCTTCAAGTTAATCCTGACTGCTCTGTGCCAAGCTACCAGAAGTTATGTTATGTTATGTTATGTTATGTTATGCACTTTTGTATTGCGCACAGCTGCCCCAGCTAAGGGGCGTCCTGGCGCATGGCAGGCAATGTGCAACAGTTTAGCAGAAACACAACACAGATAAAAGAGTTTATTTAAAAAGGAAAGTTTTCAGTGCTTTGGGGAAGGCCAAGAGGTCGTCCAGTAGCCGCAAGTCCACTGGGAGGGAATTCCAAAGTTCAGCCGCCCTAACCCGAAAAGAGCGACCACCAACCCGACACAGCCTGTATCGGGGGACCACAGCGAGCGCTTGGCTTCCCGATCTCAAAGCACGGGAAGGAACATACCACGACAGGAGATCAGCGAGAATTGGCGGACCTACTCCCCTCAAGATCTTGAACGCCCAGCACAACACCTTAAACTGGATGCGTGATTTGATGGGGAGCCAATGCAAAGATCTCAAGACTCCCGAGACAGAACTCCTTCGATGTAAGCCAACAATGGCTCTCGCCGCGGCATTCTGCACGCGTTGGAGGCGGGTAGTCTCAGCCACATTGGTCCCTACCAAAAGCGAGCTGGCATAGTCCAGGCGAGATAATACCGTGGCCTGGACTATCAGCTGCCTGGTACCAGGGTCAAAGAACTTAAGAATGGGCCTCAGCGACCGCAAGATACCAAAACAGCAGGCCGCGATTTTCTTCGAATGGCCCTCATAACTAAGAGCAGGATCCATCCAAACTCCCAGATTCCTAAGTTCAGTGACCGGGATAGGGGCCGGCCCCAGTTCAACGGGCCACCACTTGTCCCCCCACAGTTCTGCCCTCCTGCCGACGATCATGATCTCGGTTTTCTTCGCGTTGAGCTGGAGACAGTTGTTCTTCATCCAGCTTGCCACCGCCCTAAGTCCACTCTGAAACCTGGGGGCATCCCGGTCCGCATCCCCGCTGATAGTAACCGCTAGCTGAGTATTGTCAGCATACGAGACCATAGTCATGTCCCATTGCTTGACGATCTCAGCCAGCGGTCTCACGTACAGATTGAACAACGTGGGACTCAGCGAGGAGCCTTGCGGGACCCCCTGTCTCAGAGGAAGGAATTGGGACTGGAACGGTGGCAGAGCAACGCTAAAGAAACGATCGTTCAGGAAGGAGCGAAACCACTGGAGGGCAGAGCCACCCAGCCCAATCTCCTCCAGGCGATGCAGCAGGATAGGATGGGACACGGTGTCGAACGCGGCGCTAAGATCTAATAAAACGAGCGCCGCTGTCTGCTCCGCATCCATCACTGTGCGCAGGTGTTCAGCCATGGAGAGAAGGGCGGACTCCGTGCTGTGACCAGCACGGAAGCCATTTTGGGTGGGATCCAAGATGTTAACCTGGATAAGGTGGGCCGAGAGAACTTTGTTGACATGGGCCTCCATTACTTTGGTAGGCCAGGGAAGCAAAGAGATAGGCCGATAGTTTTCAGGCTTGTCTGGGTCCAATGAGGGTTTCTTTAGAATGGGAGAAACCACCGCCCGCTTCCAACTAAGGGGGACCGTGCCCGACTCCAACGAGATGTTAATGAAGGAGTGTACCACGGTCCTGCCCAAGAACGACTCATCTCTAAAGAGAGCCGAACTAAGAGGGTCAGCGGGGGACCCAGATTTCACCTGCTTTGCCAAGATGTCAAACCCTTCAGATGTCAACAGGGGCAGCGCGTGCAGGGCCGTGTCTCCACAGATGGAAATCGGAGACTCAACTGGGGGTCCTGTAGATGGAAAGGTCTTATAGATGTTTTGGACCTTTTCCTGAAAGAACACCGCAAGGGCCTCACAATGTGCAGTGGAGCCAATCGTCGGGGCACCAGGTGAACACAGGTGAACACAGTGTAATTTGGGGATTGCTGGTGCCTTACCCTGCCTAGGATTGTGGTTACTGCTTGACCAGGACAGACACCCTAGTCAACCAGAAACCCAATTTCTAACTCTGAGTTATTCAGTTGTGGTGCAATAAAACCAGTGGTACATGATAGTACACACCATTGATGTAGCACAGTAAGCACTGACTGCCCCATAAACCTTATGAAAATGTTAACAGTTTATTGAAAACAGCTGTATGAAAAGTATCACATCCAGACCTCAGTGGCATTACACAGAAATGTGAAGTATTACTTCTTACTGCTAGGGAATTACAGTTTCAGTGAGTGAACACATCTGGTGCTGATTATATTTGAGTGCTTCATGGTTCACTAACAGAAATACACCTCATGCTGAAACAGTGAGAGGGTCACATAGACAGACACATGGAGATCTCAGTGGTGGGAGCCCATCACAACACTAGGGAATGAATAAAGTATGTAGGATCCAGCCATCAGGACCTATAGGGAATTAACAAAGCATACAGAATCCAGAAATTAAAAACCTCTAAGCTATTTATATTCCAGTGGAGGCTCAGCATTGAGAGCTTTAAATGGTAAGTAAAAATGCATGGCACCATGGGTCTAAGACACAGAGTCCTCAGACCCTTATGGTGCACTTTCACTGAGAAGTCAAAACCATTTGGTATAATTTCTCACAGAGAGGTGCAAGCCCACGGAAGGGCCATCACTGAGTCCACAACACTTGGAAAGCCTTTCACTGAAAGGCCACTGCCCATGAAAAGTTTTTTACTTAAATTCTGCTGCCCATTGAGGGGCATCTTCTACAGAGACTTTCCAGACATTGAGGGTCATATCTCAGTAGTGGATCAATAACTAAGAGTCCACAGAGCATGGACTGATCGCACCCCATGCAGGACCATCTCCCACTGAGAATCCACAGGCCATTTAAGGTCTATCATTTTAAATTCTCAACCTATGTAGCGTCTTTAACTGTGACTCTACAACCCAAAGAGGGTCATCACGGACAGTCCTGAACGGTAAACAATGTTTACCCCAAAACTATCTCCCCGCATGAAATCACAACGCGACCGCGTTGTGATCCCCTGCAGAAAGAAAGACTGCATGGTAAAGAGACATATTCGTCCTGAACCCATAGAGGGTCATTCACATTGAGAACACAACCCATCAGGATACCTCAGTGAGAATGCACAGAACATGGATGGTCTTTCACTGAGGCACCAAAAACCATGCAGGGTCTCTAATTGATTGTCAGCAACCCACTTCGGATCTTTAACTGAGAGTTATCAGACTAAGATAGGTCATTGCTCATTTAGGGTGTTGTATCATGTTATCAAGTTTTTTATATTGACCTAGAACGATATAAATTACAGATCATTCAACAAATCAGGCTTTACAAAGTGCGGTAACAAGGGATTTGCAGGTCCCGGAGGCTTATTCGAACAGCCAGGTCTTGAGGGCCATTTGGAATTCCGGACATGAGGTGATGGTCCAGAGGGGTGTTGGGAGGCTGTGCCAGGTAATTGCTGCGATGTGGTTGATAGAACGCCCTCCACTTCTGCTTTGGTAGATGCAGGAGTATGTGCAAGTAACAGGAGGTGGAGGGTAGTCTTCTTGACGGTGGTGGGGACGTTCAGGCAATGGTAATGTAAGTGGGACCTTAGTTGTGTAGAGTCATGTGTGAGTGGGTCAGCAGCTTGAATTGGCAACTCTTCTGTACGAGGAGCTAGTGAAGTTGCCTGAGGTGGGGAGTGATAAGGGTTCGTCTGGGAAGGCTTACGATGAGTTAGGCATTGCCGTAGTCCATTCAGCTGGTGATGAGTGCTTGTGTAATGGTGCATCTTGCGTGTAGGCCTAGCCACTTGAAGATCTTATGTAGCCTGCGCAGCGGGAAGAAGCAGGCGGTCGAGACGGCGTTGATCTGTGATTTCATTGTGAGCTTTTTGTCAATGATGATTCCAGGGATTCTGACATGGTTGGAGGGAGTGTGTGCAGATCCTAGGTCTGATGGCCACCAGGAGTCCTTCCATGTGTTGCTGCTGTTGCCAAAGATCAGTACTTCTGTCTTGTTTGGGTTCAGCTACATGCAGTTGTTCTTCATCCAGTCAGCGACGTTTTTTTATGCATCAGTGGAAGTTGGTTCTAGTGTTGGGTGAGCGAGAAGATGAGTTTTGCATCATCTGCATAGGAAATTATGTTAAGACTGTGGAATGTGATGATGTTGGCCAGAGGGGTCTTATAGATGTTGAAGAGTATGGTGCCGAGGGATGAGCCTTAGGGTACACTGTAGGTGATCTCCGTGGGTTCAAAGGTGAAAGATTGGGGTTGGACCTTCTGGGTTCTTCCAGTGATGAAGGAGTTTATCCATCTGAGCGTGTCCCCTTGGATGTGGTGAAGCCTTTCGATCAGCGTGTGGTTGGATACAGTATCAAATGCTGCCAAGAGGATGAGGAGGATCAAAGCTGCTGTTTCTCCTTGGTTGAGGAGGGTTCAGATGTCATCAGTGGCTACAATCAGCGGCCTTTCTGTGTGGAGGTTGCTGCGGACCCCGGATTGGGAGGTGTTGAGTTGCCGGTTCTGCTCCAGGTGTCTCATAAGTTGTTTCTTGATGATCTTTTCCGACAAATTTGCTGGGAATGGGAGCAGGCAGATATACCAGTCGTTATTGAGTTAGCTGGGGTTGGCAGAGGCTTTTTTGAGCAGTGATCTGACTTCAGCATGTTTTCATGCATTGGGAAATGTTGCAGTGGTGATAGAGGTGTTGAGTAGGGTGGTGAGTTCCTGCCCAATCCTTTGGTGTCAGAGGTTAAAGATGTGGGACAGGCATGGGTCTGTTCGAGCTCCAGAGTAGATGGATTTCATCATGGAGGTGGTGTCCTGGGTGGAGAGCATTTTCCAGGTGGTCAGTGTGTCATTCGTGTCGGTTACAGTGGTGGCATATCTGTCAAGGAAGTTCGTAGGTGGGGTTATAGATTTTCTGTATATGGCTGTGATCTTGTCATGGAAGAGGTGGGTGAGGTTTTCTCCCAGCTCCTGTGAAGGTGTTGTGTTTTTTTATTTTTAAAATGTTTTTATTGAGTTTTAAAAGAATAATCACATACATAAAAAGAAAATTTAACAGATCCATTTTCAGGTGTCACATGTGTTTGCTTACATAGGAGGAAGGAAATGCACAGTTTAACGCGGATTGGGCTGGCCTGCTACAATAAATCAACATACTAGACAACATTGGACATGTATGACCACGAAACCTGACTACACAGACTGGGAGTCAGAACAACATTTCACAGTGCTAGGACATCATAGTCATTATCAATGAGATAAGTAGTGCTCTCATTAGGTCCATCCGCACACCCCTCTTCCTGGTCTACCCTTCTCTTGAGCCCAACAGTCAGTTGTTACTCTTGATTTACATCACTATCATGTTGCATTGCTTAATATTGTACAAACAACCCCCAAAAACTTTTTGGCCAACTGCATTGTGGCATCAGTTCTTCATAGACCTCTGATTGAGTATTACAAAACAACATATCTTTTTCCCATTCTGCAATCGTTGGGACGGGGCCCGCATCCAGCGCATCGGCAGCCTATGATTCGCAAAAAGCAGACCCATAGTAACCAATTTACGAACAATCTTTTGTATAGGCTTTGTGTAACCCAAAAGCGCCATCAGGGGGTCAGGTGAAAGAGACAGCTCCAATATATCCATTAACGAGTGAAAGATGCCGCTCCAAGAAGCCTCCACAGGGGGACACTGCCAGGCAAGGTGAAAAAACCCAGCTCCCAGCATATCACATCTCTCACAGCAATCATTGTCCCGCAATCTGTACCTGTCCAGTCGTTGCGGTGGGTAATGTACCCTGTGTAAAAATTTAAAATGGGCCAACCGATGTCGGCCATTTAGTGAAACTTTGCGAGTAGACTCACAGCTTTAGTACTAGATGGCATCTGTGATTGGGACCAAAAGATCCGGCTGCCATGTATGAAGTAGTCTTTGTAAGTTGTGCCAAAGCATACAGGCGAGAGACCAACTTAACTGGTGATGTGGAGCGCAGTAGCTCTCTAATGGTTCCAAGGGCTGGTCACCCAGGACAGAGCACAGAGCATGCCGTGCAAAAAAATAAATAATTTTGTTAATACCGAGGGCCCCATAACTCCAGTGACCACCCCCTCTCATGAGCACACCTCCCCATCGGCGAAAAGGTAACCCATCTTATGGACATTGAGACTGTTCAGCGAGCAAAAAGCACCCCGCTCAGAGCTGAGAGTAAACCACTGACACCACTCCACCCTTAGATGAAGCGAGTACAGCTGAGCTCCATCATGCATGCAAAGCAGTACGGGCCAGGCATGGACTACGGAGTTGACCGAATCTAGGACTCTGCAGCTCCGGAGGGGAGGTTTAGTTAACATTCGTGGCAAGGGGTCTGGGGCAGCAGACACTTTTTCAATCTGGAGGTGTGGCAGATCCATCGGGCCAGGTACCCAGCAATATGCATGCGTGGCTTGATCCACTCTATAATACAGCTCCAAATCTGATGCGCTCGGGCCCCCCGCATTGTCGGGAAAAGTAAGTATGTCAAACGCTATGCGCAGAGACTTGCCTGCCCAAGCCAGCTTATTCATCAGTATGCACAGCTCTCTGAACAAATGTCGAGGCACAACCATGGGTAAATTGGCGAAGAGGAAGAGAAAGCGGGGGAGCACCACCATCTTCATCAGAGAGACCCTCCCCACCAGGGAAAGGGGAGTCTAATCCATCTGTCCATGTCATTGCCTAATCTGGCAATGGCTCTGCCATAGTTTGCCTTAATGACTTGAGCCGCATCTGTGTGAACTAGAATACCCAAATAACAGACGGGTTCAGATGTCCACATTAGAGGGAAGTCAAGAGGAATCGGCGCAGTGGATGGACTCAGCGGGAAAACTATGGATTTGTCCCAATTAATCAGAAGACCCGAAAGTCGCCAAAGTGCAGCACCTCGTGTAATATCGGAGGCCTCTGTGTCCGTGATATTACTGCAGTGCCATCAGAAGAAGTTCGGAAGCCACTGCATACAAGGGGAACAAGGGACAAGCTTGTCGAGTGCCCCGCGATAAAAGAACTGGGGAGGAGACCGTGTCTCCCGTGCAGATGCGTGCCAATGGCGAGTTAAATAGCACCATTACTAGTTGTAAAAATACCTCTCCCACTCCCATACGGTGCAACACAGTGTGAGAAGTTGGCCTGATATATGATGCTCACTAGTTCTAGTGATCACCTTGTATCAGTGCAAACAACCCTTATGGTGATTGGTTGTAGGTCAACCTTATAGACCAGCTATCCTAATGGTAGCATGGACAAAGCAGTCTTAGGCTAAACTCTTTTGGCATGTGAAGCCAGCTGTTTTACCACAATATAACCCCTTGAATACCAGATGAAAGGACACCACACAGGTTGTTATGAAAATAAACAGTATATTTATTAATAACAACACCTCTGAACTCTTTATGAGGTCAGAGGGCTAAGCACATGACAATCTCTTACGAAAAATACGACAAGTTGCACAAAATTACAAAGGTGCCCTAGGGGCATGACAAACCATATACTCAGTAAGTGGAATGTGAAAGTCGATAGGAGGAATGGAGCTGTCCAGAGGCTGTAGGATCGATGGGACCACCCTACACTAACTCTAGGTAAGTAATAGGAGGCCCACGGAATGCGTGTGCAGAGTGTGAACTCACACGCGAGATGCGTAACAACATCTAAGGACAGTACAGTTCAAGTTAAAAGGTAAGTACGGACGATCCTGACTCGTTAGGACAAAAACGACTGTGGAACTGGACACTAGGACAGTTAGACTACCGAAATGCTCTCGTTACCTCACCCACAGGCTGCGGGTGCATAGGTGCCAAAGTGTGTCGGGTTCTTGCGTTGAAGTCAATGGAGCCTGAAA
The DNA here is from genome assembly GCF_964261635.1 of Lissotriton helveticus. Lineage (NCBI taxonomy): Eukaryota > Metazoa > Chordata > Amphibia > Caudata > Salamandridae > Lissotriton > Lissotriton helveticus. The sequence goes on from NC_136062.1 coordinate 462,056,727, forward strand.
GAAAAGATGCTGCAGGCGACCAGGAGGAAGATGTCCGGTGCGATCCAAGGGTGGATCGGTGAAGAAGAGGACCTGAAAGCAGAGGGGACATTGTTCAAAGTCACTAGCCAGTGACCGGTGTGCAACCAGGAAGGAACCAGGTGCTGTCGTCGCGATCAGGTGAAGAGTGGACGCTTGACTCTGCAGCCATGTGGACCAGGAGGTGTCTTCGACGACCAGGATGGAGGCACGAGCTGTCCCACGCAGGCTCTCGCTGTCGGCGGTGTCGGATCTGGAATCGGAGTCAACAGGCCTTGGCAAAGGCAACCCACGCGGTGAAGGGAAAAGACGTCTGGTGCGGACTAGGAGAGTCCGGGGTGCCCCTCTTTTGGAAGGGAGCAAGGGCCAGTCTGGAGCAACCAGACCAGCAGCAAAGATTCAAAGGTTCGTCGTCTAGGAGGCCACTAGCCAGCCGGCAAGTGACCAGACAATGCGTCGAGCAGCAAACAAGCAGAAGGGCCCCACGCAGATCTTGTGGAAGCTGGAGGGCTGTTCTTCGGTGCAGGGGCTGCTCGGGGCTGGGGCTTCTCAATCCCCAAAGCACTTGGTCGAGTTTACCTCGGGAGTCGTGCTGGAAGCGAAGTGTAGGTTCATTCAAGATGGCCGGTCCCACGTGTCTCGTCGCACCCACGGATCTCAGCTTTGCTGTAGAGGTGAGTTGAGGTCGGAGAGGTCTGGGAATCCGGGTCTCGTCGAGCTCTGAAGTCTGGATCGTCGAGGGAAGGCGACAAAGTGAAGCCGCTGGATGCTTGATGGTGCCTGCAGTTGCAGGGTGGACACTCCTTGTCCACAAGGGAGAATCTTCAGTCTTCTGTGGAGCAGAATGTCGAAGTCCAGAATTTCTTCTTGTAGAATTGTTCAGGATAATCTAATCTGGAATGGGATCAGCTCCTACCTTTATTCTCCAAAAGGGGGCTGCACTACTGACTAGGTCCCTCCCCTGGGTGGGACCAGGAAGGGGGGTGGCTACACCCCCTATCCTTTGTCCGGTTTCCTGCCAGAGCTGGGGCTGGAGTTCCCCAGCAACTGGTTTGAACCGGTGTATGCACAGGGCACCTTGTGTGCCCCAGGCATGTCTCATTCCTTTCAGGCCTGTCCTACCCAATACACAAAATCCTGTCTGGGGTGGAGCTAGGACCTCCCAAGGCAGGAAACCCTTTGTCCAAGCCTCCCTCGCTGGAAGGACTCCCAGCAGCAGGAGGTCAGACTTGTTTCTGTGGTGGCAGCATCCATTTTGTGATGCCAAGGCTCCAGTTAACTTTAAATGGGGTTTACAGCTACATACATTTCGTGTCAGAATTGGCGGGGGGGTTGTATTCCAATTTGTATGACACCTTACTCGACATGTTTTGACAATGTTATACTAGAGTTAGCATTTAACCGCAAGGTTGATAATGCACTTAAGAGTATATGGTATAGCGTTATCATGGAAACAGCTAAAGGACTGGGTTCCGAAAGCTGTAGACAGGCTCAGCTCATGCCAGAGCACAATCTCACATAATTCCAAGCACTCTGCCTTCAGGATTGATAAGGCCTGCCATTGGAGTGACTGATAGGAGGATATGTGTCCATTTTTAGGGTTAGATATAGGTATACTATATCTATAGCAAAGGGTGATTACACCACCTTGCCCCAGCTGTCGTGCAGCCAGTTGTGTCAGTTTTAGATGGCCATCCAGGGGTGGCATAATACATGCTTCAGCCCCTGGTAGGCCCTGGGTACACCTATACCCTGAATACCTAAGGTACACTGTACAGGGACTGATAAGGTGGCCCAGTACCAATTAGTAAAGGCACCTAAAGTACATGGTTGTCAATTTAGAGAGAGAACAGCTAGGCTGTGGGTCTGATTAGCAGGCCCACAGCCAGGGAAAGTCGTAAACCAGTGAAGCAAAAAGCAAAAATCTGGGGTGACCATAGGATTGCAGACCCCACTCTCCTACATAACCCCCCCCCCCAAACCTAGGGACATTAAACTAACCTTGACCAAGTGAGTCTTCCTGTTCTAAGTGGAAATACCTGGAGAGACCATCTGCATTGCCATGGTCAGTCCCTGGTCTGTGCTCCACTGTAAAGTCCATCCCCTGTAGGGAAATCGACCACCTAAGAAGTTTGGGGTTTTCACCCTTCATCTGATTTAGCCATAAAGCTTTTTACTTCCTGTTTGAGTTTGGTAGCAGGGTTGGAGGTGTTGAGGGTATTCTCCCAGCTGGTCTCTGATATTTGTTCCACCTCCGGTGGGAGGCATTCGTCTTCTTGGGTTGGTGGTGGGGGCGCTGGAGATGCTTAAGGGGACAATAGAGTAATGAGTCCATGTGGGTTCTGTGACATGACTGTATTTGACGCAGTTGTTGGAGGTGAAAATTAGGTCCAGCGTGTGTCCTGCATTGTATGTAGGGTTGTAGAGGATCTGGGTCTATCCAAGGCTGCAGGCACAGAGGGGCGCACTGCAGCCTGCATCAAATACGTCCTTGGGTTAGTGGGGTATCTGTTGGCAGGAAGAATGGTGAGTGGGAAAACCCGTCAAAAAAGCACCAGTGGGAAAACCAGGACAGCTGCTGTGTCACTGGATCAGTCTGGAACAAGCAGAAACTGGAGGCTACAGGCAAGTGGCAAGCTAGGTATTCAGGTGTCTACTATGGAAATATTATTCTAAACTAAACATCTATACAACTTGCAGATACACATATCAATATATAGTCCCATGTGGTTGCACTGTAAATCTATTTATTTTGATTGGTTTTGTACAAGTTGTAATTTGTGGATCAGGAGTGCCGAAAGACCTGTTTGGACCGAGTTACAAATATCCAATCTACTTAATGCCAAGGACTGAACCAAGATCTTCTGCGAGTCAAAATGAATACCGAAGGGAAATTTCTGGCATTCTTTTAACCGCATGCGTGCGGGCGGAATTCCGCTCGCACGCTGAGATTTTGTAAAGCGCATGTTACGTGACGAGCTGGGCTCGTCATGAGCGTGCGAGGAGGCTACCTCATGACGAGCCCAGCTCGTCATGAGCGTGGAAGGGGTTAACATTAAATACCAGGTGTATATGAATGTTGAAATTTGAAAACTAAAAGATAATTTGGAACTGAAAATTACTCCCAGATTGTGAACTGATTCTGCTGGGTTTGATGGGGTATTAAAGCAGCTAGCTCACCAGTGAGAGGGTCACATATCTAAAGATCTCAGTTGTATTAGTATCACTCCTTCAGGAACAGCAACCCTAAGTAACTGAGGAAGAAAGGGATTCCCTGAAGCTACCTGTCCTACTGGAAGTTTAGATATAGTAAAAACTTGATGGGGTGTGAAGATGGACAACAAACGTCTTTTATCTCTAAAGCAGACTTTTTTCCAATGTCGCTAAACTATGGTGGTGAATGCAAATATTTTCACATCACTAACTGTTACCCTATTCTAAGCATCATAACCACGCTGTCTAGAGATAAAGGGGCATATTCATGAGTGGCTTGAATCACGTTTGCTACCGCAAAGTAGTACATGCGTGACGCAAGCCTCTAAGTCAGATGTATGTAGCCACGCAAAGCCACATTGGGTGGCTTTGAATGGCTTCATAAATCTGAAGGAAGGTAACGAAGCGCAAATCGCTGCGTTGCTTACTCTGCCCTGGGTGGGTATTCCATGGGTGTTGTGATGGGTGTTCCCACGCAAACTCCATGGTTTTTGACACGGTCCTAAATTTAACAACCTTGTTAAAACTAAGAATAGACGAGAAAGATATGTTTCCCCAAGTGAGGCATAACAAGGAGAAAAATCTTTATTTCTCCTTGTATTCCACTCTTCCTATCTGTGCTGCATTCTGCAGTACACAGAGAAAGAGGAACACAACTCTCTGGATTGTTTTTATGCAGGAAGGTCCCCTTTCCTTCACAAAAAACAATCCTCCTTACAACACAGGTACCCTTGTACCATGGTGCATGGGTGCCTGTATTGGCACCAGGTTGCTGCACCTGTACAAGTGCAGGGGGAAAGGACATGAGTGCGCCGTATTGCTTAAATATGGCACATTCCTGCCTTTTCCTAGTGACGCAGGTCAGTGCAGCCAAAGTGAATTGCTGTGCTGGACTGCATTACTATTTTCATAGATATGCCCAAAGCTTTTTACCTTGGGTCCTATGTGAACTAGATATCATGCATGTTAATTTGCCTTGTCCTGTTACAATGAGGGAAGATTACACAAAGTCTATGTGATTGACTCCTGTCTGGTGTGATGCTGACTCTAGCATCAATCCTCGGGGTGCCTATTGCTCTTACCTATCCACAGGGTAGATCTGGAGGTAACGAGCCTATCTGATGGAGCCATATCTGGCTTGATACTGAATGTATGATCAGTCGTGAGGGTGCCCTGTGCTCCTACCCAAACACAGGGAGTGTCTGCAGGTAATAATCCTATCTGATGGAGTGGTATTTGTTTTTATGCTGAATGTAGGATCAGTCCTTAGGGTATCCTGTGGTCTTACCCACCCACTGCCAGGATCTAGAGGTAATGAGTCTATCTGATGAAGCACTACCTTGTGTGATTTTGAATTAAGGATCAATCCTTAGGGTGTCTTTTGCACTTACCCATCCACAGGCAGATGGATGTAATGAGTCTATCTGATGGAATCGTATCTGGTGTGATGCTGGATGTAGGATCAGTTCTCAGGGAACTCTGCGCTCTTACACATCCACAGGCAGGGTCTGGAGGTAATGGGTCTATCCGATGCAGCCCAATCTGGTGTGATGCTGAATGTAGGATCAGTCCTTAGTGTGCCCTCTGCTCTTAGTATCCACAGGCAGGATCTGAAGGTAGTGAGTCTATGTGATGGAGCTCTAACTGGTGTGATGCTAAATGTAGAATCAGCTCTTACCCTTCCACAGGCAGGATCTGGACATAACGAGTCTATCTGTTGAAGCCGCGTCTGGTGAGATGCTGAATGTCGGATCCGTCATTAGTGTGCCCTGTGCTCTTACCCATCCACATAGAGTATCTGGAGTTAATGAGCCTATCTGGTAAAGCTGTACCTGGTGTAATGGTGAATGTAGGGTCAGCCCTCATGGCCCCTTATTCTCCTACGCATCCAAGGACGTGATTTGGTATCTCAGGTTACAGAACCTTTATTAAGCGAGTTACTGTAACCAAGTGATGAAGTGCATCACCTCTTGGGGTTAGAGTTTTGGTGAGAGGCTAAGGAAGTGGTTGGATGCTGACAAGAGCCCTCACTGTGGATGGGGTCTCTGTACAACTAGATACTTCAATAAAGGACTTAAATGAAACGTGGCATGGCGGTCCTTACAACTTAACATTTAGTGACGAGCGACCCACGTGCTGTTGGATCATGTGCCTTAGTTAATCAGTGGAGAAGACCAACTCATGTTGATTCATTAGGAAAGAGGGTCCATCCATTGGATCTACAGAGCCCTCAACACAAAGCAGTTGCAGCTGTTTAATTTGGTTTCTGATTGGTACAGGACCGTATTTGAAGGTATGTTGGATGGATTTACCTTCTTGATGTAAGTTTGCAGCAGTTGCAGGCCTGCGGGGGTTCAAGGCTCGAGCGCCCTTGTGGACCGGCATTTACTGGAGGGGGAGCATGCTTTCCTGGCATGTGTTTGTTGAGCACAATAATCAAGTGCTGCTCGTGCAGGCTCTCGCTTCGCTATGGGAACAGGAGGAGAGCATCAAGCGTCACGGCATATATTGCAGTGTACATATGTGCGGTGGGCATATTGGTGTGTGCCTGTCAAGCACAAAACTTAAGTGCTGCTCACGTTAGATCTTTCTTCGCAGTGGGAAAAGAAGCAGACCTTAGAGTGTCATGGCATCCGGGCAAGCTTTGGCCATATTGGTTTGAGGTATCGGTTGTGAGGCAGTGGTGAGAGGAGCAGATTCTGTCATCTTTGCGAATGACAGACTCATCTCACTAGAAGCACAACGCTGATACGTACACCTTGGCCACACCTCGCCACACACATACACCTTGGCAGGAACTCCACTGTATGTATCACAGTGAATTGTGCCCCGCCTCTACCCGCATCCTTGTGATGTGGACACCTTGGCTCCTGCTCCCTCTGATAACATCCCTGAATCTGGTTTGACAGGAGCTACACGTGTATGCTTCGACAAAATGCACTCTGTTTTTACTGTGTCTCTAAAGAGGGTATTCCAGTTAAGTTTGTTGACCAATTTTATATACAGTTTTTTTGTTATTCTTTTCCACTCCATTGTAACTTTGTGAACAAATTGTTTGGAGGGAAAAGGTAAGGTCTTGAATTGTAAATACTTTTCACCATGCAGAATGTAACTGGACCACCATTTTTATCTCCTCTCCTGGTGATCCATCCATTCAGTGGATCAAATAAAAGAAGTTCTTGGCACATTATGCTAGAGTATGTCGTGCTTCTCTTAGTGCTGAAAGGAAGACCTTTTTAGTATTACACTGCCTAAGGTCTGAAGTGCAGGGAGTGTTTGAACATCTGCCTGAACTATCGGGGGATAAGGTTTCTGATTTAAATGAGTATGAGATTTCCATGAAGAAGCTTGTCCTGCATTACATTCCTATATTGAGTACCTTGCTTGAACACTATCATTTTGGGAAGAGGATGCAGCGTCAAAGCAAGAGCGCAGAGCAGTACATAACAGAGTTACGCGGGTTAGCTTCAACTTGCGGTTTTTGGAGTTCCTTTGAGGAACAATTAAGGGATCAGTTTATGCTGTGTTGCTCTTTTGAAAAGGCTAAGGAGGCAATGTGGCAGAAATACAATCCTTCTTTGTATGATGTTTTGACTTTAGCCAAAACACAAGAACATTCAAAGGCATGGGTCGAAGCTATTCGCAAGGATGTAGTGAATGCAAGCAAGAATGAAGAGGCTCCAGTTAAAGGGGTGGCTGAGAAAGACAATGAAAATAAATCTGTTCAAGGTAAAAGTGACACAGGAGGCAAGATAAGTCACACATTTTTAGGCAAATGCTATTGGTGTGGTGAGATAGGCCACTTGGCTAATAGTAAGATATGCCCGGGATGGAAGGCTACTTGTAAGAATTGCAACATGAAAGGTCATGTGACTAAATGTTGTAAATCCACTATCAACAAAGTGAGGGAGGTGAATTGTGAAGTTCAATTTGTAGAAGAGGTGGTTGAGTTGCAAGACAAAGTTGATGGTTTGGAAGGGCCTTTTGAAGTGGTACAAGTCAATGGAGAAGCGGTCAAAATGTTGTTTGACTCAGGAGCCAAAATCACGTTGATGCCACTCACGTTTAATGAGAATAGGCTGAAAAACAAAATAAGGCCCACAAAGACAGACATTAGACCCGTGGGTGTGCTGGGGAACCAATAAAGTTGACTGGGTATTTTTGGGGGTCTATAGAATTCAAAGATCATATAATACCGGGGAAGATATATATGTCTGTGAAAGGTGACTCCTTAATAAGTTGGATTAATCAGTGTGATCTCCATGTGTATATGGAGCCCAATGCAAATCCTTCTGTTTGTGTAAAAGACATTCCAGTAGTTCGCAGTGTTTTGGAGGGATGTGATAACTTGCTGAATGAGTCTTCTAATGTTTTCAGAGAAGAGCTGGGATGTCTGAGGAGCTATGTATCTGAGATTAATCTTTAATCCAATGCACTTCCAAAAGTGGCTACAGTTGGGAGTATACTTGTGGCAGTCAAGGATAGAATGAAATAGGAGTTGGACATCTTGACTGCTGGCTGGGTAATTAAGAAATTAGAAGCTTCTGAATGGCTTGCACCTGTGGGTATAGCATGCAAGACCAATAGTGATGCTAGGTTATATGCTAATTTGAGCTAACTTAACAAGGCTATGATTGTTGACTACTTTCCCCTCCCCAGCATCAATGAAACTCTGTTTGTTGAATGGAGCTAAACATTTTTCTTCTTCAGACCTTGGTTCGGCATATCATCACATTATGCTGACTGACCCTTCACAAGATTTTACCTTGTTTGCCACTCCCTATGGTACTTTTATGTTTTTGATGTTGACCTGTGTACTTATATTGGCAGCTTCTGTCTTTTGAGGGCAATGAAAAGGTATTGTGGGGTGTGGCAGGGATGAAGGTTTATCAATTATATTTTGTTATTACGATCAAACATAGTGGAGTACAATGGAATGTTGTGTGAGGTGCTTAGAATATTATAGTAGGCAGGGTTGACATTGAAATGGAAAACGTCTAAGTTTAATGTCCCTGAGATAGAGTATTTAGGGCATCTAATCATTGGATCAGGGACTCGGCCAAAGAAAGGATTGCTGGACACAATAAAAAATTTGTCCTTGCCTAAGTGCAAGGAAGAACTTGTGGAGTTCTTGATTATGGCAGAATTCTACAACAAGTTTGTGCCAAAATTCGCTGAAAGAACAGTTCTTCTCAGGTCTCTGTAAAGAAGGGCAAATACTATATATTTGAAGTGATGGTTGTGAGAGGGATTATAAGGACATGAAATCTGGTTTAGAGAAGGCCTCAGAATTAGGAAGTTTTGATACCAGGGATGACATAATCATAATGACGTATGCCAGCTCCAAGGGTTTGGGAGCTGTTTTGATAGTCAGAGGGTGTGTTTAGAAATGCAGGTAAGACTGATAACAAAATCTGGATTCTTAATAGGGTTGCCAAATGCAGCTTTGTTCTAGGAAGAGAAGTAACTTCTTCAAGCAAGGAGTTGTCTGAGGATCTCAAGAGCCGACATCCAACAAGTAAGGAAGAGACCAGCTCAGTTATTTAACTGTGTTTAATTGTACTTGGTTATGTGACTATGTTTAATTGTGTTCTAGTTATGAATTATTATCCTTATTAGTGTTTTTCAATTAGAATTTTCTGTGGTTTAGTTTGGGGGGTGGTGAATTTTAATTATTTTCTTTTTTCATTTGGGTAAATGAGGGAGGTGATGTGGTATCTCAGGGTACAGAAACGTTAGTATGCAGGGTTCTGTTACCAAATAGTGAAGCGCAAGCTGGTGTCCAAGGCATCACCGCTCGAGATTAGATTGTTGGTGAGAGGCTAAGGAAGCGCTTGGATGCTGACAACAGCCCTGTCTGCAGATGGGGTCTCTGTACAACTAGATACTTCAATAAAGGACTTAAAGAAAACATGGCATGGCGGTCTCTACAACTTTACAGGTGTCCTGTGCTTTTACCATCCACAGGCAGGGTCTGGAGGTAATGAGTCTATCTGATGGATCCCTATCCATGTGATGCTGAATGTAGGATCAGTCCTTAGGGTTCTATGTGCTCATGCGCATCCAAAGGCATGATGTGAAGGCAATGAGTCTGTCTGTGGGAGCCCTATCTGGTGTAATGCTGAATGTAGGATCAGTCCACAGGGTGCCCCTTGTTCTTACCAATCCAAAGGCAAGATTTGGAGGTAATGAGTCTATCTGATGAAGTTGTGTCTGGTGTAACGCTGAATGTAGGACCAGTCCTTAGGGTGCCATGTGCTCTTATCCATCCACAGGCAGGGTCTGGAGGTAATGAGTCTATCTGATGGAGCTCTGTCTGATGTGCTGCTGCATGTAGGACCAGTCCATAGTGTGCACTTTGCTCTTACCCATCCTGAGGCAGGATCTCAAGGTATTGAGTCTCTCTGACGGAGCCGTACCTGGTGTGATGCTGAATGTAGGATCAGTCCTAAGGGTGTCATTTGCTCTTACCCATCCACAGGAAGGGTCTAGAGCTAATAAGTGTATCTGATGGAGACGTACATGGTGTGATGCTGAATCTGGGGTCAGTCTTTAGGGTTTCCCATGCTCTTACCCATCCTCAGGCATGATCTGGAGGTAATCTGATTCCAATGCATGGGTCACAAAGCGGATGCAGGTAACTTTTGCAAACTCACTCATTGCATCTTTGATGGCAGCTACATCTCTGGCACCTGACGGGAAAAAGAGGAAATGGGCAGGATGGCATAAGTTGAATAAACCTGGAAAGGTATCTATGAAAGACAATCTTGAGCACTGGTGTAAAGGTGAACTCACTGTAAGTGGGACTGAGGGTGTAAGGAACAGAGACGGTCCCATCACTGGATTTAGGCCAGAAGCAGCTGTTGTTTCGGCATATCCTGGCATTGCGACCTGGTTGGGCGGCAATGTCTTCCTCATGGACCAGCTGTGTGATGCCTACAATAGTGAGTGAGAGTGATAGTAGTCAGTGTCTGTCATTACACCAGAAGGAACAAGAGTACACAGAAGAGAAGGAAGCTGATTTTAGGCCTAAAGTGTGATTTCAAGAAACATAATAAAATGCAAGAATCACTTGTGGAGGAGGAATATTTCGGGTATAACATTAAACTATTATATAAGCACTAACAAATAAATGACCCCAGAGACTTAAAAGGCCTGAGCACACAGGCATCCTTAAAACCCTCAGGGGGAATTTGCTGCTCTCTATAAATCCTTGATTGATCCTCAGTGAGTGACTGAAGCTTTTAATGTTTACTGGGAATGGTTTCCGGTGTCTTACATTCCCATAGTGTTGTCATCATGTCACATCAGGAGTTAATTATGGCACTACAAACAACATTTTACTGACTTGCTACAATAACATGGAGCATAATAAATTTGAACATATTAAGACAGAAACATTTGGTTAACAACTGCAATGGCCTTCTAAGTGCCTTAAATGGACTTTCAGCAAACACCAGCAGTGACATCACACGTGTTGTCAGAGGCAGCCATTCCACACTGTCACCACCCTAGATTGTTTGGTAATTCTTCGTCCACACATTGGTATTACGTCTTTAAATTTTAAATAGGATTTTACACGTCATTATCTGTCTTACATACAAGTATGAACCACTGTATAGAATTCTTTGAATGTTTACTTATTGAACCAGATCAATGAGCAGGATCGATTCACACAACTTGTAGCACAAAAAGGTTAGTTTGATTTTCATTGATATGATTGTATATTACCACAATCCTTCAAAATATATACTAGTGTGGGCCAATCATATGCTTGATTAGTAATAGTAGTTTTGTGGAGATGACATGATACAGATCTGTATGTGTAACCAGATGTTTCTATGCTATGAATCTGAAATGTGTTTTGGGAGGACTTTATTTCCCGAAATGCATTTCTTTTTATGTGTGTTACTCCTCGCTGTATGTTTTTAAAAGGGTGGCATCTGTTCCCAGATATACCACATTTGTAAAATTTGAGCCTATGATTATATATTGAGACCAGGTGTAAATGGCTGCTTCAATCTGCACTGCAGGCCTAGACATGTTTGAAAGGGTTCTGTAGTTGGTACCATGAGTAGTGCTGTTGCCCCGTACTAGAGTTTAACATACACGCTCTGGGTACACCTAGCATCAGATACTAGGGACTTACAAGTAAATTAAATGTGACACTTAGCTGTAGGCCAATGTTAGCATGTTTTACGGAGAAAGTAGAAGCACTTTACCACTGGTCAGCAGGGAAAAAGTGCACAGAGTCCTAAAAGCCAACAAAAATGAGTTCAGATAAAGGACGGTGGAGAAACACAAAAATCTGGAGTGACTCTGCAGAAAGGGCCACGTCTAAGACCTTGGTTGTCTTTGGTGATGATTGTGAGGGCACCTTGGCTTAGGCTCACTGTTGACTATCTTGTAACAGAGGCCAGAAGTTTTCTCTTACTTTGGTTCTGTTTGTTGACAATCTCGAAGACGTCTGGGACAGGGTCACAGCTGACTATTGTTTAACGGAGTCTAGCGCCCAGACTCCCTGAGGTTTGCTCTTTTCTTGGTTCTATTTAGATCTCAAAGGCGCTTGGGATCAGTGTCACAGCAGACTGTCTTGTAACAAAGTCTAGCGCCCAGAAGCCCAAGATTTTCTCTTACCTATGTTCTCTTTGGTGATGATCTCGAAGATTCCTGGTGGCTCCTCTGAATCCCCGGTGTCTGAAAGAGAAGACACATTCCCAGCTTCACATCAGCTGCTCGTGCACAGGAATAGGTGGATTGAGAAATCAATTATAAAAGATGAAGTATTCACTGGCACCAAGTGTCCATCTGAGTTTTCTTTGCACAAACTGTGTATTTCTGCCAACTCTCGAATATGTTAATAGATATTGTGTGGGAGGGGGTGAAATGCGCAGAGCCTTGTACGTGCTAGGATATATGTGTCAAACAAGGAAAAGTGGGCAGGCCCATCCGTCTTATGGAAGCTCTTAACGATGTCACGGTGGGCGTGTGCATCGGACGGCTAGAGGCCGTCCGGTTTGTGCAAGCGTGGAACTTGCACGCACGGCGGGGGAATTCCAGCCGCGCCCAAAGGTTAATGCGTGACTTTCTATATATATATATATGTATATATATATATATATATCATACTAAATCCGTTCCAAAATACCGGTTGTAAATACACAATGGAGCGGTTCGATCAATAAACCGCTCCATTTCTGTCACCCAGCCGATGGTGATTAGGGTTTTGCTTCTCTATGGATATCTCTCTCATTCTCACTTTCCTTTCTTGGTGACTTCTTTTTGCTTATGGAGTCAGTGGTGTCAATGCCCCCCCTTTCAGCTTCACACTTTGTGACTCATAGCAGCATTATGTTCATGCACAAGGTGCACGTGCACATCCTACTCTCTATCCCTTTGTAAATCCACAAAAAGCAAATTAAACGGATTTAGTAGATAGTACATGTTGCAGCCCCCAGCCATGCCCGGAATATAGCGCTTCGTTACGTACAGGATCTATGCTCAAGTTCAAACATATCCCGACTGTAAATATACTTACTGTTTTTCTCCAGTCCAAAGACATTCTGCAAAAGAGAAAAGTTGCATTTTAATCACCTAATGTAAGTATGAGGATTTTAGAAATTTAGCTAAACCTAAAGCCATGTTTTAAAAGATGACCTAAAATCTAGGTTGGGCTTTATGTCATAAACTCAAAACAACAAATCTTGATCTGCAATGGCAAGGACTGCAGGACATCCCCTTGCACAGTATCATCAAGGTAGGAGTATATTGGGGAGTGGAGATTTACTGTTCCCATGCCTCCTTGTGGACTTTCCTTGTTGATACTGGTTAGCTGATATTTTGCTGTCAATATGGGGTTTCTTCAAAGGCATCCGAATGTGTTGGGTTTGACGGGTGGGCGGAAATTGCGGGAGCAATATACACTAGGACAAATCTGTATTTGCCAATATGAACTTAATGAATAAGACACAAACCTCCAATTTAATACTGTTGTCTTGGAATAGCCAAGGTTTAACAGGCTACACTAAACGTTATTGAGGCTATCGATATCTGTGGAGATGAAAAATTTCTATAGCATTGCTACAAGAAACACACCTCACATCTCAGACACTGGAATCCACGCCTAAACACTGGTGAGGAACTCTATTATAAACTACTTACTCTGGCTATGCATTGAGCATTGATATGGGTAGCAACTGGCGCACTGCTAGAAATTTCACACACTTGCGTTGGCCCTGACGGCCTATATGCTACGCTAGAGGGGTGACTCTATGGGCTCCCGTTGAAAGTGATTTCACTATATAAACCTAACTCGGGCCAATTGACCTACCTACAATCTCTGACACCAGCCTTACTACATAATCCATTAGCCCTGACTTATTGGGAGACTTTAAATGTGCTCCTGACTTGTCAAACAATGGCTCATTTCCACTACTGTAGGGCGCCCACTTGATTAAACTTGCCCAACATCTACGGGCATGGGCAGATAACCTTATTGTACAAGAATCATGGCAAATCCTTCATCCTACCCTCTGGGAATTCCATACTGCTCTGGACTGCATGACTGCCACACCAGAATAGATCTCATATGCTGCACGCAGGAAGTTATTGCCAAAGTATCCCGAGCAGAATACCTTGGCCACACTCTATCAGACCACAACTCCCTACAACTACAACTGACATGGGGAAGAAGTAGACCTTGTATGCCTAAATGACGCATGGCACTGGAGGCGCTTCGAGACACCCCACATTGCTCTTCCATGTAAAGACACTTGAAACTTATTTCCACAACAACAAAGACATTGCATGTGGGGCCAAAATAGAATGGGATGTATTTAATGTAGTATTAAGAGGACATATGATAAATGCAGTTTCTGGAACCTGAAACACCCTCCATAAAGATTTAACTACCTTGGAACTGGAGATTCGAGAATGCAAGCAAGTATTACCTAGTGACTGAGCATCTGCGACCACCTTAGAACAGACTAGATTGAAACACAACAACACTACAACAACAACTAGGAGCTCTAGACTACAGAGAATACCAAGCTAGGAAGCATATGGAGGGGGATAAAGCAGGCCACCTATTGGCATGACTACTCAAAACCGAATCACCTTGGACTCCAATCACAGCCATACATAATAAGGAGGGAAATTTAGTCAACACTCAAGATGTCATTATGTCTTGCTATACAAAGCCCCCCCTGCGAACGACCCAACAGAAACACAGTTATTCCTTATAGAACCGAAATTGTAGATGCCACTCGGCAGATGGCGAACAGCAAGAGCCCAGGAGCAGATAGTTTTCCGATAGAGTTCTACATAGCCTTCCACACACAATTACCTCCATGATTGCTCAAATTATATACTGACTCCTATGAGACGGGTGTACTACCATCCTCACCACGTGAAGTCATTCTAGTGGTGCTACCTAAGCCAGGTAGAGACCCACTGTTGCTTAGCTCCTACCGCCCACTGTGCCTTTTGTATTCTGATTATAAGATATTGGGCAAAATTCCAGCCAATCGTCTAATAGCAGCAAGCCAATTGCTGGTATATGGTTACCAGAATGGTTTCATTCCTTGCAGAAATACTTTTCTCAACCTACGCAGACTTTTCTTGCTCCTTAACTCAGCGTGCACTGCAGATGTCCCATCCTGGATAGCCTCACTAGACATTGAGAAGGCATTTGATAGCTTAGGCTGGCATTACTAACATGTAGTGCTCACTGGATATGGAATAGGATCGCACTTCCTGAACAGGATCACATTGCTTTATAACTCGCCTACAGCATGAGTCAAAAACAGGCACAGTAATCTCAGAGCCATTTGATATAGGGCACAGCACCCGGCAAGGCTAACATCAATCCTCTTTGCGTTGGCATTGGAGCGGCTGGCATGCACAATATGTACACTGTTGTAAATAAGATCACTCCTTCGTCAATGGTTTAGGTTCTTTAGTTATACTCTTTATTGGAAGCGCCAGAGATAACGTTGGTGTTCCCACTACAGCCAGCAAACAACTGACAGTGGGTGAACGCAGCTCTGTGATAGAACCTAACAACACTAGAACTATAATGGAACAATATATTTAAAGCACCAGAACATTATATTGAACATATTGTACAATACTAAGACTACAACACATCCTCTTCCTTTTATCTCTATTGACTAACCATATATATAATGTGAACATAAGTTGAATATTTTAAAATAACTGAACGCAATACAAGAAAATACAAACATTTCATATGTACACTTCCTGTAAAGAAAAGGTAATTCATACATCTCCGCATACATAGTCTTGTAAATATCTAGGAGGACATCAATGTCTTTGAGACAGAATTCTATTAGCAGTGTTATCACCACTACTCATTGGTACCACAATGGATGATCTTCTACCAGCTTCATCCACACCGGTGGTCTTCTACTTAGGTCATCATCACTCATGAGAAAATAAGGATTAAGATTTTCATTTCCAGTACTCATTTCATGCCCTTTGCCCTTTTTGTAAAGAGCCACTCTTCTCAAATTCCAATATTCCCCATTGTACAAAGTCACATGGTTATCATGAACTGTTTTAACTTTGTACGGACCAAGAAATTTGGTAAACCCAGCAGGTTTTATGATCCTATTATAAATTGCAACTTCATTGTTTCTCGCATTATCACCCTTTAGATTTGCCAAACCAATACAATCTTTCATCCATGCAGGAATAAGTTTCGTGCTTGCAGGACGCCCCCTCATGACAACAAAAGGAACTTTCCCAGAAACTGTATTTTCAGTTGTACGGTAGGCCCATACCAAATCATTGACCATGCTTTTGACATCACCTCTGCTTGCCACTTCCATTTGAATTTCTCCCTTCACCATGTGGTTAACCCTTTCCACAACACCTTTTCCCTGCGGGTTATATAAAGATGTTCTAGTATGAATAATTGAGACAGAATAGCCTGAAGAAGGAAGTTCTTCCCAAAGTGCATTGGGCATAACTACTTATAAGTGTTCTGTAGCAATAATAGTATTGTTTCAATATTTTTGATGTTTTGATGTATGTTCAATTTTTTCTCTGGAAACTAAAAACACCACGTTGTTGAATTTAAACAAAGTGTTGTACTGAATCTACAGTTTTCTTTTCATACAAAAATACAGTCTTCCAGTTATTTATCTATTCTGATAAAAATGGAGTTGACAATCATATGTTGAATCCGTTTTTTTTATAAAGTTGTTGTTCAAAGTAAGAGATTTATTCTGAAATACACATTGATACTTTAATTTCAGCAGTGTGCCGGGCATACTGGTGGTATTCCACCGGCTATTCTGTCTCAAGCGTTCGTGGTTGGCAACCTTCAACCAGGCAGCACGCATCCTAGAGTACATGCAAGTTTTCTATTGATAACATTGGGTTACATAGGGAGTGCTCTGACTTAGCATTCTTTTTTGTCTAGTATGAATAATACCACATGATTTTAAAAACTTTGTCATCTCAGTAGAAATCAGATTAGTACCATTGTCAGTGACCAACTTGACAGGATAACCCTCTTCCCCGAAAATTTCAGACAAAACATTAATCGTGTTCTTCGTAGTGATCTCCTTTACAAACTTCACAATTAAACATTTTGACATAACATCTACAATCATCACTTCACATTTCAAATCCATGCTCAGACTCGCAAATTAACCTATAAAATTCAAACAAACTGTGTGCCAAAGTAAACCCGGATCCTCAATTTTTCCTAATTCCAACTGGTTCCCACCTTCAATCTCTCTTCACTCTCCATACATTCAACACACCTTTCAACCCAATCCGATATTTGTTGATCCATAGCAGGCCACCAAAAGTGTTCTCTTAAGTTTTTTCTTCATGAGAGATTGGCCCATATGGCCTTCATGAGCCAGTTTGAACAACACTAATCTTAAATCTTGTGGTGGAACAAATGTATCCTCTTTCATTATAACGTTCCCGTCTTTATCAAATATAGATAAATCTTCTAAAACATTTACAAAAGGTCTTACAGCAATAGGAAGGGTACTTTCACGTCTGCCCATTTGGACAATTACATTTTTAACCATACATAAAGTTTCATCCTTAGACATACTTTCATTCCACAAACTTTTATCAATAGCTCCAGATCACAATTCTACCAGATCATCAATTGCAGCCACCGAACCTTCACATTGGAACGACTCAACCTTTAACTTATCGGCTTCAAACCAAGGTAAGGGTAGCATAGACAATCCACCTACTTGACCATTTTTCCATCCTGCAATATACTCCATTTTATATAAAAATTATTTTTGCAAACGGGCAGCCAACCTGGTCAATCTTGCTGATCCTTTACCTGCACCACCAGGAGATAAAATCTTGATAAGAGGCTTATGGTCTGTTTGTAATGTAAATTGAAAGGCCCATAAGTACATTAGAAAATACTCAATTCCCCATGCTGCTGCTAAGGCCTCCCTCTCTATTACAGAATAATTCCTTTCAGAATTTGTGAGAGACCTTGAACCAAAGGCAACTGTTCTTACTCCAGAGGTATGCACCTGTGCCAAGACAGCTCCTATCCCCACCGCACTTGCATCCACTGTAAGAATTGATCTCAACTTGGTATCAAATGGAGTTTTGACTTACAAATTTCACTTTTGATTTTCTCAAAGGCATTTTGTTGCTCATCAGACCATACAAATGTGTACCCCTTCCTGAGAAGTATTTTTATTTTTTCTGTTTTCTCTGCAAAATTATGTACAAATTTAGCATAATATTCTATAAGACCTAAGAACGATCTGAGTTGGTCTTTATCCAACGGTGTAGGAGCTTTCCTTATTGCTTCTAGAAGGTCACATTTAGGTTTAATCCCACCAGCAGACAGAGTGTACCTAAATATTCTACTACTTCCACAGCAAATTTACATTTTTCTTTTTTGAGGGTCAAACCTGCATTTTCCAATTTGCTTAACACCTCTTTCAAAACCATATTGTGATGTTCCTTAGTGTCACCAAATAACAATACATCGTCTTGAAAATACACACCATTCTTTGTCCCCTTCAAAACTGAACCCATCATTTGTTGAAATACTCCTGCAGCAGACGCCAAACCAAATGGCATCCTAGTGAATTGAAATATCCCTTCGGTTGTGATAAATGGTGTTAATGGTTTGTACTCATTATGTAATTTAATCTGATGATATACAATGTGCAAGTCCAATTTTGAAAAAAATTTCTCCCCTTTCACAGACAAAATTAATTAATTTATGTTTGGTAATGGGAAAGTATTAAAAACAATATTTTGATTAAGGGTGCGCAAGTCCACACAGAACCTATAACTTCCATCAGGTTTAACCGTGATAACCACTGGTTAAATGCAACAGAAGTTTCAATTTGTTCAATGATACCCTGTTCAACCATCTCACACAACATACATTTTACTTCCTGCCTAGGAATGATAGGGACCTTACGGACTTTATGTTGCATAGGAACTGCATCAGACTTTAGCATTATTTTGTGTACATACCCTTTGAGTTCACCAATTTCTTCCGAGAATAAACTACTCATTCCTTCAACAATCGCTTCTGTTGTAACTTCATCAACAACCTTTACTTGATGGGTTGCCCTAGGATTTATGATTATATGTAAATCATATTGATGTGCCCACCCTAATATCGGTGGTCCACTACGAGCCACATAAACTTTTCCTTGCACACATCTATCGTGAAAAACAATATCCATTAACATGTATCCTAAGGTAACAACCAGGATTAATTTCTTTGGGTAACAAATTTACATTAGGCCAATTTTGTTCAAACATCCTTTGTGGAATGATTGTCCAAAATTAACCTGAATCCACCATTAATTCAGTTTCCTTTCCTAGTGTCAAAAATATAGCTTTAGGTCTCGTTCTTCTTCCTGGTGCAGTAGTTATATTTTCTTCATCTACGCATAACATTTTGTTTGCATCTTCCACATCACATATTGACGTGACATTCCCTTTGTCACTTTGAACTACAGCTACTTTAGGTCTATTGTATGTTTTGCACATCTTGTAGAAATGTCCTTTACGTCCACATTTCTTACACTCCATATCTATAGCATAACATTTCTCGTATTCAGCAGTGTGATATGTGCTGCCACATCTAGTGCACATTTTCTCATGCGTCTTGTTCTGTTCTGAGTTTACCACAGAATTGTTGTACCTCTTAAAATATACTCAATTTTTTCCACTCATCTCACCATTCCTGTTCGAATTTACGGCCGCAACATCATCTTGTGCTACACACGTTACACCTGTTGTACCCTCCTTCTACTCCATTTCCTTCATGCATGCATCTGACTCTTCAACTCCTTAGCTATATGAATAGCACTCCTAACGTAGGGGTTTTCGCAGCCCATAATCTTTCCTGCATTTTCTTATTACGACATTGTACAATAAGTTGATTCCTGATCATTTCATCTCTCATCCCAACAAATTGGCATTTAAGTGATAATACACATAACCTTGTTACAAACTGGTCTATAGGTTTGTCACTTCTCTGAGGTTGTGTGTAAAATGTATGTCTAAAAACAAATTTGTGGCAGTACGCACCACATTCTGTTGAAGTTCGAAAAGGTGAAAACTATGTAAGATGTGCTCCTAAGGTAACGTGTACTGGTCAGGTACGTTCCGTATAATGTGAAGGCTGCACCTCACTCCCGTGAGTGTGTCTCCCTGGGCACAATCTGGGTCATTAGACCAAAGTACCAATTTTACAGTTTATGTCCAAGTTTGCTACTTAAATTTAAGGCATATGGGTGTTCAATGAATAGACTTCATAAACGTTTAGTTGATTTTATTGTGAACAAGTTTACTTCACTTATCCAGAATCATTCATTTCTTCATCTTTTGATTGTGTCCCATTTAATTATTCCAATGCATTTCGGGTTTTGAACCCTTCATCAGGGAAAATGGGACAATTTAGAAAAGTAGAAAACACGATGCACACCGTGCGCTGCGTTTGATCTTCGATTCTGTGTGTAGCTATTGCTCCGTGATGGTTATCCGAATCTTGTGTGGATATTGAACATATTGTACAATTCTAGGAATACAACATACACATGCCGCGGACTGGGGTATTAGGGCATACAACCAATGGCATGTGATCTACCTATATTTGGATGATGCACTAATATATTTGTGTAGTGATCCAGCAGTGACCAACGAGTTCATGCAGCTGCTGGAAAGGTTTGGGCAGGTATCAGGTCTGAGGGTTAACTGGGACGAATCACTACTATTTCCTATGACATCTAAATCTGGAGCAACAAAGGCAGCTACCTCAGACTCCAATCCCCAGGTCCTGCAACACTTTTAAATACCTAGGAGTTCAAATATATCATGAGCCATCGGATCTGCTGTAAGGCAACATAGGCAGAGTACTTACTAACACTCGGTCCTCCCAGACGTTCTGAACAGAACTTTTGCTCTCTCCCTTGGGGCGCATAGCAATATCCCCAATTCTACCTCTGCCCAGATTGTTATATTTATTTGCATCTCTCCCCTTCATTCTGCCACTAAATTGTTTTCGAGATATTACCTAAATGTTGACATTACTGGAATGGGGAAAAAATAGGGCCTGAGTTTCCCTTACAATATGTTGCGGCTTGTTGGTGGGCTGCAATCAGACAGAACTAGGACACTCGGCAACAGGATTACACTAACACACAGTATTAGACTGGTTGATGGGCCCAGAGACCCCCATCCCAAAAAAAGGAACTGGAAATTCTTTCATGAACACAGCTTGCTATTGTTGGGCTCACTACGTGCAGAAGAGACGGAATTTTCCTCCAGATGCCCCAGACCTTTGGGTACTACCTGGACAAATGAGAATGGCGTGCCGATCAGAGAGGGTGGACTGGGAAGGAGCAGGTATAACCACATTGGTCTACCTGCTCACTGACACAGTTCTTAGTTCATTTGCGGAACTGGTAGATGATTATGGGGTACCTCCTGGTTCCTTTCTATTATAAGCATCCCTCATACGACAACTAAATAAGACATAAGGAACCAGAGACATCTAAATTGCTACAACCATTACCCACCCATGGCCCTGATCGCCGGTCCAACAGAATGTTATACATTTTTATAAAACAAGGCACTGCAATCCCGTTAACCTCACTCCATATCTACTAGGACACAGCACTTTCAACACTATTGACAGACAAACAATGGTAACAATGCCTGGCAGCACCTAAAATAATCTCAACAAATGCAAGACTAAAGTGCACTCAATTTAATTACCTACATCACACATATTTCACCCCCACAGACTAGCACGGATGTACCTGACATCCACAGATCTGTGTCCCGGTTCCCCCAGTGAAGGAGCCACCTTCATGCACTTGGTAGGGGACTATCCAGGATTGGTAGGATAATGGAAGTTGGTAGTGGATACACTCACAGAGGCAGGGGTAAAGTCATAGCTTTAGATGCCAGACATTTTCTCCTAGGTATCACTAGATGATCATCCAAACGCCAAACCGTAAACAAATTCCTGGACCTCTCTTTAGGATTAGCCAAAAGTAGACCAGCTATGTCCATGGCCCTATCCATTCGAGTGTGGCCACATAAAACCCTAGTTTCTGAACTCGAGATATCACGTGACAATATACCAGGTCATAGGTACAAAAACAAGGAGAACCGGGCTATTACTACTTAGAACTAAGTAGAAGGTCCAGCTACAGCTAGTGCCCACAGAGTCAAATTAATTCAAAAATCACTGTATCCCTATATTACCCTTCTTCCTTGAAATCCCTGTGTTAAGCTGTAATTACCTGTAAAGGAAAAAGGAGAAGCAAATCATAACAGGAATTTCAAAAACGCATCAATTGACTACATATCAGGTGTGGGTTGCATGCCAGTGTCGTGTTTCACTAGCGTGTATCGACACACTAGTAGTTGTGTACATGCACTCTCCTATGTGGAACATTAAGTGGAAGTGCTCCTATAGGGATACAGTGATTCCCCTTCCCCCCCCTTTTTTATCCATTTGTTTTTTGTTTTAATTCACACTAGTGTATATTCATAATACATTAGGGACAACTTGTAGACAGTGAACTCCGTAGATACCTGCTAAATAGTTCCATTGGTCCTGAAGAATCGCCTGTTAATAAACAATAGCGAGTAACATGTTGACCGGACAATAGCACACTCTGGAAGGTCTCTGGAAGCATAAATACTCCAGTTCCACCCTCTAGAATCTCTTTTTAATTAAAGCAGTGGACCGCCAGAATAAATTATTCCTTGGTACCTCTAGCTTTATTTTAATCACCTAGACACGTCTACATCCTTACCAGGCCCCACACCCGCACTTCATCTATATGGCAGTTGGAAAAAGATTTCCGCTAAAGAGCCCCTCTTTGAGGTGTTGCCCGTTGGGTATTGCACCACCGACCCAACGAGGAGCAGGCCCAAATGATGAAGCATGACACCTGCAAAGGTGTGTGAGGGCACCAAATCCAACAAAATGGATGCCCAGGGGTAATTCCTCTTTACCCCAATAAACATCCTCCGCATCTCTTGACGCATATATTTCCTCCTTTCAGGAACGGCTCAGCACTTTTCGAATTAATATACCAGGTCACACATTATTACCTGACCCTCCTGGCTGGCAAGCTTAGCTAACAGTAGTTGAAGCAAAATTGTCGAGGGTACCGGCAGGAGTATGCAACACTTCCGAACCAAACAACAGATAAAGAATCCTATGATATGATGAAGACCAAACTCCACATCTCATAGACGTACTATAATTCATACACTGCTCCCTGCAACTGGAACCCCAACTATCCCACTGCTAAAGATGAAACACAGTACTCGCACAATAAACAGGAACCTGACTAAACAGGCAAAAAAAAACACAAAGGGATACATTAATTATACAAATTGTGCCTCTAGTTCTTCTTCTTTTTATTTGTTAGGCAACCAAAATATTTCAAAGAATGTATTGTAACACTTGAAAAGTTGAATCTCTGTCTGTAAAGATGTGTAGTGCAATTCATTCCCCAACCTAGGATTGGTTACTATATTTATACCCCTGTATCTTTTGCTTCATGAAACCATTGTATTGTGAACACTCATGATCTAAATGTATAAATTCCCCTGATCTGAGAGACAGACTATATCATTTAGAAAATAAATAAAAAATATTCAACCAAAAAAAAATACTGTTACATCAGCACTTGCACAGAGCCATATATAACACTGGTACTGTGGCTTTCACCTGCACAGGTGTACTTACAGTGATGCACACCTGACAGTCTGCATCTACACAGAACCATATCTCACACTGTTACTACAGCTCTTATCTGCACAGTTGTACACACCTGAGTCTACACCTGCACAGAACCACATATAACACTGTTACTACGGCTTTCACCATCCCAGGTGTACTTACAGTGATGCACACCTGAGAATCTTCAACTGCACATAACCATAGATAGCATTGTTACACCAGCCATATAATACTAATAATGCAGCTTTCATGTACACAAGTGCATATCTAATACTGATAATGCGGCTCTCATCTAGACAGGTGTACACACCTGAGAGTCCACACCTAAACAGAAGCATATATTTAACCCAATTACTGCAGCTCTCAGCTGCACAGGTATATGTACAGTGATACACACCTGAGAGTTTACACCTGCATAGGACCATATATAACACTGTTACTACGGCTCTCACCATCACAGGTGTACTTACAGTGATGCACACCTGAGAATCTACAACTGCACATAACCATAGATAGCGCTGTTACACCAGCCATATAATACTAATAATGCAGCTTTCATGTACACAAGTGCACTTAAAGTGATGCACACCTGAGGGTCTACACCTACACCGAACCATATCTAACACTGCTAATGCGGCTCTCATCTACACAGGTGTACACACCTGAGAGTCCACACCTAAACAGAAGCATATATTTAACCCAATTACTGCAGCTATCACCTGCACAGGTATGCGTACAGTGATACACACCTGAGAGTTTACACCTGCACAGGACCATATATAACACTGTTACAGCAGCTCTCACCTGTACCTGCTCTCAGCTCTATATACCATCGTTAAAGAGAGTCTCACCTGTACAGGTAAGCACCAGCAGGTGCTCAGCAGACACACTGCGACCAGAGCCCACCCTCTGCTGTCCATCCTCGGGTTCTGGGGCAGTGCTCGGGTCACCAGAGGTCAATGCTTCTTCCTTCTGGGAGATGTTTTGTTGACCCCAGACCCAGTCCTTTATACACCCATAAGAGGCTGTGCATCCTCCAATCAGCTCTCAGTCCTAAGGATGACACCTCTTTCTGCACAGGTCACAGGGTGTGTCTGTCCTGGAGAAGATGCCCTGGGATCGCCACTAATGTGCCAAAGCTAAGATAATAAGCCGCTTTTAAGTGTGGCAAACTTGGTTTGTGACAGATCCTGCACCGTGATATATTCTTGTTTAAAAATCTTTTACTCTGTTTTCTTTCTTGTAAGAGTGTGAATTTGTGATTGGACACAGACGCACCTTCAAGGGTTTGGCTCCTCAAACAACAACAAAAGTCCTCGAGGCACCGAAAGACCCGGATGGAGAAGAGTAGATTTAATTTGTCAAGCAAAGTTAAGAAGCTTTGTACAGAAGTAAACCGTTGTAAATTGAAGGGAGGGCAGGAGGATGAAGGGCAGAGTAGGAGGATGAAAGGAAGAGTGTAGAAACGAAAGGCAGAGTTAACTCCTGCACTGTCAAGGCTGAATTTTAGTACGAAAGCTGAGTAGTAGGATGAAAGGCAGAGTGAGAGGATGAAAGGCAGAGTGGCAGGATCAAAGAAAGGTGGAAAGGTCGCTGAAAATCATAGGAGGAGGCTGAAAGAAAGGAAGGGTGGAGTGAGGCAAAGAAGGGCGGAAGGCTATATATGGACATAAAAAGGTACACAGCTGTGGACAGACGGAAGGGTAGAAGAAAGAGGGACATTATGTAAGCAAGGGTGTAAGGATGGTCTCACCAGGGACATACAGCCTTCCACCCTCAGGAAGGGAACACGGTGCCCCCTTCCTGAATTACATACCTCAATCTCAGCTCAACCTCTCCCTAATAAAGACATTCCCACCCAGTGCAGGAGAGCCCGCCCACTGCCTGCCAGCTTTCCACCAATAAGCTCCGTTGTTACCCTCCAGTCATTTGCTTTCCTTCATAGAGCATGCTGTCTTTCGTTTTTTTTAGGGGTAGGTGTAACGGGTGTCATTATAACTAGCGTTATTACTAGTAATCATTGCAATAGTACTGGAAATTATTCATCATTACATGAAGAGCTTAAAGCAGCATTTACCACTGTTATCTTAATGCAAAATGCACCCCTGGGTCCAAAATGACAATAGCACGACATGCTACAGGACACCCCCAGCAGTAGCCAGCAGCCCTTCACTCTCTCTTAGATCCTTCTTCCTCTGCTCCTGCAGTAGCACTTTTGCCCAACATTATTCTTACTCAATCTGGAGAAATTGCATAATTTCAGCAATTTTGCATCACAATAGAGATGTTTAATTATTTAAATTGCTCCAATTACGCTAGGCTAATTATAATGTTGCCCAGCCCTAGTTTTTTCATGGTGTATGATGTGTTTTCTTTTCTTTTCATAGATAATTGTAGCTTCTGTTTTCTGTTCAATTCTGGTCTACTATGTTTTCTCCCATAATGTAAAATATCTTCTGTTTTCTTTCATAATGCATGATTTCGTGTTGTCTTAAATGGTGCATAGTCTTTTTGCAGGTAATTTGACTCCTGGCCTTTCTCTGTTTCCTTAGAAGCATCCTGTGCTAATTTGTGGCTATTTTATTCCCAATCTTTTGCTGCATAGTGACTTATACAGGCCTCTGCCAGTGCACCACACCACTGACCACTGACAAGCACAACCTCCAGCTGTTCCAGTACTGGACATTGCAAAACACACAAGATTATGGACGGAATGTTGCACAATGGCAAAACATTCCCCCCCAGTCACAGATCTGGGTTTATTCCATCGTTATTTATTTTGCTCACCAAGCCACCCCAGTTCAGACATGGCCATATGCAAATCAGTCTTGACTCCGTGCCTCTTGGGAACAGTCCAGACCGAACTGCCAAGCCATGTCTTTCCTGGACCAGAATCAAGCATCCAAGGACCGGTTTCTGGCTATCAGCCATCTTCAGCCAAGATAGCTTGACTTCAGAGGCTTAGTGAGCAAGGGACACACGTCTGGGCATACCCTTCCCACTGGACATACACATAGCTCTGCAAGTGCACCTCAGCACTGACATGCAAAACATGCACCCATGTCGGAGGGTGAGGCAATGGGAGGTCCTGGTACAGAACAACTGGTGGGCCCGGACATCATAAAGGCCAAACTTAGGCTTTTGTACTATTGATCATAGATTTTCCGCCCTGGCCTGATGACTGGATACCATGGGGAGACGACTTGACCGCCAAGAAAAAAGACTGGCTGCTGCGGAGGGGCAGGTTTCGGATCTGGAGGACATTGCTGTGCAGACCACAAATCGCTTGGAGAGAATGTAAAAACTGCTGAAATCTTTGGCCATTAAAAAGGAAGACTTGGAGGCACAAGGTAGGCACAATAACCTACACATCATAGGTATTGCAGAGTCCACTAACACGGTACGCTTAGATCTGTCTCTTGAGAGACGTTTGTGGTGGAGTGGACACACCACTCATTATGCCCCGCCCCAATCCTGAATGCCCGCTGAGGCAGATTATTGCAAGAATGCTTAACTTCAGTGATCAGGACGTGGCCCTTTGGCTGTCACGAGAAACTGGTCCATTACCATGGCAGGGCTACACAATTCCCCTCTTCTCTGACTTCATCATAGTGGTGCAAGAAGTACATAAAACATTTTCAGAAGTCAAGTCAACACTGCGGAATGCTGGGATTCTGCTATGGAATGCTGTACCCTGTATGCCTCAGGGTTGATGTGGATGGTAAAGCCCACTTCTTCGATACCCAAACTGCAAAACAACACTCTGGAGACCGTGCGACCATCACGGTGTTCCACCCCTGATAGGTCTCCTCTGGACTTACATACCAGCGCCAGTCGGGATCTCCTTATACAGGCTGATGCTTGCAAGCTATTACCCACCTATGTCTTGTGGCACATGGCATCATCACATTCTGCCCTTTTGAATCAGGCAGGCAAGATCGCCTAAACTCTCGATCCCATGCCTTCCATTTTTTTCAGAACTCATACCTCTACATATCCACAGGGAATAGATTGCGACTGGGTATCTGCCGTCGCGTTGCCAGCCACCCAGTGGTATACACTCCTATGATCACTGTTTTCTTTCATGTCTTATTAATATTTCTTGTTTTGGGATTCGCCGGGTCCATGAATGCCTGGTGTGGGTGCATGGGGGGGGGGGGTTAATTCAGTTGTTTGCTTTTATGTCCAGTTTTCCTTGAAATGCCATTGCTACCATATGCCTTGAACACTTCAATTGACTTACAGGTATTTGTACATGATTTGCACACAACCCCTTAAGCCAGGGTCAATAAAACTCCAGTATGTCTTGGAACATCAGAAGCCTCAATAATTCACCAAAAGGCAGTAAAGTCCTGCAGTACCTGGCACGTCATGGTGCACAGATTAACTTTCTGCAAGAAAGATAGCTCCCGTCTGGGGCTCACAACACTATTTTTCCTGTTACAGCATTTATTCCAGAGGTTTGCATCCTAATTTATAAAAACGTTCTATCCCACCACACACAATTCATCATGGAAGAGCAGGGCAGATATGCTTTGGTCATTGGGACGCTAGTAGATCAATCTGGCTAATATCTATGCCCTGTTGCAAGGATTTTACTAAATAGCAGAACTATGCCGGGGATCACGGGACATCAGCATGGAGGGACAGAATCACCTTACCACATCAGTACCTATGGCCCCAAATCCAGAGTAACTCATAGTGCTCTACCTCCTCTCCTAATCTTCCAGAGAGAGAGGTTACTTAGCACCCCAGAACACAAACACGCTGAACTACCTCAGAAGTCACAGTAACAAGCCCTCACTTTTCTATTCTCACTAACAAATGTCCAAAATAAAGGGAGAGAGACACCTGGAAAGATTACAATATGTATTGAAACTAGCATGCTCTATCATGCAAAAAGTATGCTACAATTAAGGGTCATAAGCAAGTCAATCATGTGATCAGCAGAACTAATACACTACACACAACGAAAAGTCCTGTCATAGTGAATGACAAATCAGCCTAAGCCTACTCTTGCTTTGTAAATAGTATGTTGTACTAAAGATCTCTGGGATTATTACCGGACCCCATACCTGAGAGCCATAATCAACTGGTCTACATCTCAGAACCTTTTGTCTGCACGCCTTGTTGTGCTCTGTTTTTAGAATTGCAAGTGTTGGCTTATACAATAAGACTTGCTCTGTTAAACAAACAGCAGCTGAAAAATACAGGGTAGATGTTGTTTGGCCTTGCAAGATGTACAAACTAAATCCCAGCAGAAGAACGGAATAATAAAGCATATGCATTTTATTACAAAAATTACAACGTTGCACAAAAACCAGCGGTTACTACATAACATGTGCAAAGCAAAGCGCCTATTATGTATGTACTTGCGTTAACATAAGGCAAAACTACAGTGGACCCTATAGGGGACTCACAACACCAGACCGTAGCACTTGGACCATATCTTTCCAGCGAAAAGCCAATTACATCTGGAGTGCCCCAGGGGTCCATATTGAGCCCCCTATTTTTTAATATCTACATGGCACCCCTCTTAGCTGTGATAGAGTCACATGGTATCCTGGTTACGTCCTACGCTGACGACACGCAATTGGTCGTCACCATCGACAAACAGCGTACGGACGCAGAGCTTCGCTTTAAAAACTGCCTATCCGATGTCTTTGTATGGCTAAACACTAATCATCTTAGATGCAATAGCGCAAAGACAGAGATCATTCCAATAGGCAAGAATATTTCTTTCTCCCCTAAAGATTGGTGGCCCACAGGCTCCGAGGCTCCTCCTAGTGCAGTTACAGCAGCCAGAAATCTGGGCGTACAATTTGATTCCTCCCTCACTTTTGACGACCACGTCAAGATCACTGCCGGTCGATGTTTTGGACTAATAAAATCCCTGAGGAAATTCTTTGATTTCCTCCCAATTGCAGCCAGAAAGTCAGTCGCGGTAGCTCTTCTACTCTCCCGACTTGACTACTGCAACGGCCTTATGGCTGGGGTGAAAAAATCTACCCTCAGGAAGCTGCAGAGTCTACAACATGCTGCAGCGCGACTGGTTCTACAACTCCCCAGAAGGTCATCTGCATCTGCAGCCCTGAATTCACTTCATTGGATGCCACTGCACAAAAGAATCTTTTTCAAACTGCTTCTCACAGTCTATAAAACCATGCAAAATACAGGACCCCGCTATTTTGTAAACCGCTTCAAGCGCTACAATCCTTCGCGCTGCCTGAGATCTTCTGGGACTAACCTTGTCCAAATCCCCAGATTTAAATATAAGACCAGAGGAGGAAAATCCTTTAATGTTCTGGCAGCTAAAGCCTGGAACACCTTACCCATTGACCTCAGAGTCATCAATAATGAGAACAACTTCAGGAAACTTCTTAAGACATGGGTCTACAAACTCTCAGACTCCTCTGTCCTGGCTGCCATCTAGCTCTATCTTTTATTCACCACTTTTCTCAGTTATTCCTCCGTAACTCGCCCAGCGCCATGATGCTCCCCTGGGAGCGAACGCTCGCGCTTTACAAATACCCACAAAATATCAAAATATCAAAAAATCCCTTTGGTCAGCCAAATAACACTACAACTAACTAAATAATGAAAAATAAAAACGTAACATAAGCCGACGTGAAGCATTGTTCAGTGGGTATTGAATTTAAATGCTATAAAAATAGGAAATGATTCATCATGTCAAGTTATGCAAAAGTTGCCAAATTTAATGTGTGAGAGGTATGCATGATGTTACATGCAAAATCATAGGTGAGTAATTCCGAAATGGATTCATCTCCACAGACGATGATAGGTTCACAGCCCAGTTCTCAATTTCATAGAACAGACATGATCCTCAGTCTCAGCCAATGCTGAGAAAGTAGCCAGGCAACCTGCATCCAATTTTTTTGAGCCATCCCTTAGTATTCCATGTGCGATTGCACTGGTCTACTCAGGCAGGAGTGGCTCATAGCTTGCATTCTGAAGAAGCCGTAGGCCCAAGGGACAACTTTGAAAATGGGTTACTAATGTACTCATCAACAGGTCTATGTCTATGTCCACGGGAGCTGGCGTTGGCAGAGCCAGTCAAATACCAGACAGGTTGGAATGACCAATCAAGGTCCAATTCCTGAAGCATGTGAATTCCCAAGAATTATACAATGCACTCATGGAAAAAATAGAGCGGTGGTAGGCCCAGTGTGCATGCAAAAAAAGCATGCACCAGAGAGGAGAAAAAATAGGTCCACAATGCTGCAGATTAGGATTAACAGCAGCAGAAATCCTCCAAACACGCAGAAGAAAAAAGAATGGATAAAACCCGGTATTATTCTAAAGATGGTTTGGAATGCACTGACCCAGCCAGAACCGACGACTTAAAAAAAATGGGCTAGGCCAGCTGTATTAGATGCATTCAAAATATGGTGCACCAATTCACCAGAAAGTAATGGGAGGTTTGTGTTAAACAAGGACTGCATCTCACTGGATGCCCTTGCAACTTTTAATTTAAAAGTTTCTCAAGCAGATGTGTTAGCTACTTATTACTGAAATAATAGTGCTTTGAGCCTGCTCAGCTTATTGAAATATGCCTTCAAAGAAGGAAAAGAAAACCAAAACAAGCTGTCTATGACTCCTTGTGTTGGGGGCAAAAGGACATTATTGCAACAGGTGGCGAGCTGGGAAATAGAGAAAATATAGGGGATTCCAGCTCGCATTCCACAGCAGTCCTGATCAGTAAGCATTACATAACTTTCATTTGAGAGGACGGTATCAAGTGGGAGTATTGCGGGATCTGGTATTCCTTTTAGATAGCAGGCCAAATTCGCGAATGATGCATTGCATGCAACATGGGTGGGCACATGTTTACAAACAGTTGATTGTTTGACAGAAGAGTTGCATTCCTGTCCAGTGAGTAAGATTTACTTATTGGCATGTTCACCACGATATGTAAATGGGAGTGACTTTAATTCATGAATGAAGCTTCCTCCTAGGGGTTTATATATATGTTGAATTCAGCAAATATATTACTCCCTGTATTAACCAGACAGCAGAAGGTGTTTCAGCTATTGTAAATGGGAGCAAATCTAACTTCTCTAGATGCAACATTGTATAAGTGGCATCCTTTTTTCCACCAATGTTGTTTTCATGTCAAATTGAAGGGCAGAAACAGGTGACTGGAATTTAGATAACACCAGGGTACACACCCATTTTTGAGGGTTTGTAATGTCCTGCTGAATTGCATAAGAGATCTGAGCAGTCTTTGCCTATGATACAATGTCAACATGCCACTTTGCATAATATCAATACAGAAGACACAGTGTTAGTCAAATTGTAAATATGAGAAGACGTTGTATTAATACTTTTATCAACAACAGCAAGCACTTTATCTAAATTGTCTTTATCAATTTGTCTCAAACATGCAGCACCTTCTAATTGTGACTAATGCCAAATTTCATTATAAGTAGTATAAATAAATATTTTAGAACATGGAGACTTAGGGCCTAATGAAACATCTGACAAATCCATATTTTCGTGCAGTGGAGGAAGATGTTGTTTAACCACAGACAGTGTGGAATGTTCCATTCATTGTTGACAACATTTCCCCACGGAATAGATGGGAACAACACCTAAATGTTGGGAGTGGGAGTAAAAGGGATCAAACTTGTTTGCTTTAAATCCTGATTTCATTTCAATTGTGTTGTTATAATAATCATAACCTTTAACTGCCAATTGTATGCCAGATGAAGCAATATATATGTGCTTGGTTTGTGTAAGCATATATTTATTTGGAGGAGTAGGAACTATCAAAGTAATGCAATGTCGCGTCTGAGGTATTGTATCCTGTAAAATAGGTACATTTGTTTTTATGGATTTTAGAAGTCCCTTGTGGGGGAGTGGGGTAATGTTCCTATTGAGTGTAATTAAAAATGTGGTGCTGGACTGTAGCTTGATGCAGAAAATAATTGTCAGAAATTATCACAGAATATTTCCCCATAATTTGCAGAATTCATCTACAAATCCTCTGACTCAAAAACAGTATAATATTCCAGCTCCAAGAGCATAGAGTTTACAGTTACAACATCCCAATCATCTGACAGTAAACAAAGTACTATCACATCACCGTTAGAAACTCTAAACACATTTAATATCTGAAGGGTCTCCGTAGGACCGAATATATCAAAAGGAACTTTGCTTAAAACAATTTCATTAGTCACTGGAATAGCTGAAATGTTCATGAGGCACAGATCTCTTTTTAGTTTATGTGAAGAGGAATGTGGTTCCAACATCCCATAGTGATTTTTTGTGGAGAAGCACGCCACTTGTTTGCTAATTTTATATCCACTCTATTATTTGTGGGATTTTTTCTTTATTTACAAGCGTGCTGCTGAGGTGGCACGTCTGTCCACACTCCGTGCCTTGACAATAAACTTCCTAACTTGAATGGACTGGCCACTCAACCTCTGCACACTGTTGCTGTGTGTGAATTATTCACAACTGTTTTATCTGCTTAAACATATCTTTTAACAAAGCATTTTTCATTATTCATTCTTGAACATAAACATTTGTTTTGCTTTTTTAAATTCAATTCATCAACTCATTGGATCCATGACATTTCAATTAAATTCACATTTATAATCAATTTTCCATTTCATGAAATTATAACAAAGTGTGACAAGCTGGTTGAAGCCCGATGCATTTCGAGTCTTGGGAGACTCTCCCTCGGGGGCCTGAAACTGAATATATACATACTGTAAGTGAAACTTTATAGGTTTTTATCAAAATTCTATATGTAGCAGGCAATACAAGAATTTACTTTGGTAAAAAAGAAGAAAAAGAGGATTCCAACAAAACGTGCACATTCCACCACCTCACCACAAAAATGTGAGAAGCAATGCATAAATATACTCACACTCCAAACCGAAAATAGTATGCACCACCTGTCACGAGTACCAACAGTGTCAAGAGATCAACATTGCTGGTAATAATGTGATCTGCACGAATTCACAAAGACGTCACTGCGTATTACCTCTGTCCTAAATCATTATCCACCTCAGTCTGACAGTCACTACCTTCAAAACGGCAAACTTTCAAACACCTGCAAAAGCGAAACACGCTATTTAAACTCCCGTTCTATCTAATCTCTGGAAGTTTACACCGCTCATGACAACACGGATTTGCCTTCTGGACACCAATCCGGTGCACAATTCTTTTCCACCTGAATGCGGTAACGTTTGCCACAATGCTCTGGTGAAAGGCTCTCTACTTTTACTGCCATCATGGCGCATACTACTCCGTGATTTCCGGAAACAACATGGAAAACGGACTACAAAGTTTTTACTCCAAGCCCCATCTTGACCTGGGCTGGAAATCGATGTTACCCATTTCTAGAAACCAAAGTCTCTGGATTTCAACAACTCTCAACTACTCAGGGAAACACCCACTGATTCCCTTATAGGTAATCAAACCCCTCTCGCCTCACCATGCTTCAGTGAAAACAACGTAAAAAGTGACGAAAAAATAAATATGACGAAAAAACGACGAAATTAAAGATAGATGGTAAAAAGCAATAACAACACAATTATAGAGTGAACATTCTACCAGAATACATGATATTTACAATACAACAGGATTTTACAAATCTTTTCTTGTTAGTCTGAGACCTGCAAATGCACTAAACTCCGGGTGCACCCTTATTTATAAGAAGCACGAATAGTCAATTTTTTCATTGAGCCCTTTTGGCTCCTGAGTCCCTAATTTTTTCATCCAAAATATTTCTCTTTGGAGGAGGGATCTAGTGAGATCCTCTCCTTCTCGTTGGTTGATTTTTTTCCAGGACTGAAAACTGTATCTGGGTGATGTTGTGTTTATTGTCCAGCCAGTGTTTAGCAAGATTGCTCTTCAGATTTACATTCCTAATGGTGCTTTTGTGTTCCGATATGCGAAGTTTTAGTTTTCGCTCAGTTTTTCCCACATAGAGTTTTCCACATGGGCATTTAATGTAATAGATCAAATTGTTGGAATTACAGTCACAATTATAGTATAGTGATATTGGTTTGCCCGTTTGTTGGTGGTGTAAGTTTGCTCCAGTAATGACATTATTACAATGAACACAATTCATGCAATGTTTCATACCTTTTTGGGCTTGCTCTTGTTGTGTTGGTGATGAGTGTAATAGTTCTTTCAAATTCTTACATCTGGTATATGCGAAAATCGGTTTCTGCGAGAAGATCCCTTCAAAGTCCGGCTCATGTTGAAAAAAAGTTCCCAATGTCGTGAAATGATGTTTTTGATTTTTAAGGAACTGGTTGAAAATTTTGACACAAATACATGCCTGTCTTGGGTCTTCTTAGGCTTCTGTTTGAGAAGATTCACTCTGTCATACGTTTTAATACGATCATTTGTTTTTCAAGGACCTTTTGTGGATAGTCCCTTTCAATATATTTGGAGTGCTGTAAGGTCAGATGTTTTTCCAAATCCTCAGGCTCCGAGCAAATTCTTTTTATTCTCATAAATTGAGACATTGGTAAGTTGTCCTTTAAGTTTTGCGGGTGAAAACTCTGGTACAGAAGTGAAATGTTTACATCAGTGTCTTTTCGAAATACTTCGGTGCTCATTCTTCCTTCAATTTTATTGCCACATCCAAAAAAGAAATTTCCTGATCACTGATGGTGTGAGTGAACTTGATTTGTTCAACATGTGTGTTCAATAGTTCAATTTTATGCTCCAGGGTTTCTCTGCTGCCTGACCATAACACAAAAATGTCATCAATAAATCTTTGATACAAAATGCTTTTATCTTGCCAATCTTCGTCTGTATAAATAAAATCAGATTTAAACTTTGCCATAAATGTGTTGGCATATGCTGGAGCCCCAGCAAATCCCATTGACGTTCCACTCTGTTGTAAGAAGAACTTAGAATCCCATTGAAAATAGCTGTGGTACAGACAGAAATGTAATAATTCCAAAATGAATGTTTTTTCTGCTCTGATGTCCGTTTGTTTCAACAGCGCCCATTCCACTGCTTCCAGTCCAGATTGATGCGGAATAGATGTATATAAAGATTTAACATCTATTGTACAAAGCAGCAAATTTTGGGTGACGGGAATTTCCTTGAGTTTCAGAAGAAAATGGTTCGTATCTTTGATGTAAGAAGGCCAATTCTGCACGAACTGTTGCAAAAATGTATCAATATATTGGCCCAATGGCTCAAAAATGGTGCTGCACCCGGTTACAATAGGTCTCATAGGTGGATTGTATTTGTCCTTATGAACCTTGGGGAGCATGTATAGGCGAGGACGCCTTGTATATTGTACTGTAAGGAATTGTTTCGTGGCTTTTGAGATGTAACTGAATTCAAGAGCTTTATCCAGTATTGTCTTTAATGTAACTTCCAAGTCATTGGTGGGATCTTCGTCTAATTTCAAGTTGGTGGATTCATCAGAAACATGTTCTTGAACTTTGCGCAAATAGAATTCTTTATCCATGATAATAATAGCACCTCCTTTGTCAGCTTTTTGGATGAAAATCTTTTCATTTCTTTGTATATTTTTCAAAATGTTTCTGTCATGATCTGATATATTTTTGGTTTTCGATCTCCGAAAGCTCAATTTATCCAAATCATTGCGAATTGATTTTTCAAATGCGTCCAAGATTTTATGAGAAACAGGAGATTGAAATTTAGACTTAGGTTTGAACTCCATAAGTTCAGCCGGTTCTTTGTCGGGTTGTTTAGGAACCACATTCGTGAAAAAATGTCTTCATCTAAGGACTCTCATGAATTTAAAAAGAGCTACCTCACATTCCAAAATGTTCGTGTCGTAGGTGGGAACGAAGCCCAATCCTCTATTTAAGACTCTTAGCTCTTCATTTGTTAATTCTGTTTTTGATATGTTTATTATTAAGTTTGTTTGTTGCTCCGTGTTCGTGCTCCTTCTTTTGCCTCTCCTGGTTTTGTTTTGGGTTTTCCTGGAGGTTGATTTAAATCCCCGACCTGGGGAAAAGAAGACTTGGATGTTCCGGAGGCTGAAGCGGTTTCTACAATTTCTGCTGATCCAGATGTTGCCGGAATTTGTTTGTGTGCTGATGGTCTATTAGCACTGAGATCTGTGTCTGACACTAAACTTTCTACAGATGTAGTTGGTGCTTTCTTCTTGGTATATACTCTTCTCTGGGCGTATACCTCGGCCCAGGTATAAACTTCATTCAGCTTGTAATCAAGCGTGTCCCTTTTAAATTTCCTGAGTTTTCCCTCTTGGATTTCTTTAGAATGTTTATCCAGTGTGATATTGATATCACTCAGAACTTTCTCCCAATCTTCCTTATCCATTCTACTCTCCAAGTTTTGTTTGATTTCATCAATTTCATTGGTTAATTCGGTGATGACTCTTGCCAGTTCTTCTATTAGCAATAAAATCAAATACAGTGAGCACTTATTCAAGATACAATACCATTTCTCCATAAACTCTTTATTCATGTGAAATCTATATAACATAGGTTTTATGGACATTCTCAAACCTCGTGGAATTCTCTTTACCTTGTGATACTGCACCAGGGTTGATGCATGAAGTCTCTGACTGACTTGACATTTTGCCAAGAATTCTAGTTGTTTTAACTGTTGTACAATTGTATTGCCTTGTACATCAGAAGATTGTACTTCTTGTATTAAAGAATAAATGTCCGTAGCTTGTTCTGATGTATACGCTAAAGTTTTAGCCCTTTTATCCCTAAGACTTGAAATCAGATCATACGACATGGTTTTTGGGTGCGGGTGCTCCACTCCTTTGGACAATGTAACAAAGTGATTGTTTGTGGAGAAGCACGCCACTTGTTTGCTAATTTTATATCCACTCTATTATTTGTGGGATTTTTTCTTTATTTACAAGCGTGCTGCTGAGGTGGCACGTCTGTCCACACTCCGTGCCTTGACAATAAACTTCCTAACTTGAATGGAATGGCCACTCAACCTCTGCGCACTGTTGCTGTGTGTGAATTATTCACAACTGTTTTATCTGCTTAAACATATCTTTTAACAAAGCATTTTCCATTATTCATTCTTGAACATAAACATTTGTTTTGCTTTTTTAAACATGAAATATTTTTATTTTTGATTTGATTCAAGTCATCAACTCAATGGATCTATGACATTTCAATTAAATTCACATTTATAATCAATTTTCCATTTCATGAAATTATAACAAAGTGTGACAAGGTGGTTGAAGCCCGATGCATTTCGAGTCTTGTGAGACTCTTTCTCAGGGGCCTGAAACTGAATATATACATACTGTAAGTGAAACTTTATAGGTTTTTATCAAAATTCTATATGTAGTAGGCAATACAAGAATTTACTTTGGTAAAAAAGAAGAAAAAGAGGATTCCAACAAAACGTGCACATTCCACCACCTCACCACAAAAATGTGAGAAGCAATGCATAAATATACTCACACTCCAAACCGAAAATAGTATGCACCACCTGTCAAGAGTACCGACAGTGTCAAGAGATCAACATTGCTGGTAATAATGTGATCTGCACAAATTCACAAAGACGTCACTGCGTCTTACCACGGTTTTAAATCATTATCCACCTCAGTCTGACAGTCACTACCTTCAAAACGGCAATCTTTCAAACACCTGCAAAAGCGAAACACGCTATTTAAACTCCCATTCTATCTAACCCCTGGAAGTTTACACCGCTTATGACAACACGGATTTACCTTCTGGACACCAATCCGGTGCACAATTCTTTTCCACCTGAATGCGGTAACGTTCGCCACAATGCTCTGGTGAAAGGCGCTCTACTTTTACTGCCATCATGGCGCGCACTACTCTGTGATTTCCGGAAACAACATGGAAAACGGACTACAAAGTTCTTACTCCAAGCGCCATCTTGACCTGGGCTGGAAATCGATGTTACCCATTTCTAGAAACCAAAGACTCTGGATTTCAACAACTCTCAACTACTCAGGGAAACACCCACTGATTCCCTTATCTGTAATCAAACCCCTCTCGCCTCACCATGCTTCAGTGAAAACAACGTAAAAAGTGACGAAAAAATAAATATGACGAAAAAACAAAGAAATTAAAGATAGATGGTAAAAAGCAATAACAACACAATTATAGAGTGAACATTCTACCAGAATACATGATATTTACAATACAACAGGATTTTACAAATCTTTTCTTGTCAGTCTGAGACCTGCAAATGCACTACACTCCGGGTGCACCCTTATTTATAAGCACGAATAGTCAATTTTTTCATTGAGCCCTTTTGGCTCCTGAGTCCCTAATTTTTTCATCCAAAATATTTCTCTTTGGAGGAGGGATCTAGTGAGATCCTCTCCTTCTCGTTGTTAATTTTTTTCCAGGACTGAAAACTGTATCTGGGAGATGTTGTGTTTATTGTCCAACACCCCATAGACCAATTCTGTAGCAGAGCGTTCTGGTAGATAATGGCCCTTAATCAATTAAACAAAACAATCACAAATCCAATCCACAGAAATAAAAAAACTGAGTAAAGTGTAGTCAAAACATCTATCCACGGTGAGACCAGATAAGTGCTTTCCGGCCATGAAATTAAAAGACAGAACACGATTCACGGAGGTAATCTGAAATGAAAGTCTAACTTTATGATTTCGATATTCACAAAGGGCATTTAGGAGTAGTAAAGTTAGACTTTTGCCTCATTCTAACTTAAATTTTTAACTAGATATGGGAGTGGGTGCTGCCTAGGTTCCCACACAATGGGATCAGGACCCAATTCTGGATGTGGTATGTGCCAATCAGGTGGCTGTACCCAAGCCCACCCAATTGAAATGGATTATTTGAAACGTATGATAGGTTGGTACCCGATATTATTTACATGAATGCCTGAGATACAAAATCCCAAAATGTTGTTTTCGATGTGGTACACTGTATTTATTAGTTGCTAGAAATAAATTAGACACATGGTTTGCCTTATGGCCAGCAGTCCAAAGGCTTTCTCTAGGCAAAAAGTCTCATAGTGATTCACTCAGTAGGTCTTGTAAGAGAAAGCTAGTGGTTCTGAATGGAGACACAAGTTTTCTTCGGGCAAGGACGGTCTCTGCTGGCAGTACGGGCGAAACACGTGTCAGCTGTTTGTCTAATTTATTTCTGGCAAATAGTGAATACAGTATAACACATAGAAAATAAAATTGTATTTTTAGATTTTGTATCCCAGGAACTCACTTACATAATACTGGGCACCAACCTTTCATATGTTTAGAATAACTTACATTTTTGTCTTAAGTCCAAGAGAGACGAAAACCTAAGTTAAATTGAGACAAAAGTCTATCTTTACTCAGCATAAATGCCTTTTGTGGATACCAAAAGTCGTAAAATTAGACTTTCATCTCAATTTGCCTTTGTCAATCAGGCCCACAGATCCTTAATGGAGGAGGGTCAACAGCAAAAGAACTATCAGAATAAAAATCATCTCGATCTATGCAATACCCAGAATTGTTATTCGAAAACTGGTGGGTCAGGTACTGGAACCAGACTAGAGGAATCCAGAAGAGGTAAATCCAAAGCATGTGTATCTGTAAACACAACTTCTGCTATTGAAGACGCAGTGGTAATGGCAGTAGTCACTTCAGTTGCATTGCGGGATGCTGATGCAGGGTTTGAGTATGGTGTATTTTGCACCCCACTCCCCCCCAGCTGAAGAGAAACAGCTTTGTATGAGTCACTTGTTGCAGAGGAATTTCCTAATTATTGAGGATGGCCACATGGTGCAGTTTGACTTGATCAATGGAGACAAATAGATCATGTTTAGAACCAGGAAGTGGAGGCAGGATAACAGTTCTCAAATCTTGAATTCCAAGGATGGGCACCAACACGCGGTATGAAGAACCAAACTCCTTTTACACTGCCACATTCACTTGAATGAGATCACCAATTTTTGTAATCCATTCAGAAGGTGCTGGATTCTTCTCAATGCTTGCAGAGACAGATATTTTCAACTGCTTCTTGGAATTGGTGTTACAGAAGTCTTGTAGAAGCTGTAAGACAGCACAACGCTTATCTATGTCAATGAGCATGGCTGCCGCCACAATGTCTGGACAGTCTAGGTCTGGAATATACATTTTGATACCAAAGAGGACTTTGTGTGAGGTCTGGCCACCCACAGATCTTTTGGGGAGATTATTCGATCCCCTCTGAATCCCTTAACGGTGATGGATCCAATTACACCCTGTGCCTAATACTACTGTTGAGGATTGCTTTAAGTCACTGTGCATCCTTTCCCCAAATGAATTGCCCTCAGGCCGGTATAGAGAAGACTAATGCACCTGTACATGTATGGAAACCATGGAATCCCGATAAGCTTTGGAAGCAAAGGCCGGTCCCTGGTCCAAGTGAAGTGTACAGCATGTATGCGTCCCGATAAAGACTTGCATGTCTTTAATAACACTTCGAGCATCAACTAAGCACTGTGGCGAAACCCAGAGGAGCCTCAACCAACAATCAACTGCAACTAAAATAAATTTGAAAGCAGTATCTGAAATCAGTGCCCTGCGTGGCCCCGTGTAACGTCATATACTTATGGGATCGTGTCATGTACGCGATTAGTAAGCGACGGGTGCGCGGTGGATGGCCCCGCTTAACGTCATATACGTATGGGTTTGCACCATGTGCATGCTTCGTATGCGATGTGTGCATGGTGCCGGGACCCGTGTGATGTCATATGCGTGCTGGGACGCGCTAGGTGCGCGACTCCCAGAAAAAAAATTATGTTTTAAAACAATATGTGTATAACTTTAACGTACAGATTAGAACAAGAGATTATCTAAGATATTTATAAAAATAATATATTTGTACTTGTAATAAAGGTATATTATTGTTAAATATATTTTCGCCACATCGTTTCGGGTGTGCTCGGGTTGCCCGCTGGGTGCGCGACTCCCATGTGACTTTAAAATAAACTATTTGATTGTTTAAGAAGGTTTTCCATTATAGAACTTGAAGGACCCCACACTTTTTAGTCATTCTCTCTGCTGTATCAAAGGAGAGACACCTTCTGTGTTTTTAGGAGCAATAGTGAGAGTTTTTTTGGTGTTTACTTGAACAACGTCTGCAATGGCTTCTTCTAATCCACCAATAGACCATCCATCTGATGATGAAGATTTGGGACCACCTCCCAAAACAAGACCAGAGCCTATTGTTTGGAAATTCTTTACCATTCCGGAGAAAGAAAATTAAATGCAAGGAAGGTGAGCTGCACGCTCTGTCTCAGAGTTCTATCAAGAGGCAACAAGAATAACTACTTGTGTGGCACTTCCAGTATGTATAAGCATCTACAGACTATACATCCGAGACAACTTGCACAAGAACAACTGCGAT
Organism: Lissotriton helveticus; assembly: GCF_964261635.1. Lineage (NCBI taxonomy): Eukaryota > Metazoa > Chordata > Amphibia > Caudata > Salamandridae > Lissotriton > Lissotriton helveticus. The sequence goes on from NC_136062.1 coordinate 462,098,553, forward strand.
GTGCTTAAGAGGCCACACAAACTTACCAGGGAGATGGTCCCAGCACTTCTAGAGGCTAAACCTCTGCATCACGCAATTTTATGCTGTGGGGAGCAATCAGTTGATGCTGTATGCTCAGCAGCTAGAAATCATCGCTGCTAAAAGAAAAATTCTGTTGGAGTGACATTTTGATTCCAAAAGTTGAAAGTTTTGTCTGTTTGTTTTTTGTTCTTCAAAAAACACCCAAAAAATCTCAAAATTGTTCAAACAACACAAAAAAAAAAAAAAAGAAGAAAGAACAGTTCTCCTCAGAACTACCTCATTTGGTTAAAAAGAGAAATAACTGCATGATAACATCTGGGTGATTGATAGAGTACATGTGTAGAGCATGATTGATTCCAAGAGTGCATGCACTGCATGAGTAATTAACAGGTAATTGTAGGTCTACATGTGTTAGTGTCTGTGTTATTATACATCTGTTATTCAGCGCCTTGAGACCTTCGGGTGATGCTTGCGCTTTACAAGTGTACATGTTATGTTATGTTATGTTTATTATAGGAGTACATGGGTCATGACTAGATGATTACACTACTGCAAGGAGAGTGCATGGTGATGTTATGAGTATTATAAGTGCTTGGGTCTTGGCAGAGTGATTGGATAAGAACATGGGACTGGCTGAGTTACTGGAGGAGTGCATTGGTAGTAACAGGGAGATTAGTAAACTATATAGGTAGCAGTCAAAGGAATGTAGAAGTGCATGTCTTAGTGCCTGGATCATTGCATGAGTACATGGGTACTGACTGGATGATTAGAGTACTACAATGTGAGTGCATGGATAGTGATTAGATACTTAGTGTGCTGCAAGTTGACAGTATGGTGCTTGGATTTTGGCACAGTGATTAGATAAAAACATGGTACTGGCTAGATGATTGGAGGAGTGCACAGAGAGTGACAGTGTGATTGCTGGACTGCATGGGTAGTAGCTGGGTAATTGGAAGAGTGAATCAGTAGTGTGGAGGTGGTTAGAGGACTTCATGGATAGTTCAGATTTGATTGTAGCACTCCATGTGTTAATGCCTGAGTCATTGTACAAGTACATGGATATTGACTGGATACTTAGAGTGCTACAAGTTGACAGCAAGGTGAATTTATAAGTCCTTGGGTTTCGGCGCAGGGATTAGATAAGGACATGGTACTGGCTGGCTGATTGCAGGAGTGCACAGAGAGTGACAGTGTGATTGCTGGACTCCATGGATACTACCTGAATAATTGTGGGAGTAAATCAGTAGTGTGGAGGTGATTAGAGGACTGCATGGACAGTGCACATTTGATGTAGCACTGAATGTGTTAATGTCTGAGTCATTGAACAAGTACATGGATAGTGACGGGATACTTTGAGTGCTACAAGTTGACATTATAGTGATTTTATAAGTGCTTGGGTTTTGGCACAGTGATTATATAATTATTATTATTATTATTATTAAAGGCTTTTGTAGCGCGCTCTATTACTAAAAAAATAGTATCCTGGCGCTTTGAAGACAGAGCAGATTGAGAGAGAGCAAATAACTGCAGACACTGGATGAGTAAAGTTTAAACTATAGTTTTAAAGAGGTGAGTTTTTAGACCTTTCTTAAACGCACTAAGGGTAGATGCAGTTTTCAAATGAAGGGGTAGGGTATTCCAAGATTTAGCTGCTCTCACTGAGATTGATTGGCCGCCAAGTCTACAGTATTTAAATTTGGGGATGGACATTTGGCACAGGTTGGCCGATCGCAGTGGGCGGTTAGGGACATACAAACAAAACCTTTTTCTCAAGTAAACAGGACCAGTTTGATGAATAGCTCGGTAGGCAAGCACTAAGATTTGAAACAGAATCCTATGAGCAACTGGGAGCCAGTGAAGAGCATGGAGAAGAGGGCGAGCACTGGAACGCCTGGGGACATTAAACAAAAGTCTAGCGGCGGCATTCTGAATAACCTGAAGGCGGTGAATCAGATATGCCGGCAATCCGCAGAACAGTCCATTCGCGTAGTCTAGCCTAGAGAGTACTAAGGCACGAATAACAGTCTCTTTTGCTTCTTTCGGGAGGAAAGGAAAAAACCTGCGTAAAGTTTTTAGGGTAGAAAAACAAACGCCAGTGAGTTTCTTAAGATGGTCCTCAAACTTAAGGTTCTTACCGAACCAAACATATAAGGACATGGTACTGGCTGGAGGATTGGAAGAGTGGACAGAGAGTGACAGTGTGATTGCTGCACTGCATGGGTACTACCAGGGTAAATGGAGGATTGAATCATTAGTGTGGAGGTGGTTAAGAGACTGCATGGATAGTGCACATTTGATTGTAGCACTGCATGTGTTAATGCCTGAGTCATTGTACAAGTACATGGATAGTGACTGGATACTTAGAGTGCTGCAAGTTGACAGCATGGTGGATTTATAAGTGCTTGGGTATTGGCAGAGTGATTGGATATGGAAATCGGACTGGCTGGGTGATTGGAGGAGTGCATACATAGTAACAGGGAGATTACTAAACTATAGGTAGCACTCAAAGGATTGCAGCAGTGCATGTGTTTTTAACTGGATCATTGCATGACTACATGGGTAGTGACTGAATGATAAGAGTACTGTATGGAGAGCGCCTGATTGAATTTACAAGTGCATGGCTATTGGCAGAGGGAATGGATTAGTACATGGTACTGGCTGGGTGACTCAAAGAGTGCATTGGGAGTGACAGAGTGATTGCTGGACTGCATGGATACTACCTGGGGGATTTAATATGTTAATGCGCAGGTGATTAGAGGACTGTATGGATAGTGCAGAGGTGAATGTAGTAGTGCATGGATAGTGATTGGGTTACTTAAACTTACCATTACAATAGTAGATATCAAAGTATTCGAAATAATTTTTTCAGTTTTTTATAATTTAAATTTTAAAAACTTTCAAACTTCAGAATCAGGATCTGTAAAAGAGAAGAAAAGATAGAGTTATAAAATAAAATATAAACAACACAACATAATTTTACTATTATATAAAATATTCAGTTTGCCTTTTTTGCTATTCTCAGAATCTATTGAATTTCACCATATACAGTGATTTTAATGTTACTCATATAACAGCAGGCAAAAAAATACAATCAATAAGATTGTTAAAAAAAAACAAATCTGTGTCCTAAATATTTACATCAAAGTCAACTATCTGTTCACATTTCCTAAAATAAACATCCTCAATAACATTGCATATAATACAAATATCAAGTATATAAAATGCTTCTTTTTAAGAGAATTTTCTAAATACAATATCAAAGAACAGAAACAATAATTGAATCAGCAATTCTTCATAACTTCCCTATAGTCTAAATGTTGTTCTTTAAAACATTTGCAGTGAGAATATCCAAAATAAACTTCTTAATTCATATTGATATCTTCCCACTAGGCTGAATGATATTCCTGAAATCATTTATATTGAAATTATCAAAAATAATCTCATTAATTAATATTGACATATTCCCAGTAGACCGAATTATGTTCTCAGAACTTTGGCATTAAGAATATTAGGTATGAATTTGGTAATTTGTTAGGCAAACGATTTTTGAAAACCAAATGGGCATCATTACAATATGTCCATCCTTTATTGCACTTGAAATAGACAGTGTAGTGTCCAGATGTCGTGGAAGGTCCATCCTGGAAAATAATTGCTACTGCTACAAAAGTTCTTCCTGATATTGTTTGTTGACTTGGTACAAAAATTTTAATTAACGTTTCCAATTTGCTTTCATCTGCTCTACAATGTTGTATCATTAAAATTATATATTGTCCAAATCATTGAATAAATAATGTTGATAACATTTCTGATTTGCACTGGCTACACTCCATATTTTGATTAGCTGGTTTAACGAATTTGTTAAAAGACACTGTTTTACAATCTGGTATTGTCTTATATGTGAATCTTTGAGTGTCTATCTTAGTGGTAGAAGTAAATGTACAATTTTCGCATTCATTTTTCATGTATAACAAAGTCCAAACAGATTTTCAATCTATATTCCTTCATCTTCCAACACTTTAAGCATATACATAAGAAATTCCTGAGCATCTTGTTGCACATTCTGTATAAATTGTGAAGAACCCGAAAATATATCCAGAAGATTCCGAATACCACAAACACTTTTGGTTTTAGTTTTATCAATTCTCAATTTTAAAAAACTATGATGCACCAAGGAACAAAACTTTTTTTCTCTATTCTCCACAATTTGCTGTTGGAGATTTTTTAGAAAAAATACTACGTTCACCACTACATTAGCATAGCGGTTGATACCTGAACTATTTTCTGACTGATAGCCAACAATCTCTTCAACACTGTCCCTTTTCTTTGTGTTTGGAATCTCAACATTGTCTTGATTTTTTTTCTTTTTCCAACTTCACGACAGAGATTCTCATATCTTCGTTTTTGACCTACTACACGCTTTTCATATATAGGATATTCACCTAAATTGGGAGCATACAGTCTTCTTAACCGATTATACTCTCTTACACAATTTGCATCTGCACTAATCTTTCTCTCATCAAAATCAACCAAATACAATCCAGATAAAGTTCTGACTCGGGACAATGCAACATACGCCATTCCCTCTTTAAATATGGTATTTCCAATGTTTACCAAAGCACTGCCTACACTTAAACCTTGAGGTTTATAAATGATCACGCATAAGCTAAAGAAAGAGGACACTGTTTTCTACGAACATACACATCTTTAACAAGCAATAAACAAACAGAACAACGTCCAATCTGTTTTGCTTCTTCAATCTGATCAAATTTAATCTTTAAAAATTCATTTCCATCACTATTTTGATAATTAACAAAATCAACAACTTTTCCCATTGCTTCATTTACTAAACCTCTTTCTACATCCAAATTACACAGTAAAATTCCTGACAGTTTTCACATACATATAAATTCTTTTCTAAACCAATAGTTATAGATTTTTCCAATGAATCCAATTTAGTTTACATTTTTTCTGTCAAAGTGATAGTAATACCTTCGTGCTCTATTTTTATCAATATCTTTCATTTTTAATATTTGTTGTTTTTCCAGCTTTAAAAGTTCTTAATTGAATGTAGAACACTTTCGCAGTATTGGCATTAGGTAGATTATAGATTTATGTTCTCCATTTTTTTGTACATTATTTCCGGAGCAACATCTTCATTTGGAAACAAGTTTGTAAGTAGACGACTTTGCAAAGCTTCTTTACAATGCTCTGTCAATACGCCAATCCTTACATCTTAAAGACTACTTCCATAGTCTTCATCACTTGCCTGTCGCATATTTTTAATACGTTCTTTGTATTCAAAATATGACCAAATGTTGACATTTCCAATATTTCCCAAAGACTTTCTGGTGTTTTCATGCACAAGTGTTTTGGTTGCCCTTTTACAGGAGTAAGTTGCAGTAGATCGTAAAAAACTATCACCTGTTTTTCTCCAAATAAGACATCGTATTCTGTTTTTAAAATTTGCTGCATTCTTCACAGGAACAAAGGCAACCATTAAGTTTGAGACCATGCGCACCTCATCAATAATCAGAAGTTTAATATTCTTTAGCATTCTTGAAATCTCATAACAAGCTTCTCCAGATAGCTTGTAATATTCCAGTTTGTTTTCATGCTCTACAGGTAGCATTAGTAAGAGATTTAATGTAATTCCTTTTATGGTGTGTGCTGCCAACCCAGTTCGAGCAGTTACAACACAAGATAATTGTGATTCTGTGGTTTTCTGTAAATAACTGGTCTAAACTTTAATTAAAAAACTTTTTCCTGTACCAGCTTGACCACTGACATACATTCAGATTGGGTTCAAATGATGTGCATGTGCATTCTTTCTTTCCATGAAGAAAACCATGGTCGATCTGTTCACTCACTTGCTGATATATTTCTTTCCGTTCAATATTTTGTTGTTCTTCCAAGTTTCCTAGGTCCATAATATCTTCTTGAGCTTGATGCATTGCTGTTTCCACTTCACTCATGGCGATTGCTGCTTCATTTTCAAGAATTGATTGTCCTAGTGGATCTTGACTCAGTGGAGCAGATCTTTGACTGTCTTGAGAACTGTGTCTAGTTATCTCAGCTGCAATAGTAGCTTCTTGATCATTTTCTTCATTCACCATTTTGAGATAATTTGGACAAACTGTGTATTCAATGCTATCTTTAAGTACATTAAAAGAATATTCATAGCACTTATAATCTCCAAGTAATTCCAGTTAGATATGCCAAGGCTTGAAGAGGTGCAGAAGTGCTAAATAGTAAAATTCTCTTTTATCAGGAGTATCACAGTTATCTGATTGATCAGTTTCCTATGATTAATCAGATAACCTTTACTATGTTTCACCAAACATCCTTCTGAAACAATCACTAGAAAACGTATCAAAGGTGATGAAATAGCCAGAGGCAGTTCTGTCAATTGTTGAAATTGCATCCGGATTATTTGAAATCCTTGGAGCTGCTTGATCTTTTATCATATTTGTGGAGCTGCTTGATCTTTTATCATATTTGTGTACTCATTTGTTACATCATTGTAGGCAGGTGTTTCTTGACAAACTGTTATTTGGGTTTCAAGAGGCACATGTTCCATGGCTTTGTTGCATAGTCCTTCTTTTCTTACTGCAGATTCTTCAAAGGTGATGAGTCGCTCTGTTTGAACCTCGTGAATTGTAGCAAGATTTGGATGTCTGCTACATCTTTGGAGTCCACTGGGCCTACTACTTATTATCGGCCACATGATGTGGTTTGACCAGGTCGATGGACACGACCCTTTTCTCCTTTCTTCCAGCAAGGGGCGGCAGTAACACTGATCTTGTTCCGTGGATTTCTAAGACAGGTACTGGTTTTCTGTAAGAAGGCCCAAATTCCTTCTTATCCGCTGTTTTTTCTCTAACTAGATCCCCAATCTTTGGAATCCAGACAGTTCTTGCTGGGACAGGTGTTTTTTTTTCAGTGGTCATTGGCTTCTGTATTGTGTTGCCAAGACTTCTTCGTGTTTCATTTAAGTCCTGCAAAACAGCCAAACGATCTTTGATATCAAAGGATTTTTGTTCTACCACTGAAGTGTGACGATCGTGGCCTTGGACAAGCATTCTAGTACCAAAAAGTATTTCATATGGAGTGATTCCACCCCGAGAATTTCTTGGCAGATTGTTAAGATTACGTTGGACATTTATTAGATGTTTGACCCACCTGTCACCCGAGCCTAATACCCTAGCTGTTATAGATTGCTTTATGTCTTGGTTTTTTCTTTCCACTACCGCATTTCCCTCAGGATGGAATGGACTTGAGTACCGCAATGCAACGCCCAAGCTGGCCATGGCTTCTTTGTAAGCTCAAAAGCTAAACGCAGGACCCTGGTCAGAATGTAGTGTGCCGATTGCGTATGTGCCGATAAAGACTCGCAAATCTTTTATAACAGTTCGGGCTTCAGCCGAGCGCTGAAGCCACATCCAAATGAATCTTGAGCATAAATCCACTGTGACCATGATATATTTATAGTTGCCATCCCTCTGTAAGGGACCACAGTGGTCCAGGTAAACGCACACGATAGTGGTTTATTAGGTCTCGGCTAGAAGCGCGCGAAGCGCATTCAGAGAACTATAGTCGTCGGCACAGCAGACGAGGGGAGACAAGAGCCGGCCACGCGCGCAGCATCGTCAATGGGAGAGGGAGAGACACGAGCATAGGATTTGGTCGCGCGCGTGAGCCAGTCACGGAGCTGCCGATGTGCATGCTCACGGCGACGGCATCTCCGCCGCGCGCCACAGCCCCATGATGAAGGTGACGACGATAACGCTTTCACTTTTGCCGGTGTTGCAGAGCCAAAAGACGTAAGCAGCAGAGTTCACGGACCACTGACGGGCTTGTTTTTTTTCTCTCGGGTCTCACCCGTCCTCAGGAGTGTCTCGCTGTGGGGACGGCAATACTTTCTCACTGTCCCCTTTTTTTATCTGCACCGCTTGCGGACTCTCATTCTGCGAGCAACCACCAGATGGCGTAAGTTACTTTGTGCTCCCGCCACTGCATTTTCCTGATGCTGCATTGCCACTGTCCTTCTCAACGGCCCAGTTCCTTATCGGCGCCCAGCACAATGGTGCGAGTATTCTAGGGGTACCACTTACTCGCCAAACCGAAAACTGCCTCAGGTACAGTGTTCTTTCCTTCTTCCCATAACTTTCTTGGCTGCATTGCTGTGTCGCGCTCCCGCCCCTTCGCAGCAGCCTCTGAACTCATGAGCTGCAGGGGGGCTGAAGCTGCCACCGGAGACTCTTATGCCTGTTCTCTGCAGCTATGTACATGCTGCTAGTGCCTCCTCTCACTGGCGCAGGAGCATTCAGTCCTGCTTCGGGTGCAGGAGCTCTACGCCACTGCCACCTGGTTCTGCTTGCCATACAGCGCTCATTTGCATGTGGTACCTTCTTGGGGCCATGTCACTCTGACCATGCGGCCTCAGGTTAATCGGGCTGGCGTGAGCCCAGTCTGTCTCTATGGTCCCACGCACCTCCTTCTTCCCACAGTGAGGTGAGTAGCCGTGGTTGCTACGCTGTTGCACTCTGGCTTTAATCCTTCACTGGCGCCGGGTGAAGGTCCGTCTCCCCTCGGGCTTCTGGGGATATCTCCACAACAGCTATTTTAACCATCCGACCACTTCCGTGCACCTGCTCTGGTTCACCTCATGACCCGGGGGCAGTCAGTTTGATGCGGGGTGGGCTCCCAGTCAGCTCCTTCATGCCTGGGGCTAGCGCGAACCATCACCAGTTAGGGTGTCTAGGCGCTGGGGGCCGTCAGGAAGATTCCATTATTTATTTTGTTGTTTGTTATATGGCGCTGCATGTAGCACACACGAACTACTGAATAACTAAACTGGAACGCCCTTTTTAAAGAACTAACGCGTCCCTTCTAATTGTATACATATTTCATTCGAAAAACATTAAATGTTGATCACTTAAAAGAGCATGATGGGGCCTGCCATCTGCTGAAGAATATGTTCATTTGGCGCTGCCGACCTGCACTTGGCAGGTACTTAGCACACACATCCTAGTGGCGCTGCCCACACTTGGCATGTAATTAGCACACACATCCTAGTGACGCTGCCTATCTCTGGCCTTTTGTCTGGCCTTTCGTGAGGCTGTCAGGTTGTGAAACTCCAGGGACTTAAATTAAATGTCTGGAGCTGGGCGGCATTGAAGAGCAAACTCTGGATGTCACTGCAGTTTCAAAGTTCCTCTTAATTCAAGACGCGGCTCACAGGTTTGCTCAGCTGTAGGATTTCGAACTGGTAGTGCATTTTGCTAGTGATACTTGCAATGGCGTGTGATAGTGCATAGGCCCTAATTCAAGAAAGGTGAATGAGTTTCGTGCACCCCTGCTGGTAAACGAGAAGAGAGCTATGTTCGACACCCCATTGGGCACTGAGGCCACTGCACATTTCTTACTACCTTTCAGGCACAAACACGTATTTATAAAAAATGCGCACTCTCTTCCAGTCTGGTGATCTCACTATGTGCTGCCTGGTGTCAACAATGAGACAGCATACATTCTCTCTCTCGCCAATAATGTGCTATAATTGTTCTTGTTCTCTATAACACTATAACAATCCTATCCAGGCCCTTACGTGACCATCATAACATGAAACTTTAACCAAACAAATATACAATGTTTACATATTTATTTACAAACAACAAAATAGGCACTTGCAAATCATCTTCATGCGCCAATACAGATTTTGTAAAAAAATTCATGCAACACATTGTCATATACAATGCCAATAACTCAAACTTGAATGCTGCGAGACCTATTGCATTGCAAATGCTTGTCTGAAATAAGAAGGGCCGTCTGCGCAGGACGTTTCACTGTTGAAACCTTTATTTGTTGGCAGATTTCACAGTCCAAAACATAGTTTCTGGTTTGTTTCCTCATGTGTGGCCACCAGTATCTCTGTTTTAATAACGATACTGTGGCGGTAACACCTGCGTGTGCAAAGGCAAGTCCTTCATGTGCTGCTAAGATTAGTCCTAATCTATCTTCCATGTTTGGAATTACTCTATCCCCCACTCCAGGGATTCGAGCAAAAGGAACACTGTTTGCATCAGTTATATATGAGTACGTGAGTGGAAAGCCTTCTGGAAGTGTTTTACAACTGTCTTTTATTGAAGCAGTGACAGCTTGCATTATTTCGCTGTCTCTTTTCGTTTTTGAATGAGTGATTGCAGCTACAGAAGCCGTTTGCACAGCTGCCTTCGCGGCTTCATCAGCCAATGAATTCCCTGCAACGTGAACGCCATCACGCTGATGACTTAGTGTATGGCTCATGTAAGTCTTTTGTAGTTCTTTCTGTAATAGAACTACTTGTTCCCAAAGCAACTTATGCTTGATTGTGCCACCTTTTGCGTCTTTGAAACCGTTTTGAACCCAGTTCTGCCAGGAATTCATTGTAAGAATGAACGCAGTAATACGAATCGCACACTATGAGTGTGGGGAATTCGAGATCGGTATTTTCAAGCGCCATCTTGAATGCTTGAAGTTCAGCTCGCTGAGCTGTACAGTCTCCTAGAGATTGTTTTTCTGCCCATGGGTCTGAATTTACCCTCACGCCAGCGACCTTTAACAATCACGCACGCACTATAGGCTTGTTTGCCCCCAATTGCGGGTTGTGCTGATCGGTCTGTATAAACTATACATCTGTAATGTTCTAAAGTCAGAATCTCAGCGGGCAGAGGACATTCGTGTTCGTATTGTAGAAATTCTTGAGTCTTCAAGTAGGGGTCAACAACGTATTTAACGTCTGTTGCAGCAAGAGAGTTAACCCATTGTATCCATCTCGGATGTAAAGCCTTTGCATTTGTAATGCTTGCTTTTGTCACTGCCTCTAGGGCAGGTACAGGCGTGATGACCATTATGCGTTTACCATGCGCGAGAGCTCTCTCTTTTGCTACTGTAGTTAGACCGCTGTGAGAATCTTTTCTGTTGAAGTGAATTTCATTTCAGCTTGTGTGTACAAGTGTGATTTATAAGCTATTGGTACCTTTTCACCTTCATTAAAGGTTAGGTACATGAATCCGCATCTCCCTGGGATGATTCTGATTACAAAGTTGCGTACGTTGTCGCGTGTTTGTAAATGTGTTTTTGTTAACATCTCTGTTTGCACTGAACACAACATTTCTGTGTGTTCTTGCGTCCAATTAGTTGGTTTGAAATCAGATTTGATTAGTTCGTAGAGAGGGTTAACTCTTTCTGCGTAATTTAAAATATAAGTTCTTCCGAAAATCAGGAAACCTAGAATTGACTAAGTTTTTCAGCGTTTTTGGAGGTTGGAGCAGCACACATTTCTCTAGAAAGTTTGCTGCCAGGCTATTGCCCTCACTTGAAAGTTCGCATCCTAAGAATTTTCACGTTGAGGTCGGCAATTCGAGATTTTTTAAAATTGAATTTGTACCCTTCAGATGCGAAACCAAGTATTATCGTGTTCACTCTGTTCAAGTGCCTGTCCAAATCATCATCTGTAAGATAAATGTCATCGACATAAGATAAAGCCTCATCATCATACGTTTGTAGTAACTCTGTTACTCTGGCTGAAAATAACACTAGACTATTCTTGAATCCTTGGGGGAGAAGGCACAAATGACGCTGTGTCCCCATTATTGAGAAAGCGATCAAGTTCCTGCTTTCTGGTGCAATGTTTTGACTGAAGAAACCGATGGAAATATCTAAAGTGGTTTTATATTTTTTGTGCACAATGTTATTCATCCATGCTGCACTGTGTGCATTTGGTACTGCAAAAGCTTTGCAACAAGAGTTTAAATGTCTGTAGTCCAAAACAAGACGATATGTATTGTCTGGTTTGGAGACAGGAAACAAAGTATTGTTCATGGACGAGGTGCATGTTTCAATCACCCCTTGGTATTCAAGTTGATCTAAGATCTCCCTGACCTGTTTTTTAACTTCCTGTCTAACAGGAAATTGCTTTTACATTGTTGGTTGAGTTTTCAACTGGATTTTATGATGAGGAGAATCCTCATCCCATCCCACATGATTTTTATATAATGCTGGAGCCTGGGCCACAGCCCATTTTCTGGTATAGGTGTATTTTTTATGAATTGGAATATGATTTGAGAAGGTTGGCATAATGATGTCTTCGCCATGTGGGCACTCCCTGACAAATTGAGGTGGCCAGTCTTTTTCAGCTAGAAGAATGTCATAACCCTTAGAGAGCTTCTCCCAAAAGGGTGATTTTATTTTCCTAGTTATGTCCCCCTCCATCCGGAGCGTTACTTCATATAACTTACGGGGTACACTAACCCTGGTGTCGGCAGTCTCAACTTGAATGCATTCATTCAAGTCCACTGTCTCCAGATGATCCTTCAGTATCCTGTGAGCTATGGTAATTTCTGCTGCGCTGTCCAGCATTGTCTGAGCCCACTCCCCGTTCTTGAGTTGCGTCCTCAGGATCCTCGGCATGTCTGAATTTTAGACCTGCTACCTTCTTTTTGGTGAATTGTGGTTTCTTATTTTTTGGAAGGTGTTGATCGTCTTTGGACTTCACGCGTTCTTCTTTGTGTTCTGATTGTCCTCTTCTTTCGGACTTCTGCGAGGAAGTCTGAAAGGTAGGAGAGGAACGTGTATCAGTATCTTGATATCTATCAGGTTTTCTCAAATTATCCCTATTTCTGAGGTTATACCTCTTTTCAGAGGGCTACTGTTGAGGAGACCTTCCTCTGGACTGAGAACGCTTCTCTTTAGGAAATGTCTCTTTAGTCTTCTCACACTTCTTTTTAGGAGTAGTTAGATTATTTGTAATAAAGACTTTTTCAGTATTTTCTGTCAGTTGGGGTTTTACTGATTTCCCACCCAAGCTTTCTCTACCTAGTTCATCATAGGATTTTTCAATAATTCTAGCAAGTTCATACAGTTGCTCAGTAATATCAAGTTCTTTTAATTTTTGGCGGATTGCCACGGATGCTGCTTCATCTTTAATGTTAGCTAATAATATAGCCGAGATCTGTTTGTAATCTTTTAGTAATTTCATACCAAGATTCAAGGCAGGTTCTGGTCCATATTCATTTTGAATCTGCTTCAGGACGTCTGGTATTACTGAGGTTCTGTAGCGATCCGAACCCGTGTTTTCAGTATCGTAGTACTGACACGATTTTGGTGCCAGTGAACCGTAAATGATCCATTGTGTATGTGGCAGTGTTTTCGCTGTGCTACTAGCATGGATACACTGAGAAATAGGGCATTCTGTTCAACACACACAGCATCCATTTTAGATATGGCGTCCATTTTGTCTCTTGCCCTCACATAGTCAATGGACGAACGTTGACCCCAGCTGAATCACCTTGTTAGGGAAACGTAGGCTTTAGTGCAGGAAGGCTGATGCTGCGTGACTTGGCAGAAGTTGCCTCCCTTGCCTAAAGCCAGTCCTGTTATACTGGTTCTCGTGTTCGTTGGCCTGATCACGATTAGGAGGCCGAAGACAGTAGCCGTGCCCGTTTTATGACCCACAAGCATCTCTTTTCCTGCTTTTTCATCTTCTACACCTGGCTCTGCTCCTTTCCTTCCGGGCTTTTACTATGGGGAGGGAACATTATTTACGATGAGGCGGATCGATCTATGAATAGAAAACTGACATTAAGACTTGATCGAATACTGGAAACTTGCAAATAATTATCGTTGGTATATGTTTATTGTTTTATTTGGGATACCGGGCCAGGCACGAAAGATATTTTAACAATGTTGCCTAAAGTCATTTTCCATGTATATAAGGAGCGACCCACTTTGTACAATTCGAACAGTCTCCTAGAATCAGCCTTTGTGTGGTTCCTGTGACTTCTGTATCCCTGCAGTAATTAAACCTTGGTCTCTGAAGCCACCATCAAGAAGCCCGTGTCTCTGTTTATTTGTGCACCGAGACAGGGAGGAACTCAGGGGTCTTTTGGGTGTTGTTTCCCTGACACCTCTGGACTCGAAAAAGTCCGGAACCTCATTTGGCGCCCAACGCGGGGCGACGTCAACTGGTACCGGTCCAAAGCCCGAAGATTTCGAGGAGCTTCGTGTGAAGATTCTGGAGGGAGGTACCCCGCTTCATTGATCCCTGCATGTCGTAAAAGTGGCCCGACGATCTCTTCCACGAGGGTTCCCGTTCCCAGATGGCTACAGAGGACCGCTGCCCTGACTGTCGCCCTGTCTTGGACCTCAGGTGCAGACCGTAGTACGGCAAGACGTAGACGGGTTCTCCTTGGTGACGTCTTCGACATTTCAGTTAAGTGTTAAGTGGGTCACACCCAGTTCGCTTGTTTTGGATACTCTTGGTTGCTTTTGTAGATTATCACTGGTTGCTCTTGTCAAAGATAATCTTTGGTTTTTAGTATTGGTTCATTTGGATGCTCTTGATAGGCCTAAGTTCTTTGCACATTTGGTTAGAATATTGTCCTTAGTTTGTAATGGCTAGTCGTAGTAATTGTTTCCTGTCCTGGTTAAGTTGCAACAGGGATTCCAGGTTGGAGGACTCGTGTCCGGTTCCTCCAATTGGAACCCCAACGTATGAGCTCTACTGTAAACATGGTGTGGGTCCTATCACTTACAATGAAGTGTGGGTCCGATACACCAAGAAAGAAGGTGTCCTTAGTTGGCCACCACATGGTAGCTTCGAAACTGAAATTCTAGATAACCTGCAAAAGAAATTATTTAAGAAGAAAGCCCGGCCGGCAATGTTTGATTCTTTTCGTTTTTGGCGTAAGGAAGCCAGACAGAGAGAAATAAGAAAAATGAAAAAGGAACAGAAAGAGAAAGGTTCGACTTTAATACAGTCTGCTAGGCAGTTGCATGTCAACGAGACAGAAAAAGCAATAGAGGTAGCGAATAGAGAGCATAATTTGGCGATTGACAAGTGCTACCCTGCCTTGCCATAGTGTCCTGCTAAGCCAGCAGAGGACCCCGAAAAGGATCCCCTGTTGTCTTATCTTTTGAGATCACCTCCACCGTGTGCACAGGGTGTTACGGCACCACAGTTGCCACCTGTTGTACAACCGGCTGTTGGTCAGCCTGGAATAGTTGTTCCTCCTCTCTTGATCCAAGCTCCTGTCCTTCCTGTGGTCAATGTTCCTCCAGCACCCCCTCTTCCTGGGTTGCCTATTCCGCCTGTGCCTGTCGTTTCGCAAACTACTTTGCCCGCTACTCCTACCCTTACAATTTCATCTGCTCCAGCTTCCTTGTCCCCGACCTCTGTAAACATTCTGACTCCGCTTTCTGTTCGTCGGAAAATAACTGACTCTGTAACTAATATTTTAACCCCTTTTTACAGGTCTTTAATTAAGACCCCCGTTTCTGACTCTACACAGAGACGTAGTCAGCTTCCTGGTCCCCAGGAACGAGAAATGTTAGATTCGACAGCTCTTAGGTGGGTTTCGAAAACTGTGAAGTACGATGCACAAAAGGTGTTGGATACGTTTATACAATGGAATGAACCAACTCAGCGATACGTATTTGATGTGATGTGTTCCCTTTTGCGTGAGGAATGGGATGATGATTACTTGGATTCAGTTCCCGCTGATTTGATATATACTCAGCAAAGATTCGCTGCAGGAATGATAGTGGGTCCGGACGTAAAGGAAGCGATAGAGCTGATTTTAGCATACAGGTCTGATTCTCCTCTTCGATCACCAAGGGACTCAGATGGCTCTCCGATTACTAGGGAGAAGCAAGGTCAGTATCCGATGAGGGAAGTTCCGCCAATATGGCGCGAAGCAGTTCAAGCTAATGCGAATCTTGGTATTCAAGCAGCTCCAGCACAGTTTCAGAGAGTGTGGATACACATTCCGTGGAAACGGGCTGAAGTTTTAGCAGTATAACAGACACTGCCAGACCCGCGTAAGAATCCTGCTGGTTATTATAAAGAGTTGACCCAGACAGTTCAAGCTTGTGTCATGAATTTGGCAGACATTGAGATGCTTTTCGGCAATGTAGTGCCACAACCTATTTGGGCCAAAATTCGCCATGAGGATCATCAAGTTGCCTTAGGAGGTGATTGGCCAGCTATTGTAGCGGCAGATGCACAACAAATTGGTGGTGCTAAACCTGAGCCCCTGATCGCTGCTTTGCCTGACAGAATAATCAATCTGATGAAAACTCTGATGCCGGCGTTACGTGTCAACTGGGATAAATTATCAGCATGCAAGCAAAAGAAGGATGAAAGTGTCTCTGATTTCTTCACCAGATTTGAAGAGACTTTCGTAGACCACAGTGGTCAAGATATGAGTACTGAGGGAGGCCAGAAATTGTTTGTCGACAAGTTTGTGTTTAATTTATTGCCTAAAGTAAGTAATAAGTTGAAGGATTCTGAGAGTGCATGGGCGGTATCGACGACAGCACAGATACTTGCAACTGCTCAGTATTACGAAAATAGAGAAAAAGAAGAGAAGGAAAAGTCAGAGAAGAAGACGAAAGACTTGAAAACTAAAGTTCTTTTGCAACAGGCGTATCCGCCTCGCTCGAATCAGTCAGATTCACAGCAGCGACCACAGTTTCAGAAACAGCCACAGTTCCAGCAAGGAATGTCCCAAAGGTTTGATTATGGTATTCCACGACAACAGTGTGAAATCAGTGTGCCTATTGTAAAAAGGAGGGTCATTATAAGAATGAGTGTCCAGTTCTGCATCCACAAACTAGTAGTGTCCCCGCTCCGAGAGGCCGTGGTGGTTTCATGCAAGCACCTAGAGGCAGAGGACGCGGTGCTGTGCCTCCACAGGCTGATCGTTCCTCTAATTATTTTGATCAGCAGAATGTGCCGTCGGGTAGATCTCAACAATACCATGTTGAAGATTATTATGAGGATAATGGAGAAGTACAGCAAAGTGAGTACTAGGACAGCCATAGGCAAAGAGAGGGAGTAGTATCAGTTCCAGTCGATCAGAGTGGACCTTATGTCGCAGTAGCTACATCAGGTGTGATTGAACCGTTTCTGTTGGATACTGGTGCGGCAAAAAGTTCAATTATGCATGCAAAACTCCCTGGCGCACCTTTGTCTGGCTTAACCAACATTTCGGTAGGATTCTCAGGCGCCCCTGTTCACAACCCGGTTTCTGGTCCTTTGTCCATTTCTGTTGGACCATGTCATCTAGAAGCACCCCTTATTCTAACGACTGGTTGTAATGAGAATCTGCTTGGTCTAGATCTGTTAAAACGCCTGCATGCGACATTGTACTGCTCTCCTTCAGGAGTACAGCTCACGTTGGGTAAGAGAGTGATCTCTCCAATGTATTTGTCAATGGATAAGCTCCCACCGGAGCTGCGTTCTCTCCCTGATACTCTTTGGGCAACTGGTCCTAACGATGTAGGTCTTTTGGAAATTCCTCCTTATGTGGTGAGTTTGAAGGCGAATGTTAGATTTCCACGAATCCCACAGTATCGAATTTCAAATGAAGGTGAACGTGCGCTTTTATTGATCGTGCAGGACTTGATACAGAAAGATGTGATAGAAGAAACTAGAGGAAATGTATGCAACAGTCCTGTTTTGCCGATTTTAAAACGCACTGATCCTTCCAAACCTCCAGTCTACAGATTAGTGATTGACCTTAGAGAGGTTAATAAAATTGTGGTTCCGCAATTCCCTGTGGTCCCGGATATCACTGCATTACTGACATTAATTCCTGCTTCAGCTACGTGGTTTTCAGTGATTGACTTGAAGAATGCCTTTTTCAGCATTCCGATAGCCGAAGACAGTAGGGATATTTTTGGTTTGTCCTTAGGTGGTCGTAGCTTCAGATTCAAACGCGCTCCACAAGGCTATTGTGAGAGCCCTTCGATTTACAGCCAAGCACTAAAAAGTCATTTAGATACTTTCGTACTTCCTCCTGGTGCTGCTCTTATTCAATATGTGGACGATCTCTTAGTGACTGCTGATGACGAGGAAACATGCAAAACAGCTACAATTTCGTTGCTGCATCATGTATCAGACTTACATCACAAGGTGTCACCTTCTAAACTGCAATATTGTTGCCAAGAAGTGACCTATTTAGGTCATCTTTTGTCAAAAGAGGGAAGAAGGTTGACCCCAGAGAGAATTAAAGCAATTTCACAGATGACTGTACCAAGCACACAGAGAGAAGTGCGTGCGTTTTTGGGTATTACGTCATATTGCAGACAATGGATCCCAAATTTTTCTCTTATGGCAAAACCATTGGTGGCTCTGACTGGAAAAGGTGTTCCGAGTCCTTTGCCATGGTCTGATGAATGTCAGCAGAGCTTCTCTGATTTGAGTGATGTGTTGTGTTCAGCACCTGTGTTGGGTACTCCTGACTACAGTAAGCCGTTAACACTATATGTCCACGAAAGAGAGGGTTGCGCGTTGAGTGTTTTGACGCAACAATTCGGTGACAAGCAACGACCTTGTGCATATTTCTCATCGACATTAGATCCGGTAGCCAGAGCATTGCCAAGTTGTTTGAGAGCTACAGCAGCAGCTGCAGTGTCCATTCGACAGTCTGCTGGATTGGTCATGAACAATATGTTAGTAGTCATGGTTCCACATGCCGTGGATACACTCATGAATCGAACGAAAACTCAGCACCTCACCAGTGCTAGACTATCAGGCTATGAGCTGACGCTTTTGGCAAGTCACATTCAGATTAAGCGATGCAGCATATTGAATCCAGCAACACTGTTGCCGACTACTCAGGAGTCGAGTGATTTGGAACCCCATGATTGTTGCTTCAGAACTGAGGAAGAGACAAAAGGACGGATTGATTTAAAAGATACTCCATTACTAGATCCAGATGGTATTTTGTATGTGGACGGATCTTGTTTTAAACTTCAGAATGGTGATGTGACTAGTGCGTACGCAGTTACGACTTTGAGCACGATTGTTGAGACTGCAAGAGTGAGTCAGAATTCTGCCCAAGCTGCAGAATTAATTGCATTGACGAGAGCGTATGTTTTAGCTGAGGGAAAGAGAGTGAATGTGTTTACTGATAGTCAATATGCCTTCGGCGTGGCGCACAGTTTCGGTCGTTTGTGGAAGGAAAGAGGTTTCTTTACGCCCCATGGGACTAAGATCCAACATGGACAATTAGTCAATGACCTGTTGGAATCTCTGACCTTACCAAAGGAAGTTGCGATTGTGAAATGCAGTGCCCATCGAAAGGTTACGGATGACGTTGGTCGTGGGAATGCGTTCGCAGATGAGGTCGCTAAGGAGACGGCCAAGAATATGATGAGTCGAATGTATGTTGAAATGTCTGCAAGATGGATTGCTGAATCAGGGATGTGCGAGAATACGATTGAAAGTGTAAAGGCAATCCAGAATGATGCTACTGAAAGTGAGAGGAATGCATGGAAGGAGAAAATGGGTAAATTGGATTCGAATGGATGTTGGATTGATTTGTCAGAACATCAGCGATGGATGTTGCCTGATGCGTATCTACTTGCGGTGGTTACGATGGCATATGGAATAGCGCACATCAGTACAAAAGGTATCAGTAGGATGTTAGCCCCCGTATGGAAGAATGATGGGATTGCTAAGTGTGCGGAGAGAGTGGTGAAAAATTGCATGGTATGCCTGATGCATAATCCTGGCAAGGGAACCCCAACCCAAGCTGGTCATTTTGCTCCCCCTTCTTGTCCCTTTGAATGATCCAGTTAGATTTTATCCACATGGACAGGTGTAATAACCTCAAATATGTCCTAGTGGTAGTCTGTGCATTTTCGAGATGGATTGAAGCTTATCCGTTAAAGGATAACACTGCCCTGTCCACTGCCAAAATCCTCCTCAAAGAATATTTCCCTAGGTACGGCATGCCACGGATTGTATGGTCGGACAATGGAAGTGAGTTCGTAGGGAAAGTTATGCAAAGTGTGTGTGCAGGTTTGGGAATAAAGCAAAAATTCCACAGTGCGAATCATCCACAGTCAGCAGGTTTGGTTGAGGGGTACAATGGTACCTTGAAGCTGAAACTTGCTAAAATCCAAGCTTCCACTGGTTTATCTTGGCCAGATGCACTGCCTTTGGCCTTACTGTCTACCAGAGCGACTGTACACTCTCGAGTAGGGCTTAGCCCATATGAGATTGTGTTTGGTCGCCCTGCTAATGTTTGGGGAGTTCCGAGGCCCAAGGAATTCAATCGGATTGAATATCCAATGTTGATTGATTACCTTTTTGACCTGACTGCTAAATTGAGTCTTATTCATCAACAGGTATTTGAAACCTTGCCTAAGCCGCCAGAGGGTCCAGGACACGCACTGAAACCCGGGGACTTTGTTCTCGTAAGGAATTTTGGACGAACCCGAAACC
This sequence comes from Lissotriton helveticus, assembly GCF_964261635.1. Lineage (NCBI taxonomy): Eukaryota > Metazoa > Chordata > Amphibia > Caudata > Salamandridae > Lissotriton > Lissotriton helveticus. Next base: position 462,118,846 of record NC_136062.1, read on the forward strand.
TTCAGCCAAGATTTGTTGGTCCTTTTCAAGTGCTCCTGGCCACAAAAACTGCTGTACGCCTGTCCGGCAGGAAAAATTGGGTGCACGCTACCCATACGAAGCGTGTGCCTCTCCCACTCCCCTATGACAATTGGGTTAGACAGGGAATTGGTGTTTCCGAGACCGAACCTGTTCCTAGGCTTGTCCCTTTCAGCGATGCAGAGTATACAACGGACAGACAAACTGAAACACAGAACTCTGACACCGCACCAGAAACTGTTTCTTTGAACCTTGAACAGAGCACTGCCCAAAGCGAACAATTGCCACCTGTGGATTTGAACATTGCTGCATCTTCAAATCCGTTGTTTCGAGATCAGACACAACCTGAATAATTCTGTTACAACTTGCGTTCTCATTCTATGAACCGATAACATTGCATAAGTACTTGTCTATTTGAAAACTGAGTGATCTTACCATATTCTTTTCAGTCAGGAAGTTTTGCGCATGAATTTTTTGTTTTCTTAACCTTGCCATCTGGGTTGCCGTAGGGTCGTAACGTGTGCCTAGTTTTAACTTGCAGGGGACCAGACACAAGGTCGGTTTCTTCTGTTTATTTTGGGAACTCCCAGGGAAGACAGAGGCATTTTTTAACAGGTACAAATCATCCGATTGCGAACGGCTGTAGAAGATGGAGCTTCCTGAACTGCGACGAGTTAACGTTCTCAATACTCGCAAGACAAAATTGTATAAAATTCTGCATAGCAAATGTTTCATAATGCAATGTGCTCTGACATTTTTGACTGCTTTAATAACTTTGGTGGGCGGAATTGTTTTCGGTATCCAGTTAATTTTTGCACCGGTTACATCTACAGTACCTCCCAATGTTTCTGTTTCTCCGACTATTGTTTCTCTTCATTCTTTTCACCCTTTTCCTGCACATGAGCAAGCTCGACGCTCTGAGTTTATAAATAACACTTTCATTCAGCTCTTGCACCAACACCAACTGGTAGTAAATACAACAAACTGCTGGGTGTGCGGTCTGATACCACATACCATGGACAAAGGTATCCCCTATCTGGTTCTGCCCTTTAGTTATAATGGATCATTTTGGGCATTTCAGACCATGTTCGTTTATGCTCTTGAGTCCTATCCCCCGCGACCTCCGCGTTCCACTAGGTATAACTCTGCTAATAGAGCCTTGGTGAAGGGAATTACTGACATGATCAGTGATGTCAATAACACTCCGTTTATTCCCAAGGATGAGTTGCGAGTTTACATGGGTTGGAATGCTACGGAGTATGGCATTAGTTTGGGTGAGAACAAGCGTAAGAGCTCGACTCTGATTTAGGTCGTACCCCACCAAGGTCAAGTCTGTTTGCAAGGGAATGGGAGAAACCCGAGAGCTCGGCTAGGGAAGAGTGACTGTACTGAAACGTATGTTTTTCCAGCACAGTTTTCCCCTGCATTCTTAGCTGCTAAGGGTACCTATTTTGTCTGCCAAGACAGAGCATATACATGGCTGCCGGCTGACTTTTCAGGCTCCTGTTATATTGCCCGACTGTTACCTCCGACATACACTGCTGCACCGGATTATCACAAGACTAGAGTTGTGAGAGGTGTCTTCGACAAAGAAGATACTGCTGGCCAAGAAGCAGGAGATTTTTTTAAGGGTTTCCTTCCGTTCTGGGGCCCATGGCCAATAGTAGGAACTTGCGTCAACTAACACGGGTAGTTGAATCCACTATTACTGAAACTGCCGGTGCCCTTAGTAACCTGACAGCTGACCTCCAGGCGGATCGCCTCATGACGTTGCAGAACCGTATGGTTCTTGACGTAATACTTGCAGATCGAGGTGGAGTATGTAAGATGATCCAATCGAGTTGCTGTGTTTTTATTCCTAATAATGCTCCAACAGTGTACGAGGCCATTTCTAAGTTACACAAGATCGCTGACTCTATTCACGTAGATTAAGGTGATTGGTCGTTGATGGGATGGCTTTGGAATCTGTTATCTGCATGGGGATGGAAGGTTCTGATGGTCATTGGTGTTGTGTTGGTGTTCCTATTCTCATGCTGTCTCGTTGTTCAGTGTGGTCCTGCCTTATGTGGCCACTGTGCCGCAACATGCGTAAGAAGGCCGCCTGTTGCGGGAGAGACGTTACGAGATAGAATGATGCTCCAGCACCATATCAGTGACTTAATGAATATAGAGATAGACTCTGACATAGAGTGAGTTATTGCCTATGTAAGGGCAAAAGGACGGTCTGAGGTTCTGTAGCGATCCGAACCCGTGTTTTCAGTATCGTAGTACTGACACGATTTTGGTGCCAGTGAACCGTAAATGATCCATTGTGTATGTGGCAGTGTTTTTGCTGTGCTACTAGCACGGATACACTGAGAAATAGGGCATTCTGTTCAACACACACGGCATCCATTTTAGATACGGCGTCCATTTTGTCTCTTGCCCTCACATAGTCAATGGACGAACGTTGACCCCAGCTGAATCACCTTGTTAGGGACACGTAGGCTTTAGTGCAGGAAGGCTGATGCTGCGTGACTTGGCAGAAGTTGCCTCCCTTGCCTAAAGCCAGTCCTGTTATACTGGTTCTTGTGTTCGTTGGCCTGATCACGATTAGGAGGCCGAAGACAGTAGCCGTGCCCGTTTTATGACCCACAAGCATCTCTTATCCTGCTTTTTCATCTTCTACACCTGGCTCTGCTCCTTTCCTTCCGGGCTTTTACTATGGGGAGGGAACATTATTTACGATGAGGCGGATCGATCTATGAATAAAAAACTGACATGAAGACTTGATCGAATACTGGAAACTTGCAAATAATTATCGTTGGTATATGTTTATTGTTTTATTTGGGATACCGGGCCAGGCACGGAAGATATTTTAACAATGTTGCCTAAAGTCATTTTCCATGTATATAAGGAGCGACCCACTTTGTACAATTCGAACAGTCTCCTAGAATCAGCCTTTGTGTGGTTCCTGTGACTTCTGTATCCCTGCAGTAATTAAACCTTGGTCTCTGACGCCACCATCGAGAAGCCAGTGTCTCCGTTTATTTGTGCACCGAGACAGGGAGGAACTCAGGGGTCTTTTGGGTGTTGTTTCCCTGACACCTCTGGACTCGAAAAAGTCCGGAACCTCATTACCGCCATAGATGGAATACCATGTGTTTTTGTGTAGATTGAAGAAAAGACTGTACCCAAAGTGTCATAGTCCTCCATGTGTGGTGCGATCCCCATTGGTAAACAGATTGTTAGAATCTTGTGTTTCTCATGAGGTGTTCTATCGGGAAATACTGCCTCTATTTGAGTAATTTTTTGAGCTAACCAGAATGGAATGTGTTCCCTCTTTGCGGGTAATTTACGAATGACTGATTGTATGGACTGTGGTGTAATTTTGTTTGTGTTCCCCTGGTTAGGGGTGTGTTGTGGAATCCTTATAGCAGGTTGGACTGTTAATGTCCGCATGACATATTGAACCAATTGTCTATGTATTTTTATTAATTGTTTTAGCTGAGCTAACAGTTCTACATCTGTCATTCTTTCAATGTCAGGATGTGGTGTATAGCTGGCAGGTACCGGCCATGTCGCTCCTTGTCTAGCTAGTGGACCGAGCCTGGTAATGTGATTTTGATGTTGTAGGGCGCCTTTAAACCAGAGCTGATGCTCTTGGTATGTTAATGGAATTTCCACATCCTCGAAAGGAATGTATTCCACTGAAGGTTCCTCTACTTTGTAGAAGTGGAACTCATGTGTTACTGGAGTTGCTGTAGGAAACAGAATCCATGAATCAAATACCTCTGTTTGCCGATATTCGTGTGCCTCTATACCAAAGAATACTCTACTAGCTCTTGATGATACGCCATTTGTTATAAGCTTTATAGTCATAGTTTTCCTCACATTTTCCGGGATGATTCTAGCATCCGCGTTGTCCTCAGTAAACCCTGTTGTAGGAACTGGGGTCACCAGTTCCTCGGGGGGTGGGGGGGTGGGGCGTGGGGGCAGCTTGGTGCGAGCAGGCAGGCACCCGAAAGCTTAGGTGTTAAGTGACCATACAGCACACACATCCACTGAGGCTGGATATGCACACAATGACTGACGCCACACCAGTGAGGTTGAGTAAAAATCAATTAGTTTTTATCTAGATTAAGGTTCAGGGTGATCAATAATCAAGACATCAATAACTAATCACAGTATTTTATCACGGGAGTGAAGGGGACAGTCCAATAATCAATGTAGCATATCGCAATAACCCTGTCATGAAAGAAATAACGTTTCTTTACACAGCAGTAAACATTTCAGTAGGTAACTGTAGGCTTTCAGGAAATGTGGCACTAAGCAGGAGTAACCATTTCATTGAAGGTATAAAATTTCATAAGACAGAAGAAAACCTTTCTTTACTCAGGAATAATCATTTCATTGCTCAACTGAAGGCATTCAGGAAATATGGGATTAGGCAGGAGTAAAGGCATTGCATCAAGGGTCAGGCAACATCTCCTTATGCAGTAGAACTATTATTTCATCATGTAAATAAACCCTTCCTTAGAGAAGCAGTAGACCCATTTGTGTAAATGGCCAGGCAACATTTCATCACAAAGCCTAGGTAACTAATTCATCTACACAGAACTCATTTATCAACTCATTAGGTAAAACAGCCATCTCAATAGGCAACCGCAAATCACTGATATAGCAGGGGACTGCAAATATGGGACTCAGTTCCAGCTTAAAGGTGGCCAGTAGCACTATGGTCACCAATAGGGCCTTGGCCCTGTCCAGGAAGTTCTGGGGGTACAATGGGGGCCAACAGGGCCCAGCAACAGTCTTCCCCAGGGAAGGGGCGAACCCGGGCCTCCTCCGGAATTCCGCCTTCCTCCCCGGGGGTTACCTCAGTCTTCGGGCCGCTCCGGGCCCCTTGCGACGGCGTCTCGTTGGGAGGGCCCTCGGTCTTCCCAGAGCCCTCCGGTGATGCGGTGGCCTGTTCCCGGGCCTGTGATGACGTGGGCGGCCCGGGAACCAATTAGGTGCGATTCCGGTGGGCGCGGCGGCCTCAGCCTATTGCTGAGCGGCGCCAGATGGGGGGCGTGGCCCGGGACACTGCGTCCCCTGTCACGTGATGCGGACAAGGCGTCAGCGGCCTAGCGGGGCCTAGTGGGGCCTACTCGGGATTCCGGCTGCCCTCTCCTGACACGGGGGCCGCCGCGGGGGTCCAAGCAGCAGCCAGGCCCACTCGAAGGGAAGCGCCAAGGTCACGACGGCGACAGTAAAGATCCGACCCCCTCAGACGTCCCAGGGGGCACAGCGGCACTCCTTTCCTGCGGCGCCGGGCTGCGACTGTGAGTTCCCGGCAGGGGAGACCCCGCGGAGACAGCAGCGCTTCAGTCGACACAGCGCTCGATGGGCAGCAGCGCTGTAGCAGGCACAGGGTGCAGGGATCCAGCGCTTCTCCAAAGGCACTGAGGGGATGTTAGAACTGGCTATTTCTGGTAGGCTAAGGCTGACGCCAAAGCCAGGCAGAATCCACCATTCTAGTCAGGGCAAGGCAGTCACACGCCAAGATAACCCCTGCTCACCCCCTTGGTAGCTTGGCACGAGCAGACAGGCTTATCCCGGAGGCAATGTGTAATGCATTTGCGCACACACACACAACAGCAACAACATCCTAGGCACACCACAAAAGGAACTTCACACAAGGTTATACAAAAATAACTTCTGTATTGTCAAAACACATCAGATAGAAATCACACATGTACATTGTGCCAACTGGCACAGGGAATATTCACAAGGGATTATGTACAGGACAGGGCCACATGGGCCACTGTCAGAATCAACACTTTTAGAACTTAGAATACTGTTAGAAATAGCAAGTTGTAGAACATAGAATAATAATCACTTTAGCACACAACCAGTAACTACACACTACGCAATCCTAATAACCATAGGCCTAGATCACGCATGGACACATAACCTCTCTAGTATAAACTCTACTAGGCAAAACCCAACCACCTAAGAATAAAATACACTTAGGGATATAAGCAAGAACACATTACACATGATGCATCACAACATTCAGCGGTGTAAGAACAAGGCACATGATGCATCAAAACACATTCAGAGGTGCAGGAAAGAAAATCACATGATGCCTAAAAACATTCAGAGGTGTAAAAACAAGGAAGACACATGATGCCTAAAAACATTCAGAGGTGCCAGAACACAACTCAATAGCGCAGAAACACATGATGCCTAAAAACATTCAAAGGTGCAGGAAAAACCACACATTTGCGCAAAACTACATAAGCCACCACCTGTGGCAATCCCTAGGCCAACTGGCCTTGTTGGGGCTAGGACGCCCTGTGTCCAAAAGTCAGGGGCCTAAACGTGGCAGCTGCCCACGAAGTGCTGGGCAGCTGTGAAGACAGTGATGGGGCCAATGCTGGAGCCTAGCAGGCTCTGTACAAATGATGGGCCAACCGGTGGAGCCCTCCAGGCTCTAAGCTACGCATGTCCCCTGGAGCCATATAGCTCTAAAGATTACTGGGGCTTCGGGGCCACAGGGCTCTGTACCCACATGTGCTAGTTACAATCAAACATAAGCGAGGTGGGCTCTCGCAATTGAACCTACAACAGCGCAATCACCATGCGCACTCGGGATTAAATAAACGGGGTGGCACCCGTAATCAAAACGAATTAAAATGCGGGAAAATAGGCAGGGTAGGCTCCTGCCATCCCAGGGCAAGTAAAAATAAAGCCCTTTCCCACAAGCTAAGGGGGCAGAGTCCATCAAGTCCCCAAGGCAGAGACTCCCATAACAAAGGGGTCCCAGCATCAAGCAGGGGATCCCAGGAAAAGGTCTCCAGAGTCCAGGACATCAGCAGTCCATCAGATATCCAGGGGCTGGGCAGGGCCCAGGGAGGCAAGCCTTCCCCTGGGCCCAAGCAGCAGCACGCCCCTGGCAGGATTCAAGTCAGAAACAAGAACATTTTGTAAGGGGACACAGCCCCTTTTTATACATAAAAAAACCTTTCTCTAAAGGTGCAAGGTGGGGGGGAAAACCAGGCGCAGCTGCTTTGGGAGCACCCTGGATGTGCTCAGCCCCTCACTCTATTCACTGGTAGGGCAGGGTCATCAGTCGCACCACAGGGGGCGGAGCCAGCATTGTGGCAGGCAGGCACAGCCCTATTCACTCCCAGGTGCTATCTCCTCCCACCACTCTAGTTGCAGATGCAGTCATTCAACCAAGGGCTGACTCAGACAACCTCCTGGGGGCTCCCCAGCCCCTGTCACCCTCAAACCAGACAATCAATCCACAAGCAGGCCCAGGCACACTCCTGGAGCCAGGCTCCAGCCAATCACGTGCCAGCAGACTCACTACACACGCACACCCATGTCTAGAAGTGGCACTTCCACACTAGACACATTCATGCCACATACATCATTACGCAGCATTCAATCTCACGAGTTCGCACATACCAAACTCGACCCTGCACTCCCCACACATCAGGAACTACCATGGTCACACATATTCCCCATGCAATCCTATGGGAGGGCAGGTCACTCACCACACATACACAGAGAGCTCACGCACTTTACACTGTACCACAGTAAAAAAGTGCGCAAAGGCCTAAAATCACCAACACCAGGTTCCAGAAACAGGCAAGGAAAAAGCAAAACGTTTCGGGGTGAACCTGCCAAAAGGGCCAGGTCCAACATAACCCCCTTCCAGCCAAAACGCAGGGTAGACCAATCACTCCACCGATGGGCTTCCCTGCTTTGAGCGACAGAACACGGACACGGGCCCGCACGGCAGGGACACCCTCCGGTTTTTCGCCACTCTGAACCCACATGTATTTCTCTCAACAAGAGCTCTCTGGCATAACTAGAATACCCCACTGGTACTCTCTAGTCATCCACGGCCAGGACCAGGCCCTAGGCCATCCAAATGTCACAGGTCCTGACCACTTCACAGAGTGGGGGACAGTAACCCCTGGCACACAATAGCCATTCTACACTCTCCCTCTCAGTGTAGCTACAACTACCACTGATCCTTCAACCTAGGGACCATACCCTCAGGCTGACCAGAGGTCACGGGCAAGAATGCCCCACCCTACCTCTACTTCTGGGGTTCCGCACCCTCCCAGGGAAGCACCCACCAGAACACAACTCTGACACCCGATCAGGACCTCACTCCATCAACTGGTCTACCACCTGGGATATGGAAACTATTTCACTTCGGAGGTACAAAGCACACAGCACAGTCCCTCTTCAAGTAGGTGGGGGGACACAGCACACAGCAAAGTGCCCTTTCCTCTACCTTAGTAGAAACAACAAACTGCAGGTGAGCCCCAGATCACACAGCAAGGGCAGCCCCCTCAGTCTCTTCAGCTGATCTACTTTGGCAGAGATTCCTTCTTGACCTGGAAGTTCCCTAATCTCCCAACCTAGGATCTAAACCCTCAGGTTGCACCGGGGTCAGAAGTAAGGACACCGTCCCTCTGCACCCCCTTCCAGAGTTCTGCACCCTCCCACCTTGGAGCGGTACCCCTGGAAGCCAAAAACCGGTCAGGACACTGATTACAGATGCCCTTCCCTCCAGGTCACGCAGAACCTGAACCTGGCCTCCCCCCTCCTCGGGGAACGACCTCCAGAGGCCCCAAAAATGATCAAGCACTCTGGACGGTCAAATGCCCAGTGAACCAGGACTTCTGCACCCTCCACTTAGGAGCGGTACAGCCCAACACCAGGACCGCCGGAGTTCTGGTTACAGACACTCCCTGTCCTCTAGACACAGGAAGATCCTCCTCAAATGACCTATAAGTAAGGCCTAGGCCCCTGACCTGGTGCTCCCTTAGGGAACCCTCCAGGCCCTGAGACAGGGTTTCGGGCCAACGTGGGACACACCGTCCCACAATCACTCCGCCTCCACTGAGACAGGACGTGAGCCCCTACACCCCTAACATCCTACTGGGACCTAGCTGGGCTACACATGAACCTCTTCCCCTACACAGGATCATCAGATACACAAGCCACTACTTTTAGAATCACTCCCTAATGCCTCTGCAAGACATCTAGCACACCCCCAGACATCCACCTTCTTGTCCAGTGCCTCTGCAGGACCTCCTGCACACCACCAGAGGTACACCTCCCGTGCAAGCTCCTTTAAAAAAACTGACAGCAACTCCTCCAGTTCAACACACCACTCATCCACACACTCCCCCTCCAGACTGGTGAGACAGTTGCTCACTGCCCCTGACTCTCAACCTGTACCCCTCTTACTGAGCACCAGGCACCATACTCTGGGAACTGGGAATGGGACTTCACGCACTGGACATATTTTAGCTGCCACCACTGGATCCTACCATGCTGGGGAATCCAGACACACACACTACCCTCAGGGGATAACCACCCTCCTGAGCTGGCCATTTCTCCTCCACACTCCCTCTCTCCATCTACCCACACAGGGACAGGAACAGGGATTGGGCACTGGACTCAGCAAGGGATTCCTTATCTATGGGAACCTCCCCCTCTACTGCGTCCCACCCTGTCATTTTCTCTCATCTGCCACTAAACATAAAAGCGCAAGAACACCATCTGAAAATGACACTCTTGAGGAAAAACAAAATCATAAACAATAATCCCAAACATGTGACTATCTAGAAAATGCAGATTTTTGTAATGTAGCCAGCTGTCGTTGTGGCACTACGCAAACACAAGTCCTAATCCTCACAGCTGTCCAACAATGTTAGAACTGGCTATTTCTGGTAGGCTAAGGCTGCCGCCAAAGCCAGGCAGAAACCACCATTCTAGTCAGGGCAAGGGAGTCACACGCCAAGAAAACCCCTGATCACCCCCTTGGTAGCTTGGCACGAGCAGACAGGCTTATTCCGGAGGCAATGTGTAAAGCATTTGTGCACGCACACAACAGCAACAACATCCTAGGCACACCACAAAAGGAACTTCACACAGGGTTATATAAAAATAACTTCTGTATTGTCAAAACACATCAGATAGAAATCACACATGTACATTGTGCCAACTGGCACGAGCAATATTCACAAGGGATTATGTACAGGACAGGGCCATATGGGCCACTGTCAGAATCAACACTTTTAGAACTTAGAATACTGTTAGAAATAGCAAGTTGTAGATCATAGAATAATAATCACTTTAGCACACAACCAGTAACTACTGGTAAAGGTAGGTACACACTACGCAATCCTAATAACCATAGGCCTAGATCACGCATGGACACATAACCTCTCTAGTATAAACTCTACTAGGCAAAACCCAACCACCTAAGAATAAAATACACTTAGGGTCATAAGCAAGAACACATTACACATTATGCATCACAACATTCAGCGGTGTAAGAACAATGCACATGATGCATCAAAACACATTCAGAGGTGCAGGAAAGAAAAACACATGATGCCTAAAAACATTCAGAGGTGTAAAAACAAGGAAGGCACATGATGCCTAAAAACATTCAGAGGTGCCAGAACACAACTCAATAGCGCAGAAACACATGATGCCTAAAAACATTTAAAGGTGCAGGAAAAACTACACAATTGCGCAAAACTACATAAGCCACCACCTGTGGCAATCCCTAGGCCAACTGGCCTTGTTGGGGCTAGGACGCCCTGTGTCCAAAAGTCAAGGGCCTAAACGTGGCAGCTGCCCACGAAGTGCTGGGCAGCTGTGAAGACAGTGATGGGGCCAGTGCTGGAGCCTCGCAGGCTCTGTACAAATGATGGGCCAACCGGTGGAGCCCTCCAGGCTCTAAGCTACACATGTCCCTTGGAGCCATATAGCTCTAAAGATTACTGGGGCTTCGGGGCCACCGGGCTCTGTACCCACATGTGCTAGTTACAATCGAACATAAGCGAGGTGGGCTCTCGCAATTGAACCTACAACAGCGCAATCACCATGCGCACTCGGGATTAAATAAACGGGGTGGCAACCGTAATCAAAACTAATTAAAATGCGGGAAAATAGGCAGGGTAGGCTCCTGCCATCCCAGGGCAAGTAAAAATAAAGCCTTTCCCACAAGCTAAGGGGGCAGAGTCCATCAAGTCCCCAAGGCAGAGACTCCCATAACAAAGGGGTCCCAGCATCAAGCAGGGGATCCCAGGAAAAGGTCTCCAGAGTCCAGGACATCAGCAGTCCATCAGGTATCCAGGGGCTGGGCAGGGCCCAGGGAGGCAAGCCTTCCCCTGGGCCCAAGCAGCAGCACGCCCCTGGCAGGATTCAAGTCAGAAACAAGAACATTTTGTAAGGGGACACAGCCCCTTTTTATACATAAAAAACCTTTCTCTAAAGGTGCAAGGTGGGGGGAAAACCAGGCGCAGCTGCTTTGGGAGCACCCTGGATGTGCTCAGGCCCTCACTCTATTCACTGGCAGGGCAGGGTCATCAGTCGCACCACAGGGGGCGGAGCCAGCATTGTGGCAGGCAGGCACAGCCCTATTCACTCCCAGGGGCTATCTCCTCCCACCACTCTAGTTGCAGATGCAGTCATTCAACCAAGGGCTGACTCAGACAACCTCCTGGGGGCTCCCCAGCCCCTGTCACCCTCAAACCAGACAATCAATCCACAAGCAGGCCCAGGCACACTCCTGGAGCCAGGCTCCAGCCAATCACGTGCCAGCAGACTCACTACACACGCACACCCATGTCTAGAAGTGGCAATTCCACACTAGACACATTCATGCCACATACATCATTACGCAGCATTCAATCTCACGAGTTCGCACATACCAAACTCGACCCTGCACTCCCCACACATCAGGAACTACCATGGTCACACATATTCCCCATGCAATCCTATGGGAGGGCAGGTCACTCACCACACATACACAGAGAGCTCACGCACTTTACACTGTACCACAGTAAAAAAGTGCACAAAGGCCTAAAATCACCAACACCAGGTTCCAGAAACAGGCAAGGAAAAAGGAAAAAGTTTCGGGGTGAACCTGCCAAAAGGGCCAGGTCCAACACAACCCTCTTCCAGCCAAAACGCAGGGTAGACCAATCACTCCACCGATGGGCTTCCCTGCTTTGGGCGACAGAACACGGACACGGGCCCGCACGGCAGGGACACCCTCCGGTTTTTCGCCACTCTGAACCCACATGTATTTCTCTCAACAAGAGCTCTCTGGCATAACTAGAATACCCCACTGGTACTCTCTAGTCATCCACGGCCAGGACCAGGCCCTAGGCCATCCAAATGTCACAGGTCCTGACCACTTCACAGAGTGGGGGACACTAACCCCTGGCACACAATAGCCATTCTCCACTCTCCCTCTCAGTGTAGCTACAACTACCACTGATCCTTCAACCTAGGGACCATACCCTCAGGCTGACCAGAGGTCACGGGCAAGAATGCCCCACCCTACCTCTACTACTGGGGTTCCGCACCCTCCCAGGGAAGCACCCACCAGAACACAACTCTGACACCCGATCAGGACCTCACTCCATCAACTGGTCTACCACCTGGGATATGGAAACTATTTCACTTCGGAGGTACAAAGCACACAGCACAGTCCCTCTTCAAGTAGGTGGGGGGACACAGCACACAGCAAAGTCCCCTTTCCTCTACCTTAGTAGAAACAACAAACTGCAGGTGAGCCCCAGATCACACAGCAAGGGCAGCCCCCTCAGTCTCTTCAGCTGATCTACTTTGGCAGAGATTCCTTCTTGACCTGGAAGTTCCCTAATCTCCCAACCTAGGATCTAAACCCTCAGGTTGCACCGGGGTTAGAAGTAAGGACACCGTCCCTCTGCACCCCCTTCCAGAGTTCTGCACCCTCCCACCTTGGAGCGGTACCCCTGGAAGCCAAAAACCGGTCAGGACACTGATTACAGATGCCCTTCCCTCGAGGTCACGCAGAACCTGAACCTGGCCTCCCCCCTCCTCGGGGAACGACCTCCAGAGGCCCCAAAAATGATCAAGCACTCTGGATGGTCAATTGCCCAGTGAACCAGGACTTCTGCACCCTCCACTTAGGAGCGGTACAGCCCAACACCAGGACCGCCGGAGTTCTGGTTACAGACACTCCCCGTCCTCTAGACACAGGAAGATCCTCCTCAAATGACCTATAAGTAAGGCCTAGGCCCCTGACCTGGTGCTCCCTTAGGGAACCCTCCAGGCCCTGAGACAGGGTTTCGGGCCAACGTGGGACACACCGTCCCACAATCACTCCGCCTCCACTGAGACAGGACGTGAGCCCCTACACCCCTAACATCCTACTGGGACCTAGCTGGGCTACACATGAACCTCTTCCCCTACACAAGATCATCAGATACACAAGCCACTACTTTTAGAATCACTCCCTAATGCCTCTGCAAGACATCTAGCACACCGCCAGACATCCACCTTCTTGTCCAGTGCCTCTGCAGGACCTCCTGCACACCACCAGAGGTACACCTCCCGTGCAAGCTCCTTTAAAAAAACTCACACCAACTCCTCCAGTTCAACACACCACTCATCCACACACTCCCCCTCCAGACTGGTGAGACAGTTCCTCACTGCCCCTGACTCTCAACCTGTACCCCTCTTACTGAGCACCAGGCACCATACTCTGGGAACTGGGAATGGGACTTCACGCACTGGACATATTTTAGCTGCCACCACTGGATCCTACCATGCTGGGGAATCCAGACACACACACTACCCTCAGGGGATAACCACCCTCCTGAGCTGGCCATTTCTCCCCCACACTCCCTCTCTTCCATCTACCCACACAGGGACAGGAACAGGGATTGGGCACTGGACCCAGCATGGGATTCCTTATCTATGGGAACCTCCCCCTCTACTGTGTCCCACCCTGTCCTTTTCTCTCATCTGCCACTAAACATAAAAGCGCAAGAACACCATCTGAAAATGACACTCTTGAGGAAAAACAAAATCATAAACAATAATCCCAAACATGTGACTATCTAGAAAATGCAGAGTTTTGTAATGTAGCCAGCTGTCGTTGTGGCACTACGCATACACAAGTCCTAATCCTCACCGCTGTCCAACAATGTTAGAACTGGCTATTTCTGGTAGGCTAAGGCTGCCGCCAAAGCCAGGCAGAAACCACCATTCTAGTCAGGGCAAGGGAGTCACACGCCAAGAAAACCCCATCTCTCCCCCTTGGTAGCTTGGCACGAGCAGACAGGCTTATTCCGGAGGCAATGTGTAAAGCATTTGTGCACGCACACAACAGCAACAACATCCTAGGCACACCACAAAAGGAACTTCACACAAGGTTATATAAAAATAACTTCTGTATTGTCAAAACACATCAGATAGAAATCACACATGTACATTGTGCCAACTGGCACGAGCAATATTCACAAGGGATTATGTACAGGACAGGGCCATATGGGCCACTGTCAGAATCAACACTTTTAGAACTTAGAATACTGTTAGAAATAGCAAGTTGTAGATCATAGAATAATAATCACTTTAGCACACAACCAGTAACTACTGGTAAAGGTAGGTACACACTACGCAATCCTAATAACCATAGGCCTAGATCACGCATGGACACATAACCTCTCTAGTATAAACTCTACTAGGCAAAACCCAACCACCTAAGAATAAAATACACTTAGGGTCATAAGCAAGAACACATTACACATTATGCATCACAACATTCAGCGGTGTAAGAACAATGCACATGATGCATCAAAACACATTCAGAGGTGCAGGAAAGAAAAACACATGATGCCTAAAAACATTCAGAGGTGTAAAAACAAGGAAGGCACATGATGCCTAAAAACATTCAGAGGTGCCAGAACACAACTCAATAGCGCAGAAACACATGATGCCTAAAAACATTTAAAGGTGCAGGAAAAACTACACAATTGCGCAAAACTACATAAGCCACCACCTGTGGCAATCCCTAGGCCAACTGGCCTTGTTGGGGCTAGGACGCCCTGTGTCCAAAAGTCAAGGGCCTAAACGTGGCAGCTGCCCACGAAGTGCTGGGCAGCTGTGAAGACAGTGATGGGGCCAGTGCTGGAGCCTCGCAGGCTCTGTACAAATGATGGGCCAACCGGTGGAGCCCTCCAGGCTCTAAGCTACACATGTCCCTTGGAGCCATATAGCTCTAAAGATTACTGGGGCTTCGGGGCCACCGGGCTCTGTACCCACATGTGCTAGTTACAATCGAACATAAGCGAGGTGGGCTCTCGCAATTGAACCTACAACAGCGCAATCACCATGCGCACTCGGGATTAAATAAACGGGGTGGCAACCGTAATCAAAACTAATTAAAATGCGGGAAAATAGGCAGGGTAGGCTCCTGCCATCCCAGGGCAACTAAAAATAAAGCCCTTTCCCACAAGCTAAGGGGGCAGAGTCCATCAAGTCCCCAAGGCAGAGACTCCCATAACAAAGGGGTCCCAGCATCAAGCAGGGGATCCCAGGAAAAGGTCTCCAGAGTCCAGGACATCAGCAGTCCATCAGGTATCCAGGGGCTGGGCAGGGCCCAGGGAGGCAAGCCTTCCCCTGGGCCCAAGCAGCAGCACGCCCCTGGCAGGATTCAAGTCAGAAACAAGAACATTTTGTAAGGGGACACAGCCCCTTTTTATACATAAAAAACCTTTCTCTAAAGGTGCAAGGTGGGGGGAAAACCAGGCGCAGCTGCTTTGGGAGCACCCTGGATGTGCTCAGCCCCTCACTCTATTCACTGGCAGGGCAGGGTCATCAGTCGCACCACAGGGGGCGGAGCCAGCATTGTGGCAGGCAGGCACAGCCCTATTCACTCCCAGGGGCTATCTCCTCCCACCACTCTAGTTGCAGATGCAGTCATTCAACCAAGGGCTGACTCAGACAACCTCCTGGGGGCTCCCCAGCCCCTGTCACCCTCAAACCAGACAATCAATCCACAAGCAGGCCCAGGCACACTCCTGGAGCCAGGCTCCAGCCAATCACGTGCCAGCAGACTCACTACACACGCACACCCATGTCTAGAAGTGGCACTTCCACACTAGACACATTCATGCCACATACATCATTACGCAGCATTCAATCTCACGAGTTCGCACATACCAAACTCGACCCTGCACTCCCCACACATCAGGAACTACCATGGTCACACATATTCCCCATGCAATCCTATGGGAGGGCAGGTCACTCACCACACATACACAGAGAGCTCACGCACTTTACACTGTACCACAGTAAAAAAGTGCGCAAAGGCCTAAAATCACCAACACCAGGTTCCATAAACAGGCAAGGAAAAAGCAAAAAGTTTCGGGGTGAACCTGCCAAAAGGGCCAGGTCCAACATAACCCCCTTCCAGCCAAAACGCAGGGTAGACCAATCACTCCACCGATGGGCTTCCCTGCTTTGAGCGACAGAACACGGACATGGGCCCGCACGGCAGGGACACCCTCCGGTTTTTCGCCACTCTGAACCCACATGTATTTCTCTCAACAAGAGCTCTCTGGCATAACTAGAATACCCCACTGGTACTCTCTAGTCATCCACGGCCAGGACCAGGCCCTAGGCCATCAAAATGTCACAGGTCCTGACCACTTCACAGAGTGGGGGACAGTAACCCCTGGCACACAATAGCCATTCTCCACTCTCCCTCTCAGTGTAGCTACAACTACCACTGATCCTTCAACCTAGGGACCATACCCTCAGGCTGACCAGAGGTCACGGGCAAGAATGCCCCACCCTACCTCTACTTCTGGGGTTCCGCACCCTCCCAGGGAAGCACCCACCAGAACACAACTCTGACACCCGATCAGGACCTCATTCCATCAACTGGTCTACCACCTGGGATATGGAAACTATTTCACTTCGGAGGTACAAAGCACACAGCACAGTCCCTCTTCAAGTAGGTGGGGGGACACAGCACACAGCAAAGTGCCCTTTCCTCTACCTTAGTAGAAACAACAAACTGCAGGTGAGCCCCAGATCACACAGCAAGGGCAGCCCCCTCAGTCTCTTCAGCTGATCTACTTTGGCAGAGATTCCTTCTTGACCTGGAAGTTCCCTAATCTCCCAACCTAGGATCTAAACCCTCAGGTTGCACCGGGGTCAGAAGTAAGGACACCGTCCCTCTGCACCCCCTTCCAGAGTTCTGCACCCTCCCACCTTGGAGCGGTACCCCTGGAAGCCAAAAACCGGTCAGGACACTGATTACAGATGCCCTTCCCTCCAGGTCACGCAGAACCTGAACCTGGCCTCCCCCCTCCTCGGGGAACGACCTCCAGAGGCCCCAAAAATGATCAAGCACTCTGGACGGTCAAATGCCCAGTGAACCAGGACTTCTGCACCCTCCACTTAGGAGCGGTACAGCCCAACACCAGGACCGCCGGAGTTCTGGTTACAGACACTCCCTGTCCTCTAGACACAGGAAGATCCTCCTCAAATGACCTATAAGTAAGGCCTAGGCCCCTGACCTGGTGCTCCCTTAGGGAACCCTCCAGGCCCTGAGACAGGGTTTCGGGCCAACGTGGGACACACCGTCCCACAATCACTCCGCCTCCACTGAGACAGGACGTGAGCCCCTACACCCCTAACATCCTACTGGGACCTAGCTGGGCTACACATGAACCTCTTCCCCTACACAGGATCATCAGATACACAAGCCACTACTTTTAGAATCACTCCCTAATGCCTCTGCAAGACATCTAGCACACCCCCAGACATCCACCTTCTTGTCCAGTGCCTCTGCAGGACCTCCTGCACACCACCAGAGGTACACCTCCCGTGCAAGCTCCTTTAAAAAAACTCACAGCAACTCCTCCAGTTCAACACACCACTCATCCACACACTCCCCCTCCAGACTGGTGAGACAGTTCCTCACTGCCCCTGACTCTCAACCTGTACCCCTCTTACTGAGCACCAGGCACCATACTCTGGGAACTGGGAATGGGACTTCACGCACTGGACATATTTTAGCTGCCACCACTGGATCCTACCATGCTGGGGAATCCAGACACACACACTACCCTCAGGGGATAACCACCCTCCTGAGCTGGCCATTTCTCCTCCACACTCCCTCTCTTCCATCTACCCACACAGGGACAGGAACAGGGATTGGGCACTGGACTCAGCAAGGGATTCCTTATCTATGGGAACCTCCCCCTCTACTGCGTCCCACCCTGTCATTTTCTCTCATCTGTGTAAATATGAGCCCTGGGTAACCCGGGGCTGCTAGTCGCACAGCTAGTGGGCGTAACGCCTTTGCAATTTCAATGGAATTTTAACACATGTATTCAAATGCTCAAGTTAACATTTATTTTTACATTTATTTTTACAAAGAATAGTATAGTATTTTTACTCCTGAACAGTATACATCAAAAGTATTTATGTACGTTCGTTTTCATTAAGCTTTTCATTATCAAAACATGTGGCATTTGAAAATATTATCACAACATATTTTCAATACAAATAATATAGTAATGACGGTTCATCAATTGTTGAAATTCAAAAAAACAAACAAAAGAACATAAACCCAATGCATTTCGGGTGCATAAAGCACCCTTCTTCAGGGGATTAAACGTGTCCAAACAGAATTCAAAATTCGAAATTCAAAGGTCCATAAGTGCTTTGGTTCTTTCAAATTGCTGATTCAACAGGATCTAAAATACAACAACATACCAAACTCTAATGAGTAATTACATATGTACAAGATATCATATCGCAAAAAACGTGCTGAAGTGAACACTGAGGGGAAACAACCAAAAGTACACGCCACCACGATACACCCGTGTTTTGTGAAACAATCAAAGAAGTGAAAAGTGAGTGAAAACCGGCCCTTAATAAAAAAGAAGAAATTAAGAGAAAGGGTATTTACATTTTCTAGGGTAAAAAGAAAGATCCCTGCCGTGCCATCCTGAAGAAAACGTGCTGGTGTCAGTTTCACCTCGTTAATTGCTGTGCTCAGCTGTTGACCCTTAATCCAAAAGATACTACCAAGTAAAAAATACGTACGGTCCTATGAACGACCTCTTTTACTCTTGTTGTGAATCCAACGGAAGTCTCCCTCTTTTAACCAACACCTGAACGGTAAACAAGTACCAATCTGTTACCACTACCTTACGATATGCTATAAACCACTACCTCATTCCTACTACGTAACAGGTCTTACCGCCACTTGTAAATGCGGGTCCACTCGGCGTTCAAGGAAAGTCGCCCTGCAGCATTCTATTTAAAGAAAAACTCATGGTGAGTAGAGTGTTACGCGGCAGCCTTGCCTGAAATCTATATCATTTCTCCATTCACGCTCTAACCTGGCGCCTCCAACGTCGGCGTCCTGAATGGTTTCTCGGTGCGAGTCCGCCCTGCCTGTCACATGGTGCGGAACTCGCCCGGCGTTTGATGCCTCATCAAACATAAAAAAGGGACTACCTCCACACAACTGGGAATATCCTCATTTCTAATGGCAGTCTATGGCTTACTGCCTGCTGCATACTCAAGACTATTACTACGTTAATCGTGATAGTCTTTCAACAATCCTATCTACAGTGTTAAACATTGATGCTTGTTATTTGATTTTTGCCTCGTTCTTGAGTCAAAGAAACAATTTAAAATCTGGCCTCGTGTGTATTATAATACTAAAGTGTAAAAACTCTCACCTAATATCGAAAAATCCCACCGTGCGCATATACTGAATATAAGGGAATCTAAAGTGAAAAAATGGGTGTGCAAGAATTATTGAGTGTGGAACGAATTAATACTAGTGGAGAGGATGCATATGAACACAAAATTAAAAGGTGAATAACGCCAAACTGTTACAGACTCATCCCTTTGTATTTAACTTAATCATGTGCAAGCCGAAATGAAAATTAGAGAAAGGTAGGAAAAATGAGAGAGGGGAGCATAAATAAATTTAAAGACTCAGTGTTCCTTCTTACAATCTGACATACGTTCTGTTTTGTGATTTAAAGAAAACACACAAGTTCATAATGGTCATTTAAACCATGCGGATGAATTGTTCCTAAGAATTTTATCCAGTGTGTTTCCCTTCTGGCTAGAAGTGTGTGCAAATCCAATCCTGGCGAGCGCTCTATACATTCTAGGACTGTGTACCTTAGTTGAGGAATTGTATGACTTGCTTCTACCCAGTGTCTGGCCAATGGGGAAGTTGTGGTGCGATTCCTAATTCTGCTTTTATGCTCTACCATACGAGTCTTTATTTTACGACTTGTGCGTCCTACGTAAACTAGTCCGCAGGGACACTTGATCGCATATACAACTCCTTCTGTGTTGCAGTCTGCATTGTGTCTTAATTTGATGCTCACCCCTGTTTGCGGGTGGGGAAACTGATCACCTGTGATGACGTTGCCACATTGTCCGCAGTTATAACATTTCATCATGCCCCTCTCTCTTTGTCGGGTGGTTTTTTTCTGAGGTTTCAAGAATTCCCTTAAATTCTTGGTTCTAGTATGTGCAAAAAGGGGGCTGCCATGAAAAACTGTTTTAAAATCAGGTTCATTTTCAATAAGTTCCCAACGGTTCCTGATTGCAGTTTTGATTTGTGTTGCTTGCGTTGAATTTTTTAGAACAAATACCTCACGTTGCATGGGAATTTTTTCTTTAGGCGTTAAAAGTTCATCCCGTGTTTTCGTTGATGTGACCTGTGCAGCTTGACTAAGTATATTTTCCGGGTAACCTCGCTCTTTATATTGTTGTATCTGTCTTGTAATTTCTTCCTTAGTCCGTGAATCATCTGATGTTATTCTCTTGATTCGCATCATCTGCGAAATCGGGAGATGTTTTTTCAGACTATATGGGTGAGCACTCGAGAAGAGCAGTGCATTATTCACATCCGTTGGCTTCCTGTATACGGACGTCGATAAGCCTGTGGGTGTTTTGCTCAATTCAATGTCCAAAAAATGAATCTTCTGTTTTTCAATATTATATGTAAATTGAATACGAGGGTTCCGTTCATTCAGTTTGCCAATACTCTCTTCCAATTCGTCTCTGGTACCTGTCCAAATGACTAAAATGTCATCTATGTACCTTAAGAAAACTGCTGCATGTTGTTTCCACATCTCATTTGAAAGTATATATTGTTCCTCGAAATGGGCCATGTAGGTGTTGGCGTACGATGGGGCTCCGGGAAAACCCATCGCTGTTCCTGTACGCTGTACAAAAAAGTTATCCATCCAAACAAAATAGTTGTTGTAAAGTGCAAAATGTAGTAGTTCTAGTAGGAACACTGCTTTCTCATGATCAATTTCAGAATTTAACAATCGCCATTCTATTGCCTCCATTCCTTCTTTGTGTGCGATAGAGGTGTATAGTGCGACTACATCAATTGTGCAGAGCCAGATGTCATTAGCAAAGAGATGTTTTTGGGATTCTAGTTTCAGTAAACAGTCTGTGGTGTCTTTAACGTATGTCTTCCAGGATTGGACCAACGGTTGTAGGTAAAAGTCAAGATAGTATCCAAGAGGTTCGTGGATGGATCCGCACCCAGCTACTATCGGTCGGAAAGGTGGTTGAGTTCTGTGCTTGTGCACCTTCGGTAGCATGTACAGGGTCGGAATCTTAGGTGCAGAGTTGAAAAGAAATTTCCTTGTATTTACATCTATGATGCCGGATTCTAAAGCTCTGGACAGAAACTCGTCCAGTATTCTCAGCAATTCAGTTGTAGGGTCTTGTTCCAAAGGAAGGTAAGTGTCCTTATCTTGAATGTGTTCCATCACGCTCTTGTTGTAGAAATCGGTGTCAAGCACCACTAGAGCTCCTCCTTTGTCTGCTGGATGAAATGTCACTGAGGAGTCTTGTCTCAGCTTATTAAGAGTGCGTCGTTCTTTCGGACTCAAGTTCTGGTGTTGTTTTGAACCATACTGTATCGATTCTAAATCCTTTTTGACCAGGGATTCAAAGATATCAAGGGTCTTGTGGGAGATAGGCGATAAAAATTTGCTTTTGGGTCTAAATTTCTTCTGTTCAAGCGTGAGTTCTTGTTGACTGGGATTGGTTGTGAAAAACCACCTTAATCTCAATTTACGCATGAATTTAAAAAGGGCTACCTCCGTTTCTAATGCATTAGATGTGTAAGACGGGACAAAAGAGGTTCCTTTGTTAAGTACCTTGATCTCATCCGAAGTTAACTGTCTTGATGAGATGTTGATTACCAAAGAGTTCACTTCTTCACAGTGCGCTGCGGTCTGCCTTGTTCCTTGTGCGCCTTTGGTTTTTCCACGCCTTGTGTTTCGTCTTGCTGTGGGGGTATTTTGTCTGGGGGAATTCTGATCAAGGGGCCCTCCCCTAAAAAAGGTCCACTTCCTTTGGAGGTGGTAGCAGAAGTCTCCAAGTTTGGTGCTGTGAGATGTGTCAGAGTAGCAGGGGGCCTCTGCATTGTTAAGTCCTCATCTTGTACTATACTCTCCTCTGATGATGCTGTATCTGGTTTTTTAAAAACCCTCTTCTGTGCATATTTTTCAGCCCAAGTGTAGACCTCGTCCAACTTGTAATCTATCGTGTCCCTTCGGAACTTGCGGATCTTCCTTTCATGTACCTCCTTTGCATGTATATCAAGGTTCTTGTTTATCTTATCAAGTACTTGATTCCAATTCTCATTTTCCATCCTGCTACTTATTTCATTTTTTAATTTATTGATATCAAAACTTAATTCGCTTAGCAGTGTCGATATCTCTTCTATAATAAGCAGAATTAAATCAAGCGAACATTTGTTCAAAATAGCGTTCCAACGAGCCATGAAGGATTTATTGTATTTAAAGAGCATTGGGCGTAGAGCCACCCTTAAGCCTCGAGGTATACGCTTGACTTTGTGATATTCGATCAACGTTGTTGCGTGTAATCTTTGATTCACTTCTTTCTTCATTAGATATTCTAGTTGTTTAAGTTGCTGCGTAGTAGTTCCTGTTGATGGTCCGTATTCCCTCACTTCCTTCACTAAAGCATAAATTATTTCCGCTTCTTCTGGAGAATAGACTTTTGTTTCTGCCTGATTCGTGGTCAAATTTGAAATGTCTTGCCAGGACATGATTATTCTTGGGTGCTAGTCCACTGGTTGGCACTGTGGGTATAAATTCCTTAAATAGGGTGGAACCGCACTCCTGTACTCAATAATAAAAGTAGGTTATGTGGATGCTAATAGTTTTCGCGTGCTTACTAGTGTGAGGGTTATGTGCCAAACTCCCTCCTGGGTTACCCAGGGCTCATATTTACATAACTGTAAGAATAATCATGTCCTGGCAAGACATTTCAAATTTGACCACGAATCAGGCAGAAACAAAAGTCTATTCTCCAGAAGAAGCGGAAATAATTTATGCTTTAGTGAAGGAAGTGAGGGAATACGGACCATCAACAGGAACTACTACGCAGCAACTTAAACAACTAGAATATCTAATGAAGAAAGAAGTGAATCAAAGATTACACGCAACAACGTTGATCGAATATCACAAAGTCAAGCGTATACCTCGAGGCTTAAGGGTGGCTCTACGCCCAATGCTCTTTAAATACAATAAATCCTTCATGGCTCGTTGGAACGCTATTTTGAACAAATGTTCGCTTGATTTAATTCTGCTTATTATAGAAGAGATATCGACACTGCTAAGCGAATTAAGTTTTGATATCAATAAATTAAAAAATGAAATAAGTAGCAGGATGGAAAATGAGAATTGGAATCAAGTACTTGATAAGATAAACAAGAACCTTGATATACATGCAAAGGAGGTACATGAAAGGAAGATCCGCAAGTTCCGAAGGGACACGATAGATTACAAGTTGGACGAGGTCTACACTTGGGCTGAAAAATATGCACAGAAGAGGGTTTTTAAAAAACCAGATACAGCATCATCAGAGGAGAGTATAGTACAAGATGAGGACTTAACAATGCAGAGGCCCCCTGCTACTCTGACACATCTCACAGCACCAAACTTGGAGACTTCTGCTACCACCTCCAAAGGAAGTGGACCTTTTTTAGGGGAGGGCCCCTTGATCAGAATTCCCCCAGACAAAATACCCCCACAGCAAGACGAAACACAAGGCGTGGAAAAACCAAAGGCGCACAAGGAACAAGGCAGACCGCAGCGCACTGTGAAGAAGTGAACTCTTTGGTAATCAACATCTCATCAAGACAGTTAACTTCGGATGAGATCAAGGTACTTAACAAAGGAACCTCTTTTGTCCCGTCTTACACATCTAATGCATTAGAAACGGAGGTAGCCCTTTTTAAATTCATGCGTAAATTGAGATTAAGGTGGTTTTTCACAACCAATCCCAGTCAACAAGAACTCACGCTTGAACAGAAGAAATTTAGACCCAAAAGCAAATTTTTATCGCCTATCTCCCACAAGACCCTTGATATCTTTGAATCCCTGGTCAAAAAGGATTTAGAATCGATACAGTATGGTTCAAAACAACACCAGAACTTGAGTCCGAAAGAACGACGCACTCTTAATAAGCTGAGACAAGACTCCTCAGTGACATTTCATCCAGCAGACAAAGGAGGAGCTCTAGTGGTGCTTGACACCGATTTCTACAACAAGAGCGTGATGGAACACATTCAAGATAAGGACACTTACCTTCCTTTGGAACAAGACCCTACAACTGAATTGCTGAGAATACTGGACGAGTTTCTGTCCAGAGCTTTAGAATCCGGCATCATAGATGTAAATACAAGGAAATTTCTTTTCAACTCTGCACCTAAGATTCCGACCCTGTACATGCTACCGAAGGTGCACAAGCACAGAACTCAACCACCTTTCCGACCGATAGTAGCTGGGTGCGGATCCATCCACGAACCTCTTGGATACTATCTTGACTTTTACCTACAACCGTTGGTCCAATCCTGGAAGACATACGTTAAAGACACCACAGACTGTTTACTGAAACTAGAATCCCAAAAACATCTCTTTGCTAATGACATCTGGCTCTGCACAATTGATGTAGTCGCACTATACACCTCTATCGCACACAAAGAAGGAATGGAGGCAATAGAATGGCGATTGTTAAATTCTGAAATTGATCATGAGAAAGCAGTGTTCCTACTAGAACTACTACATTTTGCACTTTACAACAACTATTTTGTTTGGATGGATAACTTTTTTGTACAGCGTACAGGAACAGCGATGGGTTTTCCCGGAGCCCCATCGTACGCCAACACCTACATGGCCCATTTCGAGGAACAATATATACTTTCAAATGAGATGTGGAAACAACATGCAGCAGTTTTCTTAAGGTACATAGATGACATTTTAGTCATTTGGACAGGTACCAGAGACGAATTGGAAGAGAGTATTGGCAAACTGAATGAACGGAACCCTCGTATTCAATTTACATATAATATTGAAAAACAGAAGATTCATTTTTTGGACATTGAATTGAGCAAAACACCCACAGGCTTATCGACGTCCGTATACAGGAAGCCAACGGATGTGAATAATGCACTGCTCTTCTCGAGTGCTCACCCATATAGTCTGAAAAAACATCTCCCGATTTCGCAGATGATGCGAATCAAGAGAATAACATCAGATGATTCACGGACTAAGGAAGAAATTACAAGACAGATACAACAATATAAAGAGCGAGGTTACCCGGAAAATATACTTAGTCAAGCTGCACAGGTCACATCAACGAAAACACGGGATGAACTTTTAACGCCTAAAGAAAAAATTCCCATGCAACGTGAGGTATTTGTTCTAAAAAATTCAACGCAAGCAACACAAATCAAAACTGCAATCAGGAACCGTTGGGAACTTATTGAAAATGAACCTGATTTTAAAACAGTTTTTCATGGCAGCCCCCTTTTTGCACATACTAGAACCAAGAATTTAAGGGAATTCTTGAAACCTCAGAAAAAAACCACCCGACAAAGAGAGAGGGGCATGATGAAATGTTATAACTGCGGACAATGTGGCAACGTCATCACAGGTGATCAGTTTCCCCACCCGCAAACAGGGGTGAGCATCAAATTAAGACACAATGCAGACTGCAACACAGAAGGAGTTGTATATGCGATCAAGTGTCCCTGCGGACTAGTTTACGTAGGACGCACAAGTCGTAAAATAAAGACTCGTATGGTAGAGCATAAAAGCAGAATTAGGAATCGCACCACAACTTCCCCATTGGCCAGACACTGGGTAGAAGCAAGTCATACAATTCCTCAACTAAGGTACACAGTCCTAGAATGTATAGAGCGCTCGCCAGGATTGGATTTGCACACACTTCTAGCCAGAAGGGAAACACACTGGATAAAATTCTTAGGAACAATTCATCCGCATGGTTTAAATGACCATTATGAACTTGTGTGTTTTCTTTAAATCACAAAACAGAACGTATGTCAGATTGTAAGAAGGAACACTGAGTCTTTAAATTTATTTATGCTCCCCTCTCTCATTTTTCCTACCTTTCTCTAATTTTCATTTCGGCTTGCACATGATTAAGTTAAATACAAAGGGATGAGTCTGTAACAGTTTGGCGTTATTCACCTTTTAATTTTGTGTTCATATGCATCCTCTCCACTAGTATTAATTCGTTCCACACTCAATAATTCTTGCACACCCATTTTTTCACTTTAGATTCCCTTATATTCAGTATATGGGCACGGTGGGATTTTTCGATATTAGGTGAGAGTTTTTACACTTTAGTATTATAATACACACGAGGCCAGATTTTAAATTGTTTCTTTGACTCAAGAACGAGGCAAAAATCAAATAACAAGCATCAATGTTTAACACTGTAGATAGGATTGTTGAAAGACTATCACGATTAACGTAGTAATAGTCTTGAGTATGCAGCAGGCAGTAAGCCATAGACTGCCATTAGAAATGAGGATATTCCCAGTTGTGTGGAGGTAGTCCCTTTTTTATGTTTGATGAGGCATCAAACGCCGGGCGAGTTCCGCACCATGTGACAGGCAGGGCGGACTCGCACCGAGAAACCATTCAGGACGCCGACGTTGGAGGCGCCAGGTTAGAGCGTGAATGGAGAAATGATATAGATTTCAGGCAAGGCTGCCGCGTAACACTCTACTCACCATGAGTTTTTCTTTAAATAGAATGCTGCAGGGCGACTTTCCTTGAACGCCGAGTGGACCCGCATTTACAAGTGGCGGTAAGACCTGTTACGTAGTAGGAATGAGGTAGTGGTTTATAGCATATCGTAAGGTAGTGGTAACAGATTGGTACTTGTTTACCGTTCAGGTGTTGGTTAAAAGAGGGAGACTTCCGTTGGATTCACAACAAGAGTAAAAGAGGTCGTTCATAGGACCGTACGTATTTTTTACTTGGTAGTATCTTTTGGATTAAGGGTCAACAGCTGAGCACAGCAATTAACGAGGTGAAACTGACACCAGCACGTTTTCTTCAGGATGGCACGGCAGGGATCTTTCTTTTTACCCTAGAAAATGTAAATACCCTTTCTCTTAATTTCTTCTTTTTTATTAAGGGCCGGTTTTCACTCACTTTTCACTTCTTTGATTGTTTCACAAAACACGGGTGTATCGTGGTGGCGTGTACTTTTGGTTGTTTCCCCTCAGTGTTCACTTCAGCACGTTTTTTGCGATATGATATCTTGTACATATGTAATTACTCATTAGAGTTTGGTATGTTGTTGTATTTTAGATCCTGTTGAATCAGCAATTTGAAAGAACCAAAGCACTTATGGACCTTTGAATTTCGAATTTTGAATTCTGTTTGGACACGTTTAATCCCCTGAAGAAGGGTGCTTTATGCACCCGAAATGCATTGGGTTTATGTTCTTTTGTTTGTTTTTTTGAATTTCAACAATTGATGAACCGTCATTACTATATTATTTGTATTGAAAATATGTTGTGATAATATTTTCAAATGCCACATGTTTTGATAATGAAAAGCTTAATGAAAACGAACGTACATAAATACTTTTGATGTATACTGTTCAGGAGTAAAAATACTATACTATTCTTTGTAAAAATAAATGTAAAAATAAATGTTAACTTGAGCATTTGAATACATGTGTTAAAATTCCATTGAAATTGCAAAGGCGTTACGCCCACTAGCTGTGCGACTAGCAGCCCCGGGTTACCCAGGGCTCATATTTACATAACTGTTACACAGGAGGGAGTTTGGCACATAACCCTCACACTAGTAAGCACGCGAAAACTATTAGCATCCACATAACCTACTTTTATTATTGAGTACAGGAGTGCGGTTCCACCCTATTTAAGGAATTTTCTCTCATCTGCCACTAAACATAAAAGCGCAAGAACACCATCTGAAAATGACACTCTTGAGGAAAAACAAAATCATAAACAATAATCCCAAACATGTGACTATCTAGAAAATGCAGATTTTTGTAATGTAGCCAGCTGTCGTTGTGGCACTGCGCAAACACAAGTCCTAATCCTCACAGCTGTCCAACAATGTTAGAACTGGCTATTTCTGGTAGGCTAAGGCTGCCGCCAAAGCCAGGCAGAAACCACCATTCTAGTCAGGGCAAGGGAGTCACACGCCAAGAAAACCCCTGATCACCCCCTTGGTAGCTTGGCACGAGCAGACAGGCTTATTCCGGAGGCAATGTGTAAAGCATTTGTGCACGCACACAACAGCAACAACATCCTAGGCACACCACAAAAGGAACTTCACACAGGGTTATATAAAAATAACTTCTGTATTGTCAAAACACATCAGATAGAAATCACACATGTACATTGTGCCAACTGGCACGAGCAATATTCACAAGGGATTATGTACAGGACAGGGCCATATGGGCCACTGTCAGAATCCACACTTTTAGAACTTAGAATACTGTTAGAAATAGCAAGTTGTAGATCATAGAATAATAATCACTTTAGCACACAACCAGTAACTACTGGTAAAGGTAGGTACACACTACGCAATCCTGTTAGAAATAGCAAGTTGTAGAACATAGAATAATAATCACTTTAGCACACAACCAGTAACTACACACTACGCAATCCTAATAACCATAGGCCTAGATCACGCATGGACACATAACCTCTCTAGTATAAACTCTACTAGGCAAAACCCAACCACCTAAGAATAAAATACACTTAGGGTCATAAGCAAGAACACATTACACATTATGCATCACAACATTCAGCGGTGTAAGAACAATGCACATGATGCATCAAAACACATTCAGAGGTGCAGGAAAGAAAAACACATGATGCCTAAAAACATTCAGAGGTGTAAAAACAAGGAAGGCACATGATGCCTAAAAACATTCAGAGGTGCCAGAACACAACTCAATAGCGCAGAAACACATGATGCCTAAAAACATTTAAAGGTGCAGGAAAAACTACACAATTGCGCAAAACTACATAAGCCACCACCTGTGGCAATCCCTAGGCCAACTGGCCTTGTTGGGGCTAGGACGCCCTGTGTCCAAAAGTCAAGGGCCTAAACGTGGCAGCTGCCCACGAAGTGCTGGGCAGCTGTGAAGACAGTGATGGGGCCAGTGCTGGAGCCTCGCAGGCTCTGTACAAATGATGGGCCAACCGGTGGAGCCCTCCAGGCTCTAAGCTACACATGTCCCTTGGAGCCATATAGCTCTAAAGATTACTGGGGCTTCGGGGCCACCGGGCTCTGTACCCACATGTGCTAGTTACAATCGAACATAAGCGAGGTGGGCTCTCGCAATTGAACCTACAACAGCGCAATCACCATGCGCACTCGGGATTAAATAAACGGGGTGGCAACCGTAATCAAAACTAATTAAAATGCGGGAAAATAGGCAGGGTAGGCTCCTGCCATCCCAGGGCAAGTAAAAATAAAGCCCTTTCCCACAAGCTAAGGGGGCAGAGTCCATCAAGTCCCCAAGGCAGAGACTCCCATAACAAAGGGGTCCCAGCATCAAGCAGGGGATCCCAGGAAAAGGTCTCCAGAGTCCAGGACATCAGCAGTCCATCAGGTATCCAGGGGCTGGGCAGGGCCCAGGGAGGCAAGCCTTCCCCTGGGCCCAAGCAGCAGCACGCCCCTGGCAGGATTCAAGTCAGAAACAAGAACATTTTGTAAGGGGACACAACCCCTTTTTATACATAAAAAACCTTTCTCTAAAGGTGCAAGGTGGGGGGAAAACCAGGCGCAGCTGCTTTGGGAGCACCCTGGATGTGCTCAGGCCCTCACTCTATTCACTGGCAGGGCAGGGTCATCAGTCGCACCACAGGGGGCGGAGCCAGCATTGTGGCAGGCAGGCACAGCCCTATTCACTCCCAGGGGCTATCTCCTCCCACCACTCTAGTTGCAGATGCAGTCATTCAACCAAGGGCTGACTCAGACAACCTCCTGGGGGCTCCCCAGCCCCTGTCACCCTCAAACCAGACAATCAATCCACAAGCAGGCCCAGGCACACTCCTGGAGCCAGGCTCCAGCCAATCACGTGCCAGCAGACTCACTACACACGCACACCCATGTCTAGAAGTGGCAATTCCACACTAGACACATTCATGCCACATACATCATTACGCAGCATTCAATCTCACGAGTTCGCACATACCAAACTCGACCCTGCACTCCCCACACATCAGGAACTACCATGGTCACACATATTCCCCATGCAATCCTACGGGAGGGCAGGTCACTCACCACACATACACAGAGAGCTCACGCACTTTACACTGTACCACAGAAAAAAAGTGCACAAAGGCCTAAAATCACCAACACCAGGTTCCAGAAACAGGCAAGGAAAAAGGAAAAAGTTTCGGGGTGAACCTGCCAAAAGGGCCAGGTCCAACACAACCCTCTTCCAGCCAAAACGCAGGGTAGACCAATCACTCCACCGATGGGCTTCCCTGCTTTGGGCGACAGAACACGGACACGGGCCCGCACGGCAGGGACACCCTCCGGTTTTTCGCCACTCTGAACCCACATGTATTTCTCTCAACAAGAGCTCTCTGGCATAACTAGAATACCCCACTGGTACTCTCTAGTCATCCACGGCCAGGACCAGGCCCTAGGCCATCCAAATGTCACAGGTCCTGACCACTTCACAGAGTGGGGGACACTAACCCCTGGCACACAATAGCCATTCTCCACTCTCCCTCTCAGTGTAGCTACAACTACCACTGATCCTTCAACCTAGGGACCATACCCTCAGGCTGACCAGAGGTCACGGGCAAGAATGCCCCACCCTACCTCTACTACTGGGGTTCCGCACCCTCCCAGGGAAGCACCCACCAGAACACAACTCTGACACCCGATCAGGACCTCACTCCATCAACTGGTCTACCACCTGGGATATGGAAACTATTTCACTTCGGAGGTACAAAGCACACAGCACAGTCCCTCTTCAAGTAGGTGGGGGGACACAGCACACAGCAAAGTCCCCTTTCCTCTACCTTAGTAGAAACAACAAACTGCAGGTGAGCCCCAGATCACACAGCAAGGGCAGCCCCCTCAGTCTCTTCAGCTGATCTACTTTGGCAGAGATTCCTTCTTGACCTGGAAGTTCCCTAATCTCCCAACCTAGGATCTAAACCCTCAGGTTGCACCGGGGTTAGAAGTAAGGACACCGTCCCTCTGCACCCCCTTCCAGAGTTCTGCACCCTCCCACCTTGGAGCGGTACCCCTGGAAGCCAAAAACCGGTCAGGACACTGATTACAGATGCCCTTCCCTCGAGGTCACGCAGAACCTGAACCTGGCCTCCCCCCTCCTCGGGGAACGACCTCCAGAGGCCCCAAAAATGATCAAGCACTCTGGATGGTCAATTGCCCAGTGAACCAGGACTTCTGCACCCTCCACTTAGGAGCGGTACAGCCCAACACCAGGACCGCCGGAGTTCTGGTTACAGACACTCCCCGTCCTCTAGACACAGGAAGATCCTCCTCAAATGACCTATAAGTAAGGCCTAGGCCCCTGACCTGGTGCTCCCTTAGGGAACCCTCCAGGCCCTGAGACAGGGTTTCGGGCCAACGTGGGACACACCGTCCCACAATCACTCCGCCTCCACTGAGACAGGACGTGAGCCCCTACACCCCTAACATCCTACTGGGACCTAGCTGGGCTACACATGAACCTCTTCCCCTACACAAGATCATCAGATACACAAGCCACTACTTTTAGAATCACTCCCTAATGCCTCTGCAAGACATCTAGCACACCGCCAGACATCCACCTTCTTGTCCAGTGCCTCTGCAGGACCTCCTGCACACCACCAGAGGTACACCTCCCGTGCAAGCTCCTTTAAAAAACTCACACCAACTCCTCCAGTTCAACACACCACTCATCCACACACTCCCCCTCCAGACTGGTGAGATAGTTCCTCACTGCCCCTGACTCTCAACCTGTACCCCTCTTACTGAGCACCAGGCACCATACTCTGGGAACTGGGAATGGGACTTCACGCACTGGACATATTTTAGCTGCCACCACTGGATCCTACCATGCTGGGGAATCCAGACACACACACTACCCTCAGGGGATAACCACCCTCCTGAGCTGGCCATTTCTCCCCCACACTCCCTCTCTTCCATCTACCCACACAGGGACAGGAACAGGGATTGGGCACTGGACCCAGCATGGGATTCCTTATCTATGGGAACCTCCCCCTCTACTGTGTCCCACCCTGTCCTTTTCTCTCATCTGCCACTAAACATAAAAGCGCAAGAACACCATCTGAAAATGACACTCTTGAGGAAAAACAAAATCATAAACAATAATCCCAAACATGTGACTATCTAGAAAATGCAGAGTTTTGTAATGTAGCCAGCTGTCGTTGTGGCACTACGCATACACAAGCCTAATCCTCACCGCTGTCCAACAATGTTAGAACTGGCTATTTCTGGTAGGCTAAGGCTGCCGCCAAAGCCAGGCAGAAACCACCATTCTAGTCAGGGCAAGGGAGTCACACGCCAAGAAAACCCCATCTCACCCCCTTGGTAGCTTGGCACGAGCAGACAGGCTTATTCCGGAGGCAATGTGTAAAGCATTTGTGCACGCACACAACAGCAACAACATCCTAGGCACACCACAAAAGGAACTTCACACAAGGTTATATAAAAATAACTTCTGTATTGTCAAAACACATCAGATAGAAATCACACATGTACATTGTGCCAACTGGCACGAGCAATATTCACAAGGGATTATGTACAGGACAGGGCCATATGGGCCACTGTCAGAATCAACACTTTTAGAACTTAGAATACTGTTAGAAATAGCAAGTTGTAGATCATAGAATAATAATCACTTTAGCACACAACCAGTAACTACTGGTAAAGGTAGGTACACACTACGCAATCCTAATAACCATAGGCCTAGATCACGCATGGACGCATAACCTCTCTAGTATAAACTCTACTAGGCAAAACCCAACCACCTAAGAATAAAATACACTTAGGGTCATAAGCAAGAACACATTACACATGATGCATCACAACATTCAGCGGTGTAAGAACAATGCACATGATGCATCAAAACACATTCAGAGGTGCAGGAAAGAAAAACACATGATGCCTAAAAACATTCAGAGGTGTAAAAACAAGGAAGACACATGATGCCTAAAAACATTCAGAGGTGCCAGAACACAACTCAATAGCGCAGAAACACATGATGCCTAAAAACATTTAAAGGTGCAGGAAAAACCACACAATTGCGCAAAACTACATAAGCCACCACCTGTGGCAATCCCTAGGCCAACTGGCCTTATTGGGGCTAGGACGCCCTGTGTCCAAAAGTCAAGGGCCTAAACGTGGCAGCTGCCCACGAAGTGCTGGGCAGCTGTGAAGACAGTGATGGGGCCAATGCTGGAGCCTCGCAGGCTCTGTACAAATGATGGGCCAACCGGTGGAGCCCTCCAGGCTCTAAGCTACACATGTCCCTTGGAGCCATATAGCTCTAAAGATTACTGGGGCTTCGGGGCCACAGGGCTCTGTACCCACATGTGCTAGTTACAATCAAACATAAGCGAGGTGGGCTCTCGCAATTGAACCTACAACAGCGCAATCACCATGCCCACTCGGGATTAAATAAACGGGGTGGCACCCGTAATCAAAACTAATTAAAATGCGGGAAAATAGGCAGGGTAGGCTCCTGCCATCCCAGGGCAAGTAAAAATAAAGCGATTTCCCTGGCGCTAAGGGGGCGGAGTCCATCAAGTCCCCAAGGCAGAGACTCCCATAGCAAAGGGGTCCCAGCATCAAGCAGGGGATCCCAGGAAAAGGTCTCCAGAGTCCAGGACATCAGCAGTCCATCAGGTATCCAGGGGCTGGGCAGGGCCCAGGAAGGCAAACCTTCCCCTGGGCCCAAGCAGCAGCACGCCCCTTGCAGGATTCAAGTCAGAAACAAGAACATTTTGTAAAGGGACAGAGCCCCTTTTCATACAGCAAAAACCTTTGCCTAAAGGTGCAAGGTGGGGGAAAACCAGACTCAGCTGGTTTGGAAGCACCCTGGATGTGCTCAGCCCCTCACTCTATTCACTGGCAGGGCAGGGTCATAAGTCCCACCACAGGGGGCGGATCCAGCATTGCGGCAGGCAGGCACAGCCCTATTCACTTTCAGGTGCTATTTCCTCCCACCACTCTAGTTGCAGATGCAGTCATTCAACCAAGGGCTGACTCAGACAACCTCCTGGGGGCTCCTTAGCCCCTGTCACCCTCAAACCAGACAGTCAATCCACAAGCAGGCCCAGGCACACTCCTGGAGCCAGGCTGCAGCCAATCACGTCACTATAAAGAAAAAGCGCCTTACCTAATTCAAAACATCCAAACTTTATAGACGAACACGGATGTTCTGATGCACCATCTAGATCATCCTAAACGTGTTAAATAACACTAATCTTGTAGGTCAAGGATGTAGCTTCAAACAATAGATACAGGTTCCCTCTCCCACCAGAAAAAATGTGTGAGAACAGAGAGAGTGCCTCACGGACGTGACACCCGAGGGGGTTCCTGGTTTAATAATATCCAGTGTACCCACTTCTCATCATCGGTCACTCTCTCTGTGTGCAGTGTGTGAAAATAACCAAGTAACAACAATAAAATGTGTAGGTAGTCATAATAGTGATAAAGAAATATTTCTAATACCAGGGTGCATAGGAAGATGTAACAGTGCACCACTCACCCCAACAAAAAATATAATAAGTATAAAAAGTGCAACCCAAAATGGTTAAAAATGGGTAGTGGTCAGGGTTGCTAGCTCTCTATCTTTATTCTGGTGCTGCAAGCCTTTCCAAATTAAAAATGGATTCTCATATACCATAAAAGTTCAAAGTGCCGACATGTTTCATTGCTCTTATTTCAGCAATTTCATCAGGGCAAACTGGGGTTCTTGGTTCGTAATCGTCACACTCATGTATATATTGGACCTGTATCAAATATAAAACAGAACACTGGGTAAAATACAAGCACCGCGGAACGGGGATACATGCTGGCAGTCACTCACAAATAACCCAACGGTGTGGGGCCACAGCTTTACCTTATGATTGCCACATCCGGACGTACCGGCAGACATATATTGGACCCCTTGTCCTCCAATCACGTGTCCTTCGGTAGCTTGGTGTAACAACTCAAGCCCGCTAGGAAAAATAAATGTACGGCCGTGAATGTGTAAACACAGGGCAAACCAGTCTAAATTGTGCCAGAAGATATTCACAATGCTACAGCACACAAGCCCATGCAAGTGCCATTCACGATATGCCAATACATACAGCATATATATTTTATGCATGCCGATTTAAAAGCTGCCTCATACTTGTGGTGAACAATTGTTTCAGACTCAGACGGAAAGTACTCGAGCCTCACTGTTAAGATTGTGCTAGAAGATATTCACAATGCTACAGCACACGAGCCCATGCAAGTACCATTCACGCTATACCAATACATATAACGTCTTTGTTTGATGCGTGCCGATATCAAAGCTACCTCATACCTGTGGTGACCAATTGTTTCAGACTCGGGCGAAAAGTACTTGAGCCTCACTGCCCATATATCTGTCCAATCTTGTGGAGGCAAACACGCCTCAACTGACCATGCTCCTTTGAGAAGCCTCAATCGTACACAACACACGAGGCAGTTTTGGGTTGCACTTTTTACACTTATTATATTTTTTGTTGGGGTGAGTGGTGCACTGTTACATCTTCCTATGCACCCTGGTATTAGAAATATTTCTTTATCACTATTATGACTACCTACACATTTTATTGTTGTTACTTGGTTATTTTCACACACTGCACACAGAGAGAGTGACCGATGATGAGAAGTGGGTACACTTGATATTATTAAACCAGGAACCCCCTCGGGTGGCACGTTCGTGAGGCACTCTCTATGTTCTCACACATTTTTTCTGGTGGGAGTGGGAACCTGTATCTATTGTTTAAAGCTACATCCTTGACCTACGAAATTAGTGTTATTTAATACGTTTAGGATGATCTAGATGGTGTATCAGAACATCCGTGTTGGTCTATAGAGTTTGGATGTTTTCAATTAGGTAAGGCGCTTTTTGTTTATAGTGGCTTGAGTGGGGGGCGGCCTTACCTGTTTTCCCCCTATACTCCTATCGATTAATCCAGCCAATCACGTGCCAGCAGACTCACTACACACGCACACCCATGTCTAGAAGTGGCACTTCCACACTGGACACATTCATGCTACATACATCATTACGCAGCATTCAATCTCACGAGTTCGCACATACCAAACTCGACCCTGCACTCCCCACACATCAGGAACTACCATGGTCACACATATTCCCCATGCATTCCTGTGGGAGGGCAGGTCACTCACCACACATACACAGAGAGCTCACGCACTTTACACTGCACCACAGTGAAAAAGTGCGCAAAGGCCTATAATCACCAACACCAGGTTCCAGAAACAGGCTAGGAAAAAGCAAAAAGTTTCGGGGTGAACCTGCCAAAAGGGCCAGGTCCAACAGGGGAGCGCTGGAGAGGCACTACAATTCAAGGGGGGCAGGACAGGTGTTGTACTACATAAAAAATAAGTCTAATAGAGCCATACCCTCCAATAGCCCCAATACCAATTATCAAATAATAATCAGTCAGTTGGCAGTGAAGAAGTTCCAATCATTTATTCTAAATGAACTCTGCGCACAGGAGCCTCCCCGTCCACACCCAGTCAGTGTGACAAGAAGACTGCCAGTTCATATTCAAACAGGTCATTATATACTTTGAGTTCAACACACATAATCACTTGAAAAGGAAGAACACCACTTGGCCCCTTCGCTCCAGGAAGAAACCATATATGGCACACATGATTAGTTCAAAGCTTAGCTATTCATTACTGGGCGAGTCAAGAAGGGTGACTCCCTTTCGTCTTGGAGCTTTGGGAGGGTACGCACAGCGCCTCCAGGAATGTGCTTATCAACTCTGAAACCAGATGCAACCTTGGGCCTCAGAACAGTGGGAGAATAAACAGGAATTCAGCTGTATGTTTAACTCAGCTAACAGGGCCTGCTTGACTGCCGAAGGACACCACGTTACTGCTTCCTGAATCTCAGACATGTACACCAAAATGGCGTCAGTTTGGTTCTCTGTTTGAAGACAAAGAATACTACACAAGAGTGGGGAAGGAGTTCCCTGTAATAATATAACTGATCATTCTAAACTATGATAAACGTGAAATAGATTAGGTATATAGATAGATACATCATGCTAACAAATACATACATAACTATGTCTAATGTCGCAGAAAGGGGGGATCAAATTCTCATTCCTTCAGTCCACCCTTTTTATCATGATGTATCTAACTAACTAGGGGTCAGTCTTCAAAAATGCCTTCATCAATCTTCATCATGTCATTTATCTTTTGCTGCATCATTTGAATTTTTACAGCTGACGGAGACGGAACCATTGCAAAGGAAGGTGTAGTGTCATAATAGGAACGACACGCTGGTACACACTGTATACAAAAACAGCAGGTGAAGATGACACCAACTATACCTGCAAAGATCATTAACAACTTCCAACCCCAGGCAGATAAGAGTTCCCAAAACCTCCCAGTCAGGGACCAGGTGCCATTTTCAACTTGTATTTCTGAAGCTAAATAATGCAGTCCTTGAACATTCTCTCTATCAGTTCCATTAAAACTAACTAGTTGACATTCCATTGCCTGCAGAAGGAGAGATCACCACTACCTTGCACAAAACCATTATTCATTTGAATAATCAGTTCACTGAAAGCCAAGGATTTTTCATGAGAAAAATACAATTTGAGGCCTAAGACCTAAGTCAACTTATACTATTGGATGACATATATGAAATTATATTCACAGCTCACTCGAAAGTCTCAATGTCTCTAGGCAGTTCACCAATGTCTCTCCTCTGCGGCAGGCACTACAGATACCATACTCTTTGGTGGTCGAGGGCGCAGATCATATCGTGCAGACCCAGGTACTGTTAATCAGGAAAGAGCAACAAGCTTTCGCGTTCAGCAACACTCTCAGGCTCCAACACTTGTTATTCAGTGTCAGAGGACACTCGGGCTGCTCTTTCATTCTAATTTTCCTCTCAGCATGGGTATCACAAATATAGTGCCGTTTGCCAATCTCAGATCCTCCGGTGCACTGCCCTTCTGTTGGAACAAAGGAAAGGAAAGGGGTGGCTAAAACTTAGGCCAAGGGGCTCAAGGGACCGTGCGCTGTCATCTGTTACCAGCACATGACAGGTAGAAAACTGAAGCTTCAAACCAGCCCTGCCATCAACAACCGGGATCCTTCTTCAATCGCTCTTTTGCACTGAAACTCTTGTTCTGTAACAAACAGGGAAGCAGCTCCTCCTTCTTCTCTTATGTCCAACGCCGTCTGATGGAGCAAGCACAATGCTTTGGAGATGCCATTGATGAAGCGCTGGTGATCTCTGTCCAGCTTTGCTACTTTCTGGGTGCTGGGACTGTAGGTCCAAGACGTCCGCCCCTCATCTGTAGCTGTCACTGATGGGAGTTTAGAACTCATCTTTATCACCTGTTCTGCAGGGTTTTTTATGACTCTTCCTTTTACTCTGGAAGATCCCGCAGAACCTAGTGATGTAGGAAATGTGACACAGTTGTTAGTTTTCTTCAAATTAACGCAAAAACAATTCATTGTATTTCACAATGTGACTGCAAGCAGGTGGCCTGCAATTTTCGAGGGAGTGGCCAGTCGCCATGGGACTACTGTAATCTAGAATGCACTGTCACTCTCATAGGATACAAAGGCAAGTCTCTTCAATTGGGTGCCCTTTATTATTCTCACTAATTTCAACGTGGGAGCATTATCCTTGCCATTCAAGGGTAGATAGCTACATGGGAAGTCTATCTGCTGAAAAAATTCTTAAAAAAGGAAATGTTCTACACTTTCGCTCATAAATTTTTACATTACTTGTACTGAACTGCGGACACTTCTAAAATGATTCTTCCTAATAAAGAAAACACCTAGATTGGATGCTTAGGACCATGCTCTCATGCTATAGGAGCAGCAGGAAAGATCTAAAACTGCTAATTTCACAGGGCTCTTATCTATAAAACAACATGTTCTTCAAAACATTTTTGCTTAGGGTCACATGGGCATCTTCCTACATTCTACTTTCCCTAATCCAAACTATGCAACATCAGCTTCTAATAAGGACTGTGCATTTATTTACACAGACTACCTAATAAAGAACTAGCAATGCACTTGCAAGACTACAATAATGGTATTATCACCTAAGATTTGTAGAACAAAACTACCCACAACTAATTCCCGTTAAAAATCAAAATAAAACATGAGAAAAAGAGAGAGCAACATACATATTACCTAGCCTTAATTTGTAAGGGAGCTAGCGGGGAGCTAGCCTCCTTCCTCCAGTTTGACAGGAGGAAATCTGAAACAGGTTTCACTTCTGTCAACACTATCAATCCCTGTGTGTAGCAACTGGGCATAAACAAAATTATGGGAGGTACATAGCACTTTTGAATATCCTATACATTTTTTACATATTAAACATCCTCAGAATGTTTTCTACAAACTGCAGAGATTGGACATTAGATATATCTCATGTAAATCCTTAGAAAAATGACTTTTTTACACCTGTGCCGGGTGAAATTCCATATGCAAATGTCCTCATTATGTGACACCACGACTTAATGTAAAAAAAGATTTTTCCCTTTTGGTTTGCTAATTATCAAGGCACACATTCAACATCAGAGCATACTTCATTCGGTATTAGAGACCATCACATATATTCGTGAAACATTTGCAAGAGAAAAAGAGGTAATGAACACAAAGAATTATATAAACAGCTGGGTGTTTTATTATAGATTTAAAAACACATTAAAACCCATTCCTCCGAATGTATAATAAATAAACAATTAAAAAAACAATTTCATTAAGTAACCTGGTGCTCCATTCACTCTTGGCGAATAGAGAGCCGCTCTCATTTGTTTGAGAACACCACGACTTAAACAAAATTTTAATGCTAGGAGGTCATAGTATGAGTATTAAGCTTCATAAATATTAAAAAATGAATTTAAAAGCACTTATTTATTTTAATATTTGTTACAATTAATAATTTGTCTTTTAATAAAACAATCGTTTTGTGACAATTCTACCTATAAAAGCAAGCTGCATCCCCTGCCTATCATATTTAGACGCATCCATTCATAAGCCTAAGCACTGAAGCCTAACGCACAGAAGCCTAACTTGAAACATGACAAATTTTGCGCCACCTTTTTTTAAAAAAAGGACAATTATTATTTAGCAACAGCTTATAAAAACTTTTAAGAAGGGAAATCCCCACCTCAACATTTTTCCTCATATCTAAAATAATGAACCTTATTTGTGTAACCCCTTTACAGCATTCTAAAATGCAGAGTTTCACCCGTGTTTTAATTCGTCGAAGTCCTGGCGGAGGGAACATTCCTGTCTATTCGTGGCCTACAAAAACGACAGCTGTTTGCTTAGCGGTGGCAGTCTATTTTAAAACTTAAGACAGTCCTAGTTTTAAAATGCGTGTGTAGTACAGCGAAATCCAAGTTATTCAGATAATGTGTTTGCCTATTAATATCTAATACAATATCTAAGGAAAATTCTTTATTATGGTTTTATTTTATTATAGAACACGCAATTTCATTTTTGAGGCCTTTTATCCCTATTAAGGAATACGGAAAAGGAAACCTGGTTTCCTTTAAGGAACAAAGGCATACCATACACTACCTAGGAAGCAGAACAGGATTAGCTAGTGCAACATCAGAAAAGTTCAGGTCACCTTTAGCAAGAGCCACAAATTTATAGTGTCCTCCATAGGACCCAATCAGGGAACTTTTAATCATGGGCTGCCCGTCCCATAAGGGAAGGAGCAGTAACATGGCTAACTGCAGGTGACAAACTTTTAATCCGGTATATCTCTTTTGCTTTTCTTCAATACCATCATAGCC
This sequence comes from Lissotriton helveticus, assembly GCF_964261635.1. NCBI lineage: Eukaryota > Metazoa > Chordata > Amphibia > Caudata > Salamandridae > Lissotriton > Lissotriton helveticus. Next base: position 462,160,103 of record NC_136062.1, read on the forward strand.
AGATAGACAAGCACTGGTGAAGTGTTGCCTCTCATGTTCACAGCATGAAATATCATATCTGGGAAATTTAGTAACCAGAAAAAGTCCAACCAACTGTTGCGCAGCGATGGGCATTGGCATGCCCATCCCCTCACAACACAGGGGAGCTTGTACTAGTATTAAAAAAATAGAATTGTCAATACGACACAAAGACAAAATCATACATAAAATAAAAACACATATGCCAAGCCATCAGGTATACTTGCTGTATACCAAGCACAAAAAGCATATACAAATCACAATAACATATGCAAATGAGCAGTGACGCACAACACTATGTCATGTACTTTATACACAGTGAACCTGCAGCCCAAAACCCAATATTCTGGCCTGCTTAATTTGTCAGGCTTAAAATAAATATTCGATTTCTTCACTTTTCTCTCTCTCATCAGACTGCAGGTCACCTTTGTGATGATCGGCTGTCGGCCCGACTTACTGTGTCGCTTCTGACACACAGGACCAGCAAGAACAATTCATAAAAGGACAAAATGCACAAACATGAAAAACACACAAACATTTCTTTTCAAAGGGGTTATGCCAAAACTACATCTGTTTCAACACATCGCTGAGAGCACCCTTCTTTTACCCTTATTTCCTACCTATAACCATTCAGGGCGCACATTTCACCTTTTTCCTCTCAGAACTATGACGTTTTATTTTGTTTGTCAATCCAACTCATGTGTCTTGTCAGCCTTAAAACCACCCAGAACAATCCATGAATGATCTGTGGGCAGAAGCAAAACAAAAAAAAAGAAACACTTCACATAACACACAAAAATATCAACTGTAACTTTTAATCAGAAGACAAAACATAATACACATTAACCGACCACAAAATCGAAACATGTACTTAACTGTAACCGTCTTGTCAATTTGCAATGACTAAAACATGTAAGCATGTTAAGCCACCTTAATTTTGACTTTCCCTTCCTTGCGGCACAATTTTTCTTGTGAAAAAAATCTGAATTTGCTAATCGTTTTTACCTAGGTATGTAGCCTACAAAATTCTAAGAAAGAGCTTCATCTTATTTTCTGTCTGAGACTAATGCAACATCTTATTTTCTGTTAAATAAAAGGCAACTGCGTGGACATTATTTTTTAAGAGCAAAGATACAAATGTATCACTTTCTTCACAGCATATAGCATGCTGTTGGGATTTTCAGAAAGAAACCCTTCATCATAAATTTTCCATTTGGGGGGCCCTGTTTTAGCAAGGCCGTTCAGGAATGCACTTCTCCAGAGACAAGGCCCTAATTGATGAGGCCACAGATGTCAACATGACATCCTCCTTCCATTGCTTACAGAGAAACTAAAAATAGCACCTCAGCGCTGAATTTTCTGGGCTGTGAGCCAGCCTCTGCAGCTCTCCTGGCCCCCACCACTTTTCAAGGTTCTTTCAATGAGCAAGCTTCACACATCCCTGTGTCAGCGAAGCTTCCCAAGCAGTAATTTCTCCTCCTGTTTCACTCGCTCCAACCCCCACCTTACAGGCCTCAAGGTCAAAATCTGCCTGCAATCTCTGCCTCGTACTCTGCGCTTCTCAGCCCCCTCTATCGCCTCACTCTGAAGCTGTCAAAGACAAAAAGCCTTCCTAACCCTTTCTAACCTGCAATAATTAACCCTATTTTAACGAAAACATTTCTCATTTAGAGGCAAAAAGTTATCTCTATTCTAAGATTATTAAAAACATTTACTGTGAATAATTCACAGAACCTAATAACACATATACCAGTTTTTAGAACAAATGTTTGTTACTACCCTATGCAATGGTACACATTTCTTCAACCTTAAATGGATGAATGTCTCAGTAGGTACAGCTAGAGTTAGAACCTTCATCTCTGATATTAAACACAAACCTCTGCACCGGGCATATTGGCTCATTGAGCCATTAAAAACAACCCCAAATGGGAGCAACCTGTAAATTCAAAATGCACACATTTTCTTTTCCTTTTAAACTGAACTTTTGATCTATCCATATTTACTTTTCATTAATCCAGGTGTACATCAAGGGTATCATCAAATCACAGGGGTTGCCTTTTTTTCCTAACTACACCCCTTTTCAATGATCTTTTTCGACGCATTGATGGCAATGAGGCCAAATTAAACTCATTCCTCGCACTTCTGCCATACTCTCACACATTCATAGCCACAATTCTTTAAACAAAACAAATTGTAATACCATTCTTTACATACATATCCTGACTCTGGCTGCCCTCAGACAGGGCAGGTCAATTCTCAACCAAATGCATATCATTAAGGCGGCAACAATATCCAAAACAGCTCAATTTAGCAACACATAGCATAATGAGTGCTGTCACATATTCTTCATTAAATCATATCAACCAACTTTCAAACATGGCCATATTTCATTCACTCTCCACATATCATTAACCTTGCACCAACCATACACATTGAAATTACAGACAATGTATCACAAAAAGAAGGGAAATATTATTTTTATTTTTATCTGTTTGTTTCATACCCATTTGCTCCAAAATCATACAGGCTCACTCGCCACTCATACATAAACTTAATAAATTTCGATCGATAAATGCTATTCCGTCACGGTTCTTAATACAAGGCAACGATTTCCGAAATACAAAATGACATGTCTTCCAAATCGAACAGAGCCCGTCGACTCCTGTTCGGGGAATCGATCACGCCGGATTCCAGACCACAAAGATTCACAAAAGAGACAGTCCAAAGACTGCCCTGAGATCATCAGACAGGCGAACCACGAACCCTCTTACAGACCATCCCGTAGTCCTGTGCTGGTTTGGCTGGGGTGACTGGGCGTGTAGCTCCAGAACCCAAGCTTACCCAGTTGCTCCTAGGGCTTTTCTGAAGAGGATCCGGCCGAGTGAGCATCCCCCGTGCAACACTAAGGCGTTCGATGTTGGCTCAAATAGTCACCAAACATGTCTGTGGGGCATCTGCCCGTGCAGTCACTCCACTGCCACGTCAGACCCCCCGATTCCCTGTGGTACACTAACCACAAAATTCCATATACAGTTAACTGTTTCTTTAAGCCACTTCTCCAAAGTGCTTGTTCCAAAGTCGTCAAAGGACTAACAATACAAATCACTCACCTGGTGCACTCTGGTCTGATTGCAGGTTCCTGAAGACCAACACGGGCAGTTCCCAGGTTACACCCGTAGGATTCCGGCGAGGGGTCACTAGCAGTTGGGGCTCCCTGATCGCGAGAGCGGAGTTTAGCCACAATTATTAGCCAGTCCACCCCCTCGACCAGAGCGCTCCTCCTAATGTCCTAATTTCACCCCATAGTACGGGAGGACAACCCCATATGCGGAATCCTGGACGAGCCCCCAAACTGTTGTTCTATAAAAAAAATAAGTCTAATAGAGCCATACCCTCCAATAGCCCCAATACCAATTATAATCAGTCATTTGGCAGTGAAGAAGTTCCAATCATTTATTCTAAATGGACTCTGCACAGAGGAGCCTCCCCGTCCACACCCAGTCAGTTTGACAAGAAGACTGCCAGTTCATATTCAAACAGGTCATTATATACTTTCAGTTCAATACACAGAATCACTTGAAAAGGAAGAAAACCAATTGGACCCTTTGCTCCAGGAAGAAACTATATATGGCACACATGATTAGATCAAAGCTTAGCTATTCATTACTGGGCGAGTCAGGAAGGGTGACTCCCTTTCGTCTTGGAGCTTTGGGAGGGTACGCACAGCGCCTCCAGGAATGTGCTTATCAACTCTGAAACCAGATGCAACCTTGGGCCTCAGAACAGTGGGAGGATAACAGGAATTCAGCTGTCTGTGTAACTCAGCTAACGGGGCCTGCTTGACTGCTGAAGGACACCACGCTACTGCTGCCTGAATCTCAGACATGTACACCAAAATGGCGTCAGTTTGGTTCTCTGTTTGAAGACAAAGAATACTACACAAGAGTGGGGAAGGAGTTCCCTGTAATAATATAACTGATCATTCTAAAATATGATAAACGTGAAATAGATTAGGTATATAGATAGATACATCATGCTAACAAATATATATATAACTATGTCTAATGTCGCAGAAAGGGGGGGATCGAATTCTCATTCCTTCACAGGCAGTCCAATTAGTGACGCAGCTCAGATGGCACTTGAGGAGTATAGCGCCTCGGGGGCACAGCAATTTAGAGTTCAAGCGCTAGGGAGGGAGTGCTCAGCAGGTCAGTCCAGAATGTTAGAGCTGGAAGTAACTAGAGCGCTTAGCCAGCAGTGCAGGCAGTGCAGGACAGCAAAGGGGATTGGGCAGGACAGCGCAGGAGTGACAGCCCGGTACCTGGTTGATCCCCAGTAGTCCTTGTTAGCACAGGGAGGTTTCTTCTTGGTGTTTGGTGGTTCCTGCACCCTTTGTAGATAGTTTGGTGGGCAGCGCCTAATCCCTGTCACCCCCAGTGGTATAGGTTCCTGACTAGGCCCTACCACCTAAGTCTCCTGCGTAGGTTCCCCCAGGTCAGTGATGCCCCAACTGACTAAAAAGTTTCCCTCCTTTCCCTATGCCCAGGTCAGGTGACCACCCTCTAAGGCGGCAAAAGCAGACCCCTCATCTATTCTAAAAGGTTCCAGGAGCGTCCCTACTCTAGCTATGGGCAGGCGAGGCAGGCTGGTGTTGCAAACAATGTTTAAGGGTCCCAGCCAGCTCCAGGCAACAAGGGTGCTACTAAAAAGACCACGCCGCAGTAGCAGGGGCCTGTGGCAGCCATGTTGGGAGAAGAGAGCACCTGCACCTTAGCATTGATTAGTAATGGGAAGGTGCTCGGAGACCTAAGGACAACAAAAAAAAGGTGGGAAAAATGAGGCAAGAGCGAAAAAAAAGGGAAAGGCCACCCTAGGGCTGACAGGTCTAACACCTGTGGTATGAAAACCTGCTAGGGCTGCTGCTGCAGCTCCACCGTCTTCGTTTTCAGTCATTTTGTTGACTGAAAGTTTTGCAGAGCAAGTTTCAAGGAAACAAAGATAAGGTGCACAATATTTTGGAACACTGTTTCCTTCAACGTTGAACAAAACCAAAAACTAATAGATAGGATTTTTCGTCCTACTTAGTTTTGGCGGATATTTTATCCTTTCACCCACTCCAGACGTCTATTGGAGTATTTTACGGGAAAAAGGGGTTTCTGTGAAAAGCACGACTGAGTTACTCTAGTATCTAGCGATAAATTAGTGCCTTACCAAACGGTGGGCGCCATGTAGTGTAGTTCCTATATTCCCAATAGGCTCTGCGCATTGGAATAATATATCCTATAGAATTGACGTAGGACTTATGTCGACTAGGTCTCTATCGAATATACTAAACTTAATTGTGAGTGCCAGCTAGCTCAGAGGTCACTAGAAACTTTCTCGAATTCACAAGAAAGGATTGGTTTCTGACAACCGCAAAAACATGAAAACTTTGCTTCCCCAAGATAAAACGTATCTCTAGAGTCATGGAAACAATAGATAGATATTTCACTCAGTCAATCATGCATGCTTCGTTTCACCAGAGGTAAAGAAAAATAGAGAGACTGGCGTTTTCAATAAAAAGGTATTTATTCAACAGTCTTCTTTCTCATGCAAAAGAAATGAACTGCTACAATCGTAATACTGGCTGTAAAGTATAATGCGTACAGCAAGAAGAGTATTGTGAAATAATACTGTAAAAGCATGGTATGGTTTCTAAGCCATAAAATACATACATAAATAACAATGACTAAAAATTACTCAACTGGTGCTTCTAAAATACGCCTACCCCGGTGTACCTAACCTAAGTCTAAAACGAGGGAAGAAGTAAGTATAGTGTAGCATAGGTTTTAGTATTTTTGCCAAGAATCTATCCAAGATTTCTCTTAGGGTCTAATCAGCTCGGTACCTTGGTTTAGAATGAAGGAGGTCTGGTATCTCTCTGTCTCAGGACTCGATTTCCCAACATCACGCAAGGGGAGCTTGGAAACACTGCAGCTGCATTTCTCGGTAAGAGAAAAAGACAGCGTCTCTATCAGTGCGTCTGCTGGAGGGTCGGCTTCCTTCGGCACTTGCTACAGCGAGCAGTGTCGTACAAGTAGATAGTCGAACTGCTCCAAACCACCTTGTGTTTGCTAGAGCAAGTGTGGGCATATTTATACCTTGAAGGTGCCGAGTTTGACGTAAGGTTGGACATAATAACGTCATCAAAGAGTCTCAGTTCTTTGAAAACTCCTTGAGTTCTTGGACAAATCCATATTCAAGCAAGGGGAAGTCCCTGACTTCTGAAGGCGAGTTTTCCAAGAAATTGTTGTGGATTTTCGGAACTAGTGGAAGTAGCCATGCCGTATTTGGACTGCACGAGCTATGTCTAAATATGGTTATGTTGTCTATGCCTATATAAGGATAGGATGATTTATACCTATATAAGGGCATGAATTGGGAAAATTACTGTAGGGACCTAAAATGCTATACAACAGTAAGTGCACCACAAATATAAAGCAGATGCATATCACTAATGTCATCATCATACTTAATAAACCTTATAAATGGAGGCTGGGCTACAATCTGAGCTGAGACAGCCCTCTCGTCTCCAGGACCTTGGCTCCAACTGTGTCCAAGAACAACACATCTCAAATTATATTACAAAACGTGTACATTCCAAAACAAGAGCTGGATTTGTCTATTATGTCTATGTGCTAGTGTTAGACCATAATGAATTACATTGCCTACGCTGTTCAGACTAAATCCCAGGAAAAGAACATAATACTAAAACATGTGCTGACTATGCATGAATTATAATGTGTGCAAAGCAAAAGCTGCCTACATTGTGCAAAAATTTGGCTAAAATCTGTCTAAAAGAAGTGAGAGGTGTTATTTGCTTTGATCACTGGGAGTGGCACAGCCGGTACTCATGATTCCTGGGTGTTCCATAGGGTGTGATTCCATTGCTAGGAAAACATTTTGCCTTTTTGCAAATTGAACCTTATTTGTGTAACCCCTTTACAGCATTCTAAAATGCAGAGTTTCACCCGTGTTTTAATTCGTCGAAGTCCTGGCGGAGGGAACATTCCTGTCTATTCGTGGCCTACAAAAACGACAGCTGTTTGCTTAGCGGTGGCAGTCTATTTTAAAACTTAAGACAGTCCTAGTTTTAAAATGCGTGTGTAGTACAGCGAAATCCAAGTTATTCAGATAATGTGTTTGCCTATTAATATCTAATACAATATCTAAGGAAAATTCTTTATTATGGTTTTATTTTATTATAGAACACGCAATTTCATTTTTGAGGCCTTTTATCCCTATTAAGGAATACGGAAAAGGAAACCTGGTTTCCTTTAAGGAACAAAGGCATACCATACACTACCTAGGAAGCAGAACAGGATTAGCTAGTGCAACATCAGAAAAGTTCAGGTCACCTTTAGCAAGAGCCACAAATTTATAGTGTCCTCCATAGGACCCAATCAGGGAACTTTTAATCATGGGCTGCCCGTCCCATAAGGGAAGGAGCAGTAACATGGCTAACTGCAGGTGACAAACTTTTAATCCGGTATATCTCTTTTGCTTTTCTTCAATACCATCATAGCCAGATAGACAAGCACTGGTGAAGTGTTGCCTCTCATGTTCACAGCATGAAATATCATATCTGGGAAATTTAGTAACCAGAAAAAGTCCAACCAACTGTTGCGCAGCGATGGGCATTGGCATGCCCATCCCCTCACAACACAGGGGAGCTTGTACTAGTATTAAAAAAATAGAATTGTCAATACGACACAAAGACAAAATCATACATAAAATAAAAACACATATGCCAAGCCATCAGGTATACTTGCTGTATACCAAGCACAAAAAGCATATACAAATCACAATAACATATGCAAATGAGCAGTGACGCACAACACTATGTCATGTACTTTATACACAGTGAACCTGCAGCCCAAAACCCAATATTCTGGCCTGCTTAATTTGTCAGGCTTAAAATAAATATTCGATTTCTTCACTTTTCTCTCTCTCATCAGACTGCAGGTCACCTTTGTGATGATCGGCTGTCGGCCCGACTTACTGTGTCGCTTCTGACACACAGGACCAGCAAGAACAATTCATAAAAGGACAAAATGCACAAACATGAAAAACACACAAACATTTCTTTTCAAAGGGGTTATGCCAAAACTACATCTGTTTCAACACATCGCTGAGAGCACCCTTCTTTTACCCTTATTTCCTACCTATAACCATTCAGGGCGCACATTTCACCTTTTTCCTCTCAGAACTATGACGTTTTATTTTGTTTGTCAATCCAACTCATGTGTCTTGTCAGCCTTAAAACCACCCAGAACAATCCATGAATGATCTGTGGGCAGAAGCAAAACAAAAAAAAATAAACACTTCACATAACACACAAAAATATCAACTGTAACTTTTAATCAGAAGACAAAACATAATACACATTAACCGACCACAAAATCGAAACATGTACTTAACTGTAACCGTCTTGTCAATTTGCAATGACTAAAACATGTAAGCATGTTAAGCCACCTTAATTTTGACTTTCCCTTCCTTGCGGCACAATTTTTCTTGTGAAAAAAATCTGAATTTGCTAATCGTTTTTACCTAGGTATGTAGCCTACAAAATTCTAAGAAAGAGCTTCATCTTATTTTCTGTCTGAGACTAATGCAACATCTTATTTTCTGTTAAATAAAAGGCAACTGCGTGGACATTATTTTTTAAGAGCAAAGATACAAATGTATCACTTTCTTCACAGCATATAGCATGCTGTTGGGATTTTCAGAAAGAAACCCTTCATCATAAATTTTCCATTTGGGGGGCCCTGTTTTAGCAAGGCCGTTCAGGAATGCACTTCTCCGGAGACAAGGCCCTAATTGATGAGGCCACAGATGTCAACATGACATCCTCCTTCCATTGCTTACAGAGAAACTAAAAATAGCACCTCAGCGCTGAATTTTCTGGGCTGTGAGCCAGCCTCTGCAGCTCTCCTGGCCCCCACCACTTTTCAAGGTTCTTTCAATGAGCAAGCTTCACACATCCCTGTGTCAGCGAAGCTTCCCAAGCAGTAATTTCTCCTCCTGTTTCACTCGCTCCAACCCCCACCTTACAGGCCTCAAGGTCAAAATCTGCCTGCAATCTCTGCCTCGTACTCTGCGCTTCTCAGCCCCCTCTATCGCCTCACTCTGAAGCTGTCAAAGACAAAAAGCCTTCCTAACCCTTTCTAACCTGCAATAATTAACCCTATTTTAACGAAAACATTTCTCATTTAGAGGCAAAAAGTTATCTCTATTCTAAGATTATTAAAAACATTTACTGTGAATAATTCACAGAACCTAATAACACATATACCAGTTTTTAGAACAAATGTTTGTTACTACCCTATGCAATGGTACACATTTCTTCAACCTTAAATGGATGAATGTCTCAGTAGGTACAGCTAGAGTTAGAACCTTCATCTCTGATATTAAACACAAACCTCTGCACCGGGCATATTGGCTCATTGAGCCATTAAAAACAACCCCAAATGGGAGCAACCTGTAAATTCAAAATGCACACATTTTCTTTTCCTTTTAAACTGAACTTTTGATCTATCCATATTTACTTTTCATTAATCCAGGTGTACATCAAGGGTATCATCAAATCACAGGGGTTGCCTTTTTTTCCTAACTACACCCCTTTTCAATGATCTTTTTCGACGCATTGATGGCAATGAGGCCAAATTAAACTCATTCCTCGCACTTCTGCCATACTCTCACACATTCATAGCCACAATTCTTTAAACAAAACAAATTGTAATACCATTCTTTACATACATATCCTGACTCTGGCTGCCCTCAGACAGGGCAGGTCAATTTTCAACCAAATGCATATCATTAAGGCGGCAACAATATCCAAAACAGCTCAATTTAGCAACACATAGCATAATGAGTGCTGTCACATATTCTTCATTAAATCATATCAACCAACTTTCAAACATGGCCATATTTCATTCACTCTCCACATATCATTAACCTTGCACCAACCATACACATTGAAATTACAGACAATGTATCACAAAAAGAAGGGAAATATTATTTTTATTTTTATCTGTTTGTTTCATACCCATTTGCTCCAAAATCATACAGGCTCACTCGCCACTCATACATAAACTTAATAAATTTCGATCGATAAATGCTATTCCGTCACGGTTCTTAATACAAGGCAACGATTTCCGAAATACAAAATGACATGTCTTCCAAATCGAACAGAGCCCGTCGACTCCTGTTCGGGGAATCGATCACGCCGGATTCCAGACCACAAAGATTCACAAAAGAGACAGTCCAAAGACTGCCCTGAGATCATCAGACAGGCGAACCACGAACCCTCTTACAGACCATCCCGTAGTCCTGTGCTGGTTTGGCTGGGGTGACTGGGCGTGTAGCTCCAGAACCCAAGCTTACCCAGTTGCTCCTAGGGCTTTTCTGAAGAGGATCCGGCCGAGTGAGCATCCCCCGTGCAACACTAAGGCGTTCGATGTTGGCTCAAATAGTCACCAAACATGTCTGTGGGGCATCTGCCCGTGCAGTCACTCCACTGCCACGTCAGACCCCCCGATTCCCTGTGGTACACTAACCACAAAATTCCATATACAGTTAACTGTTTCTTTAAGCCACTTCTCCAAAGTGCTTGTTCCAAAGTCGTCAAAGGACTAATAATACAAATCACTCACCTGGTGCACTCTGGTCTGATTGCAGGTTCCTGAAGACCAACACGGGCAGTTCCCAGGTTACACCCGTAGGATTCCGGCGAGGGGTCACTAGCAGTTGGGGCTCCCTGATCGCGAGAGCGGAGTTTAGCCACAATTATTAGCCAGTCCACCCCCTCGACCAGAGCGCTCCTCCTAATGTCCTAATTTCACCCCATAGTACGGGAGGACAACCCCATATGCGGAATCCTGGACGAGCCCCCAAACTGTTGTTCTATAAAAAAAATAAGTCTAATAGAGCCATACCCTCCAATAGCCCCAATACCAATTATAATCAGTCATTTGGCAGTGAAGAAGTTCCAATCATTTATTCTAAATGGACTCTGCACAGAGGAGCCTCCCCGTCCACACCCAGTCAGTTTGACAAGAAGACTGCCAGTTCATATTCAAACAGGTCATTATATACTTTCAGTTCAATACACAGAATCACTTGAAAAGGAAGAAAACCAATTGGACCCTTCGCTCCAGGAAGAAACTATATATGGCACACATGATTAGATCAAAGCTTAGCTATTCATTACTGGGCGAGTCAGGAAGGGTGACTCCCTTTCGTCTTGGAGCTTTGGGAGGGTACGCACAGCGCCTCCAGGAATGTGCTTATCAACTCTGAAACCAGATGCAACCTTGGGCCTCAGAACAGTGGGAGGATAACAGGAATTCAGCTGTCTGTGTAACTCAGCTAACGGGGCCTGCTTGACTGCTGAAGGACACCACGCTACTGCTGCCTGAATCTCAGACATGTACACCAAAATGGCGTCAGTTTGGTTCTCTGTTTGAAGACAAAGAATACTACACAAGAGTGGGGAAGGAGTTCCCTGTAATAATATAACTGATCATTCTAAAATATGATAAACGTGAAATAGATTAGGTATATAGATAGATACATCATGCTAACAAATATATATATAACTATGTCTAATGTCGCAGAAAGGGGGGGATCGAATTCTCATTCCTTCACAGGCAGTCCAATTAGTGACGCAGCTCAGATGGCACTTGAGGAGTATAGCGCCTCGGGGGCACAGCAATTTAGAGTTCAAGCGCTAGGGAGGGAGTGCTCAGCAGGTCAGTCCAGAATGTTAGAGCTGGAAGTAACTAGAGCGCTTAGCCAGCAGTGCAGGCAGTGCAGGACAGCAAAGGGGATTGGGCAGGACAGCGCAGGAGTGACAGCCCGGTACCTGGTTGATCCCCAGTAGTCCTTGTTAGCACAGGGAGGTTTCTTCTTGGTGTTTGGTGGTTCCTGCACCCTTTGTAGATAGTTTGGTGGGCAGCGCCTAATCCCTGTCACCCCCAGTGGTATAGGTTCCTGACTAGGCCCTACCACCTAAGTCTCCTGCGTAGGTTCCCCCAGGTCAGTGATGCCCCAACTGACTAAAAAGTTTCCCTCCTTTCCCTATGCCCAGGTCAGGTGACCACCCTCTAAGGCGGCAAAAGCAGACCCCTCATCTATTCTAAAAGGTTCCAGGAGCGTCCCTACTCTAGCTATGGGCAGGCGAGGCAGGCTGGTGTTGCAAACAATGTTTAAGGGTCCCAGCCAGCTCCAGGCAACAAGGGTGCTACTAAAAAGACCACGCCGCAGTAGCAGGGGCCTGTGGCAGCCATGTTGGGAGAAGAGAGCACCTGCACCTTAGCATTGATTAGTAATGGGAAGGTGCTCGGAGACCTAAGGACAACAAAAAAAAGGTGGGAAAAATGAGGCAAGAGCGAAAAAAAAGGGAAAGGCCACCCTAGGGCTGACAGGTCTAACACCTGTGGTATGAAAACCTGCTAGGGCTGCTGCTGCAGCTCCACCGTCTTCGTTTTCAGTCATTTTGTTGACTGAAAGTTTTGCAGAGCAAGTTTCAAGGAAACAAAGATAAGGTGCACAATATTTTGGAACACTGTTTCCTTCAACGTTGAACAAAACCAAAAACTAATAGATAGGATTTTTCGTCCTACTTAGTTTTGGCGGATATTTTATCCTTTCACCCACTCCAGACGTCTATTGGAGTATTTTACGGGAAAAAGGGGTTTCTGTGAAAAGCACGACTGAGTTACTCTAGTATCTAGCGATAAATTAGTGCCTTACCAAACGGTGGGCGCCATGTAGTGTAGTTCCTATATTCCCAATAGGCTCTGCGCATTGGAATAATATATCCTATAGAATTGACGTAGGACTTATGTCGACTAGGTCTCTATCGAATATACTAAACTTAATTGTGAGTGCCAGCTAGCTCAGAGGTCACTAGAAACTTTCTCGAATTCACAAGAAAGGATTGGTTTCTGACAACCGCAAAAACATGAAAACTTTGCTTCCCCAAGATAAAACGTATCTCTAGAGTCATGGAAACAATAGATAGATATTTCACTCAGTCAATCATGCATGCTTCGTTTCACCAGAGGTAAAGAAAAATAGAGAGACTGGCGTTTTCAATAAAAAGGTATTTATTCAACAGTCTTCTTTCTCATGCAAAAGAAATGAACTGCTACAATCGTAATACTGGCTGTAAAGTATAATGCGTACAGCAAGAAGAGTATTGTGAAATAATACTGTAAAAGCATGGTATGGTTTCTAAGCCATAAAATACATACATAAATAACAATGACTAAAAATTACTCAACTGGTGCTTCTAAAATACGCCTACCCCGGTGTACCTAACCTAAGTCTAAAACGAGGGAAGAAGTAAGTATAGTGTAGCATAGGTTTTAGTATTTTTGCCAAGAATCTATCCAAGATTTCTCTTAGGGTCTAATCAGCTCGGTACCTTGGTTTAGAATGAAGGAGGTCTGGTATCTCTCTGTCTCAGGACTCGATTTCCCAACATCACGCAAGGGGAGCTTGGAAACACTGCAGCTGCATTTCTCGGTAAGAGAAAAAGACAGCGTCTCTATCAGTGCGTCTGCTGGAGGGTCGGCTTCCTTCGGCACTTGCTACAGCGAGCAGTGTCGTACAAGTAGATAGTCGAACTGCTCCAAACCACCTTGTGTTTGCTAGAGCAAGTGTGGGCATATTTATACCTTGAAGGTGCCGAGTTTGACGTAAGGTTGGACATAATAACGTCATCAAAGAGTCTCAGTTCTTTGAAAACTCCTTGAGTTCTTGGACAAATCCATATTCAAGCAAGGGGAAGTCCCTGACTTCTGAAGGCGAGTTTTCCAAGAAATTGTTGTGGATTTTCGGAACTAGTGGAAGTAGCCATGCCGTATTTGGACTGCACGAGCTATGTCTAAATATGGTTATGTTGTCTATGCCTATATAAGGATAGGATGATTTATACCTATATAAGGGCATGAATTGGGAAAATTACTGTAGGGACCTAAAATGCTATACAACAGTAAGTGCACCACAAATATAAAGCAGATGCATATCACTAATGTCATCATCATACTTAATAAACCTTATAAATGGAGGCTGGGCTACAATCTGAGCTGAGACAGCCCTCTCGTCTCCAGGACCTTGGCTCCAACTGTGTCCAAGAACAACACATCTCAAATTATATTACAAAACGTGTACATTCCAAAACAAGAGCTGGATTTGTCTATTATGTCTATGTGCTAGTGTTAGACCATAATGAATTACATTGCCTACGCTGTTCAGACTAAATCCCAGGAAAAGAACATAATACTAAAACATGTGCTGACTATGCATGAATTATAATGTGTGCAAAGCAAAAGCTGCCTACATTGTGCAAAAATTTGGCTAAAATCTGTCTAAAAGAAGTGAGAGGTGTTATTTGCTTTGATCACTGGGAGTGGCACAGCCGGTACTCATGATTCCTGGGTGTTCCATAGGGTGTGATTCCATTGCTAGGAAAACATTTTGCCTTTTTGCAAATTAGGTGTTGATTGTGCTTGGCCAAGATTTTCCTGTAGCGGTCAAGTTATTCCTTTTTGCCGTAAATTGTTGCTATCTTTGTCCCTGAGCCGATATTGACACACTAGGCTAAAAGCTAAGCTACAATCCATCCTACAACCCATAGCTCTTATCCAACAGGTCTGCAACTCTGCATTTGACTCATATGTGCAGTACCTTTGCAGCGGCCCACCACCTTTTACGTAGCAACATCCAAAATACCAATGAGGCCTGATGGTTCAAACCAAAAAGGACCACAGACTATTTTTCATGGAAATGTTTTGCAAAAGACGCTTTACACTGTGCCAAGTAAAGACAATCCTTGGCACCATGTAGCTGCAACCGACCCCTCCAGACACCATCCCAAGACCTGCAATGTTCCAAAAATTACGTATTATTGCACCTTTGTACACCATCTGCTTAGCAAGGGTGTGGCTGGATTCATCCATCATGAGAACTTTGGCTAGTCATATGCTGGCAGATGCATCAAGCAAAATACCTCCCGGTAAATTAGCGAATCGGTAAAACAGTCCGATACCGAACGCTAAACCTGAAAATACAATTCATCAACCCCATATCCTACTAAAAATAAAGAATCGCTAAATAATTCACTCGGAAAATTACCAAATCGCAAATTAGCCAATCGGCAATACAGAGAAAGAAATCAGCCTCCGGAAATACCGAATCGATATTAAAGAATCGCAACGAAATGCATCAAAACTCACAAATACCGAAAATGGCCAAAATCGCTATTTTGCATGAGCAAAATAAGGGGATCACAAACTGGAGGTAAAGTTATTGGAAGGAAGAAAAAATAAAAAATAAAAATTAAAACACAGGTGCAGACAATCAGAAACCCTTAAAATATGCCTCTGGAGACCCTGTAAGTCTACCAAAATGGCTGCCCCCTACGTGCTTGCTAGGAGGAGGAGAATCAACGCTCTTGCACAGCGCAGGAGGATGATCCAGGACAGGGTCTTCAGGGTGCGCATCACATTGCTGGGCCAGACAGAGGAACTGATCTACGACAAGTACAGATTGAACTGGGTTATGATCATGCGCCTCATTGCTGAGCTGGAACCACTACTGCAGCACCAGACCCGTAGCACCAGCGCCATCCCAGCCCATGTCCAGGTACTATGCAGCCTGCACTTGCTGGCGTCTGGAAGCTTCCAGGGGGAAATAGCAGAAGTTGGAGGCGTGTCGCAAAGCGCACTAACCCGCTTCTTCTACAAATTCCTAGATGCTGACATACATCGCCACATCACCTTCGCCACAACCCCACAGCAGTTGAACCACACCAAACAGGAGTTCTACCAGGTGGCACAATTCCCCCATGTGATAGGATGTGTTGACTGCATGCATGTCCCCATCTGTCCTCCCTCAGCCAACAAATACATCTTCCGCAACCGGAAGTCATATCATTCAATCAACGTGCAGGTCGTGTGCAATGCCAAGCACATCATAACTGACATCGTAGCCCAATTACCCGAAAGCACACACAACGCATACATATTCTGTCACAGTGGCATCCATAGGCATCTGATCAACGGTGAATTTGGAGAGGGACACCTACTAGGTACATACTAATGCCTCATCAGTAACTCCATCCTCACATGTATAACTGCATTCATGCTGTTAACCCTTTGCTCCCCACCTCCCTACCTCAACCCAGCAACACCTCAGGAGCAGCGCTACAACACAGCACACATCAGCACCAGGAATGTGATGGAGCAAACCTTTGGAATCCTCAAGAGTCGCTTCAGGATACTACACAAGACAGTAGGTGCCTTGCAGTATGACCCAGTGACCTGCTGCCGGATCATAGCGGTCTGTGCAATGCTGCACAACATTGCCACAAGAAGGGGGATACCAATAGAGGTGGTCGGAGAGGACGACTTACGTGCAGAGCAACCCCCCCAACACCAACAGGCACACGTGCCTAACACAGCAGAAGGCCAAAGGAGGCGGACATACATCACACGGCATCACTTCTGAGACAGGTAAGAATGAGCCATCCCAACATGATCTTGTTAGCAAATTTGTAATGCTCACGAGCAGCTGTCAGCTGCAGATAAATGAGACGCCAACATGACGCAGAAAATAAAAAAATATTGGGATACATGTCCGTTGTCATCACCGGTGTATCATGTGGCAGTATAGTTGGCCCATGGTTACGTCACCATGGCCAGGGAGCCAATGGAACATGGCTATTTGCGCTTGCCTCGTACCCCCAGCCTCCTGACTCGTGACTCCTCTACATCGCCGCGATGTGTGTCAGTGACTGTGGCGCTGCGCGCACAGCGCCTCCTCTCGCTGGCCTCCGGCACAGAGATGCTGCTCACTCTTGAAGCAGGCTCACTCCCCTCCTTCCCTCTCAAACTGCTGGCACTGAAAGTCCCAGACTGCAGATGCTCCACTGCAGTGGTCACTCTTTCTAAGGACTTAGCCACATCTCCACAATAATGCCCCAAATCGACCTGCAGGGACACAGACCTGCGTGAAAGCACAGCTGTGCTGTTGCACAGCTTAGTGATGGCACTAATGGAGGCATTGGAACAGAGCATTTTCTGCCGATGCCTCCGGCGCTCACTCTGTTGGCCTGCAATGACAGCACGTGTGAGTTCCTGTAGGCACTGTTTAATGTCTCTGTTGCCCTCAGCAACGGCTGTGGTCATCTCACGCATAGCGTCAGTCATGTTGCCAATTTTGTTTGACAATTTGGAAAGGTTAATGTTAACTGCACCCATGTGTCTCCCCTGCAGGCGCTGTACACGCAGCATCAGTGTCTCAACTACTCCGTACCCGTCTGTTGGATCCTCAGATCACCCTGCAGCTCTACCCAGGGGCCTGGCCCGCTGTCGGACTTGAACACTTACTGGTGTTTGGGTGGTCGGAGTAACGGCTGTCTGCCGTGGAACGATTGTGGCTGCTGGCCGCTGCTCTGTCTCCATCACCTGCAGGGAGGGGAAATTTGCCCTGCGGCTTTGTGTAGTTGTCCGCGCTGGTGGTGGTGGTGTAGTTGTCCACGCTAGTGGTGGTTGTATAGTTGTCCGCCGTGGTGGTGGTGGTTTTGGTGGTGATGGTTGTGGTGGTGATGGTGGTGTTGTGGGTTCACGTCCCTGCGGGGTCTCAGCATCGGTCACCACTGAGGTTTCAGAGATGACGAGGCGGCCGCTGTCATCTGAATCAAGGGGTGATGCATCTGTGTGTGAAACAGTGCATTGTTATTATTTTGTCATAGTATATCTGTTTTGCATACTTTCATCTACATAAAGGACATATTTGGACTGACATTTGGCCCAGTGCTGCTGGTTTAATTTCATTCACATCAGGGGTCAGACATGCACTCTTTCATGATATGACTACAACTCCCATGATGCAACACTCTGGTGAGGGGATATGCGTTAGGACCGGCTACATATGCACTTTGTTTGGCCTGTGGAAATGGGCAGGGGTTGACAACACGCTGCATATCTGCACTGGCATGCATCTTACCGTGTCCTCCTGCCGCAGCACCGGAAGTGTCCAATTGGGTGACCCCAACAACAGCTTCAGGCTCAATGGTAGCCTCAACGAGGTCCTCGAGGGCTGTGTTTGGTGTGTCGTTCAATGTTCCCCCTCCTGTGCCAGCTGCATCCTTCACCCTTTCTGCAATCCTCTCCTTTGCCCTTTTCCTGAGGTCATACCACCTCTTTTTAAAATCGTCAATGCTGCGGTGGGTGACTCCTACAGCAATCACCCTCTCCTTGATGCGCAGCCACATCTTTCGCTTCTCAAACAACCTGTCATGTTTGCTGCTCACCCCCTCAATAAGTAGTTCAAGTTCTTTGTCAGAAAACTTTCGCTTACTCTTCCTGGGCGTTTCCTTGCCCTGGGGTGCATCCTTCTCCATCCTGGAATGATGTGCAGTATCTGGTTTGTGCTGGCACTGTGTCACTCCTCAGCTCCTGTGCTCTGCCTCCTCCTCTGAGCTCCTCAGGGCACTGAATGAAGCATGGGCTGTGTTACCTCCTGGTTGTGATGTCATCCACCTGCTTCAGAAGCGCCTGGCTTTTTTTTGCGAATTCGCTAATACTGAAATCGCAAATACCGATTTGGTATTTGCTCATTTGGTATTTGCTAATCTTTATTTTGGAGTCTCGCAGTGGTGGTTTCGGATTTATTTAGCGATTTTTACCAATTCGGTATTTAATACCGAATCTGTTGATGCATCGGGGTATGCGAGTCCTTATTAGCGATTCCTTATTTTTTCGCTAATAAGGACTTGTATTACTGATTTTTTATGCATATGCCCAATGGAGCCTGCCTTGACATTTCTATAGCACTTGTCGAAGGATCTCCCCCCTCACCTACACTGAACCAAACACTAGTACTCCACACGCACTACGCAGCACACTCTTGCACGACACATGGTATTAGCACATAACCACTGTGGGCTCCCAGACGTCGGATAGGTTGTGCTATGTCGGCTCACTGATACCCACGCCGTGGGCATAGACAGTCTTTACTTATCCCAAGAAATAGCCCTGAAAAAAGCTGAATATCTCATCCACCTGAACCTATGTAGGATTAAGGTTGAGATACAACCCAATAGTAGTGGTAAACAACTGCCACATGAAGCCAACTCCACCACACTATACCTTCTCACCGAGCCTAGCGATATTCAGACTGATTGAAACAGGATGCGCAGGCTGGGCACCAGAGGGTAGGACACTGTATTCCAGGGTGGAGTTTGTGGATTTCCGCTATGCGGAACTCCGCGAAGTTACAAAAAAACTCAGTAAAGTTCAGCAAGTGGCGGAGTGCAGGGTGCATTGCCGTTCGCGATGATCTTCCTGCTGCTCAAGTAGAAATTCTACCCGAGCAGCAGCCCACCCTCGCCAATTTACCGTTGATGACCACCAGTGGGGAAAAACTCCTCTGCACTACGCGGAGTGGAATTTTATGCCCTCTACAAGCTCTACGGAACGCCATGGCCTAGGACACTGTTTGGCTCCAATATTTTCCAGAAAGAAGGTTCTTGGAGGTAGCCACCGCACCAGTGCACAAACTCAGCCACTCCGGACTCTGTTTGTCATCCCAAGTTTCCCCTTAGCGCTTCTGGGGCAGTCTTCCCGATTAAAAAATGGACCCCAGGCATGAAGTTCCAGTGTAGGAAAAATGAGTCTAGAAGGAAAGGGTTAAATGCCAGCTTAAATACCACATGTCAGGAAATCTAGGATACTGAAATAGATAGCTACATGTGGATAGAAGGGAAAGGGCAACCCCTAATTGTATGGAAACTTACACTGTATTCCTTGTGTTCAGAGGCAAAGAAATGATCCCGCTTGGCATAAATGAGAAATGTGGAGCAATACTGCATGTACCAGACATACAATGGGGCCCCTCCGTTCTAATGGATATCTACTGGCAATGTCGGGAGTTTACCTATGCTCACGTTGTCCCCGGATGGGGGTCCTCTGCAGCCTCGTAGCCATATACACCCCTACCCTGGTCATCCCTGGAGAAAGCCTGTCCAGTTGTTAAACATGCGCAACATTAGAAAACACATCTATTGCATCTGGCTCGAGAAAAAATAAGCACTGATTATTTTGGCTGGGCTCAGTACAAGGCCATAACAGATTAATTTAGGCATGCTTCTGACTCTTGGCTGGGGCACTAACTATTGCCATCCAAGAATTACATTGTCTTCAAGCTGACATGGAGAAGCAGGGAGGTGTCCCTGAGCAGGGCAGGTTTGTCGATTTATTTTCCTGTCTCCCCTGGTGGGTGACTAGACTATGTACATCATTGCTCTCGATTATCATTTTAGTGCTGTTTTTGAGTGTTTTCCTACAAGTGGGGGTGGAATGCTAGTGTTGGCTTCAGTGTAATTGTAAGTGGTGTGGGAGAGGTACCAGAACAAGCACTGTAGAAATGTGTGGATAGGCTCCATTTGACTAGACTGATTTCTGGCTACAGATGGATTTGGCCACACCAATACTGAATAGAGGGTATACCAAGGTACAATAATACATAACTTTCGAAACATTTCCAGAGGAGACATCAGTAGTCTTCTGGCAATCGGGTGATCGGGGGGTTTCTTTTGCTTTTGAAAGTGCTAAAAAGAGTTTGTTTGCAAACACAGTCTGTGGTCTTTGGCTTGCACACTTGGGCCTGGTTGGGGTTCTTAAAGTAGTCTCTGCAGAGGTGGTGGACCACTGTAAAGGTTGCGCACTTTTGGCTTGACAGCAGATCTGTAAGATAAGAGCTGTTGTTTGCAGGTTAATTTAGAAAAACAGGCATCCTTATGTATCGTGCTAAATAAACTTTGAGGTTTCCTGTGCCATTCCTTTTTGGTGTTTTGCTCTCGTTTTAAATTTTATCCATGCAATTTTAGTGGTCCCCAACTGGGGTATTTATTTAGAAATTCAGTGGTGAATGGTTATTTATATGATGCTTGTTTTTTTCACTCATGACTCATTGCCTCTCCCCTCTCACCACAGCAGGAAGGGATGTGTCAGTAATTGGATGATCTCGTATCTTTAGATACTTGTTGTGGGCATCGTCAGTCTTCTGGCCTCCGAGCTTTCTTAATGTGCCCGGAGGTAGTTTTATTCATGCGGGTGGTGTCTTTTGGCCTATGCGTGTGTGCTGGGTGTTGTAGAAGAGGGGTTAGCAATTGAGTGTCTGTGAATGTTATCACCGTGCTCGGAGGTCATGTGTCTGGCCCTCTGACTCCAGCATGCGGCATACAGTATGAGTCTCCCTAGTAGCACCAGGAGTCCTGGTTACACCTTTTTCCTAGATACACATATTGTATTTCTCAGTTTAAATAAACAGGGGCATCAAAGCTGCTGTGGCAATGCAATAAAGGTAATTGGCATAGTCAGTAGGTCTTGCCTTTGGGGGCATAAAAGTGCTTAGCCAAAGCTAATGGTTTTGGCAACATCTGTAAGCTATGTTGTAGTGCATTGTGGCTGCTGTGCAGCCTGTTGAATAGTTAAAATGAAACAGTGTTATAAGCATGTGTGTTCCCTTATATAACACCAAGAAGAAATTATGTACAATTGAACGACCCTGTTAACAAAAAATTAACATAAAAATGTCATCTCATTTTTGTTCTATCAATGTTGGCAACTTCTTCCTAAAGCTTTTTTTGTTGTTGTTGCTATTTATGGGGGGGGGGCATAAACAATGGGAGGGTAGAGGTTGGGAAATAGTACCTGAGTTACAACACGAGCAGCGGGTGGGCACTAGTGGAGAATCAACAGATGCTGGATTCTGAAGGCGGGGGGGGGTGGTGCTGAGTGATGCTGAGCTGGCGCTAAGATGGTGGTGTGATGCTCAGGTGCTGCTGAATGATACTCAGATGGTGCTGAGGGATGCTGAGAGTTATTTGCATTGTAAATGGCAATGTTTTTACCTATGTGATTAGAATGTATGTAATGTATGTATGTGGTGTGTAGTGGGTTGGATTGGAATTGTTGATGTCGCCTAATTGTGTGGTCTAGTGTGGATTTGTGCAGTGGAATTATGTGGCATGGTGTGCACTGCAATTATGTGGATAGTAAGTATATGTTATTGAGTGCCCGAGAATTACGTGCAGTGGGGTTGTATGTTTTTGAATGGCATTATGTGGAATTGTATTTTGTGTTGTGGAGTGGTTTGTAGTGGAGTTTAATTTTGTGGTGTGCTGTTGAATTTTGCGCATTGCTGTGGCATTCTGTGGCATGGCTTTGGTGTGTGGTGCGTTGTGTAATTGTGTTGTTGTTGAATTAAATTATGCGATTTGGTGTTGAATTTTGTGGTGTGGATTGGATATTGGTGGAGTTGAATTGTGTGGAGTGTAACTGTGTGGATATTTTTGACTATTTGGTGTTGAAAAAACAAAAAATTGAGAGCTAAGCTCAAGATGTGATTGTCTGTTGGTAGTAACAAAAAAAGACCAGCTATCAAATGGTAAGTAATGGGAGTGCTTCAACCCTTTACTGTATACAATACCCCTTGCAGCAAAATCGCATGCGTGCGCTGTCAGGCAAGATCTAAAAAAAAGGGGCGCATGGGCACAAAATGGTATATATTTTGAAAAAATACTGTCAATGATAAGAATTGCTTTACATTGTTTTAGCACTAGACCCCAACAATTAATGGCTGGGTTTGGGATTTGATGGAATTGGTTGCAGCAGAGGAAATCCTCATCAAGTAAGGAGGTATGATAAACTTGTTTAAGACCTAATGAAATGGGTTGAGTTGATCTGCTCTTTATCTGACCCAACGTAAACTGGACCCAATGGATGGTTGAAAGGAATATATGGGCGGAATTTGCGAATTCACGCGAAATCGAATTCGCAATCCGCAAAATCCGCCCCTGCCACCCTCTGGTTCAGCACTGTCATCCTCTGGTTCAGCACTGTCACCCTCTGGTTCACCACTGCCACCCTCTGGTTCATCACAGCACCTTTGGTTCACCACTGTCACCCTCTGGTTCAGCACTGCCACCCTCTGGTTCACCCCTGCCACCCTCTGGTTCACCCCTGACACCCTCTAGATCAGCACTGCCACCCTCAAGTTCCGCACTGTCACCCTCTGGTTCACCCCTGCCACCCTCTGGTTCATCACTGTCACCCTCTGGTTCATCACTGCCACCCTCTGGTTCACCACTGCCACCCTCTGGTTTACCACTGCCACCCTCTACCGAGATCTTTTGTGACACAGCAGCAGCACAAAAGATGCGCCATGGTGCTGGGTATTAACAACGTGACGCATCTGAGAGATGCGTCACGTTGTAAAGCCCTGCGCCATCAGGAGGTGTTCCGGCGCAGGGGAGGGCGTTCCTGCGCAGGAACGCCTCCTAAAAGTGGCTGAGTGAAATCTACAAGATTTCACTCAGTCACTTTTAGGCCAATGCTGCGTCAACCCCCTGCGCCTGCTTGAAGCAGGCGCGAGGCTTGATGCAGCATTGGGGAGATAGGGCCCCCCAGAGCATTGCTGGAGCTGCGTCGCAAGCGCGACGCAGCTCCAGCAATGTGCTGCTTTTACAGCACAGATGCGTGACACATATGTGCCATTTTTGCCACATGGTGCGCCGCATTTTAAATGCGGCGCACTATGGGTGGCGGAGCTGCGGCGCACAATAACTGGCGCATCCCTGGGGATGCGCCAGTTATTGTAAATCTGCCCCTATACATTTAGCCAACGAGGGAGCACTTACTGATTAGACAGTAGAAAGTACTCCAGTTGAGTAGAGGTATTGCACAAAAAGGTGGCATCTTCGTGGACAAACACGCAGAGCGGGATTAATTTTGCCCCCTGTTAGACTCGTTTTTTGTGCCCTTCTGCCCCCTGTTAGACTTGTTTTTCCCTTGTTTTTGTGCCCTTCTGCCCTCTGTTAGACTCGTTTTTCCCTTGTTTTTGTGCCCTTCTGCCCACTGTTAGACTCGTTTTTTGTGCCCTTGTGGCCTCTGTTAGTCTAATTTTTCCCTTGTTTTTCTGCCCTTCTGCCCTTCTGCCCTCTGTTAGACTCGTTTTTTGTGCCCTTCTGCCCTCTGTCATTCCCTTGTTTTTGTGCCCTTCTGCCCGCTGTTAGACTCGTTTTTTGTGCCATTCTGCCCTCTGTTAGACTCGTTTTTGTGCCTTTCTGCACCGTTAGACTCGTTTTTTGTGCCCTTCTGCCCTCTGTTAGACTCGTTTTTCCCTTGTTTTTCTGCCCTTCTGTCCTCTGTTAGACTGGTTTTTTGTGCCCTTCTGCCCTCTGTTAGACTCATTTTTCCCTTGTTTTTCTGCCCTTCGGCCCTTTGTTAGACTGCTTTTTGTGCCTTTCTGCCCTCTGCATGGGCCCAATTTCGTCCCCGCTGATTCGCGGATTTTACCGCGATTTCGCGAGATTCGTGGATCGCGAAATCGCGGAAAATCCGCAAAATTCGCAAGGGAAATGAATTTTCAGCCCATGCTCAATCTTGGGGTAATATATCATAGTCCAAGATAAATGTACTGGAAATAGGGAGGGCCATGGATGGTAGGGTGCATAATTACATATGGAAGTTGGTCGCTGAATATTATGACATAATTACCAGTTGATAGAGTTTCTTCCAATGATAATGATAACTGTAATAGTGAGGCCCTCACTGACCACTTACCTCAGCAGTATGTTGTCTCCACTGATGAACTTATGGTCATTAGCATCATTATTATCCCTCTACTCCAACAGGAGGTTGAATTTCTTTCATCTGAGTTGTGACGGGATCTGTACAAGGAAAACCTTAAAATTGCTACTAGTTCCCTAAGAACATTCCTTTTAATCTATGATTAAAAAGGGAACCATTGCCAACTAGGGACCCCCGGTTCTAACATTGGTGGTCAGCGGTGAGGATTTGGACCTGCATTTGTGACTCATATACAGTAATTGGTGTACACTACTAGTGAGTGCAGACCAAACACGACCACATACTTTTTTTGGTACAATTTGTTTTCCTTGGACTGTTATTTTTTCCTGAAAACTCCCAATTCTTACTGCCATGAGTAGACCAGCATCTGTTGCATCTATGTATCTAGATTTTGAGGAAGAGAGGTTGGAAACCGACACTTTGAAACAGCTCAAGCATCTCTGCAAGAAATTGAAAGTTGCTACACCAGGCATTTCTAAAAAGGAAGACTACCAAAGAGCGAAGACTACCAAAAGGCGCTGAGGGCCTTGGTAGAAGCAAGAAATGCCCCTGAGTTGGTGGTGGAGCCAACTGGGAATGCAGATGGCAACTGGATAGGCCAGTGTTTCCAGCCAGGGGAGGGGTACTGTCCCCGCCTGGCAGTAGTATCTCTTGCAAAGACCTGTCCCCCAGAGAGTTGGAAGACAGGGAAAGAAATAGGGCACACAAGATATGGCTAAGCTTAAGATGGAGGGTCAGATGGAAATAAAGAATGACAACTTGTCCTTGGAGAGAGAGAGGATGAGAATGGAACATGAGAGAATGTTGAGGGAGTTAGAGATCAATCCCTCTGGTTACAGCGCACCATCTGTGCCTTCAGAAGGCAGGGTATATCCCCAAGGATGTCATCAAAGATTTCCATAAGCATGAAGATATTGGGCAGTGGTTTGCAGCCTATAAGATAGCACTGTTGGGCCACCGGGTCCCTGAGAAGGATTGGGGAGCTGGGCTGTGGGGCTGCTTTGTGAGTGAGGGGAGGGATACTTTGTTAGAACTACCAGGTGAAAATAGGATGTCTTATGCCCCCCATGAAGGAAGCCCTGATGACAAGGTATGGTTTGAACCCAGAACTCTATAGACAGAGGTTCGGAAATTGTAAGAAGCCAGAGGCAACCACTTGGGTAGAATATGTATCTTTCTTTTGCAGAGCTATGGATGGTAGGGTGAAGGATAGCAAAGTGGATACTTTTGAAGCGCTCTATTATTTGATTGCAAGGGAGCTCTTGTCTGCTAATTGTTTTCCAGAGCTACGCCAGCACCTTATTGATAGCAAGTTGACTAACCACAGGAAGCCGCTGGGTCAGTACCCGTCTCCACAAGGGGCCATGTGGGAGACTCCGCCAAAGGTGGGCAGGGTGCCCAGCAGAATAGTGGGGGGACAAGGGTAAACAGAGAGAGTTCCAGAAAGAGCCCCAAAGTAATTCCCAAGGGAACGAAGGTAAGGGTTCCCAGCCTCCCCCTGAGAAAAAGTCAGAGCCCCCGACAGGTAAATCTGTTCACAGGGGGCCAGCTACCTGCTTTCATTGTAACCAGGTGGGACACAGTGTCCCCAACAGGGTCAGTATGTGCCACCCCGTGCACCACCCCGTCAGATGGCCAGTGTAGCCCTGGGTGGGGAGCAGATGGGTGCCCAAGGTGGGTGGGGTCCTGCAGAAATGTCCCTTGTCTCATTAGGAGACTTTGAGATGGCCCCTAAAACTCAGCTGCCTGATAACCCTGAAACGTACAGGCAGTGGGTGACCATCAATGGCCATAGATTGTAGGCTCTGAGAGACACCGGGGCTAGTGTGACAGCTGTCAGTTGTCGGTTGGTGTCCTAAGAGGAGGTTATTCCTCATGCATTCTTCCCTGTAGTTGCAGCGGACTACTCACAGAGCCAGTGTGAGGTGGCTCAAGTTCCCTTTGAGAGGGGTGCGGTCTCTGGTTCTCTTCAAGTAGCTGTGAGGCCAGCCATGCCTGTGGATTGTCTGTTGGCCAATAATTTAGAGAACTCCCCTTGTGCTAAGGTGGAGAAGAAGGCTCATTTAGAGATGTTGGGTCTGCCTGAGTGGGCGTGTGTGACCACTCGGTCTATGGCAGCCATGGGTGTTCAAGAGATCCTGGAGCCTGAAAATATGGCACAGGAACCTGCCTTTAAGAGAAGAGGTAGGGGGCCTGGGAAACCAGCCCCCATTGTTCCCACGGTCCAATAGGAGGCAGACCTTGAGGGGGATGCCCTGGAACCTACAGGGGAACAAATTGCTGAACTGGGGGACCTACCTGTGCTGACCCATTGGCAGCAAGAATGAGAACCCTCCAGGGTGGAATTTTGTGCAGAGCAGAAGAAGTTCCCTTTTCTTGTGGGTTTGAGGTAACAGGCCACAAACCAGGAAGCAGATGATCAGTCTGGATCACATAGGATCTACTGGGAGAATGACCTCC
This sequence comes from Lissotriton helveticus, assembly GCF_964261635.1. NCBI lineage: Eukaryota > Metazoa > Chordata > Amphibia > Caudata > Salamandridae > Lissotriton > Lissotriton helveticus. The sequence goes on from NC_136062.1 coordinate 462,187,288, forward strand.
TTTATAGTGAGCCTAAGGTTGCTGAACCCGGGTCAGCCCGTTTGCTGGTGGTACCCCAGCGCTTCCGAGCCTTCCTATTGGGGTTGGCTCATGATGTTCCTTTAGCTGGACATCTGGGGCAGGACAAGACCTATGAAAGGCTTGTCACCAACTTTTATTGGCCCCAGATGCGGGAGAGTTCAGATACTCATTGTAGGACTTGTCAAACTTGCCAGACAAGTGGGAAAAGTGGAAGGAACCACAAGGCCCCTCTCCAACCTTTCCCTGTAGTGAGTACCCCTTTTGAATGGGTGGGCATTGACATTGTGAGGCCACTGAACCCCAAGACATCCATGGGCAACAGGTTTATCCTGGTCTTGGTGGGCCATGCTACCCGGTACCCGAAAGCCATCCCGCTCAGGACAGTGATGGCCCCCGTGGTGGTACATGTACTGATGGGGATTTTCTCCTCTGTGGGGTTCCCCAGAAAGGTGGTGTCTGACCGAGGAACAAACTTCATTTCCAGTTATATGAAGTCTCTGTGGAAGGAGGGTGGTGTTACCTACAAGTTCACCACTCCTTACCACCCCCAAGGTAATGGGCTGGTTGAGAGATTCAACCGGACATGATTATGGGTCTTGAGGAACCTATGAGGTGTAAGTGGGACGTACTCTTGCCATGCCTTCTTTTTGCTTACCATGAGGTGCCACAAAGTCCCTAGGGTTCAGCCCGTTTGAACTGTGTATGGACGCCAGGTAAGAGGACCTTTGAGTCTGGTCAAGGAACGCTGGGAGAAATCTCCCAGGAAACCACCCCAGGATGTATACAGTTACATGCTGGCCTTCAGGTACCATACTCGGCGATTCAGACAACTCGCTCAGGCGAATCTGGACATGAAGCGGTGGTACGATCAGAATGCCACTCTGATTGAGCTTCAGCCTGGACAGAAAATTTGGGTCATGACCCCTGTAGAGCCTTGCGCGCTCCAGGACAGGTGGACCGGACCATTTGAGGTGGTAGAGCGCAAGAGTGATGTCACCTATTTGGTAAACTTGCGGTATCCTATGAACCCTTTGTGGGTTCTGCATGTTAACCGCCTAAAGCCCCACTTAGAAAGGTCTGAAGTGGGCATACTCCTGGCGACAGATGATGGAATGGAGGAGGAGACCGAGCCTCTTCCTGACCTCCTGTCTGCAACAGAGCAAGATGGGTCAGTGGATGGTGCCAGCCTCTCTGCCACACTGACCCTTGATCAGCAGCAGTATTGTCGCCAACTGTTGGAGCAATTCTCTGATGTATTTTCCTTGATTCCTGGTATCACATAGTGGTGCGTCCATGATGTGTACACTGGGGACAGTCCTCCTGTGTAACACAAGGATTACAGAGTGACTGACAAAGTCAGAGCTTAAATCAAGGAGGAAGTCTCAAAGATGTTCGCCTTAGGAGTGGTTGAGTCCTCTAACAGTCCTTGGGCCAGCCCAGTGGTTCTGGTCCCAAAGGCTGCCGCGCCTGGTGCCGCACCCAAACTCCCGTTCTGTGTGGACTACCGAGGACTCAATTCAGTCACCAGGACTGACGCGCACCCCATCCCCAGAGCTGATGAGCTCATTGATCAGTTAGGGGCTGCACGGTACCTCAGCACATTTGATTTGACATCTGGGTACTGGCAGATCGCCTTGACTGATGGGGCCAAAGAGAGGTCAGCATTCTACACACCAGATTGGAACTACCAATTCCGGGTTATGCCCTTTGGGATGAAGAATGCTCCTCACACCTTTCAGAGGTTGGTCATTCAGGTGTTGGCTGGACTGGAGGATTTCAGTGCTACCTACCTGGATGACATTGCAGTGTTCAGCGCCAGTTGGGAAGAACATCTGCGCCACCTCTGGGAAGTGTTGATGGCACTGCGTAAGGCAGGCCTCACTGTCAAGGCGAGTAAGTGCCAGATCGAGTAGGGTTCCGTGGTGTACTTGGGGCACCAGGTAGGGAGCTGCCAGGTGGCGCCCCTGCAACCCAAGATTGAAACCATCCTGACATGGGAACCCCCAAAGACTCAGACTCAGGTGAGAGCCTTTTTAGGACGCACGGGGTATTACAGGAGGTTTCACAAGGGGTATGGCAACATTGTTGCACCCTTGACTGAGCTGAATTCCAGGAAGCAGCCCAAAAAAGTGAACTGGACTGACACTTGTCAGAAGGCTTTTGATGCCGTGAAGATTGCCGTGTGCACAGCACCCGTGTTTCAGGCGCCAAACTTCTCAAAGGAATTCATTGTGCGAAGAGACTCTTTAGAGCATGGTGTGGGGGCTGTTGTATCACAGATTAATGAGGAGGGCCTAGACCAACCTGTAGCCTTCATCAGTAGGCAGTTACTTCCACAGGAACAGAGGTAGAGTGCAATTGAGCATGAGGCATTTGCTGTGGTCTGGGCACTGAAGAAGTTGAGGCCATACTTGTTTGGGACGCACTTCCTGGTTCAAACCGACCACAGACCCCTCAGATGTTTAATGCAGATGTGGGGTGAGAACCCAAAGTTGTTGAAGTGGTCCATTTCCCTACAGGGGATGGACTTTACGGTGGAACACCGCCCTGGTACAGAACACACCAATGCTGATGGTCTGTCCAGATGAGAACTCCAAAGGGGAAGGGTAGTTCTCCCCACATTTCAGCTGTAGGGAACATGTGTTAGACCTGGTATCATTGGCGTGAGTCTCCTTCCATTTTTGTACTGATTGCCTCCTCTGTTTCTGTTCTGTTTTGCTGGTTATATGCTTTAGGCACTGTGCCACTGCTATTCAGTGCCACAGTGCAAGTGCTCCCTATGTTAAATTGATGTATTAATTAGTGACTCCATGATTGGGTTATTTGATTTACTTGTCAGACCCTAGTACAGTGCACCATGTGTGCCCAGGGCTTGTAAATCAAATGCTGCTGGTGGGCTTGCAGCACTGGTTATGCCACCCACAGAAGCAGCTTGTAAAGTGTGTCTCAGGCCTGCCATTGCAGAGCCTATGTGAAGTCTAGTACTGCCATGCTGACTTGGCAAGTGCACCCTCTTGCCAGTCCCTAAACCTTCCATTTTCTTCATATCAGACACCCCTATGGTAGGCCCAAGGGCAGGGTGCATTGTAAGGATAAGGTAGGACATGCCCTGGTGTGTGTGGCATCTCCTATTAGTGAAATACAGCCATTTTCGTTGTTCACTATTGCAAAGCTACCTGTTCTCCATAGGCTAGAATTGGCAGTTTGATTATTACATCTTATAATCCTAACTGATTCAGGGAACATGGTACCAATTCGAGTTTATTATGCCTGAACTCAGAATGATAAAATACATCTTTTAGTAAAGTTGGTTTTAACATTCTGTGTTTGAAAATACCACTTTTAGAAAGTAGGTATTTCCTTGCCTAACTATCCAGGCCTGCCTCTGCTAGGTTCTGTATTCCTTATCTGGAGTTTCAGTGACAAATGCTGGGGGATTCCAGGAGAGAGGGTGAGTCAGCACAGTGCTGAATAGAGAGACCTGCATGAGTGGGAGGAGTTGCACTTGGGACCTGAATAGGGCTGTGCCTTCCCTCCACAATGCTGGCTCCACCTCCTGTGGTGTGTCTGATGTCCCTGGCCTGCACTGTCAAAGGAAGAGAAGGAGTCCTGTAAACAAAATGCTCCAGGACTGACCAGAACTGGTTTGGACTAGGCAAAGGCCTCTCTGCCTTCAGAGAACAAAGAGAAAAGTAGTATTGGGACCCAGACCCAAGAACTTTAGATCACTTCTGGGAACAAGACAAACCTTTTACCAAGTCGAAGAACCAAGGAAGCTGCATGAGTTTGGACTGCCCCCATGCCAGTTTGCTGTTTGCTGGGTTGGCGTGCAGTGGTTTCCTTATTGCCAAGGAAAGGAGAAGGAACTTTTACAGAACTATCATCATCTTTCAGAATATTACTCCAAGGGCTTAAACTTGTGCTTGCCTCCTGCTGAAGTCTCAGGGACAAAAGACTTCACCTCCAGCTCCCTTCAGAGTTTCCTTGCTGGGAATTCTGGCTGCAGAAGGCTGCGTGTCGCTGGGAGCTGAAAGCGCGACGCATCAAGAGAAGCGTGTCGCAGTCGCAGCTGTTGCCATCACATCGGCGGAGAAGCGTGTCGCCGCCGCAGAAGTGGCCGACGCATCACCAGAGAAGAGTGCCTTCGTCAAAGCTGTTACCTGACGCATCACCGGAGAAGCGTGTCGCAGGGCCTGTGGCAGCTCCAAAGCTACAGAGCTTGCCACACGACCGCCGGGCGTGCACACATTGTCTTCACGTCATTGCATCAAGGGCACCATCTTATCGCATCGCACCGGATTGTTGCAACGTATCGAGGCACCATCTTGCACATCTCACCCATGCCGCAGGACGAGAATCTAGGCATCACCTCCACTCTGGTAAGGATCAAGACGCATCACCTACTCTGCACAAGCATTGAGGCCCGACGCATCATCTCCCCCGAAGCACGGAACTGACGCATCTCCCACTCTGCGAGACTTTTGTTTGTTTTGCGTTGCGCATCCAGGTACTTTTGTGAGAACTGTGTTGCATTTATCACCAACTTGAACTAAGCAACTTCTACCATCTTTAAGTCTATTTTAAGTACAGTGTTGTTGATTTTTGTCGTTTATGGTCTTGTGTTGAGTCTATATAAAGACTACTTATTTTTATAAAACCTGTAAGGTGTCCATATGTAGTGTTTTCACTGTATTACTGTGTATATTCACAAATGCTTAACACACTGCCTCTGAGATAAGCCTGACTGCTCATGCCAAGCCACCAAGGGGGTGAGCAGGGGTTATCCAGTAGTGTAATCCCCTTTCCCTGACTTAAAAGCAAGGGTCCCTATTTGGTCAAAGGTGTATACCATTGCCAAATAGAGACCCCCAGTTCTAACAGTTAGGAAAAACACACTGCTCACAAAAGCCTTTTCGTAGAAAAACGCCTTGTTTGCTAAAAGTTTTTTGAACCAACTCACAAATGTTTTAAAATAAAAATATCAACTTGCCAGTCACTGCTGTAGATTCGAAAAACACTGAAGGCAAACTATGGAGGACAATCCTCCCATCAGAGAAGCAGAAAGAAAAGGTGGGAAAACCAACTAATTTTTATTTCTTAGGCACTCACTGAACTTTTGCTTTATACGGCCACATCAGAGGATACTTTCTGCCCGGTCCTTGTCTGTTTTTTTGAGATTCAGCTGACTCACGTGTACATGGCTGATATTTCAAGCCGTTACTTTTCAAAGTGGACATACATTATGTCATCTACAAGGAGCCGCATCTCCACGACATAGAAAAGTTACTTAAAAGACTCATTGCTTAGCACAATACATGCTCTTCTATGTCTATTGGGAACTAATATCCAAGGGCTTTGTATTTAAGAATGAGTTTTTTTACTTGCTTATTAAAAAATGGGGGGGGGCAGAGGAAAGCAGTTTATTATTTATAAAGGCCGAATTTGTCAAAAGCCAACACTCCTCTTAAGTAATGGAGGGATCTGTAATATACATAATTAAGGACCCCACTCAAAAATGTTTAATCAATGGGACAGCATTTATTATTTTTGGCCAATATCATCCCATATGGAAAGAGACTTATTGCCTAAGACAAGTATCAGAATTTTTTGTTAAGCGGGTAGAGGGAGCATATATCAAATGTCACCATGGTCATATAACAGGAGTATTTCACCTAATGTTTAATCGGTGACCATCATATATTGTCGTTCAGCCCAATTCTAAAGGTCCTTATCAATAAATCTATCTTTGTTCTTTTTGCAACAGATTCTGGTTCACCTGTGCAGTAACATGATCCAAAGTTTACAAAATTATCCATATTAAATCATTCTCTGAGTGGCCCATATTTAGAAAGTGATTATTCATGCATGTTGTAGATTTCTTTCACATAATATAGCTCTGGTGTTCTCCTGTCCAATTCTTCAACTTTTTACATTTCATTCTAACATACCTTAATTCACATGGGCACGTAATCACATATTTTGTATGTGCGGTGTTACAATTAGTATGTTTTTAAGTGTCCAGATTTGATTGTCTACTACATTTACTGTCTTAGTGTCTGATGTATAGCACACTGCACACGTACAACAGGAGGAATGTCCTGTAATGGGGCTTTTACCCCATAATGTTGTAATACTGCTTGTCTCTTCCCTTACTGTTTTTGGCCTTGTGTGAACCAAATAGTCCTGCAAGTTCTTTGCTCTTTCATGGGTTAAACTTTGTTTTTTCCCAATTCAAAGGCCCTGATGTTATTTCCAATTCTTATTGACGATTCATTTCAAATGATCAAAAGCTATATTGTAGGTTGTAACACAGGTCAAAGTTTCCAGTCCATTGCTCCTTTACTTATAGCATAGTAATGTGTCTTGATTTTGGTATCTTGCCTGTTTTGCACATTTTCTGATAATTTAATCTGGATAATTTTGTATTGTATTTTTTGATGACAATTCTTTTGCTTGAGTTTGACAGTCCTGCAAATTTGTGCAATTTTTTCTCAAGCACAGTAGGTTCTCCTTAAATGATAATGGGTAAAAACTATTAAAAGTAACAAGCTATTTTTATCATCATATTTATCATCATCATCGGTGACTTTCCCAACGGAAGAGAAGGTGAAAGTAAAGTGAGTCCTCCAAGGTGAGAAATCAGAGAAACAAAATCAGTGTATACGACAGCACTGCTAATTTCCGTTGGGAAAGTCACCGATGATGATAGCGTGGGCATACTGGTAAATATATGCCAGCTGCCCCCCTTGGCGTTACTAACATGAGGAGATGACAACATCCATATTCTCAACATATATGGCCCAAATACCGATGAGCCCAACCATTGGGAAAAGGTTTCTACTACAATCGAGTCCTTGCCCAACGATGATCTCATCATAGTATGGGGTGACTTTAATTTACCTTTAGATCCAATTATTGACCGCCAATCCAAATGCAGGTACAAACCCACACGCTCACATGAGGTGCTCAACAAAATCTGTTCCAAAGTCAACATTAATGACTCATGGCGCCTCCAGCACCTAGACACAAGGGACTATACATTTTTTTCAGACCCACACAATTCGTACTCTAGAATTGACTATATTGACCATATTCTAATATACGGGAGCACACACACATCTTATTGACCAAACAGACTTAGCCCCTATCCTGGTATTAAAGCACGCGTGCATTAGCACCAAAATAGCAGGTACTCACTCCACTTCTTCTCCTAAGAGATGGTGATTTAACGACGAAGTTCTCTCAGATCCAATAGACAAAGCAAAGATCGAATTTTCCATTCTGGACTACATTAAACACAATGATCTCCCAGACACAGACTCTTTCACACTATGGGATGTGCTGAAAGCGACCATTAGTGGGGTCATCATTGGAATTAGGGCAGGGATCAACAAAGAACTAAACATAGAACTTGACAATCTGGAAAAAGAAAATAAACTCCTAGAAGCATCTCATGTCGTAACATTAGACGATAAAGCCACCCTAGATCTACTCACTTAGAAAAAATATGAATATAACAAAATTGTGAGCAAAAGGGCGGGAGTGTGGATAAACAAATGTAAGGCACTTACACTTTGTGATGGAAATAGAGCAGGTAAACTCTTAGCGTCGTACCTCAAACACAGACAGAGACAATTCACTATCTCATCGATTAAAGACTCCAACAACACCACACAAACCAGGCAAAAAGAGATCCTGAGAGCATTCCACTCCTTTTATAAGGACCTATATAAAAGCAAACAAACAGTAAACATGGCAGAATGTACCAAAAACCTAGACTCAGTTAAGCTGCCAAGGTTATCCAAGACTGAGACTATGGATTTTGGGAAACCCAACACGGAAAAAGAATTAGATAACGCTATCAAATCCCTTAAAAACAACAAAGCCCCGGGCCCCAGATGGCTTCTCAGCCTCCATCTATAAAGCCTTCAGTGGGTCACTTCAACTAACCCTATTAAAGGTATTCAACAAGATAGCTGCAGAGGGCCACATAGCTAACTCAATGAAAGTGGCCAATATTATTGTAGGAAGGGAAGGACCATTTACTGCCGAAAAACTATAGGCCAATTTCATTAATCAACGAAGATTGTAAATTATACGCCAAAATCCTTGTCACAAGCCTAAATGCTTTTCTCCCCAAACTAATTAGTAATTTCCAGGTCGACTTCCTCAGACATAAAATGTCCAATGATAACACGAGATTGCTGTGTCACATACTGGAACATTCTAAGCTGCTGACTCTCCCTGTGATTGCCATCACCCTAGACGCTGAAAAAGCGTTTGACAGGGTATCTGAGACACTGTATGTCGTCCTTCAATCTAGGTGACCAGCACATAGGCATGGTCATGGCTCTATACTCGGACCCCACCGCCCGGATATCTATCAATGGTGCCCTCTCAGACTCCTTCATACGTGAACAGGGAACAAGACAGGGTTGCCCCCTGTCCCCTTCCCGATTTCTCCTAGCCCTGGAACCACTTATTTAAGACATTAAGCAAAACAAAGAAATAAAAAGAATAAATTTGGGAGTCTGACAGTCAAATTAGCCGCGTACGCGGATGATATTCTCATTGTCACGGAGGAACCAAAGTCATCCATTGAAGCCCTGATGCACACCATAGAAACCTATTCAACCTACTCTAGGTATAAACTAAACCGCGATAAATCCGTAGTTAAGCCCTTGAACATCTACTGCACTCGAGAGGTACTGGGTGACTCGGGACTTACGTGGCAACCGGAATTTATCAAATATCTGGGGATAGAATTTGGTAGCACTATTTTAGAGTCACTACATAGGAATGAAACCACCACCCTGGAGAAAATAAAAACTCTTCTAGAAGCATGGTCTGCAAGATTTATCACTTGGTGGGGCAAGATTGAGACCATCAAGATGATGATTACGCCATTAGTGAATTATCTATTAACCATGCTCCCCCTAATACTGACAGAGGAATTCCATCATAAACTCCACACCCTGATCTCAAAATTCCTATGCAAAGGGAAAAGAGCCAGAATCAGTCTGAAACAACTCAGACTAGACAAAACCATAAGGGGGTATCAATGTAGCTGATTTTAAACACTACCAGACAGGATTCCTAGCTAAGCAGGGCTCATATTGGCTCTCTCCTCCAGAGGAGTATACTCATGTCTGGCTACATATTGAAAATCCCTTCTTAATAACCTTGCCCCTGCTTCCCTCCTCACCTCAAACTCCATTAACAACTTGCTCAAACAAAAATTTTAAAAACACTAGATCCGCTCTGATGAAAGTGGATAAACATTTAGTTACCAGCATTAAAGGATCCTATCTAGAGTCCCTTTGGGATAACAAGAAAATGTTATATTAAGGGGCGACACTACACAAAGACTCCTGGATCAATAAGGACATCTTCTTTCTTCACCAATTGTTTAGGTCAGGATGCCCCTTAACATTCAAAGACTTACAGAATACATATAATCTAGACCCCTTAGAATTCTATAATTTTCTAAAAGTAAAGGCAGCATTAACCACAACTAATCTTGTGCCCACTTCACCCTCCCTACCACAGTACTTAGCGAGAATAAATCGACTAGGACATCAGGTCTCTTGGCTCTACAAATTAATCCGCCCTCAACAATCCACCCTAAACAAGAAACTTAGATCCTTTTGGGATTCGCACTCCGCTACCTCGATCTCTGAGGTTGACTGGTCCAAAGCCTGGAGCTCAGTCTCAAGAAATAAAATTTCCCCAGCCCTCTCCCAGACTAAATTCTGGCTTTTACGTAAGGCCTACTGGACACCAGCCCGACTACACTTGATGAATTGATTCCCTGATTGCTTATATTCACTAGGTCTGCTTTATTAATCCATAAAGCATAATATTTACTTGCTATTGAATGCATTCCAGATAGTAGGCGACAGTGTTTCCTACTATCTCTCATACATTCCCCAACCATCTCTGTATAATGCCTACAACGTAATGTTTTTTTTTCCTATGTATCTTTTGGGATGTATCTTTTGTGATGTGATTTGTATTTCTTTTTATATTGTTGCATTATTGTATGCTCTATTATGTTTGAAAACTTCAAGAAAAACTTTTGGAAAAAAAAAGTAGGTCTTTCCGGCTCCAACCACTCGATGGCGATAAATGCGCAGCATGTGAATCTAGAAGAGCTTCAGGCTGCAAAACCATCATTACAGGTAAATAACTTGTTTCCTTTCCAATCCCTGCCACATTTTTTGCCTACTGCTTGATAAATCTGTATAAAACGCTGCACACCAAACCAAACCTGCATAAACTTTTTTTTCAAATGTTTTATGAAATTCCCCACATGGCACCAAACTTATTACCAAAACACCTAGTCAGTAAAAAAGCATTCCTAACCATAACTGATTTAATACTAAACTTAGTTTATAACCTCCTGACATTGGAAAAGCACCCTGTATTGCATCTGAGATTGGATTTTAGAGAAGTCGGTCATTATGACTTACTTGCGACTCTACCACTTGAGACTCATGACCCTACTTCCCCCTTCCACAATGGTAATAAAATGTATGTTGCACTGTGTGCATCTGTATATATGATTTAAATATATATTCAATATCTATAAATGTCTGTGTGTGTGTACATAGATAGAAGATAGATAGATAGATAGATAGATAGATAGATAGATAGATAGATAGATAGATAGATAGATAGATAGATAGATAGATAGAATTTCTATATGGAACACAGGCCATGCAAGAATAACAAAGAGTGATGTATATATATGAATAGTCAGAGAAAACTTCAATTATGAAGTTAACTACACGGAAATTGTTGGAATGATGAAAGAAACATAGCTGTGAAAACATTACATCAAAAGCAATGGAAGGAAAACGTGGTGAAGAGGATGTTAAGAAACATTGGGGCATATTCTCAAGGTCTTATTGCCAAATTATCGGCACTTTAGCACAGCAAAAGTGCCAAAAGAATTATCGCCCCATTCTCAAGATTGTGCAAACTGCCGATATCGCCAGTTTTCCAGCGATAGCTTCTGCAAAAAATATTGCCACGGATGAGAGCGACAGCTAATGCTAATGATATGCAGAGTAAGCGTTCCCTTGCAAAAACAGACGAAAACACCACTTCGCGATATTCTCAATGACCAGCCAGATCTGCAATGTGATCCAAAAACAGGCGATAAGGCGCGTTAGCAGCAGGGATTTAACACCTGCCTTTTCCTGGTGTAAAGCAGGACAACTACCTACAGTATGAAAGGGCGCCAAGCCCAGAGCCACATCTGAAGACCAACACATATCATGGAGCTACTGATCATGCAACTCGGAGACCCAAGAGGTCCACAACACCCACCGCCACCACCCCCATGCCCACCCCTGAGCCCCACACCCGAACTACCACTGAGGCAGCGCAGAACAGGACAGCAGACGTTACTAACATGCAGCAGCCTCAGAGACTCAACACCAGAGGTAGTCATTGCCCACTACAGGCACAAAAGGGCAACCATCCTCCGCATCCCGACCCACATTGCCCACAAGCTGACGGTACCAACACAGTGAACAACCAACATCCCTCCGCAGACAAAGCTGCTGGCTGTGCTGCACCTGTTGGCCCCTGGTACCTCACAATCAACAACTGCCAGAGTCGTAGGAGTCTCACGACCAGCCCTATCAAACTTCCTCACACATGTCTTGGATGCATGTCCACAATAGCAACGGCAGGCCCCTGTATCCAGACCACACAACCGTTCCAATTTGTAGTGTTCCTGCGCAACCAACCCCAATGCCAGCCATTGCCTGACGTCTCCGTGCCCCAGATCCAAGTTTGTAGTAACTGAAATGGGGGTGCGCACGGTCATGAGGTCCAGTAGTCAACAGTAGTGCAAAACCAGTCTTTCTTTACAAATACACAAATAAACAATATGAAAAGCACAGCCAACACCCAACATGGTACTTCATCAGGGCAACGTGTGGATTCAAGTGACTGCATATGCTGCGTGAATCCCCAATACAATTCCATACTCCGGAAGTCAGTATTCAGAAACCTGTTGGACAAATGGTGATAATGGTCAAGCGCCTGTATAGTCACAAACCTAATCTAGTACAGTGTATAGCACATGGACAAACCAGAATGCTTACAGGAAAGACAAATCCTGCTCATAAAGACCGCAACAGAAGTGCGTGTGGTCGTAACCTTCCTAGGAAAGAAAAGGAAGGTTACGGTCACAGAGACTTCTGTTATGGCCACATGATGCAGGATTTCTCATACCAGTAAGCATCACGGTTTGTATCAGCTTGATACCCATGCACCTTCTCTTTTCCCATCCAGCAACGAGGGCGCCGCTGTGATCGGTGGTGCCTACGCAATCCTGTGCACCTGCTGCACCCCAGCCCTGGTCCCCAGAACGGTCCACCGCCCAGCAGTGACTGCCCGCCCCAGCGCACCCTGGCCTCAATGCTCACCTGCCGCCATGATATGTCTCCAAGAGGGCCCACCACGTAACAGTGCAACTTCCTCAGCTAATCACTGGGTTCTGCGCCACAGGCCCCCAGCGCACTCTGCAGCACTGTGCCGCTGAGTCATGTCTGCGCAGCCTGCTGCATTCGGTGTCCACTGCGGTCCAGCTGGGCTCACAATTCAAATCGAATCTTGATTGGCAGGATGGCGTATCGAGGCCTACACAAAATCGCAGGCTGAACACCTGCTCAGCTTTGGTGCCACCAACTCTGTGCACCACAAGTCACCATCTCGTGGCGGTAGGTACGTGCCGGCCAAATTGCCTCAGCTGCCACCACTCTGTGCACCGCAAATCACCGTCTTGTGGCGGTAGGCTCCTGCCGGCCAAAGTGCCTTGGCTGCCACCAACTCCGTGCACCGCAAGTCACCGTCTCGTGGTGGTAGGCCTGTGCCAGCCAAGGTGCCGCCACTGCCACCAACTCTGTGCACCGCAAGTCACCGTCTCGTGACGGTAGGGACGTGCCTGCTAAAGTGCCTCGGCTGCCACCAACTCTGTGCACCGCAAGTCACCGTCTGGTGGCGGTAGGTCCATGCCAGCCAAAGTGCCTCGGCTGCCACCAACACTGTGCACTGCAAGTCACCATCTTGTGGCGGTAGGCCCGTGCCGGCCAAAGTGCCTCGGCTGCCACCAACTCTGTGCACCACAGGTCTTGGGCCCTTTATGATTGAGTCTTGTGGTGCGGACGCCATCATGTCACCTCCGGCAGTGGAGAATGAATGTGATGTGGTAGGGCCCTAGGCCCTCATGCATAAATAATAACCACATGGACACACTCAGATAGGTTGTGAAAATGGCCTCAAGCATGTGCGCCCGGCCCGTGTTATTGGCAGGGTCACATGTCCTGTGACGCCTGTGCTGGATGGGTGTGGTGTGGGTGTAAACCAGCCCTCAGGGAGTAGCTGTGGCATGCTGACCACTAGACCTGTGATCAGCAAGTCTCTACAGGGAAGACCTGGGACATGTAGCGTTGTCGTCCCCCCCTGTAAGTGGAGTGGGCTGGCCTGGCATATGCCAGTCCAGCATATGGGTGGTACAATGACCCTGGGGCTCTCGGCGTGGTTCCGTTCTGGGCTGGATAACAAAGAAACTAATGCGTGTGTCTCTGTTGTAGTGTCAATGCCACCCGGGCCGCAATCGGTAATGTTGCACCACATGACTCAAGTCCCACAACATGAGCAACATGGACGTAAGGGGGAATCACTGACCCTACATTCATCCATACTTTCACACTTGAATGATCATAGACTTGAGACATCTGTGTGAATTTTAATGTTTAATGCACATCCTGTGGAGTGTTGTAGCTGGAGCAGCACAGGGCCATGCAAACCCCACTTTACATTGTAGGCCCATGGTGGGCCAGCCGGAGTCCTTCAGGAAATGACAAGTACATCGGAAGAGGAAGAGTTCAGTTTGCAGTCTGATAGCTGTGTCATTGGTGACCAAACAGAATATAGCAGTCCATGTTGAGGTCCAAGGTGAGTGTTGCAGAATACATCAGGGGACAGTGGAAGGTAATGATGCAGAGGGCAGAACCAAGCAGAAACAGGCCATAAGGCGGAGATTAATGCTACTGCTTCCTTCGTACCATTAAGACAGAATCCTCCGCATGTTAGTCCTCTGATGTTTCATGTGCCTCACATATGGGTGGTGGTGTTCTGTCTCCAGCACTTTGTGGCACTGACACATCAGCGGGCAGAGTTGAAGCAGCAGCAGCATTCATCTACGCCAGGCCTTATGGCAGCAATGCCATGAAGAGGATCTGCAGGGCATGATAGAACCCAGCTACATCACGCTGGTGTGCAGCCGTGGCAGCCATTCTTTCCGCCTGCACCCACTCCATATTCTCCATGGTCCTAAGGATGTGTCCCAACTCCTGGATGACACAGCTGGAGCCACTCTGACTAGACAGTTGTCCTTGTCTCAGAGTCAGAACTCCAGCAATATCATCCATGGATCGTCAGAGAGAATGGAGTAGACTGTGGGTGTCCCTTAGGGACAGTAAGCAGTCCCTGATGGGACTCAGACACGCATGTATGGCATCTAGTTAGGCTGCATGAGGTCAAACCCCATCTGCACCTGATCAGCCATCTTCTCCTGGCAGCCTAATACACGCCGTTGGAAGGCCAAGTGCTGTTCGCGTGGGTCCTGGGAGACAGCCGTGGTGGTTTGTGCTTCCTGCTGTCTGGTCTGTGTAGGGGGTGAGGACTCCTCGATGCAGCTGGGCTGCTCTGCTCCTGGGGGTGGGGGTTGCTCAGAATGCGGCTGGCTGCCATATTCTTAACATGCCTAAACATCTTTCAGTCAGAGATTAGATTTGTTCCCTTCACTGGCTCACAGTTAGAAAGAGATTACTTTCAAGGCTCTCTGCGTGGTCGTTTTAGCCCTGCATCAGAAAACCTAAGCCAACTGAATTTACTCTTTCAGTTTTACACTCCTTGCAGACCTCTTTGATCTCCTCTTTGTAAGAAGGTGATAATTCCTAGATATCGGAAAGCAAGATTGAGAGGACGTTCCATTTTATTTGCTGCTGCCAAACGTTGCAACACATTGCCAGTTCATATCCCTGAAGCGGATTCTTTTATGGCATTTATAAAACATCTGAAACTTGGCTTTTCCCCCTCATAGATTTATTTATTATCTGCTGCTCTGCCTTTGATTGAATTGAGATCTTTTTCGCCCCAACTCTGACACCTTCTGGTTTTATGCGGTTCACAAATTCCTTTCATTTTATTTCACAGAATAAAGGTATCTCCTACGATGAATTGTCTGCCGTGTAAGAGTCTTTGATTAGGACGGTTTTACTGCTAAAAGTAAAGAGAAGGTTTTACCATCCTTTGGCGGAATATTTATTAGAATCCTGTAAAATACAGCTGTTGGAATTGCTAAAAAACACTTTTCTTGCTGTGTTGTCATATAGAGTGGAAATGTACCTGTTGTCCGATGAGGCTGTGTGCAATCTTCAGTGGTAGTCTGCTGGAACTACAAAAATTGTGGAGATGAACCTCCCCATGAACCTCTGAATCATCACTTCACTTCCGGAATTCCAAATTGCACTTAAGACCTGGCTGTTTGAATAAGCCTCTGGGGCCACAAGCACCTGTATATCCTATTGGGTTATTAGCCACTCTTTTTAAATCCTGATTGATTGATTGAATGACTTTGACAAGGATTGTAGTTGTTGTCTGGTTTGGGCTACCACCCACCCCCAACCAATAACCTAATTTCTTACACTTTCACATTCTCATAGCCGACAGAGAAAAATGTAAGAATACAAAAACCCTTTCTTTCTTGAAGGCTATCTGGGGGTGCTGATGTACTCCACACCACTACCATCAGCACCACTTCATTTGCTTTTGGAGAAAAATAATGGAGGGGGCTGCACAGATCTGGGCTGAGACCTACTTCAATATTTTCCTCTGTAGAAGGAGGAATGCTGACTGAACTTTTTTCTTTTCGCATCCTTGGTTTCTAATCTTGCAGTGTTGTTGCTTGTGGAGTTGAGGGGTCTGCCATAGCTTCTGACCTTGGAAGCCCGATAAGGAGAGGTCTTCAAGTGAAGTTTCTGTAAATGATGCACACATTGCACGATCCCATAATGATTCCCCATGATCAAAGGGATATCTTCCTAAAGAATTATTTTCTGATGGATGAGACGTCTTGGTAAACGTGCCTTAGTAGAGAACGTTCATAGTGTGTGTTCACCCAAGGGTTGAGTTGGGCTTTGGGTGATTCTACTGAAATAAATATCTGATGCTTCTTGGCAAGGGTCGGGATCAGCTGGTTCTCTTCTCATCCTTCAAAACAAAGCAACACTGTTCTATTTGTGATGTGATCAGTGACCTTTGAGATTGTTTTTGAAGTGCCCAAACAAATTAGATTTTAAATTGCAATTCTTTTGAGTACAAAATTCAAATCCCTATCTGTTCCCAAACTAAAGTTAGCACTTGTTAAATGTAATAAGGTAACCCAATGTCATCCAATGGGAGAGATAGGACTTGCAGCAGGGAAAAAATAATTTAAGAGTTTTCAATACCTAGCAGAACATATCAAATTTAAAAACACATGTTCTACTTTTTAAATACAATGCACACTGCTCTATGGGCTGTTAGGCGCCTACCTTAGGGGTGACATAGGTTTTAAAATGTAAGGTTTAGGCCTTGCAAAAGTTTTTTTTTTTGCCAGGTAGTATTGGCAGTTTAGAACTGCACAAGAGTCTGCAATGGTATGCCTGAGACATGTTTCACAGAGCTCCTTACGTGGTTAGCATAATGAGTGATGCAGGCCCCCTAGTAGCATTTAATTTACAGGCCATGTACATGTATTTTAAGTTAATAAAAACCATTATCATAATTTTCAAATAAAAAACACTTACATAATAAAAGATGCAGAACATACACACAAGATTACATGATCATTATGCACACAAAAATTATGAAACACACATAAGTGATAGAGAACTAGGCCTAAGTAATCCATGGGCTTGTCACTCTTAGGTCAGTGTCACTTTCTTCAACGTACCACAAGCATTAAAAAGGTTCTGCTTGTCTCCTCCATTATGGTTTCGCATCAAAAGACAAAAAAAAACAAGGGGTAGTGCAAAAACTAGTAGCAGCAATATTACAAGTAGAAGAGGTATGCATTAAGAATAAATAAGCAGCCTGTCGTACTAAAATAACCTTGGTGGTGTAAATGCCTTGCAAATAGGGAGACAATCATTGAGGAAAAAGAGTCCTTGGTAAAGTGCTAGTGCAAAACCAAATTGTAGGAGGATGGCTTAGTATATGGTGTAAACTCATTTAAGTGAAGCACCCTGCACTAATCCAGACAACCCTTATGGTGATTTTAGTGGTCTCTGATAACCGCAAAATGCTCTCTAAGTAATAGCTTTGGAGATCAGCCTTCAGGCTTAGTCCAGAAGGAGTGTAAAGCAGCTTCTTTTACCAGTACTTATCATATAGTGTAGGTTACAATTTGAATAAGCGGTTCAGGGGAATTGGGTTATAAAAGATTGCACCTATCTTACGTCCTATAATATACAATTTTTGGTGCCACGGACCGGGAGTTCAAAATCCCCTAAATCTCCCAGGGCAGAGAACTGTCCTTACATACAAACTCAATACAGATGTGGTCCAGCACACTTAAACAGAAAATAAACATGTTTTTTAAAATTATATAGACAGAATAATCATTCAAAAGCAGAATCGGTGGTCTTGTGGAAGCTCATTCTGTATTAAATCTTCATTTAAAAATCTGTAGCCATAGCCAAAGCGTTTCGTCCTTCACGGACTTCCTCAGGGCGAATAAACTCTGTGTCGTAGAGTAGTCGTTAGTCACTTTCAATGTGTCTTCTATCAAAGACAATTATATATCATAAATCTCATAAAAGGTTTTTTAGGTCCTTCTAATGATAACACTTCCTCTACGTAGATGGTGACTCGCTTACACGTATGGCAAAAAACTTTCAAGAACAATAATTCCTTTAGTAGGTCATTGTAATTCGGATATCTGCCGGCTCCATGGCGTGGCGTCCTTCGTAATGGCATATAGTGTAGGTTAAGTGAAAAAGAACCACACAGCATAGTTATATAAATATTAATTTATTATAAACACTCACTAACACATTGAAATATCTCCAATACACACACAACTTCAATAACAGAACAGGTTAGTAGCACAAATACAAAGGGGTCTTCAGGGGGAGACCAAACCATATACTAATAAAGTGGAATGCGAACTGCGACCAAAGTCAAGACGTGACCAAGAGATGGGTACCCAAGGAACCACTCGGGGTAAGTACCCAGGATCCAGATGGAGGCTGTGTGCAGAGTTGAAACACAACGGCATACTCAAAACAAGTTAATGGTGAAGTTGTGGTTGCAGTTTTCAAGAAGAAGTACCTTTCCCAGAGGACCCTGAAGAAACCCCATCGAAGATGGAAGGTTGGAGAGTCACCCTACCTGTGGACACCCCAGGAACAGGATACCTACACCAGGCAAGCTGAATGCATAGGTGTTAAGTGACATCAGAAACGACCGTAGACTACAATGGAGGACTTCAGTAAAGATGCCGCTGGTGAAGAAGCTGGAAGAGTCAAGTGGAATACAAGGGTGGATTCTCAAAGAGGAGTACCTGCAAGCAGTGGGGATAGAGTCTATGCTACCTAGGAGTGACCAGAAGGCATGGAAGAGAATGCCCACCAATGAACAAAGATGCAGGAAAGTTGACGGTGACCTTATCACTGCAGTTGTGAGGATCAGGTAATGTAATGAGGGCTACTGGCCTCAACCTCATTGAGAAGACAGTGCAGGTCTTGAGGTAGTTGCAGAACAACCAGCTGTGTTGCTGAACCTCTGGGATTTCATTGGAAATCAGGAGCAGCAGACCCGTCAGCTTAGTTGCATTGCGTGTAGATGCCGGGGAGTGACTACTTCACTCCAAGGGACATTCCTTTGGATACCCACAGGCCTGGAAAGGAACCTGGATGGAGCACAGGCACAGACGATGCAGCAGATTGGCAGGGCGACAAGACCAGGAGCAGCAGGAATCTTCCAGATGCAGTCTCGGTTCCCAAAGTGAAGTCTAATGAAGTCCAAAGTGCCTGGATGGTTGACGATGAAGTGGTTTCAGATCTAAATCTTGTCCCACGACAAACCTGAAGAGCCACCCACAGGTAAGCCCTTAAGTACCCAAAGAAAATGGTTTAGGAGAATCAGGGGTCTCTCCCAGAGGAGAGGATGGACACAGGGGAGGATACTCCCATGTACTTTGTCCAGTTTCTCACAAAGTGGGAGACAACGGCTCCCTGAACTAGTTCCAACTGGAGGAAGCAAGGAGGGCACCAAATGTTCCCTTTAAAGTAGTCTGGTGTTGCTGGTAAGCACCCCTGCCCCAGCCGAATGCACTAAGTCCTGTCTGGGAGGTGGTTATTGTTTTACCTTCCTCGCTCGAGCCTCGCACAGTAGCAGTAGGGTAGATTTGTGTCTGTGGTAAGAAGCAGCGATAGGTTGCTGTTAGACCCTGAAATGTTGGCACTGTGAATACAGGGGGGCTCCCTAGGTGAGCCCCCCAATACATGGGTTCCTACATCCAACACTGGAATCGGTCTTTGGATTGGATTGCAACAGGTTTGATAACTAACATGACTGGTTTCAGTGCAGCCGATATATAGTTAGGCATCTCTTAATTAACTATATGTATAAAATGGATGACCTCACTTACAAAGCAGGAGAATCAACTCCTAGGTTTGTAGGGGGTGTCCTGCTCATACAGGGCACCCTCACCCTTATATCCAAGCACCCTAGCTTCATGATTCAAATGCCTACTGTTGGACCTGGCCCTTTTTGCAGTGCCATCACTGAACTTTTTGCCTTCCTCCTAGTATTTTTTCTGACCTGGTGTTGGTGGTTTTAGGACTCTGGGCACTTTATCACTGCTGTCCAGTGTAAAATGCATGTGATGTCTATGGTAAAACGTGGTAAGATTGGTCTACACCTGTATGGATAATTTAATTTACCTATCAGTCCCAAGTAAAGTGGTATCTCATATTCCCGGGGCCAGTAAATTAAATGCTACTGGTGGGCTTGCAGCTCTGATTGCGCCACCCACCAAAGTAGCCTTTCAAACCTGCCTCTGGCCTCTGCCATTGCAGGGCCTGCGCGCGCAGTTTACTGCCACTGTGACGTGGCACATAAAATGGGTGCCACGTCTGTGACTCCCCTTTTACTACGTATCAATCACCCCTAAGGTAGGCCCTAGCTAGCCCTATGCGCAGGGTGCAATCTAGGTAAAAGGTAGGACATATGCCCTAACTGTGTGGCATGTCCTGGTAGTGACAAACAGCCACTACTGCGAGGCTGCCCCCTCATCGGATTGCATTGGAGGTTTCCTGATAAAAGTTTCAGTGGTAATTCCTGATCTGAGAGGAGTAGCGTGATCAAGTTTTGTATGTTTGGAATAGTGGTAATAAATGCTGCATAATGGTGTGCGCAGATTTATTTTCACTGTTTTAGAAATGCCACTTTTAGTAGTTGTAAAGAGATTTTGGGTAACCCAATAGACCCTTGTAGGCTTGGGCAATGAGTAATTAAAGGTAAGGAATGGCTACAAGGGATTTTGTTCATAAACTTAGTACCTATAATTTAACACATATCATTCTAGGGTTATTCAGGCAATTGAACCCAATTGTATCCACAGGATTACTAAATCATTTTTCAGTTATTCAGGAGTTAAACAAGTGGAATGAGCTAAGTAAAGCAAAAAAAGAGAAAAAGTAAGCACACAGCAAACTAATTTGATCTGAAAAATTATTTAGTATTTACTCAATCAAAGGAAACAAATCATGGGGTCGAATTTTGGTGTAGTCCTGTTGTCGGCTACAACAGGACTACACCAAAATTCGACCTTCTTTCCATCAAATGGATTGGTAGCGAAGGAAATCATTACGTTCGAAAATGCTGTTATAACTGAAATTGAATTTTTTTTTTTAAACCAACACATGTAAAATTCAACTTTTCTAAAAAACAGCAACTTGCTTTCAAAATCCATGAACTGAGTAAAACCGGGCATGACGGAGGTTGGCTCAGTGATAGGGAAGCTTCTTTCCTTATCAACAAGTCACCCACGGTCCCAGCAATCTACATACTACCCAAGGTCCATAAGAATGCGACATGTCCACCGGGTCGCCCGATTGTGTCAACGTGTAATTCCATTCTTAAACCCCTGGTGCAATATGCTGATTTTTTCATTCGCCCCTTTGCCACTGAAGTAGAACAATACATCAGGGATATAACAGCGGTGATTAAGGTGGTAGACAAAGGAGACACTCATGAATTTCTATCAATGGGTTAATACACAGAATCCTAATTTAAAATTCACTATTGCATATGATCAGAACTGCATGGATTTTCTAGACATCTCTATTAAGGCGAGTGAAGACAAGACTTTGTATACCACGTTGTTTACAAAAGCAACAGCCAGAAACACGCTTCTTAAGTACAATAGTCACCATCCCCAGGCCCTGAGGGATGGTCTCCCCTTTGGGCAGTTTCTCCGCCTTCGGAGAAATTGTACCAGATGAGTAGATTACTTTGCTGAAGCCCAGTGTCTCAAAATCAAATTACATGCCCGTGGCTATCCTAACAAACTCCTCAAGCGCTCTCTCAAACGGGCGTGGTATAATGCAAGTTAAGAAAAAAACAAATGCCACTTAGTAGGTTTGTGTCACCACCTTTGGAACAGCAACCAACTCTATCAAAAAGTTGGTTACCAAACACTGGTCACTCCTATCTAATATACCAGAACTATGTGAGAAACCAATGTTCACCTTTAAAAGGGGTTCAAACCTGAGAGACCGACTAGTACATGCATACATAAATAAAGATACTAATTTAGTAGACAACATGCGCCAACTTACCTCAGTGGTAGGACACTATAAATGCAATCAATGTGCAGCATGTCGCACAACTAACAATCTTAAAACCTCTGTGCTTAATGGCAAAACCATTACTTTGAAAAGTTTCTCCAATTGCAATACGGCCAACGTCGTTTATTGCATTGAATGTCCTTGTAGACTTAGATACTTTGGGAAAACGACTCAAACAGTAAAGAAACGTATTTTCCAGCATCAGTCTAGGATCCGTTGCCATGTAGAAAATGCTCCACTGGGTGAACATTTTGTGTTCAATAAGCATACTGAGAATGAATTGAGATGGTGGGTGGTGGAAACTGTTAAAACCACTATTAGACAACCAAATGTAGATCGCAGTTTAACTATGAAGGAACAACGCTGGATTTGTTATGCAGATTCAGTCAAGAATGGGCTGAATTCATGTACAGAATGGCAAACTCTAGCATGTCTAGTTTAGATATCAGACCCCAGTCCTGCCCAAGTCTCTTCAGGCGATTGATTCAGAAGTACAAAAGATATGTGAAATGTTGACTATATACTAATATCTTTGATATAAGCTTGTTAACTTATGTATTCACCTTATCTCATTGCAGTCCAGTGCATACAAATGTTGGAGTTTGTATTTAATGATGTTTACCAACATAACTGTTCGGTGTAAATACTGAATATATCATTGTATATCCATCTGCACCATTTGGTGGTAGTAATTGTTAAAGATGCTAACAACGTATAACTAGTAAGTGCTAGGTGTGGTAGAGTTAATAATCCAGACGAAATTCTTGTAGAGCAATGATTCTTTGACATTTTGTCAATTCTTAGATTTTAATGATGGTTAACAGGTTTTGTGCGTTGTGTATCTCAGAGTGATGAATAATGCAAATACTATGAAGGGCTCTTTGTCAATGCACATTATATATAAAAAATGGGAGATATATATTTTTTGACACATTCATATGTATTTTGTATTTAACAATGCTGTTATTCTTTATGTATATCTAATTTCATTTGTATGCATTTATAACATACAACTCCCCAACATGTGTGTTGCTTACAGTTGTCATACAACCTAGTTACATCAGCCATCAGTCAGCTTAAGATGGCCGCCACTTTGACACAGCCACTTCCACCAAACAAGTCACGTTGCGGGTCTGTTTCACTTCTGGGTACCGGTATTTAAATCCAGGACCATTTCCCGGCTTTCTTGATACACTTGCAGCCGTTACAGTGCAGGATTCCCGATTAGGAGACCCAAGTCTGTGCGATTTGTAAGTAGAAGATGCCACACCGAGGCTCGTTTTTTAACTATGCCGCTGCTGTAGCTAATTTTGCAAAAAACACAGTTGATGGACAGAATGTAGAACAATGTCATACATTCACCCCAGTACAAGGATATGGGCCTAAATCCATCGTTTTTTTGTACTCCACACCACCCTGTGTTAGACACTGGCTATATGCAAATCAGCTCTGACCCTGTGCCTCATGGGAACAGTCCAGTCCGAACTACCAAGCCATGTCTTTTCCAGACCGGAATCAAGCATCCAAGGACCGGTTTCTGGCTATCAGTCTTCATCAGCCTGGATAGCTTGACTCCAGTGGTGTGTAGAGCCTGGGACTCACCTCTGAGCATACCCAGCCCACTCGGGGTGAAAATTGCAAAAAACACAGTTGATGGACAGAATGTAGAACAATGTCATACATTCACCCCATTACAAGGATCTGGGCCTAAATCCATCGTTTTTTTGCACTCCACACCACCCTGGGTTAGACACTGGCTATATGCAAATCAGCTCTGACCCTGTGCCTCATGGGAACAGTCCAGTCCGAACTACCAAGCCATGTCTTTCCCAGACCGGAATCAAGCATCCAAGGACCGGTTTCTGGCTATCAGCCTTCATCAGCCTGGATAGCTTGACTCCAGTCGTGTGGAGAGCCTGGGACTCACGTCTGAGCATACCCAGCCCACTCGGGGTGAAAATTGCAAAAAACACAGTTGATGGACAGAATGTAGAACAATGTCATACATTCACCCCAGTACAAGGATCTGGGCCTAAATCCATCGTTTTTTTGCACTCCACACCACCCTGGGTTAGACACTGGCTATATGCAAATCAGCTCTGACCCTGTGCCTCATGGGAACAGTCCAGTCCGAACTACCAAGCCATGTCTTTCCCAGACCGGAATCAAGCATCCAAGGATCGGTTTCTGGCTATCAGCCTTCATCAGCCTGGATAGCTTGACTCCAGTGGTGTGGAGAGCCTGGGACTCACGTCTGAGCATACCCAGCCCACTCGGGGTGAAAATTGCAAAAAACACTGTTGATGGACAGAATGTAGAACAATGTCATACATTCACCCCAGTACAAGGATCTGGGCCTAAATCCATCGTTTTTTTGCACTCCACACCACCCTGGGTTAGACACTGGCTATATGCAAATCAGCTCTGACCCTGTGCCTCATGGGAAGATTCCAGTCCGAACTACCAAGCCATATCTTTCTCAGACCGGAATCAAGCATCCAAGGACCGGTTTCTGGCTATCAGCCTTCATCAGCCTGGATAGCTTGACTCCAGTGGTGTGGAGAGCCTGGGACTCACGTCTGAGCATACCCAGCCCACTCGGGTGAAAATTGCAAAAAACACAGTTGATGGACAGAATGTAGAACAATGTCATACATTCACCCCAGTACAAGGATTTTCACCCCGAGTGGGCTGGGTATGCTCAGACGTGAGTCCCAGGCTCTCCACACCACTGGAGTCAAGCTATCCAGGCTGAAGAAGGCTGATGGCCAGAAACCGGTCCTTGGATGCTTGATTCCGGTCTAGGAAAGACATGGCTTGGTAGTTCGGGCTGGACTGTTCCCATGAGGCACAGGGTCAAGGCTGATTTGCATATAGCCATTGTCTGACCTAGGGTGGTGTGGAGTGCAAAAAAACGATGGATTTAGGCCCAGTTCTTTGTACTGGGGTGAATGTAAGACATTGTTCTACATTCTGTCCATCAACTGTGTTTTTTGCAATTTTCACCCCGAGTGGGCTGGGTATGCTCAGACGTGAGTCCCAGGCTCTCCACACCACTGGAGTCAAGCTATCCAGGCTGAAGAAGGCTGATAGCCAGAAACCGGTCCTTGGATGCTTGATTCCGGTCTAGGAAAGACATGGCTTGTTAGTTCGGGCTGGACTGTTCCCATGAGGCACAGGGTCAAGGCTGATTTGCATATAGCCATTGTCTGACCTAGGGTGGTGTGGAGTGCAAAAAAATGATGGATTTAGGCCCAGATCTTTGTACTGGGGTGAATGTAAGACATTGTTCTACATTCTGTCCATCAACTGTGTTTTTTGTAGCTAATTTTGCAGCACAATCATACTTGTTAATTTGAATCTGAATACGATACATTCTTAAACCGTACTGTCTATTTGTTTCTTTGAATGCGGGTTAGGTTTATATACCGACGGTTCATACATCAACGGCAATGGCCACTTGTGGGTTGAGCAAGTGGAGGTATGCTACCACCACTTAACACACTTTGTCTACAAGATAGCTGTTTGCCGTCTTAATTTAACGTTTGTCGGTTCAGCCATCGCTGTTATTTTTATACCTAGCTACCATTCGGAAGCAGCTGGCATCCAGTCTTTCACCTATGACATATTTTTTGATAGCCAGTACGATATGAGGGCGCTATCGTAGTCACATAGATTTAATTTAATGTCTTTTGTAAGATGTCAACAACCACATCTTTAGTCCTCTATCATAACTGTTAGAGCTTGAGGTAGCTTGTGTACACAATACGCGCCTTTGAGCGCATTACCTATATCATGTACAGAATCAGGAATCGATGGGGAGTCCGTATCATTAGGGCTTCGGTCCATTGTAGATATATATACCGTTAATATTGACGAAACATTGCCACATATGCTCAATGTCGTTATAATGTCATATATATACTGGCGAGCATAATGACTGTTTTTAATATAAAACTGGACAGATTACGATCACTATTTAAGTAACCATACGGAATTAATCATACAATGCAAATCTTTTCACCATAGATACCACTACAGATTTATTGATCCAGAAAAAGCTTCTAGTAGAAATCTTGAACCCGGAAGTTACAGCTGATGTCACGAGCTACTGCAGGTATGCGCCATCGTGATACCGCTCACACTGTGGGTCATTTTTAAAGAGTAGATGTATATTAAAGCGCTATATATGTATCATTACAGATTTTCAAGTTGAAACATACCGAATTTGGCGACAGAATATCTATCACGCCCTGTTTTCCAAAGTGAGTCTAGCTATTTGGTCTCCTTTTGGGTACACAATGTTTCCATTTGTCCTGTTTTTATTAATGGTCACTTCATGTATTGTAGAAGAGAAACCAATTGACCAACAAGTCACTACTGCATTGGTCGACATAGGTATTCAAGTCACATCATTAGGATGTGAAGCACACAGCTTCTGACAAAAGCTAGTGTAGCAGCTTATGGTTGTTTTCATATATCGATTGAAACATCATAGTAATTCTATTTAATTGCTTTCTATATAGGGGGCTCTCTTTGAAAAAACTAGTCCTGATGATGGTTTTATAGATGTCAACAAGCAAGACCGAAACGTCAACTCAATCTCCATGTCCACAGCATTATTGCTTGAAAGACACCTTCGTACAGCATCGAACTTGGTCTTCTTCTATTATCTATGGAGTTGTAGATATGTTATGAATTGATTTGTTGATTTATATGTACATCCATTCATAACTGTGATTACTGGATTTGTTTCGTTTTTATCCCCATGATTTGTTTCCTTTGATTGAGTCAATACTAAATAATTTTTCAGATCAAATTAGTTTGCTGTGTGCTTACTTTTTCTCTTTTTTTTGCTTTACTTAGCTCATTCCACTTGTTTAACTCCTGAATAACTGAAAAATGATTTTGTAATCCCGTCAGGTTCAATTGCCTGAATAACCCTAGAATGATATGTGTTAAATTATAGGTACTAAGTTTATGAACAAAATCCCTTGTAGCCATTCCTTACCTTTAATTACTTTTAGTAGTTGGCATTTCCGAGTGCCATATGTCTTTGTGCCTGCCTGATGTGTATTGCATGTCTGGCTCTGGAGTGACAGGGACTGGGAAGATGCTGTGTCTCCAGAGGGGCTGGGTGAGTCAGCGCTAGGCTGAATGGGACTGATCTGCATTTGGAGTAGTGGGATGAGTAGCACCGGGGCCTGAATAGGACAGAGTCTGCCTCATATAATGCTGGCTCCTCCCTCAGTGGTGTGTCTGAGGCCAGGCCCTACACTGACAAAGGAGGGTGTTGTACATATGTGTAGGTACCCCCAGAACTGGTTTGATCCAGGCGCAGAGCCCTGGGAGAACAAAGACCCTTGCAGTATGAGTATTGGGGCTGTGATCCCATGTCTGTGTACCTGCTTGGAGCTGGGGGGGGGGGGGCTGAATGACTGCGTGGGACCAGGAGGAACCGCCATGGAACTGGGCTGCAGGAAGTTCTGACCTGCTGCCTCTCAAGGGCTAGGGGAGAACTATCACTCTGCCTGATGGAATACTCATGCTGGCCTCCCTGGGGATCCTCTGCTGGGGAGCCCCGTGTGTTTTTGGTGCAGCGTGTGGGGAGTACTGTGCCTTCATACCCTGTTGTTGTGGGGTGCGTGAGGAGTACTGTACATGATTTGTGGCTCACCCCGTGTGGTTTTGGTGCAGTGCATGGAGAGCACTGTTAGGGTGACCAACCGTCCGTAAATTTCACGGACAGTCCGTAATTTTGTCCGTCTGTCCGTTGTCCATGAAGGATTCTTTAACGGACGCCATTTGTCCGTAATTTTTACCGGGCACAGCTTGCCCCCACCTCCCTCTTTGACTCCGATGCTGTTCCAAAGCTCAGATACCACGCAGCACTGGAGAGGCACAGCGGGATGGCAACCCTCACACCTCCAGCCCGTGATGAGCTGTTAAGAGGTGTTTGAAGGTGACTGAGAGGGAGGGGCGGCAGCTTCAGGAGCAGGGGGCATCTACTCAGATGCAAACAGCCCTGAATGTGTCCTGTCTCTGCAATTTAGAGGGGCCTCACACATTCCATTTCTACCCAGGGCCCCAAACATCCTAGATTTGCCCTGATTACACCGAGGCAGCACGTGGTTCTCTCCACAGAGCTTAAATACTGTCACTAAACTGTAAGCAAACCTCGGTTCTTCAAACATGCAGTCTATAGTGTGATAAAATAAAGAAATGGCACAATCGCACCCACACTGATTAACAAAGTATGGAGGACAATCAGTTAAACCAGTTCTCTTAGGGTATCTCCTGTAAGTACTGTACATCACAGTGGGAGGATGGCATTTTGGACAGAGAGCCTGTCTTCTTGTTTTCTTGTGCAGGAGGGGGCGAGGATCCCAAGATGATACTAGAATACTGCATGCCCACTCCTGTGCCCACCCTGGTGGATCCTGTTCCCCCACCTGTGATGGCTCCTGTCCCCCCTTCCCCCTCGCCTGTGATGGCTCCTGCCCCTCCCCCCCGTGATGGCTTCTGTCCCCCCAATGTGGTGGATCCTGTCCCCTCCCCCGCCTGTGATGGCTCCTGTCCCCCCGTGTGGTGGATCCTGTCTCCGCCCTGGGTGGCTTCTGTCCCAGTGCTGCAATGGCTCCTGCAGCGAGGGTGAAGTTCCTGATGGGCCTCTTCTCAAAAGGGCTCGGCTCAAATTAATATGGAAAGGTGGGCGAGTGGGTAAGTGAAGGGATGGCTGGATGAATTAGTGAAAGAGTGAATGGATGAATGAAAGATTGAATAAATGGATAATGAGAGAGGATGGATGGATTGATGAGTGAGGGGTAGGATGGATGAGAGAAAATGTAAATAGCTGGATGTATGGGTAGAAAGGTAGCTGGTTGATGGATGAGGGGAAGGATGGATGGATGAGGGGAAGGATGGATGGATGAGGGGATGGATGGATGAGGGTAAGGATGGATGGATGAGGGTAAGGATGGATGGATGAGGGGAAGGATGGATGGATGGATAAGGGAAAGGATGGATGGATGGATGGATGAGGGGAAGGATGGATGGATGGAGTGGAAGGATGGATGGATGGAGGGGAAGGATGGATGGATGAGGGGAAGGTTAAATGGATGGGAAGGATGGATAGGTGAGGGGAAGGATGGATGATGGATGAAAGGAAGGATGGATGAGGGGAAGGATGGATAGATGAGGGGAAGGATGGATGAAAGGAAGGATGGATGAGAGGAAGGATGGATGGATGGATGAGGGGAAGGATGGATGATGGATGAGGGGAAGGATGGATGAGGGGAAGGATGGATGGAATGAAGAGTGGATGGATAAGTGTACAGATGGATAGGGTGAAAGGGTGGATGGATGGATAATGGATGGGTGAGTGAAAGGATGAATGAAGGGATGGATGAGTGAAATGATAGATGGAAGGATACATTATGGATAGGTTTGCAAATGGTAGAAAATGTTTGGAAATGGCTGGGCTTACTTTTATACTATTGCGCAAACTCTGATGTGTCTGTAAAACTTACCTATTGTCCTGAAGTTTTGTCCTGAATTTTGACCTCCTGTCCTGAATTTGTGTCCTGAATTTTGACCCTTTGTCCTGAATTTTTACACTCACCGTCCTGAATTTGCACCAATGGCAGTTGGTCACCCTAAGCACTGTGCCTTCATACCCTGTTGCTTCGGGGTGCGTGAGGAGCACTGTGCAGGGTTTGGGGAACGTCGGATCTGGGAGCTGACTTGTGCTGGTGTAGCGTGTGTTGGGCTGCAGTTCCCCCAGTGGTGGTAGAGGATGGGAAGGGGAGAGCTCTCCCAGAAGAAGTGCTCTCCCTATGTCATGTTCCCTACATCTGTTCCGTGACTCCGGGCTTCCCAGAACAATAATACACAATTAAACGGGATGCTACTGCACCGGTTAGAGAAAAACTGTCCCAAATAGAATAGCAGGGTGACATTGAACCCTGTATCTTCAAAATGAATAACCCTTTTTTTCCACTAGTGAAAGCAGAGCACCCTTACTGCATAGTCTTCGACTACAGATACTAGAATAGTCATACGTGCACATTTGCAAAACAAAATAGTAATAGTACAGCACTTAATAATAATATAGTCTGTAAAAAATATTTAAATACACATTTAGCCATGGTAGATAGCATAATATTGGGATTTGCTGAATGTGGCTACAAATTCAACTTTAAAAAATCTTACATACCAATTCTAAGTGTCTTATTTCTTACATTCTCTGACTACAACAAGAAACATAACAAATGACACAAGTTCAACAAGAGAGAGAAACTGGGCAACCAAAACTGAGACTCAGAGAGAAGCCAGTGCAGTACTTAAATCATCCACGCATTCTTCATGTGGAACTGGTGTACTTCCGAGGTCATGAACCACTAGGGAGCTGTGACTTATCAGCTTCTCTTCTGTTAGGCTTTTACTGCAAGTAATCATTGGAAAACACAAATAAATAATTGAAGTGTGACTTGTTTATCGACTGAACAGCAAAATTCACTCAGGTTTTCATGATACTTAATGAGTATGTACCGTGCAAACTTACGACGATGATTATTTGCATTTTATTTGATTATTCTAAAATATCAATGAATTTGACTATTTTTGCGAATAATCAAGCCCAGTCCCTTCATAGAGTTGGTCAGCAGTACTTTGGGGTCATTCGGATCACAGCAGTCAGTGCATGGAGGCTGCTGGGGTTGCAGAGATACCGTCTCCACCCATGCCATGGCAGACCACCCATTCCAATTAGATGTAACTGCTGCAGCAGAATTATTTTATGTTTCTAACAAACAAGCCCCCAAAGCAGAGATTTCTTTCCACAAAAAAATAAACAAAACCAATGTCCCTGACATGCAGGGTGTTTCCCCCCAGCCGTGGAGACTGTTTTCCCTGCCCGGTTTCCCCATGGTAGAGGCAGGCAGGGCAGATCTGCTTTGGTAGGCCTACCTTAAATATAGTGGGGCATATTTATAAGCCACTTGCGCCATCAGTGAGTCACTTTTTATGACGCACCGGCGGCGCATTTTGCTGCCCCATATTTACAAGGACACTTTGCGTGAAAGGGGAGTGCCATGAGTATTGCTGTGGTCGTTGCCACACAAAACCCATGGCTTCTGCCACATTCCCAGATTTACAACCTTTTGTAAACTTAGCAAAAGGAAACCCAACCAGGAGAAATGTATAAAATTCTCTTTTTTCCTCTTTAATGCGTGCTGCATTCTGCAGCACACATAGATAGAGGAAAATACATCTCGTGATTGTTTTTATGCAGGAAGATATTCCTTCCTGCACAAAAACAATCTCCCCTAAAACACAGTCACCCTTGCACCATGGTGGAAGGGTGCCTTTGCTGGCGCATGGCAGCCTATTGTGTGCCAGCGCATGGGAAAGCACAGGGAGGTAACAAATTATTGTAAATAGGATGCATCCCTGTGCTTTGAAAGTAACTCAGTGCGGCACAGCCAAAGGACTCGTGGTGCCACACTTTCTTGTAGATAAGGCCCAGTGGGTTTATTGTAACCCTGGGCATAGTTCGCGTAGTAGCGCAACGCGTAACTATGTAAAGTGCACTCGTACTACGCGAGCTACGGGTAGCACTACGTGAACTGCCTAGAACCCTGTTTGCACTGTGCAAGATGCTCTTTTCAATGATTGCACAGTGCGGACAAGCATCCGGCACTGTGCAATCATTGAAAACGAGGAGAAATAAAGCATGTCTCCTTGTTTCACCAAGTTAGATGTGGGGGATGAGGCTGTTTATTAACTGCCACTAGTGGACCTCCCCACGTCACTACTACCAAATTGAATTGTGGAAGACATGGCTATTTCTTAATTGCCACTGGTGCCCATGACACATCTTACTACTACAAGAGTTAGATGGTGGGAGATGAGGTTATTTATTAATTGACACTAAAGTGCTTTGTCATGAGCATCCTCAGGATATGTGAAAGGGTCTTCTAGTGGCCACAGCTGTGTTTGAAAGTGTACATGAATCCCATACACTGACTTCAGAAGTGATTGGAAAGATACTTCAGAGCTCTCGGGAATTCAAGAATGTCATTTTTTAGAGAGTAAACCTATACGTGTATGTACATCCTTTTCTAATGCTACCACACCAATCTCATTCACTTACTGAGTGATGCTCGTTGGTCAGACCTCGTCAATCTTTCATGTGCTGACCTTGAATGCTGAATATTTAAGGTCAATTTGTATTTGCATATTATAGTTTCTCTGCCACTGCTATTTATTGAGTCTTGCTCTGTGATCTAAATTGCACATCCGTTCACAATTTGGCATCCCACGTGAAATCCCAGGTAGTCCATACAATTTTTGTATCACAACATTTCTTTATTCTTTAATTCAAGATTTTAGTTAAAACAGCCAAACATCCAATGCGTTTCGTCCAACTTCTGTGTACTTCCTCAGAGCTGTAAAACATACAAAAAAATCTAGGGCCCGATATAGGTAATCCCAGATTACCGATTATTAAATACCGAATCATATCGATTCGGTATTTAAGAGCTGGCAATCGGGATGTGGGTAATTTTTCTTAAAAAATTACCGAATCGGTAAGTTTCGGTAATTACCGAATCGGTATTTACCGATTCGGTAATTACCATTGATTCCCTCAAATGTGTATGGGTGCACATGTTGGAGACATACATGCCCTAAGGGCATGTATGTCTGCAACATGGCACTGTTTATAAAGCAAAAAAATGCTTTTTAAAGGGTTTTCATTATTTACCACCAACTTCTAGTTGGTGGTAAATAACGAATTCTTAGACCCCTGTAGCACTGATTGCAGTGCTACCTACATATTAAAATACAGAATCGGTAATTTTACCGATTCGGTATTTTACAGAATCGGTAAAATTACTGATTCTGTATTTTAACATGCCCCTACATCTCCATCTTCAAATACCGGTCGGTTACGGCCAAAATCGGCCGTTACCGACCGGTATTTGGCGACCTACATCGGGCCCATAGTGTATAATACAACGAATAAAAGATTGACAATAATACATAAAAATACAACAATGATTCAGAGAGGTGTGATGGAGCAAGGGTTCGCATGTAACGCGACTTGCTTGTACTCAAACCTCTCCACATAACAGTAATGAATTAATCAATATGTCCGTATTACTAACACTGCATTACATTCCATACGAGAGAAGCTTGCATATGTGATTTTACTAACTGTAATCCGCTTGCAAATAAAATGGCTGCTTCTACGCGGGATTTCTACTGCGCATGCGTCTGTCATACTCACGTGACATGACGTACTCTATGCTTTGGAGGGAATCTTTAGCTTTTGCGCACTAGAACTAAGATGGCTGCTCTGTGTTACAGCATGCATGAAGCTTGCACTGCTGCTTTTGCTAAGCTGTCCGTTCTGCTTAACCTTAACGCAATATTTAAAAATAAAATAATGTGAATAGAGTAGAGATAAGTGGTA
Source organism: Lissotriton helveticus (assembly GCF_964261635.1). Taxonomy (NCBI): domain Eukaryota; kingdom Metazoa; phylum Chordata; class Amphibia; order Caudata; family Salamandridae; genus Lissotriton; species Lissotriton helveticus. The sequence continues at coordinate 462,220,705 of NC_136062.1, forward strand.
TACAGTGCATTCATTTATTCTGTGTTCTAATATTGTTTCTTTTCTATTTTTCATGTATCGTAATCTTTTGGCCCGAGAGATCCTATTACTCCATCTTGAAAAGCAAAACTGCACATGTCAAAACCCCAGAAGGAGCTATGTCATTTGTCATTGAAACTCGGCCAAGGCACGACTTGCTAGAAGATGTTCATGGGAAAGTCAACTTCTGACCTCTGTGAAGGAAACTGAACTGAAATATAGACTACATTGTAATCATTATTGATACATTCACTGCCGGGTGGCATAAAATATACGTGAGAAAAATAAAATGATGGGCGGCAACGTTATTAGAATATTCAAGAGAAAAGTGTCATTTTGGGATGGTTGATGACCTTTCCTTATCTTTCTGTTCAATCAAAATTGGGGATCCTTACACTTGCAACATTGGGGGGTGGTACACTGACCTGAAAAATAGTATAACTAGCGTAGGTTTAGCTAGAGAAATTGTCCGACTTGTCTGAATAGCTGTCCTGTCACTGACCCAATGCACTCAATAGGTGACTAACAGGCACATGCATCAATATTGCATTTCGCGATTACTTAATTGCGAAAAATAATGAATCACAATTAAGGAATTGCAAAATGCAATGCATCAAGAAATCGCTAAATAAATTGCGATTTGTTAATATTCCTTAATTGCGACTCGCAAATTGTGAGTCGCAATTAGGGAATACCTCCCCATTCATTCCTATGGGCCTAGAGGCCCATAGGAATGAATGGGAAGACATTCTCAATTTGCGATTAGCAATTAGCGAATCGCAAATTGAGAATGCGATTTCAAGGATGCAGGGGTGTCCAAAGGGCACCCTGTTGCACCCCTGAATTCAATCTGTGCACATATGTTGTGCACACACATGCCCTTAGGACATGTGTGTGTACAAAATGAAACTTTGAAAAATGCACAAAAGTGCATTTTTCAAAGTTTTCGCAAATTACCATGAGGTTCAACCTCATGGTAATTTGCTCCCCTTAATTTCGAAATCGCAATTTTTTCAAGTTTCATGCATTGCATTTAAGGAATCGCAAAATGCGATTCCTTAAATACAATCGCAATTTGAGAATTCGCAAATACTTGCGAATTCCTAAATTGCGAGGGCCTTGACCCTTCATGCATTCCAAAAGCAGATTTTGCGATCGCAAAATGCCGATTTTTGCGATTCGCACCGTTTGCGATCGCAAAATCCTTTGATGCATGTGCCTGTAAGAGCAGAGGGCCGCGGAGCACTCTGTCAGAAGAATCGATAACCCAATCGGGGTTCTGGGAAGCTGAAGTTCTGGCGAAGCACTTTATCGGGAGAAATTGATAACCCAATCGGGGTTCCAGCTGTTAGCTGCAGAGAGGGAGTAGGGCAGGCGTTGCAACTTAACTGCGGGTGCCAGTCTTAACTTTTGGTGGTCCTGTCCTGATCCAATTTGGCTTTACCTGTCCTGATTCTGAATCTGCACCTGCAAGCCTACTGGCGACTGCAACTTTCTGGGTTCTGTCCTTTGAACTGACCTGTGGCCAGGGTTAGTTCTTCACACCTTTCCTAGGTAAATATAAAATTGTGTGAGTTCGTTATTGTTTTGTTTCCTTCTCTCACCCTCCCTAAATGTTACATATTTGATAATAGTGCTTGCATATTATGTATGTTCTTTCTCTTTACCCTTCCTATTGATAAAGTTTGACATATGTTCCTTTCTCCCCTTCCCTTTTGTTAAATACATAAACGTTTGATCGTATTTTATGTTCCCTTTCTTTACCTTCCCTATTGCTAAATTATGGAAACAGTTTAATACATCTTTAGCATAGTTATATTTTGATTCTGATCTTCATAATTGAGAGTCTAATTGTGTTTAATCTGTGGATCATGACCATTTAAGAAACTTAGATAAAGAATTAAAAACTTCCCGAGTTTGAGGTTATTATATGAGTGCAATTGGTATTATATCCTATTATGCTAACACCCTTGATCCCTTAGGACTTTAGGCACCGGTGACGAGAATTGGTGAGTCAAGGTATAGAAAGGTCAAAAGTCCTAAATGTTCAAAACACACTGGTAGTAGAGCGAAGGTTACCTGCATAATTTGTGAGTTGTTATTGAATATGGGCCCAAGCGAATATCGATAAAAGATTAGTCGGGTGACCTGCGCGCTCTATCAGGTGCATAGTCTACTTAATGTAGCATCTATAGAAAGAAGTGTACATCTTCTCCAAGAAGTACGATAACATATAGGCACAAGAGACTATGCAGAGGGACAGGGAGGAGACCTCAGACTCAAGGTCAATCAGCAGTAGCTCGTTCACATCTACAGAGAGTATTTCGACAAGGTATGGTAATAGCAACATCACACAACCACAAGTCTAAAATTCTTTTTTATTGAAATTGGAGAGGCTGGGATTAAACAACAAGCAGCCAAGAAGGGACCCAAAACAAGGTGGGGAGGCAGGAGGTGTGCCAAAAAGAAAGGAGTTACTGGGACTAGCAGTGAAGTTACGGTCCTCCAAAACAAAGTAAATACCTCCAATGTGACAGGTGCATGTCCGGATGGTGATGGGGCATTGTCTACATTGGCACAGGATGATTTGGTTATTGTAAATCTTTCAGACTACGTATCCAATGAGGAGGAATGTTCAGTATCACAGAAGGCATTGGGTTTTTGCCCGACATAGATGGGAAAAATTGTGGATGTAATTGTTGACCTCCAAATTTGTACGCATATTGAAATTAAAACACTACTTTCATATGAATCCCAAGTGTAATAAAGGCAAACCAGACAAGGACAGTGGCTTAAAATGTAATTCTAAATTTAAGCTACACATAACACATCCCAACATTGACCTTTTTAAGACCAAGGTGTCAGATGACCTACATAAACCATTGAATGGACGCAGACATGAAGCAATGAGCCCTTACAATCTTATTCCACAGGAAAGACTGGCCCCGAACACACTACAGGCAAATGACAATCTTGTCATACGGAAAGCCGACAAGGGCGGGAACATTGTGCTCATGAGGAAAGAAGATTATATAGGTAAAATAGAGAGACAATTGGGAGTCCGCAATTGTTATGAATCATTCTGTGCCCACTAACCCTATGAAGGAACTGACTGTGCATATTACCATGAAATTGGGAGACTGGAGGGACAAGGGATTACTTTCTGAGAAGGAATTAAAAAACCTAGCTGTTAGAAATCCCAGCTATCCATGTATATACATCCTTCCAAAAGTACATACAAGGGGTGCCTTTCTTCCAGGTAGGCCCATAATTGCTGGGATAGACTCCCAGGGCGAACGCTTCTCAGAATACATGGATACCTTTTTGCATCCGCTAGTAATTAACCTACCGGCATACATACAAGATTGTAAGGACATCCTCAACAAATTTGAGGATGTACCATGGTATGAGGGTCTTATTTTTGTCACGGTTGATGTTACTAGCCTTTACTCATGTATCAAGGAACAATTGGCACATTTCCTAAAAAAAAAAGACAGCAGATTGGTATGAGCACAATGAGATGCTCATGGAGATGACGAGCTGATCTTGTCAAAGAATTTGCATGGGTGGCGCTGGTATCGACCGCAATGGGGTCAAAATTTGCCCCTTTATCTGTGGGATTGTTTATGGGATGGTGAGAGAAAGAACATGCTTGGGGCTGATATGCCTAGCAATGGTTGGAGAATATCATCTTCTGGGGAGATATATTGACGATGTGATTGTCATTTGGAATGGCTGTGTGAACGAACTGAGAGAGTACCATGCTTTTTTAAATGGCAATCCATACAATGTTGCACTGACAATGACATATGACAAGAATAAAATTGACTTCCTAGACATCACTTTGTATACCAAGGAAGGACGCATTCATAGGACACTGAATTGGAAACCCACCACCAGTAACAGCACACTACATGCTACCAGTGCGCATCCTGGAGCCACCATTATTAATATCCCCTATGATGAGATGGTCAGGGTGCGTAGGAACTGCAGCAAAACTGATACCTTCACAACCAATTTGAAAGAGACCAGGGGCCGCTTTAGAAAAAGAGGTTACAAGGAATGGGTCTTACTAGACGCAGAAAAGAGGATTAGCCAGAAACTTAGGATTGACACATTAAAACAGCACGAGTGGAGTTCCAATATCAACTTCGTCACGAAGTATAATAAACACAGCCAAGGTGTTTTAAAGGTTCTTTTTAAACATTGGGCCTTACTACAGGATGTGCCAGGCTGAGGGGTGTGATCACACCGAAACCCAGAGTAACATACAGGCGAGGCACAACCATAAGGGACATGCTATGTCCGAGTTACATAGCACCTAACAAAACAAACAGGGGTTGGCTGCACAAACAAACACATGGCACTTTCACATGCATGGACTGCAATATCTGCCAATATGGTAAGAATAAACTCAAGCAGTTTAAATATAACAGGGAACAGGTTTATACGAAACATATATTGTAACTTATGCCATTGGCTGCAGTTGTAACATCATATAGGTAGGAAGTACAGTCAGGGCCCTGAAAACTAGAATCCAAGAACACGTCAGGGCAATCAAACGGCAGGATGCAAGGTATCCGATGACTATACACATGATGGAACAACATGCAGACAAACCTGACATTTGGTTTCATGGGATTGACCATGTTTCATCGAGGGCGAGGGGTGGAGATGGAGAAATGGCCATCAGACAGAATGAGGCAGGATAGATTTGTCGTTTAAGGTGTGTCTCTATGGGGTACAATACAGACCAGGAACGTCACTACTTCCTATAGATTCTACATTGAGTACACTATGCACCCCTCCGAACATTCTTCTTCAACCAGATATGCCCATGAGGGGACACAAGGCCTCTTGCAACTTTCGAGTGACCTGGGGAGTAATTATCATTTCCTTCTTTCCACTATAGGATTTGTTTTATAGATGAGAAGATATTCGCTGCCCGCTGCAAAATGACATATCACCATAGTTGTTCATACCTATATTTCCATGCATAGAATATTTAACATACCAAGGGCCCTCATAGGATATGAGCCCGTTCTGACTTTGGGAGATATTTTCCTTCTCCATTAATCGGAGATAAAGTCTCAGTGTTAAATTACCATAGGTACTAAAGATTATCTTACTATTGTTAGACCATATAGTACTGATAGAGCGCGGAGGTCACCCGACTATAATTTTTACCATATGCACACTTGGCCCATAATTCAGTTTACCATCTTTATTTAATCGGGTAACCTACACTCTACTACCAGTACTTTAATCCTAACTGCTTCCTATACCTTTACTCACCAATCCTTATCACGGGTACCTATGACCACAATGGATCAGGGAGTTAGCATAATAGGGATGGTAGCAAAACGGCAATGAGCACTCATATAATAATCACAGACTCAGGAAGTTTTGAAAACCTTTATCTAATCTTCTTCAATTGTTGTAAGCAAAAGATTTACAGCAAGCAAGCAATCAATAATCAGAATCATGAAAAGTGTATAACTATGCAGAACAAATATAATGCCAACCATTTAGAGATCTAAAGGGAAGGTAGGAAAAGGAGCATACTGAGAATAAACATCTAGTAATCAGACTTGAAAAGGTATTTTCTAAAGGACGGGAAAGATAAGAAACATGCTAATAGGTCACAGTTTAATCGCTTTGAGGAGTGAGTAAGAAGAGGGAACATGAATTTATAATGACGAAACTGAGTTTATTATGTAGCTAAAGGGAGGGTAAGGAAAAGGAACACACTGAATAATTCAGAATAACCACTTCAGTTTGTCTAAGGGAAAGGTAAAGAGAAGAAACATCTATTTATTCAAAGGAAACCAGTACTTGACACCCAAGACTAAGGAGGAGAGGTGAAAATGGAACACGCTAATATTGAAAAGTTCACGACTTAGTATTTTGTCCCAAAGGAAAGGGAAAGAAAAAGGAACATATGCAATTATAACTTAAGCAACATTTTAAGGAAAGGTAAAGAAAGGACGTAATTGTGTTTCCCTCACAGATTTATATTTTCCTAGAACGGTGTGAAGACTAACCCAGGCCACGGGTCAGTTAAGGACAGAAACCCCGAAATTGAAACGCCAGTAGGCCAGCAAGTGCAGGTCAGAGACAGGACAGGAAAAAACAGATTTGGATCAGAACCTGACCACCAAAGTTGAGACAAGCACCCACAGTTCAGTTGCAACGCCTGCGCTACACCCTCTCTGCAGCTATCAGACAGAACCCCGATTGGGTAATCGAATTTCCCAGCAAAGTGCTCTGCCAGCACCTAAGGTCCTCAAAACCCCGACTGGGTCAGTGAGTCCTCTGACCGAGTTCTTCGCAGCACCTCTGTTCTCAATCAGCTATTGAGTGCATTGGGTCAGTGACAGGTCAGCTATTCGGACAAGGTGGACAAATTCTCTCGCTAAACGTAGGCTAGTTATACTGTTTTCCAGGTCAGTGTACCACCCCCAATGTTACAAGTGTAAAGAGCCCCAATTTCCATTGGACAGAGGAAAAGGATAGGTCATCACACCACCTAAATTTTGAACTTTCTCAGGCTCTTCATTTGCATTTCTTACCCGCCCCTAGAACTCTAGGTTGACATGACATATGCTTTACACATAACAATGGTGAATTTAACATTGTATACATTGTATTAGTTTTAGTACAGTTCAGCTTCTTCGACTAGGTGAGGGTTTGTCTTCCCAGGCACATCTTGGCTGGAGTTGCCATCTGGCAAAGTTTGAAAGGTAATGGTTAAGGGTAGTGCACAGCCTATATTTCTATGTGTTCCTCCAAACTTTTTTGTGCTCTCTGGTATCACTCCCCTCCTGGAGTGTGGACAAATATTAAACGAGTTGCAATCCTACAGCCTGCAAGATTGTCACCTGAGGCGCCAATGGTCTGCTGAATGTCCTTCAGCTACTGTGATTGAAATAAATAATTCTCTGAACTCAATTTCAGTTTTGTTCTTGTTTGTGGGTTTTATTCCAATATTTCATATCAAGTTTACTTTTCACTTGTTTTGATTTTGTCATCCCAATACATTATACATGATCCAATGCATTTGGGCGATCTAATGCGCCTTCATCAGGGATTATCTATGGACAAATAATAAATCAAAGTGCATATTAGAATGGTACCGTTTTCTCTCTGATTACATGTTTTATAACAATACTGGATGCAAATTTCGAAATTCCTGTAAACAACCCTATATTCCGAATTTCTACTCTCGTGTTATCAACTCAAATGTGGCCGTATCTAAAACTAACTCTCTGTTACGTTATATGCTTGTCCTTTATTTCATGGGTTCCTCGCTATGTTATGGTGTTCTACATGCTCGTGGTTGAAGCGCCGTGCGTTATGACATTCTCCCCGTTTGGAACGTTAAAATACCCCTCTTCTATGTTATATCTACTCTGGGCATGTTTTCCTGAACCTACATATAGCCCGTTGTTGTTACCTACTGCAGGGGCCCCGCTGCTTGAATGGCGTGTTCCTTACCTTCGGTGAAGCCGTTGAGGCGCGTGCTTCTCTGTCTATTTGCTTTCCAAACAGTGTTTCCTGTCAGCTGATCGGGGTGTTAATATCGCTGCTAGCTGAGCATGTGCATGTTGAGTAGTGTTCCTATTCCTAGTTGAAATCACAAATGCTTTATTGCGGCCCTTAATACGGTCATTTACATATACTTCTAAGAGGTTAGACCTGCTCTACATCAAGCTTGATATTGTACAACGTAAATTATATATGAATTAAATTGCATCTAAATAACATCAACCCGGAGATGCCAGTGCATATGATCTGCTACCACTACTTGGTAGTATACGAATTCATTGTCCACATGCTAATAAACTGTATGTTAATCTGTGGTGTTTGATCATAGATAGCACAAAAACTCAGTCCTATCGTTCAGTACATGAGGCTTCAGGCTGTTCATAAAATAAATCCAGTGATTTTCTCTCATGAGTAAATTTCTTTTGTTTGTTGAACCTTCTTTTTTGGGAACCGTTTCCAATACACATACCTTCAATTGGCTAATATGATGTCGTTGTTCATGAAAATGCCTTGCCACTGTGGATTTTGTGGAAAAAGTTCTGATGTTGCTTTTGTGTTCGCTTAAACGTACTTTTAGTTTTCTCTCCGTGTGGCCCACATATACTGACCCGCAGAGGCATTTCAACATGTAAATCAAATTCATTGAGTCGCATGTGGCGTTTACTTTCAACTGTATAGGATTGCCTTTCATTGGGTGGGATACTACGTTCCCTTTCATGATGTTGTGACATCCACTGCAGTTTAGACAAGGTAAAGTCCCTCGAAATTCCTTGGAGGCTTGACTTTGTTTAGTTTTTTTAACAGTTCTCCCAGGTTCTTCGCACAAGTGTATGCAAACATTGGTTCCTTAGCAAATATGCCTTTAAAATCGGGTTCTAATTTGAGAATCTGCCAGAGTCTTTTCACTATTTTTTTGTAATGTTTACTCATGTTAGAATATTTACTCACGCTCGTGATGCGTTGCTCCTTTGGCCGCAATCTACTTTTGAGCAACTCTTCTCTTGAGATAGGAAGCGCCCTCTGCCTGGCTTGATCTATCACTTGATTGGGGTATCCCCTATCTTTAAACCTGTCTGCCATGTGGTCCAGTTGTTGTAGTTGTAAATCATGGTGCGAGACCACACGTTTCTTCAAATGCGGACATGAACAGGGTATTTATTTATTCAAATCCAGTATGGAAAGACAAATTAGCTATGCTTGTGAGATTCATAGACAACATATTTGAGGTCTGGAAGGGTACCGAGGATACTTTAGAAAAGCAATTGGACATCTTAGATACCAGAGATGACAGAATTAAATTCACTTGGCAAATCGAAAAAGAGTGCATACAATTTTTGGACGTAGAGGTAACCTGGAAGAATCATCTATTTCAAACCAATTTATATCGTAAGGCAACAGATAGAAACAATCTATAACAATATGCTAGTGATCATCCAGAAGCACCGAAGAGACATTTGCCCTACTCCCAGTTTCTTAGGGTGAAACGTGTGGTCTCGCACCATGATTTACAACTACAACAACTGGACCACATGGCAGACAGGTTTAAAGATAGGGGATACCCCAATCAAGTGATAGATCAAGCCAGGCAGAGGGCGCTTCCTAACTCAAGAGAAGATTTTCTCAAAAGTAGATTGCGGCCAAAGGAGCAACGCATCACGAGCGTGAGTAAATATTCTAACATGAGTAAACATTACAAAAAAATAGTGAAAAGACACTGGCAGATTCTCAAATTAGAACGCGATTTTAAAGGCATATTTGCTAGGGAACTGATAGAGCAAGATTTCGCATCGCGACTTGCTCGATTCATGAACCTCGAAACCGTTGTAACCTCGTAACGAATTGTACGTCTTACTAATATCTTTTATTTCCGATATATATGTATGATAGAGAAGCTTGCATATGTGTTCTACTAATACGATTAATCCGGGTCCCTAAAATGGCCGCTGCTTGTCTTTTAGCTTTTGCGCATGCGTTAGTCACACTCACGTGACTTTACGTAGATGTAGTTCTGGAGGGAAAGGGTGCGCATGCGTAATACGCAGCTTTCGTGATAACGTGGTGATGCCCGTGCAGTTGCTCTCATGTCAGTGTGTATATTACTAATGTCTAATTGCATAGTATATTTTTCTGATGATGAATCTGAAGTACAAAGTCATGACATGTAATGCAAGCATTTATTTCTATGTATTAATTTGTTTTCGCTTACTTTCCATGTATCCTCGACACGGAGGGGTGCTGGGGCTGGGGAGTCCATCTTGGAGGGTATTTCTGCGCAGAATCAGTAGATGGTGCGGTGACATTGAACCGAAGCCAAAGAAGGTTGATGCCAGAGCCAGCATGAGAACGTGCACCTTCACCCAGCCAAGGCATCATGATTGCATTCTATTGTATCAAAATGTGTTCTTTCCATTGTATTCTCTGCGACTTCTCGTGGGAACCCCAATCTTGCTAGGCGGCACCCTAGGATGCTAAGTAGGGCTTGTAATAGTCTGTTCTGATTGGTGTGTTAACCAAATCCTACCTTAGGACCAATCGAAATTTGGGGATTCTGACACTTTGCAACATTGGGGGGTGGTACCCTGTCCTAAAACAGTATATCTACCCTGGGTTCACCTAGGGAAATTGTCCGACTTGTCTGAGTAGCTGACCTGTCACTGACCCAACGCACTCAATAGGTGATTTGATACAGAGGTGCTGCGGAGCTCTCTGTCCGAAATCTGACCATAGACTCTGAAGGTTTTACTGAACCTTAAGTGCTGGCGAAGCACTTTGCTGGGGAATTCGCTGACCCAATCGGGGTCCTGATCGATAGCTGCAGAGAGGGTGGAGCGCAGGCGTTGCTTCCAAACTGCGGGTGCTGGTCGTATCCTGGTGGTCCTGTCCTGATTCCTTCCTGAGGGTTTCCTGTCCTGTCCTGGGTGTCCTTTCTGCACCTGCCGACCATTGAGGGGTATCCTTCCTTGAGGGTTTCCTGTCCTTAACTGACCCGTGGCCAGGGTTTGGTTTTCCACACCAAGTCTAGGTAAATATTGCTCTGAATCTCTTGAAAAGTGCACCTTTCTATTTTTCTGTCTTTGCTTCAATAAAGACATTCCTTTTGCACGTGAATTAATTATCCATGCTTTCTCCTGCAAACATTGTATTTCATAAAGTCAATTGCATTTGATTTCATAGCGAGTTCCTATGTTACCCTACATCTTAGAAATCATTTTCTGTATTGCAGTTTGCAATTTCCTGATATGGTCTTGGTTTTTCTCTCGTAAACTGGCTAAAAGAAATTCAGATTTTTAGCGTGTTCACTTTGTCCCTTTATCTTAGTTTCCCTCTCCCTTAGCGGGTTCCCTGTCGCACGAACACTATTCTGATAAACCTGTATGACTGCCCTTTATTTGAACTTTATATAAACTTTATAAAACTTCTAGTTGTCCGTGGTCATTTTCTGAAAAGTAAAGTCATTTTTTTGAAGTGTATATTATTTGCTGCCTTTCCTTTTACAGCTAGCTCCCTGACCCATCGTGGTCATAGGTACCCATAACGGTGGATGGTAAGTTGGGTACACTGGAAATAATCGAAAGGGAACTTCACAATTATTGGTAGTAGATTGTGTGGTCATCTGATCAATGTATATGATAAAGTAAAGTATATGGGCCCGAAGCCAGAAGTGGCGAAATTATTGGTCGGGTGACCCGCGATCTCTAGCAGTAATTTTCTGGTAGCCTCGAGGATGGTTAGGGAATAGTTAAAAGTTAGGTAGGACTAGTTAGTCTAGCTAAGTCGGAAGCTGCTAGTATATTGATGCTGCTACAAGAGTAGGCACTTCGGGAGGACTGATCACCCACTTGAAATGTTTGCTTTGAAAAATTATGAAATGTTTTAAACTGTTTTTCTTATTGTTATATTGATATATGTATTAACCCATTAGTTCGTAATTGTTATATGTTGTTTGGAAATCCCCGGGGAATTGAATAGCAAGTGGTGAATAGAATCCATTTGCTTTGAGGTCGCTGGCCCAAGGAAAGTTGGTGTAGGTAAGGGAGAACTGGAAGCACTAACTAGGGACTTTTCTGAATGTATGTTTGAATAAATGTTAGTAACGAGGTTCATTGGCAAAATTCCTACTGTGGCATAACCTAGTAAGGGTCGCATCGGAAGAGTAGCAGGTTCATCGGAGCTTGGGTGAAAGCAAAGGGGCTCGCTGGGGAAACCTTAGTCTCGGAATATATCCCGGTAAAGTGGATGAGTCTAGGGGAGTAACAGGTTCTCCGATGCTAGAGTGAAGGGTAGACAGAGAAGATCTATCCGTAGTGAGTGAAAAGTAAAGGGAAGTAGTTTACTTGCAGTAAAACAAATCTTTCCTGTCTAGACACGAGCACAGTGGCGAATGTGTATTCGTTGTTAAATAACCAAGCACTAAGCACTTTAGAAAGTAAGAAAGTTTCCGTTACCTTGTGAAGGAGGGAGTCAGTCGCGAAGCCGCTCTGACGTCACTCCGTGCCGCGCTGGGATTGGTAGAAGCAGCGGGCTGGTAGTGGAGCTGGAATTGTAAGGGAGGGGTGAGCGCCGGAGCGTGGGCACTGTCTCACGAAGGGGCCGCGCACCCATTGGTCGAAATTATTTGAACTCGTGCATTTTATTGGCTGCACGAAAATAAAAGACGCATTCGGATTGGGAGTGACTTGTAAACAAAGCCGCTTGCAGGAATCGTATGTGGCACTCGTATACTCCGGAGACTAGACCCGATCCCAGATCTCTAGGGTTTGGAAGAGATCAGTGGAAGACTAATAGATACGACATTATGTACGGAAATAAGAGAAAATTGTCCCTTGTAAACAAAGTGAAGAATTATTTCAAAAAGGACAAGCCGATTAAAACTAGAGAAGGTGTTGTCATTCCGCCACCAAATACTCCCGCATCTTTCATGATGTTCGATAAAGGGTACAACACATGTGTATGGTTGGAAAATTGGGCAGAATACACGAAAGACGACGGAGTACTGGCGTTTCCGTTAGACGGAACATTTAACAGCAGGATTCTATTTAATCTGAGAACCCGAATGAATGATTTACATCCCAGACCTAGATTAACGCAGTACGAAGCACTAGAGGAATGGGAAATCGAGGCTTTCGAGAGGGACAAGCCCAGAATGGATAAGGGGTTAACTAAGTTTTACCCAAAATTAAAGCAGGAAGCCCGAGCCAAAAAGATGAAACAGTGGAGACAGAATATGATTGTTGAGGGACTGTTTCCCATGATGCCAGCAGAAGATCCTCCTGGGGGGGGGGAAGGACAGAGAAATCCAAACACTGGGGGCCCCTCGGAGAATCAGATGACGAATTATTAGATGACATATGCATGAGAAGTCCGCCTCCTTATAATGAAGGACACCGACCTTCAAGTGCAGGGGATATTCCCCGGAGACCTCTACAAAGGGAAGAGGTCAGGTCCGCAAGTGTAGGAGGGGATTATCCAATTCCTCCTTATACTGAGAATCTAGGACCCGTAGAAACCAGGAGTATTTACCCAAGGAGACCAATTGGTGGGGAGATGGGATATTCACGTGAAGGAGATTTTTGTTCTCGTCCCCCCTACGGAGGTGAGGTGAGGTCCTTAGATTCAGGAATGCCGTTATTTTAGCCACAGGATGAAGAAGATCCGAGAATTCTAGGCACAGGAAGTTTATTCCCAAGACCTAATTATGGTGGAGGACCAAGTGAGACTCATCCCACTGCCTCGAGTACTCCCACTCTAACCCCACAGGTGTTACATGACAAATCTTTGGACAGGTTATTAGAAGAGAAAGAGCGAGAAGCGCTAGCAAAGCAGAGAGCTGAGATAATACAGAAAATGTCACAGCTAAATACAAGTCCTGAAGCCTTAACGATCCCAGTAACTATCGGACCAGTGGTTCCGCTGTACGGGGACCGTCAAGGGACTCCAAACCCTCCAGTCATTACTCCCGTTTTAGCACAGCCCAGACCAGAACCCTTAATTGTAGATGACCAGACAAGTGAGTGCGAGTCGGAGGTCTCGCTGCTAGATCTGCCCATTAGGAATACCGGGAAAAGGATACAGAAAAGACATAATCCTTTTAATGCGAGGGAAATTCAAATGGAATCGACCTCAGGTACTAAGAGTGTCACATTGGTGACTCCTGAAGAAATCGAAAGATGGAGTCAAGAATCTGAAAAACAAGCGTCCCCAACGAGACCTTTAGATCTCTACAAGCTGAGAATAGAAATAGAGGAATTAATGGCAGGAAACGTAGGATTAGACAGATTAAATACCTACTCCGAAGACGAAATGCTGTTTATCTGCAAGAGTCTCACCCGAAATACTCGAGTACTTCATGAAAAACTGACAGACACTGCTGCTAGCATGGGAATAGATATTTCAAAATCGAAACCTCTGCAGAAACCATACAGAGCAGATTTCTCAGACAAGGATTTGGAAAACTTGAATGTTTTAGGGAAGAAAGCACAGGTCAAAGAACTATTGACAGTATTACAAAAATGGGGAGATGTGGAAAGATGGAAAGCCAGATGGACCAAGAAAAAGGATGAGGCCAGGTCTAGGCAGGCAACTCCCGAATTTGTTCTAAAGGAAGCTGACAAACCAGAACAGTTATGCCCTATGCGTGAAGTACCAGGTGGAAAATATGTACATGTTCCATGGTCCAGACAGGATATCGTATCCTTTACTAATGATTTTCCGAAATTACGAGAGAAGCCCGTGGATTGGTATAGGCAGGTAGAGAGATTCGTAAAGGTGCAGAAATGCCTATGGAAAGACCTGGATGGGTTTTTCGACATAGTGGTCCCTGTAGATCTGTGGACCGAATGTAAAATAGCCATAGCTTGGCCTAGTTTGGAATACCCGAGAGATGAAAGAACAGGGGAACCATCGAAGGAAGTAATGAGAAAATATGATCAGGTAATTCAACATCTGAAAGCAAAGGTGCCAGCAAAGGAAACTGATTGGACCAAGATAGATAGAACCACGCAAGAAAGGGACGAGACAGTGCATTCCTTTTATGAAAGGCTGTTGCAGGTGTTCAAAACATACAGCGGTATAGATAACATCGAGATGAAGGATATGACACATTTTATTTACAGGTTTGTAAACGGTTTAAGACCCGAAATTTGTCAGTGGATAAAGGATAATAAAATCTGTTGGCATACCAAAAAGATAGATGAGGTCCTACGGTACGCAAAGTACTGTGAGGACGAGATGGCAGAAAGAAAAAGGCTCTCAAGGAAAAGGTTATGTGGGCTCAAGTAAAGCTCGCAGAACAGCAGGAAAAACAGTTAAATAAAATGAACAAAACTACCCCGAACCAAAGCACTGGGGGTGGGGGTGGAGGGAAACCCCGTCCTAAAATGAGTAGAGAAGAAGCCAAGAAGAAATTTCCGTGCCACCAGTGCGGAGAAATTGGACATTGGCGAGACGAGTGTCCCTATTTACCAGACGATAATGCCCAAACACCTGATTTAATTCCACAGACGCAGAATGAAAAACAAAGAAAGACCCAGCAGCAGGTAAAAACGATCCAAGTACCCAGAGCGCCAAAACCTATTTTTAAAGGAAAATCACCACAGGGTGATGACGTAGAAGTTTGGGGAGGGAATGAGAATAGAAATGCAGCAACTTCGCAGTATTTGTTGAACGATACTTTCTTCTGTGACGACCAGTACTGACGGGGCCTGAGAGGGGAGGACGAGGAGTGCGTACTTGGCGCCTCCTTGCCGGTAGACCAGTCGGGACCATACATTGAAGGAAAGGTTGATGGAAATGATGTCACCTTTCTGTTGGACACTGGTGCTACCCGTTCTACTGTAAGAACAGTGGACGTTCCAAACCTACCCCTCTCGGGAGAAGCCATCCAAGTAGTGGGTGTATCTAATCAACTGATTAGTACACCTGTTACCGAGCCCATGGAGATCTCAATTGGAAATTTCAAACAAATGCACAGATTTGTTGTCTGTGATACCAGTCCGGTAAACCTACTGGGACGTGATTTGCTGTGCAAAATGAATTGTACCATCTTTTGCACACCAAAGGGCGTCGAAATTCAAACTCCAGACGAAGACGGTATCTACAAGATTATGTTAATTAGACCTGACTCAGAAATAAAACGACTGACTATGCAGGACTTACCTGAAGAACTCCAGCAGACAGTGAATCCAGAAGTATGGGACTTTACAGGAAAGGATGTGGGATTAATGAAAAACGTAGACCCCATACAAATAGCCATGAGGGAAAATGCAGTGTACCCCAATACCAAGCATTACAGAATGAGTGCAGAAGTGAGAGCAGGTGTTGCCATTGAAATACAGAAATTGCTTGAAGCAAACATAATACAGGAAGTGATGAGTAGCCCGTGTAACTCACCCATTATGGGCATCAAAAAGCCTAATGGCAAGTACAGAGTAGTTCAGGACCTAAGAAAGGTAAACAAGATAGTGGTTCCTTGCTGCCCTATTGTCCCGAAACCAGCAGTGATCCTGTATCAGATCCCCTGGGATGCTGAATGGTTCACTGTGATAGACCTATGTCATGCATTCTTTTCGATTCCATTGCATCCAGACAGCAAATTTATTTTCTCATTTGCTTTCAACAGTCACGTGTATGTCTGGAATAGGGTCCCCCAGGGGTACTCAGAGAGCCCCTCTATCTTTAATCAGATCTTGAAAAAATGTCTGGAAACTTTGGTCTTACCTGGAGAGTCTGTTTTAGTACAGTACATAGACGACCTATTGGTGGCATCTAAAAGCCATAGGGATTGCGTGGTTGACACCATTGCCCTACTGAATCATCTGAGTGAAAAGGGACATAAAGTGGCCCCTGAGAAATTACAGTTCTGTTCGAAATCAGTGAAATATCTGGGACACCAGATAGAAAAAGGCATCAGAAAAGTCACCTCAGAGAGAGTCAGAATAATTCAAAATATGCAGTTACCCCGTACTCAGAAAGAAATCAGAATGTTCCTCGGAGTTGTAGGTTACTGCAGGCAATGGATTGTGGGATTCGCAGTCCTTGCAAAGCCCTTGATTCAGATGACAAAGAGAGGAGCGAAAGACCCAGTTGAATGGAATGACGAGAGCTTGACAGCTTTCACCAAATTACGAAATTGTCTGTGTACAGCTCCTGCTCTAGGAATGCCTGACTACTCCAAGGAGTTTGGCCTATTCTGTGACACTCGTGACAATTGTGCATTGTCAGTCCTGACTAAGCATGGGCGGATTTTGCGAATTGGCAATCCGCGAAATTGCGTATTTACGGATTCGCAATCCGCAAAATCCGCGAACTCTCGCGAAAAATTTTTTTTTTGTGTTTGCAAGGATTTCTGCCAGTTTGCGAGGATTTTGTACCAGTTCGCAAACGCGAACTTACTTTTCGGGTAGCAACAGTCGCGAACATGTTGTTTCTACATCTGGTTCATCACAGCACCCTCTGTTTCACCACTGCCACCCTCTGTTTCACCACTGCCACCCTCTGGCTCACCCATGCCATCCTCTGGCTCACCCATGCCACCCTCTAGTTCATCACTGTAGATTATGGGTGGAAAAGCACACCTGCCCTGCCTCAACTGACATAAATGTATTAGGGGCTGATTAATGTGTTACTGAATTTGAACTTCCTGGCTGGAACCTGCTTCCTTATCTGTAATTGCTTTCTCTGAGCCTGCTGTGAGGGTCAGAGCAGGGTCATAGAATAGTTGCAAGTAGGCAACTGAACTCTGAAGGGGCCCCTCAGGAAGCACTACAGGGAATGGTTACTAATGATAAGATTGAACTTTTGCACCTGCTGAGTGCTTTCAGTTATGTCTGTAATTGCTTTCTGTTGCAGTGTAATTTTTTTAACAGGACCTTTGTTGTATACTTGTAGTTATTCTCTGAGCCTGCTGTGAGGGTCAGAGCAGGGTCATAGAATAGTTGCAAGTAGGCAATTTATCTCTGAAGGGGCCCCTCAGGAAGCACTACAGGGAATGGTTACTAATGATAAGATTGAACTTTTGCACCTGCTGAGTGCTTTCAGTTTTGGAAAAATCCAAATATCCAGCAGCATCCACAAAAAGTAATCCTTCCAGGTCAAGATCCAAATCAAAGTGACCAGCACATGAAGAAAGCACTGAGAGGAGCCTGCTGGACAGGAACAGGAAGTTGGAGACTGTGGGGCACTTCCTTACTCCCACCCCCCCCCCAAAATAGACTCCTTGCAAAAAAAAAGTGCAGGCAAATGTCAACCTGAGGAGTTATTCTGATAAAAATCATAATTTTCAAGGTTTATGCTGCCTGCTGGTGGATTTCTTGTGCGAAATTGCAAATTTTGCTGTCGCTGCCCGCCGCATCTACGTTTTCGCAAGTATTTACTCCCGCGAAATTGTATAGTATTCTAGTTGGCAAGTGCGACCAAGCAAAAAAATCCGCTTCGCACGGATTTACGAATTTTCGGTAAGTTCGCGAGAGTTCGCGGATTGCAAATTTACCGAAAATCCGCAAAATTCGCGAGCGGAACGGATTTTACGCCCATGCTTAGTCCTGACTCAGGAACATGGCGCGACCAGAAGGCCTGTGGCATACTTCTCTGCCACTTTGGATCCAGTGGCTGCTGGATTACCTGGATGTCTGAAAGCAGTAGCTGCGACTTGCACCAGTTTAGAACAAAGTGAGTCCATTATCATGGGACATCCTGTAACTGTGTATGTTCCACATGCAGTTGTGATTCTATTGACCCGAACGAAAACTCAGTATCTCACCCCTAGTCGGCTGACTAAATATGAGAGGATTCTCATGGGGGCTGCAAACATTGTCATCACCAGATGCAATATTTTAAACCCTGCCACTCTACTCCCTGAATCAATGGTAATGGAAGGTAAGGGAGATGATGAGCATGACTGTATTGATCTGACAGAGTTCAGTACTAAACCTCGCCCAGACATTAAAGAAACTCCTTTGCCTGTGCATGATGAGGAATGGTTTGTGGATGGTTCGTGCCTGAGGCATGAACTAGGGGGCCTAAGTGCTACCTATGCTGTGGTATCGTAAACGAAAATTGAAGAAGCGTCCTATTTATTTGGAACAAAGTCTGCACAAGTAGCCGAATTGATTGCTCTGATTAGAGCTTGCAAATTGGGAAAAGACAAAAGAATAACAGTGTATACTGACAGCCAGTACTGTTATGGGGTGGTGCATGACTTTGGCCAATTATGGCTCCAAAGAGAATTCCTGACTTCTTCAGGTACCCCCATTCGAAATGGAAAGGTGGTTCAAGACCTTTTAGAGGCAATCCAATTACCAAAAGAATTGGCAGTGGTCAAGTGTATTGCTCATAAAAAGGGCCTTGACCCTGTATCTATGGGAAACGATTTTGCTGATCGAGTGGCAAAACAATGTGCTGTAGAGCACATGACCATAAATCCAAAACGGGGGGGGCCTGGAAACAGCTGCCAACTTAGGATGTTTGAAGAAGTGCCTACCTGGGATGAAGTGAGAGAATGGCAGCATGTGACGCCCTGGGAGGAGAAAGAGAAGTGGAAGGAAGAAGGTTGTAAACCAAGACGTGAGGATGGTGTCATTGTGGGCCCGAATGGTATGGCTGTGTTACCCAGACAACTACATGCCCCAATGGCCAGACTGATACATGAGGGATCACACATTGGTAGGGATGCCATGGTTCTGGTATTCCAACAGACTTGGTGCAACAAGAAATTCAGGAAGGTAGCAGAGTCCCTTTGCCAGAGGTGCCTGCCATGTCAACAGTTCAACGCTGGCAAGAGAACAGAGGTTGAACTGATGAAAATTGGGAGATCAGGGGGTCCCTTTGTGAGAATACAAATAGATTTCATTACCATGCCCCGTTGTGAGGGAAAGAGATATGTCCTTGTCATTGTCTGCCTATTTTCAAAGTGGGTGGAAGCTTACCCTGCCAAACAATGCGGCGCCATAACAGTAGCAAAGTTATTGCTGAGAGAGCTAGTACCGAGGTTCGGGGTTCCAGTCTTTATTGACTCAGATAGAGGCACCCATTTTCAGAATGAAGTTTTGGCCCAGCTGTGCCAAGCATTCGGGATCACACAAAAGCTGCACTGTGCATATCATCCAGAGGCTTCTGGAGTGGTAGAACAAATAAATGGCACCATCAAGAATAGATTGGCAAAAATATGTGATTCTACTGGCCTAAACTGGATAGCTGCCTTACCTCTTGTTCTGATGGGACTCCGAAGCATTCCAGATCGGAGAACAGGCCTGAGCCCCCATGAGATTTTGATGGGAAGAGTGATGAGACAAGCATGGGTACCAGGATACAAACTGTTAAGCATTTCTGATGATTTGGTACTTGGATACTGCAAGCAACTGGGTGACCAAGTGCGTTCTATCTCTCGCCAGATTGGGGCAGACGACGTCGCCAACCCAACTACACCAGTTCACAAATTGGTTCCTGGTGACTGGGTTAAAATAAAGAAGCACACTCGTTCAAGTTGTCTAGCACCAAGGTGGGGACAAAAGCGGCAAGTAATCCTGGTAACGACGACCGCTGTGAAGTGCGCCGGCGTTCCCAAGTGGATCCATGCCAGCCATACCCAGAAGGTGAAACCCGACGAGGAGCCTGGAGCAGAAGGTCGTCCAGCTGAGGGGTCTGCAGACGTTGGTCCTGAAGTAGCTGACGAAAGGCGACCGAGCACCAGCCCAGTGGAGGGTCCTGTAAACGTTGGCCCGGAGGTAGTTGATGACGCGCGGCCAAGCACCAGTACTGCTGAACATCCAACGGAGGCTGGTCCAGAAGTAGCTGAAGACGAGCTGCCGGAAATCTGGCCAGAGGATTGGATACCCATAGTCGATCTCTCTGGAGACCCACTCAGAACAAGAGAGCGAATAAGAGAAGACAGAGAGTGGAATAGTGAGGTCGAGCAAGGCACAGGCGAAGACCCTCAGATCATTGAGATTCACATCAAGTCTGAGGACGAAGAAGAAGGTCAGACAGGGACAGATCAGGTGATTGACACACCTCCACAAACTCCTGAAATTGAAAAGGGACAGACTAGAAAAAGTGTAATAGTTCGAGCAGAAGAAAATCAAGGGATCGAAGTGCTTGAACAGGATCAGTTAGAATTAGAAGAACGTGTTCAGGACAAGGAAACAGAGACATTTGAAAGCCAAACGCAAATTCAACCTGAACAAGGCCAGCTTAGTAACCAGGCAGAAGAAGTAGATACAAGACCTGGGACTAGTCAGACAGGTAGGAAAGAAACAGAAACAGTAGCGCCACTGACCAGCGAAAACAAGAGAGCATTAGTAGAAAGCCAAATCACAGTGCCAGCTAAAAGACTAAAGAAAAAGAAGCACATTGAGCCAAGGTATGTTAAGAGACTGAAATTAAGAATAAAAACAGTCCAAGAGAAACTTGCAGATCTAAGAAGAAGTCCCCGAATTGCCGAAATACCCGAAGATAGCTCCAAGAGAAGAAGTGAGCGAATAAAAAGACAAAACGAAAAATATCAGGATCCGGAGTGGACCTACTTAATCTTGGAAAATTTTGAGGAACTTGATATCACTGACGAGAGTGACGAAGAACAGGTTGCTGAGTACTCGGAAGAAGAGGAAGACGAGATCACCTGAGGTTGCACAGAGTGAGTTAGCTGTGTAAACTTACAAAGAGGGGTTGAGAAACTTCTTCTGAGCCAAAATGTCTGAGTCAAGAACGAATGGAAGGCCTAGTTGCAGTGGTTGCAAAACGTGCTGCAAAGTATGTATATGTAGTATAGTTATAGTTGTATTAGTTTGGATAGGACTAACAGTTTTAATTCCCTTTATGGTTAGTAAAAATACTAATATGTCCCCTACACAGATTACTGACATTGAAGAACTGACAACCCGAAGTGTAGAAAGACGTGAGAAAGCACTCAAACAGACACAACGAGACTTAGATGCATCAGATGAGGAAGGACTACATTACCACGGAGTTAGAAATCAGACACACTCAAATGTTTTCGCAAACTTATTAGTACATTATGTAGAGACTATGGAAATAGAGGATTGCTATGTCTGCATGAAGCTACCTACCTCTGTAGCTGAAGGCGTGACATACCATCACTTGCCCCTGACATATGGAATTTCCTGTAGTATTTTAGCAAGCTTGTTTTACAAAAGAGGACCGTTACTCTAACAATGACGTGATCTTTTCGGAACTTCCCATTCGTGGAAACTTGAATCCTGTACATACCAAAAGTGACGTAATACGCTATATGGGAGACTACTTTCTGACTATAGGCAATATAGACATAGCTGAAGCACATAGAGACAACTTGACCTGTTCATTGCATGAACAAGAGAAAATATTTTTAAACATGGCAGAGAAGAGAAGGGAGAGTTTCCAAAGAAAGGCTATTGACAAAAAGCAGAAAATACCTAAATGGGCTGAGAACATGGAAAGCACCTCAACTGGCGAGGCAGGGCCTGCTCTGTTGCTGGATTTTGAAAAGAAAGGGAAACTCTGTCTTCACCGCGAGAAGACTGATTATTATAATAACATTTTCATTGGTTCCAGTCAATGTGAACACAATTACAAGGTAATTGGAGGTTGGGGATTCAAAAATGGGTCAGAGCCTGTGTTTCCTGTAATTTATTATATATGTGGAGACAAGGCTTATTTCAAATTGCCGGATCACTGGTATGGAAGCTGCTACTTTGGCATTGTTTTCCCGAAAATATACCATATGAATGAAATTGCTGGAAACAATGAAAACACTAATGGCTTAGTGAGTAGTAAAAGAGAAAGCGTAGGTGAAATAATGAGTAGTATTTTTAGTGCACTGATACCTGGAGTGGGAGTGGTTCTGAACACTCACAGAATTTGCAAATTGTCCACAGTAGTGGATGTGCTGTCTACTGATACAGCTCATGGATTTCTGCTGGTCAATACCGAAATGGTTGCGATCAGATCAATGGTTTTACAGGACAGACTTGCTCTTGATACCTTATTAGCGAAAGAGGGTGGAGTCTGCCGGATGTTGAAAGCGCAACATTGATGCACTTACATTCCGGACAAAAGCGTGCAGCTCAAAAGATATGTGAAAAACATTACTAATTTGGAAAAGGAACTCAAACCACTCGAGGTTGACAGTGCATGGAGGAGACTAGTTGATGGTCTCTCAAATGTAGGTCACTGGTTTGCTAACTTAGGTAGAAGCTTATTGTTCAAAGTACTGATGCCAATTGGAATTATAGGTCTTATCCTATTTTTCATATTCGTCTGTTGCAAATGTCGCAAACACACAAAGAAGTATCAGGTGAATGCAAGAGGAGTGAAACGGAGTGCGGATGAACTTTAATTGGAAGAAATGAATAATCAGATTTACAAAAGGGTGAAGAATTCTCACCCTACCAAAAATGAAAAGGAAAAACTGAATCGTATGTTGGAAGAAATAGAGTTGTACAAAGTGTGAAAGAAAAGTTGGCATCTGGTTCCATTTATGTGTGATGATAGTAAATATCATCAAAGAGGGGATTGATAGAGCAAGATTTCGCATCGCGACTTGCTCGATTCATGAACCTCGAAACCGTTGTAACCTCGTAACTAATTGTACGTCTTACTAATATCTTTTATTTCCGATATATATGTATGATAGAGAAGCTTGCATATGTGTACTACTAATACGATTAATCCGGGTCCCTAAAATGGCCGCTGCTTGTCTTTTAGCTTTTGCGCATGCGTTAGTCACACTCACGTGACTTTACGTAGATGTAGTTCTGGAGGGAAAGGGTGCACATGCGTAATACGCAGCTTTCGTGATAACGTGGTGATGCCCGTGCAGTTGCTCTCGTGTCAGTGTGTATATTACTAATGTCTAATTGCATAGTATATTTTTCTGATGATGAATCTGAAGTACAAAGTCATGACATGTAATACAAGCATTTATTTCTATGTATTAATTTGTTTTCGCTTACTTTCCATGTATCCTCGACACGGGGGGGTGCTGGGGCTGGGGAGTCCATCTTGGAGGGTATTTCTGCGCAGAATCACTAGATGGTGCGGTGACATTGAACCGAAGCCAAAGAAGGTTGATGCCAGAGCCAGCATGAGAACGTGCACCTTCACCCTGCCAAGGCATCATGATTGCATTCTATTGTATCAAAATGTGTTCTTTCCATTGTATTCTCTGCGACTTCTCGTGGGAACCCCAATCTTGCTAGGCGACACCCTAGGATGCTAAGTAGGGCTTGTAATAGTCTGTTCTGATTGGTGTGTTAACCAAATCCTACCTTAGGACCAATGGAAATTTGGGGATTCTGACACTTTGCAACATTGGGGGGTGGTACCCTGTCCTAAAACAGTATATCTACCCTGGGTTCACCTAGGGAAATTGTCCGACTTGTCTGAGTAGCTGACCTGTCACTGACCCAACGCACTCAATAGGTGATTTGATACAGAGGTGCTGCGGAGCTCTCTGTCCGAAATCTGACCATAGACTCTGAAAAGGTTTTACTGAACCTTAAGTGCTGGCGAAGCACTTTGCTGGGGAATTCGCTGACCCAATCGGGGTCCTGATCGATAGCTGCAGAGAGGGTGGAGCGCAGGCGTTGCTTCCAAACTGCGGGTGCTGGTCGTATCCTGGTGGTCCTGTCCTGATTCCTTCCTGAGGGTTTCCTGTCCTGTCCTGGGTGTCCTTTCTGCACCTGCCGACCATTGAGTGGTATCCTTCCTTGAGGGTTTCCTGTCCTTAACTGACCCGTGGCCAGGGTTTGGTTTTCCACACCAAGTCTAGGTAAATATTGCTCTGAATCTCTTGAAACTGCACCTTTCTATTTTTCTGTCTTTGCTTCAATAAAGACATTCCTTTTGCACGTGAATTAATTTTCCATGCTTTCTCCTGCAAACATTGTATTTCATAAAGTCAATTGCATTTGATTTCATAGCGAGTTCCTATGTTACCCTACATCTTAGAAATCATTTTCTGTATTGCAGTTTGCAATTTCCTGATATGGTCTTGGTTTTTCCCTCGTAAACTGGCTAAAAGAAATTCAGATTTATAGCGTGTTCACTTTGTCCCTTTATCTTAGTTTCCCTCTCCCTTAGCGGGTTCCCTGTCGCACGAATACTATTCTGATAAACCTGTATGACTGCCCTTTATTTGAACTTTATATAAACTTTATAAAACTTCTAGTTGTCCGTGGTCATTTTATGAAAAGTAAAGTCATTTTTTTGAAGTGTATATTATTTGCTGCCTTTCCTTTTACAGCTAGCTCCCTGACCCATCGTGGTCATAGGTACCCATAACGGTGGATGGTAAGTTGGGTACACTGGAAATAATCGAAAGGGAACTTCACAATTATTGGTAGTAGATTGTGTGGTCATCTGATCAATGTATATGATAAAGTAAAGTATATGGGCCCGAAGCCAGAAGTGGCGAAATTATTGGTCGGGTGACCCGGGATCTCTAGCAGAACCAATGTTCGCATACACTTGTGCGAAGAACCTGGGTGAACTGTTAAAAAAAAAAAAAAGTTTAGCCTCCAAGGAATTTCGAGGGACTTTACCTTGTGTAAACTGCAGCGGATGTCACAACATCATGAAAGGGAACGTAGTATCCCACCCAATGAAAGGTAATCCTATACAGTTGAAAGTAAACGCCACATGCGACTCAATGAATTTGATTTACATGTTGAAATGCCCCTGCGGGTCAGTATATGTGGGCCACACGGAGAGAAAACTAAAAGTACGCTTAAGCGAACACAAAAGCAAAAGCAGGACTTTTTCCACAAAATCCTCAGTGGCAATGCATTTTCATGAACAACAACATCATATTAGCCAATTGAAGGTATGTGTATTGGAAATGGTTCCCAAAAAAGAAGGTTCAACAAACAAAAGAAATTTACTTATGATAGAAAATCACTGGATTTATTTTATGAACAGCCTAAAGCCTCATGGACTAAACGATAGGACTGAGTTTTTGTGCTATCTATGATCAAACACCACAGATTAACATACAGTTTATTAGCATGTGGACAATTAATTTGTATACTACCAAGTAGTGGTAGCAGATCATATGCACTGGCATCTCCGGGTTGATGTTATTTAGATGCAATTTAATTCATATATAATTTACGTTGTGCAATATCAAGCTTGATGTAGAGCAGGTCTAACCTCTTAGAAGTATATGTAAATGACCGTATTAAGGGCCGCAATAAAGCATTCGCGATTTCAACTAGGAATAGGAACACTAATCAACATGCGTATGCGCAGCTAGCAGCGATATTAACATCCCGATCAGCTGACAGGAAAAACTGTTTGGAAAGCAAATAGACAGAGAAGCACGCGCGCTAACGGCTTCTCCGAAGGTAAGGAACACGCCATTCAAGCAGCGGGGCCCCCGCAGTAGGTAACAACAATGCGCTATATGCAGGTTCAGGAAAACATGCCCAGAGTAGATATAACGTAGAAGAGGGGTATTTTAATGTTCCAAATGGGGAGAATGTCATAACGCACGGCGCTTTAACCACGAGCACGTAGAACGCCATAACATAGCGAGGAACCCATGAAATAAAGCACAAGCATATACCGTAACAGAGAGTTAGATACGGCCACATTTGAGTTGATAAAATGAGAGTAGAAATTCGGAATATAGGGTTGTTTACAGGAATTTTGAAATTTGCAACTAGTATTGTTATAAAACATGTAATCAGAGAGAAAACTGTACCATTTTAATATGTACTTTGATTTATTATTTGTCCATAGATATTCCCTGATGAAGGCGCATTAGATCGCCGAAATGCATTGGATCATGTATAATGTATTGGGATGACAAAATCAAAACAAGTGAAAAGTAAACTTGAAATAAAATATTGGAATAAAACCCACAAACAAGAACAAAACAGAAATTGAGTTCAGAGAATTCTTTATTTGAATCACAGTAGCTGAAGGACATTCAGCAGACCATTGGTGCCTCAGGTGACAATCTTACAGGCTGTAGGATTGCAACTCGTTTAATATTTGTCCACACTCCAGGAGGGGAGTGATACCGGAGAGCACAAGAAAGTTTGGAGGAACACGTAGAAATATAGGCTGTGCACTACCCTTAACCATTAGCTGGATCGCAACAACCCCCCCTCTGGGATAGCAGCACGCCAACAGAATATCATGCAATACGAGGAAATAACCCATTCTACAGAAAGTCGAGCGGTCACGTTCGACTTCACAGCTGAAACAAGTGAACGCATATACTCTCTGATACAGACGGAGACTACAGAACACACATTCTCCAAAAATAAAGAACAGCAAATTAGACATCTTTTATATCTAACCCGCAAGGAAATAAATCAACGGCTGCAGGCCAGTACTATGGTGAAGTATCATAAGGCCCAAAGGATCTCTAGAGGCCTCCGCATAGCCCTAAGACCGTCGCTTTGCAAAAATTCGAAACCATTCACAGAGAAATGGTTCGCCATTTTGAATAAATGCAGCTTAGATCTCCTATTACTCATAATAGAGGAATTGTCAAAAATCTTAGAAGATCTCAAAGCAGATATCGAAAAGACCAAAAAAGAACTGAGTAAAACAGTGACAAGTGAAGAACTAACTAAGATAATAGCGGATAGTAATGATCAACTAAGCAAACACACCCAAGAGGTCAATGATAGGAAACTGAGGAAGTACAGGCGTGACACGCTTGACTATAAGCTTCAAGAGGTATATACCTGGGCAGAAATATATGCCAAAAGACGTCAGACAAAGACTTATACATCCTAGACCGATACATCTTCTTCAGACAGCGAAAGGCCGACACAACAAAGAAACAAGACACAATATGAACCACGTTCCCAAGAAAAAGCAGGCACGCAGACCCCGGAGGGGACTCGGAAAAAGAAAAAGAAAAAGCACTGCCCCAAACAAGGAATGTTACCGGGAAGAAAGACAGAACCAAGAAACATTGAACGATCAAAAGAATCTAGTCATCAACATATCTGATTACCATTTCAAACATCAAGTAATAAGCACCCTACAGAAGGGCACATCATATGTACCGACAGCACTCACTAACAAATTGGAGCTGGAAATCAGTTTATTTAAATTGACACGAAAAATAAGGTTGAGACATTTCTTTGAGAACATTGTCACAGAAAACAGACCAGAAAGCTCAGATGAACTTATTGGACTCAAAACATCTAGTTCATACATGCCACCTATCAGTCACAAGGCCATAGATCTTTTCGAAGAGTTATGCAAGAAAGACATTAACCAGTTGAACACACATAAAAAAAGCAAAAGACCTAACATGTCCAATAAAGAATTTGGAATTTTGAAATCTTTAGCCAACAATGATAAGATCATTTGCCAGAAAGCCGAGAAGGGAGGGGCATTGGTAATAATGAACAGTACCTACTACCTGGAAGCAGTGCATGAACATTGGGATGACTCTAACACTTATATGGAATTGAAATTTGATCCCACAGAAGACATTAGAAAAACAATCCAAACTATTGTATGCAAAGCCCAAGAAAAAGGAGTGATCAATGAGAAAACAACTAAATATTTGATTCAAGAGAACCCCATCAGCCCTAAGCTATACGTTGTACCTAAAGTACATAAAAATCTAGAAAGACCGCCCTGTCGCCCAATAGTCTCCACTAAGATGAGCGTACATGAACCTATATGGAAATTTTTAGATAAATATATGCAACCACTAGACTTAAGAATAAATCACACATAAAGGACACCACTGATTTTTTGAAAAAACTTTCAGAATTAGAAATACAGGATTCTATATGCATGGCAACGATTGATGTGAAGGCGTTATATATGTCGATACCTCATCAACAGGGCCTTGAGGCCGTAAAGAAAGACCTATTAGAAAGTGAATATTCTCAGGAAATGCAGGTATTTTTAATGGAGCTAATGGAATTTACCCTTTTGCACAGTTACTTTGGATTTGAGAACAGGTGGTTCATGCAACGTAGTGGAACAGCCATGGGAAATTGCGCCGCGCCGGCGTAAGCGAACCTGTTCATGTCCGCATTTGAAGAACAACATATTTATTCAAATCCAGTATGGAAAGACAAATTAGCTATGCTTGTGAGATTCATAGACGACATATTTGTGGTCTGGAAGGGCACCGAGGATACTTTAAAAAAGCAATTGGACATCTTAGATACCAGAGATGATAGAATTAAATTCACTTGGCAAATCGAAAAAGAGTGCATACAATTTTTGGACGTAGAGGTCACCTGGAAGAATCATCTAGTTCAAACCAATTTATATCGTAAGGCAACAGATAGAAACAATCTATTACAATATGCTAGTCATCATCCAGAAGCACTGAAGAGACATTTGCCCTACTCCCATTTTCTTAGGGTGAAACGTGTGGTCTCGCACCATGATTTACAACTACAACAACTGGACTACATGGCAGACAGGTTTAAAGATAGGGGATACCCCAATCAAGTGATAGATCAAGCCAGGCAGAGGGCGCTTCCTATCTCAAGAGAAGAGTTGCTCAAAAGTAGATTGCGGCCAAAGGAGCAACGCACCACGAGCGTGAGTAAATATTTTAACATGAGTAAACATTACAAAAAAATAGTGAAAAGACACTGGTAGATTCTCAAATTAGAACCCGATTTTAAAGGCATATTTGCTAAGGAACCAATGTTCGCCTACACTCGTGCGAAGAACCTGGGAGAACTGTTAAAAAAAAAAAAAAAAGTCAAGCCTCCAAGGAATTTCGAGGGACTTTACCTTGTCTAAACTGCAGCGGATGTCACAACATCATGAAAGGGAACGTAGTATCCCACCCAATGAAAGGCCATCCTATACAGTTGAAAGTAAACGCCACATGCGACTCAATGAATTTGATTTACATGTTGAAATGCCCCTGCAGGTCAGTATATGTGGGCCACACGGAGAGAAAACTAAAAGTACGCTTAAGCGAACACAAAAGCAACATCAGAACTTTTTCCACAAAATCCACTGTGGCTATGCATTTTCATGAACAACGACATCATATTAGCCAATTGAAGGTATGTGTATTGGAAACGGTTCCCAAAAAAGAAGGTTCAACAAACAAAAGAAATTTACTCATGAGAGAAAATCACTGGATTTATTTTATGAACAGCCTGAAGCCTCATGGAGTGAACGATAAGACTGAGTTTTTGTGCTATCTATGTTCAAACACCATAGATTAACATACAGTTTATTAGCATGTCGACAATTAATTTGTATACTACCAAGTAGTGGTAGCAGATCACATGCACTGGCATCTCCGGGTTGATGTTATTTAGATGCAATTTATTTCATATATAATTTACGTTGTACAATATCAAGCTTGATGTAGAGCAGGTCTAACCTCTTAGAAGTATATGTAAATGACCGTATTATGGGCCGCAATAAAGCATTCGCGATTTCAACTAGGAATAGGAACACTACTCAACATACGCATGCGCAGCTAGCAGCGATATTAACATCCCGATCAGCTGACAGGAAATACTGTTTGGAAAGCAAATAGACAGAGAAGCTGTTAAACCTGAGACGGGTCGGGGACAATCGGTATTTGCCCGGCGGTATTGCCTCTGTGACCCTCTAGTTATTTAATCAATGATGAGGCAGGCGCTGGAGACTGGAAGGCAGGAAACAAGGTTTTTTATTCTCTCCGGAGGAGAACACAACAAAACGGGCAGAAGGTATCGTTCTGAGGTGCTCTAGCTACATTTCTGAGGCCTGGCCTCTTATACACTGTTTTATGACTTTATTGCAGATTACATATTCATGTTAAAGCTTTGATGTATGGAAAGACATTCCCGGAACTCCCCTTTGGGCCCGTTCCCACACACATTTACAGTTGAAGTCCCCACCCTAGTCACAACAGGTGATGAGTATCGCGCAGCTGGATATTCCGCCGATTCACGGAATGTGGGGGGGTTTGATCGGATCTCATGGAGTGGGGGCTTTGATCAACCCGGGGATCCTTTGACGGGGGAAGCTTTCTGTTGTACGGGGAGGGGCAAGGAATGGTATCGGCAGAGCTGGGTGTCGGCCTGGGAACGGGGAAGACAAACGGGCACACGGGGAAAAGGGGGGTTTGCGTCTAAGGGCCGGGGATCATGAAAGGGAAGAAGGGAGGTGTCGCGCTGGGAACAGGATGAGGGCCTGGGGCAGAGCAGCGCCGAAGAGGGGTTTATGATTCAAGACAGGTGCAAGCAGGGGGTTGATCAGCGTGCAGGCTTAGTGAGGGCGAAGGGCTATGTCAGGGGCCAGCGGCATGCAAAAGGGTTCGTTCTGATCAGGGCATCTTAAAATGGCGGGTGCGCACGACAAAAGTGTGGCATCAGGGGAAGAGGCAAGATGGCGCAGATAATGTTCACCAAACCGTACTAATTTTCAACAAAGCACGTGCGCTAACGGCTTCACCGAAGGTAAGGAACACGCCATTCAAGCAGCGGGGCCCACGCAGTAGGTAACAACAACGCGCTACATGCAGGTTCAGGAAAACATGCCCAGAGTAGATATAACGTAGAAGAGGGGTATTTTAACGTTCCAAACGGGGAGAATGTCATAACGCACGGCGCTTCAACCACGAGCACGTAGAACGCCATAACATAGCGAGGAACCCATGAAATAAAGCACAAGCATATAACGTAACAGAGAGTTAGATACGGCCACATTTGAGTTGATAACACGAGAGTAGAAATTCGGAATATAGAGTTGTTTACAGGAATTTTGAAATTTGCAACTAGTATTGTTATAAAACATGTAATCAGAGAGAAAACGGTACCATTCTAATATGTACTTTGATTTATTATTTGTCCATAGATAATCCCTGATGAAGGCGCATTAGATCGCCAAAATGCATTGGATCATGTATAATGTATTGGGATGACAAAATCAAAACAAGTGAAAAGTAAACTTGAAATGAAATATTTGAATAAAACCCACAAACAAGAACAAAACAGAAATTGAGTTCAGAGAATTATTTATTTGAATCACAGTAGCTGAAGGACATTCAGCAGACCAGTGGTGCCTCAGGTGACAATCTTACAGGCTGTAGGATTGCAACTCGTTTAAAGTTTCAAAGGTCACTGCTGTGGAGACTCACAGATCTCGCGCAGACTCAGTTTCAAGCAAGATGGAGTGCAGCAAGGGACAGTAGGCCATATTTCGTAATGTACCATGAAATGGAAAATAAACAGTTTTAGAACACAGAATAAATGATTTCACTGTATACCATGAGTTTCTACACTACTCCCATTACTTTATCATAAACTATAGCATTAGGATTAGGCAAAATGAACAGCCTAGCAAAAGCAGCAATGCAAGCTTCTCGCATGTGAGAACACAAGGCAGCCATCTTAGTTCTACTGCGCAAGTGCAAACAGTTTCCCTCCACGACTGCGAGTACGTCACGTCACATGGGTATGACCGACGCATGCGCAGTCTAAATTCCCACGTAACTGCGGCCATTTTTAGTTTGCAAGCGTATTAATATTAGTAAACACATAAGCAAGCTTCTCTCGGACAGCCAAAAATATCGGACAAGGGGCAAATTAATAAGACAAACAGGTTGATTAGTTCATTAATGTTGTTTGAGGTTCATAAGTTCAAGCAAGGCGCTTTACGTGTGAATCCTTGCTCCATCAGTACTCATACATCTGTTTCCAAATAAAGATATGAAAAACATGAAAAGTGTGATTTTATAATGTGCTTGAACAACTCTGGCTGCTTGAACAGCCAGCTTTCCTTTCATTTTATGGTACATTGTCCATACATGCAGGAATGCATGCGGATAAAACCAAACTTTTGAGAACTTTATGCACGTTATCACATAACGATTTACGAAACAATTTCCCTCTGTCTACTTTCGATATTAACACAAAGTTGCACACTATACTATGCTTTCAATCATGCCCAAGTCACACGTCAAACACAGGCCGTCCTTTACTGTCGCAGCACACATAGACATATTATATTTGAATTAAAATATCCTTACAGGACCTCTCGTTTCGGTTTTTTAAACATCCTCTTTTATATATTGCTTTTGTTTATACTAGTTGTCATGCTTCTAAATATTGGGTGCACTTCACTGAACTACAATATATAGCGATATCACATTTAAATTACAACATTCTCATAGGACTGATAATCTCCGTCGCATATATTTTGTTTTTTTACGAGTCGTCATATCCCTAAACATTGATTGGGTACATTTCACTGAACTACATACAATACGCCAGTATCTTTTTAAGAATTTGGACGTGTTTCTTGCACGCCGAGATGTACACAAGGACGCGGACAATGGCGGTCGAAAATTAGATGCGGCGTGGTGAGTAGTAATCGTCCTACGGGGTCAAACATTGTGGCCTCTACAAACTTAGATTGTGTGATTTGGCTTGAGCTATTGTTGGATATAACTAGAGATTCGCACACTGCATATTGATAAATATTTGTTTTATGGGCGCTAATAGTGTGGCTTCTCCTAAATTGTGATGACGTCATTTGGCTCGGGCCATTGGGGATTATGCCATGCACCCGTGTTCGGAATGGGTGGATGTTGCCGCATTTACCAGGACAGTATAGACACTAGTATATGTCAGTCGAGGTATTTTTCGTGAGTTTCATGGTCGGATGTCCCGATACAACCCAAAAGCAATGGAAATAACATGATTGGACATCTAAGCCATACACGCCGTTTTCTTTTTTTTTTTTTTTTAACCTGCTTCTTTTTTTTTTTATTTCTGTAATTTTTTATTGAAAATAAAGAGCATATTTACATGGTATTGGGTGGAGAACACATAAAACATACACGCCGTTTTCAATAAATTGACTCGGCTTTACGATTGTGAGATGACTAGATGCTCTGCTGACGCAGTTGCCAACACTCGCCATGGGGGGCAGGGGGGAGTCTTCCACTGGGGTAGTCCCTCATTGATACGGCTATGGACCCATATCTAAGACCTCATTGCGCACCATATGGGGCAATGTTACACAGAGGGGGTCGGTTGCTACTTACGCTTTTCTGGGGGATATTGATTTAAGAGCATGCTTTAAATAAACATTTTAAAGCCCCTCCCAGATACCTGGGGGGCTTACAGTCTGGACAAGGTTTTTTTTTTTTTAAATTTGAGTTTATTAAAGAACAAAAGAACAGAACATAAAATGAAGAATCAGATAAAATAATAAGCCATCAGGGTTTACAGTAATAAAGAAAAGTATGATATTACAAAAGTATATATGAATATATAAGAAATGCAATCAAAATTGTGTACATAGAGAAAGCAACCTGAGCATAGCAATAGTGAAGAAAAAAGTATGCAATATGTTCAAAACAATAATATAGAACGTTCAATAAGAGATATTAAGAAAAGGCAATGGGAGAATCAAGTTGGTTTTCGTACTTCAACAGATCTAGCATAGGACGAGGGTTTTTTTAACCTCAATTATCTTGTTACTGTACATTGTAGCCCAGGAGCCGAGTAATACTAGAACTTACTCTGCATACAGGAGGGATTAGTTCTAACAAAAGATACACACTGTGGTACAGGGACCTCACAGTGTTGTTCTAAATATCATCGACCATTGAACAACATACCTAGATATTACGGTATGTCTTTTTGGCATTGTTCACTTTTGGGAACCTTTTGCCTTGGAGGATGCTATCTTTCTAAACATTCTTATTCTGGGCTATCTATACTCGCAGGGCATCTGACTTTCCCTGATTAGCCATGGTGTAGTATGATCTATTCGCTTACAAATATCTCTTTGTATCCTTTGGTTCTCTCTTACCTATCCTTTGTACCATGTTAATATGTCACTTAGCTGTGCAAAAATATTTCCTATTGGTTGGTCACGTGCCGAGACTGCGCTTGGGAGAGGTGTGGCGCCGCCGCCAGGGCGACTGACACTGGAATCTGGGGATCACGGTTCGATCCCCGGCGGCAGATTAGCCTAGCACCATGTGACTATGGGCAATAGCTTTCTTAATCTTCCAGACGGAGCCTGGAGACCCTTACGGGTGATTGTTCGCGCTTTACAAATGTGCATTATATAGTCTTTTATATGTAATGTGTGAATGCGCCTATAGGAATATTTATATGTCTCTCTTACAGTAATTTTTTATGTGGTATTTTTGGTAAGTGCCAGGTAAGCTCTGGCACTTACCTGGTATTCAGCTGGAGCTAGGAGGTAGAAGCTGCAGTCCATGTTGGCACGGTAATTGTTAGGATAGTAGGGATATGAGACAGTGCCAACAGAGCTGGTGAATATGCCGCGACAGTTTACTGTCAAACAGAAGAAAAAAACATCTTAAATACTCTGCAGTATAGAGTGCTGGTCACAAGTGTATAATGTCCACATGCACAAAACAGTGCCAATACGGGGCCAGGAGTAGGGTTCTGTCTGAGGTCCCCTGCATACTGTTTCTGCCTCTGCTCACAGGTCCCCAAAATAGTGGTCCATGGCAAGTAATTGAAGATATTAGTGCACATCTGAGAACTAGCTGAGTAATGTCATGGGGTCCCAGTCAGAGAGTAAAATGTTTCTGTCAGAAATGTGAATAATAGAGTTTATGCCAAGGGAACAGTTCTGCCACTAGGGGAACCTTCCTATCAGAGATTCTTGCTGGTACTCTCCCATGTCACTTACTGTATGTGTTCCCATATGTTTTGTGCACAGTGTGAGCTATGTCGACCCCGATCATCAGTGGGCTAGATTCCACAGGCCGAGAGATCAGAAACAAAGCACCGCTAATCCATGGCCCACAACATCTCCTTGTATTCCATGGTTAGACCTCTATTGAATCTGGGAAACAAGCACTTTCTGCAGTAAACCTTATGCTAACATGCCAAGATATCCTGGGAGAACAGCTCACTGGGTCCCAAGAAGAGGCCTTTGTGCCCTCTCTCTCTCCCATTGCTGTAGGACGCCTTTGCTTCCTCCCTCCCCATCTGAGAGCGGCCTGACACCAAGGACCATTGCTGTAGGAGGCCTTGCCGTTCCACCTCCTCGGTCTGAGAGCAGCCAAATACCAAGGACTGTACCGGTGCTGTAGGAGGACTTTACAACATCCCTTCCTTTTCTGTGAGCATCCTGACACCAAGGACAGTACCATTGCTGTAGGAGGCCTTTACAACCCACACCCTTAACTGAGTGTGGCCTGACACCAAAAGCTGTACCATTGCTTCAGGAGACCTTACCATCCCACCTCCTCTGACCCAACACCAAGGGCCAATCCATTGCTAGTATGGTAGTAGGTCTTAAAGTTCACTGCCTTGTCTGAGAGTGATATGACACCAAGGACCTCCGTATTGCTGTATAAGTCGTAGCTTCCGCCCTCCCATTTCGGAGACCTCCCCGCCATCAAGGACTGAACCATTGTTGTAGAAGGTCTTTGCGACCTCCCTCACTGACTGAGAGCGTCCCAACACCAAGGGCCATACCATTGCAATAGGCGGCCTTTGCAACTTCCCTTCACTGACACAAAGTGTCATCTACATTCCTCCTCCCTGTTTGAGAGCAGCCTGACACCAAGGACTGTACCACCGATGTAGGAGGCCTTGAACCCATTGGTGGTGAAGGAGTTGTCCATCACAAACTCCAGCAACATCTCAGTTCCGGAAGAGGTGAATGGCTGGAACTGTCTGGTCCCACATGCTTTGCTGAGTAAGACTGGGGCTGTCTTATTGCTGCCATCGTAAATTGTGAGATAGTCAGAAGTGCAGTGTGGGGATGATTGGAGATCGAAGGCATCTAACAGCAGAAGAATCTGAGAAGACAGAACAGTAAATTAGACATGCGACCTCCAGTGTGTCTAGAACTTTCTATCCATAATTTCTTGTAAAATATCCTATTTTCGCTTTTTGAAAGTTCTCCACAGACTAGATTCAGTCGGAGATTTTGCATTGACTCTTAGACAAAACCTGCACCCCTTTACCTCAACTCTTAAATTCAGTGACTGCTTCTCTTGTTGTATTTTTATGTATTATTGTCAATCTTTTATTCTTTGTATTATACACTACATGTTTTGTATGTTCTACAGCCCTGAGGAACTCCATGGAAGTTGGATGAATCGCGTTGGCTGTTTGGCTGTTTTAACTAAAATCTTGAAGTAAAGAATACAGAAATGTTGTGATACAAACATTGGATGGACTTAACCACTTTGGATTTTGGAAATGGTGTGTGTTGGACCTGGCCCTTTTGGCAGGTTCACCCCGAGACTTTTTGCTTTTTCCTAGCCTGTTTCTGGAACCTGGGTTGGTGATTTTAGGCCTCTGCGCACTTTTTCCACTGTGGTACAGTGTAAAGTGCGTGTGCTCTCTGTGTATGTGTGGTGAGTGACCTGCCCTCCCATAGGAATGAATGGGGAATATGTATGCCCATGGTAGGTCCTGATGTGTGGGAAGTGCAGGGTCGAGTTTGATATGTGCGAACTCGGGAGAATGAATGCTGCATAATGGTGTATGCGGCATGGTTGTGTCTAGTCTAGAAGTGCCACTTTTAGAAGTGGGCATATTTGTGTAGTGAGTCTGCTGGCACGTGATTGGCTGGTGAGCCTGGCCCAGGAGTGCCTGGGCCTGCTTGTGGATTGACTGTCTGGTTTGAGTGTGACAGGGGCTGCAGAGCCCCAGGAGGTTGTCTGAGTCAGCCCATGGATGAAAGGCAGCATCTGCTGCCAGGGAAGTGGGAGGAGATTAGCACCTGATGGTGAAGGGATGTGCCTGCCTGCCAGAATGCTGGCTCCACCACCCCGCTGGGAGACTGTCCCCTCTGTCCCTGATACTGAAGGGACTTCCCTCTAAACCAGTCTAGCTGGTTCTCACACTGCCTACACAAAGACTTCAAAGACTTTTCTGGGTATAAGAAGGGGCTGTGTCCCCTTCCAAAATTGTTCTTGTTTCTAACTTGAATCTGCCAGGGGCGTGCTGCTGCTGGGGCTCAGGGGAATCCCTGAGCCCTGCCCAGCTCCTGGACTCCTAATGGACTTTCCCTGCTGGGAGCTGCTGGGCTCCACCTTATGTCCTGGACTACTGAAGTCCTGGACCCCTGAAGGACTTTGCTGGATTTATGGGCCTTTTCTGTGGCTCTAGCGCTGGGGAAGCGCTTTATCCTGCTTGTAGCGCTGGGAGCGCTCTATATTCACTTATAGCGCTGGGAGCGCTTTCTGTCTGTCCTAGCGCTGGGAGCGCTGGAATTCTGACCTAGCGCCTGGGAGCGCTGTTTGTTCACATCCGGAGCCCACCCGGCATTGGCCCCCAGATCGCTGTCCGAGCGAGTGCCTACCTCGCTGCGTATTTAAATTTGAGAGGGAGCCCACCCCTCGTGTGCCCTCACCTCACCGCCGCAGCCCAGGAGTTGGTACAAGCCCCGCCGGGGCACCGACCTGGCCAATCGCAGCGCAGCCCCAACCGGAAGGCCCGCCCCATCGCGGCGCGAGAGTGAAGCTGCCGGAGAGACCGAGAGGGAGGAAGCCGGCTGATGAATGGCTGCCCGGGGCTCCCGTGAAGCTGCAGAGAGAGCCCCCGGGCCGCCCACGGAGGAGAGCGCGAGCCAGTGGAGGCCCGGTCCCGAGATGGGGGACCGGGCGAGCAGCGAAGCGGGCGTTTGGTGAAGGCGGGGCTCCCATGAGGAGAGAGAGCCCCGCCACGCCGCCACCAAGGAGAGAGCCGCAGACTGAGGGAGCATCTCCAAAAGCTCGGTGAGTGCCTGCAAAGGGGAGGGGTCAGCTGGGGCACTTTGCCGGTGCCCGCCCCTCCCCTCTAGTGCAGGGCCCGAGGGGTTGTGAGCCCGTGAGGCTCAAGGCGGCCTATTTATGGTTTAAAGCCCTAAGAGGGCTCGGGGGCATTGTGTGTTGTAGAGTCCCGTAGGCTCTCCCGATGGCCCGTGTCCTGTCCTCTGTCTAGGGGGGCATAGCTGGTGCAGCAGGGCGGCCCCGGTTGGCAGTGGGTCGCCCCAACGTTGAAGTAGAGCCCAGAGAGGCTCTGAAGGGGCATTTTGATTTACGAGCCCAGCGAGGCTCGAGGGGCCATTGTCTGCAGAGCCTGAGGGCTCCAACGGCCATATCAAGGTTAAGAGCCTGTGTGGCTCCAACGTTTGGGGCATATGATGCCCAGAGCCTGTGTGGCTCCAGCGTTTGGCCATTTTTAGTTAGAGGGGGGCGCCGGGGCATATTGCCGGTGCCCGCCCCCTCCTGCCTGGGTGGAACTTGCTTTTAGAGCCTGTGTGGCTCCCACAGTGGGTGCAGTTTGCGCCCAAGGGTCAGCGAGGACCCTGTTGCAGTTTCTTTGATGGTTCCCCAGCTGCCCAGCAATTAGTGGGCAGCTGCACCGTTTAGGTTTTGGGATGTTCCCAGGTGCCTAGCAAGTAGTGGGCACCTGCATCGTTTAGGCCCCTGACATTGAGACTCAGGGCGTTCTAGCCCCAACAAGGGCAGTTGGCCTAGGGACTGCCACAGGTGGTGGCTTATGTAGGTTTTGCGCAATTGTATGGTTATTGCAGCTCTTATTGTGATTTCTTACATAATGTGTTATTCCTGCCCCTCTGAATGTTTTAGACATCATGTGACTTTTGCGCTACTGCATTGTTCTGGTATCTCTGAATGTATTTTTATTGCATCATGTGCTTTATTCTTAACACCGCTGAATGTGTAGGTTTATGCATCATGTGTTTCCCTTTACTACTCCTCTGAATGTATATTTGTGCATCATGGGTAATGTGTTCTTTCCTAGACCCCTAAATGCTGTGTGTTACTTAGGTGGTTGTTCTTTTTAGTACAGGTGGTCCTAGTGAGGTCCTGGTCCCCTGCGTGACATTCTCCTAAGGTGTTTAGGGTTGCGTAGGTGGTACTTACCTGTCCCCAGTAGTTACTGGATGTGATTTACAACTGTTATTCTTTTTGCTATACTTATTCTAAGTTCTATAAGTGCTATTTCTATATCTACAAAGTGTTGATTCTGACAGTGGCCCATGTGGCCCTGTCCTGTACATAATCCCTTATGAATGTTGCCCGTGCCAGTTGGCACAATGTACATGTGTGATTTTTATCTGATGTGTTTTGACAATACAAAAGTTATTTTTACATAACCTTGTGTGGAGTTCCTTTTGTGGTGTGCCTAGGATGTTGTTGATGTTGTGTGCTGGCGCAAATGCTTTACACATTGCCTCCGAGTTTAGCCTTGCTGCTCGTGCCAAGCTACCAAGGGGGTGAGCAGGGTTTATCTTGGCGTGTGACTTCCTTGCCCGGACTAGAATGGTGGTTTCTGTCTGGCTTTGGCGTCAGCCTTAGCCTACCAGAAATAGCCAGTTCTAACATTGTTGGTCAGCGGTGCGGATTTGGACATGTGTTTGCGCAGTGCCACAGCGACAGCTGGCTACATTACAAAAACTCTGCCATCTTTTTTTCAGATAGTCACATGTTTGGGATTATTGTTTTTGGTTTTGTTTTTCCTCAAGAGTGTCATTTTCAGATGGTGTATCTGCGCTTTATGTTTAGTGGCAGATGAGAGAAAATGACAGGGCGGGACGCCAGTAGAGAGGGGAGGTTCCCATTGTCGTGTATTTCTATAGGTTCTGAATCGATCCCCCTATTCCTGACCCTATTCTGGTTAAACTACCTAGCTAGTTAACTAACAATCAGCCCATGAGGCAAGAAATCCCCCATGATGCAGATACCGTTATCTGACGCAGTCACACTACGGCACAGGAACGTGTTATCTGATTAGGTCATAACGCTTGAGATCTAATTAGACAAGCGACATTCCTCCAGCCCCTGATAAGGCATACGACGTTCTCATAACAAATCAAACCTATGACAACCTGGATAATCCGTGCGGCCATTGTTTTGATTTCACAGAGAACTTTAGTAAAGAATGTGCTAACGAGCAAGTCGTATGACATCTTTATTGACGTACCTATGTCCATCCTTACGTCAATCCCGGCACCTTTAAGGTATAAATATTGCCGACCTTGCCCTATGCAAACACACGCGTGGTGACAAGACGGAGCAGCCATACTTGCCGAAGCCGAGAGCAGAAGCAGACCCCGCAG
Source organism: Lissotriton helveticus (assembly GCF_964261635.1). NCBI lineage: Eukaryota > Metazoa > Chordata > Amphibia > Caudata > Salamandridae > Lissotriton > Lissotriton helveticus. The sequence goes on from NC_136062.1 coordinate 462,261,289, forward strand.
GCAGCAGCCCCGCCTTCCTGACGCGCTGAGAGACGCGCTGCTATCTCAAGCCGAGAGACCCAGCACCGGCGTTTCTGGGCAGCCCTCGCAGGCAGCCTGGAATATCGAGAGCAGAGAAAGAGATACCATTCCTCATTCATCCTAAATTCCAGGTACAGAACTGAATAACCCCTCCTAGAGAATTCTTTAGTTATTCACTTGGCAAAAACAAACTTAACTTAAACTGTAACTTTCTATTCCCGCCCACGTATTAGACTTAGGTCAGGTACACGGGGTAGGCGTATTTAGAAACACCAGTTGAGCACGTTTAGTCAAATGTATATGTGTATGTAAATATATTTTAATCATTTTAAAACATCATATGGCTCAGAAACCATATCAATGTTTTTACAGTATTATTTTATACTATTGCTTTTAATGTGTGCACTTTACTTAACTATAAGTATTGCAATAATATCGATCCATTTCTCTTGTACGAGAAAAGAGACTGATCAATAAATAACACCTTTTATTGAACACGCCCGTCTCTTCCTTTTCTCTACATTCTGATGAGACTAAGAATGCACGTACTGACTGAGTAAAATAATTGCCTTGTGCTCACACGACTCTTGAGATTGACTCTTGATTAGGGGAGAGCAAAGTTGTCATGTTCTATGGTTGTCAGAAACTAAATCCCTTCTTGTCTAATCAGGGGAGTTAATCCTTCCTTGAACATTCGAGAAAGTTTCTAGCGAACTCTGAGCTTAGCTGGCAAACCCAAAAATTAAGTCTAGCATCGACAGTAGTAGACCTAGTTAACGTCTGGCCTAGGCCTTTACTGCTGTAGGTACTATTCCAATGCGCAGAGCCTATTGGGAAAATAGGAGCTACACTACATGGCGCCCAACGCGTTTGGAAAGGGCGATAAAACTAACGTAAGACATTTAGAGTAACTCAGTCGTGCTTTCTCACTCAGACCCCTTTTCCCAAATACTCCAAAGACGTCTGGAGCGGGTGAAAGGTTATAATATCCTCCAAAACCTCGCAGGAGGGAACTCCTATGTATGGTTCTTGGTCTAGTCAACGTTGAAGGATAAACAGTGTTCCAAAATATTGTGCATCTAATCTCTGTTTCCATAAAGAAACCTGATCTGCAAATAAACATAATACCATCCTGTCAGCAAAATGGACAGCGATGAAGAATGAGAGGTTACTAGATTAGCTACTGAAATAGCAGATGCTGATGCTACCATGCAAGCAGCAGACGCGGATATAATACTCATTCCGGTCGCCAAAAGGAGATCTATAACCTTAAAACTTATAGAAAATGGACTGACACCTAGAGGTGGCACAGTCATATTCGTAATCGAGGCACACGAATATCGGCAGACAGAGGTATACTATACATGGATACATTTTCCAGCAGCTAATACTATAACAAAGTACTTCCACTATTACAAAGTAGAGGAACCTCCTAATGAGTACACTCCTTTCGAGGAGGTGGAAGTACCACTCAAATTCCAAGAGCATTTGCTCTTATTTGATGGCGCCCTAAAACATAATAATCACATTACAAGGCTCGGTCCTTTAGGAAGACCAGGAGCAACGTGGCCGGTCCTAGCCGGATACACACCATATCCAGACATCGAAAGAATGCCTGCAGCAGAGCTGTTAATACAGCTAAAACAACTACTAAAAATTCACAGACAATTAGTTCAGTATGTAATGCGGACTTCAACAATTCAGCCAGCGATTAAACTACCACAGCTGACCCCTCACCAGGGGAACACAAATAAAATTACACCACAGAACATCCAATCCTGCCTAGGTAAAGTTCCAGCTAAACGGGAACAAATACCATTCTGGTTGGCACAGAAAATTACCCAAATAGAGGCGGTGTTTCCTGACACCACCCCATTAGAAAAACACAGGATTCTGACTATATGTCTCCCAATGGGAATCGCACCACACATTGAGGACTGTGACACTTGGGGTACAGTCTTTGCTTCCATCTACACAAAAACGCACGGTGTTCCATCCATTTCGGTAATACCAGATGTGCTAAAACAAATTCAAGATGAATACGGTCCAGAACCTGCTTTAACTCTTGGTATGAAATTACTAAAAGACTTCAAGCAGGTCTCGGCTATATTACTAGCCAACATAAAGGGTGAAGCAGCAAACGTGGCGATCCGCCAGAGGTTAAAAGAGACAGATATAGCAGACCAACCAGCTGAAATTGCCAGAATCATAGAAAAATCCTATGAAGAACTAGGCAGAGATAGTCTAGGTGGAATACCAGTAAAACCGCAACTGACTACAAGTCCAGAAAAAATGTTTTTTAATAATAATAATAATTCACCAAAAAAGAACTGGGATGGGAACAAACAATCCAATCCCAAAGAAAAGAAATTCCAGTCCAGAGGAAGGTCTACTAGGCGAAGAGAGAAATCTCCAAACCCGAGACAAAGGTCACCCCAGAGTGAACCCTCTGGGAATAGATATAACCTTAGAAATAGGGATAATATTAAAAAACCTGATAGATATCAAGACATTGATACACGTCCCTCTCAATCTTTTCAGAATTCCTCGCAGAAATCGGAAAGAAGAGGACGATCAGAAGAGCACGCCAAGTCCAAAGACAAGGAACCTGCTCAACTGAAAAAGAAATCACAATTTCCAAAAAAGAAGGTAGCCAGTATCAAGATAGTTAACAATGCCGAGAATACTGAGGACACAACTGAAAAACGGAGAGTGGGCTCAGACAATGCTAGACAGCGCAGCAGAGGTGAGCATAGCTCGCAAAGTCCTTATGAATCATCTGGAGACAGTGGACACGAATGAATACCTTCAAGTGGAAACTGCAGATACCAGAGTTAGCAAGCCCCACAAAATATACGAGATAACATTACGTATAGAGGGAGATAAGACTAGGAAAATAAAGGGACTATTTTGGGATAACCTCTCAAAGGGTTATGACATACTTTTAGCTGAAAAAGACTGGCCACCAGAGTTTGTCAGGGAGTGCCCTCATGGCGAAGAAGTAATTATGCCTGCCTTCTCGAATCAAATCCCGATTCATAAAAAATACACACTTGCTAGAAAGTGGGCAGTGGCCTTAGCACCTGCTTTATATAAAAATCATGTAGGATGGGATGAGGATTCTCCTCCTCACAAAGTCCAGTTAAAATCACAACCAACTGCACAAAGGCAGTACCCAATTAAGCAAGAAGCTAAAAAACAAGTAAATGAAATACTAGATCAGCTAGAATACCAGGGGGTGATTGAAACTTGCACCTCACAAATGAACAATCCTTTGTTTCCGGTCTCCAAACCAGACAATTCATATCGTCTAGTTTTGGATTACCGACACCTTAACACATGTTGCAAAACTTTTGCAGTGCAAAACTCACACAGTGCTGCACTAATGAATAACATAGTGCGCAAAAAATACAAAACTACCTTGGACATCTCCAACGGATTCTTTTGTCAAAACATAGCACCAGAGAGCAGATATTTAACAGCTTTCTCAGTAAATGGCACTCAAAAACAATTCTGTCGGTTAGCCCAGGGGTACAAGAACAGCCCGGGGGTATTCTCAGCGAGAGTAACAGAATTACTACAACAATATGATGATGAAGCATTATCTTATGTCGATGACATTTACTTAACAGATGATGACTTGGAAACTCACTTGAAAAGAGTGAACACCATAATACTTGGTTTCGCTGCAGAGGGTTACAAATTCAACTTCAAAAAATCCAGAATTGCCCATCTGACAGTCCTATTCTTAGGATATGAGTTATCAAGTGAAGGCAAAAGCCTGGCAGACAATTTCCTAGAGAAATGTGCCGTAATCCAAGCTCCTAAAACACTAAAAAACCTACAGTCAATTCTAGGCTTCCTAAATTTCGGAAGAACTTACATTGCAAATTACGCAGAAAGGGTCAAACCCCTTTACGATCTAATTAAACCAGATTTTAAAAGATCAAGTTGGACTCAAACACACACAGACATTTTGAGATCCTTACAAACAGACATGCTAATTAAGACAAAATTAGAAACACGTGATAATACACGCAACCTTGTGATCCGAGTCATCCCAGGGAGATGTGGATTCACATACCTGACCTCTAATGAGGGAGAAAAGGTACCAATTGCATTCAAATCACACTTGTACACAAAAGCTGAACAGAGATTCAGCAACAAAGGAAAAATTGTTCAAGCAGTTCAAACCGCAATAGCTAGAGAAAAAGACATAGCTGACGGTAGACATATCACAGTCAGAACAGCTGAATCAGCCTTCGAGGCACTAACAACACCGTGTAATTTACCAACAACAACATTGAATCCGGAATGGATACAATGGGTGAATTCAATCACAACGGACAAAGTATACTACTACTTTGATCCAGAACTAGAAGAATTGGAAAATCTAAAATATGAAAAGACGTATCCTCTGCCAATCGACATTCTGCCTCTACGACATTACGCCTGTGTAATCTATACAGACGGACATGCTCAACCCTCCGTTTGGGGAGAACATGCATACAATCCCACATGTGAGATCACAAAAGAAGTGTGGCGCGGAGGTAAACTAAGACCTCTATTAACAAAATCACACTCAGTAGAAACAAATTCAGAACTGCAAACTGAAATAATAGCTTTGAAAATGGCGCTAGATAATGCCTCCATCTTACCATCTTTGTAAAAAACTGCCCAAACTGCAACAGAGATCGCAGTGGGGAGAGAAGCAGTTTAATACCTCGTCGTATCAAGGCAGATAATATTACCAGCAAAAGGAATGGCTTGCGATTAACATATACAGGCTAGTTCCCACTTATAATGTAGATCCACAGCACTCAGCTGACATCCGGACTGTTATACAAGATTTGCGAGTCTAAATGGCATATACGCTAAGAGCATGCTACGTTCGACCATTTTTTTCTTTTTCTCAGGCAATCCAGCCTGGGGGGGGAAAGAATGGCCAAATGAGCACAGCCCAGCGGGAATCTTCTCACTTCCTTCCTGAGGGTATGGGATGGTGTAAAGAAAAAACCAAGACAGAAAGCAATCTATAATAGAAAGGATATTAGGTTCGGGAGCTGGGTGGGTCAAACATCTAATAAGTGTCCAACGTAGTCTAAATAACTTGCCAAGAAATTCTCTGAAGGGATTCAGTCCGTACGAATTATTATTCGGAACTAGGATGTTGATCTCTGACCTTAATAGTCAGACTTCAGTGGTAACAGAAAAAAGCTTTGATGTCAAAGACCGTTTGGCTATTTTGCAGGACTTAAACAAAACAAGAAAAGACCTGAGCAACATACAGTTGAAACAACAGCCAACAACCACTGAAGAATCACCACCTGTCCCAGCAAGACCTGTCTGGATTCCAAAAGTCGGGGATCTAGTCAGGGAGAAGATCGCGGTAAAGAAGGAATTTGGGCCTTCTTACAGAAAAGCAGTTCCTGTCTTGTCTGTCAACGGGACAAGATCAGTTGTACTACCGCCACTTGCTGGAAAAAAGGAGAACCGAGTTGTATCCATCGACCTGGTAAAACCACAACATGTGGCCGATAACAAACAGTAGGCCAAGTGGACTCCCAATAAGTAGCAGAACACCAAGGTTTGCTACCAGTACAGAGGTCCTAACAAAGAGGCTCATCACATTCGAAACGCCTACAGAAGAACAACAAGGACTATGCAACAATGCAATAGAACTTAGACCTCTGAAAACCCAAATAAAGACATTTAGCAGAGACACACCAATCTATACTGAAGTACCAAGTGAAAATGCAAAAAACAAAAATCCTGAACCAATTGGAACAATTGACAGAACTGCATCCGGTTACTTCATCAACTTCGATGATTCCTCTGAAGGCTTCAGCGAACAAAAGACACAGCCATCATCAAAATCCTTTAAAGACAAAGCGAAGGAACTTTTGAAACAACTAAAAGAAACATATCTGATTTCTCCATGGATTGAATTTTGGGTGGGTTTTGGTGCATTTATCCTCATACTTTGGCTCATCATGGTATTTACTTTGGGACGCTTCATTGAGGGAAAATATGCTAAAATGGACACAGCAAGTCAGAACATCAACTTGGTCCTCAAACCACACACATCTTCACACGTCGAGAAACGAGAACTTTCTTCAGAACTTTCTTCAGCCAACTTCACAGCAATTCCAATACCTGGTGGGGTAGCCTGGGACAACACTGACTATGAAATTTATGGTCCGGTCGAGATCCTGAAATATCCACACCAAATTAAGATCTCTTTGAGTGACTTTGCAAAACCAAACTCATTTGCTGATGATTGGGACTTTGAAAGTATAAACAATATGATGTCTGACTTAGTAATGTCTGCTAAATTTACAAAACATGATTATTTGCAAGGTTCTACAAATTATGATAGTATGTATTGCTATAACCACTATGGTAACCATTTCTTGCATAAATCTGCACAACCTAGAAATGTTTTAAATTTTAATCAATGGGAACATTGTGCTACACCTCCAAAAGGGAGCTCTAGAACCGTTTATGACAAATATTCATACTTTCAAGGTTTTAACACTAGTAATGCTGAAACATTTTATTATAAATTGTCAAACAAGACAGGGACCAAAACCATGATAACCAACACAAAATTGATTTATTCTGATTCATTCTTTGAAAAAATGAATACTTTTGGATTCGATTATTGGGACAAAAATGTTGATTTGAAAAGTGTTTGGGGTACAAAAGAATGGCAAGTACAGGGTATAGAAGCTTTGTTTAGAGCCTGCATGATCCCAGAACAAATGATATTTTTAAATGACACTGTTCAACAAACCACCTGTCTTGGCTTAGCCAAAATCAAAGATTTAAATAACCTGTCTATTCCAAAGCCAACAATGTTTAGCAATAACTCTGATACAGATGAAGAAATAGACATAAACCATATACTTAACCAAAACAGAACACATCCTGATTGGAAACAATGGTTTATCTGGCCCACAGATACAAATAACTGTCAAGATAGATTCCTGAATAAAACACAGGGTTTCAAAATGACCAGGCCAGACCCTAGATATCCCCAAAGACATCACCCAGGGATAATAACAACCTACAGTGTGGGCAAATTATGCCTTCAATGGCTACAGTCTTCCACACTGCCTGAAAGTAAGCAACACCTAACTTTACTTACTGATGGTGCTGACTTGCGTGATTTCATAATGGGACCACGCAAACAGCGTCAAAAGCGTTTCATAGCAGCCTCTGTATATGCAGCATACAATGAGGCCTGGAAGGTTACTCAAATTGAAACAGCAGAGAGAATACGTGAAATTGATCGTATTAATTTGGAAAAATCACTTTCTGTAGTGGACAATGGGTTAATGACTCTGTCCTCCAGAATTTTTTCATTGGACAGCATTGTGTCTTCAGCAATCGATATATTATCGCAAGACTTACTGTTATTACAACATGGTCAGTCACAATTGCGTTCTATCGTACAGCTTGGCTGGACGTTACAAAATCTGCGTTCAGGCTATGTGCCTTGGCGTTTAATCAACACTACGTCACTATTCCAAATCTTTAACCTTACTGATAGACAAATCGGTATGGCGCAGAAGGGTGCTGATTATACAATCTTGAGCATTGAAAAACTAGAAAGATTACCGTTGACAATGTCAGAACGACCTGTCAGTGAATGGATAATCCACGGAATCATAAATATTCCAATCTCAACCTTCAGGTTTCAATACTGCCAAAAATATATACAGGCTGGCATGTACGAGAAATTGGGAAAGGGGTACCTTAAAACAACTTGGAACCTGCCCTATTCACATGCATGTGTCAGTAACAAAGGACAGAAAGTGTTTCTTAGTGGCAACAATTGTGCTATGTCACTAAGCGGCACGCTTCTGTGTAACGGTATTAGTTTGCACGGAGCCTGTGAAGGGAATTCATACAACCTTTCATGTCACCAGCAAGGCGCACCTGCAACTGAAATAGAACCATTCTTTCAAAGACTCTATAATGGGAGTTACATTCTTATTGTAGACCGCAGATGTTGTAGTCTTATGCCCGGGACTCCTTATCTCGTCACTACGACGGCGAAGGTCAAGTGCTGTGGACGTTCTTTGTTCCCCAGCTCCTTTCCAGACAGGGAGGCAAGGGCATGGCCCAGTTTGAAAATTACTTCTATTCGAATAGACACTTTAAGCAGAATGAAAACAGTGCTTCTTCAGACGCCTACAAGGCTCACGTCATCAAAAGAAACGTATGATCTACAAGTCGCAAGGACGACTGCAGAGATACATACATTATTATCAACCAATTCCCCCGTACATTTCACGGAAATCCTGAGCGAAATCTTAAATATTTCTGATACCACAGGGGTCTCAAAGGTATTTAAGACAGTATTTTCGATGGCATTAACACCATTCAAAGCCATACTGGGTATTTTTCCAGATTTCGTCCATTCGATTTTTGGCGGACTTCCCCTGATCCTAGGACTAATTGCAGGAATCCTATTCCTAGTCCTTATTTTTCGATATGGCAACCCATGTCACAGATCAAACTCTCGCGACAATGGAAGATACGATCCTAGCCATTGGATACCGGGACCGGATATCAAAAATCCTGGGACTCTCCCGGCTTAGAGACCTGAACATGACTTGGTTTCTATCATTTCGACCAATGTGGCAAAGGTGTGTTTTACCTGTACTAAGGTGTCTGCTATGCGGAGAAGAATGCGTGTTAGACACCTGTCTGACACTACAATCGGATGCGCCGGTGGATGCAGATACACTGCTGGTTCCTACCAAGGTTCACGCTTTGTGCTGCCCTCAAAGGCTGCCAATTCTGATGACGGCATTCCTGGAATCTTCACCACTGCGATTGAAGGGTAGTGAAGTTCAAGATAAAAGCAGCATCGAACAGGTACGACCTTCTGTCAGCAATGCAAATCAGAATGTCAATGCAGACAATCATGCGCATGAATGCATGGTTACCCCTATTTCCGACTTAGTGGAACTTTCCCATGAAGCTGTTGACAGTTTTTTCGAAAGCCTGAATGATATGATGTTCTCTCCGGAACAGAAATAGAGACTTTTGAGTAAACTCGCACACGGCGTTCCCTGAATCCGGCCTTCAACTTAAAAAATAAAGTCACATGAACAATTACAATCCAGTTCACGGACAGCAACTTTTTTCAGCAAGCCCTTAAAATATTTTTCTATATATTTTTTCCCCGGGACACTGACCTTCTGCTTAAAGTAAGAAACTATTCCTAGAGAACTAAGATTTCTATTTTTTTAGATACTTTATAGACTTTATATAGACTTTAGCTGCCCGCTGGTATGTTCACAATATATTTTATGTGATGAAATGGTTTCGACTGTTTTTCTGTATAGCCATATTAAGAGCCATTTCATGTGTATTTCTCATATACCAACAAGCAATAATGCATAACAATGCGTGTTTACTTTTGCATTTAATTCATAGCTTAAGTGCATACAATATATATGACTGCAATTTTTCAGTATATTTGAAAACTTCAAAATGCATTTATGTATTTTGGGGTGGTAAGGTATACACTATACTCTATAGTATGTTGTACTATGTTATACTATGCATAGATTAGTAGATATGACCATAGTTAGCGTGGAGTGGGTGTCGTGTATTTCTATAGGTTCTGAATCGATCCCCCTATTCCTGACCCTATTCTGGTTAAACTACCTAGCTAGTTAACTAACAATCAGCCCATGAGGCAAGAAATCCCCCATGATGCAGATACCGTTATCTGACGCAGTCACACTACGGCACAGGAACGTGTTATCTGATTAGGTCATAACGCTTGAGATCTAATTAGACAAGCGACATTCCTCCAGCCCCTGATAAGGCATACGACGTTCTCATAACAAATCAAACCTATGACAACCTGGATAATCCGTGCGGCCATTGTTTTGATTTCACAGAGAACTTTAGTAAAGAATGTGCTAACGAGCAAGTCGTATGACATCTTTATTGACGTACCTATGTCCATCCTTACGTCAATCCCGGCACCTTTAAGGTATAAATATTGCCGACCTTGCCCTATGCAAACACACGCGTGGTGACAAGACGGAGCAGCCATACTTGCCGAAGCCGAGAGCAGAAGCAGACCCCGCAGGCAGCAGCCCCGCCTTCCTGACGCGCTGAGAGACGCGCTGCTATCTCAAGCCGAGAGACCCAGCACCGGCGTTTCTGGGCAGCCCTCGCAGGCAGCCTGGAATATCGAGAGCAGAGAAAGAGATACCATTCCTCATTCATCCTAAATTCCAGGTACAGAACTGAATAACCCCTCCTAGAGAATTCTTTAGTTATTCACTTGGCAAAAACAAACTTAACTTAAACTGTAACTTTCTATTCCCGCCCACGTATTAGACTTAGGTCAGGTACACGGGGTAGGCGTATTTAGAAACACCAGTTGAGCACGTTTAGTCAAATGTATATGTGTATGTAAATATATTTTAATCATTTTTTAAAACATCATATGGCTCAGAAACCATATCAATGTTTTTACAGTATTATTTTATACTATTGCTTTTAATGTGTGCACTTTACTTAACTATAAGTATTGCAATAATATCGATCCATTTCTCTTGTACGAGAAAAGAGACTGATCAATAAATAACACCTTTTATTGAACACGCCCGTCTCTTCCTTTTCTCTACATTCTGATGAGACTAAGAATGCACGTACTGACTGAGTAAAATAATTGCCTTGTGCTCACACGACTCTTGAGATTGACTCTTGATTAGGGGAGAGCAAAGTTGTCATGTTCTATGGTTGTCAGAAACTAAATCCCTTCTTGTCTAATCAGGGGAGTTAATCCTTCCTTGAACATTCGAGAAAGTTTCTAGCGAACTCTGAGCTTAGCTGGCAAACCCAAAAATTAAGTCTAGCATCGACAGTAGTAGACCTAGTTAACGTCTGGCCTAGGCCTTTACTGCTGTAGGTACTATTCCAATGCGCAGAGCCTATTGGGAAAATAGGAGCTACACTACACCATAGATTAGGAATCCCTTGCTGGGTCCAGTGCCCAATCCCTGTTCCTGTCCCTGTGTGGGTAGATGGAAGAGAGGGAGTGTGGAGGAGAAATTGCTTGCTTGGAGGGTGGTTATCCCCTGAGTGTAGTGTGTGTGTCTGGATTCCCCAGTATGGTAGGATCTAGTGGTGGCAGCTTAAATATGTCCAGTGCGTGAATTCCCATTCCCAGTTCCCAGGTTATGGTGCCTGGTGCTCAGTAAGAGGGTGACAGGTTGAGAGTCAGGGGCAGTGAGGAACTGTCTCACCAGTCTGGAGGGGGAGTATGTGGATGAGTGGTGTCTTGAACTGGAGGGGTTGGTGTGAGTTTTTTTTAAAGGAGCTTGCACGTGAGGTGTACCTCTGGTGGTGTGCAGGATGTCCTGCAGAGGCATTGGACAAGAAGGTGGATGTCTGGCGGTGTGCTAGATGTCTTGCAGAGGCATCAGGGAGTGATTCTAAAAGTAGTGGCTTGTGTATCTGATGATCCTGTGTAGGTGAAGAGGTTCATGTGTAGCCCAGCTAGGTCCCATTAGGATGGTAGGGGTGTAGGGGCTCACGTCCTGTCTCAGTGGAGACGGAGTGAGTGTGGGACGGTGTGTCCCACGTAGGCCCGAAACCCTGTCTCGGGGCCTGGAGGGTTCCCTAAGGGAGCGCCAGGTCAGGGGCCTAGGCTGTACTTACAAGTCATTTGAGGAGGATCTTCCTGTGTCTAGAGGACGGGGAGTGTCTGTAACCAGACCTCCGGCGGTCCTAGTGTTGGGCAGTACCGCTCCTAAGTAGAGGGTGCAGAAGTCCTGGCTCGCTGAGCATTTGATCGTCTAGAGTGCTTGACCATTTGTGGGGCCTCTGGAGGTCGTTCCCCGAGGAGGGGGAAGGCCAGGTTGGGGTTGCAGCCTGACCTGGAAGGAGTACTGGAGGAGAGTGTGTCACTGATACGCCGCTGGCGTGTGCTCTGTCTAGCCTGGGACATACTGAGAATCACCCTGTGATAGGGAGTACTGGAGGAGAGTGTGTCGCTGATACGCCGCTGGCGTGTGCTCTGTCTAGCCTGAGACATACTGGGCCTGTAATCATGGAACTGGAAGGGGGTGCAGAGGGACTGTGTACTTCTGACCCGGGTGCAACCTGAGGGTTTAGATCCTAGGTTTGGAGATTAGGAAGCTTCCAGGTCAAGAGGAATCTCTACCAAAGTGGATCAGCTGAAGAGACTGAGGGGGCTGCCCTTGCTGTGTGTTCTGGGGCCCACCTGCAGTTTGTTGTTTCCACTAAGGTAGAGGAAAGGGGGCTTTGCTGTGTGCTGTGTCCCCCCACCTGCTTGAAGAGGGACTGTGCTGTGTGCTTTGTACCTCAGAAGGGAAATAGTTTCCAGGTGGTAGACCAGTGATGGAGAGAGGTCCTGATCTGGTGTCAGAGTTGTGTTCTGGTGTGTGCTTCCCTGTGAGGGTGCGGAACCCCAGAAGTAGAGGTAGGGTGGGGCATTCTTGCCCGTGACCTCTGGTCAGCCTGAGGGTATGGACCCTAGGTTGTTGGATCAATGGTAGTTGTAGCTACCCTGAGAAGGAGAGTGGAGAATGGCTATTGTGTGCCAGGGGTTACTGCCCCCCACTCTGTGAAGTGGTTAGGACCTGTGACATTTGGATGGCCCAGGGCCTGGTCCTGGCTGTGGATGACTAGTGTGTACCAGTGGGGTACCCTAGTTGTGCCAGAGAGCTTTTGTTGAGGGAAATCTATGTGGGTTCAGAGTGGCGAAAAACTGGAAGGTGTCCCTGCCGTGCGGGCCCGTGTCCGTGTTTTGTCGCCCAAAGCAAGGAAGCCCATCAGTGGAGTGATTGGTCTACCCTGCGTTTTGGCTGGAAGGGGGTTGTGTTGGACCTGGCCCTTTTGGCAGGTTCACCCCGAGACTTTTTGCTTTTTCCTAGCCTGTTTCTGGAACCTGGGTTGGTGATTTTAGGCCTCTGCGCACTTTTTCCACTGTGGTACAGTGTAAAGTGCGTGTGCTCTCTGTGTATGTGTGGTGAGTGACCTGCCCTCCCATAGGAATGAATGGGGAATATGTATGCCCATGGTAGTTCCCGATGTGTGGGGAGTGCAGGGTCGAGTTTGATATGTGCGAACTCGGGAGAATGAATGCTGCATAATGGTGTATGCGGCATGGTTGTGTCTAGTCTAGAAGTGCCACTTTTAGAAGTGGGCAAATTTGTGTAGTCAGTCTGCTGGCACATGATTGGCTGGTGAGCCTGGCCCAGGAGTGCCTGGGCCTGCTTGTGGATTGACTGTGTGGTTTGAGTGTGACAGGGGCTGCAGAGCCCCAGGAGGTTGTCTGAGTCAGCCCATGGATGAAAGGCAGCATCTGCTGCCAGGGAAGTGGGAGGAGATTAGCACCTGATGGTGAAGGGCTGTGCCTGCCTGCCAGAATGCTGGATCCACCCCCCGCTGGGAGACTGTCACCTCTGTCCCTGATACTGAAGGGACTTCCCTCTAAACCAGTCTAGCTGGTTCTCACACTGCCTACACAAAGACTTCAAATACTTTTCTGGGTATAAGAAGGGGCTGTGTCCCCTTCCAAAATTGTTCTTGTTTCTAACTTGAATCTGCCAGGGGCGTGCTGCTGCTGGGGCTCAGGGGAATCCCTGAGCCCTGCCCAGCCCCTGGACTCCTGATGGACTTTCCCTGCTGGGAGCTGCTGGGCTCCACCTTATGTCCTGGACTACTGAAGTCCTGGACCCCTGAAGGACTTTGCTGGATTTATGGTCCTTTTCTGTGGCTCTAGCGCTGGGGAAGCGCTTTATCCTGCTTGTAGCGCTGGGAGCGCTCTATTTTCACTTATAGCGCTGGGAGCGCTTTCTGTCTGTCCTAGCGCTGGGAGCGCTGGTATTCTGACCCAGCGCCTGGGAGCACTGTTTGGCCCCCAGATCGCTGTCCGAACGAGTGCCTACCTCGCTGCATATTTAAATTAGAGAGGGAGCCCACCCCTCGTGTGCCCTCACCTCACCGCCGCAGCCCAGGAGTTGGTACAAGCCCCGCCGGGCCGCCACGCTGCCTGCGCCGACACGGAAGCGGTTGGGCAGCCGGCCAATCACAGCGCGGCCCCAACCGAAAGGCCCGCCCCATCGCGGCGCGAGAGTGAAGCTGCCGGAGAGACCGAGAGGGAGGAATCCGGCTGATGAATGGCTGCCCGGGGCTCCCGTGAAGCTGCAGAGAGAGCCCCCGGGCCACCCACCGAGGAGAGCGCGAGCCAGTGGAGGCCCGGTCCCGAGATGGGGGACCGCGCGAGCAGCGAAGCGGGCTTTTGGTGAAGGCAGGGCTCCCATGAGGAGAGAGAGCCCCGCCACGCCGCCACCGAGGAGAGAGCCGCAGACCGAGGGAGCATCTCCAAAAGCCCGGTGAGTGCCTGCAAAGGGGAGGGGTCAGCCGGGGCACTTTGCCGGTGCCCGCCCCTCCCCTCCAGTGCAGGGCCCGAGGGGTTGTGAGCCCGTGAGGCTCAAGGCGGCCTATTTATGGTTTAAAGCCCTAAGAGGGCTCGGGGCATTGCGTGTTGTAGAGCCCCGTAGGCTCTCCCGATGGCCCGTGTCCTGCCCTCTGTCTAGGGGGGCATAGCTGGTGCAGCAGGGCGGCCCCGGTTGGCAGTGGGTCGCCCCAACGTTGAAGTAGAGCCCAGAGAGGCTCTGAAGGGGCATTTTGATTTACGAGCCCAGCGAGGCTCGAGGGTCCATTGTCTGCAGAGCCTGAGGGCTCCAACGGCCATATCAAGGTTAAGAGCCTGTGTGGCTCCAACGTTTGGGGCATGTGATGCCCAGAGCCTGTGTGGCTCCAGCGTTTGGCCATTTTTAGTTAGAGGGGGGCGCCGGGGCATATTGCCGGTGCCCGCCCCCTCCTGCCTGGGTGGAACTTGCTTTTAGAGCCTGTGTGGCTCCCACAGTGGGTACAGTTTGCGCCCAAGGGTCAGCAAGGACCCTGTCACAGTTTCTTTGATGGTTCCCCAGCTGCCCAGCAATTAGTGGGCAGCTGCACCGTTTATGTTTTGGGATGTTCCCAGGTGCCCAGCAAGTAGTGGGCACCTGCACCGTTTAAGCCCCTGACATTGAGACTCTAGGCGTTCTAGCCCCAACAAGGCCAGTTGGCCTAGGGACTGCCACAGGTGGTGGCTTATGTAGGTTTTGCGCAATTGTATGGTTATTGCACCTCTGAATGTGATTTCTTACATCATGTGTTATTCCTGCACCTCTGAATGTTTTTAGACATCATGTGACTTTTGCGCTACTGCATTGTTCTGGTACCTCTGAATGTATTTTTATTGCATCATGTGCTTTATTCTTAACACCGCTGAATGTGTAGGTTTATGCATCATGTGTTTCCCTTTACTACTCCTCTGAATATATATTTGTGCATCATGGGTAATGTGTTCTTTCCTAGACCCCTAAATGCTGTGTGTTACTTAGGTGGTTGTTCTTTTTAGTACAGGTGGTCCTAGTGAGGTCCTGTTCCCCTGCGTGACATTCTCCTAAGGTGTTTAGGGTTGCGTAGGTGGTACTTACCTGTCCCCAGTAGTTACTGGATGTGATTTACAACTGTTATTCTTTTTGCTATACTTATTCTAAGTTCTATAAGTGCTATTTCTATATCTACAAAGTGTTGATTCTGACAGTGGCCCATGTGGACCTGTCCTGTACATAATCCCTTATGAATGTTGCCCGTGCCAGTTGGCACAATGTACATGTGTGATTTTTATCTGATATGTTTTGACAATACAAAAGTTATTTTTACATAACCTTGTGTGGAGTTCCTTTTGTGGTGTGCCTAGGATGTTGTTGCTGTTGTGTGCTGGCGCAAATGCTTTACACATTGCCTCCGAGTTTAGCCTTGCTGCTCGTGCCAAGCTACCAAGGGGGTGAGCAGGGGTTATCTTGTCGTGTGACTTCCTTGCCTTGACTAGAATGGTGGTTTCTGCCTGGCTTTGGCGTCAGCCTTAGCCTACCAGAAATAGCCAGTTCTAACAGTGTTGCAGTCCACATTTGCGATTAATTTAACATTGGTCTTGGTGACTGCTCTCTGGAAACAGCGGGAGTGGTGGAGGTGCACACGGTAGAAGTATAATACTCGACGTATTGGACTCTTGGTCGGGGATTCTTGCTTTGGGGGAAGTGTGTCACATGTACATTGTTTTGTAGATGTTCTGGCTTGCTGTTTCACTTTGGTACTGAAAGCCCGGGTAAAACTTATACAATGTAAGGTACCAGAATTGGAACTTTGTTTGAATATTGAGTGAAATTTGAGTGGTTCCACCTTCCAATGCACGAGGGTCACACCCTTACATCCATTCCATGTAGCGTTTGTATAAATATATTCAAGTGTATCTTCATCCAAGAAAGGCAACTTTTCAATCTCTGTGGTTAACAGGTGTCTTTTCGATTTCTTGGTACATGCTTTATATTTGACAGATAATTAGATATCTCTAAGCACGCTCAGCATCCAGAGAGTACAGGATAACTCCTACCACAGTAATCAAGAGCACATGCTTTGGTACAACATAGGCCTTCTAACACTTCTTCTAAGATAAGAACAAACACCTCCCTGCTGAGCCTCAGTGATGAAGAGCCAGTGGGTCACTTTGGCTCATATAAACTTACCAAAGGTGTAGTTGGCCTGAAATCCCTTCATGTTCCATGAATCATCACTGTGGAACGGGAGTAGAAGGGAGCTCCCGGTGGATGTCAGTGGTGGGACGAGCTTGGATCCGCAGTATTTGCCAATAAGCTAGGAGGCGGTCCTGGCACCATCGAAAATAGACGAGGAGTCCTAGGCACATTCTAGATGAGATTCAATGGCAAAATATGTGAATATCAATGAGACCTTCAGGGTGTAAATAAGAAGTATGTGTTAGTCCTTAAAGAGTACCTTGATCATGCCAGCAGGGGGTAATGTGCCATAAGAAAAAACCAATGTGACAGCCGGTCTTGACCACCACTGTACTGCCAGTAGGGGTCAGTGTGAGGTAAGGAAGGAAACATATTCTCTAGACCTTATTTGTCATCACTGTCCTGCCATGAGGAGGTGGTGTGGCATAAGGAAGGAGAAGTATGGATTGGCATTTATTTACCATCACTCTCCTGCCATCAGGAGGCGTTGTGGCACAAGGAAGGAGAAGTATGCCCCCAGCAGGGGGTAGTATGAATAAAGAAGAAGTATGCATTGGCCATTATTGACCATTACTATTCTTCCAGTGGGGGGCGTGAGATATAAGGATGAAGACATATGCGGTAGCCCTTATTTACCATCACTATCCTACCAGTAGGGGACAGTGTGAGATACGGAAGGAGAAGTATGTGCTTGCCCTTATTTGCCATCAATGTCCTGCTAGCGGGGCCAGTGTTACACAAGGAAGAAGAATCAAATGTGGGCCCTTACTTACCATCACTGTCCTACCAGAAGGGGGGGCAGTGTGATATAAGGAAGAAGAAGTGTATATCTTGGCGCTGGTTTATCATCACTTTACCACCAGCAGGGGACTTTTGAGTTTTTCTGTATACTGGTCAGCGCCTAAACACCTTCATCAACCAGAAGTGAAATGTGATCACCTGGGTGGAATGGCAGGCTAGGCCAGTTTGTTTTAACTTTGCCCTGATGTCCCTGTTCTGGAATATCATGATGCCATAACAGCCTCTCTGGCAGACAGCCTTGAGGGCTCTTAATGATTCCAGGTCCTAAAGTATTTCAGTACCTGAGTGACAATGGGTAGCTCTGGCACTTACCTGGTATTCAGCTGGAGCTAGGAGGTAGAAGCCGCAGTCCATGTTGGCACGGTAATTGTTAGGATAGTAGGGATATGAGACAGTGCCAGCAGAGCTGGTGAATATGCCGCGACAGTTTCCTGTCAAACAGAAGAAAAAAACATCTTAAATACTCTGCAGTATAGAGTGCTGGTCACAAGTGTATAATGTCCACATGCACAAAACAGTGCCAATACGGGGCCAGGAGTAGGGTTCTGTCTGAGGCCCCCTGCATACTGTTTCTGCCTCTGCTCACAGGTCCCCAGAATAGTGGTCCATGGCAAGTAATTGAAGATATTAGTGCACATCTGAGAACTAGCTGAGTAATGTCATGGGGTCCCAGTCAGAGAGTAAAATGTTTCTGTCAGAAATGTGAATAATAGAGTTTATGCCAAGGGAACAGTTCTGCCACTAGGGGAACCTTCCTATCAGAGATTCTTGCTGGTACTCTCCCATGTCACTTACTGTATGTGTTCACATATATTTTGTGCACAGTGTGAGCTATGTTGACCCCGGTGTGCACCCATAATATCGAGTCATTTATTTCGATTGGACCGAATATCGAGTAAAAAATATAGAATGGACATAATATCGACTAGACATAATATAGCCAACAAAAATATCGAATTTAAGGTAAGTTAATAATAATTTTTATTTTTTGTGTAATATAAGTCTGTAGCGGGTTGTGGGTTTATAGGGGAATAGGGTGGGAAGTAATTTAATTCTAATTAATTAAATATGTTAATTTATTTATTGATATTTATTTAGAATTAATTGTTAATTAATTATTAATTGGTAATTAATTAAAATATAATTGGTAATTAATTATAATTGATTAATTGATAAATATTTTAATTTTAGTAATTTACTTTCTGTAGCGGGTTGTGGGTTTATAGGGGAATAGGGTGGGAAGTAATTTAATTATAATTAATTAAATATGTTAATTTATGTATTGATATTTATGTTGAATTAATTGTTAATTAATTATTAATTGGTAATTAATTAAAATATAATTGGTAATTAATTATAATTGATTAATTGATAAATATTTTAATTTTAGTAATTTATTTTCTGTAGCGGGTTGTGGGTTTATAGGGGAATAGGGTGGGAAGTAATTTAATTATAATTAATTAAATATGTTAATTTATTTATTGATATTTATTTAGAATTAATTGTTAATTAATTATTAATTGGTAATTAATTAAAATATAATTGGTAATTAATTATAATTGATTAATTGATAAATATTTTAATTTTAGTAATTTATTTTCTGTAGCGGGTTGTAGGTTTATAGGGGAATAGGGTGGGAAGTAATTTAATTCTCATTAATTAAATATGTCATTTAAATTATTGGTATGTATTTTGAATTAATTGTTAATTAATTTTATAAGGTAATTAATTAAAATATAATTGGTAATTAAAATTAATTTATTAATTTTTAAATTGTAAATTAATTTATTGTTAATAGGTAATTAATTAGTATGAGTAGGCAATTTTTATAATTAAATAATTTTATTTTGTATTTATAAATAAATATTTAATATTTTTTATACACAAGTAAAATATTTTATTTATTTGTAATTGGTATTACTATTTATGTTATTTATATCTATTTGTGAAGTATTTACTTTCCCTATTATTGCACTCTCTGAAGTTGGAATAGTAATTTTAACCCCTACGCTATACAACACTTTCCCTACTGTTGCACCCACTGGAGTGGGTATGCAACGTTTACAACGCAACTTTTACTATGCACTACCATTACAACAAAACTTTTACAACGCATTTTTTTTTACAACGCATACATTTACAAAGCATGTTTTTACAACGCAGATACCTTTACAACGCATACCATTACAACGTAAGTATTGCTAAGTATATAATTATTTTAAAAATGTTATATGTTTGGGTTTTTGGGTAAAGGGGTATTTTTTGGGTTCAGGGTCAGTTTTCAGTTTTTGGGTAAAGGGGTATTTTTAGGGTTCAGGGTCAGTTTTCAGTTTTTGGGTAAAGGGGTATTTTTAGAGTTCATGGTCAGTTTTCAGTTTTTGGGTAAAGGGGTATTTTTAGGGTTCAGTGTCAGTTTTCAGTTTTTGGGTAAAGGGGTATTTTTAGAGTTCATGCTCAGTTTTTGGGTAAAGGGGTATTTTTAGGGTTCAGGGTCAGTTTTCAGTTTCTGGGATAAAGGGGTATTTTTAGGGTTCAGGGTCAGTTTTCAGTTTCTGGGGTAAAGGGGTATTTTTAGGGTTCAGGGTCAGTTTTCAGTTTTTGGGTTAAGGGGTATTTTTAGGGTTCAGGGTCAGTTTTCAGTTTCTGGGGTAAAGGGGTATTTTTAGGGTTCAGGGTCAGTTTTCAGTTTTTGGGTAAAGGGGTATTTGTAGGGTTCAGGGTCAGTTTTCAGTTTTTGGGTAAAGGGGTATTTTTAGGGTTCAGGGTCAGTTTTCAGTTTTTGGGGTAAAGGGGTATTTTTAGGGTTCAGGGTAAGTTTTCAGTTTTTGGGTAAAGGGGTATTTTTAGGGTTCAGGGTCAGTTTTCAGTTTTTGGGTAAAGGGGTATTTTTAGGATTCAGGGTCAGTTTAGGGTTTTTGGGGTACAGGGGTACTTTGTAAAAATAAAGTAAAATTACATTTAAATTACATTAATTAAATAAAATAAAATAAAATTCAATTATATTATAATATTTTAAATTAATTTATATTAAAAAAAATATTATATACTTACCAATACTTACGTTGTAATGGTATGCGTTATAAAGGTATATGCGTTGTAAAATCTTGCGTTGTAAATGTATGAGTTGTAAAAGTTTTTGTGTTGTAAAAGTTTTGATGTAATGGTAGGTGTTGTAAAAGTATGCGTTGTAACGTCATACATCCCTGGAGTGGGAATAGTAATTTTAACCCCTACGCTATCCAGCGCTTTCCCTACTGTTGCACCCACTGGAGTGGGAATAGTAAATTTTACCTCTACGCTATCCAACACTTCTGCTAATGTTGAACTCACTATAGTTGTTACAATAAATTTTAACCATTGTCTATGCTATGCTAAAATTTTTATATATGTTTATTTAATAATATGTTTTTATATATATATATATATATATATATATATATATATTATTTTTGGTGATATAATTTTTTTAATTATAGAAATTATTTATTAAAATTAAATTTTTAAAATAATTATTTCTAAGTTTATATTACATATATTTATTACTATATTAGTTTTAACTTAATTTTAAGACATTTAAAAAAATCGATATTTTGACAGTCTATATTTTTGTAAGTCGATATTTTGGAGTCGATATTTTGGTACTTACCTGTTTGTAGATAGGGAGTCGATATTTTGTCACTCGATATTTTTCACTCGATATTTGTGTATCTCGATATTTGTGACGTCGATATTATGTCAGTGATCCGTTGACCCCGATCATCAGTGGGCTAGATTCCACAGGCCGAGAGATCAGAAACAAAGCACCGCTAATCCATGGCCCACAACATCTCCTAGTATTCCATGGTTAGACCTCTATTGATTCTGGGAAACAAGCACTTTCTGAGGTAAACCTTATGCTAAAAAGGCAAGATATCCTGGGAGAACAGCTCACTGGGTCCCAAGAAGAGGCCTTTGTGCCCTCTCTCTCTCCCATTGCTGTAGGACGCCTTTGCTTCCTCCCTCCCCATCTGAGAGCGGCCTGACACCAAGGACCATTGCTGTACGAGGCCTTGCCGTTCCACCTCCTCGGTCTGAGAGCAGCCGAATACCAAGGACTGTACCGGTGCTGTAGGAGGACTTTGCAACATCCCTTCCCTTTCTGTGAGCATACGGACACCAAGGACAGTACCATTGCTGTAGGAGGCCTTTACAACCCACACCCTTAACTGAGTGTGGCCTGACACCAAAAGCTGTACCATTGCTTCAGGAGACCTTACCATCCCACCTCCTCTGACCCAACACAAGGGCCAAACCATTGCTAGTATGGTAGTAGGTCTTAAAGTTCACTGCCTTGTCTGAGAGTGATATGACACCAAGGACCTCCGTATTGCTGTATAAGTCGTAGCTTCCTCCCTCCCATTTCGGAGACCTCCGCGCCATCAAGGACTGAACCATTGTTGTAGAAGGTCTTTGCGACCTCCCTCACTGACTGAGAGCGTCCCAACACCAAGGGCCATACCATTGCAATAGGCGGCCTTTGCAACTTCCCTTCACTGACACAAAGTGTCATCTACATTCCTCCTCCCTGTCTGAGAGCAGCCTGACACCAAGGACTGTACCACTGATGTAGGAGGCCTTGAACCCATTGGTGGTGAAGGAGTTGTCCATCACAAACTCCAGCAACATCTCAGTTCCGGAAGAGGTGATTGGCTGGAACTGTCTGGTCCCACATGCTTTGCTGAGTAAGACTGGGGCTGTCTTATTGTTGCCATCGTAAATTGTGAGATAGTCAGAAGTGCAGTGTGGGGATGATTGGAGATCGAAGGCATCTAACAGCAGAAGAATCTGAGAAGACAGAACAGTAAATTAGACATGCGACCTCCAGTGTGTCTAGAACTTTCTATCCATAATTTCTTGTAAAATATCCTATTTTCACTTTTTGAAAGTTCTCCACAGACTAGATTCAGTCTGAGATTTTGCATTGACTCTTAGACAAAACCTGCACCCCTTTACCTCAACTCTTAAATTCAGTGACTGCTTCTCTTTACGGCCTCCCTCAGCACCTTCCTTCCAATTCAGTTGTGTGTTGAAGGACACATGACACCCTTATTGTCCCTGCACCTCCTGTCTTCTCTCGTTGTGCCTCTACTTGAAACCAAACCTCTGCTGAAGCTCAGGTATGTCTTGTGAAAATGTACACAGTATGGGGCCTCTTTATGAAAATTGTGGCACTGGGCAGCGCAACAAGGCGTATTGCTGCACTGCCCAACATCACAGGAAGAGGGCAGCAATACACCATATTTACCCACTATGGCACATTCCTGTCCTCTTCCCATGTGCTGGCGCCATTTTGTCAGCCTAGTGCAAACACAGGAAACCTTGCACTATGGTGCAAGGGTGCCTGTGTTGTAGGCAGGATTATTTTTTTTGCAGGCAGGGGTGCCTTCCCGCACAAAAACAATCATGAGAGGCTTTTTTCTCTTTTAATGTGTGCTATGGAATACAGCACACATAGAACGAGGAGACAATAAGGAGGAATAAAGATATTTTTCCCCGTTATGCCTTCTTTGGGAAGAGGTTAAATGCTGGCGCATTCCCAGTTTTAAAAGACCTTGTAAATCTGGGAATGCGTAAAAATCAATGGAAGTTGAGTGGGAACACCCACCACAACTCCCATGGAATACCCACCCAGGGCAGAGTAAGGTATCACAGCAATTTGCGCTGCACTGCGTTACTCCAGTTTTATGAAGCCACTCAGAGCCACACAAAGTGGCTTTGTGCGGCTTCTTGAATCTGTCATAGAGGATTGCGTTGTGCATTTGCCATATTGCGCAGTGCAAGCATGACACAAACCTCTCATAAATATGCCACTGGGTTATATGCCACTGGGTTCTTGATTGCCTGTGCTAAGCTGCGGCCTTCCACCGAGACTATGTACTTAAAGGACTAACCGGGAAGGTAAGCTTCGACACACATGGTAAAGTTGGCTCTTCATTAGTGTAGGCGCAAGACCTCTGGGGCAATGCCTCTGGATTATCAATAGCCTGTGTCATTCCTTTGAATCTGAGTGTTGCTCAACAGCAAACCACTGAAATGAAGAAGACTGCAGCCCTTCATAGTAAATCTCACAAAGGATTTCCACACTGGGAACAGATGGGCACATGCATCAACGATAATTGCATTCGCAAACGGTGCGAATCGCAATTTTCGGCCGTTTGCGAATGCAATTATCAAAATTGCAATGCATCATGTTTTTTGCAATTTTAGGAATCGCAACAATGTTGTGATTTCTAAAATTGCGATTGCATTTCAGAAATCGCAATTTCAGATTTCTGAAATGCAATGCATGATCATTTTAAAATTGCGAATTTTCAATTTGGAAGGGGTAAATTAGCATGAGGTTGAACCTCGTGCTAATTTACCGAAAACCTTCAAACATGCACAAAAATGCATTTTTGAAAGTTGCATTTTACACACGCACATGTCCTTGAGACATGTGTGTGTGTAAATTGCAGTTAAGTTTAATTTCAGGGGTGCAGGGAGGGGTTCTTTGGACCCCCCTGCACCCTTGAAATTGCATTTTCAATTTGCGATTCGCAAATTGAAAATTGCAAATTGTAAATGCCTTCCCATTGATTCCTATGGGCCTCTTGGCCCATAGGAATCAATGGGAAGGGTTTTCCTTAATTGCGATTCGCAAAATGTGAATCGCAATTAAAGAAAAATACCGAATCGCTAAAACAAATGCGAATTAATCATGCATTGCAGTTTGCGAATCCTTAATTGCGATTCCTTAATTTTCTATAGGGTCAGATTTGATTTAATTCAATACACACTAGACATCGTGGGATATACATCGGTATTTACCATATTCAAGATGACTGGTACATTTCTAAACTCATGAGGTTAGGTACGAGTGTGACTCAATTGTAAATTAGGAATGCAATAGAGTTCAATAATGAGGATTTTCTGTTCCCGGGCACACACACAACCGCACCCGGGCACTTCACAGGTCTTTAAAAGACCATTCACATATCTTGTTAGCGAGGCTTTGTTGGTTTGTTCTCACCCCTTCTGCTGGAAAAATTAGCCCTTCCCCCCAAAAAAATGTATTGCGCCTCTGCCCAGAAGTGATACGGGGGGAGAGAATGCCGGATGGGTATGACTACCCCAGGCTCCCACCAGGGGTCCTGATCAATGACCTGTGAAGGGAGAGTGCCAAATGCGGCGCTAAAGTCCGCCCTCTTAGTGTGCAGAGAGCAACCTGCGAAGCACTTTGTCAGTATTTTTCCGTTTATATTTATAAATACAGACGAAAGACTAAAAGTTTTCCATCTGCATTTATAAGTAAAAATCTGTTTAAACGGAAAACCGGGAGCCTTATTCATAAAATACAAAAACCAAAAGAGCGACATGGTGACGGTACCGGACAGTCTTTAGCTAAGGAGTCCTTTGTAGTATCAGAGTTGTAGCAGTGCGGAATGTCTGCTTTCCTATTCCGATTGATCCTTTCGATTCCCTAGGTAGCGGTTCAGGAACAGGGTTTTGAGTAGGCTTTTGAATTTTTTGATAGAGTTCCAGATTTTTGAAGCGTTTCCGGCGAAGGATCGATCCGCAGTGCTTTGTTTTCGAGTTTTTGGTGGGATGAGTAGGAAGGAGTTTGAGCTAATGAGGTTCCTGGCCTGACCGGCTTCTTTGAGTTTTTTTGCCAAATATTCAGGTTTGCCGGTATGTAGGGCTTTATGCGTGAGGCAGGCTGTTCTGAAGCTGATCCACATTTCGACTGGAAGCCACTTGAGTTTCCTGAGTGCAGGGGAAATGTGGTCGTATTTCTTGATGCCGGTGATCATTCTGGATGCCGCATGCAACGTTGTTTTGATGGGAGCCAGATGAAATTTAGTATTCCTGAGAGGACTGCATTCCCATAGTCCAGTCTTGACAACACCCAGGTTTGGGTGGCCTGTTTGAGGTCATTAGGCGGAATGAAAGGTTTTATTGTTGTAATCTTTCCCACTTGGTACACTCAGTTTCCCCCTCTCCTGCACCTCCTATTGGTCTTTCCCTCCTGAGTTTGCGAACATTCCACAGCGCACTTCAGGAGCTGCCCGGAACTTGTGGTGGTGAGAAAACTAATAAAGAAGAGTTCCATCCTTACATGTCTTTAGTCTTCATTATAACATCGGCGACGATTCACCGGGTGGGGACGGTTCACCACCACCCCCAACGCTTACTCCAGGTCAGCAGTTATATTCTACAACATACAAGTGAGTAATCCTCCTCACTTCCTCATCCTGCTCTACTTGCCTCGTCTCTTCGTCCAGCTTCGCTGTGCCTTGGAATGCAGCGTCCTCTTCTGCCTATTCAAAGTTTCCTCAAGTGGCCCATTTAACGCAGTTTGTGTGATCTTTGGCATGAATTATTGGAGCCTTGTAGCAGTAATCACAGAGTGAGGCGTTCTACTCCTTCTGCTGTCAGCTCTTGGGACAGAGGATTTTTCATTCATTGTGGAGCGAGCGTGTGTCCTTGACGTGTGTACTTTTCTGCAATCCCGCCTTCAGCGCACACGCCACACACAGGAGAACTCACCAGCCGTGGCGCCTGCCTCCATTGACGGATCTAACGTAGCGTGTGAGGCAGTTGGCTGTCATTGCTGCGCACGCGCACGCGCACTCGCTTAAGACGAGGACGTTCATTGAAGCGGCGGCGCCTGCATTTTTTTTTTTTGCAGAGTTTTATATAGCGCGAACTAGACCCGAACTGAATTAAAAATTTGCAAACATTTGTGACAAGAATTTTCAATTCTATTAAGGACAAGGAGGCGAGGATTATGCTTTCTCGATTTCTTTACTACAAACAGCAGCCAATAGGAACACAGTAAAGAAAAACGAAAAACTACAGCTCCCATGAGCACTTAGGTAACCATAGAGCACATATCACTATATAAAGAACCATAGAGGGTAAGACTTCCTCTTTCTTTGGTCAGTAAAGTAAACCAATAAGTCAATGAAAAAAGTCAATTCACATGGAACCGCAGAACAGCCTGGAGGAAACATCCGTAGGCAACAGGAGAACGATCATCAGGCGACCATGCAAGGAAACCAAGGAGCAGACGAACTGGAATAGGCAGAACTCCACAGGTCCAGAATCCAAAACGGAACCAAGGCAGGAGAAAAAACTGAAGGAGCTCACTTCTGGTCAGAACCTAAAAGAAAACCAGAGCCGTAATACACCATCCCAGTACCATAAGGATAAATACAAAGGGTAGGGAAACAGTGCAAGAAAACATGTCACAATGTCATATCAATGAGAAAAATACATGATACATGCAATAAAGCACATTTGGGTGGGATAATCCTCGCCTCCTTGTCCTTAATAGAATTGAAAATTCTTGTCACGAATGTTTGCAAATTTTTAATTCTATGGCAGGACAGGAGGCTCAGATTATGCTTGTTCAAAGCTGGTTCACCACCACAGAAGCAACATCCACAATGGGTTTGAAATAATACGTTTTAAACACAGTATCGGAAGACCAATCAGCGGCCTTCATAATGTCCATCAAACTCACACCAACAGTAAAAGCCTTAGAGGCCATGGCACCCCTAGCTGAATGAGCTCCGAAAATGGAGACATCAATTCCAGCCTCAGACATAAGCCAACGCACCCAACGGGCCAGGGTAGCCGGCGCCACAGGCCTGAAAGGCTTCTGCAAAGCAATCAGCAACTGACCAGACGAATCTGTGCGAAAAGGAGCAGTACTTACCTCATAATCCTTTATGCATTGGACCACACATAACTGTGGGTGCTGAGGAAAAGCAGGATATGTCACCGAAGACATGTTACTCTTGGTGCGCCGGGAAACCGTAAAAGTTACCCCGTCCGGAGAAAACGAACGCCCCGCGAGGTCCAACGCTCGCACATCCGAAATGCGTTTACAAGACACCAAACAAAGTAGCATCGTCAGCTTCGCTGAAAGTTGTTTACGAGACAAGGAAGTGTTGTGAGGCCAAGCCTCCAGAAAACGTAAGACAATGGAGACATCCCAAAGGGCCACATATTTTGGACAAGGCGGTTTTACCAGCCGAATGCCACGAAGCTATTTAGAAATCAAGGGATGCTCCCCAATAGGCTTCCCGTCAACAAAATCGTGGCCCGCAGAAACAGTGAGCGAAAATAATTAAATGTCCTATAAGCAGAACCAGAAGACGCTACGGAAGCAAGAAAATTAACCACTAAAGTAACATCCGCTGAAGCGGGATCCAAGTTCCGTTCAGAACACCAACCACTCCATCGTCGCCAAGCTGATGCATAACGCTTGTGCGTGTTGGGGGCCCAAGCCTCACCGATAAATCGTGTAGCATCTCCAGATAAGCCAGGGACTTTCCAGCGTTCCCCGAAAGGCGCCACGCCACCAGCCGGAGCTGACCCGACAGAACTAGAGGATGCGGGTGGAGAAGAGGATCTAACAACAAGTTCCACTTCTGTGGAAGCAGGAACGGCGTCGAGCAACTCATCTCCAGAAGATCCGGAAACCACGCCTGAGCCCTCCAAAGAGGAGCTATCAGAATGATCTACGACTGGAAGTGCTTTGCTCGTGCCAAGACTCGCGGAATCATCGCGAATGGGGGAAACGCATAGCAAAGTTGAAGGGGCCAAGTCTGGAGAAAGGCATCCGTGGCAAGAGCCTCCGGATCCGGACGCCAGCTGTAAAACCTTGGCAACTGGGCATTGAGGCGAGAGGCGAAAAGATCGATCCAAGGCCGACCCCAGAGGCGAGACAGGAGCCGAAAGATACGGGGATGAAGCCGCCAATCGCTGAAATCCTGCAGATGGCGAGAGTGCCAATCGGCCACCTGATTCTGGCGACCCGGGAGATACTCTGCAATAAGAGTGATCTTCCTCTGAAGGCAGAAGTGCCAGAAGTCCTTCGCAATCTCGGCCAAGAGCTTCGACCTCGTCCCTCCTAACTTGTTCACATATCGCACCGCAGAGATATTGTCCATACGGAGCAGAATGCAACAGCTGGTCGCCCGAGGAGCAAGGCTGCGGATCGCAAAAGATCCCGCCAGGAGCTCCAGACAATTGATGTGAAGATTCAGTTCTTCCTGTGACCAACGGCCGCCCGTTGTCACAGAACCGCACCGGGCTCCCCAGCCCCAAAGACTCGCATCCGACTCCAGCACCACATCCGGAGTTGAGCCGAACAGGGCTTTCCCGTTCCAAGCCTCCATGTGGTTGAGCCACCACATCATCTCCGACTTTGCGTCTGGCGACAGAGGAACAAGATCGGAATAGCGAAGACCCTTCTGCAAGTGCCGGATCTTGAGACGTTGCAGGGCCCGATAATGCAAGGGACCCGGAAAGATCGCTTGAATGGATGAAGCCAACAGTCCGACAATCCGAGCGATCGATCGTAAGGAGACACTCTGTTTGGACAACAGTAATGTCAATTCTCTCCTGATAGACCTGACCTTCTGGGAGGGCAAGAGCAGTTGACAAGAGACCGAGTCGACTAGGAAACCCAGGAACTCGATCGACTGAGAAGGAATTAAAAGAGACTTCTGAGGAGTTACTAGAAACCCTAGAGACTGCAACAGATCGACCGTCCAAACCAAATGGGTCTGCAGTTGGACAGGACACTGAGCCATCAACAAAATGTCGTCCAGATATACAATTAGACGCACCCCGCGCACCCTCAGCGATTCCAGGACAGGTCTCAGGAGCTTCGTGAAGCACCACGGAGCGGACGAGAGGCCGAACGGGAGAACCGCGGACTCGAACCACGTCCCCAACCATTGGAATTGAAGGAAACGGCGATGAGGCGGGAAGATGGGGATGGACAAGTAAGCGTCCTTCAAATCTAGGCGAACCATCCAGTCGTCTTTGCGAAGGAGATCCCTGAGAAGATGGATGCCCTCCATCTTGAAGTGGCGATAGACCACCCCGTTGTTGAACTCCTTGAGGTTGAGCACCAGGCGAGAACCTCCCCCTTTCTTTTCCACCAGGAACACATTGCTGACGAAGCCCTGCGGGTGCAGAGAAGCCCGCACAATGGCTCGCTTTGTCAGAAGCGACTCGATTTCCGCGG
Source organism: Lissotriton helveticus (assembly GCF_964261635.1). Lineage (NCBI taxonomy): Eukaryota > Metazoa > Chordata > Amphibia > Caudata > Salamandridae > Lissotriton > Lissotriton helveticus. The sequence goes on from NC_136062.1 coordinate 462,290,830, forward strand.
AGATGACGGCCTGATCTCGTTGGGAAAAAACAAGGGGAGAAGGGGCGAGAGGCTGATGGGGAGGATGGTAAAACTCTATGTGGTAACCTTGGACAGTCTGTAGCACCCAAGCATCGCTGGAGATTGTACGCCAATTGGGGAGGAAATATTGCACCCTTCCCCCAGGACAACTGAATCGTAAGGAATTAGGCTCACCTGTGTTTGCGAAATCTTGACGTCCTCCCTGCTGTCCGCCATAACCGCCTTTAGAGGCCTGCCCACGGCCTTTGCGGGAGGGGTAGAAATTGCTCTTGGGATAGGAAGACTGCTGACCTCTACCTTGTTGGGACTGATTGCCACGGTGTTGGCCTGAACCACGGCCGAACGAACGTCCCTGGGAGCGTCCGGCCCTGCCAAAAACCGGGCGGAACGCCCTACGTAGCTGAGATTGCGCCTTATCCAGGCCACTAAATGTAGAGACGAACTTCGTCAGCTCCTTAAGGAACGGTTGCCCAAACAAAAGACCCTGGGCAAGAGCCCCAGATTCCGAAGAAGCCAGTTCAGTTAAACGTGGGTCCATTTTAAGAAGAATAGAACGACGACGCTCCGTGGAAAGGGCACAATTCGCATTGCCCAGCTGGCAAATAGCCCGTTGGGCCCAACCAATCAGCTCATCCGGGTCGATGCCAGAAGCAGACCCCTGTGCCTGGTACCCCATGTCCAATAGCTTAGTGAGCGGACCAAGGAGATCTAACAATTTATCTTGGCATAGACGCCAGGACCTATCAATGCCCTTCTTGGGATCTTTTGTGAACTTCCGAAGATATGTAAGGATGGTGGGATCCACCTCAGGAGTCTCAGCGAGTTTGTCCGCCAAATCCGGGCGAGGACATTCGGACCGCATACGAGAACGCACTTCCTGGTCAAAGGAATCACGAATATGGGCTTGAACATACTCCGCGACTTCAGGAGCAGGGAGCCAAGACTTTGAATTAGGGTGGATTATGTCTGAAGGCTCAAAGGTAAGCACCGGAGGACGCGCCGAAGCGTCAACAAAATGCTCCTTCCTCGACTTTTTGGCAGGAGGAGCAGAGGGACCAGAAGAGGAGGATGAAGAAGAGGTCTCATCAGTATCTGGGGTAGAGGGCCGAGCCCTTTTAGAACCCTTGGAGCCTGACAAAGATTTGGCCAATTTAACAAAATCAGACGTGTGTGGATTCCCAGGGGACTTAGACGAGCGCTTAGCGGACGCAGAAGAAGGAATCCAGCCCTGCTCCTGTGCATAGTCCGTCAGGTGACGCTTCAATGGCCCAATGGCACGGACTAACGCAGTTTTAACAGAGTGTTGCACCCCTTGGTCAAGTGCATCGACCAAATTGTATTCAAAAGAGTCCTCAGGCTCTGCGTCGTAAGAAAATGAGTCCTCATCCTCATAACCAGCCATGACAACAAATGCGAGGCTGAAGAAAGGATAGCCGGACAATCAGCCCACACAGAAAAAAGGAACAGGACACAGAAGTGACCCAGTCAGGGGGAGTGACAACCCCTCAGCAAGCCAATAATGGAGAGTGACACACTCCCCACGGAAAAAAGTAGAAAGTGGAGGGACAGGCTTGCAGAAAGCCACTCTAGGCAAATGCCTCTACAAATTATCCAACCCCAACTCGAATTAAGTAAGGGTGTCAATTGGGGAACCCAGCGGCAGGCTGTGGGCACAGGCTGTGAAGAACGCCGCCTCTAGCGTGTCAAGAATCCGTGAGGCACACGGAAGTAAACAAAAGGGTCGTCGCGCATGCGCAGACGCCCGCCTGCCGGTAATGCTGAAAGAGAGAGCGGCGCGCGACTCAGACGCGCGACCGCTCTTGTTCCCCGTCCCACTCCACAAACGACGCGGGCTGCAAAGCGCCCGAGTCCAAAGAGAGAGGCGACCTCGCGCTCTCAACAAAAGCGGCGAACAGGCAAGCCGATAAGAAGCACAGCGCAAAGAGCACAGCAGCGGCAATGAGGACGCCGAAGACGGCGAAAGTACACCACGCTGCAAGCAGGCAAGCGGAAAGGACGCGCGCACAGCCAATATAACGCATGCAATGTCACAAGCACATTAATGAAAGAGTATAAAGGCAAAATGACTTAACTGGCTGCGAAGCAGCAAAGAAAGAGGAAGTCTTACCCTCTATGGTTCTTTATATAGTGATATGTGCTCTATGGTTACCTAAGTGCTCATGGGAGCTGTAGTTTTTCGTTTTTCTTTACTGTGTTCCTATTGGCTGCTGTTTGTAGTAAAGAAATCGAGAAAGCATAATCTGAGCCTCCTGTCCTGCCATAGAATCAGTTATCAGAGCGCTTTACATAGCACCAGTTACGTTACGTTACATGAGGACACGCATTCATTTAGTGCGCGTGAGGCATTTGACTGTCATTGCCGCGTCTGTACTCACTTCACACGAGGAAGTTTACGGAAGCGGGGGTGCCTGCTCATTATCATTACTAAATTGGGTGCCAGTTATCTCCATTTCCTTGTGATTCTGACTATACCATGTACTGGTGTTTGTGTGGTAACTGACGCCCTCCCTCAGTTGACGTTTCTTCAGCTGAGGAGATTGTTGTGCGTCTCCTCTCTTTCTCCACTAGGTGTCAGTGTGACTCCTCTGTTTCTCGCTACCGTCAGGATTCTTACAATACCGAAGATAACAGATTGAATCACCGATCTCTGCACAGTTTTCAACTGTCAAGTTGGTTTATCACCTCACTCCTGTGGCTAACAACTTGGCACGTTGTGTTCCAACAACCCTTTCTTCATTGGAGCCAAGCTTTGCTCAGTGGTTCACAAATCACAACTCCACGAGGTAATTTCCCTTGTGTGAGCCTCCTATGTGAAATTTCACCCAAAAGGAAAGCCGCTTCCTTTTTGCCTGCCTACTTCCATCCACACTGACAGGCACAGCTTTCCACGCACAACCAGCATTTCATAATCTACCCAAGCTGCCAGTTTTTCTCCTGTTGACCAGGCCCGGTTCTAGCGGGTGGGCTGGGTGGTCCAGGCCCACCCAAACATGAGCCTGGCTCACCCAAACAGATGCCTTGGCCCTCGCAGTGAGGGCTTGAAGACAGGCGCCATGTGGAAATGAAGGGGTGAAAAAATAAACAAAGCCTTCTTAACCTTTTCCGTACGACCGCGTTTCCCCCTCCGGTGCTGGGCCGTAATAGAAACGGGCGTGGTCATGACGGAACGGTTCCGTCATGAGCACAGCTCAACCGACGCTCATGACGGAACCGCTCCGTCATGAGCACCGAAGGGGTTAACATGTAAATGGTCAAGACCTGTGAAGTACTCGGTGGGACCGCGATAATCTCAAAGGCTGTCTGTGTGTATGTGCGCCCGGGCTGAGACAGCTTCCTGGGAGCACACACACACACACACACACAGACAGTCTTTGAGATTATCGCAGCCGCACCCGCACCCGAGTACTTCACAGGTCTTTAGAAGACCAGTTACATGTTAAGAAGGCTTTGTTTATTTTTTCACCCCTTCATCTCCACATGGCAAAGGCGACAAATCCTTTCTTTGACAATGATCATCTTTGCCTACTGTTGTGCTGCATAGATATTTCTTTTTCTATGCAGTGCAGGAGAAAATACGTTTTTTTATTCCTATTCACCTTTCCTGACCCATGCAGCTGCTTATCGATGAGGCTGTGACACAAAGTTTGACTAATGGAGTAGGTAAGAAAATGTGTTACTATTTCTTTTTTTTTAAAACTGCACCGGCCCAGCAGGACACATACTTTGTGTGTGCTTCATTTAAACAGTTTTTCATTATCATGGCCGGTGCAGGACAACAATAAGACAATACAAAATGCCCAGATAACGCTGGTGATTAATGATCCTGCTGGAGAGCAATCATTTGTCTGTAAGTAGTTTTTAAATGCAGATGAACTGTATTTTATGTGGATAGCTCAGTGGGTTACTGCCTTTGTCACAGAGATCCTTGTGTTACTTGCAGTTCAGAAGGTACAATCCTAACATAGGACAGTGACCAATGAAGTGTCACCATAGAGCTGCATACAAATATGAATGGTATAGTTAGAACTTCGCTTTTGTTTGTGTTTTGTGATATAGTTAGAACTTTCTCTGCCTTTCATTATTCTAATGTTGCTAAAATGAGTATGTTTGGGCAGATATACAGTTTTATCAGTAAAGCTGACCCCCATGGAGTACTCTTTAAATTCTAAGGTTGTGTTTTCCAGACCAAACCCTCTTAAAATACACTGCCCACCAGTATGGATGACGTGATTCATACACCTTGTAATCCTCATTGGCTTATGTGACATTCCCTGTAGACTGATTTACATACTTGTATGATTCATTGTCTCTGTATAATGTGTGCGTGATGTAAAGTACTGTGACACCCTACACTGATATGAGTAGCGCTGTACAACAAATGAAATGCATATGAGAGAGGGGCTGCGTAAAGATGAGGGGCACTGTTGAAGGGTGGCAGTGAGGGAATCCAAGGAGGAGTTCACGGGGCAGAGGGGGAGCTAGGGAGAGATGAGGGGCACTGTTGGAGGGTGGTAGTGAGGGAGTCTGAGGAGGTGGTCAAATGGTGGGGGAGCTACGGAGAGATGAGGGGCGCTGTGGAGTGTGGCAGTGAGGGAATCCGAGGAGGAGGGCACGGGTGGGGGTGGAGCTACAGAGAGATGAGGGGCACTGGTGGAGGGTGGCAGTGAGGGAATCCGAGGAGGAGGTTAATGGGGGGCTACAGGGAGATGAGGGGCACTGGTGGAGGGTTGCAGTGAGGGAGTCTGAGGGGAGGTCACAGGGTGGGGGCGAACTACGGAGTGATGAGGGGTGCTGGGGGAGGGTGGCCGTGAGGGACTCTGAGGAAGAGGTCATGGGGTAGAGGGGAAAAATAAATAAATGTAAAAACTACAGAGAGATGAAGGGCACTAGTGGAGGGTGACAGTGAGTGAGTCCGAGAAGGAGGTCATGAGGGGGAGGGGCTATGGGGAGATGACGGGCACTTGTGGCGTGTGGCAGTGAGGGAATCCGAGGAGGAGGTCAATAGGGGTGACCATGGAGGGATGAGGGGCACTGTTGGAAGGTGGTAGTAAAGGTATTTACGGAAAAAGAGGTTATTGGTGTGTCGCCAAAAAAGACTTTCGCATCAGCGCTAAAGCCGGCCCTGTCATGGCTTTTCCCGTTTTGTTTATTTAATTAGCAGTCGGGTCATAAGGGCTACTGTGGAACATACTTTAAAGTGTGTGCTAATTATATTTACTGCTATATTTAATGTTTTAAGTTTGAAGGTGATTTTACTAATGTTTTTACCGGGAAAAATGAAAGTGGAGCCCGATGGTGCCTGATATGGGGCTAGGGTCCAAGGTCATATGTGAGATAAGGTGCACTGGAGAGGAGTAGTGGATAATCAAGCCTGCAAGGGAGTGCGTTGCAGAGTCCGGGGTCAGGTGGAGGTAGTAATGAAGAGGGATTCTCACTGAAGGCTCGTTCAGAGGGAGCCCGAGATGTGTCACTTGCCTGATAGTCCCACCTCAGACACCTCCTCTTCCCATCAAAGGAACTTTTTCATGGAAAAAAGAGTGCGTTTCACTGGGCCTTGTAAGACTAAGAAGAGATAAAGGAGGGCCCTGAAGCAGGCCTGCCCAGACATATATGCGACAAATCGAGCACGCAGTGACCCACCCAAATGCCCCCTCGGCCCACCCAAATAAAAATTCCTGGAGCCGGGCCTGCTGTTGACACTGATGAGCACACTGTACCGCCTGTCATTTCACGCTGATGGGCACAGCTTTACATTGTTTCAATCACACTGATGAGCACAAGTATTTTCACCATTGTTCTTGCCTGTCTTTTCACGCTGACAGGCTCAGCTCTTCATAATTTCGCTGTTTTATCAGTGCTGTTCATCTACATTTGCTGTCCGTACAATGTTATTTTTGTGCTTTGTGGGCTTATCATGTAATTTTTAGTTATTACTATATACATACGGCACATATTCAAAGTGTTTATTACTAATAGTCTTTCCCTGTGTGCTGCTTTCCATACAAATGTACATTTTAACCTGTTTGTAACTAGTTTTCAACTGTTGATAGCATGGCAGCTGCTAACATGTCGCAACCTCCACCCTTCCTTAACTGCATGCGTGCGGGCGGAATTCCGCTCGTACGCTGAGATTTTTCAAAGCGCACTTTACGTGACGAGCTGGGCTCGTCATCAGCGTAGCAGGAGGCTACCTCATGACGAGCCCAGCTCGTCATCAGCGTCGAAGGGGTTAACCAAAGGGGAGAACCTGTACTGCCTTGGGAGCAATAGTTTGGTTTCCTAGAGTCCTACCTAATTGCTGTTGGTGTGGAGAAATTTTCAAATTTACGTAGACTACACACCCTGTTACACAACTTGGGCATTGAGGGACGTAAAGTTTACAATGATATTACGGTTAATACAGAGGGAGAAAATGAAAGTGATGATGATGATAATGTGTACTTGGTGGCCATAAACAAATTAGAAAAACACTTCAGCAAGAAAATAAATGTAGTGTTAGAAAGGCATAAGTTCTTTTCAAGGACACAGGAGAAATGTGAAAAGGTAAAACCATTCATTGCTGCATTAAAGGGTCTAGCTAACACATGTGAGTTTGAGTCTCTACAAGATTGCCTGATTAGAGACCAGTTGGTTAGATGCACCAACAATCCCAAGATACAGGAGAGGCTTCTTGTGGCCAACCCTGACCTCAGGAAGACATAGACATAGCGGTGGGGATTGAGTACCCAGCAGATTGCATGGTGGCAATGAAAGATGAAGGGCGTAAATCCACGGAGGTCAATGCCATAAGCAAACCTGATACTGTTAAAGGTAACAAAAATAAGCTGGCTAACACGTTACCTCCGGGAACCAAACTCAAGTGTTATAGATGTGGGAGCCCAACCCACCTTGCCAACAACCCCGTATGCCAAGCACGTTCTGTCATCTGCCACAAATGTGGGAAAATAGGACATTTGTCCAGGGTTTGTTATGATCAGCGCTCCATACCTGTGTCGTTGATCGTACCAGAATCGTCTCCTGATCCTAAATTGATCTTCCAACTTAAAGATACTAATGATACCGACAAATATCCATCTTGCAAGACCACCCTAGACAACAAACCTGTAACTGTCTTTGCAGATTCATGTTCCCCATACACTCTTGTTGTAGCCAATGTATTCTCCCAACTTTTTCCTTCATGGCAAACCATACAGCCCCTGACATCCAACCGGGAGGTTAAAATGGGGACCCCAAACCCTTATTGGGCTGACCATCCAGGAGATAGGCTTTAAAGGAAGGAACACTGTAGGCAAGATCTACATCACCCAAAAGGGATCTGATGTGTTGGGGTGGAAACATCAAAGGGAACTTGGGATCTAGTTAGATCCAAATAGTCCAGATTAGGTTCTTTTGGTAGATCCCTTAGTAGGGGGGATGGAGGTTTGTAACGATTTTCCTAAGGTATTTCCGGATGATTTAGGTTTACTTAAGGATTACCAGCACTCCATTAAGTTAAAATCTAATGCTAAGCCAATAGCACACAAGGCCAGACCCATATCACATTTAATGCATGCTCCTCTTCGCATGGAATTAGACAGATATTGTCTTTGGGGGTGATCGAACCACAAAAGCATCCAGTAAGGACGTCAGGCTATGTGTGGACCTCAGGGACCTTAATGAGAACATCTGGGTAGACAGGCACCCTCGTCCACGGATTCACGAGGTCCTTACCCTTATCAAACGTGAAAGTTGCTTCAGCGTTCTCAACCTATCCTCAGCCTATTACCAGATAAAGCTTCACCCTAACTCACGCTATCTAACCTCTTTTGTGGCACCTCTGGGAGCATTTCAATACCTTTGCATGCCTTTTGGATTGGCATCTGCTGCGGCTGCCTTCCAAAGGATCATGCAGCATGTTCTGAAAGACCTTCCCAGAACTCTCTGTTATCAAGATGATATACTAATCTACGGGAAGGATCAGGAGGAGCACAATATCACCCTCAGATTGGTGTTGAGCAACTTGGAAAAAGTTGGTCTCACTCTAAAAAAAGAGAAATGTTGCATTGGAGTGGGATCGGTTGAGTACCTTGGGCACAACATTTCTCAAGATGGTATTAAACCCAAAATGGACTTGGTGGAAGCAATTCGCGGCACTGTGGCTCCTAAATGTGTCCAAGATCTGAAATCATTTTTGGGCCTATCCGAATATTATTTCAAATTTGTAAGAACTTCTGCCTCTATAGTTGAACCATAACGTAATTTACTCAAATCCAGTACTTCTTTTGTGTTGTCTGATGACTGTCAACATGCCTTTGAATAGGTCAAGGAAAGCATCATTTCTCCCCCATCCCTGGGTAGGTTTGACCCCAGCAAACCCACGATCCTTTGCACAGACGCAAGCAATAAAGGGTTGGGAGCCTGTCTCACCCAAATGGTGGATGGGAAAGAACAGATTGTAGAATTTGCCTTTCGAGCTTTAAAGGGTGCCGAATTCAACTACTCGGTGGTGGAGAAAGAGGCACTTGTTTGCTTTTGGGCAATCAAACACTTTCGTTTTTTTCTGTGGGGCATTTAGTTTACTGTAAAGACAGACCACAAACCACTTATGTTTGCTTTCACCACTAAAGGGGCAAATAAAACCACCCCCAGAATTGACAGGTGGATCCTGGGACTTGAAGGCTACATTTTCAGTGTAAAGTACGTGCCAGGTTCTCAAAACACGGTTGCAGACTTTTTATCATGCCCTCCATCGGAGAGGGAAAGCAGTTCTGTTAGTTGTGAATGTGACAAGGTGATACTGCAACTTACTTGCTCGAATGAGGAGGAATGGGACGAGAGTATGCAAACTGATGCAGAAATAAGTTCTATCAAAGTGTTCATCAAAAATGGTTGGCCTGATGATAAAAGTAACATTCCAACAACCTTATGTAAATTCTGGGACGTAAGACATGAATTAAATATACAAGGAAACTTGGTTTTCAGAGGGAAAAAAGTGATTCCACCAGAGAATGTGAGAGAGAAGATTGTGGGACTAGCACACATAGGACATTTAGGGCACAGTCTTACCAAGAACAAAATCAGATTGAAATATTGGTGTCCAGGCATGGATATCATGACCGAAAATGTAGTGAAAACTTGTTTGGACTGTAGCCGCAGTGACAAAACTCACCAAACCCGCAAACCTCCTGTTTCCCCTATCGAAGTGCTTGATCGACCATGGTAAAAGTTAGCTTTGGACATAATAGGTCCACCCAACCTGAAAACATTGATTGAACGATTTATTTTGGTACTAGTTAACTATCACACACGTTGGGTGGTCTACAAATGTGTCCATCAAATCGACACAAGAGTTCTCTTACAGTTCTTAGAAAGTGTGTTCTTTGATGAAGGATTACCTGACACCCTCATAACAGACAAAGGAGTGCAGTTCACTTCGGACAGTATGAAAGAGTTTCTGTTTCACAGGGGCCTCACTCATCACAAATCTGCATTATATTGTCCCCGTGCAAATGGATTAGTAGAGCGGATCAACCGTTTGTTCAAAGAGTGTCTGCATAGGGCAGAAGTAATGCGGACACCAGCAAGTTCAGCTTTAATGGACACTATTTGAGCCTATCGCACCTCTCCCAATAATGTAACTGGGTATTCCCCGTTCATCTCTCTCAAAGGGAGGATCCCGAAAACAAAACGTACACCACCTGTATTGCCAAGGAAAGACACATGTAACAAAATCTCTAGTAGAGTAGGAGAACATCAAGCCAAATGCAAAGTGAGATATGATCAAACCAAACATGTCAAAAACCAAATGTTTAAAGAAGGAGAATTTGTCCGTGAGGACTTACCCAAAGCACGCAGGAAAGAAGCGTCTAGATTTTCGAATCCGTGCAGAATATCAATGGTTGGTAAAAATGTAATCCATCTTGATAACGGCCAAACATGGAGCATGAACAGAATCATCCCTCATGAACAAGGTGGTGATCTCGGCAACAGTAGGAATCTAGAGAGAGAATCAGAGACTCTCAGTCCCAGGAGATCTCAGAGAACATGAAGCTCACCCATGTGGGCCAGAGACTATTGTGTTAAGTGAGAGACACTGTTTCTTTGTCTTCCTGCAATCCCTTGCAGGCCTTGTTATTGAATTTGCATGGTTATTGTACTGCTTGTTTTTACCTTTTCTCTGTTTTCCTGTTCCTGCTCTTCATCTCTCTGCTTCCTCCTCTTCCTCCTTCCCCTCTCCTCCTTCCTCTCTACCGCCCTTTATTCCTTCGCCCTATGCAGGGAGGTGTGTTGGAATCTTTCCCACTTGGTACCTTCCGTTCCACCCTCTCCTGCACCTCCTATTGGTCTTTCCCTCCTGTGTTTGCGAACATTCCACAGAGCCCTCTGGGAGCTGCCTAGAGCCTGTGGTGGTGAGAAGACTAATAAAGAAGAGTTCCATCCGTACCTGTCGTTAGTCTTCATTATAACATTTATCTTGTTCAGAAGTTTGAGATTAAGGAAGGCGCTCTTGGCCAAGTTCTTGAAGTGTCCGGTCATGCTCAGTTTTGGGTCTAGAGTGATGCCTAAGGATTTGACAGAGTCTGCCAGTGTGAGGTTCCCTTTGAGCGCATCGACGGCCTTTAGCCATTCAGCAATTTGGGTTTCTTCTTCTCTATTCAAAATGAGGAGAGTCTCGGTCCTGTCAGGGTTTAGTTTGAAGTGGTTGCATGACAGCCAGTGTTGTACATCTCTCAGTACTTCATTGAGTCTTTGAATGTCTCTGAGGGAGGTGGTTTCCAGATATATCTGAGTGTCGGCAGCATAGAGATGGAAACGAATGTTGGCTGTTTTGAGTAGTTTAGTGAGAGGTTCCATGTAGATGTTAAAGAGTTGCGGGGGTAGTACTGAGCCTTGAGGTACTCCCTTGTTGACTGGATGGAGGTCAGAGGTGAAGGTTTTTATTTTAATTTTTTGAGTGCGATTGTGCAGGAAGGAGGAGAACCACTGGAGGACCGGTTCACCAAGACCGGCTCTTTCTTGGAGCGCCCTGAGGATAAGATTGTGATCTACCGTATCGAATGCTGCCGAGAGGTCGAGGAGAATGAGGAGGCAGCATTGGTCAGAGTCAAGTGATTTATGGATATCGTCAATGATGTTGATGTTGAGGATTGCGGTTTCAGTGCTACAGCCTTTTCTGAAGCCAGATTGATGGGAGTCCAGGAGGTTGATGTTGTCCAGGTGTTGGGTTAGTTGTTGGAGTACGCATTTTTCTATGATTTTGGATAGAAGGGGAGGTTAGAGACAGGTCTGTAGTTATCCAGCTCCGTTGTGTTGATGCCGGGTTTTTTCAGCAAGGGAGTGACTTGTCCCACTTTAAGGCAGTCTGGAATGACTCCATTTTTCAAGGAGCTATTTATGATCGTGCACCAAAGCGGTGCTTTGGAGCGCAACAAGTTTTTTAGTCAGTAGGGGTAGAATGGGATCTAGAATATGGGCTGAGGGTTTGGAGGTGGCGATCAGTGTGATTATCTCCGATTCTTGCATGGGGCGGAAGCTTAGCCATGAGTTGGTAAAGGGACAGGGAGAGTTATCGAGCGTCCCAGACTTGAAGCTCTTAATAGGGTGCATATTGATGATGTCAAGTGAGAGTTCGGTTTTCCTGATCTTATCATTGAAGAAGTTGGCAAATTTGTCGCATAGTTCTTTGGATGCCTGTATAGAAGAGGTCACAGGCTTGGAGGTTTGTTGCCTTATGATATTTTAGAGCTCTTTGGGTCTATCTATTTTTTGCGCTGTCCCACGCAGAGCGGAAGAAGGAAGATTTCTTGTTTTTGATGTGGTTATTCTACTTCCTGCGAGCTGATTTGAGTTATTCGAGGAGGATGGAGGTAGGCGTTATTCCTCCAGCTTCTTTCTTTGGCTCTTAGTTTTCTCCTTTCAGTATTGAGGTCAGAGTTGAATGACCTGGACGGGATGACTCTTTTTTTTTTCCGGCTTTGAAGGCGATAGCTAATCAACCATCACCACTAGCTTTGCGTTGTAGTGCTCGGTGAGTTCGCTTGTGGAGAGGTGGTCGTTGGAGCTGGGAAGACGCCAACGTATCGTTTTGTTAAGGACTGCTATGGGAACCTAGGAGAGGTTTCTGGTCCATTTGGGGGGGTTTTGAGTAGGTGTTTGAGATAGAATTTGTTGGTTGATATGAAATAAGATCATGTGGTGGTCTGACCAGTCCACGGGGAATATGTGGTTGATTGTAACTGCGTCTCGTTGAGCGATGATGGCATCCAGGATCACTCCTTTGTAGTGCGTCTCCTCTGTGCAATGTTGGGTTAAATTGTTGTCACAAAGCAGATTGGATAGCGTTTGAATAAGCGGGTTGTTGGTTTCATTCCACCATGGGTTAAGGTACCCAAGAATTAGATTGTTGGCATCTCCTAGTGCACAGTCAGCGATCAGGTTAGATAAGTGTTCCCCAAATGCGGAGGTGTTGCCTGTTGGATGATAAAGAAGGTGACAGAGCGAAGTTCCATTATATTTGGTCTTCATGTTGGCTGTAAGACATTTTAAAGGAGTTGTATTTGCAAGATTCTATTTCCTTGATGGCAATGTTGTCTTTATGAATGATAGCTACTCGTCCCCCTTGTTGGTCTTTTCTTTCTTTGTTAATAATGGAAAAGCCTGGTGGTACAAGCATGTCTAGGCAAGGAGAGGAAAGTTTGTTGAGCCAGGTCTCCGTGATGAAAGCAATGCCAATGTTTTGCGAGAGTATAGCTTCTGCTAATTCAGTTGCATGCATAGACGCCGAACTGCAGTTGATGAGCAAGCAGTTTGTGGGGAGCTCTTTGGTGTTTGTGTTCTTTATTTCCTTGGTCACCCTAGGTAGGAAGGTGAGGAAGGGCGGTCTAGGAGGTTTTGTGCAAGGAAGGTCTTTCCGGAAGCCAGTGATCAATTGGATCTTGGATTTAGGGGAGTCAGTGGGAGGTGCATCATATGAGGAGGCTAGATCAGCCGCTTCTTTGTCAGACACTGCCGCTGTGGGTCTGGTGGGTCTTCTGGACAGAGGCTCGATATTGGTATTTTAGCGTCTCTGGGCCCTAGTGGGTATGTCTGTGTTTCCTTGGGAATTTAGAGGCCGGGCTTCCATATCCGTTCTTGAGAGTCTCTGTACCCGGGTCACGGGGGATGCTATGGGCCGGGTAGGGCACTTATGGTGCTTGGTGTTTGGGGGGAAGGGTATCCAGGGCGAGGATTGTTGAGGTCTGCGGATCTTATCTAGATTGGAGAAGATTTCGGTCAAGCCCTGGGCAATCAAGTCTATCTGGCTTTCTAGAGAAGCGAGACGCTGCGCCATGCAGTCAAGAGTACGGGTGGAGGAAATTTGGGAGGAGTCACCCTGAGTGGTACAGGTCGAGTTTATGACATGTTGTCTATGGCTCCGTGTGAGGGACCTATGGTCATCTTTTGTGATCTTGGGGGGGTGTATTGGGAAAAAAAATGAATTCGAATTTCTGAGATCTGGTTGAGAGCTAGTGTGATTAAATGTCGGCAGATCGTGGTTGTGGGAATGAGGTGGGTGGTTCCAATTAGGACGTGGATTTCAGTTTTCTTTATAGAGATGGAGGGCACGCTTTGTGGAGGTGCTGTATTGAGAGATGACTTCTGGGAGGGGTGGCGGGGTGAGGGGTGGGATGTAGGTAGTTTGTGTTTCCTGTTTGGGCTGGGTGGCTGTAAGTGGGAGGTGGGATGGGTCAGGTCGAGGCAGGTGGGGGAGAGTAGAACGGAGTATGGGGAAGTGGGAGTTGAAAGCCTCAAGGTACCCGTTGTTAGCTTGAATAAGGATAGTGCCGTTTGTGTAGATGGTTACGGATGTGATCCCTCTCATTGACGAACAATTAGGGAGCGAGTAAGTTAGTTTACAGCTATATGGGGTGGTTGTGGTTTTGGAGATGTAGAGTTGTGATCTGAGAGTGGTGATCCAGTCTTCTGGTCTCTCAGTGTGAAAGATTAAGTCCATCTTAATCAGAAATTTGGAGGAGCAATGGTATATGTCAGTAAATATGGTTTCTCTGTACTGTCTGGTCAGTTTCTGCTTGAAATTCCATCTCGCTTTGGGAGAGAGGTTGGGGGAAGTTGATAGTGTATGCGTACGCGCTGTGAGGTTTCATGTGGGTCGGTAGAGTTTGGTTGGGTGGAGCTGGCATGTCTGGAGCCATTGTGAGAGTTCAACAGGGAGGGGGACTGTGCGACTGGGGATTGTTAAGGAAGTTGGTGAGATAGGACAGGTCAGTAGAGCGTGAGTGGAAAGTAGGTGCCAAAAGGGAGGTAACAGTAATCAGTGTCAGTGAGCAGGAGATTAGGTTAATGTGACTAAGTTGTAGCCTTTTTATTGTTGTCTTCAGATCGTCAAGGCTCGAGGTTTGGCCATCTTAGGTCCAGGCAAGGACTGATGGGAGATTGTGGCTCCGTGCAGGACAACGGGCTACTATCACTATCTTCAATTCGTTAGGGGCAGTAGGTCCTAGATATCCCATTAAAGGGAGACCTTGTCGCTGTTCTCTAGCACAGATGGGAGCCTCTTCTCTGTGGTTTGGTGTTAGATCTCTCTCCAAGATATAATTTTTCATATGATTGCCTATTTTGCAGCCAAGAAAATTAAGTCTGGGAAGATGTCAGAAGTTCTTGGGAGCAAACCTCTTATACAGCCGGGATTCCTATGTGATGTCAAAAGTCTTGTAAAGTGCTCCTCTACTTTGTTGTTTCTCTTCTTTTCTAGGTTCCACCTGGTGGGAGCGATGTAGTATAGGTCAGACCGCCATTTTGATGTCAGGCATCAATGTCGTGACTGGGTGCTCCCAATTATGGAGACAGCCTGCCTGTGGATCTTTGGATCTGGCTCTGCTTGCCTTTTATTATCCATTGGCTTTTATTCAGGATCTTGAGCTCCGTAGTGGGCATCGATTAGGGTGGATTTCGCAGGTATTCGACCAGTGGGGGAATGATTGCGTGGGTCCGGCCGCCATTTTGGTGTCAGGCGTCAGGCAGCTAGAACGGTGTTCCCACTGCCGAGAAGCCAGCCTGTTTCGTTTTAGTCCTGACTCCGCTTGGATTTGGAATGTTAGTGGGTTTTGTTTCCGGTCTGGTGATCCGTGGAGTGGGCCACTTTATATCGTTTTTGTGGGTCTCGCCTCGAAGGAGAATGCTAGTGCGGGACCGGCCGCCATTTTGGTGTTGGGCTTAAGGAAGGGTGGCTGGGGCGCCGGTTGTTGAGATAGCGCTTGTCATTTCGGATCCGTTTGGTAATCGGATTCCAGGGGGTTTGAGAATTAGGATCCGATGCAGTGCGTGGATTTAATCCGCTTGTTTGCATGGGAGCTCACTCGGTGCGATAAGGATTGCCGCCATTTTGGAGTCAGGCATGGAGACTGTGGCTCCCGTTGCTGGAACAGCGCCTCTGTTGGGTTTAGTTCCAGATTCCTCGTGGGTTCATCTGAGAGCTCCTTCACGCCTCCCATGTACTGGTGAGTGGACCACTTCTATATGTTTCAGGGGAGTTGCTCCCCAATCCTGGTGGCAGTGCGGATGCCTCTGATGGGGGGGGGGGGCTTCTCACTCCGTTTTGTATGGAGTTTTACAGCATTAATTATTAAATACAAGAGTGGTCCTGTTGGGTCAGACAAATTGCTTTGTAAAAGCTAATCAAATGAAAGACATACGTATAGAAGCTCTCTGAAACACATTTGAAGTGAAAAAATGAACCTTCGCGCAGAATTAATAATTGATTTCTTAAGAATGATTTGCATTGTATTTATATTTGAATTCAAACACGTTACATTGGAATTAATTCATTCAACAATGCTATGAGGTATTTTGTAAAAAGACTGTCGAACACAAGTGAAAATCATGTGACAATTGGTGACAAGTGATCAGTGCTTGAAACAATGTACAGTGAGATACAAAATTCATATATACAATTATGTACAGGGGTAAAGTTGGTCAGAATATATTTCACGTCGGAGGACACCTAGCATTTATTTCAAGGATCCTGGAGTTTTCTGAACCATTGGTGGGCGTCGACGTTTCGACCCTGTTGCGCCCCAGTTGGTGGTCGCGTCGGGTCTTTATCAAGACTGGAGGGGAGGGGGTAGACAGTGTGAAATTCAGGAGGGAGTTCCTCTGCATGATCTTGAGCCAGCCGGTCAAGTCCTGATATCGCAGAAGTCGAGCGAGGTCTCTGCTCTCTGGAAACGACTGTGAATGACGATAGCGTACACGGCTGAAATGTCCGTTGCTCAAGTACAGTTTTACAGCATTAGTTTTATCAGGCAGAGCTGTCTATCGTGCCTTTCTGGCGCCGGGTGTTGGGGACTTGTTGGGACTCTTCCGGGTTCAAGTGTGGATATCCAAGACCTTTGGTTGTTCTCCCCCTCCGTAGGCGAGGGTACCGAGGAGCGAATCTACGGTCCTGGTGACGGTATCTTAGCGTGGTTTATGGGATATCCTCTTGGTGAGTCCGTTGATCTCCGAAGCGGTGGTGGGGGGGCGACCAGGATTTACATTAGAAGTGATCCTTTGCCCCAAGAGCTCGCTCTCAGACCTCTCCCCCAGCGGCCATCTTCTGACCTCACCATCTGTTCTAACCCACTTCTGACGCGCACACTGGATCTCAACCTTAAATCCCACAGTTCAATGTGAACATACTTCCTTGTGTGCATTATACCTTTACCTCTGCAGTGCTTACAAGTAATGATGGGATGTGAAAGCCCTATCAGGATTTTACATCTAAACACCCTGGCAGACACTAGATTACAGTGTGCAACCCGAAAGAATTACATAAATGCATAAATATATTGTTTAATATATATTGAAGTATTAAATGTATTTCAAACAATCTATTGTGTTCTATTTGATTATTCCAGTAATTAAACTCTATTTTTAGGTCTCGCCTACGCAGCGCACATGCGCTACAAAGGCAAAAACACCTTTTGGGATCACTTTGGCTTTTCAGCCAAACACGTGCACGCATTCTATTGCCTTCAATGGCAACGTGTGCACCTCTGGAGATTCACTTGCGGGAGCAAGCGCCGCAATATGGTAGCAATTATCGCTCCCGCAAGTGAATCGCGCAGGCCACCCCCCCCTGCTGCAGCATGAGCTCTTGTTTATTAATCCCTCTGCAGCAAGACTGGCATTGGAGAGATTTTCAAGGCCACCAGTGGCGGTGACTGGCACCAGCAGTCAGATAGCCCCAGGGCCCGTCAACTTCTCGCATCTCTTCCTGACTTCCTCATTCAACTGGACTGTCAAGCTGTGGACGACAAAGGTGAGGCGTCCAGGGCCGAAAGCTCGCAGAGTGGACATTTGTCTTTCATTACCGCAAACGTGAATGTTCAGGTTTAATCGGAGCCAGATTTGTTAACATTTTTGGTCGCTTCAGATGTTATGTGCTGGCCGGAGAGCTTTGAAGCCGTAAAAACGTTGTTTCCATTCTTGGCCCAGTTACATTTTTCACCAGTCGCAAAATTTACATAGGGTGGGCCCGAGTATTATTTTAAGAAAGCATTCTGAAGAGCACGGGACGAAAAGTCGGGGATCATTTTTTGAGAAGTGATATATATCCTTGTTGGGCGAGTTAAATAAAAGATGCTGTTAAATGTTATACATGGACACATGTACACAAAGGAATGCACAATCATTGGCCCCGGTTTGGCTTTGTCTAATGAGGGTGTGTGTGCTGTTTTAGCTTCATAGACGAGCTGAGGCGGTGAGCGGTTCCTGCTGAGCACGGCACGCCGGGAAGCCAACTAGGCTGTTCTCTGACACTGCAGCTGCATGCAGTGCTCGCACAGAGGGTGTGCTCCTGTCTTCGGTCCCCACGAGCCCGATAGACTCCTCCAGGCTGTTGTAGGCTCCGCTCGTGGTGGATTGTGGTCCCTGTAGTTTCTCCCTACTCAGCTCCGTATTTTTTAATCAGTGCCATAGCAACAATGATGCAAGCTCGTATTCACCAGCTGATCCCGCTCCGTGTACCTTCCCTCCCTGACTTTGCCTGTCCTCGGCCCTGCCGCCGCCAAAACGCTTTGACTGGACCATCTGTGGTGATGTGGTGCACAGGGGCACAGTCCGGAAGTGGGGTGGGAAAGCGAGGCGTGCAACTGTGGATTATGTTGTTCACTAGAGATGTAGTGAGGCGTGGGGCATCTCACACCGTCACGCTATGCCCACGTTGTCTCCATCACCTCCCCCTTCTCCTTTTCCCACGACTTTCTTCATCTGCCTGTCTTCTGTCGTAGTGTATATAAAGCCGACAATCTTTTCGTTCGTTTCTTTGTCTTATGTGTTTCTGTTGCTTTCTATTTAGACCCCTTTCCCCTCACCCGTTGCTCTCTTGATCCACTGTCCGCCCCCCACCACACTTCTTTCTTAGTGTCAGTCCCTCAATGTAGGAGTGTCTG
Source organism: Lissotriton helveticus (assembly GCF_964261635.1). Classification (NCBI taxonomy): domain Eukaryota; kingdom Metazoa; phylum Chordata; class Amphibia; order Caudata; family Salamandridae; genus Lissotriton; species Lissotriton helveticus. The sequence continues at coordinate 462,309,282 of NC_136062.1, forward strand.
TCTCTTTGCTATACATCTGTTCTTCTTTCTTCCTAACTTGGCATTTCTCTCACAAGTACCTCTTTATCTCTCTTTCTTCCTTGCTTCACGTCTACACATATGGTTCAGTAGGGGTAGAGCTACTCCCCCCCCTCCCCCTGAGGAAAATAGAATTTTGCCCTGTCATGTATCCCTACGTGTTCCCCATCGTATGTTATATGTGCATGATTAATATGCATATTTACCCCCTTGACCGAATAAAGACGCATTTATAGTTGTGTCCAACGTTAGTATGCCAGTTATCCAGTCCCCCTGAAAGCAACAAGTATTAGGCCTATGTTGCCAACGTCTTTACATTGTGCACGTTAAATCATCGAGTTGTCCCCGTTTCTAGGCCTCACAGAGCCCGGACACCAGATTCGAGCCTCAAGTCTCCTGAAACCACTCCGAGGAGCGATGTAGCCCCTCCCGCATCCCTGACCCTTCACTTACTTTCTGCCAACCAGCGCGGTGCCCGGCCTGGCCTGCCTGCCTGTCTGCCAAGAATATGTTATGCCTCTAGTTATCAGTTCAGCTCCCCGGCTTCGCATTCCTAGCTAACGAACCGCATAAACATCTTCATCTATAGTCTAGTCTTCCTGTCTCCATGCAAGAGAATTACTGAATTAATGTCCATAGAAGATTCCTAGCACACGCAATACATTAGGAAATATATGCATGCACCAGCCTTAGTGACAAGTAGCCTTTACCCTGATGACTTTTAGATTCTATCAACATGTACTCCAAACACGAGATATCAGATATGCTATAGGTACAGGTCGTCCTGACATCCCAGACTCTAGTCTCCTCTTCTAGTGCCAGAAGTCAGAGCCCCCAGCTCTCCCCAGTTACACGTCATGGCCCGTTTGCGCGCACCAGTAGGTTAAAGGTTCCAGCTGCCCAGGTAGCCCCCTCCATGTATCCACCCATTTATGACACTTCTGTGACGTTTACATCACATGTCTCCGTGCACGCCCTGTGCACGCCTTCTTTTCACGCCCATATGTTCTTATCTTCCGTTTGTCACTTGTTACGCCTACTGTATTCAATGCAATTGTACTGTTTTACTATACATACTGTATGATGTTAATGAGATGCTGCAGCTGCCATTCCCCCTTTCCTTGTGTCTGTCCCTTCCGGAACCTTTGCCGGTGATGGAACCCGATGGTCCATTGGCTCGAGCCATCTAATTAAAGCCAATATGACTCAGATACCCCGGATTCTGCCTCTTATTTATTGAGCTATCCTTTTTAGTTAATGCATAGAAAAATAGTACCGGTAATTATTTATTTATTTACCACATAAATGGCGCCCGAATAGGGACGAGCCCCTTCCCCACGCGCCGGCGATGTAACGCAGGCCCCCTGACCCTTCTACAGCCGTGACGGACCCCTACTGTGCACGTGCAGATATTTCTGCTTCAAGTCTCCCTCAGGCCCACGGAGGAGACGGAGACTGCGGTCCGGCATCCAGACGAGGCGGTGAGGAAGGCGGATCGTCCCGACCAGAGCCCAAGCCGAGAGAGCAAGGTCCGAGGTATCCGGAGGCCCACCTGTTTCCGAAGCCCGAAGCCCGAGGCGCATGCGTAGTGCGTAGCAGTAACCAGACGTTATAGCTGTCCAGTCCAGTCCGAGGCCTTCAGTTTTGCTTCCCGGTGAGTACCGTTGCTGGGACGTATCTAGACGGGTTCATTAATTTGTGCCCGGTCCGACGGGTTTGGGTACACAAATCCGGTCCGACGTGTTCACTTAGGTGGATACGGTATGACGTGTCTCTTTAGGAGACCGGTATGTTCTGTACTGTTTTAGCAGTGCATCCAGTAATTCTAGTAAGTCTGTTCTCGAGAAATTCAAGTATTATGTTTTCAATGTATTAGGTAGTATCTGTTCGAACTGTTATTAATGTATTTTTGATGTCGTGGTATGAATGATTGTTTTGCTGTTCATTACTGTGTTCATTGTGTATTGTGTTCAAGTTCAAGTACTGTTCAAATATGCCGCTGTTTTCTAAGTTACGTCAGATAAAAACCAGAAAAGGGTTACTCGAAGAATCAGTTCCTGTCCCTCCTAGGGACAGTCCTGGACATTTCATGTATCATAAACATGGCTTAGATGCCATACTGTATCTAGATTTATGGGTGGACTACACCAAGGATCTCGAAGAGAAATATAGATGGCCTGTTTCAGGAACTTGGGATGCCGAGTGCATCATGAGAGTAGAAGAAGCATTATGGAAAAAGAAAGCCAGACAATCCCAGAAAGATGCCATAGAATTATGGCGTAAAGAATCCCATAAAAGAACAGAGAAAGAATTCAGAAAAGCAGAATTAAGTAGGGAATCCTCAGAAAAAGCCCAAGAAAGTGAATTATTAGAAGAAGGTGAACGAGTTAGAGCAGAACAGTCAGACAGACAAAGAAATGCCCTTATTAAAGGTATGTATCCCCTTCTCGCCGAGGGTTTGCCGAAGGCGACCCCGGAAGCACTCTGTAATCTACCACCACCATTGGTCCCGACTAAGCTGCGTCATACACCGACTGCAGCTGAAATTTTCCTTTCTTCCTATTTAGACGACACTGTCCCAGAATATGCTAATACGAATCCTACTCCGCCAGTTCAACTTCCACCTCCTGTTAATAATGAAATTACTGTGCCTCGAGCCGTGGGTCCCGGGAATCCTGTCCATGTGCCAGTACCCCAGGACCAACCCACATTACGTACTCCTACTTTGCCAGTCACATTACCAGCAGCCGCACATTCAGTATTAACTGATGATTCTAGTTCAGGAGGAGCAGGGGGAGGTATTCCTATCACCCCGCCTCAAACAAAGCGCCTGACGCTGAGAGACGCAGCATTACAGCGTACGCCAAAAGTGGCCACGTACGGAGCACTCAAAAAGTACCTTACTGATTGTAGATATGACCCAGTGCCAGGTGAAGATCACATGATATTGTACTCCGTACGTTTACGACGAGTTGCAAACTTTTTGATTACCATATCCGATATGAAAGAACATTTAGACAGAATATATCATTTCATCCGAACAGGGGAGAAACCGGAAAGTATTCACGAAGCCATGGCACATAGGAAAGTCGAGACTCAAGGCATGATTTTGCAATTTCTAATAAATTGTTTAATAAGAGAACAGGATCGTCCTGATAAAAATCCAGAAGAGATGAAAGTCCTGACAAGATGGAGTGACAATATAGCAGACGGAAAACACAAGACACAAAATAGTATAGAAACTATGTACAGAAAGATTCGTAAAGAAATTGTAGGCATACACGAGAGGGAGAAAGCAAGGATAATAGCCGAGAAAGAGAACGACTCTTCAGACGAAGATGTAGACAACGAGAATCCCACCAGAATAGCGTATGTAGGTAGGACGAGACCTTCTGATAGACACACACGCCTAGACTACAAGAAAGTTTTTCCTCCTCCCGTACCAGAACAGTGTTCCCTTGAACAATTATTCCAGGCTACCGATAAAGTTCTGAAACTACGAATAGGTTACAATGAGCTTAGTACCATGCATGAACAAGAACTAGCCCGATCAGCAGTTCGATGGACTAGTGATTCTACCACGTATTCAGACGAAGTAGTGGCTCAAATGTTTCTGAAACTGCCCCCAGCCGAGCAGCGACTGGTGGGTATGTACATGATCCAGCACCTCATTACACTGTATGAGAGTCAGCATTCTGATCCAGGTCCTTGATATAATGTACTGAACGAGTTACTCCTAAACAGATGGAAAGGTCTAGGTACTGATTTGATTAGTGTCATTTTAGAACAGCGCCACAAATACAGAACGTTCCTGACTCCGCATTTTGTTCCTGTTTCACCCCCATTCTACATAGATAGACAGAATCCGTTGCGAGAAGTGCATCCTGTTAAGGGAACGGGGGGTGAGCTCGAACGAGTATTTGTTTACACCCCTATAACGAAAATAGAACTACTCGAAATGAAAAAGTTAGTGCCCTGTCACGATAAAGATCCAGCAGGGTTCCACCGAGAGTTAAAAGACATGCTCCGTATGGGAGAATACACGTATCCCTTTATCATCAAAATGTTAAAGGTCCTGTTGCCCGCGGGCATATATGAAAAACTTAAAGAAAAAGAATGGGAGGTGGGAGAGAAAAAGATTGACTGGACCGCGTTAGAGAACGAAGATAACACACGAGTCCCAGGTACTGGTCTTGGGGATAAAGCCAAAGAATTGCCCGAATTGTTAATACAAGTCTTGCCAAGATTACTAGCCACGAAAAAGGAAGATTGGGATGCCATCTCAGCCTGTAAACAGAAGCAAGACGAAGACACTAGTGATTTTTATTCCAGATTTGAGAAATGTTTCATTATTAATAGCGGTTTGAAAACAAGTAGTGAGTCGTATCCACATCTTTTTGTTACCAAACTAGTTGAGAATTCTTTACCACAAGTTAAAAATCGAGTATTAAAAGTCGAGAGTACCTGGCAAGCAAATACCCCGTCCCAAATGCTCCAGATGTTACAGTATCACCAGAACCGTATCAGGGAAGAGCAAGAACACGAAAGGAGACGTATGAAAGATACGAAAATGAAAGTACTAGTTGCACAGTCTGTTCCATCAGATAGTCAGAAGAGGGGTACGAATCAAACTAGTCATTCTGCAGCTCCCGTCAAAGGGACATGCAATTACTGTAAACAGCCAGGTCATTATATAAACGAATGTGCAGTTCTGAAACACAACATAGCTACTGGTAAGACGAAAGAGAGACCGCGTCCTCCTAGACAGGAACATGTTCCGCAGAATTCGCAACCACCGCAGAACGCACAACAGACAGTTACAGTACCGCAGCCTATAGCTGCCACACAACACGTTACACAACAGATGTACCAGTACGCACAGTCAGATTATCCAGAATATCAGCAGTATTCATGAAACAGCCTAGAGAGGGAGGTTGGCTTGCCTCTCATCGAGGTTCCTGTAGATCAAGAGGGTCCCTATGTACACAGTCAAGTATTAGGGTAAGACAGAAAGTTTCTGATTGATACAGGGGCAAGTAGGACTACCATCAGTCATGACGAGGTTCCAGGGGCTCCACTCTCAGGCTCAAGAAATGTTTCCCTGGGATTTTCAGGAAAGCCTATTGTTAATGAAATATCGAAACCAGTTTCCCTAGAAGTTGGTCCATTGTCCCGAACTACAGACTTGTTACTTACGAAATCATGTCCAGAAAATTTACTTGGTATTAAAACATTGAAAGAATTAGGAGCTGTAATATGCTGTTCTCCGGAAGGAGTGAGATTGCTTTTACGTGATTTTAAAGGTCATTATGTGTTACGTGATTTTGATCCAAGACTACTGAATGTACCACAGCATTTATGGGCGCAAGGTCCAACTGATGTAGGTTGTATGCACATTACACCATATCGTGTCACTCTGAAACAAGGTGTTGTATTACCACAAATCCGACAGTACAAGTTGCCACCTGAGGCTGTAGCAGCCTTATCGAAAATTATTGACGAGCTCATTGCTCAAGGAGTAGTTGTAGAAACTGACTCCAATGTATGTAATTCTCCTATCATTCCGATTCTTAAACGTACTGATCCAAATGCACCTCCAGTTTATCGATTAGTGACTGACCTTCGAGAACTCAATAAATGTATCATACCCCAGTACCCAGTGGTTCCAGATATCTCATCCCTATTGACTGCCATTGATTCTGAAGCTACGTTCTTCACTGTTATTGATCTCAAGAACGCATTCTTTAGTGTCCCCATTCATCCAGACAGCCAGTTCCTTTTCGGATTCTGTTTAAATGGAAGAAGCTATAAATTTACACGTGCTCCTCAAGGTTTCACAGAAAGTCCTAGTATTTACAGTCAAGGACTTAAGAGACAACTAGACAGTATTCACATGCCAACTGACACTGCCCTGCTCCAGTATGTCGATGATCTATTGATCACAGCCCGTACAGAACGTGACTGCGAACGTGCATCACTGACAGTCTTGTATTTTCTGGCAGACATGGGACCCAAGGTGTCCCCTTCGAAACTGCAATTCTGTGTCCAGCAAGTGGTATACCTTGGACACTTGCTGTCCAAGAGGGGTAGACAGTTGACACCTGACCGTATCCAGTTAATAGCACATCTTCCACAGCCCCAGACACAGAAGGAGGTACGAGCTTTTATCGGCCTCACTTCTTACTGCAGACAATGGATTCCTCAGTATGCATATCTAGCCAAACCACTGATACAATTGACAACACAGGAGGCAGCCACATCGACTGTCCTCCCTTGGACCCAGGAACATACACTCGTTTTCAATGACTTAAAGAAAGCTTTATGTAATGCACCTGTGCTAGCGACACCGAACTACAGTAAGCCTTTTACACTTTTTGTTACTGAACGTGATGGTACAGCGTTATCTGTTCTCACGCAAGATCAAGCAGGACAACACAAGCCTTGTGCTTATTTTTCTAGCACATTAGATCCAGTAGCCCAGGCTCTGCCTGCGTGCCTCAAGTCGGTTGCAGCCACAGCTCTAGCTATCAGACAAAGTGATTCCATAGTGTTAGGACATTCCCTGACAGTACAAGTTCCACACTCCGTGGAAGTTCTTTTAAACCGAACACAGACTCAGCATTTGACAATTGCACGTTTAACAGTATATGAACTGACTCTATTTCAGCCACACATAGAAATCAGACGCTGCAACATTTTAAATCCTGCTACACTGTTACCCTCGATTACATCAAATCCTGCCACACATGACTGTGTGGAAGTTATTAACACCATGACAAAGCCAAGACAAGACTTGACGGACATTGCATTACCTGACCCAGACCTGACACTTTACGTGGATGGTTCATGTATGAGAACAAGGACAGGAGAGTTAGTAGCCGCGTATGCAGTGACTACTGAAACTGAAGTTATAGAAACACATCGTATTGACACCTTGTCTGCTTAAGCAGCAGAGCTCATCACTCTGACCCAAGCCTGCATACGAGCTAAGAACCTGAAAGTAAACATATATACAGATTCACGTTATGCATTCGGAGTCGTACACGACTTTGGAGTCCTCTGGCAAGAAAGAGGTTTCATGACCTCTCATGGAGCCAAGATTCAGCATGGCCCCCTCATTCAAGCCCTGTTAGAAGCAATACATTTACTGACAGCCATTGCCATTATGAAGTGCAAAGCACATACGAAAGCCACTGACACCATTTCCCAAGGTAACGATCTAGCAGATCGAACAGCCAAACTTACAGCTCAGACTCCAGACAACAGGACAAAGACAGATGTTCCAGATCAGACGACTTGTATGACAGTTAAGGACCCTACACAAGACGTACTAGATATACAGACATATGCTACCCCAGACGAAATCAAGAAATTGTCTGAACAAGGAGGGGTCCAGACAGATCAGGGATGGTTGACGAAGGGAAAAGCCACATGGTTTCTCCCCGACTCTATGGTTCAAGTCATTATTAACACAGCACATAGTCCAGCACATTTAGGAGAAAAAGCTATGTTAGACAGTATCCAGAACCTTTGGTTTAACAAGCATTTACGAGCAGCAGCGAAGCAGAAAGTACGTACCTGCATGATCTGTTGTCAGTTCAATCCAGGTAAAGGTGTCCTCGTGGAACAAGGTGGATTCCATCCTCCTGACCACCCTTTTGAAGTCCTCCAGATGGATTATATCCAGATGGATCCCTGTCGAGGTTTCAAGTATGTCCTCGTAGTTGTATGCGCTTTGTCCAGATGGACAGAAGCTTATCCAGTTCCAGATTACACTGCCGCGACCACTGCCAGGCAGTTGGTTCGTGAGTTTTTCCCACGCTATGGTTTGCCCAGGGTCGTGTATTCAGACAACGGCCAGCCATTCTCATCCGAACTCATGAAACAAGTATCTCTTCTGTTAGGGTACCAGTGGAAGTTCCACTGCGTACGACATCCCGAGGCAGCTGGCCTCGTCGAGAGACATAATCAAACTCTGAAAATCCGTATTGCAAAAGTTTGTGCCGAGAAAGGTGTAGATTGGATGGTAGCCCTGCCAGTCGCCCTTTTTTATATGAGAATGGTCGCTCATTCCCGTTCAGGTCTGTCACCCTTTGAAGTTGTATTTGGCCGTCCCCCGAACATGTGGGGTACACCTATGCCACGTAAAATTACCGATGTTGACAGTAATATGCTGACAGATTACCTAGCTTCCTTGATGTCTGCACTACTCTCTTGTCGTTCACAGGTTGCGGCTGCCTTTCCAGACAACACCCAAGTGAAACCGCACGAGGTCATTCCAGGCGACCTCGTCCTTGTTAGGAACTTTGATCGTTCAAGCCCGCTGGAGCCCCGCTGGAAAGAGCCGAAACTTGTTCTGATGACCACAAGGACCGCCGTAAAACTGGAGGGCCGGAAGGGGTGGCTACACTCCAGCCACATCGAGCGTTTTCATGGACTCCGTCCAAAGACTTTTTTCAAGGACTGCCCCGATACTGACTCTAAACTTCCCCTGTTAGAGAAAACTCCGCAGCAGGAGTATAAAATCAAATTACGGTCTAGCAAGTCAGACAGTTTAATTGTTTAAGTCCCTCTCGGGTGAAGCGGTTAGACAGGTTCCTGACATGTATGAGATAGACCCCCATAGTGAGAGAGTTAGACGAAACTCCAAGAAAATACGTTATTGTAAAAGTCTGCGCAGCAGATGTATTATTACGTTATTGTTTATGTTATTTCTGAGTCTTACGATCACATGCATAAGTTATGTTTTACATGTATTTTTTCCTCCTCTTGGTTCGCATGTACATCTTTCCTCTAATGATACAGTAGAGCACACTTTTAGTGAACTACCTCCTCACGAGTTATCCTATCGACTTGCCATGCGCAACAATACTTTTATACGTATGCTACACTATTCACACCAGACCAGCAATGCCACTAATTGTTGGGTGTGTGGTCGACTCCCCCCTTACCAGACACCGAAGGGAGTTCTGCCACTTTTTCCCTATCCGTTCTCACACAATGGTTCGTGTGGAGCATGGTTTACGATAACATCATCCTTAGACGATAAGTCCCTTCTGAATAGAACATGTTTCCCAGACAAGGAAGGTCTTTCCCATAGGACAGGGTTAGATCTAGAAAATGAAGTATACGATCTAGGTAATTTCTCCTCCAATTTCATGGTTTTGAATGTTCAGTCCGAGACTACTCCAGACTTACCTGCTATAACAGTTCTACCAGTGAAAGGCGAATTATGTGTTAGAAAGAATGGTTCAGTACATCTAGGACACAGTGATTGTAATACTGTGGTCGAGTATAGTGACAGTGGGAAATCTACTTTCAAAGCCTCACGTCATTCATATTTTGTGTGTGGTCAGACCGCATATGTACGTCTGCCCCTAGATTGGGATGGAACATGTTACATTGCCTTCCTACTGCCACCAGTTTTCCTAGCCCCATCCGATTATCACAGAAATACACATCTAGTACACATCAGACATAGAAGGGAGATCGAGTCCCCAATTGTCGATCAGACTGAAACTGCATTAGAACAGTATACAGACTTCAATAAAGGTTTCTTTTTCTTCATAGGACCTATCCAGAATAGTAAGTTAATACGTAGGTTAACCAGAACCCTTGAAGCAGTAGTGAATGAGACTACTTCCGCTCTAGGTAACTTAACCGAAGAGCAATCTGCTATGAGATTTGTCGTTCTTCAGAACCGCCTTGTTCTTGACGTCATACTGGCCGATAGGGGCGGAGCTTGTAGAGTCATCGGATCTAGTTGTTGCATTTTCATTCCTAATAACGCACCGTCTGTATATTCAGCTATAACTAGACTTCATAAAATAGCCCATCAGCTACACCAGAATCCAGGCACCTGGACATGGTCCGGTTGGCTCTGGAATATAATATCTGCCTGGGGATGGAAAGTACTGTCATTTCTAGGAATAGGAGTAATGATCATATTCAGTTGTTGTCTCTGTTTACAATGTGGCCCTGCGATTTGCGGCTTGTGCGCTACCTCTTGTATTCCAAGTCCAAAGTCCCATTCCCAGAAGATAAGTGACGAGCAAATGATGCTGTATGAACAGATAGATGGTATCATGAATATTGATGTTTCCTGAAGGAAACGTAGGGAACAAGGAGGGAATGAGGAAAATAGAATTTTGCCCTGTCATGTATCCCTACGTGTTCCCCATCGTATGTTATACGTGCATGATTAATATGCATATTTACCCCCTTGACCGAATAAAGACGCATTTATAGTTGTGTCCAACGTTAGTATGCCAGTTATCCAGTCCCCCTGAAAGCAACAAGTATTAGGCCTATGTTGCCAACGTCTTTACATTGTGCACGTTAAATCATCGAGTTGTCCCCGTTTCTAGGCCTCACAGGGCCCGGACACCAGATTCGAGCCTCAAGTCTCCTGAAACCACTCCGAGGAGCGATGTAGCCCCTCCCGCATCCCTGACCCTTCACTTACTTTCTGCCAAGCAGCGCGGTGCCCGGCCTGGCCTGCCTGCCTGTCTGCCAAGAATATGTTATGCCTCTAGTTATCAGTTCAGCTCCCCGGCTTCGCATTCCTAGCTAACGAACCGCATAAACATCTTCATCTATAGTCTAGTCTTCCTGTCTCCATGCAAGAGAATTACTGAATTAATGTCCATAGAAGATTCCTAGCACACGCAATACATTAGGAAATATATGCATGCACCAGCCTTAGTGACAAGTAGCCTTTACCCTGATGACTTTTAGATTCTATCAATATGTACTCCAAACACGAGATATCAGATATGCTATAGGTACAGGTCGTCCTGACATCCCAGACTCTAGTCTCCTCTTCTAGTGCCAGAAGTCAGAGCCCCCAGCTCTCCCCAGTTACACGTCATGGCCCGTTTGCGCGCACCAGTAGGTTAAAGGTTCCAGCTGCCCAGGTAGCCCCCTCCATGTATCCACCCATTTATGACACTTCTGTGACGTTTACATCACATGTCTCCGTGCACGCCCTGTGCATGCCTTCTTTTCACGCCCATATGTTCTTATCTTCCGTTTGTCACTTGTTACGCCTACTGTATTCAATGCAATTGTACTGTTTTACTATATATACTGTATGATGTTAATGAGATGCTGCAGCTGCCATTCCCCCTTTCCTTGTGTCTGTCCCTTCCTGAACCTTTGCCGGTGATGGAACCCGATGGTCCATTGGCTCGAGCCATCTGCTTAAAGCCAATATGACTCAGATACCCCGGATTCTGCCTCTTATTTATTGAGCTATCCTTTTTAGTTAATGCATAGAAAAATAGTACCGGTAATTATTTATTTATTTACCACACCCCACCGCCTGTAATGACACCCTCACCCAGTCTTTTTCACCGGCCTGCCTAGAAAGATTCCTTGGTCGTTTGCAATTGAGGTACCAGCTCTACCGAGCCCTGCCGGGCAGGCACTGACGGGCTCCGAAACCATGGATGCTCCTACTATCACCCCCTCCACCACCACCCTCTCCTTCATCCTCCGCAAATAACTTTATTGGCTGCATGTGATGTGCCTGACTGGTTGTTACGGGTACCGCCTTGTTACTGTACTCATGAGGAAGAGAACAGCCATTCTTAACCCTCCTTCCCCCTCCCCAGCCTGAGCCGCTTTATTAAAATCCATGTAGGTCACCCCAAAGTGTGTGGAGAATAGGATATGAATTAAGCGAGATGTCCACCAGAGGGATTGCTGAAAACAGTACTGCAAGTAGTAGCAAGCAGAGGGCCACCCTGTGGCCCTGACCCCTCCCCTGGTTCATGGCCAGCATTCTGTGTACCCAAATACGGAGCAGTGTTTTAGATGTTTGGAGTCAGGCTGGAATACATCCCCTTGCAAGCTCGATTGATTGATGGATACGTTGTCTTAAATCCCCCCACTCCCCATCCCTTCTATATATAGACTTGAATTTTCAGTTCATCTCCTTTAGTGGTGTCTTGCTACATAAGTCCAATGACCACGACCAGCCTGGATCTCCTCTTACCATGTCATTGAAGTTTATATCCTCCTCCATGTTTTTAAGGTCAAGCATACTTGGAGCATTTGCATTCACACAAATAAACTATTTGTTCATTTGTGTAAAGCACTCCATTAGAGTACATGTGTTTTCGGGCCATCTCTCTCCTGTGCATAGCAACTCTTTCACGCTATGTCTCTCTCTGTTGCCCAGCTGCTTCTTGGCTTCCCCTTTTGCCTCTCCATTGCTTCTCCCACCTGCGCCCTCCGTGTTGCTTTCTCCAACCCATGTTCCTTCTGCTCTCGCCCTTCCCCTGTTGCTTTAGTGTGCACACCAGCTATCCCTAGTTGCTCTTGCTTTCCCTCCCTTGTTGCTTTGGCATTCCCCCTATCCTCCTGGTGTTACTTCAGTGTTCACCTCCTCGCCCTTTCCTGTGTTGCTTTGCGCTTCCCCCCCATCCTCGCCATGTTGTTTCTACTCCTCGTCTGCCCATCTTAAAAAAAAAAAAACTTGTGTCCTTTTTAGGTCTTGGCCTGAGCCAGCGCATGCGCTGGTCTCGGCCGAGACATTTCGTAGGGCTCTGGGAAATGCTACTTTGCCGATGATCAGCTTGTTAGAACACGTACAAGAGCGCGCATGCGCGTTATAGCAAGATGATCACCGGCAAAGTAGCACTTACGAAGACGCGCGTGCGCACCACGCGTGTCACACTTGCGTTTTTTTTTATTTCATTCTGCGGCCGCAAATGCTTGTTTATCTGTGCTCCCCAAACTTCACTGGCTGGCCATCGAAAAGTGCATTCAGTTTAAGGCGCTGTGTATTTCACACAAGATCTTGACACACCAGGCCCCATCAGGGCTATCCCATTTGTTGATGCCCTATGTGCCTGTGCGTTCGCTGAGATCTGCTGACCTCGTACGTGTCTGCGCACCTCGAGTCTAGAGAGCGAGGTCCGGGGGACGCTCTTTCTGCTTTTTGGCGGCAAAACTTTGGAACTCGCTCCCGGCTCACATTAGAGTCATCCCGAACCTTCTGGTGTTTCGTAAGGCATTAAAGACCTGGCTTTTCCCTACATCTGATGTTTAATCTCTCTTGCTCTTGTCTCCCGTCTCTGGTTGCACTGGGACGCCTCGTCGCTGAGGCAGCAATGCGCATTACAAATCCGCTAATAAATAAATAAATAAATCTGCCCTTCGCGTGTCGTGATTTAGCAGTTCATACTAGACTGCACCATTTGTGATGAGCCAAGTCTGATTTCCTCAGTGGTGGTTCCTCTTTGAACTAGCATGTGTGAGTTCTATATTTTGTGCTTTATCACTGTCACAAAGCAAACATGCACACTAATACCATCTTTCCCTATGAGCACATTTTGTGATCTTGAGCAAACCGCGCAGTACCCCTACTCTTAAGTGCCCTAATCTGCTAAATCTGGCCATAGAAACTGGTTTAAGACGGGTAGTAAGTGCTCACCAAACATGGATGTGTCCAATTGGCACCTGTAGAAGTGACTGAGGCGTGACTTTAACCTGCCATGTTACTGACCCGGCCCTAGATCTTCGGGCCTTTCAGGGGAGCAGTCTGTCGAGCTCAGTTTGCAAATTACAAGCTTAAAGCAAAAAGAAACCTTTGCTAAAGGTGCAAACACCCCACGGAGCCACTTTAAATAATCACAGATCAACAAAATACGCTAAACTGCAAAAGTATATGAATGCATATACAGTACACTTAGAAAGACTTGGCTTTACATAAATACATTGTCCGTAGTCTCATAACTAACGCGGTTTCCATAGTGTTTTACTGGTGAACCACATGTTTGAAGGGTCGGGAAGAAATGGGCGCAGGATTCGGAAATGAAGACTCCACAAAACGAGCCGCACTGAGATGAAAAATAAGACGCAACGTCAAGATTTTTTTGGGGCTGAAATTTCAATAGATATCATTGCTTTTGAGTGATGAACTCACTTTTAAAGTAGTTAATTTGGTTATTACCATAGGCGGAGTTCTTGTCTGGTGTGGAAGTGGGCGTCTGCGATGAAAAAAATCTCCAATGTAATGTTTGCAAGTTTAGTGAGTGGGACGGGTACGGGGAGGTTAATTTACGCAGCCAGTGCGTCCTCAGCAGCTCTCTAACTCAAACCAGCGAATGTCTTTGTCATGAACCACCTGCAGTGGATGGAGAATTTCTTCAGATAAGGGTGGCTTTCTGTGCTGGCAGCTTGGATAAATAAAAGGCGCTCATCTTTTATTTTTCTCTTTAAATACATCCATGGCAAGAACTGATATTTTTTTTAGTGGAACAAGCAGATCATAGACAAATGGCGGGGCATATTATCAACAACTAGCGATATTTATCGCTAAATAAGCTAAGCGACAATTTTTTTTCGCTATTAGCAACGTTTATCTCCAAAGCGATAAAATATCCGGTGATAGCGGCGAAATGCGTGAATGTCGCTGGAAATGGCATTATCGCTAATAGGTACTTAGCCTGAATATCCACCTCCCATTGGATATACTGGCTAAGAACTGGTCTGAGCAGGCGTTAGGTTTTGGCGATATTTGTGCTTATCGCAAATATTTTCGTCACTACGCCTGCGTTGATAATAGGCGATAGCGATGTTAGCGACTGCTTTCAGTCGCTAACAGGTTGGGTACGCCCACTTTGCATGTCATTAGCGATAAATATCGCTGACATGCAAAGCGAGCCCCAAACCGCTCGCTATCACCTAAAAGCTGTCGCTAACTGATGTTAGCGACAGCTTGCTAATAGGGTGATAAAATTATTGCCGCTTTGCGGCCAAAAACGGCCGCTAAAGCGGCGATAATCTCATATCGCCCGCCTTGATAATATGCCCCGGCATTTTCAGAATCGCACAGCATACAGTTTCGGTATGCACTCAGTGCCTCTTTGAGTGTAACCAACCGCCCACTGCACGGAGAACACCCAAATTCCGCCGTGTTCGTACAAGCCTTTGACAGCTATTAAGTGAAATGACAGAGATTCGGGCTGCATTGTTGGACCCGGCCCATGTTTTCTTGTACAGACCCCGATGCACTTTTTAAAGAGGCGTCTATACAGAACCCTCCCTCGTGGCTCTATTTAGGATTGCCCGCAGGTTCTAAAAACCTTGCACAACCTACCTCGCCCAACTATATCTCATAACATAGAGTTTATGTGACTCAAAGCGTTCTGTGGGTGGCTATGAAGCTTGGCAGCAATTTAAAAACAACTCTAAAAACACCTCACCATCCTTTAAAGATTGTCAAGTATTCATTCTTTTTGCCCTCTAAGGCTGTAAAATTAATCTGGCCACATAGACAAAAGCGCGTGATCTTGGGACCATCAATCCATGTCCTTAGGTAGTGCTTAGACACAAGGCAACTGTCAATTTAAGCTCTATATGACAGATGTTTTATAACTTGAGAACATCGTGTGATCCTGAGCAAGTATTTTATTCTACCAGACGTGAAATATCATTTGATATTTCACGTGCCAAATTAAGAGTGCTGGCAAGCTTGTGTTAAATGAACGTATCAAATGTGAGAAGATTGTGTGATCCGGGGAAGTTTCTTCACCATCATGAAATTTGGCATGTTTCTCTTCTTTTTTCAAAAATAGGTCATGTATGTACTGAAATCTACGTTTCGGTCCTCCAAGATTACACTGTCTTGAGGTGTTTTACGAAGGTTCAGGTTCCAATCAAGGTTAAGCTTTAGGTGCAACTTCTTAGCAGCCTCAGAGAATCCTATGGTTTTAACACTTTTTAATATGCCGAAGATAAACAGCTTTTATTGAAATCTGCCCAAGGATCTACAACAGCCAGCATCAATTACTTTGTAGGAATTCAGGACGGATGATCTGTGCCTGTTTACACCCAAACACAGGCAAGATAGAGGTGTTGATCCTGGGTGGGAATGTTAACTGTAGGACACCAGACTTCTGGCCAGAACACAAGGGAGACACTCCTTCCCCATATTTTTATTTATGCTTTTTTATACAGAAAAGATGCAAAAACATTATGCAGTACATCTTGACATATTCTATAGCATCGACCTTCATGGCACATGCACACCATATGGATGTATGACATTACAACGCATGCTTTTACATCGCATACTTTTACAACGTGGTTTTTACAACGCATACCATTACATCGCATAGTGCTTTTAGGCGCTGGATAGTGAATTGTTTAATTTACTATTCCAACTCCAGTCCCCGTGGATAGTAGGGAAGGTGTTGGATAGTACATTAAACCCATTCCCTATCCTAGAGCGCCCCCCCAGCGCAATGCGTTGTAATGGTTTGCGTTGTAAAAGTAGCATTGTAAAGGCACTGCGTGGTAAAAGTTGCGTTGTAAAGGTTGTTTACCACACCATACAGTTGCTATTCATGTGTGCCATCAATTGCCTTCCCAATGCCCCTCTAGTTCGGCCATAAAATCTCTGGTCTTTGATGACCAGTCCTCCAAGTCATCGGCCAAATACCTGTCAGTGCAGACCATTTTCATGCCTATTTCCTCTGCAATGGCCCATTTCATCAAGTCCCTCTGCCAGGGTTTTATCTTGTCCTGTCACCTTCAACCACCTGATTGCTATTCACCTTTTTTGCCAGCACCAGCCCCAATAATGCGAACCTGTGCAGAATTCACTTCCCCTTGGGCGGTGACACAGTGTCAAGCAAGCAGAGGGGACCTTTAAAAGTGCTTAGGAAAAGCCATTGTTTTCCCCCCTTTGGAGAGGTTTAGTCAAGTGGTGGCCGTTTTGCTCCTTTTCCACATTGATCACTGTAATGCCATATACCTGGACCTGCCTAAGAATGCCTTATAAAGTTTGCAGCACAACATGGTGGTGAATTATGACATGACTAAGAAAACAAGCATTGGCATAGACAATAGGTCTCGCTTTTAGTATTTAGTTATGCAGCACAATATCCTTTGTGCAACAACATTAACTGCTGCATGGTTAAAAACTTATAAGGCCCCAAAGGCGAGACCTATTGGCTATGCCAATGCTTGTTAGGTCTTCTCTAGGCTCTGGGGCGACACTTGATTGCAGATTGGATGATACTTGCTCTAAGCAAAGAGCAGACCTTTAAATGGACTTCTCCAGTCTAATTGGCGGTCGCGTAAAAGCAATGAACACGTTGGCCTTGCATCGTAGATTGTTTGAAACAAGTCAGCAACTGGAGTCACTTTTTACGCAAATATCTCAAGAGACAAACGCCTTAAAGAAGAGAAGGCTTCTCCACTCACACTGAGGGCTAAACTCACTGAAGGCTTCATGCACCAAACAAAAGCATTTGCAGCTGCCCAAGGCCACGCAGTGGCCAGTAGGAGGGCAGCCTCCTAGTCACAGTGGGCTTCCCCCGCCCCCCTCTAGCACTCTCTCCTCCCCGGGGCAGGAGGAGTCCCAAGGGGAGCGTAGGAGGAGCTGTGTGGTCACGTCCGGTGCGGCAGGCAGGGCGAGGGGTACTTAAGTCCCCCTCGCCATTTTCCATGCCTCATTGCTGCACCAGACGCGTTGTGGTGACCTCGCCAGCGGGGACACACATTTTGTCCTTCGCTGCCCTGATGCCGTTGGCTCGATCCGGTGACGCGTCGTACCTGGTCTGGCATCGGGTTTGTCCAGTGAGTGTGGGCACTTTAGCCAGAGGTCTCCCCCCCCTTTTCCTGCCTGTGGCTCCGTGCGGGAGTCGGGTCAGGAAAAGCCATTGTTTCCCCCCCCTTTGGAGAGGTTTAGTCAAGTGGTGGCCGTTTTGCTCCTTTCAAACATTGATCACTGTAATGTCATATACCTGGACCTGCCTAAGAATGCCTTAGACAATTTCCAGCACAACATGGTGGTGAATTATGACATGACTAAGAAAACAAGCATTGGCATAGACAATAGGTCTCGCTTTTGGGACCTTATAAGTATTTAGTTATGCAGCACAATATCCTTTGTGCAACAACATTAACTGCTGCATCGTTAAATACTCATAAGGCCCCAAAGGCGAGACCTATTGGTAATGCCAATGCTTGTTAGGTCTTCTCTAGGCTCTGGGGCGACACTTGATTGCAGATTGGATGATACTTGCTCTAAGCAAAGAGCAGACCTTTAAATGGACTTCTCCAGTCTATTGGCGGTCGCGTAAAAGCAATGAACACGTTGGCCTTGCATCGTAGATTGTTTGAAACAAGTCAGCAACTGGAGTCACTTTTTACGCAAATATCTCAAGAGACAAACGCCTTAAAGAAGAGAAGGCTTCTCCACTCACACTGAGGGCTAAACTTACTGAAGGCTTCATGCACCAAACAAAAGCATTTACATTTAACCGGATCTCTGACCTTCAGGGCCGGACTGACTACTGGGCAGTTTGTAATGTTGCCGAGCTGGGGGCTGATTTCACTGCGGTGAGGGATGATTTCGTTCATGGAGACCTGCGTGTGCTTCGAAATAATTAAAGCGAAACGAATTTCATTTAGCACACGCAGGTCTCCATGAATGAAATCATCCCTCACCGCACTGAAATCAGCCCCCAGCTCGGCAACATTACAAACTGCCCGGTAGTCAGTCCGTCCCTGAAGGTCAGAGATCCGGTTAAATGTAAATGCTTTTGTTTGGTGCATGAAGCCATCAGTAGGTTTAGCCCTCAGTGTGAGTGGAGAAGCCTTCTCTTCTTTAAGGCGTTTGTCTCTTGAGATATTTGCGTAAAAAGTGACTCCAGTTGCTGACTTGTTTCAAACAATCTACGAGCTCAGCAGTGCGCATGTCGGATTGGCCGGCTGTCTTGGGACAGCCAGCCCGACATGTGATCTTTAGCCAGCACCAATATAGCTGCACAACAGCTGGGTGGACTGCTGGCACAGGTTCCTAGTCTGCAAAGGAGAACTGTATCTGCCTGCTCTGACCAATCATGATGTTACTCTCATGCTGAAAATGGCATGAGAGCAGCTCCAGGACTGGCTAGGTTTTATTGGCCATTCACTTCCGAGTTAGGCTCGGTGGTTTTAACAGTGCCTTCCTTCTCTGAAGACACTGCTAAGAAGATGTCAATAGCAAGTTGAGTTGTGCTCTATACCCACGCGTGCTCTCCATGCTTAAGGTGCCATCACCTGGCCCCATGCCAAGCTGGAAGCAGTCGGTGCAACTATCTTCCCAAATGTAGCTTAGCTGCAATATATCCCCTAGAAGTGCTGTCCTATGAAATACTATAGTCACCGGAGAAATCACACAAATGCTTGTCATCTACGTGAAATGGCCTGTTAAGCTATGAATAGGGTCACAGAACACTGATGGACTAATTATACCCTGGACTCACAGCCAGTGCAGGTGCCTTGGCAAGGCGCTCGTACAGAGGAAACACACATCTGTGTGCCTGTGGAGAAAGGGGTAGCAGAGAAGAGTGGGCTTAGTAGACGGCCGCATTACATGGCAGACAGAGACACTACAAATCAATGTACAGGAGATGCAAGACACCAACCAGCTGGCGATCCGCCCGCCATCTCAACCTGATTTACCCCCGCCATATTATTATGGCAGGGGGTATCGTGGTGGACGCAAAGTGCGTCTGCCCCTTTTCCGCCGGTCGGCAATCGTTCCGATTGCCGGCCAGGTGGACTGGAGCCTTAATGTGGTGGCTGTGCCTAGATGTGTGTTTTCAAAGGCGGAAAGGCAGGTGGGGAATTGCTTTGGGGGCCTGTTGGGGACCCCTGGAGGGTGGGGGGCTGCACTTGGAGGGTACCTATGGCACCCCACCCACATTTCCCACGGTGCCCAGGAGTGGACACCTCACAGGGAAAGCCAGGATGGGTTCCATAGTGGTATTCGTGCGCCTTGAGACCCTTGCGGGTGAGTAGTGCGCTTTACAAGTATCAATTTACATTGCCATGCACAAGGTGGCAGGCACAGCGCGGTGCCTGCCACGTTGTGTATGGCAATGCACAACATGCCATTTTGGCATTGCGGAGGGTGCTGCTTACAGCAGCACCCGGCGCAATTTCAAGCTTGTGGAATGCGCAGTCACATCCTAATCAGTGGTGCGGGACCGCTGCATGTCTGGCGGGCGGTCCCAGCACCAAAAGGATGGCGGTCAGACAAAAGTCTGCGCACCATCCTAATAACCCCCTAAGTATTTATTGCAGCTGGAAAAGCAGTTATGAGTCTGATGGGGGTAATGTCTACATCACATAGACAGACATAGCAGTGGTAAAGATGTTCAGAATAAACAGCTATAACAATGTACTGGATTTCCTGCCCTTCTGTTGGAAGGCAACAGCGGTTCATGTTGCAAGACCTTGATGGCAAGACATGGATGGGATCAGGACTCCCTGCCCCTGATTTATTAAGCTATTGTGCTGCGCTGAGTCAAATGGAGAGAGCAGGAATGCTCCATATCTACTAATATATGGCGCATTCCTTCCGGTGCACAATGTGCTGCCTAGCGCCAACACAGTCACCCTTGCTCCATGGTACAATGGTGCCTGCATTACAGGTAGAATAGTTTTTGTGCAGGAAGGCACACCTTCCAGAACAAAAACATTTACCTGTATGCATGCTGCAGAATGCAGCTCCTGTAGAAAGAGAAATTAATGAGGAGAAATACAGACATCTCTCTTTGTTACGCCTCTGTTGGGATGGCGTAGCATTTTGACCCAATACCAGGTTTACTTGTCTTAGTAAATCTTAAAATGTGCCAAAAACTGTGGGTGGGTGCATGGGAATACCCACATTCCAACCATTGAACACCTTCCCAACACAGAGGAACATAAGGAAGTGGCTTGTGCTAGAGCTATGCAATGTGACTTTGCATGGCTTAGTAAACCTAGCTTGTGGGCTTGCGTCACCTTGCGTGACACAATGGAGATGTGTAAATCTGGGCCGCTGTGTCTACTACCAGATATGCACTGTGCCTCTTGCAGGAGATTCCCTAAATCAATTACAAGAGCATGTCAATGCCCCATACAATAGAGGCCTACTGGAAGAGCTGCTCAAAGCCTACTGAAAGATATGCCCAGTGTCTATTCCAGTGACTGTGCAAAGTCTGGTACAAAACCTGCCTAGTGCTGATTGCAGGAGCAGCACACTGCTTACTGTAAGATATCTCACAAAAAATGCATTCTTAATACAACTCTCACAGTCACATACAAACGTTTGTACAACTTTATCAATCCTGGACCACCAAAAGTGCTCTGTGGCCCTTTGTTTTTTGGCCCATATTCCTATTTGCCCTTTGTGTGCCAACATGTGAATCCTCTTCCTCAAGCTGATGGGTACAACTAACAGTTCAATACTGTGCACCAGATGTTCCACACACATTAACTCCGCTGTAACATGCACTTAAGTGACAAATTCTGAGCTCACACTCCTCATATAAGACCATCCACGCTTCACCCAGACTTTGACTTGAGACAAAACAGTGTCCTGTTTAAGTACATCTCCTGCTCCGAAATCACACCATCAGGCAAACCCAGTTTCTGCCTTGCCTCACACACCAAAATGTCTTCTACAATTTTTGAAGGGCTATCAGCAAGTGGCATCCTGGATAAATAATCAACCATCAAGTTTTGTTTTCCAGGTACATATTCAATGTGATAATCCTACATTACATAAGCGATAGTGTCACTTAGTTTCTCTGGGGGTAGCTCTCCCCTCTTCCCCCTTAGTGCTCAACAAATCAACAACACCCCACACAAATGTTATAAACTGTTGAGTAGCTCACATTAATGTCATGGCCTCTTTTTCAGTGGTAGAGTAGGTCAACTCTGACCCTGAAGTGCTTTAGATAAAAACACAATTACCTCCTCTATGCTGTCACTCTATGTTTGCAATAATGCTGCACTTAGGTCACTGATGCTGGTGTGGGTGATAATAAAAGCAAAGAGGTGACATTGCCGTCATCCACAAGGAAACCCTCTGATGTACCACCACCGAAGACGACACCACATTAATCATGAAACACCTCAACTTCCAACTTCAAACCAACTCCAAGAATACCATCAAAGGAACTCTCAGAAAACAGACCTTTGGGTCACCACCCTGGTTTCTGCAACACCATCTCTTAATTCATCTCCCTCTAGCAATAATCTCCAAGCACTACATGTACCTCAGGGACCTCAATTTCCACCTCAACGACTCTAAAGATGCCAACTCCACCAACTTCCTGAAAGCATGAGTAACATCGACCTCACATAGCTGGTCACCTTCCCCACACACACGGCAGGGAACACACTGGACCCTACCTTCAAATCCAGCGACAGAGTCAAGTCCAGCCATGTAATTGAGCTAACCTGGACTGACCACAGCACTTCACCATCACAGGCTCACTGGGCTTCACTACCAAGCCCCTCAGATCCTCCCACCGCAGATGGAACAAAGCTACAGAGACCCAGTGGACAACTGCCCTCAACATCACCAGGCCGATACCCCAGCAACCTGGAGTTGAAAGCCCAGAATTTCTCAGACTGTAACTCCAACTGTGTTGACAAAGTCACCCCCATGAAGCTGGCCAACACCAGCAAATCCACCAAACAAGCCAGCTTGTTCATTCCAGAACTCCAGTCCATTAAACATGAATGTAAGCGACTGGAAAGACGACAGTGCTCTAACAGGAATACCATAGACCTCACTGCCTTCAAATCGTCCCTCAGCAAATACCAACAATGTCTCAAAGATGCTAATAATGATGCCCTAACAAACCACATCGAAGCGAGCGCCCATCACAATAAGGAACTTTTCATCATCGTCAGAGAGTTTTCCTGTCCCTCGGCCTCCAAAAACACAGTCCAACCTTCCCAAGCACTCTGCAACACCCTGGCGAACTACTTCTGCAACAATAAATCCGACATCTACTGCTACTTCGACTCACAACCCAATTACATCAGCCACCACCTGACACCAACTTGTGCCACCCATAACCACCCGCTCACCGCATGGAAGCATCTCACCACACCGCACATCCATCATAAAATCTATTCATTCTGGAACACCAACTGATCCCCCTGCCTCCACCAGGTCTTCAAACTTGGACACAAAGAAATCAGCAGTGCACTCACCACCATCCTCAATGCTTGCATCACCAGCTACCTTCCCTGATGCATGGAACATGCAGAGGTCATACTCGTCCTGAAGAAACCTACCGCTGACCCCAACAAACTCAAACGTTACTGCCCCATCTCGCTTCTCCCTTTTCCCTGCCAAGGTCATTAAGAAAGCCATCAACCGCCGGCTCACCAAACACCTGGAAGGTAATAACCTACTCAACACCCCTGAATCCGGCTTCTGCGCCAACCACATTACCAAGCCCAACCTGATTGCCACAATCGACGTCATGAGCCCTGATCCGTTTCAAACTCTCTGCAGCATACAACACCTTATCCCACCACACCCTCAGCAGAAGACTCCACCACATCGGTGTCCAGGGAGACACCCTCAAATGGATCACCTCTTTCCTCACATGAGGAACCCGGAGAATCTGCCTACTGCCCTTCACCTCCAACCCTAAGAGCATCATATGCAATGTTCCCCAAGGTTCCTCTCTCACTCTCACCTTGTTCAAATCCTATATGACACGACTAGCCAACATCGTCTGCACTCATGGCTTCAACATCATCTCTTATGCAGATGACACCCAACTCATCCTCTCTCTCATGGAATACCCTGCCACCAGCAGAATCAACTTCCAGAACCGCATGAGAAGTGTCTCCGACTGGAAGAGGTCCAACTGCCTGTAGCTCAAAATTACCAAGACGGAAGTCCTTATCTTTGGGAGGAACACCTGACTGTGGGACACCTGGTCGTCCCCCAAACTCAGGCCCACACCTGCCCCCACGGACCACGCCTGCAACCTTGGCATCATCCAGGACAACAAACTCAGTAGGAAGTACCAGGTCAATGCAGTATCCTCCTCCTGCTTCCATACCCTCTGCTTGCTTCAAAAGATCTTCAAATGGATTCCTGTCAACAACAGAAAAACAGGCACGCAAGCTCTTGTCACCAGCCGACTGGACAACAGAAACACACTCTTTGCTGGCAACACCACCCATCTCCACGAGCAATTTCAGATCATATAGAATGCTGTAGCCAGACTCATCCTCAACCTCCCCAAATGGGCCAGCATCACCCGCCACCTCAGAAGCCTCCACTGGCTCCCTGTCCAGAAGAGATGTCAGTTCAAGATGCTAACTCACGCCTACAAAGCCCTACACAACCAGTTATCGGCCTACATCAACCACCACCTGAACTTCCATCAATCCACCAGACAACTACACTTCGCCTCCCTCGCCCACATTCCCCGCATACACCGAAGCCACAGCTGAGGTCGTTCCATCTCTTACCTAGCTGCCAAGTCCTGGAACAACTTCCCCCTGTAGCTGCGAACTTCACCTTCACTTGCAGACTTCAGAAAGGGTCTCAAGACCTGGCTCTTCGACGAAAGACCTGCAAGACCTCAGACCCTGGATACCCCCAGAGGTGATTAGCTGTGCTCTATAAGTAGTGCTTTACAGATTGATATTGGAATCCCAAGGTTTAAATGGCTTTAAAGGGAGACAACCTGCAATGTCTCCACTGCGCACTGGCAATTTTCACTTTAGATATATGCACTTCCCACTGTAAGCATATCCTTAAGGGGTGCTGCTTTATGGCCAAAATGGAGAATACATTTTGAGTAGTATTTGATCGGACTTTAACTGTTCCTTATTTTCTGTAGATGGCACTGCCACTATGGAATATAGCATTCAACAAAGGATGCCATTACATGTTTTGTAAAAACGCAATGCCATTACTACGCAAGTCATTACATCGACTTGCAGTTGATGGTGCTGTAACATTAGGAATGTATAATTTACTTTTCCAACTCCAGCCTACGCAAAAGTAGGGAAGGTGTTGGAGTAGTAAATTATACTATTTCTTATGTTAGACCACCATCTACTGCAAGTCGATGTAATGACTTGCGTAGTAATTGCAACGTGTTGTAACAACACGGTCGTTGTAACGACTGTGTTAAAAAGGCATTGCGGTCTAATGACCGTGATGTAATGGTTGTTTCCCGCCACAATGGCTTTTAAAATTTTCATTTTGATTTCCACACCTTTAGTACTTAAATAGTGCCATAATAATCCACCCCAATCGCCTCAAACTTGCATGGTCAATACTTTGATCAACCTCTCGTCATGTTCAGCCACATTACTAAAAAATACTAAGATGTGATCTTGAACGTATATTACATCAGACAAATCCTGGAACATCAACCTCCTCATTCTCTGAAAATCGAGGAAGCTGGTGCCAGACTGAATTCATTCATATGTAGAGAAATGCTTCCAGAAGAGTGACAAAAGAGGTAATGTGTCTGATTTCTTTATTTAAAACTATTTGGTGGTAGGCAGCTGAAATATCTAGAGTGTTAGAAATCATGCCACCTTTCAAGTTACAGAGCATCTCATTTATATTAGGCAGAGGTTCACAATCCACCCAAAGATTATGATTGAGATCATGTAAATCAACACACACCCTCAGCAATTGATTAGCCTTGTGGGTAAGAACTATAGGTGCTAATTACCCAGACCCTTCACCTGTTTTATGATGTCAAGTTGACACAACTGCTTCAACTCACTTTGCAACTCCCCCCGTAAAGATAGAGGTATCTTGCAAACCTTATAGACCACAGGCTTAACTCCATCTTTGGGCACAATCTTGTGCTAAAATCCAGTCAGTTTCCCCAGTTTGGCTGCCAAAATGTAATGGAATTTCTGTATACCGCGATCATTAGAAGACACACTCAAACAGTCCTTGCATTGAATATAATACAATCACGATGATTAGGATCTAAAATGATGTCCAATTCACTCTGATCATCCCATCCCAACAGTGTGGTTCCATAATTCAGTACACAAACTACAGATGACGTAGTCTTATTATCAAACTCAAGCTGTGCCTCAAATTCACTCTCAACCTTCGTGCAACATTAGGCAAACATCTTGACATTGGAGGGTTTCAATGTGAGGGGTTGAATTGTCCCTAACATCTGTAAGCCAAATAAATGAAATAGTGACCACAAATATGCCATCACAGGAACACACGGTCTGTTGAGACGGATGGCACAGATGGGAGGTTCCCCCTAATATGACCTGCAAAATTCATGCAATATCTGCACTCCTATTCATCCAGGTTTCCAGGTTCACTCTTCCATGTATTTCTACACGTTATAATGAGCACCATGTCATTGTGGTCCCCATCCCTGCCACAATATTCCAACTTGGACACCAGAGACTTTTATGACATGCGACATACTCCAGCAAAGTGCCCTTTTAGCTACATTTGAAACACGTCTGGGATAGGGCTGGAGCAGCATGATTTTTGCAGCCACACATTTGGCTCATTTATACTTTTCTCATACGAGTATTACCACAGTGATCATCACGTTTCGCAAAACTCTTATCATCTTCTGTTGTATCCTTACGATTAAATATTTCACTGCACTGTACTGAATTTTTAGAAGATGACATCTCCTGTAAGTAAGCATCAGAATTCTCTATGACTCTAGCAATGCCTTCTGCTGTATCCAAACCCGGATTGTCATTCAAAAGCAAGCACTGTTGAATTATCCTGAGCTCATTGTGCACATCATGATGATTGCATGTGATGGCCAGGGTACTTAAGGCTGAAAAAAAGTTGTCAACAGGTTGTTGAGACCACTGTAAAAATGTATTTCTTTCCAAATAGCATTCCTGCATGGAGAGAAATACTTATCTCATGCCTCTAGAACAGTGGCATACTCATCTACCACATAAGTAAAATTTCAGCTTCCTATTGGGACTGCCACTCTTATCTCTAATGATGGGTTGACACGAAAGGTTGAGTAGGAGATATATTCAAATCAAGGTCGGGGTGTCACTGTTCCTAAGAAAAGGGTGTAGGTCTTAGACAGATCAGAAGGGGGACAGTCTTCAAGACATACCCAAAGATACCATACTTTTATATATTATCCTGAATACATAAAGGGATCCATCCTCCACCCGGAAGACCTATTGTCTCCGGCATCGGATCCCTTTTGGAACCACTTAGCCAATTCTGTATTTACTTTCTTTGACCTTTGGTCCAAAATATACCCTCATTCCTAAAAGACATTAGAGATGTCATCAATTTGATCGCCAATGTGGACAACCTGGAGAAAATCAACATCTTTTGTGACCCTCGATGTAGAAGCTCTGTACACAAATATTCCCCAGGATGCAACGATCGAGGTTATAGACACCTGTCCCAGAGCAGCAACACTGACTACCTCAACATTGGTCGACTTTTCCATGGAATGCTCCACAATGGCCTTGAAAAACAACTACTTTAAGTACAAATCTCAGTTGTACTACCATATACAAGGCACTTCAATGGGCAGTACCTTTGCCCTGAGCCTGGCCTGTTTGTACATGGCCCATTTCGAAACTCATCATATACTCACACCATCCAACCCCTGCCAGATGAATATTATCACCTGGAAACAAAACATTGATGATATTCTAATTTTATGGCACGACACGGAGGCCAATATTATGCAAATCTCCTTTATTGCGTAGCTCACAGCAGCAACAATGAGAGATCTAGAACTTGAATGAACATTCCAACAGAGAGGATATAGTCCATGAACACACAGTAGACTTCCTTCTTTGTTGCTGCTGCTCACAAGATAAGTACCTTATATTTGCTCTCCGCACTTTACCTGTCTGTGCGCTCTGTATGTATTAGATTGGGTCGAGGGAGACTGTATTGAGTGTGTTTCTTCCCACCCTACTCCCCTCTTCCCTTTATCCAGCAGCATATCTTATATACTTCACATATTTCACATACTCTGTATACTTTATGCACTCTGTTTGCTTGTACATATTGCCTGCTACCTATCTTCTTCCTTAACCTGGGCAACCTTGTGCCCCCCTGCGCGTGGTTTTCTCTGCCCTCTCTTGCCTCTTGCCTCTCGAGCGGCGCTCGGTGTTTCTTCCCACCCGCCCGCTCCTCCTCTTTCCCCCTCGGCTCCTTAAGGCCGAGCGGGGCTCCGCTCCCCCCTACGGGCCTGAGTCCCTGTTTCCTTCGTTTTTCCCCCAGCGCTCCTTGTTAGCCCTTCACGCGGGACCGGCGTCCTTTAAAACGCCGGCCCGCGCCCTTCGTTGGTGCACGCTGGGACTCGCACGGGGACCGGCGTCTTTTGAACACCGGTCCCGTGCTCTGGCCTCACACGCGTCTCCATGGTGACAGCACGGCGCCCTCGCTTCAACGCGAGGTCGCGCCGCGTTACCATGGAGACCGGATCCAAGACCGACGAGTGAGCCTCGCTCCACACGCGAGAGGTTCCAACAGCCTAAAGACCCTTACCTGCCTCCGTTTCCTCCCGGATCCTCGGCGCTATCGACCCCATGCCTTCCGCCATCCTAAACAATTAAAAACATATTAAAAAAAAAAAAAAAAAGGGGATGATCACAAACATAAAGGAAGGACTAAAGGTCTAAAGGGCATAATTTACACGAAACCAACAAGGGACTTACAGCCCTTACTCGAACTGTTAGAGGAAAGACCCTTTCCACTACCCCTGTTGCCATAACTACCTACATCCATTTTGTCTTCAACATTCTCTCTTTTTCAGTTGATTTTCACTCCTCTGATCTCAGCCTGTTAGCATGTCCTCTGACCCTTCCTCCTCCTCTATGGAGGACAAATTGGAAAGCCTTATTAACAAAACCCTTGACAAGGTAATGGGATCCCTTGAGGATACCATTAACAAGAAATTGGAAACCCTGGCCAAATCGGCTTGGCCACCTATGAGGACCCAAGGGGACCCTACCGAGCCCTCAACAAGCCAAAGAAAAAGGCAGTCCACTTCCAATCCACCCCAAATGGCTAAAAAACCAAGAAGCACAAAGCCTTTGCTCTCTGATTCACGCTCTGGCGGTGACTATGCTGGTGCCTCGGGCACGCTGGATGGGCAACTCAGAGGCCCTAGCCTTCCTATCCCCATTGACAGCGACGATGGAGGCGAAGATGAAATTGACCTGTCTTGCTCCTCAGAGTTTGACTCCGACCAGGAGGAAGGCGAAATCAGAAACTTATCTGGTGAGGCATCAGGGGCCTCGGGCTCAAAAATGGGGATACTTGACCCCTTTGGGGAACATATGTTTGACCCGCTCCTCATCAAGCATCCACTCTCCCCAGAGTGGACACCATCCCAACACATTGCCGAATACCTGTCCTTTTGGCTCCGCAAAGAGATACCAAAGGAGGTCAGGGCCCGCCTCAGGTCCGAATGTCCTCGCCCCTCCCTCCCCGACAAAATAGCCATGACCCCCGAACTAGACACCAAAGTGGTGGCATTCATTGCCAAAACGGGGAAGGACCCCAGGAGGGGACTTGACAGAGGACTCAAATCCTGCCAGGACAGATTACTGGATATTACAGGCCCCCTGACCAAAATGTTTGAGATGGCCGAAGGAGCTTATGTCTCTGATTCCCCCATTGACCCAAAGGAACTGCGACAGTGGGCGCAAAGGGCTATATGCCTCCTGGGCAATGCAAACACTGCCCTCTCTAATGAAAGACGGAAGAGCGTGCTTCTCAAAATTGACCCTAAACTAGCTGAGCTATCCAACAAGGAAGGTGGCGCCTCCTCCCAAGGTCTTCTCTTTGGAGAAGAATTCATTAGGGATATGGCCAAATACGTGGGAGTTTTTAACTCCATCCAAAAATCCCAGAAAGACATTAAAAGGGTTTTCAACACCAGAGGAGTTTTTTCCCGGGCCGGGAGGATGCGGGGTCGATTCCCCGGCCGTGGAAATGGCTCGACAAGACCCTTTGGAGGACGAGGAGGAAGGTCCTTTCAGTCCGGTTATGGCTTCCAGTCATCATCCTTCTTTCCCCAAAGACAACGATCCAGAGGAAGAGGATTCAGAGGCGAAAGGAGGACAAGACCCTTCTCTACCGGTAAGATCTCCCAAAGACCCTTCAGATACCCCTATAAAGGTGGGCGGGAGACTAGCCCTCTTCTCTGGGAACTGGACCGTAGTAAGTCAGGATCCCTGGGTGTTAGACACCGTCAGAGGGTACAAAATAGAATTCGTCTGCTCCCCTGTCCAGAAGAGACTTCCCCGAGAAATACGCTTCTCACAAAAAGATTCTGCTTTAGTTTCCCAGGAAGTAAAGGACCTCTTTTCAAAAGGTGCAATCCGGCAGGGGAAAGAAATAGGCTTTATCAGCAATGTCTTTCTCGTAGAGAAGAAGGACAAGAAAATGAGACCCGTCATAAATCTCAAGGAGCTGAACCAGTGGGTGGTCTTCCGACATTTCAAAATGGAGGGAATCCACCTTCTCATAGATGTCCTGAGGAAGGGCGACTGGCTCACTCGCCTAGACCTCAAGGACGCATATCTGACTATCCCAATCTGGCCCCCTCACCAGAAATTCCTTCAATTTCTCTGGGAGGGCAAACTTTGGCAATTTTGCAGCCTTCCCTTCGGCCTCTCCTCAGCCCCTTGGTGCTTCACCAAGGTTCTTCGTCCCATAGCTGCTTGGCTAAGGAACCAAGGGGTCAGACTGATCCTCTACCTCGACGACATCCTGATAATGGCCGAATCCAAAGAGGTCGCTTCTCGACACACTACCCTTGCCATAAATCTTCTGGAACACTTAGGGTTCATGATAAACACGAAAAAATCCTCCACTTCTCCAACCCAAGTCACTCAGTTTTTGGGTTTTTCAGTAGATACTCTCCATGCCGAACTGAAGCTTCCTGGCGACAAACTCAGGAAACTGAGGAAAGAGCTGAGGAAGGTGCTAAAGATTCGATCCTTTCCCCTAAGGACCCTAGCGAGGATACTGGGTCTACTCTCCTCAACTATCCAAGCAATCTACCCAGGTCCCCTTCACTATCGAGCGCTTCAGAGGCTCAAAGCCAAAGCTCTCAGATTCAACATGTCCTACTCTCAAATAGTCTCCCTGGACACCGACTCCAAGAAAGAGATCATATGGTGGTTAAAAAATGCAGAAGCCTGGAACGGCAGAGCAATCTTCGGAGAAGAACCAGACCTAGTCATTCACTCGGATGCGAGCCTGGAGGGTTGGGGCGCGACCTGCGGCGACTCCTCGACCGGGGGACTTTGGACCCAACAGGAAAAGGATCTTCATATCAACTGCCTGGAACTCCTGGCGGGATCCTTTGCCATCCAGAGCTTTACCAAAGACCAGATGAAATGCTCGGTCATGCTTCGCATGGACAACGTGTCCGCTGTGAGATACGTGAACAAAATGGGCGGCCCTCATTCCAAGGGCCTCTCGGACCTAGCCAAGAACTTTTGGGCCTACTGCCTCAACAAGGGCATTTCGGTCATTGCCGAACATATTCCGGGGTTGAACAATGGGGTAGCAGACTGGTTCTCCAGGAACTATGTGGATTCAAGCAACTGGAGACTAGACAGGAACACCTTCCTTGCGATTCAATCTCGGTGGGGCCCCTTCGGGATAGACCTTTTTGCGGACCGTCTCAATACTCAGCTGCCCAAATTTTTCAGCTGGAGACCGGATCCCCTGGCCTTGGGAATAGACGCGTTTTTTCAGAACTGGCTTGGTCTGAGACCCTATGCATTCCCACCTTTTGCCATGCTTCCTCGCCTCCTTGTTCAAGTCCGGAGGAACAAAGAGTCCATAGTAGTAATAACTCCCCTTTGGAGTTCCCAAGCGTGGTTCCCCATCCTATTGGAGATGAGCGTGGATTTCCCAATCCTCATCCCTGTTTTCAAAGACCTACTGGTAGGACCTCACGGAGAATACCATCCACTCCTTCTTCAGGGCACCCTGTGTTTGATGGCCTGGAAGATTTCAGGAGACAGTGGCAGATCCCTGGACTTTCGGAAGGCGCTTTCAGGCTCATGTCAGAATCATGGGCCCCCGGTACCAGGAAAGCATATAGATTGGCCTGGCACAAATGGGTTTGCTGGTGCCTTCGACGGGGTTATGATCCCATTTCAGCTGATATAGTTCAAGTTCTTAACTTCTTAACTGAAATCTTCGCTTCGGGTCTGGCCTATCGGACCGTTAACGTTTATAGATCAGCTATTGCTGCAGGTCATTGCTTGCTAGATGGTTCTTCGGTAGGCCAAAATCTTCTGACCAAAAAACTTATGAGGAGTATGAGGGTTTTGAATCCTCCTCTACCAAAATATTCCGCTCTCTGGGACGTGAGAAACGTCCTCAGACTACTCTCCTCTTGGGGCGAGAACTCTTCTCTCTCTTTGAAGAAATTGTCTTTTAAATTAACTGTTCTTCTCTGCCTCGTCTCCTTCAGACGTACCTCGGACGTTAAGGCCTTAGATGTCTCTAATAGAGCTTTTCAACCTGAGGGTGTTTGCTTTTTCATTAAAAGGCGGACTAAAACGTTGTCAACCTCTGTCTTCTATCCCTTTTTCCCTCAAAATGAGATCTTGTGTGTGGTACGTTGTCTCTTGGAATATGAGAAAAGGACCTTAGGTCTAAGGGGTTCTGTAGATCAATTAATCATTTCCCACAGGTTTCCTCATAAAGCTGTTTCCTCTCCCACCTTGGCTAGATGGGTTAAAGATGTCATGAAAGAAGCTGGTATTGATACTTCAATTTTCGGAGCTCACTCCCTCAGAGGTGCTTCGGCTTCAAAAGCTTTTATCTTGGGTGGCGGCCTCCAGGATATCCTTAGGGCTGCAGACTGGTCAAACAAATGTATCTTTAAGAGATGTTACTTAAAACCTGTTTCAAATGTCATTGATAATGTTTTGAACACACTTTGAACTTGCATAATATTGGCCTCCGTGTCGTACCATAAAATTTAGATTTTTCACAGCCTGCTGGGCAGAAAATCTGGATTTTATTAAGGACACGGAGGCTAAGATTATCCCACCTCTTTTATTCCCACCCTGGGAATGTTTATTACCTTCTTACTCTTCTTTTTCAGATTAATTTCTTCAAAAGAAGACTCGGATGAATTCTCTATGGTTTTACGTTGGATCCAGAGTCTTCTAAGTTATTCCTGATTATCTTGTTCGCTTACAAAGAAGGAAGTCTACTGTGTGTTCATGGACTATATCCTCTCTGTTGGAATGTTCATTCAAGTTCTAGATCTCTCATTGTTGCTGCTGTGAGCTACGCAATAAAGGAGATTTGCATAATCTTAGCCTCCGTGTCCTTAATAAAATCCAGATTTTCTGCCCAGCAGGCTGTGAAAAATCTAAATTTTCTGGAAAGGTGATGAGGCCAGATGTCATGAATTTAGTGAATAGGTCAATACCTTGTACCCCTTCCTCAAGTTAGCCAGGTCCCTCTCTGACGGAGAGATACCATTTCTGGACCTTGTGATCTCCATCAACCAAGGAGAACTTCTCACAAGAACTTACAAGAAGAATACCGACTGCAGGAGTCTGCTTACTTTTGTTCGAAATCTGTTTTTATTTTACTAAAAGAAAAAAAAAAGGAATAAAACAAAAATATAACACCGGGTCGAATGCACACAGTGTTATGCTCACAAGCGTGTAGAGAGGAGTAGAAGAGAAGAATGTGCGGGCGGGCGGGAGGGGGGTCGGAAGGGGAGGCGAGGTCAATGATCGAAGCCAGTGGGGGACCAATAACCTACATAAGAAGGTCATGCGCTTGGATGAGCTGGCAACCGGAGCAACTTGTTGGGTCAGGCAGGAGGATAGCATCTTCGAAGAGGCGCAGTTCTCTATGCTTTGCTGGGCAATAACGCGCCTGTTCGAACTTACAAAGATAGGTAATTAGAGGTTGCCAAACTGCAGTGAAGCGAGTATCGCACGCTTGTAGTCGCGCTGTAAAGAGCTCCATTGTTATAACATGCCATAAGCGCACATACCAAGCGGCGATAGGGGGCGCCTCCGTCCTCCTCCAGTATTGCACTATAAGTTGCTTGGCTGCTCCAAGCATATGTAGTGCTATAGTCCAATCGCTCCGGGTGACAGCCTTGAGAGTGGTCGGTATGATGCCCAGCAGGATTGTGTTGATAGACTCAGGCAGTGGAAAACCTAGCACCCGTTTGATGTGACTAAGGACTTCCTTCCAGAACAGGGTCAGTAGTGGGCAGTCCGACCAGATGTGTATGAAACCACCAGATGCAGTCAAACATCTCCAGCACTTGGGGGAAGAGGAAGGGAAAATTTTGTGCAGACAGTCCGGTGTGTAATACCACTGCGTCATGATTTTATATGCTTTTTCCCAGTGCGGTATATACTGCGGAAGACCCTAGGTATGTCTCGCCATAAGCGACCCCACTGCGCGGGT
Source organism: Lissotriton helveticus (assembly GCF_964261635.1). Classification (NCBI taxonomy): domain Eukaryota; kingdom Metazoa; phylum Chordata; class Amphibia; order Caudata; family Salamandridae; genus Lissotriton; species Lissotriton helveticus. The sequence continues at coordinate 462,343,537 of NC_136062.1, forward strand.
GAGATTTCTGTATCAGATGTCAGCTGCCATTTGTGCTGGTATGGGTGTGTAGGCGTCCCGGGGGGGTGTTGCAAAATTTGATAACTGAGATGAGGCCGTTCGACTCGTTAAAAGAGCGGACCAGCCGCTCGAAAGGAGTGATTGGACGGGTAGCTGCCTCTTGCATTTCCTCCGAGGTAATCCAATGTCGTAACTGCGCATACTGCAACTCAGTTCCCGGTTAGAGGTTAAATTCTTCCCTACACTGTGCAAAGGTTTTGAGCACCCCCCCTCATAAAGGTCACAGATCCCCCTGCATCCCCCTTGCACCTATCTATCAAAGGCCTGGGAGCGGTATGCGGGGGGAAATAGGGGGTTACCCCCTATGGGCATGTGGGGAGAGGGAAAGGTTGTGAGACCCCTATGTATCGCCACTCTATCCCAAATACCTAATAGCGTTTTAGTGGGTACTGCTATGTAGGCACTCCTAGAGCGTGCTGCGCGGTGGAGCCACATAAGGCACCATATAGTGCGCCCAGTGACCATCCTGTCCATATGGAACTAGACCTTCTCGCTTTCAGTAGTCATCCACTCCGACGCAAAGCGGAGATGAGATGCCCAGTAATAGTCTAAGAGGTTAGGACAGGCTAATCCTCCCCTATCCAGCGGTAGCATGAGGATCTTCTGGGAAAATCTCGGTCTGTGCCTGCTCCATATGAACATGGTAAGCTCTCGCTGTAAACCCTGGATCTAATGATGTGGAATCGGTGTGGGTAGGCATTGGAATAAGTACAATATCTTAGGGAGGACGGATATTTTGATGGCATTGAGCCTACCTAGCCACGATATTGTCAGAGGTTTCCACTTTCTGAGGCCCTCCAACACCTCCTTCCTACATTCCCGCCAGTTAACGTGGGTCCACGTGACTAAGGAGGGAGTTCGTTTAAGACCTAGGTATTGGATGTGGTCGGTGGCCAACTGATACGGCGCAAGTCTCTCTAAGGTAGGTATCTCCTCTTTAGGAATTGTGAGGTTCAAGGCCCAGGATTTGCCGTGATTGATTTTAAGCCCTGAGGCCCGTTCAAAAGTCTGCAAAAGGGAGTGCAGAGCCGGGAGAGATGTATGTGGGCGTGAAAGTGTAAGGATAAGGTCGTCAGCAAACAACGCCACCTTGTGTTGTCTACCCCCCCATGGTAATTCCATGTATGTCCGTCCACTGTCTGATCATTCCTGCTAGGGGTTCCACCACTAGGGCAAAGAGCAGAGGTGATAGTGGACACCCCGGCCGTGTGCCCCTATGAATGTGCTGTTCATTCACCCTGGCCCTGGCCTGCGGGGATAGATATGGTGCCATGATCCGGGAGATCATGTTCTAGCCAAGCCCAACTCTCTGCAGTACCGCCCGAAGAAAGGTCCAATCCACCCGGTCGAACGCCTTCTCCGCATCAACTGATAGAAGGTAAGCCGGTATGTTCCAGGCGTGCGCCTTCCCCACCAAATGCGCAATACTACGTACATTATGCGCTCCTTGATGATTGCGGAAGGCCGTCCGGCAGGCCGTCCGGTCCCAGAGTCTTCCCAAGTGGGAGTTCCTTTAACGCCGTCGCCATCTCCTCCGCAGTTAGAGGCCCCTCCAGAGCCTTGGCATGATGTGGGTGTAACGGGCTCCAAACACACTGGTTTAAGGCAGTCTCAATCAGATACGGGGATGGCGTTTCTGCTGCGTAGAGTGCAGCATAGAAATCCTAAAAGGCCTCACATTTGGCCCGTTCTGAGGTGACTCGGATGCCACCTGGAAGTTTAATATTAGGGATGTGAGCTTTCGCGGCCCGTGCCCTCAGACGCCTCACCAATTGTTTGCCCACCTTATCCCCCTTCATAGTACATCTGCTTCAGGGCCAGAAGGGACCTCTCCGCTTTATTGGTGCGTAAAACGCGCAATTACCCCCGAAGGTTTGCGAGTCGCCGTCGGGATGCTAGCGAGGTACGAGCCTGGTTCTGTTTTTCTGCCGCCTTGATGTCCGCAGAGAGGCTATTCTCCAAAAGCCAGGATTCATGTGCCTGCGCGATTGAGAGCGAGGTAATGTGGCCTCGTATCGTGGCTTTAAAAGCATCCCACACCACAGGGAAGTGGTGTCTCTGGGATATCATTGCTCTCGAAGTAAGAGTCAATGGCAACTCATATGCTCTCCACATCCATCTGGTCCCGCAGGATACTTGGCGACGAGCGCCACTGCGGAGTACGAGAAGAGCATGCAGCTGGATCCTGCAGGAGTAGCTCAACATGGGCATGATCAGAGAGCGCTATAGCAGACATGGATGTCGCCAGCATGTCTCGCACCATAGCGTGGGAGATAAATAGTTAGTCAGTATGTGAGTACAAACGTTGCACATGCGAATAGAACGAATAGTCCCGCGCCTCCGGTGAGTGGTACCGCCATGCATCCGTCAAGCCCAGATCCGTGATTTGCGCACGAAGCGTAGAAGATATTGCTCCAATCCCAGTCGAAGACGTGCCACTGTGGTCCATCCCCAGGTCCCACACTAGATTAAAGACACCCCCCAGAATCAGCGAGGGGTGGGTCTGTGGGATGTGGTTCGGAGGTACGAGTCCTGCATCTGGTTTGGTGCATACACATTACACAGCGTAAATATTCACCTCCCGATTCCGTCCCCCACTTTAATAAAGCGGCCAGCTATTCCAGCCCTGCACAGAATTGCCACCCTTGTTTTAGTAGTCGCAGTGGCCCAGAATTGGAGCGGGTATTTAGGATGCTTTATGCGTTGTACATCCTCTTTTAGAAAGTGTGTTTCTTGGAGGAATATGATGTCAGGAGCGTGCTGGAGGAGGTAGTGCCACACCTGTCGCCGATTGTTTGGAGAATTAAGCCCCTTAACATTAAGGGAAAGTACCTTTAAAGGGCAAGGAAGGGTCATGATCGGTTCTTATCCCAGGGTAGTCCTTTAAGCCAGTAAGGGTGCAGCGCAGTTTAGGGGGAGGGGCACGCAGGGTCATTCCAGCCTGCCCTGATACACTCGCCAGCGCCGCAAAGTTTCTCGCCCGCCACAATCAGGAGGACTTATTTATTTATTTATTTATTAATTGAGTTTTTAAAGCGCGACAGCTACCCAAAAAGGGTTTCCCTGCGCTAATAAGATAATAAGCAGTTGAGCAGATCACATTACTCTGATGAAAAGCAGGGGCAAATTATTGATTAAACAGCCAGGTCTTTATGGCTCTGCGAAAATGAACATAACTTGTTTCCATGCGTAAATTCAGAGGGAGGGAATTCCATAACTTAGGACCTAACAGGGAAATGGGCCTTCCCCCCATCCTGGCGCGACGTACTTTAGGCACGCTGAAAAGGTCATGAGATGAGGATCTCAGGCAGCGGGCAGGGGTGTACGTATGAACCAGGTATTGTAAGTATCTTGGGGCAGTGCCCCATTTGATTCTGTGCATAAAACTAAGTGTCTTGAATTTCACTCTGTTTTCGACTCTTAGCCAGTGCAGTGCCCTGAGATGACCTGACATGCGTTCCATTCTATGACACTTGAAAAGCAATCTTGCGGCGGCGTTTTGCATAAGCTGAAGGCGTCTCATGACAGCCTGTGATGACCCTAAGTAGAGGACATTTCTGTAGTCCAAACGGGAGGTGATTAGGGCATTGACTACAGACTTCTGTGTGTCACCAGGCAACATCCAGATGATTTTCCTGAGCCACCACAGGATGGTGAAACAGGTTGCTGTTAAATTAATAAATTGGGGCTCCATAGTTAGGCCATTGTCAATGATGATGCACAGATTACGTACTTGGTGCGACGGAATGGGAAGAGATCCCATTTCTGGGGGCCAATGTCTTGGGCTCCAAAGACCCTGATTTGGGCCAGGATAAAGAAGGAAGAAGGAGAGGGGAAGAAAAGTAGGGAAGCACAACAGCGAAGAGCAGTAAACCAGCAATGGCCAACGGGGCCACATCATTCTGTTCCCTTCACCGGGCATCCTGCACCCGAGGGTTCGGATAGGCCCAGGGATGTCACTCCCTCAGGAACAATTGGGGGTAGGTTTGCAGTCCTCCTCAAGTCTGTGTAGTGGGACAGCCCAGCGTCCCCCACCCCATAAACAAGGAAGTGGGGTGCAAATCAAGGTGGTGTAATAATCCACAATTCCAGCGAGAGGGGTGAATTGTAATAAGAACATGTTTCACCATCCAGTGTGGGTAGATGATAAGCCTATCATGGAGTTGATGAGCGCAAGGTGGAGTCTCCCATGTCCCCTTCATGGGAGTGTATGTGCCTGATGATATCTTCCTTGGCCAGCGAGGTAGACTGCTCATCTTCGGGTGGCGAACGGTGACGCCGGGGGACAGTAGTCCAAGTTGGTTTGGCATGAACCCGCTGCTGGTGCCGGGGGCGGGAAGGATAGGTCAGCGGCGAAGACGGAAGCCGAAGCAACTGTGCTGCCTCCGAATAGGACTGGACCATACTTCGCTTGGATTCCCATTGGAAGATGAGGGCAAATGGATGCCCCCACTGGTAGGAGATGTCCATGCTCCGCAGCTTCTCGGTCACAGGCTTGAAGGCACGGCGTTGGCGCAGAGTGTTTGGTGCCAAGTCCTGGAGGATCTGGATTTTGTGCCCGTCGTAGCTAATATCTGGATTAGCACGCGCCGCCCTGAGGATAGCTGCCTTCCCTGTAAAAAAGTGGACGCTGGTCAAGATATCCGGCAGGAGACCTGGCCTCCCCGCAGGCCCGGACACCCGGTGGGCTCGATCCAAAGCCAGTGGAGAAGAGTCCTCATCCCCCCAGACCTCGTGGAGGAGTTACGCCTCATAGGTCATGATGTCCTTCCCCTCCGCACCCAGAAGGACCCCACCGGATGCAGAGGTTATTCCGGCGGCTCCGGTTCTCCAAATCCTCCTGCTTTACTTGCAGTTCTATGTGTTGCTCCTCTAGTGTAGCCAGATGTTGCCACAGTTGTTCCTGGTCCTCCGTGCAGGCATCAACTGTCTTTTCCAGACCGTCCACCCGGTTCCCCAATTCGGTAACCTCTTTTCTGAGTTCTCGCACACACGAGTGGACCTCTGTACGTAGGGGGCCAATCTCCATCTTGAGTTCCGACACTAAGGAGGTCATGAATGCCTGGGTGACCGGCGGTGAGTCCCCCATGGTCTGCGATGTCACCTCAGTGGGAGCCGACGCACCCGCCTTGCCCCACATTGCCACCGCGGAGTTGTCCCTGGGGGCCGCAGCCGGGTCTGCCTTGCCCCCCCTGGAACGCGTCATTGCCAGTCTCCACGCGTTCCTTTGGCAACCGTGGTCTGCGCGCAGTCGCTGCTACTCACACCAAGAGATCCTCTGTCTGATCAGAGCCACTTTATTTCCTTTATGATAGTGTCCAAGACTGTTGCAGGGGGGCCTAGTGCGTAGGGTCCTCCACCCCGACACCCATCCACCAAGTCGGGTGTTACATCCCGTGTAGACCCATCACCCCTCCCTCCGCTCTACAGCAGTATCTGCCGATTGGGCGCTTCAGGCAGCTAGATGTCCCCACTTCAGGCTGGGCACCCCTCGTGTGGTAAACAGATTGGAAGCCAGCTACACACTCCAGCCAGCTAGGGGGCCTCTACCACCTCTCCCTGTAGCTAGCGCACTGCCTTCAGCACTGCCATAGATCCCCCTGTGCGACTCCCCTCCATCCATGCGTCATCCCCCTGCGCCGCGGCTCCTGCTATCTCCCCGCCAGCTCGGGGTAAAGCATAAGGTCTCAGGGCCTAGAGGTGGGCAATCCAGTGTGTCCAAGCTGCCCCTTCCCTATGCCGCCGAGGGACAGATATGCCGGCCGCGCCCCCGGCATCTACCTTGCTGCAGGGTTATTGACTTGACCCCCTCCTCCGCCTGCAGACCGGTGCGGCATAAGGTTCAGGCCTCCTCAGCGCTATGGCGGGCCGCAGAGCGCCTCCAAGCCGCTCCTCTCCCCAGACACAAAATGGCGGGACACCCACCTCGAGTCAGGCGTCTCCCCCGTAATTTCCCAGTTGCCAGTGAGAGCCTGCTTCCTGTCGTGTCTCTCTGCCCCCCACCCGGCAGTCTCACGCGGGGGCAGGGGCCCTGTGCAAGTCTCAGGCTCCCCGGGTGTAGCAGCGCACATCAAAGCCGCCCGGTGGGGGAATTGAAAAATGGCAGCGTGGCGTACGTCTTACCGGGTCACTCACCGCAGTGCACACGTTGCATTCCTTTCTATCCTCGATAGGCTGCAGGAGCCTCCAGCCCTGCCAGGATCAGACCCGCCTTCGATTACCTGGGCTGCAGGGGACGCGCTGCCAGGCCGCTCGATCATTTACTCCGCCAGCCCGGGCCTGTCAGCCCGTGCGTAGAGGTCCGGGGAGTCACCAATGCAGCAGGAGGGCCCCTCTCAATGCCAGCCAGAGGGCACAGTATCGCTGGCCGGCCCCGACTCACAGGGACCCAGAGGAATCGCCAGCACGCAAGGTAGGCACCGCCGGAAAGGTCTCAAGATGGCGGGCAATATCACAAGGCCTCCGACTCTCACCAGACTTCTGCGCCGCCAGCCACTGCAGGACAGAATGCCGCCCCTCTACCGGTCCCCCAGGTCACAGCGGTCAGCGTCCACCTCCAGAACGGTAAGGTCAGCACCCCAGCTCTGCTTTAATTGCTTTAATTGCCTAAAATGGTAGCGGATCGCCGGAGCTCCCCAGAGACACGTCTCACCGCATTGCCAGCAAGACCACGCCCCGAGTCTGCTTACTTTTGATAGCCACCATCCAATCACTCTACGCATAAAGAGGAATTGCAGTACCGTGGGAAATTATGACATGCAAGCCAAAACCCTGAGTAACAACTGCCTGGCAAGGAATTATCCATTAAGAGTGATCAGACGTGCATGGAAAAGGGCACGCAATAATAACAGTGAGGCCTTTTTAGAAAATACCACACGACCAACTGAAAATTTTATCACGTGCATGGCCACCTTTACTCCACAGTCTAACAGAATAAAGAAATATCATTATGAAACACTGAAACATTTTGAATGCAGGCTGCATGAACTTAGTACGACCATGCTCCACATTCATGGGAATCCAGAACCTGAAAGACCAACTGAAACATACGATACGATGATCCATAAAAGATGCAAGACAACCCACTTTATGGTCACTTCCCCATGTGGCACTTGTAGTGCATGTTCTTTCACCCTACACTCAAAATAACTCAGTCTGGGCAACGCCTCTACATGGACACAAAGACAACACACCAATTGTAACACCAAGAACTGCATGTATCTCATCACTTGCCCATACAACCGTTACTATGTATGGATGAAGCCATTAAGAGCAGGATAGGGGAACATAGAAGTACCATCAGAGGTGGAGGCAGCACAACTAAGATGAACAAACATTTCAAGGAGCTCACCAGAGGATCTAAGATGGACAATACAGGGAGCCAACCTAGTGTGGAATTCAACATCGTTTCTCAAAAGAGAACAACGCTGGATTCTCCGTCTTGTCTATGTAAGCAAGGTCTGAATGATGAGGTACCCTGGGGCAAACTGTGACAGAATTTTTAAACAAAAAAACTCCTTGACTCCTAATGCAGTCACAACCACAGGGAACCATATACCACTGCTAGTCAATATCCCCAACTTGGCTATATATTTTTTATACATTTTTTTCTACCCTCTTATTAGGAAAAACGCCTATTGTACATTGTTTTCTAAAATATAGAACTCCTTCTAGTTGCGAGGTTGATCTAATACTCATTTACAGAGGTTCCATCTTAATGCAAGGTTGATGAAAAATACGACCTGCCTGTCACATTCTTCACAGGTCACAATGAAGTGATATCAGTCTGATCTTAACATGGCCTCCTCCTTTGCTCAACAATAGAGAATACTGCCAACACTTTATGGGAGCCAGATGGAGCACAATCCGTCTCCACACCACTACAATATGGCCGCCAGACATGCGATGTGACCGTTTTCCTGGTAGCTCCACGGGAAATGTCCCTGCCAACAAAAACAAGCCACCCCCACGACCATCCTTGACCCAGGCAAGCGCAGGAGCAGGGTAGGTGCACCAAAGAGGGAGTGCGTCAATAAAGTGAGTACCGTATCACACAAACTTCATCAGGATAATTGAGGTCACCAATGATACTCGACCCTCCTTTGCTCCTAACACACGGAAGGCATATCTCTCCTCTCCTCCGTGTCTCGTTTCTCTCCCTCTTCTAACCCACAACTGTGCTCTTCCTGTGCCCTGACCGATAAGGCATAGCTAAACGTCCACAAGGTAAGGCTATGCTTTTCGGCGCTGAGGTTTCAGAGGTGCCGCCGTGTGCGCTAGCTGGCTGGTACAGCAGAATCAGACAGCATTGAAATGCATGACAATGCATTTCAGTGCAGTGATGCGGAACACCACACTAAAATGCGTTAGCGTCACACCTGATGCGTGATACTTGGCAGGCCTGATCACATGACGTATTTGTAATGAATTGTTGCATCATGCTATGAGTGTACAGAGCATATGAGGCATATGCAAATATCCCCAAGGGCACCTTTGTTATTATGAATTGATAAAGGATGCAATAATGTCATGAGGATTCATGACACACATTTTTGTGTGTGGCAATTTTACCAAAAATCAGGTTCATGATTGAAACACTTCGTGTGTCGGGTGTATCTATGTCAGGGACCAATCCCAACTCCTGTCACACATATAAGAGTGCACCCCTGGGGACAGTAATGGTAGATAAGGAATCTAGTGCCAGAAAGGAAATATTTCTTCATTTTCTTTTGTTGTTATCTTGTTTCTCATCTTTTTGTAGGTTGGGCAATCGTTTTTACTACAAAACAAGTAGCTACACCTGGATAGGGGTGACCTAATATGCTCGAAATGTGGGGTAGTTAAGTAACCCTTTCTTGTATCTGCATTAGCTCCACAGATCTCTTTTAAACCACAGAGGTGCGGAACATAACAACCCACACTTTATCTCACTAGCTACTTGAGCACATTACCGACCCTCATAAGTAGCACCAATAATTGTGGCCCTTTAACCTGATAGAGGAGTCAACATAATAAAGGTATATCTGACATCTCCTAGTAAGTTTTAGCTCATTATCAACACACCTCACTTATCACCCAAATTCGGACACCCCAGCACTCATCAGACGAAAGCCATACTGTAGTAAGGTGAATGTTCCTCTCCTTCTCAGTTCTCTTTCTTCCCCTTGCTGTTCAGCCTGAGTATGTGTGGAATGTTGTATATGTCAGGAATGTTGAATGGGTGAAGTGAATCAGTATGTGTCTGCAGGCTGAGCAGCTAGGAGGCTGCTCCTGGTGGGTCGTATTTACAGAGATACTCACAGGCCTACTCACCATCCTGGCTACATCATCCTAGCTCTGTTACTTGTACTTCAATAAAGCTTCTTGGAACTATAATTTGGCTTCTTGTGAACTTCTACATTACAACACATACCCAAAGACCTCTTCAAAATTTACCCTTCGGGGGACCCGTAGGGTATTGCAGCACTAGCCTGTTGAGGATCACCTGCCCGATGATGAAGCATGACATCCCTAAGGATGTGTGAGGGCAACAAGAAACAGTCTTGTTGACTGTCCCCCTTTCGATTTGACTAAGCCCTAAACCCTTTTCTTAGGAACAGTGACCCCCGTCCTTGATTTGAATTTAGTTTTGGAGCACAGGCCCTGGGCCTTCATCTGATCCTATCCCCCTCTTTTTTTGATAGTTGAGGAGGACTTACACTTTCAAATCCAATATTGTAAAGATGCGAAGACAATCACTGGCAGATGGTTAATAATCAATAATAGCCGCAAGAAAAAGGTGGACGGAAATGTCACTGTGAAAATGTTGGAACAGCACTGAAATATGAACATATCTGAGTTAAATATGTAGTATACTTGTAAAGCGCACAGCTGCCCCAGCAACGGGGCGTCCCGGCGCTGTATAACTCTGGGGAACCCGTCCTGGCTTTCCCTGTGGGATGGTCCCTGCTGGGAGTCCCCAAGGTGGAGCCAGGCATCCCCGGAATTGGTGGGGCCGTTGTGTGTTAAATATGGTGTCAGAGTACAAAACAGCCAATGTCCAAAAGAGTTGCCTGGTTCCAAAATGGCTGACACCTGCTGCCTATATGGTGGTCATCTAATGCTGTCAGGTAAAGTCACAAAATTTGCCTGACCTCATGATGGCAGGACGTGTCATGCGGCACCGCATAGGTACGTAAGCGTTATTGCCAATGATAACTTCTTATATCTAAGATTAAGGTCCCCCTACACTGAAGAAGTGTGCTGCGACTATTGGGTGAGGCTCTGTAGAGGTTGTCGTTACCAGCATAATGAAGACATTGATATGTTGCTGTACCAGGCAATAAAGGCACCATTGATGAAGTACACAGGAGCACAGAGGCCAAGCAGAATGCAGTGGCAGGCTACCGGTTGCAACGGAATGACAAAACCGCAGGTCTTGACGCCCACTTTTCACCAATGAAATGAGGATTCAGCCACATCCTGAGGTGAGTTTTCCTTTTGTTCATTCAGTAGTAGAAGAGATGCAGTGACCACCGGCACCTCACTACAACTACTACAATGGCCACCACTTCCTCGAATCCCCATCCCATTCCACAGTCCATTGAAAACCCAGAGTTCAACAGCAGTCCTCAAAAGTGTGATCCAATCAGACACGCACAAAGGTCAGCTAAGGGATCGCTTTGCTGTGCTGATCCTCCTGATTGGATGCGTGGAACAAAGAGGAGGGACACAGTTCCTGATGACAGGAGACTTTAAAAGAATACTTACAAATGGTCCCCAGTGCTCATTTCATATATGTGATTTATTTGAGGCTTGATGTGATAAGGGAACATTTGCAGTAAAGTGTTAATCCAACACCAGATGCGTGATACTTGGCAAGACCACCACTGTACTCATATAATACTGGTTCTATATTACATGATCCATAAAAAGAGTCAAGACTTTATTTTATGTATTTATTACACTTCATATCAGCACAAAATTTCACACTTAGTGTAATTCTTCATTAGATTTATCGGTGGCGAACTAGGGGTCAGGCAGATTGCAAACTCTCGATTTACAATTGGCAACCACTGTTGGTGACCTTCTTCTTAATATATATGGGCATTACATTTTCTGCCTACAACAAGGAACAGAACAAATGACACAAGTTCAACAAGTGAGAGAAACTGAGACTCAGAGAGAAACAAATGCAGTACTTAAATCATCCACCCAGTCTTCATGAAGAACAGATGTGCTTCCGGAGTCATGAACTTCTAGGGAGATGTGGCATATCAGCTTCTTTTGTGTTAGGCATTTACTGCAAGAAATCATTGGAAAACACAAATAAGTTGTTGAAGTGTGAGAAGACTTGTCCATCACTGAAAATGTACTCAGGTTTTGTGATACGTAATGAATAAGTACAATTCAAATTTAACTTGATGACTAATTACATATTATTTGATCATTCTAAAATATCAATGAATTTTACTATTTTTATAAATAGTCGAGCCCAGCTCCATGATAGAGTTGGTCAGCAGCACGTTGAGGTCATTTAGAACCCGGCAGTCTGTGCATGGAGGCTGCTGGGGCTGCAGAGGTGCCGTCTCCACCCATGCCACCTATTATTAGATGTAACTGTTGCAGCAGAATTCTTTTTTGCTTCTAACAAATAAGCCCCCAAGTAGAGATGTATTTCCATGACATGCGGGGTGTTTGCCCCCAGACATGGAGACCACTGTTGTTTTTCCCTGTCCTGTTTCGCCGTGTCTCCCATGGTAGACACAGGCAGGGCAGATCTGCTTCGGGAGGTCCTTAACAGAGTGGGGCACATTTATAAGCCCCTTGCGCTGCTAGTGCATCACTTTTTGTGACGCACCGTGGTGCATTTTGCTGCCCATATTTACAAGGAAGCGCAAAGTCACACCGCGTGGCTTTTCGCTTGCTTCTAAAAACAGCCCTTTTTCACTCAGCACTTTCCGTGAAAGGGGCATGCATGGGTGTTGCTGTGGGTGCTCCCACGCAACACCTATGGCGTCTGCCACATTCTAAGATTTACAACCTTTCATAAACCTGGGAATGCAGCTGAATGCAGCGCCTCCCCAGGGGAGGCGTAGGGAGGCTCAACGAGGAGAAATGTTTTCATTTCTTCTCGTTCTTTCCTCTTTCTCATGATTGTTTTTGTGCAGGAAGTGCACTGCACGCTGCCTCTTCATAACGTGCTGTGTGTCTTTGGCCTAAACATGCACGGTCCCTCCTCTTCTCCCGGAGAGGCATGGACCGTGTATAAATATGGATCATATTGTTCTGTAAAGCGTGGCGTTGCAACACAGCACGTGCACCAAACAATGCTTCTCTGTATCCGACAAAATCGTTTACAAGCATATGATTTTGCTTTAAATACACAGACTCTCCTCTTTCCCCAGAGGGTTCGTTTAATAACATGGATCTCTTTGTGCTATAAGCAGCGATTTCGGCATTTATTTAGCACATCCATCATTCGGCGCTACACTGTAGCCCACCCAACCATGCACAAGCTCGGACTACAAAGGACCACACGATTACGCTATTAACCAAAAAAAACTACAAAAGCGCATTCTTTCTTCCATTTCCATTCTCTCCCACAGCAGCACTAATACCGGCCACAAACACTCAACATACTTTATGCTATTCACACCAGCAACTAATCGCGTGCATCTGGCAAACATGAACGGGTATTTACATACATACATGTGGGCCATACAGCCTAGGCCCACATCGACAAAATTCCGATGCAGGCTGCAACAGGTTTGAAAACTGGTCGCAGATCTTGATGAAGTAAGTGGGGATGCCGGGGGGAGGGGGTTCCCTATTACATGCTTTGTTTGTCTTGTTTTTACCCACAACAGGAATAAACCGCTATAGGAACCATCCTCTTACATACATGATATAGCGCACCTTAGCGAGTACATCACATATCTGGTCTTAACACTCACCTAGACCATCACCTTTTAACTTCCACTCACATAAGGTCCTGAAGAAAGACGGTTTTAATTTAAGGCACTGGCTGAAACATGTTGACCACATAGGATATGAGAGTTTTTGATCACCTCCAATCATATCCACCGCCTTGTTTTTAATACTGCCTAAGGTCCACTATTAAAATAGTTCTTTGGATACTTGGGACCCTAAGGACAAACTTTTAACCCACACTCTTCACATCAGCACTGCACACTCATTTAACAAACACGCTCCGCTGTAGTCAGGCGTCGCAGCACACCCAAGGTACACTCGGTGCCTAGGGTGGGATCTGATGATGAAGCATGAGACCAACTAGGTTGGTGTGTGAGGGTCTTTATAAAAAACAAATGTTTTTTCCTGACTATTAACAAACACTAGCAGCTTCTTTAGTAGCTAATTCTTATTGATTTATGCAATTTATTAATTGCTTTTTATTAATTGGCATTAGAGCTCCATGACACATGTCCCTACTACCAGAGGTGAGGCTATTTATCAATTGGCACTAGTGCCCTTTGACACTTGTCACTAGTACCAAAGTTAGATGGTGGAAGACGAGGCTATTTTTAATTGGCATTATTGCTCTTTGACACAAGTCGCTACTACCAGAGTTAATAGTGGGAGACAAGGCTATTTAATAATTGGCACTAGAGTGCTTTGTTTTGGGCATCATCAGGAGATGTGAGAGTGTCTGCAGTGGCCACATCTGTACCTGAAAGTGTATTTGAATCCCACACACTGACTTCAGGATTGAGTGGAAAAATATTTTAGACCTTTCATGAATTTAAGAATGTCATTTTTATGAAGAAACTGTATAGGTGTATGTTAACCCTTTTGTGCTGCTACCACACCAAACTCAAGCACTTACCGAGTAGTGCTCATTGGTCAGACCTCGTCAAGCTTCCATATGCTGACCTTGAATACTGACTATTTAAGGTCAATTTGTACTTGCAGATTATATTTTCTCTGCGCCTGCTCCCCTAATTATTAAGTCTTGCTCTCTGATCTAAATTGCACAACCTTGCACAAATTGACATCACATGTGAAAGCCAAGGTAGGACTTATGCAATTTAAGGTACGAGGTATTAGAACTTTTTTTATGCATTGGTGGACATGTGAGTGTCTCAGCCTTCCAGTGCACCAGGATCACACACTTACATCCATTCTATGTATAATTTGTATAAATATCTTCCATTGACTCTTTAGGCAAGAAAGGCACTTTCATGATCCCTGTGGTTAATGGGTTGACTAGAGGGCTATTATGTGGTCTTTGTATACGCTTTAATGTTGACAGTGAATTGGGTATCTCTAAGCATGCGGTACAGGCTAACTCCAACCACAGAAAACTAGAGCACATGCCTTGGTGCCTCACAGACCTCTGACACTTCTTCTCAGATAAGAACAAACACCTCCCTGCTGAGCCTCAGTGATGAAGAGCCAGTGGGCCACTTTATAGCAGATAAACTTACCGAAGGTGTAGGTGGCCTGGAAACCCATCATGTTCACTGAATCATCACTGTGGAACTGTAGCCAAAGGGAGGTCCCAGTGGACTTCACTGGTGGAACTAGATTGGATCCGCAATATTTGCCAATAAGCGGGGAGGTGGTCGTGACACCATCGAAAATAGACAAGGAGTCATAGGAGCACCTTGAATTACGTTCAATGGCAAAAGATGTGAATGTCAATGAGACCTGCAGGGTGTAAAAGAAGTATATGTTAGTCCTTAAATAATACCTCTGTCATGCCAGAAGGAGGTAGTGTTTCATAAGATAGAAAACTATGTGACAGTCGTTTCTGACCACCTCTATCATGCCAGTAGGGGACAGTGTGAGATAAGAAAAGAGAAATGTGTGTAGGACCTTATTTCCCATCACTGTACTGCCAGTAGGAGGCAGTGGGACATAAGGAAGAAGAAGTATGCTCTGCCCCATATTTACCATCACTATACCACCAGCAGGGGGGTTCTTGAACTCTTATATATACAGTTCAGTGCCTAGACACCTTCACCCAAAAGCGACATATAATCACCTGAGTGGAATGGCAAACTAGGTCAATTTTTAAAAATGGCTCTGATTCCCTGTTCTGGAAAATCATGATGCCATACTGACATCTCTGTCAGAAAACCTAAGAGGTTCTTCATGATTCCAGGGCCTACTAGGCTCTCATTATTATCAGTACTAGAATGACATTGGGTAGCTCCTGCACTTACCTTGTATCCAGCTGGAGCCATGATGTAGTAGCCGCAGTCCATGTTGGATTGGTAAAGGTTGGGGAAGTAAGGGGATGAGACGGTGCCAGGCGTGCTGGTGAAATATCCGCCACAATTTACTGTCAACAGAAGTAAAAATCAACTTATGTGCTCCACAGCATAGAGTACTGGTCACCAGAATACAAAGTCCACACACACAAAACACAGAATAGCTCAGCTTCAGCTCTTCAACAACAACTGTCAGCCATACCGGAGCCCGGAGTAGGATTCTGCCTGAGGCCCCCTGCACGCTGTTTGCACCTCAGATCACATGGCCCCAAAATAGTGGTACATGAAAAGTAATTGAAGATATTAGTGCACATCTGGAAATCAGCTGCGTAATGTCATGTGGTCCCAGTCAGAATGTACACATTTTCTGTCAGGATAGTGAATAATAGAGCTCATGTCAAGGGAGTATTTCTGCCACTAGAGGAGTCCCACTATCAGACAGCCTTATCGGTACTCTCCCACATCACTAACCATATGTGTTCCCATGTATTTTGTGCAAAGGGCGATCTTTGCCAACCCTGATCACCACTGGGCAAGATTCCACAGGCAGAGAAATCAGAAACAAAACACTGCTAATCCATGTACCACCCCCAGCTCCTTTTCCAGAGTCAAGGGGATTATGTTACTGTACTGGGCCCACAACATGTCCTTGAATTCTATGGTGAGACCTCTATTGATTCTGAGAAACAAGCACTTCCTGCAGTAAACTTTATGCCAACATGCCCAGATATCCTGGGAGCACAGCTTACTGGGTCCCAACAAGAGGCCCTTGCTTCCTCCTTCCCTGTCTGAGAGTGGCCTGACATCAAGGACCATATCATTGCTGTAGGAGGTGTTTGCGGCCTCCCACTCCTGACTGAGAGCGCCCAACACCAAGGACCCTACCATTGCCATAGGAGGCCTCTGCAACCTACCTCTCTCCTCTGACTCAGAGCACCCAACACTAAGGAGTGTACCAGTGCTGTAGGAACCCTTGTCATTCCACCTCCTCTGCCTGAGAGCGCAAGACACCAAGGGCTGTACCATACAACCCACTCCCTTTTTGAGAGCGCCCTGACACCAAGGACCATACTATTGCTGTAGGAGGGCTTTGTGACATCCCTCCCCCAACTGAGAAGGCCCTGACACCAAGGACCATACCATTGCTGTAGGAGGACTTTGTGACCTCCTTCTCCTTTCTGAGAGTGCCCCTACTCCAAGGACCATTCCATGCTTTAGGAAGCCTTTAGAACCCACTCCCTTAACTGAGAGCGGCCTGATTCCAAGGACCGTACCATTGCTGTAGGAGGACTCTGTGACCTCCTTCCTCTTTCTGAGAGCACCTAGACACCAATGATTGTACCATTGCTATCGGAGGCCTTTACAACCGACTCCCTTAACTGAGAGCGGCCTGACACCAAGAACTGTACCATTGCTGTAGGAGAACTTTGAAATCTTCCTTGCCTGACTGAGTCCCCACTGACACCGAGGACCATACCAATGCTGTAGGAGGCCTTGCCACCCTACCTCCTCTGTCTGTGAGAGCGTCACACCAAGGGCCCTATCATTGCTGTAGAAGGCCTTTACAACTCACTCCCTCGACTAAGAGTGATCTGCCACCAAGGACCTTAGTATTGCTGTAGAAGTCCTTGCTTCGTCCCTCCCTTTTCAGAGACCGCCAGCCACCAAGGACTGTACCATTGCCATAGGAGGCCTTTGCAACCTCCCTTCCTTGACTGAGAGTGTCCCCGACACAAAGAACCATACACGTGCTGTAAGAAGCCTCTGTATTCCTCCTCCCTGTATGAGAGCAGCCTGAAATAAAGGACCATACTATTGCTGTATGAGGCCTTTGAGCCCTCCCTCCGCTGTCTGAGAGCACCCTGACATCAAAGACCATACCATTGCTGTAGGGGGCCTCTGCATTCCTTCTCCAAGTCTGACAGCAGTAACCTGACACCAAGGACTGTACCATTGCTGTAGGACTCCTCTGAGTCCTCCTCCCTATCTGAGGAAGCCTGTCACCAAGGATCGTACCATTGCTGTAGGAGGCCTGGAACCCACTGGCAGTGATGGAGCCGTCCGTCACAAACTCCAGCAGCATTTCATTTCCGGAAGAGGTGACTGGCTGGGGCTGTGTGGTGCCACACGCGTTGCTGAGTAATACTGGGGCTGCCTTATTGTTGCCATCATAAATTTTGAGGTAGTCAGAGGCACAGTTTGGGGATGATTGGAGATTGAAGGCATTAAACTGCAGAAGAACCTGAGAAGAAAGAGCAGTAAATTAGACATACAATTTCTAGAGTGTCTAGAACTTTCTAGCCTTCATCAGTTTTTGAAAGATATCCCAGACTAGACTCTGCCAGTGATTTCGCTTTAACTCTCAGAAAATACCTGCGTTCCTTTACCTTGACTCTTTAATTTAGTGACTGCTTCTGTTTATACCCTCCTTCACCACCTTCCCTCCACTTCTGTTGTGTGTTCAAAGAGACATGACACCCTTATGTTGTCCCTGCACCTCCTGTCTTCTCTCAAGGTGCCTCTACTTGGAACCAAACCTCTGCTGAAGCTCCGATATGCGATGTGAAGCAGTTACACAGAAGGGGCCATATTTATGAAAATTGTGTGCTCGATGGTGCAAGGGGGCCTGTGTTGTAGGCAGCGTTGTTTTGTGCAGACAGGGGCGTCTTCCTGCACAAAAATAATCCTGAGAGATGTTTTCCTCTTTTTATGTGTGCTATGGAATGCAGCACACATAGAATGAGGAAAAAACAAAAAGGTACAGAGGTATTTGTCCTTGTTATGCCTTCCATGGGAAGGCGTAAGATTTTGGCACACTTCCAGGTTTAACAGTCCTATTAAATCTGGGAATGCGTCAACATCATTGGGAGTTGTGCGGGACCACCCACTGCAACATCCATGGAACGCCCACGCAGGGTAGAGTAAGGCATCACAGCAATTTGTGCTGCATTGCCGTATTCCAGATTTATGAAGCCAAATTGAGCCACGTAAATCTGCCGTAGAGGATTGTGTTGTGCATGTGCGATGTTGATTGTACAAGCATTGCACAAACCTCTCAGACCCCTGGAATCTTGATTGCCCATGCTAAGCTGCACCTCTCTCCCAAGACCACGTACTTAAAGGAGTAACTGAGAGATCTAAGCTGGTATAAGCTTCAAGACACTTAGTACAGTTGCCTCCTCATTGGGCTCATAGTGAAGGCCCTATACCTCTGGAACACTGCCTCTGGATTATCAATAACCTGGGTCCTACCTTTGAGTGAGCAGAAGACCAACGAAACAAAGAAGGCTGCCGCCCTTCAGATGAAATCTCATGCGGGATTTCCATATTGAGAAGGGAAGCTCCTGATTTGTGCAAGGGTTGTGTGTTAGAATATCGAGCAGAGAAATATCACGAATAAAAACATTGCAGCTAGAATCTCAACTATCGCAACATCCTGAGTATGTATAGCTAAGTATAGATAAGCTACTCTCCACATCACCTTACCTTGAAGCCATATATCTATATATTGTCTAGATAAATGTGAAATTAAGTATTGTATGTCTATACTTACCTACACATATATTGACCTTAACCATATTTAGGTAGCTGATGTTTTTGCTATGATTTTTTTGTAGCACTATATTCAAGTCTCAATATTCTTGTCCCATACACTCAGAGGATAATACCTGTCGCTGTGCACCCCAGTATTCTGTCCTGCTACACTGTTCATTAATAGATTTAGCCTTACATGTCCATATACTTTGGGGAACTCCACTGGGATTCCCTCTCACCTTTGTTTACTACTGCCATGTGGCATTTCTTTGAAGCCCAATTTGAACTTTATTAAAGTCTAACTTAGTTGCCCCATGCAGACCCACTCTTGAAGGTTTATTCCATCTACTCTGCTATAGCAGCACTACTGTAAGTTTCAACAATGCCTTCTGATTGGTTCTTCTTCGAAGCTCTTTGGTTATAGTGCTAACGTCGTTGGAGAGAACATTCCAAGGACAGATTCTTCTCCTCCACGCTGATGAACCACTCTAACCATAGTGACCTGCCTCAGCAGCTACCTCTGCCACCAATCAGTCAGGTCCTAACCCAGTGGACTACTCTAAGCTCCACCTCCAGACAGCTAGGACTCTTGCAACAGGAAAGCGAGACTGACTTCATTACCTTATCACTGTCAGAAGGCACTCTGATCAGGTAGACACAGTGGACGTTGTTAGGGTACAAGGAAGGGTTATTGGGTGACGACAGGCTGCCGGTTAGGTCTGTGAGAAGAGTGCTGCACAAATCTGAAACCAAATATAAAAATTAAATGTCTTGAAACTGCACAATGACCCTGACAAATAAAGCTTTAACAACTCCCAACCTGAATGTCTCAGTTATGTTCGCTGGTATTCAAGCAGGCATCTTGTACCTCCACCAAGAAGAAGTCCCTTGATCTAAGCAATGATCTCTGTGGCTGCTGCAGGTCTTCACAATGATATGGAAGCAGGCAAAAGATTATAAGTAGGTACCAAAAACTACACAAGGCACAATGAGATTCAACTCAAACTGCCTGGTGCAGATAAAATGGTCGTAGGGGGAGGATAGGTTTTCAGAGACATAGATAAAAAAGAAACTCTGAAAAAGCAAATTATTTTGCACCAAGAACAACATCTTTTTATTACTCCACTATCTCTGTACTTGTCTGTAGTGAGTTGTGTATTCAGATCAAAAGGAACACACATGGTGTATATAGCTATAAATCCACTTCACTACTAATGCAAACTCCATAACAAACAGGGTTTTTGCAGAACTTTAACATTAAAACCATCTGAGAAACACCAACATAAGAGGAACATGTTCCATTAAAAAGGAAATTTTTCTCTGATCTCATCAGGTTAAGAATGGTGGGATTCAGTCTGAGGATAAATTATGGCATTACTTCAGAAATTTAAAAATGGGATCCCACTAGTGGATAGATGGTAGGATCCCATCAGTGAATTGATACTGGGATCGCTACATGATATGTATTCCAAGGATGTCTTTTAAGGGAGAAGAATGTTGGCTTTCCAACAGGGTATGAATGCCAGGATAAAATCAGTAGATGAATGCTCGGATTCAAAAAAGGTCAATGACGGGGTCTCATTGGTGGCTGTAGGCAGGATGCTGTGAGCATATGAATGCTGGGATTCCATTGTGTGTCAGTTGTTCAATCAAATTAAGGCATCAGTAATGGGTCCTACTAGGAAATATGTCCTGGTATCTTCTCAGGAGGTCCGTAAGGATCCTGTCAGTAGACTAATACTGAAACCATAGCCAGAAATAAATAATTGGATCCTGTTTACATATGAATGCTGGGATCCAATTAGTAGCAAATTCCCGGATCCACTGAATCTATGCTGGGAGTTGAATACTGGGATCCAAAAGTAAATAAATGCTGGGACACCATCATGGAATGAACGCTGGCATCTCACTAGGGATGGATGCTAGGATCCAATAAGACAATAACTGCTGGAATCCAATCAGGGAATAAATGTCTGAAGCCAATCAGGGAATAACGGATGGAATCCAATCGAGGAATAAATAATGGGATCCAATCATGGAATAAATGCTGGAATCCAATCAGAAAATACATGCTGGAATCCAATCGGGGAATAAATGCTGGAATCAAATTAGGGAATAAATGTCTGGGATCCAATCAGGGAATAAATGCTGGAATCAAATTAGGGAATAAATTGTATAAACCAATTAGGGCATAAATGCTGCACTCCAATCAGAGGATAAAGGCTTGAATTCAATCAGGGGATTAATGCTCGGATCCAATCAGAGAATAATTGCGGAAATCCAATTGAGATAAATGTTGGGTTCTTATCAGGGGATCAACACTGGTATCCCATCAGGAGATAAATGCTGGCATCAAGTCATGTGATAAATGCTGTGGTCTAATCTGCAATCCCAACGAGGAACAAGTGCTGAGATTCTATCAGAGAATAAATGCTCGGATTACATCACGGGAATACAAAGGCTGTCATTCAGCCAGGGGATAAATGCTGGGATCTAATCAACCGATAAATTCTGAGATTTCATCCTATCAGCAGGAAGAACGGAGAGTGGCAATTGGAGTAGGTTTTAAGACTGAGCAGGGCAATAGCACAGTTTTAGTTGCCTGCCTTTGATAAAGTTGGCGAACCATCTTTATCTTGGCTGATACTGTTAGATGTATCAGTCACATTCCACACAGTAGACTATGAGCTACTGCTTGACCAGCTCAGAAAAGGCACTGTGTGGGATGAAGTGCTAAAATGATTCTGATAATTACCTGACAGGACATAGACAAAGTGTCAGGTCAGGACATCCAGGACAGCAGGGAGGAAAGTTGAATGTGGGGACCCCAGGGTTCACACTTTCTTCCCCTGTCTCTTGCTTTTCAAGCTAGTATTTGCTATCATCAGGGCCGGAGACCTGAATATATTGTGTATTTGCTTATGACATACTCATCTATCTGCATGTGTGGGGCCTGAACAACGGGTTATTTGCCCTTAAACAAGGTCTAAATTATGTGGCCATGTGGATGAATAAAAGTGGGCCCACGTTTAGTGGAGCACAAACTGAGATGCTCTGCTTAGGCACATGTCACAAACACCTGAATAAACTCGCTTTGCCCGCTGACTTAATTTGAGATCCCATGCACCTTCATTAAGAACTCTAACAGGTTGGGGGTCATCTGGGGAACAGAATTTGATGCTCACATCAGCAATGTACTGCTACAGGTTTATTCAGCTTAAGACAACTGCAACAGGCATTGCCCTACATCCAAAACAAATATCACAAAATCATGTCTGGTTCACTGACTGATTTAATCCTGGATTAAACAAATTCCTTCATGAGTGAGCATCCAAAAATCTAATTACTAAGATGCAACCTTTACAAGACATAGTGACATGTCTTGTTTTAAAACTAGGAATAGATTGTCATTTATCAGCAGGCTAGACTTCATTGGTACCCATACAAAAGCCCTATCCAAAAAGTCATCATCTTCAACACAGCATTCCTTGTTTTGAAGTCCAACATGGACACAGCACCAGACTGTCTGTTGGGTAAAACCACTAGACATCTTCCCTCCTGCAACTCAGGCTCTTATGGCGTATATCTTCTTCACATTGCAAGAACTGAACTTCAGTGGAAGGGAGACTGCAGATTCTTGCTGGTTGGTCCAAAGATTTTGAATGTAGTGCTAATAGATATTAAGAATAAACATTCTCTGCTTACCTTTAGGAAAGCCTTAAAACATCCATGTGTGTTCTTTTTTGGTGCACTTACATGTATATAGTATGTTATGCTATTTATTTAGAGATCCTGCCGCCTAAACACAATAATTTATGTCATACTGTGAGCTCTACAAATAAACAAACACAATGTCCCATGAAGGATGATTTTAGTTTAAATTGAACTGGAATCATTAAAACATAATATAACCAGCCAGAAGAAGGGCATGAATGCAAGGACTCAATGAATAGATTAATGCTCAGATCCTATAAAAGGTCAATGATGACATCTAATCGTTGTATGGAGCCAGGTTACTATGATCCTATGCATGCTGGGATTCCATTGTGTATCAGTCAAATTAAGGCATTAGTACTGAGAACCTATTAGGAAATATGTCCTGGTATCTTATCAGGAGATCATTAAGGATCCTGTCAGTAGACCAAAGCTGACATTGAAGCCAGAAATAAATAGTGGGATCCTATTTACATAACTAGGGGGCAGATTACGATGGCGGTTTTCCCGCATCCTCCGGGCCGGCGGAAGCCACGGCCGGCCCGGAGGATGCGGGAAAACCACTGCGGACTGAAAAAGACCCCCCGCCAGATTAGGATGGCTGGGGGATCGTTTTTCAGTCTGCAGCTTTTCCGCTGCGGTCGCCTTCCGACCACGGCGGAAAAGCTTTAACATGGCTGGCGGTGTCTATCAGACACCGCCAGCCATATTAGGATTTCTGACTTTCAATGCCTTTACACGGCGGCATGTCCGCCGTGCAAAGGCATACGGATTCTTGTTTGGGGGTCCGTTGCGGGTCCCCAGGGGTGAAGGGGGGGTGGGGGGTGCACATGGGGGGTACCTATGGTACCCCCCTGCATTTGCGTGCACAGAGCGGCAGGCACCGCGCGGTGCCTGCCGCTTTGTGCATGCAAATGCACAACTTTCATTTTTAACATTGTGGCGGGTGCTGCTTCAAGCAGCACCCGCCGCAATGTTAAAAATAGAGGATGTGACCGCCAGGGTGGCGGTCACATCCTAATTGCACAGGAGAGAACTCCACATGCCATGTGGAGGTTCCCTCCTACTCTATGGTGGCGGACGGACTCAGGTCCGTCCGCCATCATAATCGGCCCCTAGGTTGGGATCCGATTCGTAGTAAATTCCAGGATCCACTGAATCTATGCCGGGAGATTAATGCTGGGATCTCATAAGGGAAAAAATGTTGGAATACTCTCTTGAACTGAATACTGACATTGCACCAAGGATAAATGATGGGATCCAGTCAAGGGATAAATGCTGGATCCAGTCAGGGGATAAATGCTGGAATCCAATCAGGGGATACATTCTTAAATCCAATCAGGGAATACATGCTAGAATCTAATAAGGATATACATATTGGAATCCAAACAGTGGATAAAGGTTGGAATCCAAAGCTGTAGATAAATGCAGTTAGGGGATACATGTTGGAATCTAGTCCGGTGATACATTCAGGTATCGAATCAGGGGATAAATTCTGGAATCCAGATACATGCAGGAACCCATTGAGGCAATACAATTCCGGATTTTAGTGGCCAATAATTGCTGGTCCAATAAGTGATAAATGCTGGGATCCTATCAGGGGACAAATACTGGGATCTCATCAAGTGAATACATGCTGGCATCATGTTATATGATGAAGGCTAAGATCCACCCCAAAAAAAATCTGGGATCCCACTGGGGACAAGGGCTGTGATCCTAACAGAGGATTAATGCTGAAATCGCATCAGGATGAGACAAAAGGCTGGAATTCATGAAAGGGATTAATACTGGGATCTCATCGGGAGATAACTGTCGAGATTTCCTAACAGCAGGCAAAACAAAGAGGGACTATTGGTTGTATTTTTAGTACTCAGCAGGGCAATAAGACAGTGCTAGATTCATGACTTGGCTGATGATGGTGACATTTCTTTATATTGACTAATATTGTTAGATCTTTCTTCTTGACCAGCTCTGAACCATGCCTACTGTGTCAGATAAAGCTATAGAATAATTCTGATAATTTTCTAAGAGGACAGACAGAAAGTGTCAGACTTGAGTCCTTTGAATCATCAGAGGAAAGGTTGAATGTGGCGTGCCCCAGGATTCATCCTTTCTTCCTCACTTTCTTGCTTTTCAAGCTGCTATTTTCTATCATTAATCCCAGAGACTTGAAATAATGCATATTGGTTGATGACATACCGATCTATGTGAACGTGTCGGTCCCGTGGACCATGTGATCAATAAAATTGGGCTCATGATAAATGTAGCAAAAGCTGAGATGTTCTCCATAGTCTCAAGTCACAGACTCCTGAATCACCTCGCTTAGCCTCCAGTGTTATTTGATCTACCATCGACCTTCAAAAAGAAAGCTAAAAAAGCTGAGGGTCATCTGGAATGCAGAACTGAACTTGAAGCTCTGTAGTGTGTACAGGTTGATTCAACATAAGACAACTTAAATAGGTATTGCCTACAGCCAAAACAAATATCACAAAATCATATCTGGTACACTGACACTGACTGATTCAATCCTGGATTAAACTAACTTTCCTCATGAGTGGTATTCCAAAAATCCAAACTGCTAAAATGGGACATGCTCAAGACTTGGTGAGATGATGTTTTAAAACTATGTATATATTGGAGTATATCAACAGACACAACTTCATTTGTGCCCATCCTAAAGCCTTATCCAAAAGGTCATTATTTTCAGCAAAGCATTCCTTATTTTCAAGTACATCAAGGAAACCGCATCAGTCTGTCTGAAATACAGGTAAAAGGAAACTGCAAATTCTTGCTAACGGGCCAAAAGATTTTGAATGTACTGCCTCTATATATTAACAATAGACATACTAAAGTACGTTTGGTTCCCCCTGCTGCAGAGCTGCCCCCCTGAGTTGGTAGAGTCGGCCGGCTGTGAGGTCAGCAAGCTGCCACGATGGGAAGAGTGGACAGGACACAGCCAAAGCTATCATTTGAACAGAAGAGGTCTAAGTCCAGTGACGCGTCCACTGAGGAAGCCTCCAGAATGCACGCCCAGTCTGCGGAGGACCACGGACCAGATATCCAGGGAATACTAGTCGCTATGGAGAAAAACCTGCAGAGTGGTATCACTAACCTCGTGACGAACATGGATGCACTATCCTATTGAATGGACCGCATGGCTGAGAGGTTGGATAAACATGCTGAGAGGCTGGACATGTCCAAACGGAGGCTCACGGTGGTAGAGGAAGTGCACACCACCCTCGACTCTGACCACAAACAACAAGGAAGAGTGCTGCGGGTCCTACAGAACAAGACTGAAGACTTAGAAGCACGTTCCCGACGCTGCAACCTTAGAATAATGGGACTTCCGGAGAACACACATACTGGTAATATGTAGCAATTCACAGAGAAGCTGCTGAAAACCTTGCTGGGGAAAGATTTGTTCTCGAATATGTTTGTTGTAGAAAGAGCGCACCGGTCATTGGGGCCTTGGCCGCCCCCAGGGGCACCACCCCGCCCCATAAGCTACTCAACTACCGAGATCAAGATGTCACGTTGAAGTTGGCCAGGGAGAAGCAGCCATTGGAATATGAAGGTTCCGTGATCTCGTTGTTCCCTGATTTTACGATATGAGTCCAGGAGGCGTGATGACAGTTTGTCCCGATGAAAAAACAACTTTGCAAACTCGGAGTGGACTACGCCATGCTATACCATGCAATGCTACGCGTCAACAGGCAGGGCCAATCTTACATCTTCACAGACCCGAAGGCCCTACACGAGGCGCTGAAAGACTAGTTGAGAGAAATATGTTCAAGTCCGGAGCGGCAGCTGCTAGACGAGGCGGCAGGGGGCGGCAGGGGCGGCTGGAGGAGCAAGATTGACCTGCCGCTGGCGGCAGAGAGTCTTTGCCCAGTGATATAGTTGAACGTGATGTTTGAAATTTGGGCACGAAGGGGGTTTGGAGCTCAGTGGGTGTGGGGTGGGGGAAACATAAAGTATATGCTTAATCACATACCCGGGTCCCGCGCAGGGAAAGAAGCAGCTTGAAATCGCCATGACAAAAAACTTCTTTGTATTCCAGAACAGATTCTACATCCAAAGCAAAGAAGTTGCTATGGGCGCTGCCTTCGCCCCAGACCTGGCTATTCTATTCATGTCTGAATATGAACAAGACTGCATTTTATCACAGCACAATCCTTACCAGAACAAGATTTCATATTGGCATAGATACATAGATGACGTCCTGACCATATGGACTGGCGAGGAACAAGACCTGAAGGACTTCATGGAGTGGTTGAACACACAATCGGAGGATATAAAATTTACGATGCACATGAGTAAGGAACACATCGATTTCCTGGACATTACCATTAAAAATATAGAAGGCAAACTCTTCACCACCCTCTATAGGAAATCAGCTGAAAGAAATTCCCTTCTAAGATACACTAGCCATCACACAAGAGGCCTACGTGATAACCTGCCGTTTGGCCAATTTCTTTGCATCCGCAGAAATTGCTCTCTGAAGGAAGATTTCTTTAAACAATCTGATGACCTAATCACCCGCCTGATTGATAGGGGCTACCCCAAGCGACTCGTCAAAAGATCTAGAAAACGAGCATGGTTTCAGGATAGATCCACACTTCTGATACCAAAAGAACGCCAGTCATCTCAGGATCGCATGATCTGTGTCACGACATTTTGCTACAAGAGCAATGAAATAAAGAGAATTATCAACAAACATTGGGGCCTGGTGGCAGACATCATAGACACCCCAGATCCGCCTATACATGCCTTCAAAAAGGCCAAAAGTATCAAGGACCACGTTCTTCGATCCCTACTAGACACACCGCAGGCACCGACCATTGAAGGACTTTGGAATCTACCAGAGGTAGTAGGCCATTTCAGATGCACCACATGCAAAGCATGTCCAACATGTTGGGAGACTAAACAGTAACCCACAACAACCTGACTATAGACCTCATGTCCTTTACAAATTGCAACACCAGCGGAGTAATTTATGCTATTCCTTGCCCATGCGAACTGATGTACATTGGGCAAACCAAACAAAAGGTCAAGAATCGAATTTTCCAGCACTGCAGCAGGATCCGCTGTCAAACAGCAGGAGCACCACTTGTTGAACATTTTTTGGACCAAAAACACCCCCCCCGAATCCATGAGATGGGTTGTACTTGAAAAGATTACCCTAGGACCAAGAGGCGGTAATTTGAACTCCATCTTAAACATCAGGGAGTGCAAATGGATGCACAAATTTAAGACTATCAACAGGGGTCTCAATGAACTAGATGCTAATTTTGCCCACATGGCGGGTCTTGAACCCGGATAATCACACTGGAATGCGGGCGGACGGTTAACCCACTAGTCATGCAGACATATGTAGCGGGTTAGGCACTGCCGCGTCATAAACTCCACCAGTATACAGAGTACTTGCTAGTATCGTTAAGAGGCCTTTAACAATCCAATATTAATTATGATTGCGGTTTGAAATTGAGTTTGCAATTCCACATGTTGTGTAGAAATTGCTAATTTTCTTTATTATGATTGACATATAGGCATTACACTGTCTACAGACCTTTGCTCTACATCTTGAGATTTATCTAACTGCATGTTTATCATACTATGTACCAATGTATTGGCATTATGACACAATCCCGGTCAATTTTCCATTTCTCTTGATAGATATGGTTTTTACGCAATGTCATGGTAAGAATGTCCAGATTGCGACCACCAGGCTATTTGGATAACATATATCCTTGTGTACAGACCTTTGTTATACATTACCAACTACAACTTGAGATCTATCTAACTGCATGTTTATCATACTATGTACTATTGTATTGGCATTATGCAACAATCATAGCCCACTATCCATTTCTCTTGATAGATATGGTTTTTACGCAATTCCATTGTAAGAATGTCCAGATTGCGACCACTATGCTATTTTTATAACATATACTTTTGTGAGACTGTATTAGACACATATTCCTCATCCAATATGCGCCCTTATAGTGACTATGCGCACGCAGGGTGTCCACGTGACCTAACCGCTCTCCTTACAATAAAGAACACACCCGATCCGACGTCTGTATATCCCTTATAACTAAGAGTTATCTTTTTAGACGCTCCCTCCCTCACACTGACGCGGCGTACCATGGAGTGACGTGATTAGCCCGACGATGCCGAGACCTTGTACAACTAGCATCTAGCGGTGGCACTGCGAGCATCCACAGATGCATCGATGGAACCGTGATGTGAGGACGGCGACCTCCAGACGCCGATAAGGTACTATTACCGTTACGAAGCTCACGAAGCCCTAAGCACTTCCTGATTAGTACATTCCCCGGTATTTAATGTACCCACCGACTCAAGGGATTGTTTCGAGCCCGTGACTTGACATTGAGACTGTTTTATTTTAGAATCACGACCAGCTTATTTACTAGAGATAATGATGCATATTCCACAGGTCAGATTTGCAATCTTGTCCTTCATGAACAGCATGATGGTCTAATCTTAACTTCCACATCGTACTTTTCTGATTAATTATGTACTACTGGCCTCCTCCGATTCTCATTCCGTGCACTCTATTGATTTTTAGAACGGTGTCAGACCAGCACGTCGACCATAAGAAAACCATTAATTTGACAAGTGTTTCTACGCTGACTGCAGAGGAGTACTGCCCAAGTAAGTCTCCCTCCCTACATAAATTACTAGTATTTGGCTCCTCAGCCAGATCTGCCCATTGAGAATTTCCCTCATTTCATGTCATTTCAGAATTGGGAGGAGCACGCCAAGGCCCACTCATCGACGGCACAGCCACTGACCGTCGTTTTCGTGTAGGTAATTCCTACATCCCTTCCTACTATAAAGCCAATACACTACTTAGAATACTTAATGTTAGTATTTATATTGATCCATAGGCTCTCCAACCTTGTCCTGACGAAGGCCCCAACATGAGGCGACATTAACCCTTCAGCATTTATGGGGGTCGAAACGTAGACTACACCAACCTAACACACCATAGGATTCAAAGAAATGAATATATCTCACCTATGTGTGATGTGATTTGAGAACATTAATATTAACTTGATTGTAAAGGCGTTTTTGGTTTTATTGTGATGTTATAAATGTCACACCACCTTTACCCAGTCCCTCACAACCTCTTCACTTCCCCTCCTTCTCACACTGAGAGCACTTTTAATGTAATGATTGTACAATTACATTGAATTAATGATGAACGTTGATGTCAAATTCCTTGATGAAATTTATATGAGTAAACTTGTGCTAAGAACAAATGCAAATTGATTTTGAAATTTTGCATCTTTAACTCCATTTAATTGCATTTAATAAATATGTGGTGTATATTGGTATGAAGTAATACTTAATAACGTTTTTTTCAAATTGATTTATAACTCGGACCACGTATTCTTGTACCGAAAGACTGGTCGAGAGAACTATGTTCAAGTCCGTTGCGGCAGCTGCTAGACGAGGCGGCAGGGGGCGGCTGGAGGAGCAAGATTGACCTGCAGCTGGCGGCAGACAGTCTTTGCCCAGTGATATAGTTGAACGTGATGTTTGAAATTTGGGGACAAAGGGGGGTTGGAGCTCAGTGGGTGTGGGGTGGGGGGAAGCATAAAGTATATGCTTAATCACATACCCGGGTCCCGCGCAGGGAAAGAAGCAGCTCACTGAGGGCCACTGAGGATACTGACGGAGCTAAGGCTCTGAACATAAGTGGGGTATATTGGACATGGACTGAGATGCATGGATCGGCGAACACTGTCCGGAGGGGGGACGTTTCAAGGCGCCCTGAACTTTTGGCACTTGGACAGTGGAAGGGAGCGGGTGGGGGGATTACTATATAACTGGCAGTTGCACGAGATGTTGTAGACGGTACCTTGAGAGCGGCTACATGGCAGCCGGCTAGTGCACCTTGCTGGATGAGCAACCTCTGCCCACGCGTGAAACACACCTGGGACTGTTCCTTGTACTCTGGGATGGGAAGGGAGGGGGAGAAGAGGGAGGGAGAGGGGAAATGTTTGCAGCCATGTTGGGGGAGGTCAGCTGTTGGAGGGGGCTGTATGGGAGTTCAGAAGCAAACGGATGTCCTTCCAAAGAGATGTTTTAACTATGCACATGCATGATGTAAGTGAATGTTGTCGACAGTACAGATCAAATTGCAAGATGAGACCAAACAAGTGGGATGGGGGCACCTAGTAGCAACTGCACTAACCTGCCAGTCGACGCGCTCCGAGCGCTCACGTGGAATGTCAGGGGCTTAAATGACCACAGAAAACTTTAAGGTTTTACATCATCTACGCAATCATGCTATAGACGTAGCCTTGCTACAAGAGATGCACCTACCAAACAATAGCCCCTCCTATGTAGCAGAGGTGAGCGTGACAATATACATGCCTCAAGTTTCACTACACATGCCTGGGGGGGGTAATCACATGGACCAACCCTAAATCTCCGTACCCTCTGACACCACTAGACATGTACAGGGACGGAAGATATACAATATCTAGATGTCACGGGAGGGGGATGTACTTGTCCTTGTGAACATTTACGGTCCAAACTACGACTGCCCTGACTTTTTTGAGGCTCTGGGGACTGTAGCCACGAAATAGATGGACAGTAGGTTCCTCTGGGGAGGGACCCTAAATCTGGTTCGGAACCCCGAAGGGGATAGGTCCGGGCCTGGAGAGACGCCCCACAGCTGCCGCTAAGGCGCTGGATTGCGCAGTGCTTCGCTTAGATATGCGCGATGTTTGGCGCTTGCGGTTGCCACTTAAAGGGGGGTACACGCATTACTCTGCTTATTATAATCTCCATACCAGGATAGACTATTGGCTGGATCCACTCCCCTTTACGAAGAGGTGTGGGAATGCAGGGTACTTCCCCATACATTGTCGGACCATTCCCCCCCTGTTGATAGCGATCACTACTCCCAAGAAAGGTATACCACCGTTCACATGGTGATTTCCCCCATACTCGCTGTTAGACTCAGCCTGCAAGGATGAACTTGCAGAAGCTATTGAGATGTTCTTTGCGACTAATGTGGGGTCTGTGGATAGTTTCCATGAGATCTGGGAGGCCTTTAAAGCTTACATTCGGGGCATAGCTATGGCTAAGCACTCAGGAGTTCTCTGAGGCATTCGCAAGCGCCTGGCCGACCTAGAGAAGAAACTGGGCGAGCTGGAGTGGCGACAGCTGTTAAGTGTGGATGATGCAGTGGCCTCGGAAATTCAGACACTTTTGGAGGAATACCATGATATAGCGGATGCTGCACTTAAACATTTAGGCAAATATGCCACGGCTCGTGTGTGTGGGGAGGGGGCGAGACCGAGAGCAGTCCTGGCACAATTACTCCAGAGGTGCCGCAGTAAACTCAAATGGGCGGAAGGTGAGGTGCTGACAGAGGAGATAGATATAGCGGAGCGCTTTAGAAGTTACTAAGCAGAATTGTATTTCACATGTTCTATTGAGTCGGAAGAAAAAATCACGGATTATCTCTCCTACATTAAATTACATTAAATTGCCTTTCCTCGTGAATACCCATTGGGAATTCCTGATGAGACCAGTGGAAAGGGACGAGATAGTCCTAGCCCTGACCGGAATGCGAGCTGGCAGTGTACCTGGGACGGACAGCCTCACAGTGTCCTTCTTTGATATTCTCCTACCGTATCTGTCTGCCCTCTTTTACGACATGTGTCAAACTGGCGAAATGCCGCCCACAATGAGGGAGGCAGTGATAGTGGCTATACCTAAACCCGGGAAGCAGCCGTAGGAGTGTGTGTCCTACCGACCGCTCTCCTTGCTAAATGTAGATACAAAAATCTTTGCAAAAATTCTTGCCCCTGAGCAGGCTGGGTTTGTCCCGGATAGGAACCTCACTTACAATTTACGTACTGTCTTGGGGGCTCTACAGCACACCAGGCAAGACACTAAGGCAGTCACGGTCTTTTTGGATATGGAGCAGGCCGTCGACTCGGTCGAGTGGCCCATCTTGCGTAAAGTCTTCACTAGGATGGGTTTGGGACTAGTGTTTCTGCAACTGATAGGCGTTCTGTACAAACAACCTTCTGCCAGAGTTCGAATTGGCAATTTGGTGACGAAACCTTTTAACATCACTCGTTGGACGAGGCAGAGTTGTCCACTGTCCCCACTACTCTATGCTTCAGTGGTGGAGCCGCTGGCCTGTGCACTCAGAGAATACCACAGCCGCAGAGGCATCAGATTTTCGAAAGTTGAATTGATAGTGTCAATGTACGCTGATGACACATTATTATATATATGCGATCCCTAAAATAATCTCTCCTCAGTCTTACGTGAGGTGGTGTGCTTCGGCGCTCTATCTGGGCTAAGAGTCAATTGGCCAAAGTCAGTTACTGTCATTCCCACGCCTGCTACTAAACAGCATGAACCAGGGTTTCAATTGCAGTGGTCTACGAACTCTATCAGATACTTGGGAATTCAGGTGCACCCTGATTCGGAAGTCGTCTTCAGGGACAACTATGGCGTTGCCGTCAGTAGGTTAGAAGAAGACGTGGAGACGTGGATTAGGCTGCCACTGTTCCTGATGGGCAGAGTCTGCATAATGAAGATGGTGGTGCTACCACGGTTTTTGTTTTTATTCATGAATATCCCCATGGTATTACATGCATCCTTTTTTAGCTGGGTCACAATGTCATTGATAAAATTAGCCTGGGCAGCCAAGCACGCTAGGATAAGATGGCATACACTAACCTTGCCATACCACATGGGGGGCATGGGAGCACCGGACTTAAATTTATATTACAGAGCCGCGCAGTGCGCACATGCATATTATTGGATACGAAGTCCTCCGGAAGCTCGCCGCCTATGCCTTTAGGCGATAATGGCGGAACCATTACCACTCCCGTCCTTACTAATGGAGGAACCTGATCGCAGGACAGGGATACTTGACTTGATCAATGCAGATGCAGAGGGAGCCTTGATATATTCTCCAGACATGCCATTCGAGTGGGCCCGCTTGTTGCACCCCTGCAGAGAACGAGGATTAATATGTGCCTTAAAATCATTGCACCTGCAGACGGCTGGTGACCTTTTCCACAACGGCGTGGTTAAACAATGGGAGGACTTGGGGCAGCGGGAGGCCCCCACAGCCTGCTGTAGTGCTTCCAACTCCACAGAACTCGGCACGCGCTGCGTGGTATATTGGGTGATGACCTCTCAGAGCCAACCGAGGTCGCGGAACTCACATATGTCATCAAAGCACAATCGCCGCATAAGATTGTATCCAACGTATATAAAATGGCCATGACACACAGGGCAAATCAATACTCTAAGGCCTGGCTAGATTGGCAGCGTGACCTACAGTAGCCGATAGATGATGCCATGTGGGCATACTGCTGCACTAGTACACGCCGAATCTCACTAAATGGTAGGCACCGACTAATCCACTTCAAGTACCTCAATAGGGCGTATTATACGCCAAAGAGATTACACAAATATGGACTGTGGATTCCGCACATCTATCGCAGGCTGACGTTTAGCCTGCGATAGATGTACGGAACACATGGCTGACTTTATGCATCTGGCCTGGTCTTGCCCAAGAATATATACATTTTGGGAAACAATTTTCAATGAGATAGCGAAAATAATAGATGCAGCACTAATCCCGGACCCAGCCTTGGCTCTACTGGGCTATTCCAAAAAAGTTGCTTGAGGGAAAAGCAGACTGGTATATATGGGCCTACTATTGGCGAAAAGGACTGTAGCAATACATTGGATGCGTGGCCCTACCCCAACTATGGCACAATGGTCCCACGATATGTTTATTGTTGTAAGCAGATGCAGAATTTCAGTGAACTATTCCCTCCCAGGAGCCACCCTAAACACATCTGGGGACTCTACACGACATACGTATCAACTAGGGGACAGGACCAAACTGGGGCTGAGGGTGATACACTGCCGCAAGTCCACACACCGCTTGCGGTTTGAACTCGCTGGGACTAGATCAGGCGGGCATAACAAGTGCAGAACCAGGGCTATCCGCCTATGGGGAATTCACACAATCGGCTATGGTACAGCTCAGAACATCAATACTGTGGACGTCAGTGCCCACAATGGTACTTACTCATAATGATGTGCTGCGATATGATTGATCTGTATGTATAGTAATTGATTGCATTCAATAGTGTTTCATGCATGCGTCTCCCTGGGGGCAGGATATCGAAATTTGCTTCTTGTTTGATTTGTAAATCTTTTAGAAATAAAGGAATAAAAAAAAAACAATAGACATACTCTGCTTTCCTTTAGGAAAGCCTTAAAACATTTTACTCTGATTCTTTTTTGCAGCATTTACACGCATATGCTATTTTATATTATTTATTTAACAACCATAACCCCTAAACACAATAATTATTTTCATAGGTTGTGCTCTACAAAAAAATAAAAAAAATTGAAAATGTCCCATCATGGTTTACATTGTTCGAAATTGATCTGGAATCAATAAAAAACATAACATAACAGTCTAGGAGGAAAACATGCGGTAGCTGCTATGAAATTTCAGAATCTATCTGCGGGCATGCACTTCTTACTGCACTGGTAGAGGGTGTTGATTTTGGAAACATCCAGGTTGCTAAGCCCATCCCTCTGTCCAATGGGTGTATCAGGATTTGGCTTGGGGACGATGCTCGGCTGTCCAGATGTGTTACTGTAAGCATAACTGGGGAACAGAAGACATCACAGATAAAGCCCACCATTCATTATTCACCCAAAAAACTCTACAGCGAGTCCAGAGTCTACTGCAAGAACAGGTGAGGGTGAAATATTTGGTGTTTGATTATAGCATTGCTTGTCTAATGCTTTTACTGAACAAGCTCCCACAGATCCTGCCCAGCTCAATCTAATACTTCTCAGTTCTCCTTTTCATGAGCCTTGAGCCATTGCTGGCAGTACACGCTCACCTTAGCGCCCCCACTCACACTCAGCACCTCAGATCCTAAAAAGCACTGGTTTGAAAAATTCCTCTTGTCGAGTCTCACAACATCTCTGCTTATGACAGAGACGTCAGCATTGAGGTATCATCCTCATTCATCAAAAATGGCCCTTTTACGCTAAAATGAGTATGTTCACTAACTAAGAGAGCATTTACCTGCCCTTCTGCACCCAATGGCTTTCCACTCTATAGTAACATGTTCACAGACATAGTCACGACTCAACTTCACTTTCTTAGCTTCATCATCTATGGCAGTTCCATACTGTAGCGCCCATGTGTACCCGCCCAGTTATCTTTCCATACCCTGCTTCACATATAGAGCTTCATTCTTAACCAATCATGTTCACCAACACAGCCATCATTCTGTACTCCTCTTCACATACAGATCATCAATCCTGACCAATCATGTTCACCAACGCAGCCACCATTCCATACCCTGCGTCACATAGAGAGCTTTGGACCTAACCAATCATGTTCACCAATACAACCATCATTCCACACCCCGCTTCGCATACAGAGCATCAATCCTAACCAATCATGTTCAACAACACATCCCCCATTCCGTACCCTGCTTCACATACGGAACAACAATCCTAACCAATCATGTTCACCAACACAGCCATCATTCCGTATCCTGCTTTACATACAGATCATCAATCCTAACCAATCATGTTCACCAACACAGCCATGGTGGCACTACTCTTCCTCATCCACAGACCTTTGGCTCTGTGGGAGCATGTTTCACTGACAGCCATGAGTCTATTGCCCTTTCTAACTTTCATAACCTATGATGCTTCCAAATGCTGGCATTCATGCCACCAACAAAGCCATATTTCCATTGCCTCTCTTCCCCCTAACAAACTTAGCTACCATTCTGGTGCTCTTCTTCACATATAGAGATTCCAATATGCATCAAGCTCTGCTCCCTGTATCCACTCCATCAGCAAAGGTGAAATACACATCACCCTCTAGTTCCCATTTCGCGCAGTCTCAGTGCTGATTAAAGAGATCACATCAGAATGTGATCAGAATCACTGGGTATGATTTAGGGTGTGTTGGTTGAAGGTTTAAGAGGGTGGAGAAGGACATTACGAATGCCATCCCGATGGTACTCCATCCGCCAAATTAGACAGGACTTCGGCCCAGCAGTCATCTCTACACAACCATGATCACTTCAATTCCTTTCAATTACTAAAGGTTTTCACCCAGATTGTAGGATTCGTTATCATAGTCTTCCTGACGCTCAATGCTAGGTTTTTCCTGGTGGTGATGGACAGGAAAAAAATTAAGCCAGAACCCCATTCACCCTAAATAGGGCTGGCATTGTAATGTCATTCCACAGATGCCCGCTTCTCCATCCGCTATCAGAGGAAGTATTCCATCAATAGAACCAACAGGGGCTTCATTGACAGAATAAAGGTCCACCCATCTTTCAATGAAGATGGTGGTTCAAGTGTTTGGTGGAGAGGGTAATACGTCAAGTTTGCAACGGAGTACACTGTCCGCCAAAATCTATATTAGGTTACTGTCTATATGTAAAAGCCTTTAATGAGAGTTTTATACAGAAAATCTCTTCTTAGCTGAGCATCGGAGACTTACCCCCCATAATGCATCACAGAGGCGTAGTCGTATGGCAGACCAAGGTTGTTGGTGTTCTCTATGTTAAAGTTGACGAGGTCTTCTGTTAAGATGAGCAGACGGTAAAGATGAGTTAGTGATGGCTGAGCCTGATAGGGCACATTTCAATAAAGAGAAGATCCCAGCTCACTAGGGGGCAGTGCTGCTTCTGCTATATCAGGGGTTAGAAAATAGTCTACTGGCTAAGCTGTCAAATTTGGTACAAGGGGGGATTCAAATCTTGGTTTTGGCACAAGAAAAGCATGTAATTTGAGGTAATTCACTTAATTGCATCAGCACGATAAATTAAATTGTGTAATTCTTAATTTAAATCCTATCTGATAAAGAGCACCGTCTAGCTCCCGAGCGAGGTTCACACTAAGTACATATCAGTGCTTACACACATCAGGGAGGGGTGTACTGGGGTTTCGGCTAAGTCTTAAGATTACTCACTGTTGTCTTTTTGAAGGGGAAATCATCAGGGGGCCGATTCACAGAACTAATCTGAGACAAAATCCTAAACGTACTACTTTTGGTATTCACAGAAGGCATTTAGTCGTTTTAAGTTAGGATTATGTCTTAAATTAGGATTTTGTCTTAAATTAAGATTTTGTCTTAAATTAGGATTTTGTCTTCAGTTAAACTTAAGTTAAACTTAAGTTTGCCTTAAGACAAAATCCTAACTTAAGACAAAATCCTAATTTAAGACTACTAAATGCCTTCTGTGAATACCAAAAGTAGGGCCATATTATCAAGAACGGCGATAACATTTTCGCGTTTTAGCGGCAGGAAACTGCTGCTAAAACGGAGATAAGGGGCTTGATAATATGCCCTTGTGAATTCCCTTAGAAGCCCAGGTTAACACCAGAACCTGGGCGTCTATGTGAATGCACAAGGGCTTATTATCACGCCCCTTATCGCAACTTTAGCAGCAGTTTTCTGACGCTAAAGCAGCGATAATGTTATCGCCTTTCTTGATAATATGGCCCGTAGTAAATTTAGGATTTTGTCTTAGATTAGTTCTAAGAATCGGCTCCCAGGTTTTTTCCTTATGAAAATTTTTTTGCCTCATAAAGTGTTCCAATCCCCTTGATGATCTTCAGAGTATGTTCTTCACCCATCAGATTGTATTGTAGTTACAGGTACATAGCGCTTACTATCCCTGACATGGCACTGAAGCACTATATGCCGGAGAGCACACTGCTCTGGGTACCCAAGGTTTAGTATCAGTCTGGCGCTCTCAAGAAAACCTTTGCATTCATTTACTCCAGTTTCTTTGGGGAAGAGTACGGGGTATATTATCAAGGGGGTTTATCTCTGCTTTTTTGGCTTTAAAAGCCAAGAAAGCGGAGATAAAATTATCTCCCTATTACCTAGCTGTCGCTAACACCAGTTAGCGACAGCTAATAGGAGATAGCGACCATCTTGGGCCCCACTTTGCATGTCAGTGATATTTATCACTAATGACATGCAAAGTGGGCGTGCCAAGATGTTAGCGACTGGAAACAGTCGCTAACATCGCTATCTCCTTATACCAACTTTTGGAGATATTCGCGCTAAGCGTGAATATCTCCAAAAGCTACCACCTGCCCTGAGCAGTTCTTAGCCATGTTAACCAATGGGAGGTGGATAACATGGCTAAGAGCATTAGCTCGGTAATGCATGAATATCGCTGACTTTTCAGCGATATTCATGCATTGCGGCCGTTTTTTATCGCATTTGCGATAAACCTTGCTAATAGCAAGGTTTATCTGCGATAAAAATTGCCGATGTGCGGCGATAATTTTTGTCTCTAAACAAGTTAGAGACAAAAATTATCGCTAGTTGTTGGTAATATGCCCCAATGTATTATTAGGAGTTACTGGGGATTATTTGGGAAGTGGAGGGGGTATGTGAGTTGTAATAGATGATGTGTGGGATTAATACATGGAAGAGGAGATTGGTTTGCAGGAATTACTTTCAAAGCAAAGGTGATTTATTTGAAAATCTGGAATAAAATGAAGACATTTTCAGTAAAATAATATTAAAGATTATGGCAAACATGCCTGTGACTTAAAGTAGACTGTGTTTATAGAGAGGAGACATGCAGAGTCTGATAAATAGGGAGATGGGCCTTCGAATGAAGAGGGAGAGGGGAGTTTTTCATGCAGAGGTTTGGGGTACAGAGGAGGTGCCGTGCAATCGAAAGATGAAAAAACTGTAGAAAGAAACACCATTATTTGTATATGAGACAGTGGAGTGAGAAAGAGTGATGCTGAAGGCGCTGTACAACTTACCTGGGCCCAGATGAAAAACACATGCTTTGTGTCAGGTTTATGTTACTTTTCTAATGCAAGCCTGATGGAAAGTGTTCACTTGGGATTCAGTATTCAAAGCAAATCACAAATTGCATTGGCTTGGAAACCAAAGTTTCTTAAAGTAATGCACAGTTGCTCTTTGCGCTGCCTTGGTTTACTTTGTATCGAGGGGGAATTCGATGGGTGGTGCATGGGCATTCCTATGCAACCACCCATGTGTGTAGACATGAATCCCTATCTACAAAAAATTGTAAACAGGGATATGGGCCAAAATCTTGTGCATCCTCAAGAGAAGTGTATGAGGTGAAATGTTTTCATTTCTTCTTGTTTTCCTACTTTGCCCCTGAGCAGCATTTTTTTTGCACCCAAACACAATGAGAAAAGTCTCAAAGCACAGTTTATGAATTTAAAGGAACCGTTTTCAGCACAAAAACGATGTTTCAGACAACTCAGACACTCTAGCCCGATGGCATAAGGGTCTCTGTATTGGTGCAAGGATCCAGACCTGCTTTTCGGACGAACCGTAGCCAGAAGCAGCAGAAGCAGAGCAGGAGCAGGAGCGCGAGACGCTGAGCTGACGAAACCGCTCCGCTTGGAAAACGCTCGGAAAACGCCCTAACCGCCCCAGCTGCCTACACGCCAAACTCCCTGCATTGGGGCCCTGCACCAGCTCTCCAACACTCGCGAGCTGCCCCCCCCAAGCTGTAAGGGGTACTTCAACGTGGCGGGAGACGCGAGTCACGTTACCAACGTGGCTGAAGCTGCAAGTGTCACTGCAGCGCCTCAGCTAGCAGGAGCTACAGGAGGCTACAAAATATAGCTTTAACGGCTTCAGCTGGGCTGGCGGCAGGAGGCAATGGAGCTTTTAGAAGGGGGCAAATGAGTTGAGCCCCTCTTCTCTATTGCACAATCGGGTCTGGGATTGACTGAGATTGACATTCAAAAAACATTGAGGACGACAAGCAGGAGGAGGAGCCTACCCTGCAGAGCTTGCCACCTGCCGCTGCCCTCTTGACTAACCCTGGGCGAAGCACTACGCTACGCTCGTGGAGTTTGCGAAGTTTTCGCAACTTCGCACTACACGAGCTGCATGTAGCACAGTGCGAACATGCGTAGTGCAGCGTAGCGTAGTGCAGCGGTCCTTTTTTGCTTGTTCGCGGTCCTGAACGTCATGTTCGCGACCGCGAGCAAGCAAAATGACATCCCGGCGAGATTCTCAACGCGAGGAGGTCAGGTTTCTCATTGAGAGTGGTTGCGCATGCTCGCGACCGCTCTCAATGAGAAACTACCTGTTCGCGTTGAGAAAGCTGCCGTTCGAGTAATAATCTACTCGAGCAGCAGAAAACTACTCCTCGCACTGTGCAAGATGCCGTTTTCAATGCTTGCACAGTGCCGGATGCTTGTCCGCACTGTGCAATCATTGAAAACGCATCTTGCACAGTGCGAACATGCTACTACGCAGCTCGCGTAGTGCTACGTGAAGTTCGCGTAGTGCGAAGTGCACTTCGCGTAGCTTCGCGTAGCGCTACTTCGCGAACTACGCCCAGGGTTACTCTTGACCTCACAGAGGGTCCGTTCTCGGCTGGGCTGAGCTGGCTGGTCTGGTCTGTAGTGAACTGTGACCTGGACACGGTCAAGAATCGGGCGCCAAGTTTGCTGCTGCTGTAGCTCGCCACCTGGTGCCTAGTGCCCGGAACGAGCCTGGAGCCTGGAGCCTGAGCCAAGGGTCCGAGACTGATTAAGCCTGGTAGAGCCGGGAGCAAGGAGCACGGGTTGAGTTAAGCAGAGCTGCATTCAGCCGGTGTGGTGGCAGCGGTATCGCTCGTCCACTCTCCCTCGCTCCCTCTGCCCCTTACTCCTTTTTGCTCTCCGCACCTTGCTCAAGTTCCCCTTGCACTCATATCCACCTTCTCACCCTGCTGCCCAGGCTGCCAATTGGATAGTGAAGACTTAGCGGTCTGTACGTCTACTCCTACACTTCCCCACAGAGGCCTTGAGACATTGAGGGACCCCTCAGGACAGGGGGACCTGGGGGCTGATACTACACTGCACTCTTGCATGACAGCAAGGTGTGGGGCAGAGTGTGACGGCAAAGTAAAGGGCCAGTGGTGGGCAGAGTGGTCGGAGTGGTTGGAGGGCTGTGAGAGGCAGTGAGAGGGGGGAGAGAGGTTAGAGGCATTGGCGTTGGGTTTCTCCCCCCGCCCTCTTCACCCGTCGCCACTTCCCTCCCTCTTTCTGACCCCAGCCCCCTCGCCTCCTGCCTCCTGCCTCGGCACCCTCTTACGTCTACCAAGAGGAATTGCGCTATCGATCAAGGATCAAGGCCCAAGGATCAGGATCAGGACCAGAGATTACCCATGCGGACAAGGAATGCAGGTTTAACCCAGCCCTAGGCCAATTACCGCCCTCACAAATCTGCGAGACACCAAAAGGCTAAGATGTTGTATCCCCCTGGCAAAGCCAGTGTAAGAAACGGTTCGACCTTACAGGATGGGCAACAACTGGGAGAAGAGCAATCAAACTCTCCTTCGCCACTAATAAAAACTACAAATATACACACAGTTCAAAATCTGGGTAAGAACGCTACAACTGACAATAACAACAGTAATAGTAATGCATCTAGCAGGAGAAACAGCCCCAAAGGCAACAATGAAATCCGAAACTATTTCCAACAATTGTCTAAATTAGGCAACTCCAGTAATCGTGGAAAGACAGCAGAAACCTCCTGCTATACAATTAGCACCAAAATCAACGAAATCATTGCTAATACAATAGTATGTACTGAAAAATATGATATTTTGAATCAAAGCCCCTCTCACTTCCGCTTTCACCAGAAAATATTATAGTTAAGGGCAACAGCGTACAACCACAAGTAAAAGAAAATGCAACTTTTCTCAACTGGCCTCACTCAGGAATCAGCACATTGGCATCCACAGATCTAGACAGTGGCCCCACGGAAGAGGAGAGTGACATAGGTAAGAATTGTCCTTCTTCAGCTCAACACATCACGGTCACCACGGATAACTGTCCATCTTTGAAACCCCAGCTGGACCCCCTGGCTTCTCCTTTTAAGCCCGAGATCCAGACCTAAGCCGACTAAGCATAAATGACCCAAGGCTCACCCAAAACAGGAATGGAACACGGCTCAGAGCCGGAAAAAAAAAAATAGAAATCCATCTTGCTCTGATTATTGAAGCTTTGATCTCGATGGCAAATGCTGCCATATTGTATGCAGAAAAAATTAGACACTCAAATAAATATCCTACAATTAGTCGTCAGCCTGATTTCTGGAGTGGATTCGAAACAGGAACATTTAAACTCCCTGGTACGCAGAGCTCAGGCACACACAGACGTACATGTAATACCAACCGACTGCGGGTGCTCCCTAATACTGCGGTCTTTGGAAAAACTCCCAGAAATAATGAGCACCTAAGTCACGGACCTCAAGAGTGGGACCACCAGGTGGACGAGCAATACATCTCAAAGTCCAAATACGAAGATCAGCAACAAAGAAGATAATACAACAAAAGTTACGAACGTCCTACAAGGGCCTATGGGAGATCAACCGACCAAAATAAGAACAAGAGACTCACAGTCCAGGCTGGACCCACAGCAATGGCCACAAGATATCCATGACAGCTCTGACCAATCGCAGGAATCCCTCAAGAATGATAGTAGCAACTTCAAAGGCCCATTGAGTATCAACAGCCCGGTTTTGGTACCAAACTTGCAGTTCAAATCACAAACATGCTTCATTACTGATGCTGGCCTTGTAATATTTAATGACTTGGCACCCCTACCATTATCCAGGAAAAACAAGAAAAAACTGAGAAAATTAAACAAAACAAAAAAAGACAAAATAATTCCTAAAGGAACTATTAAGCATTGGCTTTTACCAGTAAAATATGAAAACAATGAACATAGCATGGAAAATCAAAATGGCGATGGCCACATACATAGAACAATTACTGCTGATCAACACAGTGGCACACAAATCTGCAATACATTCACCTCTGAAATATACAGTCAGAGCTCCACAGGCAAAACATGCGGGCCCTTGATTAAAACTCAGTCTATAACATCAGTTGTGCGCAGTGAACAGCTGTTGACTAACATACAGGGCCGACAGATTGAAGAGCAATGCCAAGAAACCACAAACAAACCTGCTGCCGCACAATCAATGGCTCATAATGAGCCCCACTTTGCAAATAAAATTAATGATCAAAGGGAGAGGAAAATCGCCCAAGTAAGTCTGACCGATTGTCCGTCCGCCCTGGACCGCACTGTTACCCTCAGGAGTGATTCGCACAACTGCATTCCAAGCACACTTTTGACCGGGAGGGAATTTGCACCCTGTGAAAACCCAAATCGGAATCTAACAGAGGACCTGGAAACTACTAAGATCTCATCCAATATACTCAACTCCCCCGAGGCCCATGCCACAGGCCGAGAAAATTCTAAAGTGTTGTTATATCCGGAATATACTTCGCAGGGGAACTGGGACATCCTCAACAGAGAAAACCTCCTGAAGCTCTGCG
The DNA here is from genome assembly GCF_964261635.1 of Lissotriton helveticus. Taxonomy (NCBI): domain Eukaryota; kingdom Metazoa; phylum Chordata; class Amphibia; order Caudata; family Salamandridae; genus Lissotriton; species Lissotriton helveticus. Next base: position 462,387,491 of record NC_136062.1, read on the forward strand.
AAAATATGCCAGGTCTGGCAAACATCAAAACAACTGCTATTGAGTCTGTGGCTTTCTCCGGCCCAGGGCTGAGCAAATTAAACGAGACAACTGAGAACTTTTTCTAACCCATCCATGGCGAACATTTTGAGAGGGTATAAAACGCAACTGCACTACTGACGCATAAAACTTAAGCCCCCACTTGTCAACAAATATCCAGTGATTTTGAAAAATAAAGCACCTTGCGCTCAACAGGGAGAGCAAGATCTGATTAGACAGAAGTGGAAGAACAGTAAACACCTAACTGCACTAACCACTGGATTGATTTTACAGGGCTCCATAGGTGGCCTACAAGCAACACAGCGGAGCAACTACTCAATTCTAATCACCAAATATGTTGACGGAGGGAATCGCTTATGTTTAACCAAGGGGAACAGCACCAAAGATTGGTCCTGGCTCCCACTGGCTCTAAACGCTAGCTCCTAACCTTGGACCCTTATCGGGTGACCAACAAATACCATCAAAGACCACCTATGTTTTAAACACTGCCAGTGCTCAGCATAGCAGCCCCACTGAGAACCATCAAACGATAAATATAATGACCAGGAACGCTGCAGGGTTACGTAAAGCCTTGCAAAGCCCAGGGGTAATAATATTCCTTGCAGGAGCAGACATAATCTGCACCCAAGAAACATGGGCCATTTCATCAACACCATTAGGGGGCTATGCTGAATATTTTAAACCCTCAACTAAAACCAACATTTTCTGGACACCGTCAGGTGGCAAATCAATATACATCAAACATGCACTGAAAGTTCACTTCTCTGTAATAAAGAATTCATCAGACATGCTCCTGGTTGGCATTATGAAAGGCTTGAATACGACAGGCGGCCCAACACCCATACTTCTAATCAATGTCTATTTCAACCGCCATGGGTCGGGTTCAAAAGATAAACTTACTCGGCTGATAAATGAAATCGAATCTCTGCTATTACAGCACTCAGGCATGGATTCCATCATTCTTGGTGACTTTAACACGCACAACATAGGGCTAAACACATTGGAAAACCACCTCAATGGGAACACCGGAAGAGTTAACGCCTTAATGCAAGCATATAACCTGATAACGTCACACTCTTTAATCATAAAAGTCAACCCAACAGCACTAATAGCACCTACTTACAATAACCTGACCACTATAGATTATATTCTATTAAGCGAGAACCTACAAAAACACATGCTAAACTATGCTGTTCAATCTCAGAAGGAAAGTAACCATGCAGCTCTAATCTTAGAGTTGTCCATTACTGGGAAAATCGTCAACCTATTCCCTGCATTGGAGCTACAAAGTGAGAAGAGCTATATAGTCTCCTTAGAAGAATGAAATGGGGGCCCCTCCCGAATCATAAGTTTGCCTCATGGAAAGCAACATGGAAAGGCTGGCAGACAGGCCATAACGACAAGGGTTGCATAGGGGAATGGGGCTTACTTGCATATGAATTAGCATTTCAGCTTTGGGGGAGCAACATCACTAGCAACATCGATAGAACTCAAGGTAATCTCACATATAAATTGGGACATCAACCAGTAATTAAGAAATCCTCTAGACGACTGAATTTCAAACGCAGGGTCTTTCGAGCAACTAGATCTGAATCTGCAAAAAAAGAACTAAAACTAGCGGCTAAAAGACACTCAATATTGGTCTGGCAGGTCAAAGCCAACTCACAGAGGCAAAATGGCTGAAGATCTTCGAGTTGCTTGCACCCAGCAAATCACAAGAAAGTAATCCATGGGACCACCAATAGAGGGAACCCACTCGATGCAAGCACTTGGGTAACCCATGTAAAAAACCCTTTACACCGATCACTCAAAGACAAATATAACAGAAAGTTCAAAAACCTTTGGCGATCAACGAAGGGAAGCGTCTACTGAATCCATGGACACTAAGGCCATTTATACCTCACCAGGTACACAGGCAATAAGAAGCATTTAAAAAAAAATATGCCATAATGGAGCCCCTGGTCCAAATGGCTTGCTCACTCTTTAGGAAGGACATTAACTTTTGGGCTGAAAACCTGGCACAGTTGTATACAGAGTGTAGGCTCTTAGAAGATGTTCCATATTCTTGGAGAGGATCATTATTACATTCAATTTACAAAAAAGGGCCAAGCACCGACCCCAGGAACTTTTGTATGATTGCCTTACTGGATATTGAGGGCTAGGCTTACGCAAGCACTCTCCTGAATGAGCTAACAGACTGGGTTAGCAAGGAAGATTTGCTTCCTTTTTACCAGACTAGATTTCGAGGAGGAGCTTCCACCTTAGATAACATCATCGCCCTGTCATACTAAGTGCACCAAACGACAGCTCATGGCAATCAACCGCTTTTTGCCTGCTTCATTGATTACACAGCAGCATTTGATGGGGTAGACCATAACATCTTATGGAAGAAATTGGCAAGCTGGAGCATCTGCCCAAATTTGCTGCAGGCCGTCAGATCACTGTACTCGCACACTTGGGTAAGAGTCAAACTCTCAAGCGGAACTGCTATCGCAAAAATTAACACAGACCATGGCCTAAAGCAGGGCTGTGTCCTTGCTCCACTGCTCTTCAACTTATATACAGCAGACTTGGGTAGTGCTCTGCACTGAGCCACTTTAGCGACGCCAAGGATTGCGAGAACCAAGATCCAGCTGATGCAATATGCAGACGACTTGGTGCTCTTGGATCACACCAAAGTCGGCCTTCAAAAAGCTCTAACAGCACTCTCACATTATAATGCTAAAAACAAGCTGGTTGAAAATCCAACAAAATCCAAGATAGTAATCTTTGGACGCCACCCGAAAAAGAAATGGATGAAATGGAGCTTGGGCCCATAAACACTATCTTGGAATTTGGTTCAGCGAAACTGGGCGCTCACAGGTCCACCGCCACAAGCTTAAGCAGAAAGAAAAAATTGTCACCTTTGCCATCTGCAAACTTCATGCCGTTTTAGAAAGCCCAACAACTACGGCTATTCAGCGAATTTGGATGGCAAAACTATTACCATCCCTTAATTTTGCGATACAGGCGTTTACGGGCAACTTTTCGCAGGATCTTGAAAAGATCCACTGCGCAGCTTATAAAAAGTTCTTTAATCTTCCAGCATGCACTAGGAATACTTTAATTCAGCTGGAATTTAATCTCAATAGACAATCCCTGGAAGAACTGGTGAGCCTGGCAAAATACTTTTACCTAACAACCGCGGGCCCAGAAAACTCAATGAAGAGTGTTATAAACAAACTTTCCAACAACCGGGCAACCCGTGGTCTACTGGCCGTGCCTCAGCCAAAGATCTGCTGAACTTAGCCAATGAGAATTGGGATCCTAACACAATTAAGTACACCACAATTAAAACATCAATAAAAAAGCAAGTAAGATCATGCTCGCGTATACTGGACATCGAAGCTCTGTCTGCCAGAGGCTTTCATGAGACCCAAAGCTCCCTTTATACATCACATGGCCTTAAAACACATCTTACACAGCCGGTGGGGAGGCAAGCCCTACATAGGATACTAGCAGCCAGACTACACTCGCTCCCCCTAAAATATCTGTATCCCTCCGCGAAAGTAAAGCCAGCCATTATGGAGTGTCGCCTCTGCTACTACAAGCGGGAATCGCTGGCCCACATCTTGCTATTTTGCCCTGAACTGCTGCCAGCCCGCCGTTACTTCCGAAGGCCCATTCTTCTTCAACTAGGGACACGGACAGCAAATGAGGCCGTTCAACAGTTATTTTTGCTGGACACAGTGAAGCATGTTGCCAATTTTGCCAAGTTTATATATCACGCCAGCCAAGCTCTTATGGACAGGCCAACCTTGGCATTATCTGGGACCCATTTGGCGGAGGGTCCCACACAGGCTAGCCCGCACTGAAACTTTGCTTTGCTGCACTAAAAGGAACTATATTAACTGCATTTAAAAAAATTTAAAAAAACAAATGGTGCTTTTTATGAATCGAAGATATATTATTTTATTTTAACTAATTCTTTTATACTGATTGTCTTTTTGTATTGGTTTTTATTAATCACACAAATAAAGTCATTGCCTATTGCAACTCTAGACCGATGGCATAAGGGTCTCTGCATTGGTGCATGCCTGCCTAAAGTCTGCCATCAGCACTGGGAGAGAGCACAACAGTACCACATCTTAGTATAGCTTCTGATGAAGCAAAGCTTCGCATTTGCGACTTGCTTTTGTCATGAACCTCGCTCATGTGTAACCAAGTAATAATTTGTACGTCTTACTAACCTTTATTTCATGTTTGAAACGAGGTAAATGAAGCTTGCACATGTGTGTTTCTAATACGATTAATTTGAGTCCGTAAAATGGCCGCTGCTTTGAAATAGCTTCTGCGCATGCGTCAGTCACACTCACGTGTCCTGACGTGTTTGCAGGTTTGGAGGGAAATAGTTGCGCATGCGTAATACATAGCTTTGGCAGTAACGTGGTACTGCTCGTGCCATTGCTCTTGTGCCCGTGTATATGTAGCTAACATTTAGACTGCATAAGTATATTTTTTGGTGATAAGTTGAAAGTACAAAACCAATGATGTGTTTTCATAACGTTATTTCTATGTATTAATTTGTTCTCGCTTACTTTTCATGTACCGTGGGAAATGGGGGTCTGACTGAGCCGAAAGCCATCTTGGAGGTCCTTACTGCGCAGGACCGTCCGCCTGGGGAGAAGTCAACCTTGGCTGGTGGAACTCAGCCAGCTGGCAGGGATGGGCAAGATGCTCCTGAGAAACTGACCTGCGAACTCAGCAGGACGGAGTCATGTGTCCCCATTCTGAAACAATGTAAACTTGTCATTGTATTTCCCTGGACTTTCTCATGAGAACCCCAATCTCGCTAGGCGGTACCCAGAGATGCAAAGTAGGCATCCGAATAGTGTGTTCTGATTGGTGTGTTACCCAAATCCTACCTTAGGACCAATCCAAATTGAGGGATTCTGATACTTTGCAACATTGGGGGGTGGTACACCGTCCACAAACTGTATATCTACCCTGGGTTCACCTAGGGAAATTGTCCGACTTGTCTGGTGTAGCTGACCTGTCACTGACCCATCGCACTCAATAGGTGACTGAAGATACAGAGAGCTGCGGAGCACTCTGTCCGAAATTGACCATAGACTAAGGTTCTACTGAACCTTAAAGTGCTGGCGAAGCACTTTGCTGGGAGTTCGCTGACCCAATCGGGGTCTTGATCGATAGCTGCAGAGAGGGTGGAGCGCAGGCGTTGCTTCCGAACTGCGGGTGCTGGTCCTGTCCTGAGGGGTTCCTGTCCTGTCCTGAGGTCCTGTCCTGATTCCTAACCTGAGGGGTTCCTGTCCTGTCCTGAGGTCCTGTCCTGATTCCTAATCTGAGGGTTTCCTGTCCTGTCCTGGGTGTCCATTCTGCACCTGCTGTCCATTGAGGGGTATCCTTCCTTGAGGGTTTCCCGTCCTTAACTGACCCGTGGCCAGGGTTTGGTTTCCACACCAGTCTAGGTAAATATTGCTCTAAATTCTTTAAACTTGCACCTTTCTATTTTTCTGTCTTTTGCTTCAATAAAGACACACCTTTGCATATGTTGATTTTTCCATGCTTTTGCCGCAACTATTGAAACGTAAAGACATTGCATATTTTTCATAACGTGTTCCCATGTTCCCCTACCTGTTAGAAATCATATTTTGCATTGCAGTTTGTCATTTCCTGATATGGTCTAGAACGGCCTTACTTAAACTGTCTAAAGAACTTTTGCCCTAAATGCATAGCGTTTCCTGTTGAATCCCATATTAGCATTTCCATGATTACCCTGACTTTATTTCTCTATAGTTATGTACTTTTCATTATCTTGATTATCGATTGTCTTATTCTTGTAAATCTAATGCTTACTGAGAACGAACTTTAGATAAAGACTTTAAAACTTCCAGTTGTCCGTGGTCATTTTACAACAGTATTGAATGTCATTTTGAGTTGTATTTTGCTGCCTTGCCTTTTACAGCTAGCTCCCTGATCCATTGTGGTCATAGGTACCCGTGTCGGTGGATGGTAAGTCGGGTACACTGAGGAATAACAGTAGGGAATTCACACAAATTGGTAGCAGCCCGTGAAGTCACCCGGTCAATGTATATGGTGAATTGAAATATATGGGCCCGAAGCGGCGAAATTATTGGTTGGGTGACCTCGCGCACTCTATCAGTTTTTCTGGTAGCAGAGGTATGGTTAGGGACTAGTTAAAGATTAGGCAGGATTAGTTAGACTAGTTAAGTCGGTAGCTGCTAGTATATTAATGCTGCTATAAGAGCGGCCGTTCCGAGGGACCTGATCATTCTCTTGAGAATACGCTGCTTTGAAATTTATGAATTGTTTTATCATTGTTATTCTTGTTCTTATATTGTTATATGTATTAATCCATGCATTTGTAAACCGTCTCGTTCAATGTTGTCCGAACTCCCCGGGGAATTGAATGGCAAAGTGGTGAATGGAATCCATTTGCCTTGAGGTCGCAGGCTTGAGGAAAGTTAGGTGCAGGTTAGGTACAACCAGGAAGCACTAACTAGGGTTTTTTCTGAATACATGTGTGAATAAATGTCAGTAACGAGGTTCATTGGCAAAATTCCAATAGTGGCGTAACCTAGTAAGGGTCACATCGGAAGAGTAGCAGGTTAATCGGAGCTTGGGTGAAAGCAGAGGGGTTCGCTGGGAAACCTTAGATTTGGATATATCCCGGAGAAGTGGATGAGTTTAGGGAAGTAACAGGTTCACTGATGCTAGAGTGAAGGGTAGGCGGAAGAGATCTACCCGCAGCGTGTGAAAAGTAAATGGAAGTAGTTTACTTGCAGTAAAATAACTCTTTCTCTGTCTAGGCACTTGAGCACTGTGGCGAATGTGTATTCGTTGTAAAATAACCAAGCACTAGCACTTTAGAAAGAAAGAAAGTTTCCGTTACCTTGTAAAGGGAGGGAGTCAGCCGCGAAGCGTCTCTGACGTCACTCTGTGCCGCGCTGGGATTGGTAGAAACAGCGGGCGGGTAGCGGGGCTGGAATTGTGAAGGAGGGGTGAGCGCCGAAGAGTGAGAACTGTCTCACGAAGGGGCCGCGCACCCATTGGTCGAAAATATTTGAACGCGTGCACCGCATTGGTCGCACGGAATTGCAAGGCGCATTCTGATTGGAGGTAACTTTGTAAACAAAGTTAAGCGTAGAAATCGTATGTGGCACTCGTATAGTCCAGAGACTAGACCCGATCCAAGAAACCAAGGGTTTGAAAGGGATCAGTGGAAAGCCAATAGATACGATATTATGTACGGAACTAAGAGAAAAATGTCCCTTGTAAATAAGGTAAAGAATTACTTCAAAACGGACAAACCGATTAAATCCAGAGAGGGCGTTATTGTCCCACCACCCAATACTCCTGCCTCGTTCATGATGTTTGACCGAGGGTACAATACCTGTGTGTGGTTGGAAAATTGGGTGAAGTACACCAAAGATGACGGAATATTGGCTTTTCCGTTAGACGGTACTTTCAATGGTAGGATTTTATTTAATTTGAGAACCCGAATGAATGAATTGCATCCCAGACCGAGACTAACGCAGTATGAGGCATTAGAGGAATGGGAGATTGAGGCTTTTGAAAGAGAGAAACCCCGGATGGACAAAGGTCTGACCAAGTGGTACCCAAGGCTGAAACAAGAGACCAGGGACAAAAAGATGAAACAGTGGAGACAGAGCATGTTTCCCATGATGCCAGCGTGTACCCCTTCTGCGGGAGAGAAAAAGACAGAAAAGAGTAAGCATTGGGGAGCTCTTGGGGAGTCAGACGATGAATTATTAGATGACATTTTTACGCGAAACCCGCCCCCTTATAATGAGGGAGCCCGACCTTCCAGTGCGGGAGATAATCCCCAGCGTCCATCTATTAAGGAAGAGGACAGATACCTAAGTAGGGGGGGAGGTGGTCAGGTACTGCCCTATTTTGAGAATCCCGGACCCGCGGAGGTACGAGATATATATCCTAGAGTGCCCGTGAGCCCGGAGGAAAAATATTCCTGTGAAAGAGCCTTTTTCCCCAGACCTCTTTATGAAAACGAAGAAAAACCATTAAGTTCAGGAATGCCCTTTTTACAGCCTCCGTATGGGGAAGAGCGCAGGTCATTTGGCACAGGAACTTTGTTCCCTAAACCAAATTATGGTGGAGGACCAAGTGAAACGCATCCTACTGCCCCGAGTTTTACCCCTCACCTGACCCCACAGATGATACCTGACCGAACATTAGGAAGAGTACTAGATGAAAGGGAGCAAGAGGCCCTAGCTAGACAGAGAACAGAAATAATTCAGAAAATCTCCCAGTTAAATAACAGTCCTGAGGCTTTGACTATTCCGGTAACAATTAGACCAGTGGTTCCGTTATATGGGAATAATCAGGGAAGTCCAAACCCTCCAGTTATTAACCCAATCATGGCCCCACCAAGGCAGGAGCCCCTACTGATAGACGATCAGTCCAGTGAGTGCGAGTCCGAAGTTGTGTTCTTGGACCTGCCAAACAAACAGACCGGGAAGGGAGTGCAGAAGAGGCATAATCCTTTTAATGCGAAAGAAATTAAATTAGAATCAACGTCAGGTACGAGGAGTGTCTCTCTGGTAACTCCGGAAGAAATTGAAAATTGGAGTCGTGAATTAGAAAAACAGACTCCGCAAACGAAACCTTTAGACCTCTACAAACTGAGGGTAGAAATAGAGGAATTAATGGCAGGAAATGTGGGATTAGACAGATTAAATACCTACTCTGAAGAAGAGTTGCTGTTTATGTGTAAAAGCCTTACCAGAAGTACCAGAGTGCTCCACGAAAAGCTGACAGACACTGCAGCTAGTATGGGGGTAGATATTTCAAGATCCAAGCCCTTGCAAAAACCTTACAGAGCTGAATTCTCAGACAAGGATATAGAGAACTTGAATGTGTCAGGGAAAAAGTTGCAGATTAAGGAGTTGCTAGCAATTTTGCAGAAATGGGGAGACGTGGAAAAATGGAAAAGCAGGTGGGCACGAAAGAAAGATGAGGCTCGATCCAGACAAGCGACCCCTGAGTTCGCTTTGAGAGAAGTGGACAAGCCCGAACAGTTATGCCCCATGCGTGAAGTACCAGGTGGGAGGTATGTGCACGTTCCATGGTCCAGACAGGATATTGTGTCCTTTACTAACGATTTCCCGAAATTGCGCGAAAAGCCAGTTGACTGGTACCGGCAAGTGGAAAGGTTCGTAAAGGTGCAAAAATGCCTGTGGAAAGACCTGGATGGATTTTTCGATATCGTGGTCCCGGTAGATCTATGGACTGAGTGTAAAATAGCCATAGCCTGGCCTAGTGAGGAGTACTCGAGGGACTCTAACACAGGGGAGCCGTCGATTGAAGTGATGAAAAAATACGAACAAGTAATTCAGCATTTGAAAAATAAGGTGCCCGCAAAGGAAACTGATTGGACCCGGATAGATAGAACCACGCAGGAAAGAGACGAGACAGTACACTCCTATTATGAAAGGCTGTTGCAGGTGTTTAAAACATACAGTGGTATAGATAACATCGAGATGAAGGATATGACGCATTTCATTTACAGGTTTGTAAACGGTTTAAGACCCAAAATTTGTCAGTGGATAAAGGATAATAAAATCTGTTGGCATACCAAAAAGGTAGACGAGGTCCTGCGGTACGCAAAGTACTGCGAGGACGAGATGGCAGAAAAGAAAAAGGCCCTCAAAGAGAAGGTTATGTGGGCTCAAGTGAAGCTCGCAGAACAGCAGGAAAAACAATTGAGTAACATGGCCAAAAACACTCAGAACCAAGGTCCTGGGGGTGGGGGAGGAGGTAAGCCCCGGCCCAAAATGAGCAGAGAAGAGGCTATGAAGAAATTTCCCTGTCACCAGTGCGGAGAAATTGGACACTGGCGAAACGAGTTTCCTGACGATAACCCCAAAACACCTGATTTAACTCCACAGACGCAGAAAGAAAGACCAAGAAAGACTCAACCACAGGTAAAAACGATTCAGGTGCCCCGAGCTCCAAAGCAAGTATATAAGGGAAAATCCACAGAGGGTGATGAGGTAGAAGTCTGGGAAAGCAATGAGAACAGAAATGCAGCAACTTCGCAGTATTTGTTAAATGATACCTTCCTTTGTGATGACCAGTACTGACGGGGCCTGAGAGGGGAGGACGAGGAGTGCGTACTTGGCGCCTCCTTGCCGGTAGACCAGTCCGGACCATACATTGAAGGAAAGGTTGACGGAAATGATGTCACTTTTCTGTTGGACACTGGCGCTACCCGTTCTACTGTGAGAACAGTGGACGTTCCAAACCTACCCCTCTCGGGAGAAGCCATCCAAGTAGTGGGTGTATCTAATCAATTGATTAGTACTCCTGTTACCAAGCCCATGGAGATCTCAATTGGAAACTTTAAGGAAATGCATAGATTTGTCGTTTGTGACACCAGTCCAGTGAACTTGCTGGGACATGATTTGCTGTGCAAAATGAACTGTACCATCTTTTGCACACCAAAGGGTGTTGAAATTCAGACCCCAGATGAAGATGGCATTTATAAATTAATGTTAATCAGACCTGACTCAGAGATTAAACGAATGACCATGCAGGATTTGCCCAAAGAACTCCAAGAAGCAGTGAAGCCAGAGGTATGGGACTTTACTGGGAAAGATGTAGGGTTAATGAAAAACGTGGACCCCATACAGATAGCAATCAAGGACAATGCAGTATACCCCAATACTAAACCCTACAGAATGAATGCAGAAGTGAGAGCAGGTGTCACTCTGGAAATACAGAAATTGCTAGAAGGAAACATCATACAGGAAGTATTGAGTAGCCCATGTAACTCACCGATTATGGGCATCAAGAAGCCTAGTGGCAAGTACAGAGTAGTGCAGGACCTACAAAAAGTCAACAAGATAGTGGTCCCCTGGTGCCCTATTGTCCCGAACCCAGCAGTGATTCTGTATCAGATTCCCTGGGATGCTGAGTGGTTCACTGTGATAGACCTATGTCATGCATTCTTTTCCATTCCCTTGCATCCAGATAGCAAATTTCTTTTCTCATTTGCCTTCAATGGTCACGTGTATGTCTGGAACAGGGTCCCTCAAGGGTACACAGAGAGCCCCTCTATCTTTAATCAGATCTTGAAAAAATGTTTGGAAACTTTGGTCTTACCTGGGAACTCTGTCCTAGTGCAATACATTGACGACCTCTTGGTGGCGTCTAAAAGTCATAGGGATTGTGTGATTGACACCATTGCCCTACTGAATCACCTGAGTGAGAAGGGACATAAAGTGGCCCCTGACAAATTACAGTTCTGTGCAAAATCAGTGAAATATCTGGGGCACCAGATAGAGAAAGGTGTCAGGAAAGTAACATCAGAAAGGGTGAGAATAATTCAAAAGATGCAGTTACCCCGTACTCAGAAAGAGATCAGAATATTCCTGGGAGTGATAGGATACTGCAGGCAATGGATTCTGGGGTTTGCAGTCCTAGCTAGGCCCTTGATAAAAATGACCAAGAGAGGAACACCGGATATTGTACAATGGGATGATGAAAGCTTAACAGCCTTCACAAAACTACGGGATTGTCTGTGTACAGCTCCTGCGTTGGGAATGCCAGACTATTCTAAGGAATTTGCCCTATTCTGTGACACTCGCGATAATTGCGCGTTGTCAGTCCTAACTCAAGAACATGGCACAACCAGAAGGCCTGTGGCATATTTCTCTGCCACCCTGGATCCAGTGGCTGCTGGGTTACCAGGATGTCTGAAAGCAGTAGCTGCTACCTGCGCAAGTTTAGAGCTGAGCGAGTCCATTGTCATGGGACATCCTGTAACTGTGTATGTTCCACATGGAGTGGTAATTTTACTGACCAGGACGAAGACTCAGTATCTCACCCCTAGTCGGCTGACTAAATACGAGAGGATTCTTGTGGGTGCTGCAAATGTAAACATTGTTAGGTGCAGTATTCTGAACCCCGCCACTTTGCTCCCCGATCCAATGGATATGCAAGAGGGGGTGGATGATGAGCATAATTGTATTGATTTAACAGAATTCAGCACCAAACCACGTCCAGACATTAAAGAAACACCATTGCCTGTGCATGACAAGGAATTGTTTGTGGATGGTTCATGTCTAAGACATGAACAAGGAGGCCTGAGTGCTGCCTATGCGGTAGTCTCCTTAACCAAAATTGAAGAAGCAGGTTATCTATTTGACGTAAAGTCTGCACAAGTAGCCGAATTGATCGCTATGATAAAAGCTTGCAAAATTGGGAATAACCTACGCATAACAGTGTATACTGACAGTCAGTAGTGTTATGGGGTTGTGCATGACTTTGGCCAGTTGTGGCTACAGAGGGAGTTCCTGACTTCATCAGGTACCTCTATTCGAAATGGAAAAGTTGTTCAAGACCTTTTAGAGGCAATCCAGTTACCAAAGGAACTGGCAGTGGTAAAATGTGTTGCTCATAAGAAGGGCATGGACACTGTATCACTGGGAAATGATTTTGCTGATCGAGTGGCCCAATGGTGCGCCAGAGATCGATATATCATAAATCCAAAACGAGGGGGGCCCGGAACCAGCTGCCAACTTCAAGTGTTTGAAGAAGTGCCTACATGGGATGAAGTGAAAGAGTGGCAGCAGGCGGCACCTTGGCAAGAGAGAGAGAAGTGGAAGGAAGATGGGTGTAGACCAAGACGTGTGGATGGTGTCATCTTGGGCCCAACTGGTATGCCTGTGTTACCTAGACACTTACTTAGCACAATGGCGAGATTGATACATGAAGGATCACACATTGGTAGGGACGCCATGATTCTAGTGTTCCAACAGACTTGGTACAGTAAAAAGTTCAGGAAAGTAGCAGAGTCCCTCTGCCAGAGGTGCCTGCCATGTAAAAGGATGAACGCAGGCAAAAGAACTGCGGTGGAACTGGGAAAAATTGGGAGGTCAGGGGGTCCCTTTGTAAGAATACAGGTTGATTTTATCACCATGCCACGTTGTGAAGGGAAGCGATATGTCCTTGTCATGGTCTGTTTATTTTCGAAGTGGGTGGAAGCTTTCCCTACTCCCCAAAATGACGCAATGACAGTAGCTAAGTGTTTACTGAAAGAACTGATACCTAGGTTCGGGGTTCCAGTTACTATTGAATCAGATAGAGGCCGACATTTTCAGAATGATGTAATCGACGAACTCTGTAAGGCCTTTGGAATCACACAAAAGCTTCACTGTGCGTACCGTCCAGAGGCTTCTGGAATAGTGGAACAAATAAATGGAACTATCAAAAACAGACTAGCAAAACTGTGTGATGCATCTGGCATGACCTGGGTGAAGGCCCTGCCCTTGGTCCTGATGGGACTCCGAAGTGTTCCTGACCGCAAGACAGGCCTAAGTCCCCATGAAATCCTGATGGGAAGAGTGATGAGACAAGCATGGGTGCCAGGAAGCAAACTGTTGAGTATTACTGATGATTTGGTGCTTGAATACTGCAAGAGATTAGGTGACCAAGTGCGTTCTATCTCTCGCCAGATCGGAGAAGACGCCATCCTCAATCCAACGACTCCTCTCCACAAACTGGTCCCGGGGGACTGGGTCAAGATAAAGAAGCATACTCGGAAGAGCTGCCTGGAGCCAAGGTGGGGAGAGAAGCTTCAGGTGATCCTGGTAACAACCACAGCAGTAAAGTGTGCAGGGGTTCCACATTGGAAACACGCCAGCCACACCCAGACGGTATTACCAGACGAAGAGCCTGAAGAAGAAGGGCGTCCAGCAGAGGACTCTGCAGGAGCCAGACCAGAAGTAGCTGACGACGTACAGCCCAGTACCAGTCAAGCTGCGGGATCAGCAGACGTTGGCCCAGGAATAGTTGATAACGAACTACCAAGAGTCCAGCCTGCTGAAGGGGTCCAAGAAGTTGAGCCAGAAGTAGCTGAAGACGAGCTGCCGAGCATATGGCCAGAGGAGTGGATACCATTGATTGATCTCACCGAAGACCCCATCAGAACAAGTGAGCGACTTTGGGAAGGTAGAGAGTGGACTAGAGAGGAAAAGCAAGGCACAGGCGAAGAACCTCAGGATCTTGAGATTCACATCAAAACTGAGGAAGGAGAAGGTCAGACAGGGACAGAGCAAGTGATTGATACTCCTCCACTGACTCCTGATGTCGGGAAGGGACAGACTAGACATAGCGTAATAGTTCGAGCAGAAGAAAGTCCAGAGATCGAAGTGCTTTAACAGGATCAGATAGGATTAGAAGAACGTGTTCAGGAAACAGAAACAGAGACATTTGAAAAACAAACACAAAACTGTCCTGAACAAGGCCAGATTAGTAACCAGGCAGAAGAAATAGATGCTAGCCCTGGAACTAGTCAGATAGAAGGGGAAGAAACTGAAACAGAATTGCCACAAACTAAGGAGAACAAGAGGGCAAGAGAAGAAAACGAAGTCCAAGTGCCAACTAAAAGACTTAAGAAAAGGAAGCACATTGAGCCTGGATTTGTCAAGAAATTGAGGCTAAGGATAAAAACGGTGGAAGAAAAACGTGCTGAAGAAAGGAGAAGTGCTCGCATAGCTGAGCAACAAGAAGGTACCTCCAAAAGAAGGAGTGATCGAATAAAGGGACAAAACAAAAAGTACAAGTCACCTGAATGGACGCTTGTTTTGGAAGAATTTGAAGAGCTCGATATAACTGACGAAAGCGACGGAGAACCCGTCCCCGAGTACTCTGCCGAAGAAGAAGACGAGCCACCGTGAATTTGCACAAAGTAAGCTACTTGTGTAAAGTCACAAAGAGGGGTCGAGAAACTTCTTCTGAGCCAAAATGTCTGATTCAAGCGTGAATGGTAGACCTAGTCGCAGTTGTTGCAAAACATGCTGCAAGGTATGTGTATGTAGTATAGTTATACTGATATTAGTTTGGATAGGACTAACAGTGTTCATTCCCTTTGCAGTGAGCAAAAATACTAATATTTACCCTACTGAAATTGTAAATACTGACAGTGAGGAGCTGACAACACAGACTGTAGCAAGACATGAGAGAGCACTGAAACAAACAAAACAAGACTTAGAAGCATCAGATGAGGGAGGACTACATTATCACGGAGTTAAGAACAGGACACACTTAAATGTTTTCGCAAACTTGTTAATACGCTATGTAGAGACTATGGAAATTGAAGATTGCTATGTCTGCATGAAGCTACCTACCTCTGTAGCTGAAGGCGTGACATACCATCACTTGCCCCTGACATATGGAATCTCCTGTAGCATTTTAGCCAGTTTATTTTACAAAAGAGGACCGTTACAGTACTATTACTCTAACAATGACGTGATCTTTTCTGAACTTCCTATACGTGGGAACTTGAATCCTGTACATACCAAAAGTGATGTGACTCGCTATATGGGCGAATACTTTCTGACTATAGGTAATATCGACATAGGTGACGCACACAGAGATAACTTGACTTGTTCTTTGCGTGAGCAGGAAAAGATGTTCCTGAACATGGCAGAGAAAAGGAGAATAAAAATACAAAGAAAGGCAGATGACGAAAGACAGAAAAGGCCAAGATGGGCAGAGAACATGGAAGGCACCTCAACTGGTGGGGCGGGTCCTGCTCTGTTGCTGGATTTTGAAAAGAAAGGCAAGCTATGTCTTCACCGCGAGAAGACTAGCTATTATAATAACATTTTCATTGGTTCCAGTGAATGCGAACATAATTACAAGGTAATTGGAGGTTGGGGTTTCAAAAATGGGTCAGAGCCTGTGTTTCCTGGAATTTATTATATTTGTGGGGACAAGGCTTATTTCAAATTGCCGGATCACTGGTATGGAAGCTGCTATTTTGGCATTGTCTTCCCGAAAATATACCATGTGAATGGAGTTGCTGGAAGCAGTGAAAATACTAATGGCTTAGTGCGTAGTAAAAGAGAAAGCGTAGGTGAAATAATGGGTAGTTTTTTCAGTGCACTGATACCTGGAGTGGGAGTGGTTCTGAACACTCACAGAATTTGCAAATTGTCCACTATAGTGGATGTGTTGTCTACTGACACAGCTCATGGATTTCTGCTGGTCAATACCGAAATGGTTGCGATCAGATCAATGGTTTTGCAGAACAGACTTGCTCTTGACACCTTATTAGCAAAAGAGGGTGGAGTCTGCCGGATGTTGAAGGCGCAACATTGTTGCACTTATATTCCGGACAAAAGTGTGCAGCTCAAAAGATATGTGAAAAACATTACTAATTTGGAAAGGGAACTCAAACCACTCGAGGTTGACAGTGCCTGGAAGAGACTGGTAGATGGTCTCTCAAATGTAGGTCATTGGCTTGCTAGCTTAGGTAAAAGCTTATTGTGTAAGGTACTGATGCCAATTGGAATTATAGGTCTTATCATATTCTTCATATTTGTCTGTTGCAAATGCCGTAAGCACACCAGAAAGCATCAAGTGAATGCGAGAGAAGTGAAACGAAGTGTGGATGAGCTTGAACTGGAAGAAATAAATAATCAGATATACAAAAGGGTGAAAAATTCTCACCCTACCAAAAATGAGAAAGAGAAGCTAAATCGCTTGTTGGAAGAGATAGAGCTGTATAAAGTGTGAGAAGTTGGCATCTGGTTCCATTTATTTTGTGATGATAGTAAATATCATCAAAGAGGGGATTGATGAAGCAAAGCTTCGCATTTGCGACTTGCTTTTGTCATGAACCTCGCTCATGTGTAACCAAGTAATAATTTGTACGTCCTACTAACCTTTATTTCATGTTTGAAACGAGGTAAATGAAGCTTGCACATGTGTGTTTCTAATACGATTAATTCGAGTCCGTAAAATGGCCGCTGCTTTGAAATAGCTTCTGCGCATGCGTCAGTCACACTCACGTGTCCTGACGTGTTTGCAGGTTTGGAGGGAAATAGTTGCGCATGCGTAATACATAGCTTTGGCAGTAACGTGGTACTGCTCGTGCCATTGCTCTTGTGCCCGTGTATATGTAGCTAACATTTAGACTGCATAAGTATATTTTTTGGTGATAAGTTGAAAGTACAAAACCAATGATGTGTTTTCATAACGTTATTTCTATGTATTAATTTGTTCTCGCTTACTTTTCATGTACCGTGGGAAATGGGGGTCTGACTGAGTCGAAAGCCATCTTGGAGGTCCTTACTGCGCAGGACCGTCCGCCTGGGGAGAAGTCAACCTTGGCTGGTGGAACTCAGCCAGCTGGCAGGGATGGGCAAGATGCTCCTGAGAAACTGACCTGCGAACTCAGCAGGACGGAGTCATGTGTCCCCATTCTGAAACAATGTAAACTTGTCATTGTATTTCCCTGGACTTTCTCATGAGAACCCCAATCTCGCTAGGCGGTACCCAGAGATGCAAAGTAGGCATCCGAATAGTGTGTTCTGATTGGTGTGTTACCCAAATCCTACCTTAGGACCAATCCAAATTGAGGGATTCTGACACTTTGCAACATTGGGGGGTGGTACACCGTCCACAAACTGTATATCTACCCTGGGTTCACCTAGGGAAATTGTCCGACTTGTCTGGTTTAGCTGACCTGTCACTGACCCATCGCACTCAATAGGTGACTGAAGATACAGAGAGCTGCGGAGCACTCTGTCCGAAATTGACCATAGACTAAGGTTCTACTGAACCTTAAAGTGCTGGCGAAGCACTTTGCTGGGAGTTCGCTGACCCAATCGGGGTCTTGATCGATAGCTGCAGAGAGGGTGGAGCGCAGGCGTTGCTTCCGAACTGCGGGTGCTGGTCCTGTCCTGAGGGGTTCCTGTCCTGTCCTGAGGTCCTGTCCTGATTCCTAACCTGAGGGGTTCCTGTCCTGTCCTGGGTGTCCATTCTGCACCTGCTGTCCATTGAGGGGTATCCTTCCTTGAGGGTTTCCCGTCCTTAACTGACCCGTGGCCAGGGTTTGGTTTCCACACCAGTCTAGGTAAATATTGCTCTAAATTCTTTAAACTTGCACCTTTCTATTTTTCTGTCTTTTGCTTCAATAAAGACACACCTTTGCATATGTTGATTTTTCCATGCTTTTGCCGCAACTATTGAAACGTAAAGACATTGCATATTTTTCATAACGTGTTCCCATGTTCCCCTACCTGTTAGAAATCATATTTTGCATTGCAGTTTGTCATTCCCTGATATGGTCTAGAACGGCCTTACTTAAACTGTCTATACAACTTTTGCCCTAAATGCATAGCGTTTCCTGTTGCATCCCATATTAGCATTTCCATGATTACCCTGACTTTATTTCTCTATAGTTATGTACTTTTCATTATCTTGATTATCGATTGTCTTATTCTTGTAAATCTAATGCTTACTGAGAACGAACTTTAGATAAAGACTTTAAAACTTCCAGTTGTCCGTGGTCATTTTACAACAGTATTGAATGTCATTTTGAGTTGTATTTTGCTGCCTTGCCTTTTACAGCTAGCTCCCTGATCCATTGTGGTCATAGGTACCCGTGTCGGTGGATGGTAAGTCGGGTACACTGAGGAATAACAGTAGGGAATTCACACAAATTGGTAGCAGCCCGTGAAGTCACCCGGTCAATGTATATGGTGAATTGAAATATATGGGCCCGAAGCGGCGAAATTATTGGTTGGGTGACCTCGCGCGCTCTATCACTTCCATGCAACAAAGCAAATTAACTTGCTGCGCTGTATTGTGTGACGTCTGTGTAAATCTGGGTCCGTCACTCTGAAGCAGGGCACTGTAGTTGGCAGTCACTGATCCTCAAGGAAGGCTCTGGCGGCCCATCATTGGCTTCCCATTAGGGAACAGGTGCTGTTTAAGGCCCTTTGCATTTGTCATCGCATCCCACAGGGAATGGGTCCCGCATACCTGGCTGACCTGATCACCCGCTATGCTCCCACAAGGCTACTTAGATCCTGTGGGACGGGCTTGCTACTTGTTCCCAAGGTCCAGAGGCTAGGATGGGGTGCTGGTCGTTTAGTCGCCTGGCTCCTCAGAACTGGAACAAACTTCCTCTGAGCCTTAGGTTAGAGGTCTCCGAGGTTAAGTTTAGGGAAGACCTGAAAACTCATCTCTTTCAGCGCCTGTAGGGTCTCTCGAATTGTCCAGGTTCTTCTGTTGTCAGGTTCATTTGTATTCTGCCTCTCATCACAGCGCGGGGACACACCAGTTGGTGTAACCAGGCGCTTTATAAATGCTCACATTATTATTATTAGTATTAATATCGACGTCAGGACATGGGCGTTTTAAATACGGATCACAATTTATCCTGTGCCAGGAGTTTTTATGTATGTAAACAACAAATGGTTTCAAATGAAGCATTTCTCCAGTTAATGCCCCCCAGCAGGGGTACCTTTTGTGAAAAGGAAACCAGCCTGAGACAGTAACAAATATTGATCACTGTTACCAAGGGAGAGATTGGTGGACAGGGTGTGTTGGTGGGTATTTGTGATGAAACCGAAGCTGAACAAATCAGGGGTCTAAATCAATGCCCAGGTGAGCCCATCAGGAAACTGAGCAGTACTCCGTTTTTTCACTGACCAGGCGAGATGTACTGTGTCATGATGGTCACATAGTTGTCGCGGTCGCTGCGGACATGCTCGTGGTAGAAGCCCAGGGAGTGTTCCAGCTCATGCTGGATGGTTCCTCTAGTCATACAATCCTCGGTGAGGGATAGCTGCTGAACTCCCCCTGTCTTCCCGATGTACGACCAGCACCTAGGGGAGAAGATGGACAAGAGAGATCCATAAATCACTGCAATAGCACCTTCAGAGAAAGAATATTACAATGTTACTCCATACAAGGCATCGACCTGTGTGTCTCCTCTCTGACTGTCGTTATCTGCAAGGGAGGAGGGATTCTCGGACAGTGACAATGTGCAGTCTAGGTTGTGATAAAAGGCCTTGCATGCAAAGGAAAGCTGTGTCATCCTGCACCAACCTGACTCATTTCTGGCCTCTCCTGTGGCAGTGTTTGTCCCAGTGAAATCCACATCTGTGAGTATTATCTGCCTGGAAGGGCAGATTTACCAGCTGTCGGTGGGTATATCTGTTTAGTCCCCCATAGCTAGAATCCATACTCCAATGCAGTCAGTGTTCCAGTTGTGTGTGGCAAGTTACATGTGTGTTGTGCAGCTAAGAAACCATATACATTGCGTGTGGTGTCCTAAAATGATGTGTCTCTTCAGGATATCTTTACCCTTTGTAGACTTATTTCTGCCTCTGGAATCTTGGCATGGAGACCTCATGGATCAATGGGTGGGTCTTTCCTATTAGACTCAACATTTCTGTCCAGCAAAAGGTCCTGAGACACACTCCTGCCCCGTGTGGTGTAATGAGCATCACCCAGAGAAGCCTGTCCAGTCAAACACTAGGCATATCATAGCCATGCTCATATGTAGTAGCACTTTGTCTGACATCTGTGCTCCACTAAACCGGAGAGTTATATACACCACCATAATAAAAGAGTTTCTGGCTGTAGCAGAGAACAGCATAACACCTCCCTGTAGGATAACACTATGCAAGGGCTACAACTGCACTGATGTACTAGAAGCATGTTAGGGTGTACATTGAGGTTGTATCTTGAGCAATCAAGAACTTCTGTGTTTGAGGTGTTCTCTATGTTAACTCCCCTGCTTTCCTTTGTGGAAATGCAAAGCACAATCAAAATTAACAAATAGCCTTTCAAGGGGGAGGAGCCAAGACGGCGACCAAGATGGCCGCCTAGGCGCCCGGCTCCGCCGCTCGCCCTCGCCTTCCCTAACATCCTGTCATCAATCCTGCATTTCAACCGCACCTCCATAGAGCTGAGACGATGCGGCGCCCGGCCGTGTTGCTCCGAGTTGGCGCCGCCCCGGACGGCGGAGAAACGTCGTCGCAAAGATTGCGGCCTGAGTCGGTGATAAGCCGGGACCTCGAGTGGTGGCGCGGCCGGCGAGGAGGCGACTGGAAGCAGCCCTGGCCGGACACTGAGAGCCGGTGATCCTGGATGGAACTCATTGCTCGCCGAACTGAAGGGCGGACGCAGGCTAATCATGGCGCAATAACCCAGAGCCTTGCTGCTCCCATTTTGCATACTCCCTCTGAAGTGGCTGTCCCGGGGGTCGACGATAGGCCCTCTGCCCGCTCCGGTCTTTCTTGTGGGCTGATTGGGGGTGACCTGGGCCTCGGAGTGACCGCTCGCCAGCCGTAGCTGGTGTTGAGGTGTGTTCCTTCTCCTGGACGCGGTCTGCACGGGATGGGCGGTGAAGCACGACTGGCTGCTTTTACTATGCTCCGCCATAACCCACCCATCCGCCACTAGCACATAATTGTATCCTGTCTGCCTGGTACGGTGTGCTATACCTCGTCCGAGGGCTCCCCAGGGACGATGAGAGCGGCTTCTACCGGCGGAGCCGATATGGGGCTCACACTGAGGGATGTCCTCTCGGCTCTCAAGGACTTTCACTCCTCCCTGCACCGTCACTGGCTGCCTATCCATGACTCGTTGGTGGCCACTGCTCCTGAGATAAGACCTGGAGGAGCAGATGGGGATATCCTGGATCTGGCATACGGCTGTACCCGATCCTTAGACACCGATGACTCCCAGGGGCACACAGTGTTGGATGCTGAGACTATTGGACTTATCGTCCGGATTTGCGCAACTACTACCTTTTCTGTCCTAACCACTATTGTGCCATCTATCACACACCAACGCCGTAAGCCTTCAATGATGGAAAGCGTAACCTGGAGTGGAGGGGATGACACTGTGCTGATGCCTTTGTTGAGCGCCTGGGTGGCTCTCACGGGGCAGGTTTGTTCATCGGGCTTCTCTGCCTACGGAACTATCGGATCGGGGAGTTTGGTTATTTCTTTTCGAACTGGCCAGGGCTGAGTATTGACTGCTTAATGTACAGTATGGTTGGTCCCGGTGGAGAAACAGGACTCGGCTTATTATTGTGATTTTTGGGGTGTTGAGATGGACGTAAAACGATGCCCGCTTTCCATCTCGGTGGGCTTGTATATTTTTCTGGGAAGCGGCGGGGGGGGGGGGGTGCGATTGGGGGCTGGCGCGAGGGCCGTCCTCCTTTTCCTATCTTCGGGGCTTCTTTTACTGGGGCGACAGGCATGCCTATGGGGGGGGGGGTTGGCCGTAGCCTTCCGCTGGTATGCAGGGTGGGGGGTTAGGGGATGGGGCTTGGTTTTTGTTTCCTTTTTGTTTCTATGGCATTTCTCTTTTTCTTTTCTTTTCTATCTCTTACTTTCTTATATATTTCAGTTCAGACGGGGGGTCGGGTTTTGTTCTTATTGGGTAGACTTTTGCAATTGGTGCTTACGTTTCCTCGCACTGTTTCCTGATTTTATGATTAGGGACTCGATTTTGCTACATGGTTATTGATTGCTTACATATCCTGTTTTTTTTTGTTTACTTCCCACCTATGCTTCCATTGTAGGCGAATATCCTATTGCACGTTTTATCCCATGTAAGACTTAGTTTTCTTGTATGTCACTAGATCCTTCTATCCATATTATAGAATTGAACCCTCTCTAATCCTGATATATCGTAGACAAGTTTAGATGTGACTCCTGGTATGAGATATCGATTGGGCGGGCACTGACTGGCGCAAACTGTAATTTCACGCTTGCTTATTCTGCTTGCATTATCTTGCGCCAGTTCCCAGATTATTGTTGTTCCCTTAGTGGATATCCTTTTGAATGGCTCGCCCTTTCGGTTCCACGGTCTGAATATCTGACATTTGACTCAATTGTTCATATTATAAAATTGAAACCTTTTTTGTATCTTGCTATACCGTAGATGCATGTGCCTGCGAATGCTGTTCTGCATATCAACTACACCTTTGAGATACGAAAGTTGAATCGAGTAATGATTTATTGCTATGTTTTCAATTTGTCTAGCGGCCGGCCATGGCAGTTGTGGGCCCATGATTGTCTTTGACTAATTTGACAATAAAGGTTTTAAAAAAAAAAAAAAATAGCCTTTCCAGGAATTTTAGTTAATCATATTTCATCGCACTGTGAGTTCCAAACCCTCAACCACCTCCTGGAGCAATTCTCAGCTACTCACCCTTGCTGCTCTTAAGCAGTCATATGTATAACAGGAGTAACTTAGTGTTAGACCTAGCATCCCCTAACTTTTTGCCTTCCAACCACCTGCTTTGACTGACTTCGTTTTTGCTGCCCAAAGTATTCTGCGCACTTTACCACTGCTAACTAGGGCTAAAGTGGTTATGGTCTTTACCTAAGTCATGTAACATTGGTATATAGTCAGTTGGCATATTTAATTGACTTATAAATCTCCAGTAACATGTACTAAATGTGGTCAAGACCTGTAAATTAAATGCCACTGGTGGGTCTGCCTCACTGATTGAGCCACCCACTTAAGTAGCCCTATAAACAAGTCTGAAGCTGCCAATACCGTGAGTAAAATGCCAGATCAACCAGCGCAACTACCAGGTAAAACTTTCTAGCGACAGGCTTTACAAGTCCCACGGGCCACTACTTTTTTTTCTTACAGGGTCTATACCTCTGCCGGATTACTCTATAGGGGCATTCGCTACGAAACGCTAGCGTAAGGATACACTCTATAGTGTCCACTTCTTCATTGTGTGCGTGTGTGGTCAAACGATATAGCTCACCACACGTGTCAGCGCATATGTCGGTAAAATCACTTGTCCGTACCACCAATACGGCTACACACTTGATCGCATATTATCCACCTTATATGCACATCTCTACTGGCAATTGTGCTATCTTGTTTTTGTTTATACAGCAATCATGCTAAGACTCTATCCTGTATGTTATGAGTGTCCTCTATGTTGTTTGTACGGTTATGCTAGGAGAGGGAATCCCCCTCCCACACATTTGGCACATTAGCATGTGCAACACATTTTAGACCACACACCCACTATTAGTGGAGTCTTCAACTTCACAGTATTTTGGTCCTGAGGAAAGCCAGCTTAATAAAACCCCTGGCTGCAACATGTAGACCTACCACTGGATGCAGGAGTTCATAATCGCCACTCCACCTACATCCATTTCCTTGATTTTAATGCTACCGGAGGCCCGGATATTAAAGACAGCCCTTGTGCGTACTAGGACCACTGGATAGCTTTTAACCTGTACACGTATCACTTTACTACCAATGCACACTCAGTAACATGCCAGCTCCACTGTAACACAGGCATTGAAGCACACCCGGGACACATTCGGTGTCACTGGGTGGGCCCGATGATGAAGCATGCCACCAACTAGGTTGGTGGGTGAGGGCTTCATGAAGAAACATATTCTATTCCCTTCAACATACAGTTCTGAGGGCTATACTGAACATCGTTAGACCAGTCCTCTCTTGATTACATATAAATACTTTGGGGATACAGATTGGCTACCCAGTCCTCTCTCTCTCCTTGATAATTGATTGAAGTTAAACCTCTTGCCAGACCACATCTTCCTTTTTAATACCTTTTAGTCACCCCTATGGTAGGCCCGGGCAGCCCAAAGGGCAGGGTACAAAGTATTTAAAAGCAGGACATGTACTTTTAAATTTTACATGTCCTCGTAGCGAAAAATTCTTACATTTCTACTGCAAGGCCTATATCTTCCATATTATAACAGTGGGATGACCTTATTCCATTCCATAAGCGAAGACATACCTGGTTTGCTGTCTCTGGAATCCTAATTAAAAATGCTAATTCATGGTGAAATCGGATTTTACAATCCTGAAAATGACACTGCTAGAAAGTAGGAATATTCTTGCCTTAGCCATTTGGGCCCTGCAGCCTGTCTCAGATCACATGTTTGGGGTGGGCGACAGCCGAGCTTTGTGTATTCCACCCGGACAGCCACACATGATGGGAAATCAGGTGTGACATGATTGGCCATCCTTACGGGATGAGAGGGATGAACTGGGCACAGCCTCAATTACACTTGAATAGGCTGTGTCTTGTCCTCACATAAATGACTTCATACCCCCCTGTTGTGAGTCAGGTACCAGGGAAGGAGGAAAGGGCATCTGCCCACTTCAAAGACATCTCTTTGAAGTATCCCCCCTTCAAAGGCGCTACTGGGTATAAGAACTAAACCTCATGGGGCGTAGCCGGCAGCCAAGGAAAATGGCCTCCATTGAATTGCGCATGGGCTCAGTATCAATGGAGGTCTCCCTCTTAAAAGCGGATCTGCGGAAAATGGACACCAGGATCAAAGAAGTTATCGACACAATACACACGCTTGTGGCAGATACCTCAGCACTTAAAAAACAAGTTAATGAATTGCAGGCCACCAGTAAACTGCTCGTAGCCCAACCGGACGACTACAAAGGCAGGTCTAGATGGATCAATGTCTGGATTCTAGGTGTCCCTGAAAGAGCATAGGGACCAGCAACAGAACTTTTTGTGGAAGACATGATCTTAAAATATCTATTCTAAAACCTCGAAATCTCCCCAATTAGTTCTCAGTAGAAAGGGCACACAAAGAACTGGGCGGAAAACCTTAACCGGGTGCGCCACTACAAGTTTTCTAAAAATTGCTTTTAAACTGAGAAATACAAGGGGATGTTGAAAGGGGGGGGTAAGGGAGGTATCTATCTTGTTATGCAGGGTTTTGTACCTCATCGGCACTTTGGTCCTATTACTTACAAAAAAAAAAAAAAGTTTTATTTTTTTTATTTTTAACGTGATGTCCCTTTTCCTTTTAAATAATGACACGTTGTTCAGAATGTTTGCACTTGAGATCATGTACTATAATTATTATGTATTTTCATGATGGTTTTTAACCTTCGAAACAAATAAACAAACTGAATGAGGTCCCATTGGAACAAATTGATTATTAGAGGGGTGGAGGCGGGGAGCAAATTTAGTAGGGGGCTGGCTTACTCCGCTCCACTGTGGAGTCAGAGTTTTTCCCTATACTCAGTGTTCTCAGCGAAGCGCGGAGTAGGCAAATCGCTGCACACTCCACTGGTGGAGCGGAGTTCTCTCTCTCGCCCTTAATCACAACACTAGGGAATGAACAAAGTATGAAGGATCCAGCCATCAGAACCAATAGGGAATGAACAAAGCATACAGAATCCAAAATTGAGCACCTCTAAGCTTTTTATAGTCCAACGGAGGCTCAGCATTTAGAGCTTAAAATGGTTAGTAGAAATGCATAGAACATTGGGTTGATCACACAGAATCCACAGACCCCTACTGTACACTTTCACTGAAAGGTGCAAACCCATGGAAGTTCCATCACTGAGTCCACAACACCTGGAAAGCCTTCCACTGACAGTCCACTGCCCATGAAATGTCTTTAACTAAAATTTACTACCCATTGAGGGGCATCTTCTACTGAGAGATTCCAGTCATTGAGGGTCATATCTCAGTAGTGGATTTATAACTAAGACTCCAAAGAGAATGGATAGCCCTTTGATAAGTGCTTGCACCTCATGCAGGACCATCTCTCATTGAGAATCCACAGCCCATCAAAGGTCTATCAGTTTAAATCCTCAACCTATGAAGGCCTTTCACTGTGATTCTACAACACAAAGAGGGTCATCACGGACAGTCCTGAACCCATGGAGGGTCATTCACGTAGAGCACACAACCCACAGGGATTATTCAGTGAGAGCTCACAGAACATGGATGGTTATTCACTGAGACACCAAAAACCATGGAGGGTCTCTCAGTGATTGTCAGCAGCCCATGGGTGATCTTTAACTGAGAATTTTCAAACCACATGAGGTCATTACTCATTTAGGGTGTTTTATTATGTTAACAAGTTTTTTTTATATTGACCTAGAATGATATAGATCAATCAAGCAATCATGATTTATAAAGCGCAGCTAATCACCCAATAGGGTAACCTAGCGCTTGCAGGTCTGGAGGCTTATTTGAAGAGCCAGGACTTGAGGGCCATTTGGAATTCCAGAAGTGAGGTGATGGTCCGGAGATGCCTGGGGAGGCTGTATCAGGTATTTTCTGCAATGTGGGAAAAGGAGCGTCCTCCACTTCTTCTTTGGTAGATGCGGGGAATATGGGCAAGTGTAAAGGAGGTGGAGTGTAGTCTTCTCGATGGTTGATGGAAGTTCAGGCAATGGTTAACGTAGGTGGGTCCTTGGGTCCTTGGGTGTGTAGAGTCTTGTGTGAGTGGGTCAACAGCTTGAATTGGCAACTCTTCTGTATAAGGAGCCAGTGGAGTTGCCTGAGGTGGGGTGTGATGTGGGTTCATCGGGGAAGGATGAGGATGAGTTAGACTGGGGCGCTCTGTATAGTCTGTAGTCTCTGTAGGAGGTGTGCTGTGATTTCTACCTAGAGGGCATTGCTGTAGTACAGTGGGATGGTGATGGGGCATGTGTAATTGTGCATCTCGTGTGTTGGGGTATCCACTTGAAGATCTAATGTAGCAGTGAGTGAGGAAGCAGGCAGAGGAGACAGCGTTGAACTGTGATTTCATGGTGAACTTTTTATCAATTATGGTTCCAAGGTTTCTGGCCTGGTTGGAGATAGTGGTGCAGGTCCTAGCTCTGATGCCCACCAGGAGTCCCTCCATGTGTTGCTGCTGATGATAAAGATCAGTTCTTCATTCTTGTCTGTGTTCAGCTGCAGGCAGTAGTTCTTCATTCAGTCGGCGACGTTTGTTATGGATTAGTGGAAGTTAGTTCTGCTGGTGGGTGAGTGAGAGGACGAGTTGGGTGTGTTCCGCATAGGAAATTATGTTAAGACAGTGGGATCTGACGATGTTGGGCAGCTGGGTCATATATGCGTTGAAGAGTGTGGAGCTGGAGGATGAGCCCTTGGGGATACCCCAGGGGATCTTCTTGGGTTCAGAGGTGAAAGGTAGGGGGTGGATCCTCTGGGTTTGTCCGGTGAGGAAGGGGGTAATCCATCTGAGCATGCCCCCTTAGGTATGGTGGAGCCTTTTGATCAGTGTGTCTTCGGATACAGTATCAAAGGCTGGTGAGAGGTCAAGGAGGATCAAAGCTACTGTTTCTCCTTGGTTGAGGAATGTTTGGATATTGTCCGTGGTTGCAATCAGTGCTGTTTCTGTGCTGATATTGCTGCAGAAGCTGTAGTGGAAGGTGTTGAGTAGCTGGTTCTGCTCCAGGTGTGTCATGAGTTGATTATTGATCATCTTTTCCATTAACTTTTCTGGGAATGGAAGCCCTCAGATAGGCCAGTAGTTGTTGACTTACCTGGGGTTGGCAGGGTTTTTTTTTAATAGTGTTCTGACTTCAGCATGTTTCCAGGTATTGAGAAATGTTACGATGGTGATAAAGGTATTGAGTAGGGTGGCGAGTTAAGGCCCAATCCTTTGATTTCCGAGGTTGAAGATGTGGTGCGGGCATGGGTCTGTGGTGGGGGCTCCTGAGTGGATGGATTTCATGGTAGAGGTGGTGTCCTGGGTGGAGAGGATTTTCCAGGTGGTCAATGTGTCATTCGTGTCAGTTACGGTAGTGGCATATCTGTTGAGGAAGTCCTTAGGAGTGGTTTCAAAGTTTGTGTATATGGCTGTGATCTTGTCGTGGAAGAAGTGGGCCAGGTTAACGCATAGCTCCTCTGTGGATGTGGTAATGTTTTCGCTAGTAGCTGGGTTGGATAATTCCTTAACAAGGTTGACATTTTTTTTGGTGTTGTTGGCACTGGTTTTGATGCATCCACTAGGGCTGTCTTCTTTGTTGCTTTCAACAGGCGGTGGTAAAGGTTGAGGGAGGTCTTAAAGGCTGCCCTCTCGGAAGTGCCCATGCTGGTGCACTATTTCCTCTCCAAATGTCTGCTCTCTTGTTTCGCTGTTCTGAGTTCTTCTGCTATTGCTCTTGATGGGGATGGTGCCTTTTGAGCAATTGCTGATCTTGGTGCCCTTCCTGCAAAAAACAATCCTCCTTACAACACAGGCACACCTTGTACCATGGTGCAAGGGTTCCTGCGTTGGTGCTAGGCTGCTGCAACTGCACCAGCACAGGGGGAAAGGACATGAATGTGCTGTATTGCTAAAATACGAAACATTCCTGCCCTTCCCAGTGACACAGGGCAACGCAGCCAAAGTGACTTGCTGCGCTGCCCTGCGCCACTATTTTCATAAATGTGCCTAAGATTTTCTACCTTCAGTCCTATGTGAGCTAGGAATCATGCACGTTAATTTGACTTGTCCTGTTACAATCAGGAAAGATTACACAGAGTCTATGTGATTGACTCATATCTGGTGTGATGCTGACTGTAGCATCAGTCCTCAGGGTGCCATTTCCTCTTACCCATCCACAGGTTGGATCTGGAGGTAATGAGTCTATCTGATGGAGCTGTAGCTGGTGTGATGTTGAATGTTGGATCGGGTCCTTAGGGTGCCCTTTGCTCTTACCCATCCACAGGCAGGGTCTGGAGGTAATGACTCTATCTGAGGAAGCCATACCTAGTATGATGCTGAATGTAGGGTCAGTCCTTAGAGTGTCCTATGCTCTTACCCATCCACAGGCAGGGTCTGGAGGTAATGAGTCTATCTGATAGAGCTCTATCTGGTGTGATGCTAAATGTAGGATAAATCCTTAGAGTGTCCTGTGCTCTTCTCTATCCGCAGACAGGGTCTGGAGGTAATGAGTCTGTCTGATGGAGCCATATCTTGTGCGATGCTGAATGCAGTATCAGTCCTTAGTGTTCCCTGTACTCATACCCATCCACAGGTAGGACTTGGAGGTAATGAGTCTCTCTGATGGAACAGTACCTGATGCTGAATATGGGGTCCTTCCATAGGGTGTCCTATTCTCTTACCCATCCGCAGGCAGGATCTGGAGGTAATCTGGTTCCGCCGTGCGTGGCACAAAGCGGATGCAGGTCACTGTTGCATACTCTCTTATTGCATCAGTGATGGCAGCCACATCTTCGGCATCTGAGGAACAACAGAGGAAAGGAGAGGATGATATTAGCTGAAGCAAATTGAAAGGTATTTATGAAAGACAAAGTTGAGCCTTGCTGTAAAAGTGAACTCACTGAAATTGGAGCTGAGCGTGTAGGGCACAGGGACGGTCCCGTCACTGGATTTAGGCCAGAAGCAGCTGTTGCCTGGACATATCCTGGCACTGCGGCCTGGTTGTACAGCAATATCCCCCTCATGCACCAGCTTAGAGCTGCCTACAACAATAAAACACAGAGATAGTAGTCAGTGTCTATTGAAAGAACAAGGGTATGCAGATCCTAATGTGGTGGAGGAGGGGAGTCCAGGTATCAAGATAAGAAGGACAAATAGGGAGTTACTCCTTGAGGAGCAAGGGCCCTCACACACCCCAAGGGGTGTCATGCTTCATCAATGGGCAGCTGCTTGATGGGCCGGCGCTGCAATGCCCAACGGGCCCCGTAAGGGTGCTCTTTGATGGAGGAATTTTCTTTTTGCCGATGTGAGATGGTAGGGGTGGAGGACATGTGGTTAGAAGAGGTATGAGTAGAGGTGGAGAAAAGCGGTGTGTGCAAGATAAAAATAGCTACAGGAGTCCCACAGGGTTCTTTATTAGCCCGGTCCTTATGCTATGGTTTAAACAGGAAACTAAAGAGTCGTAGCTAAAGAAGTTTAGTCTGGGCCTCCCAAGCTCAAAATAGTGTATGTGAAGTGAGATGGTTGATAATGTTTCATGCCTTTCATAGTCTGAGGGATCTTGGCATTTCATCAGGATCAGGAGATCCTTGTCTACTCATATAGGGACAGTGAAAGTGTGTGTCTGTGTGGTACTGTGCCCTAAGATATTGGACTTGTAGTGTCATATAATTTATATACAGTATATGTTCTGGATGTACCTGTTGGTATGGCTAGGACGGGCACACACTGGCGTACCTAGGGGCAGTAGGTGATGATCCGTATGGTAGGAAACCTACCCCGCGACCTGCTGTTACGGCCATTAGCCGACACCATTAGGTTCATCCAAAAGGTATACTGTATGTTTAGATAACTTATATGGCACTGCATGTCCAACATCTTAGGGCACAATGCTTCAGAGTATATATTCGTGTGGGCCAATCATATGATTTGATTAATAATAGTAGTTCTGTGAGGATGACATGATACATATCTGTATATTGTTACCAGATGTTTCTATTCTATGAATTTGAAATGTGTTTGGCGAAGACTTTATGTCTCAGAACGCATATCTTTTTAAGTGTGTTATTTCATTCCTCCATATGTTTTTAAATGGATGGTTTCTGTTCCCAGATATACTATATTTGTAAATATGAGCCAATGGTTATGTATTGAGCCAGGTCAAGATGGCTGTTTCAATCTACACTACATCTGCAGTGGCAGGCCTGAGACATGTTTAAAAGCCTACTTTAGTAGGTAGCCAAAGGAATGCTGCTGTCCAATAGTAGAGCTTAATGTACACTCCCTGGGTCCACCTATGTCCAGATTCTAGGGACTTACAAATATGAAACGTGCCAAATAGGTGTAGGCCAATGTTACCATGTGTTAGGGAGAGAGTAGAATCACTTTACCACTGGTCAGCAGGGAAAGAGTGCACAGAGTCCTAAAAGCCAACAAGAGCGAGATCACAAAAGGACGGCAAAGGAAGGCACAAATCTGGGGTGACCCTGCAGAAAGGGCCGTGTCCACCAACTTGGTTGTCTTTGTTGATGTTTATGTTTATGTTTATTAAGCTTGTAAAGCGCACAGCTACTCAAAGTGTCCCGGCGCTAGCTCCTGAAGAGAGAATGAACGTGTATCAGGTTAAAACAGCAAGGTCTTGAGTTTTTTTTTAAAAAGCATTGGGTCCTGAGTAGTCCTCAGGGCTAAAGGCAGTAGGTGATGTTGGTGAAGACACCTTGGCTCAGAATCACAGCTGACTATCTTGTAACAGAGTATAGCGCCAAGAGGCATGACGTTTTCTCTTACTTTGGTCCTGTTTGTTGACGATCTCGAATATGTCTGGGACAGGGTCACAGCTCACTATTGTTTAACAGAGTCTAGCGCCCAGAGGCCAAGAGGTTTGCTCCTGTCTTGGTACGATTTTGATCTCAAAGGCGCTTGGGATCAATATCACAGCTATCTTGTAGCAAAGTTTAGCGCCCAGAAGCCAGAGGTTTTCTCTTACCTTGGTTTTCGGTGGTAATGATCTGGAAGACGTCTGGGCTCAGGGTCAGGTGTAACAATGTCTAGCGCCCAGAAGCCAGAGGTTTCCTCTTACCTTTGTTCGCTTTGGTGATGATCTCGAAGACGTCTGGTCTCAGGGGCTTCTCTAAATCCCGGGTGTCTGAAAGAGAAGACACATTCAAGCTTCACATCAGCTGCTCGTGCACAGGAATAGGCGGATTCAGAAATCAATCATAAAAGATAAAATATTTCCCCGGATCCAAATGTGCATCTGCGTCTTCTTTACTCAAACTGTGGGGCAGATTTGCAAGTCCCTTGTGCCACTTTTGTGCCACTTTTAACATGGGAAAAGTGACGCAAAAATGGGGCATGTAAATCTGCCCCAGTGTATTTCTGCCAACTCTCAAAGATGTTGATGCATATTGTGTGGGAGGGCGTGGATTGCGCAGAGCCCTGCAGGTGCCAGGATATATGTGGCAAACAAGGATAAATGTGCAGGTCCATCGTCCTTATGGGTCAGATGCTCTTAAAATGCGCGAATTTCTAAATCCTTTCACAAATACCTGTTGCAAAGACACAACGGAGCGGTTCGATAAATAAACTGCTCCATTTGAGGCAACCAGCCGATGGTTTTAAGGTTTCTGGTCCACTGTCGGTGTTTCTCTCATTCTCATTTTCCTATCTTGGCAACTTCTTTTTGCATTTGCAGTCGGTGGTGTGAATACTCCTCCTTTCATCCTCACACCTTGGGACTCATGGCAGCATTTTGTTCATGCACCAGGCACACATGCACATCATACTCTGTATCCCTTTTTAGATCCACAAAAAGCGGTTTAACCGCATTTAGTATATAGTACGCCATGCAGCCGCGCCCTGGGTACAGCGCTTCGTTATGTACAGGAGCTATGCTCAAATTTAAAGATATCCTGATTTAAAAAGTACTTACGACTTTTCTCCGGTTCATGGACATTCTGCAAAAGAGAAAAATTGCATTTTAATCACTTAATGTAAGTATTAGGATTTTAGAACCTTAGGGAACACTAAAGTCATGACATAAGATGTAGGTTGGGCTGTATGTCAAAGCATCGAAACAACAAATCTCGACCTGCAACGGTGAATGAA
This sequence comes from Lissotriton helveticus, assembly GCF_964261635.1. Lineage (NCBI taxonomy): Eukaryota > Metazoa > Chordata > Amphibia > Caudata > Salamandridae > Lissotriton > Lissotriton helveticus. Next base: position 462,420,658 of record NC_136062.1, read on the forward strand.
TGAAAATGAAAAAAATATTTGATAAAGCGCACTGTGGCCAAGCGGCTTCCTGGCGCTGGGGACTAGGCCACAAATCACAGAAGGGGCCGCTGAGATTTAACAGGAGAACGCCTGGGAAAATAGGAAGGTTTTTAAAGGTGTGGGCTGCAGGACACCCCCTTGCACAGTATCATCAAGGTAAGAGTATATTGGGGAGTGCAGATTTACTGTTCCACTGCCTCCTTGTCGACTTTCCTTGTCGATACTGTGCAGCTGATATCTTGCTGGCAATATTGCTGCGGGTCGATATTTAACACCTTCGCTGTGGCGGCTATTCCGCCGTAGCGCTGAGGGGGCGGGGTCCGCGCGGTGCGCCCATGCTGGTGACGGAACCGCTCCGTCAACAGCCTCGGTTGAGCTGTGCTCATGAAGGAGCGGTTCCGTCATGGCCCCGCCCGCTCAATAGAACTCGCCGCGCATGCGCAAAATCAGCGCCGCGCAGGCGGTTCGGGCGGGCCATGACGGAACCGCTCCGTCATCAGCACAGCGCTACCGCGGCTGATGAACAGCGGTTCCGTCATCAGCACGGAAGTGGTTGAACGCTCATATTGTGGTAAAACCCTGTGTCTCCTGGCATTTTTTGACCCCTTGTTTCAAGCACTCAGGGTTGCACAGATGTCAAGGGTGAAGCCTGTGGTTCATGCACCTATTTGGATGGTGACAACTGCTGAAGGAACGTTTCGGAGAAAGTTCTGTATAATGTAACAGAAAACTCTATGGAGTGGTCCGAGGTACCTCAACTAGAACCATCTGATGGGCGCACTAATTCTGATGGGTGCAGACTCCTCATTGGGCCACATGCATCAACCTTTTTTCCGGTCGCAAACGGGCCGATTTGCAGAATTGGCCCATTTGCGAATGGATAAAGGCCTTTTCTGATGCATGAACCCATTTCCATTCGCAAATTAGGTAATAGCAATTTTTGGCGATTGCCTAATTTGCAAATGCATTTTGGGAATCACAATTTGCGATTCCCTCAAAGCGATGTAACAAGCCTTTCCTAAATTCAAACTGTGCATTTAGGAAACGCTAATTACCATCAACTTCAAGTTGATGATAATTTGCGCTTTCTATGAAAAATCCACAAAAGTGCATTTTTCAAAGTGACATGTGGTGCACAATCATGCCCTTAGGGCATATGTGTGTGTCACATGTGCACACTTACCATTTTGGGGGGAAGGGGTGCATCAGGGGGGCCTTTTGTCCCCTGGCACCCTTGGAATTTCATTCGCAATTTGCGATAACCAATTTGGCAATCGCAATTTGTGAAGGCATTCCCATTCATTCCTATGGGCCGCTGGCTCAGTGGAGCACACCTGAGAGGAGTTACATGTACACCGGCTATGTGATGCTGTCACTTATATATTCTCCTGTACAGGTGCACTCTCTATGAAACACACCTGCGAGGTGTCACATGTGGAAAGGACTGTGCAATACTGTCACTGATATACTCTTCTGTACAGGTGCAGTTACAGTGAAGCACACCTGAGGGGCGTTACAAGAGCACATGGCTGTGAGACACTGTCACCCATATACTCTCCTGTGCAGGTGCAATGCAGACGTATATATTATGGTTACTGTGGTTCATGGCACCGCAGATTCCCTCCCAGTCAGGTGCGGTACATCAGAGAGGCTTTATGTGTACATAGGTCTACCTAACACTGTTACTGCACCTCTCATCTGCACAGGTGTACTTACAGTGATGTCTACACTTACACAGAACCATATATAACAATGTTACTGCAGCCCTCACCTGCACAGGTGTACTTATAGCGTTGCACACCTCAGAGTTTACAACTGCACAAAAGCATATATAACACTGTTACCGCAGCTCTCACCTGTACCTGCACTCGGCTCTATATACCATTGTTAAAAGGGTCTCACCTGTACAGGTAAGCTCCAGCAGGTGCTCAGCAGACACACTGCGACCAGGGCCCATCCTCTGCTGTCCATCCTTGGGTTCTGGAGTGGTGCTCAGGTCACCAAAGGTCAATGTTTCTTCCTTCTGGGAGATGCTTTGTTGACTCCAGACCCAGTCCTTTAAATACCCATAAGAGGCTGAGCATCCTCCAATCAGATTTCAGTCCGAAGGGTGACACCTCTTTCTGCACAGGTCACAAGGTGTGTCTACCCTGGAGAGGATGCCCTGGGATCGCCTCTTAGGTGCCATAGCCAAGATAATAATAAGCAGCTTTTAAGTGTGGCAAACTTGGTTTGTGCCATATCCTGCACCGTGATATATTCTTGTTTGAAAATCTTTCACTCTGTTTTCTTTCTTGTAAGAGTGTGCATTTGTGATTGGACACAGGCGCACCTTCAAGGGTTTGGCTGCTCAAACAACAACAAGAGTCCTCGAGGCACCGAAAGACCCGATTGGAAAAAATCACTGGAGACACAGAAAGTGCATCTGATGAGCTGGACTTGCTTCTGATGAGTAGATTTAATTTTTCAAGCAAAGTTAAGTAGCGTTGTGGATGGATCAGAAGTAAATAGTTTTTGAAGGAAGGCAGGGTGGGAGGATGAAAGGAAGAGAATAAGAACGAAAGGCAGAGTAGGAGGATGAAAGGAAGAGTTTTAGGATGAAGGTAAAGTTTTAGGATGAAGGCAGAGTAGTAGGATGAAAGGCAGAGCGGGAGGATGATAGGAAGGTGGGAGAATGACAGGGAGAGCGAGGGAACGAAAGGAGAGTAGGAGGATGAAAGGCAGAGTAGTAGGATGAAAGGCAGGAGATGAAAGGCAGAGTGGTGGGATGAAACTAAGGGTGGAAGTATGAAAGGTAGGGTCGGAGGTTGAAAAGATGGGTGGAAAAGTTGATGAAAAACATAGTAGGAGGTTGAACGAAAGGAAGAGTGGAGTGAGGAAAAGAAGGGTGGAAGGCTACATGGACAAAAAAAGGTACAAGGCTGTGGGAAGGTGGAAGGAAGGGTACAAGAAAGAGTGAAATGATGGAAGGAAGGGTGTAAGAATGGCACCAGGGACATTCAACCTTACACCCTCACGAAAGGAATATGGCGCTCCTTCCTGAAACAAATCTGATGGGGCACAGCTCTCCCGCACCCGACTGTCGCACTGCGTTTAAGGAAATCATTCCTTCGTGAAATTTTTCTTCCATAGTTACATCATTGTAGTCTGATTATCAATATTAATCAAAAATCTTCACTCGTGCATCTTCCTTAATTACATCACTGCGGAGACAGCATGTTTGTACTTCGAATTCATTTATTCATCATTTTCAAATACCAAACGCTGCCATTCTATTCTGTGTAGTGCCAATATCTGATGGTTTTTTAGTTTTGTATGGTTGAGGGTAGTGGCAAAGTTAGTAGTTTATGTATATGTATAATGGTCGAGCAGCTAGCTTAGGGCCAGATGTAGGTAGGACTCAGTTACCGATTCTTAATTACCGAATTTTACCGATTCGGTAATTAAGAATCGGTAAATAAGAATGGGGGACATGTAGGAACATCCAGATGTTCCTTTTACCGAATCGGTAAAAATCTGTATTTACCGATTCGGTAAATACCGACCGGTAATGCCATTCATTCCTATGGGCTTTGCAGGCCATAGGAATGAATGGGCATTACCGAATCGGTATTTACCGAATCGGTAAATACCGAATTCCACAAGGGTGCAGGGGGTGTCACTTTGACACCCTCTGGCACCCCCAAAAGAGGCTCGGGTGCCATGTGGCAGGCATACCTGCCTTAAGGGCAGGTCTGCCTGTCATATGGCACAGGTGTGCATGCACACATGTGCATGCACACCGGAATCGGTATTTTACCATCAAATATATTTGATGGTAAAATACAGATTCGGTAAGGGTTGTGGGACTCAGAAGAGTCCCACCTACATATCATATTTACCGAATAGGTAAAAATACAGATTCGGTATTTTACAGATTCGGTAAATTTACCGATCGGTAAATTTACCGAATCTGTAAAATATGTGGCCCTACATACCATTTCTTCAATACCGGTCGGTAACGGCCGAAAATACCGATTTTCGGCCGTTACCGACCGACCTACATTTGGCCCCTAATTGTTTCCTTATTTTATTTTCAGATATTCCTCTAACGAAGAATTGTAATAAATTAGAAATGCATTGGGAGCACGCTGATGTCATTCAAAACACTGTTGAAACATGTTTGTTCTCACATGCCTCCGTTAAAGCCTAGAATGGCAGCGTTTGGTATTTGAAAATGATGAATAAATCAATTCGAAGTACAAACATGCTGTCTCCGCAGTGATGTAATTAAGGAAGATGCACGAGTGAAGATTTTTGATTAATATTGATAATCAGACTACAATGATGTAACTATGGAAGAAAAATTTCACGAAGGAATGATTTCCTTAAACGCAGTGCGACAGTCGGGTGCGGGAGAGTTGTGCCCCATCAGATTTGTTTCTAACTTAGCCGTGAAGAGGCGTCACACGGTTACTGCTCGCACGCATTTCATCACATGAACTGGAACATAAGAGTAATTGTAAAAGGGAAGGAGTGCAGTCGCTCAACCTTCATTGAATTGCTCCTTCCTGAATTACACACATCAATCTCAGCTCAACATCTCCCTAATTGAGAAATTCAGATACAGTGCAGGAGAGCCTCACCACTGCCTGCCAGATTTTCACCAATAAGCCCCCTCTTTAACCTCCATTCCATGTGTTTTCCTTCATAGAGCATGTTATCTTTCGTTATTTAGCGGTCGGTGTAACTAGTGTAATTATAACTAGCGTAATTGCTAGTAATCACTGCAAAATTACTGGGAATCATTACATGAAGAGCTTAAAGCAGCATTTACTGCTATAATTTTAATGCAAAACGCACCCTTGTGTCCAAAATGACATTAACAGTACATGCTCCAGGACTCGCCCAGCAGCATCAAGCAGCCCCCCACTCTCTCTTAGATCCTTCTTCCTGTGCTCCTGCAGTAGGACTTTTGCCCAAAATTATTCTTAATCTGGAGAAATTGTGTAATTTCATCAATTTTGCACCACAAGAGTAGTATGCAATTATTGAAATTATTAGAATTACTCTGGGGTCATTAAAATTTTGCCCAGGCGTGGTTTGTTTCATATTGTATGATATATTTTGGTTTTTTTTCACCGATAATCGCGGTGTCTGTTTTCTGTTTTTTTCTAGTGTACTATGTTTTCTCCCATAGTGTCTAATATCTCTCTTTTCTTTCGTAGTGCATGATTTCTTGTTGTCCTAAATGGTGCATAGAGCCTTTTTGGGGGTATGCGACGTTTACGACGCAACCATTAAAACACCGTTCCATTACGACGCGGTCATAACAACGAAAGTTGTTACAACTAATTGCGCTGGGGGGCGCTCAAGGATAGTAAATCATTTAATTTACTATACCAACACCTTCCCTACTATCCACAGGGACTGGTGTTGGAATAGTAAATTACATTTTTTAATTTGCGCCCCCCCCCCCAACGCAAGTCGTTGTAACGACGTGCGTTGTTACAACCTTGTTGTAATGGAACGCTTTGTAAAAGTGTGCGTCGTAATAACGTACATCCCTTTTTGGGTCTTTTTGCAGGTGCTTTGACTCCTGGCCTTTCTCTGTTTCTATACAAAAATCCTGTGCTGGTTGATGCCTATTTTATTCCCCAATCTTTTGCTGCACAGGGAGTCATACAGGGTTCTGCCAGTGCACCTCACCACTGACCACTGACAAGCACAACCTCCATCTGTTCCAATAGTGGACATACACATAGCTCTGCCTAATCAAATCAACACTGACATACACAACCTCCAGCTGTTCCAGTACTGGACACACACATAGCTCTGCCTATTCAAATCAACACTGAGATACACAACCTCCAGCCGTTCCAGTACATGACACGCACATAGCTCTGCAAGTGTATTCCAGCACTGACATGTAAAACATGCACCCATGTCGGAAGTTGGGGCAATGGGAGGTCCTGGTACAGAACAACGGGTGGGCCAAACTTAGGGCAGGCTTTTGTGCTATTGATTGTGGATTTCCCGCCCTGGCCAGATGACTGGATACCATGGGCGAACAACTTGACCGCCACAAACAAAGATTGGATGCCGTGGAGGGGTAAGTTTCAGATCTGAAGGATGGGGCTGCGCAAACCACAAATCACTTTGAGAGAATGGAAAAACTGTTGAAATCCGAGGCCATAGAGAACAAAGACTTGGAGGCACATGGTAGGTGCAGTAACCTGCACATCTTAGGGATTGCAAAATCCACTAACATGGTACGCTTAGATCAGTTTGTTGAGAGACTTTTGTGGTGGAGCGGGCTCACAGCTCATTAGGCCCCGCCCCACTGGATGCTCCCCGAGACTGATAATTGCAAGACTGCTTAACTTCAGTGATTGGGATGTGGCCCTATGGCTGGCATGAGAAACTGGTCCATTACAATGGCAGGGTTCCCTCTCTCCTGGCTTCACCATAGTTGTGCATTGAAAATTCTCAGATGTCAAGTCAACACTGCGGAATGCTGGGATTGTGCTATGGAATGCTGTGCCACAGGGTTGATATGGATGGTAAAGCCCAGTTCCTTGATACCCTGACTGCAGCACAGGTCTTCTGCAAACAACACCCTGGAGAACGTGCAACCATCAGTGCATTCCACCGATCTTCTTCGGACTTACATTTCAGTGCCAGTGCGGATCTCTACCATTCAGGCTGATGCTAGCAAGCTACTACCTACCTATGTAATGCAGCATATATGCTCCTTTGATTCAGGTGGACAAGACAGCTTAAACTCTCAATTGCATGCCTTCCATTTCCGTTGGAACTCATACCACTAGATTAGATTGCGACTGGGCATCTCCCATGGCGTTGCCATGCCCCAGTGATATACACACCTATGATAACAGTTTTCTTTCTATGTCTTGTTGGGAGTTCTTGTTTTTGGATTCACCAGGCCCATGAATGCCTGGTGTGGGTGGGTGGAGGGGGTAAATTCAATTGTTTGCTTTCATGTTCAGTTTTCCTCGAAATCCCAATGCTACCACAAGTCATGTACCTTGAACACTTCATAGACTTACAGGCATTTGTACATGCTTGCACATTCCCCCTGGGCCAGGGTTGATAAAACTTTGGTATGTCTTGGAACATCTGAAGCCTCAATAATCCACATAAAGGCAGACAAGTCCAGCTGTACCTGGCACATCATGGCTTGCAGATTTCCTTTCTGCAAAAAATGTAGCTTCCGTTTGAGACTCAGAACACTATTTCGCCTGTTACAATATTTATTCCAGATGTTTGCAACCTAATTCATTAAAAAAGTCTATTCCACCACACACAATCCAAGATGGAAGAACAGGACAGATATGCTTTGATCACGGGGATGCTAGCAGATCACTCTGCCTAAAATATATGCCCTGTTACAAGGATTGTGCTAAAAAACAGAAGTATGCTGGGGATCACAGGACTCAGTCACCTTAGTACATCAGTACCAATGGCCCCAAATCCAGATAACTCATAGCGCTTTACCTCCTCTCCTAACCTTCCAGAGAGACAGGTAACTAAGCACCCCAGAACACAACACTCTGCACTCTCTCAGTAGTTGCACTAACAAGTCATCACGTTTCTTTTCTCGCTTACACATGTCCACAATAAAGGGAAAGAGACAAGTGGAAAGCTTACAATATTCATTGACACTAGCATGATCTATCATGTAAAAACTGTGCTACAATTAAGAGACCTTTGCAAGTCAATAATGTGTTTAGCACAGCTAATAAACTGCCCACAATGAATAGCTGTGTCATAGTGAATGACAAATCAGTCTTTCCCTACTCTTGCTTTGTAAGTAATGTAATGTAAAAATGTAATGTAATGTAAAAATTACTTATAAAGCGCGGCATACACCGGACGGTTTCTTGGCGCTGTTCACATTATTCAGTGAGAGGCATAGGGGGAGGAGAAAAGCTTATGTGTGGGCAATACGGAAAAGGTGAGTTTTAAGGAGGGACCTAAATTGAGGGTAAGAGGGAGAGAGTCTGAGTTCCAGCGGGAGAGAGTTCCAGAATGAGGGGGCCAGGAAAGAGAATCTGAGACCTCCATGTTTTTTGCGCCTGAATCTAGGCGTCTGGAGGAGTGCATGGTCAGAAGATAGAAGGTGCCTGGAAGGGGCATAGCGATGCAGAAGGGAAGAGATGAAGGAGGGGCCGATGCCGGCTAAAGATTTATGGGTCAAGCAGCCAAGTTTAAACTTGCAACGCTCTGATACAGGAAGCCAATGAAGGGCTTTAAGCAGAGGGCGGGCATGATGATAATATATATTATACTAAAGATCTCTGGGATTATTACCGGACCCCATACCTGAGAGCCATAATGAATTGGCCGACATCTCAGGCTCGTTCTTCTCAGGACCTTTTCTCTGCAGGCCTTATTGCACTTTGTTTTTTGAATTGCAAGTGTTGGTTTATATGGTAAGACTTCCTCTGTTAAACAAACAGCAGCTGGATTTCTCTATTGTGTCTCAGTGTTAATGTCCGACCACAGAGAAAAACAGGGCAGAATGATATTTAGCCTTGCAAGATGTATAGACTAAATCCTAACAGAAGAATACAATATTAAAACATGTGCATCTTATTTAGAAAATAACAGTGCAGCACAAAAACAAACATGTTACTGAATAACGTGTGCAAAGTAAAGTGCCTATTATGTATGTACTTGGGCTAACATAAGGCAAATCTACAGTGGGCCCTATAGGGGACTCACAACACCATCCCTTTGGTCAGGGAAATAACACTACAGCTAACTAAATGATGAAAAATAAAAAACATGAGATATGCAGACTCGAAGCACCGTTCAATTGGTATTGAATTTAAATGCAATAAAAATAAGAAATGACTCAAAAAACACTCGTTATGTCAAGTTATGCAAAAGTTGCCAAATTTAATATGTATTAGAGGTATCCATGATGTTACATGGAAAATCATAAGCGAGGGAATCCAAAATAAATACATCTCCGCAGACAATGATAAGCTCACAGCCTAGTTCACAAGGTCCATAGACAGACATGATCCTCAGTCTCAGCCAATGCTGAGAAAGTAGCCAGGCAACCCGCATCCAATTTATTTGAGACATTACTCAGTATTCCATGTGCTATTGCACTGGTCTCCTCTGGATAGCTTGCATTCTGAAGAAGCCGTAGGGCCAAAGGACAACTTTGAAAATGGGTTGCTAATGGACTCATCAACAGGTCTATGTCCATGGGAGCCAACGTTGGCAGAGCCAGGCAAATATCTAGTGCCTATTCAAAGGAGCACCAGAGGCTGTGAAACACGGGTTGCACGCAGGTAAACCAGACAGGTCGGAATGACAATGACTGATCAAAGTCCAAATCTTGGAGCATGTGGATTCCCAAGAATCGAAGAATGCACTCACCGAAAACATGGAGCGGTGGTAGGTAGAGCAGGTGTGCCACAAAGTATCCATTGAAGAGGAACAAAAATAGGACCAAAAAGCTGCAAAATTAGGAATAACAGCAGCAGAAATCCTCTAAACATGCTGGAGAAAAGAGAATGGATAAAAGCTGGTATTATTCTAAAGATGGTTTGGAATGAACTGACCAAGCAGAACCGACAACTTCATAAAAATGGGCAAGGCTGGCTTATTAGATGCATTCAAAATATGGTTCACCAATTCACCAAAATGTAATGGGAAGTTTGTGTTTAACAAGGACTATATCCCACTGGATTTCCTTGCAACTTGTAATGTAAAGGTTCCTCGAGCAGATGTCTGAGATACTTATTTTTGAAACAATAGTGCTTTGTGTCTGCTTAGATTATTGAAATGTGCCTTCAAAGTGAGAATGGAAAACCACAACAAGCTATCTATGACTCCTTGCGCTGGGGAAAATAGGACTTATTGCAACAGGTGAAGAGCTGGGGAATGGAGAAAATGTAGGGGATTTTAGCTTGCATTCCATAGCAGCCCTTATCACTAAGCATTACATAACTTCCATTTGGGAGGACGGTAACAAGTGGAAGTATTACAAATCTAGTCGCCCATGCGCTCAACATCCAATTCTAGAACTAGAAAGAGTAGGAGCATTTGCTTCCAGAGATTGAGACAGGTCTGCTAGATGAATTTTATGAAGTGCTCTTGACATGGTTTTGGTTTTCTCCAAAGGTGGTAGATCTTTTTTTTTATTTTTACCATTTAAACTTAAATAGATAGTGATCAGACTATACTAATGGTAAAGGATCGAGAGATACCATCCTCAAATTAGAAAAAATGTGTCAAATATGTGACCAGCTTGAGGAGTTGATGTAAACACCTGTTGAAAAAGGCAAAGGGAAGACATGGTATCTAAAAGTGAGGCTACCTAAGAGTCTGACGGTTTATCCATATAAAGATTGAAGTCACCTAAATCAAACAACTGTGCATATCTGAGGGACCAAGAGGCCAGAGTGCTGCCCAGTGATCTCAGAAAAGGACCGTCATGACACGTAGGTCTATAGATAAGAGCCCGCGCTATAGACAGCTGCAGAGACAGGGTGAGGCTGAAACCCAAACCTCCAGCACCTTCCAATTGCTCGAGAGACAAGGGATCACATTCAAATTCGCTTTTCTATATTACTGCCACCCCCTTCTCTGCCTTTTAGGCAATCTTTCCCAAGGATTTTATATCCAATAGCAATGGCCGTGGCTGTGGATATTGTCAGATTTGCCAAATCTATAAGCATGTTTCTGTAAGAAACAGGATGTCTGTTTTTTCTTCATCTTAAAAGTCATAAACTTGCATTTCATGATTTTGCAGTGAGCGGAAATTCAATAGGGGAGCCAAGAACTGTGCCGCAAATAGACCTATTATGTGGGTACGGGCTGCTGTCACACTCTTTGCTGAAGAGTTGGGGATTCAATGGGGTTACATCGTTTACCACGCAGTCAATACACCAATGTGCTCTTTCACTGCAGTCAGAACCCCGACTGCACGCTGTTGGACTGGCATTAGATTTTTTCAGTCCAACACCTTCCCTACTGGTACGCTGACTGGAGTTGGAATAGTAATTTATACTATTCCAAAGTCCAGTGTAATGTAATGTAATGTATGTATACTTGTAAAGCGCACTGTTACCTCGTTACGTGGCGTCCTGGCGCTGTATACCGCTGGGGAACCCGTCCTGGCTTTCCCTGTGAGAGGGCACCCCAAGGTGAAGCCAGGCATCCCCGGCGTTGCTGGGGCCGTTGTGGAGATTAAGCAAGCTATTGCCCAGAGTTGCAGAGTGGGACCCATGGTTAGCGTAGGCACCTAAGCGAGAATTATCGAGTCCACGGACATTGACCCAAGACCCTGCCGCGTCGGGGAATTGAACCCTGGTCCCGGGCCGACCTCTGCTTCAGGGTCTGCCGCTCCTAACCAGTGAGCCACATCTCTCTTGCCCCTAAGGTAACTCTTTGTAACGACTTGCGTGGTAAAGATACGCGTAGTGATGTCACAGTCGGGGTACTGATTGCAGAGTAAAGGCATGTGTGGTAAATGCATGCAGGATTCCACCGGACAACTGACTGATTGCAAAAAAAATCATCCTTTAGTGTATTAGGTGGGAAATGGAGTACGAAAGCCAACTTAGGGTTTAACCCGCTCAAAACAGAGCTTTTGTAATTAATGTGTAACCTACCTTTTGGCAGATATCGAGCATAGTGGCTGGCAATGGCCTCTTCCAGAATGCTGATGGGCATAGATGGGTTTGCCTTTGGCACTCCAGTGGTACGCTCACCACAATTTGTCCACAGTACATCTAAACAGCACCTCTGCTTAAATAAATGTCGCCAGGAAAAAGACTAGAGCGCGCACAGCCAAAAACGGTTCTTCTAGATGTCCCGAAGAGGGAAAAATGGCTGAGAAAATGAACAAAGTGCCCACAGTGGTTATTAGCTGTCCCACTTCCCTTTTAAGCTCAGTAGCCTTTTCAATTTCCCTTTCAAGTTCCATTTAAATGTGAAAATCAGCAAAATGTGCAAATAAATTAAAAACACCTAAAACGATCAGCAGGGAGACATAAGGAGGTACTGGTGCAGTCCAGCGCTAACTGCCAAACCAGGTCCGCCCTGCACTGGAACACAAGCTGAGCACAGCAGTTCGGGGTGGACTGTTCCTGTAAGGAAAAGGGTCAAGACTGATTTGCATATGGTTGGGTCCAAACTGAGGTGGTGTGGTGAGCAACAGAACAATGGGTTGGAGAGCTACCTCAAGCTATTACCGGTGGTTAGACCTATTGCAAGCAACCTCCCATCTCTTTTTGTGTGTTTCATCCTCTTTCACCGATCCTCAGGTTCTGGAGCCAGGGTGAGGTAATAGATAGAAGCAGTGCAAAACACAAATGTGTGCAAGTGGTGAATAAAATAGGGTGGTATGCCTTTCACAAAAAACTTTAATAAACCCCTTGGGTGGTACTGCATGTGTGGGTGGATGAAAGGTAGATACTGGTCTAAGACCAGTATTTTGTGTGGACTTGTCTGCAGTATCCTCTTCCTTACCTTCAAAATAGTAGTGAAGGCGCAGTTTCCGAAACAACTTGGCCAATTCGCATTAGACTTCAAATGGATCCCCATTATGAGTCATAACAAAAACCTAAGCCTTTGTTTAGTACCTGTTCTTCCATGGTATTCAGCTCTTTCGTAGATAAATTCACTGCGATGCTTGATTTGCTGATGTCCCTGGTTGTGGAGTCCTCTTTGTGTGACTCCTGGTTCCCGTGTGTGGACCTGTCTGGTCTTCCCACTAGACCTGGGGTTGGGTGTTCCATCTCCTGCCTCATGATCTTTGGGGACCTACCCCTAAAAAAGACTGGTTATTGTGATAATCATTCTGAAAACCAGCAAAGGAACCTAGCGGTGGTTGAAAAGGGTGTCAAAATTCGGAATCACAATAATCCGAATTGCGTGTTGGTCGGCAATGATACACAAAGGATATCAATAAGCTGAATTGCGTGTTGCAATTCTCACCTCAATATCTGGTATGTTTCGAGATGGACAAATGAGTAAAGGGTTTTTTGATTCTACAGTAAACTACAGACGCCATGTTTATGACATCATTCTGTAGTTCGAAAAACGTGCTCTGCCGGGACTGTTTGGCAAAGAATACCTGCGTGTTGTGAGGAGTATTCTCACAACAAGCTGTGCTCCCCACCACTGTAGGGAACAGCACCACTACCATAGTGGATTCTATTTTGTTTATGTAAATCATCTGGGGAGAACGAATCCACTTTTCTCTCCTTCCCTCCTTTGTTACAAATATGGCAAAGAATAACAACATTAGATCTTCGTGATTATAACAGGGTAAGCGCCGCTTGTCTGTGCTCATATTTTACAAGCATTGGGCAGCTTGGTTATAGCTTGCTGAACCGAAACGAGCATCGCCTGCTAATGTATTTAAGGCCGCCTCCTGTTCATGCCGGTGCCTCCCCAAGACTCAGAATAGTCCCGAGGCACCGACGGACAGGTAGGTGGTATTTGGCTAGTGTTAAGAGCTGCTTTTACTGTGGGGTGACAAGCTATCATGTGCTAGACTGCAGGTAGTGATCAGAGGATTGCTAACTGTTCAGTGTGAACCTCACTAAGGAAAGAGGCATTTACGAAAGGAGAGATTTACAAACTGGACATCAATGAGATAATGTCATGTGAGACAGAGTTAAACATATACAGACATATACTGGTCTCACAATTGTTAGAACACTCAAGAGGGGGAATAAACATTCAATCCCTGCTCTATATACAGAGTAATGATCACTGTTGTGGACATGTGGAGAGTTCTCCCAGTGTTTTTTTGAAGAGACTGAGAGTTGTTGAGGGGTTACTAAGGGATGGAGAATGCACCGGTGGTGGCTGTGAATAGAAAGCCTTCTGGTTAGCAGGAATTGGAGTCAAGGGGGGCTTGGGTTTTGTAACTTGAAGGGACTGTGAATGTTTGCAGCTCCTGGTTTATATACCCTGCAGCCTCCTTGTTTTAATCTTGCTTTCTGCAGAGCGGGGCCTCCAGATCCTGAGCACGGTCCAGGTGAGGTGAGGTCTAGTCCCCGGTCAAGCCGGGTGAGCATAATTAGATTCATTTATTACATTTAAACATGTATTTTGTTGGATATAGTACCCAAGAAGTGACCAGAGAAATTGATTATATATTATTCTGATTGATTTTAGATGCCATCTGCATACCTTGACGTGGAGGATCTGTTTTATACTGGTTGTATTTGTAAAGCTTTTCAACCGTATGTTTGTTACTACATTGCTGATTAACAAAATATATTAATATGATTTTTCATGCACATAATTTTCTCGAGCTAGCACACAATATAAGCAGTAGCAACTTATTAGAGCAAAAGCCCTGAAGAAAGCCTAAGGATGGATAGCCCGTCTGGCTGAAACATGTCGGCTCTTTTTGGCAGTTTTTATTTCAAACTGCATTCTGCACTGTTCTGTTTTTAGTTAGGGGGTGTGTCGTGGTTTATTAAAGTTTTTTGTGAAAGGCATACCACCCTATTTTATTCACCACTTTGTGGTGTTGGGTTCAAATCAGGCCTACATACTCTGCTAAACTCTCGAACACCTTAGTATAGAAGTTGGCACGGACACTGGAAAATGCAAAAGACAAGTTTATTAAGACCCCATGGGGTGGTGGTACATTCCTACAGCACCCTTCGGCAATGTAAGAAGTAGCACACCGAACTTCGGTGCACGACCTCTTTTATACAGTTTAATAGCAATAAAAAGGTAGGCGGTTACAAGTTACATATTTTAGGTACATATAAGGTCATTTTTGGAACACAGCCAACATGTGGGAGTAGTTCAATAGCACTGGTCAGTTAGTGCTAACATTCCTAAAGAATGACCAGTTGATGCATAGTGCGCATGTGCGCTTGACCAGTACTAAAAATAGCCTGTTGCCGAGCAGAATAAATGACCATGGGTATCGAGGAAGGACGAAAGGGCACACTGACCACGAGGCAGCGTGTTCATAGAAAATGGAAGCCAGAAGGATTCAAAATGGCCCCCGTTCATTTTGGTCAAGTTAACGGAAAAGACCGTGTAGCTCTGCTAAACGCTAACTCAGGAGCTGCCAAAACACGACAGACGGCCCTTTTAGCGTTTAGCAAAAGCTACCTCATAATGAACGTAATCCGAATTCTCGTCATCAATGTTGATAGCCATTATTTTCAGTACTTCATCGTTGACCAGTTTTTCTTGCTTAATAATAGCTCGTTTGGACGGAATACAGGCTGTGAAACATACAGAGCATAACGTTGGGCCACATTGAATACATAAACAAAGGGAAAATAGTACTCCAATAAAAATACATAGAACGGTTAATAATTTCCAACCCCAAGTACCGAGTAGGGTCCAGAACCAACCAGAAAAGGTCCATGTTCCATTTTCTGGGTGGATCTCAGCAGCTATCTTATGTAGTTTCGTAATCGAATCATACACGGAAGGTGAGTTATCTGGCACATACACACAGCAACTACTTCCGATAATACGGCATGCTCCGCCCCTATCAGCTAGTATCACGTCTAGAACCATTCGGTTCTGGAGCGTCACAATTCGGGTAATTTGCAATTCTTCAGTAATATTCCCTAGAGCAGAGGCAGTTTCATTAGCGACAGCTTCCACTATACGTGTAAGCCGCCTTATCTTCCTGTTATTCAGTGCAGCTCCTACAAATGAAAATAAACCCAAATTGAAATCTACATATTGCTGTAAAGTGGTATCAGTTTGGTCTATTTCATCAAGGTCTAATGTTTGTTTAACTCTGTTTAGTACGAAATCATGATACAGAACATAATCATTGTGATACATAGGAGGAGCAATAAATACAGGTGGTAATACAAAAGCTATGTTACATGTTCCTAACCATCCCAATGGTAGACGATGGTATCCCTTATTTCCACAAATGAAATATGTATTACGTGAAGCTACAAATGCAATTCCATTTGGCGTATCAAAGGTAAGTGTAATATTACATTCACTGTGGCCTACAGGGATTGTACCTTTATTTCTAATACACAGAACTGCTTTTGTATCAATAACTGTTATCATATGTAAGCTCGTTACATTTATAAGTCTTTGATTCGCATATACACGAGGTGCAGAAACATTGTCCGGACGATACTCTTCCCATTCAAATGTAGTTCCTTCAGCGTGTGGATAACCATCTTTGTCATTATAGCATATCTTATTCAATCGAAAAAGTAGTCCACCTTTCGTTGGCCATCGTAAGGTGAAAAGAAGAGTGTACCAAGCATGGCAAGAACCATTATGAGAAAACGGGAGAGGAATGAGTGGAGTTCCTCCCCTCTTCTGATGTCCGGGCAACATTCCACATACCCAACAATTGGACGTATTGGTCATGTTGTGAGTATGATGCAAAATCTGAATAAAACTGTTATTCAAATAAGTCTGTCTATGTCTCTCTTCATGAAAAGGCAAAGTAAAATGAAAATGTTCAGATGGGCTTGGAGTGGTGGGCAGTAAATGTTCTCGTACAGGAAACAATTGTTCTATAGTCCAAGCTACTACTGCGATCACCACTATGGTCAAGACAAACAACACAGCACCAAGAATTCTCCCTTTTCGTGTCGAAGTTCGCAAAACAATAACCTTCAAGAGTAACACTAAACGGAAAAATAAAAACGATGGTTCTGGACCGAGGCTGCCGTTGATTTGTTCTCCGAGATTCAAGACGGGTGTCGCTACACTGGGCAGAACTGATCCCCCCCCCTTGATATTCCCGGCTTCCGTTTCACAAACCTCAGAGCGGTTACCAACCAGTTTCAAAAATGCAAAAAGAATTTATTTCCTGGGACGTAGATTGTACTTCACTTCATCAGAAACAGTATGGTCCGGGAAGGCTCCCTCCAATTCATCAGGCGTGACAGCTGGGCTCTTTTCTGCATCCAAAATCTTTCTGTAGTCGGATAGCACCACAGGGCTCACCAGATCCGGAGAGACACGTCGGCAGTGCGTTGAATGTATCCACCGCTTCTTATTGGTGACTCTTACAACGGTCCGAGTCGCCAGCAGCACTTGCAATGCCATCTCGGTTCCAAACTGCTGGATCGCTCGAACACGCGGATCATCACGTGGTCCCCAGGATGAAGATCGTGAGCCTCACCAATGGAGTTATCAGGGAGCGCTTCTCGAACCTGTTGATGAATAGAATGCAAATCATTTGTTAATCGTGCCAAATAATCGTTCATCATTATACAAGGCACATCATGTATCAAACGAGGTTTTGGAACTCCCCAAATATTCATCGGCCTTCCAAACACCACTTCATAGGGTGTGAGGCCGGATCGAGAATGCGGCACTGATCGAATAGACAGCAATGCCAAAGGCAAAGCATCCGGCCATTTCAGAGATGTGGATGCCACAATCTTTGCTAGCTTCAGCTTCAAAGTCGCATTGTATCTTTCTACCAAACCTGCTGATTGCGGATGAAAGACAGCGTGGAATCGTTGCTTGATTCCCAATCCTTTCAGAACGTACTCCACTACTTTCCCAATAAAATGAGGACCATTGTCATTCCACATAAACTTACAAACACCATAGCGCGGGAAGTACTCTTTGAGTAACACCTTAGCTGTTGTCAATGCTGTATTGTCTTTCGCAGGGTAAGCCTCAATCCATTTACTGAAGGCACACACCACCACTAAGACATACTTGAGGTTATTACAGCGTTCCAGCTGGATGTAGTCCATTTGCAGCACTTCGAATGGTGCAGTAGGTGGAACAAACCCTCCTTTAGGAGTATGAGTCCCTGGTCCAGGATTGTGCTGTAAACATATCAGACAGGTCTGCACTACTCTCTTAGCCGTACTAGCAATTTCAGGATTCTCCCAAACTCGTGTAAGCAATTTAGTAATTGCGAGAGCTCCAATATGTGCCAGCCCATGGGTCATTTGCACCATTGTTTGTAAATAGGCCATTGGTAGTTTCCATCTCTCCATATCTTTACTGCGCCAGCAACCCTCATCATCCAATACTCCTTCAGTGGCCCATTTCATAAGTTCTACTTCAGATGCTGACTTCTGTATATCTAATATTTCTTCTCTAGCATCATGCCACCGCTCGGCTTGTGATTTCACCACGTACATGGGGGAATTATTTTGTAGCATAGCGGTCTCTCTCGCAATGCGATCTACGAAAGCATTGCCTTGTCCTATTTTGTCTGTCACCTTTTTGTGTGCACTGCATTTGACTATTGCTACTTTCTTTGGACATAATAGTGCATTCAGGAGATCGCGTACCAATTCTCCATGCATGATGTGTACTCCGTGTGAAGTCAAGAATCCTCGTTCCTTCCAGAGTAGGCCAAAATCATGCACTACTCCAAAAGCGTAACGACTATCCGTGTAAATGTTCACACATAGCCCAGCACTTAACTCACATGCTTTCGTTAAGGCTATCAATTCAGCTGCTTGAGCCGATTTCTGGGGTATTCGTGCTGCTTCTACCACTGTCTTAAGTGTCGTGATCGCATAAGCTGCGGAAGTCGTACCATCTGGTAACCTCACACATGATCCATCAACCCACAGTTCCCCATCTACATCTGGAAATGGTGTATCCTGTAAATCGATACGACCCTTTGTCTGTTCCTCAGTCAGAAAAACACAATCATGTTGTTCTTCCTTCTGAGTCTCAGCAACAGGATCCGGCAGTAAAGTAGCAGGGTTCAGTGTCGCACATCGCTTTAGTGTGATGTGCGGCGCCAACAACGTTAGCTCATATCCTGTTAGGCGGGCACTGGTTAGATGCTGTGTTTTCGTTTGATTCAACAACGCATCTACCGCATGGGGAACTAACACCAACAATTTGTGTGACAAAACTATTCCCTCACTTTGTCGTATCGCTACTGCTGTTGCTGCAACTGCTCGAAAACATCCAGGCAATCCTCGAGCCACAGGGTCGAGTACCGCCGAGAAGTATGCACAAGGTCTCTGTTTGTCTCCGTGTGCTTGCACTAAGACTGACGATGCGCACCCATCTTTCTTGTGTACATACAATGTAAAGATCTTCGTGTAATCAGGTGTACCTAACACTGGTGCAGAACAAAGAGCTTGTCTCAATTGTTCAAAAGCATTCTGACATTCATCCGTACATTCAATGGGAATCGGTGTATCTTTGGACAACAATGCCAACAACGGTTTAACAATGTGTGAAAACCCCAATATCCATTGTCTACAAAAAGACGTCAAACCTATAAAGGCACGAACATCTTTCTGAGTGCGGGGGACTGGTGTATCTAAAACTGCTTGAATTCGATCTGGTGTCAATGCACGGCCCTCCTTAGACAAAAGATGACCGAGGTAGGTCACCTTGGGTCTACAATATTGCAGCTTTTTCTTTGAAACCTTATGATTATTTTTGGCGAGGAAGGAAAGCAAGGAAAAGGTACTTTTCTCACATTGTTCTTGCGTGTCTGCTGCAAGTAAGATGTCATCTACATACTGAATGAGAGCCACTCCATCTTGCAATTCAAAGGAATCAAGCTGTCTTTTTAATGCCTGACTATAAATGCTAGGACTTTCAGTATAGCCTTGAGGAACTCGACAAAATCTGTACGATTTATTATTCAATGTAAAGCCGAATAGATATCGACTATCAGGATGTACAGGAATCGAGAAGAAGGCATTCTTCAAATCGATGACTGTAAAAGTAGTTGCCGTCGGTGGAACCAACGTAAGCAACGTGGTGATGTCAGACACCACCGGATACTGAGGCACTACTATCTTGTTGATTTCCCTCAAATCAATAATAAAACAGTAAACCTTAGCATCTGTATCTCTTTTAAGGATCGGTAAAATTGGGCTGTTGCAAACATTGTAGGGAACTTCCTCAACTACTCCTGCCAAAATCAAATCGTTCACAATGTGTATCAAAGCAATTTCACCTTCTCTCGAAATTTTATATTGTGGGACACGTGGCAGAGATACTCCCTCCTTTACAGTAATACGTACTGGAGGAATTATCATTTGCCCTACATCAGTATCAGAAGTGGCCCACAATGTTTTTGGTAAGGAGGCTAATACTTCAGATTCATGGAGAAGACACACTCGCTCAATTTCTGGGTAATTTTCATTCAACACAACTCGTACTCCTTCCGGGGCACAGCGAATAGTAGCTCGGAAATGTTTTAACATATCAAGTCCCATAATATTATCTGGTGTATTTGGAGACAGCAAAAAGGGACAAGGGGCAGCAAATTTGTCAACATGAAATGCAACGGGTTGAGACAGTGGGCTAGCAGTAGGTGTTCCATCGAACCCTATAGCTGTAATTACCTCGCCAGACAGGGGAGCCCTTGGAACCAAGTGTTTGGACAAAGCGCTACGAGTAGCTCCTGTATCGACCAGAAACTGATCAGTGGAACCCAAAACATGTGCTTCTATATATGGACCCCTTTGATCAACTGGTACCTCAACCGATTCCACACCCCATCCTACGCAATCCTACGCATAGCGCTCATCGCGTGGCTCAGCAGAGCCACCCTCATTTATCTGATATTGATTGCGATTATCAAACGTATTATAATCTGTCTGACCACGACCCCTTGCTCCATATCCTCCACGATCATTTGTTCCATATCCTCCACGGTCATTTGTTCCATAACCTCTTGGCCCTCCATAATTATTCCTGGACCTTCCACTTCCTCGTCCCCTCAAATTACACTGTTCTCGAAACACCGGACAGTCCGCAATCCAATGTCCAAACTGCTTACAGTATGTACACTGATTCACAGAAATGTCAGAACGAGGGGGAGGAGCATTATTATACGATCCTCGCCCCCCCCTATTGTTCCCCCTCGTAGCCTGAACCTGAGCCAACATTACCTTCGTCTTCAAATCCTTCGCTTTCTTATCACTACTCTCCTTTGCCTCCAATTCCTGTCGTTCATAATATTGAGCCATAGTCAATAAAGAAGCAGGGGTTGCTGTGGTCCATGAACTTTCACTCGCCTTTAATCATTTAGCAATCTCCGGTAGGAGATTAGCCACGTACTTATCAACGAATAAATGCCTGCCTGTATCTTCTGTTAATGATTGTCCACTGTAATCATGGAACGCTTCCTCAAAGCGAGAGAAGAAATCGGAAACCGATTCATCCGTTTTCTGCTTACAAGAGGCTAATATAGTCCAATCAATCTTTTTAGCAGGAGCAAGAGTCTTCAATTTTGTTAGTATGGCCCCTGGAAGGTCTAATATTAATTGACAAGGCTTACATGCTGGTTCCCTATCCAAATCGGCTTGGACTAGATCCTTCCAAGTGGCCCCGAGAGTCGTGTGGTCATCAAACTTACGAATCGCTCTCCACATATCAGGGGGCAATATTAACCCGAAAAACAGATCAATATCAACTAACGTCATAATACACAAAGAAATTGCACTTTCAACACTTTCATAAAAAGCCGCAGGATTTTTACGGGGATCAGGCAAAGCATTCTTAAGCGCCACAACGTCTGCTCTATTCCAAGGCGTATAAACCCAGTTATATACAAAATACCCTTTCGCATCTTTGGATCTTTTATCATCATCTGTGCCATCCCCTTTATGAGGGACATATAAAGGTGCAGCTTCTCGCATAGGTCTAACATTAATCGCGGCGATCTTATCTGTTCCAAAGATAGGGCATTCTTTGGATATCCCCGTCGCTCCGGACGCAGGCGGACCCTTTGACTTTTCCAACTCCCGTAGCCGTGTCGCCTCATTCCGTAGCTGAACCAAACGTTTGAAGAATTCATCCCCATCTGAAAGAACAAAAAGACCTTTACGAAAGTTCTCGCAACCCTTGGATATATCCTTGGGTTCTAACTCTGGAGAATATTTTCTGAACCGTTCAACAACCTCATCTCCAAAATGATCTAAGAAATACAGTCGCTCCTGATCAGACCATTGTTCCATTTGCTTACTAACTTCAGAAACAGTAACAGTATTAATATTTAGCTTTCGTGCAAACGAACGTAATTCCGCAGTTCGTTCCGCATGTAACCTTGTACGCTGTGTACATTCATTATCCTCATCTGATTCCTCGTTCGGAGCCGTAGGTGCGACGTACGGAGGCGGACAGCGATCTAGTAACGAAAAATCATCTGTTTCATTAGTAAGGACCGGATAAAGAGGACGCCTGATAGGGAACTGACCATTAACCTGCAAATTATGTTCTCGCGTCTCCCTCTCTTTCTTTTCCTGTAACTCCTTCTCCTGTAGCTGTAAAGCTTTATCACGTGCAGCCTTCCGCTGCACCTTCTCCGCCAAGGCTTCCTCACGCTTCACTCGTTCACGCACCCCTTTCTCCCACATACGCACACAATCAAACATATCTTGTCTAGACCTTCGCTGAAACAAACACTGCTCTACATATTGAACCTTTCGAAGATCAAATGACCCATGTAGTGGCCACTGTAATCCACGGTCGGTTTTAGTATACTTATGCCATAACGTGCTGTACATTATTGGTGGAATACCGAATTTAACATACATCTCACGATTTGGAATCCCCTCTGGGGGAGCCGGCTGAGATTCATTTAATCGATAATTGGTACCATTTTCAAAACAGCACATCCTTCGGAGCGTGCTAAAAACAGGCATGTTTCAAAAAAGTACCACGAAAACGCGATACTACACAAAATGGCACCTAATGTGCTTCATACACGGTGTGCCATTCAAATCAAATAAATCAGAGAAATATCCCTACATGCCTGCCTATGTGAGGTGCACTCCACATATTCAAATTCAAAGAATCAAACGTTAGCTAACTTCAAACAAATTCAAATTCAAATTCAAAATTCAAAAAGCCATAGTAAGTGTCAGTAGACTACCTCACCAGTCAAAAGCTTACCGAATATCTTCAAAACGTCCAAGGTCCAACTGCCAAGTTCTGTAATCGAATCAGCCAAAACGGCACATCACGACAATCCAAGATCAGAATCTCAGTCGAAGACCGGCGCCACCTGGAAGGTCAGATCAGAAGGAAGGAAAGAAACACCGTGGATGCCAAGACTCGGGTCACTCAATGGCAGCGATCGCTTCCATGGCGAGTTTCCAAACCTTCGTCGCGACCTCTCCTTCGGGCATCCGAGTCGCCGATGAGTCCCTTCGTGGTCGCCAATTGTGGTGTTGGGTTCAAATCAGGCCTACATACTCTGCTAAACTCTCGAACACCTTAGTATAGAAGTTGGCACGGACACTGGAAAATGCAAAAGACAAGTTTATTAAGACCCCATGGGGTGGTGGTACATTCCTACAGCACCCTTCGGAAATGTAAGAAGTAGCACACCGAACATCGGTGCACGACCTCTTTTATACAGTTTAATAGCAATAAAAAGGTAGGCGGTTACAAGGTACATATTTTAGGTACATATAAGGTCATTTTTGGAACACAGCCAACATGTGGGAGGAGTTCAATAGCACTGGTCAGTTAGTGCTAACATTCCTAAAGAATGACCAGTTGATGCATAGAGCGCATGTGCGCTTGACCAGTACTAAAAATAGCCTGTTGCCGAGCAGAATAAATGACCATGGGTATCGAGGAAGGACGAAAGGGCACACTGACCACGAGGCAGCGTGTTCATAGAAAATGGAAGCCAGAAGGATTCAAAATGGCCCCCGTTCATTTTGGTCAAGTTAACGGAAAAGACCGTGTAGCTGTGCTAAACGCTAACTCAGGAGCTGCCAAAACACGACAACTTGCACACATTTGTGTTTTGCACTGCTTCCATCTATTCGCAGGTCAGTTTCCCACTAGACTGCTTGATGTGAATGTGGGCGGTATTCGGCTGAGTATCTGTTGGGACTGTGTACTCTATTGATCAAGAGATACACCATCCGGTTTAACCAAATGCGAAAACTGATCATGTGGAATAGTTGATGGTTACTCGGATATCAAGAAAAGCCGTTTTCCACCACATATCACGTTTAATGATCTGTCTCGGGTTACTCTATGAGTATCTTTACTTTTAGTGGTAGTTTTCACAGATAACACTCTACTTTCGCAGAGAGCATTATTCTCACTTAGCCCGCCAGCTTAGTGGTGAGTAGACCCCCGGTTCTATTGCGTTGTTGTAATATATTTATTATAGTGTTTGGGGAAGTGGAACCGGGCCGGTCTTTAAAATTTCCCTTCGATCCTATTCCTCCTTGTTAGTTTTTGTTGCAATATATCATAGAAATGGACTTGAGGAGCAATGATCGATTCTCCTTTTGATAATTTAATTATAACTCAATAACGTTTGGCTGTGCGGTGCTGTGCAGTGAAGCAGCAAGCCACCCAGCATAGTAGACACAGAAATGCTATTTTACTGAGTGCTTCCTCATGCCCCTATCTATGCCATTCGATTTTATTGCTAATCTACAATGTTAACAATATGCTTCAATTGTCATGCAAATGCTCTGCCTGTTACTTTATTAAAATAAATAAAAATCATTTATAAAAATAAACATTGTCACTTGTGATGGGCAACTGCAAAACAGCCAGTAAACAATTTGCTAATTCTGGTACTGACATAGCTGTCCAAGTCAATACTGGTACACCAGAAGATTGCGCTTTTTTTTACATCACTATCAATATGTGACCTAAAATCCTCACATTTCTAGCCTTTGGCATTCTTTACTAAGTAAAAATTCTGTAAACGGTTGCCACATAGATAATATAGCATTCACATCCTCTAGGATTGAGAACCTTCAGCTAAACGACACAGTTCGGATGACACTTTCTTTGATGCCACACAACGCACAAAATGAGAAATATTTGTTATTTAGTTCCCGCCCATAACAAAACAGTGCACCAGAAAGGACTAAAAAGTCAATAGGATTATTCATTAATTCCGAACAATGTAAAGATGCTTCCAGCATACCATCTGGCAAGTGATAATGATCTCTTACAGGGAAGCACATCATCTCAGGTATCAATTTAGACAGATCATCACACAAATTTTTCGTATACATAGCTGAATCACTGCAAATACAAACAATATAATAATAATAATAATAATAATAATAATAATAATAATAATAATAATAATAATAATAATAATATATCACTCCAATCTTTGTTGAACTTGGTAAGAAATGTGTGCAGCAGCATTCTAAGTGACACTACGTTTTATGCTTTCCAAAAGTTTGCTGTCATGTTTTCACCACTATCCCAGAGGCTTGTTGACAGCACTCTTTTTACATATACCTGTCACAACACCTTACATTGAATATTTAAAGCCTGGTGTGCTTTGCAATTCACCTATTATCAATTAAGGGTGGGTGTAGTTGGCAGAGTACCACTGCACGGAATTCTGCAGAGTTGATCAAAAACTCCATGAATTCCGCTCCACAACCCCAGTCGGTCTCACCACAATTAATAAAACAGAAACCTCACATACCCTTGGTAAAACAACAAGTAACTCTATTATTACATGCTAAAATGCATATAATCATCTTACAAAAGTGAATATGAAAATAAAGCAAGCAGTGAGAGAGGTGATGATTTTGATGTCCTCAATAACCTCGGGTGATGACAAAGCAGATGCCTTGAGCCTTCCCTTGAGGAATGTTTTGATATTGGATACTATAATATTAACTAAACTCTAGAATTTCGCCCCATAATGCTTTGCTGGGCCTTTGGTTAGCATTGTATTTTTGCACATAACTTTGCTTGGGGTGGTCCTAGGAGGATGGGACCATCACAAGAAAATGAAAAATGTATTTTTACAAGCATAAAATGTTAATTTTTCAGTAACGAATAAAATGTATTGCAATGGTTTATAATTAACCGCACAAATAATTTAAACGTAAACATTCATCCACACACCCTATTCATTCGCCCATCACACTCCATCCTTCAGCCCATCCGTCTATCCATCCATCCATGCACCCTATCCCTTCACCCATCCAGACACCCACCCATCCATTGAACCCCATTTGTCTGGCTTTCCACCTAGACATTCATCCAGCCATGCACTATATTCATCCATCCAATCAGCCACTCACCCACCCATTCAACTCCCTCCACCCATCTTCACACCCTATTCATCTACCCACGCAAACCTACCCATTCATCCATTGATCTACCCACGTATCTCTCTCAGTCTGTTTGACTTATGTCTACCTGCAGCACTATAAACTTAAAATACACTTTGTTTACATGAATACAATGGCCTTCTCAGATGAACTTCCAGCCAATCAGCCGCTCTTCTGGCTTCACAGGTGATTTTCTCCGCTCCTCGTCCTTTGCTTCCCCGACGACTTTGGGTGATGGTTGAAGAGCCAAACCCTGGGATGGGCGTCTGTGTCCAATCACAGACTCGCCCTCTTTACGCAAGGAATGAACAGTGCGTGTGTTTTTCATCAAAGCTGCTATTATGGTGCAGGGTCTGTAACAACCAAAACGTTCTGCTCTAAAAACCTGCTTATTATTATTTTCTTCGCATTCACTACCTCAGAGTAGGTCCCGAGGCATCTCTTCCAGCACAGACACACCTTGTGATCTGCGCCGAAGCTCCTGTCATCCTTCATTCTGAGAGCTGATTGGAGGATGCGCATCCTCTTCAGGTATATAAGGGTTCGATCTGAGGTCAACAGAGCATAGACCTGAAGGAAGAAACATTGTCTGCAGGTGACAGAACTGAGGATGGACGGAAGAGCGTGGGCCCTGGTCGCAGTGTGTCTGCTGAGCACCTGCTGGAGCTCACCTGTACAGGTGAGAGCCTCTCAGCAGCGTTATGTAGAGCTGTGTGCACGTGCAGGCGAGAGCCGAAGTAACTGTGTCATAATCACCTGTGTGCACGTACATAGTCCCAGGTGTGTATCTCTGTGAGTGCACCTGTACAGGTGTGAAGGGAAGTAACTGAGTTTTTTTTTTTATAAACACATTTTTATTGATTTTACAAAGAAAACACAGCCAATCATCAAGGTTCCATGACAGTAAAGGAATGCATACAATATTATGGACAATCCAAGGGACAAGTACATACAAGTCAAAAAGGACCGCATTTGAAAAATCCCCTATTAAACTAAACAAAGCCCCCCAACCACTTCCTCCAAACTCTACGATACTTCTTGGGGCAGCCACGTGCTGCATACAATGCGCCTCATTTATGAGGCTGTGCGTCACTTTTAGGCCACCGGTGCGTCACTTTTTGTGACGCGCCAGCAGCGTAAAAAATGCGCCTTGTTGCACCATATTTACAAAGTGACGCATCTAGGTAGATGTGTCACTTTGTAAACCCTTGCATCACATTATACCTGCGCCAGGTATAATGTATTCAAGAGGGGCATTTTGATGCAAGAAAGGGTCATGGAAGTGACTCAGTGAAATCTATGAGATTTCACTGCGCCACTTCTAGGAGTCAAATGCGTCAAAATCTTACGCATGCCTCACAACAGGCGTAAGACTGATGCAGGCCCTTTCACATGGGGCTTGCCCCATGTGAAAGGACCCATTGCTGGAGTTGCGTCACTTTTGTGACACACTCCAGCAATACATCACTTTTGCGCCATACAGATACACCAGAAATACTGACGTATCTGTAACTCCTTGCGCCATGATGCGTCATACTGTAAATATGACGCATCATTGGTGTCGCAAGGAGGGCACAGTGAAAAATGACGCATCGCTGTTTTCATGCAGCGATGCGTCACTTTTCATAAATGAGGCCCCATGTTTTTTCTTGTGCGGCGCACCAGTCGACCCCCGCCCGCCACTTCCCCACAGTGGGAGGTTCAGGACTGTTCCAAACAGAGGCTATGTCCCTCTTGGCCACCACCATTGCTGGCGTATAAAACAACTTTTCATGTCTGGACCCGTCCAACCCATCCGTGATGCCCATGATCGCATGCTTCGGATCGTGAGGAATCTCCCAACCCAGCACCTCAGTGAGCTCCTCTTCTATGTCTCCCCAGAAGTTTGCCAAGTGCGGACATGACCACACCACATGGAAAAAGTCGGCCGGCTCTTCGCCACACCTCGCACAAGTGGGGGACAGTTGGAACCCCACGCGGTGCAGACGAGCCGGTGTCAAATATGCCGCATGCAAAAAGTAGAGCTGTATCATCCGCAGTCTGGCTGAGGCTGTGACTGTCCTGAAATGAAATGAAATGAAAAGGAGTTTTGTAGAGCGCAGATAGCTGCCCAGGGGCGTCCTGGGCGCCATAAGGGCGTCACGCCAGTCTTCTACTTCCAGGGAGCCCACCCATTCCTACCATTGGATCCACAGCCGCTCTAGTGAGGTGGGAGCATTGTTAATGAGTGTCCGATAGATGCGGGAGACGCCCCCCACCCATCCCCAGGTCCCCCAACAT
This sequence comes from Lissotriton helveticus, assembly GCF_964261635.1. NCBI lineage: Eukaryota > Metazoa > Chordata > Amphibia > Caudata > Salamandridae > Lissotriton > Lissotriton helveticus. The sequence goes on from NC_136062.1 coordinate 462,448,974, forward strand.
GAGCTGTGCCTCGGGCGGGCTATGGTCCAGGAGAGGAAGTAACAGAGTTATATTCACCTGTGTGCAAGTGCAGGCACCCAGGTAGGCATCTCTGTGAGTGAATCTGTACAGGTGAGAAGGGAAGTAACAGAGTTATATTCACCTTTGTGCAAGTGTAGGTTCCCAGGTGTGCATCTCTTTTGAGTGCACCTATACAATTGAGAAAGGAAGTAACAGAGTTATATTCACCTGTGTGCAAGTGAAGGCTCCCAGGTTTGTCTCTTTATGAGGGCACCTATACAAGTGAGAAGGGAAGTAACAGAGTTATATTCACCTGTGTGCAAGTGAAGGCTCCCAGGTTTGCATCTCTATGAGTGCACCTGTACAAGTGATAAGGGAGGTAACAGAGTTACATTCACCTGTGTGCAAGTGCAGGCTCTCAGGTGTGTATCTATGTGAGTGCACCTGCACAGGTGAGAGTCAAAGTAACAATGTTATATTCACCTTTGTGCAAGTGCAGGCTCTCAAGTGTGTCTCTGTGACTGCATCTGCACCAGTGAGAAAAAGTTACTGTTTATGGAGACCCACAACTTACAAAAACTCTCACGTTTGTTTAACTACGTGTCCTATTGTACAGGTGTGAAGTGCAACAACGGTAATATTTAGATTTGTAGCACACCTCGCTTACCACGTGTAGTAGTGATGGAGTTCTAGACAGCAGGGCATCAAACCTGTGTTCACCTGTGTGCCCTGGAATGGGCATAGTGACTGAAACTATACGGAGTTAAAATAATCGTATCTACACATGTCCTTGTAGCTTCTATGTGCTATAAGTGCAGTTGCATGTTTTGAACAGTGTGTATGAACATTAACACCTTTCTCATGGTGTACAGATAGTACTGTGTACCTACTCTCTGTGTACAATGTGTAGTTAGTTCAGGTGCCTTTACAGCTTCTATGGCCTGTGTGAAGTGTGCACATGTAGGTACATACTCTGTATAGTGTGTAGATAGTAGAGGTACATTAACATTGTTTCTGCTTTGTACAATTTGCACAGCCTTGATGCTGTCTTCTGATCATTAGTATAAGTTATCTGAAGTTTGGAAGATTTGCTTCCAATACATCCAACAAAGTACAGGAACACAACCTAATAATTAAACATTTACAACCTTTCCTTCAGCAGGTAGTCTTTGAAGATCAAGAGGCACATCATGGTAAGGAACATGTTATTCCCTCAGTACTGTGTGTGAAATGTACACAGGGCCAGCAAGTTCAGTACTGATCGCTGATGGAAGTGTGACTTTACTTCCAGATGCAGAACACCCACCTGAAGCAAAAAGCTTGGATTTGTTTGAGATAATCAGTAAAGAGAACAAAGGTAAGATAAAAACAGGGCATTCTGGGACTGAGGGTGGGGGGTACCTGCACATGGTGCCAGCTCTAGTCGAGCCTTGGAACACACACATGTACAACATCACACACACACACACAAACACTCAAACTCTCACACATGTGCTACAAAACACACTCAGATTGCGGTACATCAGAGAAGCATCTGGTTTCCCATGTGATGTATCTGAAAATGACCTTAACTCTCTGGTGCTGAGTAAGCTTGTGTGCTTTATTAGGCTGTCATCTTTCCCCCAGTGCTCCTTCTAGCCCCCTAATGATGTCAGCCACCTCACCAGTCTCCCCTCTTTAACTTCCTTGGAGCAATTGTTCCCTCTTGGTGCTGGCGCTACCATAACTCCCTCCATGGTGGTCACCATGTTCTTCCTAAGTGTCTTACATGTCTGTTGGTGTCTGTACCCCTACTCCTAGGTGACACAGCCACACCTGCATACTCATATCACTGACCTTTCACACTCCCTGCACCTACAACCGCCTACTGGAACTTCCATATTTGGTTCTTCTCACTCCTGGCTCCCTACATCTGGAAGACCCTCTGAATTTAAATCAGCTAAACCCCTGGTCCAAAGCTTTATAGAAGAACTTTAGTTTCTCAAGCTCGAAAGGTACTCTACTACTGGTGTCTTCCTTTGAACCCCCTCGACTGTCCCTGCCACTCAGTGGTGTCCTAGTCAGGAATACATTTGTTGCCTTCTACTGACCCAATCAAGGTTCTAGAGCCCACTCATCCTGCAACTGATGCACACACGGCCTCCGTGAACTCTGTGCTATCTTCTCCTGGGACTGACATCACTCGGAATGATTGATTTTCTCAACATCGGCATTGTTTCTGTGTACCTATGTATAGGGTTTAGATTCAACATGCTTTATGAAATGAGTGAGTGTCAATAAAACTGGCAAGAAGACCATAGCCGGAAACAAAACAAATAACAACTGGAACATTGAGTGGTGGCCGGAGAGAGGGTAGGCAGAATGGTCGTGGGGGGTTCATGTCACTCATATCACTTGGGAACAGTTTTCTGTTCTCTGGTAAAGGAGCTGAAGTCTTAGGACACAAGAGAGGCACAGGAAGTATGAGCTATGTTCTTGTGTTTATTCAAGACAGTGACTGACATAATGTCTGCTTCCCTTTAACGTGTGGCTTCTCCTGAGGAAGGAGGTTAACACTAAAGCATGATTGTTACTGGAGGACATTAACATTTTAACACACCGGTGAACTTCAGTCTAAGCAAGAAGAACTACTCTTAAACATTGGTCTATACTTTGTATAACAACAAACTCCTCCCTCCATCCAACTGTCACTTTACTGTGTTGGAAGCATTCTTCCATGAACTGGACAGCACACAAGTGAAGCTTCTCTTTTTTTAATTGATATTTGAACATAACAATACAAATTGTATTTGCTCAGAAGGGTCCAAGTAATACATAATATCAGAAAAAACATTGCAACCAGAAGCAGTCATCTCTGAACCTGGGCCAGTATAACATAAAGGGCACATTGTCCGTGATTGCGCCACGTTGCACTTTTTTTTTTGTTAAATCATTTTTATTAAAGATAAATAATACAGGAATACAAATATACTATTCCGTTCAGAGAAAGATGTAAGTATATAGCTACACATTAATAACATCTATAAAACAATTGAGATAGCAAATAGGAAAGCATTATAATGCATATCAGTTGAATTAATATTCCTAAAAAGTAACTAATAAATAACACAAAATAGATGATGTACTGAACTACGTACTAGCATACTAATAACCTGTGAGAAATATAAGAGGGCATATTAAATTAGAGAAGAAAAGATTTTTAAGAAAGAAGGAAGGAAAGGAGAAAGAGAGGGTGAAAAGGGGAAGACCAAAGGAAGATAGAAAGAGAGAAAAAAAGAAAGAAAAGAAGAGAAGAGAAAAAGATATAGACAATATTTGGAAAAAAGAAAGGAAATTATGTAGAAAGGGAGGTTGAAGACAGATAAGTAGTAAACGGTAGCCATAATAGATCAGCTTTGATTTGTAACTGGATTGAATTATTAGGCACCGATGCAATTCTATGCTCATCACATATTAGATTCCACCAAAGCAAAAAAGATAGTTTAGAGTTATCTTTCCAACATGTTAAAATAACCTTAAAAGCTACAGCAATAAATAGATCAAATAAAATTGATTTAGATGTAATTAGATCAAAGTCAGGAGACATCGTACCTAAAAATATATTGTGTATATTAAATTGAGTGTTATAAGAGAAAATCAATAAGCACTTTGACCATACAGCTTCCCAAAAATCATGAACTTTTGGACAATAATAAAGTAAATGCATTAATGAACCTTCAGCATTAGAACATGACCAACACGACGATGAGGCTGTCTGGTCAAATTTATGTAAAAGCAAAGGAGTAATAAAAACTCTATGAAAAATAAAATATAAGAATTGTGTTATATTAGCAGCTTTGGATGCTTTGAAGAGTTTTTGCCAAAACTTATCCCATTGGGGAATAGATAGTATTATGGATAAATCTTGTTCCCAATCAAGCTCAACCACTGTTTTACTCCGTGTGCCAATATGTGTAGACAAGGTCTTATAAATGAAAGAGGCACTAGGAATAGTATCAGAGGAGACTTGATATAAAGGTGTGTCAGGTGTGTGAATGAGGTCGGAAGTGTCAAAGGAACAAAACTTTGTAAAAAATTCTGGAGAATTGGTGCTAAAGTGTTACATTGCAGAACACTTGAATCTGGTAAGTTAAAGATTTCTTGCAATTGATTGAAAGGCAAAATCGTATTATTGGCAATCCATTGATTAACATAAAAAATACCCTTTTCTTTCCAATGTTTGTAGTAAAATGATTTGTGACGGAATTTGATATGTTTGTTATACCATAGTGATGAGGCAAGAAATGATTGATAGTTATCAAAATTCTTAAAGAAAAGTGTATACAAAAGGTATTGAGAATATTTTATAATTGGATATTTGGAAATAGAAGTACAATTAGTCATAAAAACAATATCATGTAATGAGAAGCCATTTAGCAAAGAATATTCAACTGTAACCGAAGAGGGTTTAGGAGAATCTTGGCAATCCTTGACATAGCATAAAATTGACGAATCAAAAAAGCATTATGGTATAATTTGAAACAGGGAATCTGACCCCCCCCCCCTTCAGTTTTGGGCTGGATTAGTTTGGATAGGGCAATGCGTGCACGTTTACTGTTCCAAAGACACTTAGTACATATAGAATTAGGTTGGGTAAAATAATAATTAGGGATTTTAAAGGGTAACATGGATAACGTGAATAATATCTGGGGAACAATCATCATTTTAATTGCCCCACCAAGATAAAAATAGCAAATTGGTGATTTTAAGTTTTAGAGTGGAGAAATTGTGGGACAAGGTTTAAACGGAGGTTAAAGGTAGAATTTCAGTCTTGGAAAAATTTTGTTTATAACCTGAAACTTTAGAAAATGATGAGATTTCTTGTAGAAAGGGAGGTAAATATATAACTGGGTTAGACATGTAGATTAGAACATCATCTGCATAAGCAGAAAGTTTAATTTGGTGGATTTCAAAGTGAAACCAGTAATAAGAGGGTTATTTCTCATTCGTTCAAGAAAAGGTTCCAAGCATATGAAGAAAAATATGGGGAAAAAGACCATTGACAAAAACACATGCCTTTGGATTTGTGTATAGGAGTTTAATATATGAAATAAACCTCGGGCCAAATCTAAACCAATGTAATGTATGTAACATAAAATCCCAATTAACTCGATCAAAAAGCTTTTTCAGCATCTAGAGATAAAGCAGCAAGTGGAGAAGGATGTTTATTACTAAGGGTAAGAATATTGGCAAACATTCTGGCATTATCAGAGGCTAGACGTCCTTTAACAAAGCCAGCTTGATCTGGGTTGATGAGAAGAGGAATTACTTTTTCAAGGTGGGAGGCCAAAATCTTTGCGAAAATTTTACAATCAAAATTGATTAGTGATATAGGTCCAAAATTTTTGCAGTAGGAGGGGTCTTTATCAGGTTTAGGGATAAAAATGATAAGGGCTTCCAAAAAGGAACCACAGGCCTTAGAATTGGATATAAATATATTAAAAACTTCCAATAACTTATGTGTAAAAATCGAGGAAAAGGCTAAAAATAAGTCAACGGAAAAAGCATCCGGGCGGGAGTTTCGATTTTTTCATGGATTTGAGAGCATCTGATATTTCTTGAAGATAAATATGCTCCTCAAGTGGTAAAAAGATATCTGGGAGGGATTTAGGTCTAGAATATCCTGAAAAAAGGATGTAAAATCATCATTAGAGGGATTAGTGGAATGTACTAATAATGTCAGAGTCAGAGGTAAGGAGTGCATTGTTCGTTTCAGCATGAATAGGACCAATGGTTTTACGCTCTGATTTGATTTTTAAATAATTCGCTAACATCTTGCCTGCCTTATTTTGACCTCCATGATATTTAGATTTGACCTTAAGGAGTATGTCACGGCTTTAGAACCGAAAATTGCCACTTGGTTTATTATTATGTTGGCTGGTTCTTTTTTTTATATAAATGTATAAAATAAAATGTCTTGCTTGGAACGTTGCGGGGCTGAATAGCAAAAATAAGCGACGCCTTGTGTCAGAAGAGCTAAGACTACACAATCCCCACCTCATACTGCTTTCTGAAACGCATATAGCTGGCAAGGATAAAAAAATAGTTTGTCAATTAGGCTATGACATTGTTAGTTGTACTACATTTGAGGCTTCAATAAGAGGGGTTGCGATCCTTAAAGATAAACGATTTAAGGCAGAAGTTTTACAAACTGCTTATGACAAAGATGGTAGATGAGTAATAGCTCAAATGAATGTTGAAAATCATAAATATGTCATTTGCGCGGTATATGCCTCGAACCAAGACGAACCTAGGGTCTTCAACGATCCGAACATTAAACTCTTGGACTGGGATGGGGAACTTATTATAATGGGGGATTTTAATTGCATTATGGATTATCAATTAGACACTACTAGGCCAGGGAGCTTTCAGCAGATGCGTAAAACCAGAGCCTCAATTTTAGATTTATGCCGCACTCATAACATCAAAGATGCATGGCGATATCTACACTCAAACTCTCCAGGCTATACATACTACTCCGCACCTCATAAACTCTGTTCCCGGTTGGACATGGCTCTTGCAAACTCTAACTTTTTAAACACCTGTCTAATGGAGGTATGCTCCCGAATCTCATCCGACCATAATCCTATAATGCTGACATATGATGCTTCATATACAAACACTTGCCCCAGACTATTTTCTTTTCTTAGACATCTGACAACAGATCCCGCTTACATCTCACAGCTAAAAAATCATCTCACTGATGTTATAGAAATTAACCAGAACCCTGCCAACTGTAACACAGTTTGGGACGCTTGCAAGGCAAGCATCCAGGGATTCACGCAGGGGTATGTGTTCAGACAAAATACTGAACGTCGAAAACTTAATGAATCTATGATCTCCAGTATCTCTGCTCAAGAAGTACAGCTGTCTACTGCACTACGGCTAAACCTGCCAATGGCAGTAGAAATAGGTCTTAAATTAAGTCAATTAAAATCGGAAATCAAAGCAAAACTTATTAAAAAAATAGTATTAATATACACAAATACAAGATCGAACAATACGAGGGCGGGGATAAAATCGGGAAAATCTTGGCGTATAAAGCTGCGGAGGACAGAGCCTGTACTTTGATTGCTAACATTCGGGGCTCTGATAATCTACTACACGATCAGCCTCAGGACATACTGGAACAATTCGCAGACTTTTATAGGACTTTATATACTCCAGAATCTATTCCGAACGCAATCACAATACAGAATTTCTTAGACGAGCATCCCTTAATCTCACTTGGTCAACTAGAAACAGATCTTTTATTGGAAAACATCACTGGACTAGAACTTCGCCAAGCCATCGCTGTCCTACCCGCAGGAAAGGCTTCAGGAGAAGACACCATTCCCCTAGAGATTTATAAAGTCTGTTTAGAGGAACTTGCACCCCTATTATTACAGGTTATGCAATTGATTGGGGAGACTGGAAAGGCCCCCAAGTCATGGAACAGAGCTAAAATAATATTTTTTCTTAAAAAGGCAAACCAAAAGAAGAGAGAGGGTCATACAGACCCATCTCTCTGATTAATACTGATGCAAAAATATTTGCAAAACTTTTAGCTACTAGTCTGGCTCCCCTCATGCCCAAAATAGTTAACCCTCAGCAACACGGGTTTGTTACTGGGAGAGATACTACCACACACGTCAATATGGCTATTACAGCGTTTGACATGGCTGAGATTGAGTCCACCCCACTCGGTATGATTTTGCTGGATGCCGAGAAGGCTTTCGACCGAGTGGGGTGGGACTACCTGTGGCGTGTTATGACTAAAATGGGGTTTAATGGATATTTTTTAAAGTGGATACAGGCGCTATATGATAACCCCTTAGCCTGTATTAGTTATGGGGGACTGACCTCTACAGATTTTCTGATATCCCGGGGCACTCGTCAAGGCTGCCCCCTATCACCTTTATTATTTGCCCTTTCACTTGAACCATTTTTACATTCCCTTCAAACACAACCCAAAATTATACCGTTTAAGTCTAAGGAACAGGTGCTGAAAATTACGGCATATGCCGACGACATTGCCATATACTCTTCTGACATTATCCAGACCCTACAAGGAATTAACATAGAGGCTCTTAAATTTGGCAAAGGATCCGGTTTCTAAATTAAACACAAATAAAACACAAATTATAGTTAATCATCTACCAGTGGCAAATGTCCCTGAGATATGTAAGACTGCCACCTACTTAGGTGTTAAAATTACTTCAAAAATACGAGAAATAAACAATCTTAACTACAACGAACTAATTAAATCTACCACCGCTACATTAAAAAAGTGGCATAGACTACCTCTGAACTTAATCGGCAGAATTAACCTCATTAAAATGAAGATGCTTCCTAAATTTTTATATTTATTTCGCTCTATTCCACTTGCTCTAAATAATTCCTTTTTTTAAACAGCTTGACGGGATTTTTAGCAGCTTTATTTAGGGATATAAAAAAGCCAGAAGATCGCTGAAGCTTCTCAAAAATAATACAGACAAAGGCGGCTTAAACTTTCCAGATGTTAAGTTGTATTTTTGGTCCTCATTTATCAGGTGCCTTCGATCTCTGTTACATAGCGAAGACACTTTCTATTTTCACTTATTTATGTTAAAATCTGAATCTAATATGTTTTTACTCCGAGCTAACGACCCTAACTATTACAAAAGGGTGAAATTCAAGACCGCCAAAGACATTATCAGGATATGGGTTAACATTCTGGCCTATTGCAAAACCTCCTTTTATCATCCGAAATTACAGCTTTGGGGCAACCCGGGTCTTCCGGGAATTTTTAATGATGGAATGACCCGCATATGGTCAGCTCATGGTATTAATACTTTGGGGGACCTATATGGCGTACAAGGGTTCCTAGACTTTCACACTCTACAACCTGACGGAAACCATGAGTTTTAAATACATACAAATACACGATTTCTTAATCAGAAAGAAACAGCTATTCAATATTCTAGATTCTGATATCTGGAATTGTCTATATTCCACTAAAAACAAATCAGTGATAAGTGAGGCTTACAAATACTTCTGATGACTGCTCAAAACTAGCTAAAAAATGGAGCAGTAAAACTGGCTTAAACATAACGTCGAAACAAATTATATGCTCTCTATCCAATATCAATAATGCTGTACGTTCATCTAGCTTAAGATTACAACAATTTCGTACAACTTGTATGCTATACTATACACCAGAAAAGATCTCAAAGTGGTCCCTCAATAACATTCAAGGGGACCGTACCAAATGTCCCAAATGCTTTGCTTATGCCGCATATTTGGAACATATGCTGTTCTCTTGTCCAGCTCTAAAGGAGTTTTGGGGGGAAATAATTAAAGTTCTGAAAATTAAAAAGATTTTTCTACCTACCCTTACTGAATCAATTGTACTACTTGATTTATATGCCATTTCCCTCCCTCAATCCGCCCTGATAACGATTCTCATATCCTGTGCCAAACTTACACTGGCCAGAGCATGGATCTGTCCCAAACCTCCTAACATCTGGGAATGGTGGTCATTAGTTAATGAAATTCGCTCTATGGAGTTTGGGTTAGCTAACCTTAGAGGAGCTCGCTCACTAAAAAAATTTGAGAAAATATGGGCGATTTCATCGATAGCCCCGTGTTCGCTTAAAGAGGAGAAAAAGGGGAAAAGAGATATATATGTTTCTTCTCTCTTTTTCTACATCTGATAGTTATTTTGCTGTTGAATTGGTTTACATCTTTTCTCGTTGCTCCGACATTAATTATGTATGTATAAAATGAATCACTTTGTAATGTTTTCCAAGTGGAGTGAAATTAGTTTATGTTATGAGCGTGCTACATTTACACTGTATATTATGTGTTTTTTTGCTATGTCTTCCTTATCAGTTTGCAAATTAAAAAGGATTAAAAAAAAAAGGAGTATGTCACAGGCGTCCACAGTAGCAATTTTATTCAAAGTGGATTTAGCCTTAATTAGCTCTTGTAAGGCTACATTGGATTTGGATGAGAAATACTCATGTTCCAGGTTTTTAATTAATGTTAGGGTGTCTTTATATTTAGAGTTTAGTAATTTATTTTTCTTTGACGAATAAGCAATGGTGAAAGCTCTAAAAGCTGCCTTAAACGCGTCCCAGGTATTGTATGTTGAAGTGTCTAAGGATTTGTTAATAACAAAAAATTCATTAATGAACGCCGTCGCTTCTGTTATAAAAGTACAGTCTGTGAAAAGACGATTAATCAAACGCCAACAACCTTGTTTGTAAGTGGTGATGGATAAATCAATAGAGGTGGAGACAGTAGCATGATCAGAAATAAAAATATAACCAATTTCAGAAGAATGGAGACAAGGTAATAAAGATTTGGAAATTAAAATATAGTCAATACGAGACCGTGTATGATGCACAGGAGAGAAGAAAGTCAATTCTGAGGCATCAAGATTACAAGTTTTCCATGAATCAAATAAAGGTGGAGATAAAATGGCAGATTAGAAAGACTTGTGGGTTTTGTCAGGTTTAAATTTGCACTTGGATTTCCTGTCTGTGAATGGGTCCAACCAATTATTAAAGTCACCACCAATGACAATTTTAGAGTTAGACAAGGATAGAAGTTTCATTTTTATAGTTTGCCAAAATTCCAGGTCAGGTTTAACAGGACCATAAATATTTTAAATGAAATTTGCACTTTGTTTACCGTAGCATCAACCAACACCCAACGACCATTTGGATCTCATTCTGATGATAATATTTGAGCATTAATAGATTAATGAAACAGTATAGAAACACCTCCATGACGATCAATGGAAGGTGTGAAAACAATTTGACTGACCCATTGACGTTTGAGTTTAATAGACTCTGTATCATTACAATGAGTTTCCTGTAAGAAAGAAACTTGGGCATTAAGTTTAGCTAAATTAGACAATACCTTTTGACGTTTGACAGGATGACCTAGACCACGAACATTTCATGAGACCATATAAACCATGACTTTGGATTAGGGAATACATGAGGAAACAGGAACATGAAACTGCGAGGTTAACAAGGAAAAAGAAGTAAAAATACTGTGAGGACTGTGATGAAAAAGACACAATGTTGAACATGAGACATGAACAATATATGAAAAATAAGAATGAAAGAGAATGATAAGAACAAGGAAGGAAGAAGAAGAGAAAGGGAATAATAGAGAGATAAATAAGAAACAGTCAAACAGATCAAAGGATAACATCCAGATCTGAGAGGATAGGAGGAATCGAGGAAAGAGGGGTATAGTGACGCCAGAGGACATGGACCAAAGTATCAGAAAGAGGAAATGGAGAAACAGAGAACCTCACACGTATAAGGAGAACATAGAAAAATCAAGAAACACCAAAAAAGCAAGCACATTTTAAGAACAAGTCAACATTTCTGTGAAAAAAGAAAAGTCAAGTATTACTATCCATTCCATGAGAAGTCAAGTTATGGAGAAAAAGTTTGAGTTTTTCCGGATCATCAAAAGAGCGTGACCGACCATTATGTGTCATCTTGCAGAGACATGGATGGAGGATTCCGTACTGGATGTTAAGATGCCGCATCTGAGGATGAAGAGCAAGGAATTCTTTGCGTCAGGCATTTGTTGGATTGGAGATATCTTGAGAGATGACGATATTGTGACCCGACCAAGTAAGACGTCGTTTGAGTCTAACAGCTTTCAAGACGTGCATTAGTTCTGTGAATTCCAGAAAGAGCATTATGATCCCACGTGGTTTAGTAGCAGTAGGATGGAGACGACCCAGGCGATGAGCTCTCTGTATATTAAGAGGAGTTGAAGATGCCTGGAGAACAAGAAGTTCTGGAAGGAATTTTTGCAAAAAAGATACCATGTTCGACCCTTCAATTTTCTCCGGAAGACCATAAAGGCGAAGATTATTTCTGCGATTATGATTTTCAAGGTCCTCTGTGTGGATTTTTAATTTATGAATCTCTTGTTCTAGTGAAGGAATCTTTGACGAGGCATCCTGTAGGTCGCTAACTCGTTGTTCAAGATCCAATACTTTTGCTTCCATGGTCATCGATCTTTCCTCAATTTGTTTTAATCTTTCATTTGCAAACCTCGCACTTCATCCAATATAGAGTCCAAGACAGGATTCTGCGAGGAGAGTATAGGAGAAGGTGGGTCATTTTTGTGTCTCTTCGGTTTTGTACCAGTTGAGGAAGATCTAGCACTGTGTGGATCATTAGCCATTCTAATGTAGAAACAGAAAACACCTTATGGACCACAAAAATGGTGAAGAAAACTTGATAAAGTGCCTCAATAGACTAAGACATCGTGATAATGCAAATGCGCCAGATGAAAATATATAAGTCGTAGTAATAGTGAGTTTGTCATGGATGGAGTAAACACAGGCGAGATGACTCAAGAACTCCTCAATCCAAAACAAGGAGATATATATCTAAAAAGGAATAATAAAGGATAGTCTATGTTCAAAAAAGCTTGCAGGAAAAAAGAGGATGAAGAGAGATAAGGCGCAGTCTGCCCAAGCAAAAATGTCGGCTGGTCGTGATAATTATGAGAAAACAAAATATGCCACAATCAGACAGTGGACTCCACCAATGAACACTGGGAGAGAAAGAAACCTGTCAAGCGATTTAATATGGAAAAGTGTGCACACTGAGTGAAAAAATTATGTTAAACTGATGCCCTCCAAGTAAACTTCAGTGGTAGTGGGGTTTCACCTTGAATAATCACTGTCGAATAATAATGCCACACTACTCTTGCTTAAAAAATATATAAAAAAATTGCAGAGGTTGCAAGATAGATAAAAGCTGGCAGTAACATGTGAAGCAAAGGAAAAAAGTCTGTCAGCAGAGCTGAGGAGGATAAAAGTACCTGAAGATGTGGTTGAAGTTTGAAAGGAAATGCAGCCCAAAATGCATTTTCCACCGTTAGTTAGCAGTTATATGTGAAGATAAACAAACTGCCATCATGATGAAAACGCAAGCGCCGCTGCTGGAAATAAAATGGCGGGCGCCCGCGATTTAAGTGAGAGGAAAATCGTCGCCACAGAAAAAATCCTTAATCAAGCAGCGGGAGCAGCGTAAAGGCAACAAGGCTGCTCACCGCATCTTCATATCACCAAAACGCCGGTCACAGACAGGTTAACAAGCGTGTGAGGTCTGCAGACAGCGATACGGTCCCGCGTCATTACGGAGCTCAAGCGGGATCCACCATGTCTCAGCAGCGTGCAAGCCACGCCCCCATGTTGCACCTTTAAGCAGGTGCGTAAGATGTAAACAGGGACTGTGTGCCCTATTACAATGAATGTGCTGTCCCCAGGGCAGAGGAAACCTCATGCTGCCCTGGGGGTAGCACATCCAGTAAAAGATGGGGAGGCTGCTTCAAAGCTGCTCCGTGTTTCTTTGTGCTGGCGGCAACCCCCCTGCATTTTAAAAAGGGGTTTTACAGATTCCCCCTGGAGGTGAGTGCAGTGAGTAACTACACACTCCTGCAGGTAGATGTGTGGGGGATCCATGGAACCCCTTATCCCCCTCCAGAGGTCTGCTTACAAGGGCTGCACAGACAGTTGGCCTCCTAAGGGCATGTTGGATACATCACCGGCACAGAGGCAAAGAGCTTTCCTCATTTACATAGGGCAATGCCCCTATTCAAAAGAGGGAACGCCTTCTGAAAATAGTGCCGGCGCACCAAGTGAGCCAATTGTATTGGTATTAGAGATGTATGCAGTCCCTTATATAATATTATAGTGCCCTGGTGATGAAAACTGTGGGTGCACATGCCCTTGCACCCTAGTGGCATTACATATAATATGGCCCCTTGTCTCCTTAGAGAAAGAAAGTAAAAACCAAACTGACTTTTCCCACCAGTCATCATTTAACATAACATCACATTTGTAGCCCAAGTCTATTTTGACCCTCCCATACATCATTTAGGCCTGTAAGTGAATATTCCGCTGGAGGTGTAGCTCTGACTATAGGCCAGGTCCCCTCTACCCTCTATTATTAGGGCTTGTGGTACGGGTCTGGTGCTTGCGTGATTGTATGATTGTCTGGTGGGTTGGATTGTTATTTTTGTCTAGGGATACTGCCTGTCTCTGCTTCTCGTTCCTGGGTGAGCAGAGTGTCTCTCTCATCCTCCACTAGATGTGCTATGAGTGTGTCACATACATCTCTGGGTCGAGAGGTAGAGGATGCAGTGAAGCATATGTCTCCATTCTGTCTTTGCCATGTGGCTGCATCTTTCATCCAATTGTCTACTTTGGGAATGGTAACCCATAGAAATTCACTACAATTCTGCATTTGGCCTGTGATGCTGCAATAACTGTAAACCAGTTTTTCCAGTGTAGAATCTTTTAGGGGCTACAACTCCTGTGAGATGGTACATGTGATCCTACACCATTAAACTAAGTGATGAGTATAGGACCAGGCTAAGGTGATAAACCCAGGTATGGGGCCCTGATGGATCAGGTGTAAATTATTCATGATTAGGGATCAAGGTTTTATGGTATTTCTTTTTTGGACATTTCCATCTGTATTTATCTATGTTTATTTTTTGCTCATTTTATCTGTATATATTAACATTTATTTTGGGTTTTGTGGAAAAATGAAGCTGAAGTTAGTATATTTACAGATTTATTTAACACTCGTGCTTGAATACCTATTAGGTTTCAATGCTGTAAACACCCGCAGAAGATAAAGCAATTAACTTATAAGAAAATATGCAAATTTCAGTATTAACCTTGTGCATATCTACTGCTCTTAAAGCTTATTTACTAAAATTCCTTTCTTTTATAGCCCTGTGTATCAATCCCCAAAGCTATTTGCCTGGTAGTCATGGCAGACAGTATTTACAATCACTCAAAAAGCAACCCAATTTCCGTTTGTATCCACATTTAAAAATAAATACAGACAAGAAAATAAATGTTTTCTGTCTGTTTTTATCTTTAAAAATCAGTAAAAATGGAAGCAGTTTACGTCTATTATTCTGGGAGACCTTCTTGGTTTGCAACCAACAATATTTCCATTGTGTATCATTCAACACCTCACAGATGTCTGCTATCCATGCCTGTCGGCTGTGAGTGGAGCCATATGAGCATTGTGTATAATTCAGAAATCTATGGTGTGGAATCTGGGGATCTGATTAGATTACCTGGATGAATGGTCTGAATTGCAGAGGTTCCTCCAAGAACCCTGGATCACTTTTCCAGATATTGTATTAGTCTAATGTGAGAAATTACTACTCAAATACAAGTAGCGCAGAGTTGTCATTTGACCCTTATACAAAGCCTACTCCACTGTGTGCTGTTTGGTAACTGGGAGAAATGGGGTTTGAGCCGAGGTATTGTGGACAGTAGTTACCTGGATCAAAAGATTTGCTCAGATGCCCACTTTCAGTGCCTTCAAAGTTCAATGTGCCAAAAACCAATGCCACATAGTCTTGATTGCACCTAATTCCTTTCTTCCATCTCCATATACTCTCCATTTCTTTACCTCACTCTTGCAGTGACAAACCTCACTGCTTTCCCCCTTGTCACTGTTTTCTCTGTCTTTTTCTACGTGCTTCTTTCCCCTTTTTGAGTTTCTCTTTCTCTTGCTCTGGATCAAAATCTGTTGAGGAAAATAGGTGCCAGCCCGTACAAAGGCACTAGTGATATACCAAGCGTGCCATGGGTCCGAATGTAACCAAAGAAAATGTGCTCCCTACTCTGGTTGGTAGTGAAAGATTGCAGTAATTACAGCATAGTGGGCCCTTCAGGCACCAGGTTCCAATGACACTGTATCTACTGCACTAACACTAGAAGGCAGTGTGTTGTTTTCATTGTACATTTTTTACTGGGCTAATGACTTGATCTCCAGAAGGTTTCAGCTTCCTTCCTCCCACTTTCCTTGCATGTCTTACCTTCTGCTAGATATAACTATAAGAGCTTTGATTCCATCACTGAATATATCTGCTCTAATTCCAGAAAGCAACCAGCTCCTGCATGATGGAGACATCGCTGTGAAACCTGGCCGCAGTGCCATGATATGTAAGGACGACAGCTGCTTTTGGCCCAAATCCAGCGATGGGACGGTTCAAGTGCCCTACACGCTCAGCGGTTACAGTGAGTATCTGCTGTGGTGGTGGAGAATGCATCTGGGAGAAGTAGTTACACTACTTGGTGTATCCAAACTCATTTCACCCTTCTTACAAACTCTCTATTCTTCTACAGGTGATAGTGATGCTGCAAACTTCCCTGACGCTTTCTCAGAGTATACAGCACTGACCTGCATCCGCTTTGTGGAACAAAGCACGGAAACCGACTACCTCCAGATTTCACCTGGAGATGGGTAAAGACAGGGTCTGCTCCTGGGTCACACCTATAAATGCATCATCATCTTGTGGCCACTGCCTCACCTGGGGGAGCCAACTCTCGCAGTCCTTTAGTTCAACATGGTCACCACATGTTCTGTAAAATGATGGTCCAATATTAGCACATTAGTGTTGGTGGGTCCCTGGTCTTGTAGGCACAAGTGTGTGATCCAGGACACAGCACGGAAACCGACTACCTCCAGATTTCACCTGTAGATGGGTAAAGACAGGGTCTGCTCCTGGGTCACACCTATAAATGCATCATCATCTTGTGGCCACTGCCTCACCTGGGGGAGCCAACTCTCGCAGTCCTTTAGTTCAACATGGTCACCACATGTTCTGTAAAATGATGGTCCAATATTAGCACATTAGTGTTGGTGGGTCCCTGGTCTTGTAGGCACAAGTGTGTGATCCAGGACATTTACTCAAGCAATCCTCTTCACTAGAAACTCTTATCATCACACAGTGTCTTTTCTCATGCCACAAATCCCAAGTCACTGCCATGCCACTATCACATAAATAACTAATGTCTGTATCCTGTCACTGCCCTTGAAAGAATTGCTACACTGAATAATCATCAACATAGATCTGGAAATTGGTGTAGACAGAAACAAGTCCATAGGATATATATGCAGTGTCCACAACTAGGTTGGTGATCTGTTTAGGAGTGATAGTTAAGGTGGTAGATATTGATACCACAGCATATCATGTACACACAGTGGGGCATATCCTTGAGCCACTTGCACCCACCACCGTAGAGTCACTTTTTGTGAGGTTCAGGAGGGGCAAACCATCAAATCATATTTATGAAGCCACTCAATTCCACTTTGCATGGGTTTGAATGGCCTCATAGTTATGGAGTAAGGCAAGGCAGCGCATGTCGCTGCGACGTCTTACTCTGTGCTAAGGATGCATTCCATGGGCGTAGTGGTGTGTGTTGCCACGCAACACCAATGGCATTTGATGCTTCCCCAGATTTAAAAGACCGTGTAAACCTCACACGAGGTGAGGCAAAATGAGGAGAAATAACTTTATTTCTCCTCGTTTATTCCTTTATCTATGTGTGCTGCATTCTCCAGCACACATAGAAAGATGAAAATGCCTCTATGGATTATTTTTGTGCACAAAGATGCCTCTTCCTGCACTAAAACAATCCTCCCAACGATGCAGGGTGCCTGCATTCATGCTAGACTGCTGAAACAGCACCAGTGCAGGGGGACAAGGACTGGAATGCATCGTTTTGGGTAAATATGGTGCCTTCCTGCCCTTTCACTTTGACGTAGAGCAGTGCAGCATGGTGACTTGCTGTACTTCGTTCTGCAAAGTCCCCATAAATATCCCTCAAAGAATGTTAACATTCCTCTGCTTGCTTTGGTGGGCCCGTAACTAGTTTAGTGAACTGTTTTGGAGTTAAAGGTAAGGTGGTGGACACTGATACGACAGCTTACCATATTCAAACTGGTTGTAACAGAAATTATCATCATGTCTCTGCATGCGTTGGTATGTGGATAACTCGTGTAGTACAATGTTTATTGGTGTAGAGATCAAAGAGAAAAGGTAGTCACAATTAATCTTATAAAAAGAACGACACCGACTACTGCACATTTGTGTCAGTATTGTTGAAAAAAGAATAAATCCATAGCTTGAAAGACGTAGGTACAATTATGCTCAAGTAGTTACTTGCAGAGGAAAGCAGTGTTGTTTTTCCATAAATACTATTCTATGAAGGCAAGGTGAGAAGCAGCATGGCAGATAGGAACTTCAGCAGCGCCTGCTGGCATGTCCTATTCAGAACAAGGATTCAGGAGAGATTTAAAAACATGGCTCTTCAATCAAGCTTAGATTATGCTGGCCAAGTCTATACTACAGCCTAACTTGAGCACTGGGATTCCTCAGTCGATGTAGCTGTGTGCTGTACAAATATCTTTGACTGGTTGATTGATTGATTGCTGAGATCCAAGAGGAAGGTGGGAGCACTGAGCTCCACCAACATCTGCAGGGAGCACACAGGTCCACTTGGATCCATATCCACAAAGTGACCAGGGGGCTGCAGAGCAGCTCCAGCTTCTGTTCACTAGGCCAGGCAGTGGATAGGCTGTCCACTGCCCGTCTTTGCCAGTGCATCTTTGCAAGTTCAAGAAGTGAGCCATTTAGGTGGAGGTGTCAGTTTCCCTCTTCTGAGAGGAGTCTGAAAGGCCATCATGCCACACTGCATTGTTTTGGTCAGTGTTTAGGTGCAGATGTAAGGAGGGGCTGCTACACTTTCCATGAGGCTACTCTAGTGGTAAACCTTTTGATTTCCCTCCAGTCTCTGAAATAATGGACAGCAGAGGAAGAAGAAGAAGTATGAGTTGGGGGTGGAGTGCCCTGTGTAAGAATGTCAGGTTCAACCTTGAAACTGACATCTAAAAATGAAAATATATTTGCAGTTGGCCATGGATCACCCTACCTAAAGGTGTCCAAGTAGTGTTTGTGAAGCATTTACTGGACATACATGTTCCAATGATCAGTCATTATTGTCCATAAGATTCACAAACCTAAAACAAATACCTTGAACCTCAGCCATTGGCATTCTTTACATAGTGAGACAGGTAGATTACTACCCCGGGAAAAACTCTGCATCCCAAAACAAAGAGTCAGGACCCTCAAGCTAGAACGTGAAGAGAGAAGTCAAAGAACAACTATGTTCTTAATGTTACGGGAATCTGAGACGATAAGAGAGATGGTCTCCTCTTCTCAGGGCGTGCCAAAGGGCGGCCATAAGAAAGATGGAGAAGGGGCCCCACAACCTCCCAAAAAACAGAAAGGTAGGGGATTTCTGGGACACAAGAAAAAAGGTATCAGGAATTGCACAGCTGTTGTGGTGGGTCTGACTTTAATCCTTCTGTCTCAGGGGTATCTAGTACTCTGCGTTGCTTAGGCTGCTCTCTCAATGAGGTAGATGTTCTCAGGTTTCAGGAGTTCTCAGAACTGTCTCTCTTTTACTCCATTTCTGTCCCAGCTGCTGGTCTTTCATAGGAAGAACCGGCGGACCCCAGGCTGTATCAATAGGAGGTGGTTGCCTATCGAGAGGAAGCATCCAGCATGAGCTCAACCATGCCCTGGGCTTTTACCATGAGCAGAGCCGCAGTGACCGCGATGACTACGTGAAGATCATGACAGAGTTTATATCAGATGGTAAAGTAACCCTCCACTCTGACCAATCACTGCTACGGACCAGAGAGAGCTGTTTCTGTTGTTAGATGAATCATGTTATTAACAATAATTTTCAATTAGAGAGTGATGCAAGGATCACCAAAAGCCACCAACCTGAAAGGGAAGGTGAGGCTGTGGTTTTTGCTGTTATCAGGAGCCTTCTTGCAGTATCTGCCTCCCAGCACAACTCTCCTGCATTAAGCAATTATGACATTTTTGGATTAACTCAACATAAAGTTCAATAACTGGAAACACGACTAGTTAGTGCATGGCATAGCAGAGTGGGAAGGTGTAGGTTGCACTCTATTATCTCAGAACCCACCCAAGAATCAGTTTTCTTTGCACCCTGTGTGGGTCTTGTACATTTACTGATGTGCATCTCCGAAACCAGGGCCACTCCTGTGTATCTGTGTGAGCAGAAAGGCATAAGAGGCAACAGTGTGAACGCTGTGCATCTGTAATGTTTGAATCGAATATCAGACACCAACCTGACCACTATGTATTTCTATTTATTGATATAAATAGATAGACAGACAGACAGACAGACAGACAGACAGACAGACAGACAGACAGACAGATAGATAGATAGATAGATAGATAGATAGATAGATAGATAGATAGATAGATAGATAGATAGATAGATAGATAGATAGATAGATAGATAGATAGATAGATAGATAGATAGATAGATAGATTTATTGCAGT
The DNA here is from genome assembly GCF_964261635.1 of Lissotriton helveticus. Taxonomy (NCBI): domain Eukaryota; kingdom Metazoa; phylum Chordata; class Amphibia; order Caudata; family Salamandridae; genus Lissotriton; species Lissotriton helveticus. The sequence goes on from NC_136062.1 coordinate 462,469,218, forward strand.
ATCTTCTGTCATGACGCATTTCGGCCAATCTATCTATCCATATATATATATACATATATATACATATACATACATATATATATATAGAATATATATATATATATATATATATTCTATATATATATATATATATATATATATATATATATTATATATATATATATATTCACTGAAAAAACCATAGGTTATAGACCATATATAGTTAGGAATTAGCATTTAAAAAACCTTATTTTACTCACACAAAACCATTGAAATTCCATATATAGTTAGTTGCACTAACTATATATTGCGCACCCGCAATCCACTGCTGATCATGTCACATATTACATCATTCATGACATGGTCAGTGACATCACTGATGACATCACTGATGACATCTCAAATGACATCACTGATGACATCACTGATGACAACATCCAGTGACTATGTTTCTGTAAAGTTAAAATATGTCTTACATATTGAAGAATGAGTGGATGTATAAGTGTCTGGACGAAGGATTTAGTAGGTGCATGACTGAATGTATGAGTGAGTGATTAAATGTGTCTCACTGAGTGCATGGGTTAGTGACTAAACTGTCTTAATTTGTGCATCATTATGTCTGTTGTTCTGTAAACTGCTGCATGTGTTGATCAGTAGCTATATGAGTAACTATATGGGTTATTGATTGATTGCCCAAGTATTTGCATGGGAGACTGAGTGTGTGTGTGGCTGGATGGGAGGTGTGTGACTCTGTACAGATCAATGTGTACTTGTATCAATGATTGTATAAGAGAGTAAGTATGTGTTAGTATATGGTTGAAAACGTAAGGTGCTCTATGTTTAACTGTATAGAGTAGAAAATGGAAGTGTGATTGATTCTTTACAGGACTGACTAGGTGTGTGAGTAACTCCATGGATGAGTGGCAGAGTGTGAGTGTCTGTATAGGTGTATGAGTGCATATGATTGTGTTGTAAACATGAGTGATTGTATGTATGAATGATTGTATGGGTGAATGAGTGAATGTGTGTGTAGACGTAGGAATCAGTGAGTACGTATGTAGTAACTAGTATTGGTGTGTCAATGGTTTCAAAAATTATACTCTGTTTTTAACACTGGGTGAAACAGAGGTTATATTAAAATGTGAAGAGATGCATTGTATTGTCACATGAATAATATCATCAGTGATGTGGTCATTGATGTCAAATGAGATGTCATCAGTGATGTCATCAGTGATGTCATTTGAGATGTCATCAGTGATGTCATCAGTGATGTCACTGACCATGTCATGAATGATGTAATATGTGACATGATCAGCAGTGGATTGCGGGTGCGCAATATATAGTTAGTGCAACTAACTATATATGGAATTTCAATGGTTTTGTGTGAGTAAAATAAGGTTTTTTAAATGCTAATTCCTAACTATATATGGTCTATAACCTATGGTTTTTTCAGTGAATTTTCAAGGTTTTGTAAATGCTAATTCCTAACTATATATGGTCTATAACCTATGGTTTTTTCAGTGAATTTCAATGGTTTTTTAATAGCAAATATCATAAGCTGTCGAATGTCAAGTACGTGGTAAGTGAAAACATTTTCGTGTTTATGCACACTGATCTGCTTTGAATGGTGCCCCCCCCCCCTCATTTCTATTAGGAGTACTCTCTCTTTGCAGATAGTGAAAGGTAGTTAACGCAGGCCTTTGCCCCCGTTGTAATCCGTCGTGCCTGCTTCTCTCTCCATTTGATTGATTGTTATCCAAGTATTTACTGTTTTAGAATTAGTTCTCTTTGGTTCATTCTCTATTTACAAACAAACACAGAGTCGCAATACTCTGTTTAGTCTTTGCAGATAACGAAAAATCGTGTAAAAAAAAGAAAAGGAATCGAGCAAAATCAGTAGGCCACTAATGGGATCTCTTTTTGACCTCGCTAAAATAGAAACATTAGGAACAACCCCTCATGACAAATACAAAACTAGTGAGATGAACTGAACTCCACACAATGATGGCTGCAAAACAGCTCGGCTCCGCCACCCACCCCGCCCAAAATAACGATAAAGAGCGGCTGCCATGATTGGTTGCGGAATGGCCACGACGGAGCTACGAAATGATGCTGCTCTCATGCTAACCCCAGCTTCAGTCTGAAACATCCAGAAACACTGTAGACTACCAATTCGATCAGTTCCGGTAGCGCCCCAATGTAACCCGGTAGAGAAGAACTAGCCCTCCCCTCTTTGACTGATGGTTCTTGTTGCCTGTCCCTTCTGTTGTCATTTAACAGAACTATTTAGCCTGCTGAAAGGGGTTGTGTTCCGACCGCTGGTTGGTGGAGACATTTTGACTATATTCTGGACCTGCGTTGTCGCGTAATGCGTCATATGACGCGCCGCGTTAGCGCATCCGGAAGTCATCCGGGGCGCGCAGCGCGTAACGTAAGCATAACAAGTCATGTGACTTGTTAATAAAACTTTTCATTGGTTCATTTTACTTTTCTTATTGTAATGATGAAAGGCTTGGTCATATGACCTAAAAATTACGCTTTTCATTACTTCCGAACATTATTTTTTCTTAAATATATGTTATAATGTTCCAGACTAATGTACTTTCCCGGAAATTTTACAACTGTCCTGCAAGTAAAATATATTCTTTTTTCGAGAAAAAGAGCGTTTCTTCGTCCCATGATGGAGCCGTTGAGCAAAAGAGGGTCGACCTGCTGTCTTAGTCGCCGATACGCCTGAATATGAGATTCTTATCGATCACTTTATGTTGCAGGAATAGAAAACACAACAGCCCTTGACCATTTATCTTTACTGCGTTCCTTCGTATTATACCTTTTACCCTTCATGTAATTGGTCTGCTTTATTTCACTTGCCTTTTAATGATTCTAAAACAGTGACTATTATTACAAACTTTACCAATGTATATACTACTACCATGTTTTCTTTTAAAAACCTTTATTGTGAAAATTTCATTATAAAATACGAGCCTATAACCACGTGGGCCGGCCACGGAGCAAACTGTAATCGTATGTGATGAGTAGACATTTACACTGTAGAGGAACGTAACGGGCGGGCCATTAGGTTGCAAGAACTAAGGTGTCTAACAGTTACGGAATCGGTGGACGTACATTTTATAATTAAAATACGACAGGGCCAGTTACAATAAAATTATCTAGATATACATTTGCGGGCAAGTACCATGGGTGACGTTAATTCGAACTTTCAACAGTACAGTAATCAATAACACATCAGAACTTAATATCAATAGGGATGTCGAAATATTCAATCAATTCTCGTCCCCGCCCGCCATGTGCTTCAAAACTGCATACGTATCTCGTGATTTCAAGGTTCTGCAACCAGTACACAACAAGGAGTTACGAGTCCCATTTATTCCGGCGCCATTTTGGGCGAGGACGGGCAGGTCCAGGATATAGTCAAAATGTCTCTACCAACCATCGACTATGATGATGTTCATATGCTGTATTTATTAGAGTAACACTCATCTGTCCACATGAAATTAATTTGCCACAATCTAAACATGTCATTTTAATCTTTCCAAAGTTCTTCTAAAAATTTGGGACCGTTTCCCTTGCCTCTGAAGCTCTCAGTGCCACTTCTTTGATGAATGTACTAGCAGGTCAGGGGTTCTCCTCCAAATCTCTCTTTTATGCAGCACTATAATTAATTGGTGCCACCTCTCCATATGACGATGCATGGTATAGTTACCACAACTATATTTTTTTTCGGTTCCTCTGGAGAGTTCATCGTGGCAGATGAAGCGTGTAACGTACCGGGCATTTACCTTTTTTTGCATGTACAGGAAAGGAAAAAAAAATCGAGCGTCCGAGTTCTAAGGTGTCCCAGGGCCATTTTAGTGGAGGACATGATACAGCGATAATGCCCTGGATAAGGACACTTCCTTCGGGCACCCCACGTCGTCTTTCGGCGCAGCATTGTAGGATGGCCACACCAGTGCGGCAACTTGCTAGACACCACCTCGGTGCCATCCGGATCTCGGCGCCCCACTGCAGATGAACTACCTCCACATGGAGAAGCGGGAGAGGCTCGTTTGCGCCGCCTCCCCCCCCCCCTTCGGGCACCCCACGCCGACTTTCGGCGCAGCATTGTAGGATGGCCACACCAGTGCGGCAACTTGCTGGACACCACCTCGGTGCCAACCGAATCTCAGCGCCTTGTGTTGTCTTCCATTCCGAAAATATTGTTGGCAGCATTTTGAAAGGAAAGACAAACAGCCGTTTGTGGCCCTCACTACACCGTTCTCCTAGTGAGTCTCACATTGTTACATTTAGGAAGAATGTTGAAGAGTAGTATGTTGAAAATCTGAAGCCATTGTTATACAAACTCTCAACCAGCCTTGGATGGAAAAATCCTGAAGAATGTACAAACTGAAAACCAGTTTTTCTCTGTATAGCATCAGCAGCAACGCTTGAGTCAGCTTTGTGTGAAGCCGCCATTTTGATTCAATCAATAGCGTCCCCCTGCACACATTCAGGGACCTGGTCGTGTCTTCAGGTCAAACGGATTGTGGGACAAGATGCACAAAGGAAAAGGAAAAAAGTTCCGCCGGACCCCGGGAGGTGGCCGCCTATGTCATGGGCGATCTTAGGCCACACCAGGGCAATAGTGAAGCTGCAGCAGGTGCAAATAAGCTTCAGACAGTGTTACAAGCGCTGCTCAGAACTCTCAACTATGACACCACCTCGGTGCCATCCGGATCTTGGCGCCTTGTGCTGGTTCCGGCCTATTCACACATAGGTCCGCTACTGACGCCACCTCACAGGCCAACGGGGCACCCCACGCCGACTTTCGGCGCAGCATTGTAGGATGGCCACACCAGTGCGGCAAATTGCTGGACACCACCTCGGTGCCATCCAGATCTCGGCGCGTTGTGCTGCCTTCGGCCTATTCGCCACAAGTGCGCACGCAACTCAGCTGCATAGCGAGTGAAACACCAAGGGGCGCCCCACTGCAGCCGAGGAACCTCCATCTTGGGGGCGACGCACAGCATCACATTGCTTTCCAATGCAGTCAGATCCTCAAACAGCCCCCACTGACTGACGCGAACTCACAGGCCAACGGGGCGCCCCACGCCGACTTTCGGCGCAGCATTGTAGGATGGCCACACCAGTGCGGCAAGTTGCTGGACACCACCTCGGTGCCATCCGGATCTTGGCGCGTTGTGCTGCCTTTGGCCCCATTCGCACATCAGTCCGCTACTGACGCCATCTCACAGGCTAATGGGGCGCCCCACGCCGACTTTCAGCATTGTAGGATGACCACACCAGTACAGCAACTTGCTAGACATCACCTCGGTGCCATCCGGATCTCGGCGCCCCACTGCAGATGAAGTGCCTCTCAACTATGAAACCACCACTGTGACATCCGGATCTTGGCGCGTTGTGCTGCCTTCGGCCTATTCGCACATCGGTCCGCTACTGACGCCATCTCACAGGCTAATGGGGCGACCCACGCCGAGTTTCAGCATTGTAGGATGACCACACCAGTGCAGCAACTTGCTAGACATCACCTCGGTGCCATCCGAATCTTGGCATCTCAACGCCTAGTGGTATCTTCCATACAGAAAATATTGTTACGCTACCTTTGGCCCCATTCGCACATCAGTCCGCAACTTAGACATCACCTCGGTGCCATCCGGATCTTGGCATCTCAGCGCCTTGTGGTGTCAGTCAGAAAATATTGTTGCGCTGCCTTTGGCCCCATTCGCACATCAGTCCGCTACTGACACCATCTCACAGGCCAACAGGGCGCCCCACGCCGACTTTCAGCATTGTAGGATGGCCACACCAGTGCGGCAACTTACTAGACACCACCTCGGTGCCATCCGGATCTTGGCGCGTTGTGCTGCCTTCGGCCTATTCGCACATCGGTCCGCTACTGACGCAAACTCACAGGCCAACGGGGCGCCCCACGCCGACTTTCAACATTGTAGGATGGCCACACCAGTGCTGCAACTTGCTGGACACCACCTCGGTGCCATCCGGATCTTGGCGCGCTGTGTTGCCTTCGGCCTATTCGCACATCGGTCCGCTACTGACGCCGCCTCACGTGCCAACGTATTTTCTCCGCATTTTATACCCTATGCCGCATAACAGGTCATGTGACTTGTTTATAAAACTTTTCATTGGTTCATTTTACTTTTGGTTTCCTAATGATGGAAGGCTTGATCATATGACCTAAAAACAACACTTTTCATTGGATGAAAACTTTTTTTTTTTCCAAACGATGAAAGCCCCACCTTGTTTCTGGATGTTTCAGACTGAAGCTGGCGTCAGCATGAGAGCACCACCATCTCGTAGCTCCGTCGTAGTCATTCCGCGAGCAATCATGGCAGCCGCTCCCCACCAGAAGCCTGCAGGAGTCGGGGCCCCCAAAACTTTTGATGAATTCTCAAGGCGGAGGGGACGCTTTCGAGAATGGGGTCCAAGACCTAGCAGACAAGCGTCCGATTTCCAAGGTGTCCCAGGGCCATTTCAGTGGACCAGGCCCAAAAAGGAAAGAGCCTGCCGCCATTTTGAGAGTCCTGTGACAGCCGCCTATCGCTGCACCGCAAGAGTGGGCGCAACTCAGCTGAATTGCGGCTTTTGACACAGTGGACCAAAAACGGACGGAATGGCAACTGAAACGGTAAAGGGGCGCCCCACTACAACAGATGACACTCCACCTGGAGAGGCCCGTTCACGCCGCCTCCCCCGGGGCGCCCCACGCCGTTATTCGGAGCAGCATTGTAGGATACCAAAACCAGTGCGGCAACTTACTGGACATCACCTTGGTGCCATCGTTCTGCTGCCTTGGAACTATTCGCACAACAGTTTGCTACTGAAGACCCACCCCCCGCGACGCCCCACGCCGTTATTTGCTGGGTGGCAACTTACTAGACATCACTTTCGTGTCATCTAGATTTCAGCGCGTTCTGCTGCCTTGGAACTATTCGCACAACAGTTTGCTACTGATGACCCGCCCCACGCCGGAAATCTGGACGTTGTGCTGCGTTGGGACTATTCGCACAGCCGACCGCTACTTCGTTGTTTTTCCCTAAAAATGTTTATATGTTATTACTATTTTTGTTTTCTTGTATATATTTATAAATTATTAAAGTTTTATAATCTTACTACTTTGTCGGAGTGCTATATATTTTTAATGTGACACATAATTGTAAAAACTTTCATGTACAAAGAGTCATCCCTGGAATCTTCCGCTTCACGCTCGGTCCCCTCCCCAATCACAATACAGGATGGTTTTCAGATAATAGCAACGCTTCTGCTGTGACGGATCTCATCGAGTGTGGGCCTTGATCTACTATAACTCCTTTGAAGAGGGGTGAATCTTTACAGCTGTGGCCATAAACTACATCTGCAGGGCTAGCTGATACCCTAGGACCAGCCTGGACAATCGGACACAGAGGAAAAGGAGTGTCAGAGGGTGCAGTAGTGAATAGGGCGAAAGGGAGGTGTCGGGCGGGCACAGGGTGTGATTCTCAGGAAAGAGCAGCGCAGATGGGGGGAGGTTTATTACCCATGCATAAGACAGAGAGCGGGGGTGACCACTGCCTGGGGGAGATGCTTGCGAGGGTGGGGAGCCATGCTAAGGATCGACAGCGTGCACAGAGTGGGTCTGGTCAAGGCATCTAAAATGGCTGCCGTGCACGACAAAAGTGTGGCATTTGAAAAAAGACAAGATGGCGCAGACAATGTTTTTCAACACTTCCTGATTTCCTTCGAATCGAACGTTAACAGACGTTGGGGCATATTACCAAAGTTAAGCGATATTTATCCCTAACGATGCATTGCAAAGATTTTTTTACCGTCAGAAATTATCGCAGATAAACCTTGCTATTATCAAACTTTATCGCAAATACGATAAAAACCGACCGCAATGCATTAATATCGCTGAAAACTCAGCGATATTCATGCATTACCGAGCTAATCCTCTTAGCCATGTTATCCACCTCCCATAGGATAACATGGCTAAGAACTGCTCAGGGCAGCTGTTACTTTTTGGAGATATTCGCGCTTATCTCGAATATTTCCAAAAGTTGATAATAGGAGATAGCGATGTTAGCGACTGTTTCCAGTCGCTAACATCTTGGCATGCCCACTTTGCATGTCATTAGTGATAAATATCACTCACATGCAAAGTGGGGCCCAAGATGGTCGCTATCTCCTACTAGCCGTCGCTAACTGGTGTTAGCAACAGCTAGGTAATACAGATATAATTTTATCTCCGCGAAGCGGAGCGCTGTTACAGATATATATCTTGTTTTTGAACGTTAATTTCTCAAAATGCACTGAAGCACATATATTGAGACCTAGCAAAGGCACATCGGGCTACCAGTCCCTAATATTTTACCAAGTTTCGTGCAAATCCATTCAGCCGTTCGATTATTATTATTATTTATTTTTTTTGCCCCGCGGGGCCCTTTTAAAACCTCCACATCAAACCTAGGGGATCAGCGAGGATCTACTATGCCCCCTTATGGTCATTTGCCCCTTCGCTTTGGCCTCCTCTTGTCTCTCGATCCTACCGAGAGACAAGATGGCGGCCGCTACGGACTGTTTGGAATGTTTACAGACACCGGAGAGCCAATCAGCTTCGCTTCGCAAAGCTCCGTAACGCGAAAAGTACGCGAAGCGGTGCGCTGTTACAGATATATATCTTTTTTTGAACGTTAATTTCTCAAAATCCACTGAAGCACATATATTGAGACCTAGCAAAGGCACATCGGGCTACCAGTCCCTACAATTTTGCCAAGTTTCGTGCAAATCCATTCAGCCGTAAGATTATTATTATAATTTTTTTTTTTTGCCCCGCGGGGCCCTTTTAAAACCTCCACATCAAACCTAGGGGGTCAGCGAGGATCTACTATTCCCCCTTATGGTCATTTGCCCCTTCGCTTTGGCCTCCTCTTGTCTCTCGATCCTACCGAGAGACAAGATGGCGGCCACTACGGACTGTTTGCGGCCACTACGGACTGTTTGGAATATTGACAGACGCCGGAGAACCAATCAGCTTCGCTTCACAAAGCTCCGTTGCGCGAAAAGTACGCGTCCTAGGCCGCTGCCCGGTCCGCGCTTACAGATATATATCTTTTTTTAAACGTTAATTTCTCAAAATCCACTGGAGCACATATATTGAGACCTACAAAAGGCACATCGGGCTACCAGTCCCTACAATTTTGCCAAGTTTCGTGCAAATCCATTCAGCCGTTCGGGCTAAAAGTGAGGCCAACCGCCCTATGGAAATTAACATGGGAAAAACGCGTTTTGGGACCCCCCTTTTTTCTCGGCCCCCCCTTGACGAACCCCCCCCAAATTTTCAAAGGCTGCTCAGAAACAAAATGTGCCATTTTCCTGAAAATTTCAGCCAATTCCGTCCACAAACGGCAAAGTTATTAGACATAGAATTTTCAAAAATCCCATAGAGAAAAAATCCTAACTATATATACCTACTGGCGACCGCCAGTAGGTAATATATATATATATATATATATATATTCTATATATATATATGTATGTATATGTATATATATGTTCTATATATATATATGTATGTATATGTATATGTATATGTATATATATATATATATATTACCTACTGGCGGTCGCCAGTAGGTATATATAGTTAGGATTTTTTCTCTATGGGTTTTTTGAAAATTCTATGTCTAATAACTTTGGCGTTTGTGGACGGAATTGGCTGAAATTTTCAGGAAAATGGCACATTTTGTTTCTGAGCAGCCCTTGAACATTTGGGGGGGGTTCGTCCAGTGGGGGCCGAGAAAAAAGGGGGGGTCCCAAAACGTGTTTTTAACATTGAGTTTTCCATAGGGCGGTTGGCCTCACTTTTAGCCCGAACGGCTGAATGGATTTGCACGAAACTTGGCAAAATTGTAGGGACTGGTAGCCCGATGTGCCTTTTGTAGGTCTCAATATATGTGCTCCAGTGGATTTTGAGAAATTAACGTTTAAAAAAATATATATATCTGTAACAGCGGACCGGGCAGCGCTCTGGTTCGCGGACTTTTCGCGCAACGGAGCTTTGTGAAGCGAAGCTGATTGGTTCTCCGGCGTCTGTCAACATTCCAAACAGTCCGTAGCGGCCGCCATCTTGTCTCTCGGTAGGATCGAGAGACAAGAGGAGGCCAAAGCGAAGGGGCAAATGACCATAAGGGGGCATAGTACATTGTCGCTCACCCCCTAGGTTTGATGTGGAGGTTTTAAAAGGGCCCCGCGGGGCAAAAAAAAATAAAAATAATAATAATCGAACAGCTGAATGGATTTGCACGAAAGTTGGCAAAATTGTAGGGACTGGTAGCCCGATGTGCCTTTGCTAGATCTCAATATATGTGCTCCAGTGGATTTTGAGAAATTAACGTTCAAAAAAAGATATATATCTGTAACAGCGCACCGCTTCGCGTACTTTTCGCGTTACGGAGCTTTGCGAAGCGAAGCTGATTGGCTCTCCGGCGTCTGTAAACATTCCAAACAGTCCGTAGCGGCCGCCATCTTGTCTCTCGGTAGGATCAAGAGACAAGAGGAGGCCAAAGCGAAGGGGCAAATGACCATAAGGGGGAATAGTAGATCGTCGGTGACCCCCTACGTTTGATGTGGAGGTTTTAAAAGGGCACCGCGGGGCAAAAAAAATAATAATAATAATAATCGAACGGCTGAATGGATTTGCACGAAACTTGGCAAAATTGTAGGGACTGGTAGCCCGATGTGCCTTTGCTAGGTCTCAATATATGTGCTCTAGTGGATTTTGAGAAATTAACGTTCAAAAAAAGATATATATCTGTAACAGCGCTCCGCTTCTCGTACTTTTCGCGTTACGGAGGTTTGCGAAGCTGATTGGTTTTTCGGCGTCTGTAAACATTCCAAACAGTCCGTAGCGGCCGCCATCTTGTCTCTCGGTAGGATCGAGAGACAAGAGGAGGCCAAAGCGAAGGGGCAAATGACCATAAGGGGGCATAGTAGATCCTCCCTGACCCCCTAGGTTTGATGTGGAGGCTTTGAAAGGGTCTCGCAGGGCAAAAAAAAAATATACCGTTTTTTTAGTTTTTTTGCGTGGAGTGCGCCCGGTTCGCGAACCGGGAAGCGGTCTGGGGAGCGTACTTTCTTGAAAATTAGTGAAAAAAGTTAGAGTAAAATAATAATTGTGAGTGATCAGATGTAGGGTAGCTCTGAGAAGAGCTTTTGGGTTTATGGTACATTTAGGTACTTATAAGTAGGTACCAATGCACAGTCTTAAATTCAGAGTGAAAACTCTGTTGCCCTCATCTGAGAAGTGAACTCCATCTGCTCTGTAGATATCTTGCATGTAGTAACGCAAGTTATTGTTGTACAGGGAGCCCATTCCATGGTCTCTCATGTAAGCTGAAACAGATTTGTTTACATGCTTCCTCGATTTCTCAATTTGTGGACAAAATTGGTTCGACCACCTCCATTTCTGTCTTTGGCATATATTTGAATATACCAAGGCAGTCTGAGGAAAAAGTGCCATCAATTGCTCAAAGGTGTCCTTTAAAAGCATTTCCAGACCTACCCCAGTCAAAGTGCCCAAATCATTACCTCCACAGTGCACAATTAACAGGTCAGGTTTTGGCAAATGCATAAAGGTTTTCACCAATGGTATCAATTGGTGACATTTTAATCCTCTGTGGCCAAACCACTTAATTTCCACATCTTGTAAATTGAGGTTAGGTAAATTCCTGTTTTCAGCGTACCTTTGAGCCCAATAGATGTAGCTATGTCCAACAATCCAGACAGAAAACATGGCGAGAGAAGGTTCTCCTGCAGTCAGATGAAGTGTGGCAATGAAATGGCAGTTGAAAAAATGAGAGTGTAAAATGAAAAAAACTGAGGAGTTTCTGTGTTAATGAAGCAGTAAGAGTGATTGGTGGATTTTGATTGCTGAAAACAGAAAGTTAGTGTGCATGGATGAGTTCGTTGAAAGATGTATTTTGAGTGGCGAAGAAAAAATCATTAAATGAAAGAATGCTTTGGATATGCAGGTGCACTGAGAGTTCAGAGTTCAATTGCAACATTGTTGTGTGAGAGGTCTTGCAAGAGGTGGTTGCTATGCAGAAAAAGCAGAGAGGGGGCAGAGGGGGGAAGGGTTTTGCTTTGAAAAAAAGTGAGGGAAGAGTTTTGATTGGGTGACATGAGAGATCTGTGTGAGGAATTACAGCATTTCTGTGCTTTTGATAGCTGCAGACTCTGGAGTGCATACCTTTTGCTCTGCTGAAGACAAATTGGTGTGTTTCTGAGACTGTTTTGAAACTCAAAGTATTTGCTAAGGTGAGAAAAAATTTCTTTAATTTAGATAGAAAATAGTGTGCTTTAAGGAGAAAATTATGAAGAAAGTTGTGTTTTTCAAATGTTGCTTTGTCTCAAGTGTTTCAGAAATAGATTTTGTTTCTTTGAGAAATTGTAATTGGAGAACATGTGAAGTATTAGTACTGACAGGGCTTTTATGTGCATAGGAGCTGTGGAGTGTTTTCAAATTATGACTTGTAAATCGTTTTTGAGAAAAAGCAATGGTTTTAATATTGATGAGAAGGACATAATGGTGTCTGCTTCTTTATAAGGTAATTGAGAGTCTCTGATGTTATTTTTCCCATTTCAATGTAAGAAGTTTGTCTGTGGAGCAAATTGCTTGTAAATATGCTCCCACCTGTGCATGGCAAATTTAGATTTTGAATGTTTCCGTTACATAGGCATGTTAAAGGTGACTGAAACATGCTGCAAAGGCAATCAAAAAATGCTTTTATGTGTCTTAAGGACATTTTAAGTCATTTCCCCATGTGCAGTGTTTTCAAATTATGAGTTGAAAATCGTTTTTGAGGTAAAGGAATGTTTTCAAAATTTATGTGCGCCATATGACCCCAAATTTTTTTTTCAGGGGTGCAGCAGGGTGTTCTTGAGACACCCCTGCACCGTCGGAAAAATTCGTAATTTGCGATGAGGTAATTGCTAATCGCAAATTGCACCTTCATTCCTATGGGCCTCCTGCTGCATGGAAATGAATGGGTAATCTTGCTGAAATGCAAAGTCGAATCTGTATTTAAAAGGGTCTGCACCTCTGTACGGGTGTTCGCTATGTGAAGCACGAAAGTTTCACGGGCCGAACTCAAGGCCACCTCTCTCTGAGACAAAAGAGCTCTTATTCTTGCCATGCTGTTGAAATGTGCTCCCAAGGTTGGTATTTGTGGCCAGATTGAAAACTCCCTATGTTCATGTGTGGGAGGAAATAGAACATTTCTGCAGCAAATAACCCGTTCATTTACTGTTACGATAAAATGAATACTTTTAATTAACCCAGAACAATCTTCATTATTGAGCATCAAATAACTACCATTTTCCAAGAACTTGAACGTGGGGATGATAGCAGGAACTGGCGTGCCTTGCAACACGCAAGCCATATTTGGTCGGTGTTTGTTGCATGAACCGTGTAACTGTATGTGCCTACACATTAGTGAATGATCTGGCGTCTCAGTGCATTCCTCTCCATTCAGATAAAGGTCTTGATCATCTTTGAAAATCTGTATGTGTATGGAAGCGACCAGACCTCATGAAGAAAACCACTACCTAAAGGTTAATAACGACCTATTGGTATATATTTCATACAATTTGAAAACTTATATAAAGCAAAAGGCAGCGTTATTAAACCGTGGATAAGGCACGTTGCCAAAGCAGTGAACCTTTTGGATTTATACTGGAAATGTTAAAGGAAGAATTACGGAGTAGGGCCTGTAAATCTTTAATGGACAACGAGTAAAATTACTCCAACCATCATATTCCTCTAACTCCGGGATAGTAGGGGTGTTTAATTTTTTAGAAGTAGCCAATCCAAAGCATTTGGTCTGGGAAATTGTTTCATTCACAAACAACATATGATTTGGGATGAGACATGCACGGTGGAAAGCCTCAGTGCCTTGTACCTGCCAGGTTCGTGAACCCCAAACTTTTTACACTGTGTTACGTTAGCATGGGCTCATTACTGGTTTAAACGCCATTTTTCCTTTTTTGTAACTTCTGCACACGATACTTAGTTGTTGCTTTAGCTTTCAGCCTACCTGCGTCAAGATCTATGCCTGCTTCAAGCAGGCGCAGGGTTTTGATGTAGCTTTGTCCTATCTGATTGTAAATGCGGCACACCGTGGGTGGCAGAGCAGCGGTGCACGTTAACTGGTGCATCCCTGGGGATGTGCTAGTTAATATAAATCTGCCCCTTTACATTTAATTATGTGCAGGGGACACAGAGTAGGTGAGGTTTATCCAAGGTTAAGAAGAGATGAGTCCTGTTCAGTGAAAAATTGGAGATAGGCTTCAGTATATTATATACTTAAGTAGTGTGTTAAGTTTTTGATGACTGTTATTAATTTACTGTTGGGTAATAGTGGTTAATAACATTTTTTATTATATTTTACCACAGATTCAACTGCAGATTATTTCAAGATTTTAGGATGCCTAGCAAAGAAAGAGTAAGAAAGGCTGCAAAACGTCAAAGACAGCAGGACCATGGAAGAATGCAGCAGTCCTCTAACAAAAAGATTTGTCAAGTCACCAAGAAAGCACCGGGTAAGAGTCGAAAAACAGTCATAAGAAATATGTGTAGTAAAAAAAATATTACTACAGAAAATGTTTCAGTCCAGAAAAGGAGACAGAAATCAAATGGTAAGGAAAGGCCAATGAGAAATGTTACTGCTAGAGTAAGAGATAACTCTATGCATGAAAGTAGAAGGAAACAAGAGTTTAGGGATATTCGTAAACGAATGTTCCGCAACAGGATAATTGGGAATTTGTTAAAAAATATTAAGAAAGGTCAGCAGAAAGTGGTTTTTTATAAGAGAAAAAAAATTGTTGAGAAAGTTATTGATCAGGCATTTGAAATTAAACGTAAGTTATTTATTTTGACAATCAATAGAATTCGGAAGCTAAACAAGGTAATTTATGATTTCAAAAGAAATAGTAGATGGAAGAGAATAGTTAATCGTAGTAATTTTTGTGAAGTTTTTTCTGGAGAATGGATGCATAGTTCAAGCTCTGAGGCATTTTTTAATGAGGAGAGTTATTTCCAGGATAATGATTTGGTGCATGCAGTTGACACCAGTGGTCGAGCTTATGAAGTGAAAGATGGTTGTCCAGTTGAAAAAGAAAAACTTGTGACAACAGAGATAGAAGAGGTGTTAGGTTATGAGGTTTTAGGGAGACGTCCTAAGGGTCCTGTGTACACCTGGAAGTGTAGTAGTATTTGCAGTGTACGACAGGATTCCATCAATTTGCTTTGTGATTTTATACGGTCATTTAGTAAGAACAGTTTGAAGCAGAAAATGAAGTTGTTGCAAGAATTAGATCCTTGCAGAGTGAGAGAAGTGATAGGTTTGCATGGTCATTCACTGGCTTGTCTTTCCAGGAGAGTATGCCAGAGTGTTTTTCATCATTTCAGGATGCTAGCAGTGCATCATAATAAAGTGAGGAAATTAGTTAGAATGTTGTATTATGCTAAGAGTCCAGCAATTATGCTTAAACAATTATGCGCTGCTCTTTTGCATGGTTCTGAAATAGATGTGAAGAATATATGTGAAGAAATTGAGTTTTGTTACTTTGGAAGTAAAGAGGAGAATGTTGAAATTGACCAAGAAGAAGAGAGTAATGTGGAAGATAGTGTACAGGTTTCCAGTACAGATAATTTCCAGAGGGAAATTGCGACGTTTGAGGTGAAATCAAGTGAGAGGCCAAATTTCACTTGTGTGTGTTGTCGACGCACTTATTATAAGAATCAGACTAAGTTAGTGGATTTATATGGAAAAAGTGAAAGGGAAAATAATAGTGAATGGAAGGATTTTACAACATACTTGATGGTAGAAAATTGTTTTGATTTGGGATTGGATCAACGTGTGTGTACTTATTGTTGTAACAAATTAAATCAAAACCAGATGCCTGCTAGAGCAGCTCATAATAATCTGGAATTGGTTGAGATTCCTTCTGAATTGAAGGATTTAAATACTTATGAATCTATTTTGATTCAAAGTATCCATCCCTTTCAGGCTATTGTAAGAATGGAGCCAAAGACAGGGAAATTGCCTCCATCAGATTTACAGAGAGGATTAAAGTTGTTTATTTGCCTCTAGATTTGAAGAAAAACATTAACACAATTGGAGTAGAAAAAGTGGAAGAGGAACCTCTTGTTATCTTAGTTAATGGGGTTCCGACAAAGAATAAGAAAATATGGCAAGATTTAGTAGATGTTAGGAAAGTCAAAAGGGCAACATTGTATTTGAAAAAATATAATAAGTACTATAAAAATGTATATGTTGCAGATGAGGAAGTAAGTGAGGAAGAGGATAACGATTTGTGTGCTGGTCAAATTGAGAAAGTAGAACCCTGTACTAGTGAAGAAATATATGAACATTATAGTGTTCATCCTTTGCATTCCAAGGAAGTCATGGGGAATGCTATTGAGTTGTTTCAAATGAAACAAGCGAAAGGGAGTCCCATTAGTGTTTGGGAGGAAAGTTTGGAAGCTCGGTGTTTCCCACAGCTTTTTCCAACAGGTCTGGGAGGAAGATATGATGAGCGACCTCATCAAATTCCTGCTTCTGAATACCGGACTTTGCGATTGTATGCAGGAGATCCTAGGTTTCGACAATGCATTCCTTATTTGTTTCATCTCCTGTTTGAAAGCGATCTGTCTGGACTGTCATATGCAGTGAACCACATCTTGAAAAGTGGTATACACATGCAAAACATCTCGGCAAGTGACTTTATGGATAAAGTCAATGTCCAAGACAGTATTTTGGATTCTCACCTGATTAATCTCATGGCGTGTCAGCGTGGTACTAATGAGTACTGGTACCGTCGTCATGGTGATTTAAAATGTATGCTAAGGAACTTAGGAACTCCCACATGGTTCCTCACTTTGAGCTGTGCTGAGTATGGCTGGGAAGACTTACTTGAATTTCTACGAGAGGCAAATGCTAACGTAGAAAACATCGAATTCAAGACACCCGGAGAACTGTGCTCTTTGGATCCAGTCAATGTATGTAGGTACTTCAATCATAGATTTGAAGGTATGATGTCTTTCATCATGAATAAGAAGAATCCACCTCTTGGAGAGGTGTTGGATTTCTTCTGGAGGAAGGAGTACCAAGCAAGAGGTGCTCCTCATATACATATGTTGCTGTGGATCAAGGATGCACCTAAATTTGGAACGGATGCAGAAGACTCAGTGATGAGTTTCATAGAACAGTATTCTACGTGTGCTGTTCCAAACGCAAAGGAGAAAAAAAGCCTACGAGAAAAAGTTCTACGTTTCCAAAGCCATCGATGTGGAAAGTACTGTTGTCGTAAATTCCGGAACAAAGACAAGTTCTACACCAAATGTCGTTTCGGCTTTCCACGACCGGTGATTTCTAAAGGAAGAGTGAACAGTTTGATGTCTTCGCTGCGACATAATCTGATGAAGAAATCACCTAAAAACACATACAATTTGAAGAGGAACGAAGAGTCTAAGTACATTAACGACTACAACCCGGTGATTTTGTCCATGTGGAATGCTAACATGGATATACAGTTTGTGGCTGATAACTGTATGGCTGTGGCTCGGTATGTGACATCTTACATCACCAAAAAAGAGAAGACAGAATTGAAGGATATGTGGGAGGACATTTCCCATGAAAAGAGCCTCAGCAAGAAGTTGTACAGTTTCAGTCTGAAGATGTTGTCGCATCGAGAAATCGGAGCTTACGAATGTTCTGACCGGTTGTCTTCAGCAAGTCTCTATGCCAAGTCCAGGAGTATCGTTTGGGCGAGTGTTGGTCTTGCTGCAACGCGTAATCGAGTTCTGAAACCTGTGCGTGAAATTGAGTATTTGGCGGAAAAGGAGCCAAACAGTACCGACATTTTGAAGAGCAACATGTTGGATACATATTATCCAAATCGAAGCAGTCACCTCGAGAATGTTTGTCTGTATGAGGTTCTGCAAAATTACATATTCAAGAGGAACATCAAAGAAGATACTGAGAAAGGAGTGTATGCTGTAATAGGAAGTGAGGGATGTCTGGTCAAGCAAAGAAAATGCCACTTGATAAACCATCGAAAATTGAGTGGCGAATCTCCTGAAAAAAAGGAGTTTTTCTATTTAGCACTTTTGCAACTTTTTAAGCCTTGGCGTGCAGAAGAGGAACTGCTTGGAGATTTCCTTTGTTACGAAGACTCATTCAATGCTGCCAAGGAGACCATAGAATGTCCTGCTTTTCCCAAATATGTAGAAATGTTGAATGTGGAAATTGAGCAGGAAGCAACGATTGCAGCCGAGATTGCCAGAGACAGTTCTCAGGACAGTCAGAGTTCTGCTTCATTGAGTCAGGATCCACTAGGAGGACCTCTTATCGAAAATGAAGCTGCCACTGCTATGAATGAAGTGGAAAGAGCCATGGCACATGCTCAGGAGGATGCGGTTAACTTAGAAGAGTTGGAAAGACAACTCAACGTTGAGCAGAGGAAAATATATGACGAACTTACCATGCAAATTGATCATGGATTAAGTCATGACAAGAAAGAGTGCTCATGTACGTCGTTGAAGCCTGTCCGACTGTACGTGAGTGGAGAAGCGGGAACTGGAAAAAGTTTCCTTATTAAAGCAATTTCATGTTATTTGCAGGAAAGGACAGAGTCATCGCTGTCTTGTGTTGTCACCGCTCCAACTGGACTGGCAGCACATAACATTAAAGGGATTACTTTACATCGTTTACTGATGCTGCCAGTGGAGCATGACAACAAATTAGAATATCACAAGCTATCTGGAGATGCTTGTTTTGAAGTTTCAAGAGTCTTGAGGAAAATGAAACTTCTTATCATTGACGAAGTAAGCATGGTTTCCAATGTCATGCTTGCCTTTGTGCATTTGAGAATGCAAGAAGTTCTCAAAACAGAGTATGATGTGTTATTTGGTGGCAAACACATCATTGTTTTCGGAGATCTTCTGCAGCTGACACCAGTGAAAGGGCAACCTGTGTTCAAAATGCTCACGCATGAAGATACCAGGAAGTGCTTAGGGAGTATTGGCAACGTCAATATATGGTTAAACTTCAATTATGCTGAACTGCATGAAAATATGCGTCAGGCAAAGGATGAAGTTTACAAGACTATTCTACAAGATGTTAGAATTGGAAAAGTGACCGAGCATGGGAAAGAAGCTTTACATGCACGATTACTGACAAATTTATATCCAGACGAAGATGTTGTGCCTGAGAATATTTTTCAGAAAGTTACTGAGAAAAAATCTGGAATATGTTTGATGCCAACTCTTGCAGAATGTGCCAAATTCAACAACAAAATGTTGCATTTAGAAAAGCAAGAGATTGTAAAATTGGAAGCTATTGACAGATTAGAGCATATGGGATCAACAATTATTTTGTCTGAGAATCTGAAAACAAAATTGGATTCATTAGAGAAGAGTATATCTAAAACTGCGGGTTTTGAAAAGACTCTGAATGTGTGCTTGAACTGCCGTATAATTTTAAGAAGGAATTTACATGTTGAAAGAGGTCTGGTAAATGGATCAATGGGTAATGTTGTTGATTTTGTGAAATACAGAAATAGAGATGGAATTGAATTTTTAAAAATTAAATTTGATGGCATTGAGGAAGTACAGCTAATTGCTCGTTGTTCTGCTAGATTTTTGCTTGTAAAAGACTTATATGTTCGTCGTAAGCAGTTTCCTGTTTGCTTGGCATATGCGGTGACAATTCATAAATCGCAAGGTTTAAGTGTAGACTGTGCATTGGTGAATATTGGCAGTTCTGTGTTCAAGGAGGGTATGGCATATGTGGCATTGTCACGAGTTAGGACTTTATCGGGATTGTACTTGATTGAGTGTGATGTCACAAACATTTGTGCGGATCTAGATTGTGTTAAGGAATACAATAGGTTGAGAAGAGAGTATGCGCCACATTTGCCTCAGTATCCTTTGTTTGAGAAACGTGTGGTAGGCCGGAAACGAAGAAATGTGACCAATACTGGGGAGGTTGTAGCAAAAAGACGAAAAGTCGATGAACCTGAAATTACAAGCAGAAACAAAAAGGATTCTGTTGAAGATGTTGTTGGTTTTCAATTTGAAAACAGTTCTGGTGTCAACTGCTATGCTAATGTAGTAGTTAATGTTTTGTTTTCTCTAGAAAATGTAAAAGAAGAGATTGTGGTCAATTCTGATCAAAGATTTTGCAGTTTGTTAAATTCTGTGTTAGAGAAATGTAGCACTGATAGAACAAACATAGAAAGTGTGTCTGAAATTCGAAATCTGTTAGACAGATGTTCAGGCCAAACACAATTCTCTCAAAATAGTCAGCAAGATTGTCAGGAGTTTTTAATGTACATGCTTGATGTATTGCATGATGAAGGTGTAGATGTAGATCACCTGTTTGGGCTTTCTTATCAATGGCAGCATGACTGCGAGAACTGTAGGGTATCAAGTACTACTAGTGTAGACTCAGAAAGATTTATATATTTAACTTTGCCAGACAGTAAATCAGTCTCTTTTAATAAGCTAGTAAAAGCAGCTGATCACAACATGGAGTGTAGCCAATGTAAATCTGAAATGATGTCCACATTATTTATACGAACATATGGCCAGTATGTCATTTTAATGTTCCAACGATGTAGGCCTGATGGAACAAAATTGACAACTTTAATTAAAAATTTTGTGGCTTCACAGTTGTCAATATCAGGAAGGACTTTTGTAACTGTAGCAATTATATATCATGATGGTCCTTCAATAACATCAGGACATTATACAGCTTATTTAAAGTGTAGAAATGGCTGGTCATTCTGCAATGATTCTGTTTTAATTTTCAAAAAAAAATTGCCGTTTGACCTTAAAAACTCTTACCTGGTGTTTTTAAAACCAAAATTTTAGGGAAAGAATCTCGGGATGTGCTCTGAGGAATTTCAAGAAGTTCTCATGGCTCCTACACGATTTGGCCTTGAGGATAAGTGTAGTACAGAGACATAACTTCTTACCATAACACTGGACTTTATGGAGAAATACGTGCACTTTGAATGAGTTCAGAAAAACTGTTTCTTTTTATAAGCTAATTGAAGCAGCCAATCAAAACATGGAGTAGAGGGAATGTAAGTCTGCAATGCTGTCTACTGTTTTACATTGCTTTGTGATTAAAAGTGATGTAGAGAATTAAATAATTGTGCTAGTCATAAAGGTAGTGTAAGTCTGCTTCATAGTAAGCAGTATCAGTGTGATAGGAAATGTAGAACATGATTGAGGAAGAAGGGGAAGATATTACTAGTCCAGGATTGTGTAAATGATCTTCAACATTTTAATTCTGAAAGTTGTGGAAATGCGAAAAGACGGGATTGGCTAACAAGAAATCCAAGAGTTATACATGGCTCTGACAAGATTTGGCCTTGTGGAATCTTGTGGTAGAGAGCAAGAAGTCATTTATTGTATGTAACATGTTTTTGAAAACGATGGAGGTTTTCTTTCAGAAAGTGGCGGGTTGAAAGTAATAACAGCACAACAGAGTGTAAGCTGTTCATAGGACATCCTTGGCCGTCATGGAAAGTAAGTTAACTTTAAGGAGTTCTGAATTCTGATTTTTAATGTTGTATGGGTTTTTTAAACACAATCATTTTGATTGTGTTTTTTTTTCCCCGCTGTTATATGATGAATACCTTCAAGTCACTGTTTTAGTGAAATTTGATACATTCTGAGAACAGCAAAAATAAACCATTTAACATGTATAATTAATTCTGTTCTGTTTGCATTTATGATGTACATGTAGAACTGTGTAGGAGGCATGGAGAAGGTGAGGCTTCTGTAAGTGTCAAAGTTGTTGCATACAGTCCTCATATTCTACGTAGTCTTTTATATTTCATTACTTTCACTGTTTCTGACTGATCTAAAAAAATTTTTTTTAAAAGAACAGTAAGTATAAGGGAAGGAAACAGACAGTTATGTTAAAAGAAACACAGCTATAGGGAATAAACTAGGGATACTGTTACCCGCAATCCTCTGCTGATGATGTCACTGAGCATGTCATGAATGATGTAATATGTGACATCATCAGCAGTGGATTACGGGTAATAGTATCTCTAGTTTACTCCCTTATAGCTGTCTTTCTTTTAACATAAGTGTCTGTTTCCTTCCCTTATACTTACTGTTCTTTTTTTTTTTTTTAAATTTTGGGTTCGCTTCCGGTTCGCGTACCGGGGAGCGAACTGGGAAGCGAACTAAGAGAAATAGAGGTTGGCACAGTTGCAAATATTGTACCAATTTTTTAATAACGGGGAGGTAGTTCTGAAAAGAACTTTTTTTTAAATTGTTTTTGTTGTTTTATATTTTTTTTATTATTTTTCTGAACATTTTTTTACTTTTTTTGAATTTTTCTGAACAGTTTTATAATTTTTTTGTTTTTTTTTCGGAGGGGGCAACGAAAACGATTCATTGTAAAGGGCTCAACAGGAGCAAGAAAACAAAAAAAAAGAATTTATTGTTTGGGGAGTTTCGGACAAACATGAGCATGATTGTCAATAGCTCTGTTGATCAGAGTGATGCTACTTTCTGCGTAGCAAATGAATCCACTGCAATGTAGGCAGACTTGTTTTACTTCACGAAATCTCGTTTGTATATTTGGCACCATCTCCCTGCCCTCTGGTCCCGTTACTTCCGCTACAACAGATCTTCTGGCCATAATAGGGAGATTATCTAGGTCGTCCTGTTCCTCTTCTTCGTCTTCTTGCTGAATTATAACTTTAGCAGGTGGTCCACTCTTCCTTGGATGTGGTGGAGGTGGTGGGGAAGCACCAGCTGAAGCTAGTAAAGAAGCCATTGCTCACTGGTAACAAAGGGTCTTTCTCTCACAATGATGAAAGTCAGAGTGAGGAAAGAAGGAGGGATTTTCACCATTTGGGAAAAAAAATAGTTCTCAACCAATGAAAAGTGTTCATTTTAGATCATATGACCTAGTCTTACATCATTAGGAAACCGAAAGTGAAATGAACCAATGAAAAGTGTTATTACCAAGTCACATGACCTGCTGTGTGTATGTTACGCGCTTTGCAGGGCCTCCCGGTTTGCTTCCAGAAACCTGTGCTTTGCGACTCGGTAAGCGTACGAGTTCGCTAACGTAGCACGTCATATGACGTATCACGCGACAACGCGAAACGTCATGCGGACGGGAGGCGTCACGATGTTGTTTTCTAACGCGGCAGTTGCGGTAAAGAAACGTTTACCGGCTCGTGGTCTATTTCGCGGCATCTAGGTCAGCTAACGGGAAGCTTCCCGATTCGCGAAGCGGGAACGAAGAAAAAAAAATATTTAAAAAAAAAGTTATTAATAAACATATAAAATATATTTTTGGATTTAAAGAAGAATACATTTTACAGGTACAGATATTAGCTGTTAAAAAACCAATGAAATTCACTGAAAAAACCATAGGTTATAGACCATATATAGTTAGGAATTAGCATTTACAAAACCTTGAAAATTCACTGAAAAAACCATAGGTTATAGACCATATATAGTTAGGAATTAGCATTTAAAAAACCTTATTTTACTCACACAAAACCATTGAAATTCCATATATAGTTAGTTGCACTAACTATATATCGCGCACCCGCAATCCACTGCTGATGATGTCACATATTACATCATTCATGACATGGTCAGTGACATCACTGATGACATCACTGATGACATCTCAAATGACATCACTGATGACATCACTGATGACATCTCATTTGACATCAATGATCACATCACTGATGATATCATTCATGTGATAATACAATGCATCTCCTCACACTCTAATATAACCTCCGTTACACCCAGTGTTAAATACAGAGTATAATTTTTGAAACCATTGACACACCAATACTAGTTACTACACACGCACTCACTGATTCCTATGTCTACACACACATTCACTCATTCACCCATACAATCATTCATACATACAATCACTCATCTTTACAACACTATCATATGCACTCATACACCTATACAGACACTCACACTCTGCCACTCATCCATGGAGTTACTCACACACCTAGTCAGTCCTGAAAAGAATCAATCACACTTCCATTTTCTCATCTATACAG
Source organism: Lissotriton helveticus (assembly GCF_964261635.1). Lineage (NCBI taxonomy): Eukaryota > Metazoa > Chordata > Amphibia > Caudata > Salamandridae > Lissotriton > Lissotriton helveticus. Next base: position 462,493,347 of record NC_136062.1, read on the forward strand.
TTAAACACAGAACACCTTACATTTTTGAAACATATACTAACACATACTTACTCTCTTATACAATCACTGATACAAGTACACATTGATCTGCACAGAGTCACACACCTCCCAGCCAGCCATACACACACTCAGTCTCCCATACAAATACTTGTGCAACCAATCAATAACCCATATAGCCACTCATATAGCTACTGATCAACACATGCAGCAGCTTGCACAACAACAGACATACTGATGCACACTTTCAGACAGTTTAGTCACTAACCCGTGCATTCAGTAAGACGCATTTAATCACTCACTCATACAGTCAATCACGCACCTACTAAAACCTTCATTCAGACACTTATACATCCACTCATTCTTCAATATGTAAAACATATTTAAACTTTACAGAAACACATAATCACTGGATGATGTCATCAGTGATGTCATCAGTGATGTCATTTGAGATGTCATCAGTGATGTCATCAGTGATGTCACTGACCATGTCATGAATGATGTAATATGTGACATCATCAGCAGTGGATTGCGGGTGCGCGATATATAGTTAGTGCAACTAACTATATATGGAATTTCAATGGTTTTGTGTGAGTAAAATAAGGTTTTTTAAATGCTAATTCCTAACTATATATGGTCTATAACCTATGGTTTTTTCAGTGAATATATATATATATATATATATATATATATATATATATATATATATATATATATATTCACTGAAAAAACCATAGGTTTCACACCAGTTATAGTTAGGAATTGGCATTTAAAAAACCTATTAAATTCACAGAAAAAATCATAGGTTTCACACCAGTTATAGTTAGCTGGAAATTTTACTCGCATAAAACCAATGAAATTCCTACGTTATAGTTAGTTGGACTCACTATAACTTGCACGTGCAATGCACTGCTGATGACGTCACATATTACATCACTCATGACATGGTCAGTGACATCACTCATGACATCACTGATGACACCATCCAGTGAATGTGTGTATTTTTTAAAAACAAATATGTGTTATATATGTATATGTAAAAATTGATGGAAGAATACATTTTTAAATAAGTGTTTACATGGGTGTTTTTTTTTAATTGATTAGTTAACTGGCTTATTAAGTGTATCTTAGTGAATACATATATTAGTGAGTAATGTTTAAATATTTAAATATATGTATTAGTGTTTCACTTTGTTTAAAAGTGGCTGCATGGGTTGGTGAGTAGCTAAATGTGTATGTATATGGGTTATTAGATGTTTTTTTAATATCAGTATGAGTGTGTATATGGTTTGGTGAGGGTATTACTTAGCACATAGATGCATGAATGACTAACTCTATCTTTGTATGTGTTTTGAAGACACCATATGTGCAGGACTGTATGGGTGGATGAGTGTGTATATGTGTGTGTGTTAGTGAGTGAATGACTGTCTCACTAGTGTCCTTATCAGTAACTACATATGTTTTAATCTAGTATATGTGAATATTGATGTATATAAGTGAGTATATGTGAGAGTGAGGGATTGTAAGAGTTCCTGTTTAAATTAGTATGTGTTTCTATAAGTGATTGTTTAAGAGAGTAAGTATGTGTAAGTTTCCTTAGAAGTAAAGTGGTAGTGTGTGTATAGCTGTAAATGCAAATAAATGGATGTTCAATAGTTTATTTGCATGTGTGAGTATGTGTGAGAGTATCTTTTGGATGACTGTCGGTGTGTAAGAGGATGTATAGGTGTATCACTACATATGATGAGTGAGTATATGTATGAGTGACTATATAGAACTGTTGGTGAATGAGTGGATGTATATATAGATGGTGGAATTACTGAATTGGTTGTTGTAACTGGTATGGTATCTCCATTTTTTTGTAAATTTTACTTTCTATTTTTGAATATGTGTTTCAAAGGTTACATTACAGTGAAAGGAGGTCTGTCACTCTGTCACAAGGATGGTGTCATCAGTGATGTCATGAGTGATGTCACTGACCATGTCATGAGTGATGTAATATGTGACGTCATCAGCAGTGCATTGCACGCGCAAGTTATAGTGAGTCCAACTAACTATAACGTAGGAATTTCATTGATTTTATGCGAGTAAAATTTCCAGCTAACTATAACTGGTGTGAAACCTATGGTTTTTTCAGTGAATTTAATAGGTTTTTTAAATGCTAATTCCTAACTATACCTGGTGTGAAACCTATGGTTTTTTCAGTGAATTTCATAGGTTTTTTAATAGCAAATATGTATAGGTATGAAAAGTAATAATTTTAAATTGTGTAAATATTTTTTTTTTTTATTGTTTGCCCCGGGGCGCTCCTGGGGCGCGTACCGGTGAACGTACGGGTAAGCGCAATGTTACGAAGCACCCCGGGGCGCGTACCGGGGGGCGTCCCATTAGCGCTATTCCCGCGAATGAAAACAACATCATGACGTTTCGCGTAGTCGCATGATGCGTCATATGACGCACTACGTAAGCACACCCGGAAGCACGCGATCGCATACGATCGCGCAACGTCTCGACTCGTTTACGCGACGCGCCCTGGGGCGCGTAGCGTAAGCGCGTCGGGCGATGTGATCTGAAAATAACACTTTTCATTGGTGCAGATCAGGGTTGGTTTCCAAATGATGAAAGCCTGGATCATGTGACTTGAAAATAACACTTTTCATTGGTCCAGAACACTTTTGTTTTCCAAATGATGAAAGCCCCCTCCTTTTTTCCTTATTCTGACTTTGTCCTTTGACTGAGGAAGACCTGTTTCGAGTTCTATCTCAGAAAATGGCTACAGTAGTATAAGCAGCTGGAGCATCTGGCCCACCACCACCACCACCACCATCTAAAAGACCACCAGAAGATTACGTTGGTGGTCAAGATGAACAGGAGGAGGATGATGAAGAGGAGGCACAGAGAATGGAGTTCCTGCCTGAAGATAAACAGCCCTACAAACCCAAAGAGCACTTTATATGGCAGTTCTACAAACTCCCAAAGGGTTTTAAAAAAGTCAACGCAGCAAAGGTGACTTGTTTAATTTGTGGTGCTGAGCTATCCAGGGGGAACCCTAACAAAAAGTATTCCTTCGGGAATCATACGATGATTCGCCACATGACGCGTGCTCATCCAAACAACTACTCTAATGCAGAGTTAAGGGACCTCTGCAGTAAACTACCCCCATCAACGTCTAGACGCTCAACATCAAAACAACCCACTCCATCGGGTCCGGGGGCAAGAGACACATTGGCTACTATCCAACCTAAGTTTAACGATTACAAAATTTTATGCAAATATTGTAACAAGCAAAGCATCGATTACAACATTTTATGCAAATATTGTTACAAGCAAAGCATCGAACTTATCATGGTTGCTGGTGATAACCATAAGTGTCCAAAAAAAACCTAATTTTTCCTGATTTTTTTTATGCTCCAGTTGAGCCATTTACAATTCCCTGTTTTTTGTTTCTCCCCATAAAAATACAAAAAAATATAAAAGTGTTCAGAAAAGCCAAAAAAGAGTACAAAATGTTCAAAAAAACATAAAAAAATATAAAACAACAAAAAGAAGAAAAAAAAACAGTTCTTTTTAGAACTACCTTTACTTTATAAAAATAAACCTATATTTTTAATGAATCTGTGTCAATCTTTTTTCTGCAGAGTACGCGTACCGGTACGTGCACCGGGGCGCGCACCGGGGAGCGCACCCAAAAAAAAAAGAAAAAAAATGAATGAAGGAGTTAGCTTGAGGGAACAAACACAAAGAGAGTAATGTTAAGAGAAAGAGAGCTAGAGGGAGAAACACAGAGGGATTGTTTATTACATAGTTTAAAATAGAAAAAGTGTAATAGGGTGAAAGTGAGAAAAGTAAAATCACTAAAGGAGCGAAAGAAGGGAAGAGAGAGGAAGAACACTAAAGTAGAGATAGTGGGAGAATGTGAGTGGGTGTTGAAAGAAAAAGATAGGACAGAAAAAAATTGAGAATGAAGGGTAGTGGCGTAACTGGGATAAATGAAGAACGGTGAGGGAGGGTAAGAAAAGACCAGTTAGTATAAGTAAAGAGGGGTGAAAGAGAGTGAAACATTGAATTAGATAAGAGATGGGGAGTGACAAAGAGAAAGGACAGAGAGAATAAAGGTAACAGTACCTGAATGGGTTTGAGTGAAATAGCAAAGAAAGATAAGTAATGCAGTGTGTGTGACTTATAGGGAGTCAGTGGGTGTAGGTCGGGGTGTAGGTGTGTAAGGTGTGTCTGTGGGTGTGGCTGTGTGGGGTGTTTCGGTGTGGGTGGAGGTGAGGGTGTGTGAAATATGTGTGAGGAGTGTATGAGTGTGGGGTGTATATGTGTTCGATGTATGTGTGTGTATGGAATGTGTGTGTGTATGTGAAGAGTGTGTGTGGGAGGATTTTTTGTGTGTATAAGGTGTGTGTGTGGTATGTGTGTGGGGTGTATGTTAGAAGTGTGTGTATGTATTGAGAGGGGGATGAGGTGTGTGTGTAGGAGTAAGGTAAAAAGTTAAGAAAAACAGAATGAGTGAAGAAGCAAAGGAAGGGAACAGAGGGTAAGTGAAATAAAGAATAGGGACTGAAAGAAGTTGAATATGAGAGGGGAAGTAGGGAAATTGGAGTAAACATGGAGAATAAGAATAAGTGAGGGAAGCAGAATAAAGACACAGGAGTGAGGTTGGTTGAGAAAATATTAGTAAGCTTTAAGCAAAGGGTGATGACAAACTACATTTTTTTAGTCATACTTACCATATAATAAATGTAACTGTAATTAATTTTTTTACTACACTTTGTATCCGTGAAAGAGAGAAGAAAAAATAACTTAAAATTAGTAAAATGTGTATTTTAAATTAAAATATACAAATGAAGAGGTTAAAAATCATAACATTGTATTTGGAAATAAAGTAAGAGTGAAGGACACAGAAAGGGAAATAAAGTAAGGTAGAAGGATAAAAAGAGAAAAAAAGAAATAGAATGAGAGCAAATTACTAAGAGTAAGGCATATAGATTCACTGACACAGAGGAAGAGAAGAACAGAGAAATGAACTGAAGGTAAGAAAGATACTAAAACAATGTGAGTTAGCAAAACTAAATCAGGAAACAGTAGTAAGTAAAAAGATAATGACTGAGACAGAAAACAGTCTAATTAAGGATGCATTTAGAAGAATGAGGAATAGACGATAACTGAGAGTAATTGAAGAACAGTCATAGAGTGAAAGGATGAAGGGAGAGAGGATAATATACAACGATTGAGGGAAATGGACTGAGGAAGTTAGTAAGCAGACACACTAAGAGAAAAACTGAGTGAGGTGGAGTACAATGAGTGAGAAAAGGAAATGAGTAAGGGAGCAAAAAAAGGAAAGAGAGGAGAAGACGACTAAAACAGTGGTACTGAGAGAAAATAATTTGGTGATGAAAGTAAAGAGAAGGACATTAAAGAAAGGAAATGAGGGATAGTAATGGAACCAGACTAAAAGAAATGGGATGAAGAACGATGAGAGAGGAGCAGTGAAATTGTTGTAAAAGAAATGATAGAAGGTAGATAAACACAAGTGAACATAACACAAGGAGAGTGAGGCACTGAGGACATAGAAGTAGTGAACGAAAAATAGAGAGAAGAGGTGAAAAGTAAGGAGCAAACAAAGATAAGCGAGGGAGAGTGAGTGATTTATAGTGATAGAGTGCAATAATACTGCTGAGTGAGTAAACAGGAATTACTGAAAGAGCAAACGAGGAAAATACGGAAAAGGGAAGTAAAGCAGAGAGACTGAAAGCTGAAAAGTTATGCAAGGGAGAGAGGGGATGCAGACAGTTGAAATGAGAATGTGGGGTTGTCAAAGAAGTGGAGTAAAGGAACGGGGGTTACAGAGAGTGAGAAAAAGACATTATAAGTGAGTAAAAAGAGCTGAAAGAGGATGGAAAAAGGAAAGTGAGTGTCAGAGAATGGGAATACAATTTAATTTACACAATCCAAAATATAGAATAACTTATACAACATGTTACATAGTTTATTTTTGCTGTTCTCAGAATATATTGAATTTCACTTAAAAGAGTGAGTTCAAATTACTCATCATATAACAGCGAGAAAAAAAAACACAATCTAAAAGATTGTGTTTTAAAAAAACCCTTAGAAACTTACAAATGACAAATGTACACTAATCTTTGATTGACTTACTTTTCCTTGAGGCCAAATAGTATATCATGGAGGTCCTTTTCTCGTGGCAAAGTACTTTGCTGTTCACTTAAAAATCCATTTCATCGACTTTCTAGAAGAAAAGCTCCAAGAACATCTCAAATATTTTCAATATTTTCATATACTTCCTTTCGGCCAAATAGTGTCAGATGTGTGAGTATATTTTCAAATTAATTCTAAGACACTCTGAAATGACCTTTTTCCCGACGTTCTGAAAGAAAGGCTCTACAACTTTTTCACAATATTTAAGTATTTGTAAAACCATCTCTGACTCACTCATGTTCATCATTTTCTATAATACTAATATCACTTACTATGAAATCCACTTACAGTACCTATATGACAAGTCAATTTTTTATATTACCTAGATCACTTTTACTCAGAATATATTTTTAAACAGCAAAATAACCTTTATTAACTGCTCCCGTCTTCATAGCCCAATTACCTTTACCTAAATTTTGGCTGTAAAAACACTAGGTATGAATTTTTGAAGCCAAAAGGCAAACGTTGTTTGAAAGTCAAATGAGTGTCGTTACATTGGGTCCAACCTTTACAACTTTTTAAATAGCATGTGTAATGCCCTGATGTTGTAGAAGGACCATCATGAAAAATAATAGCTGCAGTTGCAAAGGTTCTTTCTGATATCGATAACTGTGAAGCCACGAAATTTTTAATAGAAGGTGTCAATTTAGTTCCATCAGGTCTACATCGTTGGAACATTAAAATGACATACTGACCATAATTTTGTAGAAATAATGTGGACAGCATTGTAGACCTACATTGGGGACACACCATATTGTGATCCGCTGCTTTAACTAGATTAGTAAATGGCACTGATTTGCAGTCTGGTAAAGTCAAATATATAAATCTTTCAGTGTCTATTCTAGTAGTACTTGATAAAGTACAGTTGTCGCAGTCATTCTGCCACTGATAAGAAAGGCTAAAAAGATTTTTAATATCTACACCTTCATCTTCCAATACATCAAACATATACATTAAAAATTCCTGACAATCCTGCTGAATATTCTGGGAAAATTGATTTTGACCAGTAGATATGTCTAAAAGATTTCGAATTTCTGAAACACTTTCTATTTTTGCTCTATCACTGATACATTTCTCAAACACGGAATTCAACAAACAACAGAATCTTTGATCCCGATTTTCTACAATCTGTTCTTGTATATTTTGAAGAAAAAAAACAACATTAACCACTACATTAGCATAGCAGTTGACACCAGAACTGTTTTCAAACTGAAATCCAACAACATCTTCAACAGAATCTTTTTTCCTTCTGCTTACAATTACAGTTTTGTCTACTTTTTGTCTTTTTGCTACTACCTCACTGCAATTACTCTCATTTCTTCTTTTTCGGCCTACCACACGTTTTTCAATCAGAGGATATTGAGGCAAATGTGGAGCATACTCTCTTCTTAACCTATTGTATTCTTTGACACAATGTAGATCTGCACAAATCTTTTTTTCATCACACTCAATCAAGTACAATCCTGATAAAGTTCTGACTCGTGATAATGCCACATATGCCATACCCTCTTTAAACACAGAACTTCCAATGTTCACCAAAGCGCTATCTACACTTAAACCTTGAGACTTATGAATTGTCACCGCATATGCCAAACAAATAGGAAACTGTTTTCGGCGAACATAAAAGTCTTTCACGAGCAAAAATCTAGCTGAACAACGACAAATTTGTTCTATTTCATCAATGCCATCAAATTTAATTTTTAAAATTTCAATTCCATCTCTATTTTTGTAATTCACAAAACCAACAACATGACCCATTGCTCCATTTACCAGACCTCTTTCAACATTTAAATTCCTTCTCAAAATGATACGACAATTTAAACACACATTCAGAGTCTTTTTAAAACCAGCAGTTTTAGATATAGTCTTCTCTAATGAATCCAATTTTGATTTCAAATTTTCAGACAAAATAATTGTTGCTCCCAATGCTCTATTTTATCTGTAGCTTCCAGTTTCACTATCTCTTCATTTTCTAACTGTAACATTTTGTTGTTGAACATGGAACATTCTTTCAGAGTTGGCATCAAACATATGCCAGATTTCTTCTCGTTAATTTTCATAAAAATATTCTCTGGAAGAATGTTTTCATTTGGGTACAAATTTGAAATTAACCGTCCATGTAAAGCTTCTTTCCCTTGCTGACTTATTTTTCCGACTCTTACATCTTGTATAATATTTTTATAATCTTCATCCTTTGCCTGCCGCATATTTTGAAGCAGTTCTGCATATTTGAAGTTTAACCATATATTAACGTTTCCAATGCTTCCTAGGCACTTCCTGGTATCTTCATGCGTGAGCATTTTGAACACAGGTTGTCCTTTCACTGGAGTCAACTGCAGAAGATCTCCAAAAACAATAATATGTTTTCCTCCAAATAAAACATCATAGTCTGTTCTAAGAATTTCTTGCATTCTCAAATGCACAAAAGCAAGCATTATATTTGACACCATGCTTACTTCATCAATGATAAGAAGTTTCATTTTCTTCAGGACTCTCGAAACTTTGGAACACGCATCTCCAGATAGCTTGTGATATTGCAATTTGTTATCATGCTCCACTGGCAGCATCAGTAAACGATGTAAAGTAATCCCTTTAATATTATGAGCTGCCAGCCCAGTTGGAGCGGTAACAACACAAGACAGCGGTGATTCAGTCCTTTTCTGCAGATAAGATGCAATTGCTTTAATCAGAAAACTTTTTCCAGTTCCTGCTTCTCCACTCACGTACAGTCGGACAGGCTTAAATGATGTACATGAGCACTCTTTCTTCTCATGACTCAATCCATGTTCATCCTGTTCTGTGACTTCGTCATATATCTGTTTCTGCTCAAGGTTTAATTGTTTCACCAAATCTTCTAAATTAATTACATCCTCTTGAGCTTGCTCCATAGCTCTTTCCACCTCATCCATGGCAGTGGCAGCTTCATTTGGATAATTGGTCCTCCTAGTGGATCCTGACTCAATGAAACAGAACTCTGACTGCCTTGAGAACTGTCTCTCGCAATCTCTGCAGCAATTGTTGCTTCTTGCTCTATTTCTTCATTCAACATTTGCAGATAATTTGGAAAAACAGGACATTCTATGGTATCCTTCGTTGCATTAAAAGAGTCTTCATAACAGAGAAAATCTCCAAGTAGTTCCTCTTCTTCACGCCATGGTTTAAAGAGTTGCAAAAGAGCCAAATAATAAAATTCTCTTTTATCTGGATTATCACAACTCAATTTTCGATGATTAATCAAATGACCTTTTTTCTGTTTCACTAGACATCCTTCACATCCAATGACAGCATATATTCCATTATTGATATCTTCTCTGATGTTCCTCTTATAAATATATCTTTGCAGAACTTCATAGAGACAAGCTTTCTCAAGATGAGGACTTCTATTTGGATAGTATGTATCCAACATGTTTGCCTTCAAAATATCTGTACTTTCTGGTTCTTTCTCCGCCAAATACTCTATCTCTTGTACAGATTTCAAAACTCGATTTTGTGTTGCAGCAAGACCTAGACTCACCCAAATGATGGTTCTAGATTTGGCATAGAGACTTGCTGACGACAATCGATCAGAATATTCATATGCTCCAATTTCTCGATGCGACAACATCTTCAGACTGTAACTGTATAATTTCTTGCTTAGGCTCTTTTCATGTGAAATGTCCTCCCACATTTCCTTCAGTTCTGTCTTTTCTTTTTTTGTGATGTAAGACGTCACATATTGAGCCACAGCAATAGAGTTGTCAGCAACGAAATGAATATCCATGTTAGCATTCCACATGGACAAAATCACTTGGTTGTAGTCATTGATGTACTTGGACTCTTCGTTTCTTTTTAAATTGTATGTATTTTTTGGTGATTTCCTCGTCACAGTATGTCGCAGAGAAGACATCAAATTATTTACTCTTCCTTTAGAAATCACTGGTCGTGGAAAGCCGAAACGACATTTTGTGTAGAACTTGTCCTTGTTTCTGAATTTTTGACGACAGTACTTTCCACAACGATGGGATTGAAAGCGTAAAACTTGTTGCCTTAAACTGTTTTCTTCTGTAGTTTTCGGAACAGCACATGTTGAATACTCTTCAATGAAGCTCATCGCTGTCTCATCCGAATCTGTTCCAAATTTGGGTGCATCTTTAATCCATAACAACATATGTATGTGAGGAGCACCTCTCACTTGATACTCCTTTCTCCAAAAGAAATCCAAAACCTCTCCAAGGGGAGGATTTTTTTTGTTGGTAATAAAAGACATCATAGCTTCAAATCTATGATTGAAATATCTGCATACATTCACTGGATCCAAAGAACACAGTTCTCCAGGTGTTTTGAATTCTATATTTTGTATATTTGCATTTGCCTCTCGTAGAAATTGAAGTAAGTCGTCCCATGCATACTCGGCACAGCTAAGAGTGAGGAACCATGTAGGAGTTCCTAAGTTTCTTAGCATACATTTCAATTCCCCATGACGACGGTACCATTACTCGTTTGTACCACGCTGACATGCCATGAGATTGATTAGATGAGATTCTAAAATATTATCTTGCAGATTGACTTTCTCCATAAAGTCCCTCGCCGAAACATTTTGCAGATGTGCTCGACTTTTCAGTATATGGTTTACTGCATAAGAAAGCCCAGACAAGTCACTTTCATACAGTAGATGAAACAAATAGGGAATGCATTGACGAAGCCTTGGATCTTCAGCATATAATCTTACAGTTCGATATTCAGATGCAGGAATTTTGAAGTGGTCGATCGTCATATCGTCCACCTCGACCTGTTGGAAATAGCTGTGGAAAACAACGAGCTTCCAAACTTTCTTCCCATACACTAATGGGACTTCCTTTTGCTGCTTTCATTTGAAACAATTCAATTGCATTCCCCATTACTTCTTTGGAATGCAAAGGATGAACAGTATAATGTTCATATATTTCTTCACTTCTAGACACATCAACTTTTTCAATTTGACCGCCTGAACAATCACTGTCTTCATCTGCAGCTGTTTCCTCTGCTGCAACACATACATCTTTGTAATACTCATTGTTTTTGACTAAATACAACGTTGCCTTTTTGACTTTCCTAACATCCACTAAATCTTGCCAGATTTGTTTACTCTTTGTCTGAACCCCATTAACTAGAATAACTAAAGGTTCCTCTTCTACTTTTTCTATACCAATTGTATCAATATTTTTGGGGAAATCTAGAGGCAAATAAACAACTCTCCCCTTTAATCCTCTCTGCAAATCTGTAGGAGGCAATTTCCCTATCTTAGGCTCCATGCGAGCAATTGCCTGAAAAGGATGGACACATTGAATCAAAATAGACTCATATGTATTTAAATCCATCAATTCACGGGGAATGTCTACCAACTCCAGATTATTATGAACAGCTCTAGCAGGCATTCTGTTTTGATTTAATTTATCATAACAATATTTACAAATACGCTGATCAGAACTCAAATCAAAACAATTCTCCACCCACAAATAAGTTGCAAAATCCTTCCACTCATAATTATTCATCTTTTCACTTTTTACGTATAAATCAACTAATCTAGTTTGATGCTTATAATGACTTCGTCGACAACACACACAAGTAAAATTCGGCCTTTCACTTGATTTCACCTTAAACCTGGTAATTTCCTGCTCAAACTTTTCTGTACTTGAAATCTGTACATTGTCTTCCACATTACCTTGAATTGCTGTGTCAATTTCTACACTTTCCTCTTTTTCACCAAAATAGCAAATCTCAATTTCTTCACAAATCTTCTTCACATCTAATTCAGTTCCATGCAAGAGAGCACTGTTTAATTGTTTAAGCTTAAGTGCTGGACTTTTTGCATAATACAACATTCTCACTAATTTCCTAATTTTGGTATGATGCACTGCTAACATCCTAAAATGATGAAAAACACTCTGACAGACTTTTCTAGAAAGACAAGCCAGTGAATGCCCTTGCAAACCTGTGTTTTATCTCACTCTGCAAGGATCTAAGTCTTGCAACAACTTCACTTTCTGCTTTAGACTTTTCTTACTATATGTACGTAAGAAATTACAAAACAAATCAATTGATTCCTGTCGCACACTACAAATACGACTACACTTCCAAGTGTACACTGGACTCTTAGTACGTCTCCCTAAAACTTCATCAGTTAACACCTCTTCTGGTTCTCTAGGCACAAGTTTCTCTTTTTCAATCGGACAACCGTCTTTCACTTCATACGCTCGACCACTGGTGTCAACTGCATGCACTAAATCATTATCCTGGAAGTAACTCTCCTCATTAAAAAATGGCTCACAACTTGAACTGTGCATCCATTCTCCCGAAAAAACTTTACAAAAATTAGTCCGATTAATTACTCTTTTCCATCTACTGTTTGATTTGAAAAAATCAATTGTCTTGTTAAGTGTCCTAATTCTATTGATTATTAAAATAAATAATTTTTTCTTAACTTCAAAAGCCTGATCAACAATCTTCTCTACACTTTTCTTTTTCCTATAAAAAGCAGCTCTCTGTTTACCTTTCCTAATGTTTTTTAACAAATTTAAAACCACCCTATTTATTTATTTATTTATTTATTTTATATTCTTATAAAGCGCCAGACTAGACCCCCGAAGGGGTATCTCCGCGCTATTGCCGCAACAAGAGAGTATTCAGATTCTGATTGTGTGTCCAGAGAGGAAATATAGGCTACAAGGCATTAATTACCCGGATACAGATATGTTTTTAAAACTTTCCGGAAAGTCAGGTGACTGGAGAGAGATCTTAGTTCTGGGGGCAGAGAATTCCAGAGTGCTGGTCCGGCATAGGCTAATGCACGGCCGCCTTGTCTGGTCTTTTTTACTCTGGGTATCTGCAGTAACTGCTGGTGACTGGAGCGCAAAAAGCGCCCTGGGATGTAAGGCTGGAAGATTTCGGTCATGTATTTCGGGCCCTCCCCTATCATACTCTTGTGATTTGTACATAGAGTTTTAAACTGGACTCGTTTCCTCACTGGAAGCCAGTGGAGTCTCATCAGCAGGGGACAGGAGGGAGTCCTTGGTGGAGCATTCAGGATAATCCTTGCTGCTGTGTTTTGGATTACCTGTAGTTTACTAAGTTGCTCCTCGTTAGCTCCGAGGAGCAAACCGTTGCAGTAATCCACCCTGCTGGTGACAAGAGCCTGTACAAGCGTCTTTCTGTGATGGTCCGGTATGTAGGGGAAGACTCGTCTTAACATCCCAATAGCCCGAAAGCAGGTACCAGCAACTTGATTTACGTGGCCTTTAAATGTGAGTTGCTGATCAAAGAGCACTCCCAAGTTCCTGACTGTACTCTTGGGAATGGGGACAGGGCCTAGCTCTAAGGGCCACCAGTCAGATGCCCAGTGTGTTGCCGCTTGCCCAAAACACATAACCTCCGTTTTCCCCACATTACACTGCAGACAGTTTGATGACATCCATTCTGCAATGGCTCTCATGCCATCTGCAAAAGATGTTTTTATTGCAGGTGTAAGGTTTTTGAAGGGAAAAAGGAGTTGGGTGTCGTCGGCATACGACACCGGGGTGAACCCGAAAGATCTTGCTAAGTTGGCTAAGGGGGCCACATACACATTAAAGAGTGTAGGACTTAGGCACGAGCCTTGTGGCACTCCCTTATTGAGCTCCCTAAGAGTGGATTTGTGGGAGCCCAGCCTAACTTCTTGGAAACGACCAGTCAGAAAGCTCTCCATCCATGCCAGAGCCTCTCCCTCCACACCCATCTCACCTAGGCGGTTGAGAAGCACCATGTGAGACACCGTATCAAAAGCGGCGGAAAGATCCAACAGCACCAGAATCATTGAGCTGCCATCATTCAGTGCCATTTTGATGTTATTGGTCACTGTCTGAAGGGCTGATTCTGTGCTGTGGTTTGGCCTGAACCCAGATTGAGAATAGTCCAGGCCATCCGTCGCTTCAAGATGTTGAGAAAGATAGGTGTTCACGTGCCTCTCCGTAACCTTACCCAGGTAGGGTAGGAGGGAGATAGGTCGTAAATTGGAGAGGTCTGTCCATGGGGAGGATGCTTTTTTTCTAATCGGGTTCACCACCGCCCTTTTCCAGTCTGCTGGGACCTGGCCTTTTGTTAGGGAGATGTTAATCACATCCAATATGGGAGGTCCCAGGAGGGAGATCATGGGGCCAACCATCTTAGCGGGAATGAGGTCACTTGGCGATCCTGATTTAATATGACTGCAAAGGGAGAGGAGCTCTGTGTTGGTAATCGGAGGAAAGGATGTTAGAGGGGTTTTATTGTTAATTGCCGGGGTCTGAGGATGGCAATTGTTGGTTTTTTTTATAGCGCTGTTAGCTGCTACTATTTTTTCATAGATATTATTTATTTTATCCTCAAAAAATATCGAAACTTCATCACATAAGTCTTGTGAGAAGTCCTCTGAGCTCTCACATGCAGTCGGTTTAATAAAATTCTGCAGGATATTAAAAAGCTCCTTAGAGCAGTTGCCTGCTTGTGCTATCTGTTGCGTTAGTTGCTGTTTCCTGGCAAGCTTTATATTCTTATAATACTTTGATTGAGCATCTAAAAAGACTGCTCTGCTACTCTCGGTTTTCCTTTTTCTCCAAGCTTTCTCAGCTCGCCTACAGTTTTGCTTTTCTGCTCTCAATTCGTAGGTATACCAGCTATCCTGTTTGGACACAGGATACTGTTTATGCTTTTTTAAAGGAGCTGCAATGTCAATCGCTAGCTTAATAGAAATGTTGAGCTTAGCTAAGGCCGTATCAGCTGTGTCTGTTGCCAAAATTTCCGGACTTTTCCAGCATTCCTGAATTTTGTTAACAGTGACTTTGTGCCATTGTCGTCGCCAGGTAGGGGGAAGAGAGACACTCTTTACAGTTCTTAATGGGGTTACTAATAAAAATTCTAGCATGGAATGATCTGTCCATGATATTTCTTTTACCGGGGAACAGATTACTTTGGCACAATTGCAGAAAAGTAAATCCAGCATATGTCCCCCTTTATGAGTAGGTCCTTGATTTTGTAATTCTAGACCTAGGTTAGAAAGGTCTGTAATCAAGGCAGTGGAATCAGAGAGTGTTGGTAGATCAACATGTGTGTTAAAATCACCCAAAAGAAGAAAGTCTTCTTTGGAGTTAATGTGAGGGGCTAAAATTTCCTGGAGTGTAAGTGCAAATTTCTGGTTGGGTCCTGGGGGTCGATAGACCAAAGCACCTTTCCAGGTTATGTGATTAGTGAGAGAAATTTTAAAAATCATTATTTCTAGCTGCGGGTGCATATGTTGTTCACTAATAGTAACTCTTATACAATCTTTATGTATGATTGCAAGACCACCTCCAGTTTTTATTTCTCTATCTAGATGTTTGATTTTGTACCCAGAGGGGATCCCCATTGCTATGGCAGTAACTGTGTGAGGTTTTAGCCATGTTTGAACAAGAAAACAGATATCTGGCTGCATAGTATGGATTAAATCCCAAACCTCATGTTGGTGTTTGGGTAGTGATCGCACATTTAAAAGGAAGCTCCTAAGGCCCAGTGAGGGAGTTTTAGGGTCTGAGGGAGGTATGCTGTTTTTAGAAAGACGCCAACATTGTAGACAAGAGAAACCTCCCTCTACACGGTGCCATGGAATTTTAGTACTACATAGCATAGATGGTCTGAGGGTCAGTAGCGTTTGGGCCGAATAGGTGATTACCCGTGTATCCTTACCGGTAGAGGCTCGTTGAGCAGTGACAAAGTCCATCGCCCCTCGCCCCGTCCTATCGCGAAACATTTGTTTACGAATGTCTCTAAACTGATTCTGCCTTCTATTCCTATACATATTATTCTCTCCTGCTCCAGTTGTAGAATTCTTTGAGGTTCTCTCCTTCCTTTTCAAATTTACTCTCTCATTCTCTTTTTCTACATGCTGTCTATTATTTTTTTGGGATGTACACATGATACGTAAGAAAGACTTAGTTTTCATACCAGGAGCTTTGTTCCTGTTTTCTGAAGTATTTGTTGTGGAAGAGTGCTGTAATTCCGTTGCTCTTTTTGTTTTTTGGCAGTTATCCTCTTTTCTTCGCCTTTCCCTTGAAGGCATTTTTTCTTACTCTTGAAATCTTGATTTCAATCTGTGTTAAAGAAAAAAATAGCACATTATAGATCACTATTACCAAACAACAAAGCAATGACAAAAACCAAACGGTCTATTCAGGGTTACAGATCAAGTCAGGATTCTCCAGGGGTGCAGAAGAGATGAGGCCTGTATTGAAGAGTGTAGTGGAAGACAGCTCTGTCCACAGGTACAAAGAAGATGAGACCCGTGTCTAAGAGTCCAGTAGGGGATAGACTTCATGAATTCTTGTCCACTGCACTCTTATACAAAGGCTTCACCACCTATGCTTCCCAGGAAATGCCTCTCCCCCACTACAGTCTTGAACATACACCTCACCTCCTCTGTCCCTCTGGACATGCCTCACCTCATCTCCACAATCTACTTCCTAATCTCAGGTAAAACAGGTGACATGATTGTGAAAAGATTAAAAAAATGTATGTAATCATGCACACACAATTTATTCTTTCTCAAAACTGTAAAACACATTAATTTGCTCTATAAATGTTTCAGTAGTGTAATGAAAAGCTTATACATTTCACCTTTTCTCTGTTTTTCAAATTTTATTGTAAAAAAAGATTATGAGGCCTAAGCATGACTGCTCATGTGATGAAACCTGTCCAGGGGAGCACAAAACGTGAGACTTCTGTCCAAGAGTGCAGTGGACAGGACTAAACTGGAGTAGTGTGCAAAAAAAAGATGAGCCTCATTTATAAAACCCTACGTCAGTTTTGCACTACTGATGCGTCATTTTTTGTGACGCATTGCCGACATAAAACATGTGCCTTGTGGCACCATATTTAATAAGTGACGCATGTAGGTAGATGCGTCATTTTTTAAACCTCTGCGCCACATTATACCTCTGTCAGGTGTAATGTACACAGAGGGGTCATTTCTCCGCAAAAAGCCTCGTAATAGTGACGCAGTGAAATCTATGAGATTACACTGCGTCAATTTTAGGACACTGTATCATCAAAATATTGCACCTGCCTCACAGCAGGCATAAGACTGAAGCAAACACTTTCACAAGCGGCTTTCCCCATGTGATAGGATTCTGACACCTAAGCAACAGTGCAGATGAGATGATCCCTGTCCAGGGGAGCACAAAAGATGAGGCTTGTGTCCAAGAGTGCAGTAGACAGGACTAAACTGGAGTAGTGTTCAAAAAAAGATGAACCTCATTTATGTGGCCCTGCGTCAGTTTTGCACTGCTGATGCGTCACTTTTTGTGACGCATCGGCGGCATAAAACATGTACCTTTTTGCGCCATATTTAAAAAGTGACGCATGTAGGTAGATGCGTCACTTTTTAAACCTCTGCGCCACAATATACCTCTGTCAGGTGTAATGTACACAGAGGGGGCATTCCCCCGCAAAAAGCCTCGTAATAGTGACACAGTGAAATCTATGACATTTCACTGCGTCACTTTTAGGACACTGTTACATCAAAATCTTGCACCTGCCTCACAGCAGGCATAAGACTGAAGCAAACGCTTTCACATGGGGCTTTCCCTATGTGATAGGATTCTGACACCTAAGCAGCAGTGCAGATGAGATGAACCCTGTCCAGGGGAGCACAAAAGGTAAGGCTTGTGTCCAAGAGTGTAGTGGACAGGACTAAACTGGAGTAGTGTGCAAAAAAAGATGAACCTCATTTATGAAGCCCTGCGTTAGTTTTACACTGCTGATGCGTCACTTTTTGTGACGCATCGGCAGCATAAAACATGTATCTTTTTGCGCCATATTTAAAAAGTGACGCATGTAGGTAGATGCGTCACTTTTTAAACCTCTGCGCCACAATATACCTCTGTCAGGTGTAATGTACACAGAGAGGGTGCATTCCCCCGCAAAAAGCCTCGTAATAGTGACGCAGTGAAATCTATGAGATTTCACTGCATCACTTTTAGGACACTATTACATCAAAATATTGCACCTGCCTCACAGCAGGCATAAGACTGAAGCAAACGCTTTCACATGAAGCTTTCCCCATGTGATAGGATTCTGACACCTAAGCAGCAGTGCAGATGAGATGAACCCTGTCCAGGGGAGCACAAAAGGTGAGGCTTGTGTCCAAGAGTGCAGTAGACAGAACTAAACTGGCCTTGTTGCACCATATTTAAAAAGTGAAGCATGTAGGTAGATGCGTCACTTTTTAAACCTCTGCGCCACATTATACCTTTATCAGGTGTAATGCACACATAGGGGTCATTTCTCCGCAGAAAGCCTCGTAATAGTGACGCAGTGAAAGCAATGAGATTTCACTATGTCACTTTTAGAACAGTGTTACGTCAAAATATTGCGCCTGCTTCAGAGCAGACATAAGACTGAGGCAAACGCTTCCACATGAAGCTTTCCCCATGTGAAAGGATGCATTGCTGGAGTTCAAGCATTCCATTTCAGTACTGAAAACTCACAATTTTTCAAAATACATTTCCTCTCTCTTGCAAACAATCCTACCGCATGTCCAAGGCTGTAAATAAGCTGAGGCTTGTCTAAGCATGCCAATTAGTTGTAGTCTATTCAGGGTTACAGATGAGGTAAGGATTGTCTAGGGGTGCACAAGAGGTATGGCCTCTATTGAAGAGTGTAGTAGAAGAGAGATCTGTCCACGGGTGCAAATAATTTGACACCTGTGTCTAAGAGTGCAGTGGGGGATAGGCTTCATGAAGCCTAGTCCACTGCACTCTTAGACACAGGTCTCACCACCTACGCTCTCCAAGAAAAGCCTCTCTCCCACTACAGTCTTGAACACAGGCCTCACCTCCTCTGTCCCTCTGGACATTCCTCACCTCATCTGCACAATCTACTTCCTAATCTGAGGAAACACAGCTGACATGATTGTGAAGAGGTCAAATTTTTTTATGTAATCATTCACACACTATTTATTCTTTCTCAAAAATATAAAACACATTATTTTGCCTCAAAAATATTTCAGTAGTGTAATGAAAAGCTTATACATATCACCTATTCTCTGTTTTTCCAATCTTATTCTAAAAAAAGATTATGAGGCCTAACCAGGAGTGCAGATGTAATGAAGTCTGTACAGGGGAGCACAAAAGGTGAGGCTTCTGTCCAACAGTGCAGTGGACAGGACTAAACTGGAGTACTGCACAAAAAAAAGATGAACCTCATTTATAAAGCCCTGCATCAGTTTTCCACTGCTGATGCGTCACTTTTTGTGACGCATCGGCGGCATAAAACATGTGCCTTGTTGCGCCATATTTAAAAAGTGACGAATGTAGGTAGATGCGTCACTTTTTAAACCTCTGCGCCACATTATACCTTTATCAGGTGTAATGCACACATAGGGGTCATTTCTCCGCAGAAAGCCTCGTAATAGTGACGCAGTGAAAGCAATGAGATTTCACTATGTCACTTTTAGAACAGTGTTACGTCAAAATATTGCGCCTGCTTCAGAGCAGACATAAGACTGAGGCAAACGCTTCCACATGAAGCTTTCCCCATGTGAAAGGATGCATTGCTGGAGTTCAAGCATTCCATTTCAGTACTGAAAACTCACAATTTTTCAAAATACATTTCCTCTCTCTTGCAAACAATCCTACCGCATGTCCAAGGCTGTAAATAAGCTGAGGCTTGTCTAAGCATGCCAATTAGTTGTAGTCTATTCAGGGTTACAGATGAGGTAAGGATTGTCTAGGGGTGCACAAGAGGTATGGCCTCTATTGAAGAGTGTAGTAGAAGAGAGATCTGTCCACGGGTGCAAATAATTTGACACCTGTGTCTAAGAGTGCAGTGGGGGATAGGCTTCATGAAGCCTAGTCCACTGCACTCTTAGACACAGGTCTCACCACCTACGCTCTCCAAGAAAAGCCTCTCTCCCACTACAGTCTTGAACACAGGCCTCACCTCCTCTGTCCCTCTGGACATTCCTCACCTCATCTGCACAATCTACTTCCTAATCTGAGGAAACACAGCTGACATGATTGTGAAGAGGTCAAATTTTTTTATGTAATCATTCACACACTATTTATTCTTTCTCAAAAATATAAAACACATTATTTTGCCTCAAAAATATTTCAGTAGTGTAATGAAAAGCTTATACATATCACCTATTCTCTGTTTTTCCAATCTTATTCTAAAAAAAGATTATGAGGCCTAACCAGGAGTGCAGATGTAATGAAGTCTGTACAGGGGAGCACAAAAGGTGAGGCTTCTGTCCAACAGTGCAGTGGACAGGACTAAACTGGAGTACTGCACAAAAAAAAGATGAACCTCATTTATAAAGCCCTGCATCAGTTTTCCACTGCTGATGCGTCACTTTTTGTGACGCATCGGCGGCATAAAACATGTGCCTTGTTGCGCCATATTTAAAAAGTGACGAATGTAGGTAGATGCGTCACTTTTTAAACCTCTGCGCCACATTATACCTCTGTCAGGTGTAATGTACACAGAGGGGGCATTCCTCCGCAAAAAGCCTCGTAATAGTGACGCAGTGAAATCTATGAGATATCACTGCGTCACTTTTAGGACACTGTTACGTCAAAATCTTGCACCAGCCTCACATGAGGCATAAGACTGAGGCAAAGGCTTTCACATGGGGCTTTCCCCATGTGAAAGAATGCATTGCTGGAGTTGCTTCCTAATCTGAGGTAACACAGGTGACATGATTGTGAGAGCTTCAAATTATTTTATTTAATCATGCACACACTTTTTATTCTTTCTCAAAAATGTATACGCTATTATTTTTCCCCCAAAATCGATTTTTCAATAACATTTTAAAACCACAGTGCAGGTCCTATGTACAATCATTCCATTTCAGTACTAAAAAGTCACTATTTTACAAAATACATTTCCTATCTCTTGCAAACATTCCTACCAAGCATTTCCCATAAAAATGAAACAACCCAACAGCAAAGAAACTCAGTCTGCTTCCCAATCTGAGGTAAAACAGATAACATGTTTGTAAAAGATTCAAATATTTTTATGTAATTAAGCACACACTATTTATTCCTTCTTAAAAATGTTAAAACCATGGATTTGCACTAAAATCGTTTTTCAATTACCATTTTAGGAACAGAACACAGGTCCTATGTACAACCATTCATTTTCACTACTGAAACCCATTGATTTGCACTAAAATCGTTTTTCAATTACCATTTTAGGAACAGAACACAGGTCCTATGTACAAGGATTCATTTTTACTACTGAAACCCATTGATTTGCACTAAAATCGTTTTTCAATTACCATTTTAGGAACAGAACACAGGTCCTATGTACAACCATTCAACTTCACTACTGAAACATCACTATTTCACAAAATACAAATCCTCTATTTTACAACTATAGAAACCATGCATTTTCAAAAAGCATCAAACAAACCAACACCAAAGAAAATCAATGTGCTTCTTAATCTGAACTCTCTATCCAAATGAATCATAACTCAACTTTACAAATGCTTTAGGAGATTCAGAACAGTGTCAGATACACACACCAATATTTCTTTAGCAGAGCAAAAGGTATGTTCTCCAAGCACTGCAACCATTAGTGGCACAGAAAACCTCTAATTCTACACACATATTGCTCATGGTAACCAATCAAAACTCTTCCCTCTGTATTTTCAAACCAACACCCTCCCCCCCCCCTCAACCCTTTCTACCTGTTACCATAGCAACTCCCTCCTCACTGAGCTCTCAGGTTTAAAAGTTTATTCTACAATGTTGCAAATCAGCAAGGATGTTTGACCTGTGAATACACCAGCTTATCTAGTGCAATGTTTCTTCAAATGATTTTTTTTTAACCATTCAAATTACTTCTTACACAGAACACAACCATGCACCCTAACTTTCAGTTTTCAACTATCTCAATCTACCAATCATTGCTTGTGATTCAAGAGCACTGAAAGTCTACATTTTTTTTTGCAAACTCCTATTGTTCCAACTGCCATTTCTTTCCCACACTTCATCTGACTGCACCAGAATCTCCTCTCACCGTGTATTCTGTCTGGATTATTGGACATAGCTATATCCACTGGGCTCAAAGGTATGCAGCTACCAGAAATTTTCACAACCTTGACTTATCAAATGTGAACATCAAATGGATTGGCCAGAGAGGATTAAGATGTCACCAATTGATTCCATTGGTGAAAACCTTTTTGCATTTGCCACACCCTGACCTCTTAATTGTGCACTGTGGAGGAAATGACTTGGGCACTTTGACTGGGGTAGGTCTGGAAATGCTTTTAAAGGACACCTTTGATCATTTTGTGGCACTTTTTCCACAAACTGCCTTGGTATATTCTAATATATGCCAAAGACAAAAATGGAAATGGTCCAACCAATTTTGTCCACAATTTGAGAAAGAACGGAAACATGTGAATAAATCTGTTTCTGCTTACATGAGAGACTATAGAATGGGTTCAATATACAACAATAACTTGCGTTACAACATGCAAGATATTTACAGAGAAGATGGTGTGCACTTCTCAGATGAGGGGAATAGAATATTCCTCCTGAATTTAAGACTGTGCATTGGTACCTACTTATAGGTACCTAAATCAGCCACAGAACCCAAAAGCTCTTTTCAGGGCTACCCTACCTGTGATCACTCCAAAGGATTATCTTTTTCTAACTTTTTTCACTATTTTACACCATAGTACGCTCCCCGGTAGGCTCCCTGGTGCGCGTACCGGGCGCTCCCCCCGCGAAAAATTTAAATAATATATCTTTTTTTTGGCCTATATGGGCCTCCTAAGACCCCCTCAGAAAATGTAGTGGGTCACGGGGTGCCTACCGTGCCCCCTTATACCCATTCCCAATGTTGTTTGTCCTCCATTTTCTGTCTCAAATCTACCGAAACACAAAATGGAGGACTCCCGTTGCGCTTACCGGTACGCGTACCGGGGCGCTCACCGGTAAGCGCTCCCAAAAAATTAAAAAGTTAATTTACATAAAAACCTCTGTAGAGAAGTTCACCAAATATAGAATAGGCAATACTACATACCAGTCCCTACCATTTTCCCAAATTTGGTGGAATTCCATTGAGCCATTTGAGCTGTAGCACTTTCTAAATATCCTGAGGTAAATTACATGACAAAAACACATCTGAAGTGTTAGAATTCACAACCAATTAAAATGTTACTTTCATTCTTTATTTTTGTTTCCTGATATTTGATTGGTTATGTACATGAATATAAATGAAAAATGAGAGGGAAACACGGCCATTTTGACTACAACTACCTGAGGTACATCTCAAAAGGATTTTCACATTTTTTCTTCTTCACCTCTGTAAAGTAAGTTGATAATTTGTAAGGGGAACTTTAAGTTAATTTGTAAAAAAGTTTTTTGATCTTTATTTACTGTCCCCCTGCTATAGGTATAGATACAGATAGGCTCCTCTGTTATATTTATTGATTGACTTAGACTTCTCTGCTATAATTATGAATTTACTTACACTTCTTCACAGGCACTTTGTTATATTTCTACTTGCTGCCTGTTACCATACACTACCCAAAGTGGAAGGGGAGCAAGAAAATGTCAATATTTCCTTCGAGAATACATCTGAGGAGATTCTAAATGAAGATTTTTGGGATGAAGATTTTATGGATCAGTCTTTGGATGAACAATTTATTGAATGTTTACAAGACATAGAAACATGCATGTTTGAGGAGATTCCAGATGATGTAATGCTGGAAGTTTTATTGAACTATGAAAATTCTGACCAATACATTTTTATTTAATAATTAAAAATTGTTTGAGACATTATTCATTTGTATATCTAATTCATGAAGTACTACCAAAATAATTATGTTTATATTATAGTATAAAGTGAAACTTACAGTATACTATGAAATTTTAAAACATCATAAGGGAGCAGAGTAGACTACCCATGATCCCGTAGGTCTTCTCAGGGAGTACTTAAAGCATCTGTTTCTGCTTTCCTGACAGACTATGGTATGGATTCCATATACCACAATAACTTCTATTACAACATGCTAGATATCTACATAAAAAAAGGTGTACATTAAATTTAAAACTCTACATTGGTACCTACATGTTGGTACTTAAAACACCCAAACAACACAACAACTCTATGCAGAGCTACCCTACCTCTAATCACTTTGAATTATTATTTTCCTGTTTCACTTGGTTTCCCCCATGGTACGCTCCCCGGTACGCTTCCCGGTGCGCGTACCGGGCGCTCCCCCCGCGGGACCCTTTTATGGCCACCACATAAACCTAGGGGTTAAGGGGGGTCTACCCTGCCCCCTTTTGGTTATTTCCCCCTTTGTTTTTGCCACCTCTTGTGTCTCGATCCTACCGAGGCACAAGATGGCGGCCGCTCTGGACTGTTTCGAATGTTTACAGACAACGGAGAGCCAATCAGCTTTCCGTGCGCAACTCGCGTGGCGCGCCCGGAGCGCTCCCCGGTACGAATACCGGGGCGTGCTTATAGATATATACATTTTTTTTAACCTAAATTACTCAAAATCCTCTGGAGCACATATCTTGAGACATAGCAAAGGCACACCGGGCTACCAGTCCCTACAATTTTGCGAAGTTTGGTGAAAATCCATTCAGCCGTTCGAGCTAAAAGTGCGACCGACCGCCCTATAAAAATTAACATGGGAAAAACACGTTTTGGGACCCCCCTTTTATCTCGGCCCCCGCTTGACGAATCCCCCCCAAACTTTTAGGGAAGGAGTGGAGAGCCGCGAGGCAAAGTTGCTGAAAGATTCAGGCTGATTCCTCAACCGGCGCAAAAGTTATTCCAAATAGAATGTTGCGATTTCCCTATGGAAATCAATCCAAACTGTAACTACCTACTGGCGACCGCCAATAGGTAATATATATATATATATATATATATATTTATATATATATATATATATATATATATATATCTCTGTCCAAAGTGATCCTTCGACTCCGTGCACTCAGCTGTGGGTGCTCTGCAAAGGGGTCGGATCCTTACCCAATCCATGTAATTTTTCACCAAGAATGCGGCACTCAGGGTTTAAAGTTTAGCAACATACGTTTATTTTTACTTCTCCAGCTCGGACCAACGCGTTTCAGCCTAACACAGGCTTTGTTCACAGTAAGTGAGCTTTTTTCTATGTTTACTATTTATCCCATTTGGCAGTTAGGGTGCATTATGGGACTAGTAGTTTCCATTATACAAATATGCAATTTTCACAATTTTAACATGCAATGTGTAAATAATATTATATATTATTTCATATAATGATATTGTGGTGCTGTCGCGCTACATTTTACGCGCCAAGGTGTTTAAAGATAACGTTTCTCGCATATGAGACAATAGCGGTATAGTACCCAGTGTCTCTTTCGCGAGTGCATAGTTCGTGTGATTCACTTTTGTTACGCAACAGAATAAGGAAAAAAGGTGGGGGCTTTCATCATTTGGAAAAAAAAATGTCCTGGACCAATGAAAAGTGTTATTTTCAAGTCACATGGTCAGGCTTTCATCATTTGGAAACCAAAACTGATCTGAACCAATGAAAAGTGTTATTTTCAGGTCACATGACCCGACGCGCTTACGATACGCGCCACGGTGCGCGCCCGTCGTCGCACCCCGGGCACGCCCGTCGTTGCGCCCTGAGGCGCACCTGGCGGCACTTATGTTGCACGATCGTATGCGCTCGGGTGCTTCCGGGTGCGCTTACGCAGTGCGTCATATGACGCATCACGCGGCTACGCAATACGTCACGATGTTGTTTTGGTTCGCGGCAATAGCGCTAACGGGACGCTCACCGGTACACGCAACAGGGCACGCCGTAACACTGCGCTCACCGGTGAGCACATCGGTACGCGCCCCGGGGCAAAAAAATTAAAATAAATAAACATAAAAAAATACTATTACATAATTATACAATATAAAATTCGTTATAAAAAATATTACTTTTCATACCTATAGAGATTTGCTATTAAAAAACCTTTGAAATTCAATGAAAAAACCATAGGTTTCACACCAGTTATAGTTAGGAATCAGCATTTAAAAAAACCTATTAAATTCACTGAAAAAACCATAGGTTTCACACCAGTTATAGTTAGCTGGAAATTTTACTCGCATAAAACGATTGAAATTCCCACGTTATAGTTAGTTGGACTCACTATAACTTGCGCGTGTAATGCATTGCTGATGACGTCACATATTACATCACTCATGACATGGTCAATGACATCACTCATGACATCACTGATGACACCATCCCTGTGACAGAGTGACAAACCTCCTTTCACTGTAATGTAACCCTTGAACACATATTCAAAAATAGAAACTAAAATTTTCAAAAAAATGGAGATACCCATAACAGTTACAACAACCAATTCAGTAATTCCACCATCTATATACACATCCACTTATTCACCAACAGTTCTATGTAGTCACTCATACATATACTCACTCATCATATGTAGTGATACACCTATACATCCTGTTACACACCGACAGTCATCCAAAAGTTACTCACACACATACTCACACATGCAAATAAACTATTGAACATCCATTTATTTGCATATAGAGCTATACACACACTACCACCTTACTTCTATGGAAATTTACACATATTTATTCTCTTAAACAATCACTTATAGAAACACATACTTATTTAAACAGGAACTCTTACAATCTCTTACTCTCACCTATACTCACTTATATACATCAATATTCACATATACTAGATGAAAACATATGTAGTTACTGATAAAGACACTAGTGAAACAGTCATTCACTCACTAACATACACATATACACACTCATCCACCCATACAGTCCTGCACATATGCTGTCTTCAAAACACATACAAACAGAGAGTCAGTCACTCATGCATCTATGTGCTAAGTAATACCCCCACCAAACCATATAGACTCATACTGATATTAAAAAACACCTAATAACCCATATACATACACATGTAGCTACTCACCAACCCATGCAGCCACTTATACACAAAGTGAAACACTAATACATATATTTAAATATTTTAACATTACTCACTAATATTTATTTTTCAGAAAGACACACATTCTCTGGATGGTGTCATGAGTGATGTCACTGACCATGTCATGAGTGATGTAATATGTGACGTCATCAGCAGTGCATTACACGCGCAAGTTATAGTGAGTCCAACTAACTATAACGTGGGAATTTCAATAGTTTTATGCGAGTAAAATTTCCAGCTAACTATAACTGGTGTGAAACCTATGGTTTTTTCAGTGAATATATATATATATATATATATATATATATATATATATATATATATATATATATATTCCAAACAAAGTTCGCTGCCGTCGGGGGCCCCCGACCCTGCAGGGCGTTTATGGCTTACAGCGGGAGACAGCGCTTCCCGCCCTTAACATCCAACAAACAAATGCGCCATAACACTGGTTCTGGAAACAACTGGCCTTTATTGAAATTCACTCAGGCTGCAGCGAAAGTGGAGCACCTGACGCGTTTCAGCGAATAGCTTTCCTCAGAGGTACACCACGTGTGCAGTGTCCCAGAATTCGTTGGTAAGTACCTGCCGGACTGCTACCATACTTCATGTCCCATAATGCATCAGGAGTTGGAATGGAGTACTTGTATGCAGTCCAAAGTGTTGTTAGATTCCACCCCAAACTCCGACTAGTTGTAAAGGTGAGTATGGTTGCTGGCAATCTCTGGTGCACACATGAGCGCAGCAATAGCCAAATGTCAAAATAACGCCAGATCCAAAACCTGCTCCAGGGAGGAATCATCCCCCTCGTGTCGCTCCCTTTCTCATCACCACCGCAAAAATCGCCGGCACATCCTCAGGCTTGCAGTGGGTCAAGCGGGTCATGCCCCCCATTTAATATTCCAAACAAAGTTCGCTGCCGTCGGGGGCCCCCGACCCTGCAGGGCGTTTATGGCTTACAGCGGGAGACAGCGCTTCCCGCCCTTAACATCCAACAAACAAATGCGCCATAACACTGGTTCTGGAAACAACTGGCCTTTATTGAAATTCATGCAGGCTGCAGCGAAAGTGGAGCACCTGACGCGTTTCAGCGAATAGCTTTCCTCAGAGGTACACCACGTGTGCAGTGTCCCAGAATTCGTTGGTAAGTACCTGCCGGACTGCTACCATACTTCATGTCCCATAATGCATCAGGAGTTGGAATGGAGTACTTGTATGCAGTCCAAAGTGTTGTTAGATTCCACCACAAACTCCGACTAGTTGTAAAGGTGAGTATGGTTGGTGGCAATCTCTGGTGCACACATGAGCGCAGCAATAGCCAAATGTCAAAATAACGCCAGATCCAAAACCTGCTCCAGGGAGGAATCATCCCCCTCGTGTCGCTCCCTTTCTCATCACCACCGCAAAAATCGCCGGCACATCCTCAGGCTTGCAGTGGGTCGAGCGGGTCATGCCCCCCATTTAATATTCCAAACAAAGTTCGCTGCCGTCCGGGGCCCCCGACCCTGCAGGGCGTTTATGGCTTACAGCGGGAGACAGCGCTTCCCGCCCTTAACATCCAACAAACAAATGCACCATAACACTGGTTCTGGAAACAACTGGCCTTTATTGAAATTCACGCAGGCTGCAGCGAAAGTGGAGCACCTGACGCGTTTCAGCGAATAGCTTTCCTCAGAGGTACACCACGTGTGCAGTGTCCCAGAATTCGTTGGTAAGTACCTGCCGGACTGCTACCATACTTCATGTCCCATAATGCATCAGGAGTTGGAATGGAGTACTTGTATGCAGTCCAAAGTGTTGTTAGATTCCACCCCAAACTCCGACTAGTTGTAAAGGTGAGTATGGTTGCTGGCAATCTCTGGTGCACACATGAGCGCAGCAATCGCCAAATGTCAAAATAACGCCAGATCCAAAACCTGCTCCAGGGAGGAATCATCCCCCTCGTGTCGCTCCCTTTCTCATCACCACCGCAAAAATCGCCGGCACATCCTCAGGCTTGCAGTGGGTCGAGCGGGTCATGCCCCCCATTTAATATTCCAAACAAAGTTCGCTGCCGTCGGGGGCCCCCGACCCTGCAGGGCGTTTATGGCTCACAGCGGGAGACAGCGCTTCCCGCCCTTAACATCCAACAAACAAATGCGCCATAACACTGGTATATAAATATCTATATATATATATAGATATATATAGATATATATATATATATATATATATATATATATATATATATATCTATATATATATATAGATATATATATATATATATATCAAAGGTTACAGGGATGTTATAGTTAGGTAATAACATTTGAAGTCTCTTACAAATTCACTGAAAAAACAAAGTTTACTGGAACGTTTTAGTTAGGCGCAGATTTTCTCATACAAAACCAGTGAAATTCTGCAGTTAAAGTTACTTGAGCTAACAATATATAGAGACATATAGATCTATATAGATATAGATATATACTATTGTGCAGGATTTGACTGCATTGTGATCCCTGTCCAACAGTATGAATGGGTTTCCCAGAAACCAGGTTGATCTCTGAGCATGGTGTGTCAGATACTCTTGTGACTCTGTTTGCTGAATGACATGTTGGACACTAGTGTGACAAATGCAGCAGTATCTTTTAGGAAAATTCAGATCAACAACAAAAAGTGACATGAATGACTCCTGCTATCCCATACTACTATATTCCCAGTGCACAGCCTTTAATCTCTTCTTGCTCACCAGTCTAACTGATATACTCAGCACACTCAAGACTATTTCTATGAAGGCACCATCCCTTCGTTGAGCTGTCCTCATACCTCTTATCAACACAGTAAATTGCTCTCTCAGTGAATGTACTTTTCCTGACAATCTCATACTACAACACATTCTTGTAATGCTAAACAAGCCCAACCTAGGTCCAGACAACTTACCAACTACTATCCTATGACTCACATCCGATCTCCCTGCTCACCTAACTGGCCTAAGTACTTAAGAGAGCCATCAACCAGCAGCTCACTGAATTCTCGGGCCAAAACCAACAACTGGACGCCTCACAATCAGTATTTTGGGCCGGCCACAGCATTGAGACCATACTGATTACCACCACAGATGACATCAGAATGTTATGTGATGTTATGTTATGCTATGTTAGCAGGAACTTCTAGAGCGCACGGTCACCACAAAGTTTCATGGCGCTAATCTTGAAAAGTTGCGGCGCAATGGACTATGCGTAGGCTTGCTCAAACAACCAGGTCTTTAACGCCTATCTGAACTCCAACAGGTTGTCGCACATCCTGAGAGCTACTGGTAAGGAGTACCAGAATTTTGGGGCACGGTAGGAGAACCTGCACCCTCCCTGACGTTTGAGTTTAATGGCAGGGGTAGTCAGTAGCTGAAGATGAGCTGACCGTAGGTTGCAAAGTGGGACATGCTTTACAATCATGCAGCTGATGAATTTGGGGCTTCTACAGTGTAATGCCGCAAAGACTAAGCACCCTGTCTTGAAAGCTGCACATTGGGCCATAGGCAGCCAGTGAAGTTTGGATAGCCAAGGTCTGGCAGAATGCCCTTTAGGTTGTTTATAGATTAATCTTACAGCCTGGTTCTGTACTAATTGTAGGCGTTTAAGTAGGAACGGAGGCAGGCCAAGGTAGATGGAATTAGAGAAGTCGAGACATGAGAGAACCAGTGCTATCACAACCTGTATGAGGGCAGAGTGGGTCAGTAAATGGACAATCTTTCTCATTTTACGCAATTGGAGAAAACAAGTGGAGACCACTGCCCCCACTTGTCCTCTAAGCGAGAGATCTGCATTTATAGTGACCCCCAGACTTTACACGGTGGGGGAGGAAGAAGGGGATGATCCCAATTCTGTTGGCCAATAGTGTAGGCCCCAGAAGATCTCACTCTTCCCAGGCAGCACTAATTCCGTCTCGCCCGGGTTGAGTTTAAGATGGTTGAGGTCCATCCAACGCTGAATGTGAAGCATAGTGGCCTGGAATACAAGGTCTACGTCAGGTGAGTCCAAGGTAAAGACCAGATGAAGATCGTCAGCATAATTGAAGGTCATTATCTTTCTATTTTTAAGTGAGTGAATGAGAGGCCTTAGATAGAGATTAAATAAGTTTGGGGACAGGGACGAACCCTGTGGCACCCCACATGTGTTGGCGAGCTATGGGGCAGTAAAAGGGCCAAGTCGCACTGCTTGTTTTTTGCCCTCAAGGAAGGACTTAATCCAGTTGTATGCGGAGCCCTGTATGCCGGCCTGTTCGACACGGTCCATTACAATTTTATGATCGACCGTCTTGAACACGGCCGACAAATACAGGAGCACCAGGGCCTGGGGGACACTCTTGTCCCCGTTTGCTCTCAGGGTGT
This sequence comes from Lissotriton helveticus, assembly GCF_964261635.1. Classification (NCBI taxonomy): domain Eukaryota; kingdom Metazoa; phylum Chordata; class Amphibia; order Caudata; family Salamandridae; genus Lissotriton; species Lissotriton helveticus. The sequence continues at coordinate 462,524,921 of NC_136062.1, forward strand.
CCAATACTGCAAGGATCACTGACTCCGTTGAGTGAGTGGGCCGAAAGCCAGCTTGATGTGGCTCTAGGTATTCTGATTGTTCAAAAAAATTGGACATGCACCTAGCCACATGGGCCTCCAAGATCTTGGCCAAAAAAGGAAGGAGAGAAATGGGTCGATAATTTGAGGGATTCAGGGGGTCAGCCCCTGTTTTTTTTAGTAACAGAACCACAATTGTGTTCTTGAAGGCACTGGGGACCTTACCCTGTGCAAGGGACTCGTTAAGGAAGGGAAGCACACTGTGAGGTAAGGCAGAGAAGGCATCCCTCAGGTCGTGAGGTGGACAGCAGTCTGACAGGGACTGAGGACATATGGCCGGAATCTGAGCCAAAAAGGCTGGATTCGTTGACAGGTTGTCCAGTTGTTCTGTACTCACGGTGGTGGGAATGCTAGCTTTGATGATGGAAATTTTGTCCAGAAAGAAATTATTTGATAACTTTCAGAGCTCTTGGGTGGGTGTCTGACTGGGGAGTGTTCTCTCAGCATTGCAAAGGTTATTGACAATTGTGAAGATTTCCTTCGGCTTATTATGAGCATTTAGTATTCTGGTTGAAAAATAGGCCGCTTTGGTTTCCAGTATGGCTTTTGTATACTCTTTATGAGCCAACGCAAACTGCAGTTTATCTTCAATTGAATATCTACACCTCCATTTTCTCTCTTTTTGACGGAGCTCGAGTTTTTGTTTTTTGAGCTCAATGGTAAACCATTTGTGTGCATCTGAATGGCGAACACGAGAAAATTTAGTGAGTGGAGCATGAGCATTACAAGCCAGCAGTAGCCAGTCCAATATGTTCTCTTCCATAGAGTTAACATCTAGGTTGAAGATGGGTACTGAACTGAACAAAGTTTTAACAAATCCTGATTTATCGAGTGTCCTCCACTTTCTTGTCAAACCTCCAGCTGCCATTGGGGGTTTTAATCTTAAACTTTATTGTAACTGTAAATTTTATTAAATGGTGATCTGACCATATATATGGTGAGATTATGTGCACCGTCAATGTAAGGTTTGAGGACCAAATTTGGTCCAGAATATGTCCGTTTACATGAGTACGGGAGGATAAATGCTGAACCAGATTCAGGTTAGAGAGCGAATCAGAGAGTTCTGGGGCATGTGGCCCGCCAAGGGAGTCATGAAACCAATAGTTTAAGTCACCAAGTAGCAGAACATTGGCATAGTTTGTGACAATGTTGGCCATTTGTTTGCTCAAGGAGAGAGGAAAGGTAGGCATGGCCTGGGGGGGTCGATAAATAAGCACACAGATGAGAGACCCAGTGCTAGTGTCAAGTTTAATAACAATATTCTCTACCTCCGGGAGATCGAGGGTAGTAATAGTGGTAAACTTGTATTTTTTGTGTATAATAGCGTGTACACTGCCACCAGCCTTCCTGCAGGCCGATTAACAGATAAGATATAATAATCCGAAGGGAGTGCCGCTAAGATGTCCGGAGTAGAGTCCTGGGTTAGCCAGGTTTCAGTGACCAGGAGGATGTCTGGGTTTTCTGAAGTAAGTAGCAAAAAAAATCTAGCTGGTGTTTAACCATGGAGCAGGTATTAAAGTAGAGAATGCCCAAGGCAGTATGTTTAGTTCTAGAGGGGCAGAGGGTCGGGGAATGGTGAAAGGTGGTAAAAGGAAGGGCGACATGATGGTGCTGAATTTGGAGGATACCGTTGTCCATGATGCGGTTGTGAGCCACAGAATCAAGGGGGGAACATGGATGAGCTAACAATCTAAGTTCCTTAGAGGAATATTGAATAATTTGGCCATAGTTTGTGGTCCCTGGGTCCGTCAGGGCGTGGACAGGCACCGACGGGCTTGCCTTTCGGCGACCGCTGCGCGCGTCCGCTGCGCCCGTCCGCTGCGCCCGTCCGCTGCGCCCGTCCGCTGCGCTTCCGCACAATGGCGTGCATTTATGCCTGAACCCCGCCTCCGACTCCTCCTCCTTACAGCCAATTGACTAGGCCTAGGGGTGGAGATCTAGCAGAGCTTCAGGTATAGCGGCAATGAGCAAGCAAGCTAAATTTTAAAAGTAAGTTCCCAATTCAATTTGAATTTTAAAAACAATTCTGAGCGCATTTAGACAGTTCTAAGAGTGAAACACTATCAGCAGCGATCAGCGCGGCAACCCAAGACAAATTTGCCGGCTCCCACGCTGCAGCGAGCTTTTGTGCCTGAACCCTGCTTCCGACTCCTCCTCCTTACGGCTAATTGGCTAGTCCTAGGGGTGGAGATCTAGCAGAGCTTCAGGGATAGCGGCAAGGAGCAAGCAAGCTAAATGTTAAAAGTAAGTTCCCAATTCAATTTTAATTTTAAAAACAATTCTGAGCGCATTTAGACAGTTCTAAGAGTGAAACGCTATCAGCAGGATCCGTGTGGCAACACAAAACAAAATTGCCGACTCCCGCGCTGCAGCGAGCTTTTGTGCCTGAACCCCGCCTCTGACTCCTCCTCCTTACGGCCAATTGGCTAGGCCTAGGGGAGGGGATCTAGCAGAACTTCAGGGATAGCGGCAAGGAGCAAGCAAGCTAAGATTTAAAAGTAAGTTCCCAATTCAATTTTAATTTTAAAAGCAATTCTGAGCTCATTTAGAAAGTTCTAAGAGTGAAAAGCTATCAGCAGCGGTCCTCGCGACAACACAAGACAAAAGATAAAATGCTCCTCGAGCATGGAGAAACCATGGTCCTGATCCTCCTTGACCTCTCCATGGCATTCAGTTTCAGTTTTAAAGACTTTATTCGATTAAAAGAATTCAATCATAAAAGCAAACAATACATATGCTACATGATATACAGTCTGATATGGTTATACATAAAAAGAAAATAGTGCAACTCAGTACAGAAGATAAAATAGTTAAAAAATCATACTTTTCCTTGCAGCCACGAAATTCAATATAAACATAGCTGTATGAAAACAGGTATCAGAATCATCAAGAGAAAACAGCATCCTCATTGCCATATTTACCGTTGTAGTTGCCCGTTTAATAAATAATGGTTTTAAATAGGCAACGCGTAGATGTTCATAGAGGTCACACAAAAATAAGAAATGTACAGTACTCTGTTTAGTGACCCCGTCACATGGGCATGGAATAGAGGGGTAGTTTTTCATGACTGGGAACGCAACCAAATGGTGGACAATCCCAAGTCTCAGTCTAGTAAGGACAAAACGATGGGATGGTCTAGTAACAGCCTTTAAATATTCAGAAAAACCAGATGGGTCCCTATTGGAGAGATAATACTGAGGGATGGATAACTGCATGCTAGAGTCTCTACGCACTAGAGCTTCCTTATGTAGATAAGAATGCTTAAGCTCTTTCTTGGAGAAATCAGACAAGCTCTCTTGATCATCTAAGAGATTAAGGTTGAAAAAATCCCTGGCTGTTCTCACAACATAGTTAATCCAGGGGATCAGTGAGCTTTTATCTAGGTGGAGACAATCAGTAATAATACTCCTGGTAAAATTGGTTTCTTTTTTATGCCAGATTCCTCTCCACACCAACAATAGTCTTAAACAAATTAAATCTGACAGAAACTCCAGTCCTAGTTCCTGGTGTACTATCAGATTAGAAGCAGATGTAGGCAGACAAAGCAATCTTTTTAAGAAACAGTTTTCTTCTATCTGCAGATCCCCATGGCGACAGTGCCCCCAGACACCAGATCCGTAGAGCGCAATTGCAACGCATCTACATCGGTATATATGTAACATGTCATATATACGGCGGTCGCCAAGTTTATTAGCAGATTTAAAAACTCCATGAGCACTCTTGGTCATCTTAGCCTGTACATTAGATATTTCCTGCGACCACATACCATTGCTACTAAAAGTAATGCCCAAATAACAAAACTTATTTACAGTTTCTATTTTTTGCCCCTCTATATAGAATGATTTCAGATTCCTAATTTTCTTTCCACAAGACATGATGAACGTTTTAGTATTATAAATTTTCAGTTTTTTGTCCTTGATAAAACCTGCAAACTTGTCCATCAGTTTCTATAGGCCACAGGGGGTTCTCGATAAGAGCACCGAATCGTCGGCGTAGAGGAGGATGGGAACAGCCTGTCCATCCACCAACGGTGCATCAGAATTAACCTGCTTAAGTTCGGAGTCTATGGCATTAATAAACAGGGAAAAAAGAAGGGGCGCAAGGACACAACCTTGCCTAATACCTAGACTCACCCTGATACAATCAGTACATTCCCCTCCTTGGCCATATCTGATGCAGGCTGAAAGTTTAGAGTAAAGTCTGGGCAGGAAATAGACTATCTCTGTTGGGGCCCCTTGTTCTAATAGGGTTGCCCATAGCAGCGCGTGATCGACAAGGTCGAACGCGCTGCTCAAGTCAGCAAAACAGAGAAAAAGTGAGCCCTGCTTGGCACGGGTATACTTCCCTATTAAGAGATATAGGTTTATACATTGTTCTACGGTTCCAAAGCCCTTTCGGAATCCAAATTGGGCCCGCGCAAGAATACCACAGTTCTCGGCCCACTCTTCTAACCTAGCCAGCAGCACCCGGCTCATAGTTTTGAGCAAAGAATCTAAAAGGGAGATAGGGCGGTAATTTTTGGCGTCCGCCCTATCCCCCTTTTTATAAATCGGAATAATTACCGATTCACCCCAACTAGGCGGAGTGCTTTCTGTAACAGACGCATTAAAGACCCTAGTCAAGACGGGGCCCCACAGTGATGTATCTGCTTTAAAAAGGTCGATGGGGACCCCATCGGGACCAGGGGCCTTAGCTCCTTTGCTAGATCTATTAGCAAGGTCTACCTCCGATACTGTAATACATAGAGGGACTGTTGGCCATGGGTCCGCCTCCGCCATGTGTGGAACCACCCCTCTCTGTGGATCAAAGATACTAGAAAAGTGAGTAACCCAACTGTCCTCACTAACATGAGCAGTGAGGACCGGGGTATCATCACTTTTGAGAAAAGGACAGTTAACCGTTTCCCAAAAGAGTTTACTGTCCGATAATTCCACAGCCTTAGTCAGATTACCCCATGCCTCTTCCGGCAGTTCCAGTTTTCGACGTTTTAAGTGCCCCTTGTAAGTTGCCCTAAGGGTTATAATACTCAGCTTGTCCCTAGGTCTACAAGATAGGGCCATCTTAAGCATCTGTAGTGACTTAGTACATTGTGAATCGAACCAACCCCTCATTGGTTTATGATTAATATATTTGGTAGTCGTCAGGGCATTTACAACTATCTTATTGATCTTATCAAAACTAGTTAAAATACCACAAGAGTCTATATCATCACCTAGACAGATTTGCAAATCGGGTAAGCATGCTACAACAATTTTAGTCAACAGTTTTTCCGAATTGTCACCATTCCATTTTATCCTATGACCATTTGGTCTACAGGGAGAAATGTTAGCGACGACAGGTTGAACTACAGATGTTCTATTAACCCATACATGCAATGTTACAGAAACACAATTATGGTTGCTGATCGCTAGGTCCAATACAACCGGTGCATCACAGAACATGCGAGTATCATCTGATACCAGGAGATGGTCAATGACTGTGGCCGCATTCCTCCCAGTGAAGGTGGGGACGGGATTACCGTCACCATCACCTAGAGGTTGCAGCACGACTAGGTCAAATTTAGCAAGGGCGGTATTCAGAGATTCTCCATAGGAGCTATTCTTAAAATGAAAATGCTCATCTCCTCTGTCATCACATACCCCACACACCTTGGTCAATGATAAGGGACATAAAGGCATATTAAAATCACCACCCCACAGAAATACAAAATTAACATGGCTAGCCCGAACAATCCCCTCCAAGGTCTTGACGACCTCGCACACCGCGGACATTCGCATAGAGTCAGGCAAATTGTTATAAAAATTGATCAGTAAGACATTACGATCATTCTTGTGTCTCAACCACAGCAATTGGGCATAACATCCAATCATAGCGTATCTTATAACTTGCACAGGGAGGTTAACAGAGAGCAAAATAAGTAAACCCCCTTTGGCTCTACCCATATTCGAGCCTTGAGCTGGGAGATTATAAGCGACATAGCCATTGTAGGTGATGTCGTCTACACTCCAGGGTTCCTGCAAGCATAGGATATCGTGAGATTCCAGAGTCTCTTTCCAGCCCAGGATACCTGATTTGTTGTTCCAACCGGCAATATTCCAACTTGCTAACTTATACCCTCGTCTGTCATTGTGTGACCATACCATATGTAAGATGTCCCCATCCGGGGATGGAGCATCTACTGCCACAATATTTACCCGAGTGGTGGATGGATAACTACATCCTTGCTGGTGGGGTGGAACTGTATTGATGGTATTACCTTGTTCTACATACTCACACAGTACTAGATCTTCCCTGCCACTACATTCATGATCCTCACTCATGTTAGATACTATGCAATCCGGCAATTTTGGGGTATCCCAGTATCTTTCTTCTACTCCCTCTATTACCTTGGGGTTTCTGTCTCCCTGATCGAGAGGGTTCCAAGGGGTAACATTAGGAGCTTGAGGGGTATGAGCTAAGTTCTCCCCGGGTTACCCACCGGATATCTCCTCTCGTTTCTCCCTCCATGATGGTCAATCTACCATTTCTAGACAACTGTATCTATTCATCAATGGGATGTTACTCCATCCATCCCAGGGAGGGAACTCTCTGGGACTGTTCCTAGGAAAATTACCTCCCCGTGCTTCCCAGGCTGGGCCCCGAGAACGGGGGCCCATTGTGTGCCAGATTCCCTCACAAGGCGGTTTATTACAGTTTCTAGAGGGATAGAAAGAGGAAAGATGTTGCGTACCTATGCCATTATTTATGTCAGATTGGCCCCATGAGCAAATGTAGTCAACCGTTCGAGGGTCTTCAAAATTGACAATGACACAATCTCCTTGAATTGATTTTCTTCCGTGCCCCACCCAGGTGGCCCTATGGACCGTAAGAATCTTACTTGACCAGATAGGGGGTAGTGGTCGATTCAAGTTTAACCAGTGTTGGACTTTATTATTTAAAGACCAACTAGATTCTATGGCTGAGTCGGCCAGTTCTGGTACTCCGGTCATCACAACCACATAGGGGCTAGCCTCGGGGGGCAAGTTAACGGGATATCTATTGTTAGTTGGTTCCCTATCCCAGTTCCTGTTGGCATTTAAGTCAGAAAACTTAGGAGTCTTATTACATTGTGCCTGATTTATCTGTGGTGTTGGTTTAGGGGAACATTCTACAGTCTTGTTGTTATGTACCTGGATAGACTGTGGAGTTGTGTTAGTAAGCTTTTCCACATTATGTCTTTCTTTTACTAACAAAGGTGTCGGCTTGGCAGTTGGCCCTGGGGGTGCTAATTTTTTAACTGGTTGTACAGATGGTTTAATGTAGGTCTGCTTGTTCTGTCCATGATTAGTTTTTTTTTATGTAAGCTGTCAAATCTGTCAACTGTTTTTCAATTAATAGTAATCTCGCTTCTAATGGGGTAAAGTATGAATCAAAGAGATCCCGCATAGTTTTTAATATTATACCATCTACCTCATTTACCACTCTACCCTCTATAGAGTTAACCAATTTATCCTGCAGAGTGGGGCATGGGGTCTCTTCTAAGACTAGATTTTGGGGCATCGTGCGCCTACCTCCCTCTCCTCTCTGTTCAGTGTAATCTTGTTTCTCTGATGTCATTTGGGGTGACTCTCTAGTTTGTTGGGCTTTGGGTTTGTTTGGTTTTCCCTTTTTTTCCGCACTGCACCCTCCCTCTTACCCCTCAGCTGTTTTGCTTCCTCTGGTGTAATTTGGGTAGCTAAATCGGGGGTTTTTTCCAAATCCGTGCTTAGCTGGGAGTCGGATAGTACATGCGAAGCCGATAAATCTACTGTGTTTGGGAGGGTATGGATATCAGCACGGACTTCCACCAAGCCATGATCACTTACGCGCTCTGGTGTTTTGGCGGTTGCCAGAAGTCCCAAGGAAGATCTTTTGGCATTGGCCAGGGCTAAATCCTGTGACACTCTTCGCTCCATAATAGAAATACCTTGATCTATAAAACTGTTTGCCCTGATGATAAAACTATCCAGTGGACCTATCAACTGGGTCTCTCCTGCCGCTGTCTTACTTCGGGTTCCTCGTGTTGACATGCTATAAGCTTTTACAATTTTATAACTTAGACTAAGTTAGCCAAATAAAAAAGTAAAAATACATACAGTTTTACATCAAGTCCAGTCTAAGGGCCGTTAGAGGGGTGGCCCGGCTCGGCCTTACACGGCCTCTAACGGGCTCAAACGGGCCCGCCCTTGGCCCGGGCTTTGCCCCGTGCTCCGTCCCGCGGGCGTCCTGCGGTCCGCGGTAAGGGGCGTATCTAATTAAAAGGTGTTGGGGGCGGGAAGAGACACCAGCTGCGCAGAGTTAGTATCGCGCCTGGAACGCTGGGTCTCGCAGTCCCAGCCCTGTAGTTCGATGGTATTTGCCTCAAACAGCGTGAATTCCAATGTCCGTGATGGAAGCAGTGATTTTGACAAAGTGCAGGCAAGAAGGGTTCCAAGGCACACAGACCCACACGACTTACAAGCGGCTCCCGCGGAGCGGGGGCCGCGAGTCATAAATAGGTGCAGGGGCGCTGGGGGCGGGAAGAGACACCAGCTGCGCAGAGTTAGTATCGCGCCTGGAACGCTGGGTCTCGCAGTCCCAGCCCTGTAGTTCAATGGTATTTGCCCCAAATGGCGTGAATTCCAATGTCCGTGATGGAAGCAGTGATTTTGACAAAGTGCAGGCAAGAAGGGTTCCAAGGCACACAGACCCACACGACTTACGAGCGGCATTCAACACCATCTCCCATAACAACCTCATCAATAGACTCTACAACATAGGCATACAGAATGCCCCCTTAAGTGGATTGCCTCCTTTCTTACAGGATGCACAAAGAGCATCAAACTGCCACCCTTCACTTCCTCACCCAAAGACATCATATGCAGTGTACCACAAGGATCATCCCTCAGCCCTACCCTGTTCATCATCTACATAACCCCCCTCATAGATGCTGTCAGACATCTAGTACTCAACATAATCTCTTAAGCAGATGACACTCAACTGATACTCTCACTCACCGAGGACCCCTCCAATGCCAAAACCAACTTCTGAAATTCCATGACCAACGTAGCCAAATGGATGAGAGACAACTACCTCCAACTCAACTCTGACAAAACTGAAATACTGATCTTCAGGAAGAGCACCACTGCATGGGAACACAGCTGGTGGTCTGCAGAACTCAAAACTACACCCACACCGACCGACCATGCATGCAACCTCTGTATCATCCTCAATAGCCAACTGACCAAGAAACGGCAAGTCAATGCAGTTTCCTCCTCCTGCAACCATACACTTCGCATGCTCCTATACTCTTCAGTTGGATCCCAACCAACAACAGAAAGACCGTCACTCAGGCCCTCGTGACCAGCCACCTTGAATACAGAAATTCCCTCTAAGCTGGCATCTCCACCCAGCTCCTCAAAAGACTCCAGACCATACAGAATGCTGCAGCCAGACTCATCCTCTTCCCAAATGAGCCCACATCTCTCCGCACCTGAGATAACTCCACTGGCTCCCTATACAGAAGAGATGCCAGTTCAAGATTCTCTGGCATGCCTACAAAGCCCTCAATGACATAGGACCGCCCTACATCAACCATCAACTGAACTTCCACCAACAATCTAGACACCTGAGCATCTGCTAACTCACTCTCGTACACACACCCTGCAGCCGTTGGAGCCCAGAGGTGGCTGCTCCTTCTCCTACACTGTTTCCAAAACCTGGAACGACCTTCCCCTTCAGCTCCATACAACCCCCTTGCTGGAAGACTTCAGAAAGAGACTCGGGACCTGGCTCTTTGATGGAGATACAGTGGCCAGATACCCCTAGGGGTGAAAGTATTGCACTTTACACATGCTGATTGATTAATTGATTAACTTCGCCTTTATTGGAAAGACCATAAAAAAAGCTATCACCTTACAAATTCAATAGCAAATCAACAATTACAGCCTCTTACAGTGTTTCTAATACAGATGCAGATCTTGTTTCAGCACAGAAGCAACAACAATACAAAGTTAATACGAATATCCACACCCCTGGCAATACGCATGGTCTTTGATGATACATTCTTGCAGTGGTTCATCTCCTACCTCACCAACCTCAAGCAACCATCTGAATAATATAATCTCTCCTTTATAATCTTATCAGAGTATGACATTCACTGACTCATATCTTGATTCAAGCTCATTCAGAACTGGATGTTCATCACCTACCCAGAAGTCAACTCAACTGCAACAACCAAAGGCTGAAGTCTGGTTTAATCCTGGTTAGCAGACATGAACCTTCATAGCTCCTCCCAATCTGACCACTAATGTGAAAATTCTTGAACTCATCCTCGACAAAGACCTCTACTTCAATTAATGCATTACCACAAAAACCAAGAGTGTGTGGAATTACCATTCACTCCTGAAGAAAGTAAAGTGTACCTAACATTAAACAAAATCAGGTCAGCCGTATAAGTACTACCAGTATCCCACTTTGATGGAGGCAATGCTCTACTCAGCGGTTGTACCAACTCCACATTTGCTCACCTGAAAGGAATCCCATATGCTGCCGCTCACCTCGTCAAAGTCCTGAGAAATGTGATCATGTCACCCATCAGTAAAGAACTTTGCTCTCTCTTTCTACAGGCCTGCTTCATGTTTAAACCAGGGAATGCCAACACTTGTTCCGAGACTAATATATAGGTTCTTGGATTAATCTTGATAAAAGATCAATGATACCGTGCCAATGGCTATGATAATTGAAGGATAGTTTCTCCAGTAAGAGTAAAACATTTATTTATCCATGATGACAGATAAATTAGAGGATAACAGAGCCCTATTATCAATTCAGAGCATAAAAACTCCTAACCACATCTTTCTGTATTCAACACTTTAAATGAGTCTTCCCAATAATCTCTCATGATACTCCAGCCCACTTGTAATCACGACATTGACCTGTGTCAAAGCGGCTGGAAAGGAAGGTGGTGGTGGATATTTATGATATGGAAGGGCTGAACCCAAGCCACTGTGGTGTTGGAGTTTTATAATTGTCCAGTGACACAGTGGTGAAGTGAGACGGTGTAAAGGTCTCCAGAGGCCAGGAAGACAGTGGAGGAGAGCGTCAGGGAAGCTGATGAACCAGGAATTGAACTTTAAGGAGTCGTGACCATCTATGGTCTGAAGGTTGTGCTACAGTTTGCAGAGAAACTCTGTGACTCGACAAAGGTGAAAAAGATATATTCATCACTAGCATATCAGTGGTACGAGAATCGAAATGAGATGAGGATTTCATAAGGAGGGTGTAAAGATGTCCCAAGACTGAACCTCAGGGTATGGACATAGAATGACTGATGAAGGCGGTGAAAGCTAGCAACACCAGGAGACTGAGAAAAATTGCAGATAGGAAGGTAATGTACCAGTATAAATACCCATGTTGCATGCATAGAAAAGCTTCACAAACAAGATTGCTGCCCAATCCTTTAAAACACTGCAGAGAAAACTAAGAGAAAGAGATTAGAGGAAAAGTGATTATGATAAGGTCTGGAAGTAAGAGACGTGTAAGCTCTGTTTGCAGCTAGCAAAGTTGAGGAAAGCAGGTGGCAATGTATTACGTTGGGTTACAAACAAGAGGTAATGACGGAGACAAGTCAATCACTTACAGTTTTATAGAAAAGAAAAGGGGATGTTGGTTTGATCACATGTTGGCATTTTTATAAAAAGTTAGGGCAGCCACAGATTTAAATCATTCAGCATAGGACCCATGGAGGCGAGAACAGTTAAAGAGTGTGGAAAGACAGCTAACCAAGGGGCATATTATCAAGGGGGTTTATCTCCGCTTTTTTGGCTTTAAAAGCCAAGAAAGCGGAGATAAAATGATCTCCCTATTACCTAGCTGTCGCTAACACCAGTTAGCGACAGCTAGTAGGAGATAGTGACCATCTTGGGCCCGCTTTGCATGTCAGTGAAATTTATCACTAATGACATGCAAAGTGGGCGTGCCAAGATGTTAGCGACTGGAAACAGTCGCTAACACCGCTATCTCCTATTACCAACTTTTGGAGATATTCGCGCTAAGCCCCTGAGCAGTTCTTAGCCATGTTATCCAATGGTAGGTGGATAACATGGCTAAGAGCATTAGCTCGGTAATGCATGAATATCGCTGACTTTTCAGCGATATTCATGCATTTCGGCCGATTTTTATCGCTTTGGAGATAAACCTTGATAAGCGATAAAAATCGCCGCAGCACGGCGATAAAATATTGCCGCTTAGCCAACATAGCGATAATTATCGCTAGTTGTTGGTAATATGCCCCCAAGACACTAAATGTAAGGGATAGGGTTTTTATTTAGAATGGGAACAAGTCAATCATAACACTCCAAGAGGAGATTGCCGATTGGTTCTGTAGCAGAAGTTGGGGTAAAAGAGTCAAGCTAGATAGCATAAGCGGTGAGGAGTGGTGTATGGGTAGAGTGCAGAAGTAATGAGGAAACCGTCTGGTTCTCATAATAGAAAGTTTGTAAGAAAGTTAGGGTTCTGTTTCCCTAGCAGTGAGACTGAACTGATGTGTATTACACACTAAGGATAGATGATTATTGGCCCTCTTTAAATGTGATATAGTGGTCTTGCATGCAGAAGATTGTGTTTTTCAGCCTTATCTCTTTTTATCTCTTCCTCACTGCAGACAATCTGGCCAACTTTAACAAAGAGAACACCAATAACCTGGGTCTGGAATATGACTACTCCTCTATCATGCACTACGGAAGGTGAGCCTGAGATATCACTGTTGATAGCTGCTGGGAGTCTGAAATACTGCTTTCAGAGGTCATATGGGAGTCTGATATATTTTTGCTAGTAGGATCTGGTGGCTGCTTCCTCATGCTTTTCAATCTTACAAATTTAGTGCATGTTCTTTGTCTCTAGATGGAGGTTTGAGCCACAGTGTGAGCTGTACTAGGGAGTCCTAAAGGCTCGCTTACAAAGAACAATCACACATTTAAACAAGCATTTGCAATGCAATCGTTCTCGTCTTTGGGACCTTATGTGTATTTAGCTATGCAGCACATTAGCCTGGGTGCTGAAATATCTACTGCTCTTTAACATGGAGGGAAAATAAGCACCAAACTGTGTGACACACGGAGAGAAATATTGGCTTTCAGTTGGAAATGGTATAGTCCAAAGCTTTGTTTTTAATATAAAATCATGGCCTTCAGGGGTCATATCACTGAACATACAAGATTTTAACTGTTTTTATTGTCTACGGGTGCTCACGCAAGACAATTTCTATGGACTAGAATGTAGGGAATGCTTGAGTGATTCTGGTATTTTACTGACCTCTGCTGGTCGTTTTCTATCAAAAAAGTTAAATAGAGGCAGTTGCCAGAAAAATTAAAAAAAGAAAGTCGCTCAGCAGAAAGCATTTCTGCTCTTTTACTGACCTCTACTGGTCGTTTTCTATCAAGACAGTTAAACAGCGGCAATTGAACAAAAACAAAAGTCCCTAAGAGGAAGCATGCAAGCCCTAAGACTGATCTCCAGATCCCACAAAGTACATACACATATAAGTATATACTAAAGTATATACAGGAAGTCTTGAATGCTCAACCTAAAAACAATTTTGGCAGTATTTCACTATCTAAAAACATATTTGGCAATATTTCACTATCAGGACATGCAACACAAATCAGGGCATGTCAAACATTTCACATACACTGCACCCTGCCGACTGGGGCACTGTGGTCCTACCTTAGTGGAGCCTTGCATGTAAGAAGAAGGAAGGTTAGGGCCTGGCAAGTGGGTACACTAGCCAAGTCAACAGGGCTGTACTAGAATACACACAGGCTCTGCAATGGCAGTCCCGAGTTACCCTTTCAGGGCTACTCATGTGGGTGGCACAATCAGTACTGCAGGCCCACTAGTAGCATTTGATTTACAGGCTCTGGCACACTCAGTGCACTTTTGAAGGGGCTTACCAGTAAATCAAGTATGCCAATCACGGAGACAGCAATCCATAATAACAATTTACAACAGGAGCACTTGCACTTTAACACTGAACAGCAATGAGAAAGTGCGTTTAGACACGAAACCAGCAAAAACAGGGAAAAAAACGGAGGTCAGAAAGCAAAAAAGACAGGTAAAACACGCCAAACGATGCTAAGTCTAACAGTCCTCAAATTCTACATACTTCTCTTTAGACAACACCCCGCATTAATGTCTCTTTTTTGCATATGAATGAACAGGTGACAATTTAGTCTGTGTAAAATGTCGCAGGAGTGACTTCTAAGCACTTTGAGTTAACTACTTTGTGGTGTCTTCGATACTATGGAACTCATCAGTTCCTCTTAGGGAAAAAAAATACCTTGCTACAGTGTAAACATCTGCCAATATGAGTGAGTTACATTGTGTTAAATGTCATCCAAGTGGCTTCTAAGCAATATCGGTTTTCAACGAGGAGGGCAGAATACTCTAAAAAACTTCATTGCAACGAAAAAAATTTCTTACAAAGTGTTACACTTGCACAAATGATAAGTCACGTTTTACTATGATAATGTTGTTAACCTTTTGCGTGCTGATGACGAGCTCAGCTCGTCATGCAGCACGGTGGCGCTGTGCCGGGAATGCCCCGCTGTGCCGGGCATTCCATTGAGCGGGCGTGGCCATGACGGCACCAGCACAGCGCCGAGCTCGTCATCAGCACCGCGGCGCCTCGCGTGGCCCCCCCTAACCCACGCGCCGCAGGGGAATTAGCCCTGCGGCGATGGGGTTAAAGACACTGTAAGTGGTTGCCTATTTACATGTATCTAAAGGATATACAGGCCTCTTTGTATACAAACATGAGTACAAAAAGCAAATAAATAACAAAAAGAACAATCCCTTTCTTCTCTCCGAGAATGCAGAGTTTGATGGAGTGATTTAGGCATCTGTGATTAGACTGATTGCCTTCGGGTGGGGGGGGGGGGGTTTGGGTATTTCATATTGGACAATGGCTTTATAGCTAAAGTGGTCCCCTGGCAAGAATCTGCTGGACACAGAAACCCGGAAGAGGGCTAAACGGAGGGAAGGGCTCCTTTGTCTCCCGCGGACTTCTCGGGAGCAGGCAAGGGGCACCCTCAGCCTCAGCTGCAAAATGGACCCATACCACTGAAAAAGCTCTAAATATCTCCAGTCTGAGCAAGAGATAGCCTTCAACAGTGGAGTCTATTTGCAGGAGTCTTCGAGGAGACAATTGGGGAGGGCTTTTGGAGTGCTTCCTCAACAAACAGGGCCATCCCCTACAAAACGAGTTTTTAAAATCACCGAATTGAGTCTGCGTATTTAAGTCGACGCAGATCCCACTTTAGGCCTTGAAATGGAATTTAAAATGTGGCGTTCGAAATTAGAAACATGACCTCCTGGCACGATTGGGACCATTTATTTGGACTGCAATGATTTGAAAATAAGGGTGGAGTACATTTGTAACCTGGTGATACACTTATGCAGTTTTCAGAGTCTGGCATCCTGCGTTGCAATTAGTTCATGGATATACGTCTTTGTGGGCAGGCCTGCTAAAGATAGGTGCGCTTCTATTGATAACGGTTTAAAAAAAAAATATTTTGACCTAGCATTGGTCCACTAAAGTCAAGTAAAAAAACTGCTAAAGTGCATAGAAGACACAATGTTGGCGTTTTTAGCGTGTCAGTGGAACGTTTTTCTCCTTATGAACACTGGGCCAGTTCAAGGCTATGCTGGATTCTCCCTATCTCTAAGTTAAGGACTAACAGCTAATAGTGACTTTTGCTCACTGGAATCTGTAAGTGCGTTTCTTTGGAGTATGGCTACTCATCCGGAGTGGATGCAACTCAGAGAAAGTAAACGAAAAATGGGAATGGAAGTGGCAGCGCCCTGGGGTCTCGGCGGGGTGGATATTCAGGGACAGGTAATATGGTTCACGTGCACAGTGCTGTACTGAAAGATGTACCTGTGCGATATAATGCATCCATTTCTAACAATAATGGCATTACTCCTAGTCCTACTCGATCACCTTCCTTCAGTACGATTGAGGCCCCGCCTCCCACCCAGACCCACCCTCAGCATAAAAACTCTGCCTGCTCCCACCTCCACCTATACATAAACAAGCCGAGCAAGCACTCAGTTGAACCGCACCGGGAGGGAGGGTCCTCGAAGGAAGGCGAGGGAGTAGGACTAGGAGTAATGCCATTATCGTTAGAAATGGATGCATTACCTCCCGTCACTCCCTCACCTTCCTTCAGTACGATTGAAGACATAGCAAGCAGAACAAAACAGAGAGGGACAACTGAGTGACAAAGAACACAAAACAGTGCCCCCAAACACAGCAGATCAACATCCCAGGCCCCGCAAAAGAGGACAAGACTCCGTGCCCGAACCCCCACCGAGGAACCACCCCCACAAGAGGAAGAGCCACCAAGACTGTGGACCAAAACCAACAACCAGGAAGGCAAACAACACCAGAGTCGGACCACAGCGAACAGACAAAGAGACCTCCACCTGGAAGGACTCCACAACCAGCAGGCACCTCAGCAAAAGACGCCGGACAGTCAAACTGAGCAAACTACACTCCACAGCCAAGAAAGGAGCAGGACAGAACACAGGCAAAACTAACCAGTGACAGAGCCAAAACGCCGAGCCACCGGAAGGGACAAAGGACAGAACCGAACCCAAAATCAACAGATCCGAACAGCCCAGTCAGAAGGGAAACGACCAAGACAGGGCCGACAACACCCCCAAGTGCCACGCAGGGGCGACGGCAACCAAAAAACAAGGCCCAAAAGGCAAAAGCCGCAACCCAAGACCCCCAAGGGGCCCAAAGGGAGGACAGGACAGGTCATCCAGCAACAAAGAACCTGAAGGAAAGGACCCAACAGGGTGGGGAAAAACACACCAGACCCAGAAAAAAGAACCAGGCAACAGACCCTAGGCAACACGCAAGAAACCAAGGAGCATCAAGAAGCCGGAAAGCCGCACGCTGCACCCCAGAGGGGCCTCCAACAACCCCAACAGAACCCTAGCCGGAGGGAACCGCCACACCAAAGGGAGGCCAGCACCCCTCCCTGAGCTTCAAACAGCAAGCCACAGCCGTAGCAGGGACCTGCTTCGGAATTATTAAAGGGCTTAGGGAATTTTACGACCTAATTCCCATCTCCGCAAGGAAAACGGTCGCAATAGCCCTCATCACCTCCCGCATCGACTACTGTAATAGTCTATATGCAGGGAACAACAGAGAAGTCTGCCACAAATTACAAATGGTACAGCATGCTGCAGCCAGACTAGTGTTAGGATGGAAAAAGAGAACCTCGCCACAGCAGCAATGAACATCCTACACTGGCTGCCCATCTACAAAAGAGTGCTCTTTAAAATTCTACTGATCACTTTCAGGGCTTTCAATGGAAAGGGACCCAACTGCGTACTGAAAATGTTCAAGCACTACAGCCCCACGCGATGCCTCAGGTCTCAAGGGGCCAATCTTCTCACCATTCCCAAATTCAGACTCAAGACTAAAGGAGGAAAATCCCTGGCGGTACTAGGCTCCAAGGCCTGGAACCTTCTCCCCTCTCATCTCTGTCAAATCCCCACAGAAGCAATTTTCAGAAAGGCCCTCAAAACTTGGATCTTCACTCTCTCCGAACAGCAATGTAAAAACCTAGTCTAAATACTTCCCCCCTTCCCTTCCATATCTACTAGGGTTCTTAAATCTCTTCTACAGCGCAAAGATGCTCCTTGGAGTGCAACCTGCGCTTTATAAAAACCCCCTCACATCACATCACATGGGAACAACACCCAGAGCAGAACACCAGGCCAAAAAGGCCAGCAAACACCAAGTACAGGACAGCCAAGAGGAGGACCGACTGCAAGCCCGCAAGCCCGAAAGTCACCGCCAACCGGACAGGAACCCCCAACACAGCCAAGTCCAGCCACAAAACCGCCAGGCAGCAGGCGAAAACCCCGCATAGAACCCAGAGGAAGGGCACAAAACTCCAAAGGGCACGGACTCACCGGAAGGAAACTCAATCGAGCGATACACAGCCCGGAGTAGAGAGGAAAACAAGGAGCCCAAGTCCAACGGGTGGCAACCAACAACCCCCAAGCACAGACCCACAGAGCCCGCACCAGAAAGGACCTGAGCAATGGAAAGGCAGGGCAGGGGAAAGGGAGGGGGAGGCACACAGAAGACCCAGAGGTCTAGGAGAGGGCCAGATGCTGACCCCCCCCCAAAGTCCCGGGACACGGTCCAGAGACCAGAACCAGGCCACCTAGGCCGACCCCGGTGCCGCACACAGGACCACCACAGGGAGGCCCCCACAACCCATCAATAGGCCAGACACAGGGAAGGAGAGAGAAAACCCAGGAGGAAGGAAGGACCCAGCATAACAGAAATGCCAGCACACAGGTCACCCACCGAGGCAGAGAGCCGACAGCTCCAGCACCCAGACCAGAGTCCACAGAAACAGGACGCAGGCAACCAAGGAACAAGGACCAGAACCTGGACCCACCCTGGATGAGGCAGAGGACAATGCCACCGGAATACCAGACGGAGACAACACCCACAGACCCACAGAGAGCCCTGAAAGGGCACCAGGGCAAGCCCAAATGCTGCAACAGCCGCTAGCAAGTGGACCCCCGGGAGAGCAGCAGGAACGAGAACTGGAACCCAAACCCATTCAAGCCCCTAACAGGCCGGTGACCGAAACCACCACAAGTGGAGTCGGAGGAGCCAGCGAACACCCAGCCAGAAGGTAACAGCAGTCGAGCCACCAGGAGAGACCCCCCGTGGACCGACCGACAAGGGCAGCAGGGACAACAGACCCCGGAGACCAACCCAACAGGAGCCAGAGGGACAGGCGGAGTAGAAGAAAACAAGCCCAGGGAACCAGAAATACCATAGAAGCCAGGCGCCCCAGCACCCGCAGCCACAGGACATGCCGGAGGAGTCCCGGATCCACAAGGCCTGAACCCACAAAGGAAGAGAGACCAGGCACCCGCCGGACAAGGGACCGGGGTTGAGCACAGTCCAAAGAAGCGCCACGAAAAACACCTCACCCCAAGAGGTCACCAAAAAACTGATCACCGGAAGAACCACCTAGGGCCTCCCAAACAGACCGAGCAAAAAGACACCCCAGCCGTATGCCGCAAGAGGCTGACCAGAGAAGGACAAAGGAAAACCTCTGTCACCTGAAGGAGAGCCACGAGAGCGACTGGACAAGCGGGAAGACCCAAGGCGAAGGCCTGAGGCCAAAGGGAAAGGACACAACGCAGAAAACGGGCGGGAAACGCAGAAGAGAAGCAGCTGCAGGGAAGCGGATAGAAGCGGCCCCAAAACCCAGGGCACGCCACAACACCGCCAGGCAGGGCCCATGGAAAGACTGCCCGAAGGGCCAACACACGGAAGGGAATAGGCCAAATCCAGGAGCTGACCCCCAGGAGGACCAGGACGGGCACCAAGCCGTCGGACACCCCAGCCCCAGCAACAGAATGGAGCGGGCCACAGACCCGAGCCCCACCAACAGGAACCCAGCAGATGGAGCACAGGGCAAGCAAACAGGACACCCAGTCCAGCAGAGTCGCACAGCAGGAACCGGAGACAGGCACCGGAGGCAGCCGAACCCCCGAACCGGAGGAACCCGCACCAAGCCGACCCAGTACCCATGACCCACAACACACAGGATCCCGCCAACAGAAACGGACCGCTGCCACAGAGGAGGAGACGCCAAAGTTGACCACCCACAGTCAGGGAACCGACCAGACAGTAGTGACAGGGGCCCAACAGGGCAAGGCACCCAGACAAGGAGGCAGCAAGCCAGGGCGAAAAAAACTGACAAAACCAAATCTCCCCCCAAAAGATGGAGGAGACACCCACATCGGGGACGGCGGAGGGGCCCCAGTGCAAGGCACGTGAGACAGGCAGGACGCCCCAACCAAGGCATGGCAAGCAGAGGGCCCAAGGTGGCGACACCCAGCCATCACGAACCGCCGCCGCGAACTCCACGAAACCCCGCACCAAGGAGGGAACAGAAGAAGCAGAGAACATGCCAGCCAGCGCCACGTCAGCAGCCAAGCAGAACAACAGACCCACCAAGCAGTACGGCCAGGACAGAGTCCAACAGCACAACGGGAGGAAAGGGGCGACCCCCACCAAGAAGCAAAGCCACTGGAGGAAGAGAGGGACACGCAGCACAGAAGTGAAATCCCCTGACACAAACTGAGCACGTAGAGAAACCTGAAACCATTCAGGACGAACACAGTGCAGAAGGAATAAGGAGGGGTAAGAAGAGACCACCAACAGCATGCCTCACAGGAAACCGACAAGCAACTGTCAGCAGGGCAGAACCATAGTGGACAAAGCCACACGCACAATGCACATACAACAAGTACGAGCAATGTACGCCACTCCCACAGCACCAACTCCCACCCTGGGACCAAAGGGCAAGCCCAACCGGGAGGGCCGGGAACACCAAGGAAAGAAACCCACTGTCCCCGCCCAGCAGGAAAGAGGAAAACCATACCGACCAGCACAGGAGTCCAGCGACCCATGGCCTGAACGCTCACCACCCCGGAGCCACACGCAGCGCCTGAGGCGGGAGAAGGATCCACAACATCCAAGGACCCAGACGGGAGCCAGTTGCCCACAGGACCAGCCGGTTGAGGAGGGGACGCAGAAGGCACCAACCAAACCCAAGAGCACAGGACAGAGCTGCTACAATCAAGTCCAGCACCACCCTGAGACAAGAAAGGCAGAACACCCCCCACTGAGCCCAGGCGACCAGGGTGCCCCAGGGGGACCAGAGACCCAGCTGCAGAGAAAGAGGACACCAGCACGCCCCCAACCAACCCCATGCGATCCTGTTAGGATCAGACCCAGTGGCAGACCACCAAGGCCACCACCAAAGGTAACATGGAGCAGAGCTAGGACAAGAATGGAAGCCAGCCAACGAAAACCAGTGCCACCAAAGGCACAAGAATAGTCACCGAGGCACAGCACCAAGGCCGGTACCACAGGGCAAGAGAAACGCCCAAGCAGGAAGGTAATCAAAAAATAAAACAGGCACAAACCCGTCCTACCTGGCCTCCGGGAAGACAGCACACCAGGAGGAGGCAGCCACGCAGCCCGACCCGGAAACGCAGCCCCATCCACAGGAGGACCGGCGACACCGTCGCGGAGTCCCGAGCCACCGCTCCGTCCCATACCACGAGGGAGATGAGGAGAGGAGGCACTGCCAGGAGAACTCTGCAGAGGGCTCCGCCGTTGCAGAGAACCAGACCGAAGACTCCCCGGCACCGCCACAGGGAGGAACTGAGAGGGTAAGTCTCACTAGGGAGACAGAAAAAAAACAGGTGGAGGTGGGGGCGGACAGAGTTTTTATGCTGGGGTGAATCTGGGTGGGAGGGGGTTCCTCAATTGTATTGAAGGAAGGCAAGGAAGGGAGGTAAGGCTGGAGTACACTGTGTGCCTCAGTTCAGCTGACAACAAACACACCGGGCACTCAGACACAATCAGCCCATGCTGCTACACCCTGCAAAAAGGTGCCTCTGCTTTAGGTAAATACAGAGCCCTGTCACCGTCCTCACTAGCTTCCAAATGTAGGTCCAGTTACCTATTGCAAAAGTAAGGGGCATATTAACAAGGGCTTTATCTCTGCTTTTTTGGCTTTAAAAGCCAAAAAGCGGAGATAAAACTATTGCCCTATTTAGCAGAGGGTGCTAACATGCATAATCGGATGTTAGCACCCTTTTACCTGACGCCTCCCTTTGCATCTCTAATGAGATGTAAAGTGGGCGTCACTGGGCGTACCCCGGATGGATTACCTTGCAAATATCGTTGATGTTTACATCACAATATTTACAAGGATGCCCCAGCATTTTAGCAGACGTTAGTTTTTGGAGTTTTCTCCAAAAACTAACGTTTGCTAAACTTCTGACTTACCTATCCCTAACATAGGGGGTGGATTATGCTGCTACGACCACAGGGTCGTATCAGCAAGGTTATCTC
Organism: Lissotriton helveticus; assembly: GCF_964261635.1. NCBI lineage: Eukaryota > Metazoa > Chordata > Amphibia > Caudata > Salamandridae > Lissotriton > Lissotriton helveticus. The sequence continues at coordinate 462,546,978 of NC_136062.1, forward strand.
CCTTTTGCAGGGAACATCGCTGGAAAACCAACATGAGGATAATCTTCCTTTCATGCACTTACCACTGTTTTTTGTGTTAATGCGCTTACGATGCTTAGCCCGCCAAAACACTTCATGTATATATGATAACTTTCACCCTAGCCATACCACCAATATGTCTACACCATTTGCCGCTTATTTAGCATCCACACAGCACAATAGATATCGGCAATCAAACTGATTTGTGAATATGTTACCATACTAAGACTCTCCCCTGTATGTGTGTTTTGTCATACTTCTTGTATATCCAGTAATGGTCTAAGAGGGATTCTCCCTCACACATTTGAAGCACCTTAGCGAGTGCTATACATTTTTCAAAATTACACAATCACTTAAAATTAAGTACTTTGCACCTACACACTTTGGTCCTGAAGAAAGCCAGTTATAATCATAAAGGCCTGGCTGAAACATGTAGACCACACCTGGATTTAGGAGACCCTAATTAACACTCCTATAACATCCAAAAGCCTTTTTTAATGCTAACATGTGTCCAGTTATTAAAATATAATTTACCCTCGGGTACTGGGATCCCTGTATAGCTTTTACATTTTCACCAGCACGTCACTAGACTGCAGACTCAGAAACATACCTGCTCCGCTGTATTCAGGCGTCGAAGCACACCCGGGACACACTCGGTGTCACTGGGTGGGCCCGATGATGAAGCATGCCACCAACCAGGTTGGTGGGTTAGGCCTTCATGAAAAACAAAAAGGGTTTGTACCCTGTCTTACAGTCTTGAGTCTATGTAAATTCACAAATAGGCTAGTCCTTTTTGATCTAACAGTATTAAAACGTAGCCAGTGCCCTGTGCCAATGGCATTCCAGTGAGAGTGCCTGAGGTACTGGCCCTGGAAAGGTTTTAGGAAGCTTGACACACACACTCACACTTTGAGGTACCTCTATTGCCTGTGCAGTCAGCCAGCACCATGCCTTTAAATATAAATCAGGAGTCTGCCTGGTGTCACACCTCTTGCGCTAGGGCACAGCGGGGAATGAACGCAGATACTCTGCAGGACTCCCAGCACCACCACTTCTTGATGACAACAGGTGCAGTCACTTCGCTCCTTGGCACTGGGGAGGGGTAAATGAAAGGGGTGGCACTTTATTCTTCCTAGGGACTGGTAATGACAGCAAGTGGGCAGCTGTGTGATATCAGGTAAAATGGCACTTTCACTTCGATTCCATTCTTCTGATTATAGTAGTGTAGTGAGGACCTGTGATGAGCATTTCTGGGTGCAGCGGTGCCGCCTTGTGACCTCACCACCTCAATGGTCAGCATTTTACAAATCCCACTGCATGGAGCTGAGTATGGATTTCTTATCCATTGGAATACCCTGTACTTTAATTCATCATGCTGCGGTGCATCGAATCGCTGCTCCGCTGATCCCTTATCTCTCTCCACCAGCGGGCGCGCGGCTCCAGCTTTCAGTGTTTGATTTCCACATCTGTTGCCCGAGCCACACTTGCTCAGTCTTTCTTTCCAGATGGGCATTGGTCGCAGGGCACCAGTAAATGTAAATGTACAGTATTTATATAGCGCACTTCTACCCGGAGGCCTCGTAGCGCTGTATTCATACCGCTGTGGAACCCATCCTGGCTTTCCTGTGAAGTGTCCACTCCTGGGCACCCCTAAGGTCAAGCCAGGCATCCAAGCGCTGCTGGGGCCCTTGTGGAGATTAAGCAAGCTATTGCCCAGAGTCACAGAGTGGGACCCATGATTAGACTAGGCACCGAGGCGAGAATTATCAGGTCCAGGGAAATTGAGTCCAAGAGCCACCGAGGCAGGAATTGAACCCTGGTCCCAGGTCAGACCTCTCCATCAGGGTCTGCCGCTCTAACCATTGAGCCACGCTTCTCCACAGTAGCTTCTACACAGTAGCTGGTCATAGCTGCAAAATGTTGTTGTCAGGTGACTGTAACTCGCACTGGCCCCTTACCTTCGTTGGGAACCCAGAAATGCATTTAATGAAACAATTTTCACCCAGGAATGGTAGATGCTTGCACTGCAGTCCCTGGGGCTGGGTTAAGTGGCTGACTCATTGCAGGACGTTGGGCATGAGCGGTTCTGCCCCTCAAAAGACAAGGACCTCTGCGGGCACACTGCCATGCCTTCTAGAAAGATATTAAGAAAGGCATTCCAACTGTAGGAAGTTTGAGCTCATGGTGTCCTCAGATTTCAGACACAATAAAGATGTCAGCTTGAAAGGATATCAAAGCTGTGGGCTCTTCCTTTTTTCGTGGTCTTAATTAGCAGGATCTCCATTCCTGTCTGAGAGCCCGCCCTGCAGAGTTGGCGGCCCCCGGTAAAGTGGAGGAAACTTTTCCCCAGATGCATCAAGCATCCATTTTGCGATTCCTTATTAGCAAAAAATAAGGAATTGCTAATAAGGAATAGCAAAATGCTATGCAAGAAGAACTCGCTCAAAAAATAGCAATTTCTTAAAATTCCTTAATTGAGACTCGCAAATTAAGGAATACCTCCCCATTCATTCCTATGGGCCTAGAGGCCCATAGGAATGAATGGGAAGACATTCTCAATTTGCGAATCGCAAATTGAGAATGCAATTTCAAGGGTGCAGGGTTGTCCAAAGGACACCCTGTTGCACCCCTGAAATTGATCTGTGCACATATGTTGCGCAGACACATGCCCATTTTTCAAAGTTTTTCCAAATTACCATGAAGTTGAACTTCATGGTAATTTGCTACTCCTATTAGCGAATTCGCTATTTTTTTTACTTTGATGCATTGCATTTAAGGAATCTCAATTTGAGATTCCTTAAATGCACTGAGATTCCTTAAATGCAGGTAATCGCAATTTAGCGAATTCTCAATTTGCGATTTTTACATTTGGGATGATGCATCCCAAATGCAATAATACCGGTCGCAAAGGGGCAGATTCTCAGAATCTGCCACGATGCGAGCGGATTTTACCTTAATGCATCTGGGCCTTTGTGCAGTAAATGAGGGGGCATGACTCGCTCTCAGCCACAGCAGACAAAATGGACTTCCAAGTTATTCGTGTGCTTGGAGAGAAGGGGAAATGAAGGAGATGATGGCCTCTTTGTGGCTCCGTTCCAAGCAAGTACGTTTATGTGGCAACAAAGTGCACTGAGCTTTTTATGAATTTTACCCTGAATGCATCATGAAAGAAAAGCTAAATAACAGACAGACAACAATTTAAAGCTACTAATGCTAAACATAACACGATGTCGAGCCATGCTATAAATCAGAATATTGATGCATTCTGGGAATTGTGGTCAGAAGCAAAGGCCACATGACCACTGGGACATTAATTCAACTCACCTGTGAACAAGGCGCTTTGCGCCGAAACGCATAAGGTCTTAATGAGTTGTTCACGCTGCCACGTATTTCAGACACAATAAAGATGTCAGCTTGAAAATATATCGAAGCTGTGGGCTCTTCCTTTTTTCGTGGTCTTAATTAGCAGGATCTCCATTCCTGTGTGAGAGCCCACCCTGCAGAGTTGGAGGCCCCCGGTAAAGTGGAGGAATCTTTGTGCATATATATATATATTCACTGAAAAAACCATAGGTTATAGACCATATATAGTTAGGAATTAGCATTTAAAAAACCTTATTTTACTCACACAAAACCATTGAAATTCCATATATAGTTAGTTGCACTAACTATATATCGCGCACCCGCAATCCACTGCTGATCATGTCACATATTACATCATTCATGACATGGTCAGTGACATCACTGATGACATCACTGATGACATCTCAAATGACATCACTGATGACATCACTGATGACAACATCCAGTGACTGTATGTTTCTGTAAAGTTAAAATATGTCTTACATATTGAAGAATGAGTGGATGTATAAGTGTCTGGATGAAGGATTTAGTAGGTGCGTGACTGACTGTATGAGTGAGTGATTAAATGTGTCTCACTGAATGCATGGGTTAGTGACTAAACTGTCTTAATTTGTGCATCATTATGTCTGTTGTGATGTAAACTGCTGCATGTGTTGATCATTAGCTATACGAGAGGCTATATGTGTTATTAATTTGTTGCCCAAGTATTTCTATGGGAGATTGAGTTTGTGTGGAGGTGGCTGGAAGGTGTGTGACTCTGTGCATAGATGTGTGAGCAGTTTATTTACTAGGTGTATGAGTTCAAGAGTGCATGTGGAAACAGCTACATGGGCAGTTGACTGTGTGCATGAGTGTATTGATGAGTGAATGGATATCTCAATGCTACATGTCATAGTAAGTACATATGTAAAACACAGTACATGTGAGAGTTGGCATATATAAATAACTGTGCATGAGAGCCACTGAATGAGTGAGTGGTTGTATCGATCATTGTGAACTTGTATCAGGGATTGTATAAGAGAGTAAATATGTGTTAGTATATGTTTCAATAAGTAAGGTGTGTATAACTGTATAGTTGAAGAAATGGAGGTGAGATTGTTTCTTTGCATGACTGACTGGGTGTGTGAGTAACTCCATGGATGAGTGGCAGTGTGTGAGTGTCTGTATACACTGAGTGTATCTAAGGTTATATTAGATTCTGAAGAGGTTTATCGTATTAGCACAAGAATGATGTCAAATGAGACGTCATCAGTGATGTCATCAGTGATGTCATTTGAGATGTCATCAGTGATGTCATCAGTGATGTCACTGACCATGTCATGAATGATGTAATATGTGACATGATCAGCAGTGGATTGCGGGTGCGCGATATATAGTTAGTGCAACTAACTATATATGGAATTTCAATGGTTTTGTGTGAGTAAAATAAGGTTTTTTAAATGCTAATTCCTAACTATATATGGTCTATAACCTATGGTTTTTTCAGTGTATTTTTAAGGTTTTGTAAATGCTAATTCCTAACTATATATGGTCTATAACCTATGGTTTTTTCAGTGAATTTCAATGGTTTTTTAATAGCAAATATCATAAGCTGTCGAATGTCAAGTACGTGGTAAGTAAAAACATTTTCGTGTTTATGCACACTGATCTGCTTTGAATGCTGCCCCCCACCCCTCATTTCTATTAGGAGTACTCTCTCTTTGCAGATAGTGAAGGGTAGTTAACGCAGGCCTTTGCCCCCGTTGTAATCCGTCGTGCCTGCTTCTCTCTCCATTTGATTGATTGTTCTCTTTGGTTCATTCTCTATTTACAAACAAGCACAGAGTCGCAATACTCTGTTTAGTCTTTGCAGATAGCGAAAAATCGTGTAAAAAAACAAAAGGAATCGAGCAAAATCAGTAGGCCACTAATGGGATCTCTTTTTGACCTCCCTAAAATAGAAACATTAGGAACAACCTGTTGATAATACCAATGTGTATGTACATAAGCGGCGTTCATTTGTGTTCACAGTACCCCTTGTTGATTGTTTGAATCGACCATTGAATTGTTCGAAGTTGGTTCTCTTAAGAATCTTCTCTGCCTGCAAACGAGGAAGAATAGGAATATTCTCTCTCCCTTTGCAGATAGTGAAGGGTAGGTAACGCAAACCTTTAACACGTCGTGCCTATTTCGTTCCTCATTGATTGATTGTTTCCCCAAACATTGACTGTTTGGGAATTGGTTCTTTTTGGAGGTATTCCCTGTTTGCAAATATACGTAGGAAAATCTTTGCAAATAGTGAAAGGGTACGTAATGCGGACCTTTCTCCCCTGTTGTAATCTGTCATGCCTATCTACTCCCCACTGATTGATGCACCTGTTTCACCCGGACCATTTACTAGAGATACGTCATCTGGCCCAACCAGAGAGCACCCCTAGTGAAAAGGACATATGCAATAATAACGAAGTGATCACTGTATCCTGTTAACAGAAACTTTAGCATGAAACAACCTGGAAAGAAAAGAATAGGAAAACGAAAATCAGTAGGCCACTGATGAACATGAACTTTTATTAAACCACGAACAAAGAAACGATAACATAACGTAATGATAAAACCTATTAATGTCCTAGAAACAAGAAAACGTTAGAAATATGCCAGTGGTGAGAGACTAGAAAAACAGTAAGAGAAACCAAATCACCCCTCGCTGTCCCACCGCCTGCCACGCCAAAAAAATCTATAGACTAGGGAAAATGCAAGTCAGTAGAACATCCGCCCCCACTCTGGAAACTTCCAAGGTGGGGCAGGGTTGCGGCTACGCCCAGCCGAGAGCAGCCCATATAAGGCGGGTCCTGCTGCCACGCCTCGGCCAGGAGATCCTAACGTAGGGTGTAGCCGGAGGAGAGGCCGAGGCCAGCGGGACCCGGCCAGGGGATTGCCTTTACAACGCTGAAGAGTTGCGGGGGGGGAATGTCTCCTCGACCCTCCCCTCTCTCTCCCAGTCCGGCCGCGGTGGCCCTTGAGAGTTTCAGGTAGTCCCGCCACATGCTCTTCCGGTCCGGCCACCAACGGTCGGGGGGCCGAGGCCGACGGGATCCGGCTGCAGCCGATAAACCAAGGAACCCGTTCATGGGGCCAGAGCCAGGGGCGTCCGGCCGACATCCACCGGAAGCCCGGCCCAAAGACGGACGGGACATTTTTTCTTTTCTCCTTCGTAATAGCAGCGGCAACACGCCAAGCACCACTTCTTTCTTCAAAAATGGCTTTGACAACACTGGGGGGGATGTCTTGCACATGCCTCCGACCCCCCCCCCGTCCTCATCGCCACCGGCCATAACAAATGTCAAGCGGGGCGCCGTGGGGTGCACTGGGAGGGAGAGACGGTGCGAACAGGCCTCTCCCGCCTCCTCAGGTGAAGGCTTCCCAGCTGCACCCTCAGCGCTCCAGGCGCCCCGAAAAGGGTTCGTCCACTGTGGCGATGCTGCAACGTCTCGCCCGGCAGGGTGGAGCCCGTCCGCTCATGTGACCCCGCGATCGCCGGTAGCTGCCGAACTCTCAAAATGGCGATCAACCTGGCAAGAGCGGGCCCAGCATGAAGAAATGGCCCGGTCACTGGTTGACTCCACCACCGTAGTCCTCCACGACCTTGAAGATTCTACAGGAGCCGCGGGAGTCTCCGACCCCCGATGGGGAATGACTGCCATGATCGCCCGTGGAGTGACAAAACTGTATCCGCGGGACGTCGGCGCTCCCATGCTGGCGCCAGCCTCACTTTGAATTACTAGAATCCTGCAGACCTCAGTTCCGGTGAAAGCACAGTGTGACCCGGTAGGAAAAATTGTTGCACCCCCTCCCCTTTTGAAGTGATAGTTCAAACCACCGATCCTTTCCTTTGCCCTTTTAACGGAACTTTGGACTGCCTCCCCCTCTTTTACATTTTCTAGAGAAAACAAAACATTAACCACTACATTACCATAGCAGTTGACACCAGAACTGTTTTCAAATTGAAAACCAACAACATCTTCAACAGAATCCTTTTTGTTTCTGCTGTGACCCTGCTACAGCACAGGCATTGTCCCCAGCAGTAATTCTGCAATGCCGGTAAGAATAGCTGTGGTGCCTACTGGACTCACTCACCCCCGCGGCGCCCCACGCCGTTATTTGCTGGGCGGCAACTTACTAGACATCACTTTCGTGCCATCTAGATTTCAGCGCGTTCTGCTGCCTTGGAACTATTCGCACAACAGACTGCTACTGACGACCCACCCCCAGGCAACATCTTCTGAATTTTCATAATTTGAAAGAACTAGTAACATGTCCTCATCAGGAATTCAAAAGAAATTGCCACGGTCTCTTCGTTGTTTAAATGTTTTTACTGTTTTTGTTTTGTTGTATATATTTATATGTTATTAAAGTTTTATATTCCTACTACTTTGTTGGAGTGCTATATATTTTTAATGTGACACATAATTGTAAAAACTTTGATGTACAAAGAGTCATTCCTAGAATCTTCAGCTTCAGGCTCGGTCCCCTCCCCAATCACAATACAGGATGGTTTTCAGATAGTAGGAACACGTGTGGTGTGACGGATCTCATCGGGTGTGGGCCTTGATCTACTATAACTCCTTTGAAGAGGGTGATTCTTTACAGCTGGAGCCATAAACTACATCTGCAGGGCTAGCTGATAGCCTGGACAATCGGACACAGAGGAAGAGGAGTGTCAGAGGGTGCGGTAGTGAATAGGGCGAAAGGGAGGTGTCGGGCGGGCACAGAGTGTGATTCTCAGGGAAGAGCAGCGCAGATGGGGGGAGGTTTATTGCCCATGCATAAGACAGAGAGCGGGGGTGACCAGTGCCTGGGGAAGATGCTTGCGAGGGTGGGGAGCCATGCTACGAATCGACAGCGTGCAGAGAGTGGGTCTGGTCAAGGCATCTAAAATGGCTGCCGTGCACGACAAAAGTGTGGCATTTAAAAAAAGGCAAGATGGCGCAAACAATGTTTTTCAACACTTCCTCATTTCCTTCGAATCGAACGTTAACAGACGTTGGTGCATATTACCAAACTTAAGCGATATTTATCGCTAACGATGCTTACCAACGAATTTTTTACCGCTAAGCATCGTCAGAAATTATCGAAGATAAACCTTGCTATTATCAAGGTTTATCGCAAATGCGATAAAAAACGGCAGCAATGCATGAATATCGCTAAAAAGTCAGCGATATTCATGCATTACCGAGCTAATGCTCTTAGCCATGTTATCCACCTCCCATTGGATAACATGGCTAAGAACTGCTCAGGGCAGGTGTTACTTTTTGGAGATATTCGCGCTTAGCGCGAATATCTCCAAAAGTTGGTAATAGGAGATATATATCTTGCATGTTGTAATGCAAATTATTGTGGTATATGGAACTCATACCATAATCTCTCAGGAAAGCAGAAACTGATCCTTTTGGGACCGCCTGAGAAGGCCTAGGGGGTGAGGGGTACTCTACTTTGCCCCCTTTTCACGTTCCGAACTATTTTATTTTACTCTCTTCTGTAATTACACAAAATAGCAGCGATAAGATGCATCAGAGACACACAGTGAGAGAAAGGAGGCCGGAGATGAAGAAGAGATGTCAAATACACATTGGAGATAATATAGTGGGAGAAGGGAAGTAAATATGACTAAACTTACCATGTAACATAAAAATGTTGCACTCTATACTATAAGTCTCATTTTATACTACAATCACTTCGCTACAACCTCATAAATTAAAAATAAAAATGAATAATGTCTCAAACAATTTTTGATTTCTAAATATAAATTTATTCTTCAGAATTTTCTAAATTGGAAAGAACTAGTAACATGTCCTCATCAGCAATTTCCTCTTCAATCATCTCATCTGGAATCTCCTCATTAAAAGTCTGCAATGATGATTCTTGTAACTCTATGGTCTCCAAACATTCGATAAATTCGCCATCAACAGATTGATCAAAAAAATCATTCAAGTCATCTCCTCCTTGTGACAATATTTCATTATTGGTGCTGTCAATTTCAATCAATGTAGTGGAATCATTCAAGTCATCTCCTCCTTGTGACAATATTTCATTATTGGTGCTGTCAATTTCAATCAATGTAGTGGAATCATTCAAGTCATCTCCTCGTGACAATATTTCATTATTGGTGCTCTCAATTTCAATCAATGTAGTGGAATCATTCAAGTCATCTCCTCCTTGTGACAATATTTCATTATTGGTGCTGTCAATTTCAATCAATCTAATGAAATCATACAAGTCATCTCCTCCTTGTGACAATATTTCATTATTGGTGCTCTCAATTTCAATCAATGTAGTGGACAATGCAAAAGAAATTGCCACGGTCTCTTCATTGTGAGCCATTTTATTTTGAAATTGCTTGCTGTAAATTGCAGAAAAAAATAATCACTTTCATTTATCGTTTTTAGTAATACATAATATAAAACTAACTTTATCAAGTATTTAGTATAACAGAAGGACTGCAAATAAATAACAGAAAACATTTTTCAAATTATCTTCAAGTGTACAACATAGTTCCCCTTACAAATTAACAACTCACCTTTTTAAAAGTAGGAGAAGTGTTAGTACTGTGTAAATCAAACACCAGAAATTCACCACCAAAAATTCCTCACAAATGTACCTCAGACAGTAGTATCACAAAATGGCTGTGGTTTCCTCTCATTTGAGATATATACATAACCAATTAACTTTCATCACACACAAATACAAAACCAAAGTAACATTTTAATTGGTTCTAAATTTCAACACTTTCAAATGTGTTTTCCCCATGCAATTTTCCATAGGACATTTACATACGTCTACAGCCTGAATGGCTGAACGGAATTACACCAAACTTGGCAAAATGGTACATCAAACCTAAGAGGTCAGGAAGGATCTACTATGCCCCCTTATGGTCATTTGCCCCTTCGCTTTGGCCTCCTCTTGTCTCTCGATCCTACCGAGAGACAAGATGGCGGCCGCTACGGACTGTTTGTAATGTTGACAGACGCCGGAGAACCAATCAGCTTCGCAAAGCTCCGTAACGCGAAAAGTACGCGAAGCGGAGCGCTGTTACAGATATATATCTTTTTTTGAACGTTAATTTCTCAAAATCCACTGGAGCACATATATTGAGACCTAGCAAAGGCACATCGGGCTACCAGTCCCTAATATTTTGCCAAGTTTCGTGCAAATCCATTCAGCCGTTCGATTATTGACATTTAGATACGTCTACAGCCTGAATGGCTGAACGGAATTACACCAAACTTGGCAAAATGGTACATCAAACCTAAGAGGTCAGGGAGGATCTACTATGCCCCCTTATGGTCATTTGCCCCTTCGCTTTGGCCTCCTCTTGTCTCTCGATCCTACCGAGAGACAAGATGGCGGCCGCTACGGACTGTTTGGAATGTTTACAGACGCCGGAGAACCAATCAGCTTCGCTTCACAAAGCTCCGTTGCGCGAAAAGTACGCGAACTGGAGCGCTGCCCGGTCCGCTGTTACAGATATATATCTTTTTTTAAACGGTAATTTCTCAAAATCCACTGTAGCACATATATTGAGACCTACAAAAGGCACATCGGGCTACCAGTCCCTACAATTTTGCCAAGTTTCGTGCAAATCCATTCAGCCGTTCGGGCTAAAAGTGAGGCCAACCGCCCTATGGAAAACTCAATGTTAAAAACACGTTTTGGGACCCCCCTTTTTTCTCGTCCCCCCTGGACGAACCCCCCCCCAATTTTCAGGGGCTGCTCAGAAACAAAATGTGCCATTTTCCTGAAAATTTCAGCCAATTCCGTCCACAAACGCCAAAGTTATTAGACATAGAATTTTCAAAAATCCCATAGAGAAAAAATCCTAACTATATATACCTACTGGCGACCGCCAGTAGGTAATATATATATATATATATATATATATATATATATATATATATATATATATATATATATCCACCACACCTCCAAACTGGAAGTAAGGGCCGCACACCAGCAGTATTAAATCACAATGTTGATTTATTCTTTTTGGCTTTACATCCAGCCACAAAACAGAGTTACCAGCCCACGCGTTCCGGTGTTACTCCACACCTTGATCACAGCTGAGAGTTTTCATGTTTTTTTTGTTTTTAAAACTTTACATGTGACTTCATTTCCTGTGAACACCGTCTGGGCTACAACTGTGAGTTTCTGGGAGCTGTAGTCCAAGTGTTAAAATTCACTATTTACAATTCACATAGCGACCACAATTATGCTATCGGGCATTTAGTTATTGCACAGCGACTCTGGTCTATTATTAATGATATATTGTCAAATTATAACAATTATAAATCAATGTCCGCCGTGAATGAGACAAATCCATATGTCAATTCTAAGTACGTAAATCTTTTGATTGGGGGTTTTCCACCCTCTAGTAGGTTGAAACACTTAAGTCATATTAGACCATTAATTCCATCTGCCGGATATTTGCTCCCAGAAACTCACAGTTGTAGTCCAGATGGTGTTCACAGGAAATTGCAAGTAAAATCATAGCGATATCTAGAGTCAAAGTTCAGTGTGCATTCTGAAATCTCTTCAATTACGAGCGCGAGCTGCATGCTGATTGGCTGTGAACTGTCTGTCAACACTCGAAACCAGGAAGTGTTGGTGGCCATCTTGTGACTCGCTAGAACCGAGTCACAAGAAAATAGTAAAACAAAGTTGAGAAATAAGGGAAGGGGGTAGGGTAGAGATATTCTGACCCTCTAGGCTTGCTGAGGTGGTCGTACATGAATGTTTAGGCTCTATTTTTTATTTTATTTTTTTAAAGAAAAATCGCGGCATACGCGTATGTAAATACCTACAATTACGAGCAGGAGGTGCATGCTGATTGACTGTCAATACTCCAAACCAGGAAGTATTGGCAGCCATGTTGTTTGTCGGAAGAGCAGAGTCACAAGAAAACAGTAAAACAAAGTTGAGAAATAAGGAAAGGGGGCAGGGTAGAAACATTCTGAGCCTATAGTCTTGGTCAGGGGGTGATACATGGATCTTTAGGCTCAATTTTTATTTTTTAAAAAATGAAAAAATGGCGGGGTACTTGTACTTGTATGCGGTGGAAAAGGTGAAAAAAAAAGTAGAAGTCTGTTTTATTCATTAGGTCCCGGGGGGGTAAATTACGGGGCAATTTTTATTCATTAGGTCCCGGGGGTAAATTACGGGGGCCATTTTTCTGCATAATGGGGGCTTGTAAGGTGCCCCGAGCACTGGGGAACGGCACTCCTCTGGTTTTATTTTGAAGTATGCCGGGGGGGTTACGGTCCTACTCCCCGCAATCTCGGGGAGCGGCACACCTCGGGTCTTTTTAAAAAAAATATATGTTTTGAGCTCTCTCTCTCTCCCCGTACACGTCGCGGGGAACGCCACCTTTCTGGGGCAGTGATATGTAAAATGACCTTCCAGCTCCGGGTACCTGCATTGTCTGGAGTTTTTTATTAATGTTGGGAGGGTGGGCTTGATAATACGTCCTTGTTAATTCCCATAGAAGCCTATGTTCTGGTGCTAACATGGGGTTCTATGGGAAATAACAAGGCCGTATTATGAAGCTCATTATCGCCGTTTTATCAGCAGTTTCTTGCCAATAAAACTGTGATAATTTTAACACCGGTCCTTGAGAATATGCATCTAAGTTTACAGGTAAAAAAAAAAGAGCAATGGTCTATATTGTCAACGAAAGGCGATACATTATCGTCGCATTTATTGGCAGGAAACTGCCGATAAAGCGGAGATAATGGGCTTGATAATATGTACTTGTGAATAACCATAGCAGCCTAGGTTAGGATCAGAACCTGGGCTGCTATGGGAAGTTACAAGGGCCTATTATCAAGCACATTATCTCTGCTTTATCAGCAGTTTCTTGTCGATAAAAGCGGCGATAATGTATCGCCTTTTGTATGTAAAGCTTTCCTTTTTTTTGGTGTAGCAGTTGTACTCTCTTCGCATGCTCAGCGTCGTTTCGAAGTTCACTTTTTTTCTTCAAGTTCAACAAGCAAACCTTTCTTTATATCAGTTAGTAAATCTGTCGCTTTCTTTTCCCTGTTCGTGTGATTCATCCGGTGCTGTACTTTTGCACAGTATTAATAGTCATATTTTTTATATATTTATTTGAAAGGTAGTGCCGAGGCGCCAAACGTTGATTATGTACTCCGTCCACCGCCATTTTAGTAGTTTCTCACCGTTATATTTATTATATCAGTTAGTTAGAACTCAGTAGTTTTCAAACCTAGTCTTAAATATCTTACTACAGTATTTCAACATTATTTTTATTGTGGACCGTCATACCCCTCCCCCACAAAATAAAAGAAGTATGTCGTTTTTTTAAATTAACTTTTATTAAAAAATTAATATAAACGAAACTCAATTAACTTTTATTAAACAATAAATATAAACGAAACTCAATTATAACTATATTAGAACTGGCAAAATAAGTTAAACAATGTTAAAAAGAAATTGTGAAGTGGATTCCAAAAGGTGTCCGATTGGTAATCTGCAAAAGAAAAAAGAAAATTAGAGTTTAGAATTATGTAGATGTGAGTAAATTAGCTGAAGCATTAGAAGTTGTGGTAACTCTACAGTTTTACGTGTGTAGTGTGACTCGTATATTTCTGTTCTGTTATAGTGCCGTGTTCAAGTGGTGTCTATATGGAAGTGCCTATTGCGTTACTGGCGCCCGTTATGGTGACTTATTTCTAATGCATTCCTATGAAGGATTTGTAGATCTAGGCCTCTGCGCTTCCTGTTGTATAAAGCTTGCGGCCAAACACTGCAGCCACTGGGATGGACAACTTCAGGTGGGCTGATCTTCTACACGTCCAAGTAGACAGCAGTGTCTAAGTTTAAGAGAGATAGAGAAATTATGTCACAGAGAGTGAGAGAGAGAGAAAACATTAAAACTGTGTCACAGAGTCTGGAGTAGAGATTTTTTGTTGAACCAGAGGTAGATTTACTGGCTGCTTGCACCACTTTACCCATGTTAAAAATGACTCAAAAGTAGCGTAATAAGGTTGATGATCTGCTTGTTAGACTGTTGTAACCTATCTGTTGTCACTGCTCGGAGGTAATTATACAATTTACAGAGAAGCTGCTGTACACTACGCACTCTGGGCCATAATATCAAGCCTTTACCTACAAAAATTATTGCCACTTTATCGGCAGGAAAGTGTCGCTAAAGTGGCGATAATGGGTTTGATAATATGCTCTATGGAATTTCAATCGAAGCTCATGTCAGATGTCTTTCACATCTAACATGAGCTTCGATTGGAATTCCATAGAGCATATTATTAAACCTATTATGGCCACTTTAGCAGCAGTTTGCTGCCGATAAAGTGGCGATAATTTTGTCACAAAGGGTTGATAATATGGCCCTCTCTCGTTTCACAAATAAAGCTAACACTACAGTTTCACGAGTGCAGTGTACCTGGTACATTTTACTTGTTATAGTGCCGCGTTCAAGTGGTGTCTATATGGAAGTGCCTACTGCGTTACTGACGCCCGTTATGCCAAATTATTTCTTATGCATTCCTATGAAGGATTTGTAGATCTAGGCCTCTGTGCTTACCGTTGTGTAAACTTTGCGCCAAACACATTAGGAAGTGGAGTTGACAACTTAAGTTGAGCAGATCTTCTACACGTTCAAGCAGACAGCACTGTCTAAGTTTAAGAGAGAAAGAGAAATGAAGTCATAGAGAGTGAGAGAGCGAGAAAACAACATTAAAACTGTGTCGCAGAGTCTGGAGTTGAGATTTTTTGTTGAACCAGACGTTGATTTACTAGCTCCTTGCATCACTTTACCCATGTTAAAAGTGACTCAAAAGTAGCGTAATAAGGTTGATGATCTGTTTGTCAGACTGTTGTAACCTATCTGTTGTCACTGCTCGGAGGTAATTATACATTTTACAGAGAAGCTGCTGTAAACTACGGACTCTGGGCCATAATATCAATCTTGGACGACAAAAATTATTGCCACTTTATCAGCAGGAAAGTGTCGCTAAAGTGGCGATAATGGGTTTGATAATATGCTCTAAGGCATTCCAATCGAAGCTCATGTCACATCTAACATGAGCTACGATTGGAATTCCATAGAGTATATTATCAAACCCATTATCGCCACTTTCCTGCTGATAAAGTGGCGATAATTCTGTATAAGGCATTCCAATCGAAGCTCATGTCACATCTAACATGAGCTACGATTGGAATTCCATAGAGTATATTATCAAACCCATTATCGCCACTTTCCTGCTGATAAAGTGGCGATAATTCTGTAGCCAAGGTTTGATAATATGGCCCTCTCTTCTTTCATAAATAAAAGTTACACTACAGTTTTACGAGTGCAGTGTACCTGGTACATTTTACTTGTTATAGTGCCGCGTTCAAGTGGTGTTTATATGGAAGTACCTACTGTGTTACTGACGCCCATTATGGCAACTTATTTCTAATGCATTGCTATGAAGGCTTTGTAGATCTAGGCTGCTGTGCTTACCTTGTATAAAGAGTGCGGCCACCGGAGTTCACCATTCGACTTGAACTCTGCCTCTATACATCAAAGTATATTCAATAAGTTGAAGAGAATTCCATTGCTGTGATGTCATCAGTGATGTCATTTGAGATGTCATCAGTGATGCCATGAGTGATGTCGCTGACCATGTCATGAGTGATGTTATATGTGACGTCATCAGCAGTGCATTGCGGGCGCGCAAGTTATAGTTAGCTGAGCTAACTATAACGGAGGAATTTCAAAGGTTTTGTATGAGAGAAATGTTCAGCTAACTATAACGTATGAAAACTAGGGTTTTTTCAATGAATTTGCATGGTTTTTTAAATGCTAATTCCTAACTATAACGTGTGTGAAACCTGTGGTTTTTTCAATGAATTTGCAAGGTTTTTTAAATGCTAATTCCGAACTCTAACGTGTGTGAAACCTATGGTTTTTTCAGTGAATATAAATATATATATATCCAACTCTTCCTTCACAACAAAAGATGAAAACGTCGTGTGTGGTTTTCAGAATTTTATTTTTTGTCCACCATCAAATGCATTTCAACTACACAGCAGTCTTGCTCACTGATACTGAGGTATCGAGCGCGGACATTTTTTTTAACTCTTTTTTTTTTTCGTGATTCATACCTGTTCTCTAGAAACTACAAATTAAGTGCAAGTGAAAAAAGACTTGTGCTTCATTACATTGCGATACACGATAAATTCAGAACCTCAATGCTCATGATACGTATTTGAATTTCATGTCAGAGTGCAATTCATTTTTTCATCCAACATCATATTAAACAATTGTAAAAAAGTTACAAAAGAATTAATTTCTATTTACAACATTTAAATTGTTCTCAACAACGCACATTTTCAGATTGATCCGATCGTCTTCAGCACTCAATATGCCATGGTTTCACTATAAAATTATATATGGTAAAATCTAGTCTTGTAAACCTTTGGAGCTATCTTGGTTTACATCAATGGAAATAATACAGCCCGAGTGGGCAGCTAACATGAAAAATATATTAGATAACACCGTATCAAGCCCAAGTGGGCACTATTTCTTCTACCTACTCAAATTTATATACTACGAGTCACTATTAAAACCTCTACATTTACACAGTTAACAAAGCTAATTTACAATTCAGACCTTATGCTTTTTCTTATTCTTACAGATGCGTGTGGAAATCTTCTTCAATATTCCGGCCCCCTGGCTGCTTAGAGTCTAGTTCTATAATGTAGCGTGACTCAAATTTCCTCAATGCTTTTTGTCTGTTGCCCCCTCTGATATTCTCTACCACAGAATCAATTACAAAATAAGTTAGTCCCCTAGCGTCCTTGTTGTGGACTTTTTCAAAATGGCGTGCCATAGGATAAGACCGATCTCCATTCTTTATCTCCCTCAGATGCTGTAGGATCCTTTTATGGACTTCTAAAATTGTGCTGCCGACGTACTGCAAGCCACAAGGGCACTGCAGCACGTAATGAAAGAAAATTTATGAAATGAAAGAAAATTTATATTGCGCGGCTAAAACCCGAAGGCATCAAGGCGCCTATCAAAATGAATCACAAGAGGCAGAAGCAAAACTACAGGTATGCTTTGGCAAATAGCCGTGTCTTCAGGGCTTTTCTAAAGGACTGCAGAGTGGAAAGGGCCTTAGTTTCCACAGGAAGAGCATTCCACATTTTTGGTGCTATGGTGGAAAAAGCTCTGCCACCCCATTTAGCTCTGCGGATGCGTGGTACAGATAAGCAGAGATTTGTTGGCAGAGCGCAGATTCCTAGAAGGGCTGTAGGGGGCCAAGAGAGCCCCAATACCTACTGACCTATTTCTCGCTAAAGCGCCAAAGGTCAGGCACAAGATTTTAAAAGAAATCCTGTCCTCAATAGGGAGCCAATGTAACGCTTTCCTTGCGGAAGTGGCTGACGCACGTTTGGGTAGATCCAACACAAACTTGGCCGCCGCGTTTTGGACCATTTGTAGGCGCTGCAGCAACCCCCTGTTGAGTACACAGTACACAGCATAACTTGTTTTGCAGGTATACTTTCTCTTGATTTTAATTATTTTCTTGGTCATCCCTGGTGTATATTGCTCAGTATTATTTCCATGTGCGCATGCCTTGGATTTCACATATTTCACAAACCCTTGCCGTTTATTTAAAGTTGTTTTAGGTTGAGGTTTTCTCAAATTATTTCTGACCAACGCATGTTTAAAGGATATTGCCCTGCAAAATGTAACTTGTGGTCTCTGGGGTACTGCTGTTCTAGCAGTGGATCGTTTTTAACGATATGCCAGGGCCTGTTTAGGATACTTTTATGTTAGTCTTGCTGTTTACTAAATTTAGTTATATATCTACATTGTTTTACCTGCTTCTTGTTTTTTTTAGTCTTCTAAAACAGATTCTGTTCTCTCGTTTTTTGGAAGCTCTAGTTATGGCAGTATCAAACCATTCATCTGGATAACCTCTGGTTTTGAACCTTTTCTTTAAAGATTGAGTTATTTTCCTGTTTCTATCACTTCACCGCAGTTTCTCTTTGTGCAAAGACATTCACCATAGGGGATGCTTCACTTTAAGCTACTGTTGTGCGGCTGAAACGCGTTTGATGGTGGCCGAAAAATAACAATTCTGTAAACCACAGACAACGTCGTCACCCTTTGTTGTGAAGGAAGAGTTGGATGTGATAGGACCTGCCATCGTGGGGTCCTTGCGACGATGGAACCTTTCTTCTGGTGGCGGTTCAGGCTCCCCGAAGGAGAGTGTAGAGGAATATATATATATATATATATATACCCCTCAGTCAATAGGGGGCCTCACGAGGGAAGATGCCTCGAGGATGGCGCAGTGGGTGATCTAATACAGGAAGACAGAGTCTCATCCGGAGGCTCAATGGAGGGCCAGAACCTGTCCTTTTAATTTTGCGAGCACTCAAGCCCACTGGAGGGTTTAAACTATGCAACAATTTGGAACTACGGAATCCAGCGTGCAATGGGAGTGAAAACAATGAAGTGGCACACCGGCGGCCAATGAAAGCAATTAACATAAGCACGCAGTGTCTGTATTTCAGCAAGCAGCCTTTTGAATGCTCGCATTTGGCCCAAGAGGAAGGAGAGAGAATTCTCCGAAACGCGTTGGCCAGGGGGACCCAAGACGGGATGTTAAGCTCCCTGCCTTTGTCAGAAGTGCGGTGCGAGTGCGGCTTCAATTGCTGGGCAATTTGGGGTGAAATATATATATATATATATATATATATATATATTACCTACTGGCGGTCGCCAGTAGGTATATATAGTTAGGATTTTTTCCCTATGGGATTTTTGAAAATTCTATGTCTAATAACTTTGGCGTTTGTGGACGGAATTGGCTGAAATTTTCTGGAAAATGGAACATTTTGTTTCTGAGCAGCCACTGGAAATTTGGGGGGAGTTGGTCCAGGGGGGGCCGAGAAAAAAGGGGGGTCCCAAAACGTGTTTTTAACATTGAGTTTTCCATAGGGCGGTTAGCCTCACTTTTAGCCCGAACGGCTGAATGGATTTGCACGAAACTTGGCAAAATATTAGGGACTGATAGCCCGATGTGCCTTTTGTAGGTCTCAATATATGTGCTCCAGTGGATTTTGAGAAATTAACGTTTAAAAAAAGATATATATCTGTAAGCGCGCTCTGGGCAGCGCTCCGGTCCGCGGACCTTAAGCGTACCGGAACTTCGCGTAGCTAAGCTGATTGGCTCTCCGGTGTCTGTCAACATTCTAAACAGTCCGGAGCGGCCGCCATCTTGTCTCTCGGTAGGATTGAGAGACAAGAGGAGGCCAAAACAAAGGGGGAAATAACTATAAGGGGGCATAGTAGATCCTCCCTGACCCCCTAGGTTTGATGTGGAGGCTTTAAAGGGGCCCCGCGAAGCAAAAAAAAATAATTTTTTTTTGTTTTTTTTCGTGGTTAGCGCCCGGTACGCGAACCGGGAAGCGTTCTGGGGAGCGTATCACAATGAAAAATTAATGATAGACTTTTCAAATGCTGTATGTTAATTGATTGTTGGTTTTGTTGATTATTTTTTTTTTTTTAAGTTTTTTTTATTGTGTTTCATAATTTAATAAACTTTCTAACATTTCATTGTCAGAAATTTCATAATCATGGAATATAGATTGTAGTCTCTGAGGTTGTAAAATGTCCTCATTTGCAAGGAGGTTATCTACTGCTTGTACACATTGCAGTAGTTCTTGGTCCCAAGATTCATCCATAAATTCAATCTCATTTGGATCAATGATTTCTGTGTTGGACTCTGGAAGGACAATTTCAAATGAAATGTTTTGTTCACTTTCCATTTTTCCTGAAATTTGCATAAAAAAAATATATATTAGTAGAGGTAGGGCACTGTTGGGATTAATTTTAGATAGGCAGTTTTTAATAGAGAATTTATCTTTGGGCAGTGTATAGTATCAGAGTGGAAGTAGGAATATAAAAAAGTGTATCTAAATTTATAAGTACTACAGAGGGATAGTATATAACTAACAGAAAAAGTTTGCCATATTAACTTAAAGTGCTCAATATACTTCAGTTTTAAAAATAACAACTTACCTTTAAAAAGAAGTTGAAGTTATTAATGAAAATTCTAATAGAAATGTACACCAGGAAGTAGTAGTCAAAATGGCTGTGTTTCCTTCTCTTCCTTTATATATATTCGGGTACATAACCAATCAAATGTCAGGTAAAAAAAGTAGAAAATGAAAGTAACATTTTAATTGGTTGTCAATTCCAACACTTCAGATGTGTTTTGTGAAGTAATTTACCTCACGGTATTTAGTGAGTTCTATAGGCTAAACGGCTAAATGGAATTCCAATCAAATTTGTGAAAATGGTAGGGATTGGTATGTAGTATGAGCTAATCTATATTTGGTGAAATTGTCTCCAGTGGCTTTTCTGTGAACTACTTTCCCACCTTTTTTGATGGTGCGCTTCCCAGGAAGCGACCCGGTACGCGAACCGGTGAGCGCCCTGGTACGCGAACCTTAAGCGTAACAGGAGTCCACCATTTTGTGTTTCGGTCGAATTATGATACAAGATGGAGGGCAAATAATGTTCAGAATAGGTAGAAGGGGGCATGGTAGACTTATCTTGACCCCCTAGGTTTTGTGAGGGTGGCTGAGGAGGCCCATATGTGCGAAAAAAAAACATTTTTTTTAAAAATTTCGCGAGGTTAGCTCCCGGTACGCGTACCGGGTAGCGCCCCAGGGAGCGTACTTTGTTGAAAATTAGTAAAAAAAGTTAGACTAAAATAATAATTGTGAGTGATTAGATGTAGGGTAGCTCTGAGAAGAGCTTTTGGGTTTATGGTACATTTTGGTACTTATAAGTAGGTACCAATGCACATTTTTAAATTCAGAGTGAAAACTCTGTTGCCCTCATCTGAGAAGTGAACTCCATCTCCTCTGTAGATATCTTGCATGTAGTAACGCAAGTTATTGTTGTACAGGGAGCCCATTCCATGGTCTCTCATGTAAGCTGAAACAGATTTGTTTACATGCTTCCTCGACTTCTCAATTTGTGGACAAAATTGGTTTGACCACCTCCATTTCTGTCTTTGGCATATATTTGAATATACCAAGGCAGTCTGAGGAAAAAGTGCCATCAATTGCTCAAAGGTGTCCTTTAAAAGCATTTCCAGACCTACACCAGTCAAAGTGCCCAAGTCATTACCTCCACAGTGCACAATTAACAGGTCAGGTTTGGGCAAATGCATAAAGGTTTTCACCAATGGTATCAATTGGTGACATTTTAATCCTCTGTGGCCAAACCACTTAATTTCCACATCTTGTAAATTGAGGTTAGGTAAATTCCTGCTTTCAACGTACCTTTGAGCCCAGTGAATATAACTATGACCAACAATCCAGACAGAAAACATGGTGAGAGAAGGTTCTCCTGCAGTCAGATGAAGTGTGGCAATGAAATGGCAGTTGAAAAAATGTGAGTTTGAAATGAAAAAAACTGTGGAGTTTCTGTGTTCATGAAGTAGTAACAGTGATTGGTGGATTTTGATTGATGAAAACAGAAAGTTAGGGTGTAGAGATGTGTTCTTTGAAAGATGTATTTTGAGTGGTCAATAAAAAATCATTAAATGAAAGAAAGCACTGGATATGCAGGTGCACTGAGAGTTCAGAGTTCAATTGCAACATTGTTGTGTGAATTTGCAAACACCAGAGTTTCTCCAAGAGGTGGTTGCTATGGAAAATAGGCAGAAAGGGCAGAGGGGGAAGGGTTTTCATTTGAAAAAAAGTGAGGGAAGAGTTTTGATTGGGTGACATGAGAAATATGTGTGAAGAATTACACCATTTCTGTGCTTTTGATAGCTGCAGACTCTGGAGTGCATACCTTTTGCTCTGCTGAAGACAAATTGGTGTGTTTCTGAGACTGTTTTCAAACTCAAAGTATTTGCTAAGGTGAGAAAATATTTCTTTACTTTAGATAGAGAATAGTGTGCTTTAAGGAGAAAATTATGATTTATGTGGCGCAAATTGCTTGTAAATATGCTCTCACATGTGCATGGAAAATTTAGATTTTGAATGTTTTTGTTATATAGCCATGTTAAAAGTGACGCAACCATGCTGGAAAGCCAATCAAAAAATGATTTCATGTGTTTTAATGACATTTTAAGTCATTTTCTGATGTGCAGTGTTTAGAAATTATGATTTGAAAATCGTTTTTGTGGAAAAGGAATTGTTTTTAAATTCATGACAAGGATATAATGGTGTATGGTTATTTATAAGGCAATTGACTGTCCTTGATGTTATTTTTCTCATTTTAGTGTAAGACCTTTCTCTGTGGCGCAAATTGCTTGTAAATATGCTCTTACATGTGCATGAAAATTTTAATTATCAATGTTTGTGTTACATAGCCATGATAAAAGTGAACCAACCATGCAGGAAAGCCAAAAAAAAAACGCTTTCATGTGTTTCAATGACATTTTAAGTCATTTTCTCATGTGCAGTTTTTTGAAATTATGATCTGAAAATCGTTTTTGGGAAAAAGGAATTGTTTTTAAATTCATGAGAAGGACATAATGGTGTATGGTTCTTTATAAGGCAATTGACTGTCCCTGATGTTATTTTTCCCATTTTAATGTCAGACCTTTCTTTGTGGCGC
This sequence comes from Lissotriton helveticus, assembly GCF_964261635.1. Lineage (NCBI taxonomy): Eukaryota > Metazoa > Chordata > Amphibia > Caudata > Salamandridae > Lissotriton > Lissotriton helveticus. Next base: position 462,570,007 of record NC_136062.1, read on the forward strand.
AAATTGCTTGTAAATATGCTCCCACCTGTACATTGAAAATTTTGATTTTGAATGTTTATGTTACATAGCCATGTTAAAAGTGACCCTACCATGCAGGAAAGCCAATCAAAAAACGCTTTTATGTGTCTTAAGGACAATTTAAGTAATTTTCCCATGTGTAGTGTTTTGAAGTTATGATTTGAAAATCGTTTTTGAGGTAAAGGAATGTTGTTAAAATTTATGTTCGCCATATGCCCCCAAATTTCTTTTTCAGGGTTGCAGCAGGGTGTTCTTGAGACACCCCTGCACTTTTGGAATAAATTCCTAATTTGTGATGAGCAAATTGTTAATCGCAAATTGCACCTTCATTTATATGAGCCTCCTAGCCCATGGAAATGAATGGGTAATTTGCAATTAGCAATTTTCTCAAACAAATTTGGAATGGTAAAGAATCGCTATTTATTCCTTAAAATTCGCTTTTTTGGAAATGCAAAATAGTTATATGATACATATGGCGGTTGATGTCTAACAAGATAAGAAGCTTATGGATACATTTATGATGACTGGTGCAATGAAGTAGAAATCACTTACTTCATTGGTAGGCCTTTACAATAAATTATCTCCTCTGTATTCTTCATCAAGCATAACTTTAATCTGCAATCCTGAGTAGGCCTCACCTTAAACAAACCTCTGGATAGGCCACATCTTATTGTCATCCTGATTTAATCATTTATAATGCTAGGGACAGATTTATGATATGTGTATACCTCTTTTGTGCCACTTAGAAAACATTGTCCATGGGGAAATGACTTAAAATGTCATTAAGACACATGAATGTTTTTTTTTAAAACGTTTGCAATTTTTTTGGGTCACTTTCAACATGGCTATGTGTCTGAAACAGTCAAAATCTAAATTTGCAATGCACTGGTGGGAGCATATTTACAAGGAATGTGCTTCATGGGGAAAGGTCTTATAATGTAATATGGGAAAAATGACATTAGAGATACTGAAATGCCTTATAGAGAAGCATACACCATTATGTCCTTGTCATAAATTTGCAAACCATTACTTTTCCCCAAAAACGATTTTCAAATTATATTTAGAAAACAGTGCACATGTGGAAATTACTTAAAATGTCAATAATTCAAAATTTGTGATTCCTTAAATGCAATGTATCAAAAAAAAATATGTAAAAAATGATATTAAGGATTTGGAAACTACCACCAACTTCTAGTTTGTGGTAATTTGCGAATTCTTTTCAAAAAGCATTTTTTTTTTTTTTTTAAAAAAGGTCCCATATGACGCCCATACATGCCATTAGGGCATGTAGATGTAACATGTGCTCCCAAATTTCTTTTTCAGGGGTGCAGCAGGGTGTTCTTGAGATACCCCTGCACGCTTGAAAAAAATCCTATTTTGTGATGAGCTAATTGCTAATCACAACTTGCAACATTAATTCCTATGAGCCTCCTAGCCTATGGAAATGAATGGGTAATTTGCAATTAGCAATTTGCTCATTGCAAATTAGGAATAGTAAAGAATCGCTATTTATTTCTTAAAATTTGCTATTTATAATATGTAAAATATTTTGATGATACATATGGCAGTTCATCTGTAACAAGATAAGAAGCTTAGGGATAGATTTATGATGAGTGGCGCATCCCCAGGGATGTGACAGTCATCCTGCGCCACTGTTCCGCCACCCATGGTGTGCTGCATTTACAATGCGGCGCAGCATGGGGCAAAAAAGGCACAGATGCGTGACGCATCTGTGCTGTAAAGGTGGCACATTGCTGGAGTTGTATCGTAAGTGCGATGCAGCTCCAGCAAGGATCAGGGGTGCCCCATCTATACAATGCTGCGTCAAGACCTATGCCAGCTTCAAGCAGGCGCAGGGTTTTGAAGCAGCTTTCTCCTATCTGATTGTAAATGCGGCACACCATGGGTGGTAAAGCAGTGGTGCACATTAACTGGTGCATGCCTGGGGATGTGCCATTTAATATAAATCTGCACTTTAACATTTGAGTATGTGCAGGGGACACAGAGTCGTTGAGGCTTATCCAAGGTTAAGAACAGATGAGTCCTGTTCAGTGAAAAATTAGACATAGGCTTCACCTGCTCAGCATCGCTGGACATGGCTAAATAATAGCTGCAAAATGTTACTCTTGTTAAATAATTTTACTATTATAATCTGTGAGATTTGTCTCTTACTCTGCAACATCTCATTGTTGTTGTCTTTCTTTAAAGATAAAGACAACCTCAACATGAGCGACAATCTGCAATCAGTTGATTTTGACCTCATCATTGAACTTGTAATTGAAACATCAGTGGATGTTGATCCATTGGATGATTTAAATCCTGAGGATGAAGAAGAGCGTGATGAGGATGCAGATTTGTCCGAATTATATGATATAGGATGGGAAGCTGACCTGCTTGAGCCTTTGGAATTATAAACATTTATTTTTAAAATTTATAATCAATAAAAAGTAAAAAGGTAAACCGTTTAATTTAAAAATAAAGACACCTTCAAAAACAGGTTATGTGTAGTGTCTTCAATAAAATATTAAAATATGCTCATAAAATTAGATCAGATTCACATATAAAATAGCATAGGTAACATAAATATAAATCTCATTTCTTTTCTGCTATTTCTGTATTGTAAATTTGCAAGGACTAAAAAATCTTCTATTTAAAATGTCAAGTAGTGTGTTATGTTTTTGATCACTATTACTGATTTACTGTTTGATAATAATGTTTAATAACATTTTTATTATATTTTTCCTCAGATTCAACTATGCCTACAAAAATAAGAGAGATGAAGGCTGCAAAACGTCAAAGACAGCAGGAGAAAAAAAAAATGCAGCAGTCCTCTAACAAAAAGATTTCTCAAGCGATGAAGAAAGCACCGGGTAAGAGCTCTAAATATTTCATAAGAAATATTTATAATAAAAAAAATATTAGTACAGAAAATGTTTCAATCCATAACAACACAAGTAAATCAAATGGAAAGAAAAGGACAAATGAAAATGTTACTGCTAGAGCAAGAGATAAATCTGTGCATGATAGTAGAAGGAAACAACAGTTTACGGAGATTCGTAAACGAATGTTCCGTAACAGGATAATTGGCAATTTGTTAAAAAATATTAAGAAAGGTCAACAGAAATTAGTTTTTTATAGGAGAAAAAAAAAAGTTGAGAAAGTTATTGATCAGGCTTTTGAAATTAAACGTAAGTTATTTATTTTGATAATCAATAGAATTAGGAAGCTAAACAAGGCAATTTTTGATTTCAAAAGAAATAGTAGATGGAAGAGAATAGTTAATCGTAGTAATTTTTGTGAAGTTTTTTCTGGAGAATGGATACATAGTTCAAGCTGTGAGGCATTTTTTAATGAAGAGAGTTATTTCCAGGATAATGATTTGGTGCATGCAGTTGACATCAGTGGTCGTGCTTATGAAGTGAAAGATGGTTGTCCAGTTGAAAAAGAAAAACTTGTGACAACAGAGGCAGAAGAGTTGTTAGGTAATGAGGTTTTAGGAAGACGTGGTAAGGGTCCTGTGTACACCTGGAAGTGTAGTAGTATTTGCAGTGTGCGACAGGATTCCATCAATTTGCTTTGTGATTTTGTACGGTCATTTAACAAGAAAAGTTTGAAGCAGAAAATAAGGTTGTTGCAAGAATTAGATCCTTGCAGAGTGAGAGAAGTGACAGGTTTGCATGGTCATTCACTGGCTTGTCTTTCCAGGAGAGTATGCCAGAGTGTTTTTCATCATTTCAGGATGCTAGCAGTGCATCATAACAAAGTGAGGAAGTTAGTTAGACTGTTGTATTATGCTAAGAGTCCAGCAATTATGCTGAAACAATTATGCGCTGCTCTTTTGCATGGTTCTGAAATAGATGTGAAGAATATATGTGAAGAAATTGAGTTTTGTTACTTTGGAAGTAAAGAGGAGAATGTTGAAATTGAGCAAGAAGTAGAGGGTCATTTGGAAGATAGTGTACAGGTTTCCAGTACAGATAATTTCCAGAGGGAAATTGCGACGTTTGACATGAAATCAAGTGAGAGGCCTAATTTCACTTGTGTGTGTTGTAGACGCACTTATTATAAGAATCAGACTAAGTTAGTGGATTTATATGCAAAAAGTGAAAGGGAAAATAATAGTGAATGGAAGGATTTTGCAACATACTTGATGGTAGAAAATTGTTTTGATTTGGGATTGGATCAACGTGTGTGTACTTATTGTTGTAACAAATTAAAACAAAACCAGATGCCTGCTAGAGCAGTTCATAATAATCTGGAATTGGTTGAGATTCCTTCTGAATTGAAGGATTTAAATACTTATGAATCTATTTTGATTCAAAGTATCCATCCCTTTCAGGCTATTGTAAGAATGGAGCCAAAGACAGGGAAATTGCCTCCATCAGATTTACAGAGAGGATTAAAGGGAAGAGTTGTTTATTTGCCTCTAGATTTGAAGAAAAACATTAACACAATTGGAGTAGAAAAAGTGGAAGAGGAACCTCTGGTTATCTTAGTTAATGGGGTTCCGACAAAGAATAAGAAAATATGGCAAGATTTAGTAGATGTTAGGAAAGTTAAAAAGGCAACATTGTATTTGAAAAAAAATAATAAATACTATAAGAATGTATATGTTGCAGAAGAGGAAGTAAGTGAGGAAGAGGATAGCGATTTGTGTGCTGGTCAAATTGAGAAAGTAGAACCCTCTACTAGTGAGGAAATATATGAACATTATAGTGTTCATCCTTTGCATTCAAAGGAAGTCATGGGGAATGCTATTGAGTTGTTTCAAATGAAACAAGCCAAAGGGAGTCCCATTAGTGTTTGGGAGGAAAGTTTGGAAGCTCGGTGTTTCCCACAGCTTTTTCCAACAGGTCAGGGAGGAAGATATGATGAGCGACCTCATCAAATTCCTGCTTCTGAATACCGGACTTTGCGATTGTATGCAGGAGATGCTAGGTTTCGACAATGCATTCCTTATTTGTTTCATCTCCTGTTTGAAAGCGATCTGTCTGGACTGTCATATGCAGTGAACCACATCTTGAAAAGTGGTATACACATGCAAAACATCTCGGCAAGTGATTTTATGGATAAAGTGAATGTCCAAGATAGTATTTTGGAATCTCACCTGATTAATCTCATGGCGTGTCAGCGTGGTACTAATGAGTACTGGTACCGTCGTCATGGTGATTTAAAATGTATGCTGAGGAACTTAGGTACTCCCACATGGTTCCTCACTCTGAGTTGTGCCGAGTATGGCTGGGAAGACTTACTTCAATTTCTACGAGAGGCAAATGCTAACGTAGAAAACATCGAATTCAAGACACCCGGAGAACTGTGCTCTTTGGATCCAGTCAATGTATGTAGGTACTTCAATCATAGATTTGAAGCTATGATGTCTTTCATCATGAATAAGAAGAATCCACCTCTTGGAGAGGTGTTGGATTTCTTCTGGAGAAAGGAGTACCAAGCAAGAGGAGCTCCTCATATACATATGTTGCTGTGGATCAAGGATGCACCTAAATTTGGAACGGATCCAGAAGACTCAGTGATGAGTTTCATCCAACAGTATTCTACGTGTGCTGTTCCAAACGCAAAGGAGAAGAAAAGCCTAAGAGAAAAAGTTCTGCGTTTCCAAAGCCATCGATGTGGAAAGTACTGCCGTCGTAAATTCCGAAACAAAGACAAGTTCTACACCAAATGTCGTTTCGGCTTCCCACGACCGGTGATTTCTAAAGGAAGAGTAAACAGTTTGATGTCTTCGCTGCGACATAATGTGATGAAGAAATCACCTAAAAACACTTACAATTTGAAGAGGAACGAAGAGTCCAAGTATATCAACGACTACAACCCGGTGATTTTGTCCATGTGGAATGCTAACATGGATATACAGTTTGTGGCTGATAACTGTATGGCTGTGGCTCGGTATGTGACGTCGTATATCACCAAAAAAGAGAAGACAGAATTGAAGGATATGTGGGAGGACATTTCCCATGAAAAGAGCCTCAGCAAGAAGTTGTACAGTTTCAGTCTGAAGATGTTGTCGCATCGAGAAATCGGAGCGTACGAATGTTCTGACCGGTTGTCTTCAGCAAGTCTCTATGCCAAGTCCAGGAGTATCGTTTGGGCGAGTCTTGGTCTTGCTGCAACGCGTAATCGAGTTCTCAAACCTGTGCGGGAAATTGAGTATTTGGCGGAAAAGGAGCCAAACAGTACCGACATTTTGAAGACAAACATGTTGGATACATATTATCCAAATCGAAGCAGTCACCTAGAGAATGTTTGTCTGTATGAGGTTCTGCAAAATTACATGTTCAAGAGGAACATCAAAGAAGATACTGAGAAAGGAGTGTATGCTGTAATAGGAAGTGAGGGATGTCTGGTCAAGCAAAGAAAATGCCACTTGATAAACCATCGAAAATTGAGTGGCGAATCTCCTGAAAAAAAGGAGTTTTTCTATTTAGCACTTTTGCAACTTTTCAAGCCTTGGCGTGCAGAAGAGGAACTGCTTGGAGATTTCCTCTGTTACGAAGACTCTTTCAATGCCGCCAAGGAGACCATAGAATGTCCTGCTTTTCCCAAATATGTAGAAATGTTGAATGCGGAAATTGAGCAGGAAGCAACGATTGCAGCCGAGATTGCCAGAGACAGTTCTCAGGACAGTCAGAGTTCTGCTTCATTGAGTCAGGATCCACTAGGAGGACCTCTTATTGAAAATGAAGCTGCCACTGCTATGAATGAGGTGGAAAGAGCCATGGCACATGCTCAAGAGGATGCGGTTAACTTAGAAGAGTTGGAAAGGCAACTCAACGTTGAGCAGAGGAAAATATATGACGAAGTTACCATGCAAATTGATCATGGATTAAGTCATGATAAGAAAGAATGCTCATGTACGTCGTTGAAGCCTGTCCGACTGTACGTGAGTGGAGAAGCGGGAACTGGAAAAAGTTTCCTCATTAAAGCAATTTCATGCTATTTGCAGGAAAGGACAGAGTCATCACTGTCTTGTGTTGTCACTGCTCCAACTGGACTGGCAGCACATAATATTAAAGGGATTACTTTACATCGTTTACTGATGCTGCCAGTGGAGCATGACAACAAATTAGAATATCACAAGCTATCTGGAGATGCTTGTTTTGAAGTTTCAAGAATCTTGAGGAAAATGAAACTTCTTATCATTGACGAAGTAAGCATGGTTTCCAATGTCATGCTTGCCTTTGTGCATTTGAGGATGCAAGAAGTTCTCAAAACAGAGTATGATGTGTTATTCGGTGGCAAACACATCATTGTTTTTGGAGATCTTCTGCAGCTGACACCAGTGAAAGGGCAACCTGTGTTCAAAATGCTCACGCATGAAGATACCAGGAAGTGCCTAGGCAGCATTGGCAACGTCAATATATGGTTAAACTTCAATTATGCTGAACTGCATGAAAATATGCGTCAGGCAAAGGATGAAGTTTACAAGACTATTCTACAAGATGTTAGAATTGGAAAAGTGACCGAGCATGGGAAAGAAGCTTTACATGCACGATTACTGTCAAATTTATATCCAGAACAAGATGTTGTGCCTGAGAATATTTTTCAGAAAATTACTGATAAGAAATCTGGAATATGTTTGATGCCAACTCTTGCAGAATGTGCAAAATTTAACAACAAAATGTTGCATTTAGAAAAGCAAGAGATTGTGAAAGTGGAAGCTATTGATAGAGTAGAGCATATGGGATCAACAATTATTTTGTCTGAGAATCTGAAAACAAAATTGGATTCATTAGAGAAGAGTATATCTAAAACTGCAGGTTTTGAAAAGACTCTGAATGTGTGCTTGAACTGCCGTATAATTTTAAGAAGGAATTTACATGTTGAAAGAGGTCTGGTAAATGGATCAATGGGTAATGTTGTTGATTTTGTGAAATACAGAAATAGAGATGGAATTGAATTTTTAAAAATTAAATTTGATGGCATTGAGGAAGTACAGCTAATTGCTCGTTGTTCTGCTAGATTTTTGCTTGTAAAAGACTTATATGTTCGCCGTAAGCAGTTCCCTGTTTGCTTGGCATATGCGGTGACAATTCATAAATCGCAAGGTTTAAGTGTAGACACTGCATTGGTGAATATTGGCAGTTCTGTGTTCAAGGAGGGTATGGCATATGTGGCATTGTCACGAGTTAGAACTTTATCGGGATTGTACTTGATTGACTGTGATGTCAGAAACATTTGTGCAGATCTAGATTGTGTTAAGGAATACAATAGGTTAAGAAGAGAGTATGCGCCACATTTGCCTCAGTTTCCTTTGTTTGAGAAACGTCTGGTAGGCCGGAAACGAAGAAATGAGAACAATACTGGGCAGGTTGTAGCAAAAAGAAAAAAAGTGAATGAACCTAAAATTACAAGCAGAAACAAAGAGGATTCTGTTGAAGATGTTGTTGGTTTTCAGTTTGAAAACAGTTCTGGTGTCAACTGCTATGCTAATGTAGTAATGAATGTTTTGTTTTCTCTAAAAAATGTAAAAGAAGAGATTGTGGTCAATTCTGATCAAAGATTTTGCAGTTTGTTAAATTCTGTGTTAGAGAAATGTACCACTGATAGAAGAAACATAGAAAGTGTGTCTGAAATTAGAAATCTGTTAGATAGATGTTCAGGCCAAACACAATTCTCTCAAAATATTCAGCAAGATTGTCAGGAGTTTTTAATGTATATGCTTCATGTATTACATGCTGAAGGTGTAGATGTAGATCAGCTGTTTGGGCTTTCTTATCAATGGCAGCATGACTGCGAGAACTGTATGGTATCAAGTACTACTAGTGTAGACTCAGAAAGATTTGTATATTTAACTTTGCCAGACAGTAAATCAGTCTCCTTTAATAAGCTAGTAAAAGCTGCTAATCACAACATGGAGTGTAGCCAATGTAAATCTGAAATGATGTCTACATTATTTATACGAACATATGGCCAGTACATCATTTTAATGTTCCAACGATGTAGGCCTGATGGAACAAAATTGACAACTTTAATAAAAAATTTTGTAGCTTCGCAGTTGTCAATATCAGGAAGGACTTTTGTAACTACAGCAATTATATATCATGACGGCCCTTCAATATCATCAGGACATTACACAGCTTATTTAAAGTCTAGAAATGGCTGGTCATTCTGTAATGATTCTGTTGTAATTTTCAAAAAAAAATTGCCGTATGACCTTAAAAACTCTTACCTGGTGTTTTTAAAACCAAAATTTTAGGAAAATAATCTCGGGATATGATCTGTGGAATTTCAAGAAGTTCTAATGGCTCCTACACAATTTGGCCTTGAGGATAAGTGTAGTTCAGAGACATAACTTCTAATCATAGGATTGGACATCATGGACATGTATGTGCAGTTTAAATGAGTTCAGAAAAACTGTTTCTTTTCATAAGCTAATTAAAGCAGCCAATCAAAACATGGAGTAGAGGGAATGTAAGTCTGCAATGCTGTCTACTGTTTTACATTACTTTGTGATTAAAAGTGATGTAGAGAATTAAATAATTGTAGTACTCATAGAGGTAGTGTAAGTCTGCTTCATATTAAGCAGTATCAGTGTCATACGAAATGTAGAACATGACTGAGCAAGAAGGGGAAGATATTACTATTCCAGGATTGTGAAAATGATCTTCAACATTTTAATTCTGAAAGTTGCGGGAATGCCAAATGATGGGATTGGTTAACAAGAAATCCAAGAGTTATACATGGCTCTGACAAAATTTGGCCTTGTGGAATCTTGTGGTAGAGAGCAAGAAGTCATTTATTGTATGTAACATGTTTTTAAAAACGATGGAGATTTTCTTTCAGAAACTGGTGGGCTGAAAGTAATAACAGCACAAAAGAGTATAAGCTATTCATAGGACATCCTTGGACGTCATGGAAAGTAAGTTAACTTTAAGGAGTTCTGATTTTTGATTTCTGATCTTGTATGGGTTTTTTAAACACAATCATTTTGATTGTGTTTTTTTTTCCCCGCTGTTACATGATGAATACCTTCAAGTCACTGTTTTTAGTGAATTTTGATACATTCTGAGAACAGCAAAAATAAACCATTTAACATGTATAATTAATTCTGTAATGTTTCCATTTATGATGTATATGTAGAACTGTGTAGAAGGCATGGAGAAGGTGAGGCTTCTGTAAGTGTCAAAGTTGTTGCATGCAGTGCTGCACTTCTGCGTATTCTTTGATATGCTAGACTACATCTGCACAATGAGATACCTAAGCAAAGGAAACAGAAGTGATGTGATTGTGAAATGAGCAAAATAAATTGCATGTATTTCAATTACATCACCTGTGTTTCCTATCATTACGAATCACATTGTGCAGATCAAGTTTAGGTCTGTCCAGGGAAACATAGGAGGTTTGGACTTTGTTGAAGATTGCAGTGGACATGACTCACTTCATTGGTAGACCTTCACATGTATTATGTCTTCTATTCTCTTCAACAACTTGAAATTTCATCTGCAACCCTGAGTAGGCCTCACCTGAAACAAAACTCTGGATAGTAGACATCTTATTGGCATCCTGAAGCAATTATTTTAAATTTTAGTGTCTTGCGACACTTTTCTGAGAGAACAGCAATGCAAAAGATGCACTATGTTTTAAGATAGGCCTCACTTCATCTGCATCAAGATAGTGTTACTTTAAAATGTATATCTTTAGGACTGTGTAGCTTCTGTAAGTGTCAAAGTTATTGAAAAACTGTTTGTCCTTCAATCTTTGCCCTTGTCTTTTGTAATTTTTCAATACATGTTTTTATATTTTTCAAATGTTTGTTCTCTCTTTCACAGATTGAAAGTATAAAAATAAAAAGTGAGGAATTTAACGACAATTATAAGGTAAGTATTTTGTACTCTTTTCGTTACATTTCTATCACATTGAACTACTATTAGTTCCACTGCTTCATTTCTTTAATCCTCAGTTTCCTGCCTTTGCTACTTCCCTCATTCCTTTCTCTATTACCTACTTACTCAACTCCTTCCACTTTTTTTCTCAGTCCCTCTCTTTTCATAGTTCCTCACTCTTGTTCACTCACTCCGTCTCTATTACTCTTAGTGTCTTTGACTGATCACTGTATCACTATTTGTTCATAATGCTTTCTCTGTGTAGTTGAAGCACACTAAGGGGCATATTATGAATGCAGCCAATAAAATTATTGCTCTTTTTATTGGCAGAAAACTGGTGCAAAAGCGGCTTTAGCGGCAGTTTTCTGCCGCAAAAGCAGCTTTAGCGACACATTTCTGCCTATAAAAGCTGCAAAACTTTTATTGCCTATGTTGATAATATGCCCCTATGTTATTTACATTAGGGCTATATTGTCCAGTATAACAATCAAAATTGCTCTCCAAAGACACCAGGCAAAGCAGACGCTCCCTCAAACAGATCACCAAGCGCAATTTACCCTACTTACAATCTAGCCTGTTCTCTGTCGAGACTTTAGCAATCTTTAGAGCACAAGATAAGATTTTTTTACATGGAAGAGCCATACGTATTGCAATTCTACTTAAGAAACAAGCATTGGCATAGACAATAGGTCTCGCCTTTGGGACCTTATACGTGTTTAGCCATGCAACAGTTGATGTTGCTGCACCAAGGATATTATGCTGCATAACTAAAGACTTAGAAGGTCCAAAAGTCGATACCTATTGGCTATGCCAAAGCTTGTTTTTCTTTCACTTCGTTATCTATTTTGTTTTTCACAATTATACCATCTTCTGTCTGTTTTTTGGTAAATAGATCTATTAAATAGTATCTCTTCTTTACTACCTATAGCTGTCTTTCTTGAAACATCACTCTCTGTTTACTTTCCTTATACTTACTCTTTTTTTTTAAAAAGTTTTTTTTTTGGTTAGCTCCCGGTACGCGTACCGGGAAGCTAAACCGGAAGCGAACCAAAAGAAATAGAGCTTGCCAGAGTGCTAAACATTCTAGCAATTTTTTGGGAAAGGGAAGGTAGTTCTGAAAAGAACTTTTTTTTTTATATTTTTGTTGTTTTATATTTTTTTTGTATTTTTTGAACATTTTTTGTTTTTTTTGTATTTTTTGAACGATTTTATATTTTTTTTGGGTTTTTTTGGGGGGGGGGAACAACAAAAAACAGGCGTTGAAAAGGGCTCAACAGGAGCAAAAAAAAATTACTGGGGGCGGTTAGGGCAATTATGATTGTCATAAGCCAGGTTGATGGCATTAATACTCATGTTACCACATGATATCAACGCACCACAGTGCATACAAGTATGTTTCATGTGCCCAAAATTCTCTTGGATGTTTGGCACAGTTTCCCGTGCCTCTGCTGGTGTCAATGATATTGACGATGTTGACCTGGCCACAGGAGTTGCTGTTGGGTTTTGTTCCATATCCCGTATTTCCGCCCGGCTGTAATTAAGTGGATGCTTCCTGGTCATGTGCCGATGCATGGTATAGTTCCCATAGCTATACTTTTTATCAGTCCCTCTTGATAATTTCTCTTTGCAGATGAGGCAGGTCACATACCTCGCATTCACTTTCTTTTGCCCTGGAGGGATTGAATAAAACTGCCAGATGAAACTGGCTTTCCTATGGGAAACCCGGGGCACCTCTTCCAAGAACTGTGGTTCTTCTCCCTCCTCTTCCTCCATTTCTTCCTCTTCCTCCTCAGTGTTGGTGATGACCTGGGGAGGTGGTCCTCTCTTCCCATGAGGAGGTGGAGGTGGTGGTGGGGGTGCACCAGCTGAAGCAAGTACTGAAGCCATTGCTCTACTATGAATAAAGGTCTTCCTCTCACAATGATGAAAGTCAGAGTGAGGAAAGAAGGAGGGGTTTTCATCATTTGGGAAAAACAATAGTTCTCAACCAATGAAAAGTGTTATTTTTAGGTCACCTGACCTAGCCTTCCATAATTATGAAACTAAAAGTGAAATGAACCAATGAAAAGCTTTATTAACAAGTCACATGACTCTAACTTTCATGTTACGCGCTGCGGAACGCTCCCCGGTTAGCTTCCGGTTCGCTGCGCTTCGCGCCTCGGTCCGCGCCCGGGGACACTTCCGGGTGCGCTAACGCAGTACGTCACAAGACGCATTTCGCGGCAACGCGATACGTCGCGCTTTCGCGCCGCGGATCGCTTCCGGGGAGTTGCGTTTCGCGCCTCGGTCCGCGCCCCGGGGCACTTCCGGGTGCGCTAACGCAGTACGTCATAAGACGCATTACGCGGCAACGCGATACCGTAACTATGTTGATTTGTTACCGGTTCGCGGACCGGATCGCGGAATCGAATTGAGCTAACGGGAAGCTTCCTGGTTCGCGGACCGGGAGCGAAACAAAAAAAATATTAAAAAAAAATTATTAATAAACATATAAAATATATTTTTGGATTTAAAGAAGAATACATTTTACAGCTGTAGATATTAGCTTTTAAAAAACCAATGAAATTCACTGAAAAAACCATAGGTTATAGACCATATATAGTTAGGAATTAGCATTTACAAAACCTTGAAAATTCACTGAAAAAACCATAGGTTATAGACCATATATAGTTAGGAATTAGCATTTAAAAAACCTTATTTTACTCACACAAAACCATTGAAATTCCATATATAGTTAGTTGCACTAACTATATATCGCGCACCCGCAATCCACTGCTGATCATGTCACATATTACATCATTCATGACATGGTCAGTGACATCACTGATGACATCACTGATGACATCTCAAATGACATCACTGATGACATCACTGATGACATCTCAAATGACATCACTGATTACATCACTGATGACATCTCATTTGACATTACTGATCATATCACTGATGACATCATTCATGTGATAATACGATGAACCTCTTCAGACTCTAATATAACCTTAGATACACTCAGTGTAAACAGACACTCATAGACTGTCACTCATCCATGAAGTTACACACACACCTAGTCAGTCATGCAAACAATCAATCACACCTCCATTTCCTTAACTATACAGTTAAACACACCTTACTTATTCAAACATATACTAAAACATATTTACTCACTTATACAATCCTGGATACAAGTTCACAATGATCCATACAGCCACTCACACATTCACTGGCTCTTATGCACAGTTATTTATATATGTCAACTCTCACATGTACTGTATTTTACATATGTACTTACTTTGACATGTAGCACTGAGATATCTATTCACTCACCAATACAGTCATGCACACAGTCAACCGCCCATACAGCTGTTTCCACATGCACTTTTGAACCCATACATCTATGCAGAGAGTCATACACCTCCCAGCCACCCATACACACTCTCAGTCTCCCATACAAATACTTGGGCAACCAATCAATAACCCATATAGTTAATCATATAGCTACTGATCAACACATGCAGCAGTTTACAGAACAACAGACATAATGATGCACAAATTAAGACAGTTTAGTCACTAACCCATGCACTCAGTGAGACACATTTAATCACTCACTCATACAGTCAGTCACGCACCTACTAAATCCTTTGTTCAGACACTTCTACATCCACTCATTCTTCAATATGTAAGACATATTTTAACTTTACAGAAACATACAGTCACTGGATGTTGTCATCAGTGATGTCATCAGTGATGTCATTTGAGATGTCATCAGTGATGTCATCAGTGATGTCATTTGAGATGTCATCAGTGATGTCATCAGTGATGTCACTGACCATGTCATGAATGATGTAATATGTGACATGATCAGCAGTGGATTGCGGGTGCGCGATATATAGTTAGTGCAACTAACTATATATGGAATTTCAATGGTTTTGTGTGAGTAAAATAAGGTTTTTTAAATGCTAATTCCTAACTATATATGGTCTATAACCTATGGTTTTTTCAGTGAATATATATATATATACATATATATATATATATATATTCACTGAAAAAACCATAGGTTTCAGGAGTTGTATAGTTAGGAATTAGTTTTTAAAAAACCTTTGAAATTCACTCAAAAAACTATAAGTTTTAGTGGTGTTATAGTTAGCTGGACATTTTACTCATACAAAACCAATGAAATTGCTCATATATAGTTAGTTGTACTAACTATATTTCGCGCACCCGCAATCCACTGCTGATGATGTCACATATTAGATCATTCATGACATGGTCAGTGACATCACTGATGACATCTCAAATGACATCACTGATGACATCATTCAGTAAATGTGGTTTGCTTCGTTATTTAAATATGCATTATATATATAGCAATTTACATTGAAGAATGAGTGGATATATATAAATAAATATTTGGATGGAGGATTTAGTAGCAGTGTAATTGACTGTTTACTTGACCAATTTATAATGTCTCAATAAATATAGTGGATAGTGACTAAACTGTGTGAATATCTGTATCACTTTGTCAGTTGTTGTGTAAACTGATTCTGCAGTTGGTTACTAGCTATGTGAAAGTCTATATTAGTTATTGATTAGTTAACTGAGTATTTGTATGGGAGTGTGAAAGTGTGTTGGTTCGGTGGGGGGTGTGTGACTGTCCAAAGATGTGTGAATAGTTGATTCAGTAGGTATATGAAGTTAAAACTACATGTTCTAACAGTTTGGGTGAGGGAATCTCTTTGTGGGTGTGGTGATGAGCAAATATATTTCTCAAAGGTACAGGTCCAACAAACTAGAAAAATAAAAGGCAGTGTATGTGTCAGTTGTTGTATATTAATAAGTATACATAGGACACAATGATTGTGTGAGTGACTGTATGGATAACTGTATACTTGTAATAATGATTTTATAATTCACTAAGTATGACTTACTATCTAAATGAATAGAAGAAGTGGTGTTTGTATAAGTGTTTTGATAAGTAAATATGTAAGTATGATCCATTGTTTGCATAAGTGAGTAGGATGACTTCATATGTGAATAGGATGCGTGCTGTTGTTTAATGTCGATATAGATGTATAAGTATTTTTGATAGTGTTCTATTGTTCATTGACAGCATGTATGAGTGAATCCATAGGTAAGTGATTAGATGTGTGTATACAATGGATTTAAATATGATACTCTGTATCTTACAAACAGTGATGAAAAATTGTAACAGTGTATGAAAAGGTGTATGTGATTGTCACGTGGATGATGTCATCAGTGATGTCATCAGTGATGTCATTTGAGATGTCATCAGTGATGTCACTGACCATGTCATGAATGATCTAATATGTGACATCATCAGCAGTGGATTGCCGGTGCGCGAAATATAGTTAGTACAACTAACTATATAGGAGCAATTTCATTGGTTTTGTATGAGTAAAATGTCCAGCTAACTATAACACCACTAAAACTTATAGTTTTTTGAGTGAATTTCAAAGGTTTTTTAAAAACGAATTCCTAACTATACAACTCCTGAAACCTATGATTTTTTCAGTGAATTTCAAAGGTTTTTTTAAATGCTAATTCCTAACTATATAAGGCCTGAAACCTATGGTTTTTTCAGTGAATTTCAAAGGTTTTTTAAATGCTGATTCCTAACTATATAAGGCCTGAAACCTATGGTTTTTTCAGTGAATTTCAAAGGTTTTTTAAATGCTAATTCCTAACTATATAAGGCCAGAAACCTATGGTTTTTTCAGTGAATTTCAAAGGTTGTTTAAATGCTAATTCCTAACTATACAAGGCCTGAAACCTATGGTTTTTTCAGTGTTTTAAAAAAAAAAATGATTGGTTAACTGGCTTATTAAGTGTATCTTAGTGAATACATATATTAGCGAGTAATGTTTAAATATTTAAATATATGCATGAGTGATGTAATATGTGACGTCCTCAGCAGTGCATTGCAGACGTGCAAGTTATAGTGAGTCCAACTTACTATAACGTGGGAATTTCAATGGTTTTATGCGAGTAACATTTCCAGCTAACTATAACTGGTGTGAAACCTATGGTTTTTTCAGTGAATTTCAAAGGTTTTTTAAATGCTAATTCCTAACTATAACTGGTGTGTAACCTATGGTTTTTTTCAGTTAATATATATATATATATATATATAAAATTTCTATGGCAAAATGAAACCCCTCATTTTGTTCCTTTTCAAATTAAATGTATTAAGTGTTACCACTTTATTCCAATCAAGATGACTTCAGGTGTGCCATACTTTTGTCATAAGTAAGACAGTTAGCGTTCTAGTTGTTCTTTAGAACACTCTGGGACATTCTGTCATTGGGCTATAGTTGGGGTACATCTGGCTGATATTTGGGCTAAATTTGGGCTCTTTTGTCTCTGGTGGCCATCTTGGGAGACTGCATATCAGAATTGTTTTAATGAAATATAAGAGGATTTGAGAAGTCACTCAAAATGTGCCCTAATTTTTCTTTCTTCAGCACTAATCATAATTTCTATGGCAAAATGAACCCCCTCATTTTGTTCCTTTGCAAATTAAATGTTTTACGTGTTAACACTTTATTCCAATCAAGATGACTTCAGGTGTGCCATACTTTTGTCATAAGTAAGACTGTTAGCGCTCTAGTTCTTCTTTAGAACACTCTGGGACATTCTGTCATTGGGCTATAGTTGGGCTACATCTGGCTGATATTTGGGCTACATTTGTTTTTTTTGTCTCTGGTGGCCATCTTTGGGCTACATTGGGCTACATTGGGCTACATTGGGGTACATTGGGCTACATTGGGCTACATTTGGGCTCTAACATATATATAGCCCAATGTAGCCCAATATATATTTTTTCAAAGTTAATTTTCGTAAAAACCACTGGAGCACATATCTTGAGACATAGCAAAGGCACATCGGGCTACCAGTCCCTACAATTTTGCCAAGTTTGGTGGAAAATCATTCAGCCGTTCGGGCTAAAAGTGAGTCCAACCACCCTATGGAAATTAACATGGGGAAAACACGTTTTGGGACCCCCCTTTTATCTCGCCCCCGCTTGACGAATCCCCCCCAAACTTTCAGGGAAGGAGCGGAGCGCCGCAAGGCAAAGTTAAGGAAAATTTCAGGAAGATTCCTCAACCGGCGCCAAAGTTATTCCCAATAGATTGTTGCGATTTCCCTATGGAAAACAATCCTAACTATATATACCTACTAGCTATCGCCAGTAGGTAATATATATATATATATATATATATATATATATATATATGAAGTACGTGAAGCTCCTGCTACGCAATAGACAAACAGCAAAACTGTCAGGCAGCAAACAGGAACAGCGAGACCCGAAGAAGGTGCAAATCTTTTTATTGAGTTTTAGCCCAGCACCAGTCCGCCATGACGCGTTTCGGCTAGAGATAGCCTTGATCACATGACAAGCGTCAAGAGGGCTGATCACCCTTTTAAAGTGCAAGCAGTGCCATCACATGTAATAGACAGAGAAGACATACTAATGTAGTTTCCATATTTTTACAACACATTTCATATATATATATGTACATATTTACACACAAATAGTGAAACATCATTACACCCTTGCCATATGTCATATGTTGGTAAATAACACAGTTGTTCCAATTGCCCTCAACGGGTCTGTACTCCGTAGTGTCTTCTTCCTGAATTAGGAGGTTAAATCTATGGACAAACAATGCAGAATGTGTAACATTTCAACTGAACAACAATATGTGTTTAGAAAATATGACTCAAGCAGGGGAGGGAAGGGAGAGAGAGGTCCCTCAACAGAACACGGAAAGATGTGTGCCAAGGAAACAAATAGACATGGAAAAAAAGATATATTTTAGTCTTTTGCATAATTGTGTGACAGATTCTCACAGTGGAGCTATGCGATAAGTAGATTCTCTTCCCTAAACATTAGAATTCAACCCATTTTACAGGAAATAATACAATTTCTGCTACTTGCCATGCCATACAGAAACATCTTTAAATTTGAAACCTATATATCAATTTAGGATATAACTTATGCAAAAAAAAATAGAATTAGTCACATTCAAATAGTTGTAGAAGAAGTATTTCATCTATCACACTCAAATGGTTGTAGACAAAGTATTTGGTCCATGGATCATCTTACTGACATCAAGGTGGTCCCAGGTTACCAACTCAAATGTGTATGAGGACAGACGCTTGAATGCTATCACAAAATTTCCAAAATTGAAGTCTTTGTGAAATAGGCAATGTTCAGATAAAACAACACCCCATCAGTCACATTGACAAAAAATGGATTTACTATAAATGCTAAGCATATTATCCAGGCTCAAAATATATGGTGATATAGCCACCTTTAAAAATATGCGATAGTCGGAGCTGAAGATTTTGCACCATTTTACTGAAGTTTAGAAAGTTCAGATCTGTTTTACCTTGAACCAGGAACTCTTGAAGACTGGGATCTTATGGAATATTGGTACCAGTTGCCAGGGCAGGACAGAAAGTGAACAAGTCAGCTTGGTGGCAGCATGACTACATTTTTATTGTAGTTCTATTGCTGGTATTTTGTAAGACATACATTTTTTAAAGTATCTTCAGCACATAGAGCTAGCACACGGAAAACAACACTTTTCAAACAAAACGGTATAGAAGAAGAAGGACGATGGGGCCAGAGGACACATGTGAGATTGGATGTGGTTGAGTTGGTAAAGAATGGAATATTACAAAATCTTTGATTTTTTTAAATGTCATGACAAATCAGACCCAAGCCTATAGCAGAGCACCAGCCTGAAAACTGAATCTAAAAAATGTGATGTTGAGGGTCTAGTGAAGATGTTATGAGAATTCTTCCTGGCAGCAATATTTAACCTCTTTCTGGCAAAAGGAGTCATCCTCGAAAGATGGAAAGACTCGATAATCCACTCAATCTTTAAAGGAGGTGCTACATCTTCACCAAGCAATTATCACTTCATTGCACTCTTGGACGCAGATCTTAAATTCTTTTTCTACACTACATGATCTGGAGGAATGGGGTTCAGACACTGGCAGATTCCCACTTAACCAAGCTGATACACTCAACCAAACTGGATTTACAAGGAGTCAAGGCACTATACCAAATCTCTTGGCAGTGGGGCTGATCATCAGTAGAGCCAAGGCCACAGGTAGCCGCCAAGGGCACACTGGCTAATCTAGTCTGGGCCGACAGAAAAGGGGAACAGTGAATAAAAAAAATACCATGAATAAAGCATTGAGATGCTTAAGTTGGGTGACCTGTAGAACCTTACCATATCTGGTCAAGTTTTAAGAAGAGCGGGAAATAAATCCATTAAATTGCAAAGTTGGAAGAGTGATAAAGATAAGGTGACCAAAAGGTTGCACAGGTATTTGGTACTGAAATCTAACAAAGCCCAAAGAGAGTTGCCCCTCCTCGAGGCCACCCACCTTGAAGATTAAACAGAGATTATTGGCATTATGACTTGGTGATATTCCAACTTTAGACTTTCTTCCAAAGTTGAGGGAAGATGCCAAAAGAGGAGACCAGAAATGCTGCTTATGTCATCAGGAAGACGGAACCTTGCAGCATGTCATCTGTATCTTCCCTGCTCTGGCCATACACCGAAGAGGCTTGTTGAAAAAAGAATTTATTAATTTAGGTATCAAGTCTTGTAGATCAGCAATAATTGAGTCATTTGATCCAAGGAATACAATGCTGAACATTAGACTGGTACAGTTTTTGGACATTTTTAAATCACTTGCCATGGTAGATCCATGGACACAGGCGGGGATCAAGATAAATGGTAAAGAAGGTCCCTGTAAGAACTTTTGAATGTATTTATACCATGGAGGGTTACGAGGGACCATGAATACTTGTTGTTTCCATTCCCGTCGGTTGAGTACCAATTTGATACTCCCCCAAATGTTCTGCTCAATATTAGCATCTTTTTGTACAAATGTGCACATTGCATAGGCCTTTGTCAGTCTTACACATCAAAGGTTAATACTTTTGCACTTTCTGCTTAATTTGCCTATTGTGCAGGCACCAGCAAATTCTGTATTAGTGGCACTGTCTAAATAAGAAAGAAGATTCACACGATTGCACTTTATGGTCTTCTTTGCACATGCAGGTAACACTAGAACCAGCCAAGCAGGTCTCTTGGAATATTTTTGCACATTGTATAGGCCTCAGCTGCTCTTTCTTTAGTGCACGTTGTTATGGAGCACCAGACAGGACTAAAGCTCTGGCTACTGACCAAATAAGGAAAAAGATCCATATGGTTGCACTTTATATACTATCTTGTATTCATCAACAACACTAGATTTAGCTAAAGTGAAATTTAGCTAAATCTAGTGTTGTCGATACTGATTGTATATGATTGATAATTGTACTCTAGAGTTTCATTTACTTATATACCCAGATTTGATAATGTTTATGGTTTTTATTGACTAATAAATGAATATTTACTACTCGTGAATATGTCTTTATTCTCCCAGGTATGCATATACTAACACCACAGGACAGGCGACAATCATCCCCATAAAAGATCCTAATGCCGACATTGGACAGAGAGTTGGTCTCAGCAATCTGGATTTGGCTAAAATCAACCGGCTATATAACTGTGGTAAGTAACACTGTTCTAAAAATAATTTGGATATTTGGGATTAGTTCAACATTCCTCTACTCCTCTAGTATCCCAGAGGCATGCCTTCTGCACTAATTTGGTGTCCACCAATCCAAGAGAGATTAAATAAATACCAGCAGTCTCATTTACTAAGCATCACTTCCATACTATACAGGATCCTAGTATTTCTCTTGTTCATGTGATCATAACATCCTGTCCCTTCATGTGATCCCAGCATTCACTCGTTCATGTGATCAAAGGATCCTCGTCCCTTAATATGATGCCATATTCTCTCATTCATGTGATCATAGCATCTCGGCCCTTCATGTGATCCCAGCATTCTCTCGTTTATGAGATCATAGCACCCTCTCCCTTCATATGGTCTTGTATTCTATTATTCATGTGATCGTAGCATTCTGACCCTTCATGTGATCCTAGCATTCTCTTGTTCAAGGGTTTATAGTATCGCCTCCCTTCATGTGATCCAAGCATTCTCTCATTCCTGTGATCATAAAATCCTCTCCTTTCATGTGATCCTAGAATTCTCTCATTCATGTGAACATACAATCCCCTCCTTCCATGTGATTCCCAGCATTCATTCGTTCATGTGATCATAGCATCCTCTCCCTTCATGTGCTCCCAGCATTCTCTCATTGATGTGATCACAGCAAACTCTCCCTTCATGTGATCCGATGAAATTATTACCAGCATTCTCATTTACCATGCATCTTTCCTATTATAGATCAGCATCATTCCCTTTATGTGATTTATGCATCCTCTCCTCATTGTGATCACACTTTATCTAAAACTTCTCTTGTCCTCTGATCATCCTTTCCTGCATGTGATCTAATATCACTTCCTTTGATGTGATTGCAGAATCTTCCTTTATGTGATCCCAACTTCTTCTATTTCATGTGATCCCAATATCTTCTTCGCCTGTCTGTCCACATTATTCTCTCCAAGGTGAACCCAGTATCACCATCTCCACTTTATATCAGAATCTTTTAGTTGCATCCACGACTTCAAAAGATCCCAGCACCTACTCATTCATGCAATCATAGAATCTTCTCCCTTCATGTGATGCCAGCATTCTCTCTTTCATGTGATCAAAGCATTCTCTCCCTTAATGTGATCCCATATTCTCTCATTCATGTGATCATAGCATCCTGTACCTTCATTTGATCTCCGCATTCTCTCATTCATGTGATCATAGCATCATCTCCCTTCATGTGATCCCAGCGCTCTCTCATTCATGTGATCATGGAATCCTCTCCCTTCATATGATCCCAGCGCTCTCTCATTCATGTGATTCCAGCATTCTCTCACTCATGTGATCACAGAATACTCTCAGTTCATGTGATCCAGTATTCTCTCATTCATGTGAGGTCATCATCGGGAGCGTAGCTAAGCAGTCTATTATGGCAGACGTGCTCTGTTAGAGCCCTGACGCTCATCCCCTGAAAAATGAGCATTCATCCATTAAAAGCATCCCCGGGGCCGCTAAATTGCTCCGCTGATTCCCACAGAGCCTAGGGTCAACCCACAAGTTCAGTTATCGCTGAAAACTGGTGCAGCAGTGAATCAGCAGCATTGCGGAGGTGCAGTCTGCAGCGGAGGTATGCGAGATGCGGACACGGCATCTACGCGACACCAAGGCCCTGCTACAGCCCAAGGTACACCCCATAACTGCTTTCTGAGGATATCGGCGCCGGGGGCTCCCTCGGCCCCCCGAGTGCCTACACACCACCAGCAGCTGCCAGTACTTAGAGGACAAGACACAGCTCAGGAGTGTCTCTTGGGGCCCGCACTCTGTACAGTGGTGGGAAGCGGAACGGGAGGAAAATCCTGCCGAGACAAGATGGAGCTGAAGGACGCGAACCTGAGGTAAAGGTGGCACAACCCACAAAGTTTGCTCATGGCGCCGTACACAGCTGATGCATGTGAACCACACAGAGGACTAAACGCAAGTACGACTCAGACGGGAAGGTACTCATTAAGCTTGAAAAAGGTATTGAAAGGAAGGGCCAAACAGCGGAGGACACGATTGTTGACGACTCACGTACCCTGGCCACAAACAAGATTATGCGCAGTCCAGACCCAAGCGTACTCACAGGAATTAGGGCCACGCGAGAGATGCCAATACTAAGGGGAAGGAGCAGAAGTGCGTAGCTTACAGAGCGCCACATCCCCAGCGCGTCATCCCATAAAATATCATTCACAACCCGAACGCAAACCCTGACCCTCGGAGCGAAGGGAGTGCAAATAGTTGAATTTTGGACCAAGAGCAATTAACAGTTGAAACAGCACAGCGCCAGCACTTGCAGAAGATTCTTACCACTTAATATGCAGACAACATATGTATCACAGTGGCCGGATGCGGTCAGGTACTGGAGGCCCATGGGGACAGCCCTCCTCCACCCTCATTCAGTCAGACAAAATGTCCAGGGAGGACCCCGCAGACCAGGTGACCACCAAAATAGATGCTGTTCTAGCTGTGGTGGAGAAACTGAGCACCACGATGGAACAGACGCGAACTTCCATTGAAAATAAAATTGACAAACTAGCCCTTGATCTAAACCTCCTGCATGCCGACCACCGCAAATTTACTGACAAAACATCCATGCTGGAAGCAATAATGGTGTAAATCTCCCCACTGGTGCAGGCCACTGAAAAACGCCTTAAGTGTCTTACAGCCTGTGTAAACTGCCTTGAGAATTGAGTCAAAGACTCAGAAGGCCGATCCAGGTGAAACAATGTATGCGTCGTACGCCTACCTGAGGGTGAAGAAGGAAGGGACGCAACGGCATACATAGAGAGTTGGGTCCGCTGTCTGTTGCCAAAAGGATCACTGTTGCAGAACTTCATTATAGAACGGGCACACAGAGTGCCAAACAAACCCCCACCACCAGGTGGAAACCCATGACCTTTCTTGTTCCGTGTACTGAATTTTAAGGACAGGGACACGATTCTACAAGAAACTAGGAAGCTACCGAGAATACAAGAGGCAAATAACACATTTATGTTTTTCTCAGACTTCACTGCAACAGTGCAAAGGTGTTCCTTCATGGAAGTGCAGCAACAACTTTGTCAACTAGAAATCAAATACTTCCTGCTGTACCCTGTCCGCCTGCGAGTAGTTGCCAAGGGAAAATCTCACTTCTTTGACACCCCCATAGAAGTATGGGAATGGTAAGAATCCTTGGTGTCAGTGAAGGGCATATCACCCAATGGAAGAGCAGGAGAAAAACACCTGAACGAGGACCCGAGACAGAGGAGGGAAAAGACACAAAAAACACCAGTTATCTTAAAATCTCGGGTTTTTGGATTTGACCCACAAGACTTCAGCAACGGATATGCAAGTATAAAGGGACATTAGCTTTATTGCCGCATATCTCGGCTGTTAATAATTATGATGTTTGAAGGGCCCCTTCTCACTTTTCTCATGCAATGCACAATGCATATTGACTTATGGTGATTTCAGAAACTATTGCCATGCGCTATCACGTAAACAGACTTGTCCGATGACAGCCCATGTAATAACCTATGAAGCCCCGGTATATGCCTGCCTTATGACACGAAGGGGAGACAACATGTTTTTCTTAGTTTCTCATACCTATAGGCATACATTGTCTTAGTGACCCTATCCCCCTTGACACTGACGACATGTCTATTTGCTCTAAGGTTTGGACCACTGCTTGTTGCATTCTCGCCCTTCTGGCATTATATGTTTTTCTGTGTTGTTTTATTAATTTAGTTACCCGCACATTAAGTCAACACAACATCCAACCTGGCCCAGTAGCAAGACACCAGACACCCCCACCCCAGACCATACTATTCACAACACTGTCGCCCCTAGACCCCACATGAGGGGTGAACTTAGTTTCTCACCTACATCATGACGCCAACCAAGATACGTACCTGGAACGTAAGGGAGATACAGACTTCCTCTCGTAGATATCTGATTTACTCATATCTTAAATGACACAATGTCCAAATAGTCATTTTGCAAGACACGCACCTAGCAGGGTCTGAGTTAAAGAACCTACAGAGGAGATAGCGGGGCAATTATATGCCACAGGCTTTTCAACATATGCTCGAGGTACATTAGGTTGGGTTAGGCCAGGCACGCCATTTAATCTAGAAGAATCACTTATAGACATGGCTTATAGACATGGCCGGCTGGTACTTCATAGTGAAGGGCAGGTTGAATGGCAGGCCAGTTGTAATATCATCAATATACGTGCACAAAACTGAACAATCCCCATTCCTGGATTCCCTATCAAGTAAATTATCGACCTGGCATGGCACCCGATGCTTCTTGGGGGGGGACTACAATTGTGTATTAGATAAAGCCCTGGATC
The DNA here is from genome assembly GCF_964261635.1 of Lissotriton helveticus. Taxonomy (NCBI): domain Eukaryota; kingdom Metazoa; phylum Chordata; class Amphibia; order Caudata; family Salamandridae; genus Lissotriton; species Lissotriton helveticus. The sequence goes on from NC_136062.1 coordinate 462,595,831, forward strand.
ACTCTTTTCCTCCAGTGGAGGTTACTCCCCTTGCCTTGGCTCAAGCAGAAACAATCTGATGCTGCTGTCTTTCGAGGAAACAAGAAGGCAGACGGCCCTGCGTGGCCCTGGTGGCTAGATACGAAGGGAAAAGTGATGCCAACGCCTATTGGTGCCTGTAAGCTTGATGATGTACTGCCAACATTTTGTTGAGTTACAATAAAAAAATAGAGGTACCAGGCAGGGCTGCCCCCTGCCCCCGCTACTTTTCTCACTAGCAATGGAGCCGCTGGCAAATCGATTGCATGATGGAGGCAAGGACAGGGCCATCCGGCGTGGGGACATCCTACATGTGATTCCCCTCTACGCAATGATCTCCTGGTGTATCTTAGGGATTTACGCGACATAGCAAATTCCATAGCAGGAACAGCAGAGAAATTTGAGAAGATGTCAGATGTCAAGGTGAACTGGGCCAAGTCATGTTCATACCCTGTGAAGGAGAGGACCCTAAAACCCAATTTGCTAATAAATAATTCTCTCCTCAGCTGGCAGCCATCTGCCTTTAGATACCTAGGTATCTTTTTCTACCAAGATCCTGCCGTCATCCTGGAAGGAAACTTGACTAGAGCTATCTCTGCCATCGGGTCACAAGTCAAGTTCTAGAAAGCGCTGCTACTAAAGGTCATGGGCAGAATTGCCCTTACCAAAATGATAATGCTGCTGAAGTTACTGTATTATTTCTCCAATCTCACTGTTTATGTCCCCACTAAAACATACCAAGAGCTAGAGCAATTGATTTTAGGCTTCATCTGGAACAATGTTCCAGCGTTACTGGTCCTGGGGGCACCGAGGAATAAAACAGGCACTCTTAATAATGCCCTTACACACTGGAATGCTGCTGAATAAACATGATCGGTGACCTATACACCAATGGTATTTTGATCCTTTTCGGCAGATTGTCAGATGAGAATGACCTGCCATCAGGTCAGTTCCTGTTATACAACTTGATTACACGATCACTTGCAACAGCTTGGGGAGATATCAACACTGAACCAGAGATGCATCTCTTGATCCAATACCTGCATTTAATGGGCAATGGGTTCCATATGGTGTATTGGCTAACAGAAGCACTGCTAACTCACACTACACAGTCCATGACAGCATTGCGTACATGGTGGCAGGAAGACAGGGGAAATCCATGGACGGGACATGATCCTGGCTAGCCCACCGCAAATACCAAGAAACGCCAAATTTAGACTCATACAAAAATACATTACGCACAGGGCATATCTGTCGCCGGACAAGTTGAACAAGTACTTTCAACAAACTGATCCAGCATGCCCTTGTTGCTCACAGATGGGTGCAAATTTCTACATATGATGTGGGTCTGTCCCTCCCTGCAAATATACTGGCAGGAACTAACGGCGGAGTTTGCAACCTACACTGGCAGGCCCCAATTACATACATGGGAGGAATGTTTACTTGGCTTTTTCCCCAGATCCAAGAAGCACAGGGTAACTTCTAGGTTCACGGACCAAGGCATATAGTTGCCAAAAAACGAATTACTAAACAATGGAAAAGAAGAAAATCCCCCATCCTTAAAAACTGAAAACATTCACTAACGGTATGGGCACAGGCAGAAAGCACGGCTCTGTATAGGGAAGAGGTAGCAGGCCTGCGTAAATACCCCATTTCCCAAAATTGGGGTGTGATGCTAGTAGAATTGAAACAGAGAGATCAGGAACACGAAGGTAATAACTCACAAAATGGTGGCGGATTAGAGTTAGATACAGGTACCTAAGAGGGTCACAACTCAAGTTACAGCCACAATACCCTAATACACATATTGTATAAGAAGGATACCAAACTACACATTACTCAGTTTTGTGAGGCTGGCCACCTTGAGGGCACAGCCAAATACAAACGCTAGGGACGATCTTTGTGTGACGATCTTTCTGTTATTGTTTTATTGAATTTATGTTAGATGCACATTGTATTGTTTTATTCAATGCAGGTCACGGGGTTGAGTAAAAGTCGAAATACACAAAATGGACACACTAGTCAATTGGGAAATAGTAGACATTGGGCGCAAGAGACAAATGTTATTATATCTGTTGGACACTTAAAATGTACTGTAACCAGTATGCATTATTTGAATACTAATGTATTTCCTTAGTCAGATAAGTTGCCCTACCTTGATACAAGCCTATGTACCTACAAACGCAATCAAAAACACGCCAACATGTATATTACATCCCACCCCATATGGAAACTGTGATTGTTACACAAAAAGTGAAAATAAAGAAATGTAAACAAAATGTGAGGTCATCATACTCTTCTTGGCATCCCACCCTCTCATCTGATCTCAACATCTGCTCCTCCAGTTGATCTAGTTTCACTTCCTTTCATGTGATCGGAAATTCTCCTTTAGATGATCGAATGAATCTATGAATTACCTCTGTATTCTCTATTCTCTGTGCATTCTCAGCATTCCATTGTTGAACTGCTGCTAATGCATTTTGCTCCATGTGCTATATCTGATCCCAGCATCCACCCTTGCAACTGAGCTCATTATCTTCCCCAAGTGATCTTGTTATTCCTTTCTCACTTATGGTCCTAGCATCCTCTACTTCATGTGATCTCCTCTTTGCCTATCCTCTCTTTTGTGGGATCACATCATGCTGGTTTCTATGTGTGCCATGTGAGCATCCTTTATTACATGTGATCCCTTGATCTAAAATCAGCATCCCACACTCCACTTGACCCTACCATTCTCTCATCCTCAGGAACTAAGCTTCCTCTCTTCTGGTGTCATCATGCAGTCTCTCTTCCCAGCAGTGCCAGTAATCTCTCTTCTAGTGATCCTTGTACTATCTCCGCTCTCCTTACCATGTTACTTCAGCATCCTATTCCGCATTTAGTTTTAGTACCCTTTTCTACTTGTGCACAATGTGAGATGTGCATCAACTCCTCCATATGATTGCACCATCCTGTCCTCCAACTGATCCCAGCAGATTGTTCTTTAAGTGGCCTCAGTATATTCTCCTCCATGGGCTTTCACCATTAGCTTCTCTATGTGATCCCAGCTTATTTTCCAGCATGTTACTTGAATTTCCAATTTTCTATGTGATCCCAAAAACCTCTCCTCCATGTGATTCAACGTTCCAAGTGATCCTGTTCCTTAAGTGATCTCAGTATACCCTCTTACATTCTGTTCACCATTAGATGCAGTTAGCTTCTGCTCCATGTGAGTCCTGTTCTCCAGTGATCCCAGGACCAAATTCTCAATTTGATTACAGCATCCTCATTGCGAATAGATGCCATCATCCTCTTCTCCATGTGATTCCAGCTCGCTGGTCTTCATTCGATCTTAAAACCCTCGTTGACTTGTGATCTAAGCATCCTGCCCATTCTTTCTGGTCTCTGTGTTATTCCAACATCATCTCCTACATGTTTATCCAGGATCCTTCTCACCAAGTGATCCCAACACCCCATCCGTGTATTAAACCATCATAAACGCCTCAGATTGTTTTCAAGAATTCTCTCTGCTCATATGATCGAAACATTTTCACCTTCCATTTCATAGCAATATTCTCTTTTGTCATAAGATTTCGCCTTCTTGCGATCTCAGCTGATCATTTTGCCCTTCTTGTGATCTCAGCATACACTCTTACCACTTGATCACAGCAACGTCTACTCCTTGTGAGCTCAATAACATCTCCTGTAACTACTGCAAGTGCTACATCCTCCACCTTAGGATGTTTAACAAAGTTTCCTCTGTGTTGCTACAGGGTGTAGATCCTGTTGCTGCCTTGTCATTGATGTTAGTGTTATCATGGTCTCCATCAGAAAAGGTTAATTCTCAAAGTCCCATGTGTTTTATTGCTTCTTCCAGTAGTAAGGAGGCTTAAATAGACCTGAACTTTAAAGGTCCCTTTTCTTTATGTGTCCTTTCAGGTATGTGCAGCACTATCTCCAGGGTGGGCTATGGATTTCTGAACTCTAACAATTGCCCTTCACAGAACCCAAGCAATACTGACTTTTCTTATCTGATTCGAGCTAATTCTGCAAAGGTAAGTCTGCAGAAAGTTCTGTCTTGTTTAAGCCTGTTTGACCACTAAACATTCAGACAGTGGAGATTTGCACCTTTGGTATGAAACTCCCTTGATATGGAAGACTCAAGGACAATGTCCCGATGTCAAGCCACTTCTCTGCCTTCTCTTCCAGATTTTGCTCACATTTAAGGCCTTCGATATTGAATCCTCTCCAAACTGTGAGTCTGATTATGTCATGGTTTATGATGGGATGACCAAAGACTCCCCGGTCTTACTGGACAAAGCCTGTGGGAGTGAAAGTGTGCCCCCAGTGGTGTCTTCAACAAATGTCATGCTGCTGCAGTTTGTTACCAATGGAGCCAGCGTGTTTAACGCCTACTACCAGAACAGTAGGAGACTTTCTGTTTCTTATCTCTTAGTCACTAGGTGATGGTCTGCTTGAATGGAACATTAGATTATGCCACCTTCATTGAATAATATTTCAATCACTTTAAAACACATTGTGATAGAACTGGCCTTTTCTATAGCTGCATAAAATGTTTCCATTTAATCTACAGATACAAGTGATATAAAACTAACACATAAACCTACCCACAATGAGCCTCTGGGTCCTAAAAGCAGGTCGGAAACTAGGGTTAGTAAGGAAAGAGGTCAACGGCACTAACGGAGAGAAGTGAAGTGATCACCTAGCAAAGTTCCCATCCAGGAATTTAGGAATAAGACATGATGGAATTTACAAGTATGGAATTTATATGTGTATGCTACTGATCATGGGTCTGATACCAGCAAATCTCTCTCATAATATTGTTCGACATAAATACTGTGGGGCCGATTCACAGAACTAATCTGAGATAAAATCCTAAAACTTGCTACTTTTGGTACTCACAGAAGGCATTTAGTAGTCGTAAACTTAGGACTCCTAACTTTTCTACTACTAATTGCCTTTCGTGAATACTGAAAGTCGTAAAGTTAGAATTTTGTCTATGTTTAGGAGTAGTAAAGTTAGGAGTCCTAACTTTACTACTACTAAATGCCTTCTGTGAATACCAAAAGTAGTACTTTTAGGATTTTATTTCAGATTAGTTATGTGAATCAGCCCCTGTGTCATTATGGAACTACTGAAGTATTTCCACATTGAGTTCATAATAGAAAATCTACACTCAGTCGGATTACATTTTTGGAAATATTATTCAAGACATAACATAATCGTCAAACAGTAGTTTTTATCCATGATATTCTGACATGCAACCCTTGTTGTTAGTAGCCAAGGCCTGCTACTGCTGTCACCAAACAGCACTGTGGAACCTGTATTCCTGTTCAAAAATAGGTTTCGGGGGAATGAATGATTGCACTTCTAACATGCACTAGTGAATCTTTGCTGCATGTTGCTAAAGTGTTTGGAGCAAACCGGGGCTCCTGGAACGTAGCTGGTGATTGCAAGTAGATTCTTCTGGATGTTTGACAGTGTGTCTCTCTTTGCTTCTAGTTGCTTGTGCCCATGCGTACAGCACTTCCCCAGGGACCGTCACATCAGAAAACTATCCTGAGGACTATCCAGCCAATTTGGACTGTGGGTACTACATCTCGGCCCCATCAGGAAACACGGTCAGTAGCACAACACACTCCTTACTATTGCACGGGAAGAGCCCATGATACCATTCCAAGTGGTAGAAGAATGTGATGACACATTACTCCTAAATAAGACTCTTCTTTTCTTCTGTGTCTCATATCATAGATTTCATTGACATTCACTGACTTTGACTTGGAGCCCAGCTTCCCCCGCTGCCATATAGACTACCTCGCCATCTACAATGGACCCACAAACAATGACCCGCTGATTGGCCTATATTGTGGATCTGGCCCAATCCCACCAGTGGTGTCCACTGGGAACACATTGCTCCTCCAGTTCCACAGTGATAGTTCAGAACAGAGGAAAGGGTTCCAGGCTGAATACACCTTCGGTAAGTTGAGGCGGGCTAAATGTGTTAATGTGCTAGGTTGAGTTCAGTTCTGTTATGTTGTATTGCATTTTGTGGTACTGTATTACATGTTTCATGCAGCAATGTTTTCTGGAAGATTTATAACTGCAACAAAAACACACAAAGCTAACCAATAATTACCACTGAAACTACTCAGGTACCAGCCATGAATTTGATTTACTAGTTGGGTGACTTTACCAAACATGATGTCATAATCCACAAAATTAAAGAACACATGATTATTGTTTGAAGAAAAATTTGACAAGAATCACTGGTGCAAAATTCCACAGCAAAACCAGCTTTTAGAATAGAAGGTATGAGCACAAGAAACTCAACATAAAGTCACTATACCATATTCCAGTGAAGTTTAAAATCAAATCCAGAGAGCTCCACATCTCACAAAAACCATTTTAGCACAAAGGACAATGATACTTGCAAATGATGGACCACTATTGCATACCAACCTAGCTCCTCCTTTTACTCATTGCACAAAAAATCCCTTGAACTACAGCTCTGATGACAAAAGCACTGTCCAGAATCTTCAAGGAGCATGGACCAAGGCAATGGGACATGTTCAACCATCCATGAGAACCATAAATCTTGAACTAGGATCCATCATATTCTTCCTGGCCTGTGTTGCACACCTCTGGCCACTGTCCGTTACTACTCCGCGAGGGCTTGAAGCACCATGATGTGATTGTGCAACAGTGTGAGAGCCATGCATAACTGCCAACAAAGCGAATGTGGCAATTGTTCGCATTCCTTCCAGGATAACCGCAACTCACCCTCACTATCTGGTTCCAATCCATCCATTGTTGTGATCTTTATCACGTCTCAGCTACAAGGTAAAGGCCACTTTATAGTCACAAAGATAGCCATCTTGCAGATGGAATGTTTACCTACAACTGAGATGCTCTTATCTGAACTTGTAAAAACAGTCAGAAAATAGCAGCCTTAATGCACTCAAGAAACACTTCTTAGAAAAATTAATTACTCAAAATCAATGGTTTAAACATGGAGTTTAGAGGTATGTGTGCAACGGGTAAATGGCCCTGCAAGCCTTGTGGAACATATCAAACATAAATACCCAGAAATCTATCTGGGATAACCCAATGCACTACAGGGGGTGTCGCAAATGCGCTTCAGCAAAGATAAGATGAAACTTATAGCAGACACAACAAATTAGTACATAGTTCTCAAAATGTCATCAAATGCAACAAAAAGCAGTTCAATGGAAGATTCCAAAATTTCGCACGATGGTGACTTTATCCAAAGGAAGTTTATTTACTTTCTTCGTGATGCAGTAAATTGAAAATAGGAGTAAAGGAGCTGCACATCAGCATCCAAGAAATTTAAAATCCCAATGCATTTCGGGCGATACGGGATAGCCCTTCATCAGGGGAATCTAACAACAATAGAAAAGAATAAACAAAATTCAAATATACACGAATGTACACTGGGACTCAACACGAACAGAGGAGAGGCGGTATAATCTAGTGTAGTTCACATCCAGGCAAAAAAAGACACCGGGACTTCTGTTTTTCAGTAAGTCTCAGGTTTTTACGTTACCAGCTTTCAGAGTAATATTTAATCCTTTTGGGTGATTGAGCCTTTCCATCTTTTGCAGATTTGTGGTTACTGTTGTCTTTTGAGACCCAACTGATTATCAGTTTCGAATCCCTTGTGTTTTGGACCTGGTAGGTCGGCTTACGTGGCTACCTCTGTCTTTCTTTAACCTGGGTTCACCCTATTGGTGGTCTTGCACATCATTCTCTGGCCTTTTTTTCACTGATGAGTCATTTCCTTTCCCCACCCTGTTTGGGTAGGGAGACAAGGTTTATTGTTTCTCTCTTGTTCTTTTTTTGCCTGGATGTGAACTACACTAGATTATACGGCCTCGCCTCTGTTCGTGTTGAGTCCCAGTGTACATTCGTGTCTATTTGAATTTTGTTTATTCTTTTCTATTGTTGTCAGATTCCCCTGATGAAGGGCTATCCCGTATCGCCCGAAATGCATTGCATTTTTAAATTTCTTGGATGCTGATGTGAAGCTCCTTTACTCCTATGTTCAATTTACTGCATCACGAAGAAAGTGAATAAACTTCCTTTGGATAAAGTCATCATCGTCCGAAATTTTGGAATCTTCTATTGAACTGCTTTTTGTTGCATTTGATGACATTTTGAGAACTATGTACTAATTTGTTGTCTCTGCTATAAGTTTCATCTTATCTTTGCTGAAGCGCATTTGCGACACCCCCTGTAGTGCATTGGGTTATCCCAGATAGATTTCTGGGTGTTTATGTTTCTTATCTGAACTTGGCCCCAGATACTTCGAGCTACAAATTCCTATGAAGACTCTGGAAGGGTTTGAGTTCAGTGAGGTGAGAAAAAAGAAAAGGAAAGGTGCTTCCCACTAGAGAATGTTGTCTAGACACAACACTGTAGCAAATACATATGTATTCCTAAACCAGTATAATGAAATTTCAACAAGAATGTTGCTGTTTTGATGCAATGAAAATATTTTTATGAGTTCAATATATTTTATTGAGTTTTACAACCAGAAATAGACAGTGGCAAAAGGAAATAAATATACAGTGAGAAAGGCAGGTTACATTGAGGGGGAGAGAAAGGCTGTGCATACGATGAGTCAATATACAATTATGCAGTTGATATGGATCATTCCTTTGCAAGTGAATAAATACAGAAACAGTTAGGCATAAATATTACAGTAAATCGCAGAAGGACTTTACAATTTTGAATACGTGGTACCCCAGTGTTGTTCATGCATATAATTTTTTTTAATGCAAATGAACAGAGGATGCAGTCTGTTGAAGGTACTTTGTTTTCTATGACACATTGAAAGTCATATATTTATTTAGAAACTGATGCCGCTTGAAGCATCTTGTAACGGTGTGAATATACGATTTTATAGTACTAGGAGGGATACGGCGTATGTATGTAATGTACACAGGTGTGAATAAAACTAACATGTCTCACATGAATAAGGGAAGATAGTGGTAAGGGTGACCTTGGGGACTTTTGTAATGTTGGCGGGAGCGTATTTTAACCGTTGTGAAAGGAGCTAACTGGTGGAGAGGTGAATCTCCTAGATGAGATATCATGGAGGCTTGTGGATAAAGGTACTTGTGTCAAGCGCATTCCATATTGAACAACGCGATAATCTCCATGGGGATAGTTGAAGAGCAATGTTATTGGCACCTCTGAGAAAAGTTAACCACTCTTGCCACATAGAGAAAGAGACCGCTTTGCAGTTTTCCAGTTGTTTAGTATAAGCTTGCTGGCTAGAGTGAGCTTAAAGGGGCATATGTAGGTAGCCGTTTGCGATTCACAAACGCCAAAATTTGGCGAATTTCGGCGTTTGCAAATCGCAAACGGCGTTTTGATATGTGGGTGCATATTAGCAAAATAAGGAATCGCTAAAATTGCGATTCCTTAAATGCTATGTAGGAGTCAATTAAAAAATGTGATTCAGGCTTAAGGAATCGCAAAATACCACCTACTCTAAGTAGATGGTATTTTGCGATTTCCTTTAAAAATGCATATTTTTAAAAAATTCAAAGTGCCATGTGGCGCAAAGACATGCCCTTAGGGCATGTCTGTGCACCACATGTACTTACAGGCACATTTCAGGGGTGCAACAGGTGTCCTTTGGACACCCTTGCACCGCTGGAATTGTGATTCTCAAATTGCGATTATCTCATAGAAAAATCGCAATTTGAGAATATATCCCCCTTCATTCCTATGGGCCTCTTGGCCTGTAGGAATGAATTGGACACTCATTCCTTAATTGCGATTCGCAATTTGCTAATCGCAATTAAGGAATATAAGGTAATTGCAAAAAAATTGCAAATTATTACCTACAATCCATTTTGCGATTCTCAAAAAGCGATTCCTTAAAAATTGCTATTTCAGAATCGCAAAATGGAGATTACCTACATATGCCCCTAAGTCTAGTAGGAAACGGTTGTTGTCTTTTTTGAGTTGGGGATCCAGGAGGCCCAGAATAATGTATGAGAACTCTTTTGTGGGAAGAATGTTCAGGGTATGTCTAATGCAGTCTAAAACTTTATTCCAAAAGTCTTGGAGTAGGGGGTAATCGAATAGCATGTGTGCTAGAGAGCCTTCTGTCTTGTGGCAGCACCAGCAGTTGGGATCTTGTTTGAGTCTAGCTTTAAAGACTCTGGCGGGAGTCCAATATGTCCTATTTATTATCATTTATTTAGTTTGTGATAAAATAGGAGAGATCTTATGAGTGAATGGGGATTTGTTGATGGCGATCCAGTTAAAGGCAATGTTTTTCTTGTTAGATTCAGCTTCCCATTTTCACTGGCTACGAGATAGGGATTTGTTTTGGTTTGGTAGGAGAGTTTTGTGTATGTTAGAGACCAGATGACCTACTTTGAGTAGGTGGCTCAGAAGGGTAGTGAGGGAGGTGTTGGCACCCGAAAGATTGTTTTTGGCAAGTCTTACTTTGAGCTGCAGAAACGTATACAAAACTAGATTCACGAGGTTTAACCTCTTTTGAAAAGATGAGAAAGGTAGAGGAGAAGTACCTTTGATGATATCTTGCACTAGGTTAATGCCTTTACTTGACCTATTCAACCAGAAAAATGAGGAACAGTCCATTTTGAGTGCAGGGTTATACCATAGAGAGGATAGGTAAGAATGTTGGACCTTGACCTCCAAACGTGAGTCAAGGATTAGGAGGGCACTTTTGCTGTTCTGTATAATGTTTTTAGAGTGCGGCAGATGAGTTGTGTTCAATGTGACTAGTGCGGTAAGAGGGATGTTCTGTATGAGGGATCTTTCTATACCTACCCAGGGAGGTTAGTAAAATGGGTTATCAATTAACCAATTTGCTCCCTGTTTGCATAGAAAGGCCGTTTGATAGTTTTTGAAGATGGGTAGGGAGATGCAATGAGAATATTTAGACACTATGACGCAATATTTCAGTTGCACCGCTAGCAATTTCTGGTGCTTTGAGCACTCTGTCTGCATTGAGGTACAGGAGGGCTCTCACTGCCCTAGCATATCTCATTGGGTTTGTAACTCCGCCAGGTTTCAGCAAAGATAAAGAAGTCAAAAGTTTTGCAGCAAAGCCTTACATTTCATGCTTCTTAGATATTGCACTATGTGCCCCTTCATTCTTCTCTTAGCATGCAAGTCTCTGTGCCCCAGAAGTTGCCTTACTCACTTGTCCTTCCCTATCTAGCAATACTCTTAAGTAGTACAACTCGCACACTAGTCTTAACACTTGAGGTAAACGTTTGGCTGGTTCTGTAATAAGAAGATATACCTTGTGGGCAAGCAGAGGACTGTTTGCAAAATTCCAATCAGACACAAAAGAAATAGGGGACGCTGACCATTGGTTGCAATATGCAGGAAAACCAACCACACAAACCTAATCTTACAAATGATGAACCAGACAAAGACGAGAGTCTGACTGCAAAACACAACCATACAAATGTGAAACAGGACAAACAGAGCATTGGTTGCACAAGCATAACATTGGTTGCAGAAACCTGCTCTTGCAAACAATAGGCTGTGCAGTATAAATCATGGGTCAGTAGAAGTCTAAGAATCTCAGTTCCATTATTATTGTTTTTGTTTTGTGTCCTCATGTCACCATTGCAATGCAAATAACAGCCTGCCTTCCGATCTATACCTCCCCAGGCTTTTGCGATATTTCAATAGCCCTGCGCTTGTGCCCATCCAGTACACTGGTTGCACGTTCCACGCAGGTGTGTCCTCATGTAAAAACATCACTTGTGCTTTGTAAAGCGCTCTGATACCTGTTCGGGTCTAGTTTGCGCTATATAAAACTCTACAAAAAAAAAAAGTGTAATTGACGGACTTATGGGACTAAATACTTTTGGACCCATTCCAGTTCTGGAAAGCCTCCCAGATTTTAGAATGAGTATTGATCTCCAAATCAACATCCAGTTTACATGTTATTCTTACTACTTGTAGCCAGCCTATCCCATGGGGTGGTACAGCTTCAACCCATTTTTTACAGATTTTCCGCCTTGCGATAAGAACTAAATAAAAGAGTAGGGCCTGTTTGTCGGCAGTGAGGGACCCACTTAACTTATCTTCAACCCCCAGCATTATTAACAGAATATTTCTTTTGATGTTAGTACCTAAGATTTCATTAATAGTCTTTCCTACCACAAACAGGTATTCCTCTAGCTGAGGGCAAAAGAAAAACATATGTCTATCATCAGCACTCATTACGCCACATCTGCGGCATTTGGGGGTGGCTTCTATAACAAACTTTGCTAATTAGCGTGGCTTCCAATAAAGCCTGTTTGCTGTAAAAAAGTGATTCCTTTTCAGATTCGATGGTTTGACTGTTTTATAAAGCAGTTTAAAAGAAAGGTGCTGTAATTTTTCTGGTTCTGGAGTTTGCGTCACTTCATCCCATAACTCATAGGGGGCTTTACGTTTTTTCTCCTCAAACGTCAATAATGTCTGGTACCATCCACCTACTTCCTTCTTCACTATAGTTTCATTTTGTAATTTTAGTTCAAATTCCCCGCACACCTTCAGTCTCGTGCCTATTTGCCTCCCCCGGGACTTCAACCGGAGAAAATTTAAACCTAGAAAAGGACCCCCCTGTTTTTAACCACTTCGTTCATCACTATCAGCTCCCCCCCAAACCTCTATTCCTGCCCTCCTAAGTGAAACACTCAATTGGTCCTGCAGGCAATCTGGCGTGCTGGCTGAGTCCCAAATTGGTGTCCCTCCTGAGTAGTAGCCGATACCTACTATATTCCTAATCTTTACGCACAGAATTAGTGCTGCCTTCAACATCTTCAGCTTTACTTTTTTAAGGAATTTTGCACCAAATTTAAACAGAAACCCTTTCCCACCCCACTCTTTAATCATCTCCTCGAGTAGCCCGCCCCACAGGCTGTACCCCGGTGTACATAATAAAACCCTACAATTTTTAAACTGGAATGCCATACAGTATAATTTTAAATCTGGTAAGGCAAGCCCTCCGTCCGCTAATTTGAATCGCAATTTTTTCCAGGACATACGCACCCCCTTATCTGCCCAAACAAAACTGCCCAATTTACCCTGCATTTTATCTATCAGGCTGCTCGGGAAGGTGAGAGGTATGCAATTAAAAAGAAATGTAAGCTTTGGCAAGATCACCATTTTTATCAGGTTAACCCTCCCATATACTGTTAATGGAATATTTTTCCACCTAGTTAATATTTTCTCAATCTTTCCGATTCTCTCTAGGTTATGTTGTGGGACATCCTGAAATGAATTAGTAATATTGATTCCTAAATACCTGAATGGCTCGATATACAGGTTGAACAACAGGGGAGAAATTTGACAGCCCTGTCGCATCCCTCTCATGATCTTAAAACTCTTAGTGAGTACTCCATTTAATAAAATCCTTGCTGTAGAGGAAGTATATAGAGCTCTTAGTGTATTTACAACAAAAAAAAATGCCCAAATCCTATAAAATCCAGAACTGCCCATAAATACTCCCAACAAACTCTTTCAAATGCCTTAGCGGCGTCCAATGTAGCAACTGCCAAAGGCGCAGATCTCTCTGTTGCTATATCTATACATCCTATTAATTGCTGAGTCAACTCGCACATTTGTCTCCCAGGGATAAACCCCTTTTGATCCACATGTATTAGCTGAGACATAACTCTGGAAAGTCTACCTGCCAAAATGCTGACAAAGATCTTATAGTCAGCTTTTAGCAGGGATATCGGTCGATATGATACTGCCTTAGCTGGGTCCATAGCAGGTTTCAATATCAAAACTATAGAGGCTTCCCTCCACGAATCTGGGGCCTTCACTGTCCCTCTATATATCAAGTTATACAAATTCTCCCAGACAGGTACTATTTCTTCTATTAAGATTTTATAAACTTCCGATGGAACAGCGTCAAACCCCGCCGCCTTCCCATTTTTAGCTCTTTTGATTGCTCCCTTTATCTCCTCTTATGTAATTGATGCTTCCATAATTTCTTTCCCTCCTGCGTTCAGCATCGGGAGGTCAAGTGAGCTAAGCCACCGTCTAAACTTTGCGGTGTCAGGCATAATTTCTTCCGTGTATAGCTGGGAAAACAGTGCTTCAATATGCTCCTGCATGATGTCTCAGCTGTCCAGCAAGACTCCTGCATCACTTTTAAGCTCCTTTATGTCGCTTCTTGATCTTTCAACCCTTGCTTTCCAGGCAAGCAGTGCTCCTGCTTTCTCCCCATATTCAAATTCCTTAATGTTTGCTGCTTGCCATCTTGCCTTACACTTTTTTTCTATCCGTATTTTGAATTCTAGTTGTGCATCTTCTAGCCTCCCTTCCATCTTCAATTTATCCTCCCCCTCACCTATGGAATGCAGGACCTCCTCCAGAATCCCAATCTCCCTATCTATATTCTCTAATTCAGACCGTTCTTTTCGTTTTTTTAATGAGGTGAGACTTTTTAGGATCCCCCTTATGTACACTTTAAAGGCATCCCATACTATGCCCGGGGAGGCGGTATCCTTATTATTAACAAAATATTCAGTTGCTGCTTCCTTCAACGCTGTCTCCACCCCCTCTTCCAATAGGAATACCTGCTTTAGGGTCTATCTCCTGGGTGGTTGCGGTCCTAACGCTTGCACAGTTACCATTACAGGTGAATGATCGGAGATATGGGCAGGGAGGTGTTTAATCTTCCTAATATTCGCTGCAAAAGGTCTGTCAGCTATGAAGTAGTCAAGTCTAGAAAAATGATGTATGATATGTGTACCCCCTTGTCTTGCCCTTCAAATGTCTCCAAACATTCACTAAGTTAAGATCACGTATTATGCTTTTCAGGGCATTCTTCATTCTAGAGACATATACACTCTCTCTTCTTGTGGAGCGATCTAACACAGGGTCCAGCAGGACATTAAAATCGCCTCCTACAATTACAGGGGCTGAAATTGCAGCCATCCTCAATTCTAAATCTACAATATGTTGGGGATTATCCTCGTTGGGCCCATAATATCCCATGCATAAAAACTCCCTGTCCGTCCACATTAAATGAGCTGAAGCACATCGACCTATGCTATCTGTACTCAACTTCTTAATTTCTATTCTAGACCCATTCCTAACTAAGATTGCAACCCCCTTGCAGCAATACGGTTGATCTGAGACAATAACATTTTGGACCCAGCCACACCTCCCAAACAACTCCTTACTCTCGCTCGCCAGAACATGTGTTTCCTGTAAAAGGATGACCTGCGATTGACTGTTCATTAAATATTTAAATATTTTCCTCTGTCTGGGTTTATACCTGCGACCATCCACATTCCATGTGAGAATATTAACACTCGGAATGTTAGCCATAGCCATCCTGCCTCTCAATTGATTTAATTCCTAGTGTTGGGCGTAGCTTATTAAAATACGCCTGCATAAGAGGTACTGAGGATTTCTTTGGGTTTTTGTTCCCACTGCTCCCCACTCGTGCTCCCCCACCACCTACCCCCCCTCCCTTCTCCACCTATACCTACACCTACCCTGGGGAATCCTCCCTAATTTATTAGGCATAATAACTGCCTATGGGCATACCATTCGGGGAATCCCACTAACACAATTTCAGTATTTTGAGAGCGTTTCATCACTTCGAGGTATTTTCCTTGCTATTTTCCTTGCTAATTCCGTCAATTAGTGCTTCCACATCTTCTACTGAACGATAATTATACATTTGATTGTTCCACATAATTTGGAGCATTGTGGGGAATTTTAAATAGACTTTTGCTCCCAGCCTACGCAGCTCCTCCATCTTCCCGCTTAGCTCCCACTGTCTCTGCTCAATCGCCTTACATAGGTCCGATCTGACAAGGAGGGAATATCTATTGGCCAGAAAAGGCCCATTTTATAAACCTCAACTAAGTATCTCCTCTTTAATAGTATAGGAGGGAAAATTTACCAGGATCTTCCTTGGATTGGACCTTTGTAGGTTACACCGGAACAGCTCTGTGTGAGCCTTCTGTATCTCCTGCTCGAGATTTATCTCCTCCTTGTCTTTCAGGATTGTTTTCGGTAAGAGGGAGATGATGAAAGCCTTCATATCGGCCCCTTCCTCGCTTTCGGGTATATTTAGGAATCTTAAATTATTCCTGCGAGAATGGTTCCCGACTCTCTCCAGATCTTATTTGATTTTGTTTACCAAGTTTAGAGATCTCGGTCGCATTTTTCGCAACATCCTTTTTTTTTCAGAACAAGATTTTATTATGTTGTTGAAAATTGCATAACAAGCACAGCGCCCCGGGAACCGGAGGAGCTGTGAGCAGTAGAGTCAAAATCACATTCAGGCAATTCAATCAACAGTTTAAGGTAAAGTAATTTAACTACGGCCCCCCTCCCCTCTCCCTCCCACTCCTCCTACCCGGATTCCCCCTCACGCCCCCTGCACAGCGTCTAAGTAGTTTTCAAACACAAATATATCAAAAAGCATTCAGTGTGTATGTCTCATGACCCGGGATCAGCGTCCAAGTGCCCTTCCTCGGGGCCATCATGTGCTGGCGGTTCCAGCCATAGTCCTCTATTATCTGCCCATTTCTTCCAAATCTTATAATGTTTCCGAGGGCAGCCCCTGGCTGCATAGATCGGGCACTCCAGTCCCATGTAATAGTCCAGTCCCCTTTTGCACACTCCCACCAGGGGGGCCCTAGGGTCCTTCCAGGCTCGAGCCACGTCTCTCTTGGCCACAGTGAGGCCCACCAGCAGCAGATGTCGTTTATAGATATACTTGTTGCAGATGCCACGTGGAGAGACGCCATCTGAACGGCTGTCGCCGTCTATCTAGAAGTAGGTCTAACGCTATCGGGGAGTGATCTGACAGACCTCGTGGCAGTATGGACGTGAAATCTACCCTCCCAACCCAGGCGTGAGGGACAAACAGGTAGTCGATCCTGGAGAAGATCTTATGCACCGCTGAGACGTAGGTGTATTCACGACTTTGGGCATTTTGCCGTCGCCACGCATCCACCCATCCCATCCCTCTCACCATGCCGTTCAGTTTAGTAGGAGTTTCCGGGGGCAGCTCTCCCCCCAGCCTGTGTCGATCCATCCATGCATTCATTACGTCATTCCAGTCGCCGCCGACCACTGTCATAACATCAGGTATCTCAGCCCATACACCAAACAGCTTTTCAAAAGGAGCTCCCTGCAGTGGGGGCGGGGCATACACACTCCCGAAGACTATTGGTTCAGTGCCTATCTTACCTTGGACAAACACATACCTGCCTTGTGCACCAACCCACTGAGTCTCATGAACATAGGACAGCCTGCGGTGTACCAAGATTGCCACCCCATGGGATCCCCTTGCAAACCCAGCATTATACACCTGCTGAAAGCCGTAGCGCTGTAAGCTAAGGGTCTTAGTACCCATGAGGTGAGTTTCCTGTAGCAGTATCACATCCGCCTTATCTCTCTTCCCCTGTCTCAGGACTGCTCCTCTCTTTATCCTGTCTAGCATCCCCCGCACGTTCCAGCTCACAACATGCATCGATGCCCTCTGCAGGCCCGATTCAGGAGTATCAACCGCCATCTAAGGGCAGAAATATGGATAGCCTGAGCGTCTGAGGCCACGCACACATGTTTTGCTTCAATAGAACTTGTAAGATCACTGTGCAATTCAACGCCTCCCACCCTCCCGTTCCCCCTTCAACTTACCCCCAACAAATCCCCCCAACCCCCACCCAAGTCCCTCCAACAACGTCCCCACCACCCCCCATACCTCAGTAACATTGAAGTACCTGTCGCGGTATAGGTCAACTCCGGCCCCCAACGGGAGGCCAGAGATCCACTATCCCAATGGATCCCCATGAACTACCCACTCCGTTCCAACTCTCCCCCCCAACAAACTCCTCTAAATTGAGGGTTTACCGCCTTTTAGTCCACCCCCCACCCAACCCGTACCCTGTGTCTGTAAGTCTACATTTGCCTGCCAGTGTTAGTGTTACCATAAACGTAGATCATCTCCAACCAGGCCTGCAATATCTGCCACTAAGCCTGTACTGTGATATACAAATCAAACAGGTACCCTGTCTTCTTTCGCCCCTCACGATCCACTGTCGGAGAGTCTGGGGGTTTAGTCTCCTCCGCGTTCCCCTTTTTGGCTGGGGAGCGTTTCGTTGAGCGAGATCTCCAGTTGCTTCTGCTGCGCGAGCGTCGGGGCGTCCGCGGCGGCGGCGCCGCCGAGGAGGATGAATCTGAGTCTCGAGCCGGCGGCGTATGCGGTCTGATACATACTGTTTCTTCCGTCCATGTAAATACCTCTTCAGGGGAGTTAAAGAATAGGGTGCGGGACTGATAGACCTCCCGTAGCCGAGCCGGATAAAGTAGAGCATATTGGATCTTGAGGCCTCGCAGGCGGGCTTTAGCAGCCGTGAAGGACTGCCGTTGTTGCTGCACCAATCGTGTGTAGTTCGGGAATATCATGATCCGCTGATTATTCCACATGAGGGGCTCTTTCAACCGGGCTTGCTTCAGGATCGTGTCTCGGTCATGGTAGTTGAGCAGCTTGGCAATCACCGGCCGCGGTCGTTCGCCAACCGGCGGCTTATGAGTGAGCGCTCTATGGGCTCGTTCGATGATAAAGCAGCGGGAGAGGGACTCCGGCGGGAGCCAGCCCTCCAACCACTCGGCGAGAAAGGCTTCCATGTTTCCCTTTTCAAGTCTTCTGGAAAGCCGACAAATCGCAGGTTGTTGCGCCGAGCCCGTCCTTCGGCATCCTCCGCCCAGAGAGCCAGGCCCTTTTGTATGCCCTCCAAGTTGGTCACTTTTTTCTTCAAGGCCGCCAGTTCGCCCTCCACTCCTGTAATCCGGGTTTCTGCTTCTGTGATGCGGGCTACCGCATTCCGCAAGTCCTGTCGCAGCAAGGTAACATCAGCCCCAACGGCCCCAATTTTTGCATCTAACGTGTCTCGGGATTGGGTGATTGCCGCCAGGAGAGCTGCATTGTCCGGCCCGCTGGCCTGGTGGCCTCCCGAAGCCCCAGAGGTGCCACTCGGGCCCGTGAATTTATCAATAGTCCCCTGTTTCGAGGTCCCACCGCCACTCCCGCCCCTGGTCATGGTTGATGATTGAGAGGGCAGTCGTCAGGTCACCCTCCGTAATTCCCGCGTCTCTCACCTTTCGCCACAGGGGGGGGGGCCCTCCTCCGCAAGTAGTCGTCCTTCGGGGCCCACCAGCCCTACACCCCCGGTTCCACAGGCTCTGATGGTAGTCAGCAGGGAGTCCGGGCCACGCCCGCCAACTGCGGCCACAGATTCTGCCCTCGGCGTCCTCCCTCCGACCTCGCTACAATTCACGATGAAGTGCGTCTACCCACCAGGGGCCCCTCAGCCACTGGCCATCAAGATCCGGGTTCGTACATCCAAGGCTGCGTGGGCATGTGGGTATAGGCCGCCACAGTGTTCCTCCGGGCTTCCGTTCCTCCCGCTGCCCATCCGCTACTTTCTCCGCAAGATGGCCGTCTCAGGGGCCCGACCCAGGGCGCCCGCCACTTTCTCCCGTCACTAGATGAGGCTTACTTGTGGACGCGGAGGCCTGCCGTCCACGGCCCGTCTCGGCTGCCGAGATGTCTGACCACAATTCTGAATGGGCGCCAACTAGCGCAACCCGCTTCAAGTTCGGCCCACTCACGTCTCAGGGATCTGGTCCACCGCGGTCCGATCTGACCGCCGGGTCCTCCGCAGTCTCACCTTCACTCCTCTGCCTCTCAATGCTGCCGCCACGCGCCCCGTGCACACTCACCACAGGGGTCGCTTCGCCGGGCCTAAGCCTCTCCCGGGGTCCCCGCCGCCACCTCCGGCCAGTTGGTCGATGACGCGCTGGCCGCAGCCTCCCAGTAGCGGTTTGGCCCCCTCCGGTGTAGCGCCGGGCCCAATGAGGTATGCTGTCAGTGGCCGCTCGCCAGTGTCCATGTCCCGGTTAGGGCTGGCCGCTGCGCAGCCTCGCTCTGCCGTTCGCCGTCTGCCTGCTTCCTCCTCGGGTGCCCTCAAAATCGAGGTCCCGGCGCCAATCCCCAGTGTAGGCCGCTCCGGGGCTGATTGCACCCGCTCAGTGTCGCCGGTGCGGCCAAAAATCGCGACACACCTGCCGGACACCATCAGCCACTCCTCACTGCCGCGGGACGGGCACTGGTGAGGGGGGAAGCAGGATAAATGTCAGAAGAAATGAACGGCGGGACGGAGCTACTCTAAGCTGCGTCCGCCATGTCAGCTGCCTTAGCCACGCTCGCAACATCCTTTTTAACTGCGCCAACTTCTTCTTCCAAATATTTTGTACGGGAGACAACCTCGTCTAGCCTCTGCGTTAACTCAGAACAGGATGCCTGTATGCCCACTTGGTTGGCCTCTGATATCTCAAACCACTTTGTGATATCCTTCTTCAGTTCCAGTAACAAGCTGGCCAGCAAGATCTCCACCTCTTTATCAGTAACAGGCGCTCCCATGCCTGGCCTACCCGGGCTATTCTGCCTATCCCGATTTGATTCAAAAGGCTGGGGTTCCTGTTCTTCAACTGATGCTAAGGCTGCATACCTATTGCTCACTGGGACTGTTATTATATCTTGCGGAGGAGTCCCGCTCTCCCCTTGTGAAGCATTCATATCTTCGACATCATTGTAACCCATGTCCAGATCCTTTCCCAAAGCAGCTACAGTATTTGGCCCATTTGATGTATTACCAGAAGTGGGCTCTTCAGGGCTGGAGCTTAAACTACCTGTACCATTTTTCTGCATACTCGGCAGTACTCGGAAAAAAAGATTTGATAGGAGGAGTTACTTTTACTCTTGTGGCTGGGATGCCAGATTTTTTTACGCTCTTTCCCTCATTAGCTTTCCCACTTACCACCTTCACTGTCCCTCTTGCTTGTGTACTTGCTTTTTGACGCCCCTTACTTGCATTAATAGTAATTTTGACTCCTTGTGGTAGTTCAGGCAGGGCGTCTGGTAAAATGGGAAGATTTGCCTTACCTCCTATATTTGTGGTCCTCAGTGTGTACCTGGAGGGGGCCTCACCTTTCATGTTGCTCCTAGTCTCCATATCCTGGAGACTTCCCTCATTCCCTCTCACTTTTTGTATCTTCTGCTGTTTCTCAGCACCAGCGCTGCTCGAACCTTTCTTCTCAGCCCCCACCTTTTTCACCAACTGCAGGCAAGCCCTGCTTGTGCTGACTCTGCCTCCGAGGCCAGCAGGGTTGTATTGGGATTCAAATTCGGCCCGGGCACGCTAACAAAAGTGGCCCACATTTGCATATTGCCGTTCCCCACAACACTGCTTCAGCGAAATTTAAAAAAAGGGGGGGGGGATGGGAGGGGTTACAAGAAATATACCGATTAGTTTACACTGTTGAACCACACCTGAAACAAGTGAGGCCACTTTTGCTCAGGCTCTGGCACCGCTCAATCAAATCAGCATATATTAATCGGCCGGCCAAGGGAGAGAAAGAGAGTGTCACACCTTTGCCCATTGATGCAAGGGAGGGAATGGACGCCCATCCGCCTCCAGAAAGGCCACTCGGGCACCCGCTGGGCTGCTGGCGGCACCCAACAACGCAGAAACTGCTTAAATCGGCCCCCAGGCTGCTCAAAAAAGCAGCCCACAGCTGCAGTTCAGACACCGGCCCCTCGGGCATTGCCCGAGTGCCCACGTTACCAATCTGACGCTGGAGGCCAGCCAGCCAAACAGATCCGCTGGAGGCCTCTGGCTGCCTCTCCCTAGAGCGTGCTCTGCTCTCCGTGTTACTGCTAGTGGCGGAACGGACTCTGTTACCATCGTTTTCAGCTCTGGACCACCACAGGAGCCCCACAGGTGCAGGTTAGTTGCGCGATTCCCCGCCATGCCGATCCGCTTTTCACTCTACGTTTACCGCTCTCCCATCACTGTCTCCCCCCCTCCCCCCGTTACGGCGCCCACGGCCGCTAGCTCCTAGCTTGTGGCCGCCATGTTCCCCATCAGTGAACCTCTTAGCTCCAGATTGACCGAGATCTGCAGTTCCATTAATGTTATTATTAAAACAGGAATCCACTTGGGAACCCCTCAAAATGTCTGCAAATGCAGGGGCTGAGACCTGTGAGGCACACCAGACATGGCGTCCACTATCACTTAAAACGCAGGAACTGTTATGTTTTTAAAAAGTTCTTGGCATAATGCAAATTGATATCAGGGTAAGCAGGCAGCAGTTTTCCGAACCACTGTCGGCTCTCCCTCTCGTGAAAGCTGCCTGTTATGGTCAGGTTCTACTTTGTGAATGGAAACCTCTTCTTTGCAGTGACGGCATCTATTCGATGGTTTCATCTACAGTTGTGGTTGCACAGGATTGATATATATCCTTCCATCTTGTTACCATCATGCCTCTTTCATGCTACTTCCTTCTTAGGAATCACATAGATTTAACTGTGGACATTGCGATTCACAAACCAATTTCCAAAATGATATAGGCCCAAAATCCTGAGGTATATAATTTCCGAAGCTGAGCTCTTGAAATAACAGGAAGCACCTGGATACCCTCTATGGTGATTAGTGTGCTATACAAATCAATATAACATGACATAACATGAAATATAAGGAAGCAGTTCCAGTGTAGATAAAGTGCACAAAGGTCTCAGGATTAAGTTAGTAGAGTTTTTGAGCGAGGATGTTTGGAGCATTGTTAACTTCTCATGCAACGTGCCACTGAGCCAGCTCTTACACTGCAGCTGACAGTAACAACTGATCAACACATAATATTGCTTTACTTCTGTCGTTCCTTGTCCATTCATTAATGCCTTGAGCTGATAATTTTTATCTATTTTCTTTGGCTCTCCATAGATAGTTAAACTGAGCTTTCTTTCTGGTCTGCACCAGCCACTTCCTTCTCCACTGAATTACTTTGCCATGTTGTGTAGTTCCTACAAATCTATTTCGGAACTGCACGTGTAGACAACATACACTAAGGTATTGGTGTCCAGACTGATTCTAGACAACCCCAAAGGATATGTTTGACTTTAGACCAGCTAGGTCACAGTGCCACTATAAGCCCCTCTTACAGAGGAGTGAATAGTTTCTGGCAACAATCGAACATCAAAACTCTTACCTCTAAGGGATCATGAAAACAGTACAATACTTTTCACTCAGTCACTCGTCCTCACTTTTGTCTCAGAGAAATACACATAATAAACAGTGGGGACATTTTCAATAAGTATTTATTGAACCAACATTATACTAGTATAAAATACGTGTGCTGCAGCAACCCTGAGACAGAAACAGATATATATGGTTATAAGCACCAGCAGAGTAAAGAAAAGGTAGAATTCTACCATATTGCACAAACATAGAATATATGCAGGCATATGGGTACATAGCAATAATAATGTGTACTCCTACGATGCAAACCCTAACTAGATGTACCTAAGTGTACCTAGCATGTACATAGGTATATAGCCAAGAATCCCCTTAGGATAAAGCCAACCCCATTTGCTGATGTGGGAGAGTGAAGGACCCCATCTTGGTCACAAGATGGACCCCCCTGAGGAATGTCACACCACTGCATACTGGAGTGTCTGTGTGCAGGGACCTCAGCGTCTCGTGTCAGCATGGAAGTCTTTTATCTCCTCTGCTTTCCCAGCAAAGATGTGCTTATATACCCAAATGGCACCCTCAGAGTTCTACCTAGAAGAGTACTATGGGCATGTCGGGCAAGGATGACGATACTGGTGACCCTTATACAAAGTTATTATGCAGAAGATGGGAATCCTGCTGTGATACTGAAAATCCTCATGCATAATAAATGAGGCTAGTTTTCTGAGAAATCCACACAACATTTATGTAGCACCTAACTAGGTAAAAGGTCTGCGCTATTATAACACTGACTGTAGATGCTAGAAGAGTATGTCACTGAATTTAGAAGTGGAAGGGTTAAATCACTGAGTATAGAATAAAGAGGGTTATAGCACAAAATCTAAAAGAGGTGTATAACACTAAGTCTAGGATTGAGACATTTGTAGCCCTGAGATGAATTCAGACAGCGATGGCACTGAGTCAAGAAATAAAAAGGTTATAGCACCAAGTCTAGAATTGAGAAGGTTACACAAAGTCTAAAAATAAGAGGATTATAGTACCACATGTAGAAATAAGAGAGCTGTTGCTGGGAATCTGAAAATCAAGAGTTTTAGCTCCAAGTCTAAAATTAAGATGGCTGTCACACTGAGTCTAGAATCTAACAACTTGTCAACAGTCACATGACACGCCACATTGCTTTATATCCCTGCACTTCACATATTCAGTCATCTAACCTCAGTAGTTTGGCCTCCACAAGCACATGTACCAGTTTCAGGATGGTCTTTGCTGTGGCTGGTATTTAGGTGCTTCTTATATTTTCATTCTGGGCCGGAGTGTCCAATGAATCAGCATCTTACAAACTTCTGCTCTTTTTGACATACTTTGGCCCAAATGCAAACAGCCTACAGCAGCAGAACCTTGTGAGACATTTTAACTTAACATGTGGTCAAACGAATGCAATGTTAAAGGAATGGACAGGAACATCATGGCTGCAAAGAAGCAGGTTCCCTATCAATGAGGCTGTGGCAAGGAGAGGATCCTATGGGGGTCTGCAAACGCCAGCTTTATGTGGTGATGGAAAGGAGTCCTTCTCCAGGCTGGATTGGGTCAAGACAATCTTTTTACAGATACAACATTCTCATATGTGAACTCTGGTGTTTAGATGGATCGACTCAGCAGAAATCAGGTAAAAAACTGTGGACGGCCTGCAATCAGCATATGCCTAATGACTTGAATGTTTCCTAAATCTGAACTGATTGGGAGGAAACAATGTTTTATATCAAATAGATATAACCTGTCATGTATATACATGGCTAGCTCTCTGACAACAGCTATGCACTCTCTCGGGTAAGGTATACCCTTGACCAACTTCACAACTGACATTTCTCTCCCAATCTTTTATTGCAGAGGAACCTTAAGAAGAGATGTGGCACATTGACTCGGTGATAAAAGGACCTACCAAAGTCCCCATCTCAAGAGAAGAGGCTCCTACTTCATTCTATATTATATTGTCTGACACTTTACATAGCTTTGGTGTTGTGAATATGGGTCCTTATTTAAAGTTTGGCCGAAGGGATACTTTTCCAAACAAATTGGTGGCTATTCCATCCCCCAAACATGAGTTTCCAGGATCAATTTAGAGTCTCAATACTACCATGTTTCCATTGTCAGAGTGTACCCTGGCTTCCCCAATGGAAGAGTCTCAAACCGTCCACTCTATTGAGGGTTATCATTCTGACATACTTGTTTCCTGTTCTGGACTGCCTGCTAAGCCTAGAGGCCCCAGACAACAAACCAATGAAATGACCTCAACATCCCAGAGTGCTTTGTTTTTCAAAAAGAAGCATTTGCTTTGGAAGTTTGTTTTTCAAGAACAAATATATTTGCCGAGCAAAGATAAACATGGCATACACTAACCAAAGTTTCAGCACCTGCAATGGAGCCACCGCAATGGCCAATAAGACCTCTAGTGTTTTGATAAAGTGTGTTGTCCTTTTCCTCTTCTGTAGAGCTGTGACCGCCTTGCATGTGATGTGGGCACCTGGCCTGAAATGTTTATTCT
Source organism: Lissotriton helveticus (assembly GCF_964261635.1). Classification (NCBI taxonomy): domain Eukaryota; kingdom Metazoa; phylum Chordata; class Amphibia; order Caudata; family Salamandridae; genus Lissotriton; species Lissotriton helveticus. The sequence goes on from NC_136062.1 coordinate 462,621,469, forward strand.
GCTCTTACAGTATAATGTGAGTGTCAGAAAGAAAAAACCCAAATAAAGTTGCATTGTCAGGTGAAATATGACTGGTTGTTTTATGTTTACAGACTGCACAATAAAAACTCTGTATTATGTTCCAGACAGGGTAGGTTAGTGGGGAGGAAGGTGCAACACTATGGCAGCTTCCTAGGATCTAGCAGAAAGGCTACCAGATTACTCACATGAGAATCAATATTTGAGTGTCTAGCCTCATGATTGCATTGTGTTATAGATGCTCTGTAGTGTAGCGGCTGAGGGGATGTGATGGCAGTTAATGGGTTGTTTGTGTGAGTTACTCAACTTACACCAGGAGTTGGGGAAGGGGAAAGCTGTACCTATGGGCTAGTTTACAGTAGTGTTGGACCTAGCAGTGTGGCAGGCTGATGCAACCCTCACGGCCTGTAGGGTGTTCAAACAGACAATGATCAAATTAAATCAGGAACATTTATTTAGCGCACACATCACCTGAAGGTCTCATGGCGCTGGCGGACAGCTCCTGGATTGTCAGCAAAAAGGGACAGAGCTAATGGTCGAACAGCCATTTTTTTAGACTCTGGCGGAAATGGTTATGGTCAGAGATGATACGTAGGCGTGCAGGCAGTTTGTTCCACAGAGTAGGGGCAAGAAAGGAAAAAGCCTGACCCCCGTTTCTGACAGTACGTACTCTGAGCGGAGTGAGGAGAGAGTTGTTACAGGATCTTAAGGGCCTGCTTGGCTGGTACCAGCTGAGGTTTTTTTCCAGTAGCTCGGACCTCTACCATACAGGTTTTTTTGTGTTAGGCATAGGATCTTAAAAACAGGTTCTCTTCTTTACTGGCAACCAGTGAAGATGTCTGAGGCTGGGCGCTGAGGGCGTTCCTGATGGAAGATGCAGCACCAGCATGGCTGCTGAATTTTGCAGAACCTGAAGTCTGGAAAAGAGGTCTACATTTATTTCCGACAGCAGAACGTTGCTGTAATCCATACAGCTGATAATCAATCCCTGTACCAGTGGTTTCCTGGCTTCTAGCGGGATCCACTTAAACACTTTGTGCAAATTGCGCATAATGCCAAAACAGGAGCCAATTATACGGCTGGCCTGTTTGGAATTCCTAAATTCCTCACTGTCTGCTTTGGGGGTGGGGAAGGACCGAGATTTGGAAGCCACCAGTCGTCAGACCATTGCTCATGAGCCTTACCAAAAAGTGCAATCTCGGTCTTGCTTCCGTTTAATTGTATGCTATGATGTCTTTCTTATTGTTTTGTAAAGTTCTGCCTAGGAAAGTATAGATACATCATGACGTGAAGTAAAGCTACTCTTCTCAGTGGAGTTTGAGAGTCATTTGATAAAATATACACAAGAAAAAGCACAGCCTAATTTGCTACTACCATTCAGAATATAAACATGAATACAGTTAAGAGCTACTTCACACAGTTTCTCCCAACCACTCCACAAAATGTATTCCTGTGTTAGCACGAAGTGCATGCAGCAGTCACAGAAAATAACAATGAAAAATGGAAAAGAAAAATATTTTAAAAATACAAAAAATAAAATTTATTTAATCTTCTCTCCTTTAAAAGAAAAGTTTAAACTAAACATTTTTTAAACCTGGAAGAAATTCACACATAGTTTTCTGTTTTTCTGATTTTGGGTAGGGAAAGCATTACCACATTACGAAGGTGGGGTTGAGCGTCTGTCCTGCTGAGTGGGACAGAGAGGTGACCCGTTGTTTGAGTATGACGATAACAAGGTTCTCCAGCAGGGATGTGGTTTTCTTATTGTTTAAGTTGTATTTATTCTAAACACATCCCTCTAGTCTCTTTATGAGGCTAGAGGAAAAAAGACATAAGGAAAACTTAATAGCACACAGTAAATTAGCACAATATATGTTGAGCACAAGGGGCATACCAAATCATATATTAAGAAAGTGGTATAAGAACCACGACTTGCATAGATACAAGGCCTAGAGCCCGTAAAACCGCGGGGCCACCAGGAAACACCCAAGGTAGTGACACAGGGAACCCACGGGGGCCACTTGCAGTGTGTGAACACAGCCGCAAATCACCTTTTACTTCTATGGGGAAAGTCGTGGTTGGAATTTTAAAGATACAGGACACTTAGAAGAGGACTTGGAGCAAACCCCTTTAGAACTAGGGGGTTCTAGAGCCAACACCCACAGGAGCATCGGAGTACTCGAGTTACCACACCCAGGGAAGCCAGGTGCATAGGTGTCTTTTGGTGTCGGGTTTCGTCGTCATTTTCAATGACGACCAGCTGCAAAGTGCTGCTGGTGTCCAAGTGAAAAGTGTCTGGTGTGAAGAAAGTGTGGATCGAAGATGAGAGGAACCTGAAAGCAGAGGGGACAGAGTCTGGGTCACTTGCCAGTGACCAGGGGCACGATAGTCGAATGCCCACCGATGTCGGGTGATTTCAGGTGAAGAAGGTGAAGTTTGACTCTTCAGCCATGAGGACCAGGAGGTGTCGATGATGACTAGGTTCTGGATTCGAGCTGTCCCACAAAGGATGTAGAGTGTCGCTGTGTCGGTTTCCGGATTGGACCCAACAAGCCTTGGCAACAGCAACCCACGCAGGAATCAAGGAAATGGTTCGGTGCAGACCAGCAAGCTCTGAGGGACTCACCAAGCGGTGGAGAGTCAGGGCATGTCTGGAGCAACCAGGGAAGCCCAAGGAAAACTGTTTGTCCCGGGCAGTCCCTCTAGGTTTGGAAAGGAGGATAGATATATAGTCAGGTTCTTTGAAGGGACCCAAGGCAGGCACACATTTCACATTTGTTGAACTATTCTCCACCCTATGTCTGGCTTGAGTGAAATGGATTTAGGGCAAGTCACGACTCGGAGTGGACTTACTTCTTCACTGACTCCACACAGTTGCAACTCCAATCCGGCAATAATAGAGTAAGACGGTGGTGATGGATTTGTTGTGATTCGAACCAGAAAGACAGGTACACACACAAATAATACAAGTAAATAGTATTCCTTAGCTATATCTTTTTGGGGTTTTTTGGGGGGCATCAAAGCAAGGAAGAAAGTAACTTGAAAGCCTAGTTGTCAGGGAAGTAGAGCTCATCCTCAAAATCTGGTGGTTCACCCAGAAGTAGGTCACCTAACACACTACTTCCATGACCTGAGTCACTGTCATCATCTTCCTGCTATATTACTTAGGGTAAGGTGTAATCCGGTGGTAGAAAGAGCTGATTCATTTTGATCATGGTTAACCTCCCCATGGTTTGGGGTGAGAGACTGGTCCTTCTCAATGTCAGAACGGCACCAGCAGCACTGAAAACACACTCAGAAGAGACACTTACAACAGGGCAAGCCAGATAGTTTATCGACAGCCTGCTGAGCACTGGCCATTGTGCCTTTTCCCATACCAATACAGCAATAGGTTTTGATCAGAGTAGACCTCTGTAGAGTCATCCAGATAGGCCTGGACCATCCGCTCAATGCTCATGGGTGCTCTGCTTTGCTTGGCCTCTTTTGCCTTTACCTCAGCACTGGTTTTAAGCCCTTGCTGTAGAAACCATTCTATGCCGAATTAGGGGCTGATGCTCCTGTTCTTCTTGTTGTTGTTAAAGTTGTTGTTGGTGTTGTTGGTGGTTTTGGTTGACGTGAGCCAACCGCACTGCACTCAGGCTCTGAAGATGAACTACAACCTAGCTGCCCTGCAGTACTTGTACCCTGGAGTAGCCGGCCTCTAATTCCCGCCGTTATTTTTCTACCTGATTGGCTTCGTCAGCTATCCAAGTTTTGTAGTTGGCAACATCCCCATAAGAAAAAGGAATGAAAGTGTGCAGTAAAATGGTTTGTACCGTGGGTCCAGAATTGTGGCACAAATGTAATGGTTGGATGACACAATGCCTCCTTGCACCCTTGTATTTTCAGATAAGCGAAGGGTTAACCTCTCCACCAACTCATACCCTTCTTTTTTACTCCACACATGCATACATTGCAGACACCCCCTTCAGCTGTTCCTGTTGCATCTGCAGCAATGGGATAGCTTATCCTGGCTGATGAGTGCTGAAAGTCTGAAACCGGTCCTAGGATGCTTGTTTCCAGTCCAGAGAGGACCTGACCTGGCCGTTTGGGCTGGACTGTTCCCATTGGGTGCAGGGTCAAGTCTGATTTGCATATGGCTGGGTCCAAACTGGAATGGCATGGTGAACAAAAAAGAAAAAATGATGGATTGAGGCCCAGATGTCTGTACAGGGATGAATGTATGACATTGTTCTTCATTCTGTCCATCAGTTGTTCTTTTTGTATTTGTCACCCCGAGTGGGACAGGTATGCTCAGATGTGAGTACCGTGCTCTCCATGCCACTGAAGTCAAGCTATCCTGGCTGATCAAGGCTGAAAGCCCAAAACCGGTCATAGGATGCTTGTTTCCAGTCAATGGAGGACCTGGACTGGCAGTTCAGGCTGGACTGTTCCCATTGGGCACAGGGTCAAAACTGATTTGCATATGGCTGGGTCCAAACTGGAATGGCATAGTGAGAAAACAAAATATGGATTTAGGCCTAGATCTCTGTACTGGGGTGGATGTATGACATTGTTCTGCATTCTGTCCATCAATTGTTCTTTTTGCAATGGGATAGCTTGGCCCACAGTACAGTCCTCCTTGCTGACTTCACATGTGAAGACCTCGAAAGTAAGTAGCATCTCTGTCAGGCATTTAACTAGGTCCCATTGGTCCATCTCAATGATCACACCTTTCACAGTAGCATCCCCTCTTTGCTTGACATATTCATAGATTGGTCTGTACTGCTCAAACAGACGTTCAAGCATGGAATAAGATGAGTTCCAACGTGTTGGCACCTCCTGGGTGAGTGCTTTAACTGGCATTCTATTAATACGTTAAATGATCCTCAGCTGCTTCCGGGCTTTAAAAGAATGGCTGAAATGTGTGCAGATTCATCTGCAGGTGGTCAGTAAGTAGCTGACTAGGTCTTCTTTTTTGAGAAGTCTGGAGCAATGATGTTAATGCAGTGCACCAAACATAGGACCCTGAAAAAGCCACCATCGGTCATGGCCTTAACTATATTACTGCCATTGTCTGTGGCAACAAAATCAATGTTTAGCCCTCTTGGTTGCAGCCATTCAAAGACCTTGATGTCAAAGTCTTCCAAAATGTTTGCAACAGTATGAGATTTTTCCATGAGAAGATACCTGCAGTTGCATGTTTCAGAGCGGCATGAAACATCTCAGCAGTGTCAACACCTGCTGCAGAAATCTTTTCTATAACACCCACAAAAGATATCCAGTGTGCAGTGATGCACATATAATCAATGGCTTGGCAACTGGTACACATGTCTATTGTCATTTGGATAGTGTGAACAGCACTCTACTGCAAAGTTTGTCCAAGTAATTCCAGCACGCCGTGATGTCTTGCTGGAATAGCAACTCTGGCGAAATGGGACCGGATGGGAACCTTACATTTTGGGCAGATGGCTGCCACAAATCCAAGAAACCCCACCCCTTCCACAAAAGAAAAGGGGAGGATGACCAGCGCTAACATTTTAGCCAGCTTCGCATTGTACAAACATGCCATTGGGTGATTTTTTCTTTTCTGGTGCCACTGATGCAGGTGACTTCTTAACGCCAGATGTTAGGCTCAATGCATGTTTTTTTGTTGCGGTACTTTCTCACCAGGGACCCCTTGGTGTCTCAGCCTGACTCTTGTGCCATTGCCATGTTGCTGATGATGATGTGGGCGGTACCTCAGCACTGCTAGGGACAGGGCTGCTTTATGTAACAGAGAAAATGTCTCCCTCTTGTTCACCTATCACCATGATCGGATCATCTTCTTCATCCCCTCCACCAACAACGTGTGCAGTTTTTTGGCCGCTAAGGTACGCCTCCCACTGGATCAAGTGTTTTTCTCAGATGGGTTGTTTGGCCTCCAGTACCATAGTTTGTACAAGCTTACCACAAATGGAGCATATAGCAATGTTCCCCTCCTTCCTGCTAACCAAAAAGAAGTCACAATCTGGGGGGTCAACCTTCTGGTGCTGCTGCTGCCACTTGCAATGTCAGATGAACTGGTAGGTGGACATGAAGTTTGACTCTCTGCAGTACCTACTTCTACGGAGGTGGTTGTGGTGGATGCAGGTCATTGCCAGCGAAATTTGGAAGCTGGAGGTGTTGTTGGTGTATCATCTGTGTTGGTGGTATCTGTGCCACATCCCTCACAGCAATTTGGGATGGGGTAATGTCAGTCTCAACTGGGGTGGGACTAATGTACATGATGACTGGCTTGTTACCATCTTCCTCTTCTACATCTACCTCCATAACTCTAAGGCTTTCTGGAAACTTCCTTTTCTGTAGACGTATCTCATGGCATGTCTCACTCTCAGACTGAGGTGGCTTCCAAATGGCATCTAGATCATCAGAAGGGGGATTTTTGAAGATGTGGATGGACTAACCCTCATTTTCCTTGCTGGGGATCTGGAAGAGAATGGATCTTCTGAAAGAGTGGCTTGCTTTTCTTCTTCCTCTGCAGGAAGCTCGATCTCCTGAACTGCCTCTACTACAGAAGAAACAACTACTATTGGGGGTGGTAGTGGCTGTTGTTGCCCACTTATCTGAGTTTACTGCATTGATTGAGTAATACTTTGCGATAAGGATAAGTCAATTACAACATCACAGCTCGGCGTTGGACTCGTGATTAGACTGTCTGCCTTTGCGACAGAGATGGGCTTGGGCCTAGGTTGGTGTGGTGGGTCCACTGATGCGTGGGTGCTGTTCCCAGCCTGCTCCCTGGACACCGCTGCTGCAGGTGCAATTTTTGGTTTCACAAAAGAATGGTCTTGGGTGAAATACTGGTCGTGTTAAGTGGCAGTGCCTTCTTCTCACTGGCAACTTTCTTGGTACTGAACCAGGTACCTTTCTTTGGGGGCCATCTTGAAGATGTCAGCACACAGTGACACAAGTTGAAGAGATGTCTGTGGTCACATGGCACGAGACGTCATGCGTAGGCCTTCTGTTTGGCAGTGCAATGGGTGATGTTGCCTCCTCCTCTTTTGTGCACCAAAAGCAAAGACACAAGAAGAACATCAGTGAAATGTGGCACTCATTGTTGTGGTTCAATTACTTCTAGTCCATACAATTATAATATAACTTAGTGTGTGGTCACACTTGTTAGTGTTATTAATTAATAGTATTAAATGTATTACCCCAGTTATTAAAACAATTAACAATACAGTGTAGCCATTTGTGAGACTATGAGAACAACAAGGGCTTTCATGGTGTACTGTACAGGAAGGATATGAAAGAAGAAGAACAGCAATAAAAATACAAATGCAACAGTTTGGCATTGTGCATCACGTGGTGTGCAGCATTCAAGGAGCTGCAGCGGACAAATGGCAATGGATGGAAGCAAGAAGCCAAGAGGAACAAATGAAAAGACATGCAGGCCTATGGCAAAAACACACTAACTGCCACCACATAATGGCTGCCAGCCACATGGTCACTCACAACAAGCAAGAGACCTGGAAAACATTGAACTCAAGCAGGACTATATGGACACAGCCTTTACAAAATGGCTCCTGGCCACATGGGAAGGCTTAGCCAAGGCAAATGGTGGCCCACTATTACAAACACACTCGCACACTGGCTGGTTACTGTCCTGCACCTTCCCTGAGTAATGCCCCCTGTGAAATTGGAATAGTAATCCATGCTCCCAGTCACCGTCCTGCATCTTCCCTGAGTTATGCCCCCTGCAGAGTTAGAATAGTAATCTATGTTCTCAGTCACTGTCCTGCACCAGCCCTGAGTAATGCCCCCCTGTGGAGTTAGTTATTCATGCTCCCAGGCACTGTCCTGCATCTGCCCTGAGTTATGGCCCCTATGGAGTTAGAATACACATTCAAACCCCCAGTCACTGTCCTTCACCTACCCTGAGTAATACAGAGTTAGAATAGTAATGCATGCCTCTGTTCACTGTCCTGCATCTGCCCTGAGTTATGCCTTGTGTGGAGTTAGAAAAGTAATTCATGCCCCGGTCACTGTCCTGCACCTGCCCTAGTATTGCCCCCCTGTGGAGTTAGAATAGTAATTTATGCCCTTAGTCACTGTCCTGCAAATACCCTGAGTAACGTTCCCTGCACAGTTAGAATAGTAATCAATCCATCCAGTCACTGTCCTCCATCTGCCCTGAGTTATTCCCCCTGTGGAGCTTGAATAGTAATGTATGCCCTTGGTCACTGTCCTACAACTACCCTGAGTATTTCCCAATGCAGAATTAGTATAGTAATCTGTGCTCCCAGTCACTGTCCTGCTCCCAGCCTGCCCTGAGTTATGCCCCTAGCGAAACTGGAATTGTAATTCACACCCCAATTACTGTCCACAACTTGCCCTGAGTTATGCACCCTGTGGAGTTACAACACCCCCCTTCGTCATTGTCCAGCACCTGCCTTGAGTTATGCCACCTGTCTGGAGGCATGTTTAAAAACACGGCTGGTCTATACGAAATTTAAAATAAATTAGCTGTTTCTTTTTACTTTCCACAATATCATCTGAGGCACTATGAGAGCAGATTTACATTAGTACCACACCTCTATTGGCATGCTCTAGATCCAATATAAGGGCTAGCAACAGATCAAATACTTCAAACATTTGTTTGGGTGTCCCTCACAACATTGTACACTACTTGTCCAGAACGGTATGCTTATTAATCTTAAAATAATTCCCTTTTAATAATTATTGTAAAAAACTGGTTTGCTAACAGTTGACTGTACTTACTTATATTGTTTTTCTTTTGTTCTGGAATAAATGCAGGAAGTGCAGTAACCAACAACAATACTGGATAGAAAAAGGTGGAAAAAAATAACTTTATATATATTTATAAAATTTATTATGTAGAACTTAATGTCATAATGTTTGTAAAATAATTAGCTTACTTTAACCACTACGTGGCAGTAACGCGTTGTAGAAGTCTTTTCCTCACTGGAACCCTCAAAAACGTGTAATATAGGTCAGTGTCAGGCAGCAACTGACTTACTTTTGAACAATTTCATAAGTAGAAGTTATTTTTAAAACAAAACATGTTTTGAAATGCATTTTTCCATCCTAATTGAAGCATGACCGAAGGTGTTCCTTTTAAATCTTTATTAGTGGATGTTTACCGTACCGGTTAATTGGATAAGCTATTTTGCTTTGGGGAGCAATACACAGCATTTCTAGACAGTAAGGTAGGACTACAAGTCCATACCTATACTGAATATATGCGTTGTGCACAAACATAGGAATCTTGTTGTTTAATTATTCTAAGCATATCACAAAAGTGGAGATGACCTTTTGACTGGAAATCATCCTGTAAGGAAAAGTGTAAGGTTTATTTAAATTACAAACAGCACATTTAGAAATAATGTTTCCTGTACCTAATTATCATTTGTTGTTCAAATGGTAATCGGTACAAATGAAAGCTGTAATATGAAGTTCTTTCAAAGGGACTTTAACGCTGGTAAGCACATCGTGCAGTGTCAATGGTTTTCGGTCAAAAGACTGGCGTGCTAATGCTGCTGGCATGCCAAAACATGTGTGCAAAAACATGTCGGTAAAAAGACATTCGTTCTAACATCATATATTCCCCCAGTTACTTCCAATAAGACCACACAGCTTGATTCCTGAGAGGTTGTCAAAGGTCAAGCCCCTTTTCCCCACCACTCTGCAAACGCATCTCCTTTCATTAAAAAAAACGGGCATTGGGGGATGGCTGTCCCAAAAGTTGTGGGGGGCTGAGCAGGGCCCCCATACTTTTTATTATTGACTGCGTGGGGAGGTGGAGGTCCCCGGGGCTTTGCATAAGCACAAGAGGGGGGCCCATGCACCCCCTCTTGATGCCCCCAGGATTTGGCCCACCCGGTGACTTTAACCCCTTCGCTGCTAGGCCTTTTCCCCTCCTGTGGTAAGCCTTTTTTTGGCTATTTGGAGTAGTGCGCGATTAGGCCCCTGTAACTTTTTGACCACATAAGGTATGCACGCCAATTGTGCATCCTTTTCATATAACATCAGGAGGATTCTGAAGATACCCAGGGTTTGTGGATTCCCTTGGAGGGGTCCCAGAAATTAAGCAAAATACAGTAACATTTTTGTTTTTTTCGGAAAAATGGGCTGCAATGAAACCTCTGGGTTTTTCCCTGCAAATGTTATCAAAAAAAGGATTGTGGGGCTGAAATCACAATTTTCCCAGCTTTTAGTGAATGACAGTCTTTTGTCAGAGAACCAACATTTTTTACACAGTTTTGGCATTTTTGCTATTTTTTGTGCTTTCAACCTCCTTCCAGTTAATGGTAAAAATGAGTATGAAAGCAATAATGGATCCTGGACAGCTATACATTTCAGAAAGGTAAACAAAATTCTGAATTCAGAAAGGGGTCATTTGTCTAAATGCATGAAGGTTTCTTTATGAAACTAACAGTTAAATTAAGGAAAAATTGAAAAATAGTTGAAAAAAACAGACTTTTGTGTCAACATTTTCACCTGTAACTTCTTGTAATTATGACTGCTCTTTGAAAACAATATACTGTTACATCTGCTGGACCTTCCTGGTTTTGGGGATAAATAGGACTTGTAAGTTCACCAAGAACCCGATGAACCCAGAGTCAAAAATTGAGCAGCAACTTGCAATTGTATTTTATTATGTACCGGGTATAGTCCAATTATTCTTGGAAAATGTATACATGGAAAAATCGGTATAAAAGACACCTATGTATTTCTGAAATGGCTACAAATTATAGAGTTTAGAAACAGTACATATTTGCACATTTTCTAAATTGGGAGTACTCATACTAGCATGAGAATTGTTGGTCATTTTTCAAAATGACTTCTTTTTTACACAATGTCTTACATTTGGAAGGGAGAAATGCATGAAAACTCAATAGGTAATAACAGTTTATTTACACATCTGTATTACCCTAAGTCTCCCGATAAAAACGGTACCACACTTGTGTGGGTCGGCCTTGTGTCCGCAAGAGGAAACGGCGCAAAACGCAACGTGGTCACACCTCAATCTCGCAGTGAAAAAATACCCTTTTTCAGCAGATTGCCTACCTGTAGTTTTTGTACCCTAGCTCTGCCGACACCTAAGGAAACCTAGCAAACCTATACATTTTTGAAAACTAGACACCCTGGGGAATCCAGGATGGGGTGACTTGACAGCCTCCCATCAGGTACTGTTACCCAGAATCCCTTGCAAACCTAAAAAATTGACAAAGAAAACATTTTCTCCACATTTCTGTGGTGGAAAGTTCTGGAATCTGCGTGTATCCACAAATTTCCCTCCACCCTCCATTCCCCAAAGTCTTCCAAGACAAATGGTACCCCACTTGTGTGGGTCGGCCTTGTGCCTGCATCAGGAAACGGCGCAAAACACAACGTGGTCACACCTCAATTTCGCAGTAAAAAAGAACCCTTTTTTGGCAAAGGGCCTAGCTGTAGTTTTTTAACCCTATCTCTGCCGCACCTAGGGAAATCTAGCAAACCTATACATTTTTGAAAACTAGACATGCAGGGGAATCCTGGATGGGGTGACTTGACTGCCTCCCACCAGGTTCTGTTACCCAGAATCCCTTGCAAACCTAAAAAATTGACAAAGAAAACATTTTCTCCACATTTCTGTGGTGGAAAGTTCTGGAATCTGCGTGTATCCACAAATTTCCCTCCACCCTGCATTCCCCAAAGTCTTCCAAGACAAATGGTTCCCCACTTGTCTGGGTCGGCCTAGTGCCTGCAACAGGAAACGGCGCAAAACGCAACGTGGTCACACCTCAATTTCCCACTGGAAAATTACCCTTTTTTGGCAAAGTGCCTAGCTGTAGTTTTTGAACCCTAGCTCTGCCGGCACCTAGGGAAACCTAGCAAACCCAGACATTTTATAAAACTAGACACCCAGGGAAATCCAGGATGGGGTGACTTGACTGCCTCCCACCAGATTCTGTTACCCAGAATACCTTGCACACCTAAAACATTGACAAAAAAAACAAATGTTCTCCACATTTCTGTGGTAGAAAGTTTGGGAATCTGCGTGTATCCACAAATTTACTTCCACCCTGCGTTCCCCAAAGTTTTCCAAGAAAAATGGTACCCCACTTGTGTGGGTCGGCCTAGTGCCTCTGACAGGAAACGGCGCAAAACGCAATGTGGTCACAGCTCAATTTCGCAGTGAAAAATGACCCTTTTTTGGCAAAGTTCCTAGCTGTAGTTTTTGAACCCTAGCTCTGCCGGCACCTAAGGAAACCTAGCAAACCTATAAATTTCTGAAAACTGGACACCCAGGGAAATCCAGGATGGAGTGACTTGACTGCCTCCCGCCAGGTTCTGTTACCCAGAATCCCTTGCAAACCTAAAACATTGACAAAAAACACATTTTCTCCACATTTCTGTGGTGGAAAGTTCTGGAATCTGCGTGTATTCACAAATTTCCTTCCACCCTGCGTCCCCCAAAGTCTTCTGAGAAAAATGGTACCCCTAGTGCCTCCGACAGGAAACGGCGCAAAACGCAACGTGGTCACACCTCAATTTCGCAGTGAAAAATGACCCTTTTTTGGCAAAGTGACTAGCTGTAGTTTTTTAACCCTAGCTCTCCCGGCACCTAGGGAAACCTACCAAACCCACTTGTGTGGGAGGCGCAAGTACCCATGACAGGCAAGGGCCCAATACGTTTTTTGACAGGCAATCTCGATGTTGCCTCAAAATGTTTTGGGCCCTTGCCTGTCGCGGGTACTTGCGCCTCCCTCACAAGTGAGGCACCATTTTTATCGGGAGACCTGGGGGAACACTGGGTGGTAGGAAATGTGTGTGAGCCCAGTGATACCACACTTTCCCACACAAAAAAGTGTGATAAAACAGATTTTTTCAGCTAAAATTGAGGTTTGCAAGGGATTTTGGGTAAGGGGGCGTTGGGGGATCCACGCAAGCCATACCTCCTTTTAAGCCCCCGGATATCTACTTTCCAGAAATGTGTGGGTTTGGTATGTTTTCATTGATGCCCGCCGAGCACGGGGCCAAACGGGACCTGGGGGAACACTGGGTGGTAGGAAATTTGTGTGAGCCCGGTGATGGATAACTTTCCCACACAAAAAAGTGTGAAAAAACTGATTTTGTCAGCTAAAATTGAGGTTTGCAAGGGATTCTGGGTAAGGGGACGTTGGGGGATTCACGCGAGCCATACCTCCTTGGAAGCCCCCGGGTGTCTACTTTCCAGACATGTGTGGGTTTGGTAGGTTTCCCTAGATGCCCGTCGAGCACGGGGCCAAAAACCCAGGTGACTCCCTTGCAAAAGCAGGTGGTTTTGAGATAGGCAATTTTGATGTCGCCTCACTACGTTTTGGGCCCTCGCCTGTCGCGAGTACTTGTGCCTCCCACACAAGTGATGTTTACAACAAGGGGTGGTGAGGGACAGAGTCTCTGAATTAAGCAGAATACTCTCACCCAGTCAAAAGATCAGGGCTAGATCCAACACCGTTTTTTAGCTCATTGCACCATCCCAGTTTCAGAACCTGGCTGTATGCAAATTAGTCTGTTCCTGTCCCAGTGCATGATGGGAACAGGGCAAACCAAACTACAAAAGCCAATTCTTACACTGGGAAGGAAACAAGCTTCCGGGGACCGGTTTCTGGCATTACAGCCGTCTTCGGCCCGGCTTGCTTGAATCCTGATGGTGCAATGAGCAAGGGACTCATGTCTGAGTATACCCTTCCACGCTTAGGGTGGACAAAAATGTTTACAACAAGGGGTGGTGAGGGACAGAGTCTCTGAATTAAGCAGAATACTCTCACCCAGTCAAAAGATCAGGGCTAGATCCAACACCGTTTTTTTAGCTCATTGCACCATCCCAGTTTCAGAACCTGGCTGTATGCAAATTAGTCTGTTCCTGTCCCAGTGCATGATGGGAACAGGGCAAACCAAACTACAAAAGCCAATTCTTACACTGGGAAGGAAACAAGCTTCCGGGGACCGGTTTCTGGCATTACAGCCGTCTTCGGCCCGGCTTGCTTGAATCCTGATAGTGCAATGAGCAAGGGACTCATGTCTGAGTATACCCTTTCACGCTTAGGGTGGACAAAAATGTTTACAACAAGGGGTGGTGAGGGACAGAGTCTCTGAATTAAGCAGAATACTCTCACCCAGTCAAAAGATCAGGGCTAGATCCAGCACCGTTTTTTAGCTCATTGCACCATCCCAGTTTCAGAACCTGGCTGTATGCAAATTAGTCTGTTCCTGTCCCAGTGCATGATGGGAACAGGGCAAACCAAACTACAAAAGCCAATTCTTACACTGGGAAGGAAACAAGCTTCCGGGGACCGGTTTCTGGCATTACAGCCGTCTTCGGCCAGGCTTGCTTGAATCCTGATGGTGCAATGAGCAAGGGACTCATGTCTGAGTATACCCTTCCACGCTTAGGGTGGACAAAAATGTTTACAACAAGGGGTGGTGAGGGACAGAGTCTCTGAATTAAGCAGAATACTCTCACCCAGTCAAAAGATCAGGGCTAGATCCAACACCGTTTTTTAGCTCATTGCACCATCCCAGTTTCAGAACCTGGCTGTATGCAAATTAGTCTGTTCCTGTCCCAGTGCATGATGGGAACAGGGCAAACCAAACTACAAAAGCCAATTCTTACACTGGGAAGGAAACAAGCTTCCGGGGACCGGTTTCTGGCATTACAGCCGTCTTCGGCCCGGCTTGCTTGAATCCTGATGGTGCAATGAGCAAGGGACTCATGTCTGAGTATACCCTTCCACGCTTAGGGTGGACAAAAATGTTTACAACAAGGGGTGGTGAGGGACAGAGTCTCTGAATTAAGTGAGGCACCATTTTTATCGGGAGACCAGGGGAAACGCTGGGTGGTAGGACATTTGTGTGAGCCCGGTGATGCCACACTTTCCCACACAAAAAAGTGTGAAAAAACTGATTTTTTCAGCTAAAATTGAGGTTTGCAAGGGATTCTGGTTAAGGGGACGTTGGGGGATCCACGCAAGCCATACCTCCTTGGAAGTCCCCGGGTGTCTACTTTTCAGGAATGTGTGGGTGTTGTAGGTTTCCCTAAATGGCCGCCGAGCACAGGGTGAAAAACCCAGGTGACCCCCCCTAGCAAAACCAGATAGTTTTGACAAAATAAGTTGTTTAGTTCTGCAGCGTGACAATTTTGGCACAACATTGCAAGGAAAATGTGACAGACATTGTGAGTTTTGCAGGATATTGTGGATAAAATAACTTGTTAGTATTCACCAGAGAGACATCACCATGTACTCCCATGGGTTTTTAACAATATCTACAATTGGTGGGTTATTCTTAGGTGGAATGTACACCTTGGCAGAGAGACTAAAAAGACAAAGATTCCTGCACAGCCATCTATTCCTCAAACACACACACAAACTGGTTGGATTTGGCATGAGGGCGAGTGATGGTTCTGTATATAAAATGTTATTAACACGAGATTTCACAAAAATGAAATGCACTGTCAATTACATGGACAACAAAACGGAACCAATGATTTGCAGCTTGTGAGCTGTAGAGCCACTTCAAGGCGCCATCCGCTTTACAGGCCATTCACACACCTTTCATACTTGATACACAGAAGACCATTCACACCACCAGGCACGAAAGCAACACATCACAACATTCACAAAAAAGGGACAAGGGGCACCGTGCTTCAAAAATACAAAAAAAGAAAATTACTACACAGCCATCGATTCCTCAAACACACACACATACTGGTTGGATTTGGCACGAGGGTGAGTGATAGTTCAGTATATACAATTGTATTAGCAAGTGATTTCACAAAAATGAAATGCACTGTTAATATTTGAAAGGATGAGAAACTGAACCATTGACTCACAGCTCATGAGACGTAAAGCCACGACAAGGCACCAACCTCTTTACAGGCCATTCATACACCTTTCATACATGAGACACATACAAAACATTCACACCGCCAGTCGCAGACCCATCACATTACAACACTTCCACCAGCAGACAGCGCCATTCAAGGGCCCATCACTTTCACACGCCCACAATCCTGACAAAGCAACTACACAAACTGATGGATTGCATGGAGTGGCACTCAGCTAGCAGTGTGTGTAGTGACCAGCATCAAGTCACTACTCACACTCCACCAGCTGAGCGCCAGTCCACGCACACCGCCAGCCAAGCACCAGTCCACGCACACCGCCAGCCAAACACCAGTCCACGCACACCGCCAGCCAAGCACAACACTACCCACACCGCCAGCCAAGCACCAGTCTACACACAGCGCCAGGCAAGCGCCGTACCACGCACACCGCCAGCCAAACGCCAGTCCACGCACACTGTCAGGCAAGCGCCAGGCCACGCACACTGCCAGCCAAGCGCCAGTCCACACACACCGCCAGCCAAACGCCAGTCCACACACACCGCCAGCCAAACGCCGGTCCACGCACACTGCCAGCCAAACGTCAGTCCACGCACACCGCCAGCCAAGGGCACCCTCCACGCACACCACCAGCCAAGCACGAGTCCAGGGACACCACCAGCCAGGCACCAATCCAAACACACCGCCAGGAAAGCGCCAGACCACGCACACTGCCACCCAAGCACCAGTCCACACACACCACCAGCCAAGCACCAGTCCACACACATCACCAGCCAAGCACCAGATCATGCACACCGCCAGACAATCGCCACTCCACGCAAACCGACATCATATTTAAGATTTTTTTATAAATAAGAAAACACAAACAAATTGCAAATTGATACAAATCTACTAATATATATATCAACAAGGAGAGAGGTAGGGAGAATCAGAGACACTCTCTTACACCCCAGTTAAGTATCAAACAACAAAAGAAGAGAGGTCCGGTCAAGCACAAAGCTACCAGATATGGAGCAAAGAGATAAGAGGGTAATTTTGATCACAGTCACTCTATTTGAGTAGGAAAGCCCTCACACACCGACCTGGTCAGTGTCATGCTTCATCATCGGGCCCCACCGAAGAGACCGAGTGTCTCTTCGGTGTGCTGCGACGCCAGAAAGACTGCGGAGCTGGTCGTGTGGGGAGGACGTGTTGTGGAAATTGTAAAATTAAAAGTGACTAACAGGGTATCAAAAAAACTTTTAATGAGTGATCCCTAAGACACGTGTAAGTGGTATATGTGTCTGAATTTAAGGGCCAAGGTTTTTAGGATTTTGATTAAATTCAGCTAAATACCACGAGTTTTAAAATTAATCAGTCAACATGTTTCTGCCTTACTTGTGGTATGTATTCACCATGGCATTCTTCAGGACTATACCCCGGCGGTATGGACACTCTAATAGTCCACCCTGACCTGGGGACGTGTAGGTGAAAAAGGAAAAGTGAAAAAAGTGCTTAAAAATTAGAAGAGCAAATTGCTCATTCCAAAAAAAAAAACCAATTTCAGGGGTGTATCAGCACCTGTAAGAGAAAATACACAGACAAACAGATATGGACATACATACGATTAGTATATGCCAGCGTAGACTTATCATAGTGCTCCTAAGATGGTGGCAAACCTTTGTGTGCACACACAATAACTAATATCTTATGCACCATCCAAGTAGCCCTTGGGGATATTGTACATGCTAAGAGGTGGAGTGCTAAAGGTGGTTAAAAACTACTGTTGTAGTGAGGGAGATAAAAACACGGTGTGAATTCTCCATGAGGAGGGATCAATTTGACCAAATGGTCGGTGTCCCCCTTAGATGGTAAGTATGGAGAGCATCTCACTTTTAAAACAGGGCGCTACTAGCACCATGGGTCTCGGGAGGAGGATTGGAGCGCGCTTGGCACATCCTAGGAAAAGAAGGAGTTAAATGTCAGCAGAACCCATCCCGCACACAGGTACTTAGCTTATGGTGATCGTAATAGACGTTCCGCTGGGGATGCAGACTCACGCCCTCAGCGCTCACAACCCGCTTGTCAACCTGCAAGATTCCTCTAAACCGGACCCCGACGATGGAGAGCGGGGCCGGTAAATGAGTTTAAGAGCGCTTTGTTTCCGTTTGCGCGCTCGATTCCGGGTTGGGCGTGTCTCGCTCAGATCGAGGCTTGGAGCGCACACGCCCACTCGGGCGGAGCGTGCCTCGAATCAAGACGAGGTTTGGAATAGAGAGCCTATCCCTGCGCTATGCCTGAAGGAGGTTTTGGCACGCTGGTGGTTGTTAAGGCAACCGAGGGTGCTCGTTGCTTGTTAGGAATAATTTTAGAAATCAGATTTTTAAATGGGCGAAATCCCTCACTCTAGGGATATAGGCACTGCTAACATTAAGTGGGTAAGTAATGTCAGAGCAGGAACGTGAGTTCCATAACTCTAGAGATATAGGCACTGCTAACATTAAGTGGGTAAATAGATAGTGTCAGAGCAGAAGTGCACATACTGTCAGATAAATAGTGTTTTTTGGACACACATGGGACAATCTTTGGACATGATGTTAAAAAATGCGCAGAGTGTAGAAACCACCTGGTATTTAGTATTTAGGTGATATGTTTTATTCAGATCGCTTATGTGTCACGTTATCAGCTATCGTTTCAGACGCGTGAAGTTATGGGGTTCATGATAGGACTGTGTTCCAGGGGATATCGTCGTTAAGGCCATTTTAACATCATGTCCAAAGATTGTCCCATGTGTGTCCAAAAAACCTCCTTCAGGCATAGCGCAGGGATAGGCTCTCTATTCCAAACCTCGTCTTGATTCGAGGCACGCTCCGCCCGAGTGGGCGTGTGCGCTCCAAGCCTCGATCTGAGCGAGACACGCCCAACCCGGAATCGAGCGCGCAAACGGAAACAAAGCGCTCTTAAACTCATTTACCGGCCCCGCTCTCCATCGTCGGGGTCCGGTTTAGAGGAATCTTGCAGGTTGACAAGCGGGTTGTGAGCGCTGAGGGCGTGAGTCTGCATCCCCAGCGGAACGTCTATTACGATCACCATAAGCTAAGTACATGTGTGCGGGATGGGTTCTGCTGACATTTAACTCCTTCTTTTCCTAGGATGTGCCAAGCGCGCTCCAATCCTCCTCCCGAGACCCATGGTGCTAGTAGCGCCCTGTTTTAAAAGTGAGATGCTCTCCATACTTACCATCTAAGGGGGACACCGACCATTTGGTCAAATTGATCCCTCCTCATGGAGAATTCACACCGTGTTTTTATCTCCCTCACTACAATAGTAGTTTTTAACCACCTTTAGCACTCCACCTCTTAGCATGTACAATATCCCCAAGGGCTACTTGGATGGTGCATAAGATATTAGTTATTGTGTGTGCACACAAAGGTTTGCCACCATCTTAGGAGCACTATGATAAGTCTACGCTGGCATATACTAATCGTATGTATGTCCATATCTGTTTGTCTGTGTATTTTCTCTTACAGGTGCTGATACACCCCTGAAATTGGGTTTTTTTTTGGAATGAGCAATTTGCTCTTCTAATTTTTAAGCACTTTTTTCACTTTTCCTTTTTCACCTACACGTCCCCAGGTCAGGGTGGACTATTAGAGTGTCCATACCGCCGGGGTATAGTCCTGAAGAATGCCATGGTGAATACATACCACAAGTAAGGCAGAAACATGTTGACTGATTAATTTTAAAACTCGTGGTATTTAGCTGAATTTAATCAAAATCCTAAAAACCTTGGCCCTTAAATTCAGACACATATACCACTTACACGTGTCTTAGGGATCACTCATTAAAAGTTTTTTTGATACCCAGTTAGTCACTTTTAATTTTACAATTTCCACAACACGTCCTCCCCACACGACCAGCTCCGCAGTCTTTCTGGCGTCGCAGCACACCGAAGAGACACTCGGTCTCTTCGGTGGGGCCCGATGATGAAGCATGACACTGACCAGGTCGGTGTGTGAGGGCTTTCCTACTCAAATAGAGTGACTGTGATCAAAATTACCCTCTTATCTCTTTGCTCCATATCTGGTAGCTTTGTGCTTGACCGGACCTCTCTTCTTTTGTTGTTTGATACAAATCTACTAACACAACAAGTAAAACTAAATACACTACACAAATGCCAACTTTGAAACTGAACAAAAATTATTAAACAATAGAGGCCAGGCAGTTCACTTTACCACTCATGGATGCTCCCAAAAATTCTTTTGCGTGTGGTACATTCTAAAACAAGCAGGCACGCACAGCCCTGGGTTAAAAGGGCACTCGGGGCAGTACATACGAACCTCCTACCACAAACCTCTTCGCTAACAGACACTGCATCTCCGACTGGGAAAGTCTATTGAAGATGTAGGAGGAATGTGTTCAGGAAAGTGGCAATCTTTCAATCTAGCAACATCCTCCAACACTCCAACTCTAGGAACACTTGCCTGTTCCACTAAAACAACGCTGCCTATTACAGACTCCTGAAACTTTACAAAAGTCATCTTTGCCTGAGGACAAGATTCCTGCAACAAAACAAAAGCATTAAAGGTTGCCAAGTGGAGAAGATGGATAGCCAACTTCTTGCACCAAATGTAAGCCTTACGAAGAGCAGCATAAGGTTCCCACCTCTGATCGTGTCTGTCAACACCACCCATGTGCCTATTATAGTCTAAAATGCACACAGGTTTGCGCGCTTCTGCAACCTCACCCCAAACAGTCACCGGTTCAGTGCTTTCATCATGGTTGGAAGTCAACATGTAGACATCTTTCCTGTCTGAAAACTTCACAGCTAGAAGCTCCTCACAACGCAATGCACTGCACTGTCCCCAGACAAGCTTTTGACAAACAAGTTCTTTTGGGAAACCTTTACGGTTAGAGCGGATTGTGCCTCAAGCAACAGTGTCCACTTTGGCCTATTCCCTGAACAACTGCACACCAGTGTAGAAGTTATCTACATATAAATGATGGCCTTTGTCAAATAATCCTCTACCAAGTTCCCACACAATTTTCCCAGTCACTCCAAAAGTGGACGGACAACCAGGGGGGTTAATCCTGGATTCCTTACCGGTGTACACGCTGAAATTAGAGACATATCCAGTCCGACTGTCACACAGCATATACAGCTTAATTCCATAGTCTGCCCTCTTACTAGGAATATATTGCCTAAAACCGAAGCGGCCCTTGAACAACACCAAAGACTCATCCACTGCAATTTATTTCCCTGGAGAATAGATCTCAGAAAATCGATCAACAAAGTGATCAATGACAGGCCGAATCTTAAAAAGACGGTCATAATCTGGGTGATCTCGTGGCATAGCTAAACCATTATCGACAAAATGCATCATCCGAAGCAGAAACAAATACCTATCACAACTCATGACAGCTAGAAATATAGCAGTTGCCATCAAGGGACTAGTAGACCAATATGAAGCCATTGATGACTTCCTTAGCAAGCCCATCAAAAAAGTTAAACCCAAGAACTTCTTCATCTCTTCCAGATTTGTGGGAGTCCACCGGGTAGCTCTAGCGTGGGGCTTAAGGCTGGCACTGTTCTCCCTCAAAAACTGTTCGGCATCCAAATAAGTCTGCTCAACAATCTCTGCCAAAAACACATCATCCATAAACAACTGAACAAAAATCAATCGGAAAAAAGTTTTCAGTGTTCACCCTACACCCTGAAACACCAGAAAGTCTGGCAATGCCGGCTGCACCATGCCTGGGGCAACCCAGAGATCAGCACTTTCAACGGGAAGCCTTGCAGCCCCAGGCTGCAAACCAGCTGCCTCTTGACTCACTATACCCACGGGAAGTCTTGCAGCCCCAGGGTGCAACCCAGATGCCTCTTGTCTCACTATACCAACAGGAAGTCTTGCAGCCCCAGGCTTCAGCCCTGATGCCTCTTGTATCACTATACCAACGGGAAGTCTAGCAGCCCCAGGCTGCAGCCCAGATGCCTCTTGTCGCACTATCGGCACAGCAATGTCCTCCTCTAACACAGGCACTTCAACCACACCAAAAGTAGCTGCATTAGCACTCAGAGTATCTTCATCATCAGATGTTGCCATGTGGAGAGAAAACTCACTGCCTGAATCTTCCCCTCCCACCTCTGCCTCAGAATCAGAGTCAGTCTCTGGACCATGGTCAGAGGAAGAATCAAAAAGCATTCCAATAACTTGCTGAGCTGTAATCCAGTGGCTAGCCATTATCCTTACTAAGAAAGGAGACTGCACAAACAAGTCAACAACTAACACTTTGCAAAGTAAGTAAAAAACATGTGTGACTTTATCACAAAGATCTATATACTGAAAAACTATACAATTCACTTACAAGGGACAGCTACACTCACCAGCACCTACTCTGCAAAGACACAGCAAATAGTCAATGATATCCCACTAGAAAGAAGAAAAAATAAATAAATCTACAGAAAACAAAATACACATGAAGCACAAATGCAAAAAATTTTTTAGACACACGAAAAACAGAAACCAAACATTCTGGTATTATTACACACTTTGCAATTTACATTGAAATTGTACAAAAAAAGGTCTCTTACCAAACACATGCAACTACACAAACAGCAGAACCACCAGTAACCAAACCGCAACCTGAAACAGTTTAAGGGCAGAATATATATATTTTTAAATGTGGGCCCAAGGAAGCGACCCTTGCCCAAGGGGTCACTTCCGATTACACAAAAACAAATTCCCTGGCTCCAGTGGGCTTTTCTACCCCCTGGGTCCAGAATCGGCCAAAAAACGGCCGATCTTTCCCCAGGGGTGGCAGAAAAGTCTGAAAATAAATGTGCCCCCTAGGAAGCGACCCTTGCCCAAGGGGTCGCTTTCTTCTAAACAAAAAAGACATCCCTGGTGTCTAGTGGGGGCATTCCTGGTGCACGGTCGCGACTCTGTGCACATTCGTGTACCCAGAATGCCCTGCATTGGGACATCAGGGGAGAGGAAACACAGTTTCCTCCCCCCGATGCCTCAAGGCACTGCGAAATGGCCCCCCCCGCCCCACCGGAGGCCCAAACTCACCTGTTACTCCTGGACGCGCTGGACACAAACAGTTTCCAGTGCGTCCTGCGCTTCCTGATGACGTCAGCGTGTGCTGTGCACGCTGACGTCATCAGAAAGCGTGGGGGGACCCGGGGGTGGCAGCAGAAACTCTTCCGCTGCCATCCCTGTTTAAATGCCCACGATCGATGCCCCCGGGGGCTGTGCTGATGACGAAGCGGTTCCGTCATCAGCACAGCCCAACTGATGCTGATGACGGAACCGCTCCGTCATCAGCATCGAAGGGGTTAAAAAAAGATGTACGGGAGCTTGCATGTCTCAATGTTACATGTCAAGTAACAACATATGTAAAAGGCAGTGTATGTGAAAGTGAGCAGAAACACCTGGTTGGGGGAGGAGCTTCCGTTTGTCCAATAACAACGAAAAAGGACTTTTAAATAACTGAGACTGTAAAACCTCCTGAACACTGCTTGGCACTAAAGAAGGTCGTCAGGCCGAAATGCATTTGCCGTCATTAAAGTGTTTCCCTGGTACCCCCCTGTGTGGCCTCTGCTCTGTCCGTGAGGAAGGAGTTTTTGGTGATGTGTCAAGCGTCGGCCAGAGACGCTTTACAGAGGCTCCCACATCGAAAGCTGGCCCCATTGTTCTGGTTGCTGCCCTCGGCAGCTCTGTGTCGACTTTCAAGGTATTGAAAACTTGGGGCTCAGCTCTACGCGTCGGACGGAGAGAAGACGGTCGTAAAGTGATTCTACTTTGCATTGGGCGGGATGCATGGCCATACCTGCCCCCGTTAGATGGACTCCGAGACACGAAGGTTGATGTGGTCTGGGGACCCGGGGAAACATGTGACAAACATCGTAGCACGATATTGGTCCTAACATCACCAGAGACTGTCCAGCATGCAGCGAACTCACCTACCTGAAGGCAAACAGCATTCTGGGCTCAGTAGTTCACTCCAACTCGTGAGCTACGATCCGTGAGCAGAAACACCTGTGTTGGGGGAGGAGCTGCCGAACAACGAAAAAGGACTTTTAAATAACTGAGACTGTAAAACCTCTTGAACACTGCTTGGCACTGAAGAAGGCCGTCAGGCCGAAATGCATTTGCCGTCATTAAAGTGTATCCCTGGTACCCCCCTGTGTGGCCGCTGCTCTGTCCGTGAGGAAGGATTTTTTGGTGTAGTATATAAATGACTATACGTGAGAGTCAGTGATTGTGAGAGTGGCTGTATGGATGAGTGTGCACTCTTATCAGTAATTGATAAGAGAGTAAGTATGCATTTGTTTCTGTTTGAATACGTGATGTGGTGTGTGTATATCTGTATAGGTCAGTAAATGAAAGTGTGATTGATTCTTTGCATGACTGACTAGGTGTGTGACTAACTCTGGAGGAGTGGTGGTGTGTGAGTGTCTGTATAGGTGTGTTAGTGCTTATGATAGTGTTGTATTGATTTGTGACTGCATGTATGAGTGATTGTATGGGTGAATGAGTGGATGTGTGTAGACCTAGGAATCAGTGAGTGCGTATGTAGTAACTGGTATTGGTGTGTTGATGGTTTTGAAAATGGTAGTCTGTATTTTACAGTGGGTGTATCAGAGGTTATATTAGAGTGTGAGGAAGTGGATCAGATTTTCACATGGATGATGTCATCAGTGATGTCATTTGAGATGTCATCAGTGATGTCATCAGTGATGTCACTGACCATGTCATGAATGATGTAATATGTGACGTCATCAGCAGTGCATTGCGGGGGCGCGAGTTATAGTCAGCTGAACTAACTATAACAAGGGTATTTCTATTGTTTTGTACGAGAGAAATGTCCTACTAACTATAACGTCCCTGAAACCTATGGTTTTTTCAGTGAATTTCAAAAGGTTTTTTAAATGCTAATTTCGAATTATAATGTTCATTAAACCTATGTTTTTTTCACTAATTTTGAAATGTTTTGGTTATATTTTGTAACTTTAATATCCTAAAAATAGTTTTTGTAATTTGTTTTGTTTATTAAAATAAAAGTGGGGTTACGCACCCATTGTGTACCTATCACAGTGGGTGTGCGGATTTAAATCACCATATTGGTAAAGTCATGAATGATGCGTGTTTCAGCCAGCCCACTAAGCTTACGCTTACAGGGAGGGAACTACTACGCTACATGTCCCAGGTCTTCCCTGTAGTGATCTGCTCATCACAGGTCTAGTTGTCAGCACACCACAGCCACTCTCTCATGGCTGGTTTACACCCACACTACACCAATGCAGCACAGGCGTCACAGGACATGTGACCCTGCCAATAAAAAGGTCCGGGCGCACATTCTCGATACCATTTCCACTCTCCATCTGGGTGTATCAATGTGGTTATTATGTTGGTGGCAGCTGAGGCCCTTTGGCCGACACGGACCTCCCACAAAGTAGCAATGACTTGAGGTGCACAGAGTTGTTGGCAGCCAAAGCACTTTGCCCGACACAGGCCTCTGACCACATTGCGATGACTTGAAGTGCACTGAGTTAGTGCCACCAGAGCTGAGCGGGTGTGCAGCCTGCGATTGTGCGTAGGCCTCGATACACCATCCTGGTAATCAAGACCCGATTTAAATTGTGAGCGCCGCTGGACCGCGTGTACCCCAAAGGCAGCTGGCTGTACTGACATAACTCCTCGGCGCTGTGCAGTAGGATGCCCTGGGGGCCTGTGCCACGGAATCCAGCGATGGCTGAGGAGGTTGCTCCGGCACGTGGTAGACCCTCTTGGAGACAAGCCGGTGGCGGCAGGTGAGCATTGAGGTCTGGGTACGCAGGGTCGGGCAGTCATCGCTGGGCAGAAGACTGGTCTGGGGACCAGGGCTGGGATGCTTGCAAAAGATGTAGGAATCATGCATACTGCCTGAGAAGTTTGCAACAACATTAGTGTACAGGCCATGGTGGTCCAGTTTTGTCTCCACATTGTTGGAATGCGTGTGGTTTCTGTTGCGGTGATTGTGTGCAGTGTCAGCAGGGGGCACAAGTAGTACATGTGTACAGTCAGTTGCCCCCAACACGTGCAGGAAGCCTGCTGTGGCATGGCTCCCTTGCTTTGTCCCCAGCTGTTCCTACGCAGTATCGGTGTAGTGAACATGCAGGTGTATCAAACTGAAATGAACCGTGATGATTACAGGTGTGATAAATCTTGCATAACGAGACCGTAACAGAAATTAGTGTGGTTGTAATGTTCCTTTTGTTTCCTACGAAGGTTATGACCATGATCATACCTGTAAGCATTCCAGTTTGTCCAAGTTCAATACATTGTACCATATTACGTTTGTCACCATACTAACGCTTGACCATTGTCTTCATTTATCCAACAGGTTTCTAAATACGGAATTTTGGGATTTCCAGGACGATCTACAGTTATTTTGATCCACAAGTTGATGTTCCCTGTTGGCAATGCCACTCGTTGTTTGATGTTTATGTGTTGTTAATTTATGTTTTTCAAATAAAGTACTGTTTTTCCACTACTGTTGACTACTAGACTTCATGACCTGGCGCGCCCCCATTTCATTGACTACAGTCTTGGATCTGCAGCACAGAGGCATCACGCAACGGCTGGGGTTGGGGTTGGTTGTGCATGAATACTGCGAATTGGGACGAGCGGGAGGTGCGGATACAGGGGCCATAAGTTGCTTTTGTAGACATGCATCCAAGACGTGAGGAAGCTTAATAGGGCTGGCAGTGAAACTCCTCAGACTCTCACCGTTGTAAGTTGGAATCTACCAGACGCCAACAGGTGCAACACAGCCAGCAGCTTTGTTTGCGTAAGGATGTTAATTGTCCACTGTGTTGGTACCGTCAGCCTCTGGGCAATGTGGCAGTGTGCAACAACTTGAGAATGGGGAGATAATTCTTTCGCTTTTTTTGCTGCCCTAAAGTGCAGATAACTCAGTGATAAGTCCCCACTGTTGGGTTATAGGGTAACTCTAAAATGAGCCCTTTTGTTTATAAGGACTTTGTTGTAGCTACATGTGAATCACAAGAAAAAAGATGAAAAAACAAGGAAATAGGGAAGGGTACAAACACCCCCACACCCTAGGCCTGCTAAGGGGATCGCACAAAAAACACCCAGGGCCAAAGAATGATTACTATTGTTTTTTAAAAGCGGCTGGATACACGAATCCGGATGGAAAAAAACAAACGATGGGGCGTATTCTCAAGGATGTATCGCTGAGTTATCAGCACTTTAGCACAGAAAAATGGTGAAAGAATGATCCCATTCTCAACTTGGTGAAAACTGCAGATATCACCAGTTTTCCAGCGATAGCTTCTGCAAAAAACATTGCCACGAATGAGAGTGACAACTAACGCTAATGATATGCAGAGTAGGTATTCCCGTGCAACAAAAACCACAAAAATACCACTTACCGATATTTTCAACGACCAGCCAAATCTGCGATGAGATCCAAAAACAGGTGATAAGCTACGTCAGCAGTAAGAATTCAGCATCTGCATTTTACTAGTGTAAAAGAAGGATGACTACCCACAGTATGAAAGGGAGCCCAGCCCAGAGCCACATTGAAGACCAACACATGTGATAGAGCTACGATCATGCAGCTAGGATACCGAAGAAGGCCACAACACCCACCACCACCACCCCCAGGACCTCCCCCCCCGGACCACTCCCCCTACTACCACCGAGGCAGCGCAGAACAGCAGACCTTCCCAAAATGGCATGGCCACACAATAGCTGAATGTTGGGAGAGGTGGAAACCAAGTATGTGTGAAGGAGGCAAGTCATCCATCCATAACAATGCACACACTGCCAAGTGTAGCGGTGATGTGCTGGACCGACCTCACTATGCAGAGCACAGACCTCTCCATGTGTACATATACTGTTGGTGCGTGCTTGTAGTGTTGTGGACAGTGGACGCAACCATTTATCTCAGGCAGTGGTGAAGTTCTTGGTCATGTAGCTCTGGGCTGGAAGTGGAGTGGGCTGGTCCAACATACACCACTCCAGCGTAGGAGTGTGAATAAATAGACCGGGGCTCTGTGCGTGGTTCACTTCTGGGAAGGCCAAAGCGTCTGCCAGAGCGTCGGTCCTCACCCTGCCACGAGGCTGCTGCTGTGACCACCCTAGAGTAATGTTTGTATAGACTACTGCCTTCGATGTACACTGCGGACAGCAGGGCTCACAATTCAGATCAAGTCGCAATTGCAGATGATACAGTCCAGTAGGCAACAGACATTGCTACCAGTGCAGCCCGCCCGGAGCACGCATCATCGCAGGTTGCGCACACACTGAATGCTTCTAATGCCACTAACTATACAGCTCAACTCAACGCCATGTGGCTGTGGGCCCTTACTGACCACTGCCTCCAGCCTACACTGCGGACAGCAGGGCTCACAATTCAGATTGAGTCGCGTTTGCAGATGATGCAGTCCAGTAGGCAACAGACATTGCTACCAGTGCGGCCCTCCCGGACCACCCACCATCACTGGCAGCGCACACGCTGAGTGCTTCAGGTGCCACTAACTCTGCCCAGCTCAAGTGAATGCCACATGGCTGTTGGCCCTTTGCTGACCGCTGCCTCCAGCCTACAATGTGGTTAGCATCTGACAATTCAGATAGAGGTGCAATTGCAGATGATACAGTCCAGTAGGCAACAGACATTGATCCGAGGGCGGCTCGGCCGGACCACACATCATCGCTGGCTGTGCACACGCTGGGTGTTTCAGGTGCCACTAACTGTGCAGCTCAACTCAATGCCACGTGCCTGTGGGCCCTTGCTGACCACTGCCTACGGCCTACACTGCGGTCAGCAGGGCTCACAATTCAAGATTAGTGCAGATGCAAATTGTGTAAGAGAGTATAATCGGTTATGAAGACTATATGCTCCCAATCTGTGCAGCTCAAGTCAACGCCATGTGGCTGTGTGCCCTTGCTGACCACTGCCCAAGGCCTACACTGCGGACAGCTGGGCTCACAATTCAGATTGAGATGTGATTACAGATGATGCAGTCCAGTAGGCAACAGACATTGCTACCAGCGCGGCCCTCCCGGACCGTGCATCATCGTTGGCTGTGCACACGCTGAGTGCTTCAAACACCTCCTAACTCAGTGCACTACAAGTCACTGCCACGTAGCCTTATTAAGGCAGAATTCATTAGGCAAAAGACATTGCTCCCAGTGCGGCCCACCTGGACCACGCATCATCGCTGGCTGTACACACGCTGAGTTCTTCAGGTGCCACTAACTGTGCAGCTAAACACAATGCCACAGGGCAGTGGGGCCTTGCTGACCGCTGCCTTTAGCCTGCACAGTGATCAGCAGGGCTCACAATTCAAATTCAGTCTTGATTCATTAATTTCAGAGTCCTGTAGGCAACTAACTATAACGTCGCTGAAGCCTACATATTTTGAAATGTATTCAATACAGGTTTCATCTTTTGTTCCATACGCCTACACTGCGGTCAGCATGGCTCACAATTTGAATTCAGTCTTGATTTATTAATTTCAGAGTGAATTGTACTCTATGTCCTCAGATTTTGTCAAGAGGAAGTGACAAAGAGCATTCCTCGATGTCTGTGCTGACTACTGCCTTCAATCTACACTGCGAACAGCAGGGCTCACGATTCCGATCGAGTCGGGATTGCAGATGAAACAGTCCAGTAGACAACGGAGATTGCTCCCAGTGCGGCCCGCCCGAACCATGTATTATCGCTGGATCCACACACGCTGAGTGCCACTGTTGCCACTAACTCAGTGCACCACAAGTCAACACCACATGGTTGAGGGCCCTTACTGACCGCTGCCTCCGGCCTACACTGCAGTCAGCAGGTCTCACACATATCCAATCCTGTCCAGCAAGAACACGCCATCACCGCTGGCTGCGCACACGCTGAGCTCTTCATGTGCCACTAACTCTGTGTGTGGTGGTGAGCCTCAGAAAGGCCTACCAGTGCTAGGGGTTCGCCCTTCTCTGCACAGAGTCCTCAGACCATGGAATAGAAGTTGACACAGAAACTGGAATAGAAAATGCAAGATTTATTAAACTTCATGAGGTGGAACTACATTCACACAACCACCTTCGGTAATGTATGAAGTAGCACACTGAATGGAAGGAGCTTGGTCCTTTTATACCCACACAGGGGCTCAAAAGAAGGCGGTACAAGTACAAGAAGAAGGTTTTAGGTACATATAAGGTCATACAGAAAATGCACAGTCAACAAGTGGGAGGAGCTAACAGTTGCTCATTCTGGTGAACACATCCTGACAGTTACAGACTAACAGTTGCAGCATGGACAGCTGCAAGCTCAACTGACCATGTACGAAGCAGAAGAAACTAAATATAACCTGTCTCTAGGCAGATTCCAAGAGCAGACAACAGCAAGGTAGGACAGAGCACATGGCACGCATGTGGTAGCACATGGCAAACATTATGGTTGCCAGAAATACAAAATGGATTCCACAAAATGGATAAGATAACCTCTAAATACAGGATGGCTTCTGCTAATGCTAACCCAATCACTGCCAAATTACAACAGATGACCCTTTTAGCATTAGCTGAAGAGAGTCGTTCATCTGGGGTAATCTAGATATGCATCCTGTACATCGATGCTCATCAGTTCAGTGACCTCTTTATTTAGCATTTGTTGGGCTTTCATTTCTGCAACATTTCTCTTGGCAGGTGTACAAGCAGTGATGCAAATAGAGCACAGCATGGGACCACATTGTATACATATACAGCATGTATCACCAATATTATACATGGAATAGTCAGTAGCATCCAGCCCCAAGTAATAAAGAGTGTCCACATCCAGTTCGAAAAAGTCCATGTACCAGTCTCTGGGTGAATCTCTGCAGCAATCTTATGCAGTTTAGAGATTGCAACATACACTGAAGGAGAGTGATCCAGAATGAAAACACAACAGCTGCTGCCGATGATGCGACATGCACCGCCTAGATCAGCCAAAATCTCATCTAGCACCATGCGATTCTGGATTGCTACATTCCTCGCAACTTGCAGCTCCTCTGTAATGTTCCCAAGTGCCAGAGCTGTCTGATTGGTAACAGCTTCCACAACATGAGTCAATCGCCTTATTCCACGAAGAAAAACAAACCCAAATTGAAATCAACGTATTGTTGCAGAGTGGTGTCAGTCTTGTCCACTTCATCTTATCTTATCTTATCTTAATGGGCTCTTGTATAGCGCACTGACACCGTAGGTTTCCTGGCGCTGGTTGAAAGCTGTAAGGTGTAAAGGCGGGGGTCTAGCCAGTCTGCATAAAGAGGGAGGTTTTCAGAGGTTTTCTGAATGCCAGAAGGGAATTAGCAGATTTAAGCGGAAGGGACAACTGGTTCCAGAGAGTAGGGGCCTGGTACGCGAATCTGCGGCTGCCGAACTTTTTGAGTTTGATAGGAGGGACAACTAAGAGTTGGCGATGAGACGACCGGAGGTTGCGTACCGGGCAGTAGGGGATGACCAATGATTTGAGAAAGGCGGGGGAGGTCTCAGGCACAGCCTTAAAATTCAGGCAGCCGATCTTGAATGCAGTCCTCTGCTCCACCGGCAGCCAGTGGAGTCTGCGAAGCAGTGGTCTTGCAGACTGCCACTTCGGGGTATTGTAGGCCAGTCTCGCCGCTTGGTTCTGTACGATCTGGAGCCTATACAGAAGGGATTTAGGTAAGCCATGGTACAGAGAGTTGGAGTAATCCAAGCGGGAGAGCACCAAGGCAATCAGGACTTGTATCAGAACCTCCGATGTGAGGAGGTGAGAGACTTTCCTGATTTTTCTGAGCTGGAACATGCATGATGACACAACCGCGCCTACCTGAGGCTTAAGAGAGAGCTCCGCGTCAATTATTACCCCAAGACTCTTTGCTGGCTTGGCCGGGGCAGGCGGGGAGCCAAGCTCAGTCGGCCAAAACTGTGGGCCCCAGTAAATAAGACTGTTGCCTGGAAGAATTAACTCGGTCTTCCCCGGGTTCAACTTAAGTTGGTGGGAGTTCATCCAGTGCTGGATGTGTAACATCGCTGCTTGGCAGTCGAGAGCTGCATTAGGGGTGTTAAGCGGGAATATGATTTGCAGGGCGTCTGCATAGTTGAATACGGTGACATTCCACCTCTTCAGGGAGAGGATGAGCGGCTGAAGGTAAAGTTTAAAAAGCAGAGGGGACAGGGAAGATCCCTGGGGGACTCCGCAGATGGATGGGACCTTCGCGGCTATGAAGGGGCCTAACCGGACCGCCTGGGTTCTGCCCGACAGGAAGGATTTGAGCCAGGCAGAGGCCAGGCAGAGGCCAGGCAGAGGCCAGGCCTCGGATGCCGGCTTGCTTGGCACGGTGGACAAGGATGTTATGGTCCACCGTGTCGAATGCTGCCGACAGGTCCAATAGGACGAGCGCCTGTGGTGTCCCTTTATCGGCGTTGGCCCTAAGAGTATCCATAACTGCCAGGATCACAGCCTCAGTAGAGTGGCTGGTCTGAAGCCGGCTTGATTGGGTTCGAGAAAGTTGGAGCACTCGATGAATTTAGAGAGGCAGCTGGTGACATGAGCCTCCAAGAGTTTGGATAAGTAGGGCAAGAGAGAAATAGGCCGATAGTTGGCGAGATCGTCTGGATCCGCTCCAGGTTTCTTCAGCAGGGGCACCAACGGAGCCTCCTTAAAGGAGTTGGGCACCACACCTGCCTCTAGAGAGGTGTTTAACAGAGGTAGGATGCATTCTGGTAGAGCCAGGCAGATGTCACGGAAGACAGAGGTAAGGCAACAGTCATTAGGCGAGCCGGATTTAACCCGAGCAACAAGTTTGGCCAAAGTACTGGGGTCAAGGGCGGGGAAAGCTGATAATGAGAGTGGATTTTCAGGGGAGGAGGCGTGCATGCCATCAGGAGAGATGGGGGGAATAGTATTCTTGATCTTGATGATTTTTTCGATGAAGAAACTATTTAAGGCATTGCAGGACTCCTGAGTCGGAGTCTGAGAGGGAAGAGTCCTAGTGTCAGACGTAAGCTCCCTCATGACTGAGAAGATCTCCTTAGATTTATTGGGAGCAGTGAGGATCCTTTCCGAGATGTGAAGAGTTTTTGCTGCCGTAATTGCATCTTTATATTTTTTTCGCGCAGTGACGTGTAGTTCTCAGTCGATGGGTAAGTAATTACGTCTCCACCTACGTTCCGCCTGGCGCAGTTCGAGTTGCTGGGTTTTCAAGGTGGCATTGAACCACTTGTGGGACTTGCTGTGCCGGGAATGGGGAAATCTGGAGGGAGGGTAATCCAGCCAGTGAGGTCCTCCTCCAGAGTATGTACAGTCGCGGCACTAGGCGGTGGAGGGCGGGTCTCAGCCAAGAACGAAAGGAAGGCTTGAGAATCAAGGGTGCTCCATTTACGAGCAATCCCACCTGCTAAAGGAAGACCTTCATGCAGCCCCTGACTGTGATCACGTGTCGATCAAGTAGTGGTCAGACCAAATACAAGGAGTGATCACAGGGCAGGAGAGAGTAAGGTTATGAGTCCAGATGTGATCTAAAATATGGCCCCCGATATGAATGGGAGAAGTAACAAGTTGGGTCATGTTAAAGCTGGCGAGAACTTCAAATAGCTCGGCCGCATGAGGACCAGCATTGCTGTCGTTATACCAGTAGTTAAAGTCGCCCAGAATGGCGACTCGAGCCGATGAAGTAAGTAAATTGGCTAACTGTTCACTGAAGGCAACGGGGAACAGAGGCATAGGGTGGGGCGGACGATAAAGGATAATGATGGCAAGAGCTCCCTCTCCAGTCTCCAGGCTGATGATAAGGTTATCCACGTCAGTAAGAGTGAAAGAAGACGTGGAAATGAATTTCAACTCCTTTCGAATAACAGTTGCCACCCCACCGCCGACACGACCAGAAGGTCGGTTCGTATTAAGCAGGTAATAGTCGGGGGGCAGAGCTGCTAAGATGTCAGGGAGAGAATCATCAGTCAGCCAGGTCTCGGTGAGTAAAAGAACATCGGGCCTTTCGTCAATGAGAAGAAGGAATAGACAAGCCTGATGCTTTACCAATGAGCGTGTATTTAACTATTGGACCCGGATGCGCGTTTCAGTAGCAATGGAGCCAGCTGGGTGCTTACTGCAGGGGGATGGGGAGGATGCTTTACGCGAAATGCCAAGTGAGGAGATATGATCTAAGTTTGTCGAGGATAATACACCACGTGCACAGTCCAGGTTCCTAAGAGCAGAGGGAGAATAAACAAGGGGGGTGGCGGCCTCCTTGGCCTCCTTAGCGCTGACGGGCGCAGACGGGCAGGACTCTGGCACGACTCCGGCGCGAGTCAGGCGCCCCCGAATTGCGCGTCCGCTGCGCGGAGGCATGAACATCCCCTTTTATGTGCAACTATAGCGCTGTGAATCCCACCCACACACAAGATGGCCGCCACTTTTCTATGCCCGGGAACGGCTCCACAGCGTCAATGCTCGGCTCGGAGTGGCCCGGGGCAGCGGGAAAGAGGGGGAATGGCGCGGGAGAATAAAGCTTATTAAATCAAGCTATTTTGCTTAGCGTTGCAGAGGAGTACAAAAAGCGCAGATTTTTCAATTTAAGAACAGGTAAAAACAAAGCAGTACTAAGTAACACAACCTCCCGGCTTCCGCCTCAGGAGGTGCACAGCAGTCACACAATCAAGCGCTGGGCGATCTGGGACCCCTTTTATGCGCAACTAGAGCGCTGTGAATCCCACCCACACACAAGATGGCCGCCGCTTTTCTATGCCCGGGACCGGCTCCACAGCGTCAATGCTCGGCTGGGAGTGGCCCGGGACAGCGGGAAAGAGGGGGAATGACGTGGGATAATAAAGCTTATTAAATCAAGCTATTTTGCTTAGCGTTGCAGAGGAGTACAAAAAGCGCCGATTTTTCAATTTAAGAACAGGTAAAAACAAAGCAGTACTAAGTAACACAACCTCCCGGCTTCCGCTTCAGGAGGTGCACAGCAATCACACAATCCATCGGTACTTATTGTCCTCTTATTCCTGCTTTTGGAAATGTAATTGTACAGTCGTAAATCACGATGATATGATGGAGGTGCCAAAAACACAGGGAACAACAGGAAGGACACGTAGCAGACCTCTGACCACCCAACAGGTAGTTGATAATATCCCTTATTGCCACAAACAAAGTAAGCATTATGCGATGCTGTAATATTGCTGTTATTGGCACCTTCAATGGTAAGAATTACAGTACATTCACTTCTCCCCACTAGAATTCTCCATACCTCTGTTTGATCCCTAATCCCTTCAAGACATACTCAACAACTTGCCCAATAAAATGGGGTCCGTTGACACTCCACAAACTTTTACAAACACCATATCTACGGAAAAACTCCTTTAGAAGCACCTTCGATGTAGTGAGAGCTGTATTATCCTTTGTAGGGTATGCCTCTATCCATTTAGTGAAGGCTCATACCACCACTAGCACATACTTCAAGTTATTGCAGCGTTCAAGTTGGATGTAATCCATCTGCAAAACTTCAAAAGGTGCAGTCGGTGTAGCAAACCCTCCTGTAGGAGTCCGTGTCCCTTTACCAGGATTATACTGCCAACAGATCAAACAGGACTGTACTACTCTCTTAGCTGTGCTGGCAATTTTAGGATGCTCCCAAACTCGCGTAAGCAATTTTGTTATTGCTAGAGCTCCGACATGTGCCAGCCCATGTGCCATTTGGACCATAGGTTGTAAATAGGCTGCAGGTAGTTTCCATTTATCCATGTCTTTGTTGCGCCAACAACCCTCATTGTCCAATATTCCTTCTTTAGCCCATTGCTGAAGTTCAGCTACAGAAGCAGATCTCTGTACATCCAACACTTCCTGTCTAGCAACATGCCATCACTCAGCTTGAGACTTCAATACGTACATAGAAGTAGTGCTTCGTTGCATTGCAGTCTCACGAGCTACACGATCTGCAAAGGCACTGCCTTGTCCTGTCTTATCAGTTACTTTCTTGTGTGCACTACACTTCACAATAGCTATCCTCTTTGGATATGTTAGTGCAGTTAAGAGATTATGCACTAATTTTCCATGCATTATCTGCACCCCGTGGGATCTAAAAAAGCCGCTTTCCTTCCAAAGCAGGCCGAAATCATGGGCCACTCCAAAAGCATAGCGGCTGTCTGTATAGATGTTCACATGCAAGACAGTGCTAAGTTCACACGCTTGTGTTAAAGCTATTAGTTCAGCTGCTTGAGCTGACTTCTGAGGTATACGAGCTGTTTCCACGACTTTCTGAAGTGTCGTAATTGCCTGTGCAGCTGAAGTCGTGCCATCTGGCAACATCAAACAGGACCCATCAACCCACAGTTCCCCATCTACATCTGAATGGGGCGTATCTTGCAAATCAACGTGACCCTTTGTCTGTTCCTCAGTAAGGAATATACAATAATGAGGTTCCTGTGACTGAGGCTGAGTCACAGGATATGGCAACAAAGTGGCTGGGTTTAAAGTCACACATCTCTTTAGGGTAATATGAGGGGCCAACAGTGTCAATTCGCAGCCTGTCAGACGAGCACTAGTCAAGTGCTGCGTTTTGGTCTAGTTTAGAAGGGCATCTCCTGCATGGGGTACTAGCACCAACAATGTATGTGACAAAACTATCCCTTCACTCTGACGTGTGGACACAGCTGTTGCTGCAACTGAACGAAAGCACCCAGGCAATCCAAGAGCAACAGGATCAAGAACTGCTGAAAAGTGCGCACAGGGACGCTGCTTGTCACCGTGTGTCTGTACTAAAACTGACAATGCACACCCATCTTTCTCGTGTACATAGAGTGTAAAGGCCTTCATGTAATCTGGAGTGCCTAACACTGGTGCAGAACAAAGAGCTTGACATAACTGATGAAAAGCATTCTGACATTCATCTGTCCATGGAAGGGGCATTGGAGTGTCTTTAGTCAAAAGCGCTAAGAGGGATTTAACAATGTGTGAAAATCCTAATATCCATTGCTGCAAAACAAAGTCAGACCAATGAATGCACGGACATATTTCTGAGTGGAAGGCACTGGTGTGTCTTAAATTGTTCAAATGTGATCTAGTGTAAGTGCACGGACCTCCTTAGACAGACGGTGACCTAAATTGGTTACCTTCGGTCTACAATATTGCAATTCCTTTCGTGACAGTTTATGATGGTGCAATGCAAGGAAAGAAAGCAAAGACAAAGTACATTTTTCACATTGTTCAGGAGTATCGGCTGCCAACAAGGTGTCATCGACATATTGTATGAGAGCCACTCCTTCAGGTAAAGTAAAAAGAATCAAGCTGTCTTTTCAATGCTTGGCTGTAAATACTAGGACTCTCAGTGTACCCTTGAGGAATTCTACAAAATCTGCACGATCGATTATTCAAAGTGAAGCCGAACAAATATCGGCTATCAGAATGAATAGGAATTGAAAAGAAAGCATTCTTCAGGTCAATCACAGAAGATGTAGTTGCTGTCGGAGGAACCAAAGTAAGAAGTGTTGTTATGTCAGAAATCACTGGGTATTGTGGGATTACAATCTTGTTAACTTGTCGCAAATCAATAATGAATCTGTAAATCCTAGTGTCAGTATCTTTTTTCAAAATGGGAAGACTAGGACTATTACAAATATTATAAGGAACTTCCTCCACAACCCCACTTCAATTAGATCATGAACAATGCGTATAAGTGCTTCTTCGCCTTCCTGAGAAATTTTGTATTGAGGCAAGCGTGGCAATGAAGCGCCCTCCTTGACACTAATATGTACTGATGGAATAACCATTTGCCCTACATCAGTGTCTGAAGTAGCCCACAAAGTACTAGGGAATGAAGCTAATGCAG
Source organism: Lissotriton helveticus (assembly GCF_964261635.1). Classification (NCBI taxonomy): domain Eukaryota; kingdom Metazoa; phylum Chordata; class Amphibia; order Caudata; family Salamandridae; genus Lissotriton; species Lissotriton helveticus. Next base: position 462,659,163 of record NC_136062.1, read on the forward strand.
TGTCCTCTTTAACAAGACAAGATCTGTCAATTGCGGGGTAGTTATCATTCAAAATAACACGTACACCATCAGGAGAACATCGCATCGTAGCCCTGAAATACTTGAGCATATCAAGACCCACAATATTGTCTGGTGTGTTCAGAGAAAGCAAAAACGGACAAGGAGCAGTAAATTTGTCAACATGAAATGCAAGTGTTTGTGACAGTGGGCTAAGGGAAGGTGTTCCATCGAAACCTATCGATGTAATGGTTGAGCCAGACAGGGGAGCCCTTGGAACCAAATGTTTAGATAAGGCGCTACGAGTAGCTCCTGTATCAACCAGAAACTGATCAGTAGTACCCAAAACATGTGCTGTAACATAGGGACCCTTCTGATCTACTGGAACTTCAACTGATTCCTCACCCCATCCTAGGCAGTCCTATGCATAAGCAGAATCTTTAAAATCAGACGTCACATAATCGGACATTTGATATTGGTTCCGTCTATCAAAAGTATTAAAGCCATCCTGTCCATGTGTATTAGCATCAAACCTAGCATGATCATCCATGCTTCCTCTAGGCCCTGAATATCCTGAGCGATTTCTTGTTTGTCCCCGTCCACGCGGATACTGCTGAGCACGCAATGCCGGACAATCAGAAGCCCAATGTCTAAATTTCATGCAGTACGCACACTGGTCAACAGACAAATTTGCACGAGTATAAGAAGGAAACGACGAACCATAAGATCCACGTCCACCTCTATCACTAGCTCTAGAAGGCGGACCATAAGCCTGAGCCAGCATAACCTTCATTTTTAACTCTTTAGTCTTCTTATCCTCATTACCCTTCGCTTCTAATTCCTGGCATTCATAATACTGAGCCATAGTCAAAAGAGAAACCGGAGAAGTGGTAGTCCATGAACTCTCACTGGCCTTCCTGGCAACAAATTGGCGACATATTTATCGATGAACAGATGCCTGCCCGTGTCATCTGTTAATGACTGGCCACTAAAATCGTGGAAGGCCTCCTCAAAACGTGTAAAGAAATCAGAAACGAATTCATCTGCCTACTGCTTACACAATGCTAATATAGTCGAGTCTATCTTTTTAGGAGGAATAATCGTCTTTAAATTAACTAATATAGTTGCAGGAAGATCTAAAATCAATTTACACGGTTTCTGCGCAGGCTCCCTCTCCACATCCATTTGTTCTAACTCTTTCCATACCACCCCAAAAGTCGCACGATCATCAACTTTACGAACAGTTCTTCACATATCAGGGGGTAATATCAATACAAAGAACAAGTCAATATCAGGTACAAGTGATAGAGCAAGATTTCGCATCGCGACTTGCTCAATTCATGAACCTCGAACCTGTTGTAACATCATAACAAATGTACGTTTTACTAATCTCGTTATTTTGGGATATACATGAAAGTAGAGAAGCTTGCCTATGTGTTTTACTAATACAAATAACCCTTGTCCGTAAAATGGCCGCTGCTTGCATTTCTGTTGCTGCGCATGCGTGAGACATAGTCACGAGGTATGACACAGTTAAAGTTTGAGAGGGAAAGGGTGCGCATGCGTAATAGCAATAAGATGGCTGTGCTTCTGATAACGTGGTGAAGCTTTGTGCTGCTGCTCCTGTGACCTTGTTCGTTGCCCTCATTCACTAATGCATAGTATATTTTTATAATGATGAAACTAAAGTACGAAATCATGACATGTAATACATTCGTTCATTTTCTATGTGCTAATTTGTTTTCGCTTACTTTTCATGTATCACGGGAAATGGGGGTCCAAATGGGTTGCGAGCCATCTTGAAGGTCCCTTCCACGCATGCTCAGGATGCGAGGCCAGAAACAACCTTGGGCAATGGAACTCAGCCAGCTGGCAGAAACGGACTAGATGCTCCTGAGAAAGTGACCTGCGACCCAGCAGGACGGAGTTGTCTGTACCCATATTGCAACATTTGTTAATAATCCATTGTATTTCACTGGCTTGTCTCATGGGAACCCCAATCTTGCTAGGCGGCACCTTAGGATGCTAAATAGGTCTTACAATACTCTGTTCTGATTGGTGTGTTAACCAAATCCTACCTTAGGACCAATCCAAATTAGGGATTCTGACACTTTGCAACATTTGGGGGGTGGTACCTTGTCCCAAAACAGTATATCTACCCTGGGTTCACCTAGGGAAATTGTCCGACTTGTCTGAATAGCTGACCTGTCACTGACCCAACGCAATCAATAGGTGACTGAAGATACAGAGTACTGCGGAGCACTCTGTCCGAAATTTGACCATAGACTAAGGTTTTACTAAACCTTAAAAGTGCTGGTGAAGCACTTTGCTGGGAGTTCGCTGACCCAATCGTGGTTCTGATCGATAGCTGCAGAGAGGGTGGAGCGTAGGCGTTGCTTCCAAACTGCGGGTACTGGTCGTGTCCTGGTGGTCCTGTCCTGATCCTAATCTGAGGGTTTCCTGTCCTGTCCTGGGTGTCCATTCTGCATCTGCTGTCCATTGAGGGGTATCCTTCCTTGAGGGTTTCCTGTCCTTAACTGACCCGTGGCCAGGGTTGGTTTTCACACCAGTCTAGGTAAATATCTTGCTGAAATCTTTGAAACTGCACCTTTCTATTTTTCTGTCTTTGCTTCAATAAAGACATATCTTTGCATATGAAAATTTTCCATGCTTTCCGCAACCATTGCATTTCACAAAAAGTCATTTGCATTAAATTTTCATAGCGTGTTCCTATGTTATCCTATCTTTTTGAAATCATTTTCGCCATTGCAGTTTGCAACTTCCTGATATGGTCTAAAATTTTCTCTGATAAAAATCACTAAAGAAACTCTGAATTTAGCCCAGTAGCTCTCTTAGTTTGTTTCCTGTTGCATTAGCATTTTTTCATAAATGATTGCCCTTATAGTTCTTCTATACAGCTATGTACTCTTTGCAAATTTGATTTTAGAATGTCTCCTTGTAGTGGAGTGTATGTTCTAAAGAATTTAAATTTGAGATAAAATCTTCAAAACTTTCAGTTGTCCGTGGTCATTTCATGAAATAAATCCCAGGTTCACATGTTGGGTTTGTATTTTGCAGCCTTTCCTTTTACAGCTAGCTCCCGGATCCATTGTGGTCATAGGTGCCCGTAACAGTGGATGGTAAGTCAGGTACACTAGAAAATAGAAAAGGAACTCACAATTATTGGTAGAAGATTGCGACGTCATCCGATCAATGTATATGATGATTTGAAAATATATGGGCCCGAAGCCGGAAGTGGCGAAATTATTGGTCGGGTGACCCGCGATCTCTAGCGGTAATTTTCTGGTAGCATCGAGGATGGTTAGGGAATAGTTAAAGGTTAGGTAGGACTAGTCAGACTAGCTAAGTGGGACGCTGCTAGTTCAAATGACAAATCGCTGCTAAAAGTAAAGTGTTTTAGGTGATCTGATCATTCACTTGAAATGTTTGCTTTGAAAAATTATGAAATGTTTTAAACTGCTTTTCTTATTATTGTACTGATATATGTATTAACCCATTCGTTAGTTACTGTTAAATGTTTGTTGGGAATCCCCGGGGAATTGAATAAGCGAGTGGTGAATAGAATCCACTCGTGTTGAGGTCACTGGCCCAAGGAAAGTTGGTGCAGGTTAGGCAGAACTGGAAGCACTAACTAGGGACTTTTCTGAATGTATGATTGAATAAATGTTAGTAACGAGGTTCATTGACAAAATTCCTATTGTGGCATAACCTAGTGGGGGTCACACCGGAAGAGTAGCAGGTTCATCGGAGCTTGGGTGAAAGCAAAGGAGTCCGCTGGGGAAACCTTAGACTCGGATATATCCCGGAAAAGTGGATAAGTCTAGGGGAGTAGCAGGTTCTTCAATGCTAGCGTGAAGGGTAGGCAGAGAAGATCTACCCGTAGTGTGTGAAAAGTAAATGGAAGTAGTTTACTTGCAGTGAAAATTTCTTTCCTATCTAGACACTTGAGCACAGTGGCGAATGTGTATTCGTTGTAAAATAACCAAGCACTAAGCACTTTAGAAAGTAAGAAGGTTTCCGTTACCTTGTGAAGGGGGGAGTCAGTCGCGAAGCTGCTCTGACGTCACTCCGTGCCGCGCTGGGATTGGTAGACGCAGCGGACGGGTAGCGGGGCTGGAATTGTAAAGGAGGGGTGAGCGCCAGAGCGTGAGAACTGTCTCGCGAAAGGGCCGCGCACCCATTGGTCAAAAATATTTGAACTCGTGCATTTCATTGGCCGCACGAAAATAAAAGACGCATTTTAATTGGAAGTGATTTGTAAACAAAGTCACTCGTAGGAATCGTATGTGGCATTCGTACAGACCACATACTAGACCCGATCCAAGGGATTTGGGATTTGAGAGAGATCAGTTTAAGGGAATAAAGCACAACATTATGTACGGAAACAAGAGGAAATTATCTCTTGTGAACAAGGTAAAGAATTACTTCAAAAAGGACAAACCAATTAGAACTAGGGAAGGTGTTGTCATTCCTCCCCCAAATACTCCTGCATCTTTCATGATGTTTGACCGAGGGTACAATACATGTGTGTGGTTAGAAAATTGGGCAGAATACACAAAAGATGACGGAGTTTTGGCTTTCCCGTTGCAAGGTACCTTTAATGGCAGGATTTTATTTAATTTGAGAGCCCGAATGAATGATTTACATCCCAGACCTAGATTAACGCAGTACGAAGCTTTAGAAGAGTGGGAAATCGAAGCATTCGAAAGAGATAAGCCCCGTATGGATAAAGGTTTGACAAAGTTTTATCCCAAGTTGAGACAGGAGGCCCGAGACAAAAAAATGAAACAGTGGAGGCAGAGTATGATTGTAGAAGGATTGTTTCCGATGATGCCAGTAAATGATCCTCCTGCAGGGGAAAAGAAGACAGAAAAAAGTAAACATTGGGTGCCCATTGGAGAGTCGGATGATGAATTGTTAGATGACATATTTACAAGAAGTCCGCCTCCTTATAATGAAAGAAATAGACCTTCCAGTGAGGGGGATAATTCCAGGAGACTTCATCTGCAAGATGAGGCTAGATCTGCCAGTGTAGGAGGGGGTTGCCTCGTACCTCCCTATACCGAGAATCTGGGTCCTGTAGATACAAGAGATCTTTATCCCAGACTATCAGCTAGTGGGGATGCAAGATACTCCCGTGAAAGCGACTTTTTCTCGAGACCTCCCTACGAAGGTGAGGCGAGACCCTCAGGATCAGGGATACCGTACTCCCTGCCTCTACCTGAAAAGGATCCAAGATCCCTGGGTGTCGGGAACATGTTCCCAAGACCTAATTATGGCGAAGGACCAAGTGAAACACATCCTACTGCCCCGAGTTATGCTCCCACTCTGACCCCGCAGGTGTTACATGACAAAACGTTAGAGAGAATATTGGAAGAAAAGGAGCGGGAGGTTCTAGCAAAACAGAGAGCTGAGATCATTCAGAAAATCTCCCAGTTGAATACCAGTCCTGAAGCCTTGACAATCCCAGTAACTATCGGACCAGTGGTTCCGTTGTTTGGGGAACGTCAAGGGAGTCCAAAAACTCCAGTAATTACTCCCGTCATAGCACAACCCAGACCAGAGCCCTTAATTATAGATGAACAGACAAGTGAGGGCGAATCTGAAGTCTCACTATTGGATCTGCCCATTAGGAATACAGGGAAAAGGATGCAGAAAAGACATAATCCTTTCAACACGAGGGAGATTCAAATGGAATCAACTTCGGGTACTAAAAGTGTCACGTTGGTGACTCCTGAGGAAATCGAAAGATGGAGTCAAGAATTTGAGAAACAAACTCCACAGACGAAACCTTTAGATCTCTACAAATTGAGAGTAGAAATAGAAGAACTAATGGCAGGAAATGTAGGATTAGACAGATTAAATACCTACTCTGAAGAAGAGCTGTTGTTTATTTGCAAAAGTCTTACCCGAAATGCCCGAGTACTTCATGAGAAATTGACAGACACTGCTGCTAGCATGGGAATAGATATTTCTAAATCGAAACCGTTGCAGAAACCGTACAGAGCAGATTTCTCAGATAAAGATTTAGAAAACCTGAACGTGTCAGGAAAAAAGGCACAGGTCAAAGAATTATTGACGGTATTGCAGAAATGGGGAGATATAGAAAGATGGAAAGCCAGATGGGCTAGGAAAAAGGATGAGGCCAGGTCTAGGCAGGCAACTCCCGAATTCGTTCTAATGGAAGCAGACAAGCCAGAACAGTTATGCCCTATGCGCGAAGTGCCAGGTGGAAAATATGTACACGTTCCATGGTCCAGACAGGATATTGTATCCTTTACTAATGATTTCCCAAAATTACGCGAGAAGCCCGTGGATTGGTACCGGCAAGTAGAAAGGTTTGTAAAGGTGCAAAAATGCCTGTGGAAGGACCTGGATGGGTTCTTCGACATAGTGGTCCCTGTAGATCTGTGGACCGAGTGTAAAATAGCCATAGCTTGGCCTAGTGAGGAAAAACCCGAGAGATGAAAAAACAGGGGAACCATCGAAGGAAGTAATGAGAAAATATGATCAGGTAATTCAGCATCTGAAGCTAAAAGTGCCCGCAAAGGAAACTGATTGGACCAAGATAGATAGAACCACGCAAGAAAGAGATGAGACAGTGCACTCCTTTTATGAAAGGCTGCTACAGGTGTTCAAAACATATAGTGGTATAGACAACATCGAGATGAAGGACATGACCCACTTCATTTACAGGTTTGTAAACGGTTTAAGACCCGAAATTTGTCAATGGATAAAGGATAACAAAATTTGTTGGCAATCCAAAAAGATGGATGAGGTCCTACGGTACGCAAAGTACTGTGAGGACGAGATGGCAGAGAAGAAAAAGGCACTCAAGGAGAAGGTGATGTGGGCACAAGTAAAGCTCGCAGATCAGCAGGAAAAGCAGTTAAACAAGCTAAACAAAGCCACCCAGAACCAAAGCCCTGGGGGTTGGGGTGGAGGAAAACCACGAGCTAAATTAAGTAGGGAGGAAGCCAAAAAGAAATTTCCTTGCCACCAGTGCGGGGAAATTGGACACTGGAGAGACGAGTGTCCCTATTTACAAACTGATAATGCCGAAACCCCTGATTTAATTCCACAGACGCAGAATGAGAAACAAAGAAAACCCCAGCAGCAGGTAAAAACGATCCAAGTGCCCAGAGCGCCAAAACCTATTTTTAAGGGTAAATCACCACAGGGTGATGACGTAGAAATCTGGGGAGGCAATGAAAATAGAAATACAGCAACTTCGCAGTATCTACTAAATGACACTTTCTTCTGTGACGACCAGTACTGACGGGGCCTGAGAGGGGAGGACGAGGAGTGCGTACTTGGCGCCTCCTAGCCTCCTTGTCGGGACCATACATTGAAGGAAAGGTTGATGGAAATGATGTCACCTTTCTGTTGGACACTGGTGCTACCCGTTCTACTGTAAGAACAGTGGACGTTCCAAACCTACCCCTCTCGGGAGAAGCAATCCAAGTAGTGGGTGTATCTAATCAACTGATTAGTACACCTGTTACAGAGCCCATGGAGATCTCAATTGGAAATTTTAAACAAATGCACAGATTTGTTGTCTGTGATACCAGTCCGGTAAACGTACTGGGACGTGATTTGCTGTGCAAAATGAATTGTACCATCTTTTGCACACCAAAGGGCGTCGAAATTCAAACCCCAGATGAAGACGGTATCTACAAGCTAATGTTAATTAGACCTGACTCAGAAATAAAACGAATGACTATACAGGACTTACCTGAAGAACTCCAGCAGACAGTGAAACCAGAAGTGTGGGACTTTACAGGAAAGGATGTAGTATTAATGAAAAACGTAGACCCCATACAAATAGCCATGAAATAAAATGCAGTTTACCCAAATACCAAGCCTTACCGAATGAGCGCAGAAGTAAGAGCAGGAGTTGCCATTGAAATACAGAAATTGCTAGAAGCAAACATAATACAGGAAGTGATGAGTAGCCCGTGTAATTCACCGATTATGGGCATCAAAAAGCCTAATGGCAAGTACAGAGTAGTTCAGGACCTGAGAAAGGTAAACAAGATAGTGGTTCCTTGCTGCCCTATTGTCCCGAACCCAGCAGTGATCCTGTATCAGATTCCCTGGGATGCTGAATGGTTCACTGTGATAGACCTATGTCATGCATTCTTTTGGATTCCATTGCATCCAGATAGCAAATTTCTTTTCTCATTTGCTTTCAACAGTCACGTGTATGTCTGGAATAGGGTCCCCCAGGGGTACACAGAGAGCCCCTCTATCTTTAATCAGATCTTGAAAAAATGCCTTGAATCTTTAGTCTTACCTGGAAAGTCCGTTTTGGTCCAGTACATTGACGACCTGTTAGTGGCGTCTAAAAGCCATAGGGACTGTGTGGTTGACACCATTGCCCTACTAAATCACCTGAGTGAAAAGGGACATAAAGTGGCCCCTGAGAAATTGGAGTTCTGTTCGAAATCAGTGGAATATCTGGGACACCAGATAGAAAAAAGCATCAGAAAAGTTACCTCAGAGAGAGTCAGAATAATTCAAAATATGCAGTTACCCCGTACTCAGAAAGAAATAAGAATGTTCCTCGGAGTTGTAGGTTACTGCAGGCAATGGATTGTGGGATTCGCAGTCCTTGCAAAGCCTTTGATTCAAATGACAAAGAAAGGAGCAAAGGACCCAGTGGAATGGAATGACGAGAGCTTGACCGCTTTCACAAAGTTGCGTAATTGTCTGTGTACAGCCCCTGCTTTGGGGATGCGTGATTACTCTAAGGAGTTTGGCCTATTCTGCGACACTCGTGACAATTGTGCATTGTCAGTCCTGACCCAGGAGCATGGTTTGACCAGAAGGCCTGTGGCATATTTCTCTGCCACATTGGATCCAGTGGCTGCTGGATTACCTGGGTGTATAAAAGCAGTAGCTGCAACATGCACCAGTCTGGAACAAAGTGAGTCCATTATCATGGGACATCCAGTAACTGTGTACGTTCCACATGCAGTTGTGATCCTATTGACTTGTACCAAAACTCAGTATCTCACTCCTAGTCGGCTGACTAAATATGAGAGGATTCTCATGGGTGCTGCAAATATAGTTATCACCCGATGCAATATTTTAAACCCCGCCACTCTACTCCCTGACTCAATGTTGATGGAAGATAAGGGAGATAATGAGCATGACTGCATTGATCTGACTGAGTTCAGTACTAAACCTCGCCCAGACATTAAAGAAACTCCTTTGGCGGTACACGACGAGGAATGGTTTGTGGATGGTTCATGCCTGAGGCATGAACTAGGGGGCCTAAGTGCTGCCTATGCTGTGGTCACTTTAAACAAAATTGAAGAAGCATCTTATTTATTTGGAGTAAAGTCTGCACAAGTAGCCGAATTGATCGCCCTGATAAGAGCTTGCAAATTGGGAAAAGACAAAAGAATAACAGTGTATACTGACAGTCAGTACTGTTATGGGGTGGTGCATGACTTTGGCCAGTTATGGCTACAAAGAGAATTCCTGACTTCATCAGGTACCCCCATTCGAAATGGAAAAGTGGTTCAAGACCTTTTAGAGGCAATCCAGTTACCAAAAGAATTGGCAGTGGTCAAGTGTATTGCCCATAAGAGGGGCCTTGACCCTGTATCTTTGGGAAATGATTTTGCTGACCGGGTGGCAAAACAATGCGCCATGGATCAGATGCAAATAAATCCGAAGCGGGGTGGGGCTGGAAACAGCTGCCAACTTAGAATGTTTGAAGAAGTGCCTACATGGGATGAAGTGAGAGAATGGCAGCATGTGACGCCCTGGGAGGAGAAAGAGAAGTGGAAGGAACAAGGTTGTAGACCGAGACGTGAGGACGGTGTCATTGTGGGTCCGAATGGTATGCCTGTGTTACCCCGACACCTGCTTGCCCCAATGGCCAGATTGATACATGAGGGATCACACATTGGTAGGGACGCCATGGTTCTGGTGTTTCAACAGACTTGGTATAACAAGAAGTTCAGGAAGGTAGCAGAGTCCCTTTGCCAGAGGTGCTTGACATGTCAGCAGTTCAACGCTGGCAAGAAAACCGTAGTGGAACTGGGGAAAATTGGGAGATCAGGAGGTCCCTTTGTGAGAATACAAATTGATTTCATTACCATGCCTCGTTGTGAGGGAAAGCGATATGTCCTTGTCATCGTCTGCCTGTTTTCAAAATGGGTGGAGGCTTACCGAACCTCTCAATGTGATGCCATATCGGTAGCTAAAATGTTGCTAAGAGAATTGATACCGAGGTTCGGGGTTCCAGTCTTTATTGACTCAGATAGAGGTGGACATTTTCGGAATGAAATATTGGCTCAACTCTGCAAAGCATTTGGGATCACACAAAAGCTGCACTGTGCATATCATCCAGAGGCTTCTGGAGTGGTAGAACAAATAAATGGCACCATAAAGAATAGATTGGCAAAAATATGTGATTCTACCGGCATGAACTGGATAACTGCCTTGCCTCTTGTTCTGATGGGACTCAGAAGCATTCCAGATCGGAGAACAGGCCTGAGCCCCCATGAGATATTGATGGGAAGAGTGATGAGACAAGCATGGGTACCAGGATACAAACTGTTAAGCATTTCTGATGATTTGGTACTTGAATACTGCAAGCAACTGGGTGACCAAGTGCGTTCTATCTCTCTCCAGATTGGGGAAGACGCCGTCGCCAACCCGACAACCCCAGTTCACAATTTGGTTCCTGGTGACTGGGTTAAAATAAAGAAGCACACTCGTTCGAGTTGCCTTGCACCAAGGTGGGGAAAAAAGCGGCAAGTAATCCTGGTAACGACGACCGCTGTGAAGTGCGCCGGCGTTCCCAAGTGGATCCATGCCAGCCATACCCAGAAGGTGATACCTGACGAAGAGCCTGGAGCTGAAGGTTGTCCAGCTGAGGGGTCTGCAGACGTTGGTCCTGAAGTAGCTGACGACAGACGGCCGAGCACCAGCCCAGCAGAGGGTCCCACAGGCGTTGGCCCAGAGGTGACTGATGACGCATGGCCAAGTACCAGTACTGCTGAGAATCCCACAGACGTTGGTCCGGAAGTAGTTGATGACGAGCTGACGAGAATCTGGCCGGATGATTGGATACCCATAGTCGATCTCCCTGGAGACCCACTTAGAACAAGAGAGCGAATAAGAGAAGACAGAGAGTGGAATAGAGAGGTCGAGCAAGGCACAGGCGAAGACCCTCAGATCATTGAGAATCACATCAAGTCTGAGGACGAAGAAGAAGGTCAGACAGGGACAGATCAGTTGATTGACACACCTCCACTGACTCCTGAAATCGAAAAGGGACAGACTAGAAATAGTGTAATAGTTCGAGCAGAAGAAAATCAAGGGATCGAAGTGCTTGAACAGGATCAGTTAGGATTAGAAGAACGTGTTCAGGACAAAGAAATAGAGACATTCAAAAGTAAAAACAAAAATTCACCTGAACCAGGCCAGCTTAGTAACCAGGCAGAAGAAATAGATACAAGACCTGGGACTAGTCAGACAGGAAGGGAAGAAGCAGAAACCGAAGTGCCACAAACAAGTGAAAACAAAAGAGCATTAGAAGAAGGCCAGATCATAGTGCCAGCAAAAAGACTAAAGAAAAAGAAGCACATTGAGCCAAGATATATTAAGAGACTGAAATTAAGACTAAAAACAGTCCAAGAGAAACTTGCAGATACAAGAAGAAGTCACCGAATTGCAGAAATACCTGAAAATAGCTCCAAGAAAAGGAGTGAGCGAATAAAAAGACAAAACGAAAAATATCAGGACCCAGAGTGGACCTACTTAATCTTGGAAAATTTTGAGGACCTTGATATCACCTGAAGTTGCAAAGAGTAAAATTTCTTCTGAGCCAAAATGTCTGAGTCAAGAACGAATGGAAGGCCTAGTCGCAGTTGTTGCAAAACATGCTGTAAAGTATGTATATATAGTATAGTTATAGTCATATTAGTTTGGATAGGACTAACAGTTTTCATTCCCTTTATGGTTAGTAAAAATACTAATATTGACCCTACACAGATCACTGACACTGAAGAACTGACAACACGAAGTGTAGAAAGACGTGAGAAAGCACTCAGACAAACAAAACGAGACTTTGACGCATCAGATGAGGAAGGACTACATTACCACAGAGTTAGGAAACAGACACACTTAAATGTTTTCGCAAACTTGTTGGTACACTATTTAGAGACTATGGAAATAGAAGATTGCTATGTCTGCATGAAGCTACCTACTTCTGTGGCTGAAGGCGTGACATACCATCACTTGCCCCTGACATATGGAATTTCCTGTAGTGTTTTAGAAAGCTTATTTTACAAAAGAGGACCGTTACAGTACTATTACTCTAACAGTGACGTGATTTTTTCCGAACTTCCCATACGTGGAAATCTGAATCCTGAACATACCAAAAGTGACGTTACCCGTTATATGGGTGAATACTTCTTGACTATAGGCACTATAGACTTAAATGAAGCACATAGAGACAACTTGACCTGTTCATTACATGAACAAGAAAAGGTATTTTTAAACATGGCAGAGAAAAGAAGGGAGAGTTTCCAAAGAAAGGCAAATGACAAAGGGCAGAAAACACCTAAATGGGCTGAGAACATGGAAAGCACCTCAACTGGCAGGGTGGGACCTGCTCTGTTGCTGGATTTCGAAAAGAAAGGGAAACTCTGTCTTCACCGCGAGAAGACTGATTATTATAATAACATTTTCATTGGTTCCAGTCAATGTGAGCACAATTACAAGGTAATTGGAGGTTGGGGATTCAAAAATGGGCCAGAGCCTGTGTTTCCTGGAATTTATTATATATGTGGAGACAAGGCTTATTTCAAATTGCCGGATCACTGGTATGGAAGCTGCTACTTTGGCATAGTCTTCCCGAAAATATACCATGTGAATGAAATTGCTGGAAGCAATGAAAACACTAATGGCTTAGTGCGTAGTAAAAGAGAAAGCGTAGGTGAAATAATGGGTAGTATTTTTAGTGCACTGATACCTGGAGTGGGAGTGGTTCTGAACACTCACAGAATTTGCAAATTGTCCACAATAGTGGATGTGCTGTCTACTGACACAGCTCATGGATTTCTGCTGGTCAATACCGAAATGGTTGCGATCAGATCAATGGTTTTGCAGGACAGACTTGCTCTTGACACCTTATTAGCAAAGGAGGGCGGAGTCTGCCGGATGTTGAAGGCGCAACATTGTTGCACTTACATTCCGGACAAAAGCGTGCAGCTCAAAAGATATGTGAAAAACATTACTAATTTGGAAAGGGAACTCAAACCACTCGAGGTTGACAGTGCCTGGAAGAGACTAGTTGATGGTCTCTCAAACGTAGGTCACTGGTTTGCTAACTTAGGTAGAAGCTTATTGTTCAAAGTACTGATGCCAATTGGAATTATAGGTCTTATCCTATCTTTTCATATTCGTCTGTTGCAAATGCCGAAGACATACTAAGAAGTATCAGGTGAATGCAAGAGGAGTGAAACGGAATGCGGATGAGCTTGAATTGGAGGAAATAAATAATCAGATTTACAAAAGGGTGAAGAATTCTCACCCTAACAAAAATGAGAAGGAAAAATTGAATCGAATGTTGGAAGAGATAGAGTTGTACAAAGTGTGAAAGAAAGTTGGCATCTGGTTCCATTTATGTGTGATGATAGTAAATATCATCAAAGAGGGGATTGATAGAGCAAGATTTCGCATCGCGACTTGCTCAATTCATGAACCTCGAACCTGTTGTAACATCATAACAAATGTACGTTTTACTAATCTCGTTATTTTGGGATATACATGAAAGTAGAGAAGCTTGCCTATGTGTTTTACTAATACAAATAACCCTTGTCCGTAAAATGGCCGCTGCTTGCATTTCTGTTGCTGCGCATGCGTGAGACATAGTCACGAGGTATGACACAGTTAAAGTTTGAGAGGGAAAGGGTGCGCATGCGTAATAGCAATAAGATGGCTGTGCTTCTGATAACGTGGTGAAGCTTTGTGCTGCTGCTCCTGTGACCTTGTTCGTTGCCCTCATTCACTAATGCATAGTATATTTTTATAATGATGAAACTAAAGTACGAAATCATGACATGTAATACATTCGTTCATTTTCTATGTGCTAATTTGTTTTCGCTTACTTTTCATGTATCACGGGAAATGGGGGTCCAAATGGGTTGCGAGCCATCTTGAAGGTCCCTTCCACGCATGCTCAGGATGCGAGGCCAGAAACAACCTTGGGCAATGGAACTCAGCCAGCTGGCAGAAACGGACTAGATGCTCCTGAGAAAGTGACCTGCGACCCAGCAGGACGGAGTTGTCTGTACCCATATTGCAACATTTGTTAATAATCCATTGTATTTCACTGGCTTGTCCCATGGGAACCCCAATCTTGCTAGGCGGCACCTTAGGATGCTAAATAGGTCTTACAATACTCTGTTCTGATTGGTGTGTTAACCAAATCCTACCTTAGGACCAATCCAAATTAGGGATTCTGACACTTTGCAACATTTGGGGGGTGGTACCTTGTCCCAAAACAGTATATCTACCCTGGGTTCACCTAGGGAAATTGTCCGACTTGTCTGAATAGCTGACCTGTCACTGACCCAACGCACTCAATAGGTGACTGAAGATACAGAGTACTGCGGAGCACTCTGTCCGAAATTTGACCATAGACTAAGGTTTTACTAAACCTTAAAAGTGCTGGCGAAGCACTTTGCTGGGAGTTCGCTGACCCAATCGGGGTTCTGATCGATAGCTGCAGAGAGGGTGGAGCGCAGGCGTTGCTTCTAAACTGCGGGTACTGGTCGTGTCCTGGTGGTCCTGTCCTGATCCTAATCTGAGGGTTTCCTGTCCTGTCCTGGGTGTCCATTCTGCACCTGCTGTCCATTGAGGGGTATCCTTCCTTGAGGGTTTCCTGTCCTTAACTGACCCGTGGCCAGGGTTGGTTTTCACACCAGTCTAGGTAAATATCTTGCTGAAATCTTTGAAACTGCACCTTTCTATTTTCCTGTCTTTGCTTCAATAAAGACATATCTTTGCATATGAAAATTTTCCATGCTTTCCGCAACCATTGCATTTCATAAAAAGTCATTTGCATTAAATTTTCATAGCGTGTTCCTATGTTATCCTATCTTTTAGAAATCATTTTCGCCATTGCAGTTTGCAACTTCCTGATATGGTCTAAAATGTTCTCTCATAAAAATCACTAAAGAAACTCTGAATTTAGCCCAGTAGCTCTCTTAGTTTGTTTCCTGTTGCATTAGCATTTTTTCATAAATGATTGCCCTTATAGTTCTTCTATACAGCTATGTACTCTTTGCAAATTTGATTTTAGATTGTCTCCTTGTAGTGGAGTGTATGTTCTAAAGAATTTAAATTTGAGATAAAATCTTCAAAACTTTCAGTTGTCCGTGGTCATTTCATGAAATAAATCCCAGGTTCACATGTTGGGTTTGTATTTTGCTGCCTTTCCTTTTACAGCTAGCTCCCTGATCCATTGTGGTCATAGGTACCCGTAACAGTGGATGGTAAGTCGGGTACACTAGAAAATAGAAAAGGAACTCACAATTATTGGTAGAAGATTGCGACGTCATCCGATCAATGTATATGGTGATTTGAAAATATATGGGCCCGAAGCCGGAAGTGGCGAAATTATTGGTCGGGTGACCCGCGATCTCTAGCACAAGCACTAATGGCTCCCTCAACTTCCTCATAAAAAGCGGCTGGATTTTTCCACGGATCAGGCAATGCAGTTTTAAGAAGCATAACATCTGCTCTATTCCAAGGAGTGTAGACCCAATTATAAATAAAATAACCCTTTGCATCATCAGAGTTCTTATCATCATCTGTTCCCTCGCCTCTAGGAGGAACATACAAAGGTGTGGCTTCCCGCACTGGTTTTGCATGAACTATCATAGTCTTATCTGTTCCGAAGATAGAAGCTTGTGCCATGCCGGTCTGAGATGTTTGTGCAGCTGCTGCTGCTGCCTTTTTCTCCTCTCGCAAATGGACTGCATCAGCAAGCAGTTTAACCAACCGTCTGATTGTATCAGCCACCTGAGAAAAGACAAAAAGACCATCACGCATTTGCTTACAGTCCTGTGCTACATCATCGGGTTCCAATTACTCAGAATGTTTCCTAAACGACTCAACTACTTCTGCGGCAAATACCTGGGTAAAATATATTTGCTCCCTTTCCTGACAGTTTTTTATGTCATCTAAAAGATCAGAAGCAGGGGCGGTACTACGAAGGGCCTTACGAGCAGCAGATCTAAGCTCAGACGAACGCTCACTGGAAAACATAGAATGAGTTTCCTGTGCTTTCTCCTGTTCTTTAGAAGAGTCCTCATCTGACTCACGAAGGGCAGAGGGAAGAATATACGGAGGTGGAGAACGATCTAATAACAAGAAATCAGCTTGAGGTTTATTAAGGACAGGATAAAGGGGTTGCCTAACAGCATATTGGCCAGTTACCTGTAAATGACGCTCCCTATCCTCTCTCTCTTTCAGTTCTTTTATGTCCTTATTTTTCAACTGTAATGCTTTCACATAAATGTTCTTTCGCTGTTCTTTTTCAATCAAGGCTTGCTCACGCTTCATTCGTTCATGCATTTCTTTCTCCCACATTCATACACAGTCAAAGATATCTTGCCTAGTCTTTTGCTTAAACATACATTGTTCCACATATTGAATCTTTCGTAAATCAAATGACCCATGCATAGGCCAACGCAACTCAGGATCCTTACTAGTATATTTATTCCATAACGTGCTGTACATTATAGAAGAAATTCCATATTTAATACACATATCCCTATTAGACATCCCCTCCGAGGGGGGGCGGTTGTGCTTCATCAAGTCTCAAACTGGTACCACTACAAAAGCAACACATCCTACGAAGTGTGCTAGAAACAAGCATGCCAAAAATAGTGCAGAATAAGCAGTATTATAACCAAAGTAGCACTTAAGGTACCATTAGTATGATGTGCCGTTCAAATCAATCCAAATAGAGAATATTCTCCTCATTACCTGCCTATATAAATTGAAATTCATATATTAATCCCATACAAATCCAAGTTGGCCAACACAAATTCCAAAATACCAAAGCCGCAGTAAGCGTTACTAAACTACCTTACATCAAAACCAACAGTAAGTGCCACATAATGACTCTTACCAATCACTTGGTTTTCAGGTTCCAACTGCCAAGTTCTCAAAATTGACCAAATGGTCACTGCACGGCGAATCAACAGAAGAGATCTCAGTCGAGGACCGGCACCACCTGGACGGTCAGATCAGAAAGAGAGGAAAAATGCTGTGGTTTGCCAAGACGTGGGTCTCCTCGGGCAATGATCGTCCGCAGCGAGATTCCAATCCTTCGTCGCGACCACTCCTTCGGGCATCCGAGTCACCGATGAACCCCGCGTTGGAGCGCCAATTTGTGGTGGTGAGCCTCAGCAAGGCCTACCAGTGCTAGGGGTTCGTCCTTCTCTTCACAGAGTCCTCAGACCATAGAATAGAAGTTGGCACAGAAACTGGAATAGAAAAAACAAGATTTATTAAACCTCATGAGGTGGAACTACATTCACACAATACCCTTCGGTAATGTATGAAGTAGCACACTGAATGGAAGGAGCTTGCAGCCTGATTCATGTAGCCAATAGCGCTCGCAAAAGGGCCAGATTCTGAGAATCTGGCCCTTTGCGAGTGCGATTTTTGCATTTGGTATTCATGATCCCAAATGCAAAAATCGCTATTTAAGAATTCGCAAATATGCGAGGAATAGCATTTAAGGAATCTCTATTAGAGATTCCTCAAATGCTATTCATGACACATCAAGAAATTGCGATTTAGCACTTTTGGGGCCGCTATTTACCGAGAGGTCAGACCTCTCGGTAAATAGCAAAAACTCAGAGAAATGCTTTTAAAAGCATTTTTCTAAGTTGCATGTTGCACACACACATGTCCTTTGGACATGTGTGTGCGCAACACCTGTTCAAATGTGCTTTTTAGGGGTGCTACAGGGTGTCCTTTGGACACCCCTGGCACCCTTAAAATCGCTATCTTATTTGCGAGTAGCAAATTGCTACTCGCAAATAAGGGATACTCCCCATTCATTCCTATGGGCCTCTTGGCCCATAGGAATGAATGGGGAGTTTTAGCGAGTAGCAAATTGCTACTCGCAAATAAAGAACATGTAGGAATCGCTATTTAATTAGCAATTCCTACATGAATGCCGTTTTGCGTGTCCTCAATAGCGAGTCGCTAAGATTCGCTATTAGGGCCACGCAAAACGGCCTGTACATGAATCAGGCTGTTGGTCCTTTTATACCCACACAGGGGCTCAAAAGAAGGCGGTACAAGTACAAGAAGAAGGTTTTAGGTACATATAAGGTCATACAGAAAATGCACAGTCAACAAGTGGGAGGAGCTAACGGTTGCTAATTCTGGTGAACACATCCTGACAGTTACAGACTAACAGCATCTGCATGGATAGCTGCAAGCTCAACTGAGCATGTGCGAAGCAGAAGAAACTAAATATAACCTGTCTCTAGGCAGATTCCAAGAGCAGACAACAGCAAGGTAGGTCAGAGCACATGGCACGCACGTGGTAGCACATGGCAAATGAGATGGCTGCCAGAAATACAAAATGGATACCACAAAACGGATAAGATAACCTCTAAATACAGGATGGCTTCTGCTAATGCTAACCCAATCGCTGCCAAATTACAACATGTGCATCACAACTCATGGACCCTTTATGATTGACTTTCGTGCTGTAGACACTGGATGCAATAATGCACCTCAGGCAGCAGGAATATCCCGAAGGAACATTAACAATTTATTCAAATGAGCACGCTCGTCTCTGGTGCCCCTACCTTAGTGCACCACAAGTCATGGACCCTTTATGATTGAATCTCTGTGTGTTATCCGATGATCACTGTTGTAGTTGTTGCCAGCACCAACCAATCCCTGAGGGCTGGCTCACACTCACCCCACACGCATCCAGCACAGATGTCACTGGACATGTGACCCTGGTAATAAAAAGGGGCTGAGCGCACGCACCCATAGCCAGTTCCACTATCTATCTAACTGTGTCTGTGTGTTCATTATGTATGCATGATGGCCCTGGGCCCTACCACATTACATTGTTCTGTTGACTACGCATGCGACCATGTTACCTCTGGCAGTGGGAAAGACCTTGGTTATGTAACTTTGTCTGGGCACCTTGGTAGAGACTGGGTGATTAGAGTACTGCAAGGAGTGTGTCTGGTGAATTTATAAGTGCTTGGGGATTGATGGAGTGATTGGATAAGTACATATGTTGGTGGAGACTAACCCCAAAGCATGAGCTTGGCGTTAATTGGCTGCAACCAGTGGCAACCCAGGCAGAGCGTCAGGAATAACCCTGGGCAATGAACTCCGCTCTGCCATGGAATTAAGGCAAAAATCAGTTCCTCCACGTAGGCAGCTACTAAACTGCACCCACAAATGCTTTGATAAAGCAATTTTATATGCTAAAAAGCATATAACCAATTCACAAAAGTGAACTTTGAAAATGAAATATGTCAGGCAATGAGAGAGGTGATGATTTTGGAGTCCCCCCTAACTTAGAGGGAGGACCAAGCAGATGCCCTGAAAACAAAGAGCATATCATACTGAACCATTCAGTGGTGGTCCCATCCTCTTAGGACCAACCCAAGCACAGTTATGGGCAAGCATATAATCCCAACCAAATGCCCTGCAAAGCATTATGGGACGAGATTAGCAGTGGGCAGTGAATATTATGGTATCCAAAATCAAAATAATTCTACAGAGTGCTGCAGTTCAATTAGTTGTTACTAGGTGTCCCTCACGAGTCAAATGCAAAAGCAATGATATTATGACATCAAGCTGCAATTCATCTAGTCATTGCTAGGTGTCTTTGAAGTCAAATGCGTTTGCATTGGACTCATGAGGGTCACCTAATAACGACTAGTGGAACTGCAGCTTCATGAAAGGGTTTCAATGCTTTTGCATTTGACTCGTGAGGGACACCTAGTACCAACTAGTGGAACTGCAGCTTGATGTAATAATTTCAATGCTTTTGCATTTGACTCGTGAGGGACACCTAGTAATGACTAGTTGAACTGCAGCTCTTTGTAGAATTATTTTGATATGTGGCAGTCCCTGGGGCTGCGGGGGCCTGTGGTTATAGGATTGCCTCCAGGACCTGGTTCACCCTTTGGCATATTTAAATGAAGTGGGGAGCCCCCGCTTCATTTTTTATTTTTTTCTGTTGTTCAGATTTGCGCACACAGCGCTCATTCAGATGCTTAAAAAAAGAAGATTTGAGCCTGGTGGTCCTTGTGGGACACCCTGAGCAGGACTAGGGGATCAGGGTGTTTCTACCCTGTCCCCTTTTCTTCTTTGTTAATCTTTTTTCGACTTTTTTTTGTGACTTGGTTCTACTGAGTCACAATATGGCTGCCAACACTTCCTGTTTTGGAGTATTGGCAGCCAATCACAGTCAAGCTTGTGGTCGTGGCAGCCAATCACAGCGAAGCTCATGAACAGGAAGGTGCATGAACTCACTGCTGCCCCTGATATTAAAACTTTTATTTTTTGAATTTCTCAGCAACTACTGCACGGATTTACACCATTTAAAATAAAGTTGCTTTCTGAACCAATCACTACCTTTTGCCAAATTTGGTGTAATTCCGTTCAGCAGTTCGGGCTGTAGCCTGTAATAACATTTCCTATGGAAATTAACATGGGAAAAACACTTTTTGGGACCCCCCTTTTTTCTCAGCCCCCACTTGACGAATCACCCCCAAACTTTCAGGATAGGAGCTGACCTGGATAGACCTTTTTTGGGAGAATTTCGCGAACATTCATCAAACGACAAAATCAAAAAATGTTATTCCTATGGAAACTAAGTTCTAACTGTGACTACCTAATGGCGACCGCCAGTTGGTAATATATATATATTTATTATATATATATATGTATATCTCTCCGAATCTTCACGTTCTCAGATTTGTTGATGGAAGTCACGGCACCACAATAGTAAGATAAATTGAATTTAGTTTATTTTAAGGACACCATGTGCAAAAAGTGCAAAATGGACGGCCTACGCGTTTCGACTGCAATCAGTCTTCAACTGGACCATAGAGTCCTGGCTGTCTAGAACGTTTTTTAAAAGTGCTCAGTGCTCAAACTAATTTTTGTTTCCATAGTTAAAACAACTAGACTGCCGACTTCATTCACAGTTTAGGCCACAATTGATCGCCATTTTTTTACATAACTTTATCTTCGTTTTCATTTTTAATATACATGTAAAGTACTTTTTTTTCCTTTCTTTTTTTATGCTTATAACTATATTGATTAAGTGCAAAGTGCAAATTCAATTCACAAGGAAGGGTAGTGATATCTCGGGGAGGAGGAAGAAAAAAGTGTATGAAAAACAACATTTTTTAAATATGTATATATATGTATATAGATATATATACACTGAAAAAACCATAGGTTTCATATTTGTTATAGTTAGGAATTAGCATTTAAAAAACCTTTGAAATTCACTGAAAAAAACATAGGTTTCACACCAGTTATAGTTACCTGAATATTTTACTCATACAAAACCATTGAAATTCCCACGTTATAGTTAGTTGGACTAACTATAACTCGCGCGCCCGCAATCCACTGCTGATGATGTCACATATTACATCATTCATGACATGGTCAGTGACATCACTGATGACATCACTGATGACATCTCAAATGACATCACTGATGACATCACTGATGACATCATCCAGTGAATGTGTAGTACTGAAAAGTAAAAATATGTTTTATATATTGAAGAATGAGTGGATGTATGAGTGACAGGATGAAGGATTTAGTAGGTGCGTGACTGACTGTATGAGTGAGTGATTAAATGTGTCTTACTGAATGCATTGGTTAGTGACTAATCTGTTTGAATGTGTGCATCAGTATGTCTGTTGTTGTGTAAGCTGCTGCATGTTATGATCAGTAGCTATATGATTGGCTATATGGGTTATTGATTGGTTGCCCAAGTATTTGTATGTGAGGGTGTGTGTGTGTGTGTGGGTGGCTGGGAGGGGTGTGACTCTGTGCATAGATGTGTGAGCAGTAGATTCACTTGGTATATGGGTTCAACAGTGCATGTGAAAAGAGCTGTATGGGTGGTTGACTGTGTGCATGGGTGTGTTGGTGAGTGAATGGATATGTCAGTGCTACATGTCCAAGTAAGTACATATATAAAACACAGTGCATGTGAGAGTTGGCATATATAAATGATTATACATGAGAGCCTGTGATTGCGTAAGTGACTCTATGGATCAATGTATACTTCTATCAGTGATTGTAAAAGAGAGTAAGTATGTGATAATCTATGTTTGAATAAGTAAGGTTTTGTGTGTATAACTGTATAGATGAGGAAATGGGAGTGTGATTGATTCTTTGCATGACTGACTAGGTGTGTGAGTAACTCTATGAATGAGTGGCAGTGTGTGAGTGTCTGTATAGGTGTATGAGTGCATATAATAGTGTTGTATTGATGACTGACTGTATGTATGAGTGATTGTATGTGTGAATGAGTGGATATGTGTGTAAACTTAGGAATCAGTGTGTGCGTATGTAGTAACTGGTATTGGTGTGTCAATGGTTTCTGGAATGGTAGTCTGTATTTAACACTGGATGTATCAAAGGTTAGATTAGAGTGTGAGGAGGTGCATCGTATTATCACATGAATGATGTCATCAGTGATGTCATCAGTGATGTCATTTGAGATGTCATCAGTGATGTCATCAGTGATGTCATTTAAGATGACATCAGTGATGTCATCAGTGATGTCATTTGACATGTCATCAGTGATGTCACTGACCATGTCATGAATGATGTAATATGTGACATCATCAGCAGTGGATTGCGGGCGCGCGAGTTATAGTGAGTCCAACTAACTATAACGTGGGAATTTCAATGGTTTTGTATGAGTAAAATATTCAGGTAACTATAACTGGTGTGAAACCTATGGTTTTTTCAGTGAATTTCAAAGGTTTTTTAAATGCTAATTCCTAACTATAACAAAGGTGAAACCTATGTTTTTTTCAGTGAATTTCAAAGTTTTTTTAAATGCTAATTCCTAACTATAAGGGTTGTGAAACCTCTGGTTTTTTCAGTGAATTTCAAAGGTTTTTTAAAAGATAATTCCTTTGTATATCGAGTTTGTAACCTACGATTTTTAGTGTTTTTTTTATTAGCTGTTTTGTATAAGTATTAATTATTATTAATTTTTTTAAAATTATTTTTTCAATGTATTTTTCTTTTTTTTATCATTTTTTCCTGGTGCGCTCAGGGTGCGCGCACCGGTAAGCTTACCCGTATCATTTTGACTTGGGGCGCTCAGGGTGCGCGCACCGGTAAGCTCTCCCGAGAGCACAGCGAGAGCGCTATTTCTGCGTTCGTAAAAAAAATATGTATGAAAAGTAAATAATAATGCACGACATTCAGTACCATGCTTACAAAAGTAGTATTTTTGATTTTCCGAATGAAAATGATTTTGCATCTCCGTTAAGCTACCAAAACGTCACTCAGGCGCGCCGCGTAAGCGCCCCCGGAAGCGCCTACGTTCGCGCCGCGTAAGCGCCCCTGGAAGCGCTCCGGTGTGCGCAGCGTAAGCGCGTCAAGTCATGTGACCTTAAATTAAGACTTTTCATTGGTTGCTAATAGTTTTTTTTACAAAGAATGAAAACCTCACCCATTTCCTTCACTTCTTCTTTCACTTCTGTGACTGAAAGACCTGTTTTTTGCTGCTCACCCTTTTTCGAATTATCATGGCTGCTAGACCCACCAGTAGCAGTGAGGACTCAGATGGGTTCATAGAGGCTCCTCAGCCTAGAGTAAAGGAGCACTTCATATGGAAATTTTTCTCAATACCTGCTAATAAAAAGAAAGTAAATGCTCCAAAGGTGGAGTGCAAAATTTGCAATACTGTACTTTCCCGAGGAGACCCCACAGGGAAGTACAGTTTCGGAAATTCAACTATGATTCGCCACGTTCAACGCAGGCATCCTCAGAACTATGCCCGGGAGAGTGTCAGGGCTCTGGCACGAGAGGCTCCAAGGGATGGTGCCTCTACTTCAACTGGAGGAGCAACTGTATTCAGCCTGTTTTTGATGGCATCACAATCAAATGCAAAGATTGTGATGAACTACTTTGTTATGGTGAACAAAGTATTATGAACATTGTCAGAACAAGAGAGAACCACCGCTGCCGTCCCCATCCCTAATTTTGATTCTTTTTTTTCGCTCCTGTTGAGCAGTTTTTGTTGAGAAAAAAAGAAGAAAAAAGTTATTTTTAGAACTACCTCCAATTCCCAAAAAAGAGCTGTATTCTTAAAAAAATCAAAAAGAGTAACTGAAGTGGAGTGCAGTGAGAGAGGAGAGGAAAATGAGTGAGAAAGCAAAGAAAGGGACGAGAGGGGAAGGGAAGTGAAGTAGGGGGACTGAAAGAAGGTGAGTGTGGGAGGTGAGTTAGGAGAAGGAGAGTGAACATGGGTAATGAGGATAAGTGAAGAAAATGTAGTAAAGGAACGGGGGTGTGGAAGGGTAAGAAAAGAGCAGTGATGTTGAGGAAAGAGTGGAGATACAGACTGGATAAAGGCAAGTGAGTGAGAGACAAGGTGAGTAAGGGAGTAAAGAGATAGAGAAAGTGAAAGAAAAAGTGAGAGTAGAAGACTGAGTGAGGGAGAAAAGAAACATAAGTGAGGGAGTGTGGCTGTGTTATAGGGAGTGAGCGTGATAGAAGAGGGGTCAGAGAGAATGAGGCTAACAGAGAAAGAATGAGGGAAGGGGAGTGTAGAAGTAAGACGACAGAGGGAGTAAGAGAAGGAATTAGTTAAGTGGAGTAAGGAGAGTAAGGGAAGGGAAAAGAGTGAAGGAGTAAAGGAAGGGAAGTGAGAGGAAGGAAAGTAAAGGAGAAGGTTTCAAAGAAGGTGAGTGTGTGAGTATGGCTCAGTTATAGGGAGTGAGCGTGATAGAAAAGGAGTGAGAGAGTAAGAGGACAGAGAGAGAGTGAGAAAAGGAGAGTGAGTAAGTTAGAGGACAGAGGGATTCAGAGAAGGAGTTACTGAAGTGGAGTAAGGGAAGGGAAAAGAGTGAAGGGCGAAGGATGGGAAGAGAGAGGAAGGGAAGTAAAGGTTAAGGTCTCAAAGAAGGTGAGTGTGGGAGTATGGCTGAGTTATAGGGAGTGAGCGTGACAGAAGAGGAGTGAGAGACTAAGAGGACGGAGAGAATATGGGTAACAGAGAAAGAGTGAGAAAAGGGGAGTGAGTAAGTTAGAGGACAGAGGGTTTGAGAGAAGGAGTTACTGAAGTGGAATACGGGGAGTAAGGGTAGGGAAAAGAGTGAAGGAGCAAAGGATTGAAAGAGAGAGGAAGGGAAGTAAAGTAGAAGGTTTAAAAAAAGATGAGTGTGGGAGTATGGGTGAGTTATAGGGAGTGAGCGTGACAGAAGAGGAGTGAGAGACTAAAGGGACAGAGAGAATGAGGCTAACAGAGAGAGAATGAGGGAAGGGGAGTGTAGAAGTAAGACGACAGAGGGAGTAATAAGAAGGAATTAGTGAAGTGGAGTAAGGAGAGTAAGGGAAGGGAAAAGAGTGAAGGAGTAAAAGAAGGGAAGTGAGAGGAAGGAAAGTAAAGGAGAAGGTCTGAAAGAAGGTGAGTGTGGGAGTATGGCTCAGTTATAGGGAGTGAGCGTGATAGAAAAGGAGTGAGAGAGTAAGAGGACAGAGAGAATGTGGGTAACAGAGAGAGAGTGAGAAAAGGGGAGTGAGTAAGTTAGAGGACAGAGGGATTCAGAGAAGGAGTTACTGAAGTGGAGTAAGGGAAGGGAAAAGAGTGACGGAGCAAAGGATGGGAAGAGAGAGGAAGGGAAGTAAAGGTTAAGGTCTGAAAGAAGGTGAGTGTGGGAGTATGGCTGAGTTATAGGGAGTGAGCGTGACAGAAGAGGAGTTAGAGACTAAAGGGACGGAGAGAATGAGGCGAACAGAGAGAGAATGAGGTAAGGGGAGTGTAGAAGTAAGAGGACAGAGGGAGTAAGAGAAGGGATTAGTGAAGTGGAGTAAGGAGAATAAGGGAAGGGGAAAGAGTGAAGGAGTGAAGGAAGGGAAGAGAGAGGAAGGAAAGTAAAGGAGAAGGTCTGAAAGAAGGTGAGTGTGGGAGTATGGCTCAGTTATAGGGAGTGAGCGTGATAGAAGAGGAGTGAGAGACTAAGAGGACGGAGAGAATGGGGGTAACAGAGAGAGAGTGAGAAAAGGGGAGTGAGTAAGTTAGAGGACAGAGGGATTGACAGAAGGAGTTACTGAAGTAGAGTAAGGGGAGTAAGGGAAGGGAAAAGAGTGAAGGAGCGAAGGATGGGAAGAGAGAGGAAGGAAAGTAAAGGAGAAGGTCTGAAAGAACGTGAGTGTAGGAGTATGGCTGAGTTATAGGGAGTGTCCGTGATAGAAAAGGAGTGAGAGACTAAGGGGACGGAGAAAATGAGGGTAACAGAGAGAGAATGAGAGAATGGGAATGTAGAACTAAGAGGACAGAGGGAGTAAGAGAAGGAGTTAGTAAAGTGGAATAAGAAAGTAAGGGAAGAGAAAAGAGTGAAGGAGCAAAGGAAGGAAAGAGAGAGGAAGAAAAGTAAAGGAAAAGGTCTGAAAGAAGGTGAGTGTGGGAGTATGGCTGAGTTGTAGGCAGTGAGCGTGACAGAAGAGGAGTGAGAGACTTAGGGGATGGAGAGAATGAGGCTAACAGAAAGAGATTGAGGGAAGGGGAGTGTAGAAGTAAGAGGACAGAGGAAGAAAGAGAAGGAGTAAGTGAAGTGGAGTAAGGAGAGTAAGGGAAGGGAAAAGAGTAAAACAATGAAGTAAGAGAAGAGAGAGGAAAGAAAGTAAAGGAGAAGGTCTGGAAGAAGGTGAGTGTAAGAGAAGAGTTTGAAAAAGGGGAGGAAACGTGGGGATTCAGAATAAGTGGGGCAAGCGCAATAAGGGAACAGAGGTGTGGGAGCATCAAAGAAGAGTAGTGAGGTTAAGGAAAAGAGTATAGAGAAAATATATTTTGTACATCAAACTTACCTTATAAGTAATGTAAACTTAATTTCATATTTCCATTAAAATTTATATCTGTGAAAGACAAAAAAAAGTTAGAATATTTATAATATATATTTTACAATACAAGAGACAAAGTACGACATTAAAAGTCATAAAACGTTAGTAAGAGATAAAGTAGAAGTGAAGTAGTCAGAACGAAAAAGAAAGGAATGGTGAAGGCCAGAGAGAGTTAAAAAGAAATAGAGAGAGAGCAAATTACTAAAAGGATAATGACATAGATATATTCAGTGACAGTGAACAAGAGCAGGAGAGAGAAATAAACTGAAGGTGAGTAAGATCCTAAAGAAATATGCATTACGAAAACTAAAGGCAGAAAGGGGAGAAAAGAAAGGGGAGTGAGTGACAGAGAAGCAGGAGTGAATAACAGTGGATTAATGACAATGAGGCATGGAATTTGAGTGAGGGTGAATGTAGGCTTGTAAGACAGTGAGGATACAATGGGAGTGAAGGGAACAGAGAGGGAGTGAGGGAAGACAAGTAAGAATATGAGAGAATAGAGGGAGTAAGAGAAACAGTGAGTAAAGGGCAGTAAGGTGAGTAAGGGAAGGAGAATGACTGAGAGAGCAAACGAAGGGAAGAAAGGGAAGAAAAGTAAAGCAAAGGGACTGGGAAAAGGTGAGTACGTGACTAAAGAAAGAAGAAGGGTAGTTAAAGATGATGATTGAGGATAACTGAAGGAACTGAAGTAAGGGAACAAGGGTGAGGGAGGGTGAGGTTGATAAAAAAGGAAAATAAAAAGAGGATAAAAGCAAATGAGCTTGAGACAAAGGAAGTGAAAGAGTGAGAACATAGAGGTAGTGAAGGAAAGCCTAGCAGAAAGAAACTGAGTAAGAGAGCAAAGAAAGATAAGTAAGGGAGTGTGGGTGAGTTTTAGGGAGTAAGGATGACAGAAGAGGAGTGAGAGAGTAAGAGGATCGAGAGACTGAAGCTAAGAGACAGGGAGTGAGGGAAAGGGAGTGAGGATGTGAGAGGACAGAGGAAGTGAGAGAAGGAGTGAGTGAAGTGTAATAAGGTGAGTGAGAGAAGGGGAATTAATGAGGGTACAAAGAAAGAAAACAAGGGGAAGAGGAGTAAAGTAGTCCGCCGCTTTTCCGCCGCGGTTGGCTTACAACTGCGGTGGAAAAGCTCTAACATGGCTGGCGGTGTCTATCAGACACCGCCAGCAATATTAGGATGGTGTAAAATGTATGCTTTTCCGCGGCGGCTTTTCTGCTGTGGAAAAGCATACGGACCTTCACTTCGGGGGCTCGTTGCGGGCCCCCTGGGTGAAGGGGGTGTGGGGGGTGCACATGGGGGGTACCTATGGTACCCCCCTGCATTTGCGTGAAAAAAGCAGCAGGCACCGCGCGGTGCCTGCCGCTTTGTGCACGCAAATGCGGTACATGCATTTTCAACATTGCGGCGGGTGCAGCTTGAAGCTGCACCCGCCGCAATGTTAAAGATAGAGGATGTGACCGCCACCCCGGCGGTCACATCCTAATTGCACTGGAGGGACTGCCGCAGCCCCTGTGGACGGTCCCTCCTCCTCTAGGGTGGCGGACGGATGCAAGTCCATCCGCCATCCTAATGAGCCCCAATGTTATATTAACTGCTGCAATCTTCATAGGCCAATTACCTTCCCTAAAATTTCGGTTGTAAGAACACTCAGGTAAGAATTAAGTAAGTCAGAAGGCAAACGTTGTTTGAAAGTCAATTTAGTATCATTACAGTGCTTCCAGCCTTTTTCACATTTTAAATATGCTGTGTAATGTCCTGATGTTGTTGAAGGACCATCATGGTAAATAATTGCTGCAGTTTTAAAGGTTCTTCCTGATAATTGAGAAGCCACAACATTTTTAATTAATGTTGTCAATTTAGTTCCATCAGGTCTACATCGTTGGAACATTAAAATAACATACTGTCCATATCTTCGTAAAAATAAAGTTGATAGCATTGCAGATTTACATTGAGTACAGACCATGTTTTGATTTGCTTCCCTAACTAGATTATTAAAAGACACTGATTTGCAGTCTGGTAAAGTCAAATATATAAATCTTTCAGTGTCTACTGTAGTACTACTTGAAAAGGAGCAATTGTCGCAGTCATGTTGCCATTTATAAGAAAGGCCAAAAAGATTTTCTACATCTGCACCTTCATCTTGCAAAACAACAAGCATATACATTAGAAATTCCTGACAATCTTGCTGAATATTCTGTGTAAATTGATTTAGACCAGAACATTTGTCTAAAATCTTTCGAATTTCAGAAACACTTTGTATTTTTGTTCTATCACTGCTACATTTCTCTAATACAGAATTTAATAAACAACAAAGTGTTTGATCACAATTTTCAGCAATCTGTTCTTGCACATTTTGGAGAAAGAAAACAACATTAACCACTACATTAGCATAGCAGTTGACACTAGAACTATTTTCAAACTGAAATCCAACAACATCTTTAACTAGATCCATTTCGTTTCTGCTTACATTTACTGGTTCATCTACCTTTTTTCTTTTTGCTACAACTTCACTACAATTTTTCTCATTTCTTCTTTTTCGGCCTACCACACGCTTATCAAACAGAGGATATTGAGGTAAATTTGGAGCATACTCTCTTCTTAACCTATTATATTCTTTTACACAATTTAGATCTGCATTAATCTTTGTCTCATCAAAATCAATCAAGTACAATCCTGATAAAGTTCTGACTCAAGATAAAGCAACATATGCCATACCCTCTTTGAACACAGAATTTCCAATATTCACCAAAGCACTATCAACACTTAAACCTTGAGATTTATGAATAGTTACTGCATATGCCAAAGAAGCAGGAAACTGTTTTCTGCGGACATATAAATCTTTCACTAGCAAAAAACAGGCAGAACAAAGACCATCAAATTTAATTTTTATAATTTCAATTCCATCTCTATTTCGGTAATTCACAAAATCCACAACATGACCATTGCTCCATTTACTAAACCTCTTTCCACATGTAAATTACGTCGTAAAATTATACGACAATTTAAAGATGCATACAGAGTCTTTTCCATACCAGCAGTTTTAGATATTGTCTTCTTTAAAGAATCTAATTTTGATTTCAACTTTTCTGACAAAATAATAGTTGCTCCTTCATGTTCTATTTTATCAATAGCTTCCAGTTTCACAATCTCTTGATTTTCCAACTTTAACATTTTGTTGTTGAAGATTGAACATTCTTGCAGAGTTGGCATCAAGCATATGACAGATTTGTTTTCAGGAATTTTCTTAAAAATATTCTCTGGGAGAATATTTTCATTTGGAAACAAATTTGAAATTAATCGTCCATGTAAAGCTTCTTTGCCATGCTCAGTTAGTTTTCCAATTCTTACATCTTTTTTTTTTTATTATTATTTTTATTGAGAGTTCATAAAAACAAGATCAGCATTACAGAATACATTGGTAAAAAGCTTTAGTACAATACATTTACAACAAGGGGTGGTGATGGACAGAGTCTCTGAATTAAGCAGAGTACTCTCACCCAGTCAAGAGATCAGGGCTAGATCCAACACCGTTTTTTAGCTCATTGCACCATCCCAGTTTCAGAACCTGGCTGTATGCAAATTAGTCTGTCCCTGGCCCAGTGCATCATGGGAACAGGGCAGACCAGACTACAAAAGCCAATTCTTACACTGGGAAGGAAACAAGCTTCCGGGGACCGGTTTCTGCCATTTCAGGCGTCTTCGGCCCGGCTTGCTTGAATCCTGATGGTGCAATGAGCAAGGGACTCACATCTGAGTATACCCTTCCACGCTTAGGGTGGACAAAATTATTTACAACAAGGGGTGGTGATGGACAGAGTCTCTGAATTAAGCAGAGTACTCTCACCCAGTCAAGAGATCAGGGCTAGATCCAACACCGTTTTTTAGCTCATTGCACCATCCCAGTTTCAGAACCTGGCTGTATGCAAATTAGTCTGTCCCTGGCCCAGTGCATCATGGGAACAGGGCAGACCAGACTACAAAAGCCAATTCTTACACTGGGAAGGAAACAAGCTTCCGGGGACCGGTTTCTGCCATTTCAGGCGTCTTCGGCCCGGCTTGCTTGAATCCTGATGGTGCAATGAGCAAGGGACTCACATCTGAGTATACCCTTCCACGCTTAGGGTGGACAAAATTATTTACAACAAGGGGTGGTGATGGACAGAGTCTCTGAATTAAGCAGAGTACTCTCACCCAGTCAAGAGATCAGGGCTAGATCCAACACCGTTTTTTAGCTCATTGCACCATCCCAGTTTCAGAACCTGGCTGTATGCAAATTAGTCTGTCCCTGGCCCAGTGCATCATGGGAACAGGGCAGACCAGACTACAAAAGCCAATTCTTACACTGGGAAGGAAACAAGCTTCCGGGGACCGGTTTCTGCCATTTCAGGCGTCTTCGGCCCGGCTTGCTTGAATCCTGATGGTGCAATGAGCAAGGGACTCACATCTGAGTATACCCTTCCACGCTTAGGGTGGACAAAATTATTTACAACAAGGGGTGGTGATGGACAGAGTCTCTGAATTAAGCAGAGTACTCTCACCCAGTCAAGAGATCAGGGCTAGATCCAACACCGTTTTTTAGCTCATTGCACCATCCCAGTTTCAGAACCTGGCTGTATGCAAATTAGTCTGTCCCTGGCCCAGTGCATCATGGGAACAGGGCAGACCAGACTACAAAAGCCAATTCTTACACTGGGAAGGAAACAAGCTTCCGGGGACCGGTTTCTGCCATTTCAGGCGTCTTCGGCCCGGCTTGCTTGAATCCTGATGGTGCAATGAGCAAGGGACTCACATCTGAGTATACCCTTCCACGCTTAGGGTGGACAAAATTATTTACAACAAGGGGTGGTGATGGACAGAGTCTCTGAATTAAGCAGAGTACTCTCACCCAGTCAAGAGATCAGGGCTAGATCCAACACCGTTTTTTAGCTCATTGCACCATCCCAGTTTCAGAACCTGGCTGTATGCAAATTAGTCTGTCCCTGGCCCAGTGCATCATGGGAACAGGGCAGACCAGACTACAAAAGCCAATTCTTACACTGGGAAGGAAACAAGCTTCCGGGGACCGGTTTCTGCCATTTCAGGCGTCTTCGGCCCGGCTTGCTTGAATCCTGATGGTGCAATGAGCAAGGGACTCACATCTGAGTATACCCTTCCACGCTTAGGGTGGACAAAATTATTTACAACAAGGGGTGGTGATGGACAGAGTCTCTGAATTAAGCAGAGTACTCTCACCCAGTCAAGAGATCAGGGCTAGATCCAACACCGTTTTTTAGCTCATTGCACCATCCCAGTTTCAGAACCTGGCTGTATGCAAATTAGTCTGTCCCTGGCCCAGTGCATCATGGGAACAGGGCAGACCAGACTACAAAAGCCAATTCTTACACTGGGAAGGAAACAAGCTTCCGGGGACCGGTTTCTGCCATTTCAGGCGTCTTCGGCCCGGCTTGCTTGAATCCTGATGGTGCAATGAGCAAGGGACTCACATCTGAGTATACCCTTCCACGCTTAGGGTGGACAAAATTATTTACAACAAGGGGGGAATTGGCTTGGTAGTTTGGTCTGCCCTGTTCCCATGATGCACTGGGCCAGGGACAGACTAATTTGCATATAGCCAGGTTCT
Source organism: Lissotriton helveticus (assembly GCF_964261635.1). Taxonomy (NCBI): domain Eukaryota; kingdom Metazoa; phylum Chordata; class Amphibia; order Caudata; family Salamandridae; genus Lissotriton; species Lissotriton helveticus. The sequence continues at coordinate 462,691,942 of NC_136062.1, forward strand.
GAGCTGGGATGGGGCAGTGAGCTAAATAACGGTGATGGATCAAGCCCTGATCTTTGGACTGGGTAAGAGTGGTCTGCTTAATTCAGACACTCTGTTCATCACCACCCCCTTTTCTGAATCGTTTTTGGCCACTATAGGTGTGGCAGGGTATACTCAGACATGAGTCCCTTGCTCACTGCTCCATCAGGATTCAAGCAAGCCGGGCCGACGAGGCTGAAATGCCAGAAACCGGTCCCCGGTAGCTTGTCTCCTTTCTGGTAAAGAATTGGCTTGGTAGTTTGGTCTGCCCTGTTCCCATGATGCACTGGGCCAGGGACAGACTAATTTGCATATAGCCAGGTTCTGAGCTGGGATGGGGCAGTGAGCTAAATAACGGTGATGGATCAAGCCCTGATCTTTGGACTGGGTAAGAGTGGTCTGCTTAATTCAGACACTCTGTTCATCACCACCCCCTTTTCTGAATCGTTTTTGGCCACTATAGGTGTGGCAGGGTATACTCAGACATGAGTCCTTTGCTCACTGCTCCATCAGGATTCAAGCAAGCCGGGCCGACGAGGCTGAAATGCCAGAAACCGGTCCCCGGTAGCTTGTCTCCTTTCTGGTAAAGAATTGGCTTGGTAGTTTGGTCTGCCCTGTTCCCATGATGCACTGGGCCAGGGACAGACTAATTTGCATATAGCCAGGTTCTGAGCTGGGATGGGGCAGTGAGCTAAATAACGGTGATGGATCAAGCCCTGATCTTTGGACTGGGTAAGAGTGGTCTGCTTAATTCAGACACTCTGTTCATCACCACCCCCTTTTCTGAATCGTTTTTGGCCACTATAGGTGTGGCAGGGTATACTCAGACATGAGTCCCTTGCTCACTGCTCCATCAGGATTCAAGCAAGCCGGGCCGACGAGGCTGAAATGCCAGAAACCGGTCCCCGGTAGCTTGTCTCCTTTCTGGTAAAGAATTGGCTTGGTAGTTTGGTCTGCCCTGTTCCCATGATGCACTGGGCCAGGGACAGACTAATTTGCATATAGCCAGGTTCTGAGCTGGGATGGGGCAGTGAGCTAAATAACGGTGATGGATCAAGCCCTGATCTTTGGACTGGGTAAGAGTGGTCTGCTTAATTCAGACACTCTGTTCATCACCACCCCCTTTTCTGAATCGTTTTTGGCCACTATAGGTGTGGCAGGGTATACTCAGACATGAGTCCCTTGCTCACTGCTCCATCAGGATTCAAGCAAGCCGGGCCGACGAGGCTGAAATGCCAGAAACCGGTCCCCGGTAGCTTGTCTCCTTTCTGGTAAAGAATTGGCTTGGTAGTTTGGTCTGCCCTGTTCCCATGATGCACTGGGCCAGGGACAGACTAATTTGCATATAGCCAGGTTCTGAGCTGGGATGGGGCAGTGAGCTAAATAACGGTGATGGATCAAGCCCTGATCTTTGGACTGGGTAAGAGTGGTCTGCTTAATTCAGACACTCTGTTCATCACCACCCCCTTTTCTGAATCGTTTTTGGCCACTATAGGTGTGGCAGGGTATACTCAGACATGAGTCCCTTGCTCACTGCTCCATCAGGATTCAAGCAAGCCGGGCCGACGAGGCTGAAATGCCAGAAACCGGTCCCCGGTAGCTTGTCTCCTTTCTGGTAAAGAATTGGCTTGGTAGTTTGGTCTGCCCTGTTCCCATGATGCACTGGGCCAGGGACAGACTAATTTGCATATAGCCAGGTTCTGAGCTGGGATGGGGCAGTGAGCTAAATAACGGTGATGGATCAAGCCCTGATCTTTGGACTGGGTAAGAGTGGTCTGCTTAATTCAGACACTCTGTTCATCACCACCCCCTTTTCTGAATCGTTTTTGGCCACTATAGGTGTGGCAGGGTATACTCAGACATGAGTCCCTTGCTCACTGCTCCATCAGGATTCAAGCAAGCCGGGCCGACGAGGCTGAAATGCCAGAAACCGGTCCCCGGTAGCTTGTCTCCTTTCTGGTAAAGAATTGGCTTGGTAGTTTGGTCTGCCCTGTTCCCATGATGCACTGGGCCAGGGACAGACTAATTTGCATATAGCCAGGTTCTGAGCTGGGATGGGGCAGTGAGCTAAATAACGGTGATGGATCAAGCCCTGATCTTTGGACTGGGTAAGAGTGGTCTGCTTAATTCAGACACTCTGTTCATCACCACCCCCTTTTCTGAATCGTTTTTGGCCACTATAGGTGTGGCAGGGTATACTCAGACATGAGTCCCTTGCTCACTGCTCCATCAGGATTCAAGCAAGCCGGGCCGACGAGGCTGAAATGCCAGAAACCGGTCCCCGGTAGCTTGTCTCCTTTCTGGTAAAGAATTGGCTTGGTAGTTTGGTCTGCCCTGTTCCCATGATGCACTGGGCCAGGGACAGACTAATTTGCATATAGCCAGGTTCTGAGCTGGGATGGGGCAGTGAGCTAAATAACGGTGATGGATCAAGCCCTGATCTTTGGACTGGGTAAGAGTGGTCTGCTTAATTCAGACACTCTGTTCATCACCACCCCCTTTTCTGAATCGTTTTTGGCCACTATAGGTGTGGCAGGGTATACTCAGACATGAGTCCCTTGCTCACTGCTCCATCAGGATTCAAGCAAGCCGGGCCGACGAGGCTGAAATGCCAGAAACCGGTCCCCGGTAGCTTGTCTCCTTTCTGGTAAAGAATTGGCTTGGTAGTTTGGTCTGCCCTGTTCCCATGATGCACTGGGCCAGGGACAGACTAATTTGCATATAGCCAGGTTCTGAGCTGGGATGGGGCAGTGAGCTAAATAACGGTGATGGATCAAGCCCTGATCTTTGGACTGGGTAAGAGTGGTCTGCTTAATTCAGACACTCTGTTCATCACCACCCCCTTTTCTGAATCGTTTTTGGCCACTATAGGTGTGGCAGGGTATACTCAGACATGAGTCCCTTGCTCACTGCTCCATCAGGATTCAAGCAAGCCGGGCCGACGAGGCTGTAATGCCAGAAACCGGTCCCCGGTAGCTTGTCTCCTTTCTGGTAAAGAATTGGCTTGGGAGTTTGGTCTGCCCTGTTCCCATGATGCACTGGGCCAGGGACAGACTAATTTGCATATAGCCAGGTTCTGAGCTGGGATGGGGCAGTGAGCTAAATAACGGTGATGGATCAAGCCCTGATCTTTGGACTGGGTAAGAGTGGTCTGCTTAATTCAGACACTCTGTTCATCACCACCCCCTTTTCTGAATCGTTTTTGGCCACTATAGGTGTGGCAGGGTATACTCAGACATGAGTCCCTTGCTCACTGCTCCATCAGGATTCAAGCAAGCCGGGCCGACGAGGCTGAAATGCCAGAAACCGGTCCCCGGTAGCTTGTCTCCTTTCTGGTAAAGAATTGGCTTGGTAGTTTGGTCTGCCCTGTTCCCATGATGCACTGGGCCAGGGACAGACTAATTTGCATATAGCCAGGTTCTGAGCTGGGATGGGGCAGTGAGCTAAATAACGGTGATGGATCAAGCCCTGATCTTTGGACTGGGTAAGAGTGGTCTGCTTAATTCAGACACTCTGTTCATCACCACCCCCTTTTCTGAATCGTTTTTGGCCACTATAGGTGTGGCAGGGTATACTCAGACATGAGTCCCTTGCTCACTGCTCCATCAGGATTCAAGCAAGCCGGGCCGACGAGGCTGAAATGCCAGAAACCGGTCCCCGGTAGCTTGTCTCCTTTCTGGTAAAGAATTGGCTTGGTAGTTTGGTCTGCCCTGTTCCCATGATGCACTGGGCCAGGGACAGACTAATTTGCATATAGCCAGGTTCTGAGCTGGGATGGGGCAGTGAGCTAAATAACGGTGATGGATCAAGTCCTGATCTTTGGACTGGGTAAGAGTGGTCTGCTTAATTCAGACACTCTGTTCATCACCACCCCCTTTTCTGAATCGTTTTTGGCCACTATAGGTGTGGCAGGGTATACTCAGACATGAGTCCCTTGCTCACTGCTCCATCAGGATTCAAGCAAGCCGGGCCGACGAGGCTGAAATGCCAGAAACCGGTCCCCGGTAGCTTGTCTCCTTTCTGGTAAAGAATTGGCTTGGTAGTTTGGTCTGCCCTGTTCCCATGATGCACTGGGCCAGGGACAGACTAATTTGCATATAGCCAGGTTCTGAGCTGGGATGGGGCAGTGAGCTAAATAACGGTGATGGATCAAGCCCTGATCTTTGGACTGGGTAAGAGTGGTCTGCTTAATTCAGACACTCTGTTCATCACCACCCCCTTTTCTGAATCGTTTTTGGCCACTATAGGTGTGGCAGGGTATACTCAGACATGAGTCCCTTGCTCACTGCTCCATCAGGATTCAAGCAAGCCGGGCCGACGAGGCTGAAATGCCAGAAACCGGTCCCCGGTAGCTTGTCTCCTTTCTGGTAAAGAATTGGCTTGGTAGTTTGGTCTGCCCTGTTCCCATGATGCACTGGGCCAGGGACAGACTAATTTGCATATAGCCAGGTTCTGAGCTGGGATGGGGCAGTGAGCTAAATAACGGTGATGGATCAAGCCCTGATCTTTGGACTGGGTAAGAGTGGTCTGCTTAATTCAGACACTCTGTTCATCACCACCCCCTTTTCTGAATCGTTAGTACAATACATGGCATATGGTTATAGATAAATAATCAGCGATCAAGTGTCCATGACATAATTATAAAGTGCAAAAAGTAATTATAAAGTGCAGAAATGCTTAAAAGTGCATATAGGCAGACTAGTGATTATGAAGATATCTTTTACAGTTCAAAAACACTCCAGAACCTTTCATATTTTTTGAGCGCCCCTGATCTAAGCGCATATTTTCTTTCCCTGCCCTGTGTTCGTGTTAATTTAGCCTTCCATGCCTGAAAGGTCGGTACTTGGTTGGTTTTCCAGAACTGCAGTATGAGTGATTTAGCTATTAGAGAAGCTATGAAAAAAAATTAGTCATATTTGGTGTTGATCGCTGAGCAGCCTAGAACAGGGACTAGATCATCGAATATTATAGGAGCTTTGAACTCAGAGTAGAGGTATTTTTCAATTTCCCTCCATAGCGGTTGGATCTTAGGACATTCCCAGACAATGTGTTTCCAGGTCCCTTTTTCCTCACATCGGAAACATTTATCGTCAACTATAGGAAAGATATTGTGGAGATAGGAGGGAGTTCTGTAAATCAACCATTTATTATAAAATTGCATGCGTTTAAAATTAGCGCTGCGGAAAATTGTTTTATTAAATTTGTTTATTTTATCCCAAATTTGTTGGTTGATTTCAATATCCTCCCTTTTTTTCCACCTCTCGATAATCCTATTCGAGGATTCCTGCTTCTTGTCCTCTTTTAGTGTTTTGATCCAAATGCTCATCTTTTTTTGAGTTTTATTATTCAGTGCTGTAGAGATATTTTCCTTAAAGTAAAGATTTCCTATATCCAGCTCTCTGAGTATTGGATTCAACATAAAAAAGGACCATTTCAGAACGGAATGAGAATGGCTCACCTGGCTGGCAATTTGATCCCATGTCTTCCAACTGTTACCGGCCAGGAAGTCATCTATTTCATCAAAAACATTTTCTTTCCAGAGGTTTATTGTTTTCCTGTCCATACAACCCTCTTCGCCGAGGTTAAAGTTGTTCAAATCAGTTGTGTTACTTATCCTAGGAATAGAATGGGATTTCAGAAACTGGGTTTTCTGTCTAAAAATCCATTGGAGGGACTTGTAGCGGATTTTTTTGGGATCTTTAGTAACTCTAATCGGATCTGTTATCTTTACCTCTAGCAACATCTTCTTCATAAAAAAATTGTCTGCCTCATTCGTGTCTAAAAAGAAAAACCTAAAACTATGGTGTGCAAAAGACGCAAAATAGTATTCCCTTATGTTTGGAAGGGATAACCCTCCTTGTGCAAATGTAAGATATAAAGTGCTAAGTGCAAGTCTAGGAGACTTTTTGGCCCAAAGAAATGAAGATATTAGGGAATCTATCTTTTTAAAAAAGGAGGACTGAATAACACAGGGCGCTGCATTAAATAATAAATTGAAAAGAGGTAGGATTGACATGCGTATCAGTGCTGCTCGGCCCATTATGGACAGGGGTAATAGATTCCAGCGTTCTAAAAGGGACTCAACCTTTTTTAGCAATGGTGAATAATTAAGTGAGAACAACTAGTCTAAGTTGTCTGAAATAAATATTCCCAAATATCTCTTCGGCGTAGGGTTATAAATTTGCCTAAATTCTGGTATTAAAGTGTCTACAGTGCAGTTTAATAAAATAATTTCCGTCTTGTTAACATTAATTTTATAGCCCCCTAGTTTTTGAAAGTCGGAAAATATTTTAAACATTTTTGCTTGACTTAGGGGGTTGGAATCTAAGAACAGGGCAATATCATCGGCGTATAATTTTATGTTAGTCATACCAGCTACGGGGACTGTAATAGTTCGTATATTTCTAATCACAATCGCTAGAGGTTCAATAAATAATGCGAATAATATTGGCGATAGGGGACAGCCTTGACGGGTGCCTCTAGTGATCTTACATGTGCCGATGTTAGAATTATTGATGATAATCTGTGCCCTGGAGTTTAACTATAGTTGTTTTAGAAGAGAGTTAAAAACATTCGTCACCGTTGGCCTTTCCATTGGGGAGGGAACCGATTACCTCGTCTAACTCAGACTCTGAGAAGGTCTCGATGAGACATTCCTTCTCTCGATCATATAATTTGGGGATTGTAAGTTGAGATAAACACTCCCCTATTGAATCAGTGGAGGCATCTTCTGTTGTTTGATAGATTCCCTCATAATGTTTCAGGAACCGCTCACCAATTCTTACATCTTGTAGAATATTTTTATAATCTTCATCCTTTGCCTGTCGCATATTTTGAAGCAGTTCTGCATATTTGAAATTTAACCATATGTTAACATTTCCAATGCTTTCTAACCACTTCCTGGTATCTTCATACGTAAACATTTTAAACACTGGCTGTCCTTTCACTGGAGTTAGTTTAAGTAGATCTCCAAATACAATGATGTGTTTCCCACCAAATAACACATCATAGTCTATTTTAAGAATGTTTGTACTCTTAGGGGGGTGGGAGCGCACCAGACACGCCCCAACGTAATTACCTCTTGCATGTTGGTTCACGTAGTTCATGATTTCTCGCTCAATTCAATTCAAAGTGTTCATAGCCAGTGCTGTATTATTAGTTTCAATTCGTATCCCTAGACACGTGTTTCATGATTCCTCAATCGTCAGTAGGGAAAAAAGCAAAGTTCATAGGTTGCAGGGCGTGCTGCCTCATCTCTCAGGACCAGTTCCACTCACAGCATGAAGGCGCAGGCTCCCGAGCTCGTCAGCTCGGCGGCTCGTGAGAGCCAATCTTTGTACTGTTAGGGGGGTGGGAGCGCACCAGACACGCCCCAACGTAATTACCTCTTGCATGTTGGTTCACGTAGTTCATGATTTCTCGCTCAATTCAATTCAAAGTGTTCATAGCCAGTGCTGTATTATTAGTTTCAATTCGTATCCCTAAACACGTGTTTCATGATTCCTCAATCGTCAGTAGGGAAAAAAGCAAAGTTCATAGGTTGCAGGGCGTGCTGCCTCATCTCTCAAGACCAGTTCCACTCACAGCATGAAGGCGCAGGCTCCCAAGCTCGTCAGCTCGGCGGCTCGTGAGAGCCAATCTTTGTACTCTTAGGGGGGTGGGAGTGCACCAGACACGCCCCAACGTAATTACCTCTTGCATGTTGGTGCACGTAGTTCATGATTTCTCGCTCAATTCAATTCAAAGTGTTCATAGCCAGTGCTGTATTATTAGTTTCAATTCATATCCCTAGACACCTGTTTCATGATTCCTCAATCGTCAGTAGGGAAAAAAGCAAAGTTCATAGGTTGCAGGGCGTGCTGCCTCATCTCACAGGAAAAGTTCCACTCACAGCATGAAGGCGCAGGCTCCCGAGCTCGTCAGCTCGGCGGCTCGTGAGAGCCAATCTTTGTACTCTTAGGGGGGTGGGAGCGCACCAGAAACGCCCCAACGTAATTACCTCTTTCATGTTGGTTCACGTAGTTCATGATTTCTCGCTCAATTCAATTCAAAGTGTTCATAGCCAGTGCTGTAATATTAGTTTCAATTTGTATCCCTAGACACATGTTTCATGATTCCTCAATCGTCAGTAGGGAAAAAAGCAAAGTTCATAGGTTGCAGGGCATGCTGCCTCATCTCTCAGGACCAGTTCCACTCACAGCATGAAGGAGCAGGCTCCCAAGCTCGTCAGCTCAGCGGCTTGTGAGAGCCAATCTTTGTACTCTTAGGGGGATGGGAGCGCACCAGACACGCCCCAACAAAATTACCTCTTGCATGTTGGTTCACGTAGTTCATGATTTCTCACTCAATTCAATTCAAAGTGTTCATAGCCAGTGCTGTAATGTTAGTTTCAATTCGTATCCCTAGACACGTGTTTCATGATTCCTCAATCGTCAGTAGGGAAAAAAGCAAAGTTCATAGGTTGCAGGGCGTGCTGCCTCATCTCTCAGGACCAGTTCCACTCACAGCATGAAGGCGCAGGCTCCCGAGCTCGTCAGCTCGGCGGCTCGTGAGAGCCAATCTTTGTACTCTTAGGAGGGTGGGAGCCCATCAGACACGCCCCAACGTAATTACCTCTTGCATGTTGGTTCACGTAGTTCATGATTTCTCGCTCAATTCAATTCAGAGTGTTCATAGCCAGTGCTGTATTATTAGTTTCAATTCGTATCCCTAGACACGTGTTTCATGATTCCTCAATCGTCAGTAGGGAAAAAAGCAAAGTTCATAGGTTGCGGGGCGTGCTGCCTCATCTCTCAGGACCAGTTCCACTCACAGCATGAAGGCGCAGGCTCCCGAGCTCGTCAGATCGGCGGCTCGTGAGAGCCAATCTTTGTACTCTTAGGGGGGTGGGAGCGCACCAGACACGCCCCAACGTAATTACCTCTTGCATGTTGGTACACGTATTTTATGATTTCTCGCTCAATTCAATTCAAAGTGTTCATAACCAGTGCTGTATTATTAGTTTCAATTCGTATCCCTAGACACGTGTTTCATGATTCCTCAATCGTCAGTAGGGAAAAAAGCAAAGTTCATAGGTTGCAGGGCGTGCTGCCTCATCTCTCAGGACCAGTTCCACTCACAGCATGAAGGCGCAGGCTCCCGAGCTCGTCAGCTCGGCGGCTCGTGAGAGCCAATCTTTGTCCTCTTAGGGGGTTGGGAGCGCACCATACACGCCCCAACGTAATTACCTCTTGCATGTTGGTTCACGTAGTTCATGATTTCTCGCTCAATTCAATTCAAAGTGTTCATAGCCAGTGCTGTATTATTAGTTTCAATTCGTATCCCTAGACACGTTTTTCATGATTCCTCAATCGTCAGTAGGGAAAAAAGCAAAGTTCATAGGTTGCAGGGCGTGCTGCCTCATCTCTCAGGACCAGTTCCACTCACAGCATGAAGGCGCAGGCTCCCAAGCTCGTCAGCTAGGCGGCTTGTGAGAGCAAATCTTTGTACTCTTAGGGGGGTGGGAGCTCACCAGACACGCCCCAACGTAATTACCTCTTGCATGTTGGTTCACGTAGTTCATGATTTCTCGCTCAATTCAATTCAAAATGTTCATAGCCAGTGCTGTATTATTAGTTTCAGTTCTTATCCCTAGACACGTGTTTCATGATTCCTCAATCGTCAGTAGTGAAAAAAGCAAAGTTCATAGGTTGCAGGGCGTGCTGCCTCATCTCTCAGGACCAGTTTCACTCACAGCATGAAGGCGCAGGCTCCCGAGCTCGTCAGCTCGGCGGCTCGTGAGAGCCAATCTTTGTACTCTTAGGGGGGTGGGAGCGCACCAGACACGCCCCAACGTAATTACCTCTTGCATGTTGGTTCACGTAGTTCATGATTTCTCGCTCAATTCAATTCAAAGTGTTCATAGCCAGTGCTGTATTATTAGTTTAAATTTGTATCCCTAGACACGTGTTTCATGATTCCTCAATCGTCAGTAGGGAAAAAAGCAAAGTTCATAGGTTGCAGGGCGTGCTGCCTCATCTCTCAGGACCAGTTCCACTCACAGCATGAAGGCGCAGGCTCCCGAGCTCGTCAGCTCGGCGGCTCGTGAGAGCCAATCTTTGTACTCTTAGGGGGGTGGGAGCGCACCAGACATGCCCCAACGTAATTACCTCTTGCATGTTGGTTCACGTAGTTCATGATTTCTCGCTCAATTCAATTCAAAGTGTTCATAGCCAGTGCTGTATTATTAGTTTCAATTCGTATCCCTAGACACGTGTTTCATGATTCCTCAATCGTCAGTAGGGAAAAAAGCAAAGTTCATAGGTTGCAGGGCGTGCTACCTCATCTCTCGGGACCAGTTCCACTCACAGCATGAAGGCGCAGGCTCCCGAGCTCGTCAGCTCGGCGGCTCGTGAGAGCCAATATTTGTACTCTTAGGGGGGTGGGAGCGCACCAGACACGCCCCAACGTAATTACCTCTTGCATGTTGGTTCACGTAGTTCATGATTTCTCGCTCAATTCAATTCAAAGTGTTCATAGCCAGTGCTGTATTATTAGTTTAAATTCGTATCCCTAGACACGTGTTTCATGATTCCTCAATCGTCAGTAGGGAAAAAAGCAAAGTTCATAGGTTGCAGGGCGTGCTGCCTCATCTCTCAGGACCAGTTCCACTCACAGCATGAAGGCGCAGGCTCCCGAGCTCGTCAGCTCGGCGGCTCGTGAGAGCCAATCTTTGTACTCTTAGGGGGGTGGGAGCGCACCAGACATGCCCCAACGTAATTACCTCTTGCATGTTGGTTCACGTAGTTCATGATTTCTCGCTCAATTCAATTCAAAGTGTTCATAGCCAGTGCTGTATTATTAGTTTCAATTCGTATCCCTAGACACGTGTTTCATGATTCCTCAATCGTCAGTAGGGAAAAAAGCAAAGTTCATAGGTTGCAGGGCGTGCTACCTCATCTCTCGGGACCAGTTCCACTCACAGCATGAAGGCGCAGGCTCCCGAGCTCGTCAGCTCGGCGGCTCGTGAGAGCCAATCTTTGTACTCTTAGAGGGGTGGGAGCGCACCAGACACGCCCCAACGTAATTACCTCTTGCATGTTGGTTCACGTAGTTCATGATTTCTCGCTCAATTCAATTCAAAGTGTTCATAACCAGTGCTGTATTATTAGTTTCAATTCGTATCCCTAGACACGTGTTTCATGATTCCTCAATCGTCAGTAGGGAAAAAAGCAAAGTTCATAGGTTGCAGGGCGTGCTGCCTCATCTCTCAGGACCAGTTCCACTCACAGCATGAAGGCGCAGGCTCCCGAGCTCGTCAGCTCGGCGGCTCGTGAGAGCCAATCTTTGTACTCTTAGGGGGTTGGGAGCGCACCATACACGCCCCAACGTAATTACCTCTTGCATGTTGGTTCACGTAGTTCATGATTTCTCGCTCAATTCAATTCAAAGTGTTCATAGCCAGTGCTGTATTATTAGTTTCAATTGTATCCCTAGACACGTTTTTCATGATTCCTCAATCGTCAGTAGGGAAAAAAGCAAAGTTCATAGGTTGCAGGGCGTGCTGCCTCATCTCTCAGGACCAGTTCCACTCACAGCATGAAGGCACAGGCTCCCGAGCTCGTCTGCTCGGCGGCTCGTGAGAGCTAATCTTTGTACTCTTAGGGGGTGGGAGCGCACCAGACACGCCCCAACGTAATTGACTCTTGCATGTTGGTTCACGTAGTTCATGATTTCTTGCTCAATTCAATTCAAAGTGTTCATAGCCAGTGCTGTATTATTAGTTTCAATTCGTATCCCTAGACACTTGTTTGATGAATCCTCAATTGTCAGTAGGGAAAAAAGCAAAGTTCATAGGTTGCAGGGCGTGCTGCCTCATCTCTCAGGACCAGTTCCACTCACAGCATGAAGGCGCAGGCTCCCGAGCTCGTCAGCGCGGCAGCTCGTGAGAGCCAATCTTTGTACTCTAAGGGGGGTGGGAGCGCACCAGACACACCCCAACGTAATTACCTCTTGCATGTGTGTTCACGTAGTTCATGATTTTTCACTCAATTCAATTCAAAGTGTTCATAGCCAGTGGTGTATTATTCGTTTCAATTTGTATCCCTAGACACGTGTTTCATGATTCCTCAATCGTCAGTAGGGAAAAAAGCAAAGTTCATAGGTTGCAGGGCGTGCTGCCTCATCTCTCAGGACCAGTTCCACTCACAGCATGAAGGCGCAGGCTCCCAAGCTCGTCAGCTCGGCGGCTCGTGAGAGCAAATCTTTGTACTCTTTGGGGGGTGGGAGCTCACCAGACACGCCCCTACGTAATTACCTCTTGCATGTTGGTTCACGTAGTTCATGATTTCTCGCTCAATTCAATTCAAAATGTTCATAGCCAGTGCTGTATTATTAGTTTCAGTTCGTATCCCTAGACACGTGTTTCATGATTCCTCAATCGTCAGTAGTGAAAAAAGCAAAGTTCATAGGTTGCAGGGCGTGCTGCCTCATCTCTCAGGACCAGTTCCACTCACAGCATGAAGGCGCAGGCTCCCGAGCTCGTCAGCTCGGCGGCTCGTGAGAGCCAATCTTTGTACTCTTAGGGGGGTGGGAGCGCACCAGACACGCCCCAACGTAATTACCTCTTGCATGTTGGTTCACGTAGTTCATGATTTCTCGCTCAATTCAATTCAAAGTGTTCATAGCCAGTGCTGTAATATTAGTTTCAATTCGCATCCCTAGACTCGTGTTTCATGATTCCTCAATCGTCAGTAGGGAAAAAAGCAAAGTTCATAGGTTGCAGGGCGTGCTGCCTCATCTCTCAGGACCAGTTCCACTCACAGCATGAAGGCACAGGCTCCCGAGCTCGTCTGCTCGGCGGCTCGTGAGAGCTAATCTTTGTACTCTTAGGGGGTGGGAGCGCACCAGACACGCCCCAACGTAATTGACTGTTGCATGTTGGTTCACGTAGTTCATGATTTCTTGCTCAATTCAATTCAAAGTGTTCATAGCCAGTGCTGTATTATTAGTTTCAATTCGTATCCCTAGACACTTGTTTCCTGAATCCTCAATTGTCAGTAGGGAAAAAAGCAAAGTTCATAGGTTGCAGGGCGTGCTGCCTCATCTCTCAGGACCAGTTCCACTCACAGCATGAAGGCGCAGGCTCCCGAGCTCGTCAGCGCGGCGGCTCGTGAGAGCCAATCTTTGTACTCTAAGGGGGGTGGGAGCGCACCAGACACGCCCCAACGTAATTACCTCTTGCATGTGTGTTCACGTAGTTCATGATTTTTCACTCAATTCAATTCAAAGTGTTCATAGCCAGTGGTGTATTATTCGTTTCAATTTGTATCCCTAGACACGTGTTTCATGATTCCTCAATCGTCAGTAGGGAAAAAAGCAAAGTTCATAGGTTGCAGGGCGTGCTGCCTCATCTCTCAGGACCAGTTCCACTCACAGCATGAAGGCGCAGGCTCCCAAGCTCGTCAGCTCGGCGGCTCGTGAGAGCAAATCTTTGTACTCTTTGGGGGGTGGGAGCTCACCAGACACGCCCCTACGTAATTACCTCTTGCATGTTGGTTCACGTAGTTCATGATTTCTCGCTCAATTCAATTCAAAATGTTCATAGCCAGTGCTGTATTATTAGTTTCAGTTCGTATCCCTAGACACGTGTTTCATGATTCCTCAATCGTCAGTAGTGAAAAAAGCAAAGTTCATAGGTTGCAGGGCGTGCTGCCTCATCTCTCAGGACCAGTTCCACTCACAGCATGAAGGCGCAGGCTCCCGAGCTCGTCAGCTCGGCGGCTCGTGAGAGCCAATCTTTGTACTCTTAGGGGGGTTGGAGCGCACCAGACACGCCCCAACGTAATTACCTCTTGCATGTTGGTTCACGTAGTTCATGATTTCTCGCTCAATTCAATTCAAAGTGTTCATAGCCAGTGCTGTAATATTAGTTTCAATTCGCATCCCTAGACTCGTGTTTCATGATTCCTCAATCGTCAGTAGGGAAAAAAGCAAAGTTCATAGGTTGCAGGGCGTGCTGCCTCATCTCTCAGGACCAGTTCCACTCACAGCATGAAGGCGCAGGCTCCCGAGCTCGTCAGATTGGCGGCTCGTGAGAGCCAATCTTTGTACTCTTAGGGGGGTGGGAGCGCACCAGACACGCCCCAACGTAATTACCTCTTGCATGTTGGTTCACGTAGTTCATGATTTCTCGCTCAATTCAATTCAAAGTGTTCATAGCCAGTGCTGTATTATTAGTTTCAATTCGTATCCCTAGACACGTGTTTCATGATTCCTCAATCGTCAGTAGGGAAAACAGCAAAGTTCATAGGTTGCAGGGCGTGCTGCCTCATCTCTTAGGACCAGTTCCACTCACAGCATGAAGGCGCAGGCTCCCGAGCTCATCAGCTCGGCGGCTCATGAGAGCCAATCTTTGTACTCTTAGGGGGGTGGGAGCGCACCAGACACGCTCCAACGTAATTACCTCTTGCATGTTGGTTCACGTAGTTCATGATTTCTCGCTCAATTCAATTCAAAGTGTTCATAGCCAGTGCTGTATTATTAGTTTCAATTCGTATCCCTAGACACATGTTTCATGATTCCTCAATCGTCAGTAGGGAAAAAAGCAAAGTTCATAGGTTGCAGGGCATGCTGCCTCATCTCTCAGGACCAGTTCCACTCACAGCATGAAGGCGCAGGCTCCCGAGCTCGTCAGTTCAGCGGCTCATAAGAGCCAATCTTTGTACTCTTAGGGAGATGGGAGCGCACCAGACACGCCCCAACGAAATTACCTCTTGCATGTTGGTTCACGTAGTTCATGATTTCTCGCTCAATTCAATTCAAAGTGTTCATAGCCAGTGCTGTAATATTAGTTTCAATTCGTATCCCTAGACACGTGTTTCATGGTTCCTCAATCGTCAGTAGGGAAAAAAGCAAAGTTCATAGGTTGCAGGGCGTGCTGCCTCATCTCTCAGGACCAGTTCCACTCACAGCATGAAGGCGCAGGCTCCCGAGCTCATCAGCTCGGCGGCTCATGAGAGCCAATCTTTGTACTCTCAGGGGGGTGGGAGCGCACCAGACACGCTCCAACGTAATTACCTCTTGCATGTTGGTTCACGTAGTTCATGATTTCTCGCTCAATTCAATTCAAAGTGTTCATAGCCAGTGCTGTATTATTAGTTTCAATTCGTATCCCTAGACACATGTTTCATGATTCCTCAATCGTCAGTAGGGAAAAAAGCAAAGTTCATAGGTTGCAGGGCATGCTGCCTCATCTCTCAGGACCAGTTCCACTCACAGCATGAAGGCGCAGGCTCCCGAGCTCGTCAGTTCAGCGGCTCGTAAGAGCCAATCTTTGTACTCTTAGGGAGATGGGAGCGCACCAGACACGCCCCAACGAAATTACCTCTTGCATGTTGGTTCACGTAGTTCATGATTTCTCGCTCAATTCAATTCAAAGTGTTCATAGCCAGTGCTGTAATATTAGTTTCAATTCGTATCCCTAGACACGTGTTTCATGATTCCTCAATCGTCAGTAGGGAAAAAAGCAAAGTTCATAGGTTGCAGGGCATGCTGCCTCATCTCTCGGACCAGTTCCACTCACAGCATGAAGGCGCAGGCTCACGAGCTCGTCAGATCGGCGGCTCGTGAGAGCCAATCTTTGTACTCTTAGGGGGGTGGGAGCGCACCAGACACGCCCCAACGTAATTACCTCTTGCATGTTGGTACACGTAGTTTATGATTTCTCGCTCAATTCAATTCAAAGTGTTCATAACCAGTGCTGTATTATTAGTTTCAATTCGTATCCCTAGACACGTGTTTCATGATTCCTCAATCGTCAGTAGGGAAAAAAGCAAAGTTCATAGGTTGCAGGGCGTGCTGCCTCATCTCTCAGGACCAGTTCCACTCACAGCATGAAGGCGCAGGCTCCCAAGCTCGTCAGCTAGGCGGCTCGTGAGAGCAAATCTTTGTACTCTTAGGGGGGTGGGAGCTCACCAGACACGCCCCAACGTAATTACCTCTTGCATGTTGGTTCACGTAGTTCATGATTTCTCGCTCAATTCAATTCAAAATGTTCATAGCCAGTGCTGTATTATTAGTTTCAGTTCTTATCCCTAGACACATGTTTCATGATTCCTCAATCGTCAGTAGTGAAAAAAGCAAAGTTCATAGGTTGCAGGGCGTGCTGCCTCATCTCTCAGGACCAGTTCCATTCACAGCATGAAGGCGCAGGCTCCCGAGCTCGTCAGCTCGGCGGCTCGTGAGAGCCAATCTTTGTACTCTTAGGGGGGTGGGAGCGCACCAGACACGCCCCAACGTAATTACCTCTTACATGTGTGTTCACGTAGTTCATGGTTTCTCGCTCAATTCAATTCAAAGTGTTCATAGCCAGTGCTGTATTATTAGTTTCAATTCGTATCCCTAGACACGTGTTTCATGATTCCTCAATCGTCAGTAGTGAAAAAAGCAAAGTTCATAGGTTGCAGGGCGTGCTGCCTCATCTCTCAGGACCAGTTCCACTCACAGCATGAAGGCGCATGCTCCCAAGCTCGTCAGCTCGGCGGCTCGTGAGAGCAAATCATTGTACTCTTAGGGGGGTGGGAGCTCACCAGACACGCCCCAACGTAATTACCTCTTGCATGTTGGTTCACGTAGTTCATGATTTCTCGCTCAATTCAATTCAAAATGTTCATAGCCAGTGCTGTATTATTAGTTTCAGTTCGTATCCCTAGACACGTGTTTCATGATTCCTCAATCGTCAGTAGTGAAAAAAGCAAAGTTCATAGGTTGCAGGGCGTGCTGCTCATCTCTCAGGACCAGTTCCACTCACAGCATGAAGGCGCAGGCTCCCGAGCTCGTCAGCTCGGCGGCTCGTGAGAGCCAATCTTTGTACTCTTAGGGGGGTGGGAGCGCACCAGACACGCCCCAACGTAATTACCTCTTGCATGTTGGTTCACGTAGTTCATGATTTCTAGCTCAATTCAATTCAAAGTGTTCATAGCCAGTGCTGTAATATTCGTTTCAATTCGTATCACTAGACTCGTGTTTCATGATTCCTCAATCGTCAATAGGGAAAAAAGCAAAGTTCATAGGTTGCAGGGCGTGCTGCCTCATCTCTCAGGACCAGTTCCACTCACAGCATGAAGGCACAGGCTCCCGAGCTCGTCAGCTTGGCGGCTCGTGAGAGCCAATCTTTGTACTCTTAGGGGGGTGGGAGCGCACCAGACACGCCCCAACGTAATTACCTCTTGCATGTTGGTTCACGTAGTTCATGATTTCTCGCTCAATTCAATTCAAAGTGTTCATAACCAGTGCTGTATTATTAGTTTCAATTCGTATCCCTAGACACGTGTTTCATGATTCCTCAATCGTAGGTAGGGAAAAAAGCAAAGTTCATAGGTTGCAGGGCGTGCTGCCTCATCTCTCAGGACCAGTTCCACTCACAGCATGAAGGCGCAGGCTCCCGAGCTCGTCAGCTCGGCGGCTCGTGAGAGCCAATCTTTGTACTCAAAGGGGGGTGGGAGCGCACCAGACACGCCCCAACGTAATTACCTCTTGCATGTTGGTTCACGTAGTTCATGATTTCTCGCTCAATTCAATTCAAAGTGTTCATAACCAGTGCTGTATTATTAGTTTCAATTCGTATCCCTAGACACGTGTTTCATGATTCCTCAATCGTCAGTAGGGAAAAAAGCAAAGTTCATAGGTTGCAGGGCGTGCTGCCTCATCTCTCAGGACCAGTTCCACTCACAGCATGAAGGCGCAGGCTCCCGAGCTCGTCGGCTCGTGAGAGTCAATCTTTGTACTCTTAGGGGGGTGGGAGCGTACCAGACACGCCCCAACGTAATTACCTCTTGCATGTTGGTTCACGTAGTTCATGATTTCTCACTCAATTCAATTCAAAGTGTTCATAGCCAGTGCTGTAATATTAGTTTCAATTCGTATCCCTAGACACGTGTTTCATGATTCCTCAATCGTCAGTAGGGAAAAAAGCAAAGTTCATAGGTTGCAGGGCGTGCTGCCTCATCTCTCAGGACCAGTTCCACTCACAGCATGAAGGTGCAGGCTCCCGAGCTCGTCAGCTCAGCGGCTCGTGAGAGCCAATCTTTGTACTCTTAGGAGGGTGGGAGCCCATCAGATACGCCCCAACGTAATTACCTCTTGCATGTTGGTTCACGTAGTTCATGATTTCTCGCTCAATTCAATTCAGAGTGTTCATAGCCAGTGCTGTATTATTGGTTTCAATTCGTATCCCTAGACACGTGTTTCATGATTCCTCAATCGTCAGTAGGGAAAAAAGCAAAGTTCATAGGTTGCAGGGCGTGCTGCCTCATCTCTCGGGACCAGTTCCACTCACAGCATGAAGGCGCAGGCTCCCGAGTTCGTCAGATCGGCGGCTCGTGAGAGACAATCTTTGTACTCTTAGGGGGGTGGGAGCGCACCAGACACGCCCCAACGTAATTACCTCTTGCATGTTGGTACACGTAGTTTATGATTTCTCGCTCAATTCAATTCAAAGTGTTCATAACCAGTGCTGTATTATTAGTTTCAATTCGTATCCCTAGACACGTGTTTCATGATTCCTCAATCGTCAGTAGGGAAAAAAGCAAAGTTCATAGGTTGCAGGGCGTGCTGCCTCATCTCTCAGGACCAGTTCCACTCACAGCATGAAGGCGCAGGCTCACAAGCTCGTCAGCTAGGTGGCTCGTGAGAGCAAATCTTTGTACTCTTAGGGGGGTGGGAGCTCACCAGACACGCCCCAACGTAATTACCTCTTGCATGTTGGTTCACGTAGTTCATAATTTCTCGCTCAATTCAATTCAAAATGTTCATAGCCAGTGCTGTATTATTAGTTTCAGTTCTTATCCCTAGACACGTGTTTCATGATTCCTCAATCGTCAGTAGTGAAAAAAGCAAAGTTCATAGGTTGCAGGGCGTGCTGCCTCATCTCTCAGGACCAGTTCCACTCACAGCATGAAGGCGCAGGCTCCCGAGCTCGTCAGCTCGGCGGCTCGTGAGAGCCAATCTTTGTACTCTTAGGGGGGTGGGAGCGCACCAGACACGCCCCAACGTAATTACCTCTTGCATGTTGGTTCACGTAGTTCATGATTTCTCGCTCAATTCAATTCAAAGTGTTCATAGCCAGTGCTGTATTATTAGTTTAAATTCGTATCCCTAGACACGTGTTTCATGATTCCTCAATCGTCAGTAGGGAAAAAAGCAAAGTTCATAGGTTGCAGGGCGTGCTGCCTCATCTCTCAGGACCAGTTCCACTCACAGCATGAAGGCGCAGGCTCCCGAGCTCGTCAGCTCGGCGGCTCGTGAGAGCCAATCTTTGTACTCTTAGGGGGGTGGGAGCGCACCAGACACGCCCCAACGTAATTACCTCTTGCATGTGTGTTCACGTAGTTCATGGTTTCTCGCTCAATTCAATTCAAAGTGTTCATAGCCAGTGCTGTATTATTAGTTTCAATTCGTATCCCTAGACACGTGTTTCATGATTCCTCAATCGTCAGTAGTGAAAAAAGCAAAGTTCATAGGTTGCAGGGCGTGCTGCCTCATCTCTCAGGACCAGTTCCACTCACAGCATGAAGGCGCATGCTCCCAAGCTCGTCAGCTCGGCGGCTCGTGAGAGCAAATCTTTGTACTCTTAGGGGGGTGGGAGCTCACCAGACACGCCCCAACGTAATTACCTCTTGCATGTTGGTTCACGTAGTTCATGATTTCTCGCTCAATTCAATTCAAAATGTTCATAGCCAGTGCTGTATTATTAGTTTCAGTTCGTATCCCTAGACACGTGTTTCATGATTCCTCAATCGTCAGTAGTGAAAAAAGCAAAGTTCATAGGTTGCAGGGCGTGCTGCTCATCTCTCAGGACCAGTTCCACTCACAGCATGAAGGCGCAGGCTCCCGAGCTCGTCAGCTCGGCGGCTTGTGAGAGCCAATCTTTGTACTCTTAGGGGGGTGGGAGCGCACCAGACACGCCCCAACGTAATTACCTCTTGCATGTTGGTTCACGTAATTCATGATTTCTAGCTCAATTCAATTCAAAGTGTTCATAGCCAGTGCTGTAATATTAGTTTCAATTCGTATCACTAGACTCGTGTTTCATGATTCCTCAATCGTCAGTAGGGAAAAAAGCAAAGTTCATAGGTTGCAGGGCGTGCTGCCTCATCTCTCAGGACCAGTTCCACTCACAGCATGAAGGCACAGGCTCCCGAGCTCGTCAGCTTGGCGGCTCGTGAGAGCCAATCTTTGTACTCTTAGGGGGGTGGGAGTGCACCAGACACGCCCCAACGTAATTACCTCTTGCATGTTGGTTCACGTAGTTCATGATTTCTCGCTCAATTCAATTCAAAGTGTTCATAGCCAGTGCTGTATTATTCGTTTCAATTCGTATCCCTAGACACGTGTTTCATGATTCCTCAATCGTCAGTAGGGAAAAAAGCAAAGTTCATAGGTTGCAGGGCGTGGTGCCTCATCTCTTAGGACCAGTTCCACTCACAGCATGAAGGCGCTGGCTCCCGAGCTCATCAGCTCGGCGGCTCGTGAGAGCCAATCTTTGTACTCTTAGGGGGGTGGGAGCGCACCAGACACGCCCCAACGTAATTACCTCTTGCATGTTGGTTCACGTAGTTCATGATTTCTCGCTCAATTCAATTCAAAGTGTTCATAGCCAGTGCTGTATTATTAGTTTCAATTCGTATCCCATGACACTTGTTTCATGATTCCTCAATCGTAGGTAGGGAAAAAAGCAAAGTTCATAGGTTGCAGGGCGTGCTGCCTCATCTCTCAGGACCAGTTCCACTCACAGCATGAAGGCGCAGGCTCCCGAGCTCGTCAGCTCGGCGGCTCGTGAGAGCCAATCTTTGTACTCTTAGTGGGGTGGGAGCGCACCAGACATGCCCCAACGTAATTACCTCTTGCATGTTGGTTCACGTAGTTCATGTTTTTTTCGCTCAATTCAATTCAAAGTGTTCATAGCCAGTGCTCTATTATTAGTTTCAATTCGTATCCCTAGACACGTGTTTCATGATTCCTCAATCGTCAGTAGGGAAAAAAGCAAAGTTCATAGGTTGCAGGGCGTGCTGCCTCATCTTTCAGGACCAGTTCCACTCACAGCATGAAGGCCCAGGCTCCCGAGCTCGTCAGCTCGGCGGCTCGTGAGAGCCAATCTTTGTACTCTTAGGGGGGTGGGAACTCACCAGACACGCCCCAACGTAATTACCTCTTGCATGTTGGTTCAAGTAGTTCATCATTTCTCGCTCAATTAAATTCAAAGTGTTCATAGCCAGTGCTGTATTATGTGTTTCAATTCGTATCCCTAGACACGTGTTTCATGATTCCTCAATCGTCAGTCGGGAAAAAAGCAAAGTTCATAGGTTGCAGGGCGTGCTGCCTCATCTCTCAGGACCAGTTCCACTCACAGCATGAAGGCTCAGGCTCCCGAGCTCGTCTGCTCGGCGGCTCGTGAGAGCCAATCTTTGTACTCTTAGGGGGGTGGGAGCGCACCAGACACGCCCCAACGTAATTACCTCTTGCATGTTGGTTCACGTAGTTCATGATTTCTAGCTCAATTCAATTCAAAGTGTTCATAGCCAGTGCTGTAATATTAGTTTCAATTCGTATCACTAGACTCGTGTTTCATGATTCCTCAATCGTCAATAGGGAAAAAAGCAAAGTTCATAGGTTGCAGGGCGTGCTGCCTCATCTCTCAGGACCAGTTCCACTCACAGCATGAAGGCACAGGCTCCCGAGCTCGTCAGCTTGGCGGCTCGTGAGAGCCAATCTTTGTACTCTTAGGGGGGTGGGAGCGCACCAGACACGCCCCAACGTAATTACCTCTTGCATGTTGGTTCACGTAGTTCATGATTTCTCGCTCAATTCAATTCAAAGTGTTCATAACCAGTGCTGTATTATTAGTTTCAATTCGTATCCCTAGACACGTGTTTCATGATTCCTCAATCGTAGGTAGGGAAAAAAGCAAAGTTCATAGGTTGCAGGGCGTGCTGCCTCATCTCTCAGGACCAGTTCCACTCACAGCATGAAGGCGCAGGCTCCCGAGCTCGTCAGCTCGGCGGCTCGTGAGAGCCAATCTTTGTACTCAAAGGGGGGTGGGAGCGCACCAGACACGCCCCAACGTAATTACCTCTTGCATGTTGGTTCACGTAGTTCATGATTTCTCGCTCAATTCAATTCAAAGTGTTCATAACCAGTGCTGTATTATTAGTTTCAATTCGTATCCCTAGACACGTGTTTCATGATTCCTCAATCGTCAGTAGGGAAAAAAGCAAAGTTCATAGGTTGCAGGGCGTGCTGCCTCATCTCTCAGGACCAGTTCCACTCACAGCATGAAGGCGCAGGCTCCCGAGCTCGTCGGCTCGTGAGAGTCAATCTTTGTACTCTTAGGGGGGTGGGAGCGTACCAGACACGCCCCAACGTAATTACCTCTTGCATGTTGGTTCACGTAGTTCATGATTTCTCACTCAATTCAATTCAAAGTGTTCATAGCCAGTGCTGTAATATTAGTTTCAATTCGTATCCCTAGACACGTGTTTCATGATTCCTCAATCGTCAGTAGGGAAAAAAGCAAAGTTCATAGGTTGCAGGGCGTGCTGCCTCATCTCTCAGGACCAGTTCCACTCACAGCATGAAGGTGCAGGCTCCCGAGCTCGTCAGCTCAGCGGCTCGTGAGAGCCAATCTTTGTACTCTTAGGAGGGTGGGAGCCCATCAGATACGCCCCAACGTAATTACCTCTTGCATGTTGGTTCACGTAGTTCATGATTTCTCGCTCAATTCAATTCAGAGTGTTCATAGCCAGTGCTGTATTATTGGTTTCAATTCGTATCCCTAGACACGTGTTTCATGATTCCTCAATCGTCAGTAGGGAAAAAAGCAAAGTTCATAGGTTGCAGGGCGTGCTGCCTCATCTCTCGGGACCAGTTCCACTCACAGCATGAAGGCGCAGGCTCCCGAGTTCGTCAGATCGGCGGCTCGTGAGAGACAATCTTTGTACTCTTAGGGGGGTGGGAGCGCACCAGACACGCCCCAACGTAATTACCTCTTGCATGTTGGTACACGTAGTTTATGATTTCTCGCTCAATTCAATTCAAAGTGTTCATAACCAGTGCTGTATTATTAGTTTCAATTCGTATCCCTAGACACGTGTTTCATGATTCCTCAATCGTCAGTAGGGAAAAAAGCAAAGTTCATAGGTTGCAGGGCGTGCTGCCTCATCTCTCAGGACCAGTTCCACTCACAGCATGAAGGCGCAGGCTCACAAGCTCGTCAGCTAGGCGGCTCGTGAGAGCAAATCTTTGTACTCTTAGGGGGGTGGGAGCTCACCAGACACGCCCCAACGTAATTACCTCTTGCATGTTGGTTCACGTAGTTCATAATTTCTCGCTCAATTCAATTCAAAATGTTCATAGCCAGTGCTGTATTATTAGTTTCAGTTCTTATCCCTAGACACGTGTTTCATGATTCCTCAATCGTCAGTAGTGAAAAAAGCAAAGTTCATAGGTTGCAGGGCGTGCTGCCTCATCTCTCAGGACCAGTTCCACTCACAGCATGAAGGCGCAGGCTCCCGAGCTCGTCAGCTCGGCGGCTCGTGAGAGCCAATCTTTGTACTCTTAGGGGGGTGGGAGCGCACCAGACGCGCCCCAACGTAATTACCTCTTGCATGTTGGTTCACGTAGTTCATGATTTCTCGCTCAATTCAATTCAAAGTGTTCATAGCCAGTGCTGTATTATTAGTTTAAATTCGTATCCCTAGACACGTGTTTCATGATTCCTCAATCGTCAGTAGGGAAAAAAGCAAAGTTCATAGGTTGCAGGGCGTGCTGCCTCATCTCTCAGGACCAGTTCCACTCACAGCATGAAGGCGCAGGCTCCCGAGCTCGTCAGCTCGGCGGCTCGTGAGAGCCAATCTTTGTACTCTTAGGGGGGTGGGAGCGCACCAGACACACCCCAACGTAATTACCTCTTGCATGTTGGTTCACGTAGTTCATGATTTCTAGCTCAATTCAATTCAAAGTGTTCATAGCCAGTGCTGTAATATTAGTTTCAATTCGTATCACTAGACTCGTGTTTCATGATTCCTCAATCGTCAGTAGGGAAAAAAGCAAAGTTCATAGGTTGCAGGGCGTGCTGCCTCATCTCTCAGGACCAGTTCCACTCACAGCATGAAGGCACAGGCTCCCGAGCTCGTCAGCTTGGCGGCTCGTGAGAGCCAATCTTTGTACTCTTAGGGGGGTGGGAGTGCACCAGACACGCCCCAACGTAATTACCTCTTGCATGTTGGTTCACGTAGTTCATGATTTCTCGCTCAATTCAATTCAAAGTGTTCATAGCCAGTGCTGTATTATTCGTTTCAATTCGTATCCCTAGACACGTGTTTCATGATTCCTCAATCGTCAGTAGGGAAAAAAGCAAAGTTCATAGGTTGCAGGGCGTGGTGCCTCATCTCTTAGGACCAGTTCCACTCACAGCATGAAGGCGCTGGCTCCCGAGCTCATCAGCTCGGCGGCTCGTGAGAGCCAATCTTTGTACTCTTAGGGGGGTGGGAGCGCACCAGACACGCCCCAACGTAATTACCTCTTGCATGTTGGTTCACGTAGTTCATGATTTCTCGCTCAATTCAATTCAAAGTGTTCATAGCCAGTGCTGTATTATTAGTTTCAATTCGTATCCCATGACACTTGTTTCATGATTCCTCAATCGTAGGTAGGGAAAAAAGCAAAGTTCATAGGTTGCAGGGCGTGCTGCCTCATCTCTCAGGACCAGTTCCACTCACAGCATGAAGGCGCAGGCTCCCGAGCTCGTCAGCTCGGCGGCTCGTGAGAGCCAATCTTTGTACTCTTAGTGGGGTGGGAGCGCACCAGACATGCCCCAACGTAATTACCTCTTGCATGTTGGTTCACGTAGTTCATGTTTTTTTTTCGCTCAATTCAATTCAAAGTGTTCATAGCCAGTGCTCTATTATTAGTTTCAATTCGTATCCCTAGACACGTGTTTCATGATTCCTCAATCGTCAGTAGGGAAAAAAGCAAAGTTCATAGGTTGCAGGGCGTGCTGCCTCATCTTTCAGGACCAGTTCCACTCACAGCATGAAGGCGCAGGCTCCCGAGCTCGTCAGCTCGGCGGCTCGTGAGAGCCAATCTTTGTACTCTTAGGGGGGTGGGAACTCACCAGACACGCCCCAACGTAATTACCTCTTGCATGTTGGTTCAAGTAGTTCATCATTTCTCGCTCAATTAAATTCAAAGTGTTCATAGCCAGTGCTGTATTATGTGTTTCAATTCGTATCCCTAGACACGTGTTTCATGATTCCTCAATCGTCAGTCGGGAAAAAAGCAAAGTTCATAGGTTGCAGGGCGTGCTGCCTCATCTCTCAGGACCAGTTCCACTCACAGCATGAAGGCTCAGGCTCCCGAGCTCGTCTGCTCGGCGGCTCGTGAGAGCCAATCTTTGTACTCTTAGGGGGGTGGGAGCGCACCAGACACGCCCCAACATAATTACCTCTTGCATGTTGGTTCACGTAGTTCATGATTTCTCGCTCAATTAAAATCAAAGTGTTCATAGCCAGTGCTGTATTTATAGTTTCAATTTGTATCCCTAGACACGTGTTTCATGATTCCTCAATCGTCAACAGGGAAAAAGCAAAGTTCATAGGTTGCAGGGCGTGCTGCCTCATCTCTCAGGACCAGTTCCACTCACAGCATGAAGGCGCAGGCTCCCGAGCTCGTCAGCTCGGCGGCTCGTGAGAGCCAATCTTTGTACTCTTAGGGGGGTGGGAGCGCACCAGACACGCCCCAACGTAATTACCTCTTGCATGTTGGTTCACGTAGTTCATGATTTCTCGCTCAATTCAATTCAAAGTGTTCATAACCAGTGCTGTATTATTAGTTTCAATTCGTATCCCTAGACACGTGTTTCATGATTCCTCAATCGTCAGTAGGGAAAAAAGCAAAGTTCATAGGTTGCAGGGCGTGCTGCCTCATCTCTCAGGACCAGTTCCACTCACAGCATGAAGGCGGAGGCTCCCGAGCTCGTCGGCTCGTGAGAGTCAATCTTTGTACTCTTAGGGGGGTGGGAGCGCACCAGACACGCCCCAACGTAATTACCTCTTGCATGTTGGTTCACGTAGTTCATGATTTCTCGCTCAATTCAATTCAAAGTGTTCATAACCAGTGCTGTATTATTAGTTTCAATTCGTATCCCTAGACACGTGTTTCATGATTCCTCAATCGTAGGTAGGGAAAAAAGCAAAGTTCATAGGTTGCAGGGCGTGCTGCCTCATCTCTCAGGACCAGTTCCACTCACAGCATGAAGGCGCAGGCTCCCGAGCTCGTCAGCTCGGCGGCTCGTGAGAGCCAATCTTTGTACTCTTAGGGGGGTGGGAGCGCACCAGACACGCCCCAACGTAATTACCTCTTGCATGTTGGTTCACGTAGTTCATGATTTCTCACTCAATTCAATTCAAAGTGTTCATAGCCAGTGCTGTATTATTAGTTTAAATTACTATCCCTAGACACGAGTTTCATGATTCCTCAATCGTCAGTAGGGAAAAAAGCAAAGTTCATAGGTTGCAGGGCGTGCTTCCTCATCTCTCAGGACCAGTTCCACTCAAAGCATGAAGGCGCAGGCTCCCGAGCTCGTCAGCTCGTGGCTCGTGAGAGCCAATCTTTGTACTCTTAGTGGGGTGGGAGCGCACCAGACATGCCCCAACGTAATTACCTCTTGCATGTTGGTTCACGTAGTTCATGTTTTTTTCGCTCAATTCAATTCAAAGTGTTCATAGCCAGTGCTCTATTATTAGTTTCAATTCGTATCCCTAGACACGTGTTTCATGATTCCTCAATCGTCAGTCGGGAAAAAAGCAAAGTTCATAGGTTGCAGGGCGTGCTGCCTCATCTCTCAGGACCAGTTCCACTCACAGCATGAAGGCGCAGGCTCCCGAGCTCGTCAGCTCGGCGGCTCGTGAGAGCCAATCTTTGTACTCTTAGGAGGGTGGGAGCGCACCAGACACGCCCCAACGTAATTACCTCTTGCATGTTGGTTCAAGTAGTTCATCATTTCTCGCTCAATTAAATTCAAAGTGTTCATAGCCAGTGCTGTATTATGTGTTTCAATTCGTATCCCTAGACACGTGTTTCATGATTCCTCAATCGTCAGTCGGGAAAAAAGCAAAGTTCATAGGTTGCAGGGCGTGCTGCCTCATCTCTCAGGACCAGTTCCACTCACAGCATGAAGGCGCAGGCTCCCGAGCTCGTCAGCTCGGCGGCTCGTGAGAGCCAATCTTTGTACTCTTAGGAGGGTGGGAGCGCACCAGACACGCCCCAACGTAATTACCTCTTGCATGTTGGTTCACGTAGTTCATGATTTCTCGCTCAATTCAATTCAAAGTGTTCATAACCAGTGCTGTATTATTAGTTTCAATTCGTATCCCTAGACACGTGTTTCATGATTCCTCAATCGTCAGTAGGGAAAAAAGCAAAGTTCATAGGTTGCAGGGCGTGCTGCCTCATCTCTCAGGACCAGTTCCACTCACAGCATGAAGGCGGAGGCTCCCGAGCTCGTCGGCTCGTGAGAGTCAATCTTTGTACTCTTAGGGGGGTGGGAGCGTACCAGACACGCCCCAACGTAATTACCTCTTGCATGTTGGTTCACGTAGTTCATGATTTCTCACTCAATTCAATTCAAAGTGTTCATAGCCAGTGCTGTATTATTAGTTTAAATTACTATCCCTAGACACGAGTTTCATGATTCCTCAATCGTCAGTAGGGAAAAAAGCAAAGGTAATAGGTTGCAGGGCGTGCTTCCTCATCTCTCAGGACCAGTTCCACTCAAAGCATGAAGGCGCAGGCTCCCGAGCTCGTCAGCTCGTGGCTCGTGAGAGCCAATCTTTGTACTCTTAGTGGGGTGGGAGCGCACCAGACATGCCCCAACGTAATTACCTCTTGCATGTTGGTTCACGTAGTTCATGTTTTTTTCGCTCAATTCAATTCAAAGTGTTCATAGCCAGTGCTCTATTATTAGTTTCAATTCGTATCCCTAGACACGTGTTTCATGATTCCTCAATCGTCAGTAGGGAAAAAAGCAAAGTTCATAGGTTGCAGGGCGTGCTGCCTCATCTTTCAGGACCAGTTCCACTCACAGCATGAAGGCGCAGGCTCCCGAGCTCGTCAGCTCGGCGGCTCGTGAGAGCCAATCTTTGTACTCTTAGGGGGGTGGGAACTCACCAGACACGCCCCAACGTAATTACCTCTTGCATGTTGGTTCAAGTAGTTCATCATTTCTCGCTCAATTAAATTCAAAGTGTTCATAGCCAGTGCTGTATTATGTGTTTCAATTCGTATCCCTAGACACGTGTTTCATGATTCCTCAATCGTCAGTCGGGAAAAAAGCAAAGTTCATAGGTTGCAGGGCGTGCTGCCTCATCTCTCAGGACCAGTTCCACTCACAGCATGAAGGCGCAGGCTCCCGAGCTCGTCAGCTCGGCGGCTCGTGAGAGCCAATCTTTGTACTCTTAGGAGGGTGGGAGCGCACCAGACACGCCCCAACGTAATTACCTCTTGCATGTTGGTTCACGTAGTTCATGATTTCTCGCTCAATTCAATTCAAAGTGTTCATAACCAGTGCTGTATTATTAGTTTCAATTCGTATCCCTAGACACGTGTTTCATGATTCCTCAATCGTCAGTAGGGAAAAAAGCAAAGTTCATAGGTTGCAGGGCGTGCTGCCTCATCTCTCAGGACCAGTTCCACTCACAGCATGAAGGCGGAGGCTCCCGAGCTCGTCGGCTCGTGAGAGTCAATCTTTGTACTCTTAGGGGGGTGGGAGCGCACCAGACACGCCCCAACGTAATTACCTCTTGCATGTTGGTTCACGTAGTTCATGATTTCTCGCTCAATTCAATTCAAAGTGTTCATAACCAGTGCTGTATTATTAGTTTCAATTCGTATCCCTAGACACGTGTTTCATGATTCCTCAATCGTAGGTAGGGAAAAAACCAAAGTTCATAGGTTGCAGGGCGTGCTGCCTCATCTCTCAGGACCAGTTCCACTCACAGCATGAAGGCGCAGGCTCCCGAGCTCGTCAGCTCGGCGGCTCGTGAGAGCCAATCTTTGTACTCTTAGGGGGGTGGGAGCGCACCAGACACGCCCCAACGTAATTACCTCTTGCATGTTGGTTCACGTAGTTCATGATTTCTCGCTCAATTCAATTCAAAGTGTTCATAACCAGTGCTGTATTATTAGTTTCAATTCGTATCCCTAGACACGTGTTTCATGATTCCTCAATCGTCAGTAGGGAAAAAAGCAAAGTTCATAGGTTGCAGGGCGTGCTGCCTCATCTCTCAGGACCAGTTCCACTCACAGCATGAAGGCGCCGGCTCCCGAGCTCGTCGGCTCGTGAGAGTCAATCTTTGTACTCTTAGGGGGGTGGGAGCGTACCAGACACGCCCCAACGTAATTACCTCTTGCATGTTGGTTCACGTAGTTCATGATTTCTCACTCAATTCAATTCAAAGTGTTCATAGCCAGTGCTGTATTATTAGTTTAAATTAGTATCCCTAGACACGAGTTTCATGATTCCTCAATCGTCAGTAGGGAAAAAAGCAAAGTTCATAGGTTGTAGGGCGTGCTGCCTCATCTCTCAGGACCAGTTCCACTCACAGCATGAAGGCGCAGGCTCCCGAGCTCGTCAGCTCGGCGGCTCGTGAGAGCCAATCTTTGTACTCTTAGTGGGGTGGGAGCGCACCAGACATGCCCCAACGTAATTACCTCTTGCATGTTGGTTCACGTAGTTCATGTTTTTTTCGCTCAATTCAATTCAAAGTGTTCATAGCCAGTGCTCTATTATTAGTTTCAATTCGTATCCCTAGACACGTGTTTCATGATTCCTCAATCGTCAGTAGGGAAAAAAGCAAAGTTCATAGGTTGCAGGGCGTGCTGCCTCATCTCTCAGGACCAGTTCCACTCACAGCATGAAGGCGCCGGCTCCCGAGCTCGTCGGCTCGTCGGCTCGTGAGAGTCAATCTTTGTACTCTTAGGGGGGTGGGAGCGTACCAGACACGCCCCAACGTAATTACCTCTTGCATGTTGGTTCACGTAGTTCATGATTTCTCACTCAATTCAATTCAAAGTGTTCATAGCCAGTGCTGTATTATTAGTTTAAATTACTATCCCTAGACACGAGTTTCATGATTCCTCAATCGTCAGTAGGGAAAAAAGCAAAGTTCATAGGTTGCAGGGCGTGCTTCCTCATCTCTCAGGACCAGTTCCACTCAAAGCATGAAGGCGCAGGCTCCCGAGCTCGTCAGCTCGTGGCTCGTGAGAGCCAATCTTTGTACTCTTAGTGGGGTGGGAGCGCACCAGACATGCCCCAACGTAATTACCTCTTGCATGTTGGTTCACGTAGTTCATGTTTTTTTCGCTCAATTCAATTCAAAGTGTTCATAGCCAGTGCTCTATTATTAGTTTCAATTCGTATCCCTAGACACGTGTTTCATGATTCCTCAATCGTCAGTAGGGAAAAAAGCAAAGTTCATAGGTTGCAGGGCGTGCTGCCTCATCTTTCAGGACCAGTTCCACTCACAGCATGAAGGCGCAGGCTCCCGAGCTCGTCAGCTCGGCGGCTCGTGAGAGCCAATCTTTGTACTCTTAGGGGGGTGGGAACTCACCAGACACGCCCCAACGTAATTACCTCTTGCATGTTGGTTCAAGTAGTTCATCATTTCTCGCTCAATTAAATTCAAAGTGTTCATAGCCAGTGCTGTATTATGTGTTTCAATTCGTATCCCTAGACACGTGTTTCATGATTCCTCAATCGTCAGTCGGGAAAAAAGCAAAGTTCATAGGTTGCAGGGCGTGCTGCCTCATCTCTCAGGACCAGTTCCACTCACAGCATGAAGGCGCAGGCTCCCGAGCTCGTCAGCTCGGCGGCTCGTGAGAGCCAATCTTTGTACTCTTAGGAGGGTGGGAGCGCACCAGACACGCCCCAACGTAATTACCTCTTGCATGTTGGTTCACGTAGTTCATGATTTCTCGCTCAATTCAATTCAAAGTGTTCATAACCAGTGCTGTATCATTAGTTTCAATTCGTATCCCTAGACACGTGTTTCATGATTCCTCAATCGTCAGTAGGGAAAAAAGCAAAGTTCATAGGTTGCAGGGCGTGCTGCCTCATCTCTCAGGACCAGTTCCACTCACAGCATGAAGGCGGAGGCTCCCGAGCTCGTCGGCTCGTGAGAGTCAATCTTTGTACTCTTAGGGGGGTGGGAGCGCACCAGACACGCCCCAACGTAATTACCTCTTGCATGTTGGTTCACGTAGTTCATGATTTCTCGCTCAATTCAATTCAAAGTGTTCATAACCAGTGCTGTATTATTAGTTTCAATTCGTATCCCTAGACACGTGTTTCATGATTCCTCAATCGTAGGTAGGGAAAAAACCAAAGTTCATAGGTTGCAGGGCGTGCTGCCTCATCTCTCAGGACCAGTTCCACTCACAGCATGAAGGCGCAGGCTCCCGAGCTCGTCAGCTCGGCGGCTCGTGAGAGCCAATCTTTGTACTCTTAGGGGGGTGGGAGCGCACCAGACACGCCCCAACGTAATTACCTCTTGCATGTTGGTTCACGTAGTTCATGATTTCTCGCTCAATTCAATTCAAAGTGTTCATAACCAGTGCTGTATTATTAGTTTCAATTCGTATCCCTAGACACGTGTTTCATGATTCCTCAATCGTCAGTAGGGAAAAAAGCAAAGTTCATAGGTTGCAGGGCGTGCTGCCTCATCTCTCAGGACCAGTTCCACTCACAGCATGAAGGCGCCGGCTCCCGAGCTCGTCGGCTCGTGAGAGTCAATCTTTGTACTCTTAGGGGGGTGGGAGCGTACCAGACACGCCCCAACGTAATTACCTCTTGCATGTTGGTTCACGTAGTTCATGATTTCTCACTCAATTCAATTCAAAGTGTTCATAGCCAGTGCTGTATTATTAGTTTAAATTAGTATCCCTAGACACGAGTTTCATGATTCCTCAATCGTCAGTAGGGAAAAAAGCAAAGTTCATAGGTTGTAGGGCGTGCTGCCTCATCTCTCAGGACCAGTTCCACTCACAGCATGAAGGCGCAGGCTCCCGAGCTCGTCAGCTCGGCGGCTCGTGAGAGCCAATCTTTGTACTCTTAGTGGGGTGGGAGCGCACCAGACATGCCCCAACGTAATTACCTCTTGCATGTTGGTTCACGTAGTTCATGTTTTTTTCGCTCAATTCAATTCAAAGTGTTCATAGCCAGTGCTCTATTATTAGTTTCAATTCGTATCCCTAGACACGTGTTTCATGATTCCTCAATCGTCAGTAGGGAAAAAAGCAAAGTTCATAGGTTGCAGGGAGTGCTGCCTCATCTTTCAGGACCAGTTCCACTCACAGCATGAAGGCGCAGGCTCCCGAGCTCGTCAGCTCGGCGGCTCGTGAGAGCCAATCTTTGTACTCTTAGGGGGGTGGGAACTCACCAGACACGCCCCAACGTAATTACCTCTTGCATGTTGGTTCAAGTAGTTCATCATTTCTCGCTCAATTAAATTCAAAGTGTTCATAGCCAGTGCTGTATTATGTGTTTCAATTCGTATCCCTAGACACGTGTTTCATGATTCCTCAATCGTCAGTCGGGAAAAAAGCAAAGTTCATAGGTTGCAGGGCGTGCTGCCTCATCTCTCAGGACCAGTTCCACTCACAGCATGAAGGCTCAGGCTCCCGAGCTCGTCTGCTCGGCGGCTCGTGAGAGCCAATCTTTGTACTCTTAGGGGGGTGGGAGCGCACCAGACACGCCCCAACATAATTACCTCTTGCATGTTGGTTCACGTAGTTCATGATTTCTCGCTCAATTAAATTCAAAGTGTTCATAGCCAGTGTTGTATTTATAGTTTCAATTTGTATCCCTAGACACGTGTTTCATGATTCCTCAATCGTCAGCAGGGAAAAAAGCAAAGTTCATAAGTTGCAGGGCGTGCTGCCTCAACTCTCAGGACCAGTTCCACTCACAGCATAAAGGTGCAGGCTCTCGAGCTTGTCAGCTCGGCGGCTCGTGAGAGCCAATCTTTGTACTCTTAGGGGGGTGGGAGCGCACCAGACACGCCCCTACGTAATTACCTCTTGCATGTTGGTTCACGTAGTTCATGATTTCTCGCTCAATTCAATTCAAAGTGTTCATAGCCAGTGCTGTATTATTAGTTTCAATTCGTATCCCTAGACACCTGTTTCATGATTCCTCAATTGTCAGTAGGGAAAAAAGCAAAGTTCATAGGTTGCAGGGCGTGCTGCCTCATCTCTCAGGACCAGTTCCACTCACAGCATGAAGGCGCAGGCTCCCGAGCTCGTCATCTCGGCGGCTCGTGAGAGCCAATCTTTGTACTCGTAGGGGGGTGGGAGCGCACCAGACACGCCCCAACGTAATTACCTCTTGCATGTTGGTTCACGTAGTTCATGATTTCTCGCTCAATTCAATTCAAAGTGTTCATAGCCAGTGCTGTATTATTAGTTTCAATTTGTATCCCTAGACACGTGTTTCATGATTCCTCAATCGTCAGTAGGGAAAATCGTCAAAGGTTTCAATTCGTATCCCTAGACACGTGTTTCATGATTCCTCAATCGTCAGTAGGGAAAAAAGCAAAGTTCATAGGTTGCAGGGCGTGCTGCCTCATCTCTCAGGACCAGTTCCACTCACAGCATGAAGGCGCAGGCTCCCGAGCTCGTCAGCTCGTCAGCTCGTGAAAGCCAATCTTTGTACTCTTAGGGGGGTGGAAGCGCATCAGACACGCCCCAACGTAAATACCTCTTGCATGTTGGTTCACGTAGTTCATGATTTCCCGCTCAATTCAATTCAAAGTGTTCATAGCCATTTTCTTGCATTCTTGCACAAAAGCAAGCATTACATTTGATACCATGCTTACTTCATCAATGATAAGAAGTTTCATTTTCTTTAGGACTCTTGAAACTTCACAACAAGCTTCTCCAGATAGCTTGTGGTATTGTAATTTGTTATCATGCTCTACTGGCAGCATCAATAAGCGATGTAAAGTAATCCCTTTAATGTTGTGTGCTGCCAACCCAGTTGGAGCAGTAACAACACAAGAGAGCGATGACTCCGTTGTTTTCTGCAAATATGTTGCAATCTCTTTAATCAGTAAACTTTTCCCAGTTCCTGCTTCTCCACTCACATAGTCGGACAGGTACAAATGATGTACATGAGCACTCTTTTTGCTCATGAGATAAACCATGCTCAATATGTTCTGTGACTTCGTCATATATTTGTCTCTGCTCAATGTTTAGTTGTTTTTCCAAATCTTCTAAGTCAACTCCATCCTCCTGAGCTTGTTCCATGGCTCTTTCAACTTCATCCATGGCAGTAGCAGCTTCATTTTGTATAATTGGTCCTCCTAGTGGATCCTGACTCAATGAAGCAGAACTCTGACTATCTTGAGAACTGTCTCTAGCAATCTCTGCTGCAATTGTAGCTTCTTGCTGTATTTCCTCATTCAACATTTGCAGATAATTTGAAAAAACAGGACATTCTATCGTATCCTTGGTTGCATTGAACGAATCTTCATAAGTAAGAAAATCTCCAAGTAGTTCCTCTTCTGTACGCCAAGTCTTAAAGAGTTGCAAACGAGCTAAGTAATAAAATTCCCTTTTGTCTGGAGAATCACAACTCAATTTTCGATGATTAATCAGATGGCCTTTTCTTTGTTTCACTAGACAGCCTTCACAACCAATTACAGCATATACACCTTTATTGATGTCTTCTGTGACGTTCTTTTTAAAAATATAGGTTTGCAGAACTTCATAGAGACAAACGTTCTCAAGGTAAGTACTTCTATTTGGATATTATGTATCCAACATGTTTGTCTTCAAAATATCTGTACTGTCCGGTTCTTTCTCCGCCAAATACTCTATTTCTTGTACAGATTTCAAAACTCGGTTTCGTGTTGCAGCAAAACCTAGACTCACCCAAATGATGGTTCTAGATTTGGCATATAGACTTGCTGATGACAACCGATCAGAACATTCATATGCTCCAATTTCTTGATGCGACAACATCTTCAGACTGTAACTGTATATTTTCTTGCTTAGACTCTTTTCATGTGAAATTTCCTCCCACATTTTCTTCAGTTCCGTCTTTTCTGATTTTGTGATGCAAGACGTCACATATCGAGCCACAGCAATAGAGTTGTCAGCCACATATTGAATATCCATGTTAGCATTCCACATGGACAAAATGACTGGGTTGTAGTCATTTATGAATTTGGATTCCTCATTTCTTCTTAGGTTGTATGTATTTTTGGGTGATTTTCTTGTCACAGTATGTCGCAGAGAAGACATAAAATTGTTGACTCTTCCTTTCGATGTTACTGGACGTGGAAATGCAAAACGACATTTCGTGTAGAACTTGTCCTTGGATTTGTATTTTCAACAACAGTATTTCCCACAATGATGGCTTTGAAAGCGTAAAACTTGGTGTCTTAAATTGTTTTCTTCTCTACTTTTTCGGAACAGCACATGTAGAATACTGCTCAATGAAACTCATCACTTTCTCATCTGAATCAGTTCCGAATTTTGGTGCATCTTTAATCCATAGCAGCATATGTATATTAGGATCACCTCTTGCTTGATACTCCTTTCTCCAAAAGAAATCCAACACCTCTCCAAGCGGAGGATTTTTTTTGTTTGTAATAAAAGACATCATAGCTTCAAACCTATGATTGAAATACCTGCATACATTAACCCGGATCCAAAGAGCACAGTTCTCCAGGTGTCTTGTATTCAATATTTTCAATATTTTTATTTGCCTCTCGTAGAAATTCAA
The DNA here is from genome assembly GCF_964261635.1 of Lissotriton helveticus. Taxonomy (NCBI): domain Eukaryota; kingdom Metazoa; phylum Chordata; class Amphibia; order Caudata; family Salamandridae; genus Lissotriton; species Lissotriton helveticus. The sequence continues at coordinate 462,727,781 of NC_136062.1, forward strand.
GTAAGTCTTCCCAAGCATACTCAGCACAGCTAAGAGTGAGGAACCATGTAGTAGTTCCTAAGTTTCTTAGCATACATTTCAATTCCCCATGACGACGGTACCAATACTCGTTAGTACCACGCTGACATGCCATGAGATTAATTAGCTGAGATTCCAAAACACTGTCTTGCAGTTTCACTTTATCCATAAAATCCCTTGCCGAAACATTTTGTAGATGTGCTCTACTTTTCAGTATATGGTTTACTGCATAGGAAAGTCCAGACAAGTCACTCTCAAACAGTAGATGGAACAAATATGGAATGCATTGACGAAACCTTGGATCTTCTGCATATAATCTTGAAGTCCGGTATTCAGATGCAGGAATTTGAACAGGTCGGTCGTCATATCGTCCACCTTCACCTGTTGGAAATAACTGTGGAAAACAACGAGCTTCCAAACTTTCTTCCCATACACTAATGGGACTTCCTTCGGCTTTTTTCATCTGAAACAAGTCAATAGCATTACCCATTACTTCTTTGGAATGCAATGGATGAACACTATAATGTTCATAAATTTCTTCACTTCTAGAGACATCAACTTTTTCTATTTGCCCAGCAGAGACATCAGTGTCGTCTTGTACAGTTGTTTCCTCTTTTTTCACATACACATTTTTATAGTACTGATTATTTTTTACCAAATACAACGTTGCCTTTTTGACTTTCCTAACATCCACTAATTCTTGCCAGATTTTCTTACTTTTTCTCGCAACACCATTAACTAGAATAACCAGAGGTTCCTCTTCTACTTTTTCGACACCAATTGTATCAATATTTTTCTTAAAATCTAGAGGCAAATAAACAACTCTTCCCTTTAATCCTCTCTGTAAATCTGAAGGAGGCAATTTCCCTGTCTTAGGCTCCATGCGAACAAAGCCTGAAAAGGATGCACACATTGAATCAGAATAGACTCATAGGTATTTAAATCCATCAATTCAGAAGGAATGTCTACCAACTCCATATTATTATGAACAGCTCTAGCAGGCATTCTGTTTTCATTTAATTTATTATAGCAATACTTACAAATACGTTGATCAGAGCCCAAATCAAAACAATTTTCAACCAACAAATAAGTTGCAAAATCCTTCCACTCATTATTATTTATCTTTTCGCTTTTTACATATAAATCAACTAATCTAGTCTGATGCTTATAATGAGTTCGTCGACAACACACACAAGAAAAATGAGGCCTTTCACTTGAATTGACCTTAAACTTTGTAATTTCATTTTCAAAGTTTTCCATACTTAAAATCCCTACATTCTCTTCTACATTACCTTCTATTACTGTATCAATTTCTGCACTGACCTCTTTTTCACCAAAGTAACAAAACTCAATTTCATCAGAAATGTTTTTGACATCTAATTCAGTTCCATGCAAAAGAGCACTGTTTAACTGTTTTAGTTTAAGTGCTGGACTTTTTGCATAATATAACCTCTCACTAATTTCCTCATTTTATTATGATGCACTGCTAACATCCTAAAATGGTGAAAAACACTCTGACATACTTTTCTTGAAAGACAAGCCAGTGAATGCCCTTGCAAACCTGTTTTTTCTCTCACTCTACAAGGATCTAACTCTTATAAAATTTAAAATTTTTGTTTCACACTTTTTAGTATATGTCCGTAAGAAAGTGCAAAACAAATCAATTGAATCCTGTCACACACTACAAATACTACTACAATTCCATGTATACACTGGAGCCTTAGAACATCTCCCTAAAACTTCATCAGCTAACACCTCTTCTGTATTTCTAGGCACAATCTCTTCTTTTTCAACCGGACATCCATCCTTCACCTCATATGCTCGACCACTGGTGTCAACTGCATGCACCAAATCATTATCCTGAAAGTAACTTTCTTCATTAAAAAAATGGCTCACAACTTGACTATGCTTCCATTCTCCAGAAAAAACATCACAAAAATGTGTCCGATTAATTACTCTTTTCCACTTACTTTTTGATTTCAAAACCTTGATTACCTTATCTAGTGTACACATTCTATTGATTACTAAAATATCCAGCTTTCTCTTCACTTCAAAAGCCTGATCAACAAACTTTTCTATTCTTTTCTTTTTCTTGTAAAAAGCCGTTTTCCTAATATATTTCTTAAGATTTTTTAATACATTCAAAACTACTCTGTTTCGAAACATTCGTCTACGAATGTCAATAAACTGATTTGTCCTACGATTACCAGACACACTATGATCTCCTCGTACCATTATACCATTTTTTGGTGACCTCTGCTTTTTCTGTCTAGTAACACTTTGTTTTTTTTTCGTAGAAACACTTTTTTGACTTTTTCTGCATTTAAACAATTTCCTTCAAAAAATTCTTGCTTTGCTTACCAGGAGCATTTTTTCTTTTCTCTGAAGATTTTATTTTGGTTGGTTCTTGATTTTCTTTTTCCTTAGACCTTAATTTTCTTTTATAAACTTTTTCACGTCTTGCTTTCGTAGGCATTTTTTTCTTTGTTTGTATAGATGATTATAATCTGTGGTAAACAAACAATAACATATTATAGACCACTACAAACATATTGCATAGCAATTACAATAAGTAAACAATATAAACACTAGTATACAACAAAAGGCTGATTTACATTACATGTGCTTTGCTTTGTGTCAAAAACGATTTACTAATTAATGTTATGTCTTGCTTATATATTTTTGGCCTGTAGATACAGTGAAATATTATGAGCAGAGACACACATACTTATTGCAGAGACAGACATGGTACATTATATGTAACATTCTGATCATGTGCCTAAGATCACACTGTGACTGAAGCTTGATTCACCCATCACTGTGATCTTAGTCAGAGTCACACATACAGTTGGCAGAGACAGACATGGTACATTATATGTAACATTCTGATCATGTGCCTAAGATCACACTGTGACTGAAGCTTGATTCACCCAACACTGTGATCTTAGGCACAGTCACACATACTGTTGGCAGAGACAGACATGGTACATTATATCTAACATTCTGATCATGTGCCTAAGATCACACTGTGACTGAAGCTTGATTCACCCATCACTGTGATCTTAGGCAGAGTCACACATACTGTTGGCAGAGACCGACCTGGTACATTATATGTAACATTCTGATCATGTGCCTAAGATCACACTGTGACTGAAGCTTGATTCACCCATCACTGTGATCTTAGGCAGAGTCACACATACTGTTGGCAGAGACAGACATGGTACATTATATGTAACATTCTGATCATGTGCCTAAGATCACACTGTAACTGAAGCTTGATTCACCCATCACTGTGATCTTAGTCAGAGTCACACATACAGTTGGCAGAGACAGACATGGTTCAAGTTCAAGTTCAAAAGACCTTTATTCGAATTCCTTTAAAATTCATAAAAGTACCGATCATGACATCAACAAACCTTAATGATATATATACATACAGGTAAAAATAAGACATATGACATTTCATTCCAAACAGTGACAATACAATATATTTCAGAACAATATGCTACATTTCCATGAGGACACAAATAAAACTAATTGCAATACTCAGGGGTTTTCCATGGACTTGCGTGCTCGTATGGCCAATCTTAAAAAGGAACTGACACGGAAAGTTAATTCATCACTATCCAGGGCGATCAACATACTGTACGAGTCTTTAAGAGTCAGTGGTCTGGATTTTTTAAAATACGGAGTTAAAAACCATTTGATGAATTTAAGATAAAATTTACAGAAAAATAAAAAGTGCAAATCATCCTGAATACTCACGCCATCACAGGGACATAAAATAGAATCGGCTCTTTGACAATACCCTAGTGGAAAGGACAGCATACATTTTACAGTGCCTGCCCTTAAACGAAACAACAATGATCTCTCCCAGCTGGTCATGGGCAAGGAGAGATAGGGCGGCAGAGTCTGTCCACACAATCCATTGCCTATGTATTTCATTACAGTTGTTTTTTGTGATTCGCTTCTAAGCCTTTCACTGTTGTAAAGTGCATATAGTGCATTCTTGACCTCAACTTTATCCTTTAATTCTATAGTCATAGGATCAGTAAACAAAGTGCCTCTGTCAACTTCATTTAGTGATTTAGAAACTTCGGACAACCATGGAATCCTCATTCCGTGGTCGCTGCTTAAACAGTCCTTTATAATATTTTGAGTAAGAGCAGCAGCATCGTTCCTCCAGATTCTAATCCAGAAAAGTGAAGGTCTTGCTCTAATGAAATCACTTATATGTGGAAGATTTAATTCGCTGTGACAGATGAAATTGGATGAGGAGATCGGTGCTCCCAGCACTTTCCTACAGAAGCGATTTTCCTCCCTTTGGATGCAGAGGCTATTTTTCGATCCCCATACCTCTGCTCCATACGTGGCAACAGGTGCGCACTGTAGTTTAAAAATCTTTAAAATAGCCCTAGTGGCACCTATTTGCTTTGGGCGTGGGAGACTCAAAACAGAGTTGTTGGCTTTCGAGAACTTGCTCGTGGCGTGGGCCAAATGCCCACTCCACGAGCCGTTCGCAGCGAAAACCAACCCTAAATATGGAAACTTAGGGACAGATCCCAATTTGTCTGTGCCTAACTGTATAGTATTGAGTTTCCTTTTGCCAGGGCCACAGGACATGATAAAAGATTTTTAAAAATTTACCTTCAAATCCAGATCCTCCATAAACTTAACAAAGCTATATACAAGCAGACGAAGAGCGTTAGGAGTGCGGGCCATAAGCACCGCATCGTCTGCATATAAAAGCACTGGAAGTGGTTTCCCTAAAATGACTGGGACATCTGTAGTAACTTTTTTCAGGCAGGTGGATAAACCGTTAATGTAGATGATGAACAACAGGGGTGCTAAAACGCACCCCTGTCTCACCCCCCTCCCTATGTCAATGGCTCCTGATACCTCACCGCCCATCCCGATACGTACCCGTGCTTTCAGGTCAGTATGGAGATAGGCTAAAAAATTTACAAGAGTGTTATCAAGGCCGTTGGTTGAAAGAATGGACCAGAGCTTCGATCTATTGACAAGATCGAAAGCGGATGAGAGATCCATAAATGCGAGATAGGTGGGGGAGGAGCGGGCAACACTATATTTATCAATTATCAGCTTTAAGTTTAAGCATTGCTCCACTGTTCCTACCCCACTGCGGAACCCCATCTGACACGGATCTAAAAAGTCAGTGTCGGTTGCCCATTCCAGTATTCTGTGAAAGATTATACGACCCAATACTTTTAAAGTATTGTCCAAAAGGGAGATAGGGCGATAATTCGCAGGGTCAGATCTATCTCCCTTTTTGTAGATAGGGACAATAATGCTAGTTGCCCAAGTAGTCGGCATAGCTGTTTTTGGGAGACTATTAAAAATATTGAGAAGTATAGGTGTCCACAGGTCGACATCATATTTAATGATATCAATGGGAAGACCGTCCGGTCCAGGTGCCTTATTTCCCAGACTCTCTTTTATAGCCGTTTTGACTTCATGATCTAAGATTAGTAGACCACCTGATTGACCAAGAGTAGGAGGAGGATACTCCTCTAAGGGGGCTGCATAAATACTAGAAAAATGGGTCTCCCATGCTGCGCTTGTTATATTACAGCTAATTTGGGTAAGTTTCTTTCCCATTTCCCTTGTTTTTCTGACAGCTGACCAAAATGGGCCGCTGCCGCCCAAGTTTGCACTGATTAACAAAGAGTCCCATTGATCGGAAAGTAAGTTAGCCTTCCGTTCTGCTATTTTAGTTTTATAGTTTTTCCTGGCTAGTTGAACGGTTACTGTACACCTTGGTTTGATAGAGAGAGCCTTTCTTAGTTCTCTATTTGCCAAGGAACATGATGAATCAAACCACCTTGGCTCTTTTCCTTCCTTGGGTAATGGAACAGACAAAAGGGTTTTGAAAGTTGAACACAAAACTTCAAAATCAGCAATTAATTGATCATGATTATCACTTGGAGATTTACAAGAGTCAATCAGATGTGGATATAGCAATTGTTCATTTGCTAAAATAGCCTCACAATCCACTCCCCTCCATTTTAACCGGAGGCCATCATTTGATGGAGTAATGTCCCTTGCGCCATTTAAATTCTCAAAAATCGGACTTGGAGCAAGATCCAAAATTACAACCAATGGATTGTGGTCGCTAAGGGGGGTTTGTACCACAGAAGTTTTTACTATACAATCTGTTAACAGTGGTGACGTAAATACATAGTCAATGGTAGAGCTACTGTGTGCGCCAATATACGTTGGGGCATAAGGGGAATCAGGTTTATGTCCTATTCTCATAGCATCATCTAAATCAAATTCTGTGAGTAATTTGGACAATTCAGAACCCCTACGCTCTGCTGGATCAGAATAGATCTGATTAACAGATCCAGCACTCACTGCTAGTTTTGCGTTGAAATCACCCCCTATTAAAATACCTGACTTATTGTCTACTGAAAGGGAACATTCCAATTTGCTTAAAACCTTTGATAATGCCAAAAAGTTCTTGTTCGGTACATGGTAAAAATCATTATTGTAAAAATTAATTAAATAAAATGTGGTCTTTGACTTCAACTTATATTCAAGGATCTGAATGTTGGAGGTATCAGGACCATTGTTCTGCAGGTTTCTAATTGTGCCGCTTGCAAGAATCTTGATCCCAACAAAGAGGCCACACACTGCTCGGCCAAAACTCGGTTTGGGCGATGTTAGGCTGAAACAGTGATAGCCCTCTATATACAAATTACCAACAGCCCATGTTTCCTGGAACATAAGAATATCTGCATCATTAATTGTCTCAGTCCATGCAGGATCCGATAGTTTAGATTCCAATCCTGCAACATTCCAACTTAGGATTGATAACCCGTGGATTTTGCAATGATTGCCTGGCCTAGCCCTGATGCTAGTGCCCCCTGTTTTTTCAAAAGTGGTGTTAGCAACAGCAGGGTGATTGCTATAAACGGGCATCAATTCCATGGTCTCCAAAGTGCCATTCAAAACCTGACAGTCTTCAGCTAAAGCTGAATATCCCTCTTGTGACTTGGCTGTCGATATCTGTTTTAGGCATTATATCCAGTCAATCCTGGTCGTCTAGGTTGGAAAAATATTCAAAACGATTATAGGTGGGAATGTTGAATGTTGGCCTTACTTCAGTTATCGGTTGAAACTGATGATGGTCAAAAGCAGGATAAGACCTATCTCTGTAATTGTATTGGTGCATGTTTGAGAGATGAAATTGGTGCGGAGAATGAGAAGGGGGTACTAACATTGGGATCTGGTTCCGCCAATTATTATGACCATTCAGGTGGCCAAAATCCTGATTTTGTAAGAAGAGCGGTGATTTGAGTCTTGCACCAAAATTCAAATCTTGATAAGAGGTAGTAGGGTGGCTCTCCATAACTTGTTTCTGGGGTATCAAGTGTCTATAAAAATAGCCTAATGGAAGGAGTGTAGTGTTGAATTCCCGAGTTGAGGGTAATGGGGCACTTGCTAATGTTTTCTCTGCCCATTGTGGGTTCTTAAAATTTATTATAACACAGACATGGTACATTATATGTAACATTCTGATCATGTGCCTAAGATCACACTGTGACTGAAACTTGATTCACCCATCACTGTGATCTTATGCAGAGTCACACATACTGTTGGCAGAGACAGACATGGTACATTATATCTAACATTCTGATCATATGCCTAAGATCACACTGTGACTGAAGCTTGATTCACCCATCACTGTGATCTTAGGCAGAGTCACACATACTGTTGGCAGAGACAGACATGCTACATTATATGTAACATTCTGAACATGTGCCTAAGATCACACTGTGACTGAAGCTTGATTCACCCATCTCTGTGATCTTAGGCACAGTCACACATACTTTGCGCAAGGGGCTTGTAAATATGCCGATGAAACCATTACACTATCTCTATACCAGCATTAATGTCAAACATTGCGCAAGGGGCTTGTAAATATGCCAATGAAACCATTACACTATCTCTATAGCAGCATTAATGTCAAACATTGCGCAAGGGGCTTGTAAATATGCCAAAGAAACCATTACACTATCTCTATACCAGCATTAAAGTCAAACATTGCGCAAGGCGCTTGTAAATATGCCAATGAACCCATTACACTATCTCTATACTAGCATTAATGTCAAACATTGCGCAAGGGGCTTGTAAATATGCCAATGAAACCATTACACTATCTCTATACCAGCATTAATGTCAAACATTGCGCAAGGCGCTTGTAAATATGCCAATGAAACCATTACACTATCTCTATACCAGCATTAATGTCAAACATTGCGCAAGGGGCTTGTAAATATGCCTCTCTTTTTTTGAACATTCTATCTCAATTCATGCCATTAGAAAAACCCTTTAAGCATCTCTCATAGCATTTCACATTCTTGTCTGGGTGCCAATTTTATTACTCTGCATGCATTTTATGCTTGCACCCATGTCAAACATTGCACAAGGGGCTTGTAAATATGGCCCTCTTTATATTATATTCCATCTCAATTGATGCCATTACTGAAATACTTTATGCATCTCCCACACCATTTCATATGGTTTTCTATCTGCTATTCCTATCCCTCTCCATACATTCACTGCTTCCACCCATTTTAAAGGTTGCACAAGGCGCTTCTAAAAAAGGAGCATATTTACAAGTCCAATGAAACCATTACACTATCTCTATACCAGCATTGAATCCAAGCATAAAAACAAAACAATTTAAAAAGAAGTCTACCTTATAAACTAAAAAATACAAACTGTAAGCACACACAGCTAACATTATGGAAAAAGGTAAAAATATAATTCCTTAATTCACACAGACACTCACTGTGATACTTGTCAAAAATCTTTAAGCTCTTTATCTTTTTAAAAGAATCATTACTCACCTTTAAAAATGCTTTGGAAGATGTAAAACAGTGTCAGTCACACTCAACAAATTTTCTTAAGCAGAATCTCCGAATGACGCTTCTGTCACTGGAGCCTTTTAATAATGGCACAGATTCTTACTCATTTCAGACCCATATTCTTGTACCTAACCAATCAAAAATGTTCCCACACAAATTCAAAACCAAACTGCACATTTTACTTGGTTGTAAATTTCAAGACTTTGAAACTCACATAACATTCACCCATCCCCCCAGTGCTCATTTACCCTGTAACCATGGTAACTCCCTCCTAACCCAGCAAACAGTTCACAGGTTCACCATACTATGTTGCAAAAGAATCCATCAAGGGTGTTTGACCTCTCAATGTACTAGCAAATCAACTGCAATGTTTGTTTAAATGACTTTTTCTCAACCATTGAAATGACTTTTTACAAAAAAAAAAGCATGCACTCTAATTTTCAGTGGAGATTTTTAAGAAAGCACCAATCATTTCTGGTGTTTCAAGTGCACTGATTCTCAACCACTTTTTTTCATAATCAAACTGCCATTTCATTTCCACAACTCATCTGACTAGAAGCACATCTAACTTTAAGATGCCACTAATCTGGTTTGTGGGTCATAGCTATGTCCACTGGAGTCAAACATGTGCAGCTAAAAGAGGTATTTACAACCTTGATTTACCAAATGTGGACATTGTATGGATTGGACAGAGAGGATTGAGAAGTCACCAATTGATACCATTGGTAAAATCCATTATGCATCTTCCACACCCTGACCTTATAATTGTGCACTGTGGTGGAAATGACCTAGGCACTTTGACTGGGGTAGGTCTGGAAATGCTTTTAAAGGACATCTTTGGGCAATTGATGTCACTTTTTCCAAAAACTGCCTTGGTATTTTCTAATATATGCCAAAGGCAAAAATGGAACTGGTCCAACCAATTTTGTCCACAGATTGGGAAAGCAAGGAAACATGTGAATAAATCTGTTTCTGCTTACCTCAGAGACTATGGTATGGGTTCCATTTACCACAACAACTTGCGTTACAACATGCAAGACATATATAGGAGATATGGTGTGCATTTTACAGATGAGGGGAATAGAGTTTTCCTCTTGGATATAAGACTCTGCATTGGTACCTACTTGTAGGTACAAAAAACACCCACATAACACAACAGCTCTTTTCAGAGCTAACTTACCTCTAAACACTCTACATTATTTTTTTACTCTATTTTTTTACACTGTTTTTCCCCGTGGTGCGCTCAGGGTGCGAGTACCGGAGAGCGTACCCGGGAACGCACCCAGCGCTTACCCCGCGAAAATTTAAAAAAAAATAGTTTTTGGGCCCTTCAGGGTCCTTCTAAGCCTCCCTCAAAAAATCTAGGAGGTCTGGGGGTGTCTACCCTGCCCCCTTTTAATCGTTTCCCACTTTTTTTTTACCTCAGGTGTCTCGATTTTCCCGAGACACAAAATGGCGGACTGTCCGGACTGTTTAGAATGTTGACAGACATCATAAAGCCAATCAGCTTTCCGCTCGCGCACTCCCGTAGCGCGCCGGGTGCGCTCCCCGGTACGCGTACCGGTGAGCGCTTGGAGCGCGCCTATTGATATATATGTTTTTTTTAAGTTGCCTTTCATAAAAACCACAGGAGCAATTTCAAAGAAATATAGAAAAGGCCCTACTACATACCAGTACCTATCATTTTGCCAACTTTGGTGTAAATCCATTCATCCGTTCAGGCTGTAGCCGTGTCTAAATGTCCTATGAAAAATTGCATGGGGAAAACACATTTGAAAGTATTGAAATTTACAACCAATCAAAATATTACTTTAGTTTGGAATTTGTGTGTGATGAAGTTTGATTGGTTATGTATATATCTTAAATGAGAGGAAAACACGGCCATTTTGTGATACCTGAGGTACTTATGAGAGAAAATTTGGGTGCTCAATTGCTGGACTTAGAATAACACAGTACTAACTCTTCTACTATCAAAAAGGTGAGTGGTTAATTTGTAAGGGGAACTATGTTGTACACTTTAAGATAATTTGGAAAATGTTTTCCATTAGTTATTTACAGTCCTTCTGTTATAATTATTGTTTAAGATTGGCATCGTGACATGCAGTGCTTTATATTTCTAGTTCCTGTCTAATACTATACACTGCCCAATTAATTTTAAAGAACTAAATACTTGATTAAGCTACTTTCATGTTATGTATTACTAAAAACGAAAATTGAAAGTGATTACTTTTTTCTGCAATTTACAGCAAGAAATGTGAAATTAAAATGGAGGACAGCAAGGAAATTTATTTTGAAATTACAACAACATATCTTGAAAATGAAAATGTCATCGATATTAAAAGCACCATTTCTTCACAAAGAGAAGATGACTTAAAAGATTTTTTGAATCAATCTCTAGATGAAGAATTAATTCAATGTTTGGAGGAAATAGAATGCCAACAAACATCAATGAACAATTTTCATGAGGAGATTGAATGTATGAATGAAGATGAAATACCAGATGAGGACATGTTACAAGTTTTATTAAATTATGAGAAATCTGAACAATAAATTATTAATTACAAATAAAAAATTAGTTGACATATTATTCATTTTTATTTCTAATTTATGAGGTAAAAGCGAAGTGATTGTAGAATAATGAAATACTCATAGTATAGAGTGCAAAATTTTTATGTTACATACTAAGTTTACTCATATTTACTGGCCTTCTGCCACTGTATTTTTACCAATGTATATTTGACATCTCTTCTTCATCTCCTGCCTCCTTTCTCTCACTATCTGTCTCTGATACACCCTATCGCCGCCATTTTGTGTAGTTTCAGAAAAGAGTGAAGTGTAATACTTCAAAACTTGAAAAGAGAGCAGGGTAGAGTGCCCCTCACCCCAATTCTTTTTTAAAACTATTTTCTTTCACTGTTTTTCCCTGTGGTACACTCTGGGTGCACGTACCGGAGAGCGTACATGAGAACGCACCCAGCGCTTACCCCGCGAAAATTCCCCCCCCCCAAAAAAAAAGGTTTTTTGCCCTTCAGGGTCCTTCTAGGCCTCCCTCAGAAAACCTAGGGCATCAGGGGGTGTCTACTCTGCCCCCTTTTAATTATATCGCCCTTTCTTTTTCACCTCTTGTGTCTCGATTCTACAGAGACACAAGATGGTGGACTCTCCGGACTGTTTAGAATGTTGACAGACACCTGACAGTCAATCAGCTTTCTGCTCGCACACTCCCGTAGCACGCCGGGTGCGCTCCCCGGTACCTGTACCGGTGAGCGCTCGGAGCGCGCCTATAGATATATATGTGTTTTTGAAGTTAATTTTCAAAAAAAACACTGGAGTAATTTCCACAAAATATAGCAAAGGCACATCTGCGTACCAGTCCCTACAATTTTGCCAAGTTTGGCGTAATTCCATTCAGCGGTTCAGGCTGTACACTTGTCAGACCGTCCTATGGAAATTACCATGGGGAAAACACGTTTTGGGACCCCCCTTTTTTCTCAGCCCCCACTTCACAAATCCCCCTGAAACTTTCAGGGATAGGGGCGGTGCGCAGCAAGACAAATTTAAGGAAAATTACAAGCAGATCCCTCAATCGGTGCCAAAGTTATTCCTAATAGAATGTTCGGAATTTCCTATGGTAACTAGGTCCTAACTATAACTACCTACTGGCGACCGCCAGTAGGTAATATATATGTATATATATATGTTCACTGAAAAAAACATAGGTATCAGGGGCGTTATAGTTAGAAATGAGCATTTACAAAACATTAGAAATTCACTGGAAAAAACACAGGTATCTGGGATGTTATAGTTAGTTGGACATTTTACTCATACAAAACCAGAGAAATTCGGCCGTAATAGTTAGTTCAGCTAACCATAATGCACTGCTGATGACGTCACATATTATATCATTGATAACACGGTAAGTGAAATCAATGATGACATCACTGATGACATCTCAAATGACATCACTGATGACATCACTGATGCCATAATCCACATGATAATCTGATGCACCTCATCATACCCTAATATAACCTTTGATACACCCACTCTAAAATACAGACTACCATTTTCAAAACAGTACAAACGCCAATACCAGTTAGTACATACCCACTCAAGAATTCCAAGATCTATACACACATCCACTCATTCACCCATACAGTCACTCATACAGGCAGTCATCCATCAATCCAGCACTATTATATGCACTCACATATCTATACAGACACTCACACTCCACCACTCAGCCATAGAGTTACTCACACACGTAGTCAGTCATGCTAAGAATCAATCACCCTCCCATTTACTCACCTATACAGGTATACACACACCACCTCACTTATTCAAACATATACTAACACATACTTACTCTCTTATACAATAACTAATCCAAACACACACTTATCCATACAGCCACTCTTACAATCACACACTCTCACATATAGTCATTTATATACTCCAACAGCCACATACACTGCCTTCACATATGCAGTTACTCACACATGTCCCACTGAGGCATCCATTCACTCACAACACAGCCATACACACTCTCACCCACCTATACAGCCCTTCACAGATTCACTCTTGAACCCATACACCCAGTGAATCACCCACTCACAAATCAATGCACGGAGTCACACCTCCCACCCACCCACACAGACGCTCAGGCACCCATACGGATACTCAGACAATCAATCAATAACCCATATATAGACCCTCATTTAGCTACTTACCAACCCATGCAACCGCTTACACACCAACTGACAAACTAAACTGTGTGAATGTCTGTATCAGTCACTAAGGGAAACAACCTTTTTAACGTAACTTTTACAACGCAACATCCATTACATCGCATGCCATTACAACACAACCATTACAACGCATGACACTACAACGCATATCACCTCAACAAATGTCATTACAACGCAGTCATTACAAGACATACCATTACAATGCAGAACATTACAATCCAACGCTTACCCTACTGTTGCACCCCCTGGAGTTAGAATAGTAATTTTTACCCCTACACTATCCAACACTTACCCTACTGCTGAACCCCCTGGAGTTAGAATAGTAATTTTACCCCTACACTATCCAATACTTACCATACATGCAATGTAATGTTATGCGTTGTAATGGTATGCGTTGTAAATGTAGTATGTGTTGTAATGGAATGTGTTGTAAAGGTAGTTGTAATGGATGTTGCGTTGTAATGGATGTTGCGTTGTAAAAAATGCGTTGTAAAGGTATGCATTGTAAAAGTATGCGTTGTAACGTCATGCATCCAGTCACTAACCCATGCATTCATTAAGACTCATTTAATTACTCACTTATAGAGTCAGTCACGCACCTACTAAATCATCCTGCTAGAGCAACGGTGCACGGAGCTAACTAGCGGCCGGCGGCTGGGCTGGGCTGAAGCGGACGAATCTGGGCTAGAGCCGAGACAAAGAATCTGAGCCCCAAGCCCCGAGAGGGAATCAGAGTGGTATCCAGAGTGGTATCCAGCATGCGGCACTCAGCCCACGGCACCTGGTGCACCTGGAGCCCGACGGCTCAGGGGCCAGCGAGGAGCCGCTAGAGGAGCAAGCGGCGTGAGCAAGGGGGGCCGGAGGGTGAGGCCGTCCACGATTCTCCTGCCCGCAGCCCCCACTTCACTGCATCTGCATCTCGAGCTACGAGCCAGGTCAAGCTGTAACCGGTGAGCTGGTAAACCGGTGAGAGTGCATCTTTCTGCTTTTGCGCTTTTTGTCGTCCCTTGCTGCCAGGTACTGTCACTAAAGGGTACATCAATTTAAAATCTAAACCTAACCAGCCTAAATCCTAAGCCTAACCAAAACAGATTAATCTAAAGCTGCAAAACAATCCACTTGCTGCTCCCCCCCTGCACCGCCCACCCTCACTCCTCTGCCCATGAAGTGATACAGGAGCTAGAGGCTTGAGGTTTGAGTCAGGGGCTGAAAAACCTAGAGAGCGAGGCTGAGGGGGATTACATAAAAGGGGAAAAACGGCTGCGGTGGAGGCAGAGACAGTTCGTGTTACAGCTGCAGCAGGGAGCTACAAACTCCCATTAACACCTGCTAAACTCCTATCCTGAACTCCTATCAACTCCTATTAACCCAAAGCAACAGAGAGAAAGGAGATACAAGGAGAAACCAGGATACGAAAAAGGACAAAGAGAGAAAAATCGCGAAATGAGGTCTGGGAAGCCAGGTAACAACGTGGCACCTACGAACCCCCCGAAAAGACTAAGGAAAGCAAAGAAGGATCTCAAAAGGGATTTCATGGATGTTTGTAACAAAGGAAATGGGAAGGATCAGGGAAAGAACGAAGGCAAGGAAGGAGAAGCCTCCCTGATTTCCCCCCTGCTCACTAGTCTTGAAGACTCTAAAGCGTGCGAACACTTATACAGCCCCTCTGGGATTAAATCGGGCTTTCAACCAAAAATGTATACAAAATTCACATTCATCAAAGATCCCAGCACGGTCCTCTACTTAAATAACGCCAGCATAAGTGATCTACCAACACCACTCCAACCAACCAAAGCAAACAGGACAACTCCCTTAGAGCAGGAACTAGAACGAGTGGCGAAGGAGGAAACAAACCAAGCCGATCCCCAAAAAAGGGAACATATCTCAGAGGTGGGTGCATCTGCAACCAGCGGAGAAGCGAACAATGGGTCCCCGGGGGACCAACAAGCACAGGCCCAGGGACAAAGACAAGAGTGGGCTGACCCAAATGCAGAAACAACCGCAAAAGGCAACGCGCAAGACCACACAAAGGAATTCACAATAGCGGACCAAAGGGTGAATCCAACCCCCAACCTTCCACCAAAGCCAGTAGGGAGAGGTGTTCCACAACTCCCACAAGTTTAATGAGACATAACGATAAACACAATTGCACCGAGGAGGAATACCACAAATCCCAAGTACCCAAGAAGAGAAGGGAAGGTTCACTGGGAACCTCCGTGGGTCACGGCGGACCAGACAGGGCAGCAAACCCGGGGCCCCAGGATCTACCCTTGCAGGACGACACGCAGAAGAGAGAACTTACGCAGAATACAGATCTAACAACACAAAAAGAAATAACAACCTGCAAACAAACAGTGACAACGCCAGCGGACAGGCGAGCAACGCTTGAACCCAGGGATATGAAAGAACCAACAACAAGGGCAGATCCTGATGCAGCTGGGCAACCAATCACCATAACAACACAGGAAACAGGAGACCAGGGTTAGCGTTCACTTCAATTCGATGACCAACTATATGAGAAACTCGATAAACCCGAGTTGCAAAAGGACGGCGCTGAGCAAGGCCGTGTCCCAATATCAGCCGAAATAAATCTCCTGAGCCAATTTACTGCTTCTAACATACAATCTAGCACAGGACTTACAATACCCAGGATAAACGACTTAGAAACCTCGTACCTCACTCCGGAAGAGTGGGAAGAACTGGTAGCATCTTACCCTGCGGAATCGAAGCGGGAACTGCCAGGAGAGAGCATCTGCGAAAACCCGGGGAAGAAAAGACATCTGGGCATCCCCAAGAGCAGGCATTTGAAACATTGCAATATTTCCTGGAGACCAGGGAACGGCCTAGAAGAGTTTCCACTGATTTTCTGTTGGAACTAACAAAATTTGCATTACAGAGGAATTATTTCTCATTCGATTCTGAATTCTTCTACCAGACGAAGGGAGTCGCCATGGGCTGCCCCTTTGCTCCGGAGCTGGCGATCCTTTTCATGGGGCTTTATAAAGAAAATTTCGTGTTTAATGACAACCCCTAAGCTGATTGCATTTCTAAATATATGAGATACATCGATGATGTTTTCTTCATATGGACTGGACTGAAAGAGCAATTAGATGAGTTTGTCATCTGGCTAAATTCAAGAACCCAGGATATTAAATTCAGCTCTGCTGCATCAGATAAAGCAATTCCATTCCTGGATGTGAAAGTATATGCCTCAGAAGGAGGGCTAGCGACCACACCATTCCGGAAAACAACAGATAGGAATAAACCCCTCCATTATACCAGCAACCACCCAAGAAGTATGAAGCAGAATTTACCTTTTGGACAATTCCTCAGGATCCGGAGGAATTGTTGCTGTAAGGATGAATATTTTGATCATGCTTATAAACTCATGGAGCGGCTAATTGAAAGGGGTTATCCGAAAAAACTTGTTAAACATTCCTTAAAACGAGCGTGGTGGGTACCAAGAGAGAACTTGTTGGAAAAGAGATTGAAACCTGAGCTCAACAGAATAGTGTGTGTAACAACGTTCTGTCCCAATGCACATCAATTGAAGAAAATGGTCACCACAAATTGGCATTTACTGAAAAATTTACACAGTGAATTTGCAGCACCACCATTGTTTGCATTCAGGAAGGATACGAGTGTGGCCAATCACATAGTACGGGCAGCCTTACCAAGCGAACAGGGAGCTAACCTAAGGAGCATGCTAGGGTAGGCACCAGTAGTAAGACACCACAAGTGTGGAACCTGCACTTGTTGTGATCAGACTATGGAAGGATCTATTTTTTCATTTGAAGGCACTCATTGGAAGCATGAAAGTTTTACAAATTGTAAAACGAGGAATGTGGTGTATGGGATTCTGTGTCCCTGCCCAAAGCTGTATATTGGAAAAACTTCACAGGAAGTTCGTCAAAGGATTACCCAGCAGAAATCACGGGTAAGCAGAAAGTAGTGAATGCACCATTGGTAAACCATTGGACAGCAAATAAACATAATGAAACGGACTTGAGATGGACGATATTGTCGAAGATTGAAAATGACAGACGAGGAGGAGATTTAGAGACTAGACAGAGCCAACGAGAAGCTTTGTTAATCATGAAATATAATACAGCGATTACTGGACTTAATGAAGTTTCGGAATTTTTTAAGGCATAGCCTTAGCTCTGTCATCTTTAGTCAGGGTAATGGTCCAGCAGTAGAGGAACACTCAATTGTTTGCCCGTAGGTCAGAGAGAATGAACCATCTATTCAATGCTCTTTCTTCAAAGCACCACGATTTGACCATTCAAGAGTCCACATTCCGATTCACTGATATATATATTGTGAGAATTTAAATGCCTGTATACACTCTAGAGCATACCAGGGTTCATGGATATATAGAGCATAAGCCATTGCAGCACCCTAGGATTACATCGTGCTCGAGGACACTGTAATGAGCCATGCTTGTTTAGCATACATGTTTTTTATGCCTTAGAACCGCTAATAGAACAAGATTATTGAATTGTTCAAGCGGAATGAGCTTCCTCCCTGTTCGCGTACTTAAATTCCGTTTTTTGAGTAGATAGAGTGCAGTCACCCATAATGTATAGCACCTAAGACGCTCATGCCGCTCATGCACACTTCAACAGTTATCTTTCCGGAGCCTCCAGGGCTCCATGGACTAATCTGAATGTCCGGAAATAGAAATAGTGACATTATGTCCGTATAGACTTGAAGGAGCTATGCCCACATGGGTTCGTTGCCCTAGAGCCAGGGTTAAGTTCAAATGAACTATAACTCCCAGAATGAGTAGCGTCCATGACGCTCACGTGACTTCCAGGAAGTCAAACGGGTTATCGTTTAATCAAGGGAATCTATGCTAGGTCAGAGTACGGAGACAGAATAATACAGCGTAGGCAGTATATCTTTCGGTAAGGGACAACAATAAAGCAATAGTTCACCGGGACTCGTAGCACCGACTATAAACATAATCCAGGGGGAAGTTTGCGTGCTAACAGCGATTGTACAGCCAAGTGCTTCCGCGAATAGGGAAGGCACGTCCAGGGACATGCGATTTCAATGTAGTGCTCATACGTTTGGTGAGCCTTTAAAATAAAGAAATACCGTCTGAAGTTTTACAGGTATTCCTAGAACCGTGTTAGTGGGGGACGCTGTACACGTGAGTAATAGAGTTGTTCCTCGTATCTCCCTTCAGGCACACGACTAATAGAGCTATTCCTCGTATCTTCCGTCAGGTAGTTTTCTAAGGGAGCAGAGCAACGGATCGATTCTGGTTTTACCTATGGGCTGGAGGCAGCAGGACATGACTTGGTAAGTGAGACTTCACGCCAAGAATCCTATACTGTATGCATT
Source organism: Lissotriton helveticus (assembly GCF_964261635.1). NCBI lineage: Eukaryota > Metazoa > Chordata > Amphibia > Caudata > Salamandridae > Lissotriton > Lissotriton helveticus. The sequence continues at coordinate 462,746,793 of NC_136062.1, forward strand.
CATGGATGGAAAAGAGGCTTATGGGATGTTTGTTCTTTGCTCCACAGGGAGTCCTGGTGCCTACAAAAATTGTTTCAAGCTGTATGGGGGTGAGTGGTTTGAGTATAGATTGTCACTAACAGTGTGTAGTGATTGAAGTGTGGACTGGTCTGATTTTTGTCTGTATGGTTTTTTAGATACTGACACATCAGAATCATATAAGAAGGCAGTCACCCAGAAGACTTAAGGTAGGTATAAAAAGAACGGTGAGGTACTGGTTCTGTTGGTAGTTGAACGGCAACCTACAAATGGGATTTTTTGTTTTGTTGTGTAGAGTCTTGTTGGTCCTGAGGAGAACCCCACCAGTTTGAGGGTTTGAAACGCGTCGACCTGGTCCCAGGTCACACAGACTGTGTATTTGTTGTGTATATAAAAAAAGGAAAAAGCACAGCTTTATTCATTTTGAAAAAAGACACAAAAGAATTCTAAACTTTTTTGACAGTTTGTTTTATTCTTTATGTTTATGTATTTTGTTGTGTACATTGGGACCATTGTGTATTATGAGTGTTTGAAGTTTGAGAGAGGTGTGTATGTGGTTTAGTTCAAACGTGTCAGTTGTAAATGTTGTGTACATTTTGTATATATTGCTTGTGTAGATAAGTTGTTTGGTTTATATCTTGTATGGATACTATGCACAATGAATAGAGTGTTTGCAAAAATATATAAAAACAAATAATTTGAATTAATCATTAGATGTTGCAATTGATAAAGCAGACGTTTATGTTTTGTTCATAAAGGTTTAGTTGAAGATTCTGTAGGAGTCTGTGTCAGTTCTGGCAATCGTTTTGTTCCATGGAACATCAACGGCCTAGGTGATATGTTTTCAGACGCAGACTCAAACATCTACATGCAAAGATTTGCCATCATTTCTTTGCAAGAAACCTGGTCCGACTCTCCCCCAGGGCTGTCGGGAGACAATCTGAATTTTCTACCTTCTATACAGACCTCACCGGTTGGCCACAAGAAAGGTGGTCTTGCCACCTACAGTGCGATATCAGCGATAGCGGAAGCTGTCCCATTAGTTTACAACATAGCCGCCCCAAACGCAATACAAGTACTGCGACTGTCACTCCGCGAGCAGGAAACAAAAGAGGATATAACTCTAATAAACCTCTACTTGCATCCCAGGGAGAAAATCAAGGGTAAGTGGCGATGACTACAGCTCAGTGCAGGATGAACCTACGGAGACATAGGTGTTCATAACCTGGACCACGAATCAGTACCTCCATTGAGACTCACAACCAGTTCCAGATATATGAGATAGAATTTGACTTAAAGAGTGAAGTGGAAGAACAGGCATATGGTTTTCTTTTTTTCTGATGGGGGGTATCTAAGTGTTTTCCATGGATGCTTTTGTGGGAGAGACACTCTCAAATCGCCCCCCCCACCCTTTGTTGACAGGCGGATGATATCCTATTTAAGAATTATATTAAATCCAAAAATGTGGTGCGCTGTTTGCTAGCGACCATCTCACTATGGCCTCTGTAGCACATTTGTGAACAATGTACTTGGAAAGTTAACTTCCCTCAGGGCACTTCAGTCGCAGCCGTTTCTGACTCTCAAGCACCCTGCTAACTCCTTTGCCATTGTTGAGAAAGGGTGCTTATGAGTGAAGTTCACTATGAGAAATAGAGTTGTTTCCAGAGGGGAGCCTCAGTGTTCAGTAATATGACATGGAGTACCACACACAACATGCAGTGCCACACACGAGTGCTGATGGGGCTCTGTGGGAGCCTCAGTGTTCAGTACTATGATATGGAGTACCGCACACAACATGCAGTACCACACATGAGTGCTGATGGAGCTCTGTGGGAGCCTCAGTGTTCAGTACTATGACATGGAGTACTGCACACAACATGCAGTGCCACACAGAAGTGTTGATCGGGCTCTGTGGGAGCCTCAGTGTTCAGTACTATGACATGGAGTACCGCACAAAACATGCAGTACAACACACGAGTTCCCATGAGGCACAGGGTCAAGACTGATTTCCATATGGCCATGTCTGATCTGGGGTGGCATGGTGAGCAAAATAACTATGGACTAAACCCAGATCTGTGACTGGGGGTGAATGTTTTGCTAATGTGCAACATTCCGTCCGTCATCTTGTGTGTTTTGCTGTTTGCCCTATGTGGGAAGGGTGTGCCCCCGACGTGGGTCCCCTGCTCACTACACCACTGGAGTCAAACTATCCTGCCTGATGACGGCTGATAGCCAGAAACGGGTCCTAGGATGCTTGATTCCGGTCCAGGGAAGACATGGTTTGGCAGTTCCGGCTGGACTGTCCCCATGAGGCACAGGGTCAAGACTGATTTGCATATGGCCATGTCTGAACTGGGATGGCGTGGCGAGCAAAATAACGATGGATTAAACCCAGATCTGTGACTGGGGGTGAATGTTTTGCCAATGTGCAACATTCCGTCAATCATCTTGTGTGTTTTGCTGTTCACACTATGTGGGAAGGGTGTGCCCAGACGTGGGTCCCGTGCTCACTACGCCACTAGAGTGAAGCTATCCTGGCTGATGATGGCTGATAGCCAGAAACCGGTCCTAGGATGCTTGATTCCGGTCCAGGGAAGACATAGCTTGGCAGTTCGGGCTGGACTGTTTCCATGAGGCACAGGGTCAAGACTGATTTGCATATGGCCATGTCTGAACTGGGGAGGCGTGGTGAGCAAAATAACGATGGATTAAACCCAGATCTGTGACTGGGGGTGAATGTTTTGTCAATGTGCAACATTCCGTCCATCATCTTGTGTGTTTTGCTGTTCGCCCTATGTGGGAAGGGTGTGCCCAGACGTGGGTCCCGTGCTCACTACGCCACTGGAGTCAAACCATCCTGGCTGATGACGGCTGATAGCCAGAAACCGGTCCTAGGATGCTTGATTCCGGTCCAGGGAAGACATGGTTTGACAGTTCGGTTTGGACTATTCCCATGAAGCATAGGGTCAAGACTGATTTGCATATGGCCTATCCGATCTGGGGTGGCTTGTTGAGCAAAATAACGAAGGATTAAACCCAGATCTGTGACTGGGGGTGAATGTTTTGCCATTGTGCAACATTCCGTCCATCATCTTGTGTGTTTTGTTATTCACCCTATGTGGGAAGGGTATGCCCAGACGTGAGTCCCTTGTTTACCCTGCCACTGGAGTCAAGCTATCCTGGATGATAAAGGCTGATAGCCAGAAACGGGTCCTAGGATGCTTGATTCCGGTCCAGGGAAGACATGGCTTGGCAGTACGGTATGGTCTGTTCCCATGAGGCACAGGGTCAAGACTGATTTGCATATGGTCATGTCTGAACTAGGGTGGCTTGGTGAGTAAAATAACAATGGATTAAACCCAGATCTGTGACTGGGGGTGAACGTTTTGCCATTGTGCAACATTCCGTCCATCATCTTGTGTGTTTTGCTATTCACCCTATGTGGGAAGGGTACGTCCAGACGTGGGTCCCGTGCTCACTATGCCACTGGAGTCAAGCTATCCTGGCTGATGAAGGCTGATAGCCAGAAACCATTCCTAGGATGCTTGATTCCGGTCCAGGGAAGACATGGCTTGGCAGTTCGGTCTGGACTGTTCCCATGAGGCACAGGGTCAAGACTGATTTGTATTTGGCCATGTCTGAACTGGGGTGGTTTGGTGAGCAAAATAACGATGTATTAAACCCAGATCTGTGACTGGGGTGAATGTTTTGCCCTTGTGCAATATTCCGTCCATCATCCTGTGTGTTTTGCTATTCACCCTATGTGGGAAGGGTATGCCCAGACGTGGGTCTCGTGCTCACTACACCACTGGAGTCAAGCTATCCTGGCTGATGAAGGCTGATAGCCAGAAATCGGTCCTAGGATGTTTGATTCCGGTCCAGGGAAGACATGGCTTGGCAGTCCGGTCTGGACTGTTCCCATGAGGCACAGGGTCAAGACTGATTTGCATACGGCCATGTCTGAACTGGGGTGGCTTGGTGAGCAAAATAACGATGGATTAAACCCAGATCTGTGACTCGGGGTGAATGTTTTGCCATTGCGCAACATTTCGTCCATCATCTTGTGTGTTTTGCTATTCATCCTATGTGGGAAGGGTGTGCCCAGACGTGGGTACCGTGCTCACTACGCCACTGGAGTCAAGCTATCCTGGCTGATGAAGGCTGATAGCCAGAAACCGGACCTAGGATGCTTCATTCTGGTCCAGGGAAGACATGGCTTGGCAGTTCGGTCTGGACTGTTTCCATGAGGCACAGGGTCAAGACTGATTTGCATATGGCCATGTCTGAACTGGGGTGGCTTGGTGAGCAAAATAACGATGGATTAAACCCAGATCTGTGACTAGGGGTGAATGTTTGCCATTGTGCCTGAACACCTGGGGAACACAATGAGAATGTTGGGCTGCAAGAATTTGCGGTCTCCCTGTGGCAGGTAAATGAAAGTGTGTACTGCACAAGAATAAACAAGCATCTGCAATGCAATAGGTCTCGCATTTGCGAGAGTTTGAGCAATTGGCATTGTAAATGACAATGCCTTTGTCATTTAAGTGTTTTGACAACCTGCAAGCGGTGTTTAAACACGCACTTTGCACTTGTAGTCCTTGCTTACGAGAAGCAAGGCTGACAGTAAAAGAGATGCAGTTACTACCAGCCTTGCTTCTCGTAAGCAAAAACTATAAGTACTAAGTGTTTGTTTATGCACCGCTTACAGGTTTTTAAAACACAAAAATAAAAGGCGTTGTTATTTACAATGCCAATTGCTCAAACTCTCGCAAATGCGATACCTATTGCATTGCAAATGCTCATTTATTCTTGTGCAGTACACACTTTGATTACCTGCCACAGGGAGACCGCACATTCTTGCAGTCCAACATTCTCAGTGTGTTCCCCAGGTGTTCAGGGGTAACATATGCAAATTATGTCCCAAACAGGGAGGGACCCATCAACGGTTGAATGGTAGGCCTTCCCCACTGCTCCACTGGGACTAATTAAATGTGACCAGGTGAAATCTGCTGATGCTTCGATATATTTATCAAAAACAACAGTTGATGGACAGAATGCAGAACAATGTCATACGTTCACCCCAGTACAGAGATCTGGGCCCAAATCCATAATTTTGTTGCACATCATGCCATTCCAGTTTGAACCCAGCCATATGCAAATCAGTCTTGACCCTGTGCCCTGTGGGAAAGGTCCGGCCCGAACTGCCAAGTCAGGTCCTCAATGGACTGGAAACAAGCATCCTAGGACCGGTTTCGGGCTTTCAGCCCTCATCAGCCAGGATAGCTTAATTCCAGTGGCATGGAGAGCATGGGACTCACGTCTGAGCATACCCGTCCCACTCGGGGTGACAAATTCAAAAACAACAGTTGATGGACAGAATGCAGAACAATGTCATACATTCACCCCAGTACAGAGATCTGGGCCTAAATCCATCATTGTTTTGCTCACCATGCCATTCCAGTTTGAACCCAGCCATATGCAAATCAGTCTTGGCCCTATGGGAACAGTCCAGCCCGAACTGCCAAGCCAGGTCCTCCCTGGACTGGAAACAAGCATCCTAGGACCAGTTTCAGCCCTCATCAGCCAGGATAGCATGATTTCAGTGGCATGGAGAGCACGGGACTCGCATCTGAGCATACCCGACCCACTCAGGGTGACAAATGCAAAAACAACAGTTGATGGACAGAATGGGGGTGAATGTTTGCATTGTCAGCATTCCGTCCATTAATTGTTTCTTTTACATATGTCACCCTAAGTGGGAAACGTATGCCCAGACCTGGGTCCCGTGCTCACTACACCACTGGATTCAAGCCAGCCTGTCTGAAGAAGGGTGATGCCCTGAAACCGGTCCCAGGATGCTTGTTTCCGGTCCAGGGAGAACCTGGCTTGGCAGTTCGGCTGGACTGTTCCCACAAGGAACAGGGTCAAGACTGATTTGCATATGGCTGGGTCTAAACTGGGGTGGTGTGGTGAGCAAAAGAATGATGGATTAAACACAGATCTCTGTGACTGGGGGTGAATGTTTGCATTGTCCAGCATTCCGTCCATCAATTGTTTCTCTATTGATATATTTAGCAGCACCCGCAGTTTCGGGGCTTTTTGCAGCCACAGCAGCGCCCTAGAGGGGCTGAGGTAGGTCCCTCGTGACAGTTCTAGGAGGACTCCAACACAAATGCTTCACTGAAAAGCCAGTCAGAACTCCTTCCCACCAAACCTTGTTCGTCCTGGCTCGGAGCTAGCTGGAGCCTAACTCTGTTATGGCACAGGTCTGAAGACCGGAGAGGGCCCACAAGCTGCCAATGTGTGCAATGCCGACAGACTCTTCAAGTATGTACATAGGCCTCCAGCTAGCGTTGCATGGTCCATAAACTGTGCAGAGCTGTGGTCTAATGTCACACCCTGATGTTATCCAGATCTCCAGTTTCCAGAAGTGGTCGCCACATACCTACTTTTTGACTACAGGGTGACCTTTGATTAACTTATGAGAACGTCACAGTACCTCAGTATTCCAGATAGATCGGCAACACAATTATCAACTGAACTGGGAGATCATCATCACCGAAGCAGGCTTCAAGGAGGAAGGGAGGCCTATTGTGACCACACCATATGCAAAACAAGGAGGCAAGAATCCAATCTTGTGCAGAAGTGGGAGAACCAGGCCCTGGGGACCGAAAAGAAAGAAGCAATAAACACATGCCCACTGTTAGCATTAACTGTGAAGTAGGCCGCACCACAGGAAGTAGACATTAAGATATTCTGGATGAACCACTTCCGATCCACAGGTGGGCCTCCAGCATCTGACACATTGTCCAAATCAACTTAGGGAGAACCTATAGTGCTCACAGTGTATGGATATGACCAAGAATCCAATATTGGCCATGATGTGGCAAGGAAATGTGCGACCCGGCCATTCCTGCCCCAGGTGAAGCAAGGCATGGTGGGCACTCCCATATCCAACCCTAATGCAGTAGAGCATTGCTATGTCTAGGCTTTCCTGTTTTCAGTTTCTAGTTCTGGTCAATTCTGGTGGGTTTTTTTCAGTGTTTTTAAGTGATTTCAATACCTTAAAAAACAGTGGTTATCAGTGGTTACACATTTTCGCGCCATTAAAAATCTACAGAAGCAGTGTTCTTCCGGTGTTTATGGAACGTTTTGCTTTTATTATTGCTTGCTTTCTGCACTGATAGTGCAAGGTATATAGACAGTGTAAGTATAGGGTATATGAGGTCCAAATAGATTTTTGTAAATTAAACGTATTGTAGTACACTATACAATAATTATTCAGTGAGTCTTTGGTCCTGTGTGCTCGCTCTTTCCTTCCCATGTAAACGTCTGTGAAAAGGCACTCTCAACATTGGCACTTGAGATGGGCAACGCCAAAACAGCCAGCTGTTCTGGATGCTTATGCCCTCCGAGTTATTGAAACTGTCAAAAATGAAGCAGCACGTTTGAAACTATGGAGGAAATTCCCCTTTACGGAAGGGATCTAGAACAGTATCACAGTGAGGTTTCATTGACTTCAAATGCCATTGGGGGAAACATCCTTTACAACGCAACTTTTACCACGCAGTGCCTTTACGACGCAACTTTTACAACGCAAACCATTACAACGCATTGCGCTGGGGGGCGCTCTAGGATAGGGAATAGGTTTAATTTACTATCCAACACCTTCCCTACTATCTACGGGGACTGGAGTTGGAATAGTAAAATGAACTATTCACTATCCAGCGCCCAAAAGCACTATGCGTTGTAAAGGCATGCGTTGTAAAAACAGCGTTGTAAAGGCATGCGCTGTAAAAGCATGCGTTGTTATTGTTATTGTTATTGTTATTTTTGATTTGTAACGCGCCCAATCACCTGCAGGCCTCTAAGCGCTCGGAAATCGATGGTACAAACAACAACTTTAGCAACACAGAGAGGCAACCACTAGCCTAGTTGGCACTCAAGGACCTCCTAAACAGCAGCGTTTTTAACCCCTTTCTAAAGCGTAGGAGGTTCTCTTCCCTGCGCAGCGGTTCAGGTAGTGTGTTCCATAATTGAGGAACCAACACCGAGAAGGCTCTTCCAGCCTTGGTGACCAATTTATACCGAGGGCAGACCAACAGTTGAGAGTCTGAGGATCTGAGAGTTCTCATTGGGCTGTACACCACCACACGGTCTTTAATGTATGCAGGCGCCATGCCATAGATGGCTTTGTGGGCTATACACAAACTTTTGAATTCCACTCGCTTCTTAATAGGGAGCCAGTGGAGGCTCTGTAACAGGGGAGATGCTTTAGTTCGTCTTGGCAATCTAAAAATGAGGCGAGCAGCATCATTCATCACCACCTGTAGCCTGTTTGTCAGGATTTTTGGCAGACCAAGGTAGAGGGCATTTCCATAGTCTATCCTTGAGAGCACGGTGGCTGCGACAATGGAGCGTAACATGGATTGGGAAATGACGGGTACTAGCTTCCGTAGCTGTCGGATGATATTGGTACAGCTACCCACCACTGAAGAGATCTGATTACCCATTGATAGGTCACAGTCTAATTTAATTCCCAGACTCTTCACATTCAGGCTAGGTTTTGGAGCCGGGCCTAGCTCTGCGGGCCAGTAGAGGTCACACCATGGTGAAGTGGCGGATGGAATCACCAGTACCTCAGTCTTATCTGGGTTGATTTTTAAAAGGTTCCCTGTCATCCATTGGACCGTATGTCTCAAGATGTTCTGAGTATGGATTTGAGCGGCACTGGTGTTGTCGACACTCAGCAACAGCTGCGTGTCGTCCGCATAGTTAAATACTGTGCAGCCCATGCGCGCCAAAGAAGCAATCAGAGGCTGCAGATATAGGTTAAATAGAAGTGGGGACAGGGCCGAGCCCTGGGGCACCCCACATTCTAATTTCCCCACTTCAGAGGTTTCTTCCCCAAGTTGTATTCTTTGGGTCCTTCCTGACAAAAAGGATTGCAGCCATCTGAAGGCCCAGCCTTTGATGCCAAAGTCGCTCAATCTTTCCAGCAGCAAAGCATGGCTGACGGTATCGAACGCCGCTGAGAGGTCTAACAAGATCAGGGCGCTCGGTTTTTTACCGTCAGCCAGGCCTCTCAATTCATCCAGCACCGAGAGCATTACCAACTCGGTGCTATGATGTGCTCGAAACCCTGCCTGTCGCTCATGAAGTAGATGGTGAGACTCCAGATACATAGACGGGGATTTTAGTACGTGTTGTTCCAGTACTTTAGAGAGGAAAGGTAGTTGAGAGATCGGCCTGTAGTTTTTTAATACTGTGGGGTCAGCGCATGGCTTTTTCAGCAAAGGTCTCACACACGCTTCTTTGAGTTCTGCTGGTAATTGTCCTGTCTCCAAGGACCTATTTAGTAGGGAGATGACACGTTCCTCCAATAAGGAACGGGCTGCCTGAAAGACTTTAGGTGGACACAGGTCCGCTGGAGATCCAGACTTGATTCTATCCATCAACTGTTGCAAACTCAGAGTATCAATCTCTGGAAACAGTGCAATGGAACAGTCAACGGATTTATAAGGGGCTATGTGTGCAACCATCCCACTTGACATACCACTTTTTATCTCCTGGATAATAATTCTTACTTTCTCCAGAAAGTATCCCTGAAAGGAATTACAGTTTATAGGGGACTTGACACTGTCTGGTTTTTTAGTCAACTCCGACAGGATCTTGAAAGTCTCTTTCTGCACATTGGCTGCCTTGCTTAAGCGGGATTCATAATAATCGGCTTTGGCAAGCGTGATCTGTTTTTTATATGCATTGAGGGAGGTTCGATAGAGGTTCCTGGCTGAATCCAGTTTAGATTTCCTCCAACCTCTTTCCAGGGCTCTGAGTTTCCTTTTATGGTCCCTCAACGATGGCATAAACCAAGGGGCTTCCTTACCAGGTCCTTTTATCAATTTCGTCCTCTTGGGTGCTATCTGGTCGATAGCTAAGGTCAAGCTCCGCGTTAAATCAGCGTATTGCTGGTCCAGACTATAGTCTGAGTTCAAAGGACAGTCCCTAGGTGAGAACGCCTTGGTCAGGGTTCTCAAGTCAACCTCTGCCCATTTACGGGTTATCCTAACTTCTGGTGATGGATTAATTATTTGGCCATTAATACGTATCTCACAGGATACTAGATAGTGATCAGACCAAATACATGGGACTACCTCTTTCAATGTCACATTTGGGTCTGAAGTCTACACCAAGTCGAGGGTAGGCCCTTTGATGTGAGTGGGAACCTTCACAAGTTGTTTAAAGCTTAGCGCTGACATCAAAGTGTCCAAATGGCGCATAGGTAGATCCCAATGGGGATTATCCCAATGCAGTTTAAAGTCTCCTGTGATTAGGATTTTTGTATAACGAGTGCATAGGTCTGATATAATGGGGCCAAATAGGTCCTGGAACGTTGGGGTGGCATTGGGCGGGCGATAGACCACTAGCACCACCCAACATGTGTTATTTACTGTAATACATCCGCCATTGGTGGTGAAGGGACATTTCTAAACATCACTGCATGCCATTTCTGATACATTGTAAAATAAAAGTTCCGGAATTGCTCTTCACCATTGAATGCTTACCAAGCGGCAAGCACTCTAACATGGAACATGTTGCAGTGCCAAAGTCACTATAGGTGTCGCCCAGCCTACTGACCAAGGATCCTCACATTTATTGCCTTTGCATTTTCACTCAGAAAAAATTCTGTAAACGGTTGCCACATGGATAATATAACATTCATAGTCTCTTGGACTGAGAAACATTAGCTAAGGGACACCGTTGGGATGACTATCTTTGATGCGACACAAAGCACAAAATGATAAATATTTGTGTTTTATCTCCTGTGCGTAAAAAAAACAATGTACCAGAATGGACTAAAAAGTCAATAGCATTCCTCATTAACTCTGAAGATTGTTAAGATACTTTCAGCATACCATCTAACAAGTGGCAAGGATCTCTTACAGGGAAGCACTGCAGCTCAGGTATCAATTTTGACAGGTCATTACACAACTTTTTCATATACGTAGCTGAATCACTGCAAATACAAACAATATTACTCCAATCTTTGTTGAACTTGGAAAGAACGTTTTTTGCAGGGCATTCCAAGTGACACTGCGTTTTATGTTTTCAAAAAGTCTGGTGTCACGTTTTAACCACTATCCCAGATACTTGGTGATAGCACTCTTTATACATATACTTGTCACTATACCTTGCATTGAATGGTTAAAGCCTGAGGTGTTGGCGATTCACCTACTATCAATACTGACTCACTAGAAACTGGGGGCTGATGTATTAAGGGTTTTTACCCATTCTCTGTGGGTAAATGTGATGACACATATTAGGAAATATTCTTATGAAACCTGCTATTTTACATATCAGTGAAAGAATGAACCTTAGCCAAAATATCAAAAATGATTTTGATAGTCCCTGATTCTCCACAGTTTGTAAAATAATTAAACAAGACCAAAAACATGCTTCTAAACCCTGCATCTTTAGACCAAAGACCACAAAACTGAAAAAAAAACAAAAGGAAGAAGAAACAATATTTTAGTGGCAATTCTTAACAACAAATAATGTTAGCCCAGACTTTCTTACTGCTAGCTTGTATAACAAAGTTACATTGTAATGGCACCTTCAGGAAGAAAAAAATGTCTCTTACACTTTCTTTTTCCATTCTTTGAATGGCATTTAGTTTGTGGTTGTCCGGGTGTTTTTTCAGTGTTTATTTGTTTTCACTGGTCAGGGCTGTTTCTCTTTCAGTGGTGTTTTATCAGTTATTATAGGTTTAAACCTAAAACCGGACAGCCTAGCTATGTCCAAATCAGATGCACTGAGCGCAGTGGAGCTTGGAATAAAGACATAGGATGTGGTGGGGACATGCCTTTTTCTAGCCCGATTAAGCAGGCCAGCGCTATCTTCATCCTCGACCAAACAAGGCACATAGTGGGGCCTGAGCACTCTTGGTCCCCGATGAAGCAACTCATTGTGGGGGTCCAGTAACTGAGGTGTGGAAATAAATATTGAAAATACATAACAAAACCATAATGTTTTTTAGGCCGGCGGAGGGCAAAACTGAATTTTTCATACTTTTTTGTGATTTGTTGCATAAATGAAAGCTTCGCCTAGAGTGAGTGTTGTCAGAAATACAAATGCAACAGCACAAGCAGACTTTTGCAGGCAGGACCTTGTCTGGGCATGGAATGGCTTTCTAGAAATTGTAATTCAAGGGACATTTTAAAGACTGCTCTTCTGCTCGATAAGCTGCTATCACAGCTCAGTGTGTTTGAGCACCTGCTCCACAGGTCTGTATGCTCATCTGAAAAAAAGTGAAGGCTTCTTTAGTGTTTTATTTAATTCAATTTCTAATTCTCTACCAGTTTTACATACGATGGGTATTAGACCTGTCAGCCCTAGGGTGGTCTTACCCTGGTTTTTTCGCCCTTTGACTTGTTTTTTTCCACCATCTTTTTTGTTGGACCTAGGTCTCTGGGCGCCTTACCACTGCCAATCACGGCTGAGGTGCAGGTGCTCTCTCCCAACAACATGGCTGCCACAGGCCCCTGATACTGCGGAGTGGCCTTTTTAAACACGCACTAGTAGTCAGGAGCAGGCTGGGACATCAGGATACAGTAGCATTGCCATCCCGCCTTTTCTGCCCATAGCCTAGACTGTGGAAGCTCCTGGTACCTTCCATCAAGCGCCGCAAGGAAACACTTACTTGCTGTGAGGACTGCTGGGGGATCAACCAGGTAACAGCGCTGCACCATCCAAGCCCTTCCCTGCCAGAACTGTGCCCCCCTGTGCTGTCCTGCCTAAGCTGTCTTGCCCTGAACTGCTTGCTGTTGGGACTGTCTGCCCACCTAAGCGCTATCCGCTCTAAGTGCTATACCCTCTCTGCACCGTCCTCCTGAGAACGCTGTGCCTTCTAAGCGCTATCACCCCTTTCAGCTACAAGAGACTGCCTTGTGTCTCCAGAGCGCTGTGCCCGGGAAAGCACTGCTGCCCTTCGAAGCATTGTGTCTTCAAAGCACTATTTTGGGGCTGAACTCCCCGCTGCGGGCCCCTGCCCGGTTGCCAAGGAAGTCTGGAAGCCTGCTTAATCACCGCCGCGGCCCGGCGCCCCCTCAGCGAAGTGCCGCTGCTGCCTACGCCCCCCCCCCCGCTGCGGCCCCTGGAACAAGGAGGGGGCCACCGCGGTATCGGAGAGGGCGCGATGGGCCTACGAAGCCAGGGGGCCTGTCATCACTGCCATGGCCCCGGTGCCCCATTTGGATAGACTCCGCTGCTGCCTCCACCCTCACGGCGGCCCCCAGAGCAAGGAGAGGGCAGCCGCAGTCCCGAGGAAGGCTGCGCTGGGCCTAGGGAGCAGCAATCTACCGTCACATGACGGGGGCGTCGGCCGCGTCACAGGCCACGCCCCCATCAGCCATACAGTCATTGGATTAGGCTGCCCTGCCCCCGCAGGCCGCACTGTGATTGGCGGCTGCGGGAGCACCCTAGCCTAGACGCTCCCTGATTGGTCCCTAGCTGGAGAGGACGCCAGAAGGCCCGGGCAGGCTGGGAACACTGGCGAGAGCCCCTGACTGAGAATCCATCGCAAGGGCCCCTCGAAGGGCCAAAGAATAAGGTAATCATCTCCTGGGGAAGGGCGGCGGTCCCAGGAGCGAGCGGGGGCTGCCGTGGAGCCTCGAGTGCACGGAGAGGCAGCCCTGCTACCGCCCCTCCCCACAGGAGACTGCTGTTGGCCCCGGGTTGGCCCGGATTCACCTACAATGTACTAGAGTGAGGGGCAAAAGCTATTACAGCCCAACGCTGGACTGGGCCTGAGACTGCTCAAGTCATACCTGTTTTAGTACCCTGAAGTAGCCTGTGTCCTTTAGACTGTTTTGGTGGGCCTAATTAGTAGGGGCAAGGGGAAAAGGAACTAAGGCCCCTGAACTGGGTGATAGCATGAATTACTGACTGTTGTTGTGCCTGCTATTCCAGTATACCGATGTAGGAAATGTTAATGAAGCCATTCACCGGCTATGCATGATCTCGTTGTGACATTGATGCTCCTGTTGCGTGTTTCCAAAGAACCCATATATACAATAAATGTTTTCATTGATGCTGGTCCCATGAAATGCTGTTTTGCTGAATCTGCTTAGGACAAATGTTGTTGCATATGCCTTTACAACGAAATGTTGACTGACGAATTGATGCTTAGTTGATGATAATGAATTAATTACCTGCAATGAGACAAAGCTAGATAAAAGAATCTTGTTTTAAAACGACTAGCTGGTGTGGTGTCACTCTATTGCGAGTGCTTCCCTGTCTCAGTGCGAGTGTGTGCTGCACTTCTGCTTTACACCTACCTTTCGGGTGCCTTCCCGCTCGCGTCAAGCTGCCACAGTGGAATTGGTGACCCCAGTTCTTACAATGGGGCACTGGAAATATGCCACATTCACACAGCATTTTATGAGTTTTGGAGAGGGAAAAGGCATAAATTCTACAACGTGACCCGACTGTATTCAAAAGGCTTTTACTTGGCACAACTTTCAATCCAGAGTTCTAAATGAAAGAGGGGATGCGGGCATTTCCCATCAGTGCCAGAGGATCGTCAGTGCAATGTAGTGTAAATGGTGGGAACACCAACAGAATCGACCTGGTCCTTGATCTCAAATACTCGCACTGCACTGATGGACACATCTGCACAAGAAATCATCCATTTGAATGATGAAGGGACAATTAACAGAAATGGTGTCAGAAAGTGCACCTGTTTTCCCCCACAGCCACAGAGATTATATACAAGTGCAAGACATTCACAGAAAGTAATTACTGTAAATGCAATGCAATAATTTTTTGGGATTTCGCCAATTTCCGAATGTCAGATTAAGTACAAGCCATGCTACTATTAAAAAAAAGGGCAGCGCCCGCAAATAAAATTAAAGCGCGACTCTTTGAAACTGCACATAAATTTAAAGTGCGGCGCTTGTGAAATCGGCCCCACACTGATTTACATTTGAGCATGTTTAGGTCGAGCAGCAATGGTGAAAAAAGCGCAGAACCTGGTAGGTGCGTGGCTACCAGTAAGGCAGGGGCAATGTTAAAAAAATGCATTATCCCGGATGCTTGAAAAGCTGCCTACAGTAAGAGAAAGTCAATGAAGAAAATAGTACTTACAAGACAAAATAACACATACAGTGTAACACCCAAAGTAAAGGAGCCAGTAGCCATGGGAGGTTAAAAATGAAGAAAAGGCAGTACTAAGGAGGGAAAACAAACTGATTACTGAATCAGAAGCCTGCATTTACAAAAGACAAACACAGAAGCCAATGACAAATATGACCGAGAGTGGGCAGGGCTTCTCGTCCATACTCTACTACAGCAGATGGTCAGAGTAGCGCATGCGCGCTGGCTCAGGCCCAACCTAAAAATACATAGATTGGGCTTTAGATCTACCCGTAGGTGGTTATGTCTCTCACCTCATGCTATTGACTATTTGGTGTATGATTCCAACTTCTAGGATGTGCTTCCATTGTAATGTATGAGGGATTAGTTTCCCTACTTGTTTTCCCTTCATTGGCAAAGCCTGAAAGGCAGGCTCTAATGTTGCCATGTGGTTAGGTTAGGGCCGGAAAAAAACACTGCCATTTTAAATGCTGACATTTTTTAAGTTGCCTTCTCTTTGCTTCACACAGTGGCTTTTGACATACATTCATGTGCATGGCCATGCAGGGTTACATTTTCTGAATCTGCATTGGTTACATTTCCAGTTTGTACGCACAAAATCACGATTCCTTGAACGTTCAGTATAAGGGATGGAGTTCACTGTGCAAATGGTATTTATGTTACTGTCCAAAAAGGGACAATGCTATACAACTAGAATAAACAGTTACATTCTGACAGGGGTTGTGACATGGCAACATGAGTTGTATTGTTATAAATAGACAACACGTTCTTGTTTAGGCAGAGGAACACCCCGCTGACACTGCGAGGTTACCACATGTCGGGAATTCCAGCTTAGCTGTTTCCTGTGTACCAACGCAAGGGATGCCCAGAGCTACACCAAGATGGACAGCCTGATGGCACTTACCCACGGCTAAAGGGTAGGTACTCCATCCTGGCAGAGATTTGGCAGATCACCATCCCTAGGCAAAACTCAGTTAGGGAGCGCTAGGTACGAGTACAACTGTACGCAGTATTACATACCTGCATATGTTCACTGTCTTAGCACAATGGTGGAAATATTCAACCTTTTCTCTGTTCTTGTGATGCTAATTATGGTAATCTTTTTCATTCTGCAAATTATCGCAGCACACAAATTTTACACACGAGCACAACTCTTCAATGAATATTAAAAAGCCTGGCTGGGCATGCATGAGAATCCAAACGAAATGGTTCTAGATCTGTTATCACGATTTCCGTGTGGGATCAAGGGAGTCATGTTCTAAGGTTGCACACACATTTGTTGGCCTTTAGAGGTAGGGGTATGGATGATGCACTGTGGCTAGCAGGCACATAGGCCAACCTTACCAGATGGTAGGCACGGAATCAGTCTGGCACGATTCTGAAGTTTATGTTGTCCAACAAATGCACAGCTTTACTAAGGGAGATACAAGCTGTACGACAATGTGATAAAACAACATTTGTGCTATAACTGCATGGGCAGATATTAGTCAAATAAGGGCCCCATTGCAGATGCAGTTTGACATTGGATGTGCTGGTGATAACAATGGGTGTGGTCAGAAGGAGGGGGCGTGGAGGTGAACTTGCATAATTGGCAGGTGTCATTTGTGTCAAGCATCAGTAGGAGGAGTTGTCTTTGCAGTGTCTGTGGTCTTATTTCTCTTTCATAAAAATGTTTGATAAACTCAGGGCCAGATTTGTCATACTATTGCATTGCCCTTGCGTCCCGCAGATTAACCAAGCAATGCAAAGATACCTCACCAGGCCTTGCGTTGCTTGGTGAAACTGCAGTAACAAAAAGCAGCGCAAATCAATGACTTGCATTAACCTGCCCTGGGAAGGTGTTCCATGGAGGGAGAATGGGTGTTCCCATGCATCCACCTAGGGAAAGCTTCAAAATGTAACGCCTTCCTGGGGTAGGCGCAACAAGGAGGAATATCTTTCTTTTTCTTTTTTGTGCCCTCTTTCTAAGTGTGCTGTATTTTGCATCATACTTAGAAAGAGGAAACTAGCTTCATAGGATTGTTTTTGTACAGGAAGGTTGTAGTTTTGGATAATAAGGTGTTGACACAGGAGACTTGTAGGTAGAGTTTAATTGCTCAGGAGCGACACAGCGATATCAGTAAAGTTCAACAGACAACTGACAACTGTGTGAATTCCACACCTCGCCCCCAGAACTCCCAACACCAGGAGTTCTATTTACTGGTGCCAGTGAGGCACAATTACAGAATACTACATTATCCTCATTTCTACAAACAAAAAGGAAAAAGAGAAAAGGGATGAAAATACAAGAGAAAAAGAAGAGAATGGAAGGAAAAGGAGATGGAGGAAATAACAAAGTAAAAACAAAACATAGCAATGGCGGAGATAAACAAATGAACTATCTGAACCTGGCAGGAATCCTAGATACTCTCAAACTCCGGCGAAGTACAGGCGATAATCTATCATTACAACAATTGTTACCAGTGTCGGTGGTCTCAGGGGTGACAACTTTAACTTTGACAACTTTAGAGACATTCCACCAATGGTTGTTGTTAACCCGCACAGCATTGCCACACACCTTGTCGACAACAAACGGTTCAGAGAATTTACTCCTACCCTTGGTGACATGAACAGGATTCTTAATTCGAACAACATCACCAGCACAGATACCATGAGACACCACCCTCTTTCTTTCATCAAACTGAATCTTCTGCCTAGCCTGTGCCAGGATAACATTCTTCCTTACAAAACCATCGATACCATCTATAACATCCATCTTGACCCATTTGGACATCCAACCAGGGCAAATTTTGGTCGATGGTTTCCTCCCTCTTAAAAGTTCAAATGGGGAAACGCCAGTCGAAGAATGTGCTGTGGTGCGATAGAACCATAGCATAGAGCGAACAGCATTCTCGAGTACACATTTACTGGCAATGGCCCACTGCACACAATTGTTCAACACACGGTTCATCCTCTCGACAAGGCCATTGGCCTGGGGATGATATAAGGAACTCTTCTTGTGAGAGACGCCACATTGTCTGAGGAAACACTCAAATTCAGAGCTAACAAACTGTACCCCATTGTCAGTCATAACATATGAAGGGAAACCCTCTCTAAGAAAAACATCCTTTAGGAAAAGAATGACATTAGCCGAGGAGGGCTCACAGATAAATCGAACTTCTGGCCATTTTGAGTAATAATCAATGACCACGATTGCGAAACGTGAAGAAGAGGGTAAGAGATTAAAAGGACCAACCAGGTCAACTCCAATCTTTTCCCAAGCTCTTTCAGGAAGTTGAATCGGTTCTAAAGGGGGTGTTCTGACTTTATGACTCTTATCAGAAGAGTTGCAAATAATACAGCCATCAATCAACGAGTCCACACACACATCCATTTGAGGCCACCAAAATACATCACGCAACCTTCGTTTGGTAAACGTTTTCCCTAAGTGACCTTCATGCGCACCATCCATAAGCCGTTTCCTCAAGCTCTCTGGAGGAATCAGTCTTCCATATCGCAAAAGGATACCATCCTCCACAGTGAGTTCATCAGCAACCTTGACAAACGTCTGAAACTGTCCTGAGACATACTTCTCCCTGGGCCAGCCTGACTTCAAATAGTCAATAACTCGAGTAAGAACAACATCCTTTGACAACTCTCTTCTCCACTCAGTCTCATTCACAGCACACATCCCCTCTAAATCTAATGCAGCAACAAAACAATCTTCCTCATCGTCTTCCTTCTCAAAATCAGAGTCAGTACCAGAAATGGGAAAACGTGAGAAGTAGTCTGCTCTGACATTCTTCATACCAGGCAAGTAAGTAACATCAAAATCATACTGGAGCAACTTCGTTGACAATCTGGCAATTCTAGGAGTGTGCTCTTTTATCTTCTCACCAGACAAAATTGAGACCAAAGGACTATGATCTGTACGTATAATGAAATGACTACCCCAGAGAAAAGAGTTAAACTTTCTCACTGCCCACCAGCAGGCCAACAACTCTTTCTCGATGACAGAGAAATTCATCTCTGCACCACGCAGAACTCTTGAAGCGTATGCAATGGTGTTGTCGACCTGACGATTTTTTTGAGTAAGCACCGCTCCAAGCCCGAAACCACTTGCATCGACAGTCACAATATATTCCTTATTGGGATCAAAGGCTTTAAGAACACTATCACTGATCAGCTGAGACTTAATCCATCGAAAAATTTCATCACAGTTCTCATTCCACACAAAAGGTACATTTTTTTTAAGCATGTTAGTAAGTGGTTGGATTTTATATGCATAATCCGTGATAAATTGGGAGTAAAATTCGCTCAACCCTATGAAGGATTTCAAACCAGATTTATCTATGGGAGGAGAGGCATCAACAATGGCCTTCACTAATCCAGGACGTGGTTCTACCCCATTGTGCGAGACCACATGCCCCAAAAATTCCATCTTCTCTTTAAGGAAAACACATTTTTCTCTCTTAAGGACAACACCTTTGCTCTGCATGATGTCCAATACTTGATTTAAAGAAACATCATGATCTCCTTTGTTTTGGCCAAAAATTAAGACATCATCTTGGAAAACGATTACACCAGGAGTGTCTTTGAACATTTGACTCATTAACCTCTGGAAAACTGCTGCAGCCGAGGCAAGGCCGAATGGCATTCTACAGTATTGAAAACTGCCAAAAGGTGAAACAAAAGCAGTCAAATGCCTAGAGGACTCACTTAACACCACCTGGTGGTATGCAGACGCTAGGTCCAATTTAGTGAACCATCTAGCACCCCTGGTAAGAGACAACAAGTCAGTGATTTTTGGTAAAGGATGCGAGTCGACCCAGATGTTTTTGTTAAGGCTGCGCAAGTCGACACAGACACGCAAATCACCATTCCTTTTTCTAGCAACGACAAGAGGAGATAACCACAAGGATGACTCGATTGGTTCGATAATTCCTCTTTTACACAAACCAATCAATTCTGCTTCAAGACTCTCCCTGACACTAAAAGGGACACTCCTGACCTTATGCTTAATAGGAATGGCTCCTTCCTTTACTCTAATTTCGTGTTTGAAATCTTTAATCGTTCCAAGCTCTTTACTGAAAACAAAAGGAAATTTGTTTCCTAGACTTACGACATAGTCATCTGACTCAACTACTGCTAAACTTTCTAAACAAAGGTCATCCTCATCCATTCCAACCTGTTCTTTAGCACCCGGCCTTAAAATTAACCGAAATAAACCACCATGAACCAACCTAGAATGTTGAGACCCTTGATAGCTACATAGACTTTTCCAAAAAATTTCCTGCCCCTGAACTGAATTATATGCTCGAAATAACCATGTAAAGCTATTCTGCGCCCCTCAAAGGATACAGGAGCTCTATCGGGAGGTTCAAGCTTTCTTCCAGGCCAAGTTTCATCAAACAATTCTTGTGTGATCATAGTCACCCTTGCACCTGAATCCACTAATAAGGAAATTATTTTATCACCCACACCAAAATTTTCGCAAGGATCAACGCAGTCAGAGGGATCTCCAATAATGACACCATCTTCACGCACAGTTATGACCATGTCTTTGTCGACTCTGGTAGACACGTCAATAGGACTTTGCCCCTCATGAACCACAACAACCATGTCCCTAAGGTCATCTTGGATGGTGTTTATGGGATCTAGACCTTTACTGGTGTTATCAACATTCTGCAACACTCCCTACTCCAGAAGTGTTAACCTGACTCTGATATCTGCTAACAAAGTTCGGATTTCCCTGCCTGGGGTTTTGACATATTTTTGCAAAGTGACCATATTTTCCACAATTGCGACAAGTGGAACTTCTCGCAGGACAAAACTTATTGTTCTTATTATGCGAAGGATTCCCACATCTGTAACAAATGTCACGTCTAGGAAACAAGTTCCTTTCGTAGCGTTGAGAATTGAGAGGATTCTTCTCAAAATGTTGTTGACTGGGACTAGTCCTAATTTCTCTGCTTTCCTTGGCTCTTACAATGGAGACTGTCTCTTCGCTCTTCTTCTCAAGTTCTTTAACTTCTTTCTTTGATAATTCAATACTTTTTGCTGTGCGAATCATTTCTTCCAGAGTAGGATTTCCTAACGTAAGTAATTTCTGTTGGATCGACTTGTCAGTGCATTTACAGATGTACTGATCTCTAATCAATTGTTCTCTGAATCCTTCAAACTCGCATTCTGCACTTAATTGTCTCAGAATGGACACATAAGTTTCCACATCTTCTCCTGGCAGTTGTTCCCTCTTGAAGAACTTGTGTCTAATAACAACGAGGCTTGGTTTTACATCAAATCTCAATTCCAGCTTCATCCTTGTTTCAACATACTCATCGATGTCATCTTCGTTGTTTCTCACTAGAGGTGGTAGATGTTTAAAGATTTCTCTCCCTTCAAAGCCCAATGAATGCAATAAAAGACACTTTTTCCTCTCTGCGCGATATCTTGACGCGCCTATGGCACCCAAATAAGTCTCGAAAGCGTCAAACCACTTCTTCCAGACTATTGGCGGATTCCCTGGTGTTTCCAGAAAAGGAGGTGGAGGGGAAACTGACTGCATGGTGAGTTGAAGGAAAATTAAAGTTGTTAATCTCAAAGATAACTAGTTTTGTGATGTCGCTGTATCAATAGAATGTTCATAAGTGTAGGGACACTTATTGATAATTTAGTGTCAAGCTTAACAATTGTTGGAAATTTTGACTGCAGATGTAGAGAAAAAAAAAACAATGCTTTAAATTACTCGTTTTTTTATAAGTGATTTGAATTCAAGGTCAAAAGCTGCGCTGGGAGATTTCTCTTTCTTTTTCCTCAGCGTATAAATTTTAAGTGTATAATGCACAAAAGTATTGTCTACAGCATGTAGGAATTTGACGCGAGAAGATTTGCCAATCACGTCTCAATTGACTCATTAAAATGGCCGCTGCGTGCGTGATATTACGTTGCCAACCAACATCGTCATTGTTGACTGAGGCATTTCCTTTAAAATGGCCGCCAGGACGTCATTAACGTGACTTTACGCTGCCAATCACACGCTTCATTCAGCGCCAACCACGATCGTTCAACGCCAACCACGACTCTAGCGAGGCATATATCCAGTTCCCAAACGGATGCGCAGTGTTGAAATTAACGCGGAATAATTATGGACACTTATCTGACAGTGTCCGTTCACCTCCGCTTCGTTTCAAACGAGATTCTTCCTCTGGGATTTGGCTCTACGTCTATGGTGTGATTCTTCTTTCTTCTTAGTTGCGACTCGAAGTGACGAGGTGAGTCAGCGGGTTCGTGTTATGCTCCCGAGCCTCGTCGCCAACATTTCCGTAGTGTTGGATAATAAGGTGTTGACACAGGAGACTTGTAGGTAGAGTTTAATTGCTCAGGAGCGACACAGCGACATCAGTAAAGTTCAACAGCCAACTGACAACTGTGAGAATTCCACACCTCGCCCCCAGAACTCCCAACACCAGGATTTCTATTTACTGGTGCCAGTGAGGCACAATTACAGAATACTACAAAGGTGTTCCTTCCTGCAGCAGACAGATAGCAGGAATGCACCATATATTGTGGTAAATATAGCACATTCCCACGCTCTCCCTTTGCGTAAATGATTGATAAACCTGACCCTCAGTTTTCAGTAGTCAATCATTTAGTTATGCTCGTGTGTCTGGTGGGAGGGCTTCCAAATCTTTACACCTTGGTGTTCAAATTCTTCTGGTTAATGAGAGAGATAAATGTGGAGGCCAAGAATCATCGAAACGGAGGAAGAAACAATGTCTGCTGGTCGCCTGACTCCAGAACTTGAGGATGTGTGAAAGAAGATGAAAGAAGATGAAAGAAGATGAAACAGACTAACGGTGATGGGAGACTGCTTGCAATAAGCCTAACCACTGGT
This sequence comes from Lissotriton helveticus, assembly GCF_964261635.1. NCBI lineage: Eukaryota > Metazoa > Chordata > Amphibia > Caudata > Salamandridae > Lissotriton > Lissotriton helveticus. The sequence goes on from NC_136062.1 coordinate 462,769,837, forward strand.
TAGGTAGCACTTCAACGCATCGTTGTTTTGCTCACCATGCCACCTCAGTTTGGACCCAACCATATGCAAATCAGTCTTGACATCCCCATGGGAACAGTCCAACCTGAACTGATGTGTTCAGCTTGTCTTCCAGTTCAAGGATGACCTGGCTTGGCAGTTCGCACCGGACTGCAGCTCCACCTTTCATTTGAAGTGTTTTTAATTTCTTTACACGTTTTGCTGATTTGCACATTGAAAAGGAACTCAATGGAATTTGAAAACGTTGCTGACTTAAAAGGGAGGTGGGTGCAGCTAATGAACACTTTGCGTATTCTGTATTCATCTTGGCCATTTTTTCCTCTTTGGGATGTCTAGAGGTGCTATTTTGGGCTGTGCACTCTCTAGTCTTTTTCCTGGCCACATGTATTTAAGCAGAGGTGCTGTGTGGATGCACAGCGGATGCGTGCAGCGGGCATGCCAATGTAGCACCATTTGACAAAACCGTCTTCACCCGTCAGCGTTCTGGAAGTGGCCAGTGTCTGCTGCTATGCCTGATATCTGCCAAAAAGTTGGTTACACGTTACTTATAATAGCTCTTTTGTGAGGAGTCTAGGGCCTAAGATGGCCTGCGTGCCCCATTTCCCACCTAATACACTAAGGATGATTTTTCTTGCAATCATTGGCATTGGGTCGGTAGTATTATGGAACTCTGTATGCATTTACCATGCATGACTTTACCCCACAGTCAGTACCATGACAGCAACGTCACAACACTTTCCTTTTCCATGCCGGTCCTTACAACGACATGCCTTAGGGGGTGTTGGATTTTGGAATAGTAAATATTACTATTCCAACTCCGGTCTATGTATCAGGAGGGAAGGTGTTGTACTTAAAAGCCAACAGCAGTCCAGCAGCGTGTCCCCTAAAGTCAGTTGTTGTAACGACTTGCGTGGTATAGGAACGCACAGTAACTTCTCAGTCGGGGTACTGACTACAGTGTAAAGGCACATCGTTGCAATGACTGCGTGGTAAAGGAAGTTTCCCCATTGGGTCCCCAACTCTTCAGCTAAGAGTTTGACAGCAGCCAGTAACCAAATAATTGGCCCATTCAGAGTGCATTTCTTGGCTGCCCTATTTTATGTGTGCTCTTTCCAAAAGCATTGAATGCACGTTTTTTACTTTTTAGATGAAGAAAAGCCGTACTTTCAGTGGCATATTCACAAGAAAATATTAGAGTGTGGAGCTGTGCCAAATTTGTCAGTGCCACGCTCTGACATTTTCAAAACGCAGGGATGTGCCGTATTCACAAGAATATGGCGCACCCCTGTGTTGCCTCTGGCGCTGGTGCAAAAAAAGCTGCCTAGCGCCAGTGCAAGCACCCTGCCATCATGTTGCAAGGATGCCTACGCTTGTTTACGTGCGGGAAGGGACAATATTCTGCACTTAATCAAACAATAATGCCGATTTGCATCTTGGATGTGTGCTGCAGAATGCAGCTGCAGCACACTTGGAAAGAGCAAAATACAAGGAGAAATTAATCATTTCTCCTCGTTGGCCCATTCTTTAATGCCTGGTATACCATGGTGTTAGTTTTTGGTGCTGCCTCAGACTTGTAAATCTGGGGTAGCATCGAAAAGCATTGGGTGTTGTTGTGGAACGCCCACAGCAACATCCATTGATGCCCCTTTGCCACACAGGACTGCGGCAGAAAGGGGCATATTTACAAGCTGGCGTTAAGCCATGCAAAGTGGCTTGGCGAAAACCGGAGCGTCAAAAAAGTGACGGTCTGGTGTTGCTGAGGGCTAGTAAATATGCTCCTCTGTTTCTTAAGGAAACATGGTTTTCAGAATTGGGTAATCCGAAGATATCCACAGCTATGCTATTGGATATAAAATCCACAGAAACATTGGATAAAATGAAGAGAGGGGGGTGGCAATTATATAGAAAAGTGAGTTTGAGTGTGAGTCCATGCCTCTCAAGCAATCGGAAGGTGCTGTAGGATTGGACTCCAGCCTCATCCTGTCTCTCCAGCAGTGTATAGTGGGGGTTCTTATCTATAGACCTCCGGATCATACCGGTCCTTTTCTGAGATCACTGATCCATCAGATATGCACAATTTTTAGTTTTAGGGGACTTCAATCTTCATATGGATAAACTGTCAGACTGTGAGTTAGCCTCAATTTTAATTACCATGTTTTACCTTAGCCTTTTTCAACAGGTGTTTAAACTAACTCATCAAACTGGTCACATATGAGACCACATTTTTTCCAATTTGAAGATGGTACCTCTCGATTCTTTACCATTAGTATGGTCTGATCACCAACTAATTAAGTCTAAATGGCAAAAATAAAAAAAAAGATCTAGGGGCACATGTATCAAAATCCGTAATTGCGATTCTCAAATAGCGATTTTTTGAGAATCGCTATTTGAGAATCACAAAACGGGATGTATTTAAAAATTCGCAAATATTTTGCGATTTCTTAGTATTCCTTAATTGCGATTAGCAAATTGCGAAATCGCAATTGAGGAATACCTTCCCATTCATTCCTATTGGCCAGGAGGCCCATGGGAATGAATGGGAAGTCATTCTCAATTTGCAATTAGCAATTTGAGAATCGCAAATTGAGAATAATTTCAAGGGTGTAAGGTTGTCATAAGGACACCCTGATGCACCCCTGAAATGAGCATGTGTGCGCATATGGCGCACATACATGCCCCGAGGGCATGTATGTGCGCCACATGGCACCTTGAAAAATGCCAAAAAGTGCATTTTTGAAAGAAATGTCAAATTACCACCAACTTGAAGTTGGTGGTAATTTGCGATTTCTTAAGGAGAAATTGCACAACTTGGGTGCTTGTTACATAGCATTTAAGGAATCGCAATTTGAGAATCGCAAAATTAGTGATTCCTTAATAATGCGATGTGAGAATGTCTCATACATCGTGTTTTGCGATTTTTTATTCGAATCGGAGCGTTTGCGAATAAAAAATCGTTTAATACATATTAGAAGAAATCCTGAACCATGTCTAGAGGCCTTCATAAAATTTATCCAGCAGACCTGTCTCGATCTTTGAAAGCAAATGCTCCTCCTCTTTCTAGTTCTATAATCGAATTTTGAGCGCATGGACTACTGGATTCTTAACATCATTAACCCTTTCCATGCTGTGCCGATGACGTAACTCTTACGTCCTCTGCACGCCAGCCAGAAATCACTCTGCTGTAAACAGCAGAGGGATTTCCTTTTTAGGTTTCGCCTAGGCATCGCATTGGCTGTCTCGGCGAGAGATGCTGTATACAGTATAGTGGGGGGAAGCTCCGCCCACTGTCCGGCCATATATTTTATTGGCTGTAATTAAAAATCCTGCATTTTCATTGGTTTTGGGTGTTTTGTCCCGCCTCCTGACTGCTATGCCGTCATTTTTCCTCCTCCGAGCACAAGCCAGCACGAGCCAGCAGGCACAGCAGGTGAGCAGCGCGAGCGGGCAACAGTAACATGAAACTGTAAAGACAGACAATTCAAGATTAAAAGCAGATAAGAAATGATACTAAATTAAAATGGGGCTTCTTTGAAGGAGTATGGAATACCTGCATACATGGCCCTTTCATATAGAGTTGACAAATGTCTGTACCTTTCTTTTTCAGTACTGCGTTGGCTGCATCACGTTATTGCTGTGCCGTATTTTGCCTTATTAGTGTATGATTTATTACCTACACACACTTGTGCTAAAATGCTGCATATAACAGAAGCCAACGTGACACCCAGTTGAAGTAATACATCTGAGCTGCAGGGCCATGCAATTGAGAGAACGGAGTATCACAGTGTGCAGTGTAAGGGGAAGTACTACAGCTGTATGTATATACTCTTAAATACATTTTATGTGCCAGTCGCCTTAAAATCAACAGTCTCTGCATAACAGACTGCTCCCCACTACATATGTCAATGTGCAATCCGCATGCAAAAGCAAGGGCCAACGGCAGAGTCATCTGATATGTTATGCCATATGCGCATTATCAAACGAACTGTGCTGAAGTGTACTGCCAAGACCCAGTGATAACATAATCCGCAAAGAAGGCCAGATGTTGCTAATAAACGCTATACTAATGCAATTTACAATAAATACTTGCAGTGCTCGTTCCCAGTTTAAACAACCAGGTGCTCACATCAACATAATCTTACTCCCATTGAGACACGCTCTTACACTGCTAGCATAAAAATGCGACACAGGCAGTTCTATCCCTACTGTCTAGTGGTGCATACTATCTGATTTATACACAGCCCTACGCTGGCTTTCCTTGACATGCGCGTCACAGCAGCCCTCAGCCAGGGACTCTCTCCACTGCACACCAATGGCAATTTGTACTCTGGGCACTATTTTGTCACATACCTTTCTCCTGCCTGCTGTTCCATGCAGGGCATGCTTTCTCCTAATGCTTTTTTTAAACATCTTTATGGCATGGGTGCTGAATGCATTTGCAATACAATAGGTCTTGCATTTACGAGAGTTTAAGCGATTGGCATTGTAAATGACAATGCCTTTTATTTATCTTTTTTTTTAAAAATACTCATAAATAAAAGGCATTGTCATTTACAATGCCAATGGCTTAAACGCTTGTAAATGCAAAACCGATTGCATTGCAAATGCTTGTTTATTTTTTAACCTCAGGGGCATTTTATTTTCAGTGTAGTGATGATCAGCGTGCATGGCGCGCTGACATCATTACATTCATTTATTTTTTTTAATGATTTTTATTTTCATCAAAAAGGGCACATATATAAAACAATAATAAAAAAAAATCAACAGGAGGTTTTAGATTTACACATTAGGCAAAGACACAAGTACAAAAGCAAAAAAAAAGCCAGAATCAAAAAAATTATTACAAAGGGGATACAGAGTTGTTCCATACAAGACTATCAGTATTTAAATTATTCCATCCAAAGTCAGTGGTCTCCATAGTGCTTCTAGTTTGACTAAGGAACGGACCCCCCTTGCCTTATCCAAGGCTGCCTCTAATCCATACGTATCTCTAATGATAAACCAACAATCCTCAGCCGAAGGCGGTAACTTAGAGACCCACACCCGAGCGACGGCCAATCTGGCAGCCGCCATCAGAATTGAAAAAAGATGTACAATTGCCAGGTTATCCTCCTTATAACCCAGTATGATTTTGAGATTAGTGAGTGAGGAATCCAAACCTAATTTGAGCTAATAACCCCTCAACTCTGGGCATTCGATAAACATATGTATCAGATTAGCAGCGTATAATCCAGATTTAGGGCATCTGATTTTATCCCACGTCATGTTACCCTGAGCCCATTTGGCTATTTTTGACGTGGTATAGTACAGCCTACAAGTAATGCGTAGTTACTGAAGTTGCAGACTAACAGAGTGAACCGAGTCCTTGTCCTGGCCTAGAGCCTCTTTAATCACTCTAGGTGTAACACAGATACCCAAAGTTTGACTCTAGGGCTGTGCTAGTTTCTCACTGCCATCTGATCTAAAACTATGTATGTGTTCATCCATTAACCCTAATAAAGACTTAATTTTCCCTCCGTACAGGCAATCCCAGATGCTTGAGTGTCTTATTGCATTTACCTCCAGATTTTGGGCCAAATAGTATCTGATCTGTAAATACTTAAAAAAGAAATGAGCAGGAAGTTTAAAACGTAGACGTAAATTTTCAAATGATTTAATTCCTTTCTCATCATATATATTGCCTAAACAAGTAATTCCATGTTTGGACCAAAGTTCGCCTGAGTGACCGTAAAACACTCCGGGAAACAAAGGATTCCCCCATAGTGGAAATTTTTCATGATATGCTGGTAATTTACCTCTAACAGCCATAGCTTGCCAAATATATACAGTACCTCTAACCGTCTTGAACCTAACACGCTTAAAGTAATTTGGATCTCTAATTCCATACTAGAATGTGTCCCTCTGATTGCCTATAATACTAAAAATTTAATCTGTCTGGTCTAAACCCAGCAGGCTATGGAATCGACCCATAAAGGCAGCCATAGAAATGTATTTTAAAATCTGGAAAACCTCGTTCGCCTTGATCAAATGGTGATTTAAGCAAATCAATTGCCCTACTAGGTTTTTTATAACCCCATATAAAACTACTAAAGATCCCCTCGAGTTTTTTAAAGAATAAATTGGAAACTTTTAAAGGGATAGACCGAAACAAGTATAGAAACTTTGGAAGTATTTTCATTTTTATCAAGTTACATCTACCCAATAACCCTACAGGGAACTTATGCCAAGTTTTGAGCAGTTTAATGGTTTCATTCAGAAGTTGTGTATAGTTTAAATCGATAATCTGATTGACTTTAGCTGTTATCTTTACGACCAAATAAGTAACAGTAGTACGAGCCCTAATAATTAAGTTTTGGGTCCCAAAATTAGTAAGCACTTGTGTCTTGTTAGCATTCAGCTTGTATCCTGAGACATCACCAAATTTCTCTGCTTCTTCCTTGATGCTTATCAGGGCCTCGCCTGGGTTGATTGCGTAGACCGCAATATCATCTGCATATGCCGTGATCTTAAGATTGGAGATCGCAGATTCCAATGGCTTAATGTACTATAATGTGCATATAAATGGCTCTATGATTGGAGCAAACAATAATGGAGACAAGGGACAATCCTGCATGGTCCCACATAAAACTCTAAATGGAATGGACCAAGAACCCATATAGCTTTGCCTGTGGATTACTACATAGAGCCTGCACCCAAGACCGAAACTTTAGTCCAAACCCGCCCTTGACCAGTACAGCCTACAAGAACTCCCAACTGACCCAGTCAAAAGCCTATTCGGCATCTAAGAGAATCATACCGAAGTCAATCTCTTTTTTTTCTCAGCAACATCAAACGCTCCAATAGCCATATTGACATGAGAGGTAGTGTCCCTACTCATGATAAATCCATGCTGTCTCTCAGAAACTAATTGCGGCATTAGCGGGGCCCAGACGGGTCGCTAGCACTTTTGAGAATATCTTGGCATCCGCATTTATGAGAGAAATGGGCCGAAATGATCTGCATTCTGTCGGTGGTTTACCTTTTTTTTTTTAAAAAAACACAATTTGTGTCTTACGGCTGGACTCTGGTACCTGCCCACTAATAGACACTGATTGTATTACCCTACTAATGGGCAAAGGCAAGATTTTTTAAAAAGATTTATAAAATTCTAGGTTTATCGAGTCGTCTCCAGCAGCCTTCCCAATTGGCAATGCTGAAACCACCAACTCCACTTCTTCCACAGATACAGTCATATCTACCATAGAGGCTTCTTCAGCATCTACTGCTGGCAGACAGCTATCTTGGAGATATCGTAATATCTCATCTGGATTTGGTGTCCAAGTAAGTGAATAAAGCTGTTGATAGAACAACAGAAATTGTTTCAGAATAGCTGAAGATTCAGTATGTAAAAGCACATCCGTGCACTTTAGAGCGCTTATCTTTGTTTTAGCCTTCGCCTCTGCTGTCTGATACGCCAGCATCTGCCCTATATGTTCCCCATATTCATATTGTTTTAATCAATATTTATTATAACTAGCCACAATTTTGTCCCCGAGGAACTTCTTCACTAAAGTTCTTGCATCTATTAGCAACAAGAGCTGACTATCTTGAATCCCCTGGACATTCTTTACTGCCTCAACATGCTGTTTCTCAATAGTACGCAGAGCATTCACCCTTATCTCCATTTCCCCTTTGCGTTTTTTATTCTGTAGTAAAATGTATTTTTGCGTGATACCACGAACGTAAGCTTTCATAGTGTCCCAAACAATTAATGGTGATGCTGTCCCTGCATTCTCTTTAAAGAATTCCTCAAGTTGTTGGGAAATACAAATAAGTATTCGCTGTCCATCAGCAAATACCCAGGAAAAGAAAATGGCCTAGCTTCCCTCTTCTCTACTTCAACCTGAAAACATAGAATAATGGGGTTATTGTCTGAAGTAACCCGGGGGCATATTTCCATATCTGATGCTGAAATTAGACTGTCTGATACCCAGGCCATGTCTATCCTAGAGTATGACTTGTGGGGAGCTGAATAAAATGTATAACCCGGTATATTTGGGTATAAATGTCTCCATACATCCTTAACCGACTGAAGCCTTGGCAGTTGAAGTATCGTAGCACGGTTCTTCCGCATTCTAAGGTTACTACAATGCCCAGTAGAGTCTATGCCGTAATCTATGACACAGTTCAAGTCTCCCATAATCAGTCTCTTGCCCTCCCAGTTTAATAATTCTAAATTAAGATGTTCAATAATAGCAGAGGCGTCAGCATTAGGGCCCTATACTGCACAAGCCACAAATTTTCTACCCCTTAATTCAAACTGTTCCAGCGCCCAGCATCCCCATTGATCAGATTGAGTCTTAATCACTCTACAATTGAACCTCTTATCTTTTAATATGGCAACTCCTTTTATAATAATAATAATAATCCACATTTGTAAAGCACGAACAATCACCCGTAAGGGTCTCTAGGCGCTGGGGGCCGTCGGGAAGATTAAGCAAGCAATTGCCCAAAGTCACATGGTGCTGGGCTAATCTGCCGCCGGCCCCGGGGATCGAACCGTGATCCCCAGATTCCGGAGTCAGTCGGATTGGGTAGTACAAATAATAAGATCATATCCTAAGTGTTTCAACATGCCTCGATCTTTATAAGCAAGATGAGTTTCTGTTAAAAAGACCAAATGGGGCTGATACATTCGTAATTCCTCGTGGACTAATTGTCTCTTAGTTGCACTGTTGAGACCAGCTAAATTCCAGGCAATACATTTAACCTGGTTCATAATACTGTTTCTGCCCTTCAAACCAATCCCCTTTTCCACTTTCAAATTCAACTAGAAAAGAGTACATTTTAGTGTCTCTCTTTCTAACACAAAACAAACTAGCTAAAACCTTCTGTTTTCTCTAATCTAACAGTACCCTAATGATGCCCCATTATAACACCTATGCCCCAACCACCCCAAACAAAGCTCCAGCCACTCCCCCCCCCCGTTCCATAGAAGAGGACTCCCCCCATTTACCACCTGCCGCTGACTGGGCAGCCTTTCAGAGTCATCGCCCTAGAGGTCCCCCCCACAGCCTATTCTATATCAACAACATTTAAGATTGCGCCTAAATTATTATTACTGAATAAAGACAAAGAATGAGACAGACCTTAAGAGTGAGTGCCCACCAAAAAAAAGGAAAAAATAAGCAAAAAGGGAAATCTTCATTGGAGAAAGTTAGCTAGCTACCCTGCGAGAGGCTGCAAGCAGACAAAAATAAAAGATTGTAGTTAGATACCACCAATCAAATACCCACAACTAGAATTGATAAAGCTAACACAGCAATTCAGCTTTTGATCCATGACAAAAAAACATTATATTCCCTTGTTCTGTGTCTTCTCCACTGCGTCTGTTTGCCACTTATGCACTGCCCGACCTCTTTTCTTTTCTTCAGTAAAAAAATACATGCGTCCATCTTTTAAGACTTTTAACCCTGCAGGTTCTTGCAGAAAAACTTGAGCACCTAGAGCTTTTATCAGATTTACAAATTGAGGCAGCTTCCAGCGCCTGTCTATTGTAGTCTTGCTTAAATCTGATCTGACAAAAAAGGTAACTGTTTCCTCTGTTACTGGAGAGTTAGGTCGGGTTTTCAATGCGACGGCCTGTCTCAGCAAAAAGTTCCCAAAATAGATCAAAAATGGACACTGGAATTGGCCCCCCTTATTCCTCTGAACTAATGGTACTCTATGGACTCTTTCCAGCTGAGAGTCCCAATCCCAATCTGAGAGATCTGGAAAGGCCTTCTGGAGCAATTGGACCATATAGGCCCTAGGATCTGCCCCTTCTGCACCTTCTGGAACACTAAAAAGCCTAAGATTTTGCCGGCGTTGGCGATTTTCCATATCCTACAGCTTTGTCTGTATGTCTGAGATCTGAGCCTCATGCTTCTGTGCGAGGGTATCTGTAAGTCCAGACAGTTCTTCAGTATCTGCAACTCTCTGTTGTAGCTCCGATATTTCCAGTGTTAGCCCTCCAAGTTTATCTGCCATCTCCTGTAAGGATTGCTGCATTTTATTATTGTCTTCTCGAGCCTGCTTATAATGCTGTTGAGCTTCTTTTCTTTGCTTGTTCAGAGACTGCAGAATTAGGCATAGTGAGGGTGTCGTGGCTTCTTGACCACCCGTAGCTCCTTCTGTTAGTTGACCTCCCGCAGGTGTAGTATGAGGTGTAATATAAGCAGCCTTGGATGTTAAAGGTACAGCTTGCGCCCCCTCTACCCCATATGGGCCCCCGGCTTAAGACTACCCCCTACTACTGACACTGGGTGAGCCTTCATTGGGTTTCTTTCAGTAGGGCTGCTGCCTGAGATCCGTAATGCCATTGACTTAACCCCTCCTTTCGCTTGCACCCATTTTCGTAATGGGCTATTATATGAGATAGCTTTCCCGCGTGGAGATGCCGCACACTGCCCAGCCGATAGCTTTTTTGTTTTATTCTTAGCCTTCCCTTTTCGTCTGACTGGTGCTTTAGCTATGAAAGTAGAAGACTGCGTGGTGGACTCCACTGACTTCTCTATATCCTCATATGAAGCCTGTTCTTCGCGTTCTTCCTCCACAGTATCATCTAAAATATCACAAGTCTTTGTGACCGAAACCATCACCTTGTCTGCTCTCGCCACAACCCCTATATGGTTCATATGTTGATTGACATTCAGTACATTAGAAGGGGACCTGCAGGGCATCTCACCCCCTATTCCTTGTGGAGTTAAAATTAAAGCTGGGAGGACTGCCCCTCCATCCAGATTCTCTTCCCTAATTCTGGTATTGCCATTATTCACAGTCCCGGTTCTTACCGAAACAGGATCTTCTGCAACACTGTTGCAAACTGGTGAAGCTGCGAGCAGGAAATCAGCAATTTTGTTGCCGGTTAACTCCCTCTTATCCAAGCCGTCCAAGCCGCCAGATAGAAGTTTACCGGCTTTCCCCGACTGCAGCAGACGCGAGAGCGGGTTTGCAATAGTCGTGCTGGTTTTCTCCACAATACTTGCACCGTCCAAAGCGTCTGCTTCCCCTGCGGCTGTTTTTCCAGCCCGCGTACTCCGCGCGGCATTTTTAGACATCGTCACATTCAAAGTGAAATTGAAATGAGCAGATTGTCTCATTTCAGTTTCACTGCTTCAGTGCTCCTGGGGCTATCTCAGGTCTGAGCACCAAAACTCAAGGAAGTGGTATCGTTGGAAAGGGGAGAATCTTCCCTTTCATTTGGTACCCTACCCTAGTGGATCCATGCTTGAGGATTGCTGCAGGAGGTGGGCACCCTTTCGCAATGGCTTTAGCTCCCATCTTTATATTCTGGCGACATCCAGTCTTTCTGCCCCTCCCCCCCCCACCACCACCTCCCCAGTGGAGCAGAAAGCCCACTAGGAGCCAATGATTCATTTTTATTTAAATTTTGGGTGGGAACTGCTCTGAATGGGCATTGGATAGCCCCCACCCACAAATAGGTACAGTCTTTCTGCCACCCTTGGGGGGCAGATGGGGCCAATAGCTCCCTAATTTCCCCCCCTAGGGGGATGGGAAAGCCCACAAAGATTAAATGTAAATTTAGGGATCGGGCTGCCCTGACTGGGCATTGTAGTGCTCCACCCACAAATAGGCAGTCTTTCTGCACCCCCGGGGGACAAGAGAGCCCATTAGGAACCAGCTAATACATTTTAATGTACATTTAGGAGTGAGGGCTGCCACAGTCTTTCTGCCCTCTCTGGGGAACAGATGGGGGCAATATCCCCCGATCTCCCCCCTATGTGAGGGCAGAAAGTCCACTAAGCACCAGGTAGTATTTTCTTTAGCCAGACTGGGGGGTGGTGGCCAGAATGGGCCTGTCACTGCCCCACCCCACTTAAAAACAAATGGACAGTCTTTTTTCCCCGATGGGGGCATATGGGGCAATAGCCTCCAATCTTCCCCGCGGGGTAAGAAAGCCCACTAGGAAGCCAGGGACTATTTTTTTGTAGTTCAGGGGTGGGAGGGGGTGTCCAGAATGTGGATGCCATTGTCCCACCTCTAAAAAATTGCAACAGTCTGTCTGCCCTGAAGGCCCACTAGGCACCAGAGATATGTTCATGGGCATATTTATTTTTGTGCACACATGTTGGCAGTTTCTGCCCCCCTTGGGACAGAAACACAGAAAACCACTAGACACTAGTGAACATTTTTGTGTGTGTTTGAACTGGAGTTTGGCTGTTGGTCTCGGTATACTGGTGTTTGGCTGGTTGTAAGTGTACCTGCATTTTGCTGGCGGTGTGTGTAGACTTGCTTAGCTGGCAGTGTGTGTGGGCTAGCACTTGGCTGGTAGTGTGCATGGACTGTTGCTTGGCTAGTGGTCTGTGTTGATGGCATATGTCTGGCTTTGTGCGTGGGTTGACGTTTGGCTTGCGGTGTACGTGCGCGTGGACTGCCATGTGGCTGGTGGTGTGCGTGGATGGCGCTTGGCTGGTGGTGTGCCTGGATGGCACTTGGTTGGCGGTGTGGCTTGCGTGGATCTTTCAGCGTTTTATTACCCAGAATCACCTGCAAACCTTAAATCTAGCTAAAAAGTCACACTTTCCTCACATTTCTGAGTGGCAAAGCTGTGGGATCATTATGCTGACACAAATTTCCCACCACCCAGCATTCCCTTGGTCTCCTGATAATAATGATACCTTACTTGTGTGGGTTCACAAAGCAGAGACCTAAAAATGTATAATACAAAAAACTGAGGGGAGACCAAAATGGGTCCAAAAGGGCTGGTTGTTTTCATAGGTTTTTAGGTTGACTCTTCAACCCCTGGAGACTGGCCTCCCAAGCCGCTGCTACTCACCTGTAAGCAGCGTCTGTCCGATTGCCCCCAGTCTCCATTGATTTGCATTGGATGCCCAATCTTGAATTTGCACCCTGCACCCAGCTGCCCCAGTGCAGTTGGTGGTGCACTATTGGTGCTAAACTGAACCTTTCCCATTTCTGACCTTAACTTCTAAAGACTGGTCTTGTAAGTCGATCCTATCTCTATGTGTGCTGAATGTTTTCTTCCTCCCATAGGTTAACATTGCCAAATCTGAACATTGCTTTAAGTGTCCAGTTTTGAAACTGAAAAGTATCTCTATTGAAAAATGTATTTACCTATGAAGAAGTTCTGTGGTTCTGCAATATAAATATAACCAATTTTTATAAATTAGTCTTGGATTTATTCATTTAGTGTGTGTCATATTTATTGCCACTGTGTGTACAACCAGGTCTGGAATGGCCATAGTGTGCACCGGGCGTTTTCCCAGTGGGCCGTAAGGGTTAGGGCTGGTTTTTGAACCTTGGGGGCAGGTATTGTTACTGGGGGAGCCGTTTTGCAGAAGTCCCGTAACAAAAGTGGCAGCGGAGCTTCTCAGTAGGGGTTCTCAGCTGTGTTAACTTGAGATCGCTGACACATCTCAGTATTCAATAGCAGATAGTCATGTAAAGGCTGCTATATATTTTGTGGTCCGGAGATAGGGTGTTGAGAGAGGCATAGAGCTAACTGGTGGTGTTGCAATATATAGCAACCTTGTCGTAGGACCAAAGTAGGATATGCAGAAAAATTAATAAAAAATTAATTGTGTGATTATGATCCAAAATATTAGATTCGGTTAGGAAATATTTTGTATTAGAAATTTGTTAAGGTTAGCCCTTTGATACCTGTCTACATTGATTGTAATCTAATGTCAATAGTTTTTTCTCCATATTGATTGTGTAAATATTGTTTATTTAAATTTTAATTTGTTTTCATGTTTTAATAAATACAGCCGGGGGTCGTGAGAACCCCCGCCTTCCAAAGAAACTCCTCTCATGTCCAATTTCTAATAATTGGTGGGGGTGCACAAGACAGGGGAGGAAGATGGTCGGTAGTCCGTGACCATACGGAAAGGGGGCCCGCTCGCCCCCCCGCACGTAAGGCGGGGCGCTGGCCCCCCTTCCCCTTGACCTCGATCAGTGGTGGGGCATGTCCCCGCCGCGTCTTGATGACGCAGCGGGCGCGCCCCACCACTAATTGGTGCCGGCTCCTGAGCTGACCCGGAAGCAATAGAATTGCTTCCGGGTCGAAGGGGGGGAACCAAGGGGCGGACCAGTTGCGACTGGTCTACCCCGAAGGGGTTAAAAGGCCGGGGGAGCGCGGGAGGCGTCCTCTTGTTGTCGTGCTCCCCAGGCCTGCCCTTTGCCCCCCAGCCTCCGCGAAGCTGCCAACATTTTTCCCCACACACCATCCCCTGAAGCAGATTCTGGTGCTTGCATGATAACGTTGTTGTATCGTTTTATGCTCGTTTTTTCACAGTAACTGTTCTGGCGTGAATTTTTTCCTAGGCCATTTTTCCCTGTTTACAGGTCAATCAATTGTCGTATTTATTGATATTCCCTGGTCAGGCGGTAAGGTCATGATCAGTCAATTTAAGGTCGTTAGGGGGCGGCGCCATTCTTGAATGGGGTTGCCCAGGGGGAGAGACAAGTGGTCTTTCCTAGAACTCCAGGGGCGGTACATCCGCTTGGTTGGATGGGTGCGGGGGTGGGGGGAGTCATGCTTTCTTTGGGCTGGTTGGCCACCCCGCACGTGCACTATGATGTCATTAAACGGCGCAGAGTGTAAGGGCCCCCTTTTGGTTAATGGAGTTCAAGGAGCGTACGGGGATAACCGGGAGGGGGGAAGTACCCTCTCGGTAAACAGGCCCTCTGCGCATGCGCACTCATACGTGAGGGCGTAGCTGGCTGATAAGTATCTGACACCGGTTAGCGACCTTGCCGTAGACCCAAAGTAGGATATGCAGAAACATTAATAAAAAATTAATTGTGTGATTATGATCCAAAATATTTGATTCGGTTAGGAAATATTTTGTATTAGAAATTTGTTAAGGTTAGCCCTTTGATACCTTTCTACATTGATTGCAATCTGATGTCAGTAGTTTTTTCTGCATATTGATTGTGTAAATATTGTTTATTTAAAAAAAAATGTATTTGCTTTCATGTTTTAATAAATACGGCCGGGGCGGAGGAAAGAGCTCCCTGTAAAGGCTCACGGGAGTGGAGAAGATGTGGCACAGTAGCCTGAGCAGCTGATTCAAGAGCTGAGGCTCACGATGCGAGTCTCACTAGCGCAACATTCGCAACATACTGTGATTGGGAAATTGGCAGATTAGAATACGTACTGAACATGTCCTGGTGTGGTAGCATACAGGTACAGTAGTGTAAATCTAGAGAGGGTTATTCATCGCCCAGAAACTATGTAATCAAAAATTTTGTAAAAAGACTGCCTGGCTCTGAAATGTCTGCTGCACAGGACAGAACAGCCACACTAACAATGACAATATCTGGGATGTAGTTCATATCAAGCGGAGAACGGTGAAAAAACTATAAATGGGCTATTGACTCAAGAGCTGAGAATTCCTATTTGAGTCTCCACCGCGCAACATCCTGTGATTCTGGGCAAATCAATTCATCTCGCCGGGTGATAAATTGGGCTATATAAAGCTGCTAATTTAATTAAGAGTATCACGCGAGCCTAAAAATGAGAAAGTGGCAAAACTCTTTGAAAAAATAGTTCCACCACAGCGGATGTTAACAGTGTTTTGGCTATGGGAAACTGATAAGAGAAGCAGACCAGGAACAAGAATTGGTAAATGCAGGAAAATATGTGAAAGCCAATAGAAATGGAGCAAAAGGAAGTGGCAAGTGCAGGTGCCAATAAAAAGCCAGGAAAGCAGAGGGAAAGGAAGAAAGTCCCTTTTAAGATTTTTATAAAAAAGAATATATTTCACAAACACAGTGCAAGAACTGTGCAGGGAAAACCTAAAAAGGGCCTGGGGCGTCACGGGGCATACACTACCATAATAAATAACGCGTGGGGCACACCTTGAAGGGCAAGTGCTGCTGGGCGGTCGTTCATGCCGGATTTAGACCTTATTGGCACGTGTTGGCCCAATACACCCCACTACAGAGGCTAGTTTCTTTATGACCAGTGGTAGGCAGTAGAAGTGTGTGGAATGGCTGGACAGGGGGGAGCGTATACAGGCGACCCACCACGGCCGATGGACAAATTTCTCCTGGCTCACCAGTGACCTTTGTCTGCACAGGGCCTCCGGGGAGGAGTTGGGGTACTCGTTACTTGTTTGTTGTTTCCTGCTGGACACAGTCTAATGTTTTACCAGCCACTCCCTAGAGGGCGGCCACACTCCCACCTCACGCCCATCCAACACAGGCGGAACAAGTGACGAGGGCCTGCTAATGGAATGGCCCGAGTGCACGTGCTCCTGACCAGTTAACTAAGCAAACTCAATGTGTCTGCTTCACTTATTTTATTAGCATGTGTGCCTGGGGCCCACAACACAACAATGGCGTTGAGTGGGTCAATTCCTGCATCTGTCTGTTACTTTTCTGTTCATTATGGAGGAGAGTATAGCCCACAGCTTGGGCACCCCCTGTACCTGCTGCCAGCTGCCGAGAGCTGTGAAAGGGTCAAAAGCAATGCAACCAGCTCCAGGTGACTTGACGCTACCAACCCAGACCACCAGAAGCAGATCTTCCCTCCTGCACCTGCAACGCCAGCGAGGGGTGAGAAGACTGCATCCACCCTCCGGTAACCCAAGTGCCCACAGGTGAGAGGAGCGTAGATCTCTGCCCATTGGTTCCCCAGAGGCAAGGGAAGAGTATATCAGCCCGCGCTGTGTCCTCTGTGAGTACCACTTCCCCTACATTGACAAGGAGAGTGCCTGCATGATAAGGCATGGCCTACAGCACTGGAGAGACCACCGCAGCCGTTCTACAGAGTATATAGTTGCAAGGTTTATATGGGAATGATGCTGTGCTCACATTTTTAACAAAAGTGAACACTCTCTCTGACATATCAAGACAGCTAACATTCCACTGCCCTCCCCCACCCCCTTCCCAATCACCATCCCATCCCTGATTAAAACTAAAGGAAAAGAAAAAAGAAAAATTAAGAGACAATATTCAAAAACATTGGAGAAGTGTAGGGTCTGTGGAGCAACTCAACGCAATGCAACAGAGAATCAGAACTGGAAGAGATGTATTGCCCTTGTGGTCGGGGACAGGCCACCAAAGGTAGGCCCCGTGAGAAGTAGGCTATTAGTGGGCCCCAGCAGTATTCAAAGTTTTTTAAATTGTCCCTAAACATATATGACATTCTCTCCATTGTAAGTGCCCCCTATCTGTGGACGTGCCTTTGCATCATAGCTGGAGCCTCACATTTCTTCCATGCAGCTGCAATTGCAAGTTTGGCCACTCCAAGGCAGATCCACCATATACCACTATCACCTTTAGTTTGATACTGCAGACCTTTGTGTTGCAGGCCCAATGGGGCAAATTCAGGAGTCTCGGGGATCGGGTAACCTCGTATGTCTTTGATTTGTGCCAACATTTCTGGATCGTCGGGCAGTCCCACCAGATATGACCGAAGTCACCCAGAAGCCCACACCCCATCCAGCACAAATCGGAGGTGTTAGGATATATTTTTTTCAACCTCGGTACAGGTACCAGTCATAAAGTATTTTATAGTGCTCTTCCCTCATTTCCATGGAGTTGTTGCATTTGGCAATATCTCTGGAGAGTCTCTTACATTGACCCTCGTTGATTTCGTTCCCCAGGTGTGTTCCCAGAAGCCCATGTGACATGGTCGTGGGCAGTGTAGAGTGCCCAGCAGTAAAGCATGTAAGAAAGACATCACCCCTTTTGAGGAGCCTGCTCTCAGAACAAACTGTTCTATGGTTGTACGTTCTCTGGTTTTTGCGGCCCTAACTTCAAGGTCTAGGGGCATATGTATCAAATACAATTATTGCGATACTCAAATAGCGATTTTCAGAGAATCGCTATTTGAGAATCGCAAAATGGGATGTAATAAAAAATCTTGCAAATATGTTCAATTTCCTTGGCATTCCCCAATTGCGATTAGCAAATTGCGAATCTCAATTTAGAAATACCTTCCCATTCATTCCTATGTGCCAGGAGGCCCATAAGAATGAATGGGAAGATATTCTCAATTTTCAATTCCCAATTAGAGAATCGCAAATTGAGAATGCAATTTCAAAGGTGACAGGGCATCAAAAGGACACCCTGTGGCACCCCTGAAATATATATGTGTACACATGTGACACACGTACATGCCCCAAGGGCATGTATGTGTGCCACATGGCACTTTAAAAAATGCAAAAATTGAGTTTTTCAAAGAAATCGCTAATTACCACCAACTTGAAGTTGGTGGTAATTTGCGATTTCTTTAGGCCAAATCGCACTTTTTCTGTCCTTCATACATTGCATTTAAGAAATCGCACTATGCAATTTCTTAAGTGCAATTGCAAAATAGAGAATCACAAATTGTGCGATTCTCTAATTTGCGATGCCCTTTTGGGATGATACATCCCAAAAGGCCTTTTCCCGTTCGCAAAGGGGCCGATTCTGAGAATCGGCCCGTTTTCGAACGGGAAAAGGGCTTGATACAAACGCCCCGTAATGCCCAGTGCTTCAGCTGGAGCTAATGGAAGTGTTCATTGCTGGGAGTTGAAAGTCCCTCTGACAGTTCTCAAAGGTTAATATATCTTTGTTGTGAAAAAGATCTGACAGAGTTAAACAACCACCCTCCCCCAAGCATTGAATGGCACTGGGTTCTTAGCTGGGTGGAACGCTGGGTTAAAATGTATTTTTTTTTGCAAAGATGGGAGGAAGTCCTGGTCTAAGTGTATGGGTAAAGTATGGAATAAATATTACAATTTCGGGAGTACTGTCATTTTGACTACATGTATACAGCACATGCTTGATATATGCAGTGGTGCCCATCTGTTTTAGTCAGTTTTTAATTGTTGCAGGAGGGGGGTCAATTTTCATGGAACAAGCCTTCCAGATTGGGAGTGATCTTTATCCCTAAGTAAGTGAGATTGCGTTTTGCTCAAATGGTGTCATAATCGGGGTTAATGGAAAAATTATAGATTTATTCCAATTTACATTTAGCCCGGAGACCCCTCCAAATCTTGTTACCTCAAGTATTATCGGTGCCAAGTTTTCAGATAGCTCCCTAACATACAGCAGCATACCATCTGTGTGTGCTGATGTTACAAGATTGTATCTTGGGAAGTGTAACCCCCCATGCACATGGTATTCTCTGAGGATGCACGCCAGTGGCTCTTCCACAATGGCATACAATAGCAGGGACAGAGGGCAGCCCTGCCTGGTGCCTGGAGATATTCTAAAGGGAGATGTGATAACATCCCCCACACGTACCCTAACCACTGGCTGATTGTACAGTACCAATAGCATTCTGAGGAAAATGTCACCCACACCCAGCTTCCTCAGTACTGCCATCATGAATGGCCATTCGACCGAATCAAACACTTTTTCTGTGTCTAAGAAAACCGCAGCTGCCTTAACTGCGTTGTATATCCCCGAACACAGTCTTTAGATTGTATGTTAACGTGGGGCCTGGCACAAAGCCAGCCTGTTCAGGGCATACTAAAATTGGGAGTCGTGGCCCAAGTCTATTAGCTAGTATTTTGGTGAATATTTTTGTATCCACATTAAGGAGCGAGAGCGGCCTATAGGACGAGCAATTGTTTGGGTTTTTCCAGGTTAGAGCAGCAGTATGATTAAGGCCTCCCTCATAGTGTTTGCATAATGCCCATTTCACCAATTTCTTCAAACAGTGTGCTCAGATGAGGGACCAATAATTCTGTATAGGCCTTATAAAAGGATGCTGTGAGTCCATCTTGACCTGGGGCACTTCCCTTTCGCATGCAATTCAAAGCCATCTGGATCTCAGTGGAGTCCAGAGGCCTCATAAAATATTCTGTATGCTTGTTGGTGAGCCAGGGTAGTTGTATGTGCTCTAAGTAATCTAATTTGGTTTCGTTATCGGCCACTATCTTGGAACTATATAAATCCATATAATACCTGCTGAACCTGTTAGCGATTTCAATAGGGTCACGTAATGGGCCCCCGTTCTTCCCTAGTAACTGTGTCATGACACAGAATTCTATTTGGTGATGGGCCAGAGCCGCCAGAACCGAACCCGGTCTGTCCCCCTCGCCATATGTTTTTACTAGTGCCTATTTTCCCATATATTTTAATTTGTTGTCCGCTTCTTCATGATAATCATCCAGGGTTTTCTTCACTGCCTCAAGTACCTGTGGGTCTTTCCTGTTGAGTGCTTTCTTTTCCAGTCTACCCAGTTGGCCTTAAAGGAATGAAACTCTGCCCTTAATGGAGCGCAGGACACCCAAATGCCTATTTCTAGCTACCCTTTGATGTATTCTTTAAATGTCTCCCAATCTGTGGAAAGATGTTCAACCGAGCCTATATTAATGTCGAAGAAGTCTATAATTGCTGCAGCCAGATCGGCTTTGAACGGCATGTCTAGTAGTGAGTACGGGGGGAATCCCCATGCAAAAGTGGAAGTGGAGCGCGGTGGGATCTCCACCTCTAATATTATCGGGGAATGATCGGAGAGTGAGCGCGGCAGCACAATGCACTCGCGAACGCGAGGCAGCAGCGATCTAGAGATTAGCCAATCATCTATTCTGTCTGTATGTCATGAGGTGCTGAATAGTGTGTGAACACCTCCACCCCAGGGGACCTGGCTGTCAAGACATCAATCAAGTCCAACTTTAGGGGCGTGGATTGCCCGGTTCGAAGATGGCTGCAGCCTGAGTGGGCTCCAACAGCCACCCGCATTATTCTACACCAATTCGCGCCATTGAGGCTACTGATGGCTTAATCCTTTTGGCAGTGGTTGATCTATCGCCAGTGAAGAATCGACCGAGGTTTGGGGTCGCTAGGTACCCCACAGCCGGAGTTCTGACGAGAGCATCATTAGGCCTGCCCGAGCTGTGCTGCGGGTATTTGCAATGATCTGCTGTGCTGTGTTGCACTCGCGGCCACTGGAGTTTATCTGCGGTCTGGCAGGCTACTTGAGCTGAATTCTCTCCAGTTGGTGGCCAATTCTGAACCCTGTGCTGCGGTGCCAATGACTGTAGGGACCACTATTTGCTCCAGTGCCTGTGGCCCGGGGCTTGCTGGTCTGGGTGGAAGTGCTGGGCTTGGCGGCGATTGGAGGCACAGTGCCCCGGCGACCCACTGCACCGACTGCGGTTGCCCAGGTGAATCCAGCATTCCCGATGCCTTGCCCGGTGCCCCCTGAGACATTGCCGCCTTGCCTGTGGTGTAGGAGGTCAGGTGCTTGGCAGTGGCCAGGGGCGCGCTGCCCTTGCTGCCTGACCCTCGGGTTATCCAATTCAGGATGCGGATGCCGGGATTGCCGAGGCCCAGCTTGCGCCCATCCTGGATATTCTCTGCTTTTCTTCAGCGAATCAGGGGAAGCGGTTTGCGGGGTACCGGAGCGCGGACCTCCTGTTGATTTTTTGTTCTCCCGCTTGGTCTGACGATAGCCTTCTATAAAGCATAAATGGATAAATTACTTCCGCACTTGGTCAATCTTTTTGGAGAGATTGCAAAAGCTGGGACAATGCCCCCATCTGTGTGTGAATCCATTATAGTCACTCTGCTCAAGCCTGGGAAGCCTCCAGAAGAATGCTCTTCCTATAGGCCGCTCTCATTAATGAACATAGAAACAAAATTTGTTTGCAAAAGTACTAGCGAATAGACTAGCCCCGTTGCTGCCAAAAGTGGTTGCTCCAGAACAAACTGGGTTTGTGCTGGGGAGCTCATTATCTAGCAATCTTCGAACACTGTTTGGCACTGTAGCGCTCATTAAACCTCGATTCAGGGCTGCTGCCCTGTTTATTGATATAGAAAAAGCGTTTGACTCGGTTGAATGGAGGTTCTTGTACGATGTCCTGTGCCAAATGGGAGTTGGGGATATATTTTTGCATTTATTAGAGGTCCTTTACACAAACCCGACCCCTAAAACTAAGCTCAACTGCGCCACCTCACATGCAATAGTAATCACTAGGGGCACGAGGCAGGGATGCCACTTAGCCCCTATTTTATATGCACTAGTGGCGGAACCATTAATGTACGCGATGCGCGAATATCACGCATATCGCGGTATCCAGTCCTCAAGTTACAATCTCACTATTGCTGCATACGCGGACGACACCTTACTTTATATCCAGAATCCAGAACAGAATCTACTCCCCATGTTACAAGAGGTAGAGCCTTTTAGTCAGCATTCAGGGCTCCACATCAATTGGCATGAATCTCTTATTTTCCCACTGACCTCAGTCACTGCCCCGGTGCAGACTCCGGTGGCGTGGACTACGGACCCGGTGAGGTACCTGGACATTAAAATCCATACAGATGCTGAATTGATTTTTTTCAGAAAATTATGGGCGTGTGGTTCAGAAACTATGAGTTGCAGTTGACAAATGGATAAAATTACCTCTTTCACTAGTTGGTCGAAGAGCACTCATCAAAATGATAGTGCTTCTCGCTTCTTATTTTTCTTTGTCAATATCCCAGTCACTTTACCCCGGTCTTTCTTTTCTACATTACGAAAATCGCTGAGTCGTCTGGTCTGGGCCTGGAAACAGCCCAGGGTTAAATGGGATGTCCTAACGAAACCTTACTCAGAGGGTGGGCTAAATGCCACAGATATGGAGCTGTATTACAGAGCAGCGCAAAGCTTACATGCTCATGTTTGAAGACATAGGACCTCATTTATGAAAAGTGACGCATTCCTACGTGAAAACAGCGATGCGTCACATTTTTTCATTTTGCATGCGTCAGTCTTACGCCTCCTGTGAGGCAGGCGTAAGAAATTGACGCATTTGCGTCCTAGAAGTGGCGCAGTGAAATCTTATAGATTTCACTGCGTCACTTCTATGACCCTTTCTTGCGTCAGAACGCCCCCCCTACATACATTATACCTGGCGCAGGTATGATGTAGTGCAGGGGTTTACAAAGTGACGCATCTACCTAGACGCGTCACTTTGTAAATATGGTGCAACAAGGCACATTTTTTACGCTGCTGGTGCGTCACAAAAAGTGACACCCCGGCGGTGTAAAAGTGACACACGGCCTCATAAATGAGGCCCATGGTCCTCAGAACTTACCACACCTCCTTATCGAGCACAATATTGCCCATTCTACTGACAGGGGCTGCAAGGATAACTCCACGCATGATAGACCCCGTTAATTGCACCGGACATCAGCTCTCTAACATAGCCCGAAAGCATAATTTGCAATTAGTTTTTTCTCAGAAACTACCGATAAAATGTTGTGATTGGTTGCCACATAAAGGGGACTAAGCTCTACTTTTATTTAAAAACATCTTTATTTAGATATAAAACAAATAACTTTAAAAGAGAGTTTCCAGTTCATATTATTTACAAATACTAAAAACAATGCAAACACAGCGAGAATCTAAGCTCTGCTGAACACCTAGCGAAGTTGCAAATTCACTGCATGGGTGATCTTTTCATGGAGGGGGTCACTAAAACATGCGAACAGGTATCAGCGAATGCGGCGGGAACGACAGCGCTAGATACATTTTCATATTAAAGATTTCGTGCTTCACTGCGTGTACTATTAGGCTCAGACATGTGCGAACCAGAGGGGATGCCAACCCTTACACACCTATTGCAAACACTTACCACGCAACAAGGAACAGCTACTCTATATTTCCTATTTCGAGATCACTATGGAGAGAATAAACAAAAATTTCAACTAGACTGTGAGGAGGAACTTGGCATAGTTATCACTGAGGCGCATTGGTTGGTGTTTCGCTACTGTTAAGACCATCTTGTTAAATGGAAGACATCGTCTAACACACTTTAAATTTATTCATAGAACGTATTAAACCCCGGCGAGGCTGTTCAGATATGGGTTGGGAGAGAATAACTCCTGCATTAGATGCTCGGCGAAAAATGCACATTTCACACATTTAGCCTGGAAATGCCCTGGGGTCTGTACTTTCTGGAGTGAGGTCTTTAGTGCTCCTGCCAAAATGTTGGGCTGTGAGTTTACGGAGAGAAAACAAAAGACACACATTTGACACTCAATTGATGGACAGAATGCAGAACTAATCAAAACATTCACCTCCAGTCAAGAGGTCTGTGTTAAATCCTTAATTCTTTTGCTCAGCATGCCACCCCAGTTTAGACGTGGCCATATGCAAATCAGTCTTGACCTTGCCTCAGGGGAACAGTCCAGCCCAACTGCCAAGCCAGGTCCTCCATGGACCAGAAACAAGCATCCTAGGACCGACTTTGGGGTAACAACCCTCATCAGGCAGGCTAGCTTGAATCCAGTGGCAAAGTCAGCAAGGAACCCACGTCTGGGCATACCCTGCCAACTTAGGGCAAATAAAGCAAACACAAAGAGATTATGGACAGAGTGCTGAAACGTTTCGAACACTGACCCCCAGTCACAGATCTGGGTTGAATCTATCATCGTCTTCAGCTCATTTCACCACCCCAGTTCAGACACAGCTATATGCAAATCAGTCTTGGCTCTGTGACTCATGGGAACATTCCAACCCCTACTGCCAAGCCATGTCTTCCCTGGACCGGAAACCAGCATCCTGGGACCAGTTTTGGAGTAACACCCCTCATCAGCCAGGCAAGATTGATTCCAGTGGCACAGTGAGCCCAGGACCCACGTCTGGGCATACCTGGCACACACAGGGTGAGAAAGCAATAGACACACAATTGATGGACGGAATGCAGAACAAATCAAAACATTCACCTACAGTCAAGAGATCTGGGTTAAATCCATAATTCTTTTGAGTTATCGGAGACACCACTGGCCGCCTTGTTCGTGTTTGATAAGCAAATTCTGAAGGGAGTGCATACATTAGCATCCCTTGGTCTCCTCTTGGCTAAAAGGAGGGTGGCCATGCGATGGATGAGAGGTCTGTTGCCCACTACTGTGGAATGGGAAAACGACTTAGCATATTGCTCAACCCAATTTGATAACTATAATGTACTGATGCCAGTGAGATGCGCGCCTAAGGATATATGGGGTCCCTACCGCCAACATTTATTGAATATTGCAGCAGATATAGTGCCGCAGGATGAGTCTGATCGTACTGGGGTGGGCTGAAAGAAACGCATCAGCTAGGGGCTTTTGGGCGACAGCAGTTCCCTCCTTATGCAGGTTGCTCACTCATTGCACAGCCATTGCCTACAGATAGTAGGAAAGTTAATGTTCCTACAGACCACTACTTTACTTCATTGCGTTGTCATTGTGTGTTTAGAATCTTGGAGTTGGCATATTGATACACTGATTGCTGTTTTGATGTCTTCAACATTGTGAAGTGTATAACGTACTAATTGCTGAAATGTATGTTTTAAGTGATGTTTGCTTCCATGAGTTTGCTCCCCCTATCGCTGCCTGTGTCTGCCTGTCCCCGTTTTTTACTTGCTGCCTTCGTTTTATTTTTCTTGCTGCCTCTCCTTAATTTGTGCCTCTGTTGTCCTGCTCTTGTTTTTGCCCCATTCTGCTGCCTTTTTGCCCCCTCTTGCCTTCTGTATCCCCGTAATCTCCCATCGCTGCTTCCCTGCGGCCCCGCCTCGGCTCGCCTACTCGCAGCCCCGCTCCTGCCTACCAGCAGCTCCTCCCTTCCACCTCTCCATATATGGCGGCCACGCACAGCGGGCGCACCTAAGGCAAGCCGGTCTGCACCTATCCGCGCTTGGACCGCGCCCAGCGCCGGAACCCCTGGCCCCTGCAAACGCCATGATGCCCTTCTCCACTACAACTCCAACACCCTCCACGCACTCAACGCCGGACGATCACGCACCTGCTACCTGGCAGCCCTGAAGTGCACTGAAGGACCCTTCTCCTGCCGGAACTGCAACTTCACCAGCATCCAGCCCACCAAACCACCAACCATAGAACCCATCTACCTCAAATGCTTCCTTCTCAACACCCGCTCCGCCCACAAACACGCCGTTGAACTCTGGGACCTACTCGACTACAACACCCCAGATGTCCCCTTCCTGATGGAGACCTGGCTGAACCCCTCCTAGGCACCCGACATCGCCAAAGACATCCCGGAAGGCTATAAGATCACCTGAAAGGACCGCAACAACGGAATAGGAGGAGGAATCGCTATCGTCCATAGGAACACCCTCAAAATCTCAACAAACACAGACAACACCCTCAGCACCACCTAACACCTGCGCTTCCATATCCACCCCGGCCCCAACACCACGCTCAGAGGAACCCTCGTCTACCGACCCCCAGGACCCCTACCACAGTTCAGCGACTCCATCGCCGACTTCAGCATCACACACACCCATGCCTCCACGGACTGCATCCTCCTCGAGAACAACAACAACGACAACTCTTCCACCTTGATCGACAACCTTGCCAACCTCGGACTCCGTCAACTCGTCACAACCCCCACACGCTTGACACCATCTTCTCTGCAAGCTCCCAGGTCTACTTCAACCACACCACCGAACTCCACTGGACCAACCACCAGTGCATCCACTTCACCTTCCGGAAACCCACCGCGCACCACCGCACCCAACAGATGTCTCGCCGCTGCTGGAGCAAAGTCACTGAAAACCAGCTATCCACCTCCCTTGCCCGGAGCCCTCCCTCTGAACCGACCGACCCCGACGTCGCCGCCCGCAACCTCAGACAATGGATCAACGACTGCGCCAACACACTCGCACTGCTCAAAAAGCCCTCCAACAGCCACAACAGCAAGAAAGCCAGCTGGTTCACTGAGGACCTCCAGGCCTCCAAACAAACATGCCGAAAGCTAGAGAAGAACTGGAGCCGTGAACGTACACCAGAAAGCTACGCAGCCCACAAGAACGCCACCCGCAGACACCACCACCTCATCAGATCCGCCAAAAGGGCCTCCTTCAAAGACCGCAAAGACAACAACGCACACAAGAGCAAAGAGCTCTTCAACATCATGAAGGAACTCTCCAACCCCAGCTCCAACACCAACGATATCCCACCATCACAAGACCTGTGCTACTCGCTGGCCACCTTCTACCACAGCAAGATCGCAGACATTCACAACAGCTTCAACACCGCGACCGCCCCGGCAATCACTGAGACCTCCGCCCCCACAACCACAATGCGCACAAATCGCCTGCTCTCCTGGAACAACATCAACCACAATGACACCATCATAATCATGAACAGCGTCCCCTCCAGATCCCCGTCAGACCCATGCCCGCACCACATCTTCAACAAAGTTAGCACCACCATCGCACCTCATCTCCGGAAAGCCATCAACATCTCCTTCGAGACAGTGACCTTCCCGGAGAGCTGGAAGTACGCCAAGATTAACACCTTACTCAAGAAACCCGAGGACCACAAGGACCGTAAGAACTTCCGGCCCATCTCCCTTTTCCCGTTCCCAGCAAAGGCTATTTAGAAGGTCGTTAACAAACAACTGACCAGCTTCTTCAAGGAGAACAGCATCCTAGACTCATCCCAGTCTGGGTTCTGCAGCAACCACAGCACCAAAACTGCCCTCATCACCGCCACCGATGACATCAGGGCCCTGCTAGACAACGGAGAAACCGCAGCCCTCATCCTCCTGGACCTGTCAGCCGCCTTCGCCGTGGTCTGCCACCACACAGTACGAACACGCCTGCACAAGGCCTGAATCCAAGAGAAGGCCCTTGACTGGACCACTTCCTTCCTCTCAGGTAGAAGACAGAGCGTCTGCCTCATCCCTTCCACTCCAAAGCCACTGAGATCACCTGCGGCGTACCCCAGGGCTCATCGCTCAGCCCAATGCTGTTCAACATCTACATGGCACCGCTCGCCTACATTGCCCAACTGCACAACCTCAACATCATCTCTTACGCTGATGACACCCAGCGGATTCTCTCCCTCACCAAGGACCCCCCACACCGCCAAAACCAACCTCCATTAAAGAATGAAGGCCGTCACCGACTGGATGAAGAACAGCCGTCTCAAGCTGAACTCGGACAAGACGGGGGTCCTCATCCTCAGATCCACCCCCTTGGCCTTGGATGACTCCTGGTGGCCGACTGCTCTAGGAACAGCTCGGACACCCACCGACCACGCATGCAACCTAGGGGTCATCCTCGACTCAACCCTCTCCATGATGAAAGCAAGTCAACGCCGTCTCCTCCTCCTGCTTAAACACTCTCAGCATGCTCCGCAGGATCTACAAGTGGACCCCCACTGAAACAAGAAGGACGGCCACCCAGGCCCTCGTCAGCAGGAGACTGGACTATGGAAATGCCCTCTACGCAGGAGCCGCATCCAAACTCCTGAAGCGACTGCAACACATCCAGAACGCCTCTGCATCCCTGATCCTCGAAATCCCTCACCGCAACCACATCACACCCCACCTGAGAGACCTGCACTGGCTCCCTGTCGACAAGAGGATAACTTTCAAGCTCCTCACCCACGCACAAAAGGCACTCCACAACACTGGACCAGCATATCTCAGCAACCGACTCAGCTTCTACACCCCCACCCCCCAGCTCCCCTCCGCTGACCATGCCCTCTCCGCTGTCCCCCACATCCGAAGAGTGACCGCCAGTGGCAGATCATTCTCCCACCTCGCCGCCAAGACATGGAACACCCTCCCCATCCACCTACGGCAGACCCAAGACCTACTGACCTTCAGAAGACTCCTCAAGACCTGGCTCTTTGAACAGTAGCAGCTTCCCCCCCCTTAGCGCCTTGAGACCCTCACGGGTATGTAGCACGCTTTACAAATGCTATGATTGATTGATTGATTGAATGTATGTTTTGAGTAATGTTTGTAATTCACTGTGAAAAACTGAAAAATTAAGTTTATAAAAAAAATCTTGTCCAACTGGGTAGCTATATTGCATATGGTTTTTCTGCAGCTGACGAACATCTAGGGGGTCCCCTGATCTATCCAGAAGTAGGTCTAACACACAATTTAGGACACCTCCCCTTAATTGTGGCAGTTACAAACTTTGTCGTATATGTGTGAATAATGACTTATAAAACTGAGGGTCAGCATAGTTTGAGCCTTATTTATTAACAACCTGTAAGTCTTAGCCTTTCCCATGGTACCTAGAGATAGCATATCTGCCAATAGGATTCACCTCTTGTTCATCTAGAGAGATCCCTGATTTTGGGTAAACCCAGGTAATTACCCCTCTGGTATGGAAAGTGAATCCATCCTCCTGGAATGGACAGAGGAGCTTCCTCCTGGTAAGCATGCAGCTGTTTGGGGCCAAATGCGTCTCTTGAAGCAGAGCTACATCAATGCACCAGGAAGGTCTAATAACCCCCAGTGTGCTTCAACGCCAGAATTACCGCAGAGCTGGTTATTTCTTGTTTGTTTGATTAACTAGTGCAAGTGAAATATGAAGTGGGTTAAAAGTGTCAAGGTTGTGTCTGAAGAGAATTTTATTTGTCGGCCAACCCAGCACGGTTAAAAGACGAAGTGAGCGATTGTAAGCTGGATAGATGGTTCAGCTATGTCCCACTCAATTAAAACCTGCTGTTGGTGGGGTACCTGAATCTTTTCGGAACCCAGCAGTTACATATAGCGAAATTATTAATCACACCATGGGTCTCAGGAGGGGGTGATTGCTAATAGGCACAACGCCAGCAAAGCCAGGCACCTGCTCGGTACCTGGTCGGGTCCTCAATAGCCAGACCCCGTGCCTATTAGCCATCACCCCCCTCCCGAGACCCATGGTGTGATTATTGATCACGCTATATGTAACTGCTGGGTTCCGAAAACATTCAGGTACCCCATCAACAGCAGGTTTTAATTAAAAAAAAGAAAAATTCCCGTTTTTTCACACTTGACCTCCAGGTTAGTGTGAGCCTTAGCGCGCTCATACCGCCGGGGTCTTCACATTGGTCCTGATGAATGCCTAGCTAATTGCATCCAGATAGGCAGAAACATGTTGGCCGCTCACAGTTAGACATAGTTGAACCATCTATCCAGCTCACACATCGCTCACCTCGTCTTTTAACCGGACTGGGTTGGTCGACGAATAGTACTATTTTCGGACACAACCTTGACACTTTTTACCCACTTCACATTTCACTTGCACTAGTTAATCAAAAAAATAAGAAATAACCAGCTCTGCGGTAATTCTGGTGTTGAAGCACACTGGTGGGGGGTATTAGACCTTCCTGGTGGGGCCCGATGATGAAGCATGTCACCAAATAGGTTGGAGAGTGATGGCTTTCTAAAGAATCTAGTGTGTTTCTTCTTGCTTGCTCTTCTTGTAAGAACAGTGCACTCTTTTGTTGTTTTGACTAAAAGCAATTATTTACAAAATCAGATGATAGCAATGTCCCAAAAATACTTAGGGCCACATGCATTAGAAATCGTAATTTATGAATCGCAATTCCTTAAGCATGTAGGAATCACAAACAAATTTGCGATTCCTATGCATTCCTTATTTGCGACTCACAAATTGTGAATCACAAATAAGGAATGGCTTCCCATTCATTCCTATGGGCCTAGAGGCCCATAGAAATCAATGGAAATTGAATGCACAATTAATTGCATTAGAAATCGTAATTTATGAAGCGCAATTCCTTATGCATGTAGGAATCACAAACAAATTTGCGATTCCTATGCATTCCTTATTTGCGACTCACAAATTGTGAATCACAAATAAGGAATGGCTTCCCATTCATTCCTATGGGCCTAGAGGCCCATAGAAATCAATGGAAATTGAATTCACAATTTGCGGATACCAAATAGGTACTCGCAAATTGCGCCTGCAATTTCAAGGGTGCCAAAAGGACACCCTGATGCACCCCTGAAAGTGTTATTATTATTATTATTAATGAGTTTTATATCGCGCATGGTTACCCTTGGGCATCCCAGCGCTTATCCAGGGAGGGCGGACCTAGCAAAAGTGACTCGTTAGGCAGGAAACAGGTGAGTCTTTAGGATTTTGCGAAAACGTAGGGTGCCGGTTTCAAAACGTAGGGTAGGCGGAAGGGAGTTCCACAGGACTGCCACATTGACGGAGAATCTTCTACCGCCAGTCCTGGCCTTTCTTACTCTTGCAACTTGCAAGAGATGTTGATGGTCTGAGCGAAGAGCGCGGGGGGCCTTGTAGGGTTGAACCATACCCCGAAGGATAGGTGGCCCTTTCCCCTGCAGGATTTTGTGGGCCATGCAGAGTGACTTGAATTTCACCCTCTCTCTGACTGGGAGCCAGTGGAGCGCCTTCAGCGCCGGGCGGGCTGATTGCCACCTGGGGAGGTCTGTCAGAAGCCTGGCAGCGGCATTTTGTACTTGCTGCAGTTTGTTCAGAGTTGATTCTAGCGCCTCCAGAAACAGCGCATTGCTGTAATCCAGCCGGGAGATAATGAGCCCCTGGATTAGAAGCCTCCTGGTAGCCATCGGGAGGAGGGGTAGGATCTTCCGGGCTGACCGGAGCAGGCCAAAGCACACGCCTGCGGTCTTTTTTGGCGTGTGTCTTAAAGGAAAGGTCCTGCTCCAGCCACACCCCCAAGCTCTTAATCTCCTTTTTAGGGGTAGGTGGCGCTCCCAGACAGCTAGGCCAGCTGCTTAGGGGCAGGGGAGGAGGAGAATTCCCCAACATCATCAGTTCGGTTTTCGAACCGTTGAGTTTGGGGGCTGAGTTGCACATCCAGGTGAAGATCTTAGCCAGGCATGCATGCAACTGATCGGGTTGGTTCGCCGACTGGGGAAGCCCTACCACCAACTGGGTATCATCAGCGTAGCTGATGATCTTAATTCCCAGTGGAAGTACCACACTCTCCAGCGGGGCCATATAGATGTTGAACAATTTAGGGCTCAACGATGAGCCCTGTGGCACACCACACTGGAGAGGGAGCGATGTAGACTTCTCGTGGCCTTCCCAAACCTCAAACGTGCGCTCCTCCAAAAAGGACGCGAGCCATTTCAGAGCCGTCCCGGTGACCCCCTCCCCCGACAGTCGCTGGAGTAACACCTGATGGTTTACGGTGTCAAATGCCGCACTGAGGTCCAGGAGGATCACTGCCACCGATCCCCCTGAATCCAAAATGCTCCTGGCGTTCTCCACGACTGCTAGCAGGGCGGTGTCCGTCCCCTGGCCGGGGCGGAAGCCCGTCTGCGAGTCACCCAGCAGGGAGTTGGATTCCAGAAAGCCCGATAAGCGCCTATTCACGAGTTTTTCCACCACCTTGCTAAGGCCAGGAAGTAAAGAAATAGGCCTGAAGTTCGCGAGGTCGGCGGGGTCTAGGCTGGGCTTCTTTAGGAGGGCCTTGACTACCGCTCCTTTCCAGCTGGGGGGCACCACACCTTGAGTGAGGGATAGGTTGATGAGATCCGTCACTGGGCCGCCGATGGTGGGGGCTACCTGTTTCAGATATCTCATAGGTGCCGGGTCTCTCGGGGACCCACTCTTCACAGAAGCCAAAGCCCCGAGAACTTCGTCCACAGTGACTGGTCCAATGGAGACCAGCTCTGCAGTCCTCTCCTCGGGCCAAGCCCCTAGGTTACCCTCCGGAGATGGCTCCTGGGCTAACCGGGGAAGGGATGACAAGATGTTTTCTATCTTCAGTTTGAAAAAAGAGGCCAGTTCTAGACATTTCTCACGTGGGTTGTTATAAGTGACCGGAGGTTCGGGGGTTTTCAAGAGTTCTCTGATGACCCTGAATGACTCTTTCGATGAGTTAGAAGAGAGACCTATCCTCACCTCAAAGAACCCAGATTTCGCTGCCCTAATGGCAGATTTTTAGGCCTTAAGGGCCTCCCGATATTCTCTCAGGCTCACTTCGCCCCAATCCTTCCTCCAGATCCGCTCCCGCCTCTTACAGCCCTTCCTCAGTGTTCTGAGCTCTGGCGTATACCAGGGAGCTGATCCCACTCTCCTACCCCTAGTAAGTTGTCTTTTCTTAGGGAGGATGATGTTCAATGAATTGGTCAGCCAGGCATTTACAATCTCATCTGCTACCAACGGATCAGTCCCGAGAACGGGGCGGGACGCCTCCAAATGTGCCGCCCAGGCATCCACTGAGAGCCTAGACCAGGCTCTTTCCACCGTGAATACCCTAGGTGCAAATACCACTGGGGCATCGTACTGCCACCGAACCGGAATCACAAAATGGTCGGTCCAGGGCAGAGGCAGCGCAGGCAGAGCTAGAAGGCCATCTGAGTTTGAAAAGATGGGATCGAGCAGATGTCCCTTTTCGTGTGTTGCCCCGGAATTGACCAAATTGATCTCGAATGCTTTAAGATCACGCTGCAGATCGACTCCCAGGGAGTTGTGAGGGTCATCGAAATGGATGTTAAAGTCACCCAATGCCACGAAGTTAGCAGTGGAAGAGGCGAGGAGCGTGACCGTTTCGAGAAAAGAGTTGGGGAAATTACCCATGATCCCCGGTGGACGGTAAACGAGAAGGCCTGCCAGGGACGCGGTGGGCGACACACGTAGAGAGAACTGGCAGCTCTCGCAGTCGCTCATCCCACCATCCTGGCCCTTACAAGTTAGTGTGTCCCTGTAAATGATGGCAATTCTGCCTCCCCGCCCCGATGGTCTGTCTAGATGGAATATGAGGAAGCCCGGGGGAAGTGCCCTGACCATGTCCGGGCCAGAGCAGGAGGAGATCCAAGTCTCTGTAAGGAATAGCGCGTCCAGCTTGTGGTCGAGGATAAGGGAGTTGATTTCTGTCGCATGGCTAGGGAGGGACCGGCAGTTCAGCAAGGCCATTGACAACGCACAATTATCTCTGGCCTTTTCCTGGCCTGAGTTGCCGGCCCCACAAGGCAGAAACGGTTGCCCCTTCTCATGGGCAAATATACATGAGGCAGGATGTGAAGACCGCCAAAGCATGAGTTCCTCCTTCGTGTACCTGGTACAGGCTGCGTGTGGCTCCCCTGGGTCGGCCAGGGGGTTCAGCCCTGAGCCCGTCTGGGCCCGGACGGGCACAGACGGGCTGAACTCTGGCGTAACTCCGGCGTCGGTCCGGCGTCCCCGCTGCGCGTTACCGCTGCGCGCCGGCATGGCTGCCTTTTTGTTCGCCTGTAGGAAATAGAGAGCGGACTACAGCGCGCGATCTATGCCCCTCACCCAAGATGGCCACCGACAAGACAAGGGCCGAGGACCCGCCAAATGCGGTGGATTTAGCAAATAAATGCAGGTAAGGTGGCAGCAGTGGGGGTGTGCGTGGCCAGGCTTGTTAAAACCAGGGGAAAGTGCCCAGAACAAAAAAATCAAATTAACAGACAAAAACGGGAGGATTTAAAATCACAGGCTGAGAGTCGCCGGTGACAGCTGCAAATGCGAGCACTGCTGTGGGTAACACGCTGAGGCTGGAAAGAACGATCCTGTAGAGTTGCCTGCCTTTATGCTCGCCTGTAGGAAATAGAGAGCGGACTACAGTGCGCGATCTATGCCCCTCACCCAAGATGGCCGCCGACAAGACAAGGGCCGAGGACCCGCCAAATGCGGTGGATTTAGCAATTAAAATGCAGGTAAGGTGGCAGCAGTGGGGGTGTGCGTGGCCAGGCTTGTTAAAACCAGGGGAAAGTGCCCAGAACAAAAAAATCAAATTAACAGACAAAAACGGGAGGATTTAAAATCACAGGCTGAGAGTCGCCGGTGACAGCTGCAAATGCGAGCACTACTGTGGGTAACGCGCTGAGGCTGGAAAGAACGATGCTGTAGAGTTGCCTGCTTTTATGCTCGCCTGTAGGAAATAGAGAGCGGACTACAGCGCGCGATCTATGCCCCTCACCCAAGATGGCCGCCGACAAGACAAGGGCCGAGGACCCGCCAAATGCGGTGGATTTAGCAATTAAAATGCAGGTAAGGTGGCAGCAGTGGGGGTGTGCGTGGCCAGGCTTGTTAAAACCAGGGGAAAGTGCCCAGAACAAAAAAATCAAATTAATAGACAAAAACGGGAGGATTTAAAATCACAGGCTGAGAGTCACCGGTGACAGCTGCAAATGCGAGCACTGCTGTGGGTAACGCAATAAGTGCAATAAAAAACATGCTGCACACACCCATGCCCTAAGGTTGTTTGTGTTCAACATAGGACTTTAAAAAATGCACTTTTGTGCATTTTTCAAAGTTTTCGCAAATCACCATCAATTTTAAGTTGATGGTAATTTGCATTTTTTAAAAGCAAAATCAAATTTTTTTTTTTGCATTGCATTTAGGGAATCACGATTTGTGATTACCTACATGCAATTGCAATGTAAGTAATTGCAAATTTTGCTATTACTTAAGTAGCGATTTTTGCATTTGGGATGATGCATCCCAAATGCAAAAATTGCGCTCGCAAATGGGCAGATTCAGTGACGCTGCCCATTTGCGACAGCAAAAAACAATGATGCATGTGCCCGTTAGTAATTCGAATTTATGCAGCTATTGAAATGACTCAAATGACAGGTGAGCTACCAGTAGAGGCAGATGCCATCTGTTAAAGAGATATTTACCAACAGAATATTGGAACAACATGAGTGCACCAGTTTATGGTTGGGGTGCAACTGCCAGAGTTATGGGCAGGCACAAATCCCAAAAGATGGTGGACGCTGGCCTTAAAGCAGAGCAGAGATGTATTGGCAGAGCTACGTGTGCATCCAGTACTGGGACAGCCAGAGGTTGTGTAGGTCAGTGTTGAGGTGCATTGCCAGAGCTATGTGCCTTTCTTTCCTACACTCTTCCTTTCATCTTCCCACCACTCTGCCTCTCACCCTACTACTCTGCCTTTCATCCTAAAACTCTGCCTTTCTTTCCTACACTCTTCCTTTCATCTTCCCACCCTGCTTCCAATTTACAACTGTTTAACTCTGATCCATCTACAAAGCTTGAAAAAAATAAATCTACTCTTCAGACGCAAGTCCAGCTCATTGGATGCACTTTATGTGTCTCCTGTGAGCTTCTCCAATCCGGGTCTTTCGGTACCTCGAGGACTTTAGTTGTTGTTTGGGGAGCCAAACCCTTGAAGGTGCGTCTGTGTCCAATCACAAATTCACCCTCTTACAGAAAGAATACACGACGCACGGCCTGTCACAAATCAACTTTACTACACTTAAAAGCTGCTTATTATTATCTTGGTTATGGCACATTAGAGTCGATCCCAGGGCATTCTCTCCAGGACAGACACAACTTGTGACCTGTGCAGAAAGGTGTCATCCTTGGGGCTGAGAGCTGATTGGAGGATGCACAGCCTCTTATGGGTATATAAAGGACTGGGATTGGGGTCGGCAAAGCATCTCCTAGAAAAAAGAAACATTGACCTCTGGTTACCTGAGCACTGCCACAGAACCCGAGGATGGACAGCAGAGGATGGGCCCTGGTCTCAGTGTGCCTTGTGAGCACCTGCTGGTGCTTACCTTTACAGGTGAGACCCCTTTACCAATGGTATATAGAGCTGAGTCCAGACACAAGTGAGAGCTGCAGTAACTGTTAAATATATGGTTCTGTGCAGTTGTAGACTCTCAGGTGTGTACACCTGTGCAGGTGAGAGTCACAGTAACTGTTATATATGTTTGTGTGTAAGTGCTGATGTAACAATGTTATATATGGTTCGGTGCAGGTGTAGACTCTCAGGTGTTCATCATAGTAAGTACAGGTGAGAGCTGCAGTAACTGTGTTAAATATATGGCTCTGTTCAGGTGTAGACTCTCAGGTGAGCATCACTGTAAGTACACCTGTTCAGGTGAGAGCTGCAGTAACCGTGTTATATATGGTTCTGTGCAGTTGCAGACTCCCAGGTGTGCATCGCTGTAAGTACTCTTGTGCCGGTGAGAGCCGCAGCAACAGTGTTATATATGGTTCTGTGCAGTTGTAGATTCTCAAGTGTTCATCGCTGTAAGTACACCTGTGCATGTGAGACCCCTTTAACAATCATAGATATAGCTGTGTGCAGGTGTGGGTGAGAGCTGCAGTAACAGTATTATATATGGTTCTGTGCAGCTGTAGACTCTCAGGAGGCCATCACTGTAAGTACATTTGTGCAGGTGAGAGCTGCAGTAATAGTGTTAGATAGATCTATGTACACATACAGCCTCTCTGATGTACCTCACCTGACTGTGGATGCATCTGAAGAGCCAAGAACCACGGGAACCATAATATATAGGTCCATATTGCACCTGTACAGGAGAGTAAATGAATGGCAGTATAGCATAGCCCTGTGCGCATGTAACTGCGCGTCTCCCCACTGCTATTTGAGCAGTGCAAATATAAAAATAAAATGATAATAACTCAACTTTATTATAATTTTTTTTACTCTGCAGGACTGGAGCCAGGGCAGGGCGGGGCTGAGCACGGTGAGGAGTGGTTTGCGCTTCCTAAGTGCGCATGAATGTTTTGCGGGTCCTCTTGGGCCGGCAAAACACTGATGTGCACTTACCATGTTCTCCAAATGGCTATGTTGCACAGTATGATGAGCACATGCCGAGGTTCCCAGACAGTGCCTGAGCAGCGAAACTCAGTTTTGGCAGTTCGGGCTGGACTGTTCCCATGAGGCACAGGGTCAGACTGATTTGCATATAGCCATGTCTGAACTGGGTGGCAGAGTGGTCTAAAGAACGGTGATGGATTAAACCCAGATCTTTTGACGGGGTGTGAGTGTTTGATTGATTCAGATGCTCCGTCCATCACCACCCCCTTTTGTACCGCTTTTGGCCGCCATGAGTGTGGCAGGGTATGCTCAGACGTGAGTCCCTTGCTCACTTTGCCACTGGATTCAAGCAAGCCGGGCTGAAGATGGCTGGAATGCCAGACACCGGTCCTCGGAAGCTTGTTTCCGGTCCAGGGAAGACATGGGTTGGCAGTTCGGGCTGGACTGTTCCCATGAGGCACAGGGTCAGACTGATTTGCATATAGCCATGTCTGAACTGGGGTGGCAGAGTGGGCTAAAGAACAGTGATGGCTTAAACCCAGATCTTTTGACTGGGTGTGAGTGTTTGATTGATTCAGATGCTCCGTCCAACACCACCCCCTTTTGTACCGCTTTTGGCCGCCATGAGTGTGGCAGGGTATGCTCAGACGTGAGTCCCTTGCTCACTTTGCCACTGGATTCAAGCAAGCCGGGCTGAAGACGGCTGGAATGCCAGAAACCGGTCCTCGGAAGCTTGTTTCTGGTCCAGGGAAGACATGGGTTGGCAGTTCGGGCTGGACTGTTCCCATGAGGCACAGGGTCAGACTGATTTGCATATAGCCATCTCTGAACTGGGGTGGCAGAGTGGGCTAAAGAACGGTGATGGATTAAACCCAGATCTTTTGACTGGGTGTGAGTGTTTGATTGATTCAGATGCTCCGTCCATCACCACCCCCTTTTGTACCGCTTTTGGCCGCCATGAGTGTGGCAGGGTATGCTAAGACGTGAGTCCCTTGCTCACTTTGCCACTGGATTCAAGCAAGCCGGGCTGAAGACGGCTGGAATGCCAGAAACCGGTACTCGGAAGCTTGTTTCCGGTCCAGGGAAGACATGGCTTGGCAGTTCGGGCTGGACTGTTCCCATGAGGCACAGGGTCAGACTGATTTGCATATAGCCATGTCTGAACTGGGGTGGCAGAGTGGGCTAAAGAACGGTGATGGATTGAACCCAGACCTTTTGACTGGGTGTGAGTGTTTGATTGATTCAGATGCTCCGTCCATCACCACCCCCTTTTGTAGCAGTTTTGGCCGCCATGAGTGTGGCAGGGTATGCTCAGACGTGAGTCCCTTGCTCACTTTGCCACTGGATTCAAGCAAGCCGGGCTGAAGACGGCTGGAATGCAAGAAACCGGTCCTCGGAAGCTTGTTTCCGGTCCAGGGAAGACATGGCTTGGCAGTTCGGGCTGGACTGTTCCCATGAGGCACAGGGTCAGACTGATTTGCATATAGCCATGTCTGAACTGGGGTGGCAGAGTGGGCTAAAGAACGGTGATGGATTAAACCCAGATCTTTTGACTGGGTGTGAGTGTTTGATTGATTCAGATGCTCCGTCCATCACCACCCCCTTTTGTACCGCTTTTGGCCGCCATGAGTGTGGCAGGGTATGCTCAGACGTGAGTCCCTTGCTCACTTTGCCACTGGATTCAAGCAACCTGGGCTGAAGACGGCTGGAATGCCAGAAACCGGTCCTCGGAAGCTTGTTTCCGGTCCAGGGAAGACATGGCTTGGTAGTTCGGGCTGGACTGTTCCCATGAGGCACAGGGTCAGACTGATTTGCATATAGCCATGTCTGAACTGGGGTGGCAGAGTGGTCAAATAACGGTGATGGATTAAACCCAGATCTTTTGACTGGGTGTGAGTGTTTGATTGATTCATATGCTCCGTCCATCACCACCCCCTTTTGTACTGATTTTGGCCGCCATGAGTGTGGCAGGGTATGCTCAGACGTGAGTCCCTTGCTCACTTTGCCACTGGATTCAAGCAAGCCGGGCTGAAGACGGCTGGAATGCCAGAAACCGGTCCTCGGAAGCTTGTTTCAGGTCCAGGGAAGACATGGCTTGGCAGTTCGGGCAGGACTGTTCCCATGAGGCACAGGGTCAGACTGATTTGCATATAGCCATGTCTGAACTGGGGTGGCAGAGTGGGCTAAAGAACGGTGATGGATTAAACCCAGATCTTTTGACTGGGTGTGAGTGTTTGATTGATTCAGATGCTCCGTCCATCACCACCCCCTTTTATACTAGGCAGCGAAACAGGCCGCTCAGACCAATCAAGATTCTGGTCATGCAGTGTCGTGATTGGCTGGGAGGAGTCTGCTTCCTGTGGTGCCAGAGCATTTGAAGAGGACAGAGAAGAGGCTTGCGTAGGCAAAGTGAAGGAAAGTTAATTAAAACAAATGTTTATCCATTCCCCTCGCCACCTCCGTTCCGAGGCTGGCGCCACTGCATGTAACATAGCTCAGGCGTGCTTGACTGTAACTGCACTTGTGCAGCAGAGTATATCAGTGGCAGTATTACACAGTCCTGTGCACATGTGAGGCCTAGCGGGTGTGTTTTACAGAGAGCGAACCTGTACAGTAGAGTATATAAGTGACAGCATCACATAGCTGTACAGTAGAGTATATAAGTGACAGCATCACATGTAGTGCCTCTCAGGTGTGCTCCACTGTGAGGGCACCTGTACAGGAGCGTATATGAGTGGCCATATTATACAGCCCTGTGCACATGTAATGCCTCTAAAGTGTTCTTTTTTTTTTTTGTTATTCCTCATTTACCAATGATGGGCATTCCAGATGGGGAGACCCCCCTCCTTACTCCAATGTTACGATGTTCCGCCCTCAGCCATTTGAAACAGAGGAGAGAGAGAGATAGGGGAAACCGCTCCGGTTTCAACTGTTTGCTTGCTCCCCTCAAATCCTTCGTACATCAATGGCCCTTGGTTTGACTGGAGGCTAAGCACCAACAGTACCCAGGTGAAATCATCGGAATACTCTCAGATTTGACTCATCTATTCCGCCATGCCACCAGGGCTGCCCAGATTTTATCCAGGCTAAAGCTATCACAGGCCATATCTGATTCAGAAATGTAAATAATGTATTGTAAACATTCCGCAAAAGTAGGGGCATTAATATCCTTCCAGGCCTTACAAATTTCCCGCCTTGCTAAGACCATCACATAAAAAATAAATTTGGTCACCATATCATTAAGCTGATAGTCTACGGCTAACCCAAACAAAATTGTCCTAGGAGTGATTGAAAATTGTATATCCAATACTTCCGCTACAAACCCTTCTATTTGTGACCAAAAGTTTATAAGCCTGGGACATTCCACAAACATGTGTACGTCATCAGCAGAAGGGGCTTTACACCTTGGACAGAGATATTCTAGATTCGTGATCTTAGCAAGTTTTTTTGGAGAGAGCTCTATACAAAGTGAATAGATGATTCCTTTTAAGGGGTGCAGCCTTAACTACTGCGTATAGTGTCATAAATGAATTCCTCCACAAATCCTCTAAATTATTGCAGTCTAAGCTTGCTATCCCCCCCCCATAATTTATGGAATTCTTGTTCCGTAATCCCCTCTGCCTCCAGCATAGCCTCATACCAAAAAATATCTCTTTTTTCCACCTCCCCTTTCTATTACCATATCCAGTTTGGGTTCAAATACATCAGAGATCCATGGTATGGTAGCCCACCAGCCAGACAGCTGGTAGTATTTGAATCTGGTAAGGGTTCCTCCCGACAGGTTAGAAATGGTATCCCAGTCCAAAAGCTGTAAATTATTTTGGAGATCCTGCCAGTGAGTAATGCCCGCTGTTTTAAGGGGATTTGATAATTGGTCTTTAAGGCATTCAAGTGTCCCTGGGGAATCCCATATCGGGGCCTGAGGCATATAATACGGAATTCCTAGTTTTTTCCTGAAGAATACCCAATTCTTCAAGGCTGTACCTAAAATCTTCAACATTACTTTTTTATAAAATCTGGGATCCCCAAATTCATACAAAAAATATTCATGCCCTTGGGGAATGCCCTGCAATAGCGCCTGAAATAAGCGGCCCATTGAAGACGTATCCGCTTTATCTGCCATTATCCTGAAATTTTTAAAGTGAAATGAGTGGCAATAGGTTAATATATCAGGCAGTGCCAACCCTCCAACTTTCAGTTTTCTCCTCAGCTTTTTTCAGGAGATTCGAGGAGATTTCGAATTCCAAATAAAGGATCTGATTTTCCCCTGTATTTTTGCTATGTCCTTAGGACTAAAACTTAGGGGTATAGAATTGAACAAAAAGGTCACTTTGGGCAAAATTACCATTTTTATTAAATTTGCTCTCCCAAAAATATTTAGAGGAAGACCAGACCAGCGCTGTAAAAGCCCACAGACCTCCTTATAAACGTTATTAAGATTTATCCTAGATATTTCAGAGATATTTTGTGTCAAGAGTATTCCAAGATATCTAATCTGAGGTTTAATTACATGGGATACTACTGCCTGGTTCCACTGCATAATTTCGTTTTTTTCCTTGTTTATTTTATACCCTGAAATTAAGCCAAAGGCCTCAGCCTGATCGAAAAGTCGAGAAATTGCCACTTCAGGGTTGGTGGTAAACATTAGGAGATCGTCCGCATATAATGCAAATTTTAGAACTAATTCATCTAAAAGAAAAGGCTTAATCAGTATGTCAGATCTCAGCTGGGAGACTAGAGGTTCAATTTATAGATTGAACAATAAGGGGGAAAGGGGACACCCCTGCCTTGTACCCCGGGATATTTGCACCCAATCTGTAAGAGTACCGTTGACCAGAATTCTGGCTTTTGGGTTTAGGTACAGCGCTTGTATCGAAGATATAACATTTTTGGGAAATACGAACCTTGCCAATGCTTCCCAAAGGTATGACCAACTAACTTGGTCAAATGCCTTAGCAGCATCTATTGCTACAATTGTTAAAGGTAGTTTCTTATCAGTGGCATAATCAATTGCAGCAATGGCTTGAAAGGTCAACTCATTGAGCTGCCTCCCCGGCATGAACCCCTCTGGTCCTTGTGCACCACAGATTTAATCACTTTGGCCAATCTCACCACCAAAACCCAGCAAAGATTTTATAATCTGTGTTTAGGAGCCAGATCGGCCTGTAGGACTCGATGGCCAGGGGGTCTTTATTGGGCTTCAAAACCAAAGTGACTGTAGCCTCCAGCAAAGTTTGAGGAATAGGTTCTCCTGCTAAGTGTATTTTATTAAATAGGGTTGTAAGGACAGGAACGATGATATCTGAACCTATTTGGTAGATTTCTATGGGGAGCCCATATGGGCCTGCTGCCTTTACCTTGGCCATTTTTTTTAGCTGATTACAAACCTCTCCCTCCTTAATAGAGGAACTCGGGCAGCAACTATCTGCCGCTGTTAACTGTGGCAGGTCAAGTTGCTCCAACCAATTCCCTGCATTTTGAGGCAGAGGATCACTATTTCCAGTATATAACTTTTGCATATAGGTTTTGGCCTCTTCAGATATCTGGTCATTATTATACGATATAAAGCCTGTACTAAGCATTTTTAACCCACTAATTTGGTTTCTCACCCTATTCATTCTCGCCTTCCATGCTAAGAGGCGTCCACACTTTTCTCCATCTGAAAAATTCCGCAAGTACACGCATCCCACCTATCCTTGACAATTTTGTCTAGGCTAGCCTGATATTTAGCTTTCAGCCCCTCCAGCTATTTCTGAATGACAACCAGATTATCCTGCTGATCTAATGAGGCCTTTTGCAACTGCTGTTCCTTTTGTTTTATCAAAAATAAGGAATCCTCCTCCGCCTTTCTCCTAGCCTTATTCCTGCCAACCATGATGGTAGTAAAGGATCCCCTCAAATAAGACTTAAAGGCCTCCCACACTATTTGATCAGATGCAGTGGCACTATTGAACCTGAAATATTCAGCTATCTGCTTCAAAATGCTATCTTTTACATCTTCTTGCAGGAGTAAAGATCTATCCAGAGTCCACCGTCTACTTCGCATTTCCTGCTGGAACTTAATTACTAACTCAACTGTTGAGTGGTCAGATAATATAGCTGGAATGTACGAGATAGTATCAATTGCAGGGAATAAACCTTGATCTACGAGAAAAAAGTCAATGCCAGATTGATGTCTATGTCTATGGCTATAGAATGAGTAATCCTTCTTTTTGCCATTTTTAATCCTCCATACATCCAATAAGTTAAAGTCCTTCATAATGTTTTTCAATTATCTTTTCGATTTATGTGGAGGAGAAAAAATAGCCCTGGAGGTACGGTCCAGATCAGGGTCAAAAACCAAATTAAAATCACCTCCAAGGATAACAGGTACATTTATAACGGAGAGGCTAGTTTTCAAATTCAAGAGAGCCTCTGAAGAGTCTTGATTAGCTCCATAGTATGCTGCACAGGCAAATCTCATACTATCCAGAACCAGGGATGCAGTCAGCCATCTACCTGAGCAATCTGTGTCGTGCTTTTCTACTCTAATCCCGCAGTTCGCCCAAATGATTACTGCCACTCCCTTGGTGCTTCCACTTTGTCTGGAATAGAGGAGGTCTTGAATCCACCTTTGATTTTTAAAAGCATCCCTACATTCTAGCGGCTCAAGGTGAGTTTCTTCCAACAGTAAGATGTGGGCCCCTGATTTATTCAAAAACTCGCAAATTCTATTCAACTTCCTTTCCTCCCTCAAGCCATTCACATTCCAACTCATTATTTTAATTTTATTAGAAATGCTGGTCATTAGGTAGGGATAAATGCTTCATTGATGTCTCAACACTAGGCCTAGCCCTTTCATTTGAAAGATTTTACTTAATTAGCTCCGAATTTATGGTTCTATCAGGAATAAGTTTTTTCTTTATCACTCCCTCCCCCCCCCCCAAACCACCCCTCTTGAGGAACCCCCCTCTTGGACTTTGGCCATCATATCGCCACTGAGAGTTCCTATCCCGAACCCGGATTCTGCCTCCTTAGGTGTATGAACTAAATAATGTGCCTATGCCCCTTCCCACAAACATGAGTTCCTAGCTCCCTCCTCCCTTTTTTTTCGTTTCTTATTTTTTCCTGGCTTCTATTAAGATTAACTACCCCTGTGCGATTAACCACCCCAGTGTGCTTACAAGATTATAATTCATAATTTCTTAATTTAAAATGTTTTTTTTTTTTTCCATACTGTTTTACTATTCATTGGTTAATCAAGGAGCTAACACTATTAAGCGAGAGAAAAGAGAAGAAGGGCAGTTGTCTAGTATTAGGCTTCTTTCATACTAATTAGAAAACTATCTACTTCCTGTGTAGATGTGAAATTGTACGTTTTATTTCTCCAAACTACTTTTAATGTCGCCGGAAATTTCATTATAACCTGTGCTCCTTGACTTCTCAAATCAGTCATGCGGGACCCCAGTGCCCATTGCCTTTGCGCAGTAACTCTTCCTA
Organism: Lissotriton helveticus; assembly: GCF_964261635.1. NCBI lineage: Eukaryota > Metazoa > Chordata > Amphibia > Caudata > Salamandridae > Lissotriton > Lissotriton helveticus. The sequence continues at coordinate 462,814,570 of NC_136062.1, forward strand.
CATCAGAACGAATTAAATATTTGGAGGAGTCAATCTGGAGGGATGGATCAATCAGAGCCCTAGTCAGAATTAGCTCTTTTACCAAGTATGTCTGAAAATTGACCAGGATCTTCCTTTTAAAATGGCTCTAAAGTGTTCTTCACAGAGAGCGCACCTGTGCAGGAGAGTATATCAGTGATAGTATTAAACATCCCTGTATGAATATAATGCCTTTCAGGTGTGCTTCACTGTAGGAGGATGGCTTAGATAGGGTGTACACTTATTTAAGTGACGCACCTTGCACTAATCCAGACAACCCTTATGGTAATTTTAGTGGTCTTATACAACCATAGAAAGCTCTCGAAGTGGTAGTTGTGGAGAGCAACCCTCAGGCTTCGTCTCGAAGCGATGTAAAGCAGCTTGTTTTACCAGTATTAATCGTATAGTGTAGGTTAAGTGAAAAAGAACTACACAGTGTAGTTATAAATGTTTGTATTTATCATAAAAACTCACTAACACATTGCAACATCTCCTTCCTGGAGATATATAATCACAATACACACAATACTTCAATAATAGCACACGTTAGTAGCACAAATACACAGTGGTCTCCAGGGGGAGACCAAACCATATACTAATAAAGTGGAATGCGAACCACATCCTAAGTTGAGACTGTACCCAGAAGACGTATAAGAGCTAGGGACCCAAGGAACCACCCAAGGTAAGTAACCAGGAACCTCATGGAGGCCATGGGCAGAGTGGGAACACGGCCGCATGCTCAATACAAGTCAAAGGGTAAGTTGCTGTTGTAGTTTTTAAGAAGAAGGACCCTTCCCAGAGGACCCTGAAGAAACCCAGTGGAAGATGGAAGGTTGGAGAGTCAGCCCACCTGTGGATACCCCAGGAACCAGGATACATACACTTTGGAAGCCGGGTGCATAGGTATGATATGACATCGGAAACCGCTGTAGACCACAATGGAGGACTTCAGTGAAGATGCAGCTGGCAAAGAAGGTGAAAGAGTCTGAAGGAACCAAAAGGTGGATTCAGAAAGAGAGGTACCTGCAAGCAGAGGGGACAGAGTTTATGCCACTCGAGAGTTAACAGGAGGCAGGGAAGACGAATGCCCACCGATGTCAGAAGATGCAGGAGAGTTGACGGGTGACCTTGGCTTGAGCTGTTCGGAACAGGCAACGCTGTGGAAAACTAGGATCCATTCACAGGCTGTCCCATTTCGGATGTCGAGAGCCAGGGGGTCGGTGTTTGGCAGGAGTACCAAGCAGCCTTGACAGCGGCAAGAAACGTGACAGATGAGTAGGTGAGGGTTGGGACCTGCAAGGTCTAAGAGACTCATCACGAGCAGGTAAGTCAGAGTAGGCCCCGAGCAAACTGTGTAGCCCACTGAAGCCAAATAAGACCCTCAAGAGGTCCCACAGGCTGAAGGCACAGGATTCACAAGAGGACCTCAAGCAGCTTCCCAATGATGCAGGCCCATGGTGCAGAAGATGCGGCGGTGAGGCCGAAGAACTTGATAGCAATAGATTGAGGCTGGAGATTCTTGGAGCCCAAAGATCTCTGGAGGAGATAGTCAACAACCTTGGCAGCAGCAAGTAAACGCAGTGCACAGTGGTACTGCTCCAGCGGTTCCAACAAGGGGTACTGGCTTCCAAAATGCTGTGAAGACAATGCAGGCCTTGAGGGAGTTGCAGAAACACTACCTGTGTTGCTGAACCTTTGGGAGTCCGTGGGAGGTCAGGAACTGCAAACCGGTCACCTTTGTTGCAATGCCTGCAGATGCCGGAGAGTGACTCCTTTACTCTGAGGGAGATTCCTTTGGGTGTCTTGTATAACCACAGGCCTGATAATGAATCTGTATGGAGCACAGGCACAGATGACGCAGAAGACTGGCAGGACGACGAGACCAGGAGCAGCAGGAGTCTTGCCAGTTTGAGTCTTCCCAGTTGCAGTCTCAGTTCCCACAGCGAAGTCCAATGAAGTCGAAAGTGCCCAGATGGTTGAAGATGCAGTGGTTTTGGATCAGAATCTTGTCCCACGATGAATCTGAATAGCCACCCACAGCTAAGCCCTTAAGTACCATAAGGAAAGGGTTGGGAAGATTCAGGGGTCCCTTCCAGAGGAGGGGCTGGATAGTGGGGAGGATACTCCCATGTCCTTTGCCCAGTTTTGCACCACGACAGGAGCCAAAGGGTCCTTGAACAAGTTCCATCTGACGTATGCAAGGAGGGCACCAAATGTGCCCTTCAAAGCAGTCTAGTGGCACTGGCAAGCACCCCTACCCCAGCTCAATACACTAAGTCCTGTCTGGTATGTGTTCTTGCCTCCCTGTGACAGGAAAGCTATTTTATTCCCTTCCCTTGCTTGAGCTTGGCTCAGCAGCAGGAGGACAGAATCATGTCTCTGGTCGGCAGCAGCCAAAGCTTGCTGTCCCGGTCTGGAAGACTAGTACCGGGAGCACGGAGGACTCCCTGGAGAAGCCCCACAGTGCATGGAATCATACCTCCAGCACCGTTTATGGGCATCTGAGCTCAGGGTCAAGTTTAGTGTCCAGAAGTTGGTGATGATCTTAAAGACGTCTGGTCTCAGGGGCTCTTCTGAATACCGCTTAGGGTGTTGGGGTATGATTCCAACATGTTTGATACCAAACATGCCAGGGTTCGTTACAACCAGTTTAGAGTTAGCTATCTCGTAATGGCGCATGGCCACTCTATGTATCATAATGGCTGATGCACTTAAAACGCCTGGAGAATGGTCTCCCGGAATTGTAGGGGTGTCCTGCTCATGCAGAAGCACCCTCACACTTATAACCAAGCACCCTGCTTCAGGATTGAAAGGCCTGCCTTAGGGGTTATTTATAGGTTTTTATGTACAGTGACCTCAGATATAACAAAACGTATATCTGTTGTAAGCGATGCTAGAACCAGCTTACACAGACTGCAAAGGCAGGCCTGTAGTCACAATTTGAGTGCTCTCCAATGGGTACATAATAATACATGCTGGTGTACCTATGCCCTGGGTACCTTAGTACCATATACTAGGGACTTTCAAAGGTACGCCAGTAGCCAATCTGGGGTGTACCTAAGTATTCACCATGGTCCAATTTAGGGAGAGAGCACAGAGACTGGGGTCTTGATTAGCAGGATCCCAGTCAGGCTAGTCAGAAAACATAATGACACCAGCAAAAGTGGGGGTAATCATGAACACAGAGCCTACTTTCATACATTCACAGAGAGCGCACCTGTGCAGGAGAGTATATCAGTGACAGTAGTACACAGCCTTGCACACATGTAATTACTCTCAGGTATGCTGTTCTGTTAGTGCACCAGCACAGGAGAGTATATGAGGGACCGTTTTGCACAGCCTTGTGTATATGTGATGTCTCTCAGGTGTGCTTCACAGAGAGCACACGTGTACAGCAGAGTATATGCGTGAAAATATAACACAGCCCTGAATACATGTAAGGCCTCTCAGTTGTGCTGCACTGCAAGTGCACCTGTACTGGAGTGTATATGAGTGACACTAGTACAGAGCACTGTGTACATGTAATGTATCTCAGGTGTGTTTCACAGAGCAGGTGTGTTTCACAGAGAGCTCACCTGTACAGCAGAGTATATGAGTGTAAGTATAACACAGCCCTGAATACATGTAAGGCCTCTCAGGTGTGCTACACTGCAAGTGCACCTGTACTGGAGTGTATATGAGTGACACTAATACAGAGCACTGTGTACATGTAATGTATCTCAGGTGTGTTTCACAGAGCAGGTTCACAGAGAGCTCACCTGTACAGCAGAGTATATGAGTGTAAGTATCACATAGCCCTGTGTACATGTAAGGCCTCTCAGGTGTGCTACACTGCAAGTGCACCTGTACAGGAGAGTAAATGTAAATGTGCAGTATTTGTAAAGCGCAAACAATTACCCAAAGGTGTCAAGGCGCTGGGGGCCCTCGGGAAGCTTAAGCGAGCTATTGCCCTGAGTCACATGGTGATGGGCTGATCAGCCGCCGGCACCGGGAATCCAACCGTGAGCCCCCAGGGTCCTGAGTCAGTTGCCCTAGCCGGTGCGCCACACCTCTTCCACAGTATATACGTGGCAGTATTGCAAAACCCTGTCTATTTGTGATACCTCTTGGGTGTGCTTCATAGAGAGTGCATCTGCACAGGAGCATAACTCAGTGACAGTGTTACATGTGTGAGGCCGTCACAACTCCTACTCCCCTGGTGCTGTTGCACCGTTGTTATCTGCAAAGTGCGTCTAGACACTGAGCGTAATCTTAGAGACACAGGACCGGCGCGGGAGGGTCTTCCATGAACATTTGTGAGGCATCTGTCCAGGAGGCCGGGGGCACCCATAAGGATCCAGCTGTGATTAGAGGTCACCTCACCTGGACAGGTGATAAGTATCAATCAAATCTGAACTGACTTTGAAGGTATGATTTCCACCGGGGCTCAATTTACAAATCCTACAAGGAGTAAGACTTTGCGAGGGGCGGTTGTAGTGAACCTCCCATGAGCCAAGGTTCTCATTCTGGGCCTTCATTCCACCAGGGTGTACACATCTCTGATTGGGCCATGTCATCCCTGGAACAAACTGAGGTCATTGTGAGCAGTGCGACTGTGTGGTCTGGTATTCAGATAGGCGCTTACAAGATGTATGGCTACTGCACGTGTTCAATTGTCTGCGTTTGTAGTCTCAGAATGGGAGGTGATGCCTAAATCACACAAATCAGATGTGAATATGTTTGGGAGCACAAACATGGATTTTGTGAAGTGTGCCTACACAACTTTTGCCACTTTTTACAGGGAAAAAACGTGCTTGCCATAAACCTACGGGTGTGGAATTAGCACACAAGTTGGAGTTCCGATTTGTGCTCAAAGAGGAGTTTGCACCCACATCAGCATCAGTGCGCCCCTCAGATGGTTCGATTAGGGTCCCTCAAGGACCGCTCCATAGAGTCTTCTGTTACATTATACAGAGCTCGGTTCATCTTCGGAGCCCCCTGTGCTGCTGAAGGCCGTCTGTTCTTGTGACACTTGCTCCGAAACGTTCCTTCATCAGTTTTCAGTATCCGAATAGGTGCATGAGCCACAGACGACTTAACCCTTGACATCTGTGCAACCCTGAGTGTGTGAAACAAGGGCTCAAACTGTAGCATCGTGCTACAAAGAACCACAGACACAGGTTCTTATATTTCAGGAGCTTTATTATCTGCAACCTGTCTCAACCCTGTCCCTACTCTAACTGCCCTCCTCTCACTCCGTCTCCTCCTCTTCCTGTCCTCCCCTAGCTCCACCCACAACCACTAGTCTGCTAACTTCACAACATCTCCCCCTTTTGTCACAAAACTAATAAACACACTGACTTCTTAATCCATTTCTTCGATAAGTCTTTTGGGTGGACGTGTGTCACGATGAGGTCGTGGTGACTTGGCTCTCGGACTCATATTGTTCCGTGTCTCATCGATTGAACCACTGTTCTCACAACCAACTGAACGTGGTTCTTCCGAACCGGGAGTGTCCATTTCACTCAATAGGGTTCCAGTGGTGTCTCGCGGCAATTTCTTGAAGTACGAGATGTTTCTCGTGATTCGCCGCTTCTCTGATTCTGCAGTCAACATAGTTCCTTTCTTTTTCGTGATCAATAACAGTTCATCCTTGAATGGGCAGTCGGTCTTTCTCTGCTGCTCTTGCTTGACGAGCACATGGTCTCCTTCATGTAACGAGAGTGACCTTGCTCTTCTCCGTCGATCTGCATATGACTTCATTTTGTCTTTTCGGCGCTTGTCGGTTGCTATCATTTCTTGATGGTCTTGAGTGGATGACAATGATGGTCGCAAGGCCCCTTCCCACGATGGAATACGGTTCCTCATGGGACGTCCCAGCATGAGTGTCACCGGGCATTGCCCCGTGGTCGCGTGAGGAGTCGTCTGGTAAGCTCGGAGGACTTCATTGAGTGCCACTTGTAAGTCCTTTCCCTCCGCGGTCGCATGTTGAAAAGTCTTTTTGAGCGTGGCCATGAATCTTTCAATTGTTCCATTGGCCTGTGGCCAGAGGGGTGTGATCTTGCGATGGTGGAAGTCTAAATGTTTCGCAAATGCTACAAATTCTTGTCCATTAAATGGGGGTCCGTTGCCCGTCTTTACTTTTGAGGGAACGCCCCAGGCCGCAAAGACTTCATCAAGTACTTTGAGAGTACTCGCGGCGTTTGTAGACGGTACAAAGTACGCAATGGGATATCGAGAATGCTCATCAATGATGGCCAGCACATATTTGCCCGATGACAGGGGTCCATAAAAATCAATGGCAATTTCTTGCCACACTCCCGGTGGTAAAGGGGTCATGTACAGTGGTGCTGGAGGATCACTTTTGCTCGTGAGCTGACAGAGGTGACAGTCCTTCAAGGTGGCTTCCTCCATTTGGTCGAGATATGGAAACCACACTCGCTCTCTTAATGCACGTTTGGTTGACACAATACCCCGATGTCCTTCATGGGCAAGGGCAACTACTCCTTGTCTCAGTTGAGTGGGAATCACGATTCGCTGGTCTTGCAGCAGTATGCCATCAGTGGTGGCTGACAGTTCGCTGCACACATTTTGGAAGGCTTGCATTTCTTGTTTAATGATAGGATCAGTCTCTTCATCTTTAGAATCATGTCTCCACCGAATCCTGCGCAGGACCTTCTGCTGGACAACATCTTGGGCTGTACTCTCTCGGATGGTGTCCATTGGGATAGCGGGAGGAAGAGCTTGGTCAGTCACAAAGTGTATGTACTCTTCCGCAATGGAGGAATCAGAAACTGACGATGCAAGTGGGTGCCTGGACATGTAGTCAGCCGGGTTTTCTGACTTCCCCGGCTTGTGGATGATAGTAAACGTGTATTCCTGTAGCCTTAGGCCCCACCTCTCGATTCTTGGGGGCATCTTGGATCGTGGGTTTCCTTAATGGTGACGAGAGCTTGGTGGTCTGTGATTAAAGTAAAGTGTTTACCATATATGAAAACATGAAAATGTTCACATGCCCACACTACGGCAAGACTTTCTTTCTCGGGCTGCGAGTATGCTCGCTCCAGGTCAGTCAGGCTACGACTCGCATATGCAATGATTCGACGTGGATCTGAGTCGTTGTCATACTGTGCCAGGATGGCTCCAAGCCCGACCGGGCTGGCATCCACAGTTATCTCAGTCTTTCTTTGTGGGTTAAAATATGACAGGTGATCCGCAGATGCTACCGCCTTCTTGATCTCCTTGAATGATTTCTCGCATTGGGGAGTCCACTCAAACGGTTGGCCTTGTTTGGTCAAGATGCGGAGGGGATGGCTGATTGTTGCATAGTCCCTGATATAACGAGCACAATAACTGGCCATCCCAAGCAATGACCTGAGCTCACTGACGTCCTGGGGACTCTTGGTGTTGTTCAGAGTCCCAATTTTGTCAGGATCAGGTTTCATGCCAGCGCCTGAGAAGATATGACCAAAGAATTTCAATGTGTCTTGGTGGAATTCGCATTTCTCTCTGTTTAGAGTCAGGTTTGCCTCCAGTAGTGCATGGCAAACACGATTGAGTGCAATGTCATGCTCTCGTAGATCAGAACCATACACAAGGATGTCATCACTATAATTGAGCGTGTTGGGAATGTTCTGGATGACCTGTCGAATGGCTTCTTGAAATATTTCGGCTGCTGAGGAAACTCCAAAACTGAGTCTCTTATATCTGAACAACCCCAGATGGGTTGCGAACGTGGTGATGTATCTTGACTTGGCCTCTAATTCTAGTTGGTGGTATCCTTTATTTAAGTCCAACTTGGAAAACACCTTTGCCCCGTTGAGAGCTGAGATCATATCGCTCAAGTGTGGTCCCGGATGTCGTTCTCTTTCGATTGCAGTGTTGGGCAGGCGCATGTCCACACAGAGTCTGACTTTGTTGGCCGTGCCCTTTTTGGGGACGATAACTACTGGGGACACCCACGGTGTTGGGCCCTCAGTGCGCTCGATGATGTCAGCGGCTAGCAGGTCCTGGAGTTCTTCTTCCCCGGCGGTCTGCAGATGGAACGGTACCCGTCGAGGGTGTTGAGCGACGGGTCTGACTTGTTCATTAATATGCAACCGCACTTGACAGTCTTTTAATTTGCCTAATCCTTGAAATAATCTGGGAAACTGACGGGTCACATCTTGGTTTCCGCTGACCTCAAAGAGGATTTCCACTAGGTGAAGGCGTTCAGCTGTCGGTAGGCTCAGCAGACAGTCCGCTTCTGGGCCTTTGATAACATGGATGACCGCTGAGATGGATGTGTCCTCATGTTTAAGAGTCGTCGAGAACTTCCCAAGGAAGGGAAGTGGCTTCTTAGCCATCCATGTGAAGACTCTGACTGGTGCAAAGGACAGGGGGGGACGCGGACTCATTCTTTCATATTCGGTGACTGGAATATAGTTCAGGGATGCACCTGAGTCTAGTACAAACTTTGTATCATGATTGCCAACTTTGATGTCCAGCCGAGGATATGTCTTAAGTTGGTCTGGATCTGCGGCTAGGTTCAGATATTCAATGGTATATGTTGAGTCTCTGGAGGACGGCCTAGACTGCTTGGACGGTGACCTCCGTTCCCACCTGGACCGACGTGACTCCCGGCTGGAGTGTGATGACCCAGACGACTGCTCAGTTTGTTCTTAGACCGCTCGTGCATGGTGTCTTCGGTGTTGGACCGGGACATTCTCGAGGTACCTCTTCTTGTCTCGGGCTGTGCTGTCTTTGTGGCTCCACTTCATCTCTCCTTGTGGTATTCCCCACACATCACTTCAAAATGATTAGTTCTACCGCACTTCCGACATCTCTGACCCATGGCAGGGCAACTGTCTACATGGGGGTAGTCATACCCGCAACGGAAGCACTTCCTCACGTTCTCGGGTCTTTTCTCTTTCTTCCACGGTTCTCGCCGCTGATATCTTGACTGCTCTTGACGAGATGACGGGCGTGACCTCCATTGTCTGTCTCTCGAACTCCTTCGATGATCACTTTTAGCGTGTACACGTCGCGCTTGTTCGCGACTTCCTTTGTGCCCTGTTTCGATGTCGGCTGCATACTCTTCCGCTTGATCAAAGACTCGTGTCATTTCCTCTATGTCGTCTAGGCTATGTTCTTTCCTCAGTTGGTCGGAGTGACATCCATCAATTATTTGCGACTTTATTGCAGCATCTGTTGAGAAATTATCAAATGCACAGTGCTTGGCTAGTCTCCTCAGGCGCATCATGAAGGCGCTCATTGGTTCCTCCTTCCCTTGACGAGCCGAGTGGAATGTATGTCGTTCATAGTCGACGTTCTTTTTGTGAAGAAATCTTTTGTTTAATGCGTCTCGCACTTTGTCATAGGTGTCCGCTTCAGTGGCAGGAAGGTCCTTGATTATTTTGACTATCTCTCGCCCTGCCAAGTTGCGCAGGGCAATCAACTTCTTTTTGTCCACGATCACTTCTGATCCTTCGATGTAATCCTCAAATTCCTCTAACCATTCTTGCCATTTAGGACCCATGGTTCCCCCAGTGGTCACTTTGAGAGGTTCGGGTCGCACCTGCAACCTTAGGCTTAGCCGCTTCATCATCGGACACCATTCTGCAGTAGGTGTTTCATGAATCCTACTTGCCTCTCTGTAGAGCTTGCTTGGAGGTGGAGTCCCGTGCTTGTTTGCGTTTCTTTTCCTTTTGTCAAACTCACTGGGTCCCACCAATGCTTGTTTGTTTCCTGGTGCCAATGTTTGTTTCTTTGCCAATGCTCGTTCAACTGTTGGCCAATGCTAGTTTTATTTTCCGTTGCCAATGCTTGTTTACTTTCTGTTGCCAAGGCTTGTTTGTTTGCCAATGCTTGTTTATTTTCTGTTGCCAATGCTTGTTTATTTCTGTTGCCAATGCTTGTTTCCTTGTTAATGCTTGTTTGTTTCTGCTGCCAATGCTTGTTCATTTGCTCAATGCCTGACTTCAAAATGGCCGCCTGCAGTTTGCACAGGGAAGGTGTCCTGAAGGTTGCCTGATTCAAAGATGGCTGCCGTGGTTATCTGCAGGCACTACTTTCTCTCTCTGCATTCGACCCTTTTCTTCACCCAGGACTCACCGGCAGTCGTTTTCAGGAGCAGCACCCTCCAGATTCAGCTCCCTCTGGTCACTGCTACAGTCAGGTGAGGTTGGGGTGGGCTCCCGCCTTACTTTGCAGGGTCCTCGGCGGCGGCGTGCCAAGTCTCACGCATCCGGCGTGAGATTCTCCGACGTCGGAGCTCGCTCAGGCTCCAATTATTTCGCGCTCAGCAGCGCTCGACAGCAGGCCTTCGTGGGGCAATCCACCCCAGGATTCACTCTTCTCTGGCCACTGCAGTCATCAGGCTGGGTTGGGGTAGGCTCCCAACTCACTTTCTGAGTTCCCGCTCTTCGGTGCCGATAGCGTGCCAAAGCTCACGCATCAGGCGGGGCTCGTGCTTTCGGCGCGAAAACTTCTACTTTTCTCGAGCGTTTCAGCGCTCGTGGTAGCGGCTCCCTCTGGGCTCCCACAATCACAGGAGGGGCAGGGTCACCTACTGTTGGTCTCTCCTTTGGCTGGCAGCATTACACAGCAGCGGACTTTTCTTTTTCGACGCTGCAGGGGACAGGGTGCTCTCACACGATTCTGTGGGCTGCAGTCTTGCTCATCCCACCCTCGTCGCCAGTTGTAGCATCGTGTTACAAAGAACCACAGACACAGGTTCTTATATTTCAGGAGCTTTATTATCTGCAACCTGTCTCAACCCTGTCCCTACTCTAACTGCCCTCCTCTCACTCCGTCTCCTCCTCTTCCTGTCCTCCCCTAGCTCCACCCACAACCACTAGTCTGCTAACTTCACAACACAAACCATGCCAGGGGCCACAGTGTTTCACCACAGTATGGGCGCTTGAATATCGATCCGCAGCAATATTGGCAGTAAGATATCAGCTGCACAGTATCGACAAGGAAAGTCAACAAGGAGGCATCGGAACAGTAAATCTCCACTCCCCAATATACTCTTACCTTGATGATACTGTGCAAGGGGATGTCCTGCAGCCCACACCGTTACAGGTGGAGATTTGCTGTTTCGATATTGTGTCGATATTTGTGACATACAGCCCAACCTACATCTTATGTCATCTTTCAAAACATGGCTTTAGGTTTACCTAATGTTCAACAATCCTCACACCTAAAACAGGTGATTAAAATGCAATTTTTCTCTTTTGCAGAATGTCTATGAACAAGAGAAAAATCGTAAGTACTCTTTTAATTGGGATATCTTTGAACTTGAGCATAGCTCCTCTACTTAAAGTAGCGCTGGACCCGGGGCACGGCTGCATTGTGTACTATACACTTAATGCGTTTAAATCACTTTTTATGGATTTAAAAAGGGATACAGAGTATAATTGTCATGTGCATGAACATAATACTCCTATGAGTCACACGGTGTGAGGATGAAAGGAGGGAGCATTAACACCACACAGACTACATGCGCAAAAAGAAGTTGCCAAGATAGGAACGCGAGAATGGTAGAAACACCAAGGGCCAGCTGTATGAAGACACTATCTTACGATTTCCTAATTGAGAATCCTTGCGATTTGCAATTAGGAAATCGCAAAGCGGCATGCATGAAAGGGGCAGATGTATCAAGATACCATTGTGCGATTCTCAAATAGCGATTTTTAAGGAATCGCTATTTGAGAAGTGCAAAATGGTATGTATGTAGAAATTCGCTATTTTTTTGCGATTTCTTAAAATTCCTTAATTGTGATTAGCAAATTGCTAATCGCAATTAAGGAATAATTTCCCTTTCATTTCTATGGGCCAGGAGGCCCATAGGAATGAATGTGAAATTATTCTCAATTTGCGATTAGCAATTTGCTAATCGCAAATTGAGAATAATTTCAAGGGTGCAAGGGTGTCTTAAGGACACCCTGCTGCACCCCTGAATTTGACATGTGTGCGCATATGGCGCACATACATGCCCTAAGGGCATGTATGGGCGTCATATGGCACCTTTAGAATTTAAAAAAGTGCATTTTGAAAAGAATTTGCCAATTACCACCAACTACAAGTTGGTGGTAATTTGCGGATTCTTAGTCAAAAATTGCAACACTGAAATGTTTAATACATTTCAATTAAGAAATCGCAATTTGCCATTTCTTAAAAGCCTCGCAATATTAAGGAATCGCAAAATTTGCGATTCCTTAATATTGCGAGGCTTTTTGCATGATACATTCCAAATCCCGTTTTTTTGTCGCAAACGCTGCTATTTTGCGAATCGCAGTGTTTGCGACAAAAAAACCGGATGATACATCTGCCCCAAAGTGTGTTGAACACTTTCTGCGATTCCTAGGGGATCGCAAGTGACCTACCTCATAAACATTCATGAGGTAGGTTGCAATGTGCAACCCCCCAGGAATTGCAAAAATCAAAGGGACAGTGGCTTGCTGGGGTCAGCAGACCCCCCTGTCTGTGATTGCTTTTAAATAAAGCAATTTTTTTTTGTAAAGTAGCCTGTTTGCCTTAAAGGAAAACGGGATGCTTTACAAAAAGAAAAATGAAAACATTTTCTTTCATTTTTATAAGAGTAGGCAGTGGTCCGTGGCACCACTGCCTGCTCTTAAAAAATGCTTTTACAAACATTCACAAAGGGGAAGCGGTCCCTTGGGGGCCCCTTCTCTTCTGTGAATGGGTACTTGAAGTAGGTGGTTTGCTGCGAATGCTTTGCGACCGCATTTCGGTCGCAAAACATTCATACATACTGATGCAATGAGGTATTAGGAAGGGAAGTCCTAAAAACCCCCCTTCCTAACAGCAAAACGTAATCCTATTTTGCGATTCGGTAACATGTTACCGAATCGCAAAATAGGCTTTGCTACATCTGAAAAGTATTTTTGCTTTTGCAAAGGCCCGTTTGCGAACTCAAAAAGGATTGATACATCTGGCCCCAAAATCCATTGGCTGGTTGACGGAAATAGAGCGATTTATTGATCGAAAGGCTTCATTGTGTATTTACAACCAGTATCTGAGAAAGAATTTAGAAAGTTACGCATTTTAAGAGCTTCTGTCCCATAAGACAGATGGGCCTTCACATGTTTCCTTGTTTGCCACATATATCCTAGCGGGAATGTGTCTTCTCTTTCAGATACCCGGCATTCAGAGAAGCCCGTGATACCAGACGTCTTCGAGATCATCATGAAAGAGAACAAAGGTAAGAGAAAACCTCGGGCTTCTGGGCGCTAGACTTGACCCTGAGCTCAGATGCCCTCCAGATCATCACCAAAGGCAACCAAGGTAATAGAAAACTTCGGGCCTCGTGGCGCTATACTAGATTGTCAGCTGGTAGCCTGCGCCCAGGTGTCTTCACAATCATCACCAAAGACTACCAAGATAATGGACATGCGGCCAGATTCATCAATGTCCCGTTTTGCGAGTCCTTAATAGCGATTATTAAGGAATCGCAATTAAAGACTCGCAAAACGGGATTCATGTAGAAATCGCAAAATAAATTGCGATTCCTACAGCTTCCTTATTTGCGATTAGCAAATTGCTAATCGCAAATAAGGAATAACTCCCCATTCATTCCTATGGGCCTAAAGGCCCATAGGAATGAATGGGGAGTCAATCCTTATTTACGATTAGCAATTTGCTAATCGCAAATAAGGATGCGATTTCAAGGGTGCCAGGGGTGTCCAAAGGACACCCTGTAGCACCCCTGAAATGAAAATGTAGCCTGATGTTGCACACACACTAAAGTGCATTTTTCTAAGTTTTCGCTATTTACCACGAAGTCAGACTTCACGGTAAATAGTGGCCAGAAATTGCGAATTCACAATTTTTAAAAGGTTCACAAATTGCATTTAAGGAATATCTAATTGAGATTCCTTAAAAGGGATTCTTCGCTTTCTCTAACAGCGATTTTTGCATTTGGGATGATGAAATTAGCGCTCGCAAAGGGCCGGATTCTCAGAATCCTGCCCTTTGCGAGACGATTTTACAATGATGAATCTGGCTGTAAATCCTTTCTGCAGGGTCACTTCAGATTCTTGCCTTCCTCTGTCATCCTGTTCTTAACCCATCAGAATTTAGGACTGTGTGAACGTTTTCCCTGCTGCTCAGTGGTAAAGTGTTTCTACTTTCTCCCTAAAACATAATAACATTGGCCTACACGTAATTTACTTATAAATCCCTGGTGCTATGTGTGTCCAAGGCGTAGCATAACACAACACATATTTGTAAAGTGCACGTTCACCCATAGGTATCTTGGTGCTGAATAACAGATATTCATTGTTATCCAACTCAATGGAACTCATTTTATCAACCTCAGATGAAAGGCTGAGTGGACCTGCCAGGATTTGAACCTGTGACCATAAGGTGGAACACAGGTCCCTGGAGTGGACGCTTTAGTCCACTAAGCCACCAGACCCCTATACATTAATCTCTACTACTCGGCAGCAGAAAACTAAATTAGGCTTTTAAACATGTCTCGGGCCTGCCACTGCATCTGTAGAGCAGATGGAAGCAGCCATTTTGAACTGGTCTTAATACACAATCTTTTATATTTATATTTTATATTTATATTTAAGTTTGTAGAGCGCACAGCTACCCGGAGGTTTCCCGGCGCTAAGAACCAAATGAGGAAAGTAAACCAGCAGAAGAGTGACTCAAGAAAGCGGATGTCTATTGGTTAAATGACCATGTTTTCACATCCCTGCGGAACTTAAGGTAACTAGGTTCAATGCGCAGGGAGAGAGGAAGAGCATTCCATGGGGAGGGGGCCAGATAGGAAAAAGAGCGGCCACCCATTCTGGCTCTTTTAATCCTGGGGGACCTGAAACCTATGCTGGTTAGACGAACGGAGGGTGCGAGGGGGGCAGTATTTGTGAACTAAGGTTCTGAGATAAAGTGGAGCCCTACCTGCATTGATTCTATGCATAAAACAAAGGGCCTTGAACCTAGTCCGGCTTTCGATATGGAGCCAGTGAAGGCTTCGTAGAGAGGAAGATGTGGAGGACTTGTAAGGTAACTTACAGAGTAGACGTGCCGCCATGTTCTGCACAGTCTGAAGTTTACGAGTTAATTCCTTGCAAGCCCCCAGGAAAAGAACGTTGCCATAGTCCAGTCTGGATGTAATTAAAGCCTGGACTACGGTTTTCTGTGTTTCCTGAGGTAGCATCCAGATGATCTTTCTAAGCCACTTAATGATAGTAATACAAGTGGAGGAAATTTTGACCACATGTTGCTTCATAGACAACTGGTCGTCAAAGATGATGCCAAGGTTGCGTGCAGTTTTGGAGGGGACAGGGAGGGTGCCCATTTGTGGTGGCCATTGTTGGGGCCCCCATAAGGTGGTATTATGGCCAAACAGAAGGAGTTCTGTTTTTCCCCCATTCAGTTTAAGTTTATTGACATGCATCCAGGTGGCAATGTTGTTAAGACCTGTGCAAAGGGATGATGGAGTGGAGTAATGGCCCGTAGAGAGTGAGTAGATGATCTGAGTGTCATCAGCATATGAATAAATGGTGAGCCCAGCTTGCTCAGCGATGGTGGCTAGCGGTCTGACATACAAATTGAAAAGGAAGGGGCTCAGGGGTACGCCGTGTACAGATTTATGAATGTTGGAGAAAGATGAAGAGGAAAAAACTTGAAAGGTACGATCAGAGAGAAAACTGGTGAGCCACTTGAGGGCTGAGCCAGTGATGCCGGAAGATTTAAGAGCGTCAAGGAGGATGGAGTGGGAAACCGTGTCAAAAGCGGCACTTAGATCGAGCAATATAAGTGCCACGGTTTCCCCTTTGTCCACCCGGCATCGAATGGACTCCGAAACCCCCAGTAGTGTCGATTCTGTTGAAAAACCTGACCTAAAGCCCGATTGGGATTGATGTAAAATATTCCTTGATTCAACATGTTTAGTCAGTTGTGTATTAATGTGTTTTTCCAGATTCTTAGAGCAAACTGGAAGAAGTGAGATGGGACGGAAATTAGCTGGATTGTTGGGATCAGCATTAGCCTTTTTCAATAGGGGCACTATCACGGCATGTTTTCATGCAGTGGGGACCTTGGCTTCTCTGAGGGAGGTGTTGAGCAGTTCTAGAATTAGGTTAAGGGAAGAAGTATCTAGGGTTTGTAAAACTTGTGGAGGGATAGGGTCCATTGGGGAGCCAGATTTAATATTGCCGATGATATCATGGAGTGTAGTGATGTTGAGATGATCCCAGGCAAGGATCTGCTGCGAGGGAGAGGGGTGTATATGTAAATGCTCAGATACTTCGGGCTCACAAAAAATGGCTGGCGTCGACTGCTCAGAGGATGGATGAAATGGGGGTGGGACTCCAAAGTCGGTGTAGATAGTGTCAATTTTAGAAATGAAAAATTCAGCCAAAGTATTGCATTGTGTTGCATCTAGACATGGGGCTTTGGGCTGGCAGGAGGCACCCGAGAGTTCCTGTACAACTGTGAAAAGCGCCTTAGGGCGATTTTGTGCATTTAATATGGTCAGATTGATATATTCTGCTCTGGCTGTATTACAGCGTGAGTGATACTTAGCTACGGCTATTTTATACCGCTGCTTGGAGCAGAGGTCGTAGTGGACGCGCCACTTCCGCTCGAGGTTTTTACAGATAGTTTTTTCCCTTTTCAACAGGTCAGTAAACCACGGGGCGGGAGGGTGGTGCAGGTTGTACTTCTGCTTGCACTGAGGAAGACACATGTTAACAGCAGAGGTGAGCCAGCTGTGGATAACAGCCTCCTCCTCGATGCTGGTAACATTGGTAAGGGGCCTGGTGTTCTCGAGACAGGAGTTGAATTGATTGGAATCCAGGTTCTTCCAATTTCTAGTTACCCTTGGTTCAGTGGGAATTACTGGGGTTTTAGAGGATCTATCGATTTTGATGGAAAAATCTACCATTAAATGATCAGACCAGGGGATAGATAGGGGAGGCCTACATATTATGGTATCTAAATTAGAAAAGATGGGATCCAATAGGTTCCCTGCCTTATGGGTTGGGCCTGAGTTATGAAGGGTGATATTCAGCGCTGCTAGGTCCAGCAATAGATTGGTGCTGGTGGGGCAGGATGTGTCGTTTAGGTGTATGTTTAGGTCTCCAATGATCAAGAAGTTGGTGGCGTTAATAAGTATGGGTACTATATGCTCTGGGAGGGCGGCGGCCCATGGGCTGGCAGGGCCTGGGGAACGGTAAATGAGAAACCCGCAGAGAGTATAATTAGGAGATATTAATAGTTTAAACAGGCCTGCTTCGCTGTTTGGTATATCAAGGTCCTCCCATTTGCAGGAGTATGTTCTTTTAAAAACGATAGCTATCCCTCCACCCTCTTTTCCCACTCTGTTTTTTCCTAGGTAGGTGTAGTTGTCAGGGAGGGCAGATGCAATGTCGGGCCCAGAGCTATCATTTAACCAAGTTTCTGTGAGAAACAGGGCGGCTGGTTGGGAGGAAGTGAGTAGGTCGAAGATGTCTCGTTTATGTTTGGTTAATGACCTGCAGTTCAGACTGATAAAGGAGAATTCTTGGGAAGAGTCTTTTTGTTTGTGCTGAGACTGATGCTGTGGAAAGTTGAATGTAGCTTTCTTGAGCATAGAAGGGGGGGATGAGAGGGAAAGGTTACAGTACGGGCAGGTCATTGGGGCTTGATGACAACACAAGGGTGTGTTCTGCTGGCAGTGAGATGGCCTGAGATTTAGGAGAATATCGCTAGAGTATATGAGAGGTACAATGGGACGTTTGGCGGCATGGGGACTAGCCCCTGGCCCCGTATGGTCGCGGACGGGCGCAGACGGGCTGGACTTTTGTGCGACTTCGGCGCTGCGCGCGTCCTCTGCGCGTCATCTAACACATTGGTTAAGAAGGGAGTCGGCAGAATGCAACTAGACCACTCCCCCCTTCCGCCGGAAGTGTGTCAGTCGAGCAAAATGATAGGAAGACCTCCCTCCAAAACCACGAGCTAAGCTCGGGGTGGAACGGGGAGTGTGAAGCACACCCAGTGAACACAAAATGCGATAAATAAAGTTTTGAAAGGCAAAGTAAAAAGATAAAAAACGGAGCGCAGTGCAAGCACCTAATTCGTGCCCCCTGCTCTCTCACAGCAGCGTTGGTAATCAGGGACAAGAAGAACACTGCTACGATTTAAAATTAGTAGTTAAGAACTTAACAGCAGTTCGAGCACCTAAATCGTGCATTCTGCCAAGCAAGCTAGCGCAATAAATGATTAGGTTCACAACAGCGCGGCACACACTCGTACCCTCAGCTGGTACAAATATAGTATATTTCGGAACTGATGCCATCCATTTAAAAACATATAGAGGGGTGGAATAACACACTTAAAAAGAAATGCATTCTGGGAAATAAAGTCCTCCCAAACACATTTCAAATCCATAGCATAGAAACATTTGGTAACAACATACAGATACGTATCATGTCAACACCACAGTACTACTATTATTAATCTAAGTGTATGATTGGCCCACTCTGGTATATTATTTGAAGGATAGTGCTAATACAATCAAATTAATGAAAATTAAACTAACATTTGTGTGGTACGAATTGAGTAAATCGAATCAGTTCGCTGGTTTAGTTCATTTAGTGAATATTCAAAGAATTATATACCTTGGTTCATACTAGTATGTGACACAGATAATGACATGTACAATCCTAATTTTGATTTAAAGACTTAGGGCCCGATGTATCAAGCCTTTTTGAGTTCGCAAATGGGCTGATTTGGAGAATCGGCCCATTTGTGACACAAAAAATGCTTTTCAGATGTTGCAGAGCCTATTTTGCGATTCAGTAACATGTTACCGAATCACAAAATGGGATTACGATTCTCTATTAGTAAGGGGCATGCTAAGGGCATCCCTTCCTAATACCGAATCGCATTGGTATGTATAAATGCTTTGCGACCGAAATGCAGTCACAAAACATTTGCATTTTTGCACCTACTTCAAGTAGGTGCAAACACATTCGCACATGGGAAGGGGTTCCCAAGGGACCCTTTCCCCTTTGTGAATGTTTAAAGCATTTTTTAGGAGCAGACAGCGGTCCCACAGACCCTTGCCTACTCTTAAAAAATTAAAGGAAAAAAAGAATGCTTTATTTAAAAGCAATTACGGACATGGTGGTCTGCTGACCCCAGCAGTCCACCATCCCTGTGATTTTTGCAATTCCTAGGGGAGTCGCACATTGCGACCTACCTCATTAATATTCATGAGGTAGGTCATTGGCTGTCCCTTAGGAATCGCAGAAAGTGTTCAACACACTTTCATGCATGCCATTTTGAGATTTCCTAATTGCAAATCGCAAGGAATCGCAATTAGGAAATTTAAAAATGGCGTCTTCACACATCTGGCCCTTGATCAATACAAATGTGTGGACGAAGAATTACACGTATTCTAGGGTGGTGACGGGGTGAAATGGCTGCCGCTAACAACATGTGTGATGTCATTGCTGGTGTTAGCTGAGAGAAGATATGAAGCACTTAGAAGACAGTTGACAATCATACAGGTTACTAGGAAATTCTGTCTTCATATGCTCGATGTTATTATAGTAAGCCAGAATTGCTTTCAGTGGTGCCATAAATAACTCCTTCTATGACAAGAGTGTGGTATATAAATAAATAATACCGGATCTATTTTTGAATGAATGAATGAATAACAGATAGCTCAATAAAATAAGAGTCAAGATTCGAGGTAGTAGGAGTTTCTGCAGGTTTATTACAGCATAAGGACAGGATCAGGACAACCTGCATCGAACAGAGGTGACAGGGCCCAGCAGGACAACTGGGGCCCAGCAGCTGCCGGGGCTTGATCTGGGATGAGCGCGCTAACTTTTAATAACAATACATGGACTTATATACATAGCGCAAACACATAGCATTACATTGCAGTAGGCGTAACAGTGGGTGGAGCAGAAGGCGTGACGCGTAGCAGTCGCGAAAGATAACAGTAAAAAGAGGTGTAACTGGGAGTATACATAGACATGTGATGCAAACGTAACAGAATATGTCATGAATGGGCGGAATCATTGGAGGGGGCTACCTAAGGAGCCGGGACCTCTAACCTGGTGGTGCGCGAAAACTGGCAATGACGTGTTACTAGGAGAAGCTGGGGGCTATGAACTCTGTGCTAGGAGCAGAGACTAGAGTCTGGAGGGTCGGAGCGACATGTACCTAAACCCTATCTGGTATCTGGTGTTTAGGGAACATGTTGATATAAACTAGAAGTCATGAGGGGAAAGGCTAACTGACTCTAAGACTGGAGCATGCATTATTCTACATGTAGTGCGTGATGAAGAATACTAAATGACCATTTAAATACAGTATTTCTCTAACGTGGAGCCGAATAGGCTAGACAATGACGGAAACTATTGATGCAGTTCAGTAGCTTAGGAATGCAGAGAAGGAGGACTGAACTGATAACTGGAACTATAACATACTTTTGGCAGACTCAAAGGCAGAGCCAAGCTGCACCGGGCACTGCGAGGCAGGAAGTAAGTGAAGGGTCGAGGATACAGGTGGGGGCTGTATCGCTCCTCAGCGAGGCTTTCAGGAGACAGGAGCTGAATCTGATGTCCGGGCCCTTTTGAGGCCTGGAAACGGGGACTTTATTATGGAATAACGTGCACACTGAGAAACGTGGCAACATTACTTTACATAGGCCTGATATTCGTAGTATTCACGAGGACTGGAAACTGACATATCAGAGGTGGACACAACTGTAATTGCGTCTTTAATCGGACATGGGGAATAACATATGCATATTGGTCATGCACACATAACATATGATGTATGAGGCGTAGGGACACAGAACATGGCAAAATTTACTTTTCCACATTCCCTCCTTGTCACTACGTTTCCATCAGGAAACATCAATTTTCATGATACCATCTATCATTTCATACAGTACCATTTGCTCGTCTCGAATTGTCTTGGAACGGGATTTAGAACGGGGCTTGGGACTAGGAATACAAGAGGTAGCGCACATGCTGCAAATCGCAGGGCCACATTGTATACAGAGGCAGCAGCTAAATATGATCGCTACTGCAATACCTAGAAAGGACAGGACTTTCCATCCCCAGGCGGAAATTATATTCCAGAACCAACCAGACCATGTCCAGGTGCCTGGATCTTGGTGTAACAGATGGGCAATTTTATGGAGTCTGGTTATAGCTGAATAAACAGACGGCGCGTTATTTGGAATGAAAATACAGCAACTAGATCCGATGACTCTACAGGCCCCGCCCCTATCGGCCAGTATGACGTCAAGGACGAGACGATTTTGCAAAACGACAAATCTCATAGCAGATTGTTCTTCGGTTAAGTTACCTAGAGCAGAGGCAGTCTCATTTACTACAGCTTCAAGGGTTCTTGTTAACCTACGGATCAGTTTACTATTCTGGACAGGTCCTACAAAGAAGAAGAAACCTTTATTGAAATCTGTATACTGTTCTAGAGTAGTTTCAGTATAATCGACAATTGGGGACTCCCTTCTATGTCTAATGTGTACTAGATGTGTATTTCTGTGATAATCAGATGGGGCTAGGAAAACAGGTGGCAGTAGGAAAGCAATGTAACAGGTTCCTTCCCAATCGAGGGGCAGACGAACATATGCAGTTTGACCACAAATAAAATAAGAATGACGTGAAGCTTTGAAAACAGATTTCCCACTGTCACTATACTTGATAACAGTAGTACAATCACTATGTCCTACGTGTACGGAACCATAACTACGGACACATAATTCGCCTTTTACAGGTAGTACTGAAATAGCAGGTAAGTCTGGAGTAGTATCAGACTGAACATTCAGGACCATGAAATTCGACGAATAATTACCTAAATTATATACTTCATTTTCTAGATCTAAACCTATTCTATGGGGGAAACCTTGCTTGTCTGAGAAACATGTACTGTTAAGAAAAGACATATCTGTTGAGGATGACGTTAACGTGGACCATGCTCCACACGAACCATTGTGTGAGAATGGATAAGGAAAGAGTGGCAGAACTCCCTTCGGTGTCTGGAAAGGGGGGAGTCGACCACACACCCAACAATTAGTGGCATTGCTGGTCTGGTGTGAATAATGTAACATACGGATAAATGTGTTGTTGCGCATAGCAAGGCGGTAAGAATATTCGTGAGGAGGCAGATCACTAAACGTGTGCTCTACTGTAGCATTAGCAGACATATTAGCATGAGGAACTGGAAAATACAGATAGAACGCATAGCTGGTGCAGGAAATCAAAATGCTGATGAATAATACGAAACTCAGAAAAACGATACATTGAATTGAACTTCGACTGACTCTCTCACTATGGGGGTCTATTTTATACATGTCAGAAACAGTCTAACCGTTTCACCTAGGGGAGGACTTATACAATCAAACTGACTGACTTATTTTACTAGACCTGAGCTTTAACTTATACTCCTGCTGCGGAGTTTTCTCTAACCAGGGAGGGGTTGTAATAATGTCTTTTGCGGGACAGTCCTTTAAAACAATGTCTTGACAGTTTTTAAAATCCTGGGAATCCTGGGAAATGTTCTTGGAGACGGGTTTCAATCCATTGAAAAGTTTTACATGAGAAAGATGGACCCACCCCTTCCTGCCTTCCAACTTGACGGCAGTACGGGTGGTCAAGAGGACCTGACGGGGCTCCTTCCAACGTGGTTCCAGCGGACTTGATCTGTCGAAATTCCGGACCATCACTAGGGAACCTGGAACGATTTCATGCGGTGCCACCTCGGTATTGCCTGGAAATGCGGCAGCAACCTGTGAACGACATGAGTTGAGGGCAGACATCAAGGAAGCTAGGTAATCTGTCAGCATATTACATGAAACATCGGTAATACTTCGGGGTCTAGGAGTACCCCACATGTTAGGGGGGCGGCCGAATACGACCTCATACGGGGACAGACCTGATCTGGAATGTGCGACCATGCGCATATAAAACAAAGCGACTGGCAGAGCTACTAGCCAGTCCACACCTTTTTCTTTACAGACTTTGGCAATACGGATTTTCAGGGTCTGATTATGTCTCTCAACTAGACCGGCTGCTTCAGGATGGCGTACACAATGGAACTTCCACTGGTACCCTAACAACAGGGAAACGTGCTTCATGAGTTCAGATGAGAATGGCTGACCGTTATCAGAATATACGACTCTAGGGAGTCCGTATCCAGGGAAAAATTCACGAACCAACTGCTTGGCAGTGGTCGCGGCTGTGTAATCTGGGACTGGATATGCTTCTGTCCACCTGGACAAAGTGCATACAACTACAAGGACATACTTGAAACCTCGACATCGCTCCATCTGAATATAATCCATCTGGAGGACCTCAAAAGGGTGGTCAGGGGGCTGGAAACCACCTTGTTCCACCGGGACACTTTTACCTGGATTGAACTGACAACATATCATACAGGTACGGACTTTCTGTTTGGCTGCAGCTCGTAAATGCTTGTTGAACCAAATGTTCTGGATACTGTCTAACATAGCTTTTTCTCCTAAATGTGCTGGACTATGTGCGGTATTGATAATGACTTGAACCATAGAATCGGGGAGAAACCATGTGGCTCTACCCTTCGTTAACCATCCTTGATCTGTCTGGACCCCTCCTTGTTCAGACCATTTCTTGATTTCTTCGGAAGTAGCATGTAACTGGATATCTATGACATCTTGAGTAGGGTCCTTAACTGTCATGCATGTAATCGGATCTGGAGTATGTGTCATGTTAACTGGAATGTCTGGAGTCTGTGCTGTAAGCTTGGCTGTGCGGTCTGCTAGATCATTACCTTGGGAAATAATGTCAGTAACTTTCGTATGTGCTTTGCATTTCATGATAGCAATAGATGTCGGTAAATGTATGGCATCTAACAGGGCTTGAATAAGGAGACCATGCTGAATCTTGGTTCCATGAGAAGTCATGAAACCTCTCTCCTGCCAGAGCACTCCGAAGTCGTGTACAACTCCGAATGCGTAACGTGAATCTGTGTAAACATTAACTTTCAGGTTCTTGGCATGTATACAGGCTTGTGTCAGAGCAACTAGCTCTGCTGCTTGAGCAGACAGAGTGTCAATACGGTGTGTTTCAATAACTTCGGTGTCAGTAGTCACTGCATACGCGGCGACTAGTTCTCCTGTACTAGTTCTCATACATGAATGTGGGACTTGTACTGTCAGGGAAAGCCCTAAAACTATGGAATCACTTTGTCTGATTGCTAGTGCTGTGGCTGCAACTGACTTGAGGCACGCAGGCAACGCCTGGGCGACTGGATCTAATGTGCTCGAAAAATAAGCACAGGGCTTGTATTGTCCTGCTTGATCTTGTGTGAGAACAGATAATGCTGTACCTTCACGTTCAGTAACGAAAAGTGTAAAAGGCTTACTGTAGTTCGGTGTAGCTAGAACTGGAGCTTGACATAGGGCTTTCTTTAACTCATTGAAACTAAGTGTATGTTCAGATGTCCAAGGGAGGACAGTCGATACGGCTGCCTCCTGTGTCGTTAACTGTATCAGTGGCTTGGCTAGAAATGCATACTGGGGAATCCATTGTCTACAATAAGAAGTAAGGCCGATAAAGGCACGTACCTCCTTCTGGGTTCTGGGCTGGGGAAGACTCGCTATTAACTGGATACGGTCTGGTGTCAACTGCCTACCCCTCTTGGACAGCAAGTGTCCTAAGTATACCACTTGCTGGACACAGAATTGAAGCTTCGAAGGTGACACCTTGTGCCCCATCTCGGCTAGGAAATACAGGACTGTAAGTGATGCTCGCTCGCAAGCACGTTCAGAACGGGCTGTGATCAGGAGATCATCGACATACTGGAGCAGGGCAGTGTCAGTTGGCATGTGAATATTATCAAGTTGTCTCTTAAGTGCTTGACTGTAAATACTAGGGCTTTCTGTGAAACCTTGAGGAGCGCGTGTGAACATATAGCTCCTTCCATTTAAACAAAATCCGAAAAGAAACTGGCTGTCTGGATGAATGGGAACACTGAAAAATGCATTCTTGAGGTCTATGACAGTGAAAAACATGGCTTCGGAATCAATGGCTGTTAACAGGGAAGAAATGTCTGGAACAACTGGGTACTGAGGAATAATACATTTATTAAGCTCTCGTAAATCAATCACTAATCGATATACTGGGGGTGCATTTGGATCAGTACGTTTCATGACTGGAATGATCGGAGAATTACATATATTGGAGTCAGTTTCTACAACTACTCCTTGAGCCATGAGCTCGTCAATAATTTTGGATAAGGCTGCTACAGCCTCAGGTGGCAATCTGTACTGTCTGATTCGGGGTAACACTACACCTGGTTTGAGAGTCACACGATGGGGTGTGATTTGCATGTAACCTACATCAGTTGGACCTTGCGCCCATAAGTGCTGTGGAACATTAGACAATCTTGAATCAAAATCTCGTAATACATAGTGACCCTTGAAGTCACGTAGGAACAGACGTATTCCCTCTGGGGAACAGCAAATAACTGCACCTAACTCTTTCAGTGTCTTAATGCCTAATAGATTTTCTGGACATGACTTAGTAAGTAACAGATCAGTAGTGCGGGATAATGGACCTACTTCTAGAGTAACTGGCTTTGATATCTCATTAACTATTGGTTTTCCTGAAAATCCAAGGGAAACATTTCTGGAGCCTGAGAGCGGAGCCCCTGGAACTTCGGCATGACTAATTGTGGTCCTACTTGCCCCTGTATCGATCAAAAACTTTCTGTCTTTCCCTAATACCTGACTATGAACATAGGGACCTTCTTGATCTACAGGTATCTCGATGAGAGGCAAGCCTACCTCCCTCTCTAGGCTGTTTCATGAATATGGCTGGTACTCTGGATACTCAGACTGTGCATACTGGTACATCTGCGATGTAACGTGCTGTGTTGCAGCAATAGGCTGCGGTGCGGGAACTGTCTGTTGTGCATTCTGTAACTGAGGAATCTGTGAAACTTGTTCTTGTCTAGGCGGACGTGGTCTTTCTTTAGTCTTACCAGTAGCTATGTTATGTTTCAGGACTGCACACTCATTTATAAAATGACCTGGCTGTTTACAATAATTGCAGTTCCCTTTAACGGGAGCTGCAGGATGACTGGCTTGATTCGGACCCCTCTTCTGACTGTCTTGAGGAACAGATTGTGCAACTAGCACTTTCATTTTCGTGTCTTTCATACGTTTTCTCTCGTGTTCTTGCTCTTCCCTGATTCTATTCTGGTGGTACTGGAGCATCTGGAGCATCTGGGACGGAGTATTTGCTTGCCAGGTGCTTTCGACTTTCAAAACTCGGTTTTTAATTTGTGGACTTGAATTCTCGACTAATTTAGTAACGAAAAGGTGAGGGTATGACTCACTACTTGTCTTGAGACCACTGTTGATACTGAAAAATTTTTCAAATCTAGAATAAAAATCACTAATATCTTCATCTTGTTTCTGTTTACAGGCTGAGATTGCATCCCAGTCTTCTTTTCTTGTTGTCAATAATCTGGGTAAAACTTGAATCAATAATTCTGGTAATTCTTTACATTTATCTCCAAGACCGGTACCTGGTACTCGTGCCTTGTCTTCAGCTTCTAGAACTGCCCAATCGATCTTTTTCTCTCCCACCTCCCATTCCTTTTCCTTTAGCTTTTCATACACCCCTGCGGGTAGCAGGACTTTTAACATTTTAATGATATCTGGGTAAGTGTATTCTCCCATACGGAGCATGTCTTTTAATTCTCTATGGAACCCTGCTGGATCTTTGTCATGACAGGGAATTAATTTCTTCATTTCAAGAAGTTCCATCTTTGAAATCGGAGTGTATACAAACACTCGTTGCATTTCGCCACCCGTCCCTCTGACTGGGTGGACTTCTCGTAACGGATTCTGTCTGTCTATGTAAAATGATTTACTTTCTGGGGGTGAGACATGAACAAAATGCGGGTTCAAAAACGTTCTATATTTGTGGCGCTGTTCTAGAATGACACTAATTAAATCGGTACCCAGACCTCTCCATCTATACTGGAGTAACTCGTTCAGGATATCGTGTAACGGGCCTGGATCAGAGTGTTGACCCTCATACAGAGTAATGAGGTACTGGATCATATACATACCCACCAGTCGTTGCTCGGCTGGGGGCAGTTTCAGAAACATTTGTGCCACTATTTCGTCTGGAAAAGTGGTAGAATCAGTAATCCATCGGACTGCTGATCGGGCTAGTTCTTGTTCATGCATGGTACTTAATTCACTATAACCGATTCGTGATTTCAGAATATGATCGGTAGCTTGAAATACTTGTTCTAGGGAACCTTGTTCTGGTGCTGGATGATGGCAAATAGACTTGTGTTCTGGACGTAAATGGCGATCTGGAAATCTAGATTTTCCTACATACGCTATTCTGGCGGGATTCTCGTCTTCCTCTTCAGGATCAGAGATACTTTCTTTCTCACTTACTTGTGCTGCTTTACGCTGTTCGTGTATCTTTATTATTTCTTTACGGATTTTCTTGTACATACTCTCCATGGCACCGACGGTCTTGTGCTTACCCTCAGCTATATTATCACTCCACCTTGTCAGGATTCTCATCTCGGCGGAATCTTTAGACGGGTAATCTTGTTCTCTTATTAGACAATTGATCAGGAACTTTAATATCATGAGCTGGATCTCGGCTTTCCTTTGAGACATAATCTCGCCAATACTTTCTGGATCATCCCCTGTACGGATGAAACGATATATTCTGTCTAGATCTTCTTTCATATTCGGCAAGGTGACTAGATACTCGGTCACTCTCCTTACACGTAAGGAATATAAAACCATATTATATTCGCCTGGAACTGGATCATAGACACATTCGTTAAGGGTTTGCCTGATTTCTGTAACAGACTGATGTTTGGGCGTGCGCTGTAACGCTTGAGCATGTAATTCGAGTAATGTTAAACGCTTGTGTGGCGGCGGGGTTTGAGGAAGACCTCCTCCTGCGGCCCCTAAACTGGAATCGTCGACTGACATTCTTCGTCCTGGCAGGGTCGGTAATTGTAACGTGGACTGGACTTGTATGGCGGACTGGACCGGGGGAGCTGTTAAGGGCACCCCGGTGTCTGGAGGAGCGGGAAGTGCCTGATTTACAGGGACTGGCGGAGCGCGAACAGGATTTGCATATTCTGGGACTGTGTCGTCCAAGTAGGACGAAATAAAAATATCAGCTGCGGTCGGTTTATGACGTAGCTTGGTCGGAACTAATGGTGGCGGGAAATTACTGGATGCCTCTGGGGTCGCTTTTGGCAAACCTTCGGCAAGGAGAGGATACATACCCTTAATAAGGGCATGCCTCTGTCTGTCTGACTGTTCGGTTTTGACTCGTTCACCTATCTCGATTAATTCTCTTTCTTGGGCTCGTTCCTGGGATTCTCTACTTAACTCTGACTTTCTGACTTCTTTCTCGGTCCTTCTATGAGCTTCCTTACGCCATAACTCGATGGCATCTTTCTGTGACTGTCTGGCTTTCTTTTTCCATAATGCTTCTTCTACTCGCATGATACATTCGGCATCCCATGTACCCGATACGGGCCATCTATACTTTTCTTCTAACTGTTTGGTATACTCTACCCATAAATCTAGATACATTATGGCGCTTATGCCATGTTTCTGATACATAAAGTGACCTGGACTGTCCCTGGGCGGGACAGGAACTGCTTCTTCCAGCAGACCCTTTCTAGTTTTTAACTGACGTAACTTGGAAAAGAGCGGCATGACTGAACTGTAATCTGGACACAATACAATACACAATAAAAACACGAAATCACATCACACTCATACCACAACATTAAAATACATAAAGAACATTATAAATAACAGTTCGAGCAGAATATTACCTGAAATACTGAAAACAGAAATAGAACAGAATTTCTCGAGAACGGAACAGACTAGAGTTACTGGATGCACTGCTGTAACAGTACGGAACATACCGGTCCCATAAAGGGACGCATCAAGACCCGTATCCACCTAGGTGAACACTTCGTTTGTGAGTCTGGGCACCACCAACCCACGCACCAGGAGTCAATTTAGATTGGTCCTGTCTAGATACTACCCCAGCAATGGTACTCACCGGGCAGCACGGAACGGAAGGCCTCGGACGGGACTGGACGACGGACGACGAACTTCGGACTTCAGTTACAGGTGGGCCTCCGGATACCTCGGACCTTGGACTCTCGGCTTGGGCTCTGGTCGGGACTCGCCGCGTTCCTCCACCGTCTCGTTCGGATGCTGGACCGCCTCCTCCGTCTCCTCCGTGGGCCTGAGGGACACTTGGAGCAGAAATATCTGCCAGTGCACGGTATGGTTCCGTCACGACTGCAGAGGGTCAGGGGGTCGGCGTGGCTTCACCGACGCGTGGGGAAAGGGCAAGTCCCTATTCGGGCGCCATTATGTGGTATATAAATAAATAATACCGGATCTATTTTTGAATGAATGAATGAATAACAGATAGCTCAATAAAATAAGAGTCAAGATTCGAGGTAGTAGGAGTTTCTGCAGGTTTATTACAGCATAAGGACAGGATCAGGACAACCTGCATCGAACAGAGGTGACAGGGCCCAGCAGGACAACTGGGGCCCAGCAGCTGCCGGGGCTTGATCTGGGATGAGCGCGCTAACTTTTAATAACAATACATGGACTTATATACATAGCGCAAACACATAGCATTACATTGCAGTAGGCGTAACAGTGGGTGGAGCAGAAGGCGTGACGCGTAGCAGTCGCGAAAGATAACAGTAAAAAGAGGTGTAACTGGGAGTATACATAGACATGTGATGCAAACGTAACAGAATATGTCATGAATGGGCGGAATCATTGGAGGGGGCTACCTAAGGAGCCGGGACCTCTAACCTGGTGGTGCGCGAAAACTGGCAATGACGTGTTACTAGGAGAAGCTGGGGGCTATGAACTCTGTGCTAGGAGCAGAGACTAGAGTCTGGAGGGTCGGAGCGACATGTACCTAAACCCTATCTGGTATCTGGTGTTTAGGGAACATGTTGATATAAACTAGAAGTCATGAGGGGAAAGGCTAACTGACTCTAAGACTGGAGCATGCATTATTCTACATGTAGTGCGTGATGAAGAATACTAAATGACCATTTAAATACAGTATTTCTCTAACGTGGAGCCGAATAGGCTAGACAATGACGGAAACTATTGATGCAGTTCAGTAGCTTAGGAATGCAGAGAAGGAGGACTGAACTGATAACTGGAACTATAACATACTTTTGGCAGACTCAGAGGCAGAGCCAAGCTGCACCGGGCACTGCGAGGCAGGAAGTAAGTGAAGGGTCGAGGATACAGGTGGGGGCTGTATCGCTCCTCAGCGAGGCTTTCAGGAGACAGGAGCTGAATCTGATGTCCGGGCCCTTTTGAGGCCTGGAAACGGGGACTTTATTATGGAATAACGTGCACACTGAGAAACGTGGCAACATTACTTTACATAGGCCTGATATTCGTAGTATTCACGAGGACTGGAAACTGACATATCAGAGGTGGACACAACTGTAATTGCGTCTTTAATCGGACATGGGGAATAACATATGCATATTGGTCATGCACACATAACATATGATGTATGAGGCGTAGGGACACAGAACATGGCAAAATTTACTTTTCCACAAGAGGACAACACTGTTGGAATGTAAAACACAGGAAACCATTCACAGTAAACATTATCAGCTGCAATCACCCACTGTCCTTGCCTGTGTACTGAGGCCTTTTTTCAGTGATTAGGGTCATTCGTTTTCTTAAGTAGGTGTGTAGGCCATTGTTTGATGTTGTATCTGAAATGACCACATCTTCTCCACCAGGATGAATTCGTGTATCTTTTAATTTTTTTCTTGACATTGCACTTTAGGTCTAAAATCAGCATCCTTCTCTTCCATGTGCTCTTGTTCCTTCTGGTTTTATAACAGACACTGAGTACTGTCCCTGTGCTTTACTGTTGTAGGCAGCTCACAGCTGGTACACGAAGGGGACATTGCCATCCGTCCAGGCCGCAGTGCCCTTGTATGTCCAGACAACAGCTGCTTCTGGCCTAAATCCAGTGATGGGACCGTCCGTGTGCCCTACACCCTCAGTCCCACTTACAGTGAGTTCACTTTTACACCAAGTCTCAATATTGTCTTTCATGGATACCTTTCCCCGTTGCTTCCCCTTATGTCATCCTCCCCCTTTCCTCTGTTGTCCCTCAGGTGCCCAAGATCTGGCTGCCATTACAGATGCAATGAGTGAGTTTGCAAAATTGACCTGCATCCGCTTTGTGACCCGCACGGCAGAACCAGATTACCTCCAGATCATGCCTGTGGATGGGTAAGAACACAGGGTACCCTAAGTACTGATCCTACATTGAGCTTCACACAGGTAGGGCACCATCAGATAGACTCATTACCTCTTGACCCTGCTTGTGGATGAGTAAGTGCACTGGGCACTCTAGGGACTGCCCCTACATTCAGCATCACAGCATATCTATCACATAGACTCATTACCTCCAGATACTGCTTGTGGTGGGGGAGAGGGAGTGTATGTGCACAGGGCACCCTAAGCACTGATCCTAAATTCAGAATCACGCCAGACCCATCACATAGCCTCATTGCCTCCAGTTCCCACCTGTGGATGGGTAAGAGCACAGGACACTCTAAAGACTGATCCTACAGTCAGCAACACACTAGAATGGATCAATCACACAGACTATGTGTGATCTTCCCTGATAGTAAAAGTACAAGGCAAATAAACGTGCATGATCTCCAGATCTCATAGGACCCAAGGTAGAACACTTTGGCACCTATTTATGAAAATAGTGGCACAGGTCACCACAGCCAGTCACTTTGCTGCACTGCCCTGTCTCACTGGGAAAAATCAGGAATATGCAGTGTTTAAGCAATGCAGCACATTCATGTCCTTCCCCCATGCTATGGTACAGGGGTGCCGGTGTTATAGGCAGGATTGTTTTTGTGAAGGAAGGGGCACCTTCCTGCAGAGAAAAAACATAGGGGCGTGTTTCTCTTTCTATGTGTGCTGCAGAATACAGTACACATAGAAAGAGGAACAACACAGGAGAAACAAATATATTTCTCCTTGTTATGCCTCATCTGGGGAAGCGTATTTTTCTGGGCATTCCCAGGTTTAACAGGTTTGGTAAATCTGGGAATGATTCAAAAACCATGAGGTTTGCATGGAGACACCCACTGCAACGTTAATGGAATGCCTCCCTTGCACAGGGTTAGGCAACACACCGATTTGCACTGCGTTGCTTACCTTCAGATTTATGAAGCCTTTCTAAGGCACGCAATATGGCTTTGCATGGCTATATAAATGTCTTTCACATGCTTACATTACGCATGTACCACTTTGTGTGGTACAAACGTGATGCAAGGCTCTCATAAAATTGCCCTTCGATCTTTACACAGCACACTTAAGATGCTTCGAAGGGGGTAAAGGTAGTGATGTGAATATATCTACATTCACCACTGTATTATAGCGGCATTGGAAAAGTCTCTCTTAGAGATGAAAGGTGGTTGTTATTCCAAGTTTGAATTGCACTGTGTCCCTCGAGATCAGTGTCCCTCCTGGGCACTCATGAAAATCATTCCTTAATTTATTCAAAAAACTTCTTAGAGAAAATTTCTTTATAGGTTGATATCCTTCTTTTATTTGTTAGTTTTGTTGTAAATTCTTCACATTATTGTTTTCATAATGTTCAGGCAAATGGCCCGGTGGCCCAATGCCTTTCGGGCTTAGCCCTTCCTCAGGGGCCGTGTAAATTTCGGTAAATAACCAAGTACATTATCAAATCATATGTTCGTTCAAAATACATGTGATACATGCGTTAACTCTTTATAATGCGTTTGTAATCATGCAAAAGGGTAAGATGGGGAGATTCCAGGGTAATTCATCAAGTGTAACGCGTATTAACGTATTAACGTCATGCATGTTTAACGGTGAAGGTGACTGAAAAGCGAAGAAATTCGTGAACGGGAATTACCGGCGGTGTGTTACTGTGTGAAAATAGGGATGTGAAAATTTAGAGGCGGTACTGTTTGTAACTCGTGCTCCCATATGGATTGTGAAATACATGCAACTATTGCTCAATGGCGCATATGACCTAATTCGGGTGTGAATCTTGTCCTTGAAAACGCTTACTGCGCGGATGTAATAAAGGTGACACAGGGTCAGGTAAACTGGTCAACTTGATAGCGAATTCACTTGTTATTCCAAGTTCACACCCCATTGTGTTTTCACTTAAGCTAAACTTCCAATGGGACATCTAGCCTCAGGGAATCCCTTTCCTCCTCTGTGACTTAGGGCTGCAGTTCAATAATGAGTGATACGAATAATACTGAGACCTTCAGATTGGTAAACCGGATATGTGGTCCTCTCACTGTTGGTCTAACTTCTTTGATATCCCATAAATTCCAGCAGAATCAGTCCACAATCTGGGAGTGATATTTAATTCCAATTTATCTTTTATTTTTCAAATCTATCCACCAGGTATTTTATGTTAAAAGTACTCCAGAAGTTTGCCCACCTTCTGCCTTTTAACTCCCAGAAGATCTTGGTCCAGTCCTTGACATTAAGTCGACTGTATGTTTGTAACTCAGTCTAAATGAGTCTTCCTGCGTTCCGATCCACAGATTACAAATTGTACAAAACCCAGCAAATCAATTGATTCACAATGCACCCAAATGGGACTATATATTGATATGTATATCTTCAGGTTATATAGATGTTTAGTAAAGAATAATATGGCAATACTTTATAGCTTTTTAGGTCAATATAAAAAAAACTTGATAACATGGTGCAACACCCTAAATGAGCAATGAATTTACATGGGCTGAGACCTATAAGTTACTGATCATCCATGGGATGTTGATTACCACCTAGAGGCCCTCCATGGTTTGTGGTGTCTCAGTTGAATGACCATCCATGTTCTGTGAGATCTTACTGAGGTATCCCCAGGGGTTGTGTTCTCTATGTGGTAGACCCCCCATGGGCTCATTATTGGGCATCATGACCCCTTTTGTGTTGTGGAGTCACAGTGAAAGAACCCCATGGTTTCAGGACTGTTGATGACCCTCTTTGTCTTGTGGACACACAGTGAAAGACCCTATATAGTTTGTGGATTTTAAATGATAGACCTTCCATGGTCTGTGGGTTCTCAGTAGGAGATGGTCCTCCATGGAATGTGAGCACTCATCAAAAGGGCTGTCCATGCTCTGTGGCGTCTTAGTGATAGATCCTCTACTGAGATATGACCCTCAATGACTGAAAACTCCCTGTGGGAGATGCCCTCCATGGACAATAGAATTTAAGTGAAATACATTTCAATAGCAGTGGACTCTCAGTTTCATGGACAGTGGACTCTCAGCGAAAGACTTTCCAAGTGTTGTGAACTCAGTGATGAACTTTCCATCGGCTTGCACATCTTTGTAAGAAATAATACCAAATGTTTTTGACTTCTCAGTAAAAATGTACCATAAGGGCCCGTGGTCTCTGTGTGGGAGATCCTCATTTCCATAATTTCTAATTAGAATTTTAAACTATTAATGCTGAGCCTACACTGGGCTATTAATAACTTAGAGGTTCTGATTTTTGGATTCTGTATGCTTTGTTTATTCTCTAGTGTTGTGATGTGGCTCCCACTACTGAGTTCTCCATGGGTCTGTCTATGTGATCCTCTTATTGTTTCAGCATATGGTGTATGTCTGTCAGTGAATCATATGACCCTCAAATATAATCTGCTTTGGATGTGTTCACTCACTGAAGCTGCAATTTCCTAGCTGACAAAAGTGATCCTTGGCAGTTGTGTGGTAGCCACTGAAGTCTGATAGTTTTCTCCCGTTGTTTTGAATAAACTATTAAGATTTTCATAAGGTTTCTTGGGCAGTCAAAGGTTACTGGGCAGTATCAGTGGTTGGTGCTTACTGCGCCACATCAATGGTCTGCACTGTCATTTACCAATGGTATTCCAGGCCCACAGATTATATTGCACAGCAACTGAATAACTAATTGTTAGAAATGTGGTTTCTGGTTGACTGGGGGGAGTGCCCTGGTCAAGCAGTTACCACGGTCCTAGGCAGGGGAAGGCACCATTAATCACCAAATTAGCCAGTACTCACCCTCTGGTAGCTTGGCACAGAGCAGTCAGGTTTAGCTTGAAGGTGATGCAAAAAGTATTTGTGCAACACTTTAAACAGTAAAACAGTGAAAACACCACACTTAAAGATCCCACACCAGGTTTAGAAAAGTAGAGACTATTTTAATAAATAAAACTAGACCAAAATACCTAAAATCCAATCAAGGAAACTGAGATTGAATTTGAAATATTTAGAGAAAAATTGTGCCAAAAAGAAATAGGCGATACAAAAGGGGATGATGGACGGAGCGTTTGAGCAAATCAAACACTCACCCCCAGTCAACTGATCTGAGTTTAATCCATCACCATTCTTTAGCCCACTCAGCCACCCCATTTCAAACATGGCTATATGCAAATCAGTCTGACCCTGTGCCTCATGGGAACAGTACAGCCCGAACTGCCAAGCCATGTCTCCCATGGACCGGAAACAAGCATCCTGGGACCGGTTTCGGATTCATAATCCTCATCAGCCAGGCTATCTTGAATCTAGTGGCCAAGTGAGCAAGGGACTCACGTCTGAGCATACCCTGCCACACTTAGGGCGAACAAAGCGATATAAAAGGGGATGATGGACGGAGCGTTTGAGCAAATCAAACACTCACCCCCAGTCAACTGATCTGGGTTTAATCCATCACCATTCTTTAGCTCACTCCACCACCCCATTTCAAACATGGCTATATGCAAATCAGTCTGACCCTGTGCCTCATGGGAACAGTACAGCCCGAAATGCCAAGCCATGTCTTCCATGGACCGGAAACAAGCATCCTGGGACTGGTTTCGGATTCATAATCCTCATCAGCCAGGCTATCTTGAATCCAGTGGCCAAGTGGCCAAGTGAGCAAGGGACTCACGTCTGAGCATACCCTGCCACACTTAGGGCGAACAAAGCGATACAAAGAAATAAGCATCAAAAGAGATATTTGTCCATGCCAGACCAGGACAAAGTCACAAGTTCAAGCTGACCGCAATGGAGCAGAGGCCAGCTACAGGCACCAAGTTAGGCCAGCTGAACAAAGAACCTTAAATCCTGGTTGCGGAGTGATGCATGGATCCAAGACAAGAAGCTTTGCACAGTCAAATTGATGCATGGGGTCTGAGATGCGCAGCAAGGTCCGGTGCATCGTTGTCGAGGATCCCATTTACGGGGAATTGAGATTTGATGTCTGGGCTTCGAGAGCGCGTTGCACATTTGGCGTGGTATGTCTGTATCAATGGGCTCCCAGGCTGCGATGCAGAGGCAAGCGTTGCCATTGTGCTGCCGTCGATGAAGAAAGCGAGGACCTGGGTCTGAGATGCATCATGCCATCAGCGATGCATCAGTTCCACAGATGCAAAGGACAGTGCCGACCTTTTGCACCAGGCCCAATCAATGCAATGGCAGGAATGCTTTTTTCTGCAAAAGGATGCGTTGTTCAGCTGAGGAGATGCGTCAGTTGGGCTATAGGATGCACCACTCAGCAGAGAAGAAGTATTGGTTCTGCTGGTAATCACATTAGGCCAAAATTCCGAAAGGTCCAAGAATAGGGTTGCACCATTTTCGAGGGTCCACTTGGCAGGGTCGACTCAATTGGCAGAGTCCAGGTGCAGATGCAAGGTTATTGGAATCCTGTTATGTAGGGCAGGAGCCAGCAAGTCAGCACAACAAAGCTGGAGTCCAGAAGAATAGCAGTGGAGCATACTGGAAGAGTATCCACAGGTCCAGAAATGTACTGAAGTTGTGTTGCCTGAGGTCCATTTCTTATACCCAGTGATGCCTTTGAACTGAGGGGACTTCAAAGAGACGCATTTGATGTGAACAGTTTCCCTGCCTTTCTGCCCTGGCTCCAGACTCACCATGGTGAGGGGGTGTATGGAGCTCTTGGTGTGTGGACAAGACAGAGCCTATTTAGGTTTATGTGAGGCTGTGTCCAGCTCCTCCGTTCCATTCTGTCAGGATGGCCAATCAGGTCATAGCTAAGCCCCCTTGGTGGGTGGCTGTCTAGGAGGAATACACAAAGCCTAGCTCTCACTGGTCCCAGACATGTGATCAGAGGCAGGATGCAGGCACCAAATGCCTAAGGCAAAAAGAAAATCCCACTTTCTAAAAGAGGCATTTTCAAGCTACTAATTTAAAATTTGATTTCACCTTAAATTAGCAGTTTAAATTAGGATTCCAGAGACACCAAACTTGAACCAATCATATCTTTTCATTTGGAAATACTAATAGAAATGTAATAAGGTAATCCCAATGTTTTCCTATGGAAGGTGTAGGTCTTGCAGTAGTGAAAAACAAATTAAGAATTTTTCACTACCATGACATGTAAAACCTAAAAGTCAATGTTCTGTTTTTCAAATACACTGCACCCTGCCCTCTGGGTTGTTCAGTGCCTACCCTGGGGTGATGTATAGGTATTGAAAAGAAAAAGGTTTCGGTCTGTCAAGAAGTTTAGCTTGCCTGGTCGACATGGTAGTTTAAAACTTCACCCACTGGTTGTGCAATGGCAGGCTTGAGGCATGTTTATATGGCTACTTAAGTGCTTGGCACAATCAGTGTTGCAGGCTCACTGGTAGAACTTAATTTACAGGCCCTGAGCACAGGAAGTGCACATTAGTAGGGACTTAGTAAATTAACTATGCCAATTGTGGATAAGCCAACGTTAACACAACTTAGGGAAAGACCACAAGCATCTTAGCATTGATTAGCAGTGGTAAAGTGCGCAGAATACGTTGGGCAGCAGAAATGAAGTCCAGGAGGTCTGAAGTCAAATTGTATGGGAAAACCAGGGTAAGGTCTAACTCTAAGTTACTCCTGTTGTCCTAGTGAAAGCATAGGAGCAGCAAGGGTGAGTAGCTGAGGCTTGCTCCAGGAGGTGGTTGAGGGTTTGGAACTCATGGTACAATAAAAGGGATTACACACAATTAACTAAAATTCCAGTATAGGCTATTTGTTGATTTTGAATGTGTATTACATTTACACAAAGGAATGCAAGGGAGTTAACATAGAGAACACCTAAAACACAGAAAGTCCTAACTACTCAAGTGACCAAAATACAACCTCAAGCAATACCCTAGCATGCTTCTAGAATGTCAGTGCAGTTAGAGTCAATGCATAGGGTTATCCTATAAGGGGGTGTTATGCTGTTCTTTTCTACAGCCAGGAATGGGTCTTCACTCTTTTATTATGGTGGTGTGTACATTCTCCTGTTCAGTGGAGCAAAGGTGCCAGATAAAGTGCTGCAACTTATCAGCATGGCTCAGATATGCCTGATGTTTAACTGGACTGGTCTCTCTGGGCGATTCCCATTACAACACAGTGGCAGAAATAGGTCTTGAGTCCTTTTGCTGGACAAAATGTTAGGCCTACCAAGAAAGACCCACCCATAGATCCATGAGGTCTCCATGTCAAGATTCCAGAGGCAGAAATATGCGTACAAAGGGAACATACATCCTAAAGCAACACATCAGTTAGGGCAGCACTCTTAATGTATATGCTTTCTTAGCTACACAATACACATGGAACATGCCACACACAACCGGAACACTGACTTCGTTAGTGTATGAATCCTAGCTATGGGGGACTGAACAAATTAAACCATGGACAGCTGGTAGATCTGCCCTCACAAGCAGACTGTCACAGGAAAGGCCAGAAATTAATCAAACTGGTGCAGGATGACACAGCTTTCCTTTGCATGCAAGGTCTTTTATGACACCCTAGACTGCACAGTGTCACTGTCCTAGAATCCCTCCCCCCTTACATACAGCAACAGTCAGAGAGGAGATGCACTGGCCGATTCCTTGTATGAGGTAAGACTGTAATATTCTTTCTCCAAAGGTGCCATTCCAGTGATTTATGGATCTCCCTGGTCCATCTTCTCTTGTAGGTGCTGGTCGGTCATCGGGAAGTCAGGAGGAGTTCAGCAGCTATCTCTTTCCGTGGGATGTATGTCAAAAGGAGCCATCCAGCATGAGCTGAACCACGCTCTGGGCTTCTACCATGAGCAGAACCGCAGCGACCGCGACAATTACGTGACCATCATGTGGAAGAACATCTCACCCGGTCAGTGACACCCCCGGGCTCCACTCACCACTAAGAGGGAAAACTAAATACAACTCAGATTCCTGATGGGCACAACTTTAATTTAATTTAAACACCTGATTGGTTCAGCTAAGGTTTGATCACAGATAACTAGTATTACACTTTTTCTATCAATCTGATTCTTGGTAACGGTGATCTATATTCATTATTGTCACAAGCAGTCTGTGGTCCTTTTCACAAAATGTACCACTATATAATTTATTAGCAAGGTATGGATGCCTAGAGATGGAAAATATTTGACAGCAAGTCATAACGTTTTGCCTTTTGCGTGTTACCACTCCACTACCAAGATACCTTGATGTAGATCCAGAACACACAAAGCCCACTAAAAGGGTCACCTTATTTATGCAGTCATTCAGTCAGTATATTATATATGCAGTGAAAAGGCCAGCAGAAACCCCCCTAGCATTTGTTGCTCCCATACACCATAAAAACGCTGCCAGGCAATGTTGAAATCATTCGCACTCTAAACATACTTGGTCATGGGATTTCCTATTCACAACTGAAAGAAAATGATGCTGCCTTATGTCTTCAGAAACTTGCTGTTACTATAATGAGCAAATTGTTCTTCCAGTCGTGTATCACAGGATTCGACTGGCTACTTGCCCACCATTAACGCCCTTTCAACTGAGTTGATAACTGTTTCTGAAATTTTGAAAAAGTCAGAGCTGATAAGGGAATCATTGCATTTGGGGAAAATTGTAGCGGTCATGGATTATTATTATTATTATTAAATGAAATTTGTAGAGCGCACTGACACCATGAGTTTCCTGGTGCTATAAGACATCGGATTCCAGAGCTGAGGTTGGATGCAGGGTTAGCAGGGAAGGGGAAAGAGAAAAGTTTTGAGCAACTTCCTGAAATGCAGGAGGGAGCTGCTTGATTTGATGTTCAAAGGAAGGAAGTTCCAGAATTTCGGAGCCAAAAAGGCAAACCTACGTCCACCAAATTTGTTAGTTCTAATTTTGGGTGTGGTAAGAGATTTAAGATGGATAGAGCGGAGGTTGCGGTTTGGACAGTAGGGGGTGATCAGAGAGGTCAGGAAGGCAGGGCAGGGGCAATTGAGGGCTTTGTATGTGAGACAGCCCAGCTTGAAGGCCACCCTTTGTTCAATTGGTAACCAGTGAAGTTTGTGCATCATAGGTCTGGCAGATTGCCATTTTGGGGATTTAAAAATGATCCGGGCTGCCTGGTTTTGGATCACCTGAAGACGGTGAAGGAGAGTTTTGGGAAGTCCGTGATAGATGCTGTTGGAAAAATCCAAGCGGGAGAGCACAAGAGAGATGATGACCTGAGTCAAAGCAGGGGTGGGAAGCAGATGACTGACCTTCCGGATCCTTCTAAGCTGGAAGGAGCAGGATGAGATCACGGAGCTAATATGAGGTGGAGAGAAAGGTCGGCGTCAATTATTACGCCGAGGCTTTTTACAGAAGTGGAGGGGGCCGGCGGGGGTCCCAGTGCGTGAGGCCAGAACTGGGTACCCCAAGAGGAAGGGCTAGAGCCTGGGAGAAGAAGCTCAGTTTTCCCGGGGTTTAGCTTCAATTGGTTGGAGTTCATCCAATCTTGAATGTGGAGCATGGCGGAGTGAAAATTGTCTATTGCATTGGGGGAGTTGAGTGGGAAGATGATCTGCAAGTCATCCGCATAGTTAAAGACTGTAATGTCCCACTTGCGGAGTGAATGGAGTAGGGGACGGAGGTACAAGTTGAACAGGAGGGGTGATAAGGAGGAGCCCTGAGGGACTCCGCAGGTTGTGGGGGTCTTGGGGGCTGTGTAGGGGCCTAGGCGGACGGCTTGGGATCTGTTAGACAAGAAAGACCGGATCCAGCCGAGGGCGGGGTCCTGGATGCCAGCCTGTTCGACACGGTTGAGCAAGATGTTGTGGTCAACCGTGTCGAACGCGCCCGAGAGATCCAGGAGGACGAGAGCCTGGGGGATTCCTGAGTCGGCATTTCTTCTTAGCATGTCGAAGACAGCCAATATGACGGTTTCAGTGGAAAATGAGGGCCTGAAGCCAACCTGATTAGGCTCCAGACAGCGGGAGGACTCAATGAAATTGGAGAGGCAGCTGGTGACATGTGCTTCAAGGAGTTTTGAGAAGTAAGGCAGAAGCGAAATGGGGCGGTAATTGGAGAGTTCCGCTGGGTCCGCGCCAGGTTTTTTTAATAGCGGGACAAGGATGGCTTCTTTGAAGGGTCTCGGGACAGTGCCTGTGCTGAGTGAACTGTTCAAGAGAGGTAAGATGCAATCAGGTAAGGAGTGACATACTCTACGCAAGACCGAGGGTGGACAGCCGTCGTTCGGGGAACCTGATTTTACCCGGGAGGCGAGCTGTCCGAGGGAGGTAGGGTTGATAGGGGGGAATTCAGTAAAAATAGGAGTGTTATTGAGGGGGGTTTCCAGAGTGATGATCTGGGGGACAGTGGAGATCGATGCCTTGATTTTGTTGATTTTTTCGACAAAAAAAAGGTTAAGGGCATCACAGGTTTCTTGGGTGGGAGTCTGGCCTGGGAGGGTTCTGTCGTCGGATGTCAATTCATTCATAATTTTGAAAATTTCTTTGGATTTATTGTCTGAGGAAGAAATTCGGTCCGAGAAATGGGAGGATTTGGCAGAGACTATGGCAGTTTTATAGTCTCGGCGAGCTGAGATGTATTGTAGTCTGGTTAGTTCGGAGTAGTTACGTCTCCATGCCCTTTCTGATTGACGTACCTTTAGTTTCAGTTTTTTGAGGTTATCCGAGAACCATCTGTAGGAGTTTTGGTGTCTGGTCGGGGGAAATTTAGTGAGAGGGGCGAATTTATCACTGGCTGACTGTAGCCAAAGAGTGATGTCATGTTCTAGTTTATCCACATTAGTGCATGGGCCAGGGGCGGGGCAAGTGTCTGACAGATTCGCAAGGAATCCTTCAGCGTCATAGGCATTCCATTTGCGGGATAGACCTCCGGCCATCAGAGGGATGGGGGAGTGGCCACTGAGCATGAGAGTGGTGTCTATTAAATGGTGGTCAGACCAAGTACAGGGTGAGACGGAGGGAGGGGAAAAAGAGACGTTTTGGGTCCAAATTTGACCAAGCTCTCTGCGCAAAAGCAACTGAGATGGTATGGAAGCATAAAGCAAAGTACAACAGAATCATTCTTTGAATGGGCATCTTTCACATGATTTGCAATGTCATGTCCAGTCTTGGGAGCCACTTTCAAGAATCTGGACTTTGCAACCTTTGCATTGAAGCAAATAGGACAGCAGAAGGATCAATATCATCAGTACTAGAAGGTCATATGTACAATTTGTATATCATCAGTACTAGAAGGTTGTATGTACAATTGTGCAGTTTAAGTACACAATTGTGTGCATGAAGTAATGTTGAGACTGGCTTGGGTGGAATATATCCCCAGGGTGGAGAAGAATTACAAAGAGAAAATTCAAGCAGTCTACTCCTGCATTGAGGATGTTAATGACTTTGCAAAATGCCTATGTCAACAGATTAGACAACCTCTTGCAGAATGTTTCCTTTGCCGAAGTAAAACAGCTTTGTGATGTATTCCTGGAACATCTTCAACATAAGAATGGAGATCTTTGTATTTTGGATGTCGTATATGGATATGGTTGAGTATGTCTTGCTGGCTCTGCTGCGTGCTGCTCAAGATGTAAATTGGCATTTACATCTTACCGCATACGCTCCATGATCCCGTGGTGTTTTACGTATGACAGGATCAACTGCGCTAGATATCTTCCTATATACTTTGCTGAAATAACATTACTTGCAGTGAAACATCTAGAGATACACCACAACTTCATCAACAGATGCTTTTCAGTTCAACTGTCGGATGTAAATCTGTTCCCTCTTGCAGGGGCAGTCTGAGGAAACATGCAGAACGTGTACATTTTTAAGCCGGTATAAGCAAGAGATGTCGTCTGAATGATCCACGGACACATAGTCCAACTGGGAGAGGGAGGAAGTTGGAAACACGCGAGGGGGCAGAGCAACTGAAAGTGGACTGGATGGAGGGGCAGCCAGCACCTCAGGCTGTGTTAAATATACTAGCTTGCAAGTGCATTAGGAAGGGCAAACTGCCAACATGTGTCTGCTGTCTAAATGACCTTAAGTGTACTGACATGTGCAGACTTCCCATCTGTGAAAATCAAACAGACGCAGAGAATGAGGACACCTATTCAGATAAAGAAGATGATGATGACAAATGTGAATGATACAATTGGGTTTATTTTCACTCATGACATACTTTGCCTATATAAGATATAGCAACTATTATTATTTCAAATAGTAAGTGAACATTTTGCACATAATCTATATCAATATAAGACAAATACAATGAATTTTTATTGTTATTATTTTTAGGACTATATTGTTATTAGTACAATTAAAAATCATAATTATTTTAAAATAATATTGAATTTAACCAATCTTGTGGATTAGATGTATTTTTCCACATATTATGATGAATTTGTATATTTATCAAGAATATGAAGAACATTTTTATTTTTTTGGCTAGGTGGCTAATCCAAACATATCTGACACAAGTCAAAGAGTGATAACTTGCATTCACATGTTTTCCATCTCTAGGCATCCATAGCTTGCAAGAAATTCATGTTAGAACCCAGCCCCGCGTGGTACCAAAGGCCTAAATTGTGGGTCCTAGCTCATGACTACTGCTGAGGGGATTAACTGGAGCAATGTCCCATTGAAAATCCATTTGTCCTTTTCATACCATAAAATCTCCTGCACAGGATGAAATGTAAACCGTGTTTAAAATGCATTTTCATGATGTTGATAATGAGAATCAGTAAATGTCAACTACAGTGCCCGGCTTCAGAGAGATGGGGACCAGATCTAAACAGAAGTATTCAAATTAGGTTGCTACACTGCAGGGAATTCAATATCCTTTTCAATACAAAGATTATGCTTTAAAACTTCCCACTTGTTGTTTGTGTACTGTACAATGCAGCACACATGCAAAGTGGGAGAAATAAGGAGAAATTAAAACATTTCACCTAGTTACACTTCCCTTGAGGAAGCGCAGGATTTTGGCCCAAATCTCTGTCTACAATTTGTTGTAGATAGGGATCTACGTCAAAACCCCTGGGTGGTTGCATAGGAATGCCCATGTACCATCCATGGAATGCCCCCCCCCCGATCCAAAGTAAT
Organism: Lissotriton helveticus; assembly: GCF_964261635.1. Lineage (NCBI taxonomy): Eukaryota > Metazoa > Chordata > Amphibia > Caudata > Salamandridae > Lissotriton > Lissotriton helveticus. The sequence goes on from NC_136062.1 coordinate 462,858,965, forward strand.
GCAAATCAGCGCAAAAAGTGACTTTGCTTTACTTTGGGTTACTTTGGTTTACAAGCCAATGCAAATTGAGAGTTGCGTTGGATTGTGAATCCCACCTGAACACTTTGCATCAGGTTTGCCCTAGAAAAGTAACCCAAACCCAAACACAAAGCATGTGTTTTTCATATGGGCCCAGATGAGAAGTACAGCACCTTGAGCATCACTCTCTTTCTCACTCCACTATCTCACATACAAATGTTAGTGTTTTTGTGGGCAGTTTCTTCATTCTTCATAGCATCTCAAAAAGTCAACTCTGTAGTCCCACATCTTTGCATGAAAAACTCCCCCCAACCTTTCACTCGAATGCCTGTCTCCTCATTTGTCATAAACTGCATGTCTCCTCTCTCTGAGCCCAGCCTATTTTAAGTCACAGGCATGTTAATATTGTATTACTGCTTATGTCCTCTTTTAATTCTAAATGTTCAACTAAATCACCTCTGCTTTGAAAGTAATTCCTGCAAACTAATAATACCTAATGTCTTCTTTTATGTATTAATCTCACAAATCATCTATTAGGATTCACATACCCTCCACTTCCAAAATGATTACACCTAACTCCTAATGATTTACTCTTCCTCAACGAAACTGGGGTAAATTCATCGTAGTTTTTTTTTGAGAGCAGAAGACTAATATTAAACCTTGGGTGCCCGGAGCATTGTGCTCCCCAGCAAAAAGTGCTTTAATGCCTTGTCAGGGGAAGTAAGCGCTATGCATATATGTAACTACAATACAATACAATCTAAGGTGAAGGATGCACCGTGGAGATTATAAAGGGGGTTGGATCACTTTATGAGGCAAACATGTTTTCCTAAGGATAAAACATGATGATTTTCCCATCAAAAAGACAACAGTAAGTTCCCTTTAAACATGGCCGAAACTCTAGTAAACCCCTCCTGGAAGGTTTGTAGGCACTGGTATTTATTCAGTGTGAACCTCGCTTGGGAGTAAGACAATGCTCTTCAAAAAATAGGATTTAAAATTAGAATTACTCAATTTAATTGCACATGCTGATACGATTAAGTGAATTACCATAAATCACATGCTTTACAATCTTGTTTCATGACTGAAATTTAACCCCCCCCCCCCATGTTCCACATTTGACAGCTTAGCCATTAGACAATTTCTAACCCCTGATATGGCTGAAGCAGCAACGCCCCCTATAGAGCTGGGATTTTATCTTTATTGAAATGGGACATATCAGTTTCAGTCATCACTAACTCATAATTACTGTTTGTTCATCTTAACAGAAGACATCATCAACTTCAGCAAAGGAAACACCAACAACCTTGGCCTGGAGTATGACTACTCCTCAGTGATGCATTATGGGAGGTAAGTCTCCTATGCTCAGCCAAGAAGAGATGTTCTGTTTAAAACTCTCATTAAAGGCTTTCACATATAGCCAGTGACCCTTTCTTAGATTTAGGCAGCCGGTGTACTCCATTGCAAACATGACCGATTACTCTGTTCGCCACACCCTAGGACAGCCCGCTTCATTTAGAGATGGGCAGACCCTAGGTGTCCCGTCGACAGAGCCCCTATTGGCTCTGTTGATGAAATACTTCCTCCGACAGCCCAATGTTGTAGCGGCCATCTGAAGAATGGCATTACAATGCCAGACCTATTTAGGGTGATTGGTGTAATATCTTTTTTTCCTGTCCATCACTGCCAGGAAAAACCTGGTAATGAGGGTCAAGGAGAAAATAATTATGACCCCCACAAAATCCTTTTTATGTGCAGAGGTGACTGCTGGGGTGGCAGTCATGTCTACATTTGGCGATGGAGTACCATCGGGATGGCATAGGTAATATCCTCCGCCACCCAACTAATTCTACATCCATCAAACCCTAAATCACACCCTGTGATGTGATCTCTTTGTTCAGCCCTGAGATTGCTGGACTGAGGAAGTAGAGGGTGGTGTATATTTCACATTTGATGGTGGTGGGGGTACAGGTAGCAGAGCATGGTGCATATTAGAATCTGAATATGAGAGGAAGGGCACCAGAGTGCTAACTGTGTCTATTAGACTAGAAGAGATGCAATGGAAGGATGGCTGTGTTGGAGTCATGAGTGCCAGAAAGTGGAAGTGCCTTAGGTGATGAAAGTGAGAAAGAGCAGTAGAGTCATGGCTGTGCCAGTGAACATGTCCTCGTAAAGTGGAACGTCCATGGGTGAAGAAGGGTAGCACCATCATGGCTGTGTTGGTCAACATGATTTGTTAGGACCAAAGCTCTGTATATGAAGTAGGGTACGGAAAGATGGCTGGGCTGGCATATGTAGGTGCCACAGTGTTGAACCACCATAGATAATGAAGTAAGAAAGTGAAGTTGAGTCTTTGCTGTGTCAGTAAACATCTTCCAAAAAATGTAATGTCCACATGTGAGGAAGGGCAGGGAAATGTTGTCTTAATTGGTGAATAACTCGGTTTAGAGTGGTTGTGCCATTGTTGATGAATTGCATGAGGATGATGCCTCAGTGCTGATGCAACCTCTATCAAAAGAGGAAATATCATGAGACCCCACTGGAGGAGTTTTTCATATCAGTACTTTTTAGGATTTGAGATGGTAAGTGAGGGAAAAGGCGCTGAGGTGGGCGTGTGCTGCCCCCATGGCTTAGTGACTCATGAAAAGGAGAACTGAAACGTTTTAGACTGAGCTGGGCAGGATCTGCAGGGGGCTAATTCTAGAAAATCATTGATGCTGAATTTAAATATGCAATGTTTTAAGATATGCAATGTTTTAAGCAAACACAAAATATTTCACCCTCACCTGTTCCCAATGTGGACTCACCTTAACTTGCGGTAGTGTTTTATATGAACTGTGTAAATAATTAACTATAATTGCACGTACATGCTGACTTTACCTGTGATGTCTTCATTTCTCCAGGTATGCTTTCAGTAACACATCTGGACAGCCGTCCATCATCCCCAAGCCAAATCCTGACGTACCCGTCGGACAAAGAATTGGGCTTAGCAACCTGGACGTTTCCAAAATCAAAACCCTATACCAGTGCGGTAAGGAGTGGATGTCTACAGATTGATACTGAAACTTCATAACAGTCATATAATCTTTTCCTCCTAGGCTGTAATATCACATTTGTAATGATTCCAGCTCAATATCCACCAATATCATTCATCATGGGACTTTTTATTTTAATTTTATTTGTATTGATGAAATACGGTGGATTCCTGTCCTTTCCCCCTGCGCTGGTACACAATTTGCTGCCTAGCACCAATGCAGACACCCTTGCAGACACCTTCCTGCACAAAAACAATCCAGAGAGGCGATTTCCTCATTTGATATGTACTGCAGAGTGTAGCACACATGGAAAGAGGAAAAAACTAGGAGAAATAAAAACATTTCTTCTCGTTACGCCTGCCCTTGGGATGCGTAAGGTTTTGGAGCTGCCCCAGGTCTAAGTGAATTTTGTAAATCTGGGGCATAATCAAATTTCAGGGATGTTACATGGGAACACCCACCTCAACAGCCATGGAGCATCTTCTTGATGCGGGGTAAGAAAATGCCTCACTTTGTCCTGACTTGCCTTACTCTATATCTATGAGGTCATGTAAAGCCATATAGGGAGGCTTTGCATCGCCTCAGAGATATTATTGAGATGCCTGCGTCAGAGGAGCATCAAAAAAAGTGACGCTCCGGTCTCTTGTAATTAAGCCCTTTTGTGTCTGTTCTGTCAGGAAAATATCTGAACCATTCTAGCGCTGCATTTAACACAGTGGCTGCCATTCAAGCAGTAGGTCATGGTCTACTGTGTGGAATGAGGCTGATAAATCTAACAGTATCAGCCAAGATAAACATGTTTCACCATCTTTAGCTAAGGCAGACAAATAGAACTGACTAATTGCCCTGCTGAGACCTAAAACCTGCTCCAATCGCCATTCTCTGTTCTTCCTGCTGATAGAATGAAATCTCAGCGTTTATCTCTCGATAAGATCCCAGCATTTATCCCCTAGCTGAATTACAGCCTTTGTCTTCTCCTGATGCAATCCCAGCATTTTTCTCTGATAGGATCTCAACACTTGTCCCCCAATAGGATTCCAGCATTTATTACCAGATTGGAGCTCAGAATTTAGCACATGACTTGATGCCAGCATATATCTCCTGATTGGATCCCAGTATTTAACCCCTGATAAGAACCCAACATTTATCCCGATTGTATCCTAGCATTTATTTACTGATTGGATTCCAGTGGTTATTCCCTGATTGGATTCCAGTAGTTATTCTCTGATTCGATTCCAGGATGGATTCCCTGATTGAATTCCAGCACTTATTCTCTTATTGGATGCTAGCATCTATCCCTGGTGAGATGTCAGCCTTCAGTCCATGCCGGTATCCCAGCGTTTATTTACTTGTGGATCCCAGTATTCAACTCCGAGCATAGATTCGTGGATACTGGAGTTTCCTACTAATTAGATCACAGCATTCATATGTAAACAAGATCTATCTATTTATTTATGGCTATGTTTTCAGTATTAGTCTACTGACAGGAGGTTATAAGATACAACCACACTTTCCTTTCCCACATGTTCCTTAACAGGGGCCGGAACAACAAATGCATCTGAACCACACATTCTATTTACAATGCAAGACGCTGCAACAACTTACCTTGGGGGGGGCTGGACTTTGGAATAGTATAATTTACGATTCCAAACTCCAGTCCCTGCAACAGTAGGGAAAGTGTTGGACGTTAAATTATAACGCCGCTTTACCTAATGCATGTTGTTGTAAAGACTTGTGTTGGAAATGGAATGAGTGGTTCAGACACATTTGTTGTTCCTCCCGCATTGCAAAGGCAATGCATTGTTTTGAATTCTCCTTGGCAAGATCCTTACTGATCTCCTGATGAGATACCAGGACATGTTTCCCAATAGGATATCAGTACTACTGCCTTAATTTGATTGAACAACTGACACACAATGGAATCCCAGCATTCACATACGCAAAACATCCTGGCTACATCCACCGATGAGATCCCATCATTGTTCTTTTATGGGATCCAAGCATTCATCTACTGTTTGTATTCTTCCATCCATCCCTTTATTGGAAAATCAACATTCTCCCTTTCATAACATCCTGGAATTCATATCATGCAGTGAACCCGGTACCCATTCACTGATGGGATCCTTCCATTTAGCCACTGGGGGGGATTCTATTATTTATTATTTGGTGAACAGGTGAATGCCATCATTTATCCCTTGACTCAATCTCAAAATTCTTAACCTGATGGGGTTTGAGCAGAATTTCTTTCTTATTGAAAAATATTCCTCTTATATTGGTGTTTCAGGTGGTGGTAATGTTCGATTTATGCTATGCCCCATGTTCTTCCCTTTATGTATTATGAACTTTGGATTCCTAGTTATGAAAATGTACCTAATGTTGGGTTGCATGTTTTCTTCGCATTAGGAGTTAAGTGGCTTTATAGCTATTCACACCATGTATGTTCCTTTGATCTGAATCCACAACTCACTACAGACCAGTACAGAGAGTGTGAAGTGATAGAAAGATTTTGTTCTTGGTCCAAAATATTCTGCTTTTGCAGAGATTCTTTTCATCTATGCCTCCAAAAACCTATCCTACCCCTACTGGGTTGTTTTTGTTGAATCTCTATGTGCCCACTGTAGATGTTGGTACCTACTTATTTTCTTGTGTGTGCTTCCATATCATTGCTAAAACCTGAACCAGCCACAAAGATCATTGTTTAGGTCAAGGAACTACTTCTTGGTGGTGGTATAAGAATGCCTCTTTTAATACAAGTGAACCTAACTGAGAAATTCTCAGTAGGAGCCCTTGGAGGAAGGTAACTCTACCTGTCAGGTTCATTGTGTAGTTTCAAGACATTAATATTTAAAGAATTTACATTTTCATGTTTTGTTTCAGGTGTTTGCAGCACTCTATTCTCTGACCCGACTGGCACCCTGGCATCTCCCAATAACCCTTCCTCGTACCCAAACAACGTCAACTGTGTCTATCTGATCCGAGTGTCTTCTGATAAGGTACGACCTTCAAAGAGAAGCTGATTGAGCTAGACATGCTTTCCATCCTGCCATATTACTATATTGGAACTAAGTTAGACTTTACTCAAGTACAAATCGTGTATTTTAAATTTAAAACTCCATATTCTGGTACCAGACACTCAGGGGGTAATTCCTATGGCTGTGTTTCCCAGTATTCTGTTCTGATACACTGTCTAATAATAGGTTAACCCATTACATGCCCATTACCTCTGGGGAACTGCACTGACATTCTTTCTCACCTTTGTGTACTGTCCCCATGTGGTCTGTCTTTGAGGCACAATTTGAACTTGTATATATATATATATATATTTATATACCAGTGGCTACGGCGGCACTCCCAGAGAAACTGGAGACCCAGTACTTGTAAAAAAAAGGGAATTATTTTGGTATTTCATGCAAATGAGAGTATATATATATATATATATATATATATATGTATATATATATATATATATATATATATATATATATATATATATATATATATATATATATATATATATATATATATATATATATATATATATATATATATATATATATATATATATTAGCTTACCCGTCGGGCGTTGCTGCGATCTCCGAAAAAAGGTAATTTAAGGAAACTCGTTATGATAACATTCAATTTACATTCGGTCATTTTTATTGAAACGTATTCATTTTAATATGGAAAACATTTCAAAGTGTCGTTTTAATTCTATTTATTTATTCGAGTGCTTGTGGATACACGATTTTTTGTTTTTCCGTCTTGTGCGTACATCAGTATTCTAAAGATTATGAGGGCCCTGGGGGGCCGATATTTAAAAGATCTTTATGCCAGAAACCTTCGTGGGAGTGTACTCAACAACTTCCCAAAGTTTTATGGCGATCAGATGAATGGTGTTTTAATTCTATTTATTTATTCAAGTGCTTGTGGATACACGATTTGTTGTTTTTCCGTCTGGTGCGTACAATTCGAAAGATTATGAGGGCCCTGGGGGGCCAATATTTCAAAAAGAGATTATGCCAGAAACATTTGTGGGAGTGTACTCAACAACTTCCCAAAGTTTCATGGCGATCAGATGAATGGTGTTTTAATTCCATTTATTTATTTGAGTGCTTGTGGATACACGATTTGTTGTTTTTCCGTCTGGTACGTACAATTCGAAAGATTATGAAGGCCCTGGGGGGCTGATATTTAAAAAAAAAAATTATGCGAGAAACCTTTGCCGGAGTGTACTCAACAACTTCCCAAAGTTTCATGGCGATCGGATGAATGGTGTAGTAATGCATAAAGGACAAACAGACAGACAGACAGACAGACATACTTTCGTTTTTTTTATATATATATATATCCAGGACAGGAAAGTAGCAAAAATATTATATAGACAACCCACAGCGGGTAATACGTTGCTACATGCTTCCAGTTTTCAACCCATCAATTTCAAAAGTAGGATCCCCTATGGGGAATGTTTAAGAGCTAAACGCAACTGTAGTGACAATAATGAGAGTAAAAAAGAACTGTCACACTTGCGAGAGAGGTTCAGAAACAGAGGGTATCCCAAAAAGTGTACGGTTCGCGGCTGGTTTTTATGACCCAGCAAGTACGATACGTGTCGGGTACGCACCGTACAACCCTTTTTCTACGGGAGCTGAAAACAGCCCTAAAAGCAGAGTTCGCGCTGAAACAGGTACAGAACGGCCCCCCGGGTACGGTGCGTACCCCCCATGATCGCAGGGATAAGCACCGTACCCCTGCGATCATGGGGTGTACGAGCCGTACCCCATGTACGATGGGTCTACCCATCGTACATGGGGTACGGCTCGTACACCCATCGTACATGGGGTACGGCTCGTACACCCATCCTACATGGGGTACGGCTCGTACACCCCATGATCGCAGGGGTACGGTGCGTACCCCTGCGATCATGGGGGTACGGACCGTACGGTGTGTATGTGTTTGTGTGCTTTTCCATACGACTCGACGTGGAACGTACGAATCACGTCCTTACCCCGGTCCGGATTGTACTCGTCGGGTCGTACGGCATGTGTACAAGTTGTACGGTTCCCGCTTTCAGTCTTGCAATACGTACGGATCATGAAGATTCGGACAGATTCACGGAATACGGATCGTACTACGCGACTCAGATGGACCGGTACGATTTGTACGGAGAGGGCTCCGGATACAAATCGTACGGACGTTTTTTTCCCGAATCGGAATCGACCCCATAGTCTCTCTCTGTCTTTCTCTCTCTCTCTCACTCTCTCTCTCAGTCTCTCTTTGTCTGTCTCTCTCTGTCTGTCTCTCTCTCACTGCAGTGCACACCCAGCAATATTAGTGAGTTGTGCTTTACTCCCACTGCTCAGAAGAACCCACATACAATTACATCTTTTGGCAGCTCTGAAGCACAAATTAGGGTTTCTACCAAAAACCTCTTGGATATCTGCTTTCCGCATCCCCGCCTGTTTCCATAAAGAAGGTTAATTAGATAGTTATTAAATGTTTTTAGGTTGCACATACTCAGTCGGTTAAACATGCAAAAGAAAACAACCGAAAAGTAACATAAAGTCAGTGATAAGGTCAGCATGCATGGTCTGGGTGGCAGCCAGCCTATAATGGGTAGCTGTGTCCAAATTTGAGGCACAGTGTTTGGTGACGAATGTCTTCTGGGAACTCCTGTTGTCCAGGCACACTAATACTGCAAAGATACCTGGGGTTTGGTTATGTGGTTAGATTGTATCACTTTGTCAGTTGTGGTGTAAACAGGTTCTTCAGTTGGTTACTAGCTATGTGAAAGTCTATATTAGTTATTGATTAGCTAACTAAGTATTTGTATGGGAGTGTGAATGTGTGTGTGGTTCGGTGGGGGGGTGTGACTGCCCAAAGATGTGTGAATAGTTGATTCACTAGATATATGAAGTTAAAACTACATGTTCTAACAGTTGTTTGGGTGAGTGAATATCTTTATGGGTGTGGTGATGAGCAAATATATTTCTCAATGGTACATTTCCAACAAACTAGAAAAATAAAAGGCAGTGTATGTGTCAGTTGTTGTATATAAATAGGTATACATAAGACTCAATGATTGTGTGAGTGACTGTATGGATAACTTTATACTTGTAATAATGATTTTACAATTCACTAAGTATGACTTACTATATAAATGAATAGATGAAGTTGTGTTTGTATAAGTGTGTAGCTAAGTAAATATGTAAGTATGATCCATTGTTTGCATAAGTGAGTAGGATGACTTCATATGCGAATAGGATGTGTGCTGGTGTGTAATGTCGATTTAGGTGTATAAGTATTTTTGATAGTGTTCTATTGTTCATTGACAGCATGTATGAGTGAATCTACAGGTAAGTGATTAGATGTGTGTATACATCTATGAATCACTGAGTGGGTTTTTAGATACTTGTATTGCTGTAACAATGGATTCAAATATGATACTCTGTATTTTACAAAGAGTGATGAAAGATTTTACTAGTGTATGAAAAGGTGTATGTGATTGTCACATGGATGATGTCATCAGTGATGTCATTTGAGATGTCATCAGTGATGTCACTGACCATGTCATGAATGATGTAATATGTGACATCATCAGCAGTGGATTGCGGGTGCGCGAAATATAGTTAGTACAACTAACTATATAGGAGCAATTTCAATGGTTTTGTATGGGTGAAATGTCCAGCTAACTATAACACCCCTAAAAAGTATTGTTTTTTTCTGTGAATTTTAAAGGTTTTTTAAATGCCAATTCCTAACTATGTAAGGCCAGAAACCTACGGTTTTTCAGTGAATTTCAAAGGTTTTTTAAATGCTAATTCCTAACTATATAAGGCCTGAAACCTATGTTTTTTTCTGTGAATTTGCAAGGTTTTTTAAATGCTAATTCCTATCTATATAAGGCCTGAAACCTATGTTTTTTTCAGTGAATTTCAAAGGTTTTTTTAATGCTAATTCATAACTATATAAGACCTGAAAGCCCACTAGGAATCTCCAGTTTGCGCCAGGGGACTGCATTGCAGAGAGGTGTAATGAAGCCACGCCCCTTTTTACACCTTCTGCAACGCAGCCCCGTGCATGTTTGAAGAGGGGGAACTAATTCCCCTTGCATACTGGGGGTCCCTGGGGGCCAACTAGCCCACCAGGAGCCTCCAGTATGCGCCAGGGAGCTGCATTGCAGAGAGGTGTAATGAGGCCACACCCTTTTTTACACCTCTCTGCAACGCAGCCCCCGTGCATGTTTGAAGAGGAGGAACTAATTCCCCTTGCATACTAGGGGTCCCTGGGGGCCAACTAGCCCACCTGGAACCTCCAGTATGCGCCAGGGGGTTGCATTGCACAGAGGTGTAATGAGGCTATGCCCCTTTTTACACCTCTCTGCAACGCAGGCCACTGGCGCGTTTGCAGAGGGGGGACTAATTCCCCTTGCATACTGGGGGTCCCTGGGTCATATCTGCCCAAACGCCGATATTCCGAACTATTAAAAATGACTTTTCTTGAGAAACATTTGGATTTGGATTATCATGTCCTATACTTTGGAATTTTTGAAAGACTGACTTTGAGGATGCTATAAATTACTCAAGTCTGCCCGAATTGTGTGGGTAAAATTGATACCTATTCACTTTGAATAAGAATGTACTTACGTCTCGTCTAACATTTGGAAGAAATATCTTGTTATATGACAACAGGATACCGACATAACTTGAAGGAAATAAGAACGCCCTGAAGAAGTTCTGTTGTGCAGAACGAAACGTGTCGGCTGGCTGTGGTACATAAACTTAAGGAAAATAAAAGCATTTGAACATACACCAAGATTCAGCGCTTCACTGATATGATATGATTTGATTGGATTTATTGTGCAAGTGGTGCTGTGCCAAACTTTGGAATATTCTCCACTACTCTCTACTACTTACTCTCTCCTACTCCACTACTCTCTAATACTCACTCTCTACTACTCATTCTCTACTACTCTACTACTCTCTACTACTCTCTCTCTACTACTCACTCCCTACTACTCACTTTATACTACTCTCTACTACTCACTCTCTACTACCCTCTACTCTCTACTACTCACTCTCTACTACTCTCTCTCTACTACTCACTCTTTACTACTCACTCTCTACTACTCTCTACTACTCACTCACTACTACTCTCTCTCTACAACTCTCTACTACTCACTCTCTACTACTCACTCTACTACTCACTCTCTACTACTCTCTACTACTCACTCTCTACTACTCTCTCTACTACTCACTCTCTACTACTCTCTACTATTCTCTCTCTCTGCTACTCACTCTCTACTACTCTCTACTACTCACTCTCTACTACTCTCTACTGCTCACTCTCTACTGCTCTCTACTACTCACTCCACTACTTACTCTTTACTACTCTCTACTACTCCTACTCACTCTCTACTACTCACTCTCTACTACTCTCTACTACTCACTCTACTATTCACTCTACTACTCTCTACTACTCACTCTCTGCTACTCTCTCTACTGCTCTCTACTACTCTCTACTACTCATTCTCTACTCTCTATTGCTCACTCTCTACTCTCTACCTCTCTACCTCTCTCTACTTCTCTCTCTACTAGTCTTTACCTCTCTACCTCTACCTCTCTACCTCTACCTCTCTACCGTTACACCTCTACCTCTCTACCTCTCTCTACACGCACACATATACACACATATATATATGCATATATATGCATATGCATTTATATATGTATGTGTATATATATATATATATATATATATATACACATACATATATAAACATATATCATCTGTATATCTATATAAATACAAATATAAATGCATGCATACATATACATATATGCATACATATGCATGTTATTTACATGAAAGTTTAAAAAACACTAATAAAAGCAAAGCTAAAAAGCCACCTCATTACAATCAGAATGGCTTTAACTTAAACGAGGGTGAGATCTATTGCTTTTTCAATGCTTGTTTACTTTGGTTCCATCAAGAAGGCATTCAGATGTGTCACACATTTGCCATAAATTCTGAATGTTAGCACTCTAGTTGCTCATTAGATCACTGTAGTAAAGCTACTGCTCACCAGGGAAGTCTGCTGCTGGTATTCAAAGGGCATGTTTCAGTCTGCATGTCAGAATGTTTTTAATGAAATAGAAGAGGATTTGAGAAGTCACTCAAAATGTGCCCTAATTTTTCTTTCTGAAGCACTAATCATACTTTATATGGCAAAATGAACCCCCTCATTTTGTTCCTTTTTAAATCAAATGTTTTCAGACTTACCACTTCATTCCAATCAAGATGGCTTCTGGTGTGCCATACTTTTGTCATAAGTAAGACTGTTAGCGCTCTAGTTGTTCTTTAGAACACTCTGGGACATTATGTCATTGGGCTATACTTGGGCTACATCTGGGTGATATTTGGGCTACATTTAGGCTCTTTTGCCTCTGGTGGCCATCTTGGGAGACTGCATGTCAGAATCTTTTAATGAAATTGAAGAGGATTTGAGAAGTCACTCAAAATGTGCCCTAATTTTTCTTTCTGCAGCACTAATCATACTTTCTATGGCAAAATATACCCCCTCATTGTGTTCCTTTTTAAATTAAATGTTTTAAGAGTTACCACTTTATTCCAATCAAGATGGCTTCAGGTGTGCGATACCTTTGTAATAAGTAGGACTGTTAACGCTCTAGTTGTTCTTTAGAACACTCTGGGACATTCTGTCATTGGGCTATACTTGGGCCACATCTGGGTGATATTTGGGCTACATTTGGGCTCTTTTGTCCCTGGTGGCCATCTTGGGAGACTGCATGTCAGAATTTTTTAATGAAATAGAAGAGGATTTGAGAAGTCACTCAAAATGTGCCCTAATTTTTCTTTCTGCAGCACTAATCATACTTTCTATGGCAAAATATACCCCCTCATTTTGTTCCTTTTTAAATTAAATGTTTTAAGAGTTACCACTTTATTCCAATCAAGATGACTTCAGGTGTGCCATACCTTAGTAATAAGTAGGACTGTTAGCGCTCTAGTTGTTCTTTAGAACACTCTAGGAGGCTGCAGTAGAACACAACGGAATCAACTGACAGTCTCTGTCCTTGTTGGATGTACATGTTTTACTGAGAATGTCAGACTTCATTCTCTCATGACTGAGAAAGATAATGTGAATTTACAGAAAATATGCTTTCAGTTTAGCTTATAGATCCCCTTCCAAACCACTGTGGGAAAAGCATGAGATAATAGTTTTCTTTCAAACATGATTCATGATATCCCAGCAGAAGGCTTTTTCACATGGTAAAATGACCTTAGAACACACCACAATTCCTAAAATGAGTATGGTACCATCAACAAAGGATTTATAATGTAACTAAAGTCCTAAAACCCTCTATTAACTACAATGCTTTTAATGAGGTTCTATCATGTATATTGGTCCCAAGATGACTGCCAACACTTCTTGGATGAAGTGCTGACAGCCAATCAGATCAGATGTGTGGTTAGGCTCCGCCCAGATATATATATGTTTTTGAAGTTAATTTTCATAAAAACCACTGGAGCAATTTTCACCAAATATAGCAAAGGCACTTCTGCGTACCAGTCCCTACAATTTTGCCAAGTTTGGTGTAATTCCGTTCAGCGGTTCGGGCTGTAGACTTGTCAGAACGTCCTATGGAAATTAACATGGGGAAAACACGTTTTGGGATCCCCCTTTTTTCTCAGCCCCCACTTCACGAATCCCCCCGAAACTTTCAGGGAAGGAGCGCAGCGGAGCTGGCCAAAATTTTGGAAATTTACACGCAAATTCCTCAACCAGCGCCAAAGTTATTCCCAATAGAATGTTGCGGATTTCCTATGGTAGCTAGGTCCTAACTATATATACCTACTGGCTATCGCCAGTAGGTAATATGTATATATATATATATATACACCAATGAAAGAGTTGCCCCTGTGAGGTAGACCGCAAAGGAAACATCAGCCTCAAAGATGACGAAGGCAGCTTGTGGAAAACTCTGCTTTTATTTATCAAGGCTCAACGCGTTTCAGGATCACTCCCGTGCTCACGAGCCAAACAAGCAAAGACAGCAACAGAAACTCGGTGAGAAAACCTGCTTTCAAATTATAGTCCCGCCTATGATGGGCGTGTTCTCTTGCCGCAAGGGTAGCTGGTCTTTGCAGTCTCAAATCGTTGTGTCCCCATGTGGGTGTTGCTGTGAGTCCGATTTTCGCCATATTCCCCAGTGGCCACAAGCAGGGAGTCCAGTCTGTCATTAATATTTCACCATCTCGTGCTGTTTCCACCCCTGTGGCCCAGAGCCAGGTCTTGCCCGGCTCTGCAGGTCCGTGTCGCAAGGCGGGTCACACCTCGCGGCGTTGGCTAGCCGCCAACGAAAGAGTTGCCCCTATCTAACTATCTGCCGCCATTGAGGACTGCAGCAGTAGGCCAGCCAGCTTTCCTCCTCGCTGCCCAACTCACGCCGCCTGCAGCCAGAACACCCCACTGCAATTAAGGACTGCAGCAGGGGGCCAGACTGCTTTCTTCCTTGCTGTACAGCACACACTGCTTGCAGCCAGCACTCTCCGCCGCCTTCGCTGATGATGTTTCTGCCCGCAGCCTCTTCTCCCCGCGCCACCTTCTGCCAGCGCTATCTGCCGGCATTGAGCACTGCAGCAGGGGGCAAGCCTGCTTACCTCCTCCCTGCACGCATACTAACTTCTTTGGCCGCCTATTTTACTTATCATGTATGGCGCAAAAAATTATAATACATCACTTCGTTGATAGAATCTCGTGTTCCACAGGAGTGGAAACATGCAATGGTTATCCCTCTGCTTAAAAAGGCTGAAGCGGATGTCTCCAATCTATCCAACTTCAGGCCTATCTCGTTGCTGCCCATTTTTTCTAAGATCTTGGAAAGGCACATCAACTCACAGCTGACTCTCTTGGTAGAGAGTTCGGGCTTTTTGCATCCATCGCAATCCGGCTTTAGAGCACACCATTCCACAGAGACCACACTTCTAGGAGTTACCGAGAATTTACGGCACGGTATCGATCGCGGGGATATATCTGCACTTATTCTTTTGGATTTAAGTGCGGCGTTCGATACCGTGTCCCACTCCATCCTTCTTGCAACTCTCCAATCCTTGGGAGTTGGGGGCTCCGCTCTGGCTTGGATAGCCTCTTTTTTAAGTGGTGGTACTTTCCAACTTTTCTCAGCCAAAGCATCCTCAAAAATATGTTCATCAGCATATGGCGTTCTCTAGGGGTCGATTCTCAGTCCACTACTATTTAACATCTATGTTAGACCCCTGGCCACTATTGTGGAGGAAGCCGGTCTGACTTTATTTCATTACGCCGATGATACACAAATCATTTTCTCCCTCTCTAATAGGGAAGGTAATAACATCTCGGCTCTTAAGCAGGTTTTGACCCGAGTGGCAGAGTGGATGCAGGTTAATTTCCTCAAGTTAAATGGGGATAAGATCGAGGTTGTGATCCTCGGCAAGGGTAAAGATCTATGGGGTCCTCAACATTGGCCCGAGAGTATGGGTCCTACCCCTCAACCCGTTGCTCAGGTTCGCAATCTCGGATTCCTCATTGACGAGAAGCTCACAATGCGGCAACAGGCTGTTAGGGTGGCTTCCATCTGTTTTGCCCCCTTAAAATGGCTTCAAAAAATCTTGTGGATGCTTCCCGCCTCTAAACAGAGGACTGTGGTCCAGGCATTGGTAATCTCTCGCCTGGACTACGGGAATGTCCTCTATCTTGGTGCCGATTCAACAACAGTGAGTAAACTCCAGGTCGTCCAAAATGTGGCCGCACGGCTTTTACGCAATGTTCCTCGTAGAACATCTGCCCTTCAAGCCCTACGCGATCTGCATTGGCTGAGAATAACGAGAATTAAATTCAAGGCCTTATGTCACATCTTTAAGATAAAACAGGGCTCTGCCCCGAGGTACCTAGAGAATCTCATTCATGCTTATAAGCCCAGTCGCAGTCTGAGATCTTCAGGAAAAGGAGATTTTATTGTCCCTAGATTTAGGTTGGTGAAGATGGGCGGCCGCTCCTTTTCTCATCCACGCACTAAATCTTGGAATGCCCTGCCGTGACCCTGAAGTTGGAGACGGATCTTTTTCGCTTCCGTAGGGGTTTAAAAACGTGGCTTTTTCAGCAGTAATCTGAGCAGTCTTCTTCAGTAGTTTCATTGACAGTTGCTTGGTAGTTCATTCTTCTTCAGTCTATCCCTTGGCGCCGGGAAACCCACTGCGGGTAGCTGCGCGCCTTATAAGTTTAAATCAATAAATAAATAAAATGCATTTGGAGTGAGCAAGGTGATCTGGTGCAGCATATAGGATTTGGTACCTTGCGAGCACCTGCAGAAGGGATTTTTCATTGTTGTCCATTTATAATTCTGTGGGCTTCCAGGTACACACGTTTATTAGGTGGTATTTAGACAGAGCTATATGTGGCAGTGCTTTTTCACACCATCACAACATTTTCTGATAGCAAGGAAGAGCATTTCTGTGTTTGAGCTGCAACTTGTTTTCATGGGATATTTGTAAGATTTCCCAATTTTGGTTACTTGAATGTCTGTTTCTTTGTTTTCTTCATGCCTGTTCAGTAGCATTGCACTTTTCTGCAATTTTCATTGTGGATTTGAGACACAACTAGGTCAGTAAGGCTGGGGGGAGGGAGGGATGAGCTTCATAGTTACCAACAATCACGCTGGCACATGATATTAAAATACATTATAATACAAGCAAGGTGCACAAGAGGGTCTTAAGGGGCAGCTAAAAGGGACAAGAATGCGGATTGGTAGGGGTATTAAGTGAGAGAAAGCACATTATTTTATGAAATACCAACGTGAAATCATACTCCAAACTGCATCAGGAAAATTGCTGTTGCAGTATTGTCTGAAAACCTAGCTGTTCAGAGTTGTTTGCCCTGGGTGTGCAGATGGCTATATTAATGACATGCATGTATGTGGTTCATTTGTCTATGAACTGCCTCATTCATGTGTACGTGGACCAGGCCTTCAGTGGTGAAAGACCCTGCACCAGTCTCCTGGACACTTGTATATCCTGGAACTGTGATTGTTAGGCCTAGGCAATATACAAAACCTCTTGTTAGAGATTACCTCTAGTTTGTAGATGTGGTGTTGGGTCCTTGCAGTGGACAATAGCTGACAGTAGAGATATCTAGTAATCTGTAGATGTTTTAGCTCTAGCTGAAGGTGCTGGCTCATATTTGCACTGTTTTATAGTTCATTTTATTTGGCCATCACTACGTGGGACCGTTGATTTCATGGACTCTATCCCACTATATTAGCTCACTTTGAGCTGTGCCATCTCTTCTCTCTCTGTCCCCGTGCTGTCTTTCGCTGTCATTTTGTTCTTCCCCTGTGCTCTGTATGAAATTGAGAAAAATAGGCCAGCAAGGGACTTTATTCAAGTTATTAATATCAGCAACTTTGGGACTCTGATTAATTAGGAACCCACACTACTGTAAGTTAGTGGCTGAGAATAAAAGGTATCTCTACAACAAGAGGATAATGTTACCACACTAACAAAATAAATGACTACAAAAACCAGGTTTATGTGTCAAAAAGATTGTTATTTTCTTAAAGACAAAAAGATTTGAAATTTAACAGGGTACAGAAAAATGCATTTCAGATATACAAGGGGTATCTTACACACTCCTATAATACATCAGAAAGTAGGTCCAAACTACTGAAATAAAGTAACACAATGACTTCAACTCAAAGAGTAAATGAAAATCAATCGTGGTTGATGAGTAACGTGCAGAATTGGACTCAATAGTCGATGTTTCGGTCTTTGCGATATTATTTCATGAGACCATCATCAGGACATAGGCTTTATACATCTAAGTGATGACCCTTCAACAAAATGAAAAATCCACTTCCTATTTGGGTCAGTGGTATTGACTGATAAAGATCAGAAGGTACGGACACTCTGTCAATATTAAATCAGGAACTTCAATGTAGAAAATGCTTAGAACATAGTTTGAAAAAGAAGTAGAGCAAAGCCACCATTCACTTTCATAGGGTTTGCTACTTCAATTGCAGGTGATAGGACGTCACGATTTGTCAAATGGAAAAAAGCGAGGCAGCAACGTTGTCTGCGTCGGCAGCGCACAGCGTGTTTGCAATAACGACTAAATAGCACACATAGGCATGCTGAAAAAATGAAGATGTCACACATGGGCAATCTGAAGACTTAAACAATACTTAAACAATCTGAACACTTGCCAGCTATAACCACTTTATTATTAGCTGGAGATAAATCACATCCCGTAAAATTTTAATGTAAGAAAGAAGATTTATTGCTGATCACCATGTGGTAGATCTGCTCTGCAAAACTGAGGACCTAAAAGCAGGTAATTGAGTGATTGTCATAACAAGGCACACATGACAAACTATGGTCAGAAACACACAGATTTCAGTAAAAATATAAATATTGACAGTATTTGTTAAGAGTAAATACAACTATTGCATTGGAAATATTCAGCAGGACCCATTAAACGTCAGATGGCTTCTAGGGAGTCTTTAACATCATGTCACATGTGCCCAGCAAGAGAAAGGCTAAAAAGTACTGGTTTTATGCCTGTTGGCGATTATCTCCTTGCAGATTGGAATTATGAATTACACTCTCCCATTTGAATGAATGATGCGGCCACACAGCATTCCTGCTGTATGAACTGAAACAGTATTCTTCCAAGAACAATTGGCCCCACATTAAGAGAAGAGCATCCTGAGCTAGCCTGAAACACCCCATAATTGGGAATTGTTCAGTTTTGTGGTTTTAAAGTCAAAATAAGCCCAAATTTTAGGCATGGTTTAAATGCGCAATTGGGTAACAAATTGATACAATTTGATGCTGTGTTTGCTGCTTTCGCCTCTGGGGTGTGCAGACAAAATTAGATGTGGCCAGGTGGGGTACCTTTTAGCCATCAAATTAGGATAACGGCCTTCTTGCAAGCATAATTGCAAATATTCCTTTTTATAACATGCTTCTATGGGCCAATATGTGTGTTTACAATTAAATGTTGAATCGCAATCTGCATGCCTCTCTTTTTACACATTACATTGTATGATTAAACAAAGAACAATACTTTGGAGTTGCTCACTTTTGTTGTAAGCCGAGGTATCGTTCGTGAGGTGGTGTCTTTCCATTGGTCGTGAGGTGGTGCTGGTCGTAAGGCAGTATCAGTCCATCGGTCATGAGACGGTGTTGGTCCATCGCTCTTGAGGTGGTGTCGGTCCATCGGCGGTATCGGTTGTGACGCGGTTTCATTCCATCGGTCGTGAGGCGGAATATCTGATTCATGGTCCGCGTCACTTACTGCACAATAACAATCAAGCTGGAGAGCTCCACAAAGGCTTACAGTCTTGCAAAAGACTAAGATCCCTACAGAGTGAACACAGGGCATTTCAGACAGCATGGGAAGAAGAATTCTTGTTTGTTGAATTGTCAAAAGATAAAGTCACCTGTTTGCTCTGCTGGGAGAAAGTAAATGACCTTAAGAGATATCGCCTGGAATGGCACTACAAAACTCGGCCCTTTCTGCTATACTGAGAGCTTCCCATTGCACTCAAAACTGGGTACAGCAAAGCCAGTATCATTAAGGCAATCACTTCTTTACCAGCAGAAGCTCTTCTTTTGCCAGACGAAGTAATCTGAGGCTGATACAGAAGCAACGTGAAAAAATGTTTCCTTTCAGCAGCTGAAATTTTGTTTTAAAACTATATTATTAAAGCCAGCATTTTAAAGGAAATCATTTCAATACAGATATCAGATTCCACGTGCGCATGCAGAATAGAGGCAATTGGGGAAAACGTCCACAAACAGGTGATCAAAGCAGTAGTTCCTATATTCCCAATAGGCTCTGCGCATTTGAATAATATATCCTATAGATATTACGTAGGACTTAGGTCAGTAGGTCTCTATCTAGGGAAACATCCTTTACAACGCAACTTTTACCACGCAGTGACTTTACGACGCAACTTTTACAACGCAAACCATTACAACGCATTGCCCTGGGGGCCGCTCTAGGATAGGGAATAGGTTTAATTTACTATCCAACACCTTTCCTACTATCCACGGGGACTGGAGTTGGAATAGTAAATTAAACTATTCACTATCTAGCGCCCCAAAGCACTATGCGTTGTAAAGGCATGCATTGTAAAAATAGCGTTGTAAAGGCATGCGTGGTAAAAGCATGCGTTGTAATGTCATACATCCCTCTATCGAATATACTCAACTTAATTGTGAGTGCCTGCTAGCTCAGAGGTCACTAGAAACGTTCTCGAATTCTCAAGAAGGGATTCGTGTCTGACAACCGCATAAACATGACAACTTCGTTTCCCTAGGACTGGAATAACTATCTTCAGAGTCGTGGAAACAATAGATAAGTATTTCACCAAGTCAATCGTGCATGCTTCGTTTCTACAGAGTTGCACAGAAATAGAGAGACGGGCGTTTTCAATGAAAAGTACAGTCTTCTTTCTCATGCAAGAGAGGTGAACTGCTACAATAGTTAGGCAGATCACAAAGTGTAATGCGTACACCGTAAACAGTAATATGAAATAATACTGTAGGAGCATTGTTTGGTTTCTAAGCCATATAAAAATACATACATAAATAACAAAGGCTAAAATACTCAACTGGTGCTTCTAGAAAACGCCTACCCCAATGTAACTGACCTAAGTCTAGTACGAGGGAAGAAGTAAGAATGGTCTTTTGCATAGGTTTACTTTTGCCAAGAATCTACCAAAGGTTTCTCTAGGTTCTAATCAGCTCCATACCTTAGAATTAAGGAGGTCTGGTATCTCTGTCTTGGGACTCGAGTTCCCAACACCCCGCAAGGGGAGTCAGAAACACTGGAGCTGGATTCTCGGCAGAGGACGACAGCTTCCTGATCAGTGCGTCAGCTGGAGAGTTGGCTTCCTTCGGCACTTGCTGTAGCGAGCTGCTTCGGGCAAGTAGGTCATCGAATGGCTCCGAACCACCGTGCTTTGCCATAGCAAGTGAAGCTATATTTATACCTTGAAGGTCTTTAGGAATGCCATATTTGACATAAAGTTGGGCATATGAATGTCATGAAAGAACCTCTAGGGAATAGTTGTTCATTGTATAACTAACTGAGTTCTTGGAGAAATCAATATTCAAGCCAAGGGAAGTCCCTAACGGCTTAAGCTGGTTTTCCAAGAAATCGTTGTGACGTTTTGGTGAACGGATGGAAGTAGCCATGCCTGTATTTGGTTAGCATAGGCTATGCCTAAATAAGAGCTTGATTTCTATGCCTATATAAGGGCAACTTGAATTGTACCTATATAAGGGCATGAATCGGGAAAATCCGTACGGAACCTAAAACGACATACAACACCCACTCCTCTTTCTTATGTATGACTTCTATTAAATACTAAGTTCTAAACATGTATAAACATATCTAAAAATCATCTATAGAACAAGTGTGTAAAACCCACCCGAAAAACATAAAAAATGCATTTGGACTCGTTTGTACATATAAAAGCATTTGTGCTGTACGCATTTAAAGCAATGTTTCATTCTAAGCATACATGTTGACATTTTCGAATGCTAACTAAATGAATCAAGAAAATCTACATTTATGAAATGGCTTGTAAATACAGAAGAAAAAAGGCCGAAACCATTTCGTTTCAGATTACATAAAACTGTTTGTATGTGGACAAGGTCAAATTTTGTCTCTGGAAGTTTTCATAGAATTCTTGTTCTCTATGAATAGTTATACTTTAAGCAGATTACTTTGTGCCAAAAATGAAAAATACAACTTTCAAAAACGAAAATTAATCATAGGAAAAAGAGTTCCAAAGTTAGAACTTTGTTTTGAAAGATGAAAGTCGAATTCAAAGTCTCGCAAAACACTGTGTGCCAAAATCAAAAGTCAGTGTTAGGGTTTGGAGAAAACAACAAATCCTCTAAGTCTGTAAAAAATATGTCTACCATCGTAGGTGAAAGTTGGATTACCTCGTTAAGAAGATTAACCACACATAGATGTGAAGCACGGCCATCAGCATTGGTCGCATTATCAATGTTCAAATCAGATGGTACCTGTGTGCCTGTTTCCTCAAGTACCTCACCATCAGCATTTTGCGTCTGTGAGATCTCAATGAATGCCGTCATCAGAATTGGTAGTCGCTGGGGACAACACAGTGCATGGGCCGTTACTGGTTCAAGCAAAGTATCAACATCCGTTGGCATGACTGATGGGAGTGTCAGACAGGTGTCTAGCACGCATTTTTCTCCGTATAGCAGGCAGCGTAGAACAAGTATGATGCAATCCTGCCAAATTGGTCTGAATGACAGAAACCATGTGGAATTTAATTCTCCTAAACAAGATAGTCCCAGAATTCGGACGATGCGCTCACGACACTTCATCGCCAGAAGAGTGTTCTCCATGGTGAACTGGGTGTCGCTGGTGATTTGGCTTGCCATATCGCAGCAATAGGAGCAAAAATAGTATTCTTGCAGCGAGTCCCAAAATAAGAGGCAATCCGCCAAACACAGAGTGCACGAAGTTTGGAAATATTCCTATGACTGCTTCAAAAGGTGCTAACAGTCATGAAAATACTGTCTTAAATACATGGACGATACCACTCGTATCAGACATGTTTAAGATACGACTTAACATTTCTGAGAAATGTAAAGGCCAATTAGTAGTTAAGGGGGCATGTATCTCTGCAGAAGTCCTTGTGACTTGCAGATCATAGGTTTCTTTGGCCAAGGTCAGTGGCACAATTTTTTGCAAAAGAATGGCTTTCATTCTGCTTAAAGTATCAATTTGTATAGAAGAGATGTTCAGGGAAGGCCAAAGTGGCAACTCTCAGTCTGTCTTGGTTTTAGGAAACAATACTTGCATACAGCAAGTGACCCTGGCTGACACAGTTACTAGATATGGTATTCCTGGCAACATGCCACAGCAGCTGTGATTGTTCAACATAATGTAACTTCCAATTGAAAGTTGTTCAAAAAGTGGATCAATCACTGCAGCGGGAGAACCTTGCAGGTGGCAGGATAAGTTGTTAGAGGAACCCATCGAAAGCCCCGTGTAGGCTTATACCCTGACAAAGGAGGGAACAGCTTAGTGCGTTTTCACAGTTTTTCCCGCTAATAAACACTTCACGCCCCCCACTCCATCATCTGTGTGTGTACGGTAATTCCCAGGATGTCTTGATATATTCTTTACCCAACCTTTCATACATTCCTGGTGGTATGTGTTTTAAGCAATATTGAAAATGGAAAATTGTAACAGGCAGAGTGATTGTTCCATGTATAATCCATTCAGTAGCTGGTTTGTCTGTGACTGTAAATGGCAATCTTTCCAGTGTTTCAATGCTAAGCACTATATAGTCTGCTCCCCTTTGTTCCAATTTTATCTGTTTATCAGTGAGATTGAATTCTGAAAACAGTGACGTAGTATTGATTAAACACCATGGCACATAGCCTGAACGAAGGTTTTGCAACGTCCAGCCTAATAGCATGATAGAACGTAATTGTGACTGACCATGTTGCAACATGACCAAGTACTGTTCCATGATGTCTATGGCAGAATACACTATGCTGTCCAATGAATATATCCTGGACGACAGAGTTGTTAACCCATTGTCAACTACAGAGAGAGTTTTCTCTAAATGAATACAATCAATTTCTCATAATCTTTCTGCAGTGTCCGCTTGAGTAATCTTCCATGCTTCATTATAATCTGCATAGATACCAGCATATATAAAACATTTATGACGCGGTATTCTTGGTCCTAGCAAGAATTCTCTAAGATCAGCACCATCTTTAAGTAAAGATAAGTGTTGCTTTACATCCTTAAGTGTAGATCTATGTAGGCATTCAAGGCATTGTTTCCCTACACTGTACGTTATTACCATTCCTGGATGCTGTCTTTGAACATATCTTGGGTCTGGCCTATTGAATTTGAAACCCTCGGTTTTGTTCAGGGATCTATCTTGACAGTTGTTTGTGTCTGTGGGCCAGATCAACCATTTTTTCTAATCTGGATCTGTTCTGTTGTGATGCAAAATAGTCTGTACGTCGACCTCCCCCAATGAAGTGTTAGTGCTATCAGGTGCAGGTGTGGATGGTTTGTTCATGTCTTTAATCTTGGCTAATCCAAGACAAGATGTCTGTTGGACAGTGTCATTCAAAAACGTAATTTGTTCAGGGATGATGCAGGCTCTGAATTAAACTTCTACCACCTGCACTTGCCAATCTTTAGTACCCCAGACAGTTTTTGTCCCAATGTTGTCTTTCCAAAAGTCGAAACCATGACTAGACAGTTGGGCATAAAAGGCTGCAGAATAAATCTGTTTAGTATTTGTCAACATACTTTTCATCCCTGTCCTATTAACATTTTTAAAGTAAAATGATTCTGGATTGGAAACATTGAAACCTGAAAAGTATGGACATTTTCCCAAAAATGTTTTTGAGCTACCCTTTGGTGGCGTAGGACAATGTTCCCATTGGTTATACATTAATATATTTCTAGTGCTTGCAGATTTGTGCAAGAAATGATGACCATAATGATTATAACAATATATTTATTCATAGTCTGATGAACCTTCTAAATATTCATGATTAGTAAATACTGCAGACATTTCTAAGTCTGTCATCATTTTATTAACAGTCTCGAAGTCCCAATCATCAGAAAAGGTACCAGATGAAACAAAGTCATTCAAGGAAATCTTGAACATGTGTGGAATCTTCATCAGCTCTGATGGACCAAAACTGTCATAATCAGTTCTGTCCCAAGCTATACCCCCAGGTATAGGAACGGCTGTGATGTTCACTGATGACAAGTCTCTTTGTTCAGGATGAGATGATTTGTGTGGTTTGAGGAGTAAGTTGATGTTCTTACTTGCTGTGTCCTTTTGTACATATCTTCCAGTTATCAGCATTCCCAAAGTTATTACCAGAGTCAACCAAAGTAGAAGAAAAAATACACCCACAACAATCCAAATTTCAATCCATGGCGAAACCAGATAAGTCTTTTCCAGGTGTTGAAAAAGGTCTGTTGCTTGTTCTTTAAAAGTTCTTTTTACTGGCGTTGTTTCAGGCTCGCTGCGATCCTCTGAAAATGTATCAAAGTTAATGAAATAGCCAGAGGCAGTTCTGTCAATTGTAGGGATTGCATCAGGATTCGTTGAAATCGCTGGAACCATTTGATCACTTGTTACTTCATTGTAGACGTGTGCTACTTTGTTGCAGACAATTTTTTCTTGACAAACTGTTATTTGGGTTTCAAGAGGTGCAAGTTCCATAGTCCTTCT
The DNA here is from genome assembly GCF_964261635.1 of Lissotriton helveticus. Taxonomy (NCBI): domain Eukaryota; kingdom Metazoa; phylum Chordata; class Amphibia; order Caudata; family Salamandridae; genus Lissotriton; species Lissotriton helveticus. The sequence continues at coordinate 462,884,340 of NC_136062.1, forward strand.
TTTCGCACTGCAGATTCTTCAAAGGTGATGAGTCTCTCAGTTTGAACCTCTTGGATAGTAGCCAGATTAGGAAGTCTGCTATATTGGCAGAGTCCACTTGGCCTACTGGTTATGATCGGCCACATGATGTGGTTTGACCAGGTCGTTGGACACAAACCTGTTCTCCTTCTTTCCAGCAAGGGGCGGCAGTAAAACTGTTCTTGATCCGTGGATGGCTGGGACAGGTACTGTTTGTCTGTTAGAAGGCCCAAATTCCTTCTTGTCCGCGATCTTTTCTCTGACCAGATCACCAAGCTTTGGGATCCATACAGGCCTTGCTGGGATGGTCTGTTTCTCTTCAGTGGCGTTTGGCTTCAGGAACACGTTACTTTGTTTCGTTCTTAATTCAATTAAGTCCTGTAAAACAGCCAAACGATCTTTGATATCAAAGGGTTTTTGGTCTACCACTGAAGTCTGACAATCGAGGTCTGATACTAACATTCTGGTCCCAAAAAGGACTTCATATGGAGTGATACCCCCAAGAGGACTTCTTGACAGATTGTTAAGACTACTTTGGACACCTATTAGATGTTTTACCCACCCATCACCCGAGCCTAATACCCTAGCTCTTATAGATTGCTTCATGTCCTGGTTTTTTCTCTCCACAACCGAATTTCCCTCAGGATGGAATGGACTAGAGTACCGCAATGCAACGCTCAGATTGGCCATGGCCTCCTTGTAAGCTCGAGAACTAAACGCAGGACCCTGGTCAGAATGTAGCGTGCCGACTGCGTATGTGCCTATAAAGACTCGCAAATCTTTTATAACAGTTCGAGCATCAGCCGAGCGCTGAGGCCACATCCAAATGAATCTTGAACACAAATCCGCTGCGACCATGATATATTTATAGTTACCATCCCTTTGCACGGGAACAAAGTGGTCCAGGTAAACGCAAGCAATTGGTTTATCTGAAATTAACAGGGGCGACTGCGCAGGACTTTTCACAGTAGAGACTTTAATCTTTTGGCATATTTCACAGTCCAAGACGTAGTTTCTGGTCTGTTTCCTCATGCGTGGCCACCAGCATCTCTGTTTTAATAATGATACTGTGGCGGAAACACCTGCATGTGCAGAGGCGAGACCTTCATGTGCTGCTAAGATTAGTCCTAATCTATGTTCCATGTTTGGAATTCCTCTATCCCCCACTCCAGGGATTCGAGCAAACGGAACATTATTCGCACCAGTTATGTATGAGTATTTGAGTGGAAAGCCTTTTGGTAATGTTTTACCACTGGCTTTGCTTGAAGCATTGACAGCTCGCATTATTTCGCCGTCTCATTTCGTTTTTGAACGAGTAATTGAAGATATGGAAGCCGTTTGCACAGCTGCCTTTGCAGCTTCATCATCCAATGAATTCCCTGCAACGTGAACGCCATCACGCTGATGACTCAGTGTATATATCACATGAGTGTTTTGTAGTCCTTGTCGTAACTGAACTACTTGTTCCCAAAAGAACTTATGCTTGATTGTGCCTCCTTTTGCATCTTTGTAACCGTTTTGAATCCAGTTCTGCAAGTAGTCATTATAAGATTGAACACAGTAATACGAATCGCACATTATGAATGTGGGGAATTCGCGGTCCGTATTTTCAAGCTCCATCTTGAATGCTTGTAGTTAAGCTCGCTGAGCTGTACAATCTCCTAGAGATTGAGTTTTAGGGACCATAGGTTGGAATTTGCCATCGTGCCAACGACCTTTAACGATTGCGCACGCCGCAACTTAGGCTTGTTTACCCCACGTAGCGGGTTGAGCTGATCCTTCAGTATAAATTATACATTCATACTGCTCTAGAGGCAGAATTTCAGTAGACAGAGGACATTCTTGTTCGTATTGTAAAAATGCAAAAAAGGATCAAAAACGTATTCAACGTCAGTCGCAGCAAGATAATTAACCCATTGTATCTATCTTTGATGTAAAGCCTTAGCATTAGGAATGCTTGCTTTTGTCACTGCCTCTAAGGTAGGTACAGGTGTAACGACCATAATGCGCTTACCCTGTGTGAGGGCTCTCTCTTTTGCTACCGCAGTTTGAACAGCTGTCAGAATTTTTTCTGTAGCAGTAAATTTCATTTCAGCTTGTGTGTAAAAATGTGATTTGTAAGCTATTGGTACTTTTTCTCCTTCATTAAAGTTTAAGCACCTGAATCTGGATTGTCCTGGAATGATTCGGATCACCAAGTTTACGCAAGTTTGCAAATGTTTTGTTGCTAACATGTCTGTTTGCAATAAACGCAAAATTTCTGTGTGATTTTGTGTCCAATTAACTGTTTTAAAATCGGGTTTGATTAATTCGTAGAGAGGTTTAACCCTTTCTGCATAGTTTAGAATGTAAGTTCTTCCAAAATTCAGGAAACCTAAAATCAACTGTAAGTTTTTCAACGTTTATGAAGGTTGGAGCAGAGCACACTTTTCTAAAAAGTTGGCTGCCAGGCTTTTGCCTTCATTTGATAACTTGTATCCTAGAAACAGGACATTGAGGTGGGCAATTCTTGATTTCTTAAAATTGAATTTATACCCTTCAGAGGCGAAGCCCAGTATAATGGTTTTCATCCTGATCAAGTGCCTATCTAAGTCATCGTCTGTCAGACAGATGTCATCGACATATGATGATGCCTCGTCATCATAAGTTTGTAGTAACTCTGTTACCCTCGCTGAGAATAACCCAGGACTATTCTTGAATCCATGAGGGAGACGACAGAAGTGACTCTGTGTTCCCATAATTGAGACAGCGGTCAAATACCTACTTTCTGGTGCAATATTTTGACAGAAGAAACCGTTAGAAATATCTAATGTGGTTTCTTATGTTTTACGCATATTATTTTTCATTAATGCTGCATTATATGCATTTTGTACTGCAAATGTTTTGCAACAAGAATTTAAGTGTCTGTATTCCAATACTAGACAATATATATTGTCTGGTTTGGAGACAGGAGACAAAGGATTGTTCATGGATGAGGTGCATGTTTCAATCACCCTTAAGTTAATCTAAGATCTCCCTGACCTGTTTTTTAGCTTCTTGCTGAAATGGGTACTACCTTTGTGCAGTTGGTTGATTTTTTAGTTGGATTTTATGGTGAGGAGAATCCTCGTCCCATCCTACATGATTTTTATATAATGCTGGAGCCTGGGCTACTGCCCAATGTCTGGCATAAGTATATTTTAAATGAATTGGAATGTGGTTGGAGAAGGCTGGCGTAATGATGTCTTCGCCATGTGGGCACTCCCTGACAAATTGTGGTGGGCAGTCCTGTTCAGCGAGAAGAATGTCATAGCCCCTAGAAAGTCACTCCCAAAATAGTGCTCTCACTTTTCGTGGAATGTCTCTCTCCATCCATAGTGTTACTTCATATAACTTATGTGGAGAACTAACCCTGGTATCTGCAGTTTCAACTTGAATGAATTCATTCAAGTCCACTGTCTCCAGATGATCCTTCAAGTTGTTGCGAGCTATGGTGACTTCTGCTACGCTGTCCAACATTTTCTGATCCCATTCCCCGTTCTTGAGTTGTGTCCTCAAGATCCTCGGCATGTTTGATCTTTAGACCTGCTACTTTCTTTTGGGTGAATTGAGGTTTCTTGTTTTTCTGAACATGTTGTTCGCTTTTAGACTTCACTCTTTCTTCCTTGTTTTCTGACCGTCCTCTTCTTTCAGATTTCTGTAACGAAGTCTGAAAAGTACGAGAGGAACGTGTATCAGTATCTTGATATTTATCAGGTTTTTTTAATCCTGAGGTTGTACCTCCTTTCAGAGGGCTCCTTTTGAGGAGACCTACCCCTGAAATGAGAACACTTCTCTTTAGAAGTTTGTTTAGTGTTCTCCCACTTCTTTTTAGGAGGAGTAGGAGTGTTTTTAATAAAGACCTTTGAACTATGTAATTCTATTAAATTTTGTATATTACTAAGTAAGTGTTCATCCGACATTCCTTTAAATTCAGGGTCAGGTCTATAGCTGGCTAAAGGTAGCCATGTTGCTCCTGGTTTGCCTAGTGGACCGAGGCTTGTAATGTGATTTATATGTTTTAGGGTGCCTTTAAACCAGTGCTCATGCTCCTGGTATGTTAGCGGAATTTCAATATCCTCGAAAGGAATGTATTCCGTTGGTGGTTCATCTCCTTTATAGAAGTGAAACATTTGTGTTACTGGATTCACTTCGGGGAAGACTATCCATGAATAGAATACCTCTGTCTGGTGATATTCATGTGCCTCTATCACAAAAACTACCCTACAAATTCTTGCTGATAGGCCATTTTTTATAAGTTTTATAGTGATGGTTTTCCTTAAATTTATAGGAATGCATATAGCATCCTCGTCGGTTTCTTGTTAATCTGAATAGCTAAAAGCTGGTACGGCATTGTAGCCTGTAGCTCCACCGTTCTCGGTGCTCATTTTGTTGACTGAAAGTATGCAGAGCAAGTTTCAAGGAAACAATGATTAGGTGCACAATATTTCGGAACACTGTATCCTTCAACGTTGAACAAACCAAAAAGCTAATACATTGGATTTTCGTCCTACTCAGCAATGGCGGATATTATCCCTTTGCCCACTCTAGACGTCTATTGGAGTATTACAGAAAAAAGGGGTCTCTGAGAAAAGCACGACTGAGTTACTTTAGTATCTAGCGTTAAGTTAGTACCTTACCAAATGCTGGGCACCATGTAGTGTAGTTCCTATATTCCCCATAGGCTCTGCGTATTGGAATAATATCCTATAGAAATGGCGCAGGACTTAGGTCAGTAGGTCTCTATCGAATATACTAAACTTAATTGTGAATGCCAGCTAGCTCAGAGGTCACTATAAACTATCACAAATTCACAAGAAGGGATTAGTTTATGACAACCGCATAAACATGACATCTTCGTTTCCCTAGGACTGGAATAACTACCTTCAGAGTCGTGGAAACAATAAATAAGTATTTCACTCAGTCAAGCACTGAATCTCCTGAGGCGGAAGCCGGGAGCAACGATTGTCATAGCATTTTTAACTATTTGAGTGTCACTTTGTATTGTTTTTTAAAATCCTACCTGCACTCTGTCTTGGGGGCTCTACCACGCTCTTGATACACCCGCGCAGCGGATATTAGCGCTGCCGCGGGACAAACCATTAAGTCCTTTGCTGCCATTCCCGTTGAGCCCACTTGCCACGCCCCTTTCGGGAGGACACGCCCCTCGACCTCACTATTTAAGGACGCTGATCGAAAGCGCCACTTAAAGCACTGAATCTACTGAGGCGGAGTCCGGGAGCAACGATTGTCATAGCATTTTTAACTATTTGAGTGTCACTTTGTATTGTTTTTTAAAATCCTACCTGCACTCTGTCTTGGGGGCTCTACCACGCTCTTGATACACCCGCGCAGCGGATATTAGCGCTGCCGCGGGACAAACCATTAAGTGCTTTGCCGCCATTCCCGGCGAGCCCACAAGCCACGCCCCTTTCGGGAGGACACGCCCTCACTGCCCCACTCCCTCTCGTATAAAAAATGTGCATCTTTCGGAAGCGCAGCGGACGAGCGCAGCGGGAGCGCCGTTTGCGCGCCAAAGGCGTGCCAAAGGAAAGCCCGTCTGCGCCCGTCTGCGCCCGGCCAGGCCCAGGGCCCCCAACCCCTGGAGGAAACCCCATTACAGTTAAGATTTACTCGCCCGAACTGCTTCTTTCCCTGCGACCTCCTGCCAATCATAACTGTAAAATCCTAACCAATGACAGGCAAAGTCCTACTACATGCCCCACATGCAACTTTCAACTTGATGTCCCGCAGCTCTGTTGTCCCGGTCCCAATGGCCGAAAGCCGGCACACACTTGGGTTCTTGGCAGCATGAACTGCAGGTCACTCAGCAAGCACAAAAGAGACATATTCAACCTTCTCTCCGATAACTCATTAGATGCCCTTTTCCTCACTGAGACGTGGCTTCACGCTAGCTCAGTCCCAGACATTGCAGAAGCCTTACCTTCAAATTATGCCATCATCAGGAAAGATCGAATCACTGGAACCGGTGGTGGTATAGCAGTCATCTTCAAGAAATCGCTGCAATGTACTCTTGAACCCATTTCCGAAATTGCCTGTGAGATGGCCCTTTTTAAACTTCAACTCCACCCCAATTTCACCTTCACTGGTCTCCTGATCTATCGTCCTCCTGGCCCGATACAACCATGGGCCTCCCAACTAGTGGACTGGACCGCTTCAGTACGGGTAAATTACAACAACCTGTCTATTCTAGGCGACCTGAACGTTCATTTCGAAGACCCAACAAATAAACCAGGAAAAAACTTAATTCAGGACCTGGCCGCCATGAACCTCACCTTATGGAATTCGGGCCCAACACACAAAAGTGGCCACCTCCTGGATCCCATCTTTTCCAGCTTTCCCCTGTTACACTGTCAGCCCGCTTTGCCCCTAGAATGGTCAGACCACTTTTTAATTAAATTCAGCATAGATGATCAAACGACTTCCAACCTCCCGAGTGTGACATGTAAGTTTCCCACAAGAAACTGGGAGAAACTGGACATTAACCATTTTGCGTCTGTCCTTAATACAGCCCCTATGAACAAAATATTTGACACCGAAGACATAGAGATTGTCGCCTCCAAAACTAATAAATGGCTCCTAGATGCCCTAGATACCTGCTTACCCCTGGCTCATAAAAAATCCACCCCTCACAATTCCCCAGCCTTATGGTATAATGAGCAACTGAAGATGGCGAAATCCAAATGCAAACGTTTAGAACGCCTCTGGAGGAAAGATTATTCCCCGGAAGCCAGCTTGAGCTATAGAAACGAGCTCAAGCTCTATCATAGAGCCTGTAACACGGCAAGAGCCAACTATGTTGCTACATCTATATCTGAAGCCACAAACAAGTCTAAAATCCTTTTCAACCTTGTAAAAGAGTTAGCAGGCTCTAATACATCAGCGAAACCTCTTCCTCTGAACAGTGTCCAATGTGAAGAACTGGCGAAACACTTCACAACGAAGATTGAGACAATCTACCAGGATATACTGAAACAGCACCTGGTTCAAGACAAGAGTGTGCAAGTCCCCTGCCCAAACATAGAGGGCATCTCCTCTCAGCCGCATCTGTCTTACGAGCCCCTAACATCGTGGCCCGAAATTGACGTTCAGGGTCTACGAAACATCCTAGGGAAAGTTAAATCAGGTTCGCCTGCCGACCTCCTTCCGATTTCAATACTCAGACTCCTGGACACCCCTCTACTTGCCGTGATATGTCAAACTCTGAATTTATCCCTCTCCACTGCTAAGGTCCCGGCACCCTGGAAACATGCCATGGTTTCACCTCTACTCAAGAAACCATCGGCTGATCCGAAAATCTTAGCTAACTTCCGCCCAATATCCCTCCTGCCCGTTTTCTCCAAAATTTTAGAGAAACATGTCTACGAACACCTAGCAAGGTTTGCGGAGGTTAATGATATCCTGCATCCCTCTCAATCGGGTTTCCGTCCGGGATTCTCGACAGAGACTACTCTGCTCGGAGTGATGGAAAACCTCCGCCGTCTGGTTGATAAAGGTGACTCTGCTGCGCTGATTTTACTTGACCTCAGCGCAGCGTTCAACATCATTTCCCATAATATACTGCTTGACGCACTTTCCAACATGGGCATTAAAGGAAATGCACTGGATTGGATTGCATCTTTCCTGTCATTGAGGACATTTCAAATCACCTCTAGCACCGCGTCATCTAATGTCCATCTCTCCCCCTATGGAGTGCCACAAGGTTCGGTGTTAAGCCCCCTGCTTTTTAACCTTTATGTAACCCCGCTCACCCAGATTGCCGAAGCAGCTTGTCTTAATATGTTTACATACGCCGACGACTCACAAATTGTATTCTCCCTTTCAAATAGCGACCATGATTCCCCCTCCCTTCTGCAGACGGGCCTTAGGAATATCGCCACCTGGATGAGCACTAATATGCTAAAACTTAACGGCAGCAAGACAGAGGTTTTAATAGTGGGTCCACACCAAAACCTCTGGAATCCTAGACACTGGCCATCCGAAATGGGCCCTTTACCTACCCCGTCGAAACAAGTTCGAAATCTTGGCATTACCATTTGACAATGGCCTAACCATGGAGCCCCAAGTCAACATCCTCACTGCAACCTGCTTTACAATTCTGAGATGGCTCAGAAAAATCATTTGGATGCTCCCGGGCGACACACAAAAGACTGTGGTTAACGCATTAATCACCTCCCGTTTAGACTATGGTAATGTCCTCTACTTAGGGGCACCACAAGCAGTTATGCGTCGCCTCCAACTGGTGCAAAATGCCGCAGCCAGAATGCTATGCAAATGCCACAGGAGGGAACGGATGTCTGGTCACCTAAAGGCGCTCCATTGGTTAAGAATTGACAATAGGGTCAAATTTAAAACTCTTAGCCTCATGCATAGAATAAAATGGGGAAATGCCCCCAGATATCTCCAAACCCTCGTGCAAACCTACACGCCGACCAGATGCCTGAGATCCTCCACGCAAGGCCTTTTTTATGTCCCCAAGATACGCCGAGCGAGGATGGGAGGAAGATCCTTCTCCCTTTTAGGTCCCAAGCTCTGGAACTCCCTCCCGCAATCTCTTCGTATGGAAACTCGCTATATTCAATTTCGGAAAGCCATTAAAACCTGGCTCTTCAAACAATAACTTGCTTCTGTCTATCCCCTGACATTTTCTTCCACCCTCATGGTTCAGTATCTTGCTAGCGCAGGGAAACCCTTTTTGGGTAACTGTCGCGCTCAATAAACGTAATAAATAAATAAATAAATAAATAAATAAATAAATCGTGCATGCTTCGTTTCTACACAGTTGCCAGAAATAGAGAGACTGGCATTTTCAATAAAAGGTTTATTGAACAGTCATCTTTCTCATGCAAGAGAGGTGAACTGCTACAATAGTTAGGCAGATCGCAAAGTATAATGCGCACAGCGTAAACAGTAATATGAAATAATACTGTAAGAGCATTGTATGGTTTCTAAGCCATATAAAAATACATACATAAATAACATAGGCTAAAATACTCAAATGGTGCTTCTAAAATACGCCTACCCCAATGTACCTAACCTAAGTCTAGTATGGTGGAAGAAGTAAGTATGGTCTTTTGCATATGTTTAGTTTTGCCAAGAATCGACCAAAGGTTTCACTAGGTTCTAATCAGCTCCATATCTTAGAATGAAGGAGGTCTGTTATCTCTGTCTCGAGACTAGATTTCCCAACACCCCGCAAGAGGAGTCAGATACACTGGAGCTGGATTCTCGGCAGTGGAAATTGTACACTTTATTAGAGCAGTTCATTGCTTTGCTTCCTGAAATTGAACATTTAGTAGATCATAGAAGTCAGTCATTCCCAGAACTAAAAAATGCGAAATTACTAAAATGTTCCATTGTCTTTCAGGTCTATTCACACACTTCAATGCTCTCAATTTAATGCTGCAAGGCAAACAACAGCTTGTGTGCTCCATGATGAATGCTATTTACTCCTTTGAAAGTAAGCTTGTGCTATTTAAGGAACAACTGGATGAATCTGACTACATCCACTTCCCAAAACTGTTGCCTGTGACTCAGAGGTTTCTAACTGCACAAGAAATGCTGTGAATGCTAAACCTTGGTGCATGTCTCAAGGAAACTTCTGGGGAGATTAAAAGGCGATTTTTTCAATTCAGAGCCATCACTGCTCTGTTCAGGCTAGTTGAAAACCCCTGGATAGTGAGTGCATGAAATCTTGATGTTGTGGAACTGATTGGCATGAAAAGTGCACAAGCAGAAATAGAGCTGATTGCTGTGCAGCACAGTTCAGCTCTTGAAGCATCTTGTTTGGGGTGTGTGGAAAAGTAAATTTTGCCATGTTCTGTGTCCCTACGTGTTCCCCATCTTATGTTATATGTGCATGATTAATATGCATATGTATTCCCCATGATCGATTAAAGACGCAATTACAGTTGTGTCCATCTCTAGTATGCCAGTTCCCAGTTTTCGTGAATACAACGAATATTAGGCCTATGTAAAGCTACGTTGCCACGTTTCTCAGTGTGCACGTTATCTCATTGTAAAGTCCCCGTTTCTAGGCCTCAAAAGGGCCCGGACTCAGATCCAGCTCCTGTCTCCTGAACCCTCTCCGAGGAGCGATACAGCCCCCACCTGTATCCCTGACCCTTAGCTTACTTTCATGCCTCACAGTGCCCGGCTCGGCCTGGCTCTGCCTGCCAGTCTGCCAAGAGTATGTTATGATTCTAGTTATCAGTCCAGCTCTCCTTCCCTGCTTTCCTAAGCTCCTGAATCGCATCAATAGTTTCCGTCATGGTCTAGCCTTTACGTCTCCATGTAAGAGAAATACTGTATTAATGGTCATTTAATATTCCTCAACACGCACTACATGTAGAATAATTCATGCACCAGTCTTAGAGTCTGTTAGCCTTCACCCTGATAACTTTTGGATTCTATCAACATGTTCTCTAAACATCAGATACTAGATAGTGTTTAGGTACATGTCGCTCTGACTCTCCAGACTTCAGTCTCTGCTTCTAGCGCAGAAGTCATAGCCCCCAGCTTCTCCCTAGTAACACGTCATTGCCAGCTTGCGCGCACCACTAGGTCAGAGGTCCCGGCTCCTTAGGTAACCCCCTCCATGTTTCCGCCCCATTTATGACATATTCTGTTACGTTTACATCACATGTCTATGTATACGCCCTGTTCACGCCTCTTGTTACACCTACTTTCTGCCTTATCTTTCGCGACTGCTACAGGCCCTGCCCACTGCTACGCCTATTGTATTGAACATCATGTATTTTGTTTAAGTATATATATGCTTGTGCCCTGTTATTAAGTGTTGTGCAGCGCTGCCATCCTATTCCCGTGCAGGTTGTCCTGTTCCTGTCTTTTATGCTGTATTAAACCTGCAACTCCAGCTACCTCGAATCTTGACTCTTATTTATTGAGCTATCTGTTATTGTATATCTAGTCAAAAATAGAGGTATTATTTATTTATTTACCACATAATGGCGCCCGAACAGGGACCTGCCCTTTCCCCACGCGCCGGTGAAGCCACGCAAGCCCCCTGATCCTCTGCAGCCGTGACGGAACCATACCGTGCACGTGCAGATATTTCTGCTTCAAGTATCCCTCAGGCCCACGGAGGAGACGGAGGTTGCGGTCCAGCATCCAGACGAGGCGGTGGAGGAACGCGGCGAGTCCCGACCAGAGCCCAAGCCGAGAGTCCAAGGTCCGAGGTATCCGGAGGCCCACCCGTAACAGAAGTCCGAAGTTCGTCCGTCCGGTGTCGTAGCAGTCCAGTCCAGTCCGAGGCTTTCCGTTCTTGCTGCCCGGTGAGTACCGTTGCGGGGGTAGTATCTAGACAGGGTCAATTGCATTGTCTCTGGTCCGTGGGTTTGGGGTACACAGATCCAACACGAAGTGTCCACTTAGGTGGATGCGGGTCCTGACGTGTCTCTTTATGAGACCGGTAAGTTTCGTACTGTTTCAGCAGTGCATCTAGTAATTCTAGTAAGTTCTGTTGTCGAGAAATTCATGTATTCTGTTTTCAAGTATTCCAGGTAATGTTTCTGTTCGAACTGTTATTTTAAACGTCATTTCAATGTGTTTTCAATGTCGTGGTATGAGTGATCAGTCTCAAGTCATTATTGTGTTCATTGTGTATTGTATTGTGTCTAGACTCCAGCCCAGTCATGCCATTGTTCTCAAAATTACGTCAGTTAAGAACTAGAAAAGGTCTGTTAGAAGAAGCAGTTCCTGTCCCGCCTAGGGACAGTCCAGGTAATTTTATGTATCAGAAGCTGTCGCAGGGTTTCTGTTCTCACACAGAACTGTGCACAGAGGAGTGGAACCTCGGCAAATTAGGGTGTCCCAAAACTTACCTTAGCAACCAACTCACCCCTTACCGAGCTAGCTACAGTGTCTCATTGGACATATCAAACTCCCAATGTTTAGACAAACCAGAACATGAACTTACAGTACCTCAGGGTACGTGGAACTCATGAACACTCTTTTGTTATATTATCATTACAAACCCGAACATGGAGTAAAGAAGACACATGTGCATTTGAAATGTTTATTTACTAATGCCGTCTTCTCAGGCGCAGTATCTTAGATAATACAAGTATACTTATTATCAGTATCAAAATTATCAGCATAGTTACTAAGACATAAAAAGCGAATGGTGACAGCATGTTAACATGCTGTAATGAATAAGAGTCAACAACACTTATATCTCACCCTCCCTAACACATATATTATATTATTAGCTAAGAAGGTCTCTTTGGGTTGTTTTAGGGCGGGCCCATACCTTAGTGTCCTAGCATGAAGGAATCACATCAGCATACATCAGCTCTCTCTGCATGTGCACCGCATCAAGTGTGTTAACAATTCTCGTGCAAAGCAATATCAATCCCGCCTCAAGCCCAAGTTGGCAAAGGCTGCACTTGTGTTATGACTATGAAGGCGTGGAGATCAGACCTCATAACAATTCCATATCGTGTTGCTCCTGAAACTTCAGCACTCTCCGTGCAGACATGGTTTATTAAACAAAACTGATATCAGAGCATTAACATATTATTCTCACATACACCACGGCAAACCACTAGGTTGAAAGCTAAGTCAACAATTAAGGGTCGTGTGCAGAAGTTGCAAGAAAGGAAAAATGGCGCTTAAACCTAAAATGTACCTATGCTAACTTAACACGATATAAGGATATATAGGAGCTATATAACACCCCCCCATGATCCGAGAACGGACTAAATAAGATAACAGAAGTGCCATCACATGAGAGCAGAATCCAACAATAAACGAGCATGAATAAAAATTCAATTATAAAAACTAATGCTAAAAAATAGCCCAAAAGTATAATGTGGCTCAAGCCAATAGGCAAGCAAAAATAAAATGTCTCGACCAAAAGTCAATAAAATCAAGGAAATGCTATTAATCAGCATGTCAATTCGAGGCAGTGTTTATGATAAGACTGTATATGAAAAGTAAGCTGCAACAGCCTCCAGGAGGAAGTCACTGTCCTCATCCGAAAACAGTTCAGCCATCCAATTTAAAAGATGAAAGGAACATACGTGATCTCCCAGCACCGGATCCTCTATAACCATCAGAGGACAGCTCGGTGGGTTTTCAAGAAAACTTCGTTCCAAGAAATTTTGCGCTGCCGACAATACATCCCAGGGACCCATTAGTCCATGTGCCACCGCCAAGGCCATAATCCTTTCGTCAGAACAAACCAACTCGTGAGCAATGATAGGACTCATCAGTTGATCAAAATCGACGTCAGAAGAAATCGGTCCGCAGAGACACAAATCAATGGCCCAAAGGAAATCACAGGTCAGGCAGCGAAATACAGGCTGGACACAGGTGAAATAGGAGAACCGAAAAGATAATCCAAACGCCGTGCTTAGAGTCGCCAACGGCAGTGTGCCATAATAATCAAGCATGCGGTTGCGAAACCGCGTCAGTAGCAGTTGAGCGTGGTCTTGCACAGGAAGGGCATCCATATTTAAAAAGGCAGAAAACCACCAAAGCGCCAGCCGCTAATGCAAGAAAAAACGGGAACCCTCCAAATAAGGATGAAAAAATAGAATGGAAGAAGGCAGGGATGACTCCAAAAATCTTCTCAAAGGAAGTCACGAGACCACTGCTAACAACTTTAAAAAAATGAGCTAGGCCCGTTGTGGAGGATGCGTTAAAGATAGAACGAACCATGGCTCCGAAATGCAAAGGCAAATGAGTATTTAAAAGAGCCTGAACCTCCGTACGGGTGTTAGCAATGTGAAGCACGAAAGTTTCACGGGCCGAGCTCAAGGCCACCTCTTTCTGGGACAAAAGAGCTCTTATTCTAGCCATGCCGCTGAATTCTGCTCCCAAGGTCGGTATCTGTGGCCAAATGGAAGACTCCCTATGTTCACGTGTGGGAGGATAAAGAACATTTCTGCAGCAAATAACTCGCTCACTTACTGTTACTATGAAAGCTATACCTTTAATTAACCCACAACAGTTTTCATTATTGAGCATCAAATAACTACCATTTTCTAACAATTTAAACGTGGGGATGATAGCCGGAACTGGCGTGCCCTGTAAAACGCAAGCCAAATTCGGTCGGTCCTTGTTACATGAACCGTGTAACTGTATGTGTCTGCACATTAAAGAATGATCTGGCGTCTCAGTACACTCCTCCCCTGTTAGATAAACCTCCTGTTCATCCTTGAAACATCTGTATGTGTATGGGAGCGACCAGACCTCATGAAGAAAACCGCTACCTAAGGGCTCAAAACGACCTATTGGCACATATTTCATACAATTTGAAAACCTATATAAAGCAAAAGGCAGTGTTATTAAACCGTGGATAAGCCACGTAGCAGCAGTGGCTTCTGCCACAGAAAAAGGTAAAGATTCCAACCTTTCAATATGTAACATAGAAAAGGAAGCATCACGCATTGAAAGCAAGCGTTGTTTGTCAGTCAAATTAAATGGTGCAAATAAAGAGGAAACGTTCATGTATCCCCAGGGAACTTTACCCATTTTCAGAGTCTGAAGTGTCCATGCAAACTGCATGATTGACCGTAATTGATTTTGACCATGGTATAATACTGACACTTCATCATGCACAATATCAACAACAGACGACACAATATTATCCAATGTGTAAATTCTAGAGGAAAGCACGTTAATGCTATTGTCAACAACTGCAAGCACTTTCTCAAGATTTGCCTGATCAATAGCCCTAAGGCGTGTAGCAGCCTCAATCTGTGACAGTTTCCAAATTTCATTGTAAACCCCATATAACCACCTTTTCGACCTGCCACTAGCTGGGCCTCTAATGAAATCATTCAAATCCACGTCTGCATTCAGTTTGGAAAGGTGATACTTAACCGCAGGTAAAGTTGAATGTTTCAGCCAAGCTTGACACAACTTGCCCACAGAGTAAGAGGTGACAGTATGACTCAAATCAAACCGGGGATCAGATCTAACAGTCTTAAAACCGTCAGTTATATTCAAAAATCTTTTTTGGCAAGAATCAGCACTACGGTGCCAAAGCAGCCAACCCTTAGGATTCATACTGGAAATATTAAAGGAGGAATTAAGAAGCAGAGCCTGTATATCTTTAATGGACAATTGAGTAAAATTACTCCAATCCTCATATTCCTCCAACTCTGGGAAAGACGGGGTGTTTAACCTTTTAGATGTAGCCAATCCAAAGCATGTCGTCTGGGAAATGGTTTCATTTAAAAACAACATATGATTCGGGATGAGACATGCACGGTGCAAAGCCTCAGTGCCTCGTACCTGCCAGGCCCTTGAACCCCAAACCGATTTAAGGTCTATGGTATCCTTCCATAAATCATACCCCCCAGTAACTAATTGATCTAGGAAGGCCTTCGAATATAACAATTTTGTATTTGTAAGTCTAACCTTGGACAGAGGCTGTTTGTGAAATTTAAAATAAAAGGACTCGGGATTGGACTGATTAAAGTCAGTGAAATAAGTATACTTTTTAAGAAACGTTTCTGAACTCCCTTGTGTAGGTGCTGGGCAATGTTCCCACTGAGTAAAATTAACAGCATCCCTTCGGGAAGATGTCTTGTGTAAGAAGTGATTGCCATAATGTTGGTAACAGAACAATTCACCATAATTAGCAGATTCTAAATATAAATCCTCAGCATCAAAAGCAGCATAGTATTTCAAATCAGAAAACAAACTTTCCACAGCATTAACATCCCAATCATCAGAACGAATATTTTGTTTCACCACATCCCCCATATTCACTCTAAGTACATTAGGAACATTAACGACTTCCGTTGGGCCATGAATTTGAAACCGAACTGCATCCCACGCGATTCCATCCAGAACAGGCCATGCTGTGATGTTAACCAAAGTCAAGTCTCTTTTTAATCTGTGTGTAGAATGTGAAGAGGAAAGTGGGGCCAAAGTTCCATTCAAATGAGTAATGCATGTTCTTTCCTCGACATAATGTCCATTGATGATTCGAAAAAAATAAAACACAAAACCAACTGACATAAAAATGTAAATCGAAGCAAGGACTAGCCAAATGTAAGTCCAAGGTGGTATTAAAAAATGTTTTTTAAACAGGCTTGCATAAACTGCAACTCGAGAGGGTTCCTTTGAGGTAAGAGAAACAGAGTCAAAAGAAAATCTGGAATCTGTGGCTAAACGTGTTTGCAGGTCAGGTATGGACAAATCAGCGGGATAGGCATAGTCAGTGTCATCAATGTTAGTTCCCGGTAAATTATTTAATAAAGGACTGGAAACAGCAGGTAATTCGATGGCCACTTCAGGTTCAATATTAGAAGCAGTGGGCATAATTGAATTTCTCACAATGGAAGGACAGGAAACAGCTGGCGTCATGCTAAGAAGAATCGGCCACTCTGTGTATCTTGACATTGTCAATAGAAATAAACCTGTTTTCTTTACGACCTGGAAGTGGTGGTAATATGACTGTTCTTGTGCCCTTCACACCAAGCACTGGGACTGGAGCTCGATAGGAGGGACCAAACTCTTTCTTGTTGTCGATCTTCTCTCGAACCAGTTCTCCAACCTGGGGTAGCCAGCCAACTACCGGGATCTGCAACGCATCATCCGATGTGGAGGGCAAATGTTCCTTTGCAAGACTGTCTCTGGTCTTTTGTAGATTCTGTAAAACATTGCAATGTTCATCTGCGTCAAAGGAAGTGGCGCGAACCACTGAGTCTAGACCGTCAAGGTCAGGGACGTACATTTTGATGCCAAAGAGCATTTCGTATGGGGTCCGCCCACCCAGAGACCTTCTAGGGAGATTATTAAGAGCACGCTGCACGCCATAGAGATGAGCCAGCCAGTTTCTGCCAGTGCCTATAACTCGGGCTGTCAAAGATTGCTTTAAATCACGGTTCATTCGTTCTACTACACTATTACCCTCAGGTCTGTAGGGTGACGAAAACTTGACTTGGACCCCCATTGAAGTCATGGCATCCTTATACGCCTTAGAGGCGAAAGCCGGACCCTGATCCGAATGGAAGGTACCACAGGCAAAAATCCCTATAAAGATACGCAAATCTCTAATGACAGTCCGTGAATCAGCGCTGCGATGTGGCCAAACCCACACAAAGCGTGTGCATGAGTCAACTGCTACTAAGATGTACTTATACGCAGTATCAGATGAAAAAGGACCGCAGTGATCTAAATAAACACAACCTAGCGGTTTATTAGAAATGTACAACTGAGTCTGTGGTGGACGCGCAGCAGTTGAAGGTTTAATCTGCTGGCATATGTCACAAAGAAGGACATAATCACGCGTCTGTTTGTACAGTCCCCGCCACCAGAAACGTTGTTGTAGTTGCGTTACAGTGGCTGAGACGCCCGCATGCGCAGACGCCACACCTTCATGAGCCGCTGCAATCAAGTATGCTCTGCGATCCGAGTTGGGAATCAGCCGTTCCCCAACATCAGGAATTGTCACAAAAGGAACCTTTTCGGGACTTAAGTGGTATTTATACTTCGAAGGGAATCCCGCAGGATGTTTACTTCCCTTCTCAGAGGCAGCAATCGCTGCTAAGATGTCGCTATCAATCTTGGTTTTAGACCTAGTAACCGCTGCAACTAAGTATGTAGATACTGCTGATTTCGCTGCTTCATCAGCAAGCGAGTTGCCAACAGCGTGAACTCCTACGCGCTGATGACCGAGAGTATGAATAACAAAAACGAGTGGCAACTTAGCCTTAAGCTCTGCCACTCGAACCCAGATCATTTTATGTTTTATTGTGCTACCCTTCGAATCATGAAAATCATTTTGAATCCAAAAGAACAAGTTTTCATTGTAAGACTGGACACAGTAGTAAGAATCACTTACAATTAGAGTAGTAACACTTGGATCTGCGTACTCTAACGCTAGTAATAGAGCACAAAGCTCTGCCAATTGTGCGGTGCAATCGCCCAGGGGCATCGTGTGCACTTCCCTGGAAATGAACTCATCATTCAACATAGCACCGACCACAATGGCGCATGCGGAAACGTAGGCATGTTTAGAGCCATGCGCAACCTGCGCCGACCCATCAGTGTAAATGATGCAATGGAAGTCCTCCAAAGGTCGCATAGCCAGAGGAGCAGGATGAACGAATTCATACTGCAAGTACTCTTGCGACCGTAAGGAGGCGTAAAAAATAAACATGACATCCGTGGATGACAATGACGCAGCCCACTGAATCCACCGAGGGTGCAAAGCTTTTGAATTTGGTACACTGGCTTTCGTGACTGCCTCCAAGTGAGGACAGGGTGTTACCACCAACATGCGTTTCCCCTGCGATAGCGCTCGTTCTTTAAGAATCGCCATCTGTACAGCTGTTAAAACTTTCTCCACAGTGGGAAACCGCAATTCAGCCGAAGTGTACAAGTGTGACTTGTAAGCAATAGGTACTGTGTCACCTTCATTGAAAGTCAGGTACGTGAAACCCACCGCTCCTGGAATAATTCTTATCACCAGGTTGGTGTGGTTATCACGAGTCAGTAAATATTTAGAAGCGAGCAGATCAGCCTGCAAGGATTGCAAAATGGCTGAATGCTCAGGCAGCCAGCATGATTTTGAGAAAGTTGGTTGTATCAAAGCATACAAAGGCTTGATACGCTGGGCATAATCCGGAATGTAAGTTCTGCCGAAATTCAAAAAGCCCAGCAAAGACTGTAATTTTTTCAGTGTTGTAGGAGCGCGCAATTGTGCGCATTTCTCCAAGAAGTGAGGAGCCAAACCTCTACCTTCATTGTTCAGCTCATAGCCGAGGAACAACACCGTGTGTTCTGCAATGTGCGATTTTGCAAAATTAAATTTGTAACCCATATCTGCAAAGGTACAAATGATGGAATTCACTCGACACAGATGCATCCAAATTTCGTCGTCTGTGAGATATATGTCATCCACATAAGAACATGCATCTGGATCGATACCCTCCAATAGAGTGACTATTCTGGAGGTGAAGACTCCAGGACTATTTTTGTAGCCCATAGGGAGTCGCCGGAAGCATTTTTGCACACCAGCGGACGTAAAACTTGTCCATTGGGAGCTAAAGCCATCCAGTGTGTGGGCATAAAAAGCATTGGAAATGTCAAGCGTTGTCTTGAAACGCTTACGCACTAGACTATCCACTAACGCAGAGCCGTGAGTATTCTGTACTGCACAGTTACGGCAATGCGAGTTCAAATGCCGGTAATCCAATACCAAACGATATGATCCGTCAGGTTTGGTCACAGTAAAAAGGGGATTATTCATCGGTGACACACACGTTTCAATAACTCCCTGATATTCCAATTGTTCAAGGATTCCTGCGACGGCAGCTTTAGCTTCACGCCGTATGGGATATTGAGGCTGAGGCTGCGGCTCAGACCGCAAAGGAATTTCGTGGCACGGGGACAATTTGTCCCAACCACATTGGTTGCGGTAGAGAGCCGGTGCAAGAGCCCGAGCCCACTCTTCTGCAAAATGCTGCGCATGCTCAGTCGAGACAGTGTGCGCGAAACTGGGAAGGATTACCTCCTCCCCTCGCGGCGCTGCGAGCACAAAAGGTGGGGGCCAGTCAGCCTCAGAAAGCAAAATGTCGTACGTAGACGATAGGTTCTCCCAAAATACCCCTCTGACCGTACGCTGTATGTCACCTTCAATTAACAGGACAATTTCAAAAAGTCTTTCAGGGGGAGCTAATCTCGTATCGGCTGTTTCTATGACAACAAACACATCAGTCGCTGTCACCTTCAGTAGTGGACGGAGCGCCTCTCTGACTATGGTAATCTCCGCCGCGCTGTCCAGCAAGGTCAGAGCCCACGTCAGATTCCGAAGCCGCGTTCTCACTATCTGTGGCATATCTATGCGCTGTTAAGGCTGCGACTTTCTTTTTCGCAAACTGCGGACGCTTAGGCGTAGAATCTTCCTGCTTCACTGCGCCGTCCGTGTGGCGGGACTGACCACGTCCTTGTTGGCCACCACGTCCACGTCCACCCCCTCCTCCAGTGGTCTTCGGGACCGATGTTTCCTGAAAGGAACGAGGAGAGCGTTGATCAGAACCCTGAAATCGATCAGGTGATTTAATCATCGCGCGGTCGCGCAAATCATAAACTTTTTCTGTTGGCGCAGGTGCTTGTACTGCAGGAAAAGAATCCTGAGTCTGTGTATTCTGCTTCCCCTGTGTCTGTTTCTTAGGCCAATTTTGTTTTTTGGACCTGGGCTGGACATCTGTCACTGCAGATTGTCCCTGAGGTTGTTTTTTCTCCTTTACTGGGAAATATTTCAGACCTCTACTTGTGCGGCCAATTGTCTTATAAGCGGCCACCACAATCTTTGCTAACTGGCGGGGTTTGTCGGCATCGGGCAGAGCAGCCAAAGCATTCGACACCTGAAAGTTAACTGCATCTCCTTTAACATTGGAGAGAATGAGATCACATACAATCTCAAAAGAACCACACAGGCGCATACCCAATTCAACCGCTGCCTCTGGACCGTGATCATTCTGAACACGTCTAATGATGTCAGGCAGGGCAGTCATAGACGGGGTGCCAAAGCACCTTGTATAAACTGCCGCAAATGTTTTTCCCCAGCTTTCACAGTCAACAAGTTCAGGAGTTAAATCCTTCGGTAGAGTAATCGTTAACATTCTATGTTTATCAGCAGGAGTAGAATTCGGAAACACCGCCTCCAGTTGATCAAACTTCTCAGCTAGCCAGAATGGGAAGTCATCGTTGTCAACCGGACGAGCACCAAAAACCGAATTAACCATCACTGGATTGAGACGCATTCCGCCTCGATCCACGGGAACGGCCGCACCCCCCTGGGGACCACCAGGCAGGTGGCGACCGATGTATTGCACTAATGCACGAATCACGGAAATGGAAACAACATGCAGCCTACGAATTTCCTGCAGGGTACAAGCGCCGTGATTCGGGTGCGGGGTAAAGCCACCCAACGCAGGCCAATTTGTACCTGGAATTGAGAGTGGACCTAACCTCGCAGCGGACAAAGAGTGGGGGAGGGCGCCATCAAACCAAACTCGATGCTGCCAATGATCAATAGGTATTTCCAATGCCCTGTACGGTGTATACTCAGCCGGGACAGCCGAGGCGGTGTAGGAGTGGAACAAACCAGAATTGGCGTCCACAGCCGGAAACGTAACCCAAGAGTAAAACAACTCATAAGGGAACGCCGGATCTGCACACACCACGAAAATCACAGCCATCCCATCTACCGGTACTTGGTACGTCTGAAGATGGTTGCGCACCGCCACGCGACTATGCTGCGCAATGGCTACTGCCGCCATGACAACACTGGAAACTAGAAAACACAAAGAATACTTTGTAGCACAACTGGGTAGTAATTCAAAGAAACCGTTTAAGAAAGAATCAAGCTTGAATAACACCTATTTCAAAAAATAGGTAGGTTTCACCGACACCCCGCTTTCCGGAAACGGAGGTGAAGGGGTTAAGGTATGAACGATAAACTACTCGAGTGTCATGATATAAGACCACCGAAACCGTTGGGCGCCATGTCGCAGGGTTTCTGTTCTCACACAGAACTGTGCACAGAGGAGTGGAACCTCGGCAAATTAGGGTGTCCCAAAACTTACCTTAGCAACCAACTCACCCCTTACCGAGCTAGCTACAGTGTCTCATTGGACATATCAAACTCCCAATGTTTAGACAAACCAGAACATGAACTTACAGTACCTCAGGGTACGTGGAACTCATGAACACTCTTTTGTTATATTATCATTACAAACCCGAACATGGAGTAAAGAAGACACATGTGCATTTGAAATGTTTATTTACTAATGCCGTCTTCTCAGGCGCAGTATCTTAGATAATACAAGTATACTTATTATCAGTATCAAAATTATCAGCATAGTTACTAAGACATAAAAAGCGAATGGTGACAGCATGTTAACATGCTGTAATGAATAAGAGTCAACAACACTTATATCTCACCCTCCCTAACACATATATTATATTATTAGCTAAGAAGGTCTCTTTGGGTTGTTTTAGGGCGGGCCCATACCTTAGTGTCCTAGCATGAAGGAATCACATCAGCATACATCAGCTCTCTCTGCATGTGCACCGCATCAAGTGTGTTAACAATTCTCGTGCAAAGCAATATCAATCCCGCCTCAAGCCCAAGTTGGCAAAGGCTGCACTTGTGTTATGACTATGAAGGCGTGGAGATCAGACCTCATAACAATTCCATATCGTGTTGCTCCTGAAACTTCAGCACTCTCCGTGCAGACATGGTTTATTAAACAAAACTGATATCAGAGCAATAACATATTATTCTCACATACACCACGGCAAACCACTAGGTTGAAAGCTAAGTCAACAATTAAGGGTCGTGTGCAGAAGTTGCAAGAAAGGAAAAATGGCGCTTAAACCTAAAATGTACCTATGCTAACTTAACACGATATAAGGATATATAGGAGCTATATAACAAAGCATGGCATAAGCGCCATATTATATCTAGATTTATGGGTGGAGTACACCAAACAGTTAGAAGAAAAGTATAGATGGCCCGTATCAGGTACGTGGGATGCCGAGTGCATCATGCGAGTAGAAGAAGCATTATGGAAAAAGAAAGCCAGACAGTCACAGAAAGATGCCATCGAGTTATGGCGCAAAGAATCTCATAAAAGAACCGAAAAAGAAATCAGAAAGTCAGAATTAAGTAGAGAATCCTTAGAAAAAGCCCAAGAAAGGGAACTAATCGAGATAGGTGAACGAGTTAAAACCGAACAGTCAGACAGACAGAGGAATGCCCTCATTAAGGGTATGTATCCTCTTCTTGCCGAGGGCTTGCCAAAAGCGACCCCGGAAGCACCATGTAATTTTCCGCCACCTTTAGTTCCGACCAAGCTACGTCACAAACCGACCGCAGCTGATATTTTTCTCTCGTCCTATTTGGACGACACAGTCCCAGAATATGCAAATCCTGTTCCACCAGCTCCTGTAAATCCTCCAGTCATCGGGGCACCTGTTACAGTACCTGTTACGGTACCCCCGGTCCAGCCCGTAGTACAAATTCCCGCCACATCAGTCACTTTGCCAACACGAAGAGTATCAATCGACGATTCCAGCTTAGGGGCCGCGGGAGGAGGTCCTCCTGGTACACCGCCGCCAAATAGACGTCTAGGGCCAGTCGAGTTACATGAACGTGCGTTACAGCGTACGCCCAAATATCAGTCCATTGCAGAAATCAGGCGAGTTCTTACTGAATGCTGTTATGATCCAGTCCCAGGCGAGGATAGTATGGTTCTATATTCCATACGTATAAGACAGGTGTCCGAGTATTTGGTCACCCTACCGAATATGAAAGAAGATCTAGACAGAATGTATCGTTTCATTCGTACAGGACAAGATCCAGAAAGTATTGCTGAAGTCATGTCTCTCAGGAAATCTGAGATTCAGTTCATGCTATTAAAGTTTCTGATCAATTGTTTAATACGGGAACAAGATTCCCCGACTAAAGATCCGACCGAAATGAAAATTCTGACAAAGTGGAGTGATAATATAGCCGAGGGTAAGCACAAGACACTCAATAGTATAGAGAGTATGTACAAGAAAATACGTAAAGAAATAATAAGGTTACACGAACAACGCAAAGCAGCACAAGTAAGCGAGAAAGAGAATGACTCTCCTACTGAAGAGGTAGACGACGAGAATACCGCCAGAATAGCGTATGTAGGTAAATCTAGATTTCCAGACCGACATTTACGCCTAGAACACAAGAAAGTCTTTCATTTTCCAGCACCAGAACAAGGATCTCTAGAACAAGTATTTCAAGCTACCGATCAAATTTTGAAATCACGAATCGGTTATAGTGAGTTAAGTACCATGCATGAACAAGAACTAGCCCGATCAGCAGTCCGATGGATTACTGATTCTACCACTTTTCCAGACGAAATAGTGGCACACATGTTCCTGAAACTGCCCCCAGCCGAGCAGCGACTGGTGGGTATGTATATGATCCAACACCTCATTACACTGTATGAGGGTCAACATTCTGATCCAGGTCCGTTACATGATGTCCTGAACGAGTTACTCCAGTATAGATGGAAAGGTTTAGGTACCGATTTAATTAGTGTCATTCTAGAACAGCGCCACAAATATAGAACATTTCTGAACCCGCATTTTGTTCATGTCTCACCTCCAGAAAGTAAACCGTTTTACATAGACAGACAGCATCCGTTACGAGAAGTACACCCAGTTAGGACACCAGATGGTGAAATGCAACGAGTATTTGTTTACACCCCAGTTACAAAGATGGAACTCTTAGAAATGAAGAAGTTAATTCCCTGTCACGACAAAGATCCAGCAGGGTTCCACCGAGAATTAAAAGACATGCTCCGTATGGGAGAATACACGTATCCAGATATTATTAAAATGCTAAAAGTCCTGTTGCCCGCAGGGGTATACGAGAAACTCAAGGAAAAGGATTGGGAGGTGGGAGAGAAAAAGATCGATTGGACAGCTCTAGAAGCTGAAGATAAGATACGAGTGCCAGGTACCGGTCTAGGAGACAAATGTAAAGAATTACCAGAATTATTAATACAAGTTTTGCCTAGATTATTAGCCACTAAAAAGGAAGACTGGGATGCAATCTCAGCCTGTAAACAGAAACAAGACGAAGACACTAGTGATTTTTATTCTAGATTTGAGAAATGTTTTATAATAAACAGTGGTTTGAAGACGAGTAGCGAGTCATACCCTCATCTTTTTGTTACTAAACTAGTCGAGAATTCAAGTCCACAAGTTAAGAATAGAGTTTTGAAAGTCGAAAGTACATGGCAAGCTAGTACTCCGTCCCAGATGCTTCAGATGCTCCAATATCACCAGAATAGAATCAGAGAAGAGCAAGAACACGAGAGAAGACGTATGAAAGACACGAAAATGAAAGTACTAGTTGCACAATCTGTTCCACAAGACAGTCAGAAGAGGGGTCCGAATCAAGCCAGTCATCCTGCAGTTCCCGTTAAAGGGACATGCAATTATTGTAAACAGCCAGGTCATTTTATAAACGAGTGTGCAGTTCTGAAACACAACATAGCCACTGGTAAAACTAAAGAAAGACCACGTCCGCCTAGACAAGAACAAGTTTCACAGACTTCTCAGCCACAGAATGCACAACAGACAGTTACAGCACCGCAGCCTATTGCTGCAACACAGCATGTCACACAGCAGATGTACCAGTATGCACAGTCCGAGTATCCAGAGTACCAGGCGTACTCATGAAACAGCCTAGAGAGGGAGGTAGGCTTGCCTCTCATCGAGATTCCTGTAGATCAAGAAGGTCCCTATGTTCACAGCCAAGTATTAGGGAAAGACAGAAAGTTTCTGATTGATACAGGGGCAAGTAGGACGACTATTAGTCATGACGAGGTTCCAGGGGCTCCGCTCTCAGGCTCTAGAAATGTTTCCCTTGGATTTTCAGGAAAGCCAATAGTTAACGAGATATCAAAGCCAGTTACTCTAGAAGTAGGTCCATTGTCCCGAACTACTGATTTATTACTTACGAAGTCATGTCCAGAAAATTTGTTAGGCATTAAGACATTGAAAGAATTAGGTGCAGTTATTTGTTGTTCCCCAGAGGGAATACGTTTGTTTTTACGTGACTTCAAGGGTCACTATGTTTTACGAGATTTTGATCCGAGATTGTCTGATGTTCCGCAGCATCTATGGGCGCAAGGTCCAACTGATGTTGGTTTCATGCAAATCACACCCCATCGTGTGACTCTCAAGCCAGGTGTAGTGTTACCACGAATCAGACAGTACAGATTGCCACCTGAGGCTGTAGCAGCCTTATCCAAAATTATTGACGAGCTCATTGCTCAAGGAGTTGTTGTAGAAACTGACTCCAATGTATGTAATTCTCCTATCATTCCAGTCATGAAACGTACTGATCCAAATGCACCCCCAGTATATCGATTAGTGATTGACCTTCGAGAACTTAATAAATGTATCATTCCCCAGTACCCAGTTGTTCCAGATATTTCTTCCCTATTGACAGCCATTGATTCTGAAGCCACGTTTTTCACTGTCATAGACCTCAAGAACGCATTTTTCAGTGTCCCCATTCATCCAGACAGCCAGTTTCTTTTCGGATTCTGTTTAAATGGAAGGAGCTATAAATTCACACGAGCTCCTCAAGGTTTCACAGAAAGTCCTAGTATTTACAGTCAAGCACTTAAGAGACAACTAGACAATATTCACATGCCAGCTGACACTGCCCTGCTCCAATATGTCGATGATCTACTGATCACAGCCCGTTCTGAACGTGACTGCGAGCGAGCATCACTTACAGTTCTGTATTTCCTAGCCGAGATGGGGCACAAGGTGTCCCCTTCAAAGCTTCAATTCTGTGTCCAGCAAGTGATCTACTTAGGCCACTTACTGTCCAAGTGGGGTAGGCAGTTGACACCAGACCGTATCCAGTTAATAGCGAGTCTTCCACAGCCCAAGACACAGAAGGAGGTGCGTGCTTTTATCGGCCTCACTTCTTATTGCAGACAATGGATTCCTCAGTATGCATTCCTAGCCAAGCCACTGATACAGTTAACGACACAGGAGGCAGCCGTATCGACTGTTCTCCCTTGGACATCTGAACATACATTTAGTTTTCATGAATTAAAGAAAGCCTTATGACAAGCTCCTGTTCTAGCTACACATAACTACAGTAAGCCTTTTACACTTTTTGTCACAGAACGTGATGGTACAGCATTATCTGTTCTCACACAAAATCAAGCAGGACAATACAAGCCCTGTGCTTATTTTTCTAGCACATTAGATCCTGTAGCCCAGGCTCTGCCTGCGTGCCTCAAGTCAGTTGCAGCCACAGCACTAGCTATCAGACAAAGTGATTCCATAGTATTAGGACACTCCCTGACAGTACAAGTTCCACACTCCGTGGAAGTTCTTTTAAACCGAACACAGACTCAGCACTTGACAATTGCACGTTTGACAGGTTATGAACTGACACTATTCCAGCCACACATAGAAATCAGACGCTGCAACGTTCTAAATCCTGCTACACTGTTACCGTCAGTTACTTCAAATCCTGCCACACATGACTGTGTGGAAGTAGTTAACACTATGACTAAACCAAGACAAGACCTGACAGATATTCCATTATCAGATCCCGACCTGACACTTTATGTGGATGGTTCATGTATGAGAACAAGCACAGGAGAACTAGTAGCCGCGTATGCAGTGACTACTGACACTGAAGTTATTGAAACACACCGTATTGACACCCTGTCTGCTCAAGCAGCAAAGCTAGTTGCTCTGACACAAGCCTGCATACATGCCAAGAACCTGAAAGTTAATATTTACACAGATTCACGCTACGCATTCGGAGTTGTACACGACTTCGGAGTGCTCTGGCAAGAGAGAGGTTTCATGACTTCTCATGGAACCAAGATTCAACATGGTTTCCTTATTCAAGCTCTGTTAGATGCAATACATTTACCGACAGCTATCGCTATCATGAAGTGCAAGGCACATACTAAAGTTACTGACATTATTTCCCAAGGTAATGATCTAGCGGATCGAACAGCCAAGCTCACAGCTCAGACTCCAGACATTCCAGTTAACAAGACACCGACATCCACTCTAGAACAGACTACTTGTATGACAGTTAAGGACCCCACTCAAGATGTCATAGATATCCAGTTACATGCTACTCCTGAAGAAATTAAGAAATGGTCCGAACAAGGAGGGGTCCAGACAGATCAGGGATGGGTGACGAAGGGAAAGGCGACATGGTTTCTCCCCGACTCTATGGTTCAAGTCATTATCAATACCGCACATAGTCCAGCACACTTAGGAGAAAAAGCCATGTTAGACAGTATCCAGAACATTTGGTTTAACAAGCATTTACGAGCTGCAGCCAAGCAGAAAGTCCGCACTTGTATGATATGTTGCCAGTTCAATCCAGGTAAAAGTGTCCCGGTGGAACAAGGTGGATTCCAGCCCCCTGACCACCCTTTTGAAGTCCTCCAGATGGATTATATTCAGATGGAGCGATGTCGAGGTTTCAAGTATGTCCTTGTAGTTGTATGCGCTTTGTCCAGGTGGACAGAAGCATATCCAGTCCCAGATTACACAGCCGCGACCACTGCCAAGCAGTTGGTTCGTGAATATTTCCCCCGCTATGGACTCCCTAGGGTCGTGTATTCTGATAACGGCCAGCCATTCTCATCTGAACTAATGAAGCACGTTTCCCTTTTATTAGGGTACCAGTGGAAGTTCCATTGTGTACGCCATCCTGAAGCAGCCGGTCTCGTAGAGAGACATAATCAAACCTTGAAAATCCGTATTGCTAAAATCTGTCAAGAAAAAGGTGTAGACTGGTTAGTTGCCCTGCCAGTTGCATTGTTTTATATGCGCATGGTCGCACACTCCAGATCAGGTCTGTCCCCTTATGAGGTCGTATTCGGCCGCCCCCCGAACGTGTGGGGTACACCCAGACCCCGAAGTATTACAGATGTTTCCAGTAATATGCTGACAGATTACCTAGCTTCCTTGATGTCTGCCCTACACTCTTGTCGTTCACAGGTTGCCGCTGCATTTCCCGACAATACTGAAGTCAAGCCACACGAGATCCTTCCCGGCACCCTGGTCCTCGTCCGCAATTTTGATCGTTCAAGTCCGCTGGAACCTCGCTGGAAGGAGCCGAAGTTAGTCCTTTTGACCACCCGTACTGCCGTCAAGTTGGAAGGCAGGAAGGGGTGGGTGCACCTGTCGCATGTCAAGAAATTTCACGGACTCCGACTAAAAACTGTTTCCAAGAACATTTCCAAGGATTGTCAAGATTTTAAAGACTGCCAAGATACTATTCTTAAGGACTGTCCCGCAAATGACATTGATCTAAAGCCCTCCCTGTTAGAGGAAACTCCGCAGCAGGAGTATAAGTTGAAGCTCCGGTCTAGTAAAATAAGTCAGCCAGTTTAATTGTCTAAGTCCTCCCCTAGGTGAAACGGTTAGACAGGTATCTGACATGTATGAAATAGACCCCCAAAGTGAGAGAGTTAGTCAAAACTCAATCCGATGTATCGTTTTTCTAAGTTTCATATTATTTTTGAGCTTGATGGTTACCTGCACGAGTTATGCATTTCATTTATGTTTTCCAATTTCTCATGTAAATAAGTTTTCTAATGCTACAGTAGAGCACACGTTTAGTGATCTGCCTCCTCATGAACTATCTTATCGTCTTGCTATGCGCAACAATACATTTATCCGTATGTTACATTATTCACACCAGACCAACAATGCCACTAATTGTTGGGTGTGTGGTCGACTCCCCCCTTTTCAGACACCGAAGGGAGTTCTGCCACTGTTTCCTTATCCGTTTTCACATAATGGCTCATGTGGAGCCTGGTCCATGTTAACGTCATCCTCAACAGATATGTCCTTTCTGAATAGTACATGTTTTCCAGACAAGCAAGGTCTTCCCCACAGAACAGGGTTAGATCTAGAAAATGAAGTTTATAATTTGGGTAATTATTCTTCGAATTTTATGGTCCTGAATGTTCAGTCTGATCCTACTCCAGACTTACCTGCTATTTCAGTACTACCAGTCAAAGGCGAATTATGTGTCAGAAATAATGGTTCCGTACATGTAGGACATAGTGATTGTACTACTATTGTCAAGTACAGTGACAGTGGGAAATCTATTTTCAAAGCTTCACGTCATTCTTATTTTGTTTGTGGTCAGACCGCATATGTTCGTCTGCCCCTCGATTGGGCTGGAACCTGTTACATTGCCTTCCTACTGCCACCAGTTTTTCTAGCCCCATCTGATTATCATAGAAACACACATCTAGTACACATAAGACATAGAAGGGAGATCGAGTCCCCAATTGTCGATCAAACTGAAACTGCTCTAGAACAGTATACAGATTTCAATAAAGGATTCTTCTTCTTTATAGGACCTGTCCAGAATAGTAAGTTAATCCGTAGGTTAACAAGAACCCTTGAAGCAGTAGTGAATGAGACTGCCTCTGCTCTAGGTAACTTAACGGAAGAACAATCTGCTATGAGATTTGTCGTGCTCCAAAATCGTCTCGTTCTTGACGTCATACTGGCCGATAGAGGAGGAGCATGTAGAGTCATCGGATCTAGTTGCTGCATTTTCATTCCTAATAACGCGCCGTCTGTTATTTCAGCTATAACCAGACTTCATAAAATTGCCCATCAGTTACACCAGAATCCAGGCACCTGGACATGGTCCGGTTGGTTCTGGAGTATAATTTCTGCCTGGGGATGGAAAGTATTGTCATTTCTAGGTATTGCAGTAGCGATCATATTCAGTTGCTGCCTCTGTATACAATGTGGCCCTGCGATTTGCGGCATTTGTGCTACCTCTTGCATTCCTAGTCCTAAACCCCGTCCTAGATCCCGTTCCAAGAAAACTCGAGACGAGCAAATGATACTATATGAAATGATAGATGGTATCATGAATATTGATGTTTCCTGATGGAAACGTAGTGACAAGGAGGGAATGTGGAAAAGTAAATTTTGCCATGTTCTGTGTCCCTACGTGTTCCCCATCTTATGTTATATGTGCATGATTAATATGCATATGTATTCCCCATGATCGATTAAAGACGCAATTACAGTTGTGTCCATCTCTAGTATGCCAGTTCCCAGTTTTCGTGAATACAACGAATATTAGGCCTATGTAAAGCTACGTTGCCACGTTTCTCAGTGTGCACGTTATCTCATTGTAAAGTCCCCGTTTCTAGGCCTCAAAAGGGCCCGGACTCAGATCCAGCTCCTGTCTCCTGAACCCTCTCCGAGGAGCGATACAGCCCCCACCTGTATCCCTGACCCTTAGCTTACTTTCATGCCTCACAGTGCCCGGCTCGGCCTGGCTCTGCCTGCCAGTCTGCCAAGAGTATGTTATGATTCTAGTTATCAGTCCAGCTCTCCTTCCCTGCATTCCTAAGCTACTGAATCGCATCAATAGTTTCCGTCATGGTCTAGCCTTTACGTCTCCATGTAAGAGAAATACTGTATTAATGGTCATTTAATATTCCTCAACACGCACTACATGTAGAATAATTCATGCACCAGTCTTAGAGTCTGTTAGCCTTTACCCTGATAACTTTTGGATTCTATCAACATGTTCTCTAAACATCAGATACTAGATAGTGTTTAGGTACATGTCGCTCTGACTCTCCAGACTTCAGTCTCTGCTTCTAGCGCAGAAGTCATAGCCCCCAGCTTCTCCCTAGTAACACGTCATTGCCAGCTTGCGCGCACCACTAGGTCAGAGGTCCCGGCTCCTTAGGTAACCCCCTCCATGTTTCCGCCCCATTTATGACATATTCTGTTACGTTTACATCACATGTCTATGTATACGCCCTGTTCACGCCTCTTGTTACACCTACTTTCTGCCTTATCTTTCGCGACTGCTACAGGCCCTGCCCACTGCTACGCCTATTGTATTGAACATCATGTATTTTGTTTAAGTATATATATGCTTGTGCCCTGTTATTAAGTGTTGTGCAGCGCTGCCATCCTATTCCCGTGCAGGTTGTCCTGTTCCTGTCCTTTATGCTGTATTAAACCTGCAACTCCAGCTACCTCGAATCTTGACTCTTATTTATTGAGCTATCTGTTATTGTATATCTAGTCAAAAATAGAGGTATTATTTATTTATTTACCACAGGTGTAGGCACCAGAAGAATTCGGTAAAATTGTGTCTTTGACAAATTTCCTCTTCTTTTTACAGTTGCCCAGAAAGTAATTTGTATGTTTGAGTCTACATATGTTTGTAAAGGTTTGTTTTCCACAATGGGACTGTTGAAGAGTATACTTAGAAATAAGCTTACAGACTTGCATCTGGATCAGCTCCTAAGGCTTGCTGTATCAGACATAGTTCTAGATTACAAGACACTAATAAGAGACATGATGTGTAAAATAAGTTCCTAGTGTATGTGTCTTTAACGTATGTATTTTTCTGACTCAATTAAACCTGTGCGGAATTGGACCTGTGCTGAATATATGGTTAATGAGAATTACCATGCAATGCCTCTAAAGATCGCTATTGTCTGATAATAAAAAGGTATTATGAAAATGTCCTCCTTGTAATTTCTAGTTACATCTGCTTTCAAAATAAACCATTGTCTGGTAATGTTTTGAATAGGTGGTCATTTCTTTTTTTTAACTCTAGCTCCGCCTGCACTGCAGGCCCATTGGTGCGGCCCTCGGCCACAAACCCGACTATAATTTTGGCCCCCAAGACAAAGTTTGTGAGTACCTATGCTTTAGAGAGTCCCCTGAAAAACTACCATGCATTGGTGTGGTCTCTGACTAGTCATAGTAAGTCTGCCTCCAGGAGACATGTTTCTGACCTCATGGGGTGAGAGCCTGTGCTCTCAGAGGCCAGAAAAAAAGCCCGCTCTTGGCAGAGGTGCTACAAAAAGCATTGCCATCTTTGAAGTTCGGCCCATGCTTTCTCATATTGTGGGAGATGCCAACCCCTCCCCCGTCCTGCTCCATGTTTGGAGGGCAGGCACGAAAATTAATTAAATAAGGAGTGTCCACACTCAGCCAGCACAACTCCTAGGGTGGGGTGTGTGATGTGAACCCTTTACCTGAAAATCCATCATCTTGAGATGGTGGAGAAACAGCCTATCAGGGCTAAGGTGGTGCCTCTTCCCACAGGAACTGCTCATATAGAGGGTGTAGGCACCCTAAAGGTAGGTAGTCCATTGACTAATACCTGTCTCGCCTGCAATGCCCTTACATTTTGTATTTAGGTGGCATCCCTAGACCTGGATACTAAGATTCAATGAAGAAGAAGTAGACCAGGATAAAGAAGACCGGGATGCTCCCGAACTTCTGCTGCTGGAACTTTGGACCTGTTCCTGCTGATGACCTGAAACATGAAGGTGAACTTCTGGAAGCATTGCCTGACTTTATATTCTCCTATGACTTCAATAGTGAGTAAGTGCAAACAAATGTGATACATTTTCCGTACTCTAAAAAATCGTAACTGCTAAAGTACTTACTAAAGATCGAAGTCCTTTATCTTAAAAAATACATAACACCCAATATTATTTTTATAAATTGTTCTTAGATTTATTCTTGAGTTTGTGTCTCATTTATTGCCTCCGTGAGTACAAAAAATGCTTAGCACTACTCTCCGATAAGCCCAACTGCTTGCCCACTCTACAACAAAATGAGCATTAGTATTTTCTACTTTAACCTAGGAGTTCCAGTAAGGTATCCCCTGGAATATCTGCACAGTGTACTTCATTTTAGTACACTATATAGAGAGCCAGTTTCCTACAGAATGTTTTAAAAATGTAGAAATTCACTGAAAGAAACAAAGGTTACAAGGACGTTCTATTTATGCTCACATTTCATTCGTACGAAGCCATAGAAATTCAAAAGTTATAGTTACCTGAGCTAACCATGACTTACACCCCCGCAATGCACTGCTTATGACCTTACATATTATATCACTCAAGACCAGGTCAGAGACATCACTTTCATCATCTCAAATGACATCACTGATTACATCACCCACAAAACCTCTCAAACCCCTAAACAGCCTCTCATATGCCCACTGACCTACCCATACAACCACTCACATACCTGCTTACTCATCCAGAGAGCCTCTCATGTACCCACTCACTCACATACACAGCCACTCACTTATCCATACACCTGTAAATACTGGGAAAGTTGATGTCAGTATGAATACCAATTCATTCATGTATAAGAATAAAATCGCATCTTTATTAACATATTCGCCCATTATGAACTCCACATCAACCCCGATTCAGAAATACGTAGTCAGGCAGGCTCTGAGACCCAGGCCCTAGGTCACGGATTGACAGATTACAGGTGGGATGGCATGTAGCCGGAAGACAAATGTGCAAGCAGGAAACGACAGATCAATCCCAGATATAGGTGCAGCAACGTCACAATGGTCCAGGGAGATTGGCCCCAACAAAGCACACATGGCCAGAGGGGTATGCACATTACCAAAACACCATCAAGTCAGATGTCACATGAGTTAGGAACCCATAGCCAATCAGGACACAGCACACACAGTACACCCAGTGTTCACGTGTGCCCCATGCCAGACATCTGAACATGTTACCCACTGGCAGCATTGTATCCACACAAGTTCAAGGCCCACCTGGATTCCTCATCAAATACCCAAATGTATCGTTTCACAGGCAATGTTTCACATTCCTTACCTAAAAAGGATCACCTGACCTGTTTTATTACATTCAATAAGTTGTAAAAAAAATGTCCAATAGCCTGTAAATTGGGACAGTCCCCAGACCCTATCACTGTAATTGTTCTCCTGGCTGACCTATTTAATTAAACAATTGTTCTTGTTTTGTCAAAAGTCTGTTGTTTTTTCAAAGTATGTAATGTTCAAGCAACACACCTACTCACCCATACACTCACTCACAAAGACACAAACTCACCAATACAGCTACTCCCACTCCCACTCCCACTTATTCACCCATGTTGCTGCTCACATATCCAGTCACTCACCCATGCAGCCTCTCGAAAGAGCCACTCACACACCCTCACAACCACTTACATACTTGTTATGCTATGTTAATTTTATGTTAATTTTATTTCTTGAGCGCACGGTTACCCAAGGGTTTCCTGGTGCTAGGTACTGTCTTCCGATTTGCAGAGTGTGTAATGGCAAACAGCCAGGTTTTCAGCCCCTTCCTGAATGTCAGAATCTCTGTGGCATTCCTGAGATGGAAAGGAAGCTCATTCCATGACTGAGCGGCTCATGTGACAAAGCTTCTACCACCTCAGGTAACTTTTTTAGCTGGGGTGGTAAGTACTCACACTCCTACTCACTCTCATATACAGCCACTATCACAGCCACTCACTGTGCAATACAGCTACTCACATACCCACACACCCACTCAAACAGCCACCAAACTACACACTCAGTCACTGACACATAGAGCCATTCGCACAACCACTGATACAGCCACACACACACCCACTCACAGACCCATACAGCCATACACACCACTCATCCACCTATAGAGCTAATCACACCCATACTCACTCACCAATACAACTACTCACAGAGGCACTCACTCACCCATACAACCACTCAGACACCCCCGTATTCGCTCGTACAGCCACTCATGCACCCATTCACCCACCCATACAATCACTCACCTATATAGCCACTCACACAGCCATTCAGTCACACATACAGCTGCTCAAACCCACTTAGTCATTCATGGTTACTCACAAAACCACTACTTCAACCATACAGCTACTTGCACACCCCTTATTGACCAATACAGGCACACACACACATAGTCACATACCCACTCAGCCACTCACATACCCACTCACCCACGGATACAAACAGCACCGAGACTGCCCTCATGGCAGCCACCAACGACATCAGGACCCTGCTGGACAACGGTGAGACCGTGGCCCTCATCCTCTGGGACCCTTCACGCCACCTTCAACACAATCTGCCACTGCACACTACGCACAGGCCTCCACGACGCAGGGATCAGAGACAAGGCCCTGGAATTGACCAGCTCCTTCCTCTCTGGCAGAGCCCAGAGCGTCCGCCTCCCCCATTCCGATCCGAAGCCTCCAAGATCATTTGCAGCATACACCAGGGATCATCCCTCAGCCCGACACTGTTCAACATCTACATGGCCCTGCTCGCACAAGTCGCCCAACAGCATGACCTCCACACTCTCCATGACCAAGCAAGTCAACGCAGTCTCCTCCTCCAGCTTCAACACCCTCTGCATGCTCCACAAGATCTACAGGTGGATCCCGACAGATACAAGAACCGTCACCCAGGCCCTCCTCAGTAGCAGACTCGACTATGGAAACGCCGTCTACGTGGGAGCCCTGGCCAAGCTCATCAAACGACTGCAACGCATTCAAAACGCCTCTGCACGCCTGATCCTCGATGTACCATGCCACAGCCACATCACCCCCCACCTGAGAAACCTGCACTGGCTCCCCATCAACTAGAGGATTTCCTTCAAGCTCCTCATCCACGCACACAAGGCACTCCACAAGACCAGCCCAACCTATTTCAACAGACAACTCTTCTTCTACATCCCCAACCGCCAGCTCCGTTCCGCCGACCTTGCCCTCGCCACCGTCCCTCGCATCCAAAGAACAACCACCGGAGGCAGATCCTTCTCCCACCTCGCCGTCAAGACCTGGAACACCCTCCCACTGAGCCTACGACAGACCCAAGACCTGCTGACCTTCAGGAGGCTACTCAAGACCTGGCTGTTCGACCAGTAGCGCCCTCCCCTTTTTTCCCCCAGCGCCTTGAGACCCTCACTGATAAGTAGTGCGCTCTACAAATTCTTGATTGATTGATTGATTGAGTCACACAGCCGCTCACATAATATACGTTAGGAAAAGTATCATTCATTATTTGTACACAAACTATTCTCATTTAACTTTTGTGGTACCTTGGTATATATATTTTAACACTCATATACTTTAAAAAAAAATCCCAATCACTTGGATGTCATCAGTGATGTCACTGACCATGTCATGAGTGGTTTAATATGCAAGGTCATAACAGTGCATTGCAGGGGCATAAGTTATGGTTAGCTCAGGTAACTATAAATGCTGAAGTTCTACGGTTTTATACAAGTGAAATGTAGGCCTAACTATAACGTCTCTGAAACCTTTGGTATTTTCTGTGCGTGTGTGTGTATATATTTTGTAGGAAAGTAGGATCTTTCAGACATGGTTCCTGCTACTTTTTGCCTGGTGTTACTAAAGACAGAGGTTCCTAGACAATATTTGTACGTAGGGTGATCAACATAATAGGGGGATTCACACTACGAATTAGCTAGTGCTTGTCTCCTCCACTTCCCTCCCTCACTGTGAGCCTGTATATAAAGTCACGGCATCTGCACAACTTGGTCCGATCTTGCCCATTCGTTGTCTCTAATAGTTTTATTCTCTTTTTTTCCCCCTTGTTTCTCCCATATTTCATTCTGTAACTTGTTGAAATATATATTACCTCAATGTAAGGTCGCAATATTTTTTGCTCCATGACAGGCAAATTTATTATTGCTGTCCTGAAAATGTATTTGAGTTAAGGGATCGAAACGTCGACACCTATGTACCATATGGCAATGGATATTATGAATGTAATGCACAGTGGTATTAATGCATAATTGAGTCTGTTTACTGATCACTGAAAAACAGGCCATTTCTCCTCTTGTCTGAACCCCCTCCCTCCTACTGTGCTTTCTGTTTTGTATGTGTGGGTCGCAGGTCGCACTCCACTTTAATCTTTCAGACTAAAAAGCATTGTTCAAATAAATTCTGTCCGGCTGGACAAAGAACATACTGTCTATTTAGCTTATGTTGATCACCCTACGTATAAATATTGTCTAGGGACCTCTGTCTTTAGTAACAATTACTTACCCAAGGTCCCTAGTGTACTACCTTTGGGTTCCCTTGTTTCCTTTAAAAACTTTTTGCTTGGTGTCAGTGTGTTTAGACTGTAGTACACTGGGATCCTGCCAACCTGGCCCCAAGTGTTGGTGCTCTCTCCTCTAAATTGACTGGCAAGTACTTTGTACGCCCACAACTGACATACTGGTCTACCTTGTAAATCCCTAGCATATGGTACTAAGGTACCCAGGGTATTGGTAAACCAGGGGTCACCCATGGGCTGCAGCATGTATTATGCCACCCCCGCGAGCCCATTCAAACTGTGTCTGCAGGTCTGCCATTGCAGCCTGCGTGAAATGGTGCATGCACCTCTCACTTCAGATATAAGGTTTACCTTATTTGCCGGTCAATGCACTTTAAAACTTTAGGTTACCCCTAACGTAGGACCTTCAGTCCACAGGCAGGATGCATGGTTCTAAGTGTCAGGGTGACCCTACATGAGCAGAGACACCCCTATAAATCCCGTACTCCATTCCCCGGGCTTTGCAAGTGCAGGGAAGCCATTTTAAGGTATGTAGTGGACACTGCCAAACTCGAGATGTCCAACTACATAATGGCTTCACCTAACCTGGTCATGTTTGGTATCAAACATGTTGAATCATTCAATTTCACTGATTCTAGTGTTAGTTGCATGATACCATGTACTGGGGGGGCTTCTTAGAGGAACTCTCCATGTCTACCTGTGTAGCCCTGCAGGGCCTGCGTGCAAGCCCTAGACACTGTTCTGCCCTCCTGCTGGTGAGCCTAACTTAGGCAGTGGAAGACAGAACAATGGATTTCCTGTAGAGGAGAGGTGTAGACCCCTCTCCTTTATAATTAGATGTCTGTGAGCTAGGGTGGGGGTGCTTCCAAGTACCACCAGGCTGATTTGAAGGGCACACTTGCATAAACCGGTTAGCACCAGTTCATGAACCCTTGGCTTCCACTCTGGTGCGAAACCACACAAAGAACAGGATCGATGACCCCCCCCCCCCTGTCCAGCACATCCCCCAAGGAGGTGCCCAGAGCTCCAGCAGGTAGCTGCTTGATTCTTCCATCTTAAAAGCAAGAGTAACAGAGGCCCCTGGGAGCATCTGACTGGTCAGATCATCAGAGTAGCATCCCTGACTCCCTACCCCCCAATAGGTGGGTCACCGCAGAAAGATTCCAATTTCCTTCTTGGGTTCATCATAATCATCATCATATATTCTTTATTCGGCATTTCATTAACACCATAAAAGTACACTGTTAAAAATATACAAACTTTCCTTAAAAATGACATCCACTATGATACATCTCACTTAGTTCATCAGTTGTATATAAAGACAATATTTTAAATCAAGGTGTTACAATGTCATTTCTCCCGTTTCGATAGTAGCCCTTAATCTAACTGAGGTTCTTAAAAAATTTGTAACACAAAATAGAGTCAGGGGATCTCTGGACACTTTTAAAAATACAAGAGCATCTTTCACTAGCCTAAGGTTGGCCTTTTTAAAAAGATCTACTAAAAAGCGACGCCTGGGCATTTGATAAAATGGGCATAATAATACAAAATGAAGTGTGTCCTGCGGAGATCGATGATCGCAGCCGCAGAGACCCTTTGACTCATCTGAATTAGTGAAACCCGCAGGCTCAGCTAATAAATGATGGAAGAGGTTGAGCCTAAAACGTGTTAATAAAAACCTATCCTGAGGATTATATACAAGGGCAAGGTAGGGCTCCAACCCGCTGCAGGACTTCACTACAGCGTGTGCCTGAACTGACTGCTTATTTCTCACATCCACTTCCCTTGCTGTAGCTTTATGTTTACAGAGCGTCTCATTTATTCTGACTTGGTCCTGTTTAATAATACACAGTGGGTTTGAAAAAAGATTTGCAGAGCCAATACTCTTAAGGCCCACCTTCACATATTTCAGCCAAGGAATAGACATTCCTTTCTCCCTACCCATACAGTCTGTAATTATCTGCTGAGTCAGGTTTGCTTCCTGATTTACCCATATCTTTAACCAGGCCACAAGGGGCCTGTTCCTCACCCTGTCCTCCAGATAATTACAGCCTAGTTCCTCATGTACTATGTATGATGATACGCATTGAGGAACTTTAAGGAGCCTCCTCAGGTATTTGTTTTCCTCAATCTGAAATTTGTTAACATCCGCCATCCCCCACAGTTCTGACCCATATGAAATTTTGGCGGAAGTGATCGAGTTATACATAGTCAAGATTTGCTCAGGGGACCATCGTCCCAATCTTCGGCCAAAATTCATTACAGCTCCTGAGCTAGCTGCTAACTTATTACAGAGTTCCTCGATCAAAGGTTTAAAACTCAAATTCCTATCAAATAGGATGCCCAAATATAAAAAGGTCTGTACCTTTGCCAAGCTTGCAGAACCTATTCTATAGTTAAAAATGTTCCCAGAATGTTTTGGACCCACCTCCATGATATATGATTTAGTCAGATTAGCAGATAAGTCTAAACTGTTCATAAACTATACGAACCCATCTATCAGATGCTGCAGTCCCAATGGTGTGCGTGCCAACAGGACCGCGTCATCCGCGTAGAGCAGGACGGGGACTGATCTGCTTCCAATTCTTGGTGAGTCCACTTTTAAATTGGTTAAAAAGCTTTCTAAACCATTAATATAAATGGAGAACAGGAAGGGTGCCAATATACATCCTTTCCTGACCCCACTCGTACATTTAAAAGACTCAGTTTGACCTACCTCCAAGTTGTACCTCACTTTTGCTGTTGTATTTTGGTGAAGGGCTCTCATGATATTAATGAGACCAACATCGACCCCAAGACCAGACATTATGGCCCACAGCTTTGTTCTGTTTACACAATCGAATGCTACTGCCAGGTCCATGAAAGCTAGATATACTTTTTCATTACTAGCAACTGTATACTTCGTGACCAAAAGATATAAATTTAAGCACTGGTCTGTCGTGGATCTGCCAGCCCGGAAACCATACTGAACATCTGTAAGGATATGGTTTTCTTCTTCCCAGCTCATGAGACGGTTTCAAGATGGCCCTACCCATTTCTTTAGCTGTTACATCTATCAGAGAAATGGGCCTATAACATTGGGGGCTGTCCCTACTGCCCTTCTTAAATATAGGTACTATTGTGGCCGTCGACCATGAGCGGGGTAGGCCCGAGACTGTGGCTGCAATTATTACTCTAGTCAATACCGGACCCCGTAAATCTGTGTTACTTAAAAAGAGGTCTGGCGGGATCTCGTCTGGACCAGGGGCTTTGTTTCGGGTGAGGCCCTTAATACCCCCCTCAATCTCCTTTAGTGTGAATACTGTCGCCTCTGAGCCAAACTTCCTGCTTACATCCTGTTCTCCATCCATCAGGGTCCCTCTATTATATAGACCACCAAAATGTTCCACCCACTGTTCTGGGAGTACATTTAATGCTATATTAGGGCTATTTCGGTCTTGGAAGCAGGGTCTATTGAATATTGACCAAAAAGTGGAGAGATCCCTTCTTTCTGCTGCCTCACATAGGTCTTCCCACATTTGAATTTGGAGGGCTTTCTTCCGGCGTCTTACTTCTTGTTTGTACTGTAATCTACAGTGAATGACCCTTAGACCATCTCTGGGTTTATGTTTAAGGGCTGCTCTAAGATTTCTTTGGGCTAGGGAGCATCTTCCATCAAACCATTTGGGATTAGGTATTTTCTTTCCTTTCCCTGTCGTGTGCATTAGGCTATCTACTAGCCGTCCTATTTCTTCAAATGCCTCGACCAGCGGGGGCCCATTTATCTCTAAGTTTAGGCACACCTCTAGGTGTTGTTTCCCCTCTACCAATAATGATTTGTAAAAGCTATCTCCATCCAATTTTGCCCATTTTAGACGCCGGCCCTGGTCCGTTACCATCTCCCTAAAATCTAATGTTCTCATCCTTGTTTCAGTGATCACCCGTAACACTGCCACTGTCACTGTTAGGGGGTTATGGTCACTGAAACCACTGCAGTCAATACTGAATCCCAGAATACGTTGTCTGAGCAGGTGTGAAACAATTACAAAATCAATGTAGGAACAGTACCCTCTTCCTTTAAAGGTAGGGTTGACCTCTCTGTTGGAATTAAAAGATAACAGGTCCATAGAATGTTCCACATCAAAATTTTTCATCATCATGCTGAGTTTGACCCCTTGTACTGTATGGTCAAAATGGGCTCACTCCTCTATATTACAAAAAGACCACTTTTCAGTGAAAGGTATCAACTGAGGGCACAAATGACAATTAAAATCCCCTGCAATTAAAATCAGTGGAGCCGAAGCATCCTTTCCCTGCTCTCTCTGTGTCCCTAGTCTTTCCTCCAGCTCCCCCACTCTGCAACCGCCCGAGTTGTAAAAATTAACTATAATCAGATTTAGACCCTTAGTTTTATACTGTACCGCTAACATACAGTCTGACTTCCAGTTAAGATCCTTCCAGGTCCCTTCCAGAGTCAGACGGACCCACAAAAAAAGGCCCCCTTTAGCTCTACCTGCCGTGGATCTGACAACTGGGATTCCGAACATTTTATACCCGACCAGATTGAAATTAGTCGGTTCGATTTCCCAGGTTTCTTGGGCACAAATTACATTATATTTATTTACATATTCCTGCCACTCAGTATTTTGAAATTTGGCTGAAAGCCCCGCTACGTTCCAGGACAGTAATTCTAAGGTGTTCCATTCGCTCATCGATATAGAACCTGTAGCAGAGGTGGGTCCGTTAACTATATTAATGTCACTTACTTTCCCTCCTAGTATATTGCCGTGTGCCTCCTGTGTCATATTTGGGAGCACTCCATTTATTATCTCATTATCAGTTTTCCTTAACTGCGGGTCTCTTTCCTTAGCTATTGTAGTCTTGGATAGTCAGTCCACTTCACTCAGGTGTGAACCCCAGCTAAGTGGAGCATATTTGTTATATGGTGATATGGCACAACCTTCCCTTTTTTGGACTTCCCAACTCTCAAGTGTCTGTAACCCCTTGGTTTGATAAGCCGGGTTCTCATTCCTAACTCTATGTATCCAGCACCTCCCTCTATTAGATTGCTGTGTCCACTCCTCGCAGTTTCCCCATTGCCCTCCGGAGGTCCCAGGCTGATAAGGCTTATAAAAATGAATTAGGTCTTGCACTTCTATGCTAGTACGCATATCTTTCTGTTGGGCGGTAGTTGCATGCTGGACTGCCCTGGGATCATTAAAGTTTACCACAATACAATCACCAATTTTATATTTCTTGTTATTTCCCACCCAGCCCATCTTCCTTACGTGCAAGATCTTACATTTTGCTTCTTGGGGCAGAGGCCTATTACAGTTTAACCAATGTATTGTTTTGCTTTTAATTGGTCATAGGATTCCTCCACTTCTACATTGAATTCCGGGACCTCCACTAAGACCGCGACGTATAGGCACAATCTGGGGGGTAAATTTAAATTGGGGTGTGATTTCTTTACACTGATCTTTCCTGGCCCTTCCTTACCGGGGCCCTTCTATGAGCCATTTTCATCAGTGTTCAATCTCTTGCCTTCCACCACCGCCCCTCTTTTTTCTTTCAACAGAGTTTTTACTGCAATGGGGGGTCTAGGTGTTTCATTAAGAGTTAGGTCTATTTCTTCCTCTCTTACATCCCTCTCCTTATATTTTTCAGAGGGTCACACCTCATTAGCTTATCGTTTAGACTTCCTAAGGTGTCCTTTATCACCTCCTCTGACTTCCCAAGTCTGTATTCAATATCTTTAAGTCTGTCCTCCAACTGTTCTAAGTGAGCTGAAAGAACAGCCTCCAGCTTTCTCCAGAATGAGTCCTCCTTTCCCGCAGAGGTCACCACTGTCTCTAGAGCAGTTCCTTCATCTTGTATAGCCTGCAGATTGTCCCCAGGTCCATTGTCCTCAATAACGGTTTCTTTCTGGGGACTTTTCCGGCCTTTTTTCGCCTTTTTCCCTTTCTAGTCGGGACCTACTCAGGCAGCTCCACGCTTTCTTTTACTGGTTGCCCCCCTGCAAACGCTCAACTAGTAATTCTGGTTCCCCAAGGGTTTCGTCCTCCTGCAATGATGATTTTGCGTCCCAACTCTGAGGAGTTTTAAGGTCCCGAGCGGTCTGGGTGACTATATTCTTCTCTTGCGGGGCGGTTATTGTTTCCCTTTGTCCTTGTTTGACCGGTGTACAGGCACGCTCAATGGCCCCCAAAGAAGATCTTTTTGTAAAAACTGGGTCCATTGAGAGACAACGCTCTGTCAGCTCAATCTTGTGCGCAAG
Organism: Lissotriton helveticus; assembly: GCF_964261635.1. NCBI lineage: Eukaryota > Metazoa > Chordata > Amphibia > Caudata > Salamandridae > Lissotriton > Lissotriton helveticus. Next base: position 462,928,094 of record NC_136062.1, read on the forward strand.
GACTCTTATAATAAATTGATCAAGGGTCCCTGCAACACTTCTCGTTGTTACGCCCTTCCTCCCAATACCAGTCCTCAGCTGCATGTTACCCAGGGGTTTTCTCAATACCACACTGTAGGACTTGGCCCTTTTTCCGCCCCAAGCAGGGAAGCCCATCAAGGTGATGATCAGTCTACCCTGGCTTTTGGCTGGGGGGGAGACGTGTAGGACTTGGCCGTTTTCCCTGAAATTTTTCGCTTTTTATTCCCTTAATTTAGGATGTCCCCCATTGTAACAAAAGTAAATAGGCCTCGTGTAGTGGAGATGCCCTGTGTGATGTTAAACTAATGTTAAGGTGCAGGTGTCCTCTTCCCCTAACATGGCCGCTACTGACCCTTGCTACTGCAGCGCGGTCTTTGTGGGCGCATTCTAGTGGCCAGGGGATGGCTGGAACCCTCAAACAATGTATCCATACTTGCCTGCCAGCCTGGCCATAGCCATAATGGTGGTACCCCCTAGAACCTCCTGGAACCTTCTGGAACAGGTGAGGTGGGACCAACTGCCACTGCCAACTGTCAACTGGCACTATATAAGGAAAGGGAGGGAAACTTTCCTTTCAGATTGAGGGAGCACAGACCTGGGGAAGAACATACGCAGGAGTTTTAGGCAGTGGGGCCTAGGCAGGGACCTATGAAACTGGGAGTGACATGGCTAAGGTGCTGCCTTCCAAGTGTTGAGGAATCCTGAACTCACCCCCTGATCTAGCCCGGCGGGAGGGGAACCCGGAGTCCACCTGAGGAGACCGGCTGAGGAGATTTGATACCAGCCATCAACTCCAACCCCTCCCCCCTTTTTCAAGGAACCAAGAGACTGATATTTACAAGGGCGCAAGAAACATAAAGCGCCAAGAAAAAACCGAACCACCACAGGACTATTGAGGAAACACCCAGGTATTGGCGCTGTGTCGCTCCCCGCGCTCCCTGACTCCACCTGGGACCCCTTTTGCTGGTTTGCCACTATTGTGTGGCCTGTCCTGTTGATCCTTCTGATCTGATTCCAACTAAAATAAACTGTCTGCTAGCTAAGCGCTCTTATCCCCCGGCGCTAGCACCCTGAACTACCTATCCTGAGGAAAGTGCCCCACTGAAGTGAATCCTGAGCGCTATCTCTGCGTCGCGCTAGCCTCCTGAACTGCTAGCCTGACTGAATTGCCTGAGGCTCAAGCACTGTAACTGCCTGCAGAAGCGCTAGACCCAGTCTGCCAAGAAATGGGGCTGCGCGTTGTGCCCAAGAAGCGCTAAATTGAGCTCCACTCACCACAGGGTGATCTGCCCGTGGAGCACTGCTGACCGGAGCGCTGAGATTGGCCCCCGGCAGCCCTCAGTGCTAGGAGAGGGCCGCCGCCGTGTGGTTGTGGGCCGGACCCGGCCCGAGTGTACGCAGACCTTGAGGCGGCCCCCGGAGCCTTGGGGAGGCTGCCACGATCATCTACAGGGAATTCTCCGCCGCGGGCCCGGCTCGGTTGGAGGGCCTTCCCGCCTTTGCCTGCATTGTCGCGGCGGCCCCCGATGTGAGGAGAGGGCCGCCGTAGTGTTGTAGAGGGCTGCACTAGGCCCTGAAGCTAGCACCACCACTACCATGTGACGGGGGCACCGGCCGCGTCATTGGCGCGCCGCCGCCAGCGCCGCACACGGATTGGCTCCCGCGGCTACAACCGGTGAGGCTGCAAGCCGATAGGCAGCCATGGCCGTGCCTTCCCCCCCAAAGCTGTGTCCTGATTGGTCCCTGGGCCCCAGAGCGAGCAGGAGGCTTGGGATTGAGGGAAACGCCTGCACCAGCGCTCGGAAGACCCGGGACCGATCGCCCAACAGGTTGGAGCTTCCCCCACCAGCGCGAGGCCTACCACCCTCTCAGGAAACATCGCAAGGGTCCTGGAAGGGCCGAAGAGCCAAGGTAATAAAGGGAAGGAGGGCGGAAGGCCAGAGAAGGCCTCAGAGTTGGCCCTTCCCCCGGAAAACTGGTGACTCGGCCCCGTTGGCCTTAACTAACCCCAGAGAGTTCCCTGAACTGGGGAATAGCCCCATTGGCCCTTCAAGTACTGGAACTGGGCCAGGGCCCTCCCAAAAGATACAGTGAGGGCCTCAGTTAATAAAAGTTAACCCCTGCCTGGGGTACAGCTGGGTGCCGGTCACTGTAGCCTTATGCATGGCTTAGTGGGAATTAGATGAATTGCCCACCTGTGCTGGATGTCTTGGTTATCCCAGCCTCATGACCTGGTTAGCCCTGATGAAGGGAAAGTTTATTACTGTTAAGGAGATTTTCTATGAAGTGTTTTACTCCTGTTTAGGGTAGGGGTTCCTGAGTGCCTACAGTGATATAATGAAATGTTAGGCCTGATTAATAGGGGGAATGCACTTTGTATTCAGGCATCAGGTAATGTGATGGTATTTAGTGTCTGATTAAATGCCTTACATCTAATCAAAGGTTTTATACTTACCTGACAGAAATAGATATGAGTTCCTGTTGAAATGGAATGGTTATTCTGATAGAGCGCGCGAGGTCACCCGGCCAACTATTTCGCCGTTTTCCGGCTTCAGGGTCCATATACTTTCAATTCACACTATTCGTTGACAGGGCGACTTCACGAGCTCTAACAATTTGTGTGTTCCCTACTATTATTACCTAGTGTACCCAACTTACCATCCACCGATACGGGTACCTATGACTTCAATGAATCAGGGGCCTAGCTGTAAAAGGAAAGGCAGCGAAATACAAACCCAACCAATAGCATTCAAATACTGTTGAAAATGACCACGGACAACTGGAAGTTTTAAAATGTTTATCTAAAGTTCGTTGTTTTCATTCATCAAATACACGAGAATGAGGCATTCAATAACTAAGATGATGTAAATGATATAACTATAGAGAAATAAAGACAAGGTAATCATGGAAATATTGATAAAAATGCAATGAGAGAATACTATGCAATTCAGAAATATTTAAGCATGGACAGACTATGCATGTGTATCTATAGGAGGGCCTATAAAGAGTAACACGCTAAGCTTAAAGTGAATGGACCTTTAAACAGTCTAGGTAAGGAGGTTCTAGACCATATCAGAAAATGACAAACTGCAATGCAAAATATAATTTCTAACAAGTGAGATGACATGGGAACACGTTTACGAGAAAATTGCAAATGACTTTCAATAGTTTGCGGAAAGACATGGAAAAATAACATATGCAATGGATAACTTTATTGAAGCAAAAGTTAGAAATTCAGAAGGTGCAAGACTTTAAGAGTTTTCAGAGCAATATTTACCTAGACTGGTGTGGAAAACCAAACCCTGGCCACGGGTCAGTTAAGGACAGGAAACCCTCCAGGAAGGATACCCCGCAAAGGACAGCAGATGCAGAATGGACACCCAAGACAGGACAGGATACCCTCAGATTAGGAATCAGGACAGGACTTCAGGACAGGACAGCAAACCCTCAGGACAGGACCGCTCAGGACAGGACCGCACCCGCAGTTTGGAAGCAACGCCTGCGCTCCACCCTCTCTGCAGCTATCGATCAAGACCCCGATTGGATCAGCGAACTCCCAGCAAAGTGCCTCGCCAGCACTTTAAGATTCAGTAAAACCTTAGTCTATGGTCAAATTAGGACAGAGTGCTTCGCCGCGCTCTGTATCTTCAGTCACCTATTGAGTACGATGGGTCAGTGACAGGTCAGCTAAACCAGACAAGTCGGACGACTTCCCTAGGTGAACCCAGGGTAGATATACAGTTTGGGGACGGTGTACCACCCCCCAATGTTGCAAAGTGTCAGAATCCCTCAATTTGGATTGGTCTTAAGATAGGATTTGGGTAACACACCAATCACAATACTACATTCTAAGCCTATATTTGCATGCTTGGGTACCGCCTAGTAAGATTGGGGTTCCCATGAGAAACGACACGGCAAACAGTAGCGCAATATTACAATGTAACATATAAGGAGCCACATTCGCTGTTCGTGCAGGGCAGAGGTGACTTTCTCAGGAACATCTTGCCCATCACTGCCAACTGGCTGTGTTCCATCAGTCAAGGTCCACTGTGCCTCAGAAAGTTGCGCAGGCGCAGAAGGGACCTCCAAGATGGCTCTCCTCTCTCTCAGACCCCCATTCCCCGCGGTATATGAAAAGTAAGCGAAAACAAATTAATACACAATAATGTCATTATGAAAACACATCACAAGGTTTGCACTTCTAACTTATCATCAAGAAATATACTTATGCAGTCTAAATGTTAGCTACATAGAAACACCAACAGGAGCAGTGGCACGAGCAGTACCACACTGGGCCAAGCTATGTATTACGCATGCGCATAAGTTTCCCTCCACTTCTGCAGACGCGTCAGGACACGTGAGTATGGCTGACGCATGCGCAGTAACTAAATACAAGCGGCGGCCATTTTTAGTGACTCGAGTAAATTATTTTAGTAAAACACATGTGCAAGCTTCTAAATCCTTATTCAAACTTAATATAAACGTTAGTAAAACATACACTTGTTTACCTTATTACACATAAACGAGGTTCATGACTTCAGCAAGTCCGCAAAATATGCGAAGCTTTGCTTCATCAATCCCCTCTTTGATGATATTTACTATCATCATAAAAAATGGAACCAGATGCCAACTTTCTCTCACACTTTATACAGCTCTATCTCTTCCAGCAATCGCTCTAACTTCTCTCTTTCAGTTCTGGTAGGGTGAGAAGTCTTCACCTTTTTGTATATCTGATCATTCACTTCTTCTAATTCGATCTCATCCACACTTCGTTTCACCCCTCTTGCATTTACCTCGTGCTTTTGGGTACGCTTGCGGTATTTACAACAACTAAAAATGAATAATATGATAAGACCTATAATTCCAATTGGCATCAGTATCTTGAACAATAAGCTTTTACCTACGCTAGCAAGCCAATGACCTACGTTTGAGATACCATCTACCAGTCTCTTCCAGGCACTATCAACCTCGAGTGGTTTGAGTTCCTTTGTCAAATTAGTAATATTTTTCACATATCTTTTGATCTGTACACTTTTATCCGGAATATAAGTGCAACAATGTTGCGCCTTCAACATCCGGCAGACTCCGCCCTCTTTTGCTAATAAGGTATCAAGAGCAAGTCTGTTCTGCAAAACCATTGATCTAATCGCAACCATTTCGGTATTGACCAGCAGAAATCCATGAGCTGTCTCAGTAGACAGTACATCCACTATAGTAGACAATTTGCAAATTCTGTGAGTGTTCAGAACCACTCCCACTCCAGGTATCAGTGCACTGAAAATACTACCCATAATTTCACCTATACTTTCTCTTTTACTACGCACTAAGCCATTAGTATTTTCACTGCTTCCAGCAACTCCATTCACGTGGTATATTTTCGGGAAGACAATGCCAAAATAGCAACTTCCATACCAGTGATCCGGCAATTTGAAATAAGCCTTGTCCCCACAAATATAATAAATTCCAGGAAACACAGGCTCTGACCCATTTTTGAAACCCCAACCTCCAATTACCTTGTAATTATGTTCGCATTCACTGGAACCAATGAAAATGTTATTATAATAACTAGTCTTCTCGCGGTGAAGACATAGCTTGCCTTTCTTTTTAAAATCCAGCAACAGAGCAGGACCCGCCCCACCAGATGAGGTGCCTTCCATGTTCTCTGCCCATCTTGGCTTTTTCTGACTTTCGTCATTAGCCTTCTTTTGTATTTTAATTCTCCTTTTCTCAGCCATGTTCAGGAACATCTTTTCCTGCTCACGCAAAGAACAAGTCAAGTTATCTCTGTGTGCATCAGCTATGTCAATGTTACCTATAGTCAGAAAGTAGTCTCCCATATATCTTATGGTGTCACTTTTGGTATGTACAGGATTCAAGTTCCCACGTATAGGAAGTTCAGAAAAAATCACGTCATTGTTAGAGTAATAGTACTGTAACGGTCCTCTCTTGTAAAATAAACTAGCCAAAATGCTACAGGATATTCCATATGTCAACGGTAAGTGATGGTATGTCACGCCTTCAGCTACAGAAGTAGGTAGCTTCATGCAGACATAGCAAGCTTCAATTTCCATAGTCTCTACATAGTGCATTAACAAGTTTGCGAAAACATTTAAGTGTGTCTTGTTCTTAACTCCATGATAGTGTAGTCCTCCCTCATCTGATGCTTCTAAGTCTTGCCTTGTTTGTCTCAGTGCTCTCTCATGTCTTGCTACACTCTGTGTTGTCAACTCCTCACTGTCAGTATTTACAATTTCAGTAGGGACAATGTTAGTATCTTTACTTACAGCAAAGGGAATGAAAATTGTTAGTCCTATCCAGATGACTATCAGTACTACTATACTACATATACACACCTTGCAGCACGTCTTGAAACGACTGCAACTAGGTCTACCATTCACAGTTGAATCAGACATTTCGGCTCAGAAGAAGTTTCTCGACCCCTCTTTGTGTCTTTACACAACTAGCTTACTTTGTGCAAATTCACGGTGGTTCGTCTTCTTCTTCAGCAGAGTACTCAGGGACAGGCTCTCCGTCGCTTACGTCAGTTATATCAAGATCTTCAAGTTCTTCCAAAACGAGTGTCCATTCAGGAGACTTGTACTTTTTGTTTTGCCTTTTTATTCGATCACTCCTTCTTTTGGAAGTGTTTTCCTCTTGTTCTGCTATTCGCGCACTTCTCCTTGCTTCTGCACGCTTTTCTTCCACCGTCTTTATCCTTAGCCTCAATTTCTTTACGAACCTAGGCTCAAGGTGTTTTCTTTTCTTAAGTCTTTTAGTGGGCACTTGGACTTCGCTTTCTTCCCTTATCCTCTTTTTCTCTTCAACATGTGGCAATTCCGCTTCACTTTCTTCTTCTTCCCCTATCTGGCTAGTTCCAGGGCTAGCATCTAGTTCTTCTGCCTGGTTACTAATCTGGCCTTGTTCAGGAATATTTTGTTTTTGGCTTTCGATTGTCTCTGTTTCTGTTTCTGTTTCCTGAACCCGTTCTTCTAACCCTATCTGATCCTGTTCAAGCACTTCGATCTCTTGATTTTCTTCTGCTCGAACTATTATTCTATGTCTAGTCTGTCCCTTATCCACATCAGGAGTTAGTGGAGGTGTATCGAGCACCTGTTCTGTCCCTGTCTGACCTTCTCCTTCCTCAGTTTTGATGTGAATCTCAAGAGGCTGAGGTTCTTCGCCTGTGCCTTGCTTTTCCTGACTAGTCCACTCTCTACCTTCACAAAGTCGCTCTCTAGTTCGGATGGGATCTTCGGTCAGATCAATCAATGGTATCCACTCTTCTGGCCATATGCTTGGCAGCTCGTCCTCAGCTACTTCTGGCTCAGTTTCTTGGACCCCTTCAGCAGGCTGGATTCTTGGCAGTTCATAGTCAACTACTCCTGGGCCAACGTCTGCTGTTCCTGCAGCTTGACTGGTGCTGGGCTGTTCGTTGTCAGCTGCTTCTGGTCTTGTTCCTGCAGAGTCCTCTGCTGGACGCCCTTCTTCTTCAGGTTCCTGGTCTGGTAATACCTTCTGGGTGTGTCCGGCGTGGATCCACTGGGGAACACCTGCACACTTCACTGCAGTGGTTGTTACCAGGATTACTTGGCGTTTCTTTCCCCACCTTGGTGCCAGACAGCTTGACCGAGTGTGCTTCTTTATTTTGACCCAGTCTCCTGGAACCAAGTTGTGGAGAGGAGTCGTTGGATTGAGGATGCCGTCGTCTCCAATCTGGCGAGAGATAGAACGCACTTGGTCACCCAATCTTCTGCAGTACTCAAGCACCAAATCATCAGTAATACTCAACAGTTTGCTTCCTGGCACCCATGCTTGTCTCATCACTCTTCCCATAATGATTTCATGGGGACTTAGGCCTGTCTTGCGGTCAGGAACACTTCTTAGTCCCATCAGGACCAGGGGCAGGGCCTTCACCCAGGTCATGCCAGATGCATCGCACAGCTTTGCTAGTCTGTTTTTGATAGTTCCATTTATTTGCTCCACTACTCCAGAAGCCTCTGGATGATATGCACAGTGAAGTTTCTGCCTTATTCCAAAGGCCTTACAGAGTTCAGCCAGTACTTCATTCTGAAAATGTCCACCCTTATCTGATTCAATAATGAATGGCACCCCGAATCTAGGTATCAGTTCTTTTAGTAAACACTTTGCTACTGTCAGTGCGTCACTTTGGGGAGTAGGATAAGCTTCTACCCACTTTGAAAATACGCAAACAATGACAAGGACATATTGCTTCCCTTCACAACGGGGCATGGTGATGAAATCAATCTGTATCCTTACAAAGGGACCCCCTGATCTCCCAATTTTGCTCAGTTCTACCATTGTCCTCTTGCCTGGGTTCATCTGTTGACATGACAGGCACCTCTGGCAGAGGGACTCTGCTACTTTCCTGAACTTTTTACTGTACCAAGTCTGTTGAAATACCAGAATCATGGCATCCCTACCAATGTGGGATCCCTCGTGTATTAATCTTGCCATTGTGCCAAGCAAGTGTCTGGGTAATACAGGCATACCAGTTGGGCCCAAGATGACACCATCCACACGTCTCGGTCTACACCCATCCTCCTTCCATTTCTCTCTTTCTTGCCATGGGGCCGCCTCCTGCCACTCTCTCACTTCATCCCATGTAGGCACTTCTTCAAACACTTGAAGTTGGCAGCTGGCTCCGATCCCCCCTCGTTTAGGATTAATGATATAGTGATCTCTGGCGCACCATTGGGCCACTCGATCAGCATAATCATTTCCCAGTGATACTTTGTCCATGCTCTTCTTATGAGCAACGCACTTTACCACTGCCAGTTCCTTTGGTAACTGGATGGCCTCTAAAAGGTCATGAACAACTTTTCCATTTCGAATAGGGGTACCTGAGGAAGTCAGGAATTCCCTCTGTAGCCACAATTGGCCAAAGTCATGCACAACACCATAACAGTACTGACTGTCAGTGTACACTGTTATGCGTATGTTTTTCCCAATTTGGCAAGCTTTTATCATAGCAATCAATTCGGCTACTTGTGCAGACTTTATGTTATATAGATAACCTGCTTCTTCAATTTTTGTTAAGGAGACTACTGCATAGGCAGCACTCAGGCCTCCTAGTTCATGTCTTAGACAGGAACCATCCACAAATAATTCCATGTCATGCACAGGCAATGGAGTTTCTTTAATGTCTGGGCGTGGCTTGGTGCTGAACTCTGTCAGATCAATGCAGTCATGTTCATCATCATCCCCACCTTCCATATCCATGGGGTCGGGGAGTAAAGTGGCAGGGTTCAGAATACCGCACCTAACAATGCTTACATTTGCTGCACCCACAAGAATCCTCTCGTATTTAGTCAGCCGACTAGGGGTGAGATACTGCGTTTTGGTTCTGGTCAATAAAATTACCACTCCATGTGAAACATACACAGTCACAGGATGTCCCATGACAATGGACTCACTCTGTTCCAAACTTGCGCAGGTAGCAGCTACTGCTTTCAGACAGCCGGGTAACCCAGCAGCTACTGGGTCCAAGGTGGCAGAGAAATAGGCCACAGGCCTTCTGGTCGTGCCGTGTTCTTGGGTCAAGACTGACAATGCGCAATTATCGCGAGTGTCACAGAATAGGGCAAATTCTTTGGAATAATCTGGCATTCCCAACGCAGGGGCTGTACACAGACAATTTTTCAGTTTGGTGAAGGCCATTAGGCTTTCATCATCCCATTCTACAATATCTGGCATTCCTCTCTTGGTCATTTTTATCAAGGGTCTGGCTAGGACTGCAAATCCCAGAATCCACTGCCTGCAGTATCCTAGTACGCCCAGGAACATTCTGACCTCTTTTTGAGTACGGGGCAACTGCATCTTTTGAATTATTCTCACTCTTTCTGATGTTACTTTTCTGACGCCCTTTTCTATCTGGTGTCCTAGATATTTCACTGATTTTGCACAAAACTGTAGTTTGTCAGGGGCCACCTTATGTCCTTTCTCGCACAGGTGATTTAGTAGGGCAATGGTGTCAACTACACAGTCCCTATGACTTTTAGACGCCAGTAGAAGGTCGTCTATGTACTGCACTAGGACAGAGTTCCCAGGTAAGATCAAAGTTTCTAGACATTTTTTCAAGATCTGATTAAAGATAAAGGGGCTCTCTGTATACCCTTGAGGGACCCGGTTCCAGCAATACACGTGACCTTCGAAGGCAAATGAGAAAAGAAATTTGCTGTCGGGGTGCAAGGGTATCGAAAAGAATGCATGACACAAATCAATCACAGTGAACCACTCCGCATCCCAGGGAATCTGGTACAGAATCACTGCAGGGTTCGGGACAATAGGGCAGCAGGGAACTACAATTTTGTTTACCTTTCTCAGGTCTTGCACTACCCTGTACTTGCCACTAGGCTTCTTGATGCCCATAATCGGTGAGTTGCAAGGGCTACTCATCACTTCCTGTATGATGTTTCCTTCTAGTAATTTTTGTATTTCCAGTGTAACACCGGCTTTCACTTCAGCATTCATTCGGTAGGGCTTGGTGTTAGGGTATACTGCATTATCCTTGATGGCTATCTGTATGGGGTCTACATCTTTCATTAATCCTACATCTTTTCCAGTGAAGTCCCACACCTCTGGCTTCACTGCTTCTTGGAGTTCTTTGGGCAAGTCCTGCAGGGTCAATCGTTTGATTTCTGAGTCAGGTCTGAGCAACAATAATTTATAAATGCCATCTTCATCTGGAGTTTGAATTTCAACACCCTTTGGTGTGCAAAAGATAGTACAGTTCATTTTGCACAACAAATCACGACCCAGTAGATTCACTGGACTGGTGTCACAGACGACAAACCTATGCATTTGTTTAAAATTTCCAATTGAAATCTCCATTGGTTCGGTAACAGGAGTACTAATCAATTGATTAGATACACCCACTACTTGGATATTTTCTCCCGAGAGGGGTAGGTTTGGAACGTCCACTGTTCTTACAGTGGAACGGGTAGCGCCAGTGTCCAACAGAAAGGTGACATCATTTCCGTCAACCTTTCCTTCAATGTATGGTCCGGACTGGTCTACCGGCAAGGAAGCGCCAAGTACGCACTCCTCGTCCTCCCCTCTCAGGCCCCGTCAGTACTGATCATTACAAAGGAAGGTATCATTCAGCAGATACTGCGAAGTTGCTGCATTTCTGTTCTCACCGCTTTCCCAAACTTCTATCTCCTCACCTTCCGCCTGTTTTCCCCTGTATACCTGCTTTGGCGCCCGAGGCACCTGAACTGTTTTTACCTGTGGTTGAGTCTTTCTTGGTCTTTCTTTCTGCGTCTGTGGAGTTAAATCAGGTGTTTTGGCGTTATCATCTATCAAATAGGGACACTCGTTACGCCAGTGTCCAATTTCGCCGCACTGATGGCAGGGAAATTTCTTCATAGCCTCTTCCCTGCTAAATTTGGGCCGGGGCTTTCCTCCACCCCCACCCCCAGGACCTTTGTTCTCAGCATTTTTAACCATGTTACTCAACTGTTTTTCCTGCTGTTCTGCGAGCTTAACTTGAGCCCACATTACCTTCTCCTTAAGGGCCTTTTTCTTTTCTGCCATCTCGTCCTCGCAGTACTTTGCGTACCGCAGAACCTCATCCATCTTTTTGGTGTGCCAACAGATTTTATTATCTTTTATCCACTGACAGATTTCGGGTCTTAAACCATTTACAAACCTGTAAATAAAATGCGTCATGTCTTTCATCTCGATGTTATCGATACCACTGTATGTTTTGAACACCTGCAATAACCTCTCATAGAAGGAGTGCACTGTCTCGTCCCTTTCCTGTGTTGTTCTATCTATCTTGGTCCAATCAGTTTCCTTTGCGGGCACCTTTTCTTTCAAATGCTGAATTACCTGCTCATATTTTCGCATGACATCCTTCGATGGCTCCCCTGTTTCTTTATTCCTTGGGTACTCTTCACTAGGCCAGTCTATGGCTATTTTACACTGGGTCCATAAATCTACCGGAACCACAATGTCGAAAAACCCATCCAGGTCTTTCCACAGACATTTCTGTACTTTCACGAACCTTTCCACCTGCCTGTACCAATCTACTGGTTTCTCTCGTAACTTTGGAAAATCATTCGTAAAGGACACAATATCCTGTCTGGACCAGGGGACATGCACATATTTCCCTCCTGGCACTTCACGCATGGGGCATAATTGCTCAGGTTTTTCTACCTCCCTTAAAGCAAACTCAGGAGTCGCTTGTCGGGAGCGAGCCTCTTCTTTCTTTCTCGCCCACCTGCTTCTCCATCTTTCCACATCTCCCCATTTTTGTAGTACACCCAATAATTCTTTAATCTGCAACTTTTTTCCTGCCACATTCAGGTGCTCTATATCCTTGTCTGAGAAGTCTGCTCTGTACGGTTTCTGCAAGGGCTTGGATTTTGAAATATCTACCCCCATACTGGCTGCGGTGTCTGTCAGTTTTTCGTGGAGTACTCTGGTGTTTCTTGTAAGGCTTTTACACATAAACGACAATTCTTCTTCAGAGTAGGTATTCAATCGATCCAACCCCACATTTCCTGCCATTAATTCTTCTATTTCTACCCTCAGCTTGTAGAGGTCTATAGGTTTCGTTTGCGGAGTCTGTTTCTCTAATTCGCGACTCCAATTCTCAATTTCTTCTGGCGTTACCAAAGAGACACTCCTAGTACCTGTTGCTGATTCCATTTTAATTTCTTTCGCATTAAAAGGGTTATGCCTCTGCTGCATTCCCTTTCCTGGCTGTTTGTTTGGCAAGTCTAAGAACGCAACTTCAGACTCACACTCACTGGACTGATCATCTATGATTATCGGTTCCTGTCTCGGGGGTGCCATGACTGGGGTCATAACTGGAGTAATCGGATTTCCCTGACTATTTCCGTATAACGGAACCACTGGTCCAATAGTTACTGGAATAGTCAACGCCTCAGGACTGGTATTTAACTGTGAAATTTTCTGAATTATTTCTGTCCTTTGTCTAGCTAGAGCCTCTTGCTCCTTTTCCACTAGTATCCTTCTTAAAGTCGTGTCATGCAATATCTGTGGGGTCAATGGAGGAGTAAAACTCGGGGCAGTAGGATGCATTTCACTTGGTCCCCCACCATAATTTGGTTTTGGGAACAATGTTCCGGTGTTAAAGGACCTGCGCTCTTCCTCATATGGAGGTTGAACAAAAGGCAGTCCTGAACTCGATGGTTTCTCTTCGTTTTCATACAGGGGTCTGGGAAAGAAAACTTTCATACGTGAATATTTTTCTTCTTGGTTTGCGGGCACTTTGGGATATATATCCCTTGTTTCCGCCGGTTCGGGTTTCTCAAAATAGGGCAATACCTGACCACCCCCTCCCAGTCCTAGGGATCTGTCCTCTTCCTTTAGGAAGTGGCGTCGGGGAGCCTCTCCTACACTGGAAGGACGGGCCCCCTCATTATAAGGTGGCAGACTTCTGGTACAGATGTCATCTATCAATTCATCATCTGACTCCCCAGGGGCCCCCCAATGCTTACATTTTTCGGTACTTTTCTCACCCGCTGCAGGGTTATGACATGCCGGCATCATGGGAAACAGACCCTCACAATCATGCTCTGCCTCCACTGTTTCATCCTTTTATCCCTGGACTCCTGTTTCAGCCTGGGGTACCACTTGGTCAAACCCTTGTCCATTCGGGGTCTTTCTCTTTCAAAAGCCTCAATCTCCCATTCCTCTAATGCCTCATACTGCGTTAGTCTCGGCCTGGGGTGCAATTCATTCATTCGGGTTCTTAAATTAAATAAGATCCTACCATTGAAAGTACCGTCTAACGGGAAAGCCAGTACTCCGTCATCTTTTGTGTACTTCACCCAATTCTCCAACCACACACAGGTGTTGTACCCTCGGTCAAACATCATGAATGAGGCGGGAGTATTGGGTGGTGGGACAAGAACACCTTCTCTAGATTTAATTGGTTTGTCCGTTTTAAAATAATTTTTCACCTTACTTACAAGGGACAATTTTCGCTTAGTTCCGTACATAATATCGTATCTATTAGTCTTCCACTGATCCCTTTCGAACCCTAGGTGCCTTGGATCAGGTCTAGTTCCTGTAGTCTGCGAGTGCCACATACGACTTCTACGCTTAACCTTGTTTACAAAACTACCTCCAATCAGAACGTGCTTCAGAAATCCGTACGACCAATGGGTGCGCGACTCTAAATAATCTCCGCCAATGGATGCGCGGCCCCTTCGTGAGACAGTTCTCACTCCTCGGCGCTTCACCCCTCCTTTACAATTCCAGTCCCGCTACCCGCCCGCTGTTTCTACCAATCCCAGCGCCGCACGGAGTGACGTCAGAGGCGCTTCGCGACTGACTCCCTCCCTTCACAAGGTAACGGAAACTTTCTTTCTTTTAAAAAGTGCTCAGTGCTTGGTTATTTTACAACGAATACACATTCGCCACAGTGCCCAAGTGTCTAGATAGGATAGCTTTGTTTTACTGCAAGTAAACTACTTCCATTTACTTTTCACGCGCTGCGGGTAGATCTCTTCCGCCTACCCTTCACTCTAGCATCGGTGAACCTGTTATTCCCCTAAACTCATCCACTTCTCCGGGATATATCTGAGTCTAAGGTTTCTCAGCGGACCCCTTTGCTTTCACCCAAGCTCCGAGGAACCTGCTACTCTTCCGATGTGACCCTTACTAGGTTATGCCACTATGGGAATTTTGCCAATGAACCTCGTTACTAACATTTATTCACACATGTATTCAGAAAAAAAAACCCTAGTTAGTGCTTCCCGGTTATCCTAACTTTCCTCGAGCCTGTGACCTCTGGACAATGGATTCTATTCACCACTTGCCCTTTCAATTCCCCGGGGAGTTCGGACAACAAGAAACAATACGGTTTACTAACGCATGGATTAATACATATAACAATATAAGAACAAGAATAATAACAATACAACAATTCATGAATTCAAAGGCAACGCACTTCAAGAGACTGATCAGATCCCCTGGAATGGCCGCTCTTATAGCAGCATCAATGTACTAGCAGCTACCGACTTGACTAGACTAACTAGTCCTACCTAACCTTTAGCTAGTCCCTAACCATCCTCTGATCTACCAGAAAAACTGATAGAGCGCGCGAGGTCACCCGGCCAACTATTTCGCCGTTTTCCGGCTTCAGGGCCCATATACTTTCAATTCACACTATTCGTTGACAGGGCGACTTCACGAGCTCTAACAATTTGTGTGTTCCCTACTATTATTACCTAGTGTACCCAACTTACCATCCACCGATACGGGTACCTATGACTTCAATGAATCAGGGGCCTAGCTGTAAAAGGAAAGGCAGCGAAATACAAACCCAACCAATAGCATTCAAATACTGTTGAAAATGACCACGGACAACTGGAAGTTTTAAAATGTTTATCTAAAGTTCGTTGTTTTCATTCATCAAATACACGAGAATGAGGCATTCAATAACTAAGATGATGTAAATGATATAACTATAGAGAAATAAAGACAAGGTAATCATGGAAATATTGATAAAAATGCAATGAGAGAATACTATGCAATTCAGAAATATTTAAGCATGGACAGACTATGCATGTGTATCTATAGGAGGGCCTATAAAGAGTAACACGCTAAGCTTAAAGTGAATGGACCTTTAAACAGTCTAGGTAAGGAGGTTCTAGACCATATCAGAAAATGACAAACTGCAATGCAAAATATAATTTCTAACAAGTGAGATGACATGGGAACACGTTTACGAGAAAATTGCAAATGACTTTCAATAGTTTGCGGAAAGACATGGAAAAATAACATATGCAATGGATAACTTTATTGAAGCAAAAGTTAGAAATTCAGAAGGTGCAAGACTTTAAGAGTTTTCAGAGCAATATTTACCTAGACTGGTGTGGAAAACCAAACCCTGGCCACGGGTCAGTTAAGGACAGGAAACCCTCCAGGAAGGATACCCCGCAAAGGACAGCAGATGCAGAATGGACACCCAAGACAGGACAGGATACCCTCAGATTAGGAATCAGGACAGGACTTCAGGACAGGACAGCAAACCCTCAGGACAGGACCGCTCAGGACAGGACCGCACCCGCAGTTTGGAAGCAACGCCTGCGCTCCACCCTCTCTGCAGCTATCGATCAAGACCCCGATTGGATCAGCGAACTCCCAGCAAAGTGCCTCGCCAGCACTTTAAGATTCAGTAAAACCTTAGTCTATGGTCAAATTAGGACAGAGTGCTTCGCCGCGCTCTGTATCTTCAGTCACCTATTGAGTACGATGGGTCAGTGACAGGTCAGCTAAACCAGACAAGTCGGACGACTTCCCTAGGTGAACCCAGGGTAGATATACAGTTTGGGGACGGTGTACCACCCCCCAATGTTGCAAAGTGTCAGAATCCCTCAATTTGGATTGGTCTTAAGATAGGATTTGGGTAACACACCAATCACAACACTACATTCTAAGCCTATATTTGCATGCTTGGGTACCGCCTAGTAAGATTGGGGTTCCCATGAGAAACGACACGGCAAACAGTAGCGCAATATTACAATGTAACATATAAGGAGCCACATTCGCTGTTCGTGCAGGGCAGAGGTGACTTTCTCAGGAACATCTTGCCCATCACTGCCAACTGGCTGTGTTCCATCAGTCAAGGTCCACTGTGCCTCAGAAAGTTGCGCAGGCGCAGAAGGGACCTCCAAGATGGCTCTCCTCTCTCTCAGACCCCCATTCCCCGCGGTACATGAAAAGTAAGCGAAAACAAATTAATACACAATAATGTCATTATGAAAACACATCACAAGGTTTGCACTTCTAACTTATCATCAAGAAATATACTTATGCAGTCTAAATGTTAGCTACATAGAAACACCAACAGGAGCAGTGGCACGAGCAGTACCACACTGGGCCAAGCTATGTATTACGCATGCGCATAAGTTTCCCTCCACTTCTGCAGACGCGTCAGGACACGTGAGTATGGCTGACGCATGCGCAGTAACTAAATACAAGCGGCGGCCATTTTTAGTGACTCGAGTAAATTATTTTAGTAAAACACATGTGCAAGCTTCTAAATCCTTATTCAAACTTAATATAAACGTTAGTAAAACATACACTTGTTTACCTTATTACACATAAACGAGGTTCATGACTACAGCAAGTCCGCAAAATATGCAAAGCTTTGCTTCATCAATTCTTCCTTAGGGAAACTGGTAGTTAATTGCCTGGTTACCCTTGTCTAATGAATTGTTACCCAAACTTTAATGAGTTGTTGCCTGGTCCACAAGGAACTGTTTTATTTATGCATAGGGAAGGGTTATATGCCAAGTGCAATGTTCCCTAAGTACAACTCCAGGAAATGTTTAATGCTGGGTAATGTAATGTTTTAATCTTTATTGAAATAAGTTATTGCTATTAAGAATATGAATGACTCTACATGAAATGTTGTTCTCACCTGCGAACAGGATGAAGAGTATTAGCGAGGGCTAGGCCCAAACGCTGGGAATATGCATATTTCGCCAAGAGCCCTGCTCAGCCTAGGCCTTATGCATGGTTTACCGGTTATTAAATGTTTACTTCTGCTCAGAGAACTGGTTACTTCCTGGATGAAATGTTGGTGGATAACTAATGAAAAGTTCTACTTCTACTATGGAACTGCTTAATGCTCACTCTGGCTGGGAGTGATTCTCAAGATGGCTTATCCTGCACAAGGGAATGTTTATTCTTAATGAACTATTTTTCCCATTTAGTGCCATATTTACGGGAAGCCTTCAGTTATTTATTTACATGTTCACTGCTGTGAAACGCCCACTCT
This sequence comes from Lissotriton helveticus, assembly GCF_964261635.1. NCBI lineage: Eukaryota > Metazoa > Chordata > Amphibia > Caudata > Salamandridae > Lissotriton > Lissotriton helveticus. The sequence goes on from NC_136062.1 coordinate 462,945,900, forward strand.
TGCTTGGTGAGAAGTCGGTAAAAATGCCTGCAGAACCAATGAGATGCAATGTCATTTGGTTGCCTTCTAAATGTATTTCTTACAGGTGCTGACAAGAAGCAAGGCTGAGGTCAGGCCTGTGGTTATTTATTACTTAATATTTAAATATTTACTCCACTAAGTATTTATTGCCAAGTGTTGAAATACATGTATTTGAAAGGAAAGCTAAAAAGTAATTGATACTGTAATTTTTGATTCCCCTGACTCTGCTCTATATAAAAGTTATCTAATTTTTATACAAACTAACTGGAGTGGCGTCACTCATTGCGTGCCCAATTTTCCGTCTCAGTGGATGCGTGTGCTGTGTGGTCACTTTACACATAAGCTTTCGGATGCCTACCCTCTCGTGCCATGCTACCCTCGGGGAACTGGTGACCCCAGTTCCAACACACACCAACAATAATAGTAAAGCCAACAGTCAAATGTACCTACCCGATACCAAGGGTTTGGGGGTGGGGGGCCAGCGCTGCCTCGACCTGGCTCGAACGGGCTCAGACGAGCCCGCCCTTGGCCCGGGCTTCGCCCGGCGCCCGCGCGCGCGCGTCCCGCGAAGCGGGAGCGGCAAGGAGCTAAGTAGGCATCCTCTCAGGCAAAGCAGTCACAGGTGGGATCAGCGCACAGGGCCCCTGGTACTTGCAGTCCCTCCAGCAAGCTTCTTCCTCCAAAACGGACGCAGCGCGTCCCGCGAAGCGGGAGCGGCAAGGAGCTAAGTAGGCATCCTCACAGGCAAAGCAGTCACAGGTGCGATCAGCGCACAGGGCACCTGGTTCTTGCAGTCCCTCCAGCAAGCTTCTTCTTCCATAACGGACGCAGCGGCTCCCGCGAAGCGGGAGCGGCAATGAGCTAAGTAGGCGTCCTCTCAGGCAAAGCAGTCACAGGTGGGATCAGCGCACAGGGCCCCTGGTACTTGCAGTCCCTCCAGCAAGCTTCTTCCTCCAAAACGGACGCAGCGCGTCCCGCGAAGCGGGAGCGGCAAGGAGCTAAGTAGGCATCCTCACAGGCAAAGCAGTCACAGGTGCGATCAGCGCACAGGGCACCTGGTTCTTGCAGTCCCTCCTGCAAGCTTCTTCTTCCATAACGGACGCAGCGGCTCCCGCGAAGCGGGAGCGGCAAGGAGCTAAGTAGGCGTCCTCACAGGCAAAGCAGTCACAGGTGTGATCAGCGCACAGGGCCCCTGGTACTTGCAGTCCCTCCAGCAAGCTTCTTCCTCCAAAACGGATGCAGCGTTTGGCAAGGAGCTAAGTAGGCGTCCTCACAGGCAAATCAGTCACAGGTGCGATCAGCAAGCTTCTTCCTCCAAAACGGATTCAGCGGCTCCCCTTCTTGGGTTACTTAAGGGATCCCCTGTTGGTGGGACCCTAGATTTGACTGGAACACGGATGCCACTTTTAAAACTCATCTTCAGTATCCTCCACAAGACGCTTCTGCTCCTGGACACTGGACTCCGCTTTTAGACTGTGCTGGCTTAAAGACAAGACTGTTCCTGGTACTTAGTCTCCTACTGCAGCTTCATCTCCAAGCTTTGCACCCATCCTGCAACACCAGTGGCTATGCATTCTCCAGAGTCACAAGGACTCAGTGTGCATTAAGGACAGTTGGTAGGAATCTCCCTTGGAGTGAAGGTGTCACTCCCCTACAGCCACAGGCATCTCAACGTTGATGACCAGTCTGTGGATCCTGCTGCCCTGTGGACTCTTCAAGGCTCTACATAACAGATGTTGGTTTGGTAGTTCTCCCAAGGCCTGCCCTGTCTCCTATGCAATTTCTAAGACTACAATCCCTCTTTGAGCTGCTAGAACCGGACCAAGACTTGTTGACTCTCCAGTCCATAGATCTTTGAGCTCCAAAAAGCCCCTGCCTCAAGCATCACCATGCTGAAAAAGCGATGTCCTCACTGCATCTCCTGCAACGTGGGTATCCATCTTTGTTGTGCTGCTGAGGCCTCCCTGTGACTCCCCATGCCTGATGGCAGAGGGTCCCCCCAGGGACTACCATCGATTCCTACTGGTTCTCCTGGTAGCTGAGGGCTGGCCCTAACTTGCCTGTGCTTGGTGAGTTCCCTGGACCTTGCTGGTCCTCCTTTCTGTAACTCTTCCTGCAATGCGTCTACTGCTTTTCCAAGGTTTGTAATTGGTCCTGCCGGCAACTGACGCTCCTGCAATTCTTTGACTATCGTGGCACTGCTCGTGAATGGCTCCTACATCGTCACCTGGTCACCACAGCTACAACTCCTCTACTTCCATCCTACCGTGAAGTACCCCCAAGAAGGGTGGGCATTTTGCTCCTGCGCCTTCTGGTCGACTCCGAGTAGTTTGAATTCTGTATCCTTTTTCCTCAAGTGCTTCTCATCCGTATTACCCACCTAAGTTCCTCTGACCTGGTCTACAGATCGCAGTAGCAGCTGGACTCCCAAATATCCCCATTGACTTCAACTCCACTTCCACCTATGCACCCAAGATCCCTAGTGTAGGTATCCTGCTTCTCTAGGTATCCACAAGTGGGGATGCTCACCAACCACCCTGGTTTCCTCTGGGTCCCCTTGGAAGGGTTCTGAATCTTGAAAATCATAACCGCGACTTCCCCTTGTTATTCTATGGACACTGAGTCGGGGTAGCACCTCTGCAACCTGACATCTACGTATTCCTAGTTACTTATCTTTGGTGGTTCCGTGCTCCCGGCCTACAGATTCTTGGGTGGTAGTCTTGGTTAGGTACCCCTTTCGCATTCCACTTACTTAGTATATGGTTTATGTTAGAAATTGGGCTCTCTAGTTGGCAAGGGTTTGCACCTTTGTCCAAATAGAGACCCCTCTTCCTAGTCAGGATAAGGGAGTTACACTCCTAAAATAATCCCTGCTCACCCCCTCGGTAGCTTGGCACGAGCAGTCAGGCTTATCTCAGAGGCAGTGTGTAAAGCATTTGCACATAACCAACAGTAAAACAGCGTAAGCACTTAAAAAGGACACCACACCAGTTTAGAAAAATATCTAATATTTTTATATACTTAAGACAAGACCAAAAACGATAAAAATCCACAATAAAGTACTTAAAAATCTTCAGTTATCAAAATATGCTTGCAAAATAGTTCCTTGATGTCGATAGCTCCATCCGGGGCTATCACGGCATCGTGAACAAACAAATCCAAACAGTTCTGGCTGACCGCGGCGTCGCAGGCCAACTACGGTGTTGGGGAGACCCGCAAACAGTACCTTTTAGAAATGCAGGGCATCAGCGACATCTCTTTGAGCTTCCGAAAGCACAGCGTCCGCAGGCATCGGTTCCGGAGGTCGGTGCAGGAGTCGTCGGGGCCCTCGTAGTCACACGCTTTACAGATCAAACTCCTCTTTGTTGAAGTCAGGAGCGCTGGCGTCGGCAGGCGTCGGGTGCTGCGGTCCGAAGTGCAGTGGTGCGGTGTGTGGTGCCCCCAGGTCACAGTGCGAGCAGCGGCTCGGTGGCGGCATCCGATGCATCGTCGGTGAGACCAGGGTCACAGCGCGAAAGGGGTACACTGCTCGTCACGGTGCTGGCAGGTCGGGGTGTAAGCAGCGTCGTCGTTGTTGCTGAAGCGCTGTCGTTGCCTGATGATCTGGAGTCGATGGTACCGGCATCAGTAGGCGCAAGGCTGGGTTGCGGTATGAGGCTGGGGCATAGTGTAACTTTACGAGCGGTGCCCCTGAACCACGGTGCAAGTAATTGCGCCGATTTCGCTCTGGAGCATCGTCGTCGGGTATACCAGGGCGTAGTCATGTAGCAAGGCAGTACGGAGTGCGGTGCCCACAGGTCATGGTGCGATCTTCAGCTCGGTGGAGGCGTCATCAGTGAGACCAGGGTTGCCGTGCGGCGTTGCCGCGGTGCCCTCTACGGTGCCGTCAGGACATGGAGTCGGCAGCGGCATTGTGGATGGTGTTGTGTTGCTTTTTCTTCTGTTGTAGCACAATCAATCAATCAATCATCCCCAGTCCCCAGTGCTGAGCGCAGAAGAACTTGAAGTCTTTGCTCTTCCTGAGACTTGAACAGGGGGGAAACTCTACCTCAAGCATTGGAGAAACTCACAAAAGTAGATCGCAGAAAGTTCAGTCCAGTCCTTTCACTGCCCAAGACAGAAGCAGTCACTGCAGGCCAACACAGCAAAGCACACAGCATAGTGGTAGTTCCTCCTCACAATCAAATCAATCAGAGTACTTGTAAAGCGCGCTACTTACCCTTGAGGGTCTCACAGCTTCTCCAGCTCTTCTTCTTGGCAGTCTTCTTAGTCGAAAAGAGTTCTAAAGTTCTGGGGTTTTGGCCCCAATATTTATACCACCAAACAATTTGTTCTCTGAGGGCAGAGAGGGTTTGTACCTAGCCCAAACCAGTTCTGTCCTCCCTGGTGCAGCTTCCTAGCAGGAGGTGGAGACAGCATTGTTGAAAGTAGACCTGGCCCAGGTAGCGGAAAGGAAAACTCTTCCCCCTACTTCCTATTCTATGAAGGCTCAGGCAAGTGAAAGGAAATCTCCTCCGCCACTCTCTATTCAATGCAGGGACCATTCAGCCCCAGCCCTGACACATCAGACTGCTGGAGCCAAGGCCCTCTCCAGCCCCCTGTCACCCACAAACCAGACATGGAATACACTAGCAGAGGCATACTGGATGGTTGGGCAAGAAAATACCTACTTTCTAAAAGTGGTATTTTCAAACACAGAATGTAAAAATCACCCTCACCAAAAGATGTATTTTAACATTCTGAGTTCAGGCATACTTAACTCGTTTTTCCTCCTTGTTTCCTGGGTCAGTTAGGATTATAAGATGTTATATTCAAACTGCCCATTCTGGCCTGTGGAAACAGGTAGCCTTGCAATAGTGAAAAACTAAATTGGCTGTAATTCACTATCAGGACATGCCACACACACTCGGGCATGTCCTACCTTTCACATACAATGCACCCTACCCACAGGGGTACCTTGGGCCTACCTTAGGGGTGACTAACATGTAGAAAAGGGAAGGTTTAGGGACTGGTGGGTGCACTTGCCAAGTCGACATGGGAGTCCCAGACTGCACACAGCCTCTGCAATGGCCGGCCGGAGTTACACTTACAGGCTGTTTGTGTTGGTAGCACAATCCAGTGCTGCAGCCCACTAACCGCATTTGATTTACAGGCCCTGACACACTCAGTGCATGTTACTAAGGACTGACACATAAATCAAACAGAAGACTTACAATTGATGGACGGAATGCAGAACAAATCAAAACATTCACCCCCCAGTCACCAGATCTGGGTTAAATCCATCATTCTTTTGCTCACCATGCTACCCTAGTTTAGACCTGGCCATATACAAATCAGTCTTGACCCTGTGCCTCTTGGGAACAGTACAGCCCGAACTTCCAAGCCAGGTCCTCTTTGGACCGGAAACAAGCATCATAGGACCAATTTTGGGGTTTCACATCTCTTCAGCCATGATAGCTTGATACCAGTGGCACAGTGAGCCCAGGTCCCACGTCTGGGCATACCTGGTGCACTTAGGGCGAGAAAGCAAAAGACACACAATTGATGGACAGAATGCAGAACAAATCAAAACATTCACCCCCAGTCAAGAGATCTGGGTGAAATCCATAATTCTTTTGCTCACCTGGCCATATGCAAATCAGTCTTGACCATGGATTTAGGCCCAGATCTCTGTACTGGGGTGAATGTATGACAATGTTCTGCATTCTGTCCATCAATTGTTGTTTTTGCATTTGTCACCCGAGTGGGATGGGTATGCCCAGACGTGGGCCTTGTGCTCTACATGCCACTGGAGTCAAGCTATCCTGGGTGATGAGGGCTGAAAGTCCGAAACCGGTCCTAGGATGCTTGTTTCCAGTCCGGGGAAGACCTGGCCTGGCAGTTCGGGCTGGACTGTTCCCATTGGGTGTAGGGTCAAGACTGTTTTGCATATGGCTGGAACCAAACTGGAATGGCATGGTGAGCAAACAAACAATGGATTTAGGCCCAGATATCTGTACTGGGGTAAATGTCCGACAATGTTCTGCATTCTGTCCATCAATTGTTCTTTTTGCATTTGTCACCCCTGGTGGGACGGGTATGATTAGACCTGGACCCCGTGCCCTTCATGCCACTGGAGTCAAGCTATCCTGGCTGAAGAGGGCTGAAAGCCCGAAACCGGTCCTAGTGTGGTAAATAAATAATTAAATACCGGTTCTATTTTTGACTGGATACAATATAAACAGATAGCTCAATAAATAAGAGTCAAGATTCGAGGTAGCTGGAGTTTTGCAGGTTTTAATAAAGCATAAAGGACAGGAACAGGACAACCTGCACGGGAATAGGATGGCAGCTGCCGGGGGCAGGATCTGGAATGGCTAGAGCAACTTTAATAACAGTGCATAACATATATATACTAAAACAATTGCATTATAGTCAATACAGTAGGCGTAGCAGTGGGCGGGGTTCGTAGCAGTCGCGAAAGATAAGGCAGAAAGTAGGTGTAACAAGAGGCGTGTACAGGGCGTATACATAGACATGTGATGTAAACGTAACAGAATGTGTCACAAATGGGGCGGAAACATGGAGGGGGCTACCTGAGGAGCTGGGACCTCTGACCTAGTGGTGCGCGCAAACTGGCAATGACGTGTTACCAGGAGGAACTGGGGGCTATGACTTCTGCACTAGAAGAGGAGACTAAAGTCTGCGGGGTCAGAGCGACATGTACCTAAAACCTATCTGGTATCTGGTGTTTAGAGAACATGTTGATAGAATCCAAAAGTTATCAGGGCAAAGGCTAACAGACTCTAAGACTGGTGCATGCATTATTCTACATGTAGTGCGTATTGAGGAATATTAAATGACCATTAATACAGTATTTCTCTTACATGGAGACATAAAGGCTAGACCATGACGGAAACTATTGATGCGATTCAGTAGCTTAGGAATGCAGAGAAGGAGGGCTGGACTGATAACTAGAAGCATAACATACTCTTTGGCAGACTGGGAGGCAGAGCCAGGCCGAGCCGGGCACTGTGAGGCAGGAAGTAAGTGAAGGGTCAGGGATACAGGTGGGGGCTGTATCGCTCCTCGGAGAGGGTTCAGGAGACAGGAGCTGAATCTGGTGTCCGGGCCCTTTTGAGGCCTAGAAACGGGGACAATTCAATGAATTAACGTGCACACTGTGAAACGTGGCAACATTGGTTTACATAGGCCTAATACTCGTAGTTTTCATGATGACTGGAAACTGGCATACTAGAGTTGGACACAACTGGAATTGCGTCTTTAATTGATCATAAGGGAATACATATGCATATCGATCATGCACATTTAACATAGGATGGTGAACACGTAGGGACACAGAACATGGCAAAATTTACTTTTCCACATTCCCTCCTTGTCACTACGTTTCCATCAGGAAACATCAATATTCATGATACCATCTATCATTTCATATAGCATCATTTGCTCGTCTCGAATTGGCTTGGAACGGGACTTAGGACTAGGAATACAAGAGGTAGCGCAAATGCCGCAAATCGCAGGGCCACATTGTATACAGAGGCAGCAACTGAATATAATCATTACTGCTATACCTAGGAAGGACAATACTTTCCATCCCCAGGCAGATATAATACTCCAGAGCCAACCGGACCATGTCCAGGTGCCTGGATTCTGGTGTAACTGATGGGCAATTTTATGAAGTCTGGTTATAGCTGAATAAACAGACGGCGCGTTATTAGGAATGAAAATGCAGCAACTAGATCCGATGACTCTACATGCTCCTCCTCTATCGGCCAGTATGACGTCAAGAACGAGACGATTTTGGAGCACAACAAATCTCATAGCAGATTGCTCTTCGGTTAAGTTACCTAGAGCAGAAGTAGTCTCATTCACTACTGCTTCAAGGGTTCTGGTTAACCTACGAATTAACTTACTATTCTGGATAGGTCCTATAAAGAAGAAGAAACCTCTATTGAAGTCTGTATACTGTTCTAGAGCAGTTTCAGTTTGATCGACAATTGGGGACTCGATCTCCCTTCTATGTCTGATGTGTACTAGATGTGTATTTCTATGATAATCAGATGGGGCTAGGAAAACTGGTGGCAGTAGGAAGGCAATATAACAGGTTCCATCCCAATCAAGGGGCAGACGAACATATGCGGTCTGACCACAAACAAAATAAGAATGACGTGAGGCCTTGAAAATAGATTTCCCACTGTCACTATACTTGACAATAGTAGTACAATCACTATGTCCTACATGTGCGGAACCATTCTTTCTGACACATAATTCGCCTTTGACTGGCAGTACTGAAATAGCAGGTAAATCTGGAGTAGTATCGGACTGAACATTCAGGACCATGAAATTCGAAGAATAATTACCTAAATCATACACTTCATTTTCTAGATCTAACCCTGTTCTATGGGTGAGACCTTGCTTGTCTGGAAAACATGTTCTGTTCAGAAGGGACATATCATTTGAAGATGACGTTAACATGGACCATGCTCCACACGAACCATTATGTGAAAACGGATAAGGAAAGAGTGGCAGAACTCCCTTAGGTGTCTGGAAAGGGGGGAGTCGACCACACACCCAACAATTAGTGGCATTGCTGGTTTTGGTGTGAATAGTGTAACATTCTGATGAATGTATTATTACGCATAGCAAGACGATAGGATAGCTCGTGAGGAGGCAGATCACTAAATGTGTGCTCTACTGTAGCATTAGAAATCTTATTTACATGAGAAATTGGAAAACATAAATGCAACGCATAACTTGTGCAGGTAACCATCAAACTTAGAAACAATAAGAAACTTAGAAAAACGATACATCTGATAGAGTTTTGACTAACTCTCTCACTATGGGGGTCTATCTCATACATGACAGAAACCTGTCTAACCGTTTCACCCGAGGGGGACTTAGACAATTAAACTGGCTGACTTATTTTACTAGACCGGAGTTTCTTTTTATACTCCTGCTGCGGAGTTTCCTCTAACAGAGGAACTTTCAATTCGGGATTGAGATTAATGTCTGATTTAGAGTCTGGTTTCAGGCAGTCTTTAGAATTGGAACAGTCTTTGGAATTGTCATTAAAAGTCTTTTTCCGGACTCCATGAAATTTCTTGATATGCGACAGATGGATCCATCCCTTGCGGCCTTCCAACTTCACGGCCGTGCGGGTGGTCAGAAGGACTAGTTTCGGCTCCTTCCAGCGAGGCTCCAGCGGACTTGAACGATCAAAATTGCGGACCAATACGAGGTTTCCTGGAATGATTTCATGCGGTTTCACCTCGGTATTGTCTGGAAATGCGGCGGCAACCTGTGAACGACAAGAGTGTAGGGCAGACATCAAGGAAGCTAGGTAATCTGTCAGCATATTACTGGAAACATCTGTAATACTTCGGGGTCTAGGTGTACCCCACATATTTGGGGGACGGCCGAATACGACCTCGTACGGGGACAGACCTGATCTGGAATGTGCAACCATGCGCATATAAAATAGGGCGACTGGCAGAGCTACTAGCCAGTCTACACCTTTCTCTTTACATACTTTGGCAATACGGATTTTCAGAGTCTGGTTATGTCTCTCTACGAGACCGGCTGCTTCAGGATGGCGCACACAATGGAACTTCCACTGGTACCCTAACAGAAGGGACACATGCTTCATTAGTTCAGATGAGAATGGCTGGCCGTTGTCTGAATACACGACCCTAGGGAGTCCAAAACGAGGAAAGAATTCACGAACCAACTGCTTGGCAGTGGTCGCGGCTGTGTAATCTGGGACTGGATATGCTTCTGTCCACCTGGACAAAGCGCATACAACTACGAGGACATACTTGAAACCTCGACATCGCTCCATCTGAATGTAATCCATCTGGAGGACTTCAAAAGGGTGGTCAGGAGGTTGGAATCCCCCTTGTTCCACCGGGACACTTTTACCTGGATTGAACTGGCAACATATCATACAGGTACGGACTTTCTGCTTGGCTGCAGCTCGTAAGTGCTTGTTGAACCAAATGTTCTGGATACTGTCTAACATAGCTTTTTCTCCTAAATGTGCAGGACTATGTGCGGTATTAATAATGACTTGAACCATAGAGTCGGGGAGAAACCATGTGGCTTTTCCCTTCGTCAACCATCCCTGATCTGTCTGGACCCCTCCTTGTTCGGACCATTTCTTGATTTCGTCGAGAGTAGCATGTAACTGTATGTCTATGACATCTTGAGTAGGGTCCTTAACTGTCATACAAGTAGTCTGTTCTGGAGTGTGTGTCAGTGTCATGTTAACTTGAATGTCTGGAGTCTGAGCTGTGAGCTTGGCTGTTCGATCGGCTAGATCGTTACCTTGGGAAATGATATCAGTGACTTTCGTATGTGCTTTGCACTTCATGATAGCAATAGCTGTCGGTAAATGTATTGCATCTAACAGAGCTTGAATGAGGAGACCATGCTGAATCTTGGTTCCATGAGAAGTCATAAAACCTCTTTCTTGCCAGAGCACTCCAAAGTCGTGTACGACTCCGAATGCATAACGTGAATCTGTATATATGTTTACTTTCAGGTTCTTGGCACGCATGCAGGCTTGGGTCAGAGCGACTAGCTCTGCTGCTTGAGCAGACAGGGTGTCAATACGGTGTGTCTCTATAACTTCAGTGTCAGTAGTCACTGCATACGCGGCTACTAGTTCTCCTGTACTTGTTCTCATACATGAACCGTCCACATAAAGTGTCAGGTCGGGATTAGGTAATGGAATGTCTGTCAGGTCTTGTCTTGGCTTTGTCATAGTGTTAACTACTTCCACACTGTCATGTGTGGCAGGATTTGAAGTAACTGACGGTAACAGTGTAGCAGGGTTCAGAACGTTGCAGCGTCTGATATCTATGTGTGGCTGGAATAGTGTTAATTCATAACCTGTTAAACGTGCAATTGTCAAGTGCTGAGTCTGAGTTCGGTTTAAAAGAACTTCCACGGAGTGTGGAACTTGTACTGTCAGGGAGTGTCCTAACACTATGGAATCACTTTGTCTGATAGCTAGTGCTGTGGCTGCAACTGACTTGAGGCACGCAGGTAAAGCCTGGGCTACTGGATCTAAGGTGCTCGAAAAATAAGCACAGGGCTTGTATTGTCCTGCTTGATCTTGTGTGAGAACAGATAATGCAGTACCATTACGTTCTGTAACAAAAAGTATAAAAGGCTTACTGTAGTTCGGTGTAGCTAGAACAGGAGCTTGGCATAAAGCTTTCTTTAATTCATTAAAAACAAGTGTATGTTCCTGGGTCCAAGGGAGGACAGTCGATACGGCTGCCTCCTGTGTCGTTAACTGTATCAGTGGCTTAGCTAGAAATGCATACTGAGAAATCCATTGTCTGCAATAAGAAGTGAGGCCAATAAAAGCACGTACCTCCTTCTGTGTCTTGGGCTGTGGGAGACTCGCTATTAACTGGATACGGTCAGGTGTCAACTGCCTACCCCTCTTGGACAGTAAGTGTCCTAAGTCGACCACTTGCTGGACACAGAATTGAAGCTTCGAAGGGGACACCTTGTGCCCCATCTCGGCTAGAAAATACAGAACTGTAAGTGACGCACGTTCGCAGTCACGTTCAGAACGGGCTGTGATCAGCAGATCATCGACATACTGGAGCAGGGCAGTGTCAGTTGGCATGTGAATATTGTCTAGTTGTCTCTTGAGTGCTTGACTGTAAATGCTAGGACTTTCTGTGAAACCTTGAGGAGCTCGTGTGAATTTATAGCTCCTTCCATTTAAACAGAATCCGAAAAGGTACTGGCTGTCTGGATGAATGGGGACACTGAAAAACGCGTTCTTGAGGTCGATGACAGTAAAAAATGTAGCTTCAGAATCAATGGCTGTCAATAGGGAAGAAATATCTGGAACAACTGGGTACTGGGGAATGATACATTTATTAAGTTCTCGAAGGTCAATCACTAATCGATATACTGGAGGTGCATTTGGATCAGTACGTTTCATGACTGGAATGATAGGACAATTACATACATTGGAGTCAGTTTCTACAACCACTCCTTGAACAATAAGCTCGTCAATAATTTTGGATAAGGCTGCTACAGCCTCAGGTGGCAATTTGTACTGTCGGATTCGTGGTAACACTACACCTTGTTTCAGAGTCACACGATGGGGTGTGATGTGCATACATCCTACATCAGTTGGACCTTGCGCCCATAGATGCTGCGGGACATTCAGTAATCTTGGATCAAAATCACGTAATACATAGTGACCTTTAAAGTCACGCAAAAACAAACGTATTCCTTCTGGGGAGCAGCAAATAACTGCACCTAATTCTTTCAATGTTTTAATGCCTAACAAATTTTCTGGACATGACTTTGTAAGTAACAAATCTGTAGTTCGGGACAATGGACCTACTTCTAGAGAAACTGGTTTCGAAATTTCATTAACTATTGGCTTTCCTGAAAATCCAAGGGAAACATTTCTAGAGCCTGAGAGCGGAGCCCCTGGAACCTCGTCATGACTGATGGTAGTCCTACTTGCCCCTGTATCAATCAGAAACTTTCTGTCTTTCCCTAATACTTGACTGTGAACATAGGGACCCTCTTGATCTACAGGTATCTCGATGAGAGGCAAGCCTACGTCCCTCTCTAGGCTGTTTCATGAATACTGCTGGTATTCTGGATACTCGGACTGTGCATACTGGTACATTTGCTGTGTAACATGCTGTGTTGCAGCTATAGGCTGCGGTGCTGTAACTGTCTGTTGTGCATTCTGTGGTAACTGGGAAGTCTGTGAGACTTGTTCTTGTCTAGGCGGGCGTGGTCTTTCTTTAGTCTTACCGGTAGCTATGTTGTGTTTCAGAACTGCACACTCATTTATAAAATGACCTGGCTGTTTACAATAATTGCAGGTCCCTTTAACAGGAACTGCAGGATGACTGGCTTGATTCGGACGCCTCTTCTGACTGTCTTGAGGAACGGATTGTGCAACTAATACTTTCATTTTCGTGTCTTTCATACGTTTCCTTTCGTGTTCTTGCTCTTCTCTGATTCTATTCTGGTGATACTGGAGCATCTGAAGCATTTGGGACGGGGTATTAGCTTGCCAGGTACTTTCGACTTTCAAAACTCGATTTTTAACTTGTGGACTTGAATTCTCGACTAGTTTAGTAAAAAAAAGATGAGGGTATGACTCGCTACTCGTCTTCAAACCACTGTTAATAATAAAACATTTTTCGAATCTAGAATAAAAATCACTAGTGTCTTCGTCTGGTTTCTGTTTACAGGCTGAGATTGCATCCCAGTCTTCCTTTTTCGTGGCTAGTAATCTTGGCAAAACTTGTATCAATAACTCAGGTAATTCTTTACATTTATCTCCTAGACCGGTACCTGGTACACGTGTTTTGTCTTCAGCTTCTAAAGCCGTCCAATCTATCTTTTTCTCTCCCACCTCCCATTCTTTTTCCTTGAGCTTTTCATATATGCCCGCAGGCAACAGGACCTTTAACATTTTAATGATATCAGGATACGTGTATTCTCCCATACGGAGCATGTCTTTTAATTCACGGTGGAACCCTGCTGGATCTTTATCATGACAGGGAATTAACTTTTTCATCTCTAAGAGTTCCATCTTGGTAATCGGGGTGTAAACAAATACTCGTTCTAGATCACCACCCGCTGTCCTAACTGGGTGCACTTCTCGTAACGGATGCTGTCTGTCTATGTAGAATGGTTTACTTTCGGGGGGTGAGACATGAACAAAATGCGGATTCAGGAACGTTCGGTATTTGTGGCGCTGTTCTAGAATGATACTAATTAAATCGGTACCTAGACCTTTCCATCTATATTGGAGTAATTCGTTCAGAACATCATGTAACGGACCTGGATCAGAATGTTGACCCTCATACAATGTGATGAGGTGCTGGATCATATACATACCCACCAGTCGCTGCTCGGCTGGGGGCAGCTTCAGAAACATTTGTGCCACTATTTCGTCTGGAAACGTGGTAGAATCAGTAGTCCATCGGACCGCTGATCGGGCTAGTTCTTGTTCATGCATAGTACTAAGTTCACTATAACCTATTCGTGATTTCAGGATTTTATCTGTAGCCTGGAATACTTGTTCTAGAGAACACTGTTCTGGTACTGGAGAAGGAACAGTTTTCTTGTAGTCTAGACGTGAATGTCGGTCGGAAAGTCTAGTTCTACCTACATACGCTATTCTGGTGGGATTCTCGTCGTCTACCTCTTCAGTAGAAGAGTCATTTTCTTTCTCGGTTGCTTGTGTTGCTTCTCGTTTCTCGTGTAACTTTATTATTTCTTTACGGATTTTCTTGTACATACTCTCTATACTAGCTAGTGTCTTGTGTTTTCCCTCGGCTATATGGTCACTCCACCTGGTCAGAACTTTCATTTCTTCTGAATCTTTTCCTGGATAATCTTGTTCCCTTATTAAACAATTAATTAAAAACTTTAAAATCATGAGCTGAATCTCGACTTTTCTTTGGACCATGGTGTCGCCAATACTTTCTGGATCTCTTCCTGTACGGATGAAATGATATATTCTGTCTAGATAACTTTTCATATTCGGCAGGGTGTCCAAATACTCGGTTACCCTTCTTACACGCAATGAATACAAGACCATGTCATCATCGCCTGGGACTGGATCATAACGGCATTCGGTAAGTGCTCGCTTGATATCTGCAACTGACTGAAATTTGGGTGTACGCTGTAACGCTAGCTCATGTAGCGTCGTACGTCTGTGTTGAGGCGGGGTACGAGGAGAACCTCCCCCCGCGGCTCCTAAACTGGAATCTTCGGTGGGTACTGTACGGGCTGGGAGAGTGACTGATGTAGCGGGTACATGTACTGTATGCTGGACCGGGGGTACCGTAACAGGTGCTGCAACGGGTGCCCCGGTGGCTGGAGGAACAGGAATTACATTATTTACAGGAGCAGGCGGAACAGGATTTGCATACTCTGGGACTGTGTCGTCCAAGTAGGACGAGAGAAAAATATCAGCTGCGGTCGGTTTGTGACGTAGCTTAATCGGAACTAATGGCGGAAAATTACTGGATGCCTCTGGGGTTGCTTTTGGCAAGCCCTCGGCAAGAAGAGGGTACATACCCTTAATAAGGGCATTCCTCTGTCTGTCTGACTGTTCGGCTTTAACTCGTTCACCTATTTCGATTAATTCCCTTTCTTGGGCTCTTTCTGAGGATTCTCGACTTAATTCTGCTTTTCTGATTTCTTTTTCGGTTCTTTTATGAGATTCTTTGCGCCATAACTCGATGGCATCTTTCTGTGACTGTCTGGCTTTCTTTTTCCATAATGCTTCTTCTACTCGCATGATGCACTCGGCATCCCATGTGCCTGATACAGGCCACCTATATTTCTCTTCGAGATGTCTGGTATAATCAGACCATAAATCTAGATATATTATGGCACTTAAGCCATGCTTATGATACATAAAGTGACCTGGACTGTCCCTAGGCGGGACAGGGACTGCTTCCTCGTGCAGCCCTTTTCTGGTTTTTAACTGACGTAACTTAGAGAACAGAGGCATGATTTCAGACTGGAATCTGGACACAATACAATACACAATGAACACAATAATGACTTGAAAAAACAAATCATTCATACCACGACATTGAAAACACATGAAATAACATTTAAAATAACAAGTTCGGGCAGAATACTACCTGGAATACTGAGAACAGAAACACAAGAATTTCTCGAGAACAGAACTTACTAGAATTACTAGATGCACTGCTGAAACAGTACGAAACATACCGGTCTCATAAAGAGACACGTCAGGACCCGCATCCACCTACGTGGACACTTCGTGTTGGATTTGCGTACCCAAACCCACGGACCAGAGACAAATTAATTGACCCTGTCTAGATACTACCCCAGCAACGGTACTCACCGGGCAGCAAGAACGGAAGGCCTCGGACTGGACTGGACTGCTACAACGACGGACTACGAACTTCGGACTTCAGTTACGGGTGGGCCTCCGGATACCTCGGACCTTGGACTCTCGGCTTGGGCTCTGGTCGGGACTCGCCGCGTTCCTCCACCGCCTCGTCTGGATGCTGGACCGCAACCTCCGTCTCCTCCGTGGGCCTGAGGGATACTTGAAGCAGAAATATCTGCACGTGCACGGTATGGTTCCGTCACAGCTGCAGAGGGTCAGGGGGCTTGCGTGGCTTCTCCGGCGCGTGGGGAAAGGGCAAGTCCCTATTCGGGCGCCATTATGTGGTAAATAAATAATTAAATACCGGTTCTATTTTTGACTGGATACAATATAAACAGATAGCTCAATAAATAAGAGTCAAGATTCGAGGTAGCTGGAGTTTTGCAGGTTTTAATAAAGCATAAAGGACAGGAACAGGACAACCTGCACGGGAATAGGATGGCAGCTGCCGGGGGCAGGATCTGGAATGGCTAGAGCAACTTTAATAACAGTGCATAACATATATATACTAAAACAATTGCATTATAGTCAATACAGTAGGCGTAGCAGTGGGCGGGGTTCGTAGCAGTCGCGAAAGATAAGGCAGAAAGTAGGTGTAACAAGAGGCGTGTACAGGGCGTATACATAGACATGTGATGTAAACGTAACAGAATGTGTCACAAATGGGGCGGAAACATGGAGGGGGCTACCTGAGGAGCTGGGACCTCTGACCTAGTGGTGCGCGCAAACTGGCAATGACGTGTTACCAGGAGGAACTGGGGGCTATGACTTCTGCACTAGAAGAGGAGACTAAAGTCTGCGGGGTCAGAGCGACATGTACCTAAAACCTATCTGGTATCTGGTGTTTAGAGAACATGTTGATAGAATCCAAAAGTTATCAGGGCAAAGGCTAACAGACTCTAAGACTGGTGCATGCATTATTCTACATGTAGTGCGTATTGAGGAATATTAAATGACCATTAATACAGTATTTCTCTTACATGGAGACATAAAGGCTAGACCATGACGGAAACTATTGATGCGATTCAGTAGCTTAGGAATGCAGAGAAGGAGGGCTGGACTGATAACTAGAAGCATAACATACTCTTTGGCAGACTGGGAGGCAGAGCCAGGCCGAGCCGGGCACTGTGAGGCAGGAAGTAAGTGAAGGGTCAGGGATACAGGTGGGGGCTGTATCGCTCCTCGGAGAGGGTTCAGGAGACAGGAGCTGAATCTGGTGTCCGGGCCCTTTTGAGGCCTAGAAACGGGGACAATTCAATGAATTAACTTGCACACTGTGAAACGTGGCAACATTGGTTTACATAGGCCTAATACTCGTAGTTTTCATGATGACTGGAAACTGGCATACTAGAGTTGGACACAACTGGAATTGCGTCTTTAATTGATCATAAGGGAATACATATGCATATCGATCATGCACATTTAACATAGGATGGTGAACACGTAGGGACACAGAACATGGCAAAATTTACTTTTCCACATTAGGACGCTTGTTTCAAGTCCAGGGAGGACCTGGCCTGGCAGTTCAGGCTGGGCTGTTCCCATTGGGTGCAGGGTAAAGACTGATTTGCATATGGCTGGGTCCAAACTGGAATGGCATGGTGAGCAACAAAAACATTGATTTAGGACCAGATCACTGTACTATGGTGCATGTATGACAATGTTCTGCATTATGTCCATCAATTGTTGTTTTTGCATTTGTCACCCCGAGTGAGATGGGTTTGCCCAGACGTGGGTCCCATGCTCTCCATGCCACTGGAGTCAAGCTATCCTGGCTGATGAGGGCTGAAAGCCCGAAACCTGTCCTAGGATACTTGTTTCCAGTCCAGGGAGGACCTGGCCTGGCAGTTCGGACTGGACTGTTCCCATTGGTCACAGGGTCAAGACTGATTTGCATATGGCTGGGTCCAAACTGGAATGGCATGGTGAGCAAAAAACGATGGATTTAGGCCCAGATCTCTGTACTGGGGTGAATGTATGACAATGTTCTACATTCTGTCCATCAATTGTTGTTTTTTTCATTTGTCACGCCGAGTGGGACGGGTATGCCCAGACGTGGGTCCCGTGCTCTCCATGCTACTGGAGTCAAGCTATCCTGGCTGATGAAGGCTGAAACCCCGAAACCGGTCCTAGTATGCTTGTTTCCAGTCCAGGGAGGACCTGGCCTGGCAGTTCGGGCTAGACTGTTCCCATTGGGTACAGGGTCAATACTGATTTGCATATGGCTGTGAACAAACTGGAATGGCACAGTGAGCAAAAAAATGATGGATTTAGGCCCAGATCTCTGTGCTGGTGTGAATGTATGACAATGTTCTGCATTCTGTCCATCAATTGTTGTTTTTGCATTTGTTACCCTGAGTGGGACTGGTATGCCCAGACGTGGGTCCCGTGCTCTCCATGCTACTGGAGACAAGCTATCCTGGCTGATGAGGGCTGAAAGCCCGAAACCGGTCCTAGTATGCTTGTTTCCAGTCCAGGGAGTACCTGGCCTGGCAGTTCGGACTGGACTGTTCCCATTGGGCGGAGGGTCAAGACTGATTTGCAAATGGCTGGGTCCAAACTGGAATTGCATGGTGAGCAAAAAACGATGGATTTAGGCCCAGATCTCTGTACTGGGGTGAATGTATGACAATGTTCTGCATTCTGTCCATCAATTGTTTTTGCATTTGTCACCCCGAGTGGGACTGGTATGCCCAGACGTCGGTTCATTGCTCTCCATACCACTGGAGTCAAGCTATCCTGGCTGCTGAGGGCTAAAAGCCCGAAACCGGTCCTAGAATGCTTGTTATCAGTCAAGGGAGGACCTGGCCTGGGAGTTCAGGCTGGACTGTTCCCATTGGGCTCAGGGTCAAGACTGATTTGCATATGGCTGGGTCCAAACTGGAATGGCATGGTGAGCAAAAAATCAATGGATTTAGGCCCAGATCTCTGTACTGGGTGAATGTATGACAATGTTCTGCATTCTGTCCATCAATTGATATTTTTGCATTTGTCCTCCCGAGTGGGACAGGTATGCCCAGACGTGGCTCCCGTTCTCTCCATGCCACTGGATTCAAGCTATCCTGGCTGATGAGGGCTGAAAGCCCGAAACTGGTCCTAGGATGCTTGTTTCCAGTCCAGGGAGAACCTGGCCTGGTAGTTTGGACTGGCCTGTTCCCATTGTGCGCAGGGTCAAGACTGATTTGCATATGGCTGGGTCCAAACTGGAATGGCATGGTGAGCAAAAAACAATAGATTTAGGCCCAGATCTCTGTACTGGGGTGAATTTATGACAATGTTCTGCATTCTGTCCATCAATTGTTGTTTTTGCGTTTGTCACCCTGAGTGGGACGGGTATGCCCAGACGTGGGTCCCGTGCTCTCCATGCCACAGGAGTCAAGCTATCCTCGTGATGATGGCTGAAAGCCCGATACCGGTCGTAGGATGCTTATTTCCAGTCCAGGGAGGACCTGGCCAGGCAGTTCCGGCTGGACTGTTCCCATTGGGCGCAGGGTCAAGACTGATTTGCATTTGGCTGGGTCCAAACTGGAATGGCATAATGAGCAAAAAAATGATGGATTTAGGCCCAGATCTCTGTACTGGGGTGAATATTTGACAATGTTCTGCATTCTGTCCATCAATTGTTAATTTTACATAAATCAAACAGGCAAATCATGGAAACACCAATCCATAACACATTTTACCACAGGAGCACTTGCACTTTACCACTGGTCAGCAGTGAGAAAAGTGCGCCGAAACACTATGCCATCTAAAACAGAGTCAAAACCGGGAGGTCAGAAAGCAAAAATCTTAGGGTAAACATGCCAAAAGATGCCAAGTCTAACAGTTTAGCCCCACCATAGGGGCCTATGTGTTTTTATGTGTTTACTTACCTCTTGTACTGATATTGTTTTTGTGTATGCATATCTCCGGGGTGGAAATATACTAAACTTGTTTAGTGTTGGTTTGTTATAAATGCTGCAGTATTTTTCTAACATTGGTGTGGTTCATTCCTGTGTGATTCTCACTGACTGACTTGTGTGGTAAATACACCCTTGAGAGCATTGGTTATCAGGGCTCTTTTACACTATCACTAAGGGTTGCCTGGACTCTGTGCAGGGTTTATCACCAATAAATGTCTACCATATACAGGAACGTGTTTCGGCTGCTCTCACAGCCTTTGCCAACCTTAATTGCACCACTTTCTTTCACGTTTATCATATCGCCTCTCTCCCGCACCACCAATGATCAGGATGCACGCCAACAAATCCACAAACCAAGGGTATAAATAAATATATATATATAAACATATTACCTACTGGCGGTCGCCAGTAGGTATATATAGTTAGGATTTTTTCTCTATGGGATTTTTGAAAATTCTATGTCTAATAACTTTGGCGTTTGTGGACGGAATTGGCTGAAATTTTCTGGAAAATGGAACATTTTGTTTCTGAGCAGCCCCTGGAAATTTGGGGGGGGTTCGTCAAGGGGGGTTCTGAGAAAAAAGGTGGGTCCCAAAACGTGTTTTTAACATTGAGTTTTCCATAGGGCGGTTGGCCTCACTTTTAGCCCGAACGGCTGAATGGATTTGCACGAAACTTGGCAAAATTGTAGGGACTGGTAGCCCGATGTGCCTTTTGTAGGTCTCAATATATGTGCTTCAGTGGATTTTGAGAAATTAACGTTCAAAAAAAGATATATATCTGTAACAGCGGACCGGGAAGCGCTCCGGTTCGCGGACTTTTCGCGCAACGGAGCTTTGTGAAGCGAAGCTGATTGGTTCTCCGGCGTCTGTAAACATTCCAAACAGTCCGTAGCGGCCGCCATCTTGTCTCTCGGTAGGATCGAGAGACAAGAGGAGGCCAAAGCGAAGGGGCAAATGACCATAAGGGGGCATAGTAGATCCTCGCTGACCCCCTAGGTTTGATGTGGAGGTTTTAAAAGGGCCCCGCGGGGCAAAAAAAAATAATAATAATAATAATCGAACGGCTGAATGGATTTGCACGAAACTTGGCAAAATATTAGGGACTGGTAGCCCGATGTGCCTTTGCTAGGTCTCAATATATGTGCTCCAGTGGATTTTGAGAAATTAACGTTCAAAAAAAGATATATATCTGTAACAGCGCTCCGCTTCGCGTAACGGAGGTTTGCGAAGCTGATTGGTCATTCTGTCACTGGGCTATAGTTGGGCTACATCTGGCTGATATTTGGGCTACATTTGTTTTTTTTGTCTCTGGCGGCCATCTTTGGGCTACATTGGGCTACATTGGGCTTCATTGGGCTTCATTGGGCTACATTGGGCTACATTTGGGCTCCAACATATATATAGGCCAATGTAGCCCAATATATATTTTTCAAAGTTAATTTTCGTAAAAACCACTGGAGCATATATCTTGAGACATAGCAAAGGCACATCGGGCTACCAGTCCCTACAATTTTGCCAAGTTTCGTGGAAATCCATTCAGCCGTTCGAGCTAAAAGTGAGTCCAACCGCCCTATGGAAATGAAGGAAATGAATGGGTAATTTGTAATTAGCAAATAGCTCATCGCAAACTAGGAATGGTAAAGAATCGCTATTTATTCCTTAAAGTTCGCTATTTAGGAAATGCAAAAAACTTTGATGATACATATGGCGGTTCATCTCTAACAAGATAAGAAGCATAGGGATAGACTTATGATGACTGGCGCATCACCAGGGATGTGTTAGTCATTCTGTGCCGCTGTTCCGTCACCTATGGTGTGCTGCATTTACAATGCGGCGCATCATGGGGCAAAAACAGCACAGATGCGTGATGTATCTGTGCCGTAAAGGTGGCGCATTGCTGGAGTTGTATCGCAAGTGTGATGAAGCTCCAGCAAGGGTCGGGGGTGCCCCTGTCGCAGGGTTTCTGTTCTCACACAGAACTGTGGACAGAGGATTGGAACCTCGGCGAATTAGGGTGTCCCAAAACTCACCTTAGTAATCAAAAACCCCTTAGCAAGCTAGGTACAGTGTCACATTGGATATAACAAACTCTCAATGTTTAGACAATCCAGAATATGAACTTATAGTACCTCAGGATACGTGGAACTCATGAACAGTCGGTCGTTATATATTTCTTAGAAACCAGAACATGGAGTTAAGAAGAACACATGTGTATTTGAAATGTTTATTTACTAATGCCGTCTTCTCAGGCGTAGTATCTTAGATAATACAAGTACACATATTATCAGTAGCAAAATTACCAGCATAGTTACTAGTACATAAAAAGCGAATGGTGACAGTATGTTAACATGCTGTAAATGAATAAGAGTTAGCAACACTTATAAGCAGCCGCGGGCCGTGGAGGGAGTTACGGTGGGGCAGGGAGGCGGGGAGGGGGAGGGGCAGGGTGGAGAGGGCTCCACCCTGCCCCTCCCCCTCCCCGCCTCCCTGCTCCACCGTAACTCCCTCCACGGCCCGCGGCTGCTTATATCTCACCCTCCCTAATACACATATTATATTATTTGCTAAGAAGGTCTCTCTATGTTGGTTTAGGGCGTGCCCATACTTTAGTGTCTTAGATTTGAAGGAATCACATCAGCATACAGCAGCTCTCTCTTCATGTGAACCGCATCAAGTGTTGTGTATGTGTGTTCGGCAAAGCAATATAAAACCCGCCTCATGCCCAGAATTGGCAGAAGTTGCACTTATGTTATGAGTATGAATTCGTGGAGATCAGACATCATAACAATTCTGTATCGTGTTGTTCTTGAAACTTCAGCACTCGCTGTACAGATATAGTTTAACAAGCAAAGCAGATAGTAGAGCAATAACATATTATTCTCATGTAAACCACGATGAACTACTAGGTTGAAAGCTAAAGCAACAACTAAGTGTCGTGTGCAGAAGTTGCAAAAAAGGAAAAATGGCGTTTAAACCGGTAATGAGCCCATGCTAACTTAACACGGTGTAAAGATATCCAGGACCTAGATGACACCTCCCCATGATCCGGAAACGAACTGAATAAGATAATAGAAGTGCCATCTCATGAGAGCAGATTGCAAGGTTATATGTGGACGGTCCGCAAGGTAAAGCATTAAAAACTAGGAAAATTTAATGCTAAAGAAAAATAAAACAGCCAAGTACTTTATCGAGTCTTAAGCCAATAGGCAAGCTAAATAATAAAAACTTGACAAATAAGTCAATGAATTGTCAATGAAATGCTAGTACTCAGCATATCAAACATGAAAAAGGTCTATGACATAACTGTGTATGCAAAATAAGCTGCAACAGCCTCCAATAGGAAGTCACCGTCTTCATCCGAAAAGAGTTCAGCCATCCAATTTAAAAGCGGAAAAGAACATACGTGCTCTCCCAGCACCGGATCCTCTATCACCATCAGAGGACAGCTCGTGGGTTTTCAAGAAAGCTCTGTTCCAAGAAAGACTGTGTTGCCGCCAGTAAATTCCAGAGACCAATTAGTCCATGCATCAATGCCACAGCCATAATCCTTTCGCCAGGACAAACCAACTCGTGAGTAATGATAGGAGTCATCAGCTGATTAAAGTCGACGTCAGGAGAAACCGGTCCGCAGAGACACAAATCAATGGCCCAATCGAAATCACAGGTCAGGCAGTGAAATACAGGCTGGACACAGGTGAAGTAGGAGAATCGAAAAGATAATCCATATGCCGTGCTTAATATCGCCAACGGCATTGTGCCATAATATTCTAGCATGCGATTGCGGAACAGTGTCAGCAGCTGCAGGGCGGGAGCTTGCACAGGAGGGACATCCATATTTAAAAATGTAAAAAAGCACAAGAGCGTCCGCTGGTAATGCAAGTAAAAATGGGAATCCACGAAGCAGAGTGGAAAAAATAGAATGAAAGAAAGCAGGGATGACTCCAAAGATTTTCTCAAATGAAGTCACGAGCCCACTGGTAACAACTTTAAAAGAGTGAACCAGGGCCTTTGTGGAGGACGCGTTAAAGATAGTCCGAACCATCTTGCTGAAATGGAAAGGCAAATCTGTATTGAAAAGGGTCTGCACCTCTGTACGGGTGTTCGCTATGTGAAGCACGAAAGTTTCACGGGCCGAACTCAAGGCCACCTCTCTCTGAGACAAAAGAGCTCTTATTCTTGCCATGCCGTTGAAATCTGCTCCCAAGGTTGGTATTTGTGGCGAGATTGAAAACTCCCTATGTTCATGTGTGGGAGGAAATAGAACATTTCTGCAGCAAATAACCCGTTCACTTACTGTTACGATAAAAGGAATACTTTTAATTAACCCAGAACAATCTTCATTATTGAGCATCAAATAACTACCATTTTCCAACAACTTGAACGTGGGGATGATAGCAGGAACTGGCGTGCCTTGCAACACGCAAGCCATATTTGGTCGGTGTTTGTTGCATGAACCGTGTAACTGTATGTGCCTACACATTAGTGAATGATGTGGCGTCTCAGTGCATTCCTCTCCATTCAGATAAACTTCTTGATCATCTTTGAAACATCTGTATGTGTATGGAAGCGACCAGACCTTATGAAGAAAAGCACTACCTAAAGGTTCATAACGACCTATTGGTATATATTTCATACAATTTGAAAACTTATATAAAGCAAAAGGCAGCGTTATTAAACCGTGGATAAGGCACGTTGCCAAAAAACCCGCAATCCTCTGCTGATGATGTCACTGAGCATGTCATGAATGATGTAATATGTGACATTATCAGCAGTGGATTACGGGTAATAGTATCTCTAGTTTACTCCCTTATAGCTGTCTTTCTTTTAACATAAGTGTCTGTTTCCTTCCCTTATACTTACTGTTCTTTTTTAAAAAAAAAATTTTTGGTTCACTTCCGGTTCGCGTACCGGCGAGCGAACTGGGAAGCGAACTACGAGAAATAGAGGTTGGCACAGTTCCAAATATTGTACCAATTTTTTAATAACGGGGAGGTAGTTCTGAAAAGAACTTTTGTTTTAATTGTTTTTGTTGTTTTATATTTTTTTATTATTGCTCTGAACATTTTTTTACTTTTTTTGAATTTTTCTGAACAGTTTTATATTTTTTTGGGTTTTTCTTGGAGGGGGCAATGAAAACGATTCATTGTAAAGGGCTCAACAGGAGCAACAAAACAAAAAAAAAGTATTTATTATTTTGGGCGTTTCGTACAAACTTGCATATGATAGTCAATAGCTCTGTTGATCAGAGTGATGCTTCTTTGTCCGTAGCAAATGAATCCATCGCAATATACGCAGACGTGTTTTACTTCACCAAATCTCATTTGTATATTTGGCACCATCTCCCTGCCCTCTGGTCCCGTTACTTCCGGTACAACAGATCTTCTGGCCATAATAGGGAGATTATCTAGGTCGTTCCGAAACTGTGCAGCACTGTAGTTGTTAGGATGCCACCTAGTCATATGGCGATGCATTGTGTAGTTTCCGAAACTGTATTTTTTCTCGGTCCCTCTGGACAGTCTATCTTGACATATAAGGCAAGTTACGTATCTTGCATTTACTTTTTTCTGACCTTTGGGAATTTTAAAAAATTGCCAAATGAAGTTTTCT
The DNA here is from genome assembly GCF_964261635.1 of Lissotriton helveticus. Taxonomy (NCBI): domain Eukaryota; kingdom Metazoa; phylum Chordata; class Amphibia; order Caudata; family Salamandridae; genus Lissotriton; species Lissotriton helveticus. The sequence continues at coordinate 462,971,369 of NC_136062.1, forward strand.
TTCTGGTGAGACGTCCTGGGCTCCTCAGGCAAAAACTGCCTCTCTTCGTGCTCGTCGTCCTGTTCCTCTTCTTGTTGAATTATAACTTGAGCAGGTGGTCCACTCTTCCTTGGATGTGGTGGAGGTGGTGGGGAAGCACCAGCTGAAGCTACTAAAGAAGCCATTGCTCACTGGTAACAAAGGGTCTTTCTCTCACAATGATGAAAGTCAGAGTGAGGAAAGAAGGAGGGATTTTCATCATTTGGGAAAAACAAGAGTTCTCAACCAATGAAAAGTGTTCATTTTAGATTATATGACCTAGTCTTACATCATTAGGAAACCAAAAGTGAAATGAACCAATGAAAAGTGTTATTACCAAGTCACATGACCTGCTGTGTTTACGTTAAGCGCTTTGCAGGGCCTCCCGGTTTGCTTCCAGAAACCTGCGCTTTGCGACTCGCTTCGCGTACCAGTTCGCTAACGTAGCACGTCATATGACGTATCACGCGACAACGTGAAACGTCATGCGGACGGGAGGCGTCACGATGTTGTTTTCTAACGCGGCAGTTGCGGTAAAGAAACGTTTACCGGCTCGCGGTCTATTTCGCGGCATCAAGGTCAGCTAACGGGAAGCTTCCCGATTCGCGAAGCGGGAACGAAGAAAAAAAAATATTTAAAAAAAAAATTATTCATAAACATATAAAATATATTTTTTGATTTAAAGAAGAATACATTTTACAGCTACAGATATTAGCTGTTAAAAAACCAATGAAATTCACTGAAAAAAACATAGGTTATAGACCATATATAGTTAGGAATTAGCATTTACAAAACCTTGAAAATTCACTGATAAAACCATAGGTTATAGACCATATATAGTTAGGAATTAGCATTTACAAAACCTTATTTTACTCACACAAAACCATTGAAATTCCATATATAGTTAGTTGCACTAACTATATATCGCGCACCCACAATCCACTGCTGATGATGTCACATATTACATCATTCATGACATGGTCAGTGACATCACTGATGACATCACTGATGACATCTCAAATGACATCACTGATGACATCACTGATGACATCTCATTTGACATCAATGACCACATCACTGATGATATCATTCATGTGACAATACAATGCATCTCCTCACATTTTAATATAACCTCTGTTTCACCCAGTGTTAAATACAGAGTATAATTTTTGAAACTATTGACACACCAATACTAGTTACTACATACGCACTCACTGATTCCTATGTCTACACACACATTCACTCATTCACCCATACAATCATTCATACATACAATCACTCATCTTTACAACACTATCATATGCACTCATACACCTATACAGACACTCACAGTCTGCCACTCATCCATGGAGTTACTCACACACCTAGTCAGTCCTGTAAAGAATCAATGACACTTCCATTTTCTTGTCTATACAGTTAAACATAGAGCACCTTACATTTTCAAACATATACTAACACATACTTACCTTCTTATACAATCATTGATACAAGTACACATTGATCTGCACAGAGTCACACACCTCCCAGCCAGCCACACACACACTCAGTCTCCCATACAAATACTTGGACAATCAATCAGTAACCCATATAGTTAATCATATAGCTACTGATCAACACATGCAGCAGTTTACAGAACAACAGACATAATGATGCACAAATTAAGACAGTTTAGTCACTAACCCATGCATTCAGTGAGACACATTTAATCACTCACTCATACATTCAGTCATGCACCTACTAAATCCTTTGTCCAGACACTTATACTTCCACTCATTCTTCAATATGTAAGACACATTTTAACTTTACAGAAACATACAGTCACTGGATGTTGTCATCAGTGATGTCATCAGTGATGTCATTTGAGATGTCATCAGTGATGTCATCAGTGATGTCACTGACCATGTCATGAATGATGTAATATGTGACATCATCAGCAGTGGATTGCGGGTGCGCGATATATAGTTAGTGCAACTAACTATATATGGAATTTCAATGGTTTTGTGTGAGTAAAATAAGGTTTTGTAAATGCTAATTCCTAACTATATATGGTCTATAACCTATGGTTTTTTCAGTGAATTTTCAAGGTTTTGTAAATGCTAATTCCTAACTATATATGGTCTATAACCTATGGTTTTTTCAGTGATATATATATATATATAAACATATTTCCGAAGCAATTACCCTTCAAAAAGAAAGATCGCCGCACACCACTCCAAAGGTTTTTTACGTTTACGTTTTATTTCATCATTAGGGAAAACCCTAATGATGAAATAAAACGTAAAAAACCTTTGGAGTGGTGTGCGGCGATCTTTCTCTTTCTTTTTGAAGGGTAATTGCTTCGGAAATAAACTACAAGGCTGTCCTAACCTTGCCGCCAGCACCAGCTATTAGTAGCTCCCCCCGTCTGGGACAATTGCTCGTGGATATATAAACATATATGTATGTATGTATATATATATACACATATATATATATATATATATATATATATATATATATATATATATATATATATATATATATAGGCGTGTGGAGAGTTGAAAATCTATACTTAGCTATACATATTCAGGATGTTTCTCTAGTTGATATTTGTGCTACAATGCTTTTGTATGTGATATTACATGATATTTCTCTGCTTTACTGTACAATCCTTGCAAGAAGTATGAACTTCCATTCCTAACGTAGAAATCTTTGTGAGATTTCATCTGAAGGGCTGAAACATTCTGCATTTCATGGTCCGCTGTTGGGCATCACTCACAATCAGAGGTACGAACACAGGCTATTGATAATCCAGAGGCAGTGCCCCAGAGGTCTAAGGCCTTCACTATGAGCCCAGTGAGGAACCAACTGTACCATGTTTCTTGAAGCCTTTACCAGCTTATCTCCCTTCGATGCTCCTTTAACTTGACTGACAGCCCCAGCTTAGCACAAGCAATCAAGAATCCAGTGTGTTACTTCTTCATAAGACGTACCTGAGCTACAGCAGAAGTTTGGTTCCTAGTAGAGGCACCATGAGAGAAGACAGGAGGAGCAGGGATAACATGATGGTGTCTCTTTGAGCACACAATTGAACTGCAGGTATGTGACAATGGAGGCTGGAAACAGAAGAAGTTAATGAATTAAAGAGTTAAGATGAAAAGGTTCAAGTATTGTCTGAGAGTGAATGCATAATCACTGTGTAGTCCGTGTACAACTTTCATGAACTGAAAATAGGACTCTTTTACATGAATGAAGGATAGATAGTGTTAGACACTCTGGAGATCGTATGTCTAATTTATTACGCTTCCTTCTCAGATTCTTCTGCAGTTTGATGCCTTCGATCTCCAAACATCCACAAACTGCGCCTCTGACTACCTCACAATTTACGATGGCAACAATAAGACAGCCCCAGTCTTACTCAGCAAAGCGTGTGGGACCAGGCAGCCCCTGATATTCACCTCTTCCAGAAATGAGATGTTGCTGGAGTTTGTGACGGACGGCTCCATCACCGCCAGTGGGTTCAAGGCCTCCTACAGCAATGGTACGATCCTTGGTGACAGGCTGCCTCAGACAGGGAAGTGAACTCGGAGACCTCCTACAGCAATTGCACAGACCTTGGTGTCACGGTGCTCTCAGACAGCAGAGGGAGAGCTTAAAGGCCCCCTACAGCAATGGTATGTCCTTGGTGTCATGGCACTCTCAGACAGGGAGGACTCAGAGGCTTCCAACAGCAATGGTACGGTCCTTGGTGTCAAGCTACTGTCAGACCGGGAGGAGGAATGCAGAAGCCTACTACAGCAATGGTACAGACCTTGGTGTCAGGTCGCTCTCAGACAGGATAGGGAGGACTCAAGAGGCCTCCTACAGCAATGGTACGATCCTTGGTGACAGGCTTCCTCAAATAGGGAGGAGGACTCAGAGGCTTCCTACAGCAATGGTATGGTTCTTGGTGTCAGGCCGCTCTCAGACAGAGGAGGGAGAACTCAGAAGCCTCATACAGCAATGATACAGCCCTTGGTGTCAGAGTGCTCTCATACAGGGGATGGAGGACTCAGAGACGTCCTACAGCAATGGTATGGTCCTTGGTGTCAGGCCGCTCTCAGAGAGGGAGGAGGAATGCAGAGGACTTGTTCTGCGATGGTACAGTCATTGGTGTCTGGGCACTCTCAGACAGGGGAGGGAGGACTCAAACACCTCCTACAGCAATAGTGCAGTCCTTGTTGTCAGGGTGCTCTCATACAGGGTTCAGAGCACTCAGAGGCCTCCCACAGCAATAGTATGGTCCTTGGTGTCAGGCCACTCTCAGAGAGGGATGTGGAATACAGAGGACTCCTACAGCAATGATCTGGTCCTTGGTGTCGGAGCACTCTCAGAGAGGGAGGAGGAATACAGCGGCCTTTTACTGCAACGGTACGGTCCTTGATGTTGGAGCACTCTCATCTTCCACCTTGGGAGAGAAACAATCCTTCACAACAGTGTCGCATGTGCAAAACCGGCAAGGAGGACATAGTTCATGTGATCTGCATCTGCCCTAGCGTAAAGGACTTGAGGTTTAATCTCTTACGTCCATTTTTTAACCTACATGCCGTCCGGACCTGTAGACAGGCAGTCAAACTGTGCTTCTCTACTAGCGACATCAAATTGAACTGTCAAGTTGTGAAGTTCTTTGATCTAATAAGAAAGAGACTTAACCATGCTAGATGAACTTTTTAAATCCCTCGAGGGTAACCATAAAACTGTTAATAACACTGTAATTTTATGCATCCTATTTTTGTTATGTTTAAGTAACAACAACTATGGACGTTTTACAATTTTGTAAAGATTTTAATTAATCATATACAAATAAAATATTACTTACTTACTTACTCACTCTCAGAGAGGGGAGGAAGGACTCAAAGGGCTCTTACAGCAATGGTACGTTCCTTGCTGGGAAGCTGTCTTAGCCAGGAGAGAGAGGACGCAAATGCCTCTTGTAGATGCCCAGTGAGCTGGCACCAGGTTCACTGCAGGAAGTAATTGCTTCTCAGAGTCAATGGAAGTCCCACAATGGAATACAAGGAGATGTTGAGGGCCCAGTACGCTGACATAATCCGCTTGAGTCTAGGGAAGGAGGCGGGGAGATGGGGGGAGGATTAGTGGTATTTTGTTTCTTATTTCTGTGCCTGGGAAATCTTGCCTACTGATGATCTGGGGTTGGCAAAGAACAAACTGTGCACAAAATGTATAGGTACACGTATGATTAGTGATGTGGGAGTGTACTGACAAGGACGTCTGATAGTGGGGTCCTCTAGTGGAAGAACGACTCTTTCACATGAGCTCTATTTATCATCCAAAATGTGAATTTATACTTTCTGACTAGGACCTCAACATGCCAGCAGGTGGTTCCCAGGTGTGCAATAATACCTTCAATTTCTTGCCATATACCACTATTTTAGAGGGCATGTGAGCTGAGACAGAAACAGTGTGCAAGTGGCAGCAGGCAGAACCCTACTTCTGGCTCCGGTTCGACACACAGTTGTTAAAGGGCTGAAACTGAGATGGTGTTCTGTGTTTTGTGCGTGTGGACATTGTACACTTGTGACTAGTACTCTATGCTGCAGAGGACTTAAGATTGTTTTTCTTCTTTTTGACAGTACAATGCGGGGGCACATTCACCAGCTCTGCAGGTACCGTCTCATCCCCCTACTTCCCCAAAGTTTACCGTATCAACATGGACTGCCGCTTCTACATCTTGGCTCCAGCTGGATACAAGGTAAGTGCTGGAGCTATCCAATGTCATTCTAGTACTGAGAATAAGAGTGAAAGCCTGGTAGTTCCTGGAATCATAAGAACCTTCTAGAATGTCTGACTGAGAGGGCAGCATAGATCATGACTTTTCAGAACAGGGAATCAGAGATATGTTTTAAGAATGTATCTAGCCTGCCATGCCCTCAGATGATCAAATGCCACTTCTGGGTGATGAAGGTGTCTAGGCGCTGAACTCAAGCGGTCCCTGCTGACAGGACAGTGATGGCACATAAGAGCCAACACATGCTTCTTCTTCCTTATGCCACACTGCCTCCAGCTTGCAGGACAGCAATGGTAAAAAAGGGCCAAAGCATATTTCTCCTTTTATACCTCCCACAGCCCTCTACTGCCATGATAAAGATGGTCAGAAAAGCTGTCACATTGTCTTCATCCTTGTGGCACACTGCCTCCTGCTGCATGACAGAGGTATCATTTAGGGCTAACATATACTTCTTTTACACACTGCAGGTCTCATTGACATTCACATCTTTTGCCGTTGAACCTGATCCAACGTGCGCCTATGACTACTTGTCTATTTTCAATGGTGCCAAGACCACCTCCCCGCTTATTGGCAAATACTGTGGATCCAGGATAGTCCCACCAGTGACCTCCACCGGGAGCTCCCTTCTGCTCCAGTTCCACAGTGATGACTCGTTGAACATGAAGGGATTCCAGGCCTCCTACACCTTCGGTAAGTTTATCTGAAGTAAAGTGACCTACCGGTTCTTCATCACTGAGGCTGAGCACAGCAGGGATGTGTTTGTTCTTATCTGAGAAGAAGTGTCAGAAGGCATGTGTTAAACCAAGGCATGTGCTCTAGTTTACTGTTCATGGGGTTAGCCTGTACGCTCTGCTGTATGCTGAGCCTACACAGAAGAGCTAATAAATGCTCTAGCAAGAATATAGTGCGTACAAAAAGCACAAGTTGGCCCTTTATTTCACCCATTAACTACAAGGGTCAAGAAGGTGTTTTTCTTGGCTTAGGAGTTAGTTGAAGATATTGATACAAACTGTACAAGGAATGGATATAAGGATGTGACCCTAGTGCATTGGAAGGCCAAACCACTCACATGTCCACCAATACTCAAAGTTCCAACACCTGGGACCTTACTTTGTGAAGGTCCTACCTTGGCTATCACATGTGATGTCAATTAGTGAAGGGTTGTCCAATTTAGCTCACAGATCAAGATGCAATATATAGGGTAGCAGTGGCAGAGAAACTATAGTATGAAAGTATAAATTGACCTTAAATACTCAGCATTCAAGGTCCATATGTGGAGGATTGTTGCAGTCTGATCAATGAACACGACTATGTGAGTGATTGAGATTGGTGAGGTAGCAGCAGAAAAGGATTAACATATACATATAGGTTTCCCTAATAAAAAATAACATCCTTGAATTCCTGAGATCTCTGAAATAATTTTTCACTCACTCCTGAAGTCAGTGTGCGGGATTCATATGCACTTTCAGATACAGTTGTGGCTACTGTTGAACCTTTTCACATCTCCTGAGGATGCCTATAACAAAAGACACTAGTGTAAATAAATAAATAGCTTCATCTCTTGCATCTAACTCTAGTGGTAGTGACCTATCATGGGGCACTAGTGCCAATTAATAACCTTGTCTCCCACCATCTAACTCTGGTAGTAGTGACATGTGTCATTGCCCCTTCAGTGGAAGAAAAAAGGGGGTCATTTAGCAGTTGATGGAATGCAGTTCTGCTGCTAATTGGCATTTCAGGGCATATCGCATCTACTGTCGATGCCATGTAAAGACCGGCACCAGTGGCAGTTAATAAATATCCTCCTCTCCCACCATTGTAATATGGAAGACAAGGAGGATCAGCGTTTTAACTATGGGAAGTCCTGTTGTGAATGAGTGGGATACTGCTCGGGAAAACTCTTAGTCCCCCATCTTATTTGGATTCGGACAACTGCTGGTGCAGCCTCCATTGGCAGTAATCCATCTGCCACATGTCTCTGCCTTTGATGCATCATTAAACCTACTCTATTTAGGGTCGGCCTCCCAAAGCAGATCTGCCCTGCCTGTGTCTGCCATGGGAGACATAGCAAAACCGGGCAGGGAAAAACAAGAGTGGTCTCCAATGGCTGGGGGGAACACCCTGCATGTCAGGGACATTGGTTTTGTTTGTTTGTTATTGGAAATAAATCTGTTTTGGGGTTGTTTGTGAGCAGCAAAAATAATTCTGCTACAACTATTACAGCTAATTAGGATGGGTGGTCTGTCAAGGCGTGGTGGAGACAGTGCTTCTGCAGCCCCAGCAACCTCCATGCACTGACTGCTGGGGTCTGAATGATCCCAAAGTGCTGCTGACCAGGTCTATTATTGGGTTGGGCTCAATTATTCACAATAACAATTAAAACCCATTCATAGTTTAGAATGATCAAAAAATCACCTCAGTAAATGTGCACAGTACATATTCTTTGGGTGTCATGAAAACGTGAGTGAAGTTTGCTATTCAGTCGGTGGAAGAGTCTTCTCACACTTCAACAATTTATAAGTATTTTCTCATATTTACTTTCAGTGAGAGCCTAATCCAGGAGAAGCTGACATGTCACAGCTTCACAGAAGTTCATGACCCCGGAAGTACATCTGTTCCACGTAAAGAATTGGAGGCTGTTTAAGTGCTGCATTTGTTTCTCTCTGAGTCTAAGTTTTTGATGTTCCTGCTTCTCTCTCTTGTTGAACTTGTGACATGTGTTCTGTTGCGTGTTGTTATAACATGTAGTAAGAAGTATGTCGCCAACAGTGGTTGCCAATTGTGTATCAAGCATTTTCAACCTACCTGACATTTGTCTCCTCAATTATACTAAGTGTGAAATGTTGTGCTGATGTGAAGTGAAATAAAGATATAAAATAAAGTGATAGACTATTTTGCAGGTCATGTAGTTTAGGACCAGTTCTATGGTGCCACCACTTTGGCAAAACACCATGCGTGGGTAACGTGAGACTGTTCTATATACAAAATTACTAGGTCCGTTGGTGCACTTTGTTCAATGTCTTTACTTCATCTTTTTAGTTTCTGTGCGACTCTTCCCGAAGTGTTTTGTCTAGGAACACTATATTGATACGATTTGCTAGGAAAGGTGGAGGACTCCACCTTTGTTGGGTGAGTGCACAATTATACTTCGAACTTGTGGTCTTATATACATTTATTCCACATCTAATAAATTCACAAGTATTTCTCGTTCTTTATGGATGTCCTTTATAGTGTCAGCATGTGGATCACTATCAGAAACATTGGGCCAATATTTGGATTGGTTCTTGCAACCTTTGGTACAAAATTGGGAAACCTACATAAAGGATACTTCTGCATTTCTCAACATCCTTAAGGACATTGACATCTCAACTAAGAAACATGCTTATGTTCGATAGATGTAACATCACTATACACTTCTATCCCTCACAATGAGGGATGAGAAGCGATGGAATGGCGTCTACTAGAAAACGACATTGAAGTGGCAGATAAAACATTCCTCATGGAATTGATGCATTATGCATTATTTCACAGTTACCTACAATGGAAGGATGATTTTTATGAACAATGCAGTGGGACATCAATGGGTTTTGCGGGGGCTCCATAATTAATTAATTAATTGTGGGTTTCTAAAGCGCTAGAATAGACTCCCGAAGGAGTATCTCTGCTCTGTAGACCGCTGGGGAACCCGTCCTGGCTTTCCCTGTGAGATGGTCCCTACTGGGTATCGCCAAGGTGAAACCAGGCATCCCCGGCGTATGTGGGGGGCCGTTGTGGAGATGAGGCAAGCTAATGCCCAGAGTTGCCGAGTGTGATCCCTGGTTAGAGTAGGCACAGAGGCGAGAATTATCGAGTCCGCTGACCCTGGTCCTCCACCCTACCACGTCGGGAATAGAACCCTGGTCCTGGGCCGTCCTCTGCTTCCGGGTCTGCCGCCTCTAACCAGTGAGCCACACCACTCCACTACGCTAATACCTTTATGGCGAAATTCGAAAGAGACCACATTCTGAACAACCCAAATTGGCAAGGTGAACTGGTAGTATTCAAAAGGTATATTGATGACATTTTTATTTTGTGGAAGGGAGCAAGAGCTAAATTGGAAGAGAATATTCATGTCTTGAACCAACAACATGAAAGGATAAAATTCACTCATCAAATTGACCATAAAGAATTGTCATTTTTGGATGTAAAAATTACTATCATCAATAAAGAACTATGTACCAATGTTTACACCAAATCAACGGATAAAAACAGTTGTTTACATTACGACAGCTTTCATCACCACTCTCTGAAAAAGCATTTACCATTTTCACAATTTATTCTGCAGAAAAGAATTAAATCAAATCCCAGTGACATGTCAACCACTATCAATAACCAAATCCAAAAGTATCAAAGACGTGGATACCCAAAATCAATACTTGAAGAATCCAAAAACAGAGCAATGATATTAAAAAGAGAAGATCTACTCAAGACTAAGGAACGAACAGAGACAAAATTGACCGTGTGCGTTTTAAAACATTCAGTACAATCGAAACAAATTACCAAGATAATGAGAAAACATTGGCCTTTAATCACCCAAGAACCAGATCTTCAATCACTATTTTCAGAACACATAACTATTGCGTACAACAGATCAAGAAATATCAAAGAACTACTAAAAAGACGAGAACCTAAGAGTAAACCAGAGGATTTTAAAGGAATGCAAAAATGTGAGAATTGCATACATTGCAATAATGTTATTACAGGTCGAACATTTACGCATCCTATGACTGGGAAACAGATTCCATTATTACACTCCAGTACATGTGATACAAAAAATGTTATATATGGCATAAAATGTCCTTGTGGAAAACTATATGTTGGCCAAACTGAACGAAAAATAAAAATCAGAATTACTGAACATAAGAGTAATATCCGTCAGAAGAATCAAACGTCAATGGTAGCTATGCACTGGATGGAAGAAAAACATAATATATCCCAACTCGGTTTACTATACTAGAAGCCATTAAACCTCAAGAAAACATGGATAATCATAAGAAAAGACTTAAATCTGAATATTATTGGATTCGGAAGATGGCTAAAACTTTATTCATTATGCTTTTGAGATTCTGCACATACCATGGATGTATTCCCACATCCCAATCAAAGATGGCTGACACTAAAAAAAATATTTTTGCTCCACCCTAGACTGCCAGCAAGTGTTAATCACTTTAGATATCACTCTTTCTGATACTGATGTTATCCACGAGGTATTTAAAAATGTAATGTTATAGATATACTTTCTTGTTAAATGCACTCATATTATTGATGTTGTGTTTCTGCCGTTTCGTTTTACTTACACATCACATTATTATTTTAGACATGAGAATAGGCACACCGTATCAGGTTCTAGATTGTTAGTTTTCTTTATTAAATCACTTTTTAACCTTCACGTTTAATCGCGATCACGAGCCTTTGCTGTAGGTTTACAGCGCGATCAGGATTCGTTGAGGACTCGTGACCAGACTTCAGTTACACTTCCGTAAGTGATTACGAAGTGAGGATTGTTTTCTTTATATCTTGTGATATTGCTCACGGAATCATGCTACACTGCTCACGTTTTTTTATGGAAGATATAGCTCTTTTACGCTGCAGTCGCCCTTCAATTTGGCTAAAAATTTGTGGTTTACTTTTTGATAATATTGTTATGTGCCAGTACCACTAGTCCGTTTATATCTGCTTTAGGACTCTGACATGCTGTTTTACTTACCTAGATTAATTCAGTGTTTTTTTAGTTATGCTATTGATTCTATAATCATGTATAAGGCTGGCTCAAAATATTTCCTTGTTTTTTCTGTATACAGAAGGGTCGAAAATGACCCGAAATGCATTGGGTATATGTGGGGTGATGAAGTAAATCACAATATCCGGATGAAATTAATGAAGAATTAAATATGATGAAATAAGAAAATAAAGGACATCCATAAAGAACGAGAAATACTTGTGAATTTATTAGATGTGGAATAAATGTATGTAAGACCACAAGGTCGAAGTATAATTGTGCACTCACCCAACAAAGGTGGAATCCTCCACCTTTCCTAGCATAACGTGAGACTGTGACATTTTAAAATAAGCATTGGCACAGCCAATAGGTCTAACCTTTGGGACCTTATAAGAGGGGCTGTGCATCATAGCAGCACGTAGTTTCAGAGAAATGATCATGCAGAAGGCGGCTGGCTCCCTTGTGGTTGAGAGCGAGAAGCTCACAAATGATGGCCCGCTTCGGACGTCAGAGGATGGAGCATGCAAAAAGTGGCTAGCAACAGGTGTGAGACAAAGGAACGCACAGGAGGATGACTTCAGTGAAGGCTAGTGTGTGTGGCTGGGCTTCAGAGCAGCGACTAGTATCACAGGAGGGCAGGAGCAGAAGGTGGCCGGTAGGTGTCACAGACGCGCACGTGCAGAATCTAGTTTCAAGTGGGTTTCAGATGAAGCCAGGCAACTGTAAAGGGAGGGCAAAACTGTGTATTATAGCTGCGAGTAGATTCAAAGTATAGTGTGTTTATCTAGGTACCTGAATCGATATTCCTATTCTTTGCCCTTGTGTGGTTATGAATCAATAATATCCCTACAACGGCATAGAAACCCTTTTCATAATTCAGTCATAGCGCATGCTGTCACATTAAGCAAGCCTATTCCTCCAGCCCCCTAGAAAGCACACCGAGTTCTTAAACAAATCCAAGCCTCCAGCAACATGGGAAATCTCCGCTGCTTTGTTGTGATTTCGTCCGAGAACTCCTGTAAAGCACTGTAAGAACGACCAGTTCTTAGTGACATCCTTATTGACGTCTTATGTCCAGCCTTACGTCAAACTCTGCACCTTTCAGGTATAAATATACCAACGTTGCCTTAAGCAAACACACGGTGGTGATGAATCTGGAGCAGCTACTACTTGCCCGAGAGCCCAGCTGATGCGAGAGCCCACGGACGCTGCCCCTCCCTTTTGACGCGCTGAGAAAGACGCTGTCTTTTCTCTTGCCGAGAAATCCAGCCTCCGGCGTTTCCAGCTTACCCTTGCGGGTGACTGGGATACCGAGTCCTGAGAGAGAGATACCAGCCCTCCTGCCTTCTAATACCCAAGTACTGACCTGACTAAACCCTTACAGAGAATTCTTGAGTCAGATCCTTGGCAAAACAAACTTAACTTAAAACTGCTACTTACTTACTCCTTCCCACGTATTAGGCTTAGGTCAGGTACACCGGGGCAGGCGTAGTTAGAAGCACCAGTTGAGTACGATTAGTCAATGTATATATGTATGTATCTATTTTATCCATTTTAAAGTATCATATGGCTAAGAAACCATATCAATGCTTTTACAGTATTATTTCATAATCCTGCTTTTAATGTATGCACTTTACTTAACTATAAGTATTGCAATTGTAGCAATTAATTTCTCTTGTATGAGGAAAGAGACTGCTCAATAAATAACACCTTTTATTGAAAACGCCCGTCTCTCTTTTTCTCTGCAATCTGGTGAAACTAAGTACGCACCTTTGACTGAGTGAAATAGCTGTCTTTTGTTTTCACACGACTCTAGAGATATACTCTTATTCAGGGAGAGCAAAGTTGTCATGTTTTATGGTTGTCAGAAACGAAATCCCTTCTTGTCTATCCAGGGAGGTTAAACTCCTCCTCGCTTATTCGAGAAAGTTTCTAGTGAACTCTGAGCTAGCTGGCAAAAAACTTAAGTCTAATATAGTCAGTAGAGACCTAGTTAACCTCAGTCCTACGTCTACACCACTGAAGATATTATTCCAATGCGCAGAGCCTATTGGGACTATAGGTACTACACTACATGGCGCCCAGCGTTTGGTAAGGCGATAAATCTAACGCAAGACGTTAGAGTAACTCAGTCGTGCTTTTTCACACAGACCCTTTCTCCCGTAAATACTCCAAAGACGTCTGGAGTGGGTCAAAGGTAAAAATCCGCCGGAACTTAGTAGGAAGAGATTTCTATGTATAGTTTTTGGTTTATTCAACGTTGAAGGATACAGTGTTCCAAAATATTGTGCACCTAATCTTTGTTTCCTTGAAAACCTGATCTGCAACAAAAACCTTTCTGTCAGTAAAAATGTCAGAAACTGAAGAAGAGAGGGAGACAGCTAGAATAGCAGCTCGTCTCCTAGAGGATGACACAAGTCTCCTGCAGACTGACCCGGATGCAATACTCATCCTGGTCAACATAAGAAAAACTATAACTATTAAACTTATAGAAAATGGACTAACATCGAGAGGTGGTACAGTCATATTCGTAATTGAGGCACATGAATATCGGCAGACAGAGGTATTCTATTCATGGATAAACTTTCCAGCAGCAAACGCTGTCACACATGAATTCCACTATTACAAAATAGAGGAACCACCGGATGATTACACTCCTTTCGAGGAGGTGGAAATCCCATTAAAATACCAAGAGCACCTGCTCTGGTTTAAAGGCGCCCTAAAACATAATAATCACATCACCAGGCTTGGTCCACTAGGTAGACCAGGAGCAACGTGGCCGGTTCTAGCCAGCTACACACCACATCCAGACATTAAAAAAATGTCAAGTGAAGAACTCTTAGTTAAAATAAAAGAATTAACACAGGCATATAGAGAGTTGGTTCAATTGGCAACAGAGGATATAACTTTCCTCCAGAAATTGAAAGAAACAGATATAGCAGAACAGCCATTTGAACTTGCCAGAATCACTGAAAAATCCTATGAAGAACTAGGAAGAGATAGTTTGGGTGGGAAACCAGTAAAACCCCAACTAACTGAAAATCCTGAAAAGATATTTATTAAAAATAATCTAAACACTCCAAAAAAGAGCTGGGATGGAAATAAACAATCCACTCCCAAAGAAAAAAGATTCCAGTCTAGAAGAAGGTCTCCTCGGCGGAGAGAAAGATCTCCGGACCAAGGACACAAGCCTATCCAGAGAGAGCCCTCTAAGAAAAGATACAACCTTAGAAATAGGGATAATCTGAAGAAACCTGATAGATATCAAGATACTGATACACGTCCCTCTCGATCTTTTCAGACTTCCTCACAGAAATCGGAAAGAAGAGGACGGTCAGAACACAGGGAAGAGCACGTCAAGTCCAATGACAAAGAACCTGCTAATCAAAGTAAAAAATTACAATTTCCAAAAAAGAAGGTAGCCAGTATTAAAATAATCAAACATGCCGAGGATCCTGAGGACACAGCTGAAAAACGGAGAGTGGGCTCAGACAATGCTAGACAGCGCAGCAGAAGTGAGCATAGCTCGCAAGATCCTGATGAATCATCAGGGGACAGTGGACACGAATGAATACATTCAGGTGGAAACTGCAGACACCAGAGTTAGCAAACCTCATAAAATATACGAAATAACATTACGTATAGAGGGAGATAAGACTAGGAAAATAAGGGGTCTATTTTGGGATAACCTCTCAAAAGGCTATGACATCCTTCTAGCTGAAAAAGACTGGCCACCGGAGTTTGTCAGAGAGTGCCCTCATGGCGAAGAAATGATTATGTCTGCCTTCTCAAATCACATTCCAATTCATAAAAAATATACACTTGCAAGAAAGTGGACAGTAGCCCAAGCACCTGCATTATATAAAAACCATGTTGGATGGGATGAGGACTCTCCTCCTCACAAAATCCAGTTAAAATGTCAACCAACTGCACAGAGGCAGTACCCAATAAAGCAAGAAGCTAAAAAACAGGTCAGGGAGATCTTAGATCAACTTGAATACCAGGGGGTGATTGAAACTTGCACCTGGAAAATGAAAAATCCTTTCCTGTCTCCAAGTCAGACGATTCATATCGTCTAGTTTAGGATTACAGACATCTAAACTCATGTTGCAAAACGTTTGCAGTACAAAACTCACATAGTGCAGCACTAATGAATAACATCGTGCGCAAAAAATACAAAACAACATTAGACATCTCTAATGGATTCTTTTGTCAAAATATAGCACCTGAAAGCAGGTATTTGACCGCTTTCTCAATAATGGGCTCGCAGAAAAATTTCTGTCGACTCCCACAGGGGTTCAAGAACAGCCCAGGATTATTCTCAGCAAGAGTAACAGAGTTACTACAAATGTATGATGATGAGGCATTATCTTATGTCGATGACATCTATCTAACAGATGATGACTTGGATACTCACTTGAAAAGAGTGAACACCATAATACTTGGGTTTGCAGCAGAGGGTTACAAATTCAACTTTAAAAAATCACGAATTGCCCATCTAACTGTCCTGTTTTTAGGATATGAATTATCAAGTGAAGGCAAAAGCCTGGCAGACAATTTCTTAGAGAAATGTGCTGTAATCCAAGCACCAAGAATGCTGAAAAACTTACAATCAATTCTAGGTTTCCTGAATTTCGGAAGAACTTACATTCTAAATTATGCAGAGAGGGTTAAACCTCTCTATGAACTAATAAAACCAGATTTTAAAACAATCAATTGGACTCAAAACACACAGAAATTTTGAGATCATTGCAAACAGACATGTTAGCTAAAACAAAATTGCAAACACGCGATAACACACGCAACCTTGTGATACGGGTCATCCCAGGAAAATGCGGATTCACATACCTAACCTCTAATGAGGGGGAAACGGTACCAATAGCATACAAATCACATTTGTACACAAAAGCTGAAAGGAAATTTAGCTCAACTGAAAAAATTCTAACCGCGGTTCAGACTGCGGTAACAAAAGAAAGAGCCCTAGCACAAGGTAAACGAATAATCATCGTTACACCAGTACCAGCTCTAGAAGCGGTAACAAAGGCAAGCATTCCAAATGCTAAAGCACTACATCCGAGACGGATACAATGGGTTAATTCTCTTGCTGCAACAGACATGGTCTACGAATTTGATCCTAATTTAAAAACACAAGAATTTCTCCAATATGAATTTGAATGTCCTCTGCTGACCGAAATCTTGCCTCTTGAACACTACGGCTGTACAATATATACAGACGGATCAGCACAGCCCGCAGTTGGGGGTTAACAAGCTTACAGTGCTGCGTGCGCGATTGTTAAAGGTCGTTGGCACGAAGGAAAATTTAGACCACTGGTCACTAAAACACAATCTCTAGGAGATTGTACAGCTCAGCGAGCTGAACTACTAGCATTTAAGATGGCGCTTGAAAATACTGATCGCGAATTCCCCACACTCATAGTGTGCGATTCATATTATTGCGTTCAGTCTTATAATGAATACTTGCAGAATTAGGTTCTAAATGGTTTCAAAGATGCAAAGGGTGGCACAATCAAGCATAAAACGCTTTGGGAACAAGTAGTTATTTTACAAAAGGAACTACAAAAGACTCACGTGATACATACACTGAGTCATCAACGTGATGGCGTTCACGTTGCAGGGAATTCATTGGCTGATGAGGCCGCTAAGGCAGCTGTGCAAACGGCTTCCGAAGCTGCTATCACCCGGTCAAAACAAAAATAGACAGCGAGATATTGCAAGCTGTCAGCGCTACAGTAAAAAATACGATAAAAACACTGCCGAAAGGCTTTCCAGTAAAGTACTCATACATAACTGATGCGAATAACGTTCCATTTGCTCGAATCCCTGGAGTGGGGGATAGGGCAATTCCAAACATGGAACATAGGTTAGGACTAAATATAGCGGCACACGAAGGGCTCGCCTCTGCACACGCTGGTGTCTCGGCCACAGTATCATTATTAAAACAGAGATACTGGTGGCCACAAATGAGAAGACAAACTAGGAACTATGTTCTAGATTGTGAAATATGCCAAAAAATGAAAGTTTTGACGGTAAAAAGACCAGCACAGACGCCCCTTCTGATCTCAGATAAACCAGTAGCGTGTGTTTACCTGGACCACTGTGGTCCCTTACAAAGGGATGGCAACTATAAATACATCATGGTCGCAGTGGACTCCTGCACAAGATTCATTTGGATGTGGCCCCAGCGCTCGGCTGTCGCCAGAACGGTTATAATAGATTTGCGAGTCTTTATCGGCACATACGCAAATGGCATGCTACACTCTGACCAGGGTCCTGCTTTTAGCTCTCGAGCTTATAAGGAGGCCATGACCAGCATGGGCATTGCATTGCGGTATTCTTGTCCCTTCCATCCTGAGGGAAACGGGATTGTGGAAAGAAAAACCCGAGACATAAAGCAATCTATAACGGCAAAGGTATTAGGTTCGGGGGTTGGGTGGGTCAAACATTTAATAAGTGTCCAACGTAGTCTTAACAATCTGCCAAGAAATTCTCTAAAAGGTTTCAGTCCGTACGAACTATTGTTCCGGACTAGAATGCATATCCAGGATCTAGATAGTCAGACTTCAGTGGTAGAAAGAAAATGCTTTGATATCAAAGATCGATTGGCTATTTTACAGGACTTAAATGAAACAAGAAAAGACCTGAGCAACATAAAGTTGAAACAACAGCCAACAGCCACTGAAAAGAAACCACCTGTCCCAGCAAGGCCTGTCTGGATTCCAAAGATTGGGGATCTGGTCAGAGAGAAAATCGCGGTGAAGAAGGAATTTGGGCCTTCTTACAGAATAGCAGTACCTGTCTTAGCTGTCAACGGAACAAGATCAGTTGTACTACCGCCCCTTGCTGGTAAAAAGGAGAACCAAGTTGTATCCATCGACCTGGTTAAACCACAATCATGTGGCCAATAATAAGTAGTAGGCCAAGTGGACCCCCCAAGAAATATCAGAACACCAAAGTTTGCTACAAATCAAGAGGTTCAAACTGAGAGACTAATCACATTTGATAAACCTACAGTGAATAAACAAGGACTATGCAACAAAGCCATGGAACTTATGCCTCTTAAAACCCAAATTGCAACAATTCGTCAAGAAACACCTGTCTACAACGATGTAGCCACAGACTATGCTAATGAAACAAAGAAAAATCAAGAAGCAATTCCAACAATTGACAGAACTGCATCAGGCTACTTCATCAATTCCGATGACTTTTCTGAGGATCCGAGCGAACCTGAGGAACAGCCAACAACAACAAAAACTTTGTGGCCATATCGCAGCCTCAGATATCCATATGTTCAAGGAATGCCCCAACATATTACAGTTTTGGAATGAAGTTAAAGCAACTCTGGACTCCATTCTTAATACTTCGATTTCCATCACACTTTCCTTGATTATATTTGGATGGGACAACAATATAAAGGGTCACGCAAGGACATTTCTGTTCTTTGCCATATTGCTTGCAAGAAGAGAGATATGCAAGGTCTGGATTGAAAATTCAGCACCAACTCACGCAAACTGGCTGTCGTCTCTCTACGCAACCTCCAAAACAGATTTGAGGAGATCAGGTGGCGAACGTAGCCGTATCTTTTGGGACTTTTAGGTTCGTTGGAGACAATAACCGGGGTTTTTTTTTTTTTTTTTTTTTTTTTTCCCCGGTCCTATGATTATGCCTTGTAACTCCAAGAACTAGGCCCCCCCTAGTCGGCTCCGAATGGCTAGTTCAATTGAATAAAACATCAAGTTTGGAGTCTTCTCCCACGATACTCTTCGGGCCATCTCTTGCCGAGTTCCACCAAATAGAGTATAAGATGCAGAGGAAACTCTGCACCTCGATTGAGTGGTTGGCAGTTGGAGGCTAAATAAGAGTGGGTCAGGCAAATGAGGATAAAAAAAAAAAAAAAACTTTTAAAGACAAAACTAAAGAACTCTTTCATCAACTACAAGAAACCTATCTGATTTCCCCATGGATTAAATTTTGGGTGGTGCTAGGTGTACTTTTCCTCCTGCTTTGGCTCATCATGGTGCTATGCTTGGGACACTTCATTGAGGGAAAATATATTACAATGGACACAGCAAGCCAGAATATCAACCTGGTCCTAAAGCCACACAAATCTTCACACATCGAGAAAAGAGAACTTTCTTCAGTAAACTTCACAGCCAATCCAATACCCGGTGGGGTAGCATGGGACAAAACAGATTACGATATATATGGCCCGGTCGAGCTCTTGAAGTATCCTCATCAATTTAAGGTTTCATTAAGTGACTTTGTAAAACCGAGTACATTCTCTGATGATTGGGACTTTGAAAGTATTAATGATATGATGTCAGACTTAGTTATGTCAGCAAAATTTACAGAACATGATTATTTACAGGGTTCATCAAATTATGAACAGATGTACTGCTACAACCATTTTGCAAACCATTATTTGCATAAATCTGCTCAACCTAGAAATGTTTTAAATTATAATCAATGGGAACATTGTGCAACTCCACCAAAAGGTAGTTCAAAAACATTTTATGAGAAATTCCCATACTTCTCAGGGTTTAACACAAGTCAATCAATCAATCAGTGGCATTTATAGAGCGCGCTACATACCCGTAGGGTCTCAAGGCGCTGGGGGGGGGGGGGGGGGGTGCCGCTACTGCTCGAACAGCCAGGTCTTCAGCTTCTTCCTGAAGGAGAGGTGGTCTTGGGTCAGGCGCAGGTCGGTCGGGAGGGAGTTCCAGGTCTTGGCGGCCAGGTAGGAGAAGGACCTTCCTCCTGTAGTCGCTCTTCGGATGCGGGGGACGGCGGCGAGGGCGTGGTTGGCTGATCGGAGGTGGCGTTTCGGAGCGTAGAAGTTGACTCGGCTGTTGAGGTAGCTCGGGCCTTGGTCGTGTAGGGCTTTGTGTGCGTGGGTGAGGAGGCGGAAGGTGATTCTTTTGTTGACGGGGAGCCAGTGAAGGTCTCTCAGAGGTCCGGAGATGTGGCTGGTTCGTGGAATGTCGAGGATGAGTCTGGCTGAGGCGTTCTGGATCCGCTGGAGTCTCTTCTGGAGCTTGGCGGTGGTACCGGCGTAGAGGGCGTTGCCGTAGTCCAGTCGGCTGGTGACGAGGGCCTGGGTGACGGTCTTCCTGGTCTCGGTGGGGATCCACCAGAAGATCTTCCGTAGCATGCGTAGGATGTTGAAGCACGCCGAGGAGACGTTGTTGACTTGCCTGGTCATGGAGAGGGAGGAGTCCAGGATGAAGCCCAGGTTTCGTGCATGGTCTGTCGGTTTGGGTGCGGTGCCCAGGGCGGGAGGCCACCAGGAGTCGTCCCAGGCGGAGGGTGAGGAGCCCAGGATGAGGACCTCCGTCTTGTCCGAGTTCAGTTTCAGGCGGCTGGTCGTCATCCACTCGGCTACCTCTTTCATCCCTTCGTGCAGGTTGGCTCTGGCGGCGGCGGGGTCGTTGGTCAGGGAGAGGATCAGCTGGGTGTCGTCGGCGTAGGAGATTATGCTGAGGTTGTGTTTGCGTACGATGGCCGCGAGGGGGCTCATGTAGACGTTGAAGAGGGTGGGGCTCAGAGATGATCCTTGGGGGACGCCGCAGATGACTTCGGAGGCCTCTGACTTGTACGGTGGTAGGCGGACTCTCTGTGAAGCAGAAACGTTTTATTTCAAACTGTTAAATAAGACAGGAATGAAAACCATGCTGACAAATACAAAATGAATCTATTCAGAAACATTTTTTGAAAAAATGAATACATTTGGTTTTGATTTTTGGAAATATAACATTGAAACTAAAACCATCTGGGGTACCAAAGATTGGCAAGTCCAAGGTATAGAATCATTATTCAGAGCCTGCATGATCCCAGAACAAATTATATTTTTGAATGACACAATTCAACAAACAACCTGTCTTGGCCTAGCCAAAATTAAAGACTTATACAAACCGTCTATTCCAAAGCCAACACCTGACAGTAATAGCACTACAGATGTTGAGATAGACGTATCCCATATTTTAAACCAAAACAGAACACATCCTGATTGGAAGAAATGGTTGATCTGGCCCAAAGACACAAATAACTGTCAAGATAGATTCCTGAACAAAATACAGGGGTTCAAATTGACCAGGCCAGACCCTAGATACTCCCAGAGACAACATCCAGGGATAGTAACAACATACAGTGTAGGAAAACTCTGCCTTGAATGGCTACAGACATCCACACTGGCAGAAATTAAGCAACACTTAACTTTACTTAAAGAAGGTGCTGACTTGCGTGATTTCATTATGGGACCACGCAAACAGCGTCAAAAACGTTTCATAGTGGCCTCTATATATGCAGCTTATAACGAAGCTTGGAAAGAAACTCAAATTGAAACAGCAGAGAAAATACGGGAAATTGACCGTATTAATTTGGAAAAATCACTTTCTGTTGTGGACAATGGGTTAATGACTCTGTCTTCCAGAATATATTCACTGGACAGTATTGTATCATCTGCAATCGATATAATAGAGCAGGACTTACTAATGTTACAACATGGTCAGTCCCAATTGCTTTCTATTGTACAGCTTGGCTGGACGTGACAAAATCTGCGTTCAGGCTACGTGCCTTGGCGTTTAATCAACACAACGTCACTGTTCTCTATCTTTAACCTTACTGATATACAAATCAGCTTGGCACAAAAAGGAGCAGAGTATACAATTCTGAGCATTGAAAAACTTGAGAGATTACCATTGACAGTGTCAGAACGACCTGTCATCGAATGGATAATACACGGAATCATAACTATTCCGATAACAACTTTCCAATTTCGATACTGCCAAAAGTATATACAGGCAGGCCAGTATGAAAGGTTGGGTAAAGGATACATTAAGTCAACATGGAAATTACCTTACACACACATATGTTATAGTGAAAAAGGACAGAATGTATTTCTTAGTGGTAATAATTGTGAAAAATCACTAAGTGGTACACTTCTGTGTCAGGGTGCCTGTGAGGGGACTTCAAATAACCTTTCATGTCACCAGCTTGGCACACCTGCAACTCGAATAGAGCCATTCTTTAGACGGCTTTCGAACTGGAGCTACATTCTAATAGTGGACCACAGATGTTGTGGCTTGGTGCCAGGAAAAGCTTATCTAGTAAGTGTTTCTTCCATGGTCACTTGCTGTATGCAAGTATTGTATCCGAACGACACTCCAGACAGGGAGGGAAAATTTTGGCCCACTTTGAAAATCTCTTCTATTCGAATTGATACTTTAAGCAGAATGAAGTCTGTTCTTCTACAGACGCCTGTGCCCTTGACGTCATCAAAAGAAACATATGATCTCCAGGTTGCAAGGACAACGGCAGAGATACATAACCTTTTATCAACAAATTGCCCCTTACACTTCGCAGAAATGCTAAACCAAATCTTAAACATTTCAGATACGAATGGTACCCAGAGTGTATTTAAGACAATTTTTTCGGGACTGTTGTCACCTTTTAAAGCAGTCCTGGGCATCTTTCCTCATTTTGTCCATTCGATCTTTGGCGGCCTTCTACTCCTGTTGGGACTCGTAGCAGGCATTTTATTTTTGATACTCCTGCTTCGTTATGGCAAGCCATATCACAGACAAGACTCCAGCAACAATGGAAGAAACGATCCTAGCTATACACTATCGGGACCGCATAACTAAAGTCCTTGGATTAGCCCGGCTAAGAGATCTGAATATGACCTGGTTTCTTTCATTCAGACACATCTGGCAGAATTGTATCTTACCTGTGTTAAGATGTATGCTGTGCGGAGAAGAATGCGTGTTAGACGTCTGTCTCACACTACAATCAGAAGTACCATTGGATACAGATACTTTGCTAAGTCCTGTAACGGCTCATGCATCGTGTTGTCCCCAGCGGTTACCCATCCTGATGACGGCATTCGTTGAAACTTCACCACTGCGATTAAAGGGTAGTGAAGTGCAAGATGAGAGCAGCATCAACCAGGTACGACCTTCTGGGAGCAACGCTGATCAATACATCGATGATAGCAATCATTCTCACGACTGCACAGTTGCGGCATTTTCCAACTTGCTCGAACTTTCACCTGAAGCGGTAAACTGCTTTTTTGAAAGTCTGTCTGAAATGATGTTCTCCCCTGAACAAAAAGAATAACTTTTAAGCAAACGAGCACTCAGCGTTCCCTGAACTCTGAATTTGGCCTTCAGCTTTGAAAAACAAAAGCTTCTGGAAATATTTGGAACTGTTTTGACTTCTTCCCTTGAAAAACGAAATTATTTTTTTCCCTGATTCCAAAATATTTACCTTTTTTTTTGGCACTCATCCTCTGCTTAGAGTAGAACTATTCTTAGAGAACAGAGCTTCTATTTTTAGGAACTCTAGAGACATTATATTACCTCAGCCTCTAGCATATTTACAAAAAACTGTATTTATATGTGATGAAATGGTCTCGCACTTTTCTTTTCTGTATTAAGAGCCATTTCATGTGTAAATTTTCGCAAAATCATTCCGCTGATATATATGCATCCTATTTTATGAATGATTACTCTGCTTGAAATACTGTACCTATACTCATTTTTCGTGTATTTCGTATATGCCATTTCAGATGCAAATTTTTTTTTATTTTGGGGTGGATCGGTATACACATGCACCGTTAGATATGTTTACTATTGCTTAGTTTAGTAATTATGGACATGAATTCGTGGAGTGGGTGTAGTGTGTTTATCTAGGTACCTGAATCGATATTCCTATTCTTTGCCCTTGTCTGGTTATAAATCATTAATATCCTTACAACGGCATAGAAACCCTTTTCATAATTCAGTCATAGCGCATGCTGTCACATTAAGCAAGCCTATTCCTCCAGCCCCCTTGAAAGCACACCGAGTTCTTAAACAAATCCAAGCCTCCAGCAACCTGGGAAATCCCCGCTGCTTTGTTTTGATTTCGTCTGAGAACTCCTGTAAAGCACTGTAAGAACGACCAGTTCTTAGTGACATCCTTATTGACGTCTTATGCCCAGCCTTACATCAAACCCGGCACCTTTCAGGTATAAATATACCAACGTTGCCTTAAGCAAACACACGGTGGTGATGAATCTGGAGCAGCTACTACTTGCCCGAGGGCCCAGCTGATGCGAGAGCCCACGGACGCTGCCCCTCCCTTTTGACGCGCTGAGAAAGACGCTGTCTTTTCTCTTGCCGAGAAATCCAGCCTCCGGCGTTTCCAGCTTACCCTTGCGGGTGACTGGGATACCGAGTCCTGAGAGACAGATACCAGCCCTCCTGCCTTCTAATACCCAGGTACTGAACTGACTAAACCCTTACAGAGAATTCTTGAGTCAGATCCTTCGCAAAACAAACTTAACTTAAAACTGCTACTTACTTACTCCTTCCCACGTATTAGGCTTAGGTCAGGTACACCGGGGTAGGCGTAGTTAGAAGCACCAGTTGAGTACGATTAGTCAATATATATATGTATGTATCTATTTTATCCATTTTAAAGTATCATATGGCTAAGAAACCATATCAATGCTTTTACAGTATTATTTCATAATCCTGCTTTTAATGTATGCACTTTACTTAACTATAAGTATTGCAATTGTAGCAATTCATTTCTCTTGTATGAGGAAAGAGACTGCTCAATAAATAACACCTTTTATTGAAAACGCCCGTCTCTCTTTTTCTCTGCAATCTGGTGAAACTAAGTACGCACCTTTGACTGAGTGAAATAGCTGTCTTTTGTTTTCACACGACTCTAGAGATATACTCTTATTCAGGGAGAGCAAAGTTGTCATGTTTTATGGTTGTCAGAAACTAAATCGCTTCTTGTCTATACAGGGAGGTTAAACTCCTCCTCGCTTATTCGAGAAAGTTTCTAGTGAACTCTGAGCTAGCTGGAAAAAAACTTAAGTCTAATATAGTCAGTAGAGACCTAGTTAACGTCAGTCCTACGTCTACAATGTGGAAAAGTAAATTTTGCCATGTTCTGTGTCCCTACGTGTTCCCCATCTTATGTTGTATGTGCATGATTAATATGCATATGTATTCCCCATGTTCGATTAAAGACGCAATTACAGTTGCGTCCATCTCTAGTATGCCAGTTTCCAGTTCTCGTGAAAGCTACGAGTATTAGGCCTATGTAAAGCTACGTTGCCACGTTTCACAGTGTGCACGATTATTTCATTGTAAAGTCCCCGTTTCTAGGCCTCAAAAGGGCCCGGACATCAGATTCAGCTGCTGTCTCCTGAACCCTCGCTGAGGAGCGATACAGCCCCCACCTGTATTCCTGACCCTTCACTTACTTCCTGCCTCACAGTGCCCGGCTCAGCCTGGCTCTGCCTGCCAGTCTGCCAAGAGTATTTTATGATTCTAGTTATCAGTCCGGCTCTCCTTCTCTGCATTCCTAAGCTACTGAATCGCATCAATAGTTTCAGTCATCGTCTAGCCTTTACGTCTCCATGTAAGAGAAATACTGCATTAATGGTCATTTCATATTCTTCAACACGCACTACATGTAGAATAATGCATGCACCAGTCTTAGAGTCTGTTAGCCTTTACCCCGATAACTTTTAGTTTATATCAACATGTTCTCTAAACATCAGATACTAGATAATGACTAGGTACATGTCGCCCTGACTCTCTAGACTTCAGTCTCTGCTCCTAGCGCAGAAGTCATAGCCCCCAGCTTCTCCTAGTAACACGTCATTGTCAGTTTGCGCGCACCACTAGGTTAGAGGTCCCGGCTCCTCAGATAGCCCCCTCCATGTCTCCGCCCCATTTATGACATATTCTGTTACGTTTACATCACATGTCTATGTTCACGCCTCTTGTTACACCTACTTTCACCCTTATCTTTCGCGACTGCTATTGACCACACCCACTGCTCCGCCTATCGTATGTACTGTAATGCAATTGTTTTAGTATATATACTTGTGCATTGTTATTAAAAGTTGCTAGCCATCCCAGATCTTGTCCGTGCAGGTTGTCCTGTTCCTGTCCTTTATGCTGTATTAAACCTGCAAACTCCTACTACCTCGAATCTTGACTCTTATTTATTGAGCTATCTGTTATCGTGAAATCCAGTCAAAAATAGGGTATTATTTATTTATTTACCACATAATGGCGCCCGAATAGGGACTTGCCCTTTCCCCACGCACCGGTGAAGCCACGCAAGCCCCCTGATCCTCTGCAGCCGTGACGGAACCGTACCGGCCACGTGCAGATATTTCTGCTTCAAGTATCCCTCAGGCCCACGGAGGAGACGGAGGTTGCGGTCCAGCATCCAGACGAGGCGGTGGAGGAACGCGGCGAGTCCCGACCAGAGCCCAAGCCGAGAGTCCAAGGTCCGAGGTATCCGGAGGCCCACCCGTAACAGAAGTCCGAAGTGTGTCCGTCCGGCGTCGTAGCAGTCCAGTCCAGTCCGAGGCCTTCCGTTCTTGCTGCCCGGTGAGTACCGTTGCTGGGGTAGTATCTAGACAGGGTCAATCTAATTGACTCTGGTCCGTGGGTTTGGTGGTACACAGACCCAACACGAAGTGTCCACTCCGGTGGATGCGGGTCCTGACGTGTCTCTTTATGAGACCGGTAAGTTTCGTACTGTTTCAGCAGTGCATCTAGTCTCTGTTCTAGTCAGTTCTGTTCTCGAGAAAATTCATGTATTCTGTTTTCAGTATCCCAGGTAGTATTTTGTCAAGACTGTTATTTTTAATGTCATTCATGTATTTTAATGTCGTGGTATGAAAGTGGTGTAATTATCGTGTTCATTGTGTATTGTATTGTGTCTAGATTACAGTTCAGTCATGCCGTTGTTTTCCAAACTACGTCAGTTAAGAACTAGAAAAGGTCTGTTAGAAGAAGCAGTTCCTGTCCCGCCTAGGGACAGTCCAGGTCATTTTATGCATCAAAAGCATGGCATAAGTGCCATATTGTATCTAGATTTATGGGTGGAGTACACCAAGGAATTAGAAGAAAAGTATAGATGGCCTGTATCAGGCACATGGGATGCCGAGTGCATCATGCGAGTAGAAGAAGCATTATGGAAAAAGAAAGCCAGACAGTCACAGAAAGATGCCATCGAGTTACGGCGCAAAGAATCTCATAAAAGAACCGAAAAAGAAATCAGAAAGTCAGAATTAAGTAGAGAATCCTCAGAAAGAGCCCAAGAAAAGGAACTAATCGAAATAGGTGAACGAGTTAAAACCGAACAGTCAGACAGACAGAGGAATGCCCTTATTAAGGGTATGTACCCTCTTCTTGCCGAGGGCTTGCCAAAAGCAACCCCGGAAGCATCCCGTAATCTTCCGCTACCTTTAGTCCCGACCAAGTTACGTCACAAACCGACCGCAGCTGATATTTTTCTCTCGTCCTATTTGGACGACACAGTCCCAGAATATGCAAATCCTGTTCCACCAGCTCCTGTAAATAATGTAAATCCTGCTCCTCCTGTCACCGGGGCACCTCTTGCAGTACCTGCTACGGTACCCCCGGTCCAGCCCGTAGTACAAATCCCCGCCACATCAGCCACTCTGCCAGCACGA
The DNA here is from genome assembly GCF_964261635.1 of Lissotriton helveticus. NCBI lineage: Eukaryota > Metazoa > Chordata > Amphibia > Caudata > Salamandridae > Lissotriton > Lissotriton helveticus. The sequence continues at coordinate 462,999,425 of NC_136062.1, forward strand.
AGAGTATCAGTCGATGATTCCAGTATAGGGGCCGCAGGAGGAGGTCCTCCTGGCACCCCGCCGCCAAGTAGACGTCTAGGAACAGTCGAGTTACATGAACGTGCGTTACAGCGTACGCCCAAATATAAGTCCGTTGCAGAAATCAGGCGAGCTCTTACTGAATGCGGTTATGATCCAGTTCCAGGCGAGGATAGTATGGTTCTATATTCCATACGTATAAGACAGGTGTCCGAGTATTTGGTCACCCTACCGAACATGAAAGAAGATTTAGACAGAATGTATCGTTTCATTCGTACAGGACAAGATCCAGAAAGTATTGCTGAAGTCATGTCTCTCAGGAAATCTGAGATCCAGTTGATGTTATTAAAGTTTCTGATCAATTGTTTAATACGGGAACAAGATTCCCCGACTAAAGATCCGGTCGAAATGAAAGTTCTGACAAGGTGGAGTGATAATATAGCCGAGGGTAAGCACAAGACACTCAATAGTATAGAGAATATGTACAAGAAAATACGTAAGGAAATAATAAAATTACACGAACAACGCAAAGAAACACAAGTAAGTGAGAAAGAAAATGACTCTTCTACTGAAGAGGTAGAGGACGAGAATACCGCCAGAATAGCGTATGTAGGTAGAACTAGACTTTCCGACCGACATTCACGCCTGGAACACAAGAAAGCCTTTCATCATCCAGCACCAGAACAAGGTTCTCTAGAACAAGCATTTCAAGCTACCGATCACATTTTGAAATCACGAATCGGTTATAGTGAATTAAGTACTATGCATGAACAAGAACTAGTCCGATCAGCAGTCCGATGGATTACTGATTCTACCACTTTTCCAGACGAAATAGTGGCACAAATGTTTCTGAAATTGCCCCCAGCCGAGCAACGACTGGTGGGTATGTATATGATTCAGCACCTCATCACATTGTATGAGGGTCAACATTCTGATCCAGGTCCGTTACATGATGTCCTGAACGAGTTACTCCAGTATGGATGGAAAGGTTTAGGTACCGATTTAATTAGTGTCATTCTAGAACAGCGCCATAAATATAGTATGTTTTTGAACCCGCATTTTGTTCATGTCTCACCTCTAGAAAGTAAACCGTTTTACATAGATAGACAGAATCCGTTACGAGAAGTACACCCAGTCAGGACAGCAGATGGTGAAATGCAACGAGTATTTGTTTACACCCCGATTACAAAAATGGAACTCTTAGAGATGAAGAAACTAATTCCTTGTCATGACAAAGATCCAGCAGGGTTCCACCGAGAATTAAAGGACATGCTCCGTATGGGAGAATATACGTATCCAGATATTATTAAAATGTTAAAAGTCCTGTTGCCTGCGGGCATATATGAGAAACTCAAGGAAAAGGATTGGGAGGTGGGAGAGAAAAAGATCGATTGGGCAGTTCTAGAAGCTGAAGATAAGATACGAGTACCAGGTACCGGTCTTGGAGAGAAATGTAAAGAATTACCAGAACTGTTAATACAAGTTTTGCCCAGATTGTTAGCCACTAAAAAGGAAGACTGGGATGCAATCTCAGCCTGTAAACAGAAACAAGATGAAGATACTAGTGATTTTTATTCTAGATTTGAAAAATGTTTCATTATAAACAGTGGCTTGAAGACGAGTAGCGAGTCATACCCTCATCTTTTTGTTACTAAATTAGTCGAGAATTCAAGTCCACAAGTTAAGAATCGAGTTTTGAAAGTCGAAAGTACGTGGCAAGCTAGTACCCCGTCCCAGATGTTACAGATGCTCCAGTATCACCAGAATAGAATCAGAGAAGAGCAAGAACACGAGAGAAGACGTATGAAAGACACGAAAATGAAAGTACTAGTTGCACAATCTGTTCCACAAGACAGTCAGAAGAGGGGTCCGAATCAAGTCAGTCACCCTGCAGCTCCCGTTAAAGGGACATGCAATTATTGTAAACAACCAGGTCATTTCATAAACGAGTGTGCAGTTCTGAAACATAATATAGCTACCGGTAAGACTAAAGAAAGACCACGTCCGCCTAGACAAGAACAAGTTTCACAGACTTCTCAGCCACAGAATGCACAACAGACAGTTCCAGCACCGCAGCCTATTGCTGCAACACAGCATGTTACACAGCAGATGTACCAGTATGCTCAGACAGAGTATCCAGAGTACCAACAGTACTCATGAAACAGCCTAGAGAGGGAGGTAGGCTTGCCTCTCATCGAGATTCCTGTAGATCAAGAGGGTCCCTATGTTCATAGTCAAGTACTAGGGAAAGACAGAAAGTTTCTGATTGATACAGGGGCAAGTAGTACCACTATAAGTCACGCCGAAGTTCCAGGGGCTCCGCTCTCAGGCTCTAGAAATGTTTCCCTTGGATTTTCAGGAAAGCCTATTGTAAACGAGATATCTAAGCCAGTTACTCTAGAAGTAGGTCCATTGTCCCGCACTACTGATCTATTACTTACGAAGTCATGTCCAGAAAATTTGTTAGGCATTAAGACACTGAAAGAACTAGGTGCAGTTATTTGCTGTTCCCCAGAGGGAATACGTTTGTTTTTACGTGACTTCAAGGGTCACTATGTATTACGAGATTTTGATCCGAGATTGTATAATGTCCCGCAGCATCTATGGGCGCAAGGTCCAACTGATGTAGGTTACATGCAAATCACACCCCATCGTGTGACTCTCAAGCACGGTGTAGTGTTACCACGAATCAGACAGTACAGATTGCCACCTGAGGCTGTAGCAGCCTTATCCAAAATTATTGACGAGCTCATGGCTCAAGGAGTAGTTGTAGAAACTGACTCCAATGTATGTAATTCTCCGATCATTCCAGTCATGAAACGTACTGATCCAAATGCACCCCCAGTATATCGATTAGTGATTGACCTTCGAGAACTCAATAAATGTATTATTCCCCAGTACCCAGTTGTTCCAGATATTTCTTCCCTATTGACAGCCATTGATTCCGAAGCTACATTTTTCACAGTCATAGACCTCAAAAACGCATTTTTCAGTGTTCCCATTCATCCAGACAGCCAGTTTCTTTTCGGATTTTGTTTAAATGGAAGGAGCTATAAATTCACACGAGCTCCTCAAGGTTTCACAGAAAGTCCTAGTATTTACAGTCAAGCACTTAAGAGACAACTAGACAACATTCACATGCCAACTGACACTGCCCTGCTCCAGTATGTCGATGATCTACTGATCACAGCCCGTTCTGAACGTGCTTGCGAGCGAGCATCACTTACAGTCTTGTATTTCCTTGCCGAGATGGGGCACAAGGTGTCCCCTTCAAAGCTTCAATTCTGTGTCCAGCAAGTGATCTACTTAGGCCACTTACTGTCCAAGTGGGGTAGGCAGTTGACACCAGACCGTATCCAGTTAATAGCGAGTCTTCCTCAGCCCAAGACCCAGAAGGAGGTACGTGATTTTATCGGCCTTACTTCTTATTGCAGACAATGGATTCCTCAGTATGCATTTCTAGCCAAACCACTGATACAGTTAACGACACAGGAGGCAGCCGTATCGACTGTCCTCCCTTGGACATCTGAACATACACTTAGTTTCAATGAGTTAAAGAAAGCTTTATGCCAAGCTCCTGTTCTAGCTACACCGAACTACAGTAAGCCTTTTACACTTTTCGTCACAGAACGTGATGGTACAGCATTATCTGTTCTCACGCAAGATCAAGCAGGACAATACAAGCCCTGTGCTTATTTTTCGAGCACATTAGATCCAGTAGCCCAGGCTCTGCCTGCGTGCCTCAAGTCAGTTGCAGCCACAGCACTAGCTATCAGACAAAGTGATTCCATAGTATTAGGACATTCCTTGACAGTACAAGTTCCACACTCTGTGGAAGTTCTTTTAAACCGAACACAGACTCAGCACTTGACAATTGCACGTTTAACAGGTTATGAACTGACACTGTTCCAGCCACACATAGAAATCAGACGCTGCAACGTTCTAAATCCTGCTACATTGTTACCGTCAGTTAATTCGAATCCTGCCACACATGACTGTGTGGAAGTAGTTAACACTATGACTAAGCCAAGACAAGATCTGACAGATATTCCATTACCAGATCCTGACCTGACACTTTATGTGGATGGTTCATGTATGAGAACAAGTACAGGAGAACTAGTAGCCGCGTATGCAGTGACTACTGACACTGAAGTTATAGAAACACACCGTATTGACACCCTGTCTGCTCAAGCAGCAGAGCTAGTTGCTCTGACACAAGCCTGCATACACGCCAAGAACCTGAAAGTCAATGTTTACACAGATTCACGCTACGCATTCGGAGTCGTACACGACTTTGGAGTGCTCTTGCAGGAGAGAGGTTTCATGACTTCTCATGGAACCAAGATTCAACATGGTCTCCTTATCCAAGCTCTGTTAGATGCCATACATTTACCGACATCCATTGCCATCATGAAATGCAAAGCACATACAAAAGTTACAGACACTGTTTCCCAAGGTAATGATCTAGCAGATCGCACAGCCAAGCTTACAGCACAGTCTCCAGACATGTCAGTTAATCCGACACAGACACATACTCCAGATCCAACTACTAGTATGACAGTTAAGGACCCCACTCAAGATGTCATAGATATCCAGTTACATGCTACTCCTGATGAAATCAAGAAATGGTCCGAACAAGGAGGGGTCCAGACAGATCAGGGATGGGTAACGAAGGGAAAAGCCACATGGTTTCTCCCCGACTCAATGGTTCAAGTCATTATCAATACCGCACATAGTCCAGCACATTTAGGAGAAAAAGCTATGTTAGACAGTATCCAGAACATTTGGTTTAACAAACATTTACGAGCTGCAGCCAAGCAGAAAGTCCGTACCTGTATGATATGTTGCCAGTTTAATCCAGGTAAAAGTGTCCCGGTGGAACAAGGTGGATTCCAACCCCCTGACCACCCTTTTGAGGTCCTCCAGATGGATTATATTCAGATGGAGCGATGTCGAGGTTTCAAGTATGTCCTTGTAGTTGTATGCGCTTTGTCCAGGTGGACAGAAGCATATCCAGTTCCAGATTACACAGCCGCGACCACTGCCAAGCAGTTGGTTCGTGAATTCTTCCCCCGTTATGGACTCCCTAGGGTCGTATATTCTGATAACGGCCAGCCATTCTCATCTGAACTGATGAAACACGTTTCCCTTTTGTTAGGGTACCAGTGGAAGTTCCATTGTGTACGCCATCCTGAAGCAGCCGGTCTAGTAGAGAGACATAACCAAACCCTTAAAATCCGCATTGCTAAGATCTGTCAAGAAAAAGGTGTAGATTGGCTAGTTGCTCTGCCAGTCGCTCTGTTTTATATGCGCATGGTCGCACATTCCAGATCAGGTCTGTCCCCGTACGAGGTCGTATTCGGCCGCCCCCCTAATATGTGGGGTACACCTAGACCTCGAAGTATTACAGATGTTTCAAGTAATATGCTGACAGATTACCTAGCTTCCTTGATGTCTGCCCTACACTCTTGTCGTTCACAGGTTGCCGCCGCATTTCCAGACAATACCGAGGTGGCACCGCATGAAATCGTCCCCGGAAATCTGGTTCTTGTAAGGAACTTTGATCGTTCAAGTCCGCTGGAGCCCCGCTGGAAGGAGCCCAAGCAAGTCCTCCTGGCCACCCGTACTGCCGTCAAGCTGGAAGGCAGGAAGGGCTGGGTGCATTTGTCGCATGTAAAGAAGTTTTATGGATTAAAGACTGTTTCCAAGAACATTTCCGAGGATTTTAAAGACTGCCAAAGTACTATTCTCAAGGACTGTCCCGCAAATGACATTGATACGAAACCCTCCCTGTTAGAGAAAACTCCGCAGCAGGAGTATAAGTTAAAATTAAGGTCTAGTAAAATAAGTCAGCCAGTTTGATTGTCTAAGTCCTCCCCTAGGTGAAACGGTTAGACCGGTTTCTGACATGTATAAAATAGACCCCCACAGAGAGAGAGTTAGTGAGAACTCTAAAAGTTGCATTATTATTTTATGTTTTCTGCTATATCTCAGCCTTATGATTACCTGTATACGTTATGCATTGTATTTATATTTTCCAGTTTCTCATATAAATAAGTCTTCTAATACTACGGTAGAGCATACGTTTAGTGATCTGCCTCCTCATGAACTATCTTATCGTCTTGCTATGCGAAATAATTCCTTTATCCGCATGTTACATTATTCACACCAGACCAGCAATGCCACTAATTGTTGGGTATGTGGTCGACTCCCCCCTTTCCAGACACCGAAGGGAGTTCTGCCACTCTTTCCTTATCCATTTTCACATAACGGTTCATGTGGAGCATGGTCCACGTTAACGTCATCCTCAACTGATATGTCCTTCCTGAACAGTACATGTTTTCCAGACAAGCAAGGTCTTCCCCGCAGAACAGGGTTAGATCTAGAAAATGAAGTTTATAATTTGGGTAATTATTCTTCGAATTTTATGGTCCTGAATGTTCAGTCTGATTCTTCTCCAGACTTACCTGCTATGTCAGTACTACCAGTCAAAGGCGAATTATGTGTCAGAAATAATGGTTCCATACATGTAGGACATAGTGATTGTACTACTATTGTCAAGTATAGTGACAGTGGGAAATCTATTTTCAAAGCTTCACGTCATTCTTATTTTGTTTGTGGTCAGACCGCATATGTTCGTCTGCCCCTCGATTGGGAGGGAACCTGTTACATTGCCTTCCTACTGCCACCAGTTTTTCTAGCCCCACCTGACTATCATAGGAACTCCCACCTAGTACATACTAGACACAAGAGAGACCTCCCGATTGTTGATTATACTGAAACTGCTCTAGAACAATACATAGACATCAATAAAGGTGTCTTTCCCTACTTAGGTACTGTCGTGAATAGTAAACTGATACGTAGATTAACCAGAACACTTGAAGCAGTAGTGATTGAGACTACCTCTGCTCTAGGTAACTTAACCGAAGAGCAATCTTTTATGAGAATTGTCGTGCTCCAGAATCGTCTCGTCCTTGACGTCATACTGGCCGATAGAGGCGGGGCATGTAGAGTCATCGGATCTAGTTGCTGCATTTTCATTCCTAATAACGCGCCGTCTGTTTATTCAGCTATAACCAGACTCCATAAAATTGCCCATCTGTTACACCAAAATCCAGGCACCTGGACATGGTCCGGTTGGTTCTGGAATATAATTTCCGCCTGGGGATGGAAAGTATTGTCCTTTCTAGGTATTGCAGTAGCGATCATATTCAGTTGCTGCCTCTGTATACAATGTGGCTCTGCGATTTGCGGCATTTGTGCTACCTCTTGTATTCCTAGTCCCAAGTCCCGTTCTAAATCCAGTTCCAAGAAAATTCGAGACGAGCAAATGATACTGTATGAAATAATAGATGGTATCATGAATATTGATGTTTCCTGATGGAAACGTAGTGACAAGGAGGGAATGTGGAAAAGTAAATTTTGCCATGTTCTGTGTCCCTACGTGTTCCCCATCTTATGTTGTATGTGCATGATTAATATGCATATGTATTCTCCATGTTCGATTAAAGACGCAATTACAGTTGCGTCCATCTCTAGTATGCCAGTTTCCAGTTCTCGTGAAAGCTACGAGTATTAGGCCTATGTAAAGCTACGTTGCCACGTTTCACAGTGTGCACGATTATTTCATTGTAAAGTCCCCGTTTCTAGGCCTCAAAAGGGCCCGGACATCAGATTCAGCTCCTGTCTCCTGAACCCTCGCTGAGGAGCGATACAGCCCCCACCTGTATTCCTGACCCTTCACTTACTTCCTGCCTCACAGTGCCCGGCTCAGCCTGGCTCTGCCTGCCAGTCTGCCAAGAGTATGTTATGATTCTAGTTATCAGTCCGGCTCTCCTTCTCTGCATTCCTAAGCTACTGAATCGCATCAATAGTTTCAGTCATCGTCTAGCCTTTACGTCTCCATGTAAGAGAAATACTGCATTAATGGTCATTTCATATTCTTCAACACGCACTACATGTAGAATAATTCATGCACCAGTCTTAGAGTCTGTTAGCCTTTACCCCGATAACTTTTAGTTTATATCAACATGTTCTCTAAACATCAGATACTAGATAATGACTAGGTACATGTCGCCCTGACTCTCTAGACTTCAGTCTCTGCTCCTAGCGCAGAAGTCATAGCCCCCAGCTTCTCCTAGTAACACGTCATTGTCAGTTTGCGCGCACCACTAGGTTAGAGGTCCCGGCTCCTCAGATAGCCCCCTCCATGTCTCCGCCCCATTTATGACATATTCTGTTACGTTTACATCACATGTCTATGTTCACGCCTCTTGTTACACCTACTTTCACCCTTATCTTTCGCGACTGCTATTGACCACACCCACTGCTCCGCCTATCGTATGTACTGTAATGCAATTGTTTTAGTATATATACTTGTGCATTGTTATTAAAAGTTGCTAGCCATCCCAGATCTTATCCGTGCAGGTTGTCCTGTTCCTGTCCTTTATGCTGTATTAAACCTGCAAACTCCTACTACCTCGAATCTTGACTCTTATTTATTGAGCTATCTGTTATCGTGAAATCCAGTCAAAAATAGGGTATTATTTATTTATTTACCACAACACTACTGAAGATATTATTCCAATGCGCAGAGCCTATTGGGACTATAGGAAGTACACTACAAAAGGAAGACGTGCGCAGAAGGTAGTCTGCCATAAGAGTCAGAGGAAGGTATGTGCAGAAGGTCTCCTGCCGTGAGCAGAGCACTCGCGCAAGAACCACACTCCACGCTGTTACTTGAAGCGTAAAAGGCATTTTATTAGGACACGGTTGCACTCCTTTAGACTTTATTACATAGTACATAAATGAAATAAATGTACTTTCCCCACCCCATACCGACTCATTCTCCATTCCTCCTTCTCAAAACCATCTCACCTGTTTGACTCTTCCCCATTCACTCGGTGACCTCCTTCCTCTCCCCATTCTCACCTTCACTTGCCCTCCGAGCATCCTCTGTTGAATTTCCTTCATTGCCTCCCGCGCCCCGCTATCAGTCACCCGTGTACCGTTCTCCCCCTTGAGGGGTGAATCGCCCGTATGTGCCTCACCACCCCTCCAAAGTACCGCCACACCTCTGCCCTGCAACCTGCCCTAAACTGGCATGCTCAGACCCGAAAACCACCCCCAAGCCCATCACTTAAGACCTGTAGGGTGAGTGGGTGGACAAAGTTTTCTTAAGTCCCCCCGGTGGTGCTTAGGTGTTCAGAAGAGACTGATTCTCCTTTCCGAACACCTTTTAAGCCCTCCCAGATCCCACCCCTTCCCCTTGCCCCTCTAATCCAACCCCACACCTTGTCCTTCCGGTCTATGCGCGAAATCCCTGGTCTGCGACCGTACTTCCCCTGGGGCCCGCAGTGGGCAAAAGCAGGTGCGAGGAAAATGTGCATGCGATGTTCGATAGTAAGGGGGACAAGGAGCTATGCGCCACAGCATTGAGTGGAATCAGAGGAAGGTAGAAGCAGAGTGCGACCGGCATTACGCGTCAGGGGAAGGCAGGCGCCAAAGGTGTTCAGGAGTGAAGGATTTCAGCGCTGTAAATCGGCAGGCAGCAGTGTCAGAGCTACGAATGTGCCAGAGGTGGCAAAGAAAGAAGCGTGCAAAAGGAGGCCAGCATCGAGTGTCTGAGAAGGACACGTACAGGAGGCAGCCAGTAGTGGGTGCCAGAGGAAAGATACTGCAGAAGATTACCGAAAGTGGAGGAAGCACGGTGCTGAGGATTACACCACCAAGGAATGTACGTGTAAATCGTGGCCGCACTCACCCAAAGATACATCATGTCAGATGTGAGCCCCTGGGTCAGCAGGGACGGACCCCTTGCAGGCTGGCCAGCGTAGTCTGCATACAAGGCGCAAGAGTTCAGGAACAGCAGTACCAGCAGAGTCCCCTTTCTTCATGCAGGACCTAGACGAGGGTCTCACGCAGGAGCTGTGCCACAACCGAGCAGCCGTCTCCACAGGACCGAATATTGGATAGACCCACGAGGAGTATGACGATAGGGATAACGCGTTTTATATATATATATATATATATATATATATACACACACACATACACACACACACACACACATACACACACATACACACACACACACACACACACACACTCATCAAACTTAACAATTCAGGGTTAATGCACATGTTGCAAAGGCCTGCATGGTATGACAATGCATTGTACAGGTCGACATGCTGTAATGCCCATGGGGTAAAGATCTGCGTTGTAGCATATTCTGTGTGAAACAGGATGATGTCTAGACCATCAGGCTTTCTGGTGAAGAAAGAGTAGAGTGGGACTATGGGTCTCCTTGAGCTGACATATGGCAGCGGGGAATTAATGTATTCACCATTGAAGCTGACATTACCTTGCAGCAGGTCCTCTTGGTAAGCTTCACAAAAGCCTCATTGAACAGGAGCAGTGAGTAAAGAAGCTGAAGCTTGCTGCCTTTCCCACTGAAAATTGTGGACTTCCATTTCAGAAACAAAATACGATGGTAAAACTTCTGAACTGATTGAACCTAGTTTCCCTAGCCGACCCGCACTCCATCGCAGGCAGCGTCTAATTGTGCTTAGGTCCTGGTCTACCACAACCAGTTAACCGCGGTTGGCGCTTAGCACTTTTTGCCGCTGTTAATATTTAGGACTTTAAAATTTTATATCTCTGGTTCTCCTTATTGGATTTTTATCATTTTGGTGTCACTTTATTTATTGCAATTTACTCTATTTTTCTTAAATGGTTGGGACTTGTCTTGTGTTTTGACTTCATTACTGAGTTGGAACTGCATAAAAACTTTATGCATTGCCTCTATGTGAAGCCTGCCTGCTCTGTGCCACAGCTACAAGCCACTTGAGCTCAGGTTAATATAGTGACTTTACTGACGCGCCCTAACAAGTACTTTGATTATTACTTGAAAGGGGTAGTAAGGCCCCCCTCCAACTAATACTACAATTTTCTACAACCTCCAAACATGGATTCGTCTAACATTTTCCTACTTTGCTTGGTGTTGTGTTCTAGGGTAACGGATGTGCAAGCTTTAGACCTTTCAGACAGAATGTCCCTCCCCCCCACCCCAGAGGTGGGAACGTTTATGTTTACCTTAAGAACAAAGTGTAATTCTCGGTCCTATTTGCACTCTCTCTTTTCAGATCATGACAAACTGTGGGCCTAAGTCACAAAGGTAAACTTACACTTTTGTGTAAGTTTATGATTTTTTGCAATTCACAAAGAGTGAGCTGTATCTTCATGACTGCAGAGTCTCTGTACTTGTGGCAGGTAAGATAGGCAGTCGTAAAGCTACTACACCTAAAATTGCTTTGTGAATTGCAAAACATCATAAACTAATAGAAAAGTCTAAGTTTACTTTGGTGAATCAGGTCGTGTGTATAGCGGAATATTTGGAGCTTAACCCCTTGGCTGCGGCAGTAATTCCGCCGCGGCGCTGGGGGGGAGAGGGGATCCCGCGGCGCCCCCATGCTCTTGACGGAACCACTCTGTCATGAGCCACGGGCGCGCTGTGCTCATGATGGAGTGGTTCCATCACGGCCCCGCCCGCTCATTAATTCAGCCACACAGGTGCGGAATTGATGCAGCGTGGGCAGAGCGTCCGCGGCGTGACGGAACCACTCCGTCATTAGCACTGCGCGTCCGTGGCTCATGACGGAGTGGTTCCGTCACGAGCAAGGAACGGGTTAAGGGGACATTCTGGAAGACATGTCCCTTAGAGGTGTTTATCAGCTGTAATTTCCATCAGACAACCTTTTGGTCCTGTTAGGTTATGCAAGAATGGGGTATCAATCTATCTCTTTTTGGGAGCCTGGTTGGTTAGAAAACTTCTGGCCTCAAAAACGTTTTTGATTTGGCGATGTCTGGAAGTTATGAAGCCTTCAGACTGACCCACGGAATCCACTTTCAATGAGTTTTACTTCCAATAGTTGAGAGTGTACCCTCCTTAGTTAAAAACAAAGATTGAAGTGGCTCTGCGGTTCCAGACAGACCGCACAATTCCCTAGCTAGTGTATAAAAGTTAAAATTATGTTAAGGATCATCGCACCCTACTACAGTCAGTGAGATGAAGTTAACAAGTGGCACTAAACTGTGATTGGGTTTTTGTGCAAATTATAATTAAAGAGGATAGCACTAGTAGGGAAGTGGAATTTAATGGCAGTGTGTGCCCTGAATACTGTAGGATGGTGCATTCAGTACCCTGAAGACTGAAATGGTGGTGGTAATACTCTAGGCATGCAACAGAAGCAGGAGTGAACGACAGTCTAGAGTTTTAAGGACTATGGGGCATATTATCAACAAGTAGCGATATTTATTGCTAAAGAAGCTTAGGGACATTTTTTTTATCGCCAAGCATCGCCGGATTTTATCGCAGAGAGAACGTGCTATTAGCAACGTTTATCTCCAATGCGATAAAATATCCGGCGATAGCGGCGAAATGCTTGAATATCGCTGGAAAACCAGCGATATTCAGGCATTAACGCCAATAGGGTCTTAACCTGAATATCCACCTTCCATTGGATATACACGTTAAGAACTGGTCTGAGCAGGCGTTAGATTTTAGCGATATTCACTCTTAGGGCACATCTTTTTATCGCTACGCCTGCCTTGCTGACAGGCTATAGTAACGTTAGCGCAGTTAGCGACTGCTTTCAGTCGCTAACTGGTTGGGTACGCCCACTATGCATGTCATTAGTGATAAATATCGCTGACATGCAAAGCGGGCCCCAAACCGCTCGCTATCACCTGAAAGCTGTCGCTAACTGGTGTTAGCGACTGCTTGCTAATAGGGCGATGAAATTATCGCCGCTTTGCGGTTGAAAACGGCCGCAAAAGCGGCGATAATTTCATTTTGCCTGCCTTGATAATATGCACCCTATATTGTGGAAAGAAAGAGGAAGTGCTAAGTTTCATTTCATGTGATTAAAGCCTGTTAAAGAGCTTTCCACTGTTTTTTGAAGTCATGTGATGGTTCTAGTTTCTTGTGATGGGTAATGTAGTTATAGTATTGTTGTTCTTTAAAGAGGCTGCTCAGTGGAAATAAAGAAAGAGAAATACATAATCCTCAATTTTAAGTCTTAATAGATTCTTAACTTTCAAACCAAAGCTACAAAATTCATTCATACATCATTCCAGCCTGTGATTCACATGTATACTCAGGTTATTACAGTCGGAACATTAAGCACTGAAGTATTTTACCAAAGATATCTGCTGGCCAAGTGATCTGCTCCTGAGATAGTTTAGGTGGTTAAGCACCTCCTGCAGAGACCCATGTGTATTCAGTATCTCTCATGGTAAAGTACTGTATCACTGGTAGTTAATGCACTTGTTATATAGATCTGGAAATGAGCTGGTCACGAGTTTGATCCATCATAAAGTACCTTATAGGGTTAATGTTCCTGCTGCAGAGCATAATTCATAAGTCAAATGTTAATACGAGGAAATGTATGGGGGAAATGGGTTCAATGTGTCTCCAGTTATTGATATGGTTGAAAGAGGTTTACGGTATTGTTTATGGGTGGAGGTGTATTGCTGTGCGTGGGTCTATATGTTATTTTGGTTGAAAAGTGTTTTGAGAGAGTACTAAGGGGCAGATTTATAAGTAGCTTGCGCCACTTTTGCGTTACTTTCCCATGTTAAAAGTGATGCAAACGTGGCGCAAGGGGCTTGTAAATCTGCCCCTATGTGTGCAAAGTTACATACAATATTACTATGCGTGTAATACGGGTGTAAAATGCTACAAGACATTAATATGTGTATAAAGTTCTGTGCATTATTCAAATGCTCTAAAGTGCTGCTGGGTATCATCAGGAGTTTAAAGTGCTGTTGGATATTAATAATGTTAGTAGTGAACAATAAGCTGCTGTGGGATGGTGATATAGGTTTATGAGCCCGGGGTGCACAGTGGGTGTAAAAGGCCAGTTGTGGACCAGCCGGGAAGCGAGGAAGGGTCTAGTTAGTACGAATAGTTCATAAGTTGGCCTCTCAAGCTTAAGAGGATGTGATCTCACGGTTAGACCAGCAGACTTTGGAGCTGGGAAACCAAGGTTCGAGCCTCAGGGTCGACTTGTGATCCAATCACTTAATCTCCCTGTATCTACCAAAAAAGAATAAAACATTGAATGTGTAACGTAACAGTTGCTCCTGTAGTTCGCGCTAAATAAATTCTTCAAAAATAAAAGAAGCAGGCCCCGCCCCCAACCACGATTAGAGTCAATCAGTCCGCAGGGCACAGCCTGCAATTACCGTCTATCTTCGGGGGGTGCTCGATCTGCAGTTTCAGGCTAATTAGCAGAGACGGGTCGTGTGTAGGTCACGTCACCGAGCTGGAATGACGCACATCCCTCCAGCCCTGGGGCAGGTGAGAGGTAGTTGCACAACTTCGGAATCCACAGTGGTGAAAGGCTGGACTGGCTGTCACTAGGACGTGTCCGCAGGACACTGCCATGCCGGAGCCACGGGGACAGTGGGGCGGCGTTAGGGGGTCGGGCACCCCAATATTTGATGTGCCGGGCCTCTCTAATTCTGAGGGAAGGATGTTGTTCAATTAGCTTTTCCTATTTCCATTTCAGCTCTCCAGGGAGGGCGTCCTGCACCTGCAGGGTCGGATTGGGATCGCAATTAAACACGGGCACTCCTAAAATCAAGCATTTGCAATGCAAACGGTCTCATCTTTGGGACCTTATATGTATTTAGCTATGCAGTACCTTAGCCTGGGTGGTAAAACATCTGTTTTTTTTAACATGGAGGGAACGTAAGCACCAAACTGTGTGACATGCCAGGTGTGGGAACACATGGAGAGAAATATAGCCATTTAGCAGGAAATGGTATAGTCCAAAGCTCTGCTTTTAATATAATATCAGGACGTTCGGTGGTTATATCGCTGAAAATACATGATTTGAAAAAAAATATTGTTTGCGGGTGCTCGTGGAAGAGAAAATCTATAAACTGGAATCTAGAGAATGCTAAAGTGATTAGCTAGATTCCCTCATCAGAAAGCAATACACATGGTAAACAAGCACCCTGGGGCACAAACGTGAATGCAAGTTCTCTGCGTCTCGTTGAGAACCCATCCCCCCAACCCCCCCAGTTCCTGGTAAGACCCCGTGACCTCCAGTCCAACAGCACACACACTGATCCATTGTGTCCACCATAGGGGCTGAATCGCCCTCCTAACCACCTCTGCCCGCTAGCAGCTCCCTAACTACACCCATCCCATTCACACCCTTCTCTGGTGCACACACACGACATCCGAGCCCTGCTCGACAACAGGGAAACAGCGGCACTCATCCTCCTGGACCTCTCTGCAGCGTTCGACACTGTCTGCCACCGCACCCTAGTCCAACGCCTCAGCAACACCGGCATCTAAGACAAGGCACTGGAGTGGATCATCTCGTTCCTCGCCGGAAGAACACAAAGAGTCCGCCTCCCCCCGTTTCGCTCCGAGGCCACCGAAGTTATCTGCGGCGTCCCGCAAGGATCTTCACTCAGCCCCACCCTCTTCAATGTCTACATGAGACCTCTTGCTGCCATCGCACGCCAACACAACCTCAACATCATCTCCTACGCCGACGACACCCAGCTGATCCTCTCCCTCACCAGAGACCCCGACACCGCCAGAACCAGCCTACACGAAGGGATGAAAGACGTCGCCGAGTGGATGAAGAACAGCCGCCTGAAACTTAACTCAGACAAGACGGAAGTCCTCATCCTGGGACCATCACCCTCCGCCTGGGACGACTCTTGGTGGCCCCCAGCCCTGGGCACCGCTCCCAAGCCAACAGACCACGCACGCAACCTGGGCTTCATCCTAGACTCCTCCCTCTCGATGACCAGACAAGTCAACGCCGTCTCCTCATCATGCTTTCACACCCTCCGCATGCTTCGCAAGATCTTCCGATGGATCCCGACCGAAACCAGGAAGACGGTCACCCAGGCCCTTGTCACCAGCCGACTGGACTACGGAAACAACCTCTATGCCGGAACCACAGCCAAGCTACAGAAAAGACTCCAACGTATCCAGAACGCCTCCGCCCGACTCATCCTGGACATCCCCCGACGCAGCCACATCTCCGGCAACCTGAGGGACCTGCACTGGCTCCCCGTCAACAAGAGGATCACGTTCAGGCTCCTCACCCACGCACACAAGTCTCTCCACGACCTGGGCCCCAAGTACCTCAACAACCGCCTGACCTTCTACACGCCCACCCGCCAGCTACGGTCTACTAGCCTCGCCCTCGCCGTCGTACCACGCATCCGAAGAGCCACCGCCGGAGGCAGATCCTTCTCCTACCTGGCGGCCAAGACATGGAACTCCCTCCCCATCCACCTTCGGCTGACCTGTGGTAAATAAAATATTACCCTGGCAGAATTTCTAGGCATTAACTAAATATCATGCATCAAATGAGAGACAGGATCCGTGGTGTCGAAGTTAAAATGGGCTTTATTCCAATAACTCGAGTCAAAGGGAGAATATGTTCCATCACCACTGAGGTTCAGGAAGAGTAATCTAACATTCAATAACAATGAACAGCATATATACAATTTTCTCCTTGTACATAGGAAGGAGCGCTCCAGGCCGAGCAAGAAAGAAAGAGATAAGAGCATGTGGGCGTACACTTGATGAGTCATAGGTAGATGATAGGTAGATGTCATAGGTGGGTGGGTACTTAGGGGTGGAGTTTGCATGACCAGCTGGAACTCTGCCCTAATTGTGCAACTTTGAGCATGGGGTGCAATTGACGTGTAAATGGGAGGAGAGCTGACTTTTGGCTTAGCAGAGTAATCTCTTGTGTCAGGGCGACTTGAGCACGTCTGGTACAACTGATGTCTGGAGTCAGGGGATGTTTTATCTGAAACAAAGGTTCATCGCTAGAAATAAAGAAAAAGCATATATTTCTCCGTTCATTGCATGGGGGCTGAGACAGAGAGCTAGGCCTTATCTGTCGCGAACGGGTTCTGTTTACATTTCCTCACCGGGCAGGGATGCCACTCTGTACAGCAAAACAGATAACTGTTATTCATAACACTGTCTTGGCAGAAGTTCAGAAAGTGGTTCAACCACAATAAAATAAAGGGCTCAGTACGATATTTATTTAAAATGCACAATGCAGAATGCAAAATACATGGGCCTTTATTTTAGCTTAACGTTTGGGAGACTTTGATGACTTGACTTGCAGGACATGTTTGCAGAGGCCTAGTGATTCAGGCCACTACGCGAAATATGCATGGGTGACATGCACATGAATGTAACATAGGGTATATGTAGTGGACATTATTTGGTCAGGCAAAATATCATTTTCCTCAGACCCAGGACCACCTCGCCTTCAGGAGACAACTCAAGACCTGGCTGTTCGAGCAGTAGCGGACCCCTTCCCCCAAGCGCCTTGAGACCCTTCCGGGTGAGTAGTGCGCTATACAAATATTATGATTGATTGATTGATTGTTTGTGCACGGTTTACGAGGTGTCCCGGTGTGGCACCCTGCACCCACATGTGCAACAGTAGGGACGCCGGGTCCCACAGAGGGCAGTAGTACCTGCACACCAGCCTTACCTCGCTCAGGGATCGCGGCAGCTTGGCGCCTGGATGGCCTGCAGCTTTGTGCACAAAAGTAATGTGCAATACGTAATGGGGAGCAACCCCCACAGCATCCGTGCCCACACCTGAGCGGCGCAGTACGTAAAGTGCGTAGACAACAGTGTAGCCCCTAACGGACCAACCGCTGTGTGTAGCGCCGAGGGGCAGTGCACAGAGGGGCACCGCACAGAGGGGTGCAGCTCCTAGAGAGTTGCAGTACATTGTTGGGTGCCCGAGCACCTAGACGGTAGCCGCTGTGTTTACGGCAGTAGGGTGCAGTGCCTAGAAGTGCAGTAGCGGGTGTATAAGGGGGCTGTGGGGGACAGTCGCTCTGTTCCAACAGAGGGGTAAAGTGCCCATAATTCCAAATTCGAAAGTGCTGTGACTGCTGTTTGAGATTTAATGCCCCTCTCTGCGTTTGATGCTCCCAAAACCTAGATTAGTACGTGCTCTTAAATACGCAGTGTGACATTGCCCTTCCAACTCGATGCTTATCACAGCCCCCATCACCCTACACACCCCATCTGAACCCATGCTCATAGATACACGTGCGCCGCATGGCAAAACATATGCCAACACACCCCTGTCTCCCAGAACGTACATATCACACCTTATCCCCTCACACACCCAACATCTTTGTACCACAGCCTTATTACAGTTTAATAACCGTCTGCAAACGCTTTAGCGCACACCCTCATAGCAAAGCATCTGTCGAATAGGCATGCCATATTTACAGGTATATCACACCCATCGTATGTATTGCGTGCCACACATTAGACACCTAAACTCCATGGGGCATATTTCCAAAAGTGGCACATCCCTGCATATCAGCAGGGATGGGTCACTTATTGTGCGCCAAATGCGGCGCACCATGTGGCAAAAACGGCACAGATGCGTCACGCATCTATGCCATAAAAGGGACGCATTGTTGGAGTTTCGTCGCAAGCGCGACGCAGCTCCAGCAGTGCCCTGGGGGGCCCTATCTTGTTAATGCTGCGTCAATCCTTACGCCTGCTTCAAGCAGGCGCAGGGATTTGACGGAGCATGGGCCCCAAAGTAACTCAGTGAAATCTTATAGATTTCACTCAGCCACTTTTAGAAGGCGTCCCTGCGCCGGAACGCCCCTCCCTGTGCAGGAACGCCTCCTTCTGGCGCAGGGCTTTACAACGTGACGCATCTCCCAGATGTGTCATGTTGCGCATCCTTTGCGCCGCCGCTGCGTCACAAAAGTGACACAACGGCTGCGTAAAAGATGTGCAAGGGGCTTGTAAATATGCCCCCATATGCTGTGCCCAACAGCATCACACCTTCACACTCCAAAGCCCATACATCACACTTTATACCACCCACCTTAATACCACCACACCTTGCAGCACACGTGGACACGCCCCAATGTCCCGACAGACACCATGAAGCCATAGTTTGACCCTACCACACCAAAGGCTCACCTCAACACCTCTCGACTGCCCATTACGCCCCAACCAGCACCCTCTTACTACCATACTGACACAACTTCACCGGGATACAGATATCATAACCACAGACAATCAGAGCACCCGGCCAGTACACAACTACAGCGAGCCCACAACGCCCTTTCAAGCTGCTATTAGACCTAATGCCACCCACTCCTGCGTACACCACATCCCTGCCCACAAAGTGCGTAATCTTGACCATGAGTGAGGGTTTGAGCTGAGAACGGTCGGGGAGGGAGAATTGAGCAGTCAGTGAGCATGGGGGAGAGTGTTCTGAGGCTATCGCTGTCACACTGCTGAGGAGAGTGCAATGAGGGAGAGACCGGGGTGATGCAAGCTCATGGCGAGTGCTTTTATTAGCCCGAGAGTGCTCCAGGTGGTGAGTGAGCCCTAGGAGAAGAGTCCTCTCCGTAGAGAGTGAGGGTTTGGAGGATCCGAGGGGATCATGTCTCGGAGAGGACAGTGTTGTGAACTGCCAGAGAGTCAGTGGTTTGGGAAAGAGCGAGTGAGCGCTCAGACAGGGAGTTTGTGTTCCATAGTGCCAATATCGCCCAACCCCAGACCTTTCTTCATACACTACACAACTCCACCAATAACAGACACAACACAAGTTTGATGGAGAAAGTTTTATTAGCATATACATTATGCCACCATGTTGGGTTATCTTACGGGTCGATCCAGAGCAGGTCACCTCTTGTGACCCGCCCACCTGATGAGCCATACCCCTCGCGGTGTTAACCGTAGGGGCGTTATCAGTTTGGGGGGGAAGGTCTATCTCCTCCCCCGGCGAACCTCTCGTTCGCCCATTACTCCGCCCCTCCCTCTCGGGGGACGGAGCGTTGGCAACCCCCGGTTGCTCAGGTCCACAACCGCCCGAAGGACTAATGGGGCGCCGTCACTCCTCCAGGGTCCAACCCAGCATGGATCTCCCTGGGGATAATTCTGCTCTCGCACCCACCGGTGCTCCTGTAGAGGGTACCCCTATGTACCTTTCTGCATTGGATTGCCCTGTAACTCCGCCTGCAACACAAAGACAGTAATATTAATAGCAACCCCCCCCCACTTACTGCCCGAAAGCAGGGTAAGCGGATGGGAGGGAAAACAGCAACGGGCAGTCACCCGCTCAGGGTCCAGGCAGGGGAGGGCGAGGGTCAGCGCGAGCAGCGCCAGGAACAAAGAGGGCGCTTGACCCTCGCCCCTGGGCTATATAGCCACTCCCCCCTCCCCCAAGTCACAGGAAGTGACATCCCGGGGGGGGCCTCTAATCCCCCCAACCACTAGTCCGCTCAGGGTCTGTGCCATCCTATGGCACTAAGGGTGGCCGCCCTCGTAGGTGGCCACCTTTGGTGTCCCGGGGCAGCCAATCATAGTGTCAATATCGGTCCAACCCCAGACCTTTCTTCATACAACACACCACTCCACCAATAACCGAAACAACACAAGTTTGATGGAGAAAGTTGTTGCAGTTTTATTAGCATATACATTATGCCACCATGTTGGGTTATCTTACGGGTCGATCCAGAGCAGTTTACCTCTCGTGACCCGCCCACCTGATGAGCTATACCCCCCCGCGGTGTTAACCGTAGGGGCGTTGTCAGTTTTGGGGGGGAAGGTCTATCCCCTCCCCCGGCGAACCTCTCGTTCGCCCATTACTCCGCCCCTCCCTCTCGGGGGGCGGAGCGTTGGCAACTCCCGGTTGCTCAGGTCCACAACCGCCCGAAGGACTAACGGGGCGCCGTCACTCCTCCAGGGTACAACCCAGCGTGGATCTCCCTGGGGATAATTCTGCTCTCGCATCCACCGGTGCTCCTGTAGAGGGTACCCCTCTGTACCTTTCTGCATTGGATCGCCCTGTAACTCCGCCATGGCTCTGGGTGTGGCCGCCGCCGCCCCAGAGTCCCCCACCTACTAGCTTCCTATTAGTACAACCTGCTGCTCCTAGTGCTTTCCGCTATATCAACTAAAGATCGTCATATCAATCTCGGGTAAATGAACCCCGTCTACCTCAAAGCACACCGTGCATTTGGCAAGTAGCAACCCAAGCCTTATGAAACAAGTTCTCCTATGCTTCAGGCTACTCCCAAATTGTCGGGCGACACTATCCACCTCTCATTGGCGCCAAGGACCTATTGCACTACCATTGCAATCACCGGCCTCCCTCAGCTCAGGCAAGGACAAGTCTGCTCTCTTCCTCAGCACCGTCAAGCTGGCGCGCAACCAAACTTCCTTCTCACTTCTGCCGCCCTCCGGACAGGGAGCTGTGACAGTGATGTCCATGAACTTCACACTAACTGCCAACTGTGCTTTGCAGGTGTCCATCTAGTGCGCCATCCCCCAGTCTAATCCTATTCTGTACAGCTGGCTGACCAGCAACCAACAAGCCCCTATCAGGTAAGCAACACCACTGGCATGGTGTCCCCTGTCTAGCATGTGGCCTCACACCCTTACTTAGACCTACTGGGGACATATTCACCATCCAGGTCACGCCAGGTGTCTCACTTCCATGAAGCCGACCCTACTGTAGGCTAACAAACTCCTCGCATGTTTAGCCTCACTGGAAAGACATGTAACTTTCAAACCCATGGAAACATAATTGTAAGACCATCACCTCTCAGCTATGCCTGCTAACTGTGTTCTGGTGTAGGCTTAAAAGACTATGTCGAGGATCTCCTCATGTTTGACACTTGTACAAGACGTCCCCCTGAGCCTGGCCTTCGAAGGACCTTATGAAGCTTGTAACAAGCCGCCTATACAACTGTATATCCAAGTTGTGCAACTAGGTGAACTAATCCTCCTTCGCTCTTACTTCTTGGCATGTGCACACCGCCAAAGGAATCCGTACTTTAGTACCTGAAAACGACTAAGTAAATCTTTCTAGGTGAAATCTTACCCGAGCACCTAGCCACGGGCCCTCCACTGCGTGTCAACCCCTGTTGTTGATTTTTGCTGTTAAAATTGCCTGCCCACTACCGGACCATTCGCGTAAAATTAGCCAGACCAATCGCTTACCTGGCCACAAATATGCCAACCTGTGTCCCATGAATAAACAGGTTGGCGGCTTACTGTATCAGCCTGATCCAAAGAGGAGGCAAAGCTGAGTGGGATCAGACTGGAGCAGGTATGTGTGTGGCTAATGCAGGCCAAAATTCTGTGCAACCTGATGATGCATCCCCATAGTACCAATGGGCTAGAGTAAAGGAAACTGGCAATGCTGTGTTACAAGTATGTGATTGTCTCAGCGTGGGCCATGATGCAGCAGTTAATGTAAAGCTTATGCTGGCCCAACTAATCTGCAGGGCTATCCATCTTGTTCAGGTAATGTGCTGAATATGGCCTGGTATATAGCCGCTTATGCCAGTTGCCTCCCTGTAATTACAAAAGGAGTACTACACTTACAACAGTCGATGCTGCTTAGTTGCCCTGGATAGAGAAGCCACAGTTAAAGCTTTTTTACATGGCCAACCACGAACTAGCCACCCCCTTCAGAGCTACACGCGTAAAGCTGCTATGTGTGACATTTCCCTTATTTCAGTGCACGAAGAGTGACTTTAAAACTAAGAGAGACACTTTCTTGCTAGCACACAACATTGAAGATGAGGGAGACCCAATGTCAGAATTACGCCCATCTGACCCACAAGCATTCTAGGCAGACCAAGGATATCAGGCTGCTTTTGTCAGACATTCCATAGCTTAGAGTGTGCATGTGTGGGACAGTAACCTATGCACGAAACCTTGGAAGTAAAAGTGCCTGGTCTGCATGAGACTGCGTAGCTTAGATGGAACAGAGTACCACAAAATTACCCAGTCAGTCAGAACTGACTGGCCCCGTGAGACCGAAGATTTTAAGAGAAGTCCTACATGTACCCCACCATGAGGACCCGCCCAGTCGTCTACCATTCAACCCATGAGGTTACTTGTCCAGTCACCTAGGAGCTGTGGCCCAATAGGAAAATAAGACATAGATGCTGTTTAGTCATTGCCTAATGTTGTTAAACAATAACTGAGGGTATCGTGGAAGAAAACACAATTCCACCATTTAGAACTGATCAGCCTGTGCCAAGGGAGTAGTCCCAACATGAGTTATTTCAATGTGCTACAGGTATCAGAGCACCCCCCGTCCCTCAGTGGATGGGGCCTCAGTTGTTCAAACTGCTAATAAATTATTAGAGAACAAACGGCACAGCAATCCATTAATGCACATGAGATGCATGATATGCCTAAATCAACCTGTTCATGAGCTGAAAACACATTTCCTATATCTTTCGTATGAAATGCATGATTAGCCCCTGTCCTGCCACTGCATCCAGCGCGAACACCCCAATTATTGCACCGTAAAACACATTTGTCCAGACTCAAGTAAGAGAAAATATCCAATTCTGCACAGGGCTGCCTAATAAATCCCAGCTCCCGGTTACTATTCATGTGTTACTTCCATGAGTGAAACCAGCACGCGTCCCACATCCCGGATAGTAATGACAACTGGGGAGAACACGGGAATCCCAGACCCTAACACACTGCCCCCAGTGTGCTATGATCCTTATACCTGTTGATAATTCAGGTGGCCCCCTATGTGGTAGGGCGGTTCTCGTGCGCGGATCCTGCATTAGAGACAGAAAACATTCATTAAAATGTCCCCCCCCGATCAACGATCTGCATTCTCTGCTGTGAGACATGGCCCTCAATGCCCCACACGCTACCCAGGCCAGTTGTGGTTACGAGCACTAATTAGTCAGTATTACCTGCACCCTTCCACAATTAAAGTTGTCCTCTCTTAATAAGTGAAGAAAGTCCATTCCTAAACGAAACACTACTCTCCTTGGCTCTGAAGGTGTCTACCCAAGTGTTCTGATGCCTAGAGAGGCTGCCCATGCTTGCAGTATTAAATTAAGGAACATCTATAGCCAAGTGAAAAATTCAAAATATATTTAAATGGAGATCATGGTTGATATAGCTTTAATATAAAATTGAGAATGAAAAGTCCAACTATATATAGATAGTCTCAAACAATGAAATATTCTCATTTGATTTTATTGGTATATATTATATTTATTTATGAATTCTTTTGAGATTTATATATTTTGTACTCTTTTTGTGATTTTCTCTTCTGTTTTCTTTTCTTTTCTTATAGTTGTTTTTCAATATAACAAAAGTCAGTTAAAAGCATACTAGAAAAAATACATAACCAATAGACATGAGACTGAACAAAATGTTGAAGGCAAAGCGGTAGATGTCACAACGCGCGTTTCGGCTCTGAGCCTTCTTCAGGTTACCGTCTATTGCTCTATAGATTATAAAAAAAAAACATATATCAATAAATTTACATGACAGACATATTATTTACAGTGGACTTAAATACATGCACATAATATATACACTTATTCAGTTGTGTGTCTTCATATGGACAGCAAGGTAAGAGCATTATTTAACAAGTATGTCTTTCAAATATAGATATATTGCATCAACATTGAATTTTAGCACCATTTTGAATTTTGTCTTTCTATTTACATATTCACATGATTACATGATCTGTATATTAAAGAATGAAAAAACGAATAAACATTTATCAGATATGACAGTTGCAGTAGGACCTGAACTCACATTTTCAAAAAAATAATAATGTGTTGGATGACAATCTCTAATTGCAACATACCTATACCAGACAAATACTTTCTCAATTCATAACGGAACATATCAGTAAATTCGGAGAACATCACTTGACTTGATCACTTTCACAAGCATATTCTATACAGTGACATTAGGGAATGGTGTTATCTAATATACATAACAGTTTTGCTGAAACCAGAACTCATTTATTCAAAAAGTAATGAGAGAAACATGTTGGTCAATTCTGAAAACATCCATAACTTGATCAGTTTCCAAAATATACTCTGTATAGTGACCTTAGAAAATAGCATTCTTTAATTGTGGCAAAGCTATAAGGCAAAAGCAAGCTGCTTATCACTTAAACTGAGATGAATATGTTGGGAAACTCCACGGACATCACATGACAAAATCTGAAAATGATAGTATGACTAAAAGCCAAATAGTACAAGGCCTTGATAAGTAAGAACCTGTAAGGTTTTTACAACAACACATATCGTGATTATAAAGTAATAGTGTGGCTAAGTGCCTAGCAGCAACATTTGACAATAAAGAGATCGATAATATACCTACTCTCTAGTGATCATATGAGATTACTCTACTAAACTTACACCAATTGGTCTTAACCCATACTTACAAAAATTTGTGCAAACTCAAACCTCATTCTTGGCTAGGGTGTGACAGGTCAGTCGATATTTAGGGTTTCTTGATATCTATAGATGTAGGATAACAGAGCATTAATTGATATTATGGCTTTAAACATTTAGAATATGGATAAAGTTACAAATTAGAAATTAAGGACAAACAGATCTCTAAGAAGCCATTCTTCTTGTGCCACAATAGAGTAGTTAATCATAAATTGTTATACCTTCAAACGCAGGTAGATGAGAGCGAAGAACATATATGTTGTAGATGTCGACGGATGAGGGTGATATCTATTAAATAATAGGCACGTATTACTGATACATATTCCTATAAATGATATATGGTAAAAAGATCAAAAGGGAAATATCATACAGTTACCTAGGAATCAATAGATTAGGTCCTGTTCATTATTTACAGTTTGTTGGCACTGGGAGTAGTATAGGAATGAACTCGCTGGACAGGAAAGTAAAAGTTGTTTATGAAGATTCTACCCGAAAAGGAAAGAAAAGAAGGTAATGATAAATTACTCTATTGATTTTAGATACATATGACCGATGTTGGATCCAGTCTTAAATGTATGTACCTTCCCAATTAAGTTATGAGGCAAGTAGATGACGAGGATAAACGATACTAGCATCAAAAGACATGTTCATTATCTAGAAAGGAGACATATATACAGAAATATATTAAGTTGATTTGTTAAGACAGCGACGACTGTGTATATGTTACATACGCTTATCGTATAAACAGAAAAAAGTTACAGGTTACCTGGGGATGGCCAGAAAATTGCTTCCCGGGAGTTGGGATCTGTGTAATAAGTAACGTTCAAATTGCCATATCTGTAGATAGAGGATATATATGGAATGCAATGAACTATACGCTTTTATAAAAGTTCATGAAAAAGGTATATGTATCCAGCATAATGCGTCCCACGTGAATGGAAATATGCTTGTATCATTATAAACTCCAATTCATATAATATTGGCTACTCCTAGCTCAAATTGAGAGCTTCGTGGTGGCTAAATAGGTTTAAAAATACCTTCATATATTTAAACAAGTTCATATTGCCATATCTACAGATAGAGGATATATATGGAATGTAATAAACTATACGCTTTTACATAAGTTCATGAAAAAAGGTATATACATCCAGCATAATGTGTCCCACGTGAATGGAGATATGCTTGTATCATTATAAACTCCAATTCATATAATATTGGCTACTCCTAGCTCAAATTGAGAGCTTCGTGGTGGCTAAATAGATTTAAAAATACCCTCATATATTTAAACAGGTTAATGTTTGCGCATACCAATAAACCCCAAAAATGCAGTGTGGGTGAGTATAAAGTTGTAAATTAAAATGGCAGGCACAAACAAATAAAGCGACAGATAGGGCGAGAAAAGAGAGGAGAACGTCATAGGCATTTTATCTCACCTGATGGGAATAGCTGAAGGTTTCTAACTCCCGGTATTTAGAAAGAACAACCGCCTGTGACTGAGGACGCTGGATACAAACAGCCGCCTCATGGGAGTAAGCTGCCTTATATACTCCAGGTGTCATCAATTAAGAAGAGAAAGGAAATAGACATAAAAAGAGGGCTGATACTGTGTTTCAGAAGTAGTAGATGCAATGACCAGAATAGGGATTAGAAATAGACGCAGGACCAATGGATGCTTTTTGGACGAATCAAAGAGTTGATGAAATGATGAAAGAAGAATAAAAATAAAAAATGGACTAGTAAATAAGTTTTGAAAGTTAAAGATGGAGTAACGAACAAAGGCAATAAAGAAAATAAACGAAGGACTAATAGGAATGTTTAGGGCATATCAGGTGGAATGCTGATATATAATGTTATTGAATCGATCAGGGATAAAAATTAGAAATAAACGAAGAACAGATAAATGTATAGTAAATTTATCCGGTAAGTGTTGACATTTCAGAAATGTCAGGATGTTTTGTAATTAAGATGGAAAATGAAATAATAAACTAAGAAAGGAAAATAAGGAAATAATTATATATTAACAATATAGATAGGAAATAGATACAGATTACTGCGATGCCAGATGGAATGAAAAACAGTCGACCCGATATGATTGTGTTAAAATATGGATAATCATAAAAGAATGTTCCCTACAGGTAAACTGATACGCTAGTTGTCAATTATGACCATAGCATGCCCTACGGTACCCTTATTCTTTAGATACTCTGTATATTTCTTATGTGATGTCCCAGAAACTCCCAAGTCCTTCATATATTTCAAATTTGCTATTTGTCATAAGCCCCACATTCATAGTATCCATAAACAATATTTATGTGGTATAGGCCATACAGAATTTCTTGCTCAGTATATTTATTAACTTAATTCTAAAGAATGTTCAGGGTTTCTTAATTAGGACATAGATGTTCACAATGTTCAACAATGATTCATACATATGTTTCTGCTATGTTAAATGATCGCTTGATCCCATGGGATCTCAGAGTTTAGTCCATTATTAACAGTATTAAACATGAATATATGGTAAACCTCTCGTTTTTTCCTTATTTTGTCACAGCAGAGCCCTGCTGTCGGTACAATTTTCTCCAGTATGTACCAGCGTACATCGTCTGGTGAATGTTGTTTTTCTACATAGTGGCTCACCAATGGTGCAGCCATTTTTTGTGTGCGGATAGCCGATCTATGCTCAGTCACTCTGGTATTCATACTTCGAGAGGTTTCCCCCACATATGCCTTTTCACACGGACATAAACCAAGTTTTTGGTTTTACAATTTGTCATACCCCTGGTTTCAACAGTTATTCCATGCTTGCAGTATTATCCCTCTAACTGAGTGGATCCTCTGTTGTCGCATACGCCAGTCCCCAACTTCTGGTACCACACAGCTTGCTACCTCTAACAGTCTGTAAGATCCGGGGTTTTCACGAGTAGCCCCAATGCTTAAATAACATTTGAATATTACGTTAGCCTGACCGCCTTGAATGTACCTCACTTGTACTATATACGCTAATGTAATTGGCACACAAGACCCATTCTCCTCTTGTAATGCCAAGTACAAACTTCTTCTACTATCATCTCTTCTTGAAACTTGCTACTTGTAACTACGCGTAGCTAAGTACTGAGAACACCTAAGGGAGTATCGGTTCTGTCCCCCTTGAGAAGCGTTCTGACCCCCACCGGGCAAAGTCTGTGCCCCCACGCCAGGCGCATAGAACTGCAGAGACCTGCCACAAGGTTCCTTTCACCTCTAAAAACTA
This sequence comes from Lissotriton helveticus, assembly GCF_964261635.1. Classification (NCBI taxonomy): domain Eukaryota; kingdom Metazoa; phylum Chordata; class Amphibia; order Caudata; family Salamandridae; genus Lissotriton; species Lissotriton helveticus. The sequence goes on from NC_136062.1 coordinate 463,027,992, forward strand.
CCCCATCTACTCTGTAGCGGGCCTCTAGCTTGAAGCATGGGTCAGTCATTCCACGCTTAACTGAGTGATTAAATCTATTCTCGCTCCCCAAGAGTTCGGCTTCAAGATGTTAAGAGTTCATGCACTAATATCCTCATGCAAAGCCCAATTCCTCCTGGTAGGCCCGTAATGTTCTTGTTAAACTTTTGATTCATTGCTAGCATGGTTACCCTCGCACCAGCATATCCTGCCAGTAATGATGGATGAAGACACTATTTCTGAAACACCAGGAATACTCTCATAATGATCAATGATGCTAATAGACATCAGTTATTAACGATGTAATTCATGGGATATGCTATATCCACACCACCTAGACAGTGTTTGTGTGGACCTTACACACCCTGAAGAACATTTACGTTAAATAAATTGCAACAAGGCATGCACCACCATCAATTTACTACTTTGTACACATGCCAAACCACAACACAGGCCGCTTCGATGGCTGCCATGAAGTGATCCACGACGTCCTCCTCTGACCGATACCTGCATGGTTATAAACAAAAGACAACCAAGCCTGCTGTACGGGCTCGAGAACCCCCAAGGTGTTGAGTTACCTTCGGCATGTAATCGTATAATTGACACGACACCTTCCCATATGCATAGAAACTTAAGGCATGCCTAATGCCTATTCATTTCATATCACCACTAAAAACACGGTGAAGCATTCCATGTTATCCTCAAAAGCAATACTAATCCCAATGAGCAACAATGACCACTGGAATAATATTACCATTGGGTACAGCAGCAGTGTGTTGCCCGGTGTAAAGATCTCTCCCTAGTAGCAATAAACGCTATGTAATGAAATCACACTTCAATTAGAGGCTCCTGTCGCCTTACAGGTGTAGTGGCAGACGCATGTAGAAAAGAGTACTATTGCCCTCTTATGTCACCAATAAAGAATGCTTTGGAAATTGTACATGGTCAGTCCACAAAGGGGTTTCTCTATGTATCGTACTGCCATATATCTAATGCGGATAAAATTAAATGCGGATGAGGTGGGGGAGGTCCCATGTCAACCTGCTCAATTTGGTTGATAACTTCTCACCTACCAGCATCCAGGTTCGGAGCTCCCTGGGTATGTATTGACCTTGGTTTGGGTGAAAACACAAAGAAAGACTGGGGAAGCAAAAGGGAGATTCACCGTAGAAATAGCTTGGATGCGTAAATATGGTATGTATAGTATCCACTCCACAGGAGCATATACGTTTACGCCAACTCAACGTATGTTGAACTCACCCATCTGTGGTAAATAAATAAATTACCGGTACTATTTTTCTATGCATTAAAGGAAAAAGGATAGCTCAATAAATGAGAGGCAGAGTCCGTGGTATCTGAGTCATACGGGCTTTAATTAAGTGGCTCGAGCCAATGGACATCGGGTTCCATCACCTGCTAAGGTTCAGGAAGGGACAATCTCAATATTTCGTTAACATCATACAATATATATAGTAAAACAGTACAGTTGCATTGAATACAGTAGGCGTAACAAGTGAAAAAGGAAAGATAAGAACATATGGGCGTGAAAGAAGGCGTGCACAGGGCGTGCACGGAGGTGTGTGATGTAGACGTCACAGAAGTGTCATAAGTGGGTGGACACATGGAGGGGGTTTCATGGGCAGCTGGAACCTTTAACCTACTGGTGCGCGCAAAACGAGTCATGACGTGTAACTGGGGAGAGCTGGGGGGCGCTGACTTCTGGCACTAGTAGAGGAGACTGAAGTCTGGGATGTCAGAACGACCTGTACCTATAGCATATCTGATATCTTGTGTTTAGAGTACATGTTGCTTGATTCTAAAAGTCATCAGGGCAAAGGCTGCTTGTCACTAAAGCTAGTGTATGCATATATTTCTTCATGTATTGCGTGAGCTATGAATCTTCTATGGATACTAATTCAGGAAATCACTTGCATGGAGACAGAAAGACTGGACTGTAGACGGATATGTTTATCCTGTTCGTTAGCTAGGAATGTGAAGCCGGGGAGCTGAACAGATAACTGTAGGCATAACATATTCTTGGCAGGCAGGCCAGGCCGAGCCGGGCACCGCGTTGCTTGGCAGGAAGTAAGGGAAGGGTCAGGGATGCGGGCGGGGCTGTATCTCTCGGAGTGATTCAGGAGGCTTGAGGCCTGGATCTCGTGTCCGGGCCCTGTGGAGCCCTAGAAACGGGTGCAACTCGATGATTGAACGTGCACCATGTAAATACGTTGGCAACATAGGCCTGAAAGCCTAATTCACGTTGCTTTCACGGAGGACTGGATAACTGACATACTAACGTTGGACGCAACTGTAAATGCGTCTTTATTATCGGCCATGGAGGGAAAATGCATAGAAATCATGCACATATATTACATGTTGGGGAACACGTAGGGACACATAACAAGGCAAAATTCAATTTTCCTCATTCCCTCCTTGTTCCCTACGTTCCCTTCAGGAAACATCAATATTCATGAGACCATCTATCTGTTCATACAGCATCATTTGCTCGTCTTTTCTCTTTTGGGCATGGGATTGTGGACGTGGAATACAAGATGTAGCGCACAAGCCGCAAATCGCTGGGCCACATTGTAAACAGAGACAACAACTGAATATGATCATTACTACTACTCCCAGGAATGACAGTACTTTCCATCCCCATGCAGATATTACACTCCAGAGCCAGCCGGACCAAGCCCAGGTGCCTGGATTCTGGTGTAGCTGATGAGCTATTTTATGAAGTCTTGTTATTGCTGAATACACAGACGGTGCGTTATTAGGAATGAAAACGCAACAACTAGATCCGATGACTCTACAAGCTCCGCCCCTATCGGCCAGAATGACGTCAAGAACAAGGCGGTTCTGAAGAACAACAAGTCTCATAGCAGACTGTTCTTCTGTTAAGTTACCTAAAGCGGAAGTAGTCTCATTCACTACTGCTTCAAGGGTTCTGGTTAACCTGCGTATTAATTTACTATTCTGGACGGGACCTATGAAGAAAAAGAAACCTTTATTGAAATCCGTATACTGTTCCAATGCAGTTTCAGTCTGATCGACAATTGGGGACTCGATCTCCCTTCTATGTCTGACGTGTACTAGATGGGTATTTCGGTGATAATCGGACGGGGCTAGGAAAACTGGTGGCAATAGGAATGCAATGTAACATGTCCCATCCCAATCTAGGGGCAGACGTACATAAGCGGTCTGACCACATATAAAGTAGGAATGACGTGAAGCTTTGAAAGTAGACTTCCCTTTGTCACTGTACTCGACCACAGTAGTACAATCACTGTGTCCTAGATGTACTGAACCATTCTTTCTGACACATAATTCGCCTTTCACTGGTAGAACTGTTATAGAAGGCAAGTCTGAATTAGTCTCGGACTGAACATTCAAAACCATGAGGTTAGAGGAAAAATTACCTAGATCATATACTTCATTTTCTAGATCTAACCCTGTCCTATGGGAAAGACCGTCCTTGTCTGGGAAACAGGTTTCATTCATAACTGTATTCAGAAGGGACTTATCATCTAAAGATGACGTTAATGTAAACCATGCTCCACACGAACCATTGTGTGAAAACGGGTAGGGAAAGAGTGGCAGAGCTCCCTTCACTGCCTGGTAAGGGGGGAGTCGACCACATACCCAGCAATTAGTGGCATTGCTGGTCTGGTGCGAATAGTGTAACATACGAATAAAAGTATTGTTGCGCATTGCAAGTCGATAGGATAACTCGTGAGGGGGCAGTTCACTAAATGTGTGCTCTACTGTATCATTAGAGGAAAGGTGTACATGTGAATCGAGAGGAGGAAAGAATACGTGTAACATACAACTTATACATGTGATCGTAAGACTCAGAATAAACATAAACAATAATGTAACGATGCATCTGCTTCGGAGATTTTTACAATATTTCATTTTCTTGACGTTTCGTCTATCTCTCTCACTATGTGGGTCTATCTCATACATGTCAGAAACCTGTCTAACCGCTTCACCCGAGGGGGACTTAAACAATTAAACGCTGTCTGACTTACTAGACCTCAATTTGACTTTATACTCCTGCTGCAGAGTTTTCTCTAACAGGGGAAGTTTAGAGTCAGTATCGGGGCAGTCCTTGAAAAAAGTCTTTTGACGCAGTCCATGGAAACGCTTGATATGACTGGAATGGAGCCAGCCTTTTCTTCCTTCTAGCTTTACGGCGGTCCTTGTGGTCATCAGAACGAGTTTTGGCTCCTTCCAGCGGGGCTCCAGAGGACTTGAGCGATCGAAATTCCGAACCAATACTAGATCTCCTGGAACGACCTCGTGCGGTTTCACCTGGGTGTTGTCCGGAAAGGCAGCCGCGACCTGTGAACGACAAGAGAGTAGTGCAGACATCAAGGAAGCTAGGTAATCTGTCAGCATGTTACTGTCAACATCGGTGATTTTACGAGGCATAGGTGTACCCCACATGTTCGGGGGACGACCGAATACAACTTCGTATGGTGACAAACCAGATCTAGAGTTAGCGACCATTCGCATATAGAAGAGGGCAACCGGCAGGGCTACCATCCAATCTACACCTTTTTCGGCACAGACCTTCGCTAGTCGTGTTTTCAGAGTTTGATTGTGTCGCTCGACGAGGCCAGCTGCCTCGGGGTGTCGTACGCAGTGGAATTTCCACTGGTACCCTAACAGAAGTGATACCTGTTTCATGAGTTCGGACGATTATGGCTGTCCGTTATCTGAATACACGCCACGGGGTAAACCGTATCGAGGGAAAAACTCACGTACCAGCTGTTTGGCAGTGGTCACGGCAGTATAATCTGGGACTGGATATGCTTCTGTCCATCTGGACAAAGCGCATACAACTACGAGGACATACTTGAATCCTCGACATCGATCCATCTGGATATAATCCATCTGGAGGACTTCAAAAGGATGGTCAGGAGGATGAAATTCACCTTGTTCCACGGGAACACCTTTACCTGGATTGAACTGACAACAGATCATGCAGGTACGCACTTTCTGCTTCGCTGCTGCTCGTAAATGCTTGTTAAACCAGAGGTTCTGGATGCTGTCTAACATGGCTTTTTCTCCTAAGTGTGCTGGACTGTGTGCAGTATTAATAATGACTTGAACCATAGAGTCGGGGAGAAACCATGTGGCTTTTCCCTTCGTCAACCATCCCTGATCTGTCTGGACCCCTCCTTGTTCAGACAATTTCTTGATTTCGTCTGGAGTAGCATGTGTCTGTATGTCTAGTACATCTTGTGTAGGATCCTTAACTGTCATGCAAGTCGTCAGGACTGAAACGTCTGTCTTTGTCGTGTCAGCTGGAATGTCTGGAGTCTGAGCTGTAAGCTTGGCTGTTCGATCTGCCAGGTCGTTACCCTGGGAAATGATGTCAGTGACTCTCGTATGTGCTTTGCACTTCATAATGGCTATAGCTGTAGGTAAATGTATTGCTTCTAACAGAGCTTGAATGAGGGGGCCATGCTGAATCTTGGCTCCATGAGAGGTCATAAAACCTCTTTCTTGCCAGAGGACTCCAAAGTCGTGAACGACTCCGAATGCATAACGTGAATCTGTATATATGTTTACTTTCAGGTTCTTGGCTCGTATACAGGCTTGGGTCAGAGCGATGAGCTCTGCTGCTTGAGCAGACAGGGTGTCAATACGATGTGTTTCTATAACTTCAGTTTCAGTAGTCACTGCATATGCTGCTACTAACTCTCCTGTACTTGTTCTCATACATGAACCATCCACATAAAGTGTCAGGTCTGGGTCAGGTAATGCAATGTCCGTCAAGTCTTGTCTTGGCTTCGTCATGGTGTTAATAACTTCCACACAGTCATGTGTTGCAGGATTTGAGGTAATCGAGGGTAACAGTGTAGCAGGATTTAATATGTTGCAGCGTCTGATCTCTATGTGTGGCTGAAACAGTGTCAGTTCATATCCTGTCAATCGAGCTATAGTCAAGTGCTGAGTCTGTGTACGGTTTAAAAGAACTTCCACGGAGTGTGGAACTTGTACTGTCAGGGGGTGTCCTAACACTATGGAATCACTTTGTCTGATAGCTAAAGCTGTGGCTGCAACTGATTTGAGGCACGCAGGCAAAGCCTGGGCTACTGGATCTAATGCGCTAGAAAAATAAGCACAAGGCTTGTGTTGTCCTGCTTGATCTTGTGTGAGAACTGATAATGCTGTACCATCGCGTTCAGTGACAAAAAGTGTAAAAGGTTTGCTGTAGTTTGGCGTTGCTAAAACAGGTGCTTGACATAAAGCTTTCTTCAATTCCTCGAAAACAAGTGTATGTTCCTGGGTCCAAGGGAGGACAGTCGATGTCGCTGCCTCCTGTGTTGTCAACTGTATCAGTGGCTTGGCTAGATATGCGTACTGAGGGATCCATTGTCTGCAATAAGAAGTGAGGCCGATAAAAGCTCGTACCTCCTTCTGTGTCTTGGGCTGTGGAAGATGTGCAATTAACTGGATACGGTCAGGTGTCAGCTGTCTACCCCTCTTGGACAGCAAGTGTCCAAGGTATACCACTTGCTGGACACAGAATTGCAGTTTCGAAGGGGACACCTTGTGCCCCATTTCTGCCAGAAAATACAAGACTGTCAGTGACGCACGTTCGCAGTCACGTTCTGTACGGGCTGTGATCAATAGGTCATCAACGTACTGGAGTAGGGCAGTGTCAGTTGGCATTTGAATACTGTCTAGTTGTCGTTTCAGTGCTTGACTGTAAATACTAGGACTTTCTGTGAACCCTTGAGGTGCACGTGTAAATTTATAGCTTCTTCCATTTAAACAGAATCCGAAAAGGAACTGGCTGTCCGGATGGATGGGGACACTAAAGAAGGCGTTCTTGAGATCAATAACAGTAAAGAACGCTGCTTCGGAATCAATGGCAGTCAATAGGGAAGAGATGTCTGGAACCACTGGGTACTGGGGTATGATACATTTATTAAGTTCTCGAAGGTCAATCACTAGTCGATAAACTGGAGGTGCATTTGGATCAGTACGTTTAAGAATCGGAATGATCGGAGAATTACATACATTGGAGTCAGTTTCTACAACCACTCCTTGAGAAATGAGCTCGTCAATAATTTTCGATAAGGCCGCTACAGCCTCAGGTGGCAACTTGTATTGTCGGATTCGGGGTAGTACAATTCCTGGTTTCAGAGTGACACGATATGGTGTAATGTGCATATAACCTACATCAGTTGGGCCTTGCGCCCATAAATGCTGTGGTACATTCAGTAATCTTGGGTCCAAATCTCTTAACACAAAATGTCCTTTAAAATCACGTAAAAACAATCTCACTCCTTCCGGAGAACAACAAATCACTGCTCCTAATTCTTTCAATGTTTTAATACCAAGTAAGTTTTCTGGACATGATTTCGTAAGTAACAAGTCTGTAGTTCGGGACAATGGACCAACTTCTAGGGAAACTGGTTTCGATATTTCATTAACAATAGGCTTTCCTGAAAATCCCAGGGAAACGTTTCTTGAGCCTGAGAGAGGAGCCCCTGGAACCTCGTCATGACTGATGGTAGTCCTACTTGCCCCTGTATCAATCAGAAATTTTCTGTCTTTCCCTATACTTGGCTGTGTACATAGGGACCCTCTTGATCTACAGGAACCTCGATGAGAGGCAAGCCAACCTCCCTCTCTAGGCTGTTTCATGAATACTGCTGATAGTCTGGATAATCTGACTGTGCGTACTGGTACATCTGCTGTGTAACATGTTGTGTGGCAGCTATAGGCTGCGGTACTGTAACTGTCTGTTGTGCGTTCTGCGGTGGTTGCGTGTTTTGCGGAACATGTTCCTGTCTAGGAGGACGCGGTCTCTCTTTCGTCTTACCAGTAGCTATGTTGTGTTTCAGAACGGCACATTCGTTTATATAGTGACCTGGCTGTTTACAGTAATTGCATGTCCCTTTAACGGGAGCTGCAGAATGACTGGTCTTAGTTGTACCCCTCTTCTGACTATCTACCGGAACAGACTGTGCAACTAGTACTTTCATTTTCGTGTCTTTCATACGTCTCTTTTCGTGTTCCTGCTCTTCTCTGATTCGGTTCTGGTGGTACTGTTACATTTGTAACATTTGGGACAGGGTATTAGCTTGCCAGGTACTCTCAACTTTCAGTACTCGATTTTTAACTTGTGATAAAGAATTCTCTACCAATTTGGTAACAAAAAGATGTGGATACGACTCACTACTTGTTTTCAAGCCGCTATTAATAATGAAACATTTCTCAAATCTGGAATAAAAGTCACTAGTGTCTTCGTCTTGTTTCTGTTTACAGGCTGAGATGGCATCCCAGTCTTCCTTTTTCGTGGTTAGTAATCTTGGCAAGACTTGTATTAACAACTCGGGCAATGCTTTGGCTTTATCCCCAAGACCGGTACCAGGAACTCGTGTTTTATCTTCGTTCTCTAATTCTGCCCAGTCAATCTTTTTCTCTCCCACCTCCCATTCTTTTTCTTTAAGTTTTTCATATATGCCCGCAGGCAACAGGACCTTTAACATTTTAATAATATTGGGATACGTGTATTCTCCCATACGGAGCATGTCCTTTAATTCACGGTGGAACCCTGCTGGATCTTTATCGTGACAGGGTACTAACTTTTTCATTTCCAGTAGTTCTATTTTCATTAAAGGGGTGTAAACAAATACTCGTTCGAGCGCACCTCCCTCTGTCCGAACAGGATGGACTTCTCGCAAGGGATTCTGTCTATCTATGTAAAATGTCTTCCTTACTGGGGGTGGAACAGGAACGAAATGTGGAGTCAGGAACGTTCTGTATTTGTGGCGTTGTCCTAAAATGACATTAATCAAATCGGTACCTAGGCCTTTCCATCTGTTTAGGAGTAACTCGTCCAATACATTATATAAAGGACCTGGATCAGAATGCTGACTTTCATACAGTGTAATGAGGTGTTGGATCATGTACATACCCACCAGTCGCTGTTCGTCTGGAGAAAGATTCAGAAACGTTTGGGCCACTACTTCGTCTTTAAATGTGCTAGAATTACTAGTCCATTGAACTGCTGATCGGGCTAGTTCCTGTTCATGCATGGTACTAAGCTCACTGTAACCTATACGTTGTTTCAAAACTCTATCGGTAGCTTGGAATAAATGCTCAAGAGAACACTGTTCTGGTACGGGAGGAAGAAAAGTTTTCTTACATTCTAGGCGTGTGGATCTGTCAAAAGGTCTCGCCCTACCTACATACGCTATTCTATCTAGATTGTCTGTGTCTGCATCTTCGTCTGAAATGTCATTCTCTTTCTCGGGTTCTCTCGTTGCTTTCTCCCTTTCGTGTATGCCTAGAATTTCTTTACGAATCTTTCTATACATGGTTTCTATACAACTTTGTTTACTGTGTTTTCCGTCTGCTATGTTGTCACTCCATCTTGTCAGGACTTTCATCTCGTCTTTATCTTTACCAGGCTGGTCTTGTTCTCTTATTAAACAATTTATCAAAAACTGCAAGATCATATTTTGAGTCTCGACTTTCCTGTGTGCCATGGCCTCGTGAATGCTTTCTGGTCTTTCCCCTGTTCTGATGAAATGATATATTCTGTCTAAATGTTCCCCCATTCCAGGTAAGAGAGTCAAATAGCTTGCAACTCGTCGTAGACGTACGGAATATAATATCATGTGATCTTCGCCTGGTACTGGATCATATCTACAATCAGTAAGGTACTGTTTGAGGGCTGCATATGTAGCCACTTTTGGCGTACGTTGTAATGCTATGTCTCTTAGCGTCATTCGTTTTACTTGAGGCGGGGTGATAGGAATACCTCCCCCTGCTCCTCCTGAACTAGAATCGTCAACTAATACTGGATGTGCAGTCGCTGGTAATGTGACTGGTAAAGTAGGCATACGTAATGTGGGTTGGTCCTGGGTTACTGGCGGATTAAAAGGATTCCCGGGACCAGTGGCTGGAGGAACAGTAATTGTGTTATCAACAGGGTTTTGAGGTTGAGCAGGCGGAGGAGGACGCGGATTTGTATATTCTGGGACAGTATCATCTAAATAGGAAGAAAGGAAAATTTCAGCTGCGGTCGGTTTATGACGTAGCTTAGTCGGGACCAATGGTGGCGGTAAATTACAGAGTGCTTCCGGGGTCGCCTCAGGCAGGCCCTCGGCGAGAAGGGGATACATGCCTTTAATAAAGGCATTTCTTTGTCTGTCTAACTGTTCTGCTCTAACTCGTTCACCTTCTTCTAGTAATTCCCTTTCTTGGGCTTTTTCTGATGATTCTCTACTTAGTTCTGCTTTTCTGATTTCTTTTTCTGTTCTTTTATGCGATTCTTTACGCCACAATTCTATGGCATCTTTCTGAGATTGTCTGGCTTTCTTTTTCCATAATGCTTCCTCTACTCTCATGATGCACTCAGCATCCCAGGTTCCTGAAACAGGCCATCTATATTTCTCTTCCAGATTTTTGGTATAATCTACCCATAAATCTAAGTACAATATGGCATCTAAGCCATGTTTATGATACATGAAATGTCCGGGACTGTCCCTAGGTGGGACAGGAACTGATTCTTCGAGTATCCCTTTTCTGGTTCCTATCTGACGTAACTTTGAAAACAGAGGCATATTTGAACATACTCGAACTTGAACACAATACACAATAAACACAGTAATGAAATAGCAAACAAATCATTCATACCACGACATCAAAAACACATTAGAAACAGTTCGAACAGATACCACCTAGTACATTGAAAACATAATACTGGAAATCTCGAGAGACTATACTAGAAAACAGAATTACTGGATGCACTGCTAAAACAGTACAGAACATACCGGTCTCATAAAGAGACACGTCATACCGTATCCACCTAGGTGAACACGTCGGACCGGATCTGTGTACCCCAAACCCGTCTGGACCGGGCACAAATTAATGAACCCGTCTAGATGCGTTCCCAGCAACGGTACTCACCGGGAAGCAAAACTGAAGGCCTCGGAAACTGGACTGGACTGGGCTGCTACGACGTCTGGTTACTGCTACGCACCACGCATGCGCTTCGGGTTTCGGAAACAGGTGGGCCTCCGGATACCTCGGACCTTGCTCTCTCGGCTTGGGCTCTGGTCGGGACTCTCCGCCTTCCTCACCGCCTCGTCTGGATGCTGGACCGCAGTCTCCGTCTCCTCCGTGGGCCTGAGGGAGTTTAGCAGGAAAACCTGCAGGTGCACAGTAGGGGTCCGTCACGGCTGTAGAAGGGGTCAGGGGGCCTGCGTTACATCGCCGGCGCGTGGGGAAGAGGCTCTTCCCTATTCGGGCGCCATTATGTGGTAAATAAATAAATTACCGGTACTATTTTTCTATGCATTAAAGGAAAAAGGATAGCTCAATAAATGAGAGGCAGAGTCCGTGGTATCTGAGTCATACGGGCTTTAATTAAGTGGCTCGAGCCAATGGACATCGGGTTCCATCACCTGCTAAGGTTCAGGAAGGGACAATCTCAATATTTCGTTAACATCATACAATATATATAGTAAAACAGTACAGTTGCATTGAATACAGTAGGCGTAACAAGTGAAAAAGGAAAGATAAGAACATATGGGCGTGAAAGAAGGCGTGCACAGGGCGTGCACGGAGGTGTGTGATGTAGACGTCACAGAAGTGTCATAAGTGGGTGGACACATGGAGGGGGTTTCATGGGCAGCTGGAACCTTTAACCTACTGGTGCGCGCAAAACGAGTCATGACGTGTAACTGGGGAGAGCTGGGGGGCGCTGACTTCTGGCACTAGTAGAGGAGACTGAAGTCTGGGATGTCAGAACGACCTGTACCTATAGCATATCTGATATCTTGTGTTTAGAGTACATGTTGCTTGATTCTAAAAGTCATCAGGGCAAAGGCTGCTTGTCACTAAAGCTAGTGTATGCATATATTTCTTCATGTATTGCGTGAGCTATGAATCTTCTATGGATACTAATTCAGGAAATCACTTGCATGGAGACAGAAAGACTGGACTGTAGACGGATATGTTTATCCTGTTCGTTAGCTAGGAATGTGAAGCCGGGGAGCTGAACAGATAACTGTAGGCATAACATATTCTTGGCAGGCAGGCCAGGCCGAGCTTGGCAGGAAGTAAGGGAAGGGTCAGGGATGCGGGCGGGGCTGTATCTCTCGGAGTGATTCAGGAGGCTTGAGGCCTGGATCTCGTGTCCGGGCCCTGTGGAGCCCTAGAAACGGGTGCAACTCGATAATTTAACGTGCACCATGTAAATACGTTGGCAACATAGGCCTGAAAGCCTAATTCACGTTGCTTTCACGGAGGACTGGATAACTGACATACTAACGTTGGACGCAACTGTAAATGCGTCTTTATTATCGGCCATGGAGGGAAAATGATAGAAATCATGCACATATATTACATGTTGGGGAACACGTAGGGACACATAACAAGGCAAAATTCAATTTTCCTCACATCAACTAACTCATCCCTGGGTAACACACATAAGCTCCCTGACCGATATATACAGTGGTTGTAGCGCAATAGCTGTCCATAAAATTGCCCTTAAATATGTCTACTACTTACAATAGTATCAATACTATTGCTAATATTTAACTTATATGTTGCTTAATGTTAAGAGTACTTTCATCATCATGGCTAGACCCAAAAGAGTCAGGGCACTGAACCATATAACAGTTGTGTTTATGAGAGAACTGTTACAGGAATAAACACACCAAGTTAGCATTGCAAATTATTATTTAGAGTACTTCCGTCGAACACGAATATACCCACAAGTGTCAGGGCAATGCACTATATAACCAGATACGTTACCTGCGTTAAATGTTACAGAAAAAAACAAGCAAAATTGGCAGGTCATAGAGTTGAAGCAACACAGGCAGAAGGCACAAAATCTCAAGCGCAGCAAGTACAGACTGTACAAGCCAAATTAAGAATAAATATGACAACATTTTCAATGACAAAGAACTTCCTGGCGAGCAATCCTGCAGCACTGTATCTATTAAAGCCGGCCCACTGACCACAGAGGGACAAACCCAATTACCATGCGCTTCCCGTCTTGATGTGTGTTCCTACAAACCCATCTTGATGAAGACCTGCAGTAATAGAAATTGAAAGCAATCAATACCTCATACCCGCCCCCACCACCCCCCACTGCCCCGTTCACTCCATGTTTGTTGACCTTCCCTTTGCCGCTCTCCTGCTGAAAGACACAAAGAAAAGCGTCAAATGCCCCCACAACCCCGCCCCCTTCCCCCCCCGCATCCCCATTGCACGGGTGAATATAAAGTCCAACATCTCACGATTGTCATTATTGCCTCACTCAATGTAACGTTCGCCTTTGTATATTGTTCACTTGCAATGCACGCATGTATCAGCTGTGCTCCCACTATGAAGCGCTCTGACACCTTCGGGTAAAGTCCGCTCTATGTAACAACGCACAAATAATAAATAAATAAATAAAATTTGCCGATCCCTTGACATATACATGACACAACGCATGCATCCAGGACAGTAACGTGAAAAGTTATCCTAATGTAACTAAGAATGTCCATTACATCGCACCGACTCCTACGTGTAAACATCGCGCCAGGATCGCGACAGAGCAAAAGAATCCCATCCCCTCAGCGCTGCTAACGATGGAGCTGCGAGGGGAGGGGGGGGAGGGGAGGGGGGAAGCCCGCGCGAGACTTGCATACATGCGCGCATGCGCGAAGGCGAGACTGTCCTCCGTCCATTATAACCCCCTAGAAAGTCCAGCGTGGGCCCCAACCACGAGGACAATGGACCATCGAGGCCACAGGTGCCGGAGCTAGGAGCGAGATAGGGAAGGAGGGAAAAACACTCCTGGGGCACCGCCCGCAAAAGCCGCTTCCTCCCTCTCGGCCGGGGTCCGAGGGAGGGAGCAGGGGCCCGATGCCCGGCCACCCCCGCGACCCGCCGCGAGAAGATGAGGAGGCCCGGGGCCGGCGCGTGCAGGTGAAAAAGGGGGAGCCATATTTCCGGGTGTGGATCGCCCTCGTACTTGCCCTATCTGGTAGTATTAACAGTTGGCACCTACGCAACGGATGAAACACCTCGTGCGACTGCGCGTCGGGAAAATAGTGGGCCATGGTCGAGCATGCACAGAGTGAGCTGCGGTGCGTTATTCACCCACAGTTGTAATTCCTTCGCCTGCCTGTTTCTTTAGTGGGGTATTGTTCCGGTAAATAAACTAGTGATCAGCAAGTCGATAGACAGTCACGCTCATAGAAATTGCTCATAGAAAAAGGGGAAGCGTATGTGCAAGAAGGAAGTGAGATCATATTCTGCACAGGTATTCCTTTCATAACTCTAGTCTATCCTCGAGATGAGGTCGGAATTTCTGGCCACAAAAAAAAACGGCACGGTAAGGAACGGAGCAGAAGATGGGCAAAGGGGGGGGGGGACCTCCCGCCCGCTCGCCTAACAGGCAAGGCCCCCAGGAAACCCCGGCCCCTTCTCCCCACACGAACACAAAAGTACCACTGTCCCAGCCGCCTACCTCGCCTCCCTCAATACTGCCCTCCTCCCCCCCGCAACAGGAGAAGCAACGTGGCCCCGCAGAACGGACCCCCCTCCCGCACTCCCCTATGAAAAACCAACAACCCTTAACCCATCAACAAACCCACAACGTCCCTCCTCACCTTATGGAAAACAGCACGGGCAGTCACCCGCTCAGGGTCCAGGCAGGGGAGGGCGAGGGTCAGCGCGAGCAGCGCCAGGAACAAAGAGGGCGCTTGACCCTCGCCCCATGGGCTATATAGCCACTCCCCCTCCCCCAAGACACAGGAAGTGACATCACGGGAGTCCTCTAATCCCCCCAACCACTAGACCGCTCAGGGTCTGTGCCATCCTATGGCACTAAGGGTGGCCGCCCTCGTAGGTGGCCACCTTTGGTGTCCCGGGGCAGCCAATCCCGAGCGGTGGTGGCAGCTTGAAGACAGTGCCGGCGGGAGCGGGGCCTCCGTAATCCGCTGCAAAGGTTAAGCACGACACTAAATTCCCGTTTTTGCAATGTTGAATTCCAATGAGTGTCCGCTGGACAGCATGGCAGC
This sequence comes from Lissotriton helveticus, assembly GCF_964261635.1. Classification (NCBI taxonomy): domain Eukaryota; kingdom Metazoa; phylum Chordata; class Amphibia; order Caudata; family Salamandridae; genus Lissotriton; species Lissotriton helveticus. The sequence continues at coordinate 463,043,066 of NC_136062.1, forward strand.
TCCCCACTCCCTCCACCTTAAGTTTTAGGACCTCGGGGATGCGAGACGGTTGTACAAGCTCATTCCACTGCCAACCTTATGAGCATATTTAACAACAAGGGGTGGTGATGGACAGAGTTTCTGAATAAAGCAGAATACTCTCACCCAGTCAAGAGATCAGGGCTAGATCCAACACCGTTTTTTAGCTCACTGCACCATCCCAGTTCAGAACCTGGCTATATGCAAATTAGTCTGTTCCTGTCCCAGTGCATGATGGGAAAAGGGCAAACCAAACTACCAAGCCAATTCTTACACTGGGAAGGAAACAAGCTTCCGGGGAGCGGTTTCTGGCATTTCAGCCGTCGTCGGCCCGGCTTGCTTGAATCCTGATGGTGCAATGAGCAAGGGACTCACATCTGAGTATACCCTTCCACGCTTAGGGTGGACAAAATCTGAATCGTTTTTGGCCACTATAGGTGTGGCAGGGTATACTCAGACATGAGTCCCTTGCTCACTGCTCCATCAGGATTCAAGCAAGCCGGGCCGACGATGGCTGAAATGCCAGAAACCGGTCCCTGGAAGCTTGTCTCCTTTCTGGTGAAGAATTGGCTTGGTAGTTTGGTCTGCCCTGTTCCCATGATGCACTGGGCCAGGGACAGACTAATTTGCATATAGCCAGGTTCTGAGCTGGGATGGGGCAGTGAGCTAAATAACGGTGATGGATCAAGCCCTGATCTTTGGACTGGGTAAGAGTGGTCTGCTTAATTCAGACACTCTGTTCATCACCACCCCCTTTTCTGAACCTTATGAGCATGGCTTGTGTGCATGTCTGAGAGACTACATGGTTGTTAGAGGGCATGTGAAGGGTGAGAGTGAATGCCTACTGCCACGAATTAGGAACACCACTGTTTTGTTGTGCATGCGTACGTCAGGCATCGCGCACATGTGACACAAAAAGGGTGCATTCACCCACCAATCAGACCGCAAACAAGCATTGAAAATGCAATAGGTCTCAGCTAAAGTGCCGGCATGGGTGAAGGCACAAACAGGAGGGGGTGAGAGGATGGTTGTGGTACTATGGGAGGGAACGGGGAGAGACAGGGAAACAAAAATGTTTTACAAGTAAAGGGTCTGAGAGCCTCGGAAGGGGAAACATGACGCCATGGCAGTCAAGAGGCAGGACTAAGAAGGCAAAAACCAATCAAAATGCAGAATTTAGCATTACAGCCAAACAAACTTACGGCCGAAAAGTGGGCGGAGCTTACCCCGCTACACTGTATAGAGCATCTCTCCACGAGACAGCGCATGCGCTGCCTAGGTGAGACCCAAAAAAGTAGCCCACATTCTACGATCGTGCCATTTCATGAAACACCAATTGATTATTCTTCGGCACATAAACATGTGCCTAAGAATAGGACTGTTTGGTAATTGTAACAGTTTAAAGCTTATAAAGCCAGTAAGTGGGTAAAATCAAGAAGCACTGAGTTTTGTCGAGGTAGGCCAGGTGAAATATAATGCTCCAAGGGCCACAAAACCTGATCTGATGGGTATTTTAATATCCTAGCCTGTACTAAAATGACAAAAATCACCCGAATCCGGTATTTTTTCCCATAATCAGTATGCATTTTAAACAGTAAACGTAAGGCCAATACACTTTATATTGATTTCTAAAGCTGGCTTAATGATCCGTAACTAGTCGTTAAAATTTAACAAAGGCTGAAATGCCTGTGAAAAAGAAATACAGTTTTTATTACATATAAAGGTTTGTCTTTAATTATCATGCTCTGGAGTTTGCTGAATTTTAAACCATGAACAATGGCTGGTTATTTTTTAAATGTTTTTGTGGTTTTATATAGTGTGAACTGGTCCCATGGACATTGGAACTATTTACATGAGCTCCAGTTTTTATTTTTCAGCCTTGAGAGATTAAGTCATTTGCCCAGAATCACAGGGTGTTGAGCTAACGCCGGGACGACAGTATAGTTTACGAGTTTCAAAGTTGGCATCTCTTGTCAAGGTAGCCTCACAGCTAGATCTATGCAAACACACTGACGCCCCCTCCATTCCACCCTGACCTTACACTCAGCCCAGAAAGACACGGGGGCTCAGGTGACAACACCTGGTCCCCAGCAAAGCCCCTGCATACTACCGCCCCCACCTCTCAAATCTACTGAGGCCTGAATGTGATGAGATGACCCAGTGGGAGAGGGCAAAGGGCAATATAGTGCTTTTGGTCTGGGTCGAACCCAAGCGGGGTGAGGTGAGAATGACCCTACAGCCAGAGCAACAACTAGCCGCCCCTCCCCAGCCCACTGAACAGCCTCAGGGCTATTGCCTGGCAGAGGTGGGAGGAAGCAAAGAAGAAAGCTTCTGTGCCGGGCTCGGAGGTTGAGGGGGGCAATGGGGGCTGAGGTGAAGATGTCCCTACGTCCATATCACCTGACACTGAAACCCCCAGTGAGGCTGCTTTACTCTTCCCATCCCCACCTCTGTTTGACAGCCCAGCAGGGGAGAAGGAACACTGCTTTTGGGTGTCTGTGCAACCCCCCAGAGGCTAAGCTGAGGTCTGTGATGGCAGGTCTCTCAACAAAAGTCCCTGCCCTGACAGTCAGTCTTACAATACAGCGGCCTGACTGGGTAGCTGACAAATATAGCAAGGTGCTGTGGGCCGGGTGAGAGAGGCCCACAGGTGACACTTAGGTGCCAGCATACCCTTTGCAAGCTGACCCTGTGCATGTGGTGCATGTGGTGTCCTTTGCCCTACCTGTTGCAGTGATTGCCAGACACTATGGCGCTTCTGCCACTCCTCGCAGGCAATAAGGGGAGGGGAGCATTGCAGTAGATCTGTTCTGCTGGGCTCGGTGCTTGTTTTTTTTTTTTGCAGAGTTTTATATAGCGCGAACTAGAACCGAACCGAATCAGTTATCAGAGCGCTTTACATAGCACCAGTTACATTACATGAGGACACACTTTCATTTTTTTAGGCACGGGGAGATGAAGTGATTTGCCCAGAATCACAGAGGGTTTTTGGCGTCGTTACCGAGACTCGAACCCAGATCCCCAGGTCCAAGGTCGAGCGCCCTAGCCGTTAGGCCAACCCCTCTCCCCATCTCCTTTGTTAAATTCAGCTCACCGTTCCGGCCTCCTTCAAAAGTGCAGGGAGAGGGTAGTAGCACAGTGTATCTGTGGAGCGCTGTGCTGGCGCTAGTTGGTTTGCCTTATTATCTTATTTTCCCTGCCCATAAGCAGCAGTCATTTATGGAAGTTGGGGTAAAGTTGGGGTTGCAGCCTCTCCTTGTAGAGATCTCTGGCCAACACAAAAGAAAGACTCATTAATGAACACAGAAAGGCATGAGAATGTGAGTCTGTGACTTGTGAGGGAAAATGCAAAAAATCCAAGAATAATTCTAAACTAGCATTGTCGCATAATGCAACAAATGGTCACCCACTATACCCGTTTGGAGACTGCCCAGCACTTGCGACACTCTGGCAGTGTCTTGTGGACTCTCAAGAGGTCTCTGGCCAGAACCTGGTACCACTCATTACAGGCAGGAGAAGGGATTACACACTGTTCCAGCTGCCTGTTAAGTCTCAAATCCTGCAATACTACACCCCATCAAGTCAAAATGAAGCTCACCCTCATTAATTGCAGATCCCTCGTCAAACACAAAACAAAAATTCATGATTACCTCACTGACCACCAGCCTGATGCTATGTTCCTCACAGAACCTGGCACAGGGAGGAGAACGCCCTCGACATACTAGAGGCACTCCCTAATAACTATGGTATGCTCAGACAAGACCATATCTTAAAGTGCGGTGGTTGAATAGCTCAAATAGGTGGCTCAGAGGCAGCTTTTTTTAGCTTAAGGAGAGCAAATGAGACTGCTACGATTGGTCTCCTAATCTATCGCCCACTTGAGCCACTCTACGATTTCATAACCAATCTCACGGATTTGACCACCCAATTAGCCCTTAAATGTACCAATGTTATGGTCTTGGGTGATCTTAAGTCCGTGCTGTGGAGATTGGGACATCCGGTAGAATTGGGTATCTGGGCCTCTACGGTGCAGGTCACTGCGATCGGTATGAAATATCTGGGGGGTTTCTGTCTGATTCATCAAGGGAGTCCTGAGATCGTAATGTTGCATCGGTCTGGACGCGGGTGCTCGACGAATTGAGAACTTGGTATCATTTGCCACTTTCTCTTTCAGGTCAGTCCGCCATCTTTAAGATGGTCTCGTTGTCGCTCTAGCTTCACCGGTTACAGAATCATCCATTCCCTGTTATGCCCTCTTGGTTCCGCCAGGTCAATTCGGTTCTGGGACATTTTCTTTGGGCAGAAGGGGCACCCAGGGTAGTGCTACGGATGTGTTATCAGTCCACGTATTGTGGAGGGCTGGCCACTTCGGATGTCCAGTCCTACTATGTGGCCTCGCAACTCCTGATATTGAACGAATGGTGGTATGAGATTGCTATGATCCTGCCTACGTAGTGGAACGGCACCAGATGGGAACCTATTTCTTACATACGGTCTTATATTCAGCCTCCATCCGCAAGACAATGCCATCCACCACGAGGGTAGTATTCCAGGTGTGGAGGCAGGCCCTGCGCAGGATGGGGTGGTGGGGCAGGCTGACACGGAAGACTCCTCTTTGGTCCAATGGTAGACTGCCACAACTTGCGGGCTTGGGGGGTTTCAAAGACTGGGATAATATTGGGATCTCTACCCTAGGGGACGTTACGCGTGGTAGGGTCTTACAATTTTCCAGGATCTTCAGCATGAATATCAGATGCCGAAAACCCAATTTTTAAAAATACTTGCAGTTTGGACACGCCATCCTTCCCAGCGTTGTGGAGTTGGAATCACTTCCTGAGTTTAGTTTTGCTGAAGCTAAAGTATTTATGGGTGACCTACCAGACCATAACATTTCCAAGATATATCAAACTCTGGTGACAAATGGCTCCACTACTTTAGATAAACTTAGGGTGAGGTGGGAGGATGTCCCTGGTCCCCTAGATAAGAAAGACTGGACGGAACGCTTGCGTCCCCTCTGGAGCGGCAAAAGCCATGCACCATCGGTTGATCCAATTTATTTATCTTCACCATGTTTATTATACCAATATCAGGTTGTGGAGGGCAGGCTTGATAGAGACCCAGGTGTTCTTACGATGTGGCTCTATAGGTGGTACCCTGTTTCACATGATTTGGCAGTGTGCGGAGCTTGAAAGGTTCTGGCGGGGGGTTTTGGCTTGCCTTGCTGAGGTCTTGGGGTGGGAGCTCCCATAATCCCATAAATTGGTACTGTTACATATAATGGAAGGGGTGGGGGGAATATTTATATGCGCCACCTGATACTACTGGCCTTTACGTTGGCTTAACAAAACATTGCCCATAATTGGAAGGCTGGGGCTCCGCCACGGCTCTCGGCTTGGAAGAATGGTTTAGATTTCAATATGGGTCTGGAGGTTCCTATCTTTCAGGCACGAGGATGACCGCTGAAGCAGTTTGAGATCTGGAAGAGGTGGGCGACGTATCATGGATTGGACGTAGCGCCCCCTGCTGTGAGGGACGTGGCAGTTGAGGGTTAAGTGGAGCAGGAGTTGTGGTTCTGGGCCTCTTAGGTCCTGAGGATAATGCTTCTTCATGTGCAGGCAAATCTGTATTATTATCAGTGTGATGCAAAGACAGTGGGGGTTTGTTTCTTTCTTATTTCAGTTTTTGCAAAATGTATATATTAAAAGTCAACACATTATGTTATGTGTAACATGTGGCAGTCTGTCTGGGTTACAAAACTCTGCATTGTATTTGACAAGTGACATTATAAAAACTATTGCCTTTAATTGAGTGGTAGCAAGACAGAGGTCATGATTGTTGGGAAATCTCCCTCCATCTGGGATACAGCCTGGTGGCCCCAAACATTGGGGCCTATCCCTGAGCCCAAAAAAGAGGTAAACAACCAGGGATTGTGGCTCCATCCTAAACTCTCGTTTGAGTCCCAAACTAGAAAGGTGGCAGGGAGATGCTTTAGCACTCTGAAGATGCTAAAAAAAACTAGACATTTTTTCTGTATCAGCAAGGAAAACCATAGTCCACACCCTCGTGACCTCGTAACTTGATTACAGGAATGTCCTATATCTGGTTGCACCAAAAGACTGCATGAACGCCTACAACGTATTCAAAATACAGTGGCACGCCTTGTTCTTAATCTCCCGAGTCGTGCTTCAATGACAAAAGCTCTTGATCCCCTCCATTGGCTGCCTATTGAAAAAATCATTCACCTTAGAGCCATGTGTTTCTGTCATAAGAGCCTACAGGGGAAAGGCCCCAGTTATCTGCATGATTTTCTCACCCCGTGCAATCCTAACCGCCAGATAAGAAGATAAGATCGACAGGAGCGCACTTACTCAAGATACCCAGGATAAGGAAAGCTAGGGTAGGCGCTCAATCTTTTGGCTACCTAGCGGCCAAGAATTGCAACACGCTTCCTTTCTGATTAAGTGCTGAGAAATCTAAACCAGTCTTTCGCAGAGGACTGAAAACCTGGCTTTACAAACTTTAGTCCAGTTGTCTCAACCTCTCTTGTTGACGTGCTTCTAGCGCGGGAACACACACCTTTTGGGGTAGCCAGGCGCTCTACAAATGAACTACTATTATTATTATTATTATTATTATTATTAATATTATTATTAAGGTGCTGTCTTTAGAATGAAAGGAATGTTTTGGAGGGTGAGGTGGAAGAAATTATTAAAAGTAAAAAAAACATTGTGGGGGCCCTTTGTATCCGTCTAAAGAAGTCACTGTGAGAAATTGAGAAATGCGACACATAAATTGATGACATTAACAAATGCCATGGAAACTATCACATTAACATCACAAACACCAGTCTCAATGAGGACGTTTAGGAGGTTGAGGGTCTGCTGCTGTAATCTGTGAATAACATACATGTCATAATTTACAATATTAGTAATTGTCTTTGGTGGGTTAATGTACACACTGCATGGATTTGAGTATCTGGAATATCAAGCTCTCTTTTTTATGTTAAGCCTTTTATACAATGTAAAGCCAACTCGAAGGAGAGGTGAAGCACTGCAGGAAAGATTTTTTGTGTCAAGTCATTTTTATTTGAATTTACAATAGAACATGACAAAATTCAACAACCACTACAATGTGCCCAGATATAGATCCACTAAAACATGCTGGCACGGGAGCAAAAAGCCAGAAAAGGGCTGAAGAAAGAACAGACAATCCAAGGAAATAAAGGACATGGCAGAAAAGAAGGAATAAAAGGCTGGACCATGCAGGGAGTGTAAAAGGATGGAGAAACCTCATCAATATTCACCAATTTACTAGTGCTGTAAACCTACATCCCTCCCCCAAATCATCCCATATGCCTAGAAGGGGCATACATTGTTATTGTCTAAGGTAGTAGTACAACCTCTAATGCAAAATACCAGTCCAAGTTCAACGCTCCAGTGTTTTTCTTGAACCTCTCTGTCCTCGTTCACGACCTTCTGTCTTCCCAGTCACATCAAGAGGCAGGTGGCCGCTAAGTTAGCAGTTTTAGTGCCACAGTCTGGAGCGCCTTTGTATTGGTCCTTAGCATCGAGCTGATATACTGGAACTAGAGGATACTCTTACCTTCCTCTAGTAATAAGGGGATAAACGTCCAAGTCACAATGGAACACAATGACAGTAACGCCACCATTCTCTATGGGGTAGCACCCTCGCCAAGAGGGGAGTCTGCACACTCTTGATCAGAGTAGCCAGGGTGAGAAACTTACTAAATAAACAATGCTTCGATTTTTTTCTGTCAAAGACCCACCAGCATGAAATCCCAAAACCCTACTGTTGCATTCGTGTCTGTGATTTTGCAATGCTTCAATTCTTTCTTCTACCTCTAACATTGCTCCAGTTAGCCACCTCAAACGTAGCCTCCACCCCATGTCTTCTTCTAGCCTGTCCTTCTGCCCCTCTCTTTGTTGTGTTTTCATTCTCATATACTTCACTGCGGTATCCATACCATTCACTTGATCTTCAATACTTTCCAGTTGTACCTAAGCGGCCACAGATGAACGCGTTTTCAACGTTGTCTCACTTTGTTGCGATAGTGTCTGAGAGTTGGCTTGCTGCTATCACCATCTCCCATTCCTTTCTTCCTGCAAGAGAGAGGTTGGGTAGGAAGTCTTTTCTCTGTGGGATTTTGTCAATAAGATGTCACTGTAGATGGTGTATCCTGCTGTCAAAAGGGCATTGATCACCTACTTGCTTTCTCACACCTTCAGTCCATTAAGCTGTAGAGGTCTGAACTGATCCCAGTTAAAGCTGTATCCACCAGACATTTCTAGAAGTGCGTCCTCAGCCTTGGCTGCTGGCAGTTTCTACATCTGAGGCCGCACCAGCCCTTCCCTCTCACAGGTACTAATGGGGCCGTTTGCAATGTCTACTTCTCCCAGATTTAATCTAGCCATCCTCGCCAACTTCAGGACAGTGCACTACCAAAGCTGCTGATTTAGTAGCTTAAATTCAATTCCTCCATGTGGCAAAAGTTATTGCTGAAGAGTCCACTTAGCCAAACAATGGGACTGATATAAGGAGCTCAACGAGCAGAAACTTCTCACACCGCAAGATTCAGCCCCCCTCCAAAGAGCATTTTTACGTTAGTAGGAGCATCTCAATCCCCACCATGGCAAATATATTTTGATACTGTATTGTAATGTATTTTATTTAGCACTTCAAACCATTGATGAGGTACCAAAGCACATTGGCAGACAGACAGTACACTGAGCTGCTGGGAGGTGCCTGGTTGGAAGCTTGTTGTATTGCAGTGTTGCTTATGTGGGAAGTGCTTTAGTCTTGTGTGTGACTGACCAAATGAGTTTTCTAAATTGACCAAATTACGTAGAGATGGGGAGACAACTGAGGGATGGTACACATCTACTTTATATTCATTTATAGATCTGGCTGTTTGAAAGTGTTTGGGTAGGTTGGAAGTGTTTTGGTGTTGTGCGCGATGAGTCATTAAAAGCCTTCCTTGTGTTGCTGTTCTTATGCATGAAGTAGAATGTAGTAGTGTCAAACATTGATGCACATGTGGACTTCTCTACCATCCTAGACAGAGCAACAGTTACAGTTCTTGTTTGGGTTTCAACAACAGAGGAGGAATGCATTGGATTACAGGGCAGCCATAGTAAACGCATTTTCAAGTCTATCCTAAAGTAACAAAGGGAACCTTAATGGCGTGCACTGGATCTCGGCCATCAAGGGAAATGGCCTGAAATGTCCACTCAGGAGTAATGCAGCAGTTTACAGGCAGTCATGGTAAGCAATATGGGGCAACCCTGGAAAGCACAAGTTACAGGCAGCACGGCATTCTACCTGAAGAGTCCAGCCCGGATAATAGTGTTGGTAATATGTAGTGCAATGTAATGAAAATGATTACTAGGTTCTATAAGATGAAGGATAAAGGGGATATAGGACAGGAGGGAGAACAATTGGTCAGGGATTTGTCCCTAGTCCCCATCATAACCTAAGAGGCCCAAACAGGTAAGATGCCTGTGGAAGACTTCCCTTCAACTGCATGACCAGGCCCGGACTGGCCGTTGCGGGCAACGGGCATTCCCCCGGTGCGCCGCAAGGGTGGGGGGCGGTTTTTGGCCCATGGTGGCTGTTTTTGTTTCAGGGCGGTTTTGCAGCGTTGCTGCAAAAACGGCCCTGTGACAAAATCGGCCGTAAACCGGCCCAGGCAAAGAGCGCGGTCGCATCCCCAGCCCCCACCCGAGGCCGACCGAGCAATTTGCCAGAGCAGGTTTTGGTTCCCAGTCCTGCCCTGTGCATGACTGGGCTGCACACACTGAGAACACAGGTAATTACGGTGACTGGAGATGATCACTTGGTCCTTGTAAAACCAATCAGGTGGGAGATTGGGAGATGGAAGTGCTGATGGGGGAAGTGAAACCTGAAAGCAAAATAAAGAAGGAAAGATGGAAGCCAAACATTCAAACAAAAACCACCCGAGTTCGATCCTGCACAGAATAAGGTCCAACAAAATTATTCATTTGACTGGTTGCAATGAACAGTTCATTAACTGCTTTCATTTAAATATCCTAGTGACTTTGTGGGTTACTGTCAATGTAAGTGGCATCTCTGCACCATGAGAAGGCAATGGGGGATCAGGTGGCGGTCCTAGTCGCCTCTCCTCTCTACCTGTGAACTAATTATCAAACTAATAAAAACAAGTGAGGATCATCTCTTAGGGAAGAAAGCTTGAGAACCATAGTCTTTAATGTAGGCCTTTTTTCTGCTTCCAGTCTTGCACAGCCATCTAGTCTCTGTGCATACTGATCACTACATACATATTCTCTGCTGGGTGTGGGTGAGTAATGCTCTATTACTTACCCGTAATCTTCATTACTCCGGGTCCCGTTGTCCTCGTCCCATTTGTCCACCACTTTATAATGAATGGGACGAGGACATAAGGGACCTGGGGGTAATGCTCTATTACTTACCCGTAATCTTCATTACTCCGGGTCCCGTTGTCCTCGTCCCATTTGTCCACCACTTTATAATGAATGGGACGAGGACATAAGGGACCTGGGGGTAATGCTCTATTACTTACCGGTAATCTTCATTACTCCGGGTCCCGTTTTCCTCTTCCCATTCATTACAAAGTGGCATAATGAATGGGTCGAGGACATAAGGGACCTGGGGGTAATGGTTGGTCTGAAGGAACACTTCAAAGGTTTAAGGTGAAGGGTTGCTGTCCTTCAAGTCATGCTGATCCCAGGGGAAACCCAACACTGACTTTGCCCAACACGATGCAGAGCCCCTGACTCATCTTTCAAATTGAAAATGCATTTATTAAGGAGTGGCTGCCCATTTCCCCATGAAGATATGCAACTGTAAGTATTCTTTATTCTGTGTGACAGGATGACAACTACTATTGTGATAAGTATTGGCAATGATCACACCTCACCACCCTATACTACTCTATCTGTTATCCAAAAGCAGTTTGCCTAATGCCTCATCCATTCAGCAGTGTTATGAGGAGTGGCCCTGGGTAACTAACATCTTCTCTTTTGGGATTGAGCTGCTTCGTGATGTGAGAATGAACAGGCTGTCTACAAGATAAGTAATGTTTGCTCCTTATTACAAGATGAACAGGAATGGAGTGAAAATGGGCACGTGATAAAGGTGTAGACAACATGATTTTGTATTCTGTATTTTGTGGCTTGCTTTTTCGCTTAAAAAAAAGAAGTGTCTAGTCTTAGCATGCCTAGTACTATTGACTAAAAGCTAAAACTGCTGGATGATAACACAAATGATACAGGAACACTTATACCCTCATTCTCAACTACAAGTTTTCAGAGCCTCTGGACCTGGAATTAACACGTTCTCAAACTCCGGACCTCAATAGCTCCGGACCCAGAAACACCAGACTCAGAGACATCTGAATAGCTGCTGTGGTTACTGGCTCCCATAAGCTCTTGCACTTCAGTATGGGGGCAGAAGAAACATGAATTGTGCCCTCCCTCCACCCCTGCTCCCTCTTCACTCAACACAGGCCCAATAAAAAGGACCCACAACATTTACCACATGCTAAAACCAGGTGGTAAATGTTTGCCAGTTTGAGCCCTTTTTTCCAGGTGGTAGGTTGGGTAACATGCACGATTAGCACCATTATTACTAGGTCCACGCTATTCCCCATTCCAGGGGGAAAACATGTAATCCTCGGAATGTCAGGGGAGATACTGGTCAGTATCGTAAATTCCGTCTAATTCCTTAGTGGTCTGAATATTTTGAGAAGTTGGGTACTCTGTCTGAGGCCCTACTTGGTTATACACACAATAAGCAGGTCTGTGTGCTGGGCATATGGCAGAGGCAGTGGACTATTGATATATCTGTGGAATGCATTCTGCTTATATATTAGTGGTTGCATGTTGTGCATATTGTAGGCCTATCTGCATACTGTGCATGTGTGGCAGTGGACCGTGTACCTATTTGGTAGGCTGACAGTACCGCTACTCATAAGCAATCCAGTTATACACTGCCTCTATTCACAGAGAGCTTGTGGGTGGACGGGGGGCATTGCTGGTCACTGACCAAAAATAGATGTTTTATTCTGGTGCCCAGACCTGTTTTCTGTTCCTGTATGACCCTGTGCATGAGTACAAGGAAGAGTGACAGTGCATGGAAGAGAGCATGGATGGAAGGACTGATTGGGTGGACGCATGGCTGTTCACTTGTGCTGGCAGTAAACACTGGAGGAAATTAGCAACAAATGGCGATATTTATCGCTATTCGCGTTTAGCATGAGAATTTTTTATGGCTGTTGAACGCCAGAAACTATTGCCGTGTTAGCTTCTTTTTCCAGCGGAAAAGGACGGTGATAGATTTAGCGGGACAATGATAAAATTCTCACGCTAACGTAGAAAAAGTGGCGATGGGCCAATGATCGACAGAATCAGATCGCTAAATGACACCAGGCCTGCATTTCTCACGTTCAGTGTGAAAATGCACTACAAAAGGCCCGCCAAGCAGAAAAAAAAATGGAAAATAGCGGAGGAGCCATGGATGAAGCTGGGACGAGTGCAGAGGCCACAAACAACCCCATATATCCCCAGGAGGACCAGCCAGAGACCCATGTGAAGGCCAAGAGGAACGCCAAGTTCAGCCAGAAGGAAAACCAGGTCCTGATTGTGGAGGTGACTGAACACCAACAAGAACTGTTTGTCACCTCCACAGTGAAATTGGCAAGAAAAAAAGAAATGTGGCAGGACATTGTGTCCAAGGTGAATGCTGTTGGAGAGAAGAGGAGGACAGTGGATGACTGCAAGAAGTGCTAGCATGATACTAAGCGCAAGACCAAGGAGAAACTGGCAGCCAACCAGAAAGCAGGAGGTGGGAGTCCAGCACCACAGGAGGAGCTGGATGAGTTGGAGCAGCAGATGTCTTGAGTCATCAGTGAGGAGACGGTAGTCAGAGTTGGGGGCCAGGATACTGCTGAACGTGACCAGACAGAACATCAACAGGGTGAGTAACAACCAGGGACTGGGGGGACAGGGGTGGATGGGCCCAATAGCACTCATGTACAATTAAATATATTGCAGTGTATACCCACAATTTGTTAGTATTTGTGCCATAAACATGGCTAATCCTCATACTGTGTACTAGAAGTGACCCAATATGTGTAGCATGTTCAGTCTTTATTTTGGTTTGCTTTATGGAATTGCACAAGTGTGAACTTTCATGCTTTTATTTTTCTTGGATAGACAGGTATGGTTTGCTGTAATACTGTTATAAACATTAAGTAGTTCTTGATATCTGAATCCATTTAGCTTGAAACAACTTGATTCAGAAGAACTAATGACAGTTAACATGTGCCTGCCACACCCGCTTTACAGTTGGCAATTTGAATAGAAAACGATTGCTTCTCAGCAGGACTAATGACAGTTAACATGTGCTTTCCACATCCACTTTACAGTTGGCAATTTGCATTTCTGTTAAACCACCCCACCCACCTGAAGCCTATAAAAGGCTTGAAAGCAGAATGAGACATGCTTGCACTCATCTTTGCGACTCCCCACTTACCCGATTTCCTTCGAGTTCCCGTGCCGCAGGCAGCATTCTTCGTCATCGGTTCCAGTCAGCTCATGGTGGTTTCCAGGACAACGCCACGACTTTCTCCTTCATTCCTTCTAGGAAATAACTCTGGCCTGCAACAAAGAAAGAAAAAGCAGCGCACTGTCAAGTAAGGCATTTCTAATGAACAAAGCTTGCAGTGGAATCGCATCAAAGATTAAACAGATACTTTTCTGTTCTATTCCAAAGGCTTATAATGTACGACTTTTGCGCTCACAGAGGAAATGCTCCAAGGTTCATTTAATAATAGTTTCTTCGTAATTTCAAGAGTGAGACAAATAAGACTTTTCAAAGTAAAGAGAGACAGACTCATTTCCTACTCAGAAATAAGTGGACAATTTCTGCTTAGACTTATTTTGTGTTGTATTACTTTAATTTTATGATATTCTTGAAGACAAGAAAAAGGTGTTTTGTTAGTAAGTGTTTCATGGAACATTTTAATTCCAGTTATTGGTGTGTTAGGCTGAAAAGGTGACAAGGTGTTTTTTTATTTCACTACAGAGAGCAGCATTATACACGTGTTTAAGAATGTCACTTTAAGCACTTGATATATCTGATGATAAAAGGGAAAGATTATCTCAGCTATATGTTGAGCAGCAAATTAAAGTGAAAGGCATAATCTTTATTGGCAACGTAAATAAGGATACTAGTGAATGTATTCAACTAAGTAGGTTAATGAATGTTTATTGATCTTTATCGTTTGTACATGGATATTTTCCCTAAAGAATTTCTATGTTTACAGAGTGATTAAGGTATCGCGATCAGCTCCACAGTCGTGCCAAGATCCGAATCCAGCCGAGTGTTTTCTTTCATTTCTTTTTTGTTTTGTCCCATTTTCCCCCTTCCCCTGAGGATCTGTTCTTGTTAAGCTGTGTTATACATACTGTTTGACAGGCGTAGATTTTTGGGGGTGTAGAGTACAAGCATCTCATCTCTCAAATCAAACATCCTGGATTTCAGGTGAGTGGAGACTTGACATAATTACTGTGAATCATGTCCGGGATACCCTTGTCCATGGTGGCATAGACACACATCACCCTACTCAAACATTACATTGCAAGACACATATTGACGGGCACACAGACTTAGAAATGTGCACAGAAAAGTTAACCCAATATAGTCCAAGATCAACATCAGACCACAAAATAAGTGCTACATCAAATGGCAAAGTGGCACATTAACTTGAGAAGCAGCAGTGTGGCAAAATGGCCCTCTTGCCTCATCACCACGCATATACAAATTGTCTGCACAAGGACGCATCTGTCTCTGATGCCAAAATGAGGATGCACTGTGAATGTGACTGATTATGTGCACAAAGCCACCAATGTCAGCACACCTGCAACATTGTGCACGTGTCTCTGAGTTGTGTGCAAGGTTGTGTATGTGTGATAAAGTCCACCTATATGCAAAGGCACATTCCTCCACACAAATCAGACACACGTGCACAATACTGCAGGTGTGCTGACATTGGTGGTGGCTTGCCTACTCGTGCACATGATCTGTGCATCCTCATTTTTCCGTCAGAGAGATGTTGCCATGTGCAGATGAATTGGATATGCGTTGTGATAATGCAAGGGGGAATTTTGACATCCTTCCGCATATCCAGGCAATGTGCCCCCTTGCCTGTTCATGAGATGCATTCCTGTGCACACCAAGTGTGGAAGCATCTAATGAGTCTGCATACCAGACACACATGCAATGTCACAAGAAAGTGACCATGTAGGCCGCAGGATAAAAATGCACATCCAAAAATGCACACAAATAGCAGACTCCACTCAAAATGCGATGGAATACAATGAGCAAGGGGACTATGCCTACAACACCACAGTACGCGGACAATGCAGATCAGGAATGCGTCACAAAAATATGTACTGCATGTCTTGTCTGTGTGACATACTCAAGGAATCGCAATGTGCCTGTAAGGCAGTATGACAACCAAAGTATGACAACAAGCAAGGATAGGAAAGTGGCAACAATTAATGACCAAGGCCCAAATGCACCCTAACCCTTAGGTCAAATAGCATTCCTTCACCCCCAAGTGTACACATCTGCCATACAGAAAACAGCATTCCACATCAGTCCTGATGTGAGCTGCCCATCACACCATCCTGTGCAATTAGACGTAACTGTTTGGCAAGTCAAATGTGTCAGTGAATAAATATGCAGTCAGGTAGTTATCACCCACACGCTAAGCCAGGCATTGAATACCAGAACCAGGACAGCATGTATCATCCATGTCAGCAGCTGCATAGCACATACACAAACACACATCACCCTGCCATTTGCATCTCTTGTGAGGGGGCGGTGACAAGGCCTGAGAACCATAAATAGGCATTAGGAAATGCACATACATCAAATCACGGATCACTTACACACCACACGTGGGATCAACCTTTAGGGTAATGGGTGTTGACACTGTCTGTTCAGACAGCAACAACAATAGAAACTCACGCTGCACCATACTCGCAACGGGTAAGTCACCAGGAGGGTAGTAAGCAATGCATGCAAGATAGAACATGAAGGTTGACATGCACACAAGACTAATCACAATAGACAATGCGACCTGGATGCCCATGTGTAGTACATAGTGCAGCATATGTTGAAACAGCAAGTAGGCTCTCATTGCTAATGTGCCTAAAGGGTGCCCTCCACACACATAACTAATCTTGCACAAAACACATGCACATGTGCAGTACCCTGCAAAGCTGCGTGTCTGTGACCCACACTGACAAGGCAGCTGACAGTGCATGATGATCAGCATGCCTGCGGGCCCAACATATTAACATGGTGCAGGCCACCTCACTGAGGTGGCTGAGTGTGGACCACATCCTTAAAGGAGCAGGTCACACTCTGACACATCCTCGTGTACATACAACCCCTGATGACAAACAATGCAAAAGTCTCCAAACTCTGACTAAGACCCATATTACACCCAGCTTGCAACATCTCAGCATTGTAAATGCACAGAAGTGAAAGGCTCCCTGCCAGTTAGGTATAACAGGCAGTAAAACCAAAGCAGCAGGTGCCACTCTGTTATGTTATAACAATTTATTATGCGCACTACTACCCGGAGGTGTCTAGGCATTCACGGTCTGCCATGCTGTGTCAGGAAAAGCTAATTTCTAAAGAGCCATGTTTTGAGCAGTTTCCTGAACTCAAGCAGGGATAACATCTTCCTAAGGGAGAGTGGAGGAGCGTTCCATTCCTTTATAGTGTTGTAGCTGTCACACAATACAGTGCACTCACTTACAAATCTGAGATCATCAACATTGACTACTATGTGGTACAAACTGAATTACTCACACAAATGAACAGAGGACACAGTTAGAAATAGTACAATCACAGTTGTCATAGCTGTAAACTGTGAGATGACAAAGTACAACAATAACATCACATCTGTGATGTCCTCAAAATAATCACTATCCCACAACAAATAGGTATCTCCTCAAAAACAGTCAGAATGTACACTGTCCTGCAGTCTGCTTGTAAACTCCCCCAAAGCATGATCATCCATGAAACACACTGTTACACTGTATCTCTCCTATCACATTGCAGAGGTAAAGACATCACCTCCTGGAGAGCAGACTGACCCAACCTTCACTGATGACGAGGATGATTACCCCACCATAAATCAGGATGAACTTCAAAATCTGCTAGACTCCTTCAGCACCCTACCTCCAGGAGCAGGGCAACCAAGCAGCATTGCAACAACCGCACCCCCTGCACAAACCAATGAGCAGCAAGCAACTCCCACAACAGCTGGCTCCCAGGACCTCAAGGACCCACATCTGGCCTTCCAACGCCGTGTCCTAGATGTCTAGCGGAAGATGGCTGATCAGGAGCGGGTGGGGTTTGAGAGGCTAGTGGACAAACTTGAGGGCATATGGGGGTATCACCCTTACGCTCTCGCTATGCTCTCCAATGATCCATGGTTGACATTGCTCGAGTCATGATTCTGAGACAACAACAACTGTCTGGTCATATGGCTCCAGTAATCTCAGCCAGGATTTGGCCACCATCCGTCAGATAACAGAGAGCATGGAGCAGATGAAAGCACAAGAAATGGCTGCCAGGGCTGCACATCAGTGCGATGTGGCTGGAATCTATCATGCCCTGAAGCTGCTCATCACTGCATTGCTGCCCAAAAGTCTGGCGCTGATTTATGCTGCTGCTGCTTCTACATCCTCAGCTCCACCACCTGGTGTGTCAGTGCCTCAGGGCCTCACAGTGCTGCACCCACCATAGCACTACCCACATGTGAGGCACATAACAGATCAGTGGACAAAGATAAGGTTGATAATGCATTTGTGCAAGGTGAAAGCGGTAGCATCCATCGACGCTAAAAGGCCTGTTTCTTCTTGGTGCAGGGCTTAGTATCATGCCAAGGAACATCATCTTCCACTGTCTTCCACTGTCCCCCGACAATCACCTTGGACCTCCACATGGACTGCTATATTATTGTTTCTTACCAATCACACTGAAATCAGCCTGCGGACTGCACTCTGCCTCTTCCCTTGCACCTGTTACCAGGTAAAGGTTCTGCAATGTGTGTTTGTATGGCCAAGCACTGGTCCAGTCTTAATCCTTTCAATGTAAATAAAAATATTTAACTTACACAGATGTGTGTTGTCCATGACCAATCAAGTATAGAAGTCTGTAAAAAGTGTTTGGACACTGAATCCACCAGAAGGTACACTAAGGGAAATACGTGCAATGTACATGTTTTACCTGACACAGGTAGGCAGTGAGCTGACCAGGTATGTGTGAACTAGCTGTGCCCTCATTGCTCCAAAATAACAATCTAGCAATATCCCAACCTAGTCCCACGTCCATTAAGAAAAAAGGCATGTGGCTTAAAATGTCCAAGTCAATGGCAGGCCAAAAGTAGTGTCCCCCTTAACAATTGCAAGCCATTATCTCTTGGCATATCTACTCACACACTACAAGTGGACAAAGCCTGTTGTGATGGTGTGCATTGCATGCCACATCCCAAGATGGTGCACACCATATTCACATTTATGAAGACACAGAATGGCACATGTCTACCATACACATATGGAACCACAATGTCTGCATCAGTGAAGTCAGGTTGCCAATAGGGACTCATCCTAAAGTACAAGGCGTCAGTCAGCCCCTCCCAGTGGACAAACAATACATACCAAATGTTTACCCCTTTCATGCTGTGACCTCTGTGAGCGTATCGGGTCATGTGTCTAGGGATGTGTGGTGCACTGCACTCAGCCTATAGTCAGATGCAAGGCCAACATTTCAAGGGTGGCATCACTATGAGCCAATGCCAGAAGTAACACTTGTGACAAGTGGCAATGACGCTATCACTACAGGGAGCAATGCAACAATTCCCCCCTTGTGTGCAGCAGAACAGTGTGCCCACACCAAAACGGGAGCTGGGACAAAATCCTAACCTGACACATTAAGTGAGTCACGAAATGCATTTAGGAGAAGTGAAGTCAGTATACCTAACTGTACTACTCCTAAATGCCATTTGTGAATACCGTAAAATGTAAAGCCATTACTCACTCTCAGATGACTTTTGTGAATCTGGCACACTGTTGTGCCATGTGTCATTCACACTGGACTCACACATTTACTTAATCATGCATGGTCTGGAGATTGAGCGTTCATGCACAGGAACATATAATTCTAAGGCCTCCAGTCCAGGCCAGCACTGTCCCCAGCAGCTCAGCCTCACTGCCATCGCCTCGAGTCCTCAAGCTGTGCAGGGTTCGCGCCTGCATCCCACCAGTCTCATAATTTTAACTACACTCGTAACTATTCATTTAACAGTGCCTGCTCCCTGATTATTCTCCTGTTGTCCGTTTTTTTCCTCCCTCTTGTTCATTACTGTGCCCAGTTTCCTCCGCCCGGTTTTCCCGCTCCAGCTGCCCCTGTGGCCCCTCCCACTCCGTCACAGCCCCCGCTTCCGCCTCCCACCTCAGATCCCACCCCCCTCCCTACTTATGGCGAACAGTGTGCGGTCGCACAGCAGATGCACGTAGCGGGCGCGCTGCTGGCATGCAGAAAGGCATGCCTAAAGCAAGCCCGTCTGCGCCCATCTGCACTCGTCCGTGACCCACCGTTACGACTCATCCACACTCCACACACTCAATCCCGGAAGACATGCCATCTGCTCAAGATCCTCACCCAACACCACCCACGAACAGTTCTCGTGCAGACCTTGCCACAGATCCTTCACCATCAACAAAGCTCCCACAACCGCCGAAGGCCCACCTGATGCATGCACCGCAGAAACACCAACTTGCACCCTCCTCAACGTGCGCTCCCTGCATCGACATTCCATAGAATTCTGGAACCTGATCGACACCTTCTCGCCCGACATCGCCTTCTTCACAGTAACCTGGACCAATGCCTCCTCCGACTCAGACATCGCCACTGCCTTCCCCAATGGCTACAAGATCCAGAGAAAGGACCGCCCCACCACCCAGGACTCGCAATCGCAGAGAAGACCCCCCTCTGACTCTCCATATCCAACACGAGTGACCCCCACTCCAACACAGAGAACTTCCATCTCCAGATCTGGACCAGCCCCAGGACCACGCTATGCGGCACCCTCGTCTACAGACCACCAGGACCCTGCGCACAGCCCACAATTACCATCGCCAAGCTCGTCACACCCCACGCCATTACCTCAACGGACTACATTCTACTCGGAGACCTGAACTTACACCTCGACAATGGCAATGACCCAGACTCCCCCAAGCAGCTGGTCAACCCCCCCCGTCCCCCGCCACCCCCGGTGCCACCACTGACACCAACGCCGAAATCATAGGATTTCACCACTGGATCTCCAGCTGCGGTGACAAGCTCGCTCCCCTCTGCCACCCCGCCAAACAATGCCCTCTGAAGGCCGCCTGGTTCACCACAGAACTACAAGAAGCCAGAGGTGCCTGCAGATACCTAGAGAAAACCTGGTGAAACCAGAAAACCTCGGAAGCACAGAACAACCACAGGAGCGCACTGAAGGAATACCACCAGCGCATAAGAGACACCAAACGTACCTCCATAAGAGACAAAGTCCAGAACAATGCAACCAACACCAAGGAGCTGTTCAACATCATAGAGCAGTTTGCAAAGCCCGCCAGCGAAGCCATGGACATTGCACCTTCCCAGGAACTCTGCGACAAACTCAGCTCCTACTTCCATCTGAAGATCAAGGTCCTCTACGACAACTTCAGTGAACCAGCACCAGACACCACCTCCCCACCCACCGCCACCGATAAGCCTACCATCATGACCTGGGATACCACCACCGTCAAACACATCATCGCGACCATGAAGAAAACCCACTCCCCTTTGAACCCCTGCCTACCATGCATATACCACAGGGCCTCTGCCGCAATCGCACCCGAACTAGGATGGACCATCAACGCCTCCTTCTGATCCGGAATCTGCTCGGGTGACTGAAAGTGGGCGGAGGTTAAACCCCTCCTCAAGAAACCAACTGCTGACCCTACGGACCTGAAGAACTACCGGCCCATCTCTCTCCTCCCCTTCGCGATGAAAGTCACAGAGAGACTAGTAAACACCCAGCTGAGCACCTTCATCGAAGAAAACTCCATACTAGACGCTTCTCAGTCTGGAATCCGCAGCAACCACAGCACCAAGACCGCCCTCCTCACCGCCACTGACGACATCCGCATTCTACTCTACCAGGGGCACACCGTGGCTCTCATCCTTCTAGACCTCTCTGCAGCCTTCGAAACTGTCTCACATCGCACACTCGCAGCCAGACTTCACAACGTGGGGGTACAGGGAACCGTCCTCGACTGGATCCAATCCTTCCTCACCGGTAGAACCCAGAGGATCAGACTCCCTTCTTCTCCAAACCGACTCATATCAATTGCGGAGTACCCCACGGATCATCACTCAGCCCCACGCTTTTCAACATCTACAAGGCCCCCCTAACTGCCATTCGTCAGACAGCATGGGCTCAGCATTGTATCATACGCCGACGACACCTAGCTCATCATCTCACTCACAAAGAACCCCGAGAGAATGAAGAACGTGGCAGCCTGGATGAAAGACAGCTGCTTGAAGCTCAACTCAGAGAAGACCGTGCTCCTCATCCTCGAATCCTGCACCTCTGCCTGGAACAGCACCTGGTGGCCCCCACCCCCGGGTACTCACCCACAGCCACAGACCACGCATGAAACCTCGGCATCATCCTTGACTCCTCCCTTTCCATGAACAGCCAGACCAATGCCGTGGCCTCCACTAGCTTCAACTGCCTTCGCATCCTCCGCAAGACCTTCAAATGGATCCCCCCGACTGCAGAAGAACCATCACCCACACGCTCATAAACAGCAGACTGGACTACGGCAACGCCCTTGAAGCCGGAATCACCAGTACTCTTCTACACAAACTCCAAACCATCCAGAACGCCACAGCAAAACCCGTCACAAATACATGACCCAACACCTACGAGGCCTCCACTGGCTCCCCGTCAAAAAGAGGGTCACCTTCAAGCTGCTCATCCACGCCTACAAAATCCCTCTACAACATCAGACCCAAGTGCCTCAACAAGAGAGTATCTTTCCTCGTACCCAAGAGGAATCTCCGCTCCACCGACCTCGCACTGGCGGAAGTCCCCCGCATCTGCAGAAACAGAACGGTGGGAGAGCCTTCTCCTACATCGCAGGCAAGACCTGGAACAAGCTCACTGTGAACATCGGACGCTCCCTAACCCTGCACGCTTTCAGAAGGGACCTCAAGACCTGGCTCTTCGACTGACCTGGAGCCTCCCTCCCCTCCCCCTAGAGCCTTGACACCCTCACGGGTGAGTAGTGCTAAACTAACCCCTGATTGATTGATTGATTGATTGATAAGGAAGCTGACACACTGGCACTACGCAGCAAGTGTGTCAAGGTCTCTGCAATGTAGATTGACTCAGCGCCAGGAGCATCTGATATGTAGGTGTGTGACGGAACTGTGGTACCCTGCACACGCACACATCCATCTCCATGATAGATAACAGTAGCTAATTCTATATCCTCTCAATGCCACGTCCCTAGGTTGTGTTGTAAATGGGCAACAATATGCTGTCCAACTCTGTGAATCACACTTAAGATGTAGAACGTCACAAACGACTGTCCATAGACTAGGCTGTAAATTCTACTTGCCACCCTGTCACCCATGCAAGTTCACTGTGCTCACATCTAAGGTATCCTGACACAATACATCCTGCTAAGTAACATGTCATGACCAGACTTACACATTCCATGGATTGTCCAGTGATGGTATGAGTTGCATACAAGAGAATAAGCCACACTCTCCAACATCATCCCCGACATAAGTGTAAGCAGAAATTCAAACTAGTAAACATTTATTAGAACAGTAAAAAGAATGGACTACCCTAAACTAACACTAATCACTAGAACTACTACTAAAATCTAAACTAACTAGAAAATTCTTACTTACCTTAACTATCTACCCTAACTAATTCTAAACACGCAACAACATATCTTAGACATCAACCCACCTCCAACACTTAAAGCACACCACGAGACAGGACAAATACATCTAATCTATACATAAACTAACTACACATGTAATGTACACAAAGATATCTTTTTTGTATATTATTTTTTTAATTTTTTTACAACAAATACATCAACCTCCCACCCAAAGGAAAAGGAAACTTAGCCTCAAATACTGCATGATAATACATATCTAAAAACGACCTTAAAATCTAACACAAACTATTACCTACGCTAAAACTACACTACCTAACACTTAAAAGAACTAACCTAACACTACCTAATATCACAAGTTAAAATAGTGGGGTAAGGGATAAGAGGGGGATGGGGTCCAACATGTCCAGGCATCATGACAGTCCAAGGTGTTTTTTTCATATCTGTGATATGTCTGTTTAGCTCCGCCATTTCTCGCCTGTGGCGCAGGGGTTCTCAAAGCTGTTGATGCCCCCCTATGTGATTGGTGGCTGACCATCGGTGAGACAACAAAATAAATATGTGTTGTTATCAGACGTTAAATCATATGTGCCATATTCCTCATACAAAACATTACCATAACTGAAAATGCTACGTAACTGTAGTGTTGCATTTCATGTTGGCTACATGATTGGGTACACTTTGACTGCCATTCATACCAGACCAAATACATTGTCATGCAGTAACTATGTACAAGGCCAGCGTAGCTAACGTACCACAATTTATGAGGACAGCATTTTTACACTACCTTTTGTCCAGCACACAACTCACATAAACAATGCCTTGGATTGTTCATGTACAGCCACCCTTCCCGTACACAAACAATCTTTATCCTGCATGCAGTTTGTGAGCAAGTGTGTCAGCTTTGGCACTACAGTGCTAAGTGTTGCTCCAGCGCAGTGGGTAACTCAAACTAGCACCCTATGCTTGTCAATATGATGCAGCATTGTGTCTTGGATGTGCCAAATAAGGTGTGCACGCATTACGTCTCCCACCTCACTCAGCAACTGTTTTTCACTTTGACACCAGTGTCACACACGGGCGAATTTATTTTGATTCAGTATTCACGATAAATGTGGAGTTTGTACTTACCACCCTGTAGGCCAGTCATGACTCCTGCGTAGTCCAAGAGGTCAGCTTCATGGGCCAGCAGATCCTGCCAGTGATGCTTCCACAGGCGCAAGGTATGGTTCATTCCAAAGAACCGGAGTATCTGAACCCATTCACGCTCCCACATCATCTTCCGTACACTCACATTGTATCCTGCAAGGGTATGGCCTCCCCTCTCCAACATCAAGGGCAGGTAGAATTTGACTATCCACAGGAAGCCCTCCAATGTGCCCTCAGAAATCCTGCCCTCCATGCCCCAACCGACATCTCCCTGCACACCTTTGAGCCACAGCCAGAAAATTTTACCCTCAAAAATATACCCAACAACAACAAAGACAGTTAACTAACCCAAGACAAACACCCGACAAGATTGAGGACAAACAAACACATAAAAATCAGTACACAACACTTCACAGACACTATCAACAGGACTCAGCAACACTCAAAATCACAAAACTGCAGCACACACCACCAAACACCTCCAGCACTCTCCACAATCAACAGCAATGTGCTCAAAAGAGAAAGTGAAAGTGTAAAACACTACTCCAGTAGACAGGAAGCATGCAGACACCACTTCCTGTTGTTTGCAACCCGTTTTTGACAAAGCGGTGAAAATCTGCATGAAAATAGTATCATGAGTAATATTTTGTATTGTAAAATGTGTTGAGCGATGTATGTTTACATCAATCGTATGAAAAAAGCATTGCGTTTCCATTTTAGCGGTCAGATCTTCACGCTAAGAGTAAGTTCATAAACAGATGTACAGTCTTAGAGCAAAATTTATTTCAGAGGCCAATAACAACATGAAATGCTTGTTTAGCACACAAATGACCCCCTAAATATAATATTTCACCACAGATGACACCCTAAATTGCATCTTTCACCCCAGGAGACACCATAAATTGTATATTTCACAACAACTTAATCAATCAATCAGGGGAATTGTAAGTGCTACTCACCCGTGGGGGTCACAAGGCACTGGGGGGAGGGGGTGTTCAGATCTGTCAGCCAAAGAGCCAGGTCTTGAGGGGCTTCTTGAAGGTGTTCAGGGAGGGGACATGTCTGATGTCTGCCGGTAGCTCGTTCCAGGTCTTGGCTGCAATGTGAGAGAAGGATCTTCCGCCTGCTCTGGCTCTGTGGATGAGGTATGTGGAAGTTGATTCTGTCATTGAGGTATTTGTGTCCATTGTTGTGTAGGCATTTGTAGGCGTGAGGGTGTGGAAGCTGACTATTTTCTCCAATGTGAGTCAGTGGAGTCTTCGTAGGTGTTGGCTGATGTGTTTGTGCCAGGGGATGATGAGGACGAGTCTGGCGACGGTGTTCTGTATTGTCTGGAGTTTGCAGGGTATGGACTTATTGATGCTGGCATAGAGTGCGTTTACGTAGTACAGTCTGCTGGGATGAGTGCATGGGTGACTGTCTTCCTTGAGTCAGAGGGAATCCGTCTGAAGGTCTTGCAGAGGATGCGGAGTGTGTTGAAGCAGCTGCAGGTGACAGCGTTGACCCGTTGGTTCATGTTGAGTGATAAGTCGAGTATGATGCAGAGGTTTTTGGTGTGGTCTGCAAGGTGAGGTGGTCTT
The DNA here is from genome assembly GCF_964261635.1 of Lissotriton helveticus. NCBI lineage: Eukaryota > Metazoa > Chordata > Amphibia > Caudata > Salamandridae > Lissotriton > Lissotriton helveticus. The sequence goes on from NC_136062.1 coordinate 463,068,864, forward strand.
CTGGGGGTGTTGTCCCATGCTGAAGGGGTGGTTCCAAGGACGAGGTCTTCTGTCTTCACAGGGTTGAGCTTCAGACAGCTGTTGGTCATCCAGACTGAGCCATGTTGCATTCCTTTGTGGAAGTTTGTTTCGCGGTTGTGGGTTCTTTGGTGAGTTAGAGGATGAGCTGGGTGTTATCAGCGTAGGATAGGATGTTGAGGCCGTGTTGTTGGACGATGGCTGTGAGGGGGGCCTTGTAGATTTTGAAGAGGGCTCGGCGATGACCCCTGTGGGACTCTGCAGGTGATTGTCATGGGATCGGAGATGAAGCGTGGCAGTCTGATCCTGTGCCTTCTTATGGTGAGGAATGGTCAAATCCAGTCCAGGGCTGTACCTTGTATGCCTGCGGCGTGTAGTCTAGTGACTACTCCCAATTTTTGCTGATGCTTCACTGTTTTTCGACTTTAGTCTTGCTGGGATCCTGCTATCCAGGACCACAGCCTAGCTGCTACCTCTTTAAAATGATTGCATGTACTTTAAGTACAACACGGATTCTGGGGTACCCTTATAAGTCCCTAGTTTATGGTATCCTATATACCATGGGCATAGGTCCCCCTGAGGCCTCTCAGGGGCTGCAGCATGTATTATGCCACCACTGAGAGACAATTCAAAATGACACAACAGGCCTGCTATAGCAGCCTGTGTAAGGTGGTGTATGCACCCCTTACTTAGATATAGGTTCCCTATTTCTACCTTATATCACTGCACATATAAACCTATCAGTCATCCCTATGGCTGGCCTTATCAATCCTGAATGCAGGGTGCTGGGTTTTGTGTGAGAGGGTGCCCATGCATGAGCAGGGCCCCTCTGCAGCCTTCGGAATCTATTCTCCGGGGTTGTTCTGTGATGTAGCCAACCATATACTCATAAGTGCATTATAACATTGCGGTAAATGCTAACTTTGAAAAGGCTGCAAGGAAACATGTTGTGTTCAGGTGTCAAACACCTTGGAAACATACCTCCCCACCAGTACTGGCGGGGGAGGTATGATTCCACCCTCCTAGAGGGAGAAATATGTCTACACTGGTACACCCGGTACCAGCTTCACAGAACCCTGGCATCACAAAATGGATGCTGCCAGTGACAGACACACATCTGCCCTCCTGCTGCTGGACAAAATTCTGGCAGGGGAGGCTGCACAATAAGTTTCCTGTCACAGGGAGGTGTGACCACCTCCCAGACAGGCTTTTGTGTATTTAGGCTGAGTGGGTGCACTCCAAGAGTGCTTTGATGTTTGCACTCGGGGCACATTTGGTGTCCCTGTGCATAGTCCTGCTCAAACCGGTTGCAGGGGATACGAGCCCCTGCTCCGACGTGAAACTGAACAAAGGACATGGGTGTAGCCACCTCTGTGTCCTGGCCCTCCCATAGTTGGGTCTCCCGAGTTTATCCGACCCCTTCCTTGGGTATGAAGTAGGATCCCCTGAACACAGGACGTTAGATTTACCTGGACAAAACTCTGCTACAGAGTCCCAGAACTTCAACTATCTACACTTTGTTGGATGACCGAAGAATCTCCCTTGGAGTAAAGGAGTTACTCCCCTGCAAAGCAGGCACCAAAGACGCATCCGCCCGGTTTGCAACTATGCAGTTCCTGAAGGACTCTGAAGACTTTGCAACACAGGAGGTGTGTTCCAACGATTCCCCAAGGCCGATTTGTGCTCTCAGCAAACCTGAGACCCAAAGCTGTAGAAAAAAGGGTCAGGCAGATCAGGTCGATTACCCCTTTTCAAGGTTTGCCCGGCGTTAGCCGCCTCTCACCCAACTCACGGTTATCAAGTAAAGAGGCAGGCGCTGGAGACAGGAAGGCAGGAAACAGGAGTTTATTCCGACGGAGCAGGACACGTCAAATCAGACAACAGGGTATCTTCTCGAGGTTCTCCGAACGCATCCTTGAGGCCTGGCCTCTTATACACAGGTTTATTGCTTTATTACATGAAACACATTCTTGTCAATACTTTGATGTACGGAAAGACATCCTCGGAATCCTCACTTTGGGCCTGTTCCCACACACATTTACAGTAGAAGTCCCCACCCCGGTCACAGTAGGTGATGACTATCGCACACCAGGACATTCCGTTGATTCCCGGAATGTGTGTCTGATCGGATCTCATGGGGTGGGGGGGCTTTGATCAGTCAGAGATCCTTTGAATCGGGGCAGCTGCTTACTGTAAGGGGGCCAATAAATGGTGTCCGCAGGGCCAGGTGGCGCCCTGGGAACGGGCAGGACGATTGGGCACAGAGGAAAGGGGGTTCATCAAAGGATGGGGAGGTGTTGGCCGGGAGCGGAATGTATTTCCGAGGCAGAGTCGCGCTGGAGGGGAGTTTTATGGTTCAGGTATGAGAGAGCAGGGGCTATCAGCGCGCGGGGGACGCTTGCGAGGTCAGAGGGAGAGACGCGCTGGCTAGCGGTGCTGGGCAGGGAGACCATGGTTTTCAAAATGGCTGCCACTTACGCGCACGAAGGGGCCTAAAAAGGCATAAGATGGTGTGGCCAATGTTTCATGATTTTCACTTTACACTCAACAATGGCTGTGGTGAACATAAATGAACGCCGCTTATGTATACCGATTTTAGTCATTTTCCACAGTCCCCAGTTTTTATCATAAGTTAGCTCAATTCTGTTCATGTCTGAGGTAAGGATGTACAAGCTGACATTTAGTTATACTAATAAGGGAAGTATGTGGCTGGGCTGTCTATTGAGGTCTTTGGTAGCCCATATGCATTACGGGCAGATGGGAATAATCCTGCTATCAATGTTGACAGAATCGTACATAACCACATGCAGTCAATGCGATAGGCGAGGAGGCAGTGCATACAAAATTACATTAGATGTGTCATACGTTAGACCTTGGAGACGGGGACATTATTTAGACGATGTAGGAAATTCGTTTGAATACAAACATGATGTCATACAAAAATGTTCTGGCAGAATAAGGGCTATTATCACTTGAGGTCTGGACTCCATGGGGATCAAAACTAGACAGTATGCTCATGTGCATAACTGGTGTTCCACAATCATCATGATACAGAGTTAACGCTTTCTTAGTTATTCATGTACAGTTGAAAGTGACCGATGTAAGGTTTCGAAAGCTCAATTGGGTGATAATCAGTACAAGTGGTTGGGAGAGGAATTCAAATTAATACAAGTGTCAGTCAAGGGGTGGCAATGTTCAAAAAGGGTTCGTCTTTCCAGTGTCTTATTACAGCGAGCCATCACTGGTAGGCTCTCATTGCTTTTCTTCTTTCGTTGGCACTGTTGAGCACCGGCGGTGGAGCTATGCGTCCAGCTCTAATTCAGATTTCGCGTTGCAGGGTGTGGCCACTCTTTGCTCTCGGACCACAGTCCTGGTTGTCCTGTTCCCTAACTAATCTATCATAGGTACCTTAGGCGGGGTACCCGCATTCCGTTCTTCTTTCGTGACAAACCCTACTCTATCTTTGTGCTGTGCTTCTTCTTCAAGTCAAGTTCAAAGAAAAACTCCGTATGGAAAGAAAAAGGGGCGATGGGGGCGTGCTTTGGGAGGCCGAGGGAAGAGAGGGTGGAGTGGGATCAGATCTGAAACGGACCAAGGAGGGCAGAAATTTCAAGCAAGTGGGCCCATCAATCGGGCACAATGGGCTGGGACTTTCGGCACGAGCTCATAAACATGCAGGGGCTTCTGGACAGCCCTTCTTTCCTTCACTTTCCACGTGGAGAATGGTGCCTCGTCCCGCAACTCTTTGCTCTGTGGCTCCACCTTGGTCGAGGTCATAGATATTCCCCGATCTGCAGCCAGGCTGTGCGTCACGTCCCGCCCCTCTCCTCTGACGACTGCACGTTATCCTTAAATGAGTACAAAAAAAGTCTTAGAGAACTGACAGGGGAAGATGTTTACACACTTTTAATTTCTCTCCCAACCCCAAGTAGTTGGGAAAATATTTATCGGTCATGATAGGGTGGAGGCTTATTTATCCTTACGACGGGGTATGCTGTTAATCCATAAATCATTGCTGTGCTGTAGGTTTGCGAGCAATTCTACGAATTTCCATAATCATGTCTGTTAGGTGTTGATTCCTGTTACATTCGTAAACGTGGCAAGGAGTCTGGTGTCTATCAATTACATGATTCAGAAAAGGGGGTGGTGATGAACAGAGTGCCTGAATTAAGCAGACCACTCTTACCCAGTCCAAAGATCAGGGCTTGATCCATCACCGTTTTTTAGCTCACTGCACCATCCCAGCTCAGAACTTGGCTATATGCAAATTAGTCTGTTCCTGTCCCAGTGCATGATGGGAACAGGGCAAACCAAACTACCAAGCCAATTCTTATACTGGGAAGGAAACAAGCTTCCGGGGACCGGTTTCTGCCATTTCAGGCGTCGTCGGCCCGGCTTGCTTGAATCCTGATGGTGCAATGAGCAAGGGACTCACATCTGAGTATACCCTTCCACGCTTATGGTGGACAAAATGATTCAGAAAAGGGGGTGGTGATGAACAGAGTGCCTGAATTAAGCAGACCACTCTTACCCAGTCCAAAGATCAGGGCTTGATCCATCACCGTTTTTTAGCTCACTGCACCATCCCAGCTCAGAACTTGGCTATATGCAAATTAGTCTGTTCCTGTCCCAGTGCATGATGGGAACAGGGCAAACCAAACTACCAAGCCAATTCTTATACTGGGAAGGAAACAAGCTTCCGGGGACCGGTTTCTGCCATTTCAGGCGTCGTCGGCCCGGCTTGCTTGAATCCTGATGGTGCAATGAGCAAGGGACTCACATCTGAGTATACCCTTCCACGCTTATGGTGGACAAAATGATTCAGAAAAGGGGGTGGTGATGAACAGAGTGCCTGAATTAAGCAGACCACTCTTACCCAGTCCAAAGATCAGGGCTTGATCCATCACCGTTTTTTAGCTCACTGCACCATCCCAGCTAAGAACTTGGCTATATGCAAATTAGTCTGTTCCTGTCCCAGTGCATGATGGGAACAGGGCAAACCAAACTACCAAGCCAATTCTTATACTGGGAAGGAAACAAGCTTCCGGGGACCGGTTTCTGCCATTTCAGGCGTCGTCGGCCCGGCTTGCTTGAATCCTGATGGTGCAATGAGCAAGGGACTCACATCTGAGTATACCCTTCCACGCTTAAGGTGGACAAAATGATTCAGAAAAGGGGGTGGTGATGAACAGAGTGCCTGAATTAAGCAGACCACTCTTACCCAGTCCAAAGATCAGGGCTTGATCCATCACCGTTTTTTAGCTGATGCACTGGGCCAGGGACAGACTAATTTGCATATAGCCAGGTTCTGAACTGGGATGGTGCAGTGAGCTAAAAAACGGTGATGGATCATGCCCTGATCTGTTGACTGGGTAGGAGTGTTCTGATTAACTCAGATACTCTGTCCATCACCACCCCCTTTTTGTAATTATTTTGGCCACCATGAGTGTGGAAGGGTATGCTCAGACATGAGTCCCTTGCTCATTGCACCATCAGGATTCAAGCAAGCCGGGCCGAAGACGGCTGTAATGCCAGAAACCGGTCCCCGGAAGCTTGTTTCCTTTCCAGTGAAGAATTGGCTTGGTAGTTTGGTCTGCCCTGTTCCCATGATGCACTGGGCCAGGGACAGACTAATTTGCATATAGCCAGGTTCTGAACTGGGATGGTGCAGTGAGCTAAAAAATGGTGATGGATCATGCCCTGATCTGTTGACTGGGTAGGAGTGTTCTGATTAACTCAGATACTCTGTCCATCACCACCCCCTTTTTGTAATTATTTTGGCCACCATGAGTGTGGAAGGGTATGCTCAGACATGAGTCCCTTGCTCATTGCACCATCAGGATTCAAGCAAGCCGGGCCGAAGACGGCTGTAATGCCAGAAACCGGTCCCCGGAAGCTTGTTTCCTTTCCAGTGAAGAATTGGCTTGGTAGTTTGGTCTGCCCTGTTCCCATGATGCACTGGGCCAGGGACAGACTAATTTGCATATAGCCAGGTTCTGAACTGGGATGGTGCAGTGAGTTAAAAAACGGTGATGGATCATGCCCTGATCTGTTGACTGGGTAGGAGTGTTCTGATTAACTCAGATACTCTGTCCATCACCACCCCCTTTTTGTAATTATTTTGGCCACCATGAGTGTGGAAGGGTATGCTCAGACATGAGTCCCTTGCTCATTGCACCATCAGGATTCAAGCAAGCCGGGCCGAAGACGGCTGTAATGCCAGAAACCGGTCCCTGGAAGCTTGTTTCCTTTCCAGTGAAGAATTGGCTTGGTAGTTTGGTCTGCCCTGTTCCCATGATGCACTGGGCCAGGGACAGACTAATTTACATATAGCCAGGTTCTGAACTGGGATGGTGCAGTGAGCTAAAAAACGGTGATGGATCATGCCCTGATCTGTTGACTGGGTAGGAGTGTTCTGATTAACTCAGATACTCTGTCCATCACCACCCCCTTTTTGTAATTATTTTGGCCACCATGAGTGTGGAAGGGTATGCTCAGACATGAGTCCCTTGCTCATTGCACCATCAGGATTCAAGCAAGCCGGGCCGAAGACGGCTGTAATGCCAGAAACCGGTCCCCGGAAGCTTGTTTCCTTTCCAGTGAAGAATTGGCTTGGTAGTTTGGTCTGCCCTGTTCCCATGATGCACTGGGCCAGGGACAGACTAATTTGCATATAGCCAGGTTCTGAACTGGGATGGTGCAGTGAGCTAAAAAACGGTGATGGATCATGCCCTGATCTGTTGACTGGGTAGGAGTGTTCTGATTAACTCAGATACTCTGTCCATCACCACCCCCTTTTTGTCTATCAATTACATGGTCTAATAAATTCAAACCGGCTCCTCCGGTAGAGACTCGTCTTTCTAAAACAAATCCTGTTGAGCTATATTTTTCTTCAGGGTCTGCTAATTTTATGAGAAAGTGTGAGGGGCTACTATCATGGGCTTATAGGTACCTTTTTCCAGGGAAGGACATACGTTAAGCATTTTTCTTTTCTGAAAGCAACGGCTAACTTTGATCAGTTTTAGACGATTTGTTTTTAAAAACAAGGTCATCAGCTACAGTCTTTAAGATTTTCTGGGACGGCTGGTACAGAACTGGGACCATTCTGGAAAAATGGGGACGTTTCGGACATTCTACTTTTGTGCAATGGGCGGTGGTAATCTGAATGAGGAAGGTGGTGTTACTAAAGCACTAAAACAAAAAGCCACTGACATATTGTTCCCTTGTAAGGGTCAGATTAGGGGACATTAGTCGTCTTACCTGTCTTTTCTTTCTCAGCCAATTAAGTTTCATCATTTTACAGAAAGGAGAGGCAGTAATATGGCAAAATACGATCGTTTTGTTTCTGTCAATTTGTTCAAACACCGTCGTGTCTAAAGCCAATTATACCTGTGCCGGCGAGGCACAGTGTCGTCATTTATTCAAAAGGGAGCAAGGGAGCCCTCAGAGGGAGAGAGCGTCGTGCGCACCAAATAGGCCATTAGTACACGTACAACATAAAGAGAGAGAGAGAGAAAAACGTGTATAATAATAGGTTATTCAGTGCACACACATATAGAACAGTACGGGTCGGTTTCACGTATAAAACACAAGCTGAGAGAAAACATAAATTCACAGTTTACGTACACACAAATACCGGATGGGGTGCGACAGTACATACATCAAGTGCGAAAACCTAAGACAAAACACAGAGCTATTTTTGGCAAAAGGACTTTTTCATGCGTGTTGTGCATTCTCAGTATTCTATTTAATTCATTTGGGGGTCGAGCTCTTTATTCTCCTTCCTTCCTAATAGTGGACAATTTTTGTTGGTAACCTCGTTTTTGAAAATACTTACTCCCTCTTAGTTTGTCGGGCACTAGTTCAGTCATGCTTATACTCACGGTGGGGCCTTCTAACATCTAGCAAATGATGATCCAAGCTGAGGTAAAAGAGGGGTGTCAGTCGGACGTGTAATGGTACAATTCTGATTTTCCTACGAGGATGGAAGAAGAAGGGGTAAATCTAAAACATAACAATATCCCTAATTTCTGGGCTGAGGGGGATTTGGGATGAACCCCAACCCGGGGTACTCTTGACTTCTCTTATTTAGTCAGCACGTAAGTTGGCTCACTGGTGCGCATTATTTTGGGTGTACATTTGGGATATCGGTTCGGGTCCGGGGTACTACAATAACCCTTCAAGTTTCTGGTGTAGGCCACTCTCCCATTCACTAGCTCCAGAGAGGGAGAGAGTCGTTCCTAGGTAAGGTAAGTGCTATATTCCTTTTCGTCCTTCACATGCAGGTACCATGTTCGGGCTTATTTTCCTTATTCCATTAACCGCTCGATCAACACCTCCGTCATACAAAAAGCATTCTTTTATCGACCCAGACGTGCGCCACACATACACATTCATACCGTACACATCAGGGCCCATGCGCACATTCATACCATACAATTTTCATGCTCTCAGAGATAGCTCCTGCATATAATGTACCACCTCACAGAGCTGGCCTATTTTCCTCGCGTGGAGCATGGTGCGTTTTAGGTCCTCTCCATACTTCAGCTGAATTTCCGATGTAACCTGCAGAAAAAGAAAAGAGGGGGAGGGGGCAGTGTTCAAAGCACATCAGCGCGAACAAACATAAAAATGTTTTTACCTACCACGTACCTGACTTATTTCTGTGGGATGCAGTCCCTTTTATCTCGGCATTGAAGCCCAGAGGAACCGGTAGTGCGGAAAAGATAACCAATGACAGGCTGTTCATTACATAGGTCGCCCGAGGGCAGTAGTACAGACCGCGTGTAGGGAGGGGTCAAGAGCCAGGGGCATTCGGTATAAGGTGGGGGGGGTGACGGATTCACATTTTCATTTGAGGAAAAGAAATGGCCTACGGTGGTATAGGGTCGTTCCTATTCGCAGAGCGTGGTATATTAAAAAAAACTTTACCAATCAAAGTGACTGTTATGATGCTAGTTTCATATATTTTAAAAACTTTTATTGTGGAAATGTCAGCATTCAAATAAGGGCCTCCAACCATATAGGTCGGTTACGGAACAGACGGGAAACGCATGAGGTAAGGAGAGATTACACTGTAGTATAGAAGCAAGTGAGTCATTTAATTGAAAAAAAAAAAAACGTGACAAACGGTTGCAGGATCAGTGGAGGTTGATTTTATAATTGAAAGTATAACAGGATCAGTTACAATAAAATCGTTCATACGGACACCATGGGCGAGTATCATGAGTAACATTACTTCGAAGCTATAATAATACAATATTCAATAGTGAATAAAAACCAATATCAGTAGGGTTGTCCGCATGCCCAGTCAGTACCCTTCCCCGCCCGCCACGTGCTCAAGGACCGCATACATATCCCATAACATCAAGGCTACGTAACTAAAACGTCATAAGGAGTTGCAAGTCTCGCCTATACTGGCGCCATTTTGGGGCGAGGCCGGGTGGGTCCAGAGTATAGTCCAAATGCCTCCAACAACTAGCGGCCGGACCAGAATCCCTTTCGGCAGTTTAAAAAAGTTCGTTAGCGCCAGCAGAAAGAACAGGCTGCATGAACCGTGACTCAAAGGGAAGGGGGGAGGGGCAAAAATCTTCCCTACCGGGTCACGCTGAGGTCCCACCAGAGCTGATCGAGTGTCTCTTGGTAATTCAGACAAAAGCTGGCGTCATCATGAGAGCACCATCCTCTCCCGGCAACGTCGCGGCCACTCCGGAGAGCGGGACAGCAGGCGTATCCCTCCACCGATGCGCTGAATCAGCCTCTCTCACGGCACCAGGTGGGGATAAGGCGGTGGTCACCCGGGGCAGTGGCATATCCATGGGGGATAGTCGAGCAACAGTGGCGGTTGCCCCCACCGGAAGCCTGCGGGAGTCGAGGGCCAACGACTCTCGTAGAATCTTTAAAGCTTGGACAATGTCTTCAAGAGTGTGGCTCATGCCTGAGCAGGCAAGCATTCGAGTTCCAGAGTAGTTCAGAGCCGTTCTAGTGGACCAGGCCCAAATCCAGGGAGCCGGCCGCCATTTTGAGCGTTCCGCAGCAGCAGCCGCTCTTCACCCCGGCCACCGGAGCGGGTCCTCCGGCCATCCAACCGAGTGGAACGCCAATGGCAGTCCTGGTGCAGCCGTCCGGCAGGTGAAACGCTAATGGTTGTCCTGCTGCAGCTGACCGGTGAGTGAAACGGTAAGGGTCGCCCTGCTGCAGCTGATCGGCGAGTGAAACGCTAAGGGTCGCCCTGCTGCAGCTGAGGAACCTCCTCCTGGGGAGGTGGGGGAGGCCCGTTCGCGTCGCTCCCCCCCAGGGCACCCCACGCCGTCTCTCGCCGCAGCATTATAAGATGGCTGGACCAGGCAACAAAAAGGTGCGGGGGTGAGGAGGGCCATCAGCAGGGCATTCCCCACACACAGCTTGCTGGACATCACCTCTGGATGATCCGGGGACGGGCCTCGACGCGTTGGGTTGCCTCCGGCCTATTCGCACAACGGTCCTCCACCCCAGGCCGCCACCGACGCTACCTCGCCGGCTGATGGCTTTTGTTGACTTTTTGCAGCCCAAAGCCTACTAAAAAGCTGCCTAAAGGTGGCCCAACATTGCTACAGCGTCAAGCAGGCGGCAAATGCATTTGGGTTTGTCATGTAAATAGTTGTTTAAAAAAGTTTTAAATGGTTGTTTAATAAAAAGTTTTAACATGTTACTTTGCTGGAGTGTTGTATATATTTATAATATTTGCATAGGGTTTGTCGTTATTTGGGCGGTGGAGCCGAGCTGTCTTGCGGCCATCATGGCGTCGAGTTCGGCTCTTCTCACTAGTTTCATATTTCTCATGAGGGGTTGTTCCTAATGTTTCTATTTTAGCGAGGTCAAAAAGAGATCCCATCAGTGGCCTACTGATTTTGCTCGATTCCTTTTGTTTTTCCTAATGATTTTTATGTTAAAGTTTGCTAGCATGATACAGCGGCTAATCCGCATTTTTATATATATGTCCTTTTTATTAGGGGTGTCATCCGGTGGAGCCGGATGATCTACCTCTAATAAACGGTCCGGGCTGAACCAACTACCAACAAAACGGGGCAAAAATAGGCATGACGGGTTACAAAGGGGACAAAAGTCTGCACTACCTATCCTTCACTATCCGCAAAGACTAAACAGAGTATTGCGACTCTGTGCTTATTTGTGAATAGAGAATAACCCAAAGAGAACCAATTCCGAAGGATCAATGTTCGGTCAAACAATCAATCAAATGAGGGATAAAAATAGGCACGACGGATTACAACGGGGGCAAAAGCCTGCGTTATCTATCCTTCACTATCTGCAAAGACTAAACAGAGTATTGCGACTCTGTGCTTGTTTGCAAATAGAGAATGATCCAAAGAGAACCAATTCCAAAACAGTAAATGCTTGGATAAACAATCAATTCCAAAAATTACTTGGATAAACAATCAGTCAAATGAGTAAAACTAGTATTTTCAAACAATCAATTCGCAATTTGCTGCGATGCACGACCTTACCCGGACCGCATGGACAGTTTCTCGTCTTCCGCTTCCAGCGCCCGATCGTCCTCTATTCTCCGTAATTGCTGTGGCACTCCTGATGGTTCCCAGTCAGGACCGTAGATTACTCGAGAGAGGTCTGCTCGGAACCAGTGAAGTTCGGATGATCGGCTGCCAGACGAGGGTCTATTGGGCAGGTGCACTTCCCGATCGTTGCAGTCGTTCACTCTGTCGTTGGGACCTCTCCCACTGGATCCACGTGTCACTGATGGGCCCCACGTTTGGGACGCCAATTGTAGAAAAAAGGGTCAGGCTGATCAGGTCGATTACCCCTTTTCAAGGTTTGCCCGGCGTTAGCCGCCTCCCACCCAACTCACGTTTATCAAGTAAAGAGGCAGGCGCTGGAGACAGGAAGGCAGGAAACAGGAGTTTATTCCGACGGAGCAGAACACGTCAAATCTGACAACAGGGTATCTTCTCGAGGTGCTCCGAACGCATCCTTGAGGCCTGGCCTCTTATACACAGGTTTATTGCTTTATTACATGAAACACATTCTTGTCAATACTTTGATGTACGGAAAGACATCCTCGGAATCCTCACTTTGGGCCTGTTCCCACACACATTTACAGTAGAAGTCCCCACCCCGGTCACAGTAGGTGATGACTATCGCACACCAGGACATTCCGTCGATTCCCGGAATGTGTGTCTGATCGGATCTCATGGGGTGGGGGGGGCTTTGATCAGTCAGAGATCCTTTGAATCGGGGCAGCTGCTTACTGTAAGGGGGCCAATAAATGGTGTCCGCAGGGCCAGGTGGCGCCCTGGGAACGGGCAGGACGATTGGGCACAGAGGAAAGGGGGTTCATCAAAGGATGGGGAGGTGTTGGCCGGGAGCGGAATGTATTTCCGAGGCAGAGTCGCGCTGGAGGGGAGTTTTATGGTTCAGGTATGAGAGAGCGGGGCAATCAGCGCGCGGGGGACGCTTGCGAGGTCAGAGGGAGAGATGCGCTGGCTAGCGGTGCTGGGCAGGGAGACCATGGTTTTCAAAATGGCTGCCACTTACGCGCACGAAGGGGCCTAAAAAGGGATAAGATGGTGTGGCCAATGTTTCATGATTTTCACTTTACACTCAACAGTGGCTGTGGTGAACATAAATGAACGCCGTTTATGTATACCGATTTTAGTCATTTTCCACAAAGCCCTCGTGGGGACCATGTCACCCGAACCCCTGGACATCATGCTTTTTGGCCCACACTCGACGAGTGACCCGTGGGCTGGTATTTAGTGATTCCTCCCAAAGTCCCTTCGCGATCCCTTGTCTGTCAACTTGTGGGTCCCTGAGAAGGGTACTATAACTTTCAATGGGCTTACCTGGTTGCTCCTGATGTGCCCTGACTCTCCGTCGCTTGGAGAGTCACCAGAACCGTGCTGGTCCACACCGAAGCCTTTTTACTCTTACCGCATGTGTTGCTGTTGCCAAGGCTTGTTGGTCTCTCATACGGACACCGACCCCTCAGCACTCTACATCCTTCTTGGGACAGCTCGCCTGCAGACTCTGGTCATCGTTGACATCTGCTGGTCCCCATGGCAGTGGAGTCAAGCTTCACCTCATTGTATCTGAAGCACCCGACTTTGGTGGGCATTGGTCTACCATTCTCCTGGTCACCTTGAAGTGACCCAGACTCTGTCCCCTCTGCTTTCAGGTTCTTCACATCTCCGATCCAGGCTTGGATCATACTGGACACTTTTCCTATCCACGGCAGCAGCACTTTGCAGCAACTCGCCATTGAAAACAGCATTGGATACCTATGCACCCGGCTTCCCTAGGTGAGGTAACACAAGTACTCCGGTGCTCACATGGGTGCTGGCCTTAGAACCTTCTAAGTCTAAAAGGGTTTGCTCCAAGTCCTCTCCGAAGTGTCTCTGATCTTTAAAATTCTAACTGCGACTTTCCCATAGGATTGTACGGAGCTCGCGGCTGTGTTCTCACACTGCACGCGTCCCCCGTGGGTCCCCTGTTTCACTACCTTGGGTGGTTCCTTGGGGTCCCAGTGATTCTACGTGCTCTAGGCACTGTGTCTAGCCAAGTCGTGGTTCATATACCACTTTCCTAATATATGGTTTGGTCTCCCCCTGGAGTCCATTGTATATTGTGCTATTTACTTACGTTCTCGTGTGTTGATATTGTGTATCTTGCTTGCTAATCTCATAAAGAGGTTAGTAGAGAGTACTGCTGAACTGTTGATGCTGTTTTTCGTTTCAGGCCACCATGCCTTTTATCGCATATACAAGACACAGCGAGAACAAGACAGGTATTTTCTTGCGCTTTTAGTGCGAATTACCGTGGCATCTTCTCAGATTAGGAAAACCAGTTTTTGGATAGTAAATCCTATGTTACTGACACAAGAGCAATTGTTTCATATTCATACTAGCACTGACATTTTTTTGAGCCCTGAAGAAGTCTCGTTTTCGAGACAAAACACGTTGGCTAAAAAAGAAATTACATGTACATTTGGATTTTATCTGTTTTGGATCGACTAATAAAGAATTGAATACGATCATCACTGAAGTCCGGACCTGCTTAGTACGAAATCCTTTTTATCTAATTTATTCAAGACAAAAAAGACTGATCATGATATTTGCTTGATGGGTGCTGATTCCATTTTCAATTTGTGTTGTAATTTGGGCTTTGCCCAAGAGGGAATAGATAGGGTTGTGTTCACTGGTTTCATAAGCACCATCATAAGACTAACTAGCCACATATGGTAAGAGGAGCAGATCGTCATTGCCTCGACCCTGTTGTGTGATTTTTCAGGTTAGTAGAGAGTGTTTAGTAATAAATGTATATATTTTATATGTATGGTTCTCCTACCATTTGGTCATCCAAGAGGTTATAATCTGGTAAACCAAGCTGCTTTACACTCCTTCAAGACTTAGCCTGAAGGCTGCTCTCCATAGCTACCACTAGGATAGCTTTCAATAAAGGTTGTCTTAAACCTATTCATCAATAAGGGTTGTTTGGACTGGTACAAGGTTCCCGCTGGTGCAAGGTACCCAATATAACTATGGACAGCATATACCAGGCCAACTTCTCACATTGGTGTGCAGCGGTTTGATTCAAGCTTGCTATTGCTTTACCAGATAATCTCATTGAGTGACTAACTGAAAACCACTATAGGTACTTAGGTACATATATAAAACAAGTCTAGAATAAAGTAAGTTCTACTGAACTTAGAGTTGGGTAGGTCAAGGGTCTAGCGGTAAGCGACGGTGACAGAGTCCCCCGATCCGCTTGCTTCACTGAGGTGCCTAATTTATGCTCTATGCGCTATGCTGTGCTGTGTATTTTAATTATAATCTGTCATCACTTTTAAACTAAATCCGAATTGCATTTTAGCCATTTTTACCATATGGGAATCGCACTTTGTAACTGCCAGCGTGTTAGTGGCAGCCTGCACTTGTGAAGCGCTAGTATTCACATTTTGTCCCCTAAACCTGATTTAATAGGGGTGGAACGATACCTGCAGGGCTGCGAGGAAGCCTGGGCTCAATCTTCATTCCTGACCGCCTCGTTCCGACAGGGTAGCTAGTACCGTTGTGCGGAGGGCGAGTCAGGTGAGAGCCAGGCACTTCCTGTGAATCACTGGAGCGGTTAGTGCTCTAGTGGTTGGATTCGAAGGGCTATTTAGGCGGAGTTACATCACCGGCGAGCTGCGGTAAGGGACGGTGGCAGAGTCCCCCGATCCGCTTGCTTCACTGAGGTGCCTAATTTATGCTCTATGCGCTACGCTGTGCTGTGTATTTTAATTATAATCTGTCATCACTTTTAAACTAAATCCGAATTGCATTTTAGCCGTTTTTACCATATGGGAATCGCACTTTGAAACTGCCAGCGTGTTAGTGGCAGCCTGCACTTGTGAAGCGCTAGTATTCACATTTTTCCCCCTAAACCTGATTTAATAGGGGGGGAACGATACCTGTAGGGCAGCGAGGAAGCCTGGGCTCAATCTTCATTCCTGACCGCCTCGTTCCGACAGGGTAGCTAGTACCGTTGTGCGGAGGGCGGGTCAGGTGAGAGCCAGGCACTTCCTGTGAATCACTGGAGCGGTTAGCACTCTAGTGGTTGGATTCGAAGGGCTATTTAGCCCTCGCCTGACCCCGAGCGCGCAGCGGTCGCGCGCAGGGGAGCCGAAGATACGCCAAAGAGTAGCCAAAGAGTGGCCTGTCTGCGCCCGTCCGTGACAGGACGGGACTAGGGGCTATGGACTCTGCACAGGTGGACCGAGCTCAGGATGAGGTACATGTTATTAGGTATACAGCCCGAGCACTGAAAGATCTAGAGACAGCCTCGCTGCCGAGATGTGCTCAGGGCTCCTGGCCATGCCTGGAAGGCCCTTTTTCTTATTTTAACTGTCGTTTTCAGGCCTCCCACACTACCATTACCATCGGCAAATATACTGGGGAAGCCATACTACCCTGTGGCTTGAAGAGCTTTCTTCTGAATATCCGCTCCCTGCCCAAACATCAAGTTGAACTTTGGAACCTTGTACACACGGTAAAACCGGACATCTGTTTCCTAACGGAAACCTGGTTGAAACCTCACACGGTCCCCGCAATAATGTTGGGGGTCCCTGTGGGATATAAAATTCTAAAATTGGACCGCCCTGACAAAGTAGGGGGTGGCATAGCTATTATGTATAGAGAAGACTTGAAGATTTCCGTGCTTGAACAAAGGAGTTGTTCATCAATGGAAATCATGATATTTAGATTAGCTCAGCCTCTAAAACTCACTGGAAGGGAGCCTTGGTTTATCGCCCTCCTGGACCCTTTCAGGTTTTACACTTTCTCTTATGGAATTACTGGCCCCGCATTTTAAGGCAAATGAAGATTTCATCCTTTTGGGTGATTTTAACACTCATGTAGATATTCCCACGCACCCTGATACTATATCCCTGCTTTCTGATCTATCTTCCTTAGGGCTTGTGATACAGAATAGTGACCCTACACATACAGGGGGTCATACTTTGGACTTGGTCTTCTCCAACTGTTCCAAAATCCGGTGCTGTCCCGTGACTCAAGTGAATTGGTCTGACCATTTTTTTGGTCGAATTCTCTCTGGTAGGCATGGATAAGCCCCTTCAAAAGTCTCCTCTCCCGCCTGTTTGGCGCCGCCAATGGCATAAGGTAACAGCAGAGGAGCTACAGAGGATGTGGAAGAAACCTATTATTTTAGCAACAGATAACGCGGAGTCCGCTCTATTTAAGTTCAACAACTCTCTTATAGAGGCACTCAATTTGCTGGCCCCTTTGAAACCACACAAACAGTATCCCAGTTTAAAACAAGAGGTATGGTACACAGAACAACTCAGAATAGAAAAACAGGGGTGCAGAAAGCTGGAGAAAATATGGAGGAAATCACGCACTGAGGGTAGTAAGAAAGCATATCTAGATGCTCAGTCCAGCTACCATAAAAATATAAAGCTAGCTAGGAGGAATTGCCTTACTCTGCAGTTAGCCGAAGCAGGTAACTCATCCAAGGAACTGTATAAGATTTTACAGACCTTTGTAAAACCAGTGGCTTGTGAGAGCCCTGATGATTTCTCGCAATCTCTTTGCGATGACATCTCTCTGTTTTTTTAGAACAAAATAGAGCTGATTTATAAAAAATCATGAAGGTCACCGAACTCAGAAGTAATACCATCAACACTCCTCCCCCGTCATCAACATATGATGATAGTTCACTGATGAAGTTTCCTGAAATTAACGACTCTGATCTCACCTCCCTCATCATCCAAATTAAAACAGGGTCCCCTGATGATTTTTTACCTGCTAAAATGGTTGCCTCCCTGAGCACCTTGCTCGGGCCAGAAATTCGGTCCGTAATAAATCTCTCCCTCAAGGAGGGACAGGTGCCTCTAGAGTGGAAGAAAGCAGTGGTGAATCTTATCTGGAAGAACGGGTATTGCCTTGGACGGACTTTTCTAACCTCCGCCCCATCTTCCTTCTGCCATACCTTAGCAAGATCACCAAGAAACATGTGAACACCCATTTGTCTAAATACATCGAGGCAGCGGAAGGTCTAGACTATTCTCACTCAGGGTTTAGACCTAACTACAGCACCAAATCTGCCCTCCTCTCCGTGACCGACAGCATCAGGATGGCACTGGATGGAGGGGGCTCTATGATTCTGGTGCTGTTAGATTTATCCGCTGCCTTTGACACGGTGCCACATGATATTCTTCTCGGTCATCTACGGAAGGTGGGGATTGGAGGCTCGGCCCTGTCGTGGCTGGAGAGTTTACTCTCGGGCCGCTCACAAGGCGTCAGATTGGGCCCCCTTCATTCCATCTCCAGGTTGCTCACCAAGGGAGTGCCACAGGGCTCATGTCTAAGCCCCACACTTTTTAACGTGTATGTGGCCCCCTTGGCTGACATTGTGAGAGTGCATGGATTCACCCCGGTGTCGTATGCCGACGACACCCAGCTTTTGTTCCCTTTTCAGACCCTCACACCCGCAATTACAAAATCCTTTGCTGAAGGTATGAGAGCGGTGTCTGATTGGATGGCCTCTAATTGCCTCCAATGTAATGTGGGCAAAACTGAGGTCATGTTGTTCGGGGAGGCTCCCCTCCTGTGGTCTCCTGAGTGGTGGCCATTGGATTTGGGGCCGGTACCCTGCCCCAAACAGGCAGTAAAGAATCTTGGAGTGCGGTTAGATCAGGCATTATTGCTAAAAGAACATGCTAACCAGGTAACTGGGTCTTGTTTTCGGGTCATCGGACTCCTAAGGCGTGTGTTCCCATTCTTGCCCGACAGCTACAGAAAGACCCTGTTCCAGACCCTTGAGGTCAGTAGACTTGACTACTGTAATGGCCTCCTTATTTCAGCCAATGAGGAACAGCTCAGTAAACTACAAGTGGTCCAGAACACTGCGGCAAGATTGATCCTTAACGCCCCGTCCAGGTCTCCCTCACGCCCTCTTTTGAACAAACTCCACTGGTTGCCTATTCGGCAAAGTGTCAAGTTCAAGGTCTGCTGTACAATACATAAGTGTCTCTTTGGCTTACGCCCTAAATATTTAGCAGAAAAATTCAACCTTTACAGTCCTGGACGCTCTCTATGCTCCACGAATCAACTGCTGCTTCAGGTCCCACGATTAGGAAGGTTAGGCAGGGAGGCCGAGCTCTATCCTATAAGGGCCCTACACTCTGGAATTCGCTCCCTTTCACTATGAGACAAAATACCAACTTTCAGACCTTTAAGAAATCACTTAAAACATTCCTGTTCTCGGCATCCTAAAATACAATACAGCCCATGGACCTTAGCTAGACACCTTAGCTGCAGCACAAGCGCGGAGATACCCCTTCGGGGGTCGAGTCCTGCGCTATATAAGCAAATAAATAAATAAAATAAATAGCACACCCTTTCTCCAACTCAAGAGAGAGTTTAGTAGTCCCACTAGGTTGGGTAGGGCCCTACACCACATAACACCAGTATGTCTTCAAGAGCTGAAGACAGTGGCTCCTTGCTAACTAAGTATGACCATGTTCCATTTCAGGAACTGAGGAATATGTGTGCAACTAGAAAACTGAAGACAGGGAAAACCCCTAGGGCTCAACACCTCATAGAGGTATTGCTTTAGATGACCTCAGAAAACCCCAGCGTCTGATGAGGCAGGCAAGTTGGGTGGGGCAGCGGAAGAGGAAAGGCTAGGAAGTGAAAACATCCAAGACCTAGACTCTGAAGCTGACCAGGAGATCATGGTGATTCTAACCTGGACAATCCAATTCTTCCCGTAAATTGAGGAGAAGGCCCCAGGGGCCCTCTCTTTACTCCACCTGGAAGTGTTAAAAGTTTACCAAGAAGATCAACATCTCCTTCTCAGGCATCTCATCATTCTGGTACTTCTGTAGGGACCTCTGTTTCTCATAGGACTTCTACCTCTCGCAGGGGAGAGACTTCCTATGATAAAAAGTGCAAACTGCTTGAGTTTGAAAAAGCTCAGCTTGCGATCCAGAAAGAGCAGCTGGCCTTAGATAGGGAATCCCTGGGGGTCCTGAGAGCTTCACAAAGGTTGGGGCTAGAGACCCATGGTGGGAGCAACAGTGTCTCTAGAGGTAGAGAACATACTCATGGCCATAGGAACCTGAACAAGATTGTCCCTCCCTACCAGAGTGGGGATGACATCCACAAATGGATAACTGCACTTAAGAGGGTCTATAAAGTACAAAGGGTCCCTTGTGAGCAGTGGGGAGCAATCTTGTGACTCTCCTTTGCAGACAAAAGTAGAGACAAGCTCCTCACTGTTAGAGAAGAGGATGCTGTCAATTACAAAGTCTTGAAGAGTGCTCTGATTGATGGGTTTGGCTTAACCACTGAACAATAAAGGATTAAGTTCAGAGACACCCAAAAGGCACAGACTCAAGACCGGGTTGACTTTATAGATTGTGCTACTAAGGCTCCGGAAGGCTGGTTACTTGGCAGTAAAGTATGTGATTTTAAAGGATTGAAAAATTTAATTATGAGGGAGCAGATCCTTAATAACTGTCGAGATCAGTTGTTGCATCAGCACCTGGTGGACTCTGATCTGACCTCTCCCCAAGAATTGGGACAGAAGGCAGACAAATGGATCAGAACCAGAGTGAGGCTGAGGGTTCAGAACCAAGGACGTGACTCCAAGAAGCAATATTCTAAAAACTCTGATAAGAGTGGGGAAAAGGGTAAAGACCAGAAGTCTTCTCAAGCGCCCCTGAAATCTGCATCTGATGGGGAGTCACAATCAAACATGGGAAAAGGCAAGAAGAAACCATGGTGTAAAATCTATAAACAGAAAACCCATTGGACAAGTGACTGTCACAAGTCAGAGTACTCAACTTCCACTACTACTGCCCCTAAGGCAACTGTTCCCCCTAGTTCAGCTCCAAGTGGTAGTTCTCAGAATAAGGGTGTAGTAGGGTTAACCCTGGGATCTGAGATGGACTCTGGCCTAGTCAGCTGTACTGATCTGTGATGGGGGCATGAATATGGCCTCATTATTTGTAAGTCCCAGTAACTTGGGCAAATACAGACAGCATACGATACACAATTGATAGAGGGCCTAAGGGGAGGATATTTAAAGACCAGATAACACTATACCCCCAATCACAATATGACAAAACTTAAACAAATGTCACTGGTCTATCAATTGACATGGGCAAAAACAACAGTGAGCTCAGTGAATACCCAAAACGTTTTCTCAGAGGAAAAGAAATGAATCCCATCAGCCCAACCAATGGCAGAGCTTCATCATCAGGGATTTGTAAGAAGATGGTCCGAATTTAGCGCAACACACCTGGTGATATCATGTGTTACTCTAATCCAACAACCACCAGTAACGGGTCATACCATAGAATGTGTGTTTTTCTGTGGTGTGGGATGGGTTTTTGCAGTGTTGAAAAAAATGTGTGAGAGAAATCAAAAGTGCAGTATAAAATTGGCTACCATGATATAAGGGATACATTTTATTCGGGAAATATCATGGTGTCAAAATCTAAAAACAGAGTGTAGACAGTTTGAAATAATAACTGTCGTCAAATAGTTGTAACAGGTCTACATGTTTCAGCCCTCGTAGGAAAAGATAACCTACCTGGCTTTCGTCAGGACCAAGACTAAACTACTGCAATGAAAACATAACAATTTGAGAAAAATTTAGCACAAATCAGTGATACCATACATCCTACCATACGTAGAATACCGATGTGTAGGATGTGTGTTCAAGAAAAAAGGGATTCGTTCCTGAGGGAATACACAGATACAAAACAAACGGGTAAATCACAGGCATACATATATATTTTGCCACATGTATCATCACCATTAGATTTGTCATTGTGATCAAAAATTTAACTGATAGTAGTTTTTTTACGCACCCAATATCTCATGGAAGTAAGCCTCACCTCTCCTGGCGACTGCTCAGGGATGGAGGCCCCGCTCTAAGAGTGGATAGAAAATAGTAGAGGGCTAATAAAGTCACACTCCACCTAATTTCCACCAGCTTCACAGCTGAAAAACCTTGGCTCCAGTTTTGAACATTAAAATAGCAGCACCTCACAGGCCTACCAGTAAAACCATAACACCTAGTATCTCATCCCAGCCAAGTCCTTCAGTTAAAACTGAAGTTAAACTGCTTAGGGTTAGTCAAAAACTAATAGGTTCTACCAGTCGATTTTAGCAAATTAGTAGAGATTTTAATAGGGAATTGGTCTATAGCCCTATTCAAAAGTTTAAGAATGTGGCTTAGTTCACCTCTTTAATAGTCTAACCTGCTTGGTTTGTTTTCAAAATCTTAGGAAAGCAGCAAGGTTCCGCATAAAGAGCCGCCTTACCTGTCAGTCGGTACCCCTGACTAATCCTGAGCCGAGGGGGAGGTACCTGACCGGAATAGGAAGGCTGCTCTTGTACATCGCAGTAACCAATAAAAACTCGGATAGCCTTAAACGCTGCCTCGAACTCATCTTAAGGTATAGCGGACCTGATTGGAAACGCAGCAAGTCGTTGTGAGCATGGGCAAGCTGCTTCCATTGCTTGAATGCGCGCGTCATTCTGACACCGGCTTGCGGACCAGAGAGGAGCCTTTCTGGTTGTTTTAGTTAGATTGTGAGCATGTGCAGACCGCCAAGTTAGTTAAATGCGTACATACAGCCACATTTGCAACAACAATGATCACGCATGCGCAAAGATAGCGGACCGGAGAGGGAGCAGCCTCTCTCGGTATGCAGGTGTCACGCTGTCAGTATTGACACCGGTTTGTAAACCAGAGAGGAGCCATTTTAGTAAGTTTGTGAGCATGCGCGAAGCACCCAAGTAGTTAAATGCGTCCTCACAACTACAAAAACAATAATGATCGCGTATGCCTAAAGTAGAGGACCAAAGAGGGAAAAAGCCTCTCGAGGTATGCATGCGCATATCAATTGTCGCTCTTGAGGCATACCAAAACCACAATATATTAGAAATCGGTATACATGTGGTAATGCCGGATCAGGGGGAGCCATTACAATTGCATTAAAGCATGCGCTAATGGCCTAAGGAGTTAGATGATCACAATACACCGAACGCCATTAAAATATACATAGGTGGCGGACCGAAGCAAGAGGTCTCTCTTATCGATAGTGCGCATGTACGGAACTTGACCCTGGAGGCATACTAGATACTGAATGCTCTAAATATTCTAATGGCATCCGTGTGGGTTAGATGTTATCTGTGTAAAATGGACAGATCGTGAAGCCTATGCACAAATACAGAGGGCTTACAGGTATTTACCACATTTCACTACGTCACCCAGGCATATGCGCTTAAACTCGTATATAGCACATTACCATCCAAATTAGCAGCCCACAATAACCCTTTGGTGTCAGTACCCTATGTCATATGAGTGTAGGACCACATTGTATGTATCAAACCAGGTGTATTTCTGTTTGAGCCCACTTTTAAGGGCAGCACATCATAGAGCCCACAAGAAAGGTTCTCCACCATGTACTCAAGACGAACCACTATTAATTGTAGGTGAATTAGTAGCCCTCTTGTTGTGGGTGCCAGAACGTAAAATCTACATAAAAATACATATATACAAGTTATATCTTAGTGTCAGGGCATGCCCAAGTCAATCGGACAGCATAGTGTGTAGCCCTCAACTGTCAGGGGTCAGTCATGCAGCCACCTGCTGGGGATACTGAGTTTCCTCTCATTTTGTTACTTAGAAACAGATCAGAAATTCAGATGGGAAGACTCATTTCTTTCCTCTGAGAACACGTTTTGGGAATTCACTGAGCTCACTGTTGTTTTTGCCCATGTCGATTGATAGACCAGTGACATTTGTTTAAGATTTGTTATACTGTGATTGGGGGTACAGTGTTATCTGGTCTTTAAATATCCTCCTCTTAGACCCTCTATCAATTGTGTATCGTATGTTTTAGAACAGCTGAGGCTGCGGGTCTTTTTTCTCTAGACAGCTTTTACTATAAGTTGGCTTTGCTCACCTTGGCTACCACGTTTTCTGTGCATTGAGATGGTGGATTTTACTGGTCTATCGTTTGACGATGATATGCTTCATTCCATCCTTTCAGAGAACCCTAGTATCCTGGATGCCCTACCGGCAGTAGGACTAAGTCCACAAGATGATTGGGGTACGGTTCTCAATCTAAAGAAAACTCATTCAGGTATATGCATCCACGGACAAATCATGGCAGAATACTTACATGGGAAATGCGCACCAACAGGACTCATTGTTACAAATGCTCCCTGGTTATTCCTGACTGACAAAACATTCCTGAAAGACTGGTCTCTGATCGCGTGGCGGTGTACACACGATTGGTTGATCTTGATCATTACAACAGCCAAGAGGGTGGCAGATGCCATACTCGTGGAGATCCAAGTTCTGGAAGGGCAGATCAAGACAACTTTAACAAGCACTGTTTTTAAGAAAAATGCTGATGAGACTAACAAATCGAATAAGGAATACAAAGACTCTATCCTATTCACGGAAATAGAGAAAATTAAGAAAGATCTAACTCGTTTCTCTCTAGAAAAAATGTACCCTTACACTAGTACCACCTATAATCCCCCGGAGTTTAACAGAAAGGGTAGACGATATGGATCCAACTACTCTACGTCCTCATCGGACCAAAGCTTGAGTGATTCAGATTCATCAAATAGTAATACACCACAAGGGCGGGGTAGAGGTCAATCCAACAGGTTCAATCATAGAGGGGCTAGACAAGGCAGTAACTTTTACCAACAGGGTCCATGGTGGCCCTCGGCACCCTGGGGATATCATCAATCGCAATTTCCACAGCCCATGCCTAATTTCCAACCTCTGCCACAATGGTTTAATAACCAGGCTTTTTTGGGACAAGGCAGTGGTCGGAGCAGGGGCAGAAGGAGAGGTCAGGCCCAGGTACATTGGGAAGACGAACCATCCTTCCCGAACACCCGGAGCTGGAAGGGCCAATTGCAGCAACAGCAACAGCAAGCAGGGCCGAGCACAGAGGGGAGGGTCTCGTAGTGAACCTCAGCTCTCAGATTTAGACTGATTTGGAACTACAAGTTCTCAACACGGGTCTTGGATTTGTACCTACAAAGAAGGGGATCCCTTCCAACTGCGTTGTGAAGTAGAAAAATTATTTCGGAAGATAAGACTTCATTTTTTCTTTAAGGACAGAACCAATGAAGGAGAGATAACAGACCATAATACTGGTCTTAAGAAACCATCTACTTTCACTCCCTTACTCCTGCAAGTACCCCCACAAGTAGGTGCTTTTGAAAAAGCAGTAGTTCATGATATTATGTCTTTGAGCACATGTGGACAACAGCCCTTTGTTAATCTGTCAGGGATGGAGAAACGAGCTGCAGAGGCCTTGGCAAAAGATACCACCATTATTATCAAACCAGCAGATAAAGGGGGTGCCACGGTCATCATGGACACCAACGTATACCGTGATGAATGCTTGAGACAACTTGGAGATTCTAAATTTTACAGTTCCCTGGCAAAAGATCCTACATCCAGATTGATGATGGAGAACGGTCATATGGTGGAAGAAGCAAGTGCTGAGGGGTGGATCACGGCTGGAGAGGCTCAATTCCTCATTACAACCCATCCTGTTACCCCCTATTTCTATATCTTGCCAAAGATCCATAAGACCCAAAGACCCCCACCAGGACACCCTATAATCTCAGGTATCGGTTCACTTCTGGAACCCTTGTCTACCTTTGTAGATTTTTTTCTGAGGCCCCTTGTTAAGAAGATGCCCACATATTTGCAGGACACCAAGGATGTCCTGAGGCTGCTCCCTGAGGTAGAGTTCGACATTGAGACTGACTTTTTAGTCAGTTTCGATGTTGAATCACTATACACCTGCATACCTCATGGTGAGACTCTTCAAGCAGTCAGAGGTCTCCTTGAGGTTAGTAATCTGGACAGCAACACTCCAGTGAACTTCATAATGGAGTGCGCACGTTTAGCAATGACCGAAAACTTCTTCAAGTTTGAGGAAACTATTTTCTTGCAAACATCGGGAACCTCGAAGGGCAGTGTATTTGCTCCAAGTTTGGCGAATATATACGTCCATCTTTTTGAGGAGGATTGTGTCCTAAACCACAGCAACCCGTTTTTTCAACAGGTGTTGCTGTGGAAGCGTTACAATGATTATATTCTTGTCATCTGGCGCGGGAAACAACAGTCTTTATTAGACTTTCAGGTTTGGCTTAACAGCAAGAATCCATTTTTGAAATTCACTGTTGATTTCAGCAAAGAGGAGCTCCCCTTTTTGGACATCTCAATATTCCCTGTGGGTGGCAGACTAGGGAGTAGACTATATCGGAAACCTATGGCCAGAAATTCGTTACTAACTTTCAGCAGTCACCATCCAAAATCCCTCCGCGAGAATCTGCCTGTTGGACAGTTTTTATGGATACGCAGAAATTGTTCTGACAGACAGGATTTTGACTTCTATGCAAGAGACCTCTCCACCAAATTGAGGCATCGCGAATATCCTGAACGTATGATTCGGAGGGCTCAAAAATGTGCATCTAATAACGATCATGAGGCCCTTTTGGGTCCACCATCTGACAATCCCCCCCTGGACAGTTTAACCTTTGTTACAATGTTTAGTACTGTATCCAACAAGGTACAAAAATCTGTCTGGAAGAATTGGAGGATTTTGAACGTAGCAGGATCAAGTATCCCGACCCCTCTATTTTCCTTCAAAAGAGGGTCCAGTTTACGGGATAGTCTGGTCCACACTAGACCGAGACAGCAAGAAAGAGAATCCACTAATGCCCTGTGGAACCTTCCAGAAGTCCAGGGCCACTATCCATGTGGTTCTTGCACAGCATGTCCTCCGACGCAGAAAATTCTTACAGTGGATATAGAAACCAGTAGACCTTGGATCCTCAAAAACCATACAAACTGTATTAGCGAAAAGGTTATCTATCTAATTACTTGCCCGTGCTCCCTACGTTATGTAGGTATGACTACTAGAAAAGTAAAAATAAGAATAAATGAGCACAAGCGCACAATTAGGTGCAACAAACAAGCCACTCGTTTGACCAATCATTTTCTACACATGAGGCATAAAGCAGAAGAGATGTGCTGGACAGTTTTAGAACAACCTTTTGTCCCTCAACATGTGAGTGATGTCACGTGTTACCTCTTTTTGAAAGAGCAGAAATTGATCTTCAAACTGAAGTGTGATACAGAAGGTTTGAACGACGAAATCCCTTGGGTTACAATATGATCTTCCTATCTGAATTTCTGATCTGTTTCTAAGTAACAAAATGAGAAGAAACTCAGTATCCCCAGCGGGTGGCTGCATGACTGACCCCTGACAGTTGAGTACTACACACTATGCTGTCCGATTGACTTGGGCATGCCCTGACACTAAGATATAACTTGTATATATGTATTTTTATGTAGATTTTACGTTCTGGCACCCACAACAAGAGGGCTACAAATTCACCTACAATTAATAGTGGTTCATCTTGGGTACATGGTGGAGAACCTTTCTTGTGAGCTCTATGATGTGCTGCCCTTAAAGGTGGGCTTAAACCAAAATACACCTGGTTTGATACATACACTGTGTTTAAGCGCATATGCCTGGGTGACGTAGTGAAATGTGGTAAATACCTGTAAGCCCTCTGTATTTGTGCATAGGCTTCACTATCTGTTTCCAATTGACACAGATAACATCTAACCCACACGGATGCCATTAGAATATTTATAGCATTCAGTATCTAGTATGCCTCCATGGTCAAGTTCCGTACATGCGCACTATCGATAAGAGAGACCTCTTGCTTAGGTCCGCCACCTATGTATATTTTAATGCCGTTCAGTGTATTGTGATCATCTAACTACTTAGGCCATTAGCGCATGCTTTAATACAATTGTAATGGACCCCCTGATCCGGCATTACCACATGTATACCGATTTCTAATATATTGTAGTTTTGGTATGCCTCAAGAGCAAAAATTGATATGCGCATGCATACCTCGAGAGGCTTTTTCCCTCTCTGGTCCTCTACTTAAGGCATACCCGATCATTATTGTTTTTGTAGATGTGTGGACGCATTTAACTACTTGGGCGCTTCGCGCATGCTCACAAACTTACTAAAATGGCTCCTCTCTGGTTTACAAACCGGTGTCAATACTGACAGCGTGACACCTGCATACCGAGAGAGGCTGCTCGCTATCTTTGCGCATGCGTGATCATTGTTGTTGCAAATGTGGCTGTGTGTACGCATTTAACTAACTTGGCGGTCCGCGCATGCTCACAAACTAACTAAAACAACCAGAACGGCTCCTCTCTGATCCGCAAGCCGGTGTCAGAATGACGTGAGCATTCAAGCATTGGAAGCAGCTTGCCCATGCTCACAACGACTTGCTGCATTTCCAATCAGGTCCGCTACACCTTAAGATGAGTTTGAGGCAGCGCGTAAGGCTATCCGAGTTTTTATTGGTTACCGCGATGTACAAGAGCAGCCTTCCTATTCTGGTCAGGTACCTCCCCCTCGGCTCAGGATTAGTCAGGGGTACCGACTGACAGGTAAGGTGGCTCTTTATGCGGAACCTTGCTGCTTTCCTAAGATTTTGAAAACAAACCAAGCAGGTTAGACTATTAAAGAGGTGAACTAAGCCACATTCTTAAACTTTTGAATAGGGTTATAGACCAATTCCCTATTAAAATCTCTACTAATTTGCTAAAAATCGACTGGTAGAACCTATTAGTTTTTGACTAACCCTAAGCAGTTTAACTTCAGTTTTAACTGAAGGACTTGGCTGGGATGAGATACTAGGTGTTATGGTTTTACTGGTAGGCCTGTGAGGTGCTGCTATTTTAATGTTCAAAACTGGAGCCAAGGTTTTTCATCTGTGAAACTGGTGGAAATTAGGTGGAGTGTGACTTTATTAGCCCTCTACTATTTTCTATCCACTCTTAGAGCGGGGCCTCCATCCCTGAGCAGTCGCCAGGAGAGGTGAGGCTTACTCCCATGAGATATTGGGTGCGTAAAAAAACTACTATCAGTAAAATTTTTGATCACAATGACAAATCTAATGGTGATGATACATGTGGCAAAATATCTATGTATGCCTGTGATTTACCCGTTTGTTTTGTATCTGTGTATTCCCTCAGGAAAGAATCCCTTTTTTCTTGAACACACATCCTACACATCGGAATTCTACGTATGGTAGGATGTATGGTATCACTGATTTGTGCTAAATTTTTCTCAAATTGTTATGTTTTCATTGCAGTACTGTAGTCTTGGTCCTGACAAAAGCCAGGTAGGTTATCTTTTCCTACGAGGGCTGAAACATGTAGACCTGTTACAACTATTTGACGACAGTTAATATTTCAAACTGTCTACACTCTGTTTTTAGATTTTGACACCATGATATTTCCCAGATAAAATGTATCCCTTATATCATGGTAGCCAATTTTATACTGCACTTTTGATTTCTCTCACACATTTTTTTCAACACTGCAAAAACCCATCCCACAGCACAGAAAAACACACATTCTATGGTATGACCCATCACTGGTGGTTGTTGGATTAGAGTAACACACGATATCACTTGGTGTGTTGCGCTAAATTCGGACCATCTTCTTACAAATCCCAGATGATGAAGCTCTGCCATTGGGTAGGCTGATGGGATTTATTTATTTTCCTCTGAGAACACGTTTTGGGTATTCACTGAGCTCACTGTTGTTTTTGCCCATGTCGATTGATAGACCAGTGACATTTGTTTAAGTCAAGTCAAGAAGTCTTTATTCGATTAGTTCATCATAAAAGACATAAAATACAATATATACATATAAACAGATAATACAATTATTAAATCATTGGACAAGCTAATCAGCTTCTTGTACATAGATACAAAAATTTACATAATAACACATGGGAGACATTGCATCATCAGATTAAAAAGTACTAAATAGTCCCCTATTAGTTATTGTTAATAAACCTGCTTCTAAGCACCCAGGCCCACCCAAGAAATTTCGCGACCCCCACAACAATAAGCGGATCCAAGCTGGTTTTTAACAGTCTGGTTGCTTCAACAGCCAATCTTGTTCCTAGCTGGCGACATACAGGTTTTAGCCATTTGGCTCTAGGGGCAGAGTATAATGGGCACACATACAATAAATGGTCCAGGCTTTCCCTGGTATCTTTACATTTTGGACAAAAACACAACCTTTCAATTCCCCATTTTTGAGTAAACTCCCCAATCGGAAGAGAACCGCATCTGAGTTGGTAAAATAATTTGCGGTCCAGGGGTTTAGTTATGATGTCCCAGTATCCCTCTAACTTGGATATATCCTTATGTACAAGGAACAGTCCAGTGAGACTACTAGGATTTGTTTCCATATATATATTATGGGTCACCCAGTCCCAATAACATCTTTTTAAGTCCTGTTTAGAGGGGAAACTAGCTGACTCAGGCGAAAGCCACAATTCACCGAGGCCCAAGGCTAATAGGGTAGACTTAAGGTCTCGGAACCATCCTACACTAGAGGCACCAGAGCTATTTTTGACCTCCAGACATGCTACTGCATAATGGTGGAGTTCTGGCGTTGTCCACAAACGGCGCCTAAATGCAAGCGGGCGGAATCTAGCTTGGGCCTCCACCGGTTGGCACCCTAAATCGTAAAGAAGAGGTATTATAGGGGTCGACTGGGGGAGACCTATAGACAATCTTAAAAATTTATTTTGGGCAAGTTTTAATGAGTTCAAATTGCTATTGCCCCATAGTTCCGCACCATACAAGATGGCTGAGAGAACCTTACCACCATAGATCTTTATAAGGGGAGACATAGGCCTCGTAAATGACCCTTTGTGTTCTTTGATCAAAGCTCCGCCCAGCTGTAGATGTTTCAGGGTCATAAGCTCGATTTGATGGGTCCAACTCAAGGTGTCACTAAAGGTGACACCCAGATAGGTGAAGTGTTTGGTTTGCTCCAGGGGGATATCTCCCATAGAAACCCTTGCATTAATTTGTTTGCGCCCCCTTAAAACCATAAATTTGGTTTTGGAGACATTCACCTCCAGCTCATGTTCGCTGCAGAAACTCTCGAACCTTGTCAGTGCACTTTGTAGGCCCTGTCTGGTTCTTGAAATCAGGAGAGTATCATCAGCGAACATGAGCAGGGGAATTCTCATGCCTGCCAGGGTTGGAGCATCCGTTGAAAAGTTGTCGAAGTACTTCGTGACTCTGTTAATATATAGGGAAAACAAGGTAGGCGCCAAGACGCAACCTTGCCTGACTCCCTTTGCCACTGAAAAGTTCTCAGTCACCTCACCCGGTTTACCCCATCGCACAAACGCAAATGTCTCAGCGTGGAGATTCACTATTAGGCGCACCAGAATAGGAGGCATGCCCATATCTAAGAGGCAGTTCCAAATCCCAGCCCTTGGGACAAGGTCAAAAGCTGACCGCAGATCCACAAAGGCGGCAAATAGATTGCCTTTGCCCAGGGTGACAGTCTTCCAGTGCAGAAGCATGAAACGAAACGCCTGGTCCAAAGTGCTCACACAGGGTCTAAACCCAGCCTGGAGAGGAGTAAGGATGTTAAATTCCTCAATCCAGGCCTGAACCCTTAACAAAACAAGACGACTGATAATCTTCTGGACCGCGTCAATTAAGCTGATCGGCCGGTAGTTGGAGGGAACCGACCGATCTCCCTTCTTAAATATGGGCAATATTTCGGCGCCTGCCCATGAATCAGGGATCCTAGCGCCCATGGCCAGCGCATTTGCCAATCGTACTAAGTACGGTACCCATAAATCATGGTCTTAATGGAATAGGTCCGCTGGAATGCAGTCTGGACCAGGCGCTTTACCTCTTGGGATGGCTTTCAGGACTAATTCTACTTCTTTAGCTGTAAACACAAGTGTATCGAGGGCAATAGGCCAGTTAATGGAATCTTGTGTGATGCCATGGCAACTGAATTGTTCCTCAAAATATGTCACCCATTTATTTTGCTCAATGGATGCTGGGCTAGGACGATCATCCTGGGAATGACCCCACTTAAGGAGGTGCCAAAAGTGTTGAAGATTCCTGGCACCACACGCCTCAGCTAAGAGGCTCCAGCGCTCGTCGTCCCATATGGCTTTGGCCCGAAGTTTAACTACTTTATAATCCTTCCTGCAGTTTTTAATTAAGGCTTGGTTCTTGGATTTCAAGGCCTTGAACAAAGACGACTGGGATTTTCGACAAGCTTCATTATACCAATTTGCTGGCTTTCTACCCTTCCCCCTAGCCCTATTAACAACAACCAGTTTTACAAACAGAGGGGTATATTATCAAGGGGTTTATCTCCGCTTTTTTGGCTTTAAAAGCCAAGAAAGCGGAGATAAAATTATCTCCCTATTACCAAGCTGTCGCTAACACCAGTTAGTGACAGCTAATAGGAGATAGCGGCCATCTTGGGCCCCGCTTTGCATGTCAGTGATATTTATCACTAATGACATGCAAAGTGGGCGTGCCAAGATGTTAGCGACTGGAAACAGTCGCTAACATCGCTATCTCCTATTACCAACTTTTGGAGATATTCGCGCTAAGCGCGAATATCTCCAAAAACTAACACCTGCCCTGTGCAGTTCTTCACCATGTTATCCAATGGGAGGTGGATAACATGGCTAAGAGCATTTGCTCGATAATGCATGAATATCGCTGACTTTTCAGCGATATTCATGCATTGCGGCCGTTTTTTATCGCATTTGCGATAAACCTTGCTAATAGCAAGGTTTATCTGCAATAAAAATCGCCGATGTGCGGCGATAATTTTTGTCTCTAAACAAGTTAGAGACAAAAATTATCGCTAGTTGTTGGTAATATGCCCCAGAGTTTTTAGGGACAAAAATAGGCCAGCATGGATATCTGTGATTTTTGAGATTGTCGTTTCCTGATTTCCAAAGTTATCAATCTCCGTTAGTGAATTTAATACCAGGGTCCTAATTTTTGCACGTGCTTCAATATCCACCGCAACCTTTGGCCAGCGCACCCTCCTTAGATCATTTGTTAATACCACTGCCTCTTGTACAGGATTAGGCTGTGGATCGACCGGCCCTGCAAAGCTGGAATCCTTCAATTCCGCTATGAGTGGTTCATGGTCGCTTTCTGGACGTGGCTTAATTGACATGTCCTGAACTAAATGCCACATTTTAATATCTACTAGGATATAATCAATGCGACTGCCATGTCTACCATTAAAAAACGTTTTATTACCCTCCCTATCAGAGTTTACGCGTCCATTAAGGGCACGCAGCCCCCAGTTTAAGCAGAAACCTTTAATAAATGGAGCTGCCTGGGACCATTTGGCAATCGGGGGTAAATCGAGTTGGGGAATCCCCCAGGTCAAATCCTCATCCTCGGTCAGTAGTCCATCCTCTATGCCTAGGGGTTCAAAACAAGTATTAAAATCCCCCATGACAACCACATGACCAGATAATTGAGTGGAACCCATGAAACCATCCAAGCAAGTGAGGGTCGTTGAAACTCTGCCACCCGTTGTGCCTCTAACATACACATTAATAAGCAGTAATGTCAACCCACTACTGGTTTTCACACTAATTATCAAAATGTCAGGACAATCTATAAAAACTTCCTTCACAGACACACCTGCTACCTGGCGAACCCATATAATGAGCCCACCCATGGCCCTACCTCTGTGACCTCTAACAGCTGGTTTATTAAAATTCAAGTAGCCTGGAAAATACACTGATTTGGTCGCCCAGGTCTCCTGAAATGACCAAACATCACCCCGTCGAATGAAGTCAGCCCAATCGGGGATACTAATACAAGAATCAATTCCCGCAACATTCCAACATCCCAGGATGGTGCCCTTTTTACATAAAAGTTCACTCATTTCAGTTACAACATTAGTGTTAGATACATCAGACAGGGGGGTGAGATCAACGTGCCCCATTACAACTGCAACCTGACCAACCGTTGACAGACACTTTGACCCTGCCTGGCACAATAAACCAGAGCTTGCTCCTACAATATCAGCATCATTAACCAACATAGGTGGAGATACAAAAGTAGGTATTTCTGGCTCTCCACTAAAGGAGAGACAGCTCTCCACTGAGTGTTGGGGTTGGGCTTCCATACTATCAGGCGCATTGATTAAGATACCCTGTGCAACACCCCCCCTCGAACACTCAGATTCGGGAAGATCAACCCCAAATAAACGTGCTGGTCAATCGTTCGTCGATAACCAAGATAGTGGGTCATACAAATCCCCCTCTATATCCTTAGGGCGAACCCCTACCCACCTACATCTTCTGACTGTAACAATGTCCCCATTAAGATGTGAGGGAAGGGGCCTATTTGTTTTCAGCCAAAAAATGACTTTGTTTTTTAAACTTTCGTTATTTTCCCTATCCCCTTCCGCAACCGGTGGCACACCCGTCATAACAATAACATAGTTAGAGGAATCCGGTGGCAGATCTACATTTATCTTGTGGGGAAGGGGTCTGTTAGTTAAGCCAGAGGGATTAGCTGTTTTACCCATCCCATTCCTTGTCTGTGACACAACACCCTTCCCTGGAGGTTTATTTACTACCACCCTGGGAGTTTCTTTGGCATTTTTTGCTACTGCACGGGCTTTGGCTGCTAAGACTGGTGCTTTGTTAGTAATAACAATAGCATTGTTAACAGCACTTTTGGTGGGTATACTGGAAGAAGTAGTTATGGTGCCACTACCCTGGGGTGGACCAGGAGGTCTAGTCAGTGGACCATTGGCCATATCCCCGCTAGATGCGTGAATGGGGTCAATGTTTGCCAACAGACGGTCCAATTTATCTCCCAATGTCCTAACACGTTCCAACACTGGAAGCATATAGGATTTAATAAGCTTCTCTATGTTAGCGTAGGACACCTCATGGGCCTCTTCACTAGGTGACTCCAGGGTTTCCATCACCTGTGTGTCTGAAGCCTCTGACACTACAGTAGGTGGGGGCCCCAGCTCGATGTTAGACTTTGGCGGGGCTGGTGTAGGTAACTGGCCATTGTGTCCTTTCCTTTTGACCCCACCCTTCCTCCTTCTTTTCCTTGGTGGGGAGTGCACAACCCTTTTGGCCTCATCAGACTTATGTCTGCCATTACATTTACTCGTTGTAGATATAGACTCACCTGGGTCTATACCCCCCGGAGGGAGATTGGGCAAGGTGGGACATGGGTCCAAATCAATAATATTGATAGATGGAAGATTCGATACCAAAAGGCTCGAGTGATCCACTGGCGGACAACCTAGGTGATCTCCGCTGTTAACATCAGCACATAGCGGGGAAATACTTGGAAATCTAAATATATTTGGGGATTGATTAAAGTCGGTGATATCATCCTCAGTTGAGCTCAGCCCTTGAGCGGCCATATCATGAGTAGAGCTTAAGACTGCTTGTGAATGCAATGAAAATTTCTTTAACTGCTCAACTGAACGACGACGTTCTGCTCTTCGCTCTGCTAAGAGGAGATCCCTGTCTAAATCCTTTGTAGTTTTTTAAAAAAATTTATCCAACGGACCGAGAACAGATGGTCCTACACCGGGAGGGGCAGAGTGACTCATGACAGTTCTAAGTGGTTAGATATTACAACCCCGAAACAATAAATAAACGTTAGAGTGATCACAACACAATACCCCAGACCTATAATAGAATAAAAATGAAAATGACCTGGCCCAGCCCGGCCTCCTACGGCCCCGGACGGCCACAGACGGTCCCGCCCTTGTCCCGGGCTTCTCCCGCGCGCTCTCCCGCGCTGCGGGAGTGCTGAAGGCTAATATGGAGTGTGCACACAATAGGTGGAAGGGGTAGGAGGGGTCGGGGAGAGCGGCCCAGGTGTTACTGCTCAGGGCTGGCGGGCGCTCCTGGGATATGCAGTCCCTGGTGAGCGCTCGCACTCGCTCGCAGCCCCGTGGAACACTTCCCTCGTATATCCCTTCAGCAGGCAAAAAAACAACAACTCCAAACGCTGCGGGACCCGCGGAGCGGGTTCCGCGAGAGGTGGGTGAAGAAGCAGGTCAGTCCCAAGCGAGTAATTAAAATACCAGCAATGCGTCCCACTCGCTGCCTCAAAGGATGCAGAATATGAAGGCTCGATGGAAGGGTAGGAGGGGTCGGGGAGAGCGGCCCAGGTGTTACTGCTCAGGGCTGGCGGGCGCTCCTGGGATATGCAGTCCCTGGTGAGCGCTCGCACTCGCTCGCAGCCCCGTGGAACACTTCCCTCGTATATCCCTTCAGCAGGCAAAAAAACAACAACTCCAAACGCTGCGGGACCCGCGGAGCGGGTTCCGCGAGAGGTAGGTGAAGAAGCAGGTCAGTCCCAAGCGAGTAATTAAAATACCAGCAATGCGTCCTGACATTTGTTTAAGTTTTCAAATACAGACAGCAGCCTATGACAGAGGAGCAAGTGTCACAATGGTGACAAAAGTTCTTGTGGCTCCTGAGCAAATCATACTTGTGGATATTTACCAAGTGGCCAATGCTAGCAATGTCAGGACAGACCATTCCTTGGCAGTTGTTAATTTCACCTGGGGGGGGGGGGGGTAACTGGCCCTAAGGGGGTTGTGGTAAATGCAGACCTCCCTGCTGAATGCTTCTTGGGCAATGATTTAGAAACTTCAGCTTGAGCTGAAGTGCAACTCGGGACTCATGAAGAAATGTTGGGAATCCCTGCAGTTGTGTCTGCTATGACTAGGTCACAGGCAAAAATGTCTAACACTGAACAGGTCTTGAATCCTGGAAGAATGGGCCAAGTACCTTCCAAGAGGAGGAGCAGTAGGGGTAAGGTAGTGTCTTCCCCCCTGACTCAGAGTACAGATCAGTCTCTTGAGGGAGATGATCCCAGGCCTGAAGAAGGAACTGTCCCAGATGAGCTGGAACCTGATCAGGTTGAGTTAGTGGGGACAGGGGGCCTTTCCAGAGCAGATCTGAGTCAGGAGCAGCTGAGCTGCCCCTCTCTCTTGACCCCTCAGACAACATGCTGTTGCTGAGGCTGCTGGGAGTGCTAGTGGATCCCATAGGATATACTGGGAGGATGGACTCCTTTACTCAGAGAGTTGAGACCCCAAGCCTGGTGCCACCAGGAGGTTGGTTATACCTCTGACGTTTAGGGGCTTCCTATTGACACTAGCACATGACATCCCTTTAGCAGGTCATCTAGGTCAAAACAAGTCTTGGGATGGGCTTGTCCCTCACTTTCATTGGCCTCACATGTCTGAAGACACAAAGGACTTATGTTGCTCCTGTGTCACCTGTCAAGCTATTGGCAAGGCCGGTGGTACAATAAAGACCCCCCTGATACCACTACCTGTGGTGGGGGTTCTCTTTAAGAGGGTTGGGATTTATATAGTTGGTCCCATGGATCCTCAGAAAGTACCTGGTCACAGATTTATCCTGGTGGTGGTGGAAAATGCCACTAGGTACGCAGTAGCAATTCCCCTTGGCACCACCACAGCACCTGTGGTGGCAAGGGCCCTCCTGGGAATATTTTTCAAGGTGGGTTTCCCTAAGGAGGTGGTATCAGACAGGGTTACAAACGTCATGTCTAGTTACTTGACTGCTATGTGGAAGGAGTGTGGAGTAAGTTATAAATTTACCGCCCCTTTTCACATACAATGCAATGGGTTAGTTGAAAGGTTCAACAAAACCCTCAAGGGCATGATCAAAGGTTTCCTAGAAAAGCTTAGGCGCAGATGGCACATACTTTTGTCCTGCCTTCTATTTGCCTACAGAGAGGTTCCACAGAAGGGGGTTGGTTACAGCCCATTTGAACTTCTGTGTGGACATCCAGTTAGGGGTCCATTGTGTCTAGTGAAGGAGGGATGGGAGTTACCTCTAAAAACCCCTAAACAGCATATTGTGGACTATGTACTTCGTCTCCGCTTCAGGATGGCTGAGTACATGAAGAAAGTAACTAATAACTTTGAGGCTAGCCAGGAATTACAGAAGGCATGGCATGATCAAAAGGCTTTGCTGACAGTTTATCTACCAGGGCAGAAAGTATGGGTGTTGGAGCCTGTGGCCCCAGCATCCCTCCAAGACAAGTGGAGTGGCCCTCATACAATAACTGAGCAGAAGGGAGAGGTCACCTACCTTTTGGACCTTGGAACTCCCAGGAGCCCCCATAGGGTGCTCCTTGTCGACAGGCTCAAACCATATGTTAACAGGGCAGCCATGGGCTTGCTCATGGCTACTGATGAGGGACAGGAGGAAGAGAGTGATCCACTCCCTGACCTGCTCTCACAGAACCCTGATGAGGGGTCAGTAGATGGTATAGCCTTGGCAGGCAGCCTTACCAACCAGCAGCAAACTGATTGCAGAAAAGTTCTCAATCAGTACAGATGTATTTTCACTGACTCCAAGTCAGACTACCAGGTGCATTCATGAAGTGAACACTGGGGACAGTCTGCCTGTTAAAAATAAGATTTCCCAGCAACCTGACCATGTCAGGGACTGTATCAGTACTGAACTCCAGAAGATGTCAGAATTGGGAGGTATTGAACCATCAGATCGCCTAGTAGTCTCAGTCCCCAAACCTCACACCAAAGATGGCAAGAGAGTAATGAGGTTTTGTTTTGACTACAGAGGTATCATTGCAGTCACTAGGACAGATGCTCATCTAATTCCAAGGGCAGATGAGCTTATAGATGCTTTGGCCTCAGCCTAGTTTCTGAGCACATTTGACCTAACAGCTGGCTACTGGCAGATCAGACTAGCTGATGATGCAAAGCCAAAAACAGCATTTTATATCCCCTAGTGGGCAACACCAATTGATGGTGATGCCCTTTGGTTTGAAGAAGGCACCTGCCACTTTTCAAAGATTGGTGAACAAAGTCCTTACAGGCTTGGAAGACTAAAGTGCAGCATATCTTGATGATATTGCTGTGTTTAGCTCCACCTGGGAGGATCACCTGGTCCACCTGAGAAAGATTTTGGAGGACCTGCAGAAGGCAGGCCTCACTATCAAGGCCACCAAGTGCCAGATATGGCTGAGTCAAGTTGTATACTTGGACCACCTGGTAGGTGGAGGTCAGATTCAACCATTACAGAGCAAAATCCAGACCATAACAGACTGGGTTGTTCCAACCACCTAGACTCAGGTCAGAGCTTTATTGGGCCTGACTGGGTACTACGGGAGGTTTGTCAAAGGTTATGGATCCCTTTGAAAGACTTAACTTCCAAGAAAATGCCAAAGAAAGTTCAGTGGACAGTTAGCAGTCAAAAGGCATTTGATATCCTGTAGCAGGCCATGTTCACTGCTCCAATTCTGCAAAGTCCTGACTACTCCAAGCAATTAATTGTCCAAACAGATGAATCTGAGTTGGGGGTAGGGGCTGTGTTATCACAATTGAATGATGAAGGTCAGGATTAGCCAGTAGCTTTTATTAGCAGAAGGCTGACCCCCAGAGAGAAACGTTGGTCGCTATTGGGAGGGAGGCCTTTGCTGTGGTTTGGGCTCTGAAGAAGCTGAGGCCATACTTTTTTGACACTCACTTCATTATTCAGACAGACCATAAGCCTCTCTTGTGGCTAAAACAGATGAAGGGTGAAAACCCCAGACTTTTGAGGTGGTCCATTTCCCTACAGGGGATGGACTATACAGTGGAGCATAGACCTGGGAGTAACCATGCCAATGCCGATGGACTCTCCAGATATTTCCACGGAGAACATGAAGACTCAACTGGTCAGGGTTAGTTTAATGTCTTTACACTTGGGGGGTAGTGTAGGAGAGTAGGATATGTTTCTTATTGTTACCCTCACTTTTTGCTGACATTTCACTGTTGTTCTACTTTAGTCTGGCTGGGACCCTGCTATCCAGGACCCCAGACTAGCTGCTACCTCTCTAAAATGATTGCATGTACTTTACGTTCACCACAGATTGGATTCTGGGGTACCCTTATAAGTCTCTAGTATTTGAAATCCCATATACCCAGGGCAAAGGTACCCCAGAGACATCTCAGGGGCTGCAGCATGTATTATGCCACCACTGAGAGACCATTCAAAATGACACAACAGGTGTGCTACAACATCCTGTGTAAGGTGGTGTATGCACCCCATACTTAGATATAGGTTCCCTATATCTACCTTATATTGCTGCATATATAAACCTATCAATCACCCCTATGGTAGGACTTATCAATCCTGAAGGCAGAGTGCTGGGTTTTGTGTGAGAGGGTGCCCATGCATGAGCAGGGCCCCTCTGCAGCCTTCGGAATCTATTCTCTGGGGTTGTTCTGTGATGCGGCCAACCATATACTTGCGGTAAATTGTAACTTTGAAATGGCTGCAAGGAAGCATGTCGTGTTTGGTGTCAAACACCATGGAATCATACCTCCCCACCAGTACTGGCAGAGGAGGCATGATTCCACCCTCCTAGAGGGAGAAATATGACTACACAGATATACCCGGTTCCAGCTTCACAGAGCCCTGGCATGACAAAATGGATGCTGCTAGCCACAGACACACGTCTGCCCTCCTGTTGTTGGATGAAACTCTGGCAGGGGAAGCTAGACAATAGGTTTCCTGTCACAGGGAGGTGTGACCACCTCCAAGAGAGGCTTTATTGGGGCTGGGTGGGTGCACTCCAAGAGTGCTTTGATGTCTGCACTGGGGGCACATTTAGTGTGCCTGTGCAAAGTCCAGCTCAAACCGGTTGCAAGGGCTACCAGCCTCTCCTTTGGTGTGAAACTAGACAAAGGACATGGGTGTAGCCACCCCTGTGTCCTGACCCTCCCATAGGTGGGTCCCCAGAGTTTGTCCCACCCCCTTCCTTGGGTATAAAGTAGGAACCCCTGACTACAGGACTTTAGATTTACCTTAATAAAACTCTGCTACAGAATCTCAGAACTTCAACTATCTACACTTTGTTGGATGACCGAAGAATATCCCTTGCAGTAAAGGAGTTACTTCCCTGCAAGGTAGGTACCAAAGACACATCTGCCCGATTTGCAACTACCCAGCTCCTGAAGGACTCCGAAGACTTTGCAACAAAGGAGGTGGGTTCCCAAGCTTCCCCGAGGCCGCTCCGCGCTCTCAGCAAACCTGAGACCCAAAGCCCTTGTGGGGAGCGTGCAACGCAAACCCCTGAATATTGTGCACATTTGCAGTAGGATATGCTTTTTGGCAATCCCTGGGGCTGTGCTTTGGGCTACTTGTAGTACAGACCCCGAGAAGTGATTCCACTGAAGATTACTGGCCTACACTCCACGAGTGTCCCATGGGCTGGTATTTAGTGATTTCTCTTGAGGTAAATGTAAGGCTACTCAGAGTTTGGGGCTGAGGCTGACCTGACTGGGCTCATCGTCGTGTGCAGAAACAGCGTTGGTTTGTGTTCCTTTGCTCCCCGGTCGCGGCACCCGCTTCTCGGCTGCTGCTGGACCCCGGACCCGCCCACTCCGCCCACACCGCTGCGGGACTGCGAGGCGATCTCCACACCTGCAGCCTCTTCCCGCAGCGGCAACGCCCCCTCGCATGGGAGGATAAAAATACCATAGGCGCCTCGCGCAGCGGGACACGCGCGGGACGGAGCTCGGGGGCGAAGACCGGGCAAAGAGCGGGCCGTTTGAGGCCGTTCGAGGACAGTAGAGGACGGGCCAGGTCCACACCCACTGCCCGCAAATTTCAGCTAAAGAAAGAAACGATGTGTACCAGGGAAACCAGGAGTAAATCTTCCTTGGCTGCGGCTGGAGCCGCTAAAGGCACCATCGACAATTATTTTGTCAAAGCTGGATCACTTTTAATCGAGGAAATAGAGGTCTTGGAGAGAAGAATCTCTCAGGAAATAGATTGGGTTAGGAGATCCTCATTGGGGCCAATGGCTCAAGCTAGAACTCCAGAGGGGAGACTAGAACCTACAAACAATGTCTCGAGGGACAGGGGGGTAAACCAGTTATCTAGCGAATTAACCACCAACCCAGATCTTACATTAGGGGTTCCCAGCGACCTTGATGATATGAGCCTAATGGCTCTGCCCAAATCCCAAACACCCCACAATTCACCAGTAATCCCGCACCCGACCCTTGACCCAAATATAGCCAAATATAGCCATTGTTAACGATAAAGAGACTAGCTCTGACCTAACTAGGGGCACTAGGGAAGGTGCAATTCCAAAAAAGAGAAAGGGGGGCCCAAACAAGGAAGGAAGCAGGACAAAAGCCCTAAAATCTAATCCTTTAAAGGGTAATGCTACCAATGGCACCAACATCGATATCAACCAGAACATCCCTAGTATAACAATTTCACCTTTGGCCCCCACACATACAGCGAAATCTGCTGATTCAAACAACTTCACAGTGGAAGACTCTAGTGATGATATCACACTGGCTGATATAGGTGCACTTCTTAGGTCCTTATTGAGTCCCCTTGAAGCTCGCTTGATCAAGATCAAAGCTAGGTTGGTCAATATAGAAAAGTCCACTGTCCAACTAGCAGATTCAATGAAACTTGAATCGAAAGGAGCTAAGGGGGCCACAGATTCAAAATGTACAAAAGGAATTGAGTCCACAAGAATCTTAAACAAAAAGCCCCCGGCTAAAGTCAATCGGGATCCACAACCAACAGAACCTAAAAACAAGACCCCCAATTCTCTGCCTAACCCTAACACAAGTATTGCCCCTCAAAAGATCCAGCAGTCCACGATTCCCACTCCCACTATTGCTCCCCCACCCAAAGACCCTGTTACAATCCAAACTACACCTCAAATTGAATTAACTCTCTCTGGGAAGAAACCCACCATTCCCCGCAAATCGAAACCTGTGAATCTTCCACCAGAGGCGTCCCCTTATACTGTGATCCTGACAGGGGTACCTGAACTAAAACCGACGACACAAGAATCAATCTCCTCTCTCAAAAATAAAGTCATTAGTTGGCTGTCTGTAAATAGACCGCTTCCACAGGGCATAACTAGTGACATAATCATGGTCAGGCGGGCCCCGTGGGTGGGATATTCTAGAAAATCAATCAGCGGAGACTGTGTTTTGGTTACTTTTAGAGAGCCAAACACAGCCTCCTACATTTCCACATGGCCCTCCGATGATAAAGGTACTAATATCCAAGTCCTCCCGCTCTCGTTCTTCTACCCTTCAAACTTATATAACTCAGAGGATCAGAGATGGGGGCAACATCAGGAAATGTTGGACGACTGGGGTAGCTGTCGCAGGGAGAGAGGGGATCCTCACTACCAGAAACTCAGAGTTCCCGATCACTTTTTACCATACGGGGAGGAGGTTGGATGGGAGCACAAAGTTGGGAGGAGGCGGGGCGGGGTGGAATTAGGAGAGGAGTTCCAGGGCCACATAGAATGCACTACCCAGCCCATTTCCCAACCTACAACAGATACAGTAGTTTGGAAATGGTTGATTGACAATCCAACTCACAGGGAAGAGAGTCCTCTCCAACTATTGGGACATGGAGGAGTACATCCCTAGAAAGACCGCAATCGACAGAAGCATATAGGGGACCAACACCTTA
Organism: Lissotriton helveticus; assembly: GCF_964261635.1. Classification (NCBI taxonomy): domain Eukaryota; kingdom Metazoa; phylum Chordata; class Amphibia; order Caudata; family Salamandridae; genus Lissotriton; species Lissotriton helveticus. The sequence continues at coordinate 463,111,861 of NC_136062.1, forward strand.
CCATACACCAGAGCTTCCCCTAGTGGATATATTCGAGACTAATTCCAACCATGCTCTGGGTCAGGGGAAACTGCCGCCTCCCCCTTTGGTCAACCATGAGAATAATGGTTCCAAGGCCCCAAATACAGGGTCACCTACCAGCAAACCATCATCCATGACAATGATTTCATGGAATATTGCTGGATTGGCCAATAAAATTGATAATCAGGAGTGGGTCTCCTTTATAAATTCAAAGAGCGTATGCCTCTTCCAGGAGACCTGGGCTAGAGAAGAACTCACACCACAAGGTTATGTCGTATTCTCTAAACCAGCCAAGTGGGGGGGACGGGGCAGACCGTCAGGAGGGTTGGCAACTTGGGTAGCTTCAGATTTGGGCTGCTAGGCTAGATGTATGGCGACAGGCTCTGATGACATCTTAGCTGTCCTCCTTGAGTGGCCAAACTCCATGAAACTGGTGGTAGTTAATGAGTATTCGAGACCTGTACCCACATCACAAGAATCCGCCACTATAAAGGAGCTCTCGGCTTTCCTAGTTGGTATTCCAGGTGAACTCCACTACATAGTGGGTGCTGACTAAAACTCGCACTTTGAACCACTACCAGGCCTTCGTGACGGATCCTCCTTCGAAGAAGACTCGCGATGGCTAATCCCGGCCAGGGTGACCCCGCCACCCAGAGCCTGGACTCCCCTCGCCCTGCAGATAACTGCCCTTACTTTAAACCAAGGTTTAAGGGCCTGCAATGGCCGTTGTAAATCAGACATGCCTAGTAAACATACTGACAACAAACCAGGCAGCGAATCGAGACTCGATTATATTCTTGTTAAATTACCGCTGTGGTCACAAATCATTGATTTCAAGGTCACTGAGAGATGGGACAGTGACCACAATGCCCTAGAGCTCGAATATGTCTTGCCAGCAAAAGAGGATATAGCCCCCGGTCCGAGTAACAATAAGTCAGGCCTGCTCTTGGAAAATAACTGGAGAAGAGTAAGGTGGGAGAAACTGGTTACTAGTACTAATAAGCTACCAAAGTTGTATGCCAGAATTACCCCACTCCTAGAGAGCGCATTCCCCACTGGGGTGAAAATAGAAGAAGAGGGTAATAAGGAAAAGCTGGGTCAGATTCATGTAGATTTAATTAGTACCATGGAGCTGGACCTTTTTTTAAAACAAGGAGGGAAAACCGGCCCAACAACTAAGAGGACATGGTACAATGCTACATGCAGGGATGCAAAAACGAATCTGCTATCCGCAATAAAGGACCACAGAAGTAGGGAAGAAATTCAATCCTGGAGAAGGGCCTATAGGAAACTCCTGGTGAATGCCAGGGCGGAGTGGGACCAACAATACTGGGAGGAACTAGTAAGATCACTTACCATCAGAGATTCTAGTAAATTCTGGCGTATAGTGGCCAATGGAACGGAGGATTCATCCCCGGCTATTGAACCTAATATAGCGCCTAGCATATGGCAGAATCACTTTCAGTCTCTGTATTCAATTGAGGAGGGGGCATTGATCATATCACCCAACAGGGTAGCATCAGACTTTAAAGGGGACCAATTTACAGAAAAAGAGGTGAGGATAGCCTTGGCTGGGTTATCAACAGGGAAAGCCCCAGGCCTTGATGGGGTACCCGGTGACCTATTTAAACAAGAACCTGGGATATGGGCCCCCTAACTCACACTGATATTTAATGCTGTCTGGGGGGGGGGATGGAGGTCCCCGATACTTGGCTGGGGGCAGAGGTGGTTCCTATCTTTAAAAAGGGATCCCCTCTGCTCCCATCCAATTATCGCCCGATCAGTCTTATCGACGTATCCCAAAAGCTTTTTGGGAGACTGATCCTGGACAGGTTACAGAACTGGATCGATGAGATGGAGATCTTGACTCCTTACCAGGCGGGATTTAGGCAAGGGGTGTCCACAACCGACCAAATTTTTAGGCTCAACCTATTATATTGGAAAACAGCACTAATTGAGGGCGGCACTTTGTACACAGTGTTTGTGGACTTACGTGCCGCCTTCGATTTGGTCCCAAAGGCGAAATTATGGCAGGTTATGGAGGAGATGAATGTCCCGGGAGACATTTTGGCAATCCTTATGAGAATGCACCATAATAACTATGCGAGGGTTAGGTGCGGTAGAGGCGGCAAACTAACAGGAAGGTTCCCCGTTTCCAGAGGGGTAAGGCAGGGTTGTGTGCTCGCACCGACCCTGTTCTGCCTCTTTGTGAACGGGGTAATCGCGCATTTGGATAGGATTCCCAATATTGATGCCCCAAAACTGACCGGCAGCAGGGTGCCTGCAATTATGTTTGCAGATGACACCCTGCTCCTGTCTAAATCCCCGATGGGCATACAACGAGTCTTGAATGGTTTTCTGGAGTTCTGTACAGATAGGGGACTCGAAATCAACCCGCAGAAAACCAAATTCATGATTCTTAACCCCAAGACCCTCAACCGCCCACCACCCACCCTAGGCACAGTCCAACTGGAACGGGTCCACACCATCGAATACCTGGGGATTACCCTCAATGAAAATCTAACGTGGCTACCCCACCAATTAAAGGCAAATATAAAACTGGCACAGTTGGCGGGTGGTATTATGAGATTAGCGAATAAATCACCCTATCGGCCGCTTACCCCCGTTATTCAAATTTACAAGGCACAGGCCCGGGGAGGTGTTATTTATTGGGGCGAACTCTGGGGCCATATCCCATCACTAAAAATACTCACCACTGAGAACAAGTTTCTGAGGCAGATTACTGCTCTTCCATTGAGCACTCTCCCTTTAAGGTTGGAACTGGGCCTCCGGCCCATAACGGAGGAGTTGGGGTTCAAACCCCTTGCATTCTGGAGACGCCTATGGAGTAGCCCAGATCTCTGTATTTACAGAGCGGAGCTACAGGAATTCCTAACATTGCCGAATGCCACAAGAACCCCGTGGCTAAATTATATCAAGAGTACTTTTGAGGCAATAGGATTCCCTGAACTATGGTCAGATCCGGTTAACACAAGTAATAGGATCTCTAGAAAAGTACTATCGAGTGCCTATTATGACCAAATGCTCTTACAATCCATCGATGGCATCCGAGACGGATCTCTAACCAATCAGTTCATAAAAATTAAAGACTCCTACCAATTGGAAAGTGTCCTAGATGCCATGACTCCGGCAATAACTAGGAAATTATTCCTTCAATGGAGATATGGGACTCTCCCTTTGGCATCTTTTACAGCAACATGGTCTTCCCACTCCTCTACAGAAAATTGCCCTGTGTGTCCCCATGTAAAAGAGAACGATGTACATGTGATTTTTTTCTGTCCAGCCTATGAGAGGAGCAGGAAGTACTGGCTCGTTCCTTTACTTAAAAACATGGGATTCAGAACTTTCTTGCCTGCCTATAGAGTTTTAAAGACTGATTTGGCCCCAACTCTGGTATTTGCACTATCTACATTTTTAACTTCAATGTGGTATGCCTGTAAACGCTATATAAAGAGACTGGGTGAGTTAGTATAGTCTCGATTTCTGGCATACCTCAATCATATTAACTAACCATGATCACTACTGTTATTTAATCCGTTCTTAAATTGTAAATTAACTGTTTTATGATGTCATGTATATCTTTTATGATCATGTGATCGAAATAAAGATTTTCGAACTCGAAAAATGTAAATGTGTTTGTATTTATATAGCGCACTTCTACCCAGAGGTCTCGTAGCGCTGTATTCATACCGCTGTGGAACCCTTCCTGGCTTTCCTGTGAGATGTCCACTCCTGGGCACTCCCAAGGTGAAGCCAGGCATCCAAGCGCTGCTGGGGCCGTTGTGGAGATTAAGCAAGCTATTACCCAAAGTCACAGAGTGGGACCCATGATTAGACTAGGCACCAAGGCGAGAATTATCAGGTCCGGGGAGATTGAGTCCAAGAGCCACCAAGGCGGGAATTGAACCCTGGTCCCGGGCCAGACCTCTAAATCAGGGTCTGCCACTCTAACCATTGTGCCACGCTTCTCCACTTCGGGCTCCCTTTTCTGTTGACTTGTGGGTCCCTGAGAATGGTACTGTAAATTTAAACAGGCTTACCTGGTTGCTCGAGATGTGCCCTGACTCTTCATTGCTTGTCACCAGGACCTTGATGGTCCACACAGACGACTTTTTACCCTCACCGCATTGGTTGCTGTTGCCAAGGCTTGTTGGTCTCCGATCCAGACACCGACCCCCCACCACTCGACATCCTTTGTGGGACTGCTCGCCTGTGGACTCTGGTCATCGTCGATGTCTCCTGGTCCCCGTGGCAGCGGAGTCAAGCTTCACCTCATCGTACCTGAAGCACCTGACGTTGGTTGGCATTGGTCTACTGTGCCCCTGGTCACTCTGAAGTGAACCAGTCTCTGTCCCCTCTGCTTTCAGGTTCTTAAAATCTCCAATCCAGACTTGGATCACACCGGACACTTTTCCTTTCCACAGCAGCAGCACTTTGCAGCAACTCACCATTGAAAATAGCGATGATTCCCGACAACATTTGACACCTATGCACCCAGCTTTCCTGGGTGAGGTAACACGAGTACTCCGGTGCTCACATGGGTGCTGGCCTTAGAACCTTCTAAGTCTATGTGTTTGCTCCAAGTCCTCTCCGAAGTGTCCCTAATCTTTAAAATTCTAACCATGAGTTTCCCTTAAGATTGTACGGAGCTCACTACTGTGTTCTCACACTGCAAGCGTCCCCCGTGGGTCCCCTGTGTCACTACCTTGGGTGGTTTCTTGGCAATTCTACATGCTCTAGGCACTGTGTCTAGTCAATTCGTGGTTCTTATACCACTTTCTTAATAAATGGTTTGGTCTCCCCCTGGGGACCACTGTATATTGTGGTATTTACTTACGCTCTTGTGTGTTGATATTGTGTATCTTGCTCTCTAATCTCATAAAGGTTAGCAGAGAGTGTTTAGTAATAAATACATATATTTTATATATACCTTGTGGGATTCTCCTCTCATTTGGTCATTCAAGAGGTTATCATCACCACCTTCAAGACTTAGACTGAAGGCTGCTCTCCATAGCTATTTCTCACAAAGAAGGGGAGAGGGTCGATAGATCTCATCTACCCCGAACCCCCTAATATACTATGATAACACCAAAGGGGTAGAGAGAAGAAAAGAAAAAGAGACTGATATAGGGTGATGGGCATGCAGGGGCACAAATTGTGTTTTTGAAAACTGCCCTCACTCACACACAAATGACATGCTTCATCATCGGGTATGCTTACAAAACCTCCTGGCATAGCCACGCACAAGATGGAGCATAGGGAGGGGGAAGACAAACAACATAAAAGTGAAAAGCAATAGTGTCAGGGTGTGTGTCACCCAGTGACTGGGTACAGTGATATAAAAGGTGTAGCAAAGAAAGTGCTTAAAACTGGTTCGTGGATGCCCTTTCAGAACCCTTTATTCACGGGCCCCAATGCTATGATTAAAATGGTAAAGGATGGGTGTGTTATAGAGAATATCAGGTTCCCCAAAACACCCCTCCTTAAACTGCCAGTGTCAACATGTTTTGACCGTCTTACTGTGCCCCCAAAGAAGGTCACGCCGGTCTTCCTCAGGACTTCTATCCATCCCAGTCTGGTTCCCCACGTTACCTTACTCTGGTCAATCCAAAACGTGTGGAGGTAATTCCCACCAACGTTAACTGTAATGGAGCAGAGAAGATGATCAATTGCAAAGATTTTATGTCAGAAGGGAGGCATTGAGGAGAATAGAGAGACAGACAGTTTGGGAATCTGTTTGACTCTGTCATTCGTTTATGACAGATGGGTAATATGTTTTTCTAATTTCATTTTCATAACATGTACTAAATAAAATGCTTATATTTTACTTGTCTAAATAAATTACTAAAATTCCTTTATCAAATGAAGTAGATAAAATATTGCAAATTTAAACTCGAGTCTCTTTATTTCATTTATAAAATAAATGTCATGACCGAATTAAATGTTAAAAGTTATAGGATTACTGTGATTGATATGTTCTTAATAGCCATCAACTAACTTCTACTAGTTGGTCCATCTACCAAATAGCGGAGTACCTTGATGTATTAGTTTTCCTATTGACAGGTTGGCATAATAGCAATTTCGAAATGTATATAATATATATGAAGTGTAAATTTTAGCTACCCCGCTAACCAGCAGCTCGCCTTCTTTTTCACTGATTCAGGAGCAGTGTGGTGTGTGTATGTGTGACTCGCGGTGCTACGGGCCCCACCGATGAGTAGAAATAAGTTTGCTCCTGGGTAAAGTGGGATGAGTATTGAGGGTTGTTGGAGAGCTCCGCTGGATCAGATTCCTTGGTAGCAGAGGTCTGGTTACTATAGGTTAGTTTGGAGATTATTGATGTTTATGTTTAACACTATATGTTGAATTTGTACTACGTTATTTGTAGTCGGAACTTTGAAGCTTCCGGGAAGTAGGAAGCTGGTTGCCCTGTATGTAGGCAGGGGAAAATGTGCGGCAAGAGAAGTCACACATTGTATTGTCTGATTTCAAAATGGAAACATTGTTGTGTGTTATCTTTAGGGACATTTTTCTGTGTGAGAGTGGTGAATTAATAGTGAAGGCCACCTGGGAAATTTCAAGCTTGAGAACAGGAGTCATATGTTCTCTGAATTACCCTTATCCCTGGGAGAGTAACAGGTTTCCCCCTAAGCTCGTTAGAAGGGTAAAGTAGAGGGAAGTGCTGCTTTATCGGTGAAACGAAATTCTGTGGTAGAGAAGAGGTAAGCGCTGTCTACTGGAAATTCAGAATTCTTGTGAGTTTGAACAAACTATCTCTTTGGTCTTAGTTAAACAGACAATGGAAATGTGTTTTATGTGGTAAATAACAAGTTTATGTAGTGTAAAATATATAAATATTGTGCCGATAAATTTTGTAAAGAAGGGGTCAGAAGAAGCAGGAGTGAAGCTGACATCAGCAAGAGTTGCGCTGGGATAGGTCCACGTGACTGTTACATATACAATTCTGATAGGTGCGTTAGGGTGAGACACGCAGGAATAGGTCAGAAACATTGTGACATAGTTTGCGTTGATTGGTGCGTTAGTGTGAGACGCGCTGGGATTGGTCAGAATAACGGTACCGATTGAAAGTGTATGATCGCATTGAGAGAGAAAAATCTGTGAAAACGGATTATTATTAGGAACAAGACAGGGAGAAATCTTCATGGTTTAAGAAAATCAAGAATTTGTTTAAAAAGGAGAAGGAAATAGTTACAAGAGAGGGAAAATTGCTTCCTCCACCGAAAATGCCAGCATCATATATGATGACAAAATATGGCTATCATACTTGCATATGGTTGGAAAACTGGGCGAAATACACCAAAGATGATGGAATATTGGCATTTCCAGAAACGGGTTCATTTAGCACTGTAGTGTTATGTAATTTAAGAGAGAAAATGATGAAACTTGAGCCGAGATCTAGACCAAACCAGTTTGAGGCTCTAATGGAATGGGAGGACGAGATGTACGAAAAAGAGAAAGAAAGGTGCCAAGGTGTAAATAAAAGACGAGGCAATATGAGAGGACATTGGGGAACCACGCTTGAGAGAATAATTGATTCAGAAACAAGTGAAACCTTCCCTGTATTTGACAGAGAGAAAATCCCAATTGAATTAAACTACTTTAAGAAAGAGTCCCAGGAAGAGGGCTTGGAAAGTTGAACGTGAAATAATAGACCCTGTGATTAAAAAGCCCAGAAAAGGAGACAAGTTGCCTACAGAAATCAAAGGACTAAAATTCAAGTTAATAAATGTAAATGGAGATCTAAAAGAACAGGTGAATGAAATAATAAGTCAATAAGGTAAAAAAGAAGGAAATAAAGATATTTTGCAAAGACCTAAAAGTGTGAGTGGACCAAATCAGAAATATAAATCACCTGAATGGACATATATATATATATCCTTGCCTGATATACAAGAAGTTGAATGTAGTCAAGAGAACCAAAGTGACTCTGGTGAGTGAATAAAGGCAAAGGGAAAAAGAACTGTGATTAAATTAAGAGATAAAGGATGATAAATTGAAAGAAAAGTCAACGATAAAAAAAGAACAAGAGACTTAATTAAATAAAGGACACATATTTTTTAATGTGCAAAGAAGTGAAAGACATTACAAAGAAAGAGTAACTGTAAAACAAATGAGTGCAAATCATACTAGCACATCTAGATGTGGTATGTTATGTAAATGGTGTAGAATGTGGTTAATTTGTGCAGGTTTATTAATGCTTATATGGCTTGTTTTAGCAATATTAATTTCATTTCATTCATATTTTGAGCCAGATCATAATAAGAGTGAAAAGACACATGATTTAAAGAATAATGCAGAGCTTGTAGATAAAACTGAGCTTCACAAAGATAGATCAATTAATGATTTTTCAAAGAATATTTTTGCTAAATTGTTGAGAGAGTATGTTGAAACCATGGTCTCCCGAGACTGCTACATCTGTATACAGTTACCTGCATCTGTAACGGAAGGGTTAACCTTTCATCACCTTCCTTTGACTTATGGAATACTTGTAGTGTAATAGCTACTTTACAAAAGTGGTAAATTAGAATATTATTATTCTGATGTTGATGACATTTTTGCTAAAGTTCCTGTAGTACATAAAATGAACAAAGTGAAACCTGCTAAAGCTTTTGCTGAATTTTTCTTAGAAATTAATGAATTGACTATAGAATATGCTTTTAATAATAATTTAACATGTAAATTAAAAAAGGAAGAGAAAGCATTCTTAGAAATGGCAGAAGACAGAAGAATTGTATATCAGAGAAAAGCAACTGCTATTAAATTGAAAACTCCCCCACTGAAATTTGATGAAGAAAATTATGTTAAGAGTGATACTAATGTAGCATTGGGAATAGATCTTCCTCAAAAGGGAAAACTGTATATTCGACGGGATAATAAGGTATATGATAATTATTTTGTAGGTGCAAGTGATTGTAAAGACACTTATAGAATTATTGGGGGATGGGGATTTAAAGGGGGAAATGATCGAGTTTTTCCTGGACTTTATTTCATATGTGGTAACAAAGCTTATTATAGATTGCCTGATCACTGGTATAGGACTTGCTCATTGGGTCTGGTCTTTCCCAAAATTTTCTATGTAGACAGAGGTACTAATGGAATTCATGAAATAGGTAAACCTTTAACACGTAGGAGAAGAGAAAGTTTTCTAGAGATAGTTGGTAATATTTTTGAAGCACTGATACCAACAGTGGTTATATAATTTAATGCAAACAAAATTCGAAAGTTATCAACGATAGTAGATCGTTTAACAAGAAGTTCAGCTGGAGGATTTTTAATGCTAAATACTGAAATGGTCGCAATGAGAGCTATGGTGATGCAAAATAGACTTGCTCTTGATATTTTATTAGCAAAAGAAGGAGGAGTCTGTGGAATATTGAAAGTGCAACATTGTTGTACTTATATTCCTGACAAAAGTCAGAACATTCAAAGATATTTTAGAAACATACTGAATTAAATGAAGAAATTATTCCACTGGAGGTTGATGGTGTTCTAGAGAAACTTGGTAAGAGTTTTTCTACTGTAAATAAATGGTTTGCAGAAATAGGTAGCTCATTAGTAGGGAAAATACTAATACCAGTAACTATAATGATAATGATAGCATTAATGTTGAGATTAGGATGTGTCTGTATTAAGAGAAGAAAAGCGGAAAGAAAAAGAAAAAGAAATATAGAAAAGAATAAGCAAAGAGAACGTGAAATTGGAGAAATTGAGCTAGAAGAGCTTAAAGAAAAGATGTATGAAAATTCAAAAGGAAATTTATGAAAGATACTAAAGTCTAAACTGAAGAACCTGATACATGTTCGTAGAAAATTTAGTTGGGATCATTTGTGGTGATAAATCACCAAAGGGGGAAGTTGATGGAGCAAGTGCGAAACAAAACATTTTTGTGTACCCCTTGTAAAGTTAATCTCTCAATAACCATGATAGTACTAACAGAATGATGCATCTGAATTAATCAACAAAATGCACGTAAATAGACACTAAACGTGGGATAACTAATTGCTGTCCTGCATAAATAACTAACTAAATGAATGTAAGTGAGTCATATTAATATAGAGCTGTGATAATATAGATAGTCAAAAATGCACATGTATTTGTGCTTGATTAAAACGGTCCTTTTGTGGCAAAAAAAAAATACAAATGGTAAGTAAAAAGACGCATATATGTACGCTTTTGCTAGGTAACAACTAACTGGGAAAATTAGACGGGAGGGAGATAAACAGAAGGACTACACTTCTAAATCTAAGTTCTGTTATGTTTATTTTCGCATTAGTTCCCATTGAGGCCTGCACGGCCTAGTCTGAAAGATGGCTGTTTACTGAATCAATGGCAAAAGCTCCGGAAAAGATGGCCCCCACTCATGCGTTGTGCGTGTCTCATGTGAACGGATGGCCTGTGTTCGGAGTGAAAGATGTCATGGTCAGCTTGGCCTAAGAGCATGAAGTGTGTCTAAAGCCATGGGAAAGGAAATACAGAAATACAATGATGTAAAAATGATGCAAGGAAGGAACAATGGGCATAAATTCTAGATGATGTCGTGAGAAAGCACTGGAGAGAACAAAGAACTGGTTTGAACCAGGAGTTCATGCAGTGATCATCACCATCCCTCTAGTGGACCAATCAGAAATGACTGTGGACCCTAAAAGTTTCAATTTTAAGTTAGATAGTTAGAGAAAAAGGGTATAAAAGAGCTTGCGTGAAAGAAAGAAAAAGGTTGGCTCCATGAATTTTATTTTGCACCACGACATGCTGTCGGTTTGGACAATTTTCTGGTGCGAGAGACTTGAAATATTTTTGGACTTTAACTTTAATGGAGCAGAAAAGATGATCGATTGCAAAGACTTTATGTCGTAAACGAGGCATTGAGGAGAATAGAGAGACAGACAGTTTGGGAACCTGTGTGGCTCTGTCATTCGCTTATGACAAATGGGCAATATGTTTTTCTAATTTCTTTTTCTTAACATGCACTAAATAAAATGCATACATTTTACTTCTCTAAATTGCTAAAATTCCTTTCTCAAATTAAGTAGATAAAATATTGAAAATCTAAACTCGAGTCTGTTTATTTCATTTTTAAAATAAATGTCATGACCGAATTAAATGTTAAAAGTTACAGAATTACTGTGATTGAGCTGGTCTTAATCGCCATCAACAAACTTCTACTAGTTGGTCCATTGACCAAATAGCGAAGTGCCTTGATGTATACGTTTTCCTATGGACAGGTTGGCATGATATCAATTTCGAAATGTATATAATATATATAAAGTGTACATTTTAGGTACACTGCTAACCAGCAGCTCGCCTTCTTTTTCACTGTTTCAGGAGCAGTGTGGTGTGTGTGTATGTGTGACTCGTGGTGCAATGGGGCCCACCGATGAGTAGAAATAAGTTTTCTCCTGGGTAAAGTCAGACGAGTATTGAGGGTTGTTGGAGAGCTACGCTGGATCAGCCGCAAACGCCCGCCAAGAGGGGCAGGGAAGGGAAATTCCATTGTGGGGAAGTGCAGAGAAACAAGCGTCAAACTACTCTGAGTACCTGTAAATTAAAATGCATCCTCTACGGTCGAAGAGGGGGTGTCCTCCAACCAAGAACGCAAGGGGGAGTGGGTAGAGCTGTATGTTCTCCATTTACTTTACATAATACATTACTTAGTTGTAATAAACACCAAATTCGAATATGTGGCAATTGAAATATGTTTCAAATAGATACGTCCTTTCACCCCAGCCCTACAGAGTTCTGCCCCTTGCCAAGATTCTGCCCCTGTGGCTTCAACTACACACTATATTCAGACGACTCAAATGGCGGCAAGTGATTCAGTGGAACTAGAACATTTCTAATAGCGCCTACAATATACAGGGAGGCATGTAGCACTGGAAGCACCAGCTCACCTTTCGCCAATCGACACCCTTTCCTGGGCATTGAGAGGCAGCTAGCCTGCCCACAGGCTCGTCATCATTTCTGAGCGCCCGTGTGGCATGGAAGTTTCTTTGGTATAAAAATGAATTGATTAAAAGTGCCACAAGCCTCCATTCTGGTGCCTCTGAATCTGACCTCAGTTGAGTGCTTTGAATTTCAGATGTGCGCCGTGTCAGTGTCTGAATAAATATGACCGCAGCTCACTCAGTGTGACATCTGCAGGGCACAAGTCCTAAACAAGCATTTGCAATGCAATAAGACTCGCATTTATGCGAGCCCTATTGCATACTGCATCACGGACAACGGGGGTGGGAGGGCACGTACAACGGATTCTGTACTTTCTTGCTGAATCTTGGATGTCTTCTGCCCACAGGAGTCCTCTACTTCAACGGACTCAACTTGCCGCGCCCTCCTCCTGCCAGCACCCTACAATCCGTATGCGGGAGAATTGTTACCTCCGCTATTTCCTATTCTACACCCACTGTACGCTGATATTGCTGAAAGTTCCGTGCCTGTCCCAACATCACATACAAAAGCGAAACAACCTTAGGCTAGCCTGCTTGTTGACTGTTGCCAACTTCCTTCTCGACTCTGTGCCTCCGCTGGGAAAGTCAAGCATTTGCAATGCAATAGGACTAGCATTTACGTGCCACCTATTGCATATTGCATCACGGACAATGGGAGTGCGGACGGGGGGAGAGGGGAGAAGGGGACGAGAAGGCACAGAAAAAGTAGTGCTCACAGCCCACCTACCGTGTAACACTTGAAGTAAAGGGGCCAGTAGCCATGGGAGGTGACAAGTGACGACATTGTTGTTATAAGGAGGAACTAACAAGCCTCATAATGAATCCGACGACAGCATTTAGGAAGGACAAAGACACAAGCCAATGACAAATATGGCGGGGGAATGGGAGTGGCTTCTCTCACTACTGAGCTTGTCGAAATTCGCTGAGGGTCGTTACGTGCATACTACTCCGTTTTAGTTACTGGGAATAGCAGCTTATCAAGGACTGTTTTTTCCGTTTCGATAATTGGTGATTTCTCAATGGATTTGAAAATATTTTTAATGAGGATACTGTGACGCTATGTTAAAATCTAGATTGCGACGTAAACATTATCGGCGCCATCTTGTCCCCTTTTAGCTCAAACATGTGCGTAAATAGAAGCCATTTTGAACACCATGGCCTCTCTGCCCACTACCGATAGCTTGCGCATCTCTCTCTCTCTCTCTCTCTGACCCCGCCAGCATCCCCCGCGCGCTGACAGCCCACGTTCTCACATGCCTGGGCCATAAACCACCCCTTCAGCGCGGCCTTGCCTCGGAGCCACATTCCGCACCTGACTAACACCTCCCACCGTCCCTTTAATGATCACGCATCCTTTGATGAACCCCCTTCCTCTGTGCCCGATTGTCCCGCCCGATCCCAGGCCATCACCTAGCCCCGCAGATAGAGTTTATTGCCCCTTACAGTAGGAAGCTGTCCTTCTTCGAAGAATCTATGAATGATAAAGGCCCCCACCCCATGAGATCCGATCAGCCGCGCACATTCCGGGAGTCGGAGGGATATCCAGCTGCGCGATAGTCATCACCTACTGAGATCAGGGTGGGACTTTTACTGTAAACATGTGTGGGAACGGGTTTGGAGCAGAGATTCCGAGGATGCCTTTCCGTACATCAAAACATTAACAAGAATGTGTTTTATGTAGTAAAGCAATAAACCTGTGTATAAGAGGCCAGGCCCCAAGGATGCGTTTAGAGCACCTGGAGAAGATACCCTGTTGTCTCATTTGACGTGTTCTGCTCCGTCGGAATAAACTGCTGTTTCCTGCCTTCTGTCTCCAGCGCCTGCCTCTTTGTTTGGTAATCTCGAATGGTATGAGAGGCGGCTAACGCCGGGCAAATACTGAAGGGTTCTTGGTCGAATTCGGCCCTAACTTTCGACAATTGGCGTCCCAAACGTGGGGCCCATCAGCGACGCGTGGATCCAGTGGGAGAGGTCCCAACGACAGAGTGAACGACTGCAACGATCGGGAAGAGCTCCTGCCCGATAGACCCTCGTCTGGCAGCCGATCATCCGAACTTCACCGGTTCCGAGCAGACCTCTCTCGAGTGATCTACGGTCCTGACTGGGAACCATCAGGAGTGCCACAGCAATTACAGAGAACGGAGGACGATCAGGCGCTGGAAGCGGAAGACGAGAAACTGTCCATGCGGTCCGGGTAAGGTTGTGTAACACGACGAATTGCGAATTGATTGTTTGATTGTTTGAAAATACTAGTATTACTCATTTGATTGTTTCTGAGAGATTCTCTATTTGCAAACAAGCACGGAGTCGCCATACTCTGTTTAGTCTTTGCGGATAGTGAAGGGTAGGTAACGCAGGCCTTTGCCCCCGTTGTAACCCGTCGTGCCTACTTCCCTCTCCATTTGATTGATTGTTATCCAAGCATTTACTGTTTTGGAATTGGTTCTTTTTGGATCATTCTCTATTTACAAAAAAGCACAGAGTCGCAATACTCTGTTTAGTCCTTGTGAATAGTGAAGGATAGGTAACGCAGGCTTTTGCCCCCGTTGTAATCCGTCGTGCCTATTTTTATCCCTCATTTGATTGATTGTTTATCCGAACATTGATCGCTCGGAATTGGTTCTCTTTGGGTTATTCTCTATTCACAAATAAGCACAGGGTCGCAATACTCTGTTTAGTCTTTGCGGATAGTGAAGGATAGGTAGTGCAGACTTTTGTCCCCTTTGTAACCCGTCATGCCTGTCTTCGCCCCGTTTGTTGGTAGTTGGTTCAGCCCGGACCGCTTATTAGAGGTGAACCATCCGGCTCCACTGGAGGGCACCCCTAATAAGGACATATTTACTAAATATGGACTAGTCACCGTGGCTTATAGCAAGCTGTGGCATAAATACACGAGAAACGATCAGGGAAGTCAGTGGCCACTGATAGGGTCCTTCGATAACGACAAAATAAACGCGCTGGAAACAGCCCTTTATAACAATAAGACAACACCCACTATGCTCGATAGCTTCGGCATGTGGCGCAAAGAAACAGAACAACGAAAGAAAAGAAATGAGGTCGGGTTAGAAAAGGAATTACGCAAGGCAGCTCACCTGGCCGCTAACAAATTAAAGGAAGAAATAAAAGAAAGAGAGGAAAACAAACTAAAACAAGATTCCGAATCATCAGGCCAGTGTCCCGTCAGGACACCCTCTACACTTTACCCCGAGCTACCTTCGAAACAGCGAACGAACGATGATTTACTACTAGGTCCCCCGATCATCTACATGCCCCCTCCATACGCCCCTTCCCAACCCTTAGCACAGCACCCGCAACCCCCAACGACAGGCGAGAGTAGTACCGGAGCCTCGGTCCTCATGGCCTCTGCGCCGACCGAATCCCTTGCATTCAGCGCAGCACAGGCAGCAACTTCAGCTGATCCCGAAGCGGGGAGGAAAGACCCCGCGAGATCGAATAGATTAAGCAAGGACGAACGAGCTGGGATTGATAAGATCGTAAAGACACTGGTGGTGCGAAAGGAGAATGAGGATTATATAACGGATATGCACCATACATATGCCAATAGCCACAGGCGACACTTTGTCGTACGCCTTTGTTACCATACCCTTAATGCCTACGAAGACCGCTACCAAGGAAAAGGCCCTGAAAACCTAACGACTTTGTATAGGAACATTGATATTGGAGATGGGGACGAGTGTGATGTGACGAACCTCTTCACGCGTACGCTTGAAGTTTTTCGCCACCTCACGGAACTGAAACCAGAAACTAACACCACGACTCCTGCAGTGACTGAAGCCAGAGTAGAAAAATTGACACCATGATGCCCATAAAGGAGGCCGCCCCCTATTGGTTTCCCCCACGAGGACTGGGAACACACGACGATATTAATCACCAAGATGCGAGAGGGAGGGTAGTTTACAACTGGGTTTACCAACCATGGGATCGGCAAGACATCCTGACCGTCCGAAAGTCCTTGCCTGATCTGCGAACGAACCCCACAGCCTTCTATACAGAATTAGCCACCGCTCTGGGTTCAACGATTATGACCCTAGCGGATATCGATTTGTTTTTCGGGTTATGTCTGCCAGCTGATGTGTGGAAGCAAATCCGGAAAGTCGACCACCTTGAGCTGTTCGGACATACCTGGGTACAACTCGGTGATGTAGATAAACAGCGAGAACCAGGACAGAAACCTATGAAAGCCATTCTAGACCTACCAGATAAGATCGTGCAGAAACTAAAAACCTTAGTCCCAGAAAGGAAAGTGGACTGGTCAGTAGTAACGGCCTGTCGCCAGAAACCCCAGGAAGACGTATCAGAATACTTCTCCCGGTTTGAAACGGTGTTCTCCGATTACAACGGCCAGGACATGACCACTGCAACCGGACATCACTTGTTTGTCCAGAACTATGTGAAAGGCCTGACACCAGAAGTCTCGCAGAAACTACAGACTAGTGAGAGTAGTTGGGCGGCCTCCAAGCCCGCAGCTATCCTTCAGATGGCTCAATACTATGAGCGACAAAAGAACGAGAACGATCAAGCGACTGAGAAAAAGAAAAAGGACTTGAAAGAGAGGGTAATGATTGCTCAGTTGCAAGGGGTGACTATAGGAAGGGAACAGTATAGAGGGAACTACCAGTCGAATGCTCCTAGAAATCCACCCCCTAGAGACCGCACACCCGCACCCGGCGCTCCACGAACAGACCTCGATGAGAATGAGTGTGCGTTTTGCAAAGGATATGGCCATTGGAAATCTCAATGTCCAGTTCTGCTAGAAGCACTCAGAAATAAAGACACGAGAGACGTAGCGGGCGGGCCGAGAAATAAAGGACAGGGACGAGGGCACCCAAACGACACCAACAATGACAGGCCTGGTAGACCGAACACATTTGACCGTCCCCGACAGAATCAGTGCCAACAGTCTGACTGCGACAATGCCCACGACTTTGCATAGGACTGCCAAGGGCAAGGAAGGGATCCAGTCGAGCTCTATGTTGACCAGCAAGGCCCTTATGTCACCGCTAAGGTCCTAGGTACGAAGTCTCCATTTCTGGTAGATACTGGTGCAACACGTAGTGCGTTGTCTAAGCGATTGATTCCCAGGGCACCCTTGTCTGGCTCACATGTGACATCAATAGGTTTTGATGGAACGCCCTCCACTAATCCCTTGTCCACACCGATCTCTTTTAATTTGGACAATAACACCACTGACACGACGTTTTTGCTCTCCTCCAACACCCCCGACGCCATTATGGGACTTGACTTATTGAAACACTTTCGAGCTACTATTAGGTGTTCACAAGACGGAGTTCGAGTCATTCTGTACGACAACCCAACACTGCTCAGATCTTGCTGCACACAACGCATGTTCTCTATCACTGACACTGATTTGTCCTTGCTCGACACCCTACCTCTGTACCTATGGGCAAAGACTGACTCGGACGTAGGACGCATGATGATAGGCCCTGTACACATAACTGTTCGACAGGACGCAGTACTCCCCAAACTCCCGCAGTATCGGATTTCGCCCGAAGGCGAGAAGGTGTTGGTAAAAATCATCCAGTCCCTGGTAGATGCAGGAGTGGTAGAAGAAGTAGTTAGCAATGTTTGCAACAGTCCTATCCTACCCATTGTGAAGAAGCAGGGTGAGGGAGATGAAAAAGCGTACCGCTTCATCATCGACCTACGAGAAGTCAACAAAGTGGTTATTCCCCAGTACCCTGTAGTCTCAGACATCACCACCATTCTGACCCTGATTCCTTCCACTGCCACCACCTTCACGGTAATCGACCTCAAGAACGCATTCTTCTCCATCCCCATTCACGCGGACAGCCGCTACCTTTTCGGCTTCACTTTAAAATCCCGCTCATACAGATTTTGCAGAGCACCCCAGGGCTACACTGAAAGTCCCAGCATCTACAGCCAGGCCCTCAAGAGACAGCTGGACGCAGTCCAATTGCCGGATGGAGTGGTGTTGATACAGTACGTCGATGATATCCTTTTGGCGGCCGACACCACTCCACTTGCAGTCACAGCCACTATCCAACTCCTGCACTTCCTCGCGGAAAATGGCCACAAGGTCTCCAAGAAGAAGTTGCAATTCTGTCAACCTCAAGTCACTTACCTAGGCCACCTCTTGTCCAAAGACGGGAGAAAGCTCACACCCGATCGAATACAGGCTATTCTAGAGACCCCTATCCCTAAAACCCCGAAGCAAGTCCGCTCTTTGGTGGGCCTCACCTCCTTCTGCCGACAATGGTTGCCAAATTTCAGCCTCATTGTGAAACTACTACTTTCCCTACTGGCTAAAGATGTCCCCTTTCCGCTCCCGTGGACCCCTGAATGTCAATCCTCCTTCAAGGAACTGCGAGACGCCCTTTGTTCAGCGCCCGTCCTAGGAACCCCTGATTATACAAAGCCCTTCTCTCTCTACACTCACGAAAGGGAGGGATGTGCTTTGTCTGTCCTGACTCAGTCCATTGGCCCCAAACAACGACCATGTGCCTATTTCTCTGCCACTCTTGACCCTGTAGCAAGAGCTTTGCCTGTCTGCCTTCGAGCAGTAGCCGCTGCTGCTGTCTCTATCCGACAAAGTGAGGGAATCGTACTCTCGAATTCCCTCACTGTACTAGTGCCTCATGCTGTTGACACCCTCCTAAACCAGACAAAGACACAACACCTGACCAGCGCGCGACTGACTGGGTACGAACTGACACTGCTCGCACCTCACATCACGCTGAAACGATGCACCACGCTGAACGCAGCCACCTTGCTGCCTCTGCCTGAAAACGATCCCGATGTGCCCCCAATACATGACTGTGTGACCCTCACGGACGAACAGACTAGGAGTAGAGTTGACCTCCGAGACACTGCCTTCCCAAACCCTGACGGAGAGCTATGGGTGGACGGTTCTTGCATTAAACTCCCCGACGGCACCACCTCAGCTGCCTATGCAGTTACCACAGCCCGAACTGTAGTTGAAACCGCCCGCATCACGCAACGATCCGCCCAGGCGGCAGAACTGATTGCCCTCACACGAGCATGTATCCTAGCACAGGGGACGACAGCAAACATTTACACGGACAGCCAGTATGCCTTCGGGGTGGTTAATCATTTTGGGCTCTTATGGAAGGAGAGGGGATTTCTGACATCTCATGGTACACCCATCCTGCACGGAGATCTAGTCTCCGCTCTGACTGAAGCGTTTCTCCTCCCCAAACAGCTTGCCGTAATCAAATGCCAAGCACACAAAAAAGTGACAGACATCATTGGGCAGGGAAATGCACTGGCCGACATCACTGCCCGAACCACAGCTGAGAACAGTACGACGACTCGCATGTACGTGACTAGGTCACAAACAGAAAAATGGACGGACGCTAGGGAAACTATTAGGGACATCCAAATGGCCAGCTCACCACAAGAATTGACTGAATGGGCACGGGTGGGATTAAAAGATGATGAAGGCTGCTGGCGGACAAAAGACACGAACAAATGGTTGCTACCCAACTCGTACCTGATCCCCATACTGACAATGGCCCACTCCCCTGCACACATAGGATCTGCCCCTATGGCCGAACTTGTCTCCCGAGTTTGGCATAATGACAGAATTACAGACTCGGCCAAACGACTAGTCCAACAATGTCTAGTCTGCCTGCAACAGAACCCTGGGAAAGGAACTGTCGTACCCCGGGGAGGGTTTGGGGTCCCCAACCATCCATTTGAAGTCCTATGAGGTACTGGGTTTTTAAGAACCGGTACCGAACCGGTAACCCAGCGGTGCCATGGGATCAACACACCAGAGACCTCGGGTTCTCCTGAGTCAGACCTACAGAAACTTCAGAATCTTCCAGGTGAAGTCAAAGATTCGTTTATTGGCTGCAACCAAGGTGACAGGGTCCTAGAAGTACGATACAAGTATATTCAGGAGACTGCACACTTTCACAAGGTTAGGTTTCTCTTCTTATACACAATTTTCACCCTTGGGCAAAACATTCCTTGCATTCGTGGTATTTCATTTATGGTTACTGATTACAAAAGAAAAGCAGAGTCATGATTGCATGTACATATTTCACGTCGTGCTGCTCATAACAAATCATCCGGCAAGGCCCAACATTTCATCAGATATCGCTGGACCCCTAATAAAAACGGTCACCTCCCCATCATAAAATAAGTGAGGAAAAGGAGTGGAGAAAGATGTGAGCGAGATATGGCAGGTGTGCGCGCTGAAATGGCTTTATGGCCGGTTGGGCCTAGATGCTATCTTGCTCGGCCACTGGGAGGGAACTGACCTAACGAGCTCGGCCTGGGGCAATGGTTCTAACTTGTACTGGGGTCAGGAAGAAGTCGATTAAGGAGTATGTGTCCTCGTGGAATCAAATTCAACTGGATTAAGGCCTATGTAGAGGGCAACATGCAGCTAAGGGTTTAGAAGGTAAATGACGATTTCGAGGTGAAATCGTCACTCGAATATGCCGAAAAATACATGTACTTGATGTACTCGTCATTCTCGGTCTTTTGATACCAAATTCGTCCTATTTCGACGAAGTTTTTATTCTCGAGTCCGGTACTATTACGGATCCATATTTTTCAGAACCACAGACCCTCCTTTTGCCCTTACATAGGCAATTAATCTATCCTCATGTTAATCTGAGTCCAGATCTATATTACTGAAGTCATTGAGATGTTGCTGCAACATCATTCTAGTGCTGAGTTCATGTCTTGACACAGGCTTCCTTACACATGATGTAGCACAGAGGCCACATATTGCAGGAGCACACTGTATACATAGACAGAACAGGAAAAGAATGGCTAAGACCATCCCAATGACCATCAGAATTCTCCATCCCCAGGCAGATATTAGTTCCCAGAACCATCCCATTAACGACCAATCTCCTTTATCCACATGAATATATTCGGAAATCTTATGTAGTTTGGAGATGGCCCCGTACACTGTTGGAGCATTATCTGGAATAAAAATGCAACAACTGGACTGGATCAATTTGCATACCCCACCCCGGTCCGCAAGTATTACATCCAAAGCGACCCGGTTCTGAAGGGTCATCAGTCGATCCGACTGGAGCTCAGCAGTCAGGTTACTAAGGGCACCAGCAGTTTCAATCACGGTGGATTCAACTACCCTTGTCAATTGCCTTATGTTTCTGCTGTTAACCATGGCTCCCCAGAACGGCAGAACACCCATTGCAAAGTCACCAAATTCTTGACCCGCAGTGTCTTCTTTACTCAAAACACCTCGAACTACCCTTGTCCGATGGTAATCCGCCGCTGCTGTGTAGGTGGGAGGTAACAGGAATGAAACAAAACATGAGCCCGAGAAGTCAGGGGGCAACCATGTATAGGCTCTATCATGGCAGATAAAATAAGTACCCTTTGCGGCTAAAAAGGCAGGGGAAGTCTGAGATCCAAAAACGTACGTTTCTGTACAGACACTCTTCCCTAGCTGAGCTCTGGGATTCCTACCAATACCTTGCAGACACAGGTGACCTTGATGGGGTACGATCCAGATTGGGGACGATCTCTTGGCTTGCTGTTTCTCACTTACTGTAGTGCCATATCCGGTCACATTCCAACCTACATATGCAAGTATCTCATCATCCGGGGTATCTTCGTGAAAAGTTACTACCTTGATCATGTCAACTATACCCTTGACTAGGGCGCTAGTCTTGAGGTTGTCTTTTACCGAACGTAGGGGTTGGATTTCTCGTGCATATATGAACATTGTTCTATATGCCCATACTGACCCATTGCGACTAAATGGCAGGACCAAATAGGGGATACCTCTATCCGTGGTGTGGGGCATGAGACCACACACCCAACAGTTGGTTGTGTTCATTACAAGTTGGTGTTGGTGTAATAGCTGAACGAAGGAGTTATTAATGAACTCTAATCTCCTATTTGATTCCTGGTCAGGCAAAGAGTGGAAAGAATGAGAGGAAACAGTAGGGGGAGGTATGGGTGATGTAGTGGGCGTGAATGTCACATGAAAAGAGAATAGAACATAGCTTATTAAAAACACCATTACGCTAAATAGCATAAAAATACACATTATTATAAAAATTTTCTTTCTCATTGCTTTCAAAAGTCTCTGCTTAAAGTTCATTTGTTTGGCAGTTCTCTCCACATCAGGAAACTCCATCCTCTCTAAGGTGCTGCCCGCGGCGGTAGGTTGTTTCTGCTAAGGGATGCTTCCGTCAGTCTAGGGTGGCTCCCTTCGACCAACTGGAACCAGCAACCTATTGTTGTCAGCTGCACCCAAAAGTCTTTAATCAACCGCGACCCTAGCAGCGGAACCCGGATGGCGGTTCGAAAAAAACAAAAATAAGCAAGTTACCTAGATGGGAGAATCTGTACTTTCAAAAATAGCATTTTGGGAAAAAACTTATTTTTTTATTAGTCCACAGGTTTTTCTCTCGGATCATAAAATAAATCACTTTTACTTTAGTCTGTTTTTCTCGGTCGTAAATTATAGCGTCTTTTCCCGGTTATTGTCTGGTCCGGAAATAGTAGCTCAGGTTCCACAGAGTTCAATTGTTCTGATGGCGGCGTAGTTTCTTGAAAAATGTTCTCACTGTCACAATCACGTTTAGCTTCCTTTACACGTTCATTAGTTGTGCGCTCTGAGTCAGTGCCTCCTGTCCGGACCCATTGGTCATGTGGCAGAGGGAGGGGTATCTTCTTACAATGGATCCCGTGGACCCAATTGGCCTTCCCCTCCACTTTAACGGTCGACCTTGTAGACAGGAGGACGAGGTGAGGTCCGGTCCATCTGGGCTGGTCGTTTCTTGTCCTCTGGAAATTCTTGACCAACACCCAGGAGCCAGGGTCAATGGAGTGACCTGGTGTCTCAGAGATCGGAGGCAAGGTGTTGTGGACCTGTTGATATAAAACACGCAATTTAGCCGTCAATTCATACAGATAGTCGAGCAAAATGGGGTGTTGCAGCTCGCGAAACTTTTTTTTTTTTTTTTTAAAAACACTTTATTAGAGCAACCTGGTGCAAACCATAATAATACAACAGACAGAGTTCGATCATAGCGTCCAATCATGCATAATCAATACAGTTCCAGGAACAGAAACGTGACGCTAGGGAAGAAACAGTTAGGTCGCACCGTGTAGCATAACCAATGTCACAATAGGAACATTTTCTGATAAGCAACTGAAATGCAAAGCAAACAGAAACAATAATCCAAAGGTTCAAAAAAAATTAAAAGGAAAAAAAAAAAGGGGGGGAGATATCATGCAGAAGGAACAGAGTGCGAGACCAGCACAATAGTCCGTTCCGTATCACATTAGGAGGCATCGCAGACAATGACCATATTACCATAACGGCAAACACTTAATCATCCTACCCAGAAGGAACAGGAGTAATACCCAAAGGCCACAGAGCACCAACATGCCAGGGGGGCCAAGAGTAGGGTGCATCAACAAGAAAAAGGGATGTTCCTGCCCCACGTCGCAAGGGAGCAGCGTGTCGTGGCAGAGGCCTTAACTGATGGGGTGCAGAGTGGGGTTTCTGAGGCCTAGCCCACCCCAGTGGGTAAGTTGGGGTGTAAGGACTGAGATGAAGCTTCCTTCGTCTTCCCCGCAATGTATTGGCGATATGGGACCCATATGTCCGTGGGGCGGGAGGTCGCTGGGAGTTGGTCAGAATATTCCACACTATTGATATTGCAATAAGCCACACTGCGCAGCCAAGCGTCAACGGTGGGAGCCCGTCTCGCGCACCAGTGCAGTGCTACCTCCCTCTTGGCCAGAAGGAAGCAGATCGATGCCAATTTACGTATCTTTCGGGGAAAGTCGGACATATAGCCCATCAGGGCGATCTCTGGTAAGACAGCCAATGGTAAGCCCAAAATCTCACCCAGTGTATCATGTATAGCAACCCAAAAGGTGTGGAGTTTCGGGCATGTCCAGGACAGATGGGCAAAGTCCGCCTGTGGGGCGTTGCATTTTGGGCAGGTGTGGGGGCGCGCAGGGTCGATTCTGTTGGCCATCGCTGGGGTGTGGTATAGTCGACGAAGGAATTTGAAATGAATTAGCTTGTGTCTGTTATTCATCGATACCTCCCTGGTCGTGGCACAACATGCGTCCCATTGATCGTCAGAGATTTGGGTACCCAGATCCGCTTCCCAAGCGGCACGAACCGCCTCATCCGATGATGGGAGTGAGGATAAGCATAATTTGTAAAGTTTGGACACCACATGGGCCCCCGAAGTATTCTGGATAATGGAAGTGAGTGCTAAAGTGTCGTCCGGTGGCAACGGGAAGGTGTGGAACGTGGAACGCATCAAGGCCTTGATTCTAGCAAACACAAAGGTGTCCATGAAGGTGCGTTCCGAGAAGCGAGGGTCCTCAGAAACGGAAAGCGCGTGGCCGTCGGGGAACAAGTCACCGATCGTAGTCAGTTGGTATTTAGCTAGTGTACGACAGATCAACGTTTCGCCAGTTATGGGGAGCCAATGAGGGTTGGGTAGTGGGAGGGCATGTGAGTACAAAGTGTCAACCCGCAGTAAGCGCCTAAGTTTGTCCCAGGCCCAAGCCGTGGTGGTAAGAGGAAGTATGTCATGTGGATCGCGAGGAAGGCCCTTAGGGAGTACATTGTTCAGAGACACAGGGAGTGCGGCGTCAGCTTCAGGTTTCAAGTGTTGGATCCTGGCGTCCGGGTGGAACCTGGAGTGGGCATACGAGCACTGGGCAACCAGGTAATAGAGGTAGAAGTCCGGGACCCCAAAGCCTCCCCTCTCATATGGCAGTGTCAACGCGCTCCAAGCTAGGCGAGGACGCTTCCCACCCCAAACCAGCCTCAGCAGGGCGGTGCGCAGCTGCGCGAAAAAGACCCGAGTGAGAGGGATGGGGATGTTGTTGAATAAATACAGGAACCGGGGCAGTACCACCATTTTCACTATAGCGATGCGCCCAGCCATCGACAGGGGAAGGCGGAGCCATCTATCAGTGTTATCTTCCAGGAAATCGAGGGCTCGTCCATAATTCATGCGAATGATAGCCACGGTATCCAAGTGGATGTGAATCCCCAGGTATTTAACGGAGTCCTCGCACCATTCCAATGGGAGGGAGCAAGGCCACTTGGTAGTGGCGAGGGTTAGGGGGAACAGTTGTGACTTGTGCCAATTAACCCTGAGGCCAGAGTAGTCACCAAAGCGTACAATCTCCGCCAGGAGAGGCTGCAGGTTGGTGTCTGGGGCGCGGATGTACAAAACCATGTCGTCCGCGTAGAGCGACACTAGCAGAGGCCCTGTGCGGAACTGGAGTCCTCTGTGCAAGTGCTTCTCCTGAAAGTGACGGACCAGAGGATCCATAGCCAAAATAAAAAGTAAGGGGGATAAGGGGCATCCCTGGCGGGTACCTCTAGACAGAGTGAACCTGTCGGTGATAGTACCATTGAGGCGAAGACGCGCTGTGGGAGCCGTGTAAAGCAATTCGACGGTCGCCACAAACATAGCCGGCATGCCCATCCTACGCATCACTTCCAGAAAAAAAGGCCACTCAAGGGTGTCGAACGCCTTCTCAGTGTCCAGAAAGACCGCAGCCGCCGGAACGGCCGGATCAATTCTGTGTAGGACCGAGAAGACCGTACGGAGATTCAGGGAAGTCGACCTTTGGGGCACGAAGCCAGACTGAACCGGTGAAATTATAGAATTCACTAGCAGCGCGAGCCGCATAGCGAGCACCTTGGCAAGGATTTTGTAGTCTAGGTTTAGGAGTGACAGCGGTCGATAGGAGCCGCAGATCGTTGGGTCTCGGCCAGGTTTGGGTAACAAGACTATAACTGCCTCTCGAAGCGTAGGCGGGAGAACACCGGACTCCAGGGCCTCAGCGTACATCTCGACCAGGATAGGAACCAACTCCTCCTTGTATGTTTGATAAAAATCGGCTGTGAAACCGTCCAGGCCCGGCGCCGAGGAACCTTTCAGCGAGTCTATCGCTTCTGCGATCAGTTCGGGAGTAATAGGGTGCGCCAAGAAGTCTTGCATGTACTTTTCCAAGAACACCATGGCTATTTCGTTGATGTAGGGACCAGGGTCGCGATTTACCCCCGTTAGTGCAGATTTGTAGAGATGCTTGTAATAGGACAAGAAGGTGTTGCAAATGTCAGGAGTGTTGAAGTGAGGTGTGCCATCTGGAGCCACAATCTGTGTGATGTACGCTGCCTGCCGGGGGGGGCGCAACAGTTGTGCCAATAATCGTCCTGGTCTGTCCCCCTCGCCATATTGGCGGGCCGAATGGTACTTGCCTAAGTAGTTGAGTTCCCTGTCCGCCGTGTCTCTGAACTCTAACAGGAGTTCGTTGCGTTTGGCTTCGTTAGCCGGGGAGGGGTCAGTCAGGATCCGAGATTCAATGGCCGATAGGTCAGTCTCAATGCGGGATAGGGTGGATCGTATCTCGCGCAGCGCCCCCACGTGCTTGGTGATGCAGACCCCCCTGATTGTTGCTTTGAATCCCTCCCATAGTGTGGCCCACGTAGTCACGGAGCCGGTGTTGAGGTCAAAATAGTCCTCGATCGCCGAGCGGATCTCCTCCGTGAACACTGGGTCCGCCAATGCACGCCCAGGGAATCTCCACTGCCTCTCATACCCACCCAACCTGGGGATCGCAAGCGCCAGAATCACCGGAGAGTGGTCAGATATGGTGCGTGGAAGCGTGCGCAAGTCAGTAACCCATCCCGCCAAGCCCGGGGACAATAGCCAGTAGTCAATCCTGGTACTCGTGTTGTGGTAGACAGAGTGGTGCGTGAAGGACGGGGAGGCGGCATTACGGGTAGCCTCAATGTCCTGGAGTGTAAAGTGGGAGCATAAATCCGCCATCGCCGCGCGGGATAATGGTTTGCGGTCAGGGCAGGGGGATGTGCTGTCCCTGCCGGGGTCCATTAACAGGTTAAAGTCGCCCCCCAACGCCAGAAGGTCAATATCTGCATGAACCAGAGACATGTGCAGGTCCGCCAGGCAGGCCGGGGAATCGACATTAGGGCCATAAACCCCCACAATGGAAACCTTGTACCCAAACAGCAGCCCGTGCAGAATCACATATCGTCCCTCCAGGTCCACCCTGCTATCGGTCAGGACAAAGGGTAAGCGTTTGTGAACCAAGACCGCCACCCCCGAGCATATCTACTGAAGCAAGAAAACACTCTGTGTGCGCCCCAGCTCCGTGCAAAGGAGGAAGTGTCTGAGTGCACCATGTGCGTCTCCTGCAGTACTAAAATATCCACATTATGTCTCGCTGCATACTGTAAAACCTGTTTCCTTTTCCGGGTGGAGTTCAAGCCCCGGACATTCCAGGTCATCAACTTTAGCATGGAAGGTCCAGTCTGCAATCCTACTCGGGCCATAGAGCCAATCCGAAAATCGTGGGCAGAAGGCCACCCGTGAACAAACCAGTGCCATGTGTCTCGCGATCAAAATGCAGAAGAAGAAAACAACACAAAAAATACAAAGAACCCCACCCCCCACCACCACCCAGCCTCCCAACAACCCGTGAGAGGCAGAACCCCCCATTTGCATATCCAAAAGGCATAACAGCGAGTGTAATGTAGGAACAGTTTGCATACAAGGTAGCACTACACAAGCTAGAAACCCCCAGAGGACGCTACGAAACATATCAGCCCGCGCTAGGGGGGGAGGCAACGCTAACCCCCGGGCGGGCAATCCAACGGAACATTGAGAATGTCACAACAGGATAAACATGAAGGAACAGTAACCACTCCCGAAACCAATAAGGATCCAAGACTAAAGCGGAGTGAGCAATCAGCCCTGTCCAGCGTCTGTGAACAGGTCAGCGCTGACCTGCGTGTCCGACCGCGGGGGAGAAGTGGGCCCAGAGCCGGGGGCCGAACCAGACCTAGACTTATAAGTGTGACAGAAGTCTTGAACCTCAGCTGGAGAGTCAAAGATGCGATACCGGCCATTGATTTCCACTTTCAGTCGAGCTGGGTAGAGCATATTGTATTTTAGGCCCAGGTTACGAAGAGCCGCCTTGACGCTGGTGTATTTTCTCCGGGCCTCTTGCACCATAACTGTATAGTCCGGGAAGAACGACAGCCTGCTCCCCTGCCATCGCACCTCACCCATCTCTCGCGCCGCCCGAAGCGCGGCATCCCGGTCTCTGAAGTTCATGATCCTTGCGATGATGGGCCGGGGTAGCTGTCCCGAGCGCGGCCTAGGCCCCAATGACCTATGTGCCCTCTCCACTACAAAACCGGACGTAAATGTGTCTTTACCAAACAGTTCGACAAGGAGAGTTTCCACAAAGGTATCAAACCGGCCAATGGCAGTCGTCTCCGCCACGCCAAGGATTCTGATGTTATTGCGCCTGCCACGCGCCTCCAAATCCTCGTTTTTAATGGCAACTTCCTTTAGAATTTTCTCCACCCTCTCGAGTCTCTTTCGGGTTTTAGAGGAGTCGTCGTCAAGGTCGGATATTCTAGACTCCGCCAGGTCCAGACGCCTATCGTGGGCTTGTACTGTGGAGTTAATGGCGGATAGCTTCTGTTCCAGGCTGTCGAACCTAGTGTCCAGGGCTTTGAAGCCAGCCCGCATCTCCCCCATTATAGTGGCCATCATGGACGCCGCATCTCCAGCAGGCTGTGTCGCCAGGGTTCCAGCCGCAGCGCCCGGAGGGGGGTCAGCGACAGGGAGAGCCTTGTCAAAGTTGAGAGTCTTTTGGGCCGGGTCTTTTTTCCCCATCGTGGTGGATGTGTGGCGTGGCCGCAGTCTCTGCGACAAAGGTGGCGAGCGAGGATCAATGGCAGAGGCAGGACGGCCCCCAGCAACCGGGCACGCGGACAGGGCAGCAGGCGAAGGCCCAAGCCGCAGTCAGGGTAGCAGGGATACAGGCAGCCGGGGAGCTCAAAATGGCGCCACGAGGATCAGTGGTAGGCCTCCCAACCGAGGCGTCAGCAGTAGCAGCTGTGCGGGGCGACGGAGGGCGGCGTGGTGTTCAGGCGCAGTGCGGGGCCAGCACACGCTACCAGGGAGCGCCCCCGGACCGACCAGCAAGCTCGCACCCCCCTCCCCCCGGACCCCCGAACGCGCCCGCAGCACCCCCCTCCAACCCGGCCCAAGACCCAAATCCAGTCCCCGGCTCCACTCCCCGAGCAGGCCCAAATAGCTGCCCTCCCCCGGGAAACCGGAACCAGAGCCTAGACGGGCCGAGCGGCCAGGGGGAAGCAGCGCGCGGAAGCGCCAGAGCCAGGGGATGAAAGGGGTGGTGGCGTGGCCGCAGTCCGCCGAGGTGCACTCACCCGACTCTCCAGCGTTGCGGGGGAGATGGCGCCAGGCCCTGGAGGCCTCAGATTCCCTCCGTCGCGGCCGCGGTAATCAGCCATCCCCGCTGCTCAGGAACGTCCCCAAGGCTGCCCAGGATCATCAGGCGGCTGGACGGTGCAGTTAGTGATGGCTGGGACGTGGATCACAGTCCGTTTCGTCCGATTCGGGCGCCCGCCCGGAGGAGCTTCACGGCAGTGCGGCCATTGCGGTTGCCGCCGTGGCCACGCCCCACAGCTCGCTAAACTTCGTGGGCCTAGGCACTCCCCATATGTTGGCTGGCCGACCAAAGATTATTTCATAGGGGCTGAGTTTCATTCGCGAATGCACAGTCATTCTGGTGGATAGGAGTGCTAAGGGTAGAGCGTCAGGCCATTTAAGACCTGTGCTCGCTTGGATTTTGGCCAATTTAAGTTTAAGCGTACCATTGTAACATTCCACTAATCCAGCTGATTGGGGGTGATTTGCAGCGTGGAACTTCTGACTAATGCCTAGCCCTTCACACACTCGTTTCATCACACAACCCACAAATTCACTTCCGTTGTCCGACCAGACCATTCTAGGCATTCCGAATCTGGGGAAGAACTCTTTCACAAGGGCTTTCGCTGTGGACAAGGCAGTATTGTCCCTTAGGG
Source organism: Lissotriton helveticus (assembly GCF_964261635.1). Classification (NCBI taxonomy): domain Eukaryota; kingdom Metazoa; phylum Chordata; class Amphibia; order Caudata; family Salamandridae; genus Lissotriton; species Lissotriton helveticus. The sequence continues at coordinate 463,141,798 of NC_136062.1, forward strand.
GATAGGCTTCTACCCACCTTGAGAAGGCGCAAACAACCACGAGCACATATTTTAAGTTGTTGCACCTCTCCATGTGTATGAAATCTAGCTGCAAAACCTCGAACGGATACGTAGGAGGTGCAAAATGACCAGCTGGAGTTGGGGTTCCCCTACCAGGATTGTGCTTCAGACATACCATGCAATTCTTGACGACATTCTCTGCACACTTGGGAATCCTGGAATTCTTCCACACTGGGGCCAACAACTCGCAAATCCCTTTCGCGCTGATATGGGCCATCCCATGAGCCATTGTAACCACTGCAGGCACATATGCATCGGTAACAACCATCTCTGTTGCTCTGTCGATTCGATCCAACAACCATTTGCATCCATTCTTCCTGTACTTTCTCTCCACATGCTTAACTCTTTCTCCGTGGCCTCAGCTTGGATGGACTTCACACTTTCTATCGTGTCTTCACATATTCCAACATCACCAGTCCATCTTTCTGGGCTCGCAACATACATTCAGCTCATCATATTCTTTGCCGTTTCCTTAGCAGTTTCATCAGCAAATGCATTTCCACGACCAACATCATCAATCACTTTCTTGTGTGCACTACACTTCACGATCGCTACTTTCAGGGGCAACGTCAGTGATTCAAGAAGCTCATTCACCAACTGACCATGCTGAATCTTAGCTCCATGCGAAGTCAGGAACCCACGTTCTCTCCACAATCGTCCAAAACTGTGAGCCACTCCAAAAGCATACTGACTGTCGGTATAGACAGTCACTCTCATTCCTTTGGATAACACACATGCTCTCGTTAATGCCACGAGTTCAGCGGCTTGAGCTGAACCGTGTGGTATTCGCGCAGTTTCAACGATTGTGTGCAAAGTTGTGACAGCATATGCTGTAGTCACGTTACCATTTGGGAGTTTAAAGCATGAACCATCCACCCATAATGTACCATCACATTCGGCGAGAGGAGTATCGAATAGGTCAACTCTCCCTTTCGTCTCTTCCTCCGTTCTGAGGAAACAATCGTGCTGTTCTGAAGCATCCGATTCCTCAGCAATTGGTAACAAGGTGGCTATGTTCAGGGTACTGCATCTTTTGATGTGCACATGGCTTGCTAGTAGCGTCAATTCATAACTGGACAGTCGAGCACTAGTTAAGTGCTGTGTCTTGGTCCTATTTAACAATGTGTCTACTACATGCGGGACCATCACGATTAGTGTATTATTCATTACTAGACCTGCAGACTGTCGAATAGAAACAGCTGCTGCTGCTGTGGCCCTTAAACAACTTGGCAATGCTCGTGCTACCGGATCCAAAGTTGACGAAAAATAGGCGCATGGCCGTTGTCTATCTCCGTATAACTGAGTCAGCACGGACAATGCACAACCCTCCTTCTTGTGGACATATAATGTGAAAGGTTTACTGTAGTTGGGGTTACCTAACACAGGGGCCGAACATAATGCTGTGCGTAATTCGAGAAAACTTTTCTGACACTCATCGGACCAAGGAATGGGATTGGGTGTATTTGTACACGTTAGTGCCAATAAGGGTTTGGCTAATAACGAAAAATTTGGAATCCACTGTCTACAGTACGTTGTAATGCCCAAGAAAGCGCGTACTTCTCTCTGCGTTCTTGGCACATTTAATTTTGCTATTGCCTGAATTCTTTCTGGGGTCAGTTTCCTTCCCTCCTTCGATAAGAGATGACCTAAGTAGGTCACTTCTTGTCGGCAATATTGGAGCTTGGAAAGTGACACCTTGTGATGTAGATCACATAGATGACGCAGTAGTGCCAACGTGGCCATTTTACATATTTTCTCAGTATCCGCGGCTATGAGCAAATCGTCCACGTACTGTACGAGAGTGGAACCTTTGGGCAAAACCATTACGTCAAGCTGACTTTACAGAGCTTGACTGTATATTGAGGGGCTTTCACAGTAGCCTTGAGGAGCGCGTTTAAAGCGGAAACTGCGACAACCTAAGCTAAAGGAAAAAATATCCCTGCTTTCCTCAGCAATCGGGATACTGAAGAAAGCATTCTTCAGGTCAATCACCGAAAACCAGGATGCAGAGGCTGGAATCATAGTCAATAATGTTGTAATGTCGGGGACAACTGGGAATTGTGGCACCACTATCTTATTTACTTCCCTAAGATCAATCACGAATCTATACACAGGTGGCTGGGAAGGGTCAGTTCGTTTTAAAACAGGCAGAACAGGACTATTGCAAACATTGCCTCGTGTTTCTTCAATTACGTCTTTCTCAATTAACTCGTAAACAATCGCTAGCAAAGCTTTTTCGCCCTCATTGGATATTCTGTATTGGGGAATTCGTGGCATTTTGACATTCGACTTTAATGTTACAACATATGGTGGAATTTCTAAAAGACCTACGTCATTCGGACCAGTAGCCCAAAGAATATCCGGAAGGAGTGCCAATTCTGCTGGAAGCGTATTTCTCGACAAATACATGGGAGAAACCACTTTCTTGCCTAAAGTCAGTTGTACTCCTGAAGGAGAACAGTACAAAGTCGCATACAATCTTTTTAGCAAATCTAATCCTAGCAAATTTTCACCACAACCTGTTGTCAAAATAAGGGGTGCTTCGAATTCACAAGGACCAACAGAAAGAGATAAAGGGTCAGAAATCGGATTTCTAACCGGGGCGCCAGAAAAACCTACGGAAACGTTCATTTCGCCAGACAAAGGTGCGCCAGGGAGTTTGGAGTGCATAATAGAACTCTTTGTAGCACCAGTATCCAACAGAAAAGGTTCTGACACACCCGATGTAATCACCTCAACGTAAGGTCCACTCTGATCTACTGGAACTGAAACAACTCCCTCTCCTTGTCTTAGGCTGTCCTAGCAATCATTACTCTCCCACTGCTCATTTTCTGTGTAATACTCGTCAACGTAGTATTGAGCTGTCCTGTCAGATACGTTATTTTGCTGGTCAAACCTGTTCATAGAGTTTTGTGGTGGAAGGGGACGTGCGTCCTGAGGGGCGTTTCCACGCCCTCTACCTCTAGGCGCTTGCTGACTACCACGACCTCTTACGCCAGAAATTCCATTCGCACGTTGTGGTAGGGCAGGACAGTCATATTTGTAATGACCCTCTTGTTTGCAGTATAAACACTGGTTGGGACCTACGCGGTTTTGATTGTAATCGAATCTCTGCAAGTTCCTCTGAGGCTGCTGAAAAGTGTTCTGGTAGTTATTCTGACCATTATTATTTTTATTACCACCACCACGTGGCGGATAGGCTTGCTGTAGTAAAACCTTCGTTTTGAGTTCTCTAGTTTTCTTTTCTACTTTATCTTTCTCATCCTTGTCTCTATTCTCGTAGTACTGTGCGGTAGCTAATATCTGGGCTGAAGATGAGACTGCCCAAGAACTTTCCGAATCTTTTAATTTCCTACACAAATCTGGAAGCAGATTGTGGACAAATTTATCGACAAACAATCTCTGACCACCTTCTGTGGTCATATCTTGACCGCTGTGGTCAATGAATGTTTCTTCAAATCTGGTGAAGAAATCTGAAACAGTCTCTTCTTTCTTTTGCTTGCATGCAGATAACTTATCCCAATTTACGCGTATTGCAGGCATTATTGTTTTCATGTAATCTACTATTCTACCAGGTAGTTCCGCTATCAGAGGCTCAGGCTTGGCACCACCAACTTGTCGTGCATCTGCAGCAGTAATATTAGCCCACGTGTCACCTAATTCCTGGTCATGATCTACATGACGAATTTTTCCCCATAAAGGCTGTGGAACAACGTTCCCGAATAACATATCGATATCGGCCAAATTCATTATACATGATCCAGCAGTTTGCGACAATTCTTTATAGTACCCTGCAGGATTTTTACGCGGATCTGGTAGTGTTTGTTTGAGTGCTAAAACTTCAGCTCGCTTCCATGGAACATGTACCCATACGCGGTGAAAGTGGGGCAGGACAGGTGGGACAGCTGTCGCGTCACCCTCTCTCCATTGTGGGGGAACTTCTCTCATAGGGTATTGTCGTGCCTTTTTCCTACTAGATGCACTGGATTCCGATGGTGACCCAGAACTACTTCCCTTACTTCGATATGATAATAGCATTTCAACTGCTTTTTCTACATCTGGACCTACAATCATACCCAGACTAAACTTAAACCTTATACGACACATTTCTTGTGGGAGGCAATCCTGATCATTGTCTTCTAAATCCTCGCAAAGAAAAACACACATCTGTTCGAACACATATCTCTGTGTCGCTGTTTCCCATTGAGGAAAAACTTCCATGACAGACTGTAAATCATATTTTGCAGTGTCCAAGACCCATTTCCGAGCTAAACTATTCAGGGAATCTCTCTCTTGATAATCGGGCAGTTGACTTCGCAACTGTCTTCTTCCTATGTTAGGGGTCGTAGCAGGCGACCCGAAAAGCGGTAAAAGAAGATTAGTAACAGTGCTGGCCATTTTCTGCCGAAGGGAAGGTGAAACGGAAGAACAAACAGATGAAAAAACGGGGTGAGATAAGGCGGGTGTAGAGATGGCAGAAGATGTATCAGGAATAATAGGTGTGGTACTAGTCAAAATCATAGAGGGGACATTAGGAGATGTAGAAAATACAGCAGGTAAAATCGTAGAAAACACAGGTGAAACAGAAGTGGTCGGTGGGCCTGGAGGAGGCTGCACCGAAGAAGTAGGAGCCAGCTGAAGAACAGCTGGTGAGTGCTGTGGAAGAGCCAGAGGCGCAGCTTGTGCAACTAAAGGTTGCGGGGGTGCTGTAGCATTCTGCGCATAGGGGGGTGGCGAAGTTAACAATTGCGACATTAATTGGTCTTTTTCACGCTCTTTTGCTGTCCCTTGCTGAAGAGACGGCAAAACTGGATAGCACTTATCTATTGCCATTTTACGTTGCCTGTGCAATTGCTCATTTATCTGCTCTTCCTCATTATCTTTAAACTGCACGGCAGCTTGCATTACTGAAAGTCCCCCTTCTCTCTTATTTTTCTTAGCTAATTTAATTCCTTTTTGTTTGGCTTCTTTGCGCCATATGCGGAAAGAGTCAAACATCGCCGGCCGGGCTTTCTTTTTGAAGAGCTTAACTTCAAGGTTGTCTAAAATTTCAGAATCAAAGCTACCATATTGGGGCCATTTTAAAACACCATCTTTCCTAGTGTATTTAATCCATACCTCGTTGTAAACGATGGGGCCTACCCCATGTTTAACGTATAGCTCGTAAGTCGGAGTTCCAACTGGAGGAACCGGACATGAGTCCTCCAATCGGGAGTCCCTATTATTACTACCAAGACAAAACCAATTCCCGAGTCTAAGACTAGGCATCCTCACTCTCTAGTCTAGTTCCAAAACTTCAAAGGATTTATCGATTACGATATTTCTCGTGAATACACGAGTCCTTCGGTTATGGTGCTTGCAAGAACCAATAAAAAACCTTTATGTATCTCCAAGATACCACAAAGTAAGTCCAACTAAGGACTGGGAGACGCTCCACTTATACTTAACTGAAAATATCGATGGCTTCACCAGAAGACTCGTCTCAGCGTTTCGCTCTACCGAAAATTTCAAGGGTCCAACATCAGGGCGATAGCCAGGGCAGCAGTCCTTGTAGCCGTCGGGAAGCGGGGAACCTCGCAGTAAAGACCTTCGGACCACGTTGACATGCAGGGGTCGATGAGGTGGTGGGCCCTCCTCCGGAATTTCCACACGAAGCTCCTCACGATCTTCAGGCTTGATTGGTACCACTGGAATCGCCCCAAACGCTGGGCGCCAAATGAGGTACTGGGTTTTTAAGAACCGGTACCGAACCGGTAACCCAGCGGTGCCAGGGGATCAACACACCAGAGACCTCGGGTTCTCCTGAGTCAGACCTACAGAAACTTCAGAGTCTTCCAGGTGAAGTCAAAGATTTGTTTATTGGCTGCAACCAAGGTGACAGGGTCCTAGAAGTACGATACAAGTATATTCAGGAGACTGCACACTTTCACAAGGTTAGGTTTCTCTTCTTATACACAATTTTCACCCTTGGGCAAAACATTCCTTGCATTCGTGGTATTTCATTTATGGTTACTGATTACAAAAGAAAAGCAGAGTCATGATGGCATGTACATATTTCACGTCGTGCTGCTCATAACAAATCATCCGGCAAGGCCCAACATTTCATCAGATATCGCTGGACCCCTAATAAAAACGGTCACCTCCCCATCATAAAATAAGTGAGGAAAAGGAGTGGAGAAAGATGTGAGCGAGATATGGCAGGTGTGCGCGCTGAAATGGCTTTATGGCCGGTTGGGCCTAGATGCTATCTTGCTCGGCCACTGGGAGGGAACTGACCTAACGAGCTCGGCCTGGGGCAATGGTTCTAACTTGTACTGGGGTCAGGAAGAAGTCGATTAAGGAGTATGTGTCCTCGTGGAATCAAATTCAACTGGATTAAGGCCTATGTAGAGGGCAACATGCAGCTAAGGGTTTAGAAGGTAAATGACGATTTCGAGGTGAAATCGTCACTCGAATATGCCGAAAAATACATGTACTTGATGTACTCGTCATTCTCGGTCTTTTGATACCAAATTCGTCCTATTTCGACGAAGTTTTTATTCTCGAGTCCGGTACTATTACGGATCCATATTTTTCAGAACCACACCTACAGATGGACTATATCCAGTTAGAGAGATGTCAAGGACTGAAGTATGTACTTGTTGTTGTGTGCGCTTTTAGCGTGACAACACTGCTATTGCCACTGCAAAAGTACTACTGAAAGAGTTCTTCCCTCGCTACGGCCTTTGCCGTATTTTATGGAGTGACAATGGCCCCCATTTTGTAGCCGAGGTTATCCAGCTCATCCTGAAAGGACTGGGGGTACGACAGAAATTCCACGCAGTTTTCCACCCCCAATCTGCTGGACTGGTCGAGCGGCACAATGCCACATTGAAACTAAAACTGGCGAAAATAGTGGCTACCACAGGACTAAAATGGCCAGACGCTCTTCCCCTAGCATTGCTGTCAATGCGTTCCACCCCCACCAAACACCACTTGACCCCTTACGAGGTCGTTTTCGGCTGACCCATGAGTATCTGGTCCGCACCCAAACCAACATCTATTCACGACGTCCCGGACGTCCTAATGTCTGACTACCTGTATAACCTAACTAAAACACTGTCTGTTATTCATCATCAGGTGCTGCAGGCCATCCCCGATGCTTCCAGGGGCCCCAGACATGCCATCCGGCCTGGAGATTTCATCCTGATTCGGAACTTCCAGCGAAAGAAGAGTCTGGAACCTCGCTGGACGGGCCCCTGGCAAGTCTTGATCACCACCTGAACAGCTCTTCGAGTGGAGGGGAAGCGAAATTGGCTGCATGCACATCATTGCAAGAAAATCTCACCGACCCTGACGTCGACCGAAGATGTGACCACCCAAGAAGAGCTCCTGAACAAAGACCGACCATCCCTGAGCTGCTACCCTGAGACAGAGACACTCGAACTGGCGAAATTCCCTGATCCCACTGTGCCATCCAGAGAAGGGTATAACCTGCGACGAAAGGAGGGAGCTTCGGCTAAGTAGACCATTGACTAAGTTATCATTCTCCGAGCGGCGGCCTAACACAACAAAGGCTGCCAGGAGAGAGACCAAACAAAGTCTGTGGTTCTGCCCACTACCGAGCACCTTGAAGTTGATGGAAGCGCCCGATACGAAGATGATGGAAGCAACCGGACATCCGAAGACCCGCTACAGGAACCCAAAAACTGACAGTTTGCACAGCTCAAAGACTATTGCTCTTCTTATCACTCTTCTCTTTTGCCTCCTCCTCATGACTACCTTTTGGATCGTGGAAGAGAACGCACCGGCTCATAAGACATTTCTAACGACTGCGCAGCCTACCACCATGAAAGAACACTACCTGGTCTCTCTTTCACCTCAAATCCAAGAAAGGCGTAAGGAGTTCTGGAACAACTCCTTTGTACAGTTGCTGCACCAACACAACCTGGCTGCAAATGCCACAAATTGCTGGATCTGTGGGTTGATACCACATGCCACCGGACATTCCATTCCCTTCATCCCTTCACCTTTCTCTGTTCACGGCTCCTGCCTTGCCTGGCTGATCCTCTTGCAAGAGAGCTACAGAGACAACGCCACTTCCAGCGAAACTATGTCACACTTTTATCATGGAGTCTGGCTGAACAAAACCGGGAGAGTTGCTGCTCCTTTTTGCCCTCTATCCTCCAATGCCTCTGTTCACATGGACATCCCCGCCAAAGAAAGGGTGGAGATGCAAATATTCAACAATCCAGCCAGACCCACCTTCTCCTACCTCCGGAAACGAACAGCTGCCACCCTGACTGTGGCCCTATCTGTCGTCAATGTCTCGGGCCTCGTATGCATCACAGGCCGTGGGACACAAATGGTGGGCCACAGCACTTGCCGCATCACCAGAACTTTGTACTCAACCGACCCACCCTCTTTTGTCACCTCTCCAAACATGTACTTCGTCTGTGGTACAAAAGCCTACACCTGGCTCCCAAAGGGCTGGGGGGGTACTTGCTACATAGCCTTCATCCTTCCTCCAACCTATGTAGCACCGGCAAACCATCACCGACAGAGACGAGCAAAGGACATCGAGCAGGCCGACTCCACTGGAGCACAAGTCTTGGATGCAATGAAAGGGCTCGTTCCACTTTGGGGTCCGATGGCGAACAGTCGTGCCATTCGACATTTATCCCAGGCAGTCGAGACAACGATGAACATTACAGCTGGTATCCTCACAAACAATACAGCCGAGCTTCAGGCGGTCCGTCTGGTGGCTCTTCAAAACCGTCTTGTTCTGGATGTGGTTCTGGCGGACCATGGAGGAGCATGTCGTATCATCGGGTCCAGCTGTTGTACCTACATACCAGACAATTCACCCTCCGTTTACAAAGCCATCGAACACCTCCACAGACTCTCCTCAGAAGTTCACCAGGAACAAGAAGGATGGTCGCTCGGGAGTTGGTTCTGGAATACTGTAAAAGACTGGGGATGGAGGTTGCTCATGATTGCACTGATACCTATCGTTGTAATATGCGGACTCTGCCTGGGTATTCAATGCTTACCACCTCTGTGTTCACTATTTGCTAACTGTGAGTGCCCTAAGACTCCGAACTTTGAAGCTGAACGTATGAAAGCTTTGTACGATGTAAAAATCCGTAATATGATGGGGATAGACATAAATTGACAAGCTGGCTAGATATGTTGAAAAGGGAGGACTGTTAAAATCTAGATTGCGACGTAAACATTATCGGCGCCATCTTGTCCCCTTTTAGCTCAAACATGCGCGTAAATAGCAGCCATTTTGAACACCATGGCCTCTCTGCCCACTACCGATAGCTCGCGCATCTCTCTCTCTCTGACCCCGCCAGCATCCCCCGCGCGCTGACAGCCCACGTTCTCACATGCCTGGGCCATAAACCACCCCTTCAGCGCGGCCTTGCCTCGGAGCCACATTCCGCACCCGACTAACACCTCCCACCGTCCCTTTAATGATCACTCATCCTTTGATGAACCCCCTTCCTCTGTGCCCGATTGTCCCGCCCGATCCCAGGCCATCACCTAGCCCCGCGGATACAGTTTATTGCCCCTTACAGTAGGAAGCTGTCCTTCTTCGAAGAATCTATGAATGATAAAGGCCCCCACCCCATGAGATCCGATCAGCCGCGCACATTCCGGGAGCCGGAGGGATATCCAGCTGCGCGATAGTCATCACCTACTGAGATCAGGGTGGGACTTTTACTGTAAACATGTGTGGGAACGGATTTGGAGCAGAGATTCCGAGGATGCCTTTCCGTACATCAAAACATTAACAAGAATGTGTTTTATGTAGTAAAGCAATAAACCTGTGTATAAGAGGCCAGGCCCCAAGGATGCGTTTAGAGCACCTCGAGAAGATACCCTGTTGTCTGATTTGACGTGTTCTGCTCCGTCCGAATAAACTCCTGTTTCCTGCCTTCTGTCTCCAGTGCCTGCCTCTTTGTTTGGTAATCTCGAATGGTATGAGAGGCGGCTAACGCCGGGCAAATACTGAAGGGTTCTTGGTCGAATTCGGCCCTACCTTTCGACAGCTATCCGACTTGCGCGACAAGCTTCACGGCCCTCCACTTCTTAGAATACACAGTTATATCACGGACCCTTTAATTAGTACTTGTGCCATTATATTGGTGCATTCTGCTTTCTTCATCTATACTGCACAGATAGAGGAAAGATATCGATTAAAATTTGCCCTGACGAAGCTCCCATGGTTGGGGAGCGAAACGCGTTGGCTGTCTTGTGCACCTTGAAAAAACGAAAAGAAAAATAAAAATCTATTTTTGCAAAATTTTGGTCTCTTTCAATTTACTTTGCGACTGGTGCTGCCTCCATCTTTTCTTCAAATCTCTCACTACTCAACTATCACAGCTCTTCGCAGAGCAGCGCTTTTGCGCTGGCTCACTCTCGCACTAATGTATATATAGAGTGGAGGTCCCAGCCTGTACCTGAAAGCACTGTAAAAGTGAATATGTAAATCATTATTTTAAAACAGTTTTACACCCAGATAGGCTGCTGCAGTCAGAGCCTCTGGAATAATGTAGCAGGGGCGATCCACATAATGCATCAGAATTGATAAAATTATCAAGAAGAAATGACAAATAATATGGAATACTGTGGCATATATTTTTTAGTATTACTTCATTATTTTTACCCATGGTAATAACGTTTGGACAAAGATTTTTCCCTATTAGTACCCATTTAATGACCAAATTCTGAAATAAGCAAATGAAAGGTGAAAAGTTAACTTTTAGGAAGGGCCATCCACTGTGTCTGAACCTATGTCACCACATTTTAATAAATTTTGATCCGTTTGAGCTAGAAAGAGGTTTTTTTCTAAAATCTGCAACTTATGCACCAGTTGATGGGTTATGCAGCAAATGTAGCAGATCCATAATTATGTAAAAGAAATGCACAAAATCGCCTAATTTCAGTGGCTGTGAGTTTAGTGTTTAAGATAAACAAGTGCTTTCATAGCCTATGTACAGTAATAGATAATTAGACAGTACTTAGTGCAAGCATTGTTATAAGTATACATTAAAAGGACACTTTCCAGAACTCAGCACCCTTAAGTCACTTGTCATCCATAAACTTCCAGTGCCTCCATCAATTAAGGCGTATACTGGGTCCCAATCAGCTCTTACATTTGGTGATTAATCAATTGCACACATTTACATTTCTTTGAGGTAGCAGGCACCTTGGAGAGAAGGCCTATTTCATGGTTACCTCTCTGCCCCGCCCTCAGTTTCACAAACACATGAGAGTCCCAACACTGGCCTTTCACTTTTACCCAGAGGCACCATACCAACCCTTCAGGGATGGCTGTTTCTTTTTTGTTTAACCAATAATTTTGGGAACTGGTTTTGTGAAATAAAAGAAAAACATAGTCACATCAGTCCCCGCCAATCCTGCCCTCTTCCACATGCAGATGTCCTTTCAGGTAGGTTGAAGTGAGACCCACAGGGTCACATTCAGAAGCAGAGCCCTGATCATCCAGACCCCCGGGGGGCTTCAGAGACATGGCCCAGGAGAAAGAGGAAAAGAGCAAGATCCGTGGATAACATTAAATGCCCATGGGGGAGTGGTGCCACATGGGGACTAATTGTTCCATCTACATATGGGCAACCTGTGGGGGCTGCTTTTTTCATGAAAGGACCAGCAGTATCATTAATGTAGCAGGTGCAGTTGCACTGGGGCCAAGAATGTGAGGGGGCCACTACGACCCAATTATGACTCTTACTACTAAAAAGTTTAGTGGAGGCTCAGCTCCCTTGCTACTATTAGGGCCCAAGTCACCCTTGTTGCACAGGGAACGGGGCCCCAGCACGAGAGGAAAGGGGAGGGAGATGTGGGCATTGTTCCCCTTTGTTATTACACATAGTGGCAGACGGCCTCGTCTGAGCCTCAGGCCTAGGAGTAATAGGGATGTATGTCGTTACAACACATGCTATTACAACGCATGCCTTTACGATGCAAGTTTTACAACGCAAGTCGTTACAACGACTTGCGTTGGGGGGTGCTGGATAGTGAATAGTTTAATTTACTATTCCAACTCCAGTCCCCGTGGATGGTAGGGAAGGTGTTGGATAGTAAATTAAAACTATACCCTATCCTAGAGCGCCCCCCAGCGCAATGCGTTGTAATGACTTGCGTTGTAATGGTTGCGTCGTAATGGTAGTGCGTTGTAACAGTTGCGTTGTAAAGGATGTTTCCCGAGTAATAGCTCTGTGTAGCGGGCACAGAACGAACCCTGTTTGGTAGGGCTGTATTTATCATTGGTGCTGCCGGTACAATGGCACTGAGGCCCAGTGGTGTGAGAGGCCATCTGAACCCTGATGATGGCTATTGTGCCATGCTTCCTTGTTTGCGCGAGGCCCCAGTGCATCCTTGCTGGGCCAGTGTTTTTGGACTCACACCAATGGCCCAATCAAGGTGAAAATTGAAGCAGAGGAGACACCTTAGCTCAGGCCTCAGATCCAGCACAGAAGGAATATGGTGCAAGACCGCGCCAATGTTTTTAACAAAGAGCAGAGGAGACAGCCTGTTTCTCAAGGCAGTAACTATCATTCGTGAAGAAGGTAAAGTTGGTACTGGATCCCAGGGAGTTAAAAGGCACACTACAGCAGAATTATGTCGGCATTACTTTCCATAACATTTCACACATGTGCTGAGTTGTAGAGCCCTGTTTATCTCCTACTGCACAAACCAATGCTGGACGTAATATTAAATAAATCAAACATTCACCCCCAGGCAAGAGATCTGGGATAAATCCATTGTTCGTTTGCTCACCACGCCACCCCAGTTTGGAACCAGCTATATGCAAATTAGTCTTGACCCTGCTTCTCATGGAAACAGTTCAGGTCGCAGTGCCAAGCCAGGTCCTCCCTGGCTTAGAAGCAGGCATCCTGGGACCAGTTTCGGGGTATCACCCCTCATCAGCCAGGCTAGCAGGAATCCGGTGGCAAAGTGAGGAGTATACCGATGGCAAAAAAAGCTGCGCAAAACCAATGGCGAAAAATGGTGCACAAACAAATGATGGACGGAATGCTGAATAAATCATTCATACCCAGTAAAGAGATTTTGGGTTAAATCCATTGTTCTTTTACTCACCACGCCACCCCGTGTGTAAATCAGTCTTGACCATGCCACTCAGGAGAACAGTCCAGCCAAAACTGCCAGCGCGGCCCTCCCTGGACTTGAAACAAGCCTCCTGAAACCAGTTTCGGGGTCTCACCCCTCTTCAGCCAGGCTAGCTTGAAACCAGTGGCACAGCGAGCAAGTGACCCGCGTCTCCACATGCCCATTGCACTTGGGGCAAAAAAGCTACACAAACACATGATGGACGGAATGCTGAATAAATCAAACTTTCATAACTAGTCGAGATTTTGGGTTAGATTTATCGTTCTTTCGCTCACCACGTGACCCCAGTTTAGACTCAATGGTATGCAAACCAGTCCTGACCCTGTTCCTCAGGAGAGCAGCCCAGCCTAACCTGCCAAGCTGGGTCCCTCGGGGTATCTTTGTCTTTGCTTATCAACACACGCGCATTCCTGTGCGGTGGTCACAGGCATACATTGATCGGTGAATACTCATTTAATCACCCCCTGGTTACCAGCCCCGAGGGGAGGCCGTCCCACCCTCGCGCGCCTCTCCCTCTAATCCTCTCCCCAGCAGGGAGTTTGTCCCCGACCTGGCCGGGGAGCGCCAGATTGTGAAGATTGGATGAGACAGGCTGAAAGGTCACCTCGTCCGCTTCAGACCTCGCCTTGCAGGTTGTGCCTGCTTAGGGCATGACCCCTGACCCCTGCTGGACCTCCTGGGGGCTGTCGCTTCCCGCTCGGTGGGGCTCGCAGGGCGTGCAGTCGCGTGCGTTTCTTTCAGGTCAGCAGAAAGTGTCTGTTGCAGTGGGCTGGGAGGTGACTGGCGCCTGACCCCCGCTCCATCCAGGTGTAGTTATAAGGCACCCCAAGACCCTTGAGAGGCAGGAGAAGGAGAGTGAGGGGTGAAGAGAAGAGAGACTCCGAGGAGGACATTATCCTGAGACTGTCGCCATGGACGTCACCACCGCCGTCGCCATTGTGCTGTCTGTGCTGCACCTCACGCTGGGCAGACCCCTGGAGGTAAGGAGACCCCCCTTGTATCTGACAGCTGACGCTGGGCAGACCCCTGGAGGTAAGGAGCCCCCCCTTGTATCTGACAGCTCACGCTGGGCCGACCCCTGGAGGTAAGGAGCCCCCCCTTGTATCTGACAGCTCACGCTGGGCCGACCCCTGGAGGTAAGGACACCCCCCACCCTTGTATCTGACAGCTCCCGCCCCCCTAGAGAAGCAGCCGCACTTGATGAAGTGGAGAGAGGGCTGAAGCGCCGTGGGTGGTCTGTTAGAGACACCTAACACCTGATGCGAGGCCCCCACCTGAGGGCCTGGGACCAGCGCTTGGTGAACTGATGACAACGATAAATCGAGGCGCTACGAAATGTTCATGCCTGGAATTGCACCCCCTGGTCCTGGCAGTGGGGCTTTTTGATAATAGAGAGAAAACTCCTGGAAATAAATGGGCGCTCAAAGTGAAAAGGGGGTGCTCTAAGGGGAGGGACAGTGTGAGGCTCCAGCCTGCGGATGAATCGGTGAATGCTGGAGGGAGGGGGTGCCCGGGGCTGAACACGGGAGAGAGGGCTGCGCGGAGGGTACCTGGGAAAAGGTTCCAAGCAGAGGCAGAGAGTGGGCTGTGAACAAGTCCATTTACCAAGCAGCATAGTGCTACTTCTGCTTCACACGGTGGGCTCACGCTCGCGCACACACGGGCACAATTACTTCAAGGGGCGCACACGGTCATCATTGGAGACAGGGCAATGCGCAGCGCTCCGCATCCTCCTGAAACACTTGTGGGAAGTGCTCAGAGGCAGCTGCCACTGGGAACACATTGTACTTCTTTGTTGACATGAGCAGAATGTGTTTTTATCCGCTGTGTACATTAAGAGTTGTGGGCAGGTTTGTGCGTAGAGCTGCGTCGTGGAGTGTGCACTGTGCACAGAGGAGGTACATATACAACGTGTGCATAGATATTAAATGCTACCAGGTACAGGGGAAAGCCCATGAGCAGTTCTTAGCGCACAGGCTCAGCAAAGTACACCGTGTGCGTAATATTAATATTAACCTCAAAAGTGAATAGTTGGATAAGATCTTGACAATATTGTCAATGACTCCTCTGTGAAGCCGTGTCTGAAAGGTGTGTCAGTCCCACCTGCGTTGAATATTTATAGACCGGTCGTTTATCAGACAGGAGAGGAGAAGGCGGATGGAACCTGATGTGTGATTGACAGAGTGCAGGGATTTCATATCACATTATTGTAAAGTTATAGAGGCATATGTAGGTAATTTCCATTTTGCGATACCCAAATAGCGATTTTTAAGGAATCGCTATTTGAGAATAGCATAATGGAATGTAGGTAAATATTCGCATTTTTTTGCGAATCTCTAAGGGCCATATGTATCATCATCACCATTTGCGATTTCTAAATAGCGAATTTTAAGGAATTGCTATTTAGAAATCGCAAAGTGGTATGTATGTAGGAAATCGCTTCTTTTTAGCGATTCCTTAACATTCCTAAATTGCGATTAGCAAATTGCTAATCGCAAATTTCCCATTCATTTCTATGGGCCAGGAGGCCCATAGGAATGAAGGGGATATTTGCGATTAGCAATTTGCTAATCGCAAATTGTGAATATTTTCAAGGGTGCAGGGGTGTCACAAGAACACCCTGCTGCACCCCTGAAGATGATGTGTGGGCATATGGTGCACATACATGCCCCAAGGGCATGTATGAGCGTCATATGGCACCTTTGGATTTTAAAAAAGTTGCTTTTTTAAAAGAATTCGCAACTTACCACCAACTAGAAGTTGGTGGTAATTTGCGAATCCTTATGGGCATTTTTGAATTAATTTTTCTTTGATACATTGCATTTAAGGAATCGCAACATTTGCGATTCTTTAAGTGCAATCGCAAAATAAGGAATGGCAAATTTTGCGATTCCTTATTTTGCAGCCAAAATGTTTCATACATATCATTTAGCAAATTAGCATTCGCAAAGGCCGAAATTCGCAGAATTTCGGCCTTTGCGAATGCTAATTTGCTTGATACATATGGCCCTAACATTCCTTAATTACGATTAGAAAATTGCGAATCGCAATTAGGGAATGAGTGTCCCATTCATTCTTATGGGCTAAGAGGCCATAGGAATGAATGGGGATACATTCTCAAATTGCGATTTTCTATGAGAAAATCGCAATTTGAGAATTGCAATTCTAAGGGTGCCAGGGTGTCCAAAGGACACCTGTTGCACCCCTGGAATGTGCCTCTAAGTACATGTCTGTGCGCCACATGGCACTTTGATTAAAAAAAATAAATGCATTTAGAAAGGAAATCGCAAAATACCATCTGCTTGGAGTAGGTGGTATTTTGCGATTCCTTAACCAAAAGCGCATTTTAAAATTCACTCCTACATAGCATTTAAGGAATCGCAAAATTGTGATTCCTTAAATGCTTGAGCAAAATAAGGAATCGCAATTTTTGCGATTCCTTATTTTGCTAATGTGCACCTACATACCAAAGCACCGTTTGAGATTCGCAAACGCCGAAATTCGCCAAATTTCGGCGTTTGCAATGCGCAAACGCCTACCTACATATGCCCCATAGTTCGGTAAAGTTGCGCAGTGCTTCGAAGCCCCACGTTCGCTGCTGAGGCAGCTCAGCGAGTGAAGCGCTTTTTGCCCCAGTGGAGTCAGTTTCCCTGCGTTGAGCTCAGGCGGTGCATTAAAGCTGCCTGATATTGTGTTTTTTGCTTCTTATCTGGCCATGAGATGTGTCTGACACCAGAATGCCAGCTTATTGACCAGGATGTTCCAGACAGAGATTGTAAATACAGACGGCAGTCCTGGGTACATTAATGGCGCGTGCGGAGCTTACAAGCTCTCCTTTGCTTTAGACATCACGGGTTCTCAAGGCTGTCAGTAGTCTCACTCCTACTTTAAGTGTGATAGTGTGTGTAGTGTCTGGATAATTACATTCTTCTCATGCCACCCTCTAAGGCATTGAACGAGCTGCAGAGCGCCTGCATGGTTCCCATCCTTTACTCACCTGCCTCTTACTTCCTCTCTCCCTCCTTCGCCCCCCTTCGATTCTATCTCCTTTTCACACCTGTCCCCAGGCAGAACTCGTCTGGGCCTCTGTGCCCAGTGGTCAGCTTGAGCACTGACCTATGGGTGCCTCAGTGCCTCATGGTCAGCTAGAGCACTGAACTATGATGGGTGCCTCAGTGCCCAGTGGTCAGCTAGAGCACTAACCTATGGGTGCCTTAGTGCCCCGTGGTCAGCTAGAGCACTGACCTATGTGTGCCTCAGTGCCCCGTGGTCAGCTAGAGCACTGACCTATGGGTACCTCAGTGCCCAGTAGTCAGTGCACAGCTAGAGCACTGACCTATGGGTACCTCAGTGCCCAGTGGTCAGCTAGAGCACTGACCTATGGGTGCCTCAGAGCCCCGTGGTTATCTAGAGCACTGACCTGTGGGTGCCTCAGTGTCATTGGTCAGCTAGAGCACTGACCTATGTGTGCCTCAGGGCCCTCTGGTCAGCTAGAGTACTAATCTATGAGGGCCTCAGTGCCCTGTGGTTATCTAGAGCACTGACCTATGGGAGCCTCAGTGCCCAGTGCTCAGCTAGAGCACTAACCTATGTCTTTCTTAGTGCCCCGTGGCCATCTAGAGCTCTGTCAGCCAGAGCACTGACATATGTGTGCCTCAGTGCCATATAGTGAACCTGAGCACCAAACAACTGAGAGTTAGCGACAGTTGTTGAGATCCGCAGATGTAGGACGAGGCTCAGTGATTGTCCCTTTCCCACGATGATTATGTCTCCTTGATAAGTCATGTAGATTTCTTGAGGCAGTGGGTTTCTGTCATCTTCTCAAGGTGGGTGGTTGGTGTCAATCTGGTTGGTTACCAGGTCTTCATATTCAAACTGATTTGGGGTTCTAGAGCTCCATGGTTAACTACATCCCAAAAGAGTTTGTTATTTTTAGTTTTAGCCGCTATGATCAAATTTTCCCATGCCTCTTCCTTTTGTATTGTAGTTCCTATATCCCTGATAGGCTCTGCGCATTGGAATAATATACACTATAGTTTTGACATAGGAATGAGGTCAGTATGTCTCTATCGAGTACATTAAACTTAATTACTTGTGTGTGCCAGCTAACTCAGAGGTCACTAGAAACTTTCTTGAATGAACAAGAAGGGATTTGTTTCTGAAAACCGCATAAACATTACAACTTTGTACCCTTAGATTTGGAACAATATCTTCAGAGTCGTGGAAACAATAGAATACCGTTTCACACAGTTAATCGTGCATGCTATGTTTCTACAGAGTTGCACAGAAATAGAGAGACAGGCGTTTCAATAAAAAAGGTTTATTGAACAGTCTAATTTCTCATGCAAGAGATATGAACTGCTACAATCGTAAGACCTAATGCAAAGTATAAAACGCACAGCGTTAGCAGTAAGATAAAATAATACTGTAATAGCATGTCTTGTGGCTAAGACATATATTCATTGAAATACATACATGAATAACACAGGCTAAAATACTCATCTGGTGCTGTTAAATAATCCTACCCCAGTGTACCTAACCTAAGTTTAGTACGAGGGAAGTAGTAGGTGCTGTCTTAGTCTGGTTTAGTTATGCCAAGAGTTGCCAAAAGTTTCTCTAGGTTCTAATCAGCTCCATACCTTAGACTGAGAGAGGTTGGTATGTCTTTCCCGTGACTCGATCTCTAACACCCCACAAGGAGAGTCAGAAACACTGGAGCTGGATTCTCGGCGAGGAGAATGACAGCATCTGGTCAGTGCGTCAGTTTGGGACTTGACTGCCTTTGGGACCTGCATAACGCGGCTCACCACAGCAAGTAGGTAGTTGAACCGCACCGTAGCTTGCCATAGCAAGTGAAGGCATATTTATACCTTGAAGGTGTTTAGGAATGCCAGTATTGACGTAAAAGTCAGGCATAAGAACATCATGAATAAACCCATAAGGAATAGATGTTCATGAATAAGAAATTAGTTCTTGGAGAAATCAATATCCAGGCAAGGGGAAGTCTTAAAGGCTTAAGAGTCTGGTTTTCCAAGAATACGTTGTGACGTGGATGAACGGATGTAAGTAGACATGCCTGTGTTTGGTTAGCATGGACAATGCCTAAATAAGGACTGGATTTCTATGCCTAAATAAGGGCATTGTGAATTGTACCTATATAAGGGCACGAATCGGGAAATTTATGCGGAATTCATATGGAATCTAAATCGATACGCAACACCCACTCCACTTTCGTATATACGACGTTACTAGATCCTAAACATGTTAAACATATATATCTACACATGAAGTGTTAAAAACATGTCCAAAAATAGAAAGTAAAATGCAGTAGACAGGTATGTAAGCATAAAAAATGCCTTGGTGCTCTACAAATTATAGCAATGTTTCATTCTAAGCATATGTTGACATTTGAAATGCAAATCGAATGAATCATGAAATATACATTTATGAAATGGCTCGTAAATACAGAAGAAAAAAGGTTGAAACCATTTAGTTTCAGATTACATAATCATTTCGTTGAGCACAAGGTCATATATTGTCTCTGGAAGTAGTCAAAGAATTCTTGTTCTCTATGAATAGTTCTACTATAAGCAGATTACTTGTGCCAAAAAACAAAAAAATTCAAATTTGGAGAAAAAAAATTAATCATAGGAAAAAGTTCCAAAGTTAGTACCTTGTTTTGAAAAAACTGAAAGTCAAATTCATAGTCTCCCAGAACACTGAGTGCCAAAATCAAAAGTCAGTGTTAGGGCTTCGAGAAAACATAAAATCTTCTATGTCTGTAGACAAAAAATCATCTATCATTGTAGGTGAATGTTGGATTACCTTGTTTAGAAGATTAACCGCACATAGATGTGAAGCATCGCCTTTAGCATTGGTCGCATTAGCAATGTTTGTATCGATGTTACCTGCGCGCCTGTTGTTTCCTTTTGTGCTAATCAGAAAGGGACACCTCACATTGGGTGGATGTGTATCCAGATGTCATTGGAATACAACATCTTTGTTAAAATACCCCTCACACACCAAAAGGGCCCTTGGTGTCATGCTTCATCATCGGGGTCTTCCCGTCCCGCTGCGGGGCGGGGCAGTGCTGCGACAAGCGGATACGCTGGAGCACCTTTTAGATGGAGGTGCTATGTGTTGGGAGTGAGTGTCAGTGGGGTCAGGTGTGATATCAGGTGTGAGTTAAAAAATACCTGGCCTAGTGGAAAAAAAGAATTTTATTAAACACTGGCTGGTATTATTAAAAGGAAAAAGTGAAGCGGAGAGATGGAGCAGGTTAATGGGCTCTCTCTCCTAAGTGGGTCAACATGTTTCGAGGCACGGAGCCTCTTCGTCAGGACCGAGGGGAGATCCCCCTGTCACTCACTAATGTTTTCTCCACATGGGTAGAAAAAAACGTGTATGTACAAAAAAGTGAAAAAAGAACTATGTGAGTAACTACAGATTAATAATTACAGCACATATATGCTACCACACTAATAATGTAGTATGCTTATCAATGGGGGGATCAATGCCTCATGAGCCAGCATAAGACTGAAGGGTATGGTGGGGTATCAGTGTGCCCCTAGCACGATTGTGCTTCCTCCTTCGTCCTGCCGCGGACGAAGGAGGAAGCACAATCGTGCTAGGGGCACACTGATACCCCACCATACCCTTCAGTCTTATGCTGGCTCATGAGGCATTGATCCCCCCATTGATAAGCATACTACATTATTAGTGTGGTAGCATATATGTGCTGTAATTATTAATCTGTAGTTACTCACATAGTTCTTTTTTCACTTTTTTGTACATACACGTTTTTTTCTACCCATGTGGAGAAAACATTAGTGAGTGACAGGGGGATCTCCCCTCGGTCCTGACGAAGAGGCCCCGTGCCTCGAAACATGTTGACCCACTTAGGAGAGAGAGCCCATTAACCTGCTCCATCTCTCCGCTTCACTTTTTCCTTTTAATAATACCAGCCAGTGTTTAATAAAATTCTTTTTTTCCACTAGGCCAGGTATTTTTTAACTCACACCTGATATCACACCTGACCCCACTGAAACTCACTCCCAACACATAGCACCTCCATCTAAAAGGTGCTCCAGCGTATCCGCTTGTCGCAGCACTGCCCCGCCCCGCAGCGGGACGGGAAGACCCCGATGATGAAGCATGACACCAAGGGCCCTTTTGGTGTGTGAGGGGTATTTTAACAAAGATGTTGTATTCCAATGACATCTGGATACACATCCACCCAATGTGAGGTGGCCCTTTCTGATTAACCTAAAACCCTGACAAGAGGAGGACGTGCCCACCTCGGTGCCCACCGGCATCACCTCTTCACTCCCCCCTTTTTGATTTCCTTAGTTTCCTTTTGTGCCTCAGCAATAGCAATTTGCGTCTGTGAGATCTCAATGAATACTGTCATCAGGATTGGTAGTCGCTGTGGATAGCACAGAGCATGGGTCGTTACCGGGTCCATCAGCGTATCGATATCCATAAGCATTACTGATGGGAGTTTTAGACAGATGTCTTTGGCCAAGGTCAGTGGCTCAGTTTTTTGTAAAAGAATGGCTTTCATTCTGCTTAGAGTATCAATTTGTATAGAAGAGATGTTCAGTGAAGGCCATAGAGGCGACTCCGTAACTGTCTTGGTTTGTGGAAGCAATGCTTGCATACAGCAAGTGACCCTGGATGATGCAGTTACTAGATACGGAATCCCTGGCAACATGCCACAGCAGCTGTGATCATTCAACATTAGGTAACTCCCATTAGAAAGTAGTCCAAAAATTGGATTGATCACTGCAGCTGGTGATCCTTGAAGGTGACAGGATACACTTGTAGTGGAACCATCTCAGGCCCTGTGTAAATTAATACCCTGACAAAGGGGAGAACCGCTTAGTGCGTTTTCACAGTTTGCACTGCTAAGAAACATTTCACGTCCCCCACTCCAACATCTGTGTGTGTATGGTAAATTCCAGGATGTCTTGATGTATTCTTTACCCAACCTTTCATATTTGCCTGCTGGTATGCGTTTTAAGCAATATTGAAAATGGAAAATTGTAACAGGCAGAGTGATTTTACCATGTATGATCCACTCAGTGGCTGGCTTTTCTGCCACTGTGAATGATAATCTTTCCAGTTTTTCAAATGCTCAGCACCGTGCAGTCTGCTCCCCTCTGTGTCAGTTTAATCTGTTTATCAGTGAGATTGAATTCTGAAAACAGTGACGTAGTTTTGATTAAATGCCAAGGCACGTAGCCTGCATGCAGGTTTTGTAGCATCCAACCTAATAGCATGATAGAACGTAGATGAGACTAACTATGTTGCAGCATGACCAAGTCTTGTTCCATTATGTCTATGGCAGAAGACACAATGTTGTCCTATGAATATATCCTGGACAACATAGTCGTTAACCCATTGTATACTACAGAGAGAGATTTCACTAAACTAATACGATCAACTTCTCGTATTCGTTCTGCAGTCTCTGCTTGGGTAATCCTCCATAATTCGTTATATGCAACATATATACCGGCATATATGAAACATTTTTGACACAGTTTTTTTGGTCATAGCAAGAATTCCCTAGGGCCTGCGCCGTTTCTTTAGCCAATCAAGGCATATTTTCCCTACACTGTATGTTGTTACTATCCCAGGATGCTGTCTTTGAATATATCTTGGGGCTGGCCTATTGATTATGAAACCCTGTGTTTTGTTCAGGAATTCATCTTGACAGTTGTTTGTGTCTGTGGGCCAGAGCAACCATTTTTTCCATTCTGGATCTGATCTGTTGTGATGCAAAATATTATGTACGTCGACCTCCCCCGTGTAGTGCTGTTACTTGCAGGTATAGGTATGGTCGGTGCATTCAGCTCCTTGATCTTGGCTAACCCAAGACAAGACGTTTGTTGGGGAGTGTTATTCAAAAACATAATTTGCTCAGGGATGATGCAGGCTCTAAACATAGCTTCTATCCCCTGCACTTGCCCATCTTTTGTACCCCAGACAGTTTTTGTATCAATGTTGTCTTTCCAAAAGTCGAAACCCTGTCTAGACAGTTGGGCAAAAGAGGCTGCAGAATAAATCTGTTTCCTATTTGTTAACATATTTTTCATTCCTGTCTTCACATTTTTAAAATAAAAATGATTCAGCATTTGATAAATTGACCCCTGAAAAATATGGAAATTTCATAGCAAATGTTTTTGAGCTACCCTTTGGAGGTGGAGGACAATGTTCCCATTGGTTATACATATATACATTTCTAGGTATTGCAGATTTATGCAAGAAATTATGACCATAATGGTTATAACAATACATTTGTTCATATTCTGATGAACCCTCTAAATATTCATGATTTGTGAATACTGCAGACATTTCTACATCTGATATCATATTATTAACAGTCTCGAAGCCCCAATCATCAGAAAAGGTACTAGAGGTAAAAAAAAGTCACTTAATGAAACCTTGTATTAGTGTAGAATTTTAAACAGCTCTGACGGGCCAAAAATGTAATATTCAGTTCTGTCCCAAACTATACCATCCGGTATAGGAACGGCTGTGATGTTCACTGCTGACAAGTCTCTTTGTTCACAATAGGATGATTTGTGTGGCTGGAGAAGTAAGTTCACTTTTTTAATTGCTGTGTCCAATTGAATATATCTTCCATTTATCAGCATACCCAGAGTTAATACCAGAGCTAACCAAAGTAGAAAGAAGAATATTCCCAAAACAATCCATAGTTAAATCCATGGTGAAACAAGATAAGTATTTTTCAGGTGATGAAAAAAGTCTGTTGCTTCTTCTTTGAAAGTTCTTTGTGCTGGCATTGTTTCCCGTTCGCTGGGATCCTCAGAAAATGTATCAAAGTTAATGAAATAGCCAGAGGTAGTTCTGTCAATGGTTGGAATTGCATCAGGATTAGTTGAAATTGCTGGAACCACTTGATCACTCGTTACTTTGTTGTAGACAGGTGTATCAGGACGACCTGTTATTTGGGTCTCAAGAGGAACAAGTTCCATAGCTTTGTTGCTTAGTCCTTCTTTTCTCTTCAAAGGTGATGAGTCTCTCAGTTTGAACCTATTGTATTGTAGATAGAGGAGTGCATATGCTACATTGACGGAGTCCACTTGGCCTACTGCTTAGTATCGGCCACATAGTGTGGTATAATTAGGTCAATAGACACAAATCTTCTCTCCTTTTTACCAGCAATGGGCGGCAGTAGCACTGTTCTAGGACAGGTACTGGATGTCTGTAAGAAGGCCCAAATTCCGTCTTGTCCGCAATCTTTTCTCTGACTAGATCACCAAGCTTTGGGATCCAGACAGGCCGAAAATAATCCTACCCCTGTGTACCTAACCTAAGTCTAGTACGAGGAAAGAAGTAGGAGCTATCTTAGTATGGTTTAGTTATGCCAAGAGTTGCAAAAAGGTTCTAATCAGCTCCATACCTTAGAATGAGAGAGGTTGGAATCTCTTTTCCGGGACTGGATCTCTAACACCCTGCAAGGGGAGTCAGAAACACTGGAGCTGGAATCTTGGCGAGGAGGATGACATCGTCTGGCCAGTGCGTCAGTTGGGGACTTGACTTCCTTTGGGACTTGCTGTGGGGAGCCGCGTCGTGCAAGTAGGTAGTCGAACCGCACCGCGCCTTCCCATAGCAAGTGAAGGCATATTTATACCTTGAAGGTGTTTAGGAATGTCAGTATTGACGTAAAATTCGGGCATAAGAACGTCATAAATGAGCCCCTAAGGAATAGATGTTCATGAATAAGAAATGAGTTCTTGGAGAAATCAATATCCAGGCAAGGGGAAGTCTTAAAGGCTTAAGAATCTGGTTTTCCAAGAATTCATTGTGACGTAGATGAATGGATGTAAGTAGCCATGCCTATATTTGGTTAGTGTGGACAATGCCTAAATAATGGCTTGATTTCTATGCGTAAATAAGGGCAATGTGAATTGTACCTATATAAGGGCATGATTCGGGAGATTTATACGGAATTCATACGGAGTCTAAATCGATACACAACACTTGAATATCTTTTTCCGGGCAGAGAAAGCTATCTTATACTCCCGACGTAAGGTTTGAATGGTAGACAATAATCTTGGTGGTTTAGAGAGAGCATGCTTCAGATCCTTAAGGGTTTTGGTGCAGGCACCATCAAACCGTCCCTTCTTTTTGGTACATGATGGTCCAGGGGTTTTAGTGAGGATTGCCTTAATCGATTGTGTAATGGTGCAGACATTTTCTACCAATAACACTGGTATAATTTCTTCCAGTAGACAGTATATTATTTCCCTTCGATTAGAATTCACTATTTTCCTCATTATTAAACATGGGTCAACACCTGACCATTTTATTCTAATCCCATTTGTCCCAGCCATGTTTATATAATGTGCTGTATCATAAACATCAGTTTTCTTGGCCCAAAAGAAAAAGGGTAAATTTAAGAAATTATGATCGCTAAATGGGGAAGGAACTGCATTTAGATGACCACACAAACCTGCTGCGGAAACACATACCATTACATGATCAATAGTGGATTGTGCACTCCTTCCTATAAATGTTGGGTATAAACACCCATTGCGGTCGCTGCCCCCCTTGAGGAGTTGTATATCATATTTCGCGATCATTAGGTTAACTGCTTCCCCACAGTCATTTTGGCTAAAATGGCCACTTACCTCACCAAAGCAACCACAGGACATGGAGTTAGGACCTCCATACTCAGTTAAGTTAAAATCCCAGTCAGCTAATTGAACCTTGCCTGCCAGCCCGTGCACGTTCCAGGAAGCAAAAACATAACCTTATTATAAAGTATCTCTGTACTATTTGTTTGTGATACCATTATACAGTAATTAAAACTATTGTCATTACTAAATAAATGCCATTTCTATCGACAACCAACCCGTTGGTGGTATAGTCCTGCATACTCACTAAATGTATATTGGGTATCTTGAGATACTTTCTATGATGGCTAATCTTAGGAACAGCCCTTAAGGATCAGGCACAGGTTGCTGATCCTTAAGGCACCCGCACCGTTTGGTCATCTAGACCACTCAGTGCTTCAAATCTTTTATATATTGTGAAAGCCGTGGCGCAGTAGGGATACAAATTTTGGATGGGCCTCTCAGTTTGGAAATCCAGTGCGCCCTTATGGCGTTGATCAGAATCCAATGGGAGTATACTCATAGCTGCAGGCTCAACAGGTATAGACTTTAGCCCATTAAGAATACCTCCAGCAATTCTGGTGTTTCTAAAATTAATTATAACACAGTCACCCTTATAATCTTTTGCCAACAGTCTAATCCACCATGCTCTCCTTGTGAGCAAGATCTCATTGACTCTACTAGGGGAGAATAAGTGTTTTTAACTTGACCAGTGTACTACCTTGTGGGTCAAGCATTCCGTGGTTTCCATAGACCCTTCTTTAATTGGCGGGACATTAACCAAGATTACCACATATGGACAACTTGCGAGTGGTAGATTAATAGTAATAAGTCTTAGGGTGGTGAACTCTTCTCAGTCCTATGAGGTTGTTGATTAGGACCTTGGTGCTGCACTATCCTCTTCCCACCCCTTGTAGCATTACTGCTAGGTTTAGGTACATCACTGGTTCTTATCACATCTGGTCTGGGTCCAGTGGCTCCCTCCAAACAGGGGGGCTGGCCATTAAAAATTATACTCAGATCCTTACCTACTTGTCTATGATTCTCACCCTCATTAACTTTTTTAATTTCTTCCTATACCCTAAACAAACTTTCTTTAAGTGGGTTTATTATTTTGTTAACAACAGCGGATAATTTGTCCCAAAAGGGTGCCCACATTTGTGAGTCCATTTGATTGTGGTTTTCAGAGCCTTCTCCCATTAATATGAGCTCATCTAGAGCGAGGGGGTGATTGGGGACTTCTGCTTACATTTGGCTGCTGGATTTAGGGCTCTAGTTAGGGCTCTTTCTACCCTTATGGATGTTACATCCGGGGTAATGTGTAGCGCACCCTGTTTGCCCCTGTATGTTGTGGGAATCTGCTTATTGAGGGCACTATCACCTCTTGCTTGTTCTACTTGGTCTATTTGTTCGTTGACCATACCCTCACCAATAGCTATGGTATTTATGCTAGTCGCGCATCCCCTGTCATCAGACTCTCCATCCTGGCCCAATGGGGTGATCGACAGGCACCGCTCTGCCATATCAATTTCTTTAGTTAAAACTCCTATAGCACGTGCCAGATAGCTGTTGATGGTGGTGGTCCGCTTGGGTGTATTTAATGAGTCAGTCACTGATTGCTTACTAGCCACCATCCTTTTTTCTGCCCATCTCTTAAACACCTATCCCCTAACCGGGTCAGCAGGTATATTTAAATAGAACTAGCTCTCCTTTGTGGCTTTGTTGTTTCAAGAACACGAGCACAGCATGATCATATAGGTGCTCTGCGACAAATCCTGAGATTAAACAAGTAATGTTAATACCAACTCACAGTTTGCTGGTACAACATGCTGGGTATCCACTCTACATAACACGGACGAGGACTAAATATCCAAGGTGGGTGGCCCTGCCCTGCCACTTCCTGATGATGACGGGCGCAGGACGGGCCCGTCCTTTGCCCGGGCGTGACCCACGTACGTCCCGCGCCGCCGGAGCCGGCATTATTATTTATGCACCTCCTGGCGCGATGCTGCTGACGGTGGCGTTGAGGCTGCTGGGAGTTCGTGTCCTCGCTCCTCTCCCTTCTACCTGTGGTGCTCATGCTGTGGATACCCTGTACTGCGGGCAAGTGGGCGTTTGGCTCGCCCAGACACAAAAGTATTTCTTGGCGTCCCCAATTTAAAAGTTCTTGTAGTACCTTACTAAAGGAGCTTCACTCCTAGAGATTAAAATTCAAGACCTGACTTGCTTGATCCGTATTATGGGGTGATCTCATGATTGTTACAAATCACGGATGACATTATAGCACATTCTACATGACTGTTTGAGGTGAGATTTGACATATACCTCGCCGTTCTTGCATTTGGTTTTAGATTTTCCTTTGTTTCTCCTCTGTTCTCCTATCTTTTTTATCCATATTTGTACTCGAAACACTGATTTTATTACTGCTCATATATATTCAGTGTCTGAATTGTATGCTCAGAAGCCACCTATAAATTAATGCTTTTCCCGGTATTTACTGATATATGATGTCCGTGTTGATTAGACACGGTGTCCATGCCATGTATATAATATTGCACATATGTTGTAAATATGTTATATATATATATATTCACTGAAAAAACCATAGGTTATAGACCATATATAGTTAGGAATTAGCATTTAAAAAACCTTATTTTACTCACACAAAACCATTGAAATTCCATATATAGTTAGTTGCACTAACTATATATCGCGCACCCGCAATCCACTGCTGATCATGTCACATATTACATCATTCATGACATGGTCAGTGACATCACTGATGACATCACTGATGACATCTCAAATGACATCACTGATGACATCACTGATGACAACATCCAGTGACTGTATGTTTCTGTAAAGTTAAAATATGTCTTACATATTGAAGAATGAGTGGATGTATAAGTGTCTGGATGAAGGATTTAGTAGGTGCGTGACTGACTGTATGAGTGAGTGATTAAATGTGTCACTGAATGCATGGGTTAGTGACTAAACTGTCTTAATTTGTGCATCATAATGTCTGTTGTGATGTAAACTGCTGCATGTGTTGATCATTAGCTATACGAGAGGCTATATGTGTTATTGATTGGTTGCCCAAATATTTGTATGGGAGATTGAGTTTGTGTAGGGGTGGCTGGGAGGTGTGTGACTCTGTGCATAGATGTGTGAGCAGTTGATTCACTAGGTGTATGAGTTCAAGAGTGCATGTGGAAACAGCTACATGGGCAGTTGACTGTGTGCATGAGTGTATTGATGAGTGAATGGATATCTCAATGCTACATGTCATAGTAAGTACATATGTAAAACACAGTACATGTGAGAGTTGGCATATATAAATAACTGTGCATGAGAGCCACTGAATGTGTGAGTGGTTGTATGGATCATTGTGAACTTGTATCAGGGATTGTATAAGAGAGTAAATATGTGTTAGTATATGTTTGAATAAGTAAGGTGTGTATAACTGTATAGTTGAAGAAATGGAGGTGAGATTGTTTATTTGCATGACTGACTAGGTGTGTGAGTAACTCCATGGATGAGTGACAGTGTGTGAGTGTCTGTATACACTGAGTGTATCTAAGGTTATATTAGAGTCTGAAAAGGTTTACCGTATTAGCACAAGAATGATGTCAAATGAGATGTCATCATTGATGTCATCAGTGATGTCATTTGAGATGTCATCAGTGATGTCACTGACCATGTCATGAATGATGTAATATGTGACATGATCAGCAGTGGATTGCGGGTGCGCGATATATAGTTAGTGCAACTAACTATATATGGAATTTCAATGGTTTTGTGTGAGTAAAATAAGGTTTTTTAAATGCTAATTCCTAACTATATATGGTCTATAACCTATGGCTTTTTCAGTGAATTTTCAAGGTTTTGTAAATGCTAATTCCTAACTATATATGGTCTATAACCCATGTTTTTTTCAGTGAATTTTCAAGGTTTTGTAAATGCTAATTCCTAACTATATATGGTCTATAACCTATGGTTTTTTCAGTGAATTTTCAAGGTTTTGTAAATGCTAATTCCTAACTATATATGGTCTATAACCTATGGTTTTTTCAGTGAATTTCAATGGTTTTTTAATAGCAAATATCATACACTGTCGAATGTCAAGTACGTGGTAAGTAAAAACATTTTCGTGTTTATGCACACTGATCTGCTTTGAATGCTGCCCCCCACCCCTCATTTCTATTAGGAGTACTCTCTCTTTGCAGATAGTGAAGGGTAGTTAACGCAGGCCTTTGCCCCCGTTGTAATCCGTCGTGCCTGCTTCTCTCTCCATTTGATTGATTGTTCTCTTTGGTTCATTCTCTATTTACAAACAAGCACAGAGTCGCAATACTCTGTTTAGTCTTTGCAGATAGCGAAAAATCGTGTAAAAAAACAAAAGGAATCGAGCAAAATCAGTAGGCCACTAATGGGATCTCTTTTTGACCTCGCTAAAATAGAAACATTAGGAACAACCTGTTGAAAATAGCAATGTGTATGTACATAAGCGGCGTTCATTTCTGTTCACAGTACCCCTTGTTGATTGTTTGAATCGAGCATTGAATTGTTCGAAGTTGGTTCTCTTAAGGATCTTCTCTGCCTGCAAACGAGGAAGAATAGGAATATTCTCTCTCCCTTTGCAGATAGTGAAGGGTAGGTAACGCAAGCCTTTAACACGTCGTACCTATTTCATTCCTCATTGATTGATTGATTGTCCGAACATTGACTGTTTGGGAATTAGTTCTTTTTGGAGGTATTCCCTGTTTGCAAATAAATGTAGGAAAATCTTTGCAAGTAGTGAAAGGGTACGTAATGCGGACCTTTCTCCCCCGTTGTAATCTGTCATGCCTATCTACTCCCCACTGATTGATGCACCTGTTTCACCCAGACCATTTACTAGAGATAGGTCATCTGGCCCGACCAGAGAGCACCCCTAGTGAAAAGGACATATGCAATAATAACGAAGTGATCACTGTATCCTGTTAACAGAAACTTTAGCATGAAACAACCTGGAAAGAAAAGAATAGGAAAACGAAAATCAGTAGGCCACTGATGAACTTTTTATTAAATAACAAACAAAGAAACGATAACAATACGTAATGATAAAACCTATTATTGTCCTAGAAACAAGAAACGTTAGAAGTAAGCCCGTAATAAGAAACCTGAAAACATCGCCCCTCACTGCCCCAAAACGTGTCTGTCCCACCGCCTGCCACGGCCAAATAACGGCAAACTGGGAAAGATAGAAGTCAGCAGACATCCGCCCCATTCTAGAAACTTCCAAAGGGCAACAGGTTTTCGGCTACGCCCAGCCGGAAGCAACACATATAAGGCGGGTCCTGCTGCCACGCCTCGGCCAGGAGATCATCACGTAGGGTGTAGCCTGAGGAGAGGCCGAGGCCAGCGGGACCCGGCCAGGGGGATTGACAACACTGGAGAGTTTCAGGGGGTGGAATGTTCCTGTCCTCGACCCTCCCCTCTCTCTCCCAGTCCGGCCGCGGTGGCCCTTGAGAGTTGCAGGTTGTCCCTCCACACTCTCTCCCGGTCCGGCCACCAACGGCCGGGGGCTGGGGCCGACGGGATCCGGCTGCAGCCGATGAGCCAAGGAACCCGTTCATGGGGCCAGAGCAAAGGGCATCCGGCCGCCATCCACCGGAGGTGCGGCCCAAAGACGGACGGGACATTTCTTCTTTCTTTTATAATGGCTGCGACAACACTGGGGGGGATGTCTTGCACATGCCTCCGACCCCCCCCCCCCTCATCCTCATCGCCTGGTCCGGCCATAACAAATGTCAAGCGAGACGCCGTGGGGTGCACTGGGAGGGAGAGACGATGCAAACAGGCCTCTCCCGCCTCCCCAGGTGAAGGCTTCCCAGCTGCACCCTCAGCGCTCCAGGCGCCCGGAAAAGGGTTCTTCCACTGTGGCGATGCTGCAATGTCTCGCCCGGCAGGGTGGAGCCCGTCCGCTCATTTGACCCCGCGATCGCCAGTAGCTACCGAACTCTCAAAATGGCGGTCGACCTGGCAAGAGCGGGCCCAGCATAAAGAAATGGCCCGGTCACTGGTTGACTCCACCACCGTAGTCCTCCACGACCTTGAAGATTCTAGAGGAGCCGCGGGAGTCTCCGACCCCCGCAGACACCCCCGATGGGGAATGACTGCCATGATCGCCCGTGGAGTGACGAAACTGTAGCCGCGGGACGTCGGCGCTCCCATGCTGCCACCAGCCTCAGTTTGAATGACTAGAATCCTGCAGACCTCAGTTCCGGTGAAAGCACAGTGTGACCCGGTAGGAAAAATTGTTGCACCCCCTCCCCTTTTTGACTGATAGTTCAAACCCCCGATCCTTTCCTTTGCCCTTTTACTGGAACTATGGACTGCCTCCCCCTCTTTTACATTTTCTAGAGAAAACAAAACATTAACCACTACATTAGCATAGCAGTTGACACCAGAACTGTTTTCAAATTGAAAACCAACAACATCTTCAACAGAATCCTTTTTGTTTCTGCTGTGACCCTGCTACAGCACAGGCATTGTCCCCAGCAGTAATTCTGCAATGCCGATAAGTATAGCTGTGGTGCCTACTGGACTCACTCACCCCCGCGGCGCCCCACGCCGTTATTTGCTGGGCGGCAACTTACTAGACATCACCTTCGTGACATCCAGATTTCAGCGCTTTCTGCTGCCTTGGAACTATTCGCACAACAGACCGCTACTGACAATCCACCCCCCGGGACGCCCCACGCCGGATACCCAAATCAGTGCGGCACCCAGGCAACATCTTCTGAATTTTCATAATTTGAAAGAACTAGTAACATGTCCTCATCAGGAATTTCCTCATGAAAAGTCTGCAATGATGATTCTTGTAACTCTATGGTCTCCAAACATTCGATAAATTCGCCATCAAGAGATTGATCAAAAAAATCATTCAAGTCATCTCCTCCTTGTGAGAATATTTCATTATTGGTGCTGTCAATTTCAATAAATGTATTGGATAATTCAAAAGAAATTGCCACGGTCTCTTCGTTGTTTAAATGTTTTTACTGTTTTTGTTTTGTTGTATATATTTATAAGTTATTAAAGTTTTATAATCCTACTACTTTGTTGGAGTGCTATATATTTTTAATATGACACATAATTGTAAAAACTTTGATGTACAAAGAGTCATCCCTGGAATCTTCCGCTTCAGGCTCGGTCCCCTCCCCAATCACAATACAGGATGGTTTTCAGATAGTAGGAACACGTGTGGTGTGACGGATCTCATCGGGTGTGGGCCTTGATCTACTATAACTCCTTTGAAGAGGGGTGATTCTTTACAGCTGGGGCCATAAACTACATCTGCAGGGCTAGCTGATAGCCTGGACAATCGGACACAGAGGAAGAGGAGTGTCAGAGGGTGCGGTAGTGAATAGGGCGAAAGGGAGGTGTCGGGCGGGCACAGAGTGTGATTCTCAAGGAAGAGCAGCGCAGATGGGGGGAGGTTTATTGCCCATGCATAACACAGAGAGCGGGGGTGACCAGTGCCTGGGGAAGATGCTTGCGAAGGTGGGGAGCCATGCTAAGGATGGACAGCGTGCAGAGAGTGGGTCTGGTCAAGGCATCTAAAATGGCTGCCATGCACAACAAAAGTGTGGCATTTCAAAAAAGGCAAGATGGCGCAGACAATGTTTTTCAACACTTCCTCATTTCCTTCGAATCGAACGTTAACAGACGTTGGTGCATATTACCAAAGTTAAGCGATATTTAACGCTAACGATGCTTAGCAACGAATTTTTTACCGCTAAGCATCGTCAGAAATTATCGAAGATAAACCTTGCTATTATCAAGGTTTATCGCAAATGCGATAAAAAACGGCCGCAATTCATGAATATCGCTAAAAAGTCAGTGATATTCATGCATTACCGAGCTAATGCTCTTAGCCATGTTATCCACCTCCCATTGGATAACATGGCTAAGAACTGCTCAGGGCAGGTGTTAGTTTTTGGAGATATTCGCGCTTAGCGCGAATATCTCCAAAAGTTGGTAATAGGAGATAGATATCTTGCATGTTGTAATGCAAGTTATTGTGGTATATGGAACTCATACCATAATCTCTCAGGAAAGCAGAAACTGATCCTTTTGGGACCGCCTGAGAAGGCCTAGGAGGTGAGGGGTACTCTACTTTGCCCCCTTTTCACGTTCCGAACTATTTTTTTTTACTCTCTTCTGTAATTACACAAAATGGCAGCGATAAGATGCATCAGAGACAGACAGTGAGAGAAAGGAGGCCGGAGATGAAGAAGAGATGTCAAATACACATTGGAGATAATATAGTGGGAGAAGGAAAGTAAATATGAGTAAACTTACCATGTAACATAAAAATATTGCACTCTATACTATAAGTCTCATTTTATACTACAATCACTTCGCTACAACCTCATAAATTAAAAATAAAAATGAATAATGTCTCAAACAATTTTTGATTTCTAAATATAAATTTATTCTTCTGAATTTTCAAAATTTGAAAGAACTAGTAACATGTCCTCATCAGGAATTTCCTGTTCAATCATCTCATCTGGAATCTCCTCATGAAAAGTCTGCAATGATGATTCTTCTAACTCTATGGTCTCCAAACATTCGATAAATTCGCCATCAACAGATTGATCCAAAAAATCATTCAAGTCATCTCCTCCTTGTGACAATATTTCATTATTGGTGCTCTCAATTTCAATACATGTAGTGGATAATTCAAAAGAAATTGCCACGGTCTCTTCATTGTGAGCCATTTTATTTTGAAATTGCTTACTGTAAATTGCAGAAAAAAATAATCACTTTCATTTATCGTTTTTAGTAATACATAATATAAAACTAACTTTATCAAGTATTTAGTATAACAGAAGGACTGTAAATAAATAACAGAAAACATTTTTCAAATTATCTTCAAGTGTACAACATAGTTCCCCTTACAAATTAACAACTCACCTTTTTAAAAGTAGGAGAAGTGTTAGTACTGTGTAAATCAAACACCAGCAATTGACCACCAAAAATTCCTCACAAATGTACCTCAGACAGTAGTATCACAAAATGGCTGTGGTTTCCTCTCATTTTAGATATATACATAACCAATTAACTTTCATCACACACAAATACAAAACCAAAGTAACATTTTAATTGGTTCTAAATTTCAACACTTTCAAATGTGTTTTCCCCATGCAATTTTCCATAGGACATTTAGATACGTCTACAGCCTGAATGGCTGAACGGAATTACACCAAACTTGGCAAAATGGTACATCAAACCTAAGAGGTCAGGGAGGATCTACTATGCCCCCTTATGGTCATTTGCCCCTTCGCTTTGGCCTCCTCTTGTCTCTCGATCCTACCGAGAGACAAGATGGCGGCCGCTACGGACTGTTTGGAATGTTTACAGACGCCGGAGAACCAATCAGCTTCGCAAAGCTCCGTAACGCGAAAAGTACGCGAAGCGGAGTGCTGTTACAGATATATATCTTTTTTTGAACGTTAATTTCTCAAAATCCACTGGAGCACATATATTGAGACCTAGCAAAGGCACATCGGGCTACCAGTCCCTACAATTTTGCGAAGTTTCGTGCAAATCCATTCAGCCGTTTTATTATTATTATTTTTTTTTTTGCCCCGCGGGGCCCTTTTAAAACCTCCACATCAAACCTAGAGGGTCAGGGAGGATCTACTATGCCCCCTTATGGTCATTTGCCCCTTCGCTTTGGCCTCCTCTTGTCTCTCGATCCTACCGAGAGACAAGATGGCGGCCGCTACGGACTGTTTGGAATGTTTACAGACGCCGGAGAACCAATCAGCTTCGCTTCACAAAGCTCCGTAACGCGTAAAGTCCGCGAACCGGAGCGCTGCCTGGTCCGCTGTTACAGATATATATCTTTTTTTGAACGTTAATTTCTCAAAATCCACTGGAACACATATATTGAGACCTAGCAAAGGCACATCGGGCTACCAGTCCCTACAATTTTGCCAAGTTTCGTGCAAATCCATTCAGCCGTTCGGGCTAAAAGTGAGGCCAACCGCCCTATGGAAAACTCAATGTTAAAAACACGTTTTGGGACCCCCCTTTTTTCTCGGCCCCCCCTTGACGAACCCCCCCCAAATTTTCAGGGGCTGCTCAGAAACAAAATGTTCCATTTTCCTGAAAATTTCAGCCAATTCCGTCCACAAACGCCAAAGTTATTAGACATAGAATTTTCAAAAATCCCATAGAGAAAAAATCCTAACTATATATACCTACTGGCGACCGCCAGTAGGTAATTTTTGTATATAATTGTTGTGTGGGCTGTCTCTAAATTTGATTGTCTTTGACTTTGTCTTCCCAATGGGTTTAAGTGCATCACCTCTAAGTCGATTTGTTTTACTCTGTCGACTCCTTAGAGTTCTACATGTATACATGTATTTTTAATAATTGTGTTTTGTCTTTTATGTTTTTTATATGAGATGATTTATACTGCGCCTTATTTCACTGTTTCAGCCCTTCTGTGTTCCTTTGGTTGAAGGAATGCAACGCGTTGGTTGATGGTCATTTTTAGGTCTCCCCTGGCGTTAGCAGCGCGCATACACTACTCTCGCCATGCGAGGGCTTCTTGGAATCAATACAATTTCAGAAGCTAACTTTCTGCTCCGCCCGTGTTTTCCATTGGTGCGCGTCATTTTGCATCACCAATTATGCAAAACCGGGTGTTATGATTGTCCAGAAGGCTTTTTAGTCACTCCTGGTTACCAGCCTGTCCACTTTTGGCCCTGCCCACCGGGTTTGGATCTTTTACTTGCGGTGGGAGACAGTGTCTCTTAAATAGCTGCTAAGCACTTTTTTGGTATTACTGCCTTTATCTTCAACAAGGGCTGATGTGCCTTTCATTTCTCTGGCGTGGCTTGTTTTTCTTAGGCATTCAGCTCCAAGCGCAAGCGAAATGCTTTCCCTTTCGCGCTTACTGAAGCTTCCTCAGTCGTCCACTGCTGAAACACTCCTCCATACATCGTGCTTCATCTTTATCACGGCTCGTGTTTTGTTTGCTTCATTTCATCGGTAGGCACTATGTTTTAAAAAAAAATCTTTTTCAATGCAGCGTGTTTTGTGTGCTTTGGAGTCATGGCTGACCCGTGTTTGCTGAATGCATAATTCCAGAAGAATTCCGATGTAAAAATCTTGAACATCTTCCCGTCGTGTGATACGGTGTAAATTTCAATGCACCCCTGATGTTCAGACGTCATTATTTTGTAATTTATATATGGTAATACCGTTTGCAGAAACATTTCACCTCATTAGTATCACTGTGCGCAAACACATGTGGCCACGTTTTTATCAACTTTGCATCCATTTAAGCTAAAGAACTTTTTTTTGTTAAAAACCTGCAGATGATGGATTATATGGCAAATCCATCATTATGCGTAGTAAACCCCAGCACAGAATCTCATAATTACAGTAGGCATGCAAATAACCCAATATAAAACAAATACCGGAAGCCAATGCAATGCTCCATGGTCTGCTGACATGACCTTTATCTCCCACAACTGCGTTTTGTGATCTTGGACGCAGACACACGTGGCATGTGAAGGGATGTTTTTTTACGGCCGAAAAGAATGAACTTCATTTTGGAGCCATTAAGAAGAAGTCAGTTTACAGTAGGTCAGGTGTTAATGCCATCAAAACAAATATTCTTAAGCTAAACATCACCAGAAAATGTTAACGCACCTTTACACATCACAGGAATATAACCCTGTGTTAATGTGGAATTCACAACACCCCAGTACCATGCGATAGTCCCCCGAAACCACGGCCAATGTAGCCGATACAACTACCTTGACCGAGATAAAAACACAAACCTCAATGCGAGAAAACATGCGATGGGCCAAAGCGCGTTGAGGAAATCAGCGATAAGCAGCGCCAGGCCTGCAATACACACATGGCAGTTGGGAAAAATCACTATAAAAGCAAAAAAAACACAGAAACACAAACTGACCAACACCCAAGCACCATGGAGGCAGCCGGAGCAGGTGCAGAGGACGAGCGCAACACCACAGGTACCCCGGACGACCAGCCTGGGACCTCGGGGACAGGGAAGGGCAAGGACAAGAAGAAGAGGAAGACAAAGTTCAGTTTGCAGGAAAACAGGATTCTGATCACGGAGGTGATGGAACACTATCAACAACTGTTTGTCACCTCCAACGTGTCATTGGGCACCAAAAATGGGATATGGCGGGACATCGTGGACAAGGTGAATGCCAGCGGGGAGCACAAGAGGTCAATGGACGAGGCCAAGAGGCAATGGATTGACATCAATCGGAAGACCAAGGAGAAACTAGCAGCCAACCAGAAGGCAGCAATGCAGATGAGGTGGGAGCCCAGCGCCACAGCTCATGCTGGATGACATGGAGGAGCTGGTGTCGACTGTCATGAGAGTGAAGACTGTGGCCAGAGTCAGGGGAATGGACACTGCTAGACAGGACATGCCACAACCGTAACAGGGTGAGTGACCACCAGGTACTGGGAGACAGGTGGAGAGGCCCACAATGGCACATATGCACAATCGAGCAGAGCACAGTGCACACCTACAATGATTCTGGGTCATGGCCCTGATCTGCACACTGTCACAATGTACATTGCCATGCTGTCTGTATGTCAACATATTCCATGCGGTTTGTATATAACAATCCTAGGCAATAACAACAACAACATAGGAATCAAGGTTGCAAAGAAGGTGGACATACAAAAATACACTATTAAAAACCTATTTAGTATTTTAATGCACATTCATATTACAATCATAAATCATATATAACATAATACATACTAATAATCATTGTTGTATAAAACAACAAATGAGCAGAAAATCAATTTAAAAACATTTAGTTAATATTCAAAAAGTGGCAATTAATAAGTCATATTCCATGCGGCCACATACATATGGACACATCGCAATACACCATCTCCCCTACACATTGCAGGGGCACCATCAACACCCCCTGCACAGCAGTACCAGCCACTCTTCACTATTGACGAGGAGGACAACCCCAGCATCGACACCCAAGCACTCCAAAACATCATGGACATGATCCGCAATTCACCTCCAGGATCAGGGCAGCCCAGCTGCATTGAGGAGACCCCACCCACTACCCAAACCACCCAGCAGGAGGCACCCACACCCCCGGCAGTCTCCCAAGACCCCCATGAACAAACCATGGCCTTCCAACGCCGAGCGCTAGTGGGCCAGAGGGAGACGGCGATCAGGTGCAGGTGGGTTCGGCCTCATGGCTACCAAACTGGATGCCATCCATGGGTGCCTAGGTCCCATGAGCTCCAGTCCCTAATGGACATTAACGGCCACCTCCATGGTCTCCAACGAGCCATGACTGACATCGCTGTAGTCATGACGTGGAGAGAAGAACATCTGTCAGCTCAGGCTGGCTACAGCGATTCCAGCCGTGAGCTGGCACACATGTGGAGGCTCATGGAGGACATGGTGCGTATGGAGGCGGAAAGTATGGCATCCACCGCTGCACATCAAGGAGATGTAGCTGGGATCTACCATGCCTAGCAGATCATCATCATGGGATTGCTGCCACAAGGTGTGGTGCTGATAAATGCTGCTGCCCCCACACCGTCTACATCTCCGCCCCCTGGTGTGTCAGTGCCACACAGTGCAGCAGGCAAATCCACTCCGGCACCTTATGTGTCACTGCCACACAGTGCGGCCAACAATCCGCCTCCGGCCCCTGATGTGTCAGTGGCACACAGTGCTGCAGCCGGCACTGCAACACCCACAGGTGGGGCAGAGCACATATCAGAGTACGAGGACATGGCTGGGTTTGTTGTCAGAAGGAAGCACTAGTATTCATTCCTGCCACCTGGCCTGTTTCTACTTGGTGCCGCACATGAACCCATGACCTTCCACTGGCCCCCGATTCACTCCGCTGCACTCACCTTTGACCACGACATGGACTGCCATATTCTGTTTGATGAACAATGACATGGCAAGCAGACTACAGACCTTACCCTTCCTTTTCCGCAGTGCTAGGCATCCCCGGATGGACTTTGACTGGCCCTCCATGGACCCATATTGTGTAGTGTGCTTGTCATGGCCCTGCACCTCTCCAGCTGCAGAACTCCACTGGATGTGCAATGAACATCCAGTAATGCACTGCTGTGTCATGTGTTTGATCATCCATGTATGTATGTGTGGATGAATGTAGGGACAGTGATTCCACTCACGTCAATGATGCCCATCTAGTGGCATGCCAGTCACAGTGTGCTACGTTGCCTATTTTTAACCGTGTGCCGTGGACACTGCAACAGGATACATGCATTAGTCACTTCCTGGTCCGGACATGGACTCAACCACGGCCAGACCCCGGAGTCATAGTTGCAAGCCCTGCGCTTGCATGGTGTACGCCAGGCCAGACCTCTCCGCTTATGCTCTGAGGGGGGGCCCACTTGGGTTGCACAGGGTTAGTGGCACCCGAGGACTCATAGCCGTCACAGGCCTACCACCACGTGGCGCTGACTTGGGTTGCACAATGTTAGTGGCACCCGAGGTCTTGCGGCCGTCACGGGCATGCTACCACGTGGTGCTGA
The DNA here is from genome assembly GCF_964261635.1 of Lissotriton helveticus. Classification (NCBI taxonomy): domain Eukaryota; kingdom Metazoa; phylum Chordata; class Amphibia; order Caudata; family Salamandridae; genus Lissotriton; species Lissotriton helveticus. The sequence continues at coordinate 463,182,237 of NC_136062.1, forward strand.
CTTAGGTTGCACAGGGTTGGTGGCACCCGAAGCCTTGTAACTGTCATTGGCCTACCACCACGTGGCGCTGACTTGGGTTGCACAGGGTTAGTGGCACCGGACTAGCTGAGCAGGTGTGCAGCCTTCGATGATGACGTGTGCACTGATGTGGTCTCCGCCATTGATGACTCAGGACCCAGCGTCATCTGTGGGACCTGCTGGGCCGCGGGGCGGGCCCGCATGATATGGACTAAGCCATGGTGGCAGGACCTGGGCCTGGTTTTTGCAAGGGCACGTGGTGTGCCTACTGGTGGTCACACCGGCAGAAGCAGGTGAGCAGTGGCGCCTGTGTGCGCAGGGCCGGCGTTGTCTGTCTCTCTCTCCCTTTCTTTCCTCCCACACTCTCACTCTCTCTCTTTCTCTCTCCCTCCCTTCCTTTCCTTACCTCTCTCTCACTCTTTCTCCCTCACATCTCTCTCTCTCTTTTCCTTTCCTTCTCTCTGTTTCTCTCTCTGGCTCACTATCCTTCTCTGTTTCTTGGTGTCTCGCTCCTTTGATGTGCGCATGGCACACGTCCTGATTTTGTACTTTGTTTTCCAGGCTGTGACTTTGAGGTTGTCCCTGATGAACACACCCAGGAGTGTTACGCATTGTCGTTTTGTGTTGTGTCTCAATAAAAATTGTGGTTGTTACTTTAGTGCTGTGTGACTGTTTCTCATTCTTCTGGTCACACATGTGTATTTATTTTGGCAATGTGTGTCATCATGTGCTTTTTGTGGCTCTTGTGTTGTGCACGGTATGTGAATGTCTGGGGGGGGGAAGTCCGGGAGGGTCTGGGGATGGTGGCGGGAGATGTTGTGGCCCTCCTGGGTATTGGCGCTGCATGGTCGTAGTCTCCATGACATCTGTGGGTCTTCAGGTGTGGCTCTTGGCTGGGCCCCCTTTCATGCTGTGGGTAGTCATCCTGCTTAGCACCAGCAAGAGGCAGGTGTTAATTCCCTGCTGCCACCACAGTTATTTGCCTGTTTTTGGTTTGCATCGCAGATCTGGCATTTCGTTGTGAAAGTGGTGTTGTAGGTTTTTTGTGTGCTTTTGCACGGGAATGCTTACTCTGCATCTCATTTGGGTTAGTTGGTGGTGTCCACCGTGGAGGTCAATTTTGGGGCAGTTATCGCGGGAATACTGGTGATGTCCGCAGTTTGCACAAGCTTGTGAAAGAGGTGTTAAATCTATCTCTGCTTTTGATTCGGTAAGGTGGGGATAAATCGTAGTTACGTCCTTGTGAATATCCCCCAAAGTCTCTAGCTTGAAAGAGGCAGGATAAAAGCTCGCTGTGCACCTGGAAATTGTCTACATGAGCATAATGTTAAAAAAAACACCCCAAACATTTAACAGTGGCTGGTCTTCAGCACTCCAATGCTTCCTAAAAGGTTGATCGTTGAATAAATAAAACCGTAGAATCTTGGATGTGAAATTGACTAATGAAAGCAGGTGGGATAGAATTTCCTAGTATGATTGTATCCGTCATGCTGTGGTTGGAAGGCTCCTAACACCATGGGTAGGCATTTAACTAAAGCAGGGCTTTTAAGTGGGCTGGATCCTGCCGGGGCTCAGCACCGGCAGTTATAACAAGCATTGAAAATGCAATAGGTATCGCCTTTGATTAAGTAAAAGCCAGTTGCTTTGCTAATGGTATTGTATAAGAAAGTAAACGGCTATAACTTAATGAAAGGCGAGACCTATTGCATTTTTAATGCTTGTTACTTTTGTCACCAATAAAACTTACTAAATTGACTAAAGTATATGATTTTGACTTCATTTCTGGTGCACCTTCCATTTTTACAATGACTCTGCTCCCTCTGGATCCCAGCAGCAAGAGCCAGAAGCAGATGCACAGAACTCTAAATTATACAAGCAGGGATTGATGAGCTGAACCCTAGGTCAACCATTGTGAAAGTGTTGTGTTTGATGAACTTGTTGCAGTAGAGTTGTTGGGCTTAAGAGACACTTGTCTTCGAGCCCACCAGAGGTGACTGCAAGTACCTCTTTCATGTGACAAAATGCATAGATCTCATTGTTTATTAACTCCTGTTGTCTCTTCAAAGTGTCACAATTTGACTCTGTTCTCATATATTTTGGGCAGGGACAGACCACACTGAGACTTGGTTGATGATGATGTTTATGTATTCTTTGGCTCCGGATTTTCTGTTATTGTAGGTCAGTAATGGGTGGAGTGACAAGTAGTTGGATGAGTGTTGTCTTTCCCTAGTTTATGGTTTATAGAGTGGATGGATTCTTGTTGGCAAATCTCCCACCTCTTCATACATTGTCGCATGTTTTGCTGTTGGATTCCTGAAGATTGTGACGGTAACAGAAAGACACAATAGTGTTCGCAGGGCAGCACTAAGGCTAGGCTGTCTTTCAGTTGCTAATATGCCCTTTCAGTGCATGTGAGGCTTCGACCACCATAGAATACAACATGCCTATGCTTTAATCCTTTCTTGGGTTGGGCCAATATGGCACACAGTCCTACTGAGCTGTCATCGCGTGTGAGTTTGGTGCATAGTGTGGAGTCAAACTAAGGCATGTTTATTTATTTATTCCACAAATCCTGGTAAACCTCTTAAGTCCTTACGTTCCTTTGCGACCCTTGAGATCCCTGGGCATGCACTTGTCGATGGTCCCTCGTTTCAGACTAATCAGAATGGGTGGCCGCTCCTTCCGAGTGGTGGCCGCAAAGTTATGGAACTCCCTTCCTGTTGAGACGCGGGCAATAGATAACTTATTGCAGTTTAGGCGGGCAATAAAAACTTTCCTGTTTGCCTAATTTCTGACTGAGCCTGCTCCTTTTTAATGTTGTGTTGTGTTTGCCTTCTCAGTGCGCCAGGACGCCCCTTTGCTGGGGCAGCTGTGCGCGGTACAAAAAACAAATAACATAACATAACATAACATTTATTTCGATTTATATAGCGCATTATCACCCCGGGGTCTCTAAGCGCTTAGTCGGGTACACACCAGAATTCTACAGCCGATCATCAAATTACAACACACCCCATGCTTGCTGGAAAAGCACTGTTTTTAATTTTTTGCAAAAAGGCAGCAAGTTGGATTCTTTGTGCAGTTCGATTGGTAAACTATTCCAGACAGCTGGAAAGATATTGGAGAATGCACGACCACCCAAGGTGGACAATCTGAAACGCGGTTGAGTTAGGAGGGTGGCTTCTGAGGAGCGCAACACCCTACCAGGCCTGTATGGGGCCAAGCGAGCTTTCAAGTAGCTTGGCGCCTTTCCATACAGGACTTTATACGTAATGCAAAGCCCTTTGAACAATACCTTCTGTTTAACAGGCAGCCAATGGAGTTCACGCAGAAATGGGGAGGCATACGTTCTCCTCGGTTTTTTAAAGATCAATCTTGCAGCGTCATTCATGACGATTTGCAATCTATTCAGATGTTTTTGAGGGAGCCCTGCATAAAGCGAGTTGCCATAGTCCATCCTGGCTAGGATCATGGCAGATACCGCGCGCCTCAAGGTGGCAAAGGACAAAAGCGAGGAGATTTTCCTTAGTTGTCGAAGAAGGCCCACACAAGTGCCCACCACCCCCGAGACTTGCTTCTGCATCGTCAAGTTACCATCCACATATATGTCCAGGCTTTTTACTGCTGCTGCAGGTTCTGGGGGCGCCCCTAGTTCTGTTGGCCAGAACAGATCATTCCAGGGATTGCCCATGATGGTGATGTGCAACACCTCGGTCTTGTCTGGGTTGATTTTCAGGGAATTCACAGACATCCAATTAGCTGTATATCTTAGGATATTCTGCATTCGGCGTAGTTGTAAATTTGGCAGTCCACCTGGTTGAGGGCCGAAATCAGGGGTTGTAAATAAATATTAAATAAAAGAGGGGAGAGGGCAGAGCCCTGCGGCACACCACAGGTAATTGGCACTGTGGTTGAGACTAAGTCTGCCAGCTGGACTCTCTGAGTTCTCCCTTGGAGAAAGGAGGAGAGCCAGACATGTGCATGTGTTAGTGGCGCTACTGGCTCACATCTAGATGGCTTGGAAGATTTGTTCCCATTCCTGTGTATACTTGAACCTTCAGCCTTGTTGTGTGAATTCTCTTTAACAGACTGCTAATGGTGACTTAGTTCTTGATGCATCTAGAGCTTCCTAGCGATGTGCGGAATCTGTGTACTCTGGTGCAGAGCTGCCTCCTATAGGTGTTTGTACTGGAAGTATGCCCTTCCAGCACACAACTATATGCCTAGACAAATTCTGTAAGATTCCATACACTGAATGTGTACTGTGGAGTGCAGTGTGTGGAATGTTTGGTGAGATAAAAATACTCCTTCGTTGCACCTGCTTCAAGGAGGCAATGGTTTTCGTCGCAAAGCCTGGTCTGGCTGTCCTTGTAGAATGGACTTTGTGTGAGAAACTATGGACGTTTATGCAGATGCACTCAAGTGACACCCAAGTAACGCTCCTTGAAGCAAAGTGGCACAAAGCAGTGAGATACTCTATGTGTGCTTAGAAATGGGCACGTTTCAGAACTAAAGACCTTTTGCACTTAAAGGTTAGTGCCCTTGAAGTCTTTGCAGAACTTTTTGTCAGTGCAAAGGTTTTGTAAATCTGGACAGTGGAGAGTAGAAACAACCAAGTTAGGTAAATGTTTGTTGCTGAGACCTCCTCGGAATTTGGAATAATTAAAGTCATAGAGATTGGCCCACCTTAAATATTGCAGTGAATGTTTATTGTTGTGGATTGTTGTAGATTTAATAGAAAGCTTTCTCGGGAAGTGACACCCCCCCTCCACGGCAATCATGGGCATTGGGAGGAAGGGGTGGGGGGAGGGAGCAGACCACAAACCAAGAGATGTGTGAAAAGGCTGCTTTATTGAAACAGGTGCACATCACATAATAAAATCCTTTGCAACGCCTTACAAAACTAAACCTCACTAACCAACCAAATACTTGACCCCAAGCCCCACCCCGCCCCTAAAATCTTCTTGAACCCGCCCCCACCCGGACATTACAACATTACAACATTACATATCAATACAATAAAATATAACCCCCAAATTCCAACCTTCCATTAAACAAGTTCCTCTCCCCTTTCTTTATCACTGTCAAAACCCCAAACCCTGCATAACTTAGATATAAAATAACATGCCTACCCCATCCCTGTCGCTAACTCAACTCCAACCATCACCAACAATTTCTTTTAACCCTGTCAAAAATTCAATCAACCCCGCACAGCACCTGTTCCAAGCGACAACATAAGCCATTTTCCTGCGCACCTGTCCCACCAAAAACCACCCATGACTGAAATTATCCTGCCAAAGAAAAACCCACCAGAAACAACAAGCATTGGCCATGCCAATTGATTTCGCCATATTAGTGTATTATGAAAATATGTCCTCGGTGCAGTGCAGAGTTGGAAAAGCATTCCAATCACACATGCGTGGCTCAGACAGTGCGGGAGGGGAACCCTTGCCCACTTGTAGTTGTCAATCAAACACAATAGGATTTTGTACAACAGGTGTTCTGAACTCACAATTTTTAAAGTGCTTTCATAATGGTTAAATAAATTGTTTGCCTAAAATCACACAATTTAAGCAGGTAAGATGCAATTTATACTGGTTTTCTGGTTTCACTTTCATTGCTCCTGCAGACCATGCCTTCTCTGTGCATCTCGCTGGACCACTAACCCCCGGGATTATGCATCTTTCTGATCAAGGCCCCGACTAACAGTTATGCTGTTTTCAACCCAAGAGTGTCATATACAGCCAGAGAAGTGAGGTCAACAGAGTTGAGCAGTAAGGTAAATGAGTAAGCGAGTTCACATCACTTTTCAGGGGAAACATCCTTTACAACGCAACTTTTACCACGCAGTGCTGTTACAACGCAGATTTTACAATGAAAACCATTACAACGCATTGCGCTGGGGGGCGCTCTAGGATAGGGAATAGATTTAATTTACTATCCAACACCTTACCTAGTGTCCACGGGGACTGGAGTTGGAATAGTAAATTAAACTATTCACTATCCAGCACCCCAAAGCGCGTTGCGTTGTAATGGTATGCGTTGCAAAAACCACGTTGTAAAGGCATGCGATGTAAAAGTATGCATTGTAACGTCATACATCCCTTCTCAGGCATGGTGGCCATGGTGCACCACACGACATAGGAGACTGATAGAGGAAGCACGCCATTCGCCATTCGCTTATGGACTGCATCATCTGCAGCAATGATCAATGTTTTTTCCAGAACATCAGCAGCAGTACCATTATAAACCCTTAAATGAGGTTGTCGTGGAGGTGATCCGGCCCCCAAGATACCTACATACAACATCCAGGGCTCTAAGTGGGCCGGGTCCTACCGTTACTCAGCACCAGCAGTTCCTAAAAGCAGGTGCTGAGACCAGTCACAATCAGGCTCTCCATTTTTGCCCTCACCCTCGATGAGAAAAAAAATCTTAACTCAGCAGTGGTTCCACCCTTCACTGCCTTTGAGGTAACTTCAAAAATACTCTATAGTTCTTTCAGTCTCATCGTTTCAGAACTGAAGCATTTTTAATCTTATATACAACAAAGCCGTAGTTGGTGCATTTTTTAATCTTATGCAACAAACAACAATTGACAAAGCCAATAGCCTTCACTTGCTGTAAGTGTAATGTTACTTGTATTTTATATCTTGATACAATGACTGAGACAGCAAAATACCAGTCCAGCAGCACACTATGCTAAGCACAGATTTTTAGCTTAGGGTGTTATATGCCACCTCCTTAATTACATAGGCCACGCCCCTTTGAGACACACCCAGGTTTTTCATCCCACTTAAAGCTCGGACCACATCTATTGGGTTTTATTGGCCTTTCATTTTTTAGGACTTTTGGAAGGGATCACTGCAATAATTAAATGATTTGAAAGAGTGATACTCAATTTAAACAGGAAAAATGATGGCATCTTCTTAGCAACTTATGAATAAAGACAAAAAAATGCACAGTGGGAGCAACAGTATTTTGATGTAAACATTAATATAGTTTTTTGTTATCTGTTCCTGAGTGCCTCGAACCATGGCTGCAGCAGAGTCGGGTTACTTCTGCGTTCTGATTTTGTATAATATTTGCTACCCCGGAACTAATTGCAGCAGCGTCCGTCTCAAATTTGCAATGCAACGGTCTCGGCTTTGGGACCTTATAAGTATTTAGCTATGTACGATATTTTCTACGGAACAACAAGCACTCACTTTTTAGTTAAGGCCCATTGCTATCAAACATCCCGTTTTGTGAATCACTAACTCCGGCCGTCAGGCTAACCTATTGCCCATTTTTGCTACAATTGTCAATCTCCCACAAAACATTAGGCCAACCGTCTCTCCTGCTGAAGTCGCTTCCCTACCACCATCACCACTTACTTTTAGATGAATATATGATGATACAACGAATTCCGTTGCAACGCATGCCTTTACCACGCATGCGTTACAACGGAATTCGTTTAGCACGCATAAACCTTTCACCGACTATTTGCGTGGTGACGTCATACGTCGTGAAGAGAAAACTGCATATTTTTACCGATTTCTCTTAATCGACTCTGATGCCGACGTGACTTATGGTGAGTTGTTTTATTTGGGGGGGAGACCCCCCCAAGACCCCCCCCTTTTTTTTTTTCTTTTACCACATATGCCTTTACTACAAACATCGTAGTAAAGGCATGCGTGGTAAAGGCATTAGTTGTAACCACGCATGCGTTGTACAGCATGCGTGGTTAAAGATTTCGTGGAAACGGCTTCGTTGTAAAAGCCGTTTCCCCTTTTAGATAAGGTTTGCCTACCCGAAATGGATATGCCTCGCTCTGGCACCTTTGGGTAATGTTCCCACTATGTAAAAATGCAGAAAGTAGGAAGAAAGGAAAGAAAGGGAAAGAAAGAGAAAGAAAGAGAGAAAGAGAGAAAGAAAGAGAGAAAGAAAGAAAGAAAACAGATGTCTTACATGTGTTCCCACTTGCCTGTCAGCGAGGCCCCCAGTGTGCTGCAAGCTAATGCCCCCTGCTGAGCCGCAGGGAAGTGGCAGCCTGTATTGTGAAACCGAACACTAGCCATTGTCCTCCCATGACATAGCGCTATAAATACAGCTGCAGCAATATCCCTTCTATACTGGCGGTAGGATGGGTAAGTGGCCCGTGTGTAGCGGCGCAGGGGTGGCCTTTCCTGGCACTGCTTTGTACCGGCTTTGCTCCGCGTGTCCACTTGTAATACAACTGGACTTGCTGAATGGAATGCCGCTCGGGAGTGCACTTCTGTTTATGCCACCTCCCTGGTTACTTGCGCGTGAACGACAGACCTTCTCCGTGACGCAGGCCATTGTGCCCAGCGATTGCTCCACGACCAGGTCATAGTGTAGTTTTCGTACACGCAAAGGCACCCCCGGTTTTCTGTTTGCGTCTGACAGAATGTATAATCTGATTAGACATAATGAATCAGTCCAATTGAAGCAAACAAGAACATACCCTCTTATCTGGTGTTGGGGAAAAACAAGCATTGGTAAAGTTAGTCAATACGCCTTTAATATGCCATCCCACGTAAACACATTCACTAACGCCCTCCTCAATACCATTTGCAGCTGATAGTCAGTCACCCTCTTCCCGTCAGCATGCTGGAAAACCGCCTCCGATCCCACTCCCTGAGACATAGCAAGCCAACGGGTGAGCCCATCTGAGTGGGCATGTCGCAGCTGGCAGCGCCGCCTCCAAATGCACTCCTTTTCCTGATCCTCTCTGGTCCGTTTTTTAACTCACCAACCAAATGAGTATCCCCTCCTCTCCTATGGCCACATCTGCCCACTGCACCCCAGTCTTTCGCTTATTGCCCAGGAGCTCGGACTCCAAAAACGCCCCAAAGAACATCCACACCATAAGGGTAGAGAATAAACAGGCCTCAAAGTCAGCCCTGCATACCTCCGGCAATGCTGCCAGAATCCAAGATAGTTTCTGTCAGGTGAGAGGGGTAAGCGCCGCACTCTACGCCCTCTCCCTAGCCCACTCTTCCAACATCCTCCTTCCCACTTCACCCGCCGATGGAGTGTACCTCCATAGGAGTTTCCCCATGAAAGCGATACCCGCCAACTTCCCAGCGATGGTAACCTTCATCAGGCCCCCGTCAATGAGTACTAAAATTAACTGGATCACATTCTCTGACCAGCGCCAAACCTCTGTCCGGTTACGTAATCCAGATGCGAGGAAATCCCTCCATGCCAGCTTGTATGCTGCCCATGTCGAAGCCAAGAGGGAGCCTACCACCAGGTGTAGCACCCTAAGTTGCCTACATACCAAAGATGCTCCGGCATTGGGGTCTGTGTCCTGTCGCCTCCTTGGCAAGCCCACAGAATATCCCCCACTGCGAATGAGACAAAGCATCAGCTATGTCATTGTCCACACCTGGTATATGCAACGCCCTGAAAGCAATGTAATGTCACAAGCAGCCAAGCACAAAAACCCGCAGCAATTTCAGAACTTGTACATCTCTTACCGACTGTCTGTTAATGACCTCCACCACTGCCAAGTTATCCACCCGGAACAAGACCTTCTTATGCGCCAATTCCTCTCCCCACAGGGACAATGCCACCAGTAACAGGAAAAGCTCCAGGAAAGAAATGCTCCTCCCACCATCCTTCCATTGCTGTGGCTACTGTTCAGCGCACCACCTGCCCTGTCAGTAAACACAAAATCCTTCACTGCCTGCTGCATGTGAAAAGATTTGGACATCCCACTGGACGTCCTCCTCCCTGGCCAACGGCACACCATTGAAAGACTGCAGAAAAACTGATCACATACGCAAGTCCTCCTTCACCCTTGCTGATAGGCGAATATGGTGGTGAAGTAAGTGCTGATCTGCCAACGCCCTACCCAACTGCCTGCAAAATGTCCTCCCTGCTCTGACCACACTGCATGCAAAGTTAAGATGCCCGAGGAGCACCTGTACATCCTTCACAGTCACCTTCCGTTTGGACAGCATACCTTCCGACAATTGCAACATTTTAACTTTCCGGCTGGCAAGCGAGTCCGCATCGCCACAGAGTCAATCTCTATTCCCAAGAAGGACATGGCCGTGCAAGGACCCATTGTCTTCTAGGGTGCCAACGGCACTCCCATGTTGCTCATGAGCTCATGGAAAGTGTCCAGGGCTGCCTGGCACTCCTTGGAGCCCGGTAAACCGACAAAGAAGAAGTCATCAAGGTAGTGCGTCACCAATGTATGCCCCATGTGGTGCATGAAGTACCACTGCAAAAAGGTGCTAAAGCATTCGAATAAAGCACATGACATGGAACAACCCATTGTGGTTGGGCTCCTTTGGGCTACATTTGGGCTATTTATTTAAAAACCCAACCACAAAATGCCAGAACTGAGCCTGCCAGACCCCCTGCCCACCGCCGCTCCCAAACCGCCAGGGGGGGGAACACATGGCTGTTTAGGGGTGGGGCTTCAGACCCAATATCCGCCATGTTTTCTTTCACAGCAGGAAAGAAACAATGCCCCATACACTGGAAGAATAACCCTCATGTGGCAGGTAATATGGTGGTAATTTAAAAAAAATATATATTTTAAAACAATGTAGTCAGACAGAGTTGGTAGCCGGCTAGTGTGGCATTGTGTAAATTCAGAAAAAGTGCGACTACATATGAGCAGAATCACTTTCAGCATGATATCTCATCTTATGCAGGGAACTTTCTGGCCTGTTATTTGCCTTGAGAGCCGCTGGCTTAATATACTGTATGATTGAGCTTAAAATAAAACCTAGTGAATTATGTAGAAGCATAATATAATAAATCTCTCTTGTTTCCTCCACAGTTGGTCATCAGTGAGCAAATAACTGGTAAGCAAACAAGAAGACCTTTACAAAAGAAATGTACATTGACTGTCGGAGAAAGGTGGATTGTCTTTGCTGACAAAAGAAAGTTTGTTTTGCATTTAAAACCTAAATAGTGCTCTATTTGCTCAAGTTTTAGACAACATATTCTAATGGTTGATGAGCCTGCAGATTCCTTATGTGAACCCTCTCCGAGTGACAGACTGGATCCGGAAATTTGTGTCTGCAAATTCATTCATCATCACTAGGTGGTGCTATACAATGTTATGGAGTGGAACCACGTTGTCTCTTTCACTTGACGTCCTCTTTGACTGCTGATTCTTTTTTGTTTTTGATTCACTGTTTTTCACTGAAAATTTGGGAATTTTGGGAGCATTTCCTCCTAGGTGGTGTAATAATTTAAGCGCTGCAGATGTAAGTCACTGACCTACAGATAGAGTGCCTTTGGTATTTGGGTCAATCAGATGCCTACATGTCATGTGAGTTGACTACCCATATGCATTCAAAGGTTATAATGGAAAGTGAGGCGAAGTTCTGGAGGCATCCATCTGGAAATCTAAATTGAGGTCGCCGTGGAGATCTAGAGGTCAGGAACATTGCCACATTTATTCAAGCAGTCTGCCTTTAGCCATCATATGAAGCAAGAGAGATCCAAGAGCTCTACTTCATCTTCCCCTTGATTGATTGATTGAGGGTTTCTAAAGCGCTAGAATCGACTCCCGAAGGAGTATCTCTGCGCTGTAGACCGCTGGGGAACCCATCCTGGCTTTCCCTGTGAGATGGTCCCTACTGGGTATCTCCAAGGTGAAACCAGGCATCCCCGGCATATGTGGGGGGCCGTTGTGGAGATGAGGCAAGCTAATGCCCAGAGTTGCCGAGTGTGATCCCTGGTTAGAGTAGGCACCGAGGCGAAAATTATCAAATCCGCTGACCCTGGTCCTCGACCCTGCCGCGTTGGGAATAGAACCCTGGTCCCGGGCCGTCCTCTGATTTCGGGTCTGCCGCCTCTAACCAGTGAGCCACACCACTCCAGAGCCACTCTACAGAGTCTTCCTCAGGCCAGCTTTCCTCCTCAAATTTCAGGATCCAGTCTGCACCTGGAGGTTTGTGTGAGTGGTGCGAGTGCTTCTGTTGCATGCAGGATTGCTTTTGTGCAAGAAGGGACACCTTCCTGTGCAAGAACAATACTGAGAGGCTTTTTCCTCTTTCTATGTGTGCTGCAAAATGCAGAACACATAGCAAGAGGATAAAATGAGGACAAATTAAGATAGTTGTCCTCTTTACGTCTTACCTGGAGAGGCACAATATGTAGGCACATTCTCAGCTTTACAAGTACTTATAAATCTAGAAATGTGTCAGAAACCATGAGAGTTGCATGGTAACACCCTCTGCCACGCCCATGGAACGAACACCTCCCTTGTGCAGAGTGAGGCAAAACAGTGAATTGTGCTTCAGTGCCTTACTCCAGAGTTTTTGAGGACACCCAAAGTGACTTTGCTTACCTTCATGAATCTGATTTAGAGGCTTGCATCACGCATGTACTAATTTGCGTGGTACAAACATTATGCAAGCCTCTCATAAATTTGCCCCTGAGTCTATAGTAAACAATGACAGTGCCAAATTGTGTTCATATTGGCCCACAAACACAGTCCTTTGCTCCGCAGAGTTTTAACAGCAGTCAAGCGAGGAATACGGTTGACATGGAGGAGTTACCACTTGGCTCACTAGAAGATTGAGGCTGAATGGATGAAGATTCACTTTTCGGAATCTATCTGTGTTTCTGGAGCCTATGTGAACACGTTGCGGTCTCTTTGATCCCTCAACAGATGCAAAGGTCCCACATTTTCTGACATGTTCTCACATCCAGTATACAACACTTTTCATATTTCACTTTCTCTCTAGATTCTGCAGTGGTGGAGCAGATTCTACAAGCCCTCACGTCTATCCCAACAGGCAGCAAGGAGGCCCAGGACATCCTTATGACAATCTTCAAGGCACAGAATGGTGAGTGACTGAGGTCAGGCAAGGGCCTGAGACAAGCCTTCTGTACTATTGAAGGACATAGAAAGGAAAGTTTCAGAGAAATAGAATAAGAAAGGATGGAAGAGCAGGGGAGCAGGCGAGGAGAAGGGAGAGCAGGGGAAGGGAAGGTGAGGGGATTGGTAGGAGAGGAGAGGGCCCAAGAAGTGATGATCAGATGAGTGGAAGACGAGAAGTGCACTGTGGGCGAGAGGAAAAGACTACGGATGAACGGAGAAGAGAGGCTAGAGGAGAGGATGCAAGGGGAGAAGAGATGAGGAAAGCAGGGAAGACACGAGAGGGGAGAAAAGGGAAATGGGAGAGGAAAAGAGAAGAGACAAGGGGATACTGGATTAGAAAAGCAGAGAAGAGAGAAGCTGAGAGAACTGTGGAAAAGAGGTAAGAAGAGAAAAGTTAATAGGAAAGGAGAGAGGGGTGAGGCAAGCAGAAGAAAGAAGATAGGAATAAATGAGAGACGAGTGAAAAAGATGAGAGGAGAAGATCTGAGAGAGGAAAGCTGATGATTATGGGGGAGAGAAGATGAGGGCAGTGGAGAGAAAACAGGTTTCACAGACATTTTAGCCAGAAAAGCATTCTTGCGTGTAATGTTTTCATCAAAATATGTTTTTTCCAGACAATTGTGCCAACTCATGTTAATACTGTGAGTTTAGCATCCTTATCTGTTCTAAATATAGATAGAGTTGTATACATCTCTGACATCAGTTTAGGGGCTGGTTAATAACATGTCACCGCTTAGGATTGGTGTTGGTCAGGTGCCCATATATTACATGAGTAGGTTATAGTTTGGACCTAATTTCCATAGAAAGAGCGTTTTTTGTTTTACCAATAACAGTGAGGCCACTTGATGAGTCTTCACAAAATTTTCTAAACATATACTTTAGTGGGTCTGGTTGCAGTGTTGAAAGTTTTGAGGAGATCTGTCAAGTGGGGGCAGAGAAAAAAAGGGGGTTCCCAAAATGTGTTTTCCCCATGTTAATTCCCATAGGACATTTGAACACGACTACAGCCCGAACCGCTAGATGGAATTACTCCTAATTTGCCTGAAAGGAAAATTTGGTTACGCAGATCACGCTTTTTTGTGATTTGGTGTAAATCGGTTCAGTAGTTTTAGAGCTATTAAAGGGCAAAAATATAGATATCTAGGGTTGTGGATTCTTGCAGGCAATTTCGGGGCCATGCTGAAATCTGATTGGGCTAAAGAACGGTGATGGATTAAACCCAGATCTTTTGACTGGGTGTGAGTGTTTGATTGGTTCAGATGCTCTGTCCATCACCACCCCCTTTTGTACGGCTTTTGGCCGCCATAAGTGTGGCAGGGTATGCTCAGAGGTAAGTCCCTTGCTCACTTTGCCACTGGATTCAAGCAAGCCGTGCTGAAAACGGCTGTAGTGCCAGAAACCGGTCCCCGGAAGCTTGTTTCCGATCCAGGGAAGGCATGGCTTGGCAGTTTGGGCTGGACTGTTCCCATGAGGCACATGGTCAGACTGATTTGCATATAGCCATGTCTGAACTGGGGTGGCAGAGTGGGCTAAAGAACGGTGATGGATTAAACCCAGATCTTTTGACTGGGTGTGAGTGTTTGATTGGTTCAGATGCTCCGTCCATCACCACCCTCTTTTGTACCGCGAATCTGATTGGTTAAACCAGGAAGTGTTGGCAGCCATCTTGGGAACCGACTTAAAGCTGAGTCTCACCAAAAAAGATTTAGAAAAAAGAAAGGCTAAGTAAGGTCACACTGAACTCCTGGGCATGGTGCAGGGGTCTCCCAGAGACTCTGTCACGGCTAAAAAGCATTTTTTAGAAAAAAATCTAGGGAAAATCCGTGACCGGACAAATGAATTTTTCAGAGATTTGAAAACAAAAGTGGCCTCCTTTGCATTTAGCTTTTGGCCCCAGGGTAGACAGGGGCAATTGGGGGCTGGAAAAGGAGGGGGCTAATAGTAGCCCCGGTTCTTGGGCTAATAGTAGCCCCGGTGACCGCCACCTCCCCTCAGCCTTAATACGAGTGGGCTGCATGGATCCCCCTTACAGCCCTGGTACTTTAATTAAATGCAGTGCAGGGGCACATGGACCCCCCGCAGCCCCAGTGACTTCCATCTCACTGGGGAAAATATAACAAAATATTGATGGGCATCTGTCACAAACCCTGGCCTCAGGGACAATCACC
The DNA here is from genome assembly GCF_964261635.1 of Lissotriton helveticus. Classification (NCBI taxonomy): domain Eukaryota; kingdom Metazoa; phylum Chordata; class Amphibia; order Caudata; family Salamandridae; genus Lissotriton; species Lissotriton helveticus. Next base: position 463,197,282 of record NC_136062.1, read on the forward strand.
TCCCCTGGGCTAAAGTACACATTGGAGTGGGGCCATGCAGCCCCCCTCAAAGAGCCATACCTGGCCTTGGGGAAAGCCACCCACCAGGCTAGCTGCTGCAATGTCCTGGGATGCCCACCCTGGGACATTTCAGTTTGCTGTGACTTGGCGGCAGCTTCACACCAAGCCACAGCAAAAGCTTTGCTTTCACCAAGTGAGAGCTCACAAATGCTCTCACTTGCGGAAAGCGGAGGATTTGTCTGTTTCCCTGCCCTCTGAGCAGGGAAACAGACAAATTGCAATGAGATCCAGGGAGCTACATGTTTATTAGTTCCCTGGGTCTCAAAGCAATGCCGCTCACACAGGAGGCGTGGAGCCAGCACCAGACCTCGAGGGCATTGAGGCTCCCCTCGCGGTCCCTAACGGAGAGTCAAAGTCCTGGGATGGAGTCCCTGGGGCAGAAATCTGCATGGGGAGAGGGACCACGCGGCCCTCCTCCCGTATTTTTTATAAGATATAAATAAAGACCGGGCCCCTGGAGGATAGTGTCCTCGGGCCGAAATCAGCTGGGGAGGTGGGTCGCACATTCCCTCTTTCCCATTCAAAAGGACTGGCCCCAGGGCCCAAATTGGCCTGGAGAAGGGGGGCCATGTTGTCCCTATCCCCTAATAAATAATACCAAAAAAAAGATGACAAGTCACCAGAGGCCTAGCCCTCTTTTACCACCACTCTGAAAACCTGCCTCCTGTCGCAATAGTAGTTGGGCAATTAAGTCCCCTTGATTCCAGTAGTTCCCTGGGAGCCAACTAACTTGCCATTACCTCCAGTAAGTCCCACACAGTGGGATTGCTGAGAGTGTGTTGGGGGTCAAGCCCCCTTACTCTGCCACTCTACAATTGTGAGTCTTGGCACACTACTAGTTGTAGGATGAAATACACTTGGCTTTTAATTACCCTTTTGGGGCCAACTACTCCTCCTGTTACCTCCAGTAAGTCCCACACAGCAGATTTGCTGACAGGTATACGTAGGCCACGCCACCTTTTTTTACCACTCTGCAAACGTGACTCCTGGTGCGCTGCTGGTTGGGGGCTGAAGTCCTCTTGGATGCTGAAGGTTATTGGAGGCTCAGATGCCCTCCTCTGCTACTGCAACTACTAGTTAAAAAACCATAGACATTCAATTAAAAAAATAAAGATTACCTGGACCTTATAGTAAGGAAATAGAATTTGCAAATCTTAGAAATTCACTTAAAAAACCAAAGGTTACAGAAACGTTATAGCTAGGAAATAGAATTATTTTATTTTTTGAAATTCACTGAAAACACCAAAGGTTACAGGGACATTATAGTTAGGCTCAGACGTCACTCATACAAAACCAGTGAAATTCAGCAGTTATGGTTGCCTGAGCTAACTGCTGCGTAATCAAGAGAGAGAGATAGGACCAGAAAGCTAGTCCATGTCCCCGGGTTAATATGTGGTTTAATCAAAAAGAGACTAGCTCAAATTACTTAATTTACAAAAGTTATTAAGGGAGGGGGAAGACTCTGGTATGTTTTGTCACGGAGTGTGAACACCCGGCAGGTGTGTTCATAAAGCCCTCACCCACCAACCTAGTTGGTGGCATGCTTCATCATCGGGCCCACCCAGTAGCACCTAGCGTGCCCCGGGTGTGCTTCGACGCCTGACTACAGCAGAGCTGGTATACTGCTGAGTGTGCAGTGAAGATAGTTAAGGAAGTGATGTTAAAACGGCTAGGCGGTGGTCCCAGTACCCGAGGGTGAAATTAGACTTTAATACCTGGGCCTCCGTCAGCGGTTAAAAATAAGGCAAGGGGATGTAAGAGGCGAGTTACGACCTCTCACATCCAATGGGTCAACATGTTTCAGCCAGTGCCTTATGACTAAGCTGGCTTTCTTCAGGACCTAGATAAAAAGGTGAGTGTAAGTAAACTAGTGGGAGTGTAGTGGAGACTATGTGTCTACACGCCCTAAAGTGTATCTATGTGTGAGAGGGGGATTCCCTTCTCAAGACCACGCTAGTTTTTGCTCAGTCTGACCTCAAGGTTGGGAGGTGGCAAGGGCTTGACCAGCATTTCTGGGCAGAGCCTGCTCTGGACCTGTAGTGCCTCCTTCGCATACCGGTGAGGCATAAGGCACTGGCTGAAACATGTTGACCCATTGGATGTGAGAGGTCGTAACTCGCCTCTTACATCCCCTTGCCTTATTTTTAACCGCTGACGGAGGCCCAGGTATTAAAGTCTAATTTCACCCTCGGGTACTGGGACCACCGCCTAGCCGTTTTAACATCACTTCCTTAACTATCTTCACTGCACACTCAGCAATATACCAGCTCCACTGTAGTCAGGCGTCGAAGCACACCCGGGGCACGCTAGGTGCTACTGGGGGGGCCCGATGATGAAGCATGCCACCAACTAGGTTGGTGGGTGAGGGCTTTATGAACACACCTGCCGGGTGTTCACACTCCGTGACAAAACATACCAGAGTCTTCCCCCTCCCTTAATAACTTTTGTAAATTAAGTAATTTGAGCCTGCCTGAGCTAACTATCACACATGCCCCCTCATTGTACTGCTTATGACCTCACATATTACATCACTCATGGCATGGTCAGATACATCACTGATTAAATCATCCACAAAACCACTCAATCCCCATACAACCTCTTGCACGCCCACTCACACACCCATACAACCACTCACATACCCAGTCACAAACCCATACCGGTACTCACACACCCACTCACTCTTCCATAGAGCCACTCACACAACCATTCACTCACCCATATAGCCATGCATACAACCAGTCACTCACCCATACAACCAGTCACATAGCAACACACTCACCCATACAGCTACTCACAGAACCACTTATTTACCTGCCTACCCACTCACCTACCCACTCACCTATACAGCATCTGCACACAGCCTCTGGCTCATTCATACAGGCACTCACACAACCACTTATATACCCATTCACACATCCATATAGGTACTCATACATCTGCTCTCTCACCTATACAGCCATTCACTTACTCTCTCATACAGCCACTCAGACATCAACTCACTTCATTAAACACCCTCTCAAACAGTCACTCACTCACCCATACAGCCATATACACACCCAGTCACTCACTCACTCATATAACCATTCAGATACCCACTCACTCACCTATACAGTGACTTCATACACATAGAGCCACTCACACCACCACTCACTCACCCATACAACCACTGACACACTAACTCACTCACTAATACACTCACTCACACAGCATCTCACTCACCCACACAGCTACTCAAGACCCACTTATACACCCACACAGCCACGTACACACAACTATCTAGTAGTCGTACAGTAGTAGTAGTAGTACACCTAGTATACTAATTTAACTTTTGTCAGAGGTTAGTATATATGTTTAAAACCCATAAACTCTGAAAAACACTTACACTCACTTGATGATTTCATTTGAGATGTCATTAATGATGTCACTGACCATGTCATGAGTGATGTATTATCTAAGGTAATAAGGAGTGCATTGCAGGGGCATACATTATAGTTAGCTCATATAATGGCGCTGTTAGACCTACGGGTGATACATGCGCCTAATAAATGCCAAATACATACCTACATAACTATAACTGCTGAATTTCCCATTTAATAAAAAATAGTTTGGCCCCTTTGTGGTGGTAGTCCCCGGGGCCCGGAAGGTTCCCTGAGGCCCCTCATTACAAATTTAATAGCCCCAGGGAGGTGGTGGTCGTTGGGGCATGGGGGTCTGTATTTAGTATTAGCCCCGGGAGGTGGCAGTCTCCAGGGCTGCCCGCATTTATTTGAGCAAAAACCCAGCAAAACCCCCATTAGTATCAGTAAGCTCTGGGGAGGTGGTGGTCCCCAGGGCATGGGGGATCTGTGAAACCCCGCCATCTCTTTATAAATAAAACTGCACTATGCCCACGCTTTTATTTTTTTGCACTTTTAGGCAGGAGCCGCGGGTCCCGCCTGGTTCCCACCAAAATGTCTTTTCTTTTAAAAAAAATAATGTTTTTATTGCCTGGGTGTCACTCTTGGACTTCCCCAAGAAACCTAGGGGCTCAGGGTATTCCTTCCCTTCCCTTCCCCTTTTCTTTTTTCTTTTTCGTTTTTTCTAGGACTCGGCACAAGCTTAGTCCCAAGATGACTGCCAACACTTCCTGGTTTGAAGTGTTGGCAGCCGAACAGATCTCAGCACTAGATCAGAAGGTGTTGCCGATCCTCTTCATCCCTATATATACAGTTGGAAATTTCTTTTCATATCTTTGCAACTACTGAGCAGATTTACTCCAAATCACAAAAAGGCACTTCCCTGGACCAACATCTACCTTTCTACCAAATTTGGTGTGCTTCTGTTCAGCAGTTCGGCCGTCTAAGGTCCTTTGGGAATGAACATTGAAGTACACATTTTTGACCCCCCCCCCCACTCTTTTCTCAGATCCCAGAACTTTTCTGGATTACCCTAAAACTGACCATGAAATTTTGAAGGGGAAATTTTTGAGAAGATTTGTCAAATTTCGTCAAAGATATAGGCCAGTCATAAAACACTTTTCCTATGGAAACTATATCCTAACTATAACTATTTACTGGTGACCACCAGTAGGTGACATACACTTATATATATTACCTACTGGCAATCGCCAGTAGGTAGTTATAATTAGGACCTAGTTTCCATAGAAAGTGGTTATTGTTTTCCCAATAATTTTGGCGCCAGATGATAAATCTTTGCGAAACTTCAAAACTCGTGGGACTCTTCGGTCAGCTCCTATCCTGAAAGTTTCGGGGTGATTCGGTAAGCAGGGGCCGAGAAAAAAGGGGGGTCCCAAAACGTGTTTTCTCCATGTTATTTTCCATATGAAACTTTAGACACGGCTACAGCCCGAACTGCTGAACAGAATTACACCAAATTTGGCAAAAAGTTAGCCCTCGTTTCAGAAAGAACTCATTTTGTTAAATGGTGTAAATCTGTTCAGTAGTTCCTGAGAAATTAAAAAAAAGTTCAAAAATTAATTTCCCATAGGAAACTTTATACACGGCTACAGCTCTAACTGCTGAACGGAATTACACCAAATTTGACAAAAAAGTAGTGCTTGGCTCAGAAAGCGCCCTTTTTCTAAAATGGTGTAAATCCGTTCAGTAGTTGCTGAGAAAATCAAAAAATTAAAGTTTCGATACATAGAGGTGCGGTGGATCTGTGGACCCTCCCGACCACGAGCTTTATTCTAATTGGCTGTGAACACTCCAAACCAAGAAGTGTTGGCAGCCATCTTGTGCCTCAGTAAGTGGGGCACAAGAAAACAGGGAAACAAACGCAAAAAACAACAACAGGGGGCAGGGTAGAAACACCCTGACCCCCTAGGCCTGCTCAGGGGGTCCCATAAGGACCCCCAGGGCCCAAAAAAGCATTTATTTGTTTAAATCTGCAGAATTCGCACAGGGTGCACGAATCCGGTCGAGAAAATAAAAAAGGCCCTGGGTAGGCCAGGTCCCGGGGACAGAAAAAAGTGTGGGGGGCTCCCAATCCTCCCCACGCTGCCTCGGGGACCGCCACCCCCCCAGGGCTTGATTAATGAGTTGCGGGGGACACGCAGCCCCTCCAGCAGCCCCAGATCCGCCACCCCCAGGGCTAATTTATAAATGTGTGGGGGGCCTCTAAGGCCCCCCCAAGCCCCGGGGTGAAGGCAGGGGGCAGGGCCTGAGGTGACATGTGTGCAAACACGCCCTGTAGCGTGTTTTAAGTTGGAGAATTATTTCCTCTTCAATCCTGAGGGCCCCTGGGGGCCAACTAGCCCACCAGGTACCTCCAGTAAGTGCTACAGGCCTGCGTTGCAGAGAGGCGGTCCAGGCCAGGCCCCTTTTAACACCTCTCAGCAATGCAGCTCTGTGGCGCTTACTAGAGATACCTGGTGGGCTAGTTGACCCCCTGGGACCCTCAGGATTCAAGGGGACTTAATCCCCCTACTTAAAACGCACAAGAGGGCGCATTTGCAGAGTGGTGGAGAAAGGGGGCATGGCCTTTGTCTACCTCTCACCAATCCCACTGCGAGGGCCTTACTGGAGGTAAAAGTTAGGTTAGTTGGCCCCAAAAGGACCCCCAGCAATAAAGGGGACTTCAATCCCCATCCAAGAGCGTGCCAGGGAGCTCGTTTGTAGAGTGGTGGGCGAGGAGGACGTGGCCGGTACGAGTACTTACTAATGGTGCTGTATGGGACTGACTGGAGATAATAGTTTAGGAAATTGGTCCCCAAAGATGTCATTGGGAGCCAACTACCCCTCTTGTTACCTCCAGTAAGTTGCACACAGTGGGATTGCTAAGACGTCTTCGGAGGCCATGGCCCCCTTTCTCTACCACTCTGCAAACATGCCTCATGGCAGACTACGGGATGGGGGATGAAATCCAATTTAGTCTTGAGGGAGCTTGGGGGCCAAGAATCCCTCCTGGTACCTCCTGTAAGTCCTATGCAGCAGAATTCCTGAGCGATGGTTGGACGCCCTTTCTCCACCACTCTTTAAATGTGACTACTAGTTAAAGTAGCATATTTCTGCACCTCTGACTTAGATTGTAGTTTTAATTCCCCTGCACTATTATGTACTAGGGCCTTACAGAGGAGGTCATGCTAATCACAGGGGTACCCCAACACATAGTGTTCCCTAGTGTATGTAGGTGTTTTCACTGTATTCTAAGTGTCTTTTAGCATAGCACTGGCTCTAGGCCTGGTTAGTCAGTCAGTTACCACCAGTACCCATCTGAAAAAGTTGTGGGCACAGGATGAATTTGCAACATGGCCTCTTCTGCGCCTCTGTTGGTTGTTTCTGCACATCTCTTCTTCTTACTGCACTTTTCTTCATCTTTCTGGACTTCTGTTGCCTCTTACTGCATTTGTCTTGCTTCTTTTTGTGCTTTTCTACCTCTTTCTTCACATGCCCTACCTTTGTAGGCATAGCTAGAAATTAGCATTTAAAAAACCTTTGAAATTCACTGAAAAAAACATAGGTTTCAGGCACGTTATAGTTAGAAATTAGCATTTAAGAAACCTTAGAAATTCACTGAAAAAAAAATAGGCTTCAGGGACGTTATAGTTAGTTGGAGATTTCACTCGTATAAAATCATAGAAATTCGGCTGTTATAGTTAGTATACCTTACTAGAACATGCCCCCCGCAATGCACTGCTGATGACGGCACATATTACATCACTCATGACATGCTGAGTGACATCACTGATGACATCTCAAATGACATCACTGATGACTTCATCCACATGATCATCTGATGCACCTCCTCATACCCTAACAAAACCTTTCATACACCTACTCTAAAATACAGACCACCAATATCGAAACCATAGACAGACCAATAGCAGTTAATACATACCTGCTCAGTGATTTATACGTCTACACACACATCCACCCACTAACCCATACAGTCACTCATACACACAGTCATTCATCCATACAGCCTCTGATATATCCACTCATAAACCAATATAGACACTCACACACTGCCACTCACCCAAAGAGTTACTCATACACCTGGTCAGTCATGCAAAGAAACTATCACACACCCATTTCTTTGCTTATACAGTACATACACACACACCCGCTTATTTATACAGATACTAACACATACTTATTCTCTTAAACAATCACTCATAGAAACACACATTCATCCATACAGATACTCTTGCAATCACTCACTCTCACATATAGTCATTTATATACTCCAACACTCACATATACTGCTGTGAAATATATGTTGTTCCTCACACATGTACCACTGGGACATCTATTTACTCACCAACACACCCATCATACACACACTCACCCACCCATACAGGTGTTTCCATTTGCACACTTGAACCTATACACCCAGTGAAACAACCACTCACATATCTATGCACAGAGTCACCCCCACTCCCCACCCACCCACCCACCCACAAAGACACTCAGACACCCATACAGATACTTAGACAACAAATAAATAACCCATTAAGACACTCACCAAGCCATGCAGCCGCTTACACACTAACTAACAGACTAATAAAGATATTCACAGAGTTATCTAGCCCATGCATTCAGTAAGACACATTTAATCACTCATATACAGTCAGTCACACACCTATTAAATCATCCATTCAGAGACTCATACACCCACTCATACTTCAATACACCTTGCATACATATATATATAAAAGATATTTTTATACTTTATAGAAACACACATTCACTGGATGATGTCATCAGTGATGTCATTTGAGATGTCTTCAGTGATGTCATGAGTGATGTCACTGAGCATGTCATGAGTGATGTAATAGGGTCGTGGACCAGGGTCAGCGGACTCGATAATTCTCACCTCGGTGCCTACTCTAACCAGGGATCACACTCGGCAACTCTGGGCATTAGCTTGCCTCATCTCTACAATGGCCCCCCACATTCGCCGGGGATGCCCGGTTTCACCTTGGAGATACCCAGTAGGGACCATCTCACAGGGATAGCCAGGACGGGTTCCCCAGCGGTCTACAGCGCCACGACGCCTCAGGGCAGCAGTGCGCTTTACAAGACACATACATTTACATTACATTTACATTTACATAGGTAATGTCATCAGCAGTGCATTGCAGGGGCGCGAGTTATAGTTAGGTCTACTAACTATAACAGCCGAATTTCTATGGGTTTATACGAGTGAAATCTCCAACTAACTATAACGTCCCTGAAACCTATGTTTTTTTTCACGTAATAAATATATAGATATAGATATGCATATCTATATTTATTTATTTTCACTGAAAAAAACAAAGGTTACAGGAACCTTACAGTTAGGCTGGTATTTCACTTGTACGAAACCAGAGAAATTCAGCCATTATAGTTAGCTGAGCTAACTATAACTCGCGCCCCCGCAATGCACTGCTTATGACCTCACATATTACATCACTTATGACATTGTCAGTGACATCACTAATTGCATCTCAAATGACATCACTGATGACACTATACGTTGACTGTGAGTGTTTTTAAAACAGTTATGAGTGTTAAATATGTATACGAAGGTGTATTGTTGAAACAGTGACTGTATGGATGACTCAGTGGGTGTGTGACTGACTTTACAAGTGAGTGATTAGGTGCCTCAGTGAATGTGTGGGTGGACGAGTGAGTGGTTGTGTGAATGTGTATATCTGTCTACAAGTTGGTGGTGGGTGTATGAGTGTGTTAGTGGGTACATGAATGGCTATATGGGTGATTGATTGGTTGTCTGATGATGTCTATGTTTGTCTGGGTGTCTGTGCTTGGGTGAGGAGGTGTGTGACTGCATGTATGGTTTTGTGAGTAGGTGAGTCAGAGGCTATATGGGGTACTGTTGCATGTGTGAGAAGTTGTATGGGTGAGTGAGTGTCTGTATTACTGTGCCGGTGATTGAGTTCATATGTCAGTATGGGTGAGTAACTGAGTATGTGGAAGGCAGCATACTTGAGTGATGAGGTATATGAGTGACTGTATGTGTGAGTGAGTGAATGTGAGAGTGGCTATATGGATGAGTGCAAGCTTCTGTCAGTGACTGTATAGCCGAGTGAGTATGTGTTACTATTTGTATGAGTAAGTAATGGGTGAGTATGTTAATGTTTGGGTGAGTAAAAGTCTGTATGATTGACTGTATAGATGAGTGTCTAGGTGTGTGAGTAGTTCTATGGGTGACTCACTCAGTGTGTAAGCGCATGTGTGTCTGTATGAGTGGACATGTCAATGGCTGTATTAGTGAGTTAGTGGGTCTATGTGTGGCATTATGGGTGAGCAAGTAGATGTGTGTGTAGATCAATTAATCAGTGAGTGGGTGTGTAAGTACTGGTATGGTACTGTGAATGGGTTTATGAATAGTTGTGTGGGAGTGACAGTGGATGTATAAAAGATTCTATAGGGGTGTGAGTGAGTGCATCAGAGATGCGGTGGATGATGGCATCCCCGATGTCATTAGTGATGTTATTTGAGATGTCATCAGTGATGTCATCAGTGATGTCACTGTCCATGTCATGACTGATGGAATATGTGAGGTTATAAGCAGTGCATTACGGGTGCACGTGTCAACGTTAGCTCAACCTAACTATAACGTCCCTGAAATCTGTGTTTTTTCCAGTGAATTTCTAAGGTTTTTTAAATGCTATGTTCTTACTTTAATGTCCCTGAAACCTATGGTTTTTTCAGTGAATTTCTAAGGTTTTTTTAAATGCTAATTTCTAACTATAATGTCCCTGAAACCTGTGTTTTTTTCAGTGAATTTCTATGTTTTTTTTAACTAGCAGTTGTGTTTGCAGAGTGGTGGAGAAAGGGGGCTTAGTCTCCAACCAGTGCGCAGGAATTTTGCTGCTTAGGACTTACAGGAGGTACCAGGAAGGATTCTTGGCCCCCAAGGTCCATCAAAAGTAAAGTGGACTTCATCCCCCAACCAGTAGTGCGCCAGGAGGTATGTTTGCAGAGTGGTGGAAAAAGGGGGCCATGAACTCCAAAAACCTATTACAATCCCACTGTGTGGGACCTACTGGTGGTAACAGGAGGGGTAGCTGCCCCCCAAGGATGTACTTGGGGACCAACTACTCCTCCTATTACCTTCAGTAAGTCCCACACAGCAGGATTACTGAGTTCTGATACCAGGCCAAGCCCCCACTCCATGTGTCCACCACTCTGCAAATGCGCCTCCTGAAACTATGAGAGAGAGAGACAGGGCGAAAGAGAGGTGGGTGACAGAGCGAGGGGCAGAGAAGCAGGGATTGAGGGCCAGAGGAGAAGGACATAGAGAGATTTTAACACACAGTTGTAAAATTATTTGCACCATTATTGGGTCGCATTCTGAAATATATGCATTGAGATTCCAATAGGCTCAAATAAAATATTCCTGCAGCATGCCAAGTGACTTTGGTCAAACCCATGACCTGTTCCTGCACCCAGTATAAATCAACATTCATATTAACCGAGAGAGCTTTAACCACCATCCGATTCGACCTTAAACGTGCACCTGTCTTAAGATTCAGATAGAACAGTCCTTTACTGTGAGCTTGAACCAAATGTAACCTTTCACAAGAGAGAGTTGTGGGGTGATCTCGATTCTTTCACGGTTGTTAAAGAGTGGGTCGCACTAGTGATAATATGTACAGTGTGAAAGCACCTAGTTGGTATTTTTGTGTTTTATACACTTGTGAAGTGATTCCCTCTACACAATAAATGTCACACGCCCACCAGTACAATTTTTTTAACATGAATCCCCTTTGAGATTACTCCCATGTGCTACTATTGTAGGCTAGGAAGACACACACAGCACATTATTAAGTCAATCAGTAAACCAGAACATAATCCATATATCACAAAGCTGAATATGGAAATGGACAGAAAGAAGTATATCTTCATTTACATCCAGGCCTTTTTGATTCCCATGTCCTAGACTAATATTCACATGAACTCACAGTGAGATGGTAAAAAGTACACATATGTCAGGGATTAAGTTTTGCTCTGTATGTTTGTATGTTCTACAGAATTAACAGAGGCTGTCTCATCACTCCAGAAACTGGCAGAGGAGAAGAGTGCAGCAACAAACAGCGTAAAATACATCTCCGCTCAAATCCTGGAATCCAACAAAGGTAAGAGAGGCAACACTGCATAAAATGAAGAGTCCAAAACATGAACATTCCGAGTGAGTGGTGGAGAGTATTAGACATTGAAGGAAACTGGATTACTAGTTGAGGGAGGTGAAACACTACTCAAGCAGCAACCACAAATCTTCTCAGGTCGGTACACAAGCAAACCCCAAATTAACATGTAATTAACCTTCTGGTAGCTTGGCACAACGTAGACGGGCTTAACTTAGAGACAATGTCTAAAGTACATATGCAGAACATGGGCAGTAATAAAATGAAAACACAACACAAGAAAAATGCAATAAATTATTTAACACAAATCCAATTAGTAGAACCGGAGTTTTGCAGTTTTGAAGATGCAGGTAAAAGTAATGCTTAAAAGCACAAAGAGCCATCTGTGGTTATCTGGCTGCGTTGGAACAGGAAAAATTCACAAGTTCAGGCCAACCATGATGGAGCGTGGGCCAGATACAGGGACCATATTAGTTCCGCTGAACAATGTACCTCAAATCCTGGATGCGGAGCGTTGCCCCACGCAGCAGCAGTCCAGAGAAGCAATGAGGTCAGCATCAATGAAGTGTCAAGGATGCGTCTCTCAGTGGCTGTTTTGTTGAGCTGTGAGGTCTGTGAGGCCAGTTTGCATTGAGGCTGCATTGTGCTGCATCGGTTCCGACTAGCTGAGCAGCCTGTGATGCAGGTTTGCATTAAGGCTGCATCGGTTCCGATAAGGCACAGCGAAGAGCTATATCAGGTTTACGTCACGCTGCATTGGTTCTGGTGAGACAACAGCTGGGTTGGTAGAGCACCTTTATCCCCACTTCCAAGGGTCCTGCACTTGTAGGGGACCACTAACAGCAGGCAGATTGCAGGTGCCGGGTTCAAGATGGTTGGAGTCTTTTCTGTCCATGAGGCTTTGATCAGGAGGCCAGCCAACTACCATCTGTGGTCACTCTCGTGGTCGCGGGTTCATCATACAGATCCAGTCCTTCCAACTCAGAGAGCAGAATAGTAGGCCTGAAGAGTAGTCCTTCTTGCAGCAGAGAAGCATATCAGTCCTTCTTCTGAGTTTTCCACAGGTCCAGAAGAAGTGTACCGAAAAGTAGCGTATGGAGATCCACTACTTATACCTGGTGCACATTTGAAGTGGGAGATGCTTCTAGAGCTCACCCCCTACAGATGTGTCTGAAATATTCTGCCTGTCTGCCCTAGCCCCAGCTTGTGGGGGGCACAAATGACTAGTATATAAATGCTTTTTGAGTGTGCAGATGCAGATCCTGTGTGATGTGCAAGTCTGGTAGGTGACAGCTCCTTGCCCTCATCCCAACAGAAATGGCTAATTCGGCAATTCTCTCTTGTCTCACTGTCTGGGAGTAATACACAAAGTCCAACTGCCTGCTACACCCAGTCATGTGATCCAGGTTACAGGCTGCACGCACCAAATGGTTGGACAAAAAATATAAACTTTCTAAAAGTGGCATTTTCAGAATTGTGACTTAAAATCCAATTTTACCATCAAAAAAGTTTCCAATGACAGTTCTTTAGAGACCAAACTCGTTCAGATTCCTACCTGCCCCGGACTGAAAGTCATCATTTATTAAATGTAATACGGTTTCCCAGTACTATCCTATGGGGAGGTAGGCCTTGCAGGAGTGAAAAACGAAGTTAAGAGTTTTTCACTTCCAAGTCATGAAACACTTAAAAGTACATGTCCAACTTTTTAATACACTGCACTACATCCTAATCTAGAGGAGACATAAGTGTATTAAAAAGGAAAGTTCGTTTTCCAAGGTCGAAATGGCTGTTGGAAACTGCACAAACAGGCTGCAGTGGCAGGCCTGAGACATGTTTCAAAGGCTACTAAAGTGGGTGGCACAATACTTGCTGCAGGCCCACTAGTAGCATTTAATCTACAGGTCCCAGGTACATGTAGTACCACTATACTAGGGATGTACAGGTAAAATAAATGTGTCAATAGGTTGTTAGCCAAGGCTACCACTTTTTAGGGAGAGATCACCAGCACTTTAGTACTGGTTAGGAATGGTAAAGTGTGCAGAGTCCTAAGACCAGCAAAAATGAAGTCAATAGAACCAGGAAGATTGAAGGCAAAAGGTTCAGGAAAACCGTGCCAAGGATGTCAGGTCTAACAGATATGCGGAGAGGCATTCAGATGTGGGTGTGAGATGGCAAGCTTTTGCATTTAAATGCAGGTGCGACATTGGATGGCGCTGATGTGACCATCTACACAACTCATTGACAGTAGGGGAAAAATGGCTAAAAGTCCCCAATTTTCAGGACAGCATCTGAGTGTGCATCCTAGGCCATTGAGCCTTGAATGAGGGGCTCACAGAGATCAGATGTGTGCTTGTCCTATTGGCTTAAGCCGCTGGCTTTGGAACTTTCGAAACAGCTTGGAATCCTTGCACTTTTGATCCTGGGCAAATCACTTATTCTCCTCATGCCTAAGGCAAAAATAGAAATGGAAAATTTTTTGAACGCAAAAAATAATAGATAATCCTAAAGCATCCCAGATTTATTTTCTTCTATGAGGTCGCCAATGATAGGCAGATCAGCAAAGAGTCTCTTACTTTTCAGGCCGAATGGTCCCTTTCCCATCCCTGTCAGCACCGTGACAAAAAAATGTGGGTGAAGTAAGGCTTTCAAGAGGGTGTTCCCATTAAGATGGAAAAGTGATTTATACTTTTTGGAGTGTGATATACGTTTTTAAAGCAAGTGACCCCATTAATAGCACCAAAGGCTTTTTTTATGGCAGACAGGTGACTAAAAGTAGCAAGCATTGGCAAAGCCAATAGGTTTTGCCTTTGTGATCTACTGGCTTTGCCAACGGTTTATAGCCATGCTGCACTGATGCCCAAATGCAATCCCCACCAGCCTGTGAATGGAGCCATACACCGGCTGGTGTGGAGGTAGCATCGTAATACGGTGGATGGTGCCTGTTAGACACCACCAACATATTGTTGATGCAGGGAAAGTCCGCCAGACAATCATAACGATTTCCTGTGGGAACCCGTGGCAGACAGACTGCGTCTGCCAGCACACCTCCCGCCATTGTAATTTGGCAGGCGGAGAAGTGCTTTATGATGGCGGTAATCAGCCCTATAGTTTTGCAGAAGGCGCATGTTGAACGGGGCAGCTCCTCCACTGTGGCGGAGAAGCGTCAGCCCTCATGCCAGCACCCACAAAAATGTGAAAAATAAAATGATAATAAAACTGATTTAAAACCCGTTTTATTATCAATTTATTTTTCTTGTACCAAGTATTGGGGTGGGGTCAATGTAATGACAGGCACTGAGGGGAAGTGGTAGATGCACAGCCTTCACTGCGCATGCCGGCCGTCTCAGGCCAGCCAAACGCACATGTGCAATCTCTAATCCCAGCTGCATTGCTGGGTTGGAGAGAGCATGCACAGGCTCCCAGTTTGTCCAGGAGCACAAATCATCAGGCCAACCCTGAAGCAGCTCTTATTCATTAGAGCAGCTTCCGGATTGGCCACAGTGCAGTCTGGGAGCCTGTGCTTGTCTGTAGTGGAAAGGAGTGGAGCAGGAGAGCGTGACACGACCCTGAAGAGCGGCAGCTGCAGGTAAGTCCTTTTTTATTTTTTTTATTTCTCTCCCTCGTCTCATATCCACCCCGCTCCCCCGCCCCGCCCCATTTGCCTGACACGACTCACTCCTGAAATTGAAGCAGTGTTTTGATTAGCAATATGATGCGGCCCAAGCAAATAAAATGCACAATAAGTAAGTAATGCATATGAACAAAACTCCTTGCCAGTTGGCAGCAAGCCTAACTGCCTTCCCTAAGAGAAAAATTAATGATTCTCAGGTAGATGGCTAAAAAATGTTGGCACAGCACCACAAGGAATAAAGCCTTTAGAACGTTGTTTTTACCATGTTGTGCCTTTAAAACAAATCCTTTACCATGCCTTTACCACACACATCTTTACTACACATATGGCTTTACCACGCAAGGTAAGTACATTTAGGATAAGTATCTATGTGTATGTTACAGAGTGTTGGGAGCCACTCTGTAGTTATAGGTAGGATTCGCACAGGTAGGAATTCCTTGGATTAAAGACCGATAATAACTTTGCACCAGTTTGACAAATCTCCTAAAGACCTTGTAGACCTATAGTTTTTATTTACATAGGCGGATAATGCAAAGTTTTGGCGTAACTAGGCAAGGGGTTGGAAAGCAAAAAGGGGGGGACAAAAATGTGTTTTTTCACCAAATGCATTTTCTATAGACTTTGTACTAACACGTAGCGGCCAAACAGTCAGTCAGAGTTACATGAAATTTGGTCGGATTATATATTACGGTGTGCAGAGGATACTTTTTGGTAAGCAGGGTAAGTGTTGTTAAAGTTATAAGTGATTAAAACTTAATGAAATATCACAACATTTCTCAAAACTACCACCATAAATGAAAATGACTAGGCATTATGTGCTTCGTTATTGACTGCCTTTACAAAATTTAAAGTCAACCATGTTTTAAACGCACTTTGGCTGTGTTCCGGGTTAAGGACTGTGACCTAGGTAAGTAGTAGCTTTTATATTTTTTCCCTACCTATTACCACTTTATTAAAGTATGAAAAACTATTTATGCGTATATATATAGCTTTTCTTTTCACTTTTGTAATGTATTGCCTTTCAAATGTTTATCGTCACGTAATCTAATTTGCATTAGACTTTACTTTGGCCCATTCAGGGCGTGATAGTGGGTAATGTTAGTGGGAATATTGACTTGCATAAAATGTACATAGCCCATTTGTGGGCATTATGGTAATTGCCATTTTTTGATCGATTCTGATCCAGAATGTATAGAGCCATAAATTCATTGTGTTTACACAGTTGTATATTCTCGACCCTTTCAAAGATGGCGACCGCGTTTACTTCTAATGGTCCTATCTTTGTGTCATGCACTATTACCACGTGATGATTTAAAAGGCATCGAGGCTTTGCGGCACTTTGTTGTTTTGAACACTGACGAAGGCCGAGTGCCGGAAGCGCGTTGTGAACAAATAAAAACTTAATCGTGTATTTACTCCTGAGTGCTGCTACCTGATTCCCGGAATTGACGGGGAGGGACTGTTGGAGCAGATATATATATATATATATATATATATATATATATATATTACATATTACCTACTGACGGTCGTCAGTAGGTATATATAGTTAGGACCTAGTTTCCATAGAAAATCCGCAACATTCTATTGGGAATAACTTTGGCGCTGGTTGATGAATCTTCGCAAATTTCTCAAAGAAGATGGCCCGCTCCGCTCCTCTCCTTCCCTGAAAGTTTTGGGGGGATTAGTCAAGTGGGGGCTGAGAAAAAAGGGGGGGTCCCAAAACGTGTTTTCCCCATGTTAATTTCCACAGGACCTTTAGACACGGCTACAGCTTGAACCGCTGAACGGAATTACACCAAACTTGTCAAAATGGTAGTGTCTGGTACGCAGATCACGCTTTTGGTTAAATAGTGTAAATCCCTCCCGTAGTTCCTGAGAAAATTAAAAGAGAAAACAATTATATATCTGCCCCCATGCGATTTTTCGGGGGGGGGCCTTGGGGGGCTTCTCTCTTTTATTTTAATCTTTTTATTTTAATATCGAGGGTGCCCACCCCTCGTTTTGCCCCCCAAGATCACCGCCGCGGCCCAAGCCGCCTCAAGATGGCCGCCACCTGGTTGTGGGCGGGGCCGGGAGGACGTGGTTTCCGCTTCCCCCTGCCTGGTGTCCGGTCACCCGTGCCGAGGGGGAGACCGGGTGATGCTGGCCTGAGGAAGAAGTGTGGGCTGGTGCAGGGCTCCCGTGTGCTGAGGGAGCCCCGGGAGAAGAGGAGACGCCGCCAGCGGGCCCCCGTGGTGTTGGGAGAGCAGTGGCGTAGGTAGGTTGGTGCGGGGGTGCGGCACCATTGTTGAGGCGGCCGCGGACACTGTTGTATGAATCACCTTGCACTGAGGTAAGATGTTAGCATGAAGCTCTCACTTGGTTCTGCTGGTTTGAGGTCTGTCACTCAGATGTACTGACATGCTGCTGGCGGCTCTGTAGTGCCTCCTGCTGTTAGCGGTTCAGGTTCATTCTGCACAGCCGCCAGGTGAATGCCTGTCACGCAGATTACAGAAGAGCCGGAAGCCTACTGCACAGATCACAGAAGTTGCTGAGATCCCGGCTAAGGGTTGCGTCATACTGTAGTGCTCAAAAAGGCTGCATAGCTGCATAGCACTCCTATGGGGCAGTTGCTGGGTGAAAGCTTGTCACGCAGCCTAAAAGCAGAGTGACCAACAACACGGCTCATGGTCAAACTGGCTTTCATGCACCAATTCGGGAAAGCCGGAAGGCTTACAGCTCAAAGAGAAGTTCCAAAGCCGAAAATTCAGAGGTTTGAGGCTTTGAGAAAAGTTACAGAGAGAACAATAAGGAGATTGCACACAATATTGCTGCATGATTCACAAAAGCAGGACAGCGATAAGTATAGACCTCACTGGTGAATGCAGCAGTAGTTAACATTAGTCAGCTGATGATATCCTGCCTCATTCAGAGCAAAACTGCCACTTCCGCCTATAACGGAGCCCGTCGGGTTCTTATGACTTTCATTACCCTTCACCGCACATCGTTTTCGTTGGCACCCTGGGAACCCTATTTGCTTGCACTATGCCTTAGTCATTATTTTACACTTGTTGCATGCATTGCGCTTTTGAACTAGAATATGGCTCCCTGTTTGCCCGTATCACTTTGGATTGTCATCCCGCACTTACTCATATTGTTTTTCACCCGATGCACGTCTTGCACCTTTGTTCTTGTTTTGGACCCATCACTAAACATTATGCTTTCTGTTTACTTTTGGAGACAGGTTTATCTTTATTACTTGCTAGCACATGCGCTCTCTATATTGCCTTTTATTTTTTATGTGCTTCTGTTCCTCTATTTTTTTCTGCAAAGGTTCAACATTTGTTTGGGCTACGAGCTAGCTGGTTCGACTATGGCATGATTAGTCCCAAAATGTGCCATTGGTGTCTGGTGGGCCACACTGCTCTCTGGTGCCTTTTATCACCCGGGTCATTCCCTGTGAGTTTGGAGCTACTGACGAGTACTCCCTAGGGCCTACAACTAGTGGGGTGGACTCTTCACTGAGACCAACTAACAATAGCCCTAAAGTGGAGACAGGCTTATCTTCATGAAAACTATTACATTTTCCAAATTTCCAAACTCCAAGTCAGTTCACAGTTCCTCTGCATAGTTACTGATTCACTGTTCAACAACTGCCACTATGTGGTATTTGTTTTGTATTTATTTATGTGTAGGTGCAAGGTTGTGTGCCTGCAGTCTAGCATAGGGTGTGTACTTGGAGAGTAACGTTCAGTACAAAATACTATGCTTAAACGTATGTTAAAATGTCCCCCACATTGGATGTGTGCTGCCATAAACTGTTGCTATTTTGTGGAGCAAAACCCTGTCTACCATTGTTAGTAGATAGGGCTTTACGTCAAAACCTACAGGTGAATGCATGGGAACACCCATGTACCACCTATGGCACGCCCCAATTTTGCAAAGTAGCTCAATGTAGTTCATAGCTGAGAAGTGTAAAATTAGCTTATAAGAATAGCTATTTTAAATAGGCAGTACATTCTGCTTTCTAAAACTTCCCCTCTTGAGTACAGATTATGGAAGGCTGGTGACTATTTTAAAAAGTGGTGCAGAATTGTATTGTATTGCATTTTGTTGTGTTATCTGCGCCTGGAATGGATGGGGCCAAAAGACAAATACTTGGTGCAAAATAAAGCTTCCTTTTTTAGAGCAGTAGCAGTCAGTACCAGGGAACAACTGCCTGCTTCGTTCAAATGGCGGCGACCAATGGGTACTAAACATGTATCCCACAGAGAACAACTGCCAAATTAAAAATAATTAACATCTGCAGAGAGGAGCGAGAGGCCAACAAATACCATGCCCTCGCAACACATTTACATGTCTCCTTGCAAACTGGAAAGTGGGCGCAACGTGTAAAAATTGCACTGTGGACATTAGACAAGGCAAATATTTTTCCGTTCCTACATTGCATTTGAGACTTTCATTTGCTAAGACAACTTGTCCACAATCTTGAGTGCGGGAAAGTACTGTGTGGCCCAGCTGGTCTAGCGGAGTTTCCAGGCACGCTGCAAAGTGTGTGCCCTAGGGCTGGGCCGGTCCAAAAATTGGATCCCGAGGGCTGCTCAGGTGGTCCCACAAGGATATTAACATATTTAAACCTTATCCGCTAATAGAATTAGTATTTTAAAAACCTTGTAAATTCACTGAAAAAAACATATGTTTCAGGCCTTATATAGTTAGGAATTAGCATTTAAAAAACCTTTGAAATTCACTGAAAAAACCATAGGTTTTAGGCCTTATATAGTTAGGAATTAGCATTTAAAAAACCTTGAAAATTCACTGAAAAAACCATAGGTTTCAGGCCTTATATAGTTAGGAATTAACATATAAAAAACCATTGAAATTGCTCCTATATAGTTAGTTGGACTAACTATATTTAGCGGACCCGCAATCCACTGCTGATGATGTCACATATTACATCATTCATGACATGGTCAGTGACATCACTGATGACATCACTGATGACATCTCAAATGACATCACTGATGACATCACTGATGACATCTCATTTGACATCACTGATGACATCACTGATTACATCATTCATGTGATAATACAATGCACCTCCTCACACTCTAATATAACCTTTGATACACCCAGAGTTAAATATAGACTACCATTCTTGAAACCATTGACACACCAATACCAGTTACTACATAGGCACTCACTGATTCCAAGGTCTACACACATATCCACTCATTCACCAATACAATCACTCATACATACAGTCACTCATCAATGCAACACTATCATATGCACTCATACACCTATGCAGACACTCACACACTGCTACTCATCCATGGAGTTACTCACACACCTAGTCAGTCATGTAAAGAATCAACCACACTTCCATTTCCTCATCTATATAGTTATACACACAACACCTTACTTATTCAAACATATACTAACACATACTTACTCTCTTATACAATCACTGATGCAAGTACACATTGATCTGCACAGAGTCACACACATCCCAGCCAGCCACACACACTCTCAGTCTCCCATACAAATACTTGGGCAACCAATCAATAACCCATATAGCCAGTCATATAGCTACTGATCAACACATGCAGCAGCTTACACAACAACAGACATACTGATGCACACATTCACACAGGTTATTCACTAACCTATGCATTCAGTAAGACACATTTAATCACTCACTCATACAGTCAGTCACGCACCTACTAAATCCTTCATCCAGACACTTATACATCCACTCATTCTTCAATATGTAAAACATATTTAAACTTTACAGAAAAACACAGTCACTGGATGATGTCATCAGTGATGTCAAATGAGATGTCATCAGTGATGTCATTTGAGATGTCATCAGTGATGTCATCAGTGATGTCACTGACCATGTCACGAATGATGTAATATGTGACATCATCAGCAGTGGATTGCGGGTGCGCCAAATATAGTTAGTCCAACTAACTATATAGGAGCAATTTCAATGGTTTTTTATATGTTAATTCCTGACTATATAAGGCCTGAAACCTATGGTTTTTTTAGTGAATATATATATATATATATATATATATATATATATATATATATATATATATATATATATATATATATATATATATATATATATATATATATATATATTGATGCCAATCCTGTTGAACACAATGAATAAAACAGGCGCTGACTCCGTGGGTAAAGGTTCTTTCAAGGATAAGTGTTGATTCCTCTGTGATGGATGACACGTTTCGGCGGACGTGTCCGCCTTGCTCACAACATCGCTAATCACTAAATATATATATATTTCTAAAAAGTCATGTAGTACTGCAGTACTAGCTAGGAAGTACTGCGGTACTTACGGAAAAATCCGGAAAAAAATAATATGTAAAAAAGTTTAATACACTTTACTACATTATATTTGACCAATATAATGTACCACAGTATATTTACATTGTTTTACAGTTACTTTTTTAAGTAGGATCTTTCTGGCATAGATACTCCCACTTTTTGCCAGGTGTCAGTGTGTTTTTACTGTAGTTCACTGGGATCCTGGGAACCAGGACCCCAGTGGCAGTGCTCTTGCCACAAAATTCTAAGGTAAGTACTTGGTACACCCAACAATTGGCATACTGGGGTATCATTATAAGTCCTTGGTATATGGTACTGAGGTAGCCAGGGCATCGGTATGCCATCCATGGGAGCCCATGAAAACTGTGTCTGGAGAGCTGCATTGCAGTCTGCGTGAAATGGTGCTTGCACCTTTCATTTTCAATATAAGGTCTCCCTTACATCCCGGACTCTACACTTCTAACCTACCCTATCAATTAACCCTAAGGTAGGCCCTTCAGTCTTGTGGTAGGGTGCTTTGTTCTAATTGAATGGGTACCCATGCAAGAGTAGAAGTACACCTACAAACCCTGGGTTCCATTTCCTGGAGTTTGTAAATGTGGTACAGCTATTATAAGGTATGTAGTAGACACTGGCAAGTCAAGATGTCTAACTACATAATGAATGCGCCGATCATGGTCATGTTTGGTATCAAACATGTTGGAATCATGCACCTACTGAGTCAAGTGTTAGTTGTATGATTCCATATACTAGGGGGCTCCTTATATGGGAAACAACCTTTACAACGCAACTTTTACAACGCACTACCATTACAACAAAACGTTTACAATGCAAGATCCATTACACCGCATGTCATTACAACGCAGTCATTACAACACATACCATTACAATGCATACCATCACAATGCATGTCATTACAACGCAGTCGTTACAACGCATACCATTACAATGCATACCATCACAACGCATAGTACCCTTATACTATCCAACACTTACCCTACTGTTGCACCCCCTGGAGTTAGAATAGTAATTTTTACCCCAACACTATCTAACACTTACCCTACTGTTGCACCCCCTGGAGTTAGAATAGTAATTTTTACCCCTACACTATCCAACATTTACCCTACTGTTGCACCCCCACCTGGAGTTAGAATAGTAATTTTTACCCCTATACTATCCAATACTTACCATACATGCAATGTAATGGTATGCGTTGTAATGGTATGCGTTGTAAAGGTAGTATGCATTGTAATGGAATGCGTTGCAATGATAGTTTTAGAAAATTCGTTGTAATGGAATGCGTTGTAAAGGATGTTGCGTTGTAAAAATGCGTTGTAAAGGCATGCATTGTAAAAGTATGCGTTGTAACGTCATACGAGCCCCCCCAACATTCCTGGGAAGCCTTACAGGGTCTGACTGCCGGCCTGTGCAGTATTGTGTATTTTTTTAATATATGTGTTACGTTGTTGTAGTTTCAATTTTATTTTAATAACATTTTGTGTTTCTTAGTTCTGTAGCGGATTGTGGGTTTATTGTGGAATAGGGCGGGAAGTAATTTAATTATAATACATTAATTATTATTTTTTATGTATTTATTTGATTGAGGTTGAGTGTTAACTGTGGGAAGTAATTTATTTTACTTAATTATTAATTGGTTGTTAATTAATATTAATTAATTGATTGGTAATTAATTATGGTAATTGTGTAATTTTTTGAGCTGCTCGTTGTGGGGTTGGTGGGAAGTAATATATTTGTGATTAATTCATTAGTTGTTAATTTAAATTAATTAATTGATTGAAAATGAATTATGGAAATTGTGTAATTAATTTTAGGTGCGGGGTTAAGGGTGGGAAGTAATGTTGCCTAATTCATAAATAATTAGTTGTTCATTTATATTAATTAATTGACTGTAAATTAATTATGGAAATTGTGTAATCAATTTTGTGTGCTGGTTGTGGTGTTCATAAAAGTAAAAGTTGGGAAGTAATTTATGTTTAATTAATCAATAACGTGTTAATTATTAATTAATTGAAAAATACGTTTGGAAATTGTGTAATTAATTTTAGTTGTGGGTTGTGGGGTTTATAGGGTTATGATCATTGATCATTAATATTAATTAATTATTTGATATTTAGTTAGTGCAATTGTTTATATTTTCTGTGTGTGGGTTTAACTATTATAGGAGTAAAGGATGGGGAGTAAAAAAAATGTACTTACATTTTAATTAGCTGTTAAATACTATTAGTTTTTTAATTGAAGATCAGTTTTAATTATGTAATTCATTCATTATTTTACAATTTAATTTTAGCTGTGGGTTGTGGGATTATAGATGTAAAGTGTGGGAAGTGAATTCATTTTTATGACTTTCAATGTGTGTTTTAATTAATAATTTACTTTACTTTAATTGGTAATTATATAAGTTAATTATGAAAGTACATTTTTTTTAAATTTAAAAAAAGTAAATTTATTTATTAATTAATGTTTTTGTTTCTAATACATTTCTAATTAAAAATATTTAATTGAAAGTTTAAATATTATTTTATATTTTATTTAATATAATATTTGTAGGTAGTTGTCATGTGTATTTAACATTATATTATGTTTTTAAATTTCTTATATTAAAGAAATTAGTATTTCCATTTTTAACATATTTACATTTTTTTACTTATTTTGTTTTTTAAATATATTTTGTTTGTTTTTAATTTTGAACTAACTGGAATGAGAATAATAATTGTTACCCCTCCGCAATCCAACACTTTCTCTACTGTTACTGCAGAACAGAGCTGGCTCTATGGGGTGGGGTGTGGAGGAGGTGCTGAAAGCCTGGAGCTCTAGGGCCCTAGGCCAGCGCCCACTTTGCCCATGCCTATAAATGTCTCTGGGTTACCAAACAAATGTTACGGGTTGTCCCTAAAGAAAGGGTTTGGGGGTTTTGCTTAGTAGTTGGGAGAAGATGTTTGTACTAACTGGAATGAGAATAATAATTGTTACCCCTCCGCAATCCAACACTTTCTCTACTGTTGCACTGATTAGAGTGGGAATGGTAAATTTTATCCCGCCACTATCCAACATTTTCCCTACTGTTGCACTCACTGGAGAGGGAATAGTAATTTTTACCGCTTCCCTATCCAACACTGTCCCTACTGTTACAATTATTGGAGTGGGAATAGTAATTTTTACCCCTCCGCAATCCAACAATTTCCCTACTGTTGCACTCACTAGAGTGGGAGTAGTAATTTGTACCCCTCCACTATACAACACTTTCCCTATTGTTACACTCACTGGAGTGGGAATAGGAATTTTTACCCCTCCACTATCTAACACTTTCCCAACTGTTGCACTGACTGGGTGGGAACAGTAATTTGTACCCCTCCGCAACCCTACACATTCACTACTGTTGAACTCATTGCAGTGGGAATAGTAATTTTTACCCCTCAGCTATTCAAAACTTTCCCTACTGCTACATTTATTGGCTTGGGAATAGTAATTTTTTTACCTGTCCACTATCCAACACTATCCCTACTGTTACACTCACTGAAGTGGGAATAGTATTTATTACCCACTGCTGTCTAACACTTTCCCTATTGTTTCACTCACTGGAGTGGGAATAGTAATTTTTACCCCTCCGCAATCCAACACTTTCCCTACTGTTGCACTTACTGGAATAAGAATAGTGATTTTTACCCCTCCGCTAGCCAACACTTTCCCTACTGTTGCACTGACTGGAGTAGGAAATTTAAGTTTCATGATTTTTAAATAGTTTAATATTTTAATTTATAATGAAATGTTCTTTAATTACATTTTCTGTTAATTGTGTATATATTTATATATATATATTTGTAAATTTATATATAATTTTAAAATTATTTAAAAAATGTAATAGTTTATTAATAGTTCTAAAGTAAAAAATATGTATATAATCATTTTTGTGTGTATGTGTTTAACTTTTGTAAATTAAGTTTATTTGTTATAATGTATATTAAATGTACTTTTTTTAATTAATTTTATTATTTATTATATTTAATGTATTGTAGTCTATTCCAGCAATCTAAACTTTAAACACAACTTTGGGGAAAGGGCTATGCAAGACCCTTGACAGCTAACCTAACAGTTTATAAATGCCTTACCTAGCAAGTATTGTGTAATTACCAAGGTAGTAGTGTTTTGGTATAGAAACCTTACTTATGACACAGTGGTAAACCAATGCAAGTCCTTATCCCAACCGCTGCACCACCAATATAGGAGGCACGGTGCAGAGGATGAAGTGAGGATGATGATCTTCGAGGGATGATTTGCTGTTGGCTAGGGCTTTTTGTAGCCCCTGGAGTGCAGAACTAACAAGCATTGGCAATGGCAAGTTGACGCAGTGCACAAGGGTTTGGTCCAAGTGGCTTAGACGAGGGATTCTGTCTTACAAAATGGCTGAGAAGACAGGTCAAGCCTCTATGGAGCTATAGAACCAACACCTGTGTTTCTGGGCCTCAGTAAGGCCGTAGAACGACAGGAGAAGCAGACCAGCAAGCTTCATTTTGGTGCATGCAGATGCAGGGGACTGACTCCTTCACTCCAAGGAATAATACTTCAGATGTCCTTGATGCCCTCAGGCCTTCTGGGGAACCTAGATGAAGCACAGACACAGACAACACAGAAGACTTGAAGAACAGTGAGACCAGAAGCAGGGGAGTCTTCCTTGATGCAGTCTTGGTTCAGTCAAAGTCCAATGAAGTTCAAGTGTCTAGATGATCGAAGAATGTCTTGGTTACAGAGGTTTGTCTTGTTCCACAATTAATTTAAGTCCCACCCTTAGGTGAACCCTTAAGTACCCTAGGGAATGGATTTGAACGACTCAGGGTCCCTCACAGAGGAGGAGCTGGACAGACGGGAGGATACTTCCTTGTCCTTTGTCCAGTTTCGCACCCGATCAGGAACCAAGGGTTCCTGACCTGGCTGAAACCAGAGTATGCAATGAGGACACCAAATGTGCTCTTCAAAGTAGTCTGGTGGTGCTGCAAACCACCCCAACCCCAACCTAATACACTAAGTTCTATCTGGGAGGTGGTCACACCTCCCTGTGACAGGAAACCTATTGTTCTAGCTTCACCTGCTCAGCTCAGCAGCAGGAGGGCAGAATCATGTCTGTGGTCGGCAGCAGCACTAGCTTGTTGGCAGACCCTGAAAGGCTTTTACCGGGAGTACAGGAGGGTGCCCTGAAGGAGCCCCTCAGTAGTTGGGATCATACTTCCAGCAAACTAGCCATACACTACTATCTTCAGTAGGGCATATACATTAGTGCATACCCTCACTACTGACCTTTAGCTTGGACCCATTAGTTTAGACATGACCCTTGGTTAAATAACCGACACACCACTTTAGGCAATTCTGGATCATCCATGGGGTTTTTAGCCCCTGGGTTGTCTATGTACTGATACACCACTTTAAGCAATTCTGGATCATACATGGGGTTTGTAGTACCCTTCTAGATCATTTACTCGAGGGCAGGTGCAATTTATGGAGCAGATAGTCACTTTTTATTTAAGTTATTTATTTATTTATATAGCTCCTGAATCGACCCCCGAAGGGGTATCTCTGCGCTTCGGATTGGCAACAGTGTCGTGGAGCTACTACAGCAGAATCAGAGACAGAAGAGAGTGGTCTTAAGCTGCTTTCTGAATTGTAGGTGATCGGGCATTGTCTCAAGTGCAGAAGGAGCTTATTCCAATAGCGGGGGCCGAGATGGAAAAGGGCCTTTCCCCCTAATCTAGCCTTCCTGATTCGGAGAACCACAAGAAGAGACTTAGATCCCGAGCGAAGAGACCTGGAAGGCAGGTAAGTTGTAAATTTCTCCGAAACATAGGTGAGACCGAGATTGAATAACACCTTATGGATGGTGCAGCAGACTTTGAACTTTACCCGTTCGCGTATTCAAAGCCAGTGGAGCTAACAAAGAAGAGGGCGGGAGGCAGTCCTGGAAAGGGCGGTGAGGACCAAACGCGCTGCAGTGTCCTGGACAACCTGCAGTCTGCTAAGCAAGGCCTCATTAGCGGAGACCAGCAGACCATTGCAGTAGTCCAGAAGGCTTAATATAAGTGCCTGAGTCAGAGTCTTCCGAGTTGAGTTGAGGAGTAACGGAAAGACTCAGCAGAGTAAGCCCAGTGTATGGAAACAGGAGCCAGCTGTCTGAGCAGCATGCGCCTTCAGAGTAAGGACTTGATCCAGATGAATGCCTAAGTTCTTAACAACGGATTTAGGGGTAGGGGGAGCACCAGGATCGGCAGGCCACCATTCAGGAATCCATAATAAGGGAGCATCTCCGAAGAGCAGAATCTTCCCAACATTACATTGGAGGAGATTGCTCTTCATCCAATGTGAAATAGCTCTCATACCAGAGGAGAAGGCTGACTGTACCGATGGAGTAAATTTATCAAAAGGAAAAAGCAGCTGTGTATCATCAGCATAGGAGATGGGGGTGAACCCATGCTTCCTCAGGAGATTGGCCAACAGAGCAACATAGATATTAAACAATGTGGGGCTCAGGCATGAGCCCTGAGGTACTCCCTTGGACAATTCCGTAGGTGCCGAACAATACAGGCCAAGATTGACGGTCTGAGAGCGAGCACTCTTGGTTCACCTTTTTGCATCCCTCTCACTGCACTGGACAGATAGCCTTGTACTGCCACTTTTCTGATCATGGGAACCATAAATACGAGCCTTGGTCGTGTGCCCATCATACATTTCAAGCTGGCCACCATAGTTTCAACCCCTTCCCTGTATTCTACAGGGACATTGTAATTTACGCAGGGTCACATGACACTGACTTTGACGGCCGATACTTACTGGACTACTCCTCCAAGATGGTGACCGTCCTGTGTCCCACAACGAGGGTTGGCGCCCCAGTGCACCATCTCAGGTGGCTCGGTCACCCTGTCCTTTGACTGCCGAAAACCGGGAAGCTGGGAACTTATCAGAGCCACAAGACAGATGGCTAGCACCTCCCGGTCCCGGCAGTGTTTGGGGTAGGCCCTCTGACAAACTCGCGATGAGAGTACATAAGTACTAACTTTTGTTGGAGGTCTTATACCCTTGATTCCTTGACCTTCATCGAATGGGTGAGCATTTGCTTGTTTAATTTTGAGACAATGGGCATACCAGTTACCATCGTAAAGTGACTAAGAACATTGTGGCACTACATAGTACGTGATGCGACTACCTCGACCCCACAGTGCATACAGTTTGGGCAACCATGCTCCAACACGGTGGACTGTGATGCTCGGTTGCAGGGGGCCGTGTCTTGTCCTGTGCAGTGTGCGGCAATATACAGTTATTCCGACGGAGTTCCATGGCATTTCCCGCTCATGACTCGTGATTCAGCTAGACTGCAACCTTGAGCTGATTGCTTTGAATAATCATCAGTCATCTATACAGGTTTTGGCACCACACGATCAGGTGTGAGCCCCTTCCTAGTGTAACTTTTACACCGCTTCTCTATCTTAGGACACTGCATTCTATAGTGTCTCTACTAGCCAGGAATCGATGCCATGAGCTATTGACCCTACTGGGGTGAATTCTCCTATTTTAGCTACTTTTCAATTACGGGCACTTTAATACCCACTGGTTTTATCTTCTTCATCTCACGCATTAACATACATGATGTATGTTTTTTGAATACTATGATGGTTTCACCACCACGTTATTAATTGTACATCGGTTGGTGAGCTAAGCAGTGGACTACTAATAGTGTCCATGTAAACATTGTGTTTTGTTTTTTGATTCTACCGGTTGTCCTATCAAAGACTTACAGGTACCACACTTATGGTGTTGCTTGTGGTCTATCACTGTTAGTATACCAGACTACCACAACAAGTGTAGATAAATTGTTTTTAGGTCCTGAAGAATTGTCGTCTAATTGACACGATGGCAAGAAACATGCTGATCTCTCTTTTTTAGAGCGCTGTTCCCTCTAGCATCACAACATGGGTGCACCGCATACATTTTTAATCAGGATGGATGCCATAGCCATTAAAATAGTTTTGATTTGGCTCCTATTCCATATTTTAATCCTTACATGGTCTAGTGACCCACATCTCTCACATCTATACTCTTCAGGTCCCGCACACCCACTGCACCAAACGGCATGGAATAAAGGATCTCCGCCAAAGAGCCCCTTATAGGGTGCCCATCAGGTATTGCAGCGCCGATCTGACAAGGAGCAGACCCTATGTTCAAGCATGACACCTAGCTGGCTGGACGTGTGAGGGTCCTAATTCCAAAAGGAGCAATTCCCATTCTTTCTTCCGGGTTTGAAGTGAGCACTGCCTCACATTTAGCCAACCTTGTCTCCTTTCTTTATTAGGAACTGCATACCATACTGCCAGCACCTGAATCACTGTTGGGGTATGATCCCAACATGTTTGATACCAAACATGACCTATTTCGGAGCAGCCATTATTTAGATAGGCATCTTGTAATGACTGATGTCCACTATATACCTTTAAATGGCTGACCGCACCTATAAAACCTTGAGAATCGAATCCGGGGTTTGAAGGGGTGACCTGCTCATGAAGGAACACCCTCACACTTGTTACCAACCCCCCTGCCATCAGGATTGAAAAGCCTGCCATAGGGGAGACTCATAGGTTTTAGGTGCAGTGACCACTGATGTAAGGAAACTTATATCTGTTGTGTGGGGTGCAAGCACCAACTCACACTGACTTCAATGGCAGGCCTGTACTTATAGTTTAAGTAGACTCTCATGGGTGACACAATACATGCTGCAGCCTATTGGGGACCCCTGGTGTACCGGTGCCCTGGATACCTAAGTACAATATACAAGGGACTTATATGAGTACTCCAGTAGCCAATTGTGGCAGTACCAAAGTACTTACCAGAGCCAATTTACGGGAGAGAGCACAGATGCTGGAGTCCTGTTTAGTAGGAACCAAGCATACTAAGTCAAAAACGTACTGACACCAAGACAAAAGTGTGGGTACCAATGAAAGCAGATTCTTTTTTCCTATAATCACATACCCCTTGCAGGGCATCTTGTGCAAGGCAAGTCTTGGGACAGGCTTGTCCCACACTTTCACAGTTGCCATATGTCTGAAGATACCAAGGAGCTTTGTCGCTCCTGTGCCACTTGCCAAGCCAGTTGTAAGACAGGTGGCACTACAAAGGCCCCCTTAATTCCACTACCAGCGGTTGGGATTCCCTTTGAAAGGTTAAGGATTGGCATTGTTGGTCCCATAGACTCTCCTTCAGCATCTGGGAACAGGTATATCCATGTGGTGGTGGACCATGCAACCAGATACCCAGAAGCTATTCCCTTTAGGACCACTACAGCTCCTGCAGTGGCGAAGTCCCTCTTAGGGATATTTTCCAAAGTGGTTGTGTCAGACCAAGGTGCCAACTTCATGTCTAGCTACCAGACAGCCATGTGGAAATAATGTGGTGTCAACTACCATTTTAGTGCACCCTACCATCCAGAGGTAATAGGTTGGTTGAGAGATTCAACAAAACTCTTAAAGTTATGATTACGGGGCTATCGACAATCTTAGGAAGAGATTTGACATCCTATTGCCTGGCCTTCTTTTTGCCTACCGAGAGGTTCCACAAAAGGTTAAGGGCTACAGACCATTTGAACTACTATTTGGGCATCCAGTTTGGGGTCCATCTGCTCTTGTGAAGGCGGGCTGAGAGAAGCCTTTGAAACCTCCTAAGCAGAACAAAGTAGATTATGTGCAAGGCCTGCATTCATGCATGACTGAGTACATGAAGAAGGTCAATAAAAACCTAGATGCCGACCAACAACTCCAGAAGCTGTGGCATGACCAAAAGATTGTTCTCTCTGTTTACCAGCTAGAGCAAAAAGTATGGGTGATGGAGCCTGTGGCCCCAAGAGCCATCCAAGATAAATAGATTGGTCCCATACAATCCTGGAGAAAAAAGATGATGCCACCTAACTGCTGGACCTGGGTACTCCTAGTAGCCCCCACAAGGTGCTTCATGTGAACTACCTGAAACCTTCCTATGACAGGACTGATATGAATATTTTTGGTTTTATAGTCTAGATTATGTACCTGCTTACTACTGCTGCTAACTTTTCACTCGTGCTGATAATGCTGCTTATTTAACGCAGGGTGCACTTTCACAGTGCCGGGAGGAGTGAAATCTCGGGCAGGACACCGCCATCTTGGCGGTTAGCATTCTAGATGGTTCTGAATGAAGGACCCCATCTCTGCATCAAGGATGGCACCCCGCAAGGGATGTTAGGTCTCTGCCTGTCGAAGGATCCGCCTGCAGAGTCTCAGTCCAGATAGGAAGGAATTCTCCTCTGTTTCTGTCAGGGTGAGAGAAGATATTTTATACTAAAGTGGTTGCTCCAGGGTTTTTCCAGAATCTATATGTTTTGATAACATTCGCTAATCCTCTGATGATCCTTTTCTAAACAAACACGATCAAGCACAGCTGGCTGTTGGCCATGGATGAAAAAAGTGGTGACCCTTATACAGAATAAATATACGAAGCCTGGCACTCACGTCATTGTTCTGACAGATAGATGAATGGTGAAAACCCTAAACTTTTGAGATGGTCCATTTCACAACAGGAGTTGGACATTTCAATGGGACATATACCTGGGAGTAACCATGCCAATGCAGATGGACTTTCCAGATATTTCCAAGTAGAAAATAAAGACTCAACTAGGCATGGCTAGTCTTACCTTCTTTTGGAAGGACAAATAATTAGGAACAAGGTTAATGAGTGGACATAAACTGACATCAGACAATAAGGAACGTATCTAAACAAAATGCATGGTACAAAAATATATATTTTATTTTTTGTTACTCAAATCTCATTTAAAAAAACAGTGATGATTATCTCCTATACATATGTGATAAACAATCTACATATATGAAACGTGGTGTACATTAATTCATTTCCATTGGTCGTACATTTCATTACAATTCATTGTGTGGAGATATTTAATTTTGGATAATGATCCAACTAAACAAATCAATCTAAAAACACGGCTAAAGGTTACAGGTTACAGTCTTACCTTCTTTCACTTGGGGAGAGGGGGGGTTTGTTAAGGAAAGTTGGATCTTTCTGGCAAAGATTCTCCCACTTTTTGCCTGTGTCAGTGTGTTTAAACTATATGTCACTGGGAGTCTCCTGATTAGGACCACAGTAGCAGTGCTCTCGCATCTAAATTCTCTGGTAAGTACTTTGTATACCCCACAATTGGCATTCTAGGGTACCATTGTAAGTCCCGAGAATATGGTACTGCGGTACCCAGGGCATTGGTACCACAGGAGTCTCCCACTGTAGTGTAGTTCCTATATTCCCAATAGGCTCTGCTCATTGGAATAATATACACTATAGATTTGACATAGGACTGAGGTCAGTATGTCTCTATCGAGTATACTAAATTTAATTGTGTGTACCAGCTAGCTCAGAGGTCACTAGCAGCATTCTCGAATAAACAAGAAGGGATTCGTTTCTGACAACCGCATAAAACATGACAACTTTGTTTCCCTAAGATTGGAACCAATTTCTTCAGAGTCGTGGAAACAATAGATAACTATTTCCCTCAGTCAATCGTGCAAGCTTCGTTTCTACAGTGTTGCAGAGAAATAGTGAGACGGGCGTTTTCAATAAAAGGCTTTATTGATCAGTCTTCTTTCTCATGCAAGAGAGGTGAACTGCTACAATCGTTAGACAGAATGCAAAATATAATGCTTACAGCGCAAACAGTAATATAAAATAATACTGTAATAGCATTGCTGTTATGACATATATAAAAATACATACATAAATAACACAGGCTAAAATACTCAACTGGTGCTTCTAAAATACGCCTACACCAATGCACCTAACCTAGGTCTAGCACCAGGGAAGAAGTAAGTGCTGCTTAGCATAAGTTTTTAGTTCTGCCTAGAATTGCCAAAGGTTTCTCTAGGTTCTAATCAGCTCCATGCCTTTAGAATGAAAGAGGTTGGTATCTCTGTCTCTGGACTTGATTTCGCAACACCCCGCAAGGGGAGTCAGAAACACTGGAGCTGGATTCTCAGCATGAGGATGTCAGATTCTTGTCCGTGCATCAGCTGGAGAGTCGGCTTCCTTCGGCACTGCGTCGGTAGGTAGTCGAACTGCACCAAACCACACCGTGCTTTGCCATGGCAAGTGAAGAAATATTTATACCTTGAAGGTGTTTATGAATTCCAGCTTTGATGTAAAGTCGGACATATGAACGTCATGGATGAACCCCTAAGGAATAGTTGTAAATGCATAATAAATGAGTTCTTGGAGAAATCAATATTCAAGCAAGGGGAAGTCCTATCAGCTTAAGAGTCTGGTTTTCCTAGAACTTGTGATGTAGATGAACGGATGGAAGTAGCCATGCCTGTATTTGGGTAGCATGGGCTATGCCTAAATAAGGGCTGGATTTCTCAATGGATTCACTCTACAATTCCATAAAGCATCGCCAACGTTAGAACATCACACTTCAACGTGAGTGACGGGCGGTTATCAGGCTGCTAAGGAACTGGGGAACAATATAGGAACAATCTTTACTGGGATAGGAATACTGCGAGATGTGATGCAATACTTTTTTCGCCATACATTCAAGGCCTGAAGAAGTCTCTCAGTAGACGAAATGCGTTGGCTATGCTTTATGGAATTGTGGAGTGAATCCATTGATGAAAAAATAAAGTGAAAACTGAATTTGAAAATACATACCATAGGATTTGGACAATTCTTTAGTGTGCTGATAATTTGTGGACTGTAATATGACAAAGTAATATTTATGTATAAGAGTGCTGAAACCTTTTACGGTGCAAATTGTTGTGGGACATGGTCCTACGGTGTGGGGAGTATAGAGGGAAGTACTCCCTGGTTTTGTGCACCTTTTGTTATTTTAGGACACAATTCAATTTGTTGTGTGCTGTTCTAAATAGCCTCTGCCCTCTGATCCTGTGTTTTGAAGGGCTGAATTTCTATGCCTGTATAAGGGCAACGTGAATTGTACCTATATAAGGGCATGAATCGGGAAAATTCATTCAGAATCTAAAACGACATACAACACCCACTCCACTGTCAGTCAGTCAGTCATAAAACTTTTATTCGGTTACATCTTGACGAGACCATAAAAAGTACAGAGATAAAACAGTACAAATAAAGAATCACAATATCAAAAATACAATTTAAAAGCAGAAGTCATTTAAAACCATTGCTAACATTAATTCAGTTACAGACATTGGAATTACAGCGGATTTTTAAGCATGATTTTAAAAAACAGGCTACACACTTAGCAGTATATTGGGAGTCCAGAAACTGCAAGGCCAGATAGGCTGGCCAACAAGATCTCAAGGCCATTTTTTGCAGTAGGGGAATAATCCAGCGCTTGCGAGGGAGGTCGTAGTATCTACAAAACAATGTTACATGCATTGTTGACTGGGATGAAATGCCATCGCAGGGGCATTTCATTAGATTGAGTGACCAGTCCTGCTCTTTTGGAAATGTAACTAGGCGAAAGAAAGAATTAAAACGAAACCTAGTTAGTACATATTTGTCATATATAGTTAAATAATATGTTAAGTATGGTTGAATACCCAAAGCGGTCTGGACTGACAGGATCTGTACGTTTGAGGTTTGACTTATTTCTTTGGGAAGACGTAGTTCCCTAAGATGAAGTAGGCATAGTTTTTTCAGGTCTTTCCTAGAGAAGTCTGACATCGTGGAAGGTTCTAAGAAATAAGATGTACAGTCCAGGTCCTTGAGGAAGTTGGACACGTACAGAAGCCATGGGATTTTACTCCAGTTTGCCATGGCCAAACAATCAGTTATCAGTGAGCGGGTTAGGTGGCATTGTATTTTAGTCCATATGCGGTGCCATAGCAAAATCGGTTGGCATCTAATGATATCTATCAAATAGTCAATGCCCAACTCGATGTGGCAACCGTAAGTTGGAGCACTATGAGGAACTGCCAATAAGTATTTGAGAAACCCATTCTCAACCGTTTGAAGAGTATCAATGGGAGCGTAACCCCAGATCCCTGCACCGTAGGTTGCCACGCTATGACACTTAGCGTGATAGATTTTTAGCAACTCTGCTGGAGCAGGTTTACCCAGTTTCCTCGAAAAGGAAACTAGAGCTGAGGTCGCTCTCTGAAAAAGTAGCTTTTTACTGACCAGGGCTTGTTTCCAACTCAATCTATCATCCATTAAAATTCCTAGATAGGGGTATTCCCTGGTGCGTTCCAACCTTACGTTGTCAATAAAAACAGGTTTAGGTTTCCTTACCCTGGGACCAATGTGCATAACATAGGTTTTGTTTTTATTCACTTTTAAACCTAGAGAGAGCATGAATTGACAGTATTTGTTTAGCTGTTTTTGTAGCAGGATTAAGGTTCTGGCTAAGATTACGGAATCGTCCGCATATAATAGCGTTTGAATGGGGCGGTGGTTAATAGAAGGAAGATCCTGGCTCCCTTCGAGCATGGCCGCTTCCAGCCCGTTAGTGTATAGGTTAAATAAGAAGGGAGTCAGGACACAGCCCTGTCTAACACCTTTATTAACGGCAAATGATGGAGATAGTTCACCGCCAATTCCGTATCTAACGCGAGCAGTCGCGTCTGAATAAAGCTCTCGAAGAAAATGAATAAGAGGTGGATCTACCCCTAGATCACCGAGGATGGACCACAGCCTTGAGTGAATGACACAATCAAATGCCGCGCTGAGGTCTACATACACTAAATACAAACTTCCACTTTTGGCCCCCACATATTTGCCAATCAAGAGGGCTAGGTTCAAAGCCTGCTCCACAGTACCAAGTCCCTCCTGGAAACCGTATTGAGATCGGTCATGATGTTATTCGTGGACGCCCAATCCTGGAGGCGTTCCAGGACCAGCCGACCAGCAACTTTCCCCAAGGAATCCAGGAGGGAGATGGGCCTGTAGCATGCTTGGTTGTTACGATCGCCCTTCTTGAAAATTGGGAGTAAAATTGAAGTGGACCAAGAGTCTATTAGACCTATTTTTGTGACAGCTGCCATAACCTGAGTGACAAGAGGTGACCAGAGTTCCGGGCTGTGTGCAAAGATGTCTAGTGGAACACCGTCTGGGCCGGGGGCCTTACCGTTTTTGGATGATGACAACGCATTGATGACCTCCTTATGATCAAAGAGGAGGCCAATGGGAAATATCTGGTCCCCGGAATAGTCACCAGCCACGTGAACCACGTTGTCAGCAACCTCGGGGGGTCCACCAAATATCTTTGAAAAGTGGGCTACCCACTCATCAGCCGTCACTGCAACATCAAGGTGTTGTGAGGATGGAGCATCTGTCAAAAAGGGTGATTTTATCGTACGCCAGAACAAAGAACTGTCTTTGGATTTACAGCTCTCATGTAGTTGGGCCCACAGGTTCTTCTTGATTTCGTTCCTACGGTTAAACTGTGCTAATTTATAGATCTTTCTTAATTTGGTGATTTCAACTCGATCTCTAACTGGAGCGTGGAGTGCTGTTTTTAGGTCGGTTAGAGCCTTACGGCAATTAGAGTTAAACCAACCTTTGGTTTACGATTTCCTGGACTTTTGACTACGAAACAGCTCCTCCCGTATGATTCTAATAATTTCCAGAAAGCTGGTTATGGTCATCTGGGGTGGGGAGTCTAATGCTAGGCAGTTGTACAACCACGGAAGGACTCTGGATACCACTTTATTTGTGATTACTGCTGGGTCAATTTTGGATCATTTTACAGAAAAAATGTTTACTTTGTCCATGGACAGCGATTGTTGGTTCAGTAAACTTGGCCTAGTTAATTGTGATGAAACATTTTTAATTGACAGGGTAACACTATTAGGGAAATGGTCGCTACTAATATCCGAGCCTGTTTTAAAAGTTAGCAGTTGACCCTTTATAATCTGGGAACATCAAATATAATCGATGACGCTTGCCAGACCCCTACCATGGAACGTTGGCAAAAAATCAACAGGGGGATCTACAAGGTCATTTGCAAATTCCATCTCTAGTGAAAATAGACACTCATTTAGGCAGTTACCTAACTTTGTGTGTGTAAAGTGTGTCAGGGAACATCCATTTTCATCCTGGAGACCACAAGTACCATTCTTATAATTATTTCACAGTGAAATATTGAAATCCCCCCCCCCCCCCAAATCACATAGGAGGAAGAAGAAAGGTGCCTGTTCCGCTGTTTGTTTAAAAAAGATGTAATTTCAATTAGAGTTTTTACACATTCTGATGACTGAAGATTATTATAAAAGTTTACCAAAAAATAAATCATACATTTATTAAATGAGGCCCTTAGAGTTTGGTAATTCTCACCAGACAGAAGAACAGTTATATCAAAGGGTGGTAAGTTGTTTGCGATATAAACTGCAAGGTCTACCATGAGGTCCAGGGCTAGCTGGGACATGATATGTTTTGTAGCCTAAAAGGTGGATAGGGTCAATGGCCCAGGTTTCCTGGAAGCAAACTATCTGGTGAATGCTAACTGTATCCAACCATGCGTTAAGATTTACTTTGGAGCAAAGACCGGCGACGTTATGAATAAGACAGACAAATTTAGAATGACATTTGACGAATCATTTATTTCATGGGGGACGTTGGAAGCTTTTAAGCCAGTCAAGGGATGCAAATCTGGGATCGGAGCATTTAATTGTAATTTAGAGGGTTCGTCAGAAATTATGGATCTATCATGGACCAAACCTGCTTCGGGTGAGCTGGGGATTGCCACCACCCCCTCGCTACCAGGTGTCACATTCTTAGCAGCTGAAGTCTCTAATAGATAAGCAGTTATTACTGTGGGAGGGTAAGGTATTGTAGTTTTTTGATCCATCATCCTATCGGGAAATACATTGTTTGAGGTGGAACTCGGGGAGCGAAAGAGTGGTTGTTGGGATAAGGACCCAGAAAATGTTGGGCCCAAGCTGTCCTGACCAAACCGCAATGGTGGTCAATCTACCATTTCTAAACAGTTAAATCTGTTTGCGAGTGGAATGCCTCTCCAACCTCCCAGAGGAGCAATGTCGCTGCCTCCGATTCCAGACCAGTCAACCCATTCCCTTCTTCTATCCCGGTTTCCTACTTGGGTCCAGTTCCATTCTGGGACTTTGTTATAACAGGGTGTTGAAGGGAAGAAGAAGGAGAGTCTTTTTGTGTCTATACCATCTTTGGTTGCCGACATGCCCCATAAACAAATGTGCTTGGCTGTGTGTGGGTCATCGAAATTCACTATAACACAGTCCCCCGGGATTGTTTTCGGCTCCTTACCTATCCACGGGACCCTTCAGACCATTGAGACTCTACTAACAAGGTGCGGTGGCAATGGTCTGTTGGCAGATAACCAATGCAGCACCTTGTTTTTTAAGGACCAACCTGGTTCCTCCACGTTGGGACTCAGCTCGGGACCCCAGTCATGATTACCACATATGGGCTTGCTTCTGGTGGTAAGTGTATTGGATGCTCACCCCTCCCCCTTTTCCTGGTGTTAGTATATTGAGGCCCTGATGATTTAGCAGTGACAGACTTCAATGTAGTAGAGGGGACTGGAGTTTTTATTGTCTGAGGGACCTTCTTCACCAGTACAGGAGGGGGCTTTGGTTTACCAATTGCCGCTTGAGTAGCGACTTTAATGGCATGCACCCCTACCTTCGTAGTTTTGCTATTTACTTTCTGCCCCTCTGTTTGCACCGGCCCCACCCCCTTTGCATTGTTAGGAGTTGCATGGAGGGCAGCTAGCTGCTTTTCGATCTTTATAAGACTCAGTTCGATAGGTTGGAGATGGGTTTTAACAAGTTCGCCTAATCTAATTAGTAGTTGGTTGTTTAGCGCACAAACTTTGCACCCTCCTCCCGTGTGGCTAGTTGCACTAAAGTTTGCTGTGTTCATAGACAGATTTATTATTTCTGTTGGTAAAGTTGTTAGTTCTCTCTGGATAGAACTATGTTGTTCTGTTACCTGGTTGGGGGGTAATTCTTCATGA
Source organism: Lissotriton helveticus (assembly GCF_964261635.1). Taxonomy (NCBI): domain Eukaryota; kingdom Metazoa; phylum Chordata; class Amphibia; order Caudata; family Salamandridae; genus Lissotriton; species Lissotriton helveticus. Next base: position 463,236,906 of record NC_136062.1, read on the forward strand.
TGGTTAAGTTTCTTAGTTTGCTTCGCTTTAAGCGATTTCTTTTGTTTCTTTTGTTTAGGAATGGCGCCCTCCCTCAATCTTCGGTCTGGCTCTATGACGGGGTCCTCGGACTCGCAAAAAGAACAGGGGGTTTTTCTAACATCATAGACGATTGCGAGTCCGAGAACTCCAGGGATGCCGACAGATCAACTGTGCTTGGCACAGTGTGGGTTTCTACATGTACTTCCAGTAATGGGCCGGTTTCCCTTGAGTGAATGGGTGTCCTGGCTGAGGCTAATAAGCCCAACGATGACCGTTTGGCCAGGGCTAAGTCTTGTGATACCCTGCGCTCTAAGAGAATAATCAGACCCTCCAGGATTTCGCGATATCGCGATTTCGCGGTTTGCCGCGAAATCGGCACTCTTGTAAAAATGCCGCGATTTTTACAAAAGTGGCCGCGAAATCGGCACTTTCGTAAAAATTGCGGGATTTTTACTAAAGTGCCCGCGAAATCTAGACATCCAGACCCCTTTCAAGGGGGCGGGACTGGTCTGCGGAGGGTTGGGGGCAGGGGGCGGGGGTGTGGAAAGAGCCATCTGGTCGATCTCACACCTCTGGAGGCAGTGGCGTTGTATAATCAGAGGTCCGGGCGCAACCTCGCACAGGTCATTTGAGAGGGATTTCCATCTCCCTGGTAAGTCTGATGCTGCTGTAGCAATAGCGATGTGCACGATTGTATTGCTGTACCTTCATTGGTTGTCAAGCTAGACCTTGTACGTGTGGCCAAAGGGGGGGGGAGGGAGGGAAGGGGGGGATGGGCGTTGTGTATCAGGCAAGCACGGACGCTAAACGTGATAAGTATAACTGATTAAGCTGCGCTCATTTCACCCAGGCCTCCATTTATAAACACACACATTATGCAGGCACCTATGCAATTTATACTTAATGTCAACCCATTAACCAGGGATTATATTAATCATTTAAACAGCCCCATTTTTGGCATGGGTTATTTGGTTTAGCGGTCACTCGGGGCTCCATATTAAGTGAAATCAGTCTTTCCCTTGACGGATTTTACAACTCCTATGCCTCTGCAATTTGAAATTGAACAAAGGTTGCGATCTATATTAACAGGTTTGATAAACAGCTCACCACTTATAATTGTGATCCCTGCACAAAGAGGCGTTTGACTAGAGTACTCAAATTAACGGGTTAGTTGTCATAAGGCCCACGATCCGCAAGCCCGTCTATGTTACAGGATGCAATATAAAAAGGAGGGGTTTCTCCTGAAATAAAACTATGAGATTAATATGCTGACCGAGTTTAACTAGAGAAGAAAACACGACCCACATAGCAGAATTAATGTCACCAGCAGGTCAGGCTGCGCTGCCCTTTGAATATTGGTGTATTACTCCACAGGGTGACCACAACAACAGGCCAGAGTGACCTTTGACACATGGACAGAAAGAAACAAGCCCTGCAGCCTCCAACCCTGGCTTTCCTATTCATTTTGAACAAACGCTTTTACAAACCAGGAGTCAGCAATATACATAGGATCAAAGGTTACAAATATATATTTTGTATTTATTCTTAAAACTGAAGTGCTACATTAATAATGCAACCGTGCCACCGAGGAAAGCACCGTTTAAATACTAATGGAATATAGTGCTATTACTAGCTAAGATTTAGCAATACATGTATAGGATTATAGGTCAAAATAAAACACCAGGGACCAACACACACAGACCACAAACACACACAGACCACAGACACACCAGGGACCAACACACGCAGACCACAAACACACCAGGGACCAACACACACAGACCACAGACACACCAGGAACCAACACACACAGACCACAAACACACCAGGGACCAACACACACAGACCACAGACACACCAGGGACCAACACACGCAGACCACAAACACACCAGGGACCAACAGACACAGACCACAGACACACCAGGGACCAACACACACAGACCACAAACACACCAGGGACCAACACACACAGACCACAGACACACCAGGGACCAACACACGCAGACCACAAACACACCAGGGACCAACACACACAGACCACAAACACACACAGACCACAAACACACCAGAGACCAACACACGCAGACCACAAACACACCAGGAACCAACACACACAGACCACAAACACACCAGGGACCAACACACACAGACACACCAGGGACCAACACACGCAGACCACAAACACACCAGGGACCAACAGACACAGACCACAGACACACCAGGGACCAACACCCACAGACCACAAACACACCAGGGACCAACACACACAGACCACAGACACACCAGGGACCAACACACGCAGACCACAAACACACCAGGGACCAACACACACAGACCACAAACACACACAGACCACAAACACACCAGGGACCAACACACGCAGACCACAAACACACCAGGAACCAACACACACAGACCACAAACACAAAAAACGAAGATATCTGTGTTTGTTATAGTAAAAACCGCCAAATAAAATGCCGCTAAATTGCCGCTAAATTTCCATATTTGTGCCGCTAAATCTCCATTTTTGTGCCGCTAAATTTGCTAATTCATGCCGCTATATCCTGGGGGGTCTGAATAATGCCTTGGTCGATTGCCTCGTTTGCCCTGGTGAAATAATGATCAATTGGGCCAGTGATCTGTGCTGCGCCCTGTGCTGTTTTGCTCCTAGTACCCCTGGTAGTCATGGTGTTGATGACAAAAAACAAAGATTTACCAACAGTAGTGGAGATGGAAAAAAGGGTATATCCAGTCTAAGTTGAAATAGGAGAAGTAACGCAGGACAAGTATAAATAGGGTAAATGTAAATGTACAGAAATTTATATAGCGCAAATCACCGAGCGGTTTCTAAGCGCTTGCTTAGGGAACCCGTCCTGGTATTCCCCTGTGAGATAACCCCAGCAGGGTATCCACAAGGTGAAAGCCAGGCATCCCGCCGCGAGGGGCCGTTGTGGAGATTAAGCAAGCTATTGCCCAGAGTCGCAGAGTGTGAACCCGTGAATCAAGTGGACACCGGAGCGAGAATTGTCAAGTCCATGGACATTTTAGGACTCAAGACCCCGCCTAGCCGGAAATTGAACCCTGGTCCCGGGGTGACCTCTGCTTCCAGGTCTGCCTCCTCTAACCAGTGAGCCACACTTCTCCATTGGGTGGCCCAGTCCAGTCTTGCCCGGTCTTTAACGGGCTTAAACGGGCCCGCCCTTGGCCCGGGCTTCACCCGGCGTGTCCCGCGTGTGACCTTGCGGGACGAGGGAGTAGTCGGTGGTTTATGCGCCTCCTGGCGCTGAGTGATGAGGGGGGCGGCGTCCTGCACACGAGGCTGCTGGTAGGTGTAGTCCTGACTGGCGGAGCCAAGCCCGGCCAGTCAGGAAGTCCAAGGCAGATTACTCGGCAGAGCAGAACCTGGCCGTCGCGCTGAACAGGAGACAGATGACACGCCTCAGCGGAGCAGGGAGAGCTCGGCCGGCGTGAAGACCCCTTGAAAAGTAACACCCGGTCCTCAGCAGTGGTCGGTGGTTTATGCGCCTCCTGGCGCTGAGTGATGAGGGGGGCGGCGTCCTGCACACGAGGCTGCTGGTAGGTGTAGTCCTGACCGGCGGAGCCAAGCCCGGCCAGTCAGGAAGTCCAAGGCAGATTACTCGGCAGAGCAGAACCTGGTCGTCGCGCTTAACAGGAGACAGATGATACGCCTCAGCGGAGCAGGGAGAGCTTGGCCGGCGTGAAGACCCCTTGAAAAGTAACACTCCACTGTCTTATGTGCGACGTTGCTAAATTCTAAACATGTTTAACATATCTAAAACATATCTACACATAAAGTGTGAAAACCCACCCAAAATACATAAAAATGCATTTGAACTGGTTATTCACATAAAAGATGCATTGGTGCTGTACGCATTTAAAGCAATGCTTCATTCTAAGCATATATGTTGACATTTGGATGCTAAATGAATGAATCATTAAGATATATATTTATGAAATGGCTCGTAAATACAGAAATAAAAATGCTGAAACCATTTCATGTCAGATTACATAAAACTGATTGTATGTGGACAAGGTCAAATATTGTTTCTGGAAGTATTCAGAGAATTCTTGTTCTCTCTGAATAGTTCTACTTTTAGCAGATTACATGTGCCAAAAAATAAAAAATACAAATTTGGAAAAAAAAACATTTATCATAGGAAAAAGTTCTATGTTTTAAAAAAAATGAAGGTCAAATTCAAAGTCTCTCAGAAAACTGTGCGAAGGTAAAAAATTCAAAAGTCAGTGTTAGCGCTTGGAGAAAACATGAAACCTTCTAAGTCTGTAAAAAAGTCATCTACCATTGTAGGTGGCAGTTGGATTACCTCGTTTAGAAGATTAACAGCACATAGATGTGAAGCATCACCTTCAGCATTGGTCGCATCAGCAATGTTCAAATTGGATGTTACGTGTGTGCCTGAAGTTTCCTCTCGTACCTCAGCATCAGCATTTTGTGTTTGTGAGATCTCAATGCATGCTGTCATCAGAATTGGTAGCTGCTGGGGACAACACAGAGCATGGGCCATTACCGGGTCCAGCAAAGTATCAACATCCGTTTGCATGACTGATGGGAGTGTTAGACAGATGTTTAGCATGCATTCTTCTCAACATAGACAGCGTAGAACAGGTAAGCTGCAATCTTGCCAGATTGATCTGAATGACAGAAACCATGTGGTATTTAATTCTCGTAAACGAGTGAATCCCAAAATTTGGACGATGAGCTCACAATACTTCATCTCCAATAGAGCTCTCTCTATGGTGCTTGGAGTGGCGCTGGTGATTTGGCTTGCCATATCGTAGCAGGAGGAACAAAAATAGTATTCTTGCAACGGGTCCCAAAAGGAGGGGCAGTCCACCAAATACAGAGTGCACGAAGCTTGGAAATATTCCGAGGACTGCTTAAAAAGGTGCTAACAGTTCGGAACATACGTTCTTAAATAGATGTACAATACCGCTTGTATCAGACATGTTTAAGATACAACTTAACATTTCCGAGAAATGCATGGGGCAGTTTGTAGTTAAGAGGGCATGTTTCTCGGCAGAAGTCATTGCATCTTGCAGATCATAGGTCTCTTTGGCCGAGATCAGTGGTACAGTTTTTTGCAAAAGAATGGCATTCATTCTGCATAAAGTATCATTTCGTATAGAAGTGATGTTCAGTGAAGGCCATAACGGCGACTCCCTGGCGGTCTTGGTTTTAGGAATCAGTACTCACATACAGCAAGTGACCCTGGCTAACACAGTCACTAGATATGGTATACCTGGCAACATGCCACAGCAGCTGTGATCGTTAAACATGAGGTAACTCCCATTTGAAAGCTGTTCAAATATTGGATCAATCACTGCAGCCGGTGAACCTTGCAGGTGACAGGATAAGTTGTTAGAGGAACCATTGCAGGCCCTGTGTAAATTAATACCCTGACAAAGGAGAGAATCGCTTAGTGCCTTTTCACAGTTTTTACCACTAGGAAACACTGTCATTCCTCCCCACTCCAACATCTGTGTGTGTATGGTGATTCCCAGGATGTCTTGATGTATTCTTTACCCAAACTTTCATATGTGCCTTAGGCAATACTGAAAATGGAAAACTGTAACAGGCAGAGTGAGTGTTCCATGTATTATCCATTCAGAAGCGCGCTTTTCTACTACCGTAAATGGCAATCTCTACAGTTTTTCAATGCTCAGCACCGTAAAGTCTGCTCCCCTCTGTACCAGTTTGTTCTGTTTATCAGTGAGATTGAATTCTGAAAATAGTGAAGTGGTATTGATTAAACGCCAAGGCACATAGCCTGAATGAAGGTTTTGCAACATCCGGCGTAATAGCATGATAGAATGTAATTGCGACTGACCATGTTGCAACATGACCAAGTCTTGTTCCATGATGTCTATGGCAGAAGACACTATGCTGTCCAATGAATATATCCTGGATGACAGAGTAATTAACCCATTGTCAACTATAGAGAGAGTTTTCTCTAAATTAATACAATCAATTTCTCGTATTCGTTCTGCAGTCTCTGCTTGCGTAATCTTCCATGCTTCATTATAAGCAGCATAGATACCGGCATATTTAAAACGTTTATGACGCGGTTTTCTTGGTCCTGACAAGAATTCCCTAAGGTCTGCGCCATCTTTAAGTAAAGATAAGTGTTGTTTTACATCCTTAAGTGCAGATCTTTGGAGCCAATCAAGGCAGAGTTTCCCTACACTGTATGTTGTTACTATTCCAGGATGCTGTCTTTGAACATATCTTGGGTCTGGCCTATTGAATGTGAAACCCTGTGTTTTATTCAGGAATCTATCTTGACAGTTGTTTGTGTCTGTGGGCCAGATCAACCATTTTTTCCAATCTGGATCTGTTCTGTTGTAAAGCAAATTAGTATGTACATTGCCCTCCCCCTCTGAAGTGGTACTGCTATTAGGTGTAGGTGTAGGTATGGTTGGATTGTGCAGGTCTTTTATCTTGGCTAACACAAGGCAAGACGTCTGTTGGACAGTGTCATTTAATCCCTTTGCTGCGGCACTTCTGCAAAATGGGCGGGGCCACCTCAGCCGTTGGCAGACAGGAGTAAATGCGAGGTAGTGCTTCCGTCGGCAAATGGCCGACGGCAGCACGGAAGGGGTTAAAAACATAATTTGCTCAGGTATTATACAGGCTCTGCATAAAGCCTCTAACCCCTGCACTTGCCAATCTTTAGTACCCCAGACAGATTCTGTCTCAATTTTGTCTTTCCAAAAGTCAAAACCAACGACTAGACAGTTGGGCATAAATGGCAGCAGAATACCTGTTTTGTATTGGTCAACATACATTTCATTCCTGTTCTGTTCACATTTCTAAAGTAAAACGATTCTGGATGGGATACACTGAACCCTGAAAAGTATGGAAATGTCACTGCAAATGTTTTTGAACTACCCTTTGGTGGCGTAGGACAATGTTCCCATTGGTTATACATTAATACATTTCTAGGCATTGTTGATTTGTGCAAGAAATGGTGACCATAATGATTATAACAATACATTTGTTCAGAGTCTGATGAACCTTCTAAATATTCATGATTTGTGATTACTGCAGACATTTCTAAGTATGACATCATGCTATTAACAGTCTTGAAGTCCCAATCATCAGAAAAGATACTAGATGAAACAAATTCACTTTATGAAATCTTGAACTGATGTGGAATTTTCAACAGCTCCGACGGGCCAAAAATGTCATATTCTGTTTTGTCCCAAACTATACCACCTGGTATAGGAATGGCTGTGATGTTCACTGCTGACAAGTCTCTTTGTTCATGATGGGATGATTTGTGTGGCTTGAGGAGTAAGTTGATGTTCTTACTTGCTGTGTCCATTTTGACATATCTTCCATTTATCAGCATACCCAGAGTTATTACTAGAGTCAACCAAAGTAGAAGAAAAAATACACCTAACACAATCCAAAGTTCAATCCATGGTGAAACCAGATACGTTTTAACCAGGTGATGAAAAAGGTCTGTTGCTTGTTCTTTAAAAGTACTTTTTGCTTCCATTATTGCAAGTTTGCTTGGATCCTCAAAAAACGTATCAAAATTAATGAAATAGCCAGAGGCAGTTCTGTCAATTGTTGGGATTGCATCAGGATTCGTTGAAATCGCTGGAACCACTTGATCACTTGTTACTTCTTTGTAGACAGGTGTTTCTGGACGAACTGTTATTTTGGTATCAAGAGGGACAAGTTGCATAGCTTTGTTGCTTAGTCCTTCATTTCACACTGCAGATTCTTCAAAGGTGATGAATCTCTCAGTTTGAACCTCTTGGATAGTAGCTAGATTAGGGCGTCTGCTACATTGGCGGAGTCCACTTGGCCTACTGCTTAGTATCAGCCACATGATGTGGTTTGACCAGGTCGATGGACACAAACCTGTTCTCCTTTTTACCAGCAAGGGGCGGCAGTAAAACTATTCTTAATCCGTGGATTGCTAGGACAGGTACTGGTTGTCTGTAAGAAGGCCCAAATTCCTACTTGTCCGCGATCTTCTCTCTGTCTAGATCCCCATGCTCTAGGAACCAGATAGGCCTTGCTGGGATGGTTCTTTTTTCTTCAGAGGTGGTTGGCTTCAGGAACACATTGCTTTGTTTCGTTCTTATTTCATTTGCGTCCTGTAAAACAGCCAAACGGTCTTTGACATCAAATGTTTTTTGGTCTACCACTGAAGTCTGACAATCGAGGTCCACTACTAACAATCTGGACCCAAAAAGGACTTCATATGGAGTGATACCCCCTAGAGAACTTCTTGGCAAATTGTTAAGACTACGTTGGACACTTATTAGATGTTTGACCCACCTGTCACCCGAGCCTACTACCCTAGCTGTTATAGATTGCTTTATGTCCCGTTTTTTTCACTCCACAACCAAATTTCCCTCAGGATGGAATGGACTAGAATACCGCAATGCAACTTGGCCACGGCTTATTCGTAAGCTCGAGAGCTAAACTCAGGACCCTAGTCAGAATGTAGTATGCCGATTGCGTATGTGCCGATACTCGCAAATCTTTAATAACAATTCGAGTGTCAGCCAAGCGTTGAGGCCACATCCAAATGAACCTTGTCTTAACATTTGTGGGACCGCATCTGTCCACAGGGACGTCTGCATGTAGACAGTCTAATGCTGTCTAACAATGGTGTGTGTACCGGGCTAGCTATGCTATAGACAGGAATCTGGCGGCGTTCTGTGCTGTGATCTCTATTGCAGTCATGGCAGTTAATTGCAAATGTGTGAATGTGTGCATTCATTCCTGGCCACCAGTACATCTCTTGTAATTCTAATATAGTCTTAGAGATCCCCTGATGTATCAGACCCTCTCCCAGATGCGCTTTGTGTATCAAAGCTACCCTGTGTTTCCTGTTTGGAATTACTCTGTCCCCCACTCCAGGGATTCGAGCAAAAGGAACGCTGTTTGCATCAGTTATATATGAGTGGAAAATTTTGAGGTAACGCTGCACCGCTGCCTTTGCATGTTGCATTGACAGCTAGAATTATTTTGCTGTCTATTTTAGTTTTTGAACGAGTGATTGCAGCTACGGTAGCAGATTACACAGCCCCTTTCGCAGCTTCATCAGCCAATTAGTTCCCTTCAACATGAACGCCATCACGTTATTGACTCAGTGTATGTATCACATGAGTGTTTTGTAGTCCTTCTCGTAATTGAACTACTTGTTCCCAAAGCATTTTATACTTGATTGTGCCACCTTTCGCATCTTTGAAACCGTATTGAAGCCAGTTTTCCAAGTATTCATTGTAAGATTGAACACAATATTAAGAATCGCACACTATGAGTGTGGGGAATTCGCGATCCGTGTTTTCAAGTGCCATCTTGAATGCTTGTAGTTCAGCTCGCTTAGCTGTACAATCTCCTAAGGATTGAGTTTTAGTGACCATTGGTCTAAATTTGCCATCGCGCCAGCGACCTTTAGCGATTGCGCAAGCAGCACTATAGGCTTGTTTACCGTAGAGGGTTGAGCCGATCCGTCAGTTTAAATTATACATTCATACTTCTCTAGAGGCAGAATTTCAGTAGGCAGAGGATATTCATGTTCGTATTGTAGAAATGCTTGTGTTTTCAGATAAGGATCAAAAACGTATTTAGCATCAGTTTCAGCAGGAGAATTAAAACATTGTATCCATCTCGGATGTGAAGCTTTAGCATTAGGAATGCTTGCTTTTGTCACTGCCTCTAAGGCAGGTACAGGAGTTACGACCATAATGCGTTTTCCCTTTGTGAGGGATCTTTCTTTTGCTACAGCAGTTTGAACAGCTGTCAGAATTTTTTCTGTTGAAGTGAATTTCATTTCTGCCTGTGTATACAAATGTGATTTGTATGCAATTGTTACTTTTTCACCTTCATTAAAAGTTAAGTAGGTGAATCCGCATTGACCCGGAATGATTCGGATCACTAAGTTGCGTACGTTTATGCGTGTTTGTAAATGTTTAGTCGCTAACATATCTGTTTGCAATGAACGCAAAATTTCTGTGTGTTTTTGTGCCCAATTTACTGTTTTAAAATGAGGTTTGATTAATTAGTAGGGAGTTTTAACCCTCTCTGCGTAGTTTAGAATGTAAGTTCTGTCAAAATTTAAGAAACCTAAAATTGACTGCAAGTTTTTCAGCGTTTTTGGAGGTTGGAGCAGCGCACATTTCTCTAGAAAGTTTGCTGCCAGGCTTTTGCCTTCACTAGATAACTTATATCCTAGAAATAGGACGTTGAGATGGGCAATTCTAGATTTTTTTAAATTGAATTTGTAACCCTCATATGCGGATCTAAGTATAATGGTGTTCACTCTGTTCAAATGCCTATCCAAGTCATCATCTGTCAGATAGATGTCATCTACAAATGATGATGCTTCATCATCATAAGTTTGTAGTAACTCTGTTACTCTTGCTGAAAATAACCCAGGACTCTTCTTGAACCCCTGAGGGAAACGACAGAAGTGATGCTGTGTCCCCATAATTGAGAAAGCGGTCAAATACCTACTTTCTGGTGCAATGTTTTGACAAAAGAAACCGTTAGAAATATCTAATGTGGTTTTATATTTTTTACGCACAATGTTATTCATTACTGCTGTACTGTGTGCATTTTGCACTGCAAATGTTTGCAACAGGAGTTTAGATGTCTGTAATTCAATATTAGACAATATGTATGTCTGGTTTGGAGACAGGAAACAAAGGATTGTTCATTGAAGAGGTGCATGTTTCAATCCCCCTTGGTATTCAAGTTGATCTAATATCTCCCTGACTTGTTTTTTCGCTTCTTGCTTAACTGGGTACTGCCTTTGTGCAGTTGGTTGACTTTTCAACTGGATTTTATTGTGAGGAGAGTCTTCATCCTATTCTACATGATTTTTGTATAATGCAGGAGCTTGGGCTCTGCGCATTGGAATAATATACCCTATAGATTTCACATAGGACTGAAGTCAGTATGTCTCTATAGAGTATACTTAACTTAATTGTGTGTGCCAGCTAGCTCAGAAGTCACTAGAAACTTTCTCGAATAAACAAGAAGGGATTAGTTTCTGACAACCGCATAAACATGACAAATTTGTTTACCTAGGACTGGAAAAAATATCTTCAGAGTCATGGAAGCAATAGATAACTATTTCACTCAGTCAATCGTGCATGCTTAGTTTCTACAGAGTTGAAGAGAAATAGTGAGATGGGCGTTTTCAATAAAAGGGTTTATTGAACAGTCTTCATTCTCGTGCAAGGGAGGTGAACTGCTACAATCGTTAGAATGCAAACTATAATGAGTACAGCGCAAACAGTAATATAACATAATACTGTAATATCATTGTCTGCTGCTATGACAAATATAAAAAGACATACATAAATAACACAGGCTAAAATACTCAACTGGTGCTTCTAAAATATGCCTAACTTAGGTGTAGTACCAGGGAAGAAGTAAGTGCTGCTTAGCATACGTTTTTAGTTCTACCAAGTATTGCCAAAGGTTTCTCTAGGTTTTAATCAGCTCCATGCCTTTAGAATTAAAGAGGTTGCTATCTCTGTCATGGGACTTGATTTCCCAACACCACGCAAGGGGAGTCAGAAACACTGGAGCTGGATTCTTGGCAGGAGGATGTCAGCTTCTTGTTCGTGCGTCAGCTGGAGAGTCAGCTTCCTTCGGCACTTGCTGTAGGGAGCTGCGTCGGGCAAGTAGGTAGTTGAACTGCACCCAAATACACTGTGCTTTGCCATAGCAAGCGAAAGCACATTTATATTTTAAAGGTGTTTAGAATGCCAGCTTTGACGTAAAGTCGGGCATAAACAATGCTAATAAGGTTCCCCCGTGGTCAAATTATAATTTCTCATATGGCAAAAACTCACAACATTAAATCAAGACCCTTCAAATAAATACAGGTACAACAAAAAATCCCTTATTTCATTTGTACATTTTATTTCTTTTTTTCGTTATTGTATCAAAAAATATTTTTTCATTTTTTTAAAAACTTTACTTATGTATATATCCTTTCGCAAACATAGATAATAATCCAATTCATATTACAGTATCCATACAATGTGTTTGAGAACATACAGTACCTTACAATAAAACCTAATACCCTGTTTGTCACACACCAACCAACATATACACTTACTCATACATACCACTTCACAAAAATATAAACTCAAAAAAAGACTCAAAAAGAACTCAAAAAAACACAGAAAAAAAAACATTTCTACGGCTGAGGTAACACAGATATTGTTTGTGCAGTATCAACGCCAGGTCTACGTGCGTTTCGGCGGATTCAACCACCTTCCTCAGGACCAGACCAGATAGAGTTTAACTCTACTCTCTTTTTTGTGTGTACAGGGTACCTGCAATTACAAATAACATGTAATGTATCTATAACTAAACCTTATTTACAGAGCATTTACATTAACCTCTTCTATTGCATCTTGTAAATCATTTATACATAACTCAGAGAGCATCATATTTCACTAGCACATTGATAACATCAAATACTTGGAAAGGATATATTGTACCTGTAGCAAAAAACCTCATTTGAAGGGCAAATGATCCAATCCATCGTATTGAATCTCTTAAACTCTTATTTACATTTAGTTCTGAGACATCATGATCCACCAGAAAACAAGAAGCGTCCTGGGGGTAGGGGGCTCCATCCTATTTTACTACCATGCGGGGGATTGAGTTTTAGTTATCACAGTAAGGCAGTCTAGCACTCTGACCACAACCATTAGCTTTTTTGGACATATAGGATACTACGTGTACCTATTTATGATAGTATTGCTAAGCCAGTTCTTATTTTATTTGTATTCTCCATTGGTAGTTCAGAAATGAATAACATTATCCTGTTATACTCTTACCTTCAATACATAAACACCTAGCTGTGTCCAGTTTCTTTTGCATGTGAGTAATAACTATTCCTTAGTGATAAGTAAAAAAAACATCGCCTAAAGAAAAAATGATAAAAGATATATAAGGGCCTATTTTTCCATCCTACGTACATATATTACAAAGATAGTGGAGACAGAGGATAGGATCAAGCTTACCCCAAAATTATTCAAGCTATGCAGTTGTGGGGACTATTCATTAATTTGGTATGTGGACCAATTCATGCAGACGTGCTGGATCGGCTACTCCTGTTGGTTTCTCTAAATAAAGACAGACTCAGAATGCATCACTTGTCCTACATTATTTATCTCTCCAAATTTGAGTATACCATGATGGTTCTTACCCCAGTTTGATCTCAAGTCTGTCACTCATGGGCGGTTCTCTATTTGCACGTTTGAGAGCAGGCGAGGCACCTATTTTTCTATGGTTCGTGCTCCTTGTCACTTTTCTTAGTTCAAATGGAGGTGTAAGCTTCATAGGTCATTTTCTTCCCATGATTAGTCACGATCACTTTCTTTAATATCTTAACTCTAGGCATTCGCAGAGTCTAAAATTAAAAAGGTTACATTTTCAGGTATTATTGATCGTTTATTTATGTATTTTACGTTTTTACAATGTCAGCTTTAGTAGTATGGGGTCGTTGGAGCACAGATATACGTGTGCCTTGTTTCTAAAGTCCAGCTATTTCCGATATATACCAAATTTGAAATGCCTCACGTGTCCGTTTTTAAAATTTTGACGGTTTCTCAAGCCCTTGTCCCTCATTACCCGTGTATAGTTACATGGTATCCGTTACGATGTCATTAGGATTGAATAAGCATCTGTTATAGACGATGCCCGGACATTCTCGATGAGACTTCCTAATGGGCTTCATTACACGAGTAATTTACATCGTTAATGTCCCCCGATGCCTAGACATACCTTCTTGCGTCTTCCAAGTCGACCTGTATAGTCCTCCTGCCTCGTCGGTCGTGCTTCGTCCCGCTATGTCGAGCAGTGATGGATACAACTATTTGGATAGATTCTACCGAGTCGCGTGATTACCAGCGTCTCTTACCCCGGAAGTGATAGTGTCTGGTTCCGGTTTGTCAGCATGGGCGCCATCTTGGAACGGGTTCGCATTGCGAGAGTTATGTCCCACTCATAAGAAGCGCTCTGCATGCATGGATATTAAGTTGATCTAAACATTTTGAAAAGTCATATATGATTACAGATTATTTATTCACAGAGTACAATGGCTCGTCTTGGTTCAATTAGTGTATGCAGGTTGCACCTCCCTCCAATATAGTATTTTAATCTATGGTAAAGTCGGGCATATAAATGTCATGGATGAACCTCTAAGGAATAGTTGTTCATGCATAATAAAGGAGTTCTTGGAGAAATCAATATTCAAGCAAGGGGAAGTCCCTACCAGCTTAAGAGTCTGGTTTTCCTAGAACTCGAAGTGACATAGATGAACGGATGGAAGTATCCATGCCTGTATTTGGGTAGCATGGGCTATGCCTAAATAAGGGCTGTTGGCAATTTCTTTAGATCATCATGGACACTTGATATCATATGAACTTTAAATAATATTGGAAATTGATGTGTGCTGATTCCATTTTTTCTTTGCTTGTTTTTGGGGAATCATCCCAATAGGAGGTGTAGAGGGGTGCACTTCCTGGTTTCCTAGCACCATCACTACACTAGCCAGCCATTTGGAGTGACAGGTGCAGGCTTTTCCTCGTTGCGTGCTTTGTTCTTCATGCTCCATCCTTCCACTTTGCAGCTTCTGATCATATTTCATAGAGCTGTTAAGATATGTTAACTCCAAAATGTGGTACTGTCTGGTAGTAAATATTTTAAATTGCTGCATCAAGAAATACAGAGGTGTTGTTGCTGAAATAAGGATTGGTACATCCAGTTCATGTCAGTAGCAATAGTTTCTCTTTAAAAACATTTACTGTCTGCTCTAAATTTGCAGGCTGGTCAATGGGAATTCAGTATAGTTTATTTCAGTATTTTGATAATTTAACTATTTACATTTTATTATTTTAAGGAATATTTAGAGTGCTCATTATGTGCAGTTACATTAATACCATAGGTTTGTGCATTTATAGACTTGTTGCTATTTGTTCTCTGTTGCCTTATGTATACGGGTAAGACAATGTTGCTGTGGGTTGAGATGTGTTTAAAAGAATTGTCTTTGTTAAATATGACAGGAAGCCTGGAACAGGGCATACACTGGAAAACTTATTTTGGGGCATATTATCAAGAGTATTATTGCTGCTTTAGCTGGCCATTTTCCCGCAAAAGCGGCGATACTTTTATCGCCCTATTAGAAAGCTGTCGCTGACAACAGTTTGTGACCGCTTGTAGACGATAGCGACCGGTTTGGGGCCCGCTTTGCATGTCAGCGATATTTATCGCTAATGATGTGCAAAGTGGGCGTACCCAAACTGTTAGCGACTGAAAGCAGTCGCTAACATCGCTATCGCCTATTATCAACGCAGGCGAAGCGATAAAAAAAATTGCGCTAAGCACGAATATCGCCAAAACCTAACACCTGCTCAGACCACTTTTTAACCTGTATATCCAATGGGAGGTGGATATTCAGGTTAAGACCCTATTGGCGATGATGCCTGAATATCGCTGGATTTCCAGCGTTAATTACGCATTGAGCCGCTATCGCCGGATATTTTATCGCATTTGAGATAAACGTTGCTAAAGCACGTTATCTCTACGATAAAATCTGGTGATGCGCGGTGATAAAAAAAATATCGCTAAGCTCATTTAGCGATAAATATAGCTAATTGTTGGTAATATGCCCCTTAGTTCGTACAACCATGCCAAAAATTCAGGGATACACATTAGTGAAGTTCTGCCGAGCATAATTGAAGCAGCATGAAATAAAATTTGGCGGAGGAGAGCTGGGGATCGAAGTTAATCGTTTTTGCATATTTTAAATAAAGATGGTCCCCAAAAGAGTTTAAACTTTTGTTGTTTGCTGTGCACGTTCTATGTATGATCAGACCATCAACCTTTAATGCTTTTGATCGCACGGAGTTTGAAACTACCAAGTAGCATAGTTTGACACTCAAAGCCTTGCAACTTTGGCTTGGCTGTGTACTCGCCATATGCTCCATTGCAGAATAATAAAATAACATTCTTGTATCCCAGCTATTTTTTGTGCCTATTACCTTTTGAGAATGGAAACATGCCGATTTTTTAATATGCAGTGAGCTTATACTTTATCTTCATTGAAATATGTGATTGCAATTTCACCCCTCTTAAAAAATCCAAATATGCATGGCTTTTGTAATTGTAAGTAACTGAACAATAGACATTTTATTCTGTTTAGAAAATTAGCTGCTCCTCACGTTTTTCGGCAGGGAGTGGAAGGGTGAAAAGGGAGACAGTAAGAGACAGGCATTTGAAATGCAATCGGTCTTGTGTTCACGCGAGTTTAAACTATAAGGATTGTAAATGACACTACCTTTTATTTATGTTTCAAAACCCAAAACATAAATAAAAGGCATTGTAATTTACAATGCCAATAGCTCAAATGCGAGTGAACGCAAGACCTTTTACATTGCAAATGCTTGTTTAATTTTCCTGTAACTACCGCTGTACTGTGCAGGTGTCAGCGAGGTACTGTGTAAACCTTTTTAGAGAAATATTCTTTTCCTTACATTGTACCACTTTAATAAATTTGAAACAGGCAAGAAAAACGATAAAACCTACTACTTACCTATATCTAAGGCTTTAACCCAGAATAAAGCCAAAATGTGAAACCAACATGGCTGCATTTTACTATCTGATAGAAACATCTAGCCTCAGATTCCTTTTCTTAAAATCCTCTCTTGGTGCCAGACTGGATACAGATACTTTACTCAACAGTATCCCTGCACGTCGGTAGAGGGGGCGTCAGTAACATTGTCTCCTAAACTGTGACGTCAACAGAGTCCATATATGACATGCTGTTGTCAGTACCTTCTTTTCCACGCTACAACGCGGATACTTGACGTTTTTTCATCAACGGAGCAGTGTGCCCATTTTCCTTCCTTCTTCAATGCCTTCGGTGTTCAAGTCTTAGGACTCTTGTGAAAGACAAATGTCCTTCACGGACCCTCACTCGGTTTGCATATTGTGCCTGGGTGAGCACCATGACTCCGACCACTGTGACTCCTGTCGCCAGCTCCGACCGAAGGCACATAGGGAACTCCACATGTAGCTCCTTGCGGGTTGACTGTCCCAGTGATCAAAGTCATCTCGCTATCCTCAATCCCCTACATGCTCTGCTGGTAGCCTGCACGTCCGTGCTAGGAGCCGTTCTAGTGGGTGTCAGTCTCCTTTAATGTCCAGAGGTAAGTTTCGGCATTGGAGGTTGAAGTTACAGCACCTCCTGCCTTTGTCACCTACCGCTGGTCCCCACTCTTCGGTTGAAGTGTCCGAGCATGGGTCTGCCCAGTGTTTGCTCACCTACCCTGGGGCATGTGTGACCCAGATGTGACAATATTCTCACACTCAATTCCGTTCTTGGATCTTCACCTCCCTCTGGAGCGCCCTCGTGCCCCACTGAAATGCATGAGGTTGTGCCTGTGACCCCGCCGGCGGGTCCTCCCTAGACCTCAGGTCAGCCTCCTGTGTCTGACACTCTACTGGCACCGTTGCACAGCCCGGCAAGGCTTCCACATTTGGCTCCTACTTGAGGGTCTGTCGACACAAATATCGCAATCAGACTCTTGTCTGCTGGCCTCCATAGTGGTGCAGTTAATGCAGATTGACACTACTTCCGATGCTGATGCATCGCTTTCTTGACGTTGACAGGCTAAGATTACGGCGTCGGAGCGGACACCAATGGCGCAGACCATCTCAGACTCCCTTTCTCTGGTTTCTCTTCACTATGGGTGGTCCAGTCTGTCCGCATCCCATTTTGGATGTGGCTTCACACTCCATATAGTTTAACTGATTACTTAACTTGGGTGACGCCAGTGTCTTAAAATCGCCTCCAGCCTCCTTTCTCCTTCCGGTTTGGCTAAGGAGCGAGTTCTGCTCTAGCAAATATGCTCACTCGAGTTTCGGGCATGCTGGATTTGCACCTTCCTACTGTGGAATTGTCAACAGAACCCTTAATTGTTGTTCTCTGTCCTGACCAGCCTTACGTTGAGTCTGTACTTCCCTATAGTGACTGCCTTATTGATATCCTGCTGGGTGCTTGGGCTAAACTTGAAATGGGGCTCCCTGTGGATCGATACATTTCTCACAGGCCTTGCCCACCCCAGGAGGATCCATCCTGTCTCCTTAAACATCCCTATAGTAGGAGCTTTGTGGTTCAGGCTGCTATGGTCACCCATAATATTGACTTTCTCACTCCAGTCTCTCCGGAGAGAGAGGCCAACAAATTAAAGGCTTGTGGTAGGTGTATTTTCTCTTCATCTAGCACTGCCCTGCACTCCAGAGCACTTTTTGTGCACTCACCCAATTCTCCCATGATTTGTGGGATTCAGCGGAAGGCTCTTGCCCTCCTTTCTGGAGGAGGGCCAGAGTGCTCTTGTTCCCCTGGTATGTGATGGGCAACAAGCTGCCACTCTTAGCATTCACTGTCGTACGGATACCACTGATTCTGTTGTTAGCCAGGCTATGGCCTCTTCTGTTGTTCTACATCAGAATGCATGGTGGCATACTTCCGGGTTTTCGGAGGGTGTGCAAACTACTTTACTTCACATGCCTGCAGTAGACAGTGTATCAATTACAGGAGCCTTGAGGACATAAAATTAGTAAGTTAACCAGTATTGATATTATATCAACAGGATTACATTACAAATCTGTTTTCAAATCTTCTAACTTACATTACATTACAAATCCTACCCTTAAGAGACACTAAAGAGACACTTACTAGGTGGTATTCAAATCACATGCACCCTTTACTCTTGGTCCCCAGGCCCCTCCCTTTTTGGTGCATATGCCGACTCAGCCTTATTCAGGTTCAAAGATTGTCAGGGGGTGCAGAGACTTAACTGTTCGTTATATTAAGGTTGTCAAGGACAATTTGTTTTCCTCCCCTTGTTTTGGCTGTTTTCCACCTTCATAGAGGTACTCACTTCCTTCTGAGGTTACAACTTGTGTGGTGTACCTGCTTTCTGCAGGTATTTTTGATTTCCATTATCCTGTAGGTGACAGATTTTGTTTCCAGCCACCTAGAAGGCATCTTGCTTTGCAGTCTCATGGAAGTATGTCCATACCGCTTCCATCTGCTGCCTGATTTTTTTGTTACCCATATATTTACCCAGTCTGGAATTTTCTTAGAGGCATTTTCCTCAGTTGTTTATTCATTTAGTACACAAGTCAGGCACACCCTTGGCCTGGTTAAACCTTCAATCCGGTCTTCAGCCCTCTTCAGTGTGGACCTTATCTTTGTTCTGCTCAGTCTGTGGGCCCATGGATTTGCTCCTACCCATATTGTGCTGCTCTTGATATGGGCCTGGGTCCCACAACTCTATCTTCTTGAGTATTGTTTCAATTGTGACTACGCATTTTTTCTTGGGCCTTTTCTTCATTATCATGTTCCTGATGCTTTTGATCTGCAGCAGTCGGGTTTTCTTTTAGGTGTTTTTACCCTTTTGGGGTTCTACATACCAACACGAGGTTGCCCCCTGGCGGGGTTTTTATTCTTGCTCACCATCTTACCCCTGGAGTAGCTGTTCTATCTGTGGTTCTCTCAGTTCTCTTCACCTGGGACGCTGGTCCTCTTGAATGTTTGGATCCTTGCCTGGTATCCTTATTTCACAGGTCCTACTCCCACCTTTGGTGCGCCCCCCCCCTTTTTCCCATGGGTGAGGTCCCCCCCCTCTTGGTGAGGGTATTTCATTACTTTTTCTTGGGACATATTGGGGTCGATTCCGATCTGGTAAAAACCGCTCCGAATAGCCGTTCGGAGTGTTTTTCCTGTACGAATCGTACCCTGCAACGTCCCCCGTACGTACGACGAAGCATGATTCGTACCAGGAGCCGGACTCCATACGAATCATACAGAGACAGTACGACTCGAATCCCCGTACGAGTCTCTGTCGGAACCTGCTGTACGTGACATCTGTACAGCTCACAGCTGGTTTATACGAGCCAGCAAGTACAATACGTGTTGGGTACGCACCGTACGGCCCTTTTTCTACGGGAGCTGAAAACAGCTGTAAAAGCAGAGTTCGCGATGAAACAGGTATGGAACGCCCCCCCCTGGGTATGGTGCATACCCCCCATGATTGCAGGGGTACGCACCGTACACCCAGAGTACATGGGGTATGGTGCGTTACCATGCGATCATGGGTGGTAGGCACCGTACCCCATGTACGCTGGGTGTACGGTGCGTACCCATGCGATCATGGGGGGTACGCACTGTACCCCATGTACGCTGGGTGTACGGTGCATACCCCTGCGATCATGGGGGTACGCACCATACGGTGTGTATGTGATTGTGCGCTTTTCCATCTGAATCGCCCTTACCTGACGTGGACCGTACGGATCGCGTCCTGATACCCCAGTCCGGATCGTACTCGTCGGGTCGTACGGCGTGTGTACGAGTCATAAGGAGAGGGCTCCAGATACGAATCGTACGGACGTTTTTTTTACCAGATCGGAATCGACCCCATTGTGTCCTTCCCCACGTTTCCAAAAAGCGTTTGTGAGGTTCTTCCCTGTTCCTCCTGCTTCCCTATGTTGGACGAGGTGTGATTGTTATAATCACCTATCTGTCACCCTTAATTTCCACTAGGCCTTCATTTCACCCTGGCAGACTTCTTCTTTGTTTCTTCAGCTACCGCTTGCTAGCATCCTCCCTCAGTTGGTCATGTTGGCTCTCGGACGGTTGCCCTTATTTTCCTGTAATTGGCTGCCTTCCACTTCCAGATGTTAGGTGGCATTGTGTTGAGGCTTTCCTGCCTTATTTGTATTTTACCACGTCATTTCCTCTCGTAGCATTTCTTTTACGGTGGTAGGATGTTTTTATGTCTGCCCTTCCTAGTTTACCTTTGTTCTTGGAGTTTCCATTGTTCCTCCACTTCTCGTTCTTCGGTTTGCTGGCGGTAGCCATGAGTTGCAAAAAATACAAAATGGGGTGCTACTGGTCTGAGTGGACTAGAAAGTGTCTGCTTTCTCATGGAAGGTGCGTGTATAAACTAAAGGGTAGGGAGAGAAAGTAAGAAAACCCATCAGCCCACCCATTGGCGGAACTTCATCATCTGGGATTTTTAAAGTATGAACTGGTATCCACTAGGTTGCTCACTGTTGTTATCGTGAGTAAACTCTAGTAACGGATTCACCAGTGATGGAAAGCCAAAGAGTAGTGGTGTGAAGAGCTGTGGGAAGAAAAGTTGCAGTGCTCAAAAAGTGTGTGCTAATAGAATAGTGGTGAGTTAAAATTGACTAACATGGTGCCTAAAGGTAAATTTCATTCTGACGGTCACCATGATGACAAGGTTAAAAACAGAGTGTGGATAGTGTTTCAGCAAATACTACTATCCTGATGATAAGTTAACTGGTCAACATGTTTCAGCCAAAAATGGCTTTCTTCAGGACCTATGATAACAACACTACTGCAACTGTGACCAAAAAAGTGTAGTGAGGACTACGTACCATGCGTGAATGACCTACCATCTGACGGAATAGTGACCGGTAGCTTCGGAAGTCATGGTCATAAAATCACCTCTCCTAGAAAGAAATCAGTATATACAGACACACAATATAACAGATGAAAGCAACAATTTGCAAGAAAGATATATAACCGCCACAAGACATTGCTCATTCATTGTTTTATTAAGTAATCACTCACCCAAAATTTGCTTGGGAGTGGCCTCACCTTGCCTGGCACTGGAGGTAGCCATGAGTTCCCTTGGGGGAGTGGATATACTTTTGCTGAACCCTATATTTCCTGTGTGTCTATGGGATTTTCTGGAATTTTTATATGCATGTTTATCTTTATATTAATTTCTCCTGGGATGTCTCGGCATGCATATACCTATCTCTTTAATGTATCTCTGGTTGACGTCTTTAATGAAGGTATACATATATATACATATATGTGTGTTCTGCATATATGGCTCTCTGGTTTCTGTATGTGCCCAATGCCGTATGTTGCCTACATCTTTCTTGGTGACTTGGTGCGATTATTCCAGGTTGTCAGTTTGAAGTGGTTACTTTTACCATTCTTGGTTTTCTAGCGATGCTCTTCAGCAAACCTAGTTTTCTCTTTCTCCTTCATTCTATGATTGGAAGTGCCTTCTTTCCAGTTTGTTTTTCAGGAAAGTTATTTGCCGATCAGTGGGTGCTCTTCATTCATTGTTCATTATGTTTGCTGCGGCTGAGTACGCTGTGTATGCTCCTTCCATCGGCCTTGAACCTGAATTCTTTGGTCTTTGTCCTTTGTCCTTGCATTCCCAGCTAGTGGGTTGCTTCTCCTTTTGAGGCTGCCTTCTTAACTGCTCTTTTACTGTGTTGTCACTGGGTTGTGGCTTTCTACTCCCTATGGGTTCCCGTTAGTCATTTGTGGGGATTAGTCCTTCAGTGGGCATCTTGCTTCACCTATAATTTTTAAGTCTCACCTAGACAGCACATGCGCTGTCTCGGCGAGACCTGCTGTATCTGATACATGAGATGGAAGAACCTCTCATGTTTTCATTTGGCTCCTGTTAATGCCCTTTGTAAATGGCTGCTTTGCATTGGAGAATGTGGGTAACTTGTCCCGCCTTTTACTGTTCTGGACCCTCCCAGGAGATTGGCCCTCCTACAAGTATTCTTCCTTGGATTTGTTTTAGTTTTTTTTCACTATTTTCATTTTGATCTACTAGGCGCCTGCCTCCTTTCATCTGTTACATGCCGGTTGCAATCTCCACGCTCTTGCCACCGCAGGAAAGGGGTTCTGCTCTTCCTCCTCCTAGCTGACTCTCCCCCCACCCCATCACAGCTTCCTGGCACAGCACTGCAGCTCCTCTGTCTACTTGTATTTTTTACATTTCTTGCTGTTTCTTCTATGAGGCATGCATTTTTTATAACAGCTACTTTTTAGTTATGTGTCAATTACCTCTCACAATCATAAAAGGCGAGAGGCTCTGATGGCTGCTTTCTCGTCTGGGAGAGGCACTTTACATATTTTAGACCTTTCATTCTTACCGAGCACAAACTCTTTCACGTCTGAAATCAGAGGCAGAGACTTGTAACCAGAGTGGATTTACAGCCCACCACCTCCTCATTCCCCTGGCAAAGAGAACCATGCAACAAAAAAGCAGGCCTGTCTGTTTCTTCTTTAAACTGAAATGCCATGGCGACTTAGCCAATTACAGACATTTTTATTTCTGAACGAGTTGGCTAAACAAGAATGTGACTCTTTCAAAAAACCACTTCTTCCCAATCCTTACACACAACCTTGTTCCTGCGTTCCCCCTTCCACTAACAAAGCCAAGCTGAAGCTTTTACAGTGGCAAATGGTGAGAGGGCCTGGGTGTGTGTTGCCAGTACTTGTATTTATTTATTTATTTATTTATAATGCTTTATATAGCGCGAACTTGACTCAAGAGGGTATCAGAGCGCTTTACATTTAGGATTGTTACAATAAAAGTTACATCAGTTACAAGAGCATATAACGGTACAGTACGCAAAAATAATGTTGCAAGAATTCAAAGGAGGAAGGGAAGGAAGGAGTCATTAGCAGGCAGAAGAGGAGGAACTGTTCCCAATGTCCGGCTGAGTAGGTGACGGTCAGAGGGAAAACAGGGCCCATCTCCTCAATAGCTGTCTAGCAGCTCCACCAGACATCAGCCATGTTGCTCAGGTCTCGGTGATCAGGGGACCAGTTTTGAGTTTAGTTGATTTGATAAGTTTATATAGCGCTGGCTAGACCCAGAGGTATCAGAGCGCTTAACCAGAGGATTGTTGCATTACAAGGTAAATCTAGAAAGATTATATATAGCGCTGGCAAGATCCGGATGTATCAGAGCGCTTTGCCAGAAGAACCTTGCTTTACAAGTTACATCAGTTACCGTAACGTAGTAAGGTACTATAAACAAACAATGAGGTTGAGGGGATTTGTAGAAGAGATGGAGACCATAGCAGGGAGATGAGGAAGAACTGTGCCCAATGTCCGACTGGGTAGGTGACGTTCGAGGGGGAAACCGGGGCCAATCTCCTCATTAGCTGTCTAGCAGCTCCACCGGGCATCAGACATGTTGTTCAGGTCTCAGCATTCAGGATTAACATAGCTTAGACCCGAAGGAATCAAAGCTAGACCCCAAGGAATCAAAGCTTTTTACACGATATCCTTATTGTTCCAAGATTACATCAGTTATAGGTTACAACGGTTGCAGGGAGAGCATATAGAGATCTTTGAAGACGAGGTCAGAGGAAACGTAGAGGGGTAACAAGGTAGGGGGAAGATACAAGAGAAAGAAAAATCAGACCAAAGTATATCCCTCATACTTTTCAATTAACGACAAATTAGCCACAACAAAAATGATGACATGTCTTGTAGAGCTGTCGGTTGAAAGGTAGGTGGGTGTTAGGGTTATGAGATTTATGTAGCGCTGGCTAGACCCGAAGGTATCAGAGCGCTGTACATGAGGTTCCAAAAACATTACAAAAGTGACATCAGTTACTAATAAAACATTTAGAGAGAATAGATGAATCACAAAACCATTGTCATGATGGGTGATCCGAGTGGGGGAGCAACCCTAGCCTCACCTGGTGCGAAGCTCGCAGAGCCAGTCCATGTAGTCTGGTGAGGTTGAAGGGCTTCTCTCTTTGCTGCAGTCCTCTGGAGGGAGAAGGGGGTGGGTTGGAGGGGCTTCTCTCTTTGATGCAGTCCTGTGGAGAGAGTAAGGGGTGGGTGGAGGCCAATTTGGTAGTAGTCAATTGCAGGTAGGTCTGCCATATTAAAGCCAGGCATCTGAAGGCAGGACTGAGGTTGGAGAGGTGAAAGGGCTTGATAGGATTAGGCAAGGAGGATAATTATGGATTGTACATGGGGCCCCACTCTATGTGCGAAGTGCTTTCGATTTTAATTACGATGCGGTGAGGGACGCCTTCTTGGGGTCAGGCACATTCCTGCACAGTCATCCGGTGTCAATCTCCCGGTCTAACGGTCTTCAGACCTCCTGTGTCTGCGTTACTGTGCCCTTATTATTATGACCGTACTGCCTTATTTATGCCTGATTTGTGCCCTGTCGTTTTCATCAAGGGCGCGTAGAGAGGGCGGGGGGGAGGGGCGACAACGCCTCAGTGAGGCCTCGCTTCAGGTTCCTGCTGAGGGCTTGATTTTGAACTGGCCGGCCGGGTCTCCCCTATCCGCACTCCCGTCCCGCACTCACCGCCTCTCCTGTTGTCGGCGTGGTCTCTGCTGGATCAGATTCACTTTCCTTTGAAGTGGGTGATGGCGATTACTCCGTGCTGGCACTCTGGGTCTCTTGAGCACTGCCGTCCGTGCCACGGGACTGAAGTGGAGAGAGACCCCTTCTCAAGGTGGCGCTCAGCAAAGTCCTCTCGGAGCGGTCACCAAAGAACCATGCCAGCCCCAGATGTCACCGTCAGTTGTGCTCGGGCCTCGCCGAGCTCCACTCCATAGAGATCTGTAACTTGATCTCCAGGAGAATGCATGTAATCTTTTAAAACTGCAGTTGCAGCAGGAGTCTATATGGCTTAGATTTAAAGTTGTGACTTCATCCACCTCAACACCATTACTCATTATTACGGATTTCCTAACTAGCGTTGACATGCGCGGTGGGGTCCGAGCGGTTCTGTGCAACCAGGATGGGCTTAGGACGTATCAATCTGTCTTCGACATCCTTCTTTAAACGCCACTTTTAGAAAGACGTTTCCTAGGCGACGCACTGCTAGGACCTAAGCTCAACTGCATTGATTCCCTTTATGGTTGCTTTTCAACACATTGTTCCACTACTATTTTATAAAGAACACCGTATATTCGTTCTAGAACTGACTTTGTGTGACATTTCTATATCTAATCGTCATTTCTGATGAACTTTGGTGGAATTTCAGTGCACCCCAAGCATCTGAATCCATCAGTTTGGTTTTGGGTCGTGCTTGGGTCTAGTTGTGCTCTTTTAATACTGGTCATTAATAGATCTACACCATAATTATTCAATTTGTGAAAGTAAAACATCATTCATTGCACTATATTATGTGGATCGTCTTTCGGCCACACCAGCATCAACAATAGATTTGACCTTTTTTAGCCTTGAAAAAGTCTCAGTCCCTTCTCGTACAGATGAAACACGTGTTGGCCGCTTTGTTTGCTGGGAATTAATTTTGTAAAGAAAATCAATAAATTAAATGTTTTCTACGATACCCTGCCCCCTTTTTGCATTTTGCGCAGTTGTTTTAATGTTTTTTTGTGCCTCGGTTCTACAAGGCACAAGATGGCTGCCAACTCTTCCTGGTTTGGAGTGTTGACAGCCAATTAGCATACAGCTCGTGCTCGGCAGGGTGCGCGGATCCTGCGTGGCTATAGATATCACTATGATTTTACTTTTGATTTTCTCAGGAACTAGTGAACGGATTTACACCATTTAACCAGAAGGCACGACTCTGAACCAAGGGCTACCTCTTTGCCAAATTTGGTGTAATTCCGTTCAGCAGTTTGGGCTGTAGCTTCGATTAAAGGTTCCTATGGGAAATACCATGGGGAAAGCACGTTTTGGGACCCCCCTTTTTTCCTCGCCCCCACTTGACTTTCAGGAGAAGGTAGCAAAGTGAACATGTGTTCCATTGCTAACATATTTGAGAACGATTTTTTGAATTGTAACTAAGGAGGCCAATACCACTGAGTATTTATTACATCTAGAATTATGCCCATCTAGGGCTTGATTGTATATGGTGAACAAATTGAGAGTTAGCCCATTCAGGGCATAATTGTGTATTTGTATATAAATGTTACTTTCGTATATATTTATGTTCGAAAGTTAAAGAATTCAGCTATTTAAAGATGGCGCTGGTGAAAGGCTACCGATTTCGGGGTTAGTCCTTTTACGATGTTCACATCGGAAGTGGGGATGTTTAAATACTGTGGCGACATGGCGTTCCGGTAAACATAGAGAAAGGTTTATCCGAAACGCGTCTGTTTATGTTGCTCTGTTACTTAAATAAACTGATGGTAACGAGTCCCTACGAGTGCCGTTCCTTTCTGGCGGAAGCCGTGGTGAAAAGGAAATGGAGCTACTATATATATATATATATATATTACCTATTGGCGGTCGCCAGTAGGTATATATAGTTAGGATTTTTTCTCTATGGGATTTTTGAAAATTCTATGTCTAATAACTTTGGCGTTTGTGGACGGAATTGGCTGAAATTTTCAGGAAAATGGCACATTTTGTTTCTGAGCAGCCCTTGAAAATTTGGGGGGGGTTCGTCAAGGGGGGGCTGAGAAAAAAGGGGGGTCCCAAAACGTGTTTTTAACATTGAGTTTTCCATAGGGCGGTTGGCCTCACTTTTAGCCCGAACGGCTGAATGGATTTGCACGAAACTTGGCAAAAGTGTAGGGACTGGTAGCCCGATGTGCCTTTTGTAGGTCTCAATATATGTGCTACAGTGGATTTTGAGAAATTAACGTTTAAAAAAAGATATATATCTGTAACAGCGGACCGGGCAGCGCTCCAGGACGCGTACTTTTCGCGCAACGGAGCTTTGTGAAGCGAAGCTGATTGGTTCTCCGGCGTCTGTCAACATTCCAAACAGTCCGTAGCGGCCGCCATCTTGTCTCTCGGTAGGATCGAGAGACAAGAGGAGGCCAAAGCGAAGGGGCAAATGACCATAAGGGGGAATAGTAGATCCTCGCTGACCCCCTAGGTTTGATGTGGAGGTTTTAAAAGGGCCCCGCGGGGCAAAAAAAAAAATAATAATAATAATCGAACGGCTGAATGGATTTGCACGAAACTTGGCAAAATTGTAGGGACTGGTAGCCCGATGTGCCTTTGCTAGGTCTCAATATATGTGCTTCAGTGGATTTTGAGAAATTAACGTTCAAAAAAAGATATATATCTGTAACAGCGCACCGCTTCGCGTACTTTTCGCGTTACGGAGCTTTGCGAAGCGAAGCTGATTGGCTCTCCGGTGTCTGTAAACATTCCAAACAGTCCGTAGCGGCCGCCATCTTGTCTCTCGGTAGGATCGAGAGACAAGAGGAGGCGAAAGCGAAGGGGCAAATGACCATAAGGGGGCATAGTAGATCCTCGCTGACCCCCTAGGTTTGATGTGGAGGTTTTAAAAGGGCCCCGCGGGGCACAAAAAAAAAATAATAATAATAATCGAACGGCTGAATGGATTTGCACGAAACTTGGTAAAATATTAGGGACTGGTAGCCCGATGTGCCTTTGCTAGGTCTCAATATATGTGCTTCAGTGCATTTTGAGAAATTAACGTTCAAAAACAAGATATATATCTGTAACAGCGCTCCGCTTCGCGGAGATAAAATTATATCTGTATTACCTAGCTGTTGCTAACACCAGTTAGCGACGGCTAGTAGGAGATAGCGACCATCTTGGGCCCCACTTTGCATGTGAGTGATATTTATCACTAATGACATGCAAAGTGGGCATGCCAAGATGTTAGCGACTGGAAACAGTCGCTAACATCGCTATCTCCTATTATCAACTTTTGGAAATATTCGAGATAAGCGCGAATATCTCCAAAAAGTAACAGCTGCCCTGAGCAGTTCTTAGCCATGTTATCCAATGGGAGGTGGATAACATGTCTAAGAGCATTAGCTCGGTAATGCATGAATATCGCTGAGTTTTCAGCGATATTAATGCATTGCGGTCGTTTTTTATCGTATTTGCGATAAACCTTGATAATAGCAAGGTTTATCTGCGATAATTTCTGACGGTAAAAAAATCTTTGCAATGCATCGTTAGGGATAAATATCGCTTAACTTTGGTAATATGCCCCAACGTCTGTTAACGTTCGATTCGAAGGAAATCAGGAAGTGTTGAAAAACATTGTCTGCGCCATCTTGTATTTTTTCAAATGCCACACTTTTGTCGTGCACGGCAGCCATTTTAGATGCCTTGACCAGACCCACTCTGTGCACGCTGTCGATCCTTAGCATGGCTCCCCACCCTCGCAAGCATCTCACCCAGGCAGTGGTCACCCCCGCTCTCTGTCTTATGCATGGGTAATAAACCTCCCCCCATCTGCGCTGCTCTTCCCTGAGAATCACACCCTGTGCCCGCCCGACACCTCCCTTTCGCCCTATTCACTACCGCACCCTCTGACACTCCTTTTCCTCTGTGTCCGATTGTCCAGGCCGGTCCTAGGCTATCAGCTAGCCCTGCAGATGTAGTTTATGGCCACAGCTGTAAAGAATCACCCCTCTTCAAAGGAGTTATAGTAGATCAAGGCCCACACTCGATGAGATCCGTCACAGCAGAAGCGTTGCTATTATCTGAAAACCATCCTGTATTGTGATTGGGGAGGGGACCGAGCGTGAAGCGGAAGATTCCAGGGATGACTCTTTGTACATCAAAGTTTTTACAATTATGTGTCACATTAAAAATATATAGCACTCCGACAAAGTAGTAAGATTATAAAACTTTAATAATTTATAAATATATACAAGAAAACAAAAATAGTAATAACATATAAACATTTTTAGGGAAAAACAACGAAGTAGCGGTCGGCTGTGCGAATAGTCCCAACGCAGCACAACGTCCAGATTTCCGGCGTGGGGCGTCGCGGGGGGTGGGTCATCAGTAGCAAACTGTTGTGCGAATAGTTCCAAGGCAGCAGAACGCGCCGAAATCTAGATGACACGAAAGTGATGTCTAGTAAGTTGCCACCCAGCAAATAACGGCGTGGGGCGTCGCGGGGGGTGGGTCATCAGTAGCAAACTGTTGTGCGAATAGTTCCAAGGCAGCAGAACGATGGCACCAAGGTGATGTCCAGTAAGTTGCCGCACTGGTTTTGGTATCCTACAATGCTGCTCCGAATAACGGCGTGGGGCGCCCCGGGGGAGGCGGCGTGAACGGGCCTCTCCAGGTGGAGTGTCATCTGTTGTAGTGGGGCGCCCCTTTACCGTTTCAGTTGCCATTCCGTCCGTTTTTGGTCCACTGTGTCAAAAGCCGCAATTCAGCTGAGTTGCGCCCACTCTTGCGGTGCAGCGATAGGCGGCTGTCACAGGACTCTCAAAATGGCGGCAGGCTCTTTCCTTTTTGGGCCTGGTCCACTGAAATGGCCCTGGGACACCTTGGAAATCGGACGCTTGTCTGCTAGGTCTTGGACCCCATTCTCTAAAGCGTCCCCTCCGCCTTGAGAATTCATCAAAAGTTTTGGGGGCCCCGACTCCTGCAGGCTTCTGGTGGGGAGCGGCTGCCATGATTGCTCGCGGAATGACCACGACGGAGCTACGAGATGGTGGTGCTCTCATGCTGACGCCAGCTTCAGTCTGAAACATCCAGAAACAAGGTGGGGCTTTCATCGTTTGGGAAAAAAAAAAAGTTTTCATCCAATGAAAAGTGTTGTTTTTAGGTCATATGATCAAGCCTTCCATCATTAGGAAACCAAAAGTAAAATGAACCAATGAAAAGTTTTATAAACAAGTCACATGACCTGTTATGCGGCATAGGGTATAAAATGCGGAGAAAATACGTTGGCACGTGAGGCGGCGTCAGTAGCGGACCGATGTGCGAATAGGCCGAAGGCAATACAACGCGCCAAGATCCGGATGGCACCGAGGTGGTGTCCAGCAAGTTGCAGCACTGGTGTGGCCATCCTACAATGCTGAAAGTCGGCGTGGGGCGCCCCGTTGGCCTGTGAGTTTGCGTCAGTAGCGGACCGATGTGCGAATAGGCCGAAGGCAGCACAACGCGCCAAGATCCGGATGGCACCGAGGTGGTGTCTAGTAAGTTGCCGCACTGGTGTGGCCATCCAACAATGCTGAAAGTCGGCGTGGGGCGCCCCGTTGGCCTGTGAGTTTGCGTCAGTAGCGGACCGATGTGCGAATAGGCCGAAGGCAGCACAACGCGCCAAGATCCGGATGGCACCGAGGTGGTGTCTAGTAAGTTGCCGCACTGGTGTGGCCATCCTACAATGCTGAAAGTCGGCGTGGGGCGCCCCGTTGGCCTGTGAGATGGCGTCAGTAGCGGACCGATGTGTGAATGGGGCCGAAGGCAGTGCAACAATATTTTCGGAATAGAAGACACCACTAGGCGCTGAGATGCCAAGATCCGGATGGCACCGAGGTGGTGTGTAGCAAGTTGCCTCACTGGTGTGGCCATCCTACAATGCTGAAAGTCGGCGTGGGGCGCCCCGTTGGCCTGTGAGTTTGCGTCAGTAGCGGACCGATGTGCGAATGGGGCCAAAGGCAGCGCAACAATAGTTTCTGACTGACACCACAAGGCGCTGAGATGCCAAGATCCGGATGGCACCGAGGTGGTGTCATAGTTGAGAGTTCTGAGCAGCGGTTGTAACACTGTCTGAAGCTTATTTGCAGCTGCTGCAGCTTCACTACGCGTCAAGATCCGGATGGCACCGAGGTGGTGTCTAGTAAGGTGCACTGGTGTGGCCATCCTACAATGCTGAAAGTCGGCGTGGGGCGCCCCGTTGGCCTGTGAGTTTGCGTCAGTAGCGGACCGATGTGCGAATAGGCCGAAGGCAGCACAACGCGCCAAGATCCGGATGGCACCGAGGTGGTGTCTAGTAAGTTGTCGCACTTCTGTGGCCATCCTACAATGTTGAAAGTCGGCGTGGGGCGCCCCGTTGGCCTGTGAGATGGCGTCAGTAGCGGACCGATGTGCGAATGGGGCCAAAGGCAGCGCAACAATATTTTCTGATTTGAAGACACCACAAGGCGCTGAGATGCCAAGATCCGGATGGCACCGAGGTGGTGTCTAGCAAGTTGTGGCACTGGTGTGGCCATCGTACAATGGTAAAAGTCGGCGTGGGGCGCCCTGTTGGCCTGTGAGATGGTGTCAGTAGCGGACTGATGTGCGAATGGGGCCAAAGGCAGCGCAACAATATTTTCTGACTGACACCACAAGGCGCTGAGATGCCAAGATCCGGATGGCACCGAGGTGATGTCTAAGTTGCGGACTGATGTGCGAATGGGGCCAAAGGCAGCGTAACAATATTTTTTGTATGGAAGATACCCCTAGGCGTTGAGATGCCAAGATTCGGATGGCACCGAGGTGATGTCTAGCAAGTTGCTGTACTGGTGTGGTCATCCTACAATGCTGAAACTCGGCGTGGGTCGCCCCATTAGCCTGTGAGATGGCGTCAGTAGCGGACCGATGTGCGAATAGGCCGAAGGCAGCACAACGCGCCAAGATCCGGATGTCACCGTGGTGGTTTCATAGTTGAGAGGCACTTCATCTGCAGTGGGGCGCCGAGATCCAGATGGCACCGAGGTGATGTCTAGCAAGTTGCTGTACTGGTGTGGTCATTCTACAATGCTGAAAGTCGGCGTGGGGCGCCCCATTAGCCTGTGAGATGGCGTCAGTAGCGGACTGATGTGCGAATGGGGCCAAAGGCAGCGCAACAATATTTTCTGAAGAGAAGACACCAAAAGGTGCTGACATTCCAAGATCCGATTGGCACCGAGGTGGTGTCTAGCAAGCTATGCAGTTGAGTTGTGTGCGCACTTGCGGCGAATAGGTCGAAGGCAGCATAACAATGTTTTCTGAATAGAAGACACCACAAGGCGTTGAGATTCGGTTACCACCGAGGTGATGTCTAGCAAGTTGCCGCACTGGTGTGGCCATCCTACAATACTGCTCCGAATAACGGCGTGAGGTGCCCGAAGGGGGGGGGAGCCGGCGTGAATGGGCCTTCCTAGGTGGAGGCTCGTCTGCTGTAGTGGGGCGCCCCTTTACCGTTTCAGTTGCCATTCAGCTGAGTTTCGGCTGCTCTTGATGCTACAGCGACAGGCGGCTGCAAGAGGACTCTCAAAATGGCGGCCTGTTCTTGGATTTGGGCCTGGTCCACTAAAATGGCCCTGGGACACCTTAGAACTCGGACGCTCGATTTTTTTTTCCTTTCCTGTACATGCAAAAAAAGGCAAATGCCCGGTACGTTACACGCTTCATCTGCCACGATGAACTCTCCAGAGGAACCGAAAAAAAATATAGTTGTGGTAACTATACCATGCATCGTCATATGGAGAGGTGGCACCAATTAATTATAGTGCTGCATAAAAGAGAGATTTGGAGGAGAACCCCTGACCTGCTAGTACATTCATCAAAGAAGTGGCACTGAGAGCTTCAGAGGCAAGGGAAACGGTCCAAAATATTTAGAAGAACTTTGGAAAGATTAAAATGACATGTTTAGATTGTGGCAAATTAATTTCATGTGGACAGATGAGTGTTACTCTAATAAATACAGCATATGAACATCATCATAGTCGATGGTTGGTAGAGACATTTTGACTATATCCTGGACCTGCCCGTCCTCGCCCAAAATGGCGCCGGAATAAATGGGACTCGTAACTCCTTGTTGTGTACTGGTTGCAGAACCTTGAAATCACGAGATACGTATGCAGTTTTGAAGCACATGGCGGGCGGGGACGAGAATTGATTGAATATTTCGACATCCCTATTGATATTAAGTTCTGATGTGTTATTGATTACTGTACTGTTGAAAGTTCGAATTAACGTCACCCATGGTACTTGCCCGCAAATGTATATCTAGATAATTTTATTGTAACTGGCCCTGTCGTATTTTAATTATAAAATGTACGTCCACCGATTCCGTAACTGTTAGACACCTTAGTTCTTGCAACCTAATGGCCCGCCCGTTACGTTCCTCTACAGTGTAAATGTCTATTCATCATATACGATTACAGTTTGCTCCGTGGCAGGCCCACGTGGTTATAGGCTCGTATTTGTATAATGAAATTTTCACAATAAAGGTTTTTAAAAGAAAACATGGTAGTAGTATATACATTGGTAAAGTTTTTAATAATAGTGACTGTTTTAGAATCATTAAAAGGCAAGTGAAATAAAGCAGACCAATTACATGAAGGGTAAAAGGTATAATACGAAGGGACGCAGTAAAGATAAATGGTCAAGGGCTGTTGTGTTTTCTATTCCTGCAACATAAAGTGATCGATAAGAATCTCATATTCAGGCGTATCGGCGACTAAGACAGCAGGTCGACCCTCTTTTGCTCAACGGCTCCGTCATGGGACGAAGAAACGCTCTTTTTCTCGAAAAAAGAATATATTTTACTTGCAGGACAGTTGTAAAATTTCCGGGAAAGTACATTAGCCTGGAACATTATAACATATATTTAAGAAAAAATAATGTTCGGAAGTAATGAAAAGCGTAATTTTTAGGTCATATGACCAAGCCTTTCATCATTACAATAAGAAAAGTAAAATGAACCAATGAAAAGTTTTATTAACAAGTCACATGACTTGTTATGCTTACGTTACGCGCTGCGCGCCCCAGATGACTTCCGGATGCGCTAACGCGGCGCGTCATATGACGCATTACGCGACAACGCAGGTACAGAATATAGTCAAAATGTCTCCACCAACCAGCGGTCGGAACACAACCCCTTTCAGCAGGCTAAATAGTTCTGTTAAATGACAACAGAAGGGACAGGCAACAAGAACCATCAGTCAAAGAGGGGAGGGCTAGTTCTTCTCTACCGGGTTACATTGGGGCGCTACCGGAACTGATCGAATTGGTAGTCTACAGTGTTTCTGGATGTTTCAGACTGAAGCTGGGGTTAGCATGAGAGCAGCACCATTTCGTAGCTCCGTCGTGGCCATTCCGCAACCAATCATGGCAGCCGCTCTTTATCGTTATTTTGGGCGGGGTGGGTGGCGGAGCCGAGCTGTTTTGCAGCCATCATTGTGTGGAGTTCAGTTCATCTCACTAGTTTTGTATTTGTCATGAGGGGTTGTTCCTAATGTTTCTATTTTAGCGAGGTCAAAAAGAGATCCCATTAGTGGCCTACTGATTTTGCTCGATTCCTTTTCTTTTTTTTTACACGATTTTTCATTATCTGCAAAGACTAAACAGAGTATTGCGACTCTGTGTTTGTTTGTAAATAGAGAATGAACCAAAGAGAACTAATTCTAAAACAGTAAATACTTGGATAACAATCAATCAAATGGAGA
This sequence comes from Lissotriton helveticus, assembly GCF_964261635.1. NCBI lineage: Eukaryota > Metazoa > Chordata > Amphibia > Caudata > Salamandridae > Lissotriton > Lissotriton helveticus. The sequence goes on from NC_136062.1 coordinate 463,271,919, forward strand.
GAGAAGCAGGCACGACGGATTACAACGGGGGCAAAGGCCTGCGTTAACTACCTTTCACTATCTGCAAAGAGAGAGTACTCCTAATAGAAATGAGGGGGGGGGGGGCACCATTCAAAGCAGATCAGTGTGCATAAACACGAAAATGTTTTCACTTACCACGTACTTGACATTCGACAGCTTATGATATTTGCTATTAAAAAACCATTGAAATTCACTGAAAAAACCATAGGTTATAGACCATATATAGTTAGGAATTAGCATATAAAAAACCTTATTTTACTCACACAAAACCATTGAAATTCCATATATAGTTAGTTGCACTAACTATATATCGCGCACCCGCAATCCACTGCTGATCATGTCACATATTACATCATTCATGACATGGTCAGTGACATCACTGATGACATCACTGATGACATCTCAAATGACATCACTGATGACATCACTGATGACATCTCAAATGACATCACTGATGACATCACTGATGACATCTCAAATGACATCACTGATGACATCTCATTTGACATTACTGATCACATCACTGATGACATCATTCATGTGATAATACGATGAACCTCTTCAGACTCTAATATAACCTTAGATACACTCAGTGTAAACAGACACTCATAGACTGTCACTCATCCATGGAGTTACTCAGACACTTAGTCAGTCATGCAAAGAATCAATCACACCTCCATTTCCTCAACTATACAGTTATACACACCTTACTTATTCAAACATATACTAAAACATATTTACTCACTTATACAATCCTGGATACAAGTTCACAATGATCCATACAGCCACTCACACATTCACTGGCTCTTATGCACAGTTATTTATATATGTCAACTCTCACATGTACTGTGTTTTACATATGTACTTACTTTGACATGTAGCACTGAGATATCCATTCACTCACCAATACACTCATGCACACAGTCAACCGCCCATACAGCTGTTTCCACATGCACTTTTGAACCCATACATCTAGTCAATCAACTGCTCACACATCTATGCAGAGAGTCATACACCTCCCATCCACCCAGACACACACTCAGTCTCCCATACAAATGCTTGGGCAACCAATCAATAACCCATACAGTTAATCATATAGCTAATGATCAACACATGCAGCAGTTTACAGAACAACAGACATAATGATGCACAAATTAAGACAGTTTAGTCACTAACCCATGCACTCAGTGAGACACATTTAATCAGTCACTCATACAGTCAGCCATGCCCCTACTAAATCCTTCATCAAGACACTTATACATCCACTCATTCTTCAATATGTAAGACATATTTTAACTTTACAGAATTATACAGTCACTGGATGTAGTCATCAGTGATGTCATTTGAGATGTCATCAGTGATGTCATCAGTGATGTCATTTGAGATGTCATCAGTGATGTCATCAGTGATGTCATTTGAGATGTCATCAGTGATGTCATCAGTGATGTCACTGACCATGTCATGAATGATGTAATATGTGACATGATCAGCAGTGGATTGCGGGTGCGCGATATATAGTTAGTGCAACTAACTATATATGGAATTTCAATGGTTTTGTGTGAGTAAAATAAGGTTTTTTAAATGCTAATTCCTAACTATATATGGTCTATAACCTATGGTTTTTTCAGTGAATTTTCAAGGTTTTGTAAATGCTAATTCCTAACTATATATGGTCTATAACCTATGGTTTTTTCAGTGAATATATATATATATATATATATATATATATATATATATATATATATATCCCAAAACACCTCCTGTATCTTTACAAAGAGCACGCACACAAAGACTGAAGTATTCACTTTTCTTGAATGCGTTGGGCCTCCCACGACCCAGCAGTTAAAACAAAATCCAGGGAAGTCTTTCAGCTGTCACACAGCCTTTCTCAATCTCTCTCTCCATATATATATATATATATGTATATATATTACCTACTGGCGATAGCCAGTAGGTATATATAGTTAGGATTTTTTTCCTATGGGATTTTTGAAAATTCTATGTCGAATAACTTTGGCGTTTGGGGACAGAATTGGCTGAAATTTTCAGGAAAATGGTACATTTTGTTTCTGAGCAGCCCCTGAAAATTTGGGGGGGTTTCGTCAAGGGGGGGCCGAGAAAAAAGGGGGGTCCCAAAACGTGTTTTTCCCATACAATTTTCCATAGGGCGGTTGGCCTCACTTTTAGCCTGAACGGCTGAATGGATTTACACCAAACTTGGCAAAATTATAGGGACTGGTAGCCCGATGTGCCTTTGCTATGTCTCAAGATATAGGCTCCAGTGGTTTTTACGAAAATTAACTGTGAAAAATATATATTGGGCTACATTGGGCTATATATATGTTGGAGCCCAAATGTAGCCCAATGTAGCCCAATGTAGCCCAATGTAGCCCAATGTAGCCCAAAGATGGCCACCAGAGACAAAAAAAACAAATGTAGCCCAAATATCAGCCAGATGTAGCCCAACTATAGCCCAATGACAGAATGTCCCAGAGTGTTCTAAAGAAAAACTAGAGTGCTAACAGTCCTACTTATTACAAAGGTATGGCACACCTGAAGCCATCTTGATTGGAATAAAGTGGTAACTCTTAAAACATTTAATTTAAAAAGGAACAAAATGAGGGGGTTCATTTTGCCATAGAAAGTATGATTAGCGAATATATGATGAAATCCCGCATACCATCAGTCCGCAAAAAAAATCCTGCATGTACTATTAGGCCGCAAATTAAAATAACGAAAACTTTTAGAACGAATATGCCTTTAGCATACACTAAACAACTAAACTACCCTAAACCCTAAAACACTACCCCCAGCATGACCCTACACTACACAAACAGTACAACACTACCCTAAACCCTAAAACACTACCCCCAGCATGACCCTACACTACACAAACACTACAACACTACCCTAAACCCTAAAACACTACCCCCAGCATGACCCTACACTACGCAAACACTACAACACTACCCAAAACCCTAAAACACTACACCCCAGCATGACCCTACACTACGCAAACACTACAACACTACCCTAAACCCTAAAACACTACCCCCAGCATGACCCTACACTACACAAACACTACAACACAACCCTAAACCCTAAAACACTACCCCCAGCATGACCCTACACTACGCAAACACTACAACACAACCCTAAACCCTAAAACACTACCCCCAGCATGACCCTACACTATGCAAACACTACAACACTACCCTAAACCCTAAAACACTACCCCCAGCATGACCCTACACTACGCAAAAACTACAACACTACCCAAAACCCTAAAACACTACACCCCAGCATGACCCTACACTACGCAAACACTACAACACTACCCTAAACCCTAAAACACTACCCCCAGCATGACCCTACACTACGCAAACACTACAACACTACCCAAAACCCTAAAACACTACACCCCAGCATGACCCTACACTACGCAAACACTACAACACTACCCTAAACCCTAAAACACTACCCCCAGCATGACCCTACACTACGCAAACACTACAACACTACCCTAAACCCTAAAACACTACCCCCAGCATGACCCTACACTACGCAAACACTACAACACTACCCTAAACCCTAAAACACTACCCCCAGCATGACCCACACTACGCAAACACTACAACACTACCCTAAACCCTAAAACACTACCCCCAGCATGACCCTACACTACGCAAACACTACAACACTACCCTAAACCCTAAAACACTACCCCCAGCATGACCCTACACTACGCAAACACTACAACACTACCCAAAACCCTAAAACACTACCCCCAGCATGACCCTACACTACGCAAACACTACAACACTACCCAAAACCCTAAAACACTACCCCCCAGCATGACCCTACACTACGCAAACACTACGACACTACCCAAAACCCTAAAACACTACCCCCAGCATGACCCTACACTACGCAAACACTACAACACTACCCAAAACCCTAAAACACTACCCCCAGCATGACCCTACACTACGCAAACACTACAACACTACCCAAAACCCTAAAACACTACACCCCAGCATGACTCTACACTACGCAAACACTACAACACTACCCAAAACCCTAAAACACTACACCCCAGCATGACACTACACTACGCAAACACTACAACATTACCCAAAACCCTAAAACACTACCCCCAGCATGACCCTACACTACGCAAACACTACAACACTACCCAAAACCCTAAAACACTACCCCCAGCATGACCCTACACTACGCAAACACTACAACACTACCCTAAACCCTAAAATACTACACCCCAGCATGACCCTACACTACGCAAACACTACAACACTACCCAAAACCCTAAAGCACTACCCCCAGCATGACCCTACACTACGCAAACACTACAACACTATCCTAAACCCTAAAACACTACGCCCAGCACGACCCTACACTACGCAAACACTACAACACTACCCTAAACCCTAAAACACTAGCCCCAGCAAGACCCTACACTACGCAAACACTACAACACAACCCTAAACCCTAAAACACTACCCCCAGCATGACCCTACACTACGCAAACACTACAACACTACCCTAAACCCTAAAACACTACCCCCAGCATGACCCTACACTACGCAAACACTACAACACAACCCTAAACCCTAAAACACTACCCCCAGCATGACCCTACACTAAACAACCACCACAACTCTACACTACACTAACACAACACTACACTACACAACACTACACTACACTACACAATCACTAACCCACAAAAAAATTAACACAAACCCACTTACCTCTCTCGTCATCGTGGTTTTCACAACGCAAATGCATTTACCATACATGCCTTTAAAACGTAATTCTTTGTAAAGGCATGCGCGATAAATGCACATGCGTTTTGAAAAAATGCGGGATAATGGTATGCGAGGTCAATGACCTTGCGGGATAATGGTATGCGGACTGAAAGTCTGCGGGATAAAAAATGCAGGAAAATGGCTGCAAACCATGATTAGCAGCAGACTTCCCTGGTGAGCACTAGCTTTACTACAGTGATCTAATGAGCAACTAGAGTGCTAACATTCAGAATTTATGGCAAATGTGTGACACATCTGAATGCCTTCTTGATAGAACCAAAGTAAACAAGCATTGAAAATGCAATAGATCTCGCCCTCGTTTAAGTTAAAGCCATTCTGTTTGTAATGAGGTGGCTTTTTAGCTTTGCTTTTATTAGTGTTTTTAAAACTTTCATGTAAATAACATGCATATGTATGCATATATGTATATGTATGCATGCATTTATATTTATATAGATATGCAGACTATATATGTTTATATATGTATATTACCTACTGGCGATAGCCAGTGGGTATATATAGTTAGGATTTTTTCTCTATGGGATTTCTGAAAATTCTATGTCTAATAACTTTGGCGTTTGTGGACGGAATTGGCTGAAATTTTCAGGAAAATGGCACATTTTGTTTCTGAGCAGCCCCTGAAAATTTGGGGGGTTTCGTCAAGGGGGGCCGAGAAAAAAGGGGGGTCCCAAAACGTGTTTTTCCCATTCATTTTTCCATAGGGCGGTTGGACTCACTTTTAGCTCGAACGGCTGAATAGATTTACATGAAACTTGGCAAAATTGTAGATATGGTTTGCCCGACGTGCCTTTGCTATGTCTCAATATATGTGCTCCAGTGGATTTTGAGAAATTAACGTTTAAAAAAATATATATATCTGTGACAGCGCTCCGGTTAGCGCCCCGGTTCGCGTACCTGACGCGTAACGGAACTTCGCGAAGCGAAGCTGATTGGCTCTCCGGTGTCTGTCAACATTCTAAACAGTCCGGAGCGGCCGCCATCTTGTCTCTCGGTACGATCGAGAGACAAGATGTGGTGAAAAACGAAGGGGGAAATGAAGGAAAGGGGGCAAGGTAGACCACTCCTGACCCCCTAGGATTGATGAGGGGGATATTAAAGTGCCCCGCGATTTTTCACGGTAGAGGCGCCTCCCGGTACGCGAACCGGGCAGCTAACCGGCAGTGTAACGGGAGTCCGCCATCTTGTGTTTTTGGAGCGTCCGGTTTGCGTACCGGGTAGCGTCCCGGTAAGCGTAACAAGGGGAAAACCAAGAGAAACAATAAAAAAAAAATTAAGGGAATAGATTTCCAGCAAACTTGGCAAAATTGTAGGGACTGTTTGTTTGATGTGCCTTTGCAAGGCCTCAAGATATGTGCACGTGTGGATTTTGTCTAATTAAGGTTAAAAAATATATATATATCTGTAAGCGTGCTCCGGCACGCTTACGTTACGGGTTTTGTTTGCGCTGCTGAGCCGATACGTCACGGTTATGCGACGCGTCATGAGGCGTCTCATGTGGCTACGTGATACGTCACGTAATAAAGAATATATTTTACAGCTATAGATATTAGCTTTTAAAAAACCAATGAAATTCACTGAAAAAACCATAGGTTATAGACCATATATAGTTAGGAATTTGCATTTACAAAACCTTGAAAATTCACTGAAAAAACCATAGGTTAGAGACCATATATAGTTAGCTGGACATTTTATTGACATAAAACCAATGAAATTCCATATATAGTTAGTTGCACTAACTATATATCGCGCACCCGCAATCCACTGCTGATGATGTCACATATTACATCATTCATGACATGGTCAGTGACATCACTGATGACATCACTGATGACATCTCAAATGACATCACTGATGACATCACTGATGACATCTCAAATGACATCACTGATGACATCATGACACACCAATACCAGTTACTACATACGCACTCACTGATTCCTACGTCTACACACACATTCACTTATTCACCCATACAATCACTCATACATACAGTCACTCATTATTACAACACTATCATATGCACTCATACACCTATGCAGACACTCTCACACTGCCACTCATCCATGGAGTTACTCACACACCTAGTCAGTCCTGTAAAGAATCAATCACACTTCCATTTCCTCATCTATACAGTTAAACACAGAACACCATACTTCAGTGACATCACTGATGACATCACTGATGACTTCTCAAATGACATCACTGATGACATCTCAAATGACATCACTGATGACATCATGACACACCAATACCAGTTACTACATACGCACTCACTGATTCCTACGTCTACACACACATTCACTCATTCACCCATACAATCACTCATACATACAGTCACTCATTATTACAACACTATCATATGCACTCATACACCTAGTCAGTCCTGTGAAGAATCAATCACACTTCGATTTCCTCATCTATACAGTTAAACACAGAACACCATACTTTTCACACATATACTAACACATACTTACTCTCTTATACAATCACTGATACAAGTACACATTGATATGCACAGAGTCACACACCTCCCAGCCAGCCACACACACACTCAGTCTTCCATACATCCACTCATTCTTCAATATGTAAAACATATTTAAACTTTACAAAAACACACAGACACTAGATGATGTCATCAGTGATGTCATTTGAGATGTCATCAGTGATGTCATTTGAGATGTCATCAGTGATGTCATCAGTGATGTCACTGACCATGTCATGAATGATGTAATATGTGACATCATCAGCAGTGGATTGCGGGTGCGCGATATATAGTTAGTGCAACTAACTATATATGGAATTTTTATTGGTTTTATGTCAATAAATGTCCAGCTAACTATATATGGTCTCTAACCTATGGTTTTTTCAGTGAATTTTCAAGGTTTTGTAAATGCAAATTCCTAACTATATATGGTCTATAACCTATGGTTTTTTCAGTGAATATATATATATATATATGTATATATATATATATATATATATATATATATATATATATATATATATATATATATACATATATATATATATATATTCACTGAAAAAAACATAGGTTTTACACACGGTATAGTTAGGAAGTAGCATTTACAAAACCTATGAAATTCACTAAAAAAAACATAGGTTTTACACACGTTATAGTTAGGAAGTAGCATTTACAAAACCTATGAAATTCACTGAAAAAACCATAGGTTTGACACCAGTTATAGTTAGTTGGAAATTGTATTGATATAAAACCAATGAAATTCCACGTTATAGTTAGTTGGACTCACTATAACTTGCGCGTGTAATGCACTGCTGATGACATCACATATTACATCACTCATGAGATCACTCATGACACCATCCAGTGAATGTGTGTCTTTCTGAAAAATAAATATTAGTGAATAATGTTTAAATTTTTAAATATATGTATTAGTGTTTCACTTTGTGTATAAGTAGCTGCATGGGTTGGTGAGTAGGTACATGTGTATGTACATGGGTTATTAGATGTTTTATTAGTATCAGTATGAGTGTTTGTATTGTTTAGTGTGGGAATTACTTACAACATTGATGCATGAGTGACAGACTCTTTTTTTGTATGTATTTTGAAGACTACATATGTGCAGGACTGTATGGTTGAATAGTGTGTATATGTGTATGTTAGTGAGTAAATGACTGTCTCACTAGTGTTTTAAACAGTAACTACATAAGTTTTAATCTAGAATATGTGAATATTGATGCATATAAGTGAGTATATGTGAGAGTAAGAGATTGTAAAAGTTCCTGTTTACATAAGTATGTGTTTCGAAAAGTGATTGTTTAAGAGAATAAATATGTGTAATTTTCAATAGAAGTAAGGTGGTAGTGTATGTATTGCTCTGTATGCGAAAAAATGGATGTTCAATAGTTTATTTGCATGTGTGAGTATGTGTGTGAGCAACTTTTGGATGACTGTCGGTGTGTAACAGGAAGTATAGGTGTATCACTTCATATGATGAGTGAGTATATGTATGAGTGACTATATAGAACTGTTGGTGAATGAGTGGGTGTGTATATAGATGGTGGAATTACTGAATTGGTTGTAACTGGTATGGATATCTCTTTTTTTTGGAAAATTGTAGTTTCTTTTTTCTTTTTTTGAATGTTTTTCAAGGGTTACATTACACTGAAAGGAGATCTGTTACTCTGTCACAAGGATGGTGTCATCAGTGATCTCATGAGTGATGTCACTGACCATGTCATGAGTGATGTAATATGTGATGTCATCAGCAGTGCATTACACGCGCAAGTTATAGTGAGTCCAACTAACTATAACGTGGAATTTCATTGGTTTTATATCAGTAAAATTTCCAGCTAACTATAACTGGTGTCAAACCTATGTTTTTTTCAGTGAATTTCATAGGTTTTGTAAATGCTACTTCCTGACTATAACGTGTGTAAAACCTATGTTTTTTTTAGTGAATTTCATAGGTTTTGTAAATGCTACTTCCTAACTATAACGTGTGTAAAACCTATGGTTTTTTCAGTGAATTTCATTGGTTTTTAAAATGCTAATTCAGAAATATCTCGTGTATGCAACCTATACTTTTGTCAATAAAGTTCTGGCAATATTTTTTTCGGAAACAAGCCGTTTTCTTCACTGTTCAAGTTGCATAGAGACTCCTTGTAAAGCGATACAGAATTAGAAAGTCTGTACCTTGCCTTTTTTTGAACGTATTAAAATTTGTCTGTAAATAAAAATAACCTTTCTAAACTTTCGTGCGTGACCCGGTGTGCGCACTCTCGGCAACAGTTCTCAATAAAATGGATAGCGCATTTCCAGGCTTTCGTGCGCGACCGACTGCGCGCACCCGCCTATATATTTCGTGAAAACTTTGCAATTTGAACTTATTGAATTTCTTCATAGACCCATCAAAGAACTTATAGTACGTCAAAGAGACTAAACCTAGGCTTCTTTTTTATTATTATGAAAATTTTCATTAAATGGAGCCGAATGTCTTTTTAAACTTTCGTGCGTGACCGAATGTACACACCTTGGTATTTTAAAAAAAAATATAAAAGGTTTTATACTTTAACAATTGTATGCTTGAATCGAGCTCAGAAGATATATTAAATCCGGATGTGTTTGGATTTATTCCTTTTCACATTTTGAAACTTCGCTGAATTAGACCGCTACTTCCAAATGACGTACGTGACCAGATACTGTCACCGCGTACACGTCCTGAGACGCGCATGTGAAGTCATGTGACTTGAAAACAACACTTCCAACTGGTTCTTAGTAGTTTCTATTCTGCAATTTACACGGAGCACTCCACCCACTTCCCTCACTATCTTTTGTACTCTCAAAAGAGAACAACCTTCAACATCTTTCGGAAAACTTTGCTGAAATGGCTGCCGTTCCGCATTCATCTTCCGAATCTGAAGGAAATGAGCAACTACCTTTAAAAAGAAAAAAGGAATCTTTTATTTGGCAATTTTTCCCTTATCCTGAAGAACAAAAGAAAGTGAATGCGCCAAAAGTTACCTGCACGATATGCAAATCGGTTCTCTCAAGAGGAAATCCAACAAAAAAATATTCCTTTTCCATACATACCACGGTGCGGCATGTCAAACAAGTGCACCCTGTGGAATTTGCACAGGCATCGACAAGAGCCCTGGCCACGCTATTACCATCAAAGGTGGCCAGCACATCTTCTGGTGGACGACCTGTATCTCCATCGAGTGCTGTGATGGACTTGAGACCATATCTTGCAAAGGTGCACATGAAATGCAACGAGTGTGGAGAAATTCTTCTGTACGGAGAGCAGAGCCTCATTCTTACTAAACTAAAAATTGAGAGTCATAAATGCCCCGAGAAAAGATAAATTTCTTCATTTCATTTTGATCCTGTGTCACACATGAAAATGTTGTTGCAAGTTTAAAAAATCAAAAACAACATAACACTTAGTTCTTTTCAGAACTAACTCATTGTACCAAAAAGAGCTCCAGGAGCATATTATAAAGGGGGTTTATCTCCGCTTTTTTGGCTTTCGTTCGTGCGCGACCGTGTGCGCGCACCCGCCTATATATTTCGTGAAAACTTTGCAATTGCAACTTATTAAATTTCTTCATAGACCCATCAAAGAACTTATACTACGTCAAAGACACTAAACCTAGGCTTCTTTTTTATTATTATGAAAATTTTCATTAAATGGAGCCGAATGTCTTTTTAAACTTTCGTGCGTGACCGAATGTACACACCTTGGTATTTTTAAAAAATAAATAAAAGGTTTTATACTTTAACAATTGTATGCTTGAATCGAGCTCAGAAGATATATTAAATCCGGATGTGTCTGGATTTACTCCTTTTCACGTTTTGAAACTTCGCTGAATTAGACCGCTACTTCCAAATGACGTACGTGACCAGATACTGTTACCGCGAACACGTCCTGAGACGCGCATGTGAAGTCATGTGACTTGAAAACAACACTTCCAATTGGTTCTTAGTAGTTTCTATTCTGCAATTTACACGGAGCACTCCACCCACTTCCCTCACTGTCTTTTGTACTCTCAAAAGAGAACAACCTTCAACATCTTTCGGAAAACTTTGCTGAAATGGCTGCCGTTCCGTATTCATCTTCCGAATCTGAAGGAAATGAACGACTACCTTTAAAAAGAAAAAAGGAATCTTTTATTTGGCAATTTTTCACTTATCCTGAAGAACAAAAGAAAGTGAATGCGCCAAAAGTTACCTGCACGATATGCAAATCGGTTCTCTCAAGAGGAAATCCAACAAAAAAATATTCCTTTTCCATACATACCATGGTGCGGCATGTCAAACAAGTGCATCCTGTGGAATTTGCACAGGCATCGACAAGAGCCCTGGCCACGCTATTACCATCAGAGGTGGCCAGCACATCTTCTGGTGGACGACCTGTATCTCCATCGAGTGCTGTGATGGACTTGAGACTATATCTTGCAAAGGTGCACATGAAATGCAACGAGTGGGGAGAAATTCTTCTGTACGGAGAGCAGAGCCTCATTCTTACTAAACTAAAAATTGAGAGTCATAAATGCCCCGAGAAAAGATACATTTCTTTATTTCATTTTGATCCTGTGTCACACATGAAAATGTTGTTGCAAGTTTAAAAAATCAAAAACAACATAACACTTGTTTAAAAAAAAAAAAAAAAAAAAAAAGTTCTATTCAGAACTAACTCATTGTACCAAAAAGAGCTCCAGGAGCATATTATAAAGGGGGTTTATCTCCGCTTTTTTGGCTTTTGTTCGTGCGCGACCGTGTGCGCGCACCCGCCTATATATTTCGTGAAAACTTTGCAATTGCAACTTATTAAATTTCTTCATAGACCCATCAAAGAACTTATACTACGTCAAAGACACTAAACCTAGGCTTTTTTATTATTATGAAAATTTTCATTAAATGGAGCAGAATGTCTTTTTAAACTTTCGTGCGTGACCGAATGTACACACCTTGGTATTTTTAAAAAAAATATAAAAGGTTTTATACTTTAACAATTGTATGCTTGAATCGAGCTCAGAAGATATATTAAATCCGGATGTGTTTGGATTTACTCCTTTTCACGTTTTGAAACTTCGCTGAATTAGACCGCTACTTCCAAATGACGTACGTGACCAGATACTCTCACCGCGTACACGTCCTGAGACGCGCATGTGAAGTCATGTGACTTGAAAACAACACTTCCAATTGGTTCTTAGTAGTTTCTATTCTGCAATTTACACGGAGCACTCCACCCACTTCCCTCACTATGTTTTCTACTCTCAAAAGAGAACAACGTTCAACATCTTTCAGAAGACTTTCTTTTCACGCGATAATGTGAAATACTGAGATCGTTACAGGATTTTCTATCAGATATGTGTTCCCATTGCTGTTGAAGCACAAACCGTGGAAAATTCCACCGATAGCAGTGATATTTTTAACGCCGAGCACCGGCGATTTTTATCGCTTAGAAGCCTTCCTATTATGAAGGTTTATCTCCTAAGTCTCTGATTCTCAAACTGTGCAACGCGGCTCCCCTGTGTGCCGTAATGAGGTGCTAGGGGCGCCGCGCACACTCTAGTGTGACTAACCATCCATAAATTCCACGGACATCTCTACCCTGTTATCTGCAATTGTGAACATCAAAAGGAGCTGCGCTACGCCCCTGTGAGAGGCCTCACTCCCACTGCTGCAACGGCTTGTCCTCCAGATGCACAGGAACAACCCCTCCGATCCATTGAAGTTCTGTGACGGTCTCAATACCACTTACGAAATGAAAATAAGCACTGAAGAATATTCAAGTATGTACTACTCCTCCTGCTACAGCATACAGAATGCATTCTATTACCTATAAAAAAGTGAAACACCCACGCTACAATCATATAGAACACTTCCTCTAAAGAAGCCTGTGAATAACTTTAAAACATCAGGTTAACCTTTTTTTACTCTCGCATCATTGTTAAAGATAAGTATTTACAATACTATATTAAACAATGCCATGGTTGTTGCTTTTTAATTTTAAAAATCTGGCAATCTTTCACAAACCCAATACTCATGGCTTCTTTTTCGTGACAAAAATCTTGCAATATTACATACCTACATAGAATAACAGAAAAAACATAACACTACAAAGGCCGAACACTCTACTAAACGCGGATTTGTAACCTATGGGGCAGATTTATGTTAACTACTTCATACCCAGATATGCACCAGTTAATGTGCTCCACAGTATGCTAGTGCTCCGTTACCCACGGTGTGCCACATTTGAAATGTGGCGCACCATGGTACAAAAACACCATACATGCGTAACACATCTGTGCTGAAAAAGTAATACATTGCTAGAGTTGCATCGCAAGTGTGATGCAGCTCCAGCAAGGCTCACCAATGCACTATATTCACAATGCTGCGTCAATACCTACGCCTTTTACAAGCACATGCACAGTTTTGAAACAGCATGGGCCTGAAAGTCACTGAGTGAAATATCATGCATTACAGTCAGCCACTTTCAAGACGCATTCCTTCAGAGGAACACTTACCGTTTATTAGAGGTAGATCGTCCGACTCCACCGGAGGACACCCCTAATAAAAAGGACATATATATAAAATGCGGACTAGCCGCTGTATCGTGCTAGCAAACTTTAACTTAAAAATCGTTAGAAAAAACAAAAGGAATCGAGCAAAATCAGTAGGCCACTGATGGGATCTCTTTTTGACCTCGCTAAAATAGAAACATTAGGAACAACCCCTCATGAGAAATATGAAACTAGTGAGAGAAACCGAGCTCGACGCCATGATGGCTGCAAGACAGCTCGGCTCCGCCGCCCACCCCGCCCAAAATAACGACAAACCCTATGCAAATATTATAAATATGTACAACACACCAGCAAAGTAACAGGGTAAAACGTTTTATTAAATAACTATTTACATGGCAGCCTGCTGCAACATCGATCCAAATGCATGACGCTGTTCCTGTCGAGGTAGCATAGCTGGCGGCCTAGGGGTGGAGGACCGTTGTGCAAATACCCCGGGGACAACACCATGCGCCAAGGCTCGTCCCCAGTACATCCAGAGGTGATGTCCGACAAGTTGTATGGGGGGATGCCTTGCTGATGCCGCCACCCCCACCACCTTCTTGTTGCCTGATCCGGCCAGCTCAATCGATCGAGCATGAGACTCATGCACTCTGATCTCCTTGGCCTCAGTCAAGCATCAATATTAAGATTTTCATAGGTGAGTGTAGGTTCATAGTTTTCCATCCACAGACTAAAAGCCTGGAGTGGGAGTGAAAAAACCAAAACTAGGTAAGAAGGAAGGCAGAGACTGTAGGAAGGACTCTGGATATGCTTGGTCCCTGACATGCTTCGATGTTACTGCCTTGCACAAATGGCATAAGTCCTGGATGTTGGGTGCCATAGTTGAGGGTTTGACCTAAAGACACGTCCTGCGGTGCCCTGGTCCAACCATCACATATACCTGCGCCAGGAGACGGCGTGGGGTGCACTGGAAGGGAGAGGCGGCGCGAATGAGCCTCCCCCACCTCCCCAGGTGGAGGTTTCTCAGCTACACCCCAGCGCTTCACTCGACAAGCTGGGTTGCGCCCGCTCCTGCGGCACATTGCCTCGCTCGGCCAGCTGAATTACGCCTGCTCTTGCTATTACAGCGTCTCACCCGCCTTCCGGCTGAATTGCACCCACTCTTGCGATACAGCAACAGGCGGCTGCCACGGAGCTCAGGAAATGGCGGTCGGCTCCACAGACTTGGGCCTGGCCTGCAAGGATGGCTCTCGGCAACCCTGGAACTCGGACGCTTGACTGCTGGGGCATGGGCCCCATTCCCAAAAGCGTCCCATCAGCCTTGAAGATTCTACAAGAGTCACCGGGGCCCCCGACTCCCGCAGAGTTCCGGTGGGGAGCGACTGCCATGATTGCTCGCGGAATGGCCACGACGTAGCCACGGGGTGCTCTCATGCTGACGCCAGCTTCAGTCTGAAACATCCAGAAACACTGTAGACTACCAATTCGATCAGTTCCGGTGGAGCCCCAACGACGTATCACGTTGTTGCATAATGCGTCATATGACACGCCGCGTTAGCGCACCGGGAAGTGCTCCGGTGCGCGAGGCGCGAAGCGCAGCTTCCCGGAAGCAATCCGGGGGGGGGGCGCGGAGCGCGTAACGTAAGCATAACAGGTCATGTGACTTGTTAATAAAACTTTTCATTGGTTTAGAACTATTTTTTGTCCCAAATGATGAAAACCCCTCCTTGTTTCCTCATGGCTCCTGCCCCCTCCCCAAGTCTCGCTCGGCCAGCTGAGTTTCGCCCACTCTTACGGCCTACGACATGGATAGGTCGGGGCGTTATGGATCAGTATGGGCAAATATACACTTGGGGATTCACAAGCAACAACAAGCCTTTGTATTTGGGGCTCTAAATCAACAACAGTGACAGAGAACAGAACCGAACTAAGCACTCAGGGGCTACGTTTAAACGTAACATCATCTCCACAGAGGTACATCACCTTACACAGACATGCACTCTGATCTCCTTGGCCTCAGTCAAGCATCAATAGTAAGATTTTCATAGGTGAGTCTAGGTTCATGGTTTTCCATCCACAGACTAAAAGCCTGGAGTGGGAGTGAAAAAAACATAACTAGGTAAGAAGGAAGGCAGAAACAGAATCTTCCTCTGCAACATCAGGCTCTGCATCGCTACTTACTTATAAATGCAGAAAAAACTCATTTAACACAAGGGCTCTTTTCAGAGCCACCTTATATCAAAGCACTCAAACTTCTGATTTATCTCCATTTTCACACTCTTGTTAATAGGTGTGCGCGCCCGAGTGCGCGCACCCCGCAACTTAAAAAAAAAAATATATATATATTTTCGCCTTTAAGGGCCTTACTGCACACCCTGAGAAAACCTACGCAGCAAAACAATCTCTACCTTCTCCCCTTTCCATGTTCCAACGCTTTGAAATGAACAATATATTTACTCGCAGTGACAAAATGGCGGTCAACACTTCCTGATTTCCTTCTAATCGAACGTTAACAGACGTCACGCAGCAAAAAAAAAAATTCTTTTCGCCTTTCAGGGCCTTACTGCACACCCTGGGAAAACCTACGCAGCAAAACAATCTCTACCTTCTCCCCTTTCCATGTTGCAACGCTTTGAAATGAACAATATATTTACTCGCAGTGACAAAATGGCGGTCAACACTTCCTGATTTCCTTCGAATCGAACGTTAACAGACGTCACGCAGCAATAAAAAAATTCCGCTCGCGCGCAGCCGCTTGAGTGCGCGCACCCGTGCGCGCGTATAGATATATAATTGACTTTAACTTTAATTTTCTCAGCAACTACTGAACGGATTTACACCATTCCAAAAAAAGCGTAATCTGCGAGCCGGACTCTACAGTTTTGCCAAATTTCTTATAAATCCATTCAGCCGTTCGGCCTGTACCCGTGTCTAAACGTCCTATGGAAAATGACATGGAGAAAACACGTTTTGGGACCCCCTTTTATCTCAGCCCCCACTTCACCAATCCCCCCCAAACTTTCAGGGAAGGAGCGCAGCGGACCGAGCCATCTTCTTTGAGAAATTCGCAAAGATTCATCCACCAGGGCCAAAGTTAATCCAAATAGAATGTTGAGGATTTCCAATGGAAACTGGGTCCTAACTATAACTACCTACTGGCGACTGCCAGTAGGTAATATATATATATATATATATATATATATATATATATACATATATATATATATATATATATATATATATATACATATATATATACATATATATATTCACAGAAAAAACCATAGGTTATAGACCATATATAGTTAGGAATTAGCATTTACAAAACCTTGAAAATTCACTGAAAAAACCATAGGTTATAGACCATATATAGTTAGGAATTAGCATTTAGAAAACCTTATTTTACTCACACAAAACCATTGAAATTCCATATATAGTTAGTTGCACTAACTATATATCGCGCACCCGCAATCCACTGCTGATGATGTCACATATTACATCATTCATGACATGGTCAGTGACATCACTGATGACATCTCAAATGACATCACTGATGACATCACTGATGACATCTCATTTGACATTACCGATCACATCACTGATGACATCATTCATGTGATGATACAATGAACCTCTTCAGACTCTAATATAACCTTAGATACACTCAGTGTAAACAGACACTCACAGACTGTCACTCATCCATGGAGTTACTCACACACCTAGTCAGTCTTGCAAAGAATCAATCACACCTCGATTTCCTCAACTATATAGTTATACACACCTTACTTATTGGAACATATAATAACACATATTTACTCTGTTATACAATCCCTGATACAAGTTCACAATAATCCATACAGCCACTCACACATTCACTGGCTCTTATGCAAAGTTATTTATATATGTCAACTATCACATGTACTGTGTTTTACATATGTACTTACTTTGACATGTAGCACTGAGATATCCATTCACTCACCAATACACTCATGCACACAGTCAACCGCCCATACAGATGTTTCCACATGCACTTTTGAACCCATACATCTAGTGAATCAACTGCTCACACATCTATGCACAGAGGCATACACCTCCCAGACACCCACACACACACTCAGTCTCCCATACAAATACTTGGGCAACTAATCAATAACCCATATAGTTAGTCATATAGCTAATGATCAACACATGCATCAGATTACAAAACAACAGACACAATGATGCACAATTTAAAACAGTTTAGTCACTAACCCATGCACTCAGTGAGACACATTTAATCACTCACTTATACAGTCAGTCATGCACCTACTAAATCCTTCATCCAGACACTTATACATCCACTCATTCTTCAATATGTAAGACATATTTTAACTTTACAGAAGCATACAGTCACTGGATGTTGTCATCAGTGATGTCATCAGTGATGTCATTTGAGATGTCATCAGTGATGTCATCAGTGATGTCACTGACCATGTCATGAATGATGTAATATGTGACATCATCAGCAGTGGATTGCGGGTGCGCGATATATAGTTAGTGCAACTAACTATATATGGAATTTCAATGGTTTTGTGTGAGTAAAATAAGGTTTTCTAAATGCTAATTCCTAACTATATATGGTCTATAACCTATGGTTTTTTCAGTGAATTTTCAAGGTTTTGTAAATGCTAATTCCTAACTATATATGGTCTATAACCTATGGTTTTTTCTGTGAATTTCATTGGTTTTTTAACAGCTAATATCTGTAGCTGTAAAATGTATTCTTCTTTAAATCCAAAAATATATTTTATATGTTTATGAATAATTTTTTTTTAAAATATTTTTTTTTCTTCGTTCCCGCTTCGCGAATCGGGAAGCTTCCCGTTAGCTGACCTTGATGCCGCGAAATAGACCGCGAGCCGGTAAACGTTTCTTTACCGCAAGTGCCGCGTTAGAAAACAACATCGTGACGCCTCCCGTCCGCATGACGTTCCACGTTGTCGCGTGATACGTCATATGACGTGCTACGTTAGCGAACTGGTACGCGAAGCGAGTGCCAAAGCGCAGGTTTCTGGAAGCAAACCGGGAGGCCCTGCAAAGCGCTTAACGTAAACACAGCAAGTCATGTGACTTGGTAATAACACTTTTCATTGGTTCATTTCACTTTTGGTTTCCTAATGATGTAAGACTAGGTCATATAATCTAAAATGAACACTTTTGATTGGTTGAGAACTCTTGTTTTTCCCAAATGATGAAAATCCCTCCTTCTTTCCTCACTCTGACTTTCATCATTGTGAGAGAAAGACCCTTTGTGATCACTGAGCAATGGCTTCTTTAGTAGCTTCAGCTGGTGCTTCCCCACCACCTCCACCACATCCAAGGAAGAGTGGACCACCTGCTCAAGTTGTAATTCAACAAGAAGAAGAAGAAGAGGAACAGGAGGACGAGCACGAAGAGAGGCAGTTTTTGCCTGAGCAGCCCAAGACGTCTCACCGGAAAGAAAACTTCATTTGGCAATTTTTTAAAATTCCCAAAGGTCAGAAAAAAGTAAATGCAAGATACGTAACTTGCCTTATATGTCAAGATAGACTGTCCAGAGGGACCGACAAAAAATACAGTTTCGGAAACTACACAATGCATCGCCATATGACTAGGTGGCATCCTAACAACTACATATTTAAAACATTCATATTTAAAACAAGTACTTCCTGAAATCTTTGTATTTACATTTAGAATAAGTACTACATGATATGTTGACAGTCATATTTAAGTTAAGTAATTCATGACATCTTTTTGGGCATAATTACAATATGTGCATGTTCCGTTTTCAGAAAGTATTCCTATTTAGAATAAGTAATTCATGATATGTTGACAATCATATTTAAATTAAGTAATTCATGACATCTTTACGGTCATACTTTCAATATTTACATGTTTCAATATTTACATGTTCCGTTTTCAGAAAGTATACCTACATGCATAACATAGACACAGCGACCTAGGCTGTGCAGACTACTCGCCTCATTGTACCAACCTGCTGAGCTGACTAATAGCTTTTAAAGCGGCTTTCCGCATTACCTACGTTTGCATCGTGTGTTTTTAAATTGTGATTGTAATTTTATTACGCTTTTGTGCTTTACTTTTCTCGCGCTTAGCGAGTGCTGCCTACCTGCTTCATCACGCTCCAGACCCCGGTCCGCCTCGGCTGAGTGCCGCTTGTGCGGAGGGTCGCCTGCAGAGCGCCATTGACCCGCCTCATTTCCCCACTTCCGCCCTGCCTTACACAGTGCAGGTCAGCGGGCTAGTGGTTGTTGACTACCCTGTATAAATTCTGGTGCTTCGTGGGTCACCATTGATAGACACAGCGACCTAGGCTGTGCAGACTACTCGCCTCATTGTACCAACCTGCTGAGCTGACTAATAGCTTTTAAAGCGGCTTTCCGCATTACCTACGTTTGCATCGTGTGTTTTTAAATTGTGATTGTAATTTTATTACGCTTTTGTGCTTTACTTTTCTCGCGCTTAGCGAGTGCTGCCTACCTGCTTCATCACGCTCCAGACCCCGGTCCGCCTCGGCTGAGTGCCGCTTGTGCGGAGGGTCGCCTGCAGAGCGCCATTGACCCGCCTCATTTCCCCACTTCCGCCCTGCCTTACACAGTGCAGGTCAGCGGGCTAGTGGTTGTTGACTACCCTGTATAAATTCTGGTGCTTCGTGGGTCACCATTGATACCTCATTGTACCAACCTGCTGAGCTGACTAATAGCTTTTAAAGCGGCTTTCCGCATTACCTACGTTTGCATCGTGTGTTTTTAAATTGTGATTGTAATTTTATTACGCTTTTGTGCTTTACTTTTCTCGCGCTTAGCGAGTGCTGCCTACCTGCTTCATCACGCTCCAGACCCCGGTCCGCCTCGGCTGAGTGCCGCTTGTGCGGAGGGTCGCCTGCAGAGCGCCATTGACCCGCCTCATTTCCCCACTTCCGCCCTGCCTTACACAGTGCAGGTCAGCGGGCTAGTGGTTAAACGTCCCCCCCATATAAAATGCCGGAATGGCGGAAGCGCAGCGGACGAGCGCAGCGGGAGCGCCGACGTCGCGCCGAAGTCAAGCCAAAGTCCTGCCCGTCTGCGCCCGTCCGCGCCGGGCCGCGCCCAGCGGTCGCCCACCCTGCCCCCACGCTCCGCTACTCTTCAGCGGACCTATGCTCTCTACAACACCCGGTTCCGCTGCCCCCTGAGGCCGTCAGGAGGGCTCAAGATTGCAGTATTTCTAACTTCCCCTGTACGGCGCTCCCTTCCTCGCCTGATCCCGTTCCTCCTCCCGTCCCCTCTGACTCCCTGTCCCCCACTCCCACTATCGCTACCCTTAAGATCCTTTACCTCAATACGCGCTCCATGGTAAAACATCAACTCGAGATCTTCCATCTATTAGATGACACTAAGGCAGACATTCTCTTCCTGTCAGAGACCTGGCTGACGGAAGACTCTGTACCCGACATTCTAGCCGCTCTTCCTAACGGATACTATATCCTGCATGTTAATCGGCCCGGCGGGCAAGTTGGCGGCGGGGTCTCAGCCATCATCCGCAAAGAACACGCCTTTTCCATGCTAGACTGCACCCCTATCCCTCACTCTCAAACCCTTGCCATTCTGCTTCGTTTACCCTCCACTTCCCTTGTCTGTGTTCTCATGTACAGACCCCCCACTTATATGCCCTCCTTTGCTCTTTCAGTTGGGGAACTCCTTGCTCAGCTTCTTATAAACCACTCCAGAATTCTTTTTCTGGGTGATTTTAATTACTGGCCTACAGATCCCCAAGAGAGCCGATTGTCAGAACTGTTTACGGAAACTCTTACCAGCCTGAATTATCAGCAGTTGATCTTTACTCCCACTCACTGTAAGGGCCATATACTTGACCAGGTCTGGCTTGCTAATCTTGACTCTTCGCCTCCCCTGGTCACTCCTTGTACCTGGTCCGACCATTATCTTGTTTCCTTTTCTGTTAACCTGCCCAGTTTTCACCGTCCTCTGCGCCCTGCTGGCATTATGGCCCGTAACTGGAAAAATGCCAATATGACTACTCTCCATTCGCTCCTGGCAGCCTCAACCCCTTCTGCTCTTGAATCTGTTTCCCTCCAAGCTTCTACTCTTGAGCTCTGGCTGAAGGCAGCTGCCGATGTTGTAGCCCCTTTAAAATCCATTAAAACCTCTCGCCCCCACGACGCTCAGCGATGGTTCTCGGACCAGCTCAAACTCGATAAGCTGGCCCTTCGCCAGGCTGAACGTCGCTGGCGCCAGAAGTACGACCCTGCACTCAAGACTGAATTCACTACTCTACTAAATAAATACAAATCTTCTATTCTTGAAGCCAAGACTTCCTACTTTTCATGCCGGATCCTGGAGTCGGCTTCAAAAGCTAAGGACATCTTTTCTATCGTCAATGAGCTCTCCCTCCCTGACCGTATCACCCTCCCGCCTGCTCCCACCCAGGCTCTGTGTGATGAGCTCAATTCCTTTTTCCTAGACAAGATTTCCACAATCAAAAACAACATTCCCCCGCCCTCTCCCTCCAATTCTTTCCCTCTCCCTTCTGAAAATGCCCAGAACTTCTATACCTTCCCCCCTATTTCTATCACGGAATTTCATAGTCTCCTCCACAAAGTTAGCTCTGGCTCCCCCAGGGACTGCTGCCCCCCTCACATCTTTAAAGAAATTTTTAGGCTCTGCCCTGATCCTGCCCTGGCCCTTCTCAACTCTTCGTTGACATCAGGGGTTGTTCCTGAGGCTTTTAAGCAGGCCATTGTGTTACCCATCCTGAAGAAGCCTAGCGCAGACCCTCTTGTGATGAGTAACTACCGACCCATCTCTCTCCTCCCCTTTCTGGGAAAGATCTTGGAGACATATGTAACCAAGTGCCTCAGCTCCTTTGTGGAAACTTCCTCCTTCTTGGACCCTCATCAGGCTGGCTTTCGCCCACTACATTCCACAGAGATGGTGATTGCTGCAGTGATGGACACTCTTAGAACCGGCGCCGACAACAACATCCCCCAGGCTCTTGTCTTGTTAGATCTGTCGGCGGCTTTTGACACGGTCGATCACACCATCTTGATCGACCGTGTCAACAACGCCGGGATCCGCGGGATCGCCCTTGAGTGGGTTCGCTCCTTCTTACACGGCCGCTCCCAGGCTGTCCACCTCTCTACTTTCTCCGCCCCTTTCTCCCCCCTCACCTGTGGTGTTCCCCAAGGTTCAGCCCTCTCCCCGCTCCTCTTCAACTTATATATGCAACCACTTCTGGCATCCCTTCGTCACTCCCCAGCCACCATATACAACTATGCAGATGACCTGCAACTGATTTTTCCCCTGGACACTTCCCCTATCTCCCGTCTTAACATCCAAACCATAATGCTACGTATTTTTGACTGGATGGCTCATAGCCAACTTAAGTTGAATCCGTCCAAAACGGAACTCGTCCTGGTGGGCGGCTCCACCAACCCCTGGAATGACAATTTTTGGCCATCTTCCCTTGGCGCCCCTCCTCGTCCAGTCAGTACTGTGAAAAGTCTAGGAGTGATCATCTCGGAGGATCTATCTATGAAACCTCAGATCTCTGCAGTCACATCATCCTGCTTCTTCCAGCTGCGCAGGATTCGCAAGATCTGCAGATTCTTAACCAGAGAGGCGCTCATTCTTACCATCTTGGCCTTGGTCATTTCCAGGGTTGACTTTTCTAACATCCTGTATGTGGGGATTCCCGCCTACCAGCTTCAAAAACTTCAGCTAATCCAGAACCAGGCTGCTCGCCTGGTGTTTCGTCAACCTAAACATCAGCATGTCTCCCCTCTTCTGAAGAGCCTTCATTGGCTCCCTGTGGCCAAACGGTGCTCCTTTAAACTCGGTTGCACCGTATTCAAGTCCCTTCACAACCACGCCCCCGAGTTCATTTCCTCCAAACTCAGGCGATATCTCCCATCCCGCTACCTTCGATCCTCTGCCGACAATCTTCTCTGCATTCCATCCATTCGCCGAAAAAAACACGGTGGCCTCCGGCTTTCCTTTCTAGGCCCCACTTTTTGGAATTCCCTCCCTGTGTCCTTTCGTCACTGCCCTTCTTATGATTTGTTCCGAAAAACCCTGAAAACTCACCTTTTTAAGTTGGCCTTTGAGTAGTGCTCCCTGCCTCAGTTGTTATGTCTGTTATGAGCGCCAAGAAACCGTCTCGGTGTACGTGCGCGGTACAAATTTTTTTAACATTAACATTAACAGTGCTGCACAGTTTCGGAACGACCTAGATAATCTCCCTATTATGGCCAGAAGATCTGTTGTACCGGAAGTAACGGGACCAGAGGGCAGGGAGATGGTGCCAAATATACAAATGAGATTTGGTGAAGTAAAACACACCTGCGTATTTTGCGATGGATTCATTTCCTACGGAGAAAGAAGCATCACTCTGATCAACAGAGCTATTGACTATCATATGCAAGTTTGTCCGAAACGCCCAAAATAATAAATACTTATTTTTTTTGTTTTGTTGCTCCTGTTGAGCCCTTTACAATGAATCGTTTTCATTGCCCCCTCCAAGAAAAACCCAAAAAAATATAAAACTGTTCCGAAAAATTCAAAAACAGTAAAAAAATGTTCAGAAAAATAAAAAAAAAAGTTCTTTTCAGAACTACCTCCCCGTTATTAAAAAATTGGTACAATATTTGGAACTGTGCCAACCTCTATTTCTCTTAGTTCGCTTCCTAGTTCGCTCGCTGGTACGCGAACTGGAAGCGAACCAAAAACAGTAAGTATAAGGGAAGGAAACACACACTTATGTTAAAAGAAAGACAGCTATAGGGGAGTAAACTAGAGATACTATTACCCATAATCCACTACTGATGATGTCACATATTACATCATTCATGACATGCTCAGTGACATCATCAGCAGAGGATTGCGGGTTTTTTGGCAACATGCCTTATCCACGGTTTAATAACGCTGCCTTTTGCTTTATATAAGTTTTCAAATTGTATGAAATATATACCAATAGGTCTTTATGAACCTTTAGGTAGTGCTTTTGTTCATGAGGTCTGGTCGCTTCCATACACATACAGATGCTTCAAAGATGATCAAGAAGTTTATCTGAATGGAGAGGAATGCACTGAGACGCCAGATCATTCACTAATGTGTAGGCACATACAGTTACACGATTCATGCAACAAACACCGACCAAATATGGCTTGCGTGTTGCAAGGCACGCCAGTTCCTGCTATCATCCCCACGTTCAAGTTGTTGGAAAATGGTAGTTATTTGATGCTCAATAATGAAGATTGTTCTGAGTTAATTAAAAGTATTCCTTTTATCGTAACAGTAAGTGAACGGGTTATTTGCTGCAGAAATGTTCTATTTCCTCCCACACATGAACATAGGGAGTTTTCAATCTGGCCACAAATACCAACCTTGGGACACGTTTCAACGGCATGACAAGAATAAGAGCTCTTTTGTCTCAGAGAGAGGTGGCCTTGAGTTCGGCCCGTGAAACTTTCGTACTTCACATAGCGAACACCCGTACACAGGTTTGCCTTTCAATTTCAGCAACATGTTTCCGACTATCTTTAACGCATCCTCCACAAAATCCCTGGCACACTTTTTTAAAGTTGTTACCAGTGGTCTCGTGACTTCATTTGAGAAAATCTTTGGAGTCATCCCTGCTCCCTTTCATTGTATTTTCTGCACTCTGGTTCGTGGATTGGCATTTTTACTTGCATTACCAGCGGACGCTCTTGTGCTTTTTTACATTTTTAAATATGGATGTCCCTCCTATGCAACCTCCGACCCTGCAGCTGCTGACACTGTTCCGCAATCGCATGCTAGAATATTATGGCACAATGCCGTTGGCGATATTAAGCACGGCATATGGATTATCTTTTCGGTTCTCCTACTTCACCTGTGTCCAGCCTGTATTTCACTGCCTGACCTGTGATTTCGATTGGGCCATTGATTTGTGTCTCTGCGGACCGGTTTCTCCTGACGTCGACTTTAATCAGCTGATGACTCCTATCATTACTCACGAGTTGATTTGTCCTGGCGAAAGGATTATGGCTGTGGCATTGATGCATGGACTACTTGGTCCCTGGAATTTACTGGCGGCAGCACAGTCTTTCTTGGAACACAGCTTTCTTGAAAACCCACCGAGCTGTCCTCTGATGGTGATAGAGGATCCGGTGCTGGGAGAGCACGTATGTTCTTTTCCGCTTTTAAATTGGATGGCTGAACTGTTTTCGGATGAAGACGGTGACTTCCTATTGGAGGCTGTTGCAGCTTATTTTGCATACACAGTTATGTCATAGACCTTTTTCATGTTTGATATGCTGAGTACTAGCATTTCATTGACAATTCATTGACTTATTTGTCAAGTTTTTATTATTTACCTTGCCTATTGGCTTAAGACTCGATAAAGTACTTGGCTGTTTTATTTTTCTTTAGCATTGAATTTTCCTAGTTTTTAATGCTTTACCTTGCGGACCGTCCACATATAAACTTGCAATCTGCTCTCATGAGATGGCACTTCTATTATCTTATTCAGTTCGTTTCCGGATCATGAGGAGGTGTCATCTAGGTCCTGGATATCTTTACACCGTGTTAAGTTAGCATGGGCTCATTACCGGTTTAAACGCCATTTTTCCTTTTTTGCAACTTCTGCACACGACACTTAGTTGTTGCTTTAGCTTTCCACCTAGTAGTTCATCGTGGTTTACATGAGAATAATATGTTATTGGTCTACTATCTGCTTTACTTGTTAAACTATATCTGTACAGCGAGTGCTAAAGTTTCAAGAACAACACGATACAGAATTTTTATGAGGTCTGATCTCCACGACTTCATACTCATAACATAAGTGCAACTTCTGCCAATTCTGGGCATGAGGCGGGTTTTATATTGCTTTGCCGAACACACATACACAACAGTTGATGCGGTTCACATGAAGAGAGAGCTGGTGTATGCTGATGTGATTTCTTCAAATCTAAGACACTAAAGTATGGACACGCCCTAAACCAACACAAAGAGACCTTCTTAGCAAATAATATAATATGTGTATTAGGGAGGGTGAGATATAAGCAGCCGCGGGCCGTGGAGGGAGTTACGATGGGGCAGGGAGGCGGGGAGGGGGAGAAGCAGGGTGGAGCCCTCTCTACCTTGCCCCTCCCCCTCCCCGCCTCCCTGCCCCACCGTAACTCCCTCCACGGCCCGCGGCTGCTTATAAGTGTTGCTAACTCTTATTCATTTACAGCATGTTAACATACTATCACCATTCACTTTTTATGTACTAGTAACTATGCTGGTAATTTTGCTACTGATAATATGTGTACTTTTATTATCTAAGGTACTACGCCTGAGAAGACGGCATTAGTAAATAAACATTTCAAATACACATCTGTTCTTCTTAACTCCATGTTCTGGTTTCTAAGAAATCTATAACGACCGACTGTTCATGAGTTCCACGTATCCTGAGGTACTATAAGTTCATATTCTGGATTGTCTAAACATTGAGAGTTTGTTATATCCAATGTGACACTGTACCTAGCTTGCTAAATAGTTTTTGATTACTAACGTGAGTTTTGGGACACCCTAATTCGCCGAGGTTCCAATCCTCTGTCCACAGTTCTGTGTGAGAACAGAAACCCTGCGACAGGGGCACCCCCGACCCTTGCTGGAGCTTCATCACACTTGCGATACAACTCCAGCAATGCGCCACCTTTACGGCACAGATACATCACGCATCTGTGCTGTTTTTGCCCCATGATGCGCCGCATTGTAAATGCAGCACACCATAGGTGACGGAACAGCGGCACAGAATGACTAACACATCCCTGGTGATGCGCCAGTCATCATAAATCTATCCCTATGCTTCTTATCTTGTTAGAGATGAACCGCCATATGTATCATCAAAGTTATTTGCATTTCCTAAATAGCGAACTTTAAGGAATAAATAGCGATTCTTTACCATTCCTAGTTTGCGATGAGCTATTTGCTAATTAGCCGAATGTAGCCCAATGAAGCCCAATGTAGCCCAATGTAGCCCAAAGATGGCCGCCAGACACACAAAAAAACAAATGTAGCCCAAATATCAGCCAGATGTAGCCCAACTATAGCCCAGTGACAGAATGACCAATCAGCTTCGCAAACCTCCGTTACGCGAAGCGGAGCGCTGTTACAGATATATATCTTTTTTTGAACGTTAATTTCTCAAAATCCACTGGAGCACATATATTGAGACCTAGCAAAGGCACATCGGGCTACCAGTCCCTAATATTTTGCCAAGTTTCGTGCAAATCCATTCAGCCGTTCAATTATTATTATTTTTTTTTTTTTTTGCCCCGCGGGGCCCTTTTAAAACCTCCACATCAAACCTAGGGGGTCAGCGAGGATCTACTATGCCCCCTTATAGTTATTTCCCCCTTTGTTTTGACCTCCTCTTGTCTCTCGATCCTACCGAGAGACAAGATGGCGGCCGCTACGGACTGTTTGGAATGTTGACAGACGCCGGAGAACCAATCAGCTTCGCTTCACAAAGCTCCGTTGCGCGAAAAGTCCGCGAACCAGAGCGCTAACCGGTCCGCTGTTACAGATATATATCTTTTTTTAAACGTTAATTTCTCAAAATCCACTGGAGCACATATATTGAGACCTACAAAAGGCACATCGGGCTACCAGTCCCTACAATTTTGCCAAGTTTCGTGCAAATCCATTCAGCCGTTCGGGCTAAAAGTGAGGCCAACCGCCCTATGGAAAACTCAATGTTAAAAACACGTTTTGGGACCCCCCTTTTTTCTCGGCCCCCACTGGACGAACCCCCCCCCAAATTTTCAAGGGCTGCTCAGAAACAAAATGTGCCATTTTCCTGAAAATTTCAGCCAATTCCGTCCACAAACGCCAAAGTTATTAGACATAGAATTTTCAAAAAACCCATAGAGAAAAAATCCTAACTATATATACCTACTGGCGACCGCCAGTAGGTAATATATTCCAACACACTTGTTCCCTTTTCTAAAAGAACGACGTCCAGGCCAGCAAATAAGTTCAAAACTGGTGTTTTATTTCACAGCCCACTCAACGCGTTTCGGGAACCACTTCCCTTGCTCACGAGTAATTGTGTCTGTTTACATCCAGCATTTAAAGGTGTGTCATGTGGTCTTAGTACACAATAAACATAATGAACAGACTACCATTTCATCTCTCATCTGGAGCTGTGAAGACAGATTCAAAAGTGCTTGTCAGCAGTGCGTGGCAATATTATTAGCGTGTTTCATTCTTTTCGCAATATAAATTGGTAATCACATTTAATACCTTTACAAATTATTGACATCTGAGTAGAGCAACAAAATTAAATATTAAGGCAGTACCAACACCAGAGCTAAATTAAGTCCAAAATTATCGCTGTTGCACCAGGGTCTCTGTGCTTACAGCATATTTATCGCTATTGAGTCATATAACGATAAATCATCATACTCGTGTGCTTGCGTGTAGTTGTGCCCAAGTGGGCTAAAACGTTCGGATGCATCCCTTCCGGTTTGCATATATCATTCCATTCTACACAATTTGCTCTTGCCAGTCACTAAATAAAGCAAAATCATACGTTGATTCTGGGATCATAGCTCCTTTCACAGACTGCCACTTGATACATCGCGCCACACACTTTCTGTCTTGACTGAGCTGTCTCACATTCTCCCAAAATTAATGATATCGGTACCTGTAAAAAAAATAATAAATACAGTGATTATCGGTCATACTAGTGTGTGTTTTATACATTCATACCATTAAAAACAATGATTATTTGAAGCAGCTCTGGCTATATAGATTTAAATTCTACATTCATTATTTATCCAAGGTGTACCCCTAATGCCTCATCGCAGTTATGTCCTTGGGGTTGCATGGTATGATATTTCATTATGAACCTAGACTCCAACCGTCTGAGTTCTTGCAATCTGTTACCACCTCTCTCTCTCATGGGTACTTGGTCTAGTACCACAAATAAGAGTAGGTTGCTGTTACTTTGGTGGTGAGTGGCAAAGTGCCTGGCCACTGGGTATTGTTTATCATGATTCTTTATGGCCCTTAGGTGTTGTAAGACCCAATTGTGCAGGGCCTGCCATCCTATCTAAAAGATTCCGGGGATTTTTTGCAGAAAATTACTAAAATCTCATTGGATACAGGCTGTATACTAATGACTTTAGACGTGAACAGCCTGTATACCAACATTCCCCACAAAATGGGAATCAAAGCCTGCAGACACTTTCTCAGCAGTAGATCAGTTTCCTTCTTATTCCTTACAGAAATGCTGTTAGACATGATATACACCTATCTAACTCAAAATTATTTTTTGTTTAATGGCACCATCTACCATCAGCTGCTTGGCACTTCAATGGGCACTTGCTTTGCTCCCAGCTTTGCTGGAATGTACTTAGGCTGGTGGGAAGAGCAAGTAGTCAGACAATTAGATCAGTACCGTACCGGAGTGCGTACTTGGCTCCGGTACATTGATGATATTTTCATCATTTGGGATGGCACAGTGAAGGAAGCGGAAGAGTTTGTTGACATTCTTAACGTGAATGACTTCAACCTCTCCTTCACTAGCAACATAAACAATGTAGCTGTAGACTTTTTAGATCTTAGGGTCACGATAGAAAATGAGCGCTTGGTGACAGCTCTGTACAGGAAAGAGACGCCCGGAAACAGCCTTCTCCACGCACAGAGCTGTCACCCGCGGAACCTGATTAACTCTATCCCCTATGGTGAGCTCCTTAGAGCTGAAAGAAATTGCACTAAATTGGAGGATTTTGAAAAAGAAAAAGCTACCATGTGCGAAAGATTTAAAACCAGGGGGTACAGTAAGAAATGTATTGCAGAAGCTGTACGCAAAGTAAATGAGAAAGACATGAATTCAATACCAACTGAAGACAAGAATACTGACTGCGAGGGTGTCAGGTTTATAACAGATTATAACTCCCAAGCTAGAGAGGTCAGAGGAGCTATAAACAAATACTGGAGTGCCCTTAGAACAGACAAGGATATTAAACTAGGTATTCAAGAGTTTGCACAAATAACTTACAGGAGACCAATGTCTCTTAAAGACAAAGTCTGCCAAACATTGGTAACAAACAAAAAAAGAAAAGACAACCCGGTCCAGGGATTCTTTGTCTGTGGCCGCTGCAAAGCGTGCAGATTCAGTCACAGCACTAAAGAGATCAAGCTGTCTCAAATGTGTGAACCCTACAAAATCATGAAGCATGTTTCTTGTCAGACGGAATATGTGGTTTATGCGCTGAAATGTCCCTGCAATAAGTTTTATGTGGGAAGCACTATTAAACTAGCCAAAGACAGGGTCTTACAACACCTAAGGGCCATAAAGAATCATGATAAACAATACCCAGTGGCCAGGCACTTTGCCACTCACCACCAAAGTAACAGCAACCTTCTCTCATTTGTGGTACTAGACCAAGTACCCATGAGAGAGAGAGGTGGTAACAGATTGCAAGAACTCAGACGGTTGGAGTCTAGGTTCATAATGAAATATCATACCATGCAACCCCAAGGACATAACTGCGATGAGGCATTAGGGGTACACCTTGGATAAATAATGAATGTAGAATTTAAATCTATATAGCCAGAGCTGCTTCAAATAATCATTGTTTTTAATGGTATGAATGTATAAAACACACACTAGTATGACCGATAATCACTGTATTTATTATTTTTTTTACAGGTACCGATATCATTAATTTTGGGAGAATGTGAGACAGCTCAGTCAAGACAGAAAGTGTGTGGCGTGATGTATCAAGTGGCAGTCTGTGTAAGGAGCTATGATCCCAGAATCAACGTATGATTTTGCTTTATTTAGTGACTGGCAAGAGCAAATTGTGTAGAATGGAATGATATATGCAAACCGGAAGGGATGCATCCGAACGTTTTAGCCCACTTGGGCACAACTACACGCAAGCACACGAGCATGATGATTTATCGTTATATGACTCAATAGCGATAAATATGCTGTAAGCACAGAGACCCTGGTGCAACAGCGATAATTTTGGACTTAATTTAGCTCTGGTGTTGGTACTGCCTTAATATTTAATTTTGTTGCTCTACTCAGATGTCAATAATTTGTAAAGGTATTAAATGTGATTACCAATTTATATTGCGAAAAGAATGAAACACGCTAATAATATTGCCACGCACTGCTGACAAGCACTTTTGAATCTGTCTTCACAGCTCCAGATGAGAGATGAAATGGTAGTCTGTTCATTATGTTTATTGTGTACTAAGACCACATGACACACCTTTAAATGCTGGATGTAAACAGACACAATTACTCGTGAGCAAGGGAAGTGGTTCCCGAAGCGCGTTGAGTGGGCTGTGAAATAAAACACCAGTTTTGAACTTATTTGCTGGCCTGGACGTCGTTCTTTTAGAAAAGGGAACGAGTGTGTTGGAATTCGTTGGGAGTGGCGCTCCCGTCCTGGCCCGCCGCTGCAAGCGGCCACTGATGATTCGCGCCGACAAAAAGTTGGATATATATATATATATATATATATATATATATATATATATATATATATATATATATATATATATATATAATATTTGTTTATTACCTACTGGCGGTCGGCAGTAGGTAGTTATAGTTAGGATTGATTTCCATAGGGAAATCGCAACATTCTATTGGGAATAACTTTGGCGCCGGTTGAGGAATCTGCCTGAATTTTTCCTCAACTATGCCTCGCGGCTCTCCGATCCTTCCCTGAAAGTTTTGGGGGATTTGTCAATCGGGGGCAGAGATAAAAGGGGGGTCCCAAAACGTGTTTTCCCCATGTTAATTTCCATAGGGCGGTCGAACTCACTTTTAGCTCGAACAGCTGAATGGATTTCCACCAAACTTTGCAAAATTGTAGGGACTGCTAGCCCGATGTGCCTTTGCTATGTCTCAAGATATGTGCTCAAGTGGATTGTGAGTAATTTGAGCTAAAAAAAAAAAATATATCTATAAGCGCGCCCCGGTATGCGCACCCTGCGCGTAACGCGAGTAACACGAGTTCGCGCGCGGAAAGCTGATTGGCTCTCGGGTGTCTGTAAACATTCCAAACAGTCCGGAGCGGCCACCATCTTGTGTCTCGGTAGGATCGAGACACAAGAGGTGGCAAAAAACAAAGGGGCAAATGACCAAAAGGGGGCAGGGTAGACCCCCCCTGACCCCATAGGTTTGATGTGGGGGCCATAAAAGACTCCGCGGGGCAAAAAAAATATAATATTTTTTTTACGAATTTTCGCGGGGGAGCGCCCGGTACGCGCACCGGGGAGCGTACCGGTACGTGTACCCTGCAGAAAAAAGATTGACACAGATTCATTAAAAATATAGGTTTATTTTTATAAAGTAAAGGTAGTTCTAAAAAGAACTGTTTTTTTGCTTCTTTTTGTTGTTTTATATTTTTTTATGTTTTTTTTAACATTTTGTACTTTTTTGGCTTTTCTGAACACTTTTATATTTTTTTGTATTTTTTATGGGGAGAAACAAAAAACAGGGAATTGTAAATGGCTCAACTGGAGCATAAAAAAAGTCAGGAAAAATTTGTTTTTTTTGGACACTTATGGTTATCACCAGCAACCATGATAAGTTCGATGCTTTGCTCACCATAGCAAAGTGTCTCATTACAAAATTTGCATAAAATTTTGTAATTGGCAAACTTAGGTTGGATAATAGCCAATGTGTCTCTTGCCCCCGAACCCGATGGAGTGGGTTGTTTTGATGTTGAGGGTCTAGACGTTGATGGGGGTAGCTTACTGCAGAGGTCCCTTAACTCTGCATTAGAAAAATTGTTTGGATGCAAACGCATCATATGGCGAATCATGGTATGATTCCCGAAGGAATACTTTTTGTTAGGGTTCCCCCTAGACAGTTCAGCACCACAAATTAAACAAGTCACTTTTGCAGCGTTGACTTTCTTAAAACCCCTTGGGATTTTATAGAACTCCCATATAAAGTGTTCTTTCGGTTTGTAGGGCTGTTTATTTTCAGGCAGGAACTCCCTTGTCTGTGCCTCCTATTCATCATCCTCCCCCTCTTCCTCTTGACCACCAATGTAATCTTCTGGTGGTCTTTTAGATGGTGGTGGTGGTGGGTCAGATGCTCCAGCTGTTGCTGCTACTGTAGCCATGTTATACAAGTAAAGAGTACAGATAGAACTCCTAACAGGTCTTCCTCAGTCAAAGGACAAAGTCAGAATAAGGAAAAAAGGTAGGGCTTTCATTATTTAATTTAGTTTAGTTTGTGCATTTATATGGCGCAACAGCTACCCTGAGGGTTTCCCGGCGCCTTGGATCTGATCTATTTGGAAAACAAAACTGTTCTGAACCAATGAAAAGTGTTATTTTCAAGTCACATGATCCAGGCTTTAATCATTTGGAAACCAAAACTGATTTGCACCAATGAAAAGTTTTATTTTCAGATCACATGACCCGACGCGCTTACGCTACGCGCCCCGGGGCGCGTGGCGTTAGCGCGTCGAGACATTGCGCGATCGTATGTGATCGCGTGCATCCGGGTGCGCTTACGCAGTGCGTCATATGACGCATCACGCGACTGCGCGAAACGTCACGATGTTGTTTTCGTTCGCGGGAATAGCGCTAACGGGACGCTCACCGGTACGCGCCCCGGGGCGCGCCGTAACATTGCGCTTACCCGTCCGTTCACCGGTATGCGCCCCGGGAGCGCTCCGGGAAAAAAGTATTTAAAAAAAAAGAAAAAAAAAAAGAAATTACATATTTATACAATATAAAATTCGTTATAAAAAATATTACTTTTCATACCTATAGAGATTTGCTATTAAAAAACCATTGAAATTCACTGAAAAAAAACATAGGTTTCACATCAGTTATATTTAGGAATTAGCATTAAAAAAACCTAATAAATTCACTGAAAAAACCATAGGTTTCACACCAGTTATAGTTAGCTGGAAATTTTACTCGCATAAAACCATTGAAATTCCCACATTATAGTTAGTTGGACTCACTATAACTTGCGCGTGCAATGCACTGCTGATGACGTCACATATTACATCACTCATGACATGGTCAGTGACATCACTCATATATGCACACACATTACCTATTGACGGTCGCCAGTAGATAGTTGTAGTTAGGGCTTGATTTCTATTAATAAGCTGTCTTTCAGTTGCCTATATCTATACACTGGTTGACGAATCCTCATGGAATTCTCCCTTAAAATTAAAAACTCACTTCAGCTTCTGTCCGGAATATTTTGGGGTAGCCCATCAAGCAGGGGCCGAGAAAAAGGGGGGTCCCAAAATGTGTTTTCCACATGTTGATTCCCATAGGAGTTTTGAACACTACTATAGCCTGAATAGCTGGATGCAAATGCACCAATTTTAGAATAAAGGTAGTTTTTGTTCCACAGATCATGTTTTTTGTGTTCTGGGGTAAATTTTTATATTATAGGCACGCATATCCTCTGCAGATCCACCATGTAGGGTCCGTGGGTCAACGTGCCAAACAAGTCGTGACTGGCTGGCAGCAACCAGAGAGAAAATTTGGGGATGCCATTTTATGTGTTTGGGAACGGTCCCCAGGGGTGAAAAATTGCTTATATATTAAATGAAGGGGCCAAGTGAGAGCTTTCCGGATCCCTTGTGTATGTTTAGTGAGAAGGCTTAGCTACTTGCTAGATCCACGGATCCCTCACAGGACTCAGCAGGGGTTACGGTATAACTCCTCGAGGGATCCACAGATCTAGTGTGACTCAAAGAAAACCATAATATATATATAAATGATATATATTTTTACACTTACTCACATACCCATACAGAAACTATCACACCCACTCACATGCCAATACACTCTCACACCCACTTTTGCATGCATACGAACACTGTCACACCCATGCACAAACCTATGCAGAGACTCTCACACCCATTCACAAAACCATACAGACTCTCAAACCCACACTTACATCCATGCAGAGACTTTCCTGCCCATTCACAAACCCATACAGAACCTCTCACACTCACTCTTACAGCCATGCAGACACTGTTACTCTCCTTCACAAACCCATTCAGAGGCTCTCACACCCACACGTACACCTATTTACACAGTTTTATACCCATTCACATACCCATACTGACATGGTCACACCCATTCAAATATCCTACAAACACTGTGCAGGAAGCTGGTTCTGTGTATACTATACCAAAGTGAGGTATAGTGCGCACAGAGTCCAGTGGAACCCAAAGATAGGCAGAGGTAAAATTAGATAGAACCTTACTCTCTATTTGTGGTAGTGTGGTCGAGCAGTAAGGCAGTATCAGAGGACAGTGTTAAGCATTTGTTGTACACACTCAGTCATCAAGTGAATTCACACACTCAAAGACTAACTTCAGACCAATTGTTTTTGTATAAAATATACTTTTAGTTATTTTATTACTAGAACCAAGCAAGCCTGGCACAGGTAAGCAATAAATACTTTACAGTAGTAAATGCTGATTGTAAATACAATACATAGACTTGTATGGGATTTTCAGTAAAATAGCAGGTAAGTTACTTTTGGATTACTTTTCTTACTCAGTGCTGGAAGCCTGGAGGCAGCACTGGGACATTTCCTGTAAATAGGTGAGTAAAAGCGTTTTTGTTAAATCGTACAATTTTAAAGAATTTCTTTAGGTTTCAAAACTCTACACAGAAACTTTTTCAGGAAAGTGTCAATGTTATCATATAGAGGAAAATATGGTTATGGGTTTTTAGGTAAGTAATCGGTCTTTGGAGTTGTTGTTCTGGGGTTAGAACAAGGGTTCCCCCAGGGTCAAGGATGCACTCTAGTTACACCCCAGTTGCACTAGGGCGGCTGGGTGCAGAGTGCTGAGGCCCAATGTTATCCAACGGGGGATGGGAGGCTCTGGTTGGTGGCTACTGGCAAGCAGGCCACTGGGTTGTGGGAGCAAAGCCCCTGGACTTTCGCTCAGGGCAAATGGGGAAACAAATTAGCACCAAAGGTACACCCTCAGCGGCACTAGGGGGGCCGTGTGCAGGGTACTGTTTCGATGTTGGATGCCCCGTTGTTTCCAATGTGGAACCTCCGGTGTGCAAAAGCACTGCAGGCAGGGAAACAAAGGACTTCTGGGTGCAACCACCACTTTGAGAGGTAAGTTGGGAAGTTAGGGGTTGTTTAGGCACTGTCGGTTTGGGCACACACGGTCCTTAGCGCTGGGAGGCCTCATGGTAGCCATGCGCTTTACAAGTACCTTTTTCATTTCATTTCACACAAGGCCGTGGGGCGCCGGGTGCAGGGGTGCATTTTGGGGTGGGATTTCCTTACCTGCTCCTGGTCGAGGTTAGGGGGGCCTTCTGGATTTAGGCTGCAGGCATCGGCTGGAGGCTAGAGGCAGGTCAGGGGTCGCCGGATCTCAGTTCAGGATCGCCAGGGTGACCTCCTTGTGGTGTTTTCTCACTTGAGCTCGGGTCGTGGATGGCGGGTGCAGAGTGGGGTGGATTTGCAGTCTCCAGCTGCTGCCAGAGGATGCAGTTGAACAAA
Source organism: Lissotriton helveticus (assembly GCF_964261635.1). Classification (NCBI taxonomy): domain Eukaryota; kingdom Metazoa; phylum Chordata; class Amphibia; order Caudata; family Salamandridae; genus Lissotriton; species Lissotriton helveticus. The sequence continues at coordinate 463,309,352 of NC_136062.1, forward strand.
TCCAGTGTTCACTGCAGAAGCAGTCTTTGGAAATGAAGGCAGGCAGGTCCTATGGGGTTTTTGAGGTTACTGGCTGCAGGACACACCAGGATTGTGCAGGAGCGGGTTTGAGGGGGAGACAGGCCGGTAGGGCTGGGGCCAAGTCCATGGGTGTCTTCCTCTTGTTAGCTGGTGCACGACAAGGTTCAGGGGTGCCCATAAATACTAAATTTAGGGGCATTACATGTAGGTAAAAGGCAGGGACCAATGGGTCCCTTCCCTGGGGTGGGCACACCCCCTATTATGCCACCCTCCAGTGGGAGGGGGCATGTGCCTGTCCCTGGTTGGCTGAGTCCCTTGTGCTTTACCTCGCCTCCCCACCTGAGGGGTGGAGTTGGCGGAGGAGGGCACACCTCTCTTCCTTATTTGTTTTTCCCACCGGTTCTCCCGCCCAAAGTGGGGGTCAGAACCAGTGGGAACCAGTGGGAACCAGTTGTTGAAAAGCAGCAATTGGCCTCGGGAAGCTCACAGAGGCGGCAAGCCTTTGAAGCTTCCCCTTTGTGAACCCTGCCCATCTTGGGGGAGGAGGCTTGGCACCTCGTTCCAGGATGTGCATTGTTTCAGGCTCCGGAGAGCAGCAGGCTCTCCACCCAGGGGTCCAGAAAGATGTCTGGTGGTGGCAGCTGAAAGAAGCTACTCAGCCAGGACACTGGAGGTGGGTTAGTTTTCAGTGGGCATCTCTAAGATGCCCTCTGTGTGCATTTTTCAATAAATCCCACACTGGTATTAGTGTGGGTTTAATGTGCTGAGAAGTTTGGTACACAACTTTTCAACTTTCAGTGTAGCCATTATGGTGCTGTGGAGTTCTTAATGACAATCTCCCAGCACCATATACTCTTAATGGCAGCACTACACTTACAATGTCTAAGAATGGACTTAGACACTGTAGGGGTACAGGGCTCATGCACCTGTACCCTCACCACTGGTATAGTGCACCCAACTAGAGGGCTAACTGATCTATGCCAGGGCAGTGGGTTGTTGGCATGGCACACAGGTATGTGTCTGAAGGGGGTGTGCAGTTCCTGGCAGGGTGTGGTGGACAGGGAGGTCTTTCTTCGTGATGCCCATACACACCCCGGAGGATGTCATGCTTCATCATTGGACGGTTGCCCCTCATCAGGCCAGCGCTGCAATGCCCGACGGGCTCCCGTATGCGGGGCTCTTTTTCGGAGATCATTTTGAAGAAGCCGTGAGGTGAGTGCAGGTGTGGGGGCTGGGTAGTGCACAGGAGAGTGAAACAAAATAGGCCTGGAGCAGTCCTACTTAGGTCAAGTTTAATGGTTTAGGTAGCGCAAGCCTGGTTAAAAGCGGTGTGAGTGCCCCTATGTGGAAGTAATGTTCCTAAAGGGCTATCAAGGTGAAGTTGGTTAACATGTTTCATGCCTATATTGCCCCTAATGGGTCAATTGGCACTCCATCAGGACCGGAGTAACTAAATGTGAATGCCGAGACTTGAACCTGGTTCCCCAAATTAGAGGATGACCGCCCTAGCCGTTAGGCCAACTTCTCTCCCCCAGCTGAGACAATTCTGTCTGATAACTCAAGGCTGCTTAGAATACTTAGTATGTAGAATCTTTGCCCTGCTGGAAACTTGTTCCACAGTACCAAAAAACATGTGTGTAACATATTGAGCACAAATTGTCACTGTCACCTACACACAGAGTTACTCTTAAATACAAAGATGTATAATGTTCAACACCTCTACACACCTATGCTGCATTGGGAGAGCATTGATTTTGTTACCAATTATATTAATGGACACGGACTGTACAAAATTGGGTTGAAAGGTTATATCCCTCCACTATTTAAGATAGAAAACAGACTAACACACTTATTGGATGATATCATCAGTGATGTCATCAGTAATGTCAATCGAGATGTCGTACATGTCATGTGTAGTGTAATATATGGGGTCATAAGCAGTGCATGACCGGGGCGCTGCTAAATATAACTGGTGAATTTCTGTGTTTTTTGGTGCAAAACATTAATGTTGTTATTGACAGGATCACCCAGCTATAACGTGACTTTAACGTTTGTATTTTTTTCAGTGAATATTTAAACATATATTCACTGAAAAAAACAAAGGTTAAAGTAACATTATGGTTAGGTGAAATGTTCAGTAATAATGTACATTTTAAACTTAAAAAACAATGGTGGAATACCCTATTTTATGTTAGCTTTAGGTAGCCCACCCTAGGGCTGTGAGTGAAACACGCCACCTGACTATCTAATTTCCCCCCTGTTTTGGTGCCAAATTAGCCTCAGGGCCGGGGGAGCCAGGTTTGCATATCAAAGGCAGCGTGCTCTTTGAAGCACCCTGCCTTGACATGCTAATTTACTTGCTTACCTGGCGGACAAGGTATAAACACATCCTGCCAGAGCAAGCATTGTTTCTGACCTCAGAGAGCAGAGCTCTCACCACCTAGGGGGTGAGAAATGTGTCTGTGCTGGCAGGCTGGACAGGACCAGTCGTCGAGAATACTAAGGGGCTAGTATGTTTTTCTGGATAACTCTAAAGTACCCTCTGGGTGTTGCTAATTATGAATCAAACACTGGAATCAGTGTGGGTTTATTAATATACACTGTCAGTCAAAAACCAGAGTCTAGTAGCTTAAAAGAGGGTTTAAAGTAGGGGGACTGGATGCAAAATAAATTCTAGGTTCCTAAAGTATCCAAGTGAAATTGGCATGATAAATAGTGCAGATGCTCGTAGTTGACACCCTTGGTCCAAGGGGGCCGGTCCTGAAATACTGGAATAGATGGGGCTAGCGTGTGCCTACCTCGAATGCCACTGCACTGCGTGGCCCAGCTTGGTAGCTGGCTAGACTGCATATTCCTTTTCTAATGACTACCCTACTATCATAGAGGCAACTACTTTCAATGAGTTTATTATTCGATGTGACAAGGGCATCCAGAATGTAATCTGTCTTTCTGATGTCTGATTAAGAAAGCTGTCTCAAAAATCTTCAGAATATCAGTGTGTGCAGTAGGTGTGTTTTACATACCATGAATTTACTGCTTGAAAGTGATGGTCCTCCCTCCTCCTCAAGCTCTCATTTCCTCTTTTTTTCAGGAAGTTCAATCCCTTTGCTCCAGGGGGACATCAGGAGGCAGCTGACCCGCAGTGCTGTGCAGTGTAACCAATGCATCTGGCCAAGCTCCGGAAATGGGACCGTCACTGTGCCGTTCATTCTAGCTTCTAACTTTAGTGAGATATATGTATTGTTCTTCCATATACTAGTTGGTTACAGCATTGTGAATTATGACTGGGCACCTTGTATTGGGGGATAAAACCCTTAACTATATCATCTCTAGGGAGTGTAAGCAGCAGTGGCATATGGTTATTTCTACTTATCATTGTCTTTTGTGAAGTCCTCACATAAAACTTACTGGTTGGGAGGGAGGGTTTATACTTGATTAAGGCAGAGGCAAGTACTCCTGCATAGTCTGCTTGTTGTGTGTAATAAGAGGCCGGATTACTAGATTATTTTAGGTGCAAGTTAACTTCTTTACTAGACTGGCTGATGGGACTTAAGGGCTTGTCTACATAATACAGGCCGATGCGATGTAGGGGTGCTCATTCACACTACAAAGCAACAGAGGTTCTTCAGTAGACTGGCTGATGGGACTTAGGGGTTCTCCTTCCCAATAAGACTGATGGAAGTTAGGGGTTCTACCCCAGAATACAAATTAATGGGAGGCAGTGGTTCTCACAGACAATAAAGGCTATCAGAGGCTAGGGTTTCACCCACACAAGAACATGCAGAAGTACTTGGAACATAGGTCAGGCTGACAGCAGAATGAGGGCTACATTTACAGCACTGGCTACTGGAGGGGGGTCCTATTTCACCTTGCATGTTAACACTGTCCTGCACCTTGCATGTTAACAGAGATATGAAGTCTTCTTCACACCACTGGAGAGTATCCTCATTCACTCTGAGGGCTCCTAGAGGTATGGCTGGATTGCATCATCACCTAGAGTGCAAGCTCAGTAGGGCATAAGGTCTCCTCGACCCAGTGGTTTTTGATTGCTCTTGATGGAAGAATGGCTCCTTCCAAATACTGGTTAAGGAGTGTTTGCAGTATTTGGAGAGAGAACACCTGCACAGTATTGGCTAATATGGATGGAGTAGACACCTGGTGACTTAGAAGACCATTGCAACTTGGGTGGAGTCAATCGCCATCCAGGCTAAATACTGCCCAAGAGTAGTCCAATTATTCCATAGATCGATCTGGCATTGACCATTATGCTGGTTGTCAATGCAGCTGTTATCGTTGTGTTTTGTCACCTCCAGGAAGTTCTGGTTTAAACCACCAGCGTCAGTGTCATCTTCCTTCCATCGTAACTCTGCTTACAATTTCTTTTGTCTCACTCTCACCCAGGCAATAGCTCCGAGGCTCTAATCCGGGCAGCACTAGAAGAGTTCAACACGCTGACCTGTGTCCAGTTCACTGACCGCAAAATGGAGACTGACTACTTGAACATCAGCTCTGGAAATGGGTATGTGTTATTATACCTCAAAAAAAAAACACACAATCTTACCTGGAAATAGTTCCAGTGCTAGTTGCTACCTTTTACCTTATATATTTACTGAACCCTTGTGTGGTCATCTCCACAATAATGACCATGAAAGCGGACTTGTGTCATTGTATTTTCCGGTTGTAGCCTACTAGTCAGTGCAGCTGTTTGGTTTGCTAACTAAATTTTGGGGACAATCAGAAAGCTTCCCTGAGAATGCATTCTTCCCATTGCTTACTATTGGCTTTGTGGTTTGTTATTCACATTTGCTTGCTTTCCATTGCTGACTCTATATGTTTTAGGCTGTTCAGCTTGAGTGTGTCCCTTCCATTGCTTAATCCCTATGTACTGTATTCTACCACCAGTGCTCTATTTCTGTAAACAGGCATTTAAATGTTGTTCTTATCATGTCACATCTACTGTGTATTCAAAGATAGAGGTAAAATGTCAGGCTCTTTCTTCGAGGGAGCTTGATGTTTACTTTTCTTTCTTGGCTACAAAATGAGAGGATGTATGTGACAATCATGCTGGCTACTGGGGGTGTGCTTGAGGAAGGCTGTACAATGTTGTTTTTTCTAGTATATAACACAATTTAAGCATCTGTAAATTAACTCTGCGGCTATTTTAGAATATATCAGAATTAGAAAAGCGCAAATGAAGCATATTTTTTTGCTAATTCTATGTAGTGGAAACAAATATTTTAATATGATCAAAAATAATCAGTACACTAGTTGATGACATTCCACACATTATCGACGGTGCGCTTTATACCAATATATACTGTATGTCTGTGCAAATGTAATGGTAAGTTTAATTGAAGATGTATTGTCTGCGATAGCAGTATGCTACCACACCATGCATACTTCACATTATTCCACTCCACTCTACACAAATCTACACCACTGCAGTTTACTCATCACCACTCCACACTAAGTCACTCTACTCCACAATGTGTCTCTGCACTCTACTCTGCCCCCACTCAACTCTTCATCTCTTTACTCAATGATAATGCACTCCACCCCACACAAATATACCATGTATCACTGCACTCTTCAATACTACACTCTACACCATTTCGCTCTGCGCCACTGCACTCTCACTGCATTCTACATCAGTGCACTCTATGCCAAACCACTCTACGCAACTCTAATCTACTTGCGACTGTACACCTCTGTACTCTACCAGGCATTAATCCACTCTACTTTGAAACAATCTATGCCGCTGCAATCGGCGCCTTGCTACCTTCTGCCAGTGCACTCTACACCAGTCTGCTCTGCACCACTGCACTCAATGCTACTGCACTCTGCCATTGTACTCTACATCACTACACTCTGTTGCACTCTATTCTACTCTGCACAACTGTACTAAATGGCACTGTTCTATGCCACTTTCCTCTGCACCACTCTATGCCACTGCATTCCATGCCAATGCATTCCATGCCACTCTACTATGTACCATTACACTCAATGCGATTGCACTCTATGCCACTCCACCCTACCCTGCACCACTGCACTCTTCCTTTTTCCACCCTACTCTACTCCATTCAGCTCTACATCGCTTCATTTTACTCTGTACCACTCCTCTCTATGCCAGTCTACTCTGCATCACTCCACTCTACTCCACTGCATTCTATCCTTCGCAACTCAACTCTAATTTATAGCAGCAGCACTCGACGCCACTGCAGTCAGTGCCACTCTACTCTACACTATTGCAGTCTATGCCACTTTACTGCATTTTACCCTGCACCACTCCACTCCACGCTATTCTATGCCAATGCACGCTACATTACTTTACTCCAAAACCAATAGACTCTATGTTACTGCACTCTGCACCACTCTACTTTTACGCCACTGCCCACAGCAAAACTTCACTGTACACTACATTCCATTCTAATCTACTGTGCACCACTGCACTCTATGACGCTGCACTCTATACCCCTCTACTCTACACCAATCTAGTCTTTGCCAGCACACTCTACCCCACTCTGCTATGCTAAATTGCACTCTTCTCCCCTGCACTCTACACCACTCCAATTTACGCCAATTCAGTCTACGCCATGCCATGGCACTCTGTACCTCTCAGCTATTAAACCCTGTACTCTACTCTGATGAATTCTACACCATTACTCTATGCCACTCCACTATAACATGCTCCACTGTACTCTAAGCCACTTCCCTCTACTTTCTATCTTCTCTACACCACAGCACGCTTATGCAGGGAAGTAGCATGGGAGATGCTGGCTGTTTTGTAAAGTGCTGGCATTCCTCCCAGGCTTTTGGAGGGCGCACAGTGGCAGGACGAATTATTGCAATTGTTGGGAGAAGCAGACAGGAACCAAGTCAGTCACAATTCCTCAATTAGTGTTTATTTAGCTCTTCGTTTTCCTTCTTTGGTAGTCAGTCGAATCTGTTTTCATGGTGTAAGGCAGCCCCCAAAATACTCAAATTAGGGGCATTAAAGGGACTGAGGGGTAGTAGCCAATGGGCTTCTTACCCCAGGGGTCACTACAGCCCCTAGATTACCACTTCCTGTGGGGAATGGGCATCACCCTGGCTCAGAGTTCCTAATTCCACCACACACAAGATGGTGAAATTCTTTCTTTTGTGTTCACTGGAGGCTCCCCACCTGGGGGTGTGTCCAGCCTGGCAGTTCAACACACCTCTTGACTATCTAATTTCACCCTTGTAGTGAAGACAGATGCGCTTCAGGTAGGGGTTTGGCATTCCCTAAGTCGAAGGAAAGCCAGGCTTGCATATCAAAGGCGGTGTGCTCCTTGAAGCTCCCTGCCTTGACATGCAAATTTACTAGCTCGCCTGGTGGAGGATGTGTAAACACCTCCTGACAGAGCAGGCATTGTTTCTGACCTCGCAGAGTAGAGCTCTCCTCTCCGAGGGGTTGGCAGGCTGAAGAGGACCATTCAGCCCAGCACACTAGAGGGTTAGTAGGTTTTGGGTCTTACCTCTAATGTACCCTCTGGGTGCATGTATGTATAAATCCAATACTGGAATCAGTGTGGGTTAATTAATTAGAGATGTTTGATACCAAACACCATAGGTTTCAGTGAAGCCATCATGTAGCTGGAAAACTAATTTTGACCAGTGCCCAGTACATACCTTAACATGGCTTCCCTGCTTACTTGTAATATCTAGTAATGGTACTAGACATTACATGGGCATTCCTGCACATGCAGATATGTCAATAAATGGGAGATCCACCAAAACCTGCGGTTAAGGCTAAGAACCTAAGTGTGTGGTTTGACAACAAGCTTTCGCTTACCCAGCACACAAATGAAACTTTCTCTTCCTCCCACTTCCTGATTTAGAAAGTAAGGAAGATTCTTCTGTATATTACAGTGGACACCAGAAAAACTTGATTACTGCAACGGGCTGTATCTAAACATTCAGAAGCAGTGCTTAAAAAAGCTTCAGATTATACAAAATACAGCAGCACGGTTACTGTCCAACAGGTGCAAATCTATAGCCAAAGAGATTCGCTTGCATTGGCTACCTGTAGCACAATGGATACAATTTAGGGCTCTGTTTCTGGCGTACAAAGCACTAAACCACACAGGACCTGTTTTTTTGTAAAACCTTCTCACCTGGTATGAACCAACCAGACATCTTCGCTTTACAGGGGCCAAACTCATGTCAGTGCCCAGAATTCGAACATCGCACTGGGGTGGCTGCAGCTTTTCATATGGCACCTCCAAACTCTGGTACACTGTTCCGAGTGAGCTCAGAAGTGAGAGCTCCCTCTCCTCCTTCAGGAAAGGACTGAAAACCTGGTTGTTCCAGAACTAGACGTCCAAGCAGGCTTACTAATGTCCTCAGCTCCAAGACAGCTCGGGTATTAGTGCGCTTTATAAATCCCAGTAACATTAACATTAACATTATAATGCACCATGCTGGAGGGCCCCAAGGCCTACTGTAGCGGTCATGTACATATAGCCCCTGCAGTATCTTTGGCCTGGCAGTGTGCCATGTTGTGTTATCAAACATGGATACCATCATGTCACGCAGCCTGGAGGTGGCTAGCTCAGTATATAGTGTCCACCTATTGCCTGTGTCCAGGCAACCCTTAGTTGTAGTTAGTGATAGTGTTTAGGTCCTTGAAAACCAGAGCTCTCAAAGGTTAGCTGTGGAGAGCAGCTAAGGCTTATCCAGGTGGGTGTAAAGCAAGTGTGTTAACCACTACAGACAATTAGTAAGCTTTTCACAGAAGAAAGTACCATACCAGGTAAGCATAAAATACGTTGTATTCATTACTACACACTAGACACTAACATGCTACATCTACTACTCTGAAATATCAATTTCTCACAATAGGTTAGTAGCATAGGAAAATGTATAGCGACCAACCGGGGGGGGGGGGCAAACCACATACTAAAATAGCAGGATGGGAGGTAAGTAGCCAAATGGGACCAGTACCCAAGGATGGAGGACCCCAGGGGAAACGCAGATTCACCCATGGTGAGCGGCCAAGGACCCTAAGGCACCCGGGTTGGAAGTGGTTGCACTGAGTCAAACATCCATAGGATAACTCAAGGAAAGTTATGGTTGGAATTTTACAGATCTAGGACCCTTCCCAAAGGACACAGAAGGAACCACTTGAATCAAGGAACATTGGAGAGCCACCACACCTGTGGATTCCCCAGGAACCATAATACCTACATCAGGGAACTCAGGTGCATAGGGGTGAAGTGGTGTTGCAACCTACAGTAAACACCAATGGAGGTTTGTGGCAGTTCTGCAGCTACAGCATCTCATGGACCAGGCCAATGGAACCAGAACATGGAATCCAGGTGAGAAGAACCTGAAAGCAGAAGGGACAGAGTCCAAACCACCCGATGGTGACCGAGAGGCACAGGAGCACAATACCAGCCCTTGTCTTTGGTTCTTGCTGTAGCACAGTGAGGATGAAGCAGCAGCTGTCGAGCCCAGGTAGTGATGAAAGAGCACAGAAGCCCTTTACGAGCTGTCCCACGCGGTTTGGCGAGTGCTGGAATGTTATTGGCCAGCAGGACCACAAACAAGCCTGCCTTAGGAGACATAAACAACAGATTGCGGGTGAAGATGTGATGTTGCAAACCAACAGTGTCTAACCTAGCAACGGTTAGTGAGGGCTAGCCTCAGCATGCAGGAGAGCCAGTAGACATCGATGGAGCCCCCTCAAGAACCCTCTGGCAGCAGGCACAGGGAGTCGCAGGGAAGCTTCAGCAGCTCAAAGGAGATTAGGGCCACGATGCAGCGGATGCAGGCAGGATGTTGTTCTTTGAGCTGTGCGATGCTGGAGGCTGGAGCTGCCTGAAACTTGAAGATCTTTTGTGAAAAGAGCCAACAAGCCTTGGCAATGGCAATCAGACGAGGTGCACAGGGAAGGGGTTCACTTCGGCTGAAGATGGATTACAGTCACCCTACTTGCAGGGGAGACTCGTCAGGCCTCTGTAGAACCAACAAACCACCACCTGTTTTGCAGACACAGGCAATGTAAGTGGTACAACAGTCGTCATCATAGAGGTGCCAGTGGATGCAGAGAAGTTACTCCTACACTCCATGGTAGTTTCCTTCTGGCTGGGATGCAGGTTGAGTTATTGGTGACTCGGAGGATGCACGACCATTCTGTTGCAGAACTTGAAGAAGCACAGGGACAAAGATTCAGTTGGAATCTTCCCACCAAAGCAGTTTTGTCTTTGGTTTTGGGTCAAAAAACAGCAGAGTTCCAGTGTCCACCAACAAAAGAGTCTTTGAACAGTCAGATCTTCAAGTTGTTGTGGGGATGAATCTAAGGACCTACCCTCAGGGGAGCCCTTAAGTAACCCTAAAAAAGAGAAGGACCTTTTATGTGGTGACCCGCCTATCAGAGAGGGTCAGGGATGCTAAGTGGCCACCTGGAGGACCTCTGGCACCTCCATAGTGAGGAGCTGGGCAGGGGGATGGACACTCCCCTGTCCGTTGTGTAGCTTTGCGCTAGAGGAAGAGCCAAGGGCTACTGACTGGGAAAAACTGGTTTATGCAAGAAGAATGTGCCCCTCAATGCAGTCTAGTGGTGCTCAGAAGCCCCTCCACACTACCTAATTCTAAAGGAGAGGTGGTCCTGCATCTTGTTTGCAGGAAATCTTTTGTTCAGCTTCCCCTGCCCGAGTTAGGCTTATCAGGAAGGGGGGCAGAACACTGTCTAGGGTTGGCAGCAGCACTGGCAGTCAGACCCTGTAAGACTACACAGGTAGGTATTGGGAGGTCTTCTACAAACAACATCTCAGTCACTTGACATTGTGTACTGTAGGGCATTCCATGTGATAAGCAAAATGTAAAATGCCAGAAGTTACGAAAGATTATGCAAGTATAACTAGATTTCACTCAGGCCTAATGAAGGCCGAACACTACCCTGGAATTTTCTTTTATTCCTACAAAGAAAAAAAATCTATTTTTTAACATGATTGGTGGGATAAAATTATGTTTTTGCAGATATTGATAATAAGCAAGGAATTGAGCTTAGAAGATCTGGTCATAGCAAAATCACAGTGCTTGAATAAATTTAGAAAGTTTCCAAAGAGGAATGAGGTTATATTGGCCATCACGAACATACCCTATATCAGTCACACTCCCAACATGCTAGTTATAACCCCTATCTTACCCTTTTCACATGCCTGTCTATCCATCATGAGTAAGCATTTAGCCCTTCTGGGAAAGTCGACTTTAGAAGTTACAACTATTAAAAGCAGTTCTGCCTACAACTGTTGTTTTCAGCTGAAGGGTAGTCCTAAACCCTCTCTCTAGTCCCGACAACTCTTGCTACTGTTGAGCCTGTGGCTTTCCAAGTTGAGTAGGTGAGTAGGTTTCAGCCTCACCTCCCAGGTGCACACAGCACATGACCCACTCACCTACCTAGTTGTAGGACCTATGTGCATGCTGATAACGCAAAACGTCTCCACCATTATGCCACAGCACCAATGCATGGCATGGGAGAGCTCATGATATCATTGAGTACAACTTGCATGTTTCCATACTCACACAAACAAATCCCCTCTCCTCTCCGGTTAGAACATTTTCCTCTCAGTATTTAGGGTTCTGCATCGTAGGAGTCTTCATTAAGTCATAAAGATTGAATAATTCCTTATTGCCTGTGCAGGCCCCAGAACACCTTCTTCAATACATATTGAGAATCCAGGAAAAAGATATGTATAGCGTTGGTCACTGAAAGTCCTTTTCATATATTTAAAGTGTAGACTGTAAGAGATGTATTTTCCTGGAGAATACTGGCAAGATTTGCAGGAGCAATGTACTGAATTAAAGCTTACAGCACTTTCTAATAGGAAAGGGACTGCACCTGGTAGCTACAGCATGAAAGGAAAAGACAGCCTGTTAGGCTAACACTGGTAAGTTCAAAAACTGACCTGTACCTTTAAGGACCCTAGAGAGAACTTAACCCACAATGCACTGCAGTGGTAGTTTGCCTGTGAGAGTCAGTTCTTTTTTCCTACTCCTACAGCAAAATGTCTAAAAGAATACTTAAAGATAGGGTAGATATCAGGCTGCATGGCTGGATGTAAGGGTTTGAAAGCAGGCTAAAAAAGGAAGAAAAGGAAAGGATTGGTGAGTTCTTCCTTGCACCACTCTCCTGTAAAATGACAAGAACGTGAACAGACTCCCAGAAGAGGAGATCTCAATCTAAAAAATCCCCTTCTCTCGACACTGGCACGTCATCATTCACATCATCTCCATACGCCGGTGTCCAAGTCATCAACATCAACATCGAGAGGGCTGGTTCCATCATGTTTGCCTTCAAAGGAAGGCTCAATGTCGATGGGACTCCCAAATCGTCACAGTTTGATGTCAAGATCGGCCACAGGACCTCCCTCAATGCCAGAGAGAAACACGACACCGGCACACACTCGATCAATGATGGCATCACAATATTCGTGGCCAAGATCTCTCCGATCGACAACAAAATCATCCCACTTGACGTTGAGGTCATACCATTCCTCATTGAAATCTCAACTATCAATGTTGACGCAGAAGCAGCATTCTCATTTGGCATCAAAGAGACATATCTCTCCTCCAAGAACTCCGGCTATATCTAAGAAACAGTGTACGACGTCAATCACTCCACTCTTGACGTCGAATGTCATTAAGATGGAGATTTATTCTTCTTCCTCACTTCTCATTCACTTCCTCCCTCCATCACCTGAACAAGATATAAGTCTCCCATCAATTTGCTCCATTATTCCACCTAATGATTCTCTACAGGTTGCTTTCCAACCTCTAAATTTATCTCCTGTGAAACTGCACACAAGGGCAACCTCAATGTCACCAATTCACAAATGGAAGGCTCCATCAACTGTCAAAACACCACCCCCAAGAAGTCAGTCCCCCAGACACTCATTATCCCCCTCTACACAATTAGGGACAAGATTTTGGGATACAACTTCGACATCATATACGCCGACCCCTCAATCTCACTCCCGTATGGTACTTCACCGGTTGATGATATCATCACATTTCAAGATGCTCTAGTCAGAGGAGTATCTAAACTTAACATTCAAGGTGATACTCCACAGCCATCAGTGTCTAAACTCTGCTTGTAGGCCTTATTGCTATTGTTAAAGAAAAATTCTTTACTCCAGCCACAGAAACATTTGCACTGCTGAGGCTGTTGGAAAAATACTAACCTCTGCCACAAAATCTAGACTTCCTCAAAACTGATCCTAAACGGGTTTCTGTAATTGTTACAGTACTGCGAAGAGGACACGCTTCTGCTCCGGAGAGCCCGGCACCCCTGGACCAAAAGAACAAAAGGATAGATGCCATTGGGAAGAAAATGTGTGTTTCAGCATCTACACATTTACGCAAAGTCGATTCAGCAGCATTATTTGGCAGATACCATCAGAAGATTTGGGAAGGCATAAAATTATTCATGGCTGACCTACCAGAGTACAGGCTAACAAGACTATCTAGAGATGATTTAAAAGGGCTCCCTAATATCAAATCAGTCCATCAGTGCAAAGGTGGACTCCACGGAGCTTTCAGCACTGCTTTTTTACATTGCATTTCCCAACAGTGTATGTCTTGGTTAAGTCTTTTATTTTTAGACACCCAACTAACAAGTGCATGACAGTGGTGGCGGCACAATAAAGAAAACAAGTTATTTTCTTATATACATACCTGAACGACTGGCTCATAAGAGCAGATTCTTCTCACAAAGTAAAAGAAGATTATTCCACCACAACATATCTTCTGGCAAAACTGGGTCTCTAGTACAATTCAGAAAAGTTCATCTCAACACCGGTACAATGTCTCACCTTCCTGGGAGCGACTCTAGATACTCGAAACAAAAGCTTGTATCCTTGGGAGAGAAGAGTGTTATCAACTCAAATGAAATGTTATCAAAGGTATCTTCCCTCCCACATTAATGGCATCCTGCATCACCATAGTCCTGAATGCACGCCTACATATCAGACCTCTCTGATTGTGCCTAGAAGATCAATGGTCTCAGAGGACGGGTCACTGAAAAGATTGGATTCTCCTGACAATCAATGCACGTTAATCTCTCTCATGGTGGGCCAACTGTCACAATCTTCTGACGGGAGTATCTTTTCCAAAAATAACACCATCACAGGCAATCATCACAGATGCATCATGACAGGCTGGGGCACCCACATAAACGATCTGGCTATTCAAGGCCTAGTCCCAAAAGCAAAAAAGATATCATAAAAATCTGTTAGAACTAAAAGCAGTTTCTCTGGTTTTCAAAGCTTTCCTTCCATCTCTACAATCTAAGGACCTTATGATTCAAACAGACAACACCAACATATGTTTACATCAGAAATGAGGTGGAACAAGGTTCAGACAAATATCTTTCCAAGCGCAAATATTATGTTATGGTATTTTATGTTAAATATCACTTGCATAGTGCCTAATTACTAACGGTCTCTAAGCGCTTGTATAAAGATTACAGCCTAACACCAGTTATTACTTGTCGTAATGACCATTCGATAAAAATGTATCTTGTCCAGATGCCTGCTTCAACAAAAAAGGTTTCAATTTCTTCTGAAATGGAAGGAGAATAGTTTCCCCTTGCAAACATTCCGGCAGTCTGGTCCACAACTGAGGTATCAGTACTGAAAAATCCCACCCACCCTTAGTCAATTTGTCAAACCGTGGACAGGTCAAGAACTTTGCTTCGGACGACAGTAGGCATCGTCCTGGAACATATCTTCTTAGACAGTCCTTAATATAAACTGGTACCGTCCCATACAGGGTCTTATGTGCAATACACAGGCCCTTGAACGTGATCCTCTGTTTCACTGGAAGCCTATGCAATTGTTGCAGCAATGGTGCAGTATGTGATCACCTCGGAAGCTTCAATATTAATCTTGCAGCACCATTCATGAATACTTGGATCTTACCCAGCAACTTGTCCGGAAGCCCAATATATAGCGCATTTTCATAGTCCAGTCGCGATACAATCAGTGCCGCCCCCACTGATCGTATTGTTTAGAAAGATAAAAGAGGTACCAATTTCCGAAGTTAGCTCAGTAGGCCCACGCAGTTTCCTACCACTGTCATGACCTGCCCAGCCAGTGCCAACTTGTTGTCTAACTTAATATTGAATCTGTTCACAATAGGCACCGGTGTCGGTGTGACACCTACCTCCTGTGGCCAAAAACCATCTGTCCAGGGTTTACCACCTGTGGTGATTGCTAGAACTTCTGTCTTACCTGGGTTCACTTTTAGTGAGTTAGCTGTCATTGAGTTTATCATAAACCTAAGAATGTTGTTTGCATTCGACTGTGCTTGCTAAGAATTATCAATCCGAAGGATCAATTGAGTGTCATCCATGTAATTTAACAGTTGACAGTCCATTTGTGCTAGTGCCACCACCAGTGGCTAGAGGTAAATATTAAAAAGTAGTAGGGACAGAGCGGAGCCTTGTAGAACTCCACATAAAAGTGCTCCTTTCCTAGACACATAACCACCCAACTGGACCTTTTGCAACCGATCCTTCAGGAAGGAGGAGATCCACTGAAAAGCCAAGCCTGTGTTTCCCTGCTTCCAGATTTGGTACATCAACATTTGATGGTCTACCTTGTCGTACGTGGCTGTGAGGTCCAATAAGATCAACACAGATCAACAAGAAGGCTTGTTGTTATCGGCCGGTAGCCTGAGCTCATCCAATAGCAAGAGCATCACCACTTCTGTACTGTGATTTGCCCTGAAACCTGCCTGCACACATTAAGCAGCTGATGTTCGTCTATGAATACAGACAGGATTCTATGTAAATGTTGTTCCACAATCTTCGCTAATAAATGCAGCCTAGATACTGGGCGATAGTAGTAAGTAACAGACTTTTATTGTTTAGTTAATTAAAACCATTACAAAAGTAAAAAGTACATCATATAAAATTGGTCAATATGCGTGCGAGATTCAAATTTAAAAACATTGATAAAATATATGATACATGTTAGGGAAATTTATACTGAACTACATTATCCGATATTGTGTTAGTTCTATACAGAGAATGCCCTTTTTTCACAAACTCAGTCTCGATACTGGGTGATAGTTCTTTGAGTTTTTTGAGTCTGCCCCTGCCTTCTTCAGTAGATGAGTTACCATGGTTTCCTTTAAGATAAGAGGCACCTTCCCAGTTCCAAGGGAGAAATTTAAAAAAGGGAGAGCAGTTCCACCCCCCCACCAAAGGGAATGCCATTTTAAACCCCTTAGGTGGGCAAGAATCTTCTGGCGAGCCTGATTTAACTGTTTCCATTAAACGTGCTAAGGCGTCAAGATCCAGTGGTGGGAACCCTGAAAGCTTCTTCCCCTGAAAGTCAGGTGCCTCTTCTGCTATCAAAGAGGATGAACAGATTTGTGTGTTATTTATTTCAGTTAGGATTTCACTAACTTTCTTTAAGAAGAAGTTCTGCATCTTATTACCGTCCTCCAGGTTTGCAGTTGCCTTCCGCTCCTGCCATTGACTTAGTTTCCCACCACACCTAAAAATCTCCTTTTGCGTGTCTTTTGCCTCAATAATCCTTAGCACATAGAACTTTGCTTTAATCGCAATGGTCGCTTTTTTATATATGGCTAGCATTACTTTGTATTCCCTTAAGGCTTCACTGCTCATACTGCTTTCGTCATTTCCTTTTATATTGGTGTATCTTTTGTTTACTTTCTTTTAACTCCTATGGGTACCAGGGGGCCCCCTTATCTCTGTTCCTTACTCTTTCTCCCCACACGGGGCCACCTTGTCTATGGATTCTTGCATCATGCGTATAAATCTCTTGCTCTCCTGATTTATGGCATTTGACTCTAGCAAGAGTGCTTTCCATCACAGCATTCCATGTGTGAGAAATTCAAGAGGTGGCAGTGGATTTCCTCAGCCATTGCCATGAGGATACTCAAAAATGGGTCCTCAACAACGAAGTTGTAGAATCCATCTTCAAGAAATGAGGCACTACAACATTAGATCTGTTTGGCACTGCCCATAGCAAAACAATGCTGCAACTTTGTGTCTAGGGCTCCAGAACCGAAGTCTCTGGGCAGTGCCCTTTTGATAGACTGGCCAACTCAATTTGTGTACGCCTTTCCACCAATTCCATTAATTCCATGTCTGATTCAAAAGCTACTGAGATTAAGCATCACAATGATCCTCATAGCGCCGTTTTGGCCGGGGCAGTGGTGGTACACAGAGCTCTTCTACTAGTCCATAACCCTTCACCAGCACTTCCCTCTAAGACCAGACCTTCTCTCCAAACATACGGGCAAAATTCTTCACCCCACAATACAATTGCTGAATTTGGCAGCATGGCTCCTGAGGTCATCCAGTTTGGACACGTAAATCTTCCAGAAGATTGCTTGAACATTTTGAAAGAAGCTAAGTGTCCTTCCAACATACTATGCTTTTAAGTGGAAGTGTTTTGCATATGGTGTCATGCGAAGAACTATGATCCCATCACAGTACAGCAAAATATCATCCTACCTTATTTATTGCATCTCGCTAAGTCAGGCTTTCAACTCTCCTCTATCAGAGTTCACCTAGCAGCTATCACTGCATATCGAAAAACACCTACGCAATAGTACTTTACCAAGATCCCAGTTGTTGAAGACTTTCTAGAGGGCCTCAAAAAGGTTTTTCTTCCCCGCAGAAATCCTTCCCCTCTTTGGAAATTGATTCTGGTGTTGTCTAAATTGATGGGTCCTCCTTTCGAACCAATCCCTAAAGCAACACTGCAACACTAATCATCGAAAACAGCTTTTTCAATTGCAATTACTTAGGATGATAGAGTCAGTGAATTGCAGGCTCTATCCTTTGTAGAACTCTTCACAATTTTCCATCACAATAGGGTTGTCTTATGTACACATCCTTCTTTCTTGCCCAAAGTAGTATCAGAGATCCATCTCAACCAATCTATCTCTCTACCTACCTTTATTCCCAAGTCCTACTTCCACAGCGCAGAGAGCATTACATTCCCTTGATCTTAAAAGAGTGCTTTGCTACTATTTAGACAAAACAAAATCCATTAGGAAGTATTCCCACCTGTTCATAAATTATGGGTCTATTATACAAGGTCTAGCGACCGCCAAGCAATCCATAGCTAGATGGATAGTTTCTGGCATTACCTTATGTTAACCTCATCGATTCTCATGACGAGCTGAGCTCGTCATGAGGCACGGCGCTCCGGTGCTCATGACGAGCTCAGCTCATCATGAGCCATGGAATGCTCACACGCGGGGATAATTCTCCTGCTGTGCTGAGCATTCCACGGGAACGGGTGTGGTCAAAATGAACACGGGTGTGGTCATGACGAGCTCAGCTCGTCATGAGCACATGAGCGCCGTGCCTCATGACGAGCTGAGCTCGTCATGAGCATGGGGGCGCTGTGCGCGCTCCCCCACCCCCCAGCACAGCGGGGTAATTACACCCGCACGGAAGGGGTTAACGGATTGCCAGCAAACTTTGGCTAGGCAGATCAAAAGCCCACTCAACAAGAGGGAAAGCTGCAACCACAGCTAGGGTGAGGCAAGTCCCTATTTAAGAAATTTGCAAGGCAGCCACTTGGAGGTCTCTACACACATTTGCAAAACATTACTATTTAGAATCGGATAGTCAAGCTGACTGAGTTTGGACAACAGTTTTTGAGAAACATTTTCAAATAGTTATTCTTGTCTTTCTGGGCCAATACTACAGATTTTTATAGCAACCTCAAATACAAAGATTTAAGGTCTCACATAGTATAAATATCTGACAGCCACTGTACGGAGTTTTTTCTTAGCTTGCTATTCTTTTCAAGGTTTATGACTACTAGTGAAGATCCTATGATGCAGAAGTAAAAGTTACATACCTGTGGACATAGTACTGCATTGTAGGAATCTTCAATGAAGTCATAAACACCCTGTGCTGTGCTTTAAAGAGAACTGACTGTCACAGGCAAACTGCCACTTCAGTACATTTTGAGATAGGGGCTCTCTAGGGTCCTTAAATGTACAGATCAGGTTTTGAACTTACCAGTGTTAGCCTATCAGCCTGTCTTTTCCTTTCACGATGTATCACCCAGGCACAGCCTGTTGTAAGCTTTTTTCAGTACATTCCTCCTGCAATTCTTGCAAGCATTCTCCAAGAAAATACATCTCTGATAGTCTACATTTTAAATATATGGTAAATGAATTTCAGTGAATAGCACTATACAGATTACAGATCTATTTCCTGGATTTTCAATATGTATTGTAGAAGGTGTTCTGGGGTCCGCGCAGGCAGCACAGAATTTATTCAATGTTTATGACTTCAGTGAAGATTCCTACAATGCAGAACTATGTCCACAGTTATGTAAAATGTCTTTCTTGACATACAGTTAGTTTTACTTAAATGCATCATAGAGTGAGGGTCATATGACAGATCAAGTCAATGGGAGTGGCTTAAGGACGAGGAAAGGGTGGAGGGGAGGGACGATGGTGGTGGTAGCTCCAAGTAAGGGTAGAGAGGTGTCAGGGAGAGGGGCAGAAAAACAGGCCAACAATTGCAAGAAAGCAGAGGAATGAAGTGAGGCATTGGTTTATTAAGATTAACACATTGACTAGCTCAGGAAAGCAAAACTGGTGCTCCAAGTAAGCAACCAATTCCCCTCCCTCATGAGCACTATGGGGACATATGGAAACTGGGAGGTGGTGGAGTGAACAATGTATTCACCAGGCAATAACAATAAACATTTGAGAAAACATAAAGAGTTTTGTAGGCAGCGTGCCCTTTTACTCACTATCCGATTATTTTTTTCAGAAAAAATCATAAGCAGTGTATTGGTGAACACAAAAGGTGTGTTATAACCCAATAGGATTTATCACTATTTTCTAGGGTGAGTGGGACTTTGCTTTAATGTTTCACCATAGTATATTTTTGGCAAATATCACAGTGATGCAGAAACATAGTTCAAACCTACATTTAATGATAAGAGGCCCTCCATTATTTTCTTTTCATAACCCTTTTATTCGTTTTAATCATCTAAGCAGGACTAAATGGAGCGTGGGATTTAGCTCGGAGATAAGTGGACATGAGCCACAAAAGCTTAACTACTCCCCCACTGAAATTCCCTATCATGGGCACCCTGCACCTGCCCTGCGGTTGATTGTAAAGTGCTGGGAGAAAGGAGGGGAAAAGACTGGGGCACCGATACTTTGACTGTAGTGCGGTTTAGGAACTGCCAGACTTCCACAGCAGCCATTCTGGAAGGCTTAGCATGGCCACTCATCTGTCAGAGCCCAGCAAGAGGATTGGACCAGGACAAAGCCTTATACAAGCTGCAAAGGCAGTGTTGGCGTCAGTTTATTGAAATAGTTTGAGCCTGATCCACTGCCATTACTGCACTCTGGAAATGATCAAGTGGACAAGGTGATGGGTGACAGACCACCAAGGAAAGGTTCAAGACAGTGGAGGGTATCCTACAGGAAGTGGAAGGGAGGACTCCAGTGGCCTTGAAGCTATGAGGGCCCTGTGAAAAGACATATAAATGAAGGGTGCCCCCCGCCAAAGATAAAGTCCTAGTTGCTGGAATGCGTAACTAAAGCCCAGAAGGAAGGTGGTAGGTGCCCTTAAAGAGTGAACTGGTGGATAACTCGATTGTCTTCAATTCTATAGCGCTCATGGATGGAATACCTGCTCTCCTGGCCTTTGTAAATTACAGACTGCCGCTTAACCGCATGCGTGCGGCATGATTTCCGCCCGTACGCTGGATTTTGCGGATTCGCATGTTACGTGACGAGCTGGGCTCGTCATGAGCGTGCCAGGAGGCTACCTCATGACGAGCCCAGCTCGTCATGAGCGTCGAAGGGGTTAAGCAACGGTGCATAAAGGGGTCCACTGAGACTTAGGACATGCTGCAGGTAGCACCCGAGGCAGAGTTATTGCTCACACGGGCAGCCTTCTTAGCGCCATATCCAAACACTAAACGAGGCCTGTGGGGGAACTTGATAGGGAAATTGTGATGGGGGGCCCATTGCATGAAGAATGCATGAGAGCCGACACTGAGAGATAGCAACGGCTGTTACCACTTGTGGATCCCCACTCCAAGATGTCCATTACAAGATGTCTAACTATATAGTGGAATCATGCCCGACACTGTTTCCGGTGCTGTAAGTATGATCCCATGAACTGGGGGGCTCTTCAGGGGACCCCCTGTACTCCCGGTAACAGTCTTTCAGGGTCTAGCAGGTAAGCTTGTGCTGCTGCCACCCCACAGACATGATTCTACCATCTGCTGCTGAACTGACCTCAAGTAGAGGAAGGTAGAAGAGTAGGTTTCCTGTCGAAGGGAGGTGTTACCCTCTCCCGAAGGAAGTGACCCGAATTGGCCTATCCGGGTCACTCGCAACCACCTCTCAGCCTTCCACAAGAAATAAAGAGTTGGTGAAACAGTATAGAATAGAAACCAAGTGATTTATTAGTAATTGCGCTCATGCAGAGTCCAGTCAGACTAGCCTGCTTAGATGCTACAGAGGAGACTGACTTCAGAATACTTGGTAAGACATAATATGTATTTCCAACACCCTTAAAGACCCGCCCAGACTGGAATTCTCCAGCTCGGGCACTGATGAACAAAGGAGGCACAGAAGGATGAGCTACCACTTGCAGAACGGGTACATGTTATCACATTTTCAAGGTTTTGTTGTTCAAGCGCAGCGCTCTCTAGTGTGGGAGCAGGGCTACAGCAAAGGAAAGGCATGCAAAGGCAGAATAAGCTATTTATTAGTACGTTAGGATTAAACCTTGAATGCGATAAGAAGAAGTACCTGGAAGCAGCTTTTCGCTGAGGCAGACAATTGCTTACTTTCGATCATACAACAAAATGGCGGCTAAAGACAAAATGGCGACGCAAATTCTAACTTAATCGCACAATTCTGTAATTAGTCAGCTAGATGAATTTGCAGTCCAACAGACCTTCCTTAAAGCATTTGCTAACAATTTGATCTATTCTAGCATAATAAGAAAATCATTAACGCAGGACAATACACATACTGCTAATATTCAAAATTACCCTCACCTATATTCATTAAATCATGCACAGCTTGAGGCTTAGTATCATGTCCTGGGGCCTTGAGTGCAGGTATTAACTTGCTAACAAAATATTTACAACAGGCAGGATGGCAATTTTATACACAGGCAACAATTGAAAATGACACCCGTAATGGCTACTAGGAAAAGCAGTATTTTCCAACCTCAGAACCAACCGGGAAGGGACCAGGTGCCATTCTCTTGGTGAATATCGGATGCAAGTCGATGCAACTTCTGTATTGCTGCATAGACATTCAGAGCATAGTCAGGTATGTACACAGAGCAGCTACTACCGATGACACTACAGGCCCTACCCCGATCAGCAAGGATGACGTCTAACACTATCCAGTTTTGAAGAGCAACAAGTCTCGTAGCCTGAAGCTCAGCTGTAATGTTGGTCACTATTCCTGTTGTGGTATTAATAACACCCTCCACAGTAGTGTCTGTCTGATCTATGTCTTCTGTGTTGAAAACCCTTCTAACTCGGGACAAATATACGCTCCTTTGCTGCAATTGATGGTCTCTGTGATAACTGGGCAGTGCTAAATATACTGGGGGTAGGAGCAAAGAGACATAACATATACCAGACCACCCCCTGGGAAGCAATACATAAGCCTGGGATCCACAAATAAAACACATAATGTGGTGGTAGTACACATTACCCTCACCCTGTCCCTGGCTGTCCTAGCTGTAAGACATCCCTATCACCCAGTCCATATTATAATCATTGTGATAGTACTGTCTTCCTCGAGGGTCATCAAAATGGTTCTGATCGGAGCGACCCTGTGACGACTCATCTGCCTGAACCTCTTCTAGGGGCCGCAACTTTCTGTAACAATTCCGGGCACTCACTTTGCCAGTGTCCCTCCTCCTTAAAATACGCACACTGGTTCGGCCCCACATGTGCACTTCTTCTGCTAGTGCAGGGCAACTGTCGGGCAGGACCGGTGCCACGCCCTCTACCGTTACCCCTAGATTTCTGCTGCATCAACACCTTCATCTTCAACTCTTTTTTTTTCTTTACCACCTTTTCCTTTTCGTCATTTTCCCTATACTCATAATACTGGGCCTTACTCAATATCACTAAAGGGGTGGATAGAGTCCAAGTGCTCGCTGAAGACTGTAACTGAGTCGTGATCTCGGGAAGCGTACTCGTAACAAATCTGCTTGAATATTCTTCACTTCCAGAATCCACCCTTGGATTGCACCGGACTCCTTCACTCTCTTCTCCAGAGTCATCTTGTTCAAAGTCTCCTATTGTTGTCAATGACAATTTCCAACATCACTATGCTCCTGGGGCATCTACAGGTGTGGTGG
Organism: Lissotriton helveticus; assembly: GCF_964261635.1. Classification (NCBI taxonomy): domain Eukaryota; kingdom Metazoa; phylum Chordata; class Amphibia; order Caudata; family Salamandridae; genus Lissotriton; species Lissotriton helveticus. Next base: position 463,332,762 of record NC_136062.1, read on the forward strand.
CTATCCAACCTCTGTCTTCCAAAGGGTTTCTTCAGGGTGCCCCGGAAAGGATCCTTCTTCTTTAAAACTGAAACCACAACTTCTCTATTCACTTTAATTGGGTACGCAGATGTGTGTCCACTCTGCACACAGCCTCTGTTTGGTTCCTGGGCTACTTACCTTGGATGGTTCCATGTGTCCCCGGCTCCACTGAGTCTTGTGGTCCAAGTCCCATTCTCATTTTCAGTCTGCATTCCACTTTCTTTATATGTGGTTTAGTCTGACCCAGAAGACCAGTGGATACTTGTGCAACTTACATGATTATTGCAAAGTATTTTTGTGTATTGTGTTGATATCTCCGGGTAGGAGAAATACCATTGTGTTAGTGAGTGTTGTATAATAAATGGACTTATTTTTATATAAATACTGTGTGGTTCTTTTTAATTTAACTTTACACCATTGATTAAAGTTGGTAAAACAAGCTGCTTTTTACTCCCTCAAGATAAGCCTGTAGGCTGCTCTCAACAGCTACTACTTTGAGAACTTTCTATGGTTATCAAATACCATAAAATCACCATAAGGGTTGCGTAGATTAATGCAAGGTGCACTACTTGAATAAGTGTGCATCATATACTAAAGCCAGCCTCCTAAAATGTGAATCCTGAAAACTTTTCAAGCTTCAAAACTACTCCTACTGGTAAGTAACCATTTCATTACTCTCTTCTCAATTTACAATGTTTGTCCAGTTTTCCAGCTTCTACAAGCATGTCTTCTTCTATTTTTTTATGTGTTGGGCTACTACAGACACGTGATTTTGCTGAGTTTTTCCTGACACTGTTTAAAGCATTTAATTAAAGAAACTTGAATTTTGGGGGTAAATCTTTGCATTGTTATCTACCCTTTAAAAGATGTGTGCTTTGAATATTCACAGAACCAATTGCCCCACAACCCATCTCTCCTTTATCATGCTTCAAATCTAATTTTTGAGATTTACCTACATATCCTGCTTTCCCTTAACCGCCGCCTTATATTACTACATGCTTTGAGCAGCTCATATGTGCATTACAGTTGAGCAATAATAACAGCAAATACTACAACATTCAGTTTGTGTTCTGTGGTGAAGATGGGATCAGTTGTACTTCAAATAAACAAGACAAGAGTGTTCCAAGGTAGTAACGAACCACCGGTTTGGAGCAAATAAACAACTTCACTTAAGGCGTTAAGGAAAGCCCTCACTCACCACCTAGTGATGACATGCTTCATCATCGGGCCCCACAAAAGAGACCAACCCGCTCCGCAGTAGATCTGGCGTTGAAGCACACAAAAGAGACGCTAGGTCTCTTTTGTGGGGCCCGATGATGAAGCATGTCATCACTAGGTGGTGAGTGAGAGCTTTCCTTAACGCCTTAAGTGAAGTCGTTTATTTGTTCCAAACCGGTGGTTCGTTACTACCTTGTCTTGTTTATTTGGTTCATACTGGGGTATAAGAGTGTCCCACTACTCTCCCTGCCTCTCCTTTTGTTTTGACATCAGTTGTACTTCTGCATGACTACAGTCCACATTTTTATTGTCTTTCTTCAGCTGCTGGTCCTACATTGGGAAGATTGGCGGGGGTCAGTATCTCTCATTGGATGAAGGAAGTTGTATGTTGAAAGGCATCATACAGCACGAGATTGAGCAGTCCTTGGGCATCTGCCATGAGCACACAAGACCGGACCGCGACCAATATGTGGACATCCTGTGGCACAACATAGCTGAGGGTATGAATTTCATCTAATGTAATCTTCTGTAACATTATAGGGAATGCTTGTGTTACATTGAGAATGTGCTGCTTTTCAAAATATGAAGAGGATCCAGGAAGCAGAGATGGGAAGGTGCACAGTATATAGCAGTTTATATGTTTTTTAGGGTGAGAGGATGGCCTGGTATATGATGTCCACTAATGTAAGGGGGCACCTTGCACCAGTCCAGGCAACCCTTATGGTGATTTAAGAGGTCTCAGACAACCTTAAGAAGCTATCCAAGTGGTAGCTGTGGATGACAGCGTTCAGGCTTAGTCTTGAAGTAGTGTAAAGCAGCAGTTGTTTTACCAGAATACAATCTTATAGTATAGATTAAATGAAAAAGAACCACAGAAAGTATTTATAAAAATATGTATTTATTTTATAACACTATCTAGTACCTTACAGTAGTTTAAGTTTAAGTTTATTTTACGTTTATTCGGACCATTGGTCCACAAACAATACATGTCGATAAAAGGTTCATTCAATCAAATAAAACAAAGCATTTCATTAACCCACATAAAACCTCCTAAACATATTTAATCTAAAAACCTAAATTATCTGATCTAAAAATTACTATTTATTAAAACTCGTTAAAAAGATATAAAACTGCCTTCACTTTTTGCATATATTTCCCCATCGCCACAGCAATATCTAAGTGGGCCATTTCTGTCATCAGTGTCACAGCCTGGGTCCTAGTTTTAATACCATATTTCATAAAAATTGGTTTTAAAAATGTAATACGCAAGTCCAAAAATTTCAAGCAATCAAATAAGATGTGTAGCATATCACATTTGGACCCCATAGAGCAAAAGCAGATTCCCTCCTCAGTGATCATAGCCCGCTTTACAGAATTGTTCATGTAACAAGGGTTTACCCCAATTCTTACCCTCCAAACCTCATTCCGTAATTTGCGGTCCGGTAACTTATCAGTGTAAGGGAAACAATTATCATTATTCCATGCGTCAATCATAAAACAGATCGAAGTTTTACTAGCGAGATAGTTTTTGTCCTGTGCATGCGATAGTTCTTTCCCCGCTGACCTGAGTAACTTTTTATCAATATTAGCCACGGAGACAGTAGGGCCTATATTAACGCTCATCTTCTTACATAATTTTGTTAATTTCCCCCTGATCTCTCTTGCCCACTTTAGTTCACTATCCTGAATTTCATTTTTGCACCATTGTGAAATTTTAGTAATTGCGCCTATTTCTAGTCGTTGCCAAAATCGCAAGAGAGCCATACCAACTCGCGTACCCCATGAAGTCAGGCCTAGTTCCAATCTTACTGCCTGAACCATTGCTGACCGGGGGAGCATAAATAACGTTTTTTAGGTTTTTACCTTCTTCCACATCCCAGTTTTCCTTACCACTTAGCAACAGCAGTTCAGCACCATACAAAAATTGTGGGGGTACAATAGCAGCATAAGCTTTTAGCACTGGATTGTCGGTCATAGCACCATAGGTTTTGTTAAACAATATCAGACCGCTAATCGAGGCAGAGGTTCTTAATTTAGCTGCCTCTAAGTGGGTATTCCATTTCAGGTTCTGCTCGAACCATAACCCCAGATATCTATGCTCTGTTACTGATTCCACTTTTTGTGACCCGATCCACCATGAGAACTCAGTTTTCCTCCGGCCAAAGCTCAATGTTTTAGTCTTGTCCATATTTATCACAAGTTTTTTCCTTAAACAGTAGTCGTTAAATACATTTAGTTTCCTTTGCAAGCCAACCTCGGTCTGGTCCATAATCACCAGATCATCAGCATAGAGTAAACATGCTATCTGCTTGCCATTTTGTTTCGGGCTTGCCCCAGTTGTTTTTCCCAACATTAATGGTAGGTCAGCTAGGAACAGGGAGAACAACAGGGGAGCTAATACGCATCCCTGACGCAGGCCATTTCCAATTTCTATTTTCCCTGTTAGACTACCATCCAAGTCCAAAATTATCTGTGCCCACCCCTTGTTGTAAATATTTTTGTCCACCCTAAGCGTGGAAGGGTATACTCAGACATGAGTCCCTTGCTCATTGCACCATCAGGATTCAAGCAAGCCGGGCCGAAGACGGCTGTAATGCCAGAAACCGGTCCCCGGAAGCTTGTTTCCTTCCCAGTGTAAGAATTGGCTTTTGTAGTTTGGTTTGCCCTGTTCCCATCATGCACTGGGACAGGAACAGACTAATTTGCATACAGCCAGGTTCTGAAACTGGGATGGTGCAGTGAGCTAAAAAACGGTGTTGGATCCAACCCTGATCTCTTGACTGGGTGAGAGTATTCTGCTTAATTCAGAGACTCTGTCCCTCACCACCCCTTGTTGTAAATATTTTTGTCCACCCTAAGCGTGGAAGGGTATACTCAGACATGAGTCCCTTGCTCATTGCACCATCAGGATTCAAGCAAGCCGGGCCGAAGACGGCTGTAATGCCAGAAACCGGTCCCCGGAAGCTTGTTTCCTTCCCAGTGTAAGAATTGGCTTTTGTAGTTTGGTTTGCCCTGTTCCCATCATGCACTGGGACAGGAACAGACTAATTTGCATACAGCCAGGTTCTGAAACTGGGATGGTGCAGTGAGCTAAAAAACGGTGTTGGATCCAACCCTGATCTCTTGACTGGGTGAGAGTATTCTGCTTAATTCAGAGACTCTGTCCCTCACCACCCCTTGTTGTAAATATTTTTGTCCACCCTAAGCGTGGAAGGGTATACTCAGACATGAGTCCCTTGCTCATTGCACCATCAGGATTCAAGCAAGCCGGGCCGAAGACGGCTGTAATGCCAGAAACCGGTCCCCGGAAGCTTGTTTCCTTCCCAGTGTAAGAATTGGCTTTTGTAGTTTGGTTTGCCCTGTTCCCATCATGCACTGGGACAGGAACAGACTAATTTGCATACAGCCAGGTTCTGAAACTGGGATGGTGCAGTGAGCTAAAAAACGGTGTTGGATCCAACCCTGATCTCTTGACTGGGTGAGAGTATTCTGCTTAATTCAGAGACTCTGTCCCTCACCACCCCTTGTTGTAAATATTTTTGTCCACCCTAAGCGTGGAAGGGTATACTCAGACATGAGTCCCTTGCTCATTGCACCATCAGGATTCAAGCAAGCCGGGCCGAAGACGGCTGTAATGCCAGAAACCGGTCCCCGGAAGCTTGTTTCCTTCCCAGTGTAAGAATTGGCTTTTGTAGTTTGGTTTGCCCTGTTCCCATCATGCACTGGGACAGGAACAGACTAATTTGCATACAGCCAGGTTCTGAAACTGGGATGGTGCAGTGAGCTAAAAAACGGTGTTGGATCCAACCCTGATCTCTTGACTGGGTGAGAGTATTCTGCTTAATTCAGAGACTCTGTCCCTCACCACCCCTTGTTGTAAATATTTTTGTCCACCCTAAGCGTGGAAGGGTATACTCAGACATGAGTCCCTTGCTCATTGCACCATCAGGATTCAAGCAAGCCGGGCCGAAGACGGCTGTAATGCCAGAAACCGGTCCCCGGAAGCTTGTTTCCTTCCCAGTGTAAGAATTGGCTTTTGTAGTTTGGTTTGCCCTGTTCCCATCATGCACTGGGACAGGAACAGACTAATTTGCATACAGCCAGGTTCTGAAACTGGGATGGTGCAGTGAGCTAAAAAACGGTGTTGGATCCAACCCTGATCTCTTGACTGGGTGAGAGTATTCTGCTTAATTCAGAGACTCTGTCCCTCACCACCCCTTGTTGTAAATATTTTTGTCCACCCTAAGCGTGGAAGGGTATACTCAGACATGAGTCCCTTGCTCATTGCACCATCAGGATTCAAGCAAGCCGGGCCGAAGACGGCTGTAATGCCAGAAACCGGTCCCCGGAAGCTTGTTTCCTTCCCAGTGTAAGAATTGGCTTTTGTAGTTTGGTTTGCCCTGTTCCCATCATGCACTGGGACAGGAACAGACTAATTTGCATACAGCCAGGTTCTGAAACTGGGATGGTGCAGTGAGCTAAAAAACGGTGTTGGATCCAACCCTGATCTCTTGACTGGGTGAGAGTATTCTGCTTAATTCAGAGACTCTGTCCCTCACCACCCCTTGTTGTAAATATTTTTGTCCACCCTAAGCGTGGAAGGTATACTCAGACATGAGTCCCTTGCTCATTGCACCATCAGGATTCAAGCAAGCCGGGCCGAAGACGGCTGTAATGCCAGAAACCGGTCCCCGGAAGCTTGTTTCCTTCCCAGTGTAAGAATTGGCTTTTGTAGTTTGGTTTGCCCTGTTCCCATCATGCACTGGGACAGGAACAGACTAATTTGCATACAGCCAGGTTCTGAAACTGGGATGGTGCAGTGAGCTAAAAAACGGTGTTGGATCCAACCCTGATCTCTTGACTGGGTGAGAGTATTCTGCTTAATTCAGAGACTCTGTCCCTCACCACCCCTTGTTGTAAATATTTTTGTCCACCCTAAGCGTGGAAGGGTATACTCAGACATGAGTCCCTTGCTCATTGCACCATCAGGATTCAAGCAAGCCGGGCCGAAGACGGCTGTAATGCCAGAAACCGGTCCCCGGAAGCTTGTTTCCTTCCCAGTGTAAGAATTGGCTTTTGTAGTTTGGTTTGCCCTGTTCCCATCATGCACTGGGACAGGAACAGACTAATTTGCATACAGCCAGGTTCTGAAACTGGGATGGTGCAGTGAGCTAAAAAACGGTGTTGGATCCAACCCTGATCTCTTGACTGGGTGAGAGTATTCTGCTTAATTCAGAGACTCTGTCCCTCACCACCCCTTGTTGTAAATATTTTTGTCCACCCTAAGCGTGGAAGGGTATACTCAGACATGAGTCCCTTGCTCATTGCACCATCAGGATTCAAGCAAGCCGGGCCGAAGACGGCTGTAATGCCAGAAACCGGTCCCCGGAAGCTTGTTTCCTTCCCAGTGTAAGAATTGGCTTTTGTAGTTTGGTTTGCCCTGTTCCCATCATGCACTGGGACAGGAACAGACTAATTTGCATACAGCCAGGTTCTGAAACTGGGATGGTGCAGTGAGCTAAAAAACGGTGTTGGATCCAACCCTGATCTCTTGACTGGGTGAGAGTATTCTGCTTAATTCAGAGACTCTGTCCCTCACCACCCCTTGTTGTAAATATTTTTGTCCACCCTAAGCGTGGAAGGGTATACTCAGACATGAGTCCCTTGCTCATTGCACCATCAGGATTCAAGCAAGCCGGGCCGAAGACGGCTGTAATGCCAGAAACCGGTCCCCGGAAGCTTGTTTCCTTCCCAGTGTAAGAATTGGCTTTTGTAGTTTGGTTTGCCCTGTTCCCATCATGCACTGGGACAGGAACAGACTAATTTGCATACAGCCAGGTTCTGAAACTGGGATGGTGCAGTGAGCTAAAAAACGGTGTTGGATCCAACCCTGATCTCTTGACTGGGTGAGAGTATTCTGCTTAATTCAGAGACTCTGTCCCTCACCACCCCTTGTTGTAAATATTTTTGTCCACCCTAAGCGTGGAAGGGTATACTCAGACATGAGTCCCTTGCTCATTGCACCATCAGGATTCAAGCAAGCCGGGCCGAAGACGGCTGTAATGCCAGAAACCGGTCCCCGGAAGCTTGTTTCCTTCCCAGTGTAAGAATTGGCTTTTGTAGTTTGGTTTGCCCTGTTCCCATCATGCACTGGGACAGGAACAGACTAATTTGCATACAGCCAGGTTCTGAAACTGGGATGGTGCAGTGAGCTAAAAAACGGTGTTGGATCCAACCCTGATCTCTTGACTGGGTGAGAGTATTCTGCTTAATTCAGAGACTCTGTCCCTCACCACCCCTTGTTGTAAATATTTTTGTCCACCCTAAGCGTGGAAGGGTATACTCAGACATGAGTCCCTTGCTCATTGCACCATCAGGATTCAAGCAAGCCGGGCCGAAGACGGCTGTAATGCCAGAAACCGGTCCCCGGAAGCTTGTTTCCTTCCCAGTGTAAGAATTGGCTTTTGTAGTTTGGTTTGCCCTGTTCCCATCATGCACTGGGACAGGAACAGACTAATTTGCATACAGCCAGGTTCTGAAACTGGGATGGTGCAGTGAGCTAAAAAACGGTGTTGGATCCAACCCTGATCTCTTGACTGGGTGAGAGTATTCTGCTTAATTCAGAGACTCTGTCCCTCACCACCCCTTGTTGTAAATATTTTTGTCCACCCTAAGCGTGGAAGGGTATACTCAGACATGAGTCCCTTGCTCATTGCACCATCAGGATTCAAGCAAGCCGGGCCGAAGACGGCTGTAATGCCAGAAACCGGTCCCCGGAAGCTTGTTTCCTTCCCAGTGTAAGAATTGGCTTTTGTAGTTTGGTTTGCCCTGTTCCCATCATGCACTGGGACAGGAACAGACTAATTTGCATACAGCCAGGTTCTGAAACTGGGATGGTGCAGTGAGCTAAAAAACGGTGTTGGATCCAACCCTGATCTCTTGACTGGGTGAGAGTATTCTGCTTAATTCAGAGACTCTGTCCCTCACCACCCCTTGTTGTAAATATTTTTGTCCACCCTAAGCGTGGAAGGGTATACTCAGACATGAGTCCCTTGCTCATTGCACCATCAGGATTCAAGCAAGCCGGGCCGAAGACGGCTGTAATGCCAGAAACCGGTCCCCGGAAGCTTGTTTCCTTCCCAGTGTAAGAATTGGCTTTTGTAGTTTGGTTTGCCCTGTTCCCATCATGCACTGGGACAGGAACAGACTAATTTGCATACAGCCAGGTTCTGAAACTGGGATGGTGCAGTGAGCTAAAAAACGGTGTTGGATCCAACCCTGATCTCTTGACTGGGTGAGAGTATTCTGCTTAATTCAGAGACTCTGTCCCTCACCACCCCTTGTTGTAAATATTTTTGTCCACCCTAAGCGTGGAAGGGTATACTCAGACATGAGTCCCTTGCTCATTGCACCATCAGGATTCAAGCAAGCCGGGCCGAAGACGGCTGTAATGCCAGAAACCGGTCCCCGGAAGCTTGTTTCCTTCCCAGTGTAAGAATTGGCTTTTGTAGTTTGGTTTGCCCTGTTCCCATCATGCACTGGGACAGGAACAGACTAATTTGCATACAGCCAGGTTCTGAAACTGGGATGGTGCAGTGAGCTAAAAAACGGTGTTGGATCCAACCCTGATCTCTTGACTGGGTGAGAGTATTCTGCTTAATTCAGAGACTCTGTCCCTCACCACCCCTTGTTGTAAATATTTTTGTCCACCCTAAGCGTGGAAGGGTATACTCAGACATGAGTCCCTTGCTCATTGCACCATCAGGATTCAAGCAAGCCGGGCCGAAGACGGCTGTAATGCCAGAAACCGGTCCCCGGAAGCTTGTTTCCTTCCCAGTGTAAGAATTGGCTTTTGTAGTTTGGTTTGCCCTGTTCCCATCATGCACTGGGACAGGAACAGACTAATTTGCATACAGCCAGGTTCTGAAACTGGGATGGTGCAGTGAGCTAAAAAACGGTGTTGGATCCAACCCTGATCTCTTGACTGGGTGAGAGTATTCTGCTTAATTCAGAGACTCTGTCCCTCACCACCCCTTGTTGTAAATATTTTTGTCCACCCTAAGCGTGGAAGGGTATACTCAGACATGAGTCCCTTGCTCATTGCACCATCAGGATTCAAGCAAGCCGGGCCGAAGACGGCTGTAATGCCAGAAACCGGTCCCCGGAAGCTTGTTTCCTTCCCAGTGTAAGAATTGGCTTTTGTAGTTTGGTTTGCCCTGTTCCCATCATGCACTGGGACAGGAACAGACTAATTTGCATACAGCCAGGTTCTGAAACTGGGATGGTGCAGTGAGCTAAAAAACGGTGTTGGATCCAACCCTGATCTCTTGACTGGGTGAGAGTATTCTGCTTAATTCAGAGACTCTGTCCCTCACCACCCCTTGTTGTAAATATTTTTGTCCACCCTAAGCGTGGAAGGGTATACTCAGACATGAGTCCCTTGCTCATTGCACCATCAGGATTCAAGCAAGCCGGGCCGAAGACGGCTGTAATGCCAGAAACCGGTCCCCGGAAGCTTGTTTCCTTCCCAGTGTAAGAATTGGCTTTTGTAGTTTGGTTTGCCCTGTTCCCATCATGCACTGGGACAGGAACAGACTAATTTGCATACAGCCAGGTTCTGAAACTGGGATGGTGCAGTGAGCTAAAAAACGGTGTTGGATCCAACCCTGATCTCTTGACTGGGTGAGAGTATTCTGCTTAATTCAGAGACTCTGTCCCTCACCACCCCTTGTTGTAAATATTTTTGTCCACCCTAAGCGTGGAAGGGTATACTCAGACATGAGTCCCTTGCTCATTGCACCATCAGGATTCAAGCAAGCCGGGCCGAAGACGGCTGTAATGCCAGAAACCGGTCCCCGGAAGCTTGTTTCCTTCCCAGTGTAAGAATTGGCTTTTGTAGTTTGGTTTGCCCTGTTCCCATCATGCACTGGGACAGGAACAGACTAATTTGCATACAGCCAGGTTCTGAAACTGGGATGGTGCAGTGAGCTAAAAAACGGTGTTGGATCCAACCCTGATCTCTTGACTGGGTGAGAGTATTCTGCTTAATTCAGAGACTCTGTCCCTCACCACCCCTTGTTGTAAATATTTTTGTCCACCCTAAGCGTGGAAGGGTATACTCAGACATGAGTCCCTTGCTCATTGCACCATCAGGATTCAAGCAAGCCGGGCCGAAGACGGCTGTAATGCCAGAAACCGGTCCCCGGAAGCTTGTTTCCTTCCCAGTGTAAGAATTGGCTTTTGTAGTTTGGTTTGCCCTGTTCCCATCATGCACTGGGACAGGAACAGACTAATTTGCATACAGCCAGGTTCTGAAACTGGGATGGTGCAGTGAGCTAAAAAACGGTGTTGGATCCAACCCTGATCTCTTGACTGGGTGAGAGTATTCTGCTTAATTCAGAGACTCTGTCCCTCACCACCCCTTGTTGTAAATATTTTTGTCCACCCTAAGCGTGGAAGGGTATACTCAGACATGAGTCCCTTGCTCATTGCACCATCAGGATTCAAGCAAGCCGGGCCGAAGACGGCTGTAATGCCAGAAACCGGTCCCCGGAAGCTTGTTTCCTTCCCAGTGTAAGAATTGGCTTTTGTAGTTTGGTTTGCCCTGTTCCCATCATGCACTGGGACAGGAACAGACTAATTTGCATACAGCCAGGTTCTGAAACTGGGATGGTGCAGTGAGCTAAAAAACGGTGTTGGATCCAACCCTGATCTCTTGACTGGGTGAGAGTATTCTGCTTAATTCAGAGACTCTGTCCCTCACCACCCCTTGTTGTAAATACAATTTTTAGTATGGAGCATTTGTAGCAGCCGCAGTATATCATTAGGAATTCCCTGACTAATTAAAGCCTCCCATAGCAGCTCCCGGTCCACTAAATCAAAAGCTGCACGGAAGTCAACAAAACAACAGAATAACCTACCCCGAGTTTCCATTGACTTCCGTGCTATGGCCCAGAGGGCAAAGCAGTGATCGATTGTAGAATGGCCAGATTTAAACCCACCCTGTTCCGGGGGAATGATTTGGTTTTCCTCTGCCCAATCTTTTAATAAGCTTAATATTATTTTTGCAAAGACTTTTTCCCCAATATCCAGGAGATTTATCAGCCTATAGTTTTTTGGTAATTTATGGCTGCCCTTTTTATGAATAGGCCTTATAATTGCGCCCTTCCAACTTTCTGGAATAATTCCTGTGTCCAGGATTACCAGAAACATCTTAGCAAAAAACTCTGCCCACCATTCTGGACTTGTTTTAATTATCACTGCCGGGAGGATCTCCTAATGGGCGATAGACACAAAGCACACATTACTTAAGCAAAGAAATCGCAGTAAATAGTTCTAATATACAGTGGGCCCCACTTTACTAAGAAAGTGGTAAAAGAACAATGACTCGAGTCAGGACAATGTCGAGAGGTCGTAGAATTGCTGGGGACCCACAGAACCATCCAAATTAAGTAGATGAGGACCGCAGTGAGAACGTTTGCAGTGTGTGAGCACCACCAAATTCTCGGTACAAGTCTATGTGCAAGTTGGTGTTTGAATTTTAAAGATTAGGGCCCCTTCCCAGTGGACACTGAAGAAACCCCATGGAAGACAGAAGGTTGGGGAGCCACCCCACCTGTGGATACCGTGGTATCCAATTTACCTATCCCAGGGTAGCCGGGTGCATAGGTGTGAAGTGGCATTGGAAACCGCAGTTGGACCCAATGTCCAGGAGAATCCAAATGTTGATTCTTGAAGATGAGCACCTGAGAGCAGAGGGGACAGAGTTTATGTCACTCAGGGGTAACCAGGAGACTTGGAAGATGAAGGCCCTCCGATGTCGGGTTCTTCAGGAAGGATGACGGTGACCTTGACTGCAGCTGCGATGACTAGGCAACGCTGAGGACAACCGGGACCTGGATACAAGCTGTCCCATGAAGGATGTCGAGTGCTGAGGAGTCGGTGTCTGGCAGGAGCACCAACAAGCCTTGGCAAATGCAACACACGCAGGAAGTCAAGAAGGTGCACGATTGGGACCAGCAAGGTCCAGGAGACTCACCACAAGCAGGTGAGGCAGAGCAGGCCCCGAGCACTCAGGGGAGCCCAAAGAAAGCAAAGGTGATGCTCAAACGTACCCACAGGCCGGAGGCACAGGAGTCACAAGAGGACCTCGAGCAGATCACCAACAGGAGCAGGCCACAGTGCCCACAAAGCAGTGTGACTGAAGATCTTGGTGGAAGAAGTTGCTGGAGATTGGGGCTACCTGGAACCCAATGCACTTGTCGGAAAGTTGCCAACAACCATATGCACTTGCAAAAGTATGTGGTGCACAGGGGTTTGGACTCCAAGCTCGGAGAGAGGACTGCATGGGCTTTGAGAGACGTAGATAACCACCACCTGTGTTGTTGAACCCTTTGGAGTCTGCAGGAGCTCGGGATCAGCAGACCAATCAGCAGTGCTGATGTGCCTGCGAATGCAGGAAAGTGACTACTTCACTTCAAGGGAGATTATCTTCAAGTGTCTTGGCTGCTCCACAGGTCCTGCAGGGATCCAGTATGGTGCACAGCCACTGACGATGCAGCAGACTGAAAGGGAGATGAAGTCAGGCCCAAACAAAGTCCAGCTAAGTCCAGAGTGCCCAGACGGTAGAAGTGCAGTGGTTTCAGTTCTGAATCTTGTCCACGATGAATCTAGGGACCTACACCCAGGTAAGCCCTTAAGTACCATAAGGAAAGGGTTGGGAAGATTCAGGGGACGGTCCCAGGACTGGTTTGAACTGAACTATGCATAGGGACACCATATGTGCCCCTCATGAATCTTTCAGGAGCTAGTAAGTCCACCCACCCAGCCCTAATACACCAGATCCTGTCTGGGAGGTAGTCACACCTCCCTGTGACAGGATGCGTATTGTTCTGCCTTCCCCTGCTCAAGCTTTACTCAGGAGCATGAGGGCAGAATTGTGTCTCTGGAAGGCAGCAACCATTTTGTGCTGTCCGGCAGTAGAAGGCTGGTGCCGGTAACTCTGAGAGCCTAACAGAGGGCTCTCCCAGTGCTTGGAACCATACCCCCACACCATTGATGGTGTGGGGTTTTTATTTAGAGGACCATGCAAATAAAGAGACTGCTATGCTCCTAGACACCTTGGGCGCAGCAGGGTTGTCTCAACTAGTTGGTGTTCCCACTCATGAAGCGGGGCACTCGCTGGATGGGATCTTCTCCTCTTATCATGGGCTTAAATTTAAAGAGGGGATCCCACTGCCTTGGTCGGATCACTCTCTTATTAGCTTCATTCTTCCCAAGAGTTTTTTTTGTCAGGATAACAAGTTTACGCTTCAGGCAGCCCCCTGCAGAGCTTGGAGTAAAGTGGACAAAATAGCTCTTCGAACGAAACTGGAGGGTTCCGCTCCGCCGAGTTGCTCTAACGTGGACAAAGCTGTCAATAACTATAATAGCTGGCTACTGGATGCCATTAATGCTGCAGTTCCCATTAAAAACCTTTCAGGCAACCGGGCGGCGCCATCAGCACCCTGGTTCTCTGATCTTCTTGGTGAGGAAAAACAGAAATGTCGTCGAATGGAACGCCGCTGGCGCTTGAACTATCTTGCTTCTGACAAACAGGTCTATAGGACAGCTCTCAGGTCCTATAAAGCTCTTGTGATTACCGAGAAAAGTAAATACTTTAAAGCTCAGATCGACTCTGCGAAATATTCCTCAAAAAAGCAGTTTACAGTTATAAACAAACTCACAGTTACCAAGGCACTGACCAACCTGGGTAGTCAACAATTTGTTGAGGATATGGCTTCCAATTTTAAAAGCAAAGTGTTGGACATTGTCTGTAACTTTATAGATGGCCCAGGCGCTCAGTCGACACCTGAAATGCAGGCTCCAGATATCAGTAAGATCAGCTTTCTTGAGTTCTCCTCTGTGTCGGCAGATACTGTGAGCCATTACTTACTGGCCTCTAAAACAGGCTCTCAATTGGACCAGTGTCTGTCAGCCTTTTTGAGGGAACTGGTGGATCTAGTGAGTCCTGTGCTGGCAGACATTTTTAACAGGATGTTTACCTCAGGGACTTTTCCCATCAGTTGGAAGGAGACTTCTGTGCTCCCTTTACTCAAAAAACCTACCTTAGATATGTCCATCACATCAAATTATCGTCCTATTGCTCGCCTCCCCTACCAGCCAAAATTGTGGACAAAATTATGAACGTACAACTGACTCAGTTTATTGATGATAACTGGTTGCTGGACCATTCCCAGTTTGGCTTTCGTAAGGAACACAGCACTGAGACTGCACTCATTAAGGCGACTGAAGATAATAGAGTAGTAATGGATGGTGGAGGTACTGCTGCAACAACCTTGTATGCACACAAATTCTGCTGACTACCTTCAACTGAGAGCCTTCCCAAGGAAATACGTTTCAGGCCTACAATATTCAGCTACATAAGAAATCACAAACAGGCTTTCTCTTGAACGTATATGTGCTTAGGAATTTACACATTTAAATCAGATGAATAAGCAAACCTACACGTGCAGACTTGACTATGGTGCACGTTTAAATCAAATGCATCACTTTATACGTAAACCAATTCATTATGCATCATCTAGAATACAGTTTCGAACAAACACTACATTGATCTTCATAAATGACATGATTACATTTCTATTTGCACTAATATATGCTGCTTTAATACTACATTTCTAAGGACCACACGTTAATGCATTAATTTATGTATGCAGGTGCTGAATATCGGTGATTATTTATTTTATTTATTTATAAAGTTTTGATGCACCCCTACAATTTTCAGAATAACATGATGATCTATCACCTCTCGACCAAGTTCTTGACATAGATGTCTATTTCAAATAATATTTTCATAAAATCTGCCTATATGTTTTACGCTGTCACTCACACTTTTTGCACTGTGCACCGTTTTGACACTTCTTGCAATGATTCATCCATTCACCGTTTATCAGACATGCATGACAGAGTTATTATTGTTTCCTGTTGAGCCTCCCGTTTTCAAGGTCTACAAATCCAATTTAATCTAAACCATTTGTGATATAGGTATCATACTCAGCCGCGGTCGGTGCAATGCAGTGCGCGCAACGAAATTTGTTTGATTTATTTAAATGTTTACTTACCTGCAAACATCCATTATCCATATATTACTAACCCCAACCCTGCCCCTCCCCCTCCCTACGTCACCGCCCCGGCAGGTACTACCCTACCGACCGCGGCTGATCATATCAATCAATCAATCAATCAGGAGTTTGTTAAAGCGTGACTACTCACCCGTAAGGGTCTCAAGGCGCTAGGGGTGGGGGGGGTTGGGGGGGTGCAGGTTCCATTCCATCAAGGAGGGGGTCTGTCGAAGAGCCAGGTTTTGAGGTTTCTTGCGAAGATGGGGAGCGATGTTGTCTGTCTGAGGTGGAGCGGAAGGGCGTTCCATGCTTTGGCCGCGAGGAAGGAGAAGGAGCGGCCTCCCGATCTGGTCTTTCTGGTGCGGGGGACCACAGCGTAGGAAAGCTGGGCTGATCGTAGGGTCCTTTGGGGTGCGTGGAATTTGAGTCGGCTGTTCAGGTATGCTGGTCCGGTGCCGTGGAGGGCCTTGTGTGCGTGGGTGAGCATCTTAAAGGTGATTCTCGCCTCGACGGGATACTCATGATTTGTGATTCATGTGACTCATGATTTGTGCATGAGCATTGATCAAGTAATACCAGTTTGGATTTATTAGGTCACAGGGATATCTTCTGTCCATATGGAATGAGATTCTTTTGTTCTTTAAACTGGTAAAGCATATGGCTGTTTTCACACCAGAAATACAGCTCTTGTGCAGGTAAAAGTGATGAACCCACATAGCTATCAGGCCCAATGACCTCCATCTAACCTGGAGAAGACATGACAAGTTCCACTGAAACGAAAGTTCTTGTCCTGAAGCATGTAATCCAGCATTGGTATAGTTAACCTGACAGTGTGAAGTGTGAATGGGAGTAGTATCAAATAATATATGTGTCAAACAAATATAAATGTCAAAAGATTCAGGAAGTATTCCATTGATGGATGTGCTATGACCCGTCTTGCAATGCATGGACTTGTACTGCAGGGACAGTGATAAATTATACATAGCAGAGAGTACAATATCCACGACGATTGTGTATTAACATTTTGTTTTATGACTGGTGGAATTTATTCTAGGTATAATATATATGCTTTAGTCATGGCATTGAAAATGTGGCCCAATGTCACATCTAATTTGGAGCAATTGTACTAATAAACATACATTCACACACCCAGTGTAAGTGTAAAGGCCAGAGTTGTGTTTATTACTGCAGTACAGTTAACATAATACAAGGAAACACATCCCACTACCTCTCAGATAGAATGAAAAAACAGTTTTACACAGTGAAGCAACTCTACTAATAGATGGGATCTCCTCTCTTCAGTGTGATTTTACCTTGCTGAATACATTTAACCCCTTGCATTCAGATGTTGGTTAAATACGGTTGTTAAAAAAATACACATAAAAAAAAACATTGCATAAGCTGTATATAGAGATGAGAAGAGTATAATAAGCTATTTATTAACGATAGTTGAAGGTGGGGTGGATATCATGACTCATTCATAACTTTGCCTTTCATGAGTCACAGCCCCTCCCCACACTCAACAGTGATAATAAATGCACCATGGATATCAGCTGTTTTTTAAAACTAATACTTCGTAGATAACTGTGTTCTTAGTTAAATTTCAGTCCGATGTTACAGTATGTGCAGTCAATAGCTCTATAGTTTATGAAAACTTTGTTTTGCATTTTAAAAATGTTAATTGAGCAATAAACTGGGTGACAGTCTTTAATTATAATTTACTATTCCAACACCCTCCCTACTGTTGCGCAGGCTGGAGTTGGAATAGTAAATTGTACTATTCCTAAGTCCAGTGTGCCGCCTACAGCAAGTCGATCTAATGACTTGCAATGTACAGGTATCACATTTCTAACAACGTGGTCGTTGTAAAGGCTGTTGTAAAAGAACCTGATGTAATAGCACGCGTTGTAACATGCTATATCTGCTATTCGGCTTTTTGTGTTAAAACAGTAAGACGATTACATGGCTGCAGACATTTAAAATATATTGAAACCGGGACAAACCACCAAGTGATGCCCAGCTAGTGACCTGTAGTGGCTTCAGTGCCATCTGATGTCAATCTGCAAACACAAGTGTTGAACTCTCACAGAACACTGACAGATGAGCAGCCTTTAGTTAGAAGAGGGCCTCCTATTCATTGGGCAGTGTTATAATAAAGTTTTGCTTTACCGATGGCTAATTTTTTGTTTCACCCGACGCAGGTGACTGGAGCAATTTTGCAAAAGATGACGGCAATACCATGGACCTACCTTATGACTATGTGTCAGTGATGCACTTTGACAGGTAAGGCGCTGCTCATGGGGTTAGGGTGTGGGTGTGCATGAGAAGAGCTGTCCGGTAATGAAAACTTGCTTTTATTAGATGAGCTCATAAGCAAACTCTGCCCACAGCTCCTAGCAAACTAAAATCCATAATCAACTGTGCCTTACATAATTATTCCAAGTAAAACAATAGATACCATTAGACTCTAAGGGGTCGATTACGATATCTGGCGGAAAGCCTCCGCCATACACAGACTCTGAACCGACCTTCTCACGGTCGGTGGTTCCCATCCATGGATTACAATGCCACCAAACACTGTTCAGTCGGATTCCCATTGTTTCCTATGTTAGCCCGTGTTACCCCAGAGAACCCGCCATAACACAAGTTCTTATGGGGAAATGGGGTGTTTGTGGGAAACACTGCACCCTGTGGCAGGGTGCCTGCCACACAGTGCAGGGTTTTGCAGGGGGCACCTTAGGTGCCCCCTCAGCCATCAATCATCGGCCGTAGGGCCTAAGGAGCCCTGCCAGGGGCCTCCAAAGTCACTTTTGGACATCCTTTCCGTGTCGGACAGGCCAAGTCGGAAAGGCTGTTGGAAATAGACATTGTATTCCCGTGGGCAGAAACTCTGTCCATAGGGGTGTACAAATGGGGTTCTGACCGACACTGATACTCCAAGAGCCAGTCGAACCATTTCAGAATAACTGTGTCGTTTACGTTCCAACCGCAAACATTATAATCGGTCAGTCATAATGTAAATTGACCAAGTCGGTCAGACGGCTTCCGACACAGTCGAGGATATTCCGACTGTTTGGAGGAGGCCTTCAACCCGACATCGTAATCAGCCCCTTAGTGCAAGTTCTAAACTATAACTACCATGAGGTGCTTCAATGTCACGCTTTTTTCCCTGCAGTTATAAATAGCGCAAACTCGATCCAAAGGAAATAAAGCACTTTACATGAGCACAAGTTACATTACACAAGAACACATTTATTTTGTAGGCACAGGGAGATCAAGTGATTTTCCCAGAATTGCAGGATGCCAAGTCGTCGCCGAGACTCGAACCTGATTCCCCAGTTCCAAAGTTGGCAGCATCCTCTCACATCCAACTTCTCTCTTCCCAGATGAAACAGATTTAAGTTTGTGATGCAAGCTTTTTATTGATTCCTGCAGATATGCATTTTCAAACGCATCTGGGCAGCCAAGCATGATTCCAAAACCGGACCCCACGGTAGCAATTGGACAGCAGTATGGACTCAATAATCTGGATGTGGCGAAAGTCAACAAGCTGTACAACTGCAGTAAGTGCTCACCCCTCGTAATTAAACATAGCAGGCACATGTAGGAGCGAGTCTTTGTTATTATGCTAATGTATCATATTGTCGGGCTGCGTTACGACCAGCCCTTCACACGGATCACTGACATAATATCGATTACACAAATATCGAGGTAGCAAAATATCGAGTTAAAAATATCGACTACAAAAATATCGACCTCGTATCTCCAAACAGGTAAGTGCAAAAATATCGAATCAAAAATATCCATGTAAAAAATATAGATAGTAAAAATATCGAATTTTTTAAGTATCTTAAAAGTAATTGAAAAATAATAACATATTAAATATAAATAATTTAAAAATACTTAAATAAACTTACAAATAAAAAATAATTAATTTAAGATAAAAATAAATAAACATACAATTTTTTTCGTAAAAACATACATATATATATAAACATAATATTAATAAAAAATACATCATATTTTTACCATAGGTCAGCAAGACAGTAAAATGTACTATTACTACTTCACAGTGTGCATCACTAGAGAAAGCATTGGATAGTGTAGGGTTAAAAATTACTATTCCCACTCCAGTAAGTGCAACAGTAGGGAAAGCGTTGGATAGCGTAGGGGTAAAAATTACTATTCCCACTCCAGAGAGTGCAACACTAGGGAAAGCGTTGGATAGCCTAGTGGTCAAAATTACTATTCCCACTCCAGAGAGTGCAAAAGTAGGGAAAGCTTTGGATAGCGGGAGGATAAAAATTACTATTTCCACTCCAAAGAGTGCAACAGTAGGGAAAGCGTTGAATAGCGTAGACGTAAAAACTACTATTCCCACTCTAGAGAGTTCAATAGTAGGGTAAGCGTTGGATAGCGTAGACGTAAAAACTACTATTCCCACTCCAGTAAGTGCAACAGTAGGGAAAGCGTTGGATAGCAGGAAGGTAAAAATTACTATTCCCACTCCAGAGAATGCAACAGTAGGGTAAGCGTTGGATAGTGTAGGGGTAAAAATTACTATTACCACTCCAGAGAGTTCAACAGTAGGGAAAGCATTGGATAGCGTAGAGGTAAAAATTACTATTCCCACTCCAGAGAGTGCAACAGTAGAGAAAGCATTGGATAGCGTAGGGGTAAAAATTACTATTCCCACTCCAGAGAGTGCAACAGTAGGGAAAGCGTTGGATAGTGTTGGGGTAAAAATTACTATTCCCACTCCAATGAGTGCAACAGTAGGGAAAGCGTTGGATAGTGGGAAGGTAAAAATTACTATTCCCACTCCAGTGAGTGCAACAGTAGGGAAAACGTTGGATAGCGGGAAGGTAAAACTTACTATTCCCACTCCAAATAGAGCAACAGTTGGGAAAGAAAATACTTCATATATGAATAAAAATAAATTCAATATTAATACCAATTACAAATTAATTAAAATAAATTCCCAATTTAAGATATTATAATAATTATTCAATTAAAAATAATAAAATAATTTTAATTACTAAAAAATATTAACTTTTAATACAAATTATTTACCAATAACAATAAATTATTTAAAACATTAAAAAAAATAACAATTAATTCAAAATAAATACCAATTTATATAATTAAACATTTTATTAATTACAATTAAATGACTTCCCACCCAATTCCCCTATAAACCCACAACCCACTACAAAAATTAAATACATAAAATTACCATAATTATCAATTAATCAATTAATAAAAATTAATTACCAAATATATATTAATTAATTAACAATTAAAAAATTAAATAACAATTGTTAATAAATAGCAATAAATAATTTAACATATTTAATTAATTATAATTAAATTACTTCCCACCCTATTCCCCTATAAACCCACAACTAGCTCCAGAAAATCAATAAATAAAATTAACATAATTATCAATTAATGAATTAATAAAAAATAATTACCAATTATATTTTCATTAATTGCTAATTAAAAATTAATTAACAATTAATTCTAAATAAATACCAATAAATTAAAATATTTAATTAATTATAATTAAATTACTTCCCACCCTATTCCCCTATAAACCCACAACCCACTCCGGACTTATACTACGCAAAAATTAAATACCATAAATTAATTAATTTAAACAAATTATAAAATAAAAATAAACCTTTCACATATATACTAACATAAAAAACACTTACATATTATTAAAACATAAATATTAACTTACTTACCTAAAATTCGATATTTTTGTTGTCTATATTCTGTCCCTCGATATTTTTGTTTTCTATATTCTGTCCATCGATATTCTGTCCATTCTATATTTTCATGTCGATATTATTGCTATTCTATTCAATATTTTTGTAGTCTATGTTCTGTCTTATCTATATTCTGTCTACTCGATATTTTTAACTCGATATTATGCTACCTCGATATTTTTGTCATTGATATTATGTCTGTATACCCCTTCACACTACTCCTGCTCTATAAATTGGGCTCAAGACAAAATGGCGGCGTGTGTTGGGACAAACATGGCCTACCTCATCAATAATAATGATGCTTGTATCAGTTGAGTGCAGCAAAGTGAAAGCGACATCAGTGGTGGAAGGAAGTCTGCAGGTGTCCTTGGGAAGGCCGTCTACTTCATTCAAAGCGAGGAGTTTGTATATGCACAGGGAAAGTTGTCCAAAAATGGCAGCTTTCACTTGGTGAATAGTTACTGGCTGTTCTGGTGACACAGTAAACATTGGTAGTTTCAGGAATTCCTTTGCGAGTCCAGGAGAGGTCACAAAGCTTTTGTCCATTGCGTTATGAGGTGCAAGGAGGGAGGATACCCGTTGTGGTACCACCTTTCTATTGTGACACTCCAATCAGCTGCAAGGAGCGACTGTGTATTTGTGAATGTAAAGTTACTTCATAATGCCAATGGGACATCTACTCAACAGTGGCCTGTAGGGGTACGTTAGCGGCATGGGTAAGGAGAACCATGGATGGTGAGGTGCAAAGGTAGAGGGCAATTAGACAGGTGGCACCAGGTAGCATACATAGAAGAAGTGGACAGGAAGCCTCCTGTGAGTAACTATAGACCACTTACAATTCTTTGCCAGCCACGCTACCAACCAAGTACCTATACCCTTCATGGTGCACTGTCATTGGCTCACCAAGAATTCAAGTATAAAGTGTGTTGAATGTCCAGCTGTTTCTAGCTACTGAAGCATTTCCAAGTAGACTTCTCAAATTCATCCTTCTTCTCACATTTGTATTTGTATTTGTAGAGGGCAACATACGTCCCGAAGGACTTCATGGCGCTAGGACAGCATACAGTGCGGTGTAAAGAAAAAGGGTATTTGGTTGCTGCATGGGGTATTCTTGAGTAATGACTAATCAACTTAGTATCTTGGAACCAGGAAGGTTTTTAGCTTGTTTCTCAAAAGCTGATATTTGTCTGTCACTCGTAGGTCAAGTGGGAGGTCATTCCACTGAACAGCAGCCAATTTAGAAAAGGAGCTGTCTCCCATCCTAACTCAGGTGGTGCGTTTAGCCCTTGCCAGGGCCTCATGGCATGATAATCTTTTTCTGAATGAAATGAAGCCTTTGACAAGCCCATCAAAAGAGGTACAGGGGCGTGGCTAAGCAAGATGGCTGGACGGACGTGATCCGTCATGTAGCTGTCACTGCCATTTTTAGAGCCGCAGCATAGCTGAGAACTACGAGAACTTGAACCAGACACCGTGGAGAATTAGAAGCTGCTGGTGATAAAAGAACTGAAGGAGAAAGTCCCGGAGTTACGGGCGTGGCAGTGATGAACAAAATGGCGCCATCTGACTTCAGCCGCCAGACTGGAATATCTGTAGAGATGAAAGGGCTGGATGCTATTGGCGGCGAGGCAGGGAACAAGAACAGACAGCCGGAGGAAAAGAGAAATGCAAGCTCTTCCACCTGGATAATCGATATTGAAGCCAGAAGAGCAGCGCCCTTGTGAAGACAGCAGCCACCATTACAGGGGAGATGGTTTGCGGCAGAGGTGGTTAGTGTGGACGCTGTGCGCCAACAGGTGTGCTATCCCCTATAAATTCCCAAAGACAGAGAGGAGCTGTAAAGAGAAGGGGGTAATCTGAGTGTGGCAATGTGCCCCCACCGCATAACGGCTGATCCTAAGATGGTGGCTGGAGTGCTCCCCCAGGGAATCTTGACACGAATATCCCAGGGGGGTGTATTTTGAGGCAGTGAAAGATTCTGGGCCCCCCGACTACCACATGTGGGAAAAGACAAGTTGATTAGCGTCATGGATAAGTCTGAGCAATAGGGCATGCCTGACCTCAAGATGGCTGCCAATGGTGACATCTAACACGAGGAGCTGCACCTTGATTGGTATTTGAGTAGTCTAAAAGGCACCCAATTGAGGACATACAGAGAGAGCATTTTAAAACATGGACACCTGGCCTTGGTTGCACCGGCGAGCTGAGGGGACCGTGAAGCCCTTACAGATGGTGGGGACTGCATCTATGCCACCAAAAAAGGCTACATCCAAGATATCACACTTCTTTGTACCTGCGAAGAAGGAACAATCACCAGAGCAGGGGAATGCCGAATCCAGCAAGCAGCTGACTAAGAAAGACCTGTTTCCGTCCTTGAAGAACTTCAAGACAGAACTAAGCACAGAGTTAAAAGGTGACCTCCAGGCCTCCATGGAACAACTTAAAGCCGACTTGACGGAGAAGATGACCTCGCTTCAACATAATGTGGACTCCATAGAGTCTAGAATAATAGAGATGGAAGCAAGATCTAGACAAAAGAGTGATAGATACTCATGACAAAGTGCAGGACCTTCATAAGCAGCTCCAGATAACCCTTTTAAAGAACGAAGACCTGGAAAACAGGTCAAGGAGAGGCAATATCCACATCAGATACCTGGATGAGAGAGCAGGGGGCCTGACCTAGAGGCCTCTGTAGAGCGTCTTTTTGCAGAGATTCTTGGGCAAAGACAACTGAAGATTAAAATGGAAAGAGCATACAGGGTCAGCCAGCAGCATCTAGAGAGAGAAGACGCACTCAGGACATACTAGTCAAGCTCCATCCTTTTTAGGTCATAGAAGATATCCTACAGGAGTCCAGAAAGAAAGCGGTGATCTTCTTCCAGGGTTTTACATGTTCACTTTTGCATGACTTAGCACAAGCTACCCTACAGTGCAGGCAAACCGTCAGGATCCTTACAGACAAACTGAGGACAGAACAAGTGAGGTATCGCTGGACATATCCATTTGGGCTGGCCTTTGAATTTCATAATAAGCAACAACACATCAGAGAACTTAAGGAAGGTCTAGAGGTATTGGGCTTGCCGAGTCCAGAGGAAGATAGGCCCTCCATGCCTGCCAGAACAAAAGAGACTTCACATGTGAAAAGATCACAATGGAGACTGGTCTCCAAGAGGCAGCCAAACCAAGACTTGATCCTAGAGGGAAGAGCGAGTCAAACTTAGCCTCAGACGTGACTGAGGAGAAGGAGTCTCTGGGACTGAAGGACAGGTACACCCATCAATCAAAAGTAGACTTGGACCACGATAGTGTATAGAAGCAAAGACGGAACAATTACATGTTATGTTGAACCCCCAGAATTCTTAGTTGTAAAAGGACAATCAGAATAAAAGAGCTACGTTATTTGATGTAGAGACAGCTGGGCGGCAGGCTTGGGCTGAGACCCCAGCCAATATGCCCACAACCTAGAGTGACGCCACAGTGGGTGGCCTGTTAGCCCCACTATCCAGGTTTATTTTTCTTTTTGTTTGTTCAGTTAATTCTGAGGGGATTTACTACTAAGGGGGGGGGGGTGGAGAAGCGGGGACAGGGAGCAGAATGATGCACAACTTTGCCACAATAGAAGGTGGAATGGGGCGAACCTCTCAAAGGACAGGCAAGCGGAGCTGAGGGTAGGAGATCACAGGGAGACACAACAAGTGGAAGGCATGAGTAAGCTCGAGAGATAATATCAATCGCTTCCTGGAATGTGAAGGACCTGAACTCTCTGCATAAGCGTCCAAAAATATGGAAATACTTGATTGATCATCAGTTCAATATAGTGGCTCTCCAGGAGACACATTTAAAGAGATTGGATGAATTTAGGCTCCAGCACCTTTTGCATAGATCATCCACCAGTACGAAACACAATGGGGTGGCGTTGATGTTTCATAATAATACCAAATTCTAACCGGAGGGAATACAGACAGAGGGTCGGATGGTACTGGTAAAAGGGAAGCTGAGGGAGATATGTGTCACTTTTGTCTTTGCATATGTCCCTAACACAGGCCAGGCAGCCTTTGTGACCACGCTACTAGATATGGCGGGGAGCTTTGCTGAGGGACAGGTTGTTCTAATCGGGGATTTTAATCTTACCTGGCAGAGGACAGTACTCACCCCCACAGATCTACGGGAAGAAGTTTCCCTAAAAATTTAAAACATTCTTTCCAATCCTTGGGCCTTATAGATGCTTGGAGGTCCCTTCATCCTGCCAAGAAAGATTATACATATTTCTCACATGTCCATCAAACATATTCAAGATTAGGTTATGTCTTTGTTACCCAGGGGCTGCAGGGCTTTATTCAGGATGCAATAATTCTTCCAATTATATTGTCAGATTATAGCCCTATTACGGTGAGCTTTCAATGGTTGGATAAAGTTTAGGGCCCACTGAGATGGTATTTTCCTGTTTCTCTGACTCGAGAGAGAGTGTTATGGGATGAATTACGAGCAGCAAGTGCCACTTCTCCCTTGAAAAATTGGGATGCTTTCAACGCTGTATTACGGGTAGGTGTATTGAACTGGTCTTGGCACTGAATAAACAGAGAGCAAAGGAAAGGGTGAAGCTAAAGGCAACACTTTGCCAGACAGAAAAAGAATAGAAGAAGACCCCAACTCGGAGTTTAAAGCATCAACTGAGTGCACTTAAAGGGAAACTCGGCACAATCTCAATAGTGTGAATTCAGCTCCATTAGTATAGATTATGCTGCAATGCATACGCTCAGGGAAACAAAGTTGGCACACACCTGGCATGACAGGTCCGGGCAAAAAAGGAGCGGGAGTATATAGGGGCATTAAGTAAGGACGGGGGGGAGATAGAATAGAACGATATAGGACAGGCTAATTTTTTGGGGACTTTTACCAAGAACTCCACAGGCAACCCCCACAGACACCACAGCTCAAATGAACTATCTGGCCTCCCTAGCACTTCCCCAGGTTCCTGCAACCTGGAAGGAGCAGTAACATGCTCCGATCTTTGAAGAGGAGATGAGACAGGTTATTACGGCATTAAAGCCTCCTAAATCTCCAGGGCCTGATGGACTGACAGCTCATTTCCACAAAACCTACGCGCCTGAACTCTTACGCCACGTGGCTTCCATGTTCAGTGAGATAGCGACAGGTCAAAAAGTGTCACAATCAGTGGCAGAGGCCCTGATCACAGTGATACAGAAGGCTGGCAAGATCTCACAATTGTGTGCCTCCCATAGACCGATCGCCCTCCTGAATCTAGACTCTAAGCTCTACTCGGCGATACTGGCAACTCGATTAGAGAATTTAATGCCAGGTATTATCCTCCCTGAGCAATCCGGGTTTATAAAAGGGAGGCAAACACATGACAATATTCATAGGAATGTGCATCTCATAGAAAAGGTTTCCAAGTTCAAAACGCCAGCAGTCATAGTGGGACTTGACGCAGAAAAAGCCTTCGATAGAGTGGATTGGCACTTTCTCTTCCTCACCGCTAAGAGCTTTGGCTTTGGGGTCACATTTATCAATATGATCAGAGCTAATTAGGCATACCCATAAACTAAAGTGCAGGCCAAAGGAGTGAGCTCGAACCCTTTTGACTTAGGCCGAGGCACCCAACAGGGGTGTCCTCTACACCCCCTTGTTATTTGCCCTGAGTATCAAACCTCTGGTGGCTCAACTTTGGACAATGACAGACATTAAGGGGATTAGATTTGGGGTATAAGACCATAAGGTGTCGTTATTTGTCGATGACTTTCTGCTGACTCTTACCTCCCCAGTACCTCACTACGAGCTCTTCAGGAGCTTTGAAGAAGTTTTAAGTGGCAGCTAACTTTTGTATTAACTTGACTAAGTCATCTGTTTTAAATCTAATGCTATCAGACAGGTTGAGTTGAAATTAGCACAAAGTTCTTTCTCCTTACTTTGGCAGTAAGGCAACCACTGAAGGCCAATCCCCCAAACAGTACTCAGTGTAGGGATAGTCTCCTCCTCAGTTTCTCTGGTTCCTCTCCTCAGCAAAGGTTCTTCTTGTTTCCTAAAAGTGATCTAAAGTTCTTGGGTCTGGGTCCCAATATTTATACTAGGAAACCCCTTGCCCTCTGAAGGCAGAGGGTTCTGTATCCAGTCCAAACCAATTCTGTGCAGTACCGGAGCATTTTGTTGACAAGGCACCTTCTTTCCTTTGACAGTGTGGGCCAGGGACATCAGACACACCACAGGAGGTGGAGCCAGCATTTTGGAAGGCAGGCACAGCCCTATTCAGGTCCCTAGTGCAACTCCTCCCACCCATCTACATGCAGATAGCTCTATTCAGCCCTGTGCTGACTCACCCTGTCTCTTGGCATCCCCCAGCCCTTGTCACTCAAACCCCAGACAAGGATGCACAACCTAGCAGAGGCAGGCTTGGACAGTTAGGCAAGAAAATACCTACTTTCTAAAAGTGGTATTTTCAAACACAGAATGTTAAAACCACCTTCAATAAAAGATGTACGTTATCATTCTGAGTACAGGCATACTCAACTCGAATTTCTTCCTGGTTCTCTGAGTCTGTTAGAATTATAAGATGTTATAATCAAACTGCCCATTCTGGCCTATGGGGAACAGGTAGCTTTGCAATAGTGAAAAACGAAAATTGCTGTAATTCACTATTAGGACATGCCACACACACCAGGGAATGTCCTACCTTTTACCTACAATGCACCCTGCTCTTCGGCATACCATAGGTGTGACTAATATGCAGAAAAGGGAAGGTTTAGGGACTGGCAAGTGGGTGCACTTGCCTAGTCAGCATGGCAGTACCAGACTGCACACAGGCTCTGCGATGGCAGACCTGAGACACACTTTTACAGGCTGTTTCTGTGGGTGGCATGACCAGTGCAGCAAGACCAGCAGCAGCATTTGTTTTACAAGCCCTGGGCACACTCAGTGCACTGTACTAGTCTGTCTAGTAAACCAAACCAGCCAATCATGGAATCTCAAATCCATACATCAATTTACCATAGGGAGAACATATGCACTTTAGCACTTATAAGCAGTGGTAAAGTGCCAAAAGTCATAAAACAGCCAACAACAGGTCAGAAAAAATACAGGAGGAAGGCAAAAAGCTCAGGGATGACCCTGAAAAAAGGCCAAGTCCAACAGTTTGCCTATTGAATTGTATAAGCGAGTCCCAAGCAAACTAGCTCCATTACTCTCGAAAATGTTTTGGGAGAGTCGCGAGAGAGGGACTCTTCCGTTAGACCAGAGATTAGCCACCATTGTGGTCATCAATAAAAGTGGGAAACCCATGGATAAATGTCCCTTGTATCGGCCAATTTCCTTGCTTAATGCAGAGGCCAAAATCTTAGCAAAACTATTGGTCACTCGTTTGCTACAAGTTATAGCAAAACTCATACATCCAGAGCAGTCTGGCTTTATGCCAGCAAGGAACAATTATATTATTCTGAGGAGGCTACACGGAGTAATGGGACGCTCACACCAGATATGAGAAGACGCTTTGGTAGTGCACCTTGATGTGGCCATGGCCTTTGTTATGATCGAATGGCCCCATATGTTCACAGTTCTAAAGAAATTCAAATTTGTCCCCGGTTTTTGAGCTGGATCCAACTCCTGTACAGTGACCCATTGGCTCAGGTAGTCGTAAATAACCGGAAGTCACCACTGTTCACCATTGAGAGAGGGACTAGACAAGGAAGCCCCCTTTCTCCATTGCTTTCTGCCTTAATGTTGGACCTGTTGGCAATGTAGATACGGAAGGATCCAATTATGAGGTGTCTTGGATGGACGGAGGACTGGTAAGACTGCGTTTCCCTGTATGCTGACAACATTTTATTATAAATGGTGTCGCCCAGAACCTCAATGAATAAAGCACTGCATATCTTAACCAATTTTGGGAAATATTCGGACTACTGTATACATTGGACGAAGTTAATTATCTATGTTGTAACAGCAAATCCCTCCTTCCCCCCCCCCTTGCCCTTCGGATATACCATCACTGAGGTTGTTGAGGGATTGAAATACTTTGGGATTTATGTCACCAATGACCCAGATAGGTTTTATGAGCACAACCTGTTTCCTCCTTTACAGAGACTTAGAAGTGACATCAATCACTGTAAAACACTCCCATTGTATGTACTGGGACGGGCAGCACTCTTTAAAATTATGTCTTTACCACGCTTCTTATATGTCCTACAAAACTCACCAGGCCCAGTAGGTAAAGAATTCTTTAGGGCCATTGAAAGCGCCCTAAGAGTACTTTTTGTGGGAGGGAAAATTGCCCCAAATATTGACCGAGAAGCTTACTAGGGAATGGTATGATGGGGGAATAGGTCTCCCGGATATCAGAAGATATTATTGGGCCGCGCAACTAGCTGCCATTAACCAATGCATATATAGGCCCCAAGGGGACCCAGGATACCAGATGGACAGATGGCTGCTCCCTTGGGGGGGATTTAGCTAGAGTACTATACACCAGACCCACCAAATAGAAGTCGACAGGCCCCACTGCAAATGCTGACCACGAATAGCGCACAGCAACCAAGAGCTTGGGTTGGGATAAAAGTGTCACGCAGGCCACCCCTCTGTGGGATACAGAAATGTTAGGAAACTTGCGGAAACTAAGGGCTTTGATAGGTAGGATGTGCTTGGTATCTCTCATGGTCAGGTATCAATGGAGGACGAGCGACGTAGTCTCCTTCGCACAGCTACAGAGCACTTTAGGTACCTACAGATGCAACATGCACTGCATGCGGTAGTTACTATCGGGGAATCTCTTCCAGAGTCCTCTCCACTTGCAGACAGAGTCCTGGATTTGTACATGGCGGAATATGTCTGACCCCCTCCTCCTGCTCCCCAGCTGTTGGGAGCTTGATGTGATGAGGAAATGGAGGACGAGGAATGGTTGGAGGCCTTGGCCTCCCCAGGTAGATAGCCATCTTCTCCAGATTGAGAATGGTGCAACTAAAAATACCCCACAGAACCGAGCCCACCGGCCCAGCTCTAATGAGGATGGGTATAGGACTGACTCAGGGTGTGCAAGGCGATGTGGATAGGAGGGCACCTTCGCACATGTTGTCTGGGAATGTGCACAATCTAGAATGGTCGGAGCTGGTAAAGGGTATGGAAGAAGTGACGGAAGTCAAAATAGAACCTAACATTAAGTTCTGCCTATTGAATATTTGGGGGCCTATGAATTTAAATAGCAAAGGGAGAATATGGGTGACATTGGGAACAATAATTGCCAAAAAGTGGGGATCTCAGGAGACAACAGCAATTGTAAATGTAAATGTCATGGTACTTATAGAGCGCACTGTCACCAGACGGTCACCTTGCGGTGTCACCTATTCGGTTTCCTGGCGCTGATACTCATACCGCTGTGGAACCCTTCCTGGCTTTCCCTGTGAAGTGTCCACTCCTGGGCACCCCCAGGGTGAAGCCAGGCATCCTTAGCGCTGTTGGGGCTGGTGTGGAGGCTAAGCAAGCTATTGACCAGAGTTGCAGCGTGGGGCCCGTGATTAGAATAGGCACCGAGGCGAGAATTAACAGGTCCGAGGAAATTGAGCCCGAGACCCCGCCGAGGCGGGAATTGAACCCTGATCCCTGGCCAGAACTCTGCATCAGGGTCTGCCGCTCTAACCATTGAGCCACACTCCTCCACAATTGTACAATGGAAGAGGGACATGGACTGGGGCATGTTGATGGAACGAACAATATACAAATCTAGAGGTTGTCCCAAAAGGTGATTGCAAATATGGGGAAGATGGAATGATTTCTGCGAGTCCCCATGAATGGAGCATGACCGGGGCCCTGCTCAGCATGAGCAAAGTTGGCCAAGGAGGTTCTTACTAAGAAACATGTATGAGCAATGGTTAGTGATCGAGTGTACCGGTGCAGACGTACTCCTAGATGATTATGTTTTAAAAATGTCTGTTATGTGTAAAGCGGTCATCAATTAAAAGAATGTAAAAAAATATATATATATATATATATATATATATATATATATATATATATATATATATATATATATATATATATATATATATATATATATATATATTACCTACTGGCGGTCGCCAGTAGGTATATATAGTTAGGATTTTTTCCCTATGGGTTTTTTGAAAATTCTATGTCTAATAACTTTGGCGTTTGTGGACGGAATTGGCTGAAATTTTCAGGAAAATGGCACATTTTGTTTCTGAGCAGCCCCTGAAAATTTGGGGGGGTTTCGTCAAGGGGGGGCCGAGAAAAAAGGGGGGTCCCAAAACGTGTTTTTAACATTGATTTTTCCATAGGGCGGTTAGCCTCACTTTTAGCCCGAACGGCTGAATAGATTTGCACGAAACTTGGCAAAATTGTAGGGACTGGTAGCCCGATGTGCCTTTTGTAGGTCTCAATATATGTGCTCCAGTGGATTTTGAGAAATTAACGTTTAAAAAAAGATATATATCTGTAACAGCGGACCGGGCAGCGCTCCAGGACGCGTACTTTTCGCGCAACGGAGCTTTGTGAAGCGAGGCTGATTGGTTCTCTGCCGTCTGTCAACATTCCAAAAAGTCCGTAGCGGCCGCCATCTTGTCTCTCGGTAGGATCGAGAGACAAGAGGAGGCCAAAACAAAGGGGCAAATAACCATAAGGGGGCATAGTAGATCCTCCCTGACCCCCTAGGTTTAATGTGGAGGCTTTAAAACGGCCCCGCGGGGCAAAAAAAAAAAAAATTTTTTTTTTGTTTTTTTGCGTGGGTAGCGCCCGGTCCGGGAACAAAACGTGTTTTTAACATTGATTTTTCCATAGGGCGGTTAGCCTCACTTTTAGCCCGAACGGCTGAATAGATTTGCACGAAACTTGGCAAAATTGTAGGGACTGGTAGCCCGATGTGCCTTTTGTAGGTCTCAATATATGTGCTCCAGTGGATTTTGAGAAATTAACGTTTAAAAAAAGATATATATCTGTAACAGCGGACCGGGCAGCGCTCCAGGACGCGTACTTTTCGCGCAACGGAGCTTTGTGAAGCGAGGCTGATTGGTTCTCTGGCGTCTGTCAACATTCCAAAAAGTCCGTAGCGGCCGCCATCTTGTCTCTCGGTAGGATCGAGAGACAAGAGGAGGCCAAAACAAAGGGGCAAATAACCATAAGGGGGCATAGTAGATCCTCCCTGACCCCCTAGGTTTAATGTGGAGGCTTTAAAACGGCCCCCGCGTGGGTAGCGCCCGGTCCGGGAACCGGGAAGCTTTCTGGGCAGCGTACTGCAATGAAAAATGAATGATAGACTTTTCAAATACTGTTGTTAATTGATTGTTGGTTTTGTTGATTATTTTTTATTTTTTTTTATTTTTTAAGGATTGTTTATTGTGTTTAATAATTTATTAAACTTTCTAACGCGGCACGTCATATGACGCATTACGCGACAACGCAGGTCCAGAATATAGTCAAAATGTCTCCACCAACCAGCGGACGGCACACAACCCCTTTCAGCAGGCTAAATAGTTCTGTTAAATGACAACAGAAGGGACAGGCAACAAGAACCATCAGTCAAAGAGGGGAGGGCAAGTTCTTCTCTACCGGGTCACGTTGGAGCGCTACCGGAACTGATCGAATTGGTAGTCTACAGTGTTTCTGGATGTTTCAGACTGAAGCTGGCGTTAGCATGAGAGCACCACCATTTCGTAGCTCCGTCGTGGCCATTCCACGAGCAATCATGCTAGGCGCTCCCCACCAGAAGCCTGCGGGAGTCGGGGGCCCCCAAGACTTTTGTAGAATCTTCAAGGATGAGGGGACGCTTTCGAGAATGGAGCCCAAGCTCTAGCAGACAAGCGTCCGAGTTCCAAGGAGTCGCAGGCCCATTTTAGTGGACCACGCCCAAATCTGAAGAGATGGCCGCCATTTTGAGAGTCCTGTGGCAGCCGCCTATCGCTGCACCGCAAGAGCGGGAGCAACTCAAGTACATGGTGAGCGAGACGCTGTAGTCGAAAGAGCGGGCGGTAAACAGCTGAATAGCGGAAGAGGCACAGTGTAGCAAAAGCGGGCTGAATGGCAAATGAAACGGAAAAGGGGTGCCCCACTACAGCGTGTCTTTAGGTGAAACGGATTGTGGGACAAGGTGAAGAATGGAAGAGTCACCAAAAGGAAAAAAGTTCCGCTTGACCCCGGGAGCCGGCCACCTATGTCGGGGGCGATCTCAGGCCACACCAGGGCAACACGACTTGGGGAGGGGGCCGGAGCCAAGCGCCCCCTCCGAGTCCGCGACATGACACCGTCCCTCGGGGGCCTCCGTCAAGCGGTTCAGGGTGGCACCGCATCACAACAGCCCCCACTTACTTTAAGAATAGTGAAGATGAAGCAATTGCAAATAGGCTTCAGACAATGTTACAAGCACTCCTCAAAACTTTGAACTTTCAGAGTGCATGAGTTGGGACAGCGAGGGGTGATTTGGTTTCTCGGACTGTTTTTCTGGTCTCTCACCACTGGCATACTTTAACGTTTTCTTGTTTCTAGGACATTAATAGGTTTTATCATTACGTTATGTTATCGTTTCTTTGTTTGTTGTTTAATAAAAGTTCATGTTCATCAGTGGCCTACTGATTTTCGTTTTCCTATTTTTTTCTTTCCAGGTTGTTTCATGGTAAAGTTTCTGTTAACAGGATACAGTGATCACTTCGTTATTATTGCATATGTCCTTTTCACTAGGGGTGCTCTCTGGTCGGGCCAGATGACGTATCTCTAGTAAATGGTCCGGGTGAAAAAGGTGCATCAATCAGTGGGGAGTAGATAGGCATGACAGATTACAACGGGGGAGAAAGGTCCGCATTACGTACCCTTTCACTACTTGCAAAGATTTTCCTACGTTTATTTGCAAACAGGGAATACCTCCAAAAAGAACTAATTCCCAAACAGTCAATGTTCGGACAATCAATCAATCAATGAGGAATGAAATAGGTACGACGTGTTAAAGGCTTGCGTTACCTACCCTTCACTATCTGCAAAGGGAGAGAGAATATTCCTATTCTTCCTCGTTTGCAGGTAGAGAAGATCCTTAAGAGAATTAACTTCGAACAATTCAATGCTCGATTGAAACAATCAACAAGGGGTACTGTGAACACAAATGAACGCCGCTTATGTACATACGCATTGCTATTTTCAACAGGTTGTTCCTAATGTTTCTATTTTAGCGAGGTCAAAAAGAGATCCCATTAGTGGCCTACTGATTTTGCTCGATTCCTTTTGTTTTTTTACACGATTTTTCGCTATCTGCAAAGACTAAACAGAGTATTGCGACTCTGTGCTTGTTTGTAAATAGAGAATGAACCAAAGAGAACAATCAATCAAATGGAGAGAGAAGCAGGCACGACGTATTACAAAGGGGGCAAAGGGCTGCGTTAACTACCCTTCACTATCTGCAAAGAGAGAGTACTCCTAATAGAAATGAGGGGTGGGGGGCAGTATTCAAAGCAGATCAGTGTGCATAAACACGAAAATGTTTTTACTTACCACGTACTTGACATTCGACAGCTTATGATATTTGCTATTAAAAAACCATTGAAATTCACTGAAAAAACCATAGGTTATAGACCATATATAGTTAGGAATTAGCATTTACAAAACCTTGAAAATTCACTGAAAAAACCATAGGTTATAGACCATATATAGTTAGGAATTAGCATTTAAAAAACCTTATTTTACTCACACAAAACCATTGAAATTCCATATATAGTTAGTTGCACTAACTATATATCGCGCACCCGCAATCCACTGCTGATCATGTCACATATTACATCATTCATGACATGGTCAGTGACATCACTGATGACATCACTGATGACATCTCAAATGACATCACTGATGACATCACTGATGACATCACTGATGACAACATCCAGTGACTGTATGTTTCTGTAAAGTTAAAATGTGTCTTACATATTGAAGAATGAGTGGAAGTATAAGTGTCTGGACAAAGGATTTAGTAGGTGCATGACTGAATGTATGAGTGAGTGATTAAATGTGTCTCACTGAGTGCATGGGTTAGTGACTAAACTGTCTTAATTTGTGCATCATTATGTCTGTTGTTCTGTAAACTGCTGCATGTGTTGATCAGTAGCTATATGATTAACTATATGGGTTACTGATTGATTGTCCAAGTATTTGTATGGGAGACTGAGTGTGTGTGTGGCTGGCTGGGAGGTGTGTGACTCTGTGCAGATCAATGTGTACTTGTATCAATGATTGTATAAGAAGGTAAGTATGTGTTAGTATATGTTTGAAAATGTAAGGTGCTCTATGTTTAGCTGTATAGACAAGAAAATGGAAGTGTCATTGATTCTTTACAGGACTGACTAGGTGTGTGAGTAACTCCATGGATGAGTGGCAGACTGTGAGAGTCTGTATAGGTGTATGAGTGCATATGATAGTGTTGTAAAGATGAGTGATTGTATGTATGAATGATTGTATGGGTGAATGAGTGAATGTGTGTGTAGACATAGGAATCAGTGAGTGCGTATGTAGTAACTAGTATTGGTGTGTCAATGGTTTCAAAAATTATACTCTGTATTTAACACTGGGTGAAACAGAGGTTATATTAAAATGTGAGGAGATGCATTGTATTGTCACATGAATGATATCATCAGTGATGTGGTCATTGATGTCAAATGAGATGTCATCAGTGATGTCATCAGTGATGTCATTTGAGATGTCATCAGTGATGTCATCAGTGATGTCATTTGAGATGTCATCAGTGATGTCATCAGTGATGTCACTGACCATGTCATGAATGATGTAATATGTGACATGATCAGCAGTGGATTGCGGGTGCGCGATATATAGTTAGTGCAACTAACTATATATGGAATTTCAATGGTTTTGTGTGAGTAAAATAAGGTTTTTTAAATGCTAATTCCTAACTATATATGGTCTATAACCTATGGTTTTTTCAGTGAATATATATATATATATATATATACAACCGCTGCAGCTTCCCAAAGCTCCGTGTAAAAACGGCCAAGGAAAACCACACGAATCCAGCGTAAATGAAGGCACAAAGTTTTATTTAAAAGTTGAGCCTATATATATGTATATATATATATATATATATATATATATATATTCACTGAAAAAACCATAGGTTATAGACCATATATAGTTAGGAATTAGCATTTAAAAAACCTTATTTTACTCACACAAAACCATTGAAATTCCATATATAGTTAGTTGCACTAACTATATATTGCGCACCCGCAATCCACTGCTGATGATGTCACATATTACATCATTCATGACATGGTCAGTGACATCACTGATGACATCACTGATGACATCTCAAATGACATCACTGATGACATCACTGATGACATCTCATTTGACATCAATGACCACATCACTGATGATATCATTCATGTGACAATACAATGCATCTCCTCACATTTTAATATAACCTCTGTTTCACCCAGTGTTAAAAACAGAGTATAATTTTTGAAACCATTGACACACCAATACTAGTTACTACATACGTACTCACTGATTCCTACGTCTACACACACATTCACTCATTCACCCATACAATCATTCATACATACAATCACTCATGTTTACAACACAATCATATGCACTCATACACCTATACAGACACTCACACTCTGCCACTCATCCATGGAGTTACTCACACACCTAGTCAGTCCTGTAAAGAATCAATCACACTTCCATTTTCTACTCTATACAGTTAAACATAGAGCACCTTACGTTTTCAACCATATACTAACACATACTTACTCTCTTATACAATCATTGATACAAGTACACATTGATCTGTACAGAGTCACACACCTCCCATCCAGCCACACACACACTCAGTCTCCCATGCAAATACTTGGGCAATCAATCAATAACCCATATAGTTACTCATATAGCTACTGATCAACACATGCAGCAGTTTACAGAACAACAGACATAATGATGCACAAATTAAGACAGTTTAGTCACTAACCCATGCACTCAGTGAGACACATTTAATCACTCACTCATACATTCAGTCATGCACCTACTAAATCCTTCGTCCAGACACTTATACATCCACTCATTCTTCAATATGTAAGACATATTTTAACTTTACAGAAACATAGTCACTGGATGTTGTCATCAGTGATGTCATCAGTGATGTCATTTGAGATGTCATCAGTGATGTCATCAGTGATGTCACTGACCATGTCATGAATGATGTAATATGTGACATCATCAGCAGTGGATTGCGGGTGCGCAATATATAGTTAGTGCAACTAACTATATATGGAATTTCAATGGTTTTGTGTGAGTAAAATAAGGTTTTTTAAATGCTAATTCCTAACTATATATGGTCTATAACCTATGGTTTTTTCAGTGAATTTTCAAGGTTTTGTAAATGCTAATTCCTAACTATATATGGTCTATAACCTATGGTTTTTTCAGTGAATATATATATATATATATATATATCTTCACTGAAAAAAACTGCTGGACATTTCACTTGTACAAAACCATTGAAATTCCTGCAAAATATTTAGTTGTACTAACTATATCTAGCGCGCCTGCAATCCACTGCTGATAATGTCACATATTACATCATTCATGAAATGGTCAGTGACATCACTGATGACATCTCAAATGACATCACTGATGACATCATCGAGTGAATTTTGTTTGTTTCGTTATTTAAATATATATTATATATATAGCAATTTGCATTGAAGAATGAGTGAATATATAAATATAAATATCTGGATGGAGGATTTAGTAGCAGTGTGATTGACTGTTTACTTGACTAATTTAAAGTGTCTCATGAAATATATCGGATAGTGAATAAACTGTGTGAACATCTGTCTCACCTTGTCAGTTGTTGTGTAAACTGCTTCTCCGGTTGGTTTCTAGCTATTTGAAAGTCTATATTAGTTATTGATAAGTTAACTGAATATTTGTATGGGAGAGTGTATGACTGCCCAAAGATGTGTGAATAGTTGATTCAGTAGGTATATGAAGTTAAAACTACATGTTATAACAGTTGTTTGGGTGAGTGAATACCTTTATGGGAGTGGTGATGAGCAAATATCTCTCTCAATGGTACATGTCCAACAAAGTAAAAAAATAAAAGGCAGTGTATGTGTCAGTTGTTGTTTATAAATAAATATACATAAGACTCAGTGATTGAATGCATGACTGTATGGATAACTGTATACTTGTAATATTGATTTTATAACACTAAGTATAAGTTACTATCTATATGAATAGATAAAGTGGTGTTTGTATAAGTGTATAGCTAAGTAAATGTAAGTATGATCCATTATTTGCATAAGTGAATAGGATGACTACGTATGTGAATAGGATGTGTGCTGGTGTGTAATGTCGATATAGGTGTATAAGTATATTTGATAGTGTTGTATTGATCATTGACTGCATGTATGAGGGAATCTGTAGGTAAGTGATTAGATGTGTGTATTGATCTAGGAATCACAGAGTGGGTTTTTAGAAACTTGTATTGGTGTGTCAATGGATTCAAATATGGTACTCTGTATTTTACAGTGAGTGATGAAAGGTTATACTAGTGTATGATGAGGTATATCTGATTGTCACGTGGATGATGTCATCTGTGATGTCATTTGAGATGTCATCAGTGATGTCACTGACCATGTCATGAATGATGTAATATGTGACATCATTAGCAGTGGGTGGCGGGCGCGCGAGACATAGTTAATACAACCAACTATATCAGAGGAATTTCAATGGTTTTGTACAAGTGAAATATCCAGCTAACTATAACACCCCTAAAACTTACGTTTTTGTAAGTGAATTTCTAAGGTTTTTTAAATGCTAATTCCTAACTATATCAGGCCTGAAACCTATGTTTTTTTCAGTGAATTTCAAAGGTTTTTTAAATGCTAATTCCTAACTATATCAGGCCGGAAACCTATGGTTTTTCAGTGAATTTCAAAGGTTTTGTAAATGACAATTTTTAAATGTATTAATTGTTATATTTTTGTTTATACTGATTTACTACATTTTTTTAACTATTTATTTTCAGATATTTTATTTTTGAAATTACTTTGTAATTACACATTACATTACAAAATATACTTTCTCCGAATGATTTACTTTAGTTTAAATACTTTGCAAATAGGCAATAGACTTTTAAGTACAGTAGTTACAGTTGTTGTAATGGGCAACACAATTTCAAACACAATGCAACATTGACCTCAATGTGTTTTTCTAGTTAAATACAATTAGTTACTTTATGGATTACTTTTCTAACCACAGGACTGGATCCTAGATTCAGTCCTTGGACATCTCCTGTAAACAGTTGAGTAAAAGAGTTTTGGTTACAGTAGTGATCTTTAAGGAATATTAATATATTTTAAAAGTTGAAACTTAGAAACTTTTTCACATAGAATCACCAATGTTATCCTATGGGAGGAAATTCACTTAGCAGGTAAGTAGTGTTATCTGTACTTTTTCTTACTCAGTGGTGGATCCTGGATCCAGCACTGGTGCATCTTGTGTAAACAGTTGAAAGCATGTGTTTAAGTCATACAGGCGATTTTTTAGGAATATTTGTAGTTTCTGAAATTAGACACCTAGAAACTTTTCTGCTGAAAACCAGACAATGGATTCCTATGGAATGAAATACAAGTTACAGGTAAGTATGGTTAGAATTACTTTTCAGGGTCAGTGCTGGACCCCCAGTATTCAAGGGGCATTTGTTCCCCCTCTGCAAACGCGCCAGGGGGCGCGTTTGCAGAGTGGTGCAATAAGGGGGCGTGGACTCTGGCCCAATGCCGTTTTTTTATTTTTTTTATTTTGTGAAAGGTGGCTGTGTAGCCCCCCTTCCTATTTCTTTTTTAGTGCCCTGGGGACCCCAATCCCCAGGGCCTCACCCCCAAATTAAAATTTTGAAAAAATATTTACCGGAAGGGGGCATTGTGGCCTCCCTCCCGTGGCCAATTCCGGGCACCGGGGACCCCATTCCCCAGGGCATGGCCACTTTTTAAATATATTTTAAGGCCACTTAAGGCCCCTGGGAACCCATCCCCGGTACCGGACTGCCTCCTTTTTTTTATTTAAAAAATGTTTAATTATTTGGGGAGGTGGGCAGTGTGGCCCCCCTCCTGGGCCACTTCTAGCCCCAGAGATCCCATCCCCTGGGGCTGGCCCTCTTCGCTGGGGACCGTGGGGGGGTCCCCAATCCCCTCCCGGTCCATGCCGGTTCCCCGCGTCCTGCGGGAGCCGGCATTGCTTTTCAACATGGAGAGCAGCTAACATGCTGCTCCCCATGTAGAAAAGCAACAGTCTTTGGTTTTTGGAAGAGAGAGCAGGTTTCCTGCTCTCTCTTTCAAAAACCAAAGCAGTTTCCTATGGTAGGGGTGGCGGTCCCCAGGGCCACCACAAGGCTCCAGGAAGGGGGCTGCGCGGCCCCCCTCCCAACATTTAAATACCCCGGGGGATGGTGGTCCCCAGGGCTGGGTGGTCCGTCACGGACCTCCCAATTTAAAAATTTAGTGCCCCGGGGAGGTGGCGGTCCCCAGGGCGTGTGGGGGGGCTTGACCCCCACAAGTTTTTTTAATGTAAAAAAAATAGAAGCCTCTGGGGGTGGCGGTGCGCCCCCCGCATACATAATGTTTAAGCAATGGGGGTGGCGGTCCCCAGAGCTGGGGGGCCCCTGTGGGCCCCCCATTATTATTATAAAGCTCATTGCCCCCGAGACTTGGCCCCCAGGGGCTAATTAGAATTAAAGTGTGGGAGCCCGCGCTTCGCTTTTTTGGGGGGATCGACAGGATACGCCTATCCTACGCGCATCCCGGTGTTTTAAAAAAAAGGTTTTGGGCCTTGGGGGTCCTTGTGGGACCCCCTAAGCAGGCCTAGATGGTCAGGGTGTTTCTACCCTGCCCCCTTTTCTTGTTTTTCGCATTTCTTTTTCTGTTTTCTTGTGCCTCGGTTCTACCTGCCCTCCAGCAATTTTCGGTAACAACAATAATGTCATGATGACTCTGGTGATTAATGTCCTTCCTAGAGAGAGATCGGAATTTTGTCTAATGGAAGATTTGACTCATGGAAAGTTAGCTCAGAGGGTTAATGTACCTGCTGCAAAGAACATGTACCATGCAGATCACAAAGTGCACATAATCATGCCAGTGGGTGGTGGGCTACTACTTTTGTCGGAGCGATCCTTGTGTTACTTGCAGTTTATAAGTTAAAATCCTAACATAGAACATTGAGCTATGTCATCTACTCCGCAGCAACACAAGTCACATTTTTTCTTAACTTTTGATACGGTTGAGCTACAAACAATGTATTAGTTGAAATGGTCACATCATGCTGCAGATCTGGCATTATGAGGCAAATATGGCTGAGCCATTATTATTTAGAAAACTTTTGCAAACTAGGATATTTTGCCATTCATGTTTGAACTGCTGTTGTGGAAAAGGGAGAAGTGCTGAACTATGACAGAAACTCCTTGGCTCGGAGAAAAATGGCTTGTGCTTCCACATTTTATCGTATTTGGGGACATTCTGCTATTAGAAGCATATCCCATGGCCACTTTCTGAATACATTTTATTGTCAATAACTCATTATAACCTTAAATCAATCTAATATGTGTTGAACAATGCTTTGTTTTTGACCTTTCTGTCTCCCAAATGTTCTTGGGAGGGGAGAAGTTTAACCCCCCAAACTCCCCCTAGTAGTGGTTGCTCACTGTGCTTGCTCGCTACACACCATGTGGGGGTTGGTCTCACTTTTACTTTGTTCTCTCTCTGATTCACTACTTGTGTCTATTTTTGGTGCTCTCTGAAAGAATGTCTATGGGTACATATGACTGGGTGGGTAACCTGATGTTTTTTAAGGTCATCATCTACTATTTGCTATGCTTTGAAAGTTGATACAATGTTAATATGTAATGAAAAATGTGATGTAAAATTCACTATCATGGGACCTGGCACTGGCAGCCATCTGTAATTTGAAATGTGAAGATGCCACAAGGGGTGAATCTGCGGCACTATCATTTTTCAGACCATTTACTTCTGTCACTCCCATCACAGTACAGTAAGGGGGGGCAGGGCCTATATTTGGCTGTCCTTTATTGGGCATTTATGTGCTATTGAACTGAGACCTTTATTTGGAATAGCTTGTAGGAGCAGCTCCCCCCGATGTCCAAGCCTGGGTGGGAGGTTCAACTACCGTGTCATTGTCACACGACTCCACCATGATGGAGAGCTGCCTGGCAGAAACGCATCCACCAGTTAAATCTGGTTAAACCGCCAGGTTCACCATGAAATGAGGGGGAAGCCGTCTCCTCGGGGCTAGCAGGGCTGCTCCCTCCTCAGGAGCAATGATTATAGACTTCGCTATCCCCTCAAATAGGGGTGTGACAAATTAAATTTACAAACGTTACTAAGGATTCTGTAGGGTCCCGTTATTTGCCAACTGTGTCCACTGGCAGACTCGGAGCGGAGGAGGTCCATGTGGTAAGATGTGAGGGGGTGACACCATGAGTTACCCGCACCGGGTGACACCAACCCTAGTGACACCACTGTGCGGACTAAACTCTACCTTTTTGCCAAATTTGGTGTAATTCCGTTCAGCAGTACGGGCTGTAGCCGTGTCTAAAGGTCCCTATGGAAAATTGCATGGGGAAAACATGTTTTGGGACCCCCCTTTTTTCTCGGCCCGCTTGATGAGTCACCCCAAAACTTTCAGGATAAGAGAGGAGCGGGCCATCTTCTTGGAGAATTTCGCGAAGATTCGTCAACTGGCACCAAAGTTATTCCAAATAGAATGTTGCGTATTTCCTATGGAAACTTGGT
Source organism: Lissotriton helveticus (assembly GCF_964261635.1). Lineage (NCBI taxonomy): Eukaryota > Metazoa > Chordata > Amphibia > Caudata > Salamandridae > Lissotriton > Lissotriton helveticus. Next base: position 463,375,713 of record NC_136062.1, read on the forward strand.
CCTAACTATATCTACCTACTGGCGACTGCCAGTAGGTAATGTGTAAATATATATGTATATATATATATATATATATATATATATATATATATATATATATATATATATATATATATATATATATATAACTGCCTACCTAAGGTCCTGGGGCTTTCATCAAGGTGGGTAGCAAAGAAGTCACTTCCCATCAGAGACATGAATGAAGTGTGCATGCAATTTGCATGTGAGAAAAACTTCCATTTAAGAGGGGGCTTATACTTGCCACTGCGTTTTCAGGGAATTACCTGTAAAGTAAAATGTACAACATACAAGCTATAATTGCTGCTGTTGAACTAATCAAAATGGTGCACCATCGGTTGTGACATTTTTTCAGTGCCCCGAATGTTAGTGCCTTTAGTGGTAATTTGATTGTTCTCACTAGGAGTGCACAAAGTGTGATGACCCCAGTTAAAAAAGCAGGTCAAAGTACCCAAAACTGCATTATCTGAATGCATCTCACAACTTGTAGATTTCACGTTAATTCTTCTGTGGTCTCCTGTACGCACTCAAAACTACCTAGTTACAAATATGTATTACAATCAGTGGATTTCGCTTAGGTATCTTATGTGATCTCTTACACAAGCCCTTGGTGTGTGACTGATCTCACTCGTGCCGTTTATCAAAAACGTAATCATCTGAATATCAGTGTCTTTGGAAAATAATAGTATATCCTATTTCAGGGTGACAACCGCTCACCTACTGTTAAAAGAGGCATCTGCTCCCACAGGGGGCATGTAGGGGAGGCCCTGCAGTCACACACTTGGATAAGATAAAGTAGAAAGAAAGAAAAGCGTGCCCCGTGAGGTGTCAGGCTTACGAATGCAGACCTGTACGGTGAGGATCATGTCTTCTGTGTGGGCGTATCGCATACCTGAGGTAATGGGCATCAGCGAGGGACAAACTCTGTCTGGCGATACAGGTACCTTCTACGTATGTGTGTATAAAGATATATATTTACACGTGCAAATCAAGCACGTGCGTGCAGTGGCAGCTAGTGGTTGAGCATCAGGTAAAAAATAATAATAAATAACCCTTTACAAGTCTAGCCTTCTAGGTACTGTAGTCCGAGTTATACATTACTCCAGATAGGATTTTTTATTTTACAGAGTTTTGTATAGCGCGAACTTGACCCGAATCGGGTATAAGAGAACTTTCAAAGCACCAGTTGCATTACATGAGGATACATTCATTTTTGTTAGGCATGGGGAGATTAGATTATTTGCCCAGAATCACAGGATGTTCAGCGTTAATGCCGCGGCTCGAACCCAGTTCCCCAGATACTTTGTTCACCGCCCTAGCCGTTAGGCTAACTTCTCTCCCCAATGTTATTTTATATAAAGAGCTAGTGGCTCGGGTATTACTCATGTGTAGACAGTCCTGAGGGAAGAATGAATATTTATGTAAATGTAAATATCCAGTATTTGTAATGCGCAAACAATTACCCGAGGGTGTCAAGTAGGGCTGGGCGGATTTTGCGGATCCACGATCCGCGGATTTGCGGATTTGCGGATCGTGGATCCGCAAAATCCGCGGATTTTGCGGATTTGCGGATCCACGTATTTGGGCATTTGGTCCCTTGGGTGAGCTGAGCTGTCCATCATAGTGGGTCAATGGCGGGAAGACGGTGCACACCGTGAGTGTGTGGGCGGGGCTTCCATGCGAGTGCAAATGCCTCTTGTGTGTGTAAAAGGTCTGTCTGAGACCGATCAGAGCAGTAGATGAAGAGACAGAAGCTACTGGTCACAGGAACAGCACGAGGATTGCGCTCGTGAAAGTCAAGGATGCAAAGGCCTCTATCCAGCATCACAGCTGATTTTCGACGGTAGATTTGGGAAGAAGGCACACCTGACAGAAGCTCCGGGTCACAGGAAGGGCATGTTGTAACTATCTATTAGAGCTTCCTGTTGAAGCTAACTTAGTAACTATTTTAGGATGGCGCCGGCAGCTTGCCGGCGCCATTGTAAAATAGTTACAACAGGCCAGCCAGGCTTCAACCTTTGCCCCCGGAATCCGCCGCTCGCGGATTTGCGAATTCGCGGTAAATTTGCGTGAGTTCGCGGATCGCGAATTAACCGAAAATCCGTTCTACTCGCGGATTTTGTGCCCACCCTTAGTGTCAAAGTGCTGGGGGCCATCGGGAAGATTAAGCGAGCTATTGCCCGGAGTCACATGGTGGTGGGCTGATCTTCCGCCAGCACCGGGGACAGAACCGCAAGCCCCTAGGTTCCGGAGTCAGCTGCCCTGGCCGCTGCACCTCACCTCTCACTTCTTTATGAAAGGGGGTGCTTCATATGCGTGTTATCGAGTGACCCCAGAAAGGGAAAAACATAAAATTAGATGAATTTATAGGTGCATGTAAGAACAGTAATACTGTTCAGCCTAGCAATATGGAGTTCATCTATGCATAGATTTTATGATTGGTTGTTTAGCTGATTTCATGGTATATCGTCATTCAACCCATCGCAGTATGATTTTAAATGGTACACCCAGCGTTGTTCTTTTTGGAAAAGTCTCTTTTTTGTACCCCTTGTTGTTGAGATAGTTTTTCAACAATTGTCCAGTTGAGATCGGTGTCTGTGTGTTGTTTATACTAAACATTGCCAGTGAGTTTTGTATTTATCCTTTTACACATGATAGTGCTCCTATGTTCAGTAGTGTGTGTTTTTATTTTTCGGGTCATCATTCCAATATACCTGATGTTGCATGGGCAGGTGATCATATAGACAACGTCATTGCTATTGCAGTTGGTGTGTACTCTTTGTTCCCATGGGGTTTTCAGTTCTTTTTCCATGGTTTTTGTATCTGATCAAAGGGACAAACTGAGCAGTTTCCACGTGGAAAATGTCCTGTTACAGGGGGAGTTCCCACTTCGTACTTTGTCTGTTGTTTACATTTGTTGCACTATTGCTAGGCACTATATTGTCTCAGATGTTGCGTTTTTTTTTTCAAATAAAAATATAGGTTTTTTAAAACTGAGTTAGTTCGATGTTAAGATACGCCAATGCTTCTCTATTGTGCTTTTCACCATGTTTGATGCTGAGTTGTAGGTTGTCACACATATCAGAGCATCTTGTTCTGGTTTTCTTGTTTTTTCAAGTAGAGCTTCCCTGGGGATGTTATGTACCAGTTTTTTGGCTTTGTTAATTATGTGTGTCCGGTATCCGCGATCCCAGAATTTCCTGCTTAGGTTAGTTGCTTCCTTCTTAAAGTCCTCATGTCCTGGAGCAATTGCACCTGATGCGTAATACCTGGCCTGTTGGTAGGTTCTCCCTCAGTGCTCTTGGGTGTGCACTACTGAAATGCAGTAGACTGTTCCCATTAGTGGGTTTTGTATATAGGGAAGTACTCAGTCTCCCACTTTTTGAAAAAATATTGACATCAAGAAATTAAACATTTGTATTGTTATATACACCACGATTTGGGAGGGTGACTCTGAGCATTGCGGATCCGGAGGAAGTGGTCTGTGGCCGACAGCAGCGGAGGAGAGGAGGAGCCATAGAGTGGCGAAGAAAGTGGCGGGGAGTGCGATCCCGTGAGCTACCAGCCGCGAGCGCCCGGGTGCCGTGAGCGGTGAGCCGGGAGTCGCAGGAGCAGCGGGAGACCGGAGCCTGGAGCGGCGATTGACCCAAGCTGCTAGAGACACTGGGAGCGGTTTGTATGGGATCAGAGACTCGAGCCAAGCACGGCTTGGGAGCTGGTGCAGCCCCCGGGAGATGGAGGGCGAGAACTCCGAAAGCCTCTAGATACGTGAACAGCTGTGAGGAGTCACAGAGCTATAGCTGGACCCAGACTCCGCGTTTTTGCTTCTACCGCCCCGTTGATGTGCCCGGTGTGCGCCTGAGGCGAGCTGTGGCAGGACGAGGCTGCGGGGGGAAGTGGGAGTGCTATGGGCAGTGTGAGGCATGCTTAAGGACAGAGTATAGCTGCCGCCGTCAAAGCCTTTTTCAGTTTTCAGTGCCCTCAGTGCTAACACGGCCACCAGCTCAGTGAGGGGCTAATCCAGGCACAAATCAAGCTCAGCGGCAGCCGCCTTTTTAGGTGCCAAGCCCCCCCATCAGCACTACAATTACCACAAGGTCGTGCAGAAGAGGAAGCCACAAGGAGCATACAGCTCTCACAGCAGACTATCCAGATAGAGGAATGACAAAAAAAAGAGAAGGAAAAAGCATCCAGCAACTAGAAAGTGGCCACGCAAAGTCAGTACATCAGTCTAAAACTTCACCCAGAATTTTAAGGAGCACAAAGTCTGCAGAACAGGATAAAAAGTTATTTTTGAAATCGCCACCAGGCGGACTCATTACAAAATTTCTGGTTAAACTCACTCCCAACTCAGGGAGAACCTCAGATATGGCAGCTCAACAAAGAGCCAAGAGCAGCGACGGATTGGACAACAGTTCAGGGAATTAGTTCCTTCAAATGTTGCCAAATATACAAACACAAAGCGGAAATGCAGGAAGCACAAGCCCAGAAAGAAGATGCTCTCGCTCCTGTTCGGGGCTGGAACACTCATCTGGAACAAAATTTAGACACACAAGTGACCCAGCAAGCGACAGCACCGCACTAAATAGCAGAAAGATAGGGCAAGTTATAATTGCCCAAATCCACGGCCAGGATCATTCGATTCTTCACTCTCCGGTGCAGAGGCCATCGCTATCAAGCATAGGCTCCGGTTTAATAAACCCAGGAGTGTCAGAGCGGCTGCAAAATTCGGGTTGCCTATCCCCCACATTCCCACAAAACTTGGAATCCAAGATACACAGCACATTGGAGCTGATTCCAACTTTCTATAGAAGGTCTAATGAGAATCGATGTACACCTTCTTCCACACCAAGCGCCCAAAGCCAAAAGCTCCAGTAGAGCAGTGCCATTTTCGATCAAGGAGCTTCCCCTCCTGGAGAAACAGTGCAAACATGGCCAGGTCACTGCTCTGGCAATCTAGGAAAATGGAGCTACCAATTGATCTTTTAGCAACTATCACGCAACGTCTAGCGGAGCTGAACAATAAGGTGGACTTCGTGGAGAAAAAACTTAGCGACATCCAGAACAATAGTATTGGCTCCGGTTCGTGCGCAGCTCTCATGGACACACGGGCGACAATGCCAGAAATCCTCAAAGGTTTGGTAGAAGCAGTAAAAATTCAAACAGGAAGTACGATGTGCCCAAGCAAAAAGAACAGCTCCAGCCCTACTTTGAACTGAGAAAACCAGTTAGGTATAGCAGGGGGAGGCAACTCGGGGAAGCCAACTACAAATGCCGAGGCACAAGACTCTTTGAAATCGAACAAACCTCTTAGCAGATCTATCAGCTACAACTCCAATAGCAGTAATTCCTCCCCGGGAAAGCAAGCTGAAGACAACAACTCCAACCAGATGAGGAAGGAGAACCCGCTGTCAAGGAGGGCAAAGAAAAAGCTAAAGAAACAGGAAAAAAAACTAAGAGATCAAAAAAACGTGCCCTCCTTTTACCAACTCACTTTCAAAACTCACAAAGTACCACAGAGATCAGACGCCTCTTTCCGATCTTTATAAAAAGTCAAGCCTTAAATAATTCAATAGGCACAGCTCCACCCTCCCCGGGGAAGACAGAAGCAAGGGATAGTTTTAAACAGTCAAACCCTCACACAGAGGGCGGTCAATGCCCAACAGGCTCGGAAATGAGAGCCCAACCACCCCCAGCATCAAACAACAAGAAGAGAGAGCAGAGAAAATCAGAGGGAGCATGTAAGGACCATGTACCCGAAACTGGGGCAAGTAGACCTAAGGGACACCTGGCCCCAAGTGGGCAGAAAATGAGCGACCAAGCAGAATAGCCAACCCAAAGTTTGGCCCAGCAGCCAGTTTCAGGCCAATGGGCCTTTGGTACTAGCTACAAAGCAAGCAGCAGCGAAGGAGAACCAAACAATCAGGGCAAAGCAAATCAAACTCGTAAAACAACATACGAGGTGATTCTAAACCCTTGATATCATAACAAAGGTAAACATGTTATTCTGAACAGGGGCAACTTACTCAGACTTTTCAAGCACATTCCGTCCCTTACAGAAATACAATCAAAAGACTTAATCTGGGTCAAATTCTTAAGTCTAACCAGCGACTCGCATGGAGAATCAACCTCGATTGGATTGAGTCAACACGCCCAAGTGGGGCTCACAACTGAGGAAACAGCAAAAATGGCTGCCTGGGGTATTGACATAGCCTTTCCCATACCTGAGAAATATCCACATGTATTAGCAGTAAACTCTCCAACAAGGGAGGTTTACTCGGTGTTAAAGGGGACGTCAGTCAAACAAACAGGGAAAAGCGCTGCCACGGATCCGAGACTTTACAATACTATGAAGATAATTAGCTCAGCAGAGCAAAGGGCAGTGTTCAACATGGAACCAAAGCTCAGCGCAAGACAAAACATGCTGACGGGCCCGGGAGACTTGAGTCCTCGATGGCACATCTAACAGTAATAAGGGATGCAGCTATATAAACGAGAACCGAAGCTGGGGGAATAACACCCTGTCCATCTTATCATGGAACGTCGCAGGGCTAAAACGAATGGTCAATTGTAAAGCAGCGCGTTCGCACCTTCGAGAAAATTACATACTTTGTCTACAAGAGACATGGGCCACTGAACCTCTAATTTTCTCAGGCTACTGCAGCAATAAAAAGTAACATCTTCGGGAGAGCAGCAGGTGGGCTCTCAATCTACATCAATCACAACCGTAAAATAGAGGTAAACTCATTAGAAACAAACTCTTCTAATCTTCAAGCAGTACTGATCTCCGGACTCAAAAGCAACAATAACTCAATTCGCTTGTTGTTAATTAATTGTTACATAAATCCTGCCACAAGGCAAAAAAAGCAAACAATAAAACTATTAGCCAAAAAAATGGACCACTTGATAATCAAATATGCCTCTCATCTCCCAATCATCGCAGGGGATATGAACATCAGGGGTCTGGGAGAGGGTATGAGGAACATCCAAACATAACAGAACTGGTGCCTCTACATCGGTTGCTTTCTGAGCACAATATGGTTTCCACCCATTCCTCCAAGAAAGCAGTGGACTGTCAATGGCTTCCCTTGCCCACCTTTAAGTCCAAGTCAACAATCGATTACATTTTTATCGTCAAGAAACTTGTAACATTCTTCAAAGACTTCGAGGTGGGAGACAGGGAGGAAAGTGATCATAAGCCATTGAGGGTCACATTTGACATAAAAGGGAAAACCGCAAAACACCCAGGAACATTGGGTTCTTCAACCGAGTAAGAGCACTATACAGTATTGAACAGAATAAAATGGACTACAAAATTAAGTCCAGTACTCATGGAGTGGGTCAACCATAAAGAGCAGTGCCAAACACTGGCACCTCCCCTGGAGCATTGGAGGGAACTAATTGAGGAACTAAAGTCGGTCCTAGGACAGGTGAGTGGTAACCCGAAAGCTCAGGGGCTTCTCCCGCAAAACCACCCATTACAACCAAATCCCAGGGACTTAGAGCAAACCAAACGGAGTCTCTCAAAGGCCCTGAAGGCGAGAAGAAAAGGAGCGACAAATCATCTTCGTGTTGAAATAAAAGCGCTACGCAGGGAACATAGGAAAAAAATATGGGAAATACGAACAAAGAAAATCGAGGCAGAATGGCTGAAAATCTTCAATATGCTTAAAGAAAAGGGTCATACCCGACTCAGGAGATACATCAGACAATTAAGCCACACTGGCCCAAGTAAAGAAAATGGGGTTGCAGCCGAGGAGTGGGTTAAGTACATAAAACAATTGTACACAACAGACCAGGAAAGGAGGGTCATGAAGAACAACAACATTTCCTAGACAAAGAAGAAGAATAAGTGTCTGTTTATTAACACAAGGGAAATAACCAACTTGATCAAAAAAATGAGGACTGACAGTGCATCGGGCCCCAATGGAGTGCCAGCGGCAATGTTCAAAGTGTCTTCCGGATTCTAGGTGGACCAGTTAACCCCACTCTTCAAGCATGCCTTTGAAACGGCCTCCATTCCACCATCATGGAAAGGCTCAATACTTTTCCCTATATATAAAAAAGGAGACCGCACAAAACCGGAAAATTATCGGCTTGTGGCTTTGCTAGACATCGAAGCAAAGGCATATGCTAGAGTGTTGCTGAAGGAATTAGAAAGCTGGGAAGAGGAACATAACATCCTTCCATTTTTCCAAACTGGATTCAGACCACAATGTTCCACAGTAGATAACATAATAGCCCTGGGATACCTGTCCAGACGTGCGACCCAGCCTGCTCAACCTCCTTTGTTTTGCTGTTTTGTAGATTATAGCGCTGCATTTGACTGAGTGGATTGTGGCATATTGTGGAGAAAACTCACCAATTGGGGCATCCCCCAAAAGTTGCTAAAGGCGATAAGGACTCTATACGACGGGACCTGGGTACGGATTAAGACCAGTCAAATTTCACTGACCACTAAGGTCCCAACAAATACCGGCCTTAAACAAGGGTGCGTTCTTGCACCTTTACTTTTTAACATCTATACATCCGACCTGGGTCAAACACTGGGGAATGTACGGCTTCAAATCCTTCAATATGCTGATGGTCTTAGAATTTTGGATCACACCAGGATAGGCTTACAGAAAGCCTTAGAAGCGCTACACAGGTTTAACCAAAAGAATAATTTATTGGTCAACCAGGAGAAGACCAAGATCCTTATCTTTGGGAAATACCATCGAAAGCAAACAGCCCAATGGCGCCTAGGTGACCAGCAAATCAGATCTTGCAAAAATTATAACTACCTGGGTCTCAGGCTCACGGAAGGGGCAAAAACAACAGCTCATTTGAAACAACTAAGAAATAGATAGGACTTCGGGGAACGGTGCTCAGTTGGTTTTCTTCCTTTCTAGCCAGCCGCCGGCAAACGATCTGGGCCTCACCAGATTCCGCCGTGATGCCTCCACTGGGAGTCGGGGTCCCTCAGGGCTCTATTCTGAGCCCGACCCTCTTTAATATCTTTATGACCCCTTTGGCGGCATTGGCGGAGTCGTTCGGGGCCCGGATCGTATCTTATGCCGACGATACCCAGCTTCTCTTCTCGTGTAAGAGAGGAGAAGATTTCGAGGGGGAGAGTATCCGGGATTGCCTTGGGGCTGTGTTCCAATGGTTCCAACTGCACAGCCTCAAGTGCAATTCCGACAAGTCTGAGATACTCTTCTTTGGGTGCGACACGGAGCCAGACTGGCAGGCCTGGTGGCCTACTGACATGTTCCCCCCTATGCGTTCTTCCCAAATAGCGAAAAACTTGGGTGTTAAGCTGGACGCGGGGCTGACAATGAAAGCCCAGATCTTAGGAGTGTCAGGCATGTGCTTTGGCCTCCTCAGGATGCTGCGGAGGTTCCTTCCCCTGTTATCGGAGGAGCACCGGAAGCTGACTGTACAGGCCCTGATTGGCTCCAGGTTGGATTATTGCAACATTTTATACCTGGGCCTGCCGGAGTACCTTTTACAGCGGCTTCAGGTTGTACAGAATGCTGCGGCAAGGGCGGTCTATGGAGTGAACAGGCGTACCAGCGCTATGGGTTTGCTCCAGACCTTGCACTGGCTCCCAATCCGCAAGCGGATTGTTTTTAAGGCTCTGACATTGGCATTTAAGGCCCTTCATGCGTCGGGAGCGAAATATCTCCAGAGGAGACTGACTTTCTACCAACCAGCTCGCTCTCTTAGATCAAAATCTTTATTTCTGGCTACTGTCCCACGGGTGAAGAGAGCGCGTCTGGGTGGTCGCTCCTTTGGGTTACTGGCGCCTCAATTATGGAATTCCCTGCCCCTCTCACTTCGGGGATCCACTGGCTTATTGTCCTTCAGAAAGGACCTTAAGACCTGGCTGTTTGTCCAGTAGGTCGTCTTTGTGTGCTGTTTTCTGTTTTCCATTTTGTTGTTTTTTATTCTCTTAAAGGTGTTATGTTAGTTTACTGCAGCCTGCTTCAATTAAAAGCGCCGGGACACTCTTTTTGAGTAGCCGTGCGCTCTACAAAAAACCAGTTAACATAACATAACATAACATAAAGGGTCAGGAATCATCGGCGGTCTGAGAAGTCTCAATAGAAAATTACATAGCCCATCCACGGAACCCATCTCGAAAGTCCTAAAAGCAAAAGTAGTCCCCTCAGTCAACTATGGCCATTTAATCTTCCCTGGTGCCCTTACCAACTTTTACATGAGTTTCCAAACTTCCGTATATAAGAAAGTGTTGGGCATCCCACGACAGGCCAGGAGAGCTAGAGTAAGACTGGAGCTGGGTCTTTGTCGCTCAGATATCTCCTGCCTGGGAGACACAATAAAATACTATATTAGCACTTTGAGAGCTCCAGCAACAGCCTTGAAAGCGCAAATTAAAACAATCTTTGAAGAGAGCGGATCCCCACGGCAAGGGCAACTTACAGCAGCCAGTCATCTGCTAGAAATAGAGGTGCAAAACCTGGTCAACGCTAATATTCCAATAGCTGCATGGAAAAGAGCAGTGAACAGACAGGTCAAGCATATATCATGCGCAAGAGATCTCGATAGCCTGCATCACCATCCAAATCTTTCCACATTGGATACCTCTTATAAAGTGGGAAAAGCACAGTTGTTAAATGCCTCAGTGGTGATGTTGCTGTTTCGCCAGAGTACCAAGACGTCGTCTATGTATCTTATCCAGAGTCGGATTTGGTCCCAGTAAGGATTGTTGTTCCAGATGTTGTGGTCTTCAAACCAGCCCATATACAGACAGGCAATGCTGGGGGCAAAAGTGCTGCCCATCGAAGGTCCGTGGCTTTGGAGGTAAATGTGGTCTTCAAAACTGAAGTAATTTAATGTCAGGGTTAATCTAGCAAGTACCATGATCAATTCGATGGGGCCTCTCCATTTCCAATCTCTTGTGAGTAACAGATCTTAGATAGCTCTGAGGCTTTCTTTTAGGGGAATACTGGTGTTGATGTCGAAGCCCTCTACACCAGTATTCCCCAAGAAGAAATCCAAGCCAGCAGAAGGATGAATCCTAATACGGGGATCAGGCACAGGAGCTCTTCATATAGCGTCTGTCATCTTTGGTGGTCAGATCACGCCCGCATGAAGATTTTTTTTACATCTCAAAAGTACAGCACATCTTCACACATTAAATTATTTATCTCAAACATACATTACACAGCAGGCAATCGTTTTTTTATTTGCACAGCAGGAGGCTTTTTAGGTCTCGCTGAACCAGCGCACGTGCAGGGTCAGCGAGACATTTAGTAACTGGTTTTTTGAAGGGCTTTCTCCGGCCACCAGCGAGTGGGCGCTTAAGTGCACAGGCACCATCTAGCGGGCACCCTTACAGCCACAATTACTTTCACTTTTGCGGTGCCGATGGCCGCGCGGCATGTCCTCCGTTCATCAAAGGAAAAATCTGTCTGCACCAAGCAATCCTTGTTAGCCATCATAATTGTGGTTGGATGGCATCTTTTTGCACATTCATTAAGTGCCTCTAAAAACTGTAAAGCTGATGCGTAAGTGCAACAAGTCTGACTTTTGAATGTATATTTTCTCCAGTTTTAAATTCTTTAAGCCCGTAAATAATCTTTGCTTGTCATGTAGTGTTAGATTCTTGAAGGTTACATTGATATTAATAGCAAGACTGAAGTAGTACTTAATAAAGCTTTCATTTCCATTAGGACAAAGCATTAACTGCCAGATTCATGAAACGAAAATCGGCTCGCAAAGGGCCAGATTCTGAGAATCTGGCCCTTTGAGAGCGCAATTATTGCATTTGGGATTCATCATCCCAAATGTAATAATCGCTATTATAGAATTCGCAATTGTGCGAGGAATTGCATTTAAGGAATCTCTAAATTCATGAAACATATATAAATTGCGAATTCCCAAATTTGGGTCGCTATTGACCGCGAAGTCAAAACTCGTGGTAAATAGCAGAAACTTAGAAAAATGGACTTAAGTGCATTTTTCTAAGTTGTATGTTACACACACACATGTCCTTGGGACATGTGTGTTTGTAACACCAGCGTCCAATGTCATTTCAGGGGTGCAACAGGGTGTCCTTTGGACACCCCTGCAGCCTTGAAATCGCAAACTGAAAATGCGAATCGCTAATAGCGATTCGCACATTGAAATGTCTTTCCATTCATTCCTATGGGCAAAGGTCCATAGGGATGAATGGGGAGTTATTCCTTATTTGCGATTAGCAATTAGCTAATCGCAAATAAGGAAGCTGTAGGACTCGCAAAAATAATTGAGATTTGTACATGAATCCCGTTTTGCGAGTCTGTAAAAGCGATTTCTTAATAATCGCTATTACAGACTCGCAAAACGGGACTTTGATGAATCTAGGGGTAAATGCCCATTTGTGGGTTGCACGATAGGCAGGAATGCCCAGTGCTTTGGACTTTAGTTCCGCTGTTGTAATGGTTCATTTTTCCTTTTTTTTTCTCTTTCATTCATCAAAGGCTGCTGGGTAACTGTAATATATTCAGCTGGTGTTTATTTTGTCTTGACAAATCCTTTGTATTGATTTGTCTGTCTCCAGACTGCTTTAGCAGTTGGAAAGCTTTTATGCCTTGACTCATACATTTTCCACACAAGTGTCTCTAAGCTCCTGCTGAGGTTGCAGTAAGGGTGATTTTGCACCTAATGTTTTAACTTGCGTTTTTCTTCTTTCTTAGAACTTCACACTCATGCTGAAGTTGAATCTGCAAGTGATGGGGCACCAAATGCAACGTTTTATTATTTTCAGGTGTTTTATTACTCTTATTGATGTTGCGCCTCAATCCACTTTTGCTCCAAAAGGTCTGGCTTACTCTAGCTAAGTGATTTTCCACTGTGATGTAATTTGTGTTCATAAACGTTTGCCACATTCTTGCCAAGGGTGATTCTGCAACTCAATGTGATGTCACCAAATGTGATGTCATAACGACTCCCACCTTTTGCATCTAATGCAATGTCTTACTACTGCATTTTCACTCTGTATTGCATGATACCTCATGACTGTGTATTGCTGGTCTTCAATACTGAATCTGCTTCTCAGGATCAATGTCTTATGAGGTTTTTGCAATTGATACAATGTGGGTATTTCTTCTGAAATCCAATTCACCTCTGGCCTATCTGAAGACTGCACTAATACCACAAAAAATGACAATACATGGAGGCCATTGAAACATTAAAGTGACAAATGCCATATGCTTAAACCAGTTTCACCTAAAGGTGACCTATGATTCTCTACCCTTTTGGACCCATACACCATGATTTTTCTTAATTCAATGAAAACACGCATTGGCATAGCCAATAGGTCTCGCCTTTGGGACCTTTAAGTGTTTAACCATGCAAATGCAACAGTTAATGTTGCTGCAGTTAGGATATTATGCTGCAAAACTAAATACTTATAAGGTCACAAAGGCGAGACATATTGGCTATGCCAATGCTTATTTTATTGTTTTGGTTGGGACTTCCCCATGTGTTATTCTTATCTGCATTCCCATTATGTTTTTCACCCGTTTTACTTTTTACATTGCTCTTTTTCTCTATTGGGTTCCCATTAATGTTTATTTTGTATTGTTTTCCCCTTTATGGATATTTGTATTTTTTTCTCCATTTGTCTCGTATTCACTGTTCTTCTTTTGTTTTCAAATTAAATTTAAAAAACTGCAAAAGCCAATAGGTCTGGCTTTAATGTGCTAACACGTGTAAATATACCATGCCCAAATGCTGTTTTCATATGCAGCTCATTAAAGTCAAACCTGTTGACTTTGCCAAAGCTTGTTTTAAACCAGTTGGTGTAGTCCAAGTTTGGCAAGTTATAGCTAAAGTACCTCGGTTATGATGCAATGCTTCATGTATTTTCCTGTGGTAACCCTGTTAAGGTGATGTGCCTTTTCAGTACACCAGCTTTAATGTTTCTCATAATATGCCTGTCTGTTGTTGATTGATTGGTTGCTGTCTTTCATTAGATCGCTGCAGCTCCCTACTTTCAGATCCGCAGGGATCCTTTTCAACACCCAACTTTACGGAGGTGTACCAGAATGGAACAAACTGCCGGTGGCTGATCCGTCTTCCATCAAACAAGGTGACTTCAGAAGTTTGCGTTCCTTCATTTGTATGTTTTAGTGCCTCCTTCAGAGTTGGCAGAGTGGAAGGCCCATTGTAAACTGGGGCTACTGACCCTTCAAACTATCATTTAGAGGTGCAGCATCCAGTGACTTAGGGGCATATTACCAAGGCTGCGCCTTTGCATCTCTAATGAGATGCAAAGTGGGCGTTCCGTGCACAAAACAACCGGAGTAATGTCGCTAACCGACATTTCTCCAATTATCAAGCTGCACACAAACAAGCAGAGCGTTAAGAAAAGTAGCACTGACCACAGTTAACGCTAGTTTCCAAACGCCTGCTTGTAACCTGATTTAGCCATGTAATCCAATGGGAGATGGATTACATGGCTAATATCACCCTGCCCTATCAGCAAGGTGTAGCTGGTTGCAGTGTGATTATCGCTGGATTTCCAGCTATAATCACAGTTTTCACGCTAACGCATGGATTCCTATCGCTTTGGAGATAAGCATTACTGATAGCACGCTATCTCCACGATGGAATCCAGCGTTAGCCTGCGATAATTATCCTCGCGCTAAAAGTGCTGAGCGATAATTATCGCAGGACCTTGCTAATATGCCCCTTAATGTCGTAGGAACTATCAAGTTGCTTGCTAATTATTGGCGGTGGTCTCTCTGCCACAGGGCTGTCAGCTTTGACGCATCGGGCATCTGTCCTATTTAGGTTTCCCAGATGTGTATATTTCTTACCTGCACAATTTATATATTTATTTGTGTAAGGGGTTTTCATTGTGCCTTCTTGCCATCTTTCAGTTGTTCAAAGTAGTGACCCTTTTTAAGTGCGGTGAACAAAAGCGTTTGTTCTCTAAGAGGCTCTCACTTGCCAGCGTTTGGTGGGCGTCTTGGGATGAGTCAGATATCCTGGGTCTTGAGAAGTCCATTGCAGCTGGCAGACTGAAACAGAGAGAGTGGCATAGTAATTCCGAACTATACAGGTATTTACTATTGCATTAAATAGGTGGCTGGAACAGGCACAATCTGAAAGGCAAAGAAAAACAAAAGTCAGGGCTGGTTCAGGTACAAATTTTATTATTACTTTTTCTTAGTGGCATATCTTTAGATTCATGATAAGTTTTAAGATACTTATTCCACCAATTTATTTATTCAGTTGTTTAATTAATGCTACTTGTTGTATATGCTTTGTGGTACATTGTACCCATGTTTCTAATTACTTTAATAAAGCTCTGTAAACTCAAAAAACGTCAGGCTGATTGTTACTAGCCTTTGTTGATATTTTCCAAGTATTCCACTTGAGAGCAGTTGCTATTGGGAGAGAGGATGCTAGTCTCTTTTGCTTCGAGTCTGGATTGTCCAGTTGGACCTTTTAGTTGATGGTTGTCTGGTTGGCTCGGGGTTTGAGTATCATAGTATTCCCTTCAGGGGTGAGGGAGCCTAGATCCACCATGCCACAAATGCAGCAAAGTAATGTCTGGTGTCAGGACTGGCTAAGATGTATTCCTCTAAGACATTACAGCCTAAAGCAACCACAGAAATATTTTTTTATTTTATTCTTTTTATTAGCATGTGTTATAAAGAAAAACATAGAGGAGGTGGCCTCAAAATGAGCAAATAATAGAGAGGAAGAGGAAAAAGTCGGGTGGGGGAGGAAGAGGAGGAATAAAGGAGGTGAGAGGAAGGTCAATTTAACAGATGCATCACAGTATCCCAGGCTTACAAATAATGAGATAGATTTGACAATACTGCTGAATCTAAGTTAGAGACAGAGTTTGTGGGAGTCCATGCACCTTCAAGTTGCAGAGTTGGGTGGGTGTCCACTAATAGGAGCCACATCAGGGGGGAGCGAGCACCACTCAATAGTGCAGTTGTACATTTAGGGGTAGTGCCACTTCAGGGTCAAGGAGGCGGGCACTTGGCCAGAAGCAAAAGCGTAGCTGTGATGTGCCACATTTCAGGAGGAATGTCTCCGAGACACCCAGAAGACAAATCAACGGGGTCAGAGTGCCTAGTAATCTGTTGCAGGGTATGATGCACTGCCCGTCAATAGTCCGCCACCCTTCGGCGGTCTCAGGCGAGATGGAGAAAAGAAAACTGGGGCACCAAACACCTCCCAGGGCGGGCCTCTGTCACCAGTCCCATGTGCTGTAATTGTGTTGGTGTATGGTAGAGCTGGTGGAGAAACTTGAAATGAAATCTCAGGGCCTCATTTATGAGAAGTAGATTTCACTGCATCACTTCTATGACACTTTCTTGCGTCAGAATGTCCCCCTGCATACATTATACCTGACGCAGGTATAATGTGGCGCAGGGGTTTACAAAGTGACGCATCTACCTAGATGCGTCACTTTGAAAATATGGTGCAACAAGGCACATTTTTTACGCCGCTGGTGCGTCCCAAAAAGTGATGCACCGGCTGCGTAAAAGTGACACAAGGGCTCATAAATAAGGCCCTCAGTCTGTAGTTAGGCGAGAGAGCCTCAGTTTGCTCGCAGCAGTAGGCCCACTGCTCATCCGTGACGCGGGAGGGTCAGTGTCTAGGACTCAAGTAGCATAGGCTGTTGGGGAATTGATTTGTCTTGCATAACAGCATTTAAGAGGCTGACCAGTTTGCGAGAGGAGGTGTTCGTCGGTAATACGCTCAAGTGTGTGTAACGTAGGTGGATTTTCAGGGAACATGTTGTGTATTACTTGGCATGTGGCGTAAATCTGATGGTACGGCAAGATGTCTAGTGCAGTAGGGCACAGAGGTTTGTTCAGTGCAGATAGAGAGGGGCATTGGCCGTCAGGCTAAAGGTCGGTGAATGTGAATTGTTTTCTCTTGTATGCTTGCACTCGAACGCCGTCAACCTGCAGGGCTGACAGCAGCGGTTGCTCGCTAGGGGAATGGGTGAGGCGTAGCTGCATTGCAGTCGAGCTCGTTATCACAGGCCGTCCGATACCCACCGAACACACTCAACTGTATCAATCCCTGTGCGTGAGGACTTGTAAGCCTGATAGAGTGCAGAGGGTAAGGCACTCATGTCAGTGTTTAGGCAGCAGCGCTGCAGCCCCGGTCACAGCATAGCATCCTAGAAAGACTTATCCAGTCCAGCACGCCGTGCCCAGTCCACGTAGCAGGCCAGTGAGCCTGGATGTGCGACTGGTGCCAGGAAGAATCTAATGATGGACCTCGGCGGCTGTGCCGCCTGACGAAACCCAGTCGGGCTTAGCAGGACAATCCAACCAGGCCCACAGAGTAGACACAGCCCCCACTTCCACGCCGGGCTGCCAGCACACCCTTTCCAAACCTTACAATCTTCACTAACTACACGTTAATCACATATCGACAAGGCACTAAAATGATTGACCTTGCCATTGCTCAATAAAGCGGCATTGCAAAACATTTGGGTAATCTTATGCGGTCTTGAAAACCTGTTTTGGCCTCTCCTTAAGATTCCTGCCTGCCTGCCCTCTTAACTCTCACCATATCACCAACCCGTAACTCGACTGGCTTGCAACTATGTTCGTAAAACCCGCGTTGTAATGGATGTTCCCCCCCTGAACAGCACAGACATAATTCGTTGAAACATTGCTAGAGCAGATGCCAACCCAAACGGTACTCTTCTGAACCTAAAGAACCCAAAAGGTGTAACAAAAGTAGTAAGGCTTCTGCTCTTCCTATGTAGAGGGACCTGGTGGTATGCAGCAGTGAGATTGATGGTCGAGAACCACTTTACATCTTTAGTGGCGGAGAGCATCTCCCTTATATTTGGTAAGAGAAATTGTTCTACAATGATACTCCTTTTTAAATCCCTCAGGTCCACACATAACGTGAGTTTACCGTTGGTCTTCCTGGCAATCACCAAGGGAGAAACCCAATCTGATGCTTCTACTCTCTCAATAACTCCTTCTAAACACAATCTATCTAACCCACTCTTGACCTCATCCATCAAAGCTGAATGAATGCTCCTTACTTTGTGTACTTGTGATACTACATCCCTCTTGAGCATAATTTTGTGTTGGAAGTCTTTCAACTCTCCCATCGCTCCTGTAAACACTTCAGGGTAGATATTAACAATGTAATGTTCTAATTCACCTTGTTGTACTACCATAACTGGTTCAAGATTATTTGGGTCTAAAATAATCCCTAACTCACCTCTATCCCCCCAACCGAGAACAGATGGTCATGTAGCAGCTAACAAAAAGTTTGCACCTAGCTTCTCTGTTTTTAAATGCAAAATTTAGTACTTTAACTCCTAGCATCTTGATGTCCTTGCCCATGAAAGTATTGGGACAAACCTTTGTGGGATCTAAAACATTCGCTAAAACCGGAACAAATTTTTCTTTCCAATCTTTATCATTCACAATTGTGTAAGATGATGCTGAATCTGCAGTAACAGTGATCTATTTCACACTTACGTTGTTCTCCTAAGTTAGAATCTCCCTTGTTTATGTTCACAATGCACAAAATTCCCTCTTCTTCAGAATGTGTGAGCCAGCGTAAAACAATGGTTAGCGCACTACCTTTATTCTCACAACAACACGCAATACGTCATCGGAAACGCCTTTGTCTTGAGAACTTCACAGAGCTTGAGTAACAGCAGGAGCAACACGCTAAAGCTCGAGTGCTGGAGAACGTGCGCACATATTGAATAATGGAGGAGTCACGAGCTAAAGCTCAAGCATTTGGGAGCACATGCACTGCTTGAAACATTGCAGACCAGTAGCTGCAGCTAAAGAGGTGTAAAAATTAACAGTTGACAATACCTCAGTACAGCGAATGTCCAACAGTAAGGTAGTCCTCACACCACTTCCTGTACCATAAGAAAATGTATAATTTCTCCACAGCAGCACAGTGAATCCACTCCCCAGCTAAGAATGGCCAAGTCACACACGTGGGTACACCGGGCCAGTGTCGCTCCCGTTCATCGCCATTTCTGTAAAGATGGGCTGACACTTTGAGTATTAGAAGTTGTACTTTAATCCATGTCACTGCCATGGTTCAGGAAACCAGAGCTGATCCTCCAACCAGCTTCCACTCAACTATCCAACCTCCCACGTCATGACATTCCTACATTCCACCCAGGAATGCATAGCATGAGAGGGAGCCACTTACACAAAGGTCATAAAAATATCAAAGAATCAGAGTGCACCAGCCGACACAGATCGAGGCTAAGATTACACCAGGTACTTGAGCTGAAGCTTGGCGACAAGATAGTGTGGCACACCAAGCCACACCTGACGAGATGGGGATGTGTGGTTAGTCTATACCTTGTCTCCTGGAGATGCTCCAGTGATCATCTGGCTCCAGCAAGGGATCATCTAATTCTTCTGTAGCACCTCACTGAACGCACTGCCTTGCAGCATGCTTCTGTTGAGCAAGGGCTTATGGGTCTCAGTGGGCAGTAGTCCAACATGTCATGATGGCCCCTTGGGACATGTAGTTCCATTAGTGGAGTCACATGTACCTCACTCTGTATGGCCTTTAAGGTGGTTCAATAGATTAGAGGCCCCAGTTGGACTGCTGTTTCAACAGGTGGTGGAACATTTAGTTTTGTTGGTAGTGTCAAGATCGCCCTCGGACTCCACAGTGCTTTAGGGTCAGAAAGGGTTCAGTGGTACTAGTTGGCAGCAATGCAGAGCTCCTGAATGCCGCTGGGATACATAGTTGGTCAATTTGATTACGCCTCAACAATTGTGTGTGACACAATTATTCAGTGCCAGAGCAATATAATTCCTAATCATTGTGAACTCAAACTCAGCTTGATACAACTATGTCATGGGAGTGGAGTGACCGTTCCTAACGTGGCCTCTGCCAAGCCTTAAGCCGTGTAATATTCCTTTTGAGAACCAGAATGCTTAGTTCAATTAAGTTTGCTGCCTTCTGCTCATCACCCCGTGTCTGGTCAAGTATAGGTAATTGTCAGTATTCAATATGCTTTTCTTGTCTCCATATCATTTATGGCCATACCTGTTTTTGCTTCTGTCATGCCAGATTTCTTTGCAGTTTGATGACTTTGATGTCCAGCTCACCTCAGATTGCTCAGCTGACTTCATCAATGTTTACGACGGCGGCAATACATCATCCCCAGTTGTCCTGAAGAAGGCCTGTGGGGAGTTGAATCTACCGCCTCTTGTGTCTTCAGGGAGCATGATGCTGGTGGAGTTTGTCAGTGATGGAGCCATCTCAGCCCGTGGTTTCAACGCCTCCTACAGGACAGGTAAGTCTGTTCTTCCTCAGGTATTGTATATTTCAAGTCACACTTTGGGAGTAGGTCTCCCTACTGTCTCATTTATCTTAGATGCTATTTAGTTTTGTTCTTTGGAGTTATCTTTCCTCTCTTCAGTCTGTTGTTTCCCTGCTAAACATATGTAACCGTTTTGCTATTGCCCCATCTTCTTGCAGTGACATGTGACAGCACCTCCACTAAGGACAATGGTACTGTCACCTCCCCCGAGTACCCCCTGGATTACCCCACTAACATGGACTGTGTCATGGCCATTCTGGCTCCAGAAGGATACAAGGTATGTGCAGCCCAGTCTGGAAAGAAGTCTTTAGACATCTTAATAACTTGCTGAAGATAACGGTTAATTCAAATATTTCTGTGCATACATATGTCCTACATACACTTAGACGCTGATATGCAGGACGAGGTAATGCGCCTTTTCTGTACACATGCGACAAGCTGTTTATTCGATACGTGTCTCTCTCTTTAAACTACACCTCTCTTACATCATTTTTCTCATTGATTTTTGGGGCACATTCCAGAGATTGTAAAAACAAGTTTGCTGTGCATTCTTGGAAATCTGCACATCATAGTCTCTCTCTTCCAGTCTGTAAGCTTTAGATCCACGTCTATATGTTTTTACTAAATATTATAGTTAGGCTGTCCTGTTTTCAGTTTCTATTTTTGGTAAATTCTGGTGGGGTTTTTTCCAGTGTTTTCAATATCTTAAACAACAGTTATCAGTGGTTACACATTTTCGCGCCACTAAAAACAACAGAAAAAGTGTTTTTCCGGTGTTTATGGAACGTTTTGCTTTTATTATTGTTTGCTTTCTGCACTGAAAGAACATGGTATATAGACAGTGTAATTATAGTGTATATGAGATCCAAATAGATTTTTGCAAATAAATCTTATTGTAGTACACCATACAATACTTCTTCAGTGAGTCTTTGGGTAATGTGTGCTCGCTCTTTCCTTCCCATGTAAACATCTGTGAAAAGGCTCTCTCAGCATTCTTAGCCCATTGGGCTGAGAACTATCAGCTAAGGGACACAGTTGAGATGTCTCTTTCTTTGATGCCACATAATGCACGAAATTATAAATATTTGCTTTTTAGTTCCTGTGCATTAGAAACCAGTGCACCAAAATGGACTAAAAAGTCAATAGCATCCCTCATTAACTCTTAAGATTGTAAAGATGATTTCATCATACCATCTAACAAGTGGCAAGGATCTACTACAGGGAATCACTTCAGCTCGGGTATCAATTTTGACAGGTCATAACACAACTTTTTTATATACGTAGCTGAATCACTGCAAATACAAACAATATAACTCCAATCTTTGTTGAACTTGGAAAGAACCTTTTTTGCAGAGCATTACAAGTGACACTGTGTTCCATGTTTTCCAAAAGTCTGGTGTCGTGTTTTCACCACTATCCCAGATGCTTGTTGATATATATACTTGTCACTATACCTTGCATTGAATGTTTAAAGCCTGAGGTGTTGGCAATTCACCTACTATCAATACTGACCCACTAGAAACTATGGTCTGATGTATTAAGGTCTTTTACCCATTCTCTGTGTGTAAATGTGATGACACATATTAGGAAAGATTTATATGAAACCAGCCACTTTACCTATCGGTGAAAAAATCAAATGCAGCCAAAATATCAAATATGAGTTTGATATTTCCTGATTCTCTATAGTTTATAAAATAATTAAACTAGACCTAAAACATGAAACTAAACCCTGCATCTTTAGACCAAAGGCCACAAAACTGAAAAAGTAAAAGGAAGAAGAAACAATATTTTAGTAGCATCCCTAAAGAACAAAACTCAAGCAGAATAATGCTAGCCAGTCTTTCTTACTGCTACTTGTATAACAAAGTTACATTGTATTGACCCCTTCAGGAAGAAAAAAAAGACTCTTTCTCTCTCTTTTTCCTTTCTTTGAATGGCATTTAGTTTGTGGTTGTCCAGGTGTTTTTTCAGTGTTTATATGTTTTTACCGGTGAGGGCTATTTTTCTTTCAGTGGGGTTTTATCAGTTAATATAGGTTTAAACTTAAAACCCCACAGCCTAATTATAGTTCAGAACTCTTTCCAAGTTGTCTATTATTATTATTTCAAAATAATCATGTCAGCGAATGAGTGCCTACTCTGAGCTCATTCATTGTTAACTAAGCAACAAACGATGGCATTTCAGCTTCTAAAGTACGCGGGAGGTGGGGTGAAGCTCTCCCCTCTCACAACAGCGTGGTGCATGACATGTGCAGTGACAAGATTTGTGAGGGTGGACAGGCATGGCTGATGCCTTCTGCCTGACTCTGGGCTTCATTCTGTTAATCAAGCTATGACTTTGCAGTCCACTAAGTTTTAGCACAGATAGAGTATGTACTAGCATAGGTAACAAAGGCTGAGGTGGTAGTTGAAAGGTGTATGCCCGTGGTTGAAAGGAGTGTGTTAGTTGTTAGAATGATTAATGCTCTAGTTTGTAGAGGAGAATGGGACTTGTTCTTAGAGGGAAAGGTGTAAGAGAGGGTGTAAGTTTGAGTGCCTTTGTGTGTGCGTTCAGGGTGCTGGTAGTTGGAGATATGAAGGCGCTTGCGGTTGAGAGCAGCATAGCGTCTGTGGACATAACGCGTAGTTGGTCTGCTACAGGAACCTTCATTCTGCCAATAGTCTGAAAAGTGCTCTAAAAATTGGGTTCGGCTGTGTTTGAGGGTGAAACCAAGGTTGGTGTTGGGTAGTGGTGAAATGAAGTGGTTTGTGCTGGGAGTGCTCTATCTGGTGTAGAAAGTGTTGTGAGCTGAAAGGGCTGCACTTACTTTGATCTTGTATTTCACAGATCTCATTGACCTTCACCCAGTTCGATCTTGAGAACTTCCCTGGATGTGGCGCTGATTACCTGATTATCAACGATGGTGCCCGCTCCACATCAAAGACTATAGGCAAATACTGTGGCAATATCCAAATCCCAGATCTGGTCTCCACCGATAACGCACTGCTGCTGCAGTTCCACAGTGACACCTGGGTGACCGCAGCTGGCTTCAGAGCGGAATACTCCTTCGGTAAGTTTGAAGGTAAAGGTCAGATTCGAGAAACAAACTTTAGCTAACCAATAAAATATAAACCTTGTGGGAAAGCCCTTTGGATGTCATATCATTAGCCACTGAGATACATTTTGATATGGGTGGGAGAATTCCCATCCGATGAAGGGGTGTACTTAACTACTTCCACCGAGGTGGCAGATGAAAATCCACCATGTTTACGACTGTCTGCCAAGGTGACAACATTTCGATAAGTAGGTTGTTGTGTGTGCCATGTGGGAGCAGCTTTAGTGGAGAAACATCTTTGTGCAAATTATACCAGCTCATGTGGGAACTTGAGATTTACTCCTACAAAGGGGTACGTTGTTAGGACTCACTTTAGTACTCTGTCTACAATGCTCCACCTGATACTATAGTAAGTAAGTAATACTTTCTTGTACAGTAATTAAAACCACTACAAATCACATAGAAAAAATGCATTAATACTGTGATAAAATGTTACAAAAACTACGATTAAAAAGTGCTAAAGCTAAAACTATAAAAAAAACAGGCAAGATTGGCCCAAAACTGAGTCACTTCTATCATGCCATTGGAGAGCTATGCATAGTTGGGCAGGCCTGCTTTTCCCTTCACCGTACATTTAGTTATTGGAGTCCATAATGTGCCTGGGTAACAAAAGTAGTCCTCCCGTGGGTTTATTCTTTTTTTGCGATTAAGCCAATGGGCTCCTAAATGCCAGCTGGGCCCTCGTTATGAACTAATCGGTTTAGCTCTGAGGAGGCGAGTGTTGTACTGGGTTCCATCACTGTGCTTCCTGATTTTTTTGCTAATATGAGTACCATCCCTTCTTCGTGCAGGTTATGGTGCTGCCTTCTGCTCTACAGCCAAACCAGTTTGGCTTTTTCTATTTATCCTTTCTTTTTGTTAAGGCGGGTATCTGCGACTTCAAGGTATTTTACCAGTCAGCAGCTCAGTTGGATTTCGCCGCCCGAGAAGCATGCCAGGACTGCTTGCCTGCATAACCTTATTCGTTTTTTATTGAATAATGGTCTCAGAAGGTTCCGGCGATTTTGTAGCAGAACCTTGCAGATGGTAAAAAGGTGTAAGATGTTTTCTTCGCCGTTGCCACAAAGGCGTCACTTTGCCGGCATTGAGGGACGCAGCCATGGGACCATGTGGTCTACAGAAGGCAATAATCCAAGACGAAATTTCAGAAACTTCTCTTTTGTTTTTTTGGTGAAGCTGGTCTGAAGATATGTTTGTGGCCTAAGTTTGGTGTAATATTGAATGGTTAACCAGCCATGTGCTCGCTCAGCCAGTAAGGCTTTGTCCTGCAGGAGAGATTCTTTTTTGACAATGTTATTTACAGGTTTTTTGAAGCTCACCAAGGGCCCTTTGCAGGTCCCATAGTTGACGCACCCCCAGGTGTTTTATTGCGTCCTCCAGGAAGAGCCTTGCGGGGCAGTTTTCTTCAGTTTGCATTTCCTTCCAAAGGAGAGCGTTGAGGGTATTTGCTTCTCCCCTGCTTATTTTATATCAGCTTTTTAAGTATACTCCTTTGCGTGCCAGCTCTTCCTTTGCAAGCCCAAATTCGAGTCTAATCTGCGCTGGTGATGTGTACCTCGGCAAGCCAAAGATCATACGCAGTCCTCTTGTCACTGTACCATCTACCGTTTCAGCGTCCCTTCCTCTCATTGCTTCATTTCCGTAGGTGATAGATGGAACCAGTTTTGCCTGAATCATCTTTATTAGAGGAAGGAGATTTGCACCTAGTTTAACCTGAACCCAGGTATTACTCTGCAAGAGGATTAATTGGTTCAACAGCAGCGGTGGAATTTTCATTTTC
Source organism: Lissotriton helveticus (assembly GCF_964261635.1). NCBI lineage: Eukaryota > Metazoa > Chordata > Amphibia > Caudata > Salamandridae > Lissotriton > Lissotriton helveticus. Next base: position 463,400,910 of record NC_136062.1, read on the forward strand.
TTTAGTTTTTGCCACAGCATATCTCTGTTTACATGGTCAAAGGCTGAACTGTAGTCAATGTAGCACAGGTATAAAGGTTGTTTAACCACAAGTGCTGCATCGATCAAAAGCGATAGGGCTAGTATGTTAGTGGTGGTCCCCATGTTTTTACGGAAGCCAGTATGATTATGTGGGATTGCTGTTGTGTCTTCCACCCAAGATGTTAGCTCCTGGAGTATAGTCCCGCGTATTAATTTGCCTCATTATCAAGTAAGTAGCTGCATGGGTCGTTCCTATCTCCTTCTTTGAAAATTGGGGATATGATTGCTCCCCTCCAGGATCGTGGGATTGTTGAAGTCTGCAAGATTTTTTCAAACATTATTTTGAAAACAACAGCCCAATATTCCGGCACTTGTTTGAACACGATTTGGGGAATACCATTTGGGCCTGGTGAGCCCTCGTGTCTCCCTTTCGTAATTGTTTTACATATCTGTGCATTCGTAATTGGGAATTCCTCATTTTGCACAAGAGCTTCTTTGTATTGAGATGTCCAAGCTTAAAAGACGTTTTTGGGATTGCGTGATTCTTTCCATGGTCCATGGACTTAATTCAGGTGTGTGCCATGGAAAGTTATCCAAGCCTCTTCAGTGGCATGGGATTCGATCCCCTTGCTTTGTTCACTGATCAGACTGTTAATCTTTTGCCAGAACTGCAAGCTATTGTTTGTTTTGGCGTCGTAGAGGAGTTTTCCCCAAAAGGCCTCATCTGCTTCTTTTTTAAGTCACCATATCAGTTTCATACGAGTATCTTTTAACTGTCTCAACACTTGACATGTGGCAAGATCTTTCCTTACTCTTCGAAGAGTATGGTTGATCTGGGTCTTTAACTTTTTTAGCTGGGTGTCTTTTCTAAAATTATGATGATTCTTGTGTTCAGGACTTTGGCCATTCCAGTAGTCCTTGCATTTATTCCAGATTTATCTCGTAAAGTTTTTGTAAACAACTCCCAACTCTCAATTAAGTCTGTGGCAGCTAATTGTGCCTCTCCTAATGCTTGTTTCTCTTGGGATAAAAGGCTTTGTGGGTCGTTGGTTTTGCACTTTATCCGCCTTTCGTTTGTTGAATATTCTGAGCCTAGTCTGTTGGCGGTGGGAGGGCTTAGGGCTGTTGGGGCCTCGATCGTGATTTCCTGAGGGAGGTGGTCACTGTAATCCGTAGAGCCAATTGGGAAATTTCTTGCCCTTTGGTACAGGTTGCGCGAGAGGAATGTAAAATCAATTGTGGAGCTAGCCTTAGTGCTATGAAATGTAGCTACTTGGGGGCGGTCGCCTGAGAATCTACCATTGAGTGCTCGGAGGCCCAGTTCTTCTAGTTTTGCTAGGAGTCTCCTGACTGTTTTCGAGCTTCTACTTCCAAAGGTGTTGTCTTGATGGCTTGGCTCCCAAGCAAAGGGGTCCTCGTCTTCGATAGTGTCTGTGGCTGAATTACTAAGCATATTTAAGTTAAAGTCCCCGCTGATGATCAAGCTGTTGGTTTTTCTCGATTTTTATTAGTTTTATGAGTGCTTCCTTCAGCTGCTGTGCTCCCTTTGTTTTTTCCCAAGGGTGTAGATAGAGGTTTATTAGGGCTATATCCTCTTTTTTTTGTTCTGCTCTCGGAATGTCAATCGCAATGCTTGCATTGCATTTGGAGGGGGTAGCTTGTAAGTCAAGGGCACTACTGTAACAATGGTCCGAGAGCTTTTCTCCTAGACCATTGATGTTCCAGGAGCACAATTTGAAGACATTGGGGGTATTCCCTGCTTTAGCTTTACTTTGTCATTGGTTTTTAACTTTGACATTTAGGGTCCTGGATAACCAACTCCAGTTTTGCAAGGTTGGGCTGCAATTGGCAGGTGGTCTCTTATTGAGCTGTTCTCGATGGGCTCCGTTCTCAGGGGTTTTGCTCCGAGCCCCTCGTAGTACAGAGATCAAGTTGAGCTGCCCGTTCTCTGTCTTTTGCTCATTGTCAAGGGTCAGAGGATCTGGATATCTTGGTTTTGAGAATAGTTGTAGTTTTATTCCCCAGGAATCAAACTTTGTTTGTTCTTTTAGCAATCTATCTGTAAGTTCTGCTGTGGCCCATACTGTTTTTGTTGCTTCAACCCCTGAGTGTCTCGGCAGTTCTATAAATTCTACTGATTCCAGGTCGCTAGAAGATATATTTTTAAGACTATCGATATTTTTCAATAGGCGTAATATATTCCCCCTATTTAAAATATCCATATGCCCCTTGATTTGTACTCCGGGTGGAAGTCTATTGTGGCGGTGCCTATTTGCCCCTTTTCTTGTGTTGTGTACACAATAATGGGGACCTCCCCTAAGCCATGACTTTTCCACATTTGCTTCTGCATGTCTTAACTCTTTGAGTCAGTACTGCCACCAGCTCTGATTTTAACTGCAACAGCTCATGCAAAACTCGTTTGTCAGTTTCACATCCACCATGGTTTACCATATTAGCCTCACATTAACAAACTTTTTCCTCTAATTCTAAAACCTTGCTGTAATAAACTCTCCTTTTCTTAGCACCATAAGCTCCCAGTCTCCCTCTCAAAAAAGCCTTAAAAGTTTCCCACATGATCTCAATCCTAGCCGTCCCTATGTTCTTATCAAAGAAGACCTCAATCTCCTCACTTAGAGTTTTTAAGAGTTCCTGGTCAAGAAGGACCGTGCGATCTAACCTCCAAGTTGAACCCGAACCACCCGTCCTTAATTTTAGAGTCAGGGAAATGCCTGAGTGATCCGAAAGATATACCCCTACATGACCCACCTTAGTCACACAATCCTTTAATCTAGAGTCAACCAAGAAATAATCTATCCGGGATTTGTGATTATATTTTTTATTGTAAAAAGTATACCCTACCTGTTGACCTACCTTCAACCTCCAAATATCACACAAACCTTGCTGAATAATCAATGTCTTGACTCTACTTTACATTTTCACGAAAAACATAATAATTAGCTAGCAAGTGCATCCAAAGGGCCCACATCATCCTGATTAGGGCCATAATAACCAATAATAATCAACATTTCCCCTGCCAACTTCAATTTCACAATCAGCCATCTTCCTTTCACATCTGCAGCTTTACACTCCACTGTAGTATTAACCCCCTGCCTAATCAAAACTGCCACACCTTTCGTAACTATAGTTCAAGGCTTGTAAAAGGATTGGGCAATTCACCGCTGAGCTGAAAAAATTTCATTACTTTTAGCACCAGACACATGAGTCTCCTGCAAAATTATAATCTGGGCCAAAGAATCTTCTAGATATTTCAAAATTAACTGTCTCCTACATTTCAAACGTAGGCCGTTCACATTCCAAGAAAGGAATCTCAGTTCCGCCGAGTTAACCCCACTCATAACACCCAGAGCCAACTTCTCCCAAACACCTGATGGCACAAAAGCTTCTGGGGATTTTTTTGTTTTTTCTCCACATACCCTTACCCTCCCCCACACCCAAAACCCCTTGTCCCCTTCCCCCTTCCCCCCATTAATTCCCTCCCTACCCTGGAAAACCCAACCAGACTACCCATGGCATTGGCCCTTTGGGTGCCTACAATAATGGTACGGATATATACCACACAAAATGTATACATGCCTGTGTGAGACCTGCTCCTCAAGCTTAATTTAAAAGATCCCGATCCAAGACAAACTACCCTCTTGACACTGCTCCAAAAAGTTATCCACCTCCTCAACCGCTCGAAAAGAATACATTGTATTTTGCCACATGACTTTTAGAAAAGCCGGGAACTTTAAGTGAACCGTGGCGCCAAGTTTTCTAAGAGGCTCCATCCGCTTGCCTTGCTCCCATTGCCTGTTAGCAGTCACCGGAGACAAATCTGATCTTACCTCAACTTTTACCCCATCCACTGTTATATTTTTCTTTTTGAGAGCTGCTGCTAGAATTTTTTCTTTCAAGTTATACGTCAGAAAACTTTATCAAACTTTTTCTGGGCTTAGACCGATTCGGGTTCAACCTGAAGGGATCACGATGGACCCTTTCAATTCTCCCAGAATCTCCTCCTCTGCCTCTTCTAACTGTAGTTCAGACTTTAGTAGCTGGCCCACTTACTTTTTAATATCAGAACCTTCTTTTCCCTCTGGTAGCTTCAAAATCTTCAGGTTATTGCGCCTTTGCATATATTCGAGCCTTTCTACCCTCTCCTCATGTTCCCTCTATCTGAACTTAATGGCCTCAAGTTCTTTCCGGTTATCCATCACATTCTCACGAATTACTTTAACCTCAGCCTCCAACAAATCCGTGCGGGAACTCAGCTCATCAAATTTTGCCTCCAATAAACTGCACGAGGCTCGAATGCTTTCTTGATTCATTTTAGAAACTTCAAAACCCTTATGCATATCGAGATCTAATTTTTTTAAAAGGGCAATAACTGGAAGATCTGGATAATCAGGTTCAGGATCTATACCGAGCTCCTCTGAGGTTTTGTCTTCAACCACTAAGACGCTTGTACTCGTTGTACCAGAAAGCTCCACATGCTCTTCCACATCTAAAACTGCTGTACCAGAAGAGGAGGATAACTGTAATGACTGCACTGGCCTAACTGCTACAGTGTGTGTTACTTCTGTCTTATCGGTTGAATCCTGTCCGACTGCCTCCATATCTGTAGTAAGGGCCTGATAGCGATTAGGGCTCAGATGCATAGACCAATCTTGTATATCTAATACCCCAGGGGACCCCGATTACCCTTATCTCCCTCCTGCGTATCATCTAATTTCTGCCAGAGCTGTGTGGAGTTAGCCTTCAATATCAGGGTTTTTGGGATTGTTTTAAAATAGGAGTTGAGAGATGGGGTGGTCATGAGCTTTCGTTCCAAAACGCTTTGTTTCCCCAATTTACAAACCATAGCATTTTTACAGTTTTTTTTTATTATCTTTTTTGTGTATTGGTGTCTAATAAGCTTTTAGTTTTTATTTTCGGTGAGTCACTATGTTTAACTAATAATTTTTCACCTGCCCCCCTTTCCCGGGCTCCTCAAAGTGTACCTAGAGGCCCCTCCAATTGTAGCTTGATTGTTAACTTCGACCTTGTCTTGTGTGATACAGACGGCCGAACCTTCGCAATACTGTGGAACTTGAGATGTGCTAGTGGTACTCACAACCGGGGGCAGTCCTTCAGCCGACCCTCTACCCAAATGGGTATTCTCCGCTCCCCTTCCGCCCGCCCCAGTGCCTCGAAACGTGATCCTAGAAGCCACTCGCCGGCCTCTTCCCAACTCGAACGCTGCTCTGCTCCAGCAGCCCAGCTCCATTCCTGCCGCCGTCTTCGCCTCTCTCTCACCCTAGGAGGCTTCCGTCTCCTGGGACGCCATACAGCGCCAAAGCCAGAGCCGCGGAGAAAAACTGCTCCGCTCTCATAGCCACAAACCCGCTTTCAAATACTAGGTAAGAAACTATAACTGGACAGATTGTCAGAGCCGTCACATACAGGTAAAACACACGTATCGCTCCCAGCACTAGCGACCCGCTGCTAGCCGGCCGCCATGTTTTCCACCTTGCTTCTGCATGTCTTGTGCGTTAGTTGTAGTCCGGTAGAGCTTGCTGCAGTTACTACCCGTTGAGGGCTCCCTCGAGTGTGTCCTTCTTCCTTTAAGTGGGGGAGGCTAGTATTAGGCTTTCTTACTTGTGGCGGTTTTCTTTTGGGTTTTTTCCACCCTTCCTGGTTTCCCGTTTCTTGTAAATTGTCTTCCATTACTGTATCGTCTCTCATCTCAGTCTGCCTATCTTGTAGTAAATCAGGTGTCATTTTCACGTGTTGCCCTTGCCCCAAGCTATTGCCGTTGTTTTTTTCTTTCGATTTTGTCCCTTCCTTTTCTGCTTTCTTCCGTTTTTTCCAGATTGAGAATGTTCCAGCATGATTTCTTTTTGCGCGTTTTCCCCCGTTGGCATTATGTTTATAGTTAGTGGAAGTTGGGTTCCATCATTTTGCTGACTGCTGCTGATCGTTATCTTCTTAACATCCATACATTCCCTGATCAACTGTAGGTCTTGTGTTGTCTTTGGACTCTTCTGTGTTCGAGACTGAGTTCCTGCTAGCAGTGGCGTACTCGTTTTGCCTCTCGTCTTGGCAGAACCTGTTGATCGGTTGTTTTTTACGGCCTCCCTAATATCAGAGAGGAGATTGTCCATTGCCGTTAGGAGTGTCACCAATTTGTCCACAATTGTTAGCCAGGAGCAGTTAGGTTGTATGAGTTGGGTCTCTGCTTGCGCCCTTTTAACCAAATTGTTCAACTCTGCTAACTTGCCGTCAATATTCGCGACGAATATTGACAGAGAATTGAGGACAGAAAGTTGAAGATCCATCTTGTCTGACCGGTATTGGATGGCCTTTACTGATAGTTGCATTGTGTGCAAAAGCGATGTCCAAATGTCTTCTTTTGCATTGGTGTTTCCTTCCCAGAGTTTGCGATAGTTGCTCTGTCTGTCCCTCCTGGCAGTTCCCCCATAGTAGCAGCCGGGTAAGATGCTACCAGTTCCTCCCACTTCTCTTTCGGGTGAGATACGAGGTTTCAGAATCGTTGACCTGAAATGGTATAGATGGTATATTAGTTGAAGTGAATGAGCTAGGGGGATAGGTTTCAGTTTGTCTTGAGGCACCTCTTAGCTTGACCTGCTCCCGTTGTTTCTCAGGTTGTTGGTCATTTATTTGCGATGTGTGCTGTCCCTGCGCTCAAACTTGCTGTGTGGTTATGGTATTTGGTTGCCTCGCTTCTTCCGTGTCTGTCGCTATTGCGGCAACCCTTGTTCTCTTGAGTTCTTGCATTGCCAGCCTGTCCTTTGGCATTGTCAGTGTGTGTTTGCAGAGTACCGGTTCTATTTGCAGTGGTAAATCTCCGTGCTGCATGTGTTTGCTATTTTGCGCGTCGCCCGTGCCCTCCAAAGTGTGGTGCCTGGGCCCCCAGGTTACTGCTCCTTTTGGTCCATCTTGTCTATCAGGATTTCCGTGTGGTCCTTGTCCACCCTTTCCAAGTTCTAAAAATTCAAGGGGTTCTTCATCAATGTGGAGATGAAGACTTGTGGGACTTCTCTTCCAATTTCTTGTTAGAACGGAGTTGGGACTTGAGGTCACAACTTGGCCCTCATTTTTGATCTCCTTTGTGCCTTCATGCCCGCAACCAATTAGATTTATCTTTGGGCTTAGGTATGCCAGGTTGTTTTTTACGGCCTCCCTAATATCAGAGAGGAGATTGTCCATTGCGAGTGTCACCAATTTGTCCACAATTGTTAGCCAGGAGCAGTTAGGTTGTATGAGTTGGGTCTCTGCTTGCGCCGTTTTAACCAAATTGTTCAACTGTGCTAACTTGCCATCAATATTCGCGACGAATATTGACAGAGAATTGAGGACAGAAAGTTGTAGATCTATCTTGTCTGACCGGTATTGGATGGCCTTTACTGATAGTTGCATTGTGTGCAAAAGCGATGCCCAGATGTCTTCTTTTGCTTTTGGTGTATCCTTCCCAGAGTTTGCGATAGTTGCTCTGTCTGTCCCTCCTGGCAGTTCCCCCATAGTAGCCGCCGGGTAAGGAAATCTATGGTGACAGTGCGCTCAATAAATGCCTCATAACATAACATAACATAACAAGATGCTACCAGTTCCTCCCACTTCTCTGGGGTGAGATACGAGGTTTCAGAATCGTTGACCTTAAATGGTATAGATGGTATATTAGTTGATGTGAATGAGCTAGGGGGATAGGTTTCAGTTTGTCTTGAGGCACCTCCTTGCTTGACCTGCTCCCGTTGTTTCTCAGGTTGTTGGTCATTTATTTGCGATGTGTGCTGTCCTTGCGCTCAAACTTGCTGTGTGGTTATGGTATGTGGTTGCCTCGCTTCTTCCGTGTCTGTCGCTATTGCGGCAACCCTAGTTCTCTTGAGTTCTTGCATCGCCAGCCTGTCCTTTGGCATTGTCAGTGTGTGTTTGCAGAGTACCGGTTCTATTTGCAGTGGTAAATCTCCGTGCTGCATGTGTTTGCTATTTTGCGCGTCGCCCGTGCCCTGCAAAGTGTGGTGCCTGGGCCCCCAGGTTACTGCTCCTTCTGGTCCATCTTGTCTGTCAGGATTTCCGTGTGGTCCTTATCCACCCTTTCTAAGTTCTAAAAATTCAAGGGGTTCTTCATCAATGTGGAGGTGAAGACTTGTGGGACTTCTCTTCCAATTTTTTGTTAGAACGGAGTTGGGACTTGAGGTCACAACTTGGCCCTCTTTTTTGATCTCCTTTGTGCCTTCATGCCCGCAACCAATTAGATTTATCTTTGGGCTTGGGTCTGCCAGCTCCTGTCTGTGTACCTGAGCCTGCACAGTTTGGTTCCATGAAGCCTTCCTTTCTCGTCCCCTGATGCTATAACTAACGTGTTCAAATGACAATTGTCCATTTGAACAAGTTACTTTTAGCATCAAAGGAAGGAGAGGGGGTCTGTTCTAGCATTAGCTTGCATCCTATTTCACATATATCCACGGTTTACTGTTATTGATGTGTTTGTGTATATTTTGTGTTCTTTAAACTGTACGCTTACAATGACTATTGCACCGGAACAGCATGCACAAGTACAATGTTCCCAGTGCTGTCATTAACGTTGCTGTCATAGTCATTTAGCTCTAAGAGAGTGAGAGAAACAGCCCACTGGTGGATATTCCTCTGGCACCACCTGAGTGCGACAAGAACGCCGCAGGAAATGGATATTGATTAAGACCTATTTTGGATCTTGGGGCTGGCAAATCAAGACGACAGAGTGATCTCAATGCAGACTGTTATCATGTGAATGAGTTTTAAAAAGCGAATATGTGGACAGACTTTGTCTAGCAGCATCTGCAGCCAGATAAATCAAAGATACGCTGTTAGACCTGACACCCTTGGTGGTAGTCCTCCAAACTTTCTGAGCTCAGCTCACCTCTTTTGCTGAATTCTTTATGTTTGCTTTAGGACTCTGTGCTACATGTAATTTACTTTCAAGTTCCTAACAAATGGAACTCCATCTACCCAGGTCCTGTGCATTAAATGCCACTAGTGGGCATGCAGCATTATTTGTGCCACCATCCAAAGTAACCCTCTAAAACTTGTCTCAGGCCTGCCATTGTAGATTGTAGTGCAGTTTTAAATTGATATTTGGACCTGGAAAAATAAACCTTTTCCTGTCCTAAGTCTTCCTTTTTAATACTTATGTCATCCCTAAGGTAGGTCCCTATAACTCCTTGGGTAGGGTCCATGACATCTATAAGTAGGCCAGGTGGATTTAAGTTTTACATGTCCCAATATTAAAAAAAGTCTATTTCATTTTTTAGGTCTCGCTTAGGGATGCAGCGCGAAAGCGCTGCCATCACTTTGCGAAGCATGCAGTATACACTAAAGTGTGGAAGCATTGTGGAAGCTCCGCCCACTCTCCCGCCCATCTTTCTCATTGGCTTAAGTCCTAAATACTGCCTTCTGATTGGTTTTTGGCATTGTTAGTCCCTCCTCCTGATGTCGTCATTTGTATCCTTCCACAGCTATCATCCTCTTTACTCCTGCACTATTTTCTTCCCTGTCTCTCCCCCCCCCCCCACCAGTCTGTAACTTTTTGGAACCCCCTCTCCCCCACCCCCGCTCTGCCCGCTCGCAACGGTACTCTAGGGAGAGAGGTGCCCAGGAACAGCGTTGCAAACCTTTGCCAATGTTTGTTATTTTCTGTACACTATTCGCTCTTTCACTTGCATTGTTGTTTCTACGGAGGCAAGTGCCCAGGAGCAGCATTGCACCTTTGCCAATGCTTGTAATTTTTGTGCGCACTGTGCGTGCTTTCACTTTCATTGGTGTTTTACAATGGCGGCCGCCACACACACAACTCGCTGGACCCTGCCTGTCTCTGAGCTCCCGCATAGCCGGTGACATTCATGAACCCACGTTTTGTTCACTGCCGCGTGCTTGCAATGATCATGCTGTGAAATCAAAAACCACAGCAGACCTTGACAGCTTCAAAGCAGCACTCCAGGACAGATTTTCTGCCCACGCACAACAGCAAGGAACTCTTCAGCATCACTAAAGAGTTCACTCAACCCAACAGTGAGACCACTGACATCCCCCCCCAGAACATTTGCGACAGACTCAGCGCCTTCTTCTACCATAAAATCAGGACCATCTACGACAACTTCGAAAACGACAACATAGACTCGTTTATTCTCCTGAGGCAGAAGCCGGGAGACGGCGCGCACTGCATTTAAAATCTGCACCTTAAAGTCTGTACTCACAGCACTGTTTTTAAAAACTTGTATAATTTGTTTCGAATCATTACTTTGGCCTCGATCTTGGGAGGCGAAGTTGAAGGAACGCGGCCATCTTGGGGAGGTATCTCCCAGGTTGGGTGCAGTCTAGTTGCTCAGGCGCAAGGCACTCGGTGCTAGTATATAAACATAGGTCATGCCTCCGCGCAGCGGACCCGCTCTGCGGATGCGCCAACAACGCGCCAAAGGAGCGCCTAAGGTAAGCCCGTCTGGGCTCGTCCGGGCCAGGCCGGGCCCAGGGGCCAGTCCCACTGCTCTAATTGGACAAATAAAATCTGTTATAAGGTACAGTCGTGATCAACTATTACAATTAAGAGGGAGGGAAGGCGTGCATTGTGTCCAACTAGCCACTCATACGAGGGCCCTCAGATCTTGCACAGGCTGTAACTATAAATTTATCCCACACAACCACAGTGGCGCTGACGTGGAAACGTGCCCGTTTCTACTTGCACTACTTAACTGCCGATCATTGCCTAAACATGCGATTGAGATTTCCATGCTCCTTGAGGAACGAGACATGGACGTGTTCTTCCTGACGGAAACTTGGACTAATGATAGCTCCGAGCCGGATATTGTCCGAGCTCTGCCCACCAACTATGTTATATTGAGGCAAGATTGTGCAGATGGTCGTGGGGGAGGCATCGCCATTGTGTACAAAAGCACCTTGGGATGCAGAACCGAGAAAGTTGCCATTTCAGGGGCGGAGAGTCTAATGTTTGCCATCACATTATCACCGACATGCACCTTCTCTGGGCTCCTGCTTTACAGGCCACCAGGGCCGTACGGCCAATTCTGCGAAGAGCTCCCGAATATCGCACTAAACTTTTTTAGTAATGCCCCCAACTTTACCATCTTGGGACATTTTAATATCCATTTAGATGAGCCAGACTCCCCGGCTTTTCATAGTCTGACCACCGGTCTGGAGGTCCTCCACCTTAGGCAATTAGTTACAGGCCCTACGCATAAAGCTGAACACTCGGATCATTGCTACACCAGCGTGGACACCTTGAACTTTGATAACTCCATGAGAGTGCCCTGGTCCGACCATGCTCTCCTGCTCTTCTCTCTGGCTCCCCAGGAGCAGCTAGGACCTGCTAATATAACTAAGAAAGTAAGCCGAATCTGGTCCAAACTTTCAACGGAGAAATGGATCACGAATCTCAAGGAACCCATACCAAAGCTACTAATGATCCTGTTGAAGCTGACGCCCGCTTTAATCAAGGGTTGGAGGCATCACTAGATCACACCCTTCCAAAAACTGAATTACTCCATCGTAGTGGTGGGAACAAAAAAGCTTGGTATACACCCGAGCTAAAAGCCCTTAAACAGATAGGCAAACAACAGGAGAGAAAGTGGAGGACACACTTCCAAAAACTGAATTACTCCATCGTAGTGGTGGGAACAAAAAAGCTTGGTATACACCTGAGCTAAAAGCCCTTAAACAGATAGGCAAACAACAGGAGAGAAAGTGGAGGAAAAATTACTCCCAGGCCAGTAAAGACAGCTATAGAACGGCCTTACGTAATTATAAACAGGAAATTAAATCCACTCAGTCCAACTACTTTCAGGACAAAATCAAATCTGCCTCCAGCTCCCCTAGGGAAATTTTTAAAAATGTTAAATCCCTTGTCACCCCCCCCGGCCACCATTAGTAACCCTGGTTTAGCTCACACCCGTTGTAGGGAACTCGCAAAAATGTTTGCCTCAAAAGTGGCTAACATATATTCATCCTTTCAGCAGACACCCACAGAGTCATCTTTGTCCCCACCCCTAGATATGATTAAGCTTGAGAAATTCACCCCCCTCGATTGCCCGAGTGTGCAGGCCCTCTTAAATAATATAAAATCAGGCTCCCCAGCTGATCCTGTACCACCTACCATTCTTAACCTGGTCTCAGACACTGTAGACCCAGTCATCCAGGAGGTGATTAATTCCTCCTTAGCATATGGAGTAGTTCCACCTTCATGGAAACAGGCAAAAGTAAAAGCGTTGCTGAAGAAACCCAATCTCTACTCAGAAGACTGGGCAAACTATCGCCCGATCTCCTTGTTGCCCACCATCAGTAAGCTTGCCGAAAAACATGTAAATGCTCTGTTAGCCGCCTTTCTTGAAATCAACAACTCCTTACACTCCACCCAGACTGGCTTCAGATGTAAACAAGGCACTGAAACGGCCCTCATTACGGTGGTTGAGAAAACAAGGAAGATTGTGGACAGTGGAAATTGTGCAGCCATATTACTTTTAGATCTTAGCGCGGCCTTTGATACCGTGAATAATTCCATCTTGATTCAAAGACTGAGCAACGTAGGGGTCATGGGTCCCGCATTAAAATGGCTGCGCTCTTTCCTGTCCGATAGGACATTTGCCATGTTCGAAGAGGATGCTTCTTCCCCTCAGATACACCTACAGTGTGGCGTCCCTCAGGGTTCATCCCTCAGCCCAACCTTATTTAACGTCTATATGAGGACATTGGCTGAGGTGGTGCTTCCCTGGGGGTGCAACTGGTGACATACGCTGATGACACCCAGCTTATTATCACCCTGGCAGGGCAGGAGGCTCCTCATGGCAACCTCTCCTCCTGTCTCACTAAAGTCCGCAAATGGATGGATGAATCCTTCCTAAAACTCAACGGAGCAAAAACTGAAGTGATGATGCTGGGACATAAGGCACCCTCCTCGGTGGAAGTTTGGTGGCCAGGTAGCCTGGGCCAGCCCTTCTCCTAAGGAGCAAATAAAGAGCTTGGGGGTCTGGCTGGACCCGGCTCTGAATTTCTCGGTGCAAGCCCGGAAGATAGCCTCAACGTGCTACGCCCTCATTAGACTACTCAGGAAAATTATTAGACTCCTGCCATTCGAAGCCAGGAGGATATTAGTACAGGCCTTGATTCTGTCACACTTAGATTACTCTAATGCGCTATACCTAGGGACCCCACAGGGGACAATTAAGATCCTGCAGACCGTACAGAATTGTGCAGCCCGGATGTTACTGAACATCCCGCAAAGGACATCGGTCAGACCAGCACTGCGCCAACTTCACTGGCTGCCAGTGCAACAAAGAATTTAGTTTAAGGCTTTGATCATTGTTCATAAAGCTGTGACTAAGGCAGGACCACCCCTGATCCAACCCATGTTCCATCCCTATCATACCTGCTGGACCCTAAGATCTAATAATAAGAACCTACTGGCAATCCCAAAGACAAAGAGAGTTTGCATGGACGGCAGACGCTTTTCCCTACAGGCCACAAAGCTTTGGAATAATCTTCCTGATACCGTCAGACTGGTAGCGTACCATCTTAGGTTCAGGAAGATGTTAAAAACCTTCCTGTTTGCCTACAGCTTCTGGGAATGAATAGGTCTTGGAAGCGCTGGGATGCCTTCGGGTAGCCATGCGCTATACAAATGTGTAGTCATTCATTCATACATGCAGATCCCACACCCTCCTTCCCCTACACCACGCGCTCGACAGCTGGACCACCCTCTTCATCCATGACACCCTGCAGACCATGAAGTCAGTCTACTCCAGAGCTGCCACAAAACCCTGCCCCCACCACATCTACCACAGAACCGCCGACATCATCGCACTCAAGCTTCGACGAATCATCAACTTTTCTATTGAGATCGCCTCTTTCCCCTATGACAGGAAACATGCCGAGATTAACCCTATCCTGAAAAAGCTCCCCGGTGGAACCCACCGACCTCAAAATCTTCCGACCGATCTCCTTACTCCCGTACCCGGTGAAAGTCAACAACAGCCACCACTCCTCTCAATCTAGTTTCAGGAAAAAATACAGCACCCAAGCCGCCCTCATTGCCGCAACAGACGACATTCACCCGGTCCTTGATCCTCCTACACATTTCCGCAGCCTTCGACACTGTATCTCACTGCACCCTAGCCCAGAGACTATACGATTCAGGAATCTGGCACAAGGTGCTCAAATGGATCCACTTATTCCTGTCTGGTGGAACACAGCAAGTCAGACTCCCACCCTTCCTCTCGGACCCCACGCCTGCGCAGTACCCGAAGGATCCTCCATCAGCCCCACCCTGTTCAATGTCTACATGACCCAGCTCGCACCCACCGTCGGATATCATGGACTCAACATGGTATCCTATGCAGCCGACACCCAAATCATCCACTGTCTATCCAACGTACCCCACAGCTCCAAACACAACTTCCAAGAACGAATGGAAGCTGTCATCAGGTGGATAAAGAACAGCTGAAAACAGACGTTCTCATCATGGGCCCACACCCAGATGCCTGGAGCAAAACCCGGTGGCCCCCCGCCCTCATGAACCATCCCTCCCCCACTGACCACTCATGCTACCTCGGAATCATACTGGACTTCGGACTCAAAATGAACGACCAAATCAATGCCGTCACCTCCGCCTGTTACCACACTCTCTGCCTCCTACGAAAGACTTTTAACTGGATTCCTCTGCAGCACAGGAAAGCAGTCACCCACACCTTCACCAGCAGCAGACTGGACTACGGCAACACACTCTGCCGGGATCAACAAGAAACTCACACGCAAACTCCAGAATGTCCAGAACGCCTCCGCCAGACTAGTCCTCAACCTACCTCTCCACTGCCACATCACCAAACACCTGCGGACACTACATTGGCTCCTCGTCGAAAAGAGAATCCCCTTCAATCTTCTCTCCAATGCCCACAAAGCCCTCCACAACACTTGACCGGCCTACCTGAACCACCACCTCTCATTCCACACAACCCAGAGATCCATCCGCTCAGCCCAGCTCTCCCTGGCTACGGCGCTGCACATCAAGAAAAGCAGAACAGGAGGACAGTCCTTCTCCATCCTCGCTGCCAGGGCATGCAACATCCTCTCTCTCAACCTCCGGCAGACACCAACACTCTCCAAGTTCTTGAAGAACCTCAACATCTGGCTCTTCGACGAACCCGAGTGAACAACTTCATGCTGCGCCCCCCCATACGCCTTGAGACCCTACGGGTGAGTAGTTGCACTTCACCAACCCCATGATTGATTGATTGATAAAAAAGGAGATATCTGGTGACCCCCCTATCAGACAGGGTCAGGGATGCTACTCAGCTGTCCTAGCCGGTCAGATGCTCTTTAGGGCCAGGATTCAACATGTCAGAATCAAGTGGCCACCTGGAGGAGCTCTAGGCACCTCCCTAGGGAGGAGCTGGATAGGGGGGTGGGCACTCCCATCTCCTTTGTGTAGTTTCATGCCAGAGTGGGAGCAAGGACTTCTAATAATAATAATGATAATACGGACACTTGTAAAGCTCAACAGCTACCTCAAACAGAGGTGTGCAGGCGCTAAAGAGATCAGTAGTGCAGCAGCAGAAGGAAAAAGACGCCCGGTCTCCGGACCCTAGTCCGCCGCAAAGAGCCAGGTTTTAACCATTTTCCTAAAGAGAGTCTCAGTTTCTATTGAACTGAAGTTATTGGGCAGAGATTTCCTCAGCCCTAAACTGGGCAAAAACTGGTTTATGCAAGGAGGACACCAAATGTGCCCTCAATGCAGTCTGAAGGCACTCAGAAATGCCCCCCACACAACTTAATACTAAAGGAGATAGGAGATAGGAACTTCTTTGTTCAGCATCCCCTGCCTGAGTTAAGCTCATCATCAGAGGGTTAACAGAGGGAAGTGGACACGCCCCCCTTGACTAGCCTACCTCACTTCTGGTTGGGAACTCTGACTACAGCCTTTCCCGCGCCCGGCCAGCTATTTAATCATATACTGGGCCTGACGCGCAGCGGTACAAGAGGTGAGACGCGCTCTCACTTAGAAGCGAGCACTGCACTTTAGCCCTGTTTTTTTATAAACAGTCTTTTAATATAGCCTTTGCCCTTTTTATCTCGCGCTACAAGTGCGCTTTTTAAACAGTCTACGTTTTTTTGTTTATTTTGCCCCGCTATTGAGCTTTTACTAATCCCACATTTCCATCTCTTTTTAAAAAGGAAAAAATCAACTTTGACAGCAGCTTGGCACAGTAGAGTTTTTTACCTGCATCCCTCTTTAACTAGTCCTGTTGTTTCCACTTTCCGGGTCCGACGCGGCATTAGCCGATTGATCCGGTGAAAGTCGACACGCCCACCTGACTAGCCTACCTCACTTCTGGTTGGGAACTCTGACTACAGCCTTTCCCGCGCCCGGCCAACTATTTAATCATATGCTGGGCCGGATGCGCAGTGGACGAACGCATCGGGCGTGCCAAAGGCGCGCCATAGGCAAACCCGTCTGCGTCCGTCCGCGCCAAGGGCAGGATTCTCTGCCTCAATGGAACCTAAATTGGTATATTCATCCACAGCACTGAAAACCTTTAACAAAGGGGGATTAGGCAAACGCCTGATAGCACTGGAGAAATTAAAGGGAGTAAGTACTTTTCACCACTGCAAATAAGAATTCCTGTTGCAACTGACAAACACAAATTAGTCGCACCCATCAATACTACCCAAATTAAAGGGAAACTAATCAATGCCCGCTCTATGTGTAAACATAGCCAAGATATCAGAGACTTAATATTAAAGCAACAACTAGAATTCCTTTTCATCACAGAGACTTGGCTCAAAGATTAGTGTAACCCGGACATTGCGACAGCTGTACCAGCCCTGTACTCTATCTGTAGAAATGAAAGAGAAGGCACCAGAGGAGGGGGTCTGGCCATTATCCTCAGAGACACACTTCACTGTACTAACTTTGAAATTGGCACACTCAAGGGAGCAGAAATTCTTCGATTCTGCATCTCATTAAGTGCCTCGGCGTCCCTCTGAGGTGGCCTGATCTATCGGCCACCATGTCATAGCACCACGTTCACTGACTCTTTAGGGGACACACTAAGTCACCTTCTACTTAGATATGCAAACTTCACATTATTAGGTGACTTTAACCTACACCTAGAAGACAATGAAGAGCGAGGCGTAGATAAGTTCCTCTAAATAACAGAAATATTAGGGCTAACCCAGATGGTAGACGCCTCTACACATCGAGCAGGCCACACACTAGATGGGGTCTGCTCTAATTTCACCCTCCTCTCGACCGACTCACCCATCCCTCTAATATGGTCAGACCACAACTTTGTGCCCCTTACGTTGAAGATCCCTTTGACAAATTATCAGGACATACAACCTATTATCCTGCAGCCCAGGCGTAACTGGAAACAATTAGCAAACAACCCTAAGCTGGCTAATACCACACAGACCCTGATGCCTACCCTGACGGGTAACACTGCAGCAGACTCACATCTATTCCATAATTGAATGCCTACTGTCAGCGATTAACTTATCACACAAGCTAAAATTAGAAACAAAATTATATAAAGCAGATCCCAGCAAACCCCCTGGTTTACACCTATTCTGAAACAAGCACACCTCCAATGTAAACAATAAGAGCGCAAATGGAGAAGTTGTTATAACGCAGCAGAAATACAAGCGTATAAAGTTAGCAGAAAACTCTACCACATCCAGATCAAACTGGCTAAAAAAGACTACTACACAAATAGAATACTAGAAGCCAATCTAGATCAAAAAACTATTTTTTCAGTCATACAGTCCTATACCAATTCTAAAGCGCTTCAAAAACAATTACACCCATCCCAGATGTTATGTGATCAGATTTCACTCGATTTTGAAGAAAAATTATGAATATTAAAGAGGACTTCACTACGGACCGAGTACCAAACAAATATGCTGTCCTTGATCACGAACCAGAAGCCACTAAATACTACATGGGTTCATTTAAACCAGTGTCACTGGATCAAACTCGAGAAGCAATCCAAGCATGCAAATCAGGCTCTCCCCTCGATGCCGGTCCCCCTACAATTCTCCACCGAATTGTAGACACAATTAACCCAGTCATAAACCAAATTGTTAACTCATCCCTAAGCGCTGGGACCGTGCCTGATGACTGGAAACTAGCGATTGTGTAACCACAAAAAAAGAAGCCAAATATTGATTCAGCGATACTCTCCAACCTCCGGCCCATATCACTCCTGCCCGCTTTAGGCAAAATCACATAAAAATGTGTTCATAAATAGTTATCCAACTTTATAGAGACCGCCAACATCCTCCACCACCAACAATCCGGTTTCCGTCCCAAACACTCCACTGAGTCTGCACTTTTTTGGAAATAACCAACATTTTAAAAATGATAGCAGACAGAGGTAGGAAGGCTGTGCTGATCCTACTCGATCTATCGGCCGCGTGTGATACCATATCACACAGCATCCTCCTATCAAGACTCAAATACTGCAGGATCTCGAATACAGCTTTAGAATGGATAAAATCCTTCCTTTCCAAGAGCAGACAAGTAGTGTCGCTGGGAACTTTCTTCTCTCTCGAACAGAACATCACAATTGGGGTGCCTCAGGGGTCCACACTGAGCCCACTGTTGTTCAACGTGTTTATGACTCCACTTATTTCACTGATCACATCATACGGGATCGAAGTAACCACCTACACTGACGATACCCAAATGATACTATCCTCGGATCAGAACTCTAAGGACGCAGAACTCAATTTTAAAGGCTGTTTAACCAAGGTCCTTCAGTGGATGAAGGACAACTACCTTAGGTGCAACACTGACAAGACTGACATCCTACCTATAGGGAAACAAGTCTCACTCCTACCAAGTGATTTGTGGCCAGAGGGTACCTCACCCCCACCAGAGACTGTGAAAGTAGCTAGAAATCTGGGAGTGCAATTTGACTCCACCCTCAGCTTCCAACCACACACTGTGAAGGTAGCAGGGACCTGCTTCAGCATTATAACTATAAGATCATTGAGAATTTTTTTTACTTACTCCCTCTCGCAGCAAGGAAATCAGTAGCGGTCGCCTTGATTCTTTCGCGACTTGACTACTGCAACACCATCTTGGTAGGAACCAGCAATAAAGCAGTAAAAAGACTCCAAGTGGTCCAACGCGCAGCAGTACGGCTTGTTTTGAGACTTCCCCGAAGGTCTTCAGCATCTGCAGGCTTCAAAACCCTTCATTGGTTCCCATTACATAAGTGAATCTTGTTCAGAAAAATCCTTCTAATTACCTTCAGAGCATCCCTTAAGACAGGACCAAAATATCTCTCATCTAGATTCACCCCCTATATCACAAACAGAACTCTCAGGTCCTTATCTGCGAACCTGCTCAAACCTCCCAATTTTAGATGCAAAACTAAAGGAGGTAAAACAATATCAGTATTAGGTTCCAAAGCCTGGAACATGCTGCTTTTGGAACTGAGAATGCAAAAAAACGAGACCCAATACAGAGAGGCGCTAAAAACTTGGATCTTCGGAGCAACGGACGAACTCTGCTTCTCTCTTATTTAAGACCATTAGAGCTTCATCTCACCTCAGTATCAGTGCCAGGATGCACCCTTAGGAGTGACAGTCAGCGCTCTAGCAATACTGACTTTCATTTCATTTAATTTCATTTCAGGCGTGCAGCCTGGCAGGCAGACCCTATAAGAATACACAGGTAGGTATTGGGGGGGGGTCCTCTAAGGAGCCCCAGTACATGGTATCATGCAACTAACACTGGATTCAGTGTAGTTGCATGATTCCAACATGTTTGATACTAAATATGACCAAGTTTGGGGCAGCCATTAAGTAGTTTGACACCTTGACTTGCCAGTGTCCTTGGACTGAAGGGGCTACCTTAGGGGTGACTTATAGGCTTAAATTGCAGAGACCGGGAATTAGGGAAACCCTTATATCCAAAGTGAAAGGTGCAAGCATGATTTCACACAGACTACAATAGCAGTTCTGCATACACAATGTGCATGGGCTCCCATGGGTGGCATAATAAATGCTGCAGCCTATGGGAGACCCCTGGTGTACCAATGTGTTCTGGGTACCTCAGTACCATATAGTATGAACTTACAATGGTACCCCAGTCCTTGCCATGAAGTAGAGACCTCCGCCACAACGGTCCTGGATAGCAGGATCCCAGTGAACTACAGTCAAAACACATTGACACCGGGCAAAAAGTGGGGGTATCTACGTCCAAGAGCAACTACTTTTATACATTGCTTACTCGTCTTGCTCTAAGCTTACTTCTTCAACTGTGCCTATGTCTTCCTTGGAGACGTCTCCTCCAAACAGAATGGCAGGTATCAACTTATCATTTATGAAGTTGGGGTTTCTCCATTTGATGCCACCAAATTGTAGTTTACATTGTTGTTCTTAATGTCTCTTTTTTCAGGGCAACAGATGCTTCTGGATTAGAAGTGTGGAGAGGGCTGGGAGTTGGGGAGTGGGGATCTAGTCAAATGTTGATAATTGTTTCTGTTTTTCAACATGCATTGCATGTTTATTCCTTTATTGTTTTGTGCCTTAGGTTTTGACACACACCTACACAGTCAATACACAAGTGCTTTTTCAGCCATGACTTTTTGTAGTGCTTTGTCGCTACACTTCCAGTTGTGCAGCGGGCCACAATGATAATAATTACCATTGCACACAATCACACCGATCCCCGGAAGTGATGACATTCTGAGTACTGTCCATGTTAATGGTCTCCTGGATCGCGTGAAGCACACCGCGATTCTCACCTTTGCCCACCGCTTTGTCCCTGAAGTACGTCTACTTCAAGTACTGCAATTCATAGGGGATCGCTACCTCTTTTTGTCATGTAAGGGGTATGCTAGGGTATTTCATGCAGGGTACACCTGCGGGGGGAGTTACTATTCTGCTGCGGTGCTCCTTCCCTCCTACCATTTACCATTAAATACGCAACCTGCACAGGGATATTGGCCAGGTGACCACTTCAGTGTATGTCTATGGTCCACCAGCATTTCTCAGTACCTGCCTTGGAACCTCTCTACACTCCTTATCAGCCTCCCACAGGGTCTTACATTAATAAGAGACAATTTCAATGTGGTGACCGACCCAGTGCTTGACACAACTGGGCCCTCCACCAGCTCTAGATGCGCTGGGGTGCGTCATCTCACAGTTAGGACATCCACAACAGCTTCGACAACCAACCCGGAAACCAACCCACCCTACCTTGTGCTGAACATTCTCCCCCCGTGAACACCCTTAACGACTGGAACCCAATCTCCACTGAGGACACAATCCGCCTGATGAATTCCATCCACTCAGGATCCCCCACAGACCCTTGTCCTCACCACATCTTCAACAAAGCAGACTCCGTCATAGCACCGCACCTCCGAGACGTCATCAACAGCTCCCTCAACTCCGCCACCTTCCCGGAAGACTGGAAACACGCTGAACTCACCGCCCTTCTGAAGAAACCCACAGCGGACCCCACCGAACTCAAAAATTACCGCCCCATCTCGCTCCTTCCATTCCCGGCCAAAGTCATCGAGAAAGCTGTCAACAACCAACTCGCCGCCTTCCTCGAAGCCAACAAATCCCTCGACTCCTCACAATCTGGCTTCCGAGCAAAACACAGCACTGAGACCGCCCTCATCGCAGCAACAGACGACATTCGAACTCTACTGGACAATGGAGACACAGTCGCCCTCATCCTCCTCGACCTCTCTGCAGCATTTGACACAGTCTGCCACAGCACCCTTTTACAACGCCTCAATAACATCGGAATCCAAGGAAAAGCACTTGAATGGATCACCTCGTTCCTCACCGGAAGAACTCAGAAAGTCCGCCTCCCACCATTCAAGTCCGAGGCCACTGAAGTCATCTGTGGCGTACCACAAGGATCCTCACTCAGCCCCACCCTCTTCAACGTATACATGAGCCCCCTCGCGACTATCGCCCGCCAACACAACCTCAACATCATCTCCTACGCGGATGACACTCAACTAATCCTTTCTCTCACCAATGACCCCAACACCGCCAAAACTAACCTACACGAAGGAATGAAAGAAGTGGCCGAATGGATGAAACAAAGCCGTCTGAAACTGAACTCGGACAAAACAGAAGTCCTCATCTTAGGTACATCCCCCTCTGCATGGGACGACTCCTGGTGGCCGGAAGCCCTCGGAAAGGCACCCATCCCGACAGACCACGCACGGAACTTAGGCATCATACTGGACTCTTCACTCTCAATGAATAGACAAGTCAGCGCCGTATCCTCTTCCTGCTTCAACATTCTTCGCATGCTGAGAAAAACATTTCGCTGGATCCCCACCGAAACAAGGAAAACAGTCACCCATGCTCTGGTCACGTGCCGACTGGACTACGGAAACACCCTCTACGCAGGCATTACCGCTAAACTCCAGAAGAAACTCCAACGAATCCAAAACGCCTCAGCCAGGATCATATTAGACATCCCACGCAACGAACACATCTCCGGTCACCTTAAAGACCTCCACTGGCTACCCGTCAATAAGAGGATCACTTTCCGACTGCTAACCCACGCACACAAATCACTCTACGACATCGGACCAGAATGCCTCAACTCACGACTGTCCTTCTACACCCCCTCCCGCCAACTACGTTCTTCCAGCCAAGCCCTCGCCACTGTACCTCGCATCAACAAGACCACCATGGGCGGCAGATCCTTCTCATACCTGGCTGCTAAAACATGGAACTCACTCCCCGCTTACCTTCGCCTTACCCAGAACCACCTAGCATTCAGAAAGCAGCTTAAAACGTGGATATTTGACAAGTAATCTTCCTCCCCTCTCTAAGCGCCTTGGGACCCTCTGGGTATGTAGTGCGCTATATAAATTCTCTGACTCTGACTCTGACTCTTAGGATAGCCGCTCTTGGCCTCTGTGATGCCTGAGGGACATGGCACTCAAGACTTCGTCAATGTACGCATACCTCAGCAGCCTATCACACTAACTCATGGTTAGGTTTAGTCTTTTACTCGCCTTGGACTGTGGAAAACTCTCACAAATCCAAATATCTCATAGGATTTTGGACCATTCCCCTCTACTCCTTCATCTCGGACCACCCACATCTGGCCAAATGTGGAGTCTAAATGCCTGGTATCTCAAGGTTAAGGCCTTTTCTAGTGCTGAACTTCAAACTTACTTCAACAGTAGCAAGGGTCGGCACTCTGTGAGCATCTAGCAAAGCGACTGTAAAGGGCTTTGCTAGGGGGCGTTTTAGGGCACAGGAGTGTGCTTGCTCCTCTCTTATTACTCAATTGGAAGTGTTTGCCCTTCTCTTGGAATGATGGCTCACGTTTGGTCCCCATTCATCTCCAACAAGGAGACTGGATGTGCTCGATAGATGTTCAAGAATGCATACTTCCATGTTCCAATCACTTTACGCCACCATAAGTTCCCACGCTTCACGGTAGGGTCCAAAGACTAAATTCAGATTAGCCTGGGATGAAGGTAAGCAAGTCTAGTCTTACTTCTCAGAGAGCAAGGCAGTCCTCAGGCAGCAGGGCAAGCAACTAGCAGTAGGACAGTCTGTGTTCTGTGATTTCCACAGGTCTAAAGACCCAAGAGTAGCTCTGAAGGTCCGAAATGTATACCTGGTGCCAGCCTTTATGTGGGGAATTTTCTCTCCTGTCTCACATCTGGCTCCGGAAAGTTCTCCCCTGTCAAGGCTCCACACTGTCTAGAGTGATAAAGACAGATTAGGCCTGGTGTCAGATTCCTTTGTGTGTGCAAGAGGCACAGCACTTTGAAATGTAAGTAGGGTTGGGTACAGCCCCTGCACATTTATCACGCTAGGATGGCCCTTCCTGTCCACACCTAGGCCCCTTGGTGTTACTGTCTGGAAGCAATATACAAACCCCAACAGCAGAGCCATCCACAGTTATGTGATTCAGGACACTTGCAGAAGGCACATGGGACATAAAATTGCCATCTTTCCAAAAGTACCATGCCAAAAGTGGCATTTTCAGAATTGTGATTTAAACTCCAATTTTAACATTAAACAGGATTTCAAACTACAATTCATTTGAGTCTAAATAGTAAATTTTTATTTGCTCCCATTCTAAAGTTATTATACAGTGTTAATTAATGGGATAAATAGTCCTTAAAACAGTGAAAAATTACTTTTGGAGTTTTTCAGCCCTATAATAATTATAATAATAATAAAAAGGGATTTATAAAGCGCATGGTTACGCCATCTCGGTGTGTCCCCGTGCTGGGGTGAGAGAAAATGGCAGCGGCCCGGTTCCATGGTGCCCACCTTGCTTAGCCTGAGAACAAGTAGGTTTTAAGCGCCTTCCTAAACCTAGCTTCAGAAGTCTCCATCCGGAGATTTACAGGGAGTTTGTTCCAATTCTGAGCTGCCAAGAACCGGAAGGATCTACCTACCATTCTGGCCTTCCTCACCTTCGGCACTATCAGCAGGCCAGTCCCACTAGAGCTAAGGGAGCTTCCCGGCACATAGCTGGTGACAAGATCCTTCAAATACGAAGGGCCAGGGTCCTGGGTGATGCGATGGCATGTGCATAATGCTTTAAACATAACTCTTTTCCCAACTGGTAACCAATGCAAGGTATCCAAGGCTTTTTTATAGGCAGCCCTCCTAGGCATGACATGTAAAACTTACAAACTCATGTCTTACCTTTTAGATACAATGCACCTTGCTCTATACGGCCCACTTTAGGGGAGACTTAGAAGAACTAAAAAGAAAAAATGAAGCCTAGTTAAAGGGTCATTTCGCCAGGTAGAAATGGCAGTTTACGAGTGCAGTACAGGCTGCAGCAGCAGGTCTGAGATGGGTTTTAAAATGCTACTTTTGTGGGTGGCACTATGAGGGCTACAGGCCCACTAGTAGAATTTAATTTACAAGCCTGGGTATATGTGGTACCATATACAAGGGACTTACAAGTAAATTAAATGTGCTAATTAGGTGGATCCCTATTTTACAATTGTTTTAGGGAGAGAATACAAGCTCTTTAGTACTGATAGCAGGGAGAAAATGTACAGAGTCCTAATGCCAACAAACATGTGTTTAGCAACAGAAAGCAAAAAAATTGGGGCTGACACTCCAAAAAGGGCAAGATACAACAATTAGGCCATGGTCCAGTGACACTGTGAGACTGTGCATGTCTTTCTGGTGGGTTGAGCGCAGGGTTGGTCCACTGGCCAGGTCCTGCAGCCCAAGTCTGTACACAGCAGTTTGTAGCTCCATAGTGGGTTGGGGGTAGGGATTGGCCACAGATAGGGCTCTGCAGCCAAACACTACTGTACAAAGAAGGAGTGTATTAAGACCATGCCTGTGCCACACAGTGGGTTGAGTGTACAGTGGCATATTTTGGGGAACCGGGGGGTGGGGGGGGGCACGGGTTTTGGGGGCAGTGGCCTCCCCCCGCTATCACCTGCCATCTCGGCGGAAAGAGCAAGCCCCCCGGCTCCTCACTGTGCTTGCTGCAAGGCAGCAAACGGAGAAAATACTTGTCAATAAACCCCACCATAACCTCACTGCTGCTATTTAATGCGGATGCCGTGGGGCAGCAAACGAGGGACCGCCACGGCTGGCCAGAGGGTTAGCTACGTCACTGAGTGTAGGGCTTGGCTGCAAACCTGGGCCACCAGTCATTCCCCGCTATGAGCATCAGGGGATGGGCTCTTGATAGTTTGGATATAGTGCCCAGTCATAAACTAGAATATTCTGCCAGCCCCTGCTGCGCATGGCCTAAGGCCACATGCAATAAGATTTGACTGCAAGGTAGGCTTAAATAGGGAAATATAAACACATAGGTGTTAGATGTGGTATAGCATCCAAAATTATATATAGTGGTATAGCACCTAAAATGAACTGGAAAAAAAACTGTCTTGGTAAGTTATGGTTTTTTTGCTTACACATCAATGTATGCTTATAAACCTGAGGTGTTCTCAGACAAAACATATTAAAACTTAAATGCTGCTGAAACTGGTCAGTTATAGTTAGGTGAGGAAACTATAACTTATCCCCCAATGCATTGCCCATGACCTCTCACATGGTGGTGGTACATGTGGCATTGTTGATGATATAACACCTGACATTATATATCATCTCACCCCTATGGATCTTCCTAAAGATACATCACTCATCAAAACTAGCAGTTGATGTTCAGTAAAGTCAAGGGAAACTGCCAGCCAGACATATTTCCACACCAGTAAACAATAGGTGCCAGTAGGAGCTTTACGGTGTCTAAAGCCTGCATTGATCTTTAGACTAATGACTCAGATGCTACATGGAGCTATCTTGATATAGGTGGGGTAATACCGCATAACGAATACAGCTAACGTTTTCACACCTGTGCATGATTTATCTCTGACAACAGATGTGCTGTTGATGATAAGCCCCGGAGCGGACCGTGCACGGCTAGGTATCCGGCGAGATCCTGTCTTGTGGGAAAACTCCCAGACGGGCCCCGGTTCCAGCTCCATGGAATATTTTCCTTGTTTACCACAAGTTTGCACTGATTAAAGAACTATCAACATGGTAAAACCGTGAGTTCCCATCTTTTAGAATTGACCATAGGTCAGGGTACGCCTTAGCGCGCGTATACCGCCATGGTCCATCATTTCACGTAGGTCCTGATGAATGCTTAGCAGACATTGCTATTGATAAGCAGAAACATGTTCATGTGAACCATTTCTTTTACTTTATCGGATCTCCTAACCCCATTGTCTAGTTAGTATTGGTCCGTCACCTGTTTTTACTAGTACCCAAATCACCTAGAAATAAAGTTTTGAAGGGAGTATTTGGCTACTTTTTAACTTGCACTAATTCACTTGCACAACTTCACAACCCGCTCCGCTGCAATCGCAGGCGTCGCAGCACACCGGAACGGCATTCGGCTGATCCGGTGGGGACCCAATGATGAAGCATGTCACCAACCAGGTTGGTGAGTGAGGGTCCTTTTAATAACTTCTGAGTGTTTCTTTCATTGTGTATTTTGCTTATGTAGTCACTCTTTCGTTGCTATTGTATAGTACCCCTGGGGGACTGAGAGTGGCCTCCTCCCTCACTCTCTTGTTGCTTGAAGATAAGCCCACAACACCAACTTGAAAGCTGACATTTATTTTCCAATTTCTAATTGCAGTGAAAGCAGAGAACTCAAGCTGGTGCACAAAGAATCCGATGAAGATGGCATCTGACAACCCATCACTTGAAGAATCTACTACATAGACTTGTTACATTTTCTTACCTGTGACTCATCCTTGATTCTTCATTCTGAATTTCTCCTCTTGTCAGTTTTAGTCGAGATTGGTATCCAGACTTTCACTAAAACTCCAGAAGTTCCTCTGTATTCCTTTCCTCAATGCAAGGGTAGAGTAGGTGATGTTTTGGATGTTCTTCAGAAATTTCAGCACCCCAGCCGTACCCAAAGGATATTTCTAGTCCATCCAGAGACCATCTTAAACTAATCCCTTTCAGCCCCTATCTCTTCTCATCCATACAGTTCTCTAACAACATGGCTAAACTATTTGCTAAATCTCTGTAAGGATATTTCAGATACTTACTCACTAACTTTCTATAATCCTAAAATTCCAATAAGTGGTCCAGGCTTCACTGGTGCATCACACGCATAACTGAGCACATGAACTGAAGGTTTGTTACCTTTGCTCCAACTACAAAAGGCAGAATGTACCCTTACCTACTACTGAGTCATTGCACTGTGCTATCGAGGCAGCTATACCAATGTCCCCTTAAGAGTCTATGGGCAAGATGCATCAAAGGGTTTTGCCCTTCTGTGTCTATCCTGTGATTGCATCAGAAATATGTATGCTTTTGGGTCTTACACTTTATCTTTTCTAAGGTATAGTATGGTTAAAATACTTTGTAATAAATATGAAAGATCCTGATAATCATAACCCTTTACTAAGTGCAATTGGTTTCATTGTCCCCACACTCAGCAGTGTTCCAGGCAGGATCTCCAGTGGTCCTCATCTTTATGTTCAGACTCTTTTTGATTGCCTGGTAATATGACATTATTGCCTTCTTGACTTAAGGATGTTGCAATTTCAGCCTTAACTCACATTTCACCTTTTTTGATGGTCGTATCCTATCTGTTTGCTCTTTTCATTGCTTTGCAAGAAGAGATTAAGGGCCATATGTAGGTAATCTCTGTTTACCGATTCTTAAATACCGAATTTTACCGATTCGGTATTTAAGAATCGGTAAATAATATGTAGGTAAAAATTCGGTAAATTTTACCGAATCGGTAATATTCCGTATTACCGATTCGGTATTTACCGATTCGGTAATCCCCATTCATTCCTATGGGCCTAGGAATGAATGGGAAGCCACTCACTATTACCGATTCGGTAAATACCGAATTGGTAATAGGGGGAGCATATCCAAGGGTGGCAGGGTGTCACATTGACACCCTGTTGCACCCCTGAATCGTGCATTTGTGCACATGTGGCGCACCTACTGGCCCTAAGGGCTTTTTAAAGGTATTTGATATTTACCACCAACTTGTAGTTGGTGGTAAATAACGAATCCTTAAATCCAAAATGCACTCACTTGAGTGATCCCTACATAGGATTTGAGAATTCGGTATTTTACCAATTCAGTATTTTAAGAATACGGTAATTTAACGATTACTTAAATCACAGATTCTGTAAATTACCAAATCCTTAAATCCAGCCACCTACATTAGAATAAGCTAAATACCGGTCGTTAACGGGAAATTTACCGATTTTCGACTGTTACCGACCGGTATTAAGCTAACTACATATGGCCCTAAATGCCTAATTTTGAACTGGCCTGGGTCTACTACTCAGAATAAGTTATGTTTGGTTGGATGATGGGTCAGGGACTTTGAACACACTTGCAACTCCAAATGTGTCCAGCAACTGGGCACCTGTACACCCGCATATTGCTGTTTAAATCACACAGACCAGGCACATTGGGTAACTGCCTCTCCCCTGCTCGCAGGAGCCACTTCTGCGTAGCGGGTACATAATCCACAGCTTTCTATAATTCTGCATTAAACAAATGGTTAGGTTGGCCTCTGAAGCACCCCTCATTGTAGAGAGGTGAAGTGGTGGATGGGATATCCTATGCAAACACATGCTAATTATTGGGAAGGATAAACGATCAGCCCTAGATGCGACTGACCAGGTGACGTATGCCTTTATGAATAAATATCCTCAGAAAAGTATTGCCTGAAGTTCTGGGAAGCCCAAAAACATATATACAAGTCTTGGGAGGATTTTGTGGGCCTGTCAAAAAAAGGCACTGGATGGCTGGTAAAGTAGACACTTATGATTTTGTGTATAATTTAATTATGCATGAGCACATCTTGAGTAATAGCTTGACTGAGTTACACCACCACCTAATAGAGTCAAAGCTCACTGTGCCCAGAGACCTTGAGAAAGGAGCTGAGCCATAGCTTAGCACCAGAGTGTCCAGGAAGGTACTTTGTAATGACCCCAAGAACAGTGGTCAATGCTCTCCTCTGCAGACCACTTTTGAGTAGAAGCTGGGGCGTTTTGGAGGGAAGAAGCCCATGGGGCCATATTACCAGGCCCGGCATCATGACTGTCTTCATAAAAAGGCACAAGAGGTGGAACTCTGTATGTACCACGAAGCGACCCACAGGTGGTTAGCCCAAAGGGGTGACTAGATACATTATTTACAGGAAAGAGGGTGGATCATAACCTAATATTCCTTAGCTGAGAGGTGGACCAAGAATATAAGCTTATGATCCCTGAGGGGGTAGACATAATTTCCCAGGAGGTCAAAGTAAATGGGATACCTGTGCCAGTCATACCATGGTGGTAGCAGCACAGGCCTATAGAGTTCCGTAGGCCCCTGGGTAGAAATAGGTCCGACTAATGGCCATGGTATCCTACGAATGGGAAGGGGCACTTGCCCAGAGGAGGGTCATTGTTAGTCCCCAGCTGCCGATTGACTGCATCCATTGCAATGAGCTTCCACCAAGGAGAAAAGAGCTGAGAGGGTGACTGTCCACGGCGCCTCAAAAACACAGATCTTTGGAGGTGCTATGCCTAAATGGAGGCTACAGATACCCAGATAACAGGAAGGGTTCAGAGGTGGATGCTATCCACAGTGGGTGAACCAGAGGGTCAAGAGTTACCTACTGTGAGAGGTGAACACAACAAGACTGACGCTGGTGAGCCACTATTGGCATGGAGGTGCTGCCTGCGCTGTCTCAGAGACAGACCAGGAGACGTGCTGGGGAGGCTCCTCCACTAGGACGGATGAGCGTCACCCCATTGCTTTCTCGCAGTGCGAGAAGAAGGAACATAAAATGGTAATAACTTTAAGTTATTACCATTTTATGTTTGGATGCGGGCAGGCAGGTCAGCGGGGCTGCTTTGCGAGCACTGCAGTGATTCTGCCCAAGAACAGAACTATGCACAGGATTATAGGACCTTGGTGTATAGCGACTAAGTCATCCTACCACCTTAGTACCCATAAGCCCTGGCCCGACTATCTATAGTGTCTCACTTGCTCTCCTACTCACTCACAGAGAAACAAATGATTAGACACCCCAGAAGACAACACTCCCAGATATATAGATTTTGTTCATGGATCATAACAGACACTTCATGTTGAATAATGTCAATGACGGATGATACAATATTATCCAAAATATATATGGGAAGACACTGTATTAATGATGTTATCGACAACTGCAAGAACGTTTTCTAAATTAGCTTGGTCAATTTGGCACAGACTAACTGATGCTTCCGTATGCGACAGTTTCCAAAATTCTCTGTCTGCTGAATAAATAAAACGTTTTGTTCGAGGGGATTGCGGACCAAAAAGAAAATCAACCAAATCAATGTTACCTGACAAAAGAGAAAGATGCTGCTTGACAGAGGGCAATGTGGATAGGTTCCAACCATTTTTGACACAAGTTACCTACTGAATATGCGGTGACCGTATGAGAATGTGGGAAACGTGGATCAGGTCTACTTTGTGTAAACCCTTTTGTGTTATTCAGAAAATGCAATTGACATGCATTGGAGCTTGTTGGCCACAGTAACCATCCCAAGTGGTCTAATTTAGAAGAGTTAAGTGTGCCATTTTGAAACAGGACCACTAAGTCGTCAATGGTGTAATTGGTATGTGTTTGCCATGCGTCATAAATAGCCAATAATGGAATTGAGGGAGTATTTTGATTTGTGGCCATTTTTAAAAAGAAACAAGTAGTTTGTTGTAGCGTGTCATTAAAAGAAATAAGATTTGAGACGGTATCAGACATGCACAATGCAATGATTCAGTGACCTGCACTTGCCAATCTTTAGTAAACCAAAAGGATTTTAAATCAATTGTGTCCTTCCAATGCTCAGAACCCTTCACGGACAAATCATTACTCAAGGACAGGGAGTACACTAATTTAGTGTGTCAACATAAGTTTAGTTTGTGACAGCATCTTTACTTTATAAAAATTGAACTAAGGATCAGAAAGATTGTAACCAGAAAAATAAATAAACTTATTCTGTTGGGTTTTTGAACTCCCTTGCAAAGGTGCTGGGCAATGCTCCCACTGGGTATAATTAAAAAATGGTATAAATCAGCATAATTTGCACAATTCAAATACAAATCTTCAGTGTCAAAAGCAGTGTAATATTTCAAATTAGAGAACAATGAATGAACTGCATGAACAATCCAGTCATCAGTGTGTATGCCAGGCAAAACTCCTAATGATCCCGTGTAACCAGCACTGTGATGTATCAGTATAGTGATGTGTGTTATATTGCATGATATTCTATGACTGCTATACACACATGCATTTGTCATAATGATCTGCATGCACTATTGCTACGAACCTGTATTGTTAAGCTGCTGGAGGAAAGTAGGATCTGCTTCCATGGTCACCCCCACTTTTGCTGGTGTCATTATATTTTACTGACTAGTCTGACTAGGATCCTGCTAATCGGGACCCCAGCCTCTGTGCTTATTACCTTAATTGGACATTGTGAGTACTTAGGTACACTCCAGATTGTCTACGGGTGTACCCTTGTAGGTCCCAAGTATATGTTACTAAGGTACGCAGGGCATTGATACACCAGGGGTCTCCCATGGGATGAAGCATGTTTTGTGCCACCCATGAGAGACCACTCAAATTGTGACTACATGCCTGCCATTACAGCCTGTGTAAGCTAGTTCTAGCACCACTTACAACAGATATAAGTGTCCTTATACCTGTACTTAAAATCTATAAGTCACCCCTAAGGTACGCCTTTCAATCCTGAAGGCAGGGTGATCGGTTCTAAGTGTGAGGGTGTCCCTGCATGAGCAAGGCACCCCTACATCCTTCGGAGTCCATTCTCCTAGGTTGTAAGTGCACCTGCCATTAAGATACATAGAGTGGCCATGCGTCATTACACGATGGCTACCTCTAAACTGACTGTGACAAACTCTGTTGTGTTTGGTATCTAACATATTGGAATCATACCCCCACACCGTAAACGGTACAGGAGTTACGGTGTGGGGGTAAGATTCCATGCACTGTAAAGTTCCTCCGGGATGCCCTCAGTGCTCCCGGTACCAGTTTTCTAGACCCAGACAGCAAACTATGGCTGCTACCGACCAGAGACACGATTCTGCCCTGATGCCGATGAGCCAAGCTTGAGCAGGGTAAGGCAGGACAATAGATATCCTGTTACAAGGAGCTGTGACCACCTCCCAGACAGGACTTAGTTTATTGGTACAGGGTGGGGGTGCTTGCCAGTGCCAGTAAGACAGCTTGAAGGGCATATTTGATGCCCACCTTGCATACTCCAGTTCAAACCCGTTTCAGGGAGCTGTTGGCCCCGGCTTGAAACTGGAGAAAGGACATGAGAGTATCCTCCCCACTGTCCAGCCCTTCCTCTGCAAGGGACCCCTAAATCATCCCAACCCTTTCCTTAGGGTACTTAAAGGCTTATCTGTGGGTGGGTCCCAAGATCCGTCGTGGCACTCTGGACATCGCTGGACTTTGCTTTGGGAACTGAGACTGCAACTGGTCTCATTGTCCTGCTACAACATCTGAGCTTGTGCTCCATACAGTTTCTTTACAAGGCCCGTGGACATCAAAGACACCTAAGGGGATCTCCCTTCGAGTGAAGGAGTCATTTCCCTACATCGGCAGACACTGCAATGAAGCCGACCAGTCTGCTATTCCTGAGCTCCTACGGACCCTGAAAGCTTCAGCAACTCAGGTGGTGGTTCAGTAACTCACTAGAGGCCTGAACTGTCTTCCTAGCAAGTTGAAGATCTGTATCCCTCGTTGGAACTGCTGGAGCTGCGCTCCTGTGTACTGTGTCGACTTGCCAGTGCCAAGGCTTGTTGACTCTCCGCTTCAGAGATCTACAGGCTCCAAGAAGCTCCAGCCTCAAGCATCTTCTGCAGCCAAGATGTTTGCCTGCACTGCATCCTTTGTGCCGTGGGCCTTCATCCTTTGGCGAGCTGCTCGAGGTCCTCTTGTGACTTCTCTGCCTCCAGCCTGTGGGTCTTATTTGGCTCCAGTGGGCTCCCCTGCTTTGTTGGGGCATGCTCCGACTTGGTGACCCTGCTGATTGCTGACCCCTTGGCTCTCGACATCCAATGTGGAACAGCTCATGAATGCCGCCTGGTCTTCTACATCATCGCCTGGTCTGTACAGCTGAAATTTTAAGGGCACCGTCAACTCTCCTGCATCCCCAACATCGGTGGACTTTTGTCTTCCCTGCCTCCTGGTCCCTCCTGAGTTGCATAGACTCTGTCCCCTCTGCTTGCAGGTACCTCTCGTCCCGAATCCACCTTTGGGTTCCACCGGACACTTTATCCTTCTTCGGCAGCGGCATCTTTTCTGAAGTCATCCATTGTGGTCTATGGTGGTGTCTGACATCATTTCACACCTATGCATCCAGCTTTCCTAGGGTATGTATCCTGGTTCCTCTGGTATCCATGGGCGGAGTGACTCTCTAACCTTCCATCTTCCACAGTGTTTCTTTGGGCGGAGTGACTCTCCAACCTTCCATCTTAAATGGTGTTTCTTTAGAATCCGCTGGGAAGGGTCCTTCTTCTTTAAAAGTGCAACTACAACTTATCTAATGACTTCTATTGAAGAAGCGGTTGTGCTCCCACTCTGCACACGACCTCCATGGGATTCCCAGATACCCACCTTGGGTGGTTCCTTGGGTCCTCGACTCTTCTAAGTCTTCTGTATCCATCCTTGATTTTAGTTGTGATTTGCATTCCTCTATTTTGCCATATGGTTTAGTCTCCCCTTGGAGACCACAGTGTAGATTGTGCTACTTATGTATTCTATTGACAACGTTTTGTGTTTATATCTCCCGGTAGGGTATAATACATTGTGTTAGTGAGTGTTAAAAAATATATATTTTTTTAAACTTCACTGAGTGGTTCTTTTTCACGTCTCCTATACCATAAGATTAAGTACTGGTAATACAAGCTGCTTTACTCTCCTTCTGGACTAAGCCTGAAAGCTTCTCTCCACAGCTACAACTTAGAGAGCTTTCTAAGGTTGTCTAAGACAACTAAAATCACCATAAGGGCTGTCTGGATTAGTTCAGGGTGCTACACTTACATAAGTGAGCACCATATACTAAGCCAGCCTCTCACATTGGTGTGCAGCGGTTGGGATTCAAGCCTGCATTGTTTTTTCCAGCTGATCTAGGTGTGGATCAATTGCAAAACTATCATTAGCATTAGGCACATATAATACTTTCTAGGCTAAGTAAGTTCTACTGAACTGTTAGATTCGTTGTTAATGGTCTAGCACAACACTTTCTCCAATCTTAGGAAGTTTAGCTTACACTAGGGTAGGTAGGTGCAACACCATACTACACCTAGTGACCAATCCTTTAGTTGGGGATACCAGTGCACCCCAGTCTACTAAGTACAGTGGCCTGAAGTTCCATAAACTAAGGACCCTGTGTAGCCTTAGGAGAATAAAGTCAGGTAACAACCCCACTTCTAAGCTGCTCTTAGAGCTACTTCATCAGGATAACAAGAATCCTGGAGGGGCAGAAGAACAGGACCATGTGGGTGGGGATGCTCCTGAAGAGGGGCACAAAGGTTTCCCCTAGTGACCTCAATCCAGAGCATGGCCAAGAAGAGTCTAATGACTCCACATTGGCAAACTCAGATCCCCAGGGAATAGTGCAGATGGCACAGAGTGTGTCCCCTTTATTCCTCCTGGAAGGGTTCAGAATAGGTAAAGGAGGTCTAGATCTCCTTCTGTTTAGTCTAGTGCTTCAGACACTTCTATAGGGACCTCCATATCTAGCAAGAGGGAGAACTCCTTGGAAAGAGAGTACCAAATGATCAAACTTGGGAAAGTTAGACTATAGCTCAGGCGAGATCAGTTGACCCTTGAGAAGGGGACCCTGGAAGTGCAGAAATTGGGACTAGAGTCCCATTGTGGCACAATAGTCTCCCTAGAATCAGGGAACCATCCTTCAACAATAGGAACCTGAGCAGGATAGCCCCTTCTTTACCAGAAGGGGTATGATACCCATGAATGGATCACTGCAATGGAGAGGGCCAATACAGTTCAGACGATCCTTCAAGGGCAGTGGGCAGCTATCCTGTGGCTCTCCTTTACTAAAAAAGGTAGAGATAAGCTCCTCTCTGTTAGAGAAGAGGATGCTGACGCGTATTCAGTCCTGAGAGTGCCCTCATAGGGGTTTGGTTTAACCACTGAGCAATACAGGATTACGTTCAGAGACACCCAGAAGGCACACAGCTAAGCCTAGGTAGATTTCATTGATAGTGCTGTTAAAGCTCAGGAAGTCTGGCTTCATGGAAGCAATGTGCAGGACTATGAAGGATTGTACAATTTGTTAATGAGAGAGCACATCCTTAATAGCTGTAAAAACCAACCTTTTGCACCAGTACCTGGTGGAATCTGATCTGACCTCTCTCCAAGAATTGGGAAAGAAGGCAGACAATGGGTCCGCACCAGTTTTAAGCAGAAAAACCATGGTGGTGGAGGTGACCAGAAGGAGCAAGATTCTTCTAAACCCCAGGAGATTGGTGGGGTGAAAGGCAAATACAAAAATAAGTCTTCTCAAGGTCCCCAAAATCCTGCATCTTGGGGTGAGTCCCAAAACTCCAAGAAGGGAAAAAAGATAACCTGGGTGTTATGTATGTAAAGTAAAGACCCATTGGACAAAGGATGCTGATTGTCTAAAGACCAAGGAAACTATTACTACTGCCCCTAAGGCAACTGTGCCTCCTCGCACCAGTACAAGTTGTAGTACAGCAACCAGGGGATTAGTTGGGTTAACCTTGGGTTCTGAGCTGGATACAGACATAGTCAGAACTCCAACTCATACTGTTCTAGTCTGTGATGGTGGCATTGATCTTGCCACCTTGCTAGTAAGAATCACAAACTTGGGGAAGGACAGGCAACAGCCTTTAATCAATGGAAAGGAAGCAATAGCTTTCAGGTACACAGGGGCCAGTGTCACAATGGTGACAGAGAAACTTGTGCCCCCTGAGCAAATCATATTTGGACAAATGTACCAAGTAACCAACACTAGATATGTCAGGACTGATCATTCCTTGGCAGTTGTTAATCTTAGCTGGGGAGGGGTAATTGGACCTAAGAAAGTTGTAGTATCTCCAGACCTACCTGTAGAGTGTCTGTTGGGAAATTATTTAGAAACTTTAAAAACAAAAAATATTGTTTGCATTTATATGTCAAATGCAGTAAGATAACCATAACGTTAACAATAGCCCCACCGCTGCGACAGCATTCGAATCGAAAGAATACATGCCGCAGACTTACTCCCATAGCATAGAGCAACCACAATATGCAAATGCCTAACCCAGACTCCTTTTGGCCACAACTTAATGCTTAGCCATTGCCTTCAGCTGCGTGAGCGCTCACTACAATGTCTAGCAGTCAACCCCTATGTGGGTAATGTATTATGGTGTGGCCTAGCGGCATCATCTGTGTCAGCCGATAGTAAGTACAACACCACAGGTTCTCAGATGTCATTGGGCTGATTTGCAACAGGCATTGGGTCCCAGTATGCTGTCAGCTGTTGCTGTCAGTATGAAAGATCGGCGAGCCAGGCACGTTTTGTCAGGGGGGCCTCCCGACCCAAATGCATCGCTCCCCCACTGTTAGCCAGCAGTAGCAGCATTGTGACTAACCACCTGCTTCTCACTGGGATCTCTTCAACAAAGCCTGATAGACATACAATGGGATCAGGGCTAATTAAGGTTCCAGGGATGAAGCCTGCCGCATCACATATCTCCGCCCAGAAGGTAGCCATCTTTGGACATGTCCATGCTAGGTGCAAAAAGGTGGAGTCGGAGCAATGGCATCTTAAGCAGCGAGAGTTCGCTACTAGTCCGATTTTGTGAATTTGCGCTGGTGTGCAGTATATTCTGTGTATGTAGTTGAAATGTATCAGATGACGTATGTAATTGGGGGGCAGTTTTTCAGTTTGTCCACAGCAGTACTGCCATTGTGCGTCAGATACATCAAATTGTAGGTCACTCGTCCAAGCCATGCAGGCCCTTCAGTTTCTGTAGGTGTCACTGCTTGCATAAGCATATAGAATCTAGTGATAAGTTTACGTGGTGATGCACCTACTCCAGCGCAGCTAAGGCATGGGGCGGGGTGGGAAATGTATTGTATAACGCACAGCAGGTGGCCTTTATTTGATAGTAAAGCAGTGCATCCGTCAGTGTAGTGGTGCTGTTTTTGTGGCCGTGAGGCAGGGGAGAAATGATACCCCCTGGTTCAGATCTGCAAATTGTTGAACACCGTGTGTCACCATGCACTTGATGGCGCGTTTTCCTGCAGAGGGGGAAAATGTGGTCGTTTGATAACGAAATTGATGGGGCGTACAGTGGCGGTGAGCCTGATCTCCGCTGGTGCCCATCCCACGCCCAGCACACGCACTCCACCGTGCTGAATTAATCTTTTGGAGCTCTATATTTTTTTTACAGCGTCGTTTTAAGTGGCCACTGCAGTGCTTGATGGTGTTGTATTGCAAGATGGGATGGAAATGTGGTAGGGTGCAGCCAATTACGTGCAAATTGTACCTGCGCACACAACGCGTATAATGCCATATCCTGTTCCCCTCAGTCCTCCGCACGCAGGTGGGATAGTAAGTCATTCGTGGATACCCTCGGCTGTGTAATATTATATTGCAACTGCTTGAGGAACTGAGCAGTGAGCAGGAGTGGGATGTTTAGAAAAAGGTGCAAGAATTTCGGGAGAACCACCTTCTTGGCAATGGCTATACAGCCCGCAAGGGACAGTAGCAATCTATTCCACACCTGGAGGCATGTTTACAGCCAGTCCATTGCTCTGCAATAGTTGGCTTTCCATAGTTCTTCTGGGTCCATGCTAAGCCATACACCCAGGTATTTTGCAGGCTCAGTTGCCCACTTAAGGGGGTACTCAGTTTCGTACAGGCCAGTGGCCTCAGTTAGTGGAAACAGAATCGATTTGGACCATTTTACCTGGATTCCAGAGTAGCCCCTGTAGCAGATCACTTCGCGTATCAATGGCTCTAAATTTGTTCTTGGATCCCGTACATAGAGTGCCACATCGTTGCCATACATGGAGACCACTAGGCCGCCTGTGATGAAACTGATACCCCGATTAGCATGGTGCTGCCGCAGCCGGACCGCCAATGGCTGCATAGCGATGGTGAAAAGCAGTGGCAATAGGGGGCATCTTTGCCGAGTTTCATGTATAATATTTATTGGTTCCGATATTTGGCAATTTAACCTGATACGTGCAGTGGGGAAAGTGTATAGAAGGTGGATTTTGGATACATAGTTGTGACTTAGCCCCAACCGTTGTAGCAATGGAAATAGATAGGACCAGTCTAGTGTATCAAAAGCTTTGGTGGCGTCCTGTAAGACTGCCACCGCTGACAAGTCCGGGTGGAGGTTCCGCATAATCGCAAAGATAGTACGAAGATTGTGTGGTGCGTCCCGGGATAAAGCCCGACTGATCCAAGCGTACGATCTGCGGCAATAGGGGAACCAGTGGGTTTGCTAATATTTTCGTATAGATTTTGTTATCGATATTTATCAAGGACAATGGGCGATATGAATCACAAGATTCTGCCGGCTTATCAGGTTTTGAAGTACTGGGGTTTTAAGAACCCAGCGGTGCCAGGGAACACACCCTAAGACTTCGAGTCCTTCCTGTCCCAGACTACAGAAACACAGAGTCTTCTTGGTGAAGTCAACGATCGAATTTATTGGCTGCAGCCAGTAACAGGTTTCCTAGAAGTACAACACGGTGTATATTCTCAGGAGTCTGCTCAACCTTACAAAGCCAGCCATCCCTTTTTATACAAAATATTATGCTTTAGGCAAACATTCCTTATTTTACAGTTGACCATTCACATATTTTGATGACAAAGAAAAAGCAGATTCATGATGACAAGCCCGTTTTCAGTTTGTCCAGCCCACAATCAATTTCCCGGCAAGGCCCAACATTTTCATCAGATATCGGATGGACCCCTAATAAACTCGGGCACCTCCTCCCCTTAAAGCAGGTCATAAAGAAGGAAACAGAGACAGGTGTGTGTAAGATTAGGCGCGGTTTGGATGTGATGAAGGGTTTATGGTATGCTGTGCCTTGATACTAATCTCGATCGGCCACTGGGAAAGGAACTGACCGAACAGGTTTGGCTTCGGGCAGTGGAGTCAGCTTGCCCAGGTCACACAAAAGTCAGCAAAGGTGTACGTGTTCTTAAGACTCGCTTTGGCCTTAGTCATCGGCCTATGTGAGGGCAACCACTAAAATGGCTGCCATGTACAAAATGGAACCCGAGGGTTCAGGACGGATCACCCTGATTTCAGGGTGATCTCGCCACTCGAATACGCCGAAAATGCTCGTATATAGTGTACTCGTCATTCTCGGTCCGCTGATACCAACATCGTCATGATACAACGATGTTTATGACACGGGTCCAGAATTTTCAGTACTACAGTTTAAGGATTGTCACTATTACCAAAAACAACAGTTGATGGACAGAATGCAGAACAATGTCATACATTCACTCCAGTACAGAGATCTGGGCCTAAATCCATCATTTTTTGCACTCCACACCACCCCAGTTTAGATATGGCCATATGCAAATCAGCCTTGACCCTGTGCCTCATGGGAACAGTCCAGCCCGAATTGCCAAGCCATGTCTTTCCTGGACCGGAATCAAGCATCCTAGGACCAGTTTCTGGCTATCAGCCGTCTTGAGCCAGGATGGCTTGACTCCAGTGGTGTGGAGAGCATGGGACTCACGTCTGAGCATACCCATCCCACTCGGGGTGACAAATGCAAAAACAACATGGGAACAGTCCAGCCCGAATTGCCAAGCCATGTCTTTCCTGGACCGGAATCAATCATCCTAGGACCGCCTCAGTCATTGACTTATGGTACATTTCTATTAGT
This sequence comes from Lissotriton helveticus, assembly GCF_964261635.1. Classification (NCBI taxonomy): domain Eukaryota; kingdom Metazoa; phylum Chordata; class Amphibia; order Caudata; family Salamandridae; genus Lissotriton; species Lissotriton helveticus. The sequence goes on from NC_136062.1 coordinate 463,441,404, forward strand.
GCGGAATGAGAATAGGTGCATATTCTTTATTAAAAGCTGGTGTTAGCCCATCCAGACTGGGGCCTTGCCCGCCGGTAAACTGGCAATGTCTTGGGCAATTTCTCCCAATTTTTTTTCCCTTATCTCTGCCAGTATGAAGGGATTACGGTTGTCAAAGTAGTTATTTTCCAAAGCTTGTGTTTCAGACTCAAGCTTAGATAATGTATCGCAGAGTGTTCTCAATATACCGGATTGCTTAGCAATGCAGCATCTGCGTAGTACTGCCTTGAACGCCTCCCATAGTGTGGAGTGCGATTCAACCAACCCTGAATGGTCTGCAAAATATTCCTCAATGGCGCTTTGGATCTCCTCTTTAAGTACAGTGTCCTGCTGCGGCATTCAGGGGGGGTGTCGCCACGAGAAGGCTTGTGTGAGTGTCTGTGGGATCTGAAGGGACAGCAGTACAGGAGCATGGTCAGACAAGGTGTGTGGGTAGTGCGTGGCCTGAGTGGTGCCAGCGAGCGCGTCTCTAGATATGAGCCAGTAATCTAGCTGGGTCCAAGTGTTGTGAAAGCAGGAGAAGCATGTGCCTTACCGTATGCCCGGGTGCATGTGTCGCTATGCGTCAGTGAGCTGATTGTGCGATATTAGCGTGTTAAGTGTACTGCAGAGCACGTGTGCTGGTGTCGCACCCCGGACCGGTCCATCATGTCTGTTAGCGCAATGTTGAAGTCCTCCTCCACAGGGTCATGCATGGGCTGTGGTTGTTTGCTTTCTTCCAGGCTTTTAAGAAAAATTCAGGGTCTTCCTTGTTCGGGCCGTATATTGCCATAAGTTTCATGGGTTGTTTGTATAGTATGCGCTGTACCCCACAGTAGTTCTTTAATAATCAGTATGGCTATACACCGAGTATGTTGAGGAGTGTATTTCGCCCCACCTTTTTTTCACGTAGCCTATTAATGGTACTGGTGGTGAGGTGCGTATCTTGTAAGTAACATATATCTATCTGATGACGAGCTAGATATGCATGCATCAGTCAGGCTTTGCAGTGGTTGTTAAGACTCAGCCTATTCCACGTTAGGCAATTCACATTAGCCATAGCAGCGGGGTTTTAATGTGTGCTGTATGATGCAGGTTCCGTCTGGGGCCACAGAGGCTTCTACAGGTGGGTTGGTAGGCATAGTTTGGGAGTGCATGTCGCGGGCATCAATGTTGAGGGCTAAGTGTCATCTAGGACAGTAGGTCACAGACAAAACCCTCCTCCCCCTCACCATCTAGTTAAACATGCCCCACCCAACAACATAACAGTGTGAACAGCCCCTCCGCTTCCCACTCCAACCCCCCAATCAGGTTGAGATAGTTCACCCTTCCGTTTCCTCTTCCCCCAAACAATTAAAACAATTAGGTAGTTGATGGGAATCATCTCATGGACCCATGGCTTCCTCAGCTGACACCCATGGCTTCAGTACCTGGGTGGCCAAGCGACTGGCTATTGTTTCCCCGAGGGAAGTGAGTCGGGCAGAGGTTCTTTTTCTATCCAGGTTTCCGGTGCAGATGTGGGTGAGGTAGTTACGCCTCCATAGTTCAAATTCAGCTTGAGCAGAGGAGGCACTATGCATCAGCGAGTCTGGAACATAATCATTGTGGAACTAATAAATTTATATCCATCTTCCGAGAAACAGAACAAAATTGCAACTGTCTCAACGATTGGCTCTATACATAGAATGTTGTTTATTTTATAACCACTGTTTACATACCTTGTTTGTTGTGTGCGAGGGCATTGCTGTCTTACATTGTCTCGTGGTTTGGTGAGGGACCTACCTTTTGAACGGTTAAGGGGTCTTATCCGCTCGCCCTTCCGCACCACGCCAAATCATAGCTATTGATACACACTAAACGTCCACACTAGGTAGTGCGCCCTTCCTTATCTGAAATACTAAAAACCCTGCTTGCTGTATTGTCCGTCTTTGCGGGTGTTTCGGCGTCTTTGCTGCAGGAGAAGCTGCACAGGCAAGTCAGGAGGCGAAGTCAGCGGTGGAGCTGCAGCAGGAGGGGAGCGACCTACCGGAGGATCTCAGAGGCAGTGTGTAACGCATTTGTGAACACATACAGTAACCCAAAGACAACACTACAGATGGACACCACACAAGTTGTAGTAAAAAAATAAGTATTTTTATATAGACTTTACACAAAACCACAAACGACAAAAATCCACAATACTGTACTTTAAAAATTGTAGAATTAACTTAGTTCTCTTTAGATGGTAAATGTGACGCTTTAAGTTCAATGTACCTTTGTATGCGTAATGCTATACAACAAAAGTGTTGCAGGGAAGGTGGTGCGTTGGTTCCTTACACGCGAGAACGGTGATGCGTCGGGTCCCTACTGATGCGTAGGGGATGCGTCGGTTCTTCTCGACGTGGGGGGGTGATGCATCGGTTTCTAACTGCACTTAGTTGGCGATGTGACCAGCAACGCTGTGATGCGATGAAGATCTGGTGCAATCAAACAAAAATTGTGTCTTCTCCTTGATGCGACACAATGTGTGCACGCCCGACCGCAGTGCGGCGACTCAACAATTCTTCTGAGCCGACACAGGCCCTGCGACACGCTTCTCCAATGAAGCTATGGTGTCTGATGCGACAGCGACACTCTTCTTCGGTGATGGGAGATGCTTCGGCGATGCAATGCGACAGCTGCAGCATCGACACCCTTCTTCAGTGATGCGACAACAGCGACTGGGGGTGCGTCACCCTTCCAGATGATGCGACGGTGTCTGATACGACGCTGACACTCTTCTCCAGCGATGCGAGGCACTTCTGCCAGGCGAAACGACAGCGGCTACACCCTTCTTCAGTGATGCGATGACAGCGGCTGCGGCAGCAACATGCTTCTTCTTCGTGAGTCGCGCTTCCAGCTCCTTGCGACACGCAGTCCCTCAGAAAGCCCAACACAACTGCAGGCACTTCCAAAGAACTCTTGGGGAGCTGTTGGGTGAAGTCTGTTGTCCCTGAGACATAAGCAGGAGGCAAGCTCTTTCTCAAGCCCTTGGAGATACTTCACAAGTTGAATAAAAGTAGCACAAAGTCCTTTCTCCTTTCTTTGGTAGTCAGGCAACCACTGCAGGCCAATCCCCCAGACAGCACTCAGCTTAGGGATAGTTTCTTCCTCAGTTCCTCTGGTTCCTCTCCTCAGCAAAGGTTTCTTCTGGTTCCTCAAAAGTGATCTAAAGTCTTGGGGTCTGGGTCCCCATATTTATACTAATTGTCCCGGTGTTCTTTGAAGGCAGACAGGCCTTTGAGTAGTCCAAACCGGTTCTGGTCAGTCCTGGAGCACTTTGTTTACATGACTCCTTCTTTCCTTTCACTGTGTAGGCCAGGCACATCAGACACACCAAAGAAGGTGGAGCCAGCATCTTGTAGGGGAGGTACAGCCCTATTCAGGTCCCAGGTGCAACTCCTCCCACCCATCTACATGCAGATAGCTCTATTCCGTCTCCTGGAATCCCCCAGCTCCTGTCACTCAAACTCCAGACTAGGAATACTCAACCTAGCAGAGGCAGGCTTGGATGGTTAGACAAGAAAATTCATATGTTCTAAAAGTGGTATTTTCAAACACAGAATGTTAAAACCAACTTTACTAAAATATGCATTTTATCATTCTGAACTCAGGCATACTAAACTAGAATTTCTACCTAGTTCCCTGAGTCAGTTAGGATTAAAAGATGTAATAATCAACTTCCCATTCTGGCCTATGGGGAACCGAAACCTATGCAATAATGAAAATCGAAAAGGGCTGTAATTCACTATTAGGACATGCCAAACACACCAGGGCATGTCCTACCTTTTACCTACAATGCACGCTGCCCTTGGGCCTACCATAGGGGTGACTAATATTCAGAAAATGGAAGGTTTGGGGACTGGCAAGTGGGTGCACTTGCCCAGTCAACATGGCAGTACCATACTGCACGCAGGCTCTGCAATGGCAGACCTGAGAGACACTTTTACGGGCTGCTTCTGTGGGTGGCTCAGTGAGTGCTGCAAGCCCACCAGCAGCATTTGATTTACAAGTCCTGGATTCACTCGGTGCACTTTACTAGGGTCTGACAAATAAACCAAACCAACCAATCATGGAAGCACTAATCCATACATCAATTTACCATAGGGAGAGCATATGCACTTTAGCACTGATCTGCAGTGGTAAAGAGCCCAAAGTCATAAAACAGCAAACAACTGGTCAGAAAAATACAGGAGGAAGGCAAAAAGTTCAGGGATGACCCTGCAAAAAGGGCCAAGTCCAATAGTACAAAACGGACTGATTTGGCTGTTATGTGTGCAGTTGTTTGTCAGAGGAGATGCTTTGCGTTCGATTTGAGCATATCAAATTGTACTGGAAAGTCGGATGCCCAAGGGCTCTATCTGCTGTAGCAATAGCGACGTGCACGATTGTATTGCTGTATCTTGATTGGTTGTCAAGCTAGAGCGTGTACGTGTGGCCGATGGGGGGATGGGCGTTGTGTATCAGAGTTAGATGGCGTGGCCTGGTATCATATTAATATACATTAGCCCTCATGTGTTTGGCTGTGCTCTTCGATGTGGTTAAACGGCACCATCCACATGCTGAAAATGGGGCTGTTTAAATAATTAATCAAATCCCTGGGTAATGGGTTGGCATTCAGTATAAATTGCATACATGCCTGCATAATGTGTGTATGTTATAAATGGAGGCCTGGGTGAAATGAGCGCGCCTTAAACAGTTACACTGTTATCACGTTTGGCGTCCGCGCTTGCCATCGTAATAGCGCAATTTTTAAGAGCTTGTCATGAGTGCTCGGTTAGCGGTTTAAAAAAAGAGCAGCAATGCGTAATTATTTTAACTTTACTGGAGGGGGATTTTGTCTCCTTTGAAGGACGGGCGACTGAACTCACTGTAAGGGAGAGAGAGGTTTCTTATCTTCAGTATATGCGGTCATGTTAACAGCCAAGTCGATTCTTGATGCGCGTCGTGGCATACCTTTTTGAGCTTCAGGAACAACTTGTTCTGGCACCGTGTGCTGTGATCTGGTGAAGGACGCTGGCAGCGGAACTTGTTTTATGGTAATTACTTTCTAGTGGGCATAGTTGAAAGACTTGCGTATGGGCATTAGAGAGGGTTGTATTCTTTAAAATCTTTTATATGTCCAATAAACTGTTAACAGTTAGCTCTTCATCGTCTGATGTTGATCTTCGCAATTTCTTATGGGGTCCCGGGGGTGACATTCACAGAGTGTTCGCCCCCGGGCTATTTCAGGCGGTGGTACGCCCTGCATCGTCGCGCGGGTGGGGGCCGCAGGGAATGGTTGGTGGTGGTTGCACTAGCGCGGGCATTCTCAGCGTTCTAATGCGCACTTTGTGAAGGAAGGAGAGGTGGGGCTGGTGAAATTTGCTCCGCCCTCCCACCCCCTTTTTTGTATAATTTCTGTATAACTTTCTGTATTACTTTGCTAATTATTGTTTTTACATATGCATTAAAGTTCGTTACCGTTGGTTGTCGATTGGACAGGTGGCAGATTTGGAGAAAATCAAGACCGGCAGGAAGTGGTGGGGCATTAGGAATAGGTTCGGACAGAGGGAAGCAGGGGAGAGAAGTTGGAGCAAGAGGTAGGCAGGTGATGGAGATAGGCGTTTGGGGAGGAGGTTTAGGCCGAACAAGGTGGGGAAATAGTTGGCAGGGGGATATGGCTTAGGGGATGGGAGTGTTAGTTTGGGAAATGTTCATATTATGATCTGTTATGTATTTATATTGTATATTGCCTACCTGTCAAATAAAGCAGCCTTTTACCCCACTTTGGTCTGGGGCGTGGTTATTGCCCGATGGGGTCCTAGGGGTGACACTCGCAGAGTGTTAGCCCCTGGGCTATTTCGGGCGGTGGTACGCCCTGCATCGTCGCGTGGGTGGGGGCCGCAGGGATTGGTTGGTGGTGGTAGCGCGGGCATTCCCAGCGTTCTAATGCACACTTCGTGAAGGAAGGAGAGGTGGGGCTGGTGAAATTTGTGGCGTCGCTCTGAGGTGCTTATACTTTCAAAATTGTTATCGCTGTCTTCGCAATGGAGCAAGCTGCTTCCGTTAAAGAAGCGCTTCGCATGCTGGCGGAGGCGGGGCGGTAAGACTTGCTTGTCCTGTGCATGCTATCTCATGCATGGGTCGGGTTAGAGAGGGGGGGCGCCGCTCAGCGGGAGGCGTGTCTGCGGCCGTTGTTGCTTGTATTTCAAGCGAAGGCTCACCAGCACAGTCCCCCACAGGCAACCCCTCGTTAATGGGGAATTTAAAGGACGGGCACTCACCGGTTAACTCAGTGCCGGCTCCAGGGTCTCCACCTGCTCAAAGACTATCATTCGCTTCACGAGGGAGGAGGGGCGAGGCGCGCGCACGCGCAGTGCCCTCATTTTCACTCCATAAGAAAACAGCCTTTAAAAAACAAACACAACTGAGGCAGGTTTCTTCCAGCAAAGCCTACAGTGTTATAAGTGCTCCACCCGGTGGTCATAAGGAAAATAGCCCCAGCATATCTGATAAAGTTTGTAATCCTAGCAAGAACATTTCCATTTTTGGCATGAGTAAGGTGGGAAATAGTGACATTTCTCAGGACTTAATGACTGACAGGGGTTTATCTCCTATTTTATCTTCCGAAAGGGGAGATTCTTTTGCGTATAAAAATGTTTCTTCTCCAACTGTTGAGTTTACGCAAGCCTTACCCATGAGCAGTTGTTATGTCACTCATAAGGTTACTGCAGGTGCAAGACAATTAAAAAATGTTCCTCCTTCGTTGGACATTCCTAATCAAATGGTCTCCGAACAGTTTAATACTCCCAAAGGCCCAGAAGGTCATGGTCATTGGGTGTGGATACCACGAGAAATTACCGATGAGGGCAGATTATTAAAGCTACAAGAGACAGGCATGGTTTCGACGGCGAAAACTGGCGTTTTGCAGTCCACCGAGGGCAAAATACTGCTAGGCACAACAAAGGGCAGTAAGAGTGTATCAGCCAGGCATCAAGCGTCCTGCAACAGCGGAAGTAAGAAGGACGGGGACTTTTCAGCGAAATTTCCCATTCCACTGGATGACAAGAGATCTGCGCTGTTCAAAAAAGTCATAAACTGGAGGGATTTTGATGGTGGTGTTAGGAATGGGTACCAGCCTAGTTGCAGTGGCAGGGGTGGTAGTGCAGGTATGTCAGGGGTGGTATGTAGCATTCCACTGGAGACCGAACATGATTCATTAGAGGAAGGAGAGTTGTCAGATCGTGAGTACAGGGAGGGTGGTTTGCCTAAAGTTGCGGGGAGGCCGGGGGGGTATGCTAAAGATCTGTCCAGATTATATTTTTCACAGAGCAAAGGACATGAAGCTGTTACCTACGGAGCCACCACGAGAGGACAGAGCAAGGGGGCGAAGCGCTGTTTATTGGCTGATGACCAAGCACAAATTACGGCAGGTGAGGCTAAAATGCAAACTTTGAAACATGTTAGAGTGAATAAAGGTGTGGGTACTGATGGTACACAGAACGTTTTAGCTCCTTTACTAAGTGATGCTACTAAAAATAAAGAGGGTGGTACAGTGTCTGATAACGTTACAGCATTAGAATTGGGAGAGATGGCAAAAAAGGCAGATTCCGACACTGCAACAAATGGTCCGTTTAAGCGTTACCTTATATGGGTGTTTCTATGCCTTTGGGTGCTCACTTAAGCAAGGTCACGAAGGATAGGATATGGAAAGGGGAGTTCATTGACCTTTTTAAACTTGTTCACTGGGAGATACAGGTGAAAGAGGGCTCCAAAGAGGAAGCTTGGAACTTTCCAAAAGGCCTAGGGTACCAACAAATATAGATTCGTGGACCTCCGCCTTTCTCATCTTCGCTAGCGTATATTGTGAGAAATTTGCGGAAAGATCAGTATCTCTTTTCAAGTATCTTGATATCATTAGGAAGGCAGCATCTGAATTTGGGGGGTACGCATGGCTTCATTATGATGAGGAGTTTAGGGCCCGATTAGCAATAATGCCGGATAAGCCATGGGGGGAGGTTGATAATGAGCTTTGGATACAGTGGATGTACCCCCAAAGGCCACCCCCATCTATGCACACAGCCAGTGGTTTGGCGGTCCCTTACCGGCCCTTTCAGTTTAGGCCCACCCTGGGGGGGGTGGGGGCATGGAATAGACCTCAGACAATAGTTTCCGGTACGTGCTGGAATTTCAATAAAGGATACTGCGTTAGAAATCCCTGCAAATTCAAACATGAATGCTCCAGGTGTGGGGGCAAACATGCAGTCACGCAATGTTTCGGGGAACAGACTCATTGGGGGAGCGGTTTTCCAGGCTGAGGCAGAGGGATTCCAACACAGTTTGGCAACAAGGGCTTTTACACCAATCAAGGTGGACATTTTATGTAAATGGTTGCAGTTCTACCCAGACCAACAGGAGGTGGCCCTACTACACTGGGGTTTTCAAGAAGGTTTCAAGTTAGGTTATCAAGGCCCAAGAATACCCAGAATGGCGCAGAATTTAAAATCTGCCAATGCTTTCCCACACATAGCTCGAGAAAAATTATTGAGGGAGGTTCAAGAGGGCAGGATGGCAGGTCCCTTTAACCAATGCCCCTTGAAAAACTTGATTGTGTCCCCGCTGGGTGTCGTGCCAAAGAAGGCTGAAGGCGAGTTCAGGATGATTCAGCATTTATCATGGCCACAAGGTTCCTTGGTTAATGATTTCATCTCTAGGGAGGACTCCATGGTACATTTTGAATCGGTGGATTTGGCTTTAGGTATGATCAGGGACACAGGGGAGAAGGCACAGTTAGACAAGTGTGACATCAAGTCCACTTTTAGGTTATTGCCGGTACATCCATCGGATTTTTCATTACTAGGCATATTTTTTGAAGGGCAATACTTTGTTGACAAGACCCTTCCCATGAGATGTGCCATATCCTGCAGACTTTTCGAGGCATTTAGTTCTTTTCTTCAATGGTGTTTTTCTTTCCACACAGGACATAAGGGCATTACACACTATCTGGATGATTTTCTCTTTATGGGTGCAGCTGATTCTCACCAATGTGAAGCTGCTTTACACGATTTCAAGTGGTTTGCAGATACATGGGTTTGCCATTAGCGGAGGACAAAACTGAAGGCCCTTGTTGTTGCCTTACATATCTCGGCATTGAGGTAGACACCATCAACATGCAAGCTAGGCTTCCTGAAAAGGAGATATCAGAAATAACAGGGCTTTTAGACCATGCACACACTGCACGCAAACTGACTTTGGTGGAAGCACAACGGCTACTAGGACACCTCAATTTTGCCTGCAAGGTCATATGTGCGTGCAGGTCGTTTTGCAGGCAGTTGGGTTTCTCTATGTCAGGTATAACACTTCCACACCACAGGATACGGGTATCAGCACATATGCGAGCTGATTTTGAGGTTTGGTCAAAATTTCTATATGATTTTAATGGCATAACCCTTTCGTCCCTGGACGAAGATTTTGTCTGGCAACTCCAACTTTTTTTTGACGCTTCTGGTGCTCATGGTTTCGGCCTGTTTTGGGATGGTAAGTGGTGCGCTGAGAAATGGCCGGACAATTGGGTTGCTGCAACAAAGAGTATTGCCTTCTTAGAATTTTTCCCACTCATAGTGGCTCTTACAGTATGGGGTCACAAACTGGCCAATAAAACGGTTCTATTCAATGTTGACAACAAGACAGTGGTGGACTTAGTAAATGGGCAAAAGGCGAAAGACAAACAGATGCTGAAGTTGCTACAGATATTTATGTTCATATGTTTAAAGTTTAACATTGTCTTCAAGGTTAAACACATTGCAGGCATAGCCAACAATATCGCGGATGCCCTGTCTCGTTTTCAGTGGGAGAGATTCTGTGATTTGGCGCCCGGAGCGGATTTACAGAGCACTCCCATTCTCAGCGAGATATCAATCAATCAATCAATCAATCATTGCATTTATATAGCGCACTACTCACCCGGAGGGTCTCAAGGCGCTTCGGGAGGGGGGGTCCGCTACTGCTCGAACAGCCAGGTTTTGAGCTGCTTCCTGAAGGCGAGGTGGTCTTGGGTCAGGCGGAGGTGGGTCGGGAGGGAGTTCCAAGTCTTGGCGGCCAGGTGGGAGAAGGATCTTCCTCCTGTTGTGGTTCTTCGGATGCAGGGGACGGCGGCGAGGGCTTGGCTGGTCGATCGGAGGTGGCGTGTGGGAGCGTAGAAGTTGAGGCGGCTGTTGAGGTAGCTCGGGCCTTGGTCGTGTAAGGCTTTGTGTGCGTGGGTGAGGAGACGGAAGGTGATTCTCTTGTTGACGGGGAGCCAGTGCAGGTCTCTCAGGTGTCCGGAGATGTGGCTGCATCGGGGGATGTCGAGGATGAGTCTGGCTGAGGCGTTCTGTATTCGCTGGAGTCTCTTCTGGAGCTTGGCGGTGGTTCCGGCGTAGAGGGCGTTGCCGTAGTCCAGGCGGCTGGTGACGAGGGCCTGGGTGACTGTCTTCCTGGTCTCGGTGGGGATCCACCGGAAGATCTTGCGTAGCATGCGCAGGATGTTGAAACAGGACGAGGAGATGGCGTTGACTTGTCTGGTCATGGAGAGGGAGGAGTCCAGGATGAAGCCCAGGTTGCGTGCGTGGTCTGTCGGTTTGGGTGCGGCGCTCAGGGCGGGGGGCCACCAGGAGTCGTCCCAGGTGGAGGGTGAGGGGCCCAGGATGAGGACTTCCGTCTTGTCTGAGTTCAGTTTCAGGCGGCTGGTCATCATCCATTCGGCTATGTGTTTCATCCCTTTGTGTAGGTCGGCTCTGGCGGTGGCGGGGTCGTTGGTCAGGGAGAGGATCAGCTGTGTGTCGTCGGTGTAGGAGATGATGTTGAGGTTGTGTTGGCGTGCGATGGCCGCAAGGGGGCTCATGTAGACATTGAAGAGGGTGGGGCTGAGCGAGGAGCCCTGAGGGACGCCGCAGATGACTTCCGTGGCTTCTGATCGGAACGGTGGTAGGCGGACTCTCTGAGTCCTTCCGGCGAGGAAGGAGATGATCCACTCCAGTGCCTTTGCCTGGATTCCGACGTTGCTGAGGCGTTGCACTAGGGTGCGATGGCAGACGGTGTTGAATACCGCGGAGAGGTCCAGGAGGATGAGGGCCGCTGTCTCTCCGTTGTCAAGCAGGGCACGGATGTCATCGGTGGCAGCGATGAGGGCGGTCTCGGTGCTGTGGTTGGCCCTGAAGCCCGACTGTGAGGGGTCGAGGGATCCGTTCGTCTCGAGGAAGGCGGCCAGCTGCTTGTTGACTGTCTTCTCGATGACTTTGGCTGGAAACGGGAGGAGCGAGATGGGGCGGTAGTTCTTGAGTTCGGTGGGGTCCGCTGTTGGTTTCTTTAGTAGAGCGCTGAGTTCGGCGTGCTTCCAGCTCTCAGAGAAGGTGGCGGTGTCGAAGGAGATGTTGATGATGTCCTTCAGGTGTGGTGCGATGACAGCGTCGGCTTTGTTGAAGACGTGGTGAGGGCAGGGGTCGGTTGGAGATCCGGAGTGGATGGAGTTCATCGTGCGGATGGTGTCCTCGGTGTTGATTGAGGTCCAGGTGCTGAGGGTGGTGGTGGGGGGCGTTGGTGCGGTCGTGGGCAGCGTTGGTTGTGTGCTGAAGCTGTTGTGTATGTCAGCGATCTTGTTGTGGAAGTAGGAGGCGAGGGAGTTGCAGAGGTCTTGTGATGGGGTGATGTCGTTGATTCCGGCATTGGGGTTGGAGAGCTCTTTCATGATGTTGAAGAGTTCCTTGCTGTTGTGAGCGTTGTTGTCCAGTCGTTCCTTGAATGCTGTTTTCTTGGTGGCGCGAATCAGTTGATGGTGCTTTCGGGTGGCGTGCTTGAGGGTGGTCCTGTTGTCTGGTGTTGGGTCTCTTCTCCAGGCTCTCTCAAGGTCTCTGCAGTTCTTCTTGGAGCTCTTGAGATCGTCGGTGAACCATGGGGCCTTCTTGCTGCCGGGTCTGCTGTGCGGGGTCCTCAGAGGGGCGAGGTCGTCTGCGCAGTTGCTGATCCACTTCGTGAGGTTGTCGGCGGCATGGCTGGGGTTCACAGAGCTGGCGGGAGGGTGCTGGTTCAGGGATGTGGTGAGCTGGTCGGCTGTGATCTTGTTCCAGCTTCTTCGTGCGACCTGTTGTTCGCGGTGGTGGATCGTGGTCCTTCTGAAGCTGAAGTGAACGCAGCTGTGGTCCGTCCAGTGGAGTCCGGTGGCGTGGCTGACGGCGATGTCTTTGCTGGATGAGAAGACGGCGTCAAGTGTGTGGGTGGGGGTGGTCACCAGCTGCTTGAGTCCGAGGTTGGCGAGGTTGTCAAGCAGGGTGGTGGTGTTGCGGTCATTGTTGTTCTCCAGGTGGAAGTTGAGGTCCCCGAGGAGGATGTAGTCGGCGGAGGGGAGGGCGTGCGGGCTGATGAAGTCGGCGATGTCTTCGCTGAATTGAGTGCGTGGTCCCGGGGGTCGGTAGATCAGGGTGCCTCTAAGGGTGGTCTTGGGGTCGGTGTGGATCTGGAAGTGCAGGTGTTCGGCGGTTGTGAGGGTGTCGTCGGTGTTGGTCGTGATGCGGAGGGTGTTCCTGTGGATGATCGCGATGCCTCCTCCAGTCTGGTTGGCGCGGTCTCTCCGGGTGATCTTGTATCCGTCCGGGATGGCGATGGCGATGTCGGGCGCTGAGGAGGCGTTCATCCAGGTTTCCGTGAGGAAGGCGACGTCCGGAGCTGTAGCGTCGAGGAGGTTCCAGAGTTCCACGGCGTGTCTGTGGACGGAGTGGGTGTTGAGCAGGATGCACTTGAGGTGGTTGCTGCTGGTGTTTGGCTTGGCGGGTGCTGGTGTAGTGCAGGTCCGGATGCAGGTGAACTTGCAGGAGTGGCAGCTGAAGGGTCCATGGGTGCGTCTCAGGGTTGCTCGGTAGCATCCAGGGGCTCGGCCGGTGTTGAGTGCGTTGAGGGTGGCGGCGTCGTACGTCCGGTGGGTGGGCTGGGGTCCTCGACGGCCAGGGGTTCGGGCGCTGGGCGCCGTCCAGGCGCGGACGGGCGCAGACGGGCTTACCTTTGGCGCGTTGACCACTCTGCCATATGAGGAGAGTGGGGGGGGCGGAGCGAGGGAGGGTCAGCTGGGAGGCGGGAGCGGGGTGGCCAATGGGAAGGGCGAGCGAGGGACGGGGGCGGGGCCGCAGGGGGGCAGCGGCGGGGAGCGGGGAGTTGGCGGGAAACGCGGCAGAGGCTGGGCACAACACAAAAGGGCTAACAGCGGACGAAGGAAATCACAGGTGAATATTAAGAAAACACGGCGAAAATACAGCAAAGGGGGCAGAGGAACAATAAATGCAGGGGGATGACGCGGCAGGGGCCGGGCACCACAGCAGGGGGGGAAACAGGAGGAGAGTCACAGCGAGCAAAGCAAGTTTACACGGAGGCAAATGCAGCGAGGTTAGCAGGAGAACAAGAGATAAAACAGGAGGAGAGTCACAGGGAGCAAAGCAAGATTACACGGAGGCAAATGCAGCGAGGTTAGCAGGAGAACAAGAGATAAAACAGGAGGAGAGTCACAGGGAGCAAATCAAGATTACACGGAGGCAAATGCAGCGAGGTTAGCAGGAGAACAAGAGATAAAACAGGAGGAGAGTCACAGGGAGCAAAGCAACATTACATGGAGGGCAGAAGCAGTTCGGCGGTCGAGGGCCGAGAGCACAGCAGTGAGCGGTGGCGGCACTAGGTGGGAGCGGGCTCACTCACGGGGAGTGTGCACGGTGCGAAGGGTGACCAGCCCAGAGGGACAAAGGTCACTGATCTCCACCGTGTTCACTCTTCCATTTATGGTCCAGTGGGAGGGAGGGTCAGCTGGGAGGCGGGAGCGGGGTGGCCAATGGGAAGGGCGAGCGAGGGACGGGGGCGGGGCCGCAGGGGGGGCAGCGGCAGGGAGCGGGGAGTTGGCGGGAAACGCGGCAGAGGCTGGGCACAACACAAAAGGGCTAACAGCGGACGAAGGAAATCACAGGTGAATATTAAGAAAACACGGCGAAAATACAGCAAAGGGGGCAGAGGAACAATAAATGCAGGGGGATGACGCGGCAGGGGCCGGGCACCACAGCAGCGGGGGAAACAGGAGGAGAGTCACAGCGAGCAAAGCAAGATTACACGGAGGCAAATGCAGCGAGGTTAGCAGGAGAACAAGAGATAAAACAGGAGGAGAGTCACAGGGAGCAAAGCAAGATTACACGGAGGCAAATGCAGCGAGGTTAGCAGGAGAACAAGAGATAAAACAGGAGGAGAGTCACAGGGAGCAAAGCAAGATTACACGGAGGCAAATGCAGCGAGGTTAGCAGGAGAACAAGAGATAAAACAGGAGGAGAGTCACAGGGAGCAAAGCAAGATTACACGGAGGGCAGAAGCAGTTCGGCGGTCGAGGGCCGAGAGCACAGCAGTGAGCGGTGGCGGCACTAGGTGGGAGCGGGCTCACTCACGGGGAGTGTGCACGGTGCGAGGGGTGACCAGCATTTGGGGATATAAATGCTTATCAGCTCGTCGAGAACTCTCTAGCAAAAAACACCAAATTGGCTTACAGAAGAGCATGGCTGGAATTTTTAGATTCAGGAGCTATGTTTAGATTTTGCACTGGATTAGGTGTTTAAAAGCGTAGAGAGGATGTAGTACGATTTATTATGCTTAATATCAAGAAGAACATTTCCACTTCTACTATAGCTGGTAAATTAGCAGGTACCTCCTTTTAGGGGAAATCATTCTGGGGATATGAGCCCTCCGCAATCTAAGTCTATAAGGAGGGGTACACACAAGAGGGATCCTATATCGCTAGAGCTGTTTTGCAAGATTATCACAGTCTCGCCCAAGATTTGGTTTTCTGAATTCGAGTTCCATTTGAATAAATTGTGTGTGGTATGGCTATTTTTCTGGGCTTTCAGGGTTTCAGAGCTGCTTGGCACTGCAATTAATGATTACCTGAAGACAATACACGTTTCATGTTTTCATGCACACATTGAAATGTTTCTAGAGCACTCGAAAACTGACCAGACAGGTAGTGGTTCCATGGTAATCTTGCTGGCTGTGGGAGGTTTGCCATGCCCTGTGCAAGCTTTGTCTGAATTTTTAACTATAGGGGGTGCATCTTCCACATTTCTCTTCCGTCATCAAGATGGCTCACACCTTAAAGCGTCACAATTGTTAGCCATACTGAGAAAATCTCTGAAGAGTCTTGGCGAGAACCCCAAAAGATTTGGTACACACTCTTTTCGCATTGGGGCGGCCTCAGGAGCAGACAGGTAGGGTTTTTCTGTTGGTGACATTAAAAAATAAGGGCGCTGGTCATCCGATTACTTTTTGCGCTACATCAGACAATTGGAACATAACATGTAAGCTAAAGGATACTAATTGTTATTTCTTTTTAGGTGTTGAGCTCTCACGCAAGCAAGTGTGTCTAATTAGCCATTCTTTCATCAAGTGGGCAGCTACACAGGAGGACAAAAGACATTTTGGCAGGAATCTGGGTTTTTCATCAGATGCAGTTGCTTTATCGTGGTGGGGGAAGAGCGGGATGAAATGGGGCCAGTTTTTGCCGCTGATCAGCGAGTTTTCCTCTAAAAGAATGCCAGGTTTATTTTTTATACATCTGGGGGAGAATGACCTGGTCCAATTGTCAGGTTTGGGGCTGTTAATAGAAATGAATACTGACATCGAACTTTTCTTAAAGTCCTGGCCCAGATGTGGTCTCATCCTGACAGCTCTTCTGCCCCGGAGAGTATGGAAAGAGGCGGACAGTTTCATGGCAATAGTACGGGCACGCAGCAAAGTAAATTGTGATCTACAATGTTTTTGCTTTATCAATCGTATTTATTGGTTGGTGCATGAAGAAGTTAATAGGGCAGATTTTCAGTTTTTACGACATGACGGAGTTCATCTGTCTTTCATTGGCAACGAAATTTATCTGCTGAATATAAGGGAAATGATTGCTGGGATTCTAAATGTCAATCCATGGTGTTAAGAATGTGCTGATTTATCGACAGCATATTTGTGCATGTTAGTTTTCAGTGAATGGGCTCCTTTAGTCTAACTGTGCATCTTTGTGTATCTTCATTTATCCAATGTCCCGCATCCAACATTTCTCCAATGTCCTGGTGGCAGATTTGGAGGAAATCAAGACAGGCAGAAAGGGGTGGGGGCATTAGGAATAGGTTCGGACAGAGGGAAGCAGGGGAGAGAAGTTGGAGTCAAGAGGTAGGCAGGTGATGGAGATAGGCGTTTGGGGAGGAGGTTTAAGCCGAACAAGGTGGGGAAATAGTTGGCAGGGGGATATGGCTTAGGAGATGGGGGTGTTAGTTTGGGAAATGTTCATATTATGATCTGTTATGTATTTATATTGTATATTGCCTACCTGTACAATAAAGCGGTCTTTTACCCCACTTTGGTCAGGGGCCTGGTTTTTTACCCGATGGGTTCCCGGGGGTGACGCTCGCAAAGTGTTCACCCCCGGGCTATTTCGGGCGGTGATATGCCCTGCATCGTCGCGCGGGTGGGCGCCGCAGGGATTGGTTAGTGGTGAGAGCGCAAGCGCGGGCATTCCCAATGTTTTAATGCGCACTTTGTGAAGAAAGGAGAGGTGGGGCTGGTGAAATTTGGCCCGCCCTCCCATCCCCTTCTTTGTATAATTTCTGTATAACATTCTGTATGACTTTGCTAATGATTGTTTTTACATATGCATTAAAGTTCGTTACTGGTGGTTGTCGCTTGGACAGGTGGCAAATTTGGAGGAAATCAAGACAGCCCGGAAGGGGTGGGAGCATTAGGAATAGGTTCGGACAGAGGGAAGCAGGGGAGAGAACTTGTAGTCAAGAGGTAGCCAGGTGATGGAGATAGTCACCTGGATGGTGCCACCCCATTCCCTAAAAACTGTGTAAAAAACTTGGGTGTCTGGATGGATGCTAACCTTAGCTTCCAGACGCACACCAAAAAGGTGGCTGCAACTTGTATAGGTCTCCTGAGAAACCTCAGGCCTATTCTCGGATTCTTTGACTCTAAGGTTCGCCAGCTGATTGCCCAGGCAACCATCTTGTCACGCCTGGACTATGCGAACATCCTTCTACTAGGAGCAAACAAAGCAGAAACGGCTAGGTTCCAACTAATCCAGAACGCGGCGGCGAGAACGCTGGTCGGTCTCCCACGCAGATGCTCAGCCAGAGCCACCATCCGCAAACTCCACTGGTTGCCTGTGGAACACAGAATTAAATTCAAAGCGCTCATCACGATCTTTAAAATCGTCAAACTGGGAAACCCCCCGCTGCTGCGAAACCTGGCCTGCCCCTATGTCCCTGGCCGTAAATTACGCTCCTCTAGCCAACTTCTCTTGGAAGTTCCCAGAATTAAGCTCTGTCGTACTGGAGGCCGATCCTTTAGGGTTCTCGGTCCCAAAATATGGAACGATCTCCCTCTCAGCATACGCTCCATAGAATGTCTTTCTGTCTTTCACAAGACAATCAAGACCTTCCTTTTCCCCCCTCCCTAGTGCATTTCTAATTCCCCTCCCCCTCCCCGTCCTGTAAGGTGTGTGTCTGTCTCTCAGCGCCGGGACGCCCCATTGCTGGGGCAGCTGTTGCGCTTCACCAAACCCAGAATAGAATAGAATAGAATAGGCGTTTGGGGAGGAAGTGTAGGCCGAACAAGGTGGAGAAATAGTTGGCAGGGGGATTTGGCTTAGGGGATGGGGGTGTTCGTTTGGGAAATGTTCATATTATGATCTGTTATGTATTTATATTGTATATTGCCTACCTGTCCAATAAAGCGGCCGTTTACCCCACTCTGGTCTGGGGCATGGTTATTGCCCGAATTCCCTTTGTGACTTGTTTGGATTATGGTGAGCATCGTGGGAAGACTTGCATCCATTCTGGAAAGAAGGGGATATTCAACCGTGGTACATATAAATCACAATAGGAGTCATTCTATGTCCTTAAACTGCCAGATGTAATAACTGTTGCGGTAGTGTTGCCTAATGTTGCCTGATGTTGGCCATCGCAAAGATTGGCTCCCTCTGTGTTCTGACTTCTTTGGAATGAATTATCATGATGGGCATCCTGGAAAGACTTGTGTCTGTTCTGGAAAGAGGGGGATATTCATTTGTGATATGTGTAAATCACAAAGGGGTTCCTTCTTTTTCATTATTTTACCAGATATTATACTTGGTGAGGTAGTGATTCCTTTTCATGTGAACTTTTGTGGTTTGCGAGTGCTTGCATGTTCGGATGTTACTGTTCCAATGATATGTCAAAGTTATGATCGCAAGTTGGGTCGGACAATGTTTCTGATGGTGGGGTGTGGTGTCACGTGACTGGTCCAGTTCATCATGATAAGGATAGCCATTGTATATTGTCATTCAGTCCTTCTTTATAAGTTTTTAGACAATTGAACCATTTTTGCTCTTTTTCATAGAGGATGCGCTCGACATTCTAATTTTTGTTCTTAAGGGTCTCTATAATTACCCAACTAATTTCATCAATGGTGTTCAATGGCCCTCCCTTTTACCTCTAGTACAAGTAATCCGTGCTAAACTCCTGCCAACAATCACCTATGGGAGCGAGGTACAGAGAGGCAGAGACCCAAAGATCCTTGACAACACAATTACAGTTGCATACAGAATTATTTTTGGCCTGCCCAAACGAACCTCCCCAGCACAAATTAGGCTAGAGTTCGGCATTCAACAACAGCTTCTGGCAAGACAGGGGGCCTATAAAAGTGTCTGGGATAAAGTAAGAAAATTCAAACAAGGAACTCTAAATGAGTATCTATGGACGGAGTTAGAGCAACACCCTACCTCACCAGCTGCCAAGTATCTTAAAAGCAGCCTGGCAAACACAGGCTTAAAGCAACTTTGGGACACCTCAACAAATCAGACAATGCTCAAAAACCTGGTCAATAAAACAATTAAACATCTATCGTGAGTTGAATATAAGGCAGCCCTTTCAAAAAGATCACATGGCTGGATGACCCTGAACTCTTACTCAACACAAGCAGCACAGAGCTACTTTGGTCTGGGTTACGCTAAAACCGCCAAAATGTGTTTTCTAAGGTATAGGTTCGGTCTGCTACCCTGCACCCGACACTTCCCACACTAGCTAAAAGACAAAGCAGGCTCCCTCTGCCGGTTAATGGGCACAGCGCCAGAGGACATGCTGCACTTGTTATGCTCCTGCGACAAACTGCTGGATGAACGAAAACATCTGCTGAAACACCACTTTAACCAACGAGGAATACGCTCACGAAGGAAAGCAGTTCTCGCCTGTTTTGCATCTCAGGACCCACAGTTGAACGGCAGGTTTGTGAAATTTATGTAGGTAGTGGAAAAGAAAATGCCAAAAATTGAACCCTAAATGGGTTAAGTCAGCCCTATAAAACAAAACCGTAATTATTGCAAAAGACAATTTAGCGGGAAGTATAAAGGCACTGGAAAAGAAAACGTCACGATTTGAACCCTAAATGTTTTTAGACTGCATTATAAAACAAAACTGTACCTACTCTAAAAAGCCAATTTAATAGGATACATCTTTGTGATTTTAAAATGAACTGAGATACTGTGTTTATGATACGCTGGTTTTATTAAGTATGCAGATCTATTTTATATATTGATTTTGTACTGCAATGGTTTTAATTAACTATGCTAATAAAATATTCTTCTTCTTCTTCTCATCAATGGTGTGTAAGGTTGATGTAGTTGCTGCTCATTTTGGTTGTTGTCTTGTGGCACTTGATGTTGCTACGATGCTACAGATTCTCTGTTTATTTATTTGCAGGTCATACCTATATATTTACGGTTGCATGGACAGGTAATCATGTAAATTACATGTGTTGTATTGCAATTTGTGTGGTTTTTTGGTGTCCATTTCAAATTGTCGTTTCGTTGTAGGATCTTAGTTGCTTTGGTAAGTTTGCAGACTGAGCAGGATCCACAGGTGTAGTGTCCAGTAATTGGCGTCAGATTTCAGGTATTGGTTATAGATTCGATTTGTTGATTGTGCGGCCTCGTGTGGACGAGGAGGTCACAAATATTTCTGGTTCGTTAATTGGTGAATCGTGGTTTGGCACATTTAGGTTCTCCCGATATCAGGATATTCCAGTTTTTGTTGACAATTTTCTTGACTGCATTCAAAGCCGTATTGTATGTTGTAACACAAGTGATTATGTTGTCATCTTGTTCTTTCACTGTGGTTTCAAGGTGATTGTCCCTGTGCTGATTCCTGGCTCTCCTTTGGCATTTCTGTATGATCTTCTGTGGATAGTCCCTTGCTTGTAATTTATGGCTCAGGTCTAGTGCTTGTGCTTTGTGGTCCTGTAGCTTGTTGTAGTTGCGGCAGATCCTCAGAAATTGGCTGTTTGGTAAATTTTCTCTAAGGGAACAGGGGTGAAAGATGTTGAAGGAAAGCAGGCTATTGTTAGCCGTGGGTTTAAAGAAGGTCTTGGTGTTGATATCATTGTTCTCAATGTAAATTGTGATGTCTAGGAAGTCTAATCTCTGTTTGTCCGCCCTGCAGGTGAACTTAAGGAATCCATCCCTGGTGTTAAGCAACAATGGAAATACGACATGCTTTCTGGAGTGTCATCCCAGATCATTATGACATCATCTGTATAACATTTCCAGAACATTATCTCCATTCTGTAAGGGTTGGTGTCAGTTAAGATGTTTTTATTCTCAAAATTGCTTACATAGAGTCCTGCAATGCTTGGGGCAAAAGTGCTTACCATGGATGTTCCATGGGTCTGTAAAAACATGATGCAATTATATTCAAAGTAGTTCTCTGTGAGTGCAACATTCTAAGACAAAGTTTCTCGGAGTGTGGTGCTCTCATTGTTCTGAGAACAGTATGTCATCTAAAGTCTGTAGAGTGGCCTGTTGAGGCAGGCTTGTATAAAGGCTCTTAACATCGAGTCCCACAAGACACATTGATCCTTTATGGAATGTTAATACTTGCAGTTGATTCAGTAGATCCTGTGTGTCTTTGAGGTAGGTGGCTGTTCTCTGGACTAGCTGTCTTAAGTAGTGGTCAGCGAATTACTAAAGGGGTTCTCGGATTGAGCCTATACCCAAGATGAAAGGTCACCCTGGTGGTGGTGTCCTTCTTTTGTGTGTATTGGGTAGTGAGTAATAGTAGGGATTCTGGGTGATTTTGTAAATAGGAAATCTGCCTAGTTTTTAGAAAACTATTGGTTGATTTCAGCTCCTTCAACCATCAGATCAATTGTTTGTTGCAGTTTGGGAGTTGGGTCCACTGATATTGGTTTGTAGAACTTTCTATCTGAGAGGAGGTGGTAGCGTAGGGAGTTACCTGCTCAATTACCATACTCACCTAGGCCCATAAACATACACACTTTGAACAGGTAAATCCGTCTTTCTCTACAATTCGCAAATCAGGTTTTTATTTTTATTTTACTTAGGACCTATACCCGTTGACTTACCAATCATTGTCACCTGTATTTAAGTCCTAAGGGATCAAGGATGTTAGAATAATAGGTAGAAAAATGACATTTCATTTACCTTTATAAAATAACCACAGACCCAGGAATGGTTTAAACACTTTATCTATCCATGTCTTGAATGTCACAGTCAATACATGTGAAGTTAAAGCCTTTCCAATTAGAAAGATAATGATCAAAGAAATGATATGTAGAAATATTACGAAACTTCTTTTAGGCATTGAAAACAAAGGGAAGGGGAGAAAGGAAAGCAGTACAATGACATACCCACACAGATCTATATTTAATGGTGTGAAGACCAACCCTGGCCACGGACTGGGACAAAGGAAACAGGACTCTCGATAGTTCAGGTGCCAACAGGATACACAGGTGCAGACCAGAACCAAGACAGGTGCAGACCAATATGGATCAGCACAGTACAGATGCAGGTCAGGACAGGTACACTCAGCTAAAGTGGAAACGCCAGCGTCACACCCCTCTCTGCGGCTAACAGTCGGACCCCGATTGGGTTATTGATTCTTCTCCCTTAGAACCCCGATTGGGTTATCCATTCTTCTGACAGAGTGCTCCACCAGCACCTCTTTTCTCGATCGCCTATTGAGTGCGTTGGGTCAGTGACAGGTCAGCTATTCGGACAAGTCGGACAATCTAACTAGCTAGTCTACCTTAGTTATACCATTTTCCAGGGCAATGCAACACCCCCCCAGTGTTGCAAATTCATGTATTCCCTTGATTTGATTGGTTAAAAGGCTAGGAGAGGTCATCACACCATACCAGTATGAGATCATTTCATTCATTAATGCAAATTTTCATTCCCGCCCATACTTTTATTTTCCCATGCAGTTTTATTCCACCCAGCATTATTGTAGCAAATGATAAAACATTTTATAACATTTGTATTTTCTTCTTCCTCTGGAGAGTTCATAAGGTGAACTTCCCAGGCGCATCTCGAGCAAGACTGTCGTTGGCTAGGTTTCAAAGTCATGGCTTGTGGACTCTTGAGAATTCAGCACATGCGCGATGAGGGTTTCTATATAGAGTTCAGCAATGATACATCAGGTCCAAATATGGGCTAGTAGCACAGTTAAAGAGAAACAGTTTTAGAACAAAGAATAAATGAATGCACTGTATACCACTTATCTCTACTCTATTCCCATTACTTTGTTTTAACTATAGCATTAATAGTTAAGCAGAACAAACCATGTTTAGTACAAGCAGAAGCATAAGCATTAGCATGTGAGGTGTGAAGCGGCCATTTCTGGCACTAGTGCGCGGAAGCAAAGATTTCCCACCATGGCAGACAAGACGTCACACCACATGAGTTTGGTAGACGCATGCAGAGTGAAATTTCCGCGTTGCAGCGGCCATTTTAATGCATTTGAGTTACTGTTCGTAAAAGCACATTGTCAAGCTTCCCCTAGATGCTAGAAATGTCGTATGGTGTAACCCTGGGTGTAGTGGGCGTAGTGGGGCTCCGCGGAGCTACGCGGAATGGGCGAGAAGCTACGCCCACTCCCGCACTCCTCGTAGCCCCACTACGCACCTCCCTCCCGCTCTCCCCTACATACGTTATTTAAGCAAATAACTTTAATAAAACAATTTTAAAGCACTTACCGTGTCCGGGGCTCGTCCGGGGCTCCCTCTTGAAATAGCGTCGCCCTGGATACCAATGCGCATGCGCGGGCAGCCGCGTATGCGCATTGGTATCCAGGAAGGGACGCTATTCCAAGAAGGGAGCCCCAGGCGAACACCGGACACGGTAAGTGCTTTAAAATTGTTTTATTAAGGTTAGTTGCTTAAATAATGTATGTAGGGGAGGGCGGGAGGGAGGCGGGTGGCGGCCGACTCGGCTACGCACACGGAGTGGGCGTAGTGTTGCCGGCTACGCTGTCTACGCAAAATGCGTAGAAGGCAACACTACGCCTACTCCGTGGGCGTAGCCGATTCGGACGCCCAGGGTTAGTATGGTGTATTAGTAGTAAAACAAAACATGTTTATTTAATACATTATACGTTATTTTGAGAGGATTCAATTTGAGGAAGTCTCTTTACGTGCGAAACCTTGTTCCATCAGAGGTCCGTACATTGTCTGTCATAGACTTCTTGACGCAAAAAGGTATGCTACGGTGCGCGGCCAGAATCGACTTGGCTGTTAACATGACCACATATACTGAAGATAAGAAACCTCTCTCTCCCTTACAGTGAGTCAAGTTGCCCGCCCCTGAAAGGACACAAAATTCCCTTTCTTGTAAGGGTAAGATAATTAAGCTTTGTTGCTTTTTTTTTAAACCACTAACTGAGCACTTGGTGTCAAGCTCTTTAAAAGCGTGCAACCATGACCGCAAGCACGGACGCTAAACGTGATAACACTGTAACTGATTAAGCTGCGCTCATTTCACCCGGGCCTCCATTTATAAACACACATTATGCAGGCACCTATGCAATTTATACTGAATGTCAACCCATTACACAGGGATTTGATTAATAATTTAACAGCCCCATTTCCGGCATGTGGACGGTGCCATTTGACCGCATTGAAGAGCACATCCAAATACATGAAGGCAAACGTATATTAGTATGATACAAGGCCACAACATCTAACTCAAATACACAATGCCCATCCCGCCATCGGGCCACACGTACAAGCTCTAGCTTGACAACCAATCAAGATATAGCAATACAATCGAGCACATCACAATGGCTACAGCAGATAAAGTCCTTATGCATCATAATTCCCAGTACAGTTTGATAAGTTCAAATCGAATGCAAAGCATCTCCTATAACAAACAACTGCGCACATAATAGCCAAATCAGACTTTTTGTACCATTATTTGTCTTTATGTTTTTCTCTTTCCAGTTGTAGACAGTGCAACATCTGCAACCCAAAAGTATCAAAATATGTTCACTTAAGAAGAAGGGTAAGTGCACCACTTGCCCCTGCACGCAATCCTATACTGGTGTGCATTCCTTCCTCCTGAAGAAAGCCCACAGACCCTATTGGGCGAAGAAGGGCTGAAACATGTCGACCACTTGAACCTCAGGTGCGATAGAACAGAAACTCTTCTAGTACCGCACCATCACGAAATTTTAAACCTTGTCCCATCATCGACAAATAAACACTGAGTCGTCAGGTGTAGGTCATTTTTAAATTCACTGCACTCCACAACTCACTTTTTCTAATCACAACTGTCAAAACCAGTTGGTCCTCTTCCAAGTGGAGGAAAGCATAACTAAAATCCAATGATGATACTTTTCATGTAACCATAATCTTGCGGAGAACCATAATATACCGCACCTGCGGTTAACTTGTGAATGAGGGTTTTTTTAGACGGAGAAGGACCCTGGTATTACACAGGACAAGTGATTCATTCTCCATTGACTATACGCCTTCAATGTAGTTCTCCATCTTAGTAATGGCCGTG
The DNA here is from genome assembly GCF_964261635.1 of Lissotriton helveticus. Lineage (NCBI taxonomy): Eukaryota > Metazoa > Chordata > Amphibia > Caudata > Salamandridae > Lissotriton > Lissotriton helveticus. Next base: position 463,466,293 of record NC_136062.1, read on the forward strand.
GATTCCGGGACTCATGTGATGCAGAGATTTTTTCTACGGGAGTGTGATATTAAGTGTTAATTTTTTGCTTTTATGACTTTTAGCACTTTGTCCATTTTTAGCAGTTTTTGATGGCTAGATGCCAGCTGGTCTTCCGTTCCCGATATCCACATTTCCACTTGGTTTATATTCTTGTCGTGAATGTCTACCCACTGTTTGACCTTATCTTGCTTGTCCATGAGTAGATTCAGCTTAGAATCTATAGTTCTCAGGCTAGTTTTTACCTCAACAAGAGAGTGCATATGTCCTCGTCCTGGGTGCCAGTGCTTTCTGTTGGTACGGTTTGCTCCCACTCGTCTCTAGGCAGGTCCCCCCGGCCCTTGTGCCTGCGTCCCTCGATTGTAAGTCTCAATTGTTTGGTGTCAGTTTTCCCCATCTTCAGTGGTACTCTGTTTCCCCCTGCAGCTGTGTTCTGTGCTCCACAGGAGGTATCGATTAGACGCCGCATGGACAGTTAGCAGGGTTTGTCCTCCCCCAGTGAGGACACCCTCAGAGAAGAGGTTTGTTGTGTAGTTCCTGCAAACCTATATAGGATCTGCGCGTTTAGACAACATATACTGTAGGATTGGAGTCAGACTGATAGCCCTACAGAAGCTAGCTCACAGTGCAACTAGAAACTCCTCTTACCAAGAAGAGAATAGTTATTGGCAACTATCGAACATGATAACCCTGTGCCAACAGGGATCGTGGAAACAGTGTACTACTTTGCCCTCAGTCACTCGTGCTCACTTGATCTCAGAGAGATATACAGAATAAACTGTGGGGACATTTCTCAATAAGCATTTATTGAACTAGCGTCATTCTAGTGTAAAATAGGTGTGCTGAAACAACCTTTGCACAATAACAGATATAAACGATAATAAGCACTAACAGACTAAAAGGATGGTAGATTTCTACTGTTGTGCTAAAACAATGAATACTGGCAAGTATATAAAATACATGACAGTAATAACATGCGTACTCCTACGATGCGTCCCTAACTAGATGTACCTCAATGTACCTAACATGTATGTGGGTGTAAAGCCAAGAATCCCTCTAGTATAAAGCCAACCGCATTACCTGAAGTGAGAGACAGTGGGGCCCCTCAGTGTCTCGAGGTCGACCCCCCGCAAGGGATGTCAGAATACTGCTAGCTGGACTTTCTGCGTACAGAAGCCTCAACGTCTCGTGTCAGCGTGTTGGCATGGAAGTCCTTTTTTCCTATGACTATCTCAGCAAGAGATGATGTATACATACTCAAAAAGGTCCCCCTGTGGATATACCTTGATGTGTCATGTAAGACTGGGATGACAGAAGAAATTACCCTTATACATAGTTAATATGCTGGAGATGGTAGGCCAGCTGTCCTGCTGTGATTCCATGCATAATGAATGAGGCTTAAGCTTTTCGGAGAAATTCCCCATGTCATCTTTGGACAGTACCATAACTAGGTAAAAGGTCAGTACTAAGAATCGTTATGTAGTGTAATGCTAGGGAGAATATAGGTGAAAGGTTAGGTGACTCCGGAGCCTATATTAGGGTACCTATATGGAATATAATGGCGACTCCTTATCCGACTGGACGACACACAAAAAATTCCACGTACTGCGAAACGTGGTTCGCAACTATAAATAAGCCAATTAAAAATAGTACTTAAAAAAGTAAAATGTCTAAATAAGTTCGTATAAATAGTCCGAACAACGAGAGACTGAAAGCCATGCAGTTTAGACAAACGTGTCTTGTCTAAAATTCCAAATTTGGTTGTTTTAAAAAAAGGCGGAATTTTCCCAGCAAACGATGAGCCAAAAATGTTTATATGTCCTGGCTGGGAGACGAAAAATCACTGTTGCCTGCAATCACAGACGATGGTCCCTGCAACACCTCGCAGATCAGGTCAAGGTTAATTGAGCACAGATATTCCTCTGCATTCACCACAGCTGTTGCTGGGGATGTACTAGTGTCATCCAAGGCCTGAGTATTTGTTGTGGAGCCAGTATCTTTCCTGACAGGAGCGGAAGCATCCCATGGTGGCTCTAAGAATGCCGACATCAACATTGGAATACGCTGAGGACACTGCAGAACTTGGGCCGTTATCGAGTCCAGTAAAGCATTAACGCCCGGTGGCACAATTGTTTGAAGTGTTAGACAGAGATCCAACACGCATTCTTGTCTGCAGAACAGGCATCGAAGAACAGGCAGAATACAGTCTATCCAGACTAGTCTAAATGACAAGAACCAAGACTCTCTCAGTTCTCAAAGACGAGGTGTGCCCAGATGGATTACCATTCGATCACGGTATCAGCACTCCAATAGCGTACATTCCATCTTCTTGGTAACCTGGACGTCCACTGCATAGCAGGAAAAGGACAACAGGATACCTGCTTTTAGAAACAGGATCAGCAGAAACCCTTCAAAACTGCTTCAGAGTGTATAAAGTTGGTAACAACTCAGAGGATTGTCTGAAAGGTGCTTAATTCTAAGTTTGGGCGTAAAATCTGTTCCGTTCACGGAATTTGTGGATTTTTGGCAATTTCTTTGCTTGGTCGCGCTTGAAAAATACAATATCGCGTGCGCGACGTTGACTTACCGTGATTCTGTGTTCGCCGAGTTGTTTTTCTCCCGGTTTGCGTGTGCTGCGCCATTTTGGATCTTGCTGCGTGATCGCGCAAGAGTTTTTCGACCGCGATTACGTCATTGCGGCCCACCATCTTGCACAGCGAGAGTTTGACAACGCGAGTACATCATAAGGGCCCGCGATCACGCATCGCGGGAGTAAACAATTCCGAACACGTAGATGCGGCGCACAGCTGACTTCCGGCGGGAGATTTGAACAGCTCGCTTTCCCGAACTTGCAAAAATTGCAATTCTACACAGGAAATCCACCGCAGGCAGCATAAACCTTCTGAAAATGATATTTTGGTCAGAATAACTCCTCAGATTAACATTTGGCTGCACTTTATGGTGCAAGGAGTCCATTTTGGGGGGGGGGCCGGGGGGGTGGGAGGAAGGAAGTGCCCCAGAGTCTCCAACTGCCTGTTCCTGTCCAGCAGGCTCTTCCCAGTGCTTTGTCCATGTCCTGGTCACTTTTGATTTGGATCTGGAGCTGGAAGGATAACTTTTTGTGGCTGCTGCTGGATAATTGTATTTGAGGACTTTTTAGACTTAGGAGTTTGGATCACTTTTGGATTTGAGATTTTACAAGTAGGTTGGTGTTGTTTGTTTGGGGCATTGCAGCTGCTGCAACTACAATTTTAAAACTTTTTTCACAACTTAAAAAAAATATATAGTGAGTAGCCACAGTATCCAGCAGGCCCAGGGTTAGTCATGGGTGCATGATACAACTGTTTCTGTGAGTTTTTTTTAACTAAAATCTCATTTATTTCATGGAATTTTAGCTCACTGTTATATGTGGATTTTTGTTTTTTTAATTTTGGGGTGCCTGTAAAGCCTCACTAGCCAGTAGGCCCAGGGGTAGTGAGTGGTGCATGGACCAAGTCTTTCTGTGGGGTGTCTTGAATTTAAACATCATTGAGGGCATGGATGGCATTGGATTGTAGTGATTTTTGTGTGTTTTTCGACTTTTTGGGGTGTTGTTGGGGCCTAACCATGTGGGTGGGGGCCATTTTGAGTCACAGTCAGCAAGTTACTGACCACCTGCCGTAAAAAATCTGCACACATTTCAGCCATTCTTTTAAGGCCCGGAAGAAGCTGAGGAGCATGCAACATGAGCGTAGACTGCCAGTCAAAGGACTCATCCAGGAGGTGGCAACACGTTGGAACTCAACCTTCTCCATGCTTGAGCGTCTGAATCTGTGGCCGAAGGGAGTCACTTTCCTTCACAGCCGTTAACGACACCAGCAACCATATCATCATCCTCACCTGCACCAGGCTCAGAAGCGGATTGACTAACTCATCAAGGGTTTGCTCTGTGGAAAAGTAAATTTTGCCATGTTCTGTGTCCCTACGTGTCCTCCATCTTATGTTATGTGTGCATGATTAATATGCATATGTATTCCCCATGTTCGATTAAAGATGCAATTACAGTTGTGTCCATCCCTAGTATGCCAGTTTCCAGTTCTCGTGAATACTATGAATATCAGGCCTATGTAAAGTTACGTTGCCACGTTTCCCAGTGTGCACGTTATTTCATTGAAAAGTCCCCGTTTCTAGGCCTCAAAAGGGCCCGGACACCAGATTCAGCTCCTGTCTCCTGAACCCTCGCTGAGGAGCGATACAGCCCCCACCTGTATCCTCGACCCTTCACTTACTTCCTGCCTCACAGTGCCCGGCTCAGCCTGGCTCTGCCTGTTAGTCTGCCAAGAGTATGTTATGATTCTAGTTATCAGTCCAGCCCTCCTTCTCTGCATTCCTAAGCTACTGAATCGCATCAATAGTTTCCGTCATTGTCTAGCCTTTACGTCTCCATGTAAGAGAAATACTGTATTTAATGGTCATTTAATATTCCTCAACACGCACTACATGTAGAATAATGCATGCTCCAGTCTTAGAGTCCGTTAGCCTCTCCCCTCCTGACTCTTAGTTTATATCAACATGTCCTCTAAACATCAGATACTAGATAGGGTTAGGTACATGTCGCCCTGACTCTCCAGACTTCAGTCTCTACTCCTAGCACAGAGTTCATAGCCCCCAGCTTCTCCTAGTAACACGTCATTGTCAGCTTGCGCGCACCATTAGGTTAGAGGTCCCGGCTCCTTAGGTAGCCCCTCCATGTTTCCGCCCCATTTATGACATATTCTGTTACGTTTACATCACATGTCTATGTACACGCCTCTTGTTACACCTACTTTCACCCTTATCTTTCGCGACTGCTATTGACCACACCCACTGCCCCGCCTACTGTATTCATTGTAATGCAATTGTTTTAGTATATATATATACTTGTGTACTGTTATTAAATATTACGCCGATCCTGATCCAGCCCCCGGCAGCGCTGCCATCCCATTCCTGTGCAGGTTGTCCTGTTCCTGTCCTTTATGCTGTATTAAACCTGCAAACTCCTACTACCTCGTATCTTGACTCTTATTTATTGAGCTATCTGTTATTACTGTGTCCAGTAAAACCTAGATCCGGTATTATTTATTTATATACCACATAATGGCGGCCCACGGAGGAGACGGAGGTGGCGGTCCAGCATCCAGACGAGGCGGTGGAGGAACGCGGCGAGTCCCGACCAGAGCCCAAGCCGAGAGTCCAAGGTCCGAGGTATCCGGAGGCCCACCCGTAACAGAAGTCCGAAGTTCGTCCGTCCGGCGTCGAAGCAGTCCAGTCCAGTCCGAGGCCTTCCGTTCTTGCTGCCCGGTGAGTACCATTGCTGGGGTAGTATCTAGACAGGGTCAATTCAATTGACTCTGGTCCGTGGGTTGGTGGTACACAGACCCAAAAACGAAGTGTCCACTTCGGTGGATGCGGGTCCTGACGTGTCTCTTTATGAGACCGGTAAGTTTCGTACTGTTTTAGCAGTACATCTAGTTTCTGTTCTAGTCAGTTCTGTTCTCGAGAAATTCATGTATTCTGTTTCCAGTCTTCCAGGTAGTATTCTGTTCGAACTGATATTTTAAATGTTCTTCATGTATTTTAATGTCGTGGTATGAATGTGGAGTAATTATCGTGTTCATTGTGTATTGTATTGTGTCTAGATCAACAGTTCAGTCATGCCGTTATTTTCCAGACTACGTCAGTTAAGAACTAGAAAAGGTCTGTTAGAAGAAGCAGTTCCTGTCCCGCCTAGGGACAGTCCAGGTCATTTTATGTATCAGAAGCATGGCATAAGTGCCATATTATATCTAGATTTATGGGTAGAGTATACCAAACAGTTAGAAGAAAAGTATAGATGGCCCGTATCGGGTACATGGGATGCCGAGTGCATCATGCGAGTAGAAGAAGCATTATGGAAAAAGAAAGCCAGACAGTCACAGAAAGATGCCATCGAGTTATGGCGCAAAGAATCTCATAAAAGAACCGAAAAAGAAATCAGAAAGTCAGAATTAAGTAGAGAATCTTTAGAACGAGCCCAAGAAAGGGAACTAATCGAGATAGGTGAACGAGTCAAAACTGAACAGTCAGATAGACAGAGGCATGCCCTCATTAAGGGTATGTATCCTCTTCTTGCCGAGGGCTTGCCAAAAGCGACCCCGGAGGCATCCAGTAATTTTCCGCCACCATTAGTTCCGACCAAGCTACGTCACAAACCGACCGCAGCTGATATTTTTATTTCGTCCTACTTGGACGACACGGTTCCAGAATATGCAAATCCTGTTCCGCCAGTCCCTGTAAATAATGTAAATCCTGCTCCTCCAGACACCGGAGTACCTGTTACGGTACCCCCGGTTCAGCCTGCATTACAATTTCCCACTCTACCAGCACGAAGAGTATCAGTCGACGATTCCAGCATAGGGGCCGCAGGAGGAGGTCCTCCTGGTACCCCGCCACCACACCAACGTAGAACGTTGGCCGAGTTACATGAATGTGCGTTACAACGTACGCCCAAATTTAAGTCCGTTGCAGATATCCGACGAGCTCTTACTGAATGCCGCTATGATCCGGTTGCAGGTGATGATAGTACAGCAATATATTCCATCCGTGTAAGACGGGTGACCGGGTATTTAGACACCCTACCAGATATGAAAGGAGATCTAGACAGAATATATCGTTTCATCCGTACAGGGGATGATCCAGAAAGTATTGGTGAAGCCATGTCCCAAAGGAAAGCTGAGATCCAGCTCATGATATTAAAGTTTCTGATTAATTGTCTAATAAGAGAACAAGACTACCCGACCAAAGATCCGGCCGAAATGAGAATCCTGACAAGGTGGAGTAATAATATAGCCGAGGGTAAGCACAAGACTATCAGTAGTATAGAGAGTATGTACAAGAGAATTCGTAAAGAAATAATAAAGTTACATGAACAACGTAAAGCAGCACAAGTAAGCGAGAAAGAGAATGACTCTTCTACTGAAGAGGTAGAGGACGAGAATCCCACTAGAATAGCGTATGTAGGAAAATCTAGATTTCCAGACCGACAGTCACGTCTAGACTACAAGAAAACTGTTCCTCATCCAGCACCAGAACAAGGTTCTCTAGAACAAGTATTTCAAGCTACCGATCACATTCTGAAATCACGAATCGGTTACAGTGAGTTAAGTACTATGCATGAACAAGAACTAGTCCGATCAGCAGTCCGATGGATTACTGATTCTACCACTTTTCCAGACGAAATAGTGGCACAAATGTTTCTGAAACTGCCCCCAGCCGAGCAACGACTGGTGGGTATGTATATGATCCAACACCTCATTACTCTGTATGAGGGTCAACATTCTGATCCAGGTCCGTTACACGATGTCCTGAACGAGTTACTCCAGTATAGATGGAGAGGTTTAGGTACCGATTTAATTAGTGTCATTCTAGAACAGCGTCACAAATATAGAACGTTTTTGAACCCGCATTTTGTTCATGTCTCACCCCCAGAAAGTAAACCCTTTTACATAGATAGACAGAATCCGTTACGAGAAGTACACCCAGTCAGGACAACAGATGGTGAAATGCAACGAGTGTTTGTTTACACTCCGATTACCAAGATGGAACTCTTAGAGATGAAGAAATTAATTCCCTGTCATGACAAAGATCCAGCAGGGTTCCACCGAGAATTAAAGGACATGCTCCGTATGGGAGAATACACGTATCCAGATATAATTAAAATGCTAAAAGTCTTATTGCCCGCAGGGGTATACGAAAAACTCAAGGAAAAAGAATGGGAGGTGGGAGAGAAAAAGATCGATTGGGCAGTTCTAGAAGCTGAAGATAAGATACGAGTACCAGGTACCGGTCTTGGAGAGAAATGTAAAGAATTACCAGAACTGTTAATACAGGTTTTGCCAAGATTATTAACAACTAAAAAGGAAGACTGGGATGCAATCTCAGCCTGTAAACAGAAACAAGATGAAGACACTAGTGATTTTTATTCTAGATTTGAAAAATGTTTTATTATAAACAGTGGCCTCAAGACGAGTAGCGAGTCATACCCTCATCTTTTTGTTACTAAATTAGTCGAGAATTCGAGTCCACAAGTTAAGAATCGAGTTTTGAAAGTTGAAAGTACCTGGCAAGCTAATACCCCGTCCCAGATGTTACAGATGCTTCAGTACCACCAGAATAGAATCAGAGAAGAGCAAGATCATGAAAGAAAACGTATGAAAGACACGAAAATGAAATTACTAGTTGCACAATCTGTTCCTCAAGACAGTCAGAAGAGGGGTCCGAATCAAGCCAGTCATCCTACAGCTCCCGTTAAAGGGACATGCAATTATTGTAAACAGCCAGGTCATTTCATAAGCGAGTGTGCAGTTCTGAAACACAATATAGCTACTGGTAAGACTAAAGAAAGACCACGTCCGCCTAGACCAGAACAAGTTTCACAGACTTCTCAGTCACAGAATGCACAACAGACAGTTCCAGCACCGCAGCCTATTGCTGCAACACAGCATGTTACACAGCAGATGTACCAGTATGCACAATCCGAGTACCCAGAGTATCAGCCATATTCATGAAACAGCCTAGAGAGGGAGGTAGGCTTGCCTCTCATCGAGATTCCTGTAGATCAAGAAGGTCCCTATGTTCATAGTCAAGTACTAGGGAAAGACAGAAAGTTTCTGATTGATACAGGGGCAAGTAGGACGACCATTAGTCACGCCGAAGTTCCAGGGGCTCCGCTCTCAGGCTCTAGAAATATTTCCCTTGGATTTTCAGGAAAGCCTATTGTAAACGAGATATCCAAGCCAGTTACTCTAGAAGTAGGTCCATTGTCCCGAACTACTGATCTGTTACTTACTAAGTCGTGTCCAGAAAATCTGTTAGGCATTAAAACACTGAAAGAATTAGGTGCAGTTATTTGCTGCTCCCCAGAGGGAATACGCCTGTTTCTACGTGACTTCAAGGGTCACTATGTATTACGAGATTTTGATCCGAGATTGTCTAATGTTCCGCAGCATCTATGGGCGCAAGGTCCAACTGATGTAGGTTATATGCAAATCACACCCCATCGTGTGACTCTCAAGCCAGGTGTAGTGTTACCACGAATCAGACAGTACAGATTGCCACCTGAGGCTGTAGCAGCCTTATCCAAAATTATTGACGAGCTCATGGCTCAAGGAGTAGTTGTAGAAACTGACTCCAATGTATGTAATTCTCCGATCATTCCAGTCATGAAACGTACTGATCCAAATGCACCCCCAGTATATCGATTAGTGATTGACCTACGAGAACTTAATAAATGTATTATTCCCCAGTACTCAGTTGTCCCAGATATCTCTTCCCTATTGACAGCCATTGATTCCGAAGCCTCATTTTTTACAGTCATAGACCTCAAGAACGCGTTTTTCAGTGTCCCCATTCATCCAGACAGCCAGTTTCTTTTCGGATTTTGTTTAAATGGAAGGAGCAATATGTTCACACGAGCTCCTCAAGGTTTCACGGAAAGTCCTAGCATTTACAGTCAAGCACTTAAGAGACAACTAGACAACATTCACATGCCAACTGACACTGCCCTGCTCCAGTATGTCGATGATCTACTGATCACAGCCCGTTCTGAACGTGCTTGCGAGCGAGCATCACTTACAGTCTTGTATTTCCTTGCCGAGATGGGGCACAAGGTGTCCCCTTCGAAGCTTCAATTCTGTGTCCAGCAAGTGATCTATTTAGGCCACTTACTGTCCAAGAGGGGTAGGCAGTTGACACCCGACCGTATCCAGTTAATAGCGAGTCTTCCTCAGCCCAAGACACAGAAGGAGGTACGTGCTTTTATCGGCCTTACTTCTTATTGCAGACAATGGATTCCTCAGTATGCATTTCTAGCTAAACCACTGATACAGTTAACAACACAGGAGGCAGCCGTATCGACTGTCCTCCCTTGGACATCTGAACATACACTTAGTTTCAATGAGTTAAAGAAAGCTTTATGCCAAGCTCTTGTTCTAGCTACACCGAACTACAGTAAGCCTTTTACACTTTTCGTCACAGAACGCGAAGGTACAGCATTATCTGTTCTCACACAAGATCAAGCAGGACAATACAAGCCCTGTGCTTATTTTTCGAGCACACTAGATCCTGTAGCCCAGGCTCTGCCTGCGTGCCTCAAGTCAGTTGCAGCCACAGCTCTAGCTATCAGACAAAGTGATTCCATAGTATTAGGACACTCCTTGACAGTACAAGTTCCACACTCCGTGGAAGTTCTTTTAAACCGAACACAAACTCAGCACTTGACAATTGCACGTTTAACAGGTTATGAATTGACACTGTTCCAGCCACACATAGAAATCAGACGCTGCAACGTTTTAAATCCTGCTACACTGTTACCATCAGTTAATTCGAATCCTGCCACACACGACTGTGTGGAAGTAGTTAATATTATGACTAAGCCAAGACAAGATCTGACAGATATTCCATTACCAGATCCAGACCTGACACTTTATGTGGATGGTTCATGTATGAGAACAAATACAGGAGAACTAGTAGCCGCGTATGCAGTGACTACTGACACTGAAGTTATAGAAACACACCGTATTGACACCCTGTCTGCTCAAGCAGCAGAGCTAGTTGCTCTGACACAAGCCTGCATACACGCTAAGAACTTGAAAGTTAATGTTTACACAGATTCACGCTACGCATTTGGAGTCGTACACGACTTTGGAGTGCTCTGGCAGGAGAGAGGTTTCATGACTTCTCATGGAACCAAGATTCAGCATGGTCTCCTTATTCAGGCTCTGTTAGATGCCATACATTTACCGACATCTATTGCTATCATGAAATGCAAAGCACATACGAAAGTTACTGACATTATTTCCCAAGGTAATGATCTAGCAGATCGCACAGCCAAGCTTACAGCACAGACTCCAGACATTCCAGTTAACAAGACACAGACACATACTCCAGATCCGACTACTTGTATGACAGTTAAGGACCCTACTCAAGATGTCATAGATATCCAGTTACATGCTACTCCCGATGAAATCAATAAATGGTCCGAACAAGGAGGGGTCCAGACAGATCAGGGATGGGTAACGAAGGGTAAAGCCACATGGTTTCTCCCCGACTCCATGGTTCAAGTCATTATCAATACCGCACATAGTCCAGCCCATTTAGGAGAAAAAGCTATGTTAGACAGTATCCAGAACATTTGGTTCAACAAGCATTTACGAGCTGCAGCCAAGCAGAAAGTCCGTACCTGTATGATATGTTGTCAGTTTAATCCAGGTAAAAGTGTCCCGGTGGAACAAGGTGGTTTCCAGCCCCCTGACCACCCTTTTGAAGTCCTCCAAATGGATTATATTCAGATGGAGCGATGTCGAGGTTTCAAGTATGTCCTTGTAGTGGTATGCGCTTTGTCCAGGTGGACAGAGGCATATCCAGTCCCAGATTACACAGCCGCGACCACTGCCAAGCAGTTGGTTCGTGAGTTCTTCCCCCGTTATGGACTCCCTAGAGTCGTATATTCTGATAACGGCCAGCCATTCTCATCCGAGTTGATGAAACATGTTTCCCTGTTGTTAGGGTACCAGTGGAAGTTCCATTGTGTACGTCATCCAGAAGCAGCCGGTCTAGTAGAGAGACATAACCAGACCCTGAAAATTCGAATTGCAAAAGTATGTAAAGAGAAAGGTGTGGACTGGCTAGTAGCTCTGCCAGTCGCTTTATTTTATATGCGCATGGTCGCACACTCCAGATCAGGTCTGTCCCCGTATGAAGTCGTATTCGGCCGCCCCCCTAACATGTGGGGTACACCTAGACCTCGAAGTATTACCGATGTTTCAAGTAATATGCTGACAGATTACCTAGCTTCCTTGATGTCTGCCCTCAACTCTTGTCGTTCACAGGTTGCTGCCGCATTTCCAGACAATACCGAGGTGGCACCGGATGACATCGTTCCCGGATGCATGGTTCTTGTCCGGAATTTTGATCGTTCAAGTCCGCTGGAGCCTCGCTGGAAGGAACCCCGACAGGTCCTCCTGGCCACCCGTACTGCCGTCAAGCTGGAAGGCAGGAAGGGCTGGGTCCACCTGTCACATGTAAAAAGATTTTTTGGATTGAAGCCTGTTTCAAAGAACATTTCCGAGGATCTTAAGGACTGCCAAAGTACTATTCTAAAGGACTGTCCCGCAAAAGACAATGATATTGAACCCTCCCCGTTAGAGAAAACTCCGCAACAGGAGTATAAGCTCAAATTAAGGTCTAGTAAAATAAGTCAGCCAGTTTGATTGTCTAAGTCCTCCCCTAGGTGAAACGGTTAGACCGGTTTCTGACATGTATATAATAGACCCCCATAGTGAGAGAGTTAGTCAAAACTCAATCCGATGTATCGTTTTTCTAAGTTTCATATTGTTTTTCAGCCTTATGATTACCTGCACAGGTTATGCTTTTTATTTGTATTTTCCAGTTTCTCATGTAAATAAGTCTGCTAATGCTACAGTAGAGCACACGTTTAGTGATCTGCCTCCTCATGAACTCTCTTATCGTCTCGCTATGCGAAATAATTCTTTTATCCGCATGTTACATCATTCACACCAGACCAGCAATGCCACTAATTGTTGGGTGTGTGGTCGACTCCCCCCTTTCCAGACACCGAAGGGAGTTCTGCCACTCTTTCCTTATCCATTTTCACATAATGGTTTGTGTGGAGCATGGTCCACGTTAACGTCATCCTCAACTGATATGTCTTTTCTTAACAGTACATGTTTTCCAGACAAGCAAGGTCTTCCCCACAGAACAGGGTTAGATCTAGAAAATGAAGTTTATAATTTAGGTAATTATTCTTCGAATTTCATGGTCCTGAATGTTCAGTCTGATACTACTCCAGACTTACCTGCTATGTCAGTACTACCAGTTAAAGGTGAATTATGTGTCCGAAATAATGGTTCCGTACATGTAGGCCATAGTGATTGTACTACTATTGTCACGTATAGTGACAGTAGGAAATCTATTTTTAAAGCTTCACGTCATTCTTATTTTGTTTGTGGTCAGACCGCATATGTTCGTCTGCCCCTCGATTGGGAGGGAACCTGTTACATTGCCTTCCTACTGCCACCAGTTTTTCTAGCCCCACCTGATTACCATAGGAATTCCCACCTAGTACATACTAGACACAAGAGAGACCTCCCGATTGTCGATTATACTGAAACTGCTCTAGAACAATACATAGATATCAATAAAGGTGTCTTCCCTTATTTAGGTACTGTCGTGAATAGTAAACTGATACGTAGATTAACGAGAACCCTTGAAGCAGTAGTGATTGAGACTACTTCTGCTCTAAGTAACTTAACCGAAGAGCAATCCTTTATGAGAATTGTCGTGCTCCAGAATCGTCTCGTCCTTGACGTCATACTGGCCGATAGGGGCGGGGCCTGTAGAGTCATCGGATCTAGTTGCTGCATTTTCATTCCTAATAACGCGCCGTCTGTTTATTCAGCTATAACCAGACTCCATAAAATTGCCCATATGTTACACCAAGATCCAGGCACCTGGACATGGTCCGGTTGGTTCTGGAATATGATTTCCACCTGGGGATGGAAAGTATTGTCATTTCTGGGTATTGCAGTAGCGATCATATTCAGTTGCTGCCTCTGTTTACAATGTGGCCCTGCGATTTGCGGCATTTGTGCTACCTCTTGTATTCCTAGTCCTAAGTCCCGTTCTAAATCCCGTTCCGAGAAAATTCGAGACGAGCAAATGATACTGTATGAAATGATAGATGGTATCATGAATATTGATGTTTCCTGATGGAAACGTAGTGACAAGGAGGGAATGTGGAAAAGTAAATTTTGCCATGTTCTGTGTCCCTACGTGTCCTCCATCTTATGTTATGTGTGCATGATTAATATGCATATGTATTCCCCATGTCCGATTAAAGATGCAATTACAGTTGTGTCCATCCCTAGTATGCCAGTTTCCAGTTCTCGTGAATACTATGAATATCAGGCCTATGTAAAGTTACGTTGCCACGTTTCCCAGTGTGCACGTTATTTCATTGAAAAGTCCCCGTTTCTAGGCCTCAAAAGGGCCCGGACACCAGATTCAGCTCCTGTCTCCTGAACCCTCGCTGAGGAGCGATACAGCCCCCACCTGTATCCTCGACCCTTCACTTACTTCCTGCCTCACAGTGCCCGGCTCAGCCTGGCTCTGCCTGTTAGTCTGCCAAGAGTATGTTATGATTCTAGTTATCAGTCCAGCCCTCCTTCTCTGCATTCCTAAGCTACTGAATCGCATCAATAGTTTCCGTCATTGTCTAGCCTTTACGTCTCCATGTAAGAGAAATACTGTATTTAATGGTCATTTAATATTCCTCAACACGCACTACATGTAGAACAATGCATGCTCCAGTCTTAGAGTCCGTTAGCCTCTCCCCTCCTGACTCTTAGTTTATATCAACATGTCCTCTAAACATCAGATACTAGATAGGGTTAGGTACATGTCGCCCTGACTCTCCAGACTTCAGTCTCTACTCCTAGCACAGAGTTCATAGCCCCCAGCTTCTCCTAGTAACACGTCATTGTCAGCTTGCGCGCACCATTAGGTTAGAGGTCCCGGCTCCTTAGGTAGCCCCTCCATGTTTCCGCCCCATTTATGACATATTCTGTTACGTTTACATCACATGTCTATGTACACGCCTCTTGTTACACCTACTTTCACCCTTATCTTTCGCGACTGCTATTGACCACACCCACTGCCCCGCCTACTGTATTCATTGTAATGCAATTGTTTTAGTATATATATACTTGTGTACTGTTATTAAATATTACGCCGATCCTGATCCAGCCCCCGGCAGCGCTGCCATCCCATTCCTGTGCAGGTTGTCCTGTTCCTGTCCTTTATGCTGTATTAAACCTGCAAACTCCTACTACCTCGTATCTTGACTCTTATTTATTGAGCTATCTGTTATTACTGTGTCCAGTAAAACCTAGATCCGGTATTATTTATTTATATACCACAGCTCGTTCAAGTGATGCAAAGGCCACAGATGGTACGCAAAGTGGAGCAACCCTGGAGAACCTTGAGTCGATGGTGCAGGCCTATCTGGATGACCCAACAGAGGTCTTTGTTAATCAGAACCCATTGCTGTATAGGTATGGGAAAAGGCCTCTATGGCGACTGATCACCAACCTGGCTCTAAATTATTTGTCTTGCCCACTCACATGCGTGTCTTCTGAACGTGTTTTCTGTGCTGCTGGTGCCATTGTAACTTCAAAAAGGACCCGCCTTTCGCCCAAAAATATAGAGAGGTTAACACTGATCAAGATGAATCAGCACTTCATACCACCAGATTACAAATTACGTGAATGCACGCAGGAAGAAGAGGACACCGACTTAGGTGACGGAAGTTCTTCTCTGTTTGCTGACCTACTCCCGTCTCAATTCATAGAGTATGAGGACGAGCTCTACTTCCTGACACCGAGGCCTGAAAATGACTTCCTTTTTTTTCGTCCTTATTCACTTTTATTCCTGTGTGTCTTTCTTTGTTTTGCAACTTTTACCACAACAAAACTCTAATCACCTAATCACAACAAGTCCATCAGCAGCACTGTCTTCATCTTATTTCCTTATTGATTTGAAGGTGCCGTAGTCTGCATTCCTGAGGTTCACAACTCAATCATGCTCCTCTATCCTCCTCCTCCAGACTCCCCCTATCCATTTCCCTCAAGGCAGATGGCTGGATTACGCAGAATGAAGAAACTTTGTCTTCGTTGATTAGTCCCCTCAAGTGGGACTGGAATTACTGACTACATGCTTGCTGATTGCTGACAGTTACTTCTGAAATTGACAGGAGAGGCTGCCCTGTGGGCCCTCACTTTCAGAAGAAGATGCGGACAAAAAGTGGAACAGGTAATGAATAATGAGAAGAAGATGGCATGCAGTGGACAGCAATGGCTGTCTGGCTCTGATGAAAGCAATTGCTATTTGTTTGTTGTGCATGAAATGAATCATATGTTTTCTGTTAATATTTAATCTTTTACACACTAAATGTAACTCAAGTCTACTCTGCTGTTTTTTTACCTTGTTTAATTCAAATTGTACTTCAACTGCAGGGGCCACTACGTTGCATTTTCCAATATGTAAAATGTCCTTGGACTTACTGTTTGCCAATATACCATGATGATTGTCTTGATTAAATAATATATCTTTTTTCTTTACAGTCACTCACTGGGATGGATGGATCATCAGCGTCGTTTACGGAAGAACTATGGCCAATTCGTGAGTGGCAAACAGGTAAACCAGTCTACAACAACTACTACAGCAGAACTACATGTCTATCTAGTCGTGGTATGGAGTGGTCGAGGCAGTGTAGTGTTGTTATGCCAGGCAGAGTCCAGACAGCAGTTCATGTAAAATTGGGGCTATGTGGCTTGCTGCATACAATTAGATATGCTTTGTCTGTCTGTGACAAAGAGCCTAGGTATACTACATCAGGTTGCTTCACTCAGAGGTGCCTGCCTGACCGTCTGCATGGCCCTGCCGCAGGCATGGGCCAAAAATCCGTTCCGCTCGCGAAATTTGCAGTTTTTCGGTGGCAAATTCGCAATCCGCGAATCTCGCAAAATTGCCGAAAATTCCCAAATTCTTCAGCGTAACGGATTTTTGGCCCATGCTTGCGGCAGGGCCATGCAGACGGTCAAGGCAGGCACCACTGAGTGACGCAACCTGAGGTAGCATACCTAGGCTCTTTGACACAGACAGACAAAGCATATCTAGGGTTTAGGGTTCAGTGCCGTTTACATGGGTTTTTGGGTTTAATTCGGTAGGGTTTCCACGTAGTCTAGGGCTCAGGGCCATATGCAGGCTCGTTCATAATGATGTTGGCAAGGTTTTAGGGGGGTTTGGCGTTTTTTGGTCCAGAATTGGCCGAATTTTGGCCTTTTTTGGTGTTTTGCGGGCGTGTGTGTTTGGGTGAAAACTAGTCGTACACCTTCCAGTGGATCGATTTTGTTCTGCCTTGCTGAGATTCTTGGGAATCGCTGGAACAAGTGTCTTGGTAAGTTTCAAGGGGATCGAAGTAGTGAAAGTGCTGAAAACAGCAATTTTGTGTCAAGGCGCGATTTGCCATGTTTTGGGGATAGCAGTATTGCATGTTTTTGGAGGGCTGCTTGGGGGTGTTCTACATTTTTGGGGGTGGGTTGAGGGGTCTGGGAGCACTGCTGGGAAGGTCTAATTTTGATTGCAAGTGGTTTGAAGACAATCCATGGTGGAAAAGGGGCGTTTGGGCCTAGTTGCAGACAGCGTTCTGGCACGATTTTAAGTTAGGCCTAGCAGTATTGTATGTTTTTGGGGGGCTGTTTTGGGGGGTTCTAGATTTTTGGGCGTGGGTTGAGGGGTCTGGGAGTACTGCTGGGAAGGTCTAATTTTGATTGCAAGTGGTTTGAAGAAAATCCATGGTGGAAAAGGGGGGTTTGGGCCTAGTTGCAGACAGCGTTTTGGCACGATTTTAAGTTAGGCCTAGCAGTATTGCATGTTTTTGGGGGGCTGTTTTGGGGGGTTCTAGATTTTTGGGGGTGGGTTGAGGGGTCTGGGAGTACTGCTGGGAAGGTCTAATTTTGATTGCAAGTGGTTTAAAGAAAATGCATGGTGGAAAAGGGGGGTTTGGGCCTAGTTGCAGACAGAGTTTTGGCACGTTCCCCAAAAATCGCCCATAGTTACTAATTACTATCCTTGAAAAGGAGACTCAGAGTACGCACTTTCGAAATGATGATTATATGTAATACTGTCATCTCTGAAACTGAAAGTGTTATTTTTGCACTGCACAGCGTACCTTCTATTTTTTTCACTGTGGTGTTTTAATATCACTTCCTGTTTTTCCATCAACAATTACAGGCCGGCTTTTGCGAAATTTGCGAATTCATGTTCCGCGAGTTCGCGTGAAATCAAATTTGCAATCCGCGAATTCATGCGAATTTGCGGATTTTTGTTTTTTGCGTGTTCGCGGGTTTTTTTGCGTGTTCGCGGGGTTTTTTGCGTGTTCGCTGTGCTTTTTGCGTGTTCGCGGGCCGCTTGCACGGCGAAGTTACCCATGCGGTCGTGTATGGGCACAGCACCCTCTGGTTCACCACTGCCACTATCTGGTTCATCACTGCCACCCTCTGGTTCACCCCTGCCACCCTCTGGTTCACCCCTGCACCCTCTGGTTCACCACTGCCACCCTCTGGTTCACCCCTGCCACTCTCTGGTTCACCCCTGCCACCCTCTGGTTCAGCACTGTCACCCTCTGGTTCAGCCCTGCCACCCTCTTGTTCATCACTGTCACCCTCTGATTCATCACTGCCACCCTCTGGTTCACCACTGCCACCCTCTACCGAGACCTTTTGTGACGCAGCGGCAGCACAAAAGATGCGCCATGGTGCTGGGTATTAACAACGTGACGCATCTGAGAGATGCGTCACGTTGTAAAGCCCTGCGCCATCAGGAGGCGTTCCGGCGCCGGGGAGGGCGTTCCTGCGCAGGAACGCCTCCTAAAAGTGGCTGAGTGAAATCTACAAGATTTCACTCAGTCACTCTTAGGCCAATGCTGCGTCAAACCCTGAGCCTGCTTGAAGCAGGCGCAAGGCTTGATGCAGCATTGGGGAGATAGGGCCCCCCAGAGCATTGCTGGAGCTGCGTCGCAAGCGCGACGCAGCTCCAGCAATGCGCTGCTTTTATGGCACAGATGCGTGACGCATCTGTGCCGTTATGACACATGGTAAGCCGCATTGTAAATTAGACAGTAGAAAGTACTCCAGTTGAGTAGAGGTATTGCACAAAAAGGTGGCATCTTCGTGGACAAACACGCAGGACGGGATTCATTCTGCCCCCTGTTAGACTCGTTTTTTGTGCCCTTCTGCCCTCTGTTATTCCCTTGTTTTTGTGCCCTTCTGCCCTCTGTTAGACTCGTTTTTTGTGCCCTTCTGCCCTCTGTTAGACTCGTTTTTGTGCCTTTCTGCCCCGTTAGACTCGTTTTTTGTGCCCTTCTGCCCTTTGTTAGACTCCTTTTTCCCTTGTTTTTCTGCCCTTCTGTCCTCTGTTAGACTGGTTTTTTGTGCCCTTCTGCCCCCTGTTAGACTCATTCTTCCCTTGTTTTTCTGCCCTTCTGCCCTTTGTTAGACTGCTTTTTGTGCCTTTCTGCCCTCTGCATCACCACATCATCACTCAGTGCTACCCCAGCATCACTCAGCACCACCACATTATCACTCAGCACCACCACATTATCACTCAGCACCACCACAGCACCACTCAGCACCACCACAGCATCACTCACCACCACCACAGCATCACTCAGCATCACCACAGCACCACTCAGCACCACCACAGCACCACTCAGTGCCACCACAGCATCACTCAGCACCACCACAGCATCACTCAGCACCACCACATTATCACTCAGCACCACCACAGCACCACTCAGCACCACCACAGCATCACTCAGCACCACCACAGCATCACTCAGCACCACCACAGCACCACTCAGCACCACCACAGCATCACTCAGCACCACCACAGCACCACTCAGCACCACCACAGCACCACTCAGTGCCACCACAGCATCACTCAGCGCCACCACAGCATCACTCAGCGCCACCACATTATCACTCAGCAGCACCGCAGCACCACTCAGCACCACCACAGCATCACTCAGCACCACCAGAGCATCACTCAGCACCACCACAGCACCAATCAGCACCACCACAGCACCACTCAGCGCCACCCCCAGCATCAATCTGTGCAACCATTCAACAACAACTTGTTCAAATATGTTCTCTCAATGTTTCAAACTTTATTACAAATGTCACAAAAAGATGTTAATATTTCACTTCTGTTCTTGGATTTTCGTCACAATAAAATACACTGAACATAATCTTCACAAAAGTTATTTACAAAAGTTTAAGCTATTGCCATTATAAATTAAAATCACTTTTATTTAAGTATTAATAATTTAAAAAAATTAAAAGCCATTGTAATTTGTAACATCAATACAGCTAAGTCACGTAAATAAAAAACATGTTGCATTACAAATGCTATAGGTGTCACATTTGCGAAAGTTATAACTATTGGCATTGTAAATGACGAAGTTATTAATTTAGCTATTTTCAAAACCAACACATAAATAAAAGACATTGTCATTTACAAGACCAATAGCTCAAACTTTCCTATTGCATTGCAAATGCTTGTTTTTATATCTGTCAGTGCTTCCTGTTGAGGTTTAATTTTCGTGACAGGCGCCTCATTGCCTACTTTAACTATTCTCTGACCCTGCTTCAAGGATCAGAGCAGGGTCAGAGAATAGTTTCAAGTAGGCAACGAGGCGCCAGGAAGCACTTACAGGCTTACAGCAGCAGGTGCCCAAGTTGAAGTTAATTTCTTTGTAACCTTTTGTAAAAGGTTACAAGAAATTAGCTTCAACTTTTGCACCTGCTGCTGTAACCCTATAAGTGCTTGGCTGAAAATTCGTCCCTGCTGATTAGTGGATTTTATCGCGGTTTCGCGAGATTCGCGGATTGTGAAATCGCGGAAAATCCGCAAATTCCGCTAGCGAAATGAATTTTCAGCCCAAGCTTACAAACGATTAACTCAGACTTACCATTAGCGATCCGCAATTCCGCATCAGGCAGGCAGTGGACAGTGTGTCTTTTCACCAAGATTGATCGACGGAGCGTCAGATGGAATGGAGGAGTACCGCGAATAAGAGGAATGGCTGGATGCATGCAACTTCACAAATTCAACAGGACAACTACAACATACAGTTACAGTATCCTCTTAATTTCTCCTTATCTTTTAAATGTTATTATTGTGAACTTGAACTTCTACGAGTGTGACTCCGTGCGTTTGTTTGCTCTCTGCTTCAAATTCATCCCTCCAGCTATTTGACGAGTTTCTTTGCTATTTTTAAAACTAATTTAATATACTATAAGTGTTTATTCTCTCTGAGGGCAGAGAGGCAAGTGAAATTGCGTAATTATAATTATTACTGCAGCCCTGTACTGTCAAATTGTTTCTTCATAGTTACTAGTAAGTTGTAGTAAGTACTACTTTTCAGTAACCTAACCTTCCAGTTAGCAAACAACTTCATGCATGCAATAGTGCACTTCCTTTATGTCCCTTAAAAGATTTATGGATATCTTCGAATCCAAAGATTTGTTTTTCTTCATTTGTTGTTTGTCCATGCTGTATTTTTTTTCCTCTCTCCACAAAACTGTCCCAAAAACCCCCATTCCCATCCAATTTTCAAACCCTGACCCTCTTCCCCCGGGCTGTGTGGTTTTTCATTGAGGTGTGACTAAATGACAACAATAAATTCCACACACTTGCTGGGGAGGATAAGGTCAAAGCAACAGAAAAATAATTCTAATCAGAATGTCATGTGCACCATCGTGGATTGATCATCAACAACATCCTCCTCCTACACGTGACGAGTCGAATGCTTAATGCTTACGTTGCTTCACGCAACTAGTACTTAGTTATCTTTTGAATACTTTAGCACTGCTTAGGCTACAATTTATGGCACTGTTCTCTACCGTACTATCTATGGTACTGTTTCTAATGCTACGCTCAGGCCACTCAATGTTTCATTTCCTTTTTTTTCATATGTTGCTACTGCCAGTGTGTACCACTACTACTACCAGCACAACGATGATATTTCAACAATCCAGGATCCAAGTCAACACCCAACCTTAATCTCCATTTGCCATGCAGCCAGCCCTGTGCCTAGCCCTATTCTGAAACACGAATCACAGGTAAGATAAGCATTTTGGGGAGGTAGAATAATGGGCTAGGACTCAGAGGAGAGGAGAGACTGACAGTGTCACAGTAGTACTAGTAAAGTACTAGTAGGGCAATTGAATTCACTAACTCTGTTAGTGGCACTTTTGTACATGTTTGGACGTTTAGATAATTCATGCTGGTAAGTTTGAAGAAAGCAAACGTACAGTAACCCCCGCCCACCACCACACAAAATAATATGAACGTGTATACTATGTTTAAGTATGTAAAATAAATGAATATATTTCCCCTAACAAAAATAAACTAACCCAACTCACCCCCCTCCCTAACCACAACCAATGTCCAAAAGTCCTTTAAGTCCCTTTCCCCAACGCCCAATTCCCACCCCCCCAACAGTCTTTAAAAAAGGGGCAAGAGAAAGTCACTTCCTCCGGCGGTGTCCTCCTGTGGACAGGTCCCGCACCTCTTTGCGGAGGTCCCGGAGCTGGCGCTGTTGCTTCTCTGCCAATCGCTCCAGATAGTCCACTCACTTTCGGAGGTGGCGCAGACGTGCCATCCAGGCTCTGGGGGGGGCAGCTGTTGTTCTTGCTGCTGTGCGGCGGTGGCGGGAGGCTGTCGGGCCACGGCGCCGTTTCGCTGGAGGCTGCTGGCTGGTGGACCCGGGGGCACTGGAGGAGGATGCAGTAGTTGCCGTCTCTTCCTGCTCCCGAGCCCACAGCCGCTGATATTCGACGCAAATGGCCTCCAGCTTATGTGCCCTGGCCCGAACATCCATCTCCTTGCAGGTGAGCTTTTTTGGAGCATCTATATGAAGAAAGAAAGAAAAATACTGTTGCCAATAGTCTTTAACATTAAG
The DNA here is from genome assembly GCF_964261635.1 of Lissotriton helveticus. Lineage (NCBI taxonomy): Eukaryota > Metazoa > Chordata > Amphibia > Caudata > Salamandridae > Lissotriton > Lissotriton helveticus. The sequence goes on from NC_136062.1 coordinate 463,488,911, forward strand.
TCAAAATAATTCAACAGAAAGTTGTCTCACAGTAACACTAGCAACTTGCAAGTACAGTATAACATTTTGGCATTTATCTTTACGCAGTCTTTGTAGCCCTGTGACATTAGTGGGAGTTTCAGGAATTCTACTAGCAGCACTATGGACTCACTACTACATAGTCAGAGAGTCAGAGACTACACCAGTCTTCTTCTTTTTTTCTCTTGTTTTGCAAAAGAAATTACTTGTACGTGAACTTGTGGTAGCCGGCATAATGCCAGCTCACTCAGCTTGCACCCAAGAATAACAGACACAAGCCATGATGACGCAGACTCGCATTACTTTAAGCAGTACATGCAGGTGGGGCTCGGAAGCTCTTACTTTTCTATAGGGGTGGCACTGGCCATACTCAGTTACATCAAGGGCTACTGCTCAATGTAATTTATATTTATATTTATATGCGGAAGGAGTGTAAAATAGCTGAACGCAGCTGGAGAAAGGAGTATAAGGACAACGATAAATCCCTCTACCTATCAAAGCTAAGATTGTACCATAAAGCTATACGTACTATGCGTGCATCCTTTTATGCTAAGGAAATTAATTTAAGCACCAACCCCACTAAAACGATTTTCAAACTAGTGCAAAATCTCCAAAACAGTTCTAACCCAGTATCCTGTATTACCTCTTCACAACAATGTGAGGACCTCGCTATTTTCTTCATAGAAAAAGTGAAGAAAATCTACAATACCTTCTCACAGGATCTTCCTGAGCTCCTTAACCCTCCTAACCCTTTGGCCGAAAATTCTAGGCTGTCACTTATACCCGAAATATCCCATGACGACCTAGCCAAACTGTGCAGACAGGTTAAATCTGGCTCCCCTACAGATCCTATGAGACCAGCCAAATTTCTTGAATCTTTAGATTTTTTCCTCCCTTCCCTGGCCACCCTGCTTAACCTCTCTTTTTCCTCGGCTGTGGTTCCTACCTGCTGGAAGCAAGCATGGGTCTCCCCTATCATTAAAAAGCCTACGTTAGACCCCACAAAGCCGGAAAACTACAGACCTATTTCGCTGATTCCATGGGCGTCCAAACTGGCGGAAGCCCATGTGAATAAAGTCCTATCCCATTACATGGTCCAAAATAGCATCCTGGACCCATCCCAGAATGGTTTCAGGCCGGGACATAGTACAGAATCCGCCCCGCTGACTACCATCGAACACCTCCGGAACATACTAGACGCCGGTCAGAGTGCTGCGCTGATCCTACTTGATCTCAGTGCAGCCTTTGATACGGTCTCTCATAATATCCTGCTAAAACGTCTCGAGGCTATAGGGATTTGTGATCTTGCCCTTGAGTGGTTTCGCTCTTTCCTGAAGGATAGGTCCTTCCGGGTTTCAGCCCCTCTGTTTATTTCCCGGTCCTATTCCATCGGCCAAGGAGTTCCCCAGGATTCGGCGCTTAGTCCATCCCTTTTTAATCTTTATGTTCAGCCTCTCTCAGTAGTGGCAAAAGAGTGGGACCTTACGCTGGTGTCGTACGCTGCCGACACGCAGCTGGTCATCACTCTTACTGAGGGCCCCTCAATCTCAGCTGCGAAATTTGGGGATGGCCTAGCAGCAGTTGCGCAATGGATGACGCGCAACTGTTTACAACTGAACGCTGGGAAAACGGAGGTGCTGCTCCTTGGTAAAAACCCTGGCTACTGGAGTGAACACTGGTGGCCTTCTCTGCTTGGCCCCATCGCCTCACCGAAAACTGTGGTGAAAAATCTGGGTGTCTGGCTGGACTCCTCGCTTAATTTTCAGACCCACACAAAGAAAGTGGCAGCTACTTGTGTGGGTCTGCTGAGGAGTCTCAGCCAGATACTTGGCTTTTTTGATTCGAAAACGCGCCAACTTATTGTCCAATCTATCATCCTTGCTCGGCTGAATTATGCCAGTGTTTTATTTCTAGGCGCTAATAAAGCAGAGATAGCGCGGCTGCAACGGGTTCAAAACTCAGCAGCAAGGGCTGTGGTGGGCCTCCCCCGTTGGTGCTCTGTTAGAGCTACCATTCGGAAATTACATTGGCTGCCGATTGAGTCTCGAATTCAATTCAAGACCCTCACCATTGCTTTTAAAATTCTTAGATTGGGCTGTCCTGATCTCTTACGCCCGCTCCTGGTACCCTACACTCCCCAGCGCATCTTGCGCTCCTTAGGACAGCACCTAGTGTCTGTCCCTCGAGCCAGGCTCAGCAGAATGGGTGGCCGCTCCTTTAAAGTCTTGGGGTCTAAACTTTGGAACTCCCTGCCACTTCATATTCGCTCTCTGACCAACCTGACTGCCTTTCGTAAGGCAACTAAAACTCATCTGTTCTCTCTGATCTAGATTTCCTGCTGTTTCTCCCTTTCCCCTCAGGAGTCTTTCTTGGTTTAGCGCCGGGACGCCCCGTTGCTGGGGTAGCTGTTTTGCGCTCTAACAAATTTTTAACATAACATAACATTTCGCACTGCCCCCCCAGGCCTTGAAGGAAAATGAAGATTAATCATTTCTGATCATATATGCTGCCGATCATATGATCTTTGCTTATATGATGGATGACTGTAGGTGCTTTGTTTTGATAGATTGAGTGAACAACAGCAATAGTCCACCCATGACACAGCTGAAAGAAAATCATTAACATAGGGAGTGAGTGTGGTACCCATAATTGCCGGAGGAAGGGACTTGACTTGATATAATGTCAACTATACAATACATACACAATATATGCTGTGCTTGCAAAGTAAACTACTGTACTGTTGGTCAAGGGAGTATTTAAATTTTATGAACAACTTCTAGTATTTGGATTTCCTCAGCTTTGCTACTCTGGCACGGACATGCTGTTCAAAGTAACACTGTTCATCCGCTGAGCATCTGCTCTACTACATACGCCTCTGCTATCTATGAGGAAGAAGAAGATACCATCCAGGCTTCCAAAGTAAACGTCTATCATTCTTCTTAATGTCTCAGCTTGTACCAAGTTTACTTTTTCTCAACAACCTACTAACACCATTTTCATTTTATTTGGTAAACCACCGTCTTGACTTGCATTTGAGGTTGACCCAAATGATATATTGCAATGCACACCATACATGCATTTTCTGATTCACCCACACAGGCAGGCAGTTTCTCCTGCAACCATCCTTGCTTCAAGCAGCCATGCATCTGATTCATTCCTATCAGCCACCTCTGCCTGCATTCAAAAACAAGTATCATTCTTTACAGTCATAAATGTTACGACTCGCTCGTCCTTCCTTTCAGCCTTCTTTCCCTTTTCGTTCTTCACATCCCTCAAGATCATCTGATATGACTTGCCTTCACGATAAAAGTTTCCCAGCTGAGTTGAAGTCAAATAGAGGGGGGCCATTGCTTACCCAAGAACTACCGCAGCTAATGCTATTACTAAGTCAAGGTTGACAGTCTTCTCCATGATTGGCAAAAATATAGTTCTAAATTAGTAACTGTTCTTAACAGTACAGTGTACTTGTACTAGTGTACTGTCTACTGTACAGTACATCCTACACTCCTTTGCGAGCCTACTCAAAATGTCAATAAGTAAGGAGTATACTAACTTACCACCGTCCGCCGATGCTGAGCCATCCCCCTGAGCTCCTCCTGGTGGCACTTGTGGCACAGCCGCATCCGCCCCTGGAGTGGACCCCTCCACACCGCGAATGTTTGACAAAATATCGATAACACAAATATCGATATACAAAAATATCGGAACAAAAATATCGAAGTCAAAAATATAGGAATCCTATCCCTAACAAGGTAAGTACAAATATATCGGAAAAAATATATAGAATGACAAAAATATCGTTTTTTGTAAAATATTGTTTTTTTTTATTAAATAAAAATCTAATATTAACAAAATAATACTTATAAATGTAATAAACATATTTAAAAATGTACTATAATATTTAAAATTAATACATAATGTAATACAAATTAATATTAATAAATATATAATACATAATATATTTTCATTAATATTAACTCTAATTTAATTATTTTCATAACTTATAAAAAAATTAAAATATAATAAATGACTAATACATTTATATACATAAAATAATCACATAAATAACAATTAATAAAAACATAATACTAATAAAAAAGCTAAATACATTTTAGATAGTGTATGAGTAAAAATTACTATTCCCACTCCAGAGAGTGCAACAGTAGGGAAAGTGTTGGATAGCGTAGGGGTAACAATTACTATTCCAACTCCAGAGAGTGCAACAGTAGGGAAAGTGTTGGATAGCGTAGGGGTAACAATTACTATTCCCACTCCAGAGAGTGCAACAGTAGGGAAAGTGTTGGATAGCGTTGGGGTAACAATTACTATTCCCACTCCAGAGAGTGCAACAGTAGGGAAAGTGTTGGATAGCGTAGGGGTAACAATTACTATTCCAACTCCAGAGAGTGCAACAGTAGGGAAAGTGTTGGATAGCGTAGGGGTAACAATTACTATTCCAACTCCAGAGAGTGCAACAGTAGGGAAAGTGTTGGATAGCGTAGGATTAAAAATTACTATTCCAACTCCAGAGAGTGCAACAGTAGGGAAAGTGTTGGATAGCATAGGGGTAACAATTACTATTTCAACTCCAGAGAGTGCAACAGTAGGGAAATTGTTGGATAGCGTAGGGGTAACAATTACTATTCCCACTCCAGAGAGTGCAACAGTAGGGAAAGTGTTGGATAGCGTAGGGGTAACAATTACTATTCCCACTCCAGAGAGTGCAACAGTAGGGAAAGTGTTGGATAGCGTAGGGGTAACAATTACTATTCCAACTCCAGAGAGTGCAACAGTAGGGAACGTGTTGGATAGCGTAGGGGTAACAATTACTATTCCAACTCCAGAGAGTGCAACAGTAGGGAAAGTGTTGGATAGTGTAGGATTAAAAATTACTATTCCAACTCCAGAGAGTGCAACAGTAGGGAAAGTGTTGGATAGCGTAGGGGTAACAATTACTATTCCAACTCCAGAGAGTGCAACAGTAGGGAAAGTGTTGGATAGCGTAGGGGTAACAAATACTATTCCAACTCCAGAGAGTGCAACAGTAGGGAAAGTGTTGGATCGCGTAGGGGTAACAATTACTATTCCAACTCCAAAGAGTGCAACAGTAGGGAAAGTGTTGGATAGTGTAGGGGTAACAATTAGTATTCCAACTCCAGAGAGTGCAACAGTGGGGAAAGTGTTGGATAGCGTAGGGGTAACAATTACTATTCCATCTCCAGAGAGTGCAACAGTAGGGAAAGTGTTGGATAGCGTAGGATTAAAAATTACAATCCCAACTCCAGAGAGTGCAACAGTAGGGAAAGTGTTGGATAGCGTAGGGGTAACAATTACTATTCCAACTCCAGAGAGTGCAACAGTAGGGAAAGTTTTGGATAGCGTAGGGGTAACAAATACTATTCCAACTCCAGAGAGTGCAACAGTAGGGAAAGTGTCGGATCGCGTAGGGGTAACAATTACTATTCCAACTCCAGAGAGTGCAACAGTAGGGAAAGTGTTGGATAGCGTAGGGGTAAAAATTACTATTCCCACTCCAGAGAGTGCAACAGTAGGGAAAGTGTTGGATAGCGTAGGGGTTGAAATAACATACTTATAAAAAATAATTCATTATCACTTAATTACATTAAAATTAGTTCCCACCATATTCCCCTATAAACACACAACCCACAACAGAACACATTTATCAATTAATGAATTATTTAAAAATAATTACCAATTAATTATAAATATTTACCAATTAATAACAATTAATGTATGCTTCCTACTAATTAATAATTAATTCTACATAATTAAATTACTTCCCACCCTATTCCCCTATAAACCCATAACCCGCTACAGAACATATTTATCAATTAATCAATCAATTAAAATTAATTAAAAAGAATTCTCAATTAATTAATTAATAATTCCTACTAATTAATAATTAATTTAACATAATTAAATTACTTCCCACCCTATTCCCCTATAAACCCATAACCCGCTACAGAACATATTTATCAATTAATCAATTAATTAAAATTAATTAAAAAGAATTCTCAATTAATTAATTAATAATTCCTACTAATTAATAATTAATTTAACATAATTAAATTACTTCCCACCCTATTCCCCTATAAACCCATAACCCGCTACAGAACATATTTATCAATTAATCAATTAATTAATATTAATTACACATAATTCTCAATTAATTAATTAATAATTCCTACTAATTAATAATTAATTTAACATAATTAAATTACTTCCCACCCTATTCCCCTATAAACCCATAACCCGCTACAGAAAATATTTATCAATTAATCAATTAATTAATATTAATTACAAATAATTCTCAATTAATTAATAATTCCTACTAAATAATAATTAATTTAACATAATTAAATTACTTCCCACCCTATTCCCCTATAAACCCACAACCCGCTACAGTACTAAAAGACAACATTTAATTAAATTACATTAAAAATAAATTATTAAACATAATAAATACAATATAATATATACAAAATTTATTTAAAAATCGATATTAGTAACATCGAAATTATTTACTTCGATATTACTGACATCGATATTTAAAACTTCGATATTACTAATATCGATATTAAGAGTGTCGATATTACTTACCTTCTATATTATGTCCCTTCGATATTTAAACTTCGATATAATTGTATGTCGAAATTTAAAAATCGATATTTTGTCTGTGTACCCCACACCGCTGGATGTGGGTAGTGCCGCATACGATGTTGTGACGCCTAGGAAAAACATGTCATATTTTTAGATGCCAATACACCACCCCCATTTCGTCTCGTAATGGAAGAGAAAATGTTAATACATATACAATTTTTAATTATTGGGACTGAAAAAAAGTCATGGTTTTGGGGAGGGTGTTAACTTATATGCTTAGCCATAACATGCACCACTTTTTGGCACAACTGATGAATGCTTGCTTTTTAACGTGCAACATTTTTCTAATTACAGACAGAACCAACTACTCCTCATCACCACCAGTAGAACTTGAAGTACCAACAAGGTGAGGGCTCCCGAGTCCCGCACAGTTACTTCTGACTGAGGTATGTGGAAAGTCGAACTGCACCTATCATCAACAATGTCCTATTTCTCTTGTCCATACTTCTGTATGTGCAGAATAGTCCCTGAAACACTAGCGGTATGGTATGTGCTACTATCAAACCAAAAAGCCAACTAATAGCTTATTCTTGGTTTCCATTGACATTTTGATGTTGGAAATTGTCAAAGCACTAACATTGAGAAGACTAGAATACACAGCAAGGGCAACCCAGAGGACTGCACTCAGTGCCTCTAGAGCTATTGCTGGATCAGAATTTTGTTTAACACCGTTTGCCGACTGGGCAAGCTCAGCTACCTACACAGACTGACTCATAAAATTAGTAAATAGTAGTAGCACAGAGAGTGATGTTAGAGAGGCAGGATAAGAATGTAGAAACAGTCTACAAGAAGATCAAAGACTATTTTGTAAAAAATAGAATTAGAAAACAGTTTGGAATGAATAGGAGCTGTAAGGGAAGTATAATTATATTAACAACAGAACAACTTACTGGGGCCAGCAGAAGAGCCTGCAGAGGACCGTTCCTGCCCACTTTGTTCCGCCGGAGTCTCAGTAGTCTTCTTGCCCCTGGGAGGTGCTGATGATCATGAAATAAACACAAACATGGATGATTGTTTTTTTGAAATATTTGATTTCTTTGACCACAATTTAAAATTATCTTGGGGAAACTAATTACCAACAATTGCACTACATGCGTTGACCTATCTGATCTGGTCAACTAGGAGGATAATATTACAGTATTGCTGGATTCGCAGACCGTCTACTTGGAAAGTTATGTAAATCCCTAACTAAACCAACAACAAAAAGGTTCTACTACGACTGCCAGCACTCAGCAACACGCGAGCTGACTGACACAGTCCGTCATCATGATTGCAGACCACGAAAAATGTCCTACTACTAATAACAAGTCATAATATACTCAACCTATCAATCCAACACTATCTCTTCTTCTTAGTGGCAGCAGGAGTACAAAGGAAGGACTAGACTTGAGTCTCTAGTCTCTCTAGCATTACGCAGTTCTGCAAAGTACTACACTCATACATATTCAGGCCAAATGAGCACAAAGTTGCAAACAAGTAAGCATAGTAGCAACGCCACTGAGGAGGCGAGCACTTGCAATCGCAGAAACTATTTAAACATTATTTTACCTGCAATGTAATCGAATCGGCAGCATTCTTGCTCTTTGGGAACAACATATATTGCAAATATAACCCAGAGCAGAAGAAAACTAAGTAGTTATTAAATAGCTACTCACCAAGGCCAGGGATCTCCACGCCTAGCAGGTGGACCAGGTCCTGCTCCCGGTCAAGGACGTCTGCCCACCGGTGCGTCGCTTGGTCACAGGTGCGCCGGACCCCCGACTCCCTACGCATGGCCCAGCATACCTTATCCCACAGCTGGCGACGCTCCCGCCCGGTCATACCCTTGACCGGGCCTGCCCCCTGCTGCCACCGTCTTCTGGAGGTGGCACTGAACATAAAATATGAGTGCGGCCACCTACACCGCGCTGAAAACCTCCCTGGCCACTACATCCTCACCCCTCAATTGCCCGCAAGGGAGCTGGGTACGGGGTGCGGGACCCTTCCCCTTGCTCTTCCCGGATCCCATTACCATGGTCCTGGACAGCTGAAAAAAAATAGGAAAGAATAGGGAAAAAGTAAAGAAAAGAGTTTAAAAAAGTAGCTTGAAAGTAACCAAAAGTAGAAAAAAAACACAAAAGAGAGGGATAGATAATGAGTAAAAAAGATCCAAAAAAGTTCAAAAAAACAAAGGATTGCAAAGATTAGGGGAGGATTGAAAAAGCATGCCCAGAACCATAGCAATGAATGAAAAACAAGATGGCCGCGCCAATTGAGGACCGCGTGGGTAAGTTTGCGCGATATTTCCTCCACGAGCACACAAAAACGCAAGCAAACACTTAATCGCGCCCCGCGCACAACTCGAGCTTGCAAATAGCGCCCGGAATGGAAATACGCAACGCGGACAAGATGGCCGCGCCCATGTGCGACCGCATGGGTAACTTCGCGGACGATGCGCTGCAAGCATCCCACGAACACGCAAAAAAAACAAATCTGCAAATCCGCACAAATTCACGGATTATGCGGAACGCGAATTCGCGCATTTCGCCCATACTTACTTAACACGTTCAGAACATATGGTCTTAAATAGTTGGACAATACCTATTGTATCAGACATGTTAAAGATATGTTGTACAATTTCTGTGAAATGGAAACGACAGTTTGTTCATATCAGTGCTTCTATCTCAGCCGAGGACCTTACAACCTGGTGATCATAAGATTCTCGGGTGGTGGTTAAGGCCACGGTTTGCTGTAAAAGCATGGCTTTCATTCTGCTCAGAGTATCAAACTGTATAAAGAAAACATTTAACAAAGGCCATAACAGCACCTCCCCGACTGTATGGTTCGGTGGAAACAACACTTGCATACAGCACGTAACCCTGGAGTTTACAGTGACAAGATATGCGATGCCCAGGAGCATCCCACAACAACCTTGATCATTCAGCATCAAGTAACTCCCATTTGAAAGCAACTCAAATACCTGATTAATCACGGCAGCTGGGGAACCTTTCAAGTGACAGAATAAGTTAGCAACTGTACCATTACAGACCCCATGAAGCATGATAACCCGGCATATAAGAGATCCACTTAAGGAATTTTTGCAGTTGGTACGCTAAGGAACCCTTCCATGTCCCCATTCCTACATCAAAATCTGTACGGCAGTTCCCGAGATTCCTTGATGAATTCCCTACCCATTGCTTCATATCTGCCTGCTTGTTGATGTTCTAGGCAATATTGAAACAAGAAAGTTGTGACCGGTAGTGTTATGTGGCCATGAATTACCCATTCTGTGGACGGTGACATTGCCACAGTAAAAGGTAACTAGTCAAGTTTTTCAATACGCTGCATTGTATATTTTGCTCCTCTTTGTTTGATCGTAATCTGTTTTTCAGTTAGATTGTATGCTGAAAATAGAGACGTACTGTTGATAAATCGCCAAGACACGTAACCAGCACACAATGATTGCAGCGTCCAGCTTAATAACATAATAGAACGTAGTTGAGATTGTCTGGGGTATAGAATGGACAAGTCCTGTTCCAGTATAACAATAGCAGAAGATACAATGTTGCCCAGTGAGTAATTCTTGGATGTCAATGTAGTCATACCATTGGCAACTACAGCTAACGCCTTTTCTAGGTTAATTCTATCTACTTCACAAAGTCTCTCTGCAACTTCTTGTTGAGAGATTTTCCAAAGTACATTATAGACAGCGTAATAAAAATGTTTCTGACGTGGCTTCGGTGACCTAGTAAAAATTCCCTTAAATCCACTTCATCTGAAAGTAAGGATAAGTGCTGTTTCACCTGGGACAGTATCGAGGTTTTTAGCCACTCAAGGCACAACTTCCCTACACTGTATAATGTCACTACCCCCGGATGTTCTCTTTGTACATATTGTGGGTCTGCCCTATGTATAGTAAACCCTTTGGTTGTACCCCTGAATCTAGATTGACATCTGTTTGTGTCTGTGGGCCAAACTAACCAACCCTTCTAATTGGGGTCTGAAGTATTGTTTCATATGATGTCATCGATTGTATCCCTTCCAAGTGATGTAAAATTGATGTGTGAAGGTGTTGGAAATCGTGGTGAGTGCAAATCCTTGTTCTTGGCTATTCCAAGACAGGAAGTCTGTGTCACAGTTTCATTCAGAAATATCATTTGTTGCGGAATAGGCACGCTGTAACTAGTGCTTCTATTCCCTGAACGTGCCATTTTTTAGAACCCCAGATGGATTATGTGTCTATAGTGCCCTTCCATAAGTCAAAACCCTGTTCAGACAGTTGGGCAATAAAGGATGCAGTGTTAAACCCTGAAAAATATGAGAATTTTTGTGCAATGTTGGGCAATGCTCCCATAGGTGGTATTTGAAAACATTACGTGGGATACTCAATTTATATAAAAAGTGATGACCATAATGTTGGTAACAGTACATACTATCAAAGTCAGATGTATCTTTTTATTACTTGAAAATGCAGCACATTTTTCCAAGTCAGACAACATATACCTCACAATTTCAAAATCTCAATTGTCAGAAAATGTACGTTAGGTAATGATATAATTAACAGCAATTTTAAATAAATGTGGCATTTTCAAAAGTTCAGTAGGGCCAAATACATCATAATCAACCTTGTCCCAAACTGTACCATCAGGAATAGGAACAGCTGTAATTTACATGGTAAACAAGTCTCTTTGTTTACTATGAGATGATGTATGAGGTTTCAGGACCAAGTTCACCTTGGACACTGCAGAGCATTCTGAGAGATAATTTCCATTCACAAGTAAGTAAAAAACAGTCACTAGGTCAATCCAGAACAAAAACAATAATATTCCAGACATTATCCAGAGCTGGAGCCAAGGTGATACTAAGTAAGCCTTTTTCAGAAAAGTGTAGAATTCACAAACTGGAGCTGGCATTGTCTCAGGTTCACTGGGATCAAGGGAGAAGGTATCAAAATTGATGAAGCAGCCAGATGCAGTTCGATCAATCTTTGGTAGCTCTGCAGGTAGTGTTTAACCCTGGGCGTAGTACTTCGCTACGCCCACGGAGTGGGCGTAGTGTTGCCTACTTCGCCATTTGCGAAGTAGGCATAGCAGGCAACACTACGCCCACTCCGTGCACGTAGCGAAGTTGCCCGCCACCCGCCTCCCTCCCGCCCTCCCTAAATACTTAAATAATGTTTTTAAAAAGAATAAACACCACTTACCTTGTCGGCTGCGTCTCCGGGGCTCCCTCTGGTAACCGCGCCGCCATCTTGGATACTAATGCGCATGCGCGGCCGCCCGCGCATGTGCATTTCTCACGAGAAAATGTGCGCGGCCGCCCGTGCATGCGCATTTCTCACGAGAACATTTCTCACGAGAAATGCGCATGCGCGGGCGGCCGCGCATGCGCATTAGTATCCAAGATGGCAGCGCGGTTACCAGAGGGAGCCCCGGGGACGCAGCCAACAAGGTAAGTGGTGTTTATTCTTTTTTAAAACATTATTTAAGTATTTAGGGAGGGCGGGAGGGAGGCGGGTAGTATTTAGCGAGGGCGGGAGGGAGGCGGGTGGCGCGTAGTGGGGCTACGCGAAGTGCGTAGGTGGACGTAGTTTCTTGTCCACTTCGCGTAGCCCCACTACGCCTACTACGCCCAGGGTTAGTAGTGTTGAGCCGGCAGGTGTCTCTTGTTGAGGCATATTTATGTTGACATAGGTGTTAGGCCGAATTGATGTTTGTCTTTCATTTGTAGTTTGAAGGTCTGTTCCTAGAGGAACAAGTTCCATTTTATTGTTGGAGATTCCTTCACTTCGAATTGGTGACTCTTCAAATGTTATGAGTCTTTCTGTCTGAACTTCCTGTATGGTAGCAAGAGGAGTGCATCGGCTACCCAGGAGCCCAAGAGGCCTGCTATTCAGTATCAGCCACATAGCGTGGTTTGTTCAGATCAATGGAGACAAATCTCTTTTCTTTTTAGCTGGCAAGAGGCAGAAGAAGTACAGTTCTTGTTCCTTCGACATCCAGGACAGGGACAGGCTTTCTGTATGATGGCTGGAATTCTTTTTTGTCCTTGATCTTTTCACTAACCAGATCTCTAACTTTTGGGATCGAGACAGGTCTTGCCATGACTGATTTGACTTCTCCAGTGGCGGTGCGCTTGAACCTGCATGTTACTTAGTAGTGCAAAAGATTCATTTAGATCCTGTAAAACAGCCAAACGTTTATTGATGTCAAATGGTTTGTCATCTGCCACTGTGCCTTTAGAATCGAGATCAGGTACACACATTCTTGTCCCAAATAGCACCTCATACGGTCTGACAATTCCTAGAGTGCTTCTTGGCATGTTATTGAGGACTTGCTGTACCCCATATTGGGGACTGACCAAACTACCACCTGAATGTAATACTTTTATTGTTAAAGATTGATTTTCCTCTCCACAATCGAATTTCCCTCGGGATGGTACATAGAGACGTACCGCAATGCTACACCCAAACCTTCCATGGCTTCCTTTTAAGCCCTAGAAATAAACGTGGGGCCATGGTCAGAATGTAATGTGCCAACTGCATATGTCCCTATCAAGACTCACTAATCTTTTATAACAGTTTGAGCGTCAGCCGAGAGTTGAGGCCATACCCATAGGATTCTTGAGCATGAATCCACTGCCAATAAGATATATTTGTAAGCCCCATCTGAATGTAGGGGCCGCAGTGGTCTAGATAGACACACACTAGTGGACTGTCTGATATTAGTAAAGGTGTCTGCACAGGACGCGCCATGTTGGAACCCTTTACCTGTTGACAGATGTCACATTTTAAGACAAAATTCTTCATCTGTTTTGTTAAATCACTCCACCAATGGTGTTGTTTCAACAATGAAACCGGTGCGGTAATCCCTGAATTTGCAGAACCTAGACCCTTGTGTGCAGCTAGTACTAAACCTAATCTGCGATCCATGTTTGGTATTACTCTATCCCCCACTCCAGGAATTTGCGCATACGGAAAGTTGTTTGCATCTAACTTGTAGGAGTATTTGAGTGGAAAACCTTTGGCATGGATGAGCTGTTTTTGCGTGAAGCAATGACAGCTACCATTATCTGTCTGTCTATTCTTGTTTTCGAACAACTGATTGCAGCTACGGAAGCAGTACCCACTGCCCCCTTTGTGGCTTCATCAGCCAATGAATTCTCTTCAACATGAACGCCATCACGTTGATGACTCAGCGTGTGTATCATGTGAGCTCTTGGTAGTTCATTTTTCAACTCAGCTTCCCATAGCAACGTATGCTTAACTGTGCAACCTTTAGATTTCTGAACCCGTTCTGACCCCAGTAGTGAAGATATTCGTTTTCTGACTGGACAAAGTAAAATTAATCGCACACTATGAATGTGGGGAATTCTCGATCCGTACTTATTAGTGCCAGCAACAGGAGTTTTATTTCTGCCAGCTGATCTGTGCAGTCTCCTAGAGACTGTGCCGTCGTATTGCTGGGATGAAACTTGCCATCCTGCATGTGACCTTTTACAATCTGACAAGCATACTGTATTGCTGTTTACTACCTATGGCCGGCTGAGAAGATCTGCCAGTGTAAATAATGTATTCATACTGATCTAGAGGCATTTGGGAGAATATATTTTTGTTCATACTGCAGGAATTCTTGTGTTTTCAACCTTGGGCCTTTATCTGTATTCTACATCGGTTGCAGTGAGAGAATTAGCCCATTGTATCCATTTTGGATGTAAGGCTTTAGCATTAGAAACGCTTGCCTTTGTAGCAGCCTCTAAGGCTGGTATCGGAGTTATGACAATTATTTCAGTCAGTCAAAAATACTTTATTCGGTTCATATCGAAAACCACAAAAGTATACAAAGATAAACATAAAGGTCCAAAAACACCAAAAGACACAATAAAATTCAATACAATTAAAAAAGAGTACCCAATAAAAATATGTAAATTGCGGGCACGTAGTGGCATTTTGAAAGTATGTGCAAGACAAGAAAGAGATAAAATCATTTTGCACCCAATATAAAAACTAGCTATGTACAATATTTCATCTAAGACCAATTAATCTTTTTGCTAAGTCTCATAGCTATGGTAAAAAATGTGGCCACATTGTAAATTTCCCATGTGTTAGACAGTAGTTGTAGGTACAGTAATGCGGGCTTCACTTGTCTAAACCATTTCCCCTTTAATACTGGTATAATAAATTTTTTCCTTATGTCTCTAAAGTGGGCACAGAAAAACAAAACATGGACAGTATCCATGAGGGAGAGGCCATCACATTTACATAGATCCAAATCTGAGGGCTTAGTCCAACAGGGCCGACCAGAAATCAGGAAATGAATTTTATTTAACCGGAACTTTGTCAAAAGGTATCTGTGATTGGGAATGTTGACAACCTTTAGGTATGGTTCCAGTTCACACCCTGAGGATACGATCAGCTGGTGAGTTCTCACAGTTGGTTTGACCAGCTCCGAGCCCTCTCTATTCACCCCTCTGTTCAGCATAAAGGTGCTTTTAACCCATTTCAGGTCGCCTTTCACAAGTTTGGCTGGCTCAGTAAACAATTCTGGCCGACCTAATGTTCTGGATAGTTGTTGGACATATTTCAGCCATGGGATAGAGTCCCAATGATCTAGTGTAAGACAATCTTTTAAGACTTCACGGTTCAACTCCAGTTCCTGGTTCAGCCAAACTGAAATCCATTTTAGTAAGGGGGCCACTGCGATTCGATCCTCCAGATAATCTACGCCGCACTCTTGTTGCGCTATAAAGCCAGCCATGGATCGTGGCAATGATAGGATCGATTTAAAAAAATTGTCCTCCGCTACCTGAAGCATCTTAGCTGGTCTGAAGCCCCACAAGTCTGCCCCATACATGGCAATGGCGATGCATTTTGCAGCATATACCTTCAGCACTGACTGCAAGGGTTTTACCCCCAATTTGCGCGAAAAACCCCAAACTGCGAGAATGGAACGGACAAAGGCATTTTTTTTCCCAGCAGTTGGGGGTGCCAAGTGGAGCTATCATCAAATACAACCCCCAGGTAAGGGAACCTGGAGACTCTTGTTAGTTTGTGGCCGTTACATTGCATTGTCTTTACTTTCTTCAACACCCTACCTTTTGGGCCTACCACCATGACATGGGATTTACCATAGTTAACACTTAGATCAAAGGAAGACATAAACACATAGAAAGAATTTAAAAGACATTGAAGTCCCACTGCGTTCCGAGCTAAAAGTGCGGCATCATCTGCATATAATAATGCCGGTATTAGAGACTTCCCTGCCCGTGGTATATCCTTGCATGCGGCTCCTAAAACACCGCCCAGATTGTGGAAAAGTAAATTTTGCCATGTTGTATGTGCCTACGTGTTCCCCATGTTATGATATATGTGCATGATCAATATGCATGTATTCCCCTCTGATCAATTAAAGACGCAATTACAGTTGTGTCCATCTCTAGTATGCCAGTTTCCAGTCCTCGTGAATACAACGAATATTAGGCCTATGTAAACCTACGTTGCCACGTTTTACAGTGTGCACGTTAATTCATTGAATTGTCCCCGTTTCTAGGCCTCAAAAGGGCCCGGACTCAGATTCAGCTCCTGTCTCCTGAACCCTCTCCGAGGAGCGATACAGCCCCCACCTGTATCCCTGACCCTTCACTTACTTCATGCCTCGCAGTGCCCGGCCCGGCCTGGCTCTGCCTCCCAGTCTGCCAAGAGTATGTTATGATTCTAGTTATCAGTCCAGCCCTCCTTCTCTGCATTCCTAAGCTACTGAATCACATCAATAGTTTCCGTCATGGTCTTGCCTTTATGTCTCAATGTAAGAGAAATACTGTATTAATATTCCTCGCACATGCAATACATTTAGAATAATGCATGCACCAGTCTTAGTGTCTGTTAGCCTTTACCCTGATAACTTTTGGATTCTATCAACATGTACTATAAACACCAGATACTAGATATGCCTAGGTACATGTCGCTCTGACCCTCCAGACTTTCGTCTCCTCTTCTAGGGCAGAAGCCATAGCCCCCAGTTCTCCTGGTAACACGTCATTGCCAGTTTGCGCGTACCACTAGGTTAAAGGTCCCAGCTGCTCAGGTAGCCCCCTCCATGTTTCCGCCCCTTTTTATGACATATTCTGTTACGTTTACATCACATGTCTATGTATACACCCTGTACACACCTCTTGTTACACCCACTTTATGCCTTATCTTCCGCGACTGCTACAAACCACGCCTACTGCTACGCCCCCTGTATTGAATGTAATGTATTTGTTTAACTATAAATATTGTGCACTGTTATTAAAAGTTATCCCTTATGCTCCCAGATCCTGCCCCCGGCAGCTGCCATCCCATTCCCGTACAGGCTGTCCTGTTCCTGTCCTTTATGCTTATTAAAGCCTGTCAACTTCAGCTACCTCGTATCTTGACTCTTATTTATTGAGCTAACCTTTTATTGAATTATAGTCAAAAATAGAACCGGTAATTAATTATTTATTTACCACATAATGGCGCCCGAATAGGGACTTGCCCTTTCCCCACGCGCCGGAGAAGCCACGCAGGCCCCCTGATCCTCTGCAGCCGTGACGGAACCATACCGTGCACGTGCAGATATTTCTGCTTCAAGTATCCCTCAGGCCCACGGAGGAGACGGAGGTTGCGGTCCAGCGTCCAGACGAGGCGGTGGAGGAACGCGGCGAGTCCCGACCAGAGCCCAAGCCGAGAGTCCAAGGTCCGAGGTATCCGGAGGCCCACCTGTAACTGAAGTCCGAAGTTCGTCCGTCCGTCGTCGTAGCAGTCCAGTCCAGTCCGAGGCCTTCCGTTCTTGCTGCCCAGTGAGTACCGTTGCTGGGGTAGTATCTAGACAGGGTCAATTAATTTGTCTCTGGTCCGTGGGTTTGGGTACACAGATCCAACACGAAGTGTCCACCTAGGTGGATGCGGGTCCTGACGTGTCTCTTTATGAGACCGGTAAGTTTTCGTACTGTTTTAGCAGTACATCTAGTCAGTCCAGTCTGTTCTGTTCTCGAGAAATTCTTGTGTTCTGTTTTCAGTATTTCAGGTAATATTCTGTCCGAACTGTTATTTAAAATGTTAGTTCATGTGTTTTCAGTGTCGTGGTATGAGTGATTTGTTTCCTTAAAGTTATTATTGTGTTTATCGTGTATTGTATTGTGTTCAGACTCCAGCCTAGTTATGCCTCTGTTCTCGAAATTACGTCAGTTAAGAACTAGAAAAGGTCTGCTCGAAGAAGCAGTTCCTGTCCCGCCTAGGGACAGTCCAGGTCATTTTATGTATCATAAGCATGGCATAAGTGCCATATTATATCTAGACTTATGGGTCGAGTATACTAAAGATCTAGAAGAGAAATATAGATGGCCTGTATCAGGTACATGGGATGCCGAGTGCATCATGCGAGTAGAAGAAGTATTATGGAAAAAGAAAGCCAGACAGTCCCAGAAAGATGCCATCGAGTTATGGCGCAAAGAATCTCATAAAAGAACCGAAAAAGAAATCAGAAAGTCAGAATTAAGTAGGGAATCCTCAGAAAGAGCCCAAGAAAGAGAATTAATCGAAATAGGTGAACGAGTTAAAGCCGAACAGTCAGACAGACAGAGAAATGCCCTTATTAAGGGTATGTATCCTCTTCTTGCGGAGGGCTTGCCAAAAGCAACCCCGGAAGCACCATGTAATTTTCCGCCGCCATTAGTTCCGATTAAGCTACGTCACAAACCAACCGCAGCTGATATTTTTCTCTCGTCCTATTTGGACGACACAGTCCCAGAATATGCAAATCCTGCTCCGCCAGCTCCTGTAAATAATGTAATTCCTGTTCCTCCAGCCACCGGGGCACCTGTTACAGCACCTGTTACGGTACCCCCGGTCCAGCCTACAGTACAAGTACCCGCTACATCAGTCACTCTGCCAGCCCGTACGATACCCGTCGATGATTCTAGTTTAGGGGCTGCGGGGGGAGGTCCTCCTGGTACCCCGCCGCCACACAAACGTGTAACGTTAGTCGAGTTACATGAACGTGCGTTACAGCGTACGCCCAAACAGCAGTCCGTTGCAGATATCAAACGAGCTCTTACCGAATGCCGTTATGATCCAGTCCCAGGCGATGATAATATGGTTATATATTCATTGCGCGTAAGACGGGTGACCGAGTATTTGGACACCCTACCGAATATGAAAGAAGATCTAGACAGAGTATATCGTTTCATCCGTACAGGGGATGATCCAGAAAGTATTGGCGAAGCCATGTCTCTAAGGAAAGCTGAGACCCAGCTCATGCTATTAAAGTTTCTAATTAATTGTTTAGTAAGGGAACAAGATTGTCCGACTAAAGATCCGACCGAAATGAGAGTCCTGACAAGGTGGAGTGATAATATAGCCGAGGGAAGACACAAGACACTAGGTAGTATAGAGAGTATGTACAAGAAAATTCGTAAGGAAATAATAAGGTTACACGAGAAACGCAAAGCAGTACAAGTAAGCGAGAAAGAAGACGACTCTTCTACTGAAGAGGTAGACGACGAGAATCCTACCAGAATAGCGTATGTAGGTAAATCTAGACTTCCCGACCGACATTCACGCCTAGAACACAAGAAAGTCTTTCCTCCTCCAGCACCAGAACAAGGTTCTCTTGAACAAGTATTTCAAGTTACCGATCACATTCTGAAATCACGAATCGGTTATAGCGAACTTAGTACTATGCATGAACAAGAACTAGCCCGATCAGCAGTCCGATGGACTACTGATTCTACCACTTTTCCAGACGAAATAGTGGCACAAATGTTTCTGAAACTGCCCCCAGCCGAGCAGCGACTGGTGGGTATGTATATGATCCAGCACCTCATTACACTGTATGAGGGACAACATTCTGATCCAGGTCCGTTACATGATGTTCTGAACGAGTTACTCCAGTATAAATGGAAAGGTTTAGGTACCGATTTAATTAGTGTCATTCTAGAACAGCGCCACAAATACAGAACGTTCCTGAATCCGCATTTTGTTCACGTCTCACCTCCAGAAAGTAAACCATTCTACATAGATAGACAGCATCCGTTACGGGAAGTACACCCAGTTAAGACAGAGGGTGGTGAAATGCAACGAGTATTTGTTTACACCCCTATCACAAAGATGGAACTCTTAGAGATGAAGAAATTAATTCCCTGTCACGACAAAGATCCAGCAGGGTTCCATCGAGAATTAAAAGACATGCTCCGTATGGGAGAATACACGTATCCAGATATCATTAAAATGCTAAAGGTCCTGTTGCCCGCAGGGGTATATGAAAAACTCAAGGAAAAAGAATGGGAGGTGGGAGAGAAAAAGATAGATTGGGCAGTTCTAGAAGCTGAAGATAATATACGAGTACCAGGTACCGGTCTTGGGGATAAAGCTAAAGCTTTGCCCGAACTGTTAATACAAGTCTTGCCAAGGTTACTAGCCACGAAAAAGGAAGATTGGGATGCAATCTCAGCATGCAAACAGAAACAGGATGAAGATACTAGTGATTTTTATTCTAGATTTGAGAAATGTTTTATAATTAACAGTGGTCTGAAAACAGGTAGCGAGTCATACCCTCATCTTTTTGTTACTAAACTAGTCGAGAATTCAAGCCCACAAGTTAAAAATCGAGTTTTGAAAGTCGAAAGTACTTGGCAAGCTAATACCCCGTCACAAATGCTTCAAATGCTCCAGTATCACCAGAATAGAATCAGGGAAGAGCAAGAACACGAAAGGAGACGTATGAAAGACACGAAAATGAAAGTACTAGTTGCACAATCTGTTCCACAAGACAGTCAGAAGAGGGGTCCGAATCAAGCCAGTCATCCTGCAGCTCCCGTTAAAGGGACATGCAATTATTGTAAACAGCCAGGTCATTTTATAAACGAGTGTGCAGTTCTGAAACACAACATAGCAACTGGTAAGACTAAAGAAAGACCACGTCTGCCTAGACAAGAACAAGTTTCACAGACTTCTCAGTCACCACAGAATGCACAACAGACAGTTCCAGCACCGCAGCCTATCGCTGCAACACAGCATGTTACACAGCAGATGTACCAGTATGCACAGTCAGAGTATCCAGAGTATCAACAGTGTTCATGAAACAGCCTAGAGAGGGAGGTAGGCTTGCCTCTCATCGAGATACCTGTAGATCAAGAGGGTCCCTATGTACACAGTCAAGTATTAGGGAAAGACAGAAAGTTTTTGATTGATACAGGGGCAAGTAGGACTACTATCAGTCATGACGAGGTTCCAGGGGCTCCGCTCTCAGGCTCTAGAAATGTTTCCCTTGGATTTTCAGGAAAGCCTATTGTGAACGAGATTTCAAAGCCAGTTTCTCTAGAAGTTGGTCCATTGTCCCGAACTACTGATCTGTTGCTTACGAAGTCATGTCCAGAAAATTTATTAGGCATTAAAACATTGAAAGAATTAGGTGCAGTAATTTGCTGTTCCCCAGAAGGAATACGTTTGTTTTTGCGTGACTTCAAAGGTCACTATGTATTACGGGATTTTGATCCAAGATTGTCCAATGTCCCGCAGCATCTATGGGCGCAAGGTCCAACTGATGTAGGTTTTATGCAAATCACACCCCATCGTGTGACTCTCAAGCAAGGTATAGTCTTGCCACGAATCAGACAGTACAGATTGCCACCTGAGGCTGTAGCAGCCTTATCCAAAATTATTGATGAGCTTATTTCTCAAGGAGTGGTTGTAGAAACTGACTCCAATGTATGTAATTCTCCTATCATTCCAGTCATGAAACGTACTGATCCAAATGCACTTCCAGTATATCGATTAGTGATTGATCTTCGAGAACTTAATAAATGTATCATACCCCAGTATCCAGTAGTCCCAGATATTTCTTCCCTATTGACAGCCATTGATTCTGAAGCCACGTTCTTTACTGTAATTGATCTCAAGAACGCATTTTTCAGTGTCCCCATTCATCCAGACAGCCAGTACCTTTTCGGTTTTTGTTTAAATGGAAGGAGCTATAAATTTACACGAGCTCCTCAAGGTTTCACGGAAAGTCCTAGTATTTATAGTCAAGCACTTAAAAGACAGCTAGACAATATTCACATGCCAACTGACACTGCCCTGCTCCAGTATGTCGATGATCTACTGATCACAGCCCGTTCTGAACGTGACTGCGAGCATGCGTCACTCACAGTCCTGTATTTCCTAGCCGAGATGGGGCACAAGGTGTCCCCTTCGAAGCTTCAGTTCTGTGTCCAGCAAGTGATCTACTTAGGCCACTTACTGTCCAAGTGGGGTAGGCAGTTGACACCAGACCGTATCCAGTTAATAGCGAGTCTTCCACAGCCCAAGACACAGAAGGAGGTACGAGCTTTTATTGGCCTCACTTCTTACTGCAGACAATGGATTCCTCAGTATGCATTTCTAGCTAAGCCACTGATACAGTTAACGACACAGGAGGCAGCCGTATCGACTGTCCTCCCTTGGACATCTGAACATACACTTGTTTTTAATGAATTAAAGAAAGCTTTATGCCAAGCACCTGTTCTAGCTACACCGAACTACAGTAAGCCTTTCACACTTTTTGTCACAGAACGTGATGGTACTGCATTATCTGTTCTCACACAAGATCAAGCAGGACAATACAAGCCCTGTGCTTATTTTTCGAGCACATTAGATCCAGTAGCCCAGGCTCTGCCTGCGTGCCTCAAGTCAGTTGCAGCCACAGCTCTAGCTATCAGACAAAGTGATTCCATAGTATTAGGACACTCCCTGACAGTACAAGTTCCACACGCTGTGGAAGTTCTTTTAAACCGAACACAGACTCAGCACTTGACAATTGCACGTTTAACAGGTTATGAACTGACACTGTTCCAGCCACACATAGAAATCAGACGCTGCAACGTTTTAAATCCTGCTACACTGTTACCGTCAGTTACTACAAATCCTGCCACACATGACTGTGTGGAAGTCATTAACACTATGACTAAGCCAAGACAAGACCTGACAGACATTGCATTACCTAATCCCGACCTCACACTTTATGTGGATGGTTCATGTATGAGAACTAGTACAGGAGAACTAGT
The DNA here is from genome assembly GCF_964261635.1 of Lissotriton helveticus. Taxonomy (NCBI): domain Eukaryota; kingdom Metazoa; phylum Chordata; class Amphibia; order Caudata; family Salamandridae; genus Lissotriton; species Lissotriton helveticus. Next base: position 463,511,648 of record NC_136062.1, read on the forward strand.
AGCCGCGTATGCAGTGACTACTGAAACCGAAGTTATAGAAACACACCGTATTGACACCCTGTCTGCTCAAGCAGCAGAGCTAGTTGCTCTGACCCAAGCCTGCATACGTGCCAAGGACCTGAAAGTAAACATATATACAGATTCACGTTACGCATTCGGAGTTGTACACGACTTCGGAGTGCTCTGGCAGGAGAGAGGTTTCATGACTTCTCATGGAACCAAGATTCAGCATGGTCTCCTCATTCAAGCTCTGTTAGATGCAATACATTTACCGACAGCTATCGCTATCATGAAGTGCAAGGCACATACGAAAGTCACTGACATCATTTCCCAAGGTAACGATCTAGCAGATCGAACAGCCAAACTTACAGCTCAGACTCCAGACATTCCAGTTAACACAACACAGACACTCACTCCAGATCCGACTATTTGTATGACTATTAAGGACCCTACACAAGATGTCATAGATATCCAGTTACATGCTACTCCCGATGAAATCAAGAAATGGTCCGAACAAGGAGGGGTCCAGACAGATCAAGGATGGGTGACAAAGGGAAAAGTCACATGGTTTCTCCCCGACTCTATGGTTCAAGTCATTATCAATACCGCACATAGTCCAGCACATCTAGGAGAAAAAGCTATGTTAGACAGTATCCAGAACCTTTGGTTCAACAAGCACTTACGAGCTGCAGCCAAGCAGAAAGTACGTACCTGTATGATATGTTGTCAGTTCAATCCAGGTAAAAGTGTCCCGGTGGAACAAGGGGGATTCCAACCCCCTGACCACCCTTTTGAAGTCCTCCAGATGGATTACATTCAGATGGAGCGATGTCGAGGTTTCAAGTATGTCCTCGTAGTTGTATGCGCTTTGTCCAGGTGGACAGAAGCATATCCAGTTCCAGATTACACCGCCGCGACCACTGCCAAGCAGTTGGTCCGTGAGTATTTTCCCCGCTATGGACTCCCTAGGGTCGTATATTCTGATAACGGCCAGCCATTCTCATCTGAGCTAATGAAACATGTTTCCCTTCTGTTAGGGTACCAGTGGAAGTTCCATTGTGTGCGCCATCCTGAAGCAGCCGGTCTCGTAGAGAGACATAATCAAACTCTGAAAATCCGTATTGCTAAGACATGTAAAGAGAAAGGTGTAGACTGGCTAGTTGCTCTGCCAGTCGCTTTATTCTTTATGCGAATGGTTGCACATTCCAGATCAGGTCTGTCCCCTTACGAGGTCGTATTCGGCCGCCCCCCAAATATGTGGGGTACACCTAGACCCCGCAGTATTACAGATGTTTCCAGTAATATGCTGACAGATTACCTAGCTTCCTTGATGTCTGCCCTACACTCTTGTCGTTCGCAGGTTGCCGCTGCATTCCCAGACAATACTGAAGTGAAACTGCATGAGGTCATACCAGGGGACCTGGTACTTGTAAGGAACTTTGATCGTTCAAGTCCGCTGGAGCCTCGCTGGAAGCAGCCACGACTAGTCCTTCTGACCACCCGCACGGCCGTGAAGTTGGAGGGCCGTAAGGGATGGGTCCATCTGTCCCACATCAAGAAATTCCATGGACTACCAGAAAAGAACATTTCCAAAGACTGTTCCATTTCTAAGGACTGCCTAAAAACAGACTCTGAACTCAAGCCTTCCCTGTTAGAGGAAACTCCGCAGCAGGAGTATAAATTAAAACTCCGGTCTAGTAAAATAAGTCAGCCAGTTTAATTGTCTAAGTCCCTCTCGGGTGAAACGGTTAGACAGGTTCCTGACATGTATAAGATAGACCCCCATAGTGAGAGAGTTAGTCAAAACTCTATCAGATGTATCGTTTTTCTAAGTTTCTTATTGTTTCTAAGTTTAATGTTTACCTGCATAAGTTATGCATTGCATTTATGTTTTCCAAGTTCACATGTAATATGTTTTCTAATGCTACAGTAGAGCACACATTTAGTGATCTGCCTCCTCACGAGCTATCCTATCGTCTTGCTATGCGCAATAATACATTCATTAGAATGTTACACTATTCACACCAGACCAGCAATGCCACTAATTGTTGGGTGTGTGGTCGACTCCCCCCTTTCCAGACACTGAAGGGAGTTCTGCCACTCTTTCCTTATCCATTTTCACATAATGGTTCGTGTGGAGCATGGTCCACGTTAACGTCATCCTCCAATGATATGTCCCTTCTGAATAGAACATGTTTTCCAGACAAGCAAGGTCTCTCCCATAGAACAGGGTTAGATCTAGAAAATGAAGTTTATAATTTAGGTAATTATTCTTCGAATTTTATGGTCCTGAATGTTCAGTCTGATACTACTCCAGACTTGCCTGCTATTTCAGTACTACCAGTCAAAGGCGAATTATGTGTCAGAAAGAATGGTTCCGCACATGTAGGACATAGTGATTGTACTACTACTGTCGAGTATAGTGACAGTGGGAAATCTATTTTCAAAGCCTCACGTCATTCTTATTTTGTGTGTGGTCAGACCGCATATATACGTCTGCCCCTCGATTGGGATGGAACATGTTACATTGCCTTCCTACTGCCACCAGTTTTTCTAGCCCCATCTGATTATCATAGAAACACACATCTAGTACACGTCAGACATAGAAGGGAGATCGAGTCCCCAATTGTCGATCAAACTGAAACTGCTCTAGAACAATATCAAGATTTCAATAAAGGTTTCTTCTTCTTTATAGGACCTGTCCAGAATAGTAAGTTAATACGTAGGTTAACCAGAACCCTTGAAGCAGTAGTGAATGAGACTACTTCTGCTCTAGGTAACTTAACCGAAGAGCAATCTGCTATGAGATTTGTCGTGCTCCAAAATCGTCTCGTTCTTGACGTCATACTGGCCGATAGAGGAGGAGCATGTAGAGTCATCGGATCTAGTTGCTGCATTTTCATTCCTAATAACGCGCCGTCTGTTTATTCAGCCATAACCAGACTTCATAAAATTGCCCATCAGTTACACCAGAATCCAGGCACCTGGACATGGTCCAGTTGGCTCTGGAGTATTATATCTGCCTGGGGATGGAAAGTATTGTCATTTCTAGGTATTGCAGTAATGATCATATTCAGTTGCTGCCTCTGTATACAATGTGGCACTGCGATTTGTGGCATGTGTGCTACCTCTTGTATTCCTAGTCCTAAATCCCGTTCTAAGACAATTCGAGATGAGCAAATGATGCTATATGAAATGATAGATGGTATCATGAATATTGATGTTTCCTGATGGAAACGTAGGGCACAAGGAGGGAATGTGGAAAAGTAAATTTTGCCATGTTGTATGTGCCTACGTGTTCCCCATGTTATGATATATGTGCATGATCAATATGCATGTATTCCCCTCTGATCAATTAAAGACGCAATTACAGTTGTGTCCATCTCTAGTATGCCAGTTTCCAGTCCTCGTGAATACAACGAATATTAGGCCTATGTAAACCTACGTTGCCACGTTTTACAGTGTGCACGTTAATTCATTGAATTGTCCCCGTTTCTAGGCCTCAAAAGGGCCCGGACTCAGATTCAGCTCCTGTCTCCTGAACCCTCTCAGAGGAGCGATACAGCCCCCACCTGTATCCCTGACCCTTCACTTACTTCATGCCTCGCAGTGCCCGGCCCGGCCTGGCTCTGCCTCCCAGTCTGCCAAGAGTATGTTATGATTCTAGTTATCAGTCCAGCCCTCCTTCTCTGCATTCCTAAGCTACTGAATCACATCAATAGTTTCCGTCATGGTCTAGCCTTTATGTCTCAATGTAAGAGAAATACTGTATTAATATTCCTCACACATGCAATACATTTAGAATAATGCATGCACCAGTCTTAGTGTCTGTTAGCCTTTACCCTGATAACTTTTGGATTCTATCAACATGTACTATAAACACCAGATACTAGATATGCCTAGGTACATGTCGCTCTGACCCTCCAGACTTTCGTCTCCTCTTCTAGGGCAGAAGCCATAGCCCCCAGTTCTCCTGGTAACACGTCATTGCCAGTTTGCGCGCACCACTAGGTTAAAGGTCCCAGCTGCTCAGGTAGCCCCCTCCATGTTTCCGCCCCTTTTTATGACATATTCTGTTACGTTTACATCACATGTCTATGTATACGCCCTGTACACACCTCTTGTTACACCCACTTTATGCCTTATCTTCCGCGACTGCTACAAACCACGCCTACTGCTACGCCCCCTGTATTGAATGTAATGTATTTGTTTAACTATAAATATTGTGCACTGTTATTAAAAGTTATCCCTTATGCTCCCAGATCCTGCCCCCGGCAGCTGCCATCCCATTCCCGTACAGGCTGTCCTGTTCCTGTCCTTTATGCTTATTAAAGCCTGTCAACTTCAGCTACCTCGTATCTTGACTCTTATTTATTGAGCTAACCTTTTATTGAATTATAGTCAAAAATAGAACCGGTAATTAATTATTTATTTACCACAAGATCGTTAATGTATAATGTGAATAACAGGGGGGCTAGGATACAACCTTGCCGTACACCGTTGGTGATTCTAATCTTATCTGTGCAATTCCCTTTTCGGTCATATTTCACCGTGGCTGTGAGGTCCCTATGGAGGTCTGCCAAGAAGTACACAATGTTGGCATCTATTCCTATCTTTAAAAGCAGGTCCCATAGCTTGGACCTGTTCACTCGATCAAAAGCCGAGGACAGGTCCATAAATGCAATATACAATGTTCCTGGCTTCGCTATTGTGTACTTCCCGATAAGCAGTTGCAGGTTTAAGCTTTGGTCTATTGTGCTTCGCCCCTTTCTGAAGCCATATTGTAAGGCGGAGAGGGTATTGGTTTCCTCCAGCCAATCAGTTAGTTTAGATAAGACCACTCTACCTAGGACCTTTACAGCTGAATCTATGAGTGAGATTGGGCGGTAGTTACCCGGATCACCCCTTTCACCTTTTTTATAAATGGGCACAATCACCGACTGGGACCAAGTCTCTGGAATACCCGTTTTAGAGATTCTATTAAAAACATTTGCAAAATTTTTATACCAGAATGCTATATTAGATTTAAAAAGGTCAGAGGGAACACCATCCAGCCCGGGAGCCTTGTTGCTGGTCATTTTGCCAATTGCTTCGGCCACCTCACCTTCATTTACTGCTAAAACATAAGGAAGCCTGATAAAGGTGGTCGAAGCCTCAGCCCCCGAATCCCCCTTATCGTAGACTGACTTAAAGTACAAAAAACACTTGTCTTCTTGTATCCCACAGTCCAATTCGTTATTACGAGAGTCCGCAAAATAAGGTTGATTAACCACAGCCCAAAACTTGGCGCTATTTTTCAACACGTCAATTGACGTTAATTCTGCACATGCGTCTTCTCTAATCTCCCGTCTCCTCCTTTCAACAGCTACCTTGTAATCTTTTCTAAGAGTAGCCACGAGCGATCTATCGACTGGTTTGCTTTTAAGGGCCGCCCTAAGTTTTTGGTTGGCCACCGAGCAATTTTTATCAAACCATCCTGTATTCCCCGGGTCTTTGCCTTTGCTGTTACGTGTCAGATTAGATGCAATTTGGAGGCAAATCTTTTGGTACGCCTCCACAACTTCTTTATCCCCTGCATCCACATCCATACAAAGGTCCAATTCCTCCCGGCTACTACTGCAGAGATTTGAGAAAAACTCATCTGGAACTATCTTGCACCATTTAAGTCTACGCGCTTGGTCAGTTGCCCGAATATCACATTTCTCAGCCATATTCAGCCTACTCTCGGTTATGACAATTACATCTCTCACATTTAACAGAACAGGATTGTGATCACTAAAATGTGACCACACTGCGGAATAACTAATGATATGGCTGCCACAAGTACTACTTAAAAAGATAAAATCAATTGTTGAACCACTACCATGCCCCTTAAATGTGGGGATGTCCATGCCTCCCCCAGTGGGTAACATTAACCCGTTTTCAGCCAACATAGCTTCCAAAAAAATGCCCTGGTCTGAATGCTCAAAGTGAATATCCCCTTGCTCAGGGGGGGCAAATAAAACATTTGGTAGACATTTGTCTGGACAACCATGAATATTGAAGTCCCCCATTAACATAATGGTGAATTGAGACTCCGACAACTCTTTATATTTGGTAAGGAAAGAGTTTAACATTATCAAATTACTAGTTGGATGGGTCCTATCAAAAGAATTATAAAAATTCACAACCAGGACATTGTGATGACCCTTACGGGTTATTTGGACTGCCAGGCAATAGGGACAACCAGTGTCTAATTCTTTATATGTACCTGAAATTTTAGCAGCTACCAGAATGACCGAGCCCCCCCGTGCTCGTCCCCGGGTAGAGGGAATGGCTGGGAGGAAAAAAGTTGTAAAACCATCTATTGTAAGTATATTTTGTGTGTCCCAAGTTTCCTGTAGCCCAATGATATCCATGGTACTTATAAAGTCCCTCCATATGGGATCATCAACTTTATTCCTGAGACCTGCAATGTTCCATGTGGCCACAAGTAACTCTCCTTTCCCTTTAACCCTTTTTGCTGGTGTTAAGTTCCCGCCATCTGTACACCAATTAGTGACTGAGACTGACGATCCAATGTCTATATTTGTCACCTGCACATTCTGGGCAAGTGTTGCGTGTTGGAATGGGGTGGAGTGGGTATTTGCCATCAAACCAGACAGTGAGCCCTTTGTTTGTCAATCCACCCAGCCTAGGTCAGACAAACAATCATATCGATTAGCCTTTGAGATGTTAAAATGATTTGTGTTACAGGGGGCACTCTGAGCGTAGCTATTAACGTGGCCATTTGGGGTCCCTACGCCAACCCAGCTATTAACCCAGGGGGTTTGGCCATAAGTAGATCTGCCTCCTCTTCTTTGAACCCGATTCCAGCCTTCCTCACCGCCACCTCCCCATCTATTGGAATGCAAGTCCCATGGGGGGTCATACCTCCTCCTTCCCTTATAATCATTTGACTCCCTTAGCCAGCTCCATCTTTTATCCACTTGCTCCATAGGTGAGTAAAAATATGACAGGGGCCTGGCGGTAACTGTGCTAGTGTGGTAGCGAGAGGTCCCTCCACAGATGTGTTCCACGAACTGTGGATTTTCAAAGGTTACCACTATGCAATCCCCTTGAATTCTTTTACTATTTCCACCCACCCAAGGGGTTCTTTCTACCATTAAGATGTTACTGGAGATATTTGCAGGTAGGGGGTGATTATTAGATAGCCAGTGGCACACCTTATTTTTTAGCGCTTGAAAAGATTCCACATGGGGTGATGTTAGTTCCGTTACCCCAGTCAGGACCACTACATATGGACAGGCGTCTGGCGGGAGATGGATATTTCGCCATGACACCGCCTTTTCTGGTGGGGCTGAATCTGGATTTGGGGTCAAGGGAACTAAATCTTTAAATTTAACTTGGGCGGTGTCTTTAGGTTTGGCCGTAATTGGTATTTTGTTGACTTCGGGTGTACTAACATTAGCTCCTCCTAGATGTGGAGTATTTGGAGGGTTTATCAGGGGATTTTTTGGCAGGATGTTTTTACCCAGGCCTGCGTTTTTATTGGCCGGTGGTTGCTCACGTACATTAGACGTAGCATGTGAGGCCTTGCTGTTCTGGGAAAATCTAGGGGCACTAGGGGCACGTATGTCCTTATGTATGTCTTTAAGCACAATTTCTAGGGAGTGTAGCCTTGCCTCTAGGGGTGCAAGAAGCATTAAAAAAAATTCTAGGATATTACTGCTTGTCTGGCTCGCCTCTCCTCCTTCAGGATGAGTTTCGGCCAGTTTATCTTCTACCACACTCACTTCCAGGATATCATCCAGACTACTATCTGGAATTGTGTCATCGGGAAGGGCCAATGCTAAACCCACAACTACCGGCTGGTCGACCCCTATACCTTCTATTGCTATAGCCAAATCCCCGCTAGTAGCCATGGACTCTTCCCTAATTCCCGTCTGGTTGGGATTAGTCTCTGCCTTCCTAACTTTATGGGAAATCGTCTTGGTGGGCTTACGTTTGGGAATCGCCCCCTCGATCTGACATCTGGAAACAAACTCAGGGGTCACAGATCGGGTGTTTGTCCTTAATGCTTCAACATTATTTCCCAATGAAACTTCAATCGGGGAATTAGGATGTGAGGGAACGCCAGAACCCATCTGTGGGCTTTTTGCATTTTGTGCAGTGACATTAATCTGGGCCACGGTATTAATACATGAGGAATTGTCGGGGGTTCGTGCCTGAGCAATAATTTGTTTCTCCTAATCCAGTGCTCTTTCTCTTACTACAGTGGTCTGAACTGCTGTCAGTATTTTCTCTGTAGTAGCAAAGCGCGTTTCAGCATTTGTGTACAAATGGATTTGTAAGCTATGAGTAAAGTTTCACCTGCATTGAAGGTTAGGTAAGTATACCCGGATTGACCCACTACAATGCAGATCACCAGATTGCGTACGTTTACGCATGTTTGCAAGTGTTTTGAAGCTATCATGTCAGCTTGTATGTTCCTGTGTCCAATGCCTAACTAAGAAATCAGGTCTTAATAAGTCATAGAAAGGTTTACTCTTTCTGCGTAATCCAAAATGTATGTTCTGCCAAAATTGTGAAATCCTAATGTGGATTGTAAATTTTTTAACATGTTGGGAGGTTTGAGCAGCGCACACTTTTCTAGAAAGTTAGGTGTCAGGCTTTTTCCTTCACTTGATAACTCATATCACAAAAATAGGACATTAAGGTGTGCTATTATTGATTTTTTAAAGTTGAATTTGTATCCCTCAGAGGCGAACCCTATAATTATGGTGCTCATCCTGGTCAAGTGATCCTGTAAATCCACATCCGTCAGATAAATATCAGCTACGTAGGACAATACCTCTTCATCCAAATTCTGAAGTAATTCTGTTACCCTAGCGCTGAACCACCCTAGTGTTCTTTTGTATTTTTTTCTCACAATGTTATACGTTAATGCGGCACTGTGGGCATTTTGTACTGCAAATGTTTTAGTGCATGTTTTCAGATTTCTGTAATCTAAAATCAGATCATTACGGGAAACAAAGGATTGCTCATTGGAGAGGTGCTTGTTTCAATTTCACCCTGATATTCAAGTTGACCTAAGATCTCCCTGACCTGTTTTTGCACTTCTTGTTTTATTGGGTATTGTCTCTGTGGAGTTGGACTAGTTTTTACTGGTATTACATGGTAAGGTGACTCAGCATCCCACCCAAAATGGTTGCAATAAGGTGCAGGAGCAAGGGCTACCGGCCACTCCTGTGCATATGTATGTCTTAAGTAAATTGGAACGTGGTCGGAAAAAGCTGGTAAAATGTCTGTTTCTCACTTTGGACAATCCATACCAATTTCAGGTGATCAATCTTTTTCAGCTAAAAGGATGTCTTAGCCTAAAGTCAAGTTCTCCAAAAAGAGAAATTTAACTTTTCTGGGTTTGTCTCCCTCCATTTGGAGTGTTATCTCATGTAACCTATGTGAGACACTTACCCTCATATCAGGTGTTTCCACTGTGATGTGCTCATTCAACTCCGCTGTCACCAGAAATTCCAACAAGTTCTGGCGAGCTATAGTTACTTCTGCTGCGCTGTCTAGCTTCGTCAGAGCCCATTCCTCGTTCAGTAGTTGAGTCCTCAGTATTCTGGGCATGTCTAACTTTGAGACCTGCTACCTTCTTCTTTTTAAATTGAGGTTTAGATTGTGGCTTGTCTTCTTTTTTAGAAGAATAGCTTGAAGCGCGTAGCGTGTCTCTGGACTTTGTACGCTCATCTTGGTTGTGTTCTAACAGTCCTTCTCTCTCAGAGTTTCTTGATGAACCCTGAAATGAACGAGAGGAACAAGTATCAGTATCCTGATACCTGTCAGGTTTTTTAATTGTATCCCTATTTCTAAGGTTGTATTTTCTGTCGGAGTTCTCCTGCTGAGAGACCCACTCCTAGATAGAGATCTATTTCCTCTAATGTTTTGATTTTTATTGTTTTTATCACATTTCTTATTGAAAGAATCAGGTGCTTGCTTTGTGTTATCCTTCTCAGGACCACCCATGAGTTGAGGTTTTGTTGCTCTAGTTCCCAAACTATCTCTACCTAATTCAGCAAAGGTGTTTGTGATAATTTTAGGTAATTCACGTTCCTGTTTTAAAGGAGTGAAGTCCCTCAGGCATTGGCGTATCGCCACTGCTGCTTCTCCTCTTTTATATTTGCTAATATTATAGCTGATACCTGGGCAGAATTACCTAGTAATATCATCCCTAACTTCAGAGCAGGTTCTGCCCCATACTCAGTTTGTATCTGTCTTAATAATGTTTGATATTACTGCTAATGACGGGATACCATGTTTTCTGGTAAACATGGCAGCGGAAACTGAACCCCAAGTGGTACAACCCTGTATCTGTGGAGCTATCCCCATTGGTATGCAGATTGTTAGCATTCTGTGTTTTTCTTGAGAGCTTCTGTGTGGAAATTCTGCCTCTAGCGGTGTTATTTTCTGAGATATTCAGAATGGTATTTGTTCACGTTTAGTGCGTATTCTACCCATAACGGCGTGTAGTGTTTGTTGTGTAATCTAGGTTGCAGAACTCTGACCATGATTTGTTTGCGTAGCTCTTGTTTGCTGAAGTATGAGTGTTCTCATCAGGAACTGTGTCATGTTTCTGTAAAGTGTTAATATTTCTTTGGGAAGTGTATGTAAGTCTGCAACTGGCCTTGTGTCAATGTCTGGATGCGGTGTGTAAGCCACAAAGACAAGCCAAGTAACCCATCTCTTCCGAGCGGACCTAGTCTTACTTAGTTTCATGTATGGGGGTGGTCGCCTTTAAATCAGTTTACGTATTCCTGGTAGGTGAGCGGAATTTCAATTTCTTCATATGGACTGTATTCCTCTGGTATTTCATTTTCAGTGTAGGAATGAAATGTATTTGATTGTGCATCTGCTGGTGGCAATTAACCAATGAATAGAATAGCTCTGTTGTATGACTTGTGAGCCTCAATCACAAATGTTACTGTCCCACGCCTAGCTGTGACTCTTTAGTCTGTTAACTTTCGAGTAAGGGCATTTCTAACATTTTCTGAAATGTTTAATTCCCCCTTCTTCTCCCTGTACTAAAACGCATTGTGCTGGCACAGCATCGTATTCTGTCATTTTCGGTTTTATGCACAATAGGAACTGCTCCTCCTGCAGCCAATAAATAGAAATTTAGCCTACTCAGCTGTGGCGGATAGTTCCCTTCCCACTCCAGATGTCTCTGGGGAAATGTGAGTAGGGGGCTCTGAGAAAAGCAAAACTGAACTACTCAGATTTTACTGTTAAATAAGTACAAAACCAACATTGGCGGCTCCATGTCGTGTTTAGACAACATATACTGTGGGATATGAGTCAGACTGATTCTAGACACCTCTACTGAATATGTTAGCCAGTATACCAGCTAGCTCAGAGTGCCACTAGAAACTCCTCTTACCGAGGTGAGAATAGTTCTTGGCAACTATCGAACATGACAACCCTGTCCTATCAGGGATCATGGAAACAGTCTACTACTTTTTGCTCAGTCACTCGTGCTCACTTGGTCTCAGAGAGATACACAGAATAAACAGTGGGGACGTTTCTCACAAGCATTTATTGAACCAGCGTCATTCTAGTGTGAAATAGGTGTGCTGAACCAACCATTAGACAGTAACAGATATAAATGGTAATAAGCACTAACAGAGTAAAAGGATGGTAGATTTCTACCATTGTGTAAAAACAATGAATTCAGGCCAGCATATAAAATACATGACAGTAAGAAAATACGTACTCCTACGATGCGTCCCTAACTAGATGTACCTGAATGTACCTAGCATGTATGTGGGTGTAAAGACAAGGAGCCCTCTAGGATAAAGTCAACCCATTACCTGAAGTGAGAGACTGTGGGACCCCGTCTTGGTCGCAAGATGGACAGCCCACAGTGGTTGTCAGACCATTGCGAGCTGGAGTGTCTGCGTGCAGGAGCCTCAGCGTCTCGCATCAGTGTGCCGGCATGGAAGTCCCTTTCTCCTCAGCAAGAGATGATGTATATATACCCACGGTGGTACCCTCTGGGGATATACCTCGCTTTGTCATGTCGGACTGGAATGTTGGAAGGAATGACACTCATACATAGTTATTATGCAGGAGATGGCAGGCTTGCTGTCCTGCTGTGATACCCAGAATCCTCATGCATAATGAATGAGGCATAAGATTTTCAGGGGAATCCCCATGTCATCTTTGGACAGGACCCTAATGTGGTATCCTCTGCCCCGGGGGGATCCTTGTGTGTACCACCTTCTCCTCCCCACAATGCGCACTTGGGCAGCGCCGCTGTGACAATGGTTAGAATGTCACAGCGGGCAACGTTCTAAGGCGAGCTCCATGTGCGGAGCACTGACGGCAGTGTTTGGCGATCGCAGCTGTGGCATGGGTCCTCTGTCTTTCAGTCTTGAAATAAACCCACATGGTTCATCAACAACGTGACTCTTTGCATTCTTGGCATGAGTGTGTTGCTGCTTTCTACACTGGCGACGATCGAAGGGATTAAAAAGGAATAATGACAAGGACCTCAACACGCTCAGGAGAATTGAAGTAGAACGTTTGAAAGCGTTTGCGAGTAATCTAGAGTCACCCCATCTAAAGTATATAGAAGATTACAGGGTAAAGGGAAGCATATTCCACGTTTGTCTCTTGGGAAATAAGACAAGATAGAGGGATGTATGACTTACAGTGAAGGTTCGGACTGTATTCCCTCAGCCTGGAAGGGGCTATTCTGCGTACCCTCTGGGGATATACCTCACTTTGTCATGTCGGACTGGAATGTTGGAAGGAATGACACTCATACATAGTTATTATGCAGGAGATGGCAGGCTTGCTGTCCTGCTGTGATACCCAGAATCCTCATGCATAATGAATGAGGCATAAGATTTTCAGGGGAATCCCCATGTCATCTTTGGACAGGACCCTAATGTGGTATCCTCTGCCCCTTGGGGATCCTTGTGTGTACCACCTTCCCCTCCCCACAATGCGCACTTGGGCAGCGCCGCTGTGACAATGGTTAGAATGTCACAGCGGGCAACGTTCTAAGGCGAGCTCCATGTGCGGAGCACTGACGGGAGTGTTTGGCGATCGCAGCTGTGGCATGGGTCCTCTGTCTTTCAGTCTTGAAATAAACCCACATGGTTCATCAACAACGTGACTGTTTGCATTCTTGGCATGAGTGTGTTGCTGCTTTCTACACTGGCGACGATCGACGAGATTAAAAAGGAATAATGACAAGGACCTCAACACGCTCATGAGAAATGAAGTAGAGTGCTTGAAAGCGTTTGTGAGTAATCTAGAATCACCCCCATCTAAAGTATATAGAAGATTACAGGGTAAAGGGAAGCATATTCCACGTTTGTCTCTTGGGAAATAAGACAAGATAGAGGGATGTATGACTTACAGTAAAGGTTCGGACTGTATTCCCTCAGCCGGGAAGGGGCTCTTCTGCGTCCGAGTGCCAAAGTAGAACAGCTGAAAGTCTAGGGGTGTGTTTATTGCCCCATGGGGAGTATCCTGTCGCAAACACCAGCCAGTCTTGAGAGTGTGGGTTCTGATATTGCATGAACATACAGCGCAGCTAGCGCACTTGTGAAGCACCTACGTCGTCATTTTTAAAGAAGTAACAATATAATGGGTGGGGAGGTGAAGTCTACGCAGCGTGTGTCCTGTGAAGGGTCTTGGAAGTCGTGTCGGAGGGAAAATTCTACCACAGCGATGTTTGGCACAGTTATGTTTGACAGTGAGTAGAATCACACCAATAACCCAAGTTAATAATCGCCATTGCATCTGAGGAGCGAGTTTGACGACAAAGGGAAGAACTTTGCCTCTAGTAGATTTGGTTGTGGCAGAGTTCCAGCGTAATAAAGCAGCACTGCCAGTCACGCTGATTGGCACAGCTGGGAGGCAAAGGCAAGCCGGTTGCGCAGCGTTATACCACAGGATTTGGAATATGTAGCCTGTCACGCTGATAGGCACAGCGTTTTCTCTCATCATTTTGGGTAACACAGATTTTGGTCACAGGCATCGGAACAAGGTTTAAGTGTACGACAGCGGGTTCCACTCATTTTCGCTTAATATCTCTGTGGAATTCGTCCCAAGACTTTGCTCAACAACAGAAAGGGAGAAAAGAAAACGGAAAGGTTACACTTGACAAGTGATGTGAAAAAGGAACTGTAGTTTCACTAGAGAATGGTCTTTTAGTTTATGCTGCCACCTAGTGTTTAAAGTTGTAAACATTCCAACCTCCTAAGTGGCAACCCTTGGGTGATGTGTTATCAGGATGATGTGCTGGTGTTTGGGGAAGATGCGACACAGCGTGAATTAAGACTCAGACAAGTCCTAAAAAGGTTCAAAGAGCAAGGGCTCACCGTGAAACGAGAAAAGTGCAAGATCGGGTGTGCAGAGTTGGAATTCCTGGGACACAAAGTCACGACGAATGGCATCCGGCCCAAAACAGATCTGCAAAACACCATCACCAATCTCACAGCACCAAGAAGTAAAAACAAGACAAAATCCTTTTTAGGAATGGTGGAGTTTTATAATAAGTTTGTGCAGAACTTTGCTGGGTGCACATATGCCATTCGTAACCTACTAAAAAAGGGAGTGATGTTCGGAATGTGTCAAAAGGAGTTCGAAGACACTAAGAGGGCGTTATCTGAAGCACCCAACCTCAAATCCTTTGTCCCGGGCAGAAAGACCGTGCTGACCACCGATGACAGTGCCAAAGGCCTAGGGGCAGTCCTGACGCAAGTAGCAGATGGTGAGGAGGAGAATATAGCGTTCGCATCACGCTCACTACGAAAGGCAGAGTCGAACTATTCCGTGATCAAGAGAGAGGAATTGGCGGCTCAATGGGCGATCGGAAAATTCAGAGACTTTGTATGGGGAGCGAAATTCCACCTGAGGACAGACCATAAGCCCTTAGTCGAAGTCTTCAGCAAAAAGGGCCTTGACGCCATATCTAGCAGGATCAGACAATGGGTAATAGGTCTGCAGGAATACACGTTCGACGTGGAATATGTACCAGGGGTGAAGAACTTCGCAGCTGACTGCCTCTCTCGCCTCGTGAATGAAGATCACAAGGAAGTCCAAGAAGAAGAGGGTGACGAAGTCTCAGAAGAGGATGTGCTGGCGGAGAATGTGTGCGTCATTACCCAGGGTGCCATTGATGAGGAACGGAGGAAGGAAGCTTTAAACGCCGATGCACTCCTGCAGAGGGTGTGTGAAAAAACCAAGAGCGGCTGGATAGACCCAGACAAGAAAGAAGAAACTCTCAAGCCATACTGGATGGTCAAGGATGAACTATCCTTCGTCGACAAGTGTCTGTTCAGAGGCACAAGACTTGTCCCTCCCGAAGCGGTGAGAGAGAGCCTGGTGAACCTAGCCCATGAGGGACATATGGGAGTCACCAAAACTAAACAAAGGTTGCGGCTGGACTACTGGTGGCCAGGGATGGATTTGGAAATCGAGAGGAGGGTAAGAGATTTTGTGCCATGCGCTACCAGCGACAAAGTCCTAAAACAACACACACCTCCCATGCACTGTAGGTCCCTTCCAGTGGGTCCATGGGTGGATGTCGCCTTGGACATCATAGGTCCTCTGACAGGAGAACATCGCACACCTACATTTTGGTGCTGATAGATCTCTACTCCAGATGGCCCGAAGTGAAGTTTGTGTCAGAAATCACAACCATAGTAGTCATGGACTTCTTAGTAGAAGTGTTAATCAGGGAAGGATTGCCAAGCAGTCTATTGACAGACAATGGGGTACAGCTCTGCTCAAAAGAAATGAAAGAATTTCTAGATTGTAATGGGATCGTACATAAGCGGTGTGCACTATACCACCCAGAGACAAACGGGATGGTCGAGCGTTTCAACAAGACGATTAAGGAGGGCATCCAACAAGCGAAGGCCAGTGGGTTGTGTTGGAAAGTTGAGGTCTTGAAGCGTCTGGAAGCATACCGACTTACACCACACCAAACCATTAGTGTGACACCTTTCGGGTTGCTGAAAGCGAGAAAAACCAACTCAAGGTTAGTTCCAGGGTGGATGAAATGGTATAAAGGGTGGACAAGTCAGAATAAGGATTCACACTGGCAGGACAGAGAACGCAAAGTAGTGATAGGGAGGAAGATGGATTATGACAGACGTCATGCAGTCAAGCAGATGGAGTTCAGGGTGGGAGACCTAGTCAAAATCAAAGTTCACACGGGCAGGGCAAACTGGTCTGAGTTCACTGAACCCACCAAGATTGTTAAGTTGTTTAAGAATGCAGTAAAGACTCAAGAAGGGAAAATATGGAACATGGGGAGGGTGGTTAAGTACACTGCTCCCACTGTAGACACATTTAACACCCCTATGAGCAAGAACAGTACCCTGGGCAACAATGAAGGCCCCAAACAGGGGTGTCCCACACTGGTTAACCCTTTTCCCAGGCCGAGCGGCAGGAAGGTTTGCCGCCCCAAGTATTTGGAACACTATGTTGATAAATAATCGGTAGTTGTGTTTTTATCGTTTCTGCAGTGTGTTTTGAATGTGTAAGGAGGGGGATGTGTGGTATCCTCCGCCCGGGGGGATCCTTGTGTGTACCACCTTCCCCTCCCAACAATGCGCACTTGGGCAGCTCCACTGTGACAATGGTTAGAATGTCACAGCGGGCAACGTTCTAAGGCGAGCTCCATGCGCGGAGCACTGACGGAAGTGTTTGGCGATCGCAGCTGTGGCTGGGGTCCTCTGTCTTTCAGTCTTGAAATAAACCCACATGGTTCATCAACAACGTGACTCCTTGCATTCTTGGCATGAGTGTGTTGCTGCTTTCTACACTGGCGATGATCGACGGGATCAAAAAGGAATAATGACAAGGACCTCAACACGCTCATGAGAAATGAAGTAGAGCGCTTGAAAGCGTTTGTGAGTAATCTAGAATCACCACAATCTAAAGTATTTAGAAGATTACAGGGTAAAGGGAAGCATATTCCACGTTTGTCTCTTGGGAAATAAGACAATATAGAGGGATGTATGACTTACAGTAAAGGTTCGGACTGTATTCCCTCCGCCTGGAAGGGGCTCTTCTGCGTCCGAGTGCCAAAGTAGAACAGCTGAAAGTCTAGGGGTGTGTTTATTGCCCCATGGTGAGTATCCTGTCGCAAACACCCGCTAGTCTTGAGAGTGTGGGTTCCGATATTGCATGAACATACAGCGCAGCTAGCGCACTTGTGAAGCACCTCCGTCGTCATTTTTAAAGAAGTAACAATACAATGGGTGGGGGTGAAGTCTACGCAGCGTGTGTCCTGTGAAGGGTCTTGGAAGTCGTGTCAGAGGAAAAATTCTATCACTGCGATGTTTGGCACAGTTATGTTTGACAGTGAGTAGAATCACACCAATAACCCAAGCTAATAATCGCCATTGCATCTGAGGAGCGAGTTTGACGACAAAGGGAAGAACTTTGCCCCTAGTAGATTTTGTTGTGGCAGAGTTCCAGCGTAATAAAGCAGCACTGCCAGTCACGCTGACTGGCACAGCTGGGAGGCAAAGGCAAGCCGGTTGCACAGCGTTATACCACAGGATTTGGAATATGTAGCCTGTCACGCTGATAGGCACAGCGTTTTCTCTCATCATTTTGGGTAACACAGATTTTGGTCACAGGCATCGGAACAAGGTTTAAGTGTGCGACAGCGAGTTCCACTCATTTTCGCTTAATATCTCTGTGGAATTCGTCCCAAGACTTTGCTCAACAACAGAAAGGGAGAAAAAAAAAACGGAAAGCTTACACTTGACAAGTGATGTGAAAAGCGAACTGTAGTTTCACTAGAGAATGGTCTTTTAGTTTATGCTGCCACCTAGTGTTTAAAGTTGTAAACATTTCAACCTCCTAAGTGGCAACCCTTGGGTGATGTGTTATCAGGATGATGTGCTGGTGTTTGGGGAAGATGCGACACAGCGTGAACTAAGACTCAGACAAGTCCTAAAAAGGTCCAAAGAGCAAGGGCTCACCGTGAAACGAGAAAAGTGCAAGATCGGGTGTGCAGAGTTGGAATTCCTGGGACACAAAGTCACGACGAATGGCATCCGGCCCAAAACAGATCTGCAAAACACCATCACCAATCTCATAGCACCAAGAAGTAAAAACAAGACAAAATCCTTTTTGGGAATGGTGGAGTTTTATAATAAGTTTGTGCAGAACTTTGCTGGGCGCACATATGCCATTCGTAACCTACTAAAAAAGGGAGTGATGTTCGGAATGTGTCAAAAGGAGTTCGAAGACACTAAGAGGGCGTTATCTGAAGCACCCAACCTCAAATCCTTTGTCCCGGGCAGAAAGACCGTGCTGACCACCGATGACAGTGCCAAAGGCCTAGGGGCAGTCCTGACGCAAGTAGCAGATGGTGAGGAGGAGAATATAGCGTTCGCATCACGCTCACTACGAAAGGCAGAGTCTAACTATTCCGTGATCAAGAGAGAGGAATTGGCGGCTCAATGGGCGATCGGAAAATTCAGAGACTTTGTATGGGGAGCGAAATTCCACCTGAGGACAGACCATAAGCCCTTAGTCGAAGTCTTCAGCAAAAAGGGCCTTGACGCCATATCTAGCAGGATCAGACAATGGGTAATAGGTCTGCAGGAATACACGTTTGACGTGGAATATGTACCAGGGGTGAAGAACTTCGCAGCTGACTGCCTCTCTCGCCTCGTGAATGAAGATCACAAGGAAGTCCAAGAAGAAGAGGGTGACGAAGTCTCAGAAGAGGATGTGCTGGCGGAGAATGTGTGCGTCATTACCCAGGGTGCCATTGATGAGGAACGGAGGAAGGAAGCTTTAAACGCCGATGCACTCCTGCAGAGGGTGTGTGAAAAAACCAAGAGCGGCTGGATAGACCCAGACAAGAAAGAAGAAACTCTCAAGCCATACTGGATGGTCAAGGATGAACTATCCTTCGTCGACAAGTGTCTGTTCAGAGGCACAAGACTTGTCCCTCCCGAAGCGGTGAGAGAGAGCCTGGTGAACCTAGCCCATGAGGGGCATATGGGAGTCACCAAAACTAAACAAAGGTTGCGGCTGGACTACTGGTGGCCAGGGATGGATTTGGAAATCGAGAGGAGGGTAAGAGATTTTGTGCCATGCGCTACCAGCGACAAAGTCCTAAAACAACACACACCTCCCATGCACTGTAGGTCCCTTCCAGTGGGTCCATGGGTGGATGTCGCCTTGGACATCATAGGTCCTCTGACAGGAGAACATCGCACACCTACATTTTGGTGCTGATAGATCTCTACTCCAGATGGCCCGAAGTGAAGTTTGTGTCAGAAATCACAACCATAGTAGTCATGGACTTCTTAGTAGAAGTGTTAATCAGGGAAGGATTGCCCTGCAGTCTATTGACAGACAATGGGGTACAGCTCTGCTCAAAAGAAATGAAAGAATTTCTAGATTGTAATGGGATCGTACATAAGCGGTGTGCACTATACCACCCAGAGACAAACGGGATGGTCGAGCGTTTCAACAAGACGATTAAGGAGGGCATCCAACAAGCGAAGGCCAGTGGGTTGTGTTGGAAAGTTGAGGTCTTGAAGCGTCTGGAAGCATACCGACTTACACCACACCAAACCATTAGTGTGACACCTTTCGGGTTGCTGAAAGCGAGAAAAACCAACTCAAGGTTAGTTCCAGGGTCGATGAAATGGTATAAAGGGTGGACAAGTCAGAATAAGGATTCACACTGGCAGGACAGAGAACGCAAAGTAGTGATAGGGAGGAAGATGGATTATGACAGACGTCATGCAGTCAAGCAGATGGAGTTCAGGGTGGGAGACCTAGTCAAAATCAAAGTTCACACGGGCAGGGCAAACTGGTCTGAGTTCATTGAACCCACCAAGATTGTTAAGTTGTTTAAGAATGCAGTAAAGACTCAAGAAGGGAAAATATGGAACATGGGGAGGGTGGTTAAGTACACTGCTCCCACTGTAGACACATTTAACACCCCTATGAGCAAGAACAGTACCCTGGGCAACAATGAAGGCCCCAAACAGGGGTGTCCCACACTGGTTAACCCTTTTCCCAGGCCGAGCGGCAGGAAGGTTTGCCGCCCCAAGTATTTGGAACACTATGTTGATAAATAATCGGTAGTTGTGTTTTTATCGTTTCTGCAGTGTGTTTTGAATGTGTAAGGAGGGGGATGTGTGGTATCCTCCGCCCGGGGGGATCCTTGTGTGTACCACCTTCCCCTCCCAACAATGCGCACTTGGGCAGCTCCACTGTGACAATGGTTAGAATGTCACAGCGGGCAACGTTCTAAGGCGAGCTCCATGCGCGGAGCACTGACGGGAGTGTTTGGCGATCGCAGCTGTGGCTGGGGTCCTCTGTCTTTCAGTCTTGAAATAAACCCACATGGTTCATCAACAACGTGACTCCTTGCATTCTTGGCATGAGTGTGTTGCTGCTTTCTACACTGGCGATGATCGACGGGATCAAAAAGGAATAATGACAAGGACCTCAACACGCTCATGAGAAATGAAGTAGAGCGCTTGAAAGCGTTTGTGAGTAATCTAGAATCACCACAATCTAAAGTATTTAGAAGATTACAGGGTAAAGGGAAGCATATTCCACGTTTGTCTCTTGGGAAATAAGACAATATAGAGGGATGTATGACTTACAGTAAAGGTTCGGACTGTATTCCCTCCGCCTGGAAGGGGCTCTTCTGCGTCCGAGTGCCAAAGCAGAACAGCTGAAAGTCTAGGGGTGTGTTTATTGCCCCATGGGGAGTATCCTGTCGCAAACACCCGCCAGTCTTGAGAGTGTGGGTTCCGATATTGCATGAACATACAGCGCAGCTAGCGCACTTGTGAAGCACCTCCGTCGTCATTTTTAAAGAAGTAACAATACAATGGGTGGGGGTGAAGTCTACGCAGCGTGTGTCCTGTGAAGGGTCTTGGAAGTCGTGTCAGAGGAAAAATTCTATCACAGCGATGTTTGGCACAGTTATGTTTGACAGTGAGTAGAATCACACCAATAACCCAAGCTAATAATCGCCATTGCATCTGAGGAGCGAGTTTGACGACAAAGGGAAGAACTTTGCCCCTAGTAGATTTTGTTGTGGCAGAGTTCCAGCGTAATAAAGCAGCACTGCCAGTCATGCTGACTGGCACAGCTGGGAGGCAAAGGCAAGCCGGTTGCGCAGCGTTATACCACAGGATTTGGAATATGTAGCCTGTCACGCTGATAGGCACAGCGTTTTCTCTCATCATTTTGGGTAACACAGATTTTGGTCACAGGCATCGGAACAAGGTTTAAGTGTGCGACAGCGGGTTCCACTCATTTTCGCTTAATATCTCTGTGGAATTCGTCCCAAGACTTTGCTCAACAACAGAAAGGGAGAAAAAAAAAACGGAAAGGTTACACTTGACAAGTGATGTGAAAAAGGAACTGTAGTTTCACTAGAGAATGGTCTTTTAGTTTATGCTGCCACCTAGTGTTTAAAGTTGTAAACATTCCAACCTCCTAAGTGGCAACCCTTGGGTGATGTGTTATCAGGATGATGTGCTGGTGTTTGGGGAAGATGCGACACAGCGTGAACTAAGACTCAGACAAGTCCTAAAAAGGTCCAAAGAGCAAGGGCTCACCGTGAAACGAGAAAAGTGCAAGATCGGGTGTGCAGAGTTGGAATTCCTGGGACACAAAGTCACGACGAATGGCATCCGGCTCAAAACAGATCTGCAAAACACCATCACCAATCTCATAGCACCAAGAAGTAAAAACGAGACAAAATCCTTTTTGGGAATGGTGGAGTTTTATAATAAGTTTGTGAAGAACTTTGCTGGGCGCACATATGCCATTCGTAACCTACTAAAAAAGGGAGTGATGTTCGGAATGTGTCAAAAGGAGTTCGAAGACACTAAGAGGGCGTTATCTGAAGCACCCAACCTCAAATCCTTTGTCCCGGGCAGAAAGACCGTCTGACCACCGATGACAGTGCCAAAGGCCTTGGGGCAGTCCTGACGCAAGTAACAGATGGTGAGGAGGAGAATATAGCGTTCGCATCACGCTCACTACGAAAGGCAGAGTGGAACTATTCCGTGATCAAGAGAGAGGCCTTGGCGGCTCAATGGGCGATCGGAAAATTCAGAGACTTTGTATGGGGAGCGAAATTCCACCTGAGGACAGACCATAAGCCCTTAGTCGAAGTCTTCAGCAAAAAGGGCCTTGACGCCATATCTAGCAGGATCAGACAATGGGTAATAGGTCTGCAGGAATACACGTTCGACGTGGAATATGTACCAGGGGTGAAGAACTTCGCAGCTGACTGCCTCTCTCGCCTCGTGAATGAAGATCACAAGGAAGTCCAAGAAGAAGAGGGTGACGAAGTCTCAGAAAAGGATGTGCTGGCGGAGAATGTGTGCGTCATTACCCAGGGTGGCATTGATGAGGAACGGAGGAAGGAAGCTTTAAACGCCGATGCACTCCTGCAGAGGGTGTGTGAAAAAACCAAGAGCGGCTGGATAGACCTAGACAAGAAAGAAGAAACTCTCAAGCCATACTGGATGGTCAAGGATGAACTATCCTTCGTCGACAAGTGTCTGTTCAGAGGCACAAGACTAGTCCCTCCCGAAGCGGTGAGAGAGAGCCTGGTGAACCTAGCCCATGAGGGACATATGGGAGTCACCAAAACAAAGGTTGCGGCTGGACTACTGGTGGCCAGGGATGGATATGGAAATCGAGAGGAGGGTAAGAGATTTTGTGCCATGCGCTACCAGCGACAAAGTCCTAAAACAACACACACCTCCCATGCACTGTAGGCCCCTTCCAGTGGGTCCATGGGTGGATGTCGCCTTGGACATCATAGGTCCTCTGACAGGAGAACATCGCACACCTACATTTTGGTGCTGATAGATCTCTACTCCAGATGGCCCGAAGTGAAGTTTGCGTCAGAAATCACAACCAGAGTAGTCATGGACTTCTTAGTAGAAGTGTTAATCAGGGAAGGATTGCCAAGCAGTCTATTGACAGACAATGGGGTACAGCTCTGCTCGAAAGAAATGAAAGAATTTCTAGATTGTAATGGGATCGTACATAAGCGGTGTGCACTATACCACCCAGAGACAAACGGGATGGTTGAGCGTTTCAACAAGACGATTAAGGAGGGCATCCAACAAGCGAAGGCCAGTGGGTTGTGTTGGAAAGTTGAGGTCTTGAAGCGTCTGGAAGCATACCGACTTACACCACACCAAACCATTAGTGTGACACCTTTCGGGTTGCTGAAAGCGAGAAAAACCAACTCAAGGTTAGTTCCAGGGTGGATGAAATGGTATAAAGGGTGGACAAGTCAGAATAAGGATTCACAATGGCAGGACAGAGAATGCAAAGTAGTGATAGGGAGGAAGATGGATTATGACAGACGTCATGCAGTCAAGCAGATGGAGTTCAGGGTGGGAGACCTAGTCAAAATCAAAGCTCACACGGGCAGGGCAAACTGGTCTGAGTTCACTGAACCCACCAAGATTGTTAAGTTGTTTAGGAATGCAGTAAAGACTCAAGAAGGGAAAATATGGAACATGGGGAGGGTGGTTAAGTACACTGCTCCCACTGTAGACACATTTAACACCCCTATGAGCAAGAACAGTACCCTGGGCAACAATGAAGGCCCCAAACAGGGGTGTCCCACACTGGTTAACCCTTTTCCCAGGCCGAGCGGCAGGAAGGTTTGCCGCCCCAAGTATTTGGAACACTATGTTGATAAATAATCGGTAGTTGTGTTTTTATCGTTTCTGCAGTGTGTTTCGAATGTGTAAGGAGGGGGATGTGTGGTATCCTCCGCCCCGGGGGGATCCTTGTGTGTACCACCTTCCCCTCCCAACAATGCGCACTTGGGCAGCTCCACTGTGACAATGGTTAGAATGTCACAGCGGGCAACGTTCTAAGGCAAGCTCCATGCGCGGAGCACTGACGGGAGTGTTGGGCGATCGCAGCTGTGGCTGGGGTCCTCTGTCTTTCAGTCTTGAAATAAACCCAGATGGTTCATCAACAACGTGACTCCTTGCATTCTTGGCATGAGTGTGTTGCTGCTTTCTACACTGGCGATGATCGACGGGATCAAAAAGGAATAATGACAAGGACCTCAACACGCTCATGAGAAATGAAGTAGAGCGCTTGAAAGCGTTTGTGAGTAATCTAGAATCACCCCAATCTAAAGTATTTAGAAGATTACAGGGTAAAGGGAAGCATATTCCACGTTTGTCTCTTGGGAAATAAGACAATATAGAGGGATGTATGACTTACAGTAAAGGTTCGGACTGTATTCCCTCCGCCTGGAAGGGGCTCTTCTGCGTCCGAGTGCCAAAGTAGAACAGCTGAAAGTCTAGGGGTGTGTTTATTGCCCCATGGGGAGTATCCTGTCTCAAACACCCTCCAGTCTTGAGAGTGTGGGTTCCGATATTGCATGAACATACAGCGCAGCTAGCGCACTTGTGAAGCACCTCCGTCGTCATTTTTAAAGAAGTAACAATACAATGGGTGGGGGTGAAGTCTACGCAGCGTGTGTCCTATGAAGTGTCTTGGAAGTCGTGTCGGAGGGAAAATTCTACCACAGCGATGTTTGGCACAGTTATGTTTGACAGTGAGTAGAATCACACCAATACCCCAAGTTAATAATCGCCATTGCATCTGAGGAGCGAGTTTGACGACAAAGGGAAGAACTTTGTCCCTAGTAGATTTGGTTGTGGCAGAGTTCCAGCGTAATAAAGCAGCACTGCCAGTCACGCTGACTGGCACAGCTGGGAGGCAAAGGCAAGCCGGTTGCGCAGCGTTATACCACAGGATTTGGAATATGTAGCCTGTCACGCTGATAGGCACAGCGTTTTCTCTCATCATTTTGGGTAACACAGAATTTGGTCACAGGCATCGGAACAAGGTTTTAGTGTTCGACAGCGGGTGTCACTCATTTTCGCTTAATATCTCTGTGGAATTCGTCCCAAGACTTTGCTCAACAACAGAAAGGGAGAAAAAAAACGGAAAGGTTACACTTGACAAGTGATGTGAAAAAGGAACTGTAGTTTCACTAGAGAATGGTCTTTTAGTTTATGCTGCCACCTAGTGTTTAAAGTTGTAAACATTCCAACCTCCTAAATGGCAACCCTTGGGTGATGTGTTATCAGGATGATGTGCTGGTGTTTGGGGAAGATGCGACACAGCGTGAACTGAGACTCAGACAAGTCCTAAAAAGGTTCAAAGAGCAAGGGCTCACCGTGAAATGAGAAAAGTGCAAGATTGGGTGTGCAGAGTTAGAATTCCCGGGAGACAAAGTCACGACGAACGTCATCCGGCCCAAAACAGATCTGCAAAACACCATCACCAATCTCACAGCACCAAGAAGTAAAAACGAGACAAAATCCTTTTTGGGAATGGTGGAGTTTTATAATAAGTTTGTGCAGAACTTTGCTGGGCGCACATATGCCATTCGTAACCTACTAAAAAGGGAGTGATGTTCGAGTGGAGTTCGGAATGTGTCAAAAGGAGTTCGAAGACACCAAGAGGGCGTTATCTGAAGCACCCAACCTCAAATCCTTTGTCCCGGGCAGAAAGACCGTGCTGACCACCGATGACAGTGCCAAAGGCCTAGGGGCAGCCCTGACGCAAGTAGCAGATGGTGAGGAGGAGACGATAGCGTTCGCATCACGCTCACTACGAAAGGCAGAGTCGAACTATTCCGTGATCAAGAGAGAGGCCTTGGCGGCTCAATGGGCGATCGGAAAATTCAGAGATTTTGTATGGGGAGCGAAATTCCACCTGAGGACAGACCATAAGCCCTTAGTCAAAGTCTTCAGCAAAAAGGGCCTTGACGCCTTATCTAGCAGGATCAGACGATGGGTAATAGGTCTGCAGGAATGCACGTTCGACGTGGAATATGTACCAGGGGTGAAGAACTTCGCAGCTGACTTCCTCTCTCGCCTCGTGAATGAAGATCACAAGGAAGTCCAAGAAGAAGAGGGTGACGAAGTCTCAGAAAAGGATGTGCTGGGAATGTGTGCGTCATTACCCAGGGTGCCATTGATGAGGAACGGAGGAAGGAAGCTTTAAACGCCGATGCACTCCTGCAGAGGGTGTGTGAAAAAACCAAGAGCGGCTGGATAGACCCAGACAAGAAAGAAGAAACTCTCAAGCCATACTGGATTGTCAAGGATGAACTATCCTTCGTCGACAAGTGTCTGTTCAGAGGCACAAGACTAGTCCCTCCCGAAGCGTTGAGAGAGAGCCTGGTGAACCTAGCCCATGAGGGACATATGGGAGTCACCAAAACTAAACAAAGGTTGCGGCTGGACTACTGGTGGCCAGGGATGGATTTGGAAATCGAGAGGAGGGTAAGAAATTTTGTGCAATGCGCTACCAGCGACAAAGTCCTAAAACAACACACACCTCCCATGCACTCTAGGCCCCTTCCAGTGGGTCCATGGGTGGATGTCGCCTTGGACATCATAGGTCCTCTGACAGGAGAACATCGCACACCCTACAATTTGGTGCTGATAGATCTCTACTCCAGATGGCCTGAAGTGAAGTTTGTGTCAGAAATCACAACCAGAGTAGTCATGGACTTCTTAGTAGAAGTGTTAATCAGGGAAGGATTGCCAAGCAGTCTATTGACAGACAATGGGGTATAGCTCTGCTCGAAAGAAATGAAAGAATTTCTAGATTGTAATGGGATCGTACATAAGCGGTGTGCACTATACCACCCAGAGACAAACAGGATGGTTGAGCGTTTCAACAAGACGATTAAGGAGGGCATCCAACAAGCGAAGGCCAGTGGGTTGTGTTGGAAAGTTGAGGTCTTGAAGCGTCTGGAAGCATACCGACTTACACCACACCAAACCATTAGTGTGACACCTTTCGGATTGCTGAAAGCGAGAAAACCCAACTCAAGGTTAGTTCCAGGGTGGATGAAATGGTATAAAGGGTGGACAAGTCAGAATAAGGATTCACAATGGCAGGACAGAGAACGCAAAGTAGTGATAGGGAGGAAGATGTATTATGACAGACGTCATGCAGTCAAGCAGATGGAGTTCAGGGTGGGAGACCTAGTCAAAATCAAAGCTCACACGGGCAGGGCATACTGGTCTGAGTTCACTGAACCCACCAAGATTGTTAAGTTGTTTAAGAATGCAGTAAAGACTCAAGAAGGGAAAATATGGAACATGGGGAGGGTGGTTAAGTACACTGCTCCCACTGTAGACACATTTAACACCCCTATGAGCAAGAACAGTACCCTGGGCAACAATGAAGGCCCCAAACAGGGGTGTCCCACACTGGTTAACCCTTTTCCCATGCCGAGCTGCAGGAAGGTTTGCCGCCCCAAGTATTTGGAACACTATGTTGATAAATATTCGGTAGTTGTGTTTTTATCGTTTCTGCAGTGTGTTTCGAATGTGTAAGGAAGGGGATGTGTGGTATCCTCCGCCCCGGGGGGATCCTTGTGTGTATCACCTTCCCCTCCCCACAATGCGCATTTGGGCAGCTCCGCTGTGACAATGGTTAGAATGTCACAGCGGGCAACGTTCTAAGGCGAGCTCCCTGCGCGGAGCACTGACGGGAGTGTTTGGCGATCGCGGCTGGGGTCCTCTTTCATTCAGTCTTGAAATAAACCCACATGGTTAATCAACAATGTGACTCTTTGCATTCCTGGCATGAGTGTGTTGCTGCTTTCTACGCCTAACTAGGTAAAAGGTCAGTCCTAAGAATCGTTATGTAGTGTAATGCAAGGGAGAATATAGGTGAAAGGTTAGGTGACTACCTGAACCTATATTAAGATACCTATATGGAACATAACAGGTTCAGCCGTGTGCTTGGTGGTTCTGTAGTTTTTGTTCCTTACATCGCTATCACCGAAGATACGAGGGCTCTACGGACTGGGCAGAGGTGAAAGAGTCCAGGGGGGCACTGAAGCCTTGCAGGGTGCTCCCTGAATGTGAGTTCCAGCCCGGCCCCCCCCATGCTGTCTCTCCTATGTTGGGCCTCTCATTGTCGAACAATGAGAGGCCCAAGGTAGGAGCTGTCACAGCCCTCAGGTCGACCCACTTGGCCTCTGGCTGTCATGCGGCCTGCCTGTCTGCCAGACCCCAGCAGCCCACCTGTCAAGCATGCAGTTGGCATCCCGGGGTGTTCAGGCCCAGCCACAGGCTCCCCCCATGGCTCTCTCAAGCGGCAGGCGCCCATCAGCAGCCGTGCAGTCACGAGGCAGTGCTCAGGAACTTTGAGACTCGCAGCCCCCTGGCAACCGGGCCACACAGCCATGCCCAGGTACTTGCAGGGCCCAGCAATCAAGCAGGAGGGGGCAGAAGGCAGCAACCAGTGATCCGACTATCATTGTTGGTGGCAGATTACCACGGCCCGCAGCATCCGCGTCGGCAGGTGATTTCATCCTCGGGAGTGACCGGTTCCAGGGGTTGCCGACGGCAAGGCCCCAGCAGTGCCATGCGTTCTGCCTGGCAGCACACTCTCCACGTGGGCCTGGCCCAAGTCAGCCTGGGCGTGCATCCAAGAATCGATATCACATAGCACGAAACACCGGAGCTGGCTCGATTCACAAATAGGAGCGTGATCTGCCCATTTCATGGTTTTATGTGTCTACGGGGTGTCAGATTATGGCGGATTGAGTCGCCCGGCCGGCAGAGCCCACTCAAGGTGCGGCCATCTTGCAGCCAGGTCAAGCCAAGTCCCCAATGATTTAGAAAGTAGAGTTCATGACTCTGTGCCAGTGTCCTTGCTGTAACCAGGGATCAGGCCACACAGCTCAGCACTGAGGGAGCACTGGATCCTGAAAGAATTAATCAGGTTGCACTTAAGAGAAGGACGAGTAAGTCATTATCCTCCTCCCAACCTCAAAGTGAGGATCAGTCTCCTGACGTGACAGCTGGGAGGTTGGAGGGTTCTAGAGCGGCAGTGTCTCCACCAGATTTAATGCCACAGTCCCCCCCAAGAGGCCCAACTCCCCTTGATTAATGAGCTGGTTGACCACCCCGGAAGGGGACGTGGAGTTTCTATGCCCCAGACAGGGTCCGAGGTTAGGGTGGCTGGAAATCTAGAGAGGTGGGGTCAAGTGCTGAGTGTCAATCAGAAGGGACCCAATAGAACTCTCACAGGGACCATTCAATTGTCTAATATAAACATGGTGGGCACTCTAGCCACAAGTTTCCAGCCACAGGGATAGGGTCCCTTTAGGGGACACCATAAAGAAAACCACTGTGGTGCAGAATGCTTCATCTTCTATTCTGGACTTCACTTGGTTATTTGACAACAAATCCTTTCCGGTAAATAGAAGATTCATTCCAAGCTTTTTCTCTGAGATAGAGACCTTAAAGTTGATATCTAGTAGGGATATTCCAAGCGTGAAGATCAACTCGTTTGATACTTTTTCCTATTCTAGAGTTACTTTCTGCACTTTTTGCTAATTTGATTGTACAGAACTGCAAGCATTTTCTTAATCGATGGATTGACATTACATCTGTTATATAAGGAATCTCCCCCATGCATCCCATAATTCAGTGTACGATGGCTCTAAGGGCCGTTAAATCGGTGGTGTCAGAAGCGATGGGTCCTGACTCTGAGTATTTACCTGATGATGCCAAACATATTGTGGTCTCTTTGGGCAAGAGGGGATGATCAAAAAATTTGGTGATGGGCATGGCAATGAATCCTCAGGCACCGGACATGGAAGATGATTTGGCCCAATGGAGCTGTGTTGCGAGAGCCTTGAATAACATCCCCCCTCCTACAGAAAGGAATGATCCTGTGAGTTAGCTTGGCAGGTTTACTATTGACACGGAGCATGTCTGGTTTGGGTCACAATGAGACAAAATAGATTTTTGGGAAAACCCTGAACCCTTTAATTGAACAAGTTACTTACCTTCGGTAACAATATATCTGTAAAAGACATATATTCGTTATGGATTCCTTACCTTAGAATTACCCCCAGATGTCAGACTGGATCTGGGGAACTTTTTCTTCAGCAGTACTCCATCGAGTTGGGAGGTGGCGTTGGTCGACTCCACGTTCATCATAGGCATCGTGATCGTCGGAATGACGTTGCGGTATCTACTTAGATGCCGCCGCTGCATGCTGAAGTCAGTTCTTTACACGACATTCCATGGCAGAAGTGAAGAGCAATGCAAGACACTGACCACAGGTGCATAAAACTACTAGGGCTCTGAAAGGAAGTCCCTTACCCTAGAAGTCAGTTCGCAGAAATGAGGAGGAAGGATGGGGTGGCAACGGAATCTATAACTAATATGTGTCTCTTACAGATATATCAATACCGAAGGTAAGTAACTTGTTCATCTGAAAGAGACTATTAGTTATGGATTCCTTACTTTAGAATAGATACCCTAGCAATACTAACTCCGGAGGTGAGTCTACGATCTAAGCTCACACCAGAAAGTCCTAGAGAACTGAACAGCCAAAGAAGCTGTCTCTCGGACTTGGCTGTCCAGGCAGTAATGCTTAGTGAATGTGTGCAGGCAGCCCACGTGGCTGCCTGGTACATGACATGAAGGAGGACTCCATGTGCCATAGCAGTAGTGGCTGCCGTCGCACTGGTGGAATGGGCACACAACCCTACTGGAATAACAAATTTTGATACAAAGAATGACCCATCGAGAGATGGTTCGTTTTCACACGGCTCGACGATTCTTGACTCCCACAAAGCCAAAAAAGAGCTGATCATCCACCCGGGATTGTTTTGTGCGATCCAGGTAAAATGAGAACCCACGTTTTGGATCCATACGGTGAAGCCTCTCCTCCTCTTTAGAAGGATGCGGAGGCGGGAAGAAGGTGGGCAAAGTGTTGGTCTGTCCTATGCGGAAAGAGGTAATCACTTTGGGAATAAAAAAGGGTCAAGTTCGGAGGGCAACCTTGTACGGATGAACAGCAAGGAAAGGAAGCTTAGAAAAGAGAGCCTGAAGCTCATTCACCCTGCGAGCAGAGGTGATGGCAACCCGAAAAGCAGTCTTTAAGGTCAAGAGTCTGAGAGGACAATTATGTAACGGCTTGAATGGGCCGCACATAAGGTAAGTCCGAACACGGTTCAAGTCCCACTGGGGCATTACGAAAGGAATAGGAGGAAACAAATGAGTAATGCCCTTAAGGAAACGATTTACAATAGGGGACTTGAAAAGAGAAGGCTGGTCAGGAAGCCAAAGAAAGGCAGATATGGCCGAAAGATAACCTTTAAGAGTGCCCAGAGCAGAACCCTGCTAAGCCAAAGATAGAATGAAGAGGAGAACTTCTGAAACGGGGGCAGAAAGGGGATCCAAAGCCTTTGCTGTGCACAGTGCCATAAATGTGTTCCATTTACAGGTGTTTACCGTTTTAGTGGAGGGACGCCTGGCTGCCAAGATTACATTACAGACTTCGGGAGGAAGGTCAAAAGCTGTCAATTGTCACCGCTCAGTCTCCACGCAAGGAGGTGGAGGCTGGACAGGTTCGGGTGGAGGATCGTTCCCTGCTGCTGCGACAGCAGATCCTCCCGAACCGGCAGTCTGCTTGGAGGACCAATGGCCATGTCCAAGAGCTTGGATACCAGAGTCTTCGTGCCCAATCTGGAGCCACAAGAATGACTTGGGCCCGGTCGCACCTGATCTTCTTCAGTCCTCTGGGTAGAAGTGATATAGGCGGAAAGGTGTATAGCAGACCACAACTCCATTCACAATGAAAAGCATTGCCTAGCAAGTGCCGCCTTGCTGCTGACATTGTGCATTCTCTTCGGTGGTGAATAGTTCTAACCAAGGCTCTCCCCACTGCTGAAAGAGACCTCGCACCATCACCGAGTGAAGACACCATTTGTGATCTATCAAGCAGCTGCGGCTGAGTTTGTATGCACTGGAGTTCAGTGAACCTGCAGGTGTTGAACCACCAGAGATATGCCCTGATGTTCCAGCCATGTCCAAAGGTGGAGAGCCTCTTGCCATAGGGTCCATGACCGCACCCCACCCTGTTTGTTGCAGTACCACATGACGGTGGTTTTGTCCGTGAACACCTGAAATGCTCTTCCTTTGAAAGGAATGCTTTCAGTGCAATACTGATCACCCAGAGCTTCATAAGGTTGATGTGGAGCCCAGACTTGGCCAGAGACCAGAGGCCTCTGATCTCCGCCTCTCCCATGTGGCTGCCCCACCCCAGAAGTGTCACCACAGTGAACTCTGGTTGAGGAAGGAAGAAGAATCTGCCGTTGACCGAATCCTGCTTCGTTAGCCACCACTGCAATTGGTGTGCAGCGCCCTCCGAGATCTGGATACATTCGGAAAGATTCCCCTGATGCTGTGCCCACTTGAACTTTAGTTCCCACTGCAGAGCCTGCATATGCCACCTGGTAAAGTCCACCAGAAGGATACAAGAGGCCATGAGATCCAGCAGCCTCAGGGTCATAATGACCGAATCCCGGGATAGAGGCTGAAAGATCGGAATCATAGCCCGAATATCCCAGACTCGGGAGGATAAGCCTGAAACTGCGCTGTGTCCAGAACCGCCTGATGAAAAGGAGCTTCTAAAAGGGAATTAGGTGTGACTTTGGCACATTGACAGTGAACTCCAGCGAATGCAGGAGGTCAACCATAGTCTGGAGGTGAGAGATGACAGCCTGGGGCAAACTCGCCTTCAACTGCCAGTCGTCGAGATAGGGGAAGATTGGAACACTTGATCTGCGCAGGTGAGCTGTGACCACCACCATCACTTTTGTGAACACTCGAGGGGCGCTGGTAAGGCCAAAGAGGATCATGGTTAACTGAAAATGCTTGTGGCCTACTGTGAACCGAAGGTAACGCTGGGCAGGCAGAACGGGGATGTGAAAATATCCGTCCTGTAACACCAACGCTACCGTCCAGTCTACAGGGTCGAGGGCAGACATGACCTGAGCCACTGTCAACATTTTGAACCTCACCTTCCAGAGGAAGCAGTTGACGTCCCTGAGATCCAAGATAGGACGCAGGCCTTTGTCCTTCTTGGGTATCTGAAAGTAGTGGGAGTAACAACCACGACCTACTTCTGGCACAGGGCTCGCCCCCTTGGCCAAGACAGCTGCAACTTCCTGACAGAGAAGGGCCAAGTGATCTGGCATTTGATGGAAAGCAGGTAGCAGGGAGGAAGGGGTTGTCGCGAAGGGGAGGGAGTAGCCCCTTCGGACTATCTGCAAAACGCACCTGTCCAATGTGATGTTTTGCCAGGCGGGGAGGTGATGGTGGATCCTGCCGCCCACTGGCAACTGGTGGCCCTGTAAAGTCTGGCTAGGAGGGTTTAAAGGCTGCTGCATAGTGGGTGATGGTGGCCTGGCCCACCCACTGGCTCCCAGACCCAGGACGCTGGGTCCCACGTCCCAGGCTGCGCAGAGGATGGATAGCATGTGCAGGCTAGTGGTCCTGGGCGGGTGGTGGTGGGGCACCTCTTCTATAGTCACGGAAGGTACAAAAAGCAGACTGCGCGGTGCGAGGGTGGTAGTGAGAATACTCTCACCCAGTCAAAAGATCAGGGCTAGATCCAGCCCTGATCTCTTGACTGGGTGAGAGTATTCTGCTTAATTCAGAGACTCTGTCCATCACCACCCCTTGTTGTAAATAATTTTGTCCACCCTAAGCGTGGAAGGGTATACTCAGATGTGAGTCCCTTGCTCATTGCACCATCAGGATTCAAGCAAGCCGGGCCGAAGACGGCTGAAATGCCAGAAACCGGTCCCCGGAAGCTTGTTTCCTTCCCAGTGTAAGAATTGGCTTTTGTAGTCTGGTCTGCCCTGTTCCCATGATGCACTGGGCCAGGGACAGACTAATTTGCATACAGCCAGGTTCTGAAACTGGGATGGTGCAATGAGCTAAAAAACGGTGTTGGATCTAGCCCTGATCTCTTGACTGGGTGAGAGTATTCTGCTTAATTCAGAGACTCTGTCCATCACCACCCCTTGTTGTAAATAATTTTGTCCACCCTAAGCGTGGAAGGGTATACTCAGATGTGAGTCCCTTGCTCATTGCACCATCAGGATTCAAGCAAGCCGGGCCGAAGACGGCTGAAATGCCAGAAACCGGTCCCCGGAAGCTTGTTTCCTTCCCAGTGTAAGAATTGGCTTTTGTAGTCTGGTCTGCCCTGTTCCCATGATGCACTGGGCAAGGGACAGACTAATTTGCATACAGCCAGGTTCTGAAACTGGGATGGTGCAATGAGCTAAAAAACGGTGTTGGATCTAGCCCTGATATCTTGACTGGGTGAGAGTATTCTGCTTAAT
Source organism: Lissotriton helveticus (assembly GCF_964261635.1). NCBI lineage: Eukaryota > Metazoa > Chordata > Amphibia > Caudata > Salamandridae > Lissotriton > Lissotriton helveticus. The sequence goes on from NC_136062.1 coordinate 463,545,897, forward strand.
TCAGAGACTCTGTCCATCACCACCCCTTGTTGTAAATAATTTTGTCCACCCTAAGCGTGGAAGGGTATACTCAGATGTGAGTCCCTTGCTCATTGCACCATCAGGATTCAAGCAAGCCGGGCCGAAGACGGCTGAAATGCCAGAAACCGGTCCCCGGAAGCTTGTTTCCTTCCCAGTGTAAGAATTAGCTTTTGTAGTCTGGTCTGCCCTGTTCCCATGATGCACTGGGCCAGGGACAGACTAATTTGCATACAGCCAGGTTCTGAAACTGGGATGGTGCAATGAGCTAAAAAACGGTGTTGGATCTAGCCCTGATCTCTTGACTGGGTGAGAGTATTCTGCTTAATTCAGAGACTCTGTCCATCACCACCCCTTGTTGTAAATAATTTTGTCCACCCTAAGCGTGGAAGGGTATACTCAGATGTGAGTCCCTTGCTCATTGCACCATCAGGATTCAAGCAAGCCGGGCCGAAGACGGCTGAAATGCCAGAAACCGGTCCCCGGAAGCTTGTTTCCTTCCCAGTGTAAGAATTGGCTTTGGTAGTCTGGTCTGCCCTGTTCCCATGATGCACTGGGCCAGGGACAGACTAATTTGCATACAGCCAGGTTCTGAAACTGGGATGGTGCAATGAGCTAAAAAACGGTGTTGGACCTAGCCCTGATCTCTTGACTGGGTGAGAATATTCTGCTTAATTCAGAGACTCTGTCCATCACCACCCCTTGTTGTAAATAATTTTGTCCACCCTAAGCGTGGAAGGGTATACTCAGATGTGAGTCCCTTGCTCATTGCACCATCAGGATTCAAGCAAGCCGGGCCGAAGACGGCTGAAATGCCAGAAACCGGTCCCCGGAAGCTTGTTTCCTTCCCAGTGTAAGAATTGGCTTTTGTAGTCTGGTCTGCCCTGTTCCCATGATGCACTGGGCCAGGGACAGACTAATTTGCATACAGCCAGGTTCTGAAACTGGGATGGTGCAATGAGCTAAAAAACGGTGTTGGACCTAGCCCTGATCTCTTGACTGGGTGAGAGTATTCTGCTTAATTCAGAGACTCTGTCCATCACCACCCCTTGTTGTAAATAATTGTGTGCACCCTAAGCGTGGAAGGGTATACTCAGATGTGAGTCCCTTGCTCATTGCACCATCAGGATTCAAGCAAGCCGGGCCGAAGACGGCTGTAATGCCAGAAACCGGTCCCCGGAAGCTTGTTTCCTTCCCAGTGTAAGAATTGGCTTTTGTAGTCTGGTCTGCCCTGTTCCCATGATGCACTGGGCCAGGGACAGACTAATTTGCATACAGCCAGGTTCTGAAACTGGGATGGTGCAATGAGCTAAAAAACGGTGTTGGATCTAGCCCTGATCTCTTGACTGGGTGAGAGTATTCTGCTTAATTCAGAGACTCTGTCCATCACCATCCCTTGTTGTAAATAATTTTGTCCACCCTAAGCGTGGAAGGGTATACTCAGATGTGAGTCCCTTGCTTATTGCACCATCAGGATTCAAGTAAACCGGGCCGAAGACGGCTGAAATGCCAGAAACCGGTCCCCGGAAGCTTGTTTCCTTCCCAGTGTAAGAATTGGCTTTTGTAGTCTGGTCTGCCCTGTTCCCATGATGCACTGGGCCAGGGACAGACTAATTTGCATACAGCCAGGTTCTGAAACTGGGATGGTGCAATGAGCTAAAAAACGGTGTTGGATCTAGCCCTGATCTCTTGACTGGGTGAGAGTATTCTGCTTAATTCAGAGACTCTGTCCATCACCACCCCTTGTTGTAAATAATTGTGTCCACCCTAAGCGTGGAAGGGTATACTCAGATGTGAGTCCCTTGCTCATTGCACCATCAGGATTCAAGCAAGCCGGGCCGAAGACGGCTGAAATGCCAGAAACCGGTCCCCGGAAGCTTGTTTCCTTCCCAGTGTAAGAATTGGCTTTTGTAGTCTGGTCTGCCCTGTTCCCATGATGCACTGTGCCAGGGACAGACTAATTTGCATACAGCCAGGTTCTGAAACTGGGATGGTGCAATGAGCTAAAAAACGGTGTTGGACCTAGCCCTGATCTCTTGACTGGGTGAGAGTATTCTGCTTAATTCAGAGACTCTGTCCATCACCACCCCTTGTTGTAAATAATTTTGTCCACCCTAAGCGTGGAAGGGTATACTCAGATGTGAGTCCCTTGCTCATTGCACCATCAGGATTCAAGCAAGCCGGGCCGAAGACGGCTGAAATGCCAGAAACCGGTCCCCGGAAGCTTGTTTCCTTCCCAGTGTAAGAATTAGCTTTTGTAGTCTGGTCTGCCCTGTTCCCATGATGCACTGGGCCAGGGACAGACTAATTTGCATACAGCCAGGTTCTGAAACTGGGATGGTGCAATGAGCTAAAAAACGGTGTTGGATCTAGCCCTGATCTCTTGACTGGGTGAGAGTATTCTGCTTAATTCAGAGACTCTGTCCATCACCACCCCTTGTTGTAAATAATTTTGTCCACCCTAAGCGTGGAAGGGTATACTCAGATGTGAGTCCCTTGCTCATTGCACCATCAGGATTCAAGCAAGCCGGGCCGAAGACGGCTGAAATGCCAGAAACCGGTCCCCGGAAGCTTGTTTCCTTCCCAGTGTAAGAATTGGCTTTTGTAGTCTGGTCTGCCCTGTTCCCATGATGCACTGGGCAAGGGACAGACTAATTTGCATACAGCCAGGTTCTGAAACTGGGATGGTGCAATGAGCTAAAAAACGGTGTTGGATCTAGCCCTGATATCTTGACTGGGTGAGAGTATTCTGCTTAATTCAGAGACTCTGTCCATCACCACCCCTTGTTGTAAATAATTTTGTCCACCCTAAGCGTGGAAGGGTATACTCAGATGTGAGTCCCTTGCTCATTGCACCATCAGGATTCAAGCAAGCCGGGCCGAAGACGGCTGAAATGCCAGAAACCGGTCCCCGGAAGCTTGTTTCCTTCCCAGTGTAAGAATTGGCTTTTGTAGTCTGGTCTGCCCTGTTCCCATGATGCACTGGGCCAGGGACAGACAAATTAGCATACAGCCAGGTTCTGAAACTGGGATGGTGCAATGAGCTAAAAAACGGTGTTGGATCTAGCCCTGATCTCTTGACTGGGTGAGAGTATTCTGCTTAATTCAGAGACTCTGTCCATCACCACCCCTTGTTGTAAATAATTTTGTCCACCCTAAGCGTGGAAGGGTATACTCAGATGTGAGTCCCTTGCTCATTGCACCATCAGGATTCAAGCAAGCCGGGCCGAAGACGGCTGAAATGCCAGAAACCGGTCCCCGGAAGCTTGTTTCCTTCCCAGTGTAAGAATTAGCTTTTGTAGTCTGGTCTGCCCTGTTCCCATGATGCACTGGGCCAGGGACAGACTAATTTGCATACAGCCAGGTTCTGAAACTGGGATGGTGCAATGAGCTAAAAAACGGTGTTGGATCTAGCCCTGATCTCTTGACTGGGTGAGAGTATTCTGCTTAATTCAGAGACTCTGTCCATCACCACCCCTTGTTGTAAATAATTTTGTCCACCCTAAGCGTGGAAGGGTATACTCAGATGTGAGTCCCTTGCTCATTGCACCATCAGGATTCAAGCAAGCCGGGCCGAAGACGGCTGAAATGCCAGAAACCGGTCCCCGGAAGCTTGTTTCCTTCCCAGTGTAAGAATTGGCTTTTGTAGTCTGGTCTGCCCTGTTCCCATGATGTACTGGGCCAGGGACAGACTAATTTGCATACAGCCAGGTTCTGAAACTGGGATGGTGCAATGAGCTAAAAAGCGGTGTTGGATCTAGCCCTGATCTCTTGACTGGGTGAGAGTATTCTGCTTAATTCAGAGACTCTGTCCATCACCACCCCTTGTTGTAAATAATTTTGTCCACCCTAAGCGTGGAAGGGTATACTCAGATGTGAGTCCCTTGCTCATTGCACCATCAGGATTCAAGCAAGCCGGGCCGAAGACGGCTGAAATGCCAGAAACCGGTCCCCGGAAGCTTGTTTCCTTCCCAGTGTAAGAATTGGCTTTGGTAGTCTGGTCTGCCCTGTTCCCATGATGCACTGGGCCAGGGACAGACTAATTTGCATACAGCCAGGTTCTGAAACTGGGATGGTGCAATGAGCTAAAAAACGGTGTTGGACCTAGCCCTGATCTCTTGACTGGGTGAGAGTATTCTGCTTAATTCAGAGACTCTGTCCATCACCACCCCTTGTTGTAAATAATTTTGTCCACCCTAAGCGTGGAAGGGTATTCTCAGATGTGAGTCCCTTGCTCATTGCACCATCAGGATTCAAGCAAGCCGGGCCGAAGACGGCTGAAATGCCAGAAACCGGTCCCCGGAAGCTTGTTTCCTTACCAGTGTAAGAATTGGCTTTTGTAGTCTGGTCTGCCCTGTTCCCATGATGCACTGGGCCAGGGACAGACTAATTTGCATACAGCCAGGTTCTGAAACTGGGATGGTGCAATGAGCTAAAAAACGGTGTTGGACCTAGCCCTGATCTCTTGACTGGGTGAGAGTATTCTGCTTAATTCAGAGACTCTGTCCATCACCACCCCTTGTTGTAAATAATTGTGTCCACCCTAAGCGTGGAAGGGTATACTCAGATGTGAGTCCCTTGCTCATTGCACCATCAGGATTCAAGCAAGCCGGGCCGAAGACGGCTGTAATGCCAGAAACCGGTCCCCGGAAGCTTGTTTCCTTCCCAGTGTAAGAATTGGCTTTTGTAGTCTGGTCTGCCCTGTTCCCATGATGCACTGGGCCAGGGACAGACTAATTTGCATACAGCCAGGTTCTGAAACTGGGATGGTGCAATGAGCTAAAAAACGGTGTTGGATCTAGCCCTGATCTCTTGACTGGGTGAGAGTATTCTGCTTAATTCAGAGACTCTGTCCATCACCATCCCTTGTTGTAAATAATTTTGTCCACCCTAAGCGTGAAAGGGTATACTCAGATGTGAGTCCCTTGCTCATTGCACCATCAGGATTCAAGTAAACCGGGCCGAAGACGGCTGAAATGCCAGAAACCGGTCCCCGGAAGCTTGTTTCCTTCCCAGTGTAAGAATTGGCTTTTGTAGTCTGGTCTGCCCTGTTCCCATGATGCACTGGGCCAGGGACAGACTAATTTGCATACAGCCAGGTTCTGAAACTGGGATGGTGCAATGAGCTAAAAAACGGTGTTGGATCTAGCCCTGATCTCTTGACTGGGTGAGAGTATTCTGCTTAATTCAGAGACTCTGTCCATCACCACCCCTTGTTGTAAATAATTGTGTCCACCCTAAGCGTGGAAGGGTATACTCAGATGTGAGTCCCTTGCTCATTGCACCATCAGGATTCAAGCAAGCCGGGCCGAAGACGGCTGAAATGCCAGAAACCGGTCCCCGGAAGCTTGTTTCCTTCCCAGTGTAAGAATTGGCTTTTGTAGTCTGGTCTGCCCTGTTCCCATGATGCACTGTGCCAGGGACAGACTAATTTGCATACAGCCAGGTTCTGAAACTGGGATGGTGCAATGAGCTAAAAAACGGTGTTGGACCTAGCCCTGATCTCTTGACTGGGTGAGAGTATTCTGCTTAATTCAGAGACTCTGTCCATCACCACCCCTTGTTGTAAATAATTTTGTCCACCCTAAGCGTGGAAGGGTATACTCAGATGTGAGTCCCTTGCTCATTGCACCATCAGGATTCAAGCAAGCCGGGCCGAAGACGGCTGAAATGCCAGAAACCGGTCCCCGGAAGCTTGTTTCCTTCCCAGTGTAAGAATTGGCTTTTGTAGTCTGGTCTGCCATGTTCCCATGATGCACTGGGCCAGGGACAGACTAATTTGCATACAGCCAGGTTCTGAAACTGGGATGGTGCAATGAGCTAAAAAACGGTGTTGAACCTAGCCCTGATCTCTTGACTGGGTGAGAGTATTCTGCTTAATTCAGAGACTCTGTCCATCACCACACCTTGTTGTAAATAATTGCGTCCATCCTAAGCGTGGAAGGGTATACTCAGATGTGAGTCCCTTGCTCATTGCACCATCAGGATTCAAGCAAGCCGGGCCGAAGACGGCTGTAATGCCAGAAACCGGTCCCCGGAAGCTTGTTTCCTTCCCAGTGTAAGAATTGGCTTTTGTAGTCTGGTCTGCCCTGTTCCCATGATGCACTGGGCCAGGGACAGACTAATTTGCATACAGCCAGGTTCTGAAACTGGGATGGTGCAATGAGCTAAAAAACGGTGTTGGATCTAGCCCTGATCTCTTGACTGGGTGAGAGTATTCTGCTTAATTCAGAGACTCTGTCCATCACCATCCCTTGTTGTAAATAATTTTGTCCACCCTAAGCGTGGAAGGGTATACTCAGATGTGAGTCCCTTGCTCATTGCACCATCAGGATTCAAGCAAGCCGGGCCGAAGACGGCTGAAATGCCAGAAACCGGTCCCCGGAAGCTTGTTTCCTTCCCAGTGTAAGAATTGGCTTTTGTAGTCTGGTCTGCCCTGTTCCCATGATGCACTGGGCCAGGGACAGACTAATTTGCATACAGCCAGGTTCTGAAACTGGGATGGTGCAATGAGCTAAAAAACGGTGTTGGATCTAGCCCTGATCTCTTGACTGGGTGAGAGTATTCTGCTTAATTCAGAGACTCTGTCCATCACCACCCCTTGTTGTAAATAATTTTGTCCACCCTAAGCGTGGAAGGGTATACTCAGATGTGAGTCCCTTGCTCATTGCACCATCAGGATTCAAGCAAGCCGGGCCGAAGACGGCTGAAATGCCAGAAACCGGTCCCCGGAAGCTTGTTTCCTTCCCACTGTAAGAATTGGCTTTTGTAGTCTGGTCTGCCCTGTTCCCATGATGCACTGTGCCAGGGACAGACTAATTTGCATACAGCCAGGTTCTGAAACTGGGATGGTGCAATGAGCTAAAAAACGGTGTTGGACCTAGCCCTGATCTCTTGACTGGGTGAGAGTATTCTGCTTAATTCAGAGACTCTGTCCATCACCACCCCTTGTTGTAAATAATTTTGTCCACCCTAAGCGTGGAAGGGTATACTCAGATGTGAGTCCCTTGCTCATTGCACCATCAGGATTCAAGCAAGCCGGGCCGAAGACGGCTGAAATGCCAGAAACCGGTCCCCGGAAGCTTGTTTCCTTCCCAGTGTAAGAATTAGCTTTTGTAGTCTGGTCTGCCCTGTTCCCATGATGCACTGGGCCAGGGACAGACTAATTTGCATACAGCCAGGTTCTGAAACTGGGATGGTGCAATGAGCTAAAAAACGGTGTTGGATCTAGCCCTGATCTCTTGACTGGGTGAGAGTATTCTGCTTAATTCAGAGACTCTGTCCATCACCACCCCTTGTTGTAAATAATTTTGTCCACCCTAAGCGTGGAAGGGTATACTCAGATGTGAGTCCCTTGCTCATTGCACCATCAGGATTCAAGCAAGCCGGGCCGAAGACGGCTGAAATGCCAGAAACCGGTCCCCGGAAGCTTGTTTCCTTCCCAGTGTAAGAATTGGCTTTTGTAGTCTGGTCTGCCCTGTTCCCATGATGCACTGGGCAAGGGACAGACTAATTTGCATACAACCAGGTTCTGAAACTGGGATGGTGCAATGAGCTAAAAAACGGTGTTGGATCTAGCCCTGATATCTTGACTGGGTGAGAGTATTCTGCTTAATTCAGAGACTCTGTCCATCACCACCCCTTGTTGTAAATAATTTTGTCCACCCTAAGCGTGGAAGGGTATACTCAGATGTGAGTCCCTTGCTCATTGCACCATCAGGATTCAAGCAAGCCGGGCCGAAGACGGCTGAAATGCCAGAAACCGGTCCCCGGAAGCTTGTTTCCTTCCCAGTGTAAGAATTGGCTTTTGTAGTCTGGTCTGCCCTGTTCCCATGATGCACTGGGCCAGGGACAGACAAATTAGCATACAGCCAGGTTCTGAAACTGGGATGGTGCAATGAGCTAAAAAACGGTGTTGGATCTAGCCCTGATCTCTTGACTGGGTGAGAGTATTCTGCTTAATTCAGAGACTCTGTCCATCACCATCCCTTGTTGTAAATAATTTTGTCCACCCTAAGCGTGAAAGGGTATACTCAGATGTGAGTCCCTTGCTCATTGCACCATCAGGATTCAAGTAAACCGGGCCGAAGACGGCTGAAATGCCAGAAACCGGTCCCCGGAAGCTTGTTTCCTTCCCAGTGTAAGAATTAGCTTTTGTAGTCTGGTCTGCCCTGTTCCCATGATGCACTGGGCCAGGGACAGACTAATTTGCATACAGCCAGGTTCTGAAACTGGGATGGTGCAATGAGCTAAAAAACGGTGTTGGATCTAGCCCTGATCTCTTGACTGGGTGAGAGTATTCTGCTTAATTCAGAGACTCTGTCCATCACCACCCCTTGTTGTAAATAATTTTGTCCACCCTAAGCGTGGAAGGGTATACTCAGATGTGAGTCCCTTGCTCATTGCACCATCAGGATTCAAGCAAGCCGGGCCGAAGACGGCTGAAATGCCAGAAACCGGTCCCCGGAAGCTTGTTTCCTTCCCAGTGTAAGAATTGGCTTTTGTAGTCTGGTCTGCCCTGTTCCCATGATGTACTGGGCCAGGGACAGACTAATTTGCATACAGCCAGGTTCTGAAACTGGGATGGTGCAATGAGCTAAAAAGCGGTGTTGGATCTAGCCCTGATCTCTTGACTGGGTGAGAGTATTCTGCTTAATTCAGAGACTCTGTCCATCACCACCCCTTGTTGTAAATAATTTTGTCCACCCTAAGCGTGGAAGGTATACTCAGATGTGAGTCCCTTGCTCATTGCACCATCAGGATTCAAGCAAGCCGGGCCGAAGACGGCTGAAATGCCAGAAACCGGTCCCCGGAAGCTTGTTTCCTTCCCAGTGTAAGAATTGGCTTTGGTAGTCTGGTCTGCCCTGTTCCCATGATGCACTGGGCCAGGGACAGACTAATTTGCATACAGCCAGGTTCTGAAACTGGGATGGTGCAATGAGCTAAAAAACGGTGTTGGACCTAGCCCTGATCTCTTGACTGGGTGAGAGTATTCTGCTTAATTCAGAGACTCTGTCCATCACCACCCCTTGTTGTAAATAATTTTGTCCACCCTAAGCGTGGAAGGGTATACTCAGATGTGAGTCCCTTGCTCATTGCACCATCAGGATTCAAGCAAGCCGGGCCGAAGACGGCTGAAATGCCAGAAACCGGTCCCCGGAAGCTTGTTTCCTTACCAGTGTAAGAATTGGCTTTTGTAGTCTGGTCTGCCCTGTTCCCATGATGCACTGGGCCAGGGACAGACTAATTTGCATACAGCCAGGTTCTGAAACTGGGATGGTGCAATGAGCTAAAAAACGGTGTTGGACCTAGCCCTGATCTCTTGACTGGGTGAGAGTATTCTGCTTAATTCAGAGACTCTGTCCATCACCACCCCTTGTTGTAAATAATTGTGTCCACCCTAAGCGTGGAAGGGTATACTCAGATGTGAGTCCCTTGCTCATTGCACCATCAGGATTCAAGCAAGCCGGGCCGAAGACGGCTGTAATGCCAGAAACCGGTCCCCGGAAGCTTGTTTCCTTCCCAGTGTAAGAATTGGCTTTTGTAGTCTGGTCTGCCCTGTTCCCATGATGCACTGGGCCAGGGACAGACTAATTTGCATACAGCCAGGTTCTGAAACTGGGATGGTGCAATGAGCTAAAAAACGGTGTTGGATCTAGCCCTGATCTCTTGACTGGGTGAGAGTATTCTGCTTAATTCAGAGACTCTGTCCATCACCATCCCTTGTTGTAAATAATTTTGTCCACCCTAAGCGTGAAAGGGTATACTCAGATGTGAGTCCCTTGCTCATTGCACCATCAGGATTCAAGTAAACCGGGCCGAAGACGGCTGAAATGCCAGAAACCGGTCCCCGGAAGCTTGTTTCCTTCCCAGTGTAAGAATTGGCTTTTGTAGTCTGGTCTGCCCTGTTCCCATGATGTACTGGGCCAGGGACAGACTAATTTGCATACAGCCAGGTTCTGAAACTGGGATGGTGCAATGAGCTAAAAAGCGGTGTTGGATCTAGCCCTGATCTCTTGACTGGGTGAGAGTATTCTGCTTAATTCAGAGACTCTGTCCATCACCACCCCTTGTTGTAAATAATTTTGTCCACCCTAAGCGTGGAAGGGTATACTCAGATGTGAGTCCCTTGCTCATTGCACCATCAGGATTCAAGCAAGCCGGGCCGAAGACGGCTGAAATGCCAGAAACCGGTCCCCGGAAGCTTGTTTCCTTCCCAGTGTAAGAATTAGCTTTTGTAGTCTGGTCTGCCCTGTTCCCATGATGCACTGGGCCAGGGACAGACTAATTTGCATACAGCCAGGTTCTGAAACTGGGATGGTGCAATGAGCTAAAAAACGGTGTTGGATCTAGCCCTGATCTCTTGACTGGGTGAGAGTATTCTGCTTAATTCAGAGACTCTGTCCATCACCACCCCTTGTTGTAAATAATTTTGTCCACCCTAAGCGTGGAAGGGTATACTCAGATGTGAGTCCCTTGCTCATTGCACCATCAGGATTCAAGCAAGCCGGGCCGAAGACGGCTGAAATGCCAGAAACCGGTCCCCGGAAGCTTGTTTCCTTCCCAGTGTAAGAATTGGCTTTTGTAGTCTGGTCTGCCCTGTTCCCATGATGCACTGGGCAAGGGACAGACTAATTTGCATACAGCCAGGTTCTGAAACTGGGATGGTGCAATGAGCTAAAAAACGGTGTTGGATCTAGCCCTGATATCTTGACTGGGTGAGAGTATTCTGCTTAATTCAGAGACTCTGTCCATCACCACCCCTTGTTGTAAATAATTTTGTCCACCCTAAGCGTGGAAGGGTATACTCAGATGTGAGTCCCTTGCTCATTGCACCATCAGGATTCAAGCAAGCCGGGCCGAAGACGGCTGAAATGCCAGAAACCGGTCCCCGGAAGCTTGTTTCCTTCCCAGTGTAAGAATTGGCTTTTGTAGTCTGGTCTGCCCTGTTCCCATGATGCACTGGGCCAGGGACAGACAAATTAGCATACAGCCAGGTTCTGAAACTGGGATGGTGCAATGAGCTAAAAAACGGTGTTGGATCTAGCCCTGATCTCTTGACTGGGTGAGAGTATTCTGCTTAATTCAGAGACTCTGTCCATCACCACCCCTTGTTGTAAATAATTTTGTCCACCCTAAGCGTGGAAGGGTATACTCAGATGTGAGTCCCTTGCTCATTGCACCATCAGGATTCAAGCAAGCCGGGCCGAAGACGGCTGAAATGCCAGAAACCGGTCCCCGGAAGCTTGTTTCCTTCCCAGTGTAAGAATTAGCTTTTGTAGTCTGGTCTGCCCTGTTCCCATGATGCACTGGGCCAGGGACAGACTAATTTGCATACAGCCAGGTTCTGAAACTGGGATGGTGCAATGAGCTAAAAAACGGTGTTGGATCTAGCCCTGATCTCTTGACTGGGTGAGAGTATTCTGCTTAATTCAGAGACTCTGTCCATCACCACCCCTTGTTGTAAATAATTTTGTCCACCCTAAGCGTGGAAGGGTATACTCAGATGTGAGTCCCTTGCTCATTGCACCATCAGGATTCAAGCAAGCCGGGCCGAAGACGGCTGAAATGCCAGAAACCGGTCCCCGGAAGCTTGTTTCCTTCCCAGTGTAAGAATTGGCTTTTGTAGTCTGGTCTGCCCTGTTCCCATGATGTACTGGGCCAGGGACAGACTAATTTGCATACAGCCAGGTTCTGAAACTGGGATGGTGCAATGAGCTAAAAAGCGGTGTTGGATCTAGCCCTGATCTCTTGACTGGGTGAGAGTATTCTGCTTAATTCAGAGACTCTGTCCATCACCACCCCTTGTTGTAAATAATTTTGTCCACCCTAAGCGTGGAAGGGTATACTCAGATGTGAGTCCCTTGCTCATTGCACCATCAGGATTCAAGCAAGCCGGGCCGAAGACGGCTGAAATGCCAGAAACCGGTCCCCGGAAGCTTGTTTCCTTCCCAGTGTAAGAATTGGCTTTGGTAGTCTGGTCTGCCCTGTTCCCATGATGCACTGGGCCAGGGACAGACTAATTTGCATACAGCCAGGTTCTGAAACTGGGATGGTGCAATGAGCTAAAAAACGGTGTTGGACCTAGCCCTGATCTCTTGACTGGGTGAGAGTATTCTGCTTAATTCAGAGACTCTGTCCATCACCACCCCTTGTTGTAAATAATTTTGTCCACCCTAAGCGTGGAAGGGTATTCTCAGATGTGAGTCCCTTGCTCATTGCACCATCAGGATTCAAGCAAGCCGGGCCGAAGACGGCTGAAATGCCAGAAACCGGTCCCCGGAAGCTTGTTTCCTTACCAGTGTAAGAATTGGCTTTTGTAGTCTGGTCTGCCCTGTTCCCATGATGCACTGGGCCAGGGACAGACTAATTTGCATACAGCCAGGTTCTGAAACTGGGATGGTGCAATGAGCTAAAAAACGGTGTTGGACCTAGCCCTGATCTCTTGACTGGGTGAGAGTATTCTGCTTAATTCAGAGACTCTGTCCATCACCACCCCTTGTTGTAAATAATTGTGTCCACCCTAAGCGTGGAAGGGTATACTCAGATGTGAGTCCCTTGCTCATTGCACCATCAGGATTCAAGCAAGCCGGGCCGAAGACGGCTGTAATGCCAGAAACCGGTCCCCGGAAGCTTGTTTCCTTCCCAGTGTAAGAATTGGCTTTTGTAGTCTGGTCTGCCCTGTTCCCATGATGCACTGGGCCAGGGACAGACTAATTTGCATACAGCCAGGTTCTGAAACTGGGATGGTGCAATGAGCTAAAAAACGGTGTTGGATCTAGCCCTGATCTCTTGACTGGGTGAGAGTATTCTGCTTAATTCAGAGACTCTGTCCATCACCATCCCTTGTTGTAAATAATTTTGTCCACCCTAAGCGTGAAAGGGTATACTCAGATGTGAGTCCCTTGCTCATTGCACCATCAGGATTCAAGTAAACCGGGCCGAAGACGGCTGAAATGCCAGAAACCGGTCCCCGGAAGCTTGTTTCCTTCCCAGTGTAAGAATTGGCTTTTGTAGTCTGGTCTGCCCTGTTCCCATGATGCACTGGGCCAGGGACAGACTAATTTGCATACAGCCAGGTTCTGAAACTGGGATGGTGCAATGAGCTAAAAAACGGTGTTGGATCTAGCCCTGATCTCTTGACTGGGTGAGAGTATTCTGCTTAATTCAGAGACTCTGTCCATCACCACCCCTTGTTGTAAATAATTGTGTCCACCCTAAGCGTGGAAGGGTATACTCAGATGTGAGTCCCTTGCTCATTGCACCATCAGGATTCAAGCAAGCCGGGCCGAAGACGGCTGAAATGCCAGAAACCGGTCCCCGGAAGCTTGTTTCCTTCCCAGTGTAAGAATTGGCTTTTGTAGTCTGGTCTGCCCTGTTCCCATGATGCACTGTGCCAGGGACAGACTAATTTGCATACAGCCAGGTTCTGAAACTGGGATGGTGCAATGAGCTAAAAAACGGTGTTGGACCTAGCCCTGATCTCTTGACTGGGTGAGAGTATTCTGCTTAATTCAGAGACTCTGTCCATCACCACCCCTTGTTGTAAATAATTTTGTCCACCCTAAGCGTGGAAGGGTATACTCAGATGTGAGTCCCTTGCTCATTGCACCATCAGGATTCAAGCAAGCCGGGCCGAAGACGGCTGAAATGCCAGAAACCGGTCCCCGGAAGCTTGTTTCCTTCCCAGTGTAAGAATTGGCTTTTGTAGTCTGGTCTGCCATGTTCCCATGATGCACTGGGCCAGGGACAGACTAATTTGCATACAGCCAGGTTCTGAAACTGGGATGGTGCAATGAGCTAAAAAACGGTGTTGAACCTAGCCCTGATCTCTTGACTGGGTGAGAGTATTCTGCTTAATTCAGAGACTCTGTCCATCACCACACCTTGTTGTAAATAATTGCGTCCATCCTAAGCGTGGAAGGGTATACTCAGATGTGAGTCCCTTGCTCATTGCACCATCAGGATTCAAGCAAGCCGGGCCGAAGACGGCTGTAATGCCAGAAACCGGTCCCCGGAAGCTTGTTTCCTTCCCAGTGTAAGAATTGGCTTTTGTAGTCTGGTCTGCCCTGTTCCCATGATGCACTGGGCCAGGGACAGACTAATTTGCATACAGCCAGGTTCTGAAACTGGGATGGTGCAATGAGCTAAAAAACGGTGTTGGATCTAGCCCTGATCTCTTGACTGGGTGAGAGTATTCTGCTTAATTCAGAGACTCTGTCCATCACCATCCCTTGTTGTAAATAATTTTGTCCACCCTAAGCGTGGAAGGGTATACTCAGATGTGAGTCCCTTGCTCATTGCACCATCAGGATTCAAGCAAGCCGGGCCGAAGACGGCTGAAATGCCAGAAACCGGTCCCCGGAAGCTTGTTTCCTTCCCAGTGTAAGAATTGGCTTTTGTAGTCTGGTCTGCCCTGTTCCCATGATGCACTGGGCCAGGGACAGACTAATTTGCATACAGCCAGGTTCTGAAACTGGGATGGTGCAATGAGCTAAAAAACGGTGTTGGATCTAGCCCTGATCTCTTGACTGGGTGAGAGTATTCTGCTTAATTCAGAGACTCTGTCCATCACCACCCCTTGTTGTAAATAATTTTGTCCACCCTAAGCGTGGAAGGGTATACTCAGATGTGAGTCCCTTGCTCATTGCACCATCAGGATTCAAGCAAGCCGGGCCGAAGACGGCTGAAATGCCAGAAACCGGTCCCCGGAAGCTTGTTTCCTTCCCACTGTAAGAATTGGCTTTTGTAGTCTGGTCTGCCCTGTTCCCATGATGCACTGTGCCAGGGACAGACTAATTTGCATACAGCCAGGTTCTGAAACTGGGATGGTGCAATGAGCTAAAAAACGGTGTTGGACCTAGCCCTGATCTCTTGACTGGGTGAGAGTATTCTGCTTAATTCAGAGACTCTGTCCATCACCACCCCTTGTTGTAAATAATTTTGTCCACCCTAAGCGTGGAAGGGTATACTCAGATGTGAGTCCCTTGCTCATTGCACCATCAGGATTCAAGCAAGCCGGGCCGAAGACGGCTGAAATGCCAGAAACCGGTCCCCGGAAGCTTGTTTCCTTCCCAGTGTAAGAATTAGCTTTTGTAGTCTGGTCTGCCCTGTTCCCATGATGCACTGGGCCAGGGACAGACTAATTTGCATACAGCCAGGTTCTGAAACTGGGATGGTGCAATGAGCTAAAAAACGGTGTTGGATCTAGCCCTGATCTCTTGACTGGGTGAGAGTATTCTGCTTAATTCAGAGACTCTGTCCATCACCACCCCTTGTTGTAAATAATTTTGTCCACCCTAAGCGTGGAAGGGTATACTCAGATGTGAGTCCCTTGCTCATTGCACCATCAGGATTCAAGCAAGCCGGGCCGAAGACGGCTGAAATGCCAGAAACCGGTCCCCGGAAGCTTGTTTCCTTCCCAGTGTAAGAATTGGCTTTTGTAGTCTGGTCTGCCCTGTTCCCATGATGCACTGGGCAAGGGACAGACTAATTTGCATACAACCAGGTTCTGAAACTGGGATGGTGCAATGAGCTAAAAAACGGTGTTGGATCTAGCCCTGATATCTTGACTGGGTGAGAGTATTCTGCTTAATTCAGAGACTCTGTCCATCACCACCCCTTGTTGTAAATAATTTTGTCCACCCTAAGCGTGGAAGGGTATACTCAGATGTGAGTCCCTTGCTCATTGCACCATCAGGATTCAAGCAAGCCGGGCCGAAGACGGCTGAAATGCCAGAAACCGGTCCCCGGAAGCTTGTTTCCTTCCCAGTGTAAGAATTGGCTTTTGTAGTCTGGTCTGCCCTGTTCCCATGATGCACTGGGCCAGGGACAGACAAATTAGCATACAGCCAGGTTCTGAAACTGGGATGGTGCAATGAGCTAAAAAACGGTGTTGGATCTAGCCCTGATCTCTTGACTGGGTGAGAGTATTCTGCTTAATTCAGAGACTCTGTCCATCACCACCCCTTGTTGTAAATAATTTTGTCCACCCTAAGCGTGGAAGGGTATACTCAGATGTGAGTCCCTTGCTCATTGCAAAA
Organism: Lissotriton helveticus; assembly: GCF_964261635.1. Classification (NCBI taxonomy): domain Eukaryota; kingdom Metazoa; phylum Chordata; class Amphibia; order Caudata; family Salamandridae; genus Lissotriton; species Lissotriton helveticus. The sequence continues at coordinate 463,561,958 of NC_136062.1, forward strand.
TCAGGATTCAAGCAAGCCGGGCCGAAGACGGCTGAAATGCCAGAAACCGGTCCCCGGAAGCTTGTTTCCTTCCCAGTGTAAGAATTAGCTTTTGTAGTCTGGTCTGCCCTGTTCCCATGATGCACTGGGCCAGGGACAGACTAATTTGCATACAGCCAGGTTCTGAAACTGGGATGGTGCAATGAGCTAAAAAACGGTGTTGGATCTAGCCCTGATCTCTTGACTGGGTGAGAGTATTCTGCTTAATTCAGAGACTCTGTCCATCACCACCCCTTGTTGTAAATAATTTTGTCCACCCTAAGCGTGGAAGGGTATACTCAGATGTGAGTCCCTTGCTCATTGCACCATCAGGATTCAAGCAAGCCGGGCCGAAGACGGCTGAAATGCCAGAAACCGGTCCCCGGAAGCTTGTTTCCTTCCCAGTGTAAGAATTGGCTTTTGTAGTATGGTCTGCCCTGTTCCCATGATGTACTGGGCCAGGGACAGACTAATTTGCATACAGCCAGGTTCTGAAACTGGGATGGTGCAATGAGCTAAAAAGCGGTGTTGGATCTAGCCCTGATCTCTTGACTGGGTGAGAGTATTCTGCTTAATTCAGAGACTCTGTCCATCACCACCCCTTGTTGTAAATAATTTTGTCCACCCTAAGCGTGGAAGGGTATACTCAGATGTGAGTCCCTTGCTCATTGCACCATCAGGATTCAAGCAAGCCGGGCCGAAGACGGCTGAAATGCCAGAAACCGGTCCCCGGAAGCTTGTTTCCTTCCCAGTGTAAGAATTGGCTTTGGTAGTCTGGTCTGCCCTGTTCCCATGATGCACTGGGCCAGGGACAGACTAATTTGCATACAGCCAGGTTCTGAAACTGGGATGGTGCAATGAGCTAAAAAACGGTGTTGGACCTAGCCCTGATCTCTTGACTGGGTGAGAGTATTCTGCTTAATTCAGAGACTCTGTCCATCACCACCCCTTGTTGTAAATAATTTTGTCCACCCTAAGCGTGGAAGGGTATACTCAGATGTGAGTCCCTTGCTCATTGCACCATCAGGATTCAAGCAAGCCGGGCCGAAGACGGCTGAAATGCCAGAAACCGGTCCCCGGAAGCTTGTTTCCTTACCAGTGTAAGAATTGGCTTTTGTAGTCTGGTCTGCCCTGTTCCCATGATGCACTGGGCCAGGGACAGACTAATTTGCATACAGCCAGGTTCTGAAACTGGGATGGTGCAATGAGCTAAAAAACGGTGTTGGACCTAGCCCTGATCTCTTGACTGGGTGAGAGTATTCTGCTTAATTCAGAGACTCTGTCCATCACCACCCCTTGTTGTAAATAATTGTGTCCACCCTAAGCGTGGAAGGGTATACTCAGATGTGAGTCCCTTGCTCATTGCACCATCAGGATTCAAGCAAGCCGGGCCGAAGACGGCTGTAATGCCAGAAACCGGTCCCCGGAAGCTTGTTTCCTTCCCAGTGTAAGAATTGGCTTTTGTAGTCTGGTCTGCCCTGTTCCCATGATGCACTGGGCCAGGGACAGACTAATTTGCATACAGCCAGGTTCTGAAACTGGGATGGTGCAATGAGCTAAAAAACGGTGTTGGATCTAGCCCTGATCTCTTGACTGGGTGAGAGTATTCTGCTTAATTCAGAGACTCTGTCCATCATCATCCCTTGTTGTAAATAATTTTGTCCACCCTAAGCGTGAAAGGGTATACTCAGATGTGAGTCCCTTGCTCATTGCACCATCAGGATTCAAGTAAACCGGGCCGAAGACGGCTGAAATGCCAGAAACCGGTCCCCGGAAGCTTGTTTCCTTCCCAGTGTAAGAATTGGCTTTTGTAGTCTGGTCTGCCCTGTTCCCATGATACACTGGGCCAGGGACAGACTAATTTGCATACAGCCAGGTTCTGAAACTGGGATGGTGCAATGAGCTAAAAAACGGTGTTGGATCTAGCCCTGATCTCTGGACTGGGTGAGAGTATTCTGCTTAATTCAGAGACTCTGTCCATCACCACCCCTTGTTGTAAATAATTGTGTCCACCCTAAGCGTGGAAGGGTATACTCAGATGTGAGTCCCTTGCTCATTGCACCATCAGGATTCAAGCAAGCCGGGCCGAAGACGGCTGAAATGCCAGAAACCGGTCCCCGGAAGCTTGTTTCCTTCCCAGTGTAAGAATTGGCTTTTGTAGTCTGGTCTGCCCTGTTCCCATGATGCACTGTGCCAGGGACAGACTAATTTGCATACAGCCAGGTTCTGAAACTGGGATGGTGCAATGAGCTAAAAAACGGTGTTGGACCTAGCCCTGATCTCTTGACTGGGTGAGAGTATTCTGCTTAATTCAGAGACTCTGTCCATCACCACCCCTTGTTGTAAATAATTTTGTCCACCCTAAGCGTGGAAGGGTATACTCAGATGTGAGTCCCTTGCTCATTGCACCATCAGGATTCAAGCAAGCCGGGCCGAAGACGGCTGAAATGCCAGAAACCGGTCCCCGGAAGCTTGTTTCCTTCCCAGTGTAAGAATTGGCTTTTGTAGTCTGGTCTGCCATGTTCCCATGATGCACTGGGCCAGGGACAGACTAATTTGCATACAGCCAGGTTCTGAAACTGGGATGGTGCAATGAGCTAAAAAACGGTGTTGGACCTAGCCCTGATCTCTTGACTGGGTGAGAGTATTCTGCTTAATTCAGAGACTCTGTCCATCACCACACCTTGTTGTAAATAATTGCGTCCATCCTAAGCGTGGAAGGGTATACTCAGATGTGAGTCCCTTGCTCATTGCACCATCAGGATTCAAGCAAGCCGGGCCGAAGACGGCTGTAATGCCAGAAACCGGTCCCCGGAAGCTTGTTTCCTTCCCAGTGTAAGAATTGGCTTTTGTAGTCTGGTCTGCCCTGTTCCCATGATGCACTGGGCCAGGGACAGACTAATTTGCATACAGCCAGGTTCTGAAACTGGGATGGTGCAATGAGCTAAAAAACGGTGTTGGATCTAGCCCTGATCTCTTGACTGGGTGAGAGTATTCTGCTTAATTCAGAGACTCTGTCCATCACCATCCCTTGTTGTAAATAATTTTGTCCACCCTAAGCGTGGAAGGGTATACTCAGATGTGAGTCCCTTGCTCATTGCACCATCAGGATTCAAGCAAGCCGGGCCGAAGACGGCTGAAATGCCAGAAACCGGTCCCCGGAAGCTTGTTTCCTTCCCAGTGTAAGAATTGGCTTTTGTAGTCTGGTCTGCCCTGTTCCCATGATGCACTGGGCCAGGGACAGACTAATTTGCATACAGCCAGGTTCTGAAACTGGGATGGTGCAATGAGCTAAAAAACGGTGTTGGATCTAGCCCTGATCTCTTGACTGGGTGAGAGTATTCTGCTTAATTCAGAGACTCTGTCCATCACCACCCCTTGTTGTAAATAATTTTGTCCACCCTAAGCGTGGAAGGGTATACTCAGATGTGAGTCCCTTGCTCATTGCACCATCAGGATTCAAGCAAGCCGGGCCGAAGACGGCTGAAATGCCAGAAACCGGTCCCCGGAAGCTTGTTTCCTTCCCAGTGTAAGAATTGGCTTTTGTAGTCTGGTCTGCCCTGTTCCCATGATGCACTGGGCCAGGGACAGACTAATTTGCATACAGCCAGGTTCTGAAACTGGGATGGTGCAATGAGCTAAAAAACGGTGTTGGATCTAGCCCTGATCTCTTGACTGGGTGAGAGTATTCTGCTTAATTCAGAGACTCTGTCCATCACCACCCCTTGTTGTAAATAATTTTGTCCACCCTAAGCGTGGAAGGGTATACTCAGATGTGAGTCCCTTGCTCATTGCACCATCAGGATTCAAGCAAGCCGGGCCGAAGACGGCTGAAATGCCAGAAACCGGTCCCCGGAAGCTTGTTTCCTTCCCAGTGTAAGAATTGGCTTTTGTAGTCTGGTCTGCCCTGTTCCCATGATGCACTGTGCCAGGGACAGACTAATTTGCATACAGCCAGGTTCTGAAACTGGGATGGTGCAATGAGCTAAAAAACGGTGTTAGACCTAGCCCTGATCTCTTGACTGGGTGAGAGTATTCTGCTTAATTCAGAGACTCTGTCCATCACCACCCCTTGTTGTAAATAATTTTGTCCACCCTAAGCGTGGAAGGGTATACTCAGATGTGAGTCCCTTGCTCATTGCACCATCAGGATTCAAGCAAGCCGGGCCGAAGACGGCTGAAATGCCAGAAACCGGTCCCCGGAAGCTTGTTTCCTTCCCAGTGTAAGAATTGGCTTTTGTAGTCTGGTCTGCCCTGTTCCCATGATGCACTGGGCCAGGGACAGACTAATTTGCATACAGCCAGGTTCTGAAACTGGGATGGTGCAATGAGCTAAAAAACGGTGTTGGACCTAGCCCTGATCTCTTGACTGGGTGAGAGTATTCTGCTTAATTCAGAGACTCTGTCCATCACCACCCCTTGTTGTAAATAATTGTGTCCATCCTAAGCGTGGAAGGGTATACTCAGATGTGAGTCCCTTGCTCATTGCACCATCAGGATTCAAGCAAGCCGGGCCGAAGACGGCTGTAATGCCAGAAACCGGTCCCCGGAAGCTTGTTTCCTTCCCAGTGTAAGAATTGGCTTTTGTAGTCTGGTCTGCCCTGTTCCCATGATGCACTGGGCCAGGGACAGACTAATTTGCATACAGCCAGGTTCTGAAACTGGGATGGTGCAATGAGCTAAAAAACGGTGTTGGATCTAGCCCTGATCTCTTGACTGGGTGAGAGTATTCTGCTTAATTCAGAGACTCTGTCCATCACCACCCCTTGTTGTAAATAATTTTGTCCACCCTAAGCGTGGAAGGGTATACTCAGATGTGAGTCCCTTGCTCATTGCACCATCAGGATTCAAGCAAGCCGGGCCGAAGACGGCTGAAATGCCAGAAACCGGTCCCCGGAAGCTTGTTTCCTTCCCAGTGTAAGAATTGGCTTTTGTAGTCTGGTCTGCCCTGTTCCCATGATGCACTGGGCAAGGGACAGACTAATTTGCATACAGCCAGGTTCTGAAACTGGGATGGTGCAATGAGCTAAAAAACGGTGTTGGATCTAGCCCTGATATCTTGACTGGGTGAGAGTATTCTGCTTAATTCAGAGACTCTGTCCATCACCACCCCTTGTTGTAAATAATTTTGTCCACCCTAAGCGTGGAAGGGTATACTCAGATGTGAGTCCCTTGCTCATTGCACCATCAGGATTCAAGCAAGCCGGGCCGAAGACGGCTGAAATGCCAGAAACCGGTCCCCGGAAGCTTGTTTCCTTCCCAGTGTAAGAATTGGCTTTTGTAGTCTGGTCTGCCCTGTTCCCATGATGCACTGGGCCAGGGACAGACAAATTAGCATACAGCCAGGTTCTGAAACTGGGATGGTGCAATGAGCTAAAAAACGGTGTTGGATCTAGCCCTGATCTCTTGACTGGGTGAGAGTATTCTGCTTAATTCAGAGACTCTGTCCATCACCACCCCTTGTTGTAAATAATTTTGTCCACCCTAAGCGTGGAAGGGTATACTCAGATGTGAGTCCCTTGCTCATTGCACCATCAGGATTCAAGCAAGCCGGGCCGAAGACGGCTGAAATGCCAGAAACCGGTCCCCGGAAGCTTGTTTCCTTCCCAGTGTAAGAATTAGCTTTTGTAGTCTGGTCTGCCCTGTTCCCATGATGCACTGGGCCAGGGACAGACTAATTTGCATACAGCCAGGTTCTGAAACTGGGATGGTGCAATGAGCTAAAAAACGGTGTTGGACCTAGCCCTGATCTCTTGACTGGGTGAGAGTATTCTGCTTAATTCAGAGACTCTGTCCATCACCACCCCTTGTTGTAAATAATTGTGTCCACCCTAAGCGTGGAAGGGTATACTCAGATGTGAGTCCCTTGCTCATTGCACCATCAGGATTCAAGCAAGCCGGGCCGAAGACGGCTGTAATGCCAGAAACCGGTCCCCGGAAGCTTGTTTCCTTCCCAGTGTAAGAATTGGCTTTTGTAGTCTGGTCTGCCCTGTTCCCATGATGCACTGGGCCAGGGACAGACTAATTTGCATACAGCCAGGTTCTGAAACTGGGATGGTGCAATGAGCTAAAAAACGGTGTTGGATCTAGCCCTGATCTCATGACTGGGTGAGAGTATTCTGCTTAATTCAGAGACTCTGTCCATCACCATCCCTTGTTGTAAATAATTTTGTCCACCCTAAGCGTGAAAGGGTATACTCAGATGTGAGTCCCTTGCTCATTGCACCATCAGGATTCAAGTAAACCGGGCCGAAGACGGCTGAAATGCCAGAAACCGGTCCCCGGAAGCTTGTTTCCTTCCCAGTGTAAGAATTGGCTTTTGTAGTCTGGTCTGCCCTGTTCCCATGATGCACTGGGCCAGGGACAGACTAATTTGCATACAGCCAGGTTCTGAAACTGGGATGGTGCAATGAGCTAAAAAACGGTGTTGGATCTAGCCCTGATCTCTTGACTGGGTGAGAGTATTCTGCTTAATTCAGAGACTCTGTCCATCACCACCCCTTGTTGTAAATAATTGTGTCCACCCTAAGCGTGGAAGGGTATACTCAGATGTGAGTCCCTTGCTCATTGCACCATCAGGATTCAAGCAAGCCGGGCCGAAGACGGCTGAAATGCCAGAAACCGGTCCCCGGAAGCTTGTTTCCTTCCCAGTGTAAGAATTGGCTTTTGTAGTCTGGTCTGCCCTGTTCCCATGATGCACTGTGCCAGGGACAGACTAATTTGCATACAGCCAGGTTCTGAAACTGGGATGGTGCAATGAGCTAAAAAACGGTGTTGGACCTAGCCCTGATCTCTTGACTGGGTGAGAGTATTCTGCTTAATTCAGAGACTCTGTCCATCACCACCCCTTGTTGTAAATAATTTTGTCCACCCTAAGCGTGGAAGGGTATACTCAGATGTGAGTCCCTTGCTCATTGCACCATCAGGATTCAAGCAAGCCGGGCCGAAGACGGCTGAAATGCCAGAAACCGGTCCCCGGAAGCTTGTTTCCTTCCCAGTGTAAGAATTGGCTTTTGTAGTCTGGTCTGCCATGTTCCCATGATGCACTGGGCCAGGGACAGACTAATTTGCATACAGCCAGGTTCTGAAACTGGGATGGTGCAATGAGCTAAAAAACGGTGTTGGACCTAGCCCTGATCTCTTGACTGGGTGAGAGTATTCTGCTTAATTCAGAGACTCTGTCCATCACCACACCTTGTTGTAAATAATTGCGTCCATCCTAAGCGTGGAAGGGTATACTCAGATGTGAGTCCCTTGCTCATTGCACCATCAGGATTCAAGCAAGCCGGGCCGAAGACGGCTGTAATGCCAGAAACCGGTCCCCGGAAGCTTGTTTCCTTCCCAGTGTAAGAATTGGCTTTTGTAGTCTGGTCTGCCCTGTTCCCATGATGCACTGGGCCAGGGACAGACTAATTTGCATACAGCCAGGTTCTGAAACTGGGATGGTGCAATGAGCTAAAAAACGGTGTTGGATCTAGCCCTGATCTCTTGACTGGGTGAGAGTATTCTGCTTAATTCAGAGACTCTGTCCATCACCATCCCTTGTTGTAAATAATTTTGTCCACCCTAAGCGTGGAAGGGTATACTCAGATGTGAGTCCCTTGCTCATTGCACCATCAGGATTCAAGCAAGCCGGGCCGAAGACGGCTGAAATGCCAGAAACCGGTCCCCGGAAGCTTGTTTCCTTCCTAGTGTAAGAATTGGCTTTTGTAGTCTGGTCTGCCCTGTTCCCATGATGCACTGGGCCAGGGACAGACTAATTTGCATACAGCCAGGTTCTGAAACTGGGATGGTGCAATGAGCTAAAAAACGGTGTTGGATCTAGCCCTGATCTCTTGACTGGGTGAGAGTATTCTGCTTAATTCAGAGACTCTGTCCATCACCACCCCTTGTTGTAAATAATTTTGTCCACCCTAAGCGTGGAAGGGTATACTCAGATGTGAGTCCCTTGCTCATTGCACCATCAGGATTCAAGCAAGCCGGGCCGAAGACGGCTGAAATGCCAGAAACCGGTCCCCGGAAGCTTGTTTCCTTCCCAGTGTAAGAATTGGCTTTTGTAGTCTGGTCTGCCCTGTTCCCATGATGCACTGGGCCAGGGACAGACTAATTTGCATACAGCCAGGTTCTGAAACTGGGATGGTGCAATGAGCTAAAAAACGGTGTTGGATCTAGCCCTGATCTCTTGACTGGGTGAGAGTATTCTGCTTAATTCAGAGACTCTGTCCATCACCACCCCTTGTTGTAAATAATTTTGTCCACCCTAAGCGTGGAAGGGTATACTCAGATGTGAGTCCCTTGCTCATTGCACCATCAGGATTCAAGCAAGCCGGGCCGAAGACGGCTGAAATGCCAGAAACCGGTCCCCGGAAGCTTGTTTCCTTCCCAGTGTAAGAATTGGCTTTTGTAGTCTGGTCTGCCCTGTTCCCATGATGCACTGTGCCAGGGACAGACTAATTTGCATACAGCCAGGTTCTGAAACTGGGATGGTGCAATGAGCTAAAAAACGGTGTTGGACCTAGCCCTGATCTCTTGACTGGGTGAGAGTATTCTGCTTAATTCAGAGACTCTGTCCATCACCACCCCTTGTTGTAAACAATTTTGTCCACCCTAAGCGTGGAAGGGTATACTCAGATGTGAGTCCCTTGCTCATTGCACCATCAGGATTCAAGCAAGCCGGGCCGAAGACGGCTGAAATGCCAGAAACCAGTCCCCGGAAGCTTGTTTCCTTCCCAGTGTAAGAATTGGCTTTTGTAGTCTGGTCTGCCCTGTTCCCATGATGCACTGGGCCAGGGACAGACTAATTTGCATACAGCCAGGTTCTGAAACTGGGATGGTGCAATGAGCTAAAAAACGGTGTTGGACCTAGCCCTGATCTCTTGACTGGGTGAGAGTATTCTGCTTAATTCAGAGACTCTGTCCATCACCACCCCTTGTTGTAAATAATTGTGTCCATCCTAAGCGTGGAAGGGTATACTCAGATGTGAGTCCCTTGCTCATTGCACCATCAGGATTCAAGCAAGCCGGGCCGAAGACGGCTGTAATGCCAGAAACCGGTCCCCGGAAGCTTGTTTCCTTCCCAGTGTAAGAATTGGCTTTTGTAGTCTGGTCTGCCCTGTTCCCATGATGCACTGGGCCAGGGACAGACTAATTTGCATACAGCCAGGTTCTGAAACTGGGATGGTGCAATGAGCTAAAAAACGGTGTTGGATCTAGCCCTGATCTCTTGACTGGGTGAGAGTATTCTGCTTAATTCAGAGACTCTGTCCATCACCATCCCTTGTTGTAAATAATTTTGTCCACCCTAAGCGTGGAAGGGTATACTCAGATGTGAGTCCCTTGCTCATTGCACCATCAGGATTCAAGCAAGCCGGGCCGAAGACGGCTGAAATGCCAGAAACCGGTCCCCGGAAGCTTGTTTCCTTCCCAGTGTAAGAATTGGCTTTTGTAGTCTGGTCTGCCCTGTTCCCATGATGCACTGGGCCAGGGACAGACTAATTTGCATACAGCCAGGTTCTGAAACTGGGATGGTGCAATGAGCTAAAAAACGGTGTTGGATCTAGCCCTGATCTCTTGACTGGGTGAGAGTATTCTGCTTAATTCAGAGACTCTGTCCATCACCACCCCTTGTTGTAAATAATTTTGTCCACCCTAAGCGTGGAAGGGTATACTCAGATGTGAGTCCCTTGCTCATTGCACCATCAGGATTCAAGCAAGCCGGGCCGAATACGGCTGAAATGCCAGAAACCGGTCCCCGGAAGCTTGTTTCCTTCCCAGTGTAAGAATTGGCTTTTGTAGTCTGGTCTGCCCTGTTCCCATGATGCACTGGGCCAGGGACAGACTAATTTGCATACAGCCAGGTTCTGAAACTGGGATGGTGCAATGAGCTAAAAAACGGTGTTGGATCTAGCCCTGATCTCTTGACTGGGTGAGAGTATTCTGCTTAATTCAGAGACTCTGTCCATCGCCACCCCTTTTTGTAAATAATTTTGTCCACCCTAAGCGTGGAAGGGTATACTCAGATGTGAGTCCCTTGCTCATTGCACCATCAGGATTCAAGCAAGCCGGGCCGAAGACGGCTGAAATGCCAGAAACCGGTCCCCGGAAGCTTGTTTCCTTCCCAGTGTAAGAATTGGCTTTTGTAGTCTGGTCTGCCCTGTTCCCATGATGCACTGGGCCAGGGACAGACTAATTTGCATACAGCCAGGTTCTGAAACTGGGATGGTGCAATGAGCTAAAAAACGGTGTTGGATCTAGCCCTGATCTCTTGACTGGGTGAGAGTATTCTGCTTAATTCAGAGACTCTGTCCATCACCACCCCTTGTTGTAAATAATTGCATCTCTATCCTCAGCAACTGCATGGGAGAGAACGGCCCAGGCCTATTCCAGGCACTGGGACAGCACCTGCACGAGTGTGTCCCACACAGAGTTGGTGTAGTAGCCCAAGAGACATGTGGTGTTCACCGACCGCAGACCTAAGTTGGTGAACGAAAACATCTACATCTCAAGGTGATCCAGCTTCTTGGATTCCCTATCGGGTGAAGCAGTATGGAATATGCCCTTGAAAGTAGAGGCTTGGACCACCAAGCTCTCGGGGACAGGGTGTTGGAAGCGGAAAATGGGGTTGCCTGGGGCTAGGCGGTGGCTCGGGCAATCATTCTATCCACAGGGGCCCCTATGATGGGCTTGGACCAAGTGCCCAGAAGGATGTCCTTGAGGGCCTTATTGAACGGCAGCAGGGGCTCCGAAGAGGCCGCTGCCGGTTGAAGCACGTTAGTCAGGAGGTCAGCCCTGATGCCACCGTAGAAAGCTCAAGGTTCAAGGCCTCAGCCGCCCTACGCAACGCCACAGTGTAAGATGCTCCCTCCTCCGTAGCCAAGGTAGGGGGAGAAAGCATGACACGGTCTGGAAAAGTGTTCAGACCACTGGCCTCACCAACTCCTCTCTCCAGTCCGGTTCTTTCAACTGGTCTGCCAGATGCTCTACAGACCCCTCCCCTACCTCCTCAACTTCCTCTGGTTGCCTCTCAGGGTGATAGGGAACACCAGGGTAGAACAAGGTTACAAAAGTACTGGCCGGCGCCAGTACCGGTGTTGGTCAACGTTGTCCCGCTCCGTGTTCATGTCGAGGGGGGAGGCCAGAGTCGACGTCGGTCGAGGACACAACCGGCGTTGGAAGGGGCAGAAGTGTTGCCAATGGATTAGATGCTGGAGGAGGTGTGGTAATGTCAACCAGCAACGATCCGGATCCAGGCCTGGATCCCTGGGTGCCCTGCCGCTCCGGGCCCTAAGCCGCCAGCATCGAAGGCCTAGAATCCCCAGCCAAGTCAGCGGGGTCTGAAGGCACGCCAGCGGAGTCAGGCTACCCAAGGATGGAGTGGAGGGCTTCGTAAAAGTTAAGAAGTTGGGCAGGGGTCGCTCTGGAAAGGGAGGGACGCTCAGAGGCAGACCAACAGGCTCTGTGAGCGGAGCAAGAGAAACTTCCTTTCCCATCCTGCGTTGTGTCGGCCAACGGACACGGAGAACACGTAGAGTGACGGTGCTTCTTTACCTTCTTTTGTGCTTTGGCTTACCCGAAGATTTCGACGATGATTGGTGGTGATGATTCCGGGACCAGTCCCATGACCTCCCTCTCGAACGGGACCACGAGCGGCATGGAGCCGACTGCCAGGCCTCCAGATGCTTTCAGGACCACTCCCGCAAAGACTTTTGGCCATGGCCCGACAGTCAGAGCATGACTTCAGGTCGTGGTCGAGGATGTGCTCCAGACATCAGAGGCACACTAGATGCAGGTCCGTCACTGACATCAGGTAGTGGCAGGAGCCACAAGGCTTGGAGCTGGTACGTCAATGTGACATTCCTGTGCACCAGGAGTCATAGACCATTTGAAAAAGAAGTCTACAAATTTTTTTTAAAAGACAGTCGAAAAATGACTAGAAGTACCGCCCACAACGGATCTGCGCTGGCTGGTGCGGAAAATGAAAGACCTGATGTCAACGCGCAGGTGCAGCGTCTAAGTAGATCCCGTAATGTCATTCCGGCGATCATGACGCCAACAGCGAGTCGACCAACACCACCTACCGATGTGCTGGGGTACTGCTGAAGAAAAAGTTCTCCAGATCCAGTCTGACACCTGGGGGAAATACTAAAGGTAAGGGATCCATAACTAATAGTCTCTTTCAGATATGTGTTTACAGGAAACTTGGGGCCATATTATCAAGAACGGCGATAAAATTATCACTGTTTTAGCAACAGGAAACTGCAGCTAGAGCGGCGATAAGGGGCTTGATAATATGCCCTTGAGAATTCCATTAGAAGCCCAGCTTCTGGTGTTAAGGACATCAAACCTGGGCTTCTATTTCTCTAGGGCCTATTATCAAGTCCCTAATCGCCGCTTTAGCTGCAATTTCGTGCAGCTAAAACGGCAACAATGTTATCGCCGTTCTTGATAATATGGCCCTTGGTCTTGTAAAGAGTTTGACTGTGATGGTTATTTTATATTGTCGAGTTATGCTAAGTGCTCTGAAAGGGGACACACTAGTGGGGGTGGGGGCCTATTCTCCTTAAGAATTCAATTAGTTGGAATCAGATGGTATTTTGCCATCCCGCAAATCTTTGCATTTGCTTGATGTTGGAATGCTTGGGAGACAATGGTAGTTCCTCTTTCTTCCTCTTGGCAAATTTGATAACATTCCTACTGGGAGACACTATGACCACCTGCTGAGTGTACTTTTATCATTCGATCATGATATAGCTATTGGGGAAGAATGTCCCCTAGTAATAATTGTGGACGATTTAAATGCCAAAGTCTCTAACTCTTACTCTGAGATCTACCCCAAACCCAATAAAGAGGATACCTGGCATATACCTGGGATTTTATTACTGAAAAATATAAAAACGGATAAACAAGGGTTCTGCTTGCTCAAGACCCTCAGAAGTATAGATCTGATTATTTAAATGGGAGAGTGCCTGCAGAAAAATCAGCTCCATTTACATTTCATTCCCCCCTTACTCAGAGTCTTTTAGATGATGTGGTTGTCTCTTATCCAATGTTCAGAGCTTGTAAAAATGTATTTGTTCTCCCGTCGGCATTGAGTGACCATAGTGTAGTGGGTATGACAGTGGCTTTTGATTTACCTGCATTGGATCTCAGGAACTACGGCCTGGGAATGTCTTTTTTCAATAAAGTAAAATGACATTCCTTTTTGACATCAACAAATATGAGTGAGGTCAGTTTGATAATTAAGAGGGCTTATGTAAAGCAGTGGGGTGTGGCAGGAAACGACCGCTTGCTATGTGCAAGTTGCCATTTGCAATGATTGCAGTGTGGACAAGCATTCCGCACTGTGCAGTCAGTGCGAGAAGCATTTTCCCTACCGCACTACGCAGATCGCATAGCTAAGCGTAGCTTGTGTAGTGCAAAGTGCACTTCGCATAGCTACGCGTAGCGCTACTACGCAAACTAAGCTCAGGTTTAATTTGGGATAAAATACCGAAAGAGGAGATAATTTGTGATATTTGGGGCCCGATGTAGGTAGGCAAATACCGGTCGGAAACGGCCGAAAATACCGATTTTCGGCCGTTTCCGACCGGTATGTGGATATTGAGATGTAGGGGCATGTCAAATTACAGAATCGGTAATTTTAACGAATCTGTAATTGCACATGTAGGTAGCACTGTAATCAGTGCTACAAGGGTTTAAGAATTCGTTATTTACCACCAACTAGAAGTTGGTGGTAAATAATGAAAACCCTTCAAAAAGCATTTTTATCGCTTTAAAAATGTGCCATGTTGCAGACATACATGCCCTAAGGGCATGTATGTCAGCAACATGTGCACCCATGCACAATTGAGGGGTGCAACAGGGTGTCAAAGTGACACCCTGTCCCCCTGGTAAATTCTGTACTTTTAACAAATCGGTATTTACCGATTCGGTAATTGCCATTGATTCCTATGGGCCTTACCGAATCTTACCGATTCGGTAATTTAAAAATAGAAATTACCTACATTCCATTTGCCTACTCTTAAATACCGAATCGGTATGATTCGGTATTTAAGAGTAGGTAAATCGAGATTACCTACATCGGGCCCTTGTTGTCTAGAAGTTCAAGATTTTAATCATGTGTTATTTGTGTGTCTGGAGTTGCAAAAGGCTAGGCGAATTTTTAAAATACTTTCATATATCAAATTCAACAATCATTCCGCCCATGAGGCCAGTTTATTTGTCTTGTCCCTACCAAATGAAATGGTTTGTCATGGGATTTATCGATTTTTAAAAACTTTTTGGGCTGTTTATTAGGTAATGTTATTTCTTATGTTGTAATATTTTGATTTTTGTTCATTTGGTTGTATATGTGTCCTAATATTTTTTCTCTTGCTTGTTAGGACTGTTTTGTTCTATTTCGCTACTTGTATTTTGTACTTCTATGACTGTTTATATCTCCCCGCTTTCCGTATAGTATGTATGATAATGGATATTTAAGAGGCAGCCTTGTACAAAGTAAGAACTATTTATTGCATGAAATGAATTTCTTGTTTTATCTGTAGAGTGTAATTAAATGGGCCTCCGCTGGAGTTCCATATAATAATAAATTCGACTTGAGATGATCTCATTCGCTGTGAAGGAACTGTCCCAGAGTAACTTGGGCCTGACCAGGCAGAGTTCTTGGTGGTATGGGAGTCTTTTCTGGGCAGACTTGAGTTTGGAGAAGCAATCCTGCCCTTCTCTTGAACTGCTCAGACAGCAATCTGCTGCTGAGGAGGCCGGAAATGTCAGTGGATCCCACAGGATCTATAGGGGAGATGGGCTTCTGTATTCTGAAGGTAGAGACCCCAAGCCTGGTGTCACTAGGAGTTTGGTAATACCACAGAAGTTAAGAGGTTTTCTTCTCTCACTGGCATATTTAATTCCCCTTGAAGGACACCTTGGGCAAAGTAGGACTTGGGACAGGATTGTCCCTCATTTACACTGACCTCATATGTCTGAGGACACCAAGGAGTTTTGTCGCTCCTGTGACACTTGCCAAACCAGTGGTAAGTCAGGTGGCATTACAAAAGCCCCCTTAATTCCACTCCCAGTGGTTGGGGTTCCCTTTGAGAAGGTAGGGATTGACATTGTAGGTCCCTTGAACCCTCCAACTGCTTCTGGATACAGTTACATGCTAGTGGTGGTAGACCATGCCACTAGGTAACCAGAGGCAATTCCTCTTGGAACCACTACAGCTCCTGTATTGGCTAGGGCCCTCTTGGGAATGTTTTCCAGAGTGGGCTTCCCTAAGCAGATCTTAACAGACAGAGGTACCAACTTAATGTCTAGTTACATCACTGCAATGTGAAAATAGTGTGGAGTGAACTATCGGTTTAACACATCCTACCATCCACAGTGCAATAGGCTTTGTTGGAAGGTTCAACAAGACCCTAAAGGGTATGACCATGGGACTCCCAGCAAAAACGTAGGCGAAAATGGGATGTCATGCGACCCTGCCTTCTCTTTGCCTACAGAGAGGTTCCTCAGAAGGGGGTTGGCTACAGCCCATTTGCACTTCTGTTTGGACATCCAGTTAGGGGTCCATTGTGTCTAGTTAAGGAGGGCTGGTAGCAACTTCACATGCCTCTTAAAGATGACATTGTGGACTATGTGCTTGTCCTGCGTTCACGTATAGCTGAGTATATGGAGAAGGCAAGCAAAATCCTTGAGGCCATCCAAGAGCTTCAGAAAGCTTGGCATGACCAAAAGGCTGTCCTGACTGTTTACCAGCCAGGCCATAAAGGGTGGGTGTTGGAGCCCGTGGCCCCTGCAGCTCTCTAAGACAAATTGAGTGGCCCCCACACGATCATTGAAAAGAAAGGTGAGGTCACCTACCTGGTGGATCTAGGCACTCCAAGAAGTCCCCAGAGGGTACTTCATGTGAACAGGGCTAACATGAGCTTGCTCATGGCCACTGATGAGGGACAGGAGGAAGAGAGTGACCCTCTCCTCTCTCAGAACCTTGTTGATGGGTCAGTTGATAGAGTATCCTTGGCAGGCAGCCTCACTGACCAGCAGAAAGCTGATTGCAGGAAGGTCCTCAATCAGTACAAACATATGTTCTCCCTGACACCCAGCCAAACCACCTGGTGTACCCATGAATTGGACAAAATGTACAGTTAGCCTGACCATGTCAGAGACTGCATCAGGACAGAGGTCCAAAAGACGCTGTAATTGGGGGTCAATGAGCCTTCAGATAGCCCCTTGGCTAGTCTAGCAGTCCTTGTGCCAAAACCATCCGGTGGAAAAAAACAGATGAGCTTGTGTGTAGACTACAGACGCCTTGATGCAGTCACTAGGACTAATGTCCATCCTATTCCTAGGGCAGATGAGCTCATAGATACTCTGGCCTCTGCCAAATATCTGAATACATTTGATCTGATACTGGTAAATCAGACTAGCTGAGGATGCCAAGCCAGAAACAGCATTTTCAACCCTCAGTAGGCATTATCAATTTATTGTGATGCCCTTTGGTCTGATAAATGCACCTGCCACATTTCAGAGGTTGGTGATTAAAGTTCTCACAGGTCTGGAAACCTATAGTGCAGCATATCTAGGTGATATTGTTGTCTTTATCTCCACCTGGGAGGATTACCTGGTCCACCTCAGGAATGTTCTGGAGGCCCGGCAAAAGGCAGGTTTCACTATCAATGCCACCAAGTGCCAGATAGGGCAGAGCAAGGTTGTATACTTGGGTCACCTGATAGGTAGAGGGAAGCTTTAACCACTGAAGAGCAAAATCCAGACCATGATGGACTGGGTTGCTCCCACTACCCAGACTCAGGTCAGAGCTTTCTTGGGCCTGACTGGGTACTACAGGAGGTTTGTTAAGGGATATGGTTCCATTGGGTCCCCATAATGATCTGACCTCCAAGAGAATGCCTAAGAAAGTTCAGTGGACAGTTAGATGTCAAAAGGCATTTGATGACGTGAAGCAGGCCATGTGCACTGTTCCCATTCTGCAAAGTCCTGACTATTCCAAAACCTTCATTGTCCAGACAGATGCATCTGCCTTAGAGATGGGAGCTGATTTGTCACAACTAAATGCAGAGGGCCAGGACCAAACAGTAGCTTTCATGAGCAGAAGGTTGAACCCCAGGTACAATCGTTGGTCAACTATAGAGAAGGAGGCCTTTACTGTGGTCTAGGCCTTGAAGTTGATGCCATACCTGTTCGGTACTCACTTCCTTGTTCAGACAGACCATAAGCCCCTCTTACGGCTTAAACAAATGAAGGTTGAAAATCCCAAACTTTTGAAGTGGTCTATCTGCCTTGGCTTTTTAGTGGAACATAGGCCTGGGAGTAACCATGCATTGCAGATGGACGCTCCAGATGTTTCCACTTAAAAAATGAAGACTCAACTGGGCAAGGTTAGTCTCATCTCCTTATGTTTGAGGGGGTTGTGTAGGAAAGGATGTTCTACTTTCATGGTCACCCCCACTTTTTTGCTGGTGTCATTTTATTTTACTGACTAGTCTGACTGCAATCCTGCTAATCAGGATCCCATTCTCTATGCTTCTGCCCTAAATTGGACACGGTGAGTACTCAGGTACACTCCAAATTGGCTACTGGTGTACCGTTGTAGGTCCCTAGTGTATGGTACTAAGGTACCAAGGGCATAGGTACACCAGGAGTCTCCCATGGGCTGAAGCATGTATTATGCCACCTACGAGAGCCCACTGAAATTGTGACTACAGGCATGCCATTGCAGACTGTGTAAGATGGTGCTAGCACCACTTACAATAGATATGTTTCCTTGTATCTCAGGTCACTGTACTTAAATCCTATAAGTCACCCCTAAGGCAGGCCTTTTCAATCCTGAAGGCAGGGTGCTCGGTGCTAAGTGTGAGTGTGCCCGTGTGATAGAGCATGCAGAGACCAACGAGCTCAATTTACCATACTCACCTTGGGCCCATATAACATTCACACTTTGAACTAGTAGTCCTGCCTAACCAATTACTAATTTAGTCACCCTATCAGTAGCCCAGAGGTCCGATTTAGGACTTATATCTGTAAACCATGACTTACCTATCCTCGTCACCTTACTATAAGTCCTGTGAATCAGAGTTAGAATAAACAGGCAGTATTTAAACATTATTTACCTTCGTATAATAACCATAGACTCAGGGAAAGTTTTAAAACCTTCCTCTTTGAGAGATTTTCTGAGTCAAGTTGAAAAGGGCCACAATCTTGTGACCATAAATTTTACAAGCAAGAATATACCAATAGGACATAAAGTTGTAAGAAATCACAGCAACACCTTGGTACCTGGGAAAGGTGATAAAGGGAAATAGTACATGGACATACCACATAGATAATATTACCTAGAATGATGCAATGACCAATCCTGGCCACGGGCTAGGGCAAAAGGACCAGGACCAAGCTCCCGACTAATCAGGTGCCCACGGGAAAAGACAGGTGCAGATCAGGACTGGTGACCTCAGCTAAGTGCAACGCCAGCATCACACCCCTCTCTCTAGGAAATCAAATTAGTACCCCGATTGGGTAATCGATTCTTCTGACAGAGTGCTCCGCCAGCAACTCTGCTCTCGATCGCCTATTGAGTGCGTTGCATTAGTGACAGGTCAGCTATTCGGACAAGTCGGACAATTTTTCTATCTAAACCTACCGTAGGTATACCATTTTGAGGGCAATGTACCACCCCTAAATGTTACAAATCTATGTGTTCCCCTTCAGTGATTGGATGGAAAGACGAGGAGAGGTCATCACACCATAATAAGATGATGTAATTTCAATTCGATTCATATTGATTGAATCCCCACCCACAATTTACATTCCCATGACTTTATTCCGCCCAACAATATTGACATATAAATGATATACATTGTATTTATTTGAGTCTTCTTACTTCCTCTTTTGAGGTCAGTAGAGCAGGTTCCCAAGGAACATCGTGGGTAAGAAGGGTGTTGGCAATCATTCAATGCCAATGCTTCAGCAATTTCAGAATCGGTGTGCGCGTGCGCGGCATCATTCAAGATGGAGGATGTGAAAGTGTTTAGGCCCAAAGTATGAGCTAGTTCAAAGTCAAAAAAGAAACATATTAGAATACAAAAATAAATGAATGCACTGTATACCACTTGCGGCGGTCATATTTGTTCACTCAAGTTAATATTAGTGAAAGCACATAGGCGAGCTTCCCCTAGATACTAGAAATGTCGTGAAATGTAAATTTTTGTAAACAAAACATATTGGTTAATATATTACAGGTTATTTAGAGAGGGCTAAATAGAAGCAAGTTTCGGTATATGTGAAACCTTGCTCCATCAATCCCCTCTTTGATTATATTTTATATCATCACAATTTAAGGAACCAGATGCCAACTTCAACACGCTCCCAATTCAATTTCTTCAATTACTTGGGGAGTTTTCTTTTTACCATTATTCTGATAAACTTGCATTCTCTTATATATGTCTCCCTGTAACTCTTCCTTTTGAATCTCGTCAATTTTTCTTTTCTTCATCTTCTCATTAATAGTGTACCTTTTTCTATTTCTGCAGCATTTGCACCAAATGATTATCACTAATATTATTAGTGATTTACCCATTATTGGCATCAGTACTTTATCTATAATACTTCTACCTACATTACATATCCAAGTACCAATAGAGGAGAGACCATGAGTAAGTCTCTTCCATGCACATTCAACTTCCAGTGGTTTCAGTTCTCCTTCCAAATGAGTAATGTTCCTTGCATAACTTCCAATTTCAACACTTTTATCAGGTATGTAAGTGCAACAATGTTGCGCTTTCAACATTCTACAGATACCACCTTCTTTTGCTAATAAGATGTCAAGAGCAAGTCGATTTTGGAAGACCATTGATCTGATCACAACCAATTCGCTATTGATCAATAAGAATCCTCCAGCAGTGTCAGTTGATAGGCGATCCACCACTGTAGATAATTTGCAGATTCTTTGAGTATTCAGAACAAATCCCACTGAAGGTATCAATGCACTAAATATATCACCTGCAATTTCTGCAAAACTAGCTCTTTTATAACGTGTTAGTTCATTTTCGTGTTCATTGCTTCCAATGATTCTTTTTACATGGTATACTTTTGGGAGTACTATTCTCAAATAGCAACTCCCATACTAATGATCAGGTAGCTTAAAGTAAGCTTTGTTCCCACATATGTAATAGACTCCAGGAAATATTGGATCAGTTCCCCCTTTTAGTCCCCAACCCCCAATTATGAGGAAATTGTGTTCACATTCACTGGAACCGATGAATACATTGTTATACTCAGTTTTCTTTCCATGGAGACAGATTTTCCCCATCGTTTCAAAGTCCAAAGACATAACAGCATGAGGTTTGCCAGTTGCCATAAATTCTTTCCTTTCAGCCCATTTCTTTTCAGTGGCTTTTCTATGGTAATCCTGTCTCCTTTTCTCTTCTGAGTTTAAAAATACCTTTTCTTCTTCGTATAAACTACATGTTAGATTGTCTTTGTGTGCATTAGCTATATCTATTTCTTTCATTGTTAGGAAGCATTCACCAAAGAATTGGGCATCTTTAGCACTAAGGACAGGATTCATTCTTCTACAGACAGGAATTTCGGGAAAAATAACATCTCTGTTAGAACAATAATACTGCAACCTTCCAGTTTTATAAAACAGGCTTACTGATATGCTACATGAAATTCCATAGGTCAAGGGCAAATGATGGTAGGTAACACCTCCGGCTACAGAAGTATGTAATTTCATACAGACATAACAATCACTAATATGCATAGTCTCTACATAATGTACTAATAAACTAGCAAATACATTCATTTCAGTTTCGTTTCTGTTTCTAATGTGATGTAATTCTATCTCATCTGGTGCTTCTAAGTCTACTCTATCTTGTTTGTGGTGCGCTATCTTTCCATGTATTCTAGTGCAATTTTGCTCAGCAGCCATCAAATACGGTATTGCTATTGTCAGTACTAGCCATACTATAAGTACTATAAATACACTACATATGCATATCCTACAGCATGTCTTTATACAACTTATTTTTGAGTTTCCAGTAACGTTTTAATCAGTCATTTTACTAAGGAGGCTTAACCCCTCTTTGGGATTTTTACATTGAGTACACCTGTGTTTTATCTCAAGTTGGCCTCACTTCTTCAATATCTTGATCAGAAATCAGTTCTTCATCACTGTCATCACTGATTTCTAAATTTTCAAAATCTCCAAGGATGATATATGTCCATTCAGGGCCTTTTAATTTATCGTTCTGCTCAGGCATGGACTTCTCCTTCTTTGATTGCTTGTGGATGGTTCAGTTTGACTAGTTACTTCATTCACCTGTTCAGGTTCTTCATCTATCATCACTAGGCGATATTTCAGTCTTTTAACAAAACCAGGCCATTGATCACCTTTTCTGAGTCTTTTAGCTGGCACTGTGCTTTCTGATTCTTCAAGTATTCTTTTATTTTCTTTAAGTTGTGGCACAACTTTATTTTCGTCAACTTCAGGTTTCCTCTCTAACTCACCTACCCCCGGGCTTAATACAGTTGACTCTTCTTCCTGTATTGAGCCTTCTATCCTAATCTGACCTGATTCAGGATATGGCTGTGTTGGGCCTGGAAATTTTTCTTCGTCCTGAATCCTTTTTTACTAATCCTGTCTGGTCCTGCACAGGTCTTGCAGATTCTTGATTGTCTTCCGCCTCTGCGTTTTGACTAGTACCTATCTGTCCCTTCTCAGGCAGTGGAGTTCTGGTAGGTGTGTCGTTGGTCTGAGTATATTGCTCTTTCCTTATCTGTTCCTCCTCATGATTACCATTGGCTTGGATTTCTGTAATCTGAGTACGTTCTTCTATACCTATCTGATCCTCACTATCAGTCTGACTATCTAAATATGTTTGGCTTCTTGTTCTCACTCTGATTTCAGGTATGCCAACCACTGGGATCTATTCATCCTGACAGGTGCTCGGTGGCTCTTCATCAACTACTTCAGGATCAACTTTTTGAGACCTTTCAGCTGCACAACCTTCGGCCTCAACTTTGTCAAGTTCTGGTATCCGTTTGGTATGACTGGGATGGATCCAGTTTGGGATTCCCTTGCACTGTACAGCTGTGGTAACCAACATCACTTGCTGTGGCTCTCCCCACCTTGGTGCTAGACAAGATTCCCGAGTGTGATTCTTTATCACAACCCAATTTCCAGGGTTCAAATCATGTGCTGGAGTTGAATGTCTGGCTTCTGCATCTTCCCCAGCCTGGTGAGAGATAGAAAGTACTTGGTCAACCAACTCTTTGCAGTATCCCAACACTAAATCATCAGATATAGTTAACAGCTGATGTCCTGGCACACATGCTTGCCTCATTGCTCTTCCCATAAGTATCTCATGGGGACTCAAGCCTGTTTTCTTGTCTGGAATGCTTCTGAGTCCCATCAGGACAAGAGGTAAAGCATCAGGCCATTCCTAATGGTTAGATGTACTCATCTTTCTGAATCTTGCTTTACTCGTGCCATTCAATTGTTCTACCACTCCAGAAGCCTCTGGGCGATATGCACAGTGTAGTTTATGCTCAATTTTGAATGCTTCACAGATTAGACTGATTATTTCATTATTAAAGTGCCTTCCTCGGTCTGATTCAATCGTTACTGGAAAACCAAACCTTGGGATGAGTTCCCTTAAGAAAAGTTTGGCTACAGTTATGCTATCGTTCCTGCAAGTAGGCTATTCTTCTACCCATTTTGAAAACAGGCAGACAATAACCAGCATATATTTTAATCATCAACAAACAGGTAATTGAATGAAATCAATTTGTAGTCTAAAAAATGCCTTCTGCTTTCCCAGTTTTCCCAGGGCAGACCACAGTTTTCTTACCAGGGTTTAATCATTGACATGTAAAGCATCTCTGGCAAAGATACTCTGCTATGTTCCTGAACTTCGCATTGAACCAGTCTTGTCTAAACAACCTCACAATTGCATCTCTCCCTATGTGTGTCCCTATGGTACATTCTAGCCATTGGTGCAAGCATACAGTCATGTAACACTGGCCTCCCATCTAGGTAGACTATTATGCCATCTTAAAGTCTTACTTGATACCCTATTTTCTGCCAGTCTTCTTTTTCTTTGGGCTCTGCCTCACCTTGTAAGTCTCTCACTTCCTCCCATTTATTCACACTACATAAAACCATAAGTTGGCACCTGTTTCCATAAGCTTCAATGTTCTTGCTTATTGCCATTTTATATTTGGCACAATGTGGAGCCACTTGGTCTGCATAATGATTACCGGCTGTCACTCTGTCAGTTCCAGATTGGTTAGCAGCACATTTGACCACGGCCAATTCTTTAGGTTATTTAATTGCTTCAAGTAATTCCTTTACATATTGTCCATTTTTGATAGGAGTTCCTGAAGAAGTCATGAACTCCCTTTGCATCCAGAGCTGGCCAAAGTCGTGCACAACCCCGTAACTATACTGGCTATCAGTGTAAATGGTTACTCTCCAATTTTTCCCAATTTTGCATGCTTTTATTAAAGCAATCAATTTGGCTACTTGTGCAGACTTGACTCCTGGTAAATAGGATGCTTCAACTTTATTTGATAGAGTGCATACAGCAAAAGCAGCGCTTAGTCCTTCCTCCTCATTGTGCATAAACGAGCCATCTACAAATAACTCATGGTCTGGGTCTTTTAAAGGTTCTTCCTGTATGTCTGCACAAGGTTTAGAACTGAATTCAGTTAAGTCAATGCAATCATGTTCGACTTCCTCTCTGACTTCCTGAAAAGTGAGAATTGGACAACAAGGTTGCTGGATTTAGAATAGTGCATCTCACTATTGCCACATTCTCTGATCCAAGGATAATTCTTTCATACTTAGTCATCCGACTACGTGTTAGTTGCTGAGTATGTGTTCTGGTTAACAGGATCACAACTTAATGTGGAACATAAACTGTTACAGGACGTCCCATGACAATGGATTCACTTTGCTCAACACTCATACATGTAGCGGATATTGCTTTCTGACAACCTGGCAGCACAGATGCCACTGGGTCCAATGTTGCAGAAAAGTATGCCACAGGTCGTCGCATTAAACCATGGGTCTGGGTTAGAACTGAAAGTGCACAATTGTCTCTCGTGTCACAAAATAGTGCAAACTCTTTGGAATAATCTGGCATCCCTAATGCTGGAGCTTCACACAGGCAGTTACGCAGTTTGAGGAAAGCTGTCATGCTTTCATCGTCCCACTCTACTTGATCTTTTCCTTGTTTCTTTGTCATTTGAATCAATGGCTTTGCAAGCACTGCAAATCCCACAATCCATTGCCTGCAGTAACCTACAACTCCAAGAAACATTCAGATTTCTTACTGAGTTTGAGGTAATTTCATGTTCTGAATTATTTTGATTCGTTCAGATGTCACTCTCCTGACCCCTCTTTCTATCTGGAGTCCCAGATACTTTACTGAGGTTGTACAGTATTGAAATGTCTATGGGGACACTTTATGTCCACCTTTTGCTAAATGGTTCAGCAATGCATTAGAATCAATTTCACAGTCATTTCTTGTTCTTGATGCCAATAATAGGTCATCGAGATACTGCACCAGGACAGATTTTCCAGGCAGTACCAGTGATTCAAGGCACTTTTTCAGAATCTGATTAAAGATGGATAGATTTTCTGTGTACCCTTGAGGGACAAGAATCCAAACATAAATATGGTTGTCATATTTGAACAAAAATAAAAACTTGCAATCTGGATGCAGCGGGATGAAAAAAGAAAGCATGGCATAAATCAATCACATGGTATTTGATACAGAATTACAGCTGGATTTGGTACTACTGGACAACATGGGACAACAATTTTATTAATTTTATGAAGGTCTTGGACCACCCTGTACTTTCCGTTTGGTTTCTTTATGCCAATTATAGGTGAATTACAAGGACTGCTCATTATTTCTTCCAAAATACCTTGTTCAACCAAATGCCCTATTTCTTGTGCAACTCCTGCTTTTATTTCGGGACTCATGTTGTACTGTCGAATGTTTGGGTAAACTGCACCTTCTTTCACTGTTACTTTTATGGGATTGACATCTGCCATTAGGCTTACCTCTTTCCCAGTAAAATACCACACATCTGGATTTACAAAAGTCATTAGTTCTCCCAGTAAATCTTTTAGAGAAATCTTTTTTACTTCTGTTTCTTGTCTGGCCAGCATAATTTTATACTCTCCGTCTTCATCTAGAGTCTGAATTTCAACACCAATTGGTGTACAAAAGATTGTGCTGTTCATTTTGCACAGTAAATCTCTTCCTAGCAAGTTTACAGGGCTAGAATCGCACACTACAAATCTGTGCATTTCTCAGAAGTTGCCAATACAAACTTCTATTGGTTCTGTGACAGGGGTCCTAATTTGTTTATTCGAAACTTCTCCCGAGAGGGGTAGGTTTGGGATGTCTGCTGTTCTCACAGTAGAACGGGTAGCACCAATGTCCAACAAAAAGGTAACATAATTTCCCTCCACTTTCCCTTCAATGTAAGGACCTGACTGATTTACCGGTAAGGATGCGCCAAGTACGCAATCCTCTTCCCCCCCTCTCAGGCACCGTCTGTAGTCTTCCGACTCAAAAAATGTGTCCTGTAAAATAAACTGTGGTGTTACTGTATTTTTCTTAGCACTTCCCTCCCGAAATCTGGTGTCCACACTGTATTTGGGTTGACTCACAAAATCTGGCATAGGGGCTTGAGGCAATGGATTCTGTATTACCTGCTGCGGCTGTCTCATTGACACCTCATTCTGCGTCTGGGGATTTAAATTTTGAGTTTGGACATTAATATTCTGTATTCATTTACACTCATTTCTCCAATGCCCTAATTTGTCGCACCCATGACCAGGAAACTTTTTCTTTGCCTCTTCTTTACTCATTTTCCCTCTGGATTTACCCCCACTTCCTTCACCTTGGCCTTCCACTCTTTTCAGATTATTTGCTTGCTGACTTAACTGAAGTTCCTTTTGTTCCGCCATTTTTACTTGAGCCCACATTACCTTTTCTTCTAATTTCTTCCGTTTATTATCAATTTCATCCTCACAGTATTTTGCATACTTGAGAATTTCATCGACAGGCTTAGCTTGCCAACACAAGTTATGCTCTCTAATCATTTGGGAGCTTTCAGGTTTTAGTCCAGACACAAAACGATAAATAAAATGTGTCATGTCTTTATTATCAATGTTTTCTAAACCACTGTACTGTTTAAATGCAAGAGGCGTTCATTATATGCGTGTACAGATTCATCTTTATTTTGGGTTTGTTCTGTCTATTTCAGTCCAATCAGTTTCTTTGGGGGGAATTTTCCCTTTTAAGTAAGTTATCACCTGGTTGTATTTCTTCATTATCTCCCCTGAAGGAGCTCCTGTCTTTTGGTCTCTATGGTATTCATCACTAGGCCAATCTACAGTGATCTTGCACTCGGACCACAAATCAGCTGGAGCAACAATGTCAAATAAACCATCTAAATCTTTTAATAGTACTTTCGACACATTCACGCACCTTTCAACTTGCCGGTACTATTCTACAGGTTTTTCTCTGAGCTTTGGAAAATCATTAGTAAATGATCAAACATCCTGTCGGGACCATGGGACATGTACATAACCTCCTCCTGCCACTTCTCTCATCGGACACAACCTTTCGACTTTTTCTCCTTCTTTTAGTAAGCATTCAGAAGATGATTTATTTGCCTGTGCCTCTTCCTGTTTCTTTGTCCATCTAACTTCCCATTTGTCTAGGTCTTCCCATTTTTGCAACAATGACAACAATTCCTTTGTCTGCAATTTTCAACCTGACACATTCATGTTTTCCACATCTTTGTCAGAAAATATAGCTCCATATGGTTTCTGCAATACTTTTAATTTGCCAATATCAATTCCCATATCCAAAGCCAAATTCATCAATTTTTCATGATATATTTTTGTATTGCGAGTATTACTTCTGCATATAAACAATAATTCATCTTCATCAAATGGGTTCAGACTGTCCAATCCCACATTTCCTGCTACCATTTCTTCTAATTCCACCCTCAATTTGAATATGTCCAACACCTTTGACTGTGATTTAGGCTTTTCTATATTTTGAGTCCATCTGTCTAATTCTTCTGAACTTACTACAATTGCATGCCTCGTTCTAGAGGATGTTTCAATCTGTACCTCTTTTGAACATGGGGGTGTAACTTTCCTGATCGAGTCACTTACTGGTTATCCTGGGGAACATCCATTACGATGCGGTGTTTACACTGCACTACCATTACAACGCTGGTTTTACAACGCACGTTGTTACCACGACTTGCGCTATAGGGCGCTCCAGGCTAAGGAATAGTAGATTTACTATTCCAACACCTTCCCTACTGTATGTAGGCTGGTGTTGGAATAGTAAATCTTACCATTCCTAAGTTCAGCACCCTACAGCGCAAGTCGTGGTAACGACTTGCGTTGTAAAACCAGCGTTGTAATGGTATTGCGGTGTAAACACCGCGTTGTATTGACATACAACCGTTCTCGTATAGGTAAAACCATTAAGGAAATTACCGACTCGCACTCACTTGCTGTTGAAAGTTGGGCTAAAACCGTCAACATTATCGGCGCCCTCTTGCTCTCCTTAAACCTTTTGAGCGCGTAAAACAGCCGCCATTTTGGGCACCATGGCTTCCCTACTCTCACCGAGAGCCAGCGCGCCTCTCTCTCCCTCCTAGCTTCGCTGGCAACCCCCTGCTTGCACCTGCCTTGAGTCATAAACCCCTCTTCGGCGCCGCTCTGCCCCAGGCCCTCATCCTGTTCCCAGCGCGACACCTCCCTGCTTCCCTCTCATGATCTCCGGCCCTTTGATGCAAACCCCTTTTCCCTGTGTGCCCGTTTGTCTTCCCCGTTCCCAGGCCGGCACCCAGCTCTGCCGATACCAATCCCTTGCCCCTCCCCGTACAATAGAAAGCTTCCCTCCTCAAAGGACCCCCGAGATGATCAAAGCCCCCCCATCCCACGAGATCCGATCGAACCCCACACACTCCGTGAATCGGCGGAATATCCAGCTGCGCGATGATCATCACCTGTTGTGAACGGGGCGGGGACTTCCACTGTAACCTTGCGTGGGAACGGGCTGGGAAGGGGGGGATTCTGAGGATGTCTTTCCGTACTTCAAAGTATCGACGAGAATGTGTTACATGCAATAAACAGATAAACGTGTGTATAAGAGGCCAGGCCTCAGGGATGCAGTTAGAGCACCTCAGAACGATACCTTCTGTCCGTTTCGTTGTGTTCTCCTCCGGAGAGAATAAAATCCTTGTTTCCTGCCTTCCAGTCTCCAGCGCCTGCCTCTTCAATAGTTTAACTTCTTTGTGGGTTCAAGAGGCGACACCGCCGGGCAAATACTTAAGGATCTTATATTCTGGTTGGTAGTGCCCCCCAATTATTTTCTACAATTGGCGTCCCAAGCGTGGGGCCCATCAGCGACCCATGGATCCAGTGGGAGAGGTCCTGACGACAAAGTGAACGACTGCAACGATCGGGAACGCGTCTGTCCGATAGACCCTCGTCTGACAGCCGATCATCCGAACTTCACTGGTTCCGAACAGACCTCTCTCGAGTGATCTACGGTCCTGACTGGGAACCATCAGGAGTGCCGCGAGGATAACGAAGAAGAGAGGACGATCGGGCGCTGGATTCGGAAGACAGGAAACTGTCCATGCGGTCCGGGTAAGGTCGTGTAACCACGACAAGTCGCGAAATATTTGCTTGATTGCTTGTTTGTTTAAAAATACTAGTATTGCTCTTTTTATTTATTTGGAGATTCACTGTCTGCAAACGGAGAAACAACGGGCTCTCTCTTTGCAAGCAGTGGAGGATAGGTAGGGCAGCAGCCGTGCTTATTTTTTCTCCCCCACTCAATAATCACTTGAAACTGAACTGTTGTTCGCAAAACTTTTGTTTCCTGGAGATTCCCTGTCTGCAAACAGGGAAGAGACCACCCTTTTTGCAGATAGTGAAAAGGGTAGGTAACGCAGATCTTTGCGGACCTACTCATTCTCCCCATTGTTATTTATTGGTCTTTTGTTATTTTTGATCCATGAGGTATTCACTGCCTGCAAACAACGTAGAATAGAAATATTCTGTCCAGTCTTTGCACCTAGTGATAAGATAGGCAGTGCTGACTTTTTAGTCCCTCGTTACGAGCCGTCATGTCTGTCTTCTCCCCACTGATTAGTAGCCTGTTTAGCCCGGACCGCTTATTAGAGATGGACCATCCAGCCCCACTGGAAGGCACCCCTAATAAGGACATGTTCATGAAGCATGGATTGACCGCTATAGCCTATAGTAAACTATGGCATAAATATACAAAAAAGGGTCAAGAAAGTCAATGGCCCCTGATAGGATCCTTCGATGATGATAAAATAAAAACGCTAGAAACTGCCCTGGGTAAAAACAAAACAACACCTACTATGCTTGACAGCTTTGGCATGTGGCGAAAAGAAACTGAACAAAAAAGAAAACTGAGAGTAGGTTGGAAAAAGAGCTGCGAAAAGCAGCCCACCTAGCTGCTCAGAAACTAGAAAAAGAGATAAAGGAAAGAGAGAAAGCTAAACAGAAACTAGAAATGGAAACGCCAAGCCAGTGTCCGGTTAGGACCCCCTCCATGCTCTACCCTGATTTACCCTCGAAACGACAAGCCAATGAGGACCTGCTGTTAGGTCCTCCTATCATCTACATGCCCCCTCCATATGCCCCTTCTCAACCCGTGGCGCAGCACGCGCCACCCCCAGGTACAAACGAAGGTACCGCCACAGCGTCGGCCCCAATGGCCTCTGTGCCAGCCGAACCCCTTGTATTAAAACCCGCATCCACAACAACGATAGACGACCATGAGACTCGAGGGGCTGGCCCTGCAAGAATAAACAGACTAGACAAAGACGAGCGAGCGGGGATCGACAAAATAGCAAGGACACTGGTAGAAAGGAAGGATGATGAAGAGTACATCACAGATATGTTCAGCTCGTATACAGGGAGTCACAGACGACATTTTACCGTACGACTGTGTTATCATGTCTTGAATGCATACGAGGACCGATATCGAGACAAAGGTCCCGAGAGCCTAAGGACTCTGTACCGGAAGGTCGATATCGGGGATGAGGGCGAGTGTGATGTGTCGGACCTCCTTACGCGTACGCTTGAGGTTTTCCGCCACCTCACTGAACAAAAGCCGGGAGCTAAATCCGCAGCCTCCGTAGTGACCGAACCACCAACCGAGCAATCTAACCCCATGATGCCGATACGTGAGGCTGCCCCTTACTGGGTTCCCCCTCGGGGTACAGGGACTCACGATGATGCAAACAACCAAGATGCGAAGGGAAGGGTAGTGTACAACTGGGTCTACCAGCCATGGGACCGGCAAGAGATACTGACATTCCGGAAATCTCTACCCGACCTACGTAAAAACCCCACTGCCTTCTATACTGAATTGGGTACAGCCCTGGGTTCAACGATCATGACCCTGGCTGACATCGACTTGTTCTTCGGGTTATGTCTACCAGCTGATGTGTGGAAGCAAATCCGGAAAGTCGACCACCTTGAGCTGTTTGGACATACCTGGTCACAACTCGATGACCTGGACAAACAACGGGGACCAGGACAAAAGCCGTTGAAATCCATTCTAGACCTCCCAGATAAAATCGTAGAGAAATTAAAAACCCTAATCCCAGAAAAGAAAGTGGACTGGTCGATAGTAACAGCCTGTCGCCAAAAACCCCAGGAGGATGTATCGGAATACTTCTCCCGGTTTGAAACGGTGTTCTCCGATTACAGCGGCCAGGACATGACCACTGCAACCGGACACCATCTGTTTGTCCAGAATTATGTTAAGGGCCTATCATCGGAAATCTCCCAGAAACTACAGGCCAGCGAGAGTAGTTGGGCAGCCTCCAAACCTACAGCGATTCTCCAAATGGCCCAATATTATGAGCATCAGAAAAATGAGAACGATAGGGCGACAGAGAAAAAGAAGAAGGACTTAAAAGAGAGGGTGATGATTGCCAAACTGCAGGGGGTGACTATAGGACGAGACCAATACCGGGGAAACTACCAGACAAACGTCCCTAAGACTACATTCCCCCAGGACCGCACTCTGACTTCCTACAGTGGACGCACAGACCTTAGAGAAGACCAGTGCGCTTTCTGCAAAGGGACTGGCCATTGGAAATCCCAGTGCCCAGTTCTTCTGGAAATGATCAGAAACAGAGACCCCAGAGATGTAGCAAACGGACCGAGACCTAAGGGACAACAACGAGGGCCCCCAAATGACGCGACTAATGACAGATCAAGCAGACCAAATACGTTCGATCGACCCAGGCAGAACCAATATCAACAATCTGACTATGACGACACTCACACCTTCGCATAGGACAGCCAAGGGCGAGGGAGGGATCCAGTCGAGCTCTATGTTGACCAGCAGGGCCCTTATGTCACTGCTAAGGTCCTGGGTACCAAGTCTCCATTTCTGGTAGACACTGGCGCAACACGTAGTGCGTTATCTAAACGACTGATTCCAAGGGCACCCTTGTCTGGCTCACTCATAACATCGACAGGTTTCGATGGAACGCCCTCCACCAACCCTTTGTCTGCCCCGATTCTCTTTGACGTAGAAAACAACACCACCGACACCACGTTCTTGCTTTCCTCCAATAGCCCTGACGCCATTATGGGACTTGACTTACTGAAACACTTCCGAGCGACGATTAGGTGTTCTCAAGATGGAGTTCGAGTGTTTCTTTACGACAACCCCGTTCTGCTTAGACATTGTTCCCCCCGACACATGTTTTCCATCACCGACGTTGACGCGTCCCTGCTTGACACTCTACCTCCGTATCTGTGGGCCAAAGCGGATTCGGACGTAGGGCGTATGTTAATTGACCCAGTGCACATTACTGTCCGACCAGACGCAACACTCCCAAAACTCCCACAATATCGGATATCGCCAGAGGGCGAGAAGGCATTGGTAATGATTATCCAGTCACTGATAGACGCAGGAGTGGTAGAGGAAGTGGTTAGCAACGTTTGCAACAGCCCTATCTTGCCCATTATCAAGAAGCAGGGAGAGGGAGATGAGAGAGCATACCGTTTCATCATCGACCTCCGAGAGATCAACAAAGTGGTGGTACCCCAGTACCCTGTGGTCTCAGACATCACCACCATCCTGACCTTGATTCCATCCACTGCCACCACCTTTTCCGTCATCGACCTCAAGAACGCATTCTTCTCCATCCCCATCCACCCAGACAGCCGATATCTCTTCGGCTTTACCCTAAAAGCCCGCTCATATAGGTTTTGCCGAGCGCCTCAAGGCTACACGGAAAGCCCTAGCATCTACAGCCAGGCCCTCAAAAGACAACTAGACCAAGTCCAGTTACCCGACGGGGTGGTGTTGGTACAATATGTCGATGACATCCTTTTGGCAGCCGACACCACCCCTCTAGCGGTTACCGCCACCATTCAACTCTTGCACTTCCTTGCGGAAAATGGCCACAAGGTCTCCAAGAAGAAGTTGCAATTCTGCCTACCCCAGGTCACTTACCTAGGCCACCTTTTGTCCAAAGATGGAAGAAAACTCACCCCTGATCGAATCCAAACCATTCTAGATACCCCTGTCCCTAAAACCCAGAAGCAGGTTCGCTCCCTATTAGGCCTCACCTCCTTCTGCCGACAATGGTTACCAAACTTCAGCCTCGTTGTAAAACCACTGCTTTCTCTGCTAAACAAAGACGTCCCTTTCCCACTCCCTTGGATTCCTGAGTGTCAAACTTCCTTCACAGAACTGCGAGATGCTCTTTGCTCAGCCCCTGTCCTGGGTACCCCTGATTACAAAAAGCCCTTCTCCCTTTACACTCACGAAAGGGAGGGGTGCGCTTTATCTGTCCTGACCCAGGCCATCGGCCCTAAGCAACGACCGTGCGCTTACTTCTCTGCCACTCTTGACCCTGTCGCCAGAGCCTTGCCTGCCTGCCTTCGAGCTGTAGCTGCTGCTGCAATCTCTATCCGACAGAGTGAGGGGATTGTACTCTCGAATTCCCTCACGGTACTGGTACCCCATGCAGTCGACACCCTCCTGAACCAAACCAAGACGCAACATCTGACAAGTGCACGACTGACTGGATACGAACTGACCTTGCTTGCCCCCCATATCACCCTGAAAAGATGCACCACACTGAACCCAGCAACTCTGTTACCCTTGCCAGAGAACGATCCCAATGTGCACCCCGTACATGACTGCGTGACTCTTACGGACGAACAGACCAGGAGTAGGGTCGATCTCAGAGACACGGCTTTCCCTGACCCCGACGGGGAGCTGTGGGTGGACGGTTCTTGCATCAAACTCCCCGATGGTACCACTTCCGCTGCCTATGCAGTCACCACGGCTCGAACGGTAGTAGAAACAGCCCGCATCGCCCAGCGATCTGCCCAGGCAGCGGAACTGATTGCTTTGACGCGAGCCTGCATCCTGGCAACAGGAACCACAGCGAACATTTACACTGACAGCCAGTATGCCTTCGGGGTGGTTCACCATTTTGGGCTCCTCTGGAGGGAGAGAGGATACTTGACCTCACACGGCACACCCATTTTGCACGGGGATTTAGTCTCCGCCTTAATCGAAGCTGTCCTCCTCCCCAACAAACTTGCCGTTATCAAATGCCAGGCACACAAGAAAGTGACAGACATTATTGGACAGGGAAATGCACTAGCCGACATCACCGCCCGAACGACAGCTGAAAACAGAACGACAACACATATGTACGTGACCAGGTCACAAGCAGAAAACTGGACTGACGCCAAGGACACAATTAGAGACATACAAACGACTAGCACACAACACGAATTGACTGAATGGACACGGGTGGGGTTGAAAGACGAGGAAGGCTGCTGGCGGACAAAAGACACGAACAAATGGTTGCTACCTGATTCGTACTTGATTCCCATATTAACCATGGCACACTCCCCTGCCCACATAGGATCAGCCCCCATGATCGAACTTGTCTCCAGGGTTTGGCACAATGACAAGATCCCAGAGTCCGCCAAACGCCTGGTCCAACAATGCTTAATATGCCTGCAACACAACCCCGGGAAAGGAACTGTAGTACCCCGGGGGGGATTTGGGGTCCCAAACCACCCATTTGAAGTCCTGCAGATGGACTACATCCAGCTAGACAGATGCCAAGGCCTGAAATATGTACTCGTCGTGGTGTGCGCATTTAGCAAGTGGGTGGAAGCATATCCAACCCGTGACAACACCGCTATGGCCACTGCAAAGGTTCTGTTAAAGGAGTTTTTCCCCCGTTATGGCCTCTGTCGTGTTTTATGGAGTGATAATGGCCCCCACTTTGTAGCCCAAGTTATCCAGCTTATCTTAAATGGGCTGGGTATCAAACAGAAATTCCACGCAGTCTTCCACCCTCAATCTGCTGGGCTTGTCGAACGACACAACGCCACACTAAAGCTTAAACTGGCCAAAATAGTGGCTACGACGGGCCTGAAATGGCCAGACGCCCTCCCATTGGCATTGCTATCGATGCGCTCTACCCCCACCCGACATCACTTAACCCCTTATGAAGTTGTCTTCGGTCGACCCATGAGCGTCTGGTCTGCCCCGAAACCAACTTCCATTCATGACGTTCCGGATGTCCTAATGTCTGATTATCTGTACAAATTGACTGAAACTTTGTCTGTCCTTCATCAGCAGGTGCAGCAGGCCATCCCCGATGCTTCCAGGGGTCCGGGTCACGCCATCCAGCCGGGGGACTTCGTGCTGATCCGAAATTTTCAGCGATCAAAGAGTTTGGAACCCCGGTGGACGGGCCCCTGGCAAGTGCTGATCACCACTCGGACCGCACTTCGAGTGGAGGGGAAGAAACACTGGCTGCACGCTCATCACTGCAAAAAGGTCTCTCCAGCCCTGGCCACGACAGACACCGTCAACACCCAAGAAGAGCTCCTGAACCAGGACCGACCATCGTTGAACTGCTACCCTGATACTGAGACACTTGAACTTTCAAAACATCCTGACCCCACTGTGCCATCTCGAGAAGGGTATTTCCTGCGTCGAAAGGAGGGAGCTTCGGCTAAGTAGGCCACGGACTAGGTTAAAGGATCTCAGAACGGTGACCCAAACTACCAAGGGTTACCTGGAGAGAAGCTAAAACTAAGTCTGTGGTCCTGCCCACTACCGAGCACCTTGAAGACGAAGATGATGGAAGCGCCAGATAAGAAGATGATGGAAGCGCCAAATAAGAAGCCGACGGAGACAGCAGGAAATACCCACTACAGAAATCCGAGAATAGACAGACTCCATAGCTCAAAGACAATTGCACTCTTCATCGTAATCCTCCTCTGTTTTCTCCTCATGACTACGCTCTGGATTATGGAAGAACACTCACCTGCTCACGAAACATTCCTAACCACTGCTCAGCCTACCACCATGAAGGAACATTATCTAATTTCGCTCTCCCCTCAACTAAGAGAGAGGCGAAAGGAGTTTTGGAACAACTCTTTCGTGCAGCTACTTCACCAGCACAATCTTGCCACCAATACCACCAACTGCTGGATCTGTGGGTTGCTACCCCATGCCACTGGACATTCAATACCATTCATCCCTTCACCCTTCTCTGTCCACGGCTCCTGCCTTGCCTGGCTGATCCTCCTGCAAGAGAGCTATACGGGCAATGCCACCTCCAGCAGAACTGCAGCACATTCTTCTCATGGGGCCGGGCGAAACAAGACAAAGACACACTTCTGCCCACTGACCCCCAGCGACTCGATCCAAATGGACATCCCGGCTAAAGAACGAATCGAAATGCAGGTGTTCAACAATCCAACCAGACCCACCTTCTCCTATCTGCGGAAACGAACGGCTGCCACTCTGACCGTGGCCCTGACGGTCATCAACGTCACAGGCCACATGTGTGTAGAAGGGCTTGGGACACAGCTGGTGGGTCGCAGCGCTTGCCGCTTTTCCAGAACTTTGGACTCCACGGATCCACCTTCCTTTGTGTCATCCCCAAACATGTATTTCATCTGCGGCACGAAGGCCTACACCTGGCTCCCCAAAGGCTGGGGGGGCACTTGCTACATCTCCTTCGTCCTTCCCCCGACTTATGTAGCCCCAGCGAATCACCACCGGCAAAAACGAGCTAAAGACATTGAACAAGCCGACTCAACAGGGGCGCAGTTCCTCGATGCTATGAAAGGACTCGTCCCCCTCTGGGGCCCGATGGCAAACAGCCGTGCCATCCGACATTTGACCCAGGCAGTCGAGACAACCATGAACATCACAGCGGGCATCTTTGCCAACAACACTGCCGAGCTCCAAGCGGTCCGTTTGGTGGCTCTGCAGAACCGCCTCGTTCTAGATGTGGTTCTGGCGGACCGTGGAGGAGCATGCCGCATTATTGGGTCCAGCTGTTGTACATACATACCGGACAACTCACCCTCAGTGTACAAAGCCATCGAACATCTTCACAGACTCTCTTCGGAAGTTCACCAAGAGCAAGAAGAATGGTCGCTTGGTGGTTGGTTCTGGGACACCGTCAAAAGCTGGGGCTGGAGACTGCTCACCATTATCCTGATTCCCGTAGTTGTAATATGTGGCCTATGCTTAGGAATTCAATGTTTGCCACCTATGTGCTCTTTATGTGCGAGTTGTATTTTTCCCAAAACTGTGGACATTGGAAGCGAACATATGAGAGCATTGTATGATACCGAAGTAAGGAATTTGATGAAAAT
Organism: Lissotriton helveticus; assembly: GCF_964261635.1. Lineage (NCBI taxonomy): Eukaryota > Metazoa > Chordata > Amphibia > Caudata > Salamandridae > Lissotriton > Lissotriton helveticus. Next base: position 463,598,757 of record NC_136062.1, read on the forward strand.
TGACATTGAGTAAAGCAAGGTGGCTAGATATGTTGAAAAGGGGGGACTGTTGAAAGTTGGGCTAAAACCGTCAACATTATCGGCGCCCTCTTGCTCTCCTTAAACCTTTTGTGCGCGTAAAACAGCCGCCATTTTGGGCACCATGGCTTCCCTACTCTCACCGAGAGCCAGCGCGCCTCTCTCTCCCTCCTAGCTTCGCTGGCAACCCCCTGCTTGCACCTGCCTTGAGTCATAAACCCCTCTTCGGCGCCGCTCTGCCCCAGGCCCTCATCCTGTTCCCAGCGCGACACCTCCCTGCTTCCCTCTCATGATCTCCGGCCCTTTGATGCAAACCCCTTTTCCCTGTGTGCCCGTTTGTCTTCCCCGTTCCCAGGCCGGCACCCAGCTCTGCCGATACCAATCCCTTGCCCCTCCCCGTACAATAGAAAGCTTCCCTCCTCAAAGGACCCCCGAGATGATCAAAGCCCCCCCATCCCACGAGATCCGATCGAACCCCACACACTCCGTGAATCGGCGGAATATCCAGCTGCGCGATGATCATCACCTGTTGTGAACGGGGCGGGGACTTCCACTGTAACCTTGCGTGGGAACGGGCTGGGAAGGGGGGGATTCTGAGGATGTCTTTCCGTACTTCAAAGTATCGACGAGAATGTGTTACATGCAATAAACAGATAAACGTGTGTATAAGAGGCCAGGCCTCAGGGATGCAGTTAGAGCACCTCAGAACGATACCTTCTGTCCGTTTCGTTGTGTTCTCCTCCGGAGAGAATAAAATCCTTGTTTCCTGCCTTCCAGTCTCCAGCGCCTGCCTCTTCAATAGTTTAACTTCTTTGTGGGTTCAAGAGGCGACACCGCCGGGCAAATACTTAAGGATCTTATATTCTGGTTGGTAGTGCCCCCCAATTATTTTCTACATTGCTTGATGATCAACTATTAGGGTTTCTTTTCTTAGCTGAACTATGGGTGTGTCAGAACGAGAGTTTTATGATTAACTTGCTTATCTCCATACAAAGGAACTACGGGACCTATTGTTACAGGTATTGTCAGGGCTTCAGGACTTGTATTTAATTGGTTGACTTTCTGTATTAATTTATTACGCTGTTTATTTAAAGCTTCTTTTTCTCTCTCCTGAAGTAGCTTTTCTAATGAGTTTTCATGTATAAAGTGCGGGACTAAAGGTGGTTGTAAGAACGGAGCACTAGGAGTAACTCTCTGAGTTTCTTCTTGATAAGGTGGTGGATTATTCATTAACAAGTCATCTAATAACTCATCATCCGAATCCCCACTAGTCATTCAATTTCTCGCTCAAACGCCTCTGTCTCCCACTCTTCATATTGCATTAACCTTGGTCTGGGATCTAATTTATTCATACCATTTCTTAAGTTGTACAAAATTCTACAATTGAAGGTACCATTTTCTGGAAATGCCAAAATACCACCTTCCTTACTGTATTCTATCCAGTTTTCTAACCACACACATGTGTGATAGCCCCTTTCTACCATTATGTATGATGCGGGCGTATTAGGTGGTGGAATAATAATCCCATCTCTGGTTTTAATAAGTTTGTCTTTTTTGAAATAATTCTTTATTTTACTGAAAAGTGGCATCTTTCTTTTATCTCCGTACATGATATAAGGTCTTCCTCTAATTTGTTGTTCTCTTGCAAATCCTAAATATTTTCTATCAATATGGTTTCCTATAACTGCCGGATCTAAATTCCACATATACCGCTATTTCATTTTGTACGGAATGTCAATGTATTCAATTAAAATTAACTCAGTTTGTTTACTTTGCAGAAATACCAGCGTGTCTCTTAATTTAATGACCAATGCGGTTTAGACTTACAAGCAGTGTCAACCAATAATTGCGCAGCTTTTTCTGTGATGTGAATCTCACTCTCTGCACTCACCCCTCCTTTACAATTTTCTCATGGCTACACACCCGCTCTTTCTACCAATCCCAGCGCGGCTCTCTATGATGTCAGTGCAGCACCCGCGACTGACTCCCTCCTTTGCAAGGTAATACGACAATCCAATTTCTTTCAATATTCAATTATACATTTCATTGATTGATTGACAACATGAAACATTCGTTACTGTGCCTGATTGACTTCATTCAAAGTAAAGATAATTTCGTTCACAATGAGTAAACCTAATTCCGCCTACTCTTCAAACACTGCGAGTAAAACAACCTTCCGTTTACTCTTCACTTAAGCAAAGAACCTGCTACTCCATCAGAATTAACCTTTCTAGGTGATATAAGACCAAAGTTTCACCAGCGAACTTCTTTGCTACCAATCACTCTCACTCTCACAATTATACTTAGGAAAAATAAACCCTAACTAGTGCTTCATGTTTTACTTAACTTTATGCACCTATTCCTCAAGGCAAGTAACCTCACTGCAGTGTGGCTTCTATTTACCACCCGCTTTCTTCATTCCAGGATATTCCAGACAACAATTTACACAACACAAGCAGGTTTTTGTTAGTACATACAATCAATAAACAATCAATAATCAATAGTCAATACACAACTAACTACCTATTTTAACTAATCCCCAACCATACTACTGCTACCAAGAAAAGTATACTGATAGAGCACGCAGAGACCAACTAGCTCAATTTACCATACTCACCTTGGGCCCATATAACATTCACACTTTGAACTGGTAGTCCTGCCTAACCAATTACTAATTTACTCACCCTATCAGTTGCCCAGAGGTACGATTTAGGACTTATACCTGTAAACCATGACTTACCAATCCTCGTTACCTTACTATAAGTCCTGTGAATCAGAGAGTTAGAATAAACAGGCAGTATTTAAACATTATTTACTTTCGTATAATAACCACAGACTCGGGGAACGTTTTAAAACCTTTATCTATGAGAGATTTTCTGAGTTAAGTTGAAAAGGGCCACAATCTTGTGACCATAACTTTTAGAAGCAAGAATATAACCAATAGGACATAAAGTTTGTAAGAAATCACAGCAACACCTTTAGACATTGGTACCTGGGAAAGGTGATAAAGGGAAATAGTACATTGACATACCACGTAGATTATATTTACCTAGAATGATGCAATGACCAATCCTGTCCACGGGCTGGGGCAAAAGGACCAGGACCAAGCTCCCGACTCATCGGGTGCCCACGGGACAAGACAGGTGCAGATCAGGACAGGTGACCTCAGCTAAGTGCAACGCCAGCGTCACATCCCTCTCTCTAGGAAAGCCAATTAGTACCCCGATTGGGTAATCGATTCTTCTGACAGAGTGCTCCGCCAGCACCTCTGCTCTTGATCGCCTATTGAGTGCGTTAGGTCAGTGACAGGTCAGCTATTTGGACAAGTCGGAAAATGTATCTATCTAAACATACCTTAGTTATACCATTTCGAGGGCAATGTACCACCCCTAAATGTTGCAAATCTTTGTGTTCCCCTTCAGAGATTGGTTGGAAAGACAAGGAGAGGTCATCACACCATACTAAGATGGTGTCATTTCAATTCGATTCATATTGATTGAATCCCCACCCACAATTTACTTTCCCATGACTTTATTCCACCCAACAATATTGGCATACAAATCATATACAATGTATTTATTTGAGTCTTCTTGCTTCCTCTTTAGACGTCAGTAGAGCAGGTTCCCAGGAACATCGTGGGTAAGAAGGGCGTTGCCAATCATTCAATGCCAATGCTTCAGCAATTTCAGAATCAGTGTGCACGTGCACAGCATCATTCAAGATGGAGGATGTGACAGTGTTCAGGCCCAAAGTACGAGCTAGTAGCAAAGTAAAAAAATAAACATATTAGAATACAAAAATAAATTAATGCACTCTATACCACTTATATCTACTGTAACCCATTACTTTATTTTAACTTGTGTATTAATAGTTAAGTAGAATGAACAAGCTTAGTACAAGCTGCAGCATAAGCAATAGCATGTGAGATTTAAAGCGGCAATTTCTAGCACTAGTGGGCAGAAGCAAATACTTCCCACCAAGCGGTAAAGACGTCACACCACATGAGTGTGGCAGACGCATGCGCAGTGAAATTCCCGCATTGCGGCGGCCATATTAGTTCACTCAAGTTAATATTAGTAAAAGCACATAGGCGAGCTTCGCCTAGATGCTAGAAATGTTGTGATATGTATGTTTTAGTAAACAAAACATGTTGGGTAATATATTACAGGTTATTTGGAGAGGGCTGAATACAAGCAAGTTTTGGTATATGTGAAACCCGGCTCCATCACCTGCATTAGCTACGCACCCCCTCTAATATTCAGAGTGCATTCTCCTGGGTTGCAAGGGCACCAACCATTAAGATACATAGAGTGGTCATTTGTCATTACTCAAGGGCTATCTCTACACTGGCTGTAACAAACCCTGTTGTGTTTGGTATCAAACATGTCATATCGTAAACAGTGTGGGAGGTATGATGCCATGCCCTTTAAAGCCCCTCCGGGAGGCCCTCAGTGCTCCAGGTACCTGTCTTCTAGACAAAATAGCAACTATGGCTGCTGCCAACCACAGACACAATTCTGCCCTCCTGCTGCTGAGCCAAGCAAGAGCAGGGGAAGGCAGGACAATAGGTGTCCTGTCACAGGCGGGTGTGAATAGCTCCCAGAAAGGACTTAGTGTATTGGGAAAGGGTGGGGGAGCTTACGAGCGCCACTAAGACTGCTTGAAGGGCATATTTGGTGCCCTCCTTGCATACTCCAGTTCTTACCAGGTGGTTCCTGCTCTGGTGCAAAACTGGACAAAAGACATCGGAGTATCCTCTCCACCGTGCAGCCCCTCCTTTGGGAGGGACACCTGAATCATTCCAACCCTTTCATTAGGGTTCTTAAGGGCTTACCTGTGGTGGGTCCCCAGGTTTGTCGTAGGACAAGATTCAGATCCCACACCACTTCAACTACGACAGTCTGGGTACTCTGGACATCGCTGGACTTTGCTTCGGGAACCGAGACTGCAATTGGGAAGACTCCAGCTGCTCCTGGTCTCGTTGTCCTGCAAGTCTGCTGCAACTTCTGTGCATGTGCTCCATTCAGTTTCTTCACAAAGCCTGTGAATATCCCAGAGACACCCAAAGGTATCTCCCTTGAAGTGTAGGAGTCACTTCCCTGCATCTGCAGGCACCGCAATGTAGCTGACCAGTCTGCTGTTCCTGAGCTCCTATGTACTCTGAACGGTTCAGAAACACAGGTGGTAGTTCTGCAACTCCCTTAAGGCCTGCACTGACTTCCTAGGAAGTTGGAAGTCAGTATCCCTCATCGGAATCACTGGATCAATTTTCCTGTGCACTGCATCAACTTGCCAAGGTTTGTTGACTGGCCTCCGGAGATTTACGGGCTTCAAGAAGCTCCAGCCTCAAGCATCTTCTGCAGCCAAGATCGTCACCTTCATCCTTTGCACCGTGGGCCTTCATCCTTTGGTGAGCTGCTCGGGGTACTCTTGCGACTCCTGTGCATTCCGGCCTGTGCGTCCTCTTGAAGGTCTTCTCAGGACCCAGTGGGCTCCCCTGCATGCTCTGGGTCTGCTCTGACTTCCCTGCTTGTGATGAGTAACTTGGACCTTGTTGGTCCCGGGACCGCACCTTTTCAAGGCCTACGTTGTTTGCCACTGCCAAGGCTTGTTGGTGCCCCAGCCCAACACTGACCCCTTGGCTCTCCACATCAGCGGTGGGACAGCTGCTGGTCTTCATCTGCATCACCTGGTCTGTACAGCTGCAACTTCAAGGGTACTGTCAACTCTCCTGCATCCCGACATCGGTGGGCATTCTTCTTCCGTGCCTCCTGGTCCCGCCTGAATGGCATGGACTCTGTCCCCTCCTCTTGCAGGTTCCTCTCATCCTGGATCCACCTATGGGTTCCACTGGACACTATCACCTTCTTCCTCAGCGGCATCTTTTCTGAAGTCCTCCATTGTGGTCTAGAGCGGCTTCCAACATCACTTCGCACCTATGCACCAGGCTTCCCTGGTGTAGGTATCCCGGTTCCTGGGGTGTCCACGGGCAGAGTGGCTCTCCAGCCTTCCATCTTCCACTGGGTTTCTTAAGGAACCACTGGGAAGGGTCCTTTTTCTTTAAAATTGCAACCGCAACTTACCTATTGACTTCCATTGAGTACGCAGTTGTGTTTCCACTCTGCACACGACCTCCGTGCGCTTACTAGATACTCACCTTGGTGGGTCCCCGACTCTTCTACGACTTCTAGGTCCTTCCTTGACTTAAGCTGTGGTTCGCATTCCACTATTTTAGTATATGGTTTGGTCTCCCCGTGGAGACCACTGTGTAGTCTGTGCTACTTACGTATTCTATTGGCAAAGTATTGTGTTGATATCTCCGGGTAGGAGATAATATATTGTGTTAGTGAGTGTTAATAAATAAAACCTATTTTTATAAGTACACCGTGTGGTTCTTTTTCACTTAACCTGTACCATAAGATTAAGCACTGGTAAAACAAGCTGCTTTATAATTCTTCTGGACTTAGAGAGCTTTCTAAGGTTATCTAACACCACTAAAATCACCATAAGGGTTGTCTGGATTAGTGCAGGGTGCAACACTTACTTAAGTGAGCGCCATATACTGAGTCAACCTCTGACAGCTGGTCATTCATTTTTGACTGTCTGTATCTCTATGTCCGTGTAGCTACATGTACACACCGCTGAGAGCTTGCGAGATCTCAACGGCGTATGGCAGCCATGTTGGGTGAGGCACAAGTATTTAATGCCATACTGATATTCTGGAAGGCACTTTGCATTCAGAATCTATTGCGTTTGGTGGGCGTGTTCTCCGCACTCCTTGTCTTGTACTGGAGGATTCAACTGGAGCCTCCACTTCTTGGTGTCGACTCCAACGCTGGAGAGACGCTGCCAATCATTGGTACCCAAGGCAAGTAAGATTTTGATCCCTTTTACATTCCTGAACCCAATGCGGGCCAATTTTTGTGTGAACACACTGTAAACATTAGAACCCTTGTTGCGAACTTTGTTGTTAACTTTGTGTGACAATTATAATACTTGAAACCTTGTAGTGATAACAAGGGGAAATTTATATGCTTGATATGATCATTGGAAATGTGTTTCATCTGTTGTACAAGACTGCTTGCTGTAATCATAAAACACTTTGTAAGGGCCAGGATACTTACCATCATTATACCCCAGAAACTGGAACCCATAACGTGTTGCCCGAACCCCAAAGTCTCCATTATCTCACCTGGTTACATATGTGTAAGTACCCAGTGTCATAGTGGGATGGGTAGGGCTACTGCTCACTGGAGGGATGTAATGTCCTTGTCTTTTTCTTACAGTGTCTCACCCTTGGCTAAGTACGCTTCTACTACTTTAGGGAGAATCCTACATGAAAGATCACTTCCAGGCAACATACCACATCACACCAAACCAGACCATCGGATGTCTAGTTCTAAGGCAGTTGTGCATGAGTAGGAGTGTAGTGCAGGCTGACTATCAGTATATAGCGCCAATGGTGGAGTGAGGTTGACTACTAAGAATCCAGAGAACTTATGTACCTTTCTATTGCCTAGCAGGATGACAATTGTGTAAAGGCATCAACAACGTCCCCTATCTGGCCCTCTTACCAGTGCCCTGCTCAATCTCCCTTGTGTTACATTCACCTCACAAACAGTAAGGTAGGGTGCTCGTAGGTCAGTTCATAATGTCCCTGATCTTTACAGATTTTGGACTTGCCTGCAATCAGTCTACTGGTAGGCAGTGAGGGTGTTGGACAACACCACTCCTTCCACTGACCCACCTTTTGGAGTGTCTGCATCATGTGTACACCACTTAGCCAAACCAAGGGTCAGGGAGAAGAGCTCAGGAAACTGATTTAGTATTTGCCTGCAATCCGTCTGTTGTTGGTCAGTGAGGGTGTCTGACAAGCCCCCTCCTTCAACTCACCCATTCTTAGGGTTGTGAGAGATGAGGTTAGGGAGAGGTTCTCTCTCTGCTTCCTAATCCTCATCTGTCACATCTGCCCTATCACAGTAGGGTTTAAGGTGGTCACATCTGCCCTATCATTGTAGGGTTTAAGGTGGTTGACATGGATGACCCTCTTGGAGTTCCTGTCAGAGACTAGGTCCACCAGATAGGTGACCTTACCTTTCCTTTCTAGGATTGGGGAGGGTCCACTCCACTTATCTTGGAGAGCCCTAGGAGCCACAGGCTCCAAAACCCACACCTTCTGCCCTGACTGGAACTCAACTACAGCAACCTTTTGGTCATACCATTGTTCTGGCGCTCCTGGCTCAGCATGCAAGCTCCACCTATGGATCTCTGACTGTGTCAACAATCCGGCTCCCCTCAGGCAACCCTCCGGCAAGCTGCCCTCTGAGAAAGCCAGGTGGTTCTCCCTGCCCTCCAAGAGTCCAAGTACACCTGCAGACAGCTTGATAGAATATGGTAGTGCAGCCAGACCTTGCCAGACCACGCAGCCTTCAATGCTGCCGTCACCAACACACCACCACCTCATCAGAACTACAAAAAAAGCTGCCATACAGGAATGTATCAACGCCAACGCACACAGCAGCAAAAAACTTTTCACCATGATCAAAGAATTTGCCAAACCCAGCATGAATGCCACAGACATCCCCTTCCAAAGACGTCTGTAAGATCATAGATATCTATGCAGCTTCGTAAACCAGGACCCATCCACCAGCAACAACAGCACCCAAATGCTCCAGATCCCAGCCAACCCTGCTCAAATGGACCATCCTCACCACTGACGACACCCTAAGGATCATGAAAACCATCCACTCCGGAGCCCCCTCGAACCCCTTCCCCACCACATTTTCAACCAAGCCGGTTCCACTATTGCCCCCAAACTCTGCCACACCATCAACCGCCCTCAACCTGGATCTCTCTGCCGCCTTCGACACCATCTGCCACCACACACTAAGCACACGCCTCTACGATGCAGGAATCTGAGAAAAGGACCTGGACTGGACCACCTCCTTCCTCACCGACAGAACCCAGAGAGTCCTCCTCCCCCGTTCCATTCTCGCACCACCAAAACCATTTGCGGCGTCCCCCAGGGATCCTCCCTCAGCCCGACGCTGTTCAACGTCTACATGGCCCCCCTTGCTCGCATTGCCAGACTACACAACCTCACCTTAATCTCCTTCGCCGACGACACCCAGCTGATCCTCTCCCTCACCAAGGATCCACTCACTGCCAAAGCCAACCCACACCAGGGCATGAAGGCCGTCACCGATTGGATGGAGGCAAGCAGGCTCAAGCTGAATACAGACAAGACGGAGATCCTCATCCTCGGGCCCGACCCCTCAGCGTGGGACAACTCCTGGTGGCCTGCATCACTGGGAACCCCCCCGGCACCAACCCACCACGCACGCAACCTAGAAGTCATCCTCGACTCCAAGCTCAGCATGACCAACCAAGTCAACGCAGTCTCCTCCTCCTGCTTCCACACCCTCCGCATGCTCCACAAGATCTACAGATGGATCCCGACGGACACACGGAAAACTGTCACCCATGCTCTCGTCAGTAGCCGACTTGACTTCGGAAACACCCTCTACGCCGGAGCCCAGTCCAAGCTCATCAACAGACTCCAAAGAATACAGAACGCCTCAGCATGCCTGATCCTTGACGTCCCGCGCAGGAACCACATCACCCCGCACCTGAGAAACCTGCACTGGCTCCGCATCGACAAAAGAATCATATTCAAACTCATGATCCACGCACACAAAGCACTCCACAAGACCGCCTCTGCCTATCTCAACAAAAGACTCGCCTTCCACATACCCAACAGGAAGCTCCGTTCCGCCGACCTGTCCCTGGCCGCCGTCCCGCGCATTCACAGAACCACTTCCGGGGGCAGATACTTCTCCCACCGCGCCGCCAAGTCCTGGAATGCCCTCCCCCTCCACCTACGACAGACCACAGACCTCCCAGCCTTCAGAAGACTGCTCAAGACCTGGCTCTTCGACCACTAGCTGCAGCTGCCCTCCTCCCCCCAGCACCTTGAGACCTAGGCGGGTAAGTAGTGCGCTTTACAAATCCCCTGATTGATTGATTGAGTCTGCCACCTTCCCTGAAGACTGGAAGCACGCAAAGATCAACCCCCCTGCTGAAAAAAACCCTATCCTGAACCGACCCACCACAAGTATTATAGGCTTATCTCTGCTCCCTGTCCCAGCCAAAGCCATCAACAAGGCCATCAACGCCCAACTCACCAAATTCATCGAAACAAACAACACCCTGGACCCCTCCATATCGGGCTTCAGAAGCAATCATAGCAAAAAGACTACACTCTTCACTGCAATAGATGACATCCGTAAACTCTCCTTGACTGAGGGGAAACCACAGCCCTCATCCTCCTGAACCGATCTGCCGCCTTTAAAACTGTCTCCCACCACATGCTCTGCACAAGACTCCTCAACACCTTCATCCACAGCAAAGCCCAAGAGTGAATCCTCTCCTTCCTCACCGGCAGAAACCAAAGAGTCAAGCTGCCACTGTTCTCCTCAAACATGTTGAGATCAGCTGTAGAGTTCCTCAGGGCTCCTCTCTGAGCCCCACTTTCTTCAACATCTACATGGGCCCACTTGCAGCCATCGCTAGAAACCATGGACTAAACATTGTCTCCTACGCCGACGACACCCAGCTGATTCTCTTCCTCACCGACGAACCTACAGCCACTAAGAGCAACTTTCATAACAGGATGAAGGCAGTCACCCCCTAGATGAACAGCTGCATCATACTCAACATTGACAAATCCAAAGTAATCATCCTGGGGCGACTCTTGGTGGCCTGCAGCACTCGAAACCCCACTCACACCCACCGACCATGCATGCAACCTCAGCATCATCCTTGACTTCTCGATCTCAATGAACTGCCAAATCAACACCATTTCATCCTCCTGCTTCCACACGCTGTGACTTCTTCAGAATATTTCCAAGTTGATCCCCACAGAGCCCAGGAGAATGGTCTCCCAGAAGCTTGTAACCTGCAAGCTTGACTACGGAAACTCACTCTATGCCAGCAGCACCCAAAAACTCCAAAAGAAATTGCAGAGCATCCAGTACACTTCTGCCAGACTTATCCTGGACATTCCCGCCACAGCCAAATCTCTGGTCACCGGAGAAACCCTTACTGGCTCCCGATTAACAAAAGAATCGCCTTCAAGCTCCTCACACACGTCTACAAAGCCTTAGACAATACCGGGCCTGCATAGCTCAACCACCACCTTTCCTTCTACACACCCACCAGACATGTCCACTCCGTGCAATTGGCACTGGCCACTAACCCACGGACCCGCAAGACCTTGGCCGGAGGAAGATCCTTCTCCTAACTTACTGCAAGTACCTGGAACGCTCTACTTCTACCTCTCAGACATTTACCTTTAATGCCTCAATTCAGGAAAGAACAAAAAGGGGTGAGACAAGCACTGCCTTGAATATTACTGTAGGTTATATCAAAGTAGTGTGCTACTGGGGATTCACTTTCCAATCCTCAAAGTGTGAACCAGGTAGAACAATAAAGTTGCATCTCCTGTTTAGGAGACATCTCCCTGTGCACAGCTGTCAATCCCAACTAGTGGGTAAAGATTTTAAATTTGAATCGTCTAGTCAATGAGATCTGTTGTAACTGATGTTTATTCTCATCCATTAAATGAACATTTTAGATTAATCTCCGTGATTCATAAACCAATCCATATTGTTATGAATATTTTGTACATCAATCCTGTTTTGCACATCAATCCCGATGGATTTCGGGCGAAAACGTACCCTTCGTCAGAGGTAAACAATCTGTAGATAAAACCAAAATCAGCATTTATAGGAAGAACACACCATATGTGTGTCAATAAATGATAGTCCATTCCAACCTTCAATTCCAACCCCTCTTTAACCCTTCTATTACATCAGTTTATTTTATTTTATTAATTTTGAAAGTTTTATATAGCGCGAACAAGATCTTTGCAGATATCAGAGCGCTTCACAGCCGAAAGGAACAACGTGTGATTAAATGACAATTGGGGTGGGGAGGTACATGTGGGAGCATAGTCAGCTAGATACATCAACAATGATACAAGTACAAATAATTGATAGCGTAAACCCACAGGCAGGTCAATAACACGATTAATACAGAATGCAAAAAAAAGATCATTGGAACTGAATGGTACAGCATCTGTAAATAACATCCCCAATAATAATTAAGTGTATTTAGCCATGAGGATAGCTTTTACTTCTCTCTTAAAAAGTATGGTAGAGGTGATGAGCCTTATTTCAGGGGGGAGTGAGTTCCAGATCTTTGGTGCCATTCCTGAGAAGGAGCGTTTGTATGTTTTTTCCTTGCGGAATCTTTGGGGCTTTAGCAAGAGATTGTTTGCGCCTCTAGTGTTTCTGGAGCCTCCAGAAATCGTCAGCTTCTGGGCGAGGTATCCGGGTGAGCTCAGGTGGACAGACTTGTGCGTCATGCAGGCGATTTTCAGATGTATTCTGGCTTCAAAAGGCAGCCAGTTCAGGGCTTTCAGGTCAGGGGAAATGTGTGAGTGTTTTTTTGATCCGGTGATGAGTCTCGCTGCGGCGTTTAGAGAAGCTCTTATGGGCGCCGTAGTAGTTAGGGGGAGACCGCATAGGGCGATACTGCCGTAATCTATTCGAGGGATGACTAGAGCTTGTACAGCAGTTTGGAAATCTTTGGCTGGAAGGAAGGGTTTGAGTTTCCTTAATGTATTGATCTGGAAGTTCGCCCCCTTAGTTGCTTTGTTGATGTGTTCCTGCATGTTGAGGTTGGTGTCAAGTGTTATGCCTAGCGATTTTGCCGAGTCCACGATGGTGGGATGAACATTGAGTGCGGTTAGGTGTTTAAGCCAGATTTGAGAGGTAGGGATCTTCGCAGGAGGGGAGATCAAGAGGAACTCTGTTTTAAGAGCATTGAGTTTAAGATGATTAACGGCCAGCCATGATTGGGTGCTTCTAATCGTTGAATTCAAGTGCATAATGTCTTTGGGTGATTGTAGTTTGAGATAAAGTTGGGTGTCATCGGCGTACATATGGAACTGAACATTGGATGCTTGTAGCAAGGTGGTGAGAAGTTCCATAACTAGGTTAAACAAAGTTGGGGATAGGAAGGATCCTTGTGGGACGCCTAGCGATACCGGTATTGGAGCAGACATCAAGTTGTTACTCTTGAATTTCTGCGATCTGTTGTGTAGGAAATCAGTTGATTTTTTGGTGGCACGTTCCACCAATCTTGCGATTCCTCTTACCGTGGTGATTCTCTACCGCCCCCCTCAACCCATGCCCTATTTCATCCCGGCCATTCAGTACTTGCTGGCCACTCTTGTGGTCAATAACTGCGCTGTCCTCTTATTAGGCGATTTTAACTTTTGGCCGGGTGACCCGCGCGAGGACACCATGTCCAAAGATTTCTCTGACACCCTTCGCTGTATAAATTTCACTCCCCATATTTCTTCCCCCACCCACACTCATGGACACACTCTGGACCAAGAATGGTCCATCAACCTACCTATCTCTACTCCTACTATATCTCCCTGCGCTTAGTCCGACCATTTCCTGATCACCTTTTCCGCACTTTTTGGGGGGGTCAACTCTCCCTCTCTCCCCAAAAACATCTGGGCTCGTAACTGGAATAGGGTGTATTTGGCCGCTCTAGGCCACTCTTTAGCTCCTTCTGCTCCTACTCTGACAGACATTCTTCCCAATAAGCAGGTTGCCACCATTAACAAATGGCTCTCAGTGGCTTGCAATCAAGTTGCGCCTCTCAGACGGGTTAGAACGCGCCGTCCCCACGACGCCAACCGCTGGTTTACCAATGCCCTTAAAACCCAGAAATTGGAACTCAGACGAGCTGAGAGCCATTGGCGTTCCAGATACTGCCCCGACCTTAAGATTCAATATCTTATTCTCCTCCGGGCCTACAAAAAAGCTATACTAACCACCAAACTGGAATATTTCTCCCAGAAAATTCATCAGGCAGCCAACAAACCCAAGGAGATCTTCACGATTGTGCATGAGCTAGCTGCCTCTGACAGGGTCGTTCCCAAGCCTATCCCTTCTCAGTCCCTCTGTTACGCTCTTAATGACTTTTTCATTGAAAAGATCACTACCATTAAACAGAACATTCCCTTGGCCCCATCTTCCTTTTTCTGCCCTTCGCTACCTCCGCCCCCTTCTTCCCTTGAACAATTCCCTCTGATCTCCGAAGATACCTTCCGTACCCTCCTGGGGAAAGCAAAAACGGGCTCTCCTGCTGACTTTTGCCCGGCCCATATATTGAGGGAGATTTTTTCTTGTTGTCCAGTACCCCCAATTACCCTCCTTAATACCTCCATTACCCTAGGAATTGTACCAGACACATTTAAATCGGCCACGGTAATCCCCATCCTAAAAAAACCTGGTGCCGACCCCACCGCTCTGTCTAACTTTAGGCCTATCTCACTACTCCCGCTCCTGAGTAAGATTCTTGAGAACCATATCACCTCTTCGCTCTCAACCTACATCGAGGCCAATCACCTATTGGCTACCCATCAGGCCGGCTTCCGTCCCACACATTCTACAGAATCTGTTGTCCTCTCGGAGGTCGATGAACTTAGACGTGGCGCCGATACAAATTTTCCCCAGGCCCTAGTCCTTCTCGATCTTTCCGCCGCCTTCGACACAGTCGACCATTCCATTCTTCTCGACCGTGTCGAGGGCGCTGGTTTGCGGGGGCCGGCCCTGGCCTGGCTCACTTCCTTTTTTAGCAGATCGTACGCAGGCTGTCAGGCTGGAGGGGTTTCTTGCACCTTCCTGTTCTGTCTCCTGCGGGGTACCCCAGGGCTCATCTTTATCCCCTCTTCTGTTTAACCTTTACATACATCCCCTTATTGTTGCTTTACAGGACATGGAGGTCACGGCGTTTAACTACGCCGATGACCTCCAGCTCATTTTCAACCTCTCTTCTTCTCCTGACTCAATTTCTACAGTTCATTCCACCCTCACTTTCATCTATAACTGGATGAACCTTAACCAACTGAAGTTGAATCCTGAAAAGACGGAGTTAGTTCTTATCGGTGTGTGGAAAATGACAATGTATATGTACATAAGCGGCGTTCATTTGTGTTCACCCTCGCCACTGTTGAAGGTAAAGCGAAAGTCACGAAACAGTGGCCCCGCCATCTTGTCCCCTTTTGGGCCTCATCACGATCATAGATAGTAGCCATTTTTGTGTCATGACCTCTCTGCCCACTGCCAATAGCCTGCGTCTCTCTCTCTCTCTCTCCCACTCCCCAGCCTCGCGAGTATTCCCCCGCGCCCTGACAGCCCCCCTGTTTCTCCTGCGCGGGCCATAAACGCACCTCTAAACACGACCCTGCCTCCGTGCTGAACCCCTGTCCCCTCGCTCTTTCATCCCACCCATAGAACAGACCCTTTCGGTAACCTCTTCCTCCCTGCCCGATTGCCCGGCCTGATCCCAGGCCATCACCTAGCCCAACAGATGCAGTTTATTGCTTCCTACAGTAGGACCTCGCCTCACATCAGAGGAGCGGTGATTAATGAAGGCCTTCACACCCCTAGATGTGACCGACACCCCTGCATTCCTCCCAGGAACACCCTTCCTCTCTTCTGATGACCCCCCCCCGGCTGCACCTGGCCTCTCGACCCAGTCCCAAGTCATAAAACTAGGTCTCGTGGATATACCCCCCCCCCGGCCCCGCATAGCAAAACGTGATCTTATCGCCTGCCCAACCTTAGATCAGACTAACCCCTCCTGCCCTCGTGTCCTGTTGGAATGTCCGGCTGCAGATTGCAATCACATGTTACATTTGGGAGGGGAAAACAACATCAGAGGGGCCGGTATGGGAATGGGCCTGGAGCTGGGATCCCAAACATGCCCTTTTTGTACTTCAAAGTGTCTTTATTGCAATAAGGAATGTTTGTGCATCATAAACCTGTGTATAAAAGACGGAGCCGTAGAGAAACTTGTTAGAGCACCTCGAGAAGATACCCTGTTGTCTGATTTGACGTGTTCTGTTCCGTCGGAAATAAACTCCTGTTTCCTGCCTTCCAGTCTCCAGCACCTGCCTCTTTATTTGGTAATCATGAGTTGGGTGAGAAGCGGGTAACGCCGGGCAAATATGGAAAAAGGGGTAATCGACCTGACCTGCCTGAACCCTTTTGTTTAACAATTGGCGTCCCAAACGTGGGGCCCATCAGCGACACGTGGATCCAGTGGGAGAGGTCCCAACGACAGAGTGAACGACTGCAACGATCGGGAAGTGCTCCTGCCCGATAGACCCTTGTCTGGCAGCCGATCATCCGTACTTCACTGGTTCCTCGCAGACCTCTCTCGAGTGATCTACGGTCCTGACTGGGAACCATCAGGAGTGCCACAGCAATTACGGAGAATAGAGGACGATCGGGCGCTGGAAACGGAAGACGAGAAACTGTCCATGCGGTCCGGGTAAGGTCGTGTAACACGACAAATTGCGAATTGATTGTTTGATTGTCATTGGAAAATACTAGTATTACGCATTTGATTGTTGTGTTCTGAGAGATTCCCTGTCTGCAAACGGGGAAGGATAGGAGTATTCTCCCTTTGCAGATAGTGAAGGGTGGGTAGCGCAGGCTTTTGCCCCCGTTGTAACCCGTCGCGCCTACTTCCCTCTCCATTCGATTGATTGTTACCCAAGCATTTATTGTTTTGGAATTGGTTCTCTTTGGATCATTCTCTATTTGCAAACAAGCACGGAGTCGCCATACTCTGTTTAGTCTTTGCAGATAGTAAAGGGTAGGTAACGCAGGCTTTTGCCCCCGTTGTAATCCGTCGTGCCTATTTTTATCCCCCACTGATTGATTGTTTGACCGGACATTAATCGTTCGGAATTGGTTCTCTGAAAGGATCTTCTCTGCCTACAAACAGGGAGGAACAGGAAGACCTCTCTCTTTGCAGATAGTGAAGGGTAGGTAGCGCAGGCTTTTGCCCCCGTTGTAACCCGTCGCGCCTATTTTTATTCCTCATTTGATTGATTGATTGTTTGTCCGAACACTGATTGTTTGGAATTGGTTCTCTCTTTGGGTATTCCCTATTTGCGAATACTGTAGAATATAAATATTCTATCTAGTCTCCGCAAAGTAGTGAAGGATAGGTAGTGCAGACTTTTGTCCCCGTTGTAACCCGTCATGCCTATCTTCTCCCCATTGTTCAGTAGTTGGTTCAGCCCGGACCATTTATTAGAGGTAGACCATCTGGCTCCACCGGAGGACACCCCTAATAAAAAGGACATATATAAAGAAAAATGCGGATTAGCCGCTGTATCGTGCTAGCAAATTAAAGAACATAAAAATCGTTAGGAAAAGCAAAAGGAATCGAGCAACATCAGTAGGCCACTGATGAGATCTCTTTTCGACCTCGCTGAAATGGAAACATTAGGAACAACCCCTCAGGAAATATGAAACTAGTGAGAAGAGCCGAACTCGACGCTATGACTGCAAGACAGCTCGGCTCCACCGCATACCCCGCCCAAATAACGACAAACCCTAGGCAAATATTAGAAATATACAACACTCCAGCAAGGGAACATGTTAAAACGTTTTATTTTACAACTATATATTAAACAACTATTTACATGGCAAACGGCTGCAACACCAAACCCACAATGCAATTCGCCGCCTGCTTGACGCCGTTCCTGTCCCTCCTTCCTCAAAGTAGCAATGTTGGGCTACTTTGGGCTACTTTTTAGTAGGTTTTTGGGCGTTAGAAAGTCTACAAAAGCCATCAGCTGGCGAGGTAGCGTCGGTGGCGGCCTGGGGTGGAGGACCATTGTGCAAATAGCCCGGAGGCGACACCACGCGCCGAGGCCTGCCCCCAGGATGTATCAGCGTTCCGCTCGACGAGCCCCGCGGTTGGCTGACCGGGGGACCCGCTCCTGTGGCCGTGGTAAAGAGCGGCTGGCCGCCATCGGCCGGAGAAGTCGTGGGGTGAATGGCCCGGCCCGGAATGTACTGGTCCTCCCATTCCCTTCTTCTCCCGGTGCCTTGCAGGCCACGGGGGGGGGATGTCTTGCATATGCCTCCGACCCCCCCCTCTT
Organism: Lissotriton helveticus; assembly: GCF_964261635.1. Lineage (NCBI taxonomy): Eukaryota > Metazoa > Chordata > Amphibia > Caudata > Salamandridae > Lissotriton > Lissotriton helveticus. The sequence continues at coordinate 463,616,821 of NC_136062.1, forward strand.
TCATCGCCTGGTCCAGCCATAATGAATGTCAGCGAGACGGCGTGGGGTGCACTGGGAGGGAGAGGCAGCGCAGACGAGCCTCTCCCACCTCCCCAGGTGGAGGCCCCTCAGCTGCACCCCCAACGCTCCACGCACCCGGCAAAGGGTTCGTCCACTCTTGCGGTGCAGCGACGCTCCACTCACCCAGCAGGGTCTCGTCCACTGCGGCGGTGCAACGACGCCTCGCCCGGCAGGCTGGAATCCGTCTGCTCTTTCGACCCAGTGACTGCCGGTAGCTGCAAAACTCCTAAAAATGGCGGTCGACTCTGCAGGAATGAGCCTGACGTGCAAGGATGGCCTGGTCGCTGGCCAGCTAGAAAACGAGTCCCCCGTCCAGAAGCGTTCTCCTCAGCTTTGAAGATTCTACGAGAACTGCAGGGGCCCCAGGCCCCCGATGGGGAACGACTGCCATGATTGCCCGCAGAACGACCAAGACGTAGCCACGAGACGTTGGCGCCCTCATGCTGGCGCCAGCCTCAGTTTTGAATGACCAAAAATACTGCAGACTACCGATTTGATCAGTTCCGGTGGAACATCAGTATGACCCGGTAGGAAAGATTGTTGCCCCCTCCCTTTTCTTTGATTGATGGTTCATGTCACCGGTCCCTTCTGTTGCCCCTTAACGAAACTTCTGGACTGCCGAAAGAGGTTCTGGTCCGACCACGAGTTGGTGGAGACATTTTGACTATACTTGGACCCACCTGACCCCACCCAAAATGGCGCCGGTACAAACGAAACCCGCAACTCCCTGTTGTGTTCCGGATGCTCAGATTTGATATCATGAGATATGTATGCAGTTTTTTGAAGCACATGGCGGGAGGGGATGAGTATTGATTGAACATTCGGACAATGATTTGATATTAAGTTCTGACGCATCATTGATTACAGTATTATTGAAAGTTCGAATTTTCAACACTTATGGTACTTGCCCACAATGAATTTTCGATATAATTTTATTGCACTTATCGTACCTTGATGAAATAAAATGACCACCGACTCAGTTACGTTTTCCTCAAATAAATATGCCCTCAGGTACAGTTCCAGTCTGCTCCGTGGCCGGCCACGTGGTTGTAGGCCTGCATTTGTACGTCAGCATTTTTTAAATAAAAGTTTTGTGAAAAGCAAAAATAGTCGTAGCTCTCGGATTGGTAAGTACGAATACATGACCATTGTTTCCGATATACGTAAAATACCGGAAAAATAAGGCAATTCGATCACTTAAAGGTTAAAAAGCAAAGTACCCAGAAATATTGCAAATATGAATGGTCCAAGTTCGTTGCGTGTGTTGTTTTTTTTATTTTATTTTACTTTTGTGCAACATAAAGCAATCGACAAAGGTCCCGATGTTCTGTTTTTCTTTATATGCCACATATCTCAGGGAAATTGTTTCAGATGCCTATAAGCCAGACCCGGTACCACTGTAGACCACCCCTCCTCCTCGAAGGAAGAACACGAGTTCACCCCCACTTTACACTGACTGCCCTCTTGTTTCGACCCCCCGCCCCACACAAGATCCGCAATACCACACGTGGGCGATCTATGCAATATACAGTCCATCAATGATTATGCCTCCCGCACCACCAGTCCCTCTGGGCTTAAAACTCCGAGATGGAAGGGACTGCACCCCGCGGAGATAGGTCGAATACGTGGTAAGTAAAAGCCTTTTGGGTTTATGCGCGCGGATGTGTTTTAAACGCTGCCCCCACCCCTTCTTCTTCCCCTTCTTTCTGCAGGTCGCATCGGAACATCGACTAAAGTGTGGAGAAGACCTAAGCAACGCGGATTTGGGTGATATGAATGCACGCGTGTATGACCGGATGTGTGTAACTCGACTGGATATACGTTGCACGCGTTTACCTGATAAGAGAGATGTTTTTGTACGACTTGAGTGATGATTGAACGGCCGATGGAATGGGGAAAAAGGGGGTCTGAACATAGTACCTATACACGACGAACAAACATAGGTATAACACTCCCTAACTTAGAAACGACCATCTCTCTCTCTGAACCCAGCGACTGGAGGGGTGGCCTGAAGCAGAAACTTGGCGGGTTATTGCAGTATGACAAAAATATGACTCCAACCGGCCCCCGAATAATGCAACCAAGAATGACGTGCACCTACGAGTAGATTCTTACGACATGAAACTCGAAGCTGCCCATTGTTCCCCCAACTGACACCCTCCGTTGCCTCAGCCTGGATACCCATTCGCTAAAAACGATTCAAAGATCCCACCGTAAGTACTAGCCCGACCAGGTTAGTTCCCGAACAATTGACGAAAGTGTAAGTATTTGCAACAGAGACCAACAGCAAAAGACAGCCAGGCGAATTAAATAGGAAACTAAGGATGCGCAGCATGCAGGAGGAAATATCTTTGGCCAAGTACTGTTCTATGTTTTGTCTTGAGTTCTGTATGTAAATACATGTACCCCCCCGCCTGAATTCATGTGTACGTAGTATATGGATTTACGTTGTCCCTCAGTCTGTGTTTCTATATAACATGACCCCTACTGTTTTGTGTTGTGTGCGCACTAAAATGGCCTATTATTGTACACGTTTCTTTCTCTCTTTCTTTCTCTCCATGTCGTACGTGTACCGAATAGTTCATTTAAAATGCGGACGACTCTCTCTCCGAGGGTCCCCCTGTTCCCTCTTCCTTTGTGTGGTAACGTTGTGCCCCCGCTGGCACGAGCCTAATTGGTTTTTCGAACACAAAGGTGTTCGACCAATTGCCAGAAACTAAAACAATTGTAATTTGCCATATTACTACCTCTTCTTTCTGTAAAAATGATAGAACTCGAATTGGCTATGAAGGAAAGGACAGGTAAGACGACTGATGTCCCTTAATCTGGCCCTTTTATAGGAGGATTATACGTCAGTGGCCTTCTGTTCTCAGCTCGTTAGAAACACAATCTCCTATGCCCAGATTGCCCCACTCCTCCGCACCCAAGTACGGATATCCAAAACGTCCCCGTTCCTCCCGCTTGACCCCAGCTCCGTAAACTCGAAGTATAACTGATGACCCTGATTAACTGTTGCTCCCCGAGAAAAGAGTGTTTAGCCTCTACCTCTCTCTCATGATGATAGAAGACTGCCAGGGCTTGGGGTAGAAAAACGAGTCTCTACCGAAGGATCTGATTTCGAGTTTGATGAAGTACACAGTCAATAAGAGTCGGATCTCTCCCTGTACGTAATGAATGAACGCCAAATAGGCTTAGCACATACTCAGTAGACATGCCTGTATACATGCTCCACAGTGATAACTTCTGACCGTGACCGATGAACGAACCCCCAACTACTTAGATTTGGGACGGAATTGAAATGTATAAATACCTTCTCTTGTCAGTTCTCTAAAACCTGTTTTGTACCCATTTAAGGACACACAGTCACCGGAAGAGAGGGGCCGGACGTGACGCACAGCCTGGCCACAGATCATGAGGCACGTGTGACCTCGACATAAGATGGAACCGCAGAGCAACGGGACGCGGGACGATGCACCACTCTCAAACGCAGAAAATGAAGGAATGGAGGGCTGCCTTGAAGCCCTCTACTTGTTGACCAACGCGTGCCAGAAGTCCCCGCCCCTTTGAGCCCGATTGATGGACCTGCCTGCGCATCACCCTTTGCTCCCTTGGTTTGTCTCAAAGATCTGGTCCCCCTCCGCCCTCTCTTCCCTCGATTATCCGACAAAACCCCCCTCTTTCCCTTTCACATGGATTTTTGACTCAGAGAAAAAGAACAGCATTTAGGTAGAATAGGGTTTGCCACGGAAGGAGAAAAGAAATGCGGGTGCCCAGCATGAGGCGCCCTTAAAAAGATTAGTTAGGAAACAGGACTGTGGTCTAACAGCAGAAGACAGATCGCACCCTGCGACGTGTAAAGAAGGATCCGAGCTGGACCTATAGCTCCACCACCGGTGCTCAACAGCGCCAACGGAAGAAAACGAACTACCAGAGCCTACCAGTGATGGCTCGCTACTAAAAAGACACTGTGGCGAAGACCCCCCCCCCTTTTTTTCGGAACTTTCTACACCCCTTGACTAATTGCTTGTATTGGACTAAATTCCTCCCTAAACCACTTTTTGCCTGTAAAATGTTTCATCGGTCACTTTTTAAATACGACAAATGTAAATTTATATGTATTCCACCTCGTATGTCGCATCAACTGCACACGGTTATATGCAAACGCTATTTCATTGACAACACACGACTATATGTACACCCCGTCAGTTATGATAAACACGGAAATGGTCTAACTTATGTTAAAAAGCGGCGACTGTGGAAAATGACAATGTATATGTACATAAGCGGCGTTCATTTGTGTTCACCCTCGCCACTGTTGAAGGTAAAGCGAAAGTCACGAAACAGTGGCCCCGCCATCTTGTCCGCTTTTGGGCCCCATCACAAACATAGATAGTAGCCATTTTTGTGTCATGACCTCTCTGCCCACTGCCAATAGTCTCTCTCTCTCTCTCTCCCACTCCCCAGCCTCGCGAGTATTTCCCCGCGCCCTGACAGCCCCCCGGTTTCTCCTGCGCGGGCCATAAACGCACCTCTAAACACGACCCTGCCTCCGTGCTGAACCCCTGCCCCCTCGCTCTTTCATCCCACCCATAGAACAGACCCTTTCGGTAACCTCTTCCTCCCTGCCCGATTGCCCGGCCTGATCCCAGGCCATCACCTAGCCCAACAGATGCAATTTATTGCTTCCTACAGTAGGACCTCGCCTCACATCAGAGGAGCGGTGATTAATGAAGGCCTTCACACCCCTAGATCTGACCGACACCCCTGCATTCCTCCCAGGAACACCCTTCCTCTCTTCTGATGACCCCCCCCCCCCCCCCGGCTACACCTGGCCTCTCGACCCAGTCCCAAGTCATAAAACTAGGTCTCGTGGATATACCCGCCCCCCGGCCCCGCATAGCAAAACGTGATCTTATCGCCTGCCCAACCTTAGATCAGACTACCCCCTCCTGCCCTCGTGTCCTGTTGGAATGTCCGGCTGCAGATTGCAATCACATGTTACATTTGGGAGGGGAAAACAACATCAGAGCGGCCGGTATGGGAATGGGCCTGGAGCTGGGATCCCAAACATGCCCTTTTTGTACTTCAAAGTGTCTTTATTGCAATAAGGAATGTTTGTGCATCATAAACCTGTGTATAAAAGACGGAGCCGTAGAGAAACTTGTTAGAGCACCTCGAGAAGATACCCTGTTGTCTGATTTGACGTGTTCTGTTCCGTCGGAAATAAACTCCTGTTTCCTGCCTTCCAGTCTCCAGCGCCTGCCTCTTTATTTGGTAATCATGAGTTGGGTGAGAAGCGGCTAACGCCGGGCAAATATGGAAAAAGGGGTAATCGAACTGACCTGCCTGAACCCTTTTGTTTAACAGGTGGTCCCTCTAATCCCTGGTCCTCTGTTTTTGGCCCCCCTTTTTTGGTTCTCCTCCGTCTCCCTCTGCCTCTGTTAAAACTCTTGGCATTAAAATTAGCCAAGATCTCTCTATGTGGCCCCAGATCAGCTCGGTGGTCTCCTCTTGCTTCCTATCCATCAGAACCATTCGCAAAATCTCGCAGTATTTCTCTGTTGAGGCTCTCAAACTTATTGTCATGGCAATGATCTTATCCCGCCTGGACTACGGCAATGCGCTGTATGCTGGCATTCCAGCCTACGAACACCGCCGCCTGCAACTCATCCAGAATCAGAACCCTTATGTCCATAGTTTACTTTTATTTAAATAAACAAAGATAGAAAGATGGTATTGCAAGAATCTATCATCTACCACTGGTTCATTAAAGAAAACATCCTCTGGACTATAGTTAAAAAAGCAATAATCAATTAATCCTTGCACAAACGTATCAAATTCCCATATTTTCTTGTCTCGACGTATTTTTAGTCTAATTTTGGAGATACACAGGAAAATGAAGTAGAATGTCCTTGTTGAAATGGTTAAATGAAGCTACCAGTTTATAAATGTGTTGTTTTTAATTGTGTTGATGTGGTTTTTTGTTTTAGAATTGTTTGTAATTATTTTTATTTCTGTATCCTAAACTATTTTTATTTATAGAGCATATGTGGCTCCTCCAGAAGAAGGCGCTGTTCGCTGAAACCCGCGTCGAGAATTATTAGGCCATTTTCCTTGTTTTAATGATTTTTATAATGAGTTTATAATTATGTATTATATGGATTCATAAATTCTCTTTCATGTATTGTGTTTGATTGCTTTGTCATTAATTTTATGTATATGAAATTGTATGGTTTTTTTTAATATACATGTCAATAAATATCAGAATCTGAATTCACTGGTAGCTCTTTTTCCTTTAAAAATCTTATGTTTATTGCGAACTCCAATTATGATTGCCTAGGTTGTTGTTTATCAACTAGTTGTTTTTCCCTGACCTAGGAATCTCTAATTCATTGTAATCAGGAGGTCCTTGATAATTATACATCATCGCTCATCCAGAATCAGGCAGCTCGCCTTATTTACAGGCTTCCCAAATCAAGTCACATCACTCCTCTGCTGAAGACTCTCCATTGGCTCCCCATGAGGGAACGTTCGCTCTTCAAGAAGGGCTGCCTCACTTTTATGTCCTTAGCCGGCACTGCCCCCGCCTTTGTTAGATCTATGATCAACGCACACGTTCCTGGCAGAAGTCTTCGCTCATCCTCCAAGTTCCTCCTCAACGTTCCTCGCTTTCGAAAGAAGAAATCTGGTGGCTCCAGATTTTCCACTCTTGCCCCCTCCTTTTGGAATGCACTTTCTTTTGCGATTAGATCCATTCCCTCCTACGTAGACTTTTGCGCAGCCTTAAAAACCCACCTCTTTTCCCTAGCATATTCATCTTAGCCCGCCCCCCTTTTTTCCTCAGCTCCCAGTTTCTTTCTATAGCGCCAAGAAACCGCTTGGTAGTCGAGCGCTCTATAAAACTCTTTCAACTTCAACTTCATAAATGTCTTAACATTCACCAAGAACTTTGTGACCCTCATGCTTGGGATCAAAAACATAATGATGGGTGGCCAAGTACGGGTGAAGCGTGAAGTGTGCCTAAGAGGTCTATCGAATGAAACTATAACAAGAGGAGAACCTCCGGAGTTTGGTGTAGGTGTGTGATATCAGATCAACGCAAAGCTTGCAATTGAATGTTGTCAACAGAAAACAAGAGTGAAAATGGGAGAAACGAAACCAATGCAAAATCGAAATGTGCTCTTGAAGTATTAAAAGTAAAGTAACCCAACGTGCTCTATGTGCCAGTGAAACGTACTGCAATGCCCGGAAACTTACGGGGTGGTGACAGGCATCCCTTACAGGTCAGTCCTTCCGCTGCAAATACAACAAACACGGGTAGTCAATATCTGACACGGTGACACCGGAAAGTTAAAACAAGCAAGTACAACTTGCTTAACAGTACTTACAGTGTTGTGAAACACGTCATTCGTGCAATAAGGTGCTGGTCTTCTGAATTGCATGTGGATGGAGTACAAACCCGGGTATGAAGTTTAAAAAACGGACAACGTTCATGTGATCAGAACGTGCTAATGTGTGAGATGTCAAAGTTAGCTAAAACGGGTACCATCTTGGAGTGGAGAAGTGAAGTAACAAAACTCAGGTGAAAAAAGTATCTACAAAACCAATAAAGGAGTGAACAAGTTACTCAAATGTATAAAAAGCAGGATATTGGAAGGAATCCGGAGTACATCAACATCCAGTGCGGAACAAATTGACATGAATGGGCAAAAAACGGTTAATCTGATTTATTGAGGTGCAGCAAAGTTCAGCAGGTGAAAATAGAAACAGAGTGGCAATAAATGAGACACACACTCAATGAATAAGCTGACACCAATTTATAAAAATAATGCTTGGTTAAATTTATTTTGAAGAACCACAGAACTTCGTCTCAGGTAAATATGTTTTGCAATAGAAATAATTTTCAATGTTAAAAGTTGACACTTAGCGCAATTTTCAGACTTTGCAATGTTTACCTATGGGAGGAAGAAAATATTCAGCATATATATAGGTAACATTGCCTTACAAGATCAGTATTGGGTTAGGTTTAATTTCAGCCCCAACAGTACAACACCAGTGGCACAGGGGCTGCCGGGTGCAGGGTGCAAGTTCGAGGTCGGGCTTCCACTATAAATCAATGGGGACTGGGTTATCGGACAGGGGCTGCTTACAGGTAAAGTAGCAGCGGCTTGGGGGACCACTCTCGGGGGGTTGGGGCAAGCACTGGACAGGGCCCAAAGCAGCATCAACACTACACCACCAGCAGCAGAAGGGAAACCGGATTCAGGATGCCAACATAGCGCCGGGTGCCCAATGCAAAGCAATGGAGAAAGGCTCAACTGGACACGGGCTGCAGGCTCAGGCCAGGAGGTCGGTCAGAGTAAACCAACAGCTGGATAGGTAAGGTGTGATGCTCGGGACATAGGGACACCTTTGGTTCTCTTCACCCAGGCCCATGCGGAAGGGTGCAGATGTGTCTTTAGGTGTCAGTAGTGGTTTGCCAGAGCAGGTCGCAGTGGCAGAGGCTGCAGACGATGTCGTGGTGTCAGGTCAAGTCACAGAGTCTTTACTTTGAAGATGGTTGCTTTGTGAACAGGTCTGCTGTTCTCAGGAGATCTTGGTTTTTAGCAAAGGCATGCAGTCATTCCAAGGTTCGGGGGGTCACTGGGCTGCAGGATGAGTCGTCTTTTGGTGCAGGATCATCAAGGGCTGCAGACAGGCTGGTAGGTCTGGGGTCAAATCAGTAGTTTACTTCAGTCTTCTCTGCTGGTGCGACTCTGTCGTGTCTAGCTCTTTTTAGGTTGACAGGGACTGAAGTTCAGGGTGTGTGGATGCCACCTGAATAATAGATTTAGGGGCGTTACAAGGGAGTGACAGGTAGTGGCCAATGGGCCCTTTACCTGGGGTGTTTAAACGCTCTATTATGCCCACTTCCTGTAGAAGCGGGACATAGACCTAGCCCTGATTGGATAATTCCCACCATCTTCAAGATGGTGTGCACTGAAAAGCATATTCACCTCGCCTCCAACACCTGAGGGGTGGAGTTGGCCGAGGGGGGGGAACACCTTCTATTCTTTCTAAGTTTTAACGGGCTAGAATCACATTACAAAGGCGGCAAGGCCTTTGAAGCTCCCTGCCACAGATGGCTCTTTCTGACCAGGGGGATGTGTGAACACCTCCACCCAGGAAAAGCATTGTTCTCAAACTCAGAGCTCGCATGCACTCTCCTCATGAGGTCTGAACACTGTCTGGTGGTAGCAGGCTGGCTCAGGTCAGTTGGTGACCACACTAAGGATTAGTACATTTAAGGGGTCCTCTGTGTGCAGTTTGAAAACAATCTGATTCTGGAATCAGTACAGGTTTATTATGCTGTGATGTTTGCTACCAAACATCCCATACTTCAATTAAACCATCATGGAGCTGAGGAACTGGGGAGAGGATGTAGTGTTACAGCTAGAGCAGTTGAACTTGAAGGGAGGACCTTGCCTGGCAGTTCGTGCTGGACTGTTCCCATTGGGCACAGGGTCAAGACTGATTTGCATATGGCTGGGTCCAAACTAGAATGGCATGGTGAGCAAACAAACAATGGATTTAGGCCCAGATCTCCGTACCGGGGTGAATGTATGACATTCTTCTGCTTTCTGTCCATCAATTGTTCTTTTTGCATTTGCCACCCTGAGTGGGATGGGTATGCCCAGACATCGGTCTTGTGCTCTCCATGCCACTGGAGTCAAGCTATCCTGGCTGATGGGGGCTGAAAGCCTGAAACGGGTCCTAGGATGCTTTTTTCAAGTCCAGGGAACACCTGGCCTGGCAGTTCGGGCTGGAATGTTCCCATTGGGGGCAGGGTCAAGACTGATTTAGATATGACGGGGTCCAAACTGGAATGGCATGATGAGCAAAAAAACGATGGATTTAGGCCCAGATCTCTGTACTGGGGTGAATGTATGACATTTTTCTGCATTCTGTCCATAAATTGTTCTTATTGCATTTGTCACCCCGAGTGGTACAGGTATGCCCAGACGTGGATCCCGTGCTCTCCATGCCACTGGAGTCAAGCTATCCTGGCTGATGAGGGCTGAAACCCCGAAACCGGTCCTAGGATGCTTGATTCCAGTCCAGGGAGGACCAGGCCTGGCAGTTCGGCCTGTCCTGGACTGTTCCCATTGGACGCAGGGTCAAGACTGGTTTGCATTTCTAGGTCTCGCATAGGCAACGCATGAGCTGCCCCTACGAGGCATCAAGTAATCTCTACGTGTTGGGAAGACGCCGGTAGTTTCTCCTGCTGCTTGCCTTTTGCTGAATGTTGGCACAGCTCCTGTTAGCTGGCTTTTTAGTGGCTGTTAATGTTAAACTGACTTCCGTGTAGTCCTGAAGCAGTGGCCACTAACTACAGTTTTCGTTCGCCAGATCGCACCTTTTGTTTGTTTCGCGCATCTCTGCCTGACATACACATGGCAGTGGCGCATGCGCAAGGCTATCCCATCACGTCTAAACGCTCGCGGTCCAGATCAACAAAGCGCTGCCTCACTCTCGTTGTTTGTTTTGCACTGGTAATGGGTGTGGGAGTTTGTGCGGCTCGTTTTTACAATGCTTGTTTTAAATTGTCACTTTGCGCCCTTCAATGCTTACGCCCACGAATGCTCTATTACAAACATCAAACGTATATTTGCGGTGCGGCTGCGCTTCACATGCGATGTTCCCCCATCACAATATAGACTACCTACATTCCATTCTTTCTAGAAAACAAAATGATCCACTTGTCTGAGCTCTGCAGGAACTGGTGAAAGGCGAGCAGCGGGTGGCTGGACTACAGAGCAGAGTATGGTAACTTTATTTTAAGATGGTGGAGCCCGTAGCTGCTTCCGCCTTCCCACACTAATACAGTGTTTCCCTTAAACTGAAGCCGCGCCTGTCGCTGCTTGTGCTCACCCTTTAACACAAACACAGGAACCAAAAACATCAAGGTACTCCTAGATTTAACAGAGGCATACTGCCATTTTTTTTATCTTTGTACTTTTTTTCACTCTCCGTTCTATTTTTGAAAATTATTTTTAATTAAATTTGCATACATGTGCGGCTGCAGTACTTCAATGTTATCAGAAGTACACATGTCACAAACGCGCAATGTTATAGGGCGCTATAAAGACAATTTCAATGTTGGCTTTAAATTACTACTGTGCCAGGGACCTGGTCGACTTCAGGCCTTGATTACACGATTCGTACATCCAGGATTGTTGATCGGCTTCCATCACAGGAAATGCATGTTGCCCTTGAACACTGTATTGCGCTCAGGTGTTTATAATGTTATATGATATCCTATGCCCACAATCATTAGGGGTATATAAACGTAGGCACCATACCAACCTTGGACTTTTAAGTGAATGTGTAAACGGTTAAGAATGCTAGCTCTCACAGTCTCTGTCCACCGTGTTTCAAGAGATTTGCAGTGAGTGTCCTGCTCGCTAATGGGGATCTTGACCTGATGCTGCAGTCCAAATTTTAATGCCACCTCTGCACGCAAGTTCATGGAATGTGTCCCCTAGCTTCGTCAGGGGTATTAAAGTGTGTCCTTTAATTGTAGTTCGAGATTTTACACTGTCATTCTATTAAACATTCTATGTGAATGCCAAGGTATACTTTGAACAGTCTTGTTCTCTTATAGTTTCAGTGCTTTTGTGGCATTGTGGAAGAATTCAATTCACCAATTGCTTTCCATTTGTATGACCCCTTCACATGTTATATCCTAAGAGGTGACAAGACGCATTATCAAAACTTTGAAATTGTAACACATTATTACTTATACCAATTTATGTTAATCAGTCCCAAAGAAGATTTTATTTTTGTAATTCATACTAATTTGATAATCTAGGACATACAAACACTGATCCTGACGAAAACCTTACAATTACATCATGGTTGAAACATGTAGACCAACATTTTAAATCACGACACAACTTCTTTGACACCATCAGCCTACCTAATCAGGCAAAGGTGTTCCACACTATTTTATCCGTTGCCCAATCACTCCAGAATAAATTCTATGAGTGAGTAGTATTAGACAACTTTTAATCAATCACTCACTGTACTTCTTTGCACATATAAAAAAATCAAAAAAACCCGCTCCACTGTAGTCAGGTGTCGAAGCACACCCGGAAGGCACTCAGCTGTCCGGCTGGGACCCCGATGATGAAGCATGTCACCAACTAGGTTGGTGAGTGAGGGGTCTTTTTAAGAACAAAATCTGTCCTATGTTGGGTGGCACTACATGCACCTCAAAATAGAGGTAGTAGGGGTACTCCTCCATTTGTCGTCAAATGTCTCTAAGAAGTACCATTCCACACAGAGGTGACCCTAAAGTTGGTATGGACTTCTATTTGTCGGAGAATGACTCAAATGGTCACAGGTTTGAATCCCAATGAGTCCACTCCTCATCCTTTCTAGGTGGATATTGGGTACCATACCTCTTTTATTCAGCTCCAGGAACCTAGAGGCGAATGTGTATTTTCACAAATATACCTTAAGAAGGCCAGTATTACCTCATTTGCTTTTGTTTGCATATCACTCAGGCCCGGTCCAGGAATTTCTATTTGAGTGGGCCAAGGGTGCATTTGGGTGGGCCACTTCGGCAGTCGCGGCCGGAATGACTCGCGGGGGGAGGGTGAGGGTGCAGGGGGTTCACGCGGGGTAGGCTCACTCAGGGGGAGGATTAATTTAATAATATTAATTTTCAGGTCTTGCTAGAGCCAGCGCATGCGATGGTCTGGCGGGACATTTAGTGAGTGGCTTTTAAAAGTGCCACCAGAAGCTTGTGCCAGCACCAGCTTGCGGTTAAGGGAGCGAGCACGCAGCCTCCATCTTTCAGCGCCGGATCGCGATCAGTTTCACTGTTGCGCGCACACAACTCCCGCTTCTCCCCTCCCCCACCACAGATCGCCTCTCGCAGCCCCTCGCCCGCGCAAGGCCAATGCTTGTTCTTTTACCGGCAGCACACATGCCTTCATTTTAGCACGCGCCGTGTAACTCCGAGCATTTTATTGTTTACTTCCCCTGTTCCCGAGGGTGCTTTTAATGCAGCCATAAATCTATTCTCTACCAAGTGCATCACTTTCACTTTTGCGGCGGAACTCCTGGGCTTGTTGTTATGGGAGCTTAGAGGGGTCGTGAGACGCCTGGGCTGTTCGCTGGCAGCACCATGATGGACATTCTGAAGGCAGAGGTCACCCGTAAAAGGAAGCTGTTGGAGGACAAAGCGCTTGTTAGGGTGAGGAAAGACAGAGGGGAGAGTGTTCTGGGCACGGATGGATATTAGCAACTTTTCGGTTGATGTGTATCCTACGTTGCTATTTCTGATAGTGATGGGCGAGAAGACCAATTCATAGGGAGAGGTGAGCAGAGCCTTGCCAAGGTTCTGGCAAGCTAGGCACTTAAAGCCGTACCACGAGCCAAGCCATCAGCATATTTGGAGATGAATCGCGCAACAAACTTCATGTAACAATGTAGTAAAGAATCTTCCAAATTCGAAAAATTTGTATTTTTTACTAGCAAGTTGAAGTGATCTATTTTAGTCCATTAGATTGTATTGTTGCGTAGCCGTGATAGTTTGTAAACATGAACTTAGAAATCTTACTACCCTGACGACGGAACCATTAGTGAAGCAAGGAGATGGAAGTTAGTTCCTACATGTGGCCCATGTTGTTTGTATAGCTAGAACAACATAAAAGTCTAGTACGACAAATTCAGGTGAGGTGGCTGTACAGCACACACCATGAACTGACTTATTTCAAGAGTCGATCAAATGTGTTAACAAAGGAAAAGGAGGACTAATAAAATAAGGTAATGGTCTAGGTCTAGGATAAAATAAAGTAACGGTCTAGGATCATGCAATTTTGTTAAGTGAGGAAGCTGGGATATATACCTGGTTTCACGCTGTGCAACCTAGAAACCGCATGAATGTCTATTTCTATCTCCCCTCTTACATCAAAGGTAAAGGCTTAAACTTTAATTCTTTGTTGGAAATTCAGTAAACTGTAGTAGATACCGGGGGGTGTGCTTGGTGACTGAGGTAAGAGGGTGGGCTGCAGAAGCCCTAAAAAAAAGACATGCTCTATATTTGCCTCAAGGTTCAAAGAGGGCAACGAGAGGAGCCAGAGCCATGCAGCATGCTTATGACTTTAGTGGCTCGCCAAACTTTAATTTGTGACACTTCTTTCTGGTTGGTCATCAGTTGTTCACTGCATCATTATTAGTATTCCTGCCTTCCAGCCTATGTAGGTCAGCAAATTGATGATCATTAAACAAGATGCTAACATCTATTATTTTGAGTCCACCTCCCCTGTGTTTTGTTTTGTAAATAACTGTGGTCACGTGTAGCCCTTACTGTGTCAAAATGATTGCTACAATATGTAATATTCATCATAGTTGTTACATTATTTTAAGAAATATAAAAAATGTAATTAAAATAACTTTATAGCTATATTGAGTAACTTTATGTTCATTGTTAATCAGCGCATGTAATGTCTATGTAAGCCATTTTTTTAACTTACAGTGAGCTTTAAGCCAGCCCGTTGCTTACCATTGGTTGGCGTCATTCTCACTTACATTTGCTTGCATCTAATTCGATAGCAAGTGTGGGCTTCACTTCCTCTTCTTGATTTTGTCCCTTTCCTAGAGCATGGACACATTACTTGTGCCTTTCTACTGCTCAGTTTTTAGGCGCTTCTTTTTTAGGTCTCGCTGAGTCAGCGCACATGCGCTGCTCGGAGAGACATTTAAAGCGGCGACCACCTTGCTAGAACGCGCACAAGGCCGCATGCTTGCACGCGCATCCCTTGCGTGTTTTAGTGCGTCATCACGATCACTTTCTCTTTCACATCGATCGTGATCGTGATGACTTTCGTGGCCAATGCTTGTTTGTAGAAGTTTGCACTGCTGCTGCCGGACGGGATTAATGCAAGCATCCCACCCAGCACTCTTTTTCACACTAAGACAGCTGTTCAGCACTTGTAACCCCAATGTTGTATTCGGGAGAGTTTGCAGTAAATACTTGCATATGTGTTACATATGTGCACCTTTGTACAGTGGCTTATCTCAAGTGACTCGGTTTGTACATGCACCTACTTCACTTTGGTATTGCTATGCACTTCAGAGTTGGCCTGTACCCTCACTTTTGGCCGCACACAGTTCAGTTTGGGTTCGTGGACTGGTGTGCAGAACAACTGCACTCTCACCATCAGCAACTGTTTTTTTTTGTTCCATTCATTTTCCCAGAGGTACCTTTCAGAAACAGCCATGGGTGGAACACGCATAGAAACCCAGCAGGACCATCGGCACCGACTTCGAGTGGAGCGCGAAGACCGACTGGGGGACTTCAAATTATAGCAGAAGGGAAAAAAATACACACTGACCGATCAACCGACAATCACACATTTCTGCAGCCAATTGTATTTACCTTAACATATTGGAATGACACAGAAGAGCCAAAGGAGCTGGAGGAGACTTCCGAAACCTGATCAACCTCATGGAAACCTACCATTCTAGGGGCCTCCAGAGCACCGACACAACTTCTGCCCATGCCGCATTGTAAAGAAGGTTGGAAACTGGAGGCTGCATTTTAATTTCTCATAGTAATAGTGCACAGAAAACCACTGCACCCTAGTCTTATTAAACTCCGGAGATGCAGCATTCCAGACAAACCTAATTCCAAGCAAGAGAGAGGCACTGCAAGGATTAATGGCTGGCATGCAGATTCACGGGCAGCAAGTCACCTCTTGACCCACAAACTGCACTCGCTTCTCTTGGAACAAGGCAAGTTCCACTTCCACCTTCTCCATCTGCTGTCTGAGGTCAGCTATTAAGGTATGGAGGGATTGGAGCATGCAAAGAGATGAGAGGCAGGGAAAACAGGGGGAGATAGGAAAAACTGGAAATGAGAAGCATCAGGCTGAAAGTTACAATGAAGCCACAATCGTCAATTGCTTGCAGCATCTTTCATCATATTTTGTATGGAGAGCTGCACCAGGATTTCAATGTCTGTGCTCAGTGGGCTGCTATGGAAATGGCATCCTGTAAAATACATCAAGGCTATACATACATACATGCCTGTCTGTTTTCAAAAGGGCGGTTATGATTCTGAGAAAAGTGTTTCCGCCTAATCACCGCATAATTTATTTTAAAAAGAGGTGACTAAGCAATGGATGCCAGGTCATCTGTGGTGATGATTTGTGTGGGCTTTACATGCCCTTCAAGCCTCCTAGTGACTGCACTGCCTTCACAAGAACACTTGACAACTGCTCCAATGAATAACGTTATCCTAATGTGGTAAATATTTTAGTAATTTACCTTGATCGGAATTTCTATAATATCAATAAGGTCAAGCATGAAGAGCAGAGTCTGTGGTGGTTAGAATTCAGGGTCTTTATTAAGTAACTCGAGTTAAGGGAGAGCTCCTTCACCTAAGGAGGCTCGGGAATGGTCTCTACTTTAATCAATGAAAACAGAGCATTTATACATTCTTGAACATAGAAAAGAGGAAGGTGCTTCCCTTGAGCAAAATTCAGTTACTGGTGTTGTAATCATACAGAAGTCATGGCAGAAGCGACGTAACTGTGTCATAATCGTGAGGAAGTCACGGCAGAGGCAGAGTGTTGGAAGATAACCCTAGGCTGGTTCCTTAGATGAGAGAGAGAAATGGTCGTGACAAAATGTCTGGTGTCATGTCTTTAGCAAACAGGTGCTGGCTTCTCGGAATTGGTTGTCGTGTCTTGGCAAACAGGGGTTTATTTCTCGGAATCGGCCTGACCATATGAGTGTGTGGTTACAACAAGGGCTCGTTTCTCGGAATCGGCTTGACCATAAGAATGTGTGGTTGCAGTTAGAAAGAGAAATGTTTTGTGTGCAACCTTACGTTTATGTGCCCGGGTTTTCTAGTTACCATCATGATGAGCTCAGGACGCAAAAGAGAGGGTGTATAATGGGACATGAATAACGAAAAATATCCATTTTCCACATTCCCTCCTTGTCCCATAATATACCCTTTTAAGATTGTTTCTCTTAATCTACCTCTATGTTCATTAGGTTGTCCACTTGTTCCTGCAACATGATCCTTTCCTTCTCTTTCTTTCTAGTTTGGGGTCTGGGAATGCAGGCAGTGATACAGAAACTACGGAGTGCTGGGCCACACTGAGTACAGAGGCAACAGGTAAAAAGAATGGCTAGAGCGAGTCCTATGATTGTAAGTGCCTTCCATCCCCATGAGGACAGCAGGCTCCAGAGCCATCCCGTCAGGGACCAGGCATCGATGTCTGTATCTAGTTTTCTGGAAAGTATATGAAGGCGGGAAATAGCAGAATACACCGAGGGTGCATTATTTGGAATATATATACAACAGCTGGACCCGATCAATTCACATACGCCACCACGGTCGGCCAATATAATATCTAGAACCATGCGGTTCTGCAATGTCATGAGTCTGTCGGCAGCCATCTCAGCTGTGATGTTGCTTAATGCACCAGCTGTTTCGTTTGTGGCTCCCTGGACTACACGAGTCAGTTGCCTTATGTGGTGGCTGTTGATCATGGGCCCCCAGAAAGGGATGATTCCTTTGTAGAAATCGCCAGCCTCTTGATCCGCTGTATCTTCAGCATCTATGGCCCCCCCTTCGCCGTCTATTAATTACAGTCAGAGGGTCACTTAGATGGTAATCTGCTGGGGCGGTGTAGGTAGGGGGGAGGAGAAATGCAATGTAGCACTTCTCGGGCCAGCCTTGGGGTAGCCAAGTACGTGCGTGAGGTCCACAGATAAAATAGGTGTTGGGGGCAGTGGCTATCGTTGGTAAATTTAATTCAGGTAGGGTGTATGTCTTATTACACTCACTTTCTCCCATTTTCTGACCCTTGCCCTTTCCTCTTACACAGAATAGGCCCTTATGGGGCACGGCCCATCCTCCCTGTTCTGTCTGTCTCTTTTGGACTGAAAACGTTTCCCTAAAGGAGGTAGTGTCATTATAAAGGGAATAACTGGTATTTTCATTTTGATCTGCCCGTCCCCATGTCGCGGTGAAATTCACCATCTTTTTAACAGCTCGTACTATCTTTGTTTTTATCTCGTTCCATGTACTAGTGTTCTTGGCCTTGGTCTCAGGAATGTTCCTAACAGAGGCGGAGAATATCATAGAAAGTGCATAGGTAGATCCAGCATAGCCAAAAGGGAGAGGGATAAAAGGCCATCCTCCATGTACGGAATGTGGCATCAAACCACAGACCCAACAGTTGGTTTTGTTAATAACCATTTGGTGTTGGTGGAGTGTGGAGATGAATGTGTTATTGAAAAATTATTTTCTTCTATTTTCGAGATGTGGGGGAAGATCTACATGTGAATGCATAGCTGTGTTGTTCGAAAGCGTGGGGGAAGAAGGTGGGAAAGCTAGATGAAGGAACCAACCTAGGCAAGCCGTGATACAAAAAATAAAAATCATCAGGGATAGAAAGATCGAAACTCTGTTATGCAATAATTTTACGCATTTAGACATATTTTCCATTGTTGGCTGCTAGTCTGAGTCAATTATGCATACGTGACCGGACACTTCTCAGTAGCTGCTTCACCAAAACTACGTCTTGGACTTAATTAGCCACCGGTAGGTCGAGGTCAGATGCAATGTCTCTAGCTTGTTTCTGATGGGATCGCAGCCGCGATCTGTACTCTTCTTGAGGGGAAAGTTCAGGAAGGGGTGAAATAAAGTCTGTTGTTTTAGTGTCTATATTCTCGGGGTCAGCAACAATGTCAGTAGGAGTTGGTCCGAAGAATTTTTTACTATGGCTGGCATGGAGCCACCCTTTTCTTCCTTCCACTTTGACTGCAGTTCTCGTCGTGAGTAACACCAGCTTGGGAGACGTCCACCTTCTTTCCAGGGGACTGGCGCAATCAAAATTCCTTATCAAGATCCAATCCCCAGGTTGGATGGCGTGTTCCTCGGGTGTTGTTTTGTCTGGAAAGGCTGCAGACACCTGTGAACGACGAGAACGTAGTGCAGACATCAAGGAAGCTAGGTAATCTGTCAGAACATTAGAGTCAATATCAATTAACTTTCTATGGGATGGGACACCCCAGATATTCGGAGGTCTCCCATATGTGACCTCATATGGCGACAGACCCGTCCGGGAATGTGCCACCATTCGCATGTAGAAGAGAGCAACCGGGAGAGCTGTAACCCATTCTATTTGCTTGTCAGCACATATTTTAGCTAGTTTGTTTTTTAGAGTCTGATTATGCCGTTCAACTAGGCCTGCTGCTTGGGGGTGTCGAACACAGTGGAATTTTCAGGTGTATCCTAACAGTAAGGAGACAGCCTCCATTAGTTTGGAGGAGAATGGTTGTCCGTTGTCAGAGTATATGACTCGTGGCAACCCATACCGAGGAAAAAATTCCCTCACCAATTGTTTAGCTGTCATCTGGGCACCATAGTCTGGGACAGGGTATGCTTCAGTCCATCGGGTTAAGGTACAGACTACTACGAGGACATACTTATGTCCCTGACATCTTTCCATTTGTATGTAGTCCATTTGGAGGACTTCAAAGGGGTAATTTGGAGGGTGGAACCCTCCTTGTTCAACCGATACACTTTTCCCCGGATTGAACTGACAGCAAATCCCTGCGGCGTGGAGGCGTGCGCGTAGCGTGCGGTGGCAGACGTTGTCAAAAGCGGCGGAGAGGTCTAGGAGGATGAGTGCTGCAGTCTCCCCATTGTCTAGCAGGGTCCTGATGGCGGCGATGAGGGCGGTCTCGGTGCTGTGGTTGCTGCGGAACCCTGACTGGGAAGGAGCAGGATTCTGTTCTCTTCAAGGTATCGGGTTAGCTGTCTGTTAACAATTTTCTCGATGACCTTAGCCGGGAAAGGGAGTAGAGAGATGTGTCGGAAGTTCTTGAGGTCTCTTGGGTCTGCTTTGTTTTTTTTGGGTAGGGCGTTGATCTCGGCGTGTTTCCAGCTCTCTGGGAAGGTCGCGGTCTCAAGGGAGAGATTGATGACGTCACGTAAGTGGGGTGCGATGGAGCTGCTTGCTTTGTTGAAGACGTGGTGCGGGAATGGGTCTGACGGTGAGCCGGAGTGGATTGTGCTTATGGTCTTGGTGGTGTCATCAATGCTCATGCAGGTCCAGGCTAGCAAGGAGATGTGGTCAATGGTGTACGGAGGGTCTGTTGTGTTGCAGCTGTTGGGGCTGTCTGGGTGTTGAAGCTGTCGTGGATGTCTGCTATCTTGCGGTAGAAGAAGGTGGTGAGGGAGTCGCACAGGGCTTGCGACGGCGGGATGTCATTGGTGTTGGAGCTGGGGTTGGAGAGTTCCTTCACGATGTTGAAGAGCTCCTTGCTATCGTGTGTGTTGTTGTCAAGGCGGTCTTTGAAGGATGTCTTTTTGGCAGCCCTGATGAGGTGGTGATGGTGGCGGACGGCGTCCTTGTGTGCTGCGTGGCTGTCCGGGGTTTGTTCACTGTGCCATTTCTTCTCTAGTTTCTGGCAGGCTTGCTTGGAATCTAGGCGTTCTGGGGTGAACCAGCTGGCCCTCTTGCTGGTGTCTCTGTGGGGGTGTTTCTTCTGCGGGGCGAGGGTGTTGGTACGGTCCTTGATCCAGAGTCTGAGGTTGTGGGCAGCGACGTCGGTGTTGGAGGGTTCGGTGGGTGGGCTGAGAGCAAGGTTTGCATGTAGTTGGTCTTCGGTGATTTTGCTCCAGCAGCGGCGGGGGATCTGTTGGGTGCGGTGGTGGGTGGTGGGTTTCTGGAAGGTGAATTGGACACAGCGGTGGTCGGTCCAGAGGAGTTCGGTGGTGTGGCTGACGGAGACGTGCGGGCTTGAGGAGAAGACGGGGTTGAGCATGTGGCCGGCGAAGTGGATGGGCGTTGTGACGAGTTGTCTCAGTCCGAGGTTGGCGAGGTTATCGATCAGGGTTTTCCACTTTGCATGTGAACAGGTGCACCTGGTTGGGAAAGTTTAAGTAGCCATAACAGACGTGCCTTGGTATTTTTCACGTAAGCCCTACAAGTGTGATAGAAGTGTATTAACCCAGAGACTTAAATACACAGACCTTTTGGTAATGCTCATTACCAGTGGGTGCTGTAAACTGCTTCCAGCTGTCTTTCACCCTTCCCTTTGAAATGAATATTGCAGTCGCCATATGGAAATCAGATGTCCCTAGTAATTGACAAGCCTTCCATGGGATTTACCAATAAAGAACAGAAAATGACAGAGTTGGGAACTGTCTTTTGTTTTCTAAGGAAGGGACCGATGGAACGTTGGATATTGGCTGAAGCAAATGAATGGCAATGGCACTCGAAGGACAACAGTCGAGCTAAAATGGACAACATCAGGGCAGCTGGAGAGGAGTTTCAGGGACAGCACTGGTTGTCCTGAGGGGATGGGCAGGCGTGGAAACGTGTGAAAAGTTGCCCGATCAGTGAAGTGCAGCCTGTCAGCACATTGTGACTCTCTCTTCGCTTTTGGGCTGAGTGGTCGCTCCCCAGTGTCTCTGGCGGCATCTGGTATCGTTGTGCTGCGCTTTGACTTAAAACTGCCTCGTATTTAATTGCCTGCAGTCTGCCTTGGTTGCCGCTTCGCTTTGTTTGCCTTTCACATTGCCACTGTAACTTTCACTTTTAATGCGCGATATCCCCCGGCGCTCTGCTTTGCTCACCCCTCCGCTGCCATTTTGTTTGTTGTTGTCGTCCTCTTTAGCCCACCCCGCCTCCCAGCTGAACCGTCCTCCCACAGACTACATACAGCGCTCCCATACCTGGAAGCGCTGTGACTCTCTCTTCGCTTTTGGGCTGAGTGGTCGCTCCCCAGTGTCTCTGGCGACATCTGGTATCGTTGTGCTGCGCTTTGACTTAAAACTGCCTCGTATTTAATTGCCTGCAGTCTGCCTTGGTTGCCGCTTCGCTTTGTTTGCCTTTTACATTGCCACTGTAACTTTCACTTTTAATGCGCGATATCCCCCGGCGCTCTGCTTTGCTCACCCCTCCGCTGCCATTTTGTTTGTTGTTGTCGTCCTCTTTAGCCCGCCCCGCCTCCCAGCTGAACCGCCCTCCCACAGACTACATACAGCGCTCCCATGCCTGGAAGCGCTGTGACTCTCTCTTCGCTTTTGGGCTGAGTGGTCGCTCCCCAGTGTCTCTGGCGACATCTGGTATCGTTGTGCTGCGCTTTGACTTAAAACTGCCTCGTATTTAATTGCCTGCAGTCTGCCTTGGTTGCCGCTTCGCTTTGTTTGCCTTTTACATTGCCACTGTAACTTTCACTTTTAATGCGCGATATCCCCCGGCGCTCTGCTTTGCTCACCCCTCCGCTGCCATTTTGTTTGTTGTTGTCGTCCTCTTTAGCCCGCCCCGCCTCCCAGCTGAACCGCCCTCCCACAGACTACATACAGCGCTCCCATACCTGGAAGCGCTGTGACTCTCTCTTCGCTTTTGGGCTGAGTGGTCGCTCCCCAGTGTCTCTGGCGACATCTGGTATCGTTGTGCTGCGCTTTGACTTAAAACTGCCTCGTATTTAATTGCCTGCAGTCTGCCTTGGTTGCCGCTTCGCTTTGTTTGCCTTTTACATTGCCACTGTAACTTTCACTTTTAATGCGCGATATCCCCCGGCGCTCTGCTTTGCTCACCCCTCCGCTGCCATTTTGTTTGTTGTTGTCGTCCTCTTTAGCCCGCCCCGCCTCCCAGCTGAACCGCCCTCGCCCCTCCCCCTCCACTAGCCATATATGACAGATGCTCTTTCGCGCAGCGTTCACGCGCAGCGATCGCGCCCCAGTCGCGCCGAAGGTGCGCCAAAGGGAAGCCCGTCTACGCCCGTCCGCGCCTGGACCGCGCCCAGCGCCAGACCCCCTGGTCCTCGTATTACCTCCCTCCCCGCATTACCTACGATGCCACCACCCTCCTAGCCCTTAACCCCGGCCGTTCCCCCAACTGCGTCCAAGCCGCTCCTGGACACACCCACGGTCCCTTCTCATGCAACTCCTGCAAGTATGACGGCACCAAGACCAACTCCTCATCCACTAATACCAAACAGAGATCCGACACCAACCACCTTAAATGCATCCTGCTCAACACCCGCTCGGTCCACAGACACGCCATCGACCTTTGGAATCTACTAGACACCATCTCTCCGGACGTCGCCTTCCTAACAGAAACATGGATGAACGCCACCTCAGCCCCAGACATCACCATTGCCATCCCGGAAGACTATAAGATCATACGCAAGGACCGTACCGGCCACACAGGAGGAGGTATCGCTATCGTCCATAAGAAATCCTTCCGCATCTCAACCAGCTCAGACGTCAATCTCGCCAACTCTGAACACCTTCACTTCCAGATCCACATCGACCCCAAAACCACACTCAGAGGCACCCTCCTTTACAGGCCACCAGGACCCCGCGCACAGTTTAGTGAAGACATCACGGACTTCATCACTCCACACGCGCTCCCCTCCAAGGATTACATCCTTTTAGGAGACCTCAACTTTCACCTTGAAAAGAACAACGACCGCAACACCACCACCCTTTTGGACAACCTCGCCAACCTCGGACTTAAACAACTTGTCACCACCTCCACCCACATCGCAGGTCACACACTCGACCCTATCTTCACCTCCAGCAAACATGTCTCCTTCAGCCACACCACAGATCTCCTTTGGACTGACCACAGCTGCGTTCACTTCACCTACAACAAGCCCACTTCTAACAACCACCCCCAACCCACTCTGCAAAGAAACTGGAACAAAATCACCATCGACCAGATCTCCTCATCGCTTCTTCTAAACCCCCCAGCCCACTCTTCAAACCCAGACCAAGCAGCCACCAACCTCACCCAATGGTTATCCAACAGCGCCAACATCTTAGCACCACTGAAAAAACGACAAATCAAACTAGGCAGCAAGAAGGCCTCCTGGTTCAACGATGATCTTAAGAAATCCAAGAAACTCTGCCGCTCCCTTGAGAAGGCCTGGAAAAAAGACCCAACCACCAGCACCAAGGACGCCTTCAAAAACGCCACCCGCATACACCACCAACTGATCCGGACCGCCAAAAAAGCCGCTTTCAAGGACCGACTAGATAACAACGCCCACAACAGCAAGGAATTATTCAACATCGTCAAGGAATTTACCAACCCCTCGGCCAACTCCAACGACATCACCCCCTCTCAAGCCCTCTGCGACTCCCTAGCCTCATTCTTCCACAACAAAATGGCAGACATCCACAACAGCTTCGACAACCGACCCGAAGACCAACCCTCCCAACCCCCTTCAGGACCCCCACCCCCCCTGAACATCCTCAACGACTGGAAGCCTATCTCCACTGAGGACACCATCCGTCTGATGAACTCTATCCACTCAGGATCCCCCACAGACCCATGCCCTCACCACATCTTTAACAAAGCAGACTCCATTATAGCACCGCACCTCCGAGACGTCATCAACTGCTCCCTCAACTCCGCAACCTTCCCGGAAAGCTGGAAACATGCCGAACTCAGCGCCCTCCTGAAGAAACCCACAGCTGACCCCACCGAACTCAAAAACTACCGCCCTATCTCACTCCTTCCATTCCCTGCCAAAGTCATCGAGAAAGCTGTCAACAATCAACTCGCCGCCTTCCTCGAAACCAACAAATCCCTCGACTCCTCACAGTCCGGCTTCCGAGCCAAACACAGCACTGAGACCGCACTCATCGCTGCAACTGACGACATTCGATCTCTACTGGACAACGGAGACACAGTCGCCCTCATCTTCCTCGACCTCTCCGCAGCCTTCGACACAGTCTGTCATAGCACCCTTCTACAGCGCCTCAGAAACGTCGGAATCCAAGGAAAAGCACTGGAATGGATCACTTCGTTCCTCACCGGAAGAACCCAGAGAGTCCGCCTCCCACCATTCAAGTCAGAGGCCACTGAAGTCATTTGCGGCGTGCCACAAGGATCTTCTCTCAGCCCCACCCTCTTCAACGTATACATGAGCCTCCTTGCGACCATCGCTCGCCAACACAACCTCAACATCATCTCCTACGCTGACGACACTCAACTGATCCTCTCACTCACCAAAGACCCTAACACCGCCAAAACCAACCTACACGAAGGAATGAAAGAAGTAGCCGAGTAGATGAAGCACAGCCGTCTGAAACTGAACTCTGACAAAACAGAAGTCCTCATCTTAGGCACCTCCCCTTCCGCCTGGGATGACTCTTGGTGGCCAGAGGCCCTTGGAAAGGCACCCATCCCAACAGACCACGCACGGAACCTGGGTATCATCCTGGACTCCTCACTATCGATGACCAAACAAGTTAACGCCGTTTCATCATCTTGTTTCAACATTCTTCGCATGCTCAAAAAAACATTTCGCTGGATCCCCACCGAAACTCGTAAAACGGTCACCCACGCACTGGTTACTAGCCGACTGGACTACGGAAACACCCTCTACGCCGGCACCACCGCAAAACTCCAGAAAAAACTCCAACGCATCCAGAACGCCTCTGCCAGGCTCATACTAGACATCCCGCGTAAAGAACACATCTCTGGTCATCTGAAAACCCTCCACTGGCTCCCCGTAAATAAGAGGATTACTTTCCGCCTCCTAACCCACGCACACAAAGCACTTTACGAACTTGGACCTGAATGCCTCAACACACGACTGTCCTTCTACACCCCCTCCCGTCAGCTACGATCCTCCAACCAAGGTCTTGCCACTGTACCTCGCATCAACAAAACAACCATGGGAGGCAGATCCTTCTCCTACCTGGCAGCTAAAACTTGGAACTCCCTTCCCACTCACCTTCGCCTTACTCAGAACCACCTAGCATTCAGAAAGCAACTTAAAACTTGGATATTCGACAAGTAATTCCCCACCCCTCCGCAAGCGCCTTGAGACCCTATGGGTATGTAGCGCGCTATACAAATCTCTTTGACTTGACTTGACTTGATTGTAGAGTCACAGCTTTTCTGGCTCTGGTGAAGTCCAGTCAGGCCAATGGAGAGCCAAGAACAAAAGATCTTGCCCTGAGAAGCAGAATGAGGCATAGACATCTCACGGTCATGTACTCTTGATGGGCCTATCATGCCATTTGTATAAACAATGGTAGTGATGGTGATGAAGCAAGGTTTCACACATAAAGTGACTTGCTCATACTCAACCCTCTCGATAATAATATTAATGTACTAACATGTTTTGTCTTTTTAATATTGCATTACACGACATATTAGAGATCTTGGGGAAGCTTGCCAATGTGCTATTACCAACTATAATCCGCTGGCACTAAAATGGCTGCTGCTACGTGGGATTTTTTACTGCGCATGCGTCTGTCATGCCCACGTGACATGCTTGGTGGGAAAACTTCTGCTTCTGCACAATAGTACTAAGATGGCCGTTATGTGTCCTAAAGTGCAAGAAGCTTACATCGCTGCTTTGCTAAGCTGTTTGTTTTTGCTTAATATTTAATGCAATAGTATAAAATATAATAATGGGAATAGAGTAGAAAGAAGTGGTATACAGAGCATTCATTTATTCTGTGTCTATAAAACTATTTCTTTTCTATTTTTACATGTAACGAAATAATGGGCCTAAATGCTTTGCTGAACTCCATCTTTGGAGAAACTGCGCCTGCGCGACAAGTCTTGAAGCCACAGAAGCCGTAGACTTGAATCTAAGCCAAGACGGACATGGAAGGTGGAGAAGAGTGAACTCCTTGCCTTGCCAGAGGAAGCTAAATTGATTAAAATATTTTAACAATGATTATTGATACATTTCACTACCGTGCGGAATAAAGAACATGGGTAAATAAAGTTATGGGAGGGAACGACTTGAATACATGATTGACAAGTTACTTCAAGAAAATATGATGTGATGGCTACTCCTCGTTCTTTTTCCAACAAAATTGTTGGATTCACACATTTGCAACATTTGGGGGTGGTACACTGACCTGAAAAATAGTATAACTAAGGTAGGCTTAGCTAGTTAGATCGCCCAACTTGTCCGAATAGCTGACCTGTCACTGACCCAACGCACTCAATAGGTGATCGGGAGCAGAGTTGTTGGTGGAGCACTCTGTCAGAGAATTCGATAACCCAATCGGGGTTCTGGGAAGGAGTTCGATGACCCAATCGGGGTTCGACTGTTAGCTGCAGACATGGTTTAAAATGCTGGCATTTTGAACTTTAGCTGTGGTGCTGGTCTTAGCCTATGATGGTCCTATCCTGATCCAATTTGGTCCGCCTGATTCTGGCTTGCACCTGTTCTTTCCTGTTGGCACCCATAATTTGGGATTCTTATTCTTTGACGCAGCCTATGACCAGGGTGGGTCATCACACCGTTCTAGGTAACTATAAAGTGTGGGTTTGTCATCGTACTGTTTTCCCTTTCTCCTACCCACCCTCTGTTTAAATGCTTTCTCTGTTTAAATGCTTTCTCTCCAAATCATTTTGAAAATGTTTATGTTTTAAACTCTGCATTAGTCTAAACAGAATAAGAAATTAATTTGAGTTTCATGTTTTATAAGTTTTTTAAAGATTTACTTAGATAAAGATTTTAAACCTTTCCCGAGTTTGTGGTCATTTATGAAATGCTAAATGTTATTATTGGTACCTATTCTCTATTTAACTCCCTTGATCCTTTAAGACTATAGGTATCAGTGACTTGGATTGGTGAGATAAATGGTATAAAAAACAAACAGTAAAAATCCTAATTGATTGAGTGTAGGTTTACCTGTTTAATGTATACATAGATATATGGGCCCATGTGAGTATGTTGAGCAGGTGAGCTCACGCTCTATCAGTTATTTTGGTAGAAAAGACAAGGTTAGGGATTAGTGTAGATAGGTAGTTAGTAAATATTGATTATTGATTTATTATTGATTTTATTGATTTTATGCATTAACTAAAATTGTTCGTACCTGTTTTATGTTTTGTCTGGAAACCCCGGGGGCAGAATAACAGGTGGTAAATGGAAGCCATTCTGTAGTGAGGTCACTTGTTCGAGGAAGTAAGTGGATGGTTAGGTAAAACCAGAACCACTGTTTTAAGGACTTTTCTGTAAAAATGAGTAACTAATTGATAGCAAAGAGTACGCTAGTAAAACATTCGTGTTTTTGAATTTAATCTTTATTGTTTAGTTAATTAAAACCATAACAAGTTTCCTGTTCAGTTTACAGCCAACATTTGCATAAAAAGAGAAATGTTCAAGAATTAAATTGCAACAAAATAAAATCCAAATAAAATATAAACCTTTAAATGTCAAAGAATAAGGAAACCTGAAACATAATATATTTTAAAAATATTAAATTGCTTTCAGGCGTTTTTCAAAAGCAAGCAGGAACTTTATCATCTTGCAGTTTATTTGTGGGTCCATTGAGTCCAAACAGCAAATGACCGCTGTCCTGCATGTGCGCAGTCTCTTAACCAGAAAGCAGTTCTTAAAGAAGTGCGTTCGCTCTTGATTCAGCTTTTTAGAGTGACATATAATGTGAATTAAGTCTTCCTTGAAGTGACCGCAGAGCCGACAGGCAATGGATGGTAGTTGTTTCCAGGCAGGCTCATCTGCCAACGTTGGATATTTACCAAATCTTAGGGTCATCAACCTTTTTTTAATAAAGACTGAATAAGTAGAAGCCAAGTAAGACGACGGTGTAAGTGATTTATAACTGTTGATCACGGCCCAAGCGTGTGAGCGATGGGAAAAGATTTCCTTATCAGTTATCAATGAATGAAACTTGGCAGCATTATTTATTGCCTGTTTGAATGAGGTAAAGGGCAAATTTTTATCCCAAAGCTCTGCAGTACGTGTTAATTCCAATGCGCTGGCCACGAATTTGTTTGCTTCAGATTTTTTTTGTGTTTCAAATTCCTGCCATAGAAATTTGTTTAGATTATTATCGATGGCATTCATCTTAATCCAGTACCATACCTTAATGCATGTATACAGTCTTCCCACTGTCTCATTCATAAGACCAAATTCTAAGCACATTTGCGCTGGTGAAGCGGAGCTGGGAAGTTGAAAGACCCTCTTGTAGATTTTGGTGATTAAATTGTTTAGAAGAGTAGAATCCTTACCGTGCATTGCTACACTTGCATAAGTTAGGGTGGGAAGTGGTTTGCTGGCAATTATAGATAGTAATGGTTTAAAAGATGGGCCCTCCAGTTTTTTGGACAGGGTACTAAATGCAAAAATTAAGGCTCCAGCTCTTTGTGTCAAGTAATTTTTCTGGTCTTTTAACGCTAATTTTTCATCAACGAAGTATCCTAGATATTTATAATTTGATACCCTTTCCAGCTTTTTTCCTTCAAAACAGATGTTGCAATTGATTGAGCGTCGATTGGTAATTAACATTGTTTTGGTCTTGGATAAGTTCAGAGACAGCTTGTTTACAGACAGGAAAGCATAGAGTGCAGTTAGCAACCTGGACATACCAACTTTTGTTAAGCTCATGAGCACGATGTCATCAGCATATGCAAGATGAGTGAGCTGCAAATTGCCTAATTTCGGTGAGTGAGCGTTACACATATTTAACTTGCCGGAGAGATCCGAGAGAAATAAGTTGAATAGATGTGGAGCCAAGACACAGCCTTGTTTTAAACCAGTTCTTGTGAACACTTTCCTTGATAAACGGGAACCATCCCCTAATTTTACTGGTGTCCATGTGTCTGAATAAAATAGTAGCAGGCCCCGTAATATGCTCTCCGGTATAGCCCATGCTCTCAGTTTTGCCCATAAGAGGTCCCGATTCACACTGTCAAATGCGGCTTGCAAATCTATAAAACATAGGTTCAACTCCTGCTTGGTACGCTGACATTTTTCAGCTATCATGGTGATGGATAAAATATTTGAAATAGTTCCGATCCCCTCTCTAAACCCTGTTTGGTTGATTGGGATCAGTTCTCTTTCTCCGGACCAGGTTACCAGATCTTTTAAGAGCAGTGATGCAAAATATTTTGCTTCCACGTCCTGCAGTGCTATTAGTCGGTAGTTTAGTGGATTAGATCTTTCACCACCTTTATATATAGGCATTATTATGGAGCCTTTCCAGCTTTCCGGCACTTGATTATAGGTTTGTACATCTGAAAAGAGGTTCTCAAGAGGTGTGCTCCAATATTCGGGTGCGTGTTTGTAAGCAGCTTGCGGGATGCCATTTGGACCCAGGGCCCCGTTGTTTTTGCCCTTTTTAATTACTTTTATTATCTCCTCCGCAGTATAAGCTCCGAGCGTTGCAGCCAAGAAACCTTTGCTTGGATAGGTTATTAGCGGCTGGCTGCAGCATTCCACCTCATTTATCCTTTTATGATGATGTTGCGGAATAAGTTGATCCCCTAAAGGTTTTATTGTATTTTCTTTGAATTTTGGTGAAAGAAAAGTAGCCCATTCACTTTCCTGCACATTTGATGTTAATACATTCCGAGGTCTTGTTAGTTGATTTATAATTTTCCAGAAAGTAATTGAGTTAGGAAGTTTGGAACTGAAGAGCAATTTATTCCAAAAACTCTCATTTATCCCTCTTTTATGCTCCCAGACCTTCTTTTTATACAATTTTCTTAGAGCAAGAAAAATGTCCAATTGACTTAAGTCATTGGCATTCAATTGCAACTTCTTATGTGTTTTTCGCAGATCCCCTCTTAGATCTTTCGGTTCCTTTCAACCGCGCCCATTGCCCGAAACATTAGGCGATTTCATTTTGAGCTTTAGTTTCTCTAAAAAGAGAGACCATGCTTGTATGCTAATCGTTGGCATGTCACCTAAATTATTCATCGTTTCCTCTATTATCGAGAACCACTTGATTTTATTCAAATTAGACCAGGATATACGTTTTTGGTTGATAGTACATAATTGTCCCTCAAGTATGTATGATGATTGGAATCTTTCCACGCACAAGTTGAATATAGTATGTTGCATTGCATGATCACTCATAGATGTATATTCTATGTAAGAACGATCTAGTAGGGGAAACAGCGAAAGACTTGCGCTTGTATAGTCCAATATTGATTGGGCATGCGGACCATAGAAGGTTTTTTTTAGGTGGTCAATCTTCATCAGTCCTTCCATTCAAGATGCGCATGCCTAAATACTCTAATTCAATCACCAATTGGGTGCCTAATCGATCCGCATTGTATCTGTTGAGGAACACTCCAGTGCATGTTATCTGATGTTAATATTTCATCTTCCTCCACAGAATATATCAGGTTGGAATTAAAGTCACCGGTTATTATTATGTTCCACAATGGCTCGGTGCTACGTAGGTCCGTTATTACATCACGCAGTAAGGCATTTTTTATCTTTTTCACCCGATTTTTGGGTTTCGTGTAATAATTAATCAGGATAGTTGTCATATTATTGCTTGCAATTGGGCCTGATAGTTTGATTAATTGAATACTTGGATCGGGAGGGTTGAGTTGTTCTGACTTAATTTTTAAAGCTGATGACACGTAGACTGAAAGACCACCGATGGCTCTGCCATAGATTTTACATTTTTCAGCGGGTACCGAATAGTGCGTGAAGCCGGCCAACGTGATTTCTTCTTGCAGCCATGTCTCTTGTAGAGCGATTATATCGCAATTTGCCCATTCATCCAAAGGTAATCCATCCTCCAGCAATCTTTTAGCTCCTGCAATGTTCCATGATAGAACGTGTATACCGCTTTTTTCCTCTTGCTTAGCATTTTCTCTATACGGTCAGTTCTTCTGCTTGTCATTTAACATACTGGGAAGCCATTTCCAGTGCTCCGTTGGAAATCTGGCTTCCCCCCTCTTTCTGCTTCCACTCCCTCCTGGGTGTGGACTGCATCAGTTCTGCCTTTGGCTTTATATAGAATCGAGTAGACAGGCTTTTGAGGAGCCAATTCAGCCGGTAACCTAATGGGCTGCAAACTACAAATTTTCTTTAACGGAAATGGATAGCGAGGGATGACGGGCTGTGATAGGTGAATACCCCATCTTTGAAATAGGTCTGATCTTCCTAGTATTATTTGTGCAATCCAAGGGGTTTTACAGGTGGTCAATGTCTGTTCATTTATTAAGTCCTTTGACCCCGTTAGAAATTGAACACGTTCAAGATCTATGGATTTAATATCTATTAACTCCTTAATTTCATTTCAGGATATTGCGCCTATTCAGTATATCATGACAGCCCTGTGTCTTGTACTCAGTAGTCTAGATAATTTGATGACACTCAATACCTGGCTTAGGAGAATTTGTCCTTTGCTCTTTGCCCTCCGTTTTGTTTGGTTGCGTTATTTCCTTATTCATTATGCAGAAGCTTAACTTGCCCTGAATCAAACTGCTCTGTGTTCCAAATAGCGATCTTGAATTATCGCGCCGAGGGTTATCGACCATATCTTGGTCTCCCAATTCTAGTACCGTTTGCGAAGAGGAAACAGAGTTTAATTGTTCCCCTACTTCATTTCGGTGCTCCAGATGTAGTTGACTGTTGATGCTGTCTGGAACCACAGGTTTTCCAGCTATTTGATTTGTTATTTGGGAGATTTGAGGTATTAATTCGGTTGTTATTGCTGTAGTTTTTATATGACCATCAGTGTTGTCATTTTCGCGAGGGAGAATTATATCTTGAGGAAGCATCCTACTCCAGGTAGGTTTCGGCTGCATGATAACTTTAGAGTAAGGATCGCTATTTCTATTCCAGTTTGCAATTTTGCGGGGCTTATTACCGGGGGCAGTGGTAGGCGAATGATATGCTCTCAGCAGCGCGTCTTCATGATTTATTGCTGCATTTGAATGGATTATCGCGCTTCCTGATGGTTGGGAACTCTTTGATTCCCTTTTACTCGTAGGCTTTTCATTAACGGAGTTGATGACTTTTTCGGTTGCATCTAAATGGATTTCCGTAATACAGTCTTCTTTTATTATTTTTGCTTTTGAGTTTAGAAAAATGGAAAATAACCCAATGCCTGGCTGAGAGTCTGCATCGCATTTCTTGTTCCTAGCCTTCCGTTCTCGTTTTCTTTGTCGCTTTGTTAGTCCTTGCTTTATTGGTTCTGGGGTAATTGCCTCGGACGTAACTATTTCATTTGAATCATTTCTAATAGTTACATTGCCTGACCTGAATTTATTATCGGCTGGTAGTTGGTGCTCGATTTTGAGAGTGCCTGGTTGATCGAGCTTTGGGTCTGGATTAATAAAGCGCTTGTTAAGAGTGAGAATTTGTTCTAGTACAATTGGTAATGAGCTTAATTAGTCGAGAACTGGTCCACAAGGGCAGGTAGGTTGAGGTTGAAAAGAATCTGATCGTGTTTGTGCTCTGTTAATTAGATTGTTCAGATTATCTAATTTCGTGTTTATCCCGGCTATGTAAGATGCAATCACATTCATCAGATCTATCTAAATGTCCAATTTGTCAGATTGCATTATTAGGGTTGCCGTAGAGGTTTGTAGTGCTTTTAGTAGGGGAGCCACAAAATCCGGGGGCCCTACATCCTTGTGGAGCGTTGTCTTGGCCTCATTGCTTAATGTTATATCACTGTTTAGAATGTTCTTAGTTGACACAGACTTTTCGAAAAGATAAGCAATTAGAGAAATTAAAGGATTTTTCATGTTGTTATTTGCTTTGTTTCCAGTTGTTTTATCAAGTCTTCTCCATTTGGCCGATCCCTTAGGGGCACTTGACTTTTCACCAGGGGCCTTCCTTACTTTGCCAGACCGCATAGTTGTTCCGGGGTCTTGATTTGGTCGACTTATGTGCTGGGTGACCAAAAGGGTATCTTGCGGACTGCACGCTACCCTCTTTGCAGCTGTGTCAGACTCCTTACAGCCCGCGGGTCCCTTGCCGAAAGGAGGAGGCACCCTCTGCAACACTTTTACCTCTTCAGGATAAGATTAACCACTTATCTGTTTCTTGTTTCTGCGTTGTCCCAGTGCTGGGATTTATTAAACCACTTTTAGTTTTTTGCACTGTGTAAGCAGGCTATAGGGGTCTAGGGAGCGGGGGAGCACGTTTAGGTCTGGTCACGTCTGTGTTGCCGCGGATGCTACGTGTATCAACCAGCCCCAACCAGTGCCTGGCACACAAAGCTGCAG
This sequence comes from Lissotriton helveticus, assembly GCF_964261635.1. Lineage (NCBI taxonomy): Eukaryota > Metazoa > Chordata > Amphibia > Caudata > Salamandridae > Lissotriton > Lissotriton helveticus. The sequence continues at coordinate 463,650,897 of NC_136062.1, forward strand.
TGTCCGGTTTAATCACTTGCTCAGCGCCAGAGAACAGAGGCCAATGATTCCTCTCCTCTCTCCGTTGCAAATCCCTGATTCCCCCAATACTTCTGCCACGCGTAGAATAATATAGCCACTTTATTATGCTGTATAATGCTTCTTACCGGGTTTCCGCCGGGTTTTCCACACGCTGCATGTTTGTGGCAAGAGTTTAGCGGGTGTATGGCAATACACCGTTTTTGCCGTTATCGCCGTTTTTCCAAGTTTTCCGCTAAGTCCCGCTCTCTGCTCACGGCTTGTAGTCTCCTGGAACTCCTGAGCTTGCCACCGATCAGCCGAGCTGCCCAGGCTCTCCCTTGCTTGGCGGGATCGGCAGCCCCCATGCAGGCCCAGCCCCAGCAGGCTTTCCGCTTACACCGCTTGCACCAACCTGAACCAAAAGCCTTCGATGCCGGCTGCCGGAAAGCGGTAGGGAGGGCAGGGCGGAGCAGGACACAGGGTTCAGGGTGCCGGTTATGAGGTGCTGGGCACCCCTGCAGGCTTTCCTCTTACCCCCCGCCGGACCTTCTTTGCCGGCTGCCAGATAGCGGAGGCGGGGGCTGACTCCAAAGGGCTGAAACAGGCGTTCAGCTGTAGTTCGCCTACTCGCCTACTCGCCTCGCCTCCCTCTGCTCGCAACGTGGGGGATGGGGAATGGCGACTGGAGCAGCTCGTAGCTCTCCGTGACTATCTGCTGCACTCTGCTGCTCTCTGCTTAAACTTTAGTGTGATAGCACCTAGAAAGGGTCACACTGGAGGAGTAGCAGGTTCTTCTAAGCTTGATTGACAGTAAGTATGGGCGAATTTTGCGGATTCGTGGTCCGCGAATTCGCGCGAAATGGCAAAAAAATCTGCGAGTTCGTGGGAAAATCCGCGAACACGTGGATTTGCACAAACGTGTGTCTGTAACTTTGCCACCGCGCAGGTGCAGAGGTCCCTCGAGTGAGCTGTCCATCATAGTGAGGAAAGGGCGGGAAGACATTGCATACCCTAGTGTGTGTGTGTGGCGGGCCAAACGGGCGGTGTTTCAATGCGAGTTCACATGCCTCTTGTTTATAAAGGGTTAGAGACCGATCAGAGCAGCAGATGAGAAGAAAGCAGCCACCTGGTCACAGGAAGTACATGGGGATTGCGCTCGAGAAACTCGTGGATGCAAAGACCTCCATCAAGGATTACATCTAATTGTAGGCGGTAGATATGGGGAGGAAGCACACCTGGACCGTGCTCACTAGTTGTTTGGGCAGATTATAATGCATGACTGAATTTGAGCTTCAACTCGGGCACCTGCTTATATCTGTAAGTGCTTCTTGTTGAAGTTTAATTTTCCTCACCCACGCACACAAGTCTCTCCACAACCTGGGCCCCAAGTACCTCAATGACCGCCTGACCTTCTACACGCCCACCCGCCAGCTACGGTCCACCAGCCTCGCCCTCGCAGCCGTACCACGCATCCGGAGAGCCACCGCCGGAGGAGGATCCTTCTCTTACCTGGCTGCCAAGACTTGGAACTCCCTCCCCATCCACCTTCGGCTGACCCAGGACCATCTCGCCTTCAGGAAACAACTCAAGACCTGGCTGTTCCGAGCAGTAGCATACCCCTCCCCCCAAGCGCCTTGAGACCCTCCCGGGTGAGTAGTGCGCTATACAAATTGCATGATTGATTGATTGATTGATTGTGACAGGAGCATCGTGACAGAATGAATCCTGCCTGCATATTTATCCATGAAGATGCCACCGTGTTGTGCCATACTTCTACTCAACTGGAGTACTTTCTACTGACTAATCAGTAAGTGCTACCTCGTTGGGTAAATGTATAGTGCTTTGCTACACTACAGCTGCGTAAAGGGGCAGAAGAGTTGTCTCCAGTAACCACGTGTGTCTGTAACTTTGCCACCGATCCGAAAGGTGCAGAGGTCCCTCGAGTGAGCTGTCCATCATAGTGAATAAAGGGCGGGAAGACGTTGCATACCCTAGTGTGTGTGTGGCGGGGCCAAACTGACGGGACTTCTATGTGAGTTCACATGCCTCTTGTTTATAAAGGGTCAGAGACCGATCAGAGCAGCAGATGAGAAGAAAGCAGCCTCCTGGTCACAGGAAGTACACGGGGATTGCGCTCGAGAAACTCGTGAACGCAAAGACCTCCATCAAGGATTACATCTAATTGTAGGCGGTAGATATAGGGAGGAAGTACACCTGCCTAGCCTAGACAGTGCTCACTAGGTGTTTGGACTGATTATTCGAGCTTCAACTCGGGCATGTGTAAAAAAATCCACCAGCAAGCGAATTTGCGAATTTTTCAGCAATTTCGAGAGATTCGCGGATCGCGAAATTGTCGAAAATTTGTATATTCCGCGAGCGGAACGGATTTTGCGCCCATACTTAATTGACGATACAGAAAAGGGGGTGGTGATGAACAGAGTGTCTGAATTAAGCAGACCACTCTTACCCAGTCCAAAGATCAGGGCTTGATCCATCACCGTTATTTATCTCACTGCCCCATCCCAGCTCAGAACCTGGCTATATGCAAATTAGTCTGTCCCTGGCCCAGTGCATCATGGGAACAGGGCAGACCAAACTACCAAGCCAATTCTTCACCAGAAAGGAGACAAGCTACCGGGGACCGGTTTCTGGCATTTCAGCCTCTTCGGCCCGGCTTGCTTGAATCCTGATGGAGCAGTGAGAAAGGGACTCATGTCTGAGTATACCCTGCCACACCTATAGTGGCCAAAAACGATACAGAAAAGGGGGTGGTGATTTGTTGTAAATAATTTAGTCCACCCTAAGCGTGGAAGGGTATACTCAGATGTGAGTCCCTTGCTCATTGCACCATCAGGATTCAAGCAAGCCGGGCCGAAGACGCCTGAAATGGCAGAAACCGGTCCCCGGAAGCTTGTTTCCTTCCCAGTGTAAGAATTGGCTTTTGTAGTCTGGTCTGCCCTGTTCCCATGATGCACTGGGCCAGGGACAGACTAATTTGCATCCAGCCAGGTTCTGAAACTGGGATGGTGCAATGAGCTAAAAAACGGTGTTGGATCTAGCCCTGATCTCTTGACTGGGTGAGAGTACTCTGCTTAATTCAGAGACTCTGTCCATCACCACCCCTTGTTGTAACATACTTAATTGACAGCAAAAGGGGTTCGTTGGTGAAACTTTGGCCTTACATAACCTAGAAAGGGTAAGCCTGAGGGAGTAACAGGTTCTCCGATGCTTGCGTGAAAGGTAGACGGAGGGATCTACTTGTAATGTATGAAGAGTAAACGGAAGGGAGTTACTCGCAGTGAATATAAATCATTCTTTTCTTTTGAAATAGTTACTCAGACACAGTGGGGAATGTTTTTACATCGTTAATTAATAAAAGGAGCATTTAAAATACATTTCTCGTATTACCTTGCAAAGGAGGGAGTCAGTTGCGGAGCTGCGCTGACGTCAGTCAGAGCCGCGCTGGTATTGGTTAATACAGCGGGCGTGTAGCTGAGGTAATTTTGTAAAGGAGGGCTGAGTACAGGGAGAGGGAGAACTAGTCTCACGGAAAAAAGCCGCGCAACCATTGGTTGAATATGGATTCTCATTGTTGATTGGTCATTTAAAATAAGAAACGTTTTGGTATTGGAGGTTTCTCGTAAACAAACTGAGTGTCATTACGAAGTAAAGCGGTATAAAATATATGTGGCATTTAGATCCAGGATTCATAGGAAATAGACCAAATAGAAAATATCTAGGTTTTGCTAAAGAGCAGATGATAAGAGGAAGACCCTATATCATGTACGGAGACAAAAGAAAAATGTAATTTGTCAAGAAAGTAAAAAATGTCTTTAAAAAGGATAAACTGATTAAAACCAGAGAAGGGATTATTATTCCACCACTCAATACGCCCGCATCATACATGATGGTTGAAAGGGACTACCATACTTGCATATGGTTAGAAAACTGGATAGAATATACAAAAGATGATGGAATTTTGGCATTTCGAGAAAATGGTACCTTTAATGGTAGAGTTTTATATAATTTAAGAGCACGCAAAAATGAATTAGATCCAAGACCTAGGTTAACCCAATATGAGGCATTGGAGGAATGGGAAACAGAAGCTTTTGAGCGAGACAGATCCAGAAGTGATAAAAGTATTAGTAAATGTTATCCTAAATTTCCTAAAGAAACAAGAGATAAGCAGATGAAACAATGGAGACAATCTATGCTGGTGGAAGGATTATATCCTGTTCGAGCATTAGAAGAACAAACAGGGAGTAAAAGTGCTGAGAAAAATAAAAATGTAATGACTAGTGCTGATCCAGAAGATGATTACTTGGAGGATTTATTAATGAAAAATCCACCACCTTATAATGAGGAGCAGAATCAGACAAATGTTAGTGCTCCGTTTTTAAAGCCACCTTTATTTCCACAAGTATTACATGAGGCATCATTAGAAAAAGTGCTGCAGGAAAAGGAACAAGAAGCAATAATTAAGCAAAGGAATGAGTTAATTCAGAAAATTACACAGTTAAATATTAGTCCTGAAGCCTTGACAATTTCGGTGACTATAGGTCCAGTTGTTCCTTTATGTGGAGAAAAACAGACTAGTCCCAGACCTCCTGTTTTAACAACACCTGTAGTGCAGCCAATGAAATAAATATTAATAGTGGATGACCAAGCAAGTGAATGTGGGTCAGAAATGTATTTGATGGATGTACCTATAAGAGAACCAGTAAGTAGCTTGGCTAAGAAAACCACACCTGTAAATACTAGAGAGGTAGAAATCGAAACCTCTTCAGGTACGAAAAGTGCAACTGTAGTTACTCCAGAAGAAATTGAAAGATGGTCCCGAGAAATAGAAAAACCAAAATCACAGTGAAGGACATTGGATATTTTTAAATTAAGAGTTGAATTAGAAGAAATGATTGCTGGAAATGTGGGATTAGATTGAATATATGAAATGAAGATGAATTGTTATTTATATGTCGAAGTATTACTCGAAATACAAAAACATGAAAAATTAATGAGTTTAGCAAGTGAAATGGGGATTGACATTGGTAAATCAAAAGTGTTGCAGAAACCATATTGAGCTGAATTTTCTGACAATGATTTAGAAAATATGAATGTGTCGGGTCGTAAATTACAAATAAAAGAACTGTTATCATTTTTGCAAAAATGGGATGACATAGACAGATGGAAAGCTAGATGGTTAAAGAAAAAGGAAGAAGCTCAAGGGAAAAGCACTGTATCAGAATATATGTTGAAATAAACAGAAAAAGTGGAAAGCTTGTGTCCAATGAGAGAAGTACCAGGTGGAGGTTATGAACATGTTCCATGGTCCCGAAAAGATATATTGTCATTTACAAATGAATTTCCAAAATTCTGAGAGAAACCAGTAGATTGGTACAGACAGGTTGAGAGATTTGTAAAGGTTTCAACCTGATTTAGACAAGTACAGTAGGTAGGGGAGAATAACCTGTTCCTTTCGCAGAATGGGATTATGGCCATTGGCTGTACACCACAGGTGGTAGTGCTTCTTTTTGAAAGTGTATGACTTCCTCGTAGATGGTCTCCTCGCTCTTTCAGAATATGCATACAGTCTGGAGAGAGACCTAGATGACCATATTGGAGGAACTCAGGGCCATGCCATTAATCTCTGAGAAGGAAGGCTGGGGTGGAACACCCTCCCTCCGAACTTGGTTATCAGATCTGGATGGCAAGGTACTCTCCTGAGTGCTATCTTGGAAAGGTGAAGAAGGTCCGGATACCACTACTGGCGAGGCCACTCTGGTGCGATCAGGACCGTCTTGGTCCTGGACCTGTAGAGTTTTGGCCGGCCTTGAGTGCGTAGAGGGTGTTGGCATCGTATCGGCGTCGGGAGTTCTGGTCATTAAGTAGGGGCGGGGGGAGGGAGGAGCAGCTGGGATCCGGGAGCAGCTTGGGCGGGAACCAGAGGGCGAAATGGATGTAGGGGAGACAGAGAGAGGAGTCAGCAGGGGTACAAAATAGTTACAATCAAGACAAAACCACAAGAAATAAATACAATTAAGACAAAAACCAAAACAATGTACAATATGAGCAGAAATGCGAGGGGAGAAAAAGTACCAGCAAAAGGCACCAGCAAGGTGCAGACTCAAAACCTGCCTGGGAGGACCCCAGGCAGAGAACAGCATGTAGAAGCTGCGGGGGAAAAGCTGATCTCTGGCTTTAAGGAGGCATACATTTTGGTTCAAAGCCCTATCTAACTTTTTTTTGTATTTAGATTGTTTTTTACAGTGCATTAAGCAGGAAAGGTTTAAGTAGGCTTTAGTAGAAAGGGCTTGTATCAAACAGCACAGGAGGTTGCATGAGAACACATATGCACCATCCATAGGATGCTCACTGCTGACGAAAAAGCAGTTTCCAGTGCAAATCAAGATTTGCCCTGGAGGTAATCCCTACTTCAATACTTTGAAACAGTTTGTGTCATTTTCTGTCACTCTGCACCAATGCAAAGCCTTGATAAACCTGCCCCACCATTTCTACCATGGTGCTACAGGCTTAGGTGGGGCTCAGGGCAAAACATGTTGGCTTTAGAGAAGGGCACAGCACTGAAACGACAACCATGTGAGTCACTGCCTATAAGCTTTGAATACCAGGCGAGGGAGAGACCTGCATCCTAGTGCTCCTTGAACTCACTGCAGCTTTTATCAGGGCTGACCATGAGACCCTCCTCAAAGTACACCAGAAGCACTGCGAGAGATTTTATTTCAAGGGAGCCACTGACACGTCCCTATAGTTTAAGCACATGAAGATGTATCTTCTAAGGTCTCCTCCAACCAACCAATACAAATACTTTATTGAGACAATGAAGTCTGTCAAAGTGTGTTAGGGCTAAGTAGAATTAAAATGATAGACAATGTCACAATTTTACGAAAATGTCGGTAATCCAACAGATAACCCATAGATCATCAGCAGGTTTCTTCAATGGTGGTATGGTTAAAAAATGTAAATGCAATTCAATAAACAACTAATTACTTGGTAAAATAATATTTAGTTAAAATTTTGCCATGTATAGCTTGCCATTCTAAGTTCTTCTCAGTTTTAGATCTCCTTCATATACTATCTATAGAAGATTGGCATGTAGACATAGGAAGGTACATAGGTTGTACAGAGTTTTCAGATCTGCATTTCCTTGCACTGATATCCATAGGCAATGCTTTACTTCCCCATGGAAAGGTAAGGTGATGCAAGCCTTATCTGGAGGGTATGTACCTTCCTCCCCGCACATGTTCACTTTGTGTCACATTGTGGCTGGCGACAATTCAAGGAAATGGAACAATGCTCTACCCCGGGTGGGTACCTATTCCCATAAATACAGCACTACAGAAACCAGGGTCCACTTTCTATTATTTTCCACTTTTTAGGATACACCTAGGAGGAAATTGTTATTCCCTTTGTATGGGGCTCTTGACATAAAAAGGTTAAGAGATGCCTATGAGTTGTATTATCATCCTGAACCATCTTCATGTCTCTATGTTTTAGCTACATTTAAAAATTCTGATTGGTAGATTAGGATAAAAATCCAGATCTTGTAAATGGGTGAGATTGTCTAAAGACAAAGTATGTTCTGTATATAAAGTCTGTGTATATTTTTTGTATGGTATTGTACCCATTTTTTGTACCTTTCATTTTTATTGTACTATACATTTCATTAATGCTGTATGGACTTTTATCTGAATAAACCAATAGATTGAATTGAATATTAGCGGATAGGAAAGGATGACGCTGTTCTAAAATGGATAGGATCCTATTTGACAGACAGATCTTGTGCAGGAAAGTTGGGAAATTCCTGTTCTGTCCCAATACTGTCTTCACATGGAGTACCACAAGGCTCTGTTCTGGCACCGCCATTTTCAACAATGGTTGATGAACCACTCATTGATAAAATCTGGTCCTGAGCATCCATTAATGTGCTGATGATGCTCATCTCTTCTCAACAGTTAGTTCCTCAACCTTGATAAAACAGAGTTCCTTCTTCTATCACGGAACAAAATAATGCCCTTGTCCACAAGTGGAAATTGGGATCAAAATCATTAAGGATAAAATCAGCTATAGTAAATTCAATTTCCTGGGTGTTCTCCTACAATCAACTCTCATCAATAAATTAGTAAAACTATTTACAACCATAAATAGCTGGTCTCAGAGCTTACTAATGCTAGTTTAATCTCCAGATTGACCAAGGAACAGTTTGGCTGCAGAATCACCAAATCTAGCCTGTCTCCCCTCACAGTGGCACTAACCACAACTGCAACATTGGTGACAAACACGAACACAAACATCCATTACAACCTAGTCAGAACCACTCATTAATTACATTTACAACGAATCCTTTACCACGCTAATGTTTTTACCGCAGAGTATTTCACCACGAATAAACCTTAACATGCATGGCTTTACCACGGATGACATCATCACGCGCAGCAGCCCAATGGGAGGGGGGCACTGGCGATTCCTGCTGCCACCGCCCCGTGACTACCACTGGTTAAGGGAGGCCGCCGCCCCCAAAACTCGTGCTGCCTGGGGTGGACCGCTCCCCCTGCTACGCCACTGACCAACCATGTGTTTTTAAATATAAAAAATGTATATTAACCAAAACTATTTTGTTCCATCATACAAACCACCTTTTCCTGTGGAGGGCTAAGGCCTTTGCAGTTCGGTGAAACAAGTACATTTTTTAGGGGGGGTATGGCTGCTGGGGGAGCAGGGGTATATTAAGATGCACCCACACTCCGCACCCAGGGCACCCCTCTAAATTACTTACCAGTTTCAAGCACGCCACAATTCCAGGAAGCACCAGCAAAAAGATGAAGCTGAATTAACCCCATGATGGGAACAGCGTCACAGTGACAGGACTGTCTTATCCTCGAGTCTTAAAACACATGGTCTGGCCACGCAGGAAGATGGCCGCCTGCTAGAGGAGCTCCGCCGAGGGAAGGACCCCCGACGAGCTCCTTAGGCTGACCTGCTCGAGTGGGGATCCCCTTTTATGCCTGGCGGTTTCCGGAAACCATGGGGGTTGCAGCGATGGTCTCTCCTGGCGGCTGGTGGCACCTACTCCCGTCTCACGACATGACGGTGTGATAGCTGGTTCTTCAGGCGCCCGCCTCAACACTTGCGCGCTTTTGAAGCCGCACCTCTCCACAGCGTAGGCGGCGCCCTTGCTACTACAGGGCCGCCCCTCTCTGGTCTCTAGGTCACGCCTCTTTGGACTCTGAGGCGCGCCTCCTTCGACGGTAGGAGTGTGCTTTATATCGGCTGAAAATACATTTTTCCTGCCATAGTGCTGCATTTGTGGTGTACGCTGCCCTTTCCAAGATCATTTAAGGAAGGGTTTTCCTCAGCATTTCTGGTGATATTCTTCGAGGAAATTTCTTCAAGCACATTATTGCTGCCTTAACAGTGCTTAATGATTAACCTATAGGACTATAAGCACTGCTCTGTTTCCCCCCCTTCTATGTGAAATTAGGGGCAGAGTCAACTGACACTATTGTAATATTCATTTCTCTTCCACTTACAACACTTCAACCTATTCTACTTGTATGTCTTTTCTGCCAGTGATGTCTACAAGTGTTGGAAGGAAACTTAACAGACTGGCACACTCGCTTTTTCACGCAAACATGTCTACTTAATTAACTGTGCACGTGCCCAGCGGATCTATCAATACTGGTGGAACTCATATTGCCTGCATTATCAATCCTAATATTTATTATTTCATGTCGAAGCAAACTGTGACTATCATTTGAAAGGGCAGAATAATGGTACTGGCAGATTTACGTGCAGGAGTAGTGGTCCATTTCTCCCTCTCACTTTCACCATTTGGTTTTGAAACTTTTGCTTCGCTGTTTTATGCGCCATAAGTGAAACTTGTGTCAGACTGACTTGACTTTCTCAGTTTTACTATCTCTGTTCTCTGTCTTATTCTGCCAATATGGTATCTTGCCAGTTACTCTATTACAGGATGAGGCAGAAGGAACAGATTGACGGCTAATTTCTCATTTACAGTCACTATTTTCTATTGTAAGCTCATGTACTTTGTTCTTCTTTGCAGCCATTCACTGTATTTACATGCTTTGCTTATGCAGTAGTTTATGTACACAAGACTGGCTACTCTGATATCTCATTGGTTTCGAGACATAATAATTTTCCAATTTCAGGAATTACTTATCTGCTGGTCGTATTGGTTATTTTCTTGCTGTGTACACCCTATTACCTCATTGTTATTTGCTACATTCCTTGCTTCACCATTGCTTCATATTCCAATATTTCCTCTATTTGCTACTGCAGACCACCACTGAAATGGTGCACGACCATGTCTAACAATAGAAATGGTGGTTGTGGGCCTAAACAGCCACTTTTCAATGAAGTGGTGAAACAATCTTGTCCTGTGGCAGTTAAGGGTAATGGCTCTACGTTACCTCCTTCATCGCAAGTTGCACTGCCTCTGAGCGACAAATCCATATCTGACACTATGCAACGTATTTTGCAAGAACTTTCTGGGGTCAACCGACGGTTAGAGGGTCTGGATATTGCTATGACTTCATTGACTGCAGAACCGAAGTCTATCAGGGCAGAACTTACTACGTTTCACTCCAGGATTGATGTTATTGACTCTAAAATAATGGACATAGAGGGTCGTCTGGATTCTGTTCAGGGTTCAGATCAAGACTTACTTTTCCTACACAGTAAGATCATCGACTTGGAAGATCGCAGTCGTAGGGACAATATTCGTTTTTTTGGTTTTCCAGAAAATGTTGAGAAGCAAGACATGAAGTCCTTTCTTTGTGATGCCCTTCCCACTTTGACTGGGATTTCTTTTACTCCTCCTCTTGAGCTCCAACGTGCTCACAGATTGGGCCCACCGCGTTTTGGATCTTTGGCAAGACCTAGACCAATCATTGCTTGCTTCCTTCGACATGAACAAACCAGACAGATTCTATCACTGGCTCGTACTCATGGTTCCTTTCTGTTTCAGGGTCATACCATCCATATGGCTGCCGATTTCTCTAAAGAAATCGAATGAACGACGGAAGGCGTTTCTTTCCATGCAACCACAATTACGTCAAATGGACATCAAATATGGTTTATTTGAGCCTGCACGTTTTCGTATCACTAGGAATGGTGAGTCCAAAGACTTTTAGGATCCTGCACTTCTACAGCAGTTTCTGAATGATATCAGGTCCGACGATATGGAAACGCAGTCTCCTCCCTATGCTAAATCTTCTCAGTCCAAGTCCTCATCTGCAAATCTTCCAACATCTCAATTGTATTCCTCTCCTGAATCTAGACAACGTGGCAGAGATCTCACTCGTCTGTCTCGCTCTCAGGATGGCAAGGAATCGGCTCTACGTTATGTCTATTCTTACACTAAGAGACAAGTCCAGATCGCCTCTTAAGACACCTTCTGATGCTGACTGATTTTTTTCGATGCTTTAATATTTTATTACTTTTTCGTATTCTATAAGTGTATAACAGTGTTTATTGTTCATAATGTTTTCACTGCTCGTTTAGCTCACTGGGATTTTAATGCATAGTATAATAAGATCGACTCTCCTTAGTGTCCTATATAGTATTCTGTACCCTATTGTTCTTCTATATTTATTAATAATATGTGATTTACAGTTTGCAGTTATTTAATTATTTCAGGTTTTGCTTAATATATATTATAAGATTGTTTCCCATCCCACAAGAGATCTTTTTTCCTCTCCTGTTCACTCCCCTAGCTATGGTGTTGTTATTGTTGCTACGCCTATCACCATTTGTTTCATGTATTAATTACTCCGGTTTTATATGATATTCTTTGTTTTACTGTTTTCTTGGTTTAAATTGTGTTTGATCATTTTTCTTTTGTTTCTTCTCTGTTGTCTGACTTTAGGGGGTCCTTCCTCCTCTACTTCTACTTCCTATTTCTTTACCTCCTTTCCTATGACAATGTTGGTATGTTCCTCATTCCTTTTTTCTTCTCCTTAGCTAAGTTTTCTCTTTTTTCTTGTCATGTTATTCTTGTCTAGGTTTTATTCTAACGGTGTGTTATTCTTTGTGGTGTGATTACCCTTGTTCTCTGTTTCATATTGTGACTTATGTCTCCTTGTTCTTTCACGTTTTTGTATTCGGCGATTGAATTCCTCAGAGTATTTATTTGATTGCAGCCTTTCCTCAAAGTTGTTAACTCTTTTATGGTGATCCCTTTTCCAATGCGTTCCCCCTCCTATGGTGTTGTATTTGTTGTTAAATGTGACATTATCTATTTCCTTTATTCTGCTATGGATGGTTTTACATATTTCTTTAAATAGGTTCTAATATTTTCTTCTGCGTCTATTACTCTACCTCTCTCACACTTTTTCTTTCTTGTACCTTATCTTCCCTTTGCTTTATCCTTATTGCTTCTCTTCACTCCTCTCATGTCCTTCTCATGTAATCTTTAGGATGCTGGGGGTTTTGATGTGTTGGTTCCTCTTCTTATTATATTTCGTGACAGTCTCCTGTGGGGACATACAGCAGTTGGTCCAGACTTTTATGATGATATTTTATTCTCTTATGCTTTATGTATTTCATGTTATCATTTATCTTCTAGATCCCCATTCTTCTTTACTCGAAGGGGGTTCGGTTCCCCCTGGTGTTGCTCTAAGTGCGCCCAGACCCGCAGTTAACAGTCCAGGTTGCTCTTTTCTCCTACTGTTCTTCCTTAATTTTCCTTTTCTTTTTCCTTCTTTTCTTCGCTTTTTTCCCTCCCAGAGTAGCATTTCTCCACTTTTTATCCCTGCTTTTCCTCACTTATTGTTAACTCAATTCTATTATCATGCCTTCTATCCTTCCGGTGTCTGTGGTTTCTTGGAATGTTCATGGCCTCACCTATTACATAAAACGTAAGAAAGTTCTTTCCTATTTACATTCTAAGCATGTGGATGTTGCTCTATTGCAGGAGACTCATTTGGATGATATTGAGTCTAGTAAGCCCAGCAGAGACTGGGTTGGTAAAGTCATTCATAGTTCAGTCTCTAAACCTGATCCCCCAATCCTAATCCTATTTGTAAATGCGGAGTCGCCATTCTTTTTCGGAAGTCACTTCCTTTTACAATTTTAAAGACATGGTCGGGTGCGGAAGGTCGGTATGTTTTCGTTAAATTGAAGCTTGGCAATTCCTTCCTTTGTCTTGGTTCTGTATACGCTCCGCTTGGTTCCAAAAAGCAATTTTTTCTTCGACTAAATCGCCTTCTTAATAAATAATAAATGCTTCTCAATTTCTCATTGGTGGTGATTGGAATTTGGCACTGGATCCTGCTCTTGACAGAACAGGTTGCATTGACACTGTCAACGCTTCAGACTTAGCCATCTTCGGTGACCTTCTTGCTGACGCTGGTCTTGTTGACCACTGGAGACTTAGTCATCCACAGGATAAAGAATATATGTTTTTTTCTTCTACTCACTGTACGTTTTCGCGTCTTGACTACTTTCTTCTTTCGCAAGATTCAGTCCGGCTGGGTACTGATTCTAAGATTTGAGAAGCAGCTATGTCTGATCATTCTCCTGTCCTTTTGTCACTAGATTTGGGTCTTATGAGTCCGGGGCGCAAATCGTGGCGTTTGATTATCAACAAATATAAAACGCCAGCGGGTAAACTTCTTTTGCAATCCCACTTACGTGATTATCTTCTCAATAATGCAGATTCGGTTTCCTCTAAACTAACGGTTTGGGCAACTGTGAGGCAACCATTAGAGGCCAAATTATGCGGGATGCTGCTCTTTATAATAAAAAGAACGCTGCCAAGCAGATTGAACTGGAAAAGGATATTCGCCGACTCTCTCAATTATATTTCGCAACCATCTCTCCAAAACCGAAAGTTATTGGAACAGGCGCGTATGTCCCTCAATTCTCTTTTTACTTCTAAGGCGGAATATGCCTTACAAAAGATGAAAGGCCGTCATTATGAACAAGGAGAGAAAGCTGGTCGGTTATTGGCTGCGCAATTGCGTCAATGGGAGGTCGCTATGGCGATTCCAGCAATAAGATCAAGTGGTGGTGAGACAAGAGATAGTTGAGGAATTCGACTCCTTTTATAGATCTCTATACTCCCCAGGCACTCAGGTAGATACGATAGCGATGTCTAAATTTCTAGATGAAGTTCATCTTCCACGGCTCTCCGATGACGGCAGGGCTCTACTTGAGGGAACTATCACGAAGGAGGAAATTTCTTCAGCTATATCTACCTTACCGTACCATAAAGCTCCGGGAGATGAGGGTTTCCCTCCTGAATTTTTTAAATGGACTGGTCAGAGTATGCTTGATACTCTTCATGCTGCCTTTGAGGAAGCCGTGGAGGAGTCTTCTCTTGGTTCTATCTCTAACAAAGCCATCATAGCAGTCTTGCCATAACCTGGTAAGGATCCTCTATTGTGTAGTAGTTATCGTCCTATATCTCTTTTAAATTCTGATGTTAAGATTCTTGCCAGCATTCTAGCATCACGACTCCGCAAAGTTTTGCCTTCCTTAATCCATAACTCCCAAGTAGGTTTTGTTCTCGGTCGTTCCTCCCGCAATCATTTACGTACTCTCTCCCATGCCCTATGGTCCGCTAAGCATCTTGACGATGATACCCTACTTCTTTCTTTAGATGCTGAAAAAGCATTTGACCGTATTGAGTGGGACTACCTTTTTACCATAATGCAAAAAATTTGGATTAGGTGATCAATTCATAGCCAAAGTTTGACTACTTTATGGTAGCCCATCTGCCCAAGTTAACTGTGGAGGTTTCCTTACTACTTCATTTCCTATTCGACGGGGTACCCGTCAAGGTTGTCCACTCTCCCCTCTTCTTTTCCTTTTGGCTATGGAACCTCTGGCTGCTGCAATTCGTCAATCGGCTGCTGTGGTGGGTATTCCTCTTTTAATTGGTCAGTCAAAAATGTATTTATATGCGGACAATATTCTTCTTACACTTACTAATCTTCCACGATCCCTCCCTGCTCTCCTCCGTATCATTGATGATTTTTCTTCTTTTTCTGGCTATAAGATAAACTGGGACAAGAGCGAAGCCTTACCTATGTCCCTTGGTACTACAAAGGATGCAATCTCGGGTTTTCCATTTCACTGGCAACCTTATCGGCTTAAATACTTAGGAATACTCCTTAATAGGGGATTGGATAACGTTGTCGCAGACAATTTAACTCCCTTGATTACGCAAATGCAAAGGGACTTCGATAAATGGAAGGCCCTGGGTTTATCAATTTGGGGCGGGTTCAGGCAATTAAGATGGTCACCTTACCGCGTTTTCTTTATGTTCTTGGTATGCTCCCTTTGACTATTCCTCTGGCTACTCTTCGGTCCATTGATTTAAAAATTAAACTTTTTATATGGGGTACAGCTAAACCGCGTCTCACCTTTGCTAAATTAAAATCCTACCAATTGCAAGGAGGTTTGGGTATCCCCTCTATCGAGCACTATTCCCTTGCCCTTCATCTTTCCCATCTTTCTTTCTTTTTACCTAAGTCTAAGGACATCTCTCAATGGGTGCCACTTGAACGCCATTTATTGGCTTCTGGCCCTGGTTTGTCCCTTTTATATGGCAAGAGTTCCAGTTCTCTTGACCCCAAAAATCCTATCTTATCTGCCATGTTTAAGTCTTGGCAAAGAAGTCACCGTCTCCTTAAATCTAACTCGCGGCTTCATTTTAATGCTCCTATATGGTCTAATTCGGCTATTCGGGTTCAAGGTCGAACTGTATCCTGGCCTTTATGGCAGGAAGCTGGCATTCATTCCCTGGAACAACTGTTCCATGGTGACAATTTTAAATCCTTTTCCCAATTAAGTGAGGAGTTTCATCTACCGCCCACACAATCCTGTAAATACTCTCATCCTCAGCAAGCTATCACAAAACATTTAAATTCCCCACCTGAATTGTTGTCCGCTTCTCCTATTTTATCTTATCTGAATTTATGGGGAACTTTTAAGGGTGTCACTTCTGGTCTTTATAAGACTTTCCTGCAACCTATATTTTCGCAACCCCTTTCGAAAGCTCTTCAATTGAAATGGAAAACACGCCTATCTGTGACATGCTCAGATACTCAATGGGATCTCATTTTGGTAGGATTACATAAGGGTGTTCGAGAAGCTCGCCTTAAATTTTGTATTTTTAAAATTCTCCATGAATGGCACTGGTCTCCGGTCAAATTACATCATGCTAAGTTACTTTCGCATTCCTTGTGTTTGAGATGTTCTGCTTCCGGCTGTGATATAACACACATTATATGTGAGTACCCTCGTACCAGATCATTCTGGCTTTTTGTACGAAACACTTTGGCTTATTCTATGTCACTGCCTTTACCCTTTACCTCTGCAAATATAATTTTACATGACTTTCGTGGCCTTTCCAAGTTTACTAAACCACAGACCCGCCTCCTCCATACTTACTCTCTCTTCCTCCTCTCTTTTCCACTTCCTATCATTCTTCTTGCTTCCATCTCTCTTCACAACTAGTTTGTTACTCTGGGGCTCCTTTTCTTTTTCTTTCTTTTTCTCCTTCCTTTCTTCTCTCTTTCTTTCCTTTTCTTTTTTACCCTAAATTTTGTCTTATGAATACTAGAGGATGTGTTGCTTTATGCCTCCTTTGTTATATTTTATGAATGTTTTCCTCATTTATACTGTGTTCCATTTCTTCCTCTGCATATATATCTGCATTTGTGATTTATTTGAAATTTTCTTAATAAACAATTTCAACACAAAAAAAAAGTCTATGTTTGCCTCAAAGGTCGTGCATGATTACTTACTTGTCTCTCTAGGTGGCAGTGTTTCTCTTTTTTTGGCTATCTTCTCTCAGGAATTTCTCTTATTTACTACAGCTGCTAAGTTTATTTTAATGTCATAATCGACATACATTTGTGTGTTCGGTTTACATATTACTTAAAACAACTTCAAACTGTACATATTTTAAACTCAACAGTAACATAGTGCGGCCTATATGAATAATTAGTTGTACTTTTTTGAGTTGTACTGGTATGCGTGGTAAGTGAATGTGAGTTAAAGGCATTTATAATGAACCTTTATGAATGTATGTTGTAATGACATGCATGCTAATGACGTGCGTGGTACTGGATCATGCGTGGTAGTGACCTCGTTGTAAAGGCATGTGTGGTAGTTGCATGCATTGTTCCAACCTACAACCACAGCACACATAGAAAGAGGAAAAAACAAGGAGAGATATTGACATATTTCTCCTCATTATCCCTCACCTCGGGATGGATACAGATTTGACACTTCCCTAGGTTCACATCACTTTGTAAATCTGGGTCAGCGTCAAATTCCACAGATGTTATGTGTGAAAACCCACTGCAACGCCCATGGAACACTTCCCGGGTGCAGAGTAAGGCAAAGAAATGATTTGCGATGCGTCTCTTACTCCTGATCACACAAGGTAGCATTGTGTGGCTTCATAAATCTTTATGAGAGCCATGCGTCACGCATGTACCACGTTATGTGATGCAGTCCCCAAGTCTATAGCAGCCAGACAACTGTAAAGAGAGTTAGGCACTATGCTGACTTTCCAAAGTAGGGTGCGGACAGAAATTTATTTTAGACATACCAGACCACATCAGAATGACATCAGAGAGCTTTACAGTAGCAGAGTGTGTGACTAAGTAGGAACCATAGAACATTATCATACATCAATATGTGTATCATAAAATTGAAAGTGTGCATGGAGAATTATCCTATCAAAAGGCAAAACATGACAGATCATGTGTGAGTTATAGTCAGTCTTTGTGATTCGATACATGAAGGGGGTGGCTGCAGCACCATGTTAAGGAACAAATAAGTTAATTAAAAGTTCTTTCAATATTCTCTTGAAGTAGATGTCTGAGACAGTCATCTTTAATTCCACAGGGATGACATTCCAGAATCTGTGAGCTGCCCTGGAGAAGGATTGATCAAGTGTTTTCTGCTTGTTGAATTTCTGTAGTTCAAGCACCAAGCCTTCTTTGCTTTTCGAATTTCTATTTATCCCCAGGAAGTGCACCTTTTGAGGTAGGACGAGGAGTTATAATACACAGCTTCTTTGGATGCGCAAGTTGACCTCAGTTCTCAGCTAGGAACCCGTAGGGAGCTTTTAGTGCTTGTTGGAAGGTGATTTGTTGGTGGTGATAAGTACACAACTACTCTCAGTAACAAGGCCTCTGACACAGTTCTGGGCCGTAAAAGGGTCTATATAAATTAGTTCCTTGCTCAACCCTTGGCAGCTGACACCGAGCAATCAGATTGATGAGGGCTGAAAGCCCAAAACCGGTCCTAGGATGCTTGTTTCCAGTCCAGGGAGGACCTGGCCTGGCAGTTCGAACTGGCCTGTTCCCATTGGGCGCATATGGCTGGGGCCAAACTGGAATGGCATGGTTAGCAAAAAAACAATGGATTTAGGCCCAGATCTCTGTACTGGGGTGAATGTATGATATTGTTCTGCATTCTGTCCCTCGATTGTTGTTTTTACATTTCTCACCCCGAGTGGGATGGGTGTGCCCAGACGTGGGTCCCGTGCTCTCCATTCCACTGGAGTCAAGCTATCCTGGCTGATGAGGGCTGAAAGCCCGCAACTGGTCCTTGGATGCTTGTTTCGAGTCCAGGAAGGACCTGGCCTGGCAGTTCGGGCTGGACTGTTCCTATTGGGCACAGGGTCAAGACTGATTTGCATATGGCAGGGGCCAAACTGCATGGAGAGCAAAAAAACGATGGATTTAGGCACAGATCTCTGTACTAGGGTGAATGCATGACATTTGTTAGAAATGGTATTTCTGGTTGGCTAAGGCTTACGCCAAAGCCAGGCAGAAACCACCACTCTAGTCAGGGTAAGGGAGTCACACGCCAAAGATAACCGCTGCTCACCCCCTTGGTAGCTTGGCACGAGTAGTCAAGCTAATCCCGGAGGCAATGTGTAAAGCGTTTGTGCAACACACACACAGCAAAAACATACTAGGCACACCAGAAAAGGAACTCCACACAAAATAGCCTTTGTATTATAATAAAACACATTAGAATAGTAATCACACAACATACACTGTGCCACCTGGCACTGGGCAATATTTACAGGGGATTATACATACATGACAGGGCCACAATGGGACACTGTCTGAACCATCACTTATTAAAGATAGTAAATGTAGAACATACAATAGACAGTAGAACACTACCAGTAATTATTGGCAAACACTGTACTCAGCATCATCCCGTAACACAAATCATATTATGCACAGTATCACCTTTAGGCGTGAAATACATTCTGCGCCAACCTCACCAGCATAACTCACATTAGGGGTATAATTCACAGTAGGAAATAACTCAAACATAAACACAGTATGCACAACCTCATAACTATAAAATCAGATTGAGGGCATAAATCAGGGTGCGTAAATCATAATACATGCATCCCATTTCCTAGCACCACATAAATCACATGAGGGCCTGGCCCCCTATAAACCTAACAGTCCCCCTGGCCAACTGGCCTTCTCACAGGGGCTCAAATGCCTTTTCTTTATGTAGACTGAACACAAGGCTAAAAGCACCCAAGGAGCAACAATGCACATAATTACAGATTCACTTCAAAAGCAATAAAGGCACTGAAAAAGCGTGTGGAACGAACTTAGTCTGAGGCCAGGGTCCACGCGACCCGGTGGTGCACAATGTACCCGAGATTTAAAGGGGCACGGCAAGCAGCATCACAAGGAAGCCATGGTGAGAACAGGCAGACTCGCAGTGGCCACAGCTCCCATCGGTAGCGGTTTGTGGCATGCACTCGCGATAATCCTGGGAAAGGGCATAAGGGCGGGCCCCACGTGGCACCCGCAGGTGGTAACAAGATCCTCGAAGTGGGGACTAGTGCGGTCACTCAGTAGCAACAGCTCCTCAGCTGCTGCGGCCCACAATAGCGATAGCGATGACTCTCGCAGGACGGCAAATGCGGGCACTCAGCGGCACAGCTCCTCAGTTGCAGCGGCCCACAATAGCGATAGCGATGATTCTCGTAGGATGGCAAATGCGGGCACTCAGTGGCACAGCTCCTCAGTTGCAGCGGCCCACAATAGCGATAGCGATGATTCTCGTAGGATGGCAAATGCGGGCACTCAGTGGCACAGCTCCTCAGCTGCAGTGGCCCACAATAGCGATAACAATTACTTTGGTAACATAGGAAAATGAGGGATCTCAGCGGCACCAGCTCCCCACCTGCAGCGGCACACAATAGTTATAACGATGACTTTAGTAAAACAGGTAAAGGCGGGCACTCAGGGTCATAGCTCCTCAGCTGCAGTGGCCCACAATAGCGATAACAATGACTTTGGTAGCACAGGCAAATGCGGGCACACAGCGCCCACAGCTCCTTAGGTGCAGCGGCCCACAATAGCGATAGCGATGGCTTTGGTAGCACAGGCAAATGCGGGCACTCAACGGCCAAAGCTTCTCAGCTGCAGCAACCCACAATAGCGATAACGATGACTTTTGTAGCACAGGCAAATGTGGGCACTCAGCAGCCACAGCTCCTCAGCTGCAGCGGCCACAATAGCGATAAAGATGACTTTGGTAGCACATGCAGATGCGGGCATTCAGTGGCCACAGCTCCTCAGCTGCGGCGGCCCACAATAGCGATAACGATGACTTTCAGCCCGCGTTCCCCGGAGTAGAACCTGAGGCTCTGGAATTCTCAACAAAGGCCTCACCTGTGAGTAGAATCCCCCTCAAATAGGAATCCGGACATGTGATGGGTGAAGTCTAATGTCCCTGAGGCTTCGACAGGAGGCAAGCTCAAATCAGGCCCTTGGGTAGTTGCTTCAGCAAGAAAGATGAAAGTTTCAGAGTCCTTTCCCTCTAGTTACATGGACAGAGGTTCGTCTTGACATCCAGAAGTATCACACGCAAAGTAAAAGTTCTCAACAAGTCTTTAGAGACAATGCAATGCAGGGCCCAGGGAGGCAAGCCCTCATGACAACCCCCCTCCCCCCCGGGCCTCAGCAGCAGCACGCCCGGCAGGATTCTGCCGCAAGTACTGAACAACCTCATGGGGTCACAGCCCCTATATTTATATCAACCAAAGTCTTTGTTCTCAAAAGTCACAAGTCACTGAACCAAGCCAGAACCAGTTCGGTGTGGTACTGGAGCACTTTGTTTACAAGGCCGCATCCTGCCTTTCAGGAAGAGGGGGTCTGCCATCAGACACACAGTGGGAGGTGGAGCCATCATTCACTTTGCCAGGCACAGCCCTGCTCAGATCAAAGGGTCACCCATCCCCATACTCCAACTGCAGATCTCTCCATTCAATCCAGGTCCGGCTCAGCCTGCCCTGTCCCTTCAAAACCCGACACCCGATACACATCAGGCAGGCAGATACGTAGCGCACAGAAATGCCAACTTCTAAAAGTATCATTTCTTGCAGTCATAATAAATCTGCGCACATCATTGCACAACATTCATCCTCACAATTTCATACATACCAGACTTGACCATATTGCTCCTCTCATAACAGGAATTACCACTGACACACACCGAGCAGGAAATCCCCCATGCATTCCAATGGGAGGGCAGGCAACTCTCACTAAATGTAACACAGAGCGCACACACTTGACCCTGAACCACAGTGCAAAAGTGCCCAGAGGCCTAAACCCATTAACACTACACAGAGAAAAAGACTGGGAGAAATGCAAAATGTTTAGGGGTGAATCTGCAAAAAGGGCCAAGTCCAACAACATTGTTCTGTATTCTGTCCATCAATTGTTGTTTTTGCATTTGTCACCCCGAGTGAAGCTGTCCAATAATTGTTAATTGTTGAATTTTTCCGCCCGACATAACTGGCTGCACAAGTTTATAAAATAGGAAATGTAAGACTGTTTATACAGTGAAGCTAGGGTAGCACAGCACTCTGAGCAACGCTGATTATTGTACCCATAGACAGGGGTCGTGTCCCTCTATCCTTTTGATTATTAAAATAACTTCCCCTTTCTGCTTTATCACTATATTATGGATAGTGACCTTTCTTTGTGGAAACGTTGGACTTATCTTACTGCATCTATTTTTGGTTCAAGAAGACGATTAAGATGTACAATAACAGGCCATGAGATCTGACCTTCCTGGTAGGATTCGTGTAGCACAGCTCATTGAGCAGGGTTGTCAGAATATTTGCGAGCAAGGTTCGAGTTTTTCTGTCCTTCCTTTTGACATGAGTAGTTTAATTTGTGAATGAAATGGTTTTAGTAATGGTGTTGTATTTAAAAAAATATATTATATTTTTTATATTTTATGAAGTGACATTCGGACTATTGATGTTACCATCAGACATGTCCTTTTATAAAGTGGAAAGACTGATGCCTAGAAGTAAACGTGCCATTGAAAGGTTTGGGATATGCAAACATGGATCCCGGGGTAGGCAGTCTAGCTTTTACGTCGTCATCTACCGATTACACAGCTGATCGGAGTTGCCCAATTTACATGGCTATTTAAACTTGGTTGTACTTAGCAAGGAACTTTTCCAGTAACTCTGGAACTATTCCTAAGACCTAAAAAATAAAAAAATTAATTGTTCACTCTTTTATCCCTCCACTATCCTTTTCAATTGAAATTAACAGACTAACATGTTCACTTCTCAAAGTCCACATTAAACTATACTAATATACTACCCAAATAACTGAATAACATATTGACAACTCAAATTACTTCATATTTTTTTTACTATACTAATTTTCAACAGTAATCCTTTATGGGTTCCGGAGTGGCGTGCTACTCGCCAGAAAAGCGATTCAACACCCATCAGGGGTAACAAGTGCTATATGAATGCAAATCTTTCTTCCCCCCTTTTTTTTTTTTTCCAAAAACTTTTATTGCACCTTCAAGTTCACACAGCTGTAGGCCTACAACCCCCAGGGCCGGCCGCCATCACATTCTTGCCGTCAATATGCAGTGAAATCAGACTGGGATCAGCAAGGTATTTCATGCATCGCCACTAAATTGCATCAGATAAAAGGTACAGTACAGTCAATATTCTGCCTATTGGCACATGTTTTTGGTTTTTTTTTCTAACAACAACAACATAAAAGAAAGAAAACCCTTGAGGGATCACATTATGGTCAAGCATTTCGTCTAAACGGTCGCATCAGCTAAGTATAGAGGCCCCTCCCTAGAGTCCCCATTACCTGGTCCCACCACCCCTCTCACTGGAACTTGTTTGTGGGAATAGTCAGGCTCCCTCGGACGCAATTCTCCTGGTTCCCTACTCATCAACCCTCGGACCTGTCCTTTAGTATCTCGGTGCTGTTGATTTCCGTGGTCCCCCTGACCTTTCGTATCCATGAAGCGTGCTACAGCTCGTCCCCCTCTTCATCCGACAAGTCTTGATCATCCACTGGTAAGGGATCACAAATCTCCCCCCTATACTCGTTCCACTTGGTCCAGATTTTATTCCACTTCCCCGGACACGCTCTGCCAGAGTACACCGCTCTCTCTGTAACCATTACTCTGTCCATGTTAAGGCACCATTGTGTCTTTGTTGGTACGTCTGCCGCCCCCCATTTCTGTGCTATGTCTCGTTTTGCTATAATCAATCCCACCGTGACCCAAAGTCGACCGTGCCTGGACAAGTCAGTAGGTTCCCATACATTTAATAGGCACCTTCGTGGTTCGGGTAACAATGAGATCTCCAGCGCCTGTGACAGCGTTCGCATTATTTGCCTCCAAAACTCCTGGACAAGAGGGCAGTCCCATATAGTGTGGTAAAATGTGCCCTCCTCCCCGCACCCACGCAAGCAGTAAGGGTGTTGTGCTCTATTAATGCGGTGTAACAGTGTCCTAGTGTAATATATCCTATGTAAAACTTTTAGTTGCACTAGCCTCAATCTTGCTGAGATGCCTACTTCCTTGGGCGATGCCATCGCCTCGTTCCATTCCTGTTCATCCATCTCACAGGTGTCACCCTCCCATTTCTCCTTCAGTAGGGTCATTGGGTCCGGTAGATTGTTAAGTAGTTTACGGTATGTGAGTGATGTCGCGCGTTCTGTCATAAACTCCGTGAGAAGGCGGTCCTCGAGCGGGGAGGACTCGGGCAATTCGGTGTCGGGGGTATGACTGCGAGCAATGCATGCTGTATCTGTATGTACCTGTACAGTTCCCTCTCTCCCATGCCGTATAACTCCCTCAACCTAGCAAAAGGTATCACACCTCCCCTTTCCCAGAGGTCCCCCACCGTGGATATCCCTATAGTATCCCAGTGTGAGAAACCCCTGCTGTTTCTCATGTTACCCAGGGTTTGAGAGTCCCACAGTGGAGTAAGTTTGGTCAGTCTCCCCTTCCATCCTAGTGCCGCTGTCGCCGTATGCCACAGCGTCGCTGTTAGTCTCATGGGCCCCACCAATTTGTGTAGTTTGCTCTGGTCGTACAACGGAGCCAGTAGACTAGCCGTACCCAGTTGCGCCCTGTCCGCTCGAAACGCTGGTTCATCCTGCGGAGTATGCAACCAATGGTTGATGGGTTTCAGTTGCGCCGCCCAATAGTATAATTTCAGATTAGGCAGTGCGATGCCGCCATCATACCAGCCCCTATGTAGCTTGGTTTGCGCAATGCGTGCCGGGAGATTCCCCCATAGCAGGGTCGAAAGCAATGCTGCGACTTTTTGGAAGAATCTCGGATTTACCGGGTAGGGAGTATTCTCGAGTATGTACAAAAATCGGGGCAGGGACATCATTTTGTACAATGCTGCCCTCCCCAGTAGCGTTAAGGGCAGTCCCGCCCAAAACTGAACATCTTGATTAAGTCGTGCCAGAGGAGGTCCCAGATTTTTATCCATAAATTCCGTTGGGTCCTTCGTAACATGGATACCTAAGTATTTAAAGGAGGAGCCAGCAGCCCTTAGGGGGCATTCCAGCGGTAGCATTGGAGCCGGACCCTTCAGGACATACATCTCGGACTTGCTCCAGTTTAACGTATACCCCGACACTGTACCATGGCTATCACAAAGATGTAGGAGCGCCGTAATCCCCTGTTCCGGGTTTGTTAAGTATACTAGCATGTCATCTGCATAGAGGGAGAGCCGGTCTTCCCAGCCCTCCTCCCAGCGTATCCCCGTTAGTAGCGGGGAGGTCCTTATTAAGGTGGCTAGTGGTTCCAGGGAAATTGCAAAGAGCAACGGCGAGAGGGGGCAACCCTGTCGAGTGCCTCTCCCCAGAGGGAACGATCGTGAGATATGGCCGGTCGCCGCCACCTGCGCTTCCGGGTCTGCATATAATAACTTAATCCAAGCAATGAACTTGGGGCCGAACCCCAAACGAGACAGGACCTCAAACAAGTAAGTCCACTCTACGAGGTCAAAAGCCATTCTGACGTCCAGGTTCAAGATCACCGCTTGTGTTGATAACGAGTCCGCCCTAGCCAGCGCCCCATGTAGCCTGCGTAGATTCAGCGCTGTGTTTCTGTGTGGCATAAAGCCGGATTGGTCCGGATGTATGAGGTCAGGCAGATGCTGAAGAATTCTGTTCACAAGAGTTTGGCGAGGATTTTGGTTTCTGCATTAAGCAACAAGATGGGCCGGTATGAGGAGCATTCCTCCGGTGGCTTCCCCGGCTTGGGGATAGCTACGATCGTGGCCAATCTCTGATCTGGTGGAAGTATCCCCTTCTCCAAACATTCCTTGTACATTGCTAGTAAATGCGTACTTAGGCTCTCCGATGCCGATTGATACCATTCTATGGGTATGCCGTTCGGTCCGAGCGCCTTGCCCGGGTTCAAGGCATTTATAGCCCGTTGGATCTCATCCTCCGTGATGTCTGCGTCTAATTATGTTGTCACCCCCAAAAATAGTGTCTGGACCTCAATGCGCTCTAAGGCTGCTCTGGCCGTTTCAGGCGTTACAACTTGCTCAGGGGTATAAACCCCTTCGAAGTGGGTCGCGGGCGTCTCTACTATTCGTTTCGGGTTCATGTGAAGCACTCCCCGGCTATCCCTCACTTGTTGAATTCCTCTGGAGCTGCCTCCTCTTTTATCGAGCCAGGCCAGTATCTTGCCCGCCTTGTCCCCAACCTCGTAAATTCTATTCTGTGTGTCAGCTATATGTCCCTTAACCTGGGTCCACAAATGGTCCGTGTAAAGCTGCTGTTGGAGGTTAAGTGTGTGAGACGAGGTCGGGGTGGGGTGCAATTCATGTGCTATTGTCAGTTCCTGTAGTGTGAATTCCAATTCGGTCAGTTCTTGAGCTTGTTCCCGTTTGTAGCCTGTAATTGAGTTCATGGCTTGGCCCCTTAACACTGTCTTGTATGCCTCCCATATGATTTCCGAGGAGCGTACTGAACCCGTGTTTTCAGTGAAGTACAGTGTCGTCTTTTTGAGTGCCTTGCGGACTTGGGGAATCTTGAGGTATGAAGCGTGTATGGGGTAGACCCGTGCACGTGCCGTCTCTTGTGTGGATATCGTCAGTGTGATCGGGGAGTGGTCCGAGATGCCCCATGGGTGAATTTCTATAGTGTCTACATGTTGGATGCCATTTCCTAGGGGCAGGAGGTGATCAATTCTCGACATGCTGCCATGCACCGCAGAGTGAAAGGTGTTCTGCTTAGCCTGAGGGTGGGTGTGTCTCCATATGTCGACTAGGCCCATCGCCGTCAGGAAGCGCTGGAAGCAAGAGGGCCCCCCTGCAGGAGGCAGTGCCGGGAACCTATCTAATTGAGTATCTATGATGGCATTGAAGTCCCCCCCAAGAATTACATCCCCCTCAGGAAGGGTCAGTAAGAAATCCGCCAGTTTCGGTAGCTGCACTGAGTGGAGTGCGGGGGGAATGTATACGAAAACCAAATTGTCCCTGCAGCGCAGCAAAGCATCCTAGGTCATCAGTTTTAGTTTGCAAGGGAATGAACTTGGAGGATTTTTGGAGTAGGATACCCGTTCCCCTAGATCCGGACGTAAATTCGGAGTGTGCTACCATTTTATATCCTTTCCTATCCATTGCCTTGGAAGCCCCCCCCTGTTAAGTGCGTCTCTTGTAGTAGTGCTATCGTGGGTTTCTGCCTTTTCAGCGCGGTAAGCACTAGTCCCCTTTTCACCTTATCACCCAGCCCTCGCACATTCCATGTCAGTATTTTTAGGGTCAGGCCTCGCGGGCCCGGGTCAACCCCTTCTGTAGTGAGTGGTGTGTCTTCTGCCATTCGTGGGTGTGAAAGTGTCGGTGTAACCAACCTGAGACATAGCACAAAAGCTATCTATGCAGCCATTCAGTAAAGTGCATAGGATCCCCATAGAGGAGCTAGCCCTTCGTCGTGAATATCCAACCGTTATTAAACCTCCTACGTGCATCACAATTTTCCTCGACCAAACCTGTGTGTTCCAAACAACTTCAAAACAGTCCCCCCCCCTCCCTGCCTCCCTGCTTAACGGACTTCCAACTGCCCGCCTCCCCAACTGAGCAGAGTGCTTATCCCATCCCAAAACCAGAGTACTTGCGCGTAGGGGGGAGAGCACCTCCCCGAGCAGGCGGCATCCCTGCTCGTCACCGGGGCTAATCAGGCCAGCGTCCAACTGTGGCAGTAGAACGTTAGGTCCATTGATCAGAGACAGCGACCACACTTGCCCAGTCTATTCCCGGTCATTCTGCTCCACCAGTTTCCGTGAGTCCTAGGGTCGGCAAGCCTCCTGTTCCTCCTCTGTCAGATGTTTGCGACCCCGTCTGACTGTCCTCTCGGCATCCGTGATTCGATCTGTGAGTTTTTCGGGGCCGGTCCGTAGTGTGCCAACCCTCCAGCCAGTCTCTGGCCGCATCAGGGGAGTCGAAGAACCATACCTTTTCGTCGGCCACTACTCGGAGCCGGGCGGGGAAGAGCATTGAATATGGCAGTTCTTTGTCCCTTAGTGTTTTTTTCACCTCAAGAAAAGTTCTCCTTATCCACGAGACCTCCGCCGTGTAATCCAGGAAGAAGGACACTCTGGAATTCTGAATCTGGATGGGTGGGGCCACTCTGGCAACCTGCAAGATGGCGTCTCGGTCTCTGAAGTTAAAAAGTCTTGCCAGTATCGGTCTCGGTGGGCCTCCAGTCCTCGGCTTTCCCCCTGGCACCCTGTGGGCCCTTTCCACAGAAAAGAAATGCGAAAGTCCTTTGGGCTGAAGCTGGTTCTTGATCAGGTCCTCCACATAGAGGTCCATCGCCCCTGTAGTGTCCGACTCCGGTACCCCTAGAATTCGGTCGTTGTTCCTCCGGGAGCGTCCTTCCTGGTCGTCCAGCTTTTCTCTAAGCAGTGTATTATCCGATTGCAGTTTACCCATTGCGATTTGTAGCTCCGATACGTCCTCGACCAAGGACTTGGTTACCACTTCAACTTGCTTCACCCTCTCGTTCATCTTCTGGAGGTCCGCACGTATCAGAGTGACTTCAGTTGCAGTCGTCCCTACAGTTTCCTGCACCCGAGCCAATGCTGCCAGAACATCATCCAGGGTAGCCTTCTTCGATCCTTCAGTTTCCGCCATCTTTCCCGTAAGTTTGCGCTGTTCTTGGGGGGGCGTTTGTTTTTCAAAGGCGAATTTGTCCAGCTTAGCCTGTGTTGAGCCGTGTCTGGGGCCTCTATTTGACATGATGTATCACCCACATACGTGCTGTTGTATCAACCGGGCCGTGTCACCCTGTCAATGGAGGAGTATCACTCGTGATTCTTATGCAGGAACTGCACCGTACCACCGTGCGCGTGTTATAGGTTACCCCTTGCACCGGCCGGGAGCGGCATCGGTTCGATCAGGCTCTTGTGTAGTCCGTTGGCGGCTGGGGTGTCTCCCCCGCCCTCCTCCCAACCATGCACTCCTCTCCGTCACCTCCGGGCCTCGTCGCAGCGTGTGTTCCTCCGGACCATGCGATGATACACAAATGACCGGCTAACGTGAGTAGGGTACCTGGTGCCTGCTGTCGGCTCCGCCCGGCGTGTATGTGTCCCACTGTTCTTGAGCCTGCCACTTAAGTCCACTTCGTGCTTTACCTGCTGTCAGGATTAATCACTCCTTCAGCAATGGGATGGTGAGGGGGGGGGGGGAGTTTCGTATTCCCTCGCGGTGCACCGGACCGGAGTGCCTCACGCCCCGCCGAGGTAGTCCCGAAGGGCCAGCTGGGGCTACAGTTCGTCCCTCACACCCCCGACTTCTACCTCCCCTTCACCACAGTAGTACCTGCACCGCCTTTTTATGCCTGACGCTGGAGGCCGTCGCTCTCAGGACCGAGCTGCAGCCCAAGATGGCGGCTCCGCCCCTCCAGCCGCGGCGCCGCCCGCGGCTCCCTGTAGTCGTAGCTCGCGGCTGCATCGTCCTGAATAGTCCGCCGCTGATCTTTCCGCAGTCCGCGGTGGCGGCTTCGGTCCTTGTAGGTGGTGTGGACGGAGGTCCGGCACTTCCGGTTGCCGATGCCCGGTGGTGGTCCACTTCCGCCCGGGTATAGTCCGTCTGCCACTCCGCTGCTCCAAGGAGGATAACAGGCCCCTCCTCTCACTTTCGGAGTACTTTCGGATGCAGGGTCGCCGCCGTCCCTAAACTGCTGCGGTGAATGCCGCTCGGTCGCCCAAGCCAGTCCGCCCCGGCAGATTGACAAAATTAGCGGATAATATCGACGGATTAATGGGGGACGCCGCCTCACTGTGGGAGCTCTCCTAAGCTGCGGCCGCCATCGTTGGCTGCTAACCACGCCCCCCCTTTCTTCCCCTTTTATCCCTCCGCTATCCTTCTCACTCCAAGTAACAGACTAATATCCACCACTGAAATTACTTCATATTTCTCCATATTAATTCACCATTAATCCAGGGCTTAATTTGAGCCGGAGCTTGCCGGTGCTTAGCACCGGCACCTAATTATCAGGGCCGGGTCTACAGTGCCGCTCATTAAGTGCACCATCAGTAATTGATAATGAGTCATGGCACTGGCACAGAGAGCGTGTGCTGTGCTGTGCTGCGCCTTCTGTAGTACCGTTAGTGCTTCTGCTGTAACTTGCTTAGTTTAAGTTCTGTTGTACTGGTAAAACACTTACTTGCGGCTTAAATGGTGACAACGTGATGTCACGTGATTGACTCAGATTCTCTCATCTCCTCCTTTCTCCTCACTTTCACTTCTCCGGCCGCGGATCAGTGTTGCTGGCCCACTCGGCTCAGTGGGCGGGACACTGAGTTGGGCAGGGCGCCTTTGCCGGTCTTCTGCGGGGGTTTGGGGCTGTGCGCGGCAGAGGCAGCGACGCATGCGCAGATTTGAATGCGCGCGCATTCGCTGCTTTCATTTTGCCATGGCATGCCCGCCCCAGCATACCCGTACGCCCTCACCTCACCGACCACCGAGTATCCACTGGTGGTTGATGAACTACTTCAATGCTGCCCTTCAAAGTAGCGGAAGTCGGGACCTGGTATGTTACTTTTTTTTACATTGAGAAATAATTCCACTAGACTGCCCGACTGCAGGTAAAGCAAGCCTGGCTCTTCTTCATGTTTTACAATTCATACTTCTTGAAGCCGGTTGCATCACCGTGAGCCTGGAGACATTAAAACTGTGATCTGATTCAATCAGCTCCCTTCACCCAACGCTGCTTTGTTACACTGAGTTTGCCCTATTTGTATTCAGACGTGTGACCGTCGGCACACTGGGTGGGCTCTCAACCCACTGAGCTGTATTGTGTATTAAGGCAGCATGATATTCAAGGTCTTTCCTTTGAGACCCTAATATTGGATGTGTCACCAGGGTCTGAATGTGAAAATTGTTCTCACCCACCTTGCCTCCCAACCCGTTAGGTGAAATAGGAGTTTACCAATCTGTGGGGAAAAAGCACAGAAACTGCTTCGCTTAGCCAGAAGTGGGCATTCTGAGTCGGGCAGGTCAGGCAAGGATCTGTCCTGAAATAGTAATAACAGCTTGTTTTCTTGAAAGGTGCTTGCTGTGGCAATTTGCATTTTTGCAGAACTGTATACAATTAAAAAGTAATATATCCCACCACACAATGAACTCAAAAACGCTGAGTCAAACAGGGGTGCTGGCAAGGAACATGTAGAGCCCAGATCACCGCAGCGAGTACATTAACCGCTGAACTAACGTACGCATGACGCAAGTCTTTCATTTATTTATTTTAGATCTTCCATACATTCGTTTAGTTGAAGTATTTCATATAGCGCAGACTTGGGACCACAAAACAACAGAGTGCCTTAAACGCAGCATTTTATTGCAGCCGGAGAATCTCCAACACGAAAATCAACAGGTAAAGAGTGGTGTGCGCAGGTGAGGCAGGGCCTGGCTGCGCAGGTGAGGCAGGGCCTGGCTGCGCAGGTGAGGCAGGGCCTGGCTGCGCAGGTGAGGCAGGGCCTGGCTGCGCAGGTGAGGCAGGGCCTGGCTGCGCAGGTGAGGCAGGGCCTGGCTGCGCAGGTGAGGCAGGGCCTGGCTGCGCAGGTGAGGCAGGGCCTGGCAGGCTGCAGGCACAGTGACGGTGATTACTGTTTTTTTATCATTATGTTGATTGGTCTGGTCATGATGGCCTGGGGTAGGCGGCGTAGGTCGGCGGCCAAATCATGATTTAAAAAATATAGCTGCGCAGATGAAGCATGCAGGAGCAGCAGGACACACCAAAGGCTCCAGAGGTGCAGTGATTATATTGCGTATCAACGGGGCCTGACACTAGATGCACACGCAACCAGGGAGCCACTGCTCTCTTGAGGCACTGGGCACTAAAGACCTACTGCCCATTACACTACTGGCCTCTCTGTCGAGAATTCACCTCCAAGGGGTGAGAGGGATGCCAACTAGGGATCTCTCTATGAGGCGCATGGCAGTAGACAAGCAAGTAACATTCTCTTTGCCCATCCAATCAATGGCCTCCCGGGCTAGGGCACTTCTAAAGAAGGGTTCAGGCTACACGCTCGTTCAGCTCTGGACGCTCTTGTGCATACAACTCAGAACATTTCTACTGCGAGGCCAACATCTCCCAGCTGGAAACAAACACGCTACTCCCACAACCCCTCTTCTTTCCCTGACCCTCACGCACCTTAAGCCCTCACACCACCATAGCCCTCTGCTCATGAACACCCTTTAAGGCAGGCTTTCGTGCAGCTGGCATCATCAGCAGATTGTAAAATGTCCATTTATTGATGCTAAAGAAGGAAGCTTCTAGATTGTTTTAGGGGAGCTTTGGAAGCCTCTGTCTATGTGCAGGTTTTCATAGCATGACACATTGATGTATGTTAACTGAAGACAAGACAGGTGTGACATCGAATGTCAATGACGTCATGTCTAAGTGATGGTGTGTTACCGAAAGAAGTGAGTGAGACCTGTTATCTACCTAAAGGCCTGTCCATCAGTTGTGGTCTCACATTACTGAACTACTGCAAGGGGTTTATTGGGGTACACTCAGGGTTACTCTCCCAGGGTCGAGGGGGACAGCGGGTACCCTCTGCACAAGGTGGGTTGTAAATTACTGAATAAATAAGTGGGCTTTGTGAGCTAAAAACGGTCTTCCTTTAAAGATGGTAGCCCCCTCCACCAGCCTGGTGGCAGGCTTCATCATAGGATCCTCCTCCCACCTCTTGGGGGTGGGCTACAGCCCTGCTAGGCATGGGGGCTCCAGAAATGTCCATGTGTGGTGTGGTGTGGTGGAGTCCTATATCAAACAAGGCCTTGTGGCGTGGGGGAAATATTTTGAAAAAGTGGATAAAATAACCTTGCAGTGCTATGTACAGAGACGCAGAACGACTAAAAATACCTCTCTGGTGCCCTAATAAACTCTACTCCTGTCCCCTGATGGGCTTAATTAAAAGTGCAGAGGAATGATTCAACCCTTTGGTCAGGTGGGCATGTTTCAGCCCACTGTAATGCAACTCCACAGGATGCGTACATAACCTACCCCCTGGTGTTATCCGAAGTGATGAGCGATTCTCTGGGTAGATATGTGGTGGTAGAGGTTCCCTTTTGAAGGTTGCCCAATCCATCCCCTCAGAACGTATATTCGCCCTCCTCCAGCTAGAACGAAGTGTGAGATGTGATACTAAAATTACCATAGAGAATCACCCTCAAAAGGTGTGACTTTAATGATGTGCTGAATCCAGCCAGTGGGTCAGGAGGGGGACATTGACAGGTCTGATAGAATGGGTCGTAGGTCTGGTGCTTTGTGACGCGTCGAGGACATGGAACCCCCATGACTGGTTTTACCCTCACCTGTTGGCAACACACAAGATACGATCCCAAAATAGCCTACCGTTACTCCCTGCTACTGATCTGACTCAATTGCCTGGTTCCCTCATTGTGCCCAGGTGTATCTCTGACCACACCCCAGTAATGCTACACTTTGGCTCTCAGAGTGTGGGGCCTAGCCCAGTGTGGAGGCTCAACGTGTGGCACCTCACAGACCGGTGTTTCACACAGGGTCTGGCTCAGGGATTCCAGGATTATTTGACCTTCAACAAACACTCTGTTGCCTCACCTGGTATGATGTGGGAGGCCTGGAAGCCTACTATGATGGGCTGTGCACCACAGTTCACAGTATGTTCACATGGAAGGGTGCAGCCGGGATATGTAAAAGGGTTATTATTATCACCGCCCTGGCTCGGACCCGTTGAAGAGGTGGGTGGAGCTAATATAGTAAGTGGGTGGAGCCAGAAAAAGTGGGTGTGGTCTCCGACAAACATTTGAGCACCTGCACTTCATATTTTACAAATTAAGCACTGCATTAATCCTTTGTAGGCTTCCTGAATAGCGTGCATCAACAAGCGCTATATAAATACAAACCTTTTTCCTCCTCTATCCTTCCGCTATCATTCCAAAGCCAAATAACTGATAAACTTATCCACCACTTAAAATGTACTCGCATGTTTCACGATACTAATTAAAGACTAATCCATAGAGGATGCTACTCGCCCAAAAAGCCCTTCCATGCCTTGTCAGGGGTAGTAAGCGCTATATAAATGCAATTACAATACAATACAATACAATCACGTGTCTCCAATGTGGCCGCAGGAAAAGATAATGTTCAACTAGGGCGGGCTTTAGTGTCCTTTATTTGGGGCGATGGGCGCTTCTAATGTCGTTCCTTTACTTGTGTTTGCTTTTTAGCTCTTTATTGCTCTATATTCAAGTATGGCTAAAATGACATTAAAGCATTGTACACAAGTCTCCCGTATGGCCTTTTTAAGGGGTAATGCTTAACTAGGATGTGCCTGGGCGTTTTTACTATGCACGACGGGCACTTTAATTGTCAGTGCTTTACCTGGGATTTAATTGAGCTTCCAGGCGCTTTGTATTTTAGCACTGTCACAATGGGTTTGAGATATGTACTTGTAACATGATGCAGGTTTCTACATTATTACTGATAAGTAGATGGTTTAGGTAATTAACTGATTTCTCCAGACTGTTATTTAATAACGCTCAAGGGCGCGTCCTGTCTACGACATCACTGTTTTGTAGACCAATATGTTGCCAAACAGGGTATGTTGGAGGCTAGACGTGATAATACATGTTGTTTGTGACCAGAAACCACAAACCGGTATTTGGATAGTGTGGTTAGCATTTGCCTCCAATGGAATGCTTTAAGCTGTCATTGTTTTTTGTTCTCTGTGTAAAGTGTGCGTGTTTACTTTGACCACAGGCTGGCGATTAAACGCGCAATACACCCATGTCCCTGAAGGGGATACGTTACTATGGACTAATATACATTGGAAACACTTTTTTAAGGTACATTGCGTTCTTTATATTCTTCCTTATGAGAGTGAGTCCATGCTTGACTCACGTCTCTACAATTGGCACTTAAACGGTTATCAGTTTTGTGCCCTGTCCTACATTTCTTAGACTCAAGGACCGAAATTTAACAAGTTTGAAAGTGCCGACCGAATTGAGCCATCACTCTTAGGACATCATTCTCAACGGCGCGAACAAAATGACTTGGTGGGTAATGTACTGTTTGAATTAAATACGATCTATGAATGATACTTTTGACGCAGTAAAGGTGTGGGTGTATATAATTCCGTCGATTGTCGGGTTCAGTTTTTTCCAATTGTTTTCTTGTTACTGTTCTGGGTTTCTTTTGTCTCTTCCTCTCTAAAATTATAACATCCAGGTTTTCTTTTTTCTAATTTTTGCATTCTATTCCTCTCTTCCTCCTTCTGTTTTCCAAACTTTGCATGGACCCTGGGTATACAATTAGTCTTTTTTTTCATTCCTTCCTTGGTGAGCCATTTCTTGATCCTAAGTGGACTTAACGTATGTTCAAAATACGCCGTACTATGTGCAATCATTCCCACCTTTTTTAAGAAAAAAAACAAACGGGTCACCTAATGTGGTGATATTCCTGTCTAACATATCATTGTATATAAACTATGTAACTAAAATGTACATATTTTAATGGACACAATGTTTGACTCTTGCACTGATGATGTTGCCTTGGTTGTATTACACATTTGCACTTTACATACGGTAATGTTTGTCATAGTCATAATTTTGTTTTGTGACTTATAGTTTTGTGAAGGATTTTTTAAAACTATTTTTAACAGTATGTTGTTTATGTTTGTATTGTTAATTGCAGCCCTGAAGAAGCTCGCAAGGGTGAAACGTGTTGGCTGCTGTGTATCCAATTGTGAATAAAATAATCTACAGAATCAACTAGTTGAAAGACTGGCCTTTTCTGTCATCACCGTCCTCCATCATCTGTGGGATTTGAACCCAATGAACTTTTTCTTCATAACGATGCCTCTCTTATCTTGTGTGTTATCTTTTATAAGGACCCTCTTAATATTTACAGGACCCCCAACCCCTAGGACAGCTACGGGAGACCTGGGGGTTGCCTAATATGTAAAAATGATGCAGATTAATACTTTATAGTGTCCACAGCACCAAAGTCGACTTTGCAGGAGTTTTCCTACTCTGGGGAAAAATAAAATGGGCAGTTTCCCTCACACGGGTTATAAAACATCGTTTATCGGGACCCTGCTTATAGTCACCTGGAATACCTAGAGGAGACCTTGGCGGTACTTGATATATAACAATAATGTAGATTATCACTGTTGTAGGGCCCATGCCACCAAAGTCGAGTTTGCTGTGAATTTACTTTATAAAAGCAGTGCTGCAACTCGGGGCTGCTTTTAAAATGACCTCAGTCCCTCAGCAGTGCAAGCATGCACATGCAAAAAAAAGGCTGCTGGCCTCTAAACTGCCAGACCCTATTATATACTAAGTACTTACAGGTAGATTTTAGGCCCTTGTCCTATTATCTACTAGGGACTCATAGGGTAGGCCATGCCAATTATAAGTGTACGTCAATGCATGTGTGTGATTAACATGGTCAGTTCACAAAAATTGGGACTCAACAGGCCAACAGGGTGACTTTCTAACAGGGCTGGTGATATGTGTTTTGTCCAGTTGTATGATGGAACAATACTTGCAACTACAACGCATGCCTTTATAATGTAGTCTCTACCACACAAGATCCAGAACCACACACATCATTAGTACGTATGTCATTACAATGCACATTCATAAGGGTACATTACCTTTACCACACAAACACTTACCACGCATACCAGTACAACACAAACAATTACAACTAGCAGCACACTTGAAAAGAGGAAAAGGCCTCGAAGGATTGTTTTTGTGTAGAAAGGTGTCCCTTCCTGCACAAAAAAAATCCAGCTTGCAATGGAGGCAACCTTGCACCATGCTGCAAGGGAGCCCATGTTGGTGCTAGGCTGCCAAAACGGCACCAGCGAAGGCAGAAAGGGGAGTAATTCCTGCCCTTTCACCTTGGCGTAGGGCAGCTCAGAAAGGTGCCTTACTGAGTCTAAACGATCCTGACGGCCAAAACTAAATACTTCACCGAGAGAGTTGCCCTATCTGCTAACAAACCCCGAGAAATTTTTTCCCTCGTCCGTCACCTCGCCACCTCTGACCGCACGAGCACCAGTCTTGTTCCAACCCAGATCCTCTGCTCTTCACTCAATGATTACTTTGTTAACGCGGGATTTCTGGTCTATCGTTATAGATCTAGATCCCAACTCAGGTCGACTGAACCGTTGGTACCTGTCATTGAGTAAAAGGCAATCCACCACTAGGTTAATCAGTTAAAGACTTACTCCACTCTAAAGAACCACTGAAGCTTAAAAGTTTTAAAAGTTTATTACAAAGCCAAACTTAACTGGAGATACAAACATCTCAAAATAAGATTCAAAAGATATACGGGTATCAATACAAACATGAATTTTCTAAATGCTCTTAGTCGGCAGAAGAATATCACTAAAACAAATTCTAGAATTACCAAAGTTACGAGGATAAACACAAGCTGTAGCTTATGAGTCATTTACAGAAAGGAAAGAAATCAGATTAGACTATCCCTACACTAGACTAAGTGACATCCCTACTTAACAAGATCTTAACCTAAAAAGGTGTCAGCAGTGGTGACTTCCAAAGAAGATCACGCACTTCCCTCAGTCTTTGTTCCAAACGATGTCTCGCAGTTCCCTATCTGCCTACCCATCCGCTCTCTTAGGTTCCTCAGATCATCTGCCTTGCCTCCACCCAGGGGTGCTGTCCCTAATACAAAATCACATTTACATTAGAAACGCCCCCAGAGACGCCCCTCACGTGGTGTTGGTGCTCCATGCTGGTACTCCTTCTAGGCCCATCGTTAGCGTTGACCTTGCTTTACAGGCTCCTCTCCGGCAAGACGGTACCCCCAGGAAATTCCTGAAGACTCCTCCAGGCCTGTACCAGGCTCTCTTGAACAAAAGTCTATTCATCACTTTCCTGACAAAACCCCCTCGCACCTGCAAAAGACACTTTCTCTGTGGGCCCCAAATTCCGGCCTCCACCATATCTTTAAGTCGTAAACCATGTAACAGGCTCTGCGTCCTGTGCCTAACACGACCTTTCTCTAACGAGCACATGCAGATCAAAAGAAATGACTTTATCTATTCAGGCCTGTTAGGATTCCATGAAACGGGCCTATGCACTTCTGTAAAACATTTAATTTCTTTAGTTTAAACAATATCCTAACTTATTACACACAGTGATTATATAAACGTCTATAAAACATATATATCAGTCCTAGGTTCAGAAATACTTGAATCATAATAACATTAAAATCCAGATTATGTGGAAATACATCAGCTTCTTGTACTCTTTGTGAACTGCCATGTGGCCTACACATTGCTACGTTTAGCCGAATTACATTTTCTCTTACAGTCACACAACATAGGATTTCAACATCTCTAACATCTCTAAAAACATCTACATTAGCTTTTCACACTCTATATAAGTATTCTATTCTAATTAAACACTATTATGTACTTTCACTCTATAATTTCGACACTCTTATATAATGTTTACTAAACTAATACAACGTGCTTGTAAATATGGTGCACTTCTACAATTTTCTTAATTTGCACTCTCTCAATCCCCCCTTTGATGACTTTCAGTAGTCATCACCCTCAAAACACCATCCCTGAGGTATGGACTGAGTCAGACTGAAGTCGTTTCAGTACCCCCTCGTTTCATCATCTCTAGAGCCTTTAGACTCCTGTACTGATTATCCTGCATCGCAGTCAATCTCCTCTCTTGCCTTCTCATGGTTCTTTGCAACTTGTTTGATCTATACCATTGATACAGCCGCACCAATCCCCACAAAGCGATTATACAAATCACTATTATGATAATAGGTTTCAGTATGTACCAAATGATATTCTTTCCTAGGTTGACAAACCAACCTCCAACTTTACCCATTCCTTGACCTACCTTTTCCCACACTGTTACCTTTGTCAGATCCTCAATTTCATTGTGTATTTCAGTAATGTTTCGAATGTACTTTTCTAAAGGTTTTGAGTTGTCTGGAATGTAAGTGCAACATTCCTGGACCTTCAAAGCCTTACAGACTCCTCCCTCTTTGGCTAACAGAACATCTAGAGCAAGTCGGTTCTGAAGAACCATTGCCCTTATCGATTGCATCTCTCCCTCCACCAGCATTAATGATTTAGCAGTACTGGCGGACAGCCTATCTACAACTGTTGCTAATCGTCTTATCTTAACGTCATTTAGTGCTATCCCTAAAATAGGAAACATAGCACCAAATACGTCTCCAACTACCTCCTCCGTGCTGACATCTCTTCTTTCTCTACCTTGTGTTTTCCCCTCTATGATTTCTAAATCCTTTGCATGGTATATTTTGGGAAAGAATATTGCCAAATAACATGACCCATACCAATTATCTGGTAGTTTCACGTATGCGTTTCTTCCACAGACAAAATATACATTTGGGATCACCTGCATTTCCTTCAAGAAATCTTTAGAATAGTACTCTAATTGGAAAGCATGTTCACAACTTACTTTTCCCACAAACACATTCTCGTAATAAGTTTCACTTCTGTGTATGCACAGTTTCCCCCTTTTTTCTCTATCTAGAGCTATTGGACCATTGCTACCCTTTCTTTGATGTGCCCTTTCTTCCTCGGTCCAATCCGTTTTCCATTGACCTGAAGATTTTAAAATCTTTTGTCTCCTGTATCGATCATCTACCTGTCCTATAAACTTTTTCTCAATTTCTGACACTTTACAAGTCAAATTATTTCTTCGGGCATGTGAAGTATCTAATGTTTTCCAAGGAAGGAAACATTTCTGTAATCTGTCTTCACTCTTATAATAATCCCATTTGTTTAAATGTTTGTAATTCGGCACTTCTGGTAACACTGAATCAAAGTTCGAAAAATAGTATTCGAACCCATCCCGTTCATAAAATATGCTCAGCAACAAACTACATGTGATTCCATAAGTCAATGGAAGATGATGGTATCTGATACCTTCGTCTACAGAGGCTGGCAGTTTCATGCAGACATAACAATTTTTAGCCTCCATAGCATCAACATATTCGCATAGCAATTTAGCATATGCATTCGATTTAAAGTTCCCCTGTGATTCATCTACATGTAACCTACGAGTCTCAGCTGCTAGTAAAGCTTCGTCTTTCTCTGTATTGTCCCCCTTTTTACTAGCAATAGTAGGTTTCTGTGTCGATGTAATCTTTGGTTTTGTTGTTGCTTTCTCTTCGTTTTCATGTCCCACTACATATGATATTGTAACCACTAAAGCTATAAGAAAAATCACACCCACTAAAAGTGTGCCTATTATACATATGGCCCTGCGGTTCGGGTTGCCAGCCTCCATGACCTCAAACAGTGTAGTTCCAGTTTTCTTTCTCAGCACAATGTCTCTAGGCGAACCACACCTGGAAGCTGATAATCTTCTCCGCAAGATCAGTCTTTGTGTTCTATAGCAACAGACAACCCTAGCCCTTCTCCGTCCACTAAATGGAAGTCCCTAGTTTCTTCTTCCACTCGGCGCTAGGTTATCTCTTCATTAATTTATCTACAAAGTCTTTAGCAATCTGGAATTATACGTGTTCCAACGACTCTCATCACACCTTCTAATATTTCTAAACGAAGAAGGAGCTCCTCGAGTATTGGACTCCTTGAACAACAAACCGGAAATTCTACTGTATTTAAGACCAATTCTCTTATTCCACTCAGGAGAGGAGGATAGACAATATTGAGAGTCAGCAATCCTTCGACCTCCACTCCTGGTATCAGCAACTCTATTTCCACTGTTATGATGGGGTCAATTCTGGTCAGGGTCACTTGCCTCACCCTCCCAGTTCTGCGTGCTTCTGACATCTGCAGCGAGGTAGGTCCACTCAGGAGTAGAGTATCTTCTACAAGGCACTCGCACCCTCCTCGATCTTCTCGGACCTTCCTGTTCCTGTCCTTGTGTACTTTCGTCCAAATCCGAGACTTCTGATATAGGAGCAAGAGTTTCCTCTCGAGCTGGCTTCAAGCTTGGCCTCTTTTTTCTTTCAGGCCAAGTAGCTGCTCCACGCCTTGTTCTCCTATTTCTTGTCCATTCACTCTGTTCTGGATCACTCTGGACTTGTTCTGTGTCTGAGTTGTTTTCACAGCAGCTTTCTCCTTCTGTGGCAACTTCAGTTTCACTGCCGTTCTGTCTTCCTTCTTCTGGATCTGTAGCACTCCCAACTTCTTCAGACACCCCCACAGCTTGACTGATCCCCTCTAGTGGCTCACCGTCCACAACTGAATCTTC
Source organism: Lissotriton helveticus (assembly GCF_964261635.1). Lineage (NCBI taxonomy): Eukaryota > Metazoa > Chordata > Amphibia > Caudata > Salamandridae > Lissotriton > Lissotriton helveticus. Next base: position 463,691,983 of record NC_136062.1, read on the forward strand.
AGCGGCGAGAGGAGCTGTTTCTTCTAGGGGTGCTGGAACTCTTCGAGTATGGGAAGCATGGATCCAATTCGGCAACCCTCCGCACTTCACAGCGGTATTCGTGGTAAGAATGACCTGGTAGGGCCCCTTCCAGCGCACGTCTAGACAGTTCTTCCGGACATGTTTTTTCAGTAAAACCCAATCCCCTGGGCACAGATCATGACACAAGTCTCTGGAAGATGGAACCTCAGCAGCCTGTACCTGGAAGGACACAGAATGAATGGCGTCAGACAGTCCCTTGCAGTAATCCAGGATTAGGTCATCTGTAATGTTCAACAAAGCAGTGGTTGGGACAGTTGGAAGTCTCATTGCCCTCCCCATCAGGATCTCATGCGGAGAGAGACCTGTCCTCCTGTCTGTTGTGCTACGCATACTCATGAGCACCAAAGGCAGAGCATCAGGCCAACTTAAGGAAGTCGATGAACATACTTTGGCTATTCGGGACTTCAACGTGCTATTGATCTGCTCCACGATACCTGAAGCCTCTGGTCGATAGCTACAGTGCAACTTCTGATCAATGTTCAATGCAGAGCAAAGCATTTTCACAACTTCACTGTTAAAATGAGTTCCTCAATCTGATTCCAGGGAGTTTGGCACCCCGTAGCGCGGGATCATCTCTCTAAGCAACAACTTTGCTACTGTGAGTGTATCGCACCTGCGTGTAGGGTATGCTTCGACCCATCTGGAAAATATGCATACAACCACCAGAACATACCTGAGGTGGTTGCTTTTTGGTATTTCAATAAAATCTAATTGCATTCTGTTGAAAGGCCCCCCAGACCTCCCAATGTGACTCATTGTAACTGGTGTTCTTTTCCCTACGTTTAGTTGCTGACATGTGACACATCTCCTACACACTGCTTCTGCTGCAATCCTAAACTTAGGGCAATACCAAGTCTGCCTGAATACCCTCAGCATGGCATCTCTTCCTAGGTGTACTGGACCATGTATCTGTCGTGCCATTGGACTCACTAATTCCTCAGGTAACACTGCTCTTCCATCTGCCGAAACCCAGAAATCCATTTCACTTCTCACACAGCCTGCTGTTTCCCATGCCTTTTTCTCAGAATCAGGTGCATTTTCTTGCATGTTTTTCAAATCCTCCCAAGTATCTACTGTTTCTAACGTCATGTTTAATTCGGTCTTTTCCTGAGCCCCACCTACTTCCACCTCCGTGAAAGAATATCCTTGCTCCGCACAATAGCGGGCAACTTCATCTGCATATCTATTACCTTGCGACACAAAATCTGTATTTTTGGTGTGGGCTGTGCATTTGACTATTGCAATTTCAGCTGGACCTTGTAATGCTTCTAACAGTAGTCGCACAAATTCTCCATTTCGAATAGGCGAACCAGAGGAGGTCATGTAACCCCTCTGAGACCACAACTGCCCAAAATCATGAACTACACCGAAACCATATTGGCTATCTGTATATATGGTGACTCTAATTTTGTTTCCTGCTATACAGGCACGTGTCAATGCAATGATTTCTGCCACCTGTGCGGAGTGTACTCCTTCCAGGCAAGCGGCTTCCACAACTCCAGTAATGGTGCAAACAGCATAAGCTGCTCTCAACCGACCAGTATCGTCTCTTAAACATGAGCCATCAACAAAGAAAATTTCATCAGGGTCGATCAACGGCTCATCCACGATATCTGGTCTTGGCTTCGTGCATAGTTCAGTCACATCAAGGCAGTCGTGATCTTCACATTCCTCGCCTTCAATATCATTAGGAAGTGACATCAATGTAGCAGGATTCAAAACAGAGCACCTCTTAAGGGTCACGTTCTCTGCAGCAAGAATAACTTGCTCGTAGCGCGTGAGCCTGCTGTTGGTCATGTGCTGTGTCTTGGTCCTGGTCATCAACAATTCTACAGAATGCGGTACATACACCACCAACTGGTGTCCCATTACAATATTTTCACACTGCTCAATGCTGACACCCGTTGCAGCAACGGATTTGAGACATCCGGGCAAAGCTGCGGCTACTGGATCTAAGGTAGCCGAAAAGTATGCAACTGGTCTACGGGCATTTCCATGAATTTGCACTAAAACTGACAAAGCACAGCCTTCTCTCTCACAGCAGAAAAGTGCAAATGGTGTCTCATAATCTGGCATTCCCAAAGCCGGAGCACGGCACAAATCCTCTCTCAGCTGCAGGAACGCCATCAAACAATCATTGTCCCATGGTACCGGATCACTCACCTCCTTGTGCGTCAGTTTCTGTAAGGGTTTTGCTTTCAGTGAAAAGTTAGCTATCCACTGTCGGCAATAACCAACCATTCCTAGGAACATCCTGACTTCTCTCTGTGTCGTAGGCGCATTCATTTTCATTCCTCTGTCCATCACCACCCCTTGTTGTAAATTCATTTTCATTATCGCCTCTATCCTATCTGGTGACACCTTGCGCTTTCCTTTTTCTATCCGGTGTCCCAAGTACTGTACTTCTGTCAGACAGTATTGCAATTTGCTCGGAGATACCTTGTGTCCATTTTCAGCTAAATGGTTCAGCAAGGCAATGGTATCTGTCTTACAAGCCTCTTCTGTTTCTGACGCAACAAGTAGGTCGTCTATGTACTGGACCAGAACCGAGTTCTGGGGCAGTACCAGACTTTCAAGATTCTTCTCCAACAGCTGGTTGAAAATTGATGGGCTATCTGTAAACCCTTGGGGGATTCGACACCATGTTAAAACGCGATTTTCCATTTTAAAAGCGAAAAGGTACTGGCTCTCTTCATCCAATGGGATTGAAAAGAAAGCCTGACAAAGATCTATCACTGTGAACCACTCAGCTTGGAATGGTATCTGAAACAATATCACTGATGGATTCGGTACCACTGGACAACATGAAACAACTATGTTGTTAATTTTTCGAAGATCTTGCACTATTCTAAATTTCCCACTAGGTTTCTGCAAACCCATAATCGGGGAGTTGCATGGACTTCCCACGATTTCCTTCAGTATTCCCTGTTGAATCATAGAATCGATTACGGGTTTTATTCCTGCAATCGTCTCCGGGGTCAGTTTGTACTGGGGCGTTCTTGGATATTCAGCATTTGGTTTAACCATAATCTTCACTGGTTCTACTCCTTTGATCAGTCCTATCTCTTCCCCAGGAAAATCCCATACCTCGGATGACACTGCATCTCGTAAATCCCATGGGAGTTCCTCCACAGTCAGGGTAGGATACAGCTCTATGCATGTTCTTGAGTTTACAACTTTGAAGGTAGCGTCATCGTCTGTAGTCTGTACCTCTACTCCCTGAGGTGTGCAGTATATCGTGCAGTTCAGTTTGCACAATAAGTCCCTTCCTAACAGACACACAGGACTAGAATCACATACCACAAACTGATGTTCATCCGTGTAGTTTCCTATTTTCACTGATACTGGTTCCGTCAAAGGGCTATTCATTCTCTTGTTTGCAACTCCTACCACCTGAATCATTTCCCCGACATTGGTAGATCTGGAACCACTGCCGATCTCAGAGTGGATCGAGTAGCTCCAGTATCCACCAAGAATGTTGTAGGACACCCTGCCACTTCTGCCTCAACAAACGGTCCTCGTTGATCCACTTCTAGAACTGCCCCGAGGGTACAGTCCTCCTCTCTACTTACCCGTCGTCCCGTCAATGGATCAACGTAGTAACACTCTTCTTTACCTGTGAACAAAGGCATTTGTCTATAGACCTTTCCTCCTGTCGTAATCTTTGGCGGCTGAGGGAACTGAGCTCGTGGAGCCGAAGTCCCCCCTTTGGCCACATTACTTCTTGACACTGTCACTCTTTGAACTGGAACTTCCTGAACTTCCTCCTCTACTTCTATTTCTCCATTTTCAGGGTTATAGGGACACTCGCGTCTCCAATGTCCCACCTGGTGACATTGGTGGCATTTTGTCGTTTTTTTCAATGTAGCAAGATCTATCCTAGGTCTAGGGTTTTTCCTCGTTGTCCCTATTCTGACTGTTTGATTTCCGTCCCATCGCCCCTGTTCCCTGTTGTTGCTGTCCTCCCTTTGCAGCTGACTGCATCTGCACCACCATCAATTTTTCCTTTAATTTCTTTGCTTTGGACTCTATCTCATCACTGCAGTATCTCGCGTATCTCAAAATCTCATCCAATGGTTTGTTTTGCCAACAAATTAAATGCTGCTGAATCATCAGACAAATATCGGGTCTCAACCCCAAAACAAACTTTGATACAAACTGTCCTATATCTTTGGGGTCCATTACATCTAGTCCACTGTATTGTTTGAATGCTTTCACCAATTGCTCATAATACTCGTGAACTGTCTCCTTTGGTTCCTGTCTTGTTCGGTCTATTTTTACCCAGTCTATGTCTTGTGGTGGCACTTTATCCTTCAACCATGTAATCACCCTTTCATATTTTAACATTACACTTTCCGACGGTCCATTAGTACGAGGATCCCTTTCTGGTTCTACAGTTGGCCAATCGACACTAACCTTGCATGCTATCCACAAGTCTCCTGGAACCACAATATCAAACAAAGTGTTCAAATCAATCCACAACACCTTTGAAATCTTGACAAACCTCTCTACCTGCTTGTACCACTCTACAGGATTCTCCCTTAACTTCGGAAATGAGTTGGTAAATGCAGCCAAATCCCCCCTACTCCAGGGCACATGTACATAATTCCCATTCGATATTTCCCGCAAAGGGAAAGCCTCCATCTGCATTAGCCTTCCCTCTGGAGACATCACGTTCGCACTCCGTCTGACTGTTCCCTTCTTGGACCACCTCTCTTCCCATTTGTCCAGATCTCTCCATGCTCTTATTCCTGTGATCAGTTCCCTTATGTGTGTTTTTAGTCCAGTTGTCCTCCTCTCATCTAAGTCCTGGTCTGAATACTGCAACCTGTGGTTACCCTGTAATGCCTTGGTTCTGAACAAATCTACCATATACTTGTCTGCCAATTCAGACAGTTTCTCATGAGTTGCTCTGGCTTTTCGAGTGATGTCCTTTGCTATAAACAGTAGCTCATCTTGTTCGTACATGTCGATCCTTTCTAAAGACAATGTACCGTCTATTATATCGTTCAGATCAGATCTTAAGCTGGTCACATCGAGTCTTTTGGCTTTTATTACAGCTTTCAGTATACTATCTTTAGAGAGTCCAATTGTATCTCTCCCATCACAGCTCTGAGTCCTACGTCTGGGCTCAGGCGTGTTATGGGGAGTCCTCCCATGCTCCCATCTCTCCAGGTCCCATGCAGTTCCATCCTCTCTAGGTGGGTAGTGAAACACTCCCCTATTCCCCATAGTTCCACATTTCCCATTTTGCCTGGTTTCTCTAGGCGCATGGTAAGACATTCCGTTATTCCCCATCTCTTCACCATTTGCCGGTGGTCTCTGATCAGTCGGCACATGGCAAGATCCTTCACTGTTTCCTATGCTCCCACGACCCCAGTGCTGTACATTATCACTGGGTGCATGGTGAGTGCACCTAAATCTATCTCTGTACTCTTGGGTCTTTAGTCCTCCCTCATTTTGAGTGAAACAAGATGTTTCCCCACACTCTGTACTTCTGCCTCTTTGCTCCTGCTCATTTCCTCTGTCTATATGACGTATAACTCCTCTACTCTCCTGACTTTTGCCATCCCACTCTTGACTGCCTTCGCTAGCCCCGCAAGGAGATAAAGTTCCATTGCCTCGACTTCCCCATTCTGCTTCTGCTCTTGACCTGTTGCTCTGTGCTTCTGTCGACGCATCCCATTCTCTCAAGTCAGCCCTCAGCTCTTTGTAAGATTTCGGCCGTGGTCCCCTCAGATCCATCGGTCCTCTCTGACCCCCTTGCTCTGTTACGGGGCCCAGTGCTGAATCCAATGGGGTGCTCCACGTTATTGGTCCTGGCAATTGCCTCCAGGCATTGGTCGTGTTATTCCTTCCTTCTATCTCAACTCTTTCCCTGTCCAGCTGTACCTGGTTTTCCTCTCTCGCTTTCTCTGGGCTATAAATCGACCGTATAGGACCTATGGTAACAGGTACTTGAAGAGCCTCTGGCAATCCATGAGACTCAGCCCTCTCTGTTGCTGGCGTCTTCTGCACCACAAACCTTCCGACTACTCTCTGTACAGGACTATGTTGAAGTGTCCCTTCATCTTTGGTAGGTACCCAATCCGCTAAAGGGAGTGGCCTATACCCTTCTATGCCAACCCTGTCTTCTTTTGGGAGCCCCGTACCTTCTGTCTCCATATTGTCCGGAGGTGGTCTATCTATCAACAACCTATTTATGAGGCCGTCCTCCGACTCGCTCTCATCATCCTCTTCCATGGGTTTCTTTCCACCTGTAACCTCTCTCAAGGGGTACAACTTATCTACCTCAATCACCTGTACCCTCCACTTCTTGGCTTCTTCATCCCATTTAGCATCTTGCACTGCCCTTACTGATCGCCTTACCCTTTCTTGGCGTCTGTTCTGACTTCTGTCGTGCGCCGCCTTAATCCACGCATTAAGGGCCTCAAACTGTGTTGGTCTAGGCAAAGGTCTCAGTGAGGACGTGACTGCTTTCAACTGATGCAACACCTCTAGTCTAAACGTTCCGTATTTCGGAAAGGTCAATTCCTCATTCCCTTCTGTAATCTTACTCCAAGTCCCAAGCCACAGTATAGTATGCAACCCAACATTCGTTGGCATATAGTGAGCTGGTGTACCCTCCGGCGGCGCCTCTTCCCCGGAATAAGATTCTCTTCTTTTTCTCTTAAAAATCCCTCTCAAACATTTAAAACACTTCATGTTCAAACTCTACAAATTTCTATTTTCTCCGCGTTCGTTTACTTCCTGATGACAATCCACCAATCTCAGCGCGGTTTTCGCTAACTGGCCTATCACTGCGCGGCTCTTCGCTGACGTCACCCCAACCGCCCTATCACAGCGCGGCTCTCGTTGACGTCTCTCGTCCCAGCGCGGCTTCACACTGACCGCCCTATCACAGCGTGGCTCTCGCTGACTTCACTCGTCCCCCTTTGCAGCAGTTCCCCTCCTTTTTCCGCTCGTCTCCCGGTCATGCATGCGTCCCATTCATACTCTGAAAAATGATTACTTCCGACCAAGCGATCACTTTCCTTGACTGTACGTCCACAGTCTAACTGTAATTGTCACCTTAACTGACTAAATGTCTTTCCGTGTACGTCCAGAGAATCGCCTTCTCTGATAGGTTACTTGCACACGGTAACTTTCGACCTGCGTCCGTTACCCACACACTCACTCTTGCATTCCCCCAATCTCGGTCCTGCGGGCGATCAATGGTACCTCATGACCCCCTTACTCTAGTCGACAATTACTCTGGATGTTCGATACACCCGAACCACTTAAGCTCTACCCCGAACTTAAGATTTACCAGCTTGCGCGCGCTCACAACCTTCTCACAATCACACTACAGGCATTCAACTCCGCATGACATTACAATACAAATACAACACAAAACACCGCAATCTGTCCACGCATGACCCTTGTTATACTCACTCTCGTCCGATTCTGCTACTTTTCTCTCGCGCCGTCAGCACCTTCTTCGGCAGGCCACCTCTCGATCTAGGGACCTTGGGGTAAACTTAACCTAGTCTAGATCACCTTCCTCAAGAAGGTAACCATCCTCACTCTGCTACCAACTGTTAACGCGGGATTTCTGGTCTATCGTTATAGATCTAGATCCCAACTCAGGTCGACTGAACCGTTGGTACCTGTCATTGAGTAAAAGGCAATCCACCACTAGGTTAATCAGTTAAAGACTTACTCCACTCTAAAGAACCACTGAAGCTTAAAAGTTTTAAAAGTTTATTACAAAGCCAAACTTAACTGGAGATACAAACATCTCAAAATAAGATTCAAAAGATATACGGGTATCAATACAAACATGAATTTTCTAAATGCTCTTAGTCGGCAGAAGAATATCACTAAAACAAATTCTAGAATTACCAAAGTTACGAGGATAAACACAAGCTGTAGCTTATGAGTCATTTACAGAAAGGAAAGAAATCAGATTAGACTATCCCTACACTAGACTAAGTGACATCCCTACTTAACAAGATCTTAACCTAAAAAGGTGTCAGCAGTGGTGACTTCCAAAGAAGATCACGCACTTCCCTCAGTCTTTGTTCCAAACGATGTCTCGCAGTTCCCTATCTGCCTACCCATCCGCTCTCTTAGGTTCCTCAGATCATCTGCCTTGCCTCCACCCAGGGGTGCTGTCCCTAATACAAAATCACATTTACATTAGAAACGCCCCCAGAGACGCCCCTCACGTGGTGTTGGTGCTCCATGCTGGTACTCCTTCTAGGCCCATCGTTAGCGTTGACCTTGCTTCCCAGGCTCCTCTCCGGCAAGACGGTACCCCCAGGAAATTCCTGAAGACTCCTCCAGGCCTGTACCAGGCTCTCTTGAACAAAAGTCTATTCATCACTTTCCTGATAAAACCCCCTCGCACCTGCAAAAGACACTTTCTCTGTGGGCCCCAAATTCCGGCCTCCACCATATCTTTAAGTCGTAAACCATGTAACAGGCTCTGCGTCCTGTGCCTAACACGACCTTTCTCTAACGAGCACATGCAGATCAAAAGAAATGACTTTATCTATTCAGGCCTGTTAGGATTCCATGAAACGGGCCTATGCACTTCTGTAAAACATTTAATTTCTTTAGTTTAAACAATATCCTAACTTATTACACACAGTGATTATATAAACGTCTATAAAACATATATATCAGTCCAGGTTCAGAAATACTTGAATCATAATAACATTAAAATCCAGATTATGTGGAAATACATCAGCTTCTTGTACTCTTTGTGAACTGCCATGTGGCCTACACATTGCTACGTTTAGCCGAATTACATTTTCTCTTACAGTCACACAACATAGGATTTCAACATCTCTAACATCTCTAAAAACATCTACATTAGCTTTTCACACTCTATATAAGTATTCTATACTAATTAAACACTATTATGTACTTTCACTCTATAATTTCGACACTCTTATATAATGTTTACTAAACTAATACAACGTGCTTGTAAATATGGTGCACTTCTACAATTTTCTTAATTTGCACTCTCTCAACTTCATTGATAAGATCGCCAACATAAAGGCCAACATTCCCATGGTGCATCAATCTGGTGCCCTCTGCCCCCCCCCCCTTTTCCCTCTTCTTTTCTGGATCACTTTCCTCCCATTTCCATAGATCGTTTCCTCAATCTGCTTTCAAAAGTCAAGTCTGGTTCTCCGGCGGACTGTGCTCCGGCACGGATCCTCAAAGCTCTTTTTACCAGCTGTCCCGACCCTCCTCTTGCCCTTCTCAACGCCTCCTTGGCTCTGGGTTCTGTTCCTTCTTCCTTTAAAACCCGCTATAGTTTTTCCTATTCTTAAAAAACCCGGTCTAGATCCCTCCCTCCCCTCTAATTTCAGGCCTATTTCTCTTCTTCCTTACTTGGGTAAGATCCTTGAAAGCTATGTTACATCTTGCTTGTCCTCTTATGTCGAGGAGAACCACCTTTTGGCCTCCCATCAGGCGGGCTTCCGACCAGGACACTCCACGGAGACAGTGATCATTGCGGTCCTGGACGAACTTAAGGGGAAAGCTGACATCAATCTTCCCCAAGCCCTGGTTCTCCTCGACTTGTCCGCTGCGTTTGACATGGTCGACCATTCCATCCTTCTCGACCGTGTCAGCGTAGCGGGCATTCGGGGCGCAGCCTTCTCCTGGCTTGCGTCCTTTCTTCAAGGCAGGTCCCAAGCGGTTCACCTCTCGGGCTTTTCCGCTCCCCCTCGCTCGGTTACCTGCGGGGTTCCCCAAGGCTCCTCCCTCTCCCCTCTTCTTTTTAACCTCTATATTCACCCCCTTATTATTTCTCTTCGCGAGCTGGGGGTCTCTGTGTATAATTACGCGGACGACCTCCAGCTCGTCTTTGATCTCTCCTCCCCCTCGGACTTTCTTCCTAAGTTCTGCTCCACGTTAGTCTTTATTTCTGAATGGATGAGCACCAACCACTTGAAGCTCAATCCGGACAAGACGGAGCTTGTCCTCACGGGTGGTCCCTCAAATCCTTGGTCCACGGTTCACTGGCCCCCTTCCTTTGGTTCCCCTCCCTCCCCGGTTCCCTCCGTTCGGACCTTGGGCATCAAGGTCAGCCATGATCTGACCATGCACGCCCAAGTCAGTTCCGTCGTATCTTCTTGTTTTTTGTCCCTTCGCCTCATTCGGAAGATCTCCCGGTATTTCTCAGCGGACGCCCTTAAATCCATAGTCATGGCTCTCATCACCTCCCGCCTTGACTACGGGAATGGCCTGTACGTGGGCATACCCGCTTACGAAACCCGACGCCTTCAGGCCATCCAAAATCAGGCAGCCCGCCTCATTCTTCGTCTTCCCAAATCTTCCCACATTACCCCTGCACTCAAGTCCCTCCATTGGCTTCCCGTGCACCTTAGATCCTTTTTCAAATTGGCCTGTCTGGCCTTTCGGGCGCACACCCACTCAGCTCCCCTTTTTATTAGTTCTATGATCACTCCTTACGCCCCCAGCTGCACTCTCGTTCCTCTTCTCTTTCTCTTTTGCACGTTCCCCGCTTCCGTAAATCCAGAACGGGGGGCACCCGTTTCTCGGTCCTGGAACAGTCTTCCTCTCTTCATTCGCTCCATCCCCATCTACACCCATTTTCGTAAAGCCCTGAAAACATTTTTGTTTTCCCAGGCATTCCCCTGCTAGCTCCCTCGGATTCCACCGTTGAGTCAGGTCTAGTCCCCAGCGCCAGGAAGCCGCTTGGCCGCAGTGCGCTTTATTAAGTTTCTTTTTCATTTCATTTCATTTCATTTGAGATGCCCTACGCCAAAATGCCATAAATGAGGTCCTGAATATGCAATCATCCTACAAAAATCTGATTTTTTTGGGTTGACAACCTCTTTTTCCTACCCACGATCAGTAAATGATGCGCTGCAGGTACTTTCTAACCTTACTATACCTGACCCTACTCCCTGGAAAGTATTCCTGGCTGGGGGAGCTGTGGAAAGCAGCAAAATGTAGCTGACCACCATTTGTGGGAGATAGTTACTGTTGACCATTGAATCTAACTTGACCCCTGCGGCACTTTCTACTGGCTTGTGACTGTTGGGTCCATCACTTCTCATCACTTAGCTAATGAGGTCTTAGCACACACCGGACTCTGTAAGCAGAACATATATAATATAGCATTTCTGGATTTGAGGGAGGTACGTGTGGGCTTGGAATTGGGTTTACTTAATTCACTGTAATTTTTCCAACGATACATATAGGTCAGGGCATCCTTTCTAATTTCTAATTTAAAACATTTATAAAGCGCAACGTGCACCGTACGGTTTCTTGGCGCTAGTATGGAGGTCGACAACAGAGGCAAAATTAACCAGTCGAGAAGAAGAAGGGAGATTACACGGGGAAGGCCTGTTTGAAAAGGAACGTTTTTAGGTCTTTCCGAAAAGAAAGATAATGGGTAGCAGAACGAAGGTGATCAGGAAGGGAGTTCCAAAACGTAGGGGCTAAGGTAGAAAAGTTGGTTCCACCCCATTTTTTACGTTTGAAACGTGGGATTTGGAGGAGCGATTTGGAAGAAGAGCGAAGCTCTCTGGTGGGGACGTATTCTTTTATTAACGAGGAGATAAAGGCAGGGGCAGTGCCTTGGCGGGCCTGGAAGACCATGCAGCCGGTCTTAAAAAGGGAACGTTCCTTGACAGGAAGCCAATGAAGCTCCCTGAGGAGCGGTGTAGAGTGATGATATCGTGGGAGACCAAAGACCAGCCTGGGCGCCTGGTTCTGGACCAGCTGGAGCCTCCGCATACTGTATGCCGGGATGCCGTTGTAAAGGGCATTGGCATAGTCCAGCCGTGATATCACCAGTGCGGCCATGATCAGCTTGAGTGCCTGAGGGGAAAAAAAACGGGAGACAGTGCGGATGGTTCGGAGGGTGAGGAAGCAGGAGGAGACTACAGAGCTGATTTGTGAATGAAGGGTGAGCTGGTTGTTCACTTTAACACCCAGTGTTTTGACCGAGGTTGAAGGGGTGGGGGGGGGACCAAGAGTGGGGGGCCAGAAGAGAGAATTCCAGGGACTGGAAGAACCACCGGTGAGAACCAGCTCGGTTTTATCCGGGTTCAATTTGAGATGGTTGTGGGCCATCCAGTCCCTGATAAATGTCATGGAAGACTGGAAATTAGGAACAGAGAGAGGAGAAGAAGACAGATCAAAGATGAGCTGGAGGTCATCGGCGTAGTTATACACGGTGACCTCCAGCTGCTGAAGAGCGAAAATAAGAGGAGAGATGTACAGATTGAAAAGTAGGGGAGAAAGAGAGGAACCCTGGGGAACACCACAGGTGACAGGGAGTGGAGTGGTCGTGAAGTCTCCTAGCCGAACCGCCTGGGTGCAGTCCCTCAGGAAGGAGGAAAGCCAAATCAGGGCTGAACCCTCAATTCCAGCCGCCTTGACACGGGACAGTAGGATGGTATGGTCAACCGTGTCAAAGGCGGCGGAGAGATCGAGGAGTACCAGCACCTGATGTTTGTTATTATCCATACCCTTCCTGAGGTTGTCCAGGACCGCAACCACAACTGATTCGGTCGAGTGCCTGGGGCGAAAGCCGGCCTGGCGGGAGGCCAGTCCCCCATTAACCTCTACGTGGGTGCTGAATACTGCGGTGACATGGCGTTCCAGCACCTTGCCCAAATAGGGCAGCAGGGAAATGGGGCGATAATTGGCTGAGGTGGACGGGTCAGCGCCAGGCTTTTTTAAGATGGGCACTATAGTGGCTGATTTGAGCGCAGGGGTCACTACTCCTTTGGGTTGTGCTTGTCATCTCACCTTGATGGCGCTACTGATATACCGTAGGCTTCAACAATACTTTGGTCCCATACCTGCATCTTTGCCCCCCTACCTGCATCTTCGGTCCCACACCTTCATCTTTGGTCCCATACTTGCATCTTTTCTCCCACACCTGCATATTTGGTCCTCTACCTGCCCATATTTACATCTTTAATACCATGTCTATGTCTTTCACCCCATACCTGGATCGTTAGTCCCACAACTGAATGTTTGGTCCCATACCTTCATCCTTGGTCCCATACCTGCATCTTTGGTACCATACCTGCTCATATTTGGTCCCATACCTGCATTTGTATTCCCATATCTGCATCTTTGGTTCCATACCTGCATCTTTGCTCCCATATCTGCATCTTTGGGCCAACACCTTTGGTCCCATAACTGCATCTTTGGTCCCATGGCTGCATCTTTGTCCCCATACCAGCATCTTTGGTCACAGACCTGCATTTTTGGCCCCATTTCTGCATCTTTGCTCCCATGTCTGCATCTTGCTCCCGTATCTGCATCTTTGGTCCAATACCTACATCTCTGGTCCCATACCTGCATCTTTGGTCCCACACCTACATCTGATTGATGGGCTTTGAGTGACTGTGTGGGCTTTGAGTCAAATGGGATTGGAAGACATGTCTCAGAAACCACACCTTCGGCGCATGTCTGTACGTAATGTGCCAATAAATAAACTTCATACGCTATATTATTATAGCACATGTGCACACATATGGATGCATAGCTGGTCGTGAAGCAATGGGTTTTCTATTCAAGAAAAGAAATTTCATGGCAGACAGGGATGAGTATGCATGCATTGCAATGCATTATTTGCATATGCTCCAACAATTATTTGTGGGGTCTGAGCACCCAGGTGCTCTAAATACCAGTGTATCAAAGGATCAAAGGAATTCCTAGTGAGAGGAGGAGGTGTGACTAGGAGCTGGATGAGAGGTCTAGTGCCCGTGCTCCTTGGTTTATGTCAGAAACAAAAATTAGGGCTACTATTCCTAAAGAGAAAGAGGAGATATCAACAGGTTGTGCAGGACTCAGGCATATGCACGGTGGCAGTCAGCAAGACTGTTTCATGTTGCCCGCCACATCCCAAAGAAATGTCATGCTTCATCATAGGGCTATTGCTCCTCATTGGGCTGGCGCTGCAATGCCCATCGGGTGTTACTTTGACGGAGATCTTTTATTGGTATGTTGTATGATGAATTCAAGGTAGAGTCTCATGTGTGTTGATGTGGGTTAAAACTGGTGAGGGAGGCCACCAACTACTTTTAAAAACAGGACCACCCTGTCAGATTAAAAACCTTTATAGGTAAATAAATCAATCAACTGTAAGAGGACTTCTCACCTGTGAGAGTCTCAAGGTGCTGGGGGCTAGAGGGGGACAGCAGTTCCGTTCAGTCAAAGAGCCAGGTCTGGAGAGCCCTCCTGAAGGTGTTCAGGGAGGGGGCATGCCTGATGTCGATAGGGTGCTCGTTTGGGAGTACTGCCAATGGGGTCCTAAAGTATCCTGGTAGCCCGATGTGAGTTCCCTCTTTAGGGTCCATCTCAGTTAAGTCAACATGTTTTGCACCCCTAGTGGTCAGGAGGATCGTCAGAACAGGGATAGTGAGGGAATCTTCCTACCCCACAAATGTGTCAAGAGTAGTGCCCTTTGAAAGCTACCTACTTTTTGATGTCCAACCTGTCAGGAGAGAAAAAGGAAACAAAATGATCATGTTCCTGGCATAGGAGTGTCTTAATCATCAGGATATCCATTATTGTGGACCGAAATGTTCATCTTGAGCTGGAGTGGTGTCAAGACTTGTAAAGACATATACAAGAAACACAACATAAAAATAGATAGGGTGAAGAGCCACTCTATATGAATAGCTCGCATTTCGAATTTCTTTCAGAGAAGTTCCCAGACTCAAGAATCTGAGACTGGTAGCCCCGCACAACAAAATTGCCAGAGATCAGAATAATACATGGCATGCAGTAAGAGATTGTGTAAGTGGCACAAGTTTTCATAAATGTGATGCCACTGTGCAAATACTGTAGATTGCCAGTGTAGCAGTCAACTGTTTTGTACACACAAGAGAGATCACCATAATGCATGCTGCTATCTCATGAGTGGTCACAGAGTTAAAATTGGTCACAGTCTTAACAACAGGAGCGTGGCTGTGTTTCCATTACTCTCTTATACATTGTGAGCATATAATCTTACCTCAAACTGGAGATAAAAGTACTCCCTTGGGTTTGGGAGAGGTGCCGCGCTTAGTCGTCCTAAACTGGAAGTAAGTAGGTAAGCTAAATGAGGAGGATCAAAGCCGCAGGATCACATATGCTGTAACAGCATCAGGTGATTCAGCGAACGATATTTAGTACTCACGGTTTCTGACTGCGACCTGGTCATCACACCTACCCTCATCCTCTGCTTCCCCCAAATGAGGATGCGGGAGCCGGAGGTTCCTGTTTTAATGGAGTACACCTGGCTGACTTAAACTGGAATCCACATGAACCTGGAAGTGCATCATTGCACATGTCTGGAGGCCATCTTGGAGTGATGTTGCACATGTCTGGTGGCCATGTTGGAGTGGTGTAGCACATGTCTGGCGGCCATCTAGGAGTGGTGTTAATGTGAAGACATTTCATATCTGTCTCAAGTATTCTCACACGTCTGGTGGCCATCTTAAAGTGGAATTAGGGTCAAAGGTAGTATGGATTTGGCGGAAAGATTATTACTCGCGTCTGGTGACTATCTTAAGATAGTGTTGAAGATGAAAGATAGTGAATATATATCGGAACCCTCTTCATGTTTGTCTGGCGGCCCACATGAAATAGTGTAGTAGTGCATAGGAGAAGATGTGTCTCATCAATAAAAGGGGTAACGAATAACAACAATTGGGTGTAAGGGGTGCCGGTCACAATACTCATGCCACAGTAGCTTTTTAAGGACCATCATTAAGTGACACTTAGTATATCAGAATGATACTTATTGATAATTAACTAGTTTTGTGTAATATGATATGATCTAATCTTGTAAACCTGACAACCACCCCCTATCTGTAACTATGGTTATTCTTTAAAGTGGTGTTGTGATCGTCACAGATTGTGTTAACTTGAGCGATCATAAGGGTACATGAGATGGTGGTCAGTAGTGACATCTAGATTGAAGAATAGGCCTAAGTGGTTTCCATGTTTGGTTGCTCATGGGTATAGGCCTACAACACCTTATCACCCACAAACTAATGGCCTTGTTGTAAGATTTAACAAGACATTGAAAGGCATGATAATTTGACTCCATGAAAAAACTAAAAAGGAGATGGGATGTTCTGTTACCCTGCCTGCTTTTCGCCTATAGAGAGGTGCCTCAGAAAGGAGTAGGGTTTTCACCCTTTGAACTTATGTTTGTCCACCCTGTAAGGGGGTATAGAACTGGATGTAGATATTGTACTTTTCCAGTCAATAGATGTTTAAACGCCTATTAGATAATTGCTAGCCAAGGTCCAGGGTACAGGGATTCTGTAGATTAACACCCTGTAAGGGGACCACTCTCACTTGTGAGGGAAGGATGGGAAAGACCCCATCATGTACCAAAGCAAGATGTGGTGGACTATGTAATAGGCTGTCGTCCCAGGATGGCAGAGTACATGCAAGTACATGCAGAAAGCATCCAAACACCTAAGGCCAGCCAGGAGCTCCAGAAGCTCTGGTATGACCGAAAAGCTGGTAGAATTCCAATCAGAGCAAACATGTATGAGTTTTGGAGCCAATGGCTCCAAGGGCCCTACAGGGCAAAAGGAGTGGCCCATACCCTGGCCTGGTGAAACAGTGAGAGCACCTACTTGGTAGACCTGGGCATTAGCGGATCCCCAAAAGAGTGATACATGTGAACCCCCTCAAACTCTACTGTGACATGGCTGATGTAACCATGCTGATGGTTACTGATGAGGATCAGGAGACAGAGAGTGAACCTCTTCCTGACCTCCTCTCTTACAGCCCCCAAGATGGGTCAGTGGATGGAGTTGTCTACTCAGACACCCAAGCTGATTGAAGACAGGTTCTGCAACAGTATGCACAGCTCTGTTCCATGACCCCTGGTCATACACTCTGGTGTAACCATGATGTGGACAATGGAGACAGCTTTCGTGTCAAAGCAAAAATCTATGCCCAGTCTGACCAAGTCAAGGAAAGCATCAAAGCTGAAGTCAGCAAGGTGCTAGAGTTTGGGGGTCATTGGACCTTCTGGGAGTCCCTGGGCCAGCCAGTCCTAGTACCCAAACCTCATCCGTAGGATGGAAAGCGAGAAATGAGGTTTTGTGGGGACTACAGAGGCCTCTGTGCTGTCACCAAGACAGGTGCACACCCCATCCCCAGGGTTGATGAACTAATAGATAGGTTGGGGGCTGCCAAATACTTATGCACCTTTGACTTAACTGCAGGATTAAGGCAGATTAGCATGGCCCCTTGATGAAATAAAATACAGCATTCTCCACGCCTGCTGGGCATTTCCAGTTTACTGTGATGCCCTTTGGTCTAAAGAATTCTCCTGCCACCTTCTAAGGTTGGTAAATGAAGTCCTTGATGGGTTGGTAGGCTTCAGTGCAGCTTATCTCGATGATATTGTTGTGTTTAGCGCTTCCTGACAGGATCACCTGGTCCACCTACGGAAGGCTTTACAGACCCTACAAGCTGCAAGCCTAACTGTCCAGGCATTCAAGTGCACGATATGGCAGGGGATTGATGTATACTTGTGCCACCTTGCAGGTTTAGGCCAGGTCTAACCCCTTCCACCCAAAATCCAAACCATTCCGAACAGGGAAGCTTCCACAATCCAACCCAAGTCAGGGCATTCCTTGGCTTGACTGGGTACTGTAGAAGGATTGGGAAGGCATACGGTCCATTGTGAGCCCCTTCACAGAACTCGCCTCCAACAAGATTCCCAAGAAAGTGAACTGGACAGTTAGCTGCCAAAAGGCTTTTGACACCCTAAAAGAGGCAATGTGCTCAGTACTTATTCTCAAGGCTCTAGATTACTCCAAGTAGTTTATATTGAAGACTGATGTATCTGAGCTGGGGATAGAAGTGGGCCTATCCCAGACAATTTATGATGGACAAGCCCAACCTGTTGCTTTCATAAGCAGAAGGCTACTCTCCAGAGAGGAGCTTTAGAATGCCATTGAGCAGCCGCGGTCGGTAGGGGAGAACCTGCCAGGGCGGTGACGTGGGGAGGGGGAGGGGCAGAGTGGGGGTTAGTAATGTATGGATAATGGAGGTTTGCAGGTAAGTAAACATTTAAATAAATCAAACGAATTTCGTTGTGTGCACTGCTTCCCCAAATGCAATGCAGAGCGCGCAACAAGAGTCGTTTGATTTATTTAAATGTATACTTTTCTGCAAACCTCCATTATCCATACATTACTAACCCCCACCCTGCCCCTCCCCCTTGTGGTAAATAAATAATTAATTACCGGTTCTATTTTTGACTATAATTAATAAACAGTTAGCTCAATAAATAAGAGTCAAGATACGAGGTAGCTAGAGTATACAGGCTTTAATTAAGCATAAAAGGACAGGAACAGGACAGCCTGTACGGGAATAGGATGGCAGGGCCCGACAGCTGCCGGGGCAGGATCTGGGAATGGCTAGCAAACTTTAATAACAGTGCACAATATTTATAGTTAAACAAATACATTGTATTCAATACAGTAGGCGTAGCGGTAGGCGGAGTTTGTAGCAGTCGCGAAAGATAAGGCATAAAGTGGGTGTAACAAGAGGTGTGTACAGGGCGTATACATAGACATGTGATGCAAACGTAACAGAATATGTCATAAACGGGGCGGAAACATGGAGGGGGCTACCTGAGCAGCTGGGACCTCTAACCTAGTGGTGCGCGCAAACTGACAATGACGTGTTACTAGGGAGAACTGGGGGGCTATGACTTCTGCGCTAGAAGAGGAGACGAAAGTCTGGAGTGTCAGAGCGACATGTACCTAAAGCCTATCTAGTATCTCGTGTTTAGAGAACATGTTGATAGAATCCAAAAGTTATCAGGGTAAAGGCTAACAGACATTAAGACTGGTGCATACATAATCCTATATGTAGTGCGTGTGCGGGGAATATTCTATAATACTAATACAGTATTTCTCTTACATGGAGACATAAAGGCTAGACCATGACGGAAACTATCGATGTGATTCAGTAGCTTAGGAATGCAGAGAAGGAGGGTTGGACTGATAACTAGAAACATAACATACTCTTGGCAGACTGGAGGCAGAGCCAGGCCGAGCCGGGCACTGCGAGGCATGAAAGTAAGCTAAGGGTCAGGGATACAGGTGGGGGCTGTATCGCTCCTCGGAGAGGGTTCAGGAGACAGGAGCTGAATCTGAGTCCGGGCCCTTTTGAGGCCTAGAAACGGGGACTTTTCAATGAATTAACGTGCACACTGTGAAACGTGGCAACGTAGCTTTACATAGGCCTGATATTCGTTGTATTCACGAAAACTGGAAACTGGCATACTAGAGATGGACACAACTGTAATTGCGTCTTTAATCGATCAGAGGGGAATACATGCATATCGATCATGCACATATGACGTAACATGGGGAACACGTAGGCACATATAACATGGCAAAATTTACTTTTCCACATTCCCTCCTTGTGCCCTACGTTTCCATCAGGAAACATCAATATTCATGATACCATCTATCATTTCATATAGCATCATTTGCTCGTCTCGAATTGTCTTGGAACGGGTTTTAGGACTAGGAATACAAGAGGTAGCACAAATGCCGCAAATCGCAGGGCCACATTGTATACAGAGGCAGCAACTGAATATGATCATTACTGCAATACCTAGGAATGACAATACTTTCCATCCCCAAGCAGATATGATACTCCAGAGCCAACCGGACCATGTCCAGGTGCCTGGATTCTGGTGTAACTGATGGGCAATTTTATGAAGTCTGGTTATAGCTGAATAAACAGACGGCGCGTTATTAGGAATGAAAATGCAGCAACTAGATCCGATGACTCTACATGCTCCTCCTCTATCGGCCAGTATGACGTCAAGAACGAGACGATTTTGGAGCACGACAAATCTCATAGCAGATTGCTCTTCGGTTAAGTTACCTAGAGCGGAAGTAGTCTCATTCACTACTGCTTCAAGGGTTCTGGTTAATCTACGTATTAACTTACTATTCTGGACAGGTCCTATAAAGAAGAAGAAACCTTTATTGAAGTCTTGATACTGTTCTAGAGTAGTTTCAGTTTGATCGACAATTGGGGACTCGATCTCCCTTCTAGGTCTGACGTGTACTAGATGTGTGTTTCTGTGATAATCAGATGGGGCTAGGAGAACTGGTGGCAGTAGGAAGGCAATGTAACATGTTCCATCCCAATCGAGGGGCAGACGAACATATGCGGTCTGACCACAAACAAAATAAGAATGACGTGAGGCTTTGAAAATAGATTTCCCACTGTCACTATACTCAACAGTAGTAGTACATTCACTATGTCCTACATGTGCGGAACCATTCTTTCGGACACATAATTCGCCTTTGACTGGTAGTACTGAAATAGCAGGTAAGTCTGGAGTAGTATCAGACTGAACATTCAGGACCATAAAATTCGAAGAATAATTACCTAAATCATATACTTCATTTTCTAGATCTAACCCTGTTCTGTGGGAGAGACCTTGCTTGTCTGGAAAACATGTTCTATTCAGAAGGGACATATCATTCGAAGATGACGTTAACGTGGACCATGCTCCACACGAACCATTATGTGAAAACGGATATGGAAAGAGTGGCAGAACTCCCTTCGGTGTCTGGAAAGGGGGGAGTCGACCACACACCCAACAATTAGTGGCATTGCTGGTCTGGTGTGAATAGTGTAACATTCTTATAAATGTATTATTTCTCATAGCAAGACGATAGGATAACTCGTGAGGAGGCAGATCACTAAATGTGTGTTCTACTGTGGCATTAGAAAACTTATTTACATGAGAAATTGGAAAACATAAATGCAATGCATAACTTGTGCAGGTAACCATCAAACTTAGAAACAATAGAAAACTTAGAAAAACGATACATCGGATAGAGTTTTGACTAACTCTCTCACTATGGGGGTCTATCTCATACATGTCAGATACCTGTCTAACCGTTTCACCCGAGAGGGACTTAGACAATTAAACTGGCTGACTTATTTTACTAGACCGGAGTTTTAATTTATACTCCTGCTGCGGAGTTTTCTCGAACAGAGGAACTTTCAGTTCGGGATTTAGATTAATGTCTGGTTTAGAGTCTGGTTTCAGACAGTCTTTAAAAATGGAACAGTCTTTGGAATTGTCATTAAAAGTCTTTTTTCGGATTCCATGAAATTTCTTGATATGCGACAGATGGACCCATCCCTTACGGCCTTCCAACTTCACGGCCGTACGGGTGGTCAGAAGGACTAGTCTCGGCTCCTTCCAGCGAGGCTCCAGCGGACTTGAACGATCAAAGTTCCTTACTAATACTAGGTCGCCTGGAATGACCTCATGCTGTTTCACTTCGGTATTGTCTGGAAATGCGGCGGCAACCTGTGAACGACAAGAGTGTAGGGCAGACATCAAGGAAGCTAGGTAATCTGTCAACATATTACTGGAAACATCTGTAATACTGCGGGGTCTAGGTGTACCCCACATATTTGGGGGGTGGCTGAATACGACCTCATAAGGAGACAGACCTGATCTGGAATGTGCGACCATGCGCATAAAGAATAAAGCAACTGGCAGAGCAACTAGCCAGTCTACACCTTTCTCTTTACATGTCTTGGCAATACGGACTTTCAAGGTCTGATTATGTCTCTCTACGAGACCGGCTGCTTCAGGATGGCGTACACAATGGAACTTCCACTGGTACCCTAACAAAAGGGAAACATGTTTCATAAGCTCAGATGAGAATGGCTGGCCGTTATCAGAATACACGACCCTAGGGAGTCCATAACGGGGGAAGAATTCACGAACCAACTGTCTGGCAGTGGTCGCGGCTGTGTAATCTGGGACTGGATATGCTTCTGTCCACCTGGACAAAGCACATACAACTACGAGGACATACTTGAAACCTCGACATCGCTCCATCTGAATATAATCCATCTGGAGGACTTCAAAAGGGTGGTCAGGAGGCTGGAATCCACCTTGTTCCACCGGGACACTTTTACCTGGATTGAACTGGCAACATATCATACAAGTACGGACTTTCTGCTTGGCTGCAGCTCGTAAGTGTTTGTTGAACCAAAGGTTCTGAATACTGTCTAACATGGCTTTTTCTCCTAGATGTGCTGGACTATGTGCGGTATTGATAATGACTTGAACCATAGAGTCGGGGAGAAACCATGTGGCTTTTCCCTTCGTCACCCATCCCTGATCTGTCTGGACCCCTCCTTGTTCGGACCATTTCTTGATTTCTTCAGGAGTAGCATGTAACTGTATGTCTATGACATCTTGTGTAGGGTCCTTAACTGTCATACAAGTAGTCGGATCTAGAGTGAGTGTCTGTGTCGTGTTAACTGGAATGTCTGGTGTCTGAGCTGTAAGCTTGGCTGTTCGATCGGCTAGATCATTACCTTGGGAAATGATGTCAGTGACTTTCGTATGTGCCTTGCACTTCATGATAGCAATAGCTGTCGGTAAATGTATTGCATCTAACAGAGCTTGAATGAGGAGACCATGCTGAATCTTGGTTCCATGAGAAGTCATGAAACCTCTCTCCTGCCAGAGTACTCCGAAGTCGTGTACAACTCCGAATGCATAACGTGAATCTGTATATATGTTTACTTTCAGATCCTTGGCACGTATGCAGGCTTGGGTCAGAGCAACTAGCTCTGCTGCTTGAGCAGACAGGGTGTCAATACGGTGTGTTTCAATAACTTCGGTGTCAGTAGTCACTGCATACGCGGCTACTAGTTCTCCTGTAATTGTTCTCATACATGAACCATCCACATAAAGTGTCAGGTCGGGATCTGGTAATGCAATATCTGTCAAATCTTGTCTTGGCTTTGTCATGGTGTTAACTACTTCCACGCAGTCATGTGTGGCAGGATTTGAAGTAACTGACGGTAACAGAGTAGCGGGATTTAAAACGGTGCAGCGTCTGATTTCTATGTGTGGCTGGAACAGTGTCAGTTCATAACCTGTTAAACGTGCAATGGTCAAGTGCTGAGTCTGTGTTCGGTTTAAAAGAACTTCCACGGAATGTGGAACTTGTACTGTCAGGGAGTGTCCTAACACTATGGAATCACTTTGTCTGATAGCTAGAGCTGTGGCTGCAACTGACTTGAGGCACGCAGGCAGAGCCTGGGCCACTGGATCTAATGTGCTAGAAAAATAAGCACAGGGCTTGTACCGTCCTGCTTGATCTTGTGTGAGAACAGATAATGCAGTACCATCACGTTCTGTGACAAAAAGTGTAAAAGGCTTACTGTAGTTCGGTGTTGCTAGAACAGGTGCTTGGCATAAGGCTTTCTTTAATTCATTAAAAACAAGTGTATGTTCAGATGTCCAAGGGAGGACAGTCGATACGGCTGCCTCCTGTGTCGTTAACTGTATCAGTGGCTTGGCTAGAAATGCATACTGAGGAATCCATTGTCTGCAATAAGAAGTGAGGCCGATAAAAGCACGTACCTCCTTCTGTGTCTTGGGCTGTGGAAGACTCGCTATTAACTGGATACGGTCTGGTGTCAACTGCCTACCCCACTTGGACAGTAAGTGGCCTAAGTAGATCACTTGCTGGACACAGAACTGGAGCTTCGAAGGGGACACCTTGTGCCCCTGCTCGGCCAGAAAATACAGGACTGTAAGTGACGCACGCTGGCAGTCACGTTCAGAACGGGCTGTGATCAGTAGATCATCTACATACTGGAGCAGGGCAGTGTCAGTTGGCATGTGAATGTTGTCTAGTTGTCTTTTAAGTGCTTGACTGTAAATACTAGGACTTTCTGTAAAACCTTGAGGAGCTCGTGTGAATTTATAGCTCCTTCCATTTAAACAAAAACCAAAAAGGTACTGGCTATCTGGATGAATCGGGACACTGAAAAATGCATTCTTGAGGTCTATTACTGTAAAAAATATAGCTTCAGAATCAATAGCTGTCAACAGAGATGAAATATCTGGGACTACTGGATACTGGGGTATGATACATTTATTAAGTTCTCGAAGGTCAATCACTAATCGATATACTGGAGGTGCATTTGGATCAGTACGTTTCATGACTGGAATGATAGGAGAATTAAATACATTGGAGTCAGTTTCTACAACCACTCCTTGAGCAATGAGCTCGTCAATAATTTTGGATAAGGCTGCTACAGCCTCAGGTGGCAATCTGTACTGTCTGATCCGTGGCAGGACTATACCTTGCTTGAGAGTCACACGATGGGGTGTGATTTGCATAAAACCTACATCAGTTGGACCTTGCGCCCATAAATGCTGTGGTACATTTGATAATCTTGGATCAAAATCGCGTAATACATAGTGACCTTTAAAGTCTCTTAAGAACAAACGGATTCCTTCTGGGGAACAGCAAATTACTGCACCTAATTCTTTTAATGTCTTAATACCTAACAAATTTTCTGGACACGATTTCGTAAGTAACAAATCAGTAGTTCGGGACAATGGACCAACTTCTAGAGTAACTGGCTTTGAAATCTCGTTTACAATAGGCTTTCCTGAAAATCCAAGGGAAACATTTCTAGAGCCTGAGAGCGGAGCCCCTGGAACCTCGTCATGACTGATAGTAGTCCTACTTGCCCCTGTATCAATCAGAAACTTTCTGTCTTTCCCTAATACTTGACTGTGAACATAGGGACCCTCTTGATCTACAGGTATCTCGATGAGAGGCAAGCCTACCTCCCTCTCTAGGCTGTTTCATGAATACGGTTGATACTCTGGATACTCTGTCTGGGCATACTGGTACATCTGCTGTGTAACATGCTGTGTTGCAGCGATAGGCTGCGGTGCTGGAACTGTCGGTTGTGCATTCTGTAGTGGCTGAGAAGTCGGTGAAACTTGCTCTTGTCTAGGCGGACGTGGCCTTTCTTTAGTCTTACCAGTGGCTATGTTGTGTTTCAGAACTGCACACTCGTTTATAAAATGACCTGGCTGTTTACAATAATTGCATGTCCCTTTAACGGGAGCTGCAGGATGACTGACTTGACTCGGACCCCTCTTCTGACTGTCTTGTGGAACAGATTGTGCAACTAGTACCTTCATTTTCGTGTCTTTCATACGTCTCCTTTCATGTCCTTGCTCTTCCCTGATTCTATTCTGGTGATACTGGAGCATCTGTAACATTTGTGACGGGGTACTAGCTTGCCAGGTACTTTCGACTTTCAAAACTCGATTTTTAACTTGTGGACTTGAATTCTCGACTAGTTTAGTAACAAAAAGATGAGGGTATGACTCGCTACCTGTCTTCAAACCACTGTTGATAATGAAACATTTTTCGAATCTAGAATAAAAATCACTAGTATCTTCATCTTGTTTCTGTTTGCATGCTGAGATTGCATCCCAATCTTCCTTTTTCGTGGCTAATAATCTTGGCAAAACCTGAATCAGTAACTCTGGCAATTCTTTACATTTGTCCCCAAGACCGGTACCTGGTACTCGTATTTTATCTTCAGCTTCTAGAGCTGTCCAATCAATCTTTTTCTCCCCCACCTCCCATTCTTTTTCCTTGAGTTTCTCATATACCCCTGCGGGCAACAGGACCTTTAACATTTTAATGATATCTGGATACGTGTATTCTCCCATACGGAGCATGTCTTTTAATTCTCGATGGAACCCTGCTGGATCTTTGTCGTGACAGGGAATTAATTTCTTCATCTCTAAGAGTTCCATCTTGGTGATAGGGGTGTAAACAAATACTCGTTGCATTTCACCATCCGGTGTCCTAACTGGATGTACTTCTCGTAGCGGATTCTGTCTATCTATGTAAAATGGTTTACTTTCTGGAGGTGAGACGTGAACAAAATGCGGGTTCAGAAACGTTCTATATTTATGGCGCTGTTCTAAAATGACGCTAATTAAATCAGTACCTAAACCTTTCCATTTATACTGGAGTAACTCGTTCAGGACATCATGTAACGGACCTGGATCAGAATGTTGACCCTCATACAGTGTAATGAGGTGCTGGATCATATACATACCCACCAGTCGCTGCTCGGCTGGGGGCAGTTTCAGAAACATTTGTGCCACTATTTCATCTGGAAAAGTGGTAGAATCAGTAGCCCATCGAACTGCTGATCGGGCTAGTTCTTGTTCATGCATGGTACTTAGTTCACTATAACCGATTCGTGATTTCAGAATGTGATCGGTAGCTTGAAATACTTGTTCTAGAGAACCTTGTTCTGGTGCTGGAAGATTGAAGACATTCTTGTGTTCTAGGCGTAAATGTCGGTCTGGAAATCTAGATTTACCTACATACGCTATTCTGGCGGTATTCTCGTCGTCTACTTCTTCAGTAGAAGAGTCGTTTTCCTTCTCGCTTACTTGTGCTGCTTTGCGATTGTCGTGTAACCTTATTATTTCCTTACGGATTTTCTTGTACATACTTTCTATACTACTGAGTGTCTTGTGTCTACCCTCGGCTATATTATCACTCCACCTTGTCAGGACTTTCATTTCGGTCGGATCTTTAGTCGGACAATCTTGTTCCCTTACTAAACAATTGATTAAAAACTTCAATAGCATGAGCTGGGTCTCAGCTTTCCTTAGAGACATGATTTCACCAATACTTTCTGAATCTTCTCCTGTACGGATGAAACGATATATTCTGTCTAGATCTTCTTTCATATTCGGTAGGGTGTCCAAATACTCGGTCACCCGTCTTACACGCAATGAATATATAACCATATTATCATCGCCTGGGACTGGATCATAACGGCATTCGGTAAGAGCTCGTCTGATTTCTGCAACGGACTGGTATTTGGGCGTACGCTGTAACGCACGTTCATGTAACTCGACTAACGTTACACGTTTGTGTGGCGGCGGGGTACCAGGAGGACCTCCTCCCGCGGCCCCTAAACTGGAATCGTCGACTGATACTCTTCGTGCTGGCAGAGTGACTGATGTAGCGGGAACTTGTACTATGGGCTGGACCGGGGGTACCGTAACAGGTGCTGTAACAGGTGCCCCGGTGGCTGGAAGAACAGGAATTACATTATTTACAGGAGCTGGCGGAGCAGGATTAGCATATTCTGGGACTGTGTCGTCCAAATAGGACGAGAGAAAAATATCAGCTGCGGTCGGTTTGTGACGTAGCTTAATCGGAACTAATGGCGGGGGAAAATTACATGGTGCTTCCGGGGTTGCTTTTGGCAAGCCCTCGGCAAGAAGAGGATACATACCCTTAATGAAGGCATTTCTCTGTCTGTCTGACTGTTCGGCTCTAACTCGTTCACCTACTTCGATCAATTCCCTTTCTTGGGCTCTTTCAGAGGATTCTCTACTTAATTCTGACTTTCTGATTTCTTTCTCTGTTCTTTTGTGAGATTCTTTGCGCCATAACTCGATGGCATCTTTCTGGGACTGTCTGGCTTTCTTTTTCCATAATGCTTCTTCTACTCGCATGATGCACTCGGCATCCCACGTACCTGATACGGGCCATCTATACTTTTCCTCTAATTGTTTGGTGTACTCCACCCATAAATCTAGATATAATATGGCACTTATGCCATGCTTTTGATACATAAAATGACCTGGACTGTCCCTAGGCGGGACAGGAACTGCTTCTTCGAGCAGACCTTTTCTAGTTTTTAACTGACGTAACTTTGAGAACAGAGGCATAACTAGGCTAGAGTCTGGACACAGTACAATACACGATAAACACAATAATAACTTTAAGAAAACAAATCACTCATACCACGACATTGAAAACACATGAAATAACATTTAAAATAACAGTTCGGACAGAATACTACCTGAAATACTGAGAACAGAACACATGAATTTCTCGAGAACAGAACTGACTAGAATTACTAGATGTACTGCTGAAACAGTACGAAACTTACCGGTCCCATAAAGAGACACGTCAGGACCCGCATCCACCTAAGTGGACACTTCGTGTTGGATCTGTGTACCCAAACCCACGGACCAGAGACAAATCAATTGACCCTGTCTAGATACTACCCCAGCAACGGTACTCACCGGGCAGCAAGAACGGAAGGCCTCGGACTGGACTGGACTGCTACGACGACGGACGGACGAACTTCGGACTTCAGTTACAGGTGGGCCTCCGGATACCTCGGACCTTGGACTCTCGGCTTGGGCTCTGGTCGGGACTCGCCGCGTTCCTCCACCGCCTCGTCTGGACGCTGGACCGCAACCTCCGTCTCCTCCGTGGGCCTGAGGGATACTTGAAGCAGAAATATCTGCACGTGCACGGTATGGTTCCGTCACGGCTGCAGAGGATCAGGGGGCCTGCGTGGCTTCTCCGGCGCGTGGGGAAAGGGCAAGTCCCTATTTGGGCGCCATTATGTGGTAAATAAATAATTAATTACCGGTTCTATTTTTGACTATAATTAATAAACAGTTAGCTCAATAAATAAGAGTCAAGATACGAGGTAGCTAGAGTATACAGGCTTTAATTAAGCATAAAAGAACAGGACAGCCTGTACGGGAATAGGATGGCAGGGCCCGACAGCTGCCGGGGCAGGATCTGGGAATGGCTAGCAAACTTTAATAACAGTGCACAATATTTATAGTTAAACAAATACATTGTATTCAATACAGTAGGCGTAGCAGTAGGCGGAGTTTGTAGCAGTTGCGAAAGATAAGGCATAAAGTGGGTGTAACAAGAGGTGTGTACAGGGCGTATACATAGACATGTGATGCAAACGTAACAGAATATGTCATAAACGGGGCGGAAACATGGAGGGGGCTACCTGAGCAGCTGGGACCTCTAACCTAGTGGTGCGCGCAAACTGACAATGACGTGTTACTAGGGAGAACTGGGGGGCTATGACTTCTGCGCTAGAAGAGGAGACGAAAGTCTGGAGTGTCAGAGCGACATGTACCTAAAGCCTATCTAGTATCTCGTGTTTAGAGAACATGTTGATAGAATCCAAAAGTTATCAGGGTAAAGGCTAACAGACATTAAGACTGGTGCATACATAATCCTATATGTAGTGCGTGTGCGGGGAATATTCTATAATACTAATACAGTATTTCTCTTACATGGAGACATAAAGGCTAGACCATGACGGAAAATATCGATGTGATTCAGTAGCTTAGGAATGCAGAGAAGGAGGGTTGGACTGATAACTAGAAACATAACATACTCTTGGCAGACTGGAGGCAGAGCCAGGCCGAGCCGGGCACTGCGAGGCATGAAAGTAAGCTAAGGGTCAGGGATACAGGTGGGGGCTGTATCGCTCCTCGGAGAGGGTTCAGGAGACAGGAGCTGAATCTGAGTCCGGGCCCTTTTGAGGCCTAGAAACGGGGACTTTTCAATGAATTAACGTGCACACTGTGAAACGTGGCAACGTAGCTTTACATAGGCCTGATATTCGTTGTATTCACGAAAACTGGAAACTGGCATACTAGAGATGGACACAACTGTAATTGCGTCTTTAATCGATCAGAGGGGAATACATGCATATCGATCATGCACATATGACGTAACATGGGGAACACGTAGGCACATATAACATGGCAAAATTTACTTTTCCACACTCTCCCCATGTCACCGCCCCGGCAGGTACTCCCCTTCCGACCGCGGCTGCCATTGAGAGGGAGGCTTTTCTTTAAAGTTGATGATTGACTTTACTCTCTTATATTGCACCGCATTTGTTGTCTGTATTCCCAACCTATGTTCAAAGCACTCATTCCGCACACTTTTAATGCACTACCTTTCTCTTTTTTGTATATTTTTTTCACTATGAATAAATAAGCTCAAAAACTCGTTTTTTCGGGGGGTTCATTTTGACTACATTGTGTAGAATTTATCCTTGGATTTAAGTCTTTTAAACACAAGAGAGGGGAATATTTATGTGAGGTCATTTCTTTTTTCCATTTAGCATCACATAGTTTTTCTGTTTGTTTCACCCATCAGTACATGGGTATAAGACGCGACCGGCCGCCCCTATACACAGTACTGCATGCTGGGATGGAAGGAAAGTACACAGCAGTTTCGTTCGGCGGGAATGCAAGGAATATCAGGTATACTTCTTCGAGTTGGCAGAGATGCGAAATTTCAACATTCACGAGTGCAAAAGATTGAGCTCTTTACATGGTTTTTCACTATTTCATATAAATCCAAGAGATTCACAGCGGCGGTTCTTCTGTACTCGCTGATTTTCCAGTAAGTAATTCGGGGCACGGCGTGAGCTGCAAGGACTGGTATTTAAAGGCAGTATATTTACAGACTGATTATATCCTTTTTTATAGTGTGCAGCACGCATCGTAGCATACATATTAGATACAAGCGTTATACTTTAATTTTCTGGTATTAAGTGTGCATGATGACACACGAGGTGAACAGGATATTGCTGTTTGCGATCTTGGATCTTGTGGTTTCTGGTTTGGTTTTGAATCGTGCATGCATATTATTCTCTTGAATGTTTTATATCGTCGGTTTCACGTTTTGGTGATCACTGGTACCCATGAGTACCAATTCTTGGTAATGCGCATGAGTACTTTTTGCTTGCTTTGAACATGCTTTGGTGTACTCTTCAATCATAGATCTGCATCCTTCGTAATCTATGGTGAACTCTTTTCTAATTGAATTGATCCTGGATGGCTATAGGTCAAATCGTATAAACGTTTATGTGTTACCCTAAACAGTTCCCCTGAAGATGGGTTCACACCCGAAATGCATTGGGAATGAAGCATGATCTCAGCTGAAATATTAGCACTAAATGAAGCAATGTGATGTAACATTGTTTATAATGCAACATTGTCTATGTATGCATAAACTGTTATGAGCAACACACTTCTATTCAAGGCTGACAATAATTGTACATCGATTAAAAGAACAATATTCATTGATTTCATGTAAAGTATAAATAAATGCATGTCTAACTTTATTGAGCCAGATGAAATTTTCACGATTGAATGAACCTTACGGGTCTTGAGTTATGCGCATTGTGTTGGGTGTACAATACTTGTACACCTTTTTCAACATAGATTGAAAGATCGCCACTTTGCTGACCACATTCCTCTCACACCCAAAAAAGACTTTCCTGGTTGGAGATGTAGAGTTTGTATGTGAAGCGGTACGCGGAAGGAGAGTCGTATGTACTGCCCCAACTTTCCTTCTAAACCGGCGCCATGTGGACCTGCTTGTTTTAGAATGTACCACATGCAAAAGAGTTTTTGGGAGCATCCATGAGTGTTAAAGTGAACTGTCTGGTCTGTGTTGTTTTATATTTTTAGTTCAGTTTCAAGGTTGGTATTAGTGCAACATATTTAGTTCCAGCTTTTGTGTTTCTAGTTTTGTACAGCTTGGATGGCGGTGTGCGTGGACTGGCGCTTGGCTGGCAGTGTGCGTGGAAAATCGCTTGGCTGGCGATGTGTGTGGACGGGCGCTTGGCAGGCAGTGTGCATGGACTGAAGCTAGACTGGTGGTGTGCGTGAACTGGCTCTTGGGTGGCGGTGTGTTTGGACTGGTGCTTACCTGGCGGTGTGTGAGTAGTGACTTGCTGCTGGTCACTACACACACTGGTAGCCAAACGCAATCCGTGTGGTTGGAGTATCAGTCATATGGGCGTATGAAGGTGATGGGCCTTTGACTGGCGCTATCTGTTGATGTGAGTGTTGTAATGTGCTGGGCCTGCGGCTGGCGGTGAGAATGGTTTGGTGTGTGTCACACGTAAAGGTGTATGAATGGCCTGTAAAGAGGTTGGTGCAGTTTTATAGCTCACGAGCTATGAGTCACAAGTTGTTTGTCCTTTCAATTATTAACAGGGCATTTCATTTTTGTGAAATCTCTTGTTGATAGAATTTTATATATTGAACCATCACTCACCCTCGTGCCATATCTAGCCAGTATGTGTGTGTGCTTCAGGAATAAATGGTTGTACAGAAATAGTTATCTTTTCTGTCTTTCTCTGCCAAGATATACATTCCCTCCAGGGAAAATCTACTAACTCTAGATATTTTTGTAAACTAATCACCCAGGGAGTACACAGTGACGTATCTCTTGTGGATCCCAACAAGTGTTCTTACCCACAATGTCCTGCAAACCTCAAAATGTGACTACAGTCACATATTTTCTTTGCGTTACTGTGCCATAATTTCCATAATCAAAAAACAAAAATGTCCTACCACCCAGCATTCCCCCAGGTCTCCAGATAAAAATGTTACCTCACTTGTGTGGGTGGGCCTAGTGCCCGCGACATGAAACGGCCTAAAACACAACATGGACACATCACATTTTCCCAGTGAAAACGGACCCGTTTTTCGCAAAGCGCCTAGCTGTGGATTTTAGACCCTAGTGTTGGGACAAATTTCCTACCACCCAGTGTTCCACTCGGTCTCCTGAGTAAAATGATACCTCACTTGTGTGGATGAGCCAAGAGCCTTTGACTGGTGAGGGCAAAAAACATAGGGATTTAGGGGATAGCACAGAGCATTCTAAGCACTATATTTTTAGGTCTCGGCTAGGCAGCGCGCATGCGCTGTCTCTCTGAGACATCTGGTAATCCATATGGGTGTTGAAACTCCGCCCATTGCTTGCTACTTTCTTGTGGCTTGCGATTTGTTAACTTGTGCTTTTTTTTGTGTTATCAGCCTCATTATTGGCTGTTCATGCCATACGTAACTTCCCTTCATTCCGGAAGCAGCACAGCCTAACTTCAGTATTCTAGCTCACACAGCGTAATTGTGTTTAGTTTAAAATAGTGAGCATTAACATGCGCGCGCATCCCGGCCGCCACCCAGTCCCGGACTCACCCCTGCCCGCCCCCCACTGCTTCCTTGTTTATCAAGCGTCCTGTGACCTCTGTCCTTCGTACCTTTGATTGGCCTGGCCACCTCACACACCATCTTTACACCGCTTCCAGTACCCCCGGTCGGCCGGGTTCCACTGCTCTCACTCCCTCGCCCCCGCCCTCATCTCTCCACTAAGAGTTTGATGCTAATTATATTGGTCCAGTCTGCTGTGCTCACGTCGCTTCCTGCAGTGATATACTGGGCTTGCGCGCACCCCCAGTACGGTACCGGTGTCCGGTGACCTCCCTCAAACCACACGAGCTACGCACACACCACATAGAGCCCCACTCGCGGCCCCGCCTAGGTGTACTCCGTTTAGCCGGGTTCGGTGTCCTCCTCTCCTGCTCCCAATACACCCCCGCAGTCCACACCCGTCCCGGGAGCAGTGTCCGGTCCGGGTCCAGGGCCGAGGTGCCCCCATGATGAGTCCACGCCTTCCCATAGTTCAGTTTTTAACAGTCCGGCATCGGTAGTGAGTATGTTTTATATTGGTTTGCTCTGATTTAACAGGGTAGACGTTCTTTGCTGATAACTTCGAGCGGAAATCAAAATAGACAATTCTACATATTGCTGTCCTTATTGCCAGCATATTCATTCCGGTGAATATATAACTTAGGAAGTTCTAGATGCGATAACATACTTTGTAATGGTCTGCCTACCGCTTCACGTGCATTCTGTTGCTTTGCTGATCTTATTTCTAGCTGCCGAGTCAGCCATCCTCATCGGCTCACATCCCCTCCTCTTCTGAGGTGACTGGTGACCCGCTTTGATGCAGAGTGCAGAAGGTGAGCCGGGTTCTCTCTCTTCTGGCCTGCAGTACCAGGTGGGGACGGGCGCTAGGACCCGGCGACGCGCCACTGAGAGCACCTTCAACCCAGCCCTATTTCTGCTCCTAGTTCTCGCTCTACAGTTTCAGGCTAATTAGCAGAGAGGGATCGAGTGCAGGTCAAGTCACCGAGTTTGGAAATACGCACATCAGCGGCCTGTGGCTGCAGAGACGAAGCTGCCCAAACAACACCAGAGCCCCCAGGGTCGGACATTGGCGGCCACTCTGCGCGCAGCTGTGGATGGAAGAGGCGAACCCAGCCTTCTGCTGGAGAAGGAGGCAGCACGCCACCACAGACCTCTGCCCATAGTGCACTAGCTCACCTCACTGCTGCTGCCTGGAGAATCAGATCTTGGACTGACATACTGTCGTTGCAGAGCCAGCTCTGTCCTTGCTGCTGCAACACCTGTCCTTAGCCATCCCAGGGGCACCTTCCTGATGCCTTATGACAGCCACCGAGGACGCATCCCTCTGACCACCCTGCTGCATCACCAGTCTGGGGCCTGAAAACCTATTTCAAAATCGATTTATGTATGTGCATGTTTATTTTCTGGTAGAGATCTCTGACTAATCACGACCCGCAAGGTTTTCGTTTTTTTCCCCTCTGCCTTCCCTCCAGGAATCATGCTGATGCAGGTGAAGAGTGAAAGCGGATGTGAAACAGACATGCTTGCAGGGATGAGGAGCACGGGGTACTCCGGCTAACGCAAATGCCATTCTTGACCAAACTGTGTGATCTGGGGCAAATCACTCTGCTCATCAGTTAGTCCTCTGTCAAGTCAGGGAGAGCTAACAAATATTGTAAAAACAGATGTTTAGTTTAGATATTTTAAGCTACTTCCTTACTTGCATTGCCTACGGCCACAACAGCATTAGCCCTCCTAGAAAGACTCCTCGCAATACATGTCGGCGAGAGGTGGAACAATTTTGAGCCACTCAATACAAAATGTAATCATAATCGAACAGTTAAGTGAGTAAAAGGTGCTGTCAAAGTATTTCTCCCTTAGTAATTAATCACAGGTAGAATAAGAATAAACGTTGTAGAAAAGATATCACAGAATACACACTGAAAATAGCACAGAAGAAAGGCCCGACTAAGTGGTTGGTGGTATTGTTAGCTGGTTATTGGTATCTCTTAATTTTATGGCTAATAACATTGTAGGTGAACGAAGACACAGTTTATCTAATTATCCACCCTCTCCTGGCATATAGACCGTTCAGCAGTCTACCGAACACATGGTTCCCCAGAAGTATTTTACAGACATACTTACCTGTGGAGAGGCTGGGAATCAACACTTCCATGTCTGGACTTTCGCTGCCCCACGCATCAAACAGAACGATGCCAAGTGCAAATCTTGAATCCTGCCTGGTCAGGGTGTCTCCGCATTTACAAACCGTTACAGATATTCTAGCCTACAGAAACCAGAAAGCTTTTCTTTCTTCACTGTTTGTGTTTGGACTTTGATACATTTTTAGGATTGTATAGCAATAAGTAGGGGAAAGGATGGGACCAATTGCGATCCAGTCGGGCTGAAATTACCATTCACAAGGGAAGGAATGGAAGGTCCCGCCACAGTCTCAGCCCCAAATGTGAAGACAACAAGGAGGTGACTGGGCTGTTCCTAGAAGACGTGAGGGAGGGAGAGAACTAGTGATGAAGTTGGAGGGGGAGAGGGAGAGGAGGGAAGTGACGGTCACGAGGGAGGGGTATGTGCTCAAGTGGACAAACACCCCTGGGTATCCAATGTGTTGGATTTAGTTGCCTCACACACACTTGCGAGTGTCATGCTTCATCATCGGCGTTGCTCCTCGTCGGGCAGGCGGTGCAATGCCCAACGGGCTCACCTCAAGGAGGGGCTCTTTTTCGGAGATCTTCTATCCAACTGCCTTATGGTGAAGTGCGGGTGAGGGGCCAGTAGTAAGTAGAATGTGCGGGTGAGAGTAAAAAGTAGCTCAGGGTACCGGAGACAATTTTATTCTGGTGGTCCCCTGCCACTAGTAAAATCAGGGATAGCCGATATTCATGGGAACAAAAGTTTCCCAGTGTGAATCAAGGCTAAAGGTGCAAAAATTGTGGTCAACATGTTTCTCGCATCTAGTTTATTAACTGCGATTCTTCAGGACCTATATATAAAGAAACCTACAATCTACTAAAACATGATCTAATCAAAAGTATCAGTTTAGACAAGACACATCTGTTGTACTACCTGTCTGACACTGTTCCTACCTAGAGTAGTGGGAGACAAAATAGAGTATTTAGGTAAGAAACAACAAATGGTACTATCGTGACCGTGACAACACTGTGCGTGGTTGTGAACACTGTGCGTGGTTGTGAACACACCGTGCTAAGGTGACATACTAGTGAGGAGGTGACTAGTATGTGATTAAAACCAAGTTAAAAACACACAATGCAGCAATTGAACCATAGAGAACAGTAAAAACATCAC
The DNA here is from genome assembly GCF_964261635.1 of Lissotriton helveticus. Classification (NCBI taxonomy): domain Eukaryota; kingdom Metazoa; phylum Chordata; class Amphibia; order Caudata; family Salamandridae; genus Lissotriton; species Lissotriton helveticus. The sequence goes on from NC_136062.1 coordinate 463,728,086, forward strand.
AATCGTTTTAAGATGATGTGAATATCACTCACCTAGAGGTTAGGATTGAGGGGTGTCAACAGTACCCGGCGGAACTGGCATCGGGCATGAAGCCAATGTATTTGGGCTGGGAAAGGAAGTCAATGAGGAACAATGACACAGGGGAAGCCATTCCTATGGTAGAGTGGTATATGGGTGCCCCATAAGTCCCTCAAAAAAGGGGCTAGTTAATGTCCAAGACATGGTAGTAAGAACCAAGTGTGAGTCATAGAGAGGGGTGTAGTAGAAGCTCATTCCTGTTGGTGTAGAGCCCCAGACTAGCAAGATAATTCCTAAGGGAGGTCTGGTTGCCGTAGTGTACGAGGAGATATATCGCCTGCATTGTAAGCCCAGGCTGGGGTCGGTGTAAAAATTACTATTGCAGCGTATGTCAAGTAATGCGCCTCTCCCTCTCCCCCTCCAACTTCATCACTAGTTCTCTCCCTCCCTCACGTCTTCTAGGAACAGCCCAGTCACCTCCTTGTTGTCTTCACATTTTTAGGATTGCCTTGTATAGATTGTACTACTTCCAACTATTGCCTTCCCAACTATTTTTTATTTATTTGAAGACACCAGGCTTGCTTATTATGCACAATTTTGTGTAGGAAACCACTTCAGACATGTGAGTTCAAAATGCCAGTTGTACAAAAATAACACTCTAGATAAGTACTTCTCATTGCAGTACTTTAATGTGCCTAGTAGTGTCAAAGCTTCCACGTTAAAGAGCAGTAGATGTAGCAACAAAGATAATCTGTTGCAATTTCTAAATGCTTATAGGGTCCCTAAGCCGAGACCAATTGCATTGCAAATGCTTGTTTTTATACATGTTTTTAGGCTGACTCTACATTGGACACCCACACAAGTGAGATAGCATGTTACTCGGGAGACCAAGGAGAACACTGGGTGGTAGAAAATCTGCCCCAGTGTGCTGATCCCACACAGAAATGTGAGAAAAATTAGATTTTTTTAAGCTAAATTTGATAGGGGATTTTGGGTAAGAAAACGTTGAGCGTTCCACATAAGTCACACATTCCTAGACTCCCCGGGGTATCTAGTTTTCAGAAAGTCTGGGATTGGTAGGTTTTGCCTGATGCCCGCTGAGCCCGGGACCAAAAACAGAGCTGACCCCTGTGGGGGTTGCTATGCGGCTGGGGGCTGTAGGTCACGCTGTGACCCGGGGGACAGGCCTTAGACTGTGTTGGGGACGCTATGAAATAAATACACGGACACACTGGTGCACTGATGGACCGGAAGTCCCGAGCGACTCTGTTCCTTTTATTTATAGCCTTCTGGCCACGCCTGGCCAGAAGGTGATACAGTGTTTGTATGTGTTTCCGGGGCTCAGCCGAGACCCTGTGGAAACACTAGAGCGCTACAACCCCCACCTTACAAAACCAGGGCAATTTGTGATGTATAATTTTGATGTCTCCACAATACATTTTGAGCCCTTCCTTGTCGCGGGTACTTGGCCTATCCACACAAGTGAGGTATCTTTTTTATCGGGAGACTTCGGGGAATGCTGGGTGGGTGAAAGTTTGCGGCTCACTGCAGATACCAGAATTTTCCATAACAGAAATGTGAGGTAAATGTGTTTTTGTTTACGAAGTTTGAGGTGTGTAAGTGATTCTGGGTTACAAAATCTAGTAAGAGCCACACAAGGCCCCCTATCCTGGATTCCCCTGGGTGTCTAGTTTTCCGAAATGTACAGGTTTTCGAGTTTTTCTTACGTGCCGGCTGAGCTAGTGTCCAAAATCTACAACTAGGTACATTGCGAAAAAAGGGTCGGTTTTCACTGGAAAATGTTATGTGTCCATGTTGTGTTTTGACCTGTTTCCTGTCACGGGTACAATGCCTACCCATACAAGTTTGGTACCGTTTTCATCCGAAGACTTAGGGAAATACAGAATAGTGGAACAACTGTTATTACCAATCGACTTTCTATGCAATTCTGCCTTCCAAATCGTGTAAAAAAGAATTCCTTTTGATAAATGCCCTCTCATTTACATGCTAGTATGGGTAACCCAAAATTTCAGAGATGTGCAAATAACCCCTGCTTCTAAAATCCATATGTTGCTCCCATTTCGGAAATACATAGGTTTCCTTGATACCTATTTTTCACTCTTTATATTTTACCAAATGAACTGAGGTATTCCCGGCACACAATGAAACACCATTGCAAGGCGCAGCTCAGTTATTGGCTCTGGGTACCTTGGGTACTTGATGAAACCCCCAGTCTTATCCAAGTCTTTTATATCCCAACAACCAGAAGGGTCCAGCAGACGAAACAGTATATTGCTTTTAAAAATCTGTCAGAAGTTGTTACAGGTTAAAACATAGGCACAAAGGCTGTTTTTCTAACAAATGTTAATATTTTTTATTTCAATTGTTACTTTCTATAGGAAAACCTTGAAGGATCTACACATTTTACCTCTAGCTGAATTCAGAATTTTGTTTACTTTTTAGATCCATGATCCATTATTGGTTTCACACCCATTTCTACCACTAACTAGAAGGAGGTTGAAAGCACAAAAAATAAAACAATTAGGCTATGTCCCAGTAAAATGCCAAAAGTGTGTAGAAAATGTTGTTTTTCTGACAAACGTCTGCCTATTCCTGAAAGCAGGGAAGATAGTAATTTTAGCACCTAAAACCCTCCGTTGATGCCATTTGCAGGGAAAAAAACGGATACTTACTTCTGCAGCACTTTTAAAAAAAATAAACACAGACAATTTAGCTGTATTTTGGCTAATTTCTCAGGCTCCTCCAGGGAAATCCACAAGCCCTGGGTACCTATAGAATACTCGGGATGTTGGGACACAAAAATGGCACGGATACCTTATGTGGACAAAAAGTTATGGGGGCCCGAACACAAACTACTGCCAAATAGGCAAGAAAAACGCTTAGCATGGGGGTGGGGAGGCCTAGCAGGGAAGGGGTTAATGGCCCCAGAAGGATGGAAGGCTGTGTTGGCCCCGCCTTGATTCGAACTTGTGCCATTCAGACCACTCCAAATGTCAGTGATAACTGTAAGTCGCCAGCCATCATTCCTTTACCAGGCATCAATCCGTCCGTCTGCTGATCTGTCGCTCTGTCTCAAACCTTCTAACTCAGTTCTAGTTTCAGAACCTAACTTGAAAAGAACCTCAACCAGGGTTCGAATAAATGAAATATCTATTTCAGGTGCACGTACAGCTCATCAGTAGGACTTTTTGTCTCATCAGTGGATCTCCCTGATCCAGGTCTTTTGGTGCCTCGAAGCTCAGGAGAGGCTGTGTCCAATCACAGACTCACCTTCTTTAAGAAAAGGATATGCAGGGTGTGCTTTTTACTGTATCAAGAGGCAGGGTCTGTAGCAAACCCAATTCCTCACACTAAAGAGCAGCTTATTAGTATCTCGTCATGGCGTTTCTGTGACTAAAGGAGCTCCAGGCATTTCTTCAAGGAGAGAAGAAGTTAGTCACCTGTGCAAAAGAAGGCGTTATCCTCCGCCTCAACAGGTGTTTTATTTATGCACTTGCATTTTTAAGACCAGCTGCAGGCCCAGCTATTTGCAAGATGTATTATTACCATTTAAAAAATATGTAGAGTGGGCTAAATACTACCCTAAGGAGGATATGTCTCTCACCTCATGCTGTTGGCTATTTGGTGTACGATTCCACATTCCAGGCAGTGCTGGCACTGGAATGTATGTCTCAATCTAGTGACCCAGAGGAGACTCTCTTCTAGCATCAATAAATACAAAATTGGCCGCCTCTATCAACACTCTAACGTGGCAGTCACACAAGCTGGCGCTCCAGATGGACATGCACCATGCACACCATTGCCACTGTAGTAACTGAGATGGAGGCAAAAATTGACAAACCAGCTGCCAAACTAGATGCTGAATGTGGCTCTCAAGGCGATAACTGTTCATGCCTCAAAATCATAGAGAAAATCAGCACAGACCTGGAAGTATTTGCGTCACTAGTCGCCAAGTTGAAACTCGGGCAGATATTTTCAAACTCACCTAAGCCAAGTCAACCGCCATTGCAAGAGCGATGCAAGAACAATCCGCAAGTCATCCCAGATGGGACACTTGAGCCCGCTAACTGCTGTAATACTGACACTCCTCCTACCTCTTTGCAACCTGTCTCATTGAAGAAATACAAAATGTGTAACACATAACCCCCACCATATTAAGTCCAGGGGCCTCTGCACCCACGGGAAACCCAGTTGACACCAAAGTTAATAACAAACCATTGTCTGGACAAACAAAGAAGCGCCTGAAGAAGCACTCTAAACCTACATTGCTGCTTTTCAATAGGTCCCGCACTTCCACAGCCTCCCTGAAAAGAGTTTCATGTAGCAACCTAAGCAGACCCATAGCCCACTTCTCATTTGGCTAGAAAAACAGTGCAGAAGCTCTTCCCAATCTTTCAGAATAAATTGTCAGCCAATAACCCATGTGACATCGTGGAAGCACGCAACTCAATCGCACAAAAGCAGAGCTCAAGACCAACCACCTCAGCATGTGTAGGACTAACTGAGCCAGCTTACTCATTACCAGAAACCAGGCTTCCTGCAGCCCCATATTCCCTAGTATACACAGCGGAAGTGACAGGCCCAGCTCAGTCACCATCAGGGACCAAGCTTCCCGTAACTCCAACTTCCCAAGAAAACATGGCAGCAAGCACCAATGCCATGTCTTTATGTCCGCCTGAACAACTTGCAACAATACGCACTTCGTAAGCTACAGAGGCAAGTACACAGACTACACCGGACATTCCTTCATGATGTACATTCCCCCAAATGCACGCACCACCTCAACTACCCTAACTAGAACATTCTAGGCCACAAATACAGCACAAGTCCGCACCAGAGATCCCACAAACTGCCACTCAGACAACACCACAGATTTCATACCAGAGTACACCTCACAAGGAAGTATAGAGATTGTCAACAGTTCAAACATCTTGTAAGTTGTGCAACATATCCCAGAGTTGGCTCATTATACAGCAAAGGATAAATTAAAAAGTAATAGGCCAGCAAGGGATTTCGTTTGTATTTTGAACATCTTTGTTCTTAAGAAAATAACAATCTTTTGAAAAAAACCTGGTCTCTGTACTTATTGCTGTACTTTGTCAGTGTGGTAACACCATTTACTGGTTCTTCATCATCAATCTCAGCCACTAAATTCAGACTAGTGAGGGTGTCTAATTAAGTTCATTTCCCCCTTTAGCTGTTATTCAAAATACAAACGAAATCCCTTGCTGGCCTATTACTTTTTAATTTATCCTTTGCCCAAGCCCGCAAGGGTATATTGGGTTGCTCACCCTATCTCAAAATTCTCATTATACAGCAGACATCTGACACAGCTACAATTCAAATCCCTGATTGACAATACATCGAAAGAATCAACAACAGCCACCTGGAAAAACTGCAGAATAATACTAGCAGAATTAGCTCAATTCACCAGCTGGGGGATCCGGGTTAAGGCACTAGAACAAGTAAGGTACCCACATACGCTGATGGAAAGCTGTAGTATAAGGATGGCACAACAGAAAGGAAGGTGTATATTAAGAGGCATCCCCTCAGTCCCTCCTAACAGCGCCTTCCGTAACATGAGAATATGGTGTGAACTCTCCCTAAAGAGGCCTACAGCAGCATGAAGAAGCATAGCTGACTTGCAAGATCACACTGTACAAGCGACTGGGGCTGGCTAACAACCTAGCACTGAAGCATCCAGGGAACAAACTGGATGCCAACACACAATGAAGCAGCGGTAAAGACCCTTTCAATTATATCTTCTCAGACTCAAGCTACTCTAAACAACCTCAACGACTGCAACACCTCATCCCTACTGTAGAACCTTGCCACCATTTGACTCATACAACTGGTCACCTCGCCAGCCCATTAATCAGGACATACATTCGACCCCATCTTCTCTGCAAGCAGCAACATCTTTGTCAGCCGCACCTCCAAGCTACATTGGGCCAACCACCACTGCGTCCACTTCTCCTTCAAAAAAACGTACCGTACAACACCACGTCCTCGCAGAAACAGGGAACAAGGTCACTGAAGACCAGCTCACATCCTCCTTCAGCAAAACCCCGCCACCGACATTCATAGATGCCAATGCCTTAGCACACAACCTCCAACTATGGATCTCCAACTGTGCCTACCCACTGGCTCCCCTCATCAAGCAACCCTCCAAGAAAGCCAGCTGGTTCTCTCCTGCCCTTCAAGAGTCAAGGTGCACCAGCAGGCAGCTGAGAAAAGATGGAGGAGCAGCAAGATCTTGGCAGACCATGCAGCCTTCAAAACCGCAGTCACCGCAAACCACCACTACCTCATCAGAACAACAAAGAAAATGGCCATACAGAAACACATTAATGCCAATGCACACAACAGCAAAGAACTCTTCACCGTGGTCAAAGAATTTGCCAAACCCAATACGGAGAATACCTACAATCCCCTGTAGAGTAGCTCCTATTTTCCCAATAGGCTCTGCGCATTGGAATAGTACCTACAGCAGTAAAGGCCTAGGCCAGACGTTAACTAGGTCTACTACTGTCGATACTAGACTTAATTTTTGGGTTTGCCAGCTAAGCTCAGAGTTCGCTAGAAACTTTCTCGAATGTTCAAGGAAGGAATTAACTCCCCTGATTAGACAAGAAGGGATTTAGTTTCTGACAACCATAGAACATGACAACTTTGCTCTCCCCTAATCAAGAGTCAATCTCGACAGTCGTGTGAGCACAAGGCAATTATTTTACTCAGTCAGTACGTGCATTCTTAGTCTCATCAGAATGTAGAGAAAAGGAAGAGACGGGCGTGTTCAATAAAAGATGTTATTTATTGATCAGTCTCTTTTCTCATACATGAGAAATGGATCGATATTATTGCAATACTTATAGTTAAGTAAAGTGCATACATTAAAAGCAATAGTATAAAATAATACTGTAAAAACATTGATATGGTTTCTGAGCCATATGATGTTTAAAATGATTAAAATATATTTACATACACATATACATTTGACTAAACGTACTCAACTGGTGTTTCTAAATACGCCTACCCCGTGTACCTGACCTAAGTCTAATGCGTGGGCGGGAATAGAAAGTTACAGTTTAAGTTAAGTTTGTTTTTGCCAAGTGAATAACTAAAGAATTCTCTGTGAGGGGTTATTCAGTTCTGTACCTGGAAGTTAGGATGAATGAGGAATGGTATCTCTTTCTCTGCTCTCGATATTCCAGGCTGCCTGCGAGGGCTGCCCAGAAACGCCGGTGCTGGGTCTCTCGGCTTGAGATAGCAGCGCGTCTCTCAGCGCGTCAGGAAGGCGGGGCTGCTGCCAGCGGGGTCTGCTTCTGCTCCCGGCTTCGGCAAGTATGGCTGCTCCGTCTTGTCACCACGCGTGTGTTTGCATAGGGCAAGGTCGGCAATATTTATACCTTAAAGGTGCCGAGATTGACGTAAGGATGGACATAGATACGTCAATAAAGATGTCATACGACTTGCTCGTTAGCACATTCTTTACTAAAGTTCTCTGTGAAATCAAAACAATGGCCGCACGGATTTTCCAGGTTGTCATAGGTTTGATTTGTTGTGAGAACGTCGTATGCCTTATCAGGGGCTGGAGGAATGTCGCTTGTCTAATTAGATCTCAAGCGTTATGATCTAATCAGATAACACGTTCCTGTGCCGTAGTGTGACTGCGTCAGATAACGGTATCTGCATCATTGGGGTTTTCTTGCCTCATGGGCTGACTGTTAGTTAACTTGATAGTTAGTTTAACCAGAATAGGGTCAGGAATAGGGGGACTGATTCAGAACCTATAGAAATACACGACACCCACTCCACGCTAACTATGGTCATATCTACTAATCTATGCATAGTATAACATAGTACAACATACTATAGAGTATAGTGTATACCTTACCACCCCAAAATACATAAATGCATTTCGAAATTTTCAAATATACTGAAAAATTGCAGTCATATATATTGTATGCACTTAAGCTATGAATTAAATGCAAAATTAAACATGCATTGTTATGCATTATTGGTTATTGGTATATGAGAAATACACATGAAATGGCTCTTAATATGGCTATACAGAAAGGAAGTTCGAGACCATTTCATCACATAATAAAATATTCGTGAACATTCCAGCGGGCAACTAAAGTTTATAAAGTATCTAAAAATAGAAATCTTAGTTCTCTAGGAATAGTTTCTTACTTTAAGCAGAAGATAAGTGTCCCGAAAAATTTGTGAAAAATAATTTGGGGCTGCTAAAAAATTGTTGTCCGTGAACTGGTGGGAAGAATTGTTCATGTGACTTTATTTTTAAAGTTGAAGGCCGAATTCAGGGAACGCCGTGTGCGGGCTTGCTCAAAAGTCTCTATTTCTGTTCTGGAGAGAACATCATATCATTAAGCCTTTCGAAAAAACTGTCAACAGCTTCATGGGAAAGTTCAACTAAGTCGGAAATAGGGGTAACCATGCATTCGTGCGCATGATTGTCTGCATTGACATTCTGATTCGCATTGCTGACAGAAGGTCGTACCTGTTCGATGCTGCTTTCATCTTGAACTTCACTACTCTTCAATCGCAGTGGTGAAGATTCCAGGAATGCCGTCATCAGGATTGGCAGCCTTTGAGGGCAGCACAAAGCGTGAACCTTGGTAGGAACCAACAGTGTATCTGCATCCACTGGCGCATCCGATTGTAGCGTCAGACAGGTGTCTAACACGCATTCTTCTCCGCATAGCAGACACCTTAGTACAGGTAAAACACACCTTTGCCACATTGGTCAAAATGATAGAAACCAAGTCATGTTTAGGTCTCTAAGCCGGAAGAGTCCCAGGATTTTTGATATCCGGTCCTGGTATCCAATGGCTAGGATCGTATCTTCCATTGTCGCGAGAGTTTGATCTGTGACATGGGTTGCCATAACGAAAAATAAGGACTAGGAATAGGATTCCTGCAATTAGTCCCAGGATCAGGGGAAGTCCGCCAAAAATCGAATGGACGAAATCTGGAAAAATACCCAGTATGGCTTTGAATGGTGTTAATGCCATCGAAAATACTTTCTTAAATACCCCTGAGATCCCATTGGTATCAGAAATATTTAAGATTTCGCTCAGGATTTCCGCAAAATGTACGGGGGAATTAGTTGATAATAATGTATGTATCTCTGCAGTTGTCCTTGCGACTTGTAGATCATATGTTTCTTTTGATGACGTGAGCCTTGTAGGCGTCTGAAGAAGCACTGTTTTCATTCTGCTTAAAGTATCTATTCGAATAGAAGTAATTTTCAAACTGGGCCATGCCCTTGCCTCCCTGTCTGGAAAGGAGCTGGGGAATAAAGAACGTCCACAGCACTTGACCTTCGCCGTTGTAGTTACTAGATAAGGAGTCCCGGGCATAAGACTGCAACATCTGCGGTCTACAATAAGAATGTAACTCCCATTATAGAGTCTTTGAAAGAATGGTTCTATTTCAGTTGCAGGTGCGCCTTGCTGGTGACATGAAAGGTTGTATGAATTCCCTTCACAGGCTCCATGCAAACTAATTCCGTTACACAGAAGCGTGCCGCTTAGTGACATAGCACAATTGTTGCCACTAAGAAACACTTTCTGTCCTTTATTACTGACACATGCATGTGAATAGGGCAGGTTCCAAGTTGTTTTAAGGTACCCCTTTCCCAATTTCTCGTACATGCCAGCCTGTATATATTTTTGGCAGTATTGAAACCTGAAGGTTGAGATTGGAATATTTATGATTCCGTGGATTATCCATTCACTGACAGGTCGTTCTGACATTGTCATTGGTAATCTTTCTAGTTTTTCAATGCTCAAGATTGTATAATCAGCACCCTTTTGCGCCATACCGATTTGTCTATCAGTAAGGTTAAAGATTTGGAATAGTGACGTTGTGTTGATTAAACGCCAAGGCACATAGCCTGAACGCAGATTTTGTAACGTCCAGCCAAGCTGTACAATGGAACGCAATTGTGACTGACCATGTTGTAATAACAGTAAGTCTTGCGATAATATATCGATTGCTGAAGACACAATGATGTCCAATGAAAAAATTCTGGAGGACAGAGTCATTAACCCATTGTCCACTACAGATAGTGATTTTTCCAAATTAATACGGTCAATTTCCCGTATTCTTTCTGCTGTCTCAATTTGAGTAACCTTCCAGGCCTCATTGTATGCTGCATATACAGAGGCTGCTATGAAACACTTTTGACGCTGTTTGCGTGGTCCCATTATAAAATCACGCAAGTCAGCACCATCAGTAAGTAAAGTTAGGTGTTGCTTAATTTCAGGCAGTGTGGAAGTTTGTAGCCACTGAAGGCATAATTTGCCCACACTGTAGGTTGTTATTATCCCTGGGTGATGTCTTTGGGGATATCTAGGGTCTGGCCTGGTCATTTTGAAACCCTGTGTTTTATTCAGGAATCTATCTTGACAGTAATTTGTATCTGTGGGCCAGATCAACCATTGTTTCCAATCAGGATGTGTTCTGTTTTGGTTTAGTATATGGTTTACGTCTATCTCTTCATCTGTATCAGAGCTATTGCTAAACATTGTTGGCTTTGGAATAGACGGTTTATTTAAATCTTTGATTTTGGCAAAACCAAGACAGGTGGTTTGTTGAACAGTGTCATTTAAAAATATCATTTGTTCTGGGATCATGCAGGCTCTAAACAAAGCTTCTAAACCCTGTACTTGCCATTCTTTTGTACCCCAAACACTTTTCAAATCAACATTTTTGTCCCAATAATCAAATCCAAAAGTATTCATTTTTTCAAAGAATGAATCTGAATATATCAATTTTGTGTTGGTTATCATGGTTTTCATCCCTGTCTTGTTTGACAATTTAAAATAAAATGTTTCAGCATTACTTGTGTTAAAACCTGAAAAATATGAATATTTGTCATACACGGTTCTAGAGCTCCCTTTTGGAGGTGTAGCACAATGTTCCCATTGATTATAATTTAAAACATTTCTAGGTTGTGCAGATTTATGCAAAAAATGGTTACCATAATGGTTATAGCAATACATACTATCATAATTTGTAGAACCTTGCAAATAATCATGTTTTGTAAATTTAGCAGACATTACTAAGTCAGACATCATGTTGTTAATACTTTCGAAGTCCCAATCATCAGCAAATGAGTTTGGTTTTGCAAAGTCACTCAAGGAGATCTTGATTTGGTGTGGATATTTCAGGATCTCGACCGGACCATAAATTTCATAGTCAGTGTTGTCCCAGGCTACCCCACCAGGTATAGGATTGGCTGTGAAGTTGGTTGAAGAAAGTTCTGAAGAAAGTTCTCTTTTCTCGACGTGTGAAGATGTGTGTGGTTTGAGGACCAAGTTGATGTTCTGACTTGCTGTGTCCATTTTAGCATATTTTCCCTCAATGAAGCGTCCCAAAGTAAATACCATGATGAGCCAAAGTATGAGGATAAATGCGCCAAAACCCACCCAAAATTCAATCCATGGAGAAATCAGATATGTTTCTTTCAGTTGTTTCAAAAGTTCCTTCGCTTTGTCTTTAAAGGATTTTGATGATGGCTGTGTCTTTGATTCACTGAAGCCGTCAGAGGAATCATCGAAGTTGATGAAGTAACCGGATGCAGTTCTGTCAATTGTTCCAATTGGTTCAGGATTTCTGTTTTTTGCATTGTCACTCGGCACTTCATTGTAGATTGGTGTGTCTCTGCTAAATGTCTTTATTTGGGTTTTAAGAGGTCTGAGTTCTATTGCATTGTTGCATAGTCCTTCTTGTTCTTCTTTAGGCGTTTCGAATGTGATGAGCCTTTTTGTTAGGACCTCTGTGCTGGTAGCAAACCTTGGTGTTCTGCTACTTATTGGGAGTCCACTTGGCCTACTGTTTGTTATCGGCCACATGTTGTGGTTTTACCAGGTCGATGGATACAACTCGGTTCTCCTTTTTACCAGCAAGTGGCGGTAGTACAACTGATCTTGTCCCGTTGACAGACAAGACAGGAACTGCTTTTCTGTAAGAAGGCCCAAATTCCTTCTTTACCGCGATCTTTTCCCTGACTAGATCCCCGACTTTTGGAATCCAGACAGGTCTTGCTGGGACAGGTGGTGATTCTTCAGTGGTCGTTGGCTGTTGTTTCAACTGTATGTTGCTCAGGTCTTTTCTTGTTTTGTTTAAGTCCTGCAAAATAGCCAAACGGTCTTTGACATCAAAGGTTTTTTCTATTACCACTGAAGTCTGACTATCAAGGTCAGAGATCAACATCCTAGTTCCGAATAATAATTCGTACGGACTGAATCCCTTCAGAGAATTTCTTGGCAAGTTATTTAGACTACGTTGGACACTTATTAGATGTTTGACCCACCCAGCTCCCGAACCTAATATCCTTTCTATTATAGATTGCTTTCTGCCTTGGTTTTTTCTTTACACCATCCCGTACCCTCAGGAAGGAAGTGAGAAGATTCCCGCTGGGCTGTGCTCATTTGTCCATGTTTCCCCCCCAGGCTGGATTGCCTGAGTGAAAACAATGGTCGAACGTAGCATGCTCTTAGCGTATATGCCATTTAGACTCGCAAATCTTGTATAATAGTCCGGACGTCAGCCGAGTGCTGGTGATCTACATTATAAGTGGAAACTAGCCTGTATATGTTAATCGCAAGCCATTCTTTTTGCTGGTAATATTATCTGCCTTGATACGACGAGGTATTAAACTGCTTCTCTCCCCACTGCGATCTCTGTTGCAGTTTGGGCAGTTTTTTACAAACATGGTGTAGTGCAGGCTCATGCCTGGCCACCAGTACCGTGATTGTAATTCTTCCAGAGAATCTTTTAATTTAAGGTGTCTGAGACCCTCGCCCATGTGTGCGTCTGCGATTAACAAGCTTCTCCTGTCCATGTTTGGAATCACTCTATCCCCCACTCGAGGGATTCGAGCAAAAGGGACGGAGTTTGCATCGATTATGTATGTATAATTGAGTGGATAGTTGATCGGTAGTGCTGAGCAGTCGCCGTTTGATGACGTTTTCACCGCCAGCAATGTTTCACCGTCAATGTATTTTAATGTACGCTTTTTTCGATCTACGGGAGTCGGTTTAGTGGCTGCCGCTGCGGCTGCTTCAGCCAATGAATTCCCCACAACGTGAACGCCATCACGTTGATGACTCAGTGAGTGAGTCACGTGAGTCTTTGGTAGTTCTTTTTTCAAAAGAGCTACTTGTTCCCAGAGCAGTTTCTGCTTTATTGGTGCATCTGTGTCATCTTTGTAACCGTTCTGAATCCATGTCTGCAAATCCTTGTTATATGCTTTGACGCAGTAATATGAATCTGACACTATAAGTGTCGGGAATTCGCGATCCGCATTATCTAGCGCCATTTTCAAAGCTATTATTTCAGTTTGTAGTTCTGAATTTGTTTCTACTGAGTGTGATTTTGTTAATAGAGGTCTTAGTTTACCCCCGCGCCACACTTCTTTTGTAATCTCACATGTGGGATTGTATGCATGTTCTCCCCAAACGGAGGGTTGAGCATGTCCGTCTGTATAGATTACACAGGCGTAATGTCGTAGAGGAAGAATGTCGATTGGCAGAGGATACGTCTTTTCATATTTTAGATTTTTTAATTCTTCTAGTTCTGGATCAAAGTAGTAGTATACTTTGTCCGTTGTGATTGAATTCACCCATTGTATCCATTCCGGATTCAATGTTGTTGTTGGTAAATTACACGGTGTTGTTAGTGCCTCAAAGGCTGATTCTGCTGTTCTGACTGTGATATGTCTGCCGTCAGCTATCTCTTTTTCTCTAGCTATTGCGGTTTGAACTGCACGAATGATTTTTTCTGTATTACTGAATTTCTGTTCAGCTTCTGTGTACAAGTGTGATTTAAATGCAATTGGTACCTTTTCTCCCTCATTAGAGGTCAGGTATGTGAATCCGCATCTCCCTGGGATGACTCGGATCACAAGGTTGCGTGTGTTATCACGTGTTTCTAATTTTGTTTTAATTAGCATGTCTGTTTGTAAGGATCTCAAAATTTCTGTGTGTGTTTGAGTCCAATTGGATCTTTTAAAGTCTGGTTTAATTAGATCATAAAGGGGTTTGACCCTTTCTGCGTAATTTGCAATGTATGTTCTTCCGAAATTTAGGAAGCCTAGAATTGACTGTAGGTTTTTTAGTGTTTTAGGAGCTTGGATTACGGCACATTTCTCTAGGAAATTGTCTGCCAGGCTTTTGCCTTCACTTGATAACTCATATCCTAAGAATAGGACTGTCAGATGGGCAATTCTGGACTTTTTGAAGTTGAATTTGTAACCCTCTGCAGCGAACCCAAGTATTATGGTGTTCACCCTTTTCAAGTGAGTCTCCAAGTCATCATCTGTTAAGTAAATGTCATCGACATAAGATAATGCTTCATCATCATATAGTTGTAGTAATTCTGTTACTCTCGCTGAGAATACCCCCGGGCTGTTCTTGTACCCCTGGGCTAACCGACAGAATTGTTTTTGAGTGCCATTTACTGAGAATGCAGTTAAATATCTGCTCTCTGGTGCTATGTTTTGACAAAAGAATCCATTGGAGATGTCCAAGGTTGTTTTGTATTTTTTGCGCACTATGTTATTCATTAGTGCAGCACTGTGTGAGTTTTGCACTGCAAAGGTTTTGCAACATGTGTTAAGGTGTCGGTAATCCAAAACTAGACGATATGAATTGTCTGGTTTGGAGACCGGAAACAAAGGATTGTTCATTTGTGAGGTGCAAGTTTCAATCACCCCCTGGTATTCTAGCTGATCTAGTATTTCATTTATTTGTTTTTTAGCTTCTTGCTTAATTGGGTACTGCCTTTGTGCAGTAGGTTGTGATTTTAACTGGATTTTGTGAGGAGGGGAGTCCTCATCCCATCCTACATGATTTTTATATAAAGCAGGTGCTAAGGCCACTGCCCACTTTCTAGCAAGTGTGTATTTTTTATGAATCGGTATTTGATTCGAGAAGGCAGGCATAATTACTTCTTCGCCATGAGGGCACTCCCTGACAAACTCTGGTGGCCAGTCTTTTTCAGCTAGAAGGATGTCATAACCCTTTGAGAGGTTATCCCAAAATAGTCCCCTTATTTTCCTAGTCTTATCTCCCTCTATACGTAATGTTATCTCGTATATCTTGTGGGGCTTGCTAACTCTGGTGTCTGCAGTTTCCACTTGAAGGTATTCATTCGTGTCCACTGTCTCCAGATGATTCATAAGGACTTTGCGAGCTATGCTCACCTCTGCTGCGCTGTCTAGCATTGTCTGAGCCCATTCTCCGTTTTTCAGTTGTGTCCTCAGTATTCTCGGCATTTTTAACTACCTTGATACTGGCTACCTTCTTTTTTGGAAATTGTAATTTCTTTTTTTGTTGAGCAGGTTCCTTGTCTTTGGACTTGGCGTGCTCTTCTGATCGTCCTCTTCTTTCCGATTTCTGCGAGGAAGTCTGAAAAGATTGAGAGGGACGTGTATCAATGTCTTGATATCTATCAGGTTTTTTAATATTATCCCTATTTCTAAGGTTATATCTATTCCCAGAGAGGTCACTCTGCGGTGACCTTTGTCTTTGGTTTGGAGATTTCTCTCTTCACCTAGGAGACCTTCCTCGGGACTGGAATTTCTTTTCTTTAGGATTGGATTGTTTGTTTCCATCCCAGTTCTTTTTTGGTGAATTATTATTATTAAAAAATATTTTTTCTGGACTTGTAGTCAGTTGCGGTTTTACTGGTATTCCACCTAGACTATCTCTGCCTAGTTCTTCATAGGATTTTTCTATGATTCTGACAATTTCAGCTGGTTGGTCTGCTATATCTGTCTCTTTTAACCTCTGGCGGATCGCCACATTTGCTGCTTCACCTTTTATGTTAGCTAATAATATAGCCGAGACCTGCTTGAAGTCTTTTAGTAATTTCATACCAAGAGTTAAAGCAGGTTCTGGACCGTATTCATCTTGAATTTGTTTTAGCACATCTGGTATTACCGAAATGGATGGAACACCGTGCGTTTTTGTGTAGATGGAAGCAAAGACTGTACCCCAAGTGTCACAGTCCTCAATGTGTGGTGCGATTCCCATTGGGAGACATATAGTCAGAATCCTGTGTTTTTCTAATGGGGTGGTGTCAGGAAACACCGCCTCTATTTGGGTAATTTTCTGTGCCAACCAGAATGGTATCTGTTCCCGTTTAGCTGGAACTTTACCTAGGCAGGATTGGATGTTCTGTGGTGTAATTTTATTTGTGTTCCCCTGGTGGGGGGTCAGCTGTGGAAGTTTAATCGCTGGCTGAATTGTTGAAGTCCGCATTACATACTGAACTAATTGTCTATGAATTTTTAGTAGTTGTTTTAGCTGTATTAACAGCTCTGCTGCAGGCATTCTTTCGATGTCTGGATGTGGTGTGTATCCGGCTAAGACCGGCCACGTTGCTCCTGGTCTTCCTAAAGGACCGAGCCTTGTAATGTGATTGTTATGTTTTAGGGCGCCATCAAATAAGAGCAAATGCTCTTGGAATTTGAGTGGTACTTCCACCTCCTCGAAAGGAGTGTACGTTTCAGGAGGTTCCTCTACTTTGTAATAGTGGAAGTACTTTGTTACAGCATTTGCTGCCGGAAAATGTATCCATGAATAGTATACCTCTGTCTGCCGATATTCGTGTGCCTCAATTACGAATATGACTGTGCCACCTCTAGGTGTCAGTCCATTTTCTATAAGTTTTAAGGTTATAGATCTCCTTTTAATGACCGGAATGAGTGTTATATTCGGGTCTGCTGCTTGCATGGTAGCATCAGCATCTGCGAGTTCAGTTGCTAATCTAACTGCCTCTCTTTCTTCATCACTGTCTCCCATTTTACAGACAGGATGGTATTATGTCTATTTGCAGATCAGGTTTCTTTATGGAACAAAGATTAGATGCACAATATTTTGGAACCGTTTATCCTTCAACGTTGACTTGACCAAGAACCATACATAGGAGTTCCCTCCTGCGAGGTTTTGGAGGATATAACCTTTCACCCACTCCAGACGTCTTTGGAGTATTTGGGAAAAGGGGTCTGAGTGAGAAAGCACGACTGAGTTACTCTAAATGTCTTACGTTAGTTTTATCGCCCTTTCCAAACGCGTTGGGCGCCATGTAGTGTAGCTCCTATTTTCCCAATAGGCTCTGCGCATTGGAATAGTACCTACAGCAGTAAAGGCCTAGGCCAGACGTTAACTAGGTCTACTACTGTCGATACTAGACTTAATTTTTGGGTTTGCCAGCTAAGCTCAGAGTTCGCTAGAAACTTTCTCGAATGTTCAAGGAAGGAATTAACTCCCCTGATTAGACAAGAAGGGATTTAGTTTCTGACAACCATAGAACATGACAACTTTGCTCTCCCCTAATCAAGAGTCAATCTCGACAGTCGTGTGAGCACAAGGCAATTATTTTACTCAGTCAGTACGTGCATTCTTAGTCTCATCAGAATGTAGAGAAAAGGAAGAGACGGGCGTGTTCAATAAAAGATGTTATTTATTGATCAGTCTCTTTTCTCATACATGAGAAATGGATCGATATTATTGCAATACTTATAGTTAAGTAAAGTGCATACATTAAAAGCAATAGTATAAAATAATACTGTAAAAACATTGATATGGTTTCTGAGCCATATGATGTTTAAAATGATTAAAATATATTTACATACACATATACATTTGACTAAACGTACTCAACTGGTGTTTCTAAATACGCCTACCCCGTGTACCTGACCTAAGTCTAATGCGTGGGCGGGAATAGAAAGTTACAGTTTAAGTTAAGTTTGTTTTTGCCAAGTGAATAACTAAAGAATTCTCTGTGAGGGGTTATTCAGTTCTGTACCTGGAAGTTAGGATGAATGAGGAATGGTATCTCTTTCTCTGCTCTCGATATTCCAGGCTGCCTGCGAGGGCTGCCCAGAAACGCCGGTGCTGGGTCTCTCGGCTTGAGATAGCAGCGCGTCTCTCAGCGCGTCAGGAAGGCGGGGCTGCTGCCAGCGGGGTCTGCTTCTGCTCTCGGCTTCGGCAAGTATGGCTGCTCCGTCTTGTCACCACGCGTGTGTTTGCATAGGGCAAGGTCGGCAATATTTATACCTTAAAGGTGCCGAGATTGACGTAAGGATGGACATAGATACGTCAATAAAGATGTCATACGACTTGCTCGTTAGCACATTCTTTACTAAAGTTCTCTGTGAAATCAAAACAATGGCCGCACGGATTTTCCAGGTTGTCATAGGTTTGATTTGTTGTGAGAACGTCGTATGCCTTATCAGGGGCTGGAGGAATGTTGCTTGTCTAATTAGATCTCAAGCGTTATGACCTAATCAGATAACACGTTCCTGTGCCGTAGTGTGACTGCGTCAGATAACGGTATCTGCATCATTGGGGTTTTCTTGCCTCATGGGCTGACTGTTAGTTAACTTGATAGTTAGTTTAACCAGAATAGGGTCAGGAATAGGGGGACTGTTTCAGAACCTATAGAAATACACAACACCCCCTTCTCAAGGCCTCTGCGATAACCTTGCCACCTTCTTGCACCGCACGATCAAGGAGATCTACGACAGCTTAGCAACCCAAGACCCACCCACTCAACCTGCAACCACTGCACTCAATGGCTCTAGGCTCCAGCATACCCTGCCCAAATGGACCACCTTCTCCTCTGACGACACCCTCAGGGTCATGATGAGCATCCACTCTGGAGCCCCTTCTGATCCATGCCTTCACCACATCTTCCACAGAGCCGGCACCTACATTGTCCCCGAAATCTGTTGCACCATCAACTACTCCATTTGAGTGTGCCACCTTCCCTAGAGACTGGAAGCACGCAGATGTCAACCCCCTGCTGAAGAAACACTCTGCTGACCTGAAGGACCTCAAGAACTACAGTCTAATCTCTCTGCTACCCTTCCCAGCCAAAGTCATCAAGATGGCCATCAACGCCAAACTCTAGAGTTCATCGTAATGAACCACATACGGGACCTCTACCAATTGGGCTTCATAAGTAACCACAGCACCAAGACCGCACTGCTCGCCACTAAAGACGGCATCCGCACCCTCCTTCACCGAGGCAAAATTGCAGCCCTCATCCTGTTGTACCTCTTAGCCGCCTACGACATCATCTTCCACCACACCTTCTGTGCAGGACTCAACAACACTGGCATCCACGTCAAAGCTGTTATAATAGGGTTAACACTGTGCAGCTCTCCTCATGCTACCGTGCTTGTGACATTATGAGATCCATGTTATTGATGTCATCTGTTGCAGGATTCGATCAGGTTGCGATTGGGGTCAGAGCTTGCCTCGCCGGCTGGTTGGTTGACTGATCTGTCTTGTTTGAATATAGTTACTTTAACCCATAAAGCAGAGGAGTGCTTCAATTTGTTTACCATATTTTGGCAACGTTTGGTGAAGGGAAACCTGGCCAGGAATCGCGTGGACAGCGGAAAAGTAATATAGTTCACCTTGACGAACATATGTGTGGTCTAACGCGAACAATTCAGTGTGAACAAGTGATGCACGCCCGATCACAACGTTGGAAACGTATGTTTATGTTGTGTCAACACTATACTGTGACATTGACAACCCGCTAGTGGGAGGCAGCGAATCCTACACTTTAACCTGCGGACAGGTGAATTACATATATCTTACTGCAGTATTCGTGGGGAGACTGGGTGCCCTCAGGGAGTCGACAGTCATGAATCGTCTACTGGAGATGGAATTTGCTGCGCCTTAGTGATGACGCACGCACCTGCATGTCTCTTAAAGGTGCATTCCGATCTTTTCCGTTGCCTCCAGTCTGCCTTGATGTTTATTTGAGGCAGAGCTGTGTGTTACCACGGTGATGCATACACCTTCCTGATTTCTTAAAAGGGGCAGATCCTTCCCAAGAGATTTGTGTGTGCTGGCAGCTGTGAGGTCTACTGGAGGGGGAGCTGTACATTACTTTGTTGATGCACACACCTCCATAATTGTGTAAAGGGCAGTTTTTGCAAAAGTGTGCTGTGTGTTTACTTTCACCTACACTGACAATAACATTAGTATTACAAAGGAACTCTTATTAGGGCCAAGTTTGCTTCATGGCTGCAGTGTGCTACTATCTTTGGACAGTGACACACACACCACTGGTTTAAAAGAGCCTGTTCATGTGTAACTACAGTGACAAGCACACCTTTCACTTTCCAGTCTGACAGTCATACAAATACTGACATTGGAGCAACAGGAACGTTCAGCTTGGATTGCGCTGACACGCACAGCTGAATAATATACCTCATATTGGTGTAATTCATTACTCAATATTTGTACCCTCACCATGAATGTTGCAAATTCTATTGTAGCCTCACCTCCGTTTCTTATGTCACCTGGTGAACCAAGCATGGAATGGGAGAATTGGAGCAATTGTTTCGAAAATTATTCAGTGGCATTTGAAAAAGGCTTTATTGTTGGGTGCTTTGGAAAAGGAGACGCAACAAATCTTTAAATATCTGCCTATCTTTGGTGAGGAAATAGATGATGTGTACAAGGATGCACTAGTCAGGTTACGCACTAGGTTTGCAAACCAAGATAACATTGTTATGCGCAGACATGAGTTCTATACTCTACCACAAAGGGCAAATGAATCAATTGACAAATTTGTGTCCAGGTTAAGAGAGTTGTCAATGGTGTCAATTTGGGACAATGCAAGAAGAGATGATCAGGGATAAATTAATAGTTCAATGCAATAGTAAAAAGGCCCAAGAGAGGCTGTGGGCACCCAGTAATCCCAATCTTAAATAGGCCATTGCTATTGCAAAAGTTGCAAACGAGTCGGGGAAATGTATGTTGGAAATTAAGTCTATTCAACAAGAAAAAGATACAGAAGTTGCATCCCTAAGTTATTCTGAAGGAGTGAATGATTAGCGCAGTAATAGCAATAAGGGAAACATTAACACTGACAAAGTAAAGACTAGCAAGGGCATGGGTATTCAGTCTCAAAAAGGGTATACTAAGTCATAGGTGCGGAAGCACTTTTCATGGGGCTGATTCAAAGAATTTGTTTGCACTTGGCAAAGAATGTCACATGTGTTACAGGAAGGGCCACTATGCTCGTATGTACAAGGCTACCGGGAAGAAGGTAGCAGTGGTGGAAGATGATGACACTGATGTAAAGATTTTAGTGGTTAAGAAGGAGGAATGCTCTTCTGACTTAAGTAAAAACAGGGCTCATCCCAAAGTTGATCACTATTAATTTAAAAGTTGTCTCCTTAATGGTGGACATGGGTTCACTTTATACTATTGTTCCCAAATGCTTGTGTGACTCTGTATGACCGGATGCAACTTTAATCCCATCTGATGTAATCTTGAAGCATTACCAGGGAGCGACCATCAGTGTTTTAGGATATACGGAGGCAGACATTATGTTTTGTGACAGACAAACCAAAGGAAAGGTTCATGTTGCTCAAGAAGGTCCTGCTATCTTGGATTGGGTTCACCAGTATGACTTCAATATCCGGGTGGATCCAAGGGCAAAACAACAGGTATTTATTGTGGATGGCTCAGAGGTACATAGGATTACAGCTTCATCAAAAGCTTTTGATACCAGATGGGGGAAGCCAATTTAAGAAAAGATTCAGTACCAGTCACACACAGTGCTAGAACGATTCCAATGGCAGCCAGAGCACAAGTGAAAGGCATAATCAAACCGGTTACTGGATGATAAAGTAATCAAAACTGTAGAGGCAGCAGAATGGTTATCTACAGTCGTTATCACTAATAAACAGGATGGCTAACTGCGTTTCTGTGTGGACTTGAGAAGTTTAAACAAGAGTGTGGTCATGGACAATTTTCTACTACCCAATATTAACGAGATTAGGTATACACCTGTTACAACGCAATTTTTACTCCGCACTACCACTACAACGCGACCATTACTCCGCATACTATTACAACGCATTGCGCTGGGGGGCGCTCTAGGATAGGGAATAAGTTTAATTTTCTATCCAACACCTTCCCTAGTGTCCACGGGGACTGGAGTTGGAATAGAAAATTATACTTACCACTATCCAGCACCTCTAAGCGCTATGCGTTGTAACGGTATTCGTTGTAAAAACCGCGTTGTAATGGTATGCGGAGTAAAAGTATGCGTTGTAACGTCATACATCCACGAGATTATCTTGATGTTGGTTAGTGGAAAGGTATTTACCAAATTGAATCTACGTAGTGGGAGTGGGTACCATCAAATCAAACTTCACCAAGACTCAAGAAAATACACCTCTTTTATCACTACGGAAGGTACATTCCAGTGTAACGAACTTCTGTTTGGTCTATGCTCAGCAGCCAGTGTCTTTCAGAGGATCGTCACTCAGACTTTGAAGGGGATCAATCGGGTGGTGTTTTCCCAGGATGACATTCTGATATAGGGCCAAAATGAGAGTGATCATAACGCCGTTTTGGAACAAGTTCTATCTCGATTGGGAGGTGCCGGTTTATCACTGCGGAAAGACATGTGTTTTTGCTGTTGGTGAAGTGGATTATCTAGGATATCAAATCCCTAACAAGCATTTGTAATGCAATAGGTCTTGCATTACTGTAAGTTTGAGCTATTGGCGTGGCATTATTATTTGCGACGCCAATAGCTCAAACTTACAGTAATGCGAGATCAATTACATTGCAATTGCATGTGTTTTTTGCTGGCAGGAGGGAGAGACGAGGGGCAAGGTTCAGGTCTCTGTTTGCCATGTTTAAGTTTGTCTTTTTGCTAGTTTGTCTCTGCTTGTGTTTGTTTGTGGGATGTGTGGCTATGTGTAGAATGGCTCTTATTCTGCAAGCATTCCTTCCCTCATTCCCCTTTGCCCTGCAGCATTTTATTTTGTCAATCTGCGCACCTCCCATTAAATTCTGTAGGGCTGCAGGCTAGTTAGGTTAGTCACAAGTTTTCCTAAAAAAATTAAGGAAATTAGAGCATGGGATTTCGTAAAGACGATTATTTTCATTCGCCTAGCACATACTTGGGTGTTAGTTCAATCTTGAAAAATATGTATTAGACTATAAAATGATAGGAAAGATAATAGCTTGCAAAAATGTTGCTATTAAAAAATACTATGATTTTTCCTCTGGCACAAATGGTATATAGCAGTGTTGGTTTGGAGAGATATCTTCTTGTGAATCCTTTCCTGCAGTGCCACTTACAGAGTGTGTATATAATGATTCAACCTTTGAATAGCTCTCATGCATTGTGGCCTCTCATAAGGGAACAGATCTCAAAATATATTTTAGCAACTTAAAAGTATGTGTCATTAAAATATCCACACTGGGGGGCATGTGCAAGATGGCGACCGCATAGGACGTGCTTTGAGGTCGCTCCGGCCCGCCGTGAACTATAGCCTTGAAATCGTACTCCATCCGCCGTCTTCAGAGGCGGGGGACACTGGCTTGCCAGCATCCAGCGACTGCGTACCAAGCCCTTGGGTGATCGTAGTGACCTCGGCAGGCTCAGAGGGAGACCGCGTGCTTACCGAGCACGGGGAGCGGCGGGGGAGTTCAGCTGCCGCCGCCTGCCACGAAACTGCAGAGGACCAGAGAACGGGCCCTCCCAGAATACTGAGGACTGCCTGCGGCCCATTCAAGACGACCTGTGCCCGCCTGTGGCTCAAGGTATATGTCCGTGCACTGCTCCCCCTGCCGAGGTGGGGATCCCTTCCGGCATGGGCCCGGCCTGCTGAGGGGAATGGAAGAGGGAGCCGAGCCAGCGCCGCTGTCCCGCAAGGCCCTAGCAACAGCAACCCGGTGCCCCCACAATGACTCACCGTACTGGCCTGAAGCCGGTGGCACAGCCGATCGTGGGGGCGGAGGCGCATGGGGGCGGACTGAGCTGTGATCGAGGATAGCGCTGGATAGTATGCCGCTGACACCTGAGGCCATCGTCCGCATCGAGGCAGAGATCGGTGCCGGTGGACCAACGCTTACGGAAGAGGCACCTGCCATTCCCGTGGGGCCTTTCCTAGAGTTGAGCCTGTCCCTGGCCCCAATTCTCATCGGCCTTGCTTGCTTTGCTCCCTTGCTGGCTCTCTTCTGTGGGGATTGGCCTCCCATCACGTGGGATCAGCCCCTGGGAGCGGCCTAGTGAACAGGGTCGGACTCCTGCAGCAACGTCTTTTCGCCAACCACAGGGGAGACCCCCGGTCCCCGGGGGATGCATGGAAGAGACCTGGTAATCTCCGACGCGGAGTGTGCGACAGAGGTAACCGTCACATGAGATTATCGCTGTTGCGGAGGGAGGTAGGGGAGGCCTGCAGTGAAGCACACCTCCCCACACATGGGTGCCCTGTATCCTGTGATGCAGCTCTGAAGATTGCTCGGACCTGACTGCATTGCGGGACAGTAAGATTGCCCTAGCCTGCACTGTTGACCCTACAGCGGAGTGGTAGGCCCTCGTGTGGTACATATGTTCTGTCAGCGGCCCGCACCTCACCGCACGCCACACAGGCCTACAGGCAGGGCCTACGAGGTCTCCTACAGGAACAGAGAATGGCCCTATACGCACCAGCGTAGTACCTAATCTTCTAGTGCCCTGGGCCTCATTCATCCGCCCCGGCACCCGTACCACCCACGTCCCAAGCATCTATGCGACCGTAGGCGTTCCTTGGCGGTGGAGGCCCACCACACGGGGCTGCCGGAACATAGGCCCCCATGGCAACGGCACGGCCTAGGAAGGATTGCTGTGTAAAAGACATGCTACAGACCAAGACTGAGAGTCAGGGATCGGAGATGGTGGCGGGAGCGACAGACGGAGCAGACGCACCAGCCTCGAAGGCATCTATGACCTCGCACGTCTCAGTACTCCTAGTTGACCAACAGGAACTCAAAGACCAATTGGCAGTGGATCTCCGTGAGATTCGCCACGATGTCTCAGAAATAGGAGACTGGGTTGCGACATTGGAGGAGCACGAAAACGGGCGCGGCGAAGAAATAGAGATGATGCAGCAAGAAATTCTTATTCTCAAAGAGCAGCATATTGTACTCCAGGTGCAGGCGGAGGACTTAGAGAATCGCTCACGCCGTAATAACATATGCATCCGAGGAGTGAGACAAGGAGCAGAGGACGGAGATATTGGTGAATTTGTCCAAGCCCTTTTTAGACATATCCTAGGCCGGAACACACAACTGAGGTCCAGATCGGCAAGGTACATCGGGTTGGCCTGCCCCGCCGGAATGCCGCGCACCACCGGATATCCTAGCTTGTGTTCACAATTTCCAACTAAAAGTACTTATCCTATGTAAAGCCAGAGACATGCAACCTCTACAATTCCGCTGCCTTACCCCGCTGCTCTTTCAGGACCTTTCTGCGGTCACGCTGCTCAAAAGATGAGAATTTCGGCCCATCACTCAGCACCTGAGAGAAAAAGAGATCCCCTATGCGTGAGGCCACCCCTTCTGCATCATTTTTAACTTCGAAGGGAAACTACGCCAATTGAGATCTTTGCAAGAAGCCTCTGACCTTTTGGGTCTTCCTCCTCCGGCTCCGCCGCGACAACAAAAGCCATCAACCTCCAGTAACAACAGACCAGGCCGTTGGCAGATCACGGGCAAGTCCTCTTCACCGCCCCATGGTCCGGACGCAGCAGCACGAGCGAAAGAGAGGGAAAATGTCCTAGCCTCACTGGCCGGCAGCCAAGCAAATTCCTCCCCCGCATGACAGTCTTGCCTAGGTCAAGCCTTGAATTCTCAACTCAGACGGGCTGGAGGGCCGCCACCCTTTTGTCTTCACGGACCTGAATCATCACCACCCCACCGAACTGTGGGCCCAATTCACAGAACTAACGTACGACAAAATCCTAAACTTACTACTCACAGTATTCACAGAATGCACTTACGACTGTCAGTTTACGTCTGCACTAGGGCTGGAGTATAAGCTCTGCACCCGGAGCGGAATTTTCACCATTGGGTCGGAATATCCGCTTCCGGGCCCGAATACCCACGATCTGGTGTTAATTGACTATATCTGATGCACTGTGGGTATTCCGGCCTGGAAGCAGAGATTCCGGCGCTATGTTGGAAATTCTGCTCCGAATGCGGAGCTTAAACTCCGGGTGTAGAAATTCCGGCCCGAGTACAGACGTAAACTTAGGACAGTCAAAAGTACATTTCGTGAATACCATGAGTAGTAAGGTTAGGATTTTGTTGTAAGTTAGTTCTGTGAATCGAGCCCTACGTTAGATTGACGGACATGTGTCATCCCCTCTCTGTTGCGGGTTGTCACCTTATGGTACTGAAACTGGCCGGTCCAAGTACGGTCTTGCAATGATTTTGCAACTCTTGTCTTGTTCTTGGGTTGTTTTTTCCTGTCTGGGATAGGGTGGGTTCTCTCCTCAGTGAGTCCTTTTATCAGTCCCATGCACAGCAGCTGTACGCACCTGCCCATCTTCATCCATACCGCCCTCTCTGCCCTCTTACTACCACGGGGCAGCGCGTGCTCCCACAGAGCTCAACCAACCCCTTCCTTCCCATCTGGATCTTAAAATAGTCAGTCTCAATGACCAGGGTCTTAATAACCCAGTGGGGAGAGATATGCCTCATCCTCACCAGTTCTGGTCCTCTGCAAACAGCAAACGGGGAGGGGTGGCCATCCTAGTGGCCAAGCATTTTAGGGGTTCAGTAGTGGGGCCTGTTTTGGAGATTAAAGGGTGTTTTTTAGCGCTGCGACTCCACCTTGGTTCCTCTTCCTGCACTATTGCTTCCATCTACTCCCCTAATGATCACCCAGAGAAGTTCTTATTAGAGGCATGTGCTGAGGTATTGCATTCTCCTGACCCCAGGGTGGTAGTGGGTGGCGACCTTAATCTTGTGATAAACGGGGGACTGGATCGTTCTGGTTCCCGCACCGGGGGCACAGGCGCTTTATCAGAGAAAGGAGGGGATTGGCTGCGCGTAGTGGGGATTAAGGATGCCTGGTGCTGCCTACACTCAGACGAGAAGGATATTTCATATTACTCGGCCGCACACAAGACATATGCCCGTCTTGACCACTTCCTTGTCACCCCAGCTGCCTGGGCCTTGGTTACGAAGTCTACCATTGTAGCAAGGGCCCTCTCTGACCACTCACACAATACCTTGTCCCTGCGCTTCCCCCTGAGCCCTCTCCTTCTACCTTGCGCTCGCGTCTGCGAGACTCACTGCTTCGGTCCCTAGAAGTAGTTGCTGACATCAGGTGATATATTACTGACTATAAAGCATCTAACAATGGGAATGACACACCACTCTCCTCAGTATGGGAGGTGCTTAAACTAGTATCGCGAGGAGCTCTCATTGCTAAGGCCGCACATAAGAATAATGACCGATCAGCCCTCCACAGGGCTTGGTCGCCCCACTCACTGCTGCCGCTCCTGCCTGCCTTTGCCGCCTCCTGCCTGCAGATTCCTTCGCTCGCTGCCCGCTGCTCCTGGGAATTTCCCGCTGCTCCTGGGAATTTCCCGCTGCCCGCTGCTTCTTGGAATTTCCCGCCGCTGCCTCCCTGCGGCCCCGCCCCCCTGTGATTCCATTTGCCGCCCCGCTCCCGCCACCCAGCTGCTCCTCCCTTCCGGCTCCGTACTTAAGGGGACCACAGAGTGTGACCGCTCAGCCCTCCACAGGGCTTGGTCGCCCCACTCACTGCTTCCGCGCCTGCCTGCCTTTGCCGCCTCCTGCCTGCAGATTCCTTCGCTCGCTGCCCGCTGCTCCTGGGAATTTCCCGCTGCTCCTGGGAATTTCCCGCTGCCCGCTGCTTCTTGGAATTTCCCACCGCTGCCTCCCTGCAGCCCCGCCCCCCTGTGATTCCATTCGCCGCCCCGCTCCCGCCACCCAGCTGCTCCTCCCTCCCGGCTCCTTACTTATGACGCCCCCAGAGCGACCGCGCAGCGGACGCGCGCAGCGGGAGCACCGATTGAGCGCCGAAGGTGCGCCAAAGGTAAGCCCGTCTGCGCCCGTCCGCGCCTGGCCCGCGCCCAGCGCCAGGACCCCTGGCCCTCCCCGCCGAGGCAAGACGACCCGACTGACCTATGACGCCGCCACTCTCAACGCACTCAATGCCGGCCGGACCCACGCCTGCTACCGAGCCACCCCGAGACGCACCCACGGACCCTTCACCTGCTGCACCTGCAAGTTCACCTGCCTCCGAACCTGCCCCGCACCCGCCAAGACAAACACCAACAGCAACCACCTCAAGTGCATCCTGATCAACACCCGCTCCGTCCACAGACACGCCGTGTAACTCTGGAACCTCCTCTACGCTACATCACCGGACGTCGCCTTCCTCACAGAAACCTGGATGAACGCCTCCTCTACACCCGACATCGCCATCCCGGACGGGTACAACCAGACCGGAGGTGGCATCGCCATCGTCCACAGGAACACCATCCGCATCACGACCGACGCCAACAACTCCTTCGCCGCATCCGAACATCTCCACTTCCAGATTCACACCGACCCTAAGACGACCCTCAGAGGCACCCTCGTCTACAGACCCCCGGACCACGCACATAATTCAGCGAAGATATCACAGACTTCATCAGACCGCACGCCATCCCCTCCACTGACTACATCCTCCTCGGGGACCTCAACTTCCACCTGGAGAACAACAAGGACCGCAACACCATCGCCCTTCTGGAAAACCTCGCCAACCTCGGACTCAAGCAACTGGTCAACACCCCCACCCACTACGCCGGCCACATGCTTGATCCCGTCTTCTCTTCCAGCAAGTACATCACCTTCAGCCACGCCACCGGACTCCACTGGACCGACCACAGCTGCGTCCACATCAGCTTCAAAAGATCCACAACCCACCACCACCCGCAACAGCTACCTCACAGGAATTGGAGCAAGATCACCGCAGACCAGCTCACCACCTCCCTCAGCCAGAGCCCACCCGCCAACACAACGGACCACAACGAAGCAGCCCGCAACTTCACACAGTGGCTGACCGCCTGCGCCGACGACCTCGCGCCACTAAAGAACCCTCCCAGCAGACCCAGAAGTAAGAAGGCATCCTGGTTCACCGACGACCTCAAGGACTCCAAGAAGACCTGCCGCACCCTCGAGAAAGCCTGGCTCCTCGACCGGACCACCGACAACATGACCGCCCTCAAACACGCTACCCGCAAGCACCACCAGCTCATCCGCACCACCAAGAAGAAATCCCTGAAGGAACGACTGGACAACAACGCCCACGACAGCAAAGAGCTCTTCACTATCGTCAAGGAGTTCCCCAACCCCAGCACCGGCACCAACGACATCACTCCGTCACAAGACCTCTGCGACTCCCTCGCCTCGTTCTTCCACCGCAAGATCGCCGACATCCACAACAGCTTAGGCGCCCCACCCATGCACCCAACCGTCGAACCAACGCCCCCCACCGCCACCCTTCGCACCTGGACCACGGTGACCACCGAAGACACAGCCCGCACGATGAACACCATCCACTCCGGATCACCGACCGACCCCTGCCCACACCACGTCTTCAACAAGGCCGGCTCCACCATCGCACCCCACTCCGGAACATCATCAACGCCTCCTTCAACACCGCCACCTTCCCGGAGAGCTGGAAGCACGCCGAGATCAGCGCCCTCCTGAAGAAACCTACAGCGGACCCCACCGATCTCAAAAACTTCCGCCCCATCTCGCTCCTTCCTTTTCCTGCTAAAGTCATCGAGAAGATCGTCAACAGACAGCTGACCGCCTTCCTCGAGACGAACGGATCCCTCGACCCCTCGCAGTCCGGCTTCAGAGCCAACCACAGCACCGAGACCGCCCTCATCGCAGCCACCGACGACATCCGGACGCTGCTCGACAAGGGGGAAACAGTGGCCCTCATCCTCCTGGACCTCTCCGCTGCGTTTGACATGGTCTGCCACCGCACCCTAGTCCAGCGCCTCAGCAACATCGGTATCCAAGAGAAGGCACTGGAGTGGATCATCTCGTTCCTCGCCGGAAGAACACAAAGAGTCTGCCTCCCCCCGTTTCGCTCCGAGGCCACCGAAGTCATCTGCGGCGTCCCACAAGGATCTTCACTCAGCCCCACCCTCTTCAACATCTAAATGAAACCTCTCGCAGCCATCGCACGCCAGCACAACCTCAACATCATCTCTTACGCCGACGACACCCAGGATCCTCTCCCTCACCAGAGACCCCGACACCGCCAGAACCTGCCTACACGAAGGGATGAAAGACGTTGCCGAGTGGAAGAAGGACAGCCGCCTGAAACTGAACTCGGACAAGACGGAAGTCCTCATCCTGGGATCTTCGCCCTCCGCCTGGGACGACTCCTGGTGGCCCCCAGCCCTGGGCACCGCACCCAAGCCAACCGACCACGCACGCAACCTGGGCTTCATCCTGGACCCCTCCCTCTCGATGACCAGACAAGTCAACGCCGTCTCCTCATCGTGCTTCAACACCCTGCGTATGCTTCGCAAGATCTTCCGCTGGATCCCGACCGAGACCAGGAAGACTGTCACCCAGGCACTCGTCACCAGTCCACTGGACTACGGAAATGCCCTCTACGCCGGAATCACAGGCAAGCTACAGAAAAGACTCCAGCGCCTCCAGAACTCCTCCGCCCGACTCATCCTGGATGTCCCCCGACGCAGCCACATCTCCAGCCACCTGAGGAACCTGCACTGGCTCCCCGTCGACAAGAGGATCACGTTCCGGTTCCTCACCCACGCACACAAGTCTCTCCACGACCTGGGCCCCAAGTACCTCAACGACCGCCTGACCTTCTACACGGCCACCCGCCAGCTACGGTCCACCAGCCTCGCCCTCGCAGCCGTACCACGCATCCGAAGAGCCACCGCCGGAGGAAGATCCTTCTCTTACCTGGCTGCCAAGACTTGGAACTCCCTCCCCATCCACCTTCGGCTGACCCAGGACCATCTCGCCTTCAGGAAACAACTCAAGACCTGGCTGTTCGAGCAGTAGCATACCCCTCCCCCCAAGCGCCTTGAGACCCTCCCGGGTGAGTAGTGCGCTATACAAATGGCATGATTGATTGATTGATTGAATAAGATTAGACGGATGAAACGCGCAGAGCTAGAGGCTACCGTTAAATAATTAGAGACATACATAAACGCAAGGGGGCTCCCCGAATATGGTGGCAGCTGGAAAAAGAGCACCTTCAGCTCCGTCATCTTGATCTCGACTGGGCTGAACATGCAGTGGTCCACTGAAACACATGTTGTCGCACTGCTTGCACAGCCAGCATGAGGCACACTCTGTTAAAACGCTAGGCGACAAGACTGGTCTGTCTTTAACTGGTGATACCAAAATAGTGGCCGCCTTTCGATCATTTAATCAATCCCTCTATGCGGCAGATCCCTCTCTGCTGCCTGATCCCACTGATTACCTGAGAGAAGCTGCGGTAACACCTTTGCCTGAAGGTGAGGCTGACGCCATGGAAGCACCTATCTGCATCGAAAAAGTGATATCTGCGATCGCCCGGCTGAAGTTACAGAAGGCCCCTGGGTCTGACGGCTTCAGTGCCCTTTTTTACAAAACCTACTGCGTTGAACTCACCCCCTTGCTCACCCGCCTGTTTAATTCATTTGCGGACTCCGGGTCCCTCACTCCCTCTATGCTACAGGCTTCTATTTTGATTATCCTCAAACCGGGTAAGGACCCAGACCTTTGCAGTTCCTACCGGCAGATCTCCTTATTAAACATAGATGCAAAGCTGTTTTCCGGTATCTTAGCACATAGGCTGAACCTATGCCGGGTCTCGTTGATCCGGATCAGTCCGGTTTCATACCGGGACAGCAATGTGGAGACAATACCAAACACATTTGTCACCTAAGCGACAAGGTGCGACGGTCCAAAGAGGAAGCCCTTCTTCTAGCGATTGACGTAGAGAAGGCTTTTGACCATGTGCACTGGCCGTACCACCTCGCCACTCTTGAGGAATGGGACCCCAGTTCCAATGCTGGATCGCGAGCATCTACAGCGCCCCTCAGGCAGCTGTCCGAGTCAATGGTTTGCTCTCTGATCACTTTGAGGTAGGTCGGGGATACGCAACCTGGATGTCTCCTTTGCCCCCTGCTTTTCGCCCTATATATAGAGCCTCTGGCACAACGACTTGGAGACAACCCCCAGACCGAGGCATCCCTTTTGGTACAGGTCGTCACCTCATTAGCTTATACGCGGATTACATTATCTTTTCAATTGCACACCCCCGTCCTCTCTGCCAGCTATTATGAACGACCTTCAGACATTCAGTCAGTTTTCCAGCTTTAAAATCAATATGCAGAAATCTCAAGTACTCAATCTTACCACGAGCCAGCCAACAGTGGAGGCTCTCCGGAATCGCTTTGCCTTTGTCTAGGTGTCGGAGGGAATTATATACCTTGGTCTGGTCCTCCACAAAATCCTTGCGAAAACAGCCGAGGTGAACTACTCTGCTTTAACATCACGGACCCGCACAGACAAACACCGATGGCTTAGCCTACCTCTGACGTGGTTTGGGAGACTATCTGCGGTTAAAATGAACTTGCCTTATATCTGTTCCAAATATTGCCACTAGAGCCCTCGCCACCAGCCCTGTGACAAATACAAGCGGCGATTGAGGGCTTTGTCTGGGGCACGATCTCATCACAATTACAAAAAACTCAGCTCCAACGGCCTAAGAAGAACAGGGGTCTAGCCTTCCCTAACATCACTCGATACTTCCATGCCTCACTTCTATGTTATTTGGTGGAGTGGAATCGTCCCATGACAGAGAAATATTGGGTCTCCATGGATCACAAAGTAGCGGGCCATGACATCTGGCGGGACGCCTGGTTACCAAAATCGGCAAGCGCTTGGGGGCTTTATTCCTCACAAGTCACGCTTCCCACAATGCTCGCATGGGACAGGGTCTCTCAGAGGGCCAACTTGACCAGGTTCCCTTCTACCTTGACCCCCCTTTTCTCGAATCCCGCCTTCCCACAGAGGAAGGACAACAAGTCTGCAGCATGTTGGATAGAAGGGGGTTGTAAACGCCTAGGGCACTTGTTTGACCTTCAAGGCCTTATCACCTTTAAGGAACTACAAACAGACTATAATCTGTCCGCCACATATTTTTATTTGGACTCCCAGATGATACACTGGATCTTTGGGGCTGAGAAGCTTTCCCTAGCTTTCCGACTGATGAAGCCGTTTGAGAAATGGATAATTAGCAAAAATGACGATAAAAGCCTTATCTCTGAAATCTACTCCTTCCTTACCACAGCCCTCCCAAGGGCTCGCACTGCAGGACAGAAATGATGGGAGAAAGAATTATGTGTAAGGCAGAACATGTACCTGGTTGGCGTAATGTAGTAATTAACTGTCTGTCAAGATTACCTGACACTAAGGCGGTTTGTTGTGACTTAATTACCGAAGAGGTGGTACCCAATATTGTTGATATCACAGAGGGTGTGGGCAAGTCTATCTCAAGAGAGGATTGGCTAGAAGGCCTGCGCAAGGACAACACCCTTTCAGGTATCATGAAGATAGGAGTTTCAAAGGAGAGTGCGGTGTTGGTATTTCTTAGGCCTTTTGTCCAATTGCAGCATGAACTATCCATACAGAGCGCTTGTGTTTTGATGAGCGGTGAGAGGTTTGTGCCACCTGAATCCATTAGGAATAGGGTGATTGGGTTGGCCCATGAGGGACATTTAGGACAGACGTTGACTGGTAAGAGACTTAAAGAAAGGTTTTGGTGGCCAGGTATGGATAGACAAGTGAAGGATTGGGTGGAGAAGTGTACTTGTTGTAAAAAGTCTGAGAAAAGATTGCGGGTTGGTCTGGATAGACCTGGTCATATTGAGCATTTCATTGGACCGAAGGAGTATGGCAAAAACTCTGCATGGATTCTATTGGTCCGTTTTGCAATTTGCAGGATAATGAAAGGTTTGAAGCTGTATTGGTAGACGCTTGTTCGAGGTGGCTGGAAGTGGTCTTCATGAAAAACATTACCACTGAATCCACCATCAATATGTTCAGAAAAGTTTTCAGGAGGGAGGGTATACCAGCTATTCCGGTTAAGGACAATGACACACATCTCACTTCTCAAGAAATGGAACGTTTTTTGACAAGATGGGTTTGAGGCATGTATGTGCATCACTCTATTATCCACAGGGAAATGGTCTGTGTGAGAGAATCAATAAATTGGTGAAAGGCCCAATGCAATTAGCGGTTGCTTCAAATATACCGGTCCAGCGTGCCATCAATGACTTGTTATGGGCATACCGTACCACTGTACATTAGGGTATGATCAAGATCCCTTTAAGATAATTCGGGGAAGGCAAGCTGGCACTAAAAGAGTTCCCACTTGGATGTGATGTGAGGTCAACAATTTTTCACCTCCTAAACACCAGGAAGTGGGGATCAGTGGCAACAGAAACATACAACGGTGGTACTACGAGGGGATTCAGCAAATTCAGGGGGCCCTTTCAGGTGAAGTGTGTAGGGGGAAGTTGGGTGAAACTACAAAATGGTCAAACATGGAACCTAAGAAGAGTTGCATTGTTTCATAAACAGGGAAAAGCGATACAGAAGGTTCATAAAGAGTCCCTAAAATCTACACCCATGGGACAGGAAAGCCTTGAGAGTAGCAGAGGAAGTGATCATCCCACTTCTGAGACTTCTGTATCTGAACCAAGAGTTGGCATTCAGGGGGCACGGGTTTTCAGGGAACGTAGGATGCGGCAGTATTAAACATTATGTTTGTTACTATACATTTCTATTTTCAGCATTTCAAGGGAAGGAGTGGGTATATGGGCTTGGCATGTATGATTGTTTTCACGGTATCGTGAACTGGTTAATTTTCTAGAATTGGTTAATTTTCTCATTTTTATTTCCTAGTTATATTTCCCTCAACTGTTTAGTTTCAATTGTCATTTTTGCTTATGACCTTTCAGTCTTTAGCCTCTTTGATGCATCGGACGGCCCCCGGCCGTCCGCTGTCACAGTGGGCGTGTGCAGAGGACAGCTGGGGGCAATCGGAACCATACACGCCTACTTTTTTTCAGCACCGCGGCTCAATGTCCGCCGCGGCGAAGAGGATATAGCTTATGTCTATTATTTACTACTCTTTTCAAATTGTGTAAATTTTCTATTTTTGTATGTAAGGAAAGGAGATGTGTTATATTATGGTTGACATTGTGCAGTTCTCTTCGTGCTGCCGTGCTCGTGACATTATGATATCTATGTTATTAATGTCATCTGTTGTGGGATTCGATCAGGTGGTGGTTGGTGTCAGCGCTTGCCTGGCCGGCTGGTTGGTGAACTGATCTGTCTCGTTTGAATAAAGTTTCTTTAACACATTAAGCAGAGGAGTGCTTCAATTTGTTTACCAAAAAAGCCCTAGATGGATCCATTCCTTCCTCACCGGCTGAACAGAGAGTCTGACTTTCAATGTTCTGCTCAGAACCCACAAAGATCAGCTGCAGAGTGCCTCAGGGTTCATACCTGACCCCCACCCACTTCAACATCTACATGGCCCCGCTTGCAGTCTTCGTCAGAATCCACAAACTCAACATTGTCTCCTACACCAATGACACCCAGTTGATTCCCTCCCTCACCGACCAACCCACAGCCTCCAAGAGCAACTTCCACAACGGATGAAGGAAGTCGCTACCTAGATGAAGGACAGGTGCCTCAAGCTCAACTCAGGGAACATCAAAGTCCTCCTCCCGGGCTCCAATCTCTGCACCTGGGACGACTCCTGGTAGCCCGCAGCACTTGGAACCCTGCAGCAAAAGGTTGGAGAATAGAACAGACACAAACCAGCACAAGATGTTTGTAAAGAAAGTGAGAGAGGCCGTTAGTCAATCCACCTACAAAAGGAACCTGCAGAAAGACCACAAACACCGTGAAAGAAAACAAGACATCATGCACTGGGAATGAAAGCAAAAGGCAGTATACACTATAGGAGAAAACAAAGTACACCACGCACTACAAAAGAAAACCGAAGACATCATACGCTATGGGAGATAACAAAGCACACTGTGCACTACAAATAAAAATAGAGGCCATCATACACTATGGGACAAAACAAAGTACACCGTGCACTGCGAAAGAACACAGAATAAATCATACACTATAGGAGGTAAGAAACTACAGAATGCACTATGAAAGAACACAGAAGCTGCTATTATCCATGAAAAAACAAAATACATTATACAAAAAAAACCTAGACTTGGGTAAAATTTTGATTACACCAGAGTACTTTCAGTAATTACGCATTACTCTTGTGATTGAAATTACCAAAACTATGCAATTACTGCAGCTTGATTAATGAAGAGTAATTTGGGGCAAATCCTACCGCAGGAATACAGGAGAACAAAGTATGGGCCTCATTTATGGGGAATTGGCAAAAGACAGTAACACAATCCTTCTTGTTTTGCTACCCTACACCAATGTGAAGAGCAGGAATACACTTTATTTATGAAATACAGTGTATTTCTGTTTATTCCTCCTGTGCTGGCACACAGTTTGCTGCCTAGTGCCAATGCCAAGTAAATTTTTACGCATCCGGAGAAATTGTACGTACAAAGATGAATATATGTTCCATGCCAGTGCCCTGAAACAAAGACTACTGCTTCGCAGTTACCCAAGTAAACTGCTGAAACGTGCGCTAAAAAGAGCTTGGTGGACACCAAGAGACACTCTCCTTACCAAAAAGGTAAAAAAAACGACCAAAACAGAATAGTATGTGTATCTACTTTCTGTCCCACGTCGAATTGGCTAGAAAAACAGATATTTCAAAATTGGCACCTAGTCGACGATTTGGATGTACATCTAAAGGAAATTCCGCTTTTTGCGTTCAAAGAAGATAAGAGTGTGGCAAATCACATAGTTCGAGCAGCCATGCCAAAGAAAATACCCCCATCACTCAGGCAATACATGAATTTACCGCCAATCACAGGCCACCACCAATGCGGTACGTGCGTATGTTGTGCACTGACAATGGAGGGCAATCTGTTCCAACACAATGGCATCTCATGGAGACACTCGAAATTCACAAATTGCAAAACCAAGTTTGTTATCTATGGCATTGTATGCCCCTGCAACAGACTGTATATAGGGAAAACCAGCCAAGAAGTGAGGCAACGAATAAATCAGCATAAATCGCGAATTAAGAGAAACATACTCACTGCACCACTTGTACAACACTGGACTGAACATTCACATTCAGAAAACGATCTAAGATGGACCGTGATCTCCAAGGTCGAACCCGACCCAAGAGGAGGTGACTTGGAAGAAAAATTGTCAACACGAGAAGCGATTTAAATTTTAAAATATAATTCTGAAGTTACAGGATTAAATGAGATGTCTGAGTTATATCATCTTTAAATGCACTAGTACACCTTCATTACAATGCAATGAAGTTTCGACCATTAATAAGGCCTTTTGAAAAATAAAAAATGCATTTATTCAACCCACACTCCTGTGATATTCTTTTTCATTTTGTAAAGGAAGGGAGATGTGTGATGTTCTCTCCTTTTCTAGTTATACCTTTCCTTCCCCTTTAAGATCTGTCATTACACTCCTCATTCTTAATTCTCAGAATGTACTTGCTTGAAGGGTTCTGTATTTGTCAGTTACTTGTGGCTGTTCGTGGATGAGGTTTTAATAAACCCACTCTGCTTAACAAGATCGACTTTATCATTATTTAATTACATATTTTACAATATTATACTGGCGACGATCGGAAACAACCTCAACAGGACAACACAACAAGCTTCCTGACCTGCTTTCTCCTCCAGCGGCTGTCTATTCGAGTTTCAAGTGAAGCGAAGACTTCCCAGCGGCAGTCTTAAAAGTATCTTGGTGGTGAGGAGAGCGGGAGGTGTATTATTTTAATATAAGGAATTGGGAAGATCTAAACTAAAAGACTTTGCGTGTGAAAGACAAACCCGTTTATGCTCGCGCTCCGCTTCTGAATTGCTGACGTCGACATGCGTTTCAAACGCATGCGTTCCAACTAGAGATGAGAACGCGCTACGCGCTGACGAACTGCAAAGCTGATGCTGACGTCTTTATCTGCGCTTCAGGAGAGCTGCGCTGCGTTCCAGTGGAACGTCCATTGTTGCTTGCGTTTTAACGTCTTTATAACGCTGTGATTCAGGAGAGCTGCGCTGTGTTCCGAGAGAACGTCCTTTGTTTCAATCTCCTGCACTGCATTCTATTAGAACGTCCTTTGTCTTAACACGTTTTGTTCTGGCTAACAAGCATTAGAAAGTGGAACATTGTCCTAGAAAAAGACTGATATTTAGAGCTCTTGGACAATTGGCATTTGTTTTTTCCTTCTAACACATTAATATAGTGGCACAAAGGAAGAAAATATACAGACATTAGATAAACAAGGCATAATTAGAAGAAAATTAACCTTAAGAAGAGACCAATTACAGGTTATATATTTATTTAAATTTAAAGAGAAAATTTACTTATTGTCTAAAAAATGCAAAATGTAACACAACCTGTGTTTTTCCTTACAAGTCCTGGAGAGCCAAATGTAAAATGAAAAAAATGAAAAAAAATATTTGCAAATTACGCTAGAGTCTGCGGAACCAATCTCAGTGCTGAAAGGAAACACTCACTTTTACTACATTGTCTTGGGGGTGAAGGACAAGATGTCTCGAACATTTGCCAGACTTAACAGCTGCAGAACAAAGAAACCTTAATGAATACGAAATAGCCATTGTTCAACTTGACAGGCATTATTTACCAAGACTTAGCACCATCATGGAAAGGTACCATTTTGGCTTGTGTGAACAAAAGAAAGATGAAACAGTAGAAGAATATGTATCTTCCTTGAAAAAACTTGCTTCGTCATGCAACTTTGGGCAGACACTTGATGAAAGAATACGTGATCAGTTCGTTTTAAGATGTGCACATGACGATATAAGAAAAGAACTGTGGCTAAAAGATGAGCCTCCTTTAGAAGAAGTTTTGACTATAGCAAAACAAGTGGAACACATGACGAAATGTGTTGGTGAACTTAGAAAAGAGAAAGAAAAGCCGTCTACTCCTGAGTCTAAAGATGAAGTAAAAGTAGATGAGACTGTTTATCAATTAAAAAAAGTAGAACATTTTGTTAATGAAGAAAAGCATGCTAGGTCATTTAATTCTCCTTTATCTTCCTCCAGTAACAAATTTTCTTGTTTTAGATGTGGTCAAAATAATCATTTGGCTAATTCACCAATGTGTCCTGCGTTGAAGGTTACATGTAATTTATGTAATAAGAGGGGTCATTTTGCGAAATTGTGCAGAAGCAAAACATATAATAGTGATAACTCAAGAAGAAGATGGTCTCAACCTCATGTAAGATCAATTTGTTTTGAAGTTAATGATGACAAATCAGACCATCCATCTCATTTAGTTAGTGTTGAAGGCTCTATGATTAATTTAAAATTTGATTCTTGCTCTAAGATAACCATAATTGATGAAAAGTTGTATAACGAGCTATTTAAAGGCAAGGTAAAACTATTCAAATGTGATATTTTTCCTTTAGGGTATAGTGAAAAACCTATTGTGATGCTGGGTTATTTCATGGCTGAGACAGAACTTGGTTCAAAGATCACTATCGGTAAAGTCTATGTGTCAAAGAAAGGTGATGCACTATTAGGTTGGTTGCATCAACGCTATTTAGGAGTGACACTTGATCCAAATGCCTCTCCCCAAGTCCAGATTCATGAAGTATCTAACTCTGTAAGTAACAACGAGAGTGATGAAAGTTTGTCTTTGTCTTTAGCAAAACAATTTCCAGATGTTTTTAAAGAGGAATTAGGGTGTTTGCGTGGGTACAAACATCATATAAAATTAAAAGCCAATGCTCTTCCAGTTGTAGCTAAAGTAAGGAGGATTCCCCTTATAGAACAAGCGAAAGTTCAGGAAGAACTTGACAAACTTGTGAAGAATGATATTATCGTACCTGTGGAGGCAACAGAGTGGCTTGCTCCAGTGGTTATAGCAAAGAAACATACTGGTGAAATTCGTCTTTGCATTGACCTAAGGGCCCTAAATAAAGAAGTAGTGGTTGACAGGTTTCCCCTTCCTAATATAGATGAGATAGTCAGCACTTTAGAAGGTGCAAGATATTTTACCACTCTTGATTTAGCTTCCGCATACCATCAGGTAGAGCTAGATACTTATTCTCAAGACCTGACTGCCTTTATTACACCTATGGGTACGTTTAAATTTAAGAGAATGCCTTTTGGCCTCGTCTCGGCTGCCTCGGTCTTTCAACGTATTATGTCAAAGATCTTAAGAGGCTTGTCAGGTGTTAAGTGCTATCAGGATGATTTGTTAATCTATGGAAATGATGTTCTTGAGCATGATTGTCGTGTGTCTGACGTATTAAAACGGTTGGTTGGTGCTGGCATGACCTTAAAAAGATCTAAATGCAAATTTAGAGTTCAAGAAGTTAACTATTTAGGTCATCGTATCACTGGTGATGGAGTTTTTCCAAAGAAGGAACTTGTTGAATCTATAGACAAAGTTAAGGATCCAACTTGTAAAGATGAACTTCTCTCATTTTTGGGCATGGTGGAATTTTATGGTAAATTTATTCCAAATTTCGCAGACAAAACCCATAATTTGAGAAAATTGACTGCAAAAAATGTTGTGTTTGACTGGTCTTGTGAATGCAAGGAAGAGTTTGAGTGTATCAAGAAAGAGTTGAAAAAAGCTCCTTCTCTTCATGCGTTTGTTCCTGGACTACCCACTGTCATGTTTACAGACGCAAGTGATAAAGGCCTGGGTGCGGTTTTGGTTCAGAAGAGAAATGGTAAAGATTATCTTATTTGTTGTTCTTCTCGTTGCCTTAGAGGATCAGAGTTTAATTACTCTGTAATAGAAAAGGAATCTCTTGCCATTTTTTGGGCTTTGAGAAAGTTCAAGAATCTCATTTGGGGAACGAAGGTGTGTGTATTATCTGATCATAAGCCTTTGAGAGAGGTCTTTTCAAAGAAAGGTCTTGATGCCATTTCCTCAAGAATCAGAAAA
Organism: Lissotriton helveticus; assembly: GCF_964261635.1. Lineage (NCBI taxonomy): Eukaryota > Metazoa > Chordata > Amphibia > Caudata > Salamandridae > Lissotriton > Lissotriton helveticus. The sequence continues at coordinate 463,769,095 of NC_136062.1, forward strand.
TGGATTGTTTCTCTGCAAGAATTTGAGTTTGAAGTAGAGTATATTCCTGGGATAGCTAACAGGTCGGCTGATTGTTTATCTAGATTAGTTAACAGTGAGAATGCTGATCACGATGATTTGTGTGAACCTGATGAATGTACTAATGTGTGTGAAATTACTGATGGTGCAATTGATGAAACTGAATGGAGGTCGGAGTTGGGCAAAGATGAAGAAATATCCAATGTAATTCTTTCTTTAATGAGTAATTCTCGCCTGTCTAAACCTTGGTCGTTAGTTTCAGATGAACTCTCTGTAAATAATGGTCTGTTAACTCGTGGTACTAAACTTGTTCCTCCCTCTTCTCTAAGAGGAAAGTTGTTGACCCATGCTCATTGTGGTCATTTAGGGATTGTGAAAACCAAAGAGTTCTTACGTATGCAATTCTGGTGGCCGGGTATGGATCTTGAAACTGAAAGAATGGTCAGAGAATGTCCTGAGTGTTGTTCTAGCGATAAGATCCTTAAAACAAAACAAATGCCCATGGTTAAGAGGGCTTTACCTGGTCATCCTTGGGATGAAGTTGCCATTGACATTCTGGGTCCTTTATCTGGTGTTTCTGATACTCCTTACCTCATTGTATTAATTGATCTCTACTCAAGGTGGATTGAAGTTTCTGCTGTCAGGGAAATTACTTCTGATTCCATCATTAAGTTCTTAGAACCTCTGTTTTGTAAGGAAGGGTTTCCAAATAGTATATTATCTGACAATGGTCCCCAGTTCTGTTCCTCACATTTTGTTGATTTTCTAAAAAAGTGTGGTGTTACTCAAAAAAAGTGTTCACTATATCACCCTGAAACTAATGGTGCCGTACAGAAGGTCAATAAAACTCTGAAGGAGTCAATTCAACTTGCTCGTGCTTCAGGTTTAAATTGGAAAACCACTCTCCAAGACAGGATAAATACCTATCGTTTCGTCCCTCATTCCTCTACTGGGAGGTCACCATTTGAGCTGTTCAAAGGGAGGATTCCTAATACCTTGTTGTGTCCTGGGTGGATGTGCTTAAATAAAGGTCTGGTGAACAATGACATAGGTGATTGGAGGACAAGAGAATTGCTCAAACAGAATGCACGTAAGTCATACTTTGACAAAAAGAAAAGTGTTAATTTTCATGAAGTAAAAGTTGGTGATCTAGTAAAAATAAAGACCCCGGTTGGACGTAAACCGTGGTCCAAATATACTGATGTTAGAGCTGTTATCAAGATTTTCAAAAATGCTATTAAGACTGAAGATGGAAGAATTTGGAATAAGAGTCGTGTTGTGGTTGTTAATCCTAATTTGTTTAGTGACTCATCTCATAATGACATTGGTTTGTGCAATAATTCTTTCCTTCCTTCTAACTCTTCTTTTGACAGGTTATCATCTCCTTATACAAGAAGTCAAAGAATTCGTAGTGCTCCGTACTATTTAAAAGATTATGTTTAGCTTGTTTTTCTCTGCTTAACTTAGTCTCTTGCTCTTGTTTATAAAGAAAGGGAGATGTGTGATATTCTTTTTCATTTTGTAAAGGAAGGGAGATGTGTGATGTTCTCTCCTTTTCTAGTTATACCTTTCCTTCCCCTTTAAGATCTGTCATTACACTCCTCATTCTTAATTCTCAGAATGTACTTGCTTGAAGGGTTCTGTATTTGTCAGTTACTTGTGGCTGTTCGTGGATGAGGTTTTAATAAACCCACTCTGCTTAACAAGATCGACTTTATCATTATTTAATTACATATTTTACAATATTATAACTCCATTTATTCAACAAACTAAACTATGCACTCCCGTCTCCCTCCGTCAAATTGGAGACCTGTGTCGAATTTGACATGATCTATTGGAGAATATGTTATCCCCGATAATAGAGATTGGATATATGACACACATAAAATCATGAAAAGGCGCCTTTAATGGAGAAAAACACAAGACACCGATCTTTTGTAAACTGTTGTTCTTGGCAAAACGGCCGCCCTCCCTTGAGACATAACTACATTGCCCACAATGCTAGCACCAGGCCAGCGCAATCAAAGAGGGCCGGAGAAGCGACGGACCCACAATGCATCAGTGGATTGTCAGACGCTGTTAGCATCGAGAGGAAACCCGCCCGAACTAATAAGGTATGCAAACTAAAGGAGCCACACCGCTTTAGAGCAAGTCGCTGCGCACTAAGTGCTCGTGAAATCGCGGTAGCTAAGGAATCGCTCACATTAACCGGATGATAAGTAGCAGCACGAGCAAGACCGTTCTTTAACCACGCATACCGATCGACTATTTGTCACTTGATAAGCCCAGCTCTAGAAGTCAAAGACGTATGTGAGTTTACATGACGTGCAGGATTGTGTTTTGATTAAACAACGTGTCTTCCTTTTGTAAAAAAACTGACTCCAATTTCTTATGTTCCGCCTAGGAATTGGGAGACGAATTAAAAGCTGCAAGGCCAGCGCTGATTGAATTTCATGAAGAATCTCCCTTCTAGGGAAGGTAATTATTTGAGATATCAAGAGCTACATGTCAGCCTTTAGATTTTTGTAACATTACACAACAACATTTAGCTTCTGCTCTTCCCTGCAGACTACAACGTTCACTTTTGGAAAATTGAGTGTGTTTTGAAATTGATCATCACAAGAGGTTTTAACTATAACACCGTAGTGCATTTGAACTAAGAATTACGCTGGACTACTTCGAAGACAAGGTAATTCGACTGAGTTAACTTGTCTGTTCTAAAGTCGAAGGTACTCAGGAGGTAGGGTAGTAAGCATTGTTGTTTTATTCCTTTGCAGGATTGATTCCTCCAAGGTCCTGAAGAGAACCCCCATGACTAAGGGGTTTCGAAACGCGTCGACCTCCCTTCTTTTTCAGGCTAATCTTGTGATATTATTGCTGTAAAATAACGAGATTGCAAAAAATGTCGATGGCCTGATAGTTTTGATTATAATGTGATTAGAAAACAATCAGAAATTAAAAATAGCACCCCACCATATACATTAATAAAAGGTTCTTTGGAACCCTGGTGAGGCTACTCACGTTTTTCTTTCTTTTTTTCACTTTTTTCACTCACATACTCTTTTTTTGAATACTAGATGAATGGGTAGGACAAGTGTGTTGACTAAATGATAGATGATGAATGAAATGTGTGATTGCGGAGTTAAATACTTCTTAGATTAAGTTCTTTCCTTGTGTGTCTATTCTTGCCTACTAAAACTCACTTTTTCACAATTGGATAGATTATTAACTTTTGTATCTCCCCTCCCCCCTTTTTGGAATCATTCTAGAATTTTTGCTGTTTTGAATAACTGAAAACATTCAAAAAATAAAAAAAGACAAATCCGCAACAATTTGTCGTGTCATAATGCTACAATGGTTTAAGTCATTGGGCATTTAAATATACTAAATCAGATTAGCAGTACTGGCAACTTGCTTTGTTGAGAATAGTGCCAATGCAGGCACCTTTGCACCATGGTGCAAGGGTTTCTGTATTGCATGCAGGATTATTTTTGTGCAGAAAAGGGGACTTTCCTGCACAAAAACACTCATGAGAGGTGTTTTCCTCTTTCCATGTGTGCATAAGGTTTATGCCCTGCCCCAGGTTTGCGTGATTAAGTATATCTGGGGCAGCATCAAAACTCTTGGGTCCTTGGTGCAGAATAAGGCAACGCAGCAACTTGTCTTACTCCATATCTAAGAGGCCATGCAAACCCACGCAGGTGGCCTTGTAGATATGTTATGTTATGTTATGTTAATCTGGGTCTTATAGAGCGCTCAGCTACTCAAGCAGAGTGTCCCGGCGCTATCAGACCCAACCAGGCACGGAACAAGAAACCAGATGGACTTTATTGACAAAACAGCCAGGATTTGAGCTCCTTTCTAAAAGACAACAAGTTGTCGATCTTTCTCAGTGATAGGGGCAAAGCATTCCAAGCCTTGGGCGCAAGGTGTCTAAAGGAACGACCTCCAATACGAACACGCCTGATCACCGGGATCGTGGCCAGCGAGAATGAAGCAGAGCGCAAGGCTCTGGCCGGATGGTGAAAACTGATCCTATGCCTTAAATAACGAGAGCCCTTGCCATGCAAGGCCTTGAACGCAATTGTAAGAGTCTTAAAAACAATGCGTTGTCGTATGGGCAACCAGTGAAGGGATGTAAGAAGCCCCGCGGCGTGGGATCTCCGGTTAACGCCAAAAATTGCCCGCGCCGCAGAATTCTGCACCACCTGCAAGCGAGACAGAAGATAATCAGGGAGGCCGAAGAATAGCGCATTCGCATAATCCAGCCTAGATCCAATCAAGGCTTGTACAATCGTCCTCCTATGGGCAGTATATAGAAGTGTGAGGAATTTTCTCATCATTTTTAAGAGACCAAAACACTGACCCACCAGGCTCAGAATCTGTGGTTTAAAGGTAAGGCCATTGTCCATCTTCACTCCGAGATTCTTGGCAACTGCAGTATCTGTGGCAGGTGGGAACATGGCTGCCAAGATATAGTTGAGAGGTTTGCACTGCTGGAGCATCAGAAAAATACTGACACTCTGGTGGTGCAAGCCTTTCATAAATAAGCCCCTCAGAGAGTGCGAGCAGCTGCTTGCTACTGCTGTTCATGTCCTGTAGCATGTTGTGCTATTTTCTTAGTGCAAAATGCATCCTCTAGCCCGTTTTGGACACAATGAGATCATTTGGCACTAAGAAAAGACCCCATGCCCTATGAATGAAACCAAATGATTGGAGGTTAAGCTGGCAGGCATTGGGCGGGCTCTCCTACACTATGTCTGAATTTCTCAATTAGGGAGATGTTGAGCTGAGATTGAGGTATGTAAGTCAGGAATGGGCACCATAGTCCCGTCATGAGGGCGTAAGGGCGAATGTTACTGTGTGCCTTTTTTACGTCTAAGTAGCCTTCGACAATTCTTTTTCTCACTCCTTCCTTCCTTTCGTTCAGCCTCTTATAAAGTTTTTTTAATCCACGTATCTTTTCATCCTCCAATCCTGCCTCTCATCTTTCCACCCTTCTTTTCATCCTCCTACACTTTCTTCCATCCTCCTACCATACCTTTCATCCTCCCACCCTTCCTTTCATCCTCCCACCCTTCCTTTCATCCTCCCACCCTTCCTTTCATCCTCCCACCCTTCCTTTCATCCTACCACCCTTCCTTTCATCCTCCTTCTCGGCATTTCTTCCTTAAACACTGCTTTTAATCCTACTCCTCTGCGTTTTGTTCTTACACTCTTCCTTTCATCCTCCCGCCATGCCTACCTGTAGTAATCTATCTTCTATGTCTATTAGATTACATTATGTCATTCCTTTCCCCATGGTGATAATATTAAGGCTTTTAATTCTAAAATCAAGGTAGGTGATTGGGTTAAAATTAAATCACCTCATAATGTGAGTAAAGGATCATCTAAATTTGGATCTCCGGTGAGGGTGGATGCATTGGCTCGGTGTGCGGAGAGAGTCAATGGTAAAAACTGGTGGAACCTCTCACGTGTTTACAGACTTCCTGAGAAAGTGGTGTCACAAATGGGCCTTAATCAGTCGAATGATGAAATTGATGTAACAACTAATTCAAAAGGAATTCCTAAATTGGAATATGTTCCGCCGAGGAGGAGTAGTAGGATCCGTGTTATACCTAAACGTATGGATCTTTGATTCATTTCCATTATTTTCATGGTCAATGTTTGTTTCACATCTTTATCATTTCCATTGTTAATGTATTATTTTTAGGTTTTAAGTTTTATTCTTTGTTCATTTCTGTTTATCTCTTTTCTTTTGCGATTATTAGGAGGCTGCTGTATAATATTTAATGTTAGTAAAGAAGGGAGATGTTGTAGTAATCTATCTTCTATGTCTATTAGATTACATGCTCCCATTATGTCATTCCTTTCCTCATGGTGATAGAATATTAATGTTTGAATGTTCACTGGCTCCTTTGTATTGGCAGTTTCCTGAGAGCTGTTGGGACTAATGGTCATTAAAACACATCTAACCTAACATTGGTGTGTGTTTGGTGTCACTTCACTACAATCTACAACTGTTTAACTCTGATCCATCTACGAAATTAAATCTGCTCTTCAGACGCAAGTCCAGCTCATCAGAAGCACTTTTTGTGTCTTCTGTTATTTTCTAAAAATTGGGTCTTTTTGTGCCTCGAGGACTTTTGTTGTTGTTTGAGGAGCCAAACCCTTGGAGATGCGTCTGTGTCCAATCATAATTTCACCCTCTTATAGAAAGAATAAAGTGTGAAGGTTTTTTAAACAAGAATATATCACGGTGCAGGGTCTGTCACAAACCAAATTTGCCACACTTAAAAACTGCTTATTATCTTGCTTTTGGCACCTCAGAGGCGATCTCGGGGCATCCTCTCCAGGACAGACACACCTTGTGACCTGTGCAGAAAGAGGTGTCACCCTTAGGGCTGAGAGCTGATTGGAGAATGCTCAGCCTCTTCTGGGTATATAAAGGACTAGTCTGGGGTCGACAAAACATCTCACTGGAGGAAGAAACATTGACCTCTAGTGACCTGAGCACTGCCCCAGAACCCAAGGATGGACAGCAGAGGATGGGCCCTGGTCGCAGTGTGCCTGGTGAGCACCTGCTGGTGCTTACCTGTACAGGTGAGACCCTCTTTAACAATGGTATATAGAGCTGAGAGCAGGTACAGGTGAGAGCTGCAGTAACAGTGTTATATATGGTTCTGTGCAGTTGTAGACTCTCAGGTGTCCATCACTGCAAGTACACCTGTGCAGGTGAGAGCTGTAGTTACAGCATTATATTTGTGTAAACTCTGAAGTGTGTAACACTATAAGTATACCTGTGCAGGTGAGAGCCGTAGTAACAGTGTTATATATGGTTCTAAGCAGTGGTAGACTTGTTGGGTGTGCATTACTGTAAGTACACCTGTAACAGTGCTATATATAGTTCTGTGTAGGTGTAGACTCTCAGGTCTTCATCACTGTATGTACACCTGTGCAGGTGAGAGCCGCAATAACAGTGTTATATATGGTTCTATGCAGTAGACTCTCAGGTGTGCTTCACTGTAAGTACACCTGTGCAGGTGAGAGCTGCAGTAAAAGTATTATATGGACCAGTGTGCACATGAAGCCTCTCAGGTGTACCGCACCTGACTGTGAGGGAATCTGCAGAGCCAGGAACTGCAGTAACCATAATACAAAGGTCTGCAGTGCACCAGGACAGGATAGTATATGAGTGACAGTATTACACAGCCCTGTGAGCATGTGACGTCTCACAGGTTTTCTTCATAGAGAGTGCACCGGAGCAGGAGGGTATATCAGAGGCAGTATTAAATAGCCCTGTGTACATGTAATTCCTCTCAGGATTGGTTCTTAGAGAGTGCACTTGTACAGGAGAGTACATCAGTGACAATACTACAGATGTGAGGCCTTCACATCTCCTGCACCAGTGGACACAACATGGCGGACGCACCTCCTGGCACAACTGAAGGAGCTTACTGTAAACTTACAGCCGGGGGGTGACAGAACACCCCCGCCAACGTTTTAGGGTACAGTTTTTACAGTGCTTTGAGGCCAGGAGACAGGCACTACATTGTCAGTGCCATAGCAAGAGTGCCATAAGGATCTGTGGGGTATGGATGTCAATGGTCAATTCAACCAGATAGGACATCCTCCTACGTTTTAATCTTGCCTTGTGACCCCATCATTAAATTTATAAGGGATCATAAAGGCAATCTTAAATCACTTTTCACTGATCACTCACTCTGCACAAAAAAACCCGCTCCACTGTAATCAGGCGTCGTAGCACACTTGGGAGACCTTCGGCCCCTCGGGTGGGAACCCTATGATGGAGCATGTCACCAACTAGGTTGGTAAGTGAGGGTTCTTTTAAAAAAGAAATTGCTTCCTTTTTTGTTCATTGCAAAAAATAGTTATCCTTCTTGGAATTACTCCTTCTTTTGTTGATTGCATTGATTCTTTAAGGGGACCAGCGGTCGTTACATTATACCCTTTCTCTCTTTGTGTTTAATTATATTTCAATACTTTGACATACAACACAACCTACATCTTATGTCATCTTTTAAAACATGGCTTTAGGGTTCCCTAATGTTCTACAATCTGAATACTTTTATTTGATTAAAATGTCATAATGTCTCTTTTGCAGATTTTCTATGAACTGGAGAAAAATCGTAAGTACATTTTGAGTCACAACATGTTTGAGCTTGAGCATAGCTCCTGTATCTAAGGAAGTGCTGTACTTGGAGGCAAGGGTGGTGGTTGCACTGTGTACTATCTACAGAATCATTTTTTATTGTACGGGCAACCTTGAACAGAACAACCTACTTGATCCCTCTCATTCAGGCTTCCGTTGCGCTTTATAGCACTGAATCCGCATTGACTGAAGTAACAGACACGAACAGGCTGGCTTTGGACAAAGGGACACCCACAATGCTAGTTCTCCTTGATTTGTCAGTAGCTTTTGACACCGTCTCTCATAGATGCTTACTGGATAAACTACGAAAGATTGGTGTCAGAGGAAAAGCTCGAAAATGGCTCGAAAGCTTCCTGGCTGATAGAACACAGCGCGTCCAATTGGACACGTTTCCACCACAGACCATGGCTGTAGACAAGGGGGTGCCCCAGGGCTACATTTTAAGCCCCACTTTATTCAACACCTATGTGTCCTCTCTGGCCACAACCATTAGATCTTGTGGGTATGATACCATCTCGTAACCGGACGATACCCAAGTGATAGACACTATTGAGACGGATCCTGCGTCGACCAGAGAAAAATTTAAAAACTGCATGTTAAAAATAGCTACATGGATGACTCTGAATTTTCTACAGTTTAATACCAATAAAACTGAGATCCTGCTGTTCGGAAAAGCAGAGGAGCTTTGGGCCTCAGATTGGTGGCCATCGGAGCTCGGTGTACCTCCTACGCCAAAAAAGCGGGCAAAATATCTGGGTGTTATAATTGATGATAGACCTTGGCACAAAGTGTAATACAGATATCCAGTGTGTTTCACCCCATGCAATCCGGAAAACTGGTATGGAACACATGGTTCAGAAATGCTGAAATTAAAAGAACTGTGACCAGAGTTGTTTGAGGTGGGGGGGGGTTCAGAGATTTTATGTGGGGTTTTTCTTTCTCCTTAAGACAAATACATATTCCAAGTAAGACCTAACTGTGAATATATTGGTTGAACATATAATGCGTTAATAATGTTGGAGAACTTTGAACATTTTATTATAAGAATGTACATGAAAGCTGTTATATGGTTGTAATGGGTCACGGCTAACTGTGGGAGATATAATTAATATAAACTGTAATGTATGGATATATGACGTAACTAAAAATCAATAAAATATGTTTAAAAAAAAAATAAATTGATGATAGAGTCTCCATGGAAGAGCATGTGAAAACCATCTCGGGCACTTGCTTCGGCCTGATACGAATGCTGAGAAAGATCTTTCCCTGGATCCCCTTCTCGGCCATCTAGGCCCTTATACAGGCACTTCTAGTGAGTAGACTAGAGTACGGAAATTCCCGACTGGTAGGGATCAGGGAAGATCTACTTTCTAGGCTGCAGATTGTTCAGAACACAGCGGCGCGTCTAGCCCTCAATCGGCCTGTCCAATCCCCTTCGGAACCCCCTCTACGACAGCTGCACTGGCTGCCTGGTAGGAAAAGAGCAGAATTCAAGCTTTTGTGCCTGGCGTTTAAATCACCCAAGGGGAAGGGTCCAGCTTACCTAAGGAAGAAGCTAAAGCCATATATCCCCTCTCACCAAATCAGATCGAGAGACCGACAGCTGCTCTGCTCCCTGAGAATCAGGAGAGTCAGAATGGGCGGCTGCTCCTTCTCATATCTTGCCCCTTTCCACTGGAACAGACTGCCAGATGACATTCATGCTTGTCCCAATTTCAGGCAGTTCAAGAAACTTCTCAAAACCTGGTTGTTCTGTCATTAAACAGCAATCTTGGATCAGCGTTGTCCGCTATTCAGGTGCAGAGAGATCCTCCTAGGGACGATTCGCTTGCGCCCTATATATCCAAATAATAATTATTAGATTTTGTGTTTTTACAAAGGGAGAGAGAGTAAGATGTGCCTGTGAACCTTGTGCATGAACATAATGCTGCTATCTCAACGTGTAAGGATGAAAGGAGGAGCATTCACACCACTGACTGAATGCGTAAAATCAAGATGTTAAGACCGGGAAGTGAGAGCCTAAGAAAAGCCCACAGAGAGCCAAATCCTAAACACCATTGACTGGTTCACAGAAATGGAGCAGTTTATTGATCGAACCACTCCATTGTGTATTTACAACCAGTATTTGGGAAAGGATTTAGAAAGTCACGCATTTTAAGAGCTTCCATAAGACAGATGGGCCTGCACATTTATCCTTGTTTGCCACATATATCCTAGGAATGGCAGGGCTCTGCGCATTTCCCCCCTCCCACACAACATCTATGAGCATATATGAGAATTGGCAAAGATACACACTTTGTGCAAAGAAAACACAAATGCATATTTGGATCCAGTGAATATTTCATCTTTTATAATTGCTTGCTGAATCGCCTGTTCCTGTGCACGAGCAGCTGATGTAAAGCTGGGAATGTGCCTTCTCTTTCAGACGCCCGGCATTCAGAGGAGCTCCTGAGACCAGACATCTTCGAGATCATCACCAACGAGAACCAAGGTAAGAGAAAACCTCGGACTTCTGGGCGCTAGACCTTGTTACAAGTGACCCTGAGACCAGACATCTTTCCAGATCATCACCAAAGAGAACTAAGGTAAGGGAAAAACTCTGGCTTCTGGGCACTAGACTTTATTACACAATAGTCAGCTGTGACCATGAGCCCAGACATCTTTCAAATCATCACCAAAGAGAACCAAGGTAAGAGAAAAGCTCGGACCTCTGGGCGCAATACTTTGTTACACGATACTCAACCGTGACCTGATCCCAGACGCCTTTGAGATCAAAATGGAATCAAGATATGAGCAAACCTCAGGGCGCTGCACTCTGTCAAACAGTAGTCAGCTGTGAACCTGACCCCAGACATCTTCGATATCACCAAAAGGAACCACGGGAAGTGATAACCTCAGGACCCCAGAGCGCTACACTCTGCTACACGATATTTAACTATGACCCTGATCCTAGGTGTCTTCGAGATCAAAATGTACCAAGGCAATAGCAAACCTCAGGGCCTCTGGGTGCTGAACTCAGTTAAACAATAGTCAGCAGAGCCCCAGATCCCAGACATTTTCAGGATCATCACCAAACAAAACCAAAGTAAGAGAAAACTTCAGTTCTCTGAGCGCTACACTATGTTACAAGATAGTCACCATGACCCTGAACCCAGGTGTCTTTGAGATCATCACCAAAGAGAACCATGGTAAGAGAAAAACTCAGGCTTCTGTGCGCTAGACTTTGTTATGCGATAGTCAACTGTGACAGTAAACACAGACATCCAAGAGAACCAAGGTAAGTGAAAACCTCGGACCTCTGGGCAATAGACTTTATAACACTATAGTTAGCTGTGACACCGAGCCCTGACGTCTTTCCAGATCATCACCAAAGAGAACCAAGGTGAAAAAAAACCTCAGGCTTCTGGGTGTAGAAAAGTGCCTCTTTTTGCATGGTTACCCTCCACTTTTTGCCTGATGTCTGATGCACTTTGACGGAATGTGCACTGGGTCCCTGCTAATAAGGTTCCCAGTAACTGTGTACTTTTCCAAAACTGTACCTTTGTTTCCACAATTGGCACTCCTCTTGCCCACATAGAAGTCTCTTGTAAAAGGTACTGGTGGTACCCAGGGCCTTGTAACCAGAGAGGGTCTCTAAGTCCTGCAGCATGTATTGTGCCACCCTCAGAGACCCCTCACCTAACATATATGCACTGCCATTGCAGACTGTATGCTTTGGTGCAGACAAAAACTAAAGGTGACATGGCACACATGCCATGCCCACAGCCACTGCCTATGGCATAGGTAAGTCACTGCTCTCGCGGGCCTCACAGCCCTACGGCAGGGTGCACTATACCGCAGGTGTGGGCATACCTGCATGAGCAATATGCCCCTATGGTGTCTAAGTCTAGTCATAGACATTGTTTAAGGGCAGTGATGCCATACTGAGTACATGGGCTGGAAGTTTGTCATTACAAACTCCACAGATACATGTTGGCTTTACTGAATGCTAAGAAGATTGGTATCAGGTTTCTCAGCACGAGAAACCCACACTGATGCCAGTGTTGGGTTTATTGTAAAATGCACCCAGAGGTCATCTTAGAGATGCCCCCTGAAAAACGACCAACTCTCTAGTGTGCATCTGACTGGTCTGCACCAGCCTGCCACACTCAGACATATTTCTTATTCCCAGAGATGGGAGCCCTTGTGCTCTCATGGGCAAGGAAAAAAGCTTGCTTGGGATGTAGGTGCTTTGCACCTACCCCCAGGCAGGTACAGCATTCAGGGCAGTGAGCATCAAAGGCTCCCAGCCCTTTGTTATGCTCGGCAGGGCCTCTCCAGCCAGTGGTGAAGCCCGCCCCCCTGACCCAGCCCAAGTTTTAGTGGCAAAGTCTGTGGGAAAATTTGTTGTCAGGAGAGGTGTGTCCCCTCTTAGCCAGTACCAGCCCTAAAATGCCTTGCACCATGGAGATACCTCCTTAGAAAATCCTACATCTTGAATGGAAGGATTCTAGCCAATAAAGTTAGGGGATGCCTGCTCCCCAAAGGGGGACATAAAAATTGTGTAGTCACCCTAAACGTAAGTAGCCCATTGGCTACTTCCTGCCAGTGCTAGTAACGCCCCTAAATTCAGTATTTAGGGGCACCCCTGAACTTTGATCCTCATAATCCTGTAACTTAATAAGAAGTAGGATAAAGAAGACACTGTGCAGCCCAGCCTACAGACTACCACTGATTTGGCCCCAGCCCTACTGGCCTGTCTCCTGCTTATAGACCCTGCAAGGAAGATGACCCCTGACTTCCAGAAACCTAAGGAAGACTGCCTGCTGTTCAACAAAGACCAGATCGACCGTGTCCACGAGGAAACAATTACAAGGACTACGTATCCAGCGGGAACCATGACTCCTGCCCACTCTGCACCCAACACCCCCGGGCCAATTCTTAGTGGCTCACCTGTGCAGTGAAGTCTCCCCAGTGAGCCTGACCTTGACTCCATCAGTGGCTGAACTCCCCTGCACTCCACAAAGACGCCTGCAGCTCGCATCATGAAGGGCCCTCCTGACTGCAACCGGCTCCGGTAAAGAAGATCTGACACCTAAAGGCACCCCTGCATCCTCAGCCCCGACCTTAGCGAGCCCAACCGATGGTGCTCAGGCATCCCTCGACATCTTCACTTACCTGCCCAGCTGTTGGTCACCTTCATCCAGCACCTGGTCCGAGCCTGCATCCTCTTTGTGTGACTGAGATTTCTATTTGCTTGCATTGGGTGCCCCTGTGCCGCTGGTGGTGTATTGTCGGTGTTGCCTTCTGGCCCTGTGCTTGCTTTATCCCCCTGTGCCTGTTCCTGAAACCACAGGTACTTACCTGCAACCACCACCTCTTGTGGGTGCCCCCAGTCTCCATTGGCTAACATTGGGCCCAGTGACCTCTGCACCCGGCCGCCCCAGTGTTGCTGTTGGTGAAGTACCTACCTTGAGCTGATCCTTGCCCAGTGTAAACCCCCAAAGACTGGATGTGTACTTACCTATAAATGTGCATAGCTGTTTTCCTTCCATAAGATTGCAGTGCATTTCTTCCTATTGCACTAAATGTCCCTCTATTGCAATTGTTAAGTTCTATTACAGCTTATTTGACATTGTAAAGTATTATCAATATACTGTAATGTATTTTTGACTGCTTTTGCAAACACAATTTACTGTACCTGAAAAGTACTTCTTTATTAAAACTGGTATTTACCTGCGACAGGGTTCTCTTGGTGCTAGAAATAAAAGTAACAAAGCATATTTTTTCATACAAAACAATTGGCCTTGGACTCAGTCTTTGAGTGTGTGTAATCATTTCTTGCCTGAGTATGACACATTCTTAACACTCCTCTGATAAGCCTAACTGCTCAACCACACTACCACATCATAGAATAATGTATTATCTACTTTAACCTCTTTAAAGCCTCTGGTGTTCCACTGGACTCTGTGCACACTATACCCTACTTTGGTATAGTATATACTGAACCAACTTTCTGCTCTGGACACTAGACTTTATATATATGCAATAGTCAATTGAGACATTAAACTCAGACATTCTCAAGATCACCAAAGAAAACCAGGGTAAGAGAAACCCTCAGGGCCTCTGGAAACTACAGTGTGTCACAAGATAGTCAGCTGTGAGCCTAAAGGCAGGTGTCTTCCAGATCCTCACCAAAGAGAACCAAGGTAAGAGAAAACCTCAGGCTTCTGGGCACTAGATGTTGTTGTGAAATAGTGAATTAGGGCCTCCTCGAGATCACCAAAGAGAACCAAGGTAAGAGAAAACTTCAGGGCGCTGCACTCTATTACAAGACAGTGAGCTGTGAACCTGAGCCAAGGTGTACCAATTTAACACCCAAACACAGCAATAAGCTACAGAAAGGTGACCAACCTTTGCAAAAGACCTTCAACTGCGCTGCAACACATTCAAAGAATTCTATATATTGGTTCATACTTGTATGTAACACAGATATGACATGTCCAATCCTTATTTAGATTTAAAGACTTTATCAATACAAATGTGTGGACGAAGAATTACATGGAATCTAGGGTGCTGATAGGGTCAAATGGATGCCACTGTCCACGTTTGTGATGTTACTGGTGGTGTTGGCTGAAAGAAGATATGGCGTACTTAAAAGGCAGTTAGTAATCGCAGTTGTTAATCTGATTTTTCTGTCTTAATATGCTCAATGATATTATGGCAAGTCAGTAAAATGATTTTAGTAGTGCCATAAATAACTCCTGAAATGACAAAATGACAACAATATAGGAATATAAGACACAAGAAACCATTTCGAGTAAACATTAACAACTGCAATCACTCACTGTGCATGCCTATGTGCTGAGGCCCTATTTTGTCCTTAGGGTAATTTGATTTCTTAAGTTTGTGCGTAGGCCATGGTTTGATGTTGTACCTGAAATGGCCGCATCTTCCTCCTCCACAAGGGGTTCTTGCATTTTGTATTAGATTTTGCCTCCACAGGGCTTGCCCTATGCTTGTGAGATCTCTCGTATTTCATATATATTTAATGAGGGCTCTTATCAGTTCCCATAGCCAAATTACTGTATTTATTTGCTTTTGTGAGGAACTTTTTTTTTTGTTAACTTCCCTTGGCTGCACTTTTACACTACTTCTACTAAAGCTGTTCACACTGTTTAAGCCTTATAACACAAAAAGGCCCCTGGGTCTGATTAAAGATAGCAGAGGAGTGCAGGAGTGTCCCTTTAATGGACGGATTCCCTTACCCACCTGAGGGTGACATGCTTCATCATAGGATAACCTCCTCGCAATGTGAACATGGTCACAAAGTGGGCTGCAACCCCCACACTGAGAGGGAGGAGCTCAGGGATGTTTTAAGTGTAAGATGAGAGGTATTCTAATACCTGTAGAGGAGCAGTGTGTGGTGAAGGTTGAGCAAAGGTTTGTGAAAGTGAATGTGAGTTAAAACTAACTCCAAAGGATATACAAACCTTTATTGGGGCATCCCGGGGTTAGGTTTAAGAACAAAACCTATGGCAGGAGTAGATTAAATCTGTCATAGTATAGTGATGGTCGATATGTTTCAACCTCATACCATCCATATAGCTGTAACGGCTTTCTTCAGGACCAAAGAAGTGAAGTATCCCTCTCAATGTTTAACAGAGACATACATAACCAAAAGAAGGTATACTGAACCAGTGGTTGAAGTGAATTGTCACTTAGATAGAGTCCCACCGGTATATGTGTTACCTGCTATGTCAGGTAGCTATAGACCCCTGCACCTCGGCACGGTACTCGAGGGGACATCTATATCCTATGGGAAAAATATTGAGGGAGGTAAATCAGTTGTAGGTAGAGGACAGTTGGCAGTTGATTGAAGGCGTTTATTTTAAAAAAAAAGGAGGGGATATTCATAGTTTGAACCTATTCAATATAAATCATGAATACGGTAATCCTACTGTCACAACCTGGACTCCCAGAGCGGGAGTAAACCCTGTCTGTTGAACGATTCACAGGTTAGATGTGTATGTTTAGTAATACGCTCGTTTGTAATCTCTCAAGTAAATACATAACTAAATCTGTGGTGTACTCGGAACAAACCAACCACATCCACACCATGGAGGAGATCTCACGCCTACAATATATGGTATTACAGGGCGGGTACGGCATCTTCTAAGGTGATGTTATAAAGAGGCATATAACCAGATACAGTACGCCCATTGTTTCAGAGCACAGTGTACAAGCTCATCAACAAAAGACACAGGTACAAGCCACATTTATGAATTGTAATTGGACATAAAAGAGAGAAATCCCCAAGTAAGAGGAATATATCGTGCCCACCCACAAGTATTTGTACAGCAGAGTGTCTACTGATTAGTTACGGTATGAAAACAGTTTGCTCAAATTAAATTAGAGCATACCATACAATGTATCATGTACTATGCCAGGCGGTGTTAAAACCTGCAAAGCAGAAGTGCAAAAAAGAGGGGGAAAGAAGGGGGAAAAAAACACCACAGTGAGTAGTGGGCGTCTGATCACGACGTGGACAGAATTTTTCAAGAGGAAGGAAAGAGTTTTAAATTCAAGCGGCCATTCAGTCGGTTTCTAAGGCTCAGACACAACTGCTCAGAGACCAAGAAATATAAATTTCTTGAGGCCAATTTACAGTGGCAAGTACTTGACCATCAATATCCACAATTCTTGGTTCGTACGTCAGCTAAAAGAGCCAGAAACAATAATCGGGAGGCCCTTTTCGAAACAGAGCCCCCTAAGGAACCTGAAGAAAGACAAATTTCAATGAACACCTTTAGCAGTATGTCGTGTCTGCTGCAGAAATCCTTCAATAAAAATTGGGCAATATTAAATAAAGGCTCTATGACATTACTGCACCCTTTGTTTGCATTTAAGAGAAGTGCTAACCTCAAGGACAAATTGATACACACGACCACAGTCTTCCATCCCAAACACTCAGACCAACCTTTGGAGTCTTCCTCCTGTGAAAGGACACCTCCCCTGTGCTTTGTGTGGTGTCTGCCCTCAAACTAGTCATCCAACCCATATAGATATAGGCACTAATAGACCCTGGGGGCAGAGAGTCCACACTAATTGTAACTATGATCATCTCATCTACTTTATTACATGCCCCTGTGGCATGAGATACATAGGTATGACAAGGAAAATAAAAGCACATATTACAGAACACAAAAGTAGAATTCGCTGCATTAAACAAATCACCAAACTGACTACACATTTCTAAGAAAAGAAACACATACCTGGGGCCAGATGTAGGTATCCGACCGGTATTTGAATACTGAGATGTAGGGCATTAAAAAAACCAGATTCGGTAACTTTACCGAATCGGTAATTTTACCGAATTGGTAATTTTACTGATTCGGTAATTTTATCGATTCCGTAAAATTACCGATTCCGTAAAATTACCGAATCATGTGTGTTTTGAGATGTAGGTAGCACTGTAAACAGTGCTACTAGGCTTTAAGTATTCGTTATTTACCACCAACTGTTAGTTGGTGGTAAATAACGAATTCTTATGTAAATGCAAATATGTGCATTTACACCTGTGTACCTTAGGGCCTGTATGTGTGCCTCATGGCACACAAGCATTAATCAGGGGTGCAAAAGGGTGTCAAAGTGACACCCTGCCACCCTTGAATTATTCGGTATTTACCGAATTGGTAATTACCGATTTGGTAATTGACATTCATTCCTATGGGCCACCAGGCCCATAGGAATCAATAGCAAATACCGAATCGGTAAATACCGATTTGGTAATTACCCAATCTTACCGATTCGGTAAAAAATACTGAATTATTACCTACATCTAATTTACCGATTCTAAAATACCGAATCAGTAAAATTCGGTATTTTAGAATCGGTAAAAAAGATTTACCTACATCTAGCCCCTGATGATCTAACTTGGACAGTTCTTGACAAACCGAACATAACTCCCAGCACTACCAATGTATCCCAATACCTCTTCATAAGAGAACAACGATGGGTGTTTAGACTAAAAAGTGATAAAGAGGGCCTGAAAGATGACATTCCGTGGTCCTACTTAGTGCATACATAACACCTTCCCATCAACTGAACCATTGGGAGCACAGTAGCTGGTACAATCCATGCTAGGAAGACCTTAGCCACTTTGGGAACACTTCAGTGCACATATTGAGAGTCATTAAACACAATACAGATGTGTTTCTAGCAGATGATTTGTTCACAGGATGATTTAGAGCGCCCAGCGTGAGCTGGTTAATGAACCAGCAGGTATTTGCCCACATTTTCTGCCTGGCTGCTTTGACTTCATGAGGTCCTACAGTACCTATTTGGTGACAACCTTGTTTTCCTGCCTCCACTAATTATTTTTCTTTTTACTTTCTTGAAGAAAATTTACACTTTCTAGTAGAAATGTTGTAATCATTTGCCAGCCACTGTTGGCAAAGCAATGCTCTAATTGTTTAACAGTACCCATTCTGGCTTGCCTTATGCTAAATATGTCTGAATCATCACCTTCTTTTTTTGAATGACAGAACCAAGCTTTTTTTCTGTTAAATGCATGTCCCACTACATATCATGCTGTACTACACAGTACTGTAACTCTTAACCATGAGACCGCCCCGCCTCACGTGACCGGCCTGGAGAATAGCTCCTGTGGCCTTCATGCATGTTTCGATTGTGTTTTACGATGACAATTATATTGGTTACTATTACAACTTGGATTTATTATTCTCAGATTTTACAATATGCCAGCAGTTTCCTTTGCACTACCAATCCCAGCGCCTCTGTAGTCCTACCAACCAGGAAGGGGTGGGTCAAGATATGCGCATAACCACTTGATCTACATTCTCTTCCACTCCTGCTGAAAATATGACTTCACAACCTGGAACTACAGTGCCATGATTCTTGTAGCATGTGAGCAGCACTTTTGTCGCCCTATCACACCCAGAAAGGGCATTTCCGGGACATGTGCTTAGCCGCTTGAATTTAAAACTCTTTCCTTCCTCTTGAAAATTTATGTCCGCGGAACGATTGGACGCCCACCAATCGCTGTGGTCAAGGTAAGTTTTTTTCTCCTTCTTTCCCCCCTTTTTTTGCAATTGTAGAATACAGGTTCTAACCAGTGCCTGGCATAGAACATGATACATTGCATGGTATGCTCCAATTTAATTTGAGCAATCTGTTTCCATACTGTAACTAATCGGTAGATGCTCTGCTATACAAATACTTGCGGGCAATATATTTTCCTCTTACTTGGAGATTTTTCTCTTTTATGTCCAATTACAATTCATAAACTTGTCTTGTACCTGTCGTTTTTGTTGACGGGCTCGTGCAGGGTGCTCTGAAACGAGGGTTCCTTTAGAGTACATCCCAGATTTGGCCATGTATTTTACTTGAGAGATTACAAATGAGCGTTTTACTAAACATACAAATCAGACCTGTGAATAATTCAACAGACAGGGTTTGCTCCTGCTTTGGGAGTCCAGGTTCTGACAACAGAATGACTGTATTCATGATTTATATTGGACAGGTTCAAACTATGAAAATCTCCCCCCATTTTTTGAAAATAAACACCTGGGGTCAACTGCCAACTGTCCTCTACCTACAATTGGTTAACTTCCCTCAAAAATGTTCCCATAGGATATAGACTCCCCCTCTAGCATCATGCCGAGGTGCAGGGGTCTGTAGCTACCTGACATAGCAGGTAACAGATATGGTGGGACCCTATCTGAGTGACGATTCACTCCAACCACTGGTTCAGTATACCTTCTTTTGGTTATGTATGTCTCTGTTAAACATTGAGAGGCATACTTCACATCTTTGGTCCTGAAGAAAGTCGCTACACCTCTACAGAGGATATGAGGCTGAAACATGTCGACCATCACTACACATGACAGGTTTAATCTACTTCTGTAATAGGTTTTGTTCTTAATCCTAACCCCGGGATGCCCCAATAAAGTTTTTGGTATCCTTTGTAGTTGGTTTTAACTCACCTTCACTCCCACAAACATTTGCTCTACCTTCACCATACCCGCTCATCTACAGGCTTTAGTATACCGCTTATCTCACACTTAAAACATCCCTGAGCTCCTCCCTCTCAGTGAGGGGGTTGCAGCCCGCTTTGAGACCAGGCTCGCATTGTGAGGAGGTTATCCTATGATGAAGCATGCCACCCTCGGGTGGGTGAGGAACCCGTCCTATAAAAGGGACACTCCTCTGCTATCTTTAGTCAGACCCAGGGCCCTTTTGTGTTATTGGACTTTTTGCTTGGGAATCATCCCCTGCTGGTCTCAAAATCTGCTCAGTCCCACCTTGTGTAATGATCACACTGTTTAAGCCCCTTTCAATGTAAAGATAAAATCTCTTCCAGCAGAAAAGGCAGACAGTTTCTAACAGTATGCTGGAATGCTTGTTTTTTATTACTTAATTGTGTAAAGCAGATGCTTTAGCATTAGAATGTTTGTGAGATTTCATATTCATGTCTCTGTTTCTTTCTTTACACTTTGTAGGCATTATTAGATTTCTTTTCTTCATCTTAATCGATTTGGTCATTATGATCAAATTCTAAATGTTGTCATAAACATTACATGTTAAAAATAAAGACAATATATTTTACAACTAAACAGACCGCTATAAGTGCAGTTACTTTGCAGACAACAGGTTCAGGATTTCAGTGGCGCAACAGGTGCACTTCCTAGCACACACACCTCTACTCCTACACTCTTCCCGGGGAACTTTGTACTCTCTTTGCATTACGAGTTTATGGACTTGTACACTGGACCCCGTTAAATGTCGTCCACCCCTGTCCCCCCCTTTGTTCAAATATTGATAAAATGTACAACTTAACAGGCAGTCAAAAGTGCAGTTACCTTGCAGATAACAGAGTCATGAATTCAATGGTGCAACCGGTGCAATAACACCAGGACCTGAAGCTCTAGGCATCCCGCTAAACACCTAAAATTGCTATATTTGACTACTAAGCAGGCAGTCACAAGTGCAGTTACCTTCCAGACAACGGGGTCATAATATGAATGGTGCAGCAGGTGCGGTGGCACCGGGCCCAAAAGTTGTCAGAAAACCTCAAAACACCTAATTTTAATTTATCTCACTACTGTACAGGCAGTTACCATTGCAGTTATTTTGCAGTTAAAATGGGCTTGATTTAAATGGTGCAGCAGGTGCAGTGGCATTAGGGCCAAACGTTGTCATAACTCTACTAGACGCCAAATATTGCTATATCTTACTACTAAACAGGAAGTCACAAGTGCAGTTATCTAGCAAGCCCTATGGTCATTTCAATAGTTCAGCAGGTGCAGTTGAAGAAAGTGACCCTTAGCGGCCACCCGGGTTACTTACAACCACCTGCTATGCCTTCCCAAGTAATGAAGAGTCGGTCAGACAGTAGAGAATACAAAAATGCTTTATGAGCAATAATCTGCAGAGGAGTCCAATCTGACCTGCACCCTAAGAGGTCTACCGAGGGTCTGTCCCACCAACAGTCTGCAACACGTAATATTTCTTCCCAAAAGCCTCAAACCACGCCCACAATGGAAAGTTACCGGCCTGGGCTGAGCATGAACAAAGAAGGCACTGAGGGATGAGCTACCACCTGCCAGTTGGGTACATGCTATCAGTAACTCAAGGTTACGGTGCTGAGCCTCAACGTCTCCTAACGTGGGAGCAGAACTACACAGTCAGATAGGTATGCAAGAGCAGAATGGCCTATTCACTAGTAAGTTGGGAAGCAGCCTTGAACAGAAGAGAAAATAATAACGAAGTGCAGTGTTCTGCTGACGCAAGCAATACTAAATAATGAGGCCTAGTTCGGGCACAGCCTAAACAGCTTAAAGGGATTATGAAATACAAAACGGAGTCACACTAGCTAACTGAAGCCTGCACATTACGGGACTAACTCAGTGGGTTGCATAACATGAATACAAATGGTGTCTATTTAGCCACACACTGCTAACCAAATATAGCATAAAACGAGTGCATTGCAGGAATGGGATTTCCAAACCTAACACAGTGGCACCAGGACCAAAAGCTCCAGCCACCCCACTAAACACCGATTTTTGCTATATTTTACAATTAAACAGGTGCAGTTATCGTTCAGGCACTAAGGTCATGATTTTAAAGTGGTGCAAAGGTGCAGTGGCACCAGGCCAAAAAGTTGTCAGACCTCCCTAAACACCTAACATTGCTATATTTTACTACTAAACAGGCAGTCATCAATGCAGTTATCTTGTAGGCACTAGGGGCATGATTAGAATGGTGCAGCAGGGGCAGTGGCTTTGGGGCAAAAATCTCTTGGGACCCCACTAAACCTAGATTATTGCTAAATTCTACTACTAAACAAGACAATCACAAGTGTATTTATCTAGCAGACAATAGGGTCATGATCTGAATGGTGCAGCAGGTGCTGTAGCACCAGGAGTTAAAGCTCTAGACACCATATGAAACACCTACAATTGCTATATTTTACTAATAACACCAGAGTCGTGATTTGAATGGTGCAGCAGGTGTAGTGGTGCCGGGCTCAAAAGTTGTCAGAACTCCTTGAAACACCGAATACTGCAATTTTTTACTACTATACAGGCAGACACAATTGCAGTTATCTTGCAGTTAAACGAGGGCCTGATTTGAATGGTGCAGTAGGTGTAAAGGTACAGGGGCCAAAAGCTCTAGTGACCCCACTAAAGCAGAATATTGCTAAATTTTACTACTTAACAGGCAGGCACAAATGCAGTTATCTAGCAGGCTAGAGCCACAATTTCAATGGTGCTGCAGGGGGCAGTGGCACCGGGGCCAAAATCTGTCAGAACTCTGCTAAACACCAAATATTGCTATATTTAACTACTAAATAAGCAGTCACACGTGTAGTCACCTTGCAGGCACTAGTGTCATGATTTCAATGGTGCAGCAGGTGCAGTGCCACTGAGACCAAAAGGTGTCATAACTCCTCTACACACCAAATTTTGCTATATTTCACTAATAAACAGGCAGTCATATATGCAGTTATCTTGCAGGCACTAGGGGCATGATTTGAATGGTGCGGAAG
This sequence comes from Lissotriton helveticus, assembly GCF_964261635.1. Lineage (NCBI taxonomy): Eukaryota > Metazoa > Chordata > Amphibia > Caudata > Salamandridae > Lissotriton > Lissotriton helveticus. The sequence goes on from NC_136062.1 coordinate 463,792,338, forward strand.
GTGAAGGCAGCAGGCCCAACAGCAGTCAGAACAGATCTAAACACATAAAATTGCTATTACACCAATTCATTGTATTATTTCCCTATTTCATTTTTCAGAATGTTGCTCTTACCCGACTATACCACTAGGAACAGCACAATATATTGGCTTTTTGTACATGAACAAGTAGTAACACTTCAACAGACTTTCTTTAACTTATATTGTACAACTACTCAGCAAACTACAACAAAAAACAGCTTATTATTAATCACATAGGCGCATCCTTATGCATTAAGCAATGCTTGTTTTTTCTTGAGATTGTGCTGTCGGTCTAAAATCATCTACCTTCTCTACCATGTACACTTGTTCCTTTCTGATTTTATGTAAGACACTGACTCCTGTCCCTGTGTTTTACTGTTGTAGGCAGCTCACAGCTGGTGCATGAGGGGGACATTGCCGTCCAACCAGGCCGCAGTGCCAGGATATGTACAAACAACAGCTGCTTCTGGCCTAAATCCAGTGATGGGACTGTCCCTGTGCCCTACACCCTCAGTCCCACTTACAGTGAGTTCACCTTTATACCAAGGCCCAACTTTGTCTTTCACAGATACCTTTCTAAGCTGCCTCCCTTTATGTCATCATCTACTTTCTTCTGTTGTCCCTCAGGTGCCGAAGATCTGGCTGCCATTACAGATGCAATGAGTGAGTTTGCAACAGTGACCTGCATCCGCTTTGTGACCCGCACGGCGGAACCAAATTACCTCCAGATCCTGCCTGTGAATGGGTAAGAGCATAGGACACCCTAAGGACTGATCCTACCATCAGCATCACACCAGATATGCCTCCTTCAGATATACTCATTACCTCCAGATCCTGTTTTTGGATGTGTCAAATCACAGGACACCCTAAGGACCGACCCTACATTCAGCATCATACCAAATAGGGCTCCGTCAGATAGACGCATAACCTACAGACCCCGCCTGCTGATGGATTTGAGCACAGGACACACTAAGGACTAACCCTACATTCAGCATCACAGCAGATAGGACTCAATCAGATAGACTCATTACCTTCAGATCCTGCCTCCGGATGGGTAACAGCGCAAGACACCCTAAGGACTGATCGTACAGACATAATGGAGTTGCAGATCGATCTAATCAATCTGATTGCAGAACACATTGCAGGAATAAACACAAAATTGGAATTAATTACAACCCTACTTAAAAACAGGGACAGTATAGAGGCGCTAGTAAGCAGCCCACAACAATTGGTTAACTGTGGTTGTGGTAAAATAATTGATAAACTGGCCATGCTCCCAGAGTTCCTTACAGGTATACTAGGGGCAGTTCAACAAACATGGAAAGCAGAATCTATAATCGTGCATAAACAGAATGATGATAACAAAGACAAAGAAGAGCCTCCAAAAACTACAAAAGTGACACGAGTCGTAAGTGAAAATAAAGAGGAAGCAGAGCGAATAGAGGAAATAACAGGTACAGGGGAAAATCTAGCTGAGGCAAAACAGACTTTCGTCAGTTTTTTGCGAGAAGGAAAACAAACGAAAAGGCAATGAAAACCTGCCAGGAAGGCCAGACTCAAGCTTAGTAATCAAATCGCTCCCGGTCCTGGACAAATTTACTCTATATTCACTAAGCAAACAACTTTTAGTAAAATAAACAGAACTAACAAAGAAGTGACTTCAGATACCTTTATTTCAGGGTCCAATTTATCTAATAATTCTGTCGACCTCAAAAAATCACATAAAATTCAAGCGTATCTGTCTGATCAAGCTTCCAGCAAACAAGGGAAAATGAATTTGGTAGATACCAGCATAATTAAACAAGAAGAGCTTCATCAAGGGGAGCAAAAGCACAGACTTAGGACGGCGAGATCAAAAACAATTGACAAATAATGGAGAATGCGCAGCGAGAACGCCAGGGGACCATATAGCAACAGCACCTTCAGGTCGCAGACACTTAAGTCAAGAAAAGGAGGCACAAAGAACAAACATAAAAGTGCTTGAAAAGAAAACGAATAAATCTGCCGAAGCGTAAGGTAAACCAGGGGTAAATTTTCCAGATAATATAAATGGAACATGGAAGAAAGCAACTAAATTCTGATAACAGTCAGCTTAAACAGGTTGGGACACACCTGCAGGTTTTTTACCACAGAGTCTAAAACTGAGACTCAATGGGTATCAACATACAAAAAGCCTGGGAACCCGGAGTACGGAACTGACGAAGGAAGTTGCTCTGCCTTACCACAAGAAAGGGTTCCCAAAGAATTTGCTGGCCAAGAAAATCAAACTGGCCCTGAAACACATAGTATTCAAAAACATCAAACAGCCAAAGACGAGACCACAAAATCACTAAACCAAACCAGAGAGACCACATCAAAATTGATATTTGTGCCAGATTACCCAACCAAAGGGAGACAAGACACACTGGACCGAGGGAAATTGTTAACACTGTTCAAAGAGATACCGGAAGTAGGGGGAATAACATCACAAGATCTTTAAGCAGTAGAATTCCATCAAACGGCATCTTCCCCAGATACAGAAGAGACTTTAACTACTTGGATCTCTAAGGAACTAGTGGACCAGATCTATGCAACCAGAACAACATTTGAAGCCTGGGGAATCACTCTAAGGCTCCACAAATGGCCAAAATATCCATATCCCCTTTTACAAAACACTGAGGGACCAAAAACGGGACAAACCACAGAAAAAGGCTAAAAATGTTGCCTACGGGGTGCTAGTAATACCACACCGCCCGCACAAAAAAACTCAACAAAGAAAGAAGTAACTTTAAGTCCACCAAACTTCGAAATTCAGCCCTGTAACAATCAGGACTGGTCATGGATGCCAATGGCCCTGAGCAACAAATGTACCTGATGAAAATCCATGGACAGAACCTGATGACATTGCGGGGGTGCACTCAGGCGCAAACAACGGGGACAAAATTAAGACCTGTTCAAGGAACTTCCACGGTTTCAGAGAAATGGGCCAAGACCTGCAAAACTAAGATCTAATACTGCTCCAAGAAAATGAAACCAACCTCAATTCCGGGTTATACAGAATATCACATTTTGGCAGAAACATTTTCTAACTTCGGGCATCCTAGGGGGGGACTATGAATTCATGCTATGGTAAAACACTTCTGGTCAACAAAAGAATTAGATGCCGGAGAAAATTAGTTGCAAGTATTAAAACTCACGGGTAAATGTCCCTCCAACCAGACATGTTGGCAATTAATACTAATCCATCCCGAGAAAAAGACGAAGAAAGAAAAAATCCTTACCCTGGTGAACCTGGTAAAGGTTCTGCAAAGGACCCATGAACATGGTAACCCGGTTATTTCAGGAGATTTCAATAGCAATATCAACAGAACAGAAGGAAGAGGAAAGACCACCCGGGAACCAAATAATAAATCGAGAGTTGGAGCACTAGGCTTAACAATCCTGAACCTAAACGAAATAGGAGACAGACCAGCTGCCATTACCCACCTAAGTGGAAATAGGCAATCAATAATTGATTTTATATTTGCTAGTAAAAACCTCATCCACATGGTTGCTTCCTTTCTAGTCTGTCCACACCCGGAAAGTGATAATTTTCCTCAAATCGTGAAGATTAACATCAAACTGGTTCACTTACGAAAATGAAAGAACTTAGTTCAATACCCAGAAAAGTATAATTTGGGGAAATTAAAGTGGTGAGGAGCAGACACAAAGGCAATCATGGATACAATTCAAGATCACGTGAACCAAACAGGGACATTGAAAGAACAAGAAATAGTAAAAAATGGGAACATTTGGGTCAAGACCTAATACAAAAATTCCCAGTCATTCCCTGACACCAGAAGAAAATAGAAACCTGGAATGAACCATTGTTTAATATTCGGCTGCAAGACCAGAAAAGAAGGATGGCAAGAGAAGTGAGACTTCAGGCAGTGGCCGCAAGAAAGGGGATAAAAACAGACAAGAGCAAGTTAAAGGAAATGTGGAAAAAATACAAGGAAAAATGCAGGGAAGCAAAAACAGAGTACAGGGAAACCATCTGGAATAAATTACTTAGGGCAAATAATTTGGCAACAAGCAGGGAACTCTGGGCAATAATCAATAATTTAACTAAGGACCAAGACTCCAACTAGAAGCAGGAATATGCGAAGAAACGTTGAAACAACATGTACTAAAAATGTATAATAACACGGAATATAATAAGTGTGCTAAGGAACTCATGGCACTTAAAGCATTACAAGAGCAAAGGCAAGGAGAAGTAAAAATCAGACCCCAGCCCAGGAAGATCGACACCCGATAAAATCGGAGATAAGTAGTAATGGACAAAAAATCCTAACTGATGCCAAACAATTAAGAGGAATAATAAAAAAACTAAAAACGGAGTGGGCAGCAGGGCTGAACAGGCTCCCAAATGCTCTATTTAAGCAAGCACCTGACTTCTTGACAGACTACCTTACACCCATTTTCAACTACATATATAGACAGAATAAGTTACCAAATTCCTGGAAAGGGAACATAATCCACCCAATTTTTTTAAATGGAAACTGCAGCCAGCCCGAAATCTATAGACTGATATTGCTGATTGATGTAGAGGCCAAACTATATGCATCGTGTATCCTAGTCCACCTCCAAGACTTGATATAGGAGAAGAGCATAATTCCGATGTTCCAAACAGGTTTTAGGTCAGGAATGGGAACGACTGCAAACCTGGCAACTCTGGCACTTTCAACAGACAAGGCATTAAGAAGAAAAACACAATTACTTGCATGCTTCATCAACCTGAAATCAGCGTTCGATAGAGTGACCAGAAATCGACTATGGGAAAAACTAAAAACCTGGGTGCTTTCAACTGAATTACTAGATGGAATGATCGCCCTCCACAGCAAAACCTGGGTGAGAGTGAAACTAGGCGACAGGAGCAGACTATCAGCCAGGAAAAACACCCAGCACGGCCTAAAACAAGGCTCTGTTCTGGCACCGAGTCTATTCAATTTGTACCTAGCAGACACAACCAAACACATGCTATCATCTAAGAGTCATCCGCCCATCCAGGCCAAAGAGCCAATCCCTTATTTACAATACGCAGATGACATTGTGGGTTGAGCCAAAGTTCGATTGGCTGCAAAGAGCAATAAACAACCTGGTAATCTACCTCAACCAGGAAAGTTTGGAGTTGAATAAAAAGAAAACGAAGTTCGTACGCCTGGTGGCTCCTAAGAAAAACAAGTCTAAATGGTACGTCAACGGTGATCAAGTCGAAGAGCAAGATTCATACAAATACCTGGGCATAAAACCGGGCAGAACACGACATGTAAGGACCAGAAAATGGAATTAAGAGCTAAGCCCAATCACTAATCTTCGTCTTCAAACTGATGAATAAAACAATTGCCTGCTCGGCCTATACCCACCTCCTAAAACTTTACTTACCCTGTCATACCGCCCAGAAACATAGTGTGGTAAGGAGTCTGAGTTATTGAGTGAGCTTCAGACTAAGGTGTATAAGGCCATATTTAGTCTCCCCAAGTCTACATCCCCCGCACAGGTTCGGTTAGAATTTGGTCTCCAGGACCAGAAATTTCGAAGCATGAATTCCTTTGTGAAGCTGTGCCACAAATTCTGATTTTCTGAACCAGGCTCATTGAACAGCTTATGCTGGGCAGAGATTAAAGCTCAAATGGACCAGAAATATCCAATACATGGGGGGCTTACTTGAGAACATCTCTAGAGGAACTGGATATTCAATCAGTATGGGATAGCATGGAAGAAAGGGCAAAACTCAATAAGGTTTGCAACAATTCTGCAAAGAAGAAATCCCTCCTGGAGGATAAAAAAATCCTTACCAAACTACAACATGCATGGACAGTGATAAACTCCTACCCACACGTAAAGCCTCAAGCTTATCTAGCAGCCCACTTTCGCACCAAGATAAAAAAAGAGCTTCTTCCAATATCGTTTAGGAATGCATGACTCGAAGGATCTTCTGCCACCATTGAAAAACAAACAACAAGCAGCAAACTGTCGATTATGAGGCTATTTCAATGAGACAATAACTCATTTGTTATGTGTATGCCCTGCAGTTAAGGATTTAAGGAAATCACTTTTAAAATCTATTTTTAATGATCTAAACATTCGCACATGCAGACAAGCTGTGATCTGCTGGATGGAGGGCATATCTAATATCTTGACTTGCCGAGGTGTAACATTTTTCATACAAATAGGGAAACTCCTCTGGCAAGCAGACTCGGAAAACTAGAATGCTAGCCCAAGGATCAGTTTAATTAAAAAAACAACAACAACAACTGCAGAATAAAAGAATAAAACAAGGAAAGTGCACCAACGCAGATATATTAGATAAAGTTTTCACTGAACATAGTGCACCTTAACTAACAGCACATAGCACGCCTGCAATAACGAAGTAGCGAAAGTGGATCAAACCCTAAAAGGGTTTTATTATCACTGCTTTTGCACTTTATATCATTACATAATTAAGGGATTTTAGGTGCTAGTTATAATCGGATAAATCCACTCTAGGTTTTGAAGCAGAAATAATGTTTTATTTATTCATTCAACAGGAGTCAAATGTACTGTATCTCTTGCTTTTAAGGTTTTAACATGTTTGTATGGGTTTTTATTAACCAAACAAATAAAGATATTGATTGGTCACCCATGGTATAGCAATATATCGCCACACAGCATAGTTAAGATGCTTAGAATAGGGTGAAAGGTAGTGGAGTGAAAATATTTGCATTCATCAGTGTAGTTTCAGGACTTTGGAAAAAGTTTCTTTCAGAGATGAAAGGTGATTGTTGTTCCTGGAACAGCTAGATTCAGGGAAACCCTTTACCCCTTGTTTACTTAGAGCTGGTGTTCCCGAATGAGTGATACCACTAACACTGAGATCTTCAGATAGGTAAACCAGAAGTGTGGTCCTCTCACTGGTGACCTAGCTCCTTTCATACCCCATCAAATCCAGCACAATCAGCTCACAATTTGGGAGTGATTTTCAATTCAAAATAACTTATTTATTTTACAGATTTCAAAACTCATATCCACTAGATATTTTATGTTGAAAGTACTCCAGAAGACTGATATACTTCTGCCTTTTGACTCATAGAAGATCTTGGTCCAGCCCTTGATATTAAGTAAACCAGATGTGTGTTACTCAGTCTAAACTGGTCTTCTTATGTTCTGATCCACACATTGCAACTTTTACAAAATGCAGCAACACAATTCATTCAAAATGCACCCATTGGGGACTATATATTGATATGTAATTCATCAGGTTATATAGATGTTTAGTTTAGAATAATATGTCTATCCTCTAGATCGTTTTAGGTCAATATTAAAACAACTTGATAGTATGGTATAACACCATGAATGAGCAATCCCCCTATGTCAGCTGATAGCCCTCAGTTAGTGATCATCAATGAACTGCTGACTACCACTTAGAGACCCTCCATGGTTTTTGGTGCCTCACTGAATGATCATCCATGTTCTGTAAACTCTCACTGAGGTATCCCCAGGGGTTGTGTTCGCCACGTGTAAGTCCCTCCATGGTTCCAGGACTGTCCATGATGACCCTCTTTGGGTTGTGGAGACACCGTAAAATACCCTGCATGCATTGTGGATTTTAAATGGTAGACCTTTCATGGGCTGTGGGTTCTCAGTGACAAATGGTCCTCCATGGGCTGTGAGCACTCATGAAAGGGCTGTCCATGGTTTGTGGAGTGTTAGTGATAGATCCTCTACTGAGATTTATTCCTCAATGACTGGAAACTTTCAGTGTGAGTTGCCCCTCCATTGGCAGTAGAATTTAAGTGAAAGACTTTTCATGGACTTTGGACTCTCAGTGAAAGACCTTCCATGGGCAGTGGACTCTCAGTAAATGTCTCTCACTGTGACGTGGATTTAGTGGTGGACCTTCCATGGAGTTTCACCTCTCTGTGAGAAATAATACAAAATGGCTTTGGCCTCGCAGTGACAGTATAACCGTAAGGGTCTGTGGACTCTCTGTGATAGTTCCATGCATTCCCACCTACTCCTTTAGGCTCTCAATGCTGGGCACCATTGGACTATATATATATAGATTAGAGATTTTGATGGCTGGATCCTGTATGCTTTGTTCATTGCAAAGAGGTTCTGAAGGCTGGATCCTGTATGCTTTTTTCATTTGCTTGAGGTGCTGATGGCTGAATTGTCTATGCTTTGTTCATTCCCTAGAGATTCTGATGACTGGATTCTGTAGAATTTGTTCAGCCCCTAGTGTTGTGATTGGCTGCCACCACTGGGCTCTCTATGGGTCTGTCCATGTCTTCCTCTCAAGTGGGCTCTCTGTGGGTCTGTCTACGGGTTCCTCTCAATCTTGTAGAATGGGTTGTATTTCTGTCAGTGAATCGCGTCCCCCAAATATAATCAACACCAGATGTGTTCCACTTACTGAAGCTATAACTCCCTAGCTGAAAGGAGCCATCCTTGACAGTTCTGAGGGTGGTCACTGAGGTCTGGATGTGATACTCTTCTTACAGTTGTTTTTCAATAAAATGTTAAGATTTTCATAAGGTTCCTGGGGCAGTCAGTGGTTATTGGGCAGTATCAGTGGTTGGTGCCTACTGTGCCACATGATTTACCACTGGTATCCCAGGGCCACAGTTTCCATTGCACCACAACTGAATAACTTAGTTACTTCTGTTGTACTTGTGACTGCTTGGGAGAAGCAAGGCTGAGTAGCCAAGACTTGCTCCAGGAGGTGGTTGATGGTTTGGAACTACAGTACAATAAAAGTGAATGCAGGCAATTAACTAAAAATCCAGTAAAAAGGCTATTTACAGAAATGAAAGCAAGGGAGTTAAAATAGAGAATATCTAAAATAAAGAAGGTGTTAGCTGCTCATGTGGCCTAAATACAACCTCAAGCAATGCCCTAGCATACTTTCAGTATGTCAGTGCAGTAGGAGTCCTTACGTAGTGTTATCCTACAGGAGGATGTTATGCTGTTCTCTGCTACGGTTAGGAATGGGTCTTCACTCTTTCAATATAGTGGCATTTATAATTCTCCTATTCAGTGGAGCAAAGATGCCCGACAAAGTGTTACAGTGTACCAGCCTGACTTTGATATGTTTGATGTTAGACTGGAAAGGTCTCTCAATGTGATGAGCATCACAACACAAGGAAGGAGGGTGTCTCAGGGTCTTTTGCTGGACAAAAATGTTGGGTCTAGCAGGATAGAGACATACTGTATATTCTAATTCCACCCATAGATCCATGAGGTCTAATGCAAAGATTCCAGAGGCAGAAACAAGTACACAAAAGATAATGACATCCTAAAGGGACCCATCATTTTAGGATGCCATTCTCAATGCATATGCTTTCTCAGCTGCACAAGACACTTGTAACATGCCACACAGAACCAGAACACTGACTGCGTTGGAGTATGGATCCCAGTTATGGGGAACTGAACATGGGCAGCTGGTAGATATGTATCACCAGGCAGACAATACTCACAGATTCTATTCAGTTTATGATTAACAGAAAAGGGGATCCTTATGAGGGAAGTATAACCCTAGACTTCCATGGCAATCGTAATACAAAGAAACTTCAGTGTAACTTTCTGATCATGCTAGGTTTGGGTTCTCTTTTCCTTCCTAGCTCCAGTGGATGGTCTTTGATTTACCTACTAAAAGTGGTCAAAGGTAGTAAACAAGTCAAGAATATACTTTCAAACTTGGACTTGTTTTAAAGAACCACAGACTTCGAATTCCAGTTTTGTGGATTTATGATAATGCCAAAAATAATAGGATGTATACACATCGTAATATCAAAGTATATAGGTACAGAAAAATCAATACAGAGCCAAGTCTACGAATATATGTCACTCGGCATAAGAGGCATAAGATGATAAATTCAAGAATAAGCACACAACAAAGGATAGAAGCCGCATCAAGTGCTCGCTTCATATAAAGTATCTAAACCTTTCCCTACACTATTCTGAAGAAGGACCTACTCATCTTTCTATATGATATCACAAAGGTGCCAGCACATGTTGACTTCCTGAAAAGTACTCATGTCAAATGGGTCAGATAGCTTAAGGCTATGGAGCTCGTTCTACGATGCTCCCTCTCCTCCGAAATGAGCAGAAGTCTGTTACTCTGTCCCTGCGCATCATACAAAAAGACAATATTCGTCCCCTTTCTGATGTCATATGGTGTGATCATCTATTTGCAGCAATTTTAGTTTCGGCAAATTTTCTCAGGAACATTTAATTAACGATTCTTCTTTTCTTCCAGTGGCCTTGAGGTGCAGATAGGCCAGGCATGAAAGGAATCCTCCCTTCTCGCTTTTCAGACCTTCTTCAAAGACATTCAGGGTATCTCTCTAAATTTAAACTAATGAGATCAAATTCAATTCCCTGCAATAGGATGAGAACATACAATGTTCGCGCACAACAAGGATTTATTTAATTATTTATTGAGCGAACAAGCAATACAAAACTAAAAACAACCTTATATTTGGGCCTTTCATTCAGACAATTTAAGCTACAAAGTTACAGTACACGAATATAATGTCATCCTGCATATTGCACATACAGGAAACATAACTGTCTCTAATACATGGAAAAATCCTACTTAAATTATAATTTTGTGTTCCTTTATTGCGAATAAATGTATTGTGATAAACCAAAAACACTGAAAATGATTAGAAACATATGTAAGTACATCCCCATCATGAGTATAGTGCACCCATACAATTTAGCCCTTTGTCCCTTGCACTTGGTCCGACCACTTTATAATTTCGTTTTTCCTTAGTCTCTCCTTGGTCAAGACCCCTGCTCACATCAAGAACTCTTGGGCTCGCAACTGGGGCAAGGTCAACCTGTCCGATCTTTCGATCTCACTCCGGGCCTCCCTTCCCCTTCTATCGGGACTTGATTCCGCAGCCCAAGCCAAAGCCATTGATTCATGGCTCACGGAAGGCAGCGATTGCATAGCTCCTCTCCGACGTACCTCGATTAGGCGCCCTAAAGACGCCAATCGGTGGTTTAACACCGAGCTGAAGGAACTGAAGCTTACAGTCCGAAGAGCTGAACGCAAGTGGAGACTGGATTACTCCCCGAATACCAGGGCCCGCTACGTCCTCCTCCTAGGGACTTACAAGCATAAGATCACGGAGGCCAAGAAAGCATATTTCTCGGCGAAAATTCTAGCTGCCGAGAATCAGCCAAAGGAGATCTTTACCATCACCCACGAGCTGGCGTTCTCTGATCGGTCCACACTCAAGCCCCCTCCCTCCCAGAAACTCTGTGACTCACTGAATTTTTATTTTTTTGACAAAATCAGGACAATCAAATCCAACATCCCCTCCCCCTCCCCTTCTTTTGTTGACTCTCTCCCTCACCTAGTTCCAGCTTCTTCTAATTCCTTTCCCCCCCTCTCTGAAGAACTTTTTTTGTCCCTCCTCCCTAAAATCAAGTCCGGTTCCCCATCTGATATCTGCCCGGCCCACATCCTACGGCAGATTTATGCGGTCTGCCCGTTGCCCCCTCTGGGCTTCCTCAACGATTCATTGGCCCGAGGGGTTGTTACTCCAGCGTTAAAAGCCGCGTCCATCGTCCCCATCCTGAAGAAACCGGGAGCCGACCCCGCTGTGATGGCCAACTATCGCCCCATTTCCCTCCTCCCTTTTCTAGCGAAGGTGCTTGAGCGGCATGTTACATCTGCACTCAGCTCCTTTGCCGAGGAGAATGGGAGGTTGGCCCCATGTCAGGCGGGATTTCGCCCAAAGCATTCGACAGAGTCAGTGGTGGTGTCGGTATCCGACACCCTCAGAGAGGGCTTGGACTCCGGTAGACCTCAGGCGCTGGTCCTTCTTGACTTGTCCGCCGCTTTTGACACGGTGGACCATTCCATCTTGCTTTCCCGTGTCAAGGCGGCGGGCATAGGAGGATCAGCCCTTATCTGGCTTTCATCCTTTTTGAAGGACCGGACCCAGGCGGTCCATCTTGGGGAGTTTTCAGCTACCCCCTGCCAGGTCCAGTGCGGTGTTCCCCAGGGCTCTTCTCTCTCTCCTTTACTCTTTAATCTGTATATCGCTCCACTCATCTTTGCCCTACAGCATCTGGAGGTCTCGGTATATAACTATGCCGATGACCTCCAGCTCATTTTCGATCTTTCTTCCTCTCCTGACTCCATCTCTAATTTCCAATCTATTCTATCTTTCATCAGGGACTGGATGAATTTCAACCACCTGAAACTCAACCCCGATAAAACGGAACTTGTGGTGACGGGTGGTTGCTCCAGTCCCTGGAATTCTTTCTTTTGGCCCCCCTCATTTGGTTCTTCTCCTACTCCTGTTTCCTCTGTTAAGACTCTCGGTATTAAGTTAAACAACCAACTTACTATGCACTCCCAGATTGGCTCTGTGGTTTCTTCTTGCTTTCTTACTCTCCGCACTATCCGTTCTATTTCATGTTTCTTCTCTTTTCCTGCACTTAAGCTAATTATGTCCGCACTGGTCCTGTCCCGCCTGGACTACGGGAACATCCTGTACAATGGTATCCCCCAGTACAGCCTCCGTAAATTGCAATTAGTGCAAAACCAGGCGGCCCGTCTTGCCTTTGGTCTGCCTAAATTCCACCATTCCTCCCCCCTACTGAAAACCCTCCACTGGCTCCCGGTGCGGGAACGCGCCTTGTTTAAATTAGGCTGTGTGGTGTTCCAGGCCAGGTCTGGCCTGGCCCCCTTATTTATTTCCTCAGCCATCAAGGCTTATGTCCCTGGCAGAGACCTCCGTTCTTCGGCACAACTTCTCTTGACCGTGCCCCGTTATCGGAAGAAAAGACAGGGGGGCTCAAAATTCTCCTTTCTTGCCCCCACGTTCTGGAACTCCCTTCCTTTTGATCCCAGGTCTCTTACTGACTATTCCGCCTTCCGCAAAGCTTTGAAGACCTTTTTATTTCTTCAGGCTCTTCTTTAGCAAACTGCCTATTCCCCAGCTGTTGTTTTTAGTTGCTGTCCTCGCTCAGTAAGTCGCCTTCTACTTTAGCGCCAAGAAACCGCCCAGGTGTACGTTGCGCTCAATAAATATTTTAAAACTTAAACTTAAAACTTAGCGTGCTGTAAGCGCTCTATCAGTTCCCCCCTCTTATGACTAGTGTCATAACATCATCATTCTATTTTCTCATAAATGTTTCCTTGCTGAAGAGACTGACCTAAACAGAAGCGGTAGCTTGTCGTCCCTGTCTGAATCTTTCCAACCCTCTAAGGTGCAGATAATGACTGTCCTACAGTCGTTCTAACTGCTGCTCTGTCTTCCTCACAGAGTTTTCATTCTGACATGCCTTTTACCATTTGTATGCTTTGATGACCCCTAACAATACAATGATACAAATGACAGCTACAATGATGGGTTTCAAAATGTATCCCTCTATACCTTGTCCCAGACTTCCAAACCAGCTCCCAAATCCCTAACCAATTTGTTCCCAAAGGCTATCTGCAGCTAAATCACACAAATCTTGGTGTATCTCTGAGATGTTATTAATATACTTTCTTATATTCTGACTATTGTCAGGAATATAAGTGCAGCATTGTTGAACTTTTAACAATTTACAGACTCCTCCAGCTTTTGCTAATAGGATTTCTAAAGCAAGACTATTTTGAAGAACCATTTCCCTTATCAAAAAAATCTCTCCATCTACAAGTAATAGAATCTGAGCTGTATTCACAGAGAGCTTATCCACTATCGTTGCCAATTGTCGAATTTTTATGTCATTCAAAATCACACCCACAATAGGTATCATAGCTCCAAATATATCTCCAACTATTTCACCAGGACTTGCACCACGTTTCCCTCTGTGAGGCCCTATTCCTTCTAAAGGCCATAAATCGTCCGCATGAATAATTTTTGGAAAGACTACAGCCAAATAACACGTACCATACCAATTCTTAGGCAATTTTACATCTGCACTTTCCCCACACACAAAATACACATTAGGCACTACAGTTAGTTTATCCAATGGTGCCTTCCTTATTGACTCCTCAATTAGGAAAATGTGGTCACATTCACGTTTACCCACAAATATCTTATCATAGTATGTTGATGGGTGTCTAATGCAGTTTCCCTTTCTGCTGAAAATCCAAAGCTATTGGACCAGAACGTCCCTTTGCCTTATGATATAATTCTTCCAGTGTCCATGGAATACCCTTGTGATTCGGATCTGGTCTAAATAAAGTCTGCCTATGCCAATCTTCTTTCTGATCGACGAATTTATTTTCAATATCAGATAACATCCGGGTTAAATTGTGTCTATGTTCTTAAGATGTATCCAAAGTAATTGTTGGCACAAAGTACATGGATATTCTTTCTACCTCCTTGTAATAATCATATTTATTCATGTGCTTCAGAACAGGAACTTCTGAAAGTACCACATCATAATTTGCGAAGTAATACTCAAAGTGTGCCTTGCTATAAAACATGCTCAACAGTACACTACATGTGATGCCATAAATCAGAGGTAAGTGATGATATCGGATACCCTCTTCTTCTGATGCTGGCAATTGCATACATACATAACAATCTTTCGCTTCCATTGTCTCCACATATTCATACAACAAGCGAGCATAAGCATTCAGTGTGAAATCTCTTTGTGACAGATCTACGTGTAGCATCCGACTATTTTCTCTTATCATGTCTCTATCTTTGGCAGATGCACCCTTTCCTATATCTACAAAGATGGGGTAGAGATCATTTCATTCTTTTCAACATTGTGAGACCCAACTAAAGAGGTAACAATCACCACAGTTATGACAATAAGCACCACCACAATAAGGGTACTAATTATGCATTTCTGCTTGCGTCCTGACTTCTCGGACTCCATCTTGAATCACTGTTCAATTTGAAACGTAACTGAATTCAACACAAACTCTGTTTTCTTTACTATGTTTCTTTGAGTTCTTTACAATGTCTTTTATTTTCCTTTCTCCGTTGATTATGCAATGTCTAGTTCAATTATACTAAACCTATTGAAGAGAAGTAGTCAGCCCTACCCTTCAATTCTTCTCTCTACTGAAAATCCCTAATTTAAAATTGTCTTCCTCTTGGAGCTACCTAAGGCTATGAGATTAGCTCAGAGTTCAGGCTTCATCATTAATGATATTATATCCGAGTATAGTAATAACAAATTGCATAATTTCGGCACAAATGTCTCCCAGCTCTTGTGCAGTGGGCTGTCGGCCAAAGATAGGAAAAGCAACCTGGTTAAGGATCAGAAAGCGTAAACAACTCAGACTCGGTGGATTAGGGACTGTCAGAGTTAGGGTTCCTAATGCTTAAACTCCAGGTACCAGTAACTGAATGTCGATCATCAGAGTATTCCCTTCATGACTCACTGTACCGGTCCCCAGCCTCCCGGAACTCCTTGTTCCGTTATTTGCAGCCAGATACGTCCACTCAGGAAATGCGTACTTTTGCAAGGGCACCCTCTCTCTTCTGGATTGTCTCAGACCACCCGGTCTTTTTTTGGTTTCGCTTTGATCTGATTCAGACGTTTCGGGAATTGGAGAGAGATTTTTCTCACATGTGAGCCTCAGATTTGACCTTTCTTTCTTCATTGGCCACCTTTCCGCTCTAGCACCTGTTCTCCTCTCTTCCTCTGGATCCGACCTTTCATCACCAGGCTGTTCACTCTGATCTGGTTCGAAGTTAACTTCTGCATTGTCGTCTATTTCAGACTCTGAACTTAACTCTTGAGCAGCTTGATCTCTTTTCTCTTGCTCAGTTGATTGTTAAGTCTTGTCAGGAGTTCTCAAGACCTGTCTTGTTCCATCTGTTTCTGGTTCATTTTCAGTTGTACTTCTCGGAACAAGGGGAATTGTTTCCTCTACAGGCTCTGCAACTCAACAAGTATGCAAAGCGTGGATCCAGTTCCTCCCCACTTCACAGCAGTACTTGTGACCAGGAGCACCTGATATGGTCCTCGCCAACAAGAATCAAGGTAGCTCTTCCTCACGTGCTTTCGAACCAACACCCAGTCACCAGGGTTTAAATCATGCAGCAGGTCTCTCGAGGTGGATGCAGTCGCAGCCTCGACCTGATGGGACACAGAATTAACCACATCAGCCGGTCCTTAACAATAATCCATAACCAAATCATCTGTGATGTTTATCAGTGCAGTTGCTGGTTCCGTGGGCAATTGCATAGCTCTTCCCATTAATATTTCGTGGGGAGAGAGCCCTGTCCTCCTATCAGGAGTACTACGCAGACTCATCAACACTAGTGGCAATGCATCTGGCCATTTCAATGAAGTGGATCAACACACTTTGGACACCCACATCTTGATTGTGCCGTTTATCTGTTCCACAAGACCAGAAGTCTCAGGCCTGTAGCCACAATGCAATCTCTGATTAATATCCAAAGCTGTACACAACAACTTAATGAGTTCGTTATGGAAGTGTGTTCCTCTATCTGTTTCCACCGAGGTCTGAAATCCAAACCGCAGTATCAGTTCCCTTATGAGCAGTTTTACCACTGTGAGACTGTCACATCGTCTGGTTGGATATGCCTCAACCCAATGTGAAAAAATGCATACCACCACCAAAACATATCTCAACCTGTTACACCTCGGCATCTCAATTAAATCTAACTGCATCCTATTGAACGGACCTCCTGATCTTCCTGTGTGACTCATTGCAACTACAGTTCTCTTTCCAACATGCATTTGTTGACATGTAACATATTTGTGACACACTGCTGCTGCATGCACACGAAACCTTGGGTTGAATGAGTTTTGTCTAAACACTCGCACCATGGCATCTCGCCCAAGATGAACTGCTCCGTGAATCTGCCTTGCCATTGGGCTCAATAAACAATTGGATAATACTGCTCTGTCATCTGTTGACACCCAAATGCCGTCCTCTCTCTTTTGACAACCTGCTCTGACCCAGGATGCAGCTTCTTCCTCTATAACCTCATCCTGTCGTAGCTTTTCCTCATCCATGTATCGGCTATAGCTAGCATCATGCTGAGCACGGTCTCTTCTGTGCTCTCTCCTACATATTCTCCATGGAAAACACAAGCACCACAGCACCAAAACAGCCCTCATCGCCGCCACAGATGACATCAGGCGCCAACTGGACAACAGCAAAACATCAGCCCTCATCCTCCTGGACCTGTCGGCCCCCTTTCACACGGTCTGCCATCGCACTCTAAAGGCACGCATCCTAGAAGCCGGAATCCAAGAGAAGGCCCTTGACTGGACCACGTCCTTCTTCTCTAGCAGAACCCAGAGCGTCCGCCTCCCACCCTTCCGATCCGAAGCCACCAACATCATAAAGCGTTCCCCAGGGCTCATCCCTCAGCCCGATGCTGTTCAACGTCTACATGGCCCCCCTTGCACAAGTGGTCCGCCATCACAACCTCAACATCATCTCCTACGCTGACGACACCCAGCTCATCCTCTCCCTCACCAAGGACCCACACACCGCCGAAACCAACCTCCATGAGGAAATGAAGGCCGTCGCCGACTGGATGAGGAGCAGCCGTCTGAAGTTGAACTTGGACAAGATGGAGGTACTTATCCTCGGACCCACCCCCTCAGCCTGGGACAACTCCTGGTGGCCGACCACACTGGGAACAGCACCAACACCCACCGACCATTCACGCAACCTAGGATTCATCCTCGACTCCTCCCTCTCCATGTCTAGGCAGGTCAACGCCAAATCCTCCTCCTACTACAACACCCTCCGCATGCTCCGCAGGATCTACAAGTGGATCCCGACCGAAACAAGAAGAACAGTGACACAGGCCCTTGTCAGCAGCAGACTGGACTATGGCAACGCACGCTATCCAGGAATCCTAGCCAAACACCTACGGCGACTACAACGCATACAAAACGCCTCCGCCCGACTGATCATCAACGTCCCCCGCCACAGCCACATCACCCCCACCTGAAAGACCTACACTGGCTCCCCGTCGACAAGAGGATCACCTTCAAGCTCCTCAACCATGCACACAAAGCACTCCATAACGTCAGACCAGCCTACCTAAACAGCAGACTCAGCTTCTACACCCCCACCCGCCAGCTCCGCTCCGCCACGCCAGCCTCACCCTCGCTGCTGTCCCCCAAATCCAAAGAACGACCTCCGGCGGCAGATCCTTCTCCTACCTCGCCGCTAACACCCTCCCTACCCATGTACGGCAGACCCAAGACCTACTCGCCTTCAGAAGACTCCTCAAGACCTGGCTCTTTGAGCAGTAGCAGCACCCCCCTCCCCTCAGCGCCTTGAGACCCTCACGGGTAAGTAGCGCGCTCTACAAGTACTCTGATTGATTGATTGATTGATTGATTGATTGATTGAAACATCTATAGCACAAAAACGTGCTACTTCATCGGCATAGTTATTGCCTTTGGTAACAAAGTCTTCTCCTTTCCCATGGGCTGCACACTTTACTACTGCAACTTCCCTTGGTCTCTGCAACGCTTCTAATAACTGACGCACAAACTCTCTATTGCGGATAGGTGACACAGAGGATGTTAAGAATTTTCTCTGTGACCATAACTGGCCGAAATCATGAACCACTGCAAACCCGTATTGGCTGTCCGTATAGATAGTCACACGGACACCATCTGAGATGGTACAGGCACGTATAAGAGCAATAATTTCTGCCACCTGAGATGAGTACACTCCTTTTAAACAGGCATCTTCCCCAAGATGGTGCATACAGCAAACGCAAAGTGGCCTAGCTGGTGGGGTATGGGGGGGTCCGCCCCAGGTGGCACTATTTTGGAGGCAGCGGCGGCCACGCGGCACTGGTGGCCCGTGGCGGCGGCCTTTATCATTTATTTGGGCACTCAGTCCACAGTAGTGTCCGTGTCCCCGAATAAATGATAAAGGCCGCCGCCACGGGCCGCCAGTGCCGCGTGGCCCCCGTGTGAACAGCAAGCGCGTGCACCTGCTTGTTAAGCAGCAACGTACCCAGTTTGTGGTTCCCGCACCAGTGCCGTCAATCTTAAGGCGCGCGAAAGCGCTACCAATGATGGCCCTGGGAATAATGTATGGCCAGCCCGCCCCTCGCGCTGAAACGTAGTGCAGCATGGCAGCAGTGACACATCACACACTCGCCTCTCATGAGCGGCCGCCAGCATGACTATCACTGGAGCCGGGCTGGACCGGGGCACCAAACTGAAATTGCCGTGGCCCGCTGTAACTCACAGCCTGAACCTGCCTGCAGCCAGCCTGCTATTTATTATGGTGAGTTGCAAATAGCTGTATGTTACTGGTGTCTGCCTCAAAGCGCTTCTAGTGCGTGGGTATGAAAGTTTCAATCACAAGAATAGAGTGTGAGAATAAGACCAAAGACGATGTGTGTGCGTAGTTATCAAAGCCACCCCTGTTAATGTTTAAACTTTATGAAGGATTATAAAGGGCGAGCACCGTCATTGAAATGATTATTTAGTGATCCTGGCTAGGGCATCTGATCTGACTAACGTGCTGTTATGGGATTCAAGACTGGAGCTCCCTGTATGCATTTCTTCATATCGTAGAGGAGTGTCACTGGCCTCTCATGTCCCCATTCTTTGTCCATTATGGATCTGAAAACTGAAACTCATAAGATTAACTTTTAGTGTGACTTAGTTGGCACAAACGCATGCTCTCAGATGTGAAAAGCGCTTCAACGCCTCGTCTGGGGTACTAATTGCTAAGTGCCATATAAATACAATTACCAATTATCCACTACACCCGGCTATTTCCTTTCCTAGTACACTGATTCCAACTTTCTCCACTTTCCTACCCTTCCCATCTCTCTACACATTGATGCGCAATGCTCCCACCCTGTCTCCTATTTGTGCCACTGCCTGCCCCCTTCTAAGACCCAGTCTGCCAATTTCGCCCAATCATTTTCTTCACACTGTCTATTGTCATGCCCCTTACTCTGGCTGTCCTCCCTCCACACTGCTCCCATTCTTTCCAGGGAAACTGCTTTGTTTTTTTAGTTATTCTATTTGGGCTACTGATGCACAAACAGAGGTATTTCGGCACTTCTAGGTGACACTTTGGCCTAGTTGCATATGAGTTGTGCAAGACTGGTTAATTTTGATTGTCAGTGAGAGTTACAACTAAGTCAACATTGCCTTTAGACATTAAGAAAGCATATGTAGGTAATAGCTGATGTAAGATTCCCCATAACTCCATCTCTTAGCCTTAATCAAATTTCAGAGGAAAGATATTTTGCACCCCTTTAGAAAACACCTAAAAAACTCCAAACATAGCTTATCTCCAAGCCTCTAATTCACCTTTCTAGTTCTCATTCTGCTTCAGACTGGTCCACATTTTCTCCAATTCCTTTGTCTGACTTCCTCGGCTGTCTTTCAAACATAGAATTCAATTTCTATTCTGACAACCCTCACTTCTTTAGGTAGCTCATTGATACCTTCTATGAGATCTGTCTCTTAATCATGAAATTCATGCCCTTCCAAGGATATTTTCCCTCTGCCCTTAAATTTTTAGAAGTGTGTCTTTAACAACAATTTCACCATTGATGGCTTCCCCTGGCCAGAAGAACTCATTGCACATTATGGTACCACCTACCTACTTAAACACTTCAAAGTGTGTGAGCTCTCCAAACAGTGTTAATCCAGCCAAGTGTAGCTACAGTTCAAGTCAATGAGCCACATTTACAGAACTAACTTAAGACAAAATCCTACGCTTACTACCATTTTGGTATTCACAGAAGACACTTACTCATTTCGGTATTCACAGAAGTTAGGAGTCCTAACTTTAGGACTCCTAAATGCCTTCTGTGAATACCGAAAGTCACAAAGTTAGGATTTTTCTCAGTTTAGGAGTAGTAAAGTTAGGACTCCTAAATGCCTTCTGTGAATACCGAAAGCCTTACAGTTAGGATTTTTCTCAGTTTAGGAATAGTAAAGTTAGGACTCTTAACTTTAGGGATCCTAAATACCTTCTGTGAATACTGAAAGTCTTAAAGTTAGGATTTTTCTCAGTTTAGGAGTAGTAAAGTTAGGACTCCTAACTTTAGGACTCCTAAACTGAGAACAATCCTAGCTTTAAGACTTTTGGTATTCACAGAAGGCATTTAGAAGACCTCAAGTTAGGAGTCCTGACTTCTCTACTCCTAAACTGAGAAAAATCCTAACTTTAAGATGTTTGGTATCAGAAGGCATTTAGGAGTCCTAAAGTTAGGGCTCCTAACACTGTGAATACCGAAATGAGTAAGGGCCTTCTGTGAATTCCAAAATGGTAGTAAGTTTAGGATTTTGTCTTAAGTTAGTTCTGTGAATCTGTTACCATGCTTCTTAATGATGGATCATTTCTCTCAATGTCTTTGGATCATAGATAGATGAATATATTAAAAGGTTTAATATAGTCCAGCTATATGTTAGAACACCTCTAGTAATGAACACAATCTTTCGTATGAGGGGTGAATGAAAGTTAAGTGTTTGCCAAGAGTTAAGAGAATAGTATTTCCAGAAGACAATCTATTTTTGATGAGAGGATTTAATCTTTTACGTGGTTGTGCCGAGAGTTTGGATCACAGACAGGTGGTAGGCAAGATACGTCTGTGAGAGATGAGAGCACAAATCTTGGTGTTTGACAAAGTCAATTTGTGATAAAGATACCGGGAAGAGCAGTTTATACATGCAATAGTGAACTAAGCACAGCCACTTTAAGGTGTTCCAGGCTTCCACTCTTAACCAGTGATGGGATAACAAAGCTACAAAACGTGATCACCCTTTCTGAGGCCCATAATCAACTTATCCATAATTGTAGTCTACCTAAAGTTTCAACATTACTTTTTTTTAAATTAGAAATGAGCTGCCACACAAACTGCTTTCTGTTTTTTCATTTGGTGGGGATAAAGGCAATTGGCTTCCTCGACCAGAAAAGATCAAAACATTTTAGTTTGTGATGATGTTTACATCATGGTAGATGGAGACACAGCCAATGAAAATATAGTAAACCTTGTTTTCTATATGTGCCTTAGTAACCCTCTTTTTGAGATCGCTTCTTTGAGACACCTCTTTGGAAGCTCCATTTTTCCTCCAGCTGCCCTGCATCTCACTTGTAATTACACTTAGGGTAGCATACTAATTATCACTTTGATCAGATGATACATTCATTTGTTCCACAATATGTTTAGTTCTCATTCCATTACAATCAAGGAAATTTGCCTGAGGCAAATTAAAGGGAGCAAAAGCCTTTGGTCTGAATGCATTTCGCAGAGGCTTTTTGCCATCTATTATCAGTGAAGCGTTGCACCATAGAGGCCCTTGAGAGTGAGGTGTAGGGTGGACTTTCAGAAGCACGTGGCCTCTTTTCCAGGCATAGATAATAGTGACTAAGACTGGGTGAGAGGAGAGGTAGCGGTTCGGGTTGCCAGTGTATAATATCCTGGGGACTGCATGATGGTCAGCCAGCTCCACCTCTATGTGGATTCACCATGGAGTGGCTAGGGAGGTATGAGTACATACCTAAGTGCAGTCTGCGATGCTACCCATCCCACCACTGGCAACTGTGGTGTGCAGTTTAGAAAACCTCCGTCAGGGCTTGCGTCCACCCAATGAAAGGTTTTAAGTTTTTTTTAAATGAGCTGCATTATTTTATTGGGAATCTGGAGAGGGATCATCAGAAAGTTGGAGTTGAGTCTGGGTAAAACATTAATTTCGAGTAACTGGGTCTTATCCCATAAGGATAGGTTAAGCTGAGTTCACTTCTGAAAGTCTGCTTTGATGCGGGAGTGTAATGGGCCAAAGATTGTTTTCAACCATGATAGTCAGCCCTAGTGATATCATAATACTCAGGTACTTCAATGAATCGGGTGTCCACGAAAACTTTGCATTTGCCCCAGCACATCTTGTAGCTGGAGAGGCCTGTGAATCTTGATATCAGTGAAGTCATGGCCTCAAGCAATGACGTCAGGTTTGAGAGGGTAACCAGGATGTCTTCCGCATACAATGATACTTCATGTATTCCACACTGCTTCATTATGTCATGAAAGTTGCGGGAATTATGGGTAGCAATTGCCAAGGGTTCTAAAGCTATGATAAACAGCAATTGGAAGAGGGGGCATCCTTTTCATGTGCCCCTATGGACAGTGAAGGGTGGAGATACGTGACCATTACACGTCACCCTCGCTGTCGACTGAGAATAGAGCTTCCGCCCCCATGCTAGAAAAGTGGACCCGTATGCCTGCATGTTGCAATACCTTGTTGTATGGCTTCCCCCTTATAACTTTCCTGACCTTGTCCTCAGTCATGGGGAGATCAAGTTGTGACCATTGTGTCGGGGAAAGATAAGTAAGAACATGTTATGTCAAAAAGTCTTCGATGACAGAAGTAGGACTAACGGTTTCCGAGGTGTAGAGGGCTGCATAGTAAGAGCGGAAGGCCTCCAAGATGTCCAGTGGGTACATTCAGGGTTTTCTGTCTGTGTGGAGGATAGCCAGTATAGCACAGGATACTTCCTGTTGGTGAGCCTGCAAGGCCAGAAGGCATCCAGCCTTCTTCCCCCACTCATAATAGCATTGTTTAGTGTGTAAAAGTGTTTTTTCTGCTCTGGTAGTGTACAGAGTAGGTGTAGAGTGTGACCTATGTGGGAGTTGTTTTGATGTTGTGCTTAATGTCTAGCGGGTGGTTTTACTGCTGTGGTCTTGTAGCAGGAGTGGTGTAAAGAGGAGGAAGGGATACATTTACTTATGCGTTTAGCTACCATTTTAGTGCTGGTGGGCCTTCATCAACTGAGACTTGACCTTTGAGGTTTGCTCTATGCTTACGCCGCAGTTTTACAACCTTTCTCATGCAGTGGAGTAGAGAGTGGTGTCGTAACTTAAACCCTGCCAATCCACCTCTGCTGCTCGCCGTCATTTTTCCCCAGATCCCCCCTCTCCTTGCAGCTAACTGCCATGGGCGGCAGACTGGGGGATAGCCCCGGGCGCCAGAAGCTCTAGCTACGACTGTGCAAACGCTGCTCTCAAACACCCTTCATTGTCTCTTAAGCATTAACCATCAACAAACAGGAATACATTAGATTCAGGAGAGGTTCATCAACAATGACAGTTCTGGGTTTAATAGACAGCTCAGTAACGTCGAGGCAGTCATGCTCTTCGCAACCTTCTCCTTCTTCTAGTGGAAGAGGCAACAGTGTGGCAGGGTTCAGGGTAGTACAGCGTTTCAAGGTAACATTCTCAGAGGTCAATATAACTTGTTGATACTTTGTGAGTCGATTATTTGTCAGATACTGGGTATTGGTTCTTGGCATTAACAATTCTACTAAATGTGGAACATAAACAATAAGTGGATAACCCATCACAATGCTTTCACACCTGTCAATGCTGACACCTGTGGCAGCAATGGATTTGAGACATCCGGGGCAACGCAGAAGCTACTGGATCTAATGTAGCTGAAAAATATGCCACTGGTCTATGGGCACCGCCATGTGTCTGTATAAGGACCGCTAACGCACATCCCTCCTTCTCACAGCAGAAGAGCGAAAATGCTTTATTATAATCTGGTATTCCCAGAGCTGGAGAGCGACAGAACCTTTTTCTCAGCTCATGGAAGGCTCTCAAGCAATTGTTATCCCATGGTACCCGGATCACTAATATCCTTTCGAGTCAGTCTCAACAATGGCTTTGCTTGCAGGAAAAAGTTTGGGATCCACTGTCGTCAATAGCCGACCATTCCCAAAAACATGCAGACTTCTTTCTGTGTTTTCGGAGTTCCCAGTTGCAGAATCATCTCTATGCGATCTGGTGACACTCTTTGTTTTCCCTTATCAATCCAATGACCTAAATACTGGACTTCCGTCTGGCAGTACTGCAGCTTATATGGGGACACTTTGTGTCCATTCTCTGCCAGATGGTTCAACAAAGCCACAGTATCGATCCTGAAAGTATCCTCAGTCTCTGAAGCGACCAAAAGGTCATCGATGTATTGGACCAGGACTGAACTCTGAGTTGAAGTCCTTCAAGATTCTTTTTCAAACACTGGCTAAAAATAGAAGGTCTTTCTGTATACCCTTGAGGAATATGACACCATGTTAACACATGGTCGTCCATCCTAAACGTAAAAATAATACTGACTATCTTCATGCAATGGTATGGAGAAAAATGCCAGACAGAGATCTATGACTGTAAACCACTCTGCTTGGCATGGTATCTGAAATAATATGACAGCTGGATTCGGTACAACAGGACAACATGGAATCACGATTTCATTAACCCTGGGCAAATCCTGCACGGTTCTGTACCTGCCACTAGATTTCTGCAGTCCCATTATAGGTGAATTACAGGGACTTCCTCTTATCTCTCTCAGAATGCCTTGTGCAATCATATACTCAATTACAGGTCTTATTCCAGCCACAGTTTCAGGAGTCAATTTGCACTGCGGAATATCTGGGAATTCAGCATTCAGTTTAACCTGTATATTAACCGGTTCAACCCCTCAAATCAATCCAAGTTCTTCACCTGTGAAATCCCACACTTTCGAAGAGATTGATTCTCCCAAGTCATAATGTAGGTCCTCTAGTGTGAGAACCACAAACAGCACATAAGCTCATATTGAGCATCTTGAAATCGGCATCATCGTCATAAGTCTGTAACTCCACACCCCTCGGGGTGCATGACATCGTACAATTCAAATTTACACAAAAGATCTCATCCCAATAGACAGACTGGGCTCGAATCACACACCACAAATTCATGTTTGTCTCGGAATGGTCCTTTTCTCACCAGTAACTCATTTGTGAATGGATTAGTCATTCTCAGATTAGTAACTCCCACCACTTGGATTGACTGTCCTTAAAGAGATAAATTTGGAAGCACCTATTTTCTGACTGTAGAGGGTACAGCTCCGGTATCTAATAAAAAGTTAACAGGATGTCCATTCACCTCTGCATCTACAAAAGCTCTGCTTTGATCTACCTCCAGGGCGGTTCTCAAATTGCACTCTGCTTGAACCCCCCTCTAACACTGATGAGGACCTTGGGTTTGTTCAAGTTTGTCTTGTATTTCAAAATAAGGCATCTGATGATACTCTGGACTACTTGTTGGTACTCTTGGAGGCTGAGGAATCTGCATTTGTGACTCACAACCTCCCCCATACATGGACCGTGGTCTTGTTACAGTATTCAAACCTTCTGTCATCTGTCCCTCTCCCTCATATTGCATTTGATTAGCTAGATTCGATCGACACTCGCACTTCCAATGCCCGATATTGTGACAATAATGGCATGAAGTGACCTTTTTTGACTTGCTACCCAATCACCTTCTCTACCAGAATCCATTCCTCGCCCTCTCCCCTGTCCAAGTTGAGGTAATATCTTCCTCAACCCATGGCGCCACCAAACCCTTGCGTCCAATCAGGCCTTCCTGCATTTCTTAGCTGTACCAACATCAATTTCTCCTTTGTTTTCTTTTGTGCTGCCTCTACCTGTTCACTGCAATATTTCGCATTACGCAAAATTTCATCTACAGATTTGTTCTGCCAACAAATTAAGTGATGCTGTATCGTTAGACTAATGTCAGTTCTTAAACCTAACACAAACTTTGAAACAAACTGTCCCGTGTCTTTCGGCTCAACAGTGTCTAAAAGTTGCTTGAAGGCTACCAAAAGTCTCTCATAATAATCATGTACTGATTCTTTAGGATCGTGGGTAGTACAATCGATTTTAAGCCAGTCAACAGTCTGAGAAGCTACTTTGGATTTCAACCAGGTTATCACTTACTCACATTTACACTTACTCACATTTCTTCATCACCTTGGGTGAAGGACCATGATTCGCCGGATCTCTAGCTCGTTTAATAGCAGGCCAATCAACAGCGACCTTACATGCTGTTCATAAATCTCCTGGTGCCACAATGTCAAACAAGGTATTCAAATCGATCCACAACACCTTCGATATTTTAACAAACCTATCAATTTGTTTATACCACTCAGCAGGTTTTTCCCTCCGCCGAGGAAAATCATTTGTGAAATTTGCCAAATCGCCCCTGCTCCACGGCACATGTACATATCCTCCATTTTGTACATCTCTCAGAGGGAAATTTCCAGCCGTTCCTGTCTCTCCTGCTGGAGGCAGAGTATCCCCTATCATTTTCTTAGTACTTTACTTTTTAGCCCACCTTTCTTCCCATCTATCTAATTCTCTCCATGGTCTCATCGCTATGATCAAATCTTCGATTTGTGCCTTCAATCCAGTTTTTCGCTTTTCCTCCAAGTCTTGGTCTGTATAATTCAATCTGCAACTGCTCTGTATCAGTTTTGTCTTAGCCAAATCCACCTCATACCTTCTTGCTAACTGAACCAATGCTTAATGAGTTTGCTTTGCCTTTTTGGTAACATCCTTTGCTACAAATAGCAGCTTACTTGGGTCATATGTTTCAATCCTGTCTAATGGCAGATTTCCTTCTATCACTTCTTCTATTTCAGCTTTCAATCTTACCACATCTAACAGTGGTGCCTTCATGGCCACCTTTATAGTTCTCTGACTTCTCTCATTTCCTGATTCTCTGTCACAACTTTGTGCTTTTCTTGGACCTACACTCTCCTCCAATCTCAACACTGGGCGACTTTCTCTCTCACAATTTCGACTTCTCCAATGATTATCCTCACATAAACCCCGTGATTCAAACAGTCCTCTAGATGCTTCTCCCTTCTGCTCCAGTTCCTCTCTCTGTATCATTGATTCCTTCTCTGGTGGAACCAACATTCTAATATCTGACCTAGAATTTGCCAAAGCTCCTGTTAGTCTTTGTTGCAACCCACTATCCATTCTAGATGAATCAGAAGTAGCTGGCAGTGGAGTACTAGCTTCCGCCGGCATCTGAGACATACCTGTTCCACTCATTGTAAGAGTCCCTAAAGATATAGTCTCCTCCCCTCTTGTCTGCTATTGACTTTCACCTACCCTCTCTGTAGGGTTATAGATCGAAACCACAGGACCAATTGTAACTGGTACTGTAAGAGCATATGGTAGCTGCATATTACATGCACTTCTGTCTTGCTCATAGTTTGCGTATCCTGGCCCTCCAGAGCCTCCTGGAATTATGATTCCTACAGCCATTCTTCCCTTTATCCCTGTTGTCTGCTCTTCAGAACTTCCTGGCATTTCCCCAATGTGCTGGGTTTTCTCTATCTCGGACCTGGAATCATATGGTGGAGGACGCTCTGCTAGTAATGTTTCTAGAACGGTATGATCTGTATGATTGTCCTCTTCTGTCTTACTCTTTCCTCCAGACCCTCCTTCTAGTAGCCTGAACAGATATAATTGTTCTCCCTCTATGGTATCTTTTCCCCACCTCTTCAATTGTGCATCCCATCTCGCCTCTTGATATGCCTTCATTGCCTTCTTCAATATTCCCTGTGAAGCCTCTCTTTTCTATGCCATTGCTGCTCTCATCCAAGTATCTAATGCCTCACATTGTGTTGGTCTGGGTGGAGGTTTCAGAGAAGACATCACTCTTCTCAGCTGGTACAACACCTCCATACAAAAGGACCCATAGCAAGGGAAGGCTAATTCACCCTCTTTCTCTGTGATTTTATGCCAATTTTGAAGCCACACTATGGTATGGAGTCCCACATTTTTTAACATATTATGTTCCCGGGTATCTTCTGGCGGCACTTATTTCCCTACTCGAGTCCACCACACCTGTATCGCCTCTGCTCAAATCTCGTAAAACTTTAAAACACTTCATCGTAAAAATTCAATGAATTTCAATCCAAATCTCAATATTCAGCTGCGAACTAACTTTCCCAAATCCCAGTGTGGCGTTACATCTACACCAACCAATCCCAGCGTGGCACGCACTGATGTCACTGCTCACTCCTTGCAGCGGCTCACCCGCCTTTACAATTTCACTTCAGACACTCGCTCACACATTCGCACAACCTGTAACTGTATATCCAAAAGTTATTAACCAATTAACTGCTCCTAACACAGTCACAGTTACATAAAACAAGTAATTGTCTGTCAGCTAAAAGATCAATAGAACACTCTTAAAAGAACATTCATTCGCTGTGACCCCGACCTGCGTTGATCACCCAATCGCTGTAGTCCATCCCCTGGTACCAGAGGCTTTCCACAACAACGTACTCTCACTACCACTCAAAGTTCCCTGTCACAAAATAAACATCAATAGCGCTTCACAATACCCACATTTTTGATCAGACAATTACGATTACAAACTATCCCAGGATCTTGGACTTCTCCTGAGTCCGCTAACCAAACCTCCTGATCCGCACGTGTCCGAGCCAGTAAACCGATAAACCCACAATTACTCAACTTGAATCCCAACTGCGCAAGACATCACACAATTAATACATCACCGCAATCTAACACACCACACATTATCATACTCACTCTACCACTTTTTCCACCGCAACGTCAGTGTCAGCCGACCTCCGGCAATCCGTGCCGTTTTTGACTCTGTCCGAAGCTCTGATCTACTTCCAATCCTACTCTAATAATAATTTATCCTGTCTCCCCTTACCTTTAGAGGGAAACCATCCTCTGCTACCATTTGATCACGCTAGGTTTGGGTTCTCTATTTCCTTCCTAGCTCCGGTGGATGGTCTTTTATTTACCTGCTAAAAGTGGTCAAGGGGAGTAAACAAGTCACAAATATACTTTTAAACTCGGACATGCTTTAAAGAACTACAGACTTCGAATTCCAGTTTTGTGGTTTTATTATAATGGCGAAAAAATAGGATGTATACACATCACAATATCAAAGTATATAGGTACAGAAAAATTAATACAGAGCTGAGTCTACAAATATATGTCACTTGGCATAAGATACATACCATGATAAGTTCAAGAATTAGCACACCAACAAAGGATAGAAGCTGCATCAAGTGCTCGCTTCATTTAAAGTATCTAAACCTTTCCCTACACTATTCTGAAGAAGGACCTACCCATCTTTCTATACGATATCACAAAGGTGTCAGCAAGTGTTGACTTTCTGAGAAGTACTCAAGTCAAATGGGTCAGCTAGCATAAGGCTAAGGTGCTCGTTCTAAGATGCTCCCTCTCCTCCGCAATGAACAGAAGTATGTTACTCTGTTCCTGAGCATCATAGTAAAGACAATGTTCAGCCCCTTTCTGACCTCATATGGTGTTATCATCTATTTGCAACAATTTTAGTTTTGGCAACATTTCTCAGGAACATTTAATTAACGATTCATCTTTTCTTCAAGTGGCCTTGAGGTGCAGATAGGCCAGGCACGAAAGGAGTCCTCCCTTCTTGCTTTTCAGACCTTCTTCAAAGACTAACAATTTAGAATTCCATTCCCTGCAATAGGATTAGAACATACAATATTCAAGCAAAACAAGGATTTATTTAATTATCTATTGAGCAACCGAGCAATACAAAACTAAAAACAACCTTCTATTTGGGCCTATTTTTCAGACAATTTGAGCTACATATTTACATTACACGAATATAATTTCATCCTGATATTACACATACAGGAAACATAACTGTCTCTAATGTATGGAAAAATCATACTTAAATGTGCACATTATAGTTCGATGTTCCTTTAATGTGAATAATGTATCGTGATAAACCAAAAACACTGCAAATGATTAGAAACGTGTAAGTACGTCGAAATCATGAGTATAGTGAACCCATACAATTTAGAGTGCTGTTAGCGCTCTATCACTTTCTTAATGATGCAAAAAAATGCATTTATTTTGCCAATTGTGTTCATCATAGGAAACAAAAATGTTTCATCATGACATAACACATATTTTTTGCTTTTTTCAAAATAACACACACAATGCTCCTATAAAGTGGTGGCGCAGTGAAGCTGAATAGAGTGATTAGGAAGTGCGCTTGTGCGATATACAGAACAATGTATACATGTGACTGATTGGGAAATGATGGTGTTCTATATGGCACTCAAATTGTGACAGAAACCCTCAATCCGAATATATAATCAGTCCACATATTATTGACGATGTTTCGACCCCTTTGTACAGTTATTTAGAATGGGGTCATCATCAGGACAGAATAAGTACAAGAGACAACTAGAAGTAAAAGAACAAGTGGTTTCTGCTACCATGAATCAGTAGTGGGGAAGAAGGGATGTAAAAGAATACGATTAATTACCTGCCGGCCTATTCCTGGCTTCTCTGCTAACAGAAAATAGGAAGCACCCAGGCTCTCTAAGCCAATCACAAAGTAGCAAGGCAGCATTGTCATTGGTCTGAGCGCTGTAGATCGGCGCTCAGACAGGGATTGGGAGCCTGGGCACGTTCTCCACCCAGGCTATAATGCAGCCTGGGTGGAGAATATGCAAAGTGCGCATGACTGTCTGGATGGCCCAAGACAGCCGGCCAAACAGTCATGAGCACTTAGGGAGTGTCACAACTCCTCCCTCCTGCTCAGCCTAGTCCCGCCCCACCCCGCGAAACTGCCTCGCACAAGAAAATAAAATGATAACAACCTTACGTTATTATCCTTTTATTTATCCTTTTTTGCAGTGCTGAAAGGCCGTGGGGCGACAATACTCTGCCTTAGTGGAGGAGCCGCCCCTGAAAAGAATCATGAATTAGATTACATAATGAAAACACATCTACTTATTTCGTTATGTTTAAGGAACCAATTGCATACAGCAACTACCTTATCAGGTGTTTAATCTTGGTGAGCAGGTTGAAAACCCAGGTACTGCTGGCACTCTCATAAAGTGTGTCCTGGTAATTATACATTTTGTTTGAGCAAGGCCTTGATGCTCTTCTTCAAGTAAGGGGGGGGAATCGTAAACTTTTGCTTTGCTTAGTTCACTGAATCAGTTGATTGGTTCTTGCTTTCCTCCGGGTGAACAGATGCTGTACTCTGTACTTTAAGTGGATACCATTTCATTAGTTAAGTGGCATTCAATATTTAGCCTTTCCCGCAGTGCTCTCTTTTCTCCTGGTGGACAAATACAAATAATTGCGTATTTTCTCAGTTGAGAGGCAGATTTTTATTTCTACATACAGCTTTCTCCTCCATGTTTCTAATGCAAGCAGGGAAAATAAAAGTGTTTTTCAGTATACATTTCAAGGTATAATTTATATGGCAATCTTTTCTTTTAGAGATGCCCTTTTAATATATATTTGAGGGTCGTGATTCAGATTCCTTTGCTTAGCCTGCAAGTCAGTCCAAGAGTATGTCCAATTTGGCTGCCTCCATGAGTCAGGATGGCTTAATCCCTCGCTAGGCCCCGTTAAAAAAGTTGTTATGCCTTAGTCATACTTAAGGGTCATAGCGGAGTTAAACTTTTACCTATTCCATTTCAGTGATTTGCCCAGGGCTGGGTGAGGTTTTCCCATGCACCTTCACTCCCACACATCATGACTGTTTTTTTGCCCATATCCTCTGGCATGTAATTAGTTCTTTAAATATAACGAAATAATGAAATGTATATTCATCATGTAGTCTGATACATGGTTCTTTTACTTCTAGGTACCGCCTTATTCTTATTCAGTCCAGATGATGACCCCGTTCTAAATACCTCTACAAAGGGGTCGAAACATTGACAAATAACAACCCAATATGTGGACTGATTTTATATTCTTACTAGCTTACCCGTCGCGCGTTGCTGCGATCTCCGAAGAAAGGAAATTCAAGGAACCTCGTTATGATAACATTCAATTTACATTGTGTCATTTTTATTGAAACTTATTAATTTTAATATGGAAAACATTTCAAAGTGTCGTTTTAATTCTATTTATTTATTCGAGTGCTTCTGGATTCACAATTTTTTGTTTTTCCGTCTGGTGCATACATCAGTATTCGAAAGATTATGAGGGCCCGGGGGGGAGATATTTAAAAAAAAATTATGCCAGAAACCTTCGCGGGAGTGTACTCAACAACTTCCCAAAGTTTCATGGCGATCGGATGAATGGTGTAGTAATGCATAAAGGACAAACAAACAGACAGACAGACAGACATACATATTTTCGTTTTTATATATATAGATTGAGGTTTTCTGTCACTCACACTGAGAGGCCATATATAACAGCATAAGTTCCCAATTAGTCACATGTATATATATATTGTTGTTTATAACACAAGTGCACTTTCTTATCACTCTATTCACCTACACTGTACCGCCAATTTATAGGAGCACTGTGTGTGCTGTTTTGAAAAAATATATATGTGTTATGTCAAGATCAATATGAATCAATCAATCAGTGGCTTATAGAGCGCAAACTACTCATCCGGAAACGGGTCTCAAGGCGCAAGATGAAACATTTTTTCTCCTTATGAACGCAATTGGCAAAATATATACATTTATTGCATCAGTAAGGAAGTTACACTGAAGTTTCTTTTCATTACTATTGCCTTAGAAGTCTAGGGTTATACTTCCCCCATAAGGACCACATTGTTAATTGTTATTTGACCCTGGTCTGTGGGTTATTGGGTTGTCCTCATTTGTCTTTAATATCAATTCGGTTCATGACATTGATAGAGCACGTACCTACCTCCAGGTAGGTGTCCTGACACTAGCTGTAAGCTGGCGAAGGTGAGAGAACTGTAAGATTACACAACCGTGAGAGAAGTAACAACTGGAAAGGTTTTGAGACTGAGTCTGAAACCCAATTCAAAGAGCAACAGCGCAGACTGATGTGGGGTCCACTGGGAGAAAATATCATAGGGCACACTAGAAATGTATCAAACTGGTGTAGGATGACACAACTTTCCTTTGCATGCAATGTCTTTCATTCTAACCTAGACTGTGCAATGTCACTGTCCTGGAACCCCTCTTCCCTTGCAGATAGCACAGTCAGAGAGGAGACACTCAGGCCAATCCATTGTATGGGGTTAGAGTGTAATATTCTTTCCCTGAAGGTGCTATTGCAGTAATTTAGGGATCTCTCTGGTCCATCTTCTCCCCTAGGTGCTGGTCATTCGTCGGGAAGTCAGGGGGAGTTCAGCAGGTATCTCTTGACGGGGGATGTATGTCGAAAGGAATCGTCCAGCATGAGCTGAACCACGCCCTGGGCTTCTACCACGAGCAGAGCCGCAGCGACCGCGACGACTACGTGACCATTATGTGGAACAACATCTTGCCCGGTCAGTGACACCCCTTGGGCTCCACTTACCACTGAGAGGGAAAACTGAGTTCCACTCAGATTCCTGATGGGCTCACCTTGGCAATGATTTTGATATCTGATTTGTTCAGCTTAGGTTTGATCACAGATGTCCACCAACACACCCTTTTTACCAATCTGACCCTTGGTTATGGTGATCAATATTTGTTACTGTTACAGCAGGCTACTGTCCTTTTCCCAAAGTTACCACATCTGAAGGCATTAACTGGAGGAGTGCTTCATTTGAAACAGTTTGTTCTGTGCCGACACAAAATGTCCTGGCACAGGATAAATTGTAACTCATTTTTCAAATGCATTTTCCCGAAATCGATAATGAGGATCAGTGACTGCTAACTGCAGTGCCCCACTTCAGCGGAAAGAGGTTCAGATTTACACAGAAGTGTTCAGCTTAACTTGCTGCATTGCATGAATGTTATATTACGAAACTATGCTTCAGACTGTTCCCACTTTGTATCTATGCTCCACAATGCAGCAGACATGCAAAGTGGGAAAAACAAGGAAAAATGAAAATATTGCACTCAACTCCACTTGCCTTGAGGAGTCACTGGATTTTACCCCAAATTCCTGTCTACAGTGTTTTGTAGATAGGGAATTATGTCAACACCGTGGGTTGTTGCATGGATGTATGACGTTACAACGCATGCTTTTACATCGCATGCCTTTACAACGCGGTTTTTACATCGCATACCATTACAACGCATAGCGCTTTTGGGTGTTGGATAATGAATAGTTTAATTTACTATTTCAACTCCAGTCCCCGTGGACACTAGGGAAGGTTATTGGATAGTAAATTAACCTATTCCCTATCCTAGAGCGCCCCCCAGCGCAATGCGTTGTAATGGTTTACGTTGTAATGACCGCGTTGTAATGGTAGTGCTTTGTAAAAGTTTCGTTGTAAGTGAAGTTTCCCTTGTTGCATACTTACGAGTGTGCATCACCCATTGAATGTCCCTTTGACCAAAGTAATGCAAGACAGTGCAAAGGGCAATACAATCTAAGGTGAAGGTTTCACCCTGGAGATTATCAAGGGGGTTGGATCACTTTATGAGGCAAAAAGGTTTCATAAAGAAAAAAACATGATGACTTTTCTTTCAAAAACACAACAGTGAGTTATCTTTAACCCTGGCTGATAACAATGTCATATCACACACTGAAGCAATTAAGGTATTTTCATAAAATCTCATGTTTTCATTCTAGTGCCGAGGCCCAGATATGAACTCACTCCCACATGTTTCCAGTTTCACAGCTCAGCCATTAGACTACTTCTAACCCCTGCAATGACACAGAGGAACACTGCCCCCTAGTGAGCTGGGACCTTCTCATCATTGAAATGTGCCCTATCAGGCTCAGTTATCACTACCTCATCTTAACTCTCTGCTCATCTTAACAGGAAACATCGCCAACTTTAACAAAGAGAACACAAACAACCTTGGCCTGGAGTACGACTACTCCTCCGTGATGCATTATGGGATGTAAGTCTCCTATGCGCAGCTAAGACATTTTCTGTTTGAAACTCTCATAAAAGGCTTTTATATATAGACAGTGACCCTGATTTAGATGTTGGCGGACAGGGTACTCCTTTGCAAACATGACGGTTACCCTCTCCGCCAAACCCTAGCACCACCCGCTTATTTAAAGTTGGGTGGACCCTAAGTTTCCCGTCGACAGAGCCTCTGCTTGTTCTGTTGAAGGAATGCTACCTCTGACAGCCCGATGGAGTAGGGGCCAGCTGAGGAATGGCATTACAATGCCAGCCCTATTTAGGGTGGACGGTGTGATATTATTTTTGGTCCATCACCGTCAGTAAAAACCTAGCATTGAGGGAAAGGAAGAAATCAATAATGACCCCCCCACAACCTGGGTGAAAACTTTTAGTAATTGAAAATAACTGCAGTGATGAAGGTTCCTTTTATTGTGTAGAGATGACTGCTGGGCTGAGTTCATGTCTACTTTTGGGAGATTGAGTACTGTTGGGATGGCGTAGGTAATGTCCTTTGCCACCCCCTAACCTTCCATCCATCAACCCCAAATCACACCCAGTGATTCTGATCTGTTTAATCAGCGTTGAGATTGCAGGAAATGGGAAGTAGAGGGTGGTGTTTATTTCACCTTTGATGGTTGGAGGAAGGGAGCAGGGCATGGTGCATATTGGAAGCTCTATTTTTGAGGAAGAGCACCAGAGTGCTGACTGTGTGTGTTAGGAGGGAAGAAGAGCGGTTGAAGGATGGCTGGCCTGGTGTCGTGGGTGCCAGAATGTAGAAGCGACTTAGGAGGACGAAAGTGAGAAAGGGAATTAGACTCATTGCTGTATCAGTAAATATCTTCCCGTAAAGTGGAATGTCCATGGGTGGGGAAGAGTGGTACCATCATGGCTGTGTGGGAAACATCCTTTACAACGCAACTTTTACCACGCAGTGCCTTTACGACGCAACTTTTACAACGCAAACCATTACAACGCATTGCGCTGGGGGGCGCTCTAGGATAGGGAATAGGTTTAATGTACTATCCAACACCTTCCCTACTATCCACGGGGATGTATTAAGTCTGATCTGGGTAGGATCTGTAGGGGGGTAGTTCTATAAAACCATTGAGATTAGAAATGCAACGTTTTAAGCAAACATCAAATATTTAACCCTCACCTGTTCCCGCTGTAGATTCACCTGGAGTCACTGTAGAGTTTTATGGGTGAATAATGAATTATAATGGTACATACACTATGCACTTTAACTGTGAGGCTTCCTTTCCCAGGTATGCTTTCAGTAACTCATTTGGACAGCCGAGCATCGTCCCCAAGCCAATTCCTAACCCACCCATTGGACAGAGGGATGGGCTTAGCAACCTGGACATTTCCAAAATCAACACCCTGTACCAGTGTGGTAAGGAGTGCATGCCTGCAGATAGATACTGAAATCTCATAGCAGTCACGGCATCTATTCCTCCTGGGCTGTAATATTATCTTTATCTGAAGGATTCAAGCTCATTTTCTACCAATATCATCCATCGTGGGTTATTTTTATTTTTTTAGTTTATTTTGGAGCGCACCTTATGAAATTAATTATGGTTTTTAGACCCTAGCATCCCTAAATTACTAGTATAAAATACCATATACATGTACGCATTGCAAAAAGAGAACTCAGGTAGAATGTTGTAAGGCTTTCCTAAAGGTAAGCAGAGTATTTCTATTCTTAATATCCAGGTGCAGGCAGTAGATTCAAAATCTTTGGGCCAATTAGTAAGAATCTGCAGTTTCCCTTCTCCTGAATGTGAGCACTTCCATTGTAGAGAAGATATAAGAACATGACCATGAGTTACAAGAGGGAAGATGTATAGTGGTTTTATCCAACAGCCTGTGATAATGCTGTTTTCTGGATACACTTGAAAAAAACAAATGCTTTGTTGAAGATAATGGCCTTTTTGATGAGTTCCAATGAAGCCTAACCTTCTGATATGTGATGATATATCCATGGTTTTAAGTTGTGCCACCATGTCCTGTACATGTTGTATTTTAGCAGATTGAATTTTGAAGCCAACTCATAATGGAATTGGCATAATCTAGGTTTGAATCAGTCAGT
This sequence comes from Lissotriton helveticus, assembly GCF_964261635.1. Lineage (NCBI taxonomy): Eukaryota > Metazoa > Chordata > Amphibia > Caudata > Salamandridae > Lissotriton > Lissotriton helveticus. The sequence goes on from NC_136062.1 coordinate 463,830,012, forward strand.
GAACCAGATATTATTTTGTGATATTTGTTTTGAATGTAGGGCAATGTCTGTTTCAGCTGTCGTATGCTGAATAAACCCAAAAGCAGTACAGAGCCTTAAAGTTAAATTCTGCATTCTAGATGACCCTTAGCTTTTGAGCTCTCTTAGTCAAGGTGGATGGGATCTCAAAGAACTGGGGACTGAGTAAGGTTATTCAGAAGTCTGTGACTTAAGCCTATGCAGAGCATCTCAGATTTGCTCCATTTAACGTGAGTTCACTTTTGTTCATCCCCATGGCTTACGGGCCCAACACATGCACATAGATCTGTTTGGCATTAGCAATTAAGCATTGTTTCAGGTCTCTGGCACTAAAGATAGAAAATAGCAGCTTGAATAACAAGAGAGAGAGGGTGAAAGAGTGAACCCTGGGGTACTTCACATTCAACCTTCCCCTCTGATGACTTGAAGGACTCTAATGTGACACTTTGGGCCTTATTACAAGTTTAGCGGTCCTCCTTTTGACCCACTGCCGCCGAGCTGACAGGAAGACCACCAAGCCCGTCTTGAGCACGCTCGCCGGATTACATGTGTAATCCAGGGTGGGAGGGTAGTGCTGCGGCGGTCTCACAGTGGTGACTGTGTAAGGCTCATAGGAGAGCTTTTACAGCAGACCGCCACCGTGACAGAGCCTGTAGCACATCCCAGCATGGTGTTGCACGTTTGCCGCACTGCAGAAACGGGGTTGCAATTCTAGGGGGCACAACATGTGCACCCCCAGACCCAGATGTGGTTTGGAGCCCTATTAGGACCCCCTTAGTTGCCTCACCCCTGCCCTTTTCATGATGGGCTAACCGCCATGAAGTGAGCGGTTGAAAGCCAACTCATAATATGCTTGGAGGTGCCGGCATCGGCACCCCAGCATACTGAGGCTGGTTGTAGACCACCAGCGCAGCAGGAACCTTGATCCTGGAGGAGCCGATGATCTTGTGTCGGTCCAACCACCACACACTGAATACTGTGGGTGTACCCGAAGTGGTGGCGGTGGTCAGACCACCACTGCGAGAACGGCAGTCCTGAGGACCTCCGTACTTTTAATAAGGCCCTTTGTGTCTGTCCTCTTAGAAAATTATTGGAACCATTCTAGATCTGTATCCTACACAGTAGCCACCGTTCAGAGCTGGTCAAGCAAATAGTTCTAACAATTTCAGATAAGATAAAAATGTTCCAGCATCATCAACTAAGCAGGCATCTATTGCCCTGCTGGGAATTAAAATCTTCAACCATTAATACCTCTGTTCGTCCTGCTGTTAGGATGAAATCTCAGCATTTATCGCTTGATGAGATCCCAGTATTTATCCCCTGGCTGAATTCCAGCCTTTGTCTCATCCTGATGCGATCCTAGCATTTATCCTCTGATAGGACCTCAGCACTTGCCCCCAGTGGGATCCCAGCATATTTTCCCATAGTGGATCCTAGTATTCATCATATGACATGATGACAGTATTTATCCCCTGATGGGATCCCAGTGATTGTCCCCTGCTAGGATCCCAGCATTTATCACATATTGGCCCGGCAATTATGGAACACTGGAATCCCGAAATGTATTGCCTATGTGAGTTCCTGGCTGGATCCTCTGAATAGATTCCAGCATTTATCCCTTGATTGATATCATAATTTACCCCTTGATTAGATTCCAACATTTTTCCCTTAACTGGATCTCAGCATTTATTCTCTGATTAGATTTCAGCATTTGTTACTTTATTAGATTCCAGAATTTATACCCAGATTGGATACCTGCATTTATCCCCTGACTGGATTCCAGCATTTATCCCCTGACTGGATCCCAGTATTTATGCCTTGACTGGATCCCAGCGTTTACCCTTGGTGCGATGTCAATATTCAGTTCATGAGAGTATTCCAGCATTTATTCCCTTATGAGATCCCAGCATTCATATCCTGGCATAGATTCAGCAAATCCAGGAATTCGCTACTAACAGCCTTCATATGGAAATAGGATCCCGCTATTTCTGACTACAAAATCAGCTTTGGTCTACTGACAGGATCCCTAATGATTTCCTGATAAGATGCTAGGACATATTTCCTAATAAGATCTTATTACTGCTGCCTAAGTTTGGCTGACACATGATGGAATCCCAGCATTCCTGTACGTATAGCATCCTGGCTATATCCACAGATAAGATGTCATCATTGACCTTTTATAGGATCCGAGCATTCGACCCCTGTGCGAAAATCAACATTCTTCCTTTCACATGACTCTGGAACTCATATCATGTAGCGATCCCATTATTCATTCACTGATGGGATCCTCACGTTTACCCACTGGTGGGATCCCATTATTAAATTCCTGATAAAATTCCATCATTTAACCTCTGACTGGAACCCAGTACTTATCACCTGATAAAATTAAAGCACAAACTACTACTTTATGGGAACGTTCCTCCTATATTGGAGTTTCAGATGGTTTTAAATGAGTTCTGTTCTGCCCCTGTTTGTTCCATTTATAGAGTTTGACCTTTGGGTTCCTAGGTTTGAAAATGTCCCTATCGTTGGGTTCTATGTTTTCTTCGCATTACAAGTTGAGTGGCTTTATAACTATACATCAGGTATGTAAGTCACTGCAGACCAGTAAAGAGTAAGTGGAGTGACAGAAGATTCTGTTCTTGGTTTAAATATAATTTGCTTTTTATTTTTATCTGCATCTCCAAAAATCTATCCTACCTCTTCTGCCATTTTATCTGTACCAGGGCAGTTTGTGTGGAAGTTCAATGTGCCCAGTGTTGTTTTTGGTACATACTTATATTCTGTTCCGTGCTTCCAAAGCATTGCTAAAACCTGTACCAGCCACAGGGATCAATGTTTAGATCAAGGGGCTTCTTCTTGATGGAGATATAAGATGCCAGCTTAAATACTAGTGAACCTAACTGACACATTCTCAGTAGGAGCCATTGGAGGGTGGAAACTCCACCTGGCAGAGTCATTGTGAAGTTTCAAGGCATTAATATTTATATAATTTTCATATTTGGTTTCAGGTGTTTGCAGCACTATAATCTCTGACCCGACCGGCACCGTGACATCTACTAATAACCCTTCCTCATACCCAAACAACATCAACTGTGTCTACCTTGTCCGAGTGCCTTCTGATAAGGTACGGCCTTCACAAAAAAGCTGACGGGGTAGTCACTCTTTCCTCCTGCCAGAGTCCTAAGCCGCTTAGGGGTGGGACTGGGTTAGGAGGTGCCTGATTGATGGTAGAGGTAGCTGCTGAGGTAGGTCACTCTGGTTACAGTAGTCCATCAGCGGGAATGAGAAGGATCTGTCCTTGGATTGTTCTCTCCAATGACATCGGCACCATAGCTGCGGAGCTTCGAGGAAGAACCAATCAGAAGGTGTAATTGAAATTTACAGTAGTGCTGCAACAACAGAGTAGACAGAATAAAGCTTCAAGAGTAGGACTACAAGCAGCAACTAAGTTAGACTTTAATCAAGTTCAAATTGGGCTTCAAAGAAATGGCACATGGGAACAGTAAACAAAGATGAGAGAGAATGTCAGTGGAGTTACCCAAAGTATATGGATATGTAAGTGTTAACCTATTAATGAACAGTGTAGCAGGATAGAACACTGGGGTGCATAGCGACAGGTATTATCTCCTGAGTTTATGGTACAAGAATATCGAGCTTTGAATATAGTGCTACAAAAAAATCATAGCCAACATTTCAGCTATCAAAATATGGTTAATGGCAATATATGTATTGATAAGTATAAACTTACTGTACTTAATTTCACATTGATCTCAAATATATCTATCTATCTATATATATATATATATATACATATATATATATATATACATATATATATATATATATATACATGGCTTCAAGGTGAGGTGATGCAGCGGGTAGTTAGGTAGTTAGCCTATACTTAGCTATAAATACTCAGGATGTTGCAATAGTTAATATTCTGCCTACAATGTTTTTGGATGTGATATTGCTCTGCTCGATATTCTAACTTTCAACACTTGCACAAAGCATGAGCTTCTCTTCCCAATGTGGAAATCCCTCGTGAGATTTCATCTGTAGGGCGGCAGTCTTCTTCATTTCATGGTCTGCTGTTGTGCATCACTCACATTCGAAGGTAAGACACAGGTTATTGATAATCCAGAGGCAGTGCCCCAGAGGTCTAGGGCCTTCACTATGAGCCAGTAAGGAGCGTACTGTACCATGTGTCTTGAAGCTTACACCAGCCTAGCTCTCTAGGTTCTTCATTTAAGTACGTGGTCTTGATGGAGAGCCACATCTTAGCATGGGGAATCAAGAACCCAGTGTGTAACTTCTTCACAAGAGGTACATGAGCACCAGCAGAGGTTTGGTTCCAAGTAGAGGAACCAAGAGAGAAGACAGGAGTTGCATGTCTCTTTTAAAAAAAAAAAATATTTTTATTGAACAATAGCTCAGGGCATGTTTTGCACATATAAGACAAAGATTAGACATATTCCAATACTATAATTCCTAACTTCTCAGGTAGATTCCCATCTCTTGTGGCCCACAGAACCACAGACTACTAGGGGATGTGGTTACTCACATTCCCTCATCTTCCCTTGCCCTCCCTTTCCCCCTTTTCAGTAACCCCTGTATGCCCTCCATTGACCCCAGATGGTATGCCATTTTTGTGGGCATCCTCTGGCTTTGTAGACTACCTTCTATGCCCAGAGCTCCGATCTAAGTAATTTTCCCATTCCAGTAGATCTGGTATTTGGCTCGCTCCCCACTTTCTGGCTAGGTTTCTTTTAGCCACCATCGCTGCCCCTTTCAGCTGTATTAATGTATATTTGGGCCATTTCTCCTCCCCGGTAACACATAGCAGCAGCCATCTCAGCTCCACTGGCTCAGTGACTTCAAACATGACTCTCGTCACCTCCTTCCAAGAGTCGTGGATACATTTACATTTCTAAATAAGGTGAAAGAAGGCGCCAATTTACCCACACTCCCTCGCACAATACTTGGACATATCATGCCCCAGGCGGTGTAGTGGTGTTCTGGAAGCATATGACCTATGGAGGACAAATAGTTGGACAAGATGAAATTGGGCCCTTATAGCTACTTCCCGTGGGCTCTGTACTGACACTTCCCAGTCACCATCTTCTAGAAGTCCTAGTTCTACATTCCAGGCTGTCCTCAGGGGGCCCACCGGATTAGGTGAGTTGTACATTATTTGCTTGTATGTTAATGAAGTGGCCTGTGTAGCCATTGGACCATCAATAGTCTGTCTTTCAATGGTGAGTATTGCCGTACGGCATGACTTAATTGCATGTTTGTGTCTTTCTATGTCTGCCATTTCATATTCACTTTTTATGTTTTCGAAAGTGAGTTGTTTCTCTCCCCTCTATATGTATGCCAATCTTTTAGATTCTCAGCATCTCCCATTTTTTAAAAGACCCTTTCAGAGCCACCACTTCTGCCAGCTGGTCACTATCCTGCCCAGCTTATGTGTTTTGACGCTTTTCTCCAAGCTCATACTACCGTCAGCGTGAGTGACAACATCCTTAATTTAAATCGTCAACTGTGCTGCGGGCGGACCACCGGTGGTTATCTGTTGTGTTCCTTTCTTTAAAAGCGCTTAGAGACCAGTGGTGATTTGCGCTATACAAAAATATAGTAACATAACATAACATAACATAACATAACAGGTGTTTCGCCTTGCTTCTGCAGTATAGTGCTGCTAGATAGTCTCTTTCACCCATAGCCTAATGATCTTCCCTGAAGGCCGGGTCGCCACGGTCAGTAATGCCCAGTCATTTACCACTGTCAACTGTGAGGCCTAGCAGTATTTACTCATATCTGGAACTGCTAGCCCTCCCTCATATACTCCCCTCTGGAGTTTACAGAGAGCAATTCTAGAACTGCCTCCATGCCAGAAGAGTTTTCGCAGCTCGCTATTTATATCTTGGTATACTTTCTTGGGTATTTTGTATGGGGAATTCTGCAGTACGTATAATAGCCTGGATAGTGACATCATTTTGAAATTGACTGCCCTGCCCATCCAGGACACCGGTAGTTTCCTCCAATGTTCCACATCACTCCCCAGTCGCTATGTTTGGGGGTACAAATTGTCTGATAGGAAGTCCTCTTCCTTTGTCGATATCTGAATACCCAGGTATGTGAACTTTGTTTTAACCACTAACGGAGTAGTGTCTACGAGTCTCCGAGGGACCACACTTGTCAAGGGGACGATGAGGGACTTATTCCAATTTATTGTATACCCGAGTAACTACCAAATAGCACCCTGTGTACTGACCTGTGTGGTTTGACCAGGTATAAGAGTATATCTTCTGCGTAGAGATATTCTGTCCTCCCAGTTACCCCCTCCCTGTACACCTTGTATTATTGGGTCGTTACGGACCAATGTTGTTAATGGCTCCAAAGCCGGGGCAAAGAACATCGGTGAGAGCGGGCTACCTTGGCACATGCCTTTTCTGAGCGGGAATTAGTGAGATAGCTCTACGTTGACTCTCACCCTTGCCTAAGGGTCTTGGTACAGGAGTTTTACCCACACACAGAAGTTTGGTCCAAAGCCCAGTCTATCTAGGGTGGCAAATATAAATTGCCATCCAATACTATTAAATGCCATTTGGGCATCTAAGGAGAGTAGCACCGCCTCTTCAGTTTGTGTCGTTTTAGTCCAGTGTAGCACCCCATTTAGCCTTCGCAGGTTAAGCTGTTCGAGTGCTATGCCTCTTTGAACACACAAATGAATGAATGAATTTGGGATTTATAGAGCGCCTGGTTACTGCTAAGGAGTCTTCCCCGCGCTAAGATTCATCAAGGTCAGAAAACTCTGATACAGGTAGATTCCGAGCTTTTTCTAGCTCTGTCTAAAGAGCCAGGTCTTCAGATTTTTCCAGAACATTGCCTCAGACTGTTCAAGTCTTTGATTAAGTGGCATTGTGTTCCATAGCTTGGCTGAACAAAGACCAAAGGACCAACCTCCCAGTCATACTCGACACACTCTGGGAATCACTGCCAGAGCTACTTCCCCAGATCTAAGGGCTCTGGAGGGGGTTTGAGCACTGTTCAAGCAGAAGAGATAACTGGACCCCCTCTGACTCATTATCCTGTGCGTGAAACACAGAGCTTTAAAGGAGATTCAGCCAAACCAGAGCTAATAGGGGCCCATTTCGGAATTCTTAATAGCAACCTGGCAGCTGTATCTTGTACTCTTTGTAGCACTGGCAGTCTGCCTTTAGAAATCCCCAAGTAGATCACATTGCAGTAATAAAGCTGGGACACCAGCAAGACCTGTGTCACTGTTTCTTGTGCTGAGTCTGGTATTAGCCTCAAAAACTTCCTTAACAGTCTCAGTACCTGGAAGCAGGTGCCCACAGTGGCCCTGATCTGACTTTCAAAAGATAACCGAGCGTCAAAGAGGATGCCTACATTTTTCACTTTGAGTTTAGGAAAAGGAGGGATGGTGGCAAAAGAGGCTTGAACCAGAAACAACAGGTCCTGTGCACACACATGGGAGTAAATAAACAATATAAAATAGTTTCCGTTGGTCAGGGATGAAGATACTGATGTCCTTTCTTTGAAATGCTGATTTTTAATGGTGTATTGCTTTGCGAGTCAACCAACAAGTGTTTCGTCAATGGGGTGTAAACCCTTGACTTCTTCAGGGTTGTAACGGAGTGATTCGATTCTTAGACCTTTACAACCGGTGATAATCCTATCTCTCCTGAGTTATAATACGTACTTGTGTAGCCGGTGGAAACGAGGTCCTGGAGACCCGAGAGAGACAGGGAGTACTTGTCGCAGCTGCATATCATGGCGGATGGTGCCATATTAACAGATTTAGCCACCGCAAGGAATGTGCCTCACACGTCCGGGAGAGAGACTCAGTAGTAAGACTTATATTACATTACCCTAATCCCAAGATTTACAGTGCAACCATTAGAAGGAATTGCACCTTATCGTAGATAAATATTAGGACCCACCGGGTCGGAATTATCACCGGTTGTAAGGTCTAAGAATCAAATCACTCTGTTACAGCCTTGAAGAAGTCAAGGGTTTACACCCCATTGACGAAACACATGTTGGCTGACTCTCGAAGCAATACACCATTAAAAATCAACTTTTCAAAGAAAGGACATCAGTGTCTTCATCCTTGACCAACAGAAATTGTTTATATTGTTTATTTACTCACATGCATGTGCACAGGACCTGTTGTTGTTTATAGTCGGACCCTGGGGTCCAGAATTGAGGGTTTGGTTTTTTTTTCCCTCACCAGTAGCACCTTATTTATTACCTTCATTTGTGTTAACTCCACACCACCTGGCAAGCGCCATTCCACACCCTGTGATAATTAACACCCCCCCCCTGCTTCTTTTGCTGGTACCAGAAGCAGTTATTGAATTAAAGAGTCGAGGTAAAGGGATGCAGGTATTGTCTGAGAGTCAATGCAAAATCACAGCCTGAGTCTAATCTGGGATAACTATCAAAAACTGAAAATCAGTGCTGTTTAAACAAATGATTGATAGAAAGTTATAGACACTCAAGAGGTCATAAGTCTAATTTACTGCTCTTTCTTCTCAGATTCTTCTACAGTTCGATGCCTTTGATCTCCAGTCCTCCTCAAACTGTGCCTCTGACTACCTCACAATTTATGATGGCGACAATAAGGCAGCCCCAGTCTTACTCAGCAAAGCGTGTGGGACCGGAGAGCTCCAGCCATTCACCTCTTCTGGAAATGAGATGTTGCTGGAGTTTGTGACGGACGGTTCCATCACCGCCAGTGGGTTCAAGGCCTCCTACAGCAATGGTACGATCCTTGGTGTCAGGCGGCTCTTAGACAGGGAGGAGGGATGCAGAAGGCTCTGACAACAATGGTATGGTCCTTGGTATTCGGCCGCTCTCAGATAGGGGACCGAGTACTCAGAGGCCTCCTACCGCAATGGTACGGTCCTTGGTGTCAGTCCGCTTTCAGAAAGTAGACAGAGGACTCTGAGGCCTCTGACAGCAATAGTACAGTGCTTGGTGTCAGGCCTCTTTCAAATACAGGAGGGAGGTCACAACGGGCATCCTGTAGCAGTGTTACAGTCCTGATTGTCAGGGCACTTTCAGGCAGGTGAGGGAGGTCACAAATGCCTTGTACTGCAATGGTATGGCCCTTGGTGTCAGGCCGCTCTCAGACAGGGGAGGGAGGAAGCAAAGGCCTCTTGTAGGGACCCAGTGAGCTGTGCTCCTAGGTTATCTGGGCATGTTTGCATATGGTTTCTCAGAATCAATATAGGTCTCACCATGGAATACAAGATGTCATGGGTCAAGTACACTGACATAATCCCCTTGAGTCTGGGGAAGGAGCAGGGGGTGGTACATAGATTATCAGTATTTTATTTCCGTTTTCTCTGCCTGTGCAATCTTGGCCACCGATGATCAAGGTTTGGCAAGATCACACTGTGCACAAAATATATGGTAACACATATGATTAGTGATGTGGCAACAATATCTGATAGTGAGTATCCTCTATAGGCAGAACTTCTCCCTGGGCATGAACTCTATTATTTACCATCCTGACAGTAAATTTGACCTTTCTGAATGGGATCCCATGTCATGTCTTCAATTTCTTGACATATACCACTATTTTTAGGGATATGTGAGCTGAGGCACAAACAGCATGCCGGGGGCATCAGGCAGAACCCTACTCCTGGCTCCTGTTTGACACAGTTGTTAAGGGGCTGAATATGAGATGGTGTTCTGTGGTTTGTGCGAGTGGACATTTTGCACTCATGACCAGTACTCTATGCTGCAGAGAACTAAGATGATTTTATTCTTCTGTTTGACAGTAAAATGTGGTGGAACATTCACCAGCTCTGCTGGCACCGTTTCATCCCCCTACTTCCCCAACATTTACAATTCCAACATGGACTGCGGTTTCTACATCATGGCTCCAGCTGGATACAAGGTGAGTGCTGGAGCTACCCAATGTCACTCTATTACTGAGAATAAGAGCCTGGTAGGCCCTGGAATCATGAAGAACCATTCAGATTGTCTGCATCATGATATTCCAGAAAAGGAACAACAGAGCGCAGTTTAATACAAGCATAGGTAAATGCATTAGGTTTCAAATATTGGATTAATAATATGCTTTTTTATTGTAAGTTGTAGCTTGCTTATTAGTAGTACACTATAACTTACAGAAAGCCTGTTAAAGTGTTATGCCTTGTTTATATACAAAAAGGCAATATATTGCGGTGTTACTAGTGGTATTATTAAGTGAGGAGATTAGGTAAATGGTGGAGGACAAACATATAAAAACTTACCTGATAATTAGATATTAAATTGGTGCAGCTATGGAGAGAATAAATAAAGCTGAATGGAAATCCATACAAGTACTGCATATGCACTATTTTTGCAAATCCTAAACAACAAGATTACAAAGACTAGATGACAAGCTGTTGTTTGGATATTGTTCATTGCTAAGATAAACACATGAAAATTAACATAACATTTTTAAATAAGAATTTGAGCCATTGTGCAATATAAGTGAAAGAAACACACTGAAAGTGAGATTTTTGTTACATTGAGATGGACACTTTTTTTTATTGCAGATTCATATTATGAAGTTTTGTTTTTTTCATGTTGCACTGCACATTTTTTTTTATTATTGAAAATATACTTAAACATGAACATAAACTCTGAAACAATAATGAGCATATAGTACATTTTCCCACTTATATTGTCATTGGCATTGTGTTACATATGGTTTACAATGTTTCTATATTTAAACAGTACACTGTGACATTTTCAATTATTGTGCTATATACATAGTTTGTATTCTGTAGCAAATCCTGTATGTTTTTTCAAGGCATTTGTTATAATAGATCCTGGTGCCACTACAGCTGCTGTACCATTGAAATCAGGACCCTAGTCCCCGCTAGATAACTGCACTTAGCCTGTTTTAAGAATGTGCAGTTAGTGCTCTTATATTATATAACAAAGAAGAGTTAAAGAAGCACGTTTTAAATGCGTGCAACCAGGGGAATATAAGTATTGGTAAGTAGTAAACGCTGTGCAGCCTTAACACAAGAAAAAAGTTTCTCGACGTTTGGGTCCAGTGCCACTGCACGTGCTGCGGCATTGAAATCTTGACCCTAGTGCCTGCAAGATAATAGCATTTGTGACTGCCTGTTTAGTAGTAGTAAAATATAGCACTTGTGGGTGTTTAGAGGTGTTATGACAACTTTTGGCCCCAGTGCCACAACACCTGCAGCACCATTTCAATCATGATCCTATAGCCTACAAGGTAACTGATCTTGTGGCTGTGGGCTAGTAATAAAATATAGCAACAATAGGTGCTTCGTGGGGTCCCTAGGGCTTTTTGTCTCATTGCCTCTGCACCTGCTGCACTATTTAAATCAAGCTGCCTTTAACTGTAAGGTAACTGCAACTGTGACTGGCTGTTTAATAGTAAAATATAGCAATATTGGGTGTTTAGAAGAGTGTGACAACTTTTCGGCCTGGTACCACTCCATCTGCTGCACCATTCAAATAATGACCCTGTTGCCTGCAAGATAACTGCGCTTGTGACTGAATGTGTAGTAGAAAAATATAGCAATGATAGATGTTTAGAGGGGTTCCTGGAGTTTTGGGCCTCGGTGTAACTGCATCTGCTGCACCATTGAAATCAAGCCCATTTTAACTGAAAGGTAACTGCACTTGTGACTGCCTGTTTAGTAGTTAAATATAGCAATATTTGGTGTTTAGAAGAGTTATGACAACTTTGAGTCCCAGTGCCATTGTACCTGCTGCATCATGTAAATCATTACCCTATTACCTGCAAGGTAAATTCACTTCTGTCTGCCTGTTTAGTAGTAAAATATAGCAATCTGTAGTGTTTAGAGGAGTTATGGCAATTTTTGTCCCACGGTGCCACTGCACCTACTTTACCATTGTAATCATGACCCTAGTGCTTCCTAGATAACTGCACTTGTTACTGTCTGTTTAGTAGTAAACGGTAGAAATAATATGTGTTTGGTGGGGTCCCGGGAGCTTTTCGACCCAGTATCACTGCACCTGCTGCACCATTTAAATCATGTCTCTTGTGCCTGCAAATAACTTTTGGCCCCGGTGCCACTGCACTTGCTGCACCATTTCAATAATGACCCACTTGCCTGCAAGGTAACTGCACTTGTGACTGCCTGTTTAGTAAACAAATAGCAATATTAGGTGTTGAGAGGGGTTGCCTGGAGCTTTTGATCTCCGTGTCATTGCACCTGCTGCACCATTTAAATCAAGCCCCTTTTAACTGCAAGGTAACTACAATCGTTACTGCCTGTTTAGTGTTAAAATATAGCAATTTCTAGAGTTTAGAGGGGTTCCTTGAGCCCCAGGCCCCGGTGCCACTGCACCTGATGCATCATTGAAATCTTGACTCCGGTGCCTGCAAGGAAACTGTTCTTGTGACTGCCTTTTTAGTAGTTACATTTAACAACATTTGGTGTTTAGAGGAGTTCTGACAATGTTTGAGCCTGGTAACACTGCACCTGCTGCGCATTTCAAAACATGACCATATTGCCTACAAGATAACAGCACTTGTGACTGCCTGTTTAGTACTAAAATATGGCACTATTTGGTGTATAGAGTGGTTCCTAGAGCCTTTTGCCCCGGTGTAACTGCATCTGCTGCACCATTAAATTCATGACCCTAGTGTCTGCAAGGCAATTGCACCTGTGAGTGTCTTTTTTAGTAGTTAAAGACAGCAATTTTTGGTGCTTAGAGAAGTTCTGGCAACTTTTGGGCCCGGTGCCACTGCACCTGCTGCACTGTTCACATCATGACCATAGTACCTGCAAGATAATCAGCTCCATACCTTAGAATGAAGGAGGCTGGTATCTCTGTCTCGGACCCGATTTCCCAACACCCCGCAAGGGGAGTCAGAAACACTGGAGCTGGATTCTCGGCAGAGGAGGACAGCTTCTTGTCAGTGCGTCAGCTGGAGAGTCGGCTTCCTTCGGCACTTGCTGTAGCGAGCTGCGTCGGTAAAGTAGGTAGTTGAACTGCACCGAACCACACCATGCTTTGCCATAGCATGTGAAGGTATATTGATACCTTGAAGGTGTTTAGGAATGCCAGCTTTGACGTAAACTCGGGCATATGAACGTCATGGATGAACCCCTAAGGAATAGTTGTTCATGCACAATAATGAGCTTTTTGGAGAAATCAAAATACTGCTATCTCTTCACTAAGCATGAAGTTTAACCACTGCCTGCTCTTAGGTGATTTTAACATCCACATGGATATGGCAGAAGCTGCCGATACGGTTAAGCTTCTGGATGTTACTAATCCTCTGGGTCTCACTCCCTATCTTGCCACCCCCACTCACAATAAAGGTCACACTCTGGACCAAATCGATTCCACTACTCCCATTTCCGTTGCCACGCCTATAGCCGTGCTGTGGTCTGACCACTATTTAGTGAAGTTCGACATTTTTCGTGTGACCAGATCGACAAATAGTGGTTTTAGTCGTCAGGCCATAGCCCCTCGCGCTTTTCACCGCGTATCGTCTGATATGCTGGCTCAGTCTTTGACTCTACATCCTTGCCAGCCTACAGGTGACTTAGAGGCTGATCTTGATCTGTTTCAGACCTGGCTCTCGCAGCGCCTTGATGAGTTGGCACCCCCTTCGTGTGGCCAAAAAACCACTGTTCGTGCCTCAGCCCCCTGGTTTACGCCTGCACTCTATGAAAGTAGAAGGCTTTGTAAGAAAGCCGAGAGAGCATGGCGCCGTAACTACGATCAATTATCAAAGGAGGCCTATAGGGAGTGCACTAAGATCTATCACAAAGATATTATCCTGGAGAAAAATCTTACTTTGCCAAGAGAATCGAAGCCGCAGCCAACATTAGTAAGGAAATTGTCACCATAGTTAAGGGATTCACGTCCCCTTCATCCTTCACAGCCAAGTGCTCGCCTTTGGACCCTTGGGTGACTCAAATGGCAGATTTTTTTGCCAGTAAAATCAAGAACATTCAGGCGTCCTTTGTGCGATGAGAGCCGGCTCTGGACCCTAACTCCATTTGTCTTTTATCTCCTTTCAATCCTGAGCATTCTTTGCTCACGAATTTCCCGTCTCTCGCCTCATTGGATCTCTTATCCAAATTAAAATTGGGCTCACCGATGGGTCCTTGTCCTACCAAGTTTCTTGTTATTGTTATTAACCCTATTATTAATCTGGTGTTAAATCAATCCCTCAATACCAGCTTCGTCCCTCATGCCTGGAAACAGGCCCTCATCCTGCCGCTCCTAAAAAAAAACAATTTGGACCCCAGCATTCACGCAAATTACAGGCCAATTTCACTTCTCCCGGCCTTTGTTAAGGTCGTGGAAAAACATGTTCACTCCTCCCTCTCGAATTTTTTGGAGTCGCATGACATTCTCCATCATACTCAGTCTGGCTTTCGCTCAAACATGAGCACGGAAACAGCGTTGCTGGAGGTCACGGAATCCATCAAGGAGGTTTTGGATGTGGGAGGAAAGGCGATGTTGGTGTTGCTGGATTTATCGGCGGCTTTCGATACCGTCCCCCACAGCCATCTTCTCCTTAAACTCTATGATATTGGTTTGAGAGGGACGGCTTTTAGTTGGTTTGAGTCTTTTCTATCAGACTGCCAACAAACAATCTGGGCCCCTCCGTACTCAGCCTTAGTGCCTCCATTGGAGGTGGGAGTTCCTCAGGGGTCGATCCTAAGCCCCACCCTTTTTAATATTTACATGTCCCCTTTGGTAGCGTTGGTTGAGTCCTATGGTGCCCTGATTGTATCGTATGCTGACGATACACATCTTCTTTTCACATGTGAAGAGAATGCTGACTTTAATGGTGAGAATATCAAGAACTGTCTGGGGGCCGTTTTTTCCTGGTTTCAAGTGAATCATTTGAAGTGCAATTCTGATAAATCAGAGGTTGTCTTTTTTGGCTGCCCACCGGACCCTGCTGGAAGTCATGGTGGCCGGCGGATATGTTCCCCCCCCTCCGCCGTCACTCCAATGGCAAAGAACCTGGGAGTGAAAGTGGACAATGGGCTCACTTTCAAAGCGCAGATCCTGGGTTTAGTGGGGCAGTGTTTCGGCCTCCTAAAAATGTTGAGGAAATGTCTTCCCTTGCTTTCGTTTGCCCACAGGAGGACCACGGGTCCAGGCTCTAATAGGTTCCAGGCTAGATTATGCCAACGTGCTATACCTGGGACTTCCAGAGTATTTTCTTTCACGCCTTCAATAGGTTCAAAACTCTGCTGCTCGAGCGATCTTCGGCCTTAGCCATAGGTCTAAAACTGCTGCCTTACTTAAATCACTTCACTGGTTGTCAGTTCGAAAACGCATTTCTTTTAAGACCCTTACCATGGCATTTAAAGCCCTCCATGGTACTGGCGCCCGCTATCTTAGAAAGAGAATAGGTTTTTACCTCCCTTCCAGAGCATTACGCTCTGCTTTGCTGGCACTGGCTACGGTTCCGGCGATTAGGCGAGCTCGCATTGGGGGTCGCTCTTTCAAACGTCTGGCCCCCCAACTGTGGAACAAACTGCCTCTGTCTCTTCGGAAGATAGACGGCCTCCTTGACTTTAGGAAAGAGCTTAAAACATGGCTGTTCGGACAATAATTTCATTGATCTCTCTGCTTCTGTTCTCCAGGTCTGATAGCGCCGGGACACTCTGCTCGAGTAGCTGAGCGCTTTAAAAAACTCCCCTTAACATAACATAACATAACATAACATATCCAGGCTAGGGGACGTCCCTTCTGCTTAAGAGTCTGGTTTTCCAAGAAATCATTGTGACGTTGATGAACGGATGGAAGTAGCCATGCCTGTATTTGGGTAGCATGGGCTATGCCTAAATAAGGGCTTGATTTCTATGCCTAAGGGTAATGCGAATTGTACCTATATAAGGGCATGAATCGGGAAAATTCATTCAGAACCTAAAACGCCACACAACACTAGTGCTTTTGGCACCTGCTGCACCATTGAAATCATAATACTAGTGCCTTCAAGGTAACTGCTCTTGTGACTGCCTGTTTAATAGTTAAATAAAGAATAATTAGGTGTTTAGAGTGGTGCCAAGAGCTTTTGGTCCTTGTGCCACAGTACCTGCTGCACCATTGAAACCATGACCCTAATGCATGCTAGATAACTGCACTTATGCTGCCTGTTCAGTGGTACAATTTAGCAATAATCTGTATTTAGTACGGTACCTAGAGCTTTTGGCCCTGGCGTCACTGCACCTGCATCACCATTCACAGCATGACCCTACTGCCTGAAAGATAACTGCATTTGTGACTGCCTGCTTAATAGTAAAACATAGCAATATTTGGTGTTTAGAGTATTTATGACAACTTTTGGCCCAGGTGCCACTGCACCTGCTCAACCCTTTCAATAATGGCCCTGTTGCCTGCAAGGTAACTGCACTGCTGACTGCCTGTTTAGTAGTAAAATATAGCATTATTATGTATTTAGTTGTGTGCCTAGAGCTTTTGGACTCGGTGTCACTGTACCAGCTGCACCATTGTAATCATGACCATAGTGCCTGTTAGGTAACTGCACTTGTGACTGTCTATTTAGTAGTAATATGTATTAAAAGCTGTGTTTAGTGGGGTCTCTAGAGCTTTTGGCCCCAGTGTCACTGCACCTGCCACACCATTTATAATAAGCCCCTTTTACCTGCAAGCAAGCTGCAGTTGTAGATGCCTGTTTGGTTTAAAAATAACAATATTAGGTGTTTAGAGGGAAACATAACAAAATGTAAACAGTAAAGGATATGCAGCGCTAACCAAAAGAAAAAAATATTTTTCCGTAACCACCAACGCGGATGGGAAAGAGTAGTTAGGCCACAGAAAACTGTTAAGAGAGACACCAAAGGAGAACAGGCTACAACCAAAAGAAACAAATAAAAGTAAATTGGCAAGCATATGGACCAATTAAAAAGTGTAGGTGGGATGTCTGTCCCTTTTAAGATATATTAAAAACATGGGACAACCACCCAAGATGGTGGTTGCATAATCTTTGTGCTCCCGGACCTAGGCCCCAATATCCTACTTTTATCCTACACCTACCTGCAGCATCAGGCTCTTACTCAGCCCTGGAGCAGTGCCTTGCTGTGAATTATCATACGCGGCCGGTGTTTGGTGACTGAAATACAACCGGAGCACTGAAAACTTCTATACCTCACTGCGCTGACAACATGGCGGGCAGAGAGGAGCGGCCTTAGCAGAGGACACCTGAGTGAACTCGGAGGTTGCCGTAGATGGGCTATCCAGGCGGTCTCCAGCACTCATCAACTCCGCAATCAGCTATACCCAATATCAGGGCCGCAACTGGGCAAGACATGAGTGGATTGCCAACGAGCATTTCTGCTGCTGCAAGTTGGCCTGGTGTGGTCCCTTTACCACTCCACGTGGTTGGCAGACCTGGTCTGGGCTCTGTATGGGGTGTGCTGCTTTGTGAACAGACCCTTTCTGGACAGCACTAAGCGTGCGGGACCAACAAGAGCACCCAAATCATTGACTGTAGAGCTTTGCCTGGCCCATCAGCACCATCTCGTCTCTCGGACTAATGGTGAAAAATGTGTAGTGCGCTACTCAACGGACTACACCTAGATCCCCCTCCTTGTTACACACCCTTGGCTGCCACATCACAGGATCTCCCATATGCCTTTGCCCATTACCAACAACTATGCTCACACAGGGGTGACTGTGGGCAGCACTGGGCCCCCACAACGTTGTAACTTGGGATCCTAAATTATACACAACCATGACCTTACATGCATTGTTTATGTTTATGTTTACGTAATTTGTATTGCGCGACAAATACCCTAAGGTGTCTCGGCGCATTTAAGAACTTCATGGGACAAGAGCGGGCTGGTGGAATCATTGATCAAAAAGCCAGGTTTTCAAGGATCTGCGGAAGGCAATGAGAGTGGGACAGGTTTTGATGGATATGGGCAAAGAGTTCCAAAGTCTGGGAGTTGCCACCAGAAAACGTCTGTCTCCCCAAGTGGAGGTTCTGGTGCGAGGGACTGGTAGTAGGAAGGTAGAAGCTGATCGCAGTGATCTTTTAGGGGCATAGATCCGAAATGCGTTCCTAAGGAAACGAGGCCCCGTCTCATGTATGGCTTTATAGGCGATGCAAAGTGCCTTAAACTTGATCCGGCTCCTGACTCGTAGCCAATGGAGATGGCGTATGGCCAAAGAGGTTGAGTGGTGTTTAGGGATACCGAGCAGGACTCTGGCTGCCGCGTTTTGAATAGACTGCAGTTTATTTCGGATTTGCTCTTGTGAATTGAGAAAGAGTGCGTTACTGTAATCCATTTTGGAAAAGACCAGGGTGGTAATCAGTGTTTTTCCTGCTGAGGCTGGCAGGTATGGAAGCAGCTTTTTAATTTTCCTCAGCATGTAAAAAGAGGATGAGACCACTGTATTCACATGGTGTTTAAAAGACAACTTGTCGTCAAACATGACTCCCAAGTTTCTGACCTTGGCCACAGGAACTGGCGGAGGCCCCATTTGCTTCGGCCACCAAATGGGAGACCAGTCTGGAGAAAGGTCATAACCTCGGTTTTATCTGAATTTAATTTCAAGCAGTTCCTCGACATCAAGGAGCAGATGGCTAACATCCCCTCCTGGAATCTCGAGGCAACTACTGGTCCATCCCTGTGTACGGCCAGCACCAACTGGGTGTCATCTGCGTAGGTGGTTAGAGACAACCCGTGTGCTTTTATGACCCTCGCCAAGTCCGCCACATATATGTTAAATAGTGTAGGGCTTAACGAGGAGCCCTGGGGCGCCCCGCAGGGTAAGGTGAAGAAGGGTGAGTAAAACTCCTTCAAACTAACCTCCTGCGTACGGTTGGCCAAGAAGGATGTAAGAAGGTCTTTGGCCAAATGGTTGACCCCCAAGGATGCGACACGGTTGATCAAGATGGAGTGATCGACCGTGTCGAAGGCGGCGGACAGATATAAAAGTATATGGACCGCCGCCCCACCTTGGTCTAAGATGTCCCTAATTTCATCGGAGGCCTTTATCAGGGCGGTTTCTGTGCCGTGGCCCTTCATGAACCCAAATTGAGTGTCATCCTGGAGTTGGTGCATGTCGATGAACTCTGAAAGCTGCTGGTTCATAAGAGATTCAAAGATTTTAGCTGGGAAGGGAAGACAAGCAATGGGTCTGTAGTTGGCTGACTCACCGGGGTCAAGAGAGGTTTTTTTTGCAGTGGTATAATAACTGCTTTTTTCCATATTTCCGGGTAGATCCCTGTTTGAAAAATGGAATTACAAATGTCCATCAGGGGAGGCGTGATAACCTCCGTGATGGAATTAGATATGGAAGGTGGACATGGGCCTAGGGGGGAGCCTGACCTAATGGATGTGGTGAGTTTACTGATTTGTTGTGCTGAGGCCGCGTGGAAAAAGGAGAAAGTTGGTCTTAGAGAAGGAGAAGGGGGGTGTGAATAAGAAATTTCAGGACATTTAGGTGGGGAGAAGGTGGAGTATATATTGGTGACCTTGGTTGCGAAAAAAGTGGCTACAGAATTGCAAAGATCTTGAGATGCCTCAATGGGAGGACCTGTGGGGGGATTGGCGAGGGAGTTAACAACTTGAAACAGCTTCTTGGCTGAGTTCTGAGCAGACTCAATTTGTGATGAAAAGTAGGCACTCTTGTGTATAATGATTGATCTTTTGTATATCGCTAAGGCATTTTTGTAAGTTAGCTTGTCAATGGGGCTGTAGTATTTGCGCCAATGTCTCTCCAGGTTCCTACAGTGCTGTCTGTGAAGTCTGAGGTCTTCGGTGAACCATGGTGCGGATGGCACTGCACGATTAGGAAAAATGCATTTGGTCGGACTAACTGATTAACCGCCTCCTGAATCCAGTTCTGGTACCTATTGGACCCTAAACTTGGGTCGGAGGCGACCTCGTAGGGGGAATTGGTAAGGGTAGTGGAAAGGAGTGAGATATCCAGGTTCTTCCAGACTCTGATGTTCTTGGGAACGTGGGTTTTGTCCTGAGAAGGGTTGGGATTATGAGCTGGCAAGGAAAAAATAACTGCGAAGTGGTCCGACCATGCTAGAGGGAGAACAGTGAGCAGGGAGATGTCCTGGTTGTTGGTGAACAAGCCATCGAGCGTGTGTCCTGCTTGATGAGCGGGGCCAGTGACTAGTTGTTGTAGTCCAACTGACTGCAAATCGGTGATTAAATGGATAGTGTATTTGTCACCTGTGGCTTCTAAATGAAAATTAAAATCTCCCACAATGGTATAATCAAGGGGTTCTAATAATAGCTCTGTGAATTGGTCTAAAAAGGAGAGAAAACGTGTGCGTGGACCGGGGGGACGATATAGCAGGATGCCTTTAAAGGCTTGGTTGTGGTTAAGGGAGATAGAATAAGCAAAAGCCTCACAGTCAGAGCGATGAAAAGGTTCTATTTTAGCAGGATATATGGCTTTATAAATGATAGCTAGGCCGTCGCCCTTACCCAAAGCTCTGTCAAGTCTTGCCACACAGAAACCATCAGGGGTGGCAGCACAAAAGTCGGGACCAGAGGCCGCATCCCCCCATGATTCTGTGATGAAGAGAATATCAAGTTCCTGGTTAAAAATGCACTCCCTAATTTCCAAATGGTGTTTAGGAAGGGAGTGGACATTGATCAGTGCCATGCGATACGGGGGCCTAAAATCCTGGGTCTTGGCAGAGGGACTGTTATGTTATGTTATGTTAATTTTTATTTCTATAGCGCACGCCTACTCCAATGGAGTGTCCCGGCGCTTTTCACTAGGCGGCTCATAACCAAGAGAACATAACACAGTTAAAAACAGGGGGACGGAAAGACAGACATACAGCGACAGAAAATTAAAGGGTAAAAAGCCATGTTTTGAGGCCCTTTCTGAAAGACATCAAATTGGAGGTACAACGTAAGGCCAAAGGTAGGGTGTTCCAGAGCTGTGAGGCCCAAAGCCTGAAGGAGCGCCCTCCAATTCGGGCTTTCTTTATTCGAGGAATCGCCGCAAGAAACAGAGATTCTGAGCGCAGAGCACGGACTGGACGATAAAAGGCCAACCTGCGCTGGAGATATTTCGCGCCAGAACCAAAAAGTGCTTTATGGGCCAGTGTCAGTGTTTTAAAAATTATCTGTTTCCGGATAGGCAGCCAGTGAAGCGACTGCAGAAGACCAGACACTCTAGTTCTCCTGTGGAGGCCAAAGATGGCGCGTGCAGCAGAGTTCTGCACCACTTGTAGCCTTTGCACAAGATATTCTGGAAGGCCGAGATAGAGGACGTTGGAATAGTCCAATCTGGAGCCAATTAAGGCCTGCACCATGATCCTCCTGTGTTCTTCCGAGAGCAGGGGAAGAAACTTCCGTAGCATCTTGAGAATGCCAAAGCATGTGCCCGCAAGACCCAGGATCTGAGATCTCATAGTCAGTCCATTGTCGATCTTAATCCCCAGATTTTTAGCCAGCTGGGAAGCATGAGCTGGGGGGAACATATCCATTGGCCACCATGCATGCCATTCAGGGTCCACAGCACAGCCAAAAAACAGTACCTCGGACTTATCTGAATAGCATTTGAGGCTGTTAAGATGAAACCACCTAAAAACAGCCCCCAGGCACTCTTGAATACTCTCTCCGTCAAAATCCTCACCCCTCTTGCTCGTAAAGAGGATCTGGGTATCATCGGCGTAGGAGACGATCTGGGCCCCAAAAAACTCAGCCAGTGCCGCCAAGGGAGTCATAAAGATGTTAAAAAGAGTCGGGCTCAACACAGAGCCCTGCGGAACCCCGACTCCCAAAGGCGGCATCTCAGCAGAGCTAGGAGAGGCCCAGACCGTTTGCCGACGGCCCGCTAGAAAGGACGAAAACCAGCCGAGTACCGTCCCCCTCAGACCGATGTCATAAAGCCTGGCGAGGAGCCCCTCATGGGGGACGGTATCAAAGGCCACCGACTGGACTGGTGAATGAAAGGGGAGAATGGATTTTAAAGTTACAGCCCGGGCAGATTTCAGGGGCTGAAGTACAGCAAGTAGGAAGTGGCAATGTCTTACACCACGGATTGGCCTTACCAGTGTTTAGATCCCTTAGATTTCTCGAATAATAGCGCAAAGGGGTGCCAATGGAGTGGATAGTCTTAGGGCCAGAGGGTATGGCCCTAGGCTCAGTACAGGCGCGGACGGACGCAGACAAGCTTGCCTTAGGCGCGCCCGCTGCGCACGTCCACTGCGCGTACGAGGAGGCATCCGGTTTTTTTGCCGGTGGTGGTGAGCAGCTAGACTGCTAACCTCGGCGCAAACCGGAAATGCAGTTACACACTTCCTGGTAGGCGATCTATCCCTCCACACTATCTGAATGATCAGTGGTGGACCGGGGAACACGCCTAACACAGCACAAAGTAAGTTATCAAATCAAAATACATTTGTGACGTAGGCAAAATGAATGTGACTTTTTAAAAACCGCTAGGGGCACTTCTCAATGTGTCTCCGTCGACGATTTAAAAACGAGTTAACACGAGTATTGAATAATTGTGAATAGCGCTAGATAGCTGGGCATTAGTACAATGCTCCGTTCAGCGTGGTGGTGTCCCAGAAAGAATCCACAAACTGAATGATTCAGTGGTTTTTATGCCGGTGGTGGTGAGCAGCTGGACTGCTAACCTCGGCGCAAACCGGAAATGCAGTTACACACTTCCTGGTAGGTGATCTATCCCTCCACACTATCTGAATGATCAGAAGTGGACCGGGGAACACGCCTAACACAGCACAAAGTAAGTATCAAATCAAAATACATTTGTAACATAGGCAAAATGAATGTGACTTTTTAAAAACCGCTAGGGGCACTTCTCAATGCGTCTCAGTCGGCAATTTAAAAACGAGTTAACACGAGTATTGAATAATTGTGAATAGCGCTAGTTAGCTGGGCATTGGTAATCAATGCTCCGTTCAGCGTGGTGGTGTCCCAGAAAGCATTGACTGCGGATCGGGCCAGACCATTCCTCTGCACTAAAGGGTATTGCAAAAACCAAGTGCAATTCCTCTCCTTGCCCTCTGGGTGCTCACCAATCCAATCCTAAAATGATAGCCGTGCCCTAACAGTACCCCCCATGGATACATTGGATGTTATCCTTCAGGATATTCAAGACTCCAGAGCCACTATTGCACAGCAGCTGGGCATAATCACTACAGATATTAGCCTGCTGAAAGGTGACCCCTAGAAGCTATCAGATAGAGTAAAGACTAACTAATTACCGCTAGCCACTCTGCCCCCTAGTAACGAGTACAAAACTTCACAGATTATTCAACTGCGTCAACAGTTGGAACATCTCCAGGAACAAGTGGAGGAGGCCGAAGGGAGGGCTAGCAGAAATAATGTACAGATCATGGGGATCCCTGAAAGAACAGAAGGCCCTTGTGCAACACAATACATTGAAGACTGGCTCCGGAGAGAGATAGCTCCCACTGGTCTCTATAAACTGCTCACATGTCAACAGGGCACATCGAGTTCCCACTAAGAGACCCATCCCTGGTGTGCCACCACGACCTATAGTGGCTGAGATTCTCAACTTTAGAGACCGGGATGTGATGCTACACGTGGCTCATGAAAAATCACCCACCCATTCTCATCGCTGACTCGAGGAACTCCCTGTTCCCAGACTACACAGATGCTGTGAGATGCAAACTCGCATCCTTTCAGGAAATAAAACGGTACCTATGTACACCTAACCTCACAAATGCTCTTTTATTCCCAGCCAAGCTTAAAGTAATCCATGACCAACGTGCCCACTTTTTGAAATATCCAGAAAGGGCATGGGAATGCTTGAAGCAACATTTTCTAGATTCAGCAAGACACAGCCCCAGAGGGTCTGCTCCTCCAAAGTCACAATGTGCACTGGATGGCACGGACCCAACACCGGGGACAGCGTGGGGTAGACGCCCTCCCCAAAACAGGCTTTGGAAGGTCAACTGGCGGCATTCCAATCTGCGTCTGTTCTGAAGGCCCCTTGGCCGCCCGTCAGCTCCAGGATGGTGTGTCGGACTGGGAATTGAACAGCATCATGGCCCTGTTCCCGATGATCACTCCTCAAATGAGTAATGACTTCTTGGGGTAAATGACGTGAGTACTCTCAGTATGCACATGTCCACTCGTGTAGATCTTATAGTGGGATTTATACTTATACTGGTGGAATGGGAAGCTTTTAAGGTGGTAGCGCGTGGTGCCTCAATTGGAGCAGTGGTGGGTGCTAGGCATGAGGTCATTAGAGAAATCAAAAGCTAAATGATACCCCCTGGAAAGGGAGGCGATTGAGAACAATGAGACAGTAGCTGAATTGCAGGAAGCCAGAATCACACACGCTGAGCTGCTAGAATGCCTACGACTGATTGACCAGAGAGCCTACACTCAGAGAACACACACAGAAGCCGACAGGTCGGGTACCCTCCTGGCTCAGTTAATTTGTGCGGAACCGTCTCCTACACCTATCTTACCAATCAACACACCCACGCTGGGACTGATGGTGACACAACTGGAGATCAAAACAGTGTTCTGAGACTATTACACCGCTTTACACACTGCTCTGCCGCCTCCGAACTCTTTAGAAATATCTGAGCTTCTACGCTGAGCAACTCTGTCTAGGGTGCCAATTGCACCGGAATGTGAAGAGCTTGCTGCTCCTATTACGGCAAATGAGATTCGTAGCACCATCAGAGTTGGCCCACTATAAAACGATGGGCTGTGATGGAATCCCGGTGAAATTCTATTCCACCTCTCCCACAAAATTGGTGCAGCAGCTGAAAGAAATTATATAATACATTCATAGATATAGGCACACTGCCCTCCTATACTAGAGAGGCTCTCATAACATCCCTGTTAAAACTCAGTGAATTACCTACGGAATTATCCTCGTGCAGGCCACTATCGTTACTGAATACAGAATATAAAATTATCAATACAATTCTGGCTCGCTGACTGCTCTTGTTACTCTTCCACTTGAAACACGCGGATCAATGTGGCTCTGCTCCCCGATGCAACACCCCCTTGAACATAAGGCACCTGTTTGGAACAATGGATTTGCTTGAGACCACCACCCATATGCCTTTTCCTAGATATCCAACAAGTCTTTGATGTCCTAGGCTGGGGCTACCTGCTTGATGCTTTGGCTCGCTACAGGCTACCACCTGCTTATATCCGGTGGGTGAAACTACTATAGCCATCACCAACGGCAAGAGCCAGAACTTGTTGCTATTATCTCTGACCACTATTGGGTGTCTCGCGGAACACGGCAGGGTTGCTTTCCCCATGGCAGGGTTGCCCTCCCCACTCCTCTTTATATTAGCGGTCGAGAAAATCACACAGCGTATCCGTCAGGTGGCGGACCACAGGGTTACCCCTATAGATCGAGTGGTGCAGTTCGTGTCACTATATGCTGATGAAATGCATCTGTATTTCAAACACCTCCGGGAGGACAAAGTAGAGCTAGCCCAGTAGCTCTTCTTGTACGACCACTTGTCAAGGCTACATATTAATACAGATAAATCTTGTACTTACTCCTTTACTGATACCTTTCCAGAGCCCATATATGGATTCGGTGACACACAACTACAAACAGCACCAAGCACCTTCCGTTACCTTGTGAACGGGTATACCGCGAAATACAAGACCTAATGCAAGGTACCTTCATACGTAAGATTAACGCACTGAGATCTCAAGGGTCCTTTTGGGGCATATTACCCCTGTCGCTAGTGGGCCACCTGGCTCTGGCGTAAATGGTGATGCTGCCACGCTTGCTGTACCACTTTGTAAATGTACTGATGATAATTTTGGCATGGGTGTTTAAACAGTTGAACAGCATACAGATTGATCTCACCTGGGGGAGGGGACACCACAGTCAGTCCACCTAAACTACAGTTAGCTAAGTCCAGGGGCAACATTGGGGGGCTCCAGACTTTAGCCAAGTCCAGGGGCAGAATGGGGGGGCTCCAGACTTTAGCCAAGTCCAGGGGCAGCATGGGGGCTCCAGACTTTAGCTAAGTCCAGGGTTAGCATGGGGGGGCTCAAGACGTTAGCTAAGCCCAGGGGCAATAAGAACAATTGGGGATCAAGGCTAAGATGCCCGCACCAGTCCTAAAAGTCCCCAGTGTAATTATCCAATGTTACGAAGGTGCAAAATGGCCTAGAACATAATCCCCTATGTCCTACTAGTGAGAGAAGTGAGACAGAACTCCCACCTCCTCAACAAAATATATGCACAGATGGCCCTGCACCCTTCAAATATTTAACACAACGTTTTTGTGAAAATCGTAACACTATTCACATCATTATAAAGTTACAATCTTTTTCCCAAGAAGTTCAGATGACGACTCTTTATTTTAAAAGGAGTTCTTTTATTCAAATTTTGTTACACAACGGATAGCCAACGCGTTTCGTCCATTACCGGACTTCTTCAGGGCTTTTTGACTTCCTTATAGTGCTCAAATTTCAAATCCTTACATGTTACTAAAAGGTCAGTCAATTTTAAAAAGAGTGGCATACATGCTTCAGCGGCGTTTCAGAAGTTTCAAAAGTGTTTTCACAACAGAGAATGTAGATTCGCAAATATCAGCTTCCCGGTTAGCATGTGGTCATCTGGTTTCAAGATGACCACATGCCAACCGGGACGCTGATAAGGATCTGAAATTCGAGCACTATAAGGAAGGGGGCAGCATGGGGGTTCCAGACTTTAGCTAAGTCCAGGGGCAGCATGGGCTCCAGACCTCAAAGGCTGTTGTATAGCCGGACAACTACAGTGTCTATCCTACTGGCTGGCTGGGCATTACCTGTTTAAAATAGGCTACACAGCAGCCCAACTTAGTCAGGGGCGATTCCATAGGCTGATTTGTCCCGATGCCTCAGCTCACTTTTTCTGCGCATAGCCCTAGCATACTGGAAAACAGCACTGAAATATTCCATTACACGGGTACCTTAAGCACCAAAAATCCCACTCTGCGGCTCGCCCACCCACTCAGGCAAATGAACGGCGCACGGACTGACTCCATGGGAACAGGCAGGGGTAGCGACTGTGGGGGTCACTGTTTGTAGATGGGACCCTAATGTCACAATCTGATTTTGTACAGGGTCACAGATTGCCAGAATCTTTGTTTCTGTTGCATGCTATTGTCCTTTGATATGTTCAAAAACATTGGGTGCCAGATGATAAAGAGCCCATCACTTATGAATGACTCCAAGCACTTCATACTATGGGACACAGGAGAGACCTAATCCGATGGCTCTACAGGGGACCACGGGAACACCTCATGACACTTCTCACTCCCCTGAAAGCTAAATGAGAGACTGCCCTGATTAGGGAGCTCACAGATAAGGAGTGTTCCTGGTTACTAGAATACCCCAAGAAAAGCTCATGCAACTCAAGATTTAAATATATCTAATTTTCCATATTACATAGGGCATATTTAACCCCAAACAAAATGTTCCCGACAGCCCCCTTGATGTGCCCCAGGCTGTTGCGCTCCAGAAGCTGATCTTGTATATATGCTTTGGGCTTGCCCTTCTCTGATTGATTAATCGGGTTGGATTTCAGCAGCACTAACAGGCCTGACTGGCCTACATCAGTGGAACACGCTAGAGCACTGTATATTGGGGTTTACTCCGTGGCCCAAAATCTCATAAGTGACACGGCGCTTTAGGGTCCGCTCTTTGCTCTTGGCCAAGAGGCTGCTTACAAAGCGCTGTAAGTCCCCACAAGCTCCTTGGGAAGTTACCTGTCAGGAGGAAGTTTTGCAATGGGGGTTGGCAGAAAATGAGGTTCTGAGGAGGGAAGAATATAGGGGACTTCATAAAAAAACCTATATCATTGGAATGGGACACACCAATGGAAGGTTTGCGGTTTTAGACTTTGGAGGCCTGAAGAGGGGGGTGGCCTGCTGTGACTCTGGTTACTAAACTAGGGGACTTCGCTGCGTGGGAGCAGTGCTTAATTTGAACGTGTGTTTTCCGCTGCTCAGCACCGGCGTTGTATTGGTTTCCGGTGCTCGGCACTGGCACCTAATTGTTAACACCATACTTGGAACAGTCTACCACATAGTGGCGCTGCGTATCTAATTTAGTGATTAGCAGAAAAACGGTTGTTTAGGAATACCTGCCTCCCCAGCGATTCCTTTAGCTGTGGGGACCTGGAATAATCTGAACTGTCACATTTACAAGCCAGAGAGATGGTTAGTAGTGGTTTTGGCAGTGATGACAAGGGGGATGAGTGGTGCAAGCTGCAGTGGCCTCCTGGTCAGAGCCCTGGCACTTAATATTTTACAAATTAAGCACTGCGTGGGAGGCACCACAGCCATTGATTTCTAATTCTGAAAATGGTACATATTACATATAGGGAACTCCTGCCCCAGCCTCACTTCCAGGTTGAACGATTCCTTCTTTTAGACAGCCCTGAACAAGATGTTACAAGGCTGTCTGGCCATGTACCAGCATATATCTATTGGAATGTGTACTACTGCACACACATCTCGGTTATAAATCATTCGTTACATGACACATCACTGTTAACAGTGTGAAATGTTGAATGCTTCTAATACAGACCAATTGGTATGTATACTACCATTGAAATATGTCAATGTATTAGGTGGCTTGATGTGCTGTTTTCTTATTGTAAAACAAAAATGCAATAAGGTTTGTGTTAAAAAAAAAAGATATATTGGGGGCGTGGCTTGGACGCCATGAAGAATGGCGGCGTGATTCTCCGCATCTCCACAGCGACAGTAAAATGGTGAAGCTGGGAGCTGCAGACACGAGGCAATTCCTGACCTGAGAGACGATTCAGGGATCGGAAGGTTTCCTCCGTCCACGGTGTGATTTTGAGCCAGCTCCAGGCACAGAAAAGGTGAAAATAACCCTCATCCGTTACTCCCGCGTGTGAGTGCGGTGAAGGGACGGACTCAAGCGGCGGCCCGAGCAACGCGGCTGCCTGAAGCGGCGGAGCCCTGCATGCCGCAAGCGCCACCAGTGATCGCCGGAGGAGATAAACTGGTCCGAAACGGAGCCCAGTGAGTACTCCTCTGCACAAAATTAAAGCGGCAATGAGCTTTTGACATCGGTAACTGGCGCGAAGAAAGAGCATTCAAAATGGCGGAGGAACTGAAATAGTTCGTGTATGCATAACGTTTGTGGCGGGCACTTCTGTTAATATCCTGTTACTATCCCACATTGCTAGTGATCACTGTAACAGGCAAAGGTCACTGCAACGGGCAACTGCTATAGCATAACAATTTCCAAGCTCCAAGCACCGAATACTCTCTAATTGATCTAATGAGAGCTAATAGTATCGCTACACCGCAACACAAGCCTCTGAATTAAAATCAAAGTGGTTGCACCGGCAAACATTGGCATTGAATAGAAGTCTTGGGGCCACACACCGACTTTATCGACTCCTACGAAAATCCACACGCAGCAGTTTCACTGCTATAGTTTGATTTCCAAAACCCACCAGAGCCTCTTAACGAGCGCAGCACACACAAAATGGCGGGCGGCAGCACACTTTCAGAGCCAAATAAGATCAGAATGGGTCCTCTGACTTGATTTTCGGCAATGTAACTGCATTTCAGTGTAAAAACGCGCAATAAAGGTGCATTAAGGTGTGAAGCAAAGTGCATTAATGTGTGAAGCAAACTGTGAGCTGGCAAAGGTTAGAGGGGATTCATGAAGGTTTCTTCAATGTGTGCTGCTACCTGAAAATCAATCATTATAATGCCTGAGATCACTGCTGTGGTATGGATGTAGTGCTGCAGTGCTGGGCCTGAGATAACTGTGAGGCAATTATCGTGGTGCTGTGATCCTGGCCTTAGAAATGGTGCAAGGACAAAAATGGTCTATATCAAGGCGAAAGACATGTGAATGCCATATTAACAACGTTTAACGGAATGCCATGGTGCTCCCGTGGGCTTGACGCTGAGTGGGTAAAACAGCCACCTACTGTGATCTGCTAATTTAAACGTAAAGAAAGTGCATCTACTGGGAGGACGTACTTTTGGTTTGTGGGGCAATCAATCAATCAGCTTAACACAGAGTTTGATCAAACTTGAGGAAGATCTCCCCTTATCTCACTGCCTATAAGATAGAAACATGGGGGATAAGGAAAACGCTAAGGTTTTTAAGCGCCAAAAGTCTGACTCACCAACTCCGATATCGCCATTCAAGGGCAAAAAAGACTTCAGTAAAGCTATGGAGGTTATCCTGAGCAGACTGGAGGAAGTGAAAGATTTGGCCAAGTCCACCAAAGAAGAGGTGGTGGCTGTTAGGCAGGACATCAAAGACATTAACTCCAGATTGTCTGAGACTGAGACTAGGATCAGTAGGTTGGAGGACTCTGAGACCAAGAATTGCGGTGCTCTCAAAAACCATACCCTAACCTCCGACCACTTTTCAAGGAAAATAGCGGAATTGGAAGATAGAAATCGGAGAGGAAATCTAAGAATTTTTGGCATACCAGAAAATGCAGAAGAGTCTCTCGGATCATGTATTGCCTTTCTAGAACAATGGTTCTCACAAGCTACAAGCCTTACTTTCGCCCAACTTCTGGAGTTCGATAGGGCACACAGAGTACCAGGCAGAATAACCCAAAATCAAAAGGGTCCAAGAGCTATCATTTGCAAACCCTTGAGGTTCCAACATGTGGAACAAACTCTTGCGTTTGTGCGTAAACACAACCATTTACTGTGGAAAGGCCAAAAGATCTACATATCTCAGGACTACAGCAAAGAGACTATGGGTATTAGGAAAGCTTTCCTTGCGCTACGACCTCAGCTGAGATCACTGGGTCACCAATATGAGTTTATCGGACAGGCTAAGTTTAAAGTGACTATTCAAGGGGTGTCCCATATTTTCTCAGACCCACAAAACCTCAAACGCTTACTGCATAGCCATGAGGAAGGACTTATGGAGGTTGCTGCAACAGAATTGACAGGGGCATCTGCCACTGGCTACAAGTGAATATCCTTTCTCGGTACCACATAATGCTTTCTCTTACTTACTTTGCAATATCCTCTACAGGCTCAGATATATTATGATGACACAGCGTCACTGAGATGTCATGCCATGTCACTCTCAATAACTGGCGTTTTCCAATTCTAGTATACAATGTCAATTATACTGATACACTATGTTAATTCCAGTTCTATTACACTGCAGATAATGTTGCTCTATTATATTTTGAATCTCTAAGTGCCTATGTAACCCAGGTTCTTATACAGTTCCTAGCAGCAACAGAATCGGGTAACTAAAGTTATAATACATTGAAGATAATAGGGCTCTACTTATACTGTGGGACTATAAGTGCCTATGTACTCCATGTTCCTGTACACTTCCTTTGCATTGACATGTTTTTGCACAGCCTGCATCTAGTGGTGAATTACACGTGGTCAATGACTATGGGAGTAGATGTATGACTGAGTGTATGACTGAGTGACCCAGGTTTTCTAATTGTTTCCCATTTATTGACAAGGATGGTCATGCAGTTCCTAACACATACTAAAGTTGGTTGTGTTGCTGTGGAGGCGGTCTCGCTGTTGTTTCCCGAGTCGCCATGTTCTCTTTCTACAATTGGGGTGGGAAGGGTCGGATGAGGGAGAGGGTGGGGGTTGATGGGAGGGGAGGGGACAAAGGGATGTGTATGGGGTGTTTTCTTCTGTTTCTGAATTTTGTTATTATTTTTGCTCTCACTAGTACCTACGATTACGATTCAAACCGGGTGCTCAAATTATCCAGAGTAAGCATGTCGCTACCTTACCATTCACAGCACATAACATTTAACGTCAGGAATGAACGATCATGTACCAAGACACCCTTACATTTAGGAGAGACATATAGGAGAGACTCAACAAGGGTTACTGATGGTATTAAACATGGTCTTTGCCTTAACTGTGCGCGGGGAAGCTCTAAGGGCAGTAATATGTATGCATTCAGGTTCATCCTCTTTTCTTAGATGTTTTGACGCACAAACATGATGACGTCATCATCCATTGACACGCCCATAGGGATAACGAAAATAGGCAACCTTAAAATACTCTCGCTTAATGTGAAAGGTCTAAATCAACCTGTTAAACGACAGAAAATCCTAGACTACTTACGTAGGCAGAAGGGTGATATTGCTTTGTTGCAGGAGTCGAAATTGGAAACAAAACAATTCTACACACTAAGGAACACATTTTTCACGGAAGTTGTAGGGTCTGAGGCCATTGCAAAGAAAAATGGGGTGGTAACATTAATAGCAAGGAAGGCTAACGTTGACTTAATTTCTTCCACAACGGACTCTAAGGGAAGATGGGTCACGGCCAAACTGCGTAAGGATGATACTGAATTCTACATTACCAATGTCTATGCCCCTAACACATATGATACTATCCCTGATACAGCCGTGCACATTCTTGCGGGTGACTTTAATTTACCGGTTGATCCTACCCTTGACAGGGATTCTAAGTGCCCCTTTCTCAGTAACAAAGCTCACAAAGCTTTCACTAAACTTTGTAGCAGATTTAACATGACAGACTCATAGCGCCTACAAAATCTGGATGGCTGGGATTATACGTTCTACTCTCCTCCACACGACTCATTCTCCCGCATTGACTATTTATTTATCACCAAGAATGCCATAGCCAGAATTGAAGACACAAGTATTGAGCCAAGAGTTATCTCAGATCACTCCTGCATTTCACTCACGGTATCCAACATAAAGCCGTCACTCCGCCAATCGATGTGGCGCCTTAATGAGGAAATTTTAAGTGATGAAAAACATAGGTATACTATTGAAGCCGCAATAAAAGACTATCTATCAGACAACAAAAGGGGTGACACTACTGATTCTATCCGCTGGGAGGCCCTGAAAAGAGGACTCATAATTAAACTGACATCTGCTGTGAACAAAAACTATAACGCTGCCCTAGTGAGGTTAGAGGGCGAAATTTCCAAATTAGAGAATAATTCTTTAAACAATAGGTCCGATAAGATTCTGAAAAAAACTAACTAACCAGAAATACGCTTACAATAAAATAGTAAGTGAGAGGGCGGGAGTTCGGTTAGATAGGAGGAAGCGTTTCAAAGTTTGTGAATCAAATAAGGCCGGGAAGGGCCTGGCGGCCTACCTTAATATTTAAAATACAGAAAAACACAATCAGCTCCTTATTAGACAGCAAGGGAGTGGCCAATTCGGACCCCCTCAAAATTTCAGAATTATTTAAAGAGTTCTATGAGAAATTGTATGACAAGAATCAAAATGTCAAAAAAGAAAAGGTAAAAAATTATTTGGACAGATGCGCCTTACCTACCCTCCCTATGGAAGACCGTGAAACACTTAATGACCCAATATCTGAATCCGAATTCACAGAAGCCATCAAATCGCTTAAATGTGGGAAGGCTCCTGGGCCTGACGGGTTCACTGCTAGATTTTATAAATGCTTCTCATCGACACTGACCTCGCCAATACTGTACATGTTCCGTGAGATTAACGACACAGGTGAAGTGAAAGGGACACTAGCTGAGGCTGTTATAGCAGTTCTACCAAAAGAGGGCAAGGACCCGAAGCTTCCAAAAATTACAGACCCATCTCACTTATCAATCTTGATTGCAAACTTTTGGCTTTGATTCTAGCAAAACGCTTACAAAAAGTGTTACCAAAATTGATCCACCCTTCACAAGCTAGCTTCCTAAAGAATAGATTGTCCAGCGACAATACCAGAATCTTAGCACACGCTCCTAAAAAGGCTAAAATCCTCTCCTCCCCCACTGCGGCGATAAGGCTCGACGTAGAGAAAGCCTTTGATAAAGTAGATTGGACATATCTAGAGGCTGTTCTCCATAAATTTGAGTTAGGTCCGTCCTTCATAAAAATGGTCATGTCCCTCTATTCCTGCCCCTCAGCGAGGGTAAGAGCGGGAGGAGCCTTCTCCTCACCTTTTAACTTACAGCAAGGGACCAGGCAGGGGTGCCCCCTTTCTCCATCCTTTTTCCTGTTAGCCATATAACCCTTCTTGTACTGAATCCGTAACAACGACAACATACCAGGGATCCCCTTTAAAGATTGCGTCATAAAACGTACGGCCTATGCAGATGATGTATTAGTTATGTCAGAAAAAGCAGACGAGGCAATACCAGCCCTGTTGTCAACCATAGAGGAGTTCTCCGGAGTATCCGGTTACTCGTTAAACAAAGACAAAACCGAGGTCAAACTATTGAATCACATAGGTGGTAAGGACATATTGGGAGATTCAGGACTCACTTGGCAGCCAAAATGCTTTAAATATTTGGGACTGGATTTTGATAAAGATCTTATCACGACCCTAAGAACTAATGAAGAACAATTCTTAAAGAAAATAACTAAGCTATTGGAGGGCTGGTCCCCTAAGTTCTTATCATGGTGGGGAAGGGCAGAAACTCTAAAAATGATGGTCACTCCCTTAGTTAACTATTTGGCGAGCATGCTCCCTGTGACATTCTCGGAGGACTTCCTGCATAAAATAGATAAACTGTTCGGTACATTCCTTTGGCAAGGGAAGAAGCCCAGGGTATCAATGAAAAAGCTACAGCTAGCTAAAGAAAAAGGCGGCCTGGGGCTTCCCAACTTTAGGAACTATCAAACAGCATTCTTGTGCAAACAAGGGGCATACTGGTTTAGCGATGACTCATTATATGTTCCATTATGGATAGAAATAGAGAAATCAATCATCGGCAATGCCCCACTCCCCGCATGTTAGGACATGGAACATGGCAAAGAAACAAACAGCGCTGCATCCACGGTAACCGGACTACAATCCCCATACAAAACCCCGGCGGGAACTACGCTACCCATCATGCCGCGCGCGGCGCATGCGCGAGGCTTGCACACGGAAGTGCCGGCATAAAACGGACCGGGATGCAGAGAGACGGCCGTCGGATATTTTGAGTCCGCTTTCCCCTACCCCCAATTCCACAGTTCGAGTGGCATTGTCGGCCACTGCTTAGCATGGTGTCCTCTGTTGGGTGGCTGTCGGGCCCGACAGTCGTGCAGAGGACGGTTGGACGCCCTTATCATCGGCTTCTCCCCACCTTTCTGGCCTTACGGCTTTGCTGTATTCGTGTTCTCCTTTGTGTGATTAAACAAACTAGTGTATCACCACAATATCGCGTTGTTACTGAGTTTCTGGTCCTACGGCTGTACCCACCTCAACCCCGGGGTACTCAGGGGGTTACATAATATCCGACCTTATTAACCTTAATCCACCTCCTGGTTGAGAAAGGAGAATGGCAGCCATGGACGACGTATTGGCCGCATTAATCGACGTACAAACAGAGCTAGCCGTATCCCGTCAGGAAACCGCTGACCTAAAGGCAAGGATGGACCATGTACAGCGGAACCCCTTCAACGCAGGGGCTCATGGCGCAGACCCACAAACAGCGGTAGTGGTGGAAATGCCAGTCGCCATACCGTTGGCCACACCGGAAAGATACAGCGGTGAACCGGCGACCGTACAGGTGTTCATAACGCAGGTGGCTCTGCATTTCTCATGTAAGCCCAAGTCGTTTCCGACGAATCAGGCGAGGGTGGCTTTCATGATCTCGTATTTGGCAGGAAACGCGGCTCAATGGGCAGTTCCTTTGGTGAGCAGAGACGATCCATTGCTGTATGATTGGGAGGCTTTTCAGGAGGAGTTTGTCAAAGTCTTCGACAGAAGAGCTGATTCCTATACAGCGGACCGCGAACTGCTCCAGCTGAAACAGGGGTCCACGGGCCTCGTCCAATATCTGAACACGTTCAGGCATCTCATAGCGGAAACCAAATGGCCACCGGCCAAACAGACAGCGCTTTTCCACCAGGGTCTGAGCGAGGAGCTGAAGGACGTAATCGTGCAGATAGATCCCCAACCTGCGCATTGTGAAGACCTGATCAGTCTAGCGCTACGCCTTGAGCATAGACTAAGCGAACGCCGTGGTGTGGGGCCAAGAAAGGACAAGACCCCCTCCGCTTCAGGCCACACCAATGCCAACGAACCGCCTACAACTCCACGAAATGAACCCATGGATATCGGGGCTATCAGAGCCAGCCTAACAGCAACCGAGAAAGAATCCCGCAGGAAACAGGGCCTTTGTTTGTACTGCGGAAAAAAGGGACACTACGTCCGGGAGTGTCCAGTGAAACCTAGAACAGGTCCCTCAAGCCCCAGCCGGCTGTCCACCACGTCGGTGGAAAAGAAGGCGGAAAACTAACGGGCTTCCGGAACAATGAAGGGGATTCTGGGAGTCATGGATACATCCCTTCCGTACAGCGGCGAGACTTAACCGGTTCCAGACACCTGTTCATCCCTCTGCGTGTCAAGGTGCAGGAGGTATGGGTCGCTGTTTCAGCAATGGTGGATTCCGGGGCCACGGGGCTGTTCATGGATGAAAAGGAGGCAGAAAGAATAGGGGTCCCACTTCTACCCTGTTCGACACCCGAGGATGTGTACGCGGTGGATGGGCGCCGTTTGGTTTCTGGGCCCATCAGTCAACACACGGGGAAGATGGAGGCATGCTACGGACCGCAACCTCAGGAAGTCTTGGATTTCAACATTATCTGTGCCCCGCAGTATGGAATCATTTTGGGGTTACCATGGCTGAAGAAACATAACCCTTCCGTCGATTGGGAAACACTCACTGTAAAGATGGATTCCCTGTTCTGTTCCCGGTTCTGCATGTCATCAGGGTGCTCAGTCACGGAGAAGGCACAAGGGCACGAGGTGGCCACGGCAGCCGAAAAGGAAGTAGCGCTCCCACGAGCGTATCTAAGATACCAGGACGTGTTTGATGATAGGCAGGCGGAAACGCTTCCTCCACACCGTACCTATGACTGTCAAATCGATCTGGTTCCGGGTGCTACTGTTCCTAGCGGGAGACTGTATGCGCTCTCAGAACCCGAGAACGTATACCTCCGCTCCTATTTGGATAATATGCTTAGGTTGGGGTTCATCAGGCCTTCCAAGTCCCCAGCGGCCTCTCCTCTTTTTTTTATCCCAAAAGCCAACGGAGAATTGCGCGCGTGCGTGGACTTTAGGGCGTTAAACGCCATAACAGTAAAGAACAGCTACCCCCTGCCACTCATCAACGTGCTCCTGGAGCAGGTCAAGAGCGCAAAGGTGTACACCAAGTTAGATCTGAAAGGGGCCTATCACCTCGTTCGTATGCGTGGAGGCGACGAATGGAAGACTGCTTTCAAAACAAGATATGGCCTCTTTGAATACAGAGTAATGCCCTTTGGGCTGTGTAACGCCCCTGCGGCGTTCCAGTTCTTCCTGAATGACGTGCTCCGAGACATTCTGGACGTCTATGTAGTAGTCTACATAGACGACATATTGATGTATTCAGAAAACATGGAAGACCACGTGAAACACGTGTCATCAGTCCTGCAGATACTCAGAGAAAACTCCTTATACTGCAAGCTCAGCAAATGTGACTTCCACGTCACCACCGTGGAGTTCTTGGGGGTGATGCTAAGCCCCAACGGCCAGACGATGGCCGAAAGGAAAGTGAAGGCTGTTGTAGCTTGGCCGTCTCCCACGAACGTAAAGGAAGTGCAGAGCTTCCTTGGCTTTGCCAACTTTTATAGGAGGTTCATCGAGGGGTTTTCTGGAATGGTGGCTCCCATCACCCATCTGCTTAGGAAAACAACTACTTTTCTGTGGGATGCAGGAGCGTTCGAGGCGTTAAAACAAGCCTTCATCACTGCTCCTGTGTTGGCTCATCCCGACCCCGAACTACCGTACCGTACGTAGTGGAAGCTGACGCCTCCGATCTGGCAGTGGGGGCCATCCTCTCGCAGAGGAACGGAATCGGGGTGCTACATCCGGTGGCTTTCATGTCCAGGAAGCTTAACAACGCCGAGAGGAATTACCATGTAGCCGAGAAGGAACTATTGGCCATCAGGGAAGCCTTCATGGAATGGAGGCACTTGCTGATGGGGGCCCGACACGTGGTCATGGTGTTCACAGACCATCGGAACCTCCACTTCATGACCGCGGCCAGACAGCTGTCGCCGCGTCAACTGAGGTGGATGCAGTTCTTCTCCGGCTTTCACTTCACCATCACGCTCGGAAAACAAGAAAGCAGATGCTTTATCTAGGCAGTCCAGCGGTGTGGAGCGCCCCTCGTCTACGAATGTGGTGGAAGCAGACACGGAGTATGAGGTCGAGGGCATCAGAGATTCCAAATGGAGCAGGGGCAAGCTCTGGTATCTGGTGGCGTGGAAAGGTTTCGGGCCTGAGGATCAAACGTGGGAACCTGTGTCTGGTTTAAGCGCTCCTCGTTTGGTGTCCGCCTTCCACCTTAAGCATCCGGACAAGCCGGGCCCTGGTTAAGGGAGGTTGGTTGGAGGAGGATGTACTGTTAGGACACGGAACATGGCAAAGAAACAAACAGCGCTGCATCCACGGTAACCGGACTACAATCCCCATACAAAACCCCGGCGGGAACTACGCTACCCATCATGCCGCGCGCGGCGCATGCGCGAGGCTTGCACACGGAAGTGCCGGAATAAAACGGACCGGGATGCAGAGACGGCCGTCGGATATTTTGAGTCCGCCGTGGAGTCCGTGCTTCAACTCAGGTGAGCGGTACCTCTGGAGAGAGTTCTCTCACATCTTGGTCTACGCGCATTTGAAGCGCCAGCACGCCCAGTCCCCGCTCGAGGGTTCGAGCCTTACCTTCGCGCATTTGAAGCGCCAGCACGCCCAGTCCCCGCTCGAGGGTTCGAGCTTTACCTTCGCGCATTTGACGCGCTAGCACGCCCAGTCCCCGCTCGAGGGTTCGAGCATTACCTTCGCGCATTTGAAGCGCCAGCACGCCCAGTCCCCGCTCGAGGGTTCGAGCATTACCTTCGTGCATTTGAAGCGCCAGCACGCCCAGTCCCCGCTTGAGGGTTCGAGCATTACCTTCGCGCATTTGAAGCGCCAGCACACCCAGTCCCCACTCGAGGGTACGAGCATTTCAAAACTTCGCGCGTTTGAAGCGCCAGCACGCCCAGTCCCCGCTCGAGGGTTCGAGCATTGAATAGCGCATTGAAGCGCCATCGCACTCAGTCCCCGCTCGAGGGTATTCGAGTGACTTGAACTCAAACATGCAGAGCGACAGTCCCCGTTCGAGGGTTATTGAACGAAGGGGCTCTGCCTTTTGATTTCCCTTAATACTTCTTTTGCCCTCTGTTGGGAGATGTCGGGACCGGCATCTATGCAGAGGACGAACTGAGAGTGCGCTTTCCCCTACCCCCAATTCCACAGTTCGAGTGGCATTGTCGGCCACTGCTTAGCACGGTGTCCTCTGTTGGGTGGCTGTCGGGACCGACAGTCATGCAGAGGACGGTTGGACGCCCTTATCATCGGCTTCTCCCCACCTTTCTGGCCTTACGGCTTTGCTGTATTCGTGTTCTCCTTTGTGTGATTAAACAAACTAGTGCATCACCACAATATCGCGTTGTTACTGAGTTTCTGGTCCTACGGCTGTACCCACCTCAACCCCGGGGTACTCAGGGGGTTACACCGCACTACTTACCATGGATCTGTCACACCTCCCTCTCTCTAAATATATTCTGTTAAACACCAGGAGAGCACTTCTGAGGCTAGACCAAACTCACATGACCGGTTTACAGGTAAAGAAGACCACATCCTCGTCCCTGTGGCACAATCCCGCCATTCCAATTAATGGAGAATCCCCTTACTGGGAACATTGGTCAAAAAAGGGCATCAACATGGTCTCTGATCTCTATGATGGCCGCCTACCACTCCCTTACTCTGTGATCCAGGCTACACACTGTCTTACACCAATAGATTTCTATGCCTTCCTAAAACTGAAAACGGTCCTATCTACACGCACGTTCAAGCCCCTAGAACCTTGGCTTAAGCCGCAGCTATCGCACCTTCAAGCTACAGGCCACTTCGTATCAAAAGTTTACAAAATTCTCCTTCCGACGATGGGGAAATCCCAAAGACGGAATGAACTAAGATGGGAGGAGGAACACCACAATACGGGTATTGAGCTTGAATGGAATAGAATCCACGCCTCAGCTCTTGTAAACAAAGTGTCTCCGATCCTTTCCCAAACCAAATATATGCTGCTTAATAGGGTATTCTGGACCCCCCAAAAACTATTTAAACTTAACCTAAGGGATAGCCCTAATTGCTGGAACTGTGCCCAGACTGAAGGGGACCTACCACATATGTTTTTTCATTGTCCCTCCCTAAGAAAATACTGGAATAGCGTCTTTGACTTCATAGAACATATCTTTAAGATCAAACCTAAGAGAGAGTTTATTTATGTCATTCTAGGCGCCATCGACCCTGCAGTGATTAAGGAATACGATCGACAGCTGCTAGATCTATTACTCACCCTAGCGTGCAAAGTCATTTTGTGCAAATGGAAGAACGCCACAGAGGTCTCCTTTAAAATGTGGAAGGACTGGGTGTGGTGCATTAGAGGGGTTGATAACAGTGCTTTACATTCCTCCCCCTGGCGCGCTTCTAATAAGAAAATTTGGAAATCCCTTGATGTATCTTCCTTCTCGTTTGATCCTCCGTAGAGAATGCACTGGTTTCTTTCTTCCAAGCAGGTATAGCAAACCGTCCATGTACTAGGAATACACTAGAATACTTGTTTCTCCCATATAATATCACATTAATCACTAGCAATATGATACTGTTAATCATCTGGATGTAGGTTAATCGCGACAATTGGTACTAGGCCACAGACATGTGTTTCCTCTGTATTTCTTTATTTCAGTTATTTAGACAACGTATTTCAATTCATTTATACATTTGTATGTCTTACGTATTTCTTTTAGTCCATGCACGTTATATTTTCTGTATGCAGGTTGAATAATTTTGAGGCTGAAGATTGTATGTACAACGAATTGAGTCCTATTCAAGCTATATCAAGTATGTAATGTAATGTGATATTAAGGTCAGCAATAATCTAATCTAATCTAATGCAATGTATCATTTGTATTTCCTGTGTTGTGATTTGGACGCCCCCTTTGTTTCATTTTGTTCTGTTTCTTCTTTCTTCAATAAAAATGACTTGAACAAAAAAAAATATATATATATATATTAAGAACAATATATTTCACAAGCACAGAGCAAGCGCTGTGCAGGCAACGCCTAGAAATTGACCTAGCATGCTTTTCCACTGATGATTGAATGCCGCTTCTGGGTGATGGAGGTGCCTAGGCACCAAACTGTATATATAAAAGCTCAAATGCCACCTGCTGGCAGGACATTGATGATAAATATTGGCCAAAGCATGCTTCTTCCTTATTTCACACTGACCCCTGCTGGTGGGAGAGTGATGGTCAACAAGGGATAACAAATACTTCTCCTTCCTTATGTCACACTGCCCCCTACTGGCATGTTAGAGGTGGGCAGAAACGGCTGTCAGATAGTTTTTCATCCTTATGGCACATTACTTCCTGCCGGCATGACACACAATTTAAGGTCTAACACATACTTCTTTTACACACTGCAGGTCTCATTGACGTTCACATCTTTTGCCGTTGAACCCGATTCATCGTGCTCCTTTGACTCCTTGTCTATCTTCGATGGTGCCAAGATCACTTCCCCGCTTATTGGCAAATACTGTGGATCCAAGCTAGTGCCACCAGTGACCTCCACCGGGAGCTCCCTTCTGCTCCAGTTCCACAGTGATGACTCGTTGAACATGAAGGGATTTCAGGCCACCTACACCTTCGGTAAGTGTATCTGCGGTAAAGTGACCCACTGGCTCTTCATCAATGAGGCTCAGCAGCAGGTGTTTGTTCTTATCTGAGAAGAAGTGTCAGATGGCCTGTGTGGCACCAAGGCATGGGCTCTAGTTTACTGTGCAAGGGGTTAGCCTGTAACCTAAGGGTACTGTTCCTGTTCAGAAGAGATACCCAATGTTCTATCAAGAATAAAGTGTGTACAAGTAGCACACGTTGGCCATGCAGTCCATCCATTAACCACAGGGGTCCAGAATGTGCCTTTCTTGGCTTAGGGGTCAGTTGAAGATATACATACAAACTATACATGGAATGGATTTAAGGGTGTGACCCTAGTGCAGTGGAAGGCCAAACCATTCACATGTCCACCAATACTCAAATAAAGTTCCAACACCGGGTACCTAATGTTGCATATGTCCTACCTGGGCTATCACATGTGATGTCAATTAGTGCAAGGTTGTGCAATTTAGATCTGAGAGTAAGGCTCAATAAATAGGGGAGCAGGGGCAGAGAAACTATAATATGCAAGTACAAATTGACCTTAAATAATCAGCATTCTAGGTGAACATGTTGAATAATGGTGAGGTCTGACCCATGAGCACCAGTCAGTAAGTGATTGAGATTGGTGTGGTTTCAGCATAAAAGGATTAACATACACGTATATGTTTACTTTATAAAAAACAACAATCTTGAATTCTTAAGAGCTCTGAAATAGTTTTCAACTCACTCCTGAAGTCAGTGCATGTGATTCAAATACATTTTTAGATACAGCTGGGCCACTGTTGGACCCTTTCACACCTCCAGATGATGCCCATAACGAAGTGCACTAGCGCCCATTAATAAATAGTCCTGTCTGCCACCATCTAACTTTGATAGTAGTGACATGTCGAGGGCACAATTATTAATTAATAAATAGCCTCCTCTCCCACCTCACTTTGGTGGTAGTGACACGTGCAAGGGCACTAGTGGCAATTATAAAATAGCCTCCTCTCCCACCTCACTTTGGTTGTAGTGACACGTGCAAGGGCGCTAGTGGCAATTAATAAATAGCCTTGTCTCCCATCTAACTTTTGTAGTAGTTCTAACTTTTGTAGTAGTAGTACGTGTCATAGGGCACTGGTGACAATTATTTAATAGCCTCATCTCCCTCTATCTAACTCTGGTAGTAGTGACATGTGTCATTGCCCTTTCAGTGGAAGACTAAGGGGGCCATTTAACGGTTGGTGGAGTGGCAGTCCTGCTGCTAATTGG
Source organism: Lissotriton helveticus (assembly GCF_964261635.1). Taxonomy (NCBI): domain Eukaryota; kingdom Metazoa; phylum Chordata; class Amphibia; order Caudata; family Salamandridae; genus Lissotriton; species Lissotriton helveticus. The sequence continues at coordinate 463,873,020 of NC_136062.1, forward strand.
CATTTTAGGACCTGCCACGTTTCCTGTAGATGCCCAGTAAAGACGGGCACTCGTGCCAGTTAATAAATAGCCTCCTCTCCCATCTTACTTTGGTAGTAGTGACGTGTCATGAGGCACTAGTGCCAGTAAATAAATGTCCTCCTCTACCACCATTGTAATATAGCGTTTTACCCAGGGGAATCCTGTTGTAAATTAGTGAGATACTGCTCTGGGAAACTCTAAGGGCCAGATGTAGGTGGCCCAATACCGGTCGGTAATGGCTGAAATACCGAATTTCGGCCATTACCGACCGGTATTGGGCATTTGGGATGCAGGGGAGGATTTTGTAAATAACGAATCAGTATTTACCGATTCGGTATTTACCGAATCATCAGTTACCGATTCAGTATTTACCGAATCGGTAAATGACATGTAGGTAGCACTTTGAAGAGTGCTTCTGTGCTTTAAGGATTCGTTATTTGCCACCAAATATTGGCTGGTGGTAAATAACGAATACCTCTGTAAATGCAAATCTGTGCATTTACACCTGTGCCATGTGACAGACATACATGCACTTAGGGCATGTATGTGTGCCACATGTGCACACAAGCACTATTCAGTGGTGCAACAGGGTGTCAAAGTGAAACCCTGCCCCCCTTGACTCTTTCCCTATTTTACCGAATTAGTAATTACCGATTCGGTAATTGACATTCATTCCTATGGGCCTCCAGGCCCATAGGAATGAATGGCAATTACCGAATCGGTAAATAACGATTTGGTAAATACCAAATCTTAACGATTCGGTAATTTTTACTGAATTATTAGTTACATAGGATTTACCGATTCTAAAATACCGAATCGGTAAAATTCGGTATTTTAGAATCAGTAAATCCTATTTACCTTCATCTAGCCCTTAGTTCCCCCTCTTATTTGGAGGTGAACAACTACTGTTTGACTGCAGGTGCAGCCTCCACTGTGGGTGGGGCTCCCAAAGCAGACCTGACCTGCCTGTGTCTGTCATGGGAGACATGGTGAAACCGGGCAGGGAAAAACAGTGGTCTCCATGTGCTGGGGGAAACTGCCTGCATGTCAGGGACATTGGTTTCGGTTGTGTGTTATTGGAAATAAATCTCTGCTCTGGGAGCTTATCTGTGAGATGCAAAAAGGACCTCTCCTGCAACACTTACATTTAACTGGGGTGGGTGGTTTGCCATGGCATGGGGGGAGACGGCACCTCTGCAGCCTCCATGCAAAGACTGCTGGGGTCTGACTGACCCCAAAGTGCTGCTGACCAACTCTATCATGGGGCTGGGATTGACTGTTCACAAAAACAGCAAAACCCATTCATATATTAGAATGATCAAATGATAAGTAAATAATCACCACAGTAAATGTGTATTGTACATATTCCTTGGCTAACATTAAAGCCTGAGTGATTTTTGCTAATCAGTCGGTGGATGAGTCTTTTCAAACTTCAACAACTTGTTTGTGTTTTCCAATATTTACCTGCAGTGAGTGCCTAACCCAGGAGCAGCCGACATGCCACACCTGCACAGAGGGTCCTGACTCCAGATGTTCATCTGTTCAACGTGAAGAAAGGGTGGATGGTTTAAGTGATGCATTTGTTTCTCTCTGAGCCTCAGTTTTTGGTCGTCCTTCTTCTCTCTCTTGCTGAATTTGTGCCAGTTGTTGTGTTGCGTGTTGTTGTCACAAGTAGTAAGTAGCACGTCGCCAACAGTGGTCGCCAATTGTGAACCAAATGTTTTCAACCTGCCTGACATCTGGCTTCAAGCTGAGCCAGTGATGCATCTGATGATGAATTACATTGAGTGTGAAATGTTCTGCTGATGTGAAATAAAGATATAAAATAAAATGTTGACTCTTTTGCAAATCATGTAACAGAACCGGTATTATATTGGTACAGTTGGCCCTGCCCTTCTGATTGGGGTCTTCAAATTTTGGTGTGTGTGTGTGGGGGGAGACTTGTGTTACTATCCTTGTGGGGACTTGGGTGTGATAACACACTCACGCTGTCTAGACTTGATTGCACTGTGGGGACCTGAACCCAGGTCCCCACAAGGCAATGTCTTCTAAACGATAAAAAATTACTTCGGGAACATATGTGCCAATTTTTACAACATTTAAATAATTGGCTTGTGGGGACCTATGCTTCTTTAAGCGTGTTAAAATCTTTGCTCTGCTCGACCCCTTTATACAGGAGGCAGTACTGCAGTCTTCAACACACTGCATTTAGGCACACTTTGCTCACCAGAAACACACACCACCAGCAGGAAGGACAGACATGTCACAGTAAAAGCTGCATAGTCCTATGCTTATCCAAATATTTTTCATTCAAATTAACCCTTTCTCTATTTATTAATATAAAACTTCATTGCCATGAAGCTATTGAATTTAGACTATATGGGTCTAAAAATTGTTTTTGGTTTTATAGTATTGTAAGCAATTTGGGTCAGCTTCCAATCCCAGATTACTTCATCATTGAGAGGTTTATTTTGTCATCCATGCGATCTGTAAATCTTTATTGTGTGATTACCTAAAATCTTTTACAAAAACAATAGCATAAAAAGGCACAGAGTAAACTTATGTAAATGTAAATGTAGTATACTTGTAAAGCGCACAGCTGCCCCAGCAACGGGGCATCCCGGCGCTGTATAACTCTGGTGAACCCGTCCTGGCTTTCCCTGTGGGATGGTCCCTTGCTGGGAGTCCCTAGGGTGGAGCCAGGCATCCCCGGAATTGGTGGGGCCGTTGTGGAGATTAGGCAAGCTATTGCCCAGAGTTGCCGAGTGGAACCCCTGATTAGAGTAAGCACCGAAGCAAGAATTATCGAGTCCGCTGACCAAGGTCCACGACCCTGCCGCGTCGGGAATTGAACCCTGGTCCCAGGCTGACTTCTGCTCTCAGGCCTGCCGCCTCTAACCAGTGAGCCACACTACTCCACTTATATAATTATTAACATGTGATCCTTACCTGCAATTAAAGAATGATTGTGTAATACAATGCGATACAATATAAACTGATTTGCTAGCTTTTGGCAAGTAACCTAAGGGCATCAATGGCAATTGTTACAGTTTAATGTTTACACCAGAAATGTGGAGCCTTTATAGTACTTTGCCTTTGTTTAAATATTACTATACAACATGGAATATGTTCTTTCAGATGATGACTAGATGGGCGAGAGACTAGCTTTGTTTTGTGGTAAAGGCTACCTTCTCTCAGGCAGATTACTGAAGCAATGTTATGCCCACAGCATGGGGGAAGTTTATTTTTAACAAGAAAGGTATGTTCTTATAATAATAGTAAACTTCTTAGAAGATATATTCAAATATCGCCATTATATGTATGTACATTTAAAACATTTCAACTGCTTAATATAAAAACTGTTCCTAAAGCTTTCCAAATTAAAACAGTTTGTTGCGATTTCCAAGGGTGGGTGAAGAACAATCATATCAAGCATTGGCAAAGCTTGGCAAAGCTTGTAGCCAGTAGAGTAGAGTGGAGGGTTGTAGAGTGGCAGAAAGTGTAGAGAAGTGTTGTGAGTGTCCTGTAGTGTCATGGAGCAGGGGATAGATTTGAGAGGAGTATTGATTGTGGAGTGTTGTAGAGAGGAGTGTCATGGATTAGATGGGAGTGTCGTGGAGTAGAGTGGATTGTCATTAAGTAGAGTGGAGTGCTGTGGAATAGAGTAGAGTGTCATAGAAGGGAGCAGCATTGAGTGTTGTAGAGTGGGGTGGAATAGAGTTGTGTAGAGTGGAGTGGTGTAGAGAGGAGTAGTGGAGAAGATTGGAGTAGTGTGTCATTGAGTAAAGTGGAGTGGTGTAGAGTAAAGTGGTATGGAGTACAAAGAGAGTTGCGTAGAGTGGAGAAGGGTGTTATACAGTGTTGTAGAGTGGACAGTCATAGAGTGAGGTGTCATAGAGTGGAGGGGCACAGAGTAAAAGGGCGTAGAGTTTTGTAGTGTAGATAGGAGTAAAGGGTTGTAAAGTGGAGTGGCATAGAGTAGAGTGGGGGAGAGTGTCATAGAGGGGAGTGTCATGGAGTGGAGTGTTGTAGAGCATAGTATCATTGAGTAGATCAGGATAGAGTGGAGGGCTGTGTGGTAGAGGGTTATAGGGTGGGGTGTTGCAGAATATATTGTCATAGAGTGGAGTAAAGTATCAGAGTGGCAAACTGCTGAGTAGAGTGGAAAACTGCTGAGTAGAGAGGCAGACTGCTGAGTAGAGTGTCAAACTGCTGATTAGAGTGACAAACTGCTGAGTAGAGTGCCAAACTGCTGAGTAGAGTGGTGTAGAGTACATTGGCATACAGAAAAGTAGACTGGAGTGGTGCAGAGTTGCATAGAGTGGAGGTGTGTAGAGTGGAAGTGTGTAGAGTAGAGTGAAGTAAAGTGTTGTAGATAAGAGGGGCTTAGAGTGGTGTAGAGTGGGGTGGCATAGACTGGAGAAGAGTGTCATAGAGTTGAGTATTGTATAGTGGAGTGTGATACAGTGAAGTGGGATAGAGTGGAGTGAGATAAAGTTGTTTAAGACTGAGTGGAGTGTCACGGAGTGGAGTGTCATAGAGTACAGTGTCAGAGTGTAGATGCTTAGAATTGAGGAGCATAGAGTGGAGTGAGCTAAAGTTTCATAGAGTGGAGGGGCGTTAGAGTGTTATAGAGTGGAGTTTTGTAGACAAGCACAGCGTGGAAGGGAGTAGAGCGGAGGGCCGTAGAAAGAATGGATTTAGAATGGAGAGGCATAGTGTTGTGAGTGTTCTGGAGTACGGTGTAGTGGTGTAGAGTGGAGGAGCACAGAGTGATGTTGAGTGTTCTGGAGTGACATAAATTAGAGATGAGTGTTGTAGAGTGGTGTGTCATGGAGTAGAGTGGAGTGGACTGGACTGGAGTGTTGTGGAGTGGAGTAAAATGGAATTGAGTAGATTCGTGGTGTAGAGTACAGTGGAGTGTCTCAAGGTGGAGCATCATTGAGTGCCGTAAGATGGGGTGGAATAGAGTTGCACCAAGTGGAGTGCTGTAGAGTGGTGTAGATTAAAGTAGTGTCATACAGTAGAGAGGAGTGGCAAGGAGTAAAGTGGGTGTGGAGTACATTGAGAGAGTTACAGAGAGTGGAGAAGAGTATTGTACAGTGTTTTACAGTGCACGTGCACAGAGTGGAGTGTCAGAGTGAAGAGTTGTAGAGTGGAGGGGCAAAAATTGAAGGGGTGTAGACTGTCATGGTGTAGATAGCAGAGTGGTGTAGAGTGGTGGAGAGTGTTGAGGAGTGGAGTGACATAAGGTGGAGTAGAATAGAGTGGAGTGCAGTGTTGTAGCTTGCGGTGGCCATAGAGTGGAGTAGCATAACACAGAGTGGAGTAAAGTGTTGCAGAGTGGAGGAAAATATAGTGGTGTAGAGTAGTGTAAAGTGGTATAGAATGGCATAGAGGGCAGGGTCATAGTGCGGAGGTGCGTAAAGTTTAGGGGCATAGTGTGGAGGGGCTTAGAGTGGAGTGAGGTAAAGTCTTATATGGTCGTAGAGTGGTATAGAGTGGAGTATAATAGAGGGACATAGAGTAGTAGGTAGTAGAGTTTAGGGCTGTAGAATGAATATATGTAGACTAGAGGGGCATAGTGTTGTGGAGTGGTATAGAGTGGAATGTCATAGAGAGGAAGGTCATCGAATGGATGGTAGTAGAGTGAAGGGCATAGAGTAGAGTGTCGTAGAGTGGTGTAGAGTGGAATGTCATTGAGTGGAGTGGCGTAGAATAGGGTGGAAAGTGATAGAGTGGAGTGGCATAGTTTGGAGTAAAATGGCAAGGAGTGGAGTAGAATGGAGTGGCATAGAGTATCATTGAGTTGTGTGGAGTGTCGTAGAGTAGAGATGGGTAAAATGTCAGAGTGGAGTGGAGTCGCAAGGAGTGTTATAGGGTGGAGTAAAGAGGAGTGGAGTGTCATAGAGGGTGGTTAAAGGAATTAGTGTAGAGTGGAGTGTGGTAGAGTAGCATGTGGTAGAGTGGAGTGGCATAAGGTGGCCTAGAGTGTTATATAGTAGAGTGGTTCAGAGTGTCTTAGAGTGGAGTGGTGTAGAGTGGCATGGAGAAGAGTGTCATAGGGTGTTGTGGAGCCAAATAGAATGGAGTGTCATAGAGTGGAGTAGAGTGAAGGGGCATAGTGTAAAGTGTCGTAGAGTAAAGTGTCTTAGAGTGTTGTAGAGTAGAGTATCATTGAGTGGACTGGCATAGAGTGGAGTGGAGTAGAGTGGCCTAGAGTTGAGGAGAGCGGCATACAGTGGAGTAGAGTAGAGTAGAGTGGCCTAGAGTGGAGAGGCGTAGAGTGTTGGAGAGTGGCAGATCGTACAGTGGAGTGTCGTACAGTGAAGTAGAGTGGCCTAGAGTGAAGTGGCGTAGAGCATCATGGAGCATCATAGAGCGGAGTGGGCTGGAGTGGCCTTGAGTTTTGTAGAGCAAGGTGTCATAGAGTGTTGTAGAATGGAGTGACAGTGGCAATTTCCTTTCCTGTGCATACTGGAATGCAGACCAAAGACTCATTTTAGACATTTTCATTTCAAAATCTTTGGGTTTCGATTGTAGAAATACCACTTGACCAGTCATGACAGTTTTATTCTTATCATATGGGGCATACACATTTATAGGACTTTGGGAAAGGGGAAACATTTTATTTGTCTGGCATAACAAGCAAGATTATCTTCTTCGATAACTTTATTTCGACTACAAGGGGCCATAAAAGTGCAAGTTGAAATACATACAACAATACATTACATATCATTATTAAATAACACAGGAAATATCTCTAACAAACATGTTCATATATATACACACCTATTTACACATATAAAACCAACACTACTAAAAGTCATATTAAATCATTCTGTATAGTTATCAGAAGGGTGCATATGAATACATAAAATCCATGAATCACAATTTATTTCCTTACGAAGGTTCTGCTTTTTAGCCACATTCCGTTTAAGAATCGGGAGGCGGCGAGAACGATAGGGGGGTGGGTGTCATATTTTAGTACTCTGAAGGCATTTTCACAGTCTCTATAACCCAGATTCCTGCAAATTGGTTTCACCCAACGATTGCGCATCAGCTGGTATTCTGGACAAAAGAAAAATACATGAATTTCATTTTCCGCAGGGTGTCTACATGCGGGGCACTCAGTATTTTTGTTCAAATACCATTTGCTAGTAAATGACCTAAGCGGCAGACTTCCCATTCTAAGTTGCATATACAACTTCCTTGCCGATGCTGGATAGATCAGGTCAAGAAATTCCTCCTTCTTGTATTCCACTTTTGTTTGGAGGAACAGTGATGTCAGTCTACTGTAGGAAGGTAGATCCCTGACTATGGTTGCCCCCAACTTTTTGCCTGGTGTTTTGCTGGTTTTCTGACTTAGTTGACCTGAGGCCCTGCTATTCAGGACCTCAGGCCCACTGCTCTCTCTGTAAAATGGATTCCATGTACCTTAGGTACATATCTAAATTGGATACTGAGCCACCTTATCAGTCCCTGTACAGTGTACCTTAGGTACCCAGGGCATAGGTGTACCCAGGGCCTACCAGGGGCTGCAGCATGTATTATGCCACCCCTGGCTGGCCATCCAAATCTGACACAACTGGCTGCACGACAGCTGGGGCAAGGTGGTGTAATCACCCTTTGCTTTAGATATAGTATACCTATATCTAACCCTAAAATGGACACACAGATCTCCTATCAGTCACTCCTATGGCAGGCCTTAACAATCCTGAAGGCAGAGTGCTTGGAATCGTGTGAGATGGTGCCCTGGCATGAGCTGAGCCTGTCTGCGGCTTTCGGGATCCATCCCTTAGCCGTTTCCATGATATCGCATACCATATACTCTTAAGTGCATTATAATCCTCGCGGTTATATGCCAACTCTGGTATCGCTTTATCAAAACATGTCGAGTAAGGTGTCATACGAATTGGAATACTAACCCCTCGCCAATTCTGGTGACGGGGTTAGCATTCCACCCTTCTAGAGGGACACGACATGTATGTAACCCCTAACCCCGGTTAAAGTCAAACAGAGCCTCAGCTCCACAAAATGGATGCTGCCACCGAGACACAAGTCTGCCCTCCTGCTGCTGGGAGTCCTCCCAGGGCAGGAGATAAGGACAAAGGGTTTCCTGCCAGGGGCGGTGCCAGCACCGTCCCAGACAGGGTTGTGTGTATTGTAGGTAGGCAGGGCTTTAGAGGAAGGTGACTGCACGTGGCACCCCGGTGCTCACTGTGCATAGGCTGGCTGGAACCAGTTCCAGGGTCACTCCAGACCCTGTGCTGGGGAAAAGCCCGCCAAGGAAGTGGGTGTAACCACCCCCCTCCTAGTCCCACCCCTAGGGCAGGACTTAGTCGCGTGCCAGCCCCTTTTTACAGGATAAAGGTAGGAACTGGCCCCCTTCCAGATCAGATCATCTTTGAATCCTGAAACTACTTTCCACGAAAGGAACTCAAGACTTCTTCCTAAGATTTCTCCCTTGTGACTAAGGAGTAGTCACCCTGCATCCGCAGGCACCATCTTAAGAACACTGCGGTCTGCTGCAAGTCTCTCCTCCGGATCAAGACTGCCCAGCTCGACGAGAACCTACTTCCCTGGCACCTCTGACCTCTACCTGCATCATCAGTCACGCTGAGATTCGTGGGTGTGACGAGACCTCGAGGGACCGGCCATCTTCAAGACTGCACGACTTCTTTCCAGCAAGCCCGCCGAGTAATTTCCTGGTGAGTGCTTTGGGGTCCGAGAAGCCCCGACCCTGAGCAGCTCCAGCACCGAAGTGCAGCCTCCCAGCATCTCCACGATCTGCGTGGGGCCCTTCTGCTTTTTGCTGCTCACCGCGTTGTTTGGCTACTAGCCCGCTGGCTTGTGGCCTTCTGAACGACGCCCGACGACATTTCTGCTGCTGGTCTGGTTGCTCCAGGCTGGCCCTTGCTCTCTTCCAAAAGAGGAGCACCCCGGACCCTCCTGGTCCACTCAAGACGCCATTTTGAGTCCACCGCGTGGGCTTGAATTAGCCAAGGCTTGTTGCCCAATCCTGGGTAACTTCGACGCCGACAGCTTCATCCATCGTGGGACAGCTCGCCTCTCCATCCTGGTCGCCGACAACGCCTCCTGGTCCGTGAGATCTGCAGAGCCAGCGTCGCCCACTCACCTAGTCGAGGTGACTTCGCCCGGTGCCATCCTGGTGCCCACTTAATCACTGGCTAGTGATTCAAGAACTTGGTCCCCTCTGCTTTCAGGTTTTCTTCTTCCTCGATCCAGGCTTGGATCCAACGAACTTTCCTTCACTGGTCGCCTGCCAGCAACTTCCTTCTTCCAGGCTCCTGGTCCGGCAACGAGATCCCCGACGTCTTTTCAGACCTATGCAGCTGCAGCCCCTGGGCTAGGTAACTTCGGCACTTCGGTGTCCCAGCATAGCCTCACTATCCTAGGGTCAGGATCCACTGTCGTTTTCTTCCTACCAGGTCGGGTTCGCCCGTGAACACTAACTTTGCCTTTACTAGCTCCCATAGACTTTGTCCCGCATCCCGCGTGAGAGTGCACACTCTGCACCCGAGTCCCCTAGGCCTCCTAGCAGTAATCTAACGATTCTATAGTCAAGTCCTAGCGAGTCCAAAGCCTATTAGTACTGTACTTACCTGCTAGTAATTTCGCATTCCACTTTTAAAGTATATGGTTTTTCGTGCCCCTCGGGCATTTGTGTATAACGTGCTAACTTAAGTATTTTCGTAAGAGTTTTGTTGTGTGCCTAGCACCCTGTCCTCATAAAGAGTACAGGGTTGTTGTGATTCTAATAAATACACTGTTTATTTTCATAACACTTGTGTGGTGTCCTTTCACTGGGTGTTCAAGGGGTAATGTGATGGTAAAACAGCTGGCTTAACACGCCCTCTAGAGTCTTAGCCTTAGACTGCTCGTATCCATGCTACTAGGATAGCTGGTCTATAAGGTTGACTTACAACCAATCATCAATAAGGGTTGTTTGGACTGATATATAGTGATCACTAGAATAGTGAACACTGCACATCAGGCCAACTTCTCACATTGGTGAGCAGCGGGTGGGATTTGAGCTTGCTGTTGTTTTACCACACATGCCCTAAGAATATCTTGTGAAAGATCACATAAGTACTAAAGGTACATATAACTTAGCTTAGAATACTCTGAGTTCTACTGAACCAGCTGTTGTAGCTCCTAGGGCTTAGCACACCCTAAACTACAACTCTAGCAAGGGATCAGTAGGCAAACATATAGTGTAGGTAAGTGCACCACTTACACCTCACTAGAAAAGCATGTCTACCCAGGGAGATTCTACTGAGACTCCCCTGGTCAGTGTTGACCCTCCACAGGTCACTTCAAGATATGCAGCTCTCAGTTTCCAGGAGATGAGACAGATCTGTGTCTCCAGAAAACTGAAGCAGGGGTCTAACCCCACCATTCCCTTTTTAATAGGCCTCTTAGAGACTTATGATGCGAGAAAGCTTTCTCAGCTAGATGGGAATATGCCAGCCTTAGAGGGTACCTCTGGGGATCCAGACCTCCCCAACATTGCCAATGCAGTTGAGGAGGAGGATCAGGAGGAACTCTCTGGGGATGAGGTAGACAAAGGTCTTGAGGTAGTCAGAAGGCTAACCAGGACCAACTTAGACTTACTTGGGCTAGGATCTGGGGGACCCCCAGTACTAACCCGAAGTGGGCCTAACCTTGGAGTTAGGAGAGATAGATCTCTTTCTAGGGACTCCAATAGATCTCTGCACTCTAATGCCTCTTCTCAGGGGAGAAGGAATCCTCCACAGAGGAGATTTACTTCCCCTCAGAGAAGGGAGCATGAAGCTAGGATGAGACAAGCTGAACTGAGGATTGAAAGGGAAGAAATTGCCCTGGCCAAAGAGAAGCTTGCCCTGGCAAGAGAGCAGCAGATGAGTGGGTTAGCTCCCACTGGTGGCAGCAATCTCCCAAGAGATAGAGAGAAGGGTTTAGATACTAAACACCTGACTAAGATAGTGCCCCCCTTTAAGCAAGGGGATGACATCCAGAAATGGATGGCTGCTTTGGAGAGGGCCTGCACTGTGCAGGGCATTCCCCAAAGTCAGTGGGCAGCTATACTGTGGCTCTCCTTTGATGGTAACGGTAGAGACAAGCTCCTCACTACAAGAGTGGAGGATGCTAATGATTACCAGGTCCTGAAAAATGCACTGGTTGATGGGTTTGGCTTAACCACTGAGCAGTACAGGTTGCTGTTCAGAGACACCCAGAAAACTCAGTCTCAGGACTGGTCAGACTTTGTTGATTGTGCGACTAAGGCTTTGGAAGGCTGGCTACTGGGTAGCAAGGTTACTGACTTCACAGGATTGTATAATCTTATTATGAGAGAGCAAGTCTTAAATAATTGTCAGAACCAGTTATTACACCAGCACCTGGTAGACTCTGATCTGACCTCTCCACAAGAATTGGGTAAGAGGGCAGACAAATGGGTCAGAACCAGGATTAGGCCCAAGAACCAAGGTGGTGACCAGAAAAAGGAATCAACCAAGCCTCAAGAGAAGGGTGGGAATAAATCTACAGATCAAACCACATCAGGGCCCCAAAAATCCTCTGAGGGGGGTGGGTCCCAGAATCCTTCCAACAACCAGAAGAAACCTTATTGTTAACCCTGTAAACAGGTGGGTCATTTAAAAACTGACAGCAGTTGCCCAAAGAATAACAATAAGGAAAACATACCCCCAAGTAACATTCCCAAACCTCCTGTTACTACTAGTAGTAATCCCCCAGGTGGTGGGAGTGCCCCCAAGAATTTGGGTGCATTTACTTTGGGAGTTCCTGGGGACTCTGGCCTAACCAGGTCCCCAAACTTAGATACTCTTGTCTGTGAGACTGGCATGGGGTTTGCCAACTTCACAGCTTGTCCCAACACTTTGGGCAAGTACAGACAGGAGCCCCTCATCAATGGTATAAAAGTTGAGGCCTATAGAGATACAGGGGCTAGCATCACTATGGTGACTGAGAGTCTAGTCCCCTCAAGGCAACTTTTACCTGGTGCCACATACCAGGTGGTAAACATTGATGGAGTGAAGAAAACTTATCCCATGGCAGTAGTAAATCTCAGCTGGGGAAGTGTCACTGGCCCCAAGAGAGTGGCAGTGACATCCAACTTGCCTGTAGATTGCCTACTGGGGAATGATTTAGAGACCTCAGCCTGGGCTGAGGTAGAGCAAGAAACCCATTCTAGAATGGTAAACCCCCATGGTAAGGTTAGTGGGGCAGTGTTAGCCACAGCCCCAGTCCAAGATGTCCTCCCTGAACAGGTCAGGAGGGTTGTGCCAGTCACAACCCAATCTCAGACAACTTCCTTCCCAGAACAGGTTGTCAAGGCTGTCATGGTAACAGCCCACACCCAAACTGAGCCCCCTCCTGGAAAGGTTGGGAGAGTTGTGATGGCCACAGCTCAAACTCAGATAGATGATAGTGTTGTGAAGCCTGAAACTATGGATCACTCCACTCAGACAGAGAGCATTGAGGAGGAAGAGAAATCTCCCTCCCACCAGACTTTAGGAAAAGATCAGCCTCCTCAGGGAACTGATCTGACCCCTTGTGAAGAAACTGCCACAGAGGTAGTCAGGCCTAGCCTGGCAGAACCCCTGATGTCAGTGGACCCTTCCAAGGTGGGACCCAGTCTGGAGCAGGTAACCTGCCCCTCTCTACCCTGCCTCAGTCAGCCCAGGGCTGTAGAGGTCAGGGAGGCCAGTGTTGGACCCCAAAGGGCCCCCTGTCCAAAAGAATTCCCCAATCAGCAGATTAAGGGCACTGAAGCTAGTAGACCTAGCCAAGTGAAAATAAGACACACTCCTGAGGGATCCCCCTTAAAATTAGTTAGGGACCTCCCACAGATGGACACTGTTGGGCACAGCCAAACTTGGGACCTGAGGGCCCCAGACCTGAACTGTCCCTCCAGTAAGCCAAACAGAGGGACCCAACCTCCAGCTGTAGGTAGCCAGAGGTTGACCCTGAGAGCCCAAAACAACTCAGTCCTGGAAAGAAAGGCCTCTATGGTGGAAAATGATTGGAGGAAGCTGAGCCCAAAATTAGTGGAGCCTCACTTCAGTACTCCATTTCAGCACCAGCCTTTTTCTTTGACAAAACACACCACAGGTAGAGATTCCCTATGGTGGAGACCCTCAGACACCCTTAGGGTGAGGGATTGCTTAGTGGACCATGACATAGGGGGTAACCATGCCAGTGCTGGTACTTCCTTAAATGGCCACTTAGGCAATATAGGCTTACCTGGACAAGGATAGCCTTATCTCCTTTCGTTTGGGGGGGGGTTATGTAGGAAGGTAGATCCCTGACTATGGTTGCCCCCAACTTTTTGCCTGGTGTTTTGCTGGTTTTCTGACTTAGTTGACCTGAGGCCCTGCTATTCAGGACCTCAGGCCCGCTGCTCTCTCTGTAAAATGGATTCCATGTACCTTAGGTACATATCTAAATTGGATACTGAGCCACCTTATCAGTCCCTGTACAGTGTACCTTAGGTACCCAGGGCATAGGTGTACCCAGGGCCTACCAGGGGCTGCAGCATGTATTATGCCACCCCTGGCTGGCCATCCAAATCTGACACAACTGGCTGCACGACAGCTGGGGCAAGGTGGTGTAATCACCCTTTGCTTTAGATATAGTATACCTATATCTAACCCTAAAATGGACACACAGATCTCCTATCAGTCACTCCTATGGCAGGCCTTAACAATCCTGAAGGCAGAGTGCTTGGAATCGTGTGAGATGGTGCCCTGGCATGAGCTGAGTCTGTCTGCGGCTTTCGGGATCCATCCCTTAGCCGTTTCCATGATATCGCATACCATATACTCTTAAGTGCATTATAATCCTCGCGGTTATATGCCAACTCTGGTATCGCTTTATCAAAACATGTCGAGTAAGGTGTCATACGAATTGGAATACTAACCCCTCGCCAATTCTGGCGACGGGGTTAGCATTCCACCCTTCTAGAGGGACACGACATGTATGTAACCCCTAACCCCGGTTAAAGTCAAACAGAGCCTCAGCTCCACAAAATGGATGCTGCCACCGAGACACAAGTCTGCCCTCCTGCTGCTGGGAGTCCTCCCAGAGCAGGAGATAAGGACAAAGGGTTTCCTGCCAGGGGCGGTGCCAGCACCGTCCCAGACAGGGTTGTGTGTATTGTAGGTAGGCAGGGCTTTAGAGGAAGGTGACTGCACGTGGCACCCCGGTGCTCACTGTGCATAGGCTGGCTGGAACCAGTTCCAGGGTCACTCCAGACCCTGTGCTGGGGAAAAGCCCGCCAAGGAAGTGGGTGTAACCACCCCCCTCCTAGTCCCACCCCTAGGGCAGGACTTAGTCGCGTGCCAGCCCCTTTTTACAGGATAAAGGTAGGAACTGGCCCCCTTCCAGATCAGATCATCTTTGAATCCTGAAACTACTTTCCACGAAAGGAACTCAAGACTTCTTCCTAAGATTTCTCCCTTGTGACTAAGGAGTAGTCACCCTGCATCCGCAGGCACCATCTTAAGAACACTGCGGTCTGCTGCAAGTCTCTCCTCCGGATCAAGACTGCCCAGCTCGACGAGAACCGGCTTCCCTGGCACCTCTGACCTCTACCTGCATCATCAGTCACGCTGAGATTCGTGGGTGTGACGAGACCTCGAGGGACCGGCCATCTTCAAGACTGCACGACTTCTTTCCAGCAAGCCCGCCGAGTAATTTCCTGGTGAGTGCTTTGGGGTCCGAGAAGCCCCGACCCTGAGCAGCTCCAGCACCGAAGTGCAGCCTCCCAGCATCTCCACGATCTGCGTGGGGCCCTTCTGCTTTTTGCTGCTCACCGCGTTGTTTGGCTACTAGCCCGCTGGCTTGTGGCCTTCTGAACGACGCCCGACGACATTTCTGCTGCTGGTCTGGTTGCTCCAGGCTGGCCCTTGCTCCCTTCCAAAAGAGGAGCACCCCGGACCCTCCTGGTCCACTCAAGACGCCATTTTGAGTCCACCGCGTGGGCTTGAATTAGCCAAGGCTTGTTGCCCAATCCTGGGTAACTTCGACGCCGACAGCTTCATCCATCGTGGGACAGCTCGCCTCTCCATCCTGGTCGCCGACAACGCCTCCTGGTCCGTGAGATCTGCAGAGCCAGCGTCGCCCACTCACCTAGTCGAGGTGACTTCGCCCGGTGCCATCCTGGTGCCCACTTAATCACTGGCTAGTGATTCAAGAACTTGGTCCCCTCTGCTTTCAGGTTTTCTTCTTCCTCGATCCAGGCTTGGATCCAACGAACTTTCCTTCACTGGTCGCCTGCCAGCAACTTCCTTCTTCCAGGCTCCTGGTCCGGCAACGAGATCCCCGACGTCTTTTCAGACCTATGCAGCTGCAGCCCCTGGGCTAGGTAACTTCGGCACTTCGGTGTCCCAGCATAGCCTCACTATCCTAGGGTCAGGATCCACTGTCGTTTTCTTCCTACCAGGTCGGGTTCGCCCGTGAACACTAACTTTGCCTTTACTAGCTCCCATAGACTTTGTCCCGCATCCCGCGTGAGAGTGCACACTCTGCACCCGAGTCCCCTAGGCCTCCTAGCAGTAATCTAACGATTCTATAGTCAAGTCCTAGCGAGTCCAAAGCCTATTAGTACTGTACTTACCTGCTAGTAATTTCGCATTCCACTTTTAAAGTATATGGTTTTTCGTGCCCCTCGGGCATTTGTGTATAACGTGCTAACTTAAGTATTTTCGTAAGAGTTTTGTTGTGTGCCTAGCACCCTGTCCTCATAAAGAGTACAGGGTTGTTGTGATTCTAATAAATACACTGTTTATTTTCATAACACTTGTGTGGTGTCCTTTCACTGGGTGTTCAAGGGGTAATGTGATGGTAAAACAGCTGGCTTAACACGCCCTCTAGAGTCTTAGCCTTAGACTGCTCGTATCCATGCTACTAGGATAGCTGGTCTATAAGGTTGACTTACAACCAATCATCAATAAGGGTTGTTTGGACTGATATATAGTGATCACTAGAATAGTGAACACTGCACATCAGGCCAACTTCTCACATCTACCCACTGATGAACTGGCATGGAGGGTCATTAGGTTATAGTACCTATACCGTGGTACCAAGTCTGCCCTAGAAAGGGCCGGACAAGATACATCGGGTGATCCCCAAAGTTCTGGTAGGCCAATCCTATCACAAAGATCCTTGATGTGTGTTAACCATGGGATTTCTCATTTCGATAGGAGGCCAACTCCGGGACAGACCAAAGTCTTCTCCAATAAGTAAGTGGCCTTAATGCCACCTCCTCCTCCACATGGAGTAACCCTAAGTCTAACCTAAGAGGCACCAACGGGGTACTAGCTGGCAAACCCAGCAAATTCCTCATGAATAAGTGTTCAACCCTAATTAGACTTGTGGGCCTATAGTACCCCCATAATTCTGCCCCATATATAGAAGCTGCTCTCGCTTGTACTTTGTAGATTTCTATAACTGGAGCAGCAGGCTTGTAGACCAATACTCTGTGCATTTTTGATAGTCCGCCCGCAGTTTGTGTCAATTTTAGAGCAGACTTAGCTACTTGGGCATCCCACCCCAGATGTTCCTCGAGAATAATACCTAGATATTCAAAAGTCTTAACTCTCTCTAGGGGTATGCCATTCAAAACTGGATTTGGACGCGTCTGCCTTGGAGGATTAAAGATGATACATTTTTTTGGGCTAAGTTTATCTCCAGGCCACTTAGCGCACAGAAGGCTGCAAAGCCATCCAAGATACGTTGAATACCCGTTGATGTTCGGGACAACAATAGGGTGTCGTCCGCAAACATCAATGCGGGTACCCTACCTGAGGCTAATCACGGGGCATCGGTGTCCTTTATACCTGATAGATGGTTTATGAGCCCATTAATATATAGACAGAAAAGGGTAAGAGCCAGCACACATCCCTGGCGCACCCCCCTTTGTACCGGGAATCGAGCTGGCAATTCTCCATGTTTCCCACATCTCACCTGGGCGACATTTTCTGTGTGGAGCCTTCTTAACACATCCAGGAGATAAGGTGGGATACCCAGGTCCTGTAGAACTCTCCACAATGTGTCCCTGGGGACCAGATCAAATACCGGGCTCAGGTCCACAAAAATGAGGTAGAGGCTGCCACCCTCAACACTCACTGATTTCCAATAAAGGACCTGAAGTCGGAATATCTGGTCAGTGGTTGACGTGCTTGTTCTAATACCAGCCTGAAGGGTGCTCAAGATCTCATTTTCCTCTTCCCAGGTCTGGATTCTTTCCAGGATTATTCGTCCCAGCAACTTCTGAGCTATGTCTATCAGGCTGACAGGCCTGTAATTTGAGGGTTGCAAGGGACAGCCTTTTTTGTGGACGGGAACTATCTCTGCCCCACGCCAGGTCTCTGGTGGGTCCATCCCCATTAGGATTGAATTAAACAGGACACAGAGATAGGGAGCCCATATTTTCGGTTCTGACCGAAATAGGTCCCCGGGGAGTTTATCAAGCCCGGGCGCTTTGTTTGGTAATAGTTTGGCGATTACAGATTCCACTTCGGTGATCGATATCTCCTGTACCCCCCCCAGTCGATGCTCGTGGAGGAGGCACAGGGATGTCGGAGCTGAATCGTCATTGCTCGGGCATGCATAGAGACTTCCAAAGTGGTCTACCCATACTGCTGAAGCTATGTTAGGGGTTGTTGCAATTTTGTCTTCCCTCCCACCGTTACTAACAATCGCCCAGAAGGATTTCAAGTCCTTGTGCTGTAGGGCTGTTCTCAGGTCTTCCCATTTGTCAAACTCCCAAGACTTTCTTTCCCTTTCAATCACCTGCTTATACTCCACCCGGAGTTCCTTAATCCTTGGTTTATCCTTGGCCTTGATAGCTTCAATTAAGTCACTCTTCTTTTTGCGGCAATCACCATTGTACCATGGGTGGGTCTGGACCGGTTTTTACTTGATACTCCCTTTTAGATAAAACCCCTCTAGCATTTTAAAGGCTAGCTGATTGTGAATTTCGACGGGCCTCGTATCCCACCCAACTAGGGAACCCAGTGACCCCGCCCCAGCCATTTCGCTAAGGTGAGGCACAACCTGTTGGTTTATGTGTGCAAGCTTGTTTGGAGAACCCAATATGTGTGGCCATATTACTCTCCGTCTATTATTATGTAGAAGGAGAGGTTGTTGAGCAGGATTGGGCTCTATTTGATAGTTTAACAGACCCCGGCACCCTGGCTTTAGTGTCATAACCAGGACGTTATGGTCACTGTCTTTCCGTTGTTGGATCCGAAAATTGAAGACCCTATTCCAGGATCTAGATTCAATCATAATATAATCTATGATTGATGTTTGCCCTTCTCTATTAAATGTCGCAAGGCTAGGTCTGTCCGATTTTAATCTCCCATTGTAGGACCTCAGGGATAGGGAGAGAGTGAGAGAAGTAATTTGTAAAACCAGCGGGGTCCATGCTTTAACCAGTGGAATCAAGGGTTCCGGAATGTTCCAGTGCTGGTTCTCAGCATCTGGGTCATCTGAGCCCATTTTGCTAAGGGGTTCAAACTGGCAGCTGAAGTCACCCCCTATTATTACAACATACTCTGGGTCAAGAGTCAATATGTATTCGCTCAGTTGTTCAATAACCTTTGACTCTTGCCCACTCTGGGTTGGCCTGGAGTATATATTAATTAGGGCTATGTGTTTTTTCCTAGCAGGGTTAATAAAACGCATTGTATATCAGGTGAGATGGTTGTCATCTGTTTCGCTTTGGCTCCCAGGTGCGTAGCCACCCAGATGCTTAACTCACCTGATGGTCTTCCCCTGGCCCTCCTAGTGGCTAGAGTATTAAAAGTAGCAAAACCACTCCGCTGGTTGTTATCCAGAGCCCACGTCTCCTGCATAAGGCATATGTCATGTTTATCCATGAACAGACCCCAGTGTGGGCATATTAGTTTGTTTTATCCCTGCCACATTCCAGGAGAGTATGTTAATATTCCCGTTTGCCTCCCCTGCCGTAATCCTCTCATTAGTACCACAGTTAGTTGACCCTAATAGTGGGTCGACCATTTGTATGTGTTTCCCCCCCCAATCTCACAACTAACCCCACTGTTCCTGGGTACTCTTTCTCCAGCCCCTCCCGTCCCAAAATTCCCTCCAATCCCCTTTGGTAGTGTTGTAACCACGCGTGTGCCCTCTCCCCCCAAAGATCCATACTGGAGAATATTACGCTTCATCTCTACAAAGCCACCCTCAACCTCCAGTAGGCTCTTATCGTCCACTTAAGAGGATGGGGGCTTTTTGGACTTCAGCATTCAGTCTACTGAATCCAGGACACTAAATCTATTACTGTGGTGGAACATATCAAGTGACGAGAAACAATTTTGAGGCCCCTTCCAGTTAACGTTTCCCGGAAAAGGATTACCACCCTGAATTTCCTTGTCCGCCCAGGCAGGCCCTTTCCTATTGGGTACAAAATATACATTACTAGAGGCACCCGGGTAGAAGTAAGTTAAAGGAAGGAATTTTATTTGCGTTTCTGGGCTGCCGGTCTCCATTTTACATATATGCTTGACAGTCCAACTATTCCTAAAGTTAATCACAACGCAATCACCCTGTATGTTTTTCGCCCGAGACCCCACCCAGTCTACACGTCTGGCGAAAAGAATTCCATTTGATCCCTGATTTGGGAGGGGCTTGTTATAATTTAACCAGTGAGTACATTTATTTTTAAGTTCACTGTAGGCCTCCGTTTTTCCCTGGCACAAGGTGGGGACCCCAGCTAAAACCGCCACGTAGGGTATAGACTCTGGAGGGAGGTCCAAACGAGGTAGCAGATTCCTACATACGTCCGAGGTCTTTGCCATAATTACCTTGTTTGCTAATGGATCAATGCTTCGTGCCCCCATACCCCTCCTCCCTCCCTGATCTTATCTATTAAGTTCAACAGGAACAGATAACGTAATGGGGTGGTCGCCCATTGGAACAGATTGGGCTGGCAAATCCTTTGCAGCGTTTGTTGCCAACGAGTTTATGAGCTGGTGGCCTACATGTTTTGGACCAGGAGGACCCTGGACCTTGCTAGCACAATCCACGACCCGCATGCCCTCCCCTCCCTCTACTGTTGTACGCAGCAATTCCAGGTGAGAAAGTCTTTGCTCAATAGAGTTCAGTCTTTCATAAATGGGGAGGCAGGTCTCTGTAAATATTTGTTCCCATTTGGCCCAGAAGTCTCCCCTGATCTCAAAAGGGATCATGTCATAGATGTCTTGGGTAGTCAGAGGCGCATTTACTGCTGGCTGTAGTCCGTGCGGATCAACTACAATTGGATTGTTCTCTGGATTGCCGCATTTCTGCATTTTTGTTTTTCTGTACCCAACGATGACCGCTTGTCGAAAATCAGCTCCAAGGATAACCTTTTTTCAGTTAATTCAATTTCGCGTTGTAACACAGATGTTGCCCTTATTAGAAATTGATCTAGGGTCCCCACAACACTTCCTCCAGTGAGTGACTTTCTCCCCTTCCCCATGCCGGTTGCAGCCATTTCCTTAGGTGATTACCACACAATGTCTCCAGATAATTAGAGCAAAGAAAGGGCTTGACGACTACGGAGCAGTACGGAGTTTCAATTTAAAGTGTACTAACCTTGCTGTGTAGTAGTTCTGCAGGAAAAATTAAAAAGGGGGGCCCCGTCCCGTCCTTGATCGTGCTCGGACCGGCTCAGACGGGCCCGCCCTTGGCCTGGGCTTCGCCCGGCGCGCGTCCCGCGCTCGTCCCGCGGAGCGGAAGGCGTTCCCTGCAAAGTAGGTAGTGGGACGTCAACAGGGGGAGGAGAGCATTGACGGTGGCTGCGGGGCTCCTGGGCAATGCAGTCCCGTTATGCTCGGCTCCCTTCTCTCCTCCTTCAGGACAACCTCAGGGCGACTTCCACACACTAAGACCGCTGCGAGCGGAAATATTATCATTTTTATGATCCAACTGGAGTTAAAACACGTTCATCATATCAATTAAGTAGATGTACAGAACTCATTTTCTTTAACAGATTTAGTTTAAGTTAATTTGACTGTATTACGAAACTGCAGTTTTTGACTAAATGCAATATATGAGTCCAGAGAGTTTAGGAAGATTAAGGGGCAGATTTATGATGACTGGCGCATCCCTGGGGATGCGCCAGTCATCCTGCGCCGCTGCTCCGCCACCCATGGTGCGCCGCATTTATAATGCAGCGCACCATGGGGCAAAAACTGCACAGATGCGTGACGCATCTGTGCCGCAAAGGTGGCGCATCCCTGGAGCTGCGTCGCAAGCACGACGCAGCTCCAGCAAGGCTCGGGGGTGCCCCATCTTCACAATGCTGCATCAAGACCTACGCCTGCTTCAAGCAGGCGCAGGGTTTTGACGCAGCATTGTCCTGAATGTGACTGAGTGAAATCTCATAGATTTCACTCAGCCACTTTTAGGAGGCGTTCCTGCGCAGGAACGCCCCCCCTGCGCCGGAACGCCTCCTTAAGGCGCAGGGCTTTACAACGTGACGCATCTCCTAGATGCGTCACGTTGTAAATAGGGCGCATTGTTTGCGCCGCCGTTGCGTCAAATAAAGTGACGCACCGGCGGCGCAAGGCCGTCATAAATCTGCCCCTTAGTTTTACTTGGAAAAAGCTGTACTAATTAAGAAACTTTTTCTCCAATTTAGACATGGGGTGCTCCCGCTTCAAACATTTACAAACAAGTGGCAGGGCACCCAAACTCTAGATTGCCCAGGGTGTGACCGAGCTAAGGAAACTGAAATCCATGTTCTTTTCTTTTTCCCCACCTATGGGAAGCCAAGGTCTTGGTGGTTGCTGCAACTGTGCAGGAACATGGGGACTAGACATTGTACTGAGGCATTTAGCCTCTTTAAGTATGACACCGATACACCTATTGTGTTCTCTATCTCATGATTCCTTTACTCTATGTGGTGGATTTGTAGAGCCATTCTAAAGAAAGCCCATACAGGAAATTCTTAGATCTTCAGTAATTCTTAGCAACACTATTTTAAGCACCGCCTAGTATAACGTGGTATGCACATATTGTATTTTATGTTTATCCCATTGTATTCAACCTATTTTTTAGGTGTTTTATACATCTTCAAAATTTTAGCGGTTCTTATTCGTATTTCTTATTCTTCTTTTAGTATTTATTAGATAAAGACAACGTTTTTAGTACCAAATAGGTGTTTTAATCTTAAATGAAATAGTCATTTGTTATAGCATGTGTCATTGCTCCCTACTTTGCACCCAATGCAGGAACAACATATTGTATTGTACGTAGCATTATCTCCTGCCACTGAATACTGAGTAGGTTTGTGGGACCTAACTCAAGAACACAGCCAAAATGTGCACATCTAAAGTGTTTTGAACAAAAAACATAGAAACAAAGTATATAGTTTTTAAGATGACTTGCTGTATTTCGTTAAAATGTTTTGTATTGTTTGTATGTGCTTAAATGGCCTGATTGGCCGAAATAAAGTTTTCTTGACCGACTGACTGACTGTACTAGTTAAGCCCTACTGGTATAATTAAGCACATAATGAAATCAGGTAATAGTTACAAGTATTGTTAACCAGTCAGTAGAAGGCATTCATATATATAGATTTTGAAAATATATACGAACATGTGGAAATGTTTTTAGTGTTTTCTGGATGAGATGCCACAATAATTAAGGGGACAGTAAACAGCAAATTGTAACCTACTTTACCATATTCAGGTCAGACCTGCTGTAGCACCAGGCTCTCTATGAAGTTTTCAGGATCAAAGTAACTGTCTCCTTGGCATGTTATTAAGTGTGGAGCTGTGAACTTGAGTTATAGGGAGTAACTGAAACCCACAAGAAAGCTGTATTGTTTTCTCTGTACCCAGCTACATTTGTATGAGACATTATTGCCCCTTTGCCCTCAGCAGCAGAAACACCAAGGAAAGATTATTACATTAGCATACCTATAGACAAGCACCCATACTCCATCCCCCAACAACTTCCTTTGCCTTTCATTAGCAATCCATCTGAAGCACAAGGGGCAGGTGCCTCTGACTAGGACAGGGAGGAAACTGCTATAAAAGGAGTGAGTGATCTGGTCGTTGTTGCGTCATACCCGGCCCGGGAGCATGCACATGAATATGTCACACATGGAGCTCTGAACTGTATGTTTTCTTTCCTACGCATACAATCACACTTTGCTCTCTGATTATATCATAATCTTAATTACTACACCTTTACACCTCCCAGCCAGTTTCGCACTTCCTCGATTAAGTCCGCCCAGAAGCACAAGGGGGCATATTACCAAGCAATAGCGATAATTATCGCTATTGCTTGGTTAGAGACAAAAATGTATCGCTGAGCTGCGGCGATTTTTATTG
Source organism: Lissotriton helveticus (assembly GCF_964261635.1). Taxonomy (NCBI): domain Eukaryota; kingdom Metazoa; phylum Chordata; class Amphibia; order Caudata; family Salamandridae; genus Lissotriton; species Lissotriton helveticus. Next base: position 463,896,413 of record NC_136062.1, read on the forward strand.
CAGATAAACCTTGGTATTACCAAGGTTTATCGCAAATGCGATAAAAAACGGCCGCAATGCATGAATATTGCTGAAAAGTCAGCGATATTCATGCATTACCGAGCTAATGCTCTCATTGGATAACATGGCTAAGAACTGCTCAGGGCAGGTGTTAGCTTTTGTAGATATTCGCACTTAGCGCGAATATCTCCAAAAGTTGGTAATAGGAGATAGCGATGACAGTCGCTAACATCTTGGCACGCCCACTTTGCATGTCATTAGTGATAAATGTCACTGACATCCAAATTGGGGCCCAAGATGGTCGCTATCTCCTACTAGCTGTCGCTAACTGGTGTTAGCGACAGCTAGGTAATAGGGAGATCATTTTATCTCCGCTTTCTTGGCTTCTAAAGCCAAATAAGCGGAGATAAACCCCCTTGATAATATGCCCCAAGGTTCCTAGCATACATAGTCTCACAACACTACATCTCCACCTTTGTTAAATAAAAAGTACAAAAAACAGTTATTTCTTTGGTAAGTCATCAGGAAGCTCGCACTAGTCAGCCAGATCAATCAGCGTGAAGTGGTTGAGATTCACTTGGTTCAAGCACTGATGGTGCCGTTTCTGATGCTTGATCTGGACTGTCCGGTGGAATGGCCTCATTTTTAGGTGCCGGTGCTGACAATCACAGAGGTAGCTGTTTAAAATGTGACGAGTTCCGTGTGATGGACTGTCCAGGATGATGCGCAGTCACCATGTGTCGTTTGCATGTCACAACTCGCAGAGGATCAACAGCAAATGGAGTGTCTGTTTTGCGCTTTCACTCATGCTTGACTAGGACTAGATCACCTTCATTGAAGACTGTCTGTAGGGCTCTCTGACCGGCATAAGGGATGCATGCTCTAAGGAAATATCAACAAACACAGAAAACAACCAGTAGCAGACAGCAGCCGCTTGGGCTCACTAAGCTTGTTGTTCCTGTGCGGTAGGATTGTTGGCCAAATTACTCAGAACTACACGTATGGGTGCAATCACATAACTTTCGGTACATTTATGTCAAAAGTGTAATGGAAAATGACTCTGATTACTCCAAAATAAATACAATTTCATGCAGGCCTACATTTTAGGACAAGGCGAGCTGTGCAATCAGCCCATCAACTAATTTAAACTTCTGCCCATCACCCATCACCAACCAAACAACCACCGTTCCCCCTCACCCTTCCCCCAACCACCACTAGAGGGACACCAACTTACCTGCACTTCTCCTTTTAGAGCTGCGGGGAACTGTTAAAGCATAACAGGAAAAATGGCCCAAAAACAGTGGCAGTGCCATGGTATTTCCCATTAAGGTGCTTGAGCAGAAAACGCAACCTCGCTCAGGGAAAACAAGAAATGTAATTAGACCATATATGCCAAAGGCAGGCCTGAGACTCAGAAATGTTGAAGTCAAAAATGTATGTATTTATTCTAGCTGTCTCCCGCCTAAAACTCAGGCTACCTCAATAGAAGTCACTGGGGAAAATACATCCCTCCGATTGTTCCCCCCAAAATGGTCCGTTCTTTCAGTTCACTATCCTGTTCTAAAACGTTGACGTGAATGTTAAATTCGCGGCGTGCGAGTGTATATTTCAAGAGGAAAACCGGTGTCAAGGTCAACCATCTTTTACCAAAGGTACTTTGACATGAAAAGACCACCACAGCAAGCATTACACCATTGTAGCATGTGGTTGGCTGGAAAGGGCGACGTCAGCACAGCACGGGCTTAATTTCGAAAAAAGCAGCAGTTATTAGGCTGCATTTAAAAAGAGGGGAATGCGATTAAACACTCTGCTGTTGACCAGTTTAATAAAAAAGCAGCAGTTATTAGGAATCGGAGCACAAAGGCTGCATTTAAAAAGAGGGGAACGCGATTAAACCCTGCTGTTGACCAGTTTAATAATACTTTGCACAGAGGTAGTTTTCAAAGGTTGTTTTTGGATTGAAATCACAACGCAGTTTTAAACATGCCTAAAGTGGAGGCGGCCAGGGAGACCAAGTTCAGAGGGAGGTATTGGACGGCTAGACAATACTGCGAGGGAGATAGGCCCGGCAAAGCCCTGGTAGTGCTGACACGCACCCCTCACACCCATAACAAAATTCTCGAAATCACTGATGACGGTGGGCTGGCAGTCAGGGACACCGACAGCATATTGATTGTTTTCACATCACATTACCAGGCTTTATATACGACATCCACGACCGGTAACGTCCACTATGATGACTTCCTAGGCAAAGTAGCCCTTTGCTGGCTCAGCTATCTACACAGGGCGTTTCTTGCTGCCCCCTTGGAATTGGACCAGATTAGGGATGCCATAATGTCCCTTCAAAATGGCAAGGCCCCAGGCCTGGATGGTCTGCCTGCCGAATTTTATAAGGCCTATATAGAAATAATGGCACCTGTTCTCCGAGAGGTATTTGTAGAGTCTCTTGCTGATGGGATCCTTCCCTGTTCAATGCGAGAAGTCGTAATCACGTCCTTGCTTAAGCCTGGGAAGAGTCCTGATACCTGTGACTCTTACTGCCCACTATCGCTGTTAAATTGTGATGTGAAAATACTTGCCAAAGTGCTTGCTACCAGGTTGTCTCTTCTGATGACCAAAATTATATTGCCAGACCAGTCGGAGTTTGTCCCTAGCCGTTCCACCTCTCACAATCTACGCACGCTGTTCTCCCTGCTCTGCACGGTGCATCCGGAGCTCCCAATTGCGGCGTTTTTTTTGGATGTCACCAAAGCCTTCGACTCGGTCGAATGGCCGTACTTATTCACCGTCTTGGCCCGTATGGGATTTCCTAAACTGTTCATCTCCTGGGTCCAGTTATTATATACACAACCGACCGCGAAAGTGCTTATTAATGGACGCCTCTCTCCCTCAATTGCCATAACGTGAGGCACCCGACAGGGATGTCCGCTATCCCCTCTCCTTTTTGCAATTGCAGTTGAGCCATTAGCGTGTCGGGTGCGCCAGCTGCACCGGGAAAGCACTTTTCGTTGCTTTCAGCGTCAGATCGATATATCGCTGTATGCTGACGATATGACGCTCTTTGTCACGCATCCATTGCAGAACCTGAACCCTATACTGCGAGAATTCGTAGTCTTCGGCAGATTGTCCGGAGTGCACATAAACTGGGCCAAATCGCAATTCTTTCCCCTCACAGCTGCAGTCCCTGACTTCCCACTTGATTATCCATTGGAGTGGTGCCGGTCGGATTTACGGTACCTTGGCATCCAGATCTCTCGAGATAAGGATGAGACCCTAAGACTTAATTATGGTATTGCGATAACAAAACTTTCTGCATCGGTTGACCGCTGGCTGTCCCTTCCCCTCTCTATGGCAGGCAGAGCATCGCTACTCAAAATGGTCGTGCTTCCCCGCTTTCTGTATTTATTTCTAAACATTCCTTATTACCCTGATGCCTTCTTCTTCAAAACATTGAAGACTGAAGTGTGTTGTCTATTCTGGGGAGGCAAGCACCCGAGACTTCGGTGGTCGATACTGACCCAGCCCTACGACAAGGGGGGTTTTGACATTCCCGACTTTGAGGCTTACTATGTATCTGCGCAGGCACATTTCGCGTATCACTGGATGATCCCCACACCTTTTATGCCCCAATTGGCAGTGGAGGACTGGATCGCAAATCCCCTGCCTCTGAACGGGCTAATACATTGCCCTGTGACAGCAATCGATACTCCACCTACCACTGTTACGTGTACAATAGATGCCTGGCGTCGTATAAGTAAGATGCTAGGTTGCGCTTTGCCCTACTCTACTCGGATGCCTCTCACATATCACCCCAAACTGGAACTCTTACAGGAGCGGGGATTTCAGCTGCTCTGTCGCCGCCTACAGATCAGATGCTGGAGCGACCTCTTTACTGATGGCCAATTCCATACTGCAGCTCTGTTTTTTAAATCTCATAACCCCACCCCTATTGACGCATTCTACTATATGAGACTACGGCAGGGGATGAAGGAGATTCTGCCTGATTTTCCCAGAGAACCTGAGGTTCTCCCCCTTGCATTTTATGCTAAGCTCACAGAATGGTTTGCATTTGGTGTCGGGCATATATAAGCAAATCAGAGCATCTAGGTCGGGACTGGAAGGTTCAGCTCGGTCACATTGGTCTGCTGACCTGGCATCTGAGCTCACTGATGAGCAGTGGCTTTATTGCTGTAATCTCACGGCCAGAATTTCGGCCAGTTGTAGGCTCAAGATGATCCATTATAAGTTCCTTCAAAGATTGTACTATACGCCAGTTAAAACATTCAAATTCCACTTGTCTGATGATGACAGATGTGAACGTTGTCATGCTGAACAGGCAGGATTCCTACATTTGTCATGGGAATGCCCCTTGGTCCATGATTTCTGGCAACAAGTACACGGAGCTCTCGAATCCATGGTTGGTGCACCGATAAGCTGTGACCCTCTGTTGATGCTACTAGGACACACTCCACACATTTCCAAGAGCTGTAGGAAACTTCTAGATGTTACCCTGCCTCTCGCGAAGCGCCGCGTGGCGTGTCGATGGGGCCGCGGTAGGGCTCCGAAGTTCAAGGACTGGCTCACGGATGTGATTCATTGCCAGGAGCAGTCTACGATTTTTGCTGAGACCATGCCAGTGTCCAGTAAGCCTACGGACATTTGGGGCCCACTGACCACATAGCTGCTCACCCAAGGGGGCGGGGATGATGCCCGCTCCGTAAGTGGGACAAGACCTACTGATGATTGTAATGCTGACACCTAAATGGCTCATCTTGACACTAACTGTACATTGCTCTTATACTATGACGCTGGCTATATGTATGGATGTATGAACGGAAGTCCACTGCTTCCTGATGTCATTTGTATCTCTATTACCTGGTGCACCTATCATGGCTTGTTGTATACCTCTATCCGAGTTACTTTGTAATGTTCCCCTGTAAATTCTGCTGTCTCCTGACACCCCACCCCTCATGACTCATCACTTACTGCTGATATGTTTTCTTATATGTGATACCATTATACTGTCATGTAATGATTGCTCTAGATGTTGTGGATGTAAGCACTATGCTCTGTACTTTCTATCTTCTTGTATTGCACAAAACCTTAAAATAAAGTAAAAAAAAAAAAACATGCCTAAAGTGGTATTATGACACTCAGTGATTTCAGTTCGAGCTTTCGTTGTACAGAGTGCTGGTGGTTCCCTCCAGCGTCTGAAAATGGAATATCAGACACAATAAAACACGCATAGTGTAGCGGTCATTCTTTGCTTGCTTGCGGTCCTCAACTGCAAGTTGGCGTCCGCGAGCGAGCAAAATGACATCACGGATGAGACTTTTTCCTCGTTTGCGATCAGCAACATCAAGTTGCCGATCACGAGCGTGGAAAATAAACCTCCCGGCGAGATTCTCAACACGGTGAGGTCAGGTTTCTCATTGCGACCGCTCGCAATGATTAACTACCAGTCCGCTTTGAGAAAGCTGCCGCTCGAGTAGAAATCTACTCTAGCTGCAGAAAACGACCACTTGCACTGTGCAAGATGCGGTTTGCACTGATTGCACAGTGCGGACAAGCATCCGGCACTGTGCAATCAGTGCGAACAGCATTTTGCACAGTGCACTACACAGTCCGCGTAGCTTCGCGTAGTGCGAACTGTACTTCGCATAGTGTGAACTGCACTTCGCGTCGTGCTACTACGCGAACTATGCCCAGGGTTAGTTCTTGGCATAGCTGTTCTCACTAGTCTTGGAGGCGAAGTATGACTGCAAGCACCAATGACAAACCAGATGGGTGTCTGTCACAGACAGGCACCACAGGGCTTTAACCCCACCATTTTTTAGGGGATATCCTGTAACACTGGGAGTCAAAATCTCCAAAAAAGGCTCGACAAAACCTCTAAAATTTACTGGGACGTAGCCCTCAACAAATCTTCGCTAACTGGTGCAGAAAGAAAAGAACTGATGTCAGCATGCTGGGGTGCTTCGATATAGGCACGGGACAGAAGTGAAGAATGACGCCACCAACCGCACGCAGAGGTACTGCTTGAAAAGTTTCCGGATCCAGCAAGATGCCTGGGGATTATTCTATGGTAAGGAATCTGCAGCTAGAAGTCACTATAAGATAATTGAAATGATAAGTAAGTCAGAAAGTCATCAGTTTCAAGAGGGTTATCTCCCCAAAATATATTTAGGAGCTAAGGATGACTTAAAAAAGCAACTGCAAGATTGAAAGGTTAGTGTTATATTTGATGAGACACCTGATGTTAGGGAATGTTGTGTACTGAATGTTTTATTTTTAGTGGTCTCATCACAAAGTGGCTGTCTAATTCAGACTCACCTAGCAGAGACAGTACGTCTTCCACAATGTAACTATGGAACTGTATACGCCTGGGTGTTAAATTCCGTTTTGCTCACAGTTTGCAGCATTTTTCCCACTCTGCGCTCAGCAGAGTTTTTCCTCACTCGCGAACATTAAGTTGCCAAGCGAGGAAAATCTTACTCCAAGCCACCTCCCAGCGAGATTTCCTAACACATGCAGTCGCGGATGGCGTCTACCGCTCACGCTGAGAACCATCAGTTCAAGTTGAGAAAGCTGCCATTCGAGAACATCGACTCGAGCAGCAGAAAAAAGCAGCGCCTTCTTGCGCTGTGCATAGTGCCATTCGCACTGATTTTCCAGCGCAGAACACTCAGCACTAATAATCAGCACGAATTGTGCAACCTAAGGCACTCCACCACTTGCAAAACTCCGAGTAGCGCAGCGAAGGTTTTTGGTCACTTCGTTCTGCCCAGGCATGGTCCTGTACTGCAGGCAGTTGCAACGGTCCTCATAGATTTACATCATTCCCTTTCAGAATGTCATTACATTTAACAAAGACGATGCTGTGTACATGCACAAGGCATATAACACTCTGTGGAAAAATCTATATATGAAGACAATGGGCCAGATGTAGCTCGACAATTCCGGTCGGTAACGGCTATTTCGGCCGTTACCGACCGGTATTTGGGAATTGACATGTAGGTGGGCTCATATTTACAGAATCGGTATATTTACAGATTCGGTAAATTTACTGATTCTGTAAAATACCGAATTGGTAAATTTACCGAATCGGTAAATACAGATGTAGGTGGCACTTCAAACAGTGCCACAGGCCATTACCGATTTGTTATTTACCATGTAATACAATTGCATGGTATATAACGAATTCCTGTGTACATGCACATCTGTGCATGTACACCTGTGCCATGTGGCACACAGACATGCCCTAAGGGCATGTCTGTGTGTCACATGGCACACTAGCCAAAATCAGGGGTGCAACAGGGTGTCAAAATGACACCCTGTTCCCCTTGCAAAATCTGTAATTTTACCGAATCGGTATTTACCGATTCGGTAATTGACATTGATTCCTATGGGCCTGTAGGCCCATAGGAATCAATGGCAAATACTGACTCGGTAATTACCGTCGGTATTTTTACCGATTTTTTTTCCTACATAGCAATTACCGATTAGTAAATACTGAATCGGTAAAATTCGGTATTTACCAAGTAATGCAAATAGAAACCCTATCTAGGGACATTTTATGTGTACAGTTGGAGTTCCCACATCACTGTCCCATCACGTTAATTAACATCTATTCAAGACCCACTCTGAAGGGTAATGAGTCGGTCACCCTTGAGGAGCTTGGCTCTGTATTGTCCTCCATTCCCCAAAAATATATGGTCATACTGGGCGGTGACTTCAGATGCCAATACGAGCCCTTAGAAGGGCTGGATTGTGATGCAATCTGTGAGGAAGACATCCTCCTTGGAATCCCCGAGTCGGGCTGCCCGTCTGTAACCAAATGGACACCTCTGGTAATTCAGATGAATCGTCTCATCTTAAATTTCTCAATGAGAGCATGTAACGGGAGATCCTCCTCTGTTACTTCATCTGCCCCTACGTTTCATGGTAAAGATAGAGGGTCCATACTGGACTATATTCTATTAAACTCAAACTACTGGGACAGGATGGTAGACTTTAAAATTACTCCCCGCATTGATAGTGATCACGATGCTTTAACAATTGAGATCCAACCATTCATCCCTAAAATCGATAAAGGTGCTGTCGACCAAAGTGCTCGAGAAGTAACATTAACCAACTGTCGGAGACGTGTCCGGTGGGCCATCTTTGCTACTAAGCAGGAACATTTCGTCTCCCTGTATGATGCCCTTTTACCTGTTTTTTTGGAAGCCTCCAATTTATCCAACCCAAATAAGGATCGTATGGCCAAAGAGGCGATTGGTTCAAACCTTGAAAAATTTAAAAAAATAGTAACAGAATTCCTTTTCCCTAGTAAACGTAGTAAAAAATCTGGACCTATACCCCATGAATGGTTCAACTCTACTTGCCGCAAGGCCAAAGGTTCACTGTTGGCAGCAATCAAATCAAATAATCGCCCCGATATTATAGTGCAAAGAAGAGTATATAAAGAGACGGTTCATACAGCCAAACAAAGATGGGAGCTCGAAAAATGGGAGCTGCTAAAAACATATCTTGGGGAGAGGGATATGCGATCCTTTTGGGGTATTGTTAATTCAGGGACCACAGCTCCAAGGAAAGCAATGGAACCCACTCTGGGAGAAGAGATCTGGCGGGACCACTTTGAATCACTGTACAAGGACCCAGAGAGCAACAAGCCTTTTCTATCTGCCCATCATCTGGAGGTTGCATGTATGCCCACTATATCTTTGCAGGAAGTAAAAGCTGCGATAGAGAGAATAGCCCCCGGCAAAGCACCCGGCTTAGATAAAAACCCGGGGGACCTCTATAGGAGTGAACCAAGTGTTTGGGCTCCGTACCTTTGGGTTGCTTTCAATACAATCATGGCAGGGATGAAGATCCCCACAAGTTGGACTGGGGCAGAAATAATCCCCATTTATAAAAAGGGTTCCCCCTTATTGCCGGGTAATTATAGACCCATTAGTTTGATCGACATCTCACAAAAAATCTTTGCGCGAATCCTTATATTAAGACTTCAAGCTTGGATGGATAACGAAAGTATTCTCTCCCTGTTTCAGGCTGGTTTTAGGGAGAAACTATCAACTTTGGACCAGGTCCTAAGACTGAAACTGCTCCACTGGAAGACGGTTCGTCTCGAGAGGGGCAGTCTGTACCTGATCTTTGTGGATCTCAGGTCAGCCTTTGACCTGGTCCCAAGGGCTAAACTATAGTCCGTTCTACTCGACCTAGGAGCCCCGGCGTATCTTATTCATCTCATCCAGCGATTGCATGAAAACAACTTTGCACAAATACGATTCGGCAAAGACGGTGGACTATCGGCCCCCATTCCAATCAAACGAGGTGTGCGCCAGGGGTGCGTACTCGCCCCACCTCTGTTTAGCCTTTACATAAACGACTTGATAAATGTCCTGTCAAAAGTGGAAAACCTAGATGCCCCCAAACTAGCAGGGAGAAGAATTTCAGCAGTGATGTTTGCTGACGATACGCTTCTAGTATCGAAATCTCCCATGGGGATCCAAAGGGTGTTGGACAGATTCCAGTTGCTCTGTGAGGAGAGAGGGCTTGAGATCAATCTCCAGAAAACTAAATTCATGGTTTTTAATAAGCCAAAGGGTACACGTCCAAACCCCATTCTAAAAAAGGAACCCCTAGAAAGAGTAACATCTTTTGTGTATCTAGGAATCACAATTACAGACACCATGGACTGGGGGGCTCACATAGGGAAAGCATCCTTAATGCTAGCCCAATCAACCGGGGGAATGATGAAGGTATTTAACAACACAAGTAGGAGTGCAGTTAGCCCGGCATTGGAAATTTACAAAGTACAGGCATGTGGGGGCACTCTCTATGGAGCAGAACTCTGGGGCCATTGCAGGCCTGAAATCCTAATCCAGACTGAGAACGGCTTCATTAGGAACCTCTTCAGGTTGCGGCCCAGCACTCCATTAGTTCCCCTTCGTTTAGACCTGGGATTGATGGAGATGGAGGCGGTTCTATGCCTCAGACCACTCTTATATTGGCGACGTTTATGGTCGACCCCGGAGCTTCTAATATATAGAGAGGAACTGACGGAAGTGATAGCTATTAGTGGTGCAGTAAAGCTCCCCTGGTTTGCTCATATAAAACACCTGCTAACTAGTATGAGGATGGGGGATTGTTGGTCTGACCCGGAAGCATCATGCCTCCGTGTTACAAAGAATTACCTAAAGTCTGTTTATATGGATTACAGAACCTCCCTGCTCCACTCTGACCCTAATCTGTGCAAATCTTCTCAAACCTTTCTGGAAATTAAGTCCACTCCAGCCTTTGAAAGGGCCATCGATCTTATTAAGCCCACGGCAGCTAGGAAGTTGTTTCTACAATTCAGATTCGGAGTCCTGCCCTTACGCTGCGTGACTGTTAAATGGAAAGCGCAGAATGAGGTCAGGTGCCCTGTCTGTAATAATTCTGATGAAACTGAACTTCATGTTTTTTTGAGTGCCCGGGCTACAACAAAGTAAGAAAGAGATGGCTTGTTCAGATTTGCAGAAATCTAGGTAGTAGAAGATGCTAGAAACTTTCAGGATCTTGAAAACTGATACCAGGACCCCAATTGTTTATTGTGTAGCAGGGTTTCTTTTCTCAATGTGGTGTATAAGAAGGGCCCTCACATGTCAACAACAGATATGAATTGACCTTCAACTTATACAAAAGTATGTGACAGAGTTTCCCCCATGTATTCAAAATTTATGATGCACCACATTCCAAGCTGCGCACATTTGTACATTACTATTATGGGTAGGAAAAGTAGAAAGGATTGTTGTAGGAGTGTAAAGATAGACTGGTTAATGCACTATGCACTTTATTATTTCTCAATGAGCTTCTATGGCTTACCACTGATAAGAATAATGGGGAGAATGGAATTGCTTGACAGTTCGGAAAACATGGCAGCTAATTGATGATGTATGATGGAATTTACTCAAACACGAGATTTTTAATTACTGTACAGGGTTTTATTACTGCTTTTATTTGTGTGGATTTTAACATGTCATTTTAACATTATTGTAATCTATTTTTCTTTGCACTTACTGGGCCATGTTGGCCGTAATAAAGAACAACTTGACTTGACTTGTATTTACCATTCGGTAATTGGCTATTACCTACATCTAGCCCAATCTGTTTTACCTGCCTAGCACGCATAATAAACCTTGTTGGACAGTCGTTCCAGAAGCCTTTTTTGGAGCTTAATTCTTTCAATAATCTTCTATGTCTATTAAACATAAGCAAAGGTACCTGCAAAACCTAGCATAATGAAATGAAATGAAATGAAAAGGGGTTTTGTTAAGCTCGGCTGCTGCCCTGGGGCGTCCAAGCGCTAAGGAACAGGGATAGTACCTCATGAAACAGTCAGCTTAGGAGTTAGTCAGGTTTAGTGAAAAGAAAAGTTTTGAGCTGCTTGCGAAAGGAGGACAGATCAGGATTAGATCTTAGATGGAGAGGGAGAGAGTTCCACAGATTAGCTGCGTTATAGGAAAATGACCTGCCTCCTGCTCTGGATCTCCTGACGCGAGGAACTATGGCAAGGAAGGCATGAGTGGAGCGGAGTTGTTTGTTGGGACAGTAGGGGGAGAGCAGAGGGTAGTTAATCCATGGAGTGAAACTGTAAATGACCCTTGTATCATCCAGAGGATTGCTACTGTTAAGTAACACCAGGGCACGAGTCGGGAGTATATGAGGGTGGATGACATCCACCCACTATTTTCAAACGGGGAACGCCGTCCACCCTGCAAAGAATTTGGGCCCCACTGAATAATGTGCTGAACTCGTGCTGGTGTAATTTCCAAACACCAGGACTTTCAGCAACATCTGCACGTTGTCTGCTTTCTATCTGCAACAAGCAACAACGTGCAGGCGGGGACGGGGCTTTCTTATGACTCCTGTTGGGCCCATAACTAAGTCCGAATCTGAGGGGTCATCAGGCCTCCTTTTGTTGGGGTCTCTTGGCTGCCAGCAATCAGGAGCCTCACAACTGATGCAAATAAAGCGGAGGGGAAACATAGGCTCACACCTTTTTAGCACTTTACACAGACTTAATTAAGGTAGGCAGCTTTTCACTTTGTTCAGTCCTGGTTTGGGAGATATGCATGCACTGTAAGAATGTCAGGTGTGTTGGTCTTTTCCAGTATTTACACAAAACAAATTGCATTTATATAGAGCTGACTGCCACTGAGGGGGCGTTGAATTAATTGAAGTACCACTATTTATTTTTCTTTTACAGCCCTACTCATCCCAATGCAGGGTGTCAGAGCCCTTCACATCAGAGGTGTTAGATATACACTAAATGATATACATTTGTAAATGAATGTACAGGATGTGTTACATTAAACTGGGGGGACTACAAGGTGTGCTACTATCCTCGCAATGCGCCCAAACGTACACTTAATTGACCTGCTAAACATATATGTGAGGGTTTTAGATCTGATGTTACTTCTTGTGATGCCACTTACTGTTAAGTCGTGGCTTGTGATGCCACTTTCTATGATGTCAGTTCCTGTGATGCCATGTGTGAAGTCGTGTGCCATGATGTCATGCGCCGTGATGTCACTTGCAACACCTATGCTGGGTTTCTTGCATCTGAGGTTGAACTCAGCAAGCCCCCCCCCCCCCTGATTCCCTTGGAAATCTGCAAGAATTCTGAACAATGACAGCAAGAACTGCATTTAGGTTCAGTTGGTCATTGTGGCAGAGAAGCGTGAAAACATTGTAAGTTTGTTGGGTCCATTCCAGAGTCATACAAGAGTGACCATGAAGGTGTATGATTATCCGGAGAATATCCACATGAATGTCACACACAATTCAGTACTCACTCTGGAGTCTCTACAACCATTGGTTGAGACAGCTGCAGGAGCAAAATTGACTCCGGCTCAGAAAAAACACATCACCACCAAGCTCAATGAAAAGTTTTAAGTATGCCCTTCAAAAAGAGGATAGAGAAGCACATACATTTCAATTATGTTATGTTATGTTATGTTATGTAACTTGCTTCATCTGTACCTGGAAGCCCATGAACCTGGCTGGTGCTGAGTGTGCCCATTTTTCTATCAGCTTTAATCAGCATCAAACATTGTCAGGCCTTTTGATTTACCGCCCTCCAGGTAGCGATAGTGCCTTCAGGATAGCCCTTCCAGAGCTGGTAAGCTCTCTCTCTCTGCTCTCCTCCAACATTACCATCGTCGGCGATCTTAACATACACTTTGATGCCATGGAGATCCCTGCGGTTAGAGGTCTGCTGGATGATCTTGAAGCAGTACAACTACCTCAACTGGTCCGTCATCCGACTCACGATGGAGGTCATATCCTCGATCCAGTTTTTACAAACCTGCAACTGGTCGAGGTTTCTCCCCCTAGACCCATGGGATGGAGTGATCATTACCTCATTGAGCTGTCTGTCACAATGGTGACACAATTTACTGGGAAGCCTGGTAAAACATCTTTCAGGCGGCCCTGGAAAAAGCTCAAATTGGAGGACTTCCATCGCCTTCTGATCACTACACCTTGGGTTCACACAGATGACGTTGCAACCGGCTATACCACCTTCTGCGCTTGGATTGCTAAAACTCTAGATGAATTAATCCCAGCCAGCTGGTGCAGGAATCGACATGCTCAGCCTAATCCCTGGTATACGGAGGCACTCAGGCGTATCAAAGCTACCTGCCGACAAGCTGGCAGAGCATGGAGGAAGAATTATGACAAAGACCTGAAAGTCTGCTACCTGGCCAAGGTAAAATTATACCATAGAGCTGTCTGCCGGGCCCGTGCTGATTATTATGCACGGGAGTTCCAGGCGAGTCCTAACCCGTCCAAACTGGTTTTTAAAGTCTTGAAGGAGCTCACAGTGAACAGACTTCCTGTTACGGAGATCTGTTCCCTTGCCCACTGTGAGTCGCTAGCCAGCTTTTTTGTGGAAAAAGTAAATGTTATCTATAGCTCTTTTCCTCAAGTTGAACCTGACAGTACGCCTTTGACATTGCGTACCTCTCAGTGTTTGGCCTCTCTCTCCATACCATCGGAGCAGGAGTTTAATCTCCTAGCGACCAAGGTCAAGTCTGGCTCTCCGGATGACCCTTTGAGACCTGCCCAGTTTTTGGACTCGGCGTCCCTTTGCCTTCCTCCTATTCGCCATCTGGTGGAGCAGTCCCTTACCGTCGGCTCTGTCCCTCCTAGTTGGAAGGCTGCCTGTGTCATGCCCATTATAAAGAAGCCTGGATTGGATCCGTTGAAGTCGGAGAGTTATCGACCTATCTCCCTTCTTCCTTGGGTGGCAAAGATTACAGAAGCCCATGTGAATAACATCTTAACAAATCATCTGGCATCTGCACATCTACTGGATCCGACACAGAATGGCTTTAGATCTGGACATAGTACAGAGACGGCACTTTTATTCATGGTCGAACATCTCCGCTCTGTACTAGATATAGGTCAAACGGCTGCACTGGTCCTTTTGGACCTAAGTGCCGCCTTTGACACTGTATCCCACACCATTCTCATTCATAGGCTTAGTGAGGCAGGCATTTCAGGTAGGGCGCTGGAGTGGTTCCAATCGTTCCTTTCGGAGCGATCTTTTCAGGTCGTGGTGCCACCGTTTAAATCTAAGTCCCATGCTATCACCAAAGGAGTCCCGCAAGGCTCGGCGTTGAGCCCCACTCTTTTTAACCTGTACGTCCAACCTTTGGCGGAGGTGGCGAAGAGTTGGGGTCTCACTATGGTATCATACGCCGATGATACCCAGTTGGCGGTGGCTCTCAATGGGGACTCTGACCAACTAGCATCGAACTTTGCAGTTGGTTTGAGGGCTGTTGCTAACTGGCTTACTGCCAACTATTTACAACTCAACACCCTCAAAACTGAGGTGATGGTACTAGGGAAACACCCTGACTTGTGGGGTGCTAGCTGGTGGCCTAAGGAGCTGGGACCCCCCCCAAAACCTTTCTCCGAACTCAAAAATCTTGGCGTCTGGCTGGATTCCAAATTAACCTTCTCGTCCCACACTAAGAAGGTGGCGTCCACGTGCTTCGGCATTTTGCGTGGTCTGAGGCCCATCCTCAAATTTTTTGATGCCCCTACCCGCCAGATGGTGATCCAAGCCAGTATTCTATCGAGGCTCGACTACGCGAGCTCTCTGTTTTTGGGCACCAACCAGGCGGAAGTTCTGCGACTTCAACGGGTGCAGAATGCGGCAGCTAGGGCCCTGGTGGGCCTACCACGCTTCTGTTCAGTCCGTAGCACAATCTCCAACTTGCATTGGCTACCAGTAACCAGACGTATAGAGTTCAAGGCCCTTTGCTTTGCATTTAAAATTCAGAAATTTGACACCCCCATCATACTTCAGCATCTTTTGTCCTTGTACATTCCTCTGCGCAGCCTCCGCTCTGCCAGCCAAAATTTGGCACTTGTCCCCCGTTTCAAAAAATGTCGACTCGGTGGTCGATCGTTTACGGTCTTGGCCGCTAAACTATGGAACGCACTCCCGGCCCACATTCGCTCCCTGGAGGACCTTTTTGCCTTTAGGAAAGCTGTTAAAACTCACCTCTTTCCTCTGCCTTATAAACCATTCCCTATCTTCCTGTGTCATTAGTTGTGTTATCCGTTCCAGATATAGCGCCGGGACGCCCCTTGGCTGGGGCAGCTGTGCGCTCAAAAAATTCGAATAACATAACATAACATAACAGCTTTGGTTTTGTGGGAGTGCGTTCCAGACCTTTGGTACTAGGAAAGCAAAGGGCCTTCCTCTCCTCCTGGTCCTCATTATCCTAGGGACTGCAAACAGTTGCTGGGAGTTAGAACACAGAGTTCTTGTGGGGTTATAAGGGGAAAGTATATTTTCAGTCAATTTAGGACTCCTTGTATGCATCACGTTGTGGGCCATACACTGTACCTTAAAGTGTATCCTTTTGAGCACTGGCAGCCAATGAAGGCTTGTCAGGGCTGTGGTGGTAGAGTGACGTTTGGGAATTTTCAGAAGGATGTGTGCTGCAGCAATGTTGATGACTTGAAGTCTTTCTTTTTACGATTGTCTTTGGGCAGCCTAGGTACGAGTAATTCCCATAATCAAGCCTGGAGACGACCAAACCTTGTACTACTATCCTGGATGCATGCTCTGGTACCATCCTAGCCGTTTTCTCAAAGTCCTTAGTGTGCCAAAGCAACTTGCTACCAGTTTTTTGGCTTGTGTGGCAATTGTTACCTTTTTGTCGAGAACAAAAATAGGCTTTTGACTTCTGATTTTGGGCTAGGTTGACTACCAAAGGGCTCAATCCATTTCCGCTTCATCCATCTGGAGGGGTTGTTTCCCACCACCTTGACCTCAGTTTTTTTCCCCAATAAATTTAAGGCTGCTTGCTGCCATGCACTCCATGACATGCTTCGGACAGGCGTTGAGGGAGGGTTGAGATTTCATCTGTTTGGTGGGAGAGGGAGCAGATAATCTGAGGGTTATACATGAGTGATAGTTAACTCTGGATTGAATTCTTAAGGCAAGTTAACCTGTTCAATCCTGAAAGACTTTGCATCTAATTCCAGGACAAAAGAAGATATTTGGCTATCCTTGGTATAAGCGAGGCTTCTGATTGAATGTATGATGTTACAACGCATACATTTACATCGCGGTACATTACATCGCGGTTTTTACAACGCAAGTCGTTAAAACGACTTGAGTTGGAGGGCGCTGGACTTAGGAGTAGTATAATTTACTATTCCAACTCCAGTCTACGTACAGTAGGGAAGGTGCTGGATAGTAAATAATACTATTCCTTGTCCTAGAGCTCCATCCAACCGCGATGTAATAGCATTTCGATGTAATCCCCGCGTTGTAAACGATGTTTCCCTTCTGACCAAGGACTTAGTCTGCACTTTGAACCTTTAGGTCTAGAAGCAGTTGAGGCATACATTTCGGGTGCCATTGACACTGACCTGCTTTGGCTGCATGCCAGGTCTTTCACAGCTGGCAGCTGTGCACAGAGTTCTGTACATGCTGAAAGAAGCAACAGCATCTATAAGATGACTTTATCAGCTGCAAGTCGCTCCCTTACTGAGCTGTACATCCATGCATTAGTGTTTTTCCCCTACAAACACCAGCCGGACGTTGTACTAAATTTCAGCTGCATTTATGAATTTGATCAAACAGCGAAGATGAAGCCCTTGCAGCACAAAAACTTTAAATAATGTCTCGGCATAGACTTCCATGTTTTGGTAGACCTCGGGGAAAATAGGTTGTCTGTGGTCGGTGCTATTAGTATAATAAATGAAAGAACTGTAGCAAACTAAATTGCAGCTAAAATTAGCTTAACCTTTTTTTTTTTTTTTTTTTTTTTTTGTGTCGCTAAATTCCTGTTTTTATGGCGTTAAATTTGCTCATCTATTCCGCAATATCCTGGGGGTTGTGAGATTAGTAGAGTTAGGGCGAGACATATGATGGAATACATCAAAGTGAACCAAGAAGGTAGGACTTCGAGTAGAATGTGTGTGTTTATTGTCAACTAGGAAATCCATTAGAACAGCAACGAGAAAGGTAAATTAAAAAACGCGCAATGATGCAGAGATGAACACCCGCACTGACATCGTCAATGCAAAGGTTACACGTAGGAAACGTCACAACTAAAAAGTCATTAAACCGGCTCAGAAACACACAGGGGCTTATTTACAAGAGCCTTGCGCCGCCGGCACGTCACTTTTTCCCACGTTAAAAGTGACGAACCGGCGGCGCAGGGGGCTTGTAAATAAGCCCCACAGTGCTGAAATGTGGAGTTTAACCATCGCCCCGTGTAGTATACTTGCCTCAACCCTGAGATAGTGAAAGGATTACTGGGGAGCACAACATTCCTGCGGCCACGCATGCGCAATGACCTGCTGGCTGCAGGCAGTACACCGTGCTCAGCTGACCACAGGCAGTATTTCAGAGAACACACACAGGCCGACAGAAGCAAACCTGGTATGTCCAAGCTTGCACACATGGTAGTTGACAACGCAGTGTTGTGGTTACACATCCAAACACGACAAACAGGCCTGGCGGGTGGCGATGGCTCGGCACTCGACACAAAACGCAGCCTTCAGGCAGTTTTAGCAATAGCACAACAGGCTTTAGTGTAAGCAGAGAAACTGCACCCCGTCCCAAGGCTTAGATCTATAAGGGGGTGTCGTGTCGTGGGTTCCTCACACTCTGGGTATCGGTGCCACTGCACCCGCTGCAACAATGGTACCTATACCCCACCAGTGCGTCCCAGAATCACAGACATTTAAAAGGGTACATTACTGACACCCCATATGACAGCCATGTTGGCATGGGCTACCTGGGCACCCGTAACGCTGCGGGCGCCTCCTTCTTTAGCACGTGCTGAGCTGTGGCCGACAATGAGCAGCAAAGAGCTCTCCAGGTGAGGTCTGCACCCTGTGACCGCCCGGCCACCGGGGCAAGGGGGCCTCGCAGGACGGACGATGGCAGGCCGGGTCACTGATCTTTCACCAGTGTCCACCCCTGGGGACTCCGATGGGGCAGCCGCGTCTCTGCAGCCCCAGGCCCGCGGAACGTGCGGGATTCCAACCCGCGACCCGCCTCTGCTCGCGATGCTGCTAATGAGCCTGAAACCGCGGAGCGAGAGGCCCCGAGGACAGGCGGTGATGGATGGTACCTGGGGAAATTCCAGGTCAGCATGTTACAAAAGCAAACGTTACGTTACATGAGGCAATGGTGACAATTGTGAATGTATCAAGAACAAACAAAATACAAGAGGTAGCAAACGATACGTTACAAGAGGAAAAAAAGTGACATGTGTGCAGGTTACAAAAGTGTACAAAGTACAAATAGAGGTATAATACTGCACTAAATGGCAGACACTGAAAACACAAAAACAAACGTTACGTTACATGAGGCAATGGTGGGAACTGTGCAAGTATCAAAAGCAAACAAAATACAAGAGGTAGCAAACGTTACGATACGTTACAAGAGGGAAAGTGACGTGTGCAGGTTACAAAGGAGTACACAATACAAGTAGAAGTATAATTCTGCAATAAATGGCAGACACTCAAACCACAAGAACACACAGGGAAGGCACTTCTATAGTCATTTAGAACAGAATTTCCTATAATGGAAGGACTTCCTTCAGATAATAGAGAGGGCGTGAATTAAATTTGGATTTGTCTTTGAGCGAGGGGAGCTTTGAGGTCAGTTTTAAAGGCCTGGGAAGAGTTGGTGGTGGTCCAGAGCTGAGGCGGGGAGCTGAAGTAGGTACTCGCACGAGTAGGGCTGAGGCTGCCCTGCTCCTGCGAGTACCTACCTCACTCCCAACTCGTTCACAGCTGGCAATTGACATCCACTGTGCACCCCCGGGATCACAAACCCAGATCAATATCCCGCGGCAGCCTATTGTTCACTATTACCATTATTAATACCCCGCAGCACTTTACGCGCATTTGAATATCGCACAGCACTTTAGACAATGTCTTTCAGTATTTTACACCGGTATTACTCGCATATTAATATTGTAGGTAACTAGTAATGCACCACAACACTTTACACCTGAAATAACATATAGACCCAAGCACAGACCTACACCTCTACCCAAAAATAATATTGTGAAGCCTCTTTCAACCATCTCAGGTCTCCAGACACATTGTATCCATTCCCCACACACATTTTCTCGTATTTGGATTTGAGCAAAAGAGATATGCTCTGCAGCAGGGGCATTGACCGTATAAGGTAACTTATGATTAATCAAACCTGTGACCAGCTGATTTCCAGATCTATGCAGCAAGTGCATTACCTGCCAGAGATGCAGTACGTTACCATGAGAGACACTAAGTGCACGTGGGACTCGGCAGAAGGTGCTCAACCACCTAAACTATCCCACGAGCAGATCACTTGGCCAGCAGATATTTTTGGTAAAATACTTCAGTGGTTAATGTTCCTACTACGATTACCTGAGTATACATTAGAATCACAGCCTAGAATGTATTAATGAATTTTGTAGATTTGGTAATGGAGAGTTAAGAATCTATTAAGGATTGAAAGGTGAGGATTATGTATATCCCTTTCTTTATTTCCACTCAGCTGCCTCTTCAAAGAACAACAATACTAAAACTACATATCCCCTCACAGGAAACTAGAACCACCATATAACTTTAAAAAAACAGTGGAAAGCTCTTTAACAGGTTTTAATCACATGCAATGAAACCTAGCACTTCCTCTTTCTTTGCAGAATACACTCCTTACAACTCCACACTGTCGTTCACTCCTGCTTCTAGTGCACACCTAGGGCAAGATGAAGGTAATTTTATTTTACCACTTCTTAAATACCGAATCATACCGAATCGGTATTTAAGAAGTGGTAAAATACAGGGGGGGAGATGTAGGTATTTCAGATTCGGTAAATACCGAATCGTTAAGATTCGGTATTTACCGATTCTGTAAATACCGATTCGGTATTGCCCATTGATTCCTATGGGCCCTGAAGCCCATAGGAATCAATGGGCAATACCGAATCTGTAATTACAGATTCGGTAAATACCGATTTTAGCAAGGGTGCAGGGGGTGTCACTTTGACACCCTCTAGCACCCCAAAAATAGGCATGTGCGCCATGTGGCACACAGACATGCCCTAAGGGCATGTCTGTGTGTCACATGGCACAGGTGTGCATGCACACATGTGCATGCACACCTGGATTCGGAATTTTACCACCCAATTGGATTGGGTGGTAAAATACCAATTCTTAAAGCCCTGTGGCACTCTGACATGTGCCAGCTACATCTGCATTTACAGAATCGGTATTTTACCGAGTCTGTATTTACCGATTCGGTAATTTTACCGAATCAGTAAATACAGAATCGGTAAAATACCGATTCTGTAAATGCATGCCCTACATCTCAAAATCCAATTACCGGTCGGATTCGGCCGTTACCGACCGGTAATTGGCCACCTACATCTGGCCCCAAGAGCAATACCACCACCATTTCAGAACCTATGTAATGTCTTCAGGGTACTGTCGTGAAGTTCCTATATATCCTATACAGAATCTGCGCATTCGGATAACAAACTGTGGGTTTGGTGGCAGACTGGTTCCGAGCACCCCCACCGAGAATGTTAACCTGTTTGCATTAGCTAGCTCACAGTGACACTAGAATCTCCTCTTATCGGGGAGATGCTAGTTCTTGGCAAATTCAGAACATGACAACCCTGATCCCTCAGAATCGTGGAAACAATGTACTACCTTTCGCTCAGTCACTCGTGCTTACTTATTCAGTCTCAGAGAGTTACACAAAGGAAGCAGTCGGGCGTGTTACAATAAGAATTTATTGCACAGTTGTTCTTCTAGTTTAGAATAGAGGTGCTGCAACAACCGTCAGAATGTAGCAGTACAGTGAAAATAAAAGGATAGTACAGTTCTACCATCTTGCAATAATCATGGATACATACATGAGTATAAAATGCATGATAAAAATAGCGCGCGTACTCCTACGATGCCAGTCTAGATGTACCCAAGTGTAACTAGCATGTGAGTAGGTGTGAAGCCAAGAATCCATCTAGGATTTAGTCTAACCCCATTACCTGGAGTGAGAGAGTGTGGGGCCCCGTCCTGGTCTCGAGTTGGATACCCGGCAAGGGATGTGTTAGACCACTGTCAGCTGGAGCATCTGTATGCAGGAGCCTCAGCGTCTCTGGTCAGTGTGTCGGCCTGGAAGTCTCGGTCCCCTATTCTAACACTATCAAGAAGTGCTGTATTTATTCAAAAAGTATCTAGGGTTAGTTTGTCCCTTGTTTCTTGTATTAGCCATTGTTGGATTTGAAGATGACGTATGGGTTGAACCTTGTACATAGATATTATGCAGCTGGTCTAGCCCCTGCCCGGTTTCCAAGAACCCTTATGAATATTCATTCATACTGTGTGAGTCTATTGATGAAGTTATAGGACGCTATTGTTCAGGGAAAACCCTCCTGCTGCGCCAGGACAAAAACTAGGTAAAGGTTCAATCCTAAAAGGCTCGTAACTGTGTAGTGCAAGGGAGGTAATGTAGGTGAAGGTGCATGACATTACCCGGGGTTATAGTAGGGTACCTATGTGGAACATAACACCCACTCCTCTTCCGAATAGTCAGCAATAATGAAATGTTAGCAAACTATTCTTTACTAGGTAGCAGCGCATAAAACAATCAGTTAGCCTTATAAAAACACTCTCTTTAAAATCATTTAAAAATAGTCTAAGGGGGGATTTTTTTTTTTTTTAAATTAGTTTTTGGAATTGTCACTTAAGCCAAAGTCCTAGTTGACTTTGTTTATATAAGCGAACCACTACAAGCGTCAGAAGGCCATGCTTTTCCAGCGAATGTGTAAATTTTAGGAAATGTTCCAAATTTATTTGAGTTTTGAAACCAAAAGGAAAAATCCAAATTCTTTTCCAGCACACGATGAGCCAATTATAGATTAAGTGTCCTGGCTGGGAGACGTAACATCGCATTTGCTTACCGCTTCAGAGGACGATCCCTGTGACTCCTTGCAGAGTACGTCAATTGAGCACAGATGATATTCAGAACTGCCAATAGCTGCTGCAGAGGCAGCTGGTGCTGTAGTCGATACCTGAGTGCTAGTGGAACAGCTGATATTCAACCGAGTTATAGCAAAAGGCACCTGCGGGTTCTCGAGGAATGAGCCTTCAATATAGAAATACGCTGGGGACATTGCCGAGCATGGGAACTCACAGGTTCCGGCCTGGTATTCAAGTCCATAGGCGTGTCCGATGGTAGTGTCAGATAGAGATCCAACATGCATTATTCTCTGCAAAACAGGCCTCAAAGAATAGGTAAGATGCAGTCCATCCAGACTGGTCTAAAGGATAGGAATGAAGAGGCGCTCAGCTCCCGTAGGCGAGGTGTGCCCAGCTGTTGTACCATGCACACACGGTATTTGCGCTCCAGGAGTGCTTCTGCCATCTCGTTGGTGATTGGGCCGTCCATTGCGTAGCAGAAAAATAACAATCAGGATACCTCCTATTAAGAGCAGGATTAGCGGAAGACCTCCAAAAATGCTTCCCAATACGAAGTGTATAAAATTTGAAATAACTCAGAGGACTGTCTGAAAGGTGTGTAGAAATCCTGACCCTATGGTCTTAAATATGTGTACAATACCACTCGTATCAGACATATTAAAGATACTCCTATTCAAGAGCAGCCTGAATACCGGAGTAATCACGGCCCCTGGAGTCCCTTTCATGTGGCAGGACAATGCCTCTGGCACCTTCCAGGGACTATGAGCCTGGGATTTCCAGTCACATTAGTGAGGATCAATGCCCCTGGTGCCTCTGGCACCTTTCAGGGATCTGAGCCTGGTCCCTGCTTGGCTGCTGGTGCACTCAGCTTACTCACGCTTAATGCTCCTGGTGCTTCTAGCCCATTCCTACTTGTCTGCTGGCACAGGGCATAGGTGGATGCTGTTCCAAACACTGAAACTCAGAGACTGTGGATGTGTCTGCTCTATCCTGCTCCTGGAGGGTTGATGCATGGTTTGCTTGGAGCACGTAATGGATGCACAGTCTTCAGATGTTGCTGAGTGGTGCATGAGTTCATAAACGTGGGATTTGTGTGCTTCTGTCCTGTCAGATCTCAGGGACTGTTGGCTTCTTGCGTGTGGTGTAGGCTAGGGTTGCTGCAAGGATGCAGGAGCTCAGGGTACGGTGGGCGCACTGTGCATGGAGCAGTAAGTGCTTAACATAGGCCGTCTGCCTTCCTTCTGTCTACAGTATCAAGGCCCAGCTCCTTCAAGTAGCTTTGCTGGTATCTGACTCAAGGCCATGTACACACCACATCAAACCCTGAGAGGGAACCCACAGGCTAGCAGGCTTATCCACTTTAGACAAGTATTGCTTGGTGATTTCTACCTAAAATGATTCAATATTAAAGTAATTTATCAAAGGATTCTTTATCTCCATATTCCCATTCTAGTTGTCTATCAATTATCATCTTTAGACCAGTGAGATGGATCATTTCTACTTAATGATACACCATTTTCCAGTAATCTTTTGAATCGTTTCATGGGCGAGATACTTAAACTCTTTGCAGTTGTCTGTGAAACTGTAGGCTTTTGGAATAACGTGTTGGGTGATTTCTACTTGTAAATTTGTAACTTTCTGCTAATTGCTTTAAAAAGTTTCCAGAGAGAGGGTGCCCCCAAGCCCCACAGGCAGTTGACTTTCAATCCCTACACTTTTGTTCATGCAGCAACAATGCAGCCTCCATCAAACCCCTGAGAAAACTAGTTGGCCTCTGAAGAAATATTCTAGAGTTCCTATGACAAAGTATCCCGCTTTGACATCCTCCGGGATGCCACATTTATTAGAGAAAATGATGGACATTTCTGCATGTTTTGGGGTTGTGGTATGGCGTGGAGGTGGTAACGTTTCTGTTAATCCTCTCTGTTATTTTGTAACATAGGAGTTCAGCCTATTTGAATTTAAATTATTGAAGGGTAGTCTACACAACTCTAAAGTGCTTTTGACATGTTTCATCTGGTAATTGCTGCTGTTAATATTTCATTTGGGAAAAGTGCCTGCTTTTTTTTTTCTTCAACTGACTTGGCTTGCAAATATTGGCCAGACCAATGTCTATTCAGAGTTTCAGTAATCATGATAGAGTTTGGAGGGTTCATGCTGATCCAGCGGGGGTTACCAACCTGTAAAGCCTTTCACCATTACATTCATTTGGGCCCACAAACACACACTTCTCTCATTTAGGCTGGCCAACACAGCTGGTGCGGGAAAGGGACAAGGTGTGGGTTCAACTTTATTTAAGGACTTTGTCTGATCCCTATTCTTTTTTTTCATCCGAACCCCTCTCCTATCAATGGATCTTTATTTCAGTTGAAAGTATTGAGGATAAGACCTAAAATGTATTTACCTTACTGCTTAAATAATAACAGACTCGAGAAAGTTTAAATTGTTTATCTAATTGATCATATGAGCAGAACAAATTACAGTGTCAACTCCATCATAGCCCCAGGAACTAAAATCATATTACATTTTCAGTATTCTATTAAATGAAAATTCACAATGACAAGTACTCAGAAAGAGAGGATAGACAGAATGAGAAGCACATTGACACAACATAGATTATATTTACCTAGGATAGTGCGAGAATCAGACCCCTCTGATCAAGAGTCTATGGACCCCTTAAAGCTCTGTAGACACGTTCTACAAGACCAGGACAGGATAGACGGCCTCTTCTGGATTTGACGCCTGCGTCTCACCCCTCTCTGACACTATTTTCCTCCTCGATTCTTCCACGATCTTCTTCTAAATTTCTAACACCTCCTCGGTTCTTCTGTAATCTTCTTCTAAATTCTATTTGCTCATGAATTCTTCTTCGGGTATTCGATCAGCATTCGGACAGCATCTCGGCCTCTCAGCATTTGGATGCAACACCCACGTAACTAATCTAACTAACTTACCCCAGTTATACTTTCTTAATGGCATGTACCACCCCTAAATGTTTCAACTTTATGAAACTCCTGTTTCTGACTGGACACGCTATGGGGATGATTGTCACACCATGCTAGTTTTCAATAATTTCCTTCAGTTTATTGTTCTAAGTTCCCACCCATTAATTTGTTCTACCATGCTTTATTTCCCACCCATATTAGCAAATATCAACAATAACTTTGTATACAGTTTTCACAGTTGTCCATTGAATCTTCAGGATGTTCAGCTGGTTCCCAGGACTTGCATGAAGAATGTCCTTGGCCGGGATCCAAGACTTGAGCTCACTACTTTTGAGTTGTCTCTCATGCGCATGTCCAAGTCTCATGCGAATGGCAGAACTTAGCATTTTCTATGAGGCCCAAATATGAACTAATAGAGAATTCAAAAGAGAAAGTATTACATTCAAAATAGAATGGTTTCACTGTATACCACCTACTTCTACTCTAACCCCATTTATTTATAAATACTTTTATGCATTAGCGTTTAGTGTACAACTTAATTTTAGTTTCAGCAAAGCAGATGCTTAGCACGTGAGTTTTCGAGCGGCCATCTTAGATGCTAGTGCGCAAAAGCAAACTTTTCCCTCCAAGCGTTAAGACGTCACACTACGTAGATGCAATTGACGCATGCGCAATACAATTTCGCGCGTTAGCAGCCATCTTTAATCGCATTCAGGTTACTTGTTAATAAAACACATATGCAAGCTTCCACTCTTTGCTAAATATGTGAAATATAATGCATATTAGTACGCCAACAAAAGTTTATTATTTTGTTACGAGTTTATATGAGAGGACTGCATCCGAGCAAGTCTCGTTCATTCGAGTCCTTGTTCCATCAATCCCCTCTCTCATAGCATTTATGCCATCACAACTACCTATACCCAACCAGATGCCAACTTTTAGCACATCTCAAACCCTTTCTATGTCTTTGCAATTTCAACTTTGTTTTTGTCTTTCACATTTCTCATCTTATTGTATAATTCTCCTTTTATTTCCTCGAGTTTAATTTCTTTGTACTTTTTTCTTTCCCTGTCTGTTCACTTCATACTTTCTTTTTCTGCTACAACATTTGTACCATATCATTATTACTAGAACTATCATTGTTATTCCGAGTATAGGCAATATTACTTGAGCTACAACTCCTTTACCTAGGTTAGCAAACCATGACCCTATTGACGTTAAACTATTTGTTAATCTTTTCCATACATTATCAACTTCCAGTGATTTCAAATTTTCTTCCAATTTGGTAATATTTTTAATGTACCCTTTAATTTCTACACTTTTATCAGGTATGTAAGTACGACAATGTTGCGCTTTCAACATTTTACAGACTACTCCCTCTTTTGCCAATAATATATCAATTTTGCAAAACCATTGATCTGGTCGCAACCATTTCGGTATTGATCATCAGGAAAACTCCAGCAGTATCAGTCGATAGACGATCAACTACTGTTGATTGACAAATTCTTTGTGAATTCAAAATTACTCCCACTGAAGGTATCAATGCACTAAATAAGTCACCTACTATTTCAGAAAAACTGGATCTTTTATTACCGATTAGTTATTCTTTGTCTTCATTGCTTCCAGATATTCTCTTCACATGGTAAAGTTTAGGGAATACTATTCCAAAATAGCAACTCCCATACCTTCTTGCGGTTAGCTTAAAATAAGCTTTATCCCCACACACATAATACATTCCAGGAAATACTGGATCAGTTCCCCCTTTTAGTCCTCAACCTCCAAGAATAAAGAAATTCTGTTCACATTCACTGGAACCAATGAATACATTGTTATTTTCATTAGTCAGTCTGTAATCTCTAGAGACAGATTTTTCTTTTTTTTTCGAAATCTAGGAATATCGCAGCATGAGTTTAGCCAGGTGCATAAATTTCCTCCTTTTCCGCCCGAGGTGGAATAAGACTTTCCTGTCCAACTGCTTTCTTCTGAAAATCCTGTCTCCTTTCTTCTACTAAATTCAAAAATATATTTTCTTCTTCTTTTAGTGAGCAAGTAAAATTGTTCTTGTGAGCTTTTGCTATAGCTATTGTCTACTGCGTTAGGAAAAATTCTCTCATAAATTGTGCAGCTTGGTTACTATGCACTGGATTCATATTCTTTTGAATAGGAACCTCTGGAAATATCACATCTAAATTTGAATAATAATACTGTATTTTCCCTGTTCTATAAAATAGACTTGTTAATACACTACATGATATACCATATGTTAAAAGTACATGATCATATGTAACCCCTTCTGCTACTGAAGCTGGTAATTACATACATACAAACAATCACTAATTTCCATAGTGTCACATACTGAAACAATAATTTGGTGAATACGTTTAAAGCAGTGTTATTATCTGTTACTGTATGATGTATTTCTGACTCGTCTGATGCTTCTAGTTCTTCCTTATCTCCTTTTATCTTAGCTAACTTCCCATTAGTGTCTGTGTTATTCTTCTTCTCTACATTCATCAAGCAAGGCATTGCAATGGTTAGAAATAACCATACTACTGATAGAGTGCCATGTTATTCTGAAATTTGTAGGGTTGCATCATAATCACTGATAGTCAGCACCCGCATATTTAGAGGAATGTATTAACGTGTGATCATTATAGGAATAGTATTGGAACCGCATATTTTAGCATCTTTAGAAATGTAATCATATAGTTTATGTGTCTGTTGTACTCTCCCCTGAGGCGGAAAGCCGGGGGTTCTTTTCTATCCCTGATTGATAAAGCGCGCAGACATAGCCTACTAATTTTAAAAACTGTGAATATTTTAGCCTGGTACATTTTTAAATTACTGTCTCACAACTGTTGTCTCGCGTGCAAGACTTACTTTGCACCGAGGCGTGCTTTACCTACCCCTCATCCCGGCGGGGCCGATTGCGGGCTCACGACGCGGGCGCCATCTTGGAGGGAGGAAGGGTTGGCGGTCCAGTGGCAGGACGCCTCCCGCCCTCCAGGTTACTTAAGGAGCTCAGAAAAAGGGCTCGCTGTATCTGTTGTACTCTCCCCTGAGGCGGAAAGCCGGGGGTTCTTTTCTATCCCTGATTGATAAAGCGCGCAGACATAGCCTACTAATTTTAAAAACTGTGAATATTTTAGCCTGGTACATTTTTAAATTACTGTCTCACAACTGTTGTCTCGCGTGCAAGACTTACTTTGCACCGAGGCGTGCTTTACCTACCCCTCATCCCGGCGGGGCCGATTGCGGGCTCACGACGCGGGCGCCATCTTGGAGGGAGGAAGGGTTGGCGGTCCAGTGGCAGGACGCCTCCCACCCTCCTCGGCAGGATATAAAATGAAGGGATTATCCCGTCCGCGCAGCGGGCGGGCGCAGCGGGCGCGCCGGCGGCGCGCCAAAGGCGCGCCAAAGGCAAGCCCGTCTGCGCCCGTCCGCGCCGGACTCGGGCCAAGGGCCACCCCCCCTGGTTCTGCCTTGCCTGCCCGTCTTGTTCCCTACACTCACACTATGTTAACAGACCTACGCCCTCAACCACACGAAGGATGTGTTAAATACAGTATGGAATCTTTAATGTCCACTTCCACTCTAAACTGCAAACGTTGTCAGGTATCCATCCCCCTGCTAAACACATTGGTGGGAGGTGACATTCAGAAGGAGACAATAAAGACTCCTATTTTCGCCCTTCTTAATGTCCGTTCCCTGGCCAAACATAGGCAAGAAATTGCAGATCTAATTGTGGATAAGAATATTGATGTGATGTTCATAACAGAGACCTGGATGGATACTACATCGGACCCAGATCTAGTTATAGCTGTCCCAAAAGGATTTAAAGCATATAGACAAGATAGATTAGGCAAAAGAGGAGGAGGAATTGCTATAATAGCTCGGGAGACTTTTAAAATACGAACCACGATCATCCCCACCATGGCATGTGAATCATTCCAGTTTGATATTCAGCTGTCCCCATCGTATAACTTCAAAGGGGTATTACTATACAGACGACCTGAGACGCGGGCCGGATTTCTCACAGAAATCTCCTCCATCTTAGAATCCCTAGCTATTGAGAAAGCTGTAACATTGTTAGGAGATTATAATTTCCACCTGGATAATCCAGAAGATAAAGATACCATCGCCCTCATGTCAGAAATGGAGGTTTGTGGCTTATTTCAGTTGGTGATAGCACCTACCCATAAAGGAGGGCACACCTTAGATGGTATTTTCACCAATCTACAAAATCTGGCAATAACTGACATCCTCCCTATGACATGGACAGACCATTACCTAATACTAGGCACGATAAAAATTAACGATGCACTTTCCGTTAAACCACCCCCTTCAATGCGGGACTCTTTTAAAGCATGGAAAGACATTAGTATTCCTGACCTTAGAGTATCCCTGGATAATTCCAAACCTGTTTTCTCTATCGACCCAGAGACAGCGGCCTCGCAGTATCAAGACTGGTTGGTCCATGCGACTAATGAATTAGTACCAATAAAACAAAGGTCCAAAAACAGAAGTGCTCCTTCGGCACCCTGGTATACGGAGGAACTTAAAAAACATAAACAGCTGTGTAGAAATAGGGAGAGGCACTGGAGGAAAAATTATGATGAGGAAAGTAAAGAAGAGTACAAGAAGCTGTTAACACAGTACAAACTATTGATCCTGGAAACCAAAAAGAAATATTATAAGGAGCAAATTGAGAAATGTAGTAATTCCAATAAAAAGCTCTTTGATATAACCAAACAACTGGCAGGAGCTACTCCTGATCTACATCCTCCAGCCTCACAAAAGTTTTGTGATTCAATAGCCTCCTATTTCTTTACTAAAGTAAACGACATCTTTACGTCATTCACGTCATCTGAATACCCAAAAAGTAACGATTCAAGGAGGCCAAAGACCGATAAAACACTCTTGCAATTTGCGGCTATTTCGGATAGTCAAATCCAGGAAATTATCAAATCCATTAAATCCGGCTCGGCACTGGACCCATGCCCATTGAACACCATACGCCCTTTAATGGATATCCTGATCCCGGCAATAACTCACATCTGTAACCAAATGTTCTGTACTGGAACTTTTCCCATCCCTCTAAAGAAAACTTTACTGAAGCCACTCCTGAAAAAAGAGGGCCTAGATAAAGCAGAGCAAAAAAATTATAGGCCCATTGCTAACCTCCCATTTCTAGCCAAAGTGGCAGAAAAGGCCATAAATACTCAACTTACGGAGTTCATCGAGCAAAATCAGCTGCTCGATGAAACGCAATTCGGATTCCGTAAGTTTCATGGTACAGAGACAGCCCTCATTAAGGCAGCGGATGATATTAGTCTGATTCGAGATCAGGGGGGTTCAGCATTATTGGTTCTTCTAGACCTGTCGGCCGCCTTCGACACGGTCGATCATAAGATCTTGGTCGATCGTGTCGAGGGGATGGGCGTTAGTGGCCTGGCCAAGAAACTGCTGGCATCGTTCCTGGCGGACAGATCTCAGGCGGTCGCCTTGGGACAATTCGAGTCAACGGAGCTGTCCCTTCCATGTGGGGTACCCCAAGGTTCATCCCTGAGTCCGACACTCTTCAATATCTATGTGTCGGACCTCGCAAACACCATCAAAGCGCATGGGATGAACCTTACCTCATATGCTGACGACACCCAGTTGATCTTGACGGTCAGGGATGATGGGGAAGCAGTGGCAGAAAGTTTTAAGGCAGGACTGCTGGCTATCGGACGATGGATGTCCGGAAGCCGCCTAAAGCTGAACTCTGAAAAAACAGAGGTGGTAGTGTTTGGTCGCCTTAATCCTAGCTGGTCCCCGGCATGGTGGCCACCATCCTTTGGAGCCGTGCCTAAACCAACTGCGAAGGTGAGAAACCTAGGTGTCACCTTCGACGATAACTTGAATTTTATGGCTCATGCCAACCAGACGACCTCGGCAGCTTTTTATAAACTACGCCTGGTAAGAAAGATCCTACCATTTCTCCCTGACTCTGTGGGTAGAACCTTGATAAGTGCCCTTGTTTTGTCGGCACTAGACTATTGTAATGGCTTGTTTGCCAACGCTCAAATTAGAGTTATTAAAAAAATGCAACTTGTACAGAACGCGGCGGCCAGGCTACTCTCAGGTGTTCCGAGATTTAAGCCAATAACGAACACCCTGAGAGATCTTCACTGGCTGCCTGTAAAAAATCGAATAAAGTTTAAAACCTTGTGCATTGTATATAAAACACTACACCAACAGGCCCCACAATTTCTGAGAGATCATCTTATCCCATATCAGCCTTCTCGGCCACTTCGGTCCGCTAAGATGAACGATCTGGTAGTACCACGCACTAGATTGGTTAACTGGGGAGACAGACGCTTCTTGGTGGCTGCCCCGAAATTGTGGAACACACTCCCGCAAACCATAAGATCCAGCCCTAATTTGCTTGTATTCAGGAAGCAGCTGAAAACATGGCTGTTTAACCTCTAGAGTCCAGAAGCCAAAGTTAGGAGAGCCTGCAGTTTACAGCGCCGAGACGCCTCCGGGCATTTGTTCGCGCTATATTAAATGTTAAAAATAAATAAATAAATAAATATGTAGATAAAAGTAGAGTTTAATCGGAAATGTGTTTTAGATTATGCTAGATGTATTAGTTCACGTGTAAAGTGATGCATTAGGATTAAACGTGCATCATATCAAAGTGGAACATGTAGACTTGCTTTCCATGTAACAGAAATAAGGCATTAGGGGCCGGATGTAGGTCGGTCGGTAACGGTCGAAAATCGGTATTTTCGCCCGTTACCGACCGGTATTAACGAAATGGTATGTAGGGCCACATATTTTACAGATTCGGTAAATTTACCGATCGGTAAATTTACCGAATCTGTAAAATACCGAATCGGTATTTTTACCTATTCGATAATTTTGATATGTAGGTGGGACTCTTCTGAGTCCCACAACCCTTACCGAATCTGTATTTTACCATCAAATATATTTGATGGTAAAATACCGATTCCGGTGTGCATGCACATGTGTGCAGGCACACCTGTGCCATATGACAGGCAGACCTGCCCTTAGGGCAGGTATGCCTGCCACATGGCACCCGAGCCTCTTTTGGGGGTGCCAGAGGGTGTCAAAGTGACACCCCCTGCACCCTTGTGGAAATCTGTATTTACCGATTCGGTAAATACCAAATCGGTAATGCCCATTCATTCCTATGGGCTGCAAAGCCCATAGGAATGAATGGCCATTACCGGTCGGTATTTACCGAATCGGTAAATACAGATTTTTACCGATTCGGTAAAAGGAACATCTGGATGTTCCTACATGTCCCCCCTTCTTATTTACCGATTTTTAATTACCGAATCGGTAAAATTCGGTAATTAAAAATCGGTAAATAAGTCCTACCTACATCTGGCCCTAGATGATCGTAAATAGCAATGCTTATAACGTAACATTAGAAAATGTGTGTTTAAATGTACAACGGCATGATTGCATATAAGTACAACAGGAGGCCTATTTGCGATTTCTTATGTTAGCCAAAGATGTAGGCCCGAAATGTATTTTCATTGGGAAGGCTCTTTTTCTTTAGTAAAAACAGACAGTGAAACTTATGTGCATGCAAGGTCGAGTTGTTTACAAGTTTCCAGTTGCAGGTGCAAGGACACATGTCTCATTGGGCAGAATAACCCTTTTGGTTTAGGAATAAGAATGGTAGGAATAGGCTCAGAGGGAGTCAACAGGAATGTAGATAGTATGTTTAAGCGAAGATGGTGTCTGGAACTCAAGTTCGACACAACGGTTCTTGGATGAAGTCAGAGTTTCAATGGAAAAAGCCAGAAGGAGGACCTGCCTGAAGGGGTGTGCGATGGGCGTGCCCTACTGTTTTGGGATTTTGTATTAGGGACAGTACCCCGAGGGTAGAGCAGAAGAGAGCTAGGAGGGAAGCGAGAAGGAGCATCTTAGAACAAGCTCTGTCGTGTTGGCTTCTTACCTTTGCAAAGTGAGTGTACTTATGAGAAAGTCTTCACTGCTGACACCTTTTCTTCCTGCCTGGGAGTGATGCTAAGTAGGCATGTCACTTTAGTGTTAGTGTAGGGATAGATTAATAATCTTTCTTTCTGTAGGTCAATGCATTCATCTCTTTAGGTAGGGTCTGTTGTTGTCTGCCTCATGCTTTTGGTGATCACCCTAATCTTTATATTGAGTTGTCTGAGGCTCATGCGTAGGATTATGTTTGTACTAGTGCCTGTTTATCTTCTTAACCTCTTGCCGAGGTGCCTGTATATCCAATTGTTTTTGGCTTTGTAATAAATCTTTAAACATTATTCTGTAGTCAGTAGTTTCTTGAAGTAGATTGATTTGGTCGATGGTAAATTACAAATGGAAAAGAGTTTCTTCCCTTTACACTTCTTAGCATACAAGAAAGATCCGGTAAGATAAGATTAAAAATTTAGATAACAATCTGGCGTCATCAATTGGTCGCAGCCAAGGATGGTTGTCTCTAGAGTAAGGGGAGATCTAGATTAGGATAAGAATTTCCCGAGCCCCATAGAATCCAGGTGATGGTTGTCCAGCGGATTGTTAGCGGTAGACGGCGTTTCATGGAAACCGACGAAGAGTGACGGTGCGGTGAAAGCAGCAGTTTGTGGTAGAGTGAGTAGGAACAGGATTATGTGTTGTTAGATTGCGGTGTTGTTTAATGTTGTGATGTCTTGGGGAGTTGGAGTAAGTGTTGTGTGAGTGTGAGTTCAGGCTGTGAGCGCGCGCAGCCCGGAAATCTTAGGCTCAACGAGTAGTCTAAGAGATTGTGGTGTAGAAGACACCAAGAGCATAATTGTCAACCAGTGTGAAAGGAGTCGTGAGGTACCATCGACTGCCCAGACTGAGATAGGGGGAGCAAATGTGTGAGTGCATGAGTAACTGACGCTGCTCAGGGGTTGCTGTATGAGGTACGAGGGTTTGTAACCTATCAGCTAAGGTGATTGTCCGGTCGTTTGTGGACAGACAGTTGCCAGATTGAGGTGAACAATTACATGAGACTGTGGACGTACAGTCAGAGAAGTGACTGCTTGGACGTTGTTAACAAACAGCTATTTCAGTGTATGAATGGGACGCATGAGTGTTTGAGAGATGGATTTTAAAGGAGTAAGCATGGGCCAAAAATCCGTTACGCTTGCGAAATGTGCAGATTTTTGGCAATTTCGCGATTCGCGAATCTTGCGAAATTGCCGAAAATTCGCAAGTCCGGGAGCAGGCGGATTTTTTTTTTTATGGCCAGCTCACACAAGGGACCCCTGCACCCTTCCACGCAATGGCATAGTAACACACACATGGTCACTGGAGACAACTCTTCTGGCACTTTACGCAGCTGTAGTGTAGGAAAAGCACTATACATTTACCCAATGAGGTAGCACTTACTGATTAGCCAGTAGAAAGTACTCCAGGTGAGTAGAGGTATCGCACAAAACGGTGGCGTCTTCTTGGATAAATATGAAGGGCAGGGTTCATTCTGGCACGATGCTCCTGTCACAAAAATTAAACCTCAACAGGAAACACTTACAGCAAGTGCCCGAGTTGAAGCTCAAGGTCAGGAACGCATTCATCCGCCCAAAAACAATTGTGAGCTTTGTCGAGGCAGGGGAGGTGTGCTTTCTCCCCTTATCTACCATCGAAAATTAGCTGTGATGCTGGATAGAGGCCTTTGCATCCTTGACTTTCATGAGCGCAATCCCCGTGCAGCTCCTGTGACCAGGTGCTTCTTTCTCCTCGTCTGCTGCTCTGATCGGTCTCTGACCTTTTTTTACACACAAGAGGCATGTGAACTCGCATAGCAGCCCCCCCCCCCGTTTGGCCCCGCCCACACACTTGCAGTGTCACCGTCTTCCCGCCATTTACTCACTATGATGGACAGCTCACTCAAGGGACCCCTGCCTGCCCCCTTCGGCGCAATGGCATAGTAACACGCACATGGTCACTGGAGACAACTCTTCCTCAACAGGAAGCACTTACAGCAGGTGCCCAAGTTTAAGCTCAAGGTCAGTAACGCATTCATCAGCCCAAAAACAATCGTGAGCTTTGTTGAGACAGGGCAGGTGTGCTTTCTCCAGTCGCCATATCTACAGTCGAAAATTAGCTGTGATGCTGGATAGAGGCCTTTGCATCCTTGACTTTCATGAGCGCAATCCCCGTGCAGTTCCTGTGACCAGGAGCTTCTTTCTCCTCATCTGCTGCTCTGATCGGTCTCTGACCTTTTTTACACACAAGAGGCATGTGAACTCGCATAGAAGGCCCGTCTGTTTGGTCCCGCCCACACACTCGCGGTGTCACCGTCTTCCCTCCATTTACCCACTATGATGGACAGCTCACTCAAGGGACCCCTGCACCCTTCGGCACGATGGCATAGTAATACACACATGAGTACTGGAGACAACTCTTATGGCACTTTGGGCAGCTGTAGTGTTAGGAAAAGCACTATACATTTACCCAACGAGGTAGCTCTTACTGATTAGCCAGAAACTAGTACTCTACTCTAAAAATCCGCGAGTTAGTGGATTTTTCCGCGAACTCGCTGATTTTTTTGACGATTTCGCGCAAATTTGCGGATTGCAGATCCGCAAAATTCACCCATACTTATAAAGGAGGGGAACTGCTGCAAGCGAAGGAAAGTGACGTCAGAAGGTGTCTCGCTACGATAGGTCGGTTGGTGTGTAGCCGTGCTGGTATTGGTGGGTTGTCATCAGGTAGTAAAAGTGCGTCCCAAAGTGAAGAAAACTAATTTTATCATGAAATGCTTTACAGTTTTGAGAGATTTGGGTAGAGGAGAAAGACTACTCGAGGTGGATACCCCAGCTCATTACATAGCTATGAATGTAGGGTTACATACTGTACTTTGGCTTGAAAATTGGTGCAAAATGGCAGAAGGAAGTGTTATATCAGTTGAAAACAATAATGGCTTATTTGCGACCATTGCCTAGACCCACACAGTTTGAAGCATTACATGCATGGATTCGGGCGGCACACGAAAGAAAAAGGGACAGGAGTCAGGAAAGAGTGAAAAGGTCGGTCAGGGCTGCTTCCTATGGTTACCCCCACTTTTTGCTGTGTTTCACTGGTTTATCGACTTTAGTATGGCTGTGGCCATGCAAATCAGGACCACAGCCTAGCTGTTCTCTCTCTAAATTGTTTGCATGTACATTAGGTGCATACCATATTGGTTACTGGGTTACCCATGTGAGTCCCTAGTATATGGTACCTTAGGTACCAAGGGCATAGGTACCCCAGAGGCCTACCAGGGGCTGAAGCATGTATTATGCCACCCCTGGGAAGCCTTCCAAAATGGCACCACAGATCTGCACTTGCAGCCTGGGTAAGGTGGTATGAGCACCCCTTGGCTTGCCATATCGTAGCAGAAGGAGCAAAAATAGTATCCCTGCAACGAGTCCTAAAAGAAGGGGAAGTGCGCCAAAAACAGAGTGCATAAAGTTTGGAAATATTCCGAGGACTGCTTGAAAAGGTGCTAACAGTCCTGAACATTTGTTCTTAAATAGATTTACAATACCCCTCGTATCAGACATGTTTAAGATACGACTTAACATTTCTGAGAAATGTATAGGGCAGTTTGTATTCAAAAGGGCATGTATCTCAGCAGAAGTCCTTGCAACTTGTAGATCATAGGTTTCTTTGGCCGAGGTCAGTGGCACAGTTTTTTGCAAAAGAATGGCTTTCTTTCTGCTTAGAGTATCAATTAGTATAGAAGAGAAATTCAGTGAAGTCCATAGAGGCGACTCCCTGACTGTCTTGGTTTGTGGAAACAATACTTGCATACATCAAGTGACCCTGGTTGACACAGTTACTATATATGGTATACCTGGCAACATGCCACAGCAGCTGTGAATGTTCAACATGAGGTAACTCCCTTTAGAAAGTTGTCCAAAAATTGGATCAATCACTGCAGCTGATGAACTTTGCAGGTAACAGGATAAGTTGTTAGAGGAACCATCGTAGGCCCCATGTAAATTAATAAACTAAGAAAATCCCAACCAGCACAGAAGTAAAGCAAGGATGCGTGCTAGCGCCAACCCTATTTAACCTTTTTATGGCCGAATTATCAACCACACTAAACGAAAATAAATCCCACGCACCTAAATTAAGGGGCATCTAGCTGTCCAACCTATTCTACGCGGACGACCTGGTGCTAATCAGCCGGACTTCGATTGGCCTACAGCGGCTCCTTGACATCACCTCGCAATACTCCAAAACAAATAAACTCAGTATCAATTACAACAAAACAAAAGTCATGTGCCTTAACCATTGGAAAAAGAAATCAACACCCAGATGGTACCTGGACACAAGGAAACTGGATGTTACACATAAATACCGTTATCTGGGAGTAATCATAGATCACAGGGGCAGCTTTATACCACAACGCGAGGAAATAAAAAAGAGAGGCCTAATGACAGCTGTATCTCTAAGAAATTTGAAAAACAAGATCGCTGGACCAAACCTCTCCCCACTAATAAAGGTAATCCTAGCCAAACTGATTCCATCTATTACTTATGGAAGCGAAGCAATGAGAGGCATGGACGCCGGAACATTAGACGGAGCAATAACAAGAGCCATGTGCATGATGTTTGGCCTCCCGAGGTACACTTCTCCGGCGCAGATTCAACTCGAATTTGGGTTGGTAAAAGAAGTGCTCGCACGAAAGGGAGTATACCTTAAAAGTTGGCATAAAATCAGCAGGGGAGAATTAAATACCTTAAATGCACTCCTTTGAAAAGATCTACAAAGTAAAGACAATAGCCCAGCAAGGCTTTTTCTGGAGGACGCAATAAAACAACTGGGGTGCGACAACTGTGGGATCTACAAGGGAACCTGGCAGGCTTTAAAAAAGTAGTAAACACCATTGTCAGGAAAGAATCTCTCTTACAGGACAAAGCTTCACTGACAGAGCGAGCACACGGTTGGGTATCTGTACAAACCTACAATAAACTTACACCTCAGACATATCTTTTGACCAGCTTCACCAAAAAAACAAAAGAGTCATTCCTAAAATATCGGCTAGGAGTACTGCCCTCAGCAGACCATATGGCCCCTTGGCTGCGTCCTCCAAAACCGGCAAAATGCCGCCTGTGCGGGAATGTTGAGGAAAACATCTTACACCTCATCACCATCTGCAAGGAGTTGCAGCAAGACCGCAGGAACCTGTTGGGACCACTATTTAACAAAAAAGGGATCAGGTGCTGCAGGCAGGCAGTCCTGGCTTGCTTCTCAGGTGATGAAGTCCAAATGGCCTGTCGACTGGTAAAATATATCGAAGCCGCAGAAGCCAGAATTAATACTGAGAAAGAACAATCGGATAAAGAAAGCGCACTTTCCTCACCCCCAGATCCAAAACACTCGGACCACATAGAGGCACAGTTGGCTCATAAGATCAAACAAGGACAGATTACTAAAAGGTACGAGCCTACAGGGAAAAGAACGGCCTGCCTCATATAAGGAATGGTGACTCAAACACACTGAGAATGGGAAAGGAGGACAGGATAATCACAAGCAACCTCCCCCGAGGAAATACAGAGGTGCCCTAGTGGTGGACGAACATTCCTCCCTAACTATATTTTAAATTCTAATTTTTAGTATTGTCTAATTGAAGTTTTTTTTTGTTTTTGTTACTTATCACAAGTATTATTCCCCATGCTGCTATAGATATTTATAACTGTTTTTATTGCTACTGGCTTTGTAATGGTTTTATTAACTGTACAATAAAGTATTACTACCGTGTAAGTTAATACCCTGACAAAGGAGAGAACCGCTTAGTGTGTTTTCACAGTTTTAACCGCTAAGAAACACTTCACGCCCCCCCACTCCAACATCTGTGTGTGTATGGTAATTCCCAGGATGTCTTCATGTGTTTTAGGCATTGCTGAAAATGAAACATTGTGACAGGCAGATTGATTGTTTCATGTATTATCCATTCAGTAGCTGTTTTTTCTGCTACCGTAAATAGCAAACTTTCCAGTTTTTCAATGCTCAGCACCGAAAAGTCTGCTCCCCTTTGTGCCAATTTGATCTGTTTATCAGTGAGATTGAATTCTGAAAACAGCGACGTAGTATTTATTTAACACCAAGGCACGTAGCCTGAACGGAGGTTTTGTAACTGTAGTACTGGAAAAATATCCTAAGGGCCACACTTACCAATAGCCCAACCACTATTATCAAATAACCGGAAAGTTGGCAGTGAAGAAAAGGCAATCGTTTATTAACAAAAAAGGCTCTGCGCAGAGGAGCCCCCTCACCCACACCCAATCAGTGCGCCAAGAAGACTGACGATTTACACATGAGACAAAGGCTTTATACCTTAGTTACATTACATGAAATAACCATATTTGGCAACCTACCAATAGGTCCGAGTTCTCAAGGAAGAACCATATATGGCACACAAAGCCTGCTCTGAAGTCTGTTTCTGCTATTATGGGGAAGGTCAGAAAGGGTAACTCCCTTTCGTCTCGGTACATGGGAGTACCAGCCCGCCGCCGTCAAGAATGTGCTTATCACCTTTAAAGCCAGATGCGACCTTGGGCCTTAGAGCAGAGAGAACATCATGAATTCATCTGTCTTGCAACTCAACTAATTGGAGCTTGCTCGGCAACAGAAAAACAACACGTGATCACTACCCAGGCCCGAGTCGACAAATACAAATGGCGTTAGTGTGGTTTCTTTAACTACTGTGCAACTTAACCTATATGAAAAAAAACAAAAGCTACTTTCCGATACTATCATCAAATGATTCATTATCTATGAATATACGTTTATGCAACTGCATCATGCTAACAATTATCATGTTAGCAATAACGGGAAAAGGAATTCTGTTCCACATAACGTCCAGCCTAATAGCATGATATATCGTAGTTGCGATTGACCATGTTGCAGCATGACCAAGTCCTGTTCCATGATGTCTATGGCAGAAGATACTATGCTGTCCAATGAATATATCCTGGACGACAGAGTCGTTAACCCATTGTCAACTACAGAGAGAGATTTCTCTAAATTAATACCATCAATTTCCCGTATTCGTTCTGCAGTTTCTGCTTGCGTAACGTTCCATATTTCGTTATATGCGGCATATATAGGCATATATGAAGAGTTTTTGATGCAGTTTTCTTGGTCCTAGCAGGAATTCCCTAAGGTCTGCACCATCTTTAAGTAAAGATAAGTGTTGCTTTGCATCCTCAAGTATAGCTCTTTGTAGCCAATCAAGGCAGAGCTTCCCTACACTGTATGTTGTTACCATTCCAGGATGCTGTCTTTAAACATATCTTGGGTCTGGCCTATTGATTTTAAAACCTTGTGTTTTGGTCAGGGATCTATCTTGACAGTTGTTTGTGTCGGTGGGCCAGAGTAACCATTTTATCCAAACTGGATCTGTTCTGTTGTGATTCAAAATAGTATGTACATCGACCTCCCCCTCTGAAGTATTATCACTCTCAGGTGTAGGTGTAGGTATAGACGGATTGTTCATGTCTTTGATCTTGGCTAACCCAAGGCAAGACATCTATTGGACAGTGTCATTCAAAAACATAATTTGCTCAGGGATGATACAGGCTCTAAACGTAGCTTCTACCCCCTGTACCTGCCAATCTTTCGTACCCCAGACAGTTTTTGTCTCGATGTTGTCTTTCCAAAAGTCGAAACCTAGTCTAGACAGTTGGGCAACAAAGGCTGCAGAATACATCTGTTTGGTGTTTGTTAACATACTCTTCAGTCCTGTTTTGTTTACATTCGTAAAGTAAAATGATTCTGGATTGGATACATTGAACCCTGAAGAGTTGGAAATTTCATAGCAAAGGTTTTTGAGCTACCCTTTTGTGGCGTAGGACAATGTTCCCATTGGTTATACATAAATACATTACTAGGATTTGCAGATTTGTGCAAGAAATAATGACCATAATGGTTATAACAATACATTTGTTCATAGTCTGATGAAGCTTCTAAATATTCATGATTTGTAAATACTGCAGACATTTCTAAGTCTGACATCATATTATTAACAGTCTTGAAGTCTCAATCATCAGAAAAGGTACTCGATGAAACAAAGTCACTTAATGAAATCTTGAATTGGTGTGGAATTTTCAACAGCTACGACAGGACAAAAATGTCATATTCTGTTTTGTCCCAAGCTATACCATCAGGTATAGGAACGGCTGTGATATTCACAGCTGACAAGTCTCTCTGTTCACGATGAGATGATTTGTGTAGCTTGAGGAGTAAGTTGACGTTCTTACTTGCTGTGTCCATTTTTACATATCTTCCATTTATCAGCATACCCATAGTTATTACCAGAAATAACCAAAGTAGAAGAAAAAATATTCCCAACACAATCCAAAGTTCAATCCATGGTGAAACCAGATAAGTCTTTTCCAGGTAATGGAAAAAGTCAGTTGCTTGTTCTTTTAAAGTTCTTTTTGCTGGCGTCGTTTCAGGTTCGCTGGGATCCTCAGAAAACGTATCAAAGTTAATGAAATAGCCAGAGGCAGTTCTGTCAATTGTAGGAATTGCATCAGGATTCATTGGAATCACTGAACCACTTGATCACTTGTTACTTCATTGTAGACAGGTGTTTCTTGACAAACTGTTGTTTGGGTCTCAAGAGGAACGAGTACCATAGCTTCATTGCTTAGTCCTTCTTCTCTCACTGCAGATTCTTCAAAGGTGATGAGTCTCTCAGATTGAACCTCTTGGATAGTAGCTAGGGGAGTGCGTCTGCTACTTGGTCAAAGTCCACTTGGCCTACTGCTTAGTATTGGCCACCTAGTGTGGTTTGATCAGGTCGATTGACACAAATCTGTTCTCCTTTTTACCAGCAAGGGGCGGTAGCAAAATTGTTCTTGATCCGTGGATTGCCAGGACAGGTAATTGTTGTCTGTAAGAAGGCCCAAATTCCTTCTTGTCCGCGATCTTTTCTCTGACTAGATTCCCAAGCTTCGGGATCCAGACAGGCCTTGCTGGGAAGGTTGGTTTTCCCCAGTTGTGGTTGGCTTCAGGAACACGTTGCTTTGTTTCGTCATTGGTTCATTTAAGTCCTGTAAAACAGCCAAACGATCTTTGACATCAAAATTCTTTTGTTCCACCACTGATGTGTGACAATCAAGGTCCGAGACCAACATTCTTGTCCCAAAAAGGACCTCATACGGAGTGATACCCCCTATAGCACTTCTTGGAAAGTTGTTAAGACTATGTTGGACACTTATTAGATGTTTGACCCACCCGTCACCCGAACCTAATAACCTAGCTGTTATAGATTGCTTTATGTCCCGGTTTTTTCTCTCCACAACCAAATTTCCCTCAGGATGGAATGGAATAGAATACTGCAATGCAACGCCCAAACTGGCCATGACTTCTTTGTAAGCTCGAGAGCTAAACGCAGGACCCTGGTCAGAATGTATTGTGCCAATTGCGTATGTGCCGGTAAAGACTCGCAAATCTTTTATAATAGTTTGAGCGTCAGCCAAGTGCTGAGGCCACATCCAAATGAACCTTGAACATGAATCCACCGCACCGATGATATATTTATAGTTACCATCTCTTTGTAAGAGACCGCAGTGGTCCAGGTAAACACATGCTAATGGTTTATATGAGATTAACAGGGGCGTCTGCGCAGGACGTTTCACAGTAGAGAATTTCATCTTTTGACGTATTTCATAATCCAAAACATAGTTCCGGGTTTGCTTCCTAATGCCTGGCCACCAGTACTGTTGTTTTAATAATGATACTGTGGCGGAAACACCTGCATGAGCAGAGGCGAGCCCTTCATGTGTTGCTAGGATAAGTCCTAATCAATGTTCGATGTTTGGAATTACCCTATCCCCCACTCCAGGGATTCGAGCAAATGAAACATTGTTTGTATCAGTTATATATTAGTATTTGAGTGGAAACCCTTTAGGTAACACTGCACCGCTACCTTTGCATGTAGCATTAACAGCCAGCATTATTTCACTGTCTATTTTCGTTTTTGAACGGGTGATTGCAGCTACGGATGCCGATTGCACAGCCCCCTTTGTGGCTTCATCAGCCAATGAATTCCCTTCGGCATGAAAGCCATCACGTTGATGACTCAGAGTGTGTATCACATGAGTGTTTTGTAGTCCTTCTTGTAACTGAACTACTTGTTCCCAAAGCATTTTATGCTTTATTGTGCCACCTTTTGCATCTTTGAAACCGTTTTGAAGCCAATTCTGTAAATATTAATTGTAAGATTGGACACATTAGAAAGAATCGTACACTATGAGTGTGGGGAATTTACGATCCGTATTTTCAAGTGCCATTTTGAATGCTTGTAGTTCAGCTCGCTGAGCTGTACAATCTCCTAGAGATTGCCTTTTTGTGACCATAGTTCTGAATTTGCCATCG
This sequence comes from Lissotriton helveticus, assembly GCF_964261635.1. Taxonomy (NCBI): domain Eukaryota; kingdom Metazoa; phylum Chordata; class Amphibia; order Caudata; family Salamandridae; genus Lissotriton; species Lissotriton helveticus. The sequence goes on from NC_136062.1 coordinate 463,940,257, forward strand.
CGCATATGACCTTTAACGATCGCGCATGCAGCACTATAAACTTGTTTACCTCCGTAATGGGTTGTGCAGATCTGTCAGTATAAATTATAACATCATACTGGTCTAGGGGCAGAATTTCAGTAGGCAGAGGACATTCTTGTTCGTATTGTAGAAATGCTTGTGTTTTCAAATAAGGATCAATAACGTATTCAACATCTGTTGCAGTAAGAGAATTAACCCATTGTATCCATCTCGGATGTAAAGCTTTAGCATTTGGAATGCTCGCTTTTGTCACTACCTCTAATGCAGGTACGGGAGTTACAACTATAATGCGTTTCCCATGTGCTAGAGCTCTTTCTCTTACTACAGCAGTTTGAACAGCTGTCAGAATTTTTTCTGTAGAAGTGTGTACAAATGTGATTTGTATGCTATTGGTATTTTTCACCTTCGTTAAAAGTTAAGTAGGTGAATCCGCATTGACCCGGAATGATTCGGATCACTAAGTTGCGTACGTTTACGCGGGTTTGTAAATGTTATGTTGTTAACATGTCTGTTTGGAGTGAACACAAACTTTGTGTGTGTTTTTGTGTCCAATTTACTGTTTTCAAATCAGGTTTGATTAATTCGTAGAGAGGTTTAACCCTTTCTGCGTAGTTTAGAATGTAAGTTCTTCCAAAATTAAGGAAACCTAGAATTGACTATAAGTTTTTCAGAGTTTTTAGGGGTTGGAGCAGTGCACATTTTTCTACAAAGTTGGCTGCCAGGCTTTTGCCTTCACTTGATAGTTCGTATTCTAGAAAAAGGACGTTGAGATGGAAAATTCTCGATTTCCTAAAATTGAATTTATACCCCTCATAGGCGAAGCCAAGTATAATGGTGTTCACCCTGTTTAAGTGCCCTATCCATGTCATCGTCTGTAATGTAGATATCATCGACATATAATTCCTCGTCATCATAAGTTTGTAGGAACTCTGTTACCCTTGCTGAAAATAACCCCGGACTATACTTGAATCCCTGAGGGAGACGACAGAATTGACTCTGTGTCCCCATTATTGAGAAAGCGGTCAAATACCTACTTTCTGTTGAAATATTTTGACAAAAGAAACCGTTAGAAATATCTAATGTGGTTTTATATTTTTTATGCACAATGTTATTCATTAATGCGGTACTGTGTGCATTTTGCACTGCAAATGTTTTGCAACAAGAGTTTAGATATCTGTAATCCAATTCTAGACCATATGTATTGCCTAGTTTGGATACAGGAAACAAAGGGTTGTTCATTGATGAGGTGCACGTTTCAATCACCCCTTGATATTCAAGTTGATTTAGGATCTTCCTGACCTGTTTTTTAGCTTCTTGCTTAACTGGGTACTGCCTTTTGTGCGGTTGGTTGACTTTTCAACTGGATTTTATGGTGAGGACAATCCTCATCCCATCCTACATGATTTTTGCATAATGCTGGGGCTTGGGCAACTACCCATTTCCTGGCATAAGTATACCTTAAAGGAATTGGAATATGATTAGAGAAGGCTGGTATAATGATGTCTTCACCATGTGGGCACCAGTCTTTTTCTGCTAGAAGTATGACATAAGTCGCTACCAAAAGAGGGCTTTCACTTTTCTTGGTATGTCTCCCTCCTTCCGGAGTGTTATTTCATATAACCTATGAGGAGAACTAACCCTGTTGTCTGCAGTTTCAACTTCAATGTCTTCATTCAAGTCCACTGTCTCCAGAGGTCCCTTCTGGTTCTAGCGAGCTACTGTTACTTCTGCTGCGCTGTCCAACATTGTCTGAGCCCATTCTCCGTTCTTGAGTTGTGACCTTAAGATCCTCAGCATGTCTGATTTTCTTTAGACTAGCTACCTTCTTTTTGGTGAATTGAGGTTTTTTGTTTTTCTGAACATGTTGATCATCTTTGGACTTCACGCGTTCTTCCCTGTTTTCTGACCGTCCTCTTCTTCCGTATTTCTGTGACGAAGTCTGAAAGGTACAAGAAGAGCGTGGATCAGTATCTTGATATCTATCAGGTTTTCACAAATTATCCCTATTCCTGAGGTTATACCTCTTTTCAGAGGACTCCTTTTGAGGAGACCTACCTCCGGATTGAGAACGCTTCTCTTTTGAAGTTTGTTTGCTATTTTCTCACTTATTTTTAGAAGAGGCTGGAGTGTTTTTAGTAAAGACATTTTCAGGACTTTCAGACAGTTGTGGTTTTTTCTGGTTTCCCACTCAAACTGTCTCTACCTAATTCTTCATACGATTTTTCAATTATTCTGGCTAGTTCTTGTGGTTGTTCTGCTACATCAAATTCCCTTAATTTTTAGCGGGTCACCACTGATGCTGCTTCTCCTTTAATATTAGATAATATTATTGATGAGACCTGGTTAAAATTTTTCAGTAATTTCATACCTAAATGTAGAGCAGGCTCTGCCCCGTATTCATTTTGAATCTGTTTCAGGACATCCGGTATTACCGCCATGGACGGAACACCATGTGTTTTAGTGTAGATTGCAGCAAAGACTGTACCTCGAGTGGTGCAGTCCTCCAGATGTGGTGTGATCCCATTGGTAAACAGATTGTTAAAAATCTGTGTTTTTCATGAGGGCTAGTATTAGGAAATACTGCTTCGATTTGAGTAATTTTTTGAGCTATCCAGAATAGAATTTGTTCACGTTTTGAGGGTACATTACCCATGACTGCGTGTAAAGTCTGTGGTGTAATGTTTAGTGTATTCCCCTAGTGAGAGGTTTGTTGTGGAATAACTATTTCAGGTTGGACTGTAAGAGTCCGTATGACATATTATACCAATTGTCTGTAGATTCTGATTAACTCTTTGAGTTGAGCTAGTAACTCTACGTCTGACATGTTGTTAATGTCAGGATGTAGTGTATAACTGGCCATGTTGCTCCTGGCCTACGTAGTGGACCGAGCCTGGTAATGTGATTTAAATGTTTTAGGGCGCCGTTAAACCAGAGCTCATGCTCCTGGTATGTGAGTGGAATTTCAATATCCTCGAAAGGACTATATTCCTCTGGTGGATCATCTTCTTTGTACAAGTGAAGCATACGTGTTACTGGATTTGTTTCAGGGAAGACTATCCATGAATAGAATACATCTGTCTGGTGATATTCATGTGCCTCTATAAAAAAAAACTGCCCTACCACCTCTCGATGTTAGGCCATGTTTTATAAGTTGTATAGTGATGGCTTTCCTTAAATTTGGAACGAAGATTATAGCATTCTCATTGCTTTCATTAAAACCTGTTAAGTTAAAAACTGGTATGGCATTTCTGCCTGTAACTGCTGCCAAGGCGTTATCCTCGTCAGCCATTTGAATGAAAGTTTGCAGAGCAAGTTTCAAGGACACAAAGATAAGGTGCACAATATTTTGGAACACTGTATCCTTCAACTCTGAACAAACCAAAAAGCTAATACATAGTGTATTTCATCCTACTCAGCTATGGCGGATATTATCCCTTACCCACTCCAGACGTCTCTTGGAGTATTATGAGTAGGGGGTCTCTGAGAAAAGCACGACTGAGTTACTTCAGTATCTAGCGTTAAATTAGTGCCTTGTCAAACCGTTGGGCGTTGTGTAGTGTAGTTCCTATATCCCTAATAGGCTCTGCGCATTGGAATAATATACAGTATAGATTTGACGTAGGACTGAGGTCAGTGTGTCTCTATCAAGTACATTAAACTTAATTGTGTGTGCCAGCTAACTCAGAGGTCATTAGAAACTTTCTCGAATAAACAAGAAGGGATTAGTCTCTGACAACCGCATAAACATGACAAATTTGTCTCCCTTAGAGTCGGAATAATATCTTCAGAGTTGTGGAAACAATAGATAACTATTTCACTCAGTCAATCGTGCATGCCTAATTTCTACAGAGTTGCACAGAAATAGAGAGACAGGCATTTCAAATAAAAAGTGTTTATTGAACAGTCTTCTTTCTCATGCAAGAGTTATGAACTGCTATAATCGTTAGACAGAATGCGAAGTATAATGCGTACATCGCAAACTGTAATATAAAATAATACTGTAATAGCATTGTCAGTTGCTATGACATATAAAAAAATACATACATAAATAACACAGGCTAAAATACTCTACTGATGCTTCTAAAATACGCCTACCCCAGTGTACCTAATCTAGGTCTAGTACGAGGGAGGAATTAGGTGCTGGTTTAGCATAGGTTTAGTTTTTCCAAGAATTGCCAAAGGTTTCTTTAGGTTCTAATCAGCTCCATACCTTAGAATGAGAGAGGTTGGTATCTCTTTCCCGGGACTCGATTTCCCAACACCCTGCAAGGGGAGTCAGAAACACTGGAGCTGGATTCTCGGCAGGAGGATGACAGCTTCTAGCCAGTGCGTCAGCTGGGGAGTTGGCTTCCTTCGGCACTTGCTGTAGCGAGCTGCGTCGCGCAAGTAGGTAGTCGAACTGCACCGAACCACACCGTGCTTTGCCATAGCAAGTGAAGGTATATTTATACCTTGAAGGTGTTTAGGAGTGCCAGTATTGACGTAATAGTCTGGCATATGAACGTCATGAATGAACCCCCAAGGAATAGATGTTCATGCATAATAAATGAGGTCTTGGAGAAATCAATATCGAGGCAAGGGGAAGTCCCTAACAGCTTAAGAGTCTGGTTTTCCAAGAAGTCATTGTGATGTAGAGGAACGGATGTAAGTAGCCATGCCTGTATTTGGGTAGCATGGGCTAAGCCTAAATAGGGACTGGATTTCTATGCCTATATAAGGGCAATGTGAACTGTACCTATATAAGGGCATGAATCAGGAAATGCATACGGAATCTAAAATCGAATACAACACTACTCAGGGCATGAAAACCCCCGGAGCCATAATCCTAGAATGTCAACGTTACACAGGTTACATTATATGATCAGATGCAGATAGTGCACCGGGAGCCACAGAGTAATGGTGAACTCCTGGAAGTGCACAGGCAGGACCAATTACACGTGTGCAGATGTAGAGAGTGCACCAGAAGCAACGGAGTAATGGTGAACTCCTAGTAATGGTGAACTCCTAGCTTTGTGATTAAAAGGTTGTTTTACACCGGAAATCCAGGCCCCTGACACCTCTGCTGACCTTGGGTGCACAGATGTCTTAGGGATTGAGGCCTCAAGAATTTCGGCTGTTCTGGGAACAGTTAATCTTCAAACTTTCACTACTTTCATTTTTATTTCACAGTGCACTTTAAAATGTTATTGCCTTGAATACGTGATCCCTGAGGTTGACTGGCATGCACGGAAATCGAAAGGTTTAGTGATAGATCAAGATGAATAAGACAGAAAAACTGGACAAAGGGAAAAAATCAGGGCAGAGAAGGAACCTGCAAGAGTGAGATAAAGTGGCAGGGAGAGCTTTGGGGTGAATTAAACCGGCATGAGGTGGATTCAAGAGTATGCAGCCTTTAACTTCAGCCTTTGAGCTTTAAAAAAAGTTATAGATTTAATTTTCAAGCTAATGTAAGTTGGCATGGATTTGAGCTTGCTGCAGATAATGGTGTTTCAATACTAGGGAAATCAACAGGAAAACCCCAGCCCAGCAGATCCTATACACTCCCAGAAACAGCAAATGGTGGCAGACTACTCTTTACTACACTTAGGGCCAGATGTAGGTAAATATCATTTACCGATTCTAAAATACAGAATTTTACCGATTCGGTATTTTAGAATCGGTAAATGATATGTAGATAATGATTCGGTAAATGTTACTGAATCTTTAAAATTCGGTAAATACCGATTCGGTATTTACCGATTCGGTATTTACCGATTCGATATTCCCCATTCATTCCTATGGGCCTGGAACACAACAGGAATGAATGAGAATTACCGATTCGGTAAATACCGAATCGGTAAAAGGGCGTAGACTTACAAGGGTGGCAGGGTGTCACATTGACACCCTGTTGCACCCCTGTATAGTGCATGGGTGCACATGTGACACACATACATGTATGTCTGCCACATGGCACAGTTGAAAAAAAGCACAAAATTGCTTTTTTTAGGGTTTTCGATATTTACAACCAACTTGTAGTTGGTGGTAAATAACGAATCCTTACAAGTGAAAAGCACTCACTTGAGTGCTTCCTACATTAAGGATTAGCTAGTTTAGAATCGGTATTTAAGAATTCGGTAATTTACCGATTCCTTAAATTACCGATTCGGTAAATTACCGAATCCTTAAATTAGATCCCTACATCTGAAAAGCCTAATACTGGTCAGTAACGGCCGAAATTCAGTAAATTTGGCCGTTACTGACCGGTATTAGGCTTCCTACATCTGGCCCTTAGTGAGCTACTTGTCCTTAATGTAAGGATCTGCCACCGCTCTTTAGCAAAGACTTCCATCTGTCCTTAATACGTGATCTATCTCAAGGCCGGTCAAGCCATACCGGAAAGCTGGAAGAGTGGGGGGCACTTTTGTAGCTGCACAGAAGTTTTAAAAGCACTGCAGTGTTCTTTGTATATCCAACTGTTTTCAGGCAACAATAAATGTGCCAAGATAACTCTGGTGATTAATGTACCTGACGGATAGAGAACGGAGTTTTGTCTAGTGACAGTTTTCACTCATCTAAGGTAGTGCAGAGGGTTAATATGCCTGCTGCAAAGAACCTGTACCATGCAGATAACAGAACAGTATTTTATGTGCGCGGCTCAGTGGAATGCTGCTTTTTCCACAGAGATTCTTTTGTTACTGTGCATGTCATACGTTACAATCATGATCTAGTGCAGTGACCTATAAACTTCCATGAAAGCGCTAGATGCAAACAGCATCGTTCAGGTTAGAAAGCTATGGTTTTTTCCCAGTATTTGATTATCCTAATTTTGCTAAAAAGGGTTTGTGTGGGTAGAAATACATTTTTATTAGTTAAGTCAACCCTAACCACTGTGTTATGTTGCAGAAGTTGCATTTGTTTTTTTGCTAATCTATTCCAAAATTGTGCTTTAAATGCTCTTTTGCTTTCCGTTTTTTCAAACATTTTCATTTTCTTGGGGGTAGCAGGAACCACATATCAGAAACTTACTTGAGGAGGTCTCCCTTGCTAGAATTCAAATGGGGTATCACACCTGGTTTTCAGCTGTGTCAGTTGAGGATGTGGGTGGGGCCAATATAGTATCTGAGTGGGGCCAATGAAGGAAGTGGGTGGGGCTTGGGAAAATGGGTGTGGCCTCCTAAAAATATTTGAGTACCTGGACTTAAAATTTTACAAATTAAGCACTGTCTACCTGTTCTACTGTGAGATCTGCAGTAGTTCCCAACCTACTCCTCTTGGGATAATCAATCCAAGATGTAGGCGTCGCAAATAAGAGAATGACAAACCCATTGACTGAACAAATCCCAGTGAGAATAAGAAATTCCCGAGACAAACATCAGTTTGTGGTATGTGATTAAAGCCCTGTCTGCTTGTTGGGGGAGAGATCTCCTGTGCAAACTTAACTGCACCATCTATTGCACCCCCAAGGGAGTAGAATTGCAGACTAATGATGATGATGCCACCTTTAAGATTGCCAAGCAGCATTTGTGTGTGGAAATGTACCCCGTGGTAACAGTGGAAGAACTCCCACATGCTTTGAGAGACTCAGTCTCGCAGAAGGTATGGGACTTCACAGGAGAAGACATTGGATTGATCAAGGGGGTTGAGCCTGTTAATATTCAGGTTAAGCAGAATATTGAATTCCCAAGAACTCCCCAGTATAATCTGACACCAGAAACCATTGCAGGGATAAAACCTGTGATTGACTCCATGATTAAGCAGTGGATTCTGAAGGAGATAATGGGCACTCAATGCAATTTGTCTATTATGAGATTGCAGTAACCAAGTGGGAAATTTAGGATTGTGCAAGACCTGCGCAAGGTCAATAACATAGTTGTTCCATGTTGTCCAGTGGTACCGAATCCATCAGTGATATTGTTTCAGATACCGTGTAAGGCAGAGTGGTTCACTGTGATTGATTTGTGTCAAGCATTCTTCTCAATATCACGGCATGAAAAAAGCCAATTTCTTTTTGCGTTCAAGCTGGAAAACCGTGTGTTAACATGGTAGCGTATTCCTCGGGGGTATACATAGAGTCCATCGATCTTCAATCAGATCTTGAAAAGAATCTCGAGAGTCTTGTGCTGCCACAGAACTCCGTTCTCCTGCAGTACATAGACGATCTCCTGGTTGCGTCTGAGACTGAAGATGCATGCAGGATTTATCGTCGCCTTACTGAACTATTTGGCAGAGAATGGACACAAGGTGTCCCCAAATAAGTTACAGTGCTGTTTGAATGAGGTGCAATACTTTCGGCACCGAATCGAGAAAGGCAAGAGGAGGTTGTCACCTGACAGAATTGAGGCAATTATGAGTATGGCTGTGCCTACCACACAGAGAGAAGTCAGGATGTTCACAGGGATGGGTGGATACTGTCACCAGTGGATTCCCAACTACTCCTTGAAGGCGAAACCTTTACAGAGACTGACCCACAAAGATGTGAGTGATCCGGTACCATGGGACAATGACTGTATGTAGGCGTTTTTGGAGTTGCGAGAGGACCTCTGTCGTGCTCCGGCACTGGGAATGCCTGACTACAACAAGCGTTTTTCACTATTCTGATGTGAACGAGAAGTTTGAGCATTATCAGTTCTGACTCAAGATCATGGAGGTGTCCGTATACCAGTTGCCTATTTCTCAGCTACTCTAGATCCAGTAGCTTCAGTGTTGCCTGGATGTCACAAATCCGTTGCTGCAACGGGTGTCAGCATTGAAAGTTGGGAAAGCATTGTGATGGGGCATTTATTGGTTGTACATGTTCCGCATTCTGTTGAACTGTTAATGACAAGGACCAAAACGCAGCATCTGACCAATAATAGACTCACACGCTACAAGCAAGTCATTTTTGCTGCGGAGAATGTGAATCTTAGGAGGTGTTCTGTTTTGAATCCTGCCACCTTGATGCCGTTACCAAATACAATTGATGAAGATTGTGAGGACCATGACTGTCTCGATGTGAATGAACTTTGCACCAAACCAAGCATAGGCATTGTTGATGAACCATTTTCTGACACTGATGAGATCTTCTTTGTTGATGGTTCATGCTTAAGAGACAGTGTAGGTCAGTTGAGAGCAGCGTTTGCTGTATGCACCATTACGGGAGTGGTTGAAGCTGCTTTGCTTAGAAGGAATATACTCCACCCAGTTAGCTGAAATGATTGCCTTGACTCATGCCTGTTTGGCTGCTGATCAAATTTGAATTCACATTTACACCAACAGCCAGTACGGGTTTAGTGTGGTTCACGACTTTGGTCAGCTGTGGTCCCAGAGAGGTTACATCACATCATCTGGATCACCTATCAGGAAGGCAGAGTTTGTGAGGTTACTGTTGGAAGCCTTGCAACACCCAAGGGAAATTACCGTGGTAAAGTGTACAGCTCATGGGAGGGGGACAAATTTTGTCTCTCTTGGAAATAGGTATGCAGACGAGGTTGCACGTTTCTGTGCTGAGCAGGGTTGCATTTTTACTGAAGTCTACACAGGGGAGAGCCAAGAAAGAACCTAGTTCAATATGATGTTGGCCATGGCAGATACTTGGGACAAACTCAAGTGCCTGCAGAAACAGGTTTCAGAACAAGAGAAAAATGTGTGGCTCAAGTCTAGATGTACAAGAGGAGATGTTGACATTTGGGTTTCGAGTGATGGAAGGGCAGTGTTGCTTGGTGATTTGTTGAGCCCCATGGCAAGGCAGATCCACGGTGCGGTACATCTAGGGAGAGATGCAATGGTGCGAGTGTTCATACAGGCATGGTACAACCCACTATTTCACGCAGTGGCGGAAGCTGTATGCAAGAGGTGTGTCACATGTAAGAAAATGAATGCAGGAAAGAAGACTGTGGTTACACTGAGTCACATTGGGAGGTCGGGGGACCTTTCAATAGAATGCAGTTGGATTTCATTGAGATGTCCAGATGCAACAGGTTGAGGTGCATTTTAGTGGTGGTATGTGTGTTCTCAAGGTGGGTGGTGGCTTACCCAACACAGAGGTGTGATACACTAACGGTAGCTGTTGAGGGAACTCATACCGAGGTTTGGAATTCCGACCTCTTTTGAATCATACAGACGAACACACTTCCATAGTGAGATCATGAAGATGCTCTGCACAGCATTGAATGTTGACCAGAGACTCCATTGTAGCTATCGTCCAGAGGCTCCTGGAATAGTGCAGCAGATAAATGGGACTTTAAAGGCTCGAATGGCAAAAGTGTGTTCATCCACATCTCTCAAGTGGCCTGATGCTCTGCCTTTGGTGCTAATGAGCATCCATAGTACCCCAGACAGGATAACAGGTCTTTCACCTCATGAAGTGGCCTGATGCTCTGCCTTTGGTGATAATGAGCATCCATAGTACCCCAGACAGGAGAACAGGTCTTTCACCTCATGAAGTATTGATGGGGAGGGCTATGAGATTACCAGCAGTGCCATCGACAACTTTGATAAGCATCACAGATGATCTGATCCTTGATTATTGCAAGGGACTCGCTGATGTGGTCTGTTCTGTGTCTCATCAGGTGCAGGCTGCTGCTGGTCCAGCTTCAAGTGATCTCTGTCACAACCTGTATCCAGTGGACTGGGTGCTGGTTCTGAAGCATGTGAGAAAGAGCTGCTTGGATGTCCACTGGAGAGGCCCTTACCAAATCATACTGGTAACGAACATGGCAGTGAAGTGCGGAGGATTGCCAAACTGAGTGTATGCTTCTCACACCCGTAGAGTTTCAGCACCCTTGGAAGAAACAGCTCCTCTCCCGAATGAAAATCCAGCTGTGGTGGCATGGCCAAAGGAGGGGACAAGTTAAGATGTAAGGATGGCTGACAAAGCTGGTGGCTCACCATACCAAGCTGAGGAGGGCCACGACAACAGCAACACTGAGACTGCCTCAGAAAGAGGAAGTTGCTGTGAAAGTGGTCTGGAATCAGACTCAGCATGAGTAAATTGTGAGCAGGATAAGCAGAAGAACAAGGCGTGCAGAAGAAACGTGGCCTGAAAGACCAAAGACTGAAAGATGGAATCTGCATCTAGTTTATAGGAGAGATCTTGCTCCTGTGTCGGAAGTCTTAGAATCAGAGGAAGAAGATGAAGGGCAAGATCGTGGTGGTCTGAGAAGGTCAAGACGAACGAGAGTGCCTTGTCAGAGATACGCAACCCCGGAGTGGAAATACGTTGTGACAAATGCCGGTACTGCTGAGTTCCGGGAGGTTGAGGTCAGTGGTCATAGTCAGCAACAGCCCCAACGTGAAGATTGACGTGGCGTTGTTGGTCCCAGGACTTGAAGGAGTACTGACATTTACTGCTCCCAATCCCCCGACATTGAATGGAGTTCGCGATTTGATACTGAACAGACTGATATTTCCTACCTTTGGCGTTGAAGTTCCATATCATGAAATGATTGTTCTTCATCTTGAGATTTTGCAGCATGTTCTAGAGATAATTGGTGCAATTCTTATTCTGGAGTAAAGAGACTATGTTATAAATAAATTAAAAGAAATAACCTAGATCCAAGTGGAAGAAGAAGAAATGTAGGGACTTCCCGGAGAGGACGGAGAAATAATAATAATAATAATAAAACCACTTGTAGAACGCATGGTTACACTAAAAACAGTGTGTCCCCGCGCTAAGAAATGCTGTCACTCCCTGAAGAGAAGGAGAAGGGTTAAGGTTGTCTTTGTATCGTGTAAATAAGGAACTAAAATCAAAAAGGGGACTTCCAGCTTTTCAAAGTGCTGTTCGAACTGGTTCACAAGCAACTGAAGGAGAAAAAAAGAAAGAAACTTTGTGTGTTCGTTGCTAAACTACAGAACTTTGAGAACTTTCCTGAGACCATGGTGAATGAAAATCCAAATCGTAGATCTAGGTGTATAGTAGGTACACTTGTAGGTGGAGTTATAATCTTCATATTCTTAGTAGTTGCAGTTTCATATTTAGCCCCACATAAGCAGGCAGTGGAGGTACAGAGAACACCTTCACCTACCACTATTAGCAAAAAAGAGGTCAATATAGGAGATGAGAGAACTTTGCTGCTGGAGGAGAGTTGCACTTTCTAGAAGTGACTTTAAGCTTAATGCGTATGCTAAGTTGTTGTATGATTATATTAATGTGATGGATGCAAAAGATTGTTATGTGTGTATGCAGTTACCTACGTCAGTGGATAAGGGTATTCAGTTTCAGTTTCAATGCTTTATTTGGTTTGTATATCACAACCATACAAGCAGACATTAAAAACAATACTAGTTACTAGTTACATTTATCCTTATTAAATTTACAGGATATCATAATGGCCTAACTAGAATACATACAGGGATTATAAATAGGTACCAGATACTCTCTGTATTACAAAATGTACAAATGCCACGTTATGTGCAAATCTCGCAATAAAGTGCAATGTTCCGCAGATACGCACTTCGTGCAATTTTCGCAATATTACTCAATCATCTCTAAATCACCCTGCATAATCAAATATACAACCGTATGAAAGTGCCATGAGCTTCCCGTATACATAATGTGCAAATAATGCAATACAGTACTTTATAAGAAAAGGTATACATATTTCTCCAAATAACTAGTGCTAACAATTAATACATCATGTGCAAAACTTCGCAATAAAGTGTCACGTGTCAGCAGAATATATTTTGCGCAAAGTTTGCAAAAAGTGCCATGTGCAGCTGGTACTAAATACCATAACATTTCAATAAAACTAACATTTACCATATTGAGAAATACCATATACATACACAGGGAATGATAGATTTCCTAGCAGCTATACATTTTAAAATATATCATGCAACATAAAAGTAAACATCTGTGCCTTCCAAAGAAGAGATTAACTTCATAGCATTTTTAGTGGTTCGAACATTATATTTTAAAAAGATAGGTTTCAGATAAAACTTTCTTAAAAAAGAATAAAATTTACAAAACAATAAAAAATGGCAACAACTTTGTGTTGATATATCATCACATGGACATGCAGAGTTAATCCTTTTTTTCATAGATGGAAAGGCCACAAGATGATGGGCAATTCCTAGCCTAAGGCGCGTCAGAACAAAGCGATGAGAGTTTCTTGTTACTTCGGTTAAATATGTCTGGAAGCCAGTTCTAAGATATACCCCCAGATGCATCAAGCCCATATTCTGCGAGTTATAAATTGCGAAAAATACCGAATCACAATTTACAATTCGCAGAATGGGATGCATCAAGAAAAGCGATTAACAAAAGCGAATCGCAATCGGCCGCAATTACCGATTGCGATTTTCACCAAATCACATAAAAATCGCAGAATCGGGCGTTTTCCATGTAGAGATTGCGAACTCGCAATTACCAAAATCGCAAATTGCGATCTCGCTAATTGCGATATCGCAAAAACGAAAATTGCATTTCGGCACAATGATGACATCACAACCAGGAAGTAGGCAGTTCCCTCCCTCATTCAGAACACAGAGCCTGAGAGTGGAAGAAGCACAGGCCAGAGTTCCACTACAGACTTCCTGCAGCACCAAACCAGGACACAAAGAACAACTTAAAATGTCCCAGGAAGCAGCAGGGAGCAGTGCACCAGGCAGAAAGAGAAAAATTCAATTCTCTGAGCAGGAATTGGAGTACCTCATTGAGGGAGTCTCAAAGGACCATGACAGGCTGTTTGGAAAGGAGTCCCGGAGGGTGCCTGAGGCCACAAGCGGCGCATTTGGCTGCGCATCCGTGCAAAAGTGAACTCAGTTGGAGTGACCCAGCGCTCCATCGATGATCTCAAAAAGAGGTGGGACGACCTCAGAGGGCGAGCCAAAGAACGCATCACTGAGAGGCTGGGGGAGCGACTTGCCACCGGAGGAGGAGACCCCACAGTTGCACCCAACACTCCACTGGAAGACCTGGTTGAGAACACCCTCAATCCTGAAGCCTGCGTGGGGGTCACCCGGCTGGACTCCTCCAGACCCACCCAACAATCCCACGGTAAGTGCCATGCGACTGCGACCCCGTCCCCTAACAATGCCCATGACTCCAGAGCTAGCCATTTGATAACCCCAGTAATGCAGGCCATGCACACCTGAAATGCCCTATTGCATTGTGGGCCCTGTAGTGTGACCAAAATTCCCGGATAGCCACACACAGCAGACCTGTGAAATGAAAGTCATTCCAAAGCCAGTCAGGGAATGCAAGCCTGCATGCATGTAGCAACATCCAATGTGCAAGATACATATCATTAATCATGCACCCATTTACATCACAGGTGCGTCTGAACAACCAAGCACAGACATCGAGGCCCTCCACATAGAGGAGAACCCTGAGGACACCGAGGGAGAGGGCCATCCTGCACCACGACCCGGAACATCACAGCCAGCAGCAGCAGTACCACCACCTCCCCATGTGGACAGGGCCACCCCTGCAGCCACAGGAGCCCAGCAACCACCCTATGTGACACACATGGCAGTGGGACAGGCCACACAACCACCACCCAGGAGGCAGACACGGCGCACAGCCACTGTGCGATCGCAGTCCAGCAGCAGCACGACGTCCCAACATGCGCTGGCAGGGGGGTACATGTCCGAGATCCAGGGCTGGCCATAGAACGCCGGATGCTTGCTGTCCATCAGAAGCAGGCACGGCACTTGGCAGCCATCCACCTGCAGCTGAATAGGACAGCGCGTAACGTGAGCCAGCTCACAGAATGCATGCATGTCATGACCGCATCTGTACGGGAGCCAGATCCAGGTCTCCCAGCAGGATATCACCCGCCACCGCCACCGCCAGCTGCTGACCCGCCTGTCAACATACACGAGATCCAACCATCTCATAGGAAATGCCACCTCCCAACTTTCGCGCCGCTCTCTTGCGATGCAGAAACAGATGGTTCAATGCTGCCAGGACGTCGCCAGGGCCCTTGAACAAGTCACCACAGCTGTGTAGAGTCTGCAGGCGCCTGGCACTTCGAGTCACAGCAGCCTGTCCTTGCCGCTGGTAACCGCACGTCGCCGTAGCACCAGGCCCACTGCAGCATCACGGGCCAATAGTGTCGTGGAGGACGTGGAGAGGCGACTGGGTGCGTCCGGCCGGAGGCGCCAGTGACTCAATGAAGTCTAGCAGCAGGGCCATGCTGATTAGACAAGCATGCCCTCTTCTCTATCATGGGGCTGTATGAGGGAATACAGTTCTCATTTACTTTGTAAAAAATTGAAATAGACATTATTGTGAATTTATAGTCACAAGTAAATCCGACTCATGTCATTAGTACATTCGTCATGCATGAGTGCAGTGTTGTGTGAGGGGAATGGGTGCACTAGAAACAGTACATTGTGATTTGGTTGCGGCGCCTGTGTCCTTCTGCAGGGTTCTCCCCGCGTGCATGATGCACATGTGCAGGTTGGCGGTTGTCCCCTTCCGACTCACTGCCAGAGATCTCCACAGGTATCCTCCGCTTGGTAGCAATATTGTGGAGTATTGCACACACGGCTACGATGCGGCAGCAGACCTCAGGCTGGTATTTGAGGGCCCCACCAGTCTTGTGCAGGATGCGGAATTGGCTCTTCAAAAGCCCAAATGTCCGCTCAATGCAATTTCTAGTGCGAATGTGTGCAGCATTGTAACGCCGTTGCTGTGGTGTGGCAGGGTTGAGGTATGGGGTGAGGAGGTATTCACGGAGGCCGTAGGCGCTGTCACCTGAATGAAAGGAGCAGAGGGTGAGTGCCTGTTATGCACAGCTACATGGTCTCGATGTACTGTTTGTTGGGATGTGTACTTACCTAGAAGGTGTCCTTCGCCAAAGTCACCCCTGGCCAGGCGTTTGTGCATGCCGCTGTGCCGGAATATGAAGGAATCATGCGTGCTCCCCGGGTATTGTGCCACTATGTTGGTGATGATTGTCTTTGCGTTGCAGACCACCTGGATGTTCACTGAGTGGTAGGGCTTGCGGTTCCGGTACATGTATTCTGTCTCAGCGGGTGGGCAGATGTGGATGTGGGTACAGTCAATGCATCCAATTACATGGGGGAATTGCGCAATGTTGTAAAATTGTAGCTTGATTTGATTCAAGTCCTGTTGGGTGGTTGGGAATGGTATGTAATGGTGTAGCCGGGTCAGCATGGCCTCCAGGAAACTCCTTAGGCAGCGGGACAGTGTGCTCTGAGAGATCCCCCCTGCAACTGCAACTATCCCCTGGAAGCTTCCGGAGGCCAGGAGGTGCAGGCAGCACAAGACCTGGACATGGGTGGGGACGGCATTGGTCCTACATGTTGGGTGCTGCATCAGGGGGTCAAGGTCCCGGTTGAGCTTGGTAATCATTGCCCCATTCAGCCTGTACTTTGAGTAGATTTCCTCCTCAGTCTGGCCCAGGAGTGTGATCCGCTGGCGGAAAATTCGCTCCTGGATCCTGCGTCTGTTCCTTGCTGCAGCCTGGAGCCTTCGCCGCCTTACCACCATGTAGAGTCCTGGCATTGTGAATGTCCTCATGCTCCTACTGTGTCTCCTTAAGTGTGTTTGTTCAGCCCCGCACCTGTAGCTAGTTAGAATTTAATTATTATTATTTTTTTTTCTTTATGGTTACCACCTGGTTTGAGTTCTCCTTAAATTGCGCCTCGCAAATAGCGATTTGTAGCTTTTTTGCTAATTGCAATTTTTCATGCATTGGGATTTCGCTAATGAAATCGCTGAATCATTGGGGAATCACTATTTCAGAATCGCAAAGGGGGTTGCACCTTGACTCTGCAATTTTATTTGCGAATTCGCAAAATATATTTTGCGAATTCGCAATCTGGTTACTTTTCTGTTCATGAATTGCGGTTCATGGAATTGCGATCGCTATAGCTGTCTCGCAGATATTGCGATCGCAATTGTGTTGATGAATCTACCTGATAGTTCTTGATAAAATACAAAGGTTGGTTGCTTCACAGTCAAACTCTCCCTGGCCTCAATGACATGGGCTAAAAAAGTTACTTTAAGCTCTTTTTTTGATATTGAGGCCGCATATTCTGGCTCCACAAAGATATTACAGTTAAACAAAAGATTATACCAGTGATGAATATAACTGAGCCAGGGGATACGGGAGCAGTAATCCAGCTTCATACAGTCTCTTATAATAGATTGTGTGAATAGGGTTACATTTTTCGACCATATTGAATGCCATAGTAGCAGGGGGCGTAGGGCGGCTAGGTCAGTGATATAGTTAATTCCCACTTCCTGATGTATTAGTTCTGTGGAAGCTGATGTTGGTACACACAGGAAGCATTTAAGAAACATATTTTCATCTTGCTGAAGTGACTTTCCACTACAGTAACCCCACACTCCTTCCCCATATAAAGCAGAGGATACACACCTTGCATTATATATGGCCATCATATCTTTTATTCTTCGGTCCCCTAACTTGGTAGAAAATCTGAATATACTATTAACAGTCCTACTCATCTTAAAATGAATATTTTCATGTTCGTGGGACCATTTCCCATCCCCTGCAAATGTTATACCAAGATAACAGAACCTTTTGACCGATTGCACTTTAGTATTATCTATGTAAAAAGCCCTAGTTGACTTAACTTTCTTCCCGCATGTTATAATAAAAGTCTTCGTCTTGTTAATTAAAAGTTTTCTCCCGTTAATAAATATTGCAAAAATTATCAATAAGTCGCTGGAGGCCAATTTGTGTACGTGATAATAAAACAGCTTAATCTGCATATAACAAATTTGGAACTACTTTCCCATCTATTAATAGGGCATCCGCAGGAATTTCTTTTAATGTTGCGTCGACTTGATTAATAAATAAGGAAAATAAAAGTGGGCCAGGATGCAACCCTGACGGATGCCTCTTTTCACATTAAAAAAGGGAGTACATTCACCAGCAGGCCCGTATCGCACTTTATGTTATGTTATTTTATGTTACATAGGTTTGTATAGCGCACGGCTGCCCCAGCAAAGGGGCGTCCCGGCGCTTTCTGCCTGAAAGGAGAGATAACCGCTACAGATGGAACTTGCAACAACATAACAAATTTTAGCAGAAGAGGTGGGTTTTTATAGCCTTTCTGAAAGATAGTAGGTCGTTCATTCCGCGAATCTGGGACGGCAGGGTGTTCCAGAGCTTAGCTGCAAGATACCGGAAAGAGCGACCCCCCATCCGGGCTAGTTTGATACGGGGGACAACTACCAAGTTCTGTCCCTCTGAACGCAGGGTGCGTCGGGGCACATATGCTGTGAGAAGTGGACTTTGCATGGGTGGGGAGGACATTTTCAAGATTTTGAATGCAAGACACAAGGTCTTAAAGTGTATCCTCTTCTCTACCGGAGGCCAGTGGAGTTTTGCTAGGGTGTTTGCCACTGACTGATGCCGGGGAAGGCCAATCAGTGCTCTAGCTGTGGCATTCTGGACACATTGCAGTCTTGTTTTCTCCACTACATTTGCCCCTAACAATAGGGAGCTTGCGTAGTCCAGCCGCGAGAGAATGGCTGATTGTACCACAAGCTGGCGTGTCTGATGGTCAAAGAACTTTAGGATTGGTTTAAGGTTCCGAAGGATTCCAAAGCAGGTGGCAGCAACTTTTTTAGTCTGATGGGTAAAATTCAGGGCAGAATCCACCCATACTCCAAGATTTTTTACACAGCTTTTTGGCTCAGGTGGTTGGCTCAATGACTCAGGCCACCATTGGTTGTTCCAAGCCGCTGTCTCTTTGCCCACCAGCAGGACCTCCGTCTTGCCGGCATTAAGCGGAAGGTAGTTAGAGGTCATCCAGCTAGTGATCTCGGCAAGGGTCTGTTTAAAATTCTGCACGCTCAGACCACCCTCGTCCTTCAGTGCTACCCCTAGCTGGGTGTCATCGGCATAAGATACCAATGACAACCCATGCCTCCTGGCCACCTCCGCCAGAGGTTGGACGTAAACATTAAATAGGGTTGGACTGAGTGCAGAACCCTGGGGCACTCCTTGCTTGATGGGACACTCTTTGGAAAGAAACGGCGGGGTAGAGACCCTGAAAGATCTCCCAAATAAAAAAGCCTTAAACCAGTTTAGGGCTTGTCCAGATATTCCTGCCTCCTCAAGCCTGAACAGCAGCACCTTGAGTGAGACCGTATCGAAGGCAGCACTGAGATCTAGTAGAATCAGTGCTGCCATCCCGCCGGAATCCAGTATGGTCCGGAGATGTTCTGTCACACTCAGGAGGGCAGTTTTGGTGCTGTGTTCAGCGCGGAATCCATGTTGGGACCTGTCTAGAATGCAATTAGACACCAGGAATTTGGTCAAGATGGTATTAACATGGGACTCTGCCACTTTAGCTGGCCAAGGGAGTATAGTCTAGCCAGAAAGTATACCATTTCCTTAGGGGCACCAGAGTCGAGTAGTGTGGACCACAAAATAGAGTGGTCTACAAGATCAAAAGCACTACTCAAGTCTGCAAAACATAAAAACAGATTCCCCTTTTTCACAGATGTATATTTATTAATGAGAAGGTCGAGATTAACGCACTACTCCAGTGTTCCTAAACCCTTTCTGAACCCCTTATTGGGCTTGTGATAAAATATCATTTTCTGAAGCCCAAGTTTCCAGCATTTTTAATAAAATCCGGCTCATAATTTTGATAGAAAAGTCCAGCAAAGAAATTGGGCGGTAGTTACATGCCTCAGATTTTTAACCTTTTTTAAAAAGGGGAATAATAATTGATTGGCCCCAGGACAACGGGAGATAACCTTCTGCTGCAGCATTTAAAAACCTTAATAAGATCGGAGCCCATAAATTCATTTCACTTTTGTATAGGTCCACCGGCACTCCATCAGGACCCGGGGCTTTATCTCCTTTGCTGCTTATTAGCCCTTCATACACTTCATCTAAATTTATTAGTAGGGGTAGTATTGGCCAAGTGGAGTCATTGCTCAATAAATGATCTATAACCAACCTATCTGGATTAAAAATAGTTGTAAAATGTTCGATCCAGGCATTACAATTTACATATGAAGTTAATTCAGGTACACAATCATTTTTTTAAAAGGGTCTATTTACAGTCTCCCAAAACAGTTTACTATTATTTGTGTCTGCTGCTAGGCTAAGTTTGTTCCAAGCTTCTGTTTGGAGTTCTCTATTCCGTACCGCCAACGTTACTTTATAATTATAACGTTGTGCTTGGATATGTATGATATTTCCTGGCTTAATACAAAGTGCCTGTTTCAGGTTATGTAAGGCTTGAGAACAATTTTTATCAAACCAGCCGAAATTTACCTGTTTAGTTACCCTATTACTTTTAGTTAATTGACTTTCTACAGTTGTATTTATTTTATGGAAACAGGAAAGCAGTTTATGTGGGTGAGCCTCAATACTTAAACAATAATTTATTTCCTTGCTACATTTTCTTATCACATCCCTTTGTATCCTCTGGGGATCAATGCCAGCCCATTTGATCCTCATATGATTAGATCTTATAACGGCAATATCAGTAGTACAAGTGCTAGTAGGAGGATGTTTATTACCCCAGCATAACAACGATATTGAAATACTGTTATGGTCGCTTACGACCTGTTCCGTAATCTATAAATTAGAAAAATCAGTATTATGGGAAATCAGGATGTAATCAATGTTAGTATTAGCATTCCTGCCTTTGAATGTCGGACATTTGATATTTCCCCTTCTCTTGGTACAATTCAAAAGTTCTAGATCTAATTCCGCTATTAGGTTATTTAAGGCTATTCCATAATAACAATGAGGAAAATGCATATGTTCAGTATAATCATCCTCGCCAGACTCTCTCATAAATCCACATGTCTTACTTTGGGCCAGAGGGCAAACTTAGATGCTAAAATCGCCGACCCAAAGTATAGTGACTTGTTTGCTTGACACTGTCAGCATTCTCTCAATTTCCTTCCCCAATGCCGGCACAATGAGCCTCCTACTGTTATCGAAGATGTTATCATAGTAATTGATTAAAACAAAATCATTTCCCTTGTAGAACTCGAGCCACAATACCTGACTGTATGTATCAACTGTTGTGCAACTCTTAATTTTGCACATGGTTAAACTATTTGATACAAGGATCAAGAGGCCGCCCTTTGCTCTGCCAGCTACAGAGTTAACAGCATTTAGCCAATAAGATGTATATCCTTCAACGAAAATAGACTCTATGCACCAAGTTTCTTGTAGGCAAATAATATCATAGCCTAAGGAAATAAAATCCTTCCAGAATGGTGTGTCTAATTTCCTGCTAAGGCCTGCTGAATTCCATGTTACAATGTTGTATCCTTCCTCTGGAATAACAGTTACAGACCTGCATACAGGGGTGGCAAAACTCGGTTTTTCAGGTGTAACAGACATCACCACAGGTGTTATTAGTGGAATTTTTGCTACTACACCCGGGGCCAAGCTATTTCTGCCTTCTAGCTCATTGATATCTACTGCCGAATAGAGTCTTTCGCCGCCATACAACTGCAGAGTAGATGGTAATGGGACCTCAGTTACTATATCATATGCTTCTTCCTGGTGGGGCTCTATAGGGTCATAATTCTGGTCCTCATCAGCCCAGCGTAAGTCAATCATTTTCTTCTAATGAGTGCAGAGCCTGAAATCTGTTATAAGTTGGAACAGTAAAACAGGGCCATGGTTTTGGGAATGATATCATTTTGTTGGAATTAGCATTATAGTTACAGCTTGAATTTTCATAGCATTTAGTTGCCATCAGGTGCCTGTAAAAATATTCTAAGGGAAGTAGGGTTGTATTATACTCCCATTGTGACGGGGTGGGGCATTAGCAAGTGTGTTCCGTGCCCCTCCTATAGATCTAAAATGTATAATTATACAATCACCCCCGAAGCTCTTCTTAAGGGGACCAACCCATCCCACCCTTTGTGTTAAAAGTACCTGATTTGCCCCTTCCATTGGGAAACCACAATTATTGGATAACCAATCCAAGGTTTTATTTTTGAGTATTATGTGGTTTTCCAATTGGTCTACCCTTAATTTTGGCACATTCACAACGACCGCTACATAGGCGCCGCATCCAGGTGGCAGATTAATAAATGCCGGAACCTTATTTGTAGCAAGAGGCATGGAATCTAGATGACCTATCTTAGCAGCTTCCATGGGAGCTGACCTTTCCTTTTCACTCAGGTCAGGAATAGGGGCAGAAGTAGATTTGTTTCCATTAGGGATAGAAGTAGCCTTGGGTATTTCCCTGGGGTCTGTATTTTCTTTTTTTGACCTCACTAAGAAAGTTTTACTTGGTTTCGGGGCCATTAAAGAGCTTCTACTACCCATGGTACTATCTTCCATCATTTTGCCATTTTCTTTCGCCCTAAGATTGTCTCGCTGTATCCCCATGCTTGTTTTTTCCAGGTTGCCGCTTAATTTATGTACCTCCCTGGCTAAGTTATCAACCTTTTCATGGAGGGGCCTAATCAGCTCAATTAATTTGTCATATATGGCTTCCATGTTAGGAATACCTTGGGCCGCTGCTAGATTTTGTTTGGACCTCGTGGTAACCATATTCCCCTTTGTAAGAGTTCTTTTGTCCTGTTTTACTTTCAGATTACCCTGCCCATACGTTTTCTTTTTAGGTCCCTTGGTTATGTTTGGGGGGGGCAGGTGAAATATATGGGGAAATGTACATGTCCGATAGCCTAGGGGTAGTGGAGATACGGGAATCATCGATATTAATAGGGTTTTCAATTAATCTTGTATTCGGAATATCTTCATTGGTAGGACTCAACTCTGTACTCAAATTACCCTGGTCACCTAACATAATACTTGACCCCATATAGAGGCGTCTCTCCTTCTGATCAATTTCTTCAGTGAGGGCACTAACTGCCTTTACCAGGTAGGTATCTATAGTGTTACAAGCATTTTTTGCACGTCTCCTTGCCATTGTTAATATCTATCACTATACACTCCACAATACAAAGCTCTACTAGACCAAATTGAATATTTGTATAGTACTCGAAAAAAGTGCCACAAAGCAATATGCCTTATCCCAACAGCTTAATTACAAAACTTTGTATTACATACGATGGTCGATGTTTGAGCAAGTTGTAATATCCGCAAGTCAGTTTTTAGAAGGGGGGGCCCAGCCCAGCCTCCTTCGGCCTCTGACGGCCTAAGGCAGTCCCGCCCTTGTCCCGGGCTTCTCCCGGCGTCGCCCGCACGCGTCCCGCGACACAGGAGTTCTCTCGTACTTTTAGGCGCCTCCGGGAGCGAAATGGGCATAGGCGGCGTCCGGCCGCAAAGACTCCTGGGGGTTGTAGTTTCCCACCTCAGCGGCCGCGCACTCAAGATGAGACAGGCAGCGGCAGCGGGGGAGACCAGCGATGAAAGCAATGAGAGTCCCCACACCTCCGCGTCAGGACCAGCGAGCACCAGACCCGGTAAGTGTTTGGCCCCCACACAAACACAGAGCACCTGCTCCACCGGAGTTCTCTCGGTCTTTTAGGAGCCTCCGGGAGAGAAATGGGCGTAGGCGGCATCCGGCTGCAAAGACTCCTGGGGGTTGAAGTCTTCCCCCTTAGTGGGCGCACACTCAGGATGAGACCGGCAGCAGCAGCGGGGGAGACCAGCGATGAAAGCAATGAGAGCCCCCACACCTCCGCGTCAGGACCAGCGAGCACCAGACCCGGTAAGTGTTTGGCCCCCACACAAACACAGAGCATAAGGGTATTCAATATCATCACCTTCCACTGACATATGGTATTTCTTGTAGTTTGTTGTTTAGTATCTTTTATGGACGAGACCAGTTTGAGTATTTATTTTCTAATTATAATGTAGTTCTCCCTGAAGTACCAGTTAATAAGCATTAGAATAAGTATGACTATTACAAAACAGAAGATAGGCTTAGAAAGTATTTTATACCGTCATTACAGTTAGATACAGCTTATGCCCACCGACATAATCTGACGTGCTTATTGTCATATGTGGATAAAAAGTTCATAGATCAGGTAGAAGATAGATATAGAAAACAAACACAGTTACAGATTTAGGAGAAGGTAGAGTAGATGGGACGGATGAGGAGAAATTACACAAATCAAAGGGAAGTTATGGTCCAATAGCACTAGATGAAGAACAGAAAGGGTATCTGTGCATAAGACGTCATCAGACATATTATGAGAATGTTGTAGTGGGACAGACCACGTGTGATCAGGTTTTCACTTTGGAAGATTCAGCAAAGTACTTTTTGCAAAGTACTGTGCAAGTGATACCAACTGTGTATTATGTGTGCGGAAGGAATTCTTATGTAAGACGGCCTGCGAAATGGTATGGTACGTGTTATCTAGCGATCATTTTCCCCAAGATTTATCATGCAGAGGATTTGGAACTCTTGGAAGGAGGAAAGCATTCAAGGGTGAAGAGGGGCGCAAGTGTTGGAACGATTGTTGGAGACGTTTTTGGAGCAATGATACCAGGCTTGGGAGTGATCTTGAATAATGTCAAGATCAGAAGGCTGGCGACTGTGGTTGATGATTATCAATGAGTACAGCTAAGTTGCTAGTGTTGGTTGAAGGAGAGATGTTGTCGATAAAGGCTATGGTTTTGCAAGACTGTCTTGCTTTAGATGTCCTTTTGTTAAAAGAGGGAGGAGTCTGTAAACTTTTGAAGGTCCAAGAGTGCTGCACTTATATACCAGATAGCAGCAAGGATCTGCAGAAATATATAAGTAACATCACTACGATTCATGATGAGATTGAGAATCGGACTGAGGAAGGAGTTTGGGAGAAAGTTGGCAAGGGATTTAGTCAGGTGGGAGGTTGGTTTGCGAACTTGGGAAAAGGGTTCCTTGGTTATGCTCTAAAACCTCTCATTATAGTTGTAGTTTGTGTGATCTGTTTATGGGGTTTAGTTAGGGCTTACAAGTGGTATAAGTCTAGCAGGCTTGAAAGATCACTGAGAGAGCAAGAGAGGTGAATGGAAAGACTGCAGGACAGTCAATATCAGAATCTTAAAAACATGGAGAGGCTCAAACGAGGGAGAATGGCGACAAGTTCTGTTTTAGTCGGTTCTTTCTCCAAGGATGGTGTGATTTTGGTGATAACACAAGTCATCAAAGGAGGGGACTGATAGAGCGCCATATTAATCTGAAATTTGTAGGGGTGCATCATAATCACTGACAGTCAGCACTCACATACTTAGAGGACTGTATTAATGTGTGATCATTATAGGAATAGTATTGAAACCGCATATATTAGCATGTTTAGAAATGTAATCATGTCATTTATGTAGATCAAAGTAGAGTTTAATCGGAAATGTGTTTTAGATAATGCTAGATGTATTAGTTAACGTGCAAAGTGAGGCATTTGGATTAAACGTGCACCATATTAAAGTTGCACATGTAAACTTGCTTTCCATGTAACGGAAATAAGGCATTAGATGATCGTAAATAGCTATGCTTATAAGGTGACATTAGAAAATGTGTGTTTAAATGTATGAAGGCCCGATTACATATAAGTACAAGAGGAGGCCTATTTGTGATTTCTTATGTTAGCCAAAGATTTAGGCCCAAAATGTATTTTCCTTGGGAAGGCTCTTTTTCTTTAGTAAAAGCAGACAGTGAAACTTATGTGCATGCAAAGTCGAGTTGTTTACAAATTTCCAGTTGCAGGTGCAAGGACACATGTCTCGTTAGGCAGAATAACCCATTTGTTTTAGGAATAAGGATGGTAGGAATAGGCGTCGAGGGAGTCAACAGGAATGTAGATAGTATGTTTGAGCGAAGATGGTGTCTGGAACTCAAGGTCGACCCAACGGTTCTTGGATGTAGTCAGAGTTTCGATGGAAAAATAAAGAAGGAGGACCTGCCTGAAGAGGTGTGCGAAGGGCGTGCCCTACTGTTTTGGGATTTTATATTAGGGACAGTACCCCGAGGATGGAGCAGAAGAGAGCTAGGAGGGAAGCGTGAAGTAGCATCTTAGAACGAGCTCTGTCGCTTTGGCTACTTACCTTTGCAAAGTGAGTGTATTTCTGTGGAAGTCTTCACTGCTGACACCTTTTCTTCCTGCCTGGGAGTGATGCTATATAGGGATGTCACTTTAGTGTTAGTGTAGGGATAGATTACTAATCTTTCTTTCTTTAGGTCAATGCATTCATCTCTTCAAGTAGGGACTGTCGTTGTCTGCCTCATGCTTTTGGAGATCCCCCTGATCATTATATTGAGTCGTCTGAGGCTCATGCGTAGGATTTTGTTTCTATTAGTGCCTGTTTATCTTCTTAACCTCTTGCTGAGGTGTCTGTATATAACATTGTTTTTGGCTTTGTAATAAATCTTTAAACTTTATTCTGTAGTCAGTAGTTTCTTGAAGTAGATTGCTTTGGTCGATGGTAAATTACAAATGGAAAGGAGTTTCTTCCCTTTACACTTCTTAGCAGACAAGAAAGATCCGAGATAAGATGTTTCGAGAGTTTGGTAAGGATAAGGTTAAAAATTCCAATAAGAATCCGGCATCATCACTACCATTACTAATTCTATACTACAAACACAATCTACAACATTTCTTTAAGCAATTTAGTTTCGGTCTTTCAGCAACTCTATCTCTGGCCATTTTAAGAAGATTTCTCTTCTTTCTTTCACTTTATTTCTTAAATTAAAATTTCTTTTAGTAATTCCAGGGGGTCTCACTTCTCCTTCGTCAATCTGTTCAGCAATTATTTCATCATCACTTTCGTCGTTAAAATCTAGATTTCATAGTCTTCAAAAATCACATAGGACCATAGGTGTTTTTAGTCTCTGACTACTTCGGTTTGGTTTTTCAACTGATGGTCCTGACTGACTTGTGACTTTATTTACCTGTGCTTGTTCTTCAGTTATTGTCTTTAGGCGATATTTAAATCTTTTGACACAGCTTGGCCAATTATCACCTTTTCTTACCCTAGCGCCTTGAGACCCTCCGGGTGAGTAGTGCGCTCTATAAATGTCTTTGATTGATTGATTGATTGACCCTTTTACTTTGCACTGTAGTTTCACTGTCCACGTCTCTTTTAAGAGCTCTTTTATGTTTGCTAAGTTGTGGCACAATTTGATTTTCTTCTTCTTCGAAGTCCATCTCTCCAGGGCCGGACTGGCCGTAGTGGGCACCGGGCATTTCCCCGGTGGGCCGCCAGGGTGAGGGCAGGTTTAGGGCCCCTGGGGGATGTTTTTGTTACAGGGCAGATTTTTCAGCACCCCCAACTCCATGGGGGGTGGGTCGAGCACTTTGCCAGGACTGGTTTTGGTTCCCAGTCCGGCCCTCTCTCGCCGACCTTGTTCAGGGCTTACATTTGTAACACCATTCACCTGAAAATGTTCTGCTTCTCCTGTCTGATCCTGTTCAGGTCATTTCATACATTTTCTTTTTTTCTTCCTGAACTTGTTCTTCTTCTCCTAACTGGTCCTGCTCAGGTCTTAATGCACGTTGGTTGTTTGCAGCCTGAACATGTACGTCTAATCCTACATGTCCCTTCTCAGAATCGGGAATATTTTGATTTACCTCTTTCTGATTATTTTTATCTTTCCTTGTCTGTTCCTGCTCAGAGTCTCTAACAATTTTGAATTCGATTTTCTGAGCTTGTTCTTCTACACCTGTCTGGTCCTGTCTAGTTTCTCTCCTGTCTAATCTTGTTCTACTTCTTATTTTAATGTTTTCATCATGTACGTCTACCACTGGTATCCAATCTTCCTGACTTGTGCTCAGTTGTTCTACTTCAGAGTCTGTTACTTTAGGCTATTCAGCTGCACATCCTTCTGCACCCCCAACTATTGGTTGGTCTGCTATATCAGGAGCTGATACCTTCTTGATATGACTGGCATGTATCCAGTTGGGCAACTCTGCACACTTCACTGCTGTTGTTGAAACCAGTATGACCGGTTTTGGTTTATCCCACCTTGGTGCTAGGCACGTCTCTCTGGTGAGATTCTTCACCACCACCAAGTCTCCAGGATTGAGATAATGTGCTTGATCCGGCTGCCTGGCAACTGCGTCTTATCCAACCTGAAGAGGGATAGAATGCACCAGGTCAGCCAATCTTTTACAATAGTCTAACACCAGATCATCAGTTATACTTAACAGTTTATGTCCTGGTATGTTCTGTTCTGATTCTTAGTTTTGCAATAGTTTAGAATATAGAAGATACAGAGATACTTCTGAGTTACTCAATATTGGAGTCTATAGCTAGTACGCTTATGCAAGTTATGTACACAGCTTTTTTTCTTTCTATTTTATATTTTAGCATTGGCTTCTTACCTCACAGATAATATACTTATTGTATACCTTATATGTACATATTTCTTAGTAATTGTTGTCCGTGAATCGATATCCTGACACAATTATAAATTTGTTCACTTATAATTTACTACAGAAACTGATGCTGTGCTGTGTACCATATTAAAGATAAAAACCTCAATAAAATTAGGTTTGAAAAAAACAAAACAGTTTATGTCCTGGTATAAAGGCTAATCTCATCGTCCTTCCCATGATTATTTCATGAGGACTCAATCCTGTGTTTCTGTCTGGATTATTTCTGAGTCTCATCAGCACCAGAGGCAGTGCATCTGGCCAACACAGTGGTGTAGATGTGCAAACCTTCGCAAATCTTGATTTTATTGTGCCATTCAATTGTTCTACCACTCCTGAAGCCTCAGGACGGTAAACACAGTGCAATTTTTGTTCAATTTTAAATGCTTCTCAAATCAACCAAATTATTTCATTATTAAAGTGAGACCCTTTATCTGATTCCACAGTTACTGGAAAACCAAAGCATGGAATCAGATACCTTAACAGTAGCTTGGCAACTGTTATGTTGTCATTTCTTCTAGTAGGATATGCCTCCACCCACCGTGAGAATAAGCACACTATGACAAGAATGTATTTTAATCCTCTACATGGTGGTAACTGAATGAAATCAACCTGCAGGCTTACACATGGCCCCTCTGCCTTTCCAATCCTTCCCCAACTGACCACTGCCTTCCTGCCTGGGTTGTTCTGTTGACAAATTAAGCATCTCTGGCAAAGGCTCTCGACTACTGTCCTAACTTTCGGATTATATCAATCCTGTCTAAAGAGTCTGATCATAGCATCTCTTCCTATATTGGTATCTCCATGGTACATTTTGGCCATTTGTGAGAGTAAGCAATCTGGCATGACTGGCATACCATCTGGATAAATCCAGACATTGTCTTCTGCTCTCCTGTAACACCTGTCTTTATCCAACCTTCCTTTTCACTCATTTCTACTTCATCCTGCAAATGGCGTACTTCATCCCATGTTTCTATTGCTAAGATTATCATAAATTGGCATCTGATTCCACTTGTCTCAATTTTCTTGTTTACTGCCAATTTGGTTTTAGCACAATACTGGGCAACTTGGTCTGCATATCGATTACTAGCAGTCACATAGTCATTTCCCAACTGATGTGCAGGACACATTTGACCACTGCCACTTCTTTTGGCAATCGAAATGCTTCTTAAAGCTCTTTCACAAAATTTGCATTTTTAATAGGAGTTTCTGAAGAAGTCAGGAAATACCATTGCACCCAGAGCTCCCCAAAGTCATGCACAACTCAGTAACCATACTGACTGTTAGTGTAAATGGTTACTCTCCAATTTTTCTCATTTTTACATGCCTTAATCGCGGCTATCAATTTGGCTACTTGTGCAGACTTGACTACTGTTAAATAGGATGCCTCAATTATTCCAGCCAATGTACAGACAGTGTAAGCAGCACTTAACCCTACCTCCTCATGCCTCATGCACGAGCCATCTACAAAAAACTTGTTTTCGCATTCTTTCAGAGGCTCTTCCTATGTGTCTGGGCAAGGTTTGGTGCAATATTCTGTAACTTCTAGACGATCCTGTTCAACATCATCCCTAACTTCCTTTCCATGTACATCCGGTAATAAGGTAGCTGGGTTTAGAACTGTGCATCTGATTACTGTCACGTTTTCTGCACTTAATATGATTCTTTCATACTTAGTTATTCGACTTGGAGTAAGGTACTGAGTTCTTGTTCTTGTTAAAAGTATTTCTACTGAATGTGGGACATAGACCATAACTGGATGTCCCATCACAATGGGCTCACTTTGTTCCACACTCGTACAAGCAGCAGCCACTGCTTTTAAACAACCAGGTAAAGCCTGAAGCCACAGAGTCCAGTGTAGCGGAAAAATATACCACCGGACGCCTCATCAGCCCATGTCATTAAGTTAATACTGATAAACCACAATTATCCCGTTCACAACAAAATAGTGCAATTTCTTTTGTATAGTCTGGCATACCAAGAGCAAGGGCTTCACAAAAACAATTTCGTAATTTTACAGTGCTTTCATCATCCCATTTTATAGAGTCTTTTGCTTGTTTTCTGGTCATTTGTATGAGTGGTTTGGTCAACAAGGAAAATCCCACAATCTATTGTTTACAATACCCTACCACTGCAAGAAACATTCGGATTTCTCTTTGGCTTTTCGGTAACTGCATTTGTTTAATTATATTTATCCTTTCAGGTGTCACTCTTCTCACTCCTCTTTCTAGTTGATGTCCCAGGAATATTTAACTCTATTTTGACAAAATTGTAATTTCTCTGGTGACACCTTGTGCCCTCCATCAGCCAAATGATTTAACAAGGCAATGGAATCAGTGACACAATCATTTTGTTACTTTGATTCCACTAACAAATCATCAATATATTGGACTAGAACAGAATTCCTGGGCATTACCAGTGTTTCCAAACACTTTTTCAGAATCTGATTGAAAAATTGAAGGGCTTTCTGTTTTCCCATGAGGAACTCGATTCCACACATAGATGCAATTTTCAAATTTAAATGAGAATAAGTACTGGCTGTCTGGATGTAATGGAATGGAGAAAAATGCATGACATAAGTCAATTACGGTAAACCATCCCGCATTCCATGGTATTTGATATAAGATTACTGCTGGGTTTGGCACTACCGGACAACAAGGTACCACAATTTTTTTTTTTTTTTCACAAATACTGTACTATTCTATATTTCCCGTTTGGTTTCTTAATGCCAATTATAGGTGAGTTACAAGGACTGCTCATTATTTCCTTTAAAATGCCTTGTTCAACCATTCGTTCTATTTCTGCCATGACACCTGCTTTAATTTCAGGGTTCATTCTATATTGACTCGTGTTTGGGTAAACAGCACTTTCTTTCACAGTCACTTTTACTGAGTCTACATCTGCCATTAACCTTACTTCTTTACCAGTAAAATCCCATACTGCCAGATTTACTGTCCGTTCCA
Source organism: Lissotriton helveticus (assembly GCF_964261635.1). Taxonomy (NCBI): domain Eukaryota; kingdom Metazoa; phylum Chordata; class Amphibia; order Caudata; family Salamandridae; genus Lissotriton; species Lissotriton helveticus. The sequence continues at coordinate 463,971,454 of NC_136062.1, forward strand.
ATTTATCAGGTTAGTCATCTTTTGTCATCATGGAATACATCTCGTCTACTTCTGTACCTTGTTTTGCTAGCATTCTTTTGTTAATACCATCTTTATCAGGGGTCTGAATTGCAACACCATCTGGTGTACAGTAAATTGTGCAGTTCATTTTGCACAGCAAATCTCTTCCTAACAAGTTTACTGGACTGGAATCGCACACCACAAACTTGTGCATTTCCCTAAAGTTTTAGATACACACTTCCATGGGTTCTGTGACTGGAGTTCTAATCTGTTTATTGGAAACACCTACTACTTGGATTGCTTCACCCGAGAGGGGCAGGTTTCGGATGTCTGCTGTTCTCAAAGTAGAACGGGTAGCACCAGTATCCAACAAAAAGGTAATGTCTTTTGCCTCTACCTTTCCTTCAATATATGGATCTGACTGATCTACCGGTAAGGAAGCGCCAAGTACGCACTCTTCTTCTTTCCCCCCTCAGGCACCGTCATTGTTCATCTTCAGAAGAAGAACTGTTCTTCAAAAGAAAGTGTGTCGTTATAGAATTTATCTTACCAGTTTCTCCTGAAAATCCGGCGTCCACACTGTACTTTGCTCTGTTCACAAAATTTGGCATAGGTGCAGGTGGTAAATGACTCTGTAGATTAACAACCTGTTGTGGTTGACTCATTATCACCTCATTCTGCGTCTGTGGATTTAAATTTTGGTTTGGGCCATTATTATTTTGAATATTTTTACACTTGTTTTTCCAATGCCCCAATTTTCCGCATCCATGACAAGGAAATTTCTTCTTTGCTTCCTCTCTACTAATTTTCCCTTTTTATTTTCCTCCATTATTTTCATTCTGTTCTTTTGTGTGATCATAGTCTGATAATTTAATTTAAGTCCTTGTTGTTCTGCTAATTTTACTTGTGCCCACATTACCTTTTCTTCTTACTTTTTATGTCTATTTTCAAGTTAATCTCCACAGTATTTTGCGTATTTTAATACCTCATCTATTGGTTTTACTTGTCAACAAAATGGATGGTGCTGAATCATCTGACAAATTTCAGGCCTTAATCCAGATACAAATCGATACACGAAATGTCCCATCCCTTTATCTCCAATATCTTGAAACCCACTAAACTTCTTGAATACCTGCAGTGGGCGCTCATAATAGGCATGTACAGTTTCATTTATATCTTGAGTGGCTCTGTCTATTTTTACTCAATCTGTTGCTTTTGGAGGGATTTTCCCCTTTCAAGAAAGCGATCACCTGGTGATATTTTTTCATTTTCTGGCTATCCGGGTGTTTTTTAACATTTTTTCTGCACTTTGTCCACATCACTGGCTCACTACTGTTTTTAACCAAGGGTAAGATCCTCCTGGTGGAGGCTGCATACCAAAACTAACCCGATGATTATGCACACACGTGTACCAAGAGCGGAGAACCAAGATATACCGCTTACCACGCTACCCAACACGTGCATGAGGGTTTTTTATTGGAGACACATTCGTGAGATCTCCTGCATACCCTGGTTCATGCAGGACAAGTGATCCTTCCCCACTTGATTTTTTGCGATATTTTTTCATTACCTCCTCCGAGGGTGCTCCTGTTTTCTCATCTCTTGGGTATTCCTCACTAGGCCAATCCACTGTAATTTAACATTCCGTCCATAAATCTGTAGGCACTACTATGTCAAATAAACCGTCTAAGTCTTTCAACAAAAGTTTAAAGGCTTTCACAAACCTTTCAACTTGTCTATACCATTCTACTGACTTTTCTCTTAACTTTGGGAAGTCATTTGTAAATGACAAAATATCTTGTCGGTTCCATGGAACGTGCACATATCCTCCTCCTGGTGCCTCTCACATTGGGCATAATCTTTCCTTCTTTTTAGATTCTCTCAACATATATTCAGATGTGGTCCTATTTGCCTGTGCTTCCTCCTTTTTCTTCGCCCACCTTGCTTTCCACCTGTCTAATTTTCCCCATTTCTGCAAAATCGTCATTAATTCTTTAATCTGTAATTTCCTTCCAGACATATTCATATTTTCCAAATCTTTGTCAGTAAAATCTGCTCTGCATAGTTTCTGTAATACTTTCAATCTCCCTATTTGAATTCCCATTATAAAAGCAAGCTCAGTTAATTTTTCATGGAATAATTTTAAATTTCTAGTTATGCTCCTACATGTGAATAACAATTCTTCTTCATTATAAGTATTTAGCCGGTCTATCCCTATTTCCAGCTATCATTTCTTCCAATTCTACTTTTAATTTAAATATTTCTATAATCTTTGATTGTTGATTCGATTTGCCCATCCCCTGTGACTATCTTTCAAGTTCTTCTGGTGACACTATTGTGGCATTTTTAGTCCCTGTGGGAGTTTCCAATCGTATTTCTTTTGAACAACTAGGAACTGCTCTTCTTGGAGTCTCATTTATTTGTTCTCTAATCGGCAAATCCATTAATGATATTACTGATTCACATTCACTGGCTTGATCTTCAATTATTAGGTTCTCCTTTCTAGGTTCTATTATAGGAGTGGTCATAACTAGTGGTTTTGGACTACTTTCTTTATCCCCATACAATGGAACACTGGACCTATAGTTACTGGTATGGTCAGAGCTTCAGGTTGTGTGGTCAGTTGTGTGATTTCCTGTATTAATTTTTCTCTATTCTTATTTATTGCATCTCTTTCCTTTTCCTGTAGTATTCTCCCGTTTATTGAGTCATTCAAGATTTGAGGAACCAATGGTGTTTCTAAAACAGGGGCACTTGGGGTAGTTCTACTTGGTTCCTCCTGATATGGCGGGGATTCTTTGTTAGGATATCTTCCATAAACTCATCTTCTAATTCTCCACAACCTGCCATCCTTAAATGCTTAGTTTTCCCAGTACATTTGCCTCCCGACTGTTCCTCTGCCATTAATACAGGATACAGTACTTCAGTCACCATTGCCTGTCTCCATTGTTTCATCTGATCTTCAGGTGATTCATGCATTCCTTTAGGATAAAACCCTCTGTAATTCCTAGTACTTCTAGATCTGTCTCATTCATATGTCTCAGTTTCCCATTCCACTGGAGCTTCATACTGTGTTAACCTAGGTCTGGGTTCTAATTCATTCATTCTTGTCCTCAAATTTTGAAGAATTCTCCCATTGAACGTACAATTTTCGGGGAAAGCTAATATCCCATCACTTTTTGTATACTCAATCCAATGTTCTAACCAAACACAAGTATGGTAACCTCCTTCTATCATCATAAATGAAGCATGAGTTTTTGGAGATGGGATAAGAATTCCTTCTCTGGTCTTAATACGTTTATCTTTCTTAAAATAAATTTTGATTCTCTGCATAAATTACATTTTTCTTTTCTCTCCGTACATTCTAGTGGAAACTCCTCTTACCGTATTTTCCGGCGTATAAGACGACTTTTTAACCCCTTAAAATGTTCTTGAAAGTCGGGGGTCGTCTTATACGCCGTGTGCCAAATTTGATGTATGTTTTCATGCGTTTCTTACATAGCGCGGACTTTACTTTTAGTTCTGCCAGCTTTAATACTCCTGTACTTGACCTCACAGTGCTGAAAGGTTGAACTGCTACTCTCAGCAACCGTGACAGGGGTGGCGCTCCTCTTCCCCTGAATTGTACCGTTACTTATGACAGATTTTCCATCCAGGGGCTGCTTGCTGTTTCTCCCATCAGGTGTCAGAGCGCTTTACAGTAGGAACAGTATTGATACAAGAGGAACAATTACAAATGAACAAATTACAAAAGCAAACGTTAAGTTACATGGATCAAAAGTGACAATAGTGAGCAACCAAAATACATGAGGTAGCAATCGGTACATTCCTGGAGTAAAAAGGGATAAGTGTGCAGGTGACAAAAGCGTACAAAGTACGAGCCAACTATGCAGGACTGCGTTGGACTGCGCTGGAAGTGGGGGTAGTCTTATACGGTGAGTATAGCATGAAACCTACATTTTATCAAGCAAAGTAGGGGGTCGTCTTATACGCCGGGTCGTCTTATACGCCGGAAAATACGGTATATATTGTTCTCTTGCAAAACCCATATATCTTTTATCTGGGCCCTATTAATGTTGTATCATACTTCCACATACAAATTCCACTGTCTATTACTATTGTTACTACAATTTTTTCAACCAATTCATCTTTCTGTTTACTCTTAGTTTCCTCCAATCCTATCGTTGCTTTTATTCTTTTATCCAAACATGGCTTGATTTCACAAACTCCGCTTAGCCAATACTAGCGCAGCTCTATTGTGATGTCAGTATCACTCCTCTCTACAGACCGCTCCTTTACAAATCTCTGTAAATCACACACCCGCTGTTTCAACTAATCCCAGCATGGCACTCTGTGATGTCAGAGCAACTCCAGCAGCTGACCCTCCCTTCACTAGGTAATACAAAAACAATTTTCCTCAAATTTTCATTAATAAGAACATAAAAACATTTGCTACTCTGTTGGTTTCATTAACTAAAAATTTTCTTTCACTGCAAGTAAACCTACCACTTACTTTTCATACTCTGTGAGCAAAACCTTTGCGTTTACTCTTCATACAGGCTTAGAAGAACCTGCTACTCCTCTAAAGTTACCCTTTCTAGGTAATATTACTCCAAAGTTTCACCAACAAACTCTTTGCTAACAATCACTCTCACTTATTCACAAAACTATTTCAAAACCCAACGAGTAACCTCACTGCAGTGTGGCTTCCATTTACTATCCGCTATACGTTTCCCGGGTAAATTCCAGACAACATGGAACAAATACAAGCGAGTATGTTAGAACATAAATCAATAATCATCAAACTAATCAATAAAAACTATCAATCTGCTACCAGAAAACTGATTCAGAGGGGGTTACCAACCTGCGAAAACCTTACACCATTACATTCATTTGGGCCCGCAAACACACACTTCTCTCATTTAGGCTGGCCTATACCGCTGGTGGGGGACAGGGACATGGTGTGGGTTCATCTTTATTTAAGGCCTTTGTCTGATCCCTACTCTTTTATTGATCCAAACCCCTCTCCTACCAATGGATATTTATTTTAGTTGAAAGTATTAATGATAAGACCTAAAATGTATTTACCTTATTGCTTCTTAAATAATAACAGACTTGAGAAAGTTTAGATTGTTTATCTAATTAATCATATGAGCAAAACAAACTACAGTATCAACTCCATCATATCCTGAGGAAGTAAAATCATATTACATTTTCGGTATTCTATTAAATGAAAATTCACAATGACAAGTGCCCAGAAAGAGAGGATAGAGAGAATGAGAAGCATATTGACACAACATAGTTTATATTTACCTAGGATAGTGCGAGATTCAGACCCCTCTGATCAAGAGTCTATGGACCCCTTACAGCTCTGTAGACAGATTCTACAAGACGGGACAGGATAGTTGGCAACTTCTGGATTCGGCACCTGCGTCTCACCCCTCTCTGACACTGTGTTCCTCCTCGATTCTTCCGCAATTTTCTTATAAATTTCTATCACCTCCGCGGTTCTACCGCGATCTTCTTCTAAATTCTATTTGCTCATAAATTCTAAGTCAGCTTCTTCGGGTATTCGATCAGCATTCGGACAGCATCTCGGCCTCTCAGCGTTTGGATGCAACACCCACCTACTAATCTAACTAAACTACCCCAGTTATACTTTCTTAAAGGCATGTACCACCCCTAAATGTTTCAGCTTTATGAAACTCCTGTTTCTGGTTGGACACACTATGGGCATGATTGTCACACCATGCTAGTTTTCAATAATTTCCTTCAGTTGATTGTTCTAAGTTCCCTCCCATTAATTTGTTCTCCCGTGCTTTATTTGCCACCCATATTAGAAAATATCTTCCATAACATTGTATACAATTTTCACAGTTGTCCATTGAAACTTCAGGATGTCCAGCTGATTCCCAGGACTTGCGTGGAGAATGTCCTTGGCCGGGTCCCAAGACTTGATCTCACTACTTTTGAGTTGTCTCTCATGTGCATGTCCAAGTCTCACGTGAATGGCAGACCTTAGCACTTTCTATGAGGCCCAAATACGAACTAATAGAGAAGTCAAAAGAGAAAGTATTAAATTCCAAATAAAATGGTTTCACTGTATACCACCTACTTCTATTCTAACCCCATTTATTAATTAAAACTTTTATGCATTAGCATTTGGTGTACAACTCAATTTCAGTTTCTTCAAAGCAGATGCTTAGCACGCGAGTTTCCAAGCAGCCATCTTAGATGCCAGTGCGCAAAATCAAACTTTTCCTTCCAAGCATTTAGACGTCATACTACGTAGATGCAGTTGACGCATATGCAAAACAAGTTTGCGCGTTAGCTGCCATCTTTAATTACATTTAGGTTACTTGTTAGTAAAACACATACGCAAACTACCCCTCTTTGCTAAATATGTGAAATGTAATGCATATTAGTACGACAATACGAGTTTATTATTTTGTTACGAGTTTATATGAGAGGACTGTGTCCGAGCAAGTCTCTTTTATTCGAATCATTGATCCATCAATGCCAGCGTATTGCATGCAATGTTTTTCTCGGATTTGTATTCTACGTAAGATAGCTCAGTGGGTTAATGCTTTTGTTCCAGAAGCTCTTGTGTAATCTGTGGATTGCAAGTTACAATGATAGTAAAATATATTACTGAGATATGCACCCACTGTAAACATCTGCATCTAACAAGCTATGCATATGCTTGTAATCTGCACATATTTACTCAATGTTTCGATTTTATAAGGAGTAAAAAGTTGGTTCTATTGTGTAATTACAAACTCAATCAAGCGCCATAAAGGTTAGTCTTTATCTGGCTTGTCTATATATATATCTATTATTAGTGTACAAACACATGAAATGTTCCTACGTGTGCAACTGGGTTCCTTGCATGGCCTGTCTGCGCCATTTGTAGTTTCACAAAGTTTGAAGTCTATTTAATTTTGCACGACTAATTAAAGCCATTGCAAGCAGTTTAAACATATATAACAACATTACTTGATACAATACCAAGAGTTAGCATTGCACAAGTTACATTGTGATTTGAAAAGTCAGTGCATCATTAGTGTAAAAATTCACCCTCGATACTCCAGGGTTGAGATTCCGTGCGTGCGTAACTAATATTAGAAGGATATAATGCCCTTGAAGCTGTTCCAGGTGGGGATGCTGTTGGTATGGGGTCTGTCTCTACAGCATTGACTGTATGGGAATGAAAAAAGGGTATTGTTGGACCTCACCCTTACTTCAGGTTCACCCCAAAGTTTTGCATTCCTTTTCCTTTAATTGCTGAATCCATTTTTGTTGGCTTTTAAGACTCTGTGCATCTTTTCCTTCCCGCTAACGAATAGTAAAGTGCTAAAACATGGTAAAATTTCCCTACACCTGATTGGTACATTTAGTTTAGATAGAAAGTCCCTGTTTATAGGCACTACATTCCCTAGCATATGGTACAACAAGTGACCAGTGCCTGTAAATAAAATTCTACTAGTGAGCCGCAACACTCATTGTGCCACCCACTAAAGTAGCCTTTTAAAACATGTCTCACTAAGGCTTGCCAAAACAGCCTGTAGTGGAGTTTTAAACTGCCATTTCGACATGGCAAAATAAAGCTGCCAGTCAACCTTACTTTTTGAGTCGAAGTCTACCATACAGCACATCTGTGTGGTTTACTGAAGACATCTTGGGGACATTCGGAAAGTATTCCTGGGAATTCATTCCACCCATTTGGTTTGTGCTTTGTAACTCACATTTGCTTGCTTTCTGTTTGCTGGCTTTGTTGTTTTAGGCTGTCCAATTTGAGTTTGTCTGTCTGGTGGAGCAATGCTTTTTTTCTGTATCCTTCTGAGTGCTCATTTGCTGTACACAGGACTTTAAATCTTGTTCTTATCTTGTCACATTTACTGTGCATTCACACACAAAGGTTAAATGTTGCACTTTGTCGTCCATTGCAGCATAAGGTTTACTTTTCTTTCTCTAACTTCAAAGTGAGAGGATTTTGTGACAATATTGCTGTGAAAGGATTTGACAGTTTTGCTGTGAAAGCACAGTAAGTTTAAATGTCTGTAAATAAACTACAAATATATCAAAATTTGAAAAGCATATATGAAGCCCATTTTTTGTAAATCTGAAGTGTGGTAGAAACAAATAAATTATTACTATCAAAACCAGTCAATACTCTAGGTGATGCAATTTTAACACTTTATCGTTCGTGTGTAGTAAAACAATGTCTATGCAAATGTAATGGTTATTATATTTGAAGAAGTGTTGTATGTAATGGCAGCATGCTACCACACTAGGCATACTCCACTTTATGACACTGTACTCTAATCTGCACTCTGCACTACTTCACTCTATGCCTCTCTGCTCTACTTTGCACCACTCTACTTTTTGCCAGCCTGCTCTACGCCACTCTACTGTGCACTACTCTACTTTAGACCAATACACTCTACGCCACTGTAATCTGCACCACTACCCTCTGCAACTGCACACGACAGGGTAGACTCTACCCTGCTCTACTGCGCTATACTCTGGCTATGCTGCACCATTGTATCCTATGCCACTGCACCCTATGCATCTGCACTACTACACTCTACGCCATTCTACTCCATGCTACTTCTCTCTACTTAGTACACCACTGTACTTGACTCTACTCTATGCCACTCCACTACAAGACTGTGAGAAGCTGGCTTGGTATATGATGTACACTTATGTAATTGGGCACCTTGCACCAATCCAGAAAACCCTTATGGTGACTTTAGTCGTCTTAGACAACCTTAAAAAGCTCTCTAAGTGGTAGCTGTGGAGAGCAGCCTTCAGACTTAGTCCAGGATGAGTGTAAAGCAGGTTGTTTTACCAGAACATAATCTTATAGGTATAGATTAAGTGAAAAAGAACCACAGTGTATTCATAAAAATATGTATTTATCTATCTCTTGGCCTGTGATATGCACAATACTTTTCAATAGAAACAGGTAAGTAGCACGTAGTACACAGTGGTCTCCAAGAGGAGACCAAATCATATACTAAAATAGTGGTATGCGTACCACAACTTGAGTCAAGACTATACCCAGAGGACTTAGAAGTACTGGGGACCCAAGGAACCACCCAAGGTAAGTAACCAGGAGCCCCACGGAGGCCGTGTGCAGAACGGGAACACAACTGCGGAATCAATGAAATTCAGTAGGTAAGTGGCATGTACATTTTTAAAGAAGGACCCTTCCCAGTGGACCTAGAAGAAACCCTGTGGAAGACAGAAGGTTTGAGAGCCACCCCACCCGTGGATACCTTAGGAACCAGGATACCTGCAGCAGGGAAGCAGAGTGCATAGGTGTGAAGTTGTGTTGGAAACTGCTGTCAAACTCAATGGAGGACTTCCGGAAGATGCCACTGCAGGGGAAGGTGAAAGTGTCCGGTGGAACCCAAAGGTGGATTCAAGATGTGAAGAACGTGTAAGCAGAGGGGACAGAGTCTATGCCACTCAAGAGCGACCATGAGGCATGGAAGACGAATGACCACCAATGTAGATTATTGCAGGAGAGCTGACGGTGACCTTGGAACTGCAGCTGTGTGGACCAGGCGATGCTGTGGTAGACCAGCAGCCTTGCACAAGCTGGGCCACATCAGATGCCGAGAGTTGAAGGGTCGGTGTCTGTCGGGAGCACCAACAAGCCTTGGTCACTGCAACCAACGTGGAAGTTGAAAAAGGTACAATGTCGGGACCAGCAAGGTCCAGGAGACTCACCATAAGCAGGGGAGTCAGGGCAGGCCCCGAGCAATCAGGGGAGTCCAAAGAATTCACAGATGACCCTCAAGACGACCCACAGGCCGGAGGCACTGGAATCGCAAGAGGACCTTGAGCTGCTCACCAGAAATGCAAGCCCATGGTGCAAGTGATGCAGTGAGGACAAAGATCTTGACCACAGGAGATGCTTGAGGTTGGGGCTACTTAGAGTCTGAAGATCTTGGTGGAAGGAAGCCAACAAGCCTTGGCAATTGCATGTCGACGCAGTGCACAGGGGTTCGTTCCTGTGGCTCCGACGAGGGATTCTGGCTTCAAACTTGGTGAGAGGACAGGACAGGCCTCAAGGGACATGAAGAACCACTTTCTGTGTTGCTGAGCCTTTCGGAGTCCGTGGGAGCACAGTATCAGGAGACCGGTCAGCTTAGTTGTGGTGCCTGCCGATGCAGGGAAGTGAGTCTGTAATAATTCCAGGAAGCAGGATCATTGTGGTTGTAGTTTTATTCTCAAGCAGCACAGCAACAGGAGGTAACAGCCAGGCAGTGCAGTAAGTCCAGTAAGATAACAGACTCTCAGTAGTTATAGAACTTAACAGTTCCAATGGAACAATCAGCAACTAAAACATAACAAGTGGTATTTAAAGCTACAGTAATGAAATACCATAATGAAAATGTAACACATCTCCCCCAATAGGAGAAAGTAAGAAATAAAGGAAATAGAAAGACTGAGGACAGAGAGAGAAAGTAGGAAACAAGAAAAGAAACAGGACTAAGAAACAAAGTTAGAAAATCTAGTGGGAGCAGATATGGGACGAGCAAAGGACTTAACTCTAGAAGCAATAGAGTCACAGCATTTATGTGGTGTATGAAGAACAGAATTATCATGAACAGAATCATTGTGAGAATCAGGACATTTGGCAACACGTCTAATGTTCCATAATTAACCATCCTGTGTTATCACACTATTGGTAAAAAGTTTCACCACCTTCATGGGCTTCCCAAACTTAGCTGAACATTTAGTAAGAAAACCTGGCCTCCTAACTCTGATCCAGTCACCTACAGATAATTTGGAAGCTTTGGCATTCCACTTACTGTCATACAAAATTTTAGATTTAGCCTGTTTATTTGCAATCCTGTGAGCTACATCATCAATAGCTACTTTACAAACAGGTTTATTAGCACATTTCTCCTTGATCCACCAAGGACAGATAATAGAAGCAGGATCACGTCCTTTTAGAAGACGGAAAGGACTAACTTCAGTGGTTGAATGTGGTGTTATACGATACAACCAGAGTTTTTCTCTCAAAACATTTTTCCAATCTGACCCAGACTTAATAACATCAGAAACAAAACCCTTCAAAACCCTGTTGAAACGCTCAACTAAACCATTTTCATGTGGTTCATAGATTGAGACAGTGTGATGAAAAATATCCTGTTGTTTAAGAAAATCCCCCATTTCTAAGGAAGTTAATTGGACCCCATTGTCAGAAACTAAAGTTGAGGGACAACCTTCTCTAGAAAATACTTCTTTAAAAAACTCAATCACACTTGATGTAGAAGCTGAGGAAACAAATTTGACCTCAGGCCACTTAGAGTGATAATCGATGAGCACCAGGGCATAACGTGAGTCAGAAGGTAAACACATAAAAGGGCCAGAAATGTCAAACGCTATTTTTTTCCAAGGAACTATTGGCCAAGGTGTTGTTTTCAAAGGAGGAACATTAACTTTTAACATTTTCTCACTTCCCATACAAACAGAACACTCTCTGATCTTTCGATCAACCATGCGATCTAAACCTGGCCACCAAAAGTAGTTTCTTATTAACCGCTTCATTGCAGACATCCCTGGATGCATTTTGTGAGCCAAATCCAAAATTACAGATTGCATAGGAAATGGGGGAACACATTTTCCAGACTTGAAAACAAAATTGTTCTCTAACTCTAATTCATCATACACTTTAAACATAGGCATAAATTCCTCTGTAACATTTTTTTTGTCAGGCCAACCTTCTAAAATATATTTCCTAATGGTCTGTAAAGACAGATCTTGTGCATCAGCAAGTGACCATGATTTCTCCGAAATATCCTCAAAGGTACCCAGCAACACATCTTGCAAAGATGTGACAACATCAGTATCATCAAGGATGTCATTTGAGTACAATTGACAAGGAAGGCGGGACATACAATCAGCAATTACATTCTTTTTTCCAGGAACATATTCTGGTGTAAAACAGTATTCTTGTAACCTAGAAGTTAATCTGGCAATGCGTGCAGTTGAATTCCACCCCCCACCTGGAGAGAGGATATTAACAAGGGGTTTGTGATCTGTTTTTAAAATAAATTTACTGCCCCATATATAGTTCCTGAAATGCTCAATTGCCCAGACACAAGCTAATAGCTCTTTTTCTATGACAGCATATCTGCGTTCACTATCGTTCAGAGTCCGTGAGGCAAAACAAACATTCCATTCCTCTTTTCCAGATCTCTGAGATAGAACAGAGCCAATACCATACATGCTGGCATCCACAGTAATAATACAAGTTTTGTTTAAACAAAACGGCTTCAGTGTGGGAGCATGTAAAATTTCTAATTTGATATTTTCAAAAGCAGTTTGTTGTTCAGAGCCCCACTCAAACGCATTGTTTTGTCTGAGGAGCCTCCTCAGTGGCTCCATTTTTGCTGCGAAATTATTTACGAATTTACTATAATATTCGCACATGCCTGCGAAGGAAAGTAACTGTTCTTTGTTGGATGGAGGGGGAGCATTGGTGATACCCTCAACATTAGATTTTTTTGGTACAACACCATCACCAGACAATGTGTGACCAAGATATTCAACAGAATTTTGAAACAGTTTACACTTATTGGACTTAAGTGTGAGACCACTTTTCCTTAGTTTCTCGCACACACAACGGAGATGTACTACATGTTCTTCAGCATTAGTAGAAAAAATGAGAATATCATCTTGGAAACACTTGACAAACTTATCCACATCCCTAAAAATATTAAACATAACTCTTTGAAAGACAGAGACTGCGGATGCTAATCCAAACGGCATCCTAGTGTATTGATATAGTCCTTGAGGAGTAATGAATGCGGTAAGACTCTTGGAATCTTCAGTTAAAGGGATCTGATGATATGCAGACCTTAAATCAAGGGTGGAAAAGACTTTCGCTCCTTCCAACATGGATACAGGAAGGAAGAGGTGTGGCGCCGCGGCCAGGGCGACTGACGCTGGAATCTGGGGACCACGGTTCGATCCCCGGCTCCGGCGGCAGGTTAGCTCAGCACCATGTGACTCTGGGCAATAGCTCGCTTAATCTTCCCGACGGCCCCCAGCGCCTAGAGACCCTTACGGGTGATTGTGCGCTTTACAAATGTGGACTTTACTTTACTTTATACAACTTCATTTATGTTAGGAAGCGGATGACAATCCACAACAATTGCAGTATTTAAAGCCCTTAGGTCTACACACATCCTCAAACTTTTGTCATGTTTTCTCACCAAAACAATTGGCGAAACCCATTCTGCTGACTCTATAGGTTTGATGATCCCCTCCAAAACGAAATCATCTAAAAAATTTTTTAGTTCTTCTCTGACGTTTATTGGTACGCCTCTTAACCTCTGTTTTACTGGAGATACATCTTTTTTGAGTTTTATTTGATGAGAAAACGACTGTATCTTGCCCAACTTGTCAGAAAAAACATCTTCAAATTCTGATTGGATCATGTCAGCCTTATCTTGAGACACTATTGAAGAAACATAACTGCCCTCAAACGTGCTATCTAAAGAAATGGGATCCTTAGCACGTGGATTAAGTATTATTCCAAATTTCCACTGGTCTTTCCAACCTACAACATTAACACCTTTTATTGCCACATATAATTTGACCTTTACACACCTAGATCTAAAAATGAGATCAACTAGAAAAAAACCTAAGACATCAATCCTAGTGCTATTAAAACTCAACGGAGATATATCAGGTGGTACAATATTATCCAAATTAAGAACTGAACTTAAACGTTCCATAAAATAGTCCTTAGTCACTATTGTCCACGGGGAACCTGAATCCGCCATGAGATCAATCTTTATACCCAACACAAGCATTTCACAAATTGGCTTTTTGATTGGAAACTCCTCCAAATCTGCATTTACACAACCAATATTATCATAAAGATACACTACAAAACCTTTTTTATCGTCAGTGCACGATGAACTAGATACACAAGAGCAATTGCACGTTTTCATACTCTCTTCAGAAGCATACGCTATTTTGTTTCTAGTGTTTTGCACAAATCTTCTCACATCTCTACAAACAATAGAGAAATGACCGAGTCTGCCACATTTTTTACATTCTTTGTTAATGGCAGGACACCCAGCATATGATGCAAAATGTCCTTTACTTCCACACTTATAGCAAGTAACATTTTTGTCAAACCTTTTAAATTGCCCTGAAGTATTCACCTTAGAAAATTTGTGTGAAACCTGTGAATTCTCACTAGCTTGAGAATCCAATTGTTTAATCACACAAACTTCATCAGGAATGGTGTCAGATTTTTGCTCCGAATGTTTTTTTACAGTTAACATCCACTTCTCTGACTGTTCTAAAGACTTAGCTATAGAAATTGCTTCTGATAACTTCGGATCCCCTAACTCCCACAAACGTTCTTGAGTTTTCTTATTTTTTACATGAACAATAATTTGGTCTCTTATCATTTCATCACATATACTACCAAAATTACAATGTATAGATAATGATCTCAATGCAGTGATGAAGTCATCAAAAGATTCCAAATCATGTTGTGCACGCGTATAAAATTTATACCTATTTAAGGCAATATTTGACACTGGTTTAAATCTTTTCTCAATTCTGAGTAATGCTTCTTTATATACATTTGAACCCTCACTCTCTCCTTCCGCTGGTGCGATGGGCGGTAAAGCCCTGAATACCATCTGTCCTTCTGAACCTAGACAATGTAGTAAAATACTCTTTTTCCTTTCGGAACCCATACGTTCACCATCGATGGCCTTCATATAATTGAAGAACTCTTCTTTCCATCGTGTCCACGGAATGGGAGGATCACCTTTATTTTGTAGAAATTTTTCTGGTGGGTCAAACTGCATATTTGCGATGTTGTCACGGAATTGAATTGAAGATTGTGTTCCAAAGTGTAAATAATTAAAATACACCAAAAATAACACCCAATGTAAACTGTCAATTAAATAAACAAAATATCATGCTGTAAACATTTGTGTTCTAAATTATTGAAGGAGATATATATATTGAAAGTAAATGAAATTCCACACTGCCAAAATGTCACTGTGTATCCCCTTGGAATTTAAAGTATTCTAAATATTAGCAGAGAAATTAAAATTGTTCACGAAGAGTAGCAGAAAAAGGTACCTCCGCTATTTACTTTGAAGTATTCTGAAATGTTAGCGAAGAATTGAAATCATTCATGAAGAATATCCGCAAATGGCACCTCCGCTGTTTGGCACTCGCGTTTCCCGGGTTGCTATGGAAACGGAGACGCGGTGCGCACTAACTTGATGAAGGCGTCAATGAGATGGCTACCAGATGACGCGATGCGTGGTGCGTGATGACGCTTAAGGAAACTTGTCCTTTCTCCGCTCATGCGCTGTGCTCACACATAGAAGATTCCACGGGCTCCTGTTGCGGCGGAATGTTCAAGGGTCCGCGAGTCTTAAGGTATTGCGCAGTCAAAAATAAACAAAGTCTTTGATGCTGTAAACTTGTAAAAACAGTGAAAATAGGCTCACTCACTGTTGGTTCGATCAAATTTTTCCCGATTTCCAGCGTAGTGTGAAGAATGAGATAGGTAGTATTTCTTACTCCATTCAGGCGTCTCCAGTAGCGATAAGGTTCACACAGCTAAGAAATAATAAAAATGTTTCAAATTTGCATCTACTCCTGTGCTGCTCGAGAGAAAGGTTCACCCCGTCGCCAAAATTGTAATAATTCCACGAAGCAGGATCATTGTGGTTGTAGTTTTATTGTCAAGCAGCACAGCAACAGGAGGTAACAGCCAGGCAGTGCAGTAAGATAATAGACTCTCAGTAGTTATAGAACTTAACAGTTCCAATGGAACAATCAGCAACTAAAACATAACAAGTGGTATTTAAAGCTACAGTAATGAAATACCATAATGAAAATGTAACAGAGTCCTTCACTTCAAGGGAGATTCCTTCACGTGTCTTGGATGTCCACAGGCCTTGGAATGTTCTAGTATGCAGCAGACGAGCAGGGAGACAAAATAAGGAGCAGCTGCCGTGATGCCCAAAGCAAAGTCCAGAGTGCCTAGATGGTCGAAGAAGTGATGTCTGAAATGAATCTTGTGCCATGACAAGTCTAAGGACCCACCCACAGGTAAGACCTTAAATACCCTAAGGAAAGGGTTGGGACAATTCAGGGGTACGTCCTGAAGGAGGGGCTGGACAAGGGGGAGGATATTCACCTGTCCTTTGTCGAGTATCATTCCAGAGTGGGAGCCAACGGCTCCTTGAACTGGTTTTAATTGAACTATGCATGGAGGGCACCAGTGTGCCCTGCACACAGACTATGTGGTGCTGGCAAGCGCGCCCACCCTGCCACAATCCACTAAATCCACAATCCACTAAAGCCTGTCAAGAGGTGGTCACACCTCCCTGTGACAGGATACCTATTGTTCTGCCCTCCTTTGACCGAGCTTGGCTCAGCAGCAGGATGGAAGAAACGTGTCTCTAGCCGGCAGCAGGCCTAGCTTGCTGTCCGGGTCTGGAAGACTGGTACTAGGAGCACCTAGGGCCTCCCAAAGGAGCTTTATGTTGCATGGAATCATACCTCCCACACCGTTTACAGTGTGGGGTATGATTCCAACATGTTTGATACCAAACAGGATAGCTTTTGTTACAACCAGTTTCAAGATTGTCATCATGTAAAGACTCAGTGCCCCTCACAACCCGGTAGAATGAATTCCATGGATTGTAGGGGTGACCTGCTCATGTATGGGTACCCTCACACTTAAAACCGTGCACCCTGCCTTCAGGATTGAAAGGCCTGCTCTATGGGTGCTCTATGGGTGACTTATAGATTTTAAGTGCAGTGTCCTCAGATATAGGTAAACCTACATCTTTCGTAAGTGGTGCTAGAACCAGCTTACACAGGCTACAATGGCAGGCCTGTAGTTACAAATTGAGTGGTTGCCCATGGTTGGCATAATACATGCTTCAGCCTATGGAGGCCCCTGGTGATATATGCCCTGAGTACCTTAGTACCATACACTAGGGACTGATAAGGTTACACCAGTGTCCAATCTGGGATGCACCTATGCACTTCCCAAACCAATTTAGGAGCTGAAGCACAGAGACTGGGGCCCTGATTATCAGTATCCCAGTCAGACTAGTCAGAAACAGCATTTCATCAAGTAAAAAGTGGAGGTAACCATAAAAGGAGATCCTACTTTCCTACAACTACACTCTGTGCCAGTCCACTATACTCTCTGTGGCGCTATGCCACTCCAGTCTGACAGTATACTACACAATACACAACTTCCTCAATGCCACTCTTTTCAAATATACACCACTGCACTCTACTCTACAACACACTACTCCACTGTACTCCACACAACACCACTCCACTATATGCACGCTGTACTTTCACTCTACAACACTGTATGCAACTCCATTGTACTACACTTCAAAGACATGCCATAACTTTCCAATCTTCGCCAATCCACTCTACAACACTCTCCACTACGCCACTAAATTTTGGCCATGCTGAACAGCATCCATGCTGATGTACAGCATGGCTAAAACACATTGGCAAAGCCAATAACTCCTGTATAGGTGAGACCTATTGGCTTTTCCTGCCAATGCTTGTTCATACTTATAAGTCACCACTAAAGTAGGCCCAAAAGGCTCGTAGGCAGGGTGGATGGTATTTAAAAAGTAGGCCATGTGGGCAAAGTTTTAAATGTTGTTGCAGGGAAAAATTACAAACGTTATTTTTCACTGTTGCAAGGCCTAGCTCTGCCATATGTTATAACTGGGTCATGTTATTACATATATTAAGTGCTAACGTCAGATTGGGAGCAGATAGATAACTGATGTTTATTGTCAAATGATTTGCAATTTACCTTTCCCTTTTATTGTATAGTCGGATTTTAGATAATAATTAGTAAAAAATGCCTCTTTTAGAAAGTTAGCATGTTCCTGTCCAAAATTTCTGAGGCCCTTAGAGGAGTTTCCAGCTACCGGAGACTGTCTATAGTTCCCCCATGAAAGACGTATTGGGCCCAGACGGTAAACAATGGGACCATGGTGAGCTGGAGAGGGTCTTCCTGGCAGGGTGGCTGCAGGAAGCCCTAGCCCGGACAACATTTCTGCCACTTTTTAATGGTCCTCTTCACGAAGGGAGCCACTTTTATTCTGGTACCTGGGCCTGTTTTATGTCCCCATCCGACCATGTGCATGGGCAGAAGGAAGAGTTGCTTAATGCACGGATGGAAGGATGACAGGCTGCTTGGGAGGAAGCATGGATGGTCACTTGTGCTAGCAGTAAGCATTGTGTCGACCCTGTGCATGAGTAGAAGGAAGAGTCAGAGTGCACAGATGAGTGCTTGGATGGAAGAATGAAGGGATGCTTGAGAGGCAGCATGGCTGTTCACTTGTGCTGGCAGTAAATATGATGCAGACCCTGTGCATGAGAGCATACAAGCGTACAAAGAGCATGGATTGAAGGATGCAGGGATGCGTGGGTGGAAGCATGGCTGGTCCCTTCTGTAGGGAGATGTTGTCCGACCCTGTACGTGAGTAGAAGGAAAACTGACTGAGTGCATGGATGTAAGGATGGAGGACTGCTTGGGTGGAAGCACGGCTGTTCACTTGTGCTGCAGTAAACATGGTGTAGAGGGCAGCCAGTCCGACCCTGTGCATGAGAAGAAGGAAGAGCAGGGCCGGACTGGCTATAGCGGGCACCGGGCGTTTCCCCGGTAGGCCGCTAGGGTGGGGGCTGGTTTTGGGCCCCTGGGGGGCTGTTTTTGTTACTGGAGTTGGCAATATTGGCCCCCTGTAACAAAATCGTCCGAAATTGTCCCTCGCAAATTCCTCGGCTGCACTCCCCCTAACCCCAGGGGCGGCCGGAGGAGCAGTTTGCCAGGGCCGGTTTCTATTCCCAGTCCGGCCCTGAGGAAGAGGGACTGAGTGCACGGCTGGAAGGATGAAGGAGTGCATGGGTGGAAGCACGGCTGTTCACTTTTGATGCATTAATCATGGTGTAGAGGGAGGCCAGTCTGACCCTGTGCAGGAGAAGAAGGAAGAGGGACTGAATGCAAGGCTGGAAGGATGAAGGAGTGCATGGGTGGAAGCACGGCTGTTCACTTTTGATTCATTAATCATGGTGGAGAGGGAGGCCAGTGCGACCCTGTGCATGAGAAGAAGGACGAGTGACTGAGTGCACTGATAGAAGGATGAAGGAGTGCAAGGCTGGAAGGATGAAGGAGTGCTTGGGCGGAGCACGGCTGTGCCCTTGTGCTGCAGTAAACATTGTGCAGAGGCAGGGCTGGTGGCCTGAACCCTGACCTGGAGAATGCTGTCCAAGGGTTACTGAACGCCTTTGCCTCACTAATCATCATTAGAGCTTCAGTCCTTCTGAAGCTGATGTGAGTTATGGAGCAAACTCAGGGTGATGAATAGTGGTCCGGCCTGCCCCCCTCACCCCCTGTGCCCCCACCCCTCACCGATCCCATGCGCCATAGTTCGAGGTGGTGTTCGCAGGCCATTTGTCTTTGCTAATCAACACCCGCACATTCCTGAGCAGTGTTCGCAGGCAGTGATTACCAGTTAAATACTCATTGATACCGCCCTGGTTTCCAGCCCAGAGGGGGGTCGTGTACTTTCTCACGCGCCTCTCCCTGTTTCTGTAACTCAGCCTCTCCCCATGTCCAAGTTCCCACTGCCCTGGCCGGTGAGTGCCAGACTGTGAAGAATGGAGACCTCTTATGAGGTCAGAGGTCAGCTGATGACGCACCTTTCGGACTGACGCCTGCTTAGGGCATGACCTCTGACCCATGGCCCCTGCAGGGCCTGGGGGCTCTCGGTGGAGGTCTGTAAGACGTGCAACTGCACACGTTTCTGGGCAGCAGGAAGCATGTGTCGCTGTTGTCCTGGAAGGTGACTGACGTCTGACACCCCCCCCCCCTCCCTGCTCCTCGCTGTTATAAGGCCCCCCAAGACCCATGAAAGGAAAACAGAAGGAGTGCGCGGGGTACGAGAAGAGATACTCAGAAGAGAACATTATCCTGAGACTGTCGGCCATGGACGTCACCACAGCCGTCGCCATTGTGCTGTCTGTGCTGCACCTCACGCTGGGCAGACCCCTGGAGGTAAGACCCCCCCCCCTTGTATCTGACAGCTGACGCTGGGCAGACCCCTGGAGGTAAGGAGCCCCCCCCCCCTTGTATCTGACAGCTCACGCTGGGCAGACCCCTGGAGGTAAGGAGACCCCCCTGTATCTGACAGCTCACGCCCCCCTCCCCCACCCTTGTATCTGACAGCTCACGCCCCCCCTCCCCCACCCTTGTATCTGACAGCTCACGCCCCCCCTCCCCCACCCGTGTATCTGACAGCTCACGCCCCCGAGAGAAGCAGCCGCACTTGATGAAGTGGAGAGAGAGAGGGTCGCGGTTGGTCTGTTAGAGACGCCTAACACCTGGTGCGAGGCCTCCTGAGGGCGTGGGACCAGCGCTTGGTGAACTTATAACTGAACGATAAATCAAGGCGCTATGAAATGTTCATCCCTGGAATTGCACCCCTGGTCCTGGCAGTGGGGTTTGCAGTGTTTTTGATAATAATAGTCAGAGAGCGGCCTGTCCCAGGCCCTGGGAGTGGATTGCTCAGTGTTTTTGGTAATAGAGAGAGCAGAAGGGGAGGAACAGTTTGAAGCTCCAGCGTGCGGATGAATGGTTGAATGCTGGAGAGAGGGGGGGTGCCCGGGGCTATGTGCTGAACATAGGAGAGAGAGAGAGGGCTGCGCGAGGGCACCTGGGAGGGTTACCAGCAGAGGCAGAGAGTGGGCTGTCAACAAGTACATTTACCAAGTAACAGTGACTCAGGCCCCCTGCGAAGGAAAGCCCGGCCCGGCCATGACTAGCGCATGCTCGTTGCAGCACGGTCGGGCTGGGGCAACAAATAGATCCACACACTGAAATAAAAGTGGTCCAAAGCAAAGCAGAGAGCCACATAACTAGCGGCCCACATTGGCAAAGCAGGGTACTTTTGAACTTTAAAGACACTGGGCCCGATTCAGAGAACTAACTTAAGACAAAATCCTAAACTTACTACTTTTGGTATTCACAGAAGACATTTAGTAGTAGTAAAGTTAGGATTTTGCCCTAAGTTTGTTTTAAGTCTGTCTTAAGTCTGTCCTAAGTTTGTCTTAAGTCTGTCTTAAGTCTGTCTTAAGTCAAACTTAAGACAAAATCCTAACTTTACCCCTGCACTACATTATACCTGCACCAGGTATAATGTATGTAGGGGGGCGTTCTGACGCAAGAAAGGGTCATGGAAGTTACGCAGTTATTATTAAGTTATTAATTATTTTTTATTATTTTTTATTATATTTATTTTTTATTATTTTATATTATTATTTATTAAATAAAATAAAATTATTATATTAATTATTAATAAATAAAAATAAAAAATATTAAGTTACACAAATCTATAAGATTTCACTGCACCACTTCTAGGACGCAAATGTGTCAATTTCTTACGCCAGCCTCACAGCAGGCGTATGACTGACGCAGGCCCTTTCACATGGGGTGCCCCATTTGAAATGACACATTGCTGGAGTTGCGTCACTTTTGTGACACACTCCAGCAATGCGTCACTTTTGCGCCATACAGATACGTCAGAAATACTGACGTATCTGTAACTCCTTGTGCAATGGTGTGTCATACTGTAAATATGACGCATCATTGGTGTCACAAGGAGGGCTCAATGAAAAGTGACAAAGTGCTGTTTTCACGCAGCGATGCGTCACTTTTCCTAAATGAGGCCCAGTGTTCGGTAAAGTCGCGCAGCGCTTTGAAGCCCCACGTTCGCTGCTGAGACAGCTCAGGGAGTAGGGTGACTAACAGGCATAGGTGCAAATTCAGGAAAAAAATTCAGGACAAAAGGTCAAAATTCAAGACAAAACTCCAGGACACGTCAGAGGTGGGTGCGCAATAGTATATAAGTAAATAAACAACCACCTAAGTTGAAGTCTAAATTAGTTTATATTAGGTTGAGACAATCGTGCACGTCACGGTTTTTCAGTATGGCCGCAGCTTGCTACCTTAGACGATTCAAAGTTCGCAGCTCGCTCTAGCAGGTACATTAGTCACCAGACAATGGTGAACCACACCTGAATTTAAGTGAGGCCGCTTTTATTGTTGATTGAAATCTACTGGATATACAAGGAACTTTGCAGTGCCAGCCCCCAGTAACAAACCACCCCCCTTCCCCACCTTTCCAGCCTCCCAGGGAAACACCCGATGCCCGGTCCGGCCAGTCCGGCATTGCTACCAATCTCCAATGGTGCCCCTCATCTTCACTTAGACGGTCTCTCATGTGTATTTAATTTCTTTTGTAGTGTTACTCATCCCAAGTATGTAGGGCAGGGTGTCGGAGGGTGTTACATCATACACACCTTATATTACATTATATAGAGACAATGACTCATATTAACATGAAAGTCAATGTATAGGAAATGTTCCTTAAGATAATGGGTGCAACAAGGTGTAATCATTCTTTCATCCATCATTCAGTCTTTCACCATTCATTCTTTCCTTCCATCTGTGTGCCCATCTATATCCAAACATATTCAACCATTTGCAAACATATCCACCATATATCCTTCCATCCATCATTTCACTCATCCATCCTTCCATCCACCCTTTCACTCATCCATTCACTATTCATCTACCCACCCTTTCACCCCATCCATCCATACAGTCATCCATCCACTCTTCCGCCCATCCATCTATTCACTCACCCTTCCAGCCACATACCCTTTTACCCATCCAGCCATCCATTCGCTTACTCATCAATCCACCTATTCACTTACTCATCCATCCACCCAGTCACTTATCCTTCTACCCATTCACCCTTTAAGTCATTCATCCTCCCTTTCTCTCTCCATCCCCCTTTCACTTATCCATCCATCCACCCACCCATCCATCTACTCATCCATTAATGAATCCATCCATTGATCCTATTATCATTCATCCTTTCAGTCATCCATCCACCCGTTCTCTCAACCATCCATCCTTTCACTTCACTCATCCATCTATCCTTTTGTCCATTTACCTCCCATTCACTCACTCATCAATCCTTACATCCACCCTTTCTCTCATCTATCCATTCACCCTTTCACTTATCAATTCATCCATCCACCCATTCACTCGCCCGTCTACCCTTCCACTCATCCATCCATCAATCCATCCTTTCACACACCCATCCACCCTTTTACCCATCCATCTACCCTTCCACCCATACATCCATCTATTTACCTTTTCCGTCATCCATACTTCCACTCATTCACTCATCCATCCATCCATCCATCCTTTCTTTCATTATCTATCCATTTCCCCTTTAATTCATCCATTCATCCTTTCAGTAATCCATCCAGCCATTCATACATTCCTTCACTTATTTACTCTCCCGCCTTTTCACATTATGAGCTGAGCCTTTGTCTACAGAGTTGCAGACAGAAGAGGCCCATCGATAACTTCACCTTGCTGTAGTTCTGAAAGCAAGGGGTGGGGGAGAGTTCACTATGCCTCTGCAGATAGGCAGACTAAAAACGTAGAAGGCATGAGTCATGCATGATGCACAGTGCCAAGATGTGAGGTGACTGTGACATGGTCTTGTTTCCAAGGCTTTAAGTGGTGTAAAAAAACTGGGGGGTCTCTTCAAAGGGGGTGTTTGATGTAGGGGTGGGCGGACATCTCCGTTCCGCCCACGGAATTTATGGAGATTTGCCCTTCCGCCCTTGCGCAAAGGAGGTAGAAAGTTGCGGCAAATCTCCGCACCTTCAGGGGCGGAACTGAATTTGGCCGCCCGCTCACCTCCCACCTCCCGCCCACCCGCCTTATTAAATTATATGTAATAGCCTAAAATTAAACTTAAATAAAACTTACCTTACTGCGGCCGCATCCTTGCCCATCGCGGCTTCATCTGCAAACTGCACATGCGCGGGAGGTCGTGGGCAGCTGTTGACTCTTCCGTAGGCACTGTGCGTGTTAGAGCGTGCATGGTCAGGAACAGAGCCGGCTTTAACACTGGTGGCGCCCTGTCCTGTTCCACAATGTTTGTTGGCGCCCCCTCCCAATGACCACTTCTGCCACGGATTCCCTTACCACCGCCCTTTAACAGGTCCCCTCAAGTCTCCAGAACCACTGTCTCTTGGATTAATTTACTCTCCTTATAGCACTGCTCATAACAGTGTCAGGTGTTAGAGCACTTTACATCACCCACACATTGCACAGAGACAATCATAGATGTGTAAATCAGTGTATAGGAAATGTTACATCAGACAGGACTACAAGGTGTATTGTAGGAGTGACATTTCATCAATACTGGTAGACAATATAGTTTAAGACTCCTTATTCTGGAAAAGCACAAATTCAGAATCTAAAATGTGACACCATTGTTAGGGGTTCTCTTTAATAACAAGAATTGATTTCTACTTAAATGAACCCTTTTGGTGAGATTAGAATGAGGAAAGACTGGGCAAAAAAACATATAGCTTTAACATAATACTTGCAGTTTACATGCAGCGGTTTGATGACAGTTAATAGCTCAATGCTCTAAATTGGGATTTTGACTTACAAACCACAAGTAACAAAAGGAGCTCTCTTACAGAACAGTAACCCACTGACCGGTTTACATTACATGCTCTTTGTTATCTGCAAGGTACACGTTCCTAGCAGCAGGCATTTTAACCCAGTGCGCTACCTCTGGATGAGTCAAGACTTTTACTAGACAAACCACCTCTCTTTCCAGGAAGACGACTAATCACCACAGTTGTCTAGACATTTTAATTGATGCTTGAAAATTTCTGGAGGCCAGGAACAGGGCAGCAGGTGCTTTTAAAATGTTGATCTACTTGCAAAAATGACGCCCCACCCAGAGTCAGCGCCCGGTGCGGTGGCACAGATCGCACCACCCTAGAGCCAGCCCTGGTCAGGAATTACATCGTAACACAGTGGTGGGGGTAGCCTTTTAGTATCAGAAGGAATGCTTTTTAGCAACCTTACAATTAAGACAGTAGAAAAAAAGACAAAGGTCTGAACCCATGCCATGCACTTTGCACTCGGTTCGTTAATGCCGGTCATAGGTCACTGTCCTATCACCTTCTCATCATGGACTAAGCTATTGCATGGTTGATTAATTGAGTGGTGATTCAGCCTTTTCTTCCCAGTTATCCAGATGTATGTAATACACACAAGCATCTGTGAAATGCTGCATTTCACCTATCCTTCAGCTGTCTTTTAAACAGTTATTCTCACATTGGCCATAAATAACCACATAATTCCACTCCACAACACAATTTCCATACACAACACATTCATCCAATCCACAGCACAAAATTCCACATCATGCCTCAATATTCAACACCACACCACATATTTCTACTCCACTATATAACACTTCACAATACACAACCCCACTCCACATAATTATACTCCATGACACACGATCCCACTCCACATAATCACAGTACACTCGATACCACATAATTACGTTCATGAGGGAGCACGCATTTTTTAAATATAAGGAAAAATTTTAACAGGGTTGTATACTTGTATGTATTGCAATGGTTTTAAGTAACTATGCAAATAAAGTTTTTTTACTTTACTTACATAATTACTATCCACATAATTCACTACATATAACTCCACAAAACAGCACTCAATTCCACGCCACACAATTTCAAAACTAGCAACTCCAATTCAACCCTCCGAATTCAACTTCACTCCACTCCACTCTCCACCACACCACATGCATCCACTCCACTCCTTAACACATGGCTAAAAGATATGGGCATTAACAACACCAATAGCTCTCGATTGGTAGTTAATTTGGCATTACTGCATCATCATTCCTTGTGTTTTGTGCGGGGGTCGGGGCAGTTTGGTTTCCTCTATGCTTGTTTCTGGTCCAGGGGGGACCTGGCTTGGCAGTTTGGGCTGGACTGTTCCCATGAGGCACAGGGTCAAGACTGAATTGAATATGGCAGGGTATAAACTGGAGTGGCTTGGTGAGTAAAAGAACGATGGATTTAATCCAGATATATTGACTGGGAGTGAATGTTTGATTTGGTCTGCATTCCGTCCATAATCTGTATGTTTTTTACTTTCTCGCCCTAAGTGCGCCGGGTATGCCCAGACGTGCGACCCGGGCTCACTGTGCCGCTGGATTCAAGCTAGCCTGGCTGATGAGGGGTGATGCCCCGAAACCGGTCCGAGGATGCTTGTTTCTTGTCCAGGGAGGACCTGGCTTGGCAGTTCGGGCCGGACTGTTCCCATGAGGCACAGGGTCAACACTGATTTGCGTGTGACTTGGTCTAAACTGGAGAGGCATGGTGAGCAAAAGAACAATGGATTTAACCCAGATCTCTTGACTGGATTTGAATGTTTGATTTGCTCTGCATTCTGTCCATCATCTGTGTGTCTTTTGCTCATAGTAAAATACATGGCCAGGGTGTGCTGCTGTACTATATAAAATTTAGTGTGCGTCATCTGCCTTATGTGCAATGCCTTGTGAGAACCGCACGATGGGCTCAGTGTTTCCTCTGTGCACAATGTGCAATATGCGAAGGGCACGATCTGAGTCGAGTTTGTGAACTGCATTTCCTTGTGTGGCTATTACCATAATTTATGGTCTTAAATGCATTTGCCTTATGCCTACATTAATTAATTGTGGGTTTCTAAAGCGCTAGAATTGACTCCCGAAGGAGTATCTCTGCGCTGTAGACCGCTGGGGAACCCGTCCTGGCTTTCCCTGTGAGATGGTTCCTACTGGGTATCTCCATTGTGAAACCAGGCATTCCCGGCATATGTGGGGGGCCGTTGTGGTGATGAGGCAAGCTAATGCCCAGAGTTGCCGAGTGTGATCCCTGGTTAGAGTAGGCACCGAGGCGAAAATTATCGAGTCCGCTGACCCTGGTCCACGACCCTGCTGCGTCGGGGATAGAACCCTGGTCCCGGGCCATCCTCTGCTTCCGGGTCTGCTGCCTCTAACCAGTGAGCCACACCACTCCACTTCTGTCAATAGAAGTGATAGAGCGCGCGAGGTCACCCGCCCAATAATTTTGCCGCTTCCGGCTTCGGGCCCATATATTTTCAAATCACCATATACATTGGCCGGATGAGCTCACGGTCTGCTATCAATTTGTGAGTTCCCTTCTGTTATTCCTCAGCATACCCGACTTACCATCCACCGACACGGGTACCTATTGACCACAATGGATCAGGGAGCTAGCTGTAAAAGGAAAGGCAGCAAAATACAAACCCAACCAATAACATTCAAAATCTTTGTAAAATGACCACGGACAACTGGAAGTTTTAAAATCTTTATCTAAAGTTCGTTCTCAGAAATCATTAGGTTTACAAGAATAAGACAATCAATAATCAATAGAATGAAAAGTACATAACTATAGAGAAATAAAGTCAGGGTAATCATTGAAATGCTGATATGAGATGCAACGGGAATATGCTATGCATTTAGGGCAAAAGTTCTTTAGACAGTTTAAGTAAGGAGGTTCTAGACCATATCAGAAAATGACAAACAGCAATGCAAAATATGATTTCTAATAGGTAGGGCAACATAGGAACACGTTTATGAAATAAATGCAAATGACTTTATAATTTCAATGGATGTGGAAACAGCATGGAAAATTAACATATGCAAAGGTGTGTCTTTATTGAAGCCAAAGACAGAAAAATAGAAAGGTGCAAGGTTTAAAGATTCAGAGCAATATTTACCTAGACTGGTGGGGAAACCAAACCCTGACCACGGGTCAGTTAAGGACAGGAAACCCTCAAGGAAGGATACCCCTCAGAGGACAGCAGGTGCAGAATGGACACCCAGGACAGGACAGGAAACCCTCAGATTAGGAATCAGGACAGGACCTCTAGGACAGGACCCTCAGGACAGGACCGGCACCCGCAGTTCGGAAGCAACGCCTGCGCTCCACCCTCTCTGCAGCTATCGATCAAGACCCCGATTGGGTCAACGAACTCCCAGCAAAGTGCTCCGCCAGCGCTTTAAGGTTCAGTAAAACCTTAGTCTATGGTCAAATTTCGGACAGAGTGCTCCGCAGCTCTCTGTATCTTCAGTCACCTATTGAGTGCGTTGGGTCAGTGACAGGTCAGCTAAACCAGACAAGTCGGACAATTTCCCTAGGTGAACCCAGGGTAGTTATACTGTTTGGGAAGGTGTACCACCCCCCAATGTTGCAAAGTGTCAGAATCCCTCAATTTGGATTGGTCCTAAGGTAGGATTTGGGTAACACACCAATCAGAACACACTATTTGGATGCCTACTTTGCATCTCTGGGTACCGCCTAGCGAGATTGGGGTTCTCATGAGAAAGTCCAGGGAAATACAATGACATTATAACATTGTTTCAGAATAGGGACACATGACTCCGTCCTGCTGGGTTCGCAGGTCATTTTCTCAGGAGCATCTTGCCCATCCCTGCCAGCTGGCTGAGTTCCACCAGCCTAGGTTGACATTTCCCCAGACGGACGGTCCTGCGCAGAAGGGACCTCCAAGATGGCTTTCGGCTCAGTCAGACCCCCATTTCCCGCGGTACATGAAAAGTAAGCGAGAACAAATTAATACATAAAAATAACGGTATGAAAACACATCATTGGTTTTGTACTTTCAACTTATCATTATAAAAATATACTATGCAGTTTAAATGTTAGCTACATACACACAGGCACAAGAGCAACTGTACGAGCAGTACCACGTTATCACCAAAGCTATGTATTACGCATGCGCATCTTTTCCCTCCAAACCTGCAAATACGTCAGGTCACGTGAGTGTGACTGACGCATGCGCAGAAGCTATTTCAAAGTGGCGGCCATTTTAAAGACTCAATTAATTTGTATTAGAAATACACATGTGCAAGCTTCATCTATTTCGTTTCGTACATGAAATAAAAGATTAGTAAGACGTACAAATTATTAATTGATTACACATGGGCGAGGTTCATGACTAAAGCAAGTCGCGATGCGAAGCTTTGCTTCATCAATCCCCTCTTTGATGATATTTACTATCATCACAAAAGTAATGGAACCAGATGCCAACTTCTCACACTTTATACAACTCTATCTCTTCCAGCAAGCGATTCAGCTTCTCTTTCTCATTTTTGGTAGGGTGAGAATTTTTCACCCTTTTATAGATCTTATTATTCATTTCCTCCAATTCGAGCTCATCCACACTTCGTTTCACTCCTCTGGCATTCACTTGATGCTTTCTGGTGTGCTTACGGCATTTGCAACAGACAAATATGAAAAATAGGATAAGACCTATAATTCCAATTGGCATCAGTACCTTAAACAATAAGCTTTTACCTAAGCTAGCAAGCCAATGACCTACATTTGAGAGACCATCTACCAGTCTCTTCCAGGCACTGTCAACCTCGAGTGGTTTGAGTTCCCTTTCCAAATTGGTAATGTTTTTCACATATCTTTTGAGCTGCACACTTTTATCCGGAATATAAGTGCAACAATGTTGCGCCTTCAACATCCGGCAGACTCCGCCCTCTTTTGCTAATAAGGTGTCAAGAGCAAGTCTGTTCTGCAAAACCATTGATCTGATCGCAACCATTTCGGTATTGACCAGCAGAAATCCATGAGCTGTGTCCGTAGACAACACATCCACTATGGTGGACAATTTGCAAATTCTGTGAGTGTTCAGAACCACTCCCACTCCAGGTATCAGTGCACTGAAAATACTACCCATTATTTCACCTACACTTTCTCTTTTATTACGCACTAAGCCATTAGTATTTTCACTGCTTCCAGCAACTTTGTTCACATGGTATATTTTCGGGAAGACAATGCCAAAATAGCAGCTTCCATACCAGTGATCCGGCAATTTGAAATAAGCCTTGTCTCCACATATGTAATAAATTCCGGGAAACACAGGCTCTGACCCATTTTTGAAACCCCATCCTCCAATTACCTTATAATTATGTTCACATTCACTGGAACCAATGAAAAGGTTATTATAGTAGCTAGTCTTCTCGCGGTGAAGACATAGCTTTCCTTTCTTTTCAAAATCCAGCAACAGAGCAGGTCCCGCCCCACCATTTGAGGTGCCTTCCATGTTCTCCGCCCATTTTGGCCTTTTCTGTTTTTCGTCATCTGCCTTTCTTTGTATTTTTATTCTCCTCTTCTCTGCCATGTTCAGGAACATCGTTTCCTGCTCACGCAAAGAACAGGTCAAGTTATCTCTTTGTGCGTCACCTATGTCGATATTACCTACAGTCAGAAAGTATTCGCCCATATAGTGAGTAACGTCACTTTTGGTATGTACAGGATTCAGGTTCCCACGTATAGGAAGTTCAGAAAAGATCACGTCATTGTTAGAGTAATAGTACTGTAACGGTCCTCTTTTGTAAAATAAGCTTGCTAAAATGCTACAGGATATTCCATATGTCAGGGGCAGGTGATAGTATGTCACGCCTTCAGCTACAGAGGTAGGTAGCTTCATGCAGACATAACAATCCTCAATTTCCATGGTCTCTACATAGTGTATTAACAAGTTTGCGAAAACATTTAAATGTGTCTTATTCTTAACTCCATGATAATGTAGTCCTCCCTCATCTGATGCTTCTAAGTCTCGTTTTGTTTGTTTCAGTGCTCTCTCATGTCTTGCTACGGTCTGTGTTGTCAGCTCCTCACTGTCAGTATTTACAATTTCAGTAGGGTAAATATTAGTATTTTTGCTCACTGCAAAGGGAATGAACACTGTTAGTCCTATCCAAACTAATATCAGTATCACTATACTACATACACATACCTTGCAGCATGTTTTGCAACAACTGCGACTAGGTCTAACATTCACGCTTGAATCAGACATTTCGGCTCAGAAGAAGTTTCTCGACCCCTCTTTCTATCTTTACACAAGTAGCTTACTTTGTGCAAATTCACGGTGGCTCGTCTTCTTCTTCGGCAGAGTACTCGGCGACTGGTTCTCCGTCGCTCTCGTCAGTGATATCAAGATCTTCAAATTCTTCCAAAACGAGCGTCCATTCAGGAGACTTGTACTTTTTGTTTTGTCTTTTTATTCGATCGCTCCTTCTTTTGGAGGTGTTTTCTTGTTGCTCAGCTATGCGAGCACTTCTCCTTTCTTCTGCATGTTTTTCTTCCACCGTTTTTATCCTCAGTCTCAATTTCTTTACGAAGCCAGGCTCAATGTGCTTTCTTTTCTTAAGTCTTTTAGTTGGCACTTGGACTTCGTTTTCTTCTCTTGCCCTTTTGTTTTCATTAGCTTGTGGCAATTCTGTTTCTGCTTCTTCCCTTCCTATCTGACTAGTTCCAGGGCTCGCATCTATTTCTTCTGCCTGGTTACTAATCTGGCCTTGTTCAGGAGAAATGTGTGTTTGCTTTTCAAATGTCTCAGTTTCTGTTTCCTGAACACGTTCTTCTAACTCTATCTGATCCTGTCCGAGCACTTCGATCTCTTGATTTTCTTCCGCTCAAACTATTATTCTATGTCTAGTCTGTCCCTTTTCGACATCAGGAGTCAGTGGAGGAGTATCGATCACTTGTTCTGTCCCTGTCTGACCTTCTCCTTCCTCAGTTTTGATGTGAATCTCAAGAACCTGAGGTTCTTCGCCTGTGCCTTGCTTTTCCTCTCTAGTCCACTCTCTACCTTCCCAAATTCGCTCTCTTGTTCTGATGGGATCTTCGGTGAGATCAATCAATGGTATCCACTCCTCTGGCCATATGCTCGGTAGCTCGTCATCAGCTACTTCTTGACCAACTTCTTGGACCCCTTCAGCAGGCTGGACTCTTGGCAGTTCGTCATCAACTACTCCTGGACCAACGTCTGCGGATCCTGCAGCTTGACTGGTACTGGGCTGTACGTCGTCAGCTACTTCTGGTCTGGCTCCTGCAGGGTCCTCTGCTGGACACTCTCCTTCTTCTTCAGGCTCCTCGTCTGGTAATACCTTCTGGGTGTGACTGGCGTGTATCCAATGTGGAACCCCTGCACACTTTACTGCTGTGGTTGTTACCAGGATCACTTGGCGCTTCTCTCCCCACCTTGGTTCCAGGCAGCTTTTCCGAGTATGCTTCTTTATCTTGACCCAGTCCC
The DNA here is from genome assembly GCF_964261635.1 of Lissotriton helveticus. NCBI lineage: Eukaryota > Metazoa > Chordata > Amphibia > Caudata > Salamandridae > Lissotriton > Lissotriton helveticus. The sequence goes on from NC_136062.1 coordinate 464,003,564, forward strand.
CAGGGACCAGTTTGTGGAGAGGAGTCGTTGGATTGAGGATGGCGTCTTCTCCGATCTGGCGAGAGATATAACGCACTTGGTCACCTAATCTCTTGCAGTATTCAAGCACCAAATCATCAGTAATACTCAACAGTTTGCTTCCTGGTACCCACGCTTGTCTCATCACTCTTCCCATCAGGATTTCATGGGGGCTCAGGCCTGTCTTTCGGTCTGGGATACTTCGGAGTCCCATCAGGACCAGAGGCAGGGCCTTCACCCAGGTCATGCCAGATGCATCACACAGTTTTGCTAGTCTGTTTTTGATAGTTCCGTTCACTTGTTCCACTATTCCAGAAGCCTCTGGACAATACGCACAGTGAAGCTTTTGTGTGATTCCAAAGGCCTTACAGAGTTCGTCGATTACATCATTCTGAAAATGTCGGCCTCTATCTGATTCAATAGTGACTGGAACCCCGAACCTAGGTATCAGTTCTTTCACTTGGCTACTGTCAGTGCGTCACTTTGGGGAGTAGGGAAAGCTTCCACCCATTTTGAAAATAGGCAGACAATGACAAGGACATATCGCTTCCCTTCACAACGTGGCATGGTGATGAAATCAACCTGTATTCTCACAAAGGGACCCCCTGACCTCCCAATTTTTCCCAGTTCTACCATTGTTCTCTTGCCTGGGTTCATCTTTTGACATGATAGGCACCTCTGGCAGAGGGACTCTGCTACTTTCCTGAACTTTTTACTGTACCAAGTCTGTTGGAATACCAGAATCATGGCGTCCCTACCAATGTGTGATCCTTCATGTATCAACCTCGCCATTGTGCCAAGCAAGTGTCTAGGTAACACAGGCATACCACTTGGGCCCAAGATGACACCATCCGCACGGCTTGGTCTACACCCTTCTTCCTTCCACTTCTCTCTCTCTTGCCAGGGTGCCGCCTGCTGCCATTCTCTCACTTCATCCCATGTAGGCACTTCTTCAAACACTCAAAGTTGGCAGCTGGTTCCCGTCCCCCCCCGTTTTGGATTAATGATATATCGATCTCTGGCACACCATTGGGCCACTCGATCAGCGAAATCATTTCCCAATGATACAGAGTCAATGCCCTTCTTATGAGCAGCACATTTGACCACTGCCAGTTCCTTTGGTAACTGGATTGCCTCTAAATGGTCTTGAACAACTTTTCCATTTCGGATAGGGGTACCTGATGAAGTCAGGAACTCCCTCTGTAGTCACAATTGGCCAAAGTCATGCACAACCCCATAACAGTACTGACTGTCAGTGTACACTGTTAGGCGCACGTTTTTCCCAATTTTGCAAGCTTTTATCATAGCAATCAATTCGGCTACTTGTGCAGACTTTACCTCAAATAGATAACCTGCTTCTACAATTTTTGTTAAGGAGACTACCGCATAGGCAGCACTCAGGCCTCCTTGTTCGTGCCTTAGGCATGAGCCATCCACAAACAATTCCATGTCATGTTTAGGCAAAGGTGTTTCTTTAATGTCTGGGCGTGGTTTTGTGCTAAATTCTGTCAAATCAATGCAGTTATGCTCGTCTTCCTCCCCATCTTCCATATCCATGGAGTCGGGGAGCAGAGTGGCAGGGTTCAGAATGTTGCACCTGACAATTGTTATATTTGCAGCACCCACGAGAATCCTCTCGTATTTAGTCAGCCGACTGGGGGTGAGATACTGAGTTTTTGTTCTTGTTAGTAAAATTACCACTCCATGTGGAACATACACAGTTACAGGATGTCCCATGATAATGGACTCACTCTGCTCTAAACTTGTGCAGGTAGCAGCTACTGCTTTCAGACATCCTGGCAATCCAGCAGCCACTGGATCCAGGGTGGCAGAGAAATATGCCACGGGCCTTCTGGTAGTGCCATGCTCTTGTGTTAGGACTGACAACGCACAATTATCGCGAGTGTCACAGAACAGGGCAAATTCCTTGGTATAGTCTGGCATTCCCAACGCAGGGGCTGTACACAGACAGTCTCGCAGTTTTGTGAAGGCTGTTAAGCTTTCATCATCCCATTCTACCACATCTGGGGTTCCTCTCTTGGTCATCTTTATCAAGGGCCTAGCTAGGACTGCAAATCCCAGAATCCATTGCCTGCAGTATCCTATCACTCCCAGGAACATTCGGATCTCTTTCTGAGTACGGGGCAACTGCATCTTTTGAATTATTCTCACTCTTTCTGACCTTACTTTCCTGATGCCTTTCTCTATCTGGTGCCCCAGATATTTCACTGATTTCGCACAAAACTGTAATTTTTCAGGGGCCACTTTATGTCCCTTCTCACTCAGGTGATTCAGTAGGGCAATGGTATCAATCACACAATCCCTGTGACTTTTGGACGCCACCAATAGGTCGTCAATGTATTGCACTAAGACAGAGTTTCCAGGTAAGACCAAAGTTTCCAAACATTTTTTCAAGATCTGATTAAAGATAGAGGGACTTTCGGTGTACCCTTGAGGGACCCGCTTCCAGACATACACGTGACCGTTGAAGGCAAATGAGAAAAGAAATTTGCTGTCTGGATGCAGGGGAATGGAAAAGAATGCATGACATAAGTCTATCACAGTGAACCACTCAGCATCCCATGGAATCTGATACAGAATCACTGCTGGGTTCGGGACAATAGGGCAGCAAGGAACTACTATTTTGTTCACTTTTCTTAGGTCCTGCACTACTCTGTACTTGCCACTAGGCTTCTTGATGCCCATAATCGGTGAGTTGCATGGGCTACTCATTACTTCCTGTATGATGTTTCCTTCTAGCAATTTCTTTATTTCCAGGGTAACACCTGCCTCACTTCAGCATTCATTCTGTAGGGTTTAGTATTGGGGTATACTGCATTGTCCTTTATTGCTATCTGTATGGGGTCCACGTTTTTCATTAATCCTACATCTTTCCCAGTAAAGTCCCATACTTCTGGCTTCACTGTTTCTTGGAGTTCTTTGGGCAAATCCTGCAAAGTTATTCGTCTAATTTCTGAGTCAGGTCTGATTAACATTAACTTATAAATGCCATCTTCATCTGGTGTCTGAATTTCAACACCCTTTGGTGTGCAAAAGATGGTACAGTTCATTTTGCACAGCAAATCACGTCCCAGTAAGTTCACTGGACTGGTGTCGCAAACGACAAATCTATGCATTTCTTTGAAGTTTCCAATTGAGATCTCCATGGGCTCGGTAACAGGAGTACTAATCAATTGATTAGATACACCCACTACTTGGATGGCTTCTCCCGAGAGGGGTAGGTTTGGAACGTCCACTGTTCTCACAGTAGAACAGGTAGCACCAGTGTCCAACAGAAAGGTGACATCATTTCCGTCAACCTTTCCTTCAATGTATGGTCCGGACTGGTCTACCGGCAAGGAGGCGCCAAGTACGCACTCCTCGTCCTCCCCTCTCAGGCCCCGTCAGTACTGGTCATCACAAAGGAAGGTATCATTTAGCAAATACTGCGAAGTTGCTGCATTTCTGTTCTCATTGCTTTCCCAGACTTCTACCTCATCACACTCCGTGGATTTTCCCTTATATACCTGCTTTGGTGCTCGGGGCAACTGAATCGTTTTTACCTGTGGTTGAGTCTTTCTTGGTCTTTCTTTCTGCGTCTGTGGAGTTAAATCAGGTGGGGTTATCATCTGGCAAATAGGGACACTCGTTTCGCCAGTGTCCAATTTCTCCGCACTGGTGGCAGGGAAATTTCTTCATAGCCTCTTCCCTGCTCATTTTGGGCCGGGGCTTACCTCCTCCCCCACCCCCAGTACCTTTGTTCTGAGTGTTTTTGGCCATATTACTCAACTGTTTTTCCTGCTGTTCTGCGAGCTTCACTTGAGCTCACATAACCTTCTCCTTGAGGGCCTTTTCTTTTCTGCCATCTCGTCCTCACAGTATTTTGCATACCGTAGGACCTCGTCTATCTTTTTGGATTGCCAACAAATTTTGTTATCTTTTATCCACTGACAAATTTCGGGCCTTAAACCATTTACAAACCTGTAAATAAAATGCGTCATATCCTTCATCTCGATGTTATCTATACCACTGTATGTTTTAAACACCTGCAACAGCCTTTCATAATAGGAGTGCACTGTCTCGTCTCTTTCCTGCGTTGTTCTATCTATTTTGGTCCAATCAGTTTCCTTTCCTGGCACTTTTAGTTTCAGATGCTGAATTACTTGTTCATATTTTTTCATCACTTCAACAGACGGTTCCCCTGTCTTGTCATCCCTCCGGTATTCCTCACTAGGCCAAGCTATGGCTATTTTACACTCGGTCCACAGATCTACCGGGACCACAATGTCGAAAAATCCATCCAGGTCTTTCCACAGGCATTTTTGCACCTTTACGAACCTTTCCACCTGCCTGTACCAGTCCACAGGCTTTTCGCGCAATTTTGGGAAATCGTTAGTAAAGGACACAATATCCTGTCTGGACCAGAGAACGTGCACATACCTTCCACCTGGTACTTCACGCATGGGGCATAACTGCTCAGGTTTGTCTACTTCTCTCAAAGCGAACTCAGGAGTTGCTTGTTTGGATCGAGCCTCATCTTTCTTTCGTGCCCACCTGTTTTTCCATCTTTCCACATCTCCCCATTTTTGCAGAATTGCTAGCAACTCTTTAATCTGCAACTTTTTTCCTGACACATTCAGGTTCTCTATATCTTTGTCTGAGAAATCGGCTCGGTAAGGTTTTTGCAAGGGCTTGGATTTTGAAATATCTACCCCCATACTAGCTGCAGTGTCTGTCAGCTTTTCGTGGAGCACTCTGGTACTTCTGGTAAGGCTTTTACACATAAACAGTAACTCTTCTTCAGAGTAGGTATTTAATCGGTCTAATCCTACATTTCCTGCCATTAATTCTTCTATTTCTATCCTCAGTTTGTAGAGGTCTAAAGGTTTCGTCTGCGGAGTCTGTTTCTCTAATTCACGACTCCAATTTTCAATTTCTTCCGGAGTTACCAGAGAGACACTCCTAGTACCTGACGTTGACTCTAATTTAATTTCTTTCGTATTAAAAGGATTATGCCTCTTCTGCATTCCCTTTCCGATCTGTTTGTTTGGCAGGTCCAGGAACACAACTTCAGACTCGCACTCACTGGACTGATCATCTATGATTATGGGTTCCGGTTTCGGTGGTGCCATGATTGGGGTAATAACTGGAGGGTTTGGACTTCCCTGATTATTCCCGTATAATGGAACCACTGGTCCAATAGTTACCGGGATAGTCAAAGCCTCAGGACTGGTGTTTAACTGGGAGATTTTCTGAATTATTTCTGTTCTCTGTTTAGCTAGAGCCTCTTGCTCCCTTTCATCCAGTACCCTTCCTAATGTTCTGTCAGGTATTATCTGTGGGGTCAGGTGAGGAGTAAAGCTCGGGGCAGTAGGATGCGTTTCACTTGGTCCCCCACCATAATTTGGTTTTGGGAACAAAGTTCCGGTGCCAAATGACCTGCGCTCTTCCTCATATGGAGGCTGTAAAAAGGGTATTCCTGAACTTGATGGTTTTTCTTCGTTTTCGTAAAGAGGTCTGGGAAAAAAGACTCTCGTACGGGAATATTTTTCTTCCTGGCTCGCGGGTACTCTGGGATATATATCCCTCACCTCCGCAGGACCAGGATTCTCAAAATAGGGCGGTATCTGACAACCTCCTCCCATACTTAGTGATCTGCCCTCCTCCTTAAGAGAGGGACGTCGGGGATTATCTCCTGCACTGGAAGGTCGGGCTCCCTCATTATAAGGGGGCGGACTTCTCGTAAATATGTCATCTAACAATTCGTCATCTGATTCCCCAACGGGCCCCCAAGGTTTACACTTTTCTGTCCTTTTCTCTCCCCCAGAAGGGTTACATGCTGGCATCATGGGAAACAGACCCTCAACAATCATGCTCTGTCTCCACTGTTTCATCTTTTTATCCCTGGTTTCTTGTTTCAATTTTGGGTAAAACTTGGTCAGCCCTTTGTCCATTTGGGGCTTATCTCTTTGGAAAGCCTCAATCTCCCATTCCTCCAATGCCTCATACTGCGTTAGTCTCGGTCTGGGATGTAATTCATTCATTCGGTTTCTTAAATTAAATATGATCCTAGCATTAAAGGTACCTTCTAACGGAAAGGCCAATATTCCGTCATCTTTTGTGTACTTTACCCAATTTTCTAACCACACACATGTGTTGTACCCTCTGTCAAACATCATGAAAGAGGCGGGAGTATTTGGTGGTGGAATAATAACGCCTTCTCTAGTTTGAATCGGCTTGTCCCTTTTGAAGAAATTCTTTACCTTATTTACAAGGGACATTTTTCTCTTTGTTCCGTACATAATATCGTATCTATTAGCCTTCCACTGATCCCTTTCAAACCCTAGGTGCCTAGGATCAGGTCTAGTCTCTGGAGTGTACTAGTGCCACATACGATTTCTACGCTTAATTTTGTTTACAAAAGTACCTCCAATCAGAATGCGTCTTGCAATTCCGTGCGACCAATGGGTGCACGAGTTCAAATATTTTCAGCCAATGGGTGCGCGGCCTTTTCCCGAGACAGTTCTCACACTCCGGCGCTCACCCCTCCTTCACAATTCCAGCCCCGCTACCCGCCCGCTGTTTCTACCAATCCCAGCGCGGCACGGAGTGACGTCAGAGACGCTTCGCGGCTGACTCCCTCCCTTCACAAGGTAACGGAAACTTTCTTTCTTTCTAAAGTGCTCAGTGCTTGGTTATTTTACAACGAATACACATTCGCCACAGTGCTCAAGTGTCTAGACAGGACAGCGTTTGCTTTACTGCAAGTAAACTACTTCCATTTACTTTTCACACGCTGCGGGTAGATCTCTTCCGCCTACCCTTCACTCTAGCATCAGTGAACCTGTTACTTCCCCAGACCCATCCACTCTTTCCGGGATATTTCCGAGTCTAAGGTTTCCCAGCGGACCCTTTTGCTTTCACCCAAGCTCCGATGAACCTGCTACTCTTCCGATGTGACCCTTACTAGGTTACGCCACTATGGGAATTTTGCCAATGAACCTCGTCACTAACATTTATTCACACATGTATTCAGAAAAAACCCTAGTTAGTGCTTCCGGTTCTACTTAACCTGCACCTAACTTTCCTTGAGCCTGCGACCTCGCGGCAATGGATTCTATTCACCACTTGCCTATTCAATTCCCCGGGGAGTTCTGACAACACTGAACGAGACGTTTTACAAACGCATGGATTAATACATATAACAATATAAGAACAAGAATAACAATTTTAAAACAATTCATGAATTTCAAAGCAGCGTATTCTCAAGAGAGTGATCAAGTCCCTCAGAATGGCCGCTCTTATAGCAGCATCAATATACTAGCAGCTACCGACTTGACTAGCCTAACTAGTCCTACCTATCCTTTAACTAGTCCCTAACCATACCTCTGCTTACCAGAAAAACTGATAGAGCGCGCGAGGTCACCCGCCCAATAATTTTGCCGCTTCCGGCTTCGGGCCCATATATTTTCAAATCACCATATACATTGGCCGGATGAGCTCACGGTCTGCTATCAATTTGTGAGTTCCCTTCTGTTATTCCTCAGCATACCCGACTTACCATCCACCGACACGGGTACCTATTGACCACAATGGATCAGGGAGCTAGCTGTAAAAGGAAAGGCAGCAAAATACAAACCCAACCAATAACATTCAAAATCTTTGTAAAATGACCACGGACAACTGGACGTTTTAAAATCTTTATCTAAAGTTCGTTCTCAGAAATCATTAGGTTTACAAGAATAAGACAATCAATAATCAATAGAATGAAAAGTACATAACTATAGAGAAATAAAGTCAGGGTAATCATTGAAATGCTGATATGAGATGCAACGGGAATATGCTATGCATTTAGGGCAAAAGTTCTTTAGACAGTTTAAGTAAGGAGGTTCTAGACCATATCAGAAAATGACAAACAGCAATGCAAAATATGATTTCTAATAGGTAGGGCAACATAGGAACACGTTTATGAAATAAATGCAAATGACTTTATAATTTCAATGGATGTGGAAACAGCATGGAAAATTAACATATGCAAAGGTGTGTCTTTATTGAAGCCAAAGACAGAAAAATAGAAAGGTGCAAGGTTTAAAGATTCAGAGCAATATTTACCTAGACTGGTGTGGAAACCAAACCCTGGCCACGGGTCAGTTAAGGACAGGAAACCCTCAAGGAAGGATACCCCTCAGAGGACAGCAGGTGCAGAATGGACACCCAGGACAGGACAGGAAACCCTCAGATTAGGAATCAGGACAGGACCTCTAGGACAGGACCCTCAGGACAGGACCGGCACCCGCAGTTCGGAAGCAACGCCTGCGCTCCACCCTCTCTGCAGCTATCGATCAAGACCCCGATTGGGTCAGCGAACTCCCAGCAAAGTGCTCCGCCAGCGCTTTAAGGTTCAGTAAAACCTTAGTCTATGGTCAAATTTCGGACAGAGTGCTCCGCAGCTCTCTGTATCTTCAGTCACCTATTGAGTGCGTTGGGTCAGTGACAGGTCAGCTAAACCAGACAAGTCGGACAATTTCCCTAGGTGAACCCAGGGTAGTTATACTGTTTGGGAAGGTGTACCACCCCACAATGTTGCAAAGTGTCATAATCCCTCAATTTGGATTGGTCCTAAGGTAGGATTTGGGTAACACACCAATCAGAACACACTATTTGGATGCCTACTTTGCATCTCTGGGTACCGCCTAGCGAGATTGGGGTTCTCATGAGAAAGTCCAGGGAAATACAATGACATTATAACATTGTTTCAGAATAGGGACACATGACTCCGTCCTGCTGGGTTCGCAGGTCATTTTCTCAGGAGCATCTTGCCCATCCCTGCCAGCTGGCTGAGTTCCACCAGCCTAGGTTGACATTTCCCCAGACGGACGGTCCTGCGCAGAAGGGACCTCCAAGATGCCTTTCGGCTCAGTCAGACCCCCATTTCCCGCGGTACATGAAAAGTAAGCGAGAACAAATTAATACATAAAAATAACGGTATGAAAACACATCATTGGTTTTGTACTTTCAACTTATCATTATAAAAATATACTATGCAGTTTAAATGTTAGCTACATACACACAGGCACAAGAGCAACTGTACGAGCAGTACCACGTTATCACCAAAGCTATGTATTACGCATGCGCATCTTTTCCCTCCAAACCTGCAAATACGTCAGGTCACGTGAGTGTGACTGACGCATGCGCAGAAGCTATTTCAAAGCGGCGGCCATTTTAAAGACTCAATTAATTTGTATTAGAAATACACATGTGCAAGCTTCATCTATTTCGTTTCGTACATGAAATAAAAGATTAGTAAGACGTACAAATTATTAATTGATTACACATGGGCGAGGTTCATGACTAAAGCAAGTCGCGATGCGAAGCTTTGCTTCATCAGAAGCATATGTCTCTCTGTACTCTGTCTTCGGTAGCTTGATGTAGAGTGTGTGTCCCTTCCTTATCCCTCCCCTAAGAGTGATGTGCTGGCTCTCCTTATGCTGCGGATGAGTGTACGCTTTTCAATCATACACACTTTTTTATATATGAAATCCTTTTTTAAGAAGGTTGTACAATTATACATAATCTCACCTTAATTAAAGACTAATTGAATAAGATGCTTATAACACATTTTTTTACTATAACTTTGCAACATGCTGCACGCAAGCCCCTCTACTCTACAACATAGCATGAACACATTTGCAAAGCCGATAGCTCTGGCTAAACACATATAAGGACCCAAAGACGAGACCTATTGACGTTCCCATGCTTGTTGACATGGTCACCCCCAGGTTTTGCCTGGTATTTGATGCAGTTTTGACTGAAAGTGCACTGGGTCCAGCTATCCCCAGTGCCAGATCTCTTTCCCTAAGTTTGCTTTTGTTTCCCCAATTGACAATACCTTTAGCACCACCTGTAAGATTGTGGTAAATGGTACTCCCTAGTTCCTAGGGCATGGAGTACCAAAGAGGGTACTCAAGGACTGCAGCATGTATTGTGGCACCCTAAGGGCCACCTCAGCACATTCATGTAAACTAACGTTGCAGGCTGTGTGACATGGTTCCAAGAAAAGTGAAGACGTGACGTTCCACCCCTCCGTGTGCCAAGCCTGCAGACACTGTATGAAGAATAGGTAAGTTATCCCTACAGCAGGCCTTAAAGCCCTAAGGCAAGGTGCATTATACTACATGTGTAGACATATCTGCATATGCAGATATGCCCCTGTGGTGTCCAAGTCAATTCTTAGATAGTGCAAGTGAACAGGTAAGCTATTTTAAGCACATGTGCTGGCCACTGGTAATTACGACCTCACCGCCTACCTGATGGCTTCACTGAAGCTAGAGATGTTTGGTATCAAACATCTTGTATTAATAAGTGCACGCTAATTCCATTGATGGAATTATTAATACATGCTCCCAGAGTGCACCTTAGGGGTGTCCCCTGAAAACCTACCGACTACTAGTGATCTGGCTGACTGGTGTGGCCCAGCCTGCCACCACAAACAGATTTCTGACCCCTTGCAGGTGAGAGCCAGCGCTCTCTAAGGGCAGAAACAGTGCCTGCTCCGCCTGGAGGAGCGAACACCTCCTCCAAACAGGACGTCTAGTGTTCAGCATATCAAGGCAGGAGGCTACAAAGGCCTCTCCCACCTTTGATATGTGACCCACGGCTTCCCCAGACAGGGGAAATGCCATGCCCTACCCCAGGTCCATTTGGCACCAGGCCAGACTTGAAAAATAGGTAGTCAGTAAGCATGGTAAACCTCAAGCAGGGATGTAGAATTTAATAAAATATCTACTAATCCATGGGGCAGGTTGCTTCATAAATGTACTTGTCCTGTAACAAAATCCATTTGTCCCTTTGGTGCCATGTAGTGCTGTGACAAATTATGGGAGCAATCTCATTATATAGGAGCTCTGATATTGCCTCTCTGATTATGCCAGGTCTCATACCATAGTAGTGATACTTCCAATCCCCTTATGTTATGTTATTAATTTTTATATCGCGCACAGCTGCCCCAGCGAAGGGGCGTCCTGGCGCTTGAACAGGTACTGAAACATAACACAGAACGAGTAAAAAGACCCTAGCCGGGTACAGAAAACAGGAAGGTTTTGATCGCACGTCTAAAAACAGTGAGGTTATTCAACGCACGGATGTGCGCCGGGAGAGCATTCCACAAACCAGCGGCAAGTACTCGATAAGAGCGGCCACCCATCCTACAGAGTTTAAAATGGGGGCAGACCGCAAGATGGAGAGCCTCCGATTTCAAGGACCTCAACGGGATGTAGGGAAAGAGCAAGTTCGCAAGTGCCGGCGGCGAAGAAAGCTTCAGAATTTTAAAGGCCAAGCATAGCGACTTGAACTTAATTCTTTGCCTAACCGGCAGCCAATGTAGAGCAGAGATCGTACTGGACACTGAACAATGTTTAGGAAGGCCAACAATGGCCCGAGCCGCGGCATTCTGTACCCTTTGAAGTCTAGATGCTTCAGCCTGATTAATCCCCAACAGCAGCACACTGCCGTAGTCCAGCCGAGATAGAACCGTGGCTTGAACCACGAGCTGCCGGGTAGAAGAATCGAAAAACTTGAGGACAGGTCTAAGGCCTCGCAAAATAGCAGGTAGCTGCGACCTTCTTCGTGTGACTCGAGAAAGTAAGGGCCGAGTCCATCCAAATTCCTAGATTCTTTACCTCGGAGACAGGAACAGGAGTGACGCCCAATTCAGGCGGCCACCACTGATCTCCCCAGAGCTCTGCATGTTTCCCCAACACCATAACTTCAGTTTTTTTGGCGTTCAGTTGTAAGCAATTGGATCTCAGCCAATTTGCTACGGCCAAAAGTCCTGCTCGGAATCTACGGGCATCCACCTCAGAGTCACCACTTAGAGTTACCGCCAGCTGCGTATCGTCAGCATATGAGGTCATCGTCAAACCCCATTGTTTGACGATCGCAGCTAGCGGTTTCACATATAGGTTGAACAAGGTTGGACTCAGCGAGGAGCCCTGAGGGACCCCCAGATCCAGAGAATGGAAGGTGGACTGGCCAGGTGGTATAGCCACTTTGAAGGACCGACCGGAGAGGAAAGAGCAGAACCACTGAAGAGCAGTCCCCGCAATACCAGCCTCCTCTAGGCGCTGAGTCAGAACACGGTGGGACACAGTGTCGAACGCGGCGCTCAGATCTAATAAGAGGAGCGTCGCCGTTCGCCCAGCATCGAGCACCCCACGTAGGTGCTCGGTCATATAGAGCAACGCTGTCTCGGTACTGTGTCCCGACCGAAAACCATTCTGACTCGGGTCCAGAATATTATTGCGAGCAAGATGGTCAGATAGGATGGAATTTACATGCGCCTCAGTGATTTTGGCTATCCAGGGAAGAAGGGATATGGGGCGGTAGTTCTCAGGCAAAGTCGGATCTAAAGTAGCCTTCTTCAAGACAGGAGTGACTACTGCCTGCTTCCACGAGGAAGGGACCGTTCCAGAAGATAGCGACAAATTAATTGAAGAAAGTATCGGAGCCTGACACCAGAGGGGAAGAGTCCTGATTTGATCAGGCTTCAGCGGATCTAAAGGAGAGCCAGATTTGATCCTGAGACTCAGTATGTCAAAGGCCTCCGTGGACAAGTCCGGCAAAGAGGACAGAATCTCCACATCCGGCGAGTTAAGGCTCCCTAACTCTGAGTCAGGCAGCGACCGGTTGAATCCTCGATAAATAGTCTGCACTTTTTCTAAAAAGAAGGATGCCAAACCTTCACAATGAGCGTCAGTGCAGATTGCGGTCGAGGTGGCCCTTTTATTCAAAAGGTCCTTGATGACCTTAAAAATTAGTTTTGAGGGATTGGTGCTGGTTTGGAATTCCTGGGCATAGAATGCGGCCCGGGTTCTGCAAATTGCCCTATGGTAGATCTTAAGTTTTGCAAAATAGGAGGAGATCGTAAGTCTTCCTCCATTCCCTCTCAGCTTTCCGGCAGATTTTTTTTAGCTCGGCAAGCGAGTCATTATACCATGGGCTTGGTACTTTAGTATGACATTTTGACCAGCGCATTGGTATAAGGGAATCGAGGGCGTCCGAAATCCATTTGCAGAACAGTTCGTAACCTTGTTCCATATTCAAAATAGAGCCCAGGGGCTCTTTCTCCAGCATCCAGTAAAACTCCTCCAGTTTCAACTTATGCCACTGCCTTTTAAAAACCAATCTATCCGCCGATTTAAATGGCAGATCATCAATGGGACAGGAGACTTCCACCAACAGATGGTCAGTCCAGCCCACCGGGATCGGGTTGGACACCTTCGCCCTCTCAAGAGTAGTGAAAAAGGGGTCCAGAATATGACCCCCAGAATGAGTAGGCAGGGTAACTAGTTGAACAAGTTGCAGTGCTTCAAGGTCCGCGAGCAGAATGTCTGTGCCCGTGGACGCCCTACAATCGAAATGGATATTAAGGATATTATGTTGCCACCCTGCCGCAGATCTACATACTAGGGCTGAAGGTAGTGCTAAGCAATAGTTACAGGGTTAGAATGCCCTTTTGAGTGTGTGCAAACCTAATATCTTCCATGTTTTAAGGGTTTTCAACAACTCTTCTCTGATCTTTTCCCATACTGAGAAATATTGGAAATTTACTCCTGACAATGGCAGGCGTAAACCTACTTCTAGATTAGGGAAAACGTGGTTGGAGGGAAAGTAAACTTGCAAACACTCAGATTTTCGCATGAACAAATCTACACATGCATATTTGCTCATGCTAAAATGCAGTTCACAAATATCTTTTAGAAGTACTACTTCTTGTGCTACTTCTGTAAATTCTTGGGAATTCACAAAAGCTGTATAGCTTAACACAATGCAAAGACTTATACCATGGGTGCACTTTTGTGACTTTCTTTAATAATAGGGCCCCAATTATTTGGTCTGGCTTTGACCTTGACCTTTTGCGTTTTATAAAATTCTGTCTCTCTCTCTCTATATCGGCTGGCTTCACTGTGAGTGACAGTATTCTGCTCTTTCACAAGTCGCATATTAGCACACAAAGTAGTTTTGTTCAGTGCCTGTAGCTTCTGTGGCAGTGTGTGCTTTTTGAGACCAAAAATAATTTTTGCTTTTGCCAATGTTTGTTATAATGGTGAGGGCCCGGCAGCTCCCACAGCAAAAAGGTTTTACAAAAACCATGCCAATACAAGTCACACATTGACAAAACTAAAAAGCTGACCACCAATTTCAGACCTACTGGCTTTGCTAATGCTTGTTTATTTTTGTTTCCCATTATCTTATTGAACCTGGCTACACTGATTTCCCCTTATGAATATTTTTGGAAAATACTAGCATGCATTAACACGTTACTAAATGATGCTGCAAAAACATTTTACAGTAGTTCAGCTAAATGTTTTTGTTTCCTGCTATCATTTTTTTATCAACATTTTATTTTGAAAGCAAAGAATCATCAATATTGCTTTCAAGCTTCTGCAAATATTTGCATCAAATTAGAGAGCATTCTGGGAGAATTATACATAGGCTCATATTGCTAAACTTTTAAAATGTGTGTTCACATTTTTATACTGGAACCACTGTCAGTAGTGCAGTGAAGTCAGCGCTTACAGCATTAACTTAGAGCGCTCACCCAATAATAAAGGCTTTCAATTAATGAACCATAAATACAAGTTTATACAGCATTAACATATGGATAAAAATATTACCCCAACTGCAGACAGTGCCCTTTCCTGTTCCCTAATGTGGTATTGCAAACTGGCAGTCAAAGGGTATGTGCTGTAGGGGGTTGGGCCTATTTGTCCCAAGGACAAAATACACATGTTGCCCTTGACCCCAAACAATATGTCCTGGGCATCGGGCTAAAGGAGTTCCAGTTCCCTGGTCCAGGCTGGATACACCTCTAGGGGAAGCCTAGAAGTGAACGCAAAAATAGGAATTCCACCATCTTGGGTGTGGTGGAATTAGGCTACCTGGTTCAGAGTTAGGCCTGCTTCCCACAGGCAGTGGTTGTATAGAGGGTATAGACACCCTAAAGGTAACCTCCCTATTGGCTACTACCTGTCACCCTCGGCAGCATCCCTAAATTGAGTATTTTGGTGGCATCCTGATACCAGGAACTTAGATTTGATGGACCGTAGGAAGAGGGCTTTGGGAGCTGCAAGAGAAAGCGAGAACTGAAGACTGCTGTGTACTTTTGGTGCCAACCCTGCCTGCCGCACTAAGTCTCGACATTCGCAACCCAGAGACTCGTCCTGCAACTGACCAGCTTCCAAGAACCCAGGTACGCTGCCAGCACTTTGCAAATTGCCAAGCAGTCTCCCTTGGAGTCGAGGAGCTACTCCCTTGCAGTCCACAGACACCGAAACGCAAAGTCCGGTCTACCGCGTTATCGCTCCCCAGTCAACCCAACACAGCAGCCCCGAGGAAGAGGACCCGGTGCACAGCAACCCCAAGGAAGAGGACCCTGTGCTCCCAGAGGTCAGATCTGCCCCCCCACCACCAAGTGAGAGGACACCAGGACTAACCTGATCCACACAGGATCCATACCCGATGTACCGGACCCCTTGCAGCAAGCAAAGTCAGGACTCCAAAGCAAAGCAGCCGTCGAGGGACATCAGTACCACAAAGACCTACTTTCAGAGTTGCACCAACACGAAAGCCTTGTTGGACACCTATCCAGAATTTAAGCCTGTATTAAGTTTTCAGTAACTTCGAAAAAGAGAAAAAATAATGTATATGCACCTTGAGAAAAGAAGCATATTGACATACTAAACCAAGGATGTATGTAGCTTGCATTTTGATTGGTCAATTTGTTCTTAGTATTTCAATATATGATCATACAGCTTAGGATGTCCCCATGTGAATTCTTAATGTATGCTCTATGTTTATAGTATGATGAGTAAAGTTATAGGGTAATACTGGTATTGTTCAGGATGAGTGATGGAGAGAGAGGTGTGTGAAGGTCGGGAGGTTATGATTTTGTTGAAAATAAGTATGTTTTATTAAGTATATATTTGACTTATTTTGATAAAAAACAAACAAGAAAAAATTGGACAACCTATATAAAAATAAAAAAAATACATTTTGAAACCAGTTTGTATGTATAATTATTATATTTATCTGTATGGCCTATACACTTTATTAACGCTATTTTTTAGCTAATATTGGAGGTGGAGTTTCTTCTCCGTTTTTCCACTTCCAGAGTATTGGACATGGCTCTTCTTAGGAGATTTCCCTAAAACCTCTTTCTTTTTTTCCTCCTGGTTTTTTGCTGATTCTCTTTGTGGTCGTAAGACTCTGGGCACTTTCCCACTCTAATGCAGCGTGAAAGCATGCTAGCCCTTGCTACAGCTGCTTAGAAGTGGTGGTTACTTGATTGGTTTAGGTGTTGTACCTGTGAGTTACTTGTAAAAAGGTACACCATATACCCAGAGCAGGTACTGAACTGGATAAAAGTTGGGCACTGCCCTGATGGTGTCACCCACACAAATAGCTCGTCAAACATGCATCAGCCCTGCCATTGCAGGCCTTTGGATGCACAGTTGCTAGGTTGGCATGTCTCACCCATTAGCCAACCTTGAGTGGGCCTTCCACTACCACTAGAGCACCACTAGTGTAAGCCCTGAGAGCAGAGCAAGTGGTAGGCGATAGAGAGAGCAGGTACACATTGGTATTCCATGCCCAGGTAGTGAAGAACCCCATGTGGGTTTTCCCTACCAGGGAGGTCGGCTCTTCCCATGGGACATCACAGGGGTTTTGCCGATTCCTATTTAGTTAAATTGAAGATTTGATAGACAGAATGCTGAACAGTGAAAATATTCACCCCCCAGTCGCAAAGATCTGGGTTTAATCCGTTGTGCCTTTGTTCACCACGCCACCCCAGTTTGAACCCAGCCATATGTAGATCAGTCTTGAACCTGCGTCTCATGGGAACAGCCCAACCTGAATTGCCTAGCCAGGTCCTCACTGAATCAGAAACGAGGATCCTGGGTCCAGTTTTGGGGCATTACCTCTCATCAGCCAGGCTAGCGTGAATCTAGTGGAGCAGTGAGCACTGGAACCTCGTTTCGGCATACCCTTTCCACTTAAGCCGACAAAAGCAAAAGGAATAATTGATGGAGGGAATGCTGAACAATACAAACATTCACCCCCATTCACAAAGATCTGGGTTTAATACATTGTTCTTTTGCTCACCACGCCACCCTAGTTTGGACCCAGCATATGGGAATAGTCCAGCCCGAACTGCCAAGCCAGGTCCTCCATGACCAGAAACAGGCATTCTGATTTAGTGACCTTAAGTCTCGGGGCACTTTCCCACTGTAAATGCAGTATGAAAGTGCGCACACCCTTCCTGCACATGTTAGGAAGTGGTGCTTGCATGATGTTTTTAAACATGTCTCAAACCTGCCATTACAGGCCTGTGTGTGCACACTTGCACCTATGATGTTTTTAAACATGTTACAAACTTGGCATTGCCGGTCGGTGTGTGCGGAATTGCACTTATGCTCAGGTTGGCTTTTCTCAACCACTGGCTAATTCTGAGGGGACCTTTCACTACCACTAGAGCACATCAGGGTTAAATCTAAAAGTGTGAAGCGAGTGGTAGGTGAAAGGCAGGGCAGAAACACGTGTGTGTTCCCTGCCCAGGTAATGAAGAATACCCATGTGTATTTTCAGTACCTATGAGGTTTGCTCTTCCCATAGGTTAACATGGGGGAATGGTTGAAATGACTACAGGTTGCTATAGTGGTTTGTAGTGTAGCAGCCTCATAGTAATTCCTATCATAAGATTCACAATGACAAACCCTCTTCTGTGGTATCGGTTGTTTTGTCATTAATAGCATTGAAATGCCACTCCTAGAAAAGATGTATACTACAAAAAAGTGCCAATGCTGCTAGTATTAGTAAATCTATTTGTCTTCCTCACACACGAATAGAACACTGTGTGAGCAGTATCTGGTTTTTCTGAATCAATCTTTTTGATTTTGATTTTATTTCAAATTTTCATTTTTTCATTTACTTTTTTATGAATTTCACATATTTCAAAGAAACATTTAAAAAAACCATAACATAAACGGACATATTCTTAATCACTATTATACCACATCCCCTTCATATCATTCATACACACTATCACTAAAGATCTTTGTCTAACATACTCTACACACTCTCACACTCCTAACACTCTAGTATCAAAAGTATTTTTATACGGATTATATACAATTTTTTGAGAAACTATAGAATGTAATTTCAAGAGAGAATCAATATAATACAGGTATCATTTGATATTCTTATGGTTTAAACATAACAAGGTCTGTACACAACAAGGTCTACGTGTTTCGAACTCTCTTTAATGCAGAGTTCTCATCAGGACCATAAACTCCCTAATAGTCAGTCAAGTTTAAATTCCTTTAGTCACCAACAACCGCGAAGCGGGACCACTGGTTTCATGTAGCTATTCGCCTCTCTCTACTCTAATTATTATTCTCGTTGTTCAAACGTAAATTTTGGAGGGGGTAGATCTTGAAAAATGCCCGCAATGTGCCTTTCGTTCGATCTACTTTCTGACTTAATCAGAGTCCGGTCCATCAGTCCCGAGCAGTCTCAGGAGACTGCCTGGGACTGATGGACTTTACGTTTGGACAACGAGAATAATAAATAGAGTAGAGCGAGGCGAATAGCTACATGAAACCAGTGGTCCCGCTTCGCGGTTGTTGGTGACTAAAGGAATTTAAACTTGACTGACTATTAGAGAGTTTATAGTCCTGATGAGAACTCCGCACTAAAGAGAGTTCGAAACGCGTAGACCTTGTTGTGTACAGACCTTGTTAAGGAATATTAGAAAGTATCCAGTAACAGTTCAGTGGTTTTAAACACTCTGCTTTCTTCAAAATCACATTGTTTTCATGTATTGCCAATAACCCTGCACAGTTCCTATGTGAATGTATGAAAGTGACTGCAAGGAATCAGGTAGTACACAGTGCACAGTTGCCCTGTCAAAAGATGTATCCTTTCTGGTAGAGTAGAGCATATTCATGCAACATTATATTGTTCCTAAATTATGATTTGCTCACTCTGTACATATTTAGTGGACTCTGTTAAATGTGTAATTGCATGGATACGAAACTGATGAATATTTTCGTCTCCGTGTGTAATCAATTAAATATGTATTCTTTCCGATAACTGCCCATGTCTGTACAGCACACACCTACAGGAATAGCTAGTGGTCAACCTTTAGATGGTGAGCAGCATGGATGTTCAATTTTCCTTTCTTCTGAAGAACAACCCAGGTGTAGGTAGCAGGAAAACCTGACTGGAGTCAGGAACACCATGCAACCTGATGCCTGCCTTTCTTTAGTGTAACCTGCCCTATTTCCTGGAAACCTTGACCTGCGGCCTGATGAGTAAACAGTGGTCAAGATTTCTTAACACAAGACAAGAGATCTTAACAGGGAGAGCAGATGAAGGACCTCAAAGTTACAAAATAGACCTACTAGATGAATTCACAGGAAAAGGGGTCCTCCAACCACAGTACCTAAAGTGGAGGCACCTTAGGACATACTGATGCCTTGGCAGCATAGTCGAAGGCCTCACCACTTACTATTTCTATGTGCCTGGTACACCTGCATTCCTTCCAACACTCCAAATAATTTTAGATTCCCTGCTTCCCTCTCGATTGCTCAACCATTGCTCAGTCACAATTCCATCAATGATGTTCAGTTTGCTTTAAACACACATCATGGAAACAACCACAAATACTCACCTCTAGCCTTGTGACGACACAAGACTTCCTCAAGGCTTCAAAAGCTTGTACGGCAGCACCCTCACCGGCAGAACCATGTCCTGCTCATATATGCAAGAATATCCTCATCAACAGCTTTGCAGCCAATTCAGCCACAAATATCAACAACTCCTTGGTTAAAGATCTATTCCCAAAATAACTCTCTAAAACAAAGAGGCCTTCAAATAAAGACTGCTTCTAATTTCTGGTTAGTAACCAAAGGTTTCTAGGTAAAAAGCTTGATATATTGGCTTCAAGAGAATTATCTACGTTCATGGAAGAAATTAACCTTCTCTCAGATTACTTAAACAGATTCTGGTATGACTGTGGCACAAAAGCAGCACTGACTTCCACATGGGATGATTGAAACACTACATGAAACACTACAATTGACTCAAAGGAGAACCAGAGCACCTATCCTTGACTTTGATTCTTTTCATCTCTACAGGGAACTTGACCAATATTCCTAAACAAATAACGTTATATCTGTATGCTAGCTTGACCTCTGACATCGAGGCTGGCACCTCTGCCCCTAATACTCCTGTCGAACGTGGCCCTTCTTGCAGGGTAATACCTGAACTTTTTGCCTTGCTCCTGTATCTTATCTGACCTGTTGTTGGCTGTTTTATGACTCTGGGCACTTTACCACTGCTGATCAGTGCCAAAGTGCATATGCTCTCCCTATGGTAAATTGATGTATGGATGAGTGAATCCATGATTGGCTGGTTTGGTTTACTTGTCAGACCCTAGTACAATGCACTGAGTATGCCCAGGGCTTGTAAACCAAATGCTGCTGGTGGGCTTGCAGCACTGGTTGTGCCACCCACAGAAGCAGCCTGTAAAAGTGTGTCTCAGGTCTGCCAACGCAGAGCGTGTGTGCAGTCCGGTACTGCCATGTTGACTGGGCAAGTGCACCCACTTGCCAAGTGCACCCACTTGCAAGTCCCTAAACCTTTCCTTTTCTGCATATTAGTCACCCCTGTGGTAGGCCCAAGGGCAGGGTGCATTGTAGGCAAAAGGGAGGACATGACCCGGTGTGTGTGGCATGTCCTAATAGTGAATAACAGTCATTTTCGTTTTTCACTATTGCAAGGCTACCTGTTCCCCATAGACCAGAATGGGCAGTTTGATTATACCATCTTATCATCCTAACTGACTCAGGGAACTAGGCAGAAATTCGAGTTTAGTACGCCTGAAATCAGAATGATAAAAGACATCTTTTAGTGAAGTTGGTTTTAACATTCTGTGTTTGAAAATACCACTTTTATAAAGTTGGTATTTTCTTGCCTAACTGTCCAAGACTGCCTCTGCTAGGTTGTGTATGCCTTGTCTGGAGTTTGAGTGACAGGGGCTGGGGTATTCCAGGAGACAGGGTGAGTCAGCACAGGGCTGAATAGAGCTATCTGCATGTAGATGGGAGGGAGGAGTTGCACCTGGGACCTGAATAGGGCTGGGCCTGCCTTCCACAATGCTGGATCCACCTCCTGTGCTGCGTCTGATGTCCCTGGCCCACACTGTCAAAGGAAAGGAGGAGTCTTGTCAACAAAGTGCACCAGGACTGCACATCACCTGAAGCGCCTCGCACCTCTGGAGAAGACTGTCGCAGCAGACGCCGTCGCATCACCGGAGAAGCGTGTCGCAGGGCCTGTCACCGCGCAGAAGTATTGTTGAATCGCCGCAACGCCGTCAGGCATGCACGCATCGTTGGTGCATCAAGAAGAAGACACCATTTTGTTTCATTGCACTGGATCTTCATCGCATCACGGCGCTGCTGGTCACATCACCACGGAAGCGCAGTAAGAAACTGGCGCATCACCTCCCCATGCAGAGAAGAACCGACGCATCCCTTACGCAGCAGTAGGGACCCGACGCATCACTGTTCTTGCATGTAAGGAACCGACACATCACCTTCCCTGCAAAACTCTCAATGTATAGCGTTACGCATCCAAAGGTACATTGAACTCAAAGTGTCACATTTTACATATAAAGAGAACTAAGCTATTTCTACCATTTTTTAAGTACAGTAATGTGGATTTTAGTTGTGTGCGGTCTTGTGTTAAGTCTATATAAATATACTTATTTTTAAACTACAACTTGTGTGGTGTCCATCTGTAGTGTTGTCACTGGGTTACTGTATGTGTTCACAAATGCTTTACACACTGCCTCTGAGATAAGCCTGCCTGCTCATGCCAAGCTACCAAGGGGGTGAGCAGGGGTTATTTTAGGAGTGTATCCCCATACCCTGATTAGACTCAAGGGTCCCTATTTGGTCAAAGGTACCTCCGTCTGCCAACTAGAGACCCCCAAATCTAACAACTCCCTAGTTGGAAACTGTTTTTGCCAACTTGTCAATAACAGCCTGGTGCATTCCTGCATGGATGTAGTTCAATATGCTACGTATACGGGAACTGCTCAATGTGGCATGATAAAATAATTATAGAATTTTTATTTAGTATAGCACAGGTATGTGACAGTGCATTTCAGACAACAATATTGCCAACTCATTGCACATAATTAACTCAGAAAGAAGGAATGGTATTTTCTCCTTGTTGTCTCCTTGTAGGTTTCTTGAGTACCCTTTCTGCTCATTCCATTGGGTTTCTGTCATCTTCTTGTGCAGGGTGGCTGGTGTCATTCTAGTTAGTTTCCAGGTCTTAATATTCAAGCTCAGTTGGGGCTCCAGAGTTCCATGGTATGTCTTAGAGAAGGAAATGTTTCAAGTCAGCTCTTGCCCATTGGCTTTCAAGGTTAGCATCACCTTTATCAGCCATTTCATGCTGTGACTTGCATTGACTCAGTATGGTATTTTGAGGCACTCTTCATGGTCTGCTTTTGCTTCACCAGAATCCAGTCGCCTACACCGATGACAGTGGTGCGTGCTTTCTCTTTTTGGTAAATTGTTTAATCTTTGTTTTGCCCTTCTGGTCTTGCAGAAGTACCTCTTCATGTTTGACTGCCGACTGGTAGTCTGCGTCCTGCTAGGAATGTGGTTGCAAATCTTATGTCCCTGTTTTAGTCACTGCCCATTGGGACTGTACAGGGTGTTGCAATATGCCGTCAGAATAATATTGAGAGTCTATTGGACAGGAATTTTACTAATTTCAGCTTGTTTATGTATATATTTTATTTATTATTTTGATACAGTAAACAATACAAATATGATACCCACCTGCCATTCACTCCCCAAGGTTAAACCCAATCCTGGTTAATACGACATTATTATCAGTATCTACTGTGGCGTCCGTCCATCCCAGAGCCTGACTCCTGTACGTAAATTGGGTAACACAGATGTCTTGATTTTCACCCTCCATGAACCGAAGCAGTGCCCTCTATGTATCCTCCCTTCAACTCACCGTGGTGTACCAACCTACTTTTATTTTCTAAAATTTCCTCATACATCCTCTCTTTGTAAACTTCCTTCTCCATAACCCTACAAAATTCCATAATCCAGTGCCCAATAGTGATGCGTAGGTAGAATCCCAGAGTCCTATTTCTGTGTGATATCCCGCTTTGCCACCATACAACACAGGTTCACCAACAGTTTTTGATAATGTGTATGATCTGCTGGGCACAACGTACCCAATACAACCAATTTAGGCTTGAAATCCAAGTGGAGCTCCTCTACTCTGCACACCTTCAGGAAGACCCTAAAGACCTGGCTCTTCGACTGAACCACAGCTGCACCCCCCCTCAACCAGCGCCTTGAGACCCTCACGGGTGAGTATCGCACTTTAAACCCCCTGATTGATTGATTGCCTCCTCTAATGAGTACCCTACCACTTCCCAAAACGCCATTAAATGGGGGCAGCTCCCCAATGTATATTCAAAAAGTTCCCTCAATTCTGCCTCCCCTCTGACAGTTTGCATCTACCATTCTGCCAATCCTGCGGATCAGGGTCCGTGTATAGTATACCCTATGTAGGATCTTAAGCTGGATCAACCTAAAACTTGCTTTTATAGCCACCATCCCAGTGAACTCCAGTGCCTCCCGCCAATCATCCTCATCTAACTCCCCCAAATCTTGCTCCCACATATTCATTTCAGCTTGTTGAAAGTGCTTACGTGATGGTTGCCATGAAGGCTACGACTGTCCCATTCGCCTGTGGCCTTCTGTGTGTGATCCGCCAATGTTTGAAGTTCAGTTAATTGAGAATTGGGTGGTAAACTGTGGCAGTTTTTCAGTTTTGATAACCTCTGGAATTTCCCAGACAGCGAAATCTCATCTAGTAAATTGATGACCGCGTTTGAGCCTTAGCTACAGTAAAGCATGAGTACTCATCTTACTTATAACAAGGATGTATTTGACTGACTTCAGGGAGCAATGAAATTGGTTACACCATTTTGACATACTCTGTTGGAAACAGACAACCTCTGCAGTGGGAGGGAGAGAGAGTACCCCTTAACTGCTAGCAAGGGACACAGACTCGCAGTGTCTCTTCAACCAGGGTATCTAGGTTGTGGGATCTTACCTGCTCTCCTAGAATATTTTTTGTGGCAACTATCCCTCAATGTTCCTGATGTGCTAGGTCTACAAATTGTTGATGTAGAGTATTTGGACTTATGAGACACTTGTCTCTGAGTAGTAGTCCAACTGAGGTGACTGAGAGTTCATCTTTCATGTGACAAAATGTGGATATCTCATTGTTTATCAACTCCTGTTGTCTCTTCAAGGTGTCACCATTTGTCCTGTTCTTTCTCTTCTTGCTTCAGGTGGGATCACTGAGTGTGTTCTCATATAGTTTGGACAGATCACACTGTGAGTAGGTTGTAGATAACATGAACGTAGTCTTTGGCTCCGAATTTTCTGTTACTGTAGGTCAGTTGTGAGGTGTAGTCGGCTGGGTTGTTGTGTTTCTGTGGTTTGTGGATTATAGAGTGGATGTATTCTTGTAGGTGAATCTCCCACCTCTTGATGCATTGTCGCATTTTTTGCTGTTGGATTCCTGAAGATTGTTGTGAGGATTTGATGGTCTGTTATTATGGTGAAGTCTTTCCTATACACAAAGACATGATAGTGTTTGCAGGCCAACACAATGGCTAGGCTGTCTTTCCGTTGCTAATATGCCCTTTCCTATCTGTGAGACTTTGGTTACCGTAGGATACGACATGCCTCTGTTCTGGTCCTTTCTTGGGTTGAGCAAATATGGCACACAGTCCTACTGAGCTGGCATCGACCATGAGTTTTGTGCATAGTGTAGAGTTAAACAAAGGTGTGCTAGCGGCCCTACTTGCTCACATCTAGATGGCTTGGAAGATTTGTTCCCATTCCTGTGCATACTTGAACCTGCAGCCTTGTTTGGTGAATTCTCTTTAACGGGCTGCTCATGGTGGCTTAGTTCTTGATGCATCTAGAGCTTCAAAGCAACATGCAGAATATGTGTACCTTGCTGCAGAGGTGTGTCTCGTGTAGGAGTCTGTACTGGAAGAATGTGTGCTGTGCAGTGAAGCATGTGGAAGGTTTGGAGAAAGGGACATATTTCTCTTTCTTAGCACCTTCTTCAAGGAGTTGATAGTTTTAGTCACAAAGCCTGGTCTGGCTGTCCTTGTAGAGTGATTGTGTGAAAAACTATGGACATTAATGCAAATGCACTCAAGTAATGCCCAAATACTGCTCTTTGATGCAAAGTAGTAATTGCAAACACAACAGTGATGGACAGAATGTGGATCAATGTCACACATTCACCCCAGTCCAAAGATCTGGGCCCAAATCCATCGTTTTTCCACTCCACACCACCCTGGGTTAGACAATGGCGATATGCAAATCAGCGCTGACCCTGTGCCCCATGGGAACAGTCCAGTCCGAACTACAAAAGCCATGTCCTTCCCAGAACGGAATCAAGCATCCGAGGACCGGCCCGGTTTCGAGGTAACACCTCTCATCAGCCCGGCTAGCTTGACTCCAGTGGTGTGGAGTGCCTGGGACTCACGTCTGAGCATCCCCAGTACACTTAGAGCGGTAATTGCAAACACAACAGTGATGGACAGAATGTGGATCAATGTCACACATTCACCCCAGTCCAAAGATCTGGGCCCAAATCCATCGTTTTTCCACTCCACACCACCCTGGGTTAGACAATGGCGATATGCAAATCAGCGCTGACCCTGTGCCCCATGGGAACAGTCCAGTCCGAACTACAAAAGCCATGTCCTTCCCAGAACGGAATCAAGCATCCGAGGACCGGCCCGGTTTCGAGGTAACACCTCTCATCAGCCCGGCTAGCTTGACTCCAGTGGTGTGGAGTGCCTGGGACTCACGTCTGAGCATCCCCAGTACACTTAGAGCGGTAATTGCAAACACAACAGTGATGGACAGAATGTGGATCAATGTCACACATTCACCCCAGTCCAAAGATCTGGGCCCAAATCCATCGTTTTTCCACTCCACATCACCCTGGGTTAGACAATGGCGATATGCAAATCAGCGCTGACCCTGTGCCCCATGGGAACAGTCCAGTCCGAACTACAAAAGCCATGTCCTTCCCAGAACGGAATCAAGCATCCGAGGACCGGCCCGGTTTCGAGGTAACACCTCTCATTAGCCCGGCTAGCTTGACTCCAGTGGTGTGGAGTGCCTGGGACTCACGTCTGAGCATCCCCAGTACACTTAGAGCGGTAATTGCAAACACAACAGTGATGGACAGAATGTGGATCAATGTCACACATTCACCCCAGTCCAAAGATCTGGGCCCAAATCCATCGTTTTTCCACTCCACACCACCCTGGGTTAGACAATGGCGATATGCAAATCAGCGCGGACCCTATGCCCCATGGGAACAGTCCAGTCCGAACTACAAAAGCCATGTCCTTCCCAGAACGGAATCAAGCATCCGAGGACCGGCCCGGTTTCGAGGTAACACCTCTCATCAGCCCGGCTAGCTTGACTCCAGTGGTGTGGAGTGCCTGGGACTCACGTCTGAGCATCCCCAGTACACTTAGAGCGGTAATTGCAAACACAACAGTGATGGACAGAATGTGGATCAATGTCACACATTCACCCCAGTCCAAAGATCTGGGCCCAAATCAATCGTTTTTCCACTCCACACCACCCTGGGTTAGACAATGGCGATATGCAAATCAGCGCTGACCCTGTGCCCCATGGGAACAGTTCAGTCCGAACTACAAAAGCCATGTCCTTCCCAGAACGGAATCAAGCATCCGAGGACCGGCCCGGTTTCGAGGTAACACCTCTCATCAGCCCGGCTAGCTTGACTCTAGTGGTGTGGAGTGCCTGGGACTCACGTCTGAGCATCCCCAGTACACTTAGAGCGGTAATTGCAAACGCTGACCCTGACCAGTACTGGGGATGCTCAGACGTGAGTCCCAGGCACTCCACACCACTGGAGTCAAGCTAGCCGGGCTGATGAGAGGTGTTACCTCGAAACCGGGCCGGTCCTTGGATGCTTGATTCCGTTCTGGGAAGGACATGGCTTTTGTAGTTCGGACTGGACTGTTCCCATGGGGCATAGGGTCAGCGCTGATTTGCATATCGCCATTGTCTAACCCAGGGTGGTGTGGAGTGGAAAAACGATGGATTTGGGCCCAGATCTTTGGACTGGGGTGAATGTGTGACATTGATCCACATTCTGTCCATCACTGTTGTGTTTGCAATTACCGCTCTTTGATGCAAAGTGGCACAAATAATTGAGAAATGCTATTTATGCAGAGAAATGGGCACCGTTTAAGCGCTAAAGACCGTTAACACTGAAAACTTAGTGCCCTTAAAGTCTTTGTAGGACTTTGTGCCAGTGCTAAGTTTTTATAAATCTAGGCAGTTGGGAGTAGAAAGAAGCCAGTTAGATACACGTTTGTTGTTGAGACCTCTTTAGAATTTGGAATTATTAAAGCCAAATTCTGAGTGTGAATATAAGATAACATGGCTTTTGTTTAGGGCCAAATTTCTCCTGCATTGTCCTTCATTTTTAAATGTAATTTCTTGTGGAATCGGTGCTGGTCGCTTCATCCTGGAGTTCCATAAAGTCCACCATTCACCTGGCAGGGTTTCCTAGGTAAGACCGCCCTGTCTCCTTTTGGTCCTGCCCACCCGGACTGGACTTTTTACTTGCAGCATTGTACATTGATAAAAGACAATGTCATTAACAATGAGAGAGCACAAGTTTGGGAAAAAATGTATAAGTACGCCATATTTACAAGCACGTAGTTAGTTTAAACATGCTTTGCACACGAGTGTTTTATATCTAGGAGTGAAATATACAGAGTGTTTTATATTCAGTAGCGAAATGTATAGAATGTTAAGTAGAGTAACTATAATTATAACAGGTGTGAGATTAATGTAGAAATGTTGGAATAAATATGAAAACCTCATGTTCTCATGTTAAAAGAATCATGTCCGAATTAAATGTAACTTTGAAATCCAGACTAAATGTGTAGGCCTTAGGGCAATTCACAGCAAACCTAAACGTGCTGCTAAAATAATGTGAGATAAGGTTGACGTGGTTCTTCCAAATGTATTATTGAACTTAGGGTTAAAGTATATGCTTTATAGATGTGTTATTTTAGAAACGTATGCTAGTTAAGAATGTTTGCTGTTTAAATCAAGTTAATGTTTTAAGAGTGCAGGGACCTGCTTCATGTAAATCAAGTAGGCCTGAACAGATAATGTCATGTCGTTTGAACCGCCATGTGCTCGTTAGGGAAGAAGTCGAGAGGTGTCCAGCACAGAGCTTGGAGTGTGTTTTACGACCTAAAGATATGGTGGAGTCTGGAATTTGAGGCCCACTGCAGGACGAACTGTATGCAGGTGCGAGGGTCCTAATCAGCTCGAATGAAAGGGACTTTGTTCAGTGGCGCCTTGCGCAGGCCTGTAGGAGTTTCCAGGAATTTAGGGGGTATCGGCGCATTGGAGAAGAAGCCTGGGAACCAAGGTCAACTTTAACGAGGGTCTTCAAGAGTACCATCATGGAGTTTGCCGCGCACAGAGATACCACGTGAGGGGCGTCCCAAGGGGCGTTTCTGTTGGAAATGTGATTTGGTATTAGGGAAAGAGACCTGGGAGGAGAGCAGAGCAGATGATTTTGGGAGCCTAAAGAAGCGGATGGGTAGGCAGATAGGCTGATCAGGAGAGACCCATAATCAGAGAAGAGACAAAGAGAAGTGCGTGATCTTCTTAGGAAGTCACCACGGCTGACACCTAGAGGGGTAAAGATCTTGCTAAGTAGGGATGTCACTTAGTTTAGTGTAGGGACAGACTAACCTTAATTTTCTTTTCTGTAATGACTTTGAGATTACAACTTGTATCTATTTTGGCAACCCTTATGGTTTTCGAGCTTGTACTTATTATTCTGTTTTTCAGACTCAGACTACTCAAGAAGTTCATGTTTATAGTGATACCAATTTATCTTCTGAATCTCATTTTGAGAAGTTTGTATCTTCAGTTATCTTTGACTTTATATTAAATCTTTAAAACTTAAATTTGGTCAGTGGTCATTTAGAGTGGTGTAAGTTCTTAAATTGATTGACTTATTGTTAGATTACCTTTTACTCAATGACAGGTACCAACGATTCAATCGACGTAGTTTGGGATTTGGTAAGGTAACTAGTAACCAGAAATCCCGCGTTAGCAACAACGCCATTTACACGCCAATAGCTCAAACTTAAGCAATTGCGAGACCTATTTCATTTCCAATGATTGTTAACATTTACCTTCGCCCTTTGATGGAAGTGATTGAAGAGTCCGCTCTCACTGTATTTCCATACACCGATGACTCTCAGAATATGTTCTCACCATCAGATGCTCAAAACAGGCAAGGTCTCCTCAACGCTGCCCTCTGGATGAACAGAAACACCCTGAAACTGAATGGTACCAAAACCGAAGTCCAAATTCTGGGCAATAATCCCGAACTTTGAGGAATTAACGACTGGCTCGCCTTATTGGGGCTCTACCTGAGCCGGTTGATAAGGTTAAGAATCTCAGCTTCATCATTGATAAAAAATCTCTCCCTGAAACCACAGTTCTCCGAGCTCACAGCCTCCTGCTTTTTCATTATGAAATGCCTCAAGAAAATTCTCTGTCTGATTCCTCTGAGCTCCCAGAGAACAGTGCTACAGGCTTTGGTAACGTCCAGACTGGACAATTTCGAATGTACTGTTTCTGGGCACTGATAAGGCCTTCATTCATCGCTTGCAGATTATCCAGAATGCTGCCGCCCACCTCCTTTTCCGGTTGCCGAGACATGCTTCCATCTCTCCCTGGCTCCACAAATTGCACTGGCTGAAGGTTAACAAACGGATTAAATTCAAGGCCTTATGCTACATGTTTCGAGCTAGACGCGGCCTCGCCTCTTCTTATAGCCAAAATCTGGTGTCTCCGTATGTCCCTTCCCGATCACTGAGATCCGCCAACCTCGCAGTGTTTACCACGCCTAGGTTGCGCAGAGTTCATATTAAAGGGTGCTCTTTCTCTTTCTTAGGTCCTAAACTCTGGAACTCTCTTCTGGTAGCTTTTAGGAACTGTGACTCATTGCTTACTTTTCGTAAGAACTTAAAAACCATCTGCTAGATTCATCAAAGACCCGTTTTGCGAGTCTTTAATAGCGATTCATAAGGAATCGCTATTAAGGACTTGCAAAACGGGATTCATGTAGGAATTGCAAAAAATATTGCGATTCCTACATGTTCCTTATTTGCGATTAGCAAATTGCTAATCGCAAATAAGAAATAACTCCCCATGCATTCCTATGGGCCTACAGGCCCATAGGAATGAATGGGAATTATTCCTTATTTGCGATTAGCAATTTGCTAATCGCAAATAAGGATGCAATTTCAAGGGTGCAGGGGTGTCCAAAGGACACCCTGTAGCACCCCATAAATGTGAGTTTACACTGATGTTGTGCACACACATTTCGAAAGGACATGTGTGTGTGTAACATGCAACTTAGAAAAATGCATTAAAATGCATTTTTCTAAGTTTTCGCTATTTACCACGAGGTTTGACTTTGTGGTAAATAGCAGTCCTAAATTGCGAATTCGCAATTTTTAAATGTTTCATGAATAGCATTTAAGGAATCTCTAATAGAGATTCCTTAAATGCTAATCCTCGCATATTAGCGAATTCTTTAATAGCGATTTTTGCATTTGGATGATGAATCCCAAATGCAAAAATTGCACTCGCAAAGGGCCAGATTCTCAGAATCTGGCCCTTTTGCGAGCGCATTTCGCTTGATGAATCTGGCCCTAAGCTCTTTAACTGCCCTGTCTGATTCTGCTATCTGGCAATGCTGCTATGCCTCTTGCTACTGTCTGCCTCTAGGGAGACCAAGTTGGGCAGATGCGCGCTCTACAAATCTCTTAAATAAATAAATACAAATATTGTGAGTTGTTGAATTACATACAGATTGAATGGGTTTGCCTAACTTGAGCCGCACATCACAGAGGTTATGCCAATTTTAATAAGAACATCAATTAGTAACAAAATGCAACTATGGTTAGGGTGCTCGTAAGGTGTATGACACCTACCCACCAAAGTGTCATTCAGTCCCAGAATTCAAAAGAACCTGGGTCACACATATAAACACAAAATACCTAAGCACACCAGTATCATTATTTCAAAAATCAATAATGTAGATATTACTCCAAACAGTCTGTAATGTCTCAGTGCCCTATGTAATTTAAATCCGAAAATTATCAAGAAGAATAAGTGAATAGTCCAAACAAATCTTCATGGGTCGAGGTCTGTTTTTAATTTCACAGTTCACAAGAAGAAGACAGGCTGCTGTCTTCTTGATAATTTTCGGATTTAAATTACATAGGGCACTGAGACATTACAGACTGTTTGGAGTAATATCTACATTATTGATTTTGGAAATAATGATACTGCTGTGCTCAGGTTTTTTGTGTTTAATTGTGAGTTGTTGTGTATTTAATAGAAAGATTACAAAGGAAGTGAAAGACCCACCAGCAATCATAGGCATTCATTGGAGCACATGGCTGTTTAACTTGGGACATCTGACCAAATGTCTGCCATGCTTTTTTCATAGCAGGAAAGAAACATTATCCCCAAGCATTAGAAGAACAACCCTGGTGTGTCAGGGACAATGATTTTTCATTTTTTTAATAGTAAAAATATATTTTTTGAATGCAGTCAGTCAGAGTTGCTAGCCGGCTAGTTAGGCTTTGTTCAAATCAGAAAGAGTGCTCCTGCCATACGGGGGCGTAAGAACTTTTAGCATAATATTCCATCTTATGAAGGGGGCTTTCTGTCCTGTTATTTGCCTTGATAGCTGCTGGCTCCATATACTGTGTGATTGAGCATAAAATAAAAACTATTGAATTATTTAGGTACAGATTGTAATAAATCTCTCTTGTTTCTTCCACAGTCGGCCATCAGTGAGCAAATAACTGGTAAGTAAACAAGAATACCTTTACCCAAGAAATGTACAATGGCTGTCAGTGAAAGGTAGATTGTCTATGCTGACAAAAAAGATTGTTTTGCATTTGAAACCTAAATTATGCTCTATTGGCTCAGGTTGTAAACAACATATAGTAATGGTTGGTGATCCTGCAGACTCCTTACGTGAACCCTCTCTCAGTGCAAAGCTGGATCGGAAATTTGTATCTGCCAAAGTCATTCACCATCACCATGTGGTTCCATACAATGTTATGGAGTTTAACCACGTGGTCTCTGACACTGACACCATCGTAGGTTGCTGATTTGTTTTTGATTTACTGTTTTTCATTGAAAATTTTGAATTTTGGGAGCATGTCCTCCTCAGTGGTGTAAGGATTTAAGCACTGAAGGCTTGCAGGAAGCAGATGTAAGTCACTGACCCACCGATAGAGTGACTCTAGAGTTTTTGGTCAATCGGATGCTGACACGTCATGGGAGTTGACTGCCCCTATGCATTCAAAGGCTACAATGGATAGTGAGGCGAAGTGCTGGAGGCATCTATCTGGAAAGCTTTCCTCCTCTAACTTTCAGGATCCAGTCTTCACCTGGAGGTTTGTGTAAGGAATCCATTGTAGCCAAACCATCCATCAGAAAGCACATTATCTGAAACCATGTCTATAGTAATATATGAGGTAGCACTTCCCATCAGGGCTTCTCAGCTGGGCTCCATCTTTTTTTTAAGAAGACAGTACCAACAATTCTCAATGGGAATTTTGTACCTTTAACTGGACAGTGGCAACATTTCTTATCAAGGCCTTACCACTTTTTAGTGAACAGTACAGACACATCGCATTAGACCGTCTATACATTTACAAGTAGAGATCAAACAGTTTTAAGTTTGGTTCCTAAAATGGGCAGAACCAACACATCTAATCCGGCCTTTTATACCTTTCGGTGCATCTACCGCCGGAAAACAAAAGAAATAGACGCTTCGTGGTGGGATTGAAAGTGATCGCAACTGCGGCACTTACCCTAAAAAACACCTACATTTCTCCGCCGGCTGGTGGAGAAACCAAGAACGATTACCTTTAAAGATATCAAGATTGGTTCCTCGATTTCAGATAGTGTCGGCTGACACATCGTCTCTGTCCTGCCCTCAATGAGATAGACGCAGGACATCTTCAAAAGCAACAGGTTGTCCAACTGCACCATAGTCCTGATGAAGACCCGCCTCGGTTGCGATAGAATCAGCACCATTGTTTAGGGTCGAAACGTCGATGTTATAATAAGGATCAGTCCATATCTAAGTTTCAATTCTAAAAAGAGAAAATGTATCTGTTGAAACTATTGTTTTGAATTTTGGACTGTTACATGGTTACCTTTTTGTATTTATTTATCTATTCACAAATCTAGAGCACTTGTCACCTTTCAGTTGAACACAAATCAGTCACCGATATTTTTATGTCATTCATGTTTAGGACAACCATTTTAAATGTGTAATTATGGTCCACCACTGCTAATGCTATGAGATTTTTATTCACACTTGCTACCCCGGACATTTGCTTTTTTATTGCAACCTTTATTCTTAAATCAGTCTGGGTCAGAAAAAGTATGGTTTTTTAGTGTTGGTTCATATCCTTTGCTGCTAGTCCATGTGTTACCCTTCTTTTCCAATTCTTAAGTGCCTTTTATGATTCTGTATACTTTTGTGATGTTTTTATGAACAATCGAATAAAGTTTATAAACTGAAACTGATACATTGATGTCAGATGTCCAAAAATAAGATAAAATTGGATATAATCCTCTAAAAGAGGTGTGTGTGGTCCCTTCTTACAGGGTTTTCTCTTGTTCCAACGTGTTGTTATTATTAGATGAAATAACTGGTCTAATAATAGTGAAGAATAAATTAAGAAATGCACCTACATATGAGGTTTATGAAAGAGATTGTATCCCCAACAGAACCACTGTCTTTGTATATACCTTTAATGTGAGCGGAATTACTTCTGCCCATCAGAACCAGTGTACTTGTAAGGGACTGCAATAGAATGATACGGTTGTGATGCCACTTCCTGCTACACCAAACCACATTTTTATGCTTAGTGGTCCCATGTTTTAAGGGCTTGTGCTTGGCTGTTCATATTAGCAGCCAAGCAATGGATATGGTTGATGTGGAGAAGTTATCACATGAATTCCTGTAAGAGTGAGATTGAATGGCTGTAGATTCACTTTTTGGAATCTATCTGTGATTCTGGTGCCTATGTGAACAGATTGTGGTCACCTTGAGTCCTCAGCAGATACAAGGGTGACCCATTCCCTAACGTGTCCTCACATCTAGTTTACAACACTTGTCACATGTCTCTTCCTTCCTAGATTCCACGGTGCTGGACCAGGTCCTACAAGCCCTCAGTTCTATACCAGCAGACTGCAAGGAGGCCCAGGACATCCTTTGGACAATCATCCAGGCACAGGAAGGTGAGTGACTGAGAAAAGGCAAGGGCCTGAGACAAGCCATCTGTACTGATGAAGAATATGGTGAGAATATGTTCTGAGGAATGGAGAAAGAAAAGAGGGGGAGAGGAGGAGAGGAGGAGAGGGGTGGGGAGGAGAGTAGAGGGCCTGAGAAGTGATGAGGAGAAGAGTGAAGGGGGAGAAGAGCACTGTGGGCGAGAGGAGAGGATTACAGATAAAAAGAAAGGAGAGGAAAGAGGGGAGGATGAGAGGGGAGAAGAGGTGAGAAAAACAGAGAAGACAAAGATGGGAGGAGATGTTTTGGAAAGTAAGAACTGCTTTCATGGTTACTCCCACTTTTTGTTGGTGTCAGCATTTTTTTGCGACTAGTCTAGCTGGGATCCTGCTAATCAGGACCTCGCCTCTGTGCTTCTCCCTAAATTTGACATGGTAAATACTTTGGTACCTCCACAATTGGCTACTGGTGTACCCTTGTAAATCCCTAATATATGGTACCAAGGTACACCAGGGGTCTCCCATGGGCTCCTGCATGAATTAAGCCACCCATGAGAGACCACTCAAACTGTGACTTCAGGCCTGGCATTGCTAGCCCCACTTACGACAGATATACGTTTTTTGTATTTGAGGTCACTACACTGAAAACCTATAAGTCACCCTTAGGGCAGGCCTCTCAATCCTGAAGGCAAGGTGCTTGGTTATAAGTGGTGAGGGTGCCCTGCATGAGTGGGGCACCCCTACAAACCCTGAATTTGATTCTCCAGGTGTTGTAAGGGGAGTCAGACATTTTTATACATAAAGTGGACATCAGTCATTACGAGATGTCTAACTATATAGTGACTGCACCAACCCTGGTTATGTTTGGTATAAAACATGTTGGAATCATACCGCAACACCAATTCCATTGTTGGAGGTATGATCCCATATATTTGGGGCCACTTAGAGACACCCCCTGTACTCCCTGTTACAGCCTTTCAGAGTCTGACAGCAAGCTAGTGCTGCTGCCGACCACATACACAGTTCTGCTCTCCTGCTGCTGAGCCAAGCTCGAGCAGGGTAAGGTAAAACAATAGGTTTTCTGTCACAGCAAAGTGTGACTACCTCCAAGATAAGACTAAGTGTATTGTGCTGTGGTGGGGGCACTTGTCAGCGCCACCAAAATGCTTTGAGGGGCACATTTGATGCCCTCCTTGCATACTCCGGTTTGATCCAGCCCAAGGAGCCCTTGGCTCTTGCTCTTGTGTGAAACTGGTCACTGGACATGGGAGTTTCTACTCCTCTGTCTAGCCCCTCCTCTGGGAGGAACCCTGAGTCATCCTAACCCCTTTCTTAGGTTATAAAAAGGCTTATCTATGGGTGGGTCCTCAGATTTGTCGTGGGACAAGACTCGAGCCTGAAACCATGTCGCTCTTTGACTGTCTGGACACTTGAACTTCATTGAACTTCGCCTGAACCCGAGACTGCATCAAGGAAAACTCCTGCTGCTCCTGGTCTCGCTGTTCTGCAAGTCTTCTTCTTCGTCTGTGTCTGTGCTTCTCCCAAAATCTTCAACAGACCTATGGGCATCTGAGGTAATCTCCCTTGGAGTGAAGGAGTCACTCTCCTGCATATGCAGGGAAAGCAACAAAGCTGACAAGTCTTCTGCTCCTGAAGTCCCATGGACTTCGAAAGCCTTAGCTACACAGGTGGGGATTCTGCAACTCCATCGAGGTACGACTTGTCCGCTCTGTAATTTTGAGGCCAGTATCTCTCGTCGGAACCACTGGGCCCAAACCCCTGTGCACCCCATTGACTTGCTGATGCCAAGGCTTGTTGGCTCTGCACTCCAGAGATCATTGGGCTCCAGGAAGCTCCCTCGTCCAACATCTCTTCCTGCTAAGATCTTTGTCCTTTCCACATCCTCTGCACAGTAGGCCTTCATCTTTGGTGAGCTGCTCGAGGTCCTCTTTTGACTCCTGTGCCTTTAGCCTGCGGGTCCTCTCGAGAGTCTTCTCTTGCTCCAGTGGGCTCTCCTGCTTGCTCTGGATCTGCTCTGCCTCTCCTGCTCTGGGTGAGTCCCTTGGACTTTGCTGGTCCCAACATTGCTCTTTCGTTTACCACATCTGTTGCTACTGCCAATGCTTGTTGGTGATCCCGCCAGACATCGATCCCCTGGTTCTCGACTACCTACGTGGGACAGTTTGTGCACAGCTCCTGGTGTTCGTCAGCGTCACCTGGTCCACACAGTTGCAGCAACAAGGTCACAGTCATCACTCCTGCATCTTCCCTCATCGATTGGCATTGCTCTACTGTGCCTTCTGGTAACCTCTGAGTGGCATAGACTCTGTCCTCCCCTGCTTGCAGGTTCTTCTGTTTAAGAATCCACCCATGGATTCCACCGGACTCTTGCTCAGACTATGCCAGCATCTTTGCTGAAGTCCTCCATTGGTCTATGGCGGTTTCCGATGTCAGTTCGCACCTATGCACCCGGCTTCCCTGGTGTAGGTAGCCTGGTTCCTGGGGTATCCACAGTTTGGGTGACTCTCCAACCTTCTGTCTTCCACCGAGTTTCTTTAGAGTCCTCTGGGAAAAGTCCTTCTTCTTAAAAAATGTAACCACAACTTTCCTGTTGACTTCTATTAAATACACGGCTGTGTTTCCACTCTGCACACAGCCTCCGTGGAGTTCCTGGGCACTTACCTTGAGTGGTTCCTTGTGTCCCTAGCTCTTCTGTGTCTCCTGGTCCAAGTTCCAACTTTGGTTGCAGTTGGTATTCTACTTTATTAGTATATGGTTTGGTCTTCCCCCTGGAGACCACTGTGTATTGTGCTTACTTACCTCTTGCACTTGAAGTATTATCACCTATTTGTGGTGATATCTTCGGGCAGGAGATATACCAATTTGTTAGTGAGTTTTGTGTAATAAATAGACATATTTTTATAACTACACTGTCTGGTTATTTTTCGTTTACCCTACACTACATGATAAGATCTGATAAAACAAGCTGCTTAACACTCCTACTAGACAAGGCTGATCTCCACAGCCATCACTTAGAGAGCTTTCTAAGTTTGTCTAACACCACTAAAGCCACCATTGTGTTGTCTGGATTAGTGCAAGGTTCGACACTTACACAGGTGTGCTCCATATACTAAGCCAGCCTCCTACATTCGTGTGCAGCGGTTCAGATTTAAACCTGCACTGTTTTACCAGCTAATCTAGGTGTGGTTAACCATCATTAGCATTAGGCACATATAAATACTTTTTTGTAAAGTAGTACGTTCTGCCAAACTTGTTGGATTGGTAGTTGAGGGTCTAGCACAACCCTTTCTACAATCCTTTTTAAGTTTAGTTTCCACTAGAGTTGCTAGGTGCTACCCCACACTACACTTAGTTTACCATGTCGTTATTTGGGGAAGCCAGTGGGTCCCAGGCTCCTAGGTACATTGGACCTAAGTACCAGGAACTTAGGACCCTGGTGGCAGCCAGGAAGTTAAAGACTGGTAGTGATCCAAACACTCAGCAACTTAGCCTTAGAGCTGCTGCTGTAGGATGACCTCCAGAAAGCTGGAATGCCAGCAGGGCAGAACAATGTGGGTGGGGTAGCTCCAGTAGATAGACCAGGGGAAGTTCACCCCAATGACGCTAATTCTGAGCATGACCAGGAGGAGTCTGATGACTCCACACTGGTGAACTCTGATCCCCCAGGGAATAGTACAGATAGTAAAGAGGGTGTCCCTAGAGGTAGGCCCCCTTTGGTCTTCCAGGGAGGGTGCAGAGAATGCATGGAAGGCCTAGATCCCCTCTGCCAATTCCAATGCCTCCAACCATTCCATAGTGACCTCCATCTCTAGGCAGAGGGAGGACTCCTTACAGAGGGAATACCACCTGATTACGCTTGAGAGAGCCAAGCTCAGAATCAAGCAAGAACAGCTAGTCCTTGATAAGGAAACTTTGGAGGTACAGAGGGCTAGTAAGAATTATTTGGGACTAGAATCCCCTGGTGGCAGTACTAGTGTCCCTAGGATCAGGGATCAATCTTTTGAGGTTAGAATGTGAGCAGGGTAGCCCTCCTTACCAAGAGGGTGATGATATCCATACATGGATCACTGCCTTGGCGTGGGCCTCTAAAGCACAGAAGGAGAGCACAGGACTGCTGCCCACTGCCCTCAAGGGCAGTGGGCAGCAATCCTGTGGCTCTCCTTTGTTAGCACATGCAGAGACAAACTCCTCACTCTCAATCAATCAATCAACCAGGGGGTTGTAAGGGCACTACTCACTTGTGAGGGTCTCAGGGCGCTGGGAGTGCGGGGGGGGGGCTGTAGGTAGCTCTGTTCAGTCGAAGAGCCAGGTCTTGAGTGTCTCCCAAGGAGGAAAATGCTGACAACTACACGGTCTTGAAGGGTGCCCTCATAGATGGGTGTCGTTGATTAATGAACAGATCAGGGTTAAATTCGGGTGGACACAGCAGACACACCCCCACGACTGGTTTGAATCAGGAAAGAGGGCAGCACCAGTACAAGTAGTAGGACGGTCCCCTTGGGATTAGTAGGGTTAACCTTGGGTTCTGAAGTGAGTTCTGGCCTAGTCAAAACTCCAACTCAGGCAGTCCTTGTCTGTGACAGTGGCATGAAACGTGCCACTTTACTAGTAAGTCCCACTAAATTGGGTAGGTACAGACAGCAGCTTTTGATTAATGGCCCCCCACACCATCTTGAGAAAAGCCCTCACAGAGTTCTTCATGTGAACCGCCTAAAACCTTTTGACAGGGCTGACTTGAGCTTGTTCATGACCACTGATGAGGGACGGGAGGAAGAGAGTGGTCCTCTCCCTAATCTCCTCTCTCAGGACCCTGTTGATGGGTCAGTTGATGGAGTAGCCTTGGCAGGCAGCCTCACTGACCAGCAGCAAGCTGATTAGAAGCAAGTCCTTAATCAATTTCCAAACGTTTTCTCTCTGACTCCAAGTCAAACCACCTGGTTTACCCATTAAGTGGACACAGGTGACATTCTGCCTGTCAAAAGTAAAATCTAGACAGCCTGACCAAGTCCGAGACTGCATCAGGACTGAGGTCTAGAAGATGCAGGAGTTGGGTATCATTGAACCTTTGGGTAGCTCTTGGACTATTTCTGTAGTCCTTGTGCCAAAACCTCATACCCAAGATGTGAAGAGAGAGAGATGATGTTTTGTGTAGACTATAGAGGTCTCAATGCAGTAACTAGTACTGATGCCAATCCAATTCCCAGGGCAGATGATCTGATTGATACTCTGACCTCTGCCAAGTATCTCAATACATTTGACCTGACTGCTGGCTACTGGCAAATCTGACTCTGAGGATGCCAAGCCAAATACAGCATTTTCAACCCTAAGTGGGCATTATCAATGTATTTTAATACCTTTTGATTTGAAGAATGCACTTTCCAACTTCAGAGGTTGGTAACAAAGTTCTCACAGGCCTGGAAGCCTGTAGTGCAGAATATCTAGATGATATTGCTGTATTTAGCTCCACCTAGTAGGATCACCTGGTCCATCTCAGGAATGTTCTGAAGGCCCTGCAAAAGGCAGGTTTCACTATCAAGTCTACAAAGGGCCAGATAGGGCAGAGCAAGGTTGTGTACTTGGGCCACCTTGTAGGTGAATGCCAGGATCAACCATGTGAGAGCAAAATCCAGACCATCGTGGACTGGGTTGCTCCGACTACCCAGGCACAGATCAGAGCTTTCTTGAGCCTGTCTGGGTACTACAGGAGGTTTATTAAGGTATATTCGTCCATAGTGACTCACCTTAATTATCTCACCTCCAAAAGAATACCTAAGAAAGTTCAGTCAACAGTTAGCTGTCAGAAGGCATTTGATGACCTGTAGAAGGCCATGTGCACCGCTCCCATTCTGCAAAGTCCTGATTATTCCAAAAATCCTTCACTGTCCAGAGAGATGCTTCTGAGATAGGGGTAGGTGCAGTTCTATCACAACTTTATGCAGATGGCCAGGACCAACTAGTAGCTTTTATAAGCAGAAGGTTCACCCCCACCTCTCCAGGGAGATGCATTGGATCAGCTAATCAGATGAAGGCCTTTGCTGTGGTCTGGGCCTGGAGGAAGTTGAAGTCATACCTGTTTGGTACTCCCTTCATTGTTCAGACAGACCATAAGCCCCTATTAATGCTAAAACAAACGAAGGGTGAAAATCCCAAACGTTTGTGGTGGTCCATTGTCCTACAGTCTGCACACAGCCGCTGTGCGGTTTCTTGGTACTTACCTTGGGTGGTTCCTTTTGTCCCCAGCTCTTCTGAGTCTCCTGGTCCAAGTCCCGACTTCTGTCACAGTTCACGTTCCATTTTTTTAGTATATGGTTTGGACTCCCCCAGTGACCACTGAGCATTGTGCTTACTTACCTCTTACAGTTGAAGTATTGTTGTGTATTTGTGTTGATATCTCTGGGTAGAAGATATAAAAATGTGCGAGTGCTTTTTTGTAATAAATAGCCATATTTTTAATATCTATACTGTGGGTCTTTTTACCCTTCACTACATGATTAGATCGGGTAAAACAAGCTGCTTAACACTCCTTCTGGACTGGGTTTGAAGTCTGCCCTCCACAGCTACCACTGAGAGAGCTTTCTATGGTTCTCTAAGACCACTAAAACGACCATGAG
Organism: Lissotriton helveticus; assembly: GCF_964261635.1. NCBI lineage: Eukaryota > Metazoa > Chordata > Amphibia > Caudata > Salamandridae > Lissotriton > Lissotriton helveticus. Next base: position 464,044,770 of record NC_136062.1, read on the forward strand.
GGTTTTCTGGATTAGTGCAAGGTGCTTCACCTACAGAAGTGTGCACCATATACTAAGCCAGCAACCTACAACAGAGAAAGGGGAGTGGTAAGGAGAAGAGACAAGGGACAAGTGGAGTGCAGTAGAATAGTAGAGAAGAGAGAAGATTAGAGGATTGTGGAAAAGAGGCAATGAGAAGAGAAAAGTAAATAGGAAGGGAGAGAGGGGTGAGAAAAGCAGAAACAAGAAGATGGAAATAAGGGACAGAAGAGTAAAGAAGGAGAGAGGGGAAGATAAAATAGATAGGAGCCAAGATGATAATAGGGGAGAGGAGACAGGTTTCAAAAGAATTGAATCCAGAAAAGCATTCTTACATGCAATATTGTCATCAAAATATGGGTTTTTCTGGACAATTGTGAGTAGTCATTTTAATACTGTGAGTTTGGCATCCTATGTTTGATCTAAATACAGATACAGCTGTTCACATCCATAACATCAGTTTAGGGGCTAGTGAATAATATGTCAGCGATTAGGGTTGGGGGAGGGTGGTGCCTTTATGTGTGTGTGTATATATAAAATATATATATATATATACATACATATATAGATAGATATATAGATATATTTATATATATATATATTTTTTTTTTCTCTCTCCCAGATTTCGATGCATTGGGAGATAGAATGAACAATGCCTTCACTTGTCAGCAGTGGTGGTGCATCCATTAGGGCAATGTGGCGTTGCCCCACTAATATATTGAGGCCCCATTCACAAGTCGCACGCCGTCACTAACAACTTACTTTAAATTAATCCCGGGACAGCCGGCCACCGGATCACGCCCGAGGCAGTCAGGAGTCAGCGGCTTTGAAGGGGGCGGGGCAGCGGTTTAAGTGAAATCGTCGCCATCATGATGACTGACATCATGATGATCGCAGGGGTAGTCTAGCGCACAGGAAGAGTGAGCATATTCGGGTTTGGGGTGATCATTTCTCCGACCAGCCCAAACATGCGCACTAGGCTGCACATTTGGAAGGCGAGGGTTGTTTCATGCTGCAGTCCCCGGCTTCCTAATGAGTGGCGAGTATCCCTTCTCAAGCCAATCCTGGCGCTGCTGGATTGACCGAGATGCACGTGTTTGCCAGGCCTCTCTGCAGCCCTGAGCATTGTTGTGCATGAGGCGCCACGCTGACATGGTGTATGACCAGTCACGGCATGGCTTCTTGTGAAGCCATGCAGTGATTGGCCATTTCTACATTGCTGGGCTGTTTACCCAGCCTGTTGCTGCCTGCCTGCCAGTGCCTCCCCCTCAGGGTGGGAGCGAGCGAGACGTCGGGGACTCGCGTGAGTCAGAGCACACCTCGTGTCAGTGCTACTGCTCGTGCTCGGGTACGATTATTTGTCCCTTCTGACCACCACGGGCCTCAGCCTAGAATGATTTCTCTTATTCGATCACAAAAAGTCGTAGATCTGATCAAATCGACAACTCAATGTCGACCAGTAGTACACACTAGAGTCAAACTCGGAGATGCAGATAGTAAGTACTGACAGTCTGAGCTGCGCAATGTGCATATTGTAATGTTGTATAACATAATTAATAAATACATGTACATGTATATCATCATCACTATGCAGAGTGATAAATGCTTTTGTGCTTCTAAAATGGAGGTTGTGCCGTAGCTCGGTGTGTACCACCTGTGCATATGGCAGCCTGGCAGGTATAGCACTGTTAATAATATCAGCAGTATGGGACCAGTGGGGGGATGTAGGACAAGGTCAAGAGGTAAGCCCGTTTTGTCATGCTACCCGATGTCCATTTATTAACATCACTGGCATCAATAATCCATTTTAGTAGCACAAAAAGCATCAAGGTTTGTGCACAAGGCCAAGAAAGAGGTGCTTAGACTGAGCTCAGTGAGTCCCAATATTGTTGGAATAGGGTGTGTTGTTTGCTGGTCAGCATTTAAATGCATTGGGGAAGGGTGTGTCTGTTTGTGTGTGTTGCGTGTTGTTTTTGTGTGTGAATGAGTGCGAGCAAAATTGGTATAGCACCAGGAGGGCTGCAGAACTGAGCTGCATTGCAAGCCTGTATGAGCTATTATATTGTAGTTTATTTTATATAGTGCTCCAGCCTTGTGACAATGCAAAAAATATCACTTGCGGACATGCTGCGCACTGCTCTTTTAGAATGGTATGTGGCCTATATGGGCAGGGGTTCGTTGTATGAAATGAACAGAGTTGTCCTCTTTTGTTTTGCTGCTGCGCCTTGGCATGTATTGAAGTTAAAAGGAGTGACCAACAGATGCCAGAGTAGGGATGGATAGAAAGTGTGTGAGTCCAATGTGGCCTATGTGTGAAATGTCTTGATGCTGTACATGTAAGGCAGAGACTGCTCAAACTGTGTCACAGTGAGCTTGTATCTGTGCATGAGCATGGATGCAGTAGAAATGTATGAGACTACTTAAAATCACCAGAATGGTTTGCATCCTACAGATTGTACCACGTTGACCATGGAGGATGGGAAGTGACTGGGGGTTAGGCGTGCCACCATAGAGAGAAGCAATATCCAGCCACCATAGTATATGCTTTGAAGCTCACACAGACATGGCAGAGAAGCAAGCTGTATAAATGGGCATCAATAAATAAAGAAAGATGTGAGGTACTCAGCATTGTAATTTATCTCAAAGTCTGTAATGAAGATCTGTGGTTATATTGATAAGCAGCAACCTACATTATATCATCATACATAATCTCTATATTGATGTAAATGCTATACTTTCCCGAATGCTTTAACATTCTTGCTTTCTGAAATGTCCTTGAAAATGCACCATTTGGCATCTCTTTTTTCAAAATTTTCTCTGGGGGCATCCCCCCATCATCCCCCTTTGATACATTCGGGCTCAATCGTTAGGCTCGCTCACCACAGTGCGCCGCCTGCAACTTTGACTTCTTACCACTTTCAAATGTCACCAGCCGTCACTGCTTATCAGCCCCCAGCAGTTCTTCTTACGACCTCTCCCACACTTCACCTCTTGTTTCAGGCCTACATTTCACTTCCATTGCACATTGGAATGTTTTATTTCTGCTTGATAAAGGGAATGAAATGCGCTCGTGTAAGCATTGTACTAGCTTTTCAAAAGAGAATACTACGTAATGATGCTGTTTGATTACATGACAAAATCTAGAAAATAATTATTTGTTTCCATTCACAATTAACCATATTCAAATGCTTAGCTAAATCAAGTGACTATTCGGTGTTCTGACATTCACACAACTCTTGAATAGGTCCTGTAAATTAAGTGTCACACAAAATTAGGAAAAGTAAAACCACATGAACAAAACCAGCAGTGAATCAGACTCGCCTAGAGGTATCTCATTAAAGAGAGGATTCCAAAGTGGTCCTCAGAGCAGGGGAAAGTCAGCTCCAGACTGAGACAGCATCCACGTCCCCGGATTAGAGGTAAGAGAAACCAAGCCTTTCAAGAGAGAATAAACAAAACTGGAGATTAAAAACAGAGAGAAACAGAAGCTAGCGGAAAAGTGCTAGAGTGAGAAGAGAGCCAATGTGGGAGTGAGGGAGAATGAGGTAGAAAGGTGAATACAGAGACAGGAAGATGGGGGAGAGCTATATGGACAGAGAGACAAAGGGAGTGAGAAGAGAGAATGAGGGAGAGAGATTTGATGACAGAGAGAGAAAGAAAGAGAGGATGTTTGAGAAAGTTGCAGCGAAAAAGAGAGAGAGGTAGAAGAAGAGAGAAATAAAGAAAGAGAGGGGTAAAGATAAAGGAAATCAGATGGAATAAGATTGAAAGTAGAGTAGACAAATAGATTGTGGGAGAAAGGAGTAAGAGAAAGCGAGAGAGCAGCTACGAGAGAGAGCGAGACGAAGGGAAAGAGAGGCGGTGAGAGAACGAGACAGCAGGGGGCAGAGATGCAGGGATTGAAGGTGAGAGGAGAGGGACAGAGAGATTCTGGCACTGTAAATGTAAATGTAAAATGTAAATGTCATGGTACTTATAGAGCGCACTGTCACCAGACGGTCACCTTGCGGTGTCGCCTATGCAGCTTCCTGGCGCTGATACTCATACCGCTGTGGAACCCCTCCTGGCTTTCCCTGTGAAGTGTCCACTCCTGGGCACCCCCAGGGTGAAGCCAGGCATCCTTAGCGCTGTTGGGGCCGGTGTGGAGGCTAATCAAGCTATTGCCCAGAGTTGCAGCGTGGGGCCTGTGATTAGAATAGGCACCGAGGCGAGAATTAACAGGTCCGAGGAAATTGAGCCCGAGACCCCGCCGAGGCGGGAATCGAACCCTGGTCCCTGGCCAGAACTCTGCATCAGGGTCTGCCGCTTTAACCATTGATCCACACTCCTCCACACTGTTGTGTAATTATTAGCATTATTATTGGGCTGCATTCTAGGATAAATGCATCGAGATTCTAATTGGTTCGAATTAAAGTTCCTGCGGCATGCCACGTGCATGTGGTCGCACCCGTGACGAATTCCCTGATCCAGAAGAAATCAAAATTCATATTACCAAGAAAGGTTCCACTTCCAGCAGATTCAACCTTAGGCACCTGTCGTAAGATTCAGATGAAACAGCCCTTTCCTGGAAGTTTGAACCATGTCACCTTTCACAAGAGAGAGGTGTGGGGTGACCTCTGGCCCTTCACTGTTGACCTTTCACTTTTCTTTGCTCCTAGTGATGGCACACAATAGAACGATAAATTGACAGCTGTTAAAGAGTGGGTCGCACTAGTGATAATATGTATTGTGCAAATGCACCTACCTGGTCGATTTATATACTTGTGACCTCTATGTATTAAATGTCACGTGCTCACCAGTACAACATATTTTAACATGAATCTCCTTCAAAATGACTACTCTACTATTATAAGCTAGGTAGTGGCACAGCACAGCTCCAAAAATTCTTTATAAACCACCACAGATAAACCCACGGAACTACTTACAAATTCTTTCAACATGGGCCCATACTTTCAACCTATGATTCATTCACTCATTTATTCTGTTCCGAGGATTCAGCATTGTTTCAAAAGGGAGCCTCGGTGCTATAGTAGAGTGCCTGAACTTAACTTAATACATTATTTACAACTGCAGTTTTATTTCTAAATACCATGGTTTTCCATTAAAGCAAAATAAATAATATCACCCCACTATTTATAATTAATCTGGATCAGCTAGTAAAAGTTGACTAAAGGAAGTATCAAGTCCAGCATAATTCTCCATTTATTTAATTTTTATTCTCGAAATTTCAATCTCCTAGCATGATCTCTACATTTAATAAAGCTAGAAAATAATTCAGTTTTGCAATAAAATCCTGAAAGAAAAGGTTAAATTTCAATAACATTCATTTATTAGCAATGACAGCAAAAGAAAAATAAGACTGTGAAAAATTACCCAAATGAAGAAACGAAGGCATCAGTACAGAATGTAATAATCCCAAAAGAAAACCTTTCTGCCTCTCTCCCCCTCTCTGGACTTCGAACCCATTCAAAAGTTAAAGTCGAGAAAAATGTCAAAGTCCCTGCGCCTCAATGAAAAATTGCGCAGACTGACAGCATCTCGGGGTGCAAAAATCAAATTGAAAAGCGAGCTTTTTTCAATGTCCCAAACGTCCTTTTTTATACCCTTTTTCACTAATTTATCTATCTAAATTCGTAAGTCTTAAGTTCTGAAACATCTGTGATTGGTCAATTTGGAGTCGGATAAGCTTCATCTCATCATTCTTTATTCTAATTTCTGCACAGTCATCATCACTTTGCTGCAACAGGGGTGTCATTGTCTAAAAGTTTGACTTTCTTCGAACTGTCCTTTAAATTGTTATTAGTCACCTTATTCCCATGGGTAGAATATTGGCTTCGCTGTCATCTTGGCTTAGGTCCCATAAAATGGCCACGCTGTCCTTGACCCACACTGTTCAGTCACAGAGAGCTTACATCTTCGATTCGGAATTTCAATCAGACTCCATTTTTCTTTTTCATGTGCTCGCTTAGCCTCAATTTAGGAACTATCACGGAAACAAACACAAATAGATGTAAGTTTATGAAATGAAGCCCTTTCTGTTTACCTCCCCCTTCTAATGATAACCCAGTAAGTATTTACCTAGCTTTAAGTGATAGTTATGCATAAATTGACTTACCAGTCTTCATGATTTATGCTACAAGTAAACACACAGAAGCACATTCATGCATTTTCTTTTAGATTATACCATATACGTACATTTTATGACACAATATTCGACAAATTAGTAGATTATTGCTTCTGCAAAAACATGCAAATTAGTATCCCACGTGTATTTGTGAATGCAATTTACTCTAGGTTGGTTAATTTAAAAAACCACACATTTAGTACTTGTCAGTGTTATGGAGAGGTAACTTTACAAGGGGTATACAAACTTTTTTTTTAAACCTTGCTCCATCAACTTCTGCTTTTGGTGATTTTATCACCAAATTACCTCCCACAATTTTGAAAATGTTTATAACTCAACATGTTTCAAATTCTTCAAATTAGTACTTGTTATAATTCTGTTTCTTCTAGTTTCTTTGTGTCTTGATAAATCCTCTTTTTATATTGCTCCATCTCAATATCACCTTTTTCTCTTTCCATGTTTTGTTTTTCTTCAATCTTTTTTTTCAAAATTCTTTTTACACTTCTTCTCTGCTTACATTGACAAATAAGTCTCAAAATTAAAATCACTACTATAATTATAGTTACTGGTATTAGTATTTTACCTATTATAGACTTTCTTATTTCATAAAACCAATTTCTGACTGTTGATAAACTCCTACCAAATTTTTCAAGCACACCTTCTACTTCTAATGGCTCTATTTCTTTATGCAATTGGGTAATGTTTGTAATGTATTTCTCAATGTTCTGACTTTGGTCAGGGATGTAAATACAACAGTGTTGGACCTTCAAAATTCCACAAACTCCTCCCTCTTTTGCCAGTATAATATCTAAAGCAACGATTTTTCATCACCATACTCCTCATAGCAAACATTTCTGTATTAATCATTAAAAATCCTCCAGCTGTGTCAGTTGACAATTTATCTACAATTGTTGACAATTTTCTTATTCGGTTCGCATTAAATGATATGCCCCATTGCTGGTATCAGTGCTCCAAAAAAATCAACTATTATTTCAATGCTCCAAAAACATCAACTATTATTTCAATTACACTTTCTGTTTTACGACGACTTAAGGGTTTGCCTATCTCATGAATTCCATTCGTACCTCTGTCAACATGAAAAATTGTTGGAAAACCAGCCCAAAATAACATGAACCATTCCAATGGTACGGTAACCTATAATAAGCTTTGTTTCCACACAAGAAGTATATACCTGGGAAAACTGGATCATTTCCACTTTTAAATCTCCATCCCCATTTGATATTATATCTGTCTTCACATTGACTTGCTACCACAAAATAATTGTCATACACAGTATTATCTCTTTGAATACATAATTTCCCTAACATTGGTGTATTAATACTTATAGCAACATTTATATTGTGTCCTTCAATATTATCATCTGAAAATACCCATTTATTAGATTTAGTTTGTTTCACCTATTCTCGCCTTTTATACTGTTGTCTCCTTTCTTCAACCATATTCAAGAAAGCTTTTTCCTCATTTCTAATTTTACAAGTCAAATTATGTTTAAACGCATAATCGTGAGTCAATTCTTGGGTTTCCAAAAAATATTCCGCAAAACGTTTTGCAGGCTTAATTTTGTTTAGTTCTGTGACAATTTTTAATTTTGCAAATACATCATCCGAATCAGAATAATAATATTCTAATTTACCAGATCTATAGAATAGACTTGTTATAACACGACAGGTCACACCATATGTCAATTGCAAATGGTGGTAGGTTACACCTTCTGACACAGATGCAGGCAATTTTACACAGACGTAACAATCGCTGGCATCTATTGTCCTTACATATTCAGACAACAATTTTGAAAAAGTATTCCTAGAGAAGTCACTCACAGAATTATCGTGATGAATTTCAGGCCTATATACATGTAACTTCTCATCTCTTAATTCATTATTTTTATCTTTCATTTGCTTTTAATTTTTCAATGTCAGGAACAAAAGGGATAAAAATAGCAAGAATTAACCAAATCATCATTAATATTCCATTATTAGCATGCAGATGGGTAGTAGTGTTCCCTGAAAAGGGAAGCGTCCGCACAATCAAAGGACAAATTTACATACTTGTAATATCATCAATTACTTCAAGAAGTCTGACTTAGGGTGCTCAATTAGCCCTTATTACACCAACTACCCAGTGGCGTTACTTACACACAAAGCGTGCACCAAGTGAACACAACAGAAAAGGGCTTCGACAGCACACCTCTTATTATAATATCAGTATCCTATTTGGGCAAATGTAATCTCATTAGATTTAAGCATAGATACAATCACAGCAATTATTCTCATATAAAGGCATCCAAGATGTGTGGTGATCTCGATATTCTTTTATTCAAAAATACTTCATTAAAAGTTCCCAGAACGTGGCTTGCCGATACGTATTTCGTCTTAAAAAGACTTTTTCAAGGCTGGAAATATTAAAATATACACCAATCATTTATGTGTACATGTAACAATACATAAATACAAAACAACATATATATTTACACTGTTATTCATTGTTTAGTACAAACATATACATAAATATCATGTGTAGACAAACACATGTTGGACATCGCAACAACTCTTTATTAGTGAAGAAATAGACAGAAAGAGAGAGCGGGTGCAAAGGAGGTATAGACTGAGACTGCATGGCGATTCCCCAGGCTACTTTTACTATATTGGAGATCGAGTCTTACCGTCTGACTACTTGGATGTCTAGGATACATAATTTCTCTGGTGGGTTGTGTATTTGTCTCTTAGTTACTCACTTAGGATTATCTTTTTCACCAAAGTTATGGTTTATCTGGGTGTTCATACCTCCTTTGCACCCACTCTCTCTTCCTGTCTATTTCTTCATCACAACTCTCTCCCCTTGTAAGTGATGAAGATAATTAGTTATGTTCTTCTCTAATAAAGAGTTGTTGTTGTGTCCAATATGTATTTGTTTACACATGATATTTATGTATATGTTTGCACTAAACAATGTATAACAGTGTAAATATATATGTTGTTTTGTATTTATGTATTGTTACATGTACACATAAATGATTGGTGTATATTTTAATATTTCCGGCCTTGAAAAAGTCTTTGTAAGACAAAACACGTGTCGGCAGGCCGCGTGCTGGTAACTTTTAATGAGGTATATTTGAATAAAAGAATATCGAGAACACCACATGTTTTGGATCCCTTTATATGAGAATAATTGATGTGATTGTATCTATGCTTAAATCAAATGAGATTACATTTACCCTAATAGGATACTGATATTATAATAAGAGGTGTGCTGTTGAAGCCCTTTTCTGTTGTGTTCATCATTATTATTCCAGTACAAATTAACCACATTCTACACCATTTTCTAAAAATGGAACATTTTGATTTAGTCGTTTCATTTTTTTTTTTTTTACACAGATGATAATACAATCTTTTTACCTTTATTTGTCTCTTTTACAACCTTTTTTCACTTACAATGTTCCTTCAAATTCAATTACAACTTACTTGGACATATATATATATCCCTTTCTTTTCACTGTGACATTTAGAAGAATTTATTTTTACTTTCTTTATGTTACGGCCTACTCACTTTCTTTTTCAACACCTTGGTTATACAAGCTTTCTTGACTGCTGTTTACTTTCCTTATCGGAGGTAATACTATGTAAGTCCATTCAGGTGATTTGTATTTCTGGTTTGGTCTTCTCACCATTTTTTGCCTTGCACAACTTCTATTTTCTTCCCCAACAATTCCTTTTGACTGGTTATTTCATTCACTTGATCCTCTTGGACCTTTGTTCTGTTAACCAGCTTAATCTTTAGTCCATCAATTTCTTTAGGCCAAATATCTCCTTTTCTCACTCTCTTTATTTCAGGTTCAGTAATATTTTGTTCTACTCTCCAAGTTCGTTTTCTTGAACTTCTCCTTAGTTCAGTGTCATCATCACTGTCATCAGTTTCTGTCTCAGACCTTTCTATAGTTTCATTTATAATGATTTTCACAGGTTCTGATTCTTTTCCAGAATTCGAATTGTCTTTGGTCAGTTCTCTCACTCTGTTAGGAACTTCTCCATAGCTGGTACCTGGAAGCTCATTCTCATCGTGAATTATTTCCTTTTCACCAGTTTCGAGATTTCTGTTCCTGCTTTCAGAGCCTTCTGACTGTCCTTCAGTATTTTCAAAATTACCAGCTTTCTTTTCACTTAGCTCAGTGTCCTTGCTGGCATTTGTTTCTACCAAATCTCGACTTACTGGTCGATCTTCAATATTTGGTACTTCAAAAATTTCATTTTTCCTTCTGATGCAGGGCTAGTATCTGATATTTAGATTATTTTCTGGTTCACCTTCAGTATCTGACTAAGTGGTGCTTTCGCTCTCCTCCTGCAGCTTTCAGGCTCTGGCACACGAATAGTGTGACTAGCATGCACCCATCTTTTGAGTCCAGCACACTTTACTGCAGTGGTACTAACAAGAATTACTTATTAAGGTTCACGGGAAGGGTGGGGTAGCGGGAGCCTGAGGTAGGGGTGCCATCAACTGGACTTGATCCGGTTAGATACACCGAGGGTTCTCCACGGGTGGGAGGGGGGGGGTCCACGGGTTTAGGGTGGGGGGAAAAATATATGTAAAATTCCTCATTTGCCGAACTTTAGCAACTATGGTTAGCTTCTGGTGCTTGCATATCGAAATGCCACTCTCTTCATCGTATGGGCGGTATTGTGTCGCCTCCGGTATCAAATTAGGATGGTGTGGGATTTGGGACAAGGGCTATGACTAGATTAAAGATACTGTCTTGGAATGTTAATGGCCTCCGTACTAAGTCTAGGGCCAGAACGCTGTTACAGTATCTTCGAGATTCAGATGCACATGGTATTATATTACAAGAGACCCATTTGATCCAAGCTGAGATTGATGTTTTGCTGAAGGCGAATAAATGGATCGATTTTGCAATATAAACATCACAGTCTCTGACCTCTAGAGAAGTTTCTCTCCTGTTTAAGAAACAACTTAGGGTTAGAGTTTTGGATTCGATGGTGGATCCATTAGGAAGATGGGTTATTGCCTCTTTGTTAATTTTGGGTGCTCAACTGACTATTGTAGGGTACTACGGCCCCAATCAAGATGACCCATCATCCTTGGAAGGCATATTCTCGCATCTCTTGTCGTTTCCTGAGCCAGTGATATTTGCTGGTGATTAATATTGTCTTAGACCCACTCCTAGACAAATCACATAATAACAGATCCCGGATACCATCTAAATCAAGGTCTTATCTGTTGGATGCTATGAAGCAATATGGCTATGTGGACATTTGGAGGTTAAGAGCAGGGCAACAGCAGGGTATCTCCTTTAGAAATTATAGATATCATCACCAGTCCAGGATTGATTTTATATTAATTAATCAGAGATTGGTAGATGCTGTTAAAGACATCCAATATCTCCCGCAGCATTTATCAGATCATTCTGCAGTGTTGTTGGATCTCACGATCACTTCCTTTACTCCGATTAGGTCTTGGTCATTTGACCGTACCCTCCTATCTCACCCTGAAGATGTTACCTTTCTAAAGACTGAGGTGGCCTTTTTTCTAGAAACAAACATAGGCTCATCTGGCATGGCAGTAGTATGGGACTCTTTGAAGGCATTCTTGAGAGCCTTATAACTGGTAAAATGTCCTATAGGAGGCGGGTGTACAGGGAGGCTGTGGCTTCAGTAGAGGCAAATATAGTTAGGACTCAGTTGGACATCGATGCCAGCTCTGCCTCTGCCTCTGCGGAGGTTGATCAAACTCCCTTGCGGGGCAGGCTACTTACTTTAAAGGCTCAACTAGCTTCGATACTCAATCAACGAGTACAAGAAAGGTGGGATGCCAGTAAAATTGCACATTTTGAATATGGGGAGGGAGCTGGGAAGTTACTGGCGTGGAAAACAAAAACGGATCAAGTCCGTAACAACATAGACCTGATCAAGGTTAATGGGCTCCCTCTTTCGTTAGACGTCGATATTAGGTCAGCCTTTAGGGACTTTTACCAATCCATTTATTTAGAGGACAAGAGGCCTGAATTAGGTAACATCAAGAACTGGCTTAGTAAAATAACCCTCCCGAGTCTCTCAGAAGATCAAAGTGCTATGTTGGAAAGTAGAATCACTGAGGATGAAGTGAGGGAAGCCATTCGGTCTGCTAGCAAGGGGAAGGCATCAGGGCCGGATGGTCTCCCGGCTGAACTATATAAAGTTTTGGAACAGGAGTCTGTCCCCTTTCTAGAAACTTTGTTTAATGAGATCTTACTGAATGGTATGCGACCTCCAGTCTCATGGGATAACGCTTCCATAACAGTAATTTTAAAACCTGGGAAGTCGTCATCTGCTTGTGCCTCATATCGACCTATTTCGATATTAAATGGGGATTATAAGATATTCTCTTCAATCTTGGCTAACAGATTGGCACTGGTCGCTCCTTCCATCTTACATAGTGATCAGAAAGGGTTTGTCAAGGGAAGGCAGCTCTATGAGTTAACTTTTGATCTAGTTGGAGCAATAGATCTTGCAGTATTACATTCTCTCCCACTGGCAGTGCTCACTTTGGATGCCGCTAAGGCCTTCGACAGGGTCAATTGGCTATACCTGTCGGAGGCCTTGGCCAAGTTCGGCGTATGCGAGAAGTTTTGACAGGCCATTCGCCTTCTCTACTAGAATCCTAGTGCCTCTGTCTTGGTCAATGGTGCATTATCGGATTCTTTTACCATCACCAGGGGAACGCGGCAGGGTTGCCCGCTCTCTCCACTCCTGTTTGACTTGTATGCTGAACCTTTCGCCCAGACTTTGAGGGATAACTTTGACATCAAGATGTTCACACACAGGGGGTGGGAGAGAAAGGTGGCACTCTATGCCGATGATATTCTCATTTACACCTCTGACCCATCGTCGGCCCTTCCTGAAATATTTAAGTTGGCTTCAGAATTCGGGGAAGTGTCTGTGTATGAAATTAATACACTAAAGACCGAAATGCTGATTTGGAACATCGACCAGAGCTCTTTATGCTGTAGCATTCGGCCGGGTAAAGGACTGAGGTATTTGGGACTGGATATTGTAACCGATTTAGATCAGATCGCTTCTATAAACTTCTCAAAAGTGGCAAAGGAATGCCGTAAGCTGCTTCAATCATGGGCTCATTTGCCACCTTCTTTACTGGGTAGAGTTAACCTTGTCAAAAAGTCCATTTTGCCAAAAATTTCATTTTTGTTTAATACTATCCCCCTATATTTTGATACTTCCCTTATTAAAAAACTTCAATCTGATATTAGTATCTTTATTTGGAACAAACGTCTCCCAAGAATATCCTGGAAGAAACTCAGGAGACGTAGGGAAAAGGGAGGTCTTGCTGCCCCCGATCTTCAGGCTTACACCTGGGCTTTTCAGCTATCTCACGCCAGGGTGTTATAAAAAAAACAGCAGGTTACGGAGTAGGGTCCCTTTATCTAATGTTGCTGAAGACAGAAGGTGTGGCTCAGTCCGGATTTCTTTTTAAATTTGGGGATCCCAAGTTCTTTAAAAAAGTAAAACTAAAAACTTTGCGAGGTATGGCTAGAACTTGGGCCCAGATAGCTAAGGCAATCAAATTAGGCTATTATGGCAGTAGAACACCTCTTTGGGACCTCCCAGTTGGCCCTTCCTGGCAAGATGACGCCCTTGCAATACCAATAAGAGAGGCAGGCTTGGAGGTCTGGGGCGAATTATTCCATGAAGGCAATCTGCTCCCCTGGGACAGTTTAAGCAATAGAATTGGCTCGAATTTCTCCAGGCTTAAATACTTGCAAATTTCCAGCTGGTCTCGTGCATATTCTGCTCAGAATCAGCGGAGAAATAAACCCCCTTTGGGAGCATATAGTTATCTTGTAACACTATTAGTTGATAAACCTCCAATCAAAAAGGAGATCTCAGTCTGGTATAATTTAATTCTGGAAGAAATAGACGGTGAATTCATACTGCCGGATACACTTTGGTCCCCGTTTCTGCTCAACGTTAACTTGCAAGAACTTTGGAGCACGTCATGTAGAATGTTGTGGGACATTGTGAAACCTGCATGGCTTCGTAGGAACCATCTATTTACCATTCATCGAGCTTACTATTCACCACTTAGGTTGTCAAAATTTTCATCTGGAAGTACAGTGGCTTGTGCGAGATGTGGGCAATTGTCCGCTTCGGACACTCATATGTTTTTCAACTGCCCTCATCTGTCTCTTTTTTGGAATGATATAACCAGCTGTCTTTCTGCATCGGTTGGCTCCAATATTGCCCTGAGTCTTGTATCAGTAATTTTTGGTCTTGTGGAAGGAGTTCCCCCTTCTGAGAGGAAGTTCATTTTTTACTCTATTTTGCTTGCTAGGAGGGAGATATGCAAGAAATGGAAAGACCCTTCTCCCCCTACTATCACTCTACTGGTATAATGCCACCTTGCAGGTCTCTAAATTGGACTTGGCCAGAGCATGTAACCCAGAGAAAACATCCTTCTGGCGTTTGTTGAGATGGAATCATTGAGTATCTGGGGTTTTATTTTTGGGGGGGGGGGGTTTCCCCAGGTCCAATGATTAAGCCACTAAGCCCAGAAATATGGCAACGCTGTATATAAATGCTTACACCAACATTCTGGCTGTACTACGGTTACCTCTGTATGGCTCTTATCCCGGTGATCGTTGTGGTTGAGGCTTAGTTGCTGAGGGACTAGGTTCAGGTTCCACTATTGTCCCCTCCAGTTGATATAACTGTGGCAGCACAAAGCTTTTTAAACTCAACAGATTGCTTGTTTAGAATTTGGGTGGCAAGCGAGGACAAAAAACTAAAAACAAAAAAAAAGAATTACTTATTGTGGCTTCTGCCATCGAGGCACCAAACAATTTCTTCTCCTTTTATCCGCAGCCAATCTCCAGGTATTAGATCATGAGCTGGATGTTTTTCTTTCGTTTGTGATTCAGTTCCTACCTGATGGAACACAGAAGTTACTACGTCAGACAGATTTTTGCAGTAATCCAGTATGATATCATCATTTATGCTCAACAGTTTATCAACTGGTACATATGCTTGTCTCATTACTCTTCCCATCAAAATCTCATGTGGGCTTAATCCTGTTCTCTTGTCAGGAGTGCTCCTTAGGGTCATTAGAACAAGTGGCAAGGCATCGGGCCATTTCAGTCCTGTGGCCAGACATATTTTGGCAATTCTGTTTTTTATTGTTCCATTTACTTGTTCAACTACCCCTGAGGCTTCTTGTCTATAAGCAAAATGCAATTTTTAATGAATGTCCAGTGCTTCACAAATCATTTGCCTTAGTTCATTGTGGAAGTGGCTTCAATGATCTGTTTCAATTGTTGCTGGAAAACCGCAACGTGGTATTATCTCTCGTAACAGGAGTTTGGCAACAGTTGCTCTATTGTTTCTCCTTGTGGGGGATGCTTCAACCCATCGTGAGAATAAACAAATAATTACAAGAACGTACCTAGTTCTGTTACATGGTGGGAGCTCGATGGAATCCAATTGCATTCTAGTGAATGGACCTTCCTCCCGTCCTATAGTTCCAAGACTTACAACAGTTTTCTTCGTTGGATTCAGTTGTTGACAGACACTGCACCTCTGAAAAAGGCTCTCAGCAATCATCCTAAACTTCGGATTCTACCACATCTGTCTAAACAGCCTAATCATTGCATCTCTTCCAATATGGGCTTGACCATGATACATTCAGGCCATATTTGAAATCATATTATCTGGCATTACTGTCTTTCATCTTTGTAAACCTAGATTTCATCCTCTTCTCTTTGTCTACATCCTGCCTTTAACCAATTATCTTTTTCTTCTTCACTAGCCTCTTCCTGGATTTGATTTCCATCCTGCCATGTATTTACTACAGTTGTTAGCATCAAAGGACTTGAAACATGTTCAGTTTGTCTATCCCGATTAATGGATGCTTGATTTTTAGCACAGTATTTTGCAATTAAGTCAACATATTTGTTGCTTCTTGTGATATAATCATCTCCCCTCATATGAGCAGCGCATTTGACTACTGCCAATGTATCTGGTAATTGTATGGCATCAATCAACATTTTCACAAATTCAGTATTTCTGATGGGGGATCCTGCTGAAATCATATCAACTCTTTAGGACCACAGTTGACCATAATCATGAACAACCCCGAATCCATACTGACTATCAGTCACTATGGTAAACCTGATTTCTTTTCCCAACTCACATGTTTGAATCAAAGCAATCAACTCAGCAATTTGAGCTGACCGGATTCCTTTCAGACAAGATGCTTCCAAAATATCTGCTACTGTGCAAACGGCATAGGCAGCACTCAATACATCCTCATCTGTACCTCACATAGTCAGATTCAGGTAAAGGTAAATCTTTAATATCAGACCTTGGTTTGGTGCAATATTCTAGTACATCCAAACATTTATGATCCACTTCATCCCATACTTCCACATTCATGGCATCAGGTAATAATATAGATGGATTTGACATTTACACATCTTGAAATTGTAACATTGTCTGTACCTAGAATTGTCTTCTTGTATTTTGTCATTCTGTTATTGGTGAGATACTGCGTCTTACTCCTAGTGAGGATAATCTTCACTGAGTGAGGTACATATACTCTCAAGGAAATACCATCACTATACCTTCACTCTGTTTGATACTCATGCTTGTAGCAGCTACTGCTTTTAAACATCCCGGCAATGCCCTTGCAACGGGATCCAAAACAGCAGAAAAGTATGCAATTGGTTTTCTAAGTTTTCCATGTCTCTGTATTAAAACTGGCAATGTACATCATTCCCTTTCACTGCAATGTAGCTTAAACTCTTTTTCATAATATGGCATTCCCAGAGCCGGTGCTTCACATAGACTCGTTTTTAACTACTCAAAAGCTTCCAGTTCTGCCTTGTTCAGAGTTATTGGGTCTTTTATATCTCATTTTGTCAATCTTTTTAAAGGTTTTGCTATTAGTGAGAACCCACTAATCTATTTCCGACAATATCCGACCATTCCAAGGAACATTCTCACCTGTCTCTGTGTTTTTGGAGGTTCCTTTCCCTGTATCATTTTGATCCTTTCTAGAGTAACCTGTCTGATTCCCTTTCCAATCTTGTGTCCCAAATATTGCACTTTCTTTTGACAAAACTGTAATTTTGACGGTGACGATTATATGTCCTTCTTCTGCCAAATGATTCACCAAGATAACAGTGTCTGTGTCACATGCTTCTTTTGTTTTTGATGCCAATAATTGGTCATAAATATATTGGACTAGAACTGATTCTCCAGGTAGACTTAGATCTTCTAATGATTTCTTTAATAATTGATTAAAGATTGAGGGACTTTCAGTATACCCATGAGGATTTAGACAGCATGCTAAAATAAGTTTTTTGATTTGGAATGCAACTATTGGCTGGCTTTCAGGGTGTAATGGAACAGTGAGGAACGCATTTCATAAATCATTGACTGTATACAATTCTGCATCGTGTGGAATTTGGTATAAAATTACTGCTGGGTTCGGCACAATCGGACAACATGGAACGACTATTTTGTTTACCTTTCTCAGGTCCTGTACTATTCTGAACATTCCATTTGGCTTTTTCAGTCCCATTATCGGTGGATTACAGGGACTGCTATCTATTGCTCTTAAAATTCCTTGCTCAATCTTTTTCTCTATCAATGGCGTTATTCCCTCAATTATCTCAGCTGTCATTTTATATTGAGGAATATTCGGGTAGCTTACTCCTTCTTTCACAGAAACATTTACGGGATCTACAGTTTTCATCAACCCAATATCTTCTCCTGTAAAATTCCACACTTGATCTTTAACTACCTCTTTCAGCTACTCAGGTATTCTTTCTCGTTCAAACACAGGAAACATTTGATTCTTTTCTGCCTCAATTAGTGTCATTGTCATTTTATACAGACTATCCGCATCCGGAGTCTGGAGCTCTATGCCATCTCGTAAACAATAAATGGCACAGTTCATTTTGCACATTATGTCCCTTCCGAGAAGATTTACAGGACTACTGTCACACACAATAAATCGATGCTTGTCTTTGAAATTCCCAATTTCAATCGGTTTTGTTAAAGATGTTTTGATCTGCTGATTTGCTACACCTACTACTTGTATATGTTCACCCGAAAGAGGAAGATTTTGAATTTCCACTGATCTAACAGTAGAACGGGTAGCACCTGTGTCCACAAGGAAAGTTATATCTACATCATTCACTTTTCTATTCACATATGGACAGACTGATCTACCTCCAGAGTAGCGCCAAGTACGCACTCTTCTCCCTCTGTCAGGCACCGTCAGAAACTGTCATCCGACTCGCTTCCATCCTCTCTCAGCCAATACTGTGGACTCACATGCACTCTATTATTTCTTGTTACCTGGTCTCCTGCACAGAATCCTGTCTCTGTAGGTTTACATTGCAAGGAAGTGGAGGTTGTGGCACTTGACACTATGGATTAACTACCTGCTGCTGTGGCGATGGTTGCTGAATTATCTCACTCTGCACCTGTGGATTCAATGATGTATTATCCGGATTAACTTTTGGTGGATACTTACACTCTTTCTTCCAATGCCCAACCTGCCGCAATTATGACATGGATTTTCTTTTTCAAATCCTCTATATTTCCTGTTAACTTTGGTCTGCTAAGATTCCCTTTTACTCTATTTTGGTGACCTTCTGCATTTTTATTTTCTAACTGAGCTGCTTGATGTTCGGCAACCTTTACCTGCGCCCACATCGCTTTCTCTTGGAGTTTCCTCTGTTTAACTTCAATTTCATCACTACAATATTTTGCATGTCTTAGGACCTCGTCCACTGAACACGACTGCCATCCCATTAAATTATGTTTAATGATATCCCCTATTTCTGGTCTCAATCCAAACACAAAACGATACACAAGATGGCTCATATCCTTTTCATTTAATTCATCATAACCACTGTACTGTTTAAATACCAATAACAGTCTTTCATAGAATGCATGAACTGACTCTTTAGCCTCTTGTATTGTCCTGTCTAATTTTACCCAATCTGTCTTTTTTGGTGGAATTTTATTTTTAAAAAATACGATTACTTGATCGTATTTCCACATCACTTCAGATCCAGGAGCACCTGTCACTTTATCTCGTGGATATTCTTCTTTTGGCCAATCCACTATAATCTTACATTCTGACCATACATTTGCCTGTACTACTATATCAAATAACCCATCTAAATCTTCCCATAAGACTTTTGAAAGTTTCACAAATCAATCTACTTGTCTATACCACTCCACTGGTTTCTCTCTCAATCGGGGAAAATCACTTGTGAATGATAACATATCTTGTCTGCTCCAAGGTACATGCACATATCCTCCTCCAGGTGTTTCTCTCATAGGAAATTCTTTTACCACTTCTTTCTCTTCAATTACTGGAAATGCTAATGTAGATTTATCACTGCTTTCCTCTCTTTTCTTTGACCAAATCATTTTCCATTTATCTATGTCTCCCCATATTCTCAATAACACATTATTTGAGTAATTCTTCCTGCCGTATTCATATTTCCTATATCTTTGTCAGTAAAATCCACTCTATACGGTTTTTGCAAAATTTTGTACTTTGTAAATTCCACATAAATTTCATTTGCGAAACTTTCGAATCTTTCATCCATACTTTTTGTTTTCCATGTAATACTTTTACACATAAATGTGATCTCATCATCCTGGTAATTTTTCAATCTATCTGTGCCAATTGTTCAAATTATTAGTTCTCCCATATCAACTTTTAGTCTGGCTACATCTAGCAATTTTGACTCATTCTCTTTTAATTTTAAGGTCTTTATACAGCCACTTAATTCTTGCTCAGTTGGTCCTACTGGAGTTTGTGTTAAATCGATCTTCTCTACACTTTTCTCGGGAGTTACAGAATATGATTCTGCTCCTGATGGATATTTATACGGAAGACTCTGATTAAGAGTCAAGTCTGGTGGTGTCATTTGGTTAGTACATCTAATTCCTGACAAATCTGGATAAACCTTTTCTTTTTTGCAAGCCCTGATTCAAAGGAATAGTTAAAGATGGCTCTTTTATTTTCTGGTTTTCAAACACTGGAATTACTGGATCTATTGTTTTTTTTATTTATTTTTTTATTTTTATTGAGATGGATCAGAATACAAAAAACAAACCGAGATCATAAATACAATTAAGATATCAGCTGACTGAAAATATCATAACGAAATGCAGACATATAAATTTAAAAGGAGAAACATGCAGGACGAAGACATTTCACTTTCAACATCTTGTTTTCCTCCAGTTACTGAGTGGTGCCCAAATTTTTTTACCATATTCTTTCTTCTTTTTACCCTTGAAATTGTATAGACACTCCTCAATATTATGAGTGCCAAGCAGTCTCGCTAACCACATCTGAAATGAGGGAGCTACCGTATCCTTCCAAGCTGCCGCTATAAGAATTCTTAACACCGCAACACACAAAAAGATAAAAGCTTCGGCTTCATGTGTAACTTTAAGATTTTCATCCCTGCCAATTAAAATAGTGGTTGGGGATAGAGCGATTTGGCACTCTAGCAGCCCCGATAAGAATTTCTCCATTTCAGTTAAAACAGGTTTAAGATTTTGACAGGAATAAAACATATGAGATAAATCTGCCGGACCTTGGTTACATCTTGGACATCTATCCGTATCCCTTTTACCCCATTGAAACAGCTTCGCGGGGGTATAATAGAGATTAAAAATCGTCTTGTAGTGTTGTACTTTTAAGTTGGATGCTCTTAATACTTTCTTATTTAATGCCAAGGCGTAGTCCAGGTCTACATTTGGATCACCTAATCTAAGAGCCCAAGCATTTTCTGTTTGTACAACATCCTCCTCTATGCCCTGTAAGAGATGAGCATATCCAATTTTGATCTTTCTGCCTCCATTCCTTATATATTGGAGAATCGGGTTTAACTCCTGGATAGAGATCCTAGGTCTTAAAGATTTAACTGTTTGTTCTAACTGTTTATACAACATCCAGTGGTTCATAGGAACCCCATATCTTTGTTGCAGGACCTCAAACCCTAGCAGATTATCCTTACACATAACGTCACCCAAACATCGGATACCCAGACTCTTCCAAAGGGCGCTGTTCCTGTTCTGTCCAAGATGTAGGAATGGACTTGAGTTCCAAAGATCTGTAGTGCCATTGATCTTAGGGATCTTAAAAAGACGGAGGACACGGATACTGACAACGAGAGTATCCTAGGCGGTAAGGTGCTATTTGGGTCGGTGGAAAGGAGGAGGGAGATTATGGCCCCCAAGATGAATGCCAATGCCAAAGCAGTGGCAAGGAGGAGGGCTGCAGCAGAGCTAGCGGAGTCATTGTTGGACACAGAAGGGAATAAGAGGAAGAAGCAAGGCTCCCCGTCGGGTAAAAAAACGGCACAGCAAGCTGCTAGTAAAGGGAATCCTGATATTTTGGGCACCACCCCAATCTCAGACATCTTTCAAAAAATGAGCAAAAATAAGGACTCTAAAGACATGAAAGTAGATAATTTCCAGGCTACTTCAGAGACAGATAAAGCGATCCCCGACCGCATAGAAGAGGGTCCTGCGGTGTTGTTGTTGAATCCCACTGCAATTGCCGAGGGCGGAGGGCAGCAAACTGAGAATTCAGTGGAGAATTCAGTGGTGGATCAGGCGGTGGATCAGGCGGTGGATCAGGCGGTGGATCAGGCGGTCAATATAAAGGAAGCCTCAACTGAGGCATTCTTCTCTGTATCTGAAGGGGGAGAATGGTCGGAGGAGGAAGGAGAGGATAGTGTGAGTCAAGATATCAGCGATCTAGACACTGACAGTGATGTGGAACCTGAGGAGAACAGTCCTCCGAGCACAGCAGTAAAAATGGTGGTGAGAACAAAAGAACATAGCCAGAAAAAAGAGCAACAAACTAATGCTACCCTAGACAGCCCAGATGGGGGGTCAGCACAGATGTCCCTCCTGGAGGTAATTCACCAGGAGATACTGGCGCACAGGGAAGAAGCGAGACAGGAGAGCCGTAAATCTCAGGCGGCCGTCAGAAAAATCCAAGGTGCGGTCAGAAAGCTGACTAAGGCTTGTGGGAATCTGGGAGAGCGAGTTACCAATTTGGAAGACAGAGTGGTTTCTACAGAAGCTGAATCAGCAGCCACGACCAGTAAAGTCGACACACAAACAAAACAGCTCATCGATATTCAGTGGAAACTCGAATCATTAGAAAATAGATCGCGTCAGAACAATCTACGCATTCTTGGAATTCCCGAAGGGGCAGAGGGGTCAGATATGAAACCTTTTGTTGTTAAGCTTTTTGAGTCTGCCTTCACGGATCTGAAAGACTGGGATTTTGGTAGGGAGATCCAGAGGGCACATCGCACCCCAGCCACCGTCTACAAAAATGCGAAAGAGGGAGACAGGCCCAGAGCTATTTTAATTTTTCTGGGCAATTCCATTCTGAGACAAGCAATCTCCGAGAGGGCAAGACCTGATAAAAAGAAAACAGTTGATGGTTATACCTTTTTTGTTCGCCCTGACTTCTGTCATATTACGGTGGAGAGACGCTGGAGATTACGGCAGATGATTAAACCGTTTCAGGACAAGGGCATGCAGGCTTACTTGATTAACCCCGCTCAACTCAAGATAATTAAAGAGGGAAAAGCATATTACTTCTCCTCGGAGATTAAAGCTAAGGAATTCTTGATGGTGTAGATAGAGTAAAGTAGAAGTGTGCTGATCCATTAATTCTAGTTGGGAATAGGGGCCTCGAAGATATGTCGGTATTTAATTCGTATGGGGCATAAGGTTGGCACGGGTAAATATTATTCTGCTGTGAACGGATAACGATTGATATAGAATGCGTTTTGAAGGTAGATAGGTGCTAAGGTGGAGGGTAATTGAAATGGAAGGGGGTCACAGTGTGTAAATTCTGGTGATAAAAGAAGAAAAGGGAAAACAATATTTTTCTAGTGTAACTGGTGAATGGGTTAAGTTTTAAGGATTCTATCTCTTCACATCGAGCTGCAACCATCACGTGCACAGACCAGTGGTCTGAGCGCCTCCAGACAAGGGGGGCGGATGAGGGTGTGCTCCAATCTGGAGCATGACAGGGGGAGGGTGAGAGGGCAAAGGGAGGAGAGGGAGGGGGAGGGGGGGGAAAGGGGGTTGAAAATTTTGAAAAATAATGAGATGGAATGGAATAGGCTCTGGATTGATATCAGCTGTTTGGTTAATAGTCAATGTAGGAAAGGTCAATACTTTAAATATGTCAGACATTAGGATTTGCACTATCAATGCAGGCGGCTTAAATGATTGGAAGAAGCGGCAGAGATTGAGTCATCTGGTTAGAATGAATAATATAGATATAGCCTGTATTCAGGAAACCCACATTCCCTGGAATAAAAGGAAAGTTCTGGAAATGTATGGGTACACCCTGATTGGATGTTCCACTCAATCATCAATGATCAGAGGAGTGGCCATATTAGCTAAAAATCATCTGGGCGGAGTGAAATGTATTAGAACAGATGGCTCAGGAAGATGGATATTAGCGGAAATGAATATGGGGTTCACGCTGTGTGTAATATATGGTCCTAATGAGGATGACCCAAGGATCTACGATAAATTAGAAGAAGAACTGGCTAACTGGGCCACCCCTCTAATAGTCTGTGGCGATATGAATATTTCTGCAGACTGGCAACAGGGTAACAAGTATACAGGTCGTAAACGTAAGGTTAATGCAGCAATATGTTCCCTGATTCAATCACATGACTTGGTAGAGGTTTGGGGAGAAAAGATGCCCGGTGATCAAGGCTATACATATTTCTCCCATCCAGCGCAAAAGTATTCTAGGTTGGATTATTTTTTTGTTACAAAGGGGGAAATTGGTAAAGTTGATATTCGTAAACTACCAAGAACAATTTCCGATCATAATCCTCTGATACTTTCGTATAATGTTCCCAATGTTCAAAGGAAAATATCTAGATGGACATTCGATAGGAAATTATTACAGGATGAAAGATTTTTAAAACACATTAAAAGTTGGACAAGGGAATTTTTTGAATGTAACAGATACAGTGCCTCCAGAAATGGAGTTTGGGAGTCTTTTAAAGCCGCATTGAGGGGCGAGACGATTAGCTGTGCAGCAAGACTCAGGAAAGAGGATAAAGGCAGGATTGACAAACTTATGGAAGATCTCGCAGAAATAGAAAGACGCCATATTGATGAAATAACATCTGGCAAAGATAGTGGGGAGACCATTAGAAATATGGCCCGGGTTAAAGGCGATGTCTTAAAAATAATTACTCAGAAAGAGATTAATGAATATCAGTCACAAAGAGCAAGGAGATATGAGACTGGGGACCAGGCGGGGAGAGCATTAGCACTCCGCATCAGGCAAGAATCGAATCGAAATAAAATAAGCAAGATTAAATATAATGGGAGAGAATATATTGACCCGAAAGATATAATAAATGTGTTCCAGGAATTTTTTCAAAAACTCTATGACCAGGAGCCAGGTGTGGCACCGCTCATACAAGACCAGTTTCCTATAACACCAAGCATGGAGGAGGGAGATAGAGCTCGATTGGAATTAGATATAACAACTGAGGAGATAAAGATTGCTCTGGATGAATTGGCATTAGGGAAGGCGGCGGGTCCAGACGGAATCCCTATAGAGGTGTACAGGGCTCTGAGTGATGAGATTCTTCCTATGTTTGAAGATCTCTTCAATGGCGTTATCTGCTCAGGTATCATTCCCGATACGTGGAAACAGACCAATATCGTGATATTTCACAAAAAAGGAAAGCCAGAGGAGAACCCGGGCTCATATCGGCCGATATCCCTAATAAACACAGACGCTAAACTTTACTCCAAAATATGGGCGAAGAGACTAGGAGGGATTATAGGTCAACTTGTTTCACCCTGGCAGCATGGGTTTGTACCAGGGCGAGGAACTACTGAACATACAGCTAGGGCTATATCACTATTCGATGCTGTCACTGCTACAGGAGGAGACATGGCTATGATTTTATTGGATGCCGAGAAGGCGTTTGACCGGGTGGTCTGGGACTTCATGTGGGAGGTGTTGGATAAAAGGGGCTTCGGTGAAAAATGTATGAAAGGTATCAAGGCAATGTATACGGACCCAGTAGCCAGAATTACTACAATGGGGCTTCAATCGGAGGAGGTAGCGATTAGAAGAGGTACACGCCAGGGCTGTCCGTGTTCTCCTATACTTTTTTCATTATATATTGATCCGCTAATTCGGAAGATTCTAGCTTCAGACAGAATATCCCCTGTTATTTCTCACGGGCATACCACTAAGCTTTTGGCATATGCGGACGATCTGGCGATTGTAACAGATAGTCCGAATATGGCATTACAGGAACTAAATATTCTGGCACGGCAGTTTGGGACCTATTCAGGATATAAGCTTAATACTGAAAAAACTATAGTAATCTGCACAAAGAATATTCAGAAAAGGGATCAAAGATATGTTGACTCTGCAGTCTATTTGGGAGTAAAAATCAATGCCGATGTGGGTAAAGTCATTCAGGAAAATTACATGCCGTTACTCGCATCAATGGATAAGGATCTGAGAAGAATTGATGTATTGCATCTAACTCTGATCGGCCGAGTGAACGTTCTTAAAATGACAATGTTCCCAAAATTGTTATATCTATTCCGTGCTATTCCCTTATTAATTAATGAAGGGCTGATGAAGAAAATGGAAGCAGTGTTTTCACAGTTCCTATGGCAATATGGCAAAGTGAGAAGATCGCTAGCTAGACTCTCAATATCATTAGAGGGAGGAGGGTTATCGGCTCCTAACATAAGACTGTATCATTGGGTCTGCTTATTGTTGCACATGAAACATTTACTGTGTTATGATACCCCCGTACTGTCGCCTGGTATTCTTAGAATGCCCACAATATATGAATTAATAATTGGCGAAAGAGCAATGGGGATTTTAACCCGTGAAATTAACGTGCGGTTTTATAAGAGGAGTAAAAGCAAAGTGATGTTAAGTGTTTGGGGTGTATGGAAGTTGATGCTGAAATTTTTTAAGATACTGGATCTATTGTTACTGGGACAGTTACAGCTTCTATATTTTTAGTAAGCTCTTGTATCTTTTCAGCTAATTCATTTGTTGAACGTATATATTCAGCAGTACTCTGTTGTGCTTCAATTTGTTGCTCTACTCTATTTCCCATACTCTCCATTTCACTTCCCTATTTAGGTGTTCCCATATATCTTGTTCCAGTTGATGGAACATTCGGTTCATATCTAATTTCTCCTCTCTCTGGGAGATCTCTAAAATTTGAGAATCGTTTTGGAGTTTCTGATAATCTATCCTCTAACTGTATTGCACTTCGAGTTGTACCCATGGAGTTTGCTTGGTAGAGCAGTGGTGTCCTATTTAGGATTTCCTCCAATACTGCATCCTCAGATCCACAATCCTTATAACTTCTTTTTCCCGTTTCTATATTATTCCTCTTTACTGTACATATTCGCCCTCTCTCCTCATCTATCAACCTAACCGGATACATTCCATCACACTTGTTCGCATCCCTCTATCTTCGCATTCTTGTCTCATGTGTTTCTCTCCAAAATCTACGACCTCTAGTCTTTGGTCCTAAGTAATCTCCAAACCTTTCTTGCTCTAGATCATGCATTTCATCTTCCCACTCAGTCAAGGCTTCAAACTGTGTTGGTCTAGGTCTTGCTTCAAGTTACGTCATTCTGTCTCTCAGATTTCTTATTATCGCAAGACTAAAAGAACCTTCTTCTGGAAAAGCTAACGCACCATCATTTTCAGTGTATCTCGCCCAATTCTCTAACCATATACATGTATGGTAGCCATATTTTGTCATCATATACGATGCTGGCGTTCTCGGCGGAAGAATTACTTTGTCCTCTCTAGTTTCAATTGCGTTGTCCTTTTTGAAAGCATTTTTTAATTTTTGGAACCATGACGGTTTCTCTTTCTCCATTCCATAATAGAATTCAATTTTTGTTATAAATCTTCTGATTTTCAAAAGTCTGTGTACTTTTCCGTAAACTGCTTCGCAACACCAGCACGGTTCACACTAACGCACCAATTAGAACAAGATACGTTTCAGTAGTGCTCAACCAATTACTTCGCTGCTTTTACTGATGCACCAATCAGCCCTTACTCTGTCTTGGTCACGCAGACCAATCCCAGCGCGACACTTTTGAAGTTAGCCCTGCTCCGGCTGCTGCAGCTTCGACTGACCCTTCCTTTACAAAATGTAATGGCAAACTGTATTTACACTACTACACAATAAAACCAGTTAGTAACTACATAAAACAACTCCATTGACTGTTTCGGTAAAACTAAAAGGATAATTTCCCCAATCATACAGGAATTCTGTATTTCCCGTAGACAGCGCTTACCTCTTCTCTACCACAGAATTTTAGTTTTTCCGATAAAGTAGCACATACCTCTACTTCACCCTTCTCTCAAGCTTAGGTTAAACTTTATTACTCTCTCCGGGTAGAGTTTTATGCAGTATTCTTAATAATCCCTGTGCTCAGACCCAAGATTTCACAGGTTGCCCCTGCTATACATTCACCAATTTTCACACGTAGAAGTCCCTAACTTGTAACATACAACAATGTCACCACTTTGAAACAGACTATGCGATGTGCGACTTCACTTGCCATACTTACTCTGCCTACAGACAGAGTGACCAGCTTCCCACACTATCCGGAAGCCTCTTTTAGACTACATATAACGTAATACAAATTTAACAGATTGTTAGTTCAAAACTTCTGTACATCACGATTCTATATATTCTACTCTACACATCCTATATCCTAGTCAACCTATAGCAACCAATGCTCTGTTACCAAGTATTACTGGCGCAGCGCGGCTCCAAAAATTCTGCACAAATCACCACAGATAAACCTACGGAACTACTTACAAATTCTTTCAACATGGGCCCATACTTTCAACCTATCATTCATTCACTCATTTATTCTGTTCCGAGGATTCAGTATTGTTTCAAAAGGGAGTTGCGGTGCTATAGTGGAGTGCCTGAACTAAACTTTATACATTATTTACAACTGCAGTTTTATTTCCAAATACTATGGTTTTCCATTAAACCAAGAGAAATAATATCACCCCACTATTCATAATTAATCTGGATCTGCTAATAAAATTTGACTAAAGGAAGTATCAAGTCCAGCTTAATTCTCCATTTATTTAATTTTTATTCTCGAAATTTCAATCTCCTAGCATGATCTCTACATTTAATAAAGCTAGAAAATAATTCAGTTTTGCAATAAAATCCTGAAATAAAAGGTTACATTTCAATAACATTCATTTATTAGCAATGACAGCAAAAGAAAAATAAGACTGTGAAATATTACCCAAATGAAGAAACGAAGGCATCAGTACAGAATGTAATAATCCCAAACGAAAACCTCTCTGCCTCAGCTGAGCTGCTGTAGTGCTCCGTGACGAGCTCCCGCTAAGGCTCCCTCCCGTTCTTCGTTACCTGCCATGAAGCACATTCTTCGAGCTGACTTTGCTTGTGAGGCGATGCTTGCTCCATCGGTCCGGCGCTGAGAGCCGTTTTTGCTTCTTTTGGTGTTTGTGCCGCTTTTGCTTGTAATTCCATAATACCGTATACCTGCGGCTGAATGTCCGTTGTCTCGGAGGTGCCGCTCTGGGGTGTCCACTCTCTGTTTCCCTGGTCAGAGACGGCTGGAGGTGGACGCCGTGATTGTACTGTTTTGGCTGCTCCTCTCCGGTGTTCTCCCGAAGGTTCAGGCGCTGGCTCATTAATTTTGAAGATCACATCAGGAAATACACCGTTGGGGTTGAGGTTGTGGTCTGCCACACTGGAGCTAAGATGGGGGAGGAGGGCACAGAGCCTGGTACAGTTTGTTGCTGCATCGGCTGTTACTGCAGTTCATCCAAAGGGGCGGAGCAAGGTACCTAGGGGCCCTACAGACAAGTTACAGATACAGGTACAGGCGCAGGCGGACTTAATCACGACGGTGGAGGGGGCAGAGGAAAGCAGCGCTACTGAATGCGGTAAGGACATTGAGCTTATTTGTCCACTCATATCATCACTGCTAGTATCCACTACACCACCTGGGACAATAACCACTGCAGTACCGGCTGTAGTAACGGGTGTATCTTCCGATTTATTTCCTTCTCCCTTGACCCACTTTAATAAAGGCAAAAATAAACGAGCGCGGAAAAAGAAGGAGGTAGCAGGTGAGTCTGTGCCATCGGTTCCATTCTTTACTTCTTGAGCGGAGCCCCAAGTTGTTGGTAAGGAGCAAGCCCTCCTCATTTCAGTCCACTGAAGTAAAATCTAAAAGGACAAGATCCTCCAGGGTCACTAAGAACCTTAAATCAGTACTATCTTCAGGGTCTAAAATCACGCCGTCACTACGTTCATACTTTAAGGTAGTCCCTCAGGTGTTGGACTTATCGGAGGATCGCATAATGTCCTCGGCTGGGGTTACAGTTATTCCAATAGACCCGGACTCTGCGATAGTTTCCACAGTGCCGCCTCTATCACCTATTCCTGAAATTGAGATTAAAGTAAAGTAAAGTCCACATTTGTAAAGCGCACAATCACCCGTAAGGGTCTCTAGGCGCTGGGGGCCGTCGGGAAGATTAAGCGAGCTATTGCCCAGAGTCACATGGTGCTGGGCTAACCTGCCGCCGGAGCCGGGGATCGAACCGTGGTCCCCAGATTCCAGCGTCAGTCGCCCTGGCCGCGGCGCCACATCTCTCCACACATTGAAAATTGAAACCGTGGCACCGTTACCGATCACCCCTGATTTGGGAGCCGTTGCGGATCTCTTGTCGCTGCCAGATAAAGCTTGATGGGGATTGGGCGCATGTAGTAGTCCTTCTTTGGATTCCTCCAATAAGATGGAGGGGGTCACACCCGATACATTTGCTGCGGATGTGGGAGTCGGTGCGGGCACTGAAGTAGGGGCCGAGGCTGAGGAACTGGGAGAGCAGCATGTTGCCTCTCATACCCACCCCAATACTACTAAAGAGAATGAATTCTCCAGCACGAACTAGGGTATGAATCTGGGCACAGATTCCACCATTCCAGTTGCTTCCCTACTGGCAATGTTTTCCTCTCTGTCGCTTGACATAAGGAAAGGGTTTAGTGAATCCTCTGCAAACCAAGCCGAGATAAGAAATTATTGTGAGTCTCTGGATAACAAGATTGATCTGCTCATGTCAAGGACGGGAGTCCTGGAAGAGACAGTGGCTGTATTATCAACACATTTGGACCAGGCTAAAGTAGATATTGACAAACTCACTCGTGAAGACTTGGCGCTTAGTGAAAGGATGGAAACATTGGAAAATAACGCCAGGCGCTGGCATATTCGCATCCTGAACGTCCCGGAAGGATCAGAGGGCTCGGACATTAAACATTTTATCACTGTTCTCCTGAAGGAATCCCTAGGCTTAGATCACTCAATTGAGGCACTGGCTATTGATATCCAGCGGGTGCATAGGGATCCCTTTAGGCGAAACCCTCAAAGGAATAAACCACGCAAGATCTTGGTAAATTTCCATACTTACACTTTGAAGGAGCAGATTCTTAACTTGGCCTTAAACAGAAATCACTCGCCGGGAAGGGGTTTACTTTTTTAATCAGGTCTGACCTGTCCAGATTCACCTTAGAGAAGCAATGGGAGTTTGGGAGGCGCTTGGATGCCTTTAGGAAGCTGGGTGCAACTACCCAGCTTATGTTTCTGGCTGCCTTAAAAATCATGCACAATAACAAGATGTTTATCATAAGATCTGTGCAGGCAGCAGATGAGCTATTACTGGAGCTGGGTAATAAGAGCAAGAAGGGTTCTTCAACGTAGGTTAGGTTGGTATTACCTCTTCGTAGGCCAATCTACCTTGTTATTTACTATTGCAGGTCGATATTTTGAGATCAAATTGAGATCATTATAGTAAGACTATTTTGTAGAAGTAAACTTAATGGATATAATCATTTAGAAATATATTTAAAATGGCGGAGCATGGAAGGGAAGCGATAACGAAGTATAAAAAAAAATCAAAAAAAAATATACATATAATTAAATGTATCGCCCTCAAAATACATTCCCTTAATATATTTCTCCTCCTGTTGGTGGTAGGGGTTGTTGCGTCATCCTCCATCTTCTTACTATTCGATTCTTTCTAGGATCAGCCGGACGGTTATTCTCCTTCTTCTGAGTCTTCCCCGTTCTTATGTTGCCTTACACGCTACAAAAATATCGCTTCAATTTTGTGTGACGGGGGGGACCTGGCAGGAGCTCGAGGAGGGGCGCTATCTACTGGACTTGTTCCGGTTAGATAATGCAAGGGTTTTCCATGGGGAGGGTGGTGAGGGGGTGGGGGGGCACAGGGGTAAGTTAGGTGTAGGGGGGTGGCAAAAATTCAAAAATGTCCTCATTGTCCATCTAGATTTTATGTGGGTAGGCTTAAGGCAGGTATTGGTTGTCGACTTAATGTCTTATTTAGGTATTCTCCCTTTTTGTTGTCTTAAAGGGTCTATATGGTTTGGTCAAGTCTGGGTTGATAGCTATGGGTAGCTTAAAGTATATCTCCTGGAACAATAATGGCCTGCGCACCAAGCCAAGAGCTAACAGAATTATGCAATATCTACGAGATTTTGATGCGCAGGTCATTATACTCCAGGAGACTCACCTAACTCGGAAAGAAATGCTTGCCCTTGTTAAGAAGAATAGATGGATTGACTTTGTTGTATTTTCCTCTCAATCAATGAATAATAGAGGTGTGGCAGTTATATTTAAGAAACAGATAAAAGCCAGGCTACTATCTCAGGTAGTTGACCCAGGTGGTAGGTGGGCCATAGCATCGGTCGGTATAGCTGGTTCACAATTTACAATCGTGGGTTATTATGGACCCAATCAAGATGACCCCGCAACCTTATTGTCTATTTTTTCGCATCTGTTGTCATTTCCGGAACCCA
This sequence comes from Lissotriton helveticus, assembly GCF_964261635.1. Classification (NCBI taxonomy): domain Eukaryota; kingdom Metazoa; phylum Chordata; class Amphibia; order Caudata; family Salamandridae; genus Lissotriton; species Lissotriton helveticus. The sequence goes on from NC_136062.1 coordinate 464,076,914, forward strand.
TTATTTTGGCAGGTGACTTTAATGTTGTATTAGATCTGGTGCTTGATAAATCAGCTAACAGTCGCCCCCTTGTATTATCCAAAACTAGGTCCCTTTTACATAGTTCAATGAAACAATATGGGTATGTCGATATCTGGAGAGTGAGTTCAGGACAGCAACAGGGTATCTCCTTTCGAAATTATAAATAACACCAGCAGTCTAGGATAGACTATATTTTAATCAGTCAGAGGTTAGTGGATACTGTCAAAAGCATTTTATATCTTCCCTTACATCTTTCCGATCACGCTGCGGTAGTAATGGAACTGGAGGGTACCACGAAAAATTCCCCCCGGGCTTGGTCTTTCGATTGATCTCTTCTCTCTCAGCCGGACGATATCTTGGTTCTTAAACCTGAGGCTCACAACTTTATGAGAATTAATATTGGTTCGGCATCCAGGGGAGTCGTCTGGGACTCCTTTAAGGCCTTCTTGAGAGGGGTTATCACGGGTAAAGTGTCCTATCGTAGGAAACTATATAGAGATGAAATTCTTGCTATCGAAGCTAAGATATCTAAACAACAACTAGAAATAGATGCTAATCTTATCTCTCCTGAGCCCGTGCTTAAACAGCTTCAAGATCAACTCTTTGTGTTGAAAGGTCAACTGGCTTCCGTTCTAAAACTTAGAATCCAACAAAAATGGGGAGCTAGTAAACTAGCCCATTTTTAATACGGTGAGGGGGCAGGAAAATTATTAGCTTGGAAATCCAAAACAGACCAGGCCCGCAACAACGTAGCCTCTATTATAGTGGATAATACTACTTTCTCTTCTGATGAAGATATTAGGCGGACTTTCAGGGAATTTTTTCAGACAATCTATCATGAGGACAATAACATCAACCCAGATTCTATTAATGGTTGGCTGAGTGAGATCCCCCTTCCTTCTCTTACCAATGAGCAGCGTGTAGTTCTAGATAGCACTATCTCGGAGGAAGAGGTTAGGTCAGCCATTATAAAGGGCAAGAAAGGGAAGGCTGCTGAGATCTATAGGGCTCTGGAACAAGAAATAGTGGCCTTTCTTACCATCATGTTTAATTTTACTAGAGGGCCAGCTACCGCCAGCTTCTTGGGGCAGCGCTTCAATTACCCTTATCTTGAAACCTGGGAAACCGGCGGATGCGTGCGGCTCGTACAGGCCAATATCAATCTTGAACATGGACTACAAGATCTTTTCCACAGTTCTTGCTAACAGGCTGGCCTTGGTTGCCTTCGGTCTTACATCAAGATCAGAAGGGGTTTGTGAAGGGGCGCCAATTGTACGAGTTAACATACGACCTGATAGGGTCCATCGATATGGCATCGGTTGAGTCCCTCCCGTTAGCTGCTCTTACGCTGGACGCAACCAAGGCCTTTGACAGGGTTAATTGGGCGTACCTGTCGGAGGCCTTGGCCAAGTTCAACGTGGGTGAGGGTTTTCGACATACTGTTGGTCTTCTATATCGGAACCCATCAGCACGCCTTCTGGCCAATTGAGAGCTATCCGACCCCTTTACCATCTCAAGGGGGACGCAGCAGGGTTGCCCTCTCCCCTCTCCTATTCGATTTTTATATCGAACCCTTTGCTCAACAACTTAGGGAGGATGTTAACATCAAATCTTTTATGTATAGAGGATGGGAGACAAAAGTAGCCCCTAATATGCCGACAATGTCCTTATTCTTACATCCGAGGTCTCCACTGCACTTCCTGCAGTATTAAAAATTGCTTGAGACTTCGGGCAAGTGTCGGGCTATGAGATCAATGCTGCAAAAACTGAGATGCTGGTATGGAATGATGATGTGAGGGCCACGAATATACAATCTAGTTCCTCGATGCGGTATCTGGGCCTGAATATTGTGAAAAATATCAATCTAATTGCTTCAGTAAATTTCTCTGCAATAGCTAAAGACTGTTGTAAGTTGATGCAGGCTTGGGCCCATCTTCCGCTTTCTTTGATTGGGAGAGTAAACTTGATTAAAATGCCAATCCTACCTAAAGTTTATTTAACACCATCCCTCTTTACTTTAACCAATCCTTAATATCTAAGTTACAGTCGGAAGTTTCATCTTTTATTTGGAACAGGAAGCTTCCAAGAATTGCTTGGAAGAACCTCGGATGGCGCCGGGAGAAGGGAGGGTTGGCTGCCCCAGACCTAAAATTATATGCATGGGCATTTCAGTTATCCCATACCCGTATGTTGTTAAAAATGCCTACTGTCTACGGGGTAGGGTCCCTGTTTTCAGTCAGTCTGGCATCTTATTCAAATTTGGAAGCCCGAAATAAAAATAAAAAAATTAAGCTAAAGGTCTTGCAAGGGATGGCCAAATCATGGTCAGAACTATCAAAAGCTATAAAGCTGGGATGCTTTTGCAATAGGACTCCTTTATGGGTCCTCCCAGAAAGTCCCGCCTGGTTAGGAGAGAGCTTAGCGGTCCCTTTAAAAGAAGCTTGTTTGGAAGTGTGGGGTGACCTCTTTTTTGGGGACCTGCTTACATGGGAACATCTTAGGAACAAAATCGGCCCCAACTTTGCTAGGTTTAAATATATGCAAATTGTTAGCTGGACTCATTCCTACAACTCCTTACCCGCTCGAGGGACTAAGTCTCCTCTTGGGGGGTACAGTCAGCTAGTCTCAAGGTTAGTGGACATGGCTCCAGCCAGGAAGGAGATTTCCCTGTGGTATAAATCTATATTGGAAGAAATAGATGGAGACTTTACGCTACCGGACCAGTTGTGGGGATCGACTTTAATTGGTCATAACCTGCAGGAGCTGTGGTCCGCCTCATTTGGCCTCTTATGGAACATCGTGAAGCCTGCTTGGTTACGAAGAAACCATCTCTTCACCCTACACAGGGCATACTATTCTCCCCTTAGACTGTCTAAATTCACTGTGGGAAAGATAGTAGTGTGTGCCAAGTGTGGCTCGGTAGCTGCTTCGGATGCCCACATGTTCTTTGAATGCCCCCGTTTGTCCACCTTTTGGGATGCGATCAGCAACATTCTCACAGTATCGCTGGGCTTTCAAGTATCTATGGAACTTCCCCTTGTGATTTTCGGGATCCTGAATGCGGTCCAGACCGCAGCTAAAAAGCTAGTGTTCTATTCTATTTTATTGGCCAGAAGGGAGATCTGTAACAAGTGGAAGGACCCTCTTCCTCCCTCCCGCAACGACTGGCAGGTATCCGTCCTGCAGGTCTCACTACTGGATCTGGCTAGGGCCGGACATCGAAGTAGTAGGTCCTTTTGGCCTTTGTTGTCATGGGATGCATTAAGTTGGCCGGGGTTTTTTTTTTTTCTCTTTTTTTTTTCTCCCCGGGTCCAATGATTACGCTACTGTGGTTAGCACACCATTTGTAGAGCCTTTTGTCCGGTGCTAAGCCCGGCCAGATCTGGCTGTAACTTCGACCGAATAGTACCTATTCTTAGGTAATTTGGTTTTCAAGATGCATGGCTTAGGAGGGAAACGTTAGTGCTGAGGGATGCCGGTCTCGATCTCGTTTTATCCCTGCCAGTCTGACAATCTGTGACAGCATATCGTGACCCCACTTGAGTGTGCATCGATAACCATGGTGGTATATGAGGACAAAAAAAACAAACAAAAAAAAACTATCTGCCTCTCTCCCCCTCTTTGGACTTCGCACCCATTCAAAAGTTAAAGTCGAGGAAAATGTCAAAGTCCCTGCGCCTCAATGAAAAACTGCGCAGACCAACAGCATCTCGGGGTGCAAAAATTAAATTGAAAAGTGAACTTTTTTCAATGTCCCAAACGTACTTTTTTTATACCTTTTTTCACTAACTTATCTATCTAAATTCGTAACTCTGAAGTTCTGAAATGTCTGAGATTGGTCAATTTGGAGTTGGATGAGCATCATCTCATCATTTTTTTATTCTAATTTCTGCACAGTAATCATCACATTGCTGCAACTGGGGTGTCATTGTCTAAAAGTTTGACTTCTTTCGAAGTGTCCTTTAAATTGGTATTTGTCACTTTATTCCCACGGGTAGAATATTGGCTTCGCTGTCATCTTGGCTTAGGCCCCATAAAATGGCCACGCTTTCCTTGACCCACAATGTGCAGTCACATACAGCTTACATCTCCGATTGTGGCGCATGCGCACTTCTGTCGCCATCTCGGAATTTCAATCAGACTACTTTTTCCTTTTTTATGTGCTCGCTTAGGCTTCAATTTAGGAACTATCATGGAAATAAACACAAATAGATGTACGTTTACGAAATTAAGCCCTTTCTGTTTACCTCCCCTTCTACTGATAACCCAGTTAGTATTTACCTAGCTTTAAGCGATATTTATGCGTAATTGGACCTACCAGTCTTCATGATTTATGCCACAAGTAAACAGACAGAAGCACATTCATGCATTTTCTTTTAGATTATAACATATGCGTACATTTTATGACACAATATTCAACACATTAGTAGATTATTGCTTCTGCAAAAACATGCAAATTAGTATCCCACGTGTATTTGTGTATGCAATTTACTCTAGGTTGGTTAATTTAAAAAAACACACATTTAGAACTTGTCAGTGTTATGGAGAGTTAACATTACAAGGGGTGTACAAAATGTTTGTTTTCCACCTTGCTCCATCAGTAGACACTCAGCACAGTACGTATTTAATGAGTAAAGGCAGAATCTATTCTTTCATACATCAGTAAGCTACATGTGGAAATGCACAGAAATATGTATATCTGCATTCCGAAACAGGCCTTTTTGGTCCAAATGTCCACGACTAATGTTCTCATGAACTCATAGTGACATGATAAAAGTACACAAATGTCAGGGATTAAGTATTGCTTTATGTGTTTGTAGGTTCTGCAGAATTAACGGATGCTGTCTCATCTCTCCAGAGACTGGCAGAACAGAATTGTGCACCAAAAAGCAGCCTAAAATACTCCTGCAGTCAAATCCTGGAAGCCAACAAAGGTAAGCCAGACAACACTGCTCAAAAAAAGAGTCCAAAACATTAACAATCTGAGTGATTGGTGGAGAGGATTAGACATTTTAGGAAATTGAGTTACTGATTGATGCAGGTGAAACCCTACTTAAGTTGCAACCACATTACTTGTCAGGATGAAACACAAGTAAACCCTAAATTAACCTGTGCTTAATCCTCTGGTAGCTTGGTACAAAGTAGTCAGGCTTAATTTGAGAAAATGTATAAAGTATTTATTCAGAACTTCAAACAGTAATTAAGAGAAAATACAACACAAGAAAAATCCCACACTATTTCAAAAAAATTGAGTCAAAAGTAATAAATTATTTGACAATAGTCCAATTAGTAGAGCTAGAGCGGTGCAATTTTGAAGATGTAGGTAAAAGTACTGCTTAAAAGTGCCAACTGTGGTTATCTGGTCGTGCTGGATTTGTTCAGGCATACAACGATAGAGTGCGGGCCAGATACAGGGACCACGTTAGTCCCTCTGAGCAATGCACCTTAAATTCTGGCTGCGGTGCGGTGCCCAATGCAGCAGCAGTCCTGGGACGCGCGATGTCTGCGTCGATTAAGTGTCAAGGATGCATCTCGCAGTGTCGGTTTCAGTGAGCTGTGAGGGTTGCGAGGCAGGATTTGCTTCGAGGCTGCATTGTATTGCGTCGGTTCCAAGGTGCTGGGCAGGCTGCGATGCTGGTTTGTGTTGAGGCTGCGGAGGTTCTAATGATGCACTGCGAAGAGCTATGTCAGGTTTGCGTCGTGGTGTGTTGGTTTGGGTGAGACCAATGATCCAGCACTTGAGGGGCACAACTTACAGCAGGCACAGTCCCCGTGCGGGGCTTATGATGGTTGGAGCCTTTTCTACACCTGAGGCTATAATCAGGAGGTCAACCAGCTAGCATTTTGGTCACTCTGGTGGTCCTGGATTCAACATACAGGTCCTGTCCATCCCACTCAGACAGCAGGCTAGCAGGCCAGCAGACAAGTCCATCTGGGAGCAGAAGAGCACAACAGTCCTTCTTCTGAGTCTTCTACAGGCCCAGATGTGTACTGAATAGTTGGCTCTGGGAGTCCACTATTTGTACCTGATGCCCATTTGCAGTGGGATAAGCTTCTAGAGCTCTCCCCGTGTCTGGAATTTCCTCCCTCCCTGCCCTGGCCCCAGCTTTTTGGGGGCACAAAAGACTAGTGTGAAACCCTCTGTGAGTGTGCTGAGGCACATATTTTGTGATGGTAGGTGACAGCCCCACCCCCCTCATCCGGATCAACTTGGCCCATTGTTTGACCTGGCCCTTTTTGCAGGGTTATCCCTGAATTTTTGCCTTCCTACGCCAATTTTTCTGACCTTCTTTTTGTTGGCTTTACAACTCTGGGCATTTTACCACTGCTCTCCCCCCTAAATCATGGTATGATTGGTTTACACCTGTTTGCCATATTTAATTTACTTAAAAGTCTCTTGTAAAGTGGTATCCTTTATACCCAGGGCCTACTTATTAAATGCGTCTAGTGGGCTTCCAACACTGCTTGAGATGCCCACAGAAGTAGCCTTTCAAATCTGTCTCAGGCCTGCCTCCGTTGGGCCTGTTTGCGCAGTATATTGCCACTTCAACTTGGCATTTAAAACTACTTGCCAAGCCTTAAGATCCTCTTTTATTACACATAGGTCACTGATAAGGTAAGCCCTAGGTAGCCCTATGGGCAGGGTTTCTTTCTAGGTATTTCCTAGTAGTGACAAACAGCCTTTTTTGTTTCTCACTGCTGTGAGGCATACTCCTCTCATGGGATAGCATTGGGAATTCAATTTAAGTAGTAATTCCTGATCTGAAAGGAGTGGCATTGTCATGTTTGGTATGTTTAGAATGGTCGTGATAAATCCTGCTTACTGGTGTAGTTGAATTAAATATTATTATTTTAGAAATTCCACTTTTTAGAGAGTGGGCAGTTCTTTGTGCTAATGACACTTGAGCTTTGCAGCCTGACTCAATACATGTCTATGGCTTTAACCTAGATCTGTGACTGGGGGTGGGGGTCTGAAAAGTTTCAGCGCTTCGTCCATCATCTCCTTGTGTTTGCTACGGCTGGGTGATACCTACACTTGGTGCATACTTTCCAGACAATTAAGATTACCAAAGGGAAAGCACATGGTGAGCACTCTCCTTCTCAGTCACTGCATGGTGAGCGCTACCCCAGATAGTGTGATGGAGTGCTTTTGACTTGAAAAACAGGAAGTATTGGCCAAGATCGTGTGTTGCTTTCTTGTGTGTCCAAGGATCTCCTGTACACACTCCGGGCTCCCTGTACCGCCCACTCCACCAGGAGAGAGAGTCGTTGCAGACACGTGGGAAACTCAAGCGAGGGGCGAGAGCAGATGGGGGAAACTTCACTAAAGTGGTCTGGTGGGCAGGGCAGGGCCTGATAAAGACACACTGCCCTTACTTCTATTGGGGCTTCAGGAGAAGAGAATCCCCTAGACCTGCAGTAGAGTTGACGTCCCTGGCGAGGGGTGAGGCCTTCCTATGCTTCTACGAAGGCAGCACTGTGTATGCACATTAGGACAGCAGCCTCAGGAGCCCAACACTGGCTGCTCGCTTCACGTTCTGTGAGGTACTGCCACCCGTGTTCCTTCACATGTGGCTCTGTATTTGGATTTAGGGCAGCACTACGGATTTGGTAGCAGCACCTCGCTCTGGAAGGCAGCTGCATACCCCTTCTCTATATGCGAGGGACCTAGCTATGTCACCCCATTGATCCCTGCACTTGGTGCCTCACCTTTGACTTGACAGAATTTACCTTTGGAGGCACTGGTTATGTGCTTTAACCTCACGGGGTAGATCCTCGAACAGAGGCCCCACTGGCCACAAGAAGATTGTTGTATTTAGAACTCTGTAAATTACCATATAACCCGGGAGTAGACACACAGGTGCTTCTGTCCTCCTCTCTTGGATGCTGTACGACCATACACAACATTTTAGGAGTGCAGGAGCACTGCACCCTAGGTGTTTATGATGTTATTTAGTGATCCATGTACTTACGGTGATACCTGCTGATTTATGTGTTATGATGTATGTCGCTTTGATTATTGCATTGTCCAGGATAATGAGTACGATCTCAGGATATTCATAGTATGCACAGTATATATGATTTATGTAATGTTGGTCTTGTTTTATCTATAAAATACTTTATACTTGTATATAATCCTGTGTGCAGTCTCTTTTGAGGGAGGTGTAGTCATTGTGTTTCTGTGTGATAGTGTTGCGCAAACACTTTTCACATTGCCTCTGTTGATAAGCCTGAGTAGTCTGCACCAAGCTACCAGAGGGTGAGTACAGGTTATCTTTGATGTGTAACTTATTTGCCCTGACTAGAGTGGTGGGTTCTGCCTGGCAATTGTGAAGGTACAAAACTACTTACCATGTCAGATTTAGGGAGGACACACAGTGACTGGCGTCCTGATTAGCAGGATCCCAGTCAGACTAGTCAAAAAACATACTGACACCAGCAAAAGCTGTTGTAACCATGAACGCAGGTCCTACTTTCTTACCAGTTATTATTATCGCTGCTGTAGAAATGATGTACAGACCTCACACCAGGGGTAAGGGTCTGTCTAAGAGGAACTATGTGGGAAATTAACAGAGTTACATGAGGGATTCACAGCTATATGCAATGCTTAATTTGTTGAACCATGAAAGCCGGTGCCCAAAGCTGTGCTTAGAAGAAAGGGGCAGGCGCATTATATGTTGGTGCATGGAGTACAAAAGCAAAAGGAATACATAGACTGCTTCTGTTAAATCCTCCTCAGCCCTCGTTACCGCACCAGCAGACACACTCTGCCTCTTTATCTCATTCTTGCAGGTTCATGCTTTTTCCCTTTGCAAAGATTTCTCAGTTTTTCTCTTTCTCTACCCTTACATTTAGTTTGTTTTTCTCTCTCATGCTCTTGGAAAATGTTTAATGAGGAAAAACAAGTGCCGGGCCCCAAAATAAATGCTGGTCGCCCCGCTGGAGCAAATTAGGCACTGGCTATTGGGTCTCTTTTGTTAAACAGACGTGGAAGTCATGGTCGATACTTTAATCCAGGATATTTTACTTAAGTGCTCCAACTTGAGCACAAAATAAATAATCAAATACTAAAAGTTTGTAGTGATCCACACTCATCGCTCCAAATATCAGTGCACTGGAAAAAAGGGCGGAATCACTGGGAACTGATTGCAGCGACAATAGATTGTGGGTCTCATACAAAGAAGTCTTTTTTACAGAAGTAAGAAGAACAGGACACACAATCACTCATTCATGATACACTAATGAAAAACTTCATCTGCAGCAGCGCACTGCATGTACTGACTTAGTGTCTGGAATCCAACCACATGGCTTTCACTGTCACAGACTCCGGTTGGAATGTCCAGGGGTAGTTTCACTTTTATTAGGAAACAAACACACCCAGGAAAATTCTCTAAGAAATAAAATATACCATAATATAATCATTGTTGGGAAAAATTAGACTAGAAAACTATGTTTTCGTTCTTGATAGAAAATGGCGCCATAATTACCCAGTCAGAGTGTGTCAACTCAACTTCGGAGTACTCTCAGATCTCCATTACGATGATAGATCACACAGCTTGACTCTCCACAGCAGCATAGGGTACAGGTAAGGGAGGGAGAGACAGTCTGGTGAGCAGCCTGCATGGCTCAGTCAATCCAGATGCTGCTTCCTTGCTTTTGCACAGCAGGGGAGCAGCACCAGGATTGGCTTGAGCGGGTAAACTCACCACTCGTTAGGAAACTGGGGGTCTGCAGTTTTGAACAACCCCCACTCACTAATGAGCAGTAGAGAGAAGCCTCTAGTACGCATGTCGACCTGGCATAGAAAGGTAGCCGTCCAACCCCGACATGCACACTTTGTTTCTGAGTGTGGGGGAGGTTCACAGTAGCCCAGACAGTTCCCAGTGTAGTGGAGTGGGTAAAGAATCCCATGTCCCTTCTCAGAGTAGGAGGACAGGCAGGGGTGGGCTAAGTCCCAGGATGTCCTATGTCCAGTACCAGCTGTTGGAAAGTACCCCATGGGGGCACCAGTAGGAGAATTTAGTTTGTACCAGGAGACCATCCACTTAGAGGGACCCCATTGTGCCAGAACTTAAGGGGTCAGCTTTCACAAGCGTCCAGCCACTTCTTCTTTCTGGCAGTACCACTCCATATAGGCGGGTGTAGTAGCCCAGATGCAGGAGTTTGAGGGGGAGGAAGGATTCTCTCTTAACTCCTGTTCAGCCTAAGGGGACAGATCCTGGGTTTGAGAACCAGGTTCAGGGTGTCACCCATGACCTGGGGGAAGGGACGACTGCCACAAGCATCCCTGCAGTTTTGTCTTGTGGGGTTTCGCTCCTAGACAGAGGGTGAGGAATCCCAGAAGGAGGGGTAGGGTGAAGAAGGACCCATACCTGACCACTAGTCAGACTAGGGGTTGGAAGATCAGTTGCAGGATAGAACCCCTTAACTGGTGAGAGAATTGTGCAGGATGGCTGCCACAAGCGTCCTTACAGTTCTGGAATCTGGGGGTACCACTCCCAAAAGGAGGGTACGGAATCCCAGAAGGAGGAGCATGGGAGGAAGGAGTGACCCCTGACTCTTGTTCAGCCAAAGTGTACAGACTCTGGGCTGGAGGACTAGTCTCGGGATACCACTCCTGAACTGATGGAAGGTGGGGTGTATTTGTATTTGGTATTTATAAAGCATACTACTCATCCCCAGAGGGATATCCCGGCACTATTCTGAGCCAAAATATCAGGGTCCTGGTTAATAAGACTAAAATTGATATTTACATGTCTTCATTTGTTTTCTAAAAGTCAGTAAATTCGACACCGTGCGTAGATCCGGAGGGAGCGTATTCCAATGAGTGGTGACTAAGAAGTTAAAAGATTTTCCACCCATCCGGGATTTCTTAATACTTTTAGAGAATATCAAGGCCTTGCTGGCTGATCTGAGATTCCTAATGGGTATGTGAAAGTTGACTTTATTTAACTATAGCCTAGGGCCATTACCATGAGTGCTCTATTGATGTGTCTCAGTAACTTAAAGATAGCTCATTTACGAACTGGTAGCCAAGGTGAACAACACTTACAACGCAACTTTTACATCGCAGAGCCTTTACAACGCAACCATTACAACGCAAACCATTACAATGCATTGCTCTGGGGGGCGCTCTAGGATAGGGAATAGGTTAATTTACTATCCAATAACGTTCCCTAGTGTCCACGGGGACTGGAGTTGGAATAGTAAATTAAACTATTCACTATCCAGCGCCCCAAAGCACTATGTGTTGTAATGGACTGCGTTGTAATAATTGCGTTGTAAAGGCATGCGATGTAAATGCATGCGTTGTAACGTCATACATCCGGTAGCCAATGAAGCTGTTCTAAGCAGGCAGAAGCTGAGCTCCCTTTCCCTACATTGCAAACAAGTTTGGCAGCTGTATTTTGAATAGTTTGAAGCCTAGAGAACAAGTAATTGGCCATGCAGACATAAAATGCATTTACATAGTCAATCCTTCTCAGGATTAAAGCTTGGATTATGTTCTTTCTCCAAACTACTGGAATCCATAGGAACAATCAAGGATATGTAGTAGTCAGAACAATGTCCCTCGAACACTGGTTACTTGTTCTTGTAGGGATAGATTATTATCAACGAGAGCCACATTTTTAACCACTTTTTTTGGGTGCCGGTGCGGAGCCTAGAGTAGATGGCCACCATGAATCAGTCCAACAATTTTCAGCACTCCAGACAACAAGATTTCTGCTTTATCTGCTTTTGTTTTTAAACAGTGGAGATGCAGTCACTTTGCCACCTCAGAAAGATACTTGACTAGATTATTCCTTGTTTCATCATACTTATCATCGATGGAGATAATTAATTGAGTGTCATCGGCATACATGATGATCTCAAATAATTGTTTCCTCACCATATTGGCCAGTGGAGCCAGATAAACATTAAACAGTATGGAGCTCAACGAGGAAACCTGAGGAAATCCACAATGCAGGTCTTTGGATCTAGATTTGAAGGGAGCCAGCTGTACCAATTGCGTTCTATTGCTTACAAAAGAATAGAACCAGTGCAAGGTGGCTGAATGTAGACCAACTCCATAGAGCCTTTGAAGTAAATGATGGTGAGACACAGTATTGAAAGCTGAAGATATATCTAAAAATAACACTACAGATTTCCCTTGGTGGAGAAAGGAGGCAATGCACCTGGGGCTATTGCCCCCACTCTGAGAAACCACAGAATCCTGAGACCCACTGGATGGCCTGGGCATGGCTCTGGATTCTGACAGCTGTCAGTGGCCTCCATTGGTTACTGTCCTTCTAGACAGACTTATTTGGGTTTGGGATAGAAGCCAGACCCAAGGGGTGGAATGGGCCACATCACTTTGTTGGCCATAGTTGTACTGTCTGCCTACTCGGATGCATCTGTGAACAAGATAGGCGCTTCACAGATGGGGTCCGCAGATGAGGAGAAAGATTCCCCATGGGTTAACTTAGTGGGCCCTGAGAATAAATACAGAGGGATCCAACTGAGTTCAGAGAGGTCAAGAACTGGTACGTTCCCCTGCAGTACCGGGCTAGGGTCCATATTCTAGCACCCTAGCAGGACAGCCCATCAAGGTTTTGATTAGTCTACCCTTGTTTGTGGCTGAGAGGGGGTTGTGTTGGACCTAGCTCTTTTTGCAGTGTTATCCCCTAAACCTTTTGCTTTCCTCCACCCAGTTTTTGACCGTCTTTTGGTTTCTTTTTGTTGGCTTTAAGACTCTGAGCACTTTACCATTGCTAAAGTGTATGTACTCTCCCCAAAACATGGTATGATTGGCTTACACCTGTTTGGCATATTTGATTTACTTGAAAAGTCCTTTGTAAAGTGGTATCTCATATACCCAGGGCCTGTAAACTAAATGCTAATAGTGAGCCTGCAGCAGTGCTTGCGCCACCCACAGAAGTAGCCTTTCAAACCTGTCTCAGGACTGCCACCACAGGGCTTGTGTGCACAGTTTATTGCCACTTCAACTTCACATTTAACCCTTTAAGTGCTGCCGTCGGCCAACGGTCGTCACGGGCACTACCTCCCCAGTGCTGCGTGCGACCGTTGGACGTCCAGTTCAGCACTGGATAATGGACAGCGCAGCACTGGGGAGGTATGTTTACGAAGCTCCTAAGGTGTTAAGACTACTTGCCAAACCTTAAACTCCCCTTATATTACACATAGGACACCACTGAGGTAGGCCCTATGTACCCCTCTTGGCAGGGTGTTGTGTAAGTAAAAGGTAGGACATTTGCCTTTATGTGTTGCATGTCCTGGTATTGGCAAACATCCTATTTTGCTACTCACTACTACGAGGCCTACTCTCATAGACTAGCATTGGGGAATCCCTTATATATACATAAGTTGTAATTCCTGATCTGAAAGGAGTGCTGTGCCATGTTTGGTGTGTTTAGAATGGTAGTGATAAATCCTGCGTTCTGGTGCAGTTGGATTTGATATTATTGTTCTAGAAATGCCACTTTTAGAGAGTAGACATTTGTCTGGGCTTATGAATTATGTTTTGCAGCCTGACTTCAATACACGTCTATGGATGGGTGACAACTACACTTGGTGTACACTTTCTAGACAGCCACAACACAGGAAGGGCTGGGTGTGACAGGGTTTACATCTGCATACTGATGGTCTTCCTGGGCTGGGAAAGGGAGATGTTGTTCACACTTTACATTTCTATAGCTTGTGTCCTGCCCTCACACAAAGGTCTGATTTACCTCCTACTGACTTCTGGAGCATGGACTTGGTTGAAAGGAATGGTTATGCCCCTGAAAGGGTTCCTTTTAATTCACCTCTTCAGCAAAAACATGTTTGAGTATAAGTATAAAAACCCCATGTTTTTAGACACTGCGTGGGACTTGTAATCAGTCGCTGCTGGGCTTACCTGCGGCACATTGCTAGAGGAATGCAGTGCTGCCAGGAAAAACCCCCATTGGGAGTACTTGCTCTAATGTGTTGGCCTGCTAATTGCTGGGCTGCTGCAGGGACTGCTACTTTGCATCTGGCCTGATTGTGCTGGCCTGCCTGCCTACCTGGTCTTTGTGCTTTCCCAGTGCTTTCCTGGGGCTTGTGGGCGTGCCCCTCTCCCCCTGTTCTTGTGGGACTTCGGGGATTTAGTGAAACAGCCTAGAACTGGCCGTGAGACTCTGAGTCCAGCCATGTTTCATTCCCAAAGTGAAAACACATGTTGAGAACTCTCCTTCCAGTCAGCGTATAGTGAGGGCTATCCCAGATAGCGTGACAGAGCGCTTTCAACTTTAACCCCTTCGGGGCTGATGACGAGCTCAGCTCGTCATGAGCGTAACCTGCCGTGCGCTGATGACGAGCTGCACTTGTCATGTAACGCGGCTTTTTGCAAAACGCAGCGCGCAGCGTGAAAACCGCTAGCGCGCATGCGGTTAAAAACTAGAAGTATTGGCCAAGAGCGTGTTGAGTGCATGTTGTAGGCCCAAGGATCTCCTGTTCACCCTTCGTGCTCCCCGTGCCGCCATCTCCAGCAGGAGATAGAGAGTTGCTGCAGATGCTATGGAAACCCCAGGGAGAGCGAGAGTGGAGCAGTGGAACTTCACCAACTTTGTTTATTGGGTGGGGCCTAGTGGCCTGACGAAGACGCACCGGCCTTACTTCAAGGCGGCCTCGGGAGAAGAGAAGCCCCCACAGTGGAGCTGACATCCTGGGAGAGAGGTGAGGCTGTCTGTGCTCCTTGTGGGTGGCCTGTGTATATAAAGTAGGACCGCGGCCTCAAACGTCTAATATCAGTGGCTCCCTCCACCTGCCGTGCGGTACTGCCGCCCCGCTCTCCTTTGCGTGTGGCTCTGTATTTACAAAGGGGGCTGCACTGTGGTTTTGGCAGCTGCACAGTACACTGGTGGATAGCTGCATTTTCTTTCTCTCCACGCAGGGGAGGGAGGCCCTGCTGATGCCTGCAGTTGGTGCCTCCCCCTTTACTTGGCAAAACATACCCCGGGAGCACTGGTTATGTGCTTTAGCTGCACAGAGTAGATCCTCGACGGAGGCCTCCGTCCCCACTCATAGATTGTTGCATTTGAAACTCTGTAAATTACCATATTACCAGACGCGCATGTGCTTCTGTCCTTTTTCTTGGATGCTGGATGACCATATCAAATTTAGTAGGAGTCCAACAGCGCTGCACCCTAGATGTTTATGATGTTATTTAGTGGTCCATGTACTTATAGTGATACTTGGTGATTTATGTTTTTTACCTCTAATCTAGCTGGCATTACATGCACTTATGTTATGATGTGGGTCGTTTTGATTCTTGCATTGATAACGAGTAATATCTTGGGATTTGCATAGTATGCACATTATTTATGATTTATTTAATTGTGGTCTTGTGTTATGTATAATATACTCTATATTGTAATATAATCCTATGTGAAGTCTCTTTTGTTGTGCATTCATTGTGTTTTTGCGTAAGTGAGTTGCGCAAATCTTTACACATTGCCTCTGATGATAAGCTTGAGTGCCTTGCGCCAAGTTATCAGAGGGTGAGATCAAGTTATCTTCGGTGTGTAACTTACTTCCCCCGACTAGACTGGTGGGTTCTGCGTGGCTTAGATGCATATCCTAGCCAACCAGAAACCCCATTTCTGAAACCCATTCTACAAGCACCTAATTCCCCTTTGTGTCACTGTCTGGGATTAATACACAAAGACCAACTGCTAATCACACCTAGTCATGAGACCCAGGATACAAGGTGCAGGCATCAAATGTTTGGGACAAGAAAATGACAACTTTCTAAAAGTGTCATTTTCAGGATTGTTACTCAAAATCCAAATTTACGATTTAAGATGTAATAAGATTTTTTTAATACCAGGGCATGCAAATCTTAAAAGTACATGTTCAAATTTTAAAACTACACTGCCCTCTGACCAATGGGCTGTTTAGGGCCTATACTAGGGGAGACCTATAGGTAATAAACAGAAAGTTTTGGGCTTGGCAAAAGGTTCATTTTACCAGGTCGAAATGACAGTTTAACACTGCACACTCAAGCTGCAATGGCAGATCTGAGACATATTTCAAAAGCTACTTAAGTGGGTGGCACAAGACATGTTGCATGCCCACTAGTACCATTGAATTCACAGGCCCTGAGTACATGTAGTACCACTTTACTATGTACTTACAACATTATTATTTTTAGCAAATGGGTATAAGTCAATGTTATCAAGTTTTAGGGAGACAGCACAAGCACTTTAGCACTGGCGATCAATGGAAAAGTGTACAAAGTCAACAAAACCAGAAGGATTGAAGGCAAGAAGTGGGAGAAAACCATGGAAAGAATGTCATGTCCAGCAGGCATTCTGAGAGGCATTTATATGTGAGGGGGGAGAGCTTTTGTGAAGAAGGGGAACCAACAGAGGATAGGAAAGGAGGGCTGGGTGTGACTGTCCACACAACTCATTGACAGTAGGGGGGGAACGGCCAAGAGGACCCAGTTTTCAAGAGGGCAATGAGTGGCATCTGAGTGTGAATCCTAGGCCGTTGTGTATGGTGGGGTCACCGAGGTCAGATGTGTGCTTGTCTGGAAAGCGAGGATGTGCGACCATGGAGAGGGTACGCCATGGGATCTGATTTGCATTGGTATATAATGGTTGTTTATGCAAATGTGTTTGAAGGGACGCGGTGGCTGTGCATGTTTTGTAGTTTTTACCTTTGTTAGGATGCTGCAGCCTGCAGTAGGGTTTCCAAAATGGCATTCATCAAGATACATATAGAGTGATAAGTAGTAGGAAGGGGATGTGGCCTGTTGGCCAGAGCTACTGACTTTGGAACTGGGTAATCGGCTTTGAGTCCTGGCGCTTATGATTTTTGGCAAATCAGTTAATCTCCTTGTGCTTAAAGCAAAACAAAAAAAATCAATCTGACCTTGTGCAATGTAATCTGGTGCTCATAAAACCATGAAAATAATTGTCAAGCACTACAGACGTATTTTCTTCTGTGAGCTTGCCAACGAGTGGTACCTAAGCAAAGGGGTCTTTTACTTATCAGGCAGGAATGTCCCTTTGCCATTCCTGTCAGCATCTTGAATAAAACATGTGGATGAAGTAAGGCATTCAAGAGGGTGATCCCATTAAGGTGGAAAGGAAATTAATTCTTTTTGGAAGGTGATATAAGTTTCAAAAGCAGTGTATCCCATGAAAATCAGTAGAGGCTTATATATGGCAGGTGGGTGACCAATTAATCAGGATTTATAAAGTGCGGCTAATCTACCAATAGGGTTTGCAGGTGCTTGTAGGTCCATCAGGTTTATTTGAACAGTCAGGTCGTGAGGGCCCCTCGGTATTCCAGAAGTAGAGTTGCGTGGAAAGGCTGTTCCAAGTCTTTGCTGCAATGGGGGAGGAGGAGCTTCCTTCACTTTGCTTCGGTAGATGCAGGTAATGTGAGCAAGTGAGAAGGATGCGGAGTGTAGTCTTCTCAATAATTTGTGGAAGTTCAGGTGGTGGTTAATGTGTGTGGGTCCTTGGTTGCGTAGAGCCTTGTGTGCATGGGTGATCAGCTTGAATTAGCATCTCTTCTGTACATGAAGCCAGCGGAGTTGTCTTAGGTGAGGTGTGATGTGGGTTTGTCGAGGAAGGCAGAGTATTAGTCTGGGTACAGCAGTCTGCATTGTCTGAAGTATCTGTAGGAGGTGTGTGGTGAGTCCTACTTAGAGGGTGTTATTGTAGTGCAGTCTGCTGGTGATGAGGGCCTGTGAGAGTGCATCTTGTGTGTATAGGTAGATCTTGGAGATCTTACATAGCATACACAGAGTGAGAAAGCAGGTGGAGGAGACAACGTTGGTCTGTGATTTCATGGTGAGCTTGTTGTCAGTGATGATTCCAAGGTTTCTGGCAAGGTCTAGAGGGAGTGGGTGTGGGTCCTAGGTCTGATTGCCACCTTTCCATGTGCTGCTTTTTTTGCTGAAGATTAGTACTTCCGTCTTGTCTGTGTTCAGCTGCAGGCAGTTGTTTTTCATCCATTCGATGATGCCTGTCATGTGTGTGTGGAAGTTGGTTCTGGTGAGGTCATCGGTCATCGTCTGCGTTGGAAATTATCTTGAAACCATGGGATTTGACAATATTAGCCTGCACGGTCACATATGCGTGAGGCTGAGATAGGAGACCTGGGGGACACTGCAGGTGATCTCATTTGGTTTGGAGGTGAAAAGTGGGAGGTGTATTCTCTGGGTTCTTCCAGTGATGAAGGATGTGATCCATCTGAGCGTGTCCCCTGAGATCCTGATGTGGTGGAGTCTTTTCCCCAATGTGTGGTGGAATACGGTGTTAAAGGCTGCCAAGAAGTCAAGGCGAATCAGAGCTGCTGTTTCTCCTTGGCCGTGAAGGTTTCAGATGATGGTGGCTGCGATGAGGCCGGTTCCGTTCTGTGATTGCTGCGGAAGCCAGATTGGGAAGCATCAAGTAGTTGGCTCTGCTTCGTGTGTGTCATGAGATGCCTGTTAATCTTTTTGCAGGGAATGGGAGTAGGGAGATTGCCTGATAGTCGTTGAGTTCCCTGGGGTCGGCGGAGTGTTTTTTGAGCATTGGTCTGTCTTCTGCCTGTTTCCAGCTTCAGGAAATATTGCGATGGTCATAGAGGTGTTGAGCAGGGTGGTGAGATCATGGCCAATCCTTTAGTGTTTAAGGTTGAAGATATGGTTTGGGCATGGGTCAGTGGGAGCTCCTGAATAGAGATTCCATGGTGGAGGTTGTGTCCTGGGCAGAGAGGAGGTTCCAGGGGAACAGTCTTGGTAACGTGCCAGTTGCGTTAGTGGCATAGCTGTTGAGGACGTCCATAAGTGTGAGTTTGGGTTCAAAGTTTCCATATATGGTTGCGATCTTGTCATGGAAGAAGCCAACAAGGTTTTCGCACATCTCTTCTTGTGAGGGTGTGATTTTATTTTCGCTGGAAGCCAGGTTGGAGAATTCCTTAGCAATGTTTAAAAGTACCTTGGTGTTTTTGGCTTTGGTTTTGATATGTGCTACTAGGGCTGTCTTCTTTGTTGCCCTCAGCAGGCGATGGTAGAGGTTGATGGAGGTCTTGAAGACTGCCCTTTTGTAGTTGTCCTTGTTGGTGCTTCATCACCTCTTCAGCTGTTTGCTGTCTGATTACGCTGCTTGGAGTTCTAGGGTGTACCTGCTGGCCTTTTATGAGGATTTTCTATGGATGTTGCTCCTGAAGGGGACAGTGCTGTTGGTGCAGTTGGTGATCCAGGCTTTAAAGTACTTCACTCCCTGTTCGAGGTTGGTGGCGGCAGCAGGTTGTAGGTGTTGAAGGAGTCCATACAGCTGGTCTTTGAGATTATCTTCCACCTCCAGTGGGGGGTATTGGTCGTCTTGGGGGTAGCAGAACGATACAAAAGTGGACAATGGAGTGATTGGTCCATGTGAGTTCTGTGATGTGGCTGTATTTGATGCAGCTGTTGGAGGTTAAAATGGGGTCTAGCGTGTGTCCTGCAGGATATGTAGGGTCGTGAATGAGCTAGCTCAATCCAACGCTGCTCATACTGTCTAGGAGGTGTAGTCCTTGAAGTTTAAAGCTATGAGGGGTGGCTATGGTTGTCTAGTCATCCTTGTGGAGCATGAAGTTGGGATGTTCCATGGGGGTGGTGGTGCACTGTATGGTCTCTTTGTGGATGATGGCTGTTCCTCCTTTCGGCTTGTTGGTGCTTTTATATCTGACAGGGATCGCTATGGAAATGTTTGGGGTGGATGTGGGGTTCAGCCAGGTCTCGGTGAGGAAGACGATGTCAGGTGCCAGAGTGGCAATGAGGTTCTATAATTCAGTGGAATGCTTGCACTGTGAGTGTGTATTGAGAAGGGCGCATGCAAGTTCGTTTTTTTGTTCAGGTGATGTCTGTGGTGTGTTCAGGGTGGGGCTGGTCTGTGGGCTTGTGCTTGTGCTGCGGTAGATAAAGGGATTGGGTGCAGGTGAAAAGTCCTACCGAGGAGCATGGCAGTGTTTGTTGCAGTGCCGAGGGTGTAGAGTTAGGCAATGGTGTATCTTCGAGGTCCGGGAGAACCAGGGGTATACGGACGCAGCTGAGCGTGGTCCAGGAGTAGACTGCCAGAGGTGGTGTCAGTGAATCAGTGCAAAACAAGCAGTGTTGCAACTGGCACTTTCTAGCTGAGTGAGGCAGTACCCTTGCCAGGCAGAACCTACGACTCTCATTAGAGGTAGGTGATTCATTCACTGTATAGCCTGCGCTCACTCTTAAGTAGCTTGGCACTGAACAGTCAGGCTTATCACAAAGGCAATGTGTAAATAATTTGCACAGCACCCTCACACAATAAAAACACTGAGTGTCACAAAAGTGACTTCACATGTGGTGTATGTAAATAAAGTTTGTATTCAACACACATTAATTAACACAACATAAACATGTATTTCTGGGCATCAACCACATTAGGAAATATTACTAGCAGTACTAGTCCTAGGTGTAGTATTACACTTGGTAAAGATCCTACTTTACTCCCCAGCACCCTTATATGGTGCAAAACATTGTCAGAACTAGGCCCACCCTGGCAATCATTATAATTCAATACCACACAGTTATAGGATGCACCCCGGATGATAATGATATAAAAAATCTGTACACACAGATAATTATAACACTTTAAACAGCACCATGGGCCAAGGGCTGTCGGGTAAAACCAATGTCAAATATAGTATTCCTTTGGATAGGAATCAACATGTGAGACAAAACTGCTGTAAGGTGTAATTAATAACAACTGCTCCTCATGCAGTAACTCCCACACACACAGTCACCACCAATATGCAGTGCCACAGATATCAGACAGGTCCGCATGGGGCGTATTCGCACAAACACCAGACCACAACAAAATGCGATGTCAATGATATCCACGGGCCAGATCATAATACAAATACAGACTCTGTGTACCACGCCCTCCTCCACCTTTTAGCTAGGCCTGACTAATCTACGCCCATGAGTTGGAAACAAACCACCCTCTCCCTGATTCTAGACATATTGTGTCCGGAGTCACACTTAGTCAGGGTCCCAGGGAAGATGGTGGGATTAGGTGGTAAAGCTAGTTAGGAGGCAGTCGACGAATGGGGGTTTGGCCACCACTCGGGAAGTCCATCCCCACAGAATGCAGGGCAGAAGCGGGCTGAGAGTGATAGTCATTTAATCAAAAGATTCCACAATGTGCCTTCTGGCACTAGCCTAGGTCTGCAAAGCATGGGGAGGGTGGCCATCCAGTCTCTTGACCCACTTCCGATCCCTCTTTTAAGAGTTCCTCAGCACAGTCAATCACACTCACCACTTAGGCCTGATCTGGGCAATACTACCTGGCAACACAAAGTCATCTGGGCCGGGTGAGGAGAGGGCAGTTGATCCACTGAATGTTGGTCGCAAAAGGAACAATTGATGAATGGGGGATGAAACAGGGGATCCTCTTGGTAAAAGGAGTCCCCCCGTCAGACACATCGAGCACATTGGAACACAAATACGCTCCTCTGTGCCTCCTTGGAAATTAGGCACAACGTCTGGGGTGCGTTGGTACGAGTTGCACCAGATAGTTCTGGTCATTCACAATGAAGAGTCGCAAACTCTGTACTTCCCTAGAAATGGCGCACCGTGTCTGGTGCGTGTCAATCCAGTTCGCACCAGACAATACTGGTCATGCACAATGAAGAGTTGCAAATTCTGTACCTACCTGGAAATGAGTTACCTTGGACTGGTTTGGAGCATCACCCCTCATCAGCCAGGCTTGTTTGAATCCAGTGACGCAGGGAGCACTGGACCTATGTCGGGGCATACCCTTATCACTTTGGGCGACAAAAGCAAATCAAACACATGATAGACGAAACCGGGTCCAGGATGCTTGTTTCCTGTCCAGCGGGACCTGACTTGGCAGTTCAGGCGGGACTGTTCCCATGAGGCACAGGGTCAAGACTGATTTGCATATTGCTGTGTCCAAACGGGTGGCGTGGTGAGCAAAAGACCAGCACTAGCAGGCTAGACACAGGCCCAGCACAACCTTGGTGCTAGCGGACCCACCCCTTTTCATGAGATGCGGACGATCCATTTCACCCTCCTCAGCCAAGCGCCTCTTCCTATGAGAGGTAGGAAGGGTACGCACACTTCCACACTGCACCAACAGTAGAGAGGGGCTCCGTCTCTACAGCCAGGAAGGGGCCTCAGCAACCTTGGGAGGTGTCCCATGGAGGGAAACTGACTTCTGAGAAAGGGGGGCTCGTCTTCTGGCTCTCTCATGTTCTGGCAGCATTCACCTCTGGCCCTCACCCGGCTACTCACCTACCCTGAGCTTCACCCCTCTGGATGTACCCTAGGGCCACTTTGAGGGTAGGAGAGGCCCCCTCCAGGTTGGCTCACCAAAATGGAGATGCCAATCCAAGTGGAAGACATCCTGGGCAGATGACTCCCTCCCCCTACTTGTCAATGCCGTACCCGCCCTAGGTATATAGTGTACCTTTTCATATTTATTTATTTATTATTTATTAGTAATATTTCTAAAGCGCGAACAATGGCCCATGGGCGTCTCGGCGCTAAAATATCTGTAGTATTTAACCAGAGAGGGGGGAGCTGAATTTAATGATTAAAAAGCCAAGTCTTGAGTTGCTTGCGAAAGAGCCAAAGAGAGGGACTAGTTTTAATCGAGTGGGGCAACGTATTCCATAACTTAGGGGCTGACACCAGGAATCTTCTGTCTCCCCAGGAAACTGTTTTAGTACGGGGAACCACTAGATCAATTAGACTGGAGGAACGTAGTGTTCTGGAGGGACAATAAGGAATCAGATTTTGAACAAGAAAATCTGGGCCCAGGTTTTGTACACGATACAGAGAGTTTTAAATGTTATTCTGTTTCTGATGGGTAACCTGGGGATGACACAACCCAACCGCAAGCACCACGCTGCTGACCTGTGTAGGGGCAGAGTTGGATGACAAAAAAGCTAAATGTATCTGAAAGAGACCGTAGGTATAGATTACTTACCATAGAATTTTCCCCAGGTGTCAGACTGGATCAGGAGAAATTGTTTCGTAGCAGTACCTTACGGTGTCTATTTAGACGCCGCCCCTATGCACTGATGTTAGTTCTTTCTTTTTCTGCACTATCCAGCGCAGGGAGAGCGTGCCCCTTAGTCACTTTTTGACTAACTCTTTTTTGACTTTTAACAACATCTTTTTGAGTCCTTTGACTCCTGGTGCACAAGGGATGTCCAGCCGCTGGCCCAGTTTCAAGCCCTGTGAGTCCTGTTACAAGTTGATGTTGGTCACAGATCGGTACCTCGTGTGTCTGGATCACGACCATGACTCAAATTCGTGCTCTGACTGCTGGGCCTTGAACCCGTAGTCTTTGTGGGAGCGGTCCCGAAAGCTTTTGAAAACCCGGCAGTCTGGGTCGAGGGGAAGGTCGCGGGAACAGTCGCAGAGTCACCACCATTAGTCCTGGGGTCTTCGAACTCCTCGGTTAAGTCGAAGCACAAGAAGAAGGTGAAGAAGCATCGTCGCTCATCGCCTTCTCCCGGTCCGTCGGCCGACGCTATGTGGGAATTGGAGCTTCGTCTCTCTCCGGCTCCTTCCTTGGAGCCCAGTGGGACTGTTTCATGCTTTTTTCCTTTTCCCAATGCCGGAGCGTCCCCTGCCTAGCTTCATGCCTTTTACGAAGTGCTGCACAGCATCTTTTGGCAGCCCGATACTTCAGGTGCGCCTTTGGGCCCCACAGACTCGACTGGGGCCCTGGGCCTTCGATAGCGGCAGCGCCACAGGAACCCTATGGATCCAGGCCTGGATCCGGATCAGTGCCTGTCAACCTCACGGTACCTTCCCCAGCACCAATTCTAGTGACCACGCCCAACTTTGGTTGTGCCCCCAACTCACCCCCAACTTGGACCTGGTGCTGGACTGACATCAGCACCGGAGGGTACTTTTATACCCCTGTTCATCCCTGGTGTCCCTTATCACCCTGAGTGGCAGCCAGAGGACGGTGAGGAGGACTGGGAGGGGTCTGTTGACCATCTAGCAGACCAACTTGAGGAGCCAGACCTGCGGGAGGAGTTGGGTGATGCCAGTGGTATGAATACCTCCCCATACCTTGGTATATTTTCTCCCCCTACCGTGGCTATGGAAGAGGTAGCTTCCTACGCTGTGGTGTTGCGTAGGGTGGCTGAGGCCTCGGGCCTCCAGCTTCCTATGGTGTCTGTCAGGACTAACCTCCTGACTGAGGTGCTTCAGCCGGCAGCGGCCTCTTTGGAACCCCTGCTGCCCTTTAATGAGGCCCTCACTGACATCCTTCTGGGCACTTGGTCCAAGCCCAGCACGGGGGCTCCAGTGGACAGGATGATTGCCCAATGCTACTGCCTGGCCCCTGGCGACCCACTTTTCCTCTCCCAACACCCTCCCCCTGAGAGCTTGGTGGTCCATCTTGGGAATAAGATGTTTTTTTCTGCCAGTTTAGGACTGCAGTCGGTGAACACCACATGTCTCCTGGGCCGTTATACACACATGGTATGGGATACGGTCATGCAAGGGCTGCCGCAGTGCCCGGTGGAGGCCCGGTCTGTGCTTACCCACGCTGTAGCTGAGGGTCGAGATGCTACTACGTTCACCATCCAGTGTGGGTTGGATACCGTTGACTTGCTCTGTAGGACAGTTCCAACATTGGTAGCCCTGAGGCACTACGCCTGGCTGAGCATGTCTGGCTTCTCTGGAGATGTCTAATACACACTTTTGGACCGGCCCTTTGATGGCCGTCGCTTGTTTGGTGACAAGGCAGACAGCACGCTCGAGCGCTTCAAGGACTCTAGGGCCACGGCCAGATTCTTTGGCCTCGCAACAACTTCTCCTCCCATGCAGTCTGCCTTTAGTGGCTACGGAAGGGGTGCCCCACCATGTTCCACCCAGGGCCACAGGGCAACGCAAGCTCCCAGCCTATGCAGGGACATGGGACCCAGTGCCGCGGGTCTGGGGGCCCCCTTGAAGCAGCCTCCAAACCTTCCTAATCCGACTTTGCAGGGCCACCAATTGCTAGTGGGCGGCAGGATCCGCCATCACCTCCCCCACTGGCACAACATCATGTCGGACAGGTGGGTTTTGTAGAAGGGGCCCGAAGGAGCTACTCCCTCCCATTCGAGGCTTCCCCTCCCTCCATGCCACCAACACTCCATTGCATGTCAGAGGATCAATTGGCCCTTCTCCGCCAGGAAGTCATGGCTCTCTTGGCCAAGGGAGCTACTCCCACTACTTCCTGGTACCCAAGAAAGACAAAGGGTTGCGTCCTAACGTAGACCTCAGGTATGTCAACCGATTCCTCTGGAAGGAGAAGTTCAAATTGTTAAACCTGGCTCAGGTCTTGTCTGCCCTCGACCCTGGAGACTGGATGGTAGCTATGGACTTGCTGGACGCTTACTTTCACATCCCCGTCTTCCCTATCACAACGGCATTACCTACAGTTCATGGTAGGCCATGAGCCTTTTAGTTTACCATGTTCCCCTTTGGCCTTGCCAGCGCCCCTCTTGTGATCACAAAAGTGATGGCTGTGGTCGGAGCCCATTTGCGCAGACTAGGGGTTCCAGTCATCCCCTATCTCGATGAGTGGCTGTTGAAGGCGGGCTCGCCACATGCTGTCATCTCCCACCTCGTTCATTGGCTGGGGTTCACTATCAACGTACCGAAATTGCACCTGAATCCCTCTCAGAAGGTCCTTTTCATCGGAGCAGTTCTGGATACAGCGCAGTGCTGGGTTTATCCTCCAGGGCAGTAAGTCTGTGATATTCGGGCTATGATTCTGATGTTTCAGCCTCTATCCCAGATTTTTGGGAGAATGACCCTGAGGCAGCTGGGCATCATGGCCTCCTATATCCTGCTTTTATATCGTGCAACATAGCATATGCGGGCTCTGCAGTGGGACCTGAAGTTCCAGTGGCCGCAGCATCAGGGAAATCTTTCCATTGTCATCCAGATCTCGGAGGGGATTGCAAGTTAGTTGCATTGGTGGCTCACAAATCAGGATTGAGTCAGCTGCAGGTCCCTCTCCCTTCCCCAGCCAGAGTCCACAGTGGTGACAGATGCGTCATTCCTGGGCTGGGGCGGCCACATGGGAGAGGTGAAGATCAGAGGAGGTCCAAGCGATTCGTCTTACACTGAAGGCATTCCTTCCTTCTGTCAAAGGTAGAGTAGTACAGGTGTTCACAGACAACACCACCGCCATGTTGTACTGCAACAAACATGGCAGGGTGGGGTTGTAGACCCTATCTCAAGAGGCTCTTAACCTTTGGACATGGCTGCAACATCAGGGCATATCCTTATACACCTTTCCACCTGTACCACTTCTACCCAAAGTGCTGAAAAAGATCAAGCTCGACTGGGCCCAAGTCATTCTTGTGGACCGGACTGGGCACGAAGAGTCTGCATCCTGAAGCTCTTGAGCATGGTCATCGATCCTACGATCAGACTGCCTCTTCGGGAAGAACTTCTGTCGCAGCAGCAGGGGACGGTCCTCCACCATAAACTGTGCAGTCTTCACCTGCTTGTGTGGAGATTGAGCAGCGACAGTTGACAGCTTTCGACTTTCCTGCCGAAGTCTGTAATGTCATCTTGTCAGCCAGGCCTCCCTCCATTAAAACGGTATATGCCTGTAGATGGAGAAAATATATGCCTTGGTTCTCCTCTTCAGTCTCTCTTTGGCCCAACAGAGCTCTCCTCTGGGCATCCTTAAACTCTATCTTCGGTCATTTCGGCCTTTCTTCGCCTCCCTAATCATCCTTCTCTTTTCAAGTCCCGTATTATTAACAGATTTCTGAAGGGCATTACTCATCTCTTTCCTCGTTCTCCTTTCGTAATTCCCCAGTTGGACTTGAATCTTGTCCTTACTTATCTTGTGTGCTCCCTTTGAGCCACTACATAATTGTCCCCTATGTCTTCTTACTTTAAAAATTGCGTTCCTGCTCGCCATCTCCGCTACTCGCAGAGTGAGTGAGCTTCAGGCTCTGTCCTCCAAATCTCCCTTTCTTGCTGTCCATCTGGACCAACTGGCCCTTTGTACTAATCTTCTCAATAACAACAAAAGAGTGGCTGAATAAATACGTACTCAAAAGAAATAAACACGCAAATGTTTTTGAAGGACCCTCACTCACCAACCTGGTTGGTGACATGCTTCATCATAGGGTCCCCACTGGATCAGCCGAGTGCCGTTCTGGTGTTCTATGACGCCTGCAGTTGCAGCGGAGCAGGTATAATAATGTGTATAAGTGCAAGTGATAAGGTGCAAATTTAAGAAGTAACCAAAAGCTACCCGTAAAAAACTTTATTTCTAGGTGATCTGGTTACTGATTAAAAGCAAGTGACGGATCAATCACAGCTGAGTTATGAAGCTGGAAGAACCGTAAAAGTGTAATGATTGGTCGACATGAACATGTTTCAGCTTGTATATCAGTGCATGTTCTGCTAAGCATCCATCAGGACCTAAAAAAGTGTATGACCGTGGTGGTGTACGCACGCTAAGGCGTACCCTAACCTCTGGTCATATGTAAGTGGTAAAAACTCACGGTGTTACCATGAATATCGGTCTTCTGGTATTCTCCAGACCGGTAGTGACCTGTAAGGGAGAGAGAAAAAAGGACAGAATACACCTCTATTTTCTATCAAGTCATTCTCTCCCTCGCCATGCAGCTACAGGCATATCTAAAATATGTGTTTCGTTCTTTTCATTTTTTTATGTCTTTATACAAAAAAGGGGGGGGGAGGGACAAAGGCTGCATGCCCCTACAGGGACCACAGCTATCCCACAACCCACTGGCAGACTGGTCGGCCACTTTCTGCCATTTCTGCTGAGGGCCCGACCCCACCAATGTTCAAATAACACTGCAAATACTAGGAAGCCCCTTATCTTATGAGGAGGCACGATGCCACTTGCTGTCAACCGCTAAGCGGTATTCTCATTGGTGGTTCAGGCGTTTACTGTCAGTGGCCACCACCAATAGCCCATGTGCCAAAGATCAATTTCATGAAACAAAGTCCGGGCTTCAGCAGGGTAGAGCTAAGAAGTTGAACAATAGACAACATGTAGAAAAAACAGGCTTACTTATGTCAAGTCCGATAGTCACTTCATGGAACTCAGACCGAGGAACCCAATGGGAGTTCTGGGAACAGATAAACATGTAGCAGAAGCATTACAGCCTACCAAAAGAGCGGGGGGAGAGAAAAAGGAACCCCTCTCCCTCCCATCGTCTCATTGCACTTACTTCCGCAATGGCAGGGTCCCACAATGTGCCTACCCGTGCACGTCTGGCTCCGAATATTGCCGGTGCAGCGGCAAGCCCGGAAGAAAAATCATCCCTCCCCGATCACGTCGGGCAGCGTGAGGGGAAACGTCATTACGTGGCGTCAGCCTGTGTTAGAAAGGCTAGAACGCTACCATCCCGCTTGTAACGCAGCGGTGACTCTAGCAATAAAGCTATATTCAAACACTGACTGTGTTCAAATAAACTTTACTGCTGCCTCTGCAATTCCCAATATCGTTACCCCTCTCAGAATGCGTCTATGACATAGTGGTCAAGTCAACACTAAGTCTAGGTGTATATGGGTTTTACCGTCTCCTAACAAAGGAACAACACGCAAGTCGATATCACCGTCCACGAAGCTCGTTAGGGCTCTGATCAGATGCTTAATTTATGCACAAATAATTGCCAGCCAGACGTCCCACTCGAAAAACAGCCAGGAAGTGCTATATCACGTAGTAGGGGCTCTGGTTCGATCCAAACTCGTTGGTGTAATAGACGGAGTATGGTGGATAAATATGAATATCAAAAGGTCGAGATATAAAGAGCTCCCAAGTCTCATATAAGTTCCTTCTACAGGACATACTCAGGTCCACCCGTCGTCCAGTAACCCTAATCAGGGAACAGCCCCAGAAGGGACAGTCCCGTACTACTACAGATCGTCCCTCAGACTTCATTGGCTCACTTAGGACCCCCACACCAACCTAAGGGTACAGAAAGGCATCGAGCCTGTTCCAAACACTCTGGTGTAACAAAACACTAAATTGGGAGTCTGCTGTATAGATAATCCTACAAGGCTTTGTGCACCTACCCAGGGGCTAATCACTGCAAACGCTTTTGGATCAGAGTGGGGGAAGTCATTTCAACACATTACCCCAAGGTATGTCATCGTTTAATCCCTGGCGATTGGTAGATAGGCGGTAAATCCACCTTTGCTCCTTTTCAAATAAGGCCCGGTGTGTGTTAGGACCCGGTTTCAACTGTTCTATTACTATCCAGGATAGATCATTAGCGAGAGCTGGGGAACCTGCTCTCACTTCCAAAATCCAAAGCTGATTGCTTTTTCACACGGGGAGATACATGTCAGCAGCTCCCCGTGTGGAAAAGCAATGCCGGCTCCCGCAGGACGTGGGGAGCTGGCGGAACAGTGGGGGCATTGGGGCTCCCCCCACATTCCCCAACGATGAGGCCAGGTCCTCGGGGATGGGGTCCTCGGGCCGGAATTGGCCATGGGAGGGGGTCCGACGCAGCCCTCTTCTCGTTTAAAAAAAAACAACTAAAAAATGGAGTCCCGGCTGTCAGTGCGGCCCCTGGTGTGAAAGCAATGGGTGCGCAGCTCTCAGCACGGCACTCAAGTACTTCTTAAATCTTTCAAACACCGAGGACTATATACTCAAGGACACATCGGCGAGTTAATGGCACTTTATCGCAACCAAAATGGTGATAAATTTAAGGCACTGTTCAGAAGCTGTAGCAAACAGCCCATATCAGAAGTTTACCAGCAAAAGCAGCCTCAAAAAGCATTGTCACGGATGACCCCTGCAAACATTGCTAATGAGATGTAGAATAGGCGTTCCTGTGCAAAAAGCAGCAAACACATCACTTTACAAGTTTCTCAACCACCAGCAAGAACGTCGAAGAGAGTACAAAACAGGTGATAAGGTGCGTTAGTAGCAGGCAGTTTACATGTGCTCTGAACTGGTGTAAAGTTGGACTACAACCTGCAACATGAAAGGGAGCCCAGCCCAGAGCCACACCTGAACGACAACAGATGCACTGGAGTCAACGATCATGCAGTTCGGACAGTCAGAACTGCCGCAACACCCCTCGCCACCAGCCCCTCAACCCCTCCCCCAAACAAATGTGACAACAACGTCAGGAAGTCTGTAACGTAACAAATTGCCTGATGTGGCACAATTATAATTAAGAAGAGGCATATGAGGTTGGATAAATAAGAATCACTGTCATGTATGGATATACATATAAAACATTTTATTTAAATAAAACAACAAATAAAACTATGTACAGCCATTGCGTGTCATCCGTGGACCATTTGTGAATCACAGCCTGCAAGACAAAAAGATTGTGCGTCATACCTCCATCAAAGGAGAGAAAGGGAGAAAGAGTGGGAGAGAGGAAGAGAGAGAGAAAGAGTGAGAGAGAGAGGAAGACAGAGAAAGAGTGTGATACAAGGAAGAGAGAGAGAAAGAGAGAAACAGTGTGAGAGAGAGAAAGAGAGATAGAGAAAGAGTGAGACCGAGAGGAAGAGATAGAGAAAGAGAGAAAGATTGTTAGAGAGAGAAATGAAGAGCTAGAGAGTGGGAGAGAGAAAAAGAGTGTGACTGACAGAAAGGAAGAGATGGAGAGGGAGAGTGAGTGTTGACACTGTGGAGAAAATCCTCACAGCTCACCTTTCTGCCACTGGTTTGTCTCCAACCACGTGCCGGGACATTGTGCAGCCCTCAAGTTTATTCATCTGAAACATTGTATAGAATCAGTAATGGCAGAGTACATACAACTGCACACGCCTAATTCCCTATCCTCCCTATGCACCCAGCCTGCTGCAGCACCCCATCGAATCCCGCTGCCCAGAGGTGTCTGCCCCCTTCTGTGCACCCAGGCTGCTGTACCCCATCCACTCCCACTGCCCAGAGGTGTCTGCCCGCTGCTGTGCACCCAGGCTGCTGCACCCTATCCACTCCCCGGAGGTGACTGCCCATTTCTGCACACCCAGACTGCTGCACCCCATCCACTCCAACTGCCTAGAGGTGAGTGCCCGCTCCGGTGCACCCAGGCTGAGAGGGAGAGAGAGAAAAAGAAAGAGTGAGAGAGAGAAAGACAGAGAAAGGGTGAGAGAGACAGGAAGAAACAGAGACGAAGAGAGAAAGAGTGAGATGCAAGGAAGAGAGAGAGAAAGAGAAACTGTGTGAGAGAGAAACAGAGAGAGAAAGAGTGTGAGAGAGGAAGAGAGAGAGAAAGAAAAATAATGAGAGAGAGAGGAAGAGACCAAGAAAGAGAGAAAGAGTGTGAGAGAGAGTGAGAGAGAGAGAGAGAAAGAGTGTGAGTGACAGAAAGGAAGAGATGAAGAGGGGGAGTGAGTGTTGACACTGTGGAGAAAATCCTCACTGCTCACCTTTTTGCCACCAGTATGTCTCCAACCACGTGAGGGGATATAGTGCAGCCCTCAAGCATAGTCATCTGAAGCATAGTATGGAATCAGTAATGGCAGAGTACATACAAATGCGCACACTTAAATTGCTGTCCCGCCTTTGTGCATCCAT
This sequence comes from Lissotriton helveticus, assembly GCF_964261635.1. Taxonomy (NCBI): domain Eukaryota; kingdom Metazoa; phylum Chordata; class Amphibia; order Caudata; family Salamandridae; genus Lissotriton; species Lissotriton helveticus. The sequence continues at coordinate 464,108,488 of NC_136062.1, forward strand.
GCAGCTGCACCCCATCCACTTCCACAGCCCAGAAGTGTCTGCCCGCTGCTGTGCACCCAAGCTGCTGCACCCAATCCACTCCCACTGCCCGGAGGTGACTGCCCGGCTCTGCGCAAACAAGCGTCTCTCTTCTCACCTTCCGCCACTGGCATGTGTCGAAGAGGGTCCACCATGTGCCGAAGCAACCTCCTCACCCATCCTCATTCCAATCCACGGACCCCCACTCATAGCACTCTCAGTCCGATCACCCTTGACCTCACAGCCACCAACCATAACGATGCTAACCCAGCTCAGTCACTAAACGACACGCACCTCTCCTCTACCACCGGCACCGTCGTCATCCACCCACCTACTGCAACCACCTCACACTCCTCAATCACGGACTTAGATCTCTCCCCGACATACACCAACCGCACCCCCTCCCCTGCCACCATCACCGTGACCTCCATTCATACCACTCCCATTCCTCTCTCCCCTGACATCACAGCCCCCAACAACAACGCCTCTTACATACCTCAGCCCCAAAACGACACGCACCTCTCCCCTACCACCGGCACCTTAGTCATGCACCCACCTACGGGTGCGACCTTACACCCCTCAATCACAGACATAGACCCTTCACCCACATACACCAACCGTACCCCCTCCCCTCTTTCACCAGCTCCCATTCCCATTCTTTTCACCCATGACACCGCAGCTCCCACCCACAATCCGCCTAACGGAGTTCAGCACCATACCGACACGCACACAGACAAACCCCACCCTTTATCCCCCCATTCTCAGCCCCCATTTCCACCCATTAACTAACCTCACTGATCATGCCTCTATCATTTCAACTCCGCCTCCTCAAAAAAGAACTACATACAATCCCACTCCCCCCCCATTCTCACTCCCCACTTCCCTACATGCGCCCCCATCACTACTAACATACGCCCAACCTCCACCATGCACTCCCCACCTACCACCAATACCCTCCTCCATACCACCAACCTCCACCCTATGTCATCCTCCTCCAACCCTCCATTCCCCACCACCAACACAAATCCCACACTAGACTACGTTACGGCCTCCCTCCTCCAGCTCAAAGAAGACATTCACATCATCAAACAACTACTCTGCATGCATTCCAGTCACTCCTCACCAACCACCCTCCTCAAGCTCAAACAAGACATTCACATCATCAAACAATTACTCTGCACACACCCCAGGCACCCCTCACCCGCCTTCACCAGCACCACCCTTCCTAACAGGACCTCTACCCGGTCGGCTGACTCTCGCACTTACCGCCCCCTGCACTGGACCTCAATCCCTGTTCGCAATCGTGAAAACCGTCCCCATCGCTCCTGCAACACACTATCGGACCTTGACACAGCCACCCTCCTCCGCTCCTACGACCCAGCTCCCCTTAACAACATACCCTCCACCCTCCGCGCCATTCCAACGATTCAGCCAAATCCCCTTAGACCCCCCACGCAAAACAACAGAATTTCTATCCTTAGTAACCTGAGAAAAGTCCCCCTCTCTCTAGAACTCCTTCCCACCCCCGACACACCCCGTCTCAAATGCACTCTCCTCAACTGCAGATCGGCCTCTAGGCACTCCTCTGCAATCGCTGATCTCATCTTATCACTGGACCTTGACCTAATCATCATGACTGAAACCTGGCTAACTGAATCTTCTACACCTATATTGGACATACTGGTTCCCCTCAACTACCACATCACTAGACTAGACAGGGTTGGTCAAAAAGGTGGTGGAATCGCGTGCATACACAGGAGTAACCTCTCTGTCATGAAAGTAACCTCTCCCTCCCTACCCTCCCCATCCTCCTGTGAATACATCTGCCTCGACATTATCAGCGAGGGCAAACCGTTATGCTCTCTTCACGCCATTTACCACCCACCAGGGGACAACCTTACCTTCTCGCAACAAATCATGGATTTGATCACAACCAATTCAGGGCGACAACTCACTCAAATATACCTTGGTGACTTCAACCTCCACTGGAACGATCATAATGACGCGGTGGTAAATAGTCTTAAAAACTTCCTCGACGCCCTTTACCTCACCCAAATATGCAACAGCCCGACCCATGAGAAAGGCTCTATCATCGACCTTATCATCTCCAAAGAGGAATCTATCCAACTCGATTCTATCCAACCCTGTGACTGGTCTGATCATCATATTGTCACATTCTTCATCAACGAAAAAGTCAAATTTAACACGGTTCAATCCTTCAAGCCCAAAGTCTGGAAAAGAGACCTGAAAAAACTCAACCCAAAATCTCTACCCCCCAACAGCTGCAGTCTTTTACTTCCTCCTACTGGCGTTACGGATGTCCAATCCTTGACGGATCACTATCTCAACGCTATGACCTCTATAGTCAATGAAGCTGCACCTATGCAGCTAAAAAGAGCATCCACAAAAATGTCCAATCCGTGGTACGACGGGAGTCTCAATGACGACAGGCGGGCCATGCGAATGGCAGAGCGCACCTGGAGATCAGCTCCCTCCGCACTGCACTTAAAAACGCTGAAGAAAAAGAGAAATGCCTACTTCAGGAAAATAAAACGCTCAAAATCAGATTTTTTCAGCCGTCAGCTCGACCAAGCCAAAAATCGTCCGAGAAAGCTGTTTGAGCTAATCAGATCACAATCCAAGGAACAACCCCAACAACTCAGCAATGGGGGCAATGCACCCTCCTGTGAAGACTTCGCCTCTTTCTTTATCCAAAAAACCGACAACATAAGGAACGATCTCCTCATTGACGTAAGTCTCTACCCCAAACCCCTCTGCACAGCACCTACTGAACCAAAAAACAATGCTACATGGTCATCCTTTGTCACCTACTCGGAAGAAGAAATTGGTAGACTGCTCAGCACCGTGAAACCAGCCAATCACCTCACGGACCCCCTTCCTGCCAACGCTGTCAAAGACCTTACCCCGTTGGTCCTCCCACTCTGGACTAAAATTATCAACAGTTCACTTCAACAAGGGACCATCCCCGACTCCCTCAAAGTTGGACAAGTCACACCTCTACTAAAGAAACCTACAGCCGACCCCTCTGGTCTAAATAATTACCGTCCCATTACCAATATTCCGACTCTTGCCAAATTGTTGGAAAAATGCGCACAAACTCAATTGACTAAACACATTAATCAGTTTGATCTACTCAACCCTCATCAATCAGGATTCATAGCGGACAACAGTACAGAAACTGCTATGACTCACATAATTGACGACGCCCCCCAAATCCTAGATCAAAACGATACCTGCCTCCTTATCCTTCTTGATCTCTCTTCTGCATTTGACACCGTCAAACACGAGAACTTACTCGATCTATTAAAGACAAGAATGGGTATATCTGGAACTGTACTCAAGTGGTTCACGTCCTTTCTACACAACAGATCGCAGAAATTCAAGAGTAACAACTTGATGTCTGCTCCAATACCGGTATCGCTAGGCGTCCCACAAGGTTCCTTCCTATCCCCAACTTTGTTTAACCTAGTTATGGAACCTCTCACCACCTTGCTACAAGCATCCAATGTTCAGTTCCACATGTACGCCGATGACACCCAACTTTATCTCAAACTACAATCACCCAAAGACATTATGCTCTTGAATTCAACGATTAGAAGCACCCAATCATGGCTTGCCGCTAATCATCTTAAACTCAATGCTCTTAAAACAGAGTTCCTCTTGATCTCACCTCCTGCGAAGATCACTACCACTCAAATCTGGCTTAAACACCTAACCGCACTCAATGTTCATCCCACCATCGTGGACTCTGCAAAATCGCTAGGCATAACACTTGACACCAACCTCAACATGCAGGAACACATCAACAAAGCAACTAAGGGGGCGAACTACCAGATCAATACATTAAGGAAACTCAAACCCTTCCTTCCAGCCAAAGATTTCCAAACTGCTGTACAAGCTCTAGTCATCCCTCGAATAGATTACGGCAGTATCGCCCTATGCGGTCTCCCCCTAACTACTACGGCGCCCATAAGAGCTTCTCTAAACGCCGCAGCGAGACTCATCACCGGATCAAAAAAACACTCACACATTTCCCCTGACCTGAAAGCCCTGAACTGGCTGCCCTTTGAAGCCAGAATACATCTGAAAATCGCCTGCATGACGCACAAGGCTGTCCACCTGAGCTCACCCGGATACCTCGCCCAGAAGCTGACGATTTCTGGAGGCTCCAGAAACACTAGAGGCACAAACAATCTCTTGCTAAAGCCCCAAAGATTCCGCAAGGAAAAAACGTACAAACGCTCCTTCTCAGGAATGGCACCCAGGATCTGGAACTCACTCCCCCCTGAAATAAGGCTCATCTCCTCTACCATACTTTTTAAGAGAGAAGTAAAAGCTATCCTCATGACTAAATACACTTGAATTATTACTTGAATTATTATTATCGCTAGGATGGCCACGCACATTCTCAGGCTGCAGGCGCGCTCAGGTCTGGTGGCACTAACTCAGTGGAACTGAAGTCATCGCCTTGTTGCGGGAGGCCCGTGTGTGGGGGGGGTCATCAATCTGTGAATCACAGCCTGTTAGACAAAAAGCAAGATAAGACTGTGCGTCATGCATCCATCAAAGGAGAGATAGAGGGGGAGAGAGAGAGAGAGAGAGAGAGAGAGTGTGAGAGAAAGTAAGAGTAACAGGTAGACAGAGAGAAAAAGTGAAAGAGAGGAAGAGAGAGAAACAGTGAGAGAGAGGAAGAGAGAAACAATATGAGAAAGAAGAAGAGATAAACAGAGGAGGAGTGAGAGAGAGAGAGAAAGTGTGAGAGAGAGGAAGAGAGAGAGAAAGAGTGTGAGGGAGAGAAAGAAAGAGATGGAGAGGGACAGTTAGTTCTCACACTGTGGACATAACCCTCACAGCTCACCTTTCCACCACCGGTGTGTCTCCAACCACGTGCCGGGGCTTAATGGAGCCCTCAAGCTTATTCAGTGCAACCGGTGCCACCAAGTCTGAAATGGAAATGGCGTGGAGCACGTGCGCCCAGTCCTTTTTATTGGCAGGGTCACGTGTCCTGTGACGTCTATGCTTGATGGGTGTGGTGTGGGTGTAAACCAGACGTCAGGGAGTGGCTGTGGCATACTGACAACTAGACCTGTGAGTAGCAGATCACTACAATGAACATCTGGGTCATGTAGCATTGTTGTCCCTCCCTGTATGCGTAAGCGCAGTGGGCTGGCCTGGCTTATACCAGTCCTGTGTGAGGATGTCAACAATGACTCCAGAACTCTGGCCGTGGTTCCGTCCTGGGCTGTATGAGGAATAAACTGATGCAGGTGCTCTTGTTGTAGTGCTGCTGCTACCCGGGCAGCAAGCGCCAATGTGTCACCCTGTGACCCAAGACCCAAAATATGGTCAACATGGAAGGTAGGGGGAATCACTGACACTACATTCATCCATACTTCCACACATGAAAGATCGTGCACATGTCGTATCTGTATGGATATGATCATTTATTGCACATTCAGTGGAGTGTTGCAGCTGTAGCAATACAGGGCCATGGAAAGTTCAAGTTTCCATTTTTGGCACATGGAGGGCAGCCAATTAGAGCCAAGCTCATGTTCGGGGTTAGGCTGTGCCAACATATGTAGTTATACAATCGCTCCAACAATTCCCAAGCAAAATTCACTATACCCTCTCCTTGCAGTACTCTGATGATTCAGTCTCTACGTATGTAGTTGTGCAATGACCGAGTCAATTTTACATAACCGAAGTTTTCTCCTATTGCCAGAGGTAACATGGTTGCATACGCTGTCCACAGCACAATGTAATGTGGTAGGGCCTAGGGGCAGCATCTTGCATACATAATGAACACACTGACACAGATAGATAGTGGAACTGGGTACGGGCACGTGCGTTCGACTCCTTTTTATTGCAAGGGTTACATGTCCAGTGACGTCTTTGCTGGATGCGTGTGGGGTAAGTGTAAGCCAGCCCTCCGGGAATGGTTGGTGCTGGTAACAAGTACAACAGTAATCATTGGATCAGACACAGAGATTCAATCATAAAGGGTCAATGATTTGTGCTGCACTAAGGTAGGGGCAGCAGATGTGAAATAATTCACAAAAGATTCTATTGGAAAGGGTCCATGACTTGTAGTACACTGAGGTAGGGGCAGCAGATGTGAAATTATACACAAAACATGGTATGATAAAGGGTCCATGAATTGTGCTACATTGAGATAGGGGCATCAGATACATGTAGCATGTGCGCAGCTAGCAATGATGCGTGGTGCGGGCGAGCCACACTGGGAGCAATGTCTGTTGCCTACTGGACTGCGTCATCTGCAATTGCGACTTAATGTGAATTGTGAGCCCTGCAATCAGCAGTGTAGATTGAAGGCAGTAGTCAGCACAGACATCAAGGAATGCTTTTTGTCACATCCTCTTAGAGCACAATTCTCTCTGCAATTAATAAAACAAGACTGAATTCAAATTGTGAGCTCGGCTGACCGCAGTGTAGTAGTATGGAAGAAAACATAAAATATGCATGGAATACTTTGTCGAAATATGTAGGTTTCAGGGACGTTATAGTTCAAAATGTGAGCTTTGCTGTCCGCAGTGTAAACTGCCATTCGGTGTTCGTTTGGACTTGCAAGATAAATATGGTCATTGTAGTAAAGCTATAACTGATATAAAAAAGTTCTTGAAGCAAGGATACTAAAAGGATATTATGTAGGTTTGAGGTACGTTATACTTAGCTGCCCACAGGACCCTGCAATTAATGAATCAAGACTGAATTTGAATTGTGAACCCTGCTGACCACAGTGTAGGCCAGTGGCAGCGGTCAACAAGGGCCCACAGTCTTGTGGCATTGAGATGAGCTGCACTGTTGGTGCCACATGAAGCAACCAGCATGTGCAGAGCCTGCGATGATGCGTGGTCCGGGCGGGCCGCACTAGTAGCAATGTCTTTTGTCTAATGAATTCTGCCTTAATAAGGCTTCATGGTGATGACTTGTAGTGCACTGAGTTAGTGGAACCTGAAGCACGCAGCTTGTGCACACCCTGCGCTGGTGCCTGGTCCGGGTGGGCCGCACTGGTAGCAATGTCTTTTGTCAAATTAATTCTGTCGTAATAAGACTACGTGGTGATGACTTGTAGTGCAATGAGTTAGTGGCACCTGAAACACTCAACGTGTGCACACCCTGCAATGATGCGTGGTCTGGGCGGGTCACACTGGTAACAATTTCTTTCACCTACTGAATTCTGCTTTAATAAAGCTATGTGGCGATGACTTGTGGGGCAGTGAGTTAGTGGCACCTGAAGCACTTAACGTGTATGCACCATGCGATGAGGCATGGTTTGGGCAGGCCGCACTGGTAGCAATGTCTTTTGTTGAATGAATTCTGCCTTGATAAGGCCATGTGGCATTGACTTGTGGTGGACTGAGTTAGTGGTACCTCTGGCGCTCAGTGCGTGTGCAGCCTGCGATGATGCGTGGTCCGGGCATGCCACACTGGGAGCAATATGTCTTACCTACTGGACTGTGTCATCTGCAATCACCACTCCATCTGAATTGTGAGCCCTGCTGTCCGCAGTGTAGATCGAAGGCACTAGTCTGTTCAGACATAAGTCTGTGGTGCTGTGCCGCTGTGTTCGCAGGGGGCCTGTGTCGAGGAGGCCCCCGGTCATGGCGGCAGCCCTGTGACAATGTGAGGGCCGCTGCGCTGGCAGATGCGTTTGCCTTCACGCAAGTGAACCACGCCCAGAGCCCCGCCTATTTATTTACACTTCTACGCTGGAGTGGCGTACATTGAACCATCCCACTGCGCTTCAGCTTACAGAGGAGGACCATACAGGTACATGACCGAGATCTTCCCCACTGCCCGAGGTAACATGGTTGCGTCCACTGTCCACAGCACTACAAGCACCAGCAGTATATGTACACATGTAGAGGTTTGTGCTCTGCATAGTGAGGTCTGTCCAGCACATCACCGCTACACTTGGTATTGTGTGCATTATTATTGGTGGGTGACTTGAGCCCTTCACATGTTTGGGTGCTACATCTCCCAACATACAGCTATTGTGTAGCTGGGGGGCCATGCGTTTTTGGAAAGTCTGCTGTCCTGTTGTGCGCTGCCTAGGTGGTAGTGGGGGGGATGTCCTGAGGGAGGTGGCAGTGGGTTTTGTGACCTTCTTGAGTGGCGGAGCTGCATGATCAATAGCTCTATGACATGTGTTGGTCTTCAGATGTGATTCTGGGCTGGGTTCCTTTTCACATTGTAGGTAGTCATTCTACTTTTCACTAGTAAAAGGCAGATGTTACATTCCTACTGCTAAAGCAGCTTATCACCTGTTTTTGGATCGCACAGCAGATTTGGCTGCTCATTGAAAATATCGGGAAGTGGTGTTTATATGTTATTTTTGCACAGGAAGGCCTACTCTGCATAATATTAGTGTTAGTCGGCAGAACATCTGAGCCCTACTACTCTTCCCCTATACGTGCTGAAACGCACAGACTCTTATGGCATCTCTAAAACCAAGTCTGCCGCCATTGACCCCCGACTAACCATTAAGCAATCATCACTTAAACCAGAAAAAACACTTAACTGCTGGTACCTTAATACGCGTTCTATGATTAAGCACCAAGTCGACCTGTTTTTACTCTTAACATCTGAGAAACCTGACATCCTAATGTTAATTGAGACTTGGCTTACTTTAGACTCCCTACCTGACATTTTAGCAGCTCTACCCTCGGAGTATTATATCCTCTCTTCCAACCGGCCCTCCGGAAAAAAAGGAGGAGGAGTAGCTGCTATTATTCATAAATCCCATAAATTCACCGCACTTCCGTCATTAGTCTTAAAAGACACTGAAAATATCGTGTGTAAATTGGACACTGATAAAGGGGCAATCCTGGTAACTTTGCATTATCGCCCCCCACTCTCTATGCCCTCATTTCCTACATTACTGGCAGAACAACTGGCCCCCCTCGTCACAAACTACCCAAAATTTATTCTCGTTGGTGACCTCAACTTCTGGTTTAACAAGTTAGAGGCAGACCAGCAAGCAGCTGAACTCAAGGACTTATTCCTTGACTTAAACCTAACGCAACACATCCATTCCGCCACTCATGAGAAAGGCCACAGCCTCGACCAAATTTGGTCCCACAATATGTCACTATCTACTCCCATTATAGAGCCCTGCATCTGGTCTGATCACTTTCTCATTCACTTCTCCTGCACAGTGGACGGGAACAATAAACACACCCTTGGGGCTGGTGGGAACGTCAGGAAATGGAAAGGTATCGATACATCTACATTTCTCGAGACTCTGGCCTCCACTCTACCACTGTTGTCTACAGACACAGATATTAACATCATGGAGGAAACCATCTCGCATTGGCTTTTAGAAGCAGCTGACATCCATGCACCCTGGGCGAAATTCTCTCGCTCTCGTCCCAATGACGCTCACAACTGGTTTACCCCACAATTAAAAACCTTGAAATTGGAGGTACGCCGAAAGGAAAGAAAATGGAGGGCTAACTACCTACCCTTAGCTAAAGAGAACTATTGTATAGCCCGTAAAAATGATCAGAAAACCATTTTGATACATAAAACTGAATACTTCTCGGATATTATTACAAGCTCCTCAAACAAATCTAGGGACCTATTTAAAATTGTAAATGACCTTAGTAATAGTGAAAGGACCGCCCCCTCTGTGACTCCTACCCAGGAACTTTGTAACCCTCTGAACTTGTTTTTCATGGACAAAATCAACATTATAAAACAGAGTATTCTGAACTCCCCGTTATCTGTCCCTATGGATGATATCTATTTCAACCCTATTACACTTGACACCTTTTTCCCTATTGACACTAAAACCCTTACTAATCTTTCGAACCGTGTTAAATCTGGGTCACCCTATGATGTCTGTCCTCCTTACATCATTAGAGAAGTGATCCAAGCTATCCCACAGGGCATTCTTTCCTTACTAAACGAATCACTTTCTAAGGGCATGGTGCCTGGCAACTTCAAGAATGCACTACTCATCCCCTTAATAAAAAAACAAGGAGCAGACCCTCATAACCCGGTCAATTACAGACCCATCTCCCTACTCCCCTATTTCTCCAAATTACTGGAAGCCCACGTTGCCAACTGCATGTCTAAGTTTATCGAAGACTCCGATTACTTAGAGCCTACCCAAGCTGGTTTCTGTCCCTGTCACTCGACGGAATCCGTGATTTTGGCCGTCCAAAATACTATGCAATCCAACGCGGACAAAGGTATACATCAGGCGCTGGTGCTTCTTGATTTATCGGTGGCGTTCGACATGGTTGACTATTTAATTCTGATCAACCGTGTCGAACAGGCCGGTCTAGGAGGCCCCGCACTAAGTTGGATTGCTTCTTTTATTTCTGGACGCACACAAGCAGTTAGGCTTGGCCCCTTTACAGCACCTACATTTTCATCCACTTGTGGGGTCCCACAGGGATCCTCACTATCACCTTTATTATTTAATCTTTATCTCCGCCCTCTTTTACATTCCTTAAAACAATTTAATGTTATTATTTACAATTATGCAGACGACCTTCAACTCGTGTTTACGCTTAACACCTCAGACTCTGTTGCGCAATTTCAGAACACCATGCAACACATTCAGAGATGGATGAGTCCGATTACTTAGAGCCTAACCAAGCTGGTTTCCGTCCCTGTCACTCGACGGAATCCGTGATTTTGGCCGTCCAAAATACTATGCAATCCAACGCGGACAAAGGTATACATCAGGCGCTGGTGCTTCTTGATTTATCGGTGGCGTTCGACATGGTTGACTATTTAATTCTGATCAACCGTGTCGAACAGGCCGGTCTAGGAGGCCCCGCACTAAATTGGATTGCTTCTTTTATTTCTGGACGCACACAAGCAGTTAGGCTTGGCCCCTTTACAGCACCTACATTTTCATCCACTTGTGGGGTCCCACAGGGATCCTCACTATCACCTTTATTATTTAATCTTTATCTCCGCCCTCTTTTACATTCCTTAAAACAATTTAATGTTATTATTTACAATTATGCAGACGACCTTCAACTCGTGTTTACGCTTAACACCTCAGACTCTGTTGCGCAATTTCAGAACACCATGCAACACATTCAGAGGTGGATGAGTCTTAACCATCTCAAACTCAACCCAGGCAAGACAGAACTGATCTTGCCTGGGAAAAGCGAGCTGAGTTGGGGTCCACACTTCTGGCCACCTGATCTGGGAAACTCACCAACGAAATCCACTACTGTCAAGAGTCTGGGCGTTACTCTTAGCGCTGATCTCTCACTGAAAGGACAAGTAGGTGCTGTCGTTTCTGCCAGCTTTTACCAACTGAGAAAAATTAAAAAAATCTCTTAATTTTTAACTCATACCGCACTCATTCAGGTTATAATATCCCTTGTCCTTTCCCGGTTGGACTTTTCTAATAGTCTTTACCTAGGACTCCCAGTTGGTTTGCTGAAAAGACTCCAACTTGTTCAAAACCAAGCAGCCAGATTGATCCTCAAACAGCCGAAATGGCAGTCTATCAGACCCGGCTTAGAACATCTTCACTGGCTGCCGGTGGAACAGAGAGTCTTATTTAAAACTGGCTGCATCATTCATAAAACCCTACAGAATATCGGTCCCAAATTTATTGCGCAACTTGTGTCCAGATACAGCCCCTCATTAAACCTCCGCTCTGCTAAAAAAGAGCTTTTAACTATCGCGTCTTTTAAGAAAAAACGGCTGGGCGGCAGCTCCTTTCACCATCTAGCAGCCACCCTTTGGAATTCTCTCCCATTATCTTTGAGACAATGCCCAGACCTCCTCACATTTAGGCATTCTTTTAAGACATGGCTTTTTAGACAAGCTTACTATTAGCTTCACTACCTTGTGTTATGTTCCTCTTTCGATAGCGCCATGAAGCCCAAGGGCGTACGAGCGCTGAATAAATAAATTTTAACATAACATAACATAGTTGTGCTCTCAATTGTGGCGATATTTTTTGGCAGACGCTATTGCTGGACAACTGGAAATATTGGCTGTTTTCACCAGGTTGAGAATGGAATGATAATTCAAAATCACTGAAAAAACTATAGGTTTAATGAACATTATAATTAGAAATTAGCATTTGAAAAACCTTTCAAATTCACTGAAAAAAAACATAGTTTTCAGGGACGTTATAGTTAGAAATTAGCATTTAAAAAACCTTAGAAATTCACCAAAAAAAACCATAGGTTTCAGGGACATTATAGTAAGTTGGACATTTCACTCGTACAAAACCAGAGAAATTCGAATGTTTTAGTTAGTAGAGATAACTATAACTCGCGCCCCCGCAATGCACTGCTGATGACATCACATATTACATCACCCATGACATTGTCAGTGACATCACTGATGACATCCCAAATGACATCACTGATGACATCATCTATGTTATAATCTGATTAACCTCCTCACTCCCTAATATAACCTTTGATACACCCACTCTAACATACAGACTACCATTTTCAGACCATGGACAAGTCAATAGCAGTTAGTATATACCCACTGACTAATTTCGAGCTATCCACACACATTCATTCATTCACCCATAGAGTTACTCATACAGGCAGTCACTCATCAATACAGCACTATTATATGCACTCATACACCTATACAAACACTCATACATTTTCACTCATCCATAGAGTTATTGACACACCTAGCTAGACATGTAAAGAATCAATACCATTGCCATTTACTCACCTTTACAGTTAATCATTCACTATCTAACCTATTCATACAGATGCTAACATAAACTTACTCCCTTATACAATCGCTGACACAAGCACACACTCATTTATACTGCCACTCTCACAATTACTCACTCTCACACAGTCATTTATATACTTCAACACTCACATATACTGCCTTTCACATATGTAGTTACTCACACATATACCAGTGAGACATACATTCACTCACTAACACACTGATACACACACTCACTCACCTATACAGCTATTTCCACATGCACTAGTGAACCCATACATTCAGTAAAATATCAACTCACACATGTAGGTAGAAAGTCACAAACCTTTACCACGCATATGCTTTTTCTATTCATGCTTCACGGAATTTGTTGTAAAAGCATGGATGGTAAAGGCGTATGCGTTGTAATAAATATGCGTGGTAATGGCATTCACATTGTAATGACTGTAATGACTGCATTGTAATGACATGCATTACAATGGAATGCATAGTTCCGTCATACATCATATTTCTGCTGTCTGATTAAGAATGCTGTCCCTTAACCTTTAGAATATTAGTGTGTGCAGCAAGAGTGTTTTACAAGCCAAGATGTTACTGCTTGCATGCGACTATCTTCCCTCAAGCTCTAATTTCCTCTTTTTTTTCAGGAAGTTCGATCCTGTTGTTCCAGGGGGACATCAGGAGGCAGCTGACCCGCAGTGCTGTGACGTGTAACCAATGCATCTGGTCAAGCTCCGGAAAAGGGACCATCACTGTGCCCTTCATTCTAGCTCCTGAATATAGTGAGATATATATATATATATATATATTGTTTGATCATATACTAGTTGTTTACAGCACTGTGCACCTGGTAGAGGGGGATAAGCCCCTTAACCATATCATCTCTAGGGAGTGTATGCAACAGTGGCATATAAGGCTTTCTACTTATCAATATCTTTTGTAAAGTCCTCACGTAAAACTGACTGGTTGGGAGGGAGGCCTTTTACTTGGTGATATATTTTCAAACAACAAGGGGACCCAAGTAAAGTCAGCCAGGGACCTCAGGATTGAACAATTCTACACTGCAATGGTCCTTAGGGAAATAGGGTTAACTGTGCATAAATTAATATAGACCCAATCAGTACTATATTGGTTAAACTTGTCCAGGCGGACAGATGTCTAATATTTAATATTTTAGCAATTCTTTGAGATGTACACAAAGGAAAATACTGAGAGTGGGACACAAGCCTGCATCCTTCTACAGAAACAAAAAAGAACAATCAGAGAACATTTAAGGTAGGCTCAGGCAACGCTCACGGTTTGTTATAGAAACAAATCTTAATTAAATGTCCTGATAATGATCCACGCACTGTTCACATGGATCGAAACACCTTAAAACACCCTATACAACACCTGTAATGCTACCATTGACTAAGTAAAGGTGTGCCTTGCGATTTGTTTATTTAATTGATAATTTTTATATATATTACTGATTGGGTCTATATTAATTTATGTACAGTTATCACAATTTCCCTAGAGACCATTGTAGTGTAAAGTAATTTTACATGGTGACTTCATTAGCGAGTACACCTGCATATACTGCTTGATGTGGGTAATAAGAAGGCGGGTTACCCATGCGAGTGGGTTTGGGGGATGGGGGTCCAACCAATGCTTACAAATTTCCCACCTGGCCAATAGCAGCAAGTAAAATAACAAACCACGTTGATTGTTATTTAGGACCGGTTAGGAGGCGGAGTCCACCCCAAGGTATACCAGTGTTCCATTTAAGGTTATATTTGTGCCCAATATGACCCTTACAGTACTTTCTATGGCCCTCCAAAATTCTTTCAGCCCCGGCAAGCAAAAAATATATGTACATTGTTGGCCTTTAAAAAGTTGCGTCTTTACCATCTTGGGACAGGCTGTAACACAAACTTAGATAATCTTTGTGGGGTCCAGTACAGCCCGTGAATAACAAAAAAATGATGACGTTTAAAATTTGCTGATGTCACTGTGGCGTACAGTAATTTCACAGAGTCTTTCCACAGAGATTGTAGGCTGCCCTCCTGTAAAACATCTTTCCAAACTCCCGATAGATCCTTCATTTTCTCTTCCTCTGCCTCCAAGAAGTATTCGTACCATTTTGCCACTTCCTTAACTTTCTGCCCAGAGTCCTGAAGCAAGGTCTCAAACTCCCAATTGCCTCCAACCTCTCCCCCTTCAGCCGAAGCCCATGTAGTGAGCTGGAAATATTTAAACCTGGAAAGCATACTGTCTGTCCTGATATTCAGGACTTCTCATGGGACCAGTCCGTCTGTTGTCACCAGATCGCCCCATTTTGTTATCCCAGCCCTCTTTAAGGGTAGACTCAGGGCATCTTCTAGACATTCCGGCGTCCCCGGAGATTCCCAGATAGGGGCAAAATCAGAGAAATATCCAATCTTTAAAATCCCCCTCACTGCAAGCCATATGCTTAAAGCTGCTTTCAACACCTAGGCCGGTTACTGTTTTATCTCAAGTGCGTGTTAAGGCCTTTACTAGACTGGTTGATGTGAATTAGAGATTCTCCTTCACAACATGGTTTTCCTACACAGTCAGGTTGATGGGAGTTCAGGTCTCTTCTTCACAATTCAGGCTTATGGGACATTGGGGGCTCTCCTTTATAATACAGGGTGGTGGGAGTTAGTTGTCCTTCCCAATAAAGGCGGTTGGCAGTCAGGGGTTCTCCTTTACATTAAAGGATGATGGAAGTAAGGGGCCCTCCCTCATAATACAAACTGATGAGAGGTAGAGGTTCTCCCAGACAATGCAGGCGGATGGGAGCTAGGGGTTCTCCCGTACAAAGCATACAGTAGTATTGAAGCACATTGCAGGCAAGGCTAATAGAAGAAGGAAGTCTTCATTCACAGCACTGGCTACTGGAGAGGGTCCTTGTTCACTTTGCATGTAGGCAGAGATATGACGTCTCCTTCGCACCACTGGAGAGTGCCCTCTTTCACTCTGGGGCTCCTAGAGGTATGGGTTCTCTTTCAAACAGTGGAGATTGGAAGGGATCCTCACCTAGAGTGCAATCTCAGTGGGGCAGAAAGTCTCCTTAACACAGTGGTTATTGGTTGCTCTTGATGGCACACCCGGACTTTTTCCAAATACTGGCAGTATCAGGAGTTGGAGAATACCTGCACAGTATTGGCTACTGGGGTGGAGTAGACACCTGGTGACTTTAAAGACCAATGCAACTTTGGTGAAATCAATCGCAGGCTAACTACCAACAAGAGTTGTCTGATTTTTCCATAGCTTAGTCTGGCACTAACGACTATGCTGGTTGTCAGTGCAGCTGCTATCTTTGTGTGTGTGTGTTTGTGACCTCCAGGAAGTCCTGGCATCGATCCACAAGCGTCAGTGTCACCAGCCTTCAATCCTAATTTTGCTTTCAATCTCTTTTTACCCACCCTCACCCAGGTGATAGCTCCAAGGCTCTGATCCGGGCAGCACTACAGGAGTTCAACACGCTGACCTGCGTCCAGTTCACTGATCGCAAAATGGAGACTGACTACTTGTACATCAGCTCTGGGGAAGGGTATGTTCAAAATGCCAGGGCTAGGTATTACCTCTTACCTCATATATTTGAGAAACCCTTGTTGTGTCATCCCCACAATAATGGCCATGAAAGCGTACTTGAGTCAACAGGTCTACTACTGTCACAGCGTTGCACACAAGGCCATATGCCAGGTCTATACATGCACATTGGTCCCTGTTCACACTGTGGTGGGACGAGGATGGACACCTTCTACTCTATAGGCAGAAAAACCTCTGGGAACTATTTTCCTCATTACAGAGATAGTGTTGTATGACAGAAGGACTCCTGCCTGAACCACACGTGCCTCTACAACACGTCCCAACAACAAATGAATCTTAACCACGCATTCCTTTACCACTCATGCCTTTCCAATGATTTTCGCTCTAAAGGCATGATTGCTAAAGGGATATGGGTGGTAAATTACCATACTCCGAGCCCACCCACATTAAGCACTAAAATCGTCTCTCTACAGTGCCCGCACCCCGCCCTGAGCCCTAAAACCGACCCTGTCCTGTCCTTAAAACAACAGCTTCCCTCCATCCACCCTGAGGCCTCAAAACCTGCTCACTACCAAAAAGGACCCTACCCTGAGCCATAAAACCTACCCCTGCGCTGCACTTGAAACAACCCCTACCCATTCTCCCAACCCTGAGGCCTAAAACCCTTCTCTCCTTTAAAAAAAACTATCCCGCACCCATTCACCTTGCCGTGAACCGTAAAACCGACCCCATCCCTAAAACCTTCCCCCCAAAAGCAGCACTTAAAAGTACCCTGCAAGACCCTCTACCCTAAAACCCTGCTTTCCTTAAAAAATCCACCCAAACACCCCGCCCTCCTCCTTGAGCCCTACAACCGACCCTCCCCCCCCAAACCAAGCCCCTACTTACCTGTTCACGTTCATAGCTTCCTGTTCCGACACTTCTTGTTGCTCTCCTCGCCCATCTGGGCACTAGACTGCTATTGTCCTTTACCACGTATATCCATGGTTGAGACAGATTTGTGGTTCAGGCAAGCATTGTTATACTTGAGTGGAAATGACATGCATGGCTCAGCCGTGATGTAAGGAGTAGTTTCTGTCCTGTAACTCCAGTTCTGTAGTAGGGGTATCTCTGTTATAGTCATAATCTAGTGAATAGTCCCGCCCATGTGCGTGGACCCCGGAGCAATCAAAAATAATCTCTTAAATTGTCAAAAAATGCAGAACTGCACAGACACTTAAGAGAGAATTTAAAGACAGATAATGCAGCCTATATCCACAGGCTACACTGTCCAGTACTTCAACTAGAAATTCCACCCAAAAAACCACAAACAGCATAGCCTGTCCAAGTTTCTCCACATAGAAACACTTGCTTTTACCAGCAACACCCTCAGGAATGATACAGAGGAAGGAGTGGACAGACAAGCCCCATAGGCTGCCATTATGTGGCTCAGAACAGGATACTGTGCCTTTAAGAGAACCTTCCGGAACTCTCTCAGTATCCCAGAATGCACAGCAGGTCCCTTTTACTTTCAGTTCTTTTTGAAGGCACAACACGCCAGACCTGTAGCATTCCTTACATGAATATCTCTCCACCGGGGAGGAGGGCGGGCGCTTATGACTATAACAGAGACACCCCTACTACAGAACTGGAGTTACAAGGCAGAAACTACTCCTTCTGTAGTAGGGGATCTCTGTGTATACTCACAATCTAGTGAATAGAATGGCAAGCCCATCCCCAAACGAAAGCGGCGGTGGAGAAAAGAGAAATAACACCACTACTGTGCAAACAGATTTCGCAGCGAAGCCTGCCCAACCTGAGTGTCTGCCCTGGAATCAGTGTCCAGACAGTAATGCTTAGCAAAGGTATGGACCGACTTCCAAGTGGCCGCCTTGCAGATTTCTGCAATTGGAACATTACGTAGCAAAGCAGTCGTGGCAGCTTTGCCCCTGGTGGAATGAGCCTTAGGCTTACCCCCTAAGGTCTTATTAGCCTTCTGGTAACACAATTATATATCCAGATAAAATTTCAACACCCTCCTAACATCCAGGGAATGTAGAGACCTTTTCGCTGGAAATGAAGGATTCTGAAAAAACGTAGGTAAAGTTATGGTCTGGTTAACATGGAAATCAGATATAACCTTTGGAAAAAATTTAGGGTGAGTACGCATAACAACCTTAGCAGCATGTAATACAGTATAAGGTTCTTGGCGACACAACGCCTGAATTTCACTCACCCTGCGGGCCGATGTAATGGCCACGAGGAACGCCGCCTTCCAGGACAGGTGCTGCAACGAAGACTTATGGATAGGTTCAAAAGGCTCCTTCATCAATCTGGACAGCACCACGTTCAATACCCATGAAGGCAAAGGAAGCCGGACAGGAGGGAACACTTTCTTCAAGCCTTCCAAAAAATCCTTGATCACAGGGATCTGGAAGAAGGAAGTCTGTGAAGGGAACTTCCTGTAGGCAGTCAGCGCAGCGAGATGAACCTTAATGGAATGGACATTAAGGCCAGACTGCGCCAAATGTACAAGATACAGAAGGATGACATCTTCCTTACATGTCGTTGGGTCATAGTTCTTGGACTTGCACCAGATGCAAAATCGCTTCCACTTGTAAGCATAGGAAGTCCGAGTGGAAGGTCGCTTAGCCTCCTTCTCAGGAGCCATGACGCCAAACTCAAAGACGAGAGATTGGGGTGCACCATCTGCCCCCCAAACTTCGTGAGAAGGTCCGGCCGGCACGGCAGCCGTATGTGAGGAAGGATAGACCGGCGAAGCAGGTCCGTGAACCACCACTGCCTGGATCATATGAAAATCCATCTAGCACTCAGTTTTACAATGTACTCAAACTGTTCTTCAGTTATTGTTTAGTGCTACTCCCACGTGAAGTGTTTTGTCTTGAAACACTATATTATTATATGTAAATTTGGAGACAATGGAAACTCCCACTGGCTGTTGGTGGTGTGCACTCTTTTACTTGAACCACATGGGTTCTTATCCATTCATAGAATTAAATAGAAAAATTGTTCAACCAAAACTCTTCTCAATTTTCAATCATTGATATTTAATTGGTTTCATTATTGTTTATACTCCATTACAAATAATAATCCTTTAAAGTGGCAACTTCAAATTCCAACTTTTTACATCTACCCGATGCATTTCGGGTCAAAAGTGACCCTTCTTCGGGGGTCTTAGTCAGAAGGCCACTCGTCGCCGCCAGCCATCTCAGTCGGCATCAATCCCTGATTAAATATCAATGATTGAAAATTGAGAAGAGTTTTGGTTGAACAATTTTTTCTATTTAATTCTATGAATGGATAAGAACCCATGTGGTTCAAGTAAAAGAGTGCCCACCACTGCCTGGGCCATTCCTGGGCAATCAGGATCATCTGCGCCCTGGACTGGGACAGTTTGATGAGCACTGCCGGAATCAGGGGAATGGGTGGAAAAGGGTACAGAAATCTGTTTGACCAGTTGATCCATAGCGCATTCCCCAGCGTCCCCTGCTGGTAGTACCTGGAGGCGAAGTCTTGGCATTTGCGTTTTCCGGCGGTGGCGAACAAATCTACGTCTGGAGTCCCCCACCTTGCGAAGACTTCTCCTAGTTCTTCGTCGTTTATGACCCATTCGTGGTTTTCCTGAATCAGTCTGCTCAGTGCGTCCGCCTGAACATTCTGCACACCTGGTAGATGGGTAGCCATTATCAGTCCTCTGGCTAGAAGCCAGTGCCATATCGCCTGCGCCTCCTGTGACAGAGTGCGTGATCTCGAGCCCCCCTGCTTGTTGAGGTAATACATCGTGGTCGTATTGTCCGTCTGAACAAGCAGAGAGTTGGTCTGTAAGGACGGATGAAAGGCCTTCAGTGCCAAGTGAACAGCTCTGAGTTCCAGGAAATTGATGTGATACGTGGACTCCATCGGGGACCACGTTCCTTGTATCTGTAAGTTTCCGGAGTGCGCCCCCCCCAGCCGTGGAGAGACGCATCCGTCACGATAGTCTGTGTGGGAATGTCCTTGTGGAAGGGAACCCCTCTGAGGAGATTCTCCGCTGAACACCACCACTTCAGAGACTGAAGAGCATGCAGAGACAGTCGTATCTTGTTGTCCCAAGATCCTTTCCTCTGATCCCACTGATCCTCCAAGCACTCCTGCAATGGTCTCATGTGAAGCCGAGCGTGTGGCGTGAGGAAGATACAAGAGGCCATCGACCCCAGTAGAGAAGACACCGTCCTCACTGTTGTAGATGGAGCGGTCATAAGAGCCTGAGCCTTCCGAAGGAGTGATAATCGTCTCTCCTCCGAAGGAGACACGCTTGCCGACAGCGTATTGATGGAGGCTCCCAAGTACTGTATGCACTGGACCGGAGTTGGGACAGACCTGGACATATTGATGTGCAACCCCAGCTTGTTCAAGAGAACGCGCGTCTTCTGGAAGTGCTCTTGGGCTTCCGAGAAGGAGGAGGCCTTGATCAACCAATCGTCCAGGTACGGGTAGACAAACACCTTGTTCTTTCTCAGGTGTGCAGCTACCACTGTCATGCACTTCGAGAATGTCCTGGGCGCAGACTTCAGCCCGAATGGCAGTACTGTGTACTGATAATGATTGGCGCCGACTTGGAATCGCAGGAACTTCCTGTGTTTGTGTGCAATGGGCACATGGAAGTACGCATCCTGTAGGTCTAAGGCACATAGCCAGTCTCCCTGTTGCAGCTGAGGGTAAATCTGATGCAACGACAGCATGCGAAATTTCTCTCTGCGAATCTACTTGTTTGCTTGTCGCAAATCAAGAATGGGCCTGAACTCGTTCTTGTCCTTCTTGCGAACCAGAAATAAACGTGAGTACAGACCTCTTCCCCTTTGAGACAGAGGTACGTCTTCTATAGCCCTTTTCCTTAACAGGGTATCGGCCTCCGCCTGGAGCTCGTGCAGCTGAAACTGCGAGCTGACCGGTGGAATTGCTGGAGGCGGGCTGGTGAACCGAAGACTGTATCCATTGCAAACAATATTCAGCACCCAATTGTCCTGAGTAATTGTTCTCCACTCTGCCAGAAAAAATTGAACGCTTCCCCCCACCGGAGCGTGTAACGGATGTAGGGGAAGTAACTGCTCAGGGCCAAGACCCAGCCGGGCCTTTGTTCGCTGCTGCGGACTTCTGGCCGCCTCTGCCCTTCTGGCGCTTTTGGAAGTTCCTCTGGAACTGCTGCTGCTGTTGTTGCTGCTGTCCTGAGGTCTGCCCACGCCCTCTGCCCTGCGCTCCAAACCTTCTCTGGAATGGGCGGTAGGTCTTCTTCTCCTTGGGCTTCTCCAACCCAACAGCCGTCAGGGTCTTGGCCTCCGCCTTCATGCTGGCCATCTTATCATCCGCATGCTTGCCAAACAGGGTTTCCCCCGAGAAAGCCAGATTGGCAACCCGCTGTTGAGCCTCTGGCTTGAGTGATGTAAGTCGAAGCCAAGCATGGCGTCATTGGTTGACACCTTGGCAGTACCCATGTGCCGCCAGAAGAGACGCATCAGCAGCCGCGCTGATGAGTTGGTTCGACACCAGCATCCCTTCCTTCAGAATCTCTTGATAGTCCTCTTTCTTCTCTCGAGGAAGGAGCTCAGCGAATTGCTGGAGGGACTCCCATAGGGCACGATCGTATCGCCCTAGCAAAGCAGCGGCACTAGCCGCCTTCATTGCTGTAGATGCCGTCCCACAGACCTTTCTGCCTGCCGAGTCTATCCAGCGGCTCTCCTTATCAGGAGGTACTGTAGAGGACGGGGTGGTGGCATGCTGCTTCCTAGCCGCCGTCACTATGACAGAGTCCGGTGTCGGATCCATCCGAAGAAAAGCCGGGTCAGAATCCGGGGCCCAGTAGTTCTTAAGGAGCCTGGAGGGAGCAGCCTTCGTCAACCCGGGAATGAGAAACAGCTCCTCCGCGGGCTCTACCAAGCCCGGTACTAGAGGCAGCAATGGTCGAGACAGGTGCTTTTTATGGAGCGTCTCAAAAATCACAGATGTCATGGGTGTAGGCACCGTCACCGTGATGCCCAACTTAGCTGCACCCCGCAGCAGAACATCCTGGAATGTGACGATGTCGCCTACAGGCGACACCCTCGTCCCAGGGGATTCCGACAAAGTCAGTGAGTAGTCTCTGGTCCCAGAAGAGTCCGTGCGGGACTGTGATCTGCGCCTCCTGTGGCGTCGTCTTGATCTCGTTGACGACCTGTGACGACCCCGCGATCTCTCCCTCCGACCGGAGCGAGAGCGCGATCTCCTTGGCTTCGGGTGCTCCACAGGCCTCACAAGAGTAGGCGACCGTGGCCTGACTGGGGGCCTCAGCTGAGGGGTCCCCTCAGGTGGAGTCGGGTATCGTGGCAGCGAAACTGACCTTGGAGGAACCACAGGCAGTCCGCCAGTTGGAAGCCGAGGAAGAGGCTTAGGCTGAGGATGAGGATGAGGATGGGGCTGATGTGGAGGTGGAAGCGGAGGCGGGGTGGGAGTCCGCAGCGGAGGTTCCTTCGGCAAGGGAGGAGGAGGTGGAGTCGACCTCGTCTTAGGAGGTGTATACACCTCAGAGTACACCGAGCCCGGTGACTTTCCCTTCTTCTCAGGCGATGGAGAGTCCCCTATCGGTACATGGCGGCTGCTAAAATGACTCCTGGTGCTAGAACTTCTTCTGCGCCTCTTTGGCGTCGAAGAACGTCGCCCTGATGGCGACCGTGGGTCCCTCGACGTCGACTGTCCCCTTTTTGACGGTGAGCGACTCCTTCTCGACGGCGAACACCTCTTTCTTGACGGCGAACGCCTCCTCCTCGATGGCGAACGCCTTCGCCTCGACGGCGAACGCCTTCGCCTCGACGACGAGCGTCTCCTCGACGCCGAACGACTGTGAGACTTCGACGTCATCCTCAGCGTCAAGGATCCCCTCGACGCCGACCTCCTCCTCTTCGTCGCCGACGGCAAACGGCGGTGTCGCCTCGACGGCGAGCGCCAACGCCGGGCCACCACTCAATGTCGATTACTCGACGACGACGACAACGAGGAGACCGTCACCGGTGACCTCGACGGCGGTCTATTCAGTTCCATCGACGCCGAGCGTCAACCCCGCTTCGACCCTGAGCCCTGGGGAGACGGGGAACAGACTGTAGTCATCCCTCTCGACGCCGTCGTCGGTGCTATCGACACCGACGGAGAATAGGGACGTTTGCTGGTCTTCCTGCCCATGGGGAGCCCCCCAGAGGACTCAGCACGGGCAGAAGACGTCTGCCCAGACCCACCTTGTGCCTTCAGTCTTCTGTCTTCCAGGCCTTGGAGCCTGATCTTCATCCTATCTCTCAGGGTCCTGCTGGAGAAGCCCTGGCAAATGTCACACTCCTCTGGGACATGAGATGAGGGAAGGCAACTGATGCACACGTCGTGTGGGTCCGACTTGGCCTTCTTCCTCGAACACTCTGGGCATTTGTCAAACAAAGCAGGCATTTTGACAAATAAAAGAGTGCTCAGAAACACACACAAGGAAGAAAGCACCAAAGTACTTCAAATGAAAGCACTCAAACTCTGAAAAAAGTGAAAAATCACTAAATAAACCCTAAAAAGGGAGAGCTCAATGCTCCAGGGTCCTGCTAGCAGGAGCCGGAAAAAAGAACTGAGGGTTTCGCCGGTAAAAGCAAGTGTTTCTATGTGGAGAAACTTGGACAGGCTGTGCTGTTTGTTGTTCTTTGGGTGGAATTTCTAGTTGAAGTACTGGACAGTGTAGCCTGTCGATATAGGATGCATTATCTGTCTTTAAATTCTCTCTTAAGTGTCTGTGCAGTTCTGTATTTTTTGACAATTTAAGAGATTATTTGTAATTGCTCCGGGGTCCACGCACATGGGCGGGATTATTGTGAGAAGTTGGCCTGATGTGCAGTGCTCACTATTCTAGTGATCACTATATATCAGTCCAAACAACCCTTATTGATGATTGGTTGTAAGTCAACCTTATAGACCAGCTATCCTAGTAGCATGGATACGAGCAGTCTAAGGCTAAGACTCTAGAGGGCGTGTTAAGCCAGCTGTTTTACCATCACATTACCCCTTGAACACCCAGTGAAAGGACACCACACAAGTGTTATGAAAATAAACAGTGTATTTATTAGAATCACAACGACCCTGTACTCTTTATGAGGACAGGGTGCTAGGCACACAACAAAACTCTTACGAAAATACTTAAGTTAGCACGTTATACACAAATGCCCGAGGGGCACGAAAAACCATATACTTTAAAAGTGGAATGCGAATTACTAGCAGGTAAGTAACAGTTATAATAGGCTTTGGAATCGCTAGGACTGGACTAGGGAATCGTTAGATTACTACTAGGAGGCCCAGGGGACTCGGGTGCAGAGTGTGCACTCTCACGCGGGATGCGGGACAAAGTCTATGGAAGCTAGTAAAGGCAAAGTTAGTGTTCACGGGCGAACCCGACCTGGTAGGGAGAAAACGACAGTGGATCCTGACCCTTGGATAGTGAGGCTATGCTGGGACACCGAAGTGCCGAAGTTACCTAGCCCAGGGGCTGCAGCTGCATAGGTCTGAAAAGACGTCGGGGATCTCGTTGCCGGACCAGGAGCCTGGAAGGAAGAAGTTGCTGGCAGGCGACCAGTGAAGAAAAGTTCGATGGATCCAAGCCTGGATCAAGGAAGAAGAAAACCTGAAAGCAGAGGGGACCAAGTTCTTGAATCACTAGCCAGTGATTAAGTGGGCACCAGGATGGCACCGGGCGAAGTCACCGCAGTCAGGTGAGTGGGCGCTGCTGGGCTCTGCAGTCTCTCGGACCAGGAGGCGTTGTCGGCGACCAGGATGGAGGTGCGAGCTGTCCCACGAAGGATGAAGTCGTCGGCGTCGAAGTTACCCAGGATTGGGCAACAAGCCTTGGCTAATTCAAGCCCACGCGGTGGACTCAAAATGGCGTCTTGAGTGGACCAGGAGGGTCCGGGGTGCTCCTCTTCTGGAAGGGAGCAAGGGCCAGTCTGGAGCAACCAGACCAGCAGCAGAAATGTCGTCGGGCGTCGTCAGGAAGGCCACAAGCCAACGGGCTAGTAGCCAAACAACGCGGTGAGCAGCGGAAAGCAGAAGGGCCCCACGCAGATCGTGGAGATGCTGGGGGCTGCACTTCGGAGCTGGAGCTGCTCAGAGTCGGGGCTTCTCGGACCCCAAAGCACTCACCAGTAGATTACTCGGCGGGCTTGCTGGAAAGAAGTTGTGCAGTCTTGAAGATGGCCGGTCCCTTGAGGTCTCGTCGCACCCACGGTTCTCAGCTGGGCTGTAGAGGCGGGTAGAGGTCAGAGGTGCCAGGGAAGCCGGTTCTCGTCGAGCTGGGCAGTCGGATTCCGGAGGAAGGACTTACAGCAGACCGCAGTGTTCTTTAGATGGTGCCTGCGGATGCAGGGTGACTACTCCTTAGTCACAAGGGAGAAATCTTAGGAAGAAGTCTTGAGTTCCTTTCGTAGAAAGTAGTTTCAGGGTTCAAAGATGATCTGATTTGGAAGGGGGCCAGTCTCTACCTTTATCTGGGAAAAGGGGGCTGGCACGCGACTAGGTCCTGCCCTATGGGTGGGACCAGGAGGGGGGTGGTTACACCCACTTCCTTGGCGGGCTTTTCCCCAGGCCAGGGGCTGGAGTGCCCCTGGAACTGGTTCCAGCCAGCCTATGCACAGTGAGCACCGGGGTGCCACGTGCAGTCACCTTCCTCTAAAGCCCTGCCTACCTACAATACACAAAACCCTGTCTGGGACGGTGCTGGCACCGCCCCTGGCAGGAAACCCTTTGTCCTTATCTCCTGCTCTGGGAGGACTCCCAGCAGCAGGAGGGCAGACTTGTGTCTCGGTGGCAGCATCCATTTTGTGGATGCTAAGGCTCTGTCTGACTTTTAACCGGGTTATAGGTTACAGGCATGTCGTGTCCCTCTAGAAGGGTGGAATGCTAACCCCGTCGCCAGAATTGGCGAGGGGTTAGTATTCCAATTCGTATGACACCTTACTCGACATGTTTTGATAAAGCGATACCAGAGTTGGCACATAACCGCGAGGATTATAATGCACTTAAGAGTATATGGTATGCGATATCATGGAAACGGCTAAGGGATGGATCCCGAAAGCCGCAGACAGGCTCAGCTCATGCTAGAGCACCATCTCACACGATTCCAAGCACTCTGCCTTCAGGATTGTTAAGGCCTGCTATAGGAGTGACTGATAGGAGATCTGTGTGTCCATTTTTAGGGTTAGATATAGGTATACTATATCTAAAGCAAAGGGTGAGTACACCACCTTGCCCCAGCTGTCGTGCAGCCAGTTGTGTCAGTTTTAGTTAGTCAATCCAGGGGTGGCATAATACATGCTTCAGCCCCTGGGAGACTTCTGGGTGCACCTCAGCCCTGGGTACAGGGACTTGGAGAGGGCCCAGTGCCAATTCAGTACCTGAGTACAATTTGGATAGAGAGAACAGCTAGGCTGTGGGTCTGATTAGCAGGCCCACAGCCAGGGAAAGTCGTAAACCAGTGCAGCAAAAAGCAAAAATCTGGGTGATCATAGGATTGCAGACCCTACTCTCCTACATGACCCCCCCCCAAACTTTGGGACAATAAGCTAACCTTGACCAGGTGAGTCTTCTTGCTCTAAGTGGAAATACCTGGAGAGCCCATCAGCATTGCTGTGATCAGTCCCAGGTCTATGCTCCACTGTAAAATCCATCCCCTGTAGGGAAATGGACCACCTAAGCAGTTTGGGGTTTTCACCCTTCATCTGATTTAGCCACAAGAGGGGCTTATGGTCTGTCTGAATGGTGAAGTGAGTGCCAAACAAGTAGGCCCTCAGCTTCTTCAGGGCCCAGACCACAGCAAAGGCCTCCCTCTCAATAGCTGACCAATTTTTCTCTCTGGGTGTCAACCTTCTACTAATGAAAGCAATAGGCTGATCATTACCATCAAAATTCAGTTGAGACAGAACAGCTCCCACACCCAACTCAGAAGCATCTGTTTGGACAATGAATGGCTTGGAGTAATCTGGACTCTTGAGGATAGGTGCTGTGCACATGGCCTGCTTTAGGTCATTGAATGCTTTCTGACAGCTTGCTGTCCACTGAACTTTCTTTGGCATCTTCTTGCTTGTCAGGTCATTAAGGGGGGTCACTATGGACCCATAATTTCTGACAAACTTCCTATAGTACCCAGTCAGGCCCAAGAAAGCTCGAACCTGAGTCTGGGTGATTGGAGGAGTCCAGTCCTTGATGGCCTGTATCTTACTCTCCAGTGGCTGAACCTGGCCTCCACCTACAAGGTGGCCCAGGTATACAACCTGTGACTGCCCTATCTGGCACTTTGTGGCCTTGATAGTGAGGCCTGCCTTTTGCAGGGCCTCTAACACTTTCCTCAGGTGGACCAGGTGATCCTCCCAGGTGGAGCTAAAGACAGCAATATCGTCAAGATAAGCTGCACAGAAGTCATCCAGCCCAGTGAGGACTTGATTCACCAACCTTTGGAAGGTGGCAGGTGCATTTTTCAGTCCAAAGGGCATTACCACAAATTGATAATGCCCTCCAGGGGTAGAAAATGCTGTCTTGGGTTTGGCTTCCTCAGCTAACCTGATTTGCCAATACCCAGCTGTCAAATCAAATGTGCTTAAGAAGTTGGCAGAAGCCAATCTATCTATAAGCTCATCTGCTCTTGGGATTGGGTGGGCATCAGTCTTAGTGACTGCATTGAGGCCTCTGTAGTCTACGCAAAACCTCATCTCTCTCTTACCACCCTGGGTGTGAGGCTTTGGCACTAGAACTACTGGGCTAGCCCAAGGGCTATCTGAGGGCTCAATGACTCCCAGTTCCAACATTTTCTGCACTTCAGTTTTGATGCAGTCTCTAACATGATCAGGCTGTCTGTAGATTTTACTCTTGACAGGCAGACTGTCTCCAGTGTCAACATCATGGGTACACCAATCAGTTTGGCTGGGTGTCAGAGAGAACATATGTCGAAAGGATTGCAGAACTTGCCTGCAATCCTGTTGCTGATGTTCAGTGAGGCTGCCACAAAAGACTACACCATCAACTGACCCATCATCAGGATTCTGAGTGAGCAGGTCTGGGAGAGGGTCACTCTCTTCCTCCTGTCCCTCATCTGTGGCCATGAGCAAGCTCATGTCCTTCCTGTCAACATATGCCTTGAGCCTGTTAACATGGAGCACTCTGAGAGGGCTCCTGGGAGTTCCAAGGTCCACCAAGTAGGTAACCTCTCCCTTTTGCTCAATGATGGTGTGGGGCCCAGACCATTTGTCTTTCAGAGCTGCTGGGGCCACTGGCTCCAGCACCCACACCTTCTGTCCTGGCTGGTACACAGTCAGTACAGCCTTTTGGTCATGCCAAGCTTTTTGAAGTTCCTGGCTGGCCTCAAGGTTTTTAGATGCCTTTTCCATATACTCAGCCATCCTGGAGCGGAGACCAAGTACATAGTCCACTATGTTGGTTGCAGGCTTTTTGAGAGGTCTCTCCCATCCTTCCTTCACCAAGCACAGGGGTCCCCTTACAGGATGCCCATACAGAAGCTCAAAAGGGCTGTAGCCAACCCCCTTCTGTGGGACCTCTCTGTAAGCAAACAAGAGGCAGGGGATCAGGACATCCCATCTTCTCCTAAGAGGTTCAGGTAGTCCATGAATCATCCCTTTCAGGGTCCTGTTGAATCTCTCAACAAGCCCATTGCATTGTGGATGATAGGGTGTGGTGAACTTGTAGTTCACACCACACTCTTTCCACATGGCAGTCAGATATCCTGACATGAAGTTTGTACCTCTGTCAGAAACGACCTCCTTAGGGAAACCCACTCTGGAGAACACTCCAACTAGGGCTCTTGCCACTACAGGGGCTGTAGTGGTCCTAAGGGGAATAGCCTCAGGATACCTGGTGGCATGGTCCACCACCACCAGTATAAACTTGTGTCCTGATGCTGTCTGGGGTTCCATTGGACCAACAATGTCAATCCCCACTCTCTCAAAGGGAACCCCCACCACAGGTAGTGGTATGAGGGGGGCCTTTGTTGTGCCACCTGACTTACCACTGGCTTGGCAAGTGACACATGAGCGACAAAACTCCTTGGTATTCTCATTCATATGGGGCCAGTGAAAGTGTGAGACAAGCCTGTCCCAAGACTTTGTCTGACCTAAATGACCTGCAAGGGGAATCTCATGGGCCAAGGTGAGAAGGAAACCTCTCAGAGACAAGGGGATGACCAGCCTCCTGGTTGCACCAGGCTTGGGGTCTCTTGACTCAGAGTACAGGAGTCCATCTTCCCAGTATACCCTGTGGGCACCTGTGGCATTCCCTGCAGCCTCAGCAGCAGCCTGCTGTCTGAGGGGTTCAAGGGAAGGGCAGCTCAACTGTTCCTTCCCCAGGTCTGCTCTGAAGGGTCCCTCTGAGCCCAGAAACTCAACTTGATCAAGTTCAAGCTCTTTAGGCTCAGTTTCCCTCAGCTCTTCTAGATCAGCCTCCTCAGAGACTTGATCCTCAACCTGGGGCAAGGGGGAAGGCAAAGCCTTACCCTTACTGCTCTTCTTCTTGGGAGGTGTCTGGTCCATAGTTTCAGGATCCAGCACCTGTTCAGTGGGGCATCTTCTGGCCTGTGACCTAGTCACAGCAAGCACATGTGCTGGCAAGCCTAACATCTCCATGTGAGTCCTCTGCTCCACTTCTGACCATTGTGATGACTCCAAATCATTGCCCAACAAACAATCAACTGGGAGGTCTGAACTGACTACAACTTTCTTTTGTCCCTTCACTCCACCCCAGGAGAAAGCTACAATTGCCACACTATGACTAGTAGTGACATTGCTGGCATTGGTCACCAGGAAATCAGTACCTGGCATGATCTGTCCAGGGTCCACAAAGTTAGGTGTCACCATGGTGACACTGGCACAAGTGTCCCTATAGGCCTGAGCCATTTTGCCATTAATCAAAGGTGTCTGCCTGCATTTGCCCAAGGTATTGGGACTTATTTCAGGGGACATATCCATATCCCCTGTACAGACAAGGACAGCCTGAGTGAGTGTGCCAACTAAGTTGTCAGACCCCTCAGTACCCAAGGTTAACCCAACTAATGCCTTGGGAGGTACACTACCACTACTGACTGTACTAGGGGTTGCAGTTGCTTTAGGAGCTGTAGTGGCAGGAGTTTGTCCTCCTCTTTTGGTGCACTCACTAAACCAGTGAGATTTACTTTTGCAGTACTGGCACCACCTTTTTGACTGGCCTTCTTGAGTCTTCTTCTTCTGGGAAGCCTGACCCCCACCCTCTTTGGTTTGTTGGGGACCTGGTGAAGACTTCTGGTCATTTTGCTCATTCTTAACATTACCCTTCTGGTCTGCTTTCTTCTGACCACCCTGGTTCTGGTTCTGGTTCTGCTTGATCCTTGTCCTGACCCATTTGTCTGCCTTCTTTCCCAATTCTTGGGGAGAGGTCAGATCTGAATCAACAAGGTGCTGGTGCAGCAACTGGTTCTGACAATTGTTCAAAATTTGTTCTCTCATCATTAGATTATACAATCCTGTGTAATCTGTAACCTTGCTACCCAGCAACCAGCCCTCCAAAGCCTTAGTGGCACAATCCACAAAATCAGACCAGTCCTGAGACTGAGTTTTCTGGGTGTCTCTGAACAGCAACCTGTACTGCTCAGTGGTTAAACCAAACCCATCAACCAGTGTATTCTTCAGGACCTGGTAATTGTTAGCCTCCTCCACTCTTGTAGTGAGGAGCTTATCTCTACCTTTACCATCAAAGGAGAGCCACAGTATAGCTGCCCACTGACTCTGGGGAATGCCCTGCACAGTGCAGGCCCTCTCCAGAGCAGCCATCCATTTCTGGATGTCATCCCCTTGCTTAAAGGGGGGCACTATTTTAGTCAGGTGTTTAGTATCTAAACCCTTCTCTTTATCTCTTGGGAGATTTCTGCCACCAGTGGGAGCTAGCCCACTCATCTGCTGCTCTCTTGCCAGGGCAAGCTTCTCTTTGGCCAGGGCAATTTCTTCCCTTTCAATCCTCAGTTCAGCTTGTCTCATCCTAGCTTCATGCTCCCTTCTCTGAGGGGAAGTAAATCTCCTCTGTGGAGGATTCCTTCTCCCCTGAGAAGAGGCATTAGAGTGCAGAGATCTATTGGAGTCCCTAGAAAGAGATCTATCTCTCCTAACTCCAAGGTTAGGCCCACTTCGGGTTAGTACTGGGGGGCCCCCAGATCCTAGCCCAAGTAAGTCTAAGTTGGTCCTAGTTAGCCTTCTGACTACCTCAAGACCCTTGTCTACCTCATCCCCAGAGAGTACCTCCTGATCCTCCTCCTCAACTGCTGAATCAGTGTTGTGGAGATCTGGATCCCCAGAGGTTCCCTCTAAGGCTGGCATGTTCTCATGTAACTGAGAAAGCTTTCTGGCATCATATGTCTCTAAGAGACCTATCAGAAAGGAAGTGGTGGGGTTAGACCCCTGCTTCAGTTTTCTGGAGACACAGATCTGTCTCATCTCATGGAAACTGAGAGCTGCATATCTTGAAGTGACCTGTGGAGGGTCAACACTGACCAGGGGAGTCTCAGTAGAGTCCCCCTGAGTCGACATGCTTTTCTAGTGAGGTGTAAGTGGTGCACTTACCTACACTATATGTTTACCTACTGATCCCTTGCTAGAGTTGTAGTTTAGGGTGTGCTAGGCCCTAGGAGCTACAACAGCTGGTTCAGTAGAACTCAGAGTATTCTAAGCTAAGTTATATGTACCTTTAGTACTTATGTGATCTTTCACAAGATATTCTTAGGATATGTGTGGTAAAACAACAGCAAGCTCAAATCCCAACCGCTGCTCACCAATGTGAGAAGTTGGCCTGATGTGCAGTGCTCACTATTCTAGTGATCACTATATATCAGTCCAAACAACCCTTATTGATGATTGGTTGTAAGTCAACCTTATAGACCAGCTATCCTAGTAGCATGGATACGAGCAGTCTAAGGCTAAGACTCTAGAGGGCGTGTTAAGCCAGCTGTTTTACCATCACATTACCCCTTGAACACCCAGTGAAAGGACACCACACAAGTGTTATGAAAATAAACAGTGTATTTATTAGAATCACAACGACCCTGTACTCTTTATGAGGACAGGGTGCTAGGCACACAACAAAACTCTTACGAAAATACTTAAGTTAGCACGTTATACACAAATGCCCGAGGGGCACGAAAAACCATATACTTTAAAAGTGGAATGCGAATTACTAGCAGGTAAGTAACAGTTATAATAGGCTTTGGAATCGCTAGGACTGGACTAGGGAATCGTTAGATTACTACTAGGAGGCCCAGGGGACTCGGGTGCAGAGTGTGCACTCTCACGCGGGATGCGGGACAAAGTCTATGGAAGCTAGTAAAGGCAAAGTTAGTGTTCACGGGCGAACCCGACCTGGTAGGGAGAAAACGACAGTGGATCCTGACCCTTGGATAGTGAGGCTATGCTGGGACACCGAAGTGCCGAAGTTACCTAGCCCAGGGGCTGCAGCTGCATAGGTCTGAAAAGACGTCGGGGATCTCGTTGCCGGACCAGGAGCCTGGAAGGAAGAAGTTGCTGGCAGGCGACCAGTGAAGAAAAGTTCGATGGATCCAAGCCTGGATCAAGGAAGAAGAAAACCTGAAAGCAGAGGGGACCAAGTTCTTGAATCACTAGCCAGTGATTAAGTGGGCACCAGGATGGCACCGGGCGAAGTCACCGCAGTCAGGTGAGTGGGCGCTGCTGGGCTCTGCAGTCTCTCGGACCAGGAGGCGTTGTCGGCGACCAGGATGGAGGTGCGAGCTGTCCCACGAAGGATGAAGTCGTCGGCGTCGAAGTTACCCAGGATTGGGCAACAAGCCTTGGCTAATTCAAGCCCACGCGGTGGACTCAAAATGGCGTCTTGAGTGGACCAGGAGGGTCCGGGGTGCTCCTCTTCTGGAAGGGAGCAAGGGCCAGTCTGGAGCAACCAGACCAGCAGCAGAAATGTCGTCGGGCGTCGTCAGGAAGGCCACAAGCCAACGGGCTAGTAGCCAAACAACGCGGTGAGCAGCGGAAAGCAGAAGGGCCCCACGCAGATCGTGGAGATGCTGGGGGGCTGCACTTCGGAGCTGGAGCTGCTCAGAGTCGGGGCTTCTCGGACCCCAAAGCACTCACCAGTAGATTACTCGGCGGGCTTGCTGGAAAGAAGTCGTGCAGTCTTGAAGATGGCCGGTCCCTTGAGGTCTCGTCGCACCCACGGTTCTCAGCTGGGCTGTAGAGGCGGGTAGAGGTCAGAGGTGCCAGGGAAGCCGGTTCTCGTCGAGCTGGGCAGTCGGATTCCGGAGGAAGGACTTACAGCAGACCGCAGTGTTCTTTAGATGGTGCCTGCGGATGCAGGGTGACTACTCCTTAGTCACAAGGGAGAAATCTTAGGAAGAAGTCTTGAGTTCCTTTCGTAGAAAGTAGTTTCAGGGTTCAAAGATGATCTGATTTGGAAGGGGGCCAGTCTCTACCTTTATCTGGGAAAAGGGGGCTGGCACGCGACTAGGTCCTGCCCTATGGGTGGGACCAGGAGGGGGGTGGTTACACCCACTTCCTTGGCGGGCTTTTCCCCAGGCCAGGGGCTGGAGTGCCCCTGGAACTGGTTCCAGCCAGCCTATGCACAGTGAGCACCGGGGTGCCACGTGCAGTCACCTTCCTCTAAAGCCCTGCCTACCTACAATACACAAAACCCTGTCTGGGACGGTGCTGGCACCGCCCCTGGCAGGAAACCCTTTGTCCTTATCTCCTGCTCTGGGAGGACTCCCAGCAGCAGGAGGGCAGACTTGTGTCTCGGTGGCAGCATCCATTTTGTGGATGCTAAGGCTCTGTCTGACTTTTAACCGGGTTATAGGTTACAGGCATGTCGTGTCCCTCTAGAAGGGTGGAATGCTAACCCCGTCGCCAGAATTGGCGAGGGGTTAGTATTCCAATTCGTATGACACCTTACTCGACATGTTTTGATAAAGCGATACCAGAGTTGGCACATAACCGCGAGGATTATAATGCACTTAAGAGTATATGGTATGCGATATCATGGAAACGGCTAAGGGATGGATCCCGAAAGCCGCAGACAGGCTCAGCTCATGCTAGAGCACCATCTCACACGATTCCAAGCACTCTGCCTTCAGGATTGTTAAGGCCTGCTATAGGAGTGACTGATAGGAGATCTGTGTGTCCATTTTTAGGGTTAGATATAGGTATACTATATCTAAAGCAAAGGGTGAGTACACCACCTTGCCCCAGCTGTCGTGCAGCCAGTTGTGTCAGTTTTAGTTAGTCAATCCAGGGGTGGCATAATACATGCTTCAGCCCCTGGGAGACTTCTGGGTGCACCTCAGCCCTGGGTACAGGGACTTGGAGAGGGCCCAGTGCCAATTCAGTACCTGAGTACAATTTGGATAGAGAGAACAGCTAGGCTGTGGGTCTGATTAGCAGGCCCACAGCCAGGGAAAGTCGTAAACCAGTGCAGCAAAAAGCAAAAATCTGGGTGATCATAGGATTGCAGACCCTACTCTCCTACAATTATTCACTAGATTATGACTATACACAGAGATCCCCTACTACAGAAAGGCAGTTTCCCCAGAGATAGCTATCTAATTGGCAAGGTACTGTACAAAGAATGTTCCTGATGATGCTCTGCATGCTTCTGGTTACCCTGATTGACGAAGGTCTAAATGTAGGGCACAGCAAAGGTGAGAACTCAGGCTTCCCAGTTCATATTCAACAAATGGACCACATGTAGACAATATCATTCAAAACACTGGTTCACCCTATTTTTTGGTCAAAGCCGGTTTGCAAAAGACATCATGGAGACATTCGGAAAGCCTCCCAGGCAATACTTTCCACCTATTGCTTACCATTGGCTTTGTGGTTTGTAACTCATATTTGCTCGCTTTCTATTTGCTGTTTCTCTTTGTTTTACGCTGTCAAGCTTGAGTTTGTCCCTTCTGTTGACTAAAGCCTATGTTTGAGGCATGTGTGGCTGGCTATAGAAGCAGACGCTCAGCATAAGTCGGCCATATTTTGTTGGGCTCAGACGTACGCAAGTTATTTTTCTTTGAATATGTCTTTTTTGTGACGTGGTAGAGTACCCCCTTTCTTGCTTGCAATGTGCATGTTTCTCAATTCCATTGTTAGTTTTTTTTCCCATTGTTAGATTGTTTTTTTTCTGCTGTCAAGTTTGGACGTGTCCTCCTCTGCTCCGGTCCGACACAGTCATTGGTAATTTCTCTGATACATTGACATTGTTTTAGAACACAGTTTTATTCCTATTCCCCTGGTTATAACATCAACCTAAAATTTGTCTGAGGGGTTCCACTTGACTAAGGTCCCCTTGAGCCTTCACCCTTCCGGCGGAATTTCCCTTCAGTGTTCACTCCAACCGATGGCCACATGGTGGTGGAACAGACGTCTTTTTGTTTTTGCCTTTCTTGCCACGCAGAGTTTACACACACCGACCTACATCAGGTTTATTACATGTACCTGTCCTCTGACCGAAAACTGACAGTTTCCAAACAAACATGGGAAACACTAGAACTGGTGCTTGAAAGACTTTACCAGTAGTTGGACTTGAGGCAAAAGCATGTATTCACCCAGATAAGGACCTATCCTCACCAGGCCTGGTCACTCAGAAACACATCCTGCAAAAAGACGGCCGTCTTTTAAGAAGGCTTTAGACATTATTCTTGCTCCAAAGAAGAAGAAAAGGGAGAATAGGCTACCATCCCAATGCACATCAGCCCACCACCATCACTGCCTGTCTTGCACACCCCATCACTACAACTCTCACCTGTTCACTCTGGTATACAACCTTTACAACGAAACTTTTACAACGACCTACCATTACAACGCAACTTTTACAACGCAAACTATTACAACGCATTGCGCTGGGGGGCGCTCTAGGATAGGGAATAGGTTAATTTACTATCCAATAACCTTCCCTACTATCCACGGGGACTGGAGTTGGAATAGTAAATTAAACTATTCACTATCCAGCACCCCAAAGCGCTATGCGTTGTAATGGTATGCGTGGTAAAAACCGCGTTGTAAAGGTAGGCGTTGTAAAAGTATGCGTTGTAACGTCATACATCCGTCCGTTCACTCTATTAGTGAGTCACCTGAGGGTTCACTGCACACCTACACAGGAGATTGGGAAGTAGAAGGTAGGGACCAATACTCAATCCCACCTCAGGACAATCCGTGGGATTCTTATGGCTCAGATCCTCCTGATAATACTGTTCCGGTTCTATATCCGACCAGATCTTCTTCCCCTGATGATGAAACAGGGCGGCTACATTCCATAAAGTATATCTACAATTTGAGCCTTAAAGGGTGATGTTTTATTTGAGACCCGCTCACCCAATTAATGTCCGGCACAATATCTGCCGATGCTTAAGGATATGCTCAGGCACATCCAGGAAATTTTCAATGACCCTGTTAGGGCTAGAGTTATCACTCCCACAGAAACCACCATATCCTGGAATCCCCTGTGTGACTAGTTTCTCAAAAAAGTTTAGGTTTAGTAGGTTTCCCTAGGTGCAGGCTGAGCTAGAACACAAAAACAACAGTTAGGCACATTTCTAAAATAGCATCAGTTTTCAGTGGAAAAATGTGATGCAGTGATGTCGCGTTTTGGGCCATTCCTGTTGCGGGCATTAGGCCTGTCCACACAATTGAGGTACCTTTTTTATTGGGAGACTTAGGGGAACACTGAATAGTAAAACAAGTGTCAAAAACCAATTGTCTTTTTATTCATTTCTGCCTCCATAGAATAGAATAAAGACATTTATAGAGCGCATGGAAAAATAGTACGCCATCACGGCGTGTCCCCGCGCTAAAGAAGAGGCGATAAACTCATAAGGGGGGAGAAGACAGTACGAGGCAAGGGGCATTAAATAGGCTATAAAGAGAACAGATGAGTTTTTAATTGCCGTCGGAAAATGGTTTCTGAAGGCTCCAGGCGGAGATGGCTGGGAAGTTTATTCCATGCTGTTGCAGCCGTCACTCTGAAAGACCGACCTCCCATTTTTTCTCTCCTATAGCGGTGGGTCATAAGCATGCCCATACCGCTAGATCTGAGTGATCTGCGTGGTTCATACCTGGTAACCAGACCTGTCAGATATCTGGGGGCTTTATTCCAGATGATCTGATGACATATTAGGAGTACTTTGTACTGTATTCTTTTTTTCACTGGGAGCCAGTGGAGGGCATCCAGAGTGGTTTTAGAGTTGGCTCTTCGAGGGAGTCTAAGCACTAGGCGGGCTGCAGCATTTTGCAGTGTTTGGAGTCTTCCAATGCTTTTACAAGAAGCTCCCAGGAAAAGGACATTTCCATAATCGAGGCGTGACGTTATCAGTGCCTGGATCATAGTGCGCCGGGCCTCCAAAGGAAGGAGATCTAGCGTTTTGTTGAGAGTCTTTAGGACTCCAAAACACTTGCCTACTAGACGGTTAATGTGTGTCTCATAAGAGAGTGTGGGATCCATCCAAATCCCTAAATTTTTGGCTTCAGTACATGGTGTAGGCATATCGCCTAAACAGCTTGGCCACCAATCACATGTCCAAAGCCGTTGCTCACCACCAACCACCAGGACTTCTGTCTTGGATCCGTTTAGTTTAAGCCAGTGTGTGTCCATCCAAGTGGCCAGTGCTTGCATACAGGCTCTGAAGTTATTGGCTTCAGCGGCCGGCGTTTGGGTGAGGGTGAGTAGAAGCTGTGTATCGTCGGCGTAGGATACAATCTCTACGCCGAACGATTGAACTAACTCAGCCAGGGGGGCCATATATAAGTTAAAAAGGGTAGGACTTAAGGCAGAGCCCTGTGGCACCCCCTGTTCCAATGCCCACTCTTCAGACTGGAAAGAGCCACGTTGAACCTGAAAGCTTCTGCCTGTCAGAAACGATTTAAGCCAGCCGAGTGCTCTATCAGTCACACCTCCTCTGTTCAGACACTGTAGCAAGGTGATATGTGCTACAGTGTCGAACGCTGCGCTAAGGTCTAGCATGACCATGGCCATGGTTAGGCCTGCGTCAGCTCCTTGACGTAGAGTTTCGGTGGCTCTTAATAGGGCCGTCTCAGTAGAGAAGCCTCTTCGGAACCCCGATTGTGAGGGGTGTAGGAGATTGTTCTTCTCCGCAAATGCCATCAATTGCACATTTGCAATTTTCTCTGCAATTTCAGCGGTATAGGGTAGCAGAGAAATAGGTCTTAGGTTCTCCAGGACATTATGACTAACATTGGTTTTTTTCCTAATAGGTAGTACAATTGGCTTTTTCCAGTTACTTGGCAGAGTCTGGGAGTCAAAGGATGTTGCAAGGACATGGCGGATGTATGGTTCTATGGTAGCTATACTTGCGCCCAGAACCTTTGGAGGTGCGGGGTCACGTGGAGAGCCCGATTTTATCCTAGTACAAATGGCTGCAAGTACTTTACTGGGTGGTACGGTAAAGCATTCTAACCTTGGTTTATAATTTGCCAACTCTAGTTCCTTCAGTTCAGTGAAGGTTTCTCCAGCCACAGGATGTGTGGAGAAAGAGCTGTATATTTTCTTAACCTTGTTGGCGAAATATTTTGCCACCTTGTTACATTCCATGACAGAATCAGCTTCCGGAGAATTGGAGAGTGAGACGACTGAGATTTCTTTATAGATTTTGAAGAGTTCTCTAGATGAGCAGTCTGCTTCGCTAATTCTGTTTCCGTAGAAGGTTGCTTTAGCATCTCTGACCTGTTTTTGATAGGTTCTCTGGGCTGTTCTGTATTGAAGTTTAGTGCAATCATTCTTATCCTTGCGCCACAATCTTTCTAGCTTTTTGCACTCTGATCTGACCGACTGCAGATCTATATTGTACCATGGTGCCGATCTCTTTGCTCTGTTTCCTTTTTTGGCCGTAGATAAAGGGGCTACCTTGTTCAGGGCGTCAAGGATTCGGGTATCTAAGTTTAGATTTGCACTTTCACTATCTGAGCCTCCCGGCATCCCACCTAAGCTTAGCGTCTCGTTAAAAATGGGTTGGGAAATTTTTTTCCATATGCGGTAAGGATAGCTATTATTGCCACTTAATTGGGGGGCACGCTTGCTTACCGTATTAATTTCAAAAGGGACTAGAAATGGTCTGTCCAGGGAAGTGGATTAGGATTATTTGTGGTTATGCCCTCCCAGTTGGCGAACACCGGGTCCAATAGATGGCCATGAATATGAGTGGGTGTTGGGTTTTTTAGAATCAGATTCGTATTTTGTAATTCCTGCTTCATATCGGTGACTTCCTTTAACTGGATATCATCAAAGTGAATATTTAGATCGCCCAGGAGGAGGACCTTCCTGTGTCTCAGCGCTAAATGGGCAAGATATTCTTGTAAACTTGGTCTAAAATTTCCCAGGGTCCCAGGAGGTCTATAAAGGAGGACACCCGAGATATGATCCTGAGGGCCAAGTTTCAGTGCAAATTTGCCGGCTTCACAGTTTTCTATACCAAGAGGTTCAAGGGAAACAAACCAGGGGGGCCTTGCTGATAATCGCGATGCCACCTCCTCGGCCTAACGGTCGATCTACCCTGGCTATGCTAAAGTCTGGTGGAAGGGATTCGATGATCTCAGGGTCAGAATCAACCCCTAACCATGTCTCCGTCAGAAAGAGTAGATCGAGGTCCTCTTCTAGGAGCATGTTCCAAATTTGCATGGCGTGTCTCGGGAGGGAACGGCAGTTTAACAGACCTCCTCTGAGGCACTTGGTCCGTTCTTTGTCGCCTAACTGTATACGTGTTTGAAAAGGGCAGTGTTGGCATTTGATAGAGGAAATGGCCTCCATTTTGTGCCTGCAGCATTCATTTATTGTCGGGCATAGGTTCCATAGGGCCTGTTTGTTGTAGGTTATGGGGTCAATGGGAGAACGGACAGGGGTTATGGCCCTGGACCGCGCCCGGCCGCGGACGGGCGCAGACGGGCTTGCCTTCGGCACGCATTCGTCGCGCCCGCTGCGCTCGCCCGCTGCGCGATCGATATATGCACATAATTTATGCTGCTCTGGCCAGGGGATAGAGTGGGCGTGGCCTAAAAAAGGGGGCGTGGCCTCCGCTCGTGGCGGGAGGGCGCGAGGGGGAGTCTGTGACCAGCGTGCAGCGTCAGCGCTGGCTCCGCTGCGTGCACTGACTGTGTCTGGGAGGTAAGTTTAAAAGATAACAAGCAGTCTGTTATCTGGAGCACAAGGAAAATAGTAACAACAACAGTTTAAAAACACAAGTATTCTGTGAAACAAAGTTTCAAAATATAGTGCCTCGCTCCCGGCTTTCCGCCTCAGGAGCTTACCTCTAGCTTTGCAAGTGTTCAGCCAGCGACAGCTTTAAGCAATGTCGGCTGGGGGCGTGGCCTAAAAAAGGGGGCGTGGCCTCCGCTCGTGGCGGGAGGGCGCGAGGGGGAGTCTGCGACCAGCGTGCAGCGTCAGCGCTGGCTCCGCTGCGTGCACTGACTGTGTCTGGGAGGTAAGTTTAAAAGATAACAAGCAGTCTGTTATCTGGCGCACAAGGAAAATAGTAACAACAACAGTTTAAAAACACAAGTATTCTGTGAAACAAAGTTTCAAAATATAGTGCCTCGCTCCCGGCTTTCCGCCTCAGGAGCTTACCTCTAGCTTTGCAAGTGTTCAGCCAGCGACAGCTTTAAGCAATGTCGGCTGGGGGCGTGGCCTAAAAAAGGGGGGGTGGCCTCCGCTCGTGGCGGGAGGGCGCGAGGGGGAGT
The DNA here is from genome assembly GCF_964261635.1 of Lissotriton helveticus. Taxonomy (NCBI): domain Eukaryota; kingdom Metazoa; phylum Chordata; class Amphibia; order Caudata; family Salamandridae; genus Lissotriton; species Lissotriton helveticus. The sequence continues at coordinate 464,149,533 of NC_136062.1, forward strand.
CTGCGACCAGCGTGCAGCGTCAGCGCTGGCTCCGCTGCGTGCACTGACTGTGTCTGGGGGGTAAGTTTAAAAGATAACAAGCAGTCTGTTATCTGGAGCACAAGGAAAATAGTAACAACAACAGTTTAAAAACACAAGTATTCTGTGAAACAAAGTTTCAAAATATAGTACCTCGCTCCCGGCTTTCCGCCTCAGGAGCTTACCTCTAGCTTTGCAAGTGTTCAGCCAGCGACAGCTTTAAGCAATGTCGGCTGGGGGCGTGGCCTAAAAAAGGGGGCGTGGCCTCCGCTCGTGGCGGGAGGGCGCGAGGGGGAGTCTGCGACCAGCGTGCAGCGTCAGCGCTGGCTCCGCTGCGTGCACTGACTGTGTCTGGGAGGTAAGTTTAAAAGATAACAAGCAGTCTGTTATCTGGAGCACAAGGAAAATAGTAACAACAACAGTTTAAAAACACAAGTATTCTGTGAAACAAAGTTTCAAAATATAGTGCCTCGCTCCCGGCTTTCCGCCTCAGGAGCTTACCTCTAGCTTTGCAAGTGTTCAGCCAGCGACAGCTTAAAGCAATGTCGGCTGGGGGCGTGGCCTAAAAAAGGGGGGGTGGCCTCCGCTCGTGGCGGGAGGGCGCGAGGGGGAGTCTGCGACCAGCGTGCAGCATCAGCGCTGGCTCCGCTGCGTGCACTGACTGTGTCTGGGAGGTAAGTTTAAAAGATAACAAGCAGTCTCTTATCTGGAGCACAAGGAAAATAGTAACAACAACAGTTTAAAAACACAAGTATTCTGTGAAACAAAGTTTCAAAATATAGTGCCTCGCTCCCGGCTTTCCGCCTCAGGAGCTTACCTCTAGCTTTGCAAGTGTTCAGCCAGCGACAGCTTTAAGCAAAGTCGGCTGGGGGCGTGGCCTAAAAAAGGGGGCGTGGCCTCCGCTCGTGGCGGGAGGGCGCGAGGGGGAGTCTGCGACCAGCGTGCAGCGTCAGCGCTGGCTCCGCTGCGTGCACTGACTGTGCCTGGGAGGTAAGTTTAAAAGATAACAAGCAGTCTGTTATCTGGAGCACAAGGAAAATAGTAACAAAACCAGTTTAAAAACACAAGTATTCTGTGAAACAAAGTTTTAAAATATAGTGCCTCGCTCCCGGCTTTCCGCCTCAGGAGCTTACCTCTAGAAGCTTCAGGAGCTTACCTCAAATGTAGTGATAGTGTATAAAAAGAAGTCCTTTTGAAAAATGCCCTCTAATTCACATGCTAGTATGGGTACCCACAAATCCAGAAATGTGCAAATTACCTCTGCTTCTAAACTCCATATCTTGTGGCCATTTTGGAAAAACACAGGTTTCCTTGATACATGTTTTTCACTCTTTATATTTTGACAAATAAATTGCTGTATACACAATATAAAACCATCGCAAGGTGCAGCTCAGTTATTGGCCCTGGGTACCTCAAACTTGGTGAATCTACGAACCCTATATATTCCTTCAACCAGAATGGTACAGCAAACGTAATGGTATTATGCTGTAGTTACATTTGAAAACATAGGCACAAACAGTTGTTCTTCTCAACTCATTATTTTAATTGTTACTTTTTATAGGAAATCCTTGAAAGAACTTCACAAATGACGACTTGCTATATTTACTTTTTGGAAATGTATAGCTTTCTGGGATCCATTATTGTTTCACACCCATTTCTACTACTAACTGGAAGAAGGTGGCAAGCACAAAAAATAGGCAAATAGTCTATGGCACAGTAAAATGCCAAAACTTTGTAGAACATGTTGCGTTTCTGACAAAGTCTGCCTGATGTTAGCATCACAACCCCTTTGTTTTTACCATTTGCAGGAAAAAGAAACAGACGCTTTCTTCTGCAGACCTTATTGCTATTTTTCCCCCAAAACTAAAAATGTGCCTGTATTTTGGCTAATTTCTCAGTCTCCTCTAGGGGAAACCACAAACCCTAGGTACCTTTAGAATCCTCAGCATGTTGGAAAAAAGGATGCAAATTTGGCGTGGTTACATTAGGTGGACAAAAAGTATGATGGCCTAAGCACGAACGTTCCCAAATAGCCAAAAATAGGCTTAATACAAGACGGGAAAGGCTTAGCAGTGAAGGCTTTAAATTAGGTTTAAATAAGAGTTTGTTTTGTTATTTATTCGAAGCTAGTGAGTCTTAAAATAATCGAAATGTAGGCAAAATAGCCTTTAGATAGGCTTTCAGAAATATTTATTTTTAAATGTGGCTACTCTGAAAAGAAATGTATTAATGAATTATGTATTTTAAAAATAGTTCTGGGATCCATCACATTTGGGTCTTACCATTTTAACAAGGTTTGCCCTGGCTGGCTGCGTTGTATTCTGCATTATGTAAGAATCATTGGGTGTATTCCTGCTGTATGCGTGTATCCCTTTTAACTAGTGGGATAATATATGAAAAATAATGCTATTCTTTGAGAATGAACTCATTTTTGTTTTACCAGAGGAGAGTCTGACATAGTGGTGACAACAGACAGTACTAGAGTTTAGATCTAGAAGGTTGCATCCAACCTCCCTGCACATACAGGAATGGCCATTAAATACCGGTCTCATGAATGCATGATGGTTAATGAGGAGTCAAACATGCTTTATGTCAGCTCCAATATGGTCTCCATACTAAAGTTGGCTGGTCCTCTTCACTGCATTACAATTATAACGGGAAAAACATCACACAGCTCAGACATGACTTGACCCTGGGCCTCATAAATCTGTGGTTGCTCTTTTGCTTTGATCTCACTCTGGTGGATGGTTGGGTATAGTGCCTGCTGTAGTGATGTAAAACCTACAGACAATGAGTTTGAAGGCTAAAAGATTCAACACAACATTTTATCTTCCTATGCTTGAAAAACTAGTACACCTGAGCTCGGCTATTAACAGATCATCAACCACACACTGCCTAAACAACACTGATCCTCTAACACCACTCACCAGCAGCTGTCTAGGTCATGCCAAGAGAGACATTTTGACCCCAGCTTCTCTGCAGTGCCCTATGTATTTTTTCTTTCCTTCTCTTCTGGACCAATCTGATTTTCGCAAAGTCGCAAATAATCTAGTGGTAGGCAGAGTTTTAAAAGTATTCCATATAATCAAACTTTAGCCTCTTCTCAATTTACAGTTTGTCCAGTTTTCCAGTTTCTACACACAGATTTTCTTCTATTTTTTTTATGAGGGACTTCTTCAGATGCAGTTTTGCAGAGTTTTTCCTGATCATACAGTTTAAAAAACAAACTAAAAATGTATTTTCAAGAATAAGCCATTGCAACTTAAGTACCCTTTAAAGGATTCCCAATACTTTATACAATTTATGCTTTTCCTCATTAGAAGTATCAGTTGCCTTGCAGTTACTCTCCCTTTTATCATGGTTGATGTCTAATTTGCGAGATTTACTTACATATCCTCCTATCACTTTTCCTCCTCCCCAGATGACATGATTTAAACAGCCCATGCAATCATTACAATTGACCAATAATAAAGAATAGCAAATAACACAACACCGTGGGTCCTATTTACAAGCCCATTGCACCACCAGTGTGTCACTTTTTATGACACTCCAGCTGTGCAGACTCATATCTAAGAGGTCACACACAGCCTCTTCGTAGATATGGTGTATGGCAAGGCAGCTCAAGTCGCCTACACTGCTTCAGGGAGGCGTTCATTGAGCGTTGCGGTGGGTATTCCGCCGGAACACCCATGGGTTTTGATGCAACTTCCAGATTTACAAAGATCTGTAAACCTGGGAATAACCCAAAACTATATGCCTCCTCAGGGGAGGTGTATTCCTCTTTCTATGTATGCTGCACAGAAAGAGGAAAACGCCTCCATGATTAGTTTTTGTGCAGATAAGTCTTCCTTCCTGCCTAAAAAAACAATCCTGTCAACAACGCAGACACCCTTACACCATGGTGCAAAAGTGCCTGCATTGGTTCTAGAAATTGTGTCAGCGTTGGCAAGACAGGAATGCACAGTATCTCAATATGGCATAGGGCATTGCAGCACAAAGACTTACAGCGCTGCCCAATGCCGAATCATTGTAAATTAGGCCCTGAATTTGTGTTCTGTGGAGTAGAAAAGATCAGTTGCACTTCTGCAGGAATACAGACCTCACATTTATTGTCATTCTTCAGCTGCTGGTCCTACATTGGGAAGATTGGCGGGACTCAGTATCTCTCGTTGAATGAAGGGAGTTGCATGTCGACAGGCGTCATACAGCATGAGATTAAACACTCCTTGGGGTTCAACCACGAGCACACAAGACCGGACCGCGACCAATATCTGGACATCCAGTGGCAAAACATAGCTGATGGTATGGATTTCATCCACTGTCATGTTCTGTAACATTGTACGTAATGTTTGTGTTTCATAGAGAATTCTCTACTTGTTAAAATATGAATGGGATCCTGGAAGCAGGGAAGGGAAGGTCTACTACATATAGCAGTTCATATGTTTCGTACAATCCCATACAAAACAGCAAACTCTTCCTGTATAGTTGCTGAAAAAGTCACCTGTATCCAGGATGCAATTGTCTACATATGACATGCAATTGTCTACATATGAATACAAAAGCTTTTATGTAAAATAATAAGAACATATCAAAACCCCTAAGTAACTTTCTGGAACAAAATATTACAATAGAAGAAGTACTGAAAAAGAAAATAGGGATGGAAATCTACATCTACGGCTTGCAGTGGATGTTCTTAGTGGAAGTTTAGGTCAATGGTAATGAAGATGTGATAGCATCTGTGTAGTATATGCAGTTGTAGATCCATGACAGAACCATGCATGCCATTGATGTTTATGGCTTTACCACACGTCCATTACCATGTGCGTTTACTTCACATTACCTTTACCACTCAAGTCATTACCAAACATACGCCTTTAGTGCTGTGTGAGTAGCTGTATGGGTGAGTAAGTAAAAGTTTGAGTAGCTGTTAGGGGAGTGGCTGTGTGAGTAGCTGAATGGGTGAGTGAGTAGGCGTGTGAGTGTATGGGTGAGTGAGGTGTTGTGTGAGTAGCTTCTTGGGTGAATGAGTGGCAGTATGGGTGAGTGGATGGCTTTATGAATGACTAGGTGGCTATATGTGTGAGTGACTGGGTGTCTTAATGACTGTATGGGTGAGTGAGCGCCTATTTGAGTATGTATATGGGTGAGTGGGTAGCGGTATTGGAGAGGGCTTGTCTTTGTCAGTGGCTCTATGAGATAATACGTGGGTGCGTGAGTGGTTGTGTGGATGGGTATGTAAGTAGTTGTGTGGGTGAGTGAATAGGTGTGTGAGTAGCTAAATGGGTGAGTGGGTAGCTCGGTTATTAACTGTATAGGTGAGTGACTGGCTGTGTATGTGGCTTTATGGGTGAGTTAGTAGCTATGTGAGTGACTATATGGATGAGTGAATGGGTGTGTGAGTGGTTGTATGGGTTTGTGAATGGATATGTAAGTGATTATGTGGGTGAAGTTGTGTGGTGTGTGAGTGGTTCCGTGGATGATGTCATCAGTTCTATTCTATTTCCTGACTATAACATCCCTGAACCCTTTGTTTTTGTGAATTTCTACATTTTTAATTGTTAGTTCCTATCTCTAGCTTACCTATAACCTTTGATCTTTTAGTGGATTTGTAATTGTTTTTTTACATTTTAGTTCCTAATTGTAACCTGTAACCTTTGAGAGTGGATGTGTGAGTGGCCATATGGGTGTGTGAGTGATTTTGTAGGTATGTCAGTAGCTGTACAGGTCAGTGAGAGGTGTTTGAATGGCTGTATGGATCTGTGAGTGGGTGTTGGAATGGCTGTATTGGTCTGTGATTGGGTGTGTGAGTGGCTGCATGGGTCTGTGTGTAGGTGTGGGAGTAGCTGTATGGGTCAGTGACTGAGTGTGTGAGTAGCTATATGGGTCAGTGACAGTGTGTGAGTAGCTGCTTGGGTCAGTGAATGGATGCATGAGTAGCTGTATGGGTGTGTGACTGGTTTTGTGATTTACTCTATGGATATGTGAGTTGTTTTCCTGGTGTGTGAGTGGTTGTGTGAGTGGCTGTATCAGTCTGTGAGTATAAGTGTGAGTGGTTATATGAGTGTGTGACTGGGTGGGTGAGTGTCTGTGTAAGAAATGTGTTACTTACCTGTAACAGCAGTTATCCAGTATTGGTGTCTTTCATAGATTCACATGCCTGAATCATTCCCCGTCGTCGAGATGGGTGCCCCAGTAATAGAAAAGTAATGTCCTATAGGCATACATAGAGAAAAGTAGGCCTAAAGGCCTTGCCTTAGTAGCCTATCTATGTCCTTTTGTAAAAAGGACCAAAATCCCGAAGGTAGCCAATCAGCTACCACCTCCCTCTAGAACCTTCCTGCCAGGAGCCTCAGTCTCTCAGATTTTCGTACGCACCAAGCTAGGTAGACGTAACATATGTTCTGGAGTGAGAGATGAGTCCTTCCTGGGGAGGCGGGAGGGTTGCATGTGAATCTATGAAAGACACCAATACTGGATAACTGCTGTTACAGGTAAGTAACGCATTTCTTATCCAGTATTATGGGTGTCTTTCATAGATTCACATGCCTGAATCAGAATAGCAAGCAATACATTATGCACATTTGCGATGGAACATAACAATTAGTCTGAGATAATACATATCATGCGACTAGAAACCATCAGCAATACAAATAATAAAGTAAATAAATGTGCATACCATTGCAGGACGGTGGGAAGGAGGAAGGCTCATCTTACTGGAATAGATGGCGAAGTACAGCCTGGCCCACAGCTGCATCCTGCATCAGTTCCGTATCCAGGCAGTGGTGCCTGGTAAATGTATGCGGCGATTTCCAGGTCGCTGCCCTGCAGATGTCCAGAATCTGTACTCCAGCGAATAGTGCCGCCGATGTGGACACAGCCCTTGTGGAATGCGCTCGGACTTTGGAATGTAATGGACGTCCGGCTTTGTCATGGCAAAAAGCAATTGACGTTTATATCCATTGGGAAATGCTTTGTTTGGAGAGTGGCATGCCTTTTCTAGGTCTGCTGAAGGCGATGAAAAGCTGATTTGTCTTTCTGAAATGTTTTGTTTTGTCCAGGTAAAATTTTAGACATCTCTGTAGGTCCAAAGAGTGAAGAGATCTTTCAGCCACAGTACTGGGGTTCGGGAAGAATGAGCGAAGTATAAGTGGTTCATTTAGATGGAAGTCCGAGGGGACTTTAGGAATGAAGCGAGGATTGGTTCTTAAAATCACTCTGTCCTCTCTGAATTGCATGAAAGGATCTTGTATTGAAAGAGCTTGTAACTCACTGACCCTTCTCGCTGATGTTAAAGCCAAAAGAAGTGCAGTTTTCCATGAGATGTATTTGATATCAGCCCTATGGATGGGCTCAAATGGATGCTTCATCAATTGGTTGAGTACCACATTAAGGTGCCACGTTGGTGGTACTCGTCTTGGCCTTGGAAAAGATCTATAGAGCCCTTTAAGGAATTGCTTTATCAATCTGTTGGACCATAGGGAAGGTCCTTTTGAAGTCCTCGTAAAGCGGGAGATTGCTGCCAGATGTACTCTAATGGAGGCATGTGCAAGTCCTGTTTGTGCCAAATGTAGTAAATAAGGCAGTAGCTGCTCTGGAGTGATCCTGAAAGGATGGATATTGTTGTCTTTACACCAAACACAAAAGCGTTTCCATTTCAAGGAATAAGTTTTGTTTGTGCTAACTGCTCTTGCCTTAGCTAGGACTTCCTTGCACTCCTGCGGGATGTTTAGGTGACAGAACTCTCGGTACTCAGGAGCCATGCCGATAATCTGAGAGATTTCAGATTTGGGTGGAGTACTTGGCCTCTGGACATCGAGAGTAGAGAGGGATGTTGATGCAGTTGGATTGATGGTTGGACTGAGAGGCGACGGAGGTCCGTGAACCAATGCTGTCTCGGCCAGTATGGGGCAATGAGAATCAAGGTGCAGTGTTCCATTTTCATTTTCCGAATGACTCTGGTTATCAGGGGAAATGGCGGAAATGCGTACGCAAACACGTTGCGCCATGCGATGGAAAATGCATTTCCTAGTGACCTCGGTTGGGGATGCCAGCTTGTGAAGCTGTGGCATTTGGCATTCTCCCTGGTGGCAAAGAGGTCTATTTGCGGTTTCCCCCATTCCAAGAAGATGTCGTTTAGAACTTGTTGGTCCAGTTCCCATTCGTGGGACAGTGACCTCTGTCTGCTGAGAGCGTCCGCTATGACGTTGTCTTTTCCTGGGACATACTCTGCTGTTAATTTGATGTTGTTGAGCAGTAGCCAGTTCCAAATTTTTTGCGATTCGCGAGACAGTGTCAGTGAACGTGTCCCTCCCTGCTTGTTCAAGTAGTGCATTGTGGTTGTGTTGTCTGTCCTCACAAGAACTGCTGAGTTTTTGATGCGAGGGAGGAATGATTGTAGAGAGTGTAGAACTGCTCTTAGTTCTAGGAGGTTGATATGTAGAGTCCTCTCTTGTTCTGTCCACTTGCCACTGATTTGCAAATCCTGAAGGACTGGACCCCATCCTTCCAGAGAAGCGTCCGTCGTTATGACGTGTGGAGTTGCTGGTATCAAGAACGTGAGACCTTTGGATAAGTTCTTGTTCGTTGTCCACCAAAGTAAAGCCTCGGTTATTTGTCGAGTGATGACTATGTGATCCTCGAAAGAATCTGTACATTGGGTCCACTGTTTGGTCAGGGCCCCCTGAAGGGGGCGCATTCTGAGCCGACAGTGAGGGATGAATAGTATGCAAGAAGACATCATCCCTAGAAGGGATTTGAAAATTCGGAATTTGATGGTGTGTTTTGAAGATACTGCGGTAGCCAGAGCCATCAGTTTGTGTATTCTTTCTTGAGATGGGAAGGCTTTGGAAGAAATGGTGTTTAGAGTTGCCCCCAGGAATGTTATAATTCTGGTGGGTTGTAAGGTTGATTTCTCGTAGTTGAGAGCCAGACCTAGGTGCCGGAAAATATCGAGACAGGCGTTGGAAGACAGTTGCGCGTCTGTGAGAGATGGTGCTTTCACCAGCCAGTCGTCCCAGTAGGGGAAGACCTGGTGATTCTGCTGTCTCAGGAAAGCTGCCACATGAGCCAGGCACTTTGTAAAATTGCGTGGCGCTGATTTGAGGCCGGATGGGAGGACACAGAATTGGTAGTGTTGACCTGATACTTCGAATCGTAGAAATGTTATGTGGCGTTTGTGTATTGGGACATGGTAATATGCGTCTTGCAGGTCCAAAGACGTCATAAAGTCTCCTTCCTCTAGGGATCCTAGGATTTCCTGGATAGTCACCATTCGAAACGATTGGCTCTTCAGGAAGGCATTGAGTGCCCTGAGATCTAGAATGGGCCTCCATTTCTTCTTTTTCTGTTGAATTAAAAAGAAGCGGGAATAAAATACCTTCCCTTTTTGAGCTGATGGGACTCGCTCTATTGCTCCCTTCTTCAGCATTGAAGAGATTTCTTGTAGGAGCAAACGAAGGTGCCTGTGTGGAAGTTTGCGAGGAGGAGTTAACGGTGGGATTGAGTCGAATTCCAATGTGTGACCGTGCTGGATTAATTGGAGTACCCACCGATCTGTCGTTATCGATCTCCAGTTGTGGACCCGCTGCCTCAGTGCCTTTATCGAGGAAACACATTTCCTCGACGACCGACAGGCTGGTTTCAGACCTGCTCATTCCACTGAGGCAGTTGTGGTGGCAGTTATGGACACGCTGAAACAGGGAGCTGACAGGAATTTGGCCCAGGCCCTTGTACTCTTAGACCTTTCAGCCGCTTTCGACACGGTCGACCATGGTATCTTGGTCGACCGTGTCAGAAATGCTGGCATTTCTGGCTTGGCCCTGTCATGGGTGGTATCTTTTCTCCATTCTCGTTTTCAATCCGTTCATCTTTCCTCTTTTTCTGCCCCTCTATCCTCTCTCTCTTGTGGTGTTCCCCAGGGTTCTGCTTTGTCCCCGCTTTTGTTTAATCTTTATATGCAGCCCCTTCTTGTCTCTCTTCGTCAGTTTTCACTTACTGCTTTCAACTACGCAGATGATCTGCAGCTTATTTTTCCTCTCAATTCTTCTCCTTCCTCTTGTTCCAATTTTCAAAATGCCATGCTCTTTATCTATGAGTGGATGAACCTTAGCCAACTCAAGCTCAATCCAAGCAAAACGGAGCTGGTGGTGACCGGCGGCTCTCTTACTCCCTGGTCTCCCAACTATTGGCCTACAGCTTTGGGTTCCCCTCCTTGTCCAGTGAATACTGTGAAGAGCCTGGGGGTCACCATTTCTAGTGACCTCTCAATGCGGCCACACATTAACACCGTCACTTCGGCTTGTTTCTTTCATCTTCGCCGAATCGGGAAGATTCGCAGGTTTCTATCCCAAGAGGCCCTTATTCTTGTTATCCTTGCCCTCATCACCTCACGTCTAGATTATGCCAACTGTCTATACGTGGGGGTCCCTGCCTGCCATCTTTCCCGACTCCAACTGGTCCAGAACCAGGCAGCCAGACTAATTTTTCAGCAACCTAAACATCAGCATGTCACCCCTTTGCTGAAAACTTTACACTGGCTCCCAGTTGCACAGCGGTGTGTTTTTAAAATGACCTGCACCATTTTTAAATCCTTGTTTATTTGTGCCCCTGCCTTTATCTCTTCTTGTTTGCACGCCTATGTCCCTTCCCGTCACCTCAGATCTTCGGCTCATAATCTTCTGATCACCCCCAGGTTCAATCGCAAGAAACATGGGGGAGCCTGTTTCTCTTTTCTTGCTCCTGCTACCTGGAACTCCCTTCCTCTTGCCATTCGTCTGTCCACCGACTATCGTTGCTTTCGCAATTCATTGAAAACCTACCTGTTCCGTCTGGCGCACGGTTAGCGGCCCTGATCCTGAATGTTCTTCTCCCACCTGGTCTCGAGCGCCAAGAAACCAATTGGTGTATGTGCGCGGTACCAAATCTTTTTTTAATAATAATTAATAATAATAAGTGTGTCAATTTTCCTCCAATCTTGAGTGGACAAGACGGTGAGGGGACTGGCTGCGGGAAATGGTTATTGTCTTCCGCCGGCCGTTTTCTTCTGGGATTTGCCCCTGAAGTTCGATCTCCCGTAGGAGGTCTGACGACCTTGTTGCTGCTGTCGCTGCTGATATTGTGAGCGATTTTGGTTGTAGGAATAAGAGGATTTTCCTTGATATGATCCTCTGTATGAGGGTTGACCCCTTCCTCTGTGCCCTCGAAAGAACTGGTTCTTGAATTGTAAAGTACCGAGAGCTCTTGCAGTGTCAGTGTCTTTCTTGATTGTCTGCAAGGCCTCATCTATTTTTTCCCCAAATAGATGTTGTCCGTCATAGGGCATATCTAAAACTTTGGTTTGGACCTCTTGTCGGAAGGATGTCACTTTGAGCCATCCTTGTCTGCGCAACACTGCTGCGCCTGCCAGCTGTCTGAAGCCCGTCATGGCGACATCCACAGCTGAATCAATGATCTCCGACGCTGACATTTGTCCTTCTTTAAGGAGTGACTGAACCTCATCCTTCAAGTCTTCGGGTACATCCGCTAGATATGGAACGATATCTTCCCATAATTGTCTATTGTATCTGCCTAGCAGAGCAATGGCGTTGGCCACTTTTACCGTCATAGCTGACGTTGTGGAGAAGCGTTTGCCGATGCCATCCAATTTCCTGCCCTCCTTGTCTGGTGGTGCTGACAGTGGCGAGGATGGATTTCTGGAATTCTTTTGAGCGGCTTGGGTGACTACCGAATCCGGCTTGGGATGTGCATTAAGGCATGTAGGTGCAGTTGGCGGTGCCCTATACTTTTTATCCAGTCTAGGCACCACTATTGAAACCGATGCAGGTGTTTGCATGAGTTGCTGACCTTGTTCCCAGATGTGATCTATTATGGGAATTGATCTAGCCGCCTTTTTTATAGGATCTTTAAAGTCATATAAGAAACAATCTGTTTCCTTTGAATCCATGGACATGTGGAATCTAGTGGCAGCTCTGTCTATTAAATTGTGGAATCCGCCGATATCCACTGGCGGAGAGTCTGAAGTGTTGGGTTCCGGTGTGGCTGGAGAATGAGCGACATAATCCTCATCGTCCCTGTTATGTGACAGGTCGTCTCGAACCTCTCCTTCCTCAGGTACATCCTCTTCCTCATCAGAAGATTGCATGTTATGAACTGTTTCCCTGTCTTGAGAAATGTCCAAAGGTGGTGGTCTTGACTTTGGAGATTGTTGTGGTTTGGCTGACGGCTGAGATTTCTCCGTGGAAGGGGCCGCTGACGATTCTGGGAATCGTTTCTTGTAGTCGTTGATCAAAAATTGAAGATCAGTGACTATCGCAGCTGGAAGGCATATCATTGGAGTAACTTGAGTATGCACTTGAGCTTGAACAGTTTCTTCTGTAAAAATGACCTCATCTCCATCATCGTCTGTACTTTGACATTTTACATTGAGATCCGACGGACTAGTAGCCTGATCAAATTGGTCGTCTTCTGACTCATCATCTTGTAACAGACAAGATGGGGGCAGTTTTTGAAACCTACTGGGCGATGTCAAATCTGGCGTAATAGGGAGTTTGGTAACCTTTTTTGATGGAATTAACTCAGCTTTTTTCCATGGCGTCGACGATGTTGTCGTCGACGATGAGGTCGTCGACGGTGTCGTCGTCGACGTCGATCGTTTTTCAAGCGTCGACGAGGCGGTCGTCGACGGATCCCTCATCGACGATGCGGCCGTCGACGGTGTTGTCGGTGCGGCCGTCGACGGTGTCCTCGTCGTCGACGATGTGGTCGTCGACGGTGCTTTCGTCGTCGTCGCTGCTCTCGTCGATGACGGTGTTTTAGCCGTCGACGGTGCCTTTGGCGTCGACGGTACTCCTACCGTCGTTGATGACTTCGTCGACGGTGTGCCTGACGTCGATGGTATCTTCGTCGACGGTGTAGGCGTCGCCGTGTTTTGTTGATGAACGTCGACTGCTTTTTAATCAGTATAATAGAGGGCAGTGGCTTACCCATCGTCGACGATTGGGTGGTCGTCGTCGTTGATGAGAAGGCCGACGACGCCATCGTCGTCGATACTGTCGTCGTCGACGTGGTGACATAGGTGGTTTTTCTTGAAGAAAACGTCGACGAACTCGTTGACGATGACTGCGTTGGCTTCTTGAAGGTGGAGGCATCCTTCACAGACGTGTCAGATCTTACCTCAGAAGACTTTGTGGCAGTCTTTTTATGAGGAACGTCTGAATGGCTAGGGGAAGCATCCCTTGGCCTCTTCAAGGACAGTTTCGAAGAAACTGAAGCCATTTCACTGCCCTCCGAGGACAGTACATCATCTCTGGTTTTGAGTCTGTTTAACCAGAGGAGCAGTCTTCCTTCTCTGTCTTTAAGAGTCTTGGTAGAGAATGTTCTACAAATCCTACATTCTTTTGGAGAATGATCAGGGTAAAGACAGTAGAGGCAAGTTTCATGCTTGTCATCGACGTGCAGTCTCTTCTTACCACAAGATGAACAGGCTCTAAACAGTCCTTTCTTCTGTTGTTCAGCCATTGTTGAAGCAAATAATCCAAGTTTTTGTAGAAAAGAGATAATTCCAAGAAACCTGAGGAGAGCTCAGGTGGGGACTCCCTAGCACAACGTGCGGTAGAAAATCTGAGAGACTGAGGCTCCTGGCAGGAAGGTTCTAGAGGGAGGTGGTAGCTGATTGGCTACCTTCAGGATTTTGGTCCTTTTTACAAAAGGACATAGATAGGCTACTAAGGCAAGGCCTTTAGGCCTACTTTTCTCTATGTATGTCTATAGGACATTACTTTTCTATTACCGGGGCTCCCATCTCGACGACGGGGAATGATTCAGGCATGTGAATCTATGAAAGACACCCATAATACTGGATAAATGTGTCAGTAGCTGGGTGAGTGACTGGGTCATAACGGAACCTCACCTGCCCTTTAACCAACAGGAGTCCACAGTATTGCACAAATGTTCTACCCAACTGGAGTACTTTCGACTGTTTAATTAATTAGTGCTACCTCATTGGATAAATGTCCAGGTTGTATTCTAAACTATACCTATATAATGGACCATGGAAGAAATGTCTCCAGTGACTTTGTGTGCATTTCGGCAAGGTGATTGCTGCTTGTGCTTCTTTACCCAAATATCTGTGATAACGTGAATCATTCTATAGAGTAGACCGCAAAACTACAAAGAGGTAATTCTCCAGCAAACAAGCATACTTCCTCTTAACTATATGAAGTAAGTGCCTCTCTGTTTGGTGGGGATGTTCTCATGTTCCTTGACATCAAGAACGTGTCATCAAAATCGGCGGGAAATCATTGTGGGCCCTTTTGTTAAGCTGTGCATCATCCTGGTAAAAGGCAGGAAGACATTGGCATATGACTAAGGTGGATGGAGTGGGGCCAAACGAACAAAGCATCTAGGAGATTTTACACATTAGCATATTTGTAGATATTAAAATCATGAATTAATTCATTGGGAAGAGGGGCCACGAAGCCCTCTCCCAAGACCAATTTCAGCCGCAGGGACCCCATCCCAACAATCGAGTACACAGGGGACCCTCAATGTCACCTCAGTCCCTGCTGGCTCCCCGCCTCTAGCGGGAGCAGACATTGCTCCCACCTGTAGGGAGCAGCTAAAAATGATGATTCCTGCATGTGGGAGCAATTCTTTCATCAGCTTTGAGGCGAGCAGGAAAACAGATGAAAAGCCTGCTCCCAGTTTTCCTGCTCCCACCCGCTGGAAGCGGACATACTCATTTGGTCAAAGCTCAAACCAAGCAAGTGCGAACAGCTATATCCTGGGCGAGCACACCTCGGGACATAGGGAGCCAGCCCTAGGAAGTGGCAGTAATATCTCCAAGAGGTGGTGGTCCTGGGGGCTGAGAGCAGCTTAGGAGGGGTCCACATGGCCCCCTCCCCTTTTCATCTTACCTTTCACGCCCCAGGGAGGTGGTCCCCGGCACCCTACAGGGCAATAGAGGGAGGGTATGCGCGGTACCACCTCCAATTTATAATAAAAGCCCCAAGGAGTTTGTGGTCCCCGGAGCTCCAGGAGGGGGCCATGTAGCTCCCCTCCAATCTATTGATAAATTCCCAGGGAAGTGGTGATCACCTGGGCAGGAGGGCCACACTGCTGTTTATTTTATCAATATTTTATCAATCGGCCTGCCCCGAGGAGGTGGCAGTACCAAGGGCGAAAATTGGCAATCATGGGGGGACTCTTGTGCTGCTCTCCCCTTATTTAAAATATAAATAGGCCGCCAGGACCTGGCCTACTCAGGGGCCTATGTTTGAACAAGTGTTTGATCAAGATCCAAGGAGAACCGAAATGTGTAGGGAATCATTGTTGGATTATAAAACAGCTGGGCTGGCACATGCAGGGGGCAGAGGAAGGAGTGCTAATATATATATATATTTATTCCATGAAAACTCCCAACAGCCACCTCCAATCCCACAAGATCGGTGAAGCAGGAGACGGACCTCAATTGAGGGTAACAATTATTTTACTGCAGAAAAAGGTCAGATGGGAAAACCAGCGATGACGCGTTTCGGGCCAAGCGGCCCTTCTTCACATGCAGAGAGTAGCAGAATGTTATTATTTTTATAGTGCAATACACCCCGCCTACAACCCGCCTCCAGCTTAATCATGTGACATACTAGACATGGTAAAAAGACTGTTGTAGAGGCCAAATACAAAAATGAATTCCCATATTGTTTTGTACATGATAAAACTACACGGGGAATATAAAAAATATAAATTGCATAAATGCAATGACATACCAATAAATTCCTAATTTTCACATTGCATAAAATGAGCATATATGTACAAAAATGTCGATAGCTCACTGGATAAATCCACTATGCCGAGCAGGCCTCAACTTGTTCAACAGGAATGATTATTAATACCAAGTCAATTGTTCCCCATAGAAACAATCCAAATTTGCGCTGGGAATTACGTAGGCTATGAAGTGCAACATGTGCTAAAAATTATTCACAATAAGAGTGGCTAAACACCTCTGCCTAATGTACAAGGAAGCTTTCAATACTGTGCAAACACATCTATATCCAATAAAGTGCTAAAGTGTATAATAAATAATTGTCTGAATATAGAAAATGAATCAGAATATTACCTCTCTAAAAATTGGACTAAGCCTTATTATTATCATAAAAAGTAAATCTAAAACACTTTAAAAAACAGTAATTCATTATTATTATATACAATGTGCAAAAGTCAAGTGAATACTTTTCTAAAAAAGGGAAAAGATATGTGAACCTGGAAATCCAGAAAAGTTGATGATTAAACAACTTAATAGTAAGAGGAATTTCATAATATCATAGATAACAGGGAACCTGACTATATATTAGAATCAAGAACAATCCATGAATAACGGACCCCATGGGAACAGACAATCCAAACGAGCAACAGGGAACCTGACTACTCATCTGGTGGGGTATAAGTACCACCGGCGAATCAACAGCATGTTTTTTCGAGACTCTATCTAAGCCCAACTCAAATATAAGTTATGCATCTCATCGTAGCAATAGACTAGCACCCATATATTGAACAGACTAAACAAGTTGTTAGTAAAGGATATCTACAAAAAGTTATGGATGTCCTCAGTGGTATTAAGGCCATTGGGCCACTTACTGTCGAACTCCAAAATGAAACGCGTCTCCAATTACCTCAGTAGCAGTTCCCTATTCCCTCCTCTCCGAGGTTTAGGGACTGATCCTACCACATAATAGGACAGGCAACTTAGATCTTTATTATGCTTTAATGCAAAGTGCCGTGCTACCGGATATGCGGTATCATTGTGTAGTATGGCTCTGAGGTGTTGGAGAATCCAGACGTGCACCTGTACCTTCGTGCTTCCGATGTAATTTAAACCACAGGTGCACGTCAGGACATAAACTGCAAAGTCTGTCTTACATGAGTGATTGCCTTTGATAGGAATTTCTTTAGGGTCAAATGGTATGTGATAGTGTCTTTTATTCACTCCAAATTTACATGCCCTACAGTGAGAACATTTTCGGAACCCAGCCTTGGGCTGCAGCCATGTATTGTTTTGCTTTAGCTCTGGACTACTAGTGTCAAGAGTAGCGCCCATGCTTTTAGCTCTTCGAAATGTTACCAAAGGCTTACTGGGTAAGGCAGAATTCCGTATGTTATCAGTAAGCACTATTGGCCAATTTATTTGAATGATATTTCTAATCTTGTGTTCTTCATTACTAAAAGCAGTGATAAATCTCGGGCAACTTTTGGATTCTTCACCTGAATTAGAGCCGGGTTCCAATATATCTGCTGCCATAGTTTCCATAGGTAGCAGACTCTCCCTGGTTCTCAGTCTAGCTTTAGCCAAAGCTTGATTGAAAATCCTATTAGAATAGCCTCGTTCTTTCAGTCGAGCTCTGAGATTAGTGATACAAGTCTCTAGGTCACTAGGGGAGCTACAAATTCTTTTAATCCTTAACATTTCCCCATACGGAATGCTGGAGATGGTATGCCTGGGGTGTAATAGTGGTCCCCGGAGCTCCAGGAGGGGGCCATGTAGCTCCCTGATGTAGGCTTTCTAAAAAGAGTGGATTCTAGTCTGTTGGCATTGACATAGACCTTGACATCAAGAAATTCAATCTCATCTCTGCTAATATGCAACATAAATTTTAGGTTTAAAGAATTGTTATTGATTTCCTCAATAAAGAGCAGGGCCTCCTCTTCCTCACCCTGCCACAAAATGAAGACATCATCAATATATCTTAAAAACCTCACAATTTTTTCATTTACCCATAGAGCATGTGTGGTGTTCAGAACCTGCTCCTCCCACCAGCCCACGTGCAAGCACGCGTAGCTGGGGGAGAAGCAGGATCCCATAGCCACACCTCTTAACTGTTTCCACACATCCTTCCCAAAGATAAAGAAATTGTTGTTAAGACACCACTCCATCAAACTCAAAATAACCTTGTTGTGCTCATAAAATTCTGCAGGTTTTTTGTCCAAAAAGTGCTTGGTTACCCTCAACCCATCCGTGTGCCTGATGCTTGTGTATAGGGACTCAACGTCCAGCGTAATCAATAACATGTCTTCCTGCCATTCCAATTCATTGATTTTCTGCAGGAAGTCACTTGTATCCCGGACGTAGCTAGGCTAGGCTCTTTACCATGTCCTGCAAAAAGTAATTGATATACTGTCCCACATTTTCGCAAACACTGTTGATAGCCGATATTATCGGTCTTCAAGGCGTAGGCAACACACATTTATGGACTTTAGGGATCAGGTAGAATACTGGGAGAACTGGAAATTCTTTAAACATGTATTTAAATTCTTCCCCAGAAATAAGCCCTTCTCTCCGCCATCTGTACAGACGTTTTTCCAAAGTTATTTTGGCATTCAAGTATTCTTTGTTGCTAGATTTTTCATAGCATGAAGTGTCATGCAGCTGTCTGTGGGCCTCGGTTACATAGTCGGTCTTCGGCCAAATGACTATGTTTCCACCCTTGTCCGAGGTCTTTACCACAATGTCAGGATTACTGCTCAGCTTTTTCATAAGCGCATGATAATTAGCTTGTTTTTGGTAGAATCTATTCCTCTTGTGTATATCTTTTTAATTTCGGACACTATGCAATCTTGGAATGTGTCAACGGCATCTTTGACCATCAAAGGGATAAATTTGGATTTACTCTTGAAGGGAGTGATCCCAGCTCCTTTTTGTAGTATATTGATCTTAGCCAGTCTAGTTTGTGTACTGCCATCAGTGTCGGACCCATTGGTTGGGAACAGTTGCTTGGCGCAAATCATTGAGTGTTAAGAAAGTTGGAATATCAGCAGCAGTGACACCTTCCACTTCTTCCGCTGCACTTGGCAGCTCAGAGATGTTGTCGTCATTATTCGTTTTAAGTCTTTGTAACGCAAAGAATTTCTGAAGCTTAATTTTTCTAATGAAACAGAAAATGTCAATACGGGTGGCAGCGTAGTTGTAGGGCTGCTTTGGACAATAATTCAGCCCGAGAGATAATAATTGTTCTTCGGCCTTGGTTAGAACAACATTTGACAAATTGATTATCGATCTGCCCCCTACTGTTTCTTCTTCGGCCATCCCTGTTTTGATTTCTTTGCCTGCACATTTTTGTTTGATACGTTTCCTTCTTTCTCGCCTTTTTTGGTTTCTACCTTTGTTGCCAAATTTCTTTGCCTCGGACGCAATGTCCTTAGTCTTTCCTCGACTAAAAAATCAAGTTCTTCCTCCAGATTTAAGATAGGGGCCACTTGTCCACTTCTGTCTGAATCCTGACTGTACTCACTAGTGAGTGACGTCGTCTCAACACTTGTTGTATCGTCGTCAGTGTTGCCAGCTTCATTTCCGCCACACGGTGGAACATTGTGCTTATTGGTTTTTCCACTGTATTGCTGTCGTTTGGCCACACTATATTTGTGGGCAAAGGTAAATATTTGGCCTTGGTCACGTGCGAATTTGTTGACCTTTCGGATTTTTATTTTGTCCTGATGTTTTTTGAGTCTTTCTTCCATTGCTTCCTTCAGCTTTTTTATTTCCTCAGTTTCCTTAATTTTCGCGATGTCCTCATTTAGTTTTTCAATATTTTTCAGGATTTCTTCCCTATCAGAAGCGGCATATTTTATAAGAATGTGGACTAAGTTCATTGATGCCGCTAAATTACTTTGTCCCCATTATTTCAGCATTTGGGGATTAGGTTTGTTGAAGCTTGGTGCTAACATGATACGTAGTCCCCTAGGTACACGACCTGCATCCGCATACTTGGTCAATGAATAGTGTTCCCACCATTTGGTTATCTCTAAACGCTTCTGTTTTTCTAAGTCCTTATAGAGCGTTTTAATGCCGGCATCTTCCCCTTGCCTCTGCACTTACGGGGGCCGTGCTCAATGTTGTACCCGATGTTGGTATCTTTCCAAACAATTCCTCAGCCTCCACCTCCCTCGCACGGAAAGCCTCCACAGACATGCTGTAATCACCACCGACCCCTATGTGTATATATATATATATATATATATATATATATGCAGCTCCACTCGTCCCCCTTTTACAGAGAAGATAACGCACTCGCGGGGGTTATTAGTGAAAAGCAATCCTTTATTCGGCTTCTGGACAAAAAGGCAGACGTGTTTCGGACATCAAGTCCTTCGTCAGTGTTTACATGCGCCGCATTTCCAGGCACAATATATACAATACATTCACTGTTTCATGAAAAGGAAAGATGGACAACATTCAACATCCAAAAGGGGGCAGCCATTATAGAGTGGGTTATACTTCACACAATCGCATATATATATATATATCTCTCTAGTATCTCTCTCTCTCTCTATATATATATATATATATATATATATCCAAACACGCAGCTCGAATCCCCGAGCTGTTCAACAAGTAAGGACACTCCAGCCAATTTTCTTTGTCTCTGCGCTTTGTCTCAAACGCGTTTCGGCATTGCCGCCTTCGTCAGTGCACTGACGAAGGTGGCAACGCCGAAACACGTTTGTTGACTGAGTGTGCGCGTGAAAATAAACTAAGCGCAGAGACAAAGAAAATTGGCTGGAGTGTCCTTACTTGTTGAACAGCTCGGGGATTCGAGCTGCGTGTTTGGAGACATTTTACGCACTCCACCGTGCGTTAAGGAGGCACCCGGGAAAACGAGGATCGGCAGATGGTGGATGTGAGTTGTGGATATATATATATATATATATATATATATATATATATATATATATATATTTTTTTTTTTTTTCGAGGCATGTGATCTGTAGATCATCACATGCTTCGCATATTCCTGCCATCTAGTGTTGGGTCCAGATGTTTGCAGTTTGTTTTTCTTCTAAGAAGTCTTTCTACTCATGAGGTAGGTTTCTTTGATTTCCCTCGGTGCCCAAGACATGGTATTGTTTTCAATTGCGTGATCACATTCTCCGAGTATTGTATTTACTTAAAAAGCCCTCTTTCGATCGGGTAGCTCGTTGAAGGCCTTTGGGCCTAACTGCGTCGGGCATCCTAGTAGTAGATCGAACGGACTCCATTTAAATTCTTCCATCTGTGCCACGCAAAGTTTCCACGCACCCACTCACACGAGGCAACCTGTGCTTGTCTCCGGAGCACAGAGAACAGGACTGCGACGCATGCAAGGCTTTCCGGTTGAAAAGATGCTTAGCGACCATAAGGCTCGACGTCACGACATGCGGTGCCAACAGGCAAGTTTCATTCCGGACCTCTTCGGAGAAGATTAGCAACAAGAAGCCAGATACACCATATGAGCCAAGGAAGATCCGTATCTCATCTCCAACTCCGACAACGGCTCCGAGGTGGATGATGAAATCCCGCAAGGGCAGTGTACCATAGGTACAGATCCTCCCATGCCCCAAAGTCCACCTCAACCCAAGAAGAAGACTCCGGTCCAACCCCTGCCTCTGTGCCATGGTCGGCACTGACAACATGTTTCCGACGCGCCGCCCTCTGTCTCAGCACCGAAACAGAGCCAAATCCTTCCGGCTCCGAGCGGAGCTGTTCAAAAACTGTCTCCGAGCCGAAAGTCGAAGACAGGCTCCGGCCCACCCCCTCTGACACCGAAAAATGCTTTCAGATCCGGAATCCTTAGTATCCTAAACCCTGGCACCGGAAACACTGGCACCAAAACTTTTGGCACCAAAACAAAGGTACGTGACGATTCCATCTAAAGAACAGCATTTTGATGCTCCGCCTGCCAAACTGGATCCGAAACAAAGTGAGTTATATATCCACCCAACTAATGGACATATCACCACAAAAGTGACAAAAGAAAACCTGAGACAGAAGAGGTCTACCACTTTCCTTAAAAAAAAAAAAAGAATGTCAGTACTAATCCTTCTCCTCCCCTTCCATCTCTTCCTTCTCCTCAGCCTCAACCTTTAAGGATTTCACCTGAGAACTCACCACCACATACACCTGAAGATAAGGATGATGTGGATGGGCCTGGGGACAATGAACCAATACTTCTAGACCCCTGGACAGATTATAATACCAATTCCCCCACAAAGAATGATCCTGACCCGTATCCTAGAAAACCCTCTTCACCGGGTGACAGTGTAGGTTACATAGAGCTGCTGGGTAGAGCTGCTAACCACCATGGGTTTCAGCTGCATAAAGAATCCCTGGAAGAGGATTTACTTTTCGAAACCCTTAGCTGCACACAAAAATCCTCACACACACTTCCCATGCTCAAGGGTATGATCAGGCATGTGGACGATATCTTTAGTGACCCCGTCAGGGCCTTTATCCTTACCCCTAGGGGAGATAAGAAGTATAAGCCAGCACCATCTGATCCAGCGTACAAAAAGGGACAATGACCATTGGACTCCTTAGTGGTGTCCAACTCACGCAAAAGGGTCAATTCTCAAACAACAAGAGATGCTTGACCCCCAAATAAAGAATCTAAGCTTCTTGAAGTTTTGGAGAAAAGGGTAGCCTCTCTGGCTGCAAAATTCTGGCACTTCTCCAATACACAAGCGCTTCTAGCTAGGTACGACAGGGCACATTGGGATGAGGTGAAGCAGTTGCTCCAATTTATTGCTGATGAGCATAATTCTAAAGTGCAAGACCTAGTGCGGGAAGGACAGCTCATTGCAAATAATTCAGACAGGTGCAAACTAGATGCTGCAGACACTGCTTCTAGAGCTGTGAACACCAGCGTTCTTTTAAGAAGGCTTTCCCGGCTATGCTTTTCAGGATTCAAACCAGAGGTTCAGACTTCTATCCTGCCCACACCCTTCGATAAAGAACACCTCTTTGGCCCTGTGCTAGATTCCTCATTGTAGAAAATGAAAAAGGACACCCGAGTAGCCAAATCTATGGGAGCCCTTCAATTAACACCAGGATGTGGTTCCTTTTGGCGTTCCTTCTACCGCGGGGAATCTAAAAATACCTCCTCAGACACTACTGCCAGCACATACAAAGGCAACAATCACCCCTCTGCCTGTAAGGGTTACTTCGGAGGCGGTAACAGAGGCAACAATGACAAAGTAAGAGGTAGAGGCTCAAATACACAACCTCCTCCTCCAAAATCAAACAGTGACTTCCCTACACTTACCCCCGACCATTTAACAACTTTCGGGGGCCTCTTTCACATTTCCTACCTGTCTGGCAGGCCATACCTACAGTCAAATAGGAACTGGAAATTATCCGTTCTGGTTCTTTCCTGGAGTTCACCAACATTCCTCCAAACATTCCGCCAAGGTCACACAAACTCTCACCGGATCACTTACACCTCCTCAAACAGGAGGTTCAGTCTCGCCTTCTAAAAGGGACTATAGAGCCCATACCATTACAATACCACTGGTCAGGCGTATACTCCTTTTACTTTCGGATACCCCAAAAAGGACAGTTTTCTCAAACCAATCTTAGGCTTCAGTGAACTAAATCTTTACATACAGTCAGACCATATTCACATGGTAACACTTCAACAAGTACTACCACTTCTGCAACATGGAGACACCACTTCTCCTAAAGTATTAACAAAGTGTCTGGCAGTAGTCGCTGCACACCTGAGAAGACAACACATTCATGTGTTCCCCTATTTGAACGACTGGCTCATCAAAGCCGGTATGTATTCAAAATGTCTCCAACACACTCAAAGAACACTACAGTTACTACATAAACTGGAGTTTACAGTCAATGTGCTAAAATCACAACTCCAACTTCCAATACTCAAAACTACCTAGGAGTCACTGTAGATACTCAAAAGGCTCTGGCCTTTACCAACGCCGCCAGAATTCGCAACATTCAGGCTCTAGTTCTCCAGTTACAATCCAATCACTCGCTTCCAGCTCGAGTGTATATGCAACTACTGGGAATGATAGCATCTTACATCATGATTGTTCCCCATGTCAGGCTACACATGCGTCCCTTACAGGAATGCTTAGCAAGTCAGTGGAACCAATCACAGGTTTTTTTTAACCAATCTAGTATTGGTAAGCGGCCATACTCATCACTCTCTGCAGTGGTGGAACACACAAAATGTATCAAAAGGATGGCCCTTCATAGCCCCAGTTCCACAGACAATGCTAACAGCAGACGCGTCCCTCACTGGTTGGGGAGCTCATCTTCAGCACCACACAGTGCAAGGCCTGTGGAGCCAACTGCAAAAGCCGCTCCACACCAACAATCTAGAGCTGGTAACAGTCTTTCTAGTGCTCAAGGCATTTCAAACTGACCTGGTTGGCAAAGCTGACTTAGTTTGTACCGACAACATGACAGCTATGTAATACATACAAAAATCTGGGGGCGGGGGGGCGCTCGCTCCAACTGTCACACTTGGTTTAAGACATCTGGAGGTGGGCCATTCACCAAAAAATATATCTCCTACCGGAACACCTCCTAGGAGTGAACAATCAGATTGCCGATCTCCTCAGTAGACAGTGGCAGCAAATACACGAATGGGAACTTCACCCTCGGGTTCTCCTCCCATACTTTCAAAGTTGGTGAGTCCCTCAGATAGATCTGTTTGCCACACACCAAAACGCAAAATGCCCAAACTTTGCCTCCAAAGGCAATGCATAATGGATGAACTGGTCAGGGATATTTGCCTATGCTTTTCCGTCTCTCACAGTCATTCCATTAGTGGTTCGGAAGCTCAGACAAACATCCCTCACACTGATCCTAGTAGCTGCCACATGGGCCCATCAACCATGGTTCACAACCCTATTGGAGCTGTCTCTGGTCCTGCATCAAAAGCTGCACCTAACATCCAATCTCCTCACACAGGCCCATGGAGAAATCAGACACCCAGATCCCTAACAACTGAACCTTGCGATCTGGCTCCTGAAGTCATAGAGTTTGGTTATCTGTATCTTCCACCACACTCATCATCAGAGAGGCCATAAGGCCTACTACAAGAGCCTCTTACGCAACTGAATGCTAACGTTCTGTTATTTATTGCAATAACAACAAAATCAATCCTCCTAAAGCTTCAATACAAAACATAATTTGCTATCCGTTACAGTTGAAGCAGTCAGGATTGGCTTACACTTCCATCCAGCTACATCTCGCTGCAATAGCTGTGTATCTACAAAAAAGGCAACATTTATCGCTTTTCAGAGTGCCCATAATTAAAACTCATGGAAGGACTTAAAAAAGTAGTCCTCACAAGATTAATGGGGCCACCTTTTGAACCCATGTATTACTGTGAGCCACAGTTTCTCTCTTGGAAAACTGCCTTCCTCATTGCAATCACTTCACTGGGGAGAGTGGGTGAACTACATGCAATAACCATAGAAGAAACTTATTTCCAACTGCATAGAGTCAAAGTGGTTCTTTGTACTAACCCCAAATTTCTATCTAAGGTAGTTTCTGCATTTCACATAAATCAGTCGGTTGAATTACCAGTATTCTTCCCTCAACCTGATTCTGTTGCAGAACTAACTCTACACACCTTAGATATCAGAAGAGGCCTTTTATATTACATCACGCGGCCCCCTTCACGATTTTTTTAATTTAACATTTTAAATTGGGGGCAGGCCCTGTGGGATGGGGTCCCCATGGCCCAAAAAATTGAAAAAGTAGCCCCCCTTCTTAAAAAAATAAAATAAAAAAAGACCGACATCGCGCCGGAGGCCACGCCCCCTCCTTTCACCACTCTGCAAACACGCCACCTGGCGCATTTGCAGAGGGGGAAAGAATTCCCCTTGAATACTGGTTGTCCCTGGGGGCCAAGTAGCCCACCAGGAACCTCCAGTATGCACCAGGGGGCTGCATTGCAGAGAGGTGTTCTGAGGCCACACCCCTATTTACACCGCTCTGCAACACAGCCTTGTGGCGCTTACTGGAGGTACCTGGTGGGCAAGTTGGACCCCAGGGACCCCCAAAATTCAAAGGGACTTAATTCCCCAAATTAAAACGTGCCACAGGGCACGTTTGCACAGAGGTGCAATTCTTCTAAGTGTGGAGTTTTGCAAATTTAAAATATTCACCTAAAATCATCCGAACAACGAATTCCGATTTACTCACGTGTTATCAGGTGATAACCCAATGCGCATCTTTTAGCCCAGCACTGACCCTGGAAAGTAATTCTAACCATACTTACCAGTAACTTGTATTTCCTTCCATAGGAATCCATTGTCTGGTTTTCACCAGAAAAGTTTCTAAGTGTCTATTTTCACAATCTACAAATATTCCTAAAAAATCGACTGTATGACTTAAACGCATTCTTTCAACTGTTTACAGGAGATGCAGCAGTGATGGATCCAGGATCCACCACTGAGTAAGAAAAAGTAACAATAACACTACTTACCTGCTAAGTGAATTTCCTTCCATAGGGTAACATGGACTGGTTTCACTTGGAAATTCTTCTAAGAATGGGGTTTAAGAACTTTCAAATATTCACCTAAATCAGCCGAACAACAAATTATGATTTACTCAGCTGTTATCAGGAGAGACCTCAGTGCTGCATCTTTCAGCCCACTACTGATCCTGAAAAGTAATTCTAACCATACTTACAGTAACTTGAATTTCCTTCCATAGGCTAACATTGACTGGTTTCACTTGGAAATTCTTCTAAGTGTGGAGTTTTGGAACTTTGGAAAAGTGGAGAAGTGTGGCTCAATGGTTGGAGCGGCAGACCCTGATGCAGAGGTCTAGCCCGGGACCAGGGTTCAATTCCCCGCCTCGGCGGATCTTGGGCTCAAAATTCCACGGACCTGATAATTCTCGTCTCGGTGCCTATTCCAATCATGGAGTCCCACTCTGCAACTCTGGGCAATAGCTTGCTTAATCTCCACAACGGCCCCCACGACGCTAAGGATGCCTGGCCTCCACCTTGGGGGTGCCCAGGAGTGGACACCTCACAGGGAAAGCCAGGATGGGTTCCACAGCGGTATTCGTGCAAGCGCCTTGAGACCCTTGCGGGTGAGTAGTGCGCTATACAAGTATCAATTTACATTTTACAATTTACAACTTTAAAATATTCCTATCAAATAAGCCGAACTACGAATTCTGATTTCTTCACCTGTTATCAGGAGAGACCTCAGTGCTTCATCTTTCAACCCAGTACTGATCCTGAAAAGTAATTTTAACAGTAATTACCAGTAACTTGAATTTCCTTCCATAGGATATCATTGCCTGCTATATAAAATATATATTAAATTAAAAAAAATATAAAATAAAAAAAACAAATATTACAATTTCAATATTTTTTTAAACCTTTTTTTCAATTTATCTTAAAATATAGTTTAAAACAATGTAGTAAATCAGTATAAAAAATATAACAATTAATACATTTAATAATTATCATTTACAAAACCTTTGAAATTCACTGAAAAACCCCTAGGTTTCAGCCACGTTATAGTTAGGAATTAGCATTTAAAAAACCTTAGAAATTCACTGAAAAAACCATAGGTTTCAGCCACGTTATAGTTAGGAATTAGCATTTAAAAAACCTTAGAAATTCACTGAAAAAACCCATAGGTTTCAGCCACGTTATAGTTAGGAATTAGCATTTAAATAACCTTAGAAATTCACCTTAAAAAAACCATAGGTTTCACACATGTTATAGTTAGCTGGACATTTCACTCATACAAAACCATTGATATTACCTCATTATAGTTAGTTCAGCTAACTATAACTCGCGCTCCGGCAATGCACTACTGATGACGTCACTGACCATGTCATGAGTGATGTAATATGTGACATCACTCATGACATCACTGATGACATCTCAAATGACATCACTGATGACATCACCCTTGTGAAAGAGTGGTAGACCTCCTCTCACCGTAATACAACCTTTGATATATACATTCAAAAATATAAACAAAAATTTCAAAACAATGGAGATACCAATACCAGTTACAACAACCTATTCAGTAATTCCAAAATCTACATACACATCCACTCATTCACCAACAGTTCTATATAGTCACTCATACATGTACTCACTCATCATATGTACTCATACACCTATACATCCTGTTACATACCGACACACATCCATAGAGTTACTCACACACATATTCACACATGCAAATAAACTATCAAACATCCATTTACTTGCATATACAGCTATACACCACTACACTTACTTCTACAGAAACGTACACATACTTACTCTCTTAAACAATCGCTTATAGAAACACATACTTATTTATACAGGAACTCTTCCAATCTCTCACTCTCACATATACTCACTTATATACATAAATACTCACATATACTAGTTTAAAACATATGTAGTTACTCATAAAGATACTATTGAGACAGTCATGCACCGAACCATACAGACACTCATACTGATACTCAAAAAACCAACTAATAACCCATATACACACTCATGTAGCTACTCACCAACCCATGCAGCCACTTATACACAAACTGAGACACTGATACAGATATTTACATATTTAAACATTACTCGCTAATACATGTATTCACTAAGATACACTTAATAAGTCAGTTATACAATCAATTTTACAAAAAAAACATCTATTTAGACACTTATTTGCCCATTTATCCTTCCATCGACCTTAAGATATACATATATTAAAAATATTTATTTTTCAGAAAGACACATTCCCTGGATGATGTCATCAGTGATGTCTTTTGAGATGTCATCAGGGATGTCATGAGTGATGTCACTTACCATGTCATGAGTGATGTAATATGTGACGTCATAAGCGGTGCACTGAGGGCCTGCGAGTTATAGTTAGCTGAACTAACTATAACGGGGGAATTTCAATAGTTTTGTATGAGTGATATGTCCAGCTAACTATAACGTGTGAAACCTATGGTTTTTTCAGTGAATATTAGATATAGTTAGTACCTATTTTCCATAGGAAATCCACAACATTCTATTTGGAATAACTTTGGCGCCGATTGACGAATCTTTGTGAAGTTTTCTGAACTTACGGTCAGCTCCAGTCCGCTTCTACCCTGTTTCACGGTGACTCGACAAGCGGGGGCCGAGAAAAAAGGGGGTCCCAAAACGCAATTTTCCATAGTCAAGTCAAGTCAAGTCATAAAATTTGTATAGCGCACTACATACCCAGAGGGTTATAAGGCGCTTAGGAAGGGGAGGCGGATTATTTGTCGAATATCCACGTTTTAAGCTGCTTTCTGAACGCTAGGTGGTTCTGGGTGAGGCGAAGGTAAGCGGGGAGTGAGTTCCATGTTTTAGCAGCCAGGTATGAAAAGGATCTGCCTCCCATGGTGGTCTTGTTGATGCGAGGTACAGTGGCGAG
This sequence comes from Lissotriton helveticus, assembly GCF_964261635.1. Lineage (NCBI taxonomy): Eukaryota > Metazoa > Chordata > Amphibia > Caudata > Salamandridae > Lissotriton > Lissotriton helveticus. The sequence continues at coordinate 464,178,753 of NC_136062.1, forward strand.
GGCTTGGCTGGAAGAACGTAGTTGGCGGGAGGGGGTGTAGAAGGACAGTCGAGAGTTGAGGCAATCTGGTCCGATGTTGTAGAGTGATTTGTGTGCCTGGGTAAGCAGTCGGAAAGTGATTCTCTTATTGACGGGTAGCCAGTGGAGGTCTTTAAGGTGACCAGAGATGTGTTCGTTGCGTGGGATGTCTAATATGAGCCTGGCTGAGGCGTTTTGGATTCGTTGGAGTTTCTTCTGGAGTTTAGCGGTGGTGCCTGCGTAGAGGGTGTTTCCGTAGTCCAGTCGGCTCGTGACCAGGGCGTGGGTGACTGTTTTCCTTGTTTCGGAGGGGATCCAGCGAAATGTTTTTCTGAGCATGCGAAGAATGTTGAAGCAGGAAGAGGATACGGCGCTGACTTGTCTGTTCATTGAGAGTGAGGAATCCAGGATGACGCCAAGGTTCCGTGCGTGGTCTGTCGGGATGGGTGCTTTTCCGAGGGCTTCCGGCCACCAGGAGTCGTCCCAAGCAGAGGGGGATGTACCTAAGATGAGGACTTCTGTTTTGTCTGAATTCAGTTTCAGACGGCTTTGTTTCATCCATTCGGCAACTTCTTTCATTCCTTCGTGTAGGTTAGTTTTGGCGGTGCTGGGGTCATTGGTGAGAGAAAGGATCAGTTGAGTGTCGTCCGCGTAAGAGATGATGTTGAGGTTGTGTTGGCGTGCGATGGCCGCGAGGGGGCTCATGTATACGTTGAAGAGGGTGGGACTGAGTGAGGATCCTTGAGGTACGCCGCAGATGACTTCAGAGGCCTCGGACTTGAATGGAGGAAGGCGGACTCTCTGGGTTCTTCCGGTGTCCCATAGGACCTTTAGCCGCAGCTACAGCCCGAACTGCTGAACGGAATTACACCAAATTTGGCAAAGAGGTAGTCCTTATTTCAGACATATGCCTTCTGCTTAAATGGTGTATATCTGTTCAGTAGTTCCTGAGAAAATGACAGTAAAAAGCATTTATATATCTATGGCCTCGGAGGGTCCGCGTACCTTAAGTGCAGCCTAAGCGCACCCTGCCGTGCACGAGCCGTATTCTAATTGGCTGTCAACACCCCAAATCAGGAAGTGTTGGCAGCCTTCTTGTGCCTGGGTAGAACCGAGGCACAAGAAACCTATAAAACAAACATGCAAAAAGCGAAAAGGGGGCAGGAAAGAAACACCCTGAACCCCTAGGCCTGTTCAGGGGGTCCCACAAGGATCATCAAGGTCCCAAACATGTATTTTTTTAATTTAAATCAGCAAAATCCGCACAGGATGCGCGGATCTTGCCGATAAAAAAAGAAACTGAAGCGCGGGCTCCCGCATTTCTTTGGTAATTGGCTGCCAGGGGGACAAATCCTGGGGGCAATAGTCATGTAAAGGGGGACCGAGAGAGGCCCCCCAGCCCCAGGGACCGCCACCCCCGGGGCTTTATTTAATTATGTGCGGGTGTCTCTCAGGCCCCCCCAGCCCCGGGGACCGCCACCCGGTGGACCTTCTCAATATTTGTTGGGGGGCTCTCTGGCCCCTCCAGCACCGGGGACCGCCACCCCCAAGGCTTCAAGTACTTTGTTGGGGGGGCTCTCAGGCCCCCCCAGCCTTGGGGACCGCCACCCACGGAGCTTAAAAAAATGAATGGCGGGGGTACACGGCCTCCTGCTGCCCCGGGGGTAAATACCGATTCGGTAATTGCCATTTATTCCTATGGGCCCAATTACCGATTCGGTAATAGGGGGAAACATTGAAGGGTGGCAGGGTGTCACTTTGACACCCTGTTCCACCTCTTAATTGTGTATGGGTGCACATGTTGCAGACATACATCCCCTAAGGGCATGTATGTCTGCAACATGGCACTGTTTAAAAAGCAAAATAAATGCTTTTTAAAGGGTTTTCATAATTTACCACCAACTTCTAGTTGGTGGTAAATTAAGAATTCTTAAACCCCTGTAGCACTGATTACAGTGCTACTTACATGTCAAAATACAAATTCGGTAATTATACCGATTCGGTATTTTACCGATTCGGTAAAATTACCGAATCTGTATTTTCACATGCCCCTACATCCCAAACACCAAATACCGGTCGGTAACGGCCGAAATCGGCCGTTACCGACCGGTATTTGCCTCCCTACATCTGGCCCTAGGTCTCTATCGAATATATTAGACTTAATTAAGAGTGCCAGCTAGCTCAGAGGCCACTAGAAACTTTCTTGAATAAACAAGAAGCAACCGCATAAACATGACAACTTTGTTTCCCAAAGAATAAAACTGATCTTCAGAGTCGTGGAAACAATAGATAGATATTTCACTCAGTCAATCGTGCCTGCTTTGTTTAATCAGATGTGCAGTGAAGTTGAGAGATGGGCGGTTTCAATAAAAGGGTTTATTGAACAGTCTTCTTTCTGAAGCAAGTAAAGAGAACTTCTACAATCGTAATACTGGTTGCAAAGTATAATGCGTACAGTAAGAAGAGTATTATAAAATAATACTGTAAGAGGATTGTATGGTTCCTAGACCATAGATAAATACATACATAAATAATGAAGGCTAAAAAGTACTCAACTGGCGCTTCTAAAATACGCCTACCACAATGTACCTAACCTAAGTCTAGTACGACGGAGGAAGTAAGTAAAGTGTAGCATAGGTTTAGAATATATTTGCCAAGAAACTAACCAAGATTTCCCTTAGTGTCTAATCAGTTCCGTACCTTGGTTTTAGAATGAAGGAGGTCTAGTATCTCTGCCTCAGGACTCGATTTCCCAACACCCCGCGATGGGAGCTTGGAAACACTGGAGCTGGATTCTCAGTGAAAGAAAGGCAGCCTCTCTGTCAGTGCGTCAGCTGGAGTGTCGTCTTCCTTCGGCACTTGCTGTAGCGAGCTGCGTCGGGCAAGTAGATAGTCGAGCTGCTCCGAACCACCATGTGTTTGCTAGGGCAAGTGTAGGCATATTTATACCTTGAAAGTGCCTAGTTTGACGTGAAGTCGGACATAATAACATCACCAAAGAATCCCAAGGGAATGGTAGTTCTTTGAACACACCATGATTTCTAGGACAAATCAATATTCAAGTAAGGGGATGTCCTTGACTGCTAAAGCCGAGTTTTCCAAGAATATTGGAAAGTTGTTGTTTTATAACCAGGTTTGATTAATTTGTAGAGAGGTTTAGCCCTTTCTGCGTAATTTAGAATGTATGTTCTTCCGAAATTCAGGAAACCTAGAATTGACAAAGTTTTTCAGCGATTTTGAAGAAAATATTTCGAAAAATGATGTGACGCAACTAGTTGCTTTCAAGTATTCTTTTATTCGTAGGGTTCCCTCGTTCAAGTGAATTCAATTGTGATTGTGTTAAGCTGTTTTTATTTTTCGGTTCTCACAGGAGACTATTAAAAATTTACAGTGCTGCTGCGTGTGCCAAGCCCTCGCTGATGCAGGGGACTGACACAATGCTCCAGGGGAGCCCGTTTTGTGTAGACAATGCAGGTTTCATAATCAGGGCCTGGGAACCACAACCGGCCCTGGCAAAGTGCGCAGCCGATCCCCCCTTCTCTCCCCACCCTCTCTTGGGGAGAGGGGGGGGTGGAGGTGCCGCCGAGCTCTTTGCCGGGGCCGGGTTTCGGCCGATTTTGGTAAAGGGACGATTTTGCAGCTATGCTGCAAAAACGACCCTGTAACAAAAACGGCCACCAGGGGCCCAAACCCAGCCCCCACCCGTGCGGTGCACCAAGGGATTGCCCGGTGCCCGCTATGGCCAGTCCGGCACTGTTCATAATGCAAACAAAGGCATGAATCGAGAAGCGCAAAACCACAAAGGGCTGGAGCATTCCCTCCAACCCAGCCAAATATATACTCCCTGAACCACACTATAAATGCAGCTGTAAATATCTCCTACGAGCTACGGGGTAGATGGATATGTGTATATTTGTTTATTAATCCTCTGGATTTGCAGGGGTGTACTCGCCGGAATTTTTGGAGGTTGGAGCAGCGCACACTTTTCTAAAAAGTTGGCTGCCAGGCTTTTGCCTTCACTTGATTACTTGTATCCTAGAAAAAGGACGTTGAAGTGGGCAATTCTTTATTTGTTAAAGTTAAATTTGAAGCGAATCCAAGTATAATGGTATTCAGTCTGTTCAAGTGCCTGTCCAAGTCATCATCTATTAGATAGATGTCATCGACATAAGATAATGCCTCATCATCATACATTTGCAGTAACTCTGTTACTCTGGCTGAAAATAACCCTGGACTATTCTTGAACCCCTCGGGAAGACAGAAGTGACGCTGTGTCCGCATAATCGAGAACGCGGTCAAGTTCCTGCTTTCAGGTGCAATGTGTTGACAGAAGAAACAGTTAGAAATATATATTGTGGTTTTATATTTTTTGCACATAATGTTATTCATCAGTGCTGCACTGTGTGCATTTTGTACTGCAAAAATTTAGCAACAAAAGTTTAAGTGTCTATAGTCCAAAACTAGAAGATATGTATTGTCTGGTTTGGAGACAGGAAACGAAAGATTGTTTTATTGACGAGGTACATGTTTCAATCACCCCTTGGTATTCAAGTTGATCTAAGATCTCCTTGACCTGTTTTTTAGCTTCTTGCTTAACTGGATACTGCCTCTGTGCAGTTGGTTGCGATTTTAGCTGGATTTTGTGGCGATGGCAATCCTCATCCCATTCTACATGATATTTATATAATGCTGGAGCCTGGGCTACTGCCCATTTTCTGGCATACGTGTACTTTAAATGAATTGGAATGATTGGAGAAGGCTGGCATAATGATGTCTTCGCCGTGTGGGCATTCCCTGACATATTTTGGTGGCCAGTCTTTTTCAGCTAGAAGAATGTCATAACCCTTAGAGAGCTTCTCCCAAAAGAGTGCTCTTATTTTCCTAATTATGTCTCCCTCCATCCGGAGCGTTACTTCATATAACTTATGGGGTACACTAACCCTGGTTTCGGCAGTTTCAAATTGAATGTACTCATTCAAGTCCACTGTCTCCAGATGATCCTTCAAGATCTTGCGAGCTATGGTGACTTCTGCTGCACTGTCCAGCAATGTCTGGAGCCCACTACCCGTTCTTGAGTTGTGTCCTCAAGATCCTCGGCATGTCTGATTTTCAGACCTGCTACCTTCTTTTTGGTGAATTGTGTTTTCTTATTTTTTGGAACGTGCTGATCATCTTTGGACTTCACGCGTTCTTCCTTGTGTTCTGACCGTTCTCTTCTTTCTGATTTCTGTGAGGAAGTCTGAAAGGTACAAGCGGGAACGAGTATCAGTATTCTGATATCTATCAGGTTTTCTCAGATTATCCCTGTTCCTGAGGTTATACCTCTTTTCAGAGGGCTCCTTTTGAGGAGACCTTCCTCAGGACTGAGAACGCTTCTCATTAGAAGTTTGTTTAGTATTTTCCCACTTCGTTTTAGGAGTGGTGAGAGTGTTTTTAATAAAGAAATTTTCAGGAATTTCTGTTAGTTGGGGCTTGATTGGTTTCCCATTCAAACTATCTTTACCTAGTTCCTCGTACGATTTTTCAATTATTCTTGCCAGTTCATATGGTTGCTCAGTTATATCAATCTCTCTTATATTTTGGCGGGTCACCATGGAAGCTGCTTCACCTTTAATATTAGCTAATATTATAGCTGAGACCGAAATCTTTCAGTAATTTCATACCCAGATTTAAAGCAGGCTCTGCCCCGTATTCATTTTGAATTTGTTTCAGGACGTCTGGTATAACCGCCATAGATGGAACACCATGTGTTTTTGTGTAGATTGCAGCAAAGACTGTACCCCAAGTGTCGCAGTCCTACAGGTGTGTTGCGATCCCCATTGGTAAACAGATTGTTAAAATTCTGTTTTTCTCATGAGGTGTACTATCAGGAAACTGCCTCGATTTGAGTAATTTTTTGAGCTACCCAGAATGGAATCTGTCCCTTTTTGCGGGCAATTTACCAATGACTGATTGTATAGTCTGTGGTGTAATGTTATTTGTGTTCCCCTGGTGAGGGGTTTGTTGTGGAATTCTTATAGGAGGCTGGATTGTTAGAGTCCACATGGCATATTGAACCAATTGCCTATGTATTTTTATTAGTTGTTTTAGCTGAACTAATAGTTCCGCACCTGACATTTCTTCAATGGCAGGGTGTGGTGTAGAGCTGGCTAGTACTGGCCATGTTGCTCCTGGTCTACCTAGTGGACCAAGACTGGTAATGTGATTTTGAAGTTCTAGGGCGCCATTAAACTGGAGCTGATGCTCTTGGTAAGTTAGTGGAATTTCAATGTCCTCGAAAGGACCGTATTCCGTTGGATTATCCTCTACTTTGTAAAAGTTAAACATATGCGATACTGCATTAGCTTCAGGGAAGACTATCCATGAATAGAATACCTCTGTCTGCCGATATTCGTGTGCCTCTATGACAAAAATTACCCTACCACCTCTTGATGATAGACCGTTTGTTATAAGCTTTATAGTGATGGTTTTCCTTAGGTTTTCCGGGATGATTATAGCATCTGCGTCAGTTTCTTGGAAACCTGTAACGTTTAAACCCAATTGGTCTGCAGCTGCAGCTCCACCAGTTCTTGTCAGTCTACCGGTCTCGGTGTCGCTATCCGACAATTTGTTTGACTGAAAGTTAACAGAGCAAGTTTCAAGGAAACAAAGATAAGGTGCACAATATTTTGAAACACTGTATCCTTCACCGTTGAACAAACCAAAAACTAATACATAGGATTTTCGTTCTACTCAGTTATGGCGGATATTTTATCCTTTTACCCACTACAGACGTGTATTGGAGTATTTTATGGAAAAAGGGGTCTGTGTGAAAAGCACGACTGAGTTACTCTAGTATCTAGTGTTAATTTAGTGCCTTGCCAAACGTAAGGCACCATGTAGTCTAGTTCCTATATTCCCAATAGGCTCTGCGCATTGGAATAATATATCCTATAGATTTGACGTAGGATTTAGGTCGACTAGGTCTCTATCGAATATATTAGACTTAATTGTGAGTGCCAGCTAGCTCAGAGGTCACTAGAAAGTTTCTCGAATAAACAAAAAGGGATTCGTTTCTGACAACCGCATAAACATGACAACTTTGTTTCCCCAAGAATAAAACTGATCTTCAGAGTCGTGGAAACAATAGACATTTCACTCAGTCAATCGTGCATGCTTAGTTTCATCAGAAGTGCAGAGATATAGAGAGACAGGTGTTTTCAATAAAAGGGTTTATTGAACAGTCTTCTTTCTCAAGCAAGTAAAGTGAACTTCTACAATCGTAATACTGGGTGCAAAGTATAATGCATACAGTAAGAAGAGTATTATAAAATAATACTGTAAAAGCATTGTATGGTTCCCAGACCATAGATAAATACATACATAAATAATGAAGGCTAAAAAGTACTCAACTGGTGCTTCTAAAATACACCTACCCCAATGCACCTACCCTAAGTCTAGTACGAGGGAAGAAGTAAGGTGTAGCATTGGTTTAGTCTATCTTTGCCATGAGTCAAACCAAGATTTCTCTTAGGGTCTAATCAGCTCCGTTACTTGGTTTTAGAATGAAGGAGGTCTGATATCTCTGTCTCGGGACTCGATTTCCCAACACCCCGCGAGGGGAGCTTGGAAATACTGGAGCTGGATTCTCAGCGAGAGAAAGGCAGCCTCTCTGTCAGTGAGTCAGCTGGAGGGTTGGCTTCCTTCAGCACTTGCTTAAGCGAGCTGCGTCAAGCAAGTAGACACTCGAGCTGCTCCGAACCACTGTGTGTTTGCTACGGCAAGTGTAGGCATATTTATACCTTGAAGGTGCCTAGTTTGACGTAAAGTCGGACATAATAACGTCACCAAAGAATCCCAAGGGAATGGTAGTTCTTTGAAAATGTCATGATTTCTAGGACAAATCAATATTCAAGTGAGGGGATGTCCCTCACTGCTGAAGCCGAGTTTTCCAAGAAATCGTCGTGGCTTTTTGGAACTAGTGGAAGTAGCCATGCCTGTATTTGGACTGGAAGGGTTATGTCTAAATATGTGTATGATTTCTATGTCTATATGAGCGCAATATTAATTATACCTATATTAGGGCATGAATCGGTAAATTACGCTTGGATCTAGTAAATCTTTATCTATAAGACATAAAAAAGCCCCTAAAAATGCTATGTCCCAAAAATTCGAGTTTTGGGAAAAATCAATATTTAGCTCCAACGCGCGCACCCAAAGTGACGTTGGTAAGCTAATAGTTAAGTTGGAGGAATCAGACGCATACCTTAGAGAGCGTATGAACAGCTTGACATCCAGAATCAGATTAATAGAGGAAACCTTAGCGAAATTAATGGACAAACTTCAGTCGTACGGGCAGGGTAGTGCCCCCTACCAACCGAGTGAACAGGCTGGTGAAATGGGGTGGCCAAGGCTTAACACCAATAGTCTTACTGTGAGTTCTTCTATTGACCTAGGATTAGAAAAAAATAATGCACTTCCACAGCCCCTTACAATTAAGACGGGGTGCCACCGCCTACTATTCCACCAGCTAGGATCCCACTCATGCGTAGCTCTATCACTAAAAATGAGTATGATAAAGTAATTGGAAGGCATATAACACACCTGGGATTACCACCAGCTGCCACACTATTTATAGTGGTGCTGTCCAACGTCCCAATACTAGAAAATGAGAAAGAAGAATCATGGGAAGCACTAAGGAATAAATCTTTAAGTTGGCTTGATACTAGGATAGGCCTTGACTGTGAGCTATTTGAGGAGTTTAAGATGCTGAGGCGAATAGGCCGGGTAGGTAGAGGTAAGAAAACCCCCCAAGGGGACTGCGTAGTTTTGACTTTTAAAACTCCCCGCTTCGTTGAATTATTACTGAGTAGAGCAGGCGACCATACTGAGCTAGGACAAGGTATCAAAGTGGTTCCTCTAGGCTATTTCTATCGACCTGCAGGCAGCAACAACGCAAGAAGATACTGGGAACCTCATACCATGACACATAAGAATCAGTATAATATCCAAACATATAATCGCTGCAACACATTTAACAATCTAGAAGCAGTGGACTGTCTGAGCATAGAGGGCTCTGGTTAGGTGGGAAGCCTGAATAGTGTAGATTCTGGCTGTAATATGGGTTTGATAGCATCATGAGCCATTAATTCACTAGAGGACACACAAGGGAGAGCCCCAGTGGACGAAATAGTGGTAACAGAGGGCACAGTCCCAGACACTATGGTAGTGCAAACCCAACCCCTCCCAATACAAACAAGGCACACGTCCCCATCGGGTGCGGACGGGCGGGGAAGCAACATGAACACGGGTACAGTCAAGAACAAGCATTTGCAATGCAATAGGTCTCGCTTTTATGTGAGTTTAATCTATTGACATTGTAAATGACAATGCCTATTATTTTGGTTTTTCACAACATAACTAAAAGGCATTGTCATTTACATTGCCAATAGCTTAAACTCGCGCAAATGCGAGACCTATTGCATTGCAAATGCTTGTTATAAAATGAGAATAAAGGCATTGCAGGGGATAGGCTGTGGCCTCACGGTTAGAACTGCCGACTTTGGAGCTGGGAAACCAGCTTTGAGCCTCGGTATGGGCTCAGCATCCTTGTATTATGAGCAAAATACTTAATTTCAAACTTCCGTATTTGTAGCAAGTTCTTTGATAAGGACAACTTCCTTAGCATCATTGTATGAAAAGAAGTTCCATCGGGTAACATTTGAAGTGAGGGTTACATAAACGTGTGGTTTCAGGACTAAACAACATATAATTAGGTGGGAGCTCTGATTGCAAAGAACAAAGCAAGGAGTATGTACTGAACTGACTAATTGCTTATTAATAAGGTTGGCTTTATTCAGAAATCTCTGTGTGTTGCTCCAAGAGTTTAGCACTACAGGAAATAGAGCAGGCCTCACCTTACAGGGTGTATGCTAGCTCACCAGCGATGTCCGGTTGGCAGTGGAATGGTGCTTGGCTCATTACCGGTCCCATTGGTGCCCTGCCCCCAACCACTGCATTGTCAGAAGAACAGGAAAGATCAAGAACCTTCAAATACCTGCTTTTCCTAAAATACATGTTAACGTAGGAGAGTCTGTTATAATCATTTGGCTAAGGACATGTTGCGTTTGTTTGATGGACCATGCATACAGATGTTTCTTTAGAGCGCAACACGGCTTCTCCCATTCGTAGGTCATGGGGATTATGAGATGGATTAGTGGGCTGGCACGGTAGTGAAATCACATCACTATCCCTTAAATATTAGATGTAAACACAGTTAGAATTTGGATCAATATCCTATGCAATCAGTAACTTTTCTTTTTAATGGAGTTTTATATAGCGCGAACTAGACCCGGTATCCTGTATCGGAGCGCTTTACATAGCACCAGTTGCGTTACAGGAGGACACATTCATTTTTTGTTAAGCACGGGATATTAAGTGATTTGCCCAGATTCACAGGATGTTCAGCGCCATTGCCAAGACTCGAACCGAGGGGCATATTATCAAGAAGGGAGTTAAAATTATCGCTGCTTTAGCGGCAGGAAACTGCCGCTAAAGCAGCTCATAATCAAATATGAGCCCATGTTCACACCAGAACATGGGTTTCTATGGGAATTCACAAGGACATATTATCAAGCCCTGTAGTGTAGTTCCTATATTCCCAATTGGCTCTGCGCATTGGAATAATATACACAGCAGTTTAGGCGTAGGACTGAGGTCATCTAGGTCTCTACTGACTATATTAGACTTAATTAGTTTTGCCAGCTAGCTCAGAGGTCACTAGAAACTTTCTTGAATAAACAAGGAGGAGTTTAACTTCCCTGGATAGACAAGAAGGGATTAGCTTCTGACAACCATAAAACATGACAACTTTGCTCCCTCAGAATAAGACTCTAGAGTTGTGTGAAAACAATAGACAGCTATTTCACTCAGTCAATCGTGCATACTTAGTTTCACCAGAGTGGAGAGAAATAGAGAGACGGGCGTTTTCAATAAAAGGTGTTATTTATTGAGCAGTCTTCTTTCTCATGCAAGAGAAATGAATTGCCACAATTGCAATACTCATAGTAAAGTAAAGTGCGTACAGTAAAAGGAGTATCATGAAATAATACTGTAAAAGCATTGATATGGTTTCTTAGCCATTTGATACTTTAAAATAGATAAAATATATACATACATAAATACATTGACTAACGTACTCAACTGGTGTTTCTAAGATACGCCTACCCCGGTGTACCTGACCTAAGCCTAACACGTGGGAAGGAGTGAATAAGTAGCAATTTCAGTTTAGTTGGTTTTGCCAAGAATCTGAATCAAGAATTCTCTTTAAGGGTTTAGTCAGCTCCGTACCTGGGTAATAGAAAGCAGGAGGTCTGGTATCTCTTTCTCAGGACTCGATATCCCAGTAACCCGCAAGGGTATCTGGAAACACCGGAGCTGGATTTCTCGGCAGGAGAAAAGACAGCGTCTCTCTCAGTGCGTCAAAAGGGAGGGGTGGCGTCCGTGGGCTCTCGCATCAGCTGGGCTCTCGGGCAAGTAGATAGCCGCTCTGCTCCAAACCACTGTGTGTTTGCTTAAGGCAACGTTGGTATATTTATACCTGAAAGGTGCCAGGTTTGACGTAAGGTTGGACATAAGACGTCAATAAAGATGTCACTAATAACTGGCCGTTCTTTCAGTGCTCGCAGGAGTTCTAGGACAAATCAAAACAGAAACATGGGGATTTCCCAGGTTGCTGGAAGTTTGCTTTGTTTAAAGAACGCGTTGTACTCTCTAGGAGTCTGGGGAAGTAGCCTTGCTTAATTTGGACTGCATGGGCTATGACTAAATATGGATATGATTCTCATGCCTTTATAAGGATATTATTTATTATAACCACATAAGGGCATAAATCAGGAATATCGAATTAGGGTCCTCGATAGAAATACAACACCCACTCCATGATCTAATGTCCCTCATTACTAAAACTAAGCAATAGTAAACATATAATGGTGCATGTGTTTTCCAACCCACCCCAAAATACATAATTTGCATTTGAAATGGTATATGGTAAATACACGAAAATGAGTATTGGTACTGTACGCTTTTCAAGCAGTGGTATCATTCAGTTAAAAAATGCATATATATATATCAGCTGAATGAATTGCGAAAATTACACATGAAATGGCTCTGAATACAGAAGAGAAGGTCGAGACCATTCCATCACATATTAATACAAATGCTGTACATGTGCTAGAGGCTGAGGTAAAATATTGTCCTAAATTTAGAAGCTCTGTTCTCTAAGAATAGTTCTACTTTAAGCAGAGTACATGTGCCAGAAAAAGGTAAATATTTTGGAAGTGAGAAAAAAAATTTTTCGCTGTCAGGGGAAAAAATAGTTCCAATTGTTTATCAATGCTGAAGGCCGAATTCAGAGTTCAGGGAACGCTGTGTGCTCGTTGCTTAAAAGTTACTCTCGTTGTTCAGGGGAGAACATCATATCAGACAGACTTGCAAAAAATTGGTCTACAACATCAGGTGAAAGTTCGACCAAGTTCGTAAATGCCGAAACAGTGCACGTGTGAGAATGATTGCTATCATCGATGTCAGGATCAGCAATGCTCTCAGAAGGTTGTACCTGTGTGATGCTGCTCTCATTTCATATACCACTGCCACATACTCGTAGTGGTGAAGTCTCAACGAATGCCGTCATCAGAATGGGTAGCCGCTGGGGACAACACGATGCATGAGCCGTTTCAGGACCTAGCAAAGTATCTGTATCCATTGGTACTGCTGATGGTAGTGTAAGACAGACGTCCAACACGCATTCTTCTCCACATAGCATACATCGAAGCACAGGTAAGATACAGTTCTCCCAGATAGGCCTGAATGAAAGAAACCAGGTCATATTCAGATCTCCTAGCCGGGCTAATCCGAGGACTTTAATTATGCGGTCCCGATAGCGTATAGCTAGGATCGTTTCTTCCATCGTTGCTGGAGTCTTGTCTGCGACTTGGCTTGCCATATCGGAGCAGAAGGATCAAAAATAAAATTCCTGCCACGAGTCCCAAAAGTAGAGGTAGGCCGCCAAAGACAGAATGGACAAAATTGGGAAAAATACCCAGAACTGTTTCGAAGGGTGTTAACAGTCCCGAAAAAATTGTCTTAAATACATGTGCGATGCCACTGGTATCAGACATGTTTAAAATTTGGCTTAACATTTCTACCAAATGCACGGGGCAATTTGTTGATAAAAGGGAATGTATCTCTGCCGTTGTCCTTGCAACTTGTAGATCATACGTTTCTCTGGACGAGGTCAAAGGCACAGTTGTCTGTAAAAGAATAGATTTCATTCTGCTTAAAGTATCAATTCGAATAGAAGAGATATTCAAATAAGGCCATATTGCCGCCTCCATGTCTGGAGTGTTGTTTGGATACAATACTTGCATACAGCAAGTGACCATGGAACTAACACTCACGAGATAGGCTTTACCTGGCACCATGCCACAACAGCTGTGGTCATTTATTAGAATATAGCTCCAGTTAGAAAGCTGTCTAAAGAATGGCTCTACCTGTGTTGCAGGAGTGCTGTGCAGGTGACATGAAAGGTTATTCGAAGACCCTTCGCAGGCTCCATGCAAGTTAATACCATGACACAGAAGTGTACCGCTTAGCGATTTTTTACAATTGTTACCACTAAGAAATATCTCCTTTTTCTTTTCACTATAACATTTGTGTGTATAAGGTAATTTCCATGTTGACTTGATGTACCCTTTACCCAACCTTTCATACTAGCCCGCTGGTATATACTCTTGGCAATATTTAAACTGGAAAGTTGTTATCAGAATTGTTCCGTGTATTATCCATTCAATGACAGGTCTTTCTGACATTGTCAATGGTAATCTCTCAAGTTTTTCAATGCTCAGAATCGTATAGTCTGCTCCTTTTTGTGCCAAACTGATTTGTTTATCAGTAAGGTTAAAGATAGAGAATAATGACGTTGTGTTGATTAAACGCCATGGCACGTAGCCTGAACGCAGATTTTGCCAAGTCCAGCCAAGCTGTACAATAGAACGCAATTGGGACTGACCATGTTGTAACATTAGTAAGTCCTGCTCTATTATATCAATAATAGCAGATGATACAATACTGTCCAGTGAATATATTCTGGAGGACAGAGTCATTAACCCATTGTCCACAACAGAAAGTGATTTTTTCAAATGAATACGATCAATTTCTCGTATTTTTTCTGCTGTTTCAATTTGCATTACTTTCCAAGCTTCGTTGTACGCAGCGTATACACCGGCCGCTATGAAACGTTTTTGACGCTGTTTGCGTGGTCCCAATATGAAATCACGCAAGTCAGCACCGTCTTTAAGTAAAGTCATGTGTTGCTTGATTTCAGCCAGTGTGGATTTCTGTAGCCATTCGAGGCATATTTTCCCTACACTGTATGTTGTAACTATCCCTGGATGTTGTCTCTGGGAGTATCTAGGGTCTGGCCTGGTCATTTTGAACCCCTGTATTTTGTTCAGGAATCTATCTTGACAGTTATTTGTGTCTGTGGGCCAGATCAACCATTTTTTCCAATCAGGATGTGTTCTGTTTTGGTATAGAATATGGGATACGTCTATCTCCATATCAGTAGTGCTATTACTATCAGGTATGGGCTTCGGAATAGACGGTTTGTTTAAGTCTTTAATCTTGGCTAGGCCAAGACAGGATGTCTGTTGAATGGTGTCATTCAAGAATATTATTTGTTCTGGGATCATGCAGGCTCTGAATATTGCTTCTAAACCTTGGACCTGCCATTCTTTTGTATCCCAGATGGTTTTTGTTTCAATGTTGTTTTTCCAGAATTCAAAACCAAATGTAATCATTTTTTCATAAAATACTTCAGAATCAATCAATTTAGTATTTGTCAACATTGTTTTCATTCCTGTCTTATTTAACATTTTAAAATAAAATGTTTCTGCCTCACTTGTGTTAAACCCTGAGAAGTATGGGAATTTCTCATAAAATGTTTTCGAGCTGCTTTTAGGTGGTGTTGCACAATGTTCCCATTGGTTAAATTTATAAACATTTCTAGGTTGAGCAGATTTATGCAAATAGTGATGACCAAAATGATTGTAGCAATACATTTCTTCATAATTTGATGAACCCTGTAAATAATCATGTTCTGTGAATTTGGCTGACATTACTAAATCTGACATCATATTATTAATATTTTCAAAGTCCCAATCATCAGAGAAAGTACTTGGTTTTACAAAGTCACTTAATGAAACCTTGAACTGATGTGGATATTTCAAGAGCTCAATCGGGCCAAAAATGTCAAATTCAGTTCTGTCCCATGCTACCCCACCGGGTATTGGATTGGCTGTGACGTTCACTGATGATAGTTCTCTTTTCTCGATGTGAGATGACTTGTGAGGCTTTAGGACCAAGTTGATGTTCTGACTTGCTGTGTCCATTGTACTGTATTTTCCTTCAATGAATTTTCCCAAACAAAGAACCATGATGAGCCAAAGCAGGAGGAAAAGTACACCTAACACAATCCAAAATTCAATCCATGGAGAATTCAGATAGGTTTCTTTGAGTTGATGAATGAGTTCAGTCACTTTGTCTTTGAAAGTTTTTGTTGCTGGCGTTTCTTCAGGTTCGCTTGGATCTTCAGAGAAGTCATCGAAATTGATGAAGTAGCCAGATGCAGTTCTGTCAATTGTTGGAATTGCTTCCGAATTTTCATTTGCTTTTGGATTTTTCTTTGTTTCATTAGCATAGTCTGAGGCTACCTCATTGTAGACTGGTGTTTCTTGACGAACTGTTGCAATTTGGGTTTCAAGAGGCATAAGTTCCATGGCTTTGTTGCATAGTCCTTTTTTATTCGCTGCAGGTAGATTAGTCTCTCAGTTTGAACCTCTTGGATTGTAGAAAATGTTGGTATTCTGCTATTTCTTGGGAGTCCACTGGGCCTACTACTTATTATTGGCCACATGATTGTGGTTTTACCAGGTCGATGGATACAACTCGGTTCTCCTTTATACCAGCAAGGGGCGGTAGTACAACTGATCTTGTTCCGCTGACAGCTAAGACAGGTACTGCTTTTCTGTAAGAAGGCCCAAATTCCTTCTTCACCGCAATCTTCTCTCTGACCAGATCCCCAATCTTTGGAATCCAGACAGGTCTTGCTGGGACAGGTGGTTTTTCTTCAGTGGCTGTTGGCTGTTGCTTTAACTTTATGTTGCTCAGGTTTCGTCTTGTTTCATTTAAGTCCTGTAAAACAGCCAAACGGTCTTTGATATCAAAGCTGTTTTCTTCTACCACTGAAGTGTGACTATCAAGGTCCTGAATGTGCATTCTAGTACCGAACAATAGTTTGTACGGACTGAGACCTTTTAGAGAATTTCTTGGCAGATTATTAAGACTACGTTGGACACTTGTTAAATGTTGGACCCACCCATCACCCGAACCTAATACCCTCGCCGTTATAGATTGCTTTATGTCCCGTTTTTTTCTTTCCAATACCGCATTTCCCTCAGGATGGAAGGGACAAGAGTACCGCAATGCAATGCCCATGCTGGTCATGGCCTCCTTATAAGCCCTAGAGCTAAAAGCAGGACCCCGGTCAGAATGTAGCATGCCAATTGCGTATGTGCCGATAAGGACTCGCAAATCTTTGTATACCACTTCTGGCCTCAGCCGAGTGCTGGTGTCTACATTTTAAGTGAATCTAGTCTTAAACATTAATGGGACGCATTTCTCCTGCTGGATTTTTGCGTATAGATAGCCTTATGCTATCTAAAAGAAAGGTCCTGGCAATACTCCGGTCGGTTCGCGACTGCGATCTCTGTTGCAGTTTGGACAGCCCATTGCAAATCTGTAATGTTGCAGGCTCATCCCCGGCCACCAGTATTCTGATTGTAATTCTTTCAGAGATTCCTTGATCTCTTGGTGCCTTAGACCCAATCCCATGTGTGCTGCTTCAATCAAGAAGACTCTTCTGTTCGTGTTTGGAATTACTCTATCCCCCACTCCAGGGATTTGAGCAAAAGGAACGGAGTTTGCATCAATTATGTATGTATTATTGAGTGGATAGTTCACAGGTAATGCTGCATAGTCGCCTTTTGAAGACGCTTTTACCGCCAGCATGGTTTCCCCGTCTATGTATTTTTCTGAACGCTTTTTTGTGGCTACGGAAGCCGGTTGGGCTGCTTCCGCTGTGGCTCTGAGAGCCAATGAATTCCCTGCAACGTGAACGCCATCACGTTGATGACTCAGTGTATGTATCACGTGAGTCTTTCGTAGTTCTTTCTGCAAAAGAACTACCTGTTCCCAAAGCCTCTTATGCTTTATTGTGGCACCTGTGTCATCTTTGTAATCGTTTTGAAACCAGTTCTGCAAGTCATTATTGTAAGATTTGACGCAATATTGCAAATCGCACACTATTAGTGTGGGGAATTCGCGATCGGCATTTTCAAGCGCCATCTTTAAAGATCTTATTTCAGCTCGCTGAGTTGAGCATTTTCTGAGTGATTCAGTTTTGGTGACTATTGGTCTGAATTTACCAAAGCGCCAGCGACCTTTAACAATCGCGCACGCTGCGTTGTAAGATTTTTTCTCTACATCGTAATGTTGTGCAAATCTGTCCATGTAGATTACACATGTGTACTGTTCGAGAGGCAGAATTTCGATTGGCAGAGGATATTCTTCTTCATATTCTAGATCTTTTACTTTTTTCATTTTCGGGTCAAAATAGTATTTCACGTCTTCTGCAGCAAGAGAATTTTCCCATTGTATCCATTTTGGATCTAATGCCACAGCAGTCAAATTGCGTGGACTTGTTAATGCCTCAAAGGCTGATTCTGCTGTTAAAACAGTTATCCTTCTGCCTTGGGCTTGGGCTCTTTCTTTTGCTACAGCAGTTTTAACCGCAGTTAGAATTGTTTCAGTAGATCTGAATTTCATTTCAGCTTGTGTGTACAAGTGTGATTTGTAAGCCATTGGTACCGTTTCTCCCTCATTAAAGGTCAGGTACGTGAATCCGCATCTTCCTGGGATGACTCGGATTACAAGGTCGCGTACGTTTTCGTGAGTTTGTAATTTTGTTTTAGCTAACATGTCTGTTTGCAATGATCTCAAAATTTCTGTGTGTTCCTAAGTCCAATTGATTGGTTAGAAATCAGGTTTTATTAATTCATAGAGAGGTTTAACCCTCTCTGCACAATTTAGAATGTATGTTCTTCCGAAATTCAGGAAGCCTAGTATTGATTGTAAGTTCTTCAGCGTTTTAGGTGCTTGGAGTACAGCACATTTCTCTAAGAAGTTGTCTGCTAGGCTTTTGCCTTCACTTGATAATTCATATCCTAAAAATAGGACAGTTAGATGGGCAATTCTTGACTTTTTAAAGTTGAATTTGTAACCCTCGGCTGCGAAACCAAGTATTATGGTGTTCACTCTTTTCAAGTGAGTATCCAAGTCATCATCTGTTAGATAGATGTCATCGACATAAGATAATGCCTCATCATCATACATTTGTAGTAACTCTGTTACTCTTGCTGAGAATAATCCTGGGCTGTTCTTGAACCCCTGTGGCAAACAACAGAAATGTTTCTGCGAGCCGTTTATTGAGAACGCGGTCAAATATCTGCTTTCTGGTGCTATATTTTGACAAAAGAATCCATTAGAGATGTCTAATGTTGTTTTGTATTTTTTGCGCACTATGCTATTCATTAGTGCTGCACTGTGTGAGTTTTGTACTGCAAAAGTTTTGCAACATGAGTTTGAGTGTCTGTAGTCCAAAACTAGACGATATGAATCATCTGGTTTGGAGACAGGAAACAAAGCATTGTTCATTTGTGAGGTGCAAGTTTCAATCACCCCTTGGTATTCAAGTTGATCTAAGATCTCCCTTACCTGCTTTTCAGCTTCTTGCTTAATTGGGTACTGCCTCTGTGCAGTTGGTTGAGATTTTAACTGGATTTTGTGAGGAGGTGAGTCCTCATCCCATCCCACATGATTTTTATATAATGCAGGAGCCCCCTTATTTTCCTAGTCTTATCTCCCTCTATACGTAATGTTATTTCATATATTTTATGAGGTTTGCTAACTCTGGTATCTGCAGTTTCCACCTGAATGTATTCATTCATGTCCACTGTCTCCAGAAGATTCATCAGGATCTTGCGAGCTATGGTCACTTCTGCTGCGCTGTCTAGCATTGTCTGGGCCCACTCTCCGTTTCTCAGTTGTGTCCTCAGTATCCTCGGCATGTTTAATTCTAATGCTGGCTACCTCCTTTCTTGGAAATTGTAATTTTTTACTTTGATGAGCAGGTACCTTGTCTTTGGACTTGACGTGCTCTTCCTTGTGTTCTGACCGTCCTCTTCTTTCCGATTTCTGTGAGGAAGTCTGAAAAGATCGAGAGGGACGTGTATCAATATCTTGATATCTATCAGGTTTTTTCAGATTATCCCTATTTCTAAGGTTGTATCTTTTCTCAGAGGGCTCCCTCTGGGGAGACTTGTTTCCTCGGTCTGGAGATCTTTCTCTCCGTTGAGGATACCTTCCTCTGGACTGGAATCGTTTTTCTTTGGGAGTGGATTGTTTATTACCATCCCAACTCTTTTTTGGAGTGTTTAGATTATTTTTAATAAAGGTTTTTTCAGGATTTTCAGTTAGTTGGGGTTTTACTGGTTTCCCACCCAAACTATCTCTACCTAGTTCTTCATAGGATTTTTCTATGATTCTGGCAAGTTCAAATGGTTGTTCTGCTATATCTGTTTCTTTCAATTTCTGGCGTATCGCCACAGATGCTGCTTCTCCTTTTATGTTGGCTAATAATATAGCCGAGACCTGCTTGAAGTCTTTCAGTAATTTCATACCCAGAGTTAAAGCAGGTTCTGGACCGTATTCATTTTGAATCTGTCTTAGTACATCTGGTATTACCGCCATGGACGGAACACCATGTGTTTTTGTGTAGATGGAAGCAAAGACTGTGCCCCAAGTGTCACAGTCTTCCACATGTGGTGCGATCCCCATTGGAAGACAGATAGTCAGAATTCTGTGTTTTTCATGAGCTGTAGTATTAGGAAATACTGCCTCAATTTGAGTTATTTTTTGTGCTAACCAGAATGGAATTTGTTCCCGTTTTGCGGGTATTTTACCAAGACATGATTGTATGTTCTGTGGTGTGATTTTATTTGTGTTCCCCTGATGAGGGGTCAGCTGTGGAATGTAAACAGCTGGTTGGACTGTTGAAGTCCGCATTACATATTGGACTAATTGTCTATGTATTTTAATTAGTAATTTTAGCTGAGCTAAAAGTTCCCGGTCTGACATTTTTTCAATGTCTGGATGTGGTGTGTAGCTGGCTAGAACCGGCCACGTTGCTCCTGGTCTACCTAGTGGACCGAGCCTGGTGATCAGTGGCGGCTGGTGACATTTGAAAGTGGTGCGGCGTAAACTAATTGACGTACAACACTGTAGCGATCGAGCGAAGGGAGCGAGCCTGAACCACCTACTCCCCCAAGAAAATTTTGAAAAAAGAGTGGGCAAACGGTGCATTTTCAAGCAAATTTGAGAAAGCAGGAAGGTTAATAACGTAATTGTGAATCTGTTCTAACGAAAGATGAATGAATGGCAAAACTGTCTATCGCTTGTTCTGCTAGGCGTGCAGAAAGAAACCAATATACTATTGGGTGTAAGGTTTGTCCCTGGAACAAGAATATTACCATGCACACATGAACACATGCCCCAGTGATTTATGGCACAAAAAGGGTAGGTGCACGCACTGCCAACCCTTTCAACCGTGCACAAAGGCCAAACAAATCTCCAAGCAGCACTTGCTATGTTTCTTGGAATTCCAGGTTCCAGGCTCATAGGGTCTGCTTGGACTCAGTCGTACACACCTCCCAGTAGCAAGAGAACAGTTTTGGTACAAAAACACACAGGGTGCAGGTTGAATATTGGCATGACCCCACTGAATTTACCCAGGGTGTGAGGAGAACACGTCTTTCTGTGTAGAGGAATAAAGGGTATACCCCACTATCACCAGCCAGTACTGCTCCCAATCTAAGGGTCAGCCATTACGACTCGGGAGATTACTACTCAAGATGAGGAATGCAGCCCTAGCCCCCTAGAAACCAAGCACCCTGGAACGAGTAACTGCGTGGTCTCTGTCATAGGCAACCAAGCAGAACATATCTATAATAGGTGAGAACTCGAAGGAGACACGGAAATATAATCACAGGATGGTGTATCGGCAACAAGAGCACAGGGCTTTGATCCTTCCGCTTCTACTTAGACACAGCCCTGCACAAAGCTGAATCAGACAAAAGGCAAGCACACCCCATCCTGCCAGAACAGTTGTTATTGCCAGGACTGAATGTAATGCAAGCACACCGGACAAATGGACTGAGGAAGGCAAAAGGGATGCCCAGCCCTCAACTAAAGGAGAATCTTGAAAGAGAACATCTCAGAAAAAGATGACTGCCTTCACCAGTGAGGAGCATTGTTATTCAGCAATTAAGGGGGCATACCTGTGTGTTGGTCAAGATGTTTCCAAACACAGCAATGTGTGAAGCATGATTACTGAAATCCTACCTGCGTGTGGTGCATGATTGCAGAAACAATAGTAGAGTGGGACACATGATTACAAATACCCCCACAAAATATGGTAAAGTCAGCCTTGATTTCAGAGATCGGCCTACGTATGTATCTATAGTACTGTGTACACAATACTTTAATATCAATGAGGTCGACTGCAATGTTGCACCACTTATGCCTCTCGCAATATCAGGGGTATTGCGCTTGTGAAAAATAAACTCCTGCTGATGCTGAAGCAGGAAACAAATCAGCAGCAAGATATTTGTGTGGGCTGGCTCCCCGGGGGCTTTAACTTAACAATAATATTACTTCCACTTGTGAAATGGACAAACACAATGTCAAAGGCACTGTGGCAATAATGCTGCAAATGACACCAGCAGATGGGTGCTTCGTATGGGATTCTTCGACTTTGCGGCCCATGGATAGGAGGTCGGGTCAAGCAGCTGAGGCTGTGAGCTTCATAATGGCAACTAAATGTTCCGCTGTGGCTCAACAAGCAGGTCCCCTGTACTCATGGAGACTAATCACGGACACTAATCCGCAATCTGTGCCTCGTGCAACGTGCTGTATCCCTGCCCTTTAGAGACGGTTATTAAGCTCTTACGGAGTTTTCCCTCAGATAATGGCATTTGCCATTAAAATGTGTGTTGCCCTCTACAGTAGGCAAAACAAAGCAAATTATGCAGCTTAATGCGGCACACTTTAAAGCAGCACTATCTCACTGTTTTGCCACTGCTGCATATATTAATGTCGTAAGGGCAAACAGTTCACATTATTATCAGTTGAATACCTAAATATAGCAATCAGCAACTGACAGGTCTGAGGTGACCTGCAGCCGCGCGATAGAAGAAGGCCTACCCCTGCGCAGCAACACATGCGGTACCGTTTTTAAAGCTAGAAAAAAATCTTTTTTTTGTCCGCAAAATCAGCAAGTTATGCAAACGGTGATGGATTATGTGGCAATTGTGGCAAATCAAAGATTATGCCGGAGACGCAACAACATTGCATATTTACAGTGGTCCTGCTCCAGCAGTGAGCCCCACACATTCACAACCATACATCATTATTAACTGTCACTTTGCATTAATGCATCGGCAGCCAGCACACAGTGCTTTAGGATTACTTTATGTTTAATTTACTTTAATATCAACCGAGTATGCAGTCTCGGAGAGAAAAAGTTAAAAGGGATCCATCAAGTCAGGCGGAATTCTGTTTGCTTCGTCGAGGGTTCATGAGAAAGTTGCTTCTTGTCACCACCCTCCCACCCCCTGGTTCGGTGGAACGACTCCAGTCACGGCGGGCATGATTCGGGTCGGGAGGGTGGTACGCGTGGGGAGGGGTGGGGGTTAATGTAATGAATTAAACTTACCAGGCATGAGGCATCTCCTTCGGTCCCGCGTCGCATCACGTCTCCTCTGAAACTCTCAACAGGAAATAAGAAATGCGCCAAATCAGGAGACTGAATGCGACGCGGGGCCGGGCACCTTACCCTTGTTTCCTCATATCCTGGCATTTGATAGGGCATGGGGCGACTTTGCGCAAAACGCATCACCGCCCGAGCAGGGGCCTATCTACAGACGCCTGCCCTACACTGGGCATGCGCAGCATCCTAATGGTTAGTGAATGTGAGTGAGGGGCAACGATCCTCACTCACATGCGCAGTCAGACCTTCTTCTGGACTCCTGCAGGAGACATGCGCACTTTAACCCCTGAAGCACAGGCCGGCCCAGAAATGTAAACAGACGAATTGCGAAAGCTGACAATTCGTGCTTACATTCCTGTTGCCCAAACTGCAGTGAGCAGGTTCTTTTGTGGGGCGCTGCCCCGGCACCCCTATGGACCAGCCGCCCCTGCTGGTGATGTGATTATGATGTTTTAGGGCGCCTTTAAACCAGAGCAGGTGCTCTTGGTAATTTAATGCGATTTCAACATCCTCGAAAGGAGTGTATTCATCCGGAGGTTCCTCTATTTTGTAAAAGTGGAATTCGTGTGTTACAGAGTTTGCTGCTGGAAAGTTTATCCATGAATAGAATACCTCTGTCTGCCGATATTCATGGGCCTCTACCACGAATATGACTGTACCACCTCGTGATGTCAGTCCATTTTCTATAAGTTTAATAGTTATAGTTTTTTCTTACATTTACCGGAATGATTATAGCATCCGGGTCATTTTCTTGGAGACTTGTGTCATCCGCTAGGAGTTGAGCTGCTATTCAAGCTGCCTGCCTTTCGTCTTCACTTTCCCCCATTTTACTGAAAGAAGTTTTGTTGCAGATCAAGTTTCAAGGAAACAAAGATTAAGTGCACAATATTTTGGAACACTGTATCCTTCAACGTTGACTAAACCTAAAACTATACATAGGAATCTCTTCCTACTAAGTTCCGGCGGATTTTAACCTTTTACCCACTCCAGACGTCTATTGGAGTTTTTACAGGAAAAGGGTCTGTGTGAAAAAGCACGACTGAGTTACTCTAACGTCTTGCGTTAGATTTATCGCCTTACCAAACGTTGGGCGCCATGTAGTGTAGTTCCTATATTCCCAATAGGCTCTGCGCATTGGAATAATATAAACAGCAGTTTAGACGTAGGACTGAGGTAATCTAGGTCTCTACTGACTATATTAGACTTAATTAGTTTTGCCAGCTAGCTCAGAGGTCACTAGAAACTTTCTCGAATAAACAAGGAGGAGTTTAAATTCCCTGGATAGACAAGAAGAGATTAGCTTCTGACAACCATAAAACATGACAACATTGCTCCCTCAGAATAAGAGTGTATCTCTAGAGTCGTGTGAAAACAATAGACAGCTATTTCACTCAGTCAATCGTGCATACTTAGTTTCATAAGAGTGCAGAGAAATAGATAGACGGGCGTTTTCAATAAAAGGTGTTATTTTTTGAGCAGTCTTCTTTCTCATGCAAGAGAAATGAATTGCCACAATTGCAATACTCATAGTAAAGTAAAGTGCGTACAGTAAAAGGAGTATTATGAAATAATACTGTAAAAGCATTGATATGGTTTCTTAGCCATATGATACTTTAAAATAGATAAAATATATACATACATAAATACATTGACTAACGTACTCAACTGGTGCTTCTAAGATACGCCTACCCCGGTGTACTGACCTTAGCCTAATACGTGGGAAGGAGTAAATAAGTAGCAGTTTAAGTTAAGTTGGTTTTGCCAAGAATCTGAATCAAGAATTCTCTTTAAGGGTTTAGTCAGCTCCGTACCTGGGAGGTCTGGTATCTCTTTCTCAGGACTCGATATCCCAGTAACCCGCAAGGGTATCTGGAAACACCGGAGCTGGATTTCTCGGCAGGAGAAAAGACAGCGTCTCTCTCAGTGCGTCAAAAGGGAGGTGCGGCGTCCGTGGGCTCTCGCATCAGCTGGGCTCTTGGGCAAGTAGATAGCCGCTCTGCTCCAAACCACCGTGTGTTTGCTTAAGGCAACGTTGGTATATTTATACCTGAAAGGTGCCGGGTTTGACGTAAGTTTGGACATAAGATGTCAATAAAGATGTCACTAAGAACTGGCCGTTCTTTCAGTGCTCGCAGGAGTTCTAGGACAAATCAAAACAGAAGCATTGGGATTTCCCAGGTTGCTGGAGGTTTGCTTTGTTTAAAGAACGTGTTGTACTCTCTAGGAGTCTGGGGAAGTAGCCTTGCTTAATTTGGACTGCATGGGCTACGACTAAATATGGATATGATACTTATGCCTTTATAAGGATATTATTTATTATAACCACATAAGGGCATAAATCAGGAATATCGAATTAGGGTCCTAGATAGAAATACAACAGCCCATTATCGCCGGTTTAACGGCAGTTTCCGGCTGCTAAAGCGCCAATAATTTTAACGCCCTGCTTGATAATATGCCCCCGAGTTCCCCAGGTTCGAAGGTCCACTGCCCTAGCCGTTAGGCCAACGGCCCTCCCCATCCCCCTCCCCGCGAAGAGGGCATGACTGAGCTGAAAGACAATCATAAATTGAAAGCTGCGGGCCAGCTTATAAAAGATCACAAAATTAGCACACAATGTGGCACCTATTTGTTCGTTCTGCGGGTGGGGGGAGGGCACAACAGTTCCTTTATCTTATTGGGTCCACAGTATAACATAAGATACATTATTAGAAGCAACCGGTTTGAACTATGTGACTAGCATTAGTTTGGATTTGCATACAGTTGCCTCCTCTTTATTGATGTCAACGGAGAACAGGCAATTATCTGAGGTATCTCAGTTCCCCCATCCTTGAAAGACTTCACACCACAATTCCTGGGGAGCCAGCCCAGGTCAGTGTTGTTTTTTCCCCTCAATCAAATTGTTTCCATTTAAATCCATTGTACAAGGGACACTGCAATCATCATTAAACCGTTTTCCATTCTTAGGCAATGTTTAATTTATCACAGTAAACAGCATGTGCGTCCATGGTGTGCTGTCAAAATTAAGCCAGCATGTATAAAATAGGTCCCTTTAATCCAAACCAGCTGCAACATGTCTAGAAAATGGAGGCTACATAAGCCAGAGGTCTTCTGCTCATTTGCATTAGGCAGCATATCATTTGGAGAACTGCGCCTGCTGTAATTCCTTCTAACAGTTATACTGTCTGATAAACATACTGGGTTCGAACAGACACTGACAATTAGATGTAGTGGAAAATGGCAATTTCGTTTTATGTTATGTTATGTTATGTTAATACTGCTCTTTTTGAGCGCACGGCTACCCAGGACGGGTGTCCCGGCGCTTTAGCAAAGAGGCCTGAAACATAACCAAGAAAACCCAGAAGCGGATACACTATCGACGCACAGGTTATGCAGAGAAAAGGACGGTCTTCAGCTCCTTCCTAAAGGCCAGAAGATTGTTAGCCTTGCGAAGTGAGAGAGGGAGGTCATTCCAGAAACGGGCTACCATAAACTGGAAAGACCGGCCTCCCATCCGCACTCGTTTGATCACTGGCATGTTTATATACAAGAACATGCCACAGATTTAGCCCCGCAAGAAATTAAACCTGGCAGCACGCCACATTACCAGAGCACTGGCAAGCACGGTCCATTCATAAGCAAACCTTTTACCAGAAACACATGACATTTGTTTTTTCAAGAATAAACTATATTCCAGTAATTGCTGTATCTCTCGATACTCAAAAAGAGGCAGAGGACTTTTTTAAAAAAGCAGGTTTAAAAGACAGCAATATTTAATTACTTTTAAGACACCTACACCGAATTTTTGTGGCAATGACTGTGCAGTTAAATCATCCATTCGGCGCCAGCGAAAACAGTAGTCATATTTTTTCTTTCAAAGTATGGAAAATTTATTCGCTTGAAAAAGCGATTTTGAAGAAAATATTTTGAAAAATTACTCGTTGCTTTCAAGTATTCTTTTATTCATAGTGTTACCTCGTTCAAGTGAATTCAATTGTGATTGTGTTACATAATGCAAACAAAGGCATGAATCGAGAACCAACCAATTATATACTCCCTGAACCACAGAATAAATGCAGCTGTAAATATCTCCTAAGAGCTACGCGTTAGATGGATGTGTGTGTATTTGTTTATTAATCCTCTGGACTTTACAGGGGTGTACTTGCCGGAGTTTTGCAAGCGACAGACAAGTTTCCCGCCACTTGCAATAAGTGACGAAGCTGGTGGTGTAGGAAGCTGGCGATTGTATGTAATCATCTAGCGCAATATGCTTCCGGTGCACAGCTCAAGCCAGATCAGCGTTTCCAGAGGACTTTTGTTAAAAAACCCTAACAAGTTAAGGACGGCGCGCACCCGCAGACGCCCTTCAGTGGTAGAGTCCGATATCCATCTTAAAACCTCCATTCAGTATCAGTGCAAGTGCAGGGGCACAACACGGATCAAATTTTAATCTTGTGTCAGAGCGCACAGTAACCGTTTGCTTTTATAGTTGCATCACCTACAGTGTATGCAAGCTTCTAAACTGTCCACCTTTCAACGTGTAGCTAGAGTTCTCGTAGTGTGAAAAGTTGGACCATCTTGAACTTTAGATTGACGTGCAGCGGGCTTGGCACGCGTTGCAGAGACGGTTCACAGCAGGATACCTAACTAAAATTGTCCCTTCATGCCAGGGTCAAAGCTATGGCCTCTGAGGCGTTACACAATGACTTTGAAGGGAACAACTGTAGTGGTCCTTTGTGGGGTATTTCACCTGGACTGTCCCTCTCAGGACATCCCCCAGTTGACTGTCCCTCCTTAATTACTCTGAATTCTCAAAAGAAATAAGCCGCTCATTGTGCCGCCAATATTTCATGCTGCAAACGACCCCCTCCCCTGTGGAATGTCTTTGACCCGAATGATGTGTTCTTCTGAATTGAAAAACAATGGTCTCACGGGGGCATCGTGCCTCCTGCTGCTGCCACAAGCATCTACGGAAACAAGGGAGGCTGGAATAATAAACAGCACACAGTGAAATGGCATGAGATCTCAGGCCCCCGAAAGGTTATAATGGCAGTAACACAGAAAACAAGCGCCCACACCTCGCAGCAGGGGGAGGGGAGAGAGGAGGGGGCCTGCGCGATTCTCTTGCGGGAGGGAGCAGCCGGCGCCTCGATAATTGATAACATATGGTGCAAGCTGCTCGCTCCTGTGAGGAAATCGGAAAACGGGCACGCGTTGCAATAGAAAGCAATGCAACGCATGCACATTTTTGGGGAGAAAAGTTGATCGATGACATGAGGTCCTCTCCTATGCAGCGCATGCTCGCTGCGTAGGCGAGACCTAGATATAATTGTCAGATCCTTTTCGGGAATGTGGCTGGACTAAAGTCTAAATTGTGTAATAATGCCTGAGTCGATTTCGTTAACAAATATGAGATCCTCAGTTTGCAAGAAACATGGTTCGAGGATCCTACCCACATCTGTGGGTATAAAACTTTCCGTACGCCGGCAATAAGATCGCCCCATGGCAGAGCTAAAGGGGGCCTTTGCACATACATTTCTAACTATTTGAATTTGAGAAAAATTGAACTGACTGTCTCTTGTCGGTACTATCAAGTGATTAATTTATACGTGGATCAGGGTCTTTGTGTCGTATTGCTAAATTTTTATAATAATGTTACATTGGATATACTAGAGGGTATATTGGAAAAGTAAATACAGAACTGCATAATTTATTTTCTCATACATTTAATGATGCTTTGATTTTAGGGGGCAGAGATTTTAATTGACCTATTTGTCCAAGGGATGCCAAGGGGGTTGTGGTATGATGTATGAAAAAGGTTCCAGTCTTTCCCACTTCCCTCATACATCCTATGGAGTCCTTATGAATGACATTATGTTTGCCTTTGATATGGGTTTCCCAAATAATTGATGTGCACCTGTGGTCCCTTTCCATCCAACATTTAATGGCCAAGGTACTTTTTCTACAATTGACTATATATTGGGCACGTGTAGGCACTCATCACGTATTAGTGATTTTACCACCCATGATATTGCCGTAAGCGATCTATTACATGAAAAAAATTCAATACGATGGGTAACTCTACCTAGCCTTTGAAAAACATCACCTTAAGCAGACAAAATGGGTATGGGGGAAACTGGACCCCGAAAATTTTGTTACAAAAATTGTTTCAAAGTGTAAGTGTATGATCTATTTGTGTCTAGATGGAATGTCCTCTGACCAAATAATTATAGAGAATGTTTTAACTATCTCTAACCAAATAAAAGATTCACTGTGCTTAAAAGCTAGAAAGAATAACACACACAGCGAGGGATGGTTCGATCCTAAATGCACAAAAGCCCACACTAAACTCATATATGCTTTAAATGCCAGGGTTAAAGACCAGGAGCTTATTAGGGAATCAAGAAGGAACTGTAAGAGGGCAGTGAATGAAAGGAAGAAAGCGCTGAAAGAGGAGGCATGGAGTGCCCTGCATGAGGCCTCGACTAATCGAGATTCGACTGCTTTTTGGAAGGCGGTTAATGCACCTTTCTTGATCGTGCATAAAAAAGCTATAATAGAAATTGCAATAAGTGAATCAGAGTGGATGCTGCACTATTCCAAGTTATATAATAATCAATCTAGTGATGCACAGAGAATTGCGGTGAACGGGCTGACCCTGTACCTTCTCCCTTTAAAAAACTAACCCTGGACTTCACCTTGAGTGAGGTCAATGCCTCCATAAATGCAAGCTGTGGCGGTAAGGCCCCGGGGCCGGACGAAATCCCAGTGGACCTCTTTAAATCTAATTTAGCTCTGTGGGAACCACTTTTAACTCACGTTTTTAATGCATGCTGTCCTAAGGGATTTTTAATGACTTGATACAATTCCATAATTGTCCCCATTTCTAAGAAGGGTGATAGAGCGAATCCAGCATGCTATCGCCCTATCTCTTTATTGGATTCAACTGTGAAGATTATTGGACGGGTTATTTTAGAAAGACTGCAGGGCAGGGCGGAGTAGAAAGAAGTTATTAGTGACCTACAGTACGGTTTCCTTAAGGGACGGGGGACAATTGAACAGGAACTAAATTTAAATATCCTGTTAGAGAAACATACCAATGCAATAAGGGAAAGGCTGTTTTTAACTTTTGTTGATCTAACGGCTGCCTTCGATTGTGTCGTTCACGAAAAATTATGGCTGATTTTAGAGGGACGGCATAGACACTGATCTCCTTTTTGAGGCAACTTTAGTCAGGGGCAAGGGCTAGGGTGTGTTATGGACAGGACGGGGATTGCACAAAAAGTTTTAGTGTGAAGAAAGCTGTCAGGAAAGGTTGTGTTCTTGCTCCTTTTTTATTTACATTGTATATAAATGACCTAGAGACCTCCCTGATTAAGGAGTGCAGGGATATACCACTAATAGCAAATCGCCCTATTCCTGCACGCCTATATGTGATGCAGTGCTCATGGCCCACACGCTTCTCGGTCTTCAAAGGATAGTTACTTCTTTTACTAATTTTGTGTCCAACCTTGGTCTGACAATTAACTGTTCAAAAATCTTTGCAATGAACTGCGGTAATGGGTCTTCCAAAAAGAGTAATAGTATTTTTATTTATTATAAGGCTATAGAGTGCACTAAAACTTTAGTTTTTTGTATTTAGGGATTTTGTTTGATCAAGCAGGCACTTGGACTAGGGCAGTCAGATCAAGAAGGCTTTTGTTTAGCAAGTCATTGATGGCGTTATTCAATTTTAGTCGAAAACTAGGAAAACGTTCTCCAGGGGAATTACTCCATATATATAAGGCGAAATGTGTAGCAATTGCCACTTATGGAGCGAACATTTGGGGCTTTGCTAACGCAAAATTTTTACAGATGGCAGAAAACACATTCCTTAAATTCCTCTTATCAGTACCCGATAGTACACCCAATTTTATTTGTCATGCCGAACTTGGTCTGCCCAATCTGAACGTGATTAAGATCCAGCCAGTCCTTCTTTGGCATAAGGTGTGGACCACAGAGGAGACTGTTTTTAATCATCAAATTTTAAAAGATGCTTTGGGGTTGGATGTTGTAAAACACATCAGATGTAGAGTCTAAGGTAATAATACTAAGGCCTGAGAATAAGCAGAGATCAGCGGTGTGCTGGCCTGTCCCAAAACTGGGACATTTTCTGAAAAGATGAGTGTCTCTGAAAGCTTGTGAGGGTCAGGTCAGAATCCGTTGTTTCTCAGGAAAACATGCTTAATTTGTGTTGCTGGATTCATGTTGTAGACTCGGGCATCAATATTTGGGCATCCAGATTTATTTTTCATTTCCAAAGATTGACCTAGTGCAATAGAGAGAAAGGCAGACAACGGAGAAAGAAGCAGGAAGAGAAGGATACAACCGCAGCAGTGATAAAAGCAGGAATCAGGATAAACATAATCCCAGCTGTGAGCTAAGAGGCAGGGTTGGAGTGTGTAGTGGAAGAATCATGCATGGGGTGGAATAAAAACTAGGCTGCTCTGAAAATCTACCAGTTTTCTATTGTGCCTGCGAAAGGCTTATCCTTAGCTCACAGCTTGTATCTAAAAAGATGGGTGGGTAGATGAGTGCATTAATGGATGGTAATATGGACAGAAGGTCTTGGTTTGATATGTGTTTTGATGCAAGAGGATGGATGGGTGGGGATGGATGAACAGTTGGGTTGATGTGTTAGGTTGGCTGAATGGCTGGGTGGGTGAATAGATGGATGGGTTTTGCTAGTTTGAACGATAAAGGGTTTGGATGGATGAATAGATTGGGTTGGATAAGTGGGTGGGTGGATGGGTCATTTGGGTGGTTTAGTTGGATGGGTAAGGATGGATGAGTTATGACTTGTGGATGGCTAAGGGGTAAATAAATATACAAAAGACAAATGTGTAGCATTTGACTAGAAAATGGTCACACAAAAGTGTCAGATACTGGCACAGCAATGACGTTGTGATTAAAAATAGTCCCACCCTCGCCTGCATAATTGGCTGTTGCTCACCCATATCCATTAATGATTGTTGCCAGGGCAATTTTGTCTACAAGTGTGTGGTTTTTCAGCAGTTCTTTGGAATTACCAAAGAAATAGTATTGGGACGTTCCCCATTCAGCTTCTATTGCCGGTCCTCTCTATTCGAGTAGCATGTGGGTTAGTGGGCTTTAAATGTCCCCCGTTGCATTACGCTTCCCTCTTCTCACAAAGGGCGTGCAGATTTTTTGTGTCTTGCGGCATCTTACATGGCATGTGCGAGCTAAATTAAAAATGTGTGCAGTCACAGCGGTCCTACACGTTTCCTCAGTGGGTTTCACTTTTGAATCGAGTCCTGGATTTTTTCTGGTAAGCTTTTGGTCAGCATAGGCCCGGACCATGAGGGATCACCCAGCTTATCCCACCCCTAAGGACCATCGGAGTTTCAGTGGGTGACGGGTGGTAATTGGATCATTTTGAATCAGAGAGGGCATCATGGTGGGGCGGCTGGGGCCCGGCCGGCAATAAAAGTAAAACATAGTGTAGGGCGGTATATACTTCACCTACTCTCTATCTCATGCCGGTCATACACCTGAAGGAAATACGCCCGCGTATACTATAAAATCAATAGATCAATCTACAAGCAAAATGAAAGCCTTTTCAAACTATATCTATAGTTTAGTATTTCTACTTGTGGTTGTATAATCTCACATCGGGGCACTAACGGAGTCAGTATATATTGATGAACATCATGATCCCTGCAATAAGCAATGTTTCCTTAATTCGCTTACCACTTTAACTTGTTTATCTACTTTAGTTGATCATTGTCGTACTAAATCCTGTTTTACGTAATCAGTGACATCCTAAAGTCTTTAATGTGGCTTTAAGTTTGGCTGATATAATGTTTGCTGTGCTCTCATTTCTCACGTATGTCTCAGTCATGTATTAGTTATTCCTGATAGACATTCCCGCAGTTTGGCCATTCACCTCCCCAAAACTTAGAGCTGCCTTTATCAAATCCCTCGGCGCATTCTACGAGGAGCAATGTGTCTATATACCTATCTGTGATAAACACGGTACTGCTACCACTTGTCAGTTTAACCTGAGGAATTAGATGTCGAGATGATATACTGTAGGTGGTGGTGGACCGGGCCGCCTGGGGGGGTGGGGGGTAGCCATCCATGTGCTTTGCAAGGGGGCCCTCTCAATTTTCGTTACGTCACTGGGTGGTTGATTATATTAAAAAGGGGAGGAGTTATAATATAATTAGATAAACTGACCCCACCGTATATTCTCGTTTAATCTACTGTCATGTGATTTGAGTCTGTACACCCATCTCTGCTCCTATTCATGGAGGTCAGCCTCATTATTGTCCAATTCGTTCACAGTCCATCTCAAATCCCTCATAGTGTGTTTAAGTTCCAGGAAGTGAGAGGTCATCTTGGTTGTTGCTTTATGGCAACTTATGTTACTGCGATGCTCGCACATACGTGTCTTTACTTTTCTTGACGTCATCCCCACATAGTGGAGATTGCAGGGGAATGTGCTCGAATATATGACGTTCTTTGACTCACAGTCATATATTTATGCAGAGTGACCACAATTGAAAGAACCACCTCAAACCTGTTCTAAAGTTTGAGAATGTAGATCCATTTCTTTTTTCTGCCTATTGTGTACAAATATAGTGTCTCAACTGCCCCACATGGTTCCAGCTCCATGTCCTCAATGACCAAGGAAGAGAGTGCTCCACGGAGAGTGTGTCTGTGGCGAGGGAATATCAACTGCAGTCTGGATCTCACCAGAAGCTGTGTACCTGTTCTGGTGCACATAGAGGAGGAGAGACTGTCCAGGAAAGAACATTGTCTAGTACTTCCCCTGTGGCTGGCAGACTGCTGGAGAGTGGTCTAAGAAAGCCCAGGTGTCAGGAGGCACCAGAATGCAGGAGATTCCAGTTGGAAATGGCAACACCACAATATGTTTATGTTTATGTTTATGATATTTGTAGAGCGCGTACAATTACCCTTGGGCGTCTCGGCGCTAAAAATGCATTGTTATCTCAGCGTGATCAGGGAGTACAGGGATGTGGATTACTGATTGAATAACCACGTTTTCAGTTTTTTTCTGAACTGAAGAAGAGAGGGGCAGGCTTTCAAGTGATTCGGAAGGGTGTTCCAGAGTCTAGGAGCCGCGATTGAGAAGCGGCGATCACCCCAGGAAACTGTTCGACTACGTTGAACCACTAGTTGGTTGAGTGAAGTAGATCGGAGGGTTCTCGATGGATTGTAGGGAATCAATTGATGTTTAAGAAAACAAGGTCCTTGATCCTGTAGTGTCTTATAGACTATGCACAAAACTTTTAATTTTACCCTGTTGTGGATGGACAACCAGTGGTAGTTTTTCAAAGTATCTGAGATAGGTGCAAATTTGGGTTTCTTTGACAGTACGCGAGCGGCAGCATTCTGCACGGTCTGTAATTTTTTAGTGACTCTGCTCTGAGCATTGAGCAGCAGACCGTTGCAGTAATCTAGTGATGTCAAAACTAGAGTGGTGACTAACGTTTTGGCTGCTGAATCTGGTAGATACGGTATAATTTTTCTTACCGTTCTAAGCTTGTAATGTGCATTGGCTGCCACCTTGTTTGCATGGGCCATGAAGTTAAGTTGGTCATCAAAAGTAACGCCTAGGTTTCTAACTTTGACCGTGGGGGAGGGAGGTGTACCCAAGGCCAATGGCCACCAAGCATCAGACCATACTGGTGAGAGATTGCCGAAGATGACCACCTCCGTTTTATCGGAGTTGAGCTTTAGGCAATTCCTTGCCATCCACTCACCGATAGTGATCATCCCCTTCTGGAATCCCTCTGCCACCCTCTGTCCATCGCCCTTTATTGCCAGCACCAGCTGAGTGTCGTCAGCGTATGAGGTCAGGCTCATCCCATGCTCTTTGATGACACTAGCAAGGTCCGACACATAAATGTTAAATAGTGTCGGACTTAGGGATGAGCCTTGGGGGACCCCACACGGTAACGACAGATCAGCCGACTGGAAGGGGCCCAGTGTAACCGCCTGGGTTCTGTTGGCCAGAAAGGAGGCAAGTAAATCCCTAGCAGTGAGCTGAATGCCCATCCTCTCGACACGGTCGACCAAGATCTTATGGTCAACCGTGTCGAAGGCTGCTGAGAGATCCAAAAGGACTAGCAGAGCAGTTCCTCCTTGATCGCGGATGATTCTTATGTCATCAGCTGTTTTGATGAGAGCGGTTTCTGTGCCATGATTTTTGCGGAAACCGAACTGGGTGTCATCCAGCAGATTGTGGTTTTCTATATAGGCTGATAGCTGCTGGTTCATGGCCTTTTCTAGAACCTTGGCTAGGAAAGGGAGGCTCGCTATAGGACGATAGTTTTTTAATTCGCCTTTATCTGAGCCCGGCTTTTTTAGCAGGGGTTTGATCAATGTGTTTTTTAGTGAGTCCGGGTAGATTCCAGCTGTCAGTATAGTATTACAGACGGCGGTAATGATGGGGATAACTGTATCTGGTACAGTAGCGAGCACGGAGGTCGGACATGGGTCCAGGGCTGAGCCAGCTTTAATTGTTTTGACTATGTTCGTCATTTGGTCAGTGGTGAGGGGGCTGAAACAGGTCATGGAACTTTTGGGAGTAATCATGGGGGTAGTGGCTCTGCTACTAGCCTGATCTGAGCTGAAGGCTTGGTAGATGTCATTAACCTTTGCAAAAAAGAACTCCGATAAGGCATCACATAAAGCTTGTGAAGGGGGAGGATTGAGATCCGGGGAGTTTCCAGCAAGGGTGTCG
Organism: Lissotriton helveticus; assembly: GCF_964261635.1. Taxonomy (NCBI): domain Eukaryota; kingdom Metazoa; phylum Chordata; class Amphibia; order Caudata; family Salamandridae; genus Lissotriton; species Lissotriton helveticus. The sequence goes on from NC_136062.1 coordinate 464,214,521, forward strand.
TGTATTTCTATAGGTTCTGAATCGATCCCCCTATTCCTGACCCTATTCTGGTTAAACTAACTATCAAGTTAACTAACAGTCAGCCCATGAGGCAAGAAATCCCCCATGATGCAGATACCGTTATCTGACGCAGTCACACTACGGCACAGGAACGTGTTATCTGATTAGGTCATAACGCTTGAGATCTAATTAGACAAGCGACATTCCTCCAGCCCCTGATAAGGCATACGACGTTCTCATAACAAATCAAACCTATGACAACCTGGAAAATCCGTGCGGCCATTGTTTTGATTTCACAGAGAACTTTTGCAAAAGAATGTGCTAACGAGCAAGTCGTATGACATCTTTATTGACGTACCTATGTCCATCCTTACGTCAATCTCGGCACCTTTAAGGTATAAATATTGCCGACCTTGCCCTATGCAAACACACGCGTGGTGACAAGACGGAGCAGCCATACTTGCCGAAGCCGAGAGCAGAAGCAGACCCCGCAGGCAGCAGCCCCGCCTTCCTGACGCGCTGAGAGACGCGCTGCTATCTCAAGCCGAGAGACCCAGCACCGGCGCTTCTGGGCAGCCCTCGCAGGCAGCCTGGAATATCGAGAGCAGAGAAAGAGATACCATTCCTCATTCATCCTAAATTCCAGGTACAGAACTGAATAACCCCTCCTAGAGAATTCTTTAGTTATTCACTTGGCAAAAACAAACTTAACTTAAACTGTAACTTTCTATTCCCGCCCACGCATTAGACTTAGGTCAGGTACACGGGGTAGGCGTATTTAGAAACACCAGTTGAGTACGTTTAGTCAAATGTATATGTGTATGTAAATATATTTTAATCATTTTAAACATCATATGGCTCAGAAACCATATCAATGTTTTTACAGTATTATTTTATACTATTGCTTCTAATGTATGCACTTTACTTAACTATAAGTATTGCAATAATATCGATCCATTTCTCTTGTACGAGAAAAGAGACTGATCAATAAATAACATCTTTTATTGAACACGCCCGTCTCTTCCTTTTCTCTACATTCTGATGAGACTAAGAATGCACGTACTGACTGAGTAAAATAATTGCCTTGTGCTCACACGACTCATGAGATTGACTCTTGATTAGGGGAGAGCAAAGTTGTCATGTTCTATGGTTGTCAGAAACTAAATCCCTTCTTGTCTAATCAGGGGAGTTAATTCCTTCCTTGAACATTCGAGAAAGTTTCTAGCGAACTCTGAGCTTAGCTGGCAAACCCAAAAATTAAGTCTAGTATCGACAGTAGTAGACCTAGTTAACGTCTGGTCTAGGCCTTTACTGCTGTAGGTACTATTCCAATGCGCAGAGCCTATTGGGAAAATAGGAGCTACACTACATGGCGCCCAACGTGTTTGGAAAGGGCGATAAAACTAACGTAAGACATTTAGAGTAACTCAGTCGTGCTTTCTCACTCAGACCCCTTTTCTCAAATACTCCAAAGACGTCTGGAGTGGGTGAAAGGTTATTATATCCTCCAAAACCTCGCAGGAGGGAACTCCTATGTATGGTTCTTGGTCTAGTCAACGTTGAAGGATAAAACAGTTCCAGAATATTGTGCATCTAATCTCTGTTTCCATAAGAAACCTGATCTGCAAACAAAAATAATACCATCCTGTCTGTAAAATGGCAGAGAGTGATGATGAAAGAGAGGCAATTAGATTAGCTACTGAAATAGCAGATGCTGATGCTACCATGCAAACAGCAGACCCGGATATAATACTCATCCAGGTCGCCAAAAGGAGATCTATAACCTTAAAACTTATAGAAAATGGACTGACACCTAGAGGTGGCACAGTCATATTCGTAATTGAGGCACACGAATATCGGCAGACAGAGGTATACTATACATGGATAAATTTTCCAGCAGCAAATGCTGTAACAAAGTACTTCCACTATTACAAAGTAGAGGAACCTCCTGAAACGTACACTCCTTTCGAGGAGGTGGAAGTACCACTCAAATTCCAAGAGCATTTGCTCTTATTTGATGGCGCCCTAAAACATAACAATCACATTACAAGGCTCGGTCCTTTAGGAAGACCAGGAGCAACGTGGCCGGTCCTAGCCGGATACACACCACATCCAGACATCGAAAGAATGCCTGCAGCAGAGCTGTTAATACAGCTAAAACAACTACTAAAAATTCATAGACAATTAGTTCAGTATGTAATGCGGACTTCAACAATTCAGCCAGCGATTAAACTACCACAGCTGACCCCTCACCAGGGGAACACAAATAAAATTACACCACAGAACATCCAATCCTGCCTAGGTAAAGTTCCAGCTAAACGGGAACAAATACCATTCTGGTTGGCACAGAAAATTACCCAAATAGAGGCGGTGTTTCCTGACACCACCCCATTAGAAAAACACAGGATTCTGACTATATGTCTCCCAATGGGAATCGCACCACACATTGAGGACTGTGACACTTGGGGTACAGTCTTTGCTTCCATCTATACAAAAACGCACGGTGTTCCATCCATTTCGGTGATACCAGATGTGCTAAAACAAATTCAAGATGAATACGGTCCAGAACCTGCTTTAACTCTTGGTATGAAATTACTGAAAGACTTCAAGCAGGTCTCGGCTATATTATTAGCCAACATAAAAGGTGAAGCAGCAAACGTGGCGATCCGCCAGAGGTTAAAAGAGACAGATATAGCAGACCAACCAGCTGAAATTGCCAGAATCATAGAAAAATCCTATGAAGAACTAGGCAGAGATAGTCTAGGTGGAATACCAGTAAAACCGCAACTGACTACAAGTCCAGAAAAAATGTTTTTTAATAATAATAATAATTCACCAAAAAAGAACTGGGATGGGAACAAACAATCCAATCCTAAAGAAAAGAAATTCCAGTCCAGAGGAAGGTCTCCTAGGCGAAGAGAGAAATCTCCAAACCCGAGACAAAGGTCACCCCAGAGTGAACCCTCTGGGAATAGATATAACCTTAGAAATAGGGATAATATTAAAAAACCTGATAGATATCAAGACATTGATACACGTCCCTCTCAATCTTTTCAGAATTCCTCGCAGAAATCGGAAAGAAGAGGACGATCAGAAGAGCACGCCAAGTCCAAAGACAAGGAACCTGCTCAACTGAAAAAGAAATCACAATTTCCAAAAAAGAAGGTAGCCAGTATCAAGGTAGTTAACAATGCCGAGAATACTGAGGACACAACTGAAAAACGGAGAGTGGGCTCAGACAATGCTAGACAGCGCAGCAGAGGTGAGCATAGCTCGCAAAGTCCTTATGAATCATCTGGAGACAGTGGACACGAATGAATACCTTCAAGTGGAAACTGCAGATACCAGAGTTAGCAAGCCCCACAAAATATACGAGATAACATTACGTATAGAGGGAGATAAGACTAGGAAAATAAGGGGACTATTTTGGGATAACCTCTCCAAGGGTTATGACATCCTTCTAGCTGAAAAAGACTGGCCACCAGAGTTTGTCAGGGAGTGCCCTCATGGCGAAGAAGTAATTATGCCTGCCTTCTCGAATCAAATGCCGATTCATAAAAAATATACACTTGCTAGAAAGTGGGCAGTGGCCTTAGCACCTGCTTTATATAAAAATCATGTAGGATGGGATGAGGATTCTCCTCCTCACAAAATCCAGTTAAAATCACAACCAACTGCACAAAGGCAGTACCCAATTAAGCAAGAAGATAAAAAACAAGTAAATGAAATACTAGATCAGCTAGAATACCAGGGGGTGATTGAAACTTGCACCTCACAAATGAACAATCCTTTGTTTCCGGTCTCCAAACCAGACAATTCATATCGCCTAGTTTTGGATTACCGACACCTTAACACATGTTGCAAAACTTTTGCAGTGCAAAACTCACACAGTGCTGCACTAATGAATAACATAGTGCGCAAAAAATACAAAACAACCTTGGACATCTCCAATGGATTCTTTTGTCAAAACATAGCACCAGAGAGCAGATATTTAACAGCTTTCTCAGTAAATGGCACTCAAAAACAATTCTGTCGGTTAGCCCAGGGGTACAAGAACAGCCCGGGGGTATTCTCAGCGAGAGTAACAGAATTACTACAACTATATGATGATGAAGCTTTATCTTATGTCGATGAGATTTACTTAACAGATGATGACTTGGAGACTCACTTGAAAAGAGTGAACACCATAATACTTGGTTTCGCTGCAGAGGGTTACAAATTCAACTTCAAAAAATCCAGAATTGCCCATCTGAAAATCCAGTACGGAGGATATGAATTATCAAGTATTGCCTGGTTGACAGTCTTTTAAGAACTAGAAGAATTAAAAAATCTAAAATATGAAAAGACGTATCCTCTGCCAAACGACATTCTGCCTCTACGACATTACGCCTGTGTAATCTATGCAGACGGACATGCTCAACCCTCCGTTTGGGGAGAACATGCATACAATCCCACATGTGAGATCACAAAAGAAGTGTGGCGCGGAGGTAAACTAAGACCTCTATTAACAAAATCACACTCAGTAGAAACTAATTCAGAACTACAAACTGAAATAATAGCTTTGAAAATGGCGCTAGATAATGCGGATCGCGAATTCCCGACACTTATAGTGTCAGATTCATATTTCTGCGTCAAAGCATATAACAAGGATTTGCAGACATGGATTCAGAACGGTTACAAAGATGACACAGATGCACCAATAAAGCAGAGACTTCTCTGGGAACAAGTAGCTCTTTTTAAAAAAGAACTACCAAAGACTCACGTGACTCACTCACTGAGTCATCAGCGTGATGGCGTTCACGTTGTAGGGAATTCATTGGCTGAAACAGCCGCAGCGGCAGCCAGTAAACCGGCTCCCGTAGATCGAAAAAAGCGTACATTAAAATACATTGACGGTGAAACATTGCTGGCGGTGAAAACGTCATTAAAAGGCGACTGCTCAGCGTTACCGATCAACTATCCACTCAATTATACATACATAATCGATGCAAACTCCGTCCCTTTTGCTCGAATCCCTGGAGTGGGGGATAGAGTGATTCCAAACATGGACAGGAGACACTTGTTAATCGCAGACGCACACATGGGCGAGGGTCTCAGACACCTTAAATTAAAAGATTCTCTGGAAGAATTACAATCACGGTACTGGTGGCCAGGCATGAGCCTGCACTACACCATGTTTGTAAAAAACTGCCCAAACTGCAACAGAGATCGCAGTGGGGAGAGAAGCAGTTTAATACCTCGTCGTATCAAGGCAGATAATATTACCAACAAAAAGAATGGCTTGCGATTAACATACACAGGCTAGTTCCACTTATAATGTAGATCCACAGCACTCGGCTGACGTCCGGACTGTTATACAAGATTTGCGAGTCTAAATGGCATATACGCTAAGAGCATGCTACGTTCGACCATTTTTTTTCACTCAGGCAATCCAGCCTGGGGGGGGAAAGAATGGCCAAATGAGCACAGCCCAGCGGGAATCTTCTCACTTCCTTCCTGAGGGTATGGGATGGTGTAAAGAAAAAACCAAGGCAGAAAGCAATCTATAATGGAAAGGACATTAGGTTCGGGAGCTGGGTGGGTCAAACATCTAATAAGTGTCCAACGTAGTCTAAATAACTTGCCAAGAAATTCTCTGAAGGGATTCAGTCCGTACGAATTATTATTCGGAACTAGGATGTTGATCTCTGACCTTGATAGTCAGACTTCAGTGGTAATAGAAAAAAGCTTTGATGTCAAAGACCGTTTGGCTATTTTGCAGGACTTAAACAAAACAAGAAAAGACCTGAGCAACATACAGTTGAAACAACAGCCAACAACCACTGAAGAATCACCACCTGTCCCAGCAAGACCTGTCTGGATTCCAAAAGTCGGGGATCTAGTCAGGGAGAAGATCGCGGTAAAGAAGGAATTTGGGCCTTCTTACAGAAAAGCAGTTCCTGTCTTGTCTGTCAACGGGACAAGATCAGTTGTACTACCGCCACTTGCTGGAAAAAAGGAGAACCGAGTTGTATCCATCGACCTGGTAAAACCACAACATGTGGCCGATAACAAACAGTAGGCCAAGTGGACTCCCAATAAGTAGCAGAACACCAAGGTTTGCTACCAGTACAGAGGTCCTAACAAAGAGGCTCATCACATTCGAAACTCCTAAAGAAGAACAACAAGGACTATGCAACAATGCAATAGAACTCAGACCTCTGAAAACCCAAATAAAGACATTTAGCAGAGACACACCAATCTACAATGAAGTTCCAAGTGAAAATGCAAGAAACAAAAATCCTGAACCAATTGGAACAATTGACAGAACTGCATCTGGTTACTTCATCAACTTCGATGATTCCTCTGAAGGTTTCAGCGAACAAAAGACACAGCCATCATCAAAATCCTTTAAAGACAAAGCTAAGGAACTTTTGAAACAACTGAAAGAAACATATCTGGTTACTCCATGGATTGAATTTTGGGTGGGTTTTGGTGTATTTATCCTCATACTTTGGCTCATCATGGTATTTACCTTGGGACGCTTCATTGAGGGAAAATATGCTAAAATGGACACAGCAAGTCAGAACATCAACTTGGTCCTCAAACCACACACATTTTCACACGTCGAGAAACAAGAACTTTCTTCAGAACTTTCTTCAGCCAACTTCACAGCAATTCCAATACCTGGTGGGGTAGCCTGGGACAACACTGACTATGAAATTTATGGTCCGGTCGAGATCCTGAAATATCCACACCAAATCAAGATCTCCTTGAGTGACTTTGCAAAACCAAACTCATTTGCTGATGATTGGGACTTTGAAAGTATAAACAATATGATGTCTGACTTAGTAATGTCTGCTAAATTTACAAAACATGATTATTTGCAAGGTTCTACAAATTATGATAGTATGTATTGCTATAACCATTATGGTAACCATTTCTTGCATAAATCTGCACAACCTAGAAATGTTTTAAATTATAATCAATGGGAACATTGTGCTACACCTCCAAAAGGGAGCTCTAGAACCGTTTATGACAAATATTCATATTTTTCAGGTTTTAACATAACTAATGCTGAAACATTTTATTACAAATTGTCAAACAAGACAGGGATGAAAACCATGATAACCAACACAAAATTGATATATTCAGATTCATTCTTTGAAAAAATGAATACATTTGGATTTGATTATTGGGACAAAAATGTTGATTTGAAAAGTGTTTGGGGTACAAAAGAATGGCAAGTACAGGGTATAGAAGCTTTGTTTAGAGCCTGCATGATCCCAGAACAAATGATATTTTTAAATGACACTGTTCAACAAACCACCTGTCTTGGCTTAGCCAAAATCAAAGATTTAAATAACCTGTCTATTCCAAAGCCAACAATGTTTAGCAATAACTCTGATACAGATGAAGAAATAGACATAAGCCATATACTTAACCAAAACAGAACACATCCTGATTGGAAACAATGGTTGATCTGGCCCACAGATACAAATAACTGTCAAGATAGATTCCTGAATAAAACACAGGGTTTCAAAATGACCAGGCCAGACCCTAGATATCCTCAAAGACATCACCCAGGGATAATAACAACCTACAGTGTGGGCAAATTATGCCTTCAATGGCTACAAACTTCCACACTGCCTGAAATTAAGCAACACCTAACTTTACTTACTGATGGTGCTGACTTGCGTGATTTCATACTGGGACCACGCAAACAGCGTCAAAAGCGTTTCATAGCAGCCTCTGTATATGCAGCATACAATGAGGCCTGGAAGGTTACTCAAATTGAAACAGCAGAGAGAATACGTGAAATTGATCGTATTAATTTGGAAAAATCACTTTCTGTAGTGGACAATGGGTTAATGACTCTGTCCTCCAGAATATTTTCATTGGACAGCATTGTGTCTTCAGCAATCGATATATTATCGCAAGACTTACTGTTATTACAACATGGTCAGTCACAATTGCGCTCTATTGTACAGCTTGGCTGGACGTTACAAAATCTGCGTTCAGGCTATGTGCCTTGGCGTTTAATCAACACAACGTCACTATTCCAAATCTTTAACCTTACTGATAGACAAATCGGTATGGCGCAGAAGGGTGCTGATTATACAATCTTGAGCATTGAAAAACTAGAAAGATTACCAATGACAATGTCAGAACGACCTGTCAGTGAATGGATAATCCACGGAATCATAAATATTCCAATCTCAACCTTCAGGTTTCAATACTGCCAAAAATATATACAGGCTGGCATGTACGAGAAATTGGGAAAGGGGTACCTTAAAACAACTTGGAACCTGCCCTATTCACATGCATGTGTCAGTAACAAAGGACAGAAAGTGTTTCTTAGTGGCAACAATTGTGCTATGTCACTAAGCGGCACGCTTCTGTGTAACGGTATTAGTTTGCACGGAGCCTGTGAAGGGAATTCATACAACCTTTCATGTCACCAGCAAGGCGCACCTGCAACTGAAATAGAACCATTCTTTCAAAGACTCTATAATGGGAGTTACATTCTTATTGTAGACCGCAGATGTTGTAGTCTTATGCCCGGGACTCCTTATCTCGTCACCACGACGGCGAAGGTCAAGTGCTGTGGACGTTCTTTGTTCCCCAGCTCCTTACCAGACAGGGAGGCAAGGGCATGGCCCGGTTTGAAAATTACTTCTATTCGAATAGACACTTTAAGCAGAATGAAAACAGTGCTTCTTCAGACGCCTACAAGGCTCACGTCATCTAAAGAAACGTATGATCTACAAGTCGCAAGGACGACTGCAGAGATACATACATTATTATCAACTAATTCCCCCGTACATTTCGCGGAAATCCTGAGCGAAATCTTAAATATTTCTGATACCACTGGGGTCTCAAAGGTATTTAAGACAGTATTTTCGATGGCATTAACACCATTCAAAGCCATACTGGGTATTTTTCCAGATTTCGTCCATTCGATTTTTGGCGGACTTCCCCTGATCCTGGGACTAATTGCAGGAATCCTATTCCTAGTCCTTATTTTTCGTTATGGCAACCCATGTCACAGATCAAACTCTCGCGACAATGGAAGATACGATCCTAGCCATTGGATACCGGGACCGGATATCAAAAATCCTGGGACTCTCCCGGCTTAGAGACCTAAACATGACTTGGTTTCTATCATTTCGACCAATGTGGCAAAGGTGTGTTTTACCTGTACTAAGGTGTCTGCTATGCGGAGAAGAATGCGTGTTAGACACCTGTCTGACGCTACAATCGGATGCGCCGGTGGATGCAGATACACTGTTGGTTCCTACCAAGGTTCACGCACTGTGCTGCCCTCAAAGGCTGCCAATTCTGATGACGGCATTCCTGGAATCTTCACCACTACGATTGAAGAGTAGTGAAGTTCAAGATGAAAGCAGCATCGAACAGGTACGACCTTCTGTCAGCAATGCAAATCAGAATGTCAATGGAGACAATCATGCGCACGAATGCATGGTTACCCCTATTTCCGACTTAGTGGAACTTTCCCATGAAGCTGTTGACAGTTTTTTCGAAAGCCTGAATGATATGATGTTCTCTCTGGAACAGAAATAGAGACTTTTGAGTAAACTCGCACACGGCGTTCCCTGAATTCGGCCTTCAACCTTTAAAAATAAAGTCACATGAACAATTACAATCCAGTTCACGGACAGCAACTTTTTTCAGCAAGCCCTTAAAATATTTTTCTATATATTTTTTCCCCGGGACATTGATCTTCTGCTTAAAGTAAGAAACTATTCCTAGAGAACTAAGATTTCTATTTTTAGATACTTTATAGACTTTATATAGACTTTAGCTGCCCGCTGGTATGTTCACAAATATTTTATTATGTGATGAAATGGTCTCGACCTTCCTTTCTGTATAGCTATATTAAGAGCCATTTCATGTGTATTTCTCATATACCAAAAAGCAATAATGCATTACAATGCGTGTTTACTTTTGCATTTAATTCATAGCTTAAGTGCGTACAATATATATGACTGCAATTTTTCAGTATATTTGAAAATTTCGAAATGCATTTATGTATTTTGGGGTGGTAAGGTATACACTATACTCTATAGTATGTTGTACTATGTTATACTATGCATAGATTAGTAGATATGACCATAGTTAGCGTGGAGTGGGTGTCGTGTATTTCTATAGGTTCTGAATCGATCCCCCTATTCCTGACCCTATTCTGGTTAAACTAACTATCAAGTTAACTAACAGTCAGCCCATGAGGCAAGAAATCCCCCATGATGCAGATACCGTTATCTGACGCAGTCACACTACGGCACAGGAACGTGTTATCTGATTAGGTCATAACGCTTGAGATCTAATTAGACAAGCGACATTCCTCCAGCCCCTGATAAGGCATACGACGTTCTCATAACAAATCAAACCTATGACAACCTGGAAAATCCGTGCGGCCATTGTTTTGATTTCACAGAGAACTTTTGCAAAAGAATGTGCTAACGAGCAAGTCGTATGACATCTTTATTGACGTACCTATGTCCATCCTTACGTCAATCTCGGCACCTTTAAGGTATAAATATTGCCGACCTTGCCCTATGCAAACACACGCGTGGTGACAAGACGGAGCAGCCATACTTGCCGAAGCCGAGAGCAGAAGCAGACCCCGCAGGCAGCAGCCCCGCCTTCCTGACGCGCTGAGAGACGCGCTGCTATCTCAAGCCGAGAGACCCAGCACCGGCGCTTCTGGGCAGCCCTCGCAGGCAGCCTGGAATATCGAGAGCAGAGAAAGAGATACCATTCCTCATTCATCCTAAATTCCAGGTACAGAACTGAATAACCCCTCCTAGAGAATTCTTTAGTTATTCACTTGGCAAAAACAAACTTAACTTAAACTGTAACTTTCTATTCCCGCCCACGCATTAGACTTAGGTCAGGTACACGGGGTAGGCGTATTTAGAAACACCAGTTGAGTACGTTTAGTCAAATGTATATGTGTATGTAAATATATTTTAATCATTTTAAACATCATATGGCTCAGAAACCATATCAATGTTTTTACAGTATTATTTTATACTATTGCTTCTAATGTATGCACTTTACTTAACTATAAGTATTGCAATAATATCGATCCATTTCTCTTGTACGAGAAAAGAGACTGATCAATAAATAACATCTTTTATTGAACACGCCCGTCTCTTCCTTTTCTCTACATTCTGATGAGACTAAGAATGCACGTACTGACTGAGTAAAATAATTGCCTTGTGCTCACACGACTCATGAGATTGACTCTTGATTAGGGGAGAGCAAAGTTGTCATGTTCTATGGTTGTCAGAAACTAAATCCCTTCTTGTCTAATCAGGGGAGTTAATTCCTTCCTTGAACATTCGAGAAAGTTTCTAGCGAACTCTGAGCTTAGCTGGCAAACCCAAAAATTAAGTCTAGTATCGACAGTAGTAGACCTAGTTAACGTCTGGTCTAGGCCTTTACTGCTGTAGGTACTATTCCAATGCGCAGAGCCTATTGGGAAAATAGGAGCTACACTACAAGGGTTTTGGCAATGTTATATAACTGTTTACTGGAATTTTTTGCAGTTTCAATCTGGCGTGTGAAAAAATCTTTTTTTGCTGCTATTATCATAGCTTTGTAAGTGGTAAGAGCTTTTTTATAATTTTCCTTATTCTCACTATCATAGGTTCTTCGCCAGTGTCTTTCCCTATTCCTGGTTAATTGTTTTTGGGTTTTTAATTCTGTTGTATACCACTGAGCTTTTGGCGAATTTCTGTTCTTAGAAAGTGATTTAATAGGTGCCAGCTGAGTCGTGGCATCAACTAACCACTTATGGAATTGATTAGTAGCAATATTAGGATCGGTGGATAATTCAGGGGTTGTGGTATTAAGTAGCAGCGTTAAGTCATTGGCATTAATGTCCTTCCAAGCTTTAAACGTACCCTTTTTTTCACGGACTACTTTTTTCCTCTGTAGACCTTTGATGGTGAGTCTGCTAAGGATGACTGAATGGTCTGTCCAGGTCATAGGGAGAACTGAGATAATACTCAGTCCTTCCACATTTGTGAAAATTCCATCCAGTGTATGGCCTGCCTGATGGGTAGGGGTCGTGACCAGTTGCGTGAGACCCATTGTGTCTAAGTCTGACAAGAGGGCTGAGGTGTCCCTATCACTGGGAAGCTCCAGATGGAAATTAAAATCTCCCATAATCGTAGTGGAGTCTTCTGTAGCTATGAACTCAGTCATATTACTAAGATTAGCGAGGAACGCAGATCTCGTCCCCGGGGGTCTATAGATCAATATTCCCTTGAAGTTATAGGTTGGGGACAATTTTATGTTAAAATGCATGGCTTCGCATGAGGTAGTAGGAATAGGCGAACAACGGACATCAAATTGGTCTCTCACTATGATGTCTATCCCACCACCTTTTCCTATGGGCCTATCCTGCCGATAGGCACTGTAGCCTGGGGGGACTGCCGTGACATAGTCAGGGGCAGAAGCTTCATCAGTCCATGTCTCTGTAATGTAGAGCACATCTAGGTTTAAGTCGCTGACAAGGTCAGCTATTTCCTGGCAATGTTTGCTCAGGGAACGTGCATTAATGAGCGCCATGGAGACATGGGTATCCACCTCAGTGGTTAAAGATTTTGCATCCACAGTTAGATTATCAAACACAGGAGAAGTATTACAGTTTAAACATTGTGTATGTGACCCCGTCTGCATGAGGGATAGATTAAGTTTGGTGCACAGCGGGGCATATGATGGACAAAGGTCCAGCAGAACGTCGCGGGTATACGTAGGTGGAGGGGCAGGGGTTGTGGCCCTAGGCACGGTCCAGGCGCGGACGGGCGCAGACGGGCTTGCCTTTGGCGCGCCGCCGGCGCGCCCGCCCGCTGCGCGGACGTGCAGAGCGAATGTTTTTATCCATTGGTGAGTGAGGAGGGTGGGAGGGACGATGAACTGCACCGTCTCCCTTCCCTTCCCAAGATGGCGGCTCCGGTGGGTGGGGGGGAGTGCCCAGCGTCACTCACAGCTGAGCTGCGCTGTCCGGTTTTAATGCTGCCTGGAGGGAAGTAATCTCACCCCAGGTAAGAACAAGCATAAAAACGAGCTATTTAAGATATATACAATTTTAAAAGATTTTAGTTCTTAAATGCTGAAGGCAGCGTTCGTGCAAGCAAAATGGTACCTGTGTTATTCTTCTTAGTCAACAATAACACTGAATTCAATAGAGGCGCAAGAGAGCGCTAAGAGCCCCGGCTTCCGCCTCAGGGCGAGTGATCAACACGATATAACAACAACAATACCGGTTTTTGAGTTTAGAGTCCCTTAAGTAGTATGGGAGGGCGGGAGGGACGATGAACTGCACCGTCTCCCTTCCCTTCCCAAGATGGCGGCTCCGGTGGGTGGGGGGGAGTGCCCAGCGTCACTCACAGCTGAGCTGCGCTGTCCGGTTTTAATGCTGCCTGGAGGGAAGTAATCTCACCCCAGGTAAGAACAAGCATAAAAACGAGCTATTTAAGATATATACAATTTTAAAAGATTTTAGTTCTTAAATGCTGAAGGCAGCGTTCGTGCAAGCAAAATGGTACCTGTGTTATTCTTCTTAGTCAACAATAACACTGAATTCAATAGAGGCGCAAGAGAGCGCTAAGAGCCCCGGCTTCCGCCTCAGGGCGAGTGATCAACACGATATAACAACAACAATACCGGTTTTTGAGTTTAGAGTCCCTTAAGTAGTATGGGAGGGCGGGAGGGACGATGAACTGCACCGTCTCCCTTCCCTTCCCAAGATGGCGGCTCCGGTGGGTGGGGGGGAGTGCCCAGCGTCACTCACAGCTGAGCTGCGCTGTCCGGTTTTAATGCTGCCTGGAGGGAAGTAATCTCACCCCAGGTAAGAACAAGCATAAAAACGAGCTATTTAAGATATATACAATTTTAAAAGATTTTAGTTCTTAAATGCTGAAGGCAGCGTTCGTGCAAGCAAAATGGTACCTGTGTTATTCTTCTTAGTCAACAATAACACTGAATTCAATAGAGGCGCAAGAGAGCGCTAAGAGCCCCGGCTTCCGCCTCAGGGCGAGTGATCAACACGATATAACAACAACAATACCGGTTTTTGAGTTTAGAGTCCCTTAAGTAGTATGGGAGGGCGGGAGGGACGATGAACTGCACCGTCTCCCTTCCCTTCCCAAGATGGCGGCTCCGGTGGGTGGGGGGGGAGTGCCCAGCGTCACTCACAGCTGAGCTGCGCTGTCCGGTTTTAATGCTGCCTGGAGGGAAGTAATCTCACCCCAGGTAAGAACAAGCATAAAAACGAGCTATTTAAGATATATACAATTTTAAAAGATTTTAGTTCTTAAATGCTGAAGGCAGCGTTCGTGCAAGCAAAATGGTACCTGTGTTATTCTTCTTAGTCAACAATAACACTGAATTCAATAGAGGCGCAAGAGAGCGCTAAGAGCCCCGGCTTCCGCCTCAGGGCGAGTGATCAACACGATATAACAACAACAATACCGGTTTTTTAGTTTAGAGTCCCTTAAGTAGTATGGGAGGGCGGGAGGGACGATGAACTGCACCGTCTCCCTTCCCTTCCCAAGATGGCGGCTCCGGTGGGTGGGGGGGAGTGCCTAGCGTCACTCACAGCTGAGCTGCGCTGTCCGGTTTTAATGCTGCCTGGAGGGAAGTAATCTCACCCCAGGTAAGAACAAGCATAAAAACGAGCTATTTAAGATATATACAATTTTAAAAGATTTTAGTTCTTAAATGCTGAAGGCAGCGTTCGTGCAAGCAAAATGGTACCTGTGTTATTCTTCTTAGTCAACAATAACACTGAATTCAATAGAGGCGCAAGAGAGCACTAAGAGCCCCGGCTTCCGCCTCAGGGCGAGTGATCAACACGATATAACAACAACAATGAATATGACTATTGAGACCCAGTACGAGCTGTGAATGCATGTTGCTAATTGGCCCCAGCAGGGCTCCATCTTCCATATTTGTGATTGGAACATGGGGGCTGCATTTGCTGAATATGACTGCTACGTGCAGGGCGGAATGTATTCAAGTGTTAAGGAGACTCAGCACATAACCACTGGGAGTGATTTAACGGCATCTGTGCTATATCCATGCCCAGAAATACTGTAGACTGTGGGGACAGAGAGACAAAGTGGTTGGTGCAGCACCTGCTAAAGTAGCGCTCAGACACTAGTTTTGATTATTGTAGAGTATTTCTTACAAAAACAAGCACTGGGTTCTGCCTTTATTTTATTGATTCTGTTGGTTGATTGTAGAGCTCTGATCTTGATCACTGCCACACTACGTACCTGATGAAGCTTTGACTGCTCAGCTTCTGTGGCTTGATAGTCAAGTGTGCGGAAAGGGTTGTACTTAGCCCAGTTTGTAGAGCTATAGTAGGACGTTCCCCATCCCCCATGGTTGAGGCCCAGTAGCCACTACTTTCTGGTTCTATGGCCCACAAAACAGAGTCTGAAATTGATATTTTTTACAATATTTTTATACCACTATATTTTTGTGGTTGATATTGTATCATACAACTATCTACAAATGACAAGATGTTAAGAGAAAGGAAAGCATTTAGTGCACCATGAATGGCTATGTGGCATTTATTCTCTTTATTATAAATCCAAAATGTTCCAGCAAATGTTTAAACAAATGCAACTCACGAAGACCCCCAGAATTCCATGGTGTCTTCAGAAGGGTGTACAAGCTAATTTTTTTTATAGAACTCCACTGTTTATGGCATGTGTAGTTGTAGATACACATGCTATGCATACTTCTGACATCCAGTGTTGAGCTCAGAAGCATACAACTTGTTTTTCTTCTAAGGAAATCTTTTGAGCCATGGGGTCTAGTATCTCCACCTGTTAGTGGTATTGCACGTGGGCATCGCCTCCATTGTTAGATTGTTTATTCTCCACCATCTAGTTCAGGCTTTTATTTTTATTTATTTATTTGTTAAGCTTATAAGGCACGCAGCTACCCAAGAAGGGTTTCCCGGCGCCAAGACGGAGCAAAATAGCAGAGCAGAACCTATCATAGATGTTACTGATCAAATAGCGATATCTTGACATTTTTTTAGAAGCGCACATAGTTGGTTTCTTTCCGTATGAAGGTGGGAAGTGTATTACAGATAGATGGACCTAAATAGGAGAAAGATCTCCCACCCACTCTAGAAATTTTAAACCTCGGCACACAGAAAATTGCCGCGGTTTGAGATCGTAGATGACGAGTGGGTACATAAAGATGCACTAGTGCTTGAAGGTATTTAGGAGTAGTACCAGCTTTTATCTTGAACATATAGCTCCGGGCTTTGAATTTAATACGATTCTCCACCCTGAGCCAGTGTTGGTCACGTAGATGGCCAGAAATGCTAGATGTTTTAGAAACCTTGCAGAGCAGCCTGGCCGCAGAGTTTTTAATCAGTTGCAATCTACGTACCACAGACTTGTTTGACCCAAGATAGAGGATGTAACCGTAGTCAAGTCGTGATGTTATAAGAGCATTGACTACGGTCTTTTGGGTAGAAACAGTTAGCATCCAAAGAATTTTCTTTAGCCATTTCAGAATGGTGAAACATAGGGCTGCTACTTTGCCAGTTTGTTGGTTCATGGATAAAGTACTGTCCACAATCACACCAAGGTTACGGACATGACTGGTCGGAACTGGGAGATTTCCCATTTGAATAGGCCAATGGGAGGATTTCCAAAGGTCTTTATGTTGTCTTAAGACAAGAACCTCCGTCTTGTCTTCGTTAAGTTTTAACTGGTTTACAGTCATCCAGTCAAAAATATCTGTAAGGCCCAGTTTAAGGTTGGAAGAAGCAGATAAACTGGAATTTAGAAACGGAGAAGATGATTTGAGAATCATCTGCATAGGTCATGAGGGTAAGACACACTTTGTCAGCTATATCTGCTAAAGGTTTAACATATAGATTAAAAAGCAGAGGGCTAGGAATTGAGCCCTGGGGTACTCCATGTGGTGAAATAAAGCTTTTTGAACAGGCGGATGCTGACATAATTTGAAAAGTGCGATTTTCCAGAAAAGAACAAATCCATTCAAGTGCTGCACCACATACACCAGTGTTTTTCAAGGTGTTAATCAGACTTTTGTGCGAGATGGTATCAAAGGCCGCACTTAGGTCTGATAGGATAAGGGCAACTGTTTGGCCATCATCCAGGAGCTTACGGATCTTTTCAGTAACTCCTAAAAGTGCTGTTTCGGTGGAGTAGCCGGCTCTAAAGCCAGATTGGGAGGAGTGGAGGCAATTATTAGTTTCTGTGAAATGTGTTAGAAAGGAATGGACATGTCTTTCTAAAATTTTTGAGAACACTGGTAAGAGAGAGATGGGTCTGTAGTTGGACAGTACCTCGGGATAGGCCATTGGTTTTTTTTAATAAAGGGTTCACCATTGCATGCTTCCAAAGAGTGGGTACATTAGATTGTAGGAAGGAAGTATTGAGGGTATCGAGGATTACCTCCAGATGGGAAGATTCCAGTTGTTTTAAGATATTGATTGGAACTGGATCCATGGGGGATCCTGATTTAATACTATTGAGAATGATCATAAAGTCATCCATTCTTGTCATCGTGAGCTCCAGTTCAATACCTTGCTGTGTTCCTGCTGGGCCCTCGGATCCATCCCGTTGTCGGTTCTACAAAACAATACTGCTTTCACAGGTCTTCAATCATCGTGCTACTTTTCAGCTGCATGTTTGGTGCATAGCCCTTAACCTCCACCATCTGGGTCGAGTATATATTTGTGTTGGAAAGGACTGCTTTCCAATTCTGTCCTACTTGCCACGCCAAGTACCCAAGTTCCGTCCTTCACGAAGTTTGCAATCTCTGTTTGTCTCCTGACCACAGAGAAGACTCCTGTTTGGCGTGTCTTGCGCTCTGTAGTAAAAAAAGCTTTATGGTACTGAAATGCTCGTCCGCTCAGTCTCCATGTCACACAAAAGAGAAGGGGAAGACACTCCAGACATCTTCGGAGAGCGTGAGGAGTCTGATTAGAAATAATCAGATGGTCTGGTCATTGAAATTGAACCAGCCTTCTGACTGATGTAAGGTAGTAGCAAATCGGCTATTTACCCTTGGTGCAACAACACCCCCTAAATGGCCTCTTCTTGTGGAGATTGAGCATAAGCCTTACCCAGAGTTCCTAGTTACACCAAAAGCAAGTTGGTGAAACTCTTCTTCGAGTGTTCACTTAAGGTGGTCTACCTTAGGGGTATGCCTGACCTGATAGTGTGACATGCCTACTGGCTAGCCAATTTTGCCGCCTGCTCTAGTGCCAAATGGGCCCCAGGGCAGGAAATGGTCTTCTCCAGGTCTGAAGGAAGCCGGGTCCCTATCAAAGGTGGTTGAGGCTTTGAAGCCTATGGCCTGTGTATGCTAATTCACTAGCCATCCTGCTGGAGTAGGTGTGATAATCTACCACCAGAGCAGAAATTGTTCCTGACCTCTGAAAGCGTTGGTTCTCCTGAGCAGGGGGTCAGAAACTCATTGTGGTGGCAGGCTGGAAGAATCCAGTCAGCCAGCACACTAAAAGACTGGTAGATTTCAGGGGGTACCTCTAAGATGCCCTCTGGATGCATGTCATAATAAATCCCACACTGGCATCATTGTCGATTTATTAGGACAAGGTATTTGATATCAAACACCATTATTTTCTTTTATTTTTAAATATCTTTAATTGATGTTTTCCAACAATTTAGCACCCCCCCCAGTCCCACCCCCCACCCTACGAGGTCAGACAAGTGTACATACAATTTCATAATCACATTACATTATCGCCAATAATACGTTCTTTTGCATCATACAATTGAGTATTCTTCATAATATCCCACTAAATATAACTTTGGGATTGACACCATTACACTAGAGGAGTCAAAATTCTCAACCCCCGTTTACGCCGTTTCCTGCCTTCCCGTTTATAAATAGCAGCTTCCAAGTTAGAGATTGCTAGTAGCCTAGCTAGCCACTGTTGTAAGGACGGTGAAATAGGATCCAGCCAAGCATAGACTATACACATTCTTAACACTACCATAGCGATACAAATGAGTTCATGGCCAGTTCTGGGGTTGCTAGGAACTGTTGCTAGGATCTGTGGCCCCTAGTAAGATAACATCACTAGACAGAGCTAAATCGCTTTCAATACTGCGGACAGGAATTTCTCAATGTTTTGTTTTAAAGAAGTTAGTCCATCATATGTAGAGAAGATGTGTACACAATCTGCATTGAATAACATAAATCTTGGGCAACATGTCCCCTTACCACTCCCCCATTTGGCGATTTTGTCTGGCGTATAGTATAGGAAAAAACAAGTTTTGTAAAACTGTGCTTGAAGTTTTGTGGACATGAGAATTGTTTGAGACATTGAGTAGGCATAGTTAAATTCATCCATAGTCGTACCAATTTTCCTGCTGCCATTTCTGTGATGTTTTCATCCGGAAACAGCGCATTTATAAGGGAATATATTCCGCCAGTAGTGTTTTTTTTTGGTGTGAATTAATGTTTCCACTATGGTTATTTTTTCAGGCAGAACCCTTCCCCCCACCCTTCGTAATAAAAAGTCTCTGATTTGAAGATATTTAAAAAAGTCCCGCCAGTCCAGTTGAATTTTTCTTTTTTCAGTTCTTCAAAGGATTGTAGCCCTGCAGGGGAGAAGAGGCAACCTACCTGAGTTATTCCTGCCTCGCTCCATTTGCTTATTCAGCTATCTTTAAAAATTTCCAGCAGACCTGGGTTATCGGTTAGGGGGGTATAAAATGATATTTGCCCTATACCCAGCTTTCTTCTCGCAGCCTTCCATACCTTAAACCCACTATACAGTGTTTTAAATGTAACTTTTTTATGGTAGCTATCATGCAAATGTCGCCAGAGATATCCACTACTTTTACTGCCCAGAATTAGTTGAAAGATAGATGGCGAGCTTTCCCCGGGGATCTCCTCTATCCTGATATTCTGCATTAGCTCACTACTGTATAGTAACACAGATGCCCAGTAGTATGCTTTTAGGTTTGGGAGAGCTAATCCTCCTCTCTCTTTTGGAAGGGTAAGAAGTTTATAAGCTTGCCCGGGTTGCGAATATGCCCAAATAAAACATGAGAACCTGCGCTCTATGGATTTGAACCATTGATCTGAGAATTCTAAACATATTGCTCTAAATAGATATAGATTTTAGGAAAAAGACCATTTTGAAGGCATTAACCCTACCAATTATAGATAGATGTAGATTATCTAGGTGACGGAGATATTTCTGAATTGAGCACCCTTATTGGTTTAATGTTTAGGTCCACCATATTCTCGAGATTAGATGAAATTCAGATGCCTAAATATGTAGCCTTCTCTACCACTCGGGGGTCGCACATCTTGCTTTTAATGTTCAACACAATCTGTGTTTTCCCTTGATTGAGGATTGCAAAAAACACAGTTGATGGACAGAATGTAGAACAATGTCATACATTCACCCCAGTACAAGGATCTGGGCCTAAATCCATCGTTTTTTGCACTCCACACCACCCTGGGTTAGACACTGGCTATATGCAAATCAGCTCTGACCCTGTGCCTCATGGGAACAGTCCAGTCCGAACTACCAAGCCATGTCTTTCCCAGACCGGAATCAAGCATCCAAGGACCGGTTTCTGGCTATCAGCCTTCATCAGCCTGGATAGCTTGACTCCAGTGGTGTGGAGAGCCTGGGACTTACGTCTGAGCATACCCAGCCCACTCGGGGTGAAAATTGCAAAAAACACAGTTGATGGACAGAATGTAGAACAATGTCATACATTCACCCCAGTACAAGGGTATGCTCAGACGTGAGTCCCAGGCTCTCCACACCACTGGAGTCAAGCTATCCAGGCTGATGAAGGCTGATAGCCAGAAACCGGTCCTTGGATGCTTGATTCCGGTCTGGGAAAGACATGGCTTGGTAGTTCGGACTGGACTGTTCCCATGAGGCACAGGGTCAGAGCTGATTTGCATATAGCCAGTGTCTAACCCAGGGTGGTGTGGAGTGCAAAAAAACGATGGATTTAGGCCCAGATCCTTGTACTGGGGTGAATGTATGACATTGTTCTACATTCTGTCCATCAACTGTGTTTTTTGCAATTTTCACCCCGAGTGGGCTGGGTATGCTCATACGTGAGTCCCAGGCTCTCCACACCACTGGAGTCAAGCTATCCAGGCTGAGGAAGGCTGATAGCCAGAAACCGGTCCCTGGATGCTTGATTCCGGTCTGGGAAAGACATGGCTTGGTAGTTCCGACTGGACTGTTCCCATGAGGCACAGGGTCAGAGCCGATTTGCATATAGCCAGTGTCTAACCCAGGGTGGTGTGGAGTGCAAAAAAACGATGGATTTAGGCCCAGATCCTTGTACTGGGGTGAATGTATGGCATTGTTCTACATTCTGTCCATCAACTGTGTTTTTTGCAATTTTCACCCCGAGTGGGCTGGGTATGCTCAGACGTGAGTCCCAGGCTCTCCACACCACTGGAGTCAAGATATCCAGGCTGATGAAGGCTGATAGCCAGAAACCGGTCCTTGGATGCTTGATTCCGGTCTGGGAAAGACATGGCTTGGTAGTTCGGACTGGACTGTTCCCATGAGGCACAGGGTCAGAGCTGATTTGCATATAGCCAGTGTCTAACCCAGGGTGGTGTGGAGTGCAAAAAAACGATGGATTTAGGCCCAGATCCTTGTACTGGGGTGAATGTATGACATTGTTCTACATTCTGTCCATCAACTGTGTTTTTTGCAATTTTCACCCCGAGTGGGCTGGGTATGCTCAGACGTGAGTCCCAGGCTCTCCACACCACTGGAGTCAAGCTATCCAGGCTGATGAAGGCTGATAGCCAGAAACCGGTCCTTGGATGCTTGATTCCGGTCTGGGAAAGACATGGCTTGGTAGTTCGGACTGGACTGTTCCCATGAGGCACAGGGTCAGAGCTGATTTGCATATAGCCAGTGTCTAACCCAGGGTGGTGTGGAGTGCAAAAAAACGATGGATTTAGGCCCAGATCCTTGTACCGGGGTGAATGTATGACATTGTTCTACATTCTGTCCATCAACTGTGTTTTTTGCACTTTTCACCCCGAGTGGGCTGGGTATGCTCAGACGTGAGTCCCAGTCTCTCCACACCACTGGAGTCAAGCTATCCAGGCTGATGAAGGCTGATAGCCAGAAACCGGTCCTTGGATGCTTGATTCTGGTCTGGGAAAGACATGGCTTGGTAGTTCGGACTGGACTGTTCCCATGAGGCACAGGGTCAGAGCTGATTTGCATATAGCCAGTGTCTAACCCAGGGTGGTGTGGAGTGCAAAAAAACGATGGATTTAGGCCCAGATCCTTGTACTGGGGTGAATGTATGACATTGTTCTACATTCTGTCCATCAACTGTGTTTTTTGCAATTTTCACCCCGAGTGGGCTGGGTATGCTCAGACGTGAGTCCCAGGCTCTCCACACCACTGGAGTCAAGCTATCCAGGCTGATGAAGGCTGATAGCCAGAAACCGGTCCTTGGATGCTTGATTCCGGTCTGGGAAAGACATGGCTTGGTAGATCGGACTGGACTGTTCCCATGAGGCACAGGGTCAGAGCTGATTTGCATATAGCCAGTGTCTAACCCAGGGTGGTGTGGAGTGCAAAAAAACGATGGATTTAGGCCCAGATCCTTGTACTGGGGTGAATGTATGACATCGTTCTACATTCTGTCCATCAACTGTGTTTTTTGCAATTTTCACCCCGAGTGGGCTGGGTATGCTCAGACGTGAGTCCCAGGCTCTCCACACCACTGGAGTCAAGCTATCCAGGCTGATGAAGGCTGATAGCCAGAAACCGGTCCTTGGATGCTTGATTCCGGTCTGGGAAAGACATGGCTTGGTAGTTCGGACTGGACTGTTCCCATGAGGCACAAGGTCAGAGCTGATTTGCATATAGCCAGTGTCTAACCCAGGGTGGTGTGGAGTGCAAAAAAACGATGGATTTAGGCCCAGATCCTTGTACTGGGGTGAATGTATGACATTGTTCTACATTCTGTCCATCAACTGTGTTTTTTGCAATTTTCACCCCGAGTGGGCTGGGTATGCTCAGACGTGAGTCCCAGGCTCTCCACACCACTGGAGTCAAGCTATCCAGGCTGAGGAAGGCTGATAGCCAGAAACCGGTCCCTGGATGCTTGATTCCGGTCTGGGAAAGACATGGCTTGGTAGTTCCGACTGGACTGTTCCCATGAGGCACAGGGTCAGAGCCGATTTGCATATAGCCAGTGTCTAACCCAGGGTGGTGTGGAGTGCAAAAAAACGATGGATTTAGGCCCAGATCCTTGTACTGGGGTGAATGTATGACATTGTTCTACATTATGTCCATCAACTGTGTTTTTTGCAATTTTCACCCCGAGTGGGCTGGGTATGCTCAGACGTGAGTCCCAGGCTCTCCACACCACTGGAGTCAAGCTATCCAGGCTGATGAAGGCTGATAGCCAGAAATCGGTCCTTGGATGCTTGATTCCGGTCTGGGAAAGACATGGCTTGGTAGTTCGGACTGGACTGTTCCCATGAGGCACAGGGTCAGAGCTGATTTGCATATAGCCAGTGTCTAACCCAGGGTGGTGTGGAGTGCAAAAAAACGATGGATTTAGGCCCAGATCCTTGTAATGGGGTGAATGTATGACATTGTTCTACATTCTGTCCATCAACTGTGTTTTTTGCAATTTTCACCCCAAGTGGGCTGGGTATGCTCAGACGTGAGTCCCAGGCTCTCCACACCACTGGAGTCAAGCTATCCAGACTGATGAAGGCTGATAGCCAGAAACCGGTCCTTGGATGCTTGATTCCGGTCTGGGAAAGACATGGCTTGGTAGTTCGGACTGGACTGTTCCCATGAGGCACAGGGTCAGAGCTGATTTGCATATAGCCAGTGTCTAACCCAGGGTGGTGTGGAGTGCAAAAAAACGTTGGATTTAGGCCCAGATCCTTGTACCGGGGTGAATGTATGACATTGTTCTACATTCTGTCCATCAACTGTGTTTTTTGCAATTTTCACCCCGAGTGGGCTGGGTATGCTCAGACGTGAGTCCCAGGCTCTCCACACCACTGGAGTCAAGCTATCCAGGCTGATGAAGGCTGATAGCCAGAAACCGGTCCTTGGATGCTTGATTCTGGTCTGGGAAAGACATGGCTTGGTAGTTCGGACTGGACTGTTCGCATGAGGCACAGGGTCAGAGCTGATTTGCATATAGCCAGTGTCTAACCCAGGGTGGTGTGGAGTGCAAAAAAACGATGGATTTAGGCCCAGATCCTTGTACTGGGGTGAATGTATGACATTGTTCTACATTCTGTCCATCAACTGTGTTTTTTGCAATTTTCACCCCGAGTGGGCTGGGTATGCTCAGACGTGAGTCCCAGGCTCTCCACACCACTGGAGTCAAGCTATCCAGGCTGATGAAGGCTGATAGCCAGAAACCGGTCCTTGGATGCTTGATTCCGGTCTGGGAAAGACATGGCTTGGTAGATCGGACTGGACTGTTCCCATGAGGCACAGGGTCAGAGCTGATTTGCATATAGCCAGTGTCTAACCCAGGGTGGTGTGGAGTGCAAAAAAACGATGGATTTAGGCCCAGATCCTTGTACTGGGGTGAATGTATGACATTGTTCTACATTCTGTCCATCAACTGTGTTTTTTGCAATTTTCACCCCGAGTGGGCTGGGTATGCTCAGACGTGAGTCCCAGGCTCTCCACACCACTGGAGTCAAGCTATCCAGGCTGATGAAGGCTGATAGCCTGAAACCGGTCCTTGGATGCTTGATTCCGGTCTGGGAAAGACATGGCTTGGTAGTTCGGACTGGACTGTTCCCATGAGGCACAAGGTCAGAGCTGATTTGCATATAGCCAGTGTCTAACCCAGGGTGGTGTGGAGTGCAAAAAAACGATGGATTTAGGCCCAGATCCTTGTACTGGGGTGAATGTATGACATTGTTCTACATTCTGTCCATCAACTGTGTTTTTTGCAATTTTCACCCCGAGTGGGCTGGGTATGCTCAGACGTGAGTCCCAGGCTCTCCACACCACTGGAGTCAAGCTATCCAGGCTGAGGAAGGCTGATAGCCAGAAACCGGTCCCTGGATGCTTGATTCCGGTCTGGGAAAGACATGGCTTGGTAGTTCCGACTGGACTGTTCCCATGAGGCACAGGGTCAGAGCCGATTTGCATATAGCCAGTGTCTAACCCAGGGTGGTGTGGAGTGCAAAAAAACGATGGATTTAGGCCCAGATCCTTGTACTGGGGTGAATGTATGACATTGTTCTACATTATGTCCATCAACTGTGTTTTTTGCAATTTTCACCCCGAGTGGGCTGGGTATGCTCAGACGTGAGTCCCAGGCTCTCCACACCACTGGAGTCAAGCTATCCAGGCTGATGAAGGCTGATAGCCAGAAATCGGTCCTTGGATGCTTGATTCCGGTCTGGGAAAGACATGGCTTGGTAGTTCGGACTGGACTGTTCCCATGAGGCACAGGGTCAGAGCTGATTTGCATATAGCCAGTGTCTAACCCAGGGTGGTGTGGAGTGCAAAAAAACGATGGATTTAGGCCCAGATCCTTGTAATGGGGTGAATGTATGACATTGTTCTACATTCTGTCCATCAACTGTGTTTTTTGCAATTTTCACCCCGAGTGGGCTGGGTATGCTCAGACGTGAGTCCCAGGCTCTCCACACCACTGGAGTCAAGCTATCCAGACTGATGAAGGCTGATAGCCAGAAACCGGTCCTTGGATGCTTGATTCCGGTCTGGGAAAGACATGGCTTGGTAGTTCGGACTGGACTGTTCCCATGAGGCACAGGGTCAGAGCTGATTTGCATATAGCCAGTGTCTAACCCAGGGTGGTGTGGAGTGCAAAAAAACGTTGGATTTAGGCCCAGATCCTTGTACCGGGGTGAATGTATGACATTGTTCTACATTCTGTCCATCAACTGTGTTTTTTGCAATTTTCACCCCGAGTGGGCTGGGTATGCTCAGACGTGAGTCCCAGGCTCTCCACACCACTGGAGTCAAGCTATCCAGGCTGATGAAGGCTGATAGCCAGAAACCGGTCCTTGGATGCTTGATTCTGGTCTGGGAAAGACATGGCTTGGTAGTTCGGACTGGACTGTTCCCATGAGGCACAGGGTCAGAGCTGATTTGCATATAGCCAGTGTCTAACCCAGGGTGGTGTGGAGTGCAAAAAAACGATGGATTTAGGCCCAGATCCTTGTACTGGGGTGAATGTATGACATTGTTCTACATTCTGTCCGTCAACTGTGTTTTTTGCAATTTTCACCCCGAGTGGGCTGGATATGCTCAGACTTGAGTCCCAGGCTCTCCACACCACTGGAGTCAAGCTATCCAGGCTGATGAAGGCTGATAGCCAGAAACCGGTCCTTGGATGCTTGATTCCGGTCTGGGAAAGACATGGCTTGGTAGATCGGACTGGACTGTTCTCATGAGGCACAGGGTCAGAGCTGATTTGCATATAGCCAGTGTCTAACCCAGGGTGGTGTGGAGTGCAAAAAAACGATGGATTTAGGCCCAGATCCTTGTACTGGGGTGAATGTATGACATTGTTCTACATTCTGTCCATCAACTGTGTTTTTTGCAATTTTCACCCCGAGTGGGCTGGGTATGCTCAGACGTGAGTCCCAGGCTCTCCACACCACTGGAGTCAAGCTATCCAGGCTGATGAAGGCTGATAGCCAGAAACCGGTCCTTGGATGCTTGATTCCGGTCTGGGAAAGACATGGCTTGGTAGTTCGGACTGGACTGTTCCCATGAGGCACAGGGTCAGAGCTGATTTGCATATAGCCAGTGTCTAACCCAGGGTGGTGTGGAGTGCAAAAAAAACGATGGATTTAGGCCCAGATCCTTGTACTGGGGTGAATGTATGACATTGTTCTACATTCTGTCCATCAACTGTGTTTTTAGCAATTTTCACCCCGAGTGGGCCGGGTATGCTCAGACGTGAGTCCCAGGCTCTCCACACCACTGGAGTCAAGCTATCCAGGCTGATGAAGGCTGATAGCCAGAAACCGGTCCTTGGATGCTTGATTCCGGTCTCGGAAAGACATGGCTTGGTAGTTCGGACTGGACTGTTCCCATGAGGCACAGGGTCAGAGCTGATTTGCATATAGCCAGTGTCTAACCCAGGGTGGTGTGGAGTGCAAAAAAACGATGGATTTAGGCCCAGATCCTTGTACTGGGGTGAATGTATGACATTGTTCTACATTCTGTCCATCAACTGTGTTTTTTGCAATTTTCACCCCGAGTGGGCTGGGTATGCTCAGACGTGAGTCCCAGGCTCTCCACACCACTGGAGTCAAGCTATCCAGGCTGATGAAGGCTGATAGCCAGAAACCGGTCCTTGGATGCTTGATTCCGGTCTGGGAAAGACATGGCTTGGTAGTTCGGACTGGACTGTTCCCATGAGGCACAGGGTCAGAGCTGATTTGCATATAGCCAGTGTCTAACCCAGGGTGGTGTGGAGTGCAAAAAAACAATGGATTTAGGCCCAGATCCTTGTACTGGGGTGAATGTATGACATTGTTCTACATTCTGTCCATCAACTGTGTTTTTTGCAATTTTCACCCCGAGTGGGCTGGGTATGCTCAGACGTGAGTCCCAGGCTCTCCACACCACTGGAGTCAAGCTATCCAGGCTGATGAAGGCTGATAGCCAGAAACCGGTCCTTGGATGCTTGATTCCGGTCTGGGAAAGACATGGCTTGGTAGATCGGACTGGACTGTTCCCATGAGGCACAGGGTCTGAGCTGATTTGCATATATCCAGTGTCTAACCCAGGGTGGTGTGGAGTGCAAAGAAACGATGGATTTAGGCCCAGATCCTTGTACTGGGGTGAATGTATGACATTGTTCTACATTCTGTCCATCAACTGTGTTTTTTGCAATTTTCACCCCGAGTGGGCTGGGTATGCTCAGACGTGAGTCCCAGGCTCTCCACACCGCTGGAGTCAAGCTATCCAGGCTGATGAAGGCTGATAGCCAGAAACCGGTCCTTGGATGCTTGATTCCCGTCTGGGAAAGACATGGCTTGGTAGTTCGGACTGGACTGTTCCCATGAGGCACAGGGTCAGAGCTGATTTGCATATAGCCAGTGTCTAACCCAGGGTGGTGTGGAGTGCAAAAAAACGATGGATTTAGGCCCAGATCCTTGTACTGGGGTGAATGTATGACATTGTTCTACATTCTGTCCATCAACTGTGTTTTTTGCAATTTTCACCCCGAGTGGGCTGGGTATGCTCAGACGTGAGTCCCAGGCTCTCCACACCACTGGAGTCAAGCTATCCAGGCTGATGAAGGCTGATAGCCAGAAACCGGTCCTTGGTTGCTTGATTCCGGTCTGGGAAAGACATGGTTTGGTAGTTCGGACTGGACTGTTCCCATGAGGCACAGGGTCAGAGCTGATTTGCATCTAGCCAGTGTCTAACCCAGGGTGGTGTGGAGTGCAAAAAAACGATGGATTTAGGCCCAGATCCTTGTACTGGGGTGAATGTATGACATTGTTCTACATTCTGTCCATCAACTGTGTTTTTTGCAATTTTCACCCCGAGTGGGCTGGGTATGCTCAGACGTGAGTCCCAGGCTCTCCACACCACTGGAGTCAAGCTATCCAGGCTGATGAAGGCTGATAGCCAGAAACCGGTCCTTGGATGCTTGATTCCGGTCTGGGAAAGACATGGCTTGGTAGTTCGGACTGGACTGTTCCCATGAGGCACAGGGTCAGAGCTGATTTGCATATAGCCAGTGTCTAACCCAGGGTGGTGTGGAGTGCAAAAAAACGATGGATTTAGGCCCAGATCCTTGTACTGGGGTGAATGTATGACATTGTTCTACATTCTGTCCATCAACTGTGTTTTTTGCAATTTTCACCCCGAGTGGGTTGGGTATGCTCAGACGTGAGTCCCAGGCTCTCCACACCACTGGAGTCAAGCTATCCAGGCTGATGAAGGCTGATAGCCAGAAACCGGTCCTTGGATGCTTGATTCCGGTCTGGGAAAGACATGGCTTGGTAGTTCGGACTGGACTGTTCCCATGAGGCACAGTGTCAGAGCTAATTTGCATATAGCCAGTGTCTAACCCAGGGTGGTGTGGAGTGCAAAAAAACGATGGATTTAGGCCCAGATCCTTGTACTGGGGTGAATGTATGACATTGTTCTACATTCTGTCCATCAACTGTGTTTTTTGCAATTTTCACCCCGAGTGGGCTGGGTATGCTCAGACGTGAGTCCCAGGCTCTCCACACCACTGGAGTCAAGCTATCCAGGCTGATGAAGGCTGATAGCCAGAAACCGGTCCTTGGATGCTTGATTCCGGTCTGGGAAAGACATGGCTTGGTAGTTCGGACTGGACTGTTCCCATGAGGCACAGGGTCAGAGCTGATTTGCATATAGCCAGTGTCTAACCCAGGGTGGTGTGGAGTGCAAAAAAACGATGGATTTAGGCCCAGATCCTTGTACTGGGGTGAATGTATGACATTGTTCTACATTCTGTCCATCAACTGTGTTTTTTGCAATTTTCACCCCGAGTGGGCTGGGTATGCTCAGACGTGAGTCCCAGGCTCTCCACACCACTGGAGTCAAGCTATCCAGGCTGATGAAGGCTGATAGCCAGAAACCGGTCCTTGGATGCTTGATTCCGGTCTGGGAAAGACATGGCTTGGTAGTTCGGACTGGACTGTTCCCATGAGGCACAGGGTCAGAGCTGATTTGCATATAGCCATTGTCTAACCCAGGGTGGCGTGGAGTGCAAAAAAAAGATGGATTTAGGCCCAGATCCTTGTACTGGGGTGAATGTATGACATTGTTCTACATTCTGTCCATCAACTGTGTTTTTTGCAATTTTCACCCCGAGTGGGCTGGGTATGCTCAGACGTGAGCCCCAGGCTCTCCACACCACTGGAGTCAAGCTATCCAGGCTGATGAAGGCTGATAGCCAAAAACCGGTCCTTGGATGCTTGATTCCGGTCTGGGAAAGACATGGCTTGGTAGTTCGGACTGGACTGTTCCCATGAGGCACAGGGTCAGAGCTGATTTGCATATAGCCAATGTCTAACCCAGGGTGGTGTGGAGTGCAAAAAAACGATGGATTTAGGCCCAGATCCTTGTACTGGGGTGAATGTATGACATTGTTCTACATTCTGTCCATCAACTGTGTTTTTTGCAATTTTCACCCCGAGTGGGCCGGGTATGCTCAGACGTGAGTCCCAGGCTCTCCACACCACTGGAGTCAAGCTATCCAGGCTGATGAAGGCTGATAGCCAGAAACCGGTCCTTGGATGCTTGATTCCGGTCTGGGAAAGACATGGCTTGGTAGTTCGGACTGGACTGTTCCCATGAGGCACAGGGTCAGAGCTGATTTGCATATAGCCAGTGTCTAACCCAGGGTGGTGTGGAGTGCAAAAAAACGATGGATTTAGGCCCAGATCCTTGTACTGGGGTGAATGTATGACATTGTTCTACATTCTGTCCATCAACTGTGTTTTTTGCAATTTTCACCCCGAGTGGGCTGGGTATGCTCAGACGTGAGTCCCAGGCTCTCCACACCACTGGAGTCAAGCTATCCAGGCTGATGAAGGCTGATAGCCAGAAACCGGTCCTTGGATGCTTGATTCCGGTCTGGGAAAGACATGGCTTGGTAGTTCGGACTGGACTGTTCCCATGAGGCACAGGGTCAGAGCTGATTTGCATATAGCCAGTGTCTAACCCAGGGTGGTGTGGAGTGCAAAAAAACGATGGATTTAGGCCCAGATCCTTGTACTGGGGTGAATGTATGACATTGTTCTACATTCTGTCCATCAACTGTGTTTTTTGCAATTTTCACCCCGAGTGGGCTGGGTATGCTCAGACGTGAGTCCCAGGCTCTCCACACCACTGGAGTCAAGCTATCCAGGCTGATGAAGGCTGATAGCCAGAAACCGGTCCTTGGATGCTTGATTCCGGTCTGGGAAAGACATGGCTTGGTAGTTCGGACTGGACTGTTCCCATGAGGCACAGGGTCAGAGCTGATTTGCATATAACCAGTGTCTAACCCAGGGTGGTGTGGAGTGCAAAAAAACGATGGATTTAGGCCCAGATCCTTGTACTGGGGTGAATGTATGACATTGTTCTACATTCTGTCCATCAACTGTGTTTTTTGCAATTTTCACCCCGAGTGGGCTGGGTATGCTCAGACGTGAGTCCCAGGCTCTCCACACCACTGGAGTCAAGCTATCCAGGCTGATGAAGGCTGATAGCCAGAAACCGGTCCTTGGATGCTTGATTCCGGTCTGGGAAAGACATGGCTTGGTAGTTCGGACTGGACTGTTCCCATGAGGCACAGGGTCAGAGCTGATTTGCATATAGCCAGTGTCTAACCCAGGGTGGCGTGGAGTGCAAAAAAACGATGGATTTAGGCCCAGATCCTTGTACTGGGGTGAATGTATGACATTGTTCTACATTCTGTCCATCAACTGTGTTTTTTGCAATTCCCTTGATTGAGGGCGTATCCGGATACTAGCCCAAATGTGTTAGCCTCACTTTCAATAACAGTCATAGATGTGTTAGGGTCAGCTGTGACGATAGCTATGTCATCGGCATATGCCAAAGTCTTGGTCGGATATTCCTGCAACAAAATAGGTGCTATTTCTCTGTTGCCCTCCAGTCTCCGAATGAAGGGATCAATATATATCGCAAAAAGCAATGGTGAGCAAGGGCACCCCTGACGTGTCCCTCGAGATATTATCAGATCTTTATTGAGGCTACCATTCACCATTACCATGGCCCTGGGGTTGAAATACAGTTTTTGCACTGCCTGAATAAAGCCTTTTTTAATTCCAACCGTAGACATTGCAGCCCACAAAAATTGCCACGAGACCCTATCAAAGGCCTTCTCAGCGTCAAGAAGAACCAATGCCATTGGGTCTCCTGAAACTTCCGTACTATCAAATAGGGTGATCACTCTCTGGATATGATTAATAGTCGATCTCCCTGGTACAAAGCCGTGCTGGCATTTAGCAATTACTTTATGGATAATAGGGGCGATTCGATTCGCCATAACTTCCGAATATATTTTAGAATCCACCTTAATACCAGTGATAGGGTGTTATGATCCTAGCTGTTCTGGAGGTTTATTTTGTTTAGGAAAAATGACTATCTTTGCCCTAGACCAGGAGTTTGGAGGCTGACCCCCCCTTAAAAATTTGTATAATTAATTCAGGTAAAATACCTTTCATCTATTCTAGAAACGCTAGATAGAATTCCGAAGGAATATTATCCAATCCTGTTGCTTACCCTTTTGGCAAGCTTTTGATTGTAGTAAAGATTTCTTCTATGTTAGGAATCTCTTCTAGCGTAGACTGATCTTCCTCAACAAACCTATCGAAGCCTCCTCTATCTAAGTATCTTTCAATATTTTCTTGGTCACCCCTCCCTCTCCTCCGTTTACAAACCACTATAAAATCACCAAAAGGCCTCTCTAATAAGTTCTGGGTCGGATATTCGGCCTTCCACAGGGTCATTTATTTCACGTTTCAAATATGATGAAGCCTGTTGCCTCATACGTACAGCTAGCTGATGGCCAACTTGCTCATTTACCTCATACAGCATTTCTTTCTGTGCTGTGGCTCAGACGTGAGTCCCATGCTCTCCACATCACTGGAGTCAAGCTATCCAGGCTGATGAAGGCTGATAGCCAGAAACCGGTCCTTGGATGCTTGATTCCGGTCCAGGAAAGACATGGCTTGGCAGTTCGGGCTGGACTGTTCCCATGAGGCACAGAGTCAAGGCTGATTTGCATACGGCCATGTCTGACCTGGGGTGGTGTGGAGTGCAAGAAAACGAGGGATTTAGGCCCAGATCTCTGTACTGGGGTGAATGTATGACATTGTTCTGCATTCTGTCCATCAACTGTTGTTTTTACATGTAGCTTTTTTTACGGCTTTGTCAGTAAAAGTATTTTTGTCTGTGGCCTTCGCGATTGCCACCTGGCTTTGTGTTTTGAATATTTCTTCTACCAGCCTATAATTTTCCTGCATTCCCCTCAAGGATTCTCTAGACAGTTTATTAACCTTCAGTGAATATTGCATTTTCTCTCCTCGAACCTCTGCTTTTAGGGCGTCCCACATAACTTCAATTGATACACTCCTGATGTTATCCTTTAAAAAGTTAGGGATCCACTCTCTCATGTGAGCACAATATTTATCATCTAGAAGCAGGGATTTCTCAAAAGTCCATGATCTAGGTGTTGTATTTCCTGGTGTTATTTCTAAGGCACAAATTAGAGGGTTATGGTCTTAGAGAATACAGGGCAACTTCTCCATTTGAAACTTAGATTTAAGTGAGTTAGACAACAGTATATAATCTATTCTTACGTGAGTATGATGCGGGTTAGAGAAAAAGGTGTACCCTCGATCATTAGGATTTGAAGTCTGCCAAACATCTACTAACCCATGCGTATAACACATATGTTTCATCGCCTCAAACACTTTAGGTTTCTGGCCATTATATTGCCAGTCATCCTTAATAGACAAGTCATTGGGAAGGTTGATATTAAAATTCCCGCAGATCAATAAGAGTAGAGGCCAGTGCTTAAGCTCATTGGAGATCTCGTCGAAAACTTTTGGATCATCACTATTACTTCCATATATAGCGCAAAGTGTTATCTTTTGCCCCTGTCCATTTTGGTATTCTGTGACTGCCCAGCAACCAAATTTATCAGCTTTAGAGCGGTTAAAAGCATACCCTGAGCCTTTGGCTAATATAGCAACCCCCCGTACCGAGCCCCCTGTGACGTTGCACAAACCAGCTTATACCCCAGAGTCTTTAGCATGTGTATTTGTGAGCCCTCTATATGAGTTTCCTGTAAACCGACAATGTTTGTGCCCACAGCTTGTAATCCTACCGCAACAATTTGCCTTTTTTTAATGTCGTTTAAACCACAAATATTTAAGGATAGCACTCTTAGCACCCCATTCTCGCTGTTCATGTGATCCAAATGTTTGCTTGAAGATTTGCATAGCTCCTTTGCCACACCATAACCTGATATTTCCAACATACCAGTTTACCCTGTTGAGTTCTCCCTTGCTCTTACTCATATTAACAACCTGTCTGACACTCCGCGCTCACCACCCTACCCATCCTCTCCCACCCCGCCGCCCACCACCACTTTTGGAGGTTATCTGGCCAACGATGGGCCAGGGGTGTGACATCCGTCAGGCAAGACCCCGCGTGCCCGCTGAGATTCCCCCACTGTGGGTGACCTTCTAACAAGAAAAACACAAAAACACAAGGCCTCCTGCCAAGCAATTCACCAAAAGAGAACAAAAAAGGTTATAACCTCTAATTCCAACATTCAATACACTATCTAGCTCACGTTGTCGGACCAGGGCAAAGACTATTCTACTATATAAAACATTGCATTTGTTACTTATGTCCAGAGATTTCCTCTAGATACTTTTTATCCTGTACTTCGGAGATGAAGCTACGAGTAGCCCCTTGATGAACAATTTTTAGTCTGGCCGGGTTTTGAAGGTACACCATCGCCCCACGTTTCTGAAATGGGTCAAAGAGCTGCCTAAGTCTCCACCTGTGCTCAACTGTAGCGTGTGCAAAGTCAGGCCTGGTAAAAAAAGGTATTTGTCAAAAGCCCGCTTGTTTGTAGGTCTAGCCAAATCATAAAGAGCTTGCCGGAGCACAAAATTACCAAAAAACAATAGCATAGCGCGAGGATGTTGTTGTGATGCAGAGTTGCATTTCACAGGAGACATTGGAAACCTATGAGCTCTCTGGATTTCCTTGTCCCAATCCCAGGATTGCAGCTCAGGGAATGCGCCTTTAAGAAGATTGATCCTGA
Source organism: Lissotriton helveticus (assembly GCF_964261635.1). Classification (NCBI taxonomy): domain Eukaryota; kingdom Metazoa; phylum Chordata; class Amphibia; order Caudata; family Salamandridae; genus Lissotriton; species Lissotriton helveticus. The sequence goes on from NC_136062.1 coordinate 464,249,386, forward strand.
ATTTCCTTGGATCATCTTTTTCTACACCTTCTGGAATCCCTAGAAAGCGAAGGTTGTTACACCTCAGCCGGTTTTCCTGTTCCTCCAGCTTCCACATGAGATCTTTAACCACTCCCTCATGTTCATCATTCTTAGTTTTGAGCGAGGTGACATCCTTTTTAAGTTGTTCCGTTCTTTCTTCCACCGATGCCATTCGATCTACAATTTCGGCGCAAGTTTTGCCCACCTTCCTGACTGCCCCTTGCAATTTCTTTGCTGCCAGGCAGGCTCTGCGAATATCTGCTTTGGCTTTTGCCTGAAAGCTTTTGATAGATTGCAAAATGTCCGTTAGCGCTGGCTCACTTTTTTGATCACCAAGTGTTCCCATTTGCTCAGTACCAATGATTGTTTGATTACCCCCAGAGGTAGTCGTGGTGTTGGAAAAAATCATGAGCGTTGTATCGTTATAATCCCACTTCAGATCTGTGGTGTCCTCTTTATCTGATAGGTCATCATTCTTGGAGGCAAGATGGCATCCAGGTAACATCACCGCTGTAATGCTCCCCTGAGCATCCCTGAAGAATCTGTCTGAAAAGACCTTCGGGACCAAGTTGAAATCTTATAAACCTCCAAGAGAACACCCGATCTAAGGAATGCAGCAGGAAAAACAGTGAAAACTGTTTCTTGTATCTCTCACCTGTTTGTTGAGGCTCGAGTTCACGCATCTCCCCTGCCTCGAAGACGTCTGCCTGGCTCTGACCTCCCGGATTCACACTGATCGGCATGAGCCTCAAACGGCATGGCAAAATCGCAGGAGCACAGCTAGGTGCTGTCACATGCTCACTACCCATAGGAGAAACTGCCAGCTTCTACTACTGCGCTGTGGCCTCTACTGGGAATCTCTGAAAGCCGGCGTATCCGTGGTGCGCTTCCCAGCAGAAGCTACGAGAGACAAGTAAGAATGACAGGCAAAGGGGCACGTGCAGAGAAAGGGAAGAATGCAACTGTATCCTCACAGGCCAACACAACTTTGACAACTAAACGGCAGAAACAGCTAAACACCCTGGCTATGAAAGGCAAAGGTGGGGGAGAGAAAGGAGAGAAAAGGGAGTGTTCAGATAAAAACCCTGGGGAAAATGACTTAGCGATTACCGCAACCACAAAAAAAGCCCCCGCTCGCCTGAACAGAGAAACCGGCTATTCTCAGCCCTTGATCACTAGTAGCTTTGGTGCCGTGAGTGGGGGGTGAACCACTCCTATGTCTTCAGCAGAATACCCTGGAGTAACGATGGAGACGCCAGTTCAGATAGAAGGAGAATTGGCAGGTCATACCTCACCAATTGTACTGAGCGATCTACAGCTCCCAGATACCCCTTCCCTACAGTCCAAGGCAATAAAACAGACGGCTTAACACTTTCTGTTCAGCTAGAAGGTGCCCATGTAGATAACATTGACAGTTGCAACAATAACAGTACTATTCCAAGTGGCAGGACAAATACCCCGGTAGAATCTCCAAATGTTGCAAGAACATCGCAAGCCACTTGTAGAACACGGCAAGACTGCATGTTGAAAACACGTGACAATCAGGACAAATTCTACTCTCTCACAGAGGAATCTGAGCTGTCAGACAGTAGCATTTCTTTGTCAAGCAGGGAGGAGGAGGGCAAGTGGTATAGCAGCTCTAATACCGACCTCCAGAAACATAAACATGTCTCTAAAAAGCTACAAAAGAAGAAAAGCAGGGACCGCCATAAAACACCATTAGTTTCAGTGAAGGCATTAAGTAGCTGGGTGAGTACTAATGACCAGTGCCCAGTACTTATGCTTAAGATGGCTTTCTGATCGCTAACAATGTCGTGCCAATGGAAGAGGGGTTGGCCTAACGGCTAAGGCGCTCGACCTCGGACCTGGGGATCTGGGTTCGAGTCTCGGTAACGACGCCAAAAAAACCCTGTGATTCTGGGCAAATCACTTAATCTCCCCGTGCCTAAAATGAAAGTGTGTCCTCATGTAACGTAACTGGTGCTATGTAAAGCGCTCTGATAACTGATTCGGTTTGGTTCTAGTTCGCGCTATATAAAACTCTGCAAAAAACAAACAAACAGATATCACAGGGCCATACCTGCTTATGCAGATATGTCTTCACATAATTTAATGCACCCTGCCTTAGGGCTTCAAGGCCTGTTGTAGGAGTGACTTACATATGGTATATGCAGTGTGCATGGGCATTGCACACCGTGAGTATGCCATTCATGTTTTCCAAATGGTTTGCACCATTTCATGCAGCCCGCAAATGCAGTCTGCATGCAATTTGTGCTTGTGTCCACTAGGGTGGCATGGTACATGCTGCAGCCCATAGGGACCCTCTTTAGCATCCATGCCCTCGGTACCGTGAGTACCATTTACGATGGACTTACACGAATGCTTAATAACTTGCCAATTGAGTTACAATTAGACATTTACCTGTTTTAAGGGAAAGATCACTGGCACTCAAACCTGGGTAGAAGGATCCCAGTGCACTTTAAATCAAAAAACATCAGGGGGTGACCATGTCATACAATGACAAGGAGAACTTGACAAGTTCCACTGAAACAAAAATTGAACACATTTCTTGTCCTTAAGATGTGGTAGGGTTAAGCCTGTAATCCAGCATTGTTATAGTAAACCTGATAGTGTGAAGTGCGAGTTAAGAGTAGTATCAAATAACGTTTGTATCAAATACCTTCTTTGGAGCACGTGTCCTCCACAGAACAAAAGATTCAGGAAGTGTTCCATTTTTTGATGTGTTATGCCCTTTCCTGCAATGTATGTACCTGTACCACAGGGTCGGTGATGAGTTCTATATGGCAGACAGTGTAATATCCATCACAACTGTGTGTTAACATTTTGGCTTATAAGTGGCAGAATTTAATCTAGACGTAATATTTATGCTCATCTTATGACATAATATTTAGAACAATTGTACTAGTAAACACACATTTACATACCCAGAGCTAGAGTGTAAAGGTCAGGTTTGTGTTTATTACTAGAGTACAGTTTTAAATGACATAAGGAAACACTTTCTACTGCCTCACAGATAGAATGTAAGACATACTTTACACAGGGAAGCCATGCTACCAATAGACGGGATCTCCTCTCTTCAGTGTTATTTTACCTTGCTGCACAAATGTAACCCCTTCAATCAATAAATTGATCAGAGGTTTTATATAGTGAGACTACTCATCCGTGAGGGTCTGAAGGGGTGGGGGGAGGGGCGTCGGATCCGTCTGAGCACTGGGGTACAGTCGAAGTGTCAGGTCTTGAGATCCTTCTTAAATTGGTTAACAACAGGGATTGTCCGAGGTGGATAGGCAGGGTGTTCCCAGTCTTGGCAGCGGGATAGAAAAAGGATTTTCCTCCAGTTCTGGTTTTGTGGATCCATGATACAGCGGCCAGGGTTAGTTGGGTGGAGCAAAGGTGCCTGACGGATACGTGGAATGAGAGTCAGTGGTTCAGATATGCTTCATGGATGGCTTTGTAAGCATGTGTGAGGAGCTTGAAGGCGATTATTTTGTTGATTGGGAGTCAGTGGAGTTCTTTGAATGTGTTCTGCGATGTGGCTGCGGGGGTGGGGGATGTTGAGGACTAGTTTGGCTGCGGCATTTTGAACGTTCTGTATTTTGCTGAGGAGTTTCTGGGGATACCAGCAAAGAGTGTGTTGCTGAAGTATAGTCTGCTGCTGACAAGCGCGTGGGTGACGATCTTTCTGGATTCTTGCATTCAGGGTTGGTTAAATGCGTTAATAAATACACAGGAAAAAAATGCCATTGCATAAACAGTATACAGACGAGAAGAGTATAATAAACTATTTATTACGATTGTTGTAGATGGGTGGATATCATGACTCACGCAAGGCTTCACCTCTCACGAGTCTTAGCCCCCCAACACTCAACAGTGATAAAATAATAGCATATTCCACCATGCAAATCTGCGTATATAATAGATATCAGCTGTATTTGAATACCTAAAATGTCATTGTCTGAAGTTAAAGTATAAGTTAATAGTTGTTTATGAACACTTCTTTGTTTTATATTTTAAAAGTTTTAAGTGAACATAGAAATTCGGTGACCGTCTTTAATCCTGGTATTTACCAAATGATCTTTCATTTTCAAGCCATGATTGCATTTCAGTCACGTCATCGCGGCGATGGACCTGATTGGTAGCCATTGACCCATGTTTGCGCTGTACTATGAATGGCTCATCATTTGCTTAAAGTACCTCACTAATTGTGATGCTATTAGGCTTTTTCCATTACAGTGGTAAGAAGATTACATAGTTGCAGCCATTCAAAATATATTGCAGCCAGGGCAAAGCCTGAAGTAAAGCTCAGCTACTGGCCCGTGGTGGTTTCAAGGCCATCTCATGTCAGTCTGCCAACATGAGATTTGAACTCTCACAAAACACGAGCAATGGTGGATGAAATAAGACAAGCAAATCCCTTCTTTAAGACTCATAGGGTTAAAACATATGCGTTTTAGTTCTTATCTTCTTCCACCCTTTGAAAAAAAGGGGAACATTTAGTTAGAAGTGAGCTTTCTTTTCATTGGGCAGTGTTAAAATAAAAGTTTTACATTACCGATGGCTAATTTGTTTGTTTCACCCAATGCAGGTGACTGGAGCAATTTTGCACTAGATGGCGGCAATACCTTGGGACTTCCATATGACTATGAGTCAGTAATGCACTATGGCAGGTAAGACGCAGCTCAGGGGGTTGGGTTGCAGGTGTGCATGAAAAGAGATATCAGGTTATGAAAACGTGTGTTTATTAGAGGAGCTCAAAATCTAATTCTGGACCCAGCTCCTTGCATACTAAAATCCATAATCAACTCTGCCTTATATAATTATGACTAAAGAACCTCCCACCCAATAACATTTCAACCCACACTCACAGGGGCTGGCTTTCCCTCCCCTTTGTTCACCACTTCCAGGGAGACCCTTTGACATCAGGCCCTACACCCAAACTTTCGCAGCTGGCCTCATTGTCGGTTTCAGTTCATCCACCCCCACCTCCCAGTGGGGAACAAGCAGGATGCCTCCTACCCATTCTCTTCTGTTTACCTGAACTGTTTCCCACCATCCATGTTTGTCTGAAGTGATGTTTGAGGAGTGCGAACATGTAGAAATATCACAGCCTCTCAAGCCAGTACCATTCCCATGACCTGGTTCAAAAGTTGTGTGGGGACTATCCCCCTACTTGCCCAGAAGGACAATGCGTAATTGATATAGACTAATTGCTTTTGGGTTACTAACAATCTCAAGAAGAGATCAGGGGCACAGTGGAAACAGCATTAAACCTTATTTTATTTTTCACTGTATCACACACCACACAGTGCACTGAGAAGAATGAGCACTTTTAATTTAAAAGTATTTATTACTACAGGAGTAATATGCTTCTCAGTACATCTAAAACAACTACACAGAATATTATAACAACAGCAATAAGACACATTATAAATAACAAGAATATAATTAACATTTCCTGCATTATTTAAATGCCATTTAAACTGTCACCTAGGACCTAACACCCAAACTTCTACTTCTATGTGTCATACTATGAAAGCAGAGCCACTTGCAGTCCAGAGTTTCTTAGGGAAAAGAGAGATACTTCATACCTTGTTGACAGCAAAGGCTGTCTTATCAGCGCAGGTGTGAAGACAATGTTCCTAGTGAAGGGCGGTTGGTTTTTCTCCAGGACTTGCCTTTATCGGCTTCAGGCGAGATGTCTCAATTGTGAAGTGTGCTGGCAGTAGGTGAGACCATCTCTCGGAGAATCTCAGTTGATAATCAGGATGAAGGACCTCTACTGACAAGTGGTCAAGTGGCAGTTCTTATCAGAATTTGGGCTTCCGACCAGAAGTTGAGCAATGTCTGTTATAGATTATGTGCATCAAGGTAAGCGTCCCAAATGTTTTCCTATGAACATATAAGGCAAAAGAACGTCAATTCAGACAACATTATTTTGGTATATGTCCGTTTGTGTTCTTATTTGACCTTGACATGTTGAGGAGTTGGCCTTTGACTCAGACCAATGTTGCATAAGTTGACATCACAGTTCCTGGAAAGATATAGTCAGGCTATATCAGCATTTAAAAGCAGACATGACAGTGATTCTGCATAAAACAGGAAACATGGTGTCTACCATTGTTTAAGTTAAGGAAGATGGCGGCGTCCATGAGCTAAGATGGAGTCAAGGCCTACATAAGATGGAGTGGGACTTTTTGGACTTAACCTCAGGTCGCTCGCAATCTCTAAATGTGCTCTTGGGATAGGATTCCCACCCCCCAATTGACTACCAGCGTTAATCACTGTTTTCGTAGCACAAAATATAACCTTGCAGTCAAAACGTACGTAAGGCTAAATATACTCTTGAGGTAGACAAAAGTCAAAGTCATTTATTTCAGTTAATTAAAACCATAATATATTACACAGCTAGACAAATAGAAAAATGACAAATTCATTAAATGTAAGTTCCAAATTCATATTTTGGTAACTTCTTTCTGCCATTAGATTACATTTTGAAAAAACTTCATTTAAAAATACCATGGCTAAAATATATAAAAAGGGGGAACAGCGTTTACAACGCAACTTTTACAACTAAGTACCTTTACGATGCAACCATTTCAAAACAACTTTTACAACGACTTGCGCTGGGGGGTGCTCTAGAATAGGGAATAGTTTTAATTTACTATCCAACACATTCCCTACTATCCACGGGGACTGGAGTCGGAATAGTAAATTAAACTATTCACTATCCAGCGCCCCCCAACGCAAGTCGTTGTAACGACTTGCGTTGTAAAACTTGCGTCGTAAAGGCATGCGTTGTAAAAGCATGCGTTGTAACGACGTACATCCTATATAACTATTTGTTTTCCTGCCTTTATCTTTTTTAAAGTGCAAGCGTGTTAGTGCAAAATCCCCTTGAGACTAAAAAGTAATTAAATAACACAGTTCTCCTCCTATTTCACCTGTTTAAAGTTTTTCTACTGATATGATCATGTATGATCTTCTAAAGTGCATTGTTAATAGCCTTAAAACCAGGGTACATTTAAAACTGAAGACGTTACGTTTAAATAGTAGATAGATTTAAGACTTTTTTTAATAAAAGCTGCTATCATTTGAGGAGTCTCCCCTTTCATTCAGGGCGTGTTGACAAGTTCTAATGCCATGTAAATTAAGAAGTCTTTTCAGTAAGATATTGCATTCAGTTAATCATTTAGGACAGATTGATAAAATATGTGTTAGACTTTCCTCAGTCTGCGCTTGGTATCCTGTGGTTTTGGTTGTCATGTAGGGATATATTCTAATGTTTGACATACACCAAACCTTAGGTGCAGTAACTTATTTTTGTAAAATGATCTTAATAATGTTGTTAAATATTTCTGTGGGCGTGGTTGCTTGTAAGAATCAAGTATTGTCCAGGCGTGTCTTCTTTTACTGAGTTCTTCTTTATGTTTGTGCCATGACAACATCCTTATTTCTTTGTTAATTACTTCCTTAAAGGTGTTATGAAGTAGTGCCAAAATACATAGCTCCTTTGCTTTCACATCCTTTAATACTGTCTGGCAGGGTTGTCCTTGCTCCCCTCTACTATTCGCTATATTTATAGACTCATTTATCACGAGGTTAGAAACTAATCCATCTATACATCCAATGAAGGCTACCAAGGGTGAATCCAAGACCTTGGCATATGCGGATGATATCACAATTGTCACAGCTAATCCAAATGAGGCAGTTATTTTAATGGAGGAAGAAGCGAAAAAATTCGGAGAAATTTCTGGGTATAAACTGAATCAAAATAGTACCCAGAATATAATTAATAGCAAAATCAACTATTTTGATGAAAGGGTGGTGGATAACGCACTATATCTCGGTGTTAACATAACTTCAAATTTAAACAATTTAGTGAACCTTAACTTGAATCCACTTCTGAAACAGACAGAAAAAAGCTTAATTGGATTACATAACTTACATTTAACAATTATTGGAAGATGCAACCTTATCAAAATGTTATTTTTTCCTAAATGTTTGTACTTTTTTCGAACAATCTGTTTAAACTTTGACCCATCAATTTTTAAAGAAATAGACAGTATTTTTTCTCATTTTATTTGGGGGTACGGAAGAATACGTAGAGCCCACAGATTCATCACCCTACCAAAAGAAAGAGGCGGTCTGGCGCTACCTAACTTTAAAACTTATTGGTGGGCTACAGTTCTCAAATATAATAGATTGCTTTTAACATCCAAACAGGACCCCAACCCAGAGAGGTCAGTCCCAACACCACAGGAACTTATCCTAGGTAAAGAGGCGGGCGATCATTTGTGGAGATTAACCTATGATTGTCATTTTTAAAAAGTGCGCTTTAAAACCCTTAAAGGCATCTACATTGCCTGGAAACCTATTCGAAAACTCTTGGGGATTGGTATGTTTTCCGATTACACTACCCTATATAGAAATACAAATCTCCCGGAGATTTTCACGGATTCTTGTATGATGCGATGGGTCAGATCGGGAATTTCACAAATTGGCTCACTTTATGATTCAATGGGCTTCCATTCATTTGAATCTTTAGAAAATAAATTTGGTTTAGAATCTCGAGATTTTTTTAAATATCTACAAATTAGGGATTTTATAATGAAAAAGGGGGGTGGCAGCATGGCTTTCGAGAAAATTCTAACAATGGAAACAGTGGTTCAAAGTGATAGGGTTAAAATTGGAGAAATATATAAGAATTTAGTTATAGCTTTTCCCGATGACTTAGATAAACATACCTATAATTGGCAGACAAAGCATTCGAACTTTCAAATTCATTATTAATGTCCACCAAATTGCAAGCCCAATTCTACAAGACTTTCTTTCAATTGTATTATACCCCCGATAGAATATCTAAATGGATTACAGGTAAAGGAACATTATGCCCTCGATGTGCGACGTCGGAAGCTGATCGAATAGATATGCTCGCCACTTGTCAGACTCTAAGTACCATCAGACGAGAAATTTCCACTTTTCTATCTGGAATCTTTGAGACAAGAATTGAAATCTCAACAGCTGAAATAATGCTAGGGGTAGTCAGTGATACCAGACCCGATACAATGCAGGGACTTCTGTTCATCTGAATGGCAGTACTTAGAATCTGTCTGGAATCTGCCTGGCTAGATCCACATCCACCAACATTGCAGCAATGGAGGGCGCGATTTTTAGCAACATATAGCCTGGAAATTGCTATTTACAGTCGGAAGAGTATGAACAAGAAAAGAAAAGGATTAGAAATATGGTATCCTTTTACACAATGGATAGAAAGACTGGATGATTAATGTCATTTAAGTACTTTAACAGAAACTTTATTGGGTTTTCTTTTTCTCTCTTTCTTGTTTTCTTAATTTTTTTTCTTTCTTATGAAAAATAATTCTGTTTGTAACAACATCAAGAGTATGTATGTATATAGTATTTAATGTTGCCTTTATGGGGGGGGGGGTGATCATGAGGGTGGGGGGATGTGTGGATAAAAACTGTAAAAACCTTAATAAAGACCGGTTTAAAAATAAATAAATGAAAAAAATTATAATACTGTTTAGAGAGCCCGGGCCCAAGTATTTCAATTCAATTATGTTTTATTTTGCATTTCTTCCCACAGCAGGGCACGTAGTGTGGTTTCACCAGAAGACATTATTACTGACATATATGTAATAAGGCAGCCTGTTTGAGACAATTTTTGATTGGTCAGACCAAATTCTAGTTGAATCTGAGAAAGATGAAACAAGAGCCGGCAAACCTTATTTTATGCAGTTAAAAAGGGTTCCAAACTTTCCATGGAAGACTACTGTACTAAAGCAAAGAATTGGAATACATTTTGCTTTTATTGCTGCAATTATTAGCTGAAAGTTTGGGCTTTGTAAATTTTGATATAGTTGGCCCTTCATTATTGTCAAAAGGTATTTTAATACCAGATTTATTCTTTGGAGGTTGTGAGGGTATCCATTTTTTGTTTGTTGTTGTTAGCATTGCTTTAAGTTCTTCTTGCGTCATAAATCCCAACATATTGTTGAGTCGTTTTCCAGATCTAATATAGTTGTTGACAGTTTATTCCATCTGATTTTTTCCAGTCGGTACCTGTATCTTGCGAGTCAATTGGTTAATAAATCTGACACTCTACATTATAATTTATAATATTGATGGCTTGCACAAAGTGATTTCTTTCGCACCTTGCAAATATATTATAGGACAGTATCTTATGGAATCGTTCAAGTGATACAAATATGGAATCTAGTACTAAATCTGTTTTACTAGATTTTCTTGTTACGGTCATCGGGATGTCTCCTTGGGTGCGCCCATTCAATGCTTTGAGTCCGAGTGGCTCTAATGTTTGTATTAATGCATGATCTGGTTTATTGACTGTACTAAATTTAAAGATTTGAATTAGAATTTCCGAGTACGTCTGTTCTTTTTTTGGTTGCTATTTCTCCACAGATGATTAGCCAAGTTTGCATTAAAGTCACCAGTGGCTGTACGTGGAATGTCATGGTGTGGGGTTCCATTTTTGTATTAATTTTATATTCCTTCGTTTTTTAGCTGAACTGGGATGAATGTATATATTTAAAATAATATTTAGGCCTGTGGGGCTTCCTTGGTACCAGTTGTTTATTATTATTCCTTGTATGGATATTGCATTAATTGAAAGGCTAGTATAAGAGACATTTTTATCTAATACTTAAATTGAAACTCCCCCTTTTGGATGTCCATTTTTCTTTGAATTTTCGCAGCGGTGCCAATTTCTACATAGCCTCCTAAGGGCTATCTTTCATCATTCTATGTCTCTTGAAGCCATATGATGTCAAAGCTCTTTAAATACTTTTCAAATTCAGGATCTGTGTGCAATTTATTTTCACAACTTGTTTTCTTTAGAAACTTTGGTGATAACTAGTTTTTGTTCACAGCGAAGTTACTGAATTTGGGGCTTCATTTTCCAATGAGAAGTAGAAGGATTTTGATCATGTTGGTCTATTTTATTTTAATTAAGGGTGGTAGGATTCACCCCCGAATTACTCTTAAATAAGTGAGGAGTAATCTTGTGATTATTGTAATTGTGTGCCGAAAAGTAACATGGAATTACTGAGATTATTCCGGTGTAATTGATATTCCTCCTAGGCCTAGGTGTGACCTTCCTCTGGAGTGACTATATCTGTATTCAGCTAAGAAAAAATTGGTTTATCTGCAAAAGACCAACATTAACACATTTGAAAAATATTTAGTTTAATGGCCATTGCTTGGTGGAGCCAAAGCAACTACGGAAAACTAATGACCGGCTCGTTGGTGCACTAATGTGGGATTTTTTGTTGGAGCCTCATTTGAAGGAGTTTTTACGTCTCTTTACATCGACTCCTTTGGAACTAATTTGTCAAGATTTGCATCTTATTTATTCATGTCAAGAGCTGTGATGGTATGTGTGTAACATTTTTACGTTTTTAAATCAAAACTAAAAAAAATGCAATGAGATGTTTATCTGGTATGCTCATATAGTTGTTTTAAGCTTTGCATGAATTACATAAAAATATATAGTGCTATTGCATTCCAGACACAGCTATTGTGACCATGTTCTGACAATTCAACTCGTGTCCCTGCTCGAAATTCCATTTGACCAGCTGCAGATGGTTTTCATTGGGTCCAGTCACAATTGATACAGTTGTGTATATTGGTTTAAACAAGCTCCACAGAAATAAGTGTGTATGTTCCAGCAGTTAGAAATGCGAATTAAACCAATAGCTACCATTAGACCCTATTTGCAAGTTATAAACTACAACTGTCGTTAGCTGCTATAGTCTGTATCACAGTTGCACTGTCCAAAACCTATATTATACCTAGTGGACACCGCAGACCGCACAACACAATGGGATTCACTGCCTTTCCTCCGTTATACCCATTACAGCAAAGAGCATGCAAAAGTATTACAACAAATTTTTCAGAAAGTCGCACATCGAAGAGCTAGGAGGGTTCAGTTGAACAGCCAGGTCTTGAGTCCCTTCCAAAATTACAACAGAGAGGATGAGGTCCAAAGGTCAAGGGGAAGGTGGTTCCATGACTTCACATCGAGGTAGGAGAAGAAGCATCCTCTACTGTTGCTTTGGCGAATGTGCGGAGTTTGAGTGAGTCAGGCGGAGCACAGGTGACTAGACGGTTGGTGGAAGTTCAGGCGGTAGTTGATGTATTCTGGGCTTTGTTTTGTAGGGCTTTGTAGGTTTGGATCAGCATCTTGAATTGACATCTCTTCTGAAATGGGAGCCAGTGGAGCTTCTTTTGCTGGGGGTGATGTGGGGTCGCTTAGGTAGGTCGGGGATGAGTCTGGCTGCTAAGTTTTGTAGGGTTTCCAGTCTCTTCAGGTGGTGCAAAGTGATTTCTATGTAGAGTGTGTTGCTGTATTCCAGCCAGCTTGTGACTAGGGCTTGAGTGACGGTTCTCTGGTGTTGACGTAGAACCATTTGAAGATCTTAAAAATCTTTTAATGAAATATATCTTTAAACTACGTGAAATACACTCTCCCGCCTCGTTTATTCAATGTTTTCTCTGACTGAGAAATTTCTTGGAACATCCTGGGAGAAATCAAGCTCACTTGCTTCAATTTGGGAAAAGTATTAATGGCCTGACACGTTCAATGATCACCAACAGTTAGTGGCCCTTGCCTGTACACGCATCTTTCAAAAAGAATATTTTTAGATTTTAACGAGAGGTCACAGCATTTATTGACATGCAACGTATGCATCAACGCAGGAAAGATAGCTTGGAAATGGGGCGTTCCAAATGTTATGGATCTTTGTATAAACCTTAAAGCGGTCCTAAGGTCACCTCAAAGTACAGAGTGGGAGTTAGTAGGAGTGGAAAACAGGAACCAGGTGACATGAAAGGTAGACAGAAGCACAGTAAGACCTACATACTACACAGGCAACAAGAATAACACTCATTTTAACACATAAGTAGCTCTTGTGAAGCTACAAGATACATGTGCAGTGAGGTCAAGGCTGGACGGGGAAACCAAAAGAAGCCCTGCCAAAAAAGCTCAAAGGAGCCTTTTCCCCGATTGTCTCCTCGCACCATCTCTCTTTCCATCCAGCCACTGTCTCTGTCTATTTCATCTCCTCCCTCTCTGATCACTTTCTCTCTACCTTCCCCCTCTCGCTTTCTTTCTCTAGCTCTCGCTCTCTGAAGCCCCAAGTGCCTGCTGCAGTTACCTTCAGGGAGCTGGTGAGAACCGGCCTCCAAGACCTCCAGCTCATCAGGAAAATACTCTGTGGAATAAAAGCTTGTCCGGTCCCAGGTTTGATTCAACACATTCAATACATAATGCCGAATGTCAGCTACTGACGTGTTGGGGTCCAAAGGAGAATCCAAACAATGGCTCTTCTTCCAATCCACATAACAGTGGGCAAATAAATACCTTAAAGTGGCTCTAATTAGAAATATAGCGTGGGTCTGTGACTTACATTTTAATTATGAGTGAGTAGAGAGAATGGATAGGTGTAGTAGAGAGATAGTAAACAATAAAGAGGCAATTACAGCGAATGGAACGAAGGGGGCAAGAGGCAGTTAGTGAGGACAGATGTGAAGTGTAAATAGCACTGCACAGAATGAACCGAATGATACAGGGAGGACAGAAGAGGGGGGACTGGTAGCGAACAGGTGAATTGAATGAAGGAAAGGATGAAATGACGGAGTATTGTGAAGAGTGAACTTGGTGACAGAACACATAGGGCTGGGAACGCACTTTGTGGGAGGCTGAGAGATAATTTTTTTCACCAAAAAGTATGTAAACAACACGATGCTTAGCTACACAGTATTTTTTAGATACCTGGTGCAGCAAGAGTGCTCCCCGACAAGTCGCACACTTAAAAAACAAACTCTCACAACATACTCACCTCCATGGTTTTGCCCAGGTCTAGGTCGAAGCCCAGTAGCCACGGAAGGATACAAATGACGACATGGCCGTCATGAGGACTTACAAGCCTAAAACCAATCGGAAGGCAGCATTTAGGACCTAAGCCAATGAAAAAGATGAGCAGAGAGTGAGCAGAGAGTGAGAGGAGCTTCCACGAAGCTTCCACGCTCTACTGAATACTGCATGTCTCGCATAGTGAGCAGCGCATGCAACACTAGGATCGACCTAAAAACTGTGTGTGCTGCCAGGGAAGCTGTCTCGGCTCACGCTGACACACACAAGGGGGTGGGGGGGCTTTGCGCACCTTCCTTTTATATTAATAGAGTTTTTACTCATCCGAAAAACACTTCAACACCTCGTCGAGGGTTGTGAGCACTATGTAAATACACTTATAACTACAATCTGAGGGTGTGCATTAGCCATACTACACTGCCCTTCCAGTTAAGTTAAAGTATAGGGGCAACCAGAGGCATATTTTCGTAAGTTCATTTATATTTCAGACGCACAAAAACGCCTGTGACATTCCATATAACGGGTTTTGCATCAGTTTCAACATATTTTTAGAGCTTCTTCAAGCTCAAAAGGGAATCATTTCATGCTCTTTATTGCTTAGTTTTATTTTCAAAAAAGTGTCACTCTAAATGTCACACATTTGGCAGGTAAATGTTACTCATGAGTTGCACTAAGTCATGTAAATATCACTCATAAGAAATCTGAAAACTTGACAGCTATGCCCGGTGAGGTGATATGTTTTTGAAGTTGCATGTAGTGCAACTCAATCCGAAGGTATTGGTTCGCATTTCATGAACCCCAGTTACATTACACACGCAAGGGAAGATTAATTGCTTTTCCCAGAATCACAGGAGTGGAGCAGACACCAAGACTTGAACTTGTTCTTTCCCATCCAGTACTTCTCTTGACCTCTTCCCATATGAAACAGATTTAAGTTTGTGATGCAAAGCTTTTGATTGATTTCTGCAGATATTCATTTTCAAACACGCATGGACAACCAAGCATGATTCCAAAGCCGGACCCCACAGTGGCAATTGGACAGCGGTATGGACTCAGTAACCTGGACGTGGCTAGAGTCAACAAGCTGTACAACTGCAGTAAGTGCTCACCTCTCGCAATTAAACATAGTAAGCACATGTAGGAGCAACCCTTTGTTGTTGTGCTAACTTATCATAGCATGGGGCTACGTTACGACCAGTCCTCTGTACTACTCCTGATCTATGAATTGGGCTCAAGACAAAATGGCGGCATGCACTGAGACAAACATGGCCGCCCTCATCAATATTAATGACGCTTGTATCAATTGAGTGCAGCAAATTGAAAGTAACATCAGTGGCAGGAGGGATTCTGCAGGTAACCTTGGTTCCTTGGGATGGCTGTCTACTTCAGTCAAAGCCATACGTTTGCACATGTACAACAACGGTAGCTTTCAGTTGGTGAGGGGTTACCGGCTGTTGTGATGAAAAAGTAAACACTGGTAGTTTCAGGCAGCCCTAGCAAATCCAGGAGAGTTCACAAAGGTTTTGTCCATATGTGGTATGAGTTGCAAGGAGGTAGGATGCCCCTGTTGGTGCCACCTTTCTCTTGTGACACATGAAGAGCTTTCAATTTGTGTGTGCATTGGGGCTCGCAGCAGCAATAGCTGATCACAATCGATATTTATACATGGTGAATTCCAACTTAACATTTTCAAAATCAGCTGCAAGGTGTGACTGTGTCTTTGTGAATGTAAAGTTACTTCATAATGCCAATCGGACATCTACTCAACAGTGGCATGGGGGTGCGTTAGCAAATAGGCAAGGAGAACCATGGATGGTGAGGTGCAAATGTAGAGAGCTATAAGACAGGTGGTACCAGGTGGCATTGATAGGAGAAGAGGTCAGGAAGCCTCCCTGGGCGACTGCACACTACTTACAATTCTGACCATGTCAAGCAAGCTGCGAACCAGGTATCTATACCCTTCATGGTGCACTGTGATTCGCTCACAAAGAAGTCATGTATGAAGTGTGTTGAATATCCAGCTGTTATCAGCTACTGGAGTATTTCCAAGTAGACTCATCGAATTCATCAAATAAGCGTGGACTCCATCTTCTCCCCTACCAAGATAATCTGTTTTTGAATGAAATGTAACCTTTGACATGTCCTTCCATAGAGGTACAACGTTGAACCACTATGGATCACACAGAAAGAGTATTGAGGTGTAAAAGTGTGAACAAATGCTAGATCATGTGTGTGAAGTACTCCTTTACATATGTTTGTGGTTAGGTGACTTAGCGTCAAGGGCTTTATAGAAAACATTGATCACTGGCAGTAGTATCTCAAACATGAGGTGCTGTACATCAAATGTTATGGTGGGTAGTGTTTGATGGAGATGGGGTTACAGCAACCAGAACATGATGACATGTAATTGTAGCTGTCAGACCCAATAACGTCATCATATTTATTCAATGTTTACATTATACTATATACAGTTTGCGGCATAGGCTGCAAAAGAGTACACAATCAGAAAGCCAATTTTCCACCTATGATCTATTTAAAATGATCAAATACACAATTCAAGAGTGCAAATTAATTTTGTAATTCTCTGAAATGTGAATAAATATTCCTAAATCAATTTACTCACATGCAACATTACACCAATATTGTGTTATGTTACATGATAGTAAATATGTTCCCTGAGGCCTTGTGAGGAAATGCGCATTATTAGATAGTGTGGTTGTGCGACCTCGCCGTGTTTTACACTTACCAACCCCTTTAGGTGAAGTAGGTCTGATCTGCAAAACCCTCAACTGACCCAAGCCCTGTGTACCAGAGTAGAGTTTCTTCCAGAGTCAGGAAAAGTCTAGCAGGTTCAGGGACTATAGGAGATTCTGATTCTGTCTCTGCTTGCCTATACGTCTTGCTCATTAGTCAATTTGTTATGTTTTGGTCATCTGTTTTACTTGGTTTTCTTTATACCAATTTTTATTCAGCTTTGCTTGTTTTGTTTATTTTGTGAAGGAAGGAGGATGTGTTGAGTTGGGTGCAGAATGTGGAGTGTGGAATGCGGGAGCGTGGGAGTTCCCTGCGTGGGACATGGGAGCAGGGCTTAACAGTAGTTGCTGCCGGGCTATGGATTCAGACAGATACACAATAAAGAATCCTTACCTGTAACTGTGCCAGCTTCTTTTCACAAACCTATTTGGCTTTACCAAATCTTGTTGCAAACCTGTTGTCGAAGTCTAAGTTTGGGAAAGCTGCCTTTGTTTTGATGCAATGCTCCTAGTGTTTTGCAGCTGTAACCCTGATGTGGTGGAAGTGCATTTCCAGTATGCCCTCTTTAAAGTTTCTCATAATATGTCTGACAGCTGTTGATTGGTTGCTGTCTTTCTTTAGATCGCTGCAGCACCTTGCTATCTGATCCAGAGGGATCCTTTTCAACACCCAACTTTCCAAGGGCGTACCAAAATGGAGCAAACTGCCGGTGGCTGATCCGTCTTACATCAAACAAGGTGACTGCAAAAGTTTGCATTCCTTCTAGTTTAAGTACAAATAGGTTTTATTGCTGATGATTGTCCATAGAACATTCTAAAACTTCAAAACAGTTACTTAATAAAAGTTTGGATTCCTTCCTTTGTATGGTTTAGTGCCTCATTCAGAGTTTGGCAGAGTAGAAGGCCCTTTGTAAATTGGGGCTCCTGACCCTTCAAACTATCATTTAGAGGTGAAGCAGCCACTAAATGTTGTTGGAGTTATCACCAGCCCTATTAGTTGCTTATTATTGGCAGTGGTCTCTCTGCCCTAGGGCTGCCAGCTTTGACGTATAAAGCATCTGTCCTATTTAGGTTCCCCAGATGTGTATATTCCTTACCTGAACAATTTTTACAATTATTTACGTAAGTGCTTTGCATTGTGCCTTCTTGCCATGTTGCAGTTGTTTGGAGTAGTGACCCTTTCAGGGTGGTGAACAAAGGAGTTTTCTCTAAGAGGCGCTCCCTTGCCAGGGTTTGCTGGCAACTTTTCAGAGGTTCCACCCAAATGTCTTAGGATGACTCCGATATCCTGGGACTTGAGAAGTCCATTGCAGCTGGCAGACTGAAACAGGGAAAGTGACCTAGTTCTTCTGAGCGGTATGGGTATTTACTATTGCATTAAACAGGTGGTTGGAACAGGCACAGTCTGAGTGGCAAAGACCAACACATTTTAGGGCTAATTGTTACTAGCTGTTGTTGGTAGTTTCCAAGTTTTCCCCTTCAGAGCAGTTGCTATTGTCGGAGAGGATTCTAGTCCCTTCTGCTTTCAGTGTGGTTCGTCTAGTTGGACCTTTGGTTGATGGTTGTCTTGTTGTCTCTGGGTTTGAGTTATCATAGTATTCTCTTCAGTGGTGAGGGAGCTTAGATCGACCATGCCACAAATGGAACAATGCAATGAATGGTGTCTGGACTGGCTAAAAAGAATTCCTTTGTTGAGACTCTACACCCTAGAACAAACATAGAACTTTGGGTACTGTTGAGATGTCCAGGCCAAAGGCATGAGCCGTAGTCCTGTCTTTGGTTGACGGTTGTCTTGGTGGATCGGGGTTGGTGTTATCAAAGTATTCTCCTCAGTGGTTAATGAGTTGAAATTGTTTCTCTGGATGTTTCTTCGAGTGGGCTGCAAAGCATGAGAGGGAGCCATTTACAAAAAGGTCCCAAAATTATCAAGGAAGCTGAGAGCATTGGCAAACACAGCTTGAGGCTAAGATTGCACCCGGTACCGAAGCTGAAGCTTGGCGACAAGACAGTATGTCATGCCAAGACATACCCGATGAGACGAAGAAGTGTGGTTAGTTTGTGACTCTTATCATGGAGATGCTCCAGTGATCATCTAGATGTAGCAAGGGATTATCTCATCCTTCTGTAACACCTCACTGAACGCACTGCCTTACAGTATGCTTCTGTGGAACAAGGGATTATGGGTCACAGCGGGCAGTAGCCCATCACTATCTTGAGGCCCCTTGGCACATGTAGTTCCAATAGTGGGGTCACATGTTCCTAAATCTGTAGCCCTTCATGGTGGTAGAAGAGATTAGAGGCCACAGTTAGACTGTCCCAATGGGTGTTGAGACATTTAGTTTTGCTGATAGTGTCGGGCTCAACCTCAGGCATCACAATGCTGTAGAGCTAAGAAAGGGCTCAGTGGTGAAAGTTGGCAATGCAGAGCTCGGATGGTACCTGTGGCAAATAGTTGATCCATTTGATTAAGCCTGAACAATTGAGAGGGGCACAGTTTGGACACTGCTAAAGCGGAGCAGAATCCGTCAGTGCCAAAGCAATTTAATCCTTAATCACTGTGAATGCAAACATAGCTTGATACAACTACGTCCGAGTCATAGCAGGGACCATTCCTAATGTGGCCTGTGCCAAGCCTTCGTCAAGCCGTAGACTCTGTAATATTCCTTCCGGAAACCAGAATCATTATTTCAATGAAGTCTGCTGACTTCTGCGCATCACCCCGCGTCTGGTCAAGTATAGGTTATTGACAGTATTCAATGTGCTTTTCTTGTCTCCTTAACATTGATGGCCATAACTCTTTTTGTTTCTGTCTTGCCAGATTTCTTTGCAGTTTGATGAATTTAATGTCCAGCGCACCGCAGATTGCTCAGCTGACTTCATCAATGTTTACGACGGCGACAATATATCAGCCCCAGTTGTCCTGAAGAAGGCCTGTGGGAAGCTGGATCTCCCGCAGCTTGTGTCTTCTGGAAGCATGATGCTGGTGGAGTTTGTCAGCGATGGATCCATCTCAGCCCGCGGTTTTACAGCCTCCTACAGGACTGGTAAGCCTGTTCTTCAGGCTTGTATTTCAAGTCACCCTTTGGGAGCGGACCTCCCTGCTACCTCATTTCTTTTGGATGCTGCTTAGTTCTGTTCTTTGGAGTTATTTTCCTCTCTGTAGTCTGCTGTTTCCTGGGTAAACCAATTTAAACATGTTATTATTGTCCCATCTTCTAGCATTGGCATGTGACAGGACCTTCACTGAGCACAATGGAATTGTCACCTCACCCGAGTATCCCCTGGAGTACCCCAATGGCATGGACTGTGCCCTGGCCATTCTGGCTCCAGCAGGATACAAGGTATGTGCATCATTGTCTGGAAAGAAGTCTTATTCACTTGCTTAAAATAAAGGTTGATTGAAATATTTCTGTGTTAACATGTGTCCTACATACATTTAGACACTGAAATGGAGGGCAAGGTAATGCAGCAGTCTTAAGGTGCTACCACAGGCAAAAGGCCTGAACATGTGTGCTTTTTTCATGTACAGGGAGCATTTTAGAGACAGAATATCAATTTGCCTGGATTGCACCTTTTCTGTTGACAGCCTGCTTATTCAATAGTGTCTCTTTCTATGAACTACTCCTCTTTTTTGTAATTTTTCTCATTGAGCCATTTGACAGTTTCCTGAGATCATAAAACAACAGTGCTGTGCAAATAGCAACAATCTAACATACACAGGGATGATCCTGTTGGGGCATAAAAGGGGCAGGACCAGGAAACTCAAACATACGTAAAATGACCCTCCTCCACCATGGATTGATATTTTACTTCAGTAAACGTGTTGTCCTTACGCGTACCCTAGGGCATTTAGGGCCTCTGATTTCTATCTTGGTGTGCTCTCCCCCGCTCCCCACTCCTCAATCTATCAAGTTCCTAGTCTTTTAGCAGCATCTATGTATAGATCCCTGATTCCGAATAAGCATATAGCATCAGCATCTAGACCTAGGGCATCTATTGGAAGAGTGCAAATCATACAGACTCTACCTTCAGGTCTCGAAGCTTTAGATCCACTTCTGTGTGTTTTTACTAAATATTATAGTTCAGAAGTCTTTCCAGGCTCTCTATTTTTTTTTTCAAAATAACCATGTCAGTGAATGAGGGCCTATTCTGAGGTCATTCACATATTGTGAACGGTAAATGTCATTTACAACGCAGTGTTTACACCGCACGACCTTTACCATGCTGCCATTACAACGCAAGTCATCACTACGACTTGTGCTGGATGGCGCTGTTGGTTAAGGAATATTGTAATTTTCTATTCCAACTCCTTCCCTACTGTTACGTGGGCTGTAGTTGGAATAGAAAATTATATTAATCCTCAATCCGCGCCCTCCAACGCAAGTCGTTGTAACGACTTGCTTTGTAAAAACTGCGTTGTCAAGTACCGCGACTATTTTGATCGCGTTGTACTGACATACATCCGCATGGTGCTTGACATGTGCAGCGAGGGTGGACAGGCATGGCGGCATGGCTGATGCCCTCTGCCAGATTCTGGGATCCATTTTTGTTAATTCAGCTGTGACTTTGCGGACCACGAAATTTTAGCACAGATAGAGTATAACTATTCACTAGGAAAAAGGTGAGATATGTACAGGGCCAGACTGGGAACCCAAAGCAGCCCTGGCAATTTTGTCGTACAGGCTCCCTGGAGGGGGGAAGGGTGCAAGTGTGAAGCGCTGCTGCTTTTGTTACTGGGAGCATATATATTGCAGCACCTCTGCAAAACCGGCACCCATAACAAAACCAGAACTCGCTTCTGCAAAACCGGCCGCCACTCTTCCAGCCTCCTGGGGAAGCGCCAGATGCCCTCTACGGCCAGTCCAGCCCTTGATATGTACTAGCATTTGTAACAAACACTGAGTTGGTAGTTGAAAGGTGTATGCTAGTGATGAATAGGAGTGTGTTAGTTGTTAGCATGATTAATGCAATAGTTTGTAGATGAACATGGGACTTGTTCTTTGTGCGAAAGTTGTAAAATTGGCTGTAATTGTAAGTGGATTTGTGTGTGCGTTCAGGCTGCTGGTAGTTGTAGACATGAAGGCGCTTATGGTTGAGCGCGAGTGGTAATAATGCATAGTTGGCCTGCTGCTAGAACCCTCATTCTGCCAATAGCCTGACAAGTGCTCTAAAAATTGGGTTCGGCTGTGTTTGAGGGTGAAAGCAAGGTTGGGTTTGGGTAGTGGTGAAATTAAGTGGCTTTGCAAGGAGTACTCTCTCTGATGTGGAAAGTGTTGTGAGCTGGAAGGCCTGTACTTACAGTGATCCTGTATTTCTCAGATCTCATTGACCTTCACCCAGTTCGAGCTTGAGAACTTCCCTGGATGTCTCATGGACTACCTGATTATCAACGATGGTGCCCGCTCCACATCAAAGACAATAGGCAAATACTGTGGCAATATCGAAATCCCACATCTGGTCTCCACCGGAAACTCATTGCTGCTGCAGTTCCACAGTGACAGCTGGGTGACTGAAGCTGGCTTCAAAGCGGAATACTCCTTCGGTAAGTTTGAGGATGAAGCTCAGACTCAAAAAATGAAACTTTAGATGACCTTTAAAACATGAAGCTTTTGGGGAGGCCCTTTGGATGACATTTCATTAGGTCAAAGCTAATGAGACCCATTGTCATATGGGTGTGAGATTTCCCATCCGATAAAGTGGTGTACTGAACTACTTCTTCCTAGGTGGCAGGTGGAAATTTACCATGTTTTCAATTATCTGCTATGGGGAAAGAATTTTGCTAAGGAAGCAGTTGTGTCTGCCGTGTGAGGAGCAGCTTTGGCGAAGAAATATCTCAGTGCAAATCCACCTGTTCACTTGAGATTTACCCCTATTAAGAGCTCACTTTAGTATCACCCACCTTAACATCACACCTGACCTCCTTCACCTTGTGTCTAGCTTCGTACTCCCATTTTTTCTGAAATACCTCAACTCTGGGTCACACAACCTTGTCCACAGAAAATTCCAACCCAGATTTTAGCTGAAATTCTCTCAACCTTGCAGGATACAATTTAGATGTAGAATATGTCCCATCATGATTTCAAAAGGTGCAGCACCGCCTGACTACGCAACAATGTCGTCTCCAGATGTGAGGTCAGTGGAGCCATATAAGTCCCCTCTGGTGCACTGAGGTAAGTTTCTTGTTTTCGCGATGCACTAGGCTCTTGAGTCGCGTATCTCTGACCGTTTTTCCATCCTCTGAGCCGGATTTTTTCAGCTGAAACAGTGTGCCTTCATCTTTGCCCTCTGGGTATAAATCTTGTCAGTCTTGTGCTCGACAGATGTCGGGTATGGATCCACATTTTATTTGTATGTGGTTCTTAGGTGAGCATCACGATGCTAACGAATGTGACGCCTGCCAGCGGTTGAAGCCAAAGGTGCTGCAGGTGCGATGAATTAAACTCATGACGGCGCAGTTGTCACTGACTTCCATGTCCTCAAGGAGTCGGTCCTCTTCCCGGTCTGCAGTTAGCAGGTCCAGAGGTCCTTCCGTTGTTCTTCATCCCATGGCCGATGGCAGAGGTGTCACAAAAGATCATAGTTGCGGCCTTCTATGGCTCCTTCGACTCGCGACGTGGTTTCCAGACACTCTCCTCACGTTTCGGCACTGAGGCCTCCACTCAGATGTCGCTCCTATGCCTCCCTGTGTTTCCTGGAGCCGGGACAGGTTGTACCCAGATGTAATACAATGCTCTTCATCTTGTCTTCGACCCTCACCTTCCTCTGGAGCGTCTGCGGGCCCCAAGGTGGCCATATGCGCGGCAACTGCAACATTGCCGGCAGTTTTCCCCTCGACAGCAGTCCAAGTCTTGGACACAGTGGCGCCGGTGCATGGACCTATGGAGCTGCCACCTTTGTTGCTGGCTGACTCAGATGCGACTTCGGTGGTTCCTCCAGCAATTGTTTTTACGGGGCGAGAGGGCTTAGAGCTGGAGTTGGTGCACAACGCTGTGGGGAGTCCGGCATAGTTGGCTTCTCCTGGCCACCTTGCCTCTGCGACGCTATTAGAGCCAACTGACGCCCTTTCACCTTCCCATGATGACGTCGATATGGCGCCATTTTGGCGCCTTTTCGTGTCATTTCTGGAGCTGTTTTCTGAACCAATAGTTTCTGTGGGTGATTCACAAGAGCAGTTGGTGGAAGGACATTAGGGGTTGGTTCCCTTAGCGCAACCAGTGCTTTTGGACTGGATTGCTGAGTTGGGTGAAGCGAGTGGGCTAGATTCATCCCCTGCTTCTACTCTTTTATCTTCTTTTGGCCTTGCCTTGGAGGCCAGTTATTCCTTGGTGGAAGAGTTTAAAGAGTGGCTGATGTCTGACATTTGATTCTGCCTACGGTGAAGAAATCTACAAACCCTCTCTTTGAGATTCTTTATCCCGACGACTTGGAAATTGAACCAGTGCTCCCCTTTTATGAGGCACTTTCCGATATTTTACTGGGGCATGTTCTAAACCTAAGGCAGGTATGCCTTCGGACCATCCTCTTGCCCATACGTACTGCCCTGCCCAATGACCCCACATACCTTGTCAGCCAACTCACCACAGTTTTGTGGTCCAGGCATCTACAGCATCCCATGATTAGGGAAACCTTCTTCATTTGACAAGGAGACCCAAAAATACGACTACCACCAGTGCGGTGTTACGCTACACTTACACGATTTGCGTCCTCAAATAGTTCTCATGTCTTGTGGGATTCCCTGACACATCTATTTCCCTTGTTTCCAGAAGCTAATAGAGGCGACTGAACCCATTGAATTCGGACGTCGCCAGGCGGTCAGATTGCTTATCAGGTGTGGAATTGACTCCACTGATTCCATTGGCCGAGCCATGGCATCTGCTGTAGATTTGCACTGGCGTGCATGGCTTCGGACTTCTGGATTTTCAGAGGCTGTCCAATCAGTCTTACTTCACAGGCCCTTTAATGGGGTTCAGAAATTTGGTGCCCATACATGTACTGATTTACGAAGGTTTTGGGACAGCTGGGGTTGGTCGGACCCTTAGTCTGCCCCTACATTCTTTTTTTCTCATTCTACGATCGAAAGGGAATGTCCGTTTAAGGTTCCCCCTTTTTGTTTTTGTTCTTACAACGCTGTTCTTGGGCGTTTATGGTATCAGTCACCAGATATGGTGTTCCTGCCTTGCCAGAAACCCCCCTACCCTCACCCCTGTTTTTCGTTCAGGTCCTCATGTGTTGGTTACTAGTTGACTTTCTTGAGACCCTGTATTGGGTCTTCTTCTACCTGTAGGTAGTGTTTTTGGATTCGCTCTGTATAAGAATACTCTATTATGTAGTTAATTCATCCTTTTTGTGTACATTGCTTTGGAGCTTATTCCTTCTCCATCCTTCCATGCAGAGACTTACTCTTCGATTGTTACAATCGCGATATAACCTTTCTTGAGGCAATTAACTTATAGACTTAGGTTATATTCATCACTTCGATTGATTGCTTTCCTCCTGTGGGATGCAGGATGTTTGCATCTTTTGACCTGTAGTCGCACACACCAGTATTGCTTTATGCTACCCTTTCTGGTTGGAGTTGGAATCTGGTTATCTCCATGGAGACTTTTGTTGCCATTAAGGACCCGTAGCCTTAGTAGTGATATCTTGTGTCACTGGTAGTACAGGCAACTCCATGACTGGGGTTCAAATCCCTCTAATGTTGGGAAACATATGGCCATGCCATCTTGAATGCATCCGCTTTTGTCCGATTCGGAAGCTCAGCAGGGTCGGTCTGGTGGGTATTCGAATGGGAGATAGCCTGGGCTTTCCCGGTACTGTCCCTTTCTATTATGTTATCCCTCATGGCCGTTGCAAGATTATTGCCTGGATCTATGATCGGTATATTTATGTGCCCTTGTTGGGCTTCCGATGGGGTATGTTTTCCCTCAACCGTCTTGTGAGATGATAATGCCACCTAGATATCCCATTCAATAACTTCCAGAACTCTATGGTTTTCTTCATCTTGACCCTCTAGGTGCCATGTGTTGTGCGTGCTTGTTTGACAAGTGTTCTCGTTCATGTCTATTTCCCTTGGGAGAGCATGCCTGTTGGGATTCTTCTAGCAGGCAACATTGTCTTTTCAGCAAAGTTCCCCGCTCTATTCTTGGAGGGGCTCCCACTTCTTTTCTCTATTATGTCACCTGGTACTCAGAGCTGGTTTAGCTCCGTGTGTCTCGCTATGCACATGGAGTGTCTTTTGGGCGTTGCTGTGTCTTATTGGGCAGTGACATAAAGGTCCTCATTGGCATATTAGTAGGATAGTGTTTGCATTTTTACATGTTTACATTATTGCCTTTTTGGCCATGTATTTGTTACCCGGGCCTCTACGCCCGCGTTATGCTGAGTTGCTTTCAGTCTGGTATGATTACACTTATGTCTCCTTGGACAGTTTCCCTTTTGTTTCAACAAAATGAAGGATTTTCACTACTGTAGCCTAATCCTGTAGGCTGCATAATAACATTCTTTAGTGACCATGAAGGCCTTCCTGAAGAAAGGCAAACGTCAGTACTTAAGAATATTGGCAAAAGTGCTTTGGGGTCCCTGCAGGCACGCGGGACTATTCTTTGATTATGACTATCATTGAAGTACCTTCACAAGAGTATTTGAGTAACAGGTAAGAAACTATACCTTTGGCCTTGTTGCATTTAACGGACCAACCGTCCTTATTTAAGTCATATGTTTTGATGCGGTTTATTAAAGGTTTGACATACATGTTCCCTCCCACTGTTTGTGATGCCACAGTGGGATCTTTGTTTCTTTCTAATTTTCTTCCTGTTCACCCCTTCGAGCCAATCCAGTTTCTCGTTTTGTCAACTGACTCCCAAAATTGTCTACCTTGCTGCAATTACTGCAGCTCATTGCCTGAGTGAGCTCCAGACTTTCTTGGTGCAGTTGCTCTACACCACCTTTCTTCTGGACAAACAAGTGTTAAGGAACACAGTGACCTTTTTTTGTCAAAAGCCAGGACTCCTTTTCACGCCGGGCAATCCATCACCCTCTCAAAGCTCAGCCTTACTCCTTGAAATAGAAGGAAAGACTGGGCCCCAAAAGAGCCTAAAGTTTGTACATTGATCATACCATTGTCCATCGGGTGGACAAAAGCTTTTTGTAGGGTTCTCTCAGATGAAAAAAAAGAAGCAGAAAGCCTGTGCAGAAAAGGCCTCTGTCGAGTTGGATAGTCCTCTGCATTAAAATGAGAGCTACACAACACTGTATAAAATTCCATATGGTGAGTGCTTAATGTTGATAAAGTTAATAAAAATATGAATAGTGCTCTGTTGACACGTTTTACAAATAACTTGAATGGCTTGGGGCTCTAAACAGCCTTTTGATCCTAAGCGAGTAAACGGGTCATCATCAGGGCTCAGGAATATTTTGCTGAGCATAGGATTGGAGAGAAAACAAAATCACAGCCAGATAGAAAGCGATAGTTAATAAACAAAAAAAACATTATTTTTGATATGGTAATGTCATAAGGTAATACCTACAGTTCAATACAGGTTATGAATGCCTTAAAGAACAAAGAGATAAATAAATCATAGAAGAAGCTAATGTTCAGACAGTGCACACACAGTGGTGCCCTAAAAAACAACTGACAAAGGAAACACTGGTCTAATATATGAGTCTGTAGAGGAGAGTCATGGAAAGTAAAAACCCAAACTATGGGGGGTAGCATGTAGGGGCATAAGGCAAACTTATGCCCACCCCCCCCCCCCCTGCCAAATGTTGTGAAAGGCCCATTAGACTTCTATTTCTCACCGGTATTCATTGGACTTGTACTAAATGGTGGTCCCTGAATGTTTGGTGCCACAGGGGCTGCATGGGCTTGTGTTACTCCCATATCAGTACACACAAATATAAAGCCAAATCAAACTACAGCATGGAAGGAGGCTTAATATCCACTCAATTGGCAAATTCGATATGCAGTCGGCAGTCCCAATTTTTTTTGCATGAGTCCAGGAACTGAATACTGCTGAAAAGTGAGAGGTGCTATGAGTAAGTGTGTGTGTGTGTATACTTGTAAAGCGCACTATCACCTGAAAGGTATCTTGGCGCTGTATACCGCTGTGGAACCCTTCCTCCGCTGTGGAACCTTTCCTGGCTTTCCCTGTGAGATGCCCCCTAACTGGGCACCTCCAAGGTGAGGCCAGGCATCCTAGCGCTTTCAAGGCCGTTGTGGAGATTAACCAAGCTATTGCCCAGAGTTGCAGAGTGGGACCCATGATTAGAGTAGGCACCTAGGCGAGAATTATCGAGTCCGTGGACATTGAGCCCAAGACCCTGCCGCGTCGGGAATTGAACCCTGGTCCAGGGCCAGACCTCTGCCTCAGGGTCTGCCGCTCTAATCGGTGAGCCACACTTCTAAGGTAAGAAGTAAGAGACTGGATACTTCCTGCCTTATGTAGGACCATACCCAGCCTAGGGGAATAAAGTCAGTGAGATGACACCAATACAATGAGTGGTCAGGAGGAAATTGTGTACGAGTCCAGAAAAGTAAGGCCCCAGAGTAGCAGTGTGAATGGGGCTCCTGGAACAAGCTCACTACATAGGAGCAAAATCAAACATCGATTGTTGTCACAACAGGAATCAGCGGAGGTATAGGGGAGCTGAACAGGGGTTGACAAGCAATAAATTGGGTCAGGGCTAAGGCAACAAAGTCGGTGTGAATCTGGGCACTATTTACCTTCGGCATATCCCCTGATCTTGAGAGCCCACACATACATATGAACACCGATTAAGGAAAGCAATCTTGAACCAGATGATTTGGCAAACTATATGTCAATCTCAAATGGCCCATTCCTTTGAAAATTTGGATCAACAAACCAGACTCAATCCAGGGACGGATGTAGCATCAATGGTGGAGTGAATTTGTACTGGGTTACAGGGGCCTGAGAGGCCCAATCACTCTTGATTATTATGGAATTTTACTTTCCAGCCACTGGATTTTGGATTGTTGTGTGCTTCCTATGGAGTCCAATGTCGTTTCCCTATCTAGCCTAATTTTTGCACAATGTAGGCTGCTTTTGCTATGTACACGTTACAAAATATCATGCTTGTATTTTTTGACACGTTATAAATTATTCTTAGACAGCACAAGTTATAATATTATGATGTTGAGGCATGTGAGGTGTAGGGTGCACAGACAGAATATCGAGTTTTAAATATCAACATACACAAATATCGAGTTGGAAATATCGTGATGCAGAAATATCGACAGCAATAATATTGTGGTCAAGAATATCGACTTGGAGATAAGAAATATTGTTTTTGAAAAGATCACAGTCATTAATATAGTTTGCAAAAATATAGTTTTTTAAAATATTGATTTTTTAATTAGTGTTATGTATTTTAGTGTGTATTTTAAAAGCATTCTGTACTATTTTTTGTATAAGTATTGCTTTGGTTTTTTAATATATGTTTTAAATTTTTAGTAGTAATTCATTTTATTTTAATTACATTTTGCATTTTTGTTCTGTAGCGAGTTTTGGATTTATAGGGGAATAGGATGGGAAATAATTTAATTATAATAATTTGTTTTTTATTTTTATTTATTAGTATTTATTTAATTTAGATTTTATAGTGTTGTGGGAATTAATTTATAATTAATTAATTAATTGGTTAAGTATTAATAATTAATTGGTAATTATGTTAATTGTGAAAAAAATTAGGAGCAGGCTGTGAGTGTTTAGGGGAATAGGGTGGGAAGTCGTATTATAATGCATTTAATTTTTTTTATTCATATTTATTTAATTTACATTTTAGAGTGTTAATTGTGGGAATTAATGTATTGTTAATTATTGATTCATTGTTTGATAATTATAATTAATTGGTAATTATGTTAATTGTGTAATTTGTTTAGGAGAGGGGCGTGGGTTTATAGGGCAATAGGGTGGGTAGTCATTTATTTAGCATACATTTAATAATATTTTGTATTTATTAATATTTAATTTATATATTATAGTGTTAACGGTGGGAATTAATTTATTATTGAATATGTGTTGCTTGATAATTAATATTGATTAATTGGTAATTAATTATGTTAACTCTGTTATGTTTTAGGAGCTGGTGGTGGTGTTTATAGGGGAATAGGGTGGAAAGTAATGTATTTATAATTAATATTTATTTGTTAATTAATGCTAAATTATGAATACAAATTTAAATATGGCAATTGTGTAATTAATTTTAGATGTGAGATGTGGGGTTCATAGTGAACAAGGGTGGGAAGTAAAATCTTTAAAATTAAATAATAAGTTGTTAATTGATATTAATGTATTAATGTAAAATTAGTTATGGAAATTGTGTAATGATTTTTAGTTCTGGGTTGTGGTGTTTATTGGGCTAGCGGGTGGAAAGTAATTTTTAACTAATTAATAATTAGTTGATCATTAATATTTATTCATCAATTTTTAAATATTTATTGTAATTGTTTATTTTTATTTTGTGTGATTTTCGGCTTTAAAGGGGTAATGTTTGGGGAGGAAATGAATTTTTAATTATATTTCCTTAATTGATAATTATGTTAATTGTGGAGGTACATTTGTTTTTAAATTTAGATAGGTGTTGTGAATTGTGTGATGTTATAGGGTAGGAAATAAAAAAGATTACATGTATGTAATAATGAATGTTTTTGATTATAAATAATATATTTTTTTATATGTTTATCAATTAATTTTATATACAAAAATGACTTGCTAGGTATTGGTTAGATCTTTCTAACATAATATGTTTTTTATCTTTTCTAAATGTTTTATATTTTATATATGAGTTCTTTTTTTGTATTTTAAAACATTTTGTGTAGTAGTTCTATTTTGTTTGTTTTTAATTTTGAACTGACTCCCACGGGAATATTAATTTTTACCCCTCCGATATTCAACAATTTCCCTACTGTTGCGTCACTGGTGTGGGAATAGAAATGTTTACTCCTCCGCTATCCAACACTTTCCCGACTGTTCCACTCACTGGAGTGGGAATAGTGTGTTTTTCCACTATCCAACACTTTCCCTACTGTTGTACTCACTGGAGTGGGAATAGTAAGTTTACCTCTCCACTATCCAACACTATCCCTACTGTTGCACTCACTGGAGTGGGAATAGTAAGTTTTACTCAAACGCTATCCAACACTTTCCCTACTGCTGCATTCACTGGAGTGGGTATAGTAATTTTTACCTCTCCGCTATCCAACACCATCCCCACTGTTGCACTCACTGGAGTGGGAATAGTAAGTTTTACCCCTCTGCTATCCATCATTTTCAATATTGTTGTAGTCACTGGAGTAGGAACAGTAATTTTTACCCCTCAGCTATCTACCATTTTAACCACTGTTGTACTTATTGGAGTGGGAATAATAATTTTTAGCCCTCTCCTATCCAACACTTTCCCTACTGTTACACTCACTGGAGTGGGAATGGTAATGTTTACCCCTCCGCTATCCAACACCTTATCTACTGCTGCACTCAATGTAGTGCAAAATGTAAGTTTAAAGAGTATTAATTATTTTAATGTTTTAATTTATAATATAATGTTTTATTATTAGA
Organism: Lissotriton helveticus; assembly: GCF_964261635.1. Classification (NCBI taxonomy): domain Eukaryota; kingdom Metazoa; phylum Chordata; class Amphibia; order Caudata; family Salamandridae; genus Lissotriton; species Lissotriton helveticus. The sequence goes on from NC_136062.1 coordinate 464,280,663, forward strand.
TTTTGTTATATGTGTATATATATTGTTTTTAAATCAAGTAAACAGCCTCCTCAGCATATATATGAATATTTGAATCATTTTTTTTTGTACATTAACTTGAAAAAACCTTTTTAAAATAACCCCCAAAAATTGTTGTATCTTACAATAGTGTGTGTTTTTTTTAAAACTCGCATATTTGCACTTATATATACTTAGCACTTTTCAGCACTTTGCACCTTAAAGCATAACTTTGCACATAAACACACTAAGGCACCTTTATGAAGTGAATTATGATGATAATGTTGCTATAACCAAATCAGACTAGGATGTACCGTCTTATGTGGACTCAATATGTACCATACTTAACTGTATCTATTTACTGTGACTTAGATTAAATACTGAAACTCTATAGAGTACCATTTTAAATTGCCTGTATGCTGAGATATAACTATGAATCAATGATTTTAGAATGGAGCCTATCAATAATCATGGTTTTAGAAGCATATTTATTTGGGTACTTATACATATTTAAATATTTATATATGTTTAATAGTTGATTTAATATTGACATGTTATTTTAGCTGCACATCTTATCGAACATAGGAATGGTTTTAATGGCCTTTTAACAAAATGTCGATCTTGAAAGAAGGGTGTATACACACAAATTTTAAACTTTAATATATATTTTGCTAAAATGGAACTTCTTGACACAATAATATCGGATGATGTTAGAAATGTACGTACCTTGTTGTAGTGAAGAAACTAAAGATTTACATATTAGCAACAGTCTTTTTTCTATGTTGGTTGGGGTCACATATTCAAATGTAAATTAAAAAAACGTTTAAAATGTCCCATCACAACCAATTTCCGTATGTTTTCAAGGCAGTCTTACCGGCCGAAACCCATCATGACTTGATAAGAGAATAAAAATCTTATTGCATACGTAAGAGGAGTTTGAGCATTCTTTCTCGCCGCTTCGGAGGTTAAGGGATGCAATACAATTGGAGTGTATATGTGTATATATATATATATATATATATATATATATATTCACACATCAAAGGAGCCCTTTAGAGGAAAGCCTTATGCACGGGAGGCGGTGTTGTGGACAATGCAGCTACGAGACGCAGAAAACAGAGCAATGTGCCTCCTTCAACCCACGAGGGTAAAACTATCAATACAGCTGCACGTCGGACCAACTCACTTGAGTAACACTTCCACTGACACTACGAGTACCAGAGGGCCAGAGGACTGGCCACGCCCACTGGGGCAGGTACTTATAACAATTAGTGCAGAACATGGAAACCGATGTATGCAGCAAGTCACGCCACTGAGGAAGGGAACTTATGTTCCTGAAACGCGTCTGGTTTGGACTTTTAAATAGTGACGGAAGTTCTCATTTCCTGTTTTCCTGCATGCTGCTTTGAATAAAAGAATCACGGATATCACGTACCTGTGGCTTTCCTCTAAGGGGCTCCTTTGATGTGTGAATATGAAGCGGCTGTTGTCCGGTCGCGAGGAGAGCTCACCGCGCCAATAGCGGGCCCGGGATGGTGTTACATAACGTCATCTTATGCACGGGAGGCGGTGTTGTGGACAATGCAGCTACGAGACGCAGAAAACAGAGCAATGTGCCTCCTTCAACCCACGAGGGTAAAACTATCAATACAGCTGCACGTCGGACCAACTCACTTGAGTAACACTTCCACTGACACTACGAGTACCAGAGGGCCAGAGGACTGGCCACGCCCACTGGGGCAGGTACTTATAACAATTAGTGCAGAACATGGAAACCGATGTATGCAGCAAGTCACGCCACTGAGGAAGGGAACTTATGTTCCTGAAACGCGTCTGGTTTGGACTTTTAAATTGTGACGGAAGTTCTCATTTCCTGTTTTCCTGCATGCTGCTTTGAATAAAAGAATCACGGATATCACGTACCTGTGGCTTTCCTCTAAAGGGCTCCTTTGATGTGTGAATATGAAGCGGCTGTTGTCCGGTCGCGAGGAGAGCTCACCGCGCCAATAGCGGGCCCGGGATGGTGTTACATAACGTCATCTTATGCACGGGAGGCGGTGTTGTGGACAATGCAGCTATGAGACGCAGAAAACAGAGCAATGTGCCTCCTTCAACCCACGAGGGTAAAACTATCAATACAGCTGCACGTCGGACCAACTCACTTGAGTAACACTTCCACTGACACTACGAGTACCAGAGGGCCAGAGGACTGGCCACGCCCACTGGGGCAGGTACTTATAACAATTAGTGCAGAACATGGAAACCGATGTATGCAGCAAGTCACGCCACTGAGGAAGGGAACTTATGTTCCTGAAATGCGTCTGGTTTGGACTTTTAAATTGTGACGGAAGTTCTCATTTCCTGTTTTCCTGCATGCTGCTTTGAATAAAAGAATCACGGATATCACGTACCTGTGGCTTTCCTCTAAAGGGCTCCTTTGATGTGTGAATATGAAGCGGCTGTTGTCCGGTCGCGAGGAGAGCTCACCGCGCCAATAGCGGGCCCGGGATGGTGTTACATAACGTCATCTTATGCACGGGAGGCGGTGTTGTGGACAATGCAGCTACGAGACGCAGAAAACAGAGCAATGTGCCTCCTTCAACCCACGAGGGTAAAACTATCAATACAGCTGCACGTCGGACCAACTCACTTGAGTAACACTTCCACTGACACTACGAGTACCAGAGGGCCAGAGGACTGGCCACGCCCACTGGGGCAGGTACTTATAACAATTAGTGCAGAACATGGAAACCGATGTATGCAGCAAGTCACGCCACTGAGGAAGGGAACTTATGTTCCTGAAACGCGTCTGGTTTGGACTTTTAAATTGTGACTGAAGTTCTCATTTCCTGTTTTCCTGCATGCTGCTTTGAATAAAAGAATCACGGATATCACGTACCTGTGGCTTTCCTCTAAAGGGCTCCTTTGATGTGTGAATATGAAGCGGCTGTTGTCCGGTCGCGAGGAGAGCTCACCGCGCCAATAGCGGGCCCGGGATGGTGTTACATAACGTCATCTTATGCACGGGAGGCGGTGTTGTGGACAATGCAGCTACGAGAAGCACCAAAATAAAATCCCAAGTGGGCTCAGAGGGTGACCTGTGCCTTGTCACTCTGCTTTGTAACCTTGAAAAGGCGTTTGCGTGAGCACTAACTGGAATCGTGCTCATGCGTCTTCCATCTGCTGTCATCACGCTCCCAGTGGTGCGGACTCGGATCCATTAGCTGGGGGGTCACCTTCGCGACCGGGACGGCCGCTGAAACATCACACATGTACCAGATTCCCAAATTGAAGGGCCACCAGGAAGATTCTTAGGAAAACACCAGGTTTTATTCATGGCTTGCTAGTGGCCAGTTCACAGGAAAACCATTCAGAAAGTTTATGCTGCCAGACGCGTTTCAGGAGGAACCTGCTCGATATGGCACGATATGCTCGACACAAGAACTGGCTGTCTTAATTGATTGCCACGCCCCTGGGCGGGGACGCTGCCACTCCTGCGGCATCTTGGACGTTGTAGTATTTTCCATGTGGGTGTGAAGTTCTTGTGATAATTTAGCACCAAAATAAAATCCCAAGTGGGCTCAGAGGGTGACCTGTGCCTTGTCACTCTGCTTTGAAACCTTGAAAAGGCGTTTGCGTGAGCACTAACTGGAATCGTGCTCATGCGTCTTCCATCCGCTGTCATCACGCTCCCAGTGGTGCAGACTCGGATCCATTAGCTGGGGGGTCACCTTCGCGACCGGGACGGCCGCTGAAACATCACACATGTACCAGATTCCCAAATTGAAGGGCCACCAGGAAGATTCTTAGGAAAACACCAGGTTTTATTCACGGCTTGCTAGTGGCCAGTTCACAGGAAAACCATTCAGGAAGTTTATGCTGCCAGACGCGTTTCGGGAGGAACCTGCTCCCTTCTTCTGTGGCACGATATGCTCGACACAAGAACTGGCTGTCTTAATTGATTGCCACGCCCCTGGGCGGGGACGCTGCCACTCCTGCGGCATTTGGGAATCTGGTACATGTGTGATGTATATATATATATATATATACACATACACACAATAGGATGCTTCTGTCTATGATCCAAATTTGCCTTGAACAGAATTATTTTTTATTCAACAACCAAATGTACCAGCAGGTGAGAGGGGTCGCAATGGGGTCATGCTTTTCCCCGAGTCTGGCATGTCTTCACATGGGGCTCTGGGACGAGCAGGTCCTGGGTGGTACACTATTGGTAGAGATGCAGGATCATGTACTCTTATATTTAAGGTACATAGACGACCTGTTCATGATATGGCGAGGTTCTAAGACAGAAGCCGAACATTTTGTGAGGGAGCTAAATAGAAACAATTTAAACGTACAGTTTACTTCACATATAAATGATAAGTCAGTGACATTTCTTGATACTGAGTTGTACATTTCTGACACTAAATTAGCCACTAGGATGCATAGAAAACCCACGGCTGGGAACACTGTACTGCACGCTTCCAGCCAGCATCCTTACCACCTGATTAGCAGTATTCCCTTTGGAGAAATGCTGTGAATTAGGCGGATAAGCAGCTCTGATATCGAGTGTCAGAAAGCCCAAGAGAAAAGTAAGGTACGCTTTCTGTCCCGAGGATACTCTGCAAAAATTATTCAACGGGCAATCAATCACTAGCTATCACAAGGGAAGAGGCATTGGCGAGCAAGGATAAACCCAGTGAATCACTAATGAAAGAAACAACAATTAAGCCCAGAGTGATAACTACCTTCAGTAAACAACATAAGGAGATTTGGCGAATCTTCTATAAAAACTGGAATTTGATAACAGGGGATCCTGTTATTGGGGAACATGTGGTGAGCAAACCGAACATCACATTTAGAAAGTCTATATCCATGTCAGACATATTAGTCAGTAATTTCCTAGAGAAGCCAATCTCTGACACCTGGGGCGCCCTCGGCGGTGGGTTTAAAAAGTGCGCTGTATGTAAAGCTTGTAAAAATGGGTGCAATAAAACACAGTACACAGTGCCTTTTAACAGCAAACCCACACTGATTAAGAAACGCATGTCATGTAGGACGGAATTTGCTGTCTATGTGTTGCAGTGCCCTTGTGAGTTACAATATGTGGGCAGCACGCGCTTGCCGGTGCACAAAAGGGTTCTGCAACACATCAGGGCGATAATAGGTAAAGATCAGTCTTACCCAGTGGTCTGCCATTTTGAGAACAGTCATAAGAGTGATCCATCAGTTCTACAGTACTATGTAATTGACTGTAATGCCACTCAAGAGAGGGGGAGATAGAGATGCAAAGCTCAGGTTATTAGAAACGAGGTATATAATTGAACTGGACAGTAAGGCCCCACGTGACCTCAATGCTAGTGAAGACTTATACCCATGTCTTTAGTTCTTTATTTGATGGATATACCCGTAGTTATGATTCAATAGTGATTTTAGGCCCTGCTAGCGTAGTGAACTTCACCTGTTTTTTCTGTGCCTATAATAGCGTTCAAACATTATGAGATTAGCATTTTTTACATCGGAAGTGGCATGGTAACTTATGAAATTAAAATTGATCAATAGCCTCCTTCCATACCCTTGAAATAGAAATAATGTTTTTTTTAAATTGATGAGAATGAGTTAGATATTGCACTTCTAGGGCACTTAGGTGTGGGGTTCACGATGAGTATTGGTATGGGGAGCTCAGATTAATCATGAGGGATAAGAATGTTTTATACATTATTTTGTCTTATTTTAGAATGAAATGGTGTGAATCAAGTATACATCAAACATGTTTATAAAAATGGCTGCACACCATATTTGCTGCTAAGTTACGATTAGAAAATAGGGGGATATCTATTTTTAAATATTAGACACTTTGTCTGTTATTGTAAATAATCTATATATAATGAAATTTATAACAATATGAGTTTATATTGTTCTATATGCATTTCTCCTCTATTTACAAATTGTTTTTGTATACGGTATAATCATTGTATATAGAATGTTAACTCATTATTGCCTATATTTGCACAATATGGATTTTGCAGTCAGAGAATGATCATGTAGTTTGGTTAATTGAGCACTGTGTCCGTTATTCGTAACTAACTGACACTGTTTCATTAATGAGAATAGTTTTGAACACTAAAGAGTTAATAGGGGTAGGTCATGAACATTTAGTGCCACCCCCTTGTAATCTGTGAGCTCTATAAGTACCCTCATCTCTTTTTAGCAACGTATCATGTGATCAAGCCTCTGGCTAGAGGCGAAACGCATCATGCGGACTTGCTGGGTGTTATTCTATAATTTGATGGAATAAAACACTATTTAGCACAAGAATCTGGGTCTGACTTGTTCCAAGCTGAGTGACTGTGATGCGGCAGCGTCGAGCGAAGTGAATGGAATATATATTGGTTCATCAGCCGAATCTTTAGTTCATTAGCCCATCCAGGGCTTCATTGCATCTTGTGTGTTTTTACACTAATGAAATATTGTGGGGATATGGACTATATAACGTGGATTTACACTGACCATTGCTCATTTGTGCTTTAATTATATCAAGTGTTGAGAAGGGGTGTGTGATATCAGTGTTGATTTATTATTTAGTCATGCACTGTTTGATTGCAATATATATTGAATTTGCGATTTTGAAGTGTCAGTATAACTTTTGTTTAGGGGTATCTAGACTCCAATATGGCGCTCACGTTCCCATTCTTTTCCTTTCCCCGTGTCCTTTCCCAGATGGCATGTCCTTTGTTTATTTTTATGACCCAGATGTATTAAAAGTAAATGCCTCTGTCGGTTCGGTAAACTTAGACAAAGGTTCCGACCGAAACGCGTCAGTTTGCTGTAGTTCAATAAATTTGAAGAATATATACCTCCGTGAGTGCTTCCTTTCTTCCTGCGGGAGATACGCTACTGGAAGGTGGAGCAGTACTTGATTTGCGAGTGCACCCTCGCAACGGAAGCACCCGCCTGGGAGTGCGGCGCTTTGGTGTTTTTCGGAGCTGTAATATATATATATATATATATACACACAGACATATATACATATATATGTATTTATTTATTTGTACATTTTTATATATTTATAAAATAAAAAATACATTACATTTAAAGTAAATATATGTATGTATTTAATTTTATATATGTTTGTTTTCATTTTTTTTTAAAGTATTTCTTATATTTGTTAAAATGTATATTAAACCCAAACAATGTATTTAAGGTAATTTTATTATTTAATAAATTGAACTTTATTTTTTACATAAATGAAACAAACAAAAATAAAGAAAAAAAGAAAAAATAAAATCGATATTTTTGACATTGATATTCTTTAGGGTATATCTTTATACTTAACCATTATACATATAGGTTTCCGATATTTATGTCTTGATATTTGTGTATGGGGATATTTTGGGCATCGATATTCAATCAGTGACACAGTTGTAGATCACATGCCCTGCATACTCCTGCTATCTAGTGTTCGGTCCGGATGTTTGAAGGTGGTTTTCTTCAAAGAAGTCTTTCCAGTCACGAGGTAAGGTGACTCCTCCTTTCGGTGATAGTGCGCATGGCCTTAGACTCTATTGTTAGATTGTTTTTTTCTGCCACCGCTTCCAGAAGTGTATTGCTGCGATTCGAGACCGTTTCTAAGGGTTCCCCTCAGTGCGCAATCCCCTCTACCCGCGTTGGTATTTTTTCAAACAGTTATCCCACTTCTCCGCATAGCGTATCTGTCGAGGAAAACATCTATTTTGTAACCCTGGGCGTAATTCGCGAAATAGCGCTACGCGTAGCTACGCAAAGTGCACTTTGCTCTACACGAGCTTCGTGTAGAGCCCTGTACGCACTGTGCAAGATGCCGCTTTCGATGATTGCAGAGTGCGGACAAGCATCCAGCACCGAGCAATCATTGAAAACGGCATCTTGCACAGTGCGAGCTGTCGTTTTCTGCCGTTCAAGTAGATTTTTACTTACTCGAGCAGCAGCTTTCTCAACGTGGACTAGTCATTTCTCATCGAGAGCATACGGGACCACTCGTAATGAGAAACCGGACCTCCCCACGTTGAGAATCTCGCTGGGAGGTTTATTTTCCACACTTGCGATTGCTAACTTGATGTTGCTGATCGCAAACGAGGAAAATGTCTCAACGGTATGTCATTTTGCTTGCTCGTGGTTGCCAACTTGACGTTGAGGACCGCAAGCAAGCAAAAAATGACCGCTGCACTACACTACGCTAGTTTGCACTGTGCTACGTGCAATTCGTGCAGTGCAAAGAGGCGGAAACTTTGCAAACTATGCAAGCGTGGTGTAGTGCTTGGCCCAGGGTTACTATTTTGATCGAAGATCCTCGAGAAGGCCTAACCATGTTGGTCCACTTCACACTCAATGAAATGGACTCCATTTATATTCTGCCCTCGGTGCCATGCCAAGTATCTGGGCACCGACTCATAAGAATTGTGTAACTTGTGCTTTTCTCCAGAGCACAACAAACAGGACTGCGAAATGTGAAGATTGTTCCGATCAAAGAAAACTCTCTGGGCTCGACGTCGCGACATGCATAGTCAAAACGTCTTATATACACCGGACATCTTCAGCAAAGAATCCAAGCAAGCAAGAATTCGACACACAAGGGGCCAAGGAAAAACAAAAAGAACTCGTCGCCGTTCCAGAATCGAACCCCGAGATGGAAGAAGACTTGCCACATGGTCAACGTCCCTTGAGTACTGAATGCCACTTGACCCAAACTCCAGTTCAGCTGAAACAAAAGGCGTCGATCCCACCTTGGGCCTTGGTCAGCACCAACAATATGTTTCTGATGACCACGCTCCAGCTTGACACCGAAACACCACATTTAGCCTTACAGCTCGAGTTGGCCAAAGACTGCCACCGAGCCGAAATATTCAGGTTCGAAGTCAAAAACTGCTTTGAAACTGAAATCTTTGACACTGAATGCAAAGCCTTGTTCTGCACTGAAACCTTCTGCGCCGAAAAGTCATTCTACTGAGCCAAATCCTCAGTGCAAAAACCTAAAACTGTTCCTCTGAAGCTGCAGGATCTGATTTTCGATGCCCCAACACCCAAATCGGACCCCAAACAAAAGGAACTTTATATAAACCCAGATACAGGACATGTTCTTACTAAATCACCTTAGAAACGTAAACCTGAGTCCGAGGACTCTCTTTACTATATTCCTTTGAAGAGAAAGAATGTAGGTACTAACCCCTCCCCTCCTCCTCCTCTACCACGTTCCCCTATACCAACTTCTCCACCTTTTTCACCATTTACTGACTACACCAACTAACTCTCCACCACCACCATCTGACAATGATGAGGATGATGGAGATGGTGGGGGACAATATTTTTCCAATAGACCCCTGGAAGGATTATAACGTGAACATGCATACCGAGAACAATCCAGATCTTTACCCTGCAAAGCCTACTCCTCCTGACCAATGCAGGATATTGCCAGAGCTGCAGAATATCATGGCGTACAGTTACACAAGGAATCTTTAGAGGACGATATCCTATTTAAAACGCTCAGTAACACACAAAGGGCTAGCCACACTCTACCTATGCTTAAAGGTATGATGAGACGTGCCAATGATATTTTTAAAACATCCAGTGTGTTTCCTCGAATTCTCTCCCCCAGAATTGACATAAAATATAACCCTGCTCCCTCAGATCCAGTCTTCATTAAGGGACAGTGACCACTAGACTCCTTGGTGGTCTCTAAAGCCCATAAAAGCGCTATTTCACAAACTACAGGGGATGCTCCTCCTCCAGACAAGAGTGAAAACCATTAGACGCCTCTGATAAAGGAGTAGCCGCCCGAGCAGCAAAATCATTGACACATTGCCAACACTCTGGCCCTGCTAGCCAGATATGATAGGGCACACTGAGACGAAATGGAACAATTGCTACAACACCTCCCAGATGAGTACAAAGCAAAAGTCCAGGATTTAGTCCAGGAGGAGAAATGTGTATCCAACTCCTCAATTAGATGTGCTTTAGATGTTTCAGACACCTCAGCTGGAGAGGTCAACTCTAATGTGTTATTAAGGACATGCATGGTTAAGGATTTCTGGATTCAGACACGAAGTGCAACACTCTGTTTTAAATACTCCTTTTGATAAGGAACATCTCTTCGGCCTGAAGTAGATAAGTCTTTAGAGAAGATGAAAAAAGACACAGAAGTAGTCAAGTCTATGGGAGCTCTGCAGTCTCCCTCTAGTCAGGGCTCCTTTCGTTGCTTTTTCTACCGTGGAGGGTCAAAAAACTACTGGCTCCTACAAAAACAACAATCAATCTTCCTCTACAAGAGGCTTCTTTAGAGGAGGATACAGATGCAACAACAACAAAGGTTGAGGCAGGGGTTCTACACCACGTAATTCATCCTCCCCAGTAAGAAGTGACTTGCCTACTCTTCCCCCGACCATTTAACACCTGTTGGGGGACGTCTACTACAATTTCTCCCCATTTGACAATCTAGCACCACAGACAAATGGGTGTTATGAATTATCTAACATGGTTCTTGTCTGGAGTTTACCAACAGTCCTCCAAACATTCCACCACGTTCTCACAAAACGTCACCAGAACATTTACATCTACTTCAGCAAGAGGCCCAATATCTCCTGCCCAAAGGAGCCATGGAGCCTGTCCAGTTACAACATCAAGGGACAGGTTTGATCTCCCTGTACTTTCTCATCCCCAAAAAGGACGGCTCCTTGAGACCTATTGTAGTCCTCAGAGAACTAAACCTCTATATACCGTTAGAACATGTCCACATCGTAAGACTTCAATAAGTGCTCCCCCTTTTATAGCAGAGCGATTTTATGTCTACTCCAGACTTAAAAGACACATATTTCCACATTCCAATTCATCCTGCTCATTGCAAATACCTCGGATTCATGATAGCGGGTCATCCTTACCAATTCAAAGTACTACCGTTTGGAGTCACCACTGCTCCCAGGGTATTTACCAAATGGCTGGCAGTAGTCGCAGCACATCTAAAAGACAACACATCCATGTCTCCCCATACCTGGATGACTGGCTCATCAAAGCCAGAACTTACCAAATGTATCTCCAACACACTTACACCACTATTCACTTACTTCACCAACTAGGCTTTACAGTGAATGTGTTAAAGTCTCATCTACACACTTCCAACACAAACGTATCTGGGAGCCACAATAGATGCTCAGAAAGCTCTAGCCTCTACAAATGCAGTCAGGATTCACAATATTCAGTCCATCATCACTCAATTTCACCCCAACCAATAATTACCGGCAAAAGTGTTCATGCAACTGCTAGGAATGATGGCGTCTTGCATTATAATTGTTCCCCACACAAGACTTCACATGCGTGTCCTTCAAGAATGATTAACAAGTGAAGTCAGTCGAACCAGTCGCAGGGTCACTTGACTGATCTAGTGCTGGTAGAGGGTCACACCCATCGCTTTCTGCAGTGGTGGAACCCACACAATTTATCCAAAGGGTGGCCCTTTCTCAACCCTGTTCTCCACAGACAGTGCTAAAACTAGATGCATCACTCACTGGTTAGGGCGCTCACCTACAGAGTCACGCAATCCAAAGATTATGGACCCTAAAGTACAAGAGCCTACACATAAATCACCTAGAGCTACTAGCAGTGTTTCTCATGCTCAGAGCCTTTTAAACCCACCTAAAAGACAAAACTGACCTGGTCTGCACAGACAACATGACAGCGTCCAAATCCCAAGGACCTCAACCTAGTGATCTGGCTCCAGAAGTCATAGAATTTGGTAGTTTACAATTACCACCAGACTGTATGAATATCCTAAAAGAGGCTAGGAAACCTACTACTAGGGCTTGTTATGCAGCAAAGTGGAAACGATTTGTTCTATACTTTAACAATAACAATATGAATCCCCTTGATACATCAGAACAAAATGTCATCCGTTATCTCTTAGACTTACAGCAATCTGGATTAGCCTACACATCCATTAGATTGCATTTAGTGGCAGTGGCTGCATACTTCCAAACAACTGACAACACATCTCTATTTAGAGTACCAGTGTTTTAAGCCTTATGGAAGGACTAAAAAGAATAATACCACCAAAAGCTCCACTGCACCAGTATGGAACTTGAACGTAGTCCTTACGAGGCTACTCGGTCCACCTTTTGAACCAAAGCATAGGTGTCAACTACAATTTTTCTCATGGAAGGTTGCTTTTCTTATCACCATCACTTCCTTAAGGAGAGCTGGTGAACTCCAGACACCAACAATGCAAGAGCCTTTATTTCAATTTCACAAAGACAAAGTGGTACTAAGGACCAGTCACAAATTTCTTCCTAAAGTAGTTTCCTCTTTTCACATCAATCAGTCAGTTCAGATACCCGTGTTCTTTCCTCAACCTGATTCTGTAGCAGATAAGCTGGAAAGAACAAAAGATTTTTGTAAGACAAAGCAGCTCTTTGTTGCTTTTTTGCCACCACACAAAGGAAATCCTATTTCTAAATCAGGCATGGCAAGATAGATTGTGAAATGTATCCAAACGTGTTATGTGAAAGTAAAAAGAACCTTGACAATATCCCCTAGAACACATTCCACCTGCAAAATAGGGGCTACTATGGCTTTCTTAGGGAATATTCCCCTAGCTGACATCTGTAAGGCAGCAACTTGGTCTACACCGCACATATTTACCAAACACTATTGTGTAGATGTGTTGGCGAGGCAACAAGCTAATGTATGCTAGGTAGTACTTAAAACACGTTTTCAAACAAATGCAACAGCTACAGGTTAGCCAATGCTTTGGTAGTTTCCTGCTATATGGTCTATGCAAAGCATGTGATTTACAGCTCATATGACTCAAACGGATAATGTTACTGTGTCTTTCTCCTTAGAACACTTCCCTTTGAAATCATCTTTAGCCTGGCACGGCCCCCATCAGTTCTCAGAGTGACCGCTGTTGGGGCCTCCTCTTCTACATCTCCAGAAGAGGCCTCTTAGTCTTCTGTTGACACCACTCAGTCTTTCGCCTGGGCAGCCTCATGGTTTCCTGGTTGCTACAAGTGGCACAGTTGGATATCCGCAACAACTATGGCCATGTCAATCTTCGTCTGATCTTGTGATGTGCTAGCTCGATGTCGCCTTTGTTTCTGCCTTCCCCTGTGATGCCCTCTATCTCGCTTCTCTCGGGTTAGGTATCCCTTTCTTTACAACAATTCTCACACCCCCATTGCTAAGTTAAAGAAGTGGGACTCATCCTGGTCAGTTATCCTCATTTTACCCTGGGAAGAACAGTGTGTATTTCATTGTTTATTTCAGATTCACCGTTCTTAGATGACGTTTCACTGCAAAGCAAGTTTCTCTCTGGCATTTCACTGCATTAGTATAGTCAGAAATTCGCTCCTTCTTCCTCCCCACAGTTCCCATGGACCTTGTGCTTTGGCCACCTGAAGAATAAGATCCAGATCTCTGAAACTGAGAAGCCATGCAGCCACCCGGTGCCCTGGTGCCAATAGTCAACCCAGAACTTGATGTGACCTTTCCACTTTGGACAGGTTGCAGGTGTTGCCCCAGAGCAGTGTAGATCTTAGCCATTCCTCCAGATGCATATATTTTTTAATAAGGGAAACCCTCAACATTTTGGAGAACCTGGGGTGATAAACCATATTGTAAAAAACAGTGGTTCACTATGAATAATAAATCATGTAAATAAGGGGGCATGGCCTAACAAGATGGCCGTTAGACTTGCCTCAGTGGACCTCCTGGCCCGAGCACATTAATCCTGTGAGAACCTGCCACATCCGAAGTATTTAGCACTCCTACCTGTGTGAGGATAACCTGGAGGATGTCTTGTGTCATATTGTCAGCCCGAGAATAGTGCAGGGCAAAGAATTTGTTTACTGTCAGAGTCCTGAAGGTCGGCCATTGCTGCAGTGGCAGTTGGTGGAGAGAGCTGGATAGACACGTGGCTGCGCCACCCGAAGTGAGACATTGCTGAAGCGAACCACGACTCGCTTACGGCTGATGGGCGGCAGGCAGTTGCTCCAATTGCACTGTTGAGAGGCAAACGTTGTTGAGACGACAGCCACTGTCCTGAAAGTGCGGCCGGTGGGAGAGAGGCCTCGCAGCCTGAAGCGAGTGGTGGCATCAAGGAGTGGGAGGAGGCAGCTTATCCTGGAGTTTCGTTCGGACATCCGATTGGCTCTGGGTGTGATCACCTGGAGAGCGGTCTGTCGCAGCTGGCTGTGGGGCCCGACTGTCGGTCGCGGGTGGGAAGGTGACGAGACGGGGCCCTGAGGGCAATGGCAGCCGGAGGGTCAAGGAGACTTCCTGGAGATATAGGAGCACAATCCCTAGACTACTTCAAAATCTGGTGATATTGGATGGCAGCAGTGGAGCTCCCCACCCCCATGCAATCTGCACTGTGGGTGGGGAGCATACATTGCAACCTTGGGGGGCCATAATGGCCGCAGAGGCTTTGGTGGCAGCTGGGATATAGAGGACGAGAGCAGAGGGATGCACTAGCATGCCAGGACTGTGCACTCTGGGAGATCACCGTCGCAAGTTCCCCCCTCACCTCCCAGTGAAGGAGTGGAATGTGCCCCCTTCCTGCTTGCACAGCAGCATGGTGAAGGACAAGTCCCCTGGGAGACAATCCAACAAGATAGAATAGTGCTGTACACTGTCTCGGGAGTGGGACACTCAGGGGCAGAGCATAGAACACCAACCCAACCAGAGAACTGTTAACCAGCACTGCGCACAGCGGCAATGCTGGAGGTCTTAAGTGTGTTCAGAGTGGCTCTGGAAAAGAAAATGGACTCAATGGCAATTGTCATTGCAGAGATGGTCATGTCAATGGAGGAGGAAATAGCTGCCCTGCAAGCTAGAGTGCAGGACTTTCAAACTCCAGTAGCTGAACTCAAATACAGTACAACTCAAGTTGTTTTACAACAGGAGGACGGTCTTGGCTGAACAATTTGCACTTCCTCGGATTTCCTGAACGTGCTATGGGCCTTCAGCTGAGTTGTTCTTGGAAGAATGGCTCACCACAGCACTTCAGCCAATACGACTGTCCAAATTCTTCACCATTGTACGTGATCACAGAGCTCTGGGGCCGATTCCGCCCTCTAGAGTGCCACCCTGTGCCTTTATAGCGCATTTGTTGAACTATCTGGATAGAGATTCAATACTGCAACATGTCTGCATGCACACCCCCCTCCCCACTATTCAGACACCCCAATTCAGATTTACCCCGAGTACACAAGGAAATTACAGAAACTGCGTAAGAATTTCTATCAATCAAACGGTGGCTTAGGGAGCACAATGTAAAGTACAGTCTGATACTTCCTTCTAGGCTCAGAGTCCAACATGAAGGTTAAGGTATTCTTTTATGAGACTCCCCAGGTAGCTCTTGAATGGATGGATTTGTTAGGTCTTCAGCACAGCGACCGGAATCCTGAGTGGAGAGAACCTAGGCACAAGGGAGTGAAGCAATACCAATGTCAACATGAGGCCTCCTTGCTGAAGAGCGGTACACCCACAGATCATGCAGGGGGATGAATCCTGGTCAGTGCTGATGGCACACTGTGGGCTGAACGTGGGCTCATGGAGACGCAGAGTCCTCTACTCAACTACTGGACACCATCCGAGAGAACCAGAGCGATACTGGGTGCCCTAGAAATAAAAGGTTTGACTAATTTGTGGGCCTGAATGCGGACTAATTTTAGAACGAGACACTACAAACAGTTGATATTAGTTGATTTTTCTTCTTTCGGGGTCTTCCAGAGAGGGGCATCACATTCAAGTTAATGAGTGCAGGAACTGCAGATGTGGCCTTTAATGTTCGGGGCTAGGGAGGTCTGGGGGCCAGATCACCATGAATTGCTGAGTTCCGAGGTGGGGCTGGCGATTAAGCGGGGTACATGGGCCCCAGTCAGTGGATACTCACTCTGGTACACCTGTAACACATACTAGAGGTGTTTGGAATTGGGTGGGCAATTGGGACGGGGTTTACTGCCTTCTTGACCGAGAAATGAGCCAGGCGGGTTTAGTGTCTACTGGCCAGGTTGTTGACATGCCTCAGTTACTGGTTCTAAAATGTGTTGGGAGTATGGGGTGGAAGGGGCGCTTTCGTAGATGAGCAATGAAGTAGGCAGGAATGGAGATCTCCATTTGATGAACAGTGGAAGGGACTGCTTTACAATAGGAATGAATGGCAAGAATGGAGTCCAGGTATAAGTTAATAACGTGGAACATCAGGGTATTAAACAGTCCTATGAAACACAATAGGGAGCAACAATACCTTAAGAGCTATGGGGTGACAATAGCATTCCTACAAGAGACTCATACGTAGGGGGATTGTATCGCCCCCCTGAGAAAAAGGGGGCGAGGCCAGATAGTTACCGCCTCCTACTCAGGATAATGTGAGGGGGGTCCTGATCAGGGTGGCTCTGGGAATCCCATTTAAACCCTCCCAGTTACTCTGGCACAAGGAGGGGTGCTATGTTGTCCTTGAGGGGGCGCTTGATGTGCATGACCTTTATTTGCTCAATGTATACACACCCAAAACTGATGATGGTGAGTTATTGGGCTCTGTGGATAATGACATGCAGGTATCGCTGGACACGAATAACATAATACCTGGCAACCTGAATTGTGCTCTAGATGGTGAAATGGATAGTCGCTGAGTGGGACGTAAGCCACATGCAACGGCAAATCTTAAGGAAAATCTTAAAATATTTGACAGCCCAATTCCTAGACATATTCTTGTTACATTCCAGTCACAGACCCACATAGTCTCCTTGACTACTTTTTTGTACAGGTGACGGCAGCACCCAGAGTGATGGATGTACAGTATCTGGCCGGGTATATATTGGTTCATGCACCATTAGTGCTTACTTACTCCATAGATAGGCAACCATTACTGGTTCCACTGTGGAGCTTCAATGTTGAGGCCCAGGTGTATCTGAGTTTCAGGGGCATGCTGTCCAGCATGATGACCCACTATTTTTGAGGACAACTGGGACTCACAGAGCAGTAGAGTGGGATGCCATCAATGTGGTGGTAAGGGGGTTTGTCTAGTCGCAACTTTGGGGGTGAAATTCATGATAAAGTCTGACATTACCCGACAAGAGGTGGAACTCTGGGGGATACACTGCATACGAAGCCCTCTGCACAGAATGACTGGACTTGTCAGAAACAAAAGGTGTGTGAGCTCTGGGATCAGCTGGAGAAATTCACTAGAAAATCAGCAAGAAGGCGATGGTATCTCGATGGAGATAAAGCAGGTAGGATGCCGGCACGTCGCTATGTTCCATATTCACCAATAGAGGCACTTCAGATCGGGAACGTCATACAGAACAGGCTATTGACACTGCCTTTGCAGAGCATTTCCAAAACGTGTATGCAGCATCCCAGAATGTGACCGTCTGCATATTTAGATGCGCTTCCATCGTAGAGTTAGGACCTAGAGGATGCAGAAACCTTGGGGGCTCGGGTCTAATGCCAGGAAATGCCGGGGGCTGTAACAGTCTTGAAACCTGCAAAATAGCCATGTAGTGATGGCCTCTCTGTGGAATTTTATAAATGTTTCCCCCAGACTCTGCTGGACAAACTATTTAAAGTATATGTCAAGCCCCTTGATAAGGGAAAGCTTTTGCACTTGATGAGGGAGGCATTGATAACATGGATTCCGAAACCAGGTAAGGACCTCTTGGATACAGGGTCCTATAGATCCATCTCCATGTTGAATGTTGATCTAAAAATCCAGAGTCCTCACCTGGAAAGACGCCTGCTCCCCTGTTTTCCACGGCTTATCGATGAGTATCAGGCCAGGTTTATCCTGCACAGAAATACTTTGCTTAAATTGCTTTGCCTTGCCCATGTATGCATTTATTGGGACTGCGTGATGATCCTGATGCGCTTGCATTTTTAGATATTGAACAAGCATGTGATTCATTGATGTGAGATTGTGTGCTAGTTGTTGGCAAAAATGGTTTTGGGCCCCCGCTTTATTAGATGGGTCCTAGTAATTTACACCAGACCTAGGGCTGGAGTGCCGGGTGATATGTATTGGCAGAAATCCTTTTGCAACATTATACGTGACTGGCATGTCCTGTGTCCTTTGATTTTTGCCATGGCTATGGAGCCTTTAGCTTGCAGACTGCAGCAAACCCTTAGGGGGTGGGGTATACAGGTCGGACATACCTAGCATATGATGGCATTATAAGCAGATGTACGACATGCTTTATCTGCAACTAAGCAGACAGCTCAGTCCAGATACTATTGAACGTAATGATCAATTTCTGGGAGCTAACGGGGCTACAGCTCAGCCTGACCAAATCGGTCCTGTGGGGCACCTATTAGGGCGACTACTTGCCCTTCTCCCGAGCTTTTGCTTACCCTGGACAATAGATAGTACGACATATTTGGGTATTTATATCAAATGATTAGACCCAGTTCTATGCCCACAACATGGGACTAGTGCTGAATAATCTGTGACCCTCAATTAGATTTTGGAACACGTTATACATCTCCCTGATGGGAATAGTAGTTCTTATAAAGATGGTGATCTTGAAAGAGTGTCTATATGCGATGCAAAATGCTTTCTATGAACTGCCCCAGAAAGTGTTCAGGGTGCTTGATAAATTATGACTGAAACTCCTGTGGCAGGGCAAACGTTGCAGGGTAGTGCTGCCCATCCCAAGGACAGAATAGGATAAGGGGTTCATGGAGGGCCCATATCTTGAACTGTATTACTTTGCATCACAGTTGCAGCATGCAATATATTGGCTGGACGAGGAGCCTAATTGGGAACGATCCCTGCTAGTCGGCACACATGGTGAGTACCAGCTTGGGGTCCTCCTGATGCGCGGAGGTGGTTGGCCGGAGACCCTTCCACACTTAACTTGTCTCAAGGGAAGGGAAAGAGTTGTGAGGCAGGTATTACATTTAACACCGCATGTCCCAGAACTCGACTTATGGCTGATTTACCCATTTCAGCAGATGACTAGAGTGATGTCTGTTGTTAATTGGCAGAAACAGGGAAGTGTTCTGTTAATAGATTTTTACCCTGTAGGTACATTCCAATCCAAGATGCCTTAAGTGGGTTTAATTTAGGTCATGGTCAGTTCATTCATTATGCCAAGGTAGCAGCAATAGCTTTGCAAATGTGGTCCCCTTTCCCAAAGCACATGTACCTTTACAGACCCTGGTGGTGCTCTTATCCATGGTGGGGGTTGCAGGATCATTACACATTTATACTGAGCTTTATGCTCTGACCAACAGCTCCGGCATCTCAAAATAGAAGAAACATGGCAGCCATACACTGAACAATCCCTTACCCCGAAGGGTTGGTCAAAGATCCATGCGGGAGAATACAGGGTGGCAGCATATGCTCAGTTCAAAATGATCCAATATAATGTAGTCCATATGACTTACTTCAAAATTACTGCCTTAGGATAGGATAGGATACGTTTTTTAAAGCGCTCAAATGCCGATGTGTCTTGACGCTCAGAGGTGAGATAGCGGGACTGCAACAGCTATACCGGATCTTAGCTCGCGGGAAAGTTTTTATCGATTTCCTAAAAAGCAACTGGTTCCACAGTTTAGCTGCACAATGTAATCGGCTCCTACCTCCCGATCCGACTCTATGAATTTTAGAGTTACAGATGAGACCCGCGTTTGTGGATCTGAGGTTTTTCGTGGCAGTATACCAAGAGAAAAATGTAATGAAATCAGCTGCTCCTACACCATATAATGATTCAGAAAAGGGGGTGGTGATGAACAGAGTGCCTGAATTAAGCAGACCACTCTTACCCAGTCCAAAGATCAGGGCTTGATCCATCACCGTTTTTTAGCTCACTGCACCATCCCAGCTCAGAACTTGGCTATATGCAAATTAGTCTGTTCCTGTCCCAGTGCATGATGGGAACAGGGCAAACCAAACTACCAAGCCAATTCTTATACTGGGAAGGAAACAAGCTTCCGGGGACCGGTTTCTGCCATTTCAGGCGTCGTCGGCCCGGCTTGCTTGAATCCTGATGGTGCAATGAGCAAGGGAAGACGGCTGCAATGCCAGAAACCGGTCCCCGGAAGCTTGTTTCCTTTCCAGTGAAGAATTGGCTTGGTAGTTTGGTCTGCCCTGTTCCCATGATGCACTGGGCCAGGGACAGACTAATTTGCATATAGCCAGGTTCTGAACTGGGATGGTGCAGTGAGCTAAAAAACGGTGATGGATCAATCCCTGATCTGTTGACTGGGTAGGAGTGTTCTGATTAACTCAGATACTCTGTCCATCACCACCCCCTTTTTGAAATTATTTTGGCCACCAAATTATTTTGGCCACCACAAGTGTGGAAGGGTATGCTCAGACATGAGTCCCTTGCTCACTGCACCATCAGGATTCAAGCAAGCCGGGCCGAAGACGGCTGCAATGCCAGAAACCGGTCCCCGGAAGCTTGTTTCCTTTCCAGTGAAGAATTGGCTTGGTAGTTTGGTCTGCCCTGTTCCCATGATGCACTGGGCCAGGGACAGACTAATTTGCATATAGCCAGGTTCTGAACTGGGATGGTGCAGTGAGCTAAAAAACGGTGATGGATCAATCCCTGATCTGTTGACTGGGTAGGAGTGTTCTGATTAACTCAGATACTCTGTCCATCACCACCCCCTTTTTGAAATTATTTTGGCCACCACAAGTGTGGAAGGGTATGCTCAGACATGAGTCCCTTGCTCACTGCACCATCAGGATTCAAGCAAGCCGGGCCGAAGACGGCTGCAATGCCAGAAACCGGTCCCCGGAAGCTTGTTTCCTTTCCAGTGAAGAATTGGCTTGGTAGTTTGGTCTGCCCTGTTCCCATGATGCACTGGGCCAGGGACAGACTAATTTGCATATAGCCAGGTTCTGAACTGGGATGGTGCAGTGAGCTAAAAAACGGTGATGGATCAATCCCTGATCTGTTGACTGGGTAGGAGTGTTCTGATTAACTCAGATACTCTGTCCATCACCACCCCCTTTTTGAAATTATTTTGGCCACCACAAGTGTGGAAGGGTATGCTCAGACATGAGTCCCTTGCTCACTGCACCATCAGGATTCAAGCAAGCCGGGCCGAAGACAGCTGCAATGCCAGAAACCGGTCCCCGGAAGCTTGTTTCCTTTCCAGTGAAGAATTGGCTTGGTAGTTTGGTCTGCCCTGTTCCCATGATGCACTGGGCCAGGGACAGACTAATTTGCATATAGCCAGGTTCTGAACTGGGATGGTGCAGTGAGCTAAAAAACGGTGATGGATCAATCCCTGATCTGTTGACTGGGTAGGAGTGTTCTGATTAACTCAGATACTCTGTCCATCACCACCCCCTTTTTGAAATTATTTTGGCCACCACAAGTGTGGAAGGGTATGCTCAGACATGAGTCCCTTGCTCACTGCACCATCAGGATTCAAGCAAGCCGGGCCGAAGACGGCTGCAATGCCAGAAACCGGTCCCCGGAAGCTTGTTTCCTTTCCAGTGAAGAATTGGCTTGGTAGTTTGGTCTGCCCTGTTCCCATGATGCACTGGGCCAGGGACAGACTAATTTGCATATAGCCAGGTTCTGAACTGGGATGGTGCAGTGAGCTAAAAAACGGTGATGGATCAATCCCTGATCTGTTGACTGGGTAGGAGTGTTCTGATTAACTCAGATACTCTGTCCATCACCGCCCCCTTTTTGAAATTATTTTGGCCACCACAAGTGTTGAAGGGTATGCTCAGACATGAGTCCCTTGCTCACTGCACCATCAGGATTCAAGCAAGCCGGGCCGAAGACGGCTGCAATGCCAGAAACCGGTCCCCGGAAGCTTGTTTCCTTTCCAGTGAAGAATTGGCTTGGTAGTTTGGTCTGCCCTGTTCCCATGATGCACTGGGCCAGGGACAGACTAATTTGCATATAGCCAGGTTCTGAACTGGGATGGTGCAGTGAGCTAAAAAACGGTGATGGATCAATCCCTGATCTGTTGACTGGGTAGGAGTGTTCTGATTAACTCAGATACTCTGTCCATCACCACCCCCTTTTTGAAATTACCTACACCATATAATGCCTTGTGGACCAGGCATAAGGCTTTAAATTTCATCCTTTGCTGAATCAGGAGCCAATGTAGTGACCTGATAGCAGCAGAGGTAGAATGGCCTTTAGGAATGTTTAATAATAAACAAGCCGCAGCGTTTTGTATTGATTGTAATTTTGCCCTCTGCACCTTGCCAATGCCTATGAAAAGTGCATTGCAATAATCTAACCTCTAGAGAATAATGGCCACTATCACAGTTTTCCTTCATTCCTGAGGAATGAAGGGAAAGATCTTCCTAAGAAGCTTCAATAAAAAGAAGCAGAAAGAGGTCACACAGTTGATCTGGGCTGCAAAATTGAGCTGGTCATTGAAAATGAACCCCAGGTTCTTAACCTTATCAAACGGGACTGGACAGTCACCCACCTCAGTCGGCCACCAAGTTGGATTCCACAGGGATGGACCGTTGCAAACCTCTATCACCTCCGTCTTATATTGATCTTAGGATAATTATGACTCTTCCAGCTCATGAAATGAATCAGACAAGCATGGAAGTTAGCGGCAGTGGACTCAGACTGTTTAGATACCGAGATGACAATTTGTGAGTCATTGGCATATGAAACCAGCGAGAAGCCATGCTCTCTGGCTTGTGGGGTGACATATATATTAAACAGAGTTGGCAACAGTGCCGATCCCTGAGGCACTCCACATGGTAGGAGGAAAGATTTGGATTGCAGATTTTCCCAGTGTATGGTCTGTTCCCTAGAAGCCAGAAACAAGGAGAGAAGGGACAGAGCTAACTCCCCAATCCCCTCAGCCTTCAGCTGCCGCACTAACACCATGTGACTCACGGTGTCAAATGCAGCTGATAGGTCTAAGAGGATGAGGATGGCTCTTCCCCCTCCATCCACCTGTCTGCAAACCTCCTCAGTTGCCATGATCAGGGCAGTCTCAGTCAAGTGACAAGTCCGGAAGCCATGCTGACTGGAGTCAAGCAGATTGTTAGAGTCTAGAAATTGTGTTAGCTCCTGATTTACCGACCTTTTGAGGATTTTCGCAGCAACTGGAAGACACGAAATAGGTCGATAATTCTTAACCTCCATGGGATCTTAGGCCGTTTTTTTCAGACTTGACCTCATGGAGGCTTTTTTCCAGACCGACGGATAGGTCCATGACTCGAGTACTTGATTTAAGAGGGGGTTAGATATAGACTAATCGTCCCTGAAACCAGGTGCATGATGGTTGGTGGACACGGGTCCTTTGGGGATCCAGATTTAGTTGATAGTAGGATTTTGTTCACATCTTCTGGAGTAAGATAACTGAAGCTAGTTAGTTGGCACTGCAGTGTCTTTTCTTCCAGTGCTGGGTCAGGACTATTCTCCGCAGTCTTCAAATTATTGTGGTGGTCATCATAAATTAGTTGAACCTTTGTCTGAAAGAAATTCGCCATTTCATTACTAAAGGCTTGGTCTGGCCTAAATAGACGGACCTGTTGCCATTTAGATAACGCTTGGACGGATTTAAAGAGCTCCTTAGCAGAGTTTTTAGCTCCCTCAATTTTTGCAGTATAGTAGGTGATTTATGCTTCTATGATAGCCTCTTTATATTGTTGGAGAGCTATATTATATGCAGAATTATGGTCCCTACTATAATCCGCCTTCTAACAACTCCTCGAGAGGACAGGGATGTCCTAAATGCGAGGTGAGAGGCTGATTTCTTTACACATGGTGTGGCACTGCTCTTTCATGGTCTCCTTTTGGGTTCATGTCTTAGCTCAACTAAAGACGGTGATGAGTTGGGATTACCTAGAGCTCCTATCAGTTCAACTAGTATTAAAGGTTTTTCTTCCATACCTAGCGACAAAAGTAGTTCTATTTCTCACAGACAACACCACAACCATGTTTATCTATGGAGAAAAGGATAGACTCTATCTCCACAACTCTCTTAGTTCTCACAACAAATCTGGAGGTGTTTTCTACGTCTGAAAATGCTCCTGTTAGTGAAACACCTCCCAGAATCGAGGGACAACTTTGCCGACCTCCTCAGTAGGACGCGGCACAAAGTCAATCAGTGGAAACTCCATCCAGTAGTCCTCTACCAATACTCCCTAAGGTGGGGCTTTACTCAAATAGATTTATTTGCAGCCGCAGAAAACACAAAATGCCCAAACTTTGCATCCAGATGGATCAACTGGTCAGGGATGTTTGCGTGTGATCTTTCTTCTCTTCTCCTTCTAGGAACATTAATGCAGACGTCCCTCACTCATTTAAGTAGCACAAACTTGGGCTCGCCTACAATGGTTTGCAACACTTCTTAAACTAATAGTGGTCCCTCACGAGAAACTCCCAATAAGGCAGGCCCTTCTTATACAGAACCATGGAGAAATAGGCCACCCAGAACTCAGGACACTCAAGTCAAGAATTACTTTATGAGACCATGAAGGTGCATTAAAAGAAACTGCAGACATTGGATAAATTACCTTGACAATATTTAGGCTATAATATTAACACCGTATAAGAATTAAAAAAAACATGAATATAAAAATACTACCAATTAGAAT
Organism: Lissotriton helveticus; assembly: GCF_964261635.1. Taxonomy (NCBI): domain Eukaryota; kingdom Metazoa; phylum Chordata; class Amphibia; order Caudata; family Salamandridae; genus Lissotriton; species Lissotriton helveticus. The sequence continues at coordinate 464,305,228 of NC_136062.1, forward strand.
ACAATATGACCCAAGACAATCTCTCCATTGTCAACCTTGCAGGCTAATTATACAAACAGTATTTTTTATATAAAAAACATTAAATTTAAGCCTGTCATATGTAGTCTTGGATAAACCAATTACAAATATTTTCTCGGTCAAGAAATGGACTTATAAAAACATTAACAAAATAGTACTGACCAAGGCAATAGAACATAATGCAGTGCATTGTGCAAAAGAAAGAAGAAGGGAAACGCTCAAGTGGGATTCCCCCACCATTACAAGTGACTTTCTCAGCAACTGCGATGAGGCGAAGAAGCAAGCAAATGGCGTAAGTTGAGTGTACATCCGGAAGTAGCTGTAAAAGCATTAAGGTGGGCCTAACCAGAACAAAATGCTAAGATTTCAACAAAGGCAATGTAAACATTCTTCGAGGGGTCTCATATTAACTACAAAAAAAGATAAAATGCAAGAGGTCCTGTGGGGAACATTTATCACAGGGACATACCTTAGTGCTCAACAAACCAGGTTTTGGGTTATCAATATGATACTGATTAAATATAAATCTAGTCCGGAGGAAACAGTGGCGTACGTTGAGAGTGCTAACCAAATAAGGTTCAGCGGCAGGAAGTGTGACAATCAATGCACGTCCGCAAACCAAGGGTTTCTTAAGCTCAATTGCCTCCCGTCTCAGTTTTCCCCCACAACAGGAAGTTGTCCCGGGTCCATTTAATGTCTGCTTTTGCTATGGAAGCGGGCGACTTAAACAAAGCAGGCCTACCTAGTTTGACAATGGTGCCCTGGATATAAGTCAGCCAACTGACCTATTTCCACCCATCAAGCTACAAGCAATCCTTAATTATCTCTCTGCCTAGATGGTTTTCCGATCTCTCGCAAATAGTGAGCCACCTAATCAATGGGTTGAGGGCGATGAGATCCTATAGGTAAAATAACCCTAACGGATTTCATTCCATCACCATTCTCAGAACCAGAAGTGCCCTCAAAGTACTTTGACCATTTCTCAGGTGAAATGTGGGAAGAGTTGGCATGGGCTTCATTGTCATTAAAAAGAGGGCAAATAACTATCCCACAGAATTGACTACTGTACGCCTTGGTTGTGGCCTCCTTCTGTTCAGACCAGGCGTCCTCTCTAGGTTCCCTTTTCCTCCCCTCTGTCACCTGCTCATATGCACTATGTCAGCAGGATATGAAACATTGATCTTTGGGATGGGCATTAAGCAAATATGTGATGTAACAACGCGCTCAAAATGATCGGTTACACGACTTGCGCTGGAGGGCGCTGGACTTAGGAATAGTAAGATTTACTATTCCAACACCAGTCTACGTACAGTTGGGACGGTGTTGGAAGAGTAAATCTTACTTTTCCTTAGGCTATAGCGCCATCCGGCGCAAGTCGATGTAACGCTTGCGTTGTAAAAGCTGCGTTGCAACTGCATCGCAGTGTAATCACCGCGATGTAAAGGATGTTTCCCACTTTAAGCGCAATAGCAATTTATTGGTGACAGAGCAGTCTTTATTAAACCATCTGGGTTTATTATTGCTAACCATTTTAGGGGGAAGGGACAATCTAATTCTCACATCCACTTGTATCTCCGGATATGAACTCAGAAAGGCAGTCTCCCCAGACAAGTCCCTCAGGCTTAATTCTATTTCCTTGCCCGTGGCAACTATTAGGCTCTTCAAAAAACCTTGAGACAATTTGTTACCATTTCAATCTTCTTCCCTGATCTTTTACTTTATCCTCCAAATGAACTGTTGTACTTTGTGTGGGGGCACGAACAAAGAAACTGCAAATATCAACAAAGATGCAATAATGGTAGCTAAAACCAGTAATGCTAACATCAAAGGAGCCTAACCTATTCCTCAACGGAGCACTAAGAAAGATAAAATCTAGAATAGAATTTGCTCCACGGCCTACAAAAGTGGAAGAAAAATTACCATCCAAATGTTGAAGTATTTTAGTCATGACACATTCCAGACTAAACTTCACCAAGATGTTATTCAAGCAATCTCCCGCCTGACTATGCTCAATATGTAAGGTGTCATCATTGTACATGTGGTCAGATGAGGTGGAAGAATGTAGGCAGGAGTGTATATTAATATCTTCCACTATAACAAGACCATCTATTACATCATCCTTGCGCTCAATATCAAATAACTGGACCCGAAGTGCCAAAAGAGTAATCACAAAAAGTAGAACCATTAGTGAAATTATAGAAATTCAAAAGCATCAAACCACCAACCACTGTTGAGGAAAGCGAAATGACTTGCAAGTTAGGGAAAGTTGTGACCAGATGCTCAATCTTGCTATCTAGTGATAGAGAGACAATGGCTAGCAAACCGCCTTTAGGATGTCCCATTGAAGAGGCACAACGGGGTTAATAAAGTACTTATATCCATCCAGAAAAAAGGATCCCTCTGTTTTCCATATCTCCTGGTGATAAATGATGGTAAAATGTTTACGATATCAAAGCCAGCCCGGATGAAATCTTTTACTTTTTACTCCAGCCACATTCCAGGTTGCCAATCTGAGGGCACTAGAGCAAGTCCTAGTATTCCATAATAAATTACTCCCTGTAGGAACAAAGGTAAAGATTGCCTCATATCTATCAACGACATCTACACCCACAGGACCAACACTTGGAGGCTCGTGGACCCCAAATTAGGAGTACAATGATCATCTCATAACAAAACCCAAGAGTTTAACAACTCAAATGACATACTATTGGGCCTTGACACTGACTGTGCCATACTCTTTTATTACATCTGTGGGACTATGGAGTCTATCATGTGACCACGCGAACAGTACCTGAAACCTTCTTGTGGTTTTTATATTGAATATATTAGCCTCAGATTGCCTTATATTCCTATTCTCAGAGTGCCTGTGAATACCAGAGCTCATGAATTGATTAACCGGAGGAGCCCGGCTGCCTTATGGGTTCTTAGAAGGTGGTGGGGGACCACTTTAGGTGGATAGTGTGTGCCTGAATGGTGTACTACCGGCACGATCATTGAGCGTTCTTGCCCAGACCTTGCTGAAATAGAACTCACAATGTCTACATTATGCCCCCGAGGAGAAATTAGCTTTGCACGAAAATGTAATAGATTGTTTAAGCTCTCCTCAATTGATAAGAGTTTACCCAAACATTTCTCTATTCAACCACAGCCTCAATCATAATCTGCCGCATGGGAGCAAACTCATTAACATTATTGGTAGTCATGCAGTCACTAGGTGGCTTCTGTCAGTTACCCATGACAGAGACCTGCTGTAATAATCTGTTACCTTAATTTTGGTCTCTGGTCAGTCAGTCCCCATGTCTGCCTTTTCTCATTTCTATCTTTTGGTTTTGGGGGACCACAGTCCATGTGGGGAGTTCCTAGTCTCAGCCGTTGCCGCCAAATGATGAACAACTGCAGTAATAATCAAGGTAACAGCTGAGTCTGATGAACTGGGGTCACCTGCCATGGCCTGGGTCATAGAGTCAAGGCCCATCAAGGGAGTGTCAACAAGTGTGGCTACAGGAGTTACTTTTGAGCTTGTAGGAGTGGTGAAAGCAGGTTGAATACCAAGCCTATACTCACAGGTATTGATTTCATCATTAATTGCCCCTGTCACATAAGAGAGTATTGATGATTTGGGGAGACTGTTTCTGGGAGTCTCCTTTAAAGTTTCCCTTGATTTTAAATTTCCTGCATCCGCAGAGATAGTTTTACGTTTTCCCATCTTGCACCACGAAGGAGACTGGCTTAGTATATGGGGCACACTTATTTAAGTGAAATAGCTTGCACTAATCCATACTTCTTTTAGGTGATTTTAGTGGTCTTAAACAGCCATGGAAATATCTATAACTGGTAGCTGTGGAGAGCAGCCTCAGGCTGTGTTAAGCAGCTCTAATCATGTATGGTAGGTTCAATCAAAAAGAACCACACAGGGTAGTAATAGAAATGTGTCTATTTATTACACAACACATTGGTATATCTCCTACCTGGAGATATCAACACGAATACACAACAATACTTCAATTGCAAGAGGTAAGTAAGCACAATACACTGTGATCTCCCGGGGTAACCCAAACCATACACTACAAAAGTGTAAAGGTGACCAAAGTTAGGACTTGAACCAGGAGGCTCAGAAGAGCTGGGGACCTAAGGAACCACCCAGGTAAGTACCCAGGAACCGCACTGAGGCTGTTTGCAGAGTGGAAATGCAGCTGTGTTCTAAATACAAGTCAACAAGAAAGTTGCAGTTTTGAGGAAGAAGGACCCTTCCCAGAGATCCCTGAAGAAACCCTGTGGAAGGCAGAAGGTTAAGAATCACCCCACCCATGGATCCCCCAGGCACTAGGATACCTACACCAGAGAACCCGGGTGCGTATGAGGGAAGTGACGTCGGAAACCCCCGTGGACCACAATGAGGACTTCAGTAAAGATGCTGCTGGCGAAGACTATGCAAGGGTGGATTCTTGAAGAGAATAACCTGCAAGCAGAGGGGATAGAGTCTATGACACTCGGAGGTGACCAGGAGGCATGGAAGAGAAATGCCCACCGTTAGGGAAGATGCAGGAGTGATGACAGTGACCTGGTCATTGCAGGTGTGAGGACCAGGCCATGCTGAGGAAGACCAGGTACTGTGCACAAACTGTCACACATAGGAATTCGAGAACAAGGGGGTTGTGTCCGGCAGGAGCACCAACAAGCCTTGGCAGCAACAACAGACCTGGTAAACAATGAACGAGCAACATTGGGATCAACAGGGTCCAAGGGACCCACCAAGTGCAGGAGAGTCAAAGCAGACCCTGAGTAAGCAGGGGAGCCCACTGAAGCTAGATATGACCCTCAAGAGGACCCACAGGCCAAAGGCACAGGTATGATTCCAACATGCCCAGGTTTGGCACAGCCACTATATAGTTAGCCATTGTGTGATGGCAGATGACCACTAAATGTATCAAAATGGCTGACTGCACTCACAAAGCCTGTAGAATCAACTTCCAGTTTATTTGGGTTGTCCTGCTCAAGCAGTTGCACCCATACACTAATAACCCAGCACCCTGCCTTCATGATTGAAAGTCCTGGCTTAGGGGTAATTTATAGGTTTTAAGTGTAGTGACATTAGATCTGAGGAAGTGGTGCTAGCAACAGCTTACACAGGCTGCACTGGCAGGCCTGCTGTCACAGTTTGAGATGTCTCTCTTCAGTGGCACAATACATTCTGCAGCCCTTGGGAGACCCCTGGTGTACCTATGCCCTGGGTACCTCAGTACCATATACTAGGGACGTATAGGGGTACACCAGTAGCCAATTGTGGAGGTACAGAAGTACTTACCATGACAAATTTAGGGAGGAAGCACAGTGACTGGGGTCCTGATTAGTAGGATGCTTTACAATCTATGCACAGCATATGCATTTAAAGCCACACATGCCTGAAACGGAAAGTGTTACTTACATTGGATTGCATCTTTCAAATAACTAAGCACAAAAAAATTCTCTTAATTGTCACAAGCGAGAGTTAGTGTAATTGTTGTCATACTAGTACTTACACTGTGTGCATCAGCACTATATATACTATATATATATATATATATATATATATATACAAAAAACACAACGTAGAGGAGGGTCTAAGGGGGAAAATGATTTAAAGACCTAAGTGCACCCTATCCCCTAATCTTACTCACAAAAAACACAAAAGGGGTGCTACTGGTCTAGATAGGCTAGAAAGTGTCTGCTTTCTTATGAGGAGTGTGTGTACAGACCGAAAAGTGAGAGGTAAGAAAACCCATCAGCCCGCCCATTGGCGGAGCTTCATCATCTGGGATTTGAAAGTACGAACTGGTATCCACTAAGGCACTCTCTCTCAGTATCGTGAGTAAACCTTAGAATCGGATCCACCAGTGATGAGAAGTAAATAGTGTATTAAAATTGACTAGCATGGTGCCTAAGAACAAATTTTATTAAGGCGGTCACCATGATGACAAGGTTAAAAACAGAGTGTAGATAGTGTTTCAACAAATATTACTATCCTGATGGTAATGTTAACTGGTCAACATGTTTCAGCCTAACAAGGCTTTCTTCAGGACCTATGGTAACAACACTACTGCAACTGTGACCAAAGTGTAATGAGGACTACAAACCATGCATGAATAACCTACCATCTGGCAACGTTTTGATTGGTAGGCTCGAAAGTCATGGTTGTGAAAACTCCTCTCCTAAAAAGAAAAAGTATGTACAGACACATAGTGTAACAAATGAAAGCAACATATTATGGTGCAAACATATGTCTGCCAAAGAGACATTGCTCATACATGATTTATTGAATAATCACTCACCCAAAATTTACTTGGGAGTGGCCTCACCTCGCCTGGCATTCGCTCAGGTAATGAGGTCCCGCTCTAAAGAAATGGAAACAAAAATACCTTTTGAATAACTGTCATGGTATGAATCCACTTCATAAGGATATCCCCTGGTGTCGAGAAAGTGTAAAGGACCGCAGTTCTCAGCTAGCCTGGCCGGCTGATGATGGACGATATTGAATATGAAGAATCTTTTTTTTTTTTAAACGGGTTAGTGAAACCAAGAGCATATATCAGGTTGCTACTTGTCCTGCTTGGTTAATAGAAGTATCTGAATTGGACTCAGGATAACACTTGTATGGGCACTTTCCACTCAATGTCACACCATGGTTAGACATCTCTCAGTGTCGGTTAGTTATATAGTTAGAAGTGTATAACCACGGTGTGGAGCAAAAAAATCAAGAAAGAGGCGGTTGCGAACCAGATCTGCAATGGAAGATCCCGAGCGCGACTGCAAATCAATGGACCTCCAAGGACCCATTCACAATGAGCCAGAACTTCAGTGAAGGATCCGTGGAGAGTAACAAGGACATAGCTGTAGGTAAATGGAACCCAAAGGCCCATTCTAAAAATGCCGAAAGTCTCTGCACTCACCTGTCCGTCGGTACCTCAGGCCCCTACTGAGCTGAGGGGAAGGTAACTCGACGGACAAGACGGGCAGCTTAAATATGATGCTAGCGGACCACAAAGGGAGCATGAGATTAATGGTTCCCACCTTCCAAAGTGTACCTCAGAGCCGTGCTTTTCTGGTGCCGGCGATAATAGGCGCACTAGAGAGAAAGTGGGAGTTGTATTCACCCGCAGTGAAGTAGTAAACGGGGATATGTATGTGAGCAAACTCCTAATAGGTCTATTATGTCAAAAGAGGTGTTACCGATCTGGCTATTGGATAGAGGAATAGCCAATCAGTGACTGGCTTCAGCGAGCTGGCCCAATGGAAAACCGGCAAAATAGTCCAGAGTCTACCTCGCTGCTCTCCGCGTCAGCAACTCAAACGGATTTTGTGAAAATTTCTGTCAGAACCAGGGACATAAACAAAAAAAGGACAAAAGTAGACAGAGCCAAACGAATGTATAATCATGAGGCTATAGCCCGCGGAAAGCCTACAAGAGTAGGCAGGAAGACGCGCGGACAACAGGGAAGGGTCTAATCCGATACTCAACAGTGGTTCAATTAATAGCCAATCGTAGCCCTCTCATTGTGAGCCCAATGAAACATGAACAGGCAGGCATACATAGATTGACCGTACCTCTGTTGTAATCAAGCCAAATATCAACAATAAACCCATAGGACACACAAAACAAAACAAAAAACAAAAACCGAGGCCGTCAAAAAATTCGACGTTTCTTTCGGCGGATGGCACAGCATCCAAGGGTTATCACTGAGGGGTATTTACATGGAAGAGGAGAGCGGTCCGACAAAAGACATTCATCAGATCCCTAAGTACCACTCATCAATTCCCTATACTGGGGGTAGGGATGTAGGAGCACAAGCATTCGTAGGGATATGGAAAGACCCCTTCGTGGCAGATATTGGCAACTAACCAACCCTCAAAATGGAGGGGGCAAGTTGTTCATAATATGATACATATATGATGAAATATAACCTAAGTTAAAAGATGAGAAGTCATCTAGTGGTGATGTGAGCGTCTAGGTAATGATGTCAATATGAACACCCAAGTTATACCAGGTCTGTGAATTATCAAACTTGAACCCATGGAATCTCGTCATTCAACCCATCAGTGTCGCAATTCATTCTGAAAATCCACCTTTGTTCTTTGATAAACAAATAGTGGGATACGTCACTGACATGTTGGGGGATGTAGGGTTGTTCCAATACTATCCACTTCAAATCATCAGCAGTATGTTTCATTGTCAGAAAATCATTCGTCAGGCGTGTTGCTTGTCGGTTACGCCTGATGGTGCTCTTATGTTCATGAATTTTAAGTTTAACCTTTCTCGTTGTCATTCCGACATAGCGAAGGGAACAGGGGCATGTTATTAGATAGATCACCCTTTCGCTGTTACAATTTGTATGGTGCTTTAGGATCCATGGGCGCTCAGTGCCAATATCTACTGTTAAGGTTTTCTCAGTCTGTGGGCACATAGAGCACACACCACAGGGATAGTGGCCCTGAACCGGTGGAAGGTTCCATAGTGTGTTGGTGGACTCTTGAGGAAAAGTACGAGGCCTGGTATGTACCAAACCGTCACGCAAGTTCTGGCTTCTTTTGAAAGAGAACAGTGGGAGTGGAATGTTCACTCCAGCAGTATTTAAAATCCGAATTATCTTCTGAACCTGCGTAGAGGCTGTGCTGAACGTAGTGACAAAGGTTACGTTTTCCAAGGGAGGTTTGACAACTGGAGGGGCAAGTAGAGCCTCTCGATGGTTATTAGAGGCCCTCTTCCGTGCTTTACATATCAGGGCATTAGGGTAATGCCGTTGTCTCAGCTTAGTACTCATCACGAGACAAGTCTTCAAAATCGCTGGTCTCTGAACAATTTCTGCGCACCCTCAAGAATTGCCCGAAGGGCAAATTTTCTCGAAGGGAACGTGGATGGTGGCTGTGAAATAGGAGTAGGGAATTCCTTGACATAGGTTTCCGATATAGTTTGCTTGCCAGATGGCCGTCCTTTGGAAAGATCAATAAATCCAAGAACGGAAGCTCTGTCTTACTGTGCTCTACAGTGAACTTGAGAAATCGGTTCTGGGCATTGAGCCAACTTTGAAAAGCGAGTATTGAAGTGATGTCTCCACGCCAAACGACCAGGACATCGTCAATGTATCTCTTCCACAGTATCGTCTGGTGGAAGAACGGATTACTGTGGTCGAGTACAGACTGGGTCTCAAAAGATGGACATAAAGGTTCGCCAAACTAGGGGCGAAAACACTCCCCATTGAGGTACCTGATGTCTGTAGGTATAGTGAATCCTCAAATTGAAAAAAGTTTTCAGTCATGGCTATCCTAGCTAGTTCCATGATAAAACTAATGGGTGTGATGCTGTCATGGTCTTGGGCTTCTAGTAAGCCCCTCACTGCCAGTAAAGTCTCCTCCTGTGGAATGCAGGTATAGAGTGATTCAACGTCAAAGCTGACAAGTGTGTCAGTCTCGATGTTGAATTCAACCTCAGGTAACAGGCGTAGGACATCCTTAGTGTCCTGGAGGTAGGTGGGCATGTTACGTACCAAAGGCCTCAAAAAAACATCAACAAAAGGTGGAAAGAGGCTCCAGGAGGGATCCAATGCCAGAAATTATAGGTCGACCTGGGGGTGGTCTGGCTGGTTTGTGGAACATTGGCAAGGCACTTTTAGAATGGGCCTTTGGGGGTACATTTACCTACAGCTATGTCCTTGTTACTCTCCACGGATCCTTCACTGAAGTTCTGGCTCGTTGTGAATGGGTCCTTGGAGGTCCATATACTTGCAGTCGCGCTCGGGATCTTCCATTGCAGATCTGGTTCGCAACCGCCTCTTTCTTGATTTTTTCGCTCCACACCGTGGTTATACACTTCTAACTATATATCTAGCCGACACTGAGAGATATCTAACTGTGGCATGGAAAGTGCCCATACAAGTGTTATCCTGAGTCCAATTCAGATACTTGTAATAACCAAGCAGGCCAAGTAGCAACCTGATATATGCTCTTGGTTTCACTAACCCGTTTTTAAAAAAAAAGATTCTTCATATTCAATATCGTCCCTCATCAGCCGGCCAGGCTAGCTGAGAATTGCGGTCCTTTACACTTTCTCGACACCAGGGATATCCTTATGAAGTGGATTCATACCATGACAGTGATTCAAAAGGTATTTTTGTTTCCATTTCTTTAGAGCGGGGCCTCATTACCTGAGCGAGTGCCAGGCGAGGTGAGGCCACTCCCAAGTAAATTTTGGGTGAGTGATTATTCAATAAACAATGTATGAGCAATGTCTCTTTGGCAGTCATATGTTGCACCATAATATGTTGCTTTCATTTGTTACACTGTGTGTCTGTACATACTATTTTCTTTTTAGGAAAGGAGTTTTCACAACCATGACTTTCGAGTCTACCAATCAATACATTGCCAGATGGTAGGTTATTCATGCATGGTATGTAGTCCTCATTACACTTTGGTCACAGTTGCAGTAGTGTTGTTACTATAGGTCCTGAAGAAAGCCTAGTTAGGCTGAAACATGTTGACCAGTTAACATTACCATCAGGATAGTAATATTTGTTGAAACACTATCTACACTCTGTTTTTAACCTTGTCATCATGGTGACCGCCTTAATAAAATTCGTTCTTAGGCACCATGCTAGTCAATTTTAATACACTATTTACTTTACCAGCACTGCAACTTTTCTTCCCACAGCTCTTTCTACAACTGCTCTTTGGCTTCTCATCACTGGTGGATCCGATTCTAAGGTTTACTCACGATACTGAGAGAGAGTGCCTTAGTGGATACCAGTTCGTGTTGCTCTGTTAGCATGTCTCATTAGTCTGTATGTATTCAATAATATTACCACAGTGGGTTGATGTTCCAGCTCACATCATCTAGACTGCTTATCTCTTGCTGACAAGTATGAAATACCTCCCACAGCTGCGGGAATGTTTGATTCTCCTTATGCCGCCTGGGTCTGCTGTTGTGTGGCGGGGCATCTCCATGGCTTGGACGAGCCGGTATAAATCCATAAGAAAGGTTGTCGCACAATGGTAACCGGAGCACCAGCAATGACGCAGAGGCGTTTCGGGTTAAAGTCTCAGTTTTTCAATTGCGTTCTATCACAGTGAGGCAGTCTTTTTTTACCTTAATAAAGTATTTCATCACCTCAGTGGGCGGGGCCTGCTCAGCCTTATGTTTCACGTAGTTCAGCAGTTCGTGTTGCTCTGTAAGCATGTCTCATTAGTCTGCATGTATTCAACAATATTACCACAGTGGGATGACAAGTATGAAATACCTCCACAGCGGCGGCAATGTTGGATTGTCTTCATGCCGCCTGGGTCCGCTGTTGTGCGACGGGGCTTTTCAATGGCTTGGACGAGCAGTTATAAAGCTATAAGAAAGGTTGTCCCAAACAGAGAACCAACACAGGTAAGTATTCTCATTCATGCATTTACGTGCAGCAGCAGACTTGCACAATGGTAATCGGAGCACCAGCCTATACATATATATATATATCAAAACTTCTCTAAGAAAATATTTCAGAGACGCACTCCTGTGGTAGGGCATATTTATTCAAGAATGCAAGTATCGCATATCGCATTCCAACGTCTACGCATTTCGGATTTACAAGCCTTATTTGATGATGAAAGACCAGGAAACAGTGAACATAATAAAGAATTAAGAGCAAGTTGTGACACCAAAGTCAATGATGCGGTGACTATTATGAAGCAATTGGAAAAACTACGCCGTAATGAAATTTCCAAGTGGTGGGAGACCAGATCACTTTTACAAATATTTTGAAGTAGGGCGAGTCCCAAGGGGATTAAGAATTTTAATCGCACCAACTTTTGAGAACTTAGATCCTGACATGCTGCAAGAGTAGGCCATGAATAGTGCAATCCTCTAACAATATGATATGGATTCTCACTAAATATGCTAAAAAAGATAGAGAGAAAATACTTGATGAGATCAAAAGTCTTCAAAGTTAACTTGAAGCAATAGCGATGGTTGAAGCCATTGAGAAATTTGAAAAAGAATTGGCAGTGAAGCGGAATAAATATGAAAGTATGATAAAAGAGAGGAAAGACACTAAATTTAGATGAGACCGATTGGATTACCAAAGGGGGGAGATCTACACCTTCATCAAGAGGTTTGACACCTTACGTAGACAAGAACTATCTGATAATCTTGCCTCCAACATCAGGAATAAAGAAAAGCAGAAAAAAACAGATACAAGATCTGAGTGGAGCTCAGAAGCAGACACAGATATGGAAGAAGGGGGTGCCACCAGTGGCAAACAGTGCCAACCCTCTACAGTGGTACAAGAGTTCAGTTTTTTAGGAATGGATCGCAATATCTCGGCCAGACAGAAACTCTCACAAGGAGGAAGAGGCAGGGGCTACAGCAAAAACGAAAGAGAAAGAGAAGGCGAAGAAGGCATGGAATTAAGATCAGGTCCCGGGAAGAAGGAGAACAAATGTAAGTAGCAAAGTGCAACTCTAATACAGTAATAAATCTATCCGAGTTGGAATTATCAGATGAAGATCTAAATATTTTATCATTGGGTTTATCTTACTGTAGGTGCACCAATTTCAATTACACGCAAACACGCACAGATCTTTTTAAATTTGTGCGCCAACTAAAATTGAAAAAATAGTTCAATAAGAGGAATCTGTGTGAAAAAAATAACAGACAGTAGGACACAGTATTAAACAAGTGACAACCTGGTGGTGGCAGATCTGGACCTACTCAGGGATATGGAAGAATTGGAACGAGAAGCCAATGGCCTAAATGAAGAGCTGATAGATTTGGCATTAATATCTATGAAACCAAAGCCACTGAATTCAGGAAGTGATCAACATTCACACCACCTATGCCAAAAGACTCCATTGATTTGTTTACAGACACATTATTGATGACCTCAAAGATCTAGCCAAGGAATCAAGTAAATATGTTTACAAAAATCAAAAAGAAGAAAATATTAAATATGAAAAGATTATGAAAAAAATGAAAGCACAGAAGGACATAGTTGTCATACAGTCAGACAAAGGGGGCAACATTGTCTTGGTGCCCCTATGGCGGTATGAAGCTGAGGCAAGATCGCAATTACAAGATAAAGAATGCTACTAAAAAGTCCCGTTGAGCAGCATGTTGGAAACCCAAGCTAAACTCCATAAGGAACTGGCTGGTTGCAGAGGTTTGGGTTTGATGCCAGAGGCAGAGTTCAAATATTTGAGAGTCAAAAATGTTGTAATCCCGATATTGTATCTAATACCTAAAATTCATAAAGACGCTGTAACACCTCCTGGGAGACCAATTATCTCGGCTATTGCCAGTCTTTTTGAAATGACATCAAGGTTTCTAGAATATTTTTTACAGGATTTTGTTAAAAAGTGCCCTCACATCCAAGACACCGGAAACGTTTTGAGGAAATTACATGAGATCAAATTGAAAGAAGTGGATATACTAATCACCCTTGACGTCTCCTGGCTCTATGCGTGCATTTCCCACACTGATGGGCTGAGGGCACCAAGACATTTTTTGGGCAATAGGCCACTGGAATTTTACCAACTCTCAAAGATGTTAATAAGAATGGCAGAGATTTGCCTAGAAAACAACGTATTCCAATATGGCAATGACACATTCAGATAACTCAGGGGAATGGTCATGGGTACCTGCTTGACCCCCAGCTATGCGAATCTTCACATGGGCTGGTGAGAGGAGCAGATACCCAGAACCACCCACAGGGTGGAATGGGAGAATAATAGGTTATGGGTCAGATTTATTGATGACCTGTTCATCATCTGGAGAGAGTCCCCCATTGATGCTAAGCTATTTATTGCTTCTCTGAATGTAAATGATCTCAATCTGAATTTTACTTACAACATTAGCTCTTCCATTGTACATTTTTTAGAACGTGAGGTTTTTAATAATGAAGATTGTTTACACATGCGCACCTTTAAAAAGCCCACTCCAGGGAACTCTGTTCTACACAGTAAATGTTTTCACCCCAAAAGCTAAAACAAAGCATTCCTTATGCGGAGCAGCTCCGTATGAAATGAGATTGCAGTGAGGCAAGCACATTAGTACAAGCACAATCGGATTTGATTTTGAGATTCAAGGAACGGAGATACAGTCAGACCGTCCTTGATCAAGCTTTGACTAAAGTGAACAGTATATCAAGACATTACATACTTTTTTGGGGAAAGCAGGAAAACCAGAGAGAAGACCAAACAGCAAGTGCAAGATATTAGGATGATAACCGGATACAATGCCTACCATGCTAGGCATTGGCATATGGTTAGGGGGGGTGGGGATCCGATTCTAAAAGATTCAGTTCCTAGGAAACCACTGATCTTTTACAGAAGGGCGAGATCTATGCAGGAACAACTTGCCAACAACAGCCCAGAAATGACTGAAACAGGCAGTTGGCTTAAAGCCAATCCCGGCTTCAACAAATGCCTAAAATTCAAAGCATGGAGTTAACAGAAAGGAAGTACAGTTACCACTAACAACTAAACCTTGGAGGATTCCTGGAGTTTTTGAACTGTAAGAGTGATCACATGGTGTAGGTGCTACAATGCATGTGCCCCATGACATACGTGGGCAGCACCCTCCATATTGCCCATGTTAGAATCCTCCAGCATCTAAGAGCAGTGGGGAACAAGTACCCAGCCTATCCTGTGGCTTGCCACATTAATGAAGTACATAAGGGTAGAATTGATGAGTTATTGTACTTTGTTATTGACTCAATGCCCAAAAGAAGAAAAGGAGGCAATAGGGAAGTTGAGCTAAGAAAACTAGAGTCCTAATATATTTCAATGCTCGACTGTAAAAGCCCCGATGACCTAAACTCTGAATAAGGACTGCAAATACATTTAGTATAGCAGGAGGCACCGAGTCGATTGTTCTCTCTATGTTTTAGCGACAGAGGAAGAACTTTATAATATTTGAGAAATGTGAATTTGTTAAATTATTTTTATATCTTTTGCATGAATTTTAGATGTGTAATATTTTGACTAGACATGGTGTGATTTAGTGCTAAGTCCAGTAGTGATCATAAGACCTTTTCTTAAATGGAGGATGTCTATGTTATTTGTTGATATTTCTAGGGAGAGGATGTCTATTAGCATGTGGTTCCCAATAGATAAGAGAAATTGTGTAATGGGAGAAGACAAAAATGGAGGTTCCATGGGTCAGTATTGTAGTAGATGACTCTGAAATACAATTCTAACCAATATTTCATTTTAATTGGGCACTTACACTTTAGTTCATATGATAGCTACAATATAAACTTGCGTGTTTGCACATGATTACTGCATTTGCACTTTATAATGACAAATATTAGGTCTTGGAGTCAAACTAATGATAATTTGCACTCGCACTTAATTATCTATGGTAGCTATATTAGTAATTTGCGTGGTTGCACAGAATTGCTGTATTTGCACGTTACAATGACGAACATCAGGTTTTAGAGTCAGACTAATGATATTTTGCACTTGCACTTTATGTCCCATGGTAATTACAATTCATCTGGCTTTTGTTTGCTCAGGATTTGCTTTTTAAAGTGAGTCTCTCTGAAAAAAGTAAACCACTTGGAACATTAATGAGAACCCATATTTACGGACATCCGAATCAGTTACCAATGTTTGGCTCAGTCACATAGTGACCACAGTATGCTATAGTGAATTCACATTAATATGCGTACATGGTGACATCAGGCACAGCTGTTAATTGGAGGAGACCCAGCGAGTGCCACGGTATGAGGGCCAGTGATTGCCAAAACCCACAATACTGAGATAAACAAGGAGTCCAACAACATCCCTCCCCTCTTTCTCTCCAATTATTGTAACACTCCGATTGGGCTTACAGATAAGGCACAATAAAGTTCTTAGGAGTTGAAAAAAGAAAAACAAGTTTTGCTATAAATATAGATTACCCACAGTGATGTGTAATCATACACACTTAATAAAAGTGTAAATAGGGCACCAGAGCATGTATTGGAAAGCTATTATGCAAATACTGAGTATGTTTTAAAATAATGAATTTGAATGTACCCGCAATTAACTTTTTTTGTATAGTGTAGTCTTTTGTCTATGTTTTGCTGCATTACGGGGTGGGAGAAACACACTTAAATGCATTGTGGAAATTTGGCTCATTGTGTTGTCAAGGCAGTGAATCCTGCCGAAACGTGTCATAGCCCTTGAAAATATACTAATAAAATAATTTGGAGGAAATTCCTTTATCATCGTGTCGGATTCCGGTGCCCGAAGGAAACAAGCTAGTTTTTGCTTTGATATATATATATATATATATATTTATATATATATATATATATATATATATATATAGTAATATGTATATGAATACATATGCTTATTTATATATAGTCATAGGCTAAGAATGTATAACTATAGCAATGAAAGATGCATATATATGAATAGTCAGGGAAAATCTCAATTATGACGTTACCTACACAGAAATTGTAGGAATGATGAAAGACACAGAAGTTAAAACATAAAACAAAAATCAATATAAGGAAAACGTGGTGAAGATTAAGAAACATTCTGTACTGTTTTTGTCTCTTAGTGAAATGAAGTCTACTGAATGGAGGTCCACAGTGAAAGTGGAAACGGTGCCGCCAGAGTCAATGAACATTAATGAAGAATCCATCTCTCATCAGGATTATAGAATCTGAGTAATGATAGCACTGTAAATGCAATACAAACTGATTAATCCCAAAACAGGATCTTTAAATATTCCAGGGTAGACCCAGGATAATTATACTCAAATCTGTGAGCTTCTCCCTGCAGAGATGACTGGCGCTCTGTGTACGTCTAGGCTCAAAAATGCTCATCTTCACATCCCTCCCTCAAATATGTTCATTTTTTTGTTCAAAAATTCTTTATTGAGTATTTTAGAACAGGCAATAACAAGGATAGCAGATGGGAATACAGGAAAAAAAAAAGCTGAAATAAATCGAAAATCCTCATAGCAGATTTGGGGTACAGAAGCAGTTGATACATACATGAGGGTGAGTAGAAGAAAATGATTAGGATAAAGGGGTGTGCACACATCATAATATACATTTATATAGTGTCACATTTTATTAATACATATTACTATAATACATAATATTCCTTCTGAGCATTCTTCCAATTATTGATGAGTTCAGAAATGACATATTCCGTATACATTTCATCTATGATCTGTGCTAATATTTAAACCCAGGTAAAATTGTCCGCCAGAGGTGATTATTTTTCCCACATTTGAGGACTTAGATACAGATTTGTTAGAAGAGTGGGCGAACTTTATTTTATCCTCATCGTTTAGGATGATGGATATTTTGATACGACATGCTGAGTTAAAAAGAACTAATCTACTGAGTGAGATAGAGCAACTGAAAGAGGGGATCAAGTCATTGAATCTTAAAGCTGAGGTTTGGCTGGAAGTAGTCCACAGAATAAATCAACATTGAAAACTTGAAGGAAGAATTGGACTGGACTAAATTTCTACATGAGACATATGATTTGTACTATATGTGTGCTTGTATTTACTGATATCCCATACTATTGTGAACCACACAATTGTTTAAGAGGGTGCTGGGTGCAGTTCCATTAATTGTTGTAATGATACTATATGCAAATCTTTCCAATTATTAAGAATCTGTTTGTAAGTGTTAGCATTAGATCAAGTAGCAGACCGTCAGCTGCGGACTTTAGTTGCGGGTCTAGATGGCCAAGTATTATATATGAGAACTCTCAGGTGAGGGTCTCTGTAATGAATTCAAATATATCATCCCAGTATTCCTTAAGGGTGGGGCAGTAGGAGAGCATCTGGGGTAAATCTCAATCATGTAGCCTACAATCCAAGCATTTGGGATCTTG
Source organism: Lissotriton helveticus (assembly GCF_964261635.1). NCBI lineage: Eukaryota > Metazoa > Chordata > Amphibia > Caudata > Salamandridae > Lissotriton > Lissotriton helveticus. Next base: position 464,323,102 of record NC_136062.1, read on the forward strand.
TATGAGTTTGAGTTCATGGAGTCTTACTGGGGTCCAGTATGTTCTGTTAATAATCATGTATTTGGTCTGGGACATGATAGAGGAGATTTTGTTTGTGAAAGATAATTTATAGATACGCTTCCAATCGTATCATATATTGTTGAGATTTGGTTCTGTTTCCTATTTTTGTACGTTGCAGGTCTATATCTTGCGGGTCTAGGTGTTGTATATTGATATGGTGTCTTAGCAACATGCTATGCATTCTTTCCATGGTAACCAGCATGCTGGAGTTCCAGAGCTGGACCAGGAGAGGAGAGTTCGCATTTGCTGAGAGAGGACGTGTCTAGGGATTGTTCCTTTGAACTTGAATAAGGTTCCTTCTACAAATAACCTGTCTACGCCTCTTAAAACTAGGGGGAAGTGATTTATAAATTTTGGATACAATGTGTCCTGTTCTTTATAAGCTGTTAATCAATGTAGTGTTTGTAGGGCTGTTCTTCAGTAGTGAGTGTTTAAAGAGCTGAATACTCAGTCTCAGGCACTTGCAAAAGTCCATATTTTCTAGTCCGACTTGGGCTTGTAACGTGGAAAAGGGTAAAGGAAGATTGTCTTCAATAACGTACTTGATCATGTTAATCCCCTTAAGTGACCACTCTGGCAAAATAATTGAGTTGCCATCAATTTTAAGTTTGGGTTTGAGCCATATGGACACCATATTAGAATTGCTATATTTATTTTCGGCACTATATTAGAATTGCTATATTTATTTTTGGAATGGTAGTCTAGTCTTAAAATGGCTTTTTAGTGTTGTTCATGAATACTTGTAGTGGCGCAGAGGAAAATTATGTGTTGTCTGAAATGCACTAATAGAATTACCACCTAAAAGAGATCTCTGTTTTAACCCATATTGGTTGGTAGTTGATTCTCCAAGAACCAGTTAGTGCCTTGTTTAGGGAGGCACGCTGTCTGATAATTAAAACAATTTGGTAGTTTAATTCCTCCTCTTTCTGTAGAGAGTTTAAGTTGTTTAGGAGAAATTTTCAGTTTCTTTTTTTGCATTAAAAAAACTGTAGGTAGCATCTGTTTTTGATATTAATTCTTCAGTTAAGGACATGGGTAGCATGCTGACTAGATAATTAACTAAGTGGGTAATTTTGAGTGACTGCTCTAACCCACCAAAAGAGAAGTTTAGGTGCCCATCCATCTGTTCTAACCTACTTCTCGCCAGCACACAATGCCTCTCGTCCTTCAGGCCCACAGTTCAATGAGAAAATACTCCCTTGTGTGCATTGTAACTTTACCTCTGCAGCGCTTACAAGTAATGGTGGTATGTGAAAGCCATATCAGGATTCTAAATCTAAACACCCTGGCAGACACTAGGTTACAATGTTCAACCTGAAAGAATTACATAAATGCATGAATATGTTGTTTATTATATGGTGAGTTGTTAAATGCATTTCAACCAACTTATTGTGTTCTATATATTTATTCCAGTGATTAAACTCTATTGTTTTTGCAAATAAAAACTGTTTACAGCTGAAGGTGGACTAAATCTTACACAGTAGCGCTTTTTTCTACTAGAGGCTCTCTGCAGCCTGCGGTCTGACTGGTTTGTGTTGTGAACTGAGTTATAGCTTCGTAAAGAGAAGTCGAGAGGGGCGCTAAGGGTGAAACATTAGGTTGTGACAAGATGCAGGGCGCTAAGGGTGAAATATTTGGTTGTGACAAGATGCTGCACGAGGAACAATGGTACTAGAGCTATTTCAAAAGTTGGGATGCTGGCCCTCACTTTCACATCACTAATGTACTTTAGACTAAAAATAAAGCGCTCTTAAAAGCGAAAGTGTTCGAAATGAGCCAAGAACATTCACCAAGAAAGTGGGGGAGTGTAATGTGGGCCTGTGGTGTATGTTGAAGCACACATTGCATATATGTGGCTGAAGTATGACAGTATTTTATTTGTAGTGAAAACACACTTGTCATCAAAACGGCCTCTTTGTATAACTAAACCATTGCAAACTCAATAATGATTTGAAAAGATTGTTGTTTTATTTTCTTTTTGCAACTTACAATGGTGTCTTGAAAAGGCAGAACTGTGAAGCTGTGGTGTTATACCTCAGACTGACACAGCACTGCCAGATTTCGGCCTTCAGATACACAGGTCCTGTGCCAACCACCACAAGTGTTTATGTCCTTTGGCTGCCTAGGTTTTATTTCAGCCAACACAAAAACCTTGGCACATTTAAAACTGAGGTTCTTGTGTTTTAGAGTCAAGGCTGCAGGGTCTTGGGGGGATGACAGTTTCCTCTTTTCATCACTGTTGCTCCCTTGCAGGGGTATCCATCTATTTTCAAGTGTTTTTAAGCTTTGGTGTGATAAAAAGTGACAGCCCACTTGCTTTTGCCACTATCATTGAGGGAACAGGATTTGTGTCCTTTTGTTGTTTGTGATGTCATGCTTCTCGGGCCAAAGTAATAAAGTGAAGAGCTGCGTCATACACCATCACAGGTTCCAGTCAGGCGTCATACAACATCACGGGTTTCAGCTAGCCGTCATATATCATCACAGGTTCCAGTCAGTCACCATACACTGTCACAGGTTCCAGTCAGCCATCATACACCATCACAGGTTCCAGTCAGCCATCATACACGGTCACCGGTTCCAGTCAGCCATTGTTAGACCCGTCAGCCTTAGGGTGGTCTTTCCCTATTTTCTTGCCCTTGCCTCATTTTTCCCACCTTCCTTTTGTTGGCCTTAGGTCTCCCGGCACCTTCCCATTGCTAATCAATGCAAAGGTGCAGGTGCCTTCATCCCCCAACATGGCTGCCACTGACCCCAGCTCTTGTTAGGCGCACTCTAGTAGCCAGGAGCTGGCTGGAACCCCTAAACATTGTAGCAATACCAGCCTGCCTGCCTGGCCATGGCTAGAGTGAGGGAAGCTCCTGGAACCTTCCAGAATAGGGGAGTGGTCACCAACTGCCCACTGCCAACTGCCACTATAAAAGAAAAGGGAGGGAAACTTTCTAGTCAGTTGGGGCATCACTGACCTGGGGGACCCGACGCAGGAGACTTAGGCAGTAGGGCCTAGTCAGGAACCTATACCACTGGGGGTGACAGGGTTTAGGCGCTGCCCACCAAGCTTTGTGAGGAACACTGAACTAGCCCACTGATCCGGCCCGGCGGGAGGGGAACCCAGGGACCATCTGAAGTGACCTGCTGAGGAAAGCCTCCAACTCAAACCCCCCCTCCTCAGGAAACCAAGAATCTGCTCCAGAAGGGTGCAAGAACCAACAAGCGCAGAGAAGACCCCCTTTGTGTGCCCCCCAAGGACTCCTGTGGATCAACCAGGTATTGGGCCTTGACATATCGGCGCCCCGTGCCTCGACCTGAGCCCCCCCAGTGCTGTCAAGCTTTGCCTGCCCTTCCCTGATGGCCCGTAGCGCTATGCCCACAAAGCGCTACTGAAGAGACTGCTATATGGCCTGCCTACCCAGCGCTCCCCTACTGTGCTCTTGAGAGCGCTGTGATCTGACTGACATCGCACTGTGTACCTCTAAGCGCTACCTCAGAACTACGAGGCCTCCCAGCGCAGTCAAATTGCCCCTAAGGCACAATCAATGTCAAGCGCCTCCCTGACTGACATCGCGCTGTGTCCTAGAAGCGCTACTGTCCCTCAGGCGCTGTGCTGCCCTCTGCCCCGGTGCCGTGTCTCCTGAGCGCTGCGTTCCCTGAGGCGCTACAAACGCTGACCGGCCCCGTAGTGCGCTAGGCCTGAAGCGCTATCCGGCGAGAGCACTCACCGCCGCAGGCCCGTTCCTCTTGTGCTGTGTGGGCCCCAAAGGATTACGGCCGCCTCATCCTGCTGCGGCCTCTGGTACTATCCCGGCGGCCCTCGGAGCCAGGAGAGGGCCACCGCATCGTGAAGTAGGCCTCACTAGGCCCAGTGAGGCGCCCGCACTCGCATCACGTGACGGGGGCGCCCGGCCGCGTCACAGGCCGCGCCCCCGCCCTTGCTAGCTGTGATTGGCCATCCCGGCCGCACCTCTCTAGCCAGCGCGTTCACTTTGCTCCCCATCGCCTCAGCGGTCCCGGAGCCTGGGAAGCGTCTGGAGGCCCGGGACTTTTGTCGAACACCGCACCGGAGGGCTCAGACAAGAGCACGAGCCTTCCCCTTCGCTGAAAGCCTACGCAAGGGCCCCGAGCGGGCCAAAGATCAAAAGGTAACCCCAGGGGAAGGAGGGCGGCAGGCTGAGTGAACACGGGGCCTCCCGGGAGACAAAAGGAGGCCCCGAAATTGCCCCTCCCCCCGGGAGAACTAGGATTGGGACCCGTTGGCCCCAATTGAGGTCACAAACTCTTCGGAACTGGGCCAGGATAGGAATTAGGCCCTATTGAACGGTCACAGAGACCCCCTTCTTATCAGGAAGGTCAAGAGAGAGATATAGATTGTTACAGTGACCACAGGGAAATGTTTTATATGCCTGATGCCTATCTAATGGACAGATTTATTTTTACCTAATGAAATAGTTATGAGTTCCTGCTGAAATGGTGGTCCTCACCTACTAAAAGGGTTATTGCTAGTTCATGAATTGCTGTATTCCAGCCTTGTGAAATGTGCTAAATCTGCTGTTGAACTGCTTATCTTTGCAGCTAGGAAATGTTTTACCCCCAGTTAATGACTTGCTGATTCCGGCAGCGAAGGAATGTCTACTGCTAAGCAATGCAATGCTATTCAAATGTCTCTATTAGGAATTCCTTGCAGGTGCTAACTAGGGGCAAGGCTGAAGCCAGGTCTACAGTTATTTAATATTTATGTATATGTATTTATGGCTACGTAATGAAAGATATGCGTTTCAAGGAAAGGTGATGAGTTCTCACTACTGCGATTTTTGACTGCCCTGATCGTGATCTTAGATAAAACTTATTTATTTGAATCAAACCTACAGGTGTGGTCTCTGTCATTGCGTGCATTTGTTGTCTCAGTGGATGCGTGTGCTGTGTAGTCGCTTAACACCTAAGCTTTCGGGTGCCTACCTGCTCGTGCCAGGCTACCCCCGGGGATCTGGTGACCCCAGGTCCTACAGCCATCATACACCATCACAGGTTCTATGCAGCTGGAGTCCGCTGTGTTTAGTCGGAATCCTGTTGTAACAGGATTGTGTAATTTAACGAATTACTGCACCCTGAAACACTGAGCCACGGCAGAGGTGGCTAGAACTAGTTCACATCGCTCCCCTACTTTCGGGTGTCCTCTAAATCACAAAATAAACCCAAGGTCAGAAGTAAAGCTACAATTTTACCTCCCGTGTCTCCTTCTTATTGGGAATAAATCTGCAGGAGGAGCGTAATACTACAAACATGTGTTTTTGACTATTTTAACCTGTGTGTGTAAAGCCTGTTCCTTGTGCCCAGAAGCAATGTTTTTGTATGTTACATACAACATTACAATCAAACGAGGTTTGTAAAGTGTTGCTAAATATCTGTGAGGATATCCAGAGGCTGCAAACCATGTGGCAAAGGAAGGGTTCAGTTCAGCAGCTAGGTTGTGAGTCCTTTCCTGAATTCCAGCAGAGATGATGAGGTTCGGACGTGAAGGGGGGAGGTCGTTCTAGGACTCAGCAGTAATGTAGGAGAAAGAACGTCCTACACTACTGCTTCGGTGGATGCGAGGGGTGGGAGTGAGGGAGAGGGAAGTGGAACACAGGGGTCTGAGGGTTGGTGGAAGTTTAGGCAGTGATTGTTGTATGTTGTTCCTTGGTTGTGTAGGGCTATGTAGGTTATGTTCTCTTGTAGGGGATTTCTATGTACAGTCAAGCATTTGAATAGTCCCGCCCACGTGCGGGGACCCCGGTTCAGTTCCTTAGATATACCTTCTTAAGTTGTCATCTTTCGCTTTTCTTCGGGAAGGCCTGCATAGACACTTAAGAGATAGAAAGACAATAATTCAGCCTAACTAACTAGGCTACACTGGCCATTACTTCAACTTGAAGTGAAAAAAAAGACAGGCAGCAACTTTAAATTGAGCAATTTATGGAGTTTAATACATATAGAAAACTCCCATTCACAAATGATAGAGATGAAAGTGTAGGACAAAGAAGCCCCCATAGGCTGCCATTATATGTCTGAAAATGGACACTGTGCCTTTAAGAGTCTCCAGAGACAACCAATATCCCATGATGCACATCCAGTGGCAGTTACTTCAGTTCTTTTTCTGGCTCCTTTTTAGCAGGACCCTGGAGCATTGAGCTCTACCCATTTGGTGTTTTTCATCAAAATCCTCTTCAGAATTTACAATTTTTACAGTTTTACTCAACGTCTTTGGTCTTTCTTTTCCTCTTGCTGTCTTTTTCTGACAGAAATTCCAGTTTTTCAGTCACAATGCCCTCCCTTTTTGACAAGTGTCCTGACTGTGGAAGAAAGAAGCCCAAATCTGATTCTCACAGAGTGTATATTGTTTGCCTGCCTGCTTCTCATGTTCCTGGTGCCTGTCCCATATGTAAAACCTTTTTTAGGCGCACCCTGCATGACACGGAGAAGATTCAGCTTCAGGGTGTGGAAGACCAAAGGAAACAGAAGACAAAGTCAACAGGTGGGACTTCTGGGCAAGGCGAGGGTCAGTCCTCTACCAATACCCTGTCTTCAGCCTCTGAGGGGGGAAGTGGGGTCCCCAGATGAAAAAGGGTTGAAAAACGACATTGGTCGCGGTTGATGCCAAAGACTAGGAGAAGGACGTCGAGAGCAGGTATGGCAGCGATCTGTTTGAAACGCCGTCGACGCTCCACGTCGAGAAGATTGGCAGGGGATGCGGAAGCAAGAATGAGACCTTCTCGTTCACCTCAGAGGTCGGTGTCGAAGATTTTGTCTTCTTGCTCAAAGTCGACGCATCAGCGCTGATCGATGTCGACTCACCATCATCGATTGGAATCGAGGAGGCACCTACGGTCGCCGTCGAGAAGACACCGTCGATCGCCGTTGAGGAGTCCCCGACGGTCGGGGTCGAAAAGTTACCAGCAGTCAACGAAGAAGAGTGACCGGCGGTCTATGCCGAGACACCATTGATCTCAAACTCGATCAACATTGAGCCTATCGATGTCGAGAGGAAGTTCTAGGTCGACACGACATCAAAGATCCCCGTCGACAGGTAGATCGACGTCAAGAGGAAGATCTTGCAGTGACTCTATGGCTCCTTCTTCACTTCAGGAGGCTGTAATAGGAGGAGATTGGTTTATTCCTTGGATTCAGAATATTCACATATTCCCCTACTAGGACACCACCTCAGTCTTCTGCTCATTGACCAGAGGAACAGCCCCCTCTGCTGCCTCTTGCATCTCTGCCACCTCCTCCTGGGCCTGCTACCCCTCTGCCCACGACGCCTACTGCACCTCGAAGACTGAAATCTAGGTCCCGTGCGAGAGATCGATCTCGCAGTCATCGACGTTCCTCAAGTCGCTCTCATCACCGACATCGTTATGAGAGATCTCGCTCCTGACACACCATGGACACGTCCTCAACAAGTACTAGGAGATATTCCCCAACACTTTTGGATTCTCCTCCTCAAAAGTGGTCTTCCCATCGACGACATTACCACCTTTCAAGAGGATTTAGTGCGAGGAGCCTCAAAACTGAATATTTCGCTACGGTGCCATCGACTTCCATAATTTTCAAGACTCTACAGCAGAGACAAGCCTCTCGTCCCTTGCTCCCTCTGGTGCCAGGTGTATTGAAACTGGCAATGGAATTATTCTTGATGCCTTCTTCCATTAAATCAGCTCCTTCCAGGTTACAGAAGAAATAATGTCCGCCTGAGCAGGATCCCACATTCCTCCAGACGGACCCCACCCCACATTCTGTCATTGTTGAGGCTGCTAAGAAACACCATACTACATCTCCAACGTCTACAGTATCACCTGATATGGAGAGGTGTAAGATAGATTGGGTGGGGAGGAAATGTCTGCAACACAGCAGCTACCACAATGAAGGCTGCTCGTGCTACAGCCCTGCTGGGAAGGTCTGACCAGTCCCTTTGGGAGTCTCTTAAGCAGTTCACAGACCAGCTACCTAGGGACAAAAGGGAGGACTTTAACGAAATCCGGAATGAAGGACTTATGGTTTCTAACCAAGTGAATAGTGCCGAGGCGGATACATCACTTCTATCTGCACATGGGTATTGCCACAGAGTAGATCTCAGAAGGCATTCATGGCTTCGACTTACTTCTCTCAAGCCTGACGCTCAACAAGGCGTCATGAACCTGCCTTTTTCTGGAACAACACTCTTTGGTTCTCATGCGGATGAGGAGATGGCCCGCATGAAGGCGGACATGGAGACCTTGAAAGCCGTAGGTTTTGAAAAACCTAAAGAACAGCGAAAATCTTTCCGCCTTTCCAATCTCGGTACTCTTCTCAGGGGTTTCCGAGATATCATGGCAAACAGACCAATCAACAACAATCGTACCAGCGGTCATTCCAACCATTCCAAAAACGACAACCTAGAGGAAGGCCAGGACAGCATCCTGCACAAGGGAATAAGGCACCTGCTTATTCTAAACCCTGCAGCCTTTCTTCCCCCTCTTCTTTTACCCTCTCCATTGGGGGGAAGCATTCAACATTTCCTGGCAGAGTGGTGGAAAATAACACAGGACAATTGGGTCCTGAATATTGTTCGCAATAGATGCTCGCTAGGTTTCATCTGCCCTACTCAATCGATCCCTCCAACACACTCACGATACAAACTGTGCCAGTTGCAATTGGAGGCAGACACTCTTACAAAAAAGGGCAATAGAGCCCGTTCCTCCTTTACAACGGGTAACAGGACTGTATTCAAGGTTCTTCCTGGTCCGAAAGAAAGACAAGAAAGAGTTCAGACCCATTCTCGATTTAAGACACGCAAACAAATGGATTTGGAGAGAACAATTCTGAATGTTAGCGTTCCATCAAATCTACCCTTAAATTCATCGAGGGGATTGGTTATGCGCAATAGATCTGCAATTGAAGCAATTGGTCCATGAAGAAACCCACATACCACATCAATTTACTAGAACTACGAGCGGTTCATTTGGCTCCTAAAGCCATTCAGCCATCATTCTGCCACAGCTCCCTGCTTGGCCAGACAGGCAATACAACAACAATGTTCTACCTCAACAAGCAGGGGGGCTCGAGATCCAGTCCGTTATCTCAGAAAGCCCAAACCATTTGGAAATGGCTCTTAGCCAGAAGTCTGACCATCACAGCAACTTACCTCCCAGGTGTTCAAAATGCTCAGCCGACGCTCTAAGCAGACTCCTTCAGGAAAACCACGAATGGGTCTTAAACGATGATTTGGTACAAGATATCTTCAGTAGATGGGGTACTCCAGAAGAAAGGCGAAAGAAGACAACTTAAGAAGATATATCTAAGGAAGTTCTCCGGGGTCCACACATGTGGGTGAGACTATTTAAGTGCTTATGACTTATCACGGAAATACCCCTACAAGAGAACTGGAGTTACAGGTTAGAAACTATTCCATCAGCTTCTTGAATTGACATCTCTTCTGAATGGGGAGCCACTGTAGCCTCTTGAGGTGGGGTTTATGTGGATCTGCTTAGGGAGGGCAAGGATGCTGGTGTTGACAGGGAGCCTTTGGAAGATATTACGTAGCCTGCAAAGAGTGAGGAAGCAGGCAGAGGAGACTGTGTTTATCTGGCTTTTCATGGTGAGCTTGCTGTCCAGGATTATGCCAAGGTAGCGGGCATGATCTGTCGGAGTAGGTGAGGGTCCTAGTTTGGAAGGCCACCAGGAGTCATTCCATTGGGGGGGGGGTGTTGCTCCCGAAGATCAGCACAGTAGCAGTTTTCCTATTCAATCTGTGGTGAATACAATCAGTAATATGACAAAATGCAAAACCAAAGATGAATGGCGTTGAATATCAACTTCCTTTGATTTGCTTGTATGTCACAAAAGACAGTTGTGTTTAAGTTTGCAGCTGTAGCAATCTCAAACAAAGCAAACTCAAGGGGATGATGGATGGAGTGTGGAAACTTTTCAGACACTCACCCCCAGTCACACATCTGGGTTGAATCAATCATTATTCTTTAGCTCACTTTGCCACCCCAGTTTGGACCCAGCCATCTTGACCCAGTACCTCATGGCAACAGTACAGCTTGAATGCCAGGTCAGGTCCTTCCTGGACCAGAAACAAGCATCCTGGGACCCGTTTTGGGTTAACACTCCAAATCAGCCAGGCTAGCTTGAAACCAGTGGCAAACAGAATATGCTTACTAAACTTTCATAGCATCCTACACTTTTATACCACACACATTTGAAATGTTGTGACTTGTGCACTGAACTTGCAATAATATTAATTCTCATCATCCTTTAGGATTGTACTTGGAATATAACTGCTTTATTAAAAAATCTTGTGCTTTTTAACTTGAAAGTGAGTAAATATCTGAGTGTAATAGGAGACATAGAAGTATAATGTATTACTTTCCTTTATGTTGGTCCTGGCCCTTTTTGTTGGTGTTTTGTTGGTAGAATACTCAGTTTCAATTACTAGTGGTTGTGCCAGTCAGGTACCGCAGAAAAGTAATAAAGAGGCTCAGGATTGGAACCTTGTGTTTAGTTCACCATAGAAAGTTCCTGCTGCTCTGGTTTCCTGCTGCGTCTGGGGGCCGGGGTGAAGAAATAAAAACCTTCTTGGGGTTCACTGATACACCTGTCCTTAAAACCAACAAAGAAGAGATTGGCACGGAAGCTGTACTATCAAGAAAACATATTTATTAACCTCACGAGGGAGGCGTCATACAGTACCCTCAGGCCACTGTAGGTGACAGTCTAAGGAGTACAGAGAACAGGGGCCTTTTATGGCTAATTTATTGCTGAGGTAGCATGATGACTCAAAAGGAGGCAGTACAAGTGTGCACACAATTACATATATGGATACATAAGAATTGCTTAGTCAACTGAGTGGGAGGAGAGACTAAACTGCTTACCTCAGTAAGAATACCCTGACAGTTCTACACTAGGAGCTGGTCTATTCTAACAGCTAGGCCTTTCTGAGCATGTGCAAGGCTCTGGAAGAGTGAGAAAGCACATGGCGAGCACATGGCTAAATAAAATGGCTGCCAAGTACAAGATGGCGATTCCAATTTTTAACGGGGTACTTCTACTGAGGCCTACTGCCCAACATCCACACAGGCCTCAGTATCCAACAAGCCCAAACATCTTGCCCTCATCCCTCCTGCTTTGCTGGACCCATTTATGTTGGCATTAGGGCTCTGTGCACTTTACCACTGCTAACCAGTGCTAAAATGTTTGTGATGGCTTCTACAAATACTTTACAATTCTCTTACACCAACTGGCATGTTTAATGTACTTGTAAGTCCCTAGTAAATAGTACTACCTATACCCAGAGCTTGTACATTAAATGCTACTACTGGGCCACACACTAAAACATGTCCAGGCCTGCCACTGCAGTGCAGCCTGTAATGCAGTTGTAAACTTCTATTTCAACCTGGCAAAAAAAATATTTTGCCAAGCCTAAACCTTCCTTTTTATTAGGTCGAGCCTACAGCGCTTGTGCTGTCAGGCCAACTGTTATATATACTGTGTGGAGTCTAACTCCTCTCACCTCTTTGGATTCGCTTTTGTCTCTGCTATCACAAAATGGTAGCCTGCAAATGAAATGAAATGAAATTGGGTTTATAAAGCGCATGGCTGCCCTCGAGCGTCCCAGCGCTGTTAAAATAATAAACAATAATGATAATAGCAGAGAACTCAGGAGGGGAAAGATCTAAGATGTATTCGGGAAAAGGAAGGTTTTAAGTGCCTTTCTAAATTTCGGATAGGAGGCTTCCATCCGGAGCTCCCTAGGAAGTGCATTCCATTTTTTTGCCGCATTCAACGAGAACCGGCGGCCTCCTGAACGTGCTTTCCTCACTCTAGGAGTGGTGGCCAGGTTTTCTCCCTCGGACCGCAGGGATCGGGCTGGTTTGTAGGGGCAAATCATGTCTCTCAAGGCCGGAGGGCCTTTACCTTGCAATGTCTTGTGTGCGATGCAGAGTGATTTAAAGGAGACTCGCTCCTGAATTGGGAGCCAGTGGAGGGCTCTTAACAGAGGTTTGGCTGAGGCCCGCCTTGATGCCCCCATGAGCAGCCGGGCTGCGGCGTTCTGTACTCGCTGAAGAGTATAAATGGAGGCCTGAGGTGCAGCCAAAAAGAGGGCGTTACCATAATCCAATCTAGATAGGATTAGACCCTGGATAAGTAACTTTCTTGATTGGAAAGGCAAAAGAGGGAGTACCTTCCGTACTGCTCGGAGAAGGCCGAAGCAACCTCCGGCAACTTTCTCTGCATGGGTCTTAAACGTTAATTGAGGTTCAAACCAAACCCCAAGACTTTTAATTTTTTCCTTAGGTGGAGGGAGTTCACCCATGCAGGGGGGCCAAAGCTCAGCGGGCAAAGATGTCGCTTGACTACCCAGAAGCATGATCTCTGTCTTAGCTCCATTTAATTTGAGCTTAGAATCAGTCATCCACACGGAGACTGCAGTCAGACATTTGAAGAGATCATCTGGGCATCCCCCTTGGCGTGCCAGCGAGACGACAGGTTGTGTGTCGTCTGCGTAGCTGATGGATTTGATCCCAAAGGGGGCAATTATCTCCTCTAACGGGGCCATGTAAACATTAAACAGTGTGGGGCTCAGGGAGGAGCCCTGAGGAACCCCACACTGAAGAGGAGTGGATTTAGACATGGAACCATTTTCCCATATCCTGAAAGATCGTTTTTCCAGAAATGATTCCAGCCATTTGAGGGCAGATCCTGTGATGCCCAGGTTGGCGAGACGTTTGATCAGGGTTATATGGTCCACGGTGTCGAGTGCAGCGCTTAGATCCAGGAGGATCAGAGCCGCTGATCCCCCTGAGTCTAAGATGCATCTGGCCTCCTCTGTCACCGCTACAAGGGCCGTGTCGGTACCCTGGCCTGGGCGAAAGCCTGTTTGAGAGCTGCTCAATAGACTATTAGTCTCTAGAAAACCAGAGAGCTGCCTATTCGCCAGTTTTTCAGCCACTTTGCCCAATCCCGGGAGCAGGGAGATAGGGCGAAAGTTGGCCAAATCCGAGGTGTCTAAGCCCGGTTTCTTTAAGAGCGCTTTGATTTTGGCCTGTTTCCAGCTCGGGGGGACAATGCCTGTGGTAAATGAGATGTTTAGCAGTTCTGTGGCCATAGGGGCTATAGTACTCAGGATCTGTTTGAGGATGTGCATCGGAGCGGGGTCGGAAGGGGAACCACTTTTTATGTTCGAGAGAGTGGTGCAAAAGTCTTCCCTGGTTATAGCGCTAAACGCTTTAAATTGAGGACTAGTAGACGCGATGGAGACGGCTTCGATGGAAGGTGTTGCGGGAGATTGAGGGAGGCTGTCAAGAATTTTCTGTATCTTTCCATCGAAGAAGTCTGCTAGTTGATCGCACCTGGCTTCGGGCTCATTATGCGTGGTGATTGGGGCTGGAATTTTAAGAAGCTGGTTAACGATTTTATACGTTTCCCTGGAGGAGTTGGCTGACAGTCTGATTTTCTCCTCAAAGAAATCTGCCTTTGATTTCTGTCGTGCGGTTTTATAGAGCCTCAGAGCTGCCTGATAGGAGGTCTTGCTGCTAGGTGCCCAAATGGCTAACAGTTGATGCATTTCCACCTTTTCTCTAACGTTACCGCCCATGAAATATTGGCTCGGGGACAAGCAGTGTCGCGCACGCTGCAGCAGCTCATGTCAAGCCAGCCCCTTGCCCTCGAAAGGAGCGCCGGTCTAGCAGCTGCTGTGTGGCGCTGTCCCCAACCAGCAGACGACCCTTTTTTAGAGCTGATGTCTGGTGTTTGCGTTGTTTTTTGCTATATTAGGGTAGCCGGGTAGCTCTCACCTTTCCTTAAGTCTGGTTCAGCTCCTCCGAAGGCGACCCATCTGGGCACTAACGGTGAGAGGGATGGCATCGCTCAATGCAAAGATAACTCACCGCTCCGACCTCATGGCACACCCTCTTGAGAAATTTCACTGTGATAAATAAAATGCAAATATTACCAAGACACTGCAGGGGATATTCTCAAGAACGTGTGATAATTACCACAAAATTAGCATAACGCAACTCTTCATATCACAGTGTATCATGGGAAAATAATGCCATGTTAACTTAGTAGTCACACTACAGAGGTACTATGCGATAGGCCCACGACAATGCGTCAAATGTCCGCGATGAAGTCAACGCAACGCTGCAAAAATGCGAAACACAAACGCAAAAAAAGTTGCGATGAGGCCAATCGCGATGCCAAAAGCAGTGAAAACTAGCGACAGGCCTGCAAATCCCACGCATCATGCAGGAAAATGCACTAAAAGCAACAAAAAGAACACACCAAAAACAATTCAAAGTGTGTAGCACCATGGATGCACCCGGCACGAGTTCAGAGGCCAACGCGAACCCCACAAGCCCCACAGACCACCAGCAAGGAACCTCGGGGTCGGTGAAAGGCAAGGAGAAGAGGAAGAGGAAGACGGGGTGCAGTCTGCAGCAAAACCAGAGCAGCACCACGGAGGTGACAGAACACTACCATCACTTTGACAAACGTGAATGCAGTCAGAGGGATGAGGAGGTTAATGGAGGAGCGCAAGAGGAACTGGCATGATGTGAAAAGCCAAACCAAGCACAAACCCGCTGCATAAAGAAAGGCAGCAACTGCAACAGGAGGTGGGAGTCCTGGGCCACAGGAGGAGCTGGAGGAAATGGAGGCCAAAGTCATCAGTGTGGAGACGGTGCAAGGAGTTGGGAGTACAGACACAGCTCGATCGGACCTGACATATCAACAGGGGGAGTAACGACCAGGGGCTTGGGTGACGGGGGAGGTGAGCACAATGGCACACATGCACAACGATGTGTAGCAATTGCATACCTACAATGATCCAGGATCATGTCCCTGATCCCCGTGGCACACTGCAGAACACACACATAGCAATCACGGCACATCCCACGACATTGTGGTACAAAGTGCAACACTGATACTGCAGAACAGAGGACACAACTGGGTCCGCTCATGCGCAGAAACAGGCCAATCACATCATAATAGCAGGAAACTGGGAGATTGAAATGTACGTGTACAACCTTACATCCATCATGTAGTCCAAATATCCATTATCCCGCATCAAATTTTCAGCACCTCCCAAACAGTCACAATGTATATTGACATAGTCTGCATGTAAACAAGAACAATGCGCCAACATACATGTCAACACAATGTCAACATGCATCTCCCCTTCACAAATTCAGAGGGACAAAAAGCACCTCCTGCAGATCAGACCAGACAACTCATCAGTGATGCTGGAGAGGACCACCACACCTTCGACACCGATGGACAGCTCATGGACATCTTAGGCAACCCACCCCCAGGAGCAGGGCAGTTAAGCTACATAGAGGAGACTCCAGCCCATGCACAGACCATAGAGCAGGAAGCACCTGCCACCACGACTGGCTCCCAACACTCCACCGAGGCACACATTGCATTCAAAAGGAGGTGGCCGAACAGGTGCAGGTGGGGTCAGAGCTCATGGAAGGCGAATGACATCACATATGTGCGTGTCTAAGTCCCATCAGGGACCTCCCACACCCCACAAAGGAGACCCACACTGGGACAGGACACATGCATTTGCACATTTCCTGTACTAAAAGAGGCCAGGAGCCCCGGAATTACCATTCACACACCCAAGCTGGACCTCCGTACGACGGCCCAGTCCACTCCTCTTACGTATTGAGTGGGTGATGACAAAATTACATGTCCATGGTCGTACCCCTCTGCCAGCCGGGTCATGGTTGCATCCGCTGTGCACAGCACAATGTAATGTTGTAGGGCCAGGGGCCCTCGTGCATACATTATGACCACACAGACACACGCAGATAGTTTGTGTGACTTTCTAAAGGCTCATGCGCCCGGCCCTTTTATTGTCAGGGTCACATGTACAGTGATGCCTGTGCTGGATGTCTGTGGGGGAAGTGTAAGCCAGCCCTCACCGAGTGGTTGGTGCTGGCAACAAGTACAACAAAGACCACTATTAAAACGGAAACATATAAAACACCAGCATTACAGAGACAACTGTGGAGCATCATGGTGGTAGCCGGAGCAAGCAAAGAATCAAAACGGGGGAGTGAAGAGGTAGTGCTAGAAAGCACTCAGGTGGGCGCACCCTCCTCCAGTCAATGGTATAGATAAACAACAAGGTACACCTCTCAGAGGTTTCCTGTGAGCCAAAGTATATCAGGCATACACAGTATTTGTTAAAATACCCCTCACACACCAAAAGGGCCCTTGGTGTCATGCTTCATCATCGGGGTCTACCCGCCCCGCTGCGGGACGTGGCGTGCTATGGCTAGCGACTACGCTGGAGCACTTAGATATTGTAAGTGCTATGTGAAGTGTATTGAATGAGTGTGAGTAGGGTCAGGAGTGATATGGAAAAGTGAGGTTTAAAAGAGTACCTGGCCTTAAGAAAGCAAAAAAATCTTTATTAATCATAGGCTGGTATCGTTAAAAAATGTGTGGCGGAGACAATCTAGCTTAACAATGGGCTGGTTCTCCTGGTCAAGTCAACATGTTTCGAGGCTGACTGCCTCTTCGTCAGGACGGGGTCAGATCCCTCTGTCACTCACTAAGGTTGACAACAATGTGTGCTATGTGTATATACAAGTGAAAAGGATATAAATTGTATTACCACTACGGTATGGGATTCAATATTGTTCAGTTATAGCTCTATCAGTATTTCTGAGTCATGGGCTGGAATATTAAGGAGTCAGTGCCCCATGAGCCCTGTCTGGAGGAGGGGTACATTGAACTTCCATAAAAGTCACGAGCAGTCCTCGCATCCTCCCTCATCCGCGGCTTCCGTACAGAGGTCACCAAATGAGCAAACAGAAGTGTCCGTGAGTTGCAGTGCAGTGAGGTTGGGGCACTAGAGCGGAGCGCGCTCATGTGCAGAAAATGTCTAGGATTGTGCATCTTTGGGATATTCCTGATGCAGCTGCAGTGGGGTGTGTTACACCTGCATTATCTTCCTCATCATTGTCCCAGGTCTCCCACACTGCCTGAGGTGACATTGCTGCGTGAGCTCTCTGCAGCACAAAACTCAATCAGAAATGGACCATGAGTTGTGGTGCACTGAGTTAGGGGCACCTGGAGAGCTGAGCAGGGTATCAGGCAGAAGATGGCATCCACAACAGGTGTGAACAACTCTGATAGTCTGGCAGTAAGACTCTTTCGACTTTGGCAGTTGGCGTTTGGAGGTGGTCCTGGCGGTGGTATTGTGTGCTTCCTGCGGTGATGCGATGTCCGGGCCGGTCAGGACTCGATTTGATGTGTGAGCCCTGGTGAACCGCAATGTAGGCCGGAGGCAGCGGACAGCGCAGGGCCACATACACATGGCATTGACGACCCAAGGCCATTATCTCAGAGGCCATCCAATATCTCAGCAGACAGGGTCCCTGAGTTGAGCTGCACAAAGTTAGTGGCCCCAGGATGCACTGCGACCAGCACAGGCACACCGCCACAGGACGGTGACTTGCGGTGCACTGAGGTAGGGCCACGCAGACTGAGGGGGTCCTCGTCGATTTCCAAGGGGAATGTGGTGCAGGGCTGCGGGGGACAGTGGAAGGTGTCCTCCAGGGCATGATGCAGAGGGCAGAAACCACCTGTAAGCGGCAAATTGAGGAGTGGAATGATACTGCCACATTATTACCACCAAGTCGGTATCAGCTACATGAGGAAGAAGACAACCCCCAGTCCATAGACTCCGAAGCCTCCAAAGTTCAATCAGAGAGTGTCTATGAATGTCGGGAAACAGACTTCGTGCCACTGTAGCTGAAAGGGGATGCAGTCTGCGATGAGGCCGGTACAATGAGATGAACTCTGCCATTGCCTAATCAAGACTAATTCCCAAATGAGTGGCCGACTCGACCACAGTGTAGGCCAGAGGCAGTGGTCAGCAGGGGCCCACAGCACCGTCGTTGTTGGCGTGCGATGCACAGAGTTAGTGTCACCAGGGCAGTTGTTGGTAGTGTTCGATCATCCCCCGTAACGATGATCCTTTTTTCCTCCTGAATGCCAAGCATCTTCCTCTTACACCTCTCCTTACGTGCAATGCTATGAACTCTGCCATGAATAAATCAAGACTCAGTTCCACATGTGTGACCTACTCGAGCTTAGTGTGGAACAAAGGCAGTAGTCAGCATGGGCCCACACACACACACACGTGTGGTTGGAATGCCATACACAGACTTGGTGGCAACACATCAAAGGGAGTATAGTGATATAAACTCTGTCATAAAATTGACTACTCTGCCATAGTGTAATCTAGACTCCCTTCCAAATGTGTGACCTACTGGTCCGCTGTGTATGCTGGTGGAGTACGTCAACGAGAAAGGAGTACTGCGTCCCTGTTATCGCGGTGGCCATGAAAGTCTGAGCAGTCTGCCAGTGTCGCGGGCCTCGGACTTGGAGCTTGCACCGGCACGTGGAGGTTCCTCCTTGACACACGCTGGTGTCGGCAGATGAGCAGTGAGGCCTGGGTGCGCAGGGGAGGGCAAGACCGGTGTAGGGACCAGCAACCCAGGGTGCAGCAGGCGCACAGGATCGCAGGCAACACCGCTCACAGCGACGGCCTTGTGGCGGGGTGAGAGGCGCCCCCCTGGCAGAGACGTTGGGCATTCCGGAAGAGACCCAACGTCAGGACACACCGTCTTTGCCACTGTGCACTGTTGCTATGTGCTACTGCACTTGTACTATTTTTTAAACACTTTTAAACATAAATCAAATTAACATATGTCTCTATTTACAGACCTTTGAAACAAACCTCATTCAAAACAACATGACTTAAGCAAATTAACACTTGTTCATTTTAATAATACATTGTTACAAAATAACACAATTACGTAATTGCAAAACATAAACAACTTCAAAAGCTTTTCCAGGATGTCAGTCTTGCCCGCCCAATGCATTTCGGGCCAGAGGACCTTTTTTCAGGGGCTTCAGTTTCTAAAACAGCAAAAAAATCTTTTTACCACAGGTTCCATGTACAAAGACATTTTACAATATCATCGGCTCTTTGATTTCAAAAGACTAATCATTTGCATGCACAGACCGTGTAATTTAAACAACTTCAAAAGCTTTTCCAGGATGTCAGTCTTGCCCGCCCAATGCATTTCGGGCCAGAGGACCTTTTTTCAGGGGCTTCAGTTTCTAAAACAGCAAAAAATCTTTTTACCACAGGTTCCATGTACAAAGACATTTTACAATATCATCGGCTCTTTGATTTCAAAAGACTAATCATTTACATGCACAGACCGTGTAATTTAAACACCCAATTTACAGATTGTAGTGATGTTACAAAACTTGTTTAGCATCTAAGAAATGCTTCCCCATTTGCTTTTGAAAGACAGAATAGAAAGAAATAAGTGAGCGTCAACGTGAAAACTGACCAAGTTTAACAAACACCGAAAAAGTGATGCATGTACTTTCCCTGTGTCTTATTTTAACCCAAAATAGGTGCATGACAACTGCATATGAAAACCTTCACCCATGACAGGCTACATACTTACTCGAACTGTTCTCGTAAAGTACACTGAATGACCTTTCTAGTCGAACCTTCATCATGTGTCACAATCATTCAGGCAGCCTCTCAAATGCCTACCTGATATGCTTCTTGTTAGTACACCAACTATACTTCACCAACATGTACAATCCTCCAGACTGCTATGCGGATTCTAAAATGACATTCAGAGACTCCGCCAGTCCCAAATGCCCTGCACGAAGAACTTCACTTAACCTGCCCATGATTAGAAACCTCACCTTTCCGTAGAACGTTAGAGAAGCTTCCGGCTGACACCTGTCGCTCACAATGTTTGAAGAAACGTGCTATTTAAAACCGGAAGAACCCGCCGCATCTCAATAAATATAGAAAGCAGACTATCCACAAGTATATCGGCGCCATCTAAGAGAGGAGTATCTTCAACTAGAAACGATCATTAACCTCGACCAAGTATGTTAACCACAACCTTTATACCAGAATTACACTCCCTAGCGGCGAGTGATATATCAACCACTGGTTTAGTCGACCAATCTGATTAAAATCCGGTATGTATCACTGCCCAAAAACATTGTGATGCCAATATCGATCATAAACCACAAACAACAACAAAATAGGTGGAGAGAAAAAAAGAATAGAAACAAGGAGAAGCACTGTGCTAAAACCTTGTTTAATATTGCGAAAGATGCATAATCGTGGTCCACAAATACATATTCATAAATAACATCCAAAATCTTTTTTTTCATTCAAACCGCTAGGGTTTTGTGTGTCTAATCTCTGATACCAATATACTACTCTTTGAAGTAAAGATCTCGTCAGATCCCTTCCTGGATATTGTTCTACTTTTTCTATTACTTCAAACTTAAACTGAGCTATAGTGTGTTGTGCTTGCACCCAATGTATATCCAGACTGCTAGTTTTGTTCTAAAAGTGCTTTTGTGCACAGACATGCACATTTTTACCTTTCTCTCTGTTTTGCCCACATACAGTAATCCACACGGGCACTTAATACAATTGATAATGTTAAAGGAATTGCAATCTGAGTTATGGTAGAGCTTTATTGACACTCCCGTGTGTGGATGTAATAACCAAAGTCAAAAAGGAAGATCATCCTTGAGTAATTCTGAAGCCATCCGATGACTTCAGCCAGGCTATTTCTGCAATAAACTTCGGAAGTTATTTAAAGCCATCCTGAGGTATGCCTATAGGGCAGAATATTTAAATTAG
Organism: Lissotriton helveticus; assembly: GCF_964261635.1. Lineage (NCBI taxonomy): Eukaryota > Metazoa > Chordata > Amphibia > Caudata > Salamandridae > Lissotriton > Lissotriton helveticus. Next base: position 464,343,893 of record NC_136062.1, read on the forward strand.
ATGACTCCTCGAGTCATCAGAGAAACTTTGGATAACTTCCGCGGTTTCTATAGTTTGAGCTCTTGAGGCACAGCCGGGAGCAGGGAACAGATTGTATTTTTAAAACTGAATTGAACTGCTAAGAACTTGATTTTAATCGCCGTATCTGTACCATTTCCCCTGATCAGCAGATTGAACGCTGACGTAGGCAGGGATTTCCAGCTGCACCGACGTGATTGGCCGGTCGCCAGAGACACGCCCACAACCATAGCCACGCCCCCTTTGTGTTATAACGTGCGCTGACCACGAGCGCAGCGTTTCTATAGTTTGAGCTCTTGAGGCACAGCCGGGAGCAGGGAACAGATTGTATTTTTAAAACTGAACTGAACTGCTAAGAACTTGATTTTAATCGCCGTATCTGTACCATTTCCCCTGATCAGCAGATTGAACGCTGACGTAGGCAGGGATTTCCAGCTGCACCGACGTGATTGGCCGGTCGCCAGAGACACGCCCACAACCATAGCCACGCCCCCTTTGTGTTATAACGCGCGCTGACCACAAGCGCAACGTTTCTATAGTTTGAGCTCTTGAGGCACAGCCGGGAGCAGGGAACAGATTGTATTTTTAAAACTGAATTGAACTGCTAAGAACTTGATTTTAATCGCCGTATCTGTACCATTTCCCCTGATCAGCAGATTGAACGCTGACGTAGGCAGGGATTTCCAGCTGCACCGACGTGATTGGCCGATCGCCAGAGACACGCCCACAACCATAGCCACGCCCCCTTTGTGTTATAACGCGCGCTGACCACGAGCGCAGCATTTCTATAGTTTGAGCTCTTGAGGCACAGCCGGGAGCAGGGAACAGATTGTATTTTTAAAACTGAACTGAACTGCTAAGAACTTGATTTTAATCGCCGTATCTGTACCATTTCCCCTGATCAGCAGATTGAACGCTGACGTAGGCAGGGATTTCCAGCTGCACCGACGTGATTGGCCGATCGCCAGAGACACGCCCACAACCATAGCCACGCCCCCTTTGTGTTATAACGCGCGCTGACCACGAGCGCAGCATTTCTATAGTTTGAGCTCTTGAGGCACAGCCGGGAGCAGGGAACAGATTGTATTTTTAAAACTGAACTGAACTGCTAAGAACTTGATTTTAATCGCCGTATCTGTACCATTTCCCCTGATCAGCAGATTGAACGCTGACGTAGGCAGGGATTTCCAGCTGCACCGACGTGATTGGCCGGTCGCCAGAGACACGCCCACAACCATAGCCACGCCCCCTTTGTGTTATAATGCGCGCTGACCACAAGCGCAGCGTTTCCATAGTTTGAGCTCTTGAGGCACAGCCGGGAGCAGGGAACAGATTGTATTTTTAAAACTGAATTGAACTGCTAAGAACTTGATTTTAATTGCCGTATCTGTACCATTTCCCCTGATCAGCAGATTGAACGCTGACGTAGGCAGGGATTTCCAGCTGCACCGACGTGATTGGCCGGTCGCCAGAGACACGCCCACAACCATAGCCACGCCCCTTTGTGTTATAACGCGCGCTGACCACGAGCGCAGCGTTTCTATAGTTTGAGCCCTTGAGGCACAGCCGGGAGCAGGGAACAGATTGTATTTTTAAAACTGAACTGAACTGCTAAGAACTTGATTTTATTCACCATATCTGTACCATTTCCCCTGATCAGCAGATTGAACGCTGACGTAGGCAGGGATTTCCGGCTGCACCGACGTGATTGGCTGGTCGCCAGAGACACGCCCACAACCATAGCCACGCCCCCTTTGTGTTATAACGCGCGCTGACCACGAGCGCAGTGTTTCTATAGTTTGAGCTCCTGAGGCACAGCCGGGAGCAGGGAACAGATTGTATTTTTAAAACTGAACTGAACTGCTAAGAACTTGATTTTAATCGCCGTATCTGTACCATTTCCCCTGATCAGCAGATTGAACGCTGACGTAGGCAGGGATTTCCAGCTGCACCGACGTGATTGGCCGGTCGCCAGAGACACGCCCACAACCATAGCCACGCCCCCCTTTGTTCACATTCTCCATTACTACAAAGCATGTGTCCTTACCGGAAGCGCAGCGGACGAGCGCAGCGGGCGCGACGATTGCGCGCCGCAGGCGCTAAGGCAAGCTCGTCTGCGCTCGTCCGCGCCGAGGCCGGGCCTAGGGCACTCCCCCCTATCTGTCCAACATCGTCCCTCGAAGTGCTCAGATACAGTAGGGAAACACTTATGCTATTAAAGAAAACCACAATGCCCCTGCACTTGTACAGAAATATTATTGAGGTGTATGGTAACAACAATGTCACTTCGCTAAGTATGAAGAACAGATAGAACAACATCCAATTCATACAAGTAGCTCAATAGTTGGTGACCATCTTAAGACAAAATAGAGAAAGAAGTTTAGGATGTAATCCGTTGCTGGTACGAAAAAGTTCCGTTTATTGTTCCTTTAAGTAGGCCAACACGTGTTTCATCGCAGGGAAACAGACTGCGAATCTTCAGGGCTGGATTGAAACATAGAGAGTACATTTGCGATCATATTTAAATTGCAAGTGTATACAAAGGTGACTGGGTAGTGTCACCATTAGTGCAAGGAAGACATGCAAACTCCTGATTATACTACCCACAGACTCATCAGGTCTCTCGGAGTGTGACTTCACATACTCAGTGAAACTCCGGCATCGCATTAAATATATAGCTGGCATCCAAGAGCGTAGAGCTATAAAAAGTAATAACTATTCAGCAAATCAGTATAGAATAGCTGTGATTTACAATATACACAAAGCAAACCCTGATAAGAATATGAAACATATCCACCAATAAAGTGCCATGGTACAGTTATCATATGAGTTCTCATAAATGTATGTAAACTCACTACAACAGTCACTCGGGATGTCGTATTCTTATCTTGCTAGACACCTCACGTTTTTACACATCTCTTCACTTATAGCACCATATATTTTTCCACGGCCACAATTTGTCAACTGTCTACAACGCGTCACTAGAAATAATATGATCAGAACTCACAGATTTGCACTTTTGTCACCCCACACAAAAAAATGTTTTCATACACTCTAACACTGAGTCACCTACAGTCACACGTTGGCATGTCTTCCTTGCACTAATGGTGACACTACCCAGTCACCTTTGTATACACTTGCAATTTAAATATGATCGCAAATGTACTCTCTATGTTTCAATCCAGCCCTGAAGATTCGCAGTCTGTTTCCCTGCGATGAAACACGTGTTGGCCTACTTAAAGGAACAATAAACGGAACTTTTTCGTACCAGCAACGGATTACATCCTAAACTTCTTTCTCTATTTTGTCTTAAGATGGTCACCAACTATTGAGCTACTTGTATGAATTGGATGTTGTTCTATCTGTTCTTCATACTTAGCGAAGTGACATTGTTGTTACCATACACCTCAATATTATTTCTGTACAAGTGCAGGGGCATTGTGGTTTTCTTTTGTTCTTGTATGTACCAAGCTTGGTCCATCTTTGAGCGGTTGTGAGGATTTACCGTTCGCCCTATTGCCTGTACCAACCATTGAATAACCTTTGTTTCAACCTCTAACTTTACGGATACTCCGGTTGTGCGCCTTGTAATTCTGGAACACCCAAAAAAACCTCCCAGTTGTTTGTAACACTTATGCTATTAAACCCACGGGCAGATAAAACCGAGTGCCCACGATTAGCCCCCAATATAATACATAAGGACGAAAATGTATGCCCCAATTGCCGAGGATGGCTACCACACATTAATCCCCTCCTCCCCAAATCCATATTGAAACCCAATCCAACCTCTGACAAGACTTATTCCCCATCAGCCCATGCGGGACCCAAGCCTAGCACTAAGGGCAAACTAATTAGCGGACTTCTAAATGTCCAATCCCTTCCGAAACATACTACTGAAATACAGCTTCTGATTGAGTCCAATAACCTAGATATCCTCTTTCTAACCGAGACATGGATGGCTGTGGGAATAGAATCAGAGCTAGGTCCAGCATGTCCAGCAGGTTATAAGATCATTCATAAACCCAGAAATACAGGACGAGGAGGAGGCCTGGGGATCATTTTTAAGGATGAGCTAAACATCACAACTTTGGACGTTGACACCATTTCCTGTGTCGAAATCCTCGGGATTTCCATAAAACATGATTCCGAACATTGTCTTACGGGCCTAATTTGCTATAGGACACCGGGGCATTTCAATGCCTCACAACAGCAGGAATTGATCACTGTTATAAATAATATTTCAATCTCTCACAGCAGGCTGCTGATACTGGGTGATTTTAATATATGGGACAATGACCAACTACGCACAGCTTTGTATAATATCACTCAATCCTGCCACAATCTGGGGCTGAAACCGTGGATAAATACTCCCACACATATACTAGGAAACACACTGGACTTAATATTCGCGGCAGAAGACCTAATGACCATGGATACTATTCTTCCAGTAGGTTGGTCAGATCATCACCTCCTCATATTTAATATCCATATCCTGACCCACACAGGATCCGCAACGGCACAGACCAGAACCTTCATAGGTCGTGACTGGAGGAACCTGATGAAAAGGAAAGAGGAAGGAAAGTCCGACCTTCATCAGGTTGGGACCTCGTTCAAACTAGAGAACGATGTTACTACAAACTATCTCTCATTTTGTAACGAGATAACTAAGAAACTTGACGCTATCATTCCGCTGAAAACAATCAAGAAAAGGGGAAAACCTTCCGCGCCCTGCTATACGGACAAACTGAAAGAACTGAAAAATACCTGTAAAAAGGCGGAGAAGCTCTGGAGGAAAAATTACTCAGAACAGGAGAAAGTGCGATGGAGGCTCACTATTGTACAATATAAGAAGGAAATAACTATAGCCAAAACAAGCCACTTCGCAGACCTAATTCTCAAAAGCTCTAATAAGTCCCGCGACACTTTCAGGATTCTTAGAGAGCTTTCCCATCCTGCTTGTGCTGATAGCCAAATCAAGCCCTCACAAGAACTCTGTGACGGCCTAGCAGTGTTCTTTCAGGAAAAAATCTGTAAAATTGTCGAGGGAATGAATAGTAAGTCTATCCCCACAATGCAGGATAACAGCAATCAAGCGAACAGAGATGAGAAGGTGGAATATGCTAGAAACCCCTCTCCAAACGCCGTTCTGGAAAACTTTGTGGTCCCTTCAGAACAGGAATTTCTAAGAACAGCTCTCAATACGTCATCAGGATCCCCTCTAGACCCTCTTCCCCATAGAATAGCTAAGAAATTCGAGGATGATATCTTCCCAGTCCTGCATCAGCTTTGTAACCAGTCTCTTTGCACAGGCTCCGTACCAAAAAATTGGAAACTGGCGGTTGTTACCCCGCTATTAAAGAAACCAAATCTGGACCCAAACTGCCAAAAGAACTACCGACCTATATCCCTCTTACCATACCCGATAAAGATCATAGAGCGATGGGTCAGCAGATCCCTAGCCCTCTTCCTAGAAACCAACAACATCCTGGAAGAGGAGCAGTTTGGTTTCAGACCAGTTCATGGAACTGAGTCAGCTTTGCTGACAGTCATGGATGACCTGCGAATGAGGGCGAACAGGGGAGAATCAGCAATTCTGATTCTGCTGGACCTGTCCGCCGCATTCGATACGGTGAACCACGACATCCTGATAAAAAGATTAAAGAACATCGGAGTTGGAGGTGTCGCGCTCGACTGGTTCCGCTCCTACCTGACGGATAGATGGCAGGCAGTAGCTATTCCTCCATATCAATCAGAGTTCATTAAAGTCCCGCATGGGGTCCCACAGGGGTCTGCTATCAGCCCCATACTTTTTAACATTTATATGCAACCCCTGATGAGGATCATCAAAAGCCATGGCATCAGCGTGACAAATTACGCAGATGACACCCAGCTAATGATCTCTCTTGATGGAGCCCATGCAAACTCACTGGAGACTTTCCACACTTGCATGCTGGAAATGTCACTCTGGCTCAACCAGAACTCACTACAATTTAACAGTGACAAAACTGAAATACTGCACTGCGCAGTAGGAAAAATCACCAAAAGTCTACCTTTAGACTTCTGACCTCAGCTGTTAGGGGACTCACCTACCCCAGTGAACTCAGTAAGGAATCTCGGAGTCACAATTAACAACAGCCTGAGCCTAGAGACTAACGTCAACAAGCAGGTTAGCAGCTGCCTTGCCTTACTGCGAGGACTGCTACCTCTCCTGCCCCCACAGACCAGAGCTAACATAGTCAGGAGCACCATCCTCAGCCGCCTGGATTACTGTAACGCCCTCTTGCTGGAATGCCCTGCCTATCTCATTTCCAGACTTCAAAGTATCCAGGCGGCAGCAGCTAAACTGGCACTCTCTCGGGAACGAAGATCTTCTACCACTCTTGCCTTGGCCGACCTACACTGGCTGCCTAAAAAACCAGAGGATCTGCTTCAAATCCCTATGTATTGTCTTCAGGGCAGTTCACGGGCTAGGCCCCCGACCACTCCAAAACAAATTCAACTGGTATGAGCCTACCCGGTCTCTTCGATCCTCATCTCTAAACTTTATCAGCATTCCTAGGATTAAGAAAGCCACCTGTGGGGGAAGAGCTTTCAGTATAGCCGCAGCCCACTTATGGAACAACCTCCCTACTGACATCAGAAAAATAAACGAATTGATGGCCTTTCGTAAAAAGGTGAAAACATGGCTCTTCCCAAAAAAATCTCCCAAAAATGTTTCCAAAAAATCTAACTGATCAGCACCTTGTCCACTGTCCTCTTCTGTTCTACAGGGTTCTCAGCTATATGTACCTAGCGCCAGGATGCCCGTAGGGTTACAGAGCGCTCTACAAATGCTATAAATAAATAAATAAATAAACTACTCCAGGATTAGTTCCCGATTACTTCAGTGGAAAACATGTGATGATCCTGTCATATTGCAGGTTGATCCGGTGATGGTTTCAGGATTAGGTAGGATTACAACAGGATGGTTTCCTGATTACTTCAATCGAAAACATGTGATGATCATTGGCTACAGCAGGATGAACCCATGATGATTTCAGGATTAGACGGTTATTTGTCCAGGATGATTCTGTGAGTATTTCAGGATGCAGCTGTATTATTACCGGAAATTCCTGTTATTACTTCAGAATGAGACTGCATTACTCAAGGATGATCCCAAGATAACTTTTCCATTGGACTCTATTAAGTTGTGATCTCATTTTTGGTAGGTCATGAAAGTCAGAATAAATGAAGATTCCTCTAAATTCTGTGTTGAACTGGTCAAATTTGCTGGTGATTCTTTACTTTTCTTTCTCTAACTGCAAAGTGAGAGGAGTTTTTTTTTAAGTTAATTGACAATGTAGGATGTTCATTTTCGCTTTACACAACACAATGTAAATAACTGCAAATGAACAATATGCATCCAGCAGTTAAGAAAGCAAAAATGAAGCATTTAAAAATTCGGAAATGTCCTGGAAGCAAAGATTTTAATATGATCAAAACAAATCAATACCCTCACTTGGTGATGCACGAACGAAAAATATTAACAGAAATCGGATTTCCACACATTACGATTTGTGTGCTATATAGTTTTATCAGTAAAACGGTACGCCTGTGCAAATTTTGTGGCCATTTCAATGGAAAATGTGAGGTCTGCCTGTAAATGACTATGCACTCCCACATGTTGCTTTAGTTGGATTAAAAAATAATTTGCCCCACCTCATGGCCATTAAAGGTGCATGGGTTGCAAACCTTTGTTGTTCGAAAAAGTGGGTTGTGGACAACCCAGTAACGCCCCTTGAAGCAAAGAACACCCCAGTAACGCCCCCTTGAAGCAAAGAATACCCCAGTGACGCCCCCTTGAAGCAAAGGACACACAAGTAACGCCCCCTTGAAACAAAGAACACCCCAGTAACGCCCCCTTGAAGCAAAGAACACCCCAGTAATGCCCCCTTGAAACAAAGAACACCCCAGTAACGCCCCCTTGAAACAAAGAACACCCCAGTAACGCCCCCTTGAAACAGAGGACACCCCAGTAACGCCCCCTTGAAGCAAAGAACATCCCAGTAACGCCCCCTTGAAGCAAAGGACGCCCCAGTAACGCCCCCTTGAAACAAAGAACAACCCAGTAATGCCCCCTTGAAGCAAAGAACACCCCAGTGACGCCCCTTGAAGCAAAGGACGCCCCAGTAATGCCCTCTTGAAGCAGAGGACACCCCAGTAACGCCTCCTTGAAGTAAAGAACACCCCAGTGACGCCCCCTTGCAGCAAAGGACACCCCAGTAACACCCCCTTTGAAGTACAGGACAACCCAGTAACGTCTCCTTGAAGCAAAGGACACCCCAGTAACGCCCCCTTGAAACAAAGAACACCCCAGTAACGCCCCCTTTGAAGCAGAGAACACCCCAGTAACGCCCCCTTGAAGCAAAGAACACCACAGTAACGCCCCCTTGAAGCAAAGGACACCCCAGTAACGCCCCCCTGAAACAAAGAACACCCCAGTAACGCCCCCTTGAAGCAAAGAACACCCCAGTAGCACCCCCTTGAAGCACAGGACACCCCAGTAACACCCCCTTGAAACAAAGAACACTCCAGTAATGCCCCCTTGAAGCAAATGACACCCCAATAATGCCCCCTTGAAGCAAAGGACACCCCAGTGACGCCCCCTTAAAACAGAGCACACCCCAGTGACGCCCCCTTGAAGCAAAGGACACCCCAGTAATGCCCCCTTAAAACAAAGAACACCCCAGTAACGACCCTTTGAAGCAAAGAACACCCCAGTGATGCCCCTTGAAGCAAAGGATACCCCAGTAATGCCCCTTTGAAACAAAGAACACCCCAGTAAGGGAAACAACCTCTACAACGCAACTTTTACAATGCACTACCATTACAACGAAACTTTTACAACGCAACATCCATTACATCGCATGCCATTACAATGCAACCATTACAACGCATGACACTACAACGCATACCACTACAACGCATGTCATTACAACACATACCATTACAACGCATAACATTACAACGCATAGTACCCTTACACTATCCAACACTTACCCTACTGTTGCACCCCCTGGAGTTAGAATAGTAATTTTTACCCCTACACTATCCAACACTTACCCTACTGTTGCACCCCCTGGAGTAAGAATAGTACATTTTACCCCTACACTATCAAACACTTACCCGACTGTTGCACCCCCTGGAGTTAGAATAGTAATTTTTACCCCTACACTATCCAACATTTACCCTACTGTTGCACCCCCCTGGAGTTAGAATAGTAATTTTTACCCCTACACTATCCAATACTTATCAAACATGCAATGTAATGTTATGCGTTGTAATTGTATGCGTTGTAAATGTAGTATGCGTTGTAATGGAATGCGTTGTAAAGGTAGTTTTTAAAAATTTGTTGTAATGGCATTCGTTGTAGGGGCGAGATCAGAAAAACCCATGAGAAAAAAGAAACAACTTTAGGGAAACACTGCCTAAAGCGTGTCAGGTCTGATGCAGTGCTAGCGGTATTTATATTGTTGGTAATGTTATTGGTACTGGTGGTGTGTTATTGGTTGAGACTCACAGGGGCTGGCATGAGCTAGATTGGCATGAATTGGAATAGATTGGCATGGGTTGGCACAGATTGGCATGGCCTAGATTGCCATGATTGGCACACCCTGGCATAGACTGGCACAGACTGGCATTGGTTGGCATAGATTCCCCTGGATTGGCACAGACTGGCATTGGCTGGCATAGACTGGCCTGGATTGGCACAGACTGGCATTGGTTGGCATAGACCGGCCTGGATTGGCATGGCTTGACATGAACACACAGAGACTGCATGGATTTTTAAAGCCTCGTACGGACTTGCAAGCATTGGCATGGACTGGCATAATCGGACAGACTGGCATGAATTGGAATTAACTTGCACAGCCTGGCACTGCAGCCATGGCCTGACATGGACTTGTATGGGCTGGCATGGATTAGAGCAGAAACTGCATGGCATGAACTAGCACGGGCTGGCATTTATTGGCATGACCTGACATGGGCTGCCATGCAGTACCACAGCCTGGCATGCAGTAGAGTGGACTGACAGGGAGTCAACCAACCTGTAATGGACTGGACTAGCATGGACTGGCCTGGACTGGCATACATTTGCATGAACTAAACTTACCTTTGGCGGCCGGTGCCTGGATGTGCGCTTGGGCATCGTGTAAGGTGATTCTCTTGTTGACCGGTAGCCAGTGCAGATCTTTCAGGTGTCCGGAGATGTGACTGTGACGGGGGATGTCCAGGATGAGTCGTGCTGAGGCGTTCTGGATCCGCTGGAGTCTCTTCTGGAGTTTGGCGGTGGTTCCGGCGTAGAGGTAGTTGCCGTAGTCCAGGCGGCTGGTGACGAGGGCCTGGGTGACCGTCTTCCTGGTCTCGGTGGGGATCCATCGGAAGATCTTACGTAGCATGCGCAGGATGTTGAAGCATGACGAGGAGACGGCGTTGACTTGTCTGGTCATGGAGAGGGAGGAGTCCAGGATGCAGCCCATGTTGCGTGCGTGGTCTGTTGGTTTGGGTGCGCTGCCTAGGGCGGGGGGCCACCAGTAGTCGTCCCAGGCGGAGGGTGAGGATCCCAGGATGAGAACTTCCGTCTTGTCTGAGTTCAGTTTCAGGCGGCTGGTCGTCATCCATTCGGCTACGTCTTTCATCCCTTCGTGTAGGTTGGCTCTGGCGGTGGCGGGGTCGTTGGTGAGGGAGAGGATCAGCTGGGTGTCGTCGGCATAGGAGATGATGTTGAGGTTGTGTTGGCGTGCGATGGCTGCGAGGGGGCTCATGTAGACGTTGAAGAGGGTTGGGCTGAGCGAAGAGCCTTGAGGAACGCCGCAGATGACTTCGGTGGCTTCTGATGTGAACGGGGGGAGGCGGACTCTCTGTATCCTTCCGGCGAGGAACGAGATGATCCATTCCAGTGCCTTCTCCTGGATTCCGACGTTGCTGAGGCGCTGCGCTAGGGTACGGTGGCAGACAGTGTCGAAGGCCGCAGAGAGGTCTAGGAGGATGAGGGCTGCTGTTTCTCCGTTGTCGAGCAGGGCTCGGATGTCATCGGTAGCTGCGATCAGGGCGGTCTCGGTGCTGTGGTTGGCCCAGAAGCCAGACTCTGAGATGTCGAGGAAATCGTTCGTCTTGAGGAAGGCGGCCAGCTGCTTGTTGACGGTCTTCTCGATGACTTTTGTAGGAAACGGGAGCAGCGAAATGGGGCGGTAGTTCTTGAGGTCCGAGGGGTCGGCTGATGGCTTCTTGAGTAGAGCGCTGAGTTCGGCGTGCTTCCAGCTCTCCGGGAAGGTAGCGGTGTCGAAGGAGGAGTTGATGATGTCCCGCAGGTGGGGTGCGATGACGGCGTCAGCCTTGTTGAAGACGTGGTGAGGGCTGGGGTCAGTCGGAGATCCGGAGTGGATGGAGTTCATCGTGCGGATGGTGTCCTCGGTGCTGATCGGGGTCCAGGCGCGGAGGGTGGTTGTGGGGGGCGGTGGTTCGGTCATGGCGTGCGTCGGTTGGGAGCTGAAGCTGTTGTGTATGTCCGTGATCTTGTTGTGGAAGTAGGAGGCGAGGGAGTTGCAGAGGTCTTGCGAAGGGGTGATGTCGTTGTTTCCGGCGTTGGGGTTGGAGAGCTCTTTGACGATGTTGAAGAGTTCCTTGCTGTTTTGGGCGTTGTTGTCCAGTCGTTCCTTGAAATCAGTTTTCTTGGTGGCGTGGATCAGTTGGTGGTGTTTTCGGGTGGCGAGCTTGAGGGCAGTCATGTTGTTCGGTGTTGGGTCTCTGCGCCAGGCTTTCTCGAGGGCTCGGCAGTTCTTCTTGGAGCTCTTGAGTTCGTCGGTGAACCATGGGGCTTTCTTGCTACCGGGTCTGCTAGGCGGGGTCTTCAGAGGGGCGAGGTCATCTGCGCAGTTGCTGATCCACTTCGCGAGGTTGGTGGCCGCCTGGCTTGGGTTTGTTGCGCTGGTGGGAGGGTGCATGCTCAGGGAAGTCGCGAGCTGGTCGGCTGTGATCTTGTTCCAGCTTCTTCGTGCAACCTGTAGTTGGTGGTGGTGGATCGTGGTCCTTCTGAAGCTGAAGTAGACGCAGCTGTGGTCCGTCCAGTGGAGTCCGGTGGCATGGCTGAAGGTGATGTCCTTGCTGGATGAGAAGACGGGGTCGAGTGTATGTCCGGCGTAGTGGGTGGGAGTGGTCACCAGCTGCTTGAGACCGAGGTTGGCGAGGTTGTCCAGCAGGGTGGTGGTGTTGCGGTCGTTGTTGTTCTCCAGATGGAAGTTGAGGTCCCCGAGGAGGATATAGTAAGCGGAGGCAAGGGCATGTGGGCTGATGAAGTCGGCGATTTCTTCGCTGAATTGTGTGCGTGGTCCCGGGGGTCTGTAGATGAGGGTGCCTCTGAAGGTGGTCTTGGGGTCGATGTGGATCTGGAAGTGCAGGTGTTCGGCGGGTGCGAAGGTGTCGTCGGTGTTGGTCGTGATGCGGATGGGGTTCCGGTGGATGATGGCAATGCCTCCTCCGGTCTGGTTGACGCGGTCCCTCCGGATGATCTTGTAGCCGTCCGGGATGGCGATGGCGATGTCGGGCGCTGAGGAGGCGTTCATCCAGGATTCCGTGAGGAAGGCGACGTCTGGGGCTGAGGTGTTGAGCAGGTTCCAGAGCTCGACGGCGTGTCTGTGGACGGAGCGGGTGTTGAGCAGGATGCACTTGAGGTGGTTGCTGCTGGAGTTCGGCTTGGTTGGTGCTGGTGTGGTGCAGGTCCGAGTGCAGGTGAATTTGCAGGAGTGGCAGCAGAAGGGTCCGTGGGTGCGTCTCGGGGTGGCTCGATAGCAGCCCGGCAATCTGCCGGCGTTGAGTGCGGTGAGTTCGGTGGCGTCGTAGGTCCATCGGGTCGGCTTCCGTCGGTGGTGGCCAGGGGGTCTGGCGCTGGGCGCGGTCCAGGCGCGGACGGGCGCAGACGGGCTTACCTTTGGCACACCTTCGGCGCTCAATCGGTGCTCCCGCTGCGCGCGTCCGCTGCGCGGTCGCTCTGGGGGCATCATAAGAAGGGAGTCGGTAGGGAGGGTCTGCGGGGAGGCGGGAGCGCGTTAGCCAATCGGCTGGCGGGGGGGGCGGGGCCGCGGGCTGGCAGCGGCAGGAAAATCGAGTGCGGGCTTGGCGGGCGGCCCTGCGGCAGCTGGGGCGCTGGAGGAGGGAGCAGGCGGCGTCGGTGGCGGCAGGCACAGGCAGCAGGTAGGCACAGGAGCGGGAGACAGGAGGAGCGTGGGGGCGACCAGGCCGGTAGGCGCAGTGGTCGCTCCCGAGGTGGAGTCTGGGGTGGAATCACCCTCTGTACAGAGCATCGTCCTCTTAGTTAACATAGATTCGTCCCCCTACTAAACTTAAAATCATCCTCTATACATAGAATTGTCCTTCTATGAAACATAGACTTGTCCTCTATACATAGAATCATCATCTTACTAAAAATAGAATTGTTCTCTATACATAAAATCATCCTCTATGCATAGAATGATCCTCTGACTAAACATTGAATCGTCCTCTTTACAAAGAAACATCCTCTTAGTAAACATAGAATCGTCCTCCTACTAAACATAGAATCGTCCTTTATACATAGAATTGTCCTTCTACTAAACATAGACTTGTCCTTTATACATAGAAGCAAGATATGAGGCAGGTCTGCCTCCGGTGTGATCAAGACGTGATGGCGTAGCAGGAAGTATCCCAGTAATTTTGAAAGCGGCTGATACCGACAATTCCAGTCCCAGAGGATTATTGTGGAAGGATTGATGGTGGCGTGTGACCCACTGGGGTTTGATAAATTACTAATCCCATCATGCAACATGTTCAATTAGCATGCACTTACAGATTGTGGAAATAAACGATGGAATGTAATTAGTAGCCACACGTTTGCTGCCATGTGTCTTTCCGGTCCATGATGAAGGGCTTTTGCTTAAAACGTCTCGGACATGATGTTCAGAGGGGGAATAGTTCTTTTTGACTGCCGCTGATGTTGGGGAATGTTTACTTACCTGCGTGTGCCAGTCTTGGGTAACTTCTTTTGGTAAATATATATATATATATATATATATATATATATATATATATATATATATATCACGCTCACTGGTCTGCCACACAAATGAGGGAGCACTCGAGACAGCCGAGAAGGTTAGACCATTTAACCTTTAATTCGTGGTATGAACAGCCAACACGCACAGGTTTTAATCACAGCAGTTCCTTCGTCTCGCCTGACGCGTTTCGAAATATTTTCTTCTTCAGAGGCTTTGGTACGAAGAATACGTGCACACTCCCACACACTGGCTAAATGGGCAGTGTCACGCCTCTCAGCATTGTGGGAGTTGTAGTCTTATGGTTCCTGAATGGTTGCACTTTTCTTAACTGCGTCTCACTCTGTATGAGTACAAGCTCTGGATGAGCCCCTTAGCGCGTCTCTGTTCTCATCCAACTCGCGCTGCTCCACAAAGAGGTAAGAAATCCATCCTCGGGGCCCCCGCCTGTAGTCGGGGTGTTGCTCGCCTCGCGGCTTGGCTACCGCTATACATCACGCTCACTGGTCTGCCACACAAATGAGGGAGCACTCGAGACAGCCGAGAAGGTTAGACCATTTAACCTTTAATTCGTGGTATGAACAGCCAACACGCACAGGTTTTAATCACAGCAGTTCCTTCGTCTCGCCTGACGCGTTTCGAAATATTTTCTTCTTCAGAGGCTTTGGTACCAAAGAAGAAAATATTTCGAACGCGTCAGGCGAGACGAAGGAACTGCTGTGATTAAAACCTGTGCGTGTTGGCTGTTCATACCACGAATTAAAGGTTAAATGGTCTAACCTTCTCGGCTGTCTCGAGTGCTCCCTCATTTGTGTGGCAGACCAGTGAGCGTGATATATATATATATATATATATATATATATATATATATATATATATATATTTATATATTTTCATATATATATATTTCCCTGAAATGAGGAATCCTTTTTGAACTACATAAAGTTCCCGGCTGGGAACTTTTCAAATTGCACTTTGTATGTTCAGCACTTATAGCACTGCATTTTAAGGGGGTCATTGAAATGTATCTGATGTTGACATTATTGATTAATACGGTGCTCGCATTGTGGGGCATCTAGCTTGTTTTTCAAGCACTTTTTAATAATCCTTCGTTTTGGTATTTATTTTACATTTTATTTTTTTCCCCCTGTTTTTAATCGCCGTTCCTCATACCTGCATCCTAATTGTATAATCACCGTGTTTTGCGGGTCCTGGGTCATTTAGTTGCTGCCCCTCGGCAGTTGGGTAGTTCGGCGGCCATATTGGATGAGGGGAAGGACGCCGGGCGTGCAGTACACGCTCTAGCGCCTCAGGACGCTCGACCTCCTCTTAAGGAAGTCATGCTGACGTGCAGCGGTCACGCGCTGCGGGAATGCCGGATCATCGCCGGAGTCACGCCAGAGTCCAGCCCGTCTGCGCCCGTCAGCGTCCCGGAGGCGAGCGGAGCAGCGGGTGGGGCCCTGTCATTTGGTCTGTCCCATCCTATTGGTAGTACGTCATCTGAGTTATGGGCTCTGCGATGCTCTCTATGCGGTTGCCACATAGTCTTCCCGGGTCGATATAAGGGTAAGAGACGCTGCCCTGGCTGTGACTGGGTACCAGATTATGCCCCGGTCACTTTGCCGAGTAGGGAGGCGGACAGTGTGAGGCATCTTTGTCTGCTTCTTAACACTAGATCTGCTCGCAGGCATGCGCAGGATATTCACGATCTGCTGGCCACTGAAAAGCCGCTATGCTTCATGCTGAGAGAGACCTGGTTTGAGGACTCGTCTAATCCTGACATAGCTATAGCAATTCCCCCCGATTACAATATCTTTAGACAAGACAGACAGAAGGGGAGGGGCGGGGGTGTGGCACTTGTGGTGAAGAAGTCTGCCACTTGCACCATTATTCCTATGGATACCATCTCAGGATCTGAAGCCCTCGCTTTTTCTATAGCGCTGACGCCGCATCAATCCCTTAAGGGGCTCTTAGTGTATAGACCCCCTGGATTGGCAGGCTCTTTCTTTGATGAACTTCGGTCATCTCTGTGCTGGCTCTGAGAGCGGAGCACTGCATCTTGGCGGGAGATTTAAACTTCCATATGGATGAGGGTCTGGACCCTGATGTGATAAAGCTGATGGAGATTACGGCTCCCCTTGGCCTTGTTCCTTATCTTTTTGGGCCGACGCATGTAAGGGGTCATACCTCAGATCAGGTTTTCTCCACGTCCCCCATCGAGGTTATGTCACTTCTGCCGGTGCTTTGGTCGGACCATAGCCTGGCGAAATTTTCTGTACTAGGTACCAGTAAGCCATCTAGTACCGCTCCTAGACAGTTGGGGCGAGCCTCCAGGGCCCTTCATCGGGTGACTCCAGCAATGCTGCTCAGGCATCCTGTGATCATCCCTGCCCTTGTTCGGGTGACCTGGAGAGGGATGTGGAGGCCCTGCAGGTGTGGCTCACGGATAGGCTGAACGATCTGGCCCCCGTGATGGCTCCCCGAGTAACATCGAAACTGGTTTCTGCCCCCTGGTTCACCGTAGCACTGTCGGCTTCTCGTAGGCAGTGTAAGGTGGCGGAAAGAGCCTGGCGCTCCCAGTACGATCCAGCGGCCAGGCTTGCCTATAGGACTGCGGTTAAGGCCTACCATCGTGACATCCTTTTGGAGAAAAAGGGCTATTTTGCAAGAAGAATAGAGGCGGCCTCTAATTCCTGCAAGGAGATTTTTATTATTGTGAGGGAATTCATAACCGCACGAACTAATTCAACTCAGGTTGCCCCATCGGACTCTTGGGTCTCAGCTCTTGCTGATTTTTTCACCACCAAGATCAAGCTGATCCAGGACTCTTTTCCCCCGAGGGTATTTGAAGCTCCTTGGAGCTCTGAAGTTGGGTCTGGTTAGCGGCCTTTTGTGGGCCCAGTCTTGGCGGCTTTTCCACCCCTTTTGAGTTCCTCATCGTTGGCATTTATGGCTAACCTTAAGTCGGGCTCGCCTCTTGATCCATGTCCGGCCAAATTCCTTGCGAAAATGGCCGATGTTATAAACCCATTGGCGAACCCGCTTTTGAACCTTTCCTTGAGTCGGGGGGTGGTTCCATTGGCTTGGAAACAGGCGATGGTCATTCCCCTTCTCAAGAAGCCTGGTCTTGACCCGGAGGCTTTGGCCAATTACAGGCCAATCTCTCTCCTCCCGGCACAGGCGAAGATTCTTGAGAAGCATGTTCATAGTGTGCTTTCCAATTTCCTGGAATCCTACAGTCTCCTGCACCCCACTCAATCTGGCTTCCGCCCCAATTTAAGCACCGAGACGGCGCTTTTGGAGGTGTCTGAGGCTATTAAAGAGGTGCGGGATTCGGGAGGCAAAGCCATGCTTGTCATGCTGGACCTGTCGGCGGCCTTTGACACCGTCCCCCATGAGGGTCTCCTCATCAGACTCTATGAGATCGGTCTGAGGGGGACGGTGTTCAGCTGGTTTAGATCATTTTTGGCTGGTCGCCGGCAAACGGTCTGGGCCCCACCCAGCTCTGCCGTGATGCCGCCTTTGGAAGTCGGAGTTCCACAGGGTTCTGTGTTGAGCCCGACGCTTTTCAATATCTTTATGACCCCTCTTGCGGCACTGGTGGAGTCTTATGGGGCCCAGATCGTATCCTATGCTGACGATACTCAGCTCCTTTTTACATGCAGGAAAGGAGAAGAGTTTGATGGAGAGAGTATCCGTGAGTGCCTTGGGGCTGTTTTTGAATGGTTCCAGCTGAACAGCCTCAAATGCAACTCAGATAAATCTGAGGTACTCTTCTTCGGCTGTCCTCACGATCCAGACTGGCAGGAATGGTGTCCGGCTAACATGTTTCCTCCAGCACATTCGTCCCAGGTGGCTAAGAATCTGGGAATTAAGATGGATAACGGCCTGGCGTTAAGGTCTCAGATTCTTGGTCTTTCGGGAACTTGCTTTGGCCTGCTTAGGATGCTGCGTAAGTTCTTCCCTTTATTATCAGTAGATCACAGGAAGTTGACGGTGCAGGCCTTAATCGGCTCAAGATTGGACTACTCCAATGTCCTGTATCTTGGCCTGCCGGACTATCTTTTGCAGCGGCTCCAGGTGGTCCAGAACGCGGCTGCATGGGCCATTTTTGGCCTTCACAGGCGCACCAGAGTTTCGGGACTCCTGCAGTCGCTCCACTGGCTGCCTGTCCGGAAACGGATAATGTTTAAGGCTTTGACCTTGGCCCATAAGGCTCTCCATGCCTCGGGGGCAAAATATCTCCAGAAGAGGCTGGTCTTTTACCATCCGACCCGATCTTTGAGGTCTGAATCCCTGTTTCTGGCGGTGGTCCCTCGAGTAAAAAAGGCCCGCATTGGGGGCCGCTCTTTCGGGCTGGTGGCATCACAGATGTGGAATATGCTGCCTTTGTCACTTCGCAGCACTGCTAATCTGCTGATTTTCAGGAAGGGCCTTAAAACCTGGCTTTTTGCCCAGTAGTTTGCCTCTGTTCCCTGTCTCTCCCTGCTTCAATGTGTTATGTTACTCTGTGATGGTTGTATTAAAAGCGCCGGGACACTCCATGGAGTAGCCGTGCGCTATAAAAGACAAAAATTAACATAACATAACATAACAATATGACGTAAAATCTTTAGTCCTTGGTTATATTTCAAGGTTATCAGTTATGTTGTACCTGAGTATGTTGAATATACACAGGCGTGAATGACATAATACCATTTATACAGTATTGACACTGACATAGGTATTTCTATTCATTGTTGCATTGAATATTAACTGCAATGTCATTTCCATGTACGAAGTTGGTTATCATAAATCATCTGTGTATTTGAGCAGTTAAAGTTTGAGTAATATCAACCTGCCGGATTGAACACACTTTGTAACTAGTGTGGGACGCAGTCTGTCTTTTATGCCTATGTGAAGCCTGATGACGCCCCTGCACTTTATTGGTGTGTGTTAATTTTTAAATTCAGGGGGATTCACTTTGCACATGTCTGGTGAGCAAGGCGTCTGAGTGTGCCGAAACGCGTCCGGCTGTCTTGGTTGCACATGCGATCACCTTAATATGAAAAATTAAATAAAATTACCTTCTGCAACTCTAAATCCTCAAGAGTCCGTTTTCTCTGCTTTTGCCGCTTGTCGGCTCCGTGTTTCCTGATATATATATACTAGCAGCCCGTCCCGACGTTGTCCGGGTATGAATTGCTGCCGGCCAGTAGTATATTGTTTTGTAGGATTTCTTTTTGATAGCATTTCTTATCTGTGACAGGCCTGTGAAACGCTCCGATTCACAGTGCACTGCTGATGCACTTAAGAGTGCACGTTCAGTAGTGTGTGAACTCGAGTTTCCCTACTTTTTTTTCCCTTGCAATATTACATAGCGCGAACTCGACAACATGGCATGAGCACAATTTACATTACAGAAGAACACATTCATTTGTGGTAGGAACGGGGAGACAAAACAATTTGCCTGGAATCACAGGATGTTGAGCTGATGCCGAGATTCGAACGTAGCTCCCCAGCTCTAAAGTTCACAATTCTAGAACTTGTGGCGGGAGGTGTGTCTAAAAGTGTATGTCGGTGCTGGCCATCAATGAGAGAGACCTGTGCATTTTTCAAATCGGTGGTAAAAAACATATGAGTATGTTGCTGGAGATGTGGGCCGCCGTGCCACCAATGTACTTACCGGGGTAGGGTAAACACCCATTATTCCGCAACTTTCTTTCCGCATACCATCCCTCCGCATACTTTCATTGCAAAAGTACCATGACTCCGCAATGCCATTATAACGCATGCATTACATTTTATATGCTTTTACCACGCATACATTTACAACGAAATTCGTTGTAAATGCATGAATGGTAAAAGCATGTTTTTTTTAATGTTTGGATATGGTAAGTATGGGTATAGGGGTATATGTTTTGGGGTACTGAGGTACATGTTTTGGGGTGTTTGGGTATTTTAAGGGTTCAGATATAGTTTTGGGTTATGGGGTACAGGGGTAGTTTTAGGGTTTAGGGATAGGTTTGGGTTATGGGGTACAGGGGTAGTTTTAGGGTTTAGGGATAGGTATGGGTTTTGGGGTACAGGGGTATTTTTAGGGTTCAGGGCTAGGTTTGGGTTTTGGGGTATAGGGGTATTTTTAGGGTTCAGGGGTAGGTTTCGATTTTGGGGTACAGGGGTATTTTAAGGGTTCAGGGCTAGGTTTGGGGTTTGGGGTACAGGGGCAATTTTAGGGTTTAGGGCTAGATTTGGGTTTTGGGGTACAGGGGTATTTTGGGGTTCAGGGGTAGGTTTGGGTTTTGGGGTACAGGGTTATTATTTACGGTTCAGGGGTAGGTTTGGGTTTTGGGGTACAGGGGTATTTATAGGGTTCAGGGCTAGGTTTGGGGTTTGGGGTACAGGGGCAATTTTAGGGTTTAGGGCTAGGTTTGGGTTTTGGGGTACAGGGGTATTTTGGGGTTCAGGGGTAGGTTTAGGTTTTGGGGTACAGGGGTATTTTTAGTGTTCAGGGGTAGGTTTGGGTTTTGAGGTACAGGGGTATTTATAGGGTTCAGGGCTAGGTTTGGGTTATTGGGTACAGGGGTAGTTTTAGGGTTGCTAGAGATCGCGGGTCACTTGACCAATAATTTCGCCACTTCTGGCTTCGGGCCCATATACTTTACTTTATCATATACATTGATCAGATGACCACACAATCTACTATCAATAATTGTGAGTTCCTTTCAATGACTTCCAGTGTACCCAACTTACCATCCTCCGTTATGGGTACCTATGACCACGATGGGTCAGGGAGCTAGCTGTAAAAGGAAAGGCAGCAAAATACAAACCCCAACTATATTACTCTATTATATGAAATGACCATGGACAACTAAGAAGTTTTAAAAGTTTATCTTAGATTTCAGATTCTTCAATCATACAGTTTATAGCAATGAGGCAATCTATAATCAGAATAACGAAGAGCACATAACTATAAAGGAAGAGTATACAGGTAACCATCTATCCCTATAATGAGAAAATTCAGAAAATAATATAAATGAAAATCAAGGGAGAGTACTTAATGCTAGGAATTTAAGCACGTATATGAAATTGTATCATGGGGTCCTATTTCGAGAGAAAAGATACTAGGATAACCTATACATCTATGGTAGGGTAAAAGTGCAACACGCTATAATTCTAACGTTATTACTTCGATTCAGTATTTATGGAAAGTCTGAAAAATATTTATTTCATTCATAAACAGTATGGAGAGAATTTTACTAAAAGGCAAGGGAACATAGGAACATGCTATGAAATGCAAATTATAAATGACTTTAATGAGATGCAATGATTTGCAGAGTAAAGCATGGAAAATTTTAACATATGCAAAGGGTGTCTTTATTAAAGCAAAGACAGAAAAATAGGAAGGTGCAGTTTAAGAACTCAGAGCGATATTTACCTAGACTGGTGTGAAAACCAACCCTGGCCACGGGTCAGTTAAGGACAGGAAAATCCTCAAGGAAGGATAACCCTCAGTGGGACAGCAGGTACAGAATGGACACCCCAGGACAGGACAGGAAACCCAGATTAGGATCAGGACAGGACCACCAGGATACGACCAGCACCCGCAGTTCGGAAGCAACGCCTGCGCTCCACCCTCTCTGCAGCTATCGATCGGAACCCCGATTGGGTCAGTGAACTCCTCAGCAAAGTGCTCCGCCAGCACTTAAGGTTTAGTAAAACCTTAGTCTATGGTCAAATTCGGACAGAGTGCTCCGCAGCACCTCTGTATCAAGTCACCTATTGAGTGCGTTGGGTCAGTGACAGATCAGCTATTCAGACAAGTCTGACAATTTCCCTAGGTGAACCTAGGCTAGATATACTCTTTTGGGTCAGTGTACCACCCCCAAATGTTGCAAAGTGTCAGAATCCCCAAATTTCGATTGGTCCTAAGGTAGGATTTGGTTAACACACCAATCAGAAAAGACTATTCTAAGGCCTATTTTGCATGTTAAGGTGCCGCCTAGCAAGATTAGGGTTCCCACGAGAAGTCGCAGGGAATACAATGGAACGAATACAATGTATTCAAATAGGGTACAAGTTAGGCTTTCTCGCTGGGTGAAGGTGCACTTTCCCATGCAGGCTCTGGCATCAACCTTCTTTGGCTTGGTTTCAATGCCACCGCACCATCGATTGATTCTGCGCAGACGGGCCCTCCAAGATGGACTCCCCAGCCCCATCACCCCTCAGTGCCAAGGATACATGAAAAGTAAGCGAAAACAAATTAATACATGGAAATAAATGAAGGCATTACATGTCATGATTTCGTACTTTAGTTTCATCATTATAAAAATATACTATGCGTTAATGGTAAGTGCAACGAACAATGTCACAAGAGCAGCAGCACAAAGCTTCACCACGTTATCAAGGCACATCCATCTTATTGCTTATTACGCATGCGCACCCTTTCCCTCCAAAGCTATCTCTACGCGAAGTCACGTGAGTGTGACTGACGCATGCGCAGACGAGGAAAGTCAAGCAGCGGCCATTTTAGGAACATGAATTAATCGTATTAGTAGAACACATAGGCAAGCTTCTCTATCATACATATATATCGGAAATAAAAGATATTAGTAAAACGTACAATTCGTTACGAGGTTACAACGGTTTCGAGGTTCATGAATCGAGCAAGTCGCGATGCGAAATCTTGCTCTATCAATCCCCTCTTTGATGATATTTACTATCATCACAAAAAATGGAACCAGATGCCAACTTTCTTTCACACCTTGTACATTTCTATCTCTTCCAACAAGCGATTCAGCTTCTCTTTTTCAGTTTTGGTAGGGTGAGAATTGTTCACCTTTTTATAAATCTGATTATTCATTTCTTCCAATTCAAGTTCATCCGCACTCCGTTTCACTCCTCTTGCATTCACCTGATACTTCTTAGTATGCTTTCGACATTTGCAACAGACGAATATGAGAAATAGGATAAGACCTATCACTCCAATTGGCATCAGTACCTTAAGTAATAAGCTTTTACCTAAACTAGCAAACCAATGTCCTACATTGGAGAGACCATCAACCAGTCTCTTCCAGGCAATGTCAACCTCGAGTGGTTTGAGTTCCTTTTCCAAATTAGTAATGTTTTTCACACATCTTTTGAGGTGTACGCTTTTGTCCGGAATGTAAGTGCAACAATGTTGCGCCTTCAACATCCGGCAGACTCCGCCCTCTTTTGCTAATAAGGTGTCAAGAGCAAGTCTGTTTTGCAAAACCATTGATCTGATCGCAACCATTTCGGTATTGACCAGCAGAAATCCATGAATTGTGTCAGTAGACAACACATCCACTATTGTGGACAATTTGCAAATTCTGTGAGTGTTCAGAACCACTCCCACTCCAGGTATCAGTGCACTAAAAATACTACCCATTATTTCACCTACGCTTTCTCTTTTGCTACGCACTAAACCATTAGTAGTTTCACTGCTTCCAACAATTTCATTCACATGGTATATTCTCGGGAAGACAATGCCAAAATAGCAGCTTCCATACCAGTGATCCGGCAATTTGAAATAAGCCTTGTCTCCACATATATAATAAATTCCAGGAAACACAGGCTCTGACCCATTTTTGAATCCCCAACCTCCAATTACCTTGTAATTGTGCTCACATTGACTGGAACCAATGAAAATGTTATTATAATAACTAGTCTTCTCGCGATGAAGACAGAGTTTCCCTTTCTTCTCAAAATCCAGCAACAAAGCAGGCCCTGCCCCGCCATTTGAGGTGCTTTCCATGTTTTCAGCCCATTTAGGTGTTCTCTGCCTTTTGTCATTTGCCTTTCTTTGATAACTCTCCCTCTTTTCTCTGCCATGTTTAAGAATACCTTTTCTTGTTCATGTAATAAACAGGTCAAGTTGTCTCTGTGTGCTTCATTTAAATCTATTGTACCTATAGTCAGAAAATATTCTCCCATATAACGTGTAACATCACTTTTGGTATGTACAGGATTCAGATTTCCACGTATAGGAAGTTCAGAAAAGATCATGTCATTGTTAGAGTAATAGTACTGTAATGGTCCTCTTTTGTAAAATAAGCTTGCTAAAATACTACAGGAGATTCCATAGGTCAGAGGTAGGTGATGATATGTCACGCCTTCAGCCACAGAAGTAGGTAGCTTCATGCAGACATAGCAATCTTCTATTTCCATAGTTTCTACATAATGCACTAACAGGTTTGCGAAAACATTTAAATGAGTCTTGTTTCTAACTCCGTGGTAATGTAGTCCTTCCTCATCTGATGCTTCTAAGTCTCGTTTTGTCTGTCTGAGTGCTTTTTCACGTCTTTCTACACTTCGTGTTGTCAGTTCTTCAATGTCAGGAGTCTGGGTAGGGTCAATATTAGTATTTTTGCTAACCATATAAGGAATGAAAACTGTTAATCCTATCCAGATTACTATAACTATAACTATACTACATATTCACACCTTGCAGCACGTTTTGCAACAACTGCGGCTAGGTCTACTACTCACATTTGAATCAGACATTTTGGCTCAGAAGAAAATTTTAACCCCTCTTTGTGGCTTTGCCCAGGTATTTTTATGCTGAGCAATTGCACGGCGGTTCTTCCTCTTCTTCTGCCGAGTAATCTGTAATCTGTTCTCTGTCGCTTTCGTCAGTAATATCAAGATCTTCAAAGTTTTCCAAGATTAAGTAGGTCCACTCCGGATCCTTGTATTTTTCGTTTTGTCTTTTTATTCGCTCACTCCTTCTCTTGGAGCTATCTTCAGGTATTTCTGCAATTCGGGGACTTTTTCTTATATCTGCAAGTTTCTCTTGGACAGTTTTTATTCTTAATCTTAGTCTCTTAATATACCTTGGCTCAATGTGCTTCTTTTTCTTGAGTCTTTTGGTTGGCACTGTTATTTGGCTTTCTTCTAATGTCCTTTTATTTTCACTTGTTTGTGGCACTTGAATTTCTGCCTTCTCCCTTTCTGTCTGACTAGTCCCAGGTCTTGTATCTATTTCTTCTGCCTGGTTACTAAGCTGGCCTTGTTCAGGTGTGTTTTGATTTTGGCTTTCAACTGTCTCTGTTTCTGTGTCCTGAACACGTTCTTCTAATTCTGCCTGATCCTGCTCGAGCACTTCGATCCCTTGATTTTCTTCTGCTCCAACTATTACACTATGTCTAGTCTGTCCCTTTTCAACATCAGGAGTCAGTGGAGGAGTATCGATCACTTGTTCTGTCCCTGTCTGACCTTCTCCTTCGTCCTCAGACTTGATGTGAATCTCAATGATCTGAGGGTCTTCGCCTGTGCCTTGCTCAGCCTCTCTATTCCACTCTCTGTCTTCTCTTATTCGCTCTCTTGTTCTGAGTGGGTCTCCAGGAAGGTCGATTATGGGTATCCAATCTTCTGGCCAAATCCTCTGCAGCTCGTCATCAGCTACTTTCGGACCAACAGCGGTGGGATCCTCAGCAGTACTAGTGCTTGGCCATACGTCATCGGCTACCTCTGGACCAACGCTTACAGGACCCTCAACGGGACTGGTGCTCGGCCGTCTGATATCAGCTACTTCAGGACCAACAGCTGTAGACCCCTCAGCTGGACAACCTTCTGGTCCAGGTTCCTCGTCGGGTATCACCTTCTGGGTATGGCTGGCATGGATCCACTTGGGAACTCCTGCACACTTCACCGCTGTCGTGGTGACCAGGATTACTTGGCGCTTTTGTCCCCACCTTGGTTCAAGGCAACTCGAACGAGTATGCTTCTTTATCTTAACCCAGTCACCAGGAACCAATTTGTGAACTGGTGTTGTCGGGTTGACGACGGCGTCTGCCCCAATCTGGCGAGAGATAGAACGCACTTGGTCACCCAGTTGCTTGCAGTATTCAAGTACCAAATCATCAGAAATGTTTAACAGTTTGTATCCTGGTACCCAAGCTTGTCTCATCACTCTTCCCATCAATATCTCATGGGGACTCAGGCCTGTTCTTCGATCTGGAATACTTCTGAGTCCCATCAGAACAAGAGGCAAGGCATTTATCCAGTTCAAGCCAGTAGAGTCACACATTTTTGCCAATCTATTTTTTATAGTGCCATTTATTTGTTCTACCACTCCAGAAGCCTCTGGATGATATGCACAGTGCAGCTTTTGTGTGATCCCGAATGCTTTGCAAAGCTGGGCCAAAATTTCATTCTGAAAATGGGTGCCTCTATCTGAGTCAATAAAGACTGGAACCCCGAACCTAGGTATCAACTCTTTTAGTAGGAGCTTAGCTACGGTTATGGCGTCATTCTGAGTGGCAGGGTAAGCTTCCACCCACTTTGAAAATAGGCAGACAATGACTAGGACATACCTTTTTCCCTCACAACGAGGCATGGTAATAAAATCAATTTGTATCCTCACAAAGGGACCCCCTGATCTCCCAATTTTCATCAATTCAACCACTGTTCTTTTGCCAGCGTTGAACTGCTGACAGGTCAAGCACCTCTGGCAGAGAGATTCTGCTACTTTCCTGAATTTCTTGTTGTACCAAGTCTGTTGAAATACCAGAACCATGGCGTCCCTCCCAATGTGTGATCCCTCATGTATCAATCGAGCCATGGGGGCAAGCAGGTGTCTGGGTAACACAGGCATACCATTTGGGCCCACAATGACACCATCCTCACGTCTCGGTTTACAACCTTGTTCTTTCCACTTCTCTTTCTCTTCCCAGGGCGTCACATGCTGCCATTCTCTCACTTCATCCCATGTAGGCACTTCTTCAAACATTCTAAGTTGGCAGCTGTTTCCAACCCCACCCCGATTCGGATTTATTCTCATTTGTTCCATAGCACATTGTTTTGCCACCCGATCAGCAAAGTCATTTCCCATAGATACAGGGTCAAGGCCCTTCTTATGAGCAACACATTTGACCACTGCCAATTCTTTTGGTAATTGGATTGCCTCTAAAAGGTCTTGAACAACTTTTCCATTTCGAATGGGGGTACCTGAAGAAGTCAGGAATTCTCTTTGTAGCCATAATTGGCCAAAGTCATGCACAACCCCGTAACAGTACTGACTATCAGTATACACTGTTACTTTTTTGTCTTTTCCCAATTTGCAAGCTCTTATCAGAGCGATCAATTCGGCTACTTGTGCAGACTTTACTCCAAATAGATAGGATGCTTCTTCAATTTTGTTTAACGTGACTACAGCATATGCAGCACTTAGGCCTCCTAGTTCGTGCCTCAGGCATGAACCATCCACGAACCATTCCTCATCATGTACAGGCAAAGGAGTTTCTTTAATGTCTGGGCGATGTTTAGTACTAAACTCTGTCAGGTCAATACAGTCATGCTCATGATCTCCCTTATCTTCCATTACCATTGAATCAGGGAGTAGAGTGGCAGGGTTTAAAATGTTACATCGGGTAATGACTATATTGGCAGCACCCATGAGAATCCTCTCATATTTAGTCAGCCGACTAGGGGTGAGATACTGAGTTTTCGTACGAGTCAATAGGATCACAACTGCATGTGGAACATACACAGTTACAGGATGTCCCATGATAATAGACTCGCTTTGTTCTAAACTGGTGCAAGTTGCAGCTACTGCTTTTAGACATCCAGGTAGTCCAGCAGCCACTGGATCCAAAGTGGCAGAAAAATATGCCACAGGTCGTCTGATTAAACCATGCTCCTGAGTCAGGACCGACAATGCACAATTGTCACGAGTGTCACAGAAAAGGCCAAACTCCTTAGATTAGTCAGGCATTCCCAGAGCAGGGGCTGTACACAGGCAATTTCGTAACTGTGTGAAAGCTGTTAAGCTCTCGTCATTCCATTCAACTGGGTCCTTTGCTCCTTTCTTTGTCATTTGTATCAAGGGCTTTGCAAGGACTGCGAATCCCACAATCCATTGCCTGCAGTAACCTACAACTCCGAGGAACATTCTGATTTGTTTCTGAGTACGGGGTAACTGCATATTTTGAATTATTCTGACTCTCTCTGAGGTGACTTTTCTGATACCTTTTTCTATCTGGTGTCCCAGATATTTCACCGATTTCGAACAGAACTGTAATTTCTCAGGGGCCACTTTATGTCCCTTTTCACTCAGGTGATTCAGTAGGGCAATGGTGTCAAACACGCAATCCCTATGGCTTTTAGACGCCACCAATAGGTCGTCGATGTACTGTACCAAAACAGATTTTCCAGGTAAGACTAAAGTTTCAAGGCATTTTTTCAAGATCTGATTAAAGATAGAGGGGCTTTCTGTGTACCCCTGGGGGACCCTGTTCCAGACATACACGTTACTGTTGAAAGCAAATGAGAAAAGAAATTTGCTATCTGGATGCAATGGGATCGAAAAGAAAGCATGACATAAGTCTATCACAGTGAACCATTCGGCATCCCAGGGGATCTGATACAGAATCACTGCTGGGTTCGGAACAATAGGGCAGCAAGGGACCACCATCTTGTTTACCTTTCTCAGGTCCTGCACTACTCGATACTTGCCATTAGGCTTTTTGATGCCCATAATGGGTGAGCTGCACGGGCTACTCATTACTTCCTGTATGATGTTTGCTTCTAGCAGTTTCTGAATTTCAATGGCAACACCTGCTCTTACTTCTGCACTCATTCGGTAAGGCTTGGTATTCGGGTATACTGCATTTTCTTTCATAGCTATTTGCATGGGGTCTACGTTTTTCATTAATCCCACATCCTTTCCTGTAAAGTCCCATACTTCTGGTTTCACTGTCTGCTGGAGTTCTTCAGGTAAGTCCTGTATAGTCAGTCGTTTTATTTCTGAGTCAGGTCTAATCAACATTAGCTTGTAGATACCGTCTTCATCTGGGGTTTGAATTTCGACGCCCTTTGGTGTGCAAAAGATGGTACAATTCATTTTGCACAGCAAATCACGTCCCAGTAAATTTACCGGACTGGTATCACAGACAACAAATCTGTGCATTTGTTTAAAGTTTCCAATTGAGATCTCCATGGGTTCGGTAACAGGTGTACTAATCAATTGATTAGATACTCCTACTACTTGGATTGCTTCTCCTGAGAGGGGTAGGTTTGGAACGTCCACTGTTCTCACAGTAGAACGGGTAGCACCAGTGTCCAATAGAAAGGTGACATCATTTCCATCAACCTTTCCTTCAATGTATGGCCCTGACTGGTCTACCGGCAAAGAGGCGCCAAGTACACACTCCTCGTCCTCCCCTCTCAGGCCCCGTCAGTACTGGTCATCACAGAAAAAAGTGTCATTCAACAAATACTTCGAAGTGTATTTCTATCTTCATTGCCTCCCCAGATTTCTACATCATCACCCTGTAGTGACTTCCTTTTAAAAATAGGTTTTGGCGCTCGAGGCACTTGAATCGTTTTTACCTGCTGCTGGGTCTTTCTTTGCTTTTCATTCTGCGTCTGTGGAATTAAATCAGGTGTTTGGGCATTATCACCTTGTAAATATGGACACTCGTCTCGCCAATGTCCAATTTCTCCGCACTGATGGCAGGGAAATTTCTTTTTCGCTTCCTCTCTACTCATTTTAGGCCTAGGTTTTCCTCCACCCCCAGCCCCAGTGCTTTGGTTCTGAGTAGTTTTGTTTAACTTACTCAATTGCTTTTCCTGCTGTTCTGCGAGCTGTACTTGAGCCCACATCACCTTCTCCTTCAGGGCCTTTTTCTTTTCTGCCATTTCGTCCTCACAGTACTTTGCGTACCGTAGGACCTCATTTATCTTTTTGGTATGCCAACAGATTTTATTATCCTTTATCCACTGACAAATTTCGGGTCTTAAACCGTTTACAAACCTGTAAATGAAATGGGTCATGTCCTTCATCTCGATGTTATCTATACCACTGTATGTTTTAAATACCTGCAACAGCCTTTCATAAAAGGAATGCACTGTCTCATCTCTTTCTTGCGTGGTTCTATCTATCTTGGTCCAATCAGTTTCCTTTGCAGGCACTTTTATTTTCAAATGTTAAATTACTTGTTCATACTTCCTCATCACTTCCTTCGATGGTTCCCCTGTTTTCTCATCTCTCGGGTATTCCTCACTAGGCCAGGCTATGGCTATCTTACACTCAGTCCACAGATCTACAGGGACCACTATGTCGAAGAACCCATCCAGGTCCTTCCACAAGCACTTTTGCACTTTTACGAATCTTTCTACCTGCCGGTACCAATCGACTGTTTTTTCTCGCAATTTCGGGAAATCATTGGTAAAGGACACAATATCCTGTCGGGACCATGGAACATGCACATATTTTCCTCCTGGCACTTCCCGCATAGGGCATAACTGTTCGGGCTTGTCTACCTCCTTTAGGACAAATTCAGGAGTTACCTGCCTAGACCTGGCCTCATCCTTTTTCCTAGCCCACCTTGCTTTCCATTTTTCTACGTCTCCCCATTTCTGCAACACTGTCAATAGTTCTTTGACCTGTGCCTTTTTTCCTGATATATTCAGGTTTTCCAAATCTTTGTCTGAAAATTCTGCTCGGTATGGCTTCTGTAAGGGTTTCGATTTAGAAATGTCTATTCCTATACTAGCAGCAGTATCTGTCAATTTTTCATGAAGTACTCGGACATTGCGGGTAAGACTTTTGCACATAAACAACAGCTCTTCTTCAGAGTAGGTATTTAATCTGTCTAATCCTACATTTCCTGCCATTAATTCTTCTATTTCTACTCTCAGTTTGTAGAGGTCTAAAGGTTTCGTTTGCGAAGTTTGTTTCTCTAATTCTTGACTCCATCTTTCGATTTCCTCAGGTGTGACCAAAGTGACACTTCTAGTACCCGAAGTCGATTCCATTTGAATCTCCCTCGCATTGAAAGGATTATGTCTTTTCTGCATCCTTTTCCCTGTATTTCTAATGGGCAGATCCATCAGTGAGACCTCAGATTCACACTCACTCGTCTGTTCATCTACAATTAAGGGTTCTGGTCTGGGCTGTGCTATGACGGGAGTAATGACTGGAGGTTTTGGACTTTCATGCCAATCCCCGTACAATGAAACCACGGGTCCGATGGTTACTGGGATTGTCAATGCTTCAGGACTGGTATTTAACTGGGACATTTTCTGACTGATCTCAGCTCTCTGTTTTGCTAGAACCTCCCGCTCTCTCTTCCAGTAATCTCTCTAAGGATTTGTCATGTAACACCTGCGGGGTCAGCGTGGGAGCATAACTCGGGGCAGTGGGATGAGTCTCACTAGGTCCTTCACCATAATTTGGTCTTGGGAATAGACTCCCTGTACCTAGGGATCTTCGTTCTTCCTCATACTGTGGCTGTAATAACGGCATTCCTGAACTTGAGGGTCTCATTTCGCCTCCGTAGGGAGGTCGAGAACAAAAATCTCCTTCACGGGAATATCCTATCTCCCCACTAGCTGACATTCTGGGGTATATGTTTCTGGTATCCACTGGTCCTAGACTCTCGGTATAGGGAGGTATGTGGTAACCCCCTCCTACACTTGCGGACCTAACTTCTTTCTGGGGAGGAAGTCTTCGGGAAATATCTCCTGCACTGGAAGGTCGGTGTCCTTCATTATAAGGGGGCGGACTTCTCGTACATAGGTCATCTAATAATTCATCATCCGACTCTCCAATGGGTACCCAATGTTTAGATTTTTCCAACCGTTTCTTTCCCTCAGAAGGATCATCTGCCGGCATCATGGGAAACAATCCTTCCACTATCATGTTCTGCCTCCACTGTTTCATCTTTTTAGCTCGTGCTTCCTGCTTCAATTTTGGATAAAATTTAGTCCACCCTTTATCCATTTGGGGCTTATCCCTTTCAAAAGCCTCAATTTCCCATTCCTCTAGTGCTTCATACTGCGTTAACCTAGGTCTGGGATGTAAGTCATTCATTCGGGTTCTCAAATTGAATAGAATTCTGCTATTAAAGGTTCCATCTAACGGAAAAGCCAATACTCCGTCATCTTTCGTGTATTCCACCCAATTCTTCAACCATACACATGTGTTGTACCCTTTATCGAACATCATGAAAGATGCGGGAGTGTTGGGTTGCGGTATGACAACACCTTCTCTAGTTTTAATCGGCTTGTCCTTTTTGAAAAAATTCTTCACTTTGTTTACAAGAGACACTTTTCTCTTATTTCCGTACATAATGTCGTTTTTAACGCCTTTCCACTGATCGTTCTCAAATCCCATATGCCGTGGATCAGGTCTGGTATGCGGTCTATACGAATGCCACATACGATTTTTACGAGTGACTTTGTTTACAAAACCACTTCCAATCCGAGTGCGCCTATTATTTTCGTGCGACCAATGAAATGCACGAGTTCAAATAATCTCGACCAATGGGTGCGCGGCCTTTCGCAAGACAGTTCTCACGCTTTGGCACTCACCCCTCCTTTACAATTTCAGTTCTGGAACCAGCTCGCTACGCCTACCAATCCCAGCGCAGCACGGAGTGACGTCAGAACAGCTTCGCGACTGACTCCCTCTTTCACAAGGTAACGGAAACTTTCTTACTTTCTAAAGTGTTCAGTGCTTGGTTATTTAACAACGAATACACATTCGCCACTGTGCTCAAGTGTCTAGACAGGAAAGATTTGTTTTACTGCAAGTAAACTACTTCCATTTACTTTTCACTTACTACGAGTACATCTCTTCTGCCTACCCTTCACACTAGCATTGGAGAACCTGTTACTCCCCTAGACTCATCCACCTTTCCGGGATATATCCGAGCCTAAAGTTTCCCTAGCGAACCCCTTTGCTTTCACTCGAGCTCCGATGAACCTGCTACTCTTCCGGTGCGACCCTCACTAGGTTATGCCACAGTAGGAATTTTGCCAATGTACCTCGTTACTAACATTTATTCAATCATATACTCAGAAAAACCCTAGTCAGTGCTTCCAGTTCTGCCTAACCTGCACCAACTTTCCTTGGGCCAGTGACCTCAAAGCAAGTGGATTCTATTCACCACTCGCTATTCAATTCCCCGGGGATTCCTAACAACATAAAAAACGTTTCACGTACGAATGGATTAATACATATAACAGTATAATAACAAGAACAACAATTTTAAAACATTTCATAATTTTTCAAAGTAAACAATTTCAAGCGATTGATCAATTTCTCTTGAAGCGCCTACTCTTATAGCAGCATCCGACTTAGCTAGACTAACTAGTCCTACCTAACCTTTTAACTATTCCCTAACCATCCTCTCCGCTACCAGAAAAATACTGCTAGAGATCGCGGGTCACCCGACCAATAATTTCGCCACTTCTG
Organism: Lissotriton helveticus; assembly: GCF_964261635.1. Taxonomy (NCBI): domain Eukaryota; kingdom Metazoa; phylum Chordata; class Amphibia; order Caudata; family Salamandridae; genus Lissotriton; species Lissotriton helveticus. The sequence goes on from NC_136062.1 coordinate 464,377,178, forward strand.
GCTTCGGGCCCATATACTTTACTTTATCATATACATTGATCAGATGACCACACAATCTACTATCAATAATTGTGAGTTCCTTTCGATGACTTCCAGTGTACCCAACTTACCATCCACCGTTATGGGTACCTATGACCACGATGGGTCAGGGAGCTAGCTGTAAAAGGAAAGGCAGCAAAATACAAACCTCAACTTTATTACTCTATTATATGAAATGACCACGGACAACTGAGAAGTTTTAAAAGTTTATCTTAGATTTCAGATTCTTCAATCATACAGTTTATAGCAATGAGGCAATCTATAATCAGAATAACGAAGAGCACATAACTATAAAGGAAGAGTATACAGGTAACCATCTATCCCTATAATGAGAAAATTCAGAAAATAATATAAATGAAAATCAAGGGAGAGTACTTAATGCTAGGAATTTAAGCACGTATATGAAATTGTATCATGGGGTCCTATTTCGAGAGAAAAGATACTAGGATAACCTATACATCTATGGTAGGGTAAAAGTGCAACACGCTATAATTCTAACGTTATTACTTCGATTCAGTATTTATGGAAAGTCTGAAAAACATTTATTTCATTCATAAACAGTATGGAGAGAATTTTACTAAAAGGCAAGGGAACATAGGAACATGCTATGAAATACAAATTATAAATGACTTTAATGAGATGCAATGATTTGCAGAGTAAAGCATGGAAAATTTTAACATATGCAAAGGGTGTCTTTATTAAAGCAAAGACAGAAAAATAGGAAGGTGCAGTTTAAGAACTCAGAGCGATATTTACCTAGACTGGTGTGAAAACCAACCCTGGCCACGGGTCAGTTAAGGACAGGAAAACCCTCAAGGAAGGATAACCCTCAGTGGGACAGCAGGTGCAGAATGGACACCCCAGGACAGGACAGGAAACCCAGATTAGGATCAGGACAGGACCACCAGGATACGACCAGCACCCGCAGTTCGGAAGCAACGCCTGCGCTCCACCCTCTCTGCAGCTATCGATCGGAACCCCGATTGGGTCAGTGAACTCCTCAGCAAAGTGCTCCGCCAGCACTTAAGGTTTAGTAAAACCTTAGTCTATGGTCAAATTCGGACAGAGTGCTCCGCAGCACCTCTGTATCAAGTCACCTATTGAGTGCGTTGGGTCAGTGACAGGTCAGCTATTCAGACAAGTCGGACAATTTCCCTAGGTGAACCTAGGCTAGATATACTCTTTTGGGTCAGTGTACCACCCCCAAATGTTGCAAAGTGTCAGAATCCCCAAATTTCAATTGGTCCTAAGGTAGGATTTGGTTAACACACCAATCAGAACAGACTATTCTAAGGCCTATTTTGCATGTTAAGGTGCCGCCTAGCAAGATTAGGGTTCCCACGAGAAGTAGCAGGGAATACAATGGAACAAATACAATGTATTCAAATAGGGTACAAGTTAGGCTTTCTCGCTGGGTGAAGGTGCACTTTCCCATGCAGGCTCTGGCATCAACCTTCTTTGGCTTGGTTTCAATGCCACCGCACCATCGATTGATTCTGCGCAGACGTGCCCTCCAAGATGGACTCCCCAGCCCCATCACCCCTCAGTGCCAAGGATACATGAAAAGTAAGCGGAAACAAATTAATACATGGAAATAAATGAAGGCATTACATGTCATGATTTCGTACTTTAGTTTCATCATTATAAAAATATACTATGCGTTAATGGTAAGTGCAACGAACAATGTCACAAGAGCAGCAGCACAAAGCTTCACCACGTTATCAAGGCACATCCATCTTATTGCTTATTACGCATGCGCACCCTTTCCCTCCAAAGCTATCTCTACGCGAAGTCACGTGAGTGTGACTGACGCATGCGCAGACGAGGAAAGTCAAGCAGCGGCCATTTTAGGGACATAAATTAATCGTATTAGTAGAACACATAGGCAAGCTTCTCTAGCATACATATATATCGGAAATAAAAGATATTAGTAAAACGTACAATTCGTTACGAGGTTACAACGGTTTCGAGGTTCATGAATCGAGCAAGTCGCGATGCGAAATCTTGCTCTATCAGGGTTTAGGGATAGGTATGGGTTTTGGGGTACAGGGGTATTTTTAGGGTTCAGGGCTAGGTTTGGGTTTTGGGGTATAGGGGTATTTTTAGGGTTCAGGGGTAGGTTTGGATTTTGGGGTACAGGGGTATTTTAAGGGTTCAGGGCTAGGTTTGGGGTTGGGGGTACAGGGGCAATTTTAGGGTTTAGGGCTAGGTTTGGGTTTTGGGGTACAGGGGTATTTTGGGGTTCAGGGGTAGGTTTGGGTTTTGGGGTACAGGGTTATTTTTACGGTTCAGGGGTAGGTTTGGGTTTTGGGGTACAGGGTTATTTTTATGGTTCAGGGCTAGGTTTGGGTTTTGGGGTACAGGGGTATTTTTAGGGTTCAGGGGTAGGTTTGGGTTTTGGGGTACAGAGGTATTTTAACGGTTCAGGTCTAGATTTGGGTTTTGGGGAGACAGGGGTATTTTAGCGTTCAGGGGTAGGTTTGGGTTTTGGGATACAGGGGTTAATTTTAGAGTGCAGGGATAGGAGTGGGTTTTGGGGTACTGGGGTATTTTTAGGGTTCAGGGGTAGGTATGGGATTTGAGGTACAGGGGTATTTATAGGGTTCAGGGCAAGGTTTGGGTTTTGGGGTACAGGGGTAGTTTTAGGGTTTAGGAAGACGTTTGGGTTTTGGGGTACAGGGTATATTTATAGCGTTTAGATGGGTTAGTGTTTAAAGGTGTTGGGGTATTTTAAGGAGTAAGGGTGGGTTATGATTATGGGGTGCAGGGGTATTTAAAGGGAGCAGGGTGGACACCTGGAGCTGGAATGTACAGAACCTGGGAAGAAAAAACAATGAAATATTGGGCGCAACGCTCGCTTTTTTTCCCGTAATCCCACGCCCCGCACACGCCCACGCCCCCAGCACACGCCCACAGCACACGATATGAGACATGGCATGAAGGGCGGAACGTACCACACGCCCCCAGCATTTGTCACGCCCCCAGCACACGCCCACAGCACAATGCAGACACGCCCACAAGGGACTACTTTGCTGGCACGATTCTTTTACCAATTAAATGTATATGGTGGGCGTCTGCATAGCCTATGTACTTCTGCTGCAACTGCCCTTTCCAACGCTGTATTGGGTGTTGTGATTAGTGCTGTGGTTCCTGAGATTACCCGCCTCAAAGGTTTGGGCTCTCTCTTTATTATATTAGTATAGATATATATATATATATATTCACTGAAAAAACCATAGGTTATAGACCATATATAGTTAGGAATTAGCATTTAAAAAACCTTATTTTACTCACACAAAACCATTGAAATTCCATATATAGTTAGTTGCACTAACTATATATCGCGCACCCGCAATCCACTGCTGATCATGTCACATATTACATCATTCATGACATGGTCAGTGACATCACTGATGACATCACTGATGACATCTCAAATGACATCACTGATGACATCACTGATGACATCTCAAATGACATCACTGATGACATCACATCACAACTGAATGAGTGGATGTATAAGTGTCTGAATGAAGGTTTTAGTAGGTGCGTGACTGACTGTATGAGTGAGTGATTAAATGTGTCTCACTGAATGCATAGGTTAGTGACTAAACTGTCTTAATTTGTGCATCATTATGTCTGGTATTCTGTAAACTGCTGCATGTGTTGATCAGTAGCTATATGAGTAACTATATGGGTTATTGATTGATTGTCCAAGTATTTGTATGGGAGACTGAGTGTGTGTGTGGCTGGCTGGGAGATGTGTGACTCTGTGCAGATCAATGTGTTCTTGTATCAATGATTTATAAGAGAGTAAGTATGTGTTAGAATATGTTTGAAAATGTAAGGTACTCTATGTTTAACTGTATAGATTAGAAAATGGAAGTGTGATTGATTCTTTACAGGACTGACTAGGTGTGTGAGTAACTCCAAGGATGAGTGGCAGAGTGTGAGTGTCTGTATAGGGTGTATGAGTGCATATGATAGTGTTGTAAAGATGAGTTATTGTATGTATGAATGATTGTATGGGTGAATGAGTGAATGTGTGTGTAGACGTAGGAATCAGTGAGTGCGTATGTAGTAACTAGTATTGGTGTGTCAATTGTTTAAAAAAATATATTCTGTATTTAACACTGGGTGTAACAGAGGTTATATTAAAGTGTGAGGAGATGCATTGTATTGTCACATGAATGATATCATCAGTGATGTGACCATTGATGTCAAATGAGATGTCATCAGTGATGTCATTTAAGATGTTATCAGTGATGTCATTTGAGATGTTATCAGTGATGTCATCAGTGATGTCATTTGAGATGTCATCAGTGATGTCATCAGTGATGTCATTTGAGATGTCATCAGTGATGTCATCAGTGATGTCATTTGAGATGTCATCAGTGATGTCATCAGTGATGTCACTGACCATGTCATGAATGATGTAATATGTGACATGATCAGCAGTGGATTGCGGGTGCGCGATATATAGTTAGTGCAACTAACTATATATGGAATTTCAATGGTTTTGTGTGAGTAAAATAAGGTTTTTTAAATGCTAATTCCTAACTATATATGGTCTATAACCTATGGTTTTTTCAGTGAATTTTCAAGGTTTTGTAAATGCTAATTCCTAACTATATATGGTCTATAACCTATGGTTTTTTCAGTGAATTTCATTGGTTTTTTAACAGCTAATATCTGTAGCTGTAAAATGTATTCTTCTTTAAATCCAAAAATATATTTTATATGTTTATTAATAACTTTTTTTTAAAATATTTTTTTTTCTTCGTTCCCGCTTCGCGAATCGGGAAGCTTCCCGTTAGCTGACCTTGCTGCCGCGAAATAGACCACGAGCCGGTAAACGTTTCTTTACCGCAACTGCCGCGTTAGAAAACAACATCGTGACGCCTCCCGTCCGCATGACGTTTCGCGTTGTCGCGTGATACGTCATATGACGTGCTACGTTAGCGAACTCGTACGCTTACCGAGTCGCAAAGCACAGGTTTCTGGAAGCAAACCGGGAGGCCCTGCAAAGCGCGTAACATACACACAGCAGGTCATGTGACTTGGTAATAACACTTTTCATTGGTTCATTTCACTTTCGGTTTCCTAATGATGTAAGACTAGGTCATATGATCTAAAATGAACACTTTTCATTGGTTGAGAACTATTTTTTTTCCCAAATGGTGAAAATCCCTCCTTCTTTCCTCACTCTGACTTTCATCATTGTGAGAGAAAGACCCTTTGTTACCAGTGAGCAATGGCTTCTTTACTAGCTTCAGCTGGTGCTTCCCCACCACCTCCACCACATCCAAGGAAGAGTGGACCACCTGCTAAAGTTATAATTCAGCAAGAAGACGAAGAAGAGGAACAGGACGACCTAGATAATCTCCCTATTATGGCCAGAAGATCTGTTGTACCGGAAGTAACGGGACCAGAGGGCAGGGAGATGGTGCCAAATATACAAACGAGATTTCGTGAAGTAAAACAAGTCTGCCTACATTGCAGTGGATTCATTTGCTACGCAGAAAGTAGCATCACTCTGATCAACAGAGCTATTGACAATCATGCTCATGTTTGTCCGAAACTCCCCAAACAATAAATTCTTTTTTTTTGTTTTCTTGCTCCTGTTGAGCCCTTTACAATGAATCGTTTTCGTTGCCCCCTCCGAAAAAAAAACAAAAAAATTATAAAACTGTTCAGAAAAATTCAAAAAAAGTAAAAAAATGTTCAGAAAAATAATAAAAAAAATATAAAACAACAAAAACAATTTAAAAAAAAGTTCTTTTCAGAACTACCTCCCCGTTATTAAAAAATTGGTACAATATTTGCAACTGTGCCAACCTCTATTTCTCTTAGTTCGCTTCCCAGTTCGCTCCCCGGTACGCGAACCGGAAGCGAACCCAAAAAATTTTTTTTTTAAAAAGAACAGTAAGTATAAGGGAAGGAAACAGACACTTATGTTAAAAGAAAGACAGCTATAAGGGAGTAAACTAGAGATACTATTACCCGTAATCCACTGCTGATGATGTCACATATTACATCATTCATGACATGCTCAGTGACATCATCAGCAGAGGATTGCGGGTAACAGTATCCCTAGTTTATTCCCTATAGCTGTGTTTCTTTTAACATAACTGTCTGTTTCCTTCCCTTATACTTACTGTTCTTTTTAAAAAAAAATTTTTAGATCAGTCAGAAACAGTGAAAGTAATGAAATATAAAAGACTACGTAGAATATGAGGACTGTATGCAACAACTTTGACACTTACAGAAGCCTCACCTTCTCCATGCCTCCTACACAGTTCTACATGTACATCATAAATGCAAACAGAACAGAATTAATTATACATGTTAAATGGTTTATTTTTGCTGTTCTCAGAATGTATCAAATTTCACTAAAACAGTGACTTGAAGGTATTCATCATATAACAGCGGGGAAAAAAAAACACAATCAAAATGATTGTGTTTAAAAAACCCATACAACATTAAAAATCAGAATTCAGAACTCCTTAAAGTTAACTTACTTTCCATGACGGCCAAGGATGTCCTATGAACAGCTTACACTCTGTTGTGCTGTTATTACTTTCAACCCGCCACTTTCTGAAAGAAAACCTCCATCGTTTTCAAAAACATGTTACATACAATAAATGACTTCTTGCTCTCTACCACAAGATTCCACAAGGCCAAATCTTGTCAGAGCCATGTATAACTCTTGGATTTCTTGTTAGCCAATCCCGTCTTTTCGCATTTCCACAACTTTCAGAATTAAAATGTTGAAGATCATTTACACAATCCTGGACTAGTAATATCTTCCCCTTCTTCCTCAATCATGTTCTACATTTCCTATCACACTGATACTGCTTACTATGAAGCAGACTTACACTACCTTTATGACTAGTACAATTATTTAATTCTCTACATCACTTTTAATCACAAAGCAATGTAAAACAGTAGACAGCATTGCAGACTTACATTCCCTCTACTCCATGTTTTGATTGGCTGCTTCAATTAGCTTATAAAAAGAAACAGTTTTTCTGAACTCATTCAAAGTGCACGTATTTCTCCATAAAGTCCAGTGTTATGGTAAGAAGTTATGTCTCTGTACTACACTTATCCTCAAGGCCAAATCGTGTAGGAGCCATGAGAACTTCTTGAAATTCCTCAGAGCACATCCCGAGATTCTTTCCCTAAAATTTTGGTTTTAAAAACACCAGGTAAGAGTTTTTAAGGTCAAACGTCAATTTTTTTTTGAAAATTAAAACAGAATCATCGCAGAATGACCAGCCATTTCTACACTTTAAATAAGCTGTATAATGTCCTGATGTTATTGAAGGACCATCATGATATATAATTGCTACAGTTACAAAAGTCCTTCCTGATATTGACAACTGTGAAGCCACAAAATTTTTAATTAAAGTTGTCAATTTTGTTCCATCAGGCCTACATCGTTGGAACATTAAAATGACATACTGGCCATATGTTCGTATAAATAATGTGGACATCATTTCAGATTTACATTGGCTACACTCCATGTTGTGATCAGCTGCTTTTACTAGCTTATTAAAAGAGACTGATTTACTGTCTGGCAAAGTTAAATATATAAATCTTTCTGAGTCTACACTAGTAGTACTTGATACCCTACAGTTCTCGCAGTCATGCTGCCATTGATAAGAAAGCCCAAACAGGTGATCTACATCTACACCTTCATCATGCAATACATCAAGCATGTACATTAAAAACTCCTGACAATCTTGCTGACTATTTTGAGAGAATTGTGTTTGGCCTGAACATCTGTCTAACAGATTTCGAATTTCAGACACACTTTCTATGTTTGTTCTATCAGTGCTACATTTCTCTAACACAGAATTTAACAAACTGCAAAATCTTTGATCAGAATTGACCACAATCTCTTCTTTTACATTTTCTAGAGAAAACAAAACATTAACTACTACATTAGCATAACAGTTGACACCAGAACTGTTTTCAAATTGAAAACCAACAACATCTTCAACAGAATCCTTTTTGTTTCTGCTTGTAATTTCAGGTTCATCGACTTTTCGTCTTTTTGCTACAACCTCCCCAGTATTGGTCACATTTCTTCGTTTCCGGCCTACCACACGTTTCTCAAACAAAGGATACTGAGGCAAATGTGGCGCATACTCTCTTCTCAACCTATTGTATTCCTTAACACAATCTAGATCCGCACAAATGTTTGTGACATCACACTCAATCAAGTACAATCCCGATAAAGTCCTAACTCGTGACAATGCCACATATGCCATACCCTCCTTGAACACAGAACTGCCAATATTCACCAATGCACAGTCTACACTTAAACCTTGCGATTTATGAATTGTCACCGCATATGCCAAGCAAACAGGAAACTGCTTACGACGAACATATAAGTCTTTTACAAGCAAAAATCTAGCAGAACAACGAGCAATTAGCTGTACTTCCTCAATGCCATCAAATTTAATTTTTAAAAATTCAATTCCATCTCTATTTCTGTATTTCACAAAATCAACAACATTACCCATTGATCCATTTACCAGACCTCTTTCAACATGTAAATTCCTTCTTAAAATTATACGGCAGTTCAAGCACACATTCAGAGTCTTTTCAAAACCCGCAGTTTTAGATATACTCTTCTCTAATGAATCCAATTTTGTTTTCAGATTCTCAGACAAAATAATTGTTGATCCCATATGCTCTACTCTGTCAATAGCTTCCAATTTTACAATCTCTTGCTTTTCTAAATGCAACATTTTGTTGTTGAATTTGGCACATTCTGCAAGAGTTGGCATCAAACATATTCCAGATTTTTTCTCAGTAACTTTCTGAAAAATATTCTCAGGCACAACATCTTCGTCTGGATATAAATTTGTCAGTAATCGTGCATGTAAAGCTTCTTTCCCATGCTCGGTCACTTTTCCAATTCTAACATCTTGTAGAATAGTCTTGTAAACTTCATCCTTTGCCTGACGCATATTTTCATGCAGTTCAGCATAATTGAAGTTTAACCATATATTGACGTTGCCAATACTCCCTAAGCACTTCCTGGTATCTTCATGCGTGAGCATTTTGAACACAGGTTGCCCTTTCACTGGTGTCAGCTGCAGAAGATCTCCGAAAACAATGATGTGTTTGCCACCAAATAACACATCATACTCTGTTTTGAGAACTTCTTGCATTCTCAAATGCACAAAGGCAAGCATGACATTGGAAACCATGCTTACTTCGTCAATGATAAGAAGTTTCATTTTCCTCAAGACTCTTGAAACTTCAAAACAAGCATCTCCAGATAGCTTGTGATATTCTAATTTGTTGTCATGCTCCACTGGCAGCATCAGTAAACGATGTAAAGTAATCCCTTTAATGTTATGTGCTGCCAGTCCAGTTGGAGCGGTGACAACACAAGACAGCGATGACTCTGTCCTTTCCTGCAAATAACATGAAATTGCTTTAATAAGGAAACTTTTTCCAGTTCCCGCTTCTCCACTCACGTACAGTCGGACAGGCTTCAACGACGTACATGAGCACTCTTTCTTGTCATGACTTAATCCATGATCAATTTGCATGGTAAGTTCGTCATATATTTTCCTCTGCTCAACGTTGAGTTGTCTTTCCAACTCTTCTAAGTTAACCGCATCCTCCTGAGCATGTGCCATGGCTCTTTCCACTTCATTCATAGCAGTGGCAGCTTCATTTTCGATAAGAGGTCCTCCTAGTGGATCCTGACTCAATGAAGCAGAACTCTGACTGTCCTGAGAACTGTCTCTGGCAATCTCGGCTGCAATCGTTGCTTCCTGCTCAATTTCCACATTCAACATTTCTACATATTTGGGAAAAGCAGGACATTCTATGGTCTCCTTGGCAGCATTGAATGAGTCTTCGTAACAAAGGAAATCTCCAAGCAGTTCCTCTTCTGCACGCCAAGGCTTAAAAAGTTGCAAAAGTGCTAAATAGAAAAACTCCTTTTTTTCAGGAGATTCGCCACTCAATTTTCGATGGTTTATCAAGTGGCATTTTCTTTGCTTGACCAGACATCCCTCACTTCCTATTACAGCATACACTCCTTTCTCAGTATCTTCTTTGATGTTCCTCTTGAATATGTAATTTTGCAGAACCTCATACAGACAAACATTCTCGAGGTGACTGCTTCGATTTGGATAATATGTATCCAACATGTTGCTCTTCAAAATGTCGGTACTGTTTGGCTCCTTTTCCGCCAAATACTCAATTTCCCGCACAGGTTTCAGAACTCGATTACGCGTTGCAGCAAGACCAACACTCGCCCAAACGATACTCCTGGACTTGGCATAGAGACTTGCTGAAGACAACCGGTCAGAACATTCGTAAGCTCCGATTTCTCGATGCGACAACATCTTCAGACTGAAACTGTACAACTTCTTGCTGAGGCTCTTTTCATGGGAAATGTCCTCCCACATATCCTTCAATTCTGTCTTCTCTTTTTTGGTGATGTAAGATGTCACATACCGAGCCACAGCCATACAGTTATCAGCCACAAACTGTATATCCATGTTAGCATTCCACATGGACAAAATCACCGGGTTGTAGTCGTTAATGTACTTAGACTCTTCGTTCCTCTTCAAATTGTATGTGTTTTTAGGTGATTTCTTCATCACATTATGTCGCAGCGAAGACATCAAACTGTTCACTCGGTCGTGGAAAGCCGAAACGACATTTGGTGTAGAACTTGTCTTTGTTCCGGAATTTACGACGACAGTACTTTCCACATCGATGGCTTTGGAAACGTAGAACTTTTTCTCGTAGGCTTTTTTTCTCCTTTGCGTTTGGAACAGCACACGTAGAATACTGTTCTATGAAACTCATCACTGAGTCTTCTGCATCCGTTCCAAATTTAAGTGCATCCTTGATCCACAGCAACATATGTATATGAGGAGCACCTCTTGCTTGGTACTCCTTCCTCCAGAAGAAATCCAACACCTCTCCAAGAGGTGGATTCTTCTTATTCATGATGAAAGACATCATACCTTCAAATCTATGATTGAAGTACCTACATACATTGACTGGATCCAAAGAGCACAGTTCTCCGGGTGTCTTGAATTCGATGTTTTCTACGTTAGCATTTGCCTCTCGTAGAAATTCAAGTAAGTCTTCCCAGCCATACTCAGCACAGCTCAAAGTGAGGAACCATGTGGGAGTTCCTAAGTTCCTTAGCATACATTTTAAATCACCATGACAACGGTACCAGTACTCATTAGTACCACGCTGACACGCCATGAGATTAATCAGGTGAGAATCCAAAATACTGTCTTGGACATTGACTTTATCCATAAAGTCACTTGCCGAGATGTTTTGCATGTGTATACCACTTTTCAAGATGTGGTTCACTGCATATGACAGTCCAGACAGATCGCTTTCAAACAGGAGATGAAACAAATAAGGAATGCATTGTCGAAACCTAGGATCTCCTGCATACAATCGCAAAGTCCGGTATTCAGAAGCAGGAATTTGATGAGGTCGCTCATCATATCTTCCTCCCAGACCTGTTGGAAAAAGCTGTGGGAAACACCGAGCTTCCAAACTTTCCTCCCAAACACTAATGGGACTCCCTTTCGCTTGTTTCATTTGAAACAACTCAATAGCATTCCCCATGACTTCCTTGGAATGCAAAAGATGAACACTATAATGTTCATATATTTCTTCACTAGTACAGGGTTCTACTTTCTCAATTTGACCAGCACACAAATCGTTATCCTCTTCCTCACTTACTTCCTCTTCTGCAACATATACATTTTTATAGTACTTTTAGTACTTATTATATTTTTTCAAATACAATGTTGCCCTTTTGACTTTCCTAACATCTACTAAATCTTGCCATATTTTCTTATTCTTTGTCGGAACCCCATTAACTAAGATAACAAGAGGTTCCTCTTCCACTTTTTCTACTCCAATTGTGTTAATGTTTTTCTTCAAATCTAGAGGCAAATAAACAACTCTTCCCTTTAATCCTCTCTGTAAATCTGATGGAGGCAATTTCCCTGTCTTTGGCTCCATTCTTACAATAGCCTGAAAGGGATGGATACTTTGAATCAAAATAGATTCATAAGTATTTAAATCCTTCAATTCAGAAGGAATCTCAACCAATTCCAGATTATTATGAACTGCTCTAGCAGGCATCTGGTTTTGATTTAATTTGTTACAACAATAAGTACACACACGTTGATCCAATCCCAAATCAAAACAATTTTCTACCATCAAGTATGTTGTAAAATCCTTCCATTCACTATTATTTTCCCTTTCACTTTTTCCATATAAATCCACTAACTTAGTCTGATTCTTATAATAAGTGCGTCGACAACACACACAAGTGAAATTTGGCCTCTCACTTGATTTCACCTCAAACGTCGCAATTTCCCTCTGGAAATTATCTGTACTGGAAACCTGTACACTATCTTCCACATTACTCTCTTCTTCTTGGTCAATTTCAACATTCTCCTCTTTACTTCCAAAGTAACAAAACTCAATTTCTTCACATATATTCTTCACATCTATTTCAGAACCATGCAAAAGAGCAGCGCATAATTGTTTAAGCATAATTGCTGGACTCTTAGCATAATACAACATTCTAACTAATTTCCTCACTTTATTATGATGCACTGCTAGCATCCTGAAATGATGAAAAACACTCTGGCATACTCTCCTGGAAAGACAAGCCAGTGAATGACCATGCAAACCTATCACTTCTCTCACTCTGCAAGGATCTAATTCTTGCAACAACTTCATTTTCTGCTTCAAACTGTTCTTACTAAATGACCGTATAAAATCACAAAGCAAATTGATGGAATCCTGTCGTACACTGCAAATACTACTACACTTCCAGGTGTACACAGGACCCTTAGGACGTCTCCCTAAAACCTCATTACCTAACACCTCTTCTATCTCTGTTTTCACAAGTTTTTCTTTTTCAACTGGACAACCATCTTTCACTTCATAAGCTCGACCACTGGTGTCAACTGCATGCACCAAATCATTATCCTGGAAATAACTCTCCTCATTAAAAAATGCCTCAGAGCTTGAACTATGCATCCATTCTCCAGAAAAAACTTCACAAAAATTACTACGATTAACTATTCTCTTCCATCTACTATTTCTTTTGAAATCATAAATTACCTTGTTTAGCTTCCGAATTCTATTGATTGTCAAAATAAATAACTTACGTTTAATTTCAAATGCCTGATCAATAACTTTCTCAACAATTTTTTTTCTCTTATAAAAAACCACTTTCTGCTGACCTTTCTTAATATTTTTTAACAAATTCCCAATTATCCTGTTGCGGAACATTCGTTTACGAATATCCCTAAACTCTTGTTTCCTTCTACTTTCATGCATAGAGTTATCTCTTACTCTAGCAGTAACATTTCTCATTGGCCTTTCCTTACCATTTGATTTCTGTCTCCTTTTCTGGACTGAAACATTTTCTGTAGTAATATTTTTTTTACTACACATATTTCTTATGACTGTTTTTCGACTCTTACCCGGTGCTTTCTTGGTGACTTGACAAATCTTTTTGTTAGAGGACTGCTGCATTCTTCCATGGTCCTGCTGTCTTTGACGTTTTGCAGCCTTTCTTACTCTTTCTTTGCTAGGCATCCTAAAATCTTGAAATAATCTGCAGTTGAATCTGTGGTAAAATATAATAAAAAATGTTATTAACCACTATTACCCAACAGTAAATTAATAACAGTCATCAAAAACTTAACACACTACTTAAGTATATAATATACTGAAGCCTATCTCCAATTTTTCACTGAACAGGACTCATCTCTTCTTAACCTTGGATAAACCTCACCTACTCTGTGTCCCCTGCACATAATTAAATGTAAAGGGGCAGATTTATATTAACTAGCACATCCCCAGGGATGCACCAGTTAACGTGCACCGCTGCTCTGCCACCCACGGTTTGCCGCATTTACAATCAGATAGGACAAAGCTACATCAAAACCCTGCGCCTGCTTGAAGCAGGCATAGATCTTGACGCAGGTAGGCTGAAAGCTAAAGCAACAACTAAGTATCGTGTGCAGAAGTTACAAAAAAGGAAAAATTGCGTTTAAACCAGTAATGAGCCCATGCTAACGTAACACAGTGTAAAAATATCCAGGATCTACATCAGTTTGGGGTTCACGAACCTGGCAGGTACAAGGCACTGAGGCTTTCCACCGTGCATGTCTCATCCCAAATCATATGTTGTTTGTGAATGAAACAATTTCCCAGACCAAATGCTTTGGATTGGCTACTTCTAAAAAATTAAACACCCCTACTATCCCGGAGTTAGAGGAATATGATGGTTGGAGTAATTTTACTCGTTGTCCATTAAAGATTTACAGGCCCTACTCCGTAATTCTTCCTTTAACATTTCCAGTATAAATCCAAAAGGTTCACTGCTTTGGCAACGTGCCTTATCCACGGTTTAATAACGCTGCCTTTTGCTTTATATAAGTTTTCAAATTGTATGAAATATATACCAATAGGTCGTTATTAACCTTTAGGTAGTGGTTTTCTTCATGAGGTCTGGTCGCTTCCATACACATACAGATTTTCAAAGATGATCAAGACCTTTATCTGAATGGAGAGGAATGCACTGAGACGCCAGATCATTCACTAATGTGTAGGCACATACAGTTACACGGTTCATGCAACAAACACCGACCAAATATGGCTTGCGTGTTGCAAGGCACGCCAGTTCCTGCTATCATCCCCACGTTCAAGTTCTTGGAAAATGGTAGTTATTTGATGCTCAATAATGAAGATTGTTCTGGGTTAATTAAAAGTATTCATTTTATCGTAACAGTAAATGAACGGGTTATTTGCTGCAGAAATGTTCTATTTCCTCCCACACATGAACATAGGGAGTTTTCAATCTGGCCACAAATACCAACCTTGGGAGCACATTTCAACAGCATGGCAAGAATAAGAGCTCTTTTGTCTCAGAGAGAGGTGGCCTTGAGTTCGACCCGTGAAACTTTCGTGCTTCACATAGCGAACACCCGTACAGAGGTGCAGACCCTTTTAAATACAGATTCGACTTTGCATTTCAGCAAGATTACCCATTCATTTCCATGCAGCAGGAGGCCCATAGGAATGAAGGTGCAATTTGCGATTAGCAATTACCTCATCGCAAATTACGAATTTTTCCGACGGTGCAGGGGTGTCTCAAGAACACCCTGCTGCACCCCTGAAAAAAAAATTTGGGGTCATATGGCGCACATAAATTTTGAAAACATTCCTTTACCTCAAAAACGATTTTCAACTCATAATTTGAAAACACTGCACATTGGGAAATGACTTAAAATGTCCTTAAGACACATAAAAGCATTTTTTGATTGCCTTTGCAGCATGTTTCAGTCACCTTTAACATGCCTATGTAACGGAAACATTCAAAATCTAAATTTGCCATGCACAGGTGGGAGCATATTTACAAGCAATTTGCTCCACAGACAAACTTCTTACATTGAAATGGGAAAAATAACATCAGAGACTCTCAATTACCTTATAAAGAAGCAGACACCATTATGTCCTTCTCATCAATATTAAAACCATTGCTTTTTCTCAAAAACGATTTACAAGTCATAATTTGAAAACACTCCACAGCTCCTATGCACATAAAAGCCCTGTCAGTACTAATACTTCACATGTTCTCCAATTACAATTTCTCAAAGAAACAAAATCTATTTCTGAAACACTTGAGACAAAGCAACATTTGAAAAACACAACTTTCTTCATAATTTTCTCCTTAAAGCACACTATTTTCTATCTAAATTAAAGAAATTTTTTCTCACCTTAGCAAATACTTTGAGTTTCAAAACAGTCTCAGAAACACACCAATTTGTCTTCAGCAGAGCAAAAGGTATGCACTCCAGAGTCTGCAGCTATCAAAAGCACAGAAATGCTGTAATTCCTCACACAGATCTCTCATGTCACCCAATCAAAACTCTTCCCTCACTTTTTTTCAAAGCAAAACCCTTCCCCCCTCTGCCCCCTCTCTGCTTTTTCTGCATAGCAACCACCTCTTGCAAGACCTCTCACACAACAATGTTGCAATTGAACTCTGAACTCTCAGTGCACCTGCATATCCAAAGCATTCTTTCATTTAATAATTTTTTCTTCGCCACTCAAAATACATCTTTCAACGAACTCATCCATGCACACTAACTTTCTGTTTTCAGCAATCAAAATCCACCAATCACTCTTACTGCTTCATTAACACAGAAACTCCTCAGTTTTTTTCATTTTACACTCTAATTTTTTCAACTGCCATTTCATTGCCACACTTCATCTGACTGCAGGAGAACCTTCTCTCGCCATGTTTTCTGTCTGGATTGTTGGACATAGCTACATCTATTGGGCTCAAAGGTACGCTGAAAACAGGAATTTACCTAACCTCAATTTACAAGATGTGGAAATTAAGTGGTTTGGCCACAGAGGATTAAAATGTCACCAATTGATACCATTGGTGAAAACCTTTATGCATTTGCCAAAACCTGACCTGTTAATTGTGCACTGTGGAGGTAATGATTTGGGCACTTTGACTGGGGTAGGTCTGGAAATGCTTTTAAAGGACACCTTTGAGCAATTAATGGCACTTTTTCCTCAGACTGCCTTGGTATATTCAAATATATGCCAAAGACAGAAATGGAGGTGGTCGAACCAATTTTGTCCACAAATTGAGAAATCTAGGAAGCATGTAAACAAATCTGTTTCAGCTTACATGAGAGACCATGGAATGGGCTCCCTGTACAACAATAACTTGCGTTACTACATGCAAGATATCTACAGAGCAGATGGAGTTCACTTCTCAGATGAGGGCAACAGAGTTTTCACTCTGAATTTAAGACTGTGCATTGGTACCTACTTATAAGTACCTAAATGTACCATAAACCCAAAAGCTCTTCTCAGAGCTACCCTACATCTGATCACTCACAATTATTATTTTACTCTAACTTTTTTCACTAATTTTCAAGAAAGTACGCTCCCCAGTTCGCGAACCGGGCGCACTCCACGCAAAAAAACTAAAAAAACGGTATATTTTTTTTTTGCCCTGCGAGACCCTTTCAAAGCCTCCACATCAAACCTAGGGGGTCAGGGAGGATCTACTATGCCCCCTTATGGTCATTTGCCCCTTCGCTTTGGCCTCCTCTTGTCTCTCGATCCTACCGAGAGACAAGATGGCGGCCGCTACGGACTGTTTGGAATGTTTACAGACGCCGAAAAACCAATCAGCTTCGCAAACCTCCGTAACGCGAAAAGTACGAGAAGCGGAGCGCTGTTACAGATATATATCTTTTTTTGAACGTTAATTTCTCAAAATCCACTAGAGCACATATATTGAGACCTAGCAAAGGCACATCGGGCTACCAGTCCCTACAATTTTGCCAAGTTTCGTGCAAATCCATTCAGCCGTTCGATTATTATTATTATTTTTTTTTTTGCCCCGCGGTGCCCTTTTAAAACCTCCACATCAAACGTAGGGGGTCACCGACGATCTACTATTCCCCCTTATGGTCATTTGCCCCTTCGCTTTGGCCTCCTCTTGTCTCTTGATCCTACCGAGAGACAAGATGGCGGCCGCTACGGACTGTTTGGAATGTTTACAGACGCCGGAGAGCCAATCAGCTTCGCTTCGCAAAGCTCCGTAACGCGAAAAGTACGCGAAGCGGTGCGCTGTTACAGATATATATCTTTTTTTGAACGTTAATTTCTCAAAATCCACTGGAGCACATATATTGAGATCTAGCAAAGGCACATCGGGCTACCAGTCCCTACAATTTTGCCAACTTTCGTGCAAATCCATTCAGCTGTTCGATTATTATTATTTTTATTTTTTTTTGCCCCGCGGGGCCCTTTTAAAACCTCCACATCAAACCTAGGGGGTGAGCGACAATGTACTATGCCCCCTTATGGTCATTTGCCCCTTCGCTTCGGCCTCCTCTTGTCTCTCGATCCTACCGAGAGACAAGATGGCGGCCGCTACGGACTGTTTGGAATGTTGACAGACGCCGGAGAACCAATCAGCTTCGCTTCACAAAGCTCCGTTGCGCGAAAAGTCCGCGAACCAGAGCGCTGCCCGGTCCGCTGTTACAGATATATATATTTTTTTAAACGTTAATTTCTCAAAATCCACTGGAGCACATATATTGAGACCTACAAAAGGCACATCGGGCTACCAGTCCCTACAATTTTGCCAAGTTTCGTGCAAATCCATTCAGCCGTTCGGGCTAAAAGTGAGGCCAACCGCCCTATGGAAAACTCAATGTTAAAAACACGTTTTGGGACCCCCCTTTTTTCTCGGCCCCCACTGGACGAACCCCCCCCAAATTTTCAAGGGCTGCTCAGAAACAAAATGTGCCATTTTCCTGAAAATGTCAGCCAATTCCGTCCACAAACGCCAAAGTTATTAGACATAGAATTTTCAAAAAACCCATAGAGAAAAAATCCTAACTATATATACCTACTGGCGACCGCCAGTAGGTAATATATATATATATATATATATGTATATATATATATATATATTCAGCTCGTAGTTTCCAAGAAAGACAGCCTAAGTCAAAGAAACCACGCACTCCGGGGTAGCTCGTGAAATTTTAATCTCGCAACAGACGCGTTTCGGCGCTCCGCCTTTGTCAATGTTACAAACATTGATGGTTGGAGCCATGTTTTAAAACAGCGTACACGTGATCCTGGGCAACACAAACAAGGGACCAAAGATGTTTTAAACTCCATATTGGATGTTGTTCATAGGTATCATCGCGGCTTTTAGACAACACATAACGCTAGGGTGTATAATTCCCCCACAGATCTTACACGTGCATTGCAATATTTACAAGGATACATGAAAAGAAATAATGCAGTTTCATTGCATACAGAAAAAGAAGAGTTATTAATGCCTCTTTCACCTCTTCCTCTCGCCTATTCATGTAACTAAACCTATATGTGAATGCCAATTCTAGCCGTGTATCGGCTTTAGAATCACAACATCTTTCTCTTAAGTAAAAGTGTTAGTTCAAAACCTCGCGATGAATAAAAGACTGATACCGCCGTGGATCGGCAATTCTCCCTCGATTTTCACTTGCTATGCCCAAACACTAAATACTAGTTTCAATTACTAAATTAAATTCAAAATTCAAATTTTAACACTATGGAAGGAATACATGAGTTATCATTGCACAAATATTTAACATTCTACACATGTGACCTTTCAATAGAAATTAAATCTCAGAGTCTCCTAATAGGGGACATTATCCTAAGGATTAGTTAATAAGGAATCAAGAAGTCATTGGCAATTGTAATTACATTACTCTATAATCTCATGCAGTAGAACACACATACACACTAGGGGCATTTCTTAAACTAAATTCAGAAACCTATATGAGAAGCCAATTCTTCCCCCGCATTCAACCCATTCGGTTGTTTAGTCATTAAGTCGATGATGTATCGGGACTCAAGCCTTCTAAGTCCATGTAGCCTGTCTCCTCCTCTCGGATTCTCCGGTATGTAATCAATACCAAAGTATTGTAAGTGATGTCTGCTGCTGGAATGTTTTTCCTGAATATGTCTCGCAACAGGATAGGATTGATCATTTTTGTCAATCGCCCTCATGTGTTCGAGAATCCGTAATTTCAGGGGTTTGATCGTACTCCCAATATACATCAGTCCACACGGGCACTTGAGGCAATACACCGCATAGGGGGTCCCACAGGTAAGGTACTTATTGATTGTTTTCACTATGCCTGTGTTAGGGATCTCATAGGTTTTCACTCTTCTGCTGTATGCACAAGCTTTGCAATGATGGCACGGATGGAAGCCTTTTAGATCTGCCAGTGTGTTAGGCTTTTTCTCAATTCTCTTCAAATGGCTTTGGACCAACATGTCCTTAAGAGACCTTGATTTCTTAAAGGTTACTAATGGGTAATCTGGAATATCATCCTTAATGCAACTGTCGGTTTTCAATATGTGGCAATTCTTTTTTAGCATCTTTTTCAAATGGTTAGCTTCCGCCGAATAGGGAGTTACCAGCCGGAATTTCCCCTCTTCATTGTCAGCCTTAGTGGAACTACAACTCTTGTCAGTTAGTAAATTAGACCTCTGTAAAGCATTCACCTTATGCAATGCATTTTGTAGTGTGGACATCGCGTAGCCTCTTTTCTGGAAACGACTAATACAGGCTGAAGCTGCAAGTTGAAAATCTGAGTCCCTTGAACTATTCCGTTTGAGCCTTAGTAGCTCTCCGTAGGGAATACTCTGGATCAGTGCTGTTGGATGGTTACTTGTGGCATATAGTACCGAGTTTCCCGCTGTACTTTTGCGGAAAAGGGCTGTTTCTATCTCATTGTTGACTATAAATACCTTCAAGTCCAGATATTCCACACTGACATTGCTTATTGTTCCACTAAAATGCAGGTTCAGCTCATTCATATTGAGGACGTCAATGTAGGCCTTGGCAGTGTGTTCTGATCCCTGCCAAATTATAAACAAGACGTCTATATAACGACACCACTTGATTACACTGCCTTTCTCACCATCCACCTCCAGCGACCTGGGCACCTGCTCCTCCCACCAGCCTACGAATAAATTCGCATAGCTGGGGGCAAAGCAGGTACCCATCGCCGTACCAGATGTTTGTCTATAGTAGACGTCCTCGAACAAAAAAATATTATGTTCCAGACAGAATTCCACAAAACTTACTATCATCTGATTGTGTTCCAAAAATCGCAGTTGTCTTTTCTTAAGGTAGTGTTCCACTGCCTTGATGCCTTTAGTATGATTGATACAAGTATACAAGCTAGTTATATCTAATACTAGCATTGTATAGCTCGAGTCCCATTTTGTTTGTTCAATTTTGGACAAGAAGTCTTTTGTGTCCTTTATGTGGGAATTCAACTGTTGAACCAACGGATTAAGGAAGTGATCAACAAAATTAGATAAATGTTCAGTTAGACTGTTTTGGGATGAAATAATAGGTCTGCCAGGGGGATTGAAACGGCAGGAACTTGGAGCTGGATATATATATATATATATACATATATATATATATACATATATATATATATATATACATATATATATATATACATATATATATATACATATATACATATATATATATACATATATGTATATATATATATATATACATATATATATATACATATACATATATATATATATAAACATATATATATATATATATATATTCACTGAAAAAACCATAGGTTATAAACCATATATAGTTAGGAATTAGCATTTAAAAAAACTTACTTTACTCACACAAAACCATTGAAATTCCATATATAGTTAGTTGTACTAACTATATATCGCGCACCCGCAATCCACTGCTGATCATGTCACATATTACATCATTCATGACATGGTCAGTGACATCACTGATGACATCACTGATGACATCTCAAATTACATCACTGATGACATCACTGATGACATCTCAAATGACATCACTGATGACATCACTGATGACATCTCATTTGACATTACTGATCACATCACTGATGACATCATTCATGTGATAATACGATGAACCTCTTCAGACTCTAATATATCCTTAGACACACTCAGTGTAAACACAGACTCACAGATTGTCACTCATCCATGAAGTTACACACACACCTAGTCAGTCGTGCAAACAATCAATCACACCTCCATTTCCTTAACTATACAGTTAAACACACCTTACTTATTCAAACATATACTAAAACATATTTACTCACTTATACAATCCTGGATACAAGTTCACAATGATCCATACAGCCACTCACATATTCACTGGCTCTTATGCACAGTTATTTATATATGTCAACTCTCACATGTACTGTATTTTACATATGTACTTACTTTGACATGTAGCACTGAGATATCTATTCACTCACCAATACAGTCATGCACACAGTCAACCGCCCATACAGCTGTTTCCACATTCACTTTTGAACCCATACATCTATGCAGAGAGTCATACACCTCCCAGCCACCCATACACACTCTCAGTCTCCCATATAAATACTTGGGCAACCAATCAATAACCCATATAGTTAATCATATAGCTACTGATCAACACATGCAGCAGTTTACAGAACAACAGACATAATGACGCACAAATTAAGACAGTTTAGTCACTAACCCATGCACTCAGTGAGACACATTTAATCACTCACTCATACAGTCAGTCATGCACCTACTAAATCCTTTGTTCAGACACTTCTACATCCACTCATTCTTCAATATGTAAGACATATTTTAACTTTACAGAAACATACAGTCACTGGATGTTGTCATCAGTGATGTCATCAGTGATGTCATTTGAGATGTCATCAGTGATGTCATCAGTGATGTCATTTGAGATGTCATCAGTGATGTCATCAGTGATGTCACTGACCATGTCATGAATGATGTAATATGTGACATGATCAGCAGTGGATTGCGGGTGCGCGATATATAGTTAGTACAACTAACTATATATGGAATTTCAATGGTTTTGTGTGAGTAAAGTAAGTTTTTTTAAATGCTAATTCCTAACTATATATGGTTTATAACCTATGTTTTTTTCAGTGAATTTTCAAGGTTTTGTAAATGCTAATTCCTAACTATATATGGTCTATAACCTATGGTTTTTTTCAGTGAATATATATATATATATATATATATATATATATATATATATATAACATTTCTATGGCAAAATGAAACCCCTTATTTTGTTCCTTTTCAAATTAAATGTATTAAGTGTTACCACTTTATTCCAATCAAGATGACTTCAGGTGTGCCATACTTTTGTCATAAGTAAGACTGTTAGTGTTCTAGTTGTTCTTTAAAACACTCTGGGACATTCTGTCACTGGGCTATAGTTGGGCTACATCTGGCTGTTATTTGGGCTACATTTGTTTTTTTTTGTCTCTGGCGGCCATCTTTGGGCTACATTGGGCTTCATTGGGCTTCATTGGGCTACATTGGGCTACATTTGGGCTCCAACATATATATAGCCCAATGTAGCCCAATATATATTTTTCAAAGGTAATTTTCGTAAAAACCACTGGAGCATACATCTTGAGACATAGCAAAGGCACATCGGGCTACCAGTCCCTACAATTTTGCCAAGTTTCGTGGAAATCCATTCAGCCGTTCGAGCTAAAAGTGAGTCCAACCGCCCTATGGAAAACTCAATGTTAAAAACACGTTTTGGGACCCCCCTTTTTTCTCGGCCCCCGCTTGACGAAACCCCCCCAGATTTTCAGGGGCGGCTCAGAAACAAAATGTTCCATTTTCCAGAAAATTTCAGCCAATTCCGTCCTCAAACGCCAAAGTTATTCAACATAGAATTTTCAAAAATCCCATTGGAAAAAAATCCTAAGTATATATACCTACTGGCGACCGCCAGTAGGTAATATATATATATATATTATATATATATATATATATATAACATTTCTATGGCAAAATGAAACCCCTTACTTTGTTCCTTTTCAAATTAAATGTATTAAGTGTTACCACTTTATTCCAATCAAGATGACTTCAGGTGTGCCATACTTTTGTCATAAGTAAGACTGTTAGCGTTCTAGTTGTTCTTTAAAACACTCTGGGACATTCTGTCACTGGGCTATAGTTGGGCTACATCTGGCTGATATTTGGGCTACATTTGTTTTTTTTTGTCTCTGGCGGCCATCTTTGGGCTACATTGGGCTTCATTGGGCTTCATTGGGCTACATTGGGCTACATTTGGGCTCCAACATATATATAGCCCAATGTAGCCCAATATATATTTTTCAAAAATAATTTTTGTAAAAACCACTGGAGCATATATCTTGAGACATAGCAAAGGCACATCGGGCTACCAGTCCCTACAATTTTGCCAAGTTTCGTGGAAATCCATTCAGCCGTTCGAGCTAAAAGTAAGTCCAACCGCCCTATGGAAAAGTCAATGTTAAAAACACGTTATTCAACATAGAATTTTCAAAAATCCCATAGGAAAAAAATCCTAACTATATATACCTACTGGCGACCGCCAGTAGGTAATATATATATATATATATATATATATATATATATATATATATATATATATATATATTACCTACTGGCGATAGCCAGTAGGAATATATAGTTAGGATTGTTTTCCATAGGGAAATCGCAACATTCTAATGGGAATAACTTTGGCGCCAGTTGAGGAATCTTCCTGAAATTTTCCTTAAATTTGCCTCGCGGTGCTCCGGTCCTTCCCTGGAAGTTTGGGGGAGATCCGTCAAGCGGGGGCCGAGATAAAAGGGGGTCCCAAAACGTGTTTTCCCCATGTTAATTTCCATAGGGCGGTTGGACTCACTTTTAGCCCGAACGGCTGAATGGTTTTCCACCAAACTTGGCAAAATTGTAGGGACTGGTAGCCCGATGTGCCTTTGCTATGTCTCAAGATATATGCTCCAGTGGTTTTTACGAAAATGAACTTTGAGAAAATATATATTGGGCTACATTGGGCTATATATATGTTAGAGCCCAAATGTAGCCCAATGTAGCCCAATGTAGCCCAAAGATGGCCCCCAGAGACAAAAAAAACCAAATGTAGCCCAAATATCAACCAGATGTAGTCCAACTATAGCCCAAAGACAGAATGTCCCAGAGTGTTCTAAAGAACAACTAGAGCGCTAACAGTCTTACTTATGACAAAAGTATGGCACACCTAAATTCACTCGCCGACCTCTTTGCTGAAGTAGCAATCCTTCGTATGTTGGGAGGTGCGAGTGAGCCTGGCTCCTCATTAGCATCCCATAGAAACAGCAAGCGTTCCCCTGTTACTGGAGCTTCTGGCCCTTCAGGGTGGCCTCACAAAATGGGTACAGGGCAGCCCATCAACACCTTCCTGGCAAAAAACAAACAAGGTGAGGCCCAATATATATATATCCTTCTACAGGTTTTATCCCTTGCTTGGAGACACACTCAGTAACCAAGCAGGACACCATCATTTATAACAAAGTCATTTATTTGTGCAAAAACTGACATTCCTATTCCAAACCTCTTTCAAAAAGCCCTATGCTTCTCAGTTCTCCTGCATCTTGTTCACTGGCTGCCATACTAATTTCTGGCAGATTCACGTGGATGCCAAGTCAGCTCATTTAAAGATCAATTTAAATATCGATAGGTGACTTGGCACTGAAACGCGTTGTTTTTTTTTTTTAAAGAGGTTTGTATTGTAGTGTATTGTATGGCATATTTGTATAGCGCAGAAACTGTCACCCAAAGGGTATCCTGGCGCTTTGACTTTAACCAACCATACGCGTTGTTACACTGCCACAGTCTTTACCCTGTCCTAGGGAAGAGGTATGTTTTTAATCCTTTTTTAAAGGAGGTAAGGTCCCCCTTATTTCTCAAAGGCAGGGGTAAAGAATTCTACAGTTTAGCTGCGGTGAATCTAAAAGAGCGTCCGCCCATCCGAGTCCTCACAATTTTAGGGATTACCACCAGACAGGCTGACGAAGAGCGAAGAGAGCTGGAGGGTATATACCAAGAAAACATCGCCTGCAGCGGAGACGGCCCATGACCATGAAGGACCCTAAATACCAGACAAAGTGCTTTAAAATCAATGCGCTGGACGATTGGCAACCAGTGAAGGTCCATGAGTGCCAAGGAAGAAGAATCAGAACGCCGTCTAGAAAGGGTCAGCTTAGCAGCCATGTTCTGTATTCGCTGCAATTTACCCACTAAGGTAGCTGGCGCACCCAGAAGTAGCGCGTTGCAGTAATGAAGCCTGCTTAAAATGATACTACGCACTACTTCTGGTCAGGCGTGAACCGGGAGCAAAGATAGAATCATCCGCAGTGTGCGGAGCAGCATCATACACGTAGCCACAGTTTTGTTAACGACCGTGTCTAACTGTAAATTGGATTCGAACATCACACCCAGATTACGAACTGAGTCTGCCGCCAACCCAGAGCGCTGGGAGGAAGAAGGCCAAAAATCCGGTGGCAGAGGTCGGGGAATGCGATCCAACGAACAGTGCAGTACCTCAGTTTTAGAGCTGTTGAATTGCAGGGAGTTTAGACTCAGCCAATCTGCGGTAGCTGTCATGCAGTGGTGGAAAGTCTCCTGCGACACAGCATCCCTACCCTCAAAGGAGAAGATAAGTTGTCTGTCATCGGCATAATTGATGACCGCAATGCCAAAGGACTTAATCAGCCTGACCAGGGGACGGAGGTATAGATTAAATAAAATAGGGCTGATGGCCGACCCTTGGGGTACGCCCTGCCCCACCTTTTTGATGTCAGAACGATAGGACGGCAAGGCTACCACCTGGTGTCTGTTACAAAGATAAGAGATCAACCAGTCCAGGGCCAGACCAGACACCCCAACTTCCTCTAGTCTCCTGACCAGAATGGCATGGCTGACCGTGTCGAACGCGGCCGACATGCCGAACAGCACTAGAAAAGCTGCTCCGCCGAGGTCGACACACGAACGAAGGTCATCCAAAGTGGTCACCAATGAAGACTCAGTACCGTGGGCTGGCCTAAAGCCAAACTGAGCCACGTCCAGGCAGATGTTAGTCTCTATAAAGCTGGACAGATGTTTAGTAGCCAGCTTCTCCAAGATCTTAATTGGGAAAGGAAGCAATGAAATAGGCCTGTAGTTCGCTGAGCAGGTAGGATCCAATGTATCCTTCTTCAAAAGCGGCGATACCACGGCCAGATTCCAACAGTCCGAAACCCAAGCAGTACTGAGGGACTGACAACAAATGGCATGAAGGGGGGAAAAAGCTCCTCATGGAACAGTTTCCAGTATTTATGTGGTAGCGGGTCAAAGCGAGAACCTGAAGAAACCCCGTCAGCTACTGAGCAAAAGTCCTCATTTACGGGAGGGGAAGCTGTTTAACCAAGCCTGCCTACCATCCACCTCCAGAGAACTAAGGATGGACACCGGTACAGAAATAGGCATAGACTGGGAGTCAGGGGTGGATGGAGTACCTAGATTGCTCAAAATGGAAGCAATATTGTCCTCAAAAGCCTTTGCCAGAGAGTCACATAAAGACTGGGAGGCCAGGATATCATTAATAACACAGGCAGGGCGAGAGAGATCCTTAACAATCCTAAACAAGGCATGAGACTTGTTCACTGCTAGCAATAGCGTCTCCTCGAGAAACCTGCCCTTGGCACGCTTAATCTGCGTTTTGTAAACCGACAGTGCCTGTTTAAAGAGAGCCTTATCTGACTCAGAATACTGTTTCCTCCAGGCACGCTTAGCCCGTTTACACTGGAGTTTCAGCTGAAGAAGATCCTTGGAAAACCAAGGCATGGAGTGTTTGGCCCTGTCCCTGGTTTTCCGCATGGGGGCCAATTCATCCAATGATTTAGAAATTTGCTCGCTAAGGAACTCATAACTCTCCTCCACACTGCCACCCAAGGTAAAACCCTCTGAGAGCAGAGTTGGCAGGCTCGACTGTTTCAGGAGCCTTGACCATTGCCTACCAACCTTAGTAGTAGCTCTTGTACTGCCACTCTTCAGTGTATCAGCAGGAAGTATGAGAGAGAAGTGGATGAGGGCATGGTCCGTCCAACATTGGGGAATGATGTTCCATACAGTCACCTGACGAGCATCTGCAAAGATCAAGTCCAGGATGTGGCCCTTTGAATGTGTCTGGGAAAGTACCTTCTGCTGCAGGTGGATATTGCAACAGGCCTGGACCAGATCCTTATAAGCTAGGTCTGTGGGCCCATCCGGCCACAAATTAAAATCTCCCAAAACCAAAGTCCTGGTATGGGAGTTGGAGAGGTCATAAATCAAATCTACCAACATTGGCCGGGGGTCTGTAGCAAAGCAACCCGGAATACAGGACACCTCGTTGTCCTTTTATGGAGAAGCCCATGAGTTCACAACCCGGGATTTCCTTGATCTCCAACTGGGAGATATCCAATGCTTCCCTAAAAATTGAGCCTACGCCACCTCCTCTAGTCCCTACACGGGGGTTGTGTCTAATTTTGTAGCCCGGGGTACAGGCAAGGCCCAATTCCACTGCACTGTCTACTCTGGTCCATGTCTCTGTCATGAAGAGCACATCCAACTCGTAAGACTCAATGAGTAGTGCCATTTCCACATGATGCTTACTGAGAGATCTGACGTTGCACAAGCCACAGGACAGGGGCTCCCGACAGCTAGCAATAGTGTGAGGCTGGCGGTTCAGTATAGAACGAGGGTTCATACTCATGAGCTCATCTCTCGAGTAGGTAAGATGTGTAAGTGACCGAGAGGCAGCGTTCCCGGCGCCCGGCGCGGCCTGTGCGCGAACGGGCGCAAACGGGCTTACCTCTGGTGCACCTCCGGCGCGCCTACGTCGCGCCCGCTGCGCGGCTACGCTGGGGAGGTGTCCATCTTATATACCGTAGATCGCGGAAGTCCTGTGAGGGCAAGCCGCTGGCCCCTCAGCCAAGATGGCGCCTAGGATGAGTCACCTCCTGGAACCCCACACCCAATATGGCGGCAAAAGACGGCGCGAAGCGGACCCAGCCCACCCTAGATATCCCTCTGTCCCGCAAAGTGCGGGTGCCCAACAATTATAGTGCAGGTAAGCTCTACCAAAGATTCCCGATGTATCTAGATGTCAGAAAGCGCCTGCGTCCTGTAATCGCGCAGCGCAGCGCGATTGAAGCGAGTGCAATTGTATTTTTAAAAAGTTCAAATCTGTAATCAGAGTGCAAATCAAAAGGGTAATAGTGAAGCAGCGCGAGCGCGCAGCAAGTCAGTAAGGAATGCCAGTTTTTGCTAAAATGAAGGACTTTGTAAACGAAGGGGTCCTGCTTGGTTACTGAGTGCGTCTCCAACCAAGGGATAAAAACTGTTGAAGGATGTATATATTACCTACTGGCGGTCGCCAGTAGGTATATATAGTTAGGATTTTTTCTCTATGGGTTTTTTGAAAATTCTATGTCTAATAACTTTGGCGTTTGTGGACGGAATTGGCTGAAATTTTCAGGAAAATGGCACATTTTGTTTCTGAGCAGCCCTTGAAAATTTGGGGGGGGTTCGTCCAGTGGGGGCCGAGAAAAAAGGGGGGTCCCAAAACGTGTTTTTAACATTGAGTTTTCCATAGGGCGGTTGGCCTCACTTTTAGCCCGAACGGCTGAATGGATTTGCACGAAACTTGGCAAAATTGTAGGGACTGGTAGCCCGATGTGCCTTTTGTAGGTCTCAATATATGTGCTCCAGTGGATTTTGAGAAATTAACGTTTAAAAAAAGATATATATCTGTAACAGCGGACCGGGCAGCGGCCCAGGACGCGTACTTTTCGCGCAACGGAGCTTTGTGAAGCGAAGCTGATTGGTTCTCTGGCGTCTGTCAACATTCCAAACAGTCCGTAGCGGCCGCCATCTTGTCTCTCGGTAGGATCGAGAGACAAGAGGAGGCCAAAGCGAAGGGGCAAATGACCATAAGGGGGAATAGTAGATCCTCGCTGACCCCCTAGGTTTGATGTGGAGGTTTTAAAAGGGCCCCGCGGGGCAAAAAAAAAATAATAATAATAATCGAACGGCTGAATGGATTTGCACGAAACTTGGCAAAATTGTAGGGACTGGTAGCCCGATGTGCCTTTGCTAGGTCTCAATATATGTGCTTCAGTGGATTTTGAGAAATTAACGTTCAAAAAAAGATATATATCTGTAACAGCGCACCGCTTCGCGTACTTTTCGCGTTACGGAGCTTTGCGAAGCGAAGCTGATTGGCTCTCCGGTGTCTGTAAACATTCCAAACAGTACGTAGCGGCCGCCATCTTGTCTCTCGGTAGGATCGAGAGACAAGAGGAGGCCAAAGCGAAGGGGCAAATGACCATAAGGGGGCATAGTAGATCCTCGCTGACCCCCTAGGTTTGATGTGGAGGTTTTAAAAGGGCCCCGCGGGGCAAAAAAAAAAAATAATAATAATCGAACGGCTGAATGGATTTGCACGAAACTTGGTAAAATATTAGGGACTGGTAGCCCGATGTGCCTTTGCTATGTCTCAATATATGTGCTTCAGTGCATTTTGAGAAATTAACGTTCAAAAACAAGACATATATCTGTAACAGCGCTCCGCTTCGCGGAGATAAAATTATATCTGTATTACCTAGCTGTTGCTAACACCAGTTAGCGACGGCTAGTAGGAGATAGCGACCATCTTGGGTCCCACTTTGCATGTGAGTGATATTTATCACTAATGACATGCAAAGTGGGCATGCCAAGATGTTAGCGACTGGAAACAGTCGCTAACATCGCTATCTCCTATTATCAACTTTTGGAAATATTCGAGATAAGCGCGAATATCTCCAAAAAGTAACAGCTGCCCTGAGCAGTTCTTAGCCATGTTATCCAATGGGAGGTGGATAACATGGCTAAGAGCATTAGCTCGGTAATGCATGAATATCGCGGAGTTTTCAGCGATATTAATGCATTGCGCTCGTTTTTTATCGTATTTGCGATAAACCTTGATAATAGCAAGGTTTATCTGCGATAATTTCTGACGGTAAAAAAATCTTTGCAATGCATCGTTAGGGATAAATATCGCTTAACTTTGGTAATATGCCCCAACGTCTGTTAACGTTCGATTCGAAGGAAATCAGGAATTGTTGAAAAACATTGTGTGCGCCATCTTGTCTTTTTTCAAATGCCACACTTTTGTCGTGCACGGCAGCCATTTTAGATGCCTTGACCAGACCCACTCTGTGCACGCTGTCGATCCTTAGCATGGCTCCCCACCCTCGCAAGCATCTCACCCAGGCAGTGGTCACCCCCGCTCTCTGTCTTATGCATGGGTAATAAACCTCCCCCCATCTGCGCTGCTCTTCCCTGAGAATCACACCCTGTGCCCGCCCGACACCTCCCTTTCGCCCTATTCACTACCGCACCCTCTGACACTCCTTTTCCTCTGTGTCCGATTGTCCAGGCCGGTCCTAGGCTATCAGCTAGCCCTTCAGATGTAGTTTATGGCCACAGCTGTAAAGAATCACCCCTCTTCAAAGGAGTTATGGTAGATCAAGGCCCACACTCGATGAGATCCGTCACAGCAGAAGCGTTGCTATTATCTGAAAACCATCCTGTATTGTGATTGGGGAGGGGACCGAGCGTGAAGCGGAAGATTCCAGGGATGACTCTTTGTACATCAAAGTTTTTACAATTATGTGTCACATTAAAAATATATAGCACTCCGACAAAGTAGTAAGATTATAAAACTTTAATAATTTATAAATATATACAAGAAAACAAAAATAGTAATAACATATAAACATTTTTAGGGAAAAACAACGAAGTAGCGGTCGGCTGTGCGAATAGTCCCAACGCAGCACAACGTCCAGATTTCCGGCGTGGGGCGTCGCGGGGGGTGGGTCATCAGTAGCAAACTGTTGTGCGAATAGTTCCAAGGCAGCAGAACGCGCCGAAATCTAGATGACACGAAAGTGATGTCTAGTAAGTTGCCACCCAGCAAATAACGGCGTGGGGCGTCGCGGGGGGTGGGTCATCAGTAGCAAACTGTTGTGCGAATAGTTCCAAGGCAGCAGAACGATGGCACCAAGGTGATGTCCAGTAAGTTGCCGCACTGGTTTTGGTATCCTACAATGCTGCTCCGAATAACGGCGTGGGGCGCCCCGGGGGAGGCGGCGTGAACGGGCCTCTCCAGGTGGAGTCTCATCTGTTTTAGTGGGGCGCCCCTTTACCGTTTCAGTTGCCATTCCGTCCGCTTTTGGTCCACTGTGTCAAAATCCGCCATTCAGCTGAGTTGCGCCCACTCTTGCGGTGCAGCGATAGGCGGCTGCCACAGGACTCTCAAAATGGCGGCAGGCTCTTTCCTTTTTGGGCGTGGTCCACTGAAATGGCCCTGGGACACCTTGGAAATCGGACGCTTGTCTGCTAGGTCTTGGACCCCATTCTCGAAAGCGTCCCCTCCGCCTTGAGAATTCATCAAAAGTTTTGGGGGCCCCGACTCCTGCAGGCTTCTGGTGGGGAGCGGCTGCCATGATTGCTCGCGGAATGACCACGACGGAGCTACGAGATGGTGGTGCTCTCATGCTGACGCCAGTTTAGTCTGAAACATCCAGAAACAAGGTGGGGCTTTCATCGTTTGGGGGGAAAAAAAAGTTTTCATCCAATGAAAAGTGTTGTTTTTAGGTCATATGATCAAGCCTTCCATCATTCGGAAACCAAAAGTAAAATGAACCAATGAAAAGTTTTATAAACAAGTCACATGACCTGTTATGCGGCATAGGGTATAAAATGCGGAGAAAATACGTTGGCACGTGTGGCGGCGTCAGTAGCGGACCGATGTGCGAATAGGCCGAAGGCAATACAACGCGCCAAGATCCGGATGGCACCGAGGTGGTGTCCAGCAAGTTGCAGCACTGGTGTGGCCATCCTACAATGCTGAAAGTCGGCGTGGGGCGCCCCGTTGGCCTGTGAGTTTGCGTCAGTAGCGGACCGATGTGCGAATAGGCCGAAGGCAGCACAACGCGCCAAGATCCGGATGGCACCGAGGTGGTGTCTAGTAAGTTGTCGCACTTCTGTGGCCATCCTACAATGTTGAAAGTCGGCGTGGGGCGCCCCGTTGGCCTGTGAGATGGCGTCAGTAGCGGACTGATGTGCGAATGGGGCCAAAGGCAGCGCAACAATATTTTCTGACTGACACCACAAGGCGCTGAGATGCCAAGATCCGGATGGCACCGAGGTGATGTCTAAGTTGCGGACTGATGTGCGAATGGGGCCAAAGGCAGCGTAACAATATTTTTTGTATGGAAGATACCACTAGGCGTTGAGATGCCAAGATTCGGATGGCACTGAGGTGATGTCTAGCAAGTTGGTGTGGTCATCCTACAATGCTGAAACTCGGCGTGGGTCGCCCCATTAGCCTGTGAGATGGCGTCAGTAGCGGACCGATGTGCGAATAGGCCGAAGGCAGCACAACGCGCCAAGATCCGGATGTCACCGTGGTGGTTTCATAGTTGAGAGGCACTTCATCTGCAGTGGGGCGCCGAGATCCGGATGGCACCGAGGTGATGTCTAGCAAGTTGCTGTACTGGTGTGGTCATCCTACAATGCTGAAACTCGGCGTGGGTCGCCCCATTAGCCTGTGAGATGGCGTCAGTAGCGGACCGATGTGCGAATAGGCCGAAGGCAGCACAACGCGCCAAGATCCGGATGTCACCGTGGTGGTTTCATAGTTGAGAGGCACTTCATCTGCAGTGGGGCGCCGAGATCCGGATGGCACCGAGGTGATGTCTAGCAAGTTGCTGTACTGGTGTGGTTATTCTACAATGCTGAAACTCGGCGTGGGGCGCCCCATTAGCCTGTGAGATGGCGTCAGTAGCGGACCGATGTGCGAATGGGGCCAAAGGCAGCGCAACAATATTTTCTGAAGAGAAGACACCAAAAGGTGCTGACATTCCAAGATCCGGATGGCACCGAGGTGGTGTCTAGCAAGCTATGCAGTTGAGTTGTGTGCGCACTTGCGGCGAATAGGTCGAAGGCAGCATAACAATGTTTTCTGAATAGGAGACACCACAAGGCGTTGAGATTCGGTTACCACCGAGGTGATGTCTAGCAAGTTGCCGCACTGGTGTGGCCATCCTACAATACTGCTCCGAATAACGGCGTGGGGTGCCCGAAGGGGGGGGAGCCGGCGTGAATGGGCCTTCCTAGGTGGAGGCTCGTCTGCTGTAGTGGGGCGCCCCTTTACCGTTTCAGTTGCCATTCAGCTGAGTTTCGGCTGCTCTTGATGCTACAGCGACAGGCGGCTGCAAGAGGACTCTCAAAATGGCGGCCTGTTCTTTGGATTTGGGCCTGGTCCACTAAAATGGCCCTGGGACACCTTAGAACTCGGACGCTCGATTTTCTTTTCCTTTCCTGTACATGCAAAAAAAGGTAAATGCCCGGTACGTTACACGCTTCATCTGCCACGATGAACTCTCCAGAGGAACCGAAAAAAAATATAGTTGTGGTAACTATACCATGCATCGTCATATGGAGAGGTGGCACCAATTAATTATAGTGCTGCATAAAAGAGAGATTTGGAGGAGAACCCCTGACCTGCTAGTACATTCATCAAAGAAGTGGCACTGAGAGCTTCAGAGGCAAGGGAAACGGTCCCAAATATTTAGAAGAACTTTGGAAAGATTAAAATGACATGTTTAGATTGTGGCAAATTAATTTCATGTGGACAGATGAGTGTTACTCTAATAAATACAGCATATGAACATCATCATAGTCGATGGTTGGTAGAGACATTTTGACTATATCCTGGACCTGCCCGTCCTCGCCCAAAATGGCGCCGGAATAAATGGGACTCGTAACTCCTTGTTGTGTACTGGTTGCAGAACCTTGAAATCACGAGATACGTATGCAGTTTTGAAGCACATGGCGGGCGGGGACGAGAATTGATTGAATATTTCGACATCCCTATTGATATTAAGTTCTGATGTGTTATTGATTACTGTACTGTTGAAAGTTCGAATTAACGTCACCCATGGTACTTGCCCGCAAATGTATATCTAGATAATTTTATTGTAACTGGCCCTGTCGTATTTTAATTATAAAATGTACGTCCACCGATTCCGTAACTGTTAGACACCTTAGTTCTTGCAACCTAATGGCCCGCCCGTTACGTTCCTCTACAGTGTAAATGTCTATTCATCATATACGATTACAGTTTGCTCTGTGGCAGGCCCACGTGGTTATAGGCTCGTATTTGTATAATGAAATTTTCACAATAAAGGTTTTTAAAAGAAAACATGGTAGTAGTATATACATTGGTAAAGTTTTTAATAATAGTGACTGTTTTAGAATCATTAAAAGGCAAGTGAAATAAAGCAGACCAATTACATGAAGGGTAAAAGGTATAATACGAAGGAACGCAGTAAAGATAAATGGTCAAGGGCTGTTGTGTTTTCTATTCCTGCAACATAAAGTGATCGATAAGAATCTCATATTCAGGCGTATCGGCGACTAAGACAGCAGGTCGACCCTCTTTTGCTCAACGGCTCCGTCATGGGACGAAGAAACGCTCTTTTTCTCGAAAAAAGAATATATTTTACTTGCAGGACAGTTGTAAAATTTCCGGGAAAGTACATTAGCCTGGAACATTATAACATATATTTAAGAAAAAATAATGTTCGGAAGTAATGAAAAGCGTAATTTTTAGGTCATATGACCAAGCCTTTCATCATTACAATAAGAAAAGTAAAATGAACCAATGAAAAGTTTTATTAACAAGTCACATGACTTGTTATGCTTACGTTACGCGCTGCGCGCCCCGGATGACTTCCGGATGCGCTAACGCGGCGCATCATATGACGCATTACGCGACAACGCAGGTACAGAATATAGTCAAAATGTCTCCACCAACCAGCGGTCGGAACACAACCCCTTTCAGCAGGCTAAATAGTTCTGTTAAATGACAACAGAAGGGACAGGCAACAAGAACCATCAGTCAAAGAGGGGAGAGCTAGTTCTTCTCTACCGGGTTACATTGGGGCGCTACCGGAACTGATCGAATTGGTAGTCTACAGTGTTTCTGGATGTTTCAGACTGAAGCTGGGGTTAGCATGAGAGCAGCACCATTTCGTAGCTCCGTCGTGGTCATTCCGCAACCAATCATGGCAGTCGTTCTTTATCGTTATTTTGGGCGGGGTGGGTGGCGGAGCCGAGCTGTTTTGCAGCCATCATTGTGTGGAGTTCAGTTCATCTCACTAGTTTTGTATTTGTCATGAGGGGTTGTTCCTAATGTTTCTATTTTAGCGAGGTCAAAAAGAGATCCCATTAGTGGCCTACTGATTTTGCTCGATTCCTTTTCTTTTTTTTTTACACGATTTTTCGTTATCTGCAAAGACTAAACAGAGTATTGCGACTCTGTGTTTGTTTGTAAATAGAGAATGAACCAAAGAGAACTAATTCTAAAACAGTAAATACTTGGATAACAATCAATCAAATGGAGAGAGAAGCAGGCACGACGGATTACAATGGGGGCAAAGACCTGCATTAACTACCTTTCACTATCTGCAAAGAGAGAGTACTCCTAATAGAAATGAGGGGGGGGGGGGCACCATTCAAAGCAGATCAGTGTGCATAAACACGAAAATGTTTTCACTTACCACGTACTTGACATTCGACAGCTTATGATATTTGCTATTAAAAAACCATTGAAATTCACTGAAAAAACCATAGGTTATAGACCATATATAGTTAGGAATTAGCATTTACAAAACCTTGAAAATTCACTGAAAAAACCATAGGTTATAGACCATATATAGTTAGGAATTAGCATTTAAAAAACCTTATTTTACTCACACAAAACCATTGAAATTCCATATATAGTTAGTTGCACTAACTATATATCGCGCACCTGCAATCCACTGCTGATCATGTCACATATTACATCATTCATGACATGGTCAGTGACATCACTGATGACATCACTGATGACATCTCAAATGACATCACTGATGACATCACTGATGACATCTCATTTGACATCATTCTTGTGCTAATACGATAAACCTCTTCAGACTCTAATATAACCTTAGATACACTCAGTGTATACAGACACTCACACACTGCCACTCATCCATGGAGTTACTCACACACCCAGTCAGTCATGCAAAGAAACAATCTCATCTCCATTTCTTCAACTATACAGTTAAACACACCTTACTTATTGAAACATATACTAACACATATTTACTCTCTTATACAATCCCTGATACAAGTTCACAATGATCGATACAACCACTCACTCATTCGGTGGCTCTCATGCACAGTTATTTATATATGCCAACTCTCACATGTACTGTGTTTTACATATGTACTTACTATGACATGTAGCATTGAGATATCCATTCACTCATCAATACACTCATGCACACAGTCAACTGCCCATGTAGGTGTTTCCACATGCACTCTTGAACTCATACACCTAGTGAATAAACTGTTCACACACCTTCCAGCCACCCCCACACAAACTCAATCTCCCATAGAAATACTTGGGCAACCAATTAATAACACATATAGCCTCTCGTACAGCTAATGATCAACACATGCAGCAGTTTACAGAATAACAGACATAATGATGCACAAATTAAGACAGTTTAGTCACTAACCCATGCATTCAGTGAGACACATTTAATCACTCACTCATACAGTCAGTCACGCACCTACTAAATCCTTCATCCAGACACTTATACATCCACTCATTCTTCAATATGTAAGACATATTTTAACTTTACAGAAACATACAGTCACTGGATGTTGTCATCAGTGATGTCATCAGTGATGTCATTTGAGATGTCATCAGTGATGTCATCAGTGATGTCACTGACCATGTCATGAATGATGTAATATGTGACATGATCAGCAGTGGATTGCAGGTGCGCGATATATAGTTAGTGCAACTAACTATATATGGAATTTCAATGGTTTTGTGTGAGTAAAATAAGGTTTTTTAAATGCTAATTCCTAACTATATATGGTCTATAACCTATGGTTTTTTCAGTGAATATATATATATGTATATATTACCTACTGGCGGTCACCAGTAGGTAGTTACAGTTAGGACCTATTTTCCATAGGAAATCCACAATATTCTATTTGGAATAACTTTGGCGCCGGTCAACGAATCTTAGTGAAATTTTCAAAACTAATGACCGGCTCCGGTCCGCTTCTATCTTAAAGTCTTGGGGTGATTCATCTAGCGGGGGCAGAGAAAAAAGGGGATCCTAAAACGTGTTTTCTCCATTCAATTTTCCATAGGAACCTTTAGTCGCAGCTACAGCTCGAACTGCTGAACGGAATTACACAAAATTTGGCAAAGAGGTAGCCCTTGGTTCAGACTCGTGCCTTTCTGTTAAATGGTGTAAATCCATTCAGTAGTTGCTGAGAAAAGGTAAAATAAAATCACTTATATATCTATGGCCGCAGTGGATTCGCGCACCGTGTGAAGCCAGAGATTATGGGCCATATTATGAAGGAAGGGCGATAACATTATCGCCGCTTTAGTGGCAGGAAACTGGTAGACCAGGTCTCCAAAATGGAACGGTGTCTTGATATTGCCATGGAAGGTTTTAGAATGCATAGGGCATCATTGCGGGGAGAGATCCCGCTCAGCCCCTTTTGAGCCAATCAATGGAATTTCTATAAAGGGAGAAATATATTAATGATGAAAACATCTGGAGGTAAATGAAGGTTTATTTTAAGCTTGATAGAAAATAGGAGTTGAGTGCATCCTTCGTTTTTGGAGTACAATCAACCAACTGTTAGTAATCATGGTTTAAAGAGGAGTTGGAGTGCACAAGAATACACAAGGTGAAATAATAATATGTTATGGCAAGGTGTGCATACAAACGAATAGAGCGCATGCTAGAAGCGTAATGTTCACGTGTAATGCAGTGGCGGGAGCCTGTGTGCATGTACACTCAGTAAGGAGCTCACTGCAGTGTCCTCAAAGCCAACGCCACATGTTTGTAGGGCAGCGCTGCCTGCTGGCTCAGGCCTAAACTACGGTCCAGCAGGTCCTTAAAATGAGACTGATGTGACTGAACAACGCTTTTTTGAACGTGCGCACTCAGTGTGATGCACCCCACCCCTCCCGCAGAACTGCCCTCAACAGGTGTCTGTAGGGCAGCGCTGCCCGTAGGCTCAGGCCTAACTTATGGTACAGTAGGTCTTTAAAATGAGACAGAGATGTGACTGAATGAGGTCAAAGATCACATCATAACACTTGGCAATATAGCTTATTTGCACGTGCGCAGTCTGGCTGATGCATCCCACCCCTCTCGCAGCACCGCGCTGAAGTGGTGTCTGTAGGGCAGCGCTGCCTGCTAACTCAGGTCCAGCAGGTCTTTAAAATGAGATGGAGATGAGACCAAATGAGGTGAGAGATCACATCATTATGCACGGCAATATCGTTTGTTCGCACCTGCGCAGAGACGCTGCTGCACCTCACCCCTCTTGACGCACCACGTTCAATTGGAGGCCCTGTGCACATAGGCCGCTCTGCTTACCTGCTGTCATTGTTGTGTGAGCAAACGCTACAGGCAGCAGGGCTCACAACTTGAATTCAGCCTTGATTTATTAATTACACAGAGAACAGTAATCTATATCCTCGACTTTTGTGAAGAAAAAGTGACAAAAAGCATTCCTCGATGTGTATGTTAACTGCTGCTTTCAATCTGCACTGCGGACAGCATGGTTCACAACTTGAAAAGAGAAACAGTGTGAAAGAGAGGAAGAGAGAGAGAGAAAGAGTGAGAGAGAGGATGAGAGAGAAAGAAAGAATGAGAGAGAGAGAGAGAGAGAGAGAGGAAGAGACAGAGAAAGAGAGAAAGTGTGAGAGAGAAAGGAAGAGATGGAGCGGGAGAGGGAGTGTTGACACTGGAGAAAATCTTTGTAGCTCACCTTTCTGTCACCGGTGTGTGTTTAACCACGTGCTGGGTCATAGTGCACCCTCAAGTTTAGAGTAAATGTAAATGTAAATGTAAATGTTTTTGAGCTTGTAAAGCGCACTGCTACCCGTCCATAGGTTTCCTGGCGCTGTATAACTCTGGGGAACCCGTCCTGGCTTTCCCTGTGGGATGGTCCCTAGCTGGGAGTCCCCAAGGTGGAGCCAGGCATCCCCGGAATTGGTGGGGCCGTAGTGGAGATTAGGCAAGCTAATGCCCAGAGTTGCCGAGTGGAACCCCTGATTAGAGTAAGCACCGAAGCGAGAATTATCGAGTCCGCTGACCAAGGTCCACGACCCAGCCGCGACGGGAATTGAACCCTGGTCCCGGGCTGACTTCTGCTCTCAGGCCTGCCGCCTCTAACCAGTGAGCCACACTACTCCATAACCAGTGAGCCACACTACTCCATAGAGTACATACAACTGCACACGCATATTTCTTTGTTTCACCTCCGTGCACCCAGGCTGCTGTACCCCATCAACTCCCACTGCAAGGAGGTGTCTGTGCGCTCTTTTGCTCCCAGGGTGCTGTACCCCATCCACTCCCACTGCCCAGGGGTGACTTCTCATTCCTGCGCACCCAGACTGCTTCACCCCATCCACTCCCACTGCCCGGAGGTGACTGTCTGTTCCTGCACACCCAGACTGCTGCACCCTATCCACTCCCACTTCTCGGAGGGGAATGCCCATTCCTGTGGGCCCAGACTGTTGTACCCCATCCACTCCCACTGCTCGGAGGTGACTACCCATTCCTGTGCACCCACACTGCTGTACCACATCCACTCCCACTGCGTAAAGGTGTTTGCTCGCTCCTGTGCACTCAGGCTGCTGCACACTGTCTACTCACACCACCCAGAGGTGTCTTCTCGCTACTGAGGAAAGAAGCTTCTCTGCTCACCTTGTGCCACCGGCGTGTGTGAAAGAGGGTCCACCACTTGACAAAGCAGCCTTCTCAGACATTGTCAGGATTGCCACGCCTCATCGCAGGTTGTACAGACATTGAGCTCTTGTGGTGTTAGGGGGGACGCCAATTTGTGAAACACAGCCTGCTAGAGAAAAAGCAAGAGAAGATTGTGCGTCATTCATTCATCAAAGGAGAGAGCAAGAGAGAGAGAAAGAGTGAGAGAGTGACACTGAAGAGAATCTTCGCTGCTCACCTTGCTGTCACCGGTGTGTCTTCCACCAGGTGTAGGGAAATAGTGCACCCTGAAGCTCCACATCTGAAAGATAGTATAGAATAGGTAATTGTAAGAAAGTCCAGTATGTAGGAATGAAAAGACAGTGTTGGTAATTCCCTTGATGTGAATTGATCATCAGAACACGTCTTCTATGCAGCAAGTATAAAGGAAGAATGACTGAACCTCCGTTAATTTCTACTTCCCAACTTTTTCACAGTTAAAACATAATATTCCGAAAGCGACGTGAGGCAGCCATGAGCTGTGAGAGGAATGTCACGCTCGTATCTGCATGCTTCGATGCTCGCAACACACCGTACCTCCTTAAAAACAAGCATTTGCAAAACAATAGGTCTCGCATTCTTTAAGTTTGAGCTATTGGCATTGCAAAATAATGCAACACCAATAGCTCAAACTTTGATAACGCGAGACCTATTACATTGCAGATGCTTGTTCTATGAAAGAGTTCAAACTAAAGTGATATTGCAGAAACCATTATGTATGACACAGATTTTTTAAAAGGAATAACATGAAGGAATATATTAAGACTGGTAATTGCCACTATCTTAATCTGGACTACAATAACACTGGCCTTCAATTTACCAACAATTACCAGAAAGGTACAGGTAAGCCATAGTACCGCCGCCCAATGGCTGCTGTTGCTGGGGCTGCAGAACGCTTTCCTTGTGTCTGCCTCAAAGCAGGGGGGGTCGCGATCCTTACTTCTATGTCTTCACGTAGATACGAGTCAGGGGCCAGGCAGTCCCGAGCAGTGGGGAACCAGTGGTGCACGTGCACACCACAGAGAAGCGGGAGGAGGGAGAGTGGCAGCGGGCGAACGTGTGCTGCTGTGTGTGCTAGCCACCGTCGGGAATGGGCATTACAAAGGCAGGACATGCGCCCGCCTTTGATCAATAACGTGACTTTTTTTTTTTTAAACACGCGAAAGCCAATGCCTGACTGCGAAAGCTGATCACACGCACAAGCATGTGGTCAGCTTTGAAAATCCCATACAAAAGGGCTCTCGCAGCGCAAGCAGTACTGTGCACTGCAACAAAGGCACGAGCTGTGCTACGCACTGCAACGCAGGCGCGAGCCCTAAAACAACTGAGAAAGGAAAGGTTGTCAAAATAAGATAGTAAATTTAAGGGTACATAGTATAAAAAGATAAATACTCATCTACTTTGCTACAGATGTGGGAGCGACGGACATAAAAACTGTCCTGCTATTGGGAAAAAAAATCAAAATGCAATAAGACAGGGTATATACGACTGCGTATTCCTAAATCTCTGCGTCGCCTTTTTGTATCCAGGCTGGTACACCCCATCCACTCCCGGCGCTCCACACCCAGTCCTCACTGCTCACCTTTTCGCGCCCAGGGCACCCTCCACATCATGCAATCCCACTCTGCAACCAAGAAGTCTCACATTTGGTGCTGAGTCTTGATATTGCTATGGCAAAGGACATTCTCATGCACCCATCATCATCGCAGGTTGCTCACCCGCTCAGTCCTTGCGGTGCCACTAACTCAGTGACCAGTGAGGCCACGCACGTGGCGGTAGGCTCCCCTGTTGCATGGCTCAGGCTCACACTGTGGTCGAGCAAAGCACACATTACATGAGGTGTCTGCACCACCGGGATGGGCCATCACAGCAGGGTGCATATCCGCTCAGCACTTACAATGCCCCTACCTCAGTGAAATTCACCGTTCCATGGTTCTGTGCCTGTCCCAGCCGCAGTGCAGCCGCTGCGAGCAACTCTAAAATGGCGTAGAGCACGTGCACCCG
This sequence comes from Lissotriton helveticus, assembly GCF_964261635.1. NCBI lineage: Eukaryota > Metazoa > Chordata > Amphibia > Caudata > Salamandridae > Lissotriton > Lissotriton helveticus. Next base: position 464,419,651 of record NC_136062.1, read on the forward strand.
GTCTTTTTTATTGCAGGGTCACGTGTCCTGTGTCACCTGTGCTGGATGGGTGTATAGCAGCTGTGAGGGAGTGCCTGTGGCGTGCTGAGAACTAGACCTGTGATCAGCAGATCACTATAATGAAAATGTGGGCCATGCAGCGTTGTTGTCCTTTCCTGTAAGCGTAAGCGGAGTGGGTTGGCGTGGTGTAAGCAATTACTGAGTGAAGCTGTGAAGAAGTACTCCAGAGCTATGGGCGTGGCTCCGTCGTGAGGTATATGAGGAATCAACTGATACGGGGGTCCATGTTGTAGTGCTGCTGTCACCCTGGTCTCAAGCGCAATGTGTCATTCTGTGAGTGAAATCCGAACAACATGGCCAACATGGAAGGCACGGGAAATCACTGACCCTGCGTTCAACCATAGTTCCACACATGAAAGAGGATGGACATGACGCATTTCTGTGGATATGAATGTTTATTGCACATTCAGTGGAGTGTTGTAGCTGTAGCAATACAGGGCCATGGAAAGTTCAGGTTTTAGTTTTTGGCACATGGGGGGCAGCTAATTAGAGCGAAGCTCGTGGTCGAAGTTAGGTTGCGCCAACATATGTGCTTATGTGGTTCGTCAGCTAGACTGCCAAACTTGGTGCTGGAAACCAGGGTTCGAGCCTCGGGGTTGCATCCACATCCTGTGATTGTGGGCAAATCCCGTAATCTCTGCGTGCCTAAATGTGTAATGTAAATACGGTGCTCATGTAAAATGCTGAAATACTTTTGGGTCGAGTTCGCGCTATATAAATATGCAATAAAAAAAACTCTGGCAATCCCCACTCACTTATAAATTTACTATACACTTTGCTTGCAGTACTCTAATGATCCAGTCTCTACGTTCGTACTTGTAGAATGAGCGAGAAAAAGTTACATAACCAAAGTTTTTCCTACTGCCAGAGGTAACATGGTTGCATATGCTGTCTACAGCACAATGTAATGTGGTAGGGCCCAGGGGCAGCATCTTGCAGACATAATGAACACACAGACACAGATAGATAGTTGAACTGGTAACGGGCACGTGCGCTCGACTCCTTTTTATTACCAGGGTCACATGTCTAGTGATGTTTGTGCTGGGTGCATGTGGGGTGAGTGTAAGCAGCCCTCCGGGAATGGTTGGTGCTGGTAACAAGTACAACAGTAATCATCGGATCATACACAGAGATTCCATCATAAAGGGTCAATGACTTGTGCTGCAGTAAGGTAGGAGCACTACATGTGAAATAATACAGAAAAGATTCTATCATAAAGGGTCCATGACTTGTGGTGCACTGAGGTAGGGGCGGCAGATTTGAAATCATCCTCAAAACATTCTGTCATTAAGGGTCCATGAGTTGTGGTGCTCTGAGGTAGGGGCATCAAAAGCATTCAGTGTGTGCAGAGCCATCTATGATACGTGGTACGGGTTGACCGCACTGGGAGCATTGTCTGTTCCCTACTGGACTGCATCATCTGTACCCTTCGATTCGAACAAAAGATGAATCATGTATGGAATACATTGTCGAAACATGTAGGTTTGTTTTAGGGACATTATAGTTCAAATTGTGAGCTGTGCTGTTCTTTTGTACTTCCAAGATGACTTTGGTTATTGTACTATAACTGATATAAAACAAGTTCTAGAAGCAAGGATACTAAAAGGATATTGTGTAGGTTTGAGGGACATTATGCTTAGTAGAGTACTGCACTCTGCAATTAATGAATGAAGAGTCAATTTAATTGTGAGCCCTGATGACCGCAGTGTAGGCAGGAGGCAGAGGTCAGCAAGGGCCCACGGGTAATACAGTGTGTGTGCAGCCAGCAATGAAAACTTATGCACTGAGTTAGTGGCACCTGAAGCAACGAGCTTGTGTGGAGCCTGCGATGATGCGTGGTCCGGGCAGGCAGGCCACATTGGTAGCCATGTCTTTAGCCTACTGAATTCTGACTTAATAAGGCCACGTAGCGATGACTTATGGTGACTGAGTTAGTGCTACCTCTGCGATGATGCGTGGTTCGGGCGGGCCGCACTGGGAGCAATGCCTTCCTGTCTAATGAATTCTGCCTTCATAAGGCCACGTGGATATGACTTATGGTGCAGTGAGTTAGTGGCACCTGAAGAACTCACCATGTGCGCATCCTGCAATGATGCGTGGTCCGGGCGGGCCGCACCGGTATAATGTGTCTTGCCTACTGGACTGCATCATCTGCAATCCCCACTCCACCTGAATTGTGAGTCCTGCTGTCCGCAGTGTAGATCGAAGGCAGTAGTCAGCACAGACATCGAGGAATGCTTTTGTCACATCCTTTACCAAAATCTGAGGACATGGAGTACAATTCTCTCTGCATTAAATAAATCAAGGCTGATTTCAATGCTGTCCGTAGTGTAGATCCAAAGCTGAATTCAAGTTATGAACCCTGCTGTCCGCGGTGTAGATCGTAGGCAGTAGTCAGCACAGACATCGAGGAATGCTTTTGGTCACATCCTTTACCAAAATCTGAGGACATAGAGTACAATTCTCTCTGCATGGTATAAATCAAGGCTGAATTCAATTGTGTCCTTAGTGTAGACCCAAAGCTGAATTCAAGTTGTGGACCCTGCTGTCTGCAGTGCAGATCGAAGGCAGTAGTTAGCATTGACATCAAGGAATGCTTTTTGTCGGTTTTTCTACACCAAATTCAAGGACAAAGAATACAGTTCTCCGTGCAATTAATACATCAAGGCTGAATTCAAGTTGTGAACCCTGCTGTCCGCAGTGCAGATCAAAGGCAGTAGTTAGCATAGACATTGAGCAATGCTTTTTGTCCCTTCTTCTTCACATAATTTGAGGACATAGAGTAGAGTTCTCTGTTCAATTAATACATCAAGGCTGAATTCTAGTTGTGAACTCAGCTGTCCACAGTGTAGATCGAAGGCAGTAGTCAATACAGACATAAGTCTGTGGTGCTGTGCGCTGGGTTCGCAGGGGGCCTGTGTCAAGAAGGCCCGCGGTCATGGCGGCAGCCACGTGGCAGGGTGAGGGCCGCCGCTCTGGTAGACTCTTGAACATTAGAGTGTACACACATTTTGTCAGTATTAACACAAAAGTAACAATGCTACACATAGTTTTCCCTGAGAGGGCCATTACGACATTTGTATACCCAACCAATTGCCGGATACAACATCTCCTGCTCTCTATAATTGGGAGTAGGTGTGAGGTGTGTATGTATCACACGTTGGATGTAGTCTGCAAAACCTCCACATCCAACACTTCGGCTGTTGTTTGTGAGCCAGCGTTCCAAGTTAAGAACGGATCCCAAATATTACCGGGTCTAGAGGAGGGTGGCATCAATTCCAAAAAGTCAGTACAATACACTTTATAAAACAATAAAAGTCAATAATTCACAAAAAAACATGAATAGCAGCGAATTTCACATAGTATTACAATGTACTAAACAGAAGGAGACCTACAACAGGCAACAACAATGTACCCTTACTACATTAATCTGTTAATGACTTGGAACCTTGCATGAGACAAAGAATCTGTCGCTATGCCAATTGTCCTGTTACAGATTTAACTGATGTGTTTGCGTCGACGCGTTTCGGCGGAACTAAACGTTTATTTCCACCATCTTCAGGACAATTTTATAAAGAGATCCTTCCAACTTGTCCTCCATAAATGTATCTAACAAAGACATAATACAATTAAAAAATTTAAATATACACTGCCATATAATATAACACATTCTCTAAAATGCTTTTTGTTCTTTTTTATTTATATATAAACAAACCAGATTCCCTAGAACACATCTACTAATACATTTCCTATCTGGGGCCTAGCTATTCCCAAACCTCCCCTACCCTACCTGGTCGACGCTGGTGCCATAGCTCGTCGAAAGTGAACGAGTGGATACAGGTGCAACGCAACATTGGTGGATTGAGAAGGTCCTGAATTGGGACATGCTGCGCCGCATGCCCCAAATTGAGCTAACTGCAGGGAGGAAATCAGTGGCTTGGGAGCCCGGAGACATACTTGAGGCCAAGGACTGTGACTTTGTTTCAGTCTCTGCAGAACGTTGCCTGATTGCTACATCATGGGCAAACAAGATGCCAAGCAGCCGAAGCTAAATTTTGATAAAAGCTCTATGCGCCAAACTGAGTCGCCTTCTGAAACGCAAACGGACGAGCAGCAGGAGATGCACTCTGAGGACCAGGGAGAGGATCTGCACACCCTCATGTTAGAAACATTCTCCAGCCTAAGAAACATTGACTCTAAATTAGACACCCTGGCCACGCAGCTGGACTCTGTAATGGCTCAAGTTAATGACAAGTTGGAGGCGTGGTCACGTAGGAACAACCTATTACTGGCATTCCAGGGACCACTGCAATTGCCAAGATGGATACCTTTGTGACAGACCTTCTGCATGCGCTGTTTGACCCTCAGATGTCCCCTGTCTTCGTGGTGGGAAAGGCACCCAGATCCTTGGGTCAAAAGTCTCCGGTGGGAGCACGGCCTAGACCGATATTGGCTAAATTACTGAACTATCAGGACCGGGATAATATATTGAGAATGGCAAGGGAAAAAGGCCAACTGTCCGACCAACATAACAATATATAATTTTACCCGGACTTTACCCCGGCTGTACAAGTGGCGAGACGTGAATTTCTACAGGCCAAGCGAATACTTCTTCAGATGCAGATTCCCTACTCCCTGCTCTACCCTGCCAAGTTAAAAGTTTCATATGATGGCACCGCGCACTACTTCACTCATGCGAAATCTGCCCTAAAATGTGCCGAGCATATCGGGGGAAAGAAAGGCAGAGTCCCTCGTGGAGCAGCAGCATCAACGACTGGCCAGCTTAGCGATAATGACCGTTTTGTGACACTGTCTCTGCTGACCTAAGTGCCTATTCAACACAACGCTGAACTGTGTGGTAATCCCTATAGATGTAACTGTGGGTTTTCATGTTATATCTTCTCTATTAGTAGATTTGCCTAGGGATGTCGGAGAGGGCATCTAGCGTACACTGCAGAATTCCTGGCCACCCTGTTCATTCAGGGGTGATTGCTGGTGCCACTAAGCCCCCATGGGAAGTTTCCCTTTCACTTTCAAGAGACTGTTATGTTTTCGTTTGCTAGTGGGGGATATTCTACAACCTGATTGGGGGGTTAGAGTGGGAGGGGGGTTAGAGGTAGGGATTGTTTGCTTCTTTGATACCAGTACGAGTACTAGATGTTGGTCATGGAGAGGGACATTGTGGATAGTCATTTAAGGAAGAGATTGTAGGCATATCATTGTTCATATAAGTAAGGTGATTACATTTATATCAGAATTTATGTGCAGAGAATGAGGAAAAGAAGGGTACGCCTTCAGGTGACACCATATATTTCTGTTATCCGATTGATAGGTCTTCCTATATAAATGAACAAGAGACGGACCAGGGAAGAGATCAGTGTTTTGAGTACATATACATTAAAACCAATATTTATCAATATTCTCTAAATATTGTCAATGGGCCAATAATACCAGAACCTTTGTTCCACCAGTGATTACCAGTTGGAACATGAGAGAATATCAGTGTATTGTTTTGAGTGTATATATAGACTAAAAATGAGACTTTATTAATACTCACGAAATACATATAATGGGTTAATAATATTGGAACCTTTGTTCCATTAGTGACCAAGTTGTGTGAGAGACCATGGGTGCATTGTCTACCCAGGTAGGCCATTCTCTTTAATTGCGGATTCTAACTGCCCATTTGGATATATAATCCATTGCTTAACTACGTGTTAGGTGCATGATGAATAATCTAAAATAACCGTGCCTAATAACGTTTTACAAAGTGTCGATGGGTCTTTTAACTTGTAAAAAAGAATAGAAAAAGTATCCGTTCCCCTTTAAAATTGGATCGGGGATACGAAGCGTAATGACATCATGATACGCTTATAAAAACCGGAAGAGAACGGGGCGTCTATTTTTATGGCGGCGAAATAATACACGAAAACCGTATGGTTTCCCTGATTACGCTGGATGTGAGGAGCAATATAGGTAAGTGCCCACTAGAGACTTTGTCTCCAACCTTTACATTTCTGCTATTGATGACATTCGCGGGCATGCACTTTGCTAGTTTCATACCTTTCTTGTTTACTCGAATGGCAAACCAGGGTTGTGCTAACATTGAAATTTCGCAACGCGCTTCCTATTTTAACCATTATGCTTGAGCTCCGACAAGTGGAAGTTCCGAGTATACCATCCTGCAAGGAAAATAGGTCTGCTAAAATGGCAACTCTGAAAGCATGTAATCAGTGTGGCGCTAACATCGTAATTGGGCATTGCGCTTCCTTTTCTAATATCATGTTTTGAGTTTTGACAACTTTTAGCCTTCAGTTTAACATGCGCATTGTTAGCACTCAAACAGCATTTATAAAATAGCCGGTTTCAGTATAAGTAAATGTTCCGAGTATACCATACTGCGAGGAACACAGGTCCACTAAAAATTGAAAAACAAAAGACTACTTTTTATAGACACACAAGGAGTGGACAGCTGAATAGCTTAGTAGGACATTCAATCAATCAAACAAAGAACTTGTAGAGCGCTCTACTTACCCGTGAGGGTCTCAAGGCGCTGGGGGGGGGTGCTGCTACTGTTCGAAGAGCCAGGTCTTGAGGAGTCTTCTGAAGGTGAGTAGGTCTTGGGTCTGCCATAGGTGGGTGGGGAGGGTGTTCCAGGTCTTGGTGGCAAGGTATGAGATCTGCCTCCGGAGGTCTTCCTTTGGATGCGGGGGACATGGCGAGGGCGAGGCTGGTGGAGCGGAGCTGGCTGGTCCGGTGTTGTGGAGTGCCTTGTGTGCATGGGTGAGGAGCTTGAAGGTGATCCCCTTGTCTACGGGGAGCCAGTGCAGGTCTCTCAGGTGGGGGGTGATGTGGCTACGTCGGGGGATGTTGAGGATCAGTCGGGCGGAGGCGTTTCGGATGCCTGTAGTCTTCGCATGTGTTTGGCTGGGATTCCTGCATAGACTGCGTTGCCGTAGTCCAGCCTGCTGCTGACTAGGGCTTGTGTCACTGTTCTTCTTGTTTCTTTCGGGATCCACTTGTAGATCCTATGGAGCATGCGGAGGTTGTTGTAGCAGGAGGAGGAGGCAGCGTTGACCTGTTTCGACATGGTGAGGGAGGAGTCGAGGAGGAATCCTAGGTTGCGTGCATGGTCGGTGGGTGTTGGTGTTGTTCCCAGTGTGGTCGGCCAACATGAGTGGTCCCAGGCTGATGGAGTGGGTCCAAGGATGAGGACCTTTGTCTTGTCGGAGTTCAGTTTCAGACGGCTGCTCCTCATCTAGTCGGCGAGGAGGTTGGTTTTGGCGGCGTGCGGGCCCTTGGTGAGGGAGAGTATGAGCAGGCTATCGTCGGAGTAGGAGATGTTGTTGAGGTCGTGCTGGCCGGCCACTTGTGCGAGGGGGGCCATGTAGACATTGAACAGTGTTGGGCTGAGGGATGAGCCCTGGGGGACGCCGCAGATGATGTCGGTGGGTTTGGATCGGCAAGGTGGGAGGAGGACGCTCTGGGTTCTGCCGGAGAGGAAGGACGTCGGCCAGTCGAGGCCCTTCTCTTGTATTCCGGCTTCTTGGTGGCGTGACTTTAGAGTGCGGTGACAGACCGTTTTGAAGGCGGCTGACAGGTCCAGGAGGATGAGGGCAGATGTTTCCCTGTTGTCTAGTTGGCGCCTGATGTTGTCTGTGGCGCCGATGAGGGCTGTCTCGGTGCTGTGGTTTAGTCTGAATACGGACTGGGATGGGTCTAAGATGTTGTTGTCTTCGAGGTTGTGGGCCAGTTGCATGTTGACGATTTTCTCGATGACCTTCACTGGGAATGGGAGCAGGGAGATGGGCCGGAAGTTCTTGAGGTCCTTGGGGTCCGCTTTGGGCTTCTTGAGGAAGGTGTTGCTTTCGGCGTGCTTCCAGCTTTCCGGGAATGTCGCTTTTTCGAAGAAGATGTTGATGACCCTCCGTAGTTGGGGTGCAATGGTTGCGTCTGCCCTATTGAATATGTGGTGTGGGCATGGGTCCGATGGAGATCCTGAGTGGATGGAGTTCATGACCTTGCGTGTCTCGTCGTCCTAGTAAAGGAACGGTACATAAAAAGTTTGGGAAATTACAAGTTTGTTCACTCTTTTTATCCCATGCTATACACTCTACAGAGTGTTTAAACAACTTTAGTAACATATAGATGTCAAGCTAGTAAAGGTGGTTTAGTTCCACTGGGCCCATTTATACACCGTGCTATGGGATGGTTTTTGTTTTACCAGCCAATTTGCATGTTTGAATACTTTTTGCTGATAAGGGTTGCGGCAGACACCCGTTAAAATTAACCCCATGTATGGATATAGTGGCGCTACTAGGAATGGTGCGGGGTTTCTGTTTCATTTCGTACGTTTGAGCAAGGGTGGGGGTGGGGGTGGGGGAGGTGGGTATGTTGATGATTAAAACACACAATTTAGTAACGTGCAGATATCGAGCTACTAAAGGTGATTTAGTAACATTGGGACCATTTATAAAGCACCCTATAGCATGGTATATGTTTTATTCGCAAAGTTGCATGTTTTAATACGTTTTGCTGATGAGCGTTTTGGGAGACATCTGTTGAAATTAAGTGTCTGTATGGCTATAGTGGCGCTTCCAGGTTTGCTGGGGCTCTTTCTTTTATTGCGTAAAGTTGAGCAAGGGCCGGTGTGGAGGTGGTGTATTGGTACTGTGACTATTTATAAACCACCTTTTGGTATGGTGTATGTTTTACTTGCAAAATTGCAGGTTTTCATGCCTGTTGATGATGATCGTTCCGGCAGACACCTGTTGCAATTAAGTCTATGTATGGCTATAGTGGCCCTAACGGGAGTGCTGGGGCTCGTTGTTTGATTTCGTAAGATTAAGCAAGGGCAGGGTTGGGGATGGAGAATGTGAGTATGTTGCTGATTATAACACAGACATTTGTAACGTGGACATGTGTAGCTAGTAAAGGTGATGTAGTGCCACTGGGTCCATTTATAAAGCGCTTTATGGCATGGTATATGTTTTATCCAGAAATGTGCTTGTTTTAATAACTTTTTGTTGCTGAGCGTTCCGGCAGACACTTGTTGAAAGTAAGTTCCTGTATTGCTATAGTGGCTCTACCAGGCTCTACCAGGTTTGCTGGGGCTCTTTCTTTGATTTCGTAAGGTCAAGCACGGATGGGGAAGAGGATAGTGTAGTGGCAGTGGGCCCATTTATGAACCGCTTTATGGTATGGTATATGTTTTACTCGCAAATTTGCATGTTTTAATACCTTTTGGTGTTAAGTGTTCCAGCAGACAGCTACGGAAATCACACAACATTTCAGTGGATAACAAATCTTCGTGCTGATAGAAACTCTTGCACTGTGGTAGAAGGCTGCCAGCGTTGATAGCAAATTATGAAACTTGGTGCCATTGTAGATTTCAATGGAAGCTTGGACTATTTTTCTGTTACTGTGATGAAGTCAGGGTTTAAAGTGGAAATAAAACTAGGGGTGCTCTAAAAGGGGGGCGGCAAACTACTGAAATGGGGGTGGTCTATCCAAGTAGGGGTGTGGTCTAAATCAAGATAACTAGCATTGTGTGCTTAAGAAAATCCCCTCCAATTATCCTACCTCTGGAAAACACACTCGTTAAAGGATTTCCCTTCCTCCTACAACGTGGATCACCTAGCACGCTTCTCAGTAGTGAGCAAAATGAGCATGCGCACATTGATGTGCATGCTCTCACTGCAGTTCAATAAAAAAAACTGACTACCTTTGCGAGGGCCAAAAATACTGCCCAATAGAGACCCGTTTCGACGCCCCCTCAAAATAACTGCCGGTGCTGAGATCCGGCCCACTTAGAGTCCTGCATCCATCCATCCAAAGCACTGCGCCATACAACCATCGTTCAATTCATCCATACATTCCTACCTATATACATACATACATACATCTGTCCCTGCACTTATCCTAAGCATCTATCAGTGCACTCGCCTATGGTAAGCACTGTGCCATCCATCCAGCCATTCGCCCATATATCCATGCATACATTTGTCCCAGAACCAATTCTAAGCATCTATCAGTCCACCCAACTATCCTAAGAATTAGTCCATGCATCCATACATTTGTCAGGAAACTGTACTATGTAAAAAGTCCTGCATTATGTTTAAGTGAACTGAATACATGTCTTTTGCATGGTTCTTTATCAGATGTTCAAAATTAGGGCCCGATTATGATGGAGGATTTTCCTCATCCTCCGGGCCGGCGGAAGCCACCGCCGGCCCGGAGGATGCGGAAAATCCTCTGCGGACCCACCAAAGACCCACCGCCACATTAGGATGGCTGGTGGGTCCTGATTTCCGTCCGCAGCTTTTCCGCCGCGGTTGGCTTACAACCGCGGCGGAAAAGCACTAATATGGTGACGGTGTCTCTCAGACACCGTCAGCCAAATTAGGATGCCCGAAAAGAAATGCTTTTCCACGGCGGGTTTTCCGCCGTGGAAAAGCATACGGAGCTTCACTGCGGGGGCCCATTGCGGGCCCCCTGGGTGAAGGGGATGTGGGGGGTACACATGGGGGGTACCTATGGTACCCCCCTGCATTTGTATGCAGTAATCGGCAGGCACCGCGCGTGCCTGCCGCTTGCTGCATACAAATGCAATGTATGCATTTTTAACATTGCGGCGGGTGCAGCTTGAAGCTGCACCCGCCGCAATGTTAAAGATTGAGGATGTGACGGCCACCCTGGCGGTCACATCCTAATCTGCACGGAGGGACCGCCGCAGCCCCTGCGGACGGTCCCTCCTACTCTATGGTGGCGGACGGACTCAGGTCCGTCCGCCATCATAATCGGCCCCTAAGTGTGATGATATTGATATGCGATATTTTGGTTCAGAAGAGCAGTCCATAGAAAGTGAAAGTTTGACAATTACAGATGTTGGAGGAGATGAGAATGTGATTAGCAATGATCAGTTTGAAGAAGAATTTGAAAAGTTTAATATAGTGTGCTCTAAAATACCAAACTATGTTTGTGTTTCTTGTCGACGTACTCATTATAAAAGTCAAACTCGGAATGTTGATTTGTATTTTAAAAGTGAAAAGTAGAACAATGGTAAGTGGGAAGAATTTGCAACTTACTTGTTGGTGGAGGGTCGATTTGAGTTAGGTAGTGATCAACGTATATGTAAATATTGTTACAACAAATTAGAAGAGAACAATATGCCTGCTGGAGCAGTACATAATAACTTAGAATTAGTAGCTATTCTGGAGGAACTGGCAGAATTGAATACATATGAGTCAGTTCTAATTCAATCTATTCATCCTTTTCAAACTATAATTCGATGGAGCCTAAAACAGGTAAACTGCCACCAACAGACTGGCAAAGAGGGCTGAATGGAAGAGTGGTGTACTTACCTTTGGATTTTTAGAAAAATATTGCAACAATTGCTGGAGAGAAAGAGGAAAATGAGGCAGTAGTTATGTTATGTTATTATATTTTTATTGAGCGCGAACAGCTGCCCCAGCAACGAGGCGTCCCGGCGCTGAACCATAACAGTAACCTGAGGGGAGGGGGAGGAAGAGGAAGGACTAGTGAAGATTATGATGGGGAGAATAGAAGAGTTTTAATCGCTTTGCGAAAGGCCAGCAGGTTGGTCATGGAGCGAATGTGGGGAGGCAAGGAATTCCAGAGCTTTGCCCCCAAAACTCAGAAAGAACGGCCACCTATTCTGCTTAGTCTTATGCGGGGGGTTACAACCAAATGTTGACATTCTAGTAAATGGTGTACCAACGAAGAGTCGGAAAATATGGCAAGAATTTGTGGATGTTAATAAAGTTAAAAAGGCTACCTTATATCCTATAGAGAACAATATTTATTACAAAACTGTAAATGTGGATGAACAGGTAATAAGTTTAGAAGATGAATCAGAAATTTCAAGTGGTCAAATGGAGAAAGTGGACAAGTCAAGGACTGTAGAGATTCATGAACATTCCACAATATGTCCTTTGCATTCAAAAGAAGTAATAGAAAGCAGCATTACGTTATTTCGAATGAAAAAAGCACCGGGATCTCCAATGAGCAGTGGCGGTGCGTCCATTAAGGGCGTTGGGGCGTTGCCCCACTAGCCATGGACGACCGCCACTGTGCACAGGCAGGATTCAAAATTAAAATAATAATTCTGAGTGTGAGCGCACTCCTCGCAAACTTCTCTGCGGCAACGGTAGATCAGCTGGAACAAGCCCGCCCGACATTGCAGAAGGTGTGGGGGCGGGGCTACGGCAGTGATTGACAGCGCAACACTAACAGCGCGGCTGCAGTGTGCGCAGGTCAATTTTTGGGCTAGTTGGTTTTAGTACTGGCCTGCGCATATGCACACAGTACAGCACCTTCCCCTCCCTCCCTACAGCGAATCAGACTGCGAGGGACCCGGGCCTCCCGGGTCTCATTATGGGCAGGCACTTACCCTGCTCTGTGCCAATCCTGGCGCAGTGGCACTGCTAATGCAGCGCCAGGATTGGCTGAGAGCAGTCACTGCGAGCCATGCAGTGGTGATTGGCCATTTCTCTGCACTGTCGGCACCACGTCACTGCAGTGACCGCGCCAGTGCAACTTGACTAGGCAGTCACGAGACGACGAGAGTAGAGTCGAGGAATCGTGCCACCACCGGTGTGCGTCTTCTTCTCTCAGTGTGTTGAGTCGAGCCTAGTGAGCTAGTGTGTGTGTGTGTACTTCTACACGCATCCTCAGTATGGAAGAATAATAACGTAAGTTTTTTTATTTCACACTCAGCAGGTCTCGGTTGTTTGTTTCTAAATGTATTCTAACATTGGCGCTGCGCTGGCGCCGCATACTTAGGCAGCTGAGATGGCAGACAGTGGCAGCGGCTCGGCGGCTCGGCTCTTCTGCTTTAAAGAATCTGGGACCTGGGTCAATAATATATTCCCTCTCCCAGCCGCAATCCGCCTTGGATTTATTAAATACTGCGTGTGACTGGCAGGGTAAGGATTTTGTAGAGCACACGATTTTCAGCAAGGGACTCCAGGAGTAAAGCCCTCCCTCGCCTCGCCCGTTCCAGCAAAACCACCAGTGCGCTGTTGGGCCTCGATGCGGCCTAGAGTGGTGGCTTCGACCTCGCTCCTGTGTTTGCCAGTCTTTGAAGCAGTGTCCGGTTTTAGGACAACCATGGCATGCCCTCCAAAGCACAGAGTGAGGAGTTTCAGGGATCGCTGTACTCTGCTGTATAAAATAAGTTAAGTACCCGATGCCTTTCATCCTTTAGAGTCGCTACACGCGGCTTTAGAAGGCCAGCATTAATATGGGTTTGGGGCAGGAGGCGCCCTTTGCACTCTCCCATGTCACTGAACATCACCTGCTTTGGTTTTCCCGCTCATTCGATCAACGCAGCGCAGCTAAATGCGCAGTATTTAAAGATTTTATTTCACACGGCATTACATTTAATTAAGCCTCGAGTGAATGCCTTTGAGTACTCTGGGGACTTTTTTGCTGTAAAGACCTGGAAAAATATCTACAGGAATGTTTTGTTTTCTACCCAGGTCCTTTCTTGAACTAAAAGGAACTGCTGGTTTCCCGCTATTCCGAAGCATACAAATCATGACTGATCAAAGAAATGCAGGCCAATGCCACCACATATTTGGTGCCCTTTTACCCTGTACACAATTCTATAGCCATTTTTTAAATCTTCGCCTCAGAGAAGTGCAAGTTGCAACTGTATGCATATTTTGTGTCTGCACTGTCCCACACTGGTGTCAAAGATAGTCCTACCGGCATTACTTAACCTTAGAAACAACGTGAAGATTGGAGAAACAAGAAATGTATTAATGTGCATATGTTAGGTTGTAGGTAAATGCTTTGGCGGTCGTAAAAACGTTTTTCGTAAAATCACAGGGATGGCGAATGGAAAAGTGCAAAGTGCAATATACTAAATCCATTTTGAGAGTTGGGAAATGCCTTTCCGAGATGCAAATTGGGCTTGGAACCTATTTAAAATCAGAATGAGGCTTGAAAGTGGTCTCACCTCATATTTGCGAATCACTTAATTCCCTCGTGCCGAAAAGGAACAGTAAGGTGTCCTAGTTCTCCTTCAGGGATGTCTGCACTCCGCCGTAGACTGCAAGTTATGGTTTTGTGCATTTGCCATATTAGACACGCTATTATTTCTTTGTATACACTGTGTGCATGCATAGGAATGGATTGCATAGCATGTGTGTCATGTGGTGTATGCTGTTAGACGGGATGTCTCAGACTGTGCATGCTGTGCACATGGGATGCCATGGGCGAATGCGGGCTGTGTGTGTGCTCTGCACACGGGGTGGGTGGTTCAGGGGTCTGTGTACAAAGTATGACAGGGCGCATGCAGACTGTATACATTGGATTTCGTGGGGGGTGCATGCTATAGGCACAGGCTGTCTTAGTGCCCTCTATGCACATGGTGTCTCTGAAGCCGTCCTCGTGCTTTCAGGCACACTTGGCACACTTGGCTCATATATAAACACACTCTGGCTCTACTGGAGCAGGCTGCGTGCTGTGGATACAAGGTGTGTGTCTCTGCGGAGTGGAGGTGAAGTGGGCAGTTCCAGAGGATCTCCTGTGGTTGGGGAAGTCTCCTAGCGGTGCCTTTGTGTTTTTTTTGTTTTCTATTTATTTATTTTGTGCTTCAGTTTTATGTAGCGTGAACTCCCGCACAGAGATGTTGGAGTGCTTCGCATGAGCACCAGTTGCATTGCACAATAACAGATCCATTTTTAGGTACGAGGAGATTGTGATTTGCCCAGAGTCTCAAATAGTTTTACAAAGGCTATTTAAACATGTTGCGGATGTGGCTGGTATTAAACGTGCATGCTTTTTAACAAGGGACAGCATTTTAAAATTGCCTGTACTATTATTCTGCTTATGTTTTGTGTCTGCTGCCAGCAGTTTACACTCGGTGGTGTCCCTTCTGTGGTAAATACAGTGATGTTGACATATCATTGCCCTGGGACAGTAGAGCAGCTGTCGATGATTTGAGGCTCTATTGTCCGGTGTTTTTTCAAGGGTCGGTGAGACAAATGTGGAGCACTGAGGAGTTCTGGAATCTTTCAGCTGAAGGTAAAAAAAAACAGAGCGTGTGCTGAGATTGGAGCTTGGCAGTAGGTTTCTTGTGTAGTGCAGTGCTAAAGGGAGACACATAAGCACTATGAGAAGGCACTGCAACAAATATAGAAGTCACATTTGATGTGCTGGTTAACACCTACTTTGATACCTCCCTGCTGGAAAGGAAACCAGGTCAACCCTGGCCTATTATTTGAAGTGGATTGAGCCTGTGTGTCTTATCAACATCTGGCACTCTCCTCAATACCTTTGTCAGGATCAAGGGCTGTTTCAGTCTGGGTCAATCCAGAGAACCGCATTGACGTGGGGATACATTTTGAAATCAGGAGGGTTAGGTTGAGGGCTGAGGAGTCTTGAAAGAAGGCAGTAAGCGGGTGCAGCTTGTGGCAGTTGGTAACAAGAGAGAATCCACACAAAAGTATCTGACCATTAGTAGCAGCTGCCATGGAAGATTAGGCCCATGGAGCTCGCAAAGTTATTACTTGCACTTCTCCCTCCTTCCTGCTTACACCTCTCCTCCTTACACGTGTTTTCTTCATCTGGCCTTTATATTCCCCTCTTTCTAACGCCTCCTCCTGTCTGTACTGCACATTCTCTCGCCAATATGTATCCATCACACTCCTCTCCTCCCATCTCCCTATTACCACTCTTTATTTTCAAAGATTTCTTGCGTGTGGGGTAACTTCCACACTTTCAGTTGAGCTTGTGTGCTTTGCTCACTCACGACTTTGCACTCAACAACTTTTCTGCCTCACCATGTTCAAAACTCACCAGCCGCCACTGAATAACTGTGCGTTGTATTGGCATGTGACAGTCAGCATGCGTTTTAATTGCATGCGATGTTAATGGCATCAACCGCAGGTAGTACTTTGTGGCAGGGCTGAGGTGCGTTGGCCGAGGGGAAGATCATACAGACAGGCAAAAGTAGTCTTGCAGCATATGCGCGGTGAAATACGCATGCGCAGATTGTACGGGGAAGATCATCCAGATGGGAAGATCATAACTACGGTACACCGGCCTGAGCGGCTCTGCCACAGGAGCTACAACAGAGAGTAACAACGGTCCGGGCCTTCCGAATTCTACAAGAGGTGGCCAGTGCAGCTAAAACTCACCTCTAGCCGACCCCTCCAAATCATCCAGCAAATTAAAGGTTAAGGTAGGCTTTATTACAGTTTCGTTTATTCCATTTATTGTACTACGTATTTTTTTCAAATCAATGAGTGTGCGCATGAAATGAAAGTTAATATGTTCATATTCGCGACTGTGAAAACTGAAAAGCTTCAATGTGAAGAAATGCAACGGGGCTTTGGAGTTCTAAAACATGTAACCAATTAAAAAATAAATTGTGATTTAAGGTGCAGGGGTAGTGACGCTAGCAATGGTTGGCAACAGGTGCTGGTGCAGTTTGGCAATCATTATTTTCCCTTTGCAAGGCATCGTTTTGGTATAATCCAATTAATACATCTCAACAGAGGCCAGCGCTGTAACATGACCAATCCCCATATGGCTTTATCATGAAGCCATGCTGTGATTGGCCATTTCTGCTCTTGCCTCTCTTCTCACTTCACTTTGTGCACATTCCCGGTTTTGCACATGAGGTCCCTCCCCCGCCACTGGACATGTCCCGGCCGGCAGAAATTACAAGCACGTTCCAAGTCACAGAAGCGGGGGGGGGGGGGGGGGGGCACAGAGTAAAACAAAAGGTAATCTCTGTTTTGTTGATTTTCTATGTTTATTTGAAGAGTTTAATGTAGCGCTGGCTAGACCGGAGGTATCAGAGCGCTTTACATAAGGAGTGGTTACAACAGAATATTGTTACATAGTTACATAATTTCCTAGAATAAAAACATAGCATGGAGAAAGACACTATTACAAAAATAAATCTGTTACTGGAACATACAAATAAAATAGAAACAGGTCAAAGGAGCAAGGATGGTAGAGGGGTAAAAGTAAAGGGTTAAGAGTACATAGCAAGTCAGGATGACCGGAAATGGAGAAAAGAACTTCAGTGGATACCAAAAGTCAGAAGACAAGTTGAACAAAACCAGAGAGGGTCCAGGGATCCACAAACAAACCGGTTCTGAACTTCATTATCGGGTGAAGCAGAGAGTTGGAAGTGAACGGGGTGTCCTACCAAGCTGAAACACGAAGAGCGGTGTGAAGCTGAGCAAGAGGGACAAAGACCAAACCAGAGGCAGGGGAGCTGGCTAGTGGCAAGGAACAGTCCGGTATCCACCAAAACAGCAAGATGGAGTCACCAAGAACTCGGACCCCAAGAGTTACAAAGACAAGATGGCGGAGCTGCGTGAATGCAAAAAAAAAGTGTAAGTGTTTCTATGGTATGCCAATGCCGCAGTCGCCAATGTTCGAGTATGCAGCTGTAGGATAGTGGAGTTCATTTTTAAGGGTGCTGCTAATAATAGATTGTGTTTTTGACTTTTTATAAATTACAAGCAGGGGAACCAGGCTTGAGTCTCGGCATCCGCTCAACCTCCTGTGATCCTGGGCAAATAACAATCTAAATCTCCTCGTGCCTAAAAATAAATGAATGTGTCTTTGTGTAAAGTAACTGGTGCTCATGTAAAGCACTCTAATACCATCTTACACCCTGCTATGAAAAGTGACTTTTGTTTTTATTGCTAGTCAAAGTCAAGTCAAAAAGTTTATTATGTTTTGGCTCTCAATGAGGGCCACATAAAATTAGACAGACCATTATACAGAGAAAATAATAAGATAACAACATACAACAAGAAGAAAACACAACAGTTATCAGTAAATAAAGCAATCATCAACATCACCCTGTCATCATTAATAAATAATTAAAAACCCTTTAAAATATTTAAAAATTCTGCAACAGAAAAGTTCATTTGGAGGGCAGTAAAGTGCATGTATGAACAATTTAACATTTACAATTCCCAATTGTAAACAAACAGGTTTTAACCATTTATGGCGCAAAGAGCGTAATACAGGACAAATAAACAAAACGTGGTTACGATCTTGTACACGTTATTAAAAAATTACATAATGGGGATCCCCCATACCACTTTGCTAGGAGTGAATTAAGAGGGAGCAGATCATGTCGTAAAAGGTACCATAGTCTACGAACTCCATGGGGGATATTCCAGATTAGATATTGTTGTGTCTGCTTGGGGATATATGTTTTTAGAAGAAATTCCCTATCCTCTAATCTGGGTTGGGCAAGGGTGTCCAACTTATAACATAATTCCCACGATGCGCTTTTTAGTTTAGCTTTTAGTTCTAGAGGAGAGAGTAAAAATAAAGTACTCTCATCCAACTCTAACAGGGCTACTGCTTTCCTAAAGTTTTTTTACTAAAGAAGAGAAATCATTAAAATTGCCCAATAATTCCTTTTTAATGAGTTCTCTTAGGGTACCAGGTTTACCTCTAGCCAAACAAGTTACCCATCTTACAAGTGCGACCAGCCCCTGTGTCCAACAACTTCGAAGTCCGAATTCCAACCTACATGAAGAAGTAGAACATGCATTGTTCAAAGATGAAATTTTCCGCAGTACCTTTCCTTCTGTTTTTTGAAGAGATCCCCAATGTTTCAACTCTACTAATTCGATTCCATATAGTAGAGTAGATGGGACTTTAGCTCTAAAAACCTCCAAACAGAGTGAGAAATGTCTCTTCCCAGTGGCATTATATAACGAACATAACCCCATACCATGGGCCAACGCTTTACGAGAGTTATGTTCGATGTGGGGCTTCTCACTAAGATTCGCTGATATTATTTTACCTAAAAAGGTGTAAGTTTTAACCACGTCGAGTTTTTGTCCCCCGATAAACCACTTATAACTACCTGACCTACATTTTCTCTTACCAAAAATACACATGATTTTACTTTTCGATGTGTTAATTTTCATATGATGTGCCACTGCAAATTGGTTCAATGCAAGCAGACGATTAGATAAACCCTTCGGGGTCAAATCTAAAACAAGTATATCGTCTGCATACATTAAAATAGATATAGCAGACCCTCCAATTATCGGAGCGAATCCCTCACATGCAGAAATAGAGGATGGTAGGTCGGCCAAATACAGGGAAAACAATATGGGCGCCAATATACACCCTTGTTTAAGCCCATTCTGGGAGGGGATGGGAGAGGTAAGGCCCCTTTCTCCTCCTTGTAGCACCATACACCATGTGTTCGTATGCAGGGACCTAACCAGTTCGAGTAGGTATCCTGGCATCCCCAACACAGCCAGCTTTCTCCACAGCGTTGGACGATCCACTTTGTCAAACGCCGTGGAGAAATCAATAAATGCGGCGTACACGCCACCACCACGGACACATACATATTTGTCAGTAATCACCTGCAATAATGTCAAGTTATCTAACGTTCCATGCTCTTCACGGAAACCTGTTTGTTCCTTTGGTAAAATCCTGTAAGTTTCTGCCCATTCCATAATTAACAATAAAAGACATTTAGCGAAAATTTTCCCTATTGCATCTAATAAAGCTATTAGACGATAGTTAGAAGGCAGCATCCGATCACCCTTTTTAAATATCGGAATTAATATACTTCCCCTCCAAGAATCGGGGACAGTTCTTGATAAAAAGCAAGCCTGAAATATTGGAAGAAGAATCCTACTCCAAGAAGTGACATCCTGCTTAATTATTGACATGGGGAGTTCATCAGGGCCCATAGCTCCGGTAGATCGCATACTCATTATCACGGAGGCTATGGTTTTTTCAGTAGGGAGTATTATTTTTTGCTCACTATTAGGACCAGACTTACATATATCCTTAATAACACCATTCGGAGCATATAATGTAGTCACAAATAGAGTCCAAACGTTTTCAGCAATGGATATTGGACTAGGAGTTACGATGGAACCACAGCCTTTTCTTATTATGGACCAAAATTCTCTAGATTTGTTATAGGTTAAAGCCTCTCTTAATCCAATCCAAAGAGAGTCTTCTTTTTCTCTTTTTAACTTAGCTCTCAATCTCACTCTCCTACGTTTTAATAATGCTAACTGGCGCTCATTTTCCACAGATCTGTTAAGATATTGTTTCCTGATAAGGTCATTTATCTCCCTATTCAATAAAAGTAAAGAACTAGGAGAAAAATGAAATCTTTTGGGATTTCCCTTTTTCTTGGCTAAGCCAGTAATTTCTTTAATGAATTTTTCGAGTTGTAAAAATTCTATACCCTCCCACTGATCAAGTTCTAGTAGGGTTTGGGCAAGGAGGTTTTGTACATCCTTCCTGGTTTTAGAGCCCCAAAAACATCTACCTGATTTTCGATCAATGGAAAGATCTCTATTCTTTAGGGACCAGGAATTAGCTTCAGAGGGACTTAATGAGATAGTTACATTAATTAGTTTATGATCGCTCAAAGGAGAGTGAGAGATCACCATATCTTTAATAAAGGAGAACGTATCATAGTCCGTAATGGCGTAGTCCAAAATAGACTCACCCCTGAAAGATCCATGGGTATAATTAGCAGGAGTGTCTGAGGGCATTCTACCATTAATAATAAGCCCTTCTACGGGGCTAAGTTCCTCCAAGAGGATCTTACCTCTTTTATTAGTTTTTATTCTGGTAGGCCAAAGCACTTGGGGAATATTATATGCTTCTTCCTTAAATTTATTTCTGAACATGTCTAAAGTAAAGTTGGATAGTTTGCTGTTTAAATCACCAACCAACAGTATATAGGGGGGGTGTTCAACCTCCAGTAGTTGTTTAACATAGGAGAACATTCGCTTTAGAACTGAATTAAAAATTTCCTCGGGAGGAATGTATACATTTAAAATAACAAATGAGGACCGGGAACCCACTATATCTAGGTTACGAATAGTTATAGAGTGAAAAAGATTGCTAGAGTCTGAGTAATGCGTAAATTGCCATTGTAACGAGGTGGATAAAAGGCAAGCAATTCCACCTTTTGCATGGCCTTTTTTAGAAGGTTTTGCAGGAGCCTCCAAGACAAAGTATTCTTTCCCTAGATAGGGGAGATTTATACACCATGTCTCCTGGAGACATATTACATCTGCGTTTAAAGAGGCTAAAAAGTCAAATTTCTCGGGGCAATTATACAGACCAGCTACATTCCAAGAGACAATTTTTAGATTATTGTTAAAGATGTTGAAAGAGTCGTGGGTTACTCGCAGTATTGGTAGATAAAACCCCGGGTAACCAATTCCACCTCTGATTGTCTTCTGTTAAAGGAATATCTGTGTTATCAGGTAATGGGAGAACCTGAGATACCATTCGTTTACCTCTAGAGACCCAAATTTTTAGGTCTTTGTTACAGGTTAGATATTCATCCTGTGCAAAAGCTGGCTTTGTAATACTATCTCTAGAGGAAATACGTAAAGCATTATTATAGCAAGGTAACACGTCAATTCCTCTACATTGGAAAAATTCTGCCTGTTGAAGAACAAGATTAGTAATTATTTTTTAATAGAATGTTACCCTTGTTCGTTGCCCAGTAACTGATCTTATCGGTAAGACTAAATCAATATCATTTGATAAAATTAGTTTTAGACTATCAATCTCTTTAAAGCAATTAAGCAGCCAAGACCTATTCATTTTTACATCCTGATCAAACAGTGGAAAAAAGTCCAATATCAATGTGTCCACAAATGTCAAATCGCTTTTTACGGGCTGAATCTTTAAGCCTCTAGTTGTATCTGGCTGAGGGCGGAAAATAGGTGCCGTTGGGTTTAATACTTTTGGCACTAACGGGGAATTTCCCGTAACTTCAACCGTCAATGATAGAGGTTCGGGCGCATTTAACACGGGACATGGGATTACCTCGTTTGTATAACCCACAGCGGAGGTATCCTCCAATACAATATTAGCTGAGTCCTCCACTGCCTCTTTAATAGAAAAATTCAGCAGTGAATTATCCCTATTGCCCGATTTATCTTGTACTTCAGATATTACATGTTTTTGAAAAATAATTTGCCTTGGCCTTTTTTTCTTATATTTGCGTAGCAACTTCCTATTTTTCCTTTTTAGTTTTGCTTTTATGATTTTAGTCCCTGTCAGCAAGCCTTCTGAGCCCTTTTTTTCATGAGTAAAGATGGGGAAAAGTTCATTTTCTACCGTTTGTACTATCTCTACCACACTATCTTCCTTGACAATAAGTTTTAAATCGTTACTCGGTTCAAGGGAAGATAAAATAGGGCTTTTAAGAGGCTTATGAATGTCTGCCTTTACAGACATTCTCAAAGGGGTATTAACCTCCAAATGATTAATACAGTCTACCACATTTTGAACAACAGGTTCAGTGGGAGGGATTGATTCATTCGCAGCTTTTTTAGCCAACATTTCTTTCAATATCTCAGTCACAGAAGACAAAATACAATCAGAGTTCACAGCAAATTTGCCAAGTAGAAGCAGTATAGAGGACAGAATTTGCTCAAGAGCTATCAGAGACTCAGAAATTGGTTTCTCATTGTTTGGATAACTAGATGGAACAAAAGAGCAGATCCCCGATAGATTAAATTGAGGAGAGTTCAACTCACTATGTGTAGATAAATTATCTTTAGATTTAATTGAAGGAGTGCTGCTATATAGCAGCATTCCAGAAGGAGTTGCTCTAATCGGAGTTTTACTGTCCCCAACCTGGGTCAGGAGATTCTTGTCCATATACCGACCACAAAGATCAAAATCAATACTAGTAGAAATAGAAACATCAGCCACGTCTTTCTCCACCTTTTCACTTTCCTTGATATTATTATGATGATGAGTTGGAATTTTTACTTCCTGTATCTGAGGCTGAGGAGACGTAATCATTTCAGACAATAAATCATTGTTACAATCCATTTCCACACTAGATTGCGATTGCGGTTGTGGTAATGAGTCAACATCTAAAAATGTTCGGTCTTTTGAGGGTATATTCATCGATTTTTCCCAAATGTGTTCCAACTGCATCTGGCCTTTCAATAGAGCACTACTTTCAGACTTTTTCCGCAGTAGAATGGGTTCAGCTGTTGAACATACTTTTTCCCCTAAGACTTTCCCAGAGCGTAATTTCTTTGTTGTCATAATGCTAGTGAATGCACTAGACCTTAAGCAAGATAGATAGTCCCGGATAGAAACACAAACCAATTAAAAAATATAAATATAGATCCACCGGGAGAAGCAGATAATTGCACAATAGCGAATAACAAATTACAGTCAGAAAAATCAATCCGCGTGTTTTCATTCAAATATCTATTGCGATGAACATCGACAAGGATTTATGCAGGAAGGTGAATAAATACCAGGGCCCAGCCCGGCCTACCTCGGCCACTGAGGGCCACAGAGGGCCCGCCCTTTGCCCGGGCTTAGCCCGGCGTCGCCCGCGCTCGTCCCGCGATGCGCGTTCCTACTCCTCAATTATCGCCAGGTGAGGGGGGCGTGTCAGGGCGGTGCTCCAGGGCCAAGAGGTTTGTGGTTCCTGAAGTCCTGTTGTCAGTCACAGTCCGCCAAACAGGAATGCGAGTGTTTCCCGCACAGCGGGAAACGCGAGCTGTGATGGTGCAGGCGCTAAAGTTGAAATCAGAGCACAGCTCAGTAGCGCTTCCAGGCAAAAAGCGCTAAATAACCTTTTCCTCAAACAAAGGCTCTGCCAACACACACAGCAGAACGAAGGACGCACAGCAGCGATTTCATCAGCATTCACCTTGCTCCAGCGCGCCAACTCCTCTACTAGGCAGTAGATACGCATTGCTGGCCTTGACTCAGACACACTGCAGAAACTATTTAGATTACAATGAATGTCTGGCCTTTCCCCTTGAATGAAGTGTGACTGAATTTATTTTAATTTTTTCAATGGAGCGAACAGTAAAGTAGAGTGCTTTGTTCACCCTTGTGAACAGCAGGGAATCTTGCCTCGCTATAAATCAAAGGGTAATGTAAACTCTAGTGTTTTAAAGCTTCTGTGGTTATGAGGCCTGATCAACACTCTTTTGTCTTTATTGTCACTCTACATATGCTCTATAATTTGGGTAAGTGCAGGCCCTTATCTTGAGATAGATGGTAGCATGCTGATGTGTCAAAAGTCTCAGACTTCCACGGATTTTGACTTTATTTATGGAAAGGCCAAGGGAGTCTCCTCTTTAAATGCTGCAAATGCAGACTTGCCTGCATTTGGCTCATTTTTGCTAGGCCTATGAAGGAGCCAGCGTTGATCTCCCCATTCACAAAATATATATTGTAAACAGTGCACTGTTAAAATGAAAATAACTTTGCCTGGCCCCCACGTGTAACTCTGTTCTGTCAATCAGCCTGAGAAGTAATATAATCCCATAAAAAAAATCCATTAAAATGTTGTGCCCCCTCTCAGCTCACCACTCTCAGACTTCACCAACCACCACTGACACTTAGTAAGTCTTGCTCCTGTAACGAGGCACTGCTGCCATCGCAGCATCAGATGTAAGATACTTCACTAGCATATTCGGAGGTGTTATCGCAAAATCTGTTATGAAGTTCTGTGGATATACTGGATTAGCAGCTACCTATGTCATTATCATATGAAATCTCTTTATCGATTTATTAACCAACTTGCTTTCTCAAATTTGCTTGAAAATGCACCATTTGGCCACTCTTTTTTTCAAAATGTTCTGAGGGGGAAATTCCCTGAGGGAAACAACATTTACAATGCAACTTTTACAACGCACTACCATTACAATGAAACTTTTACAACGCAACATCCATTACAATGCATACAATTGCAACGCAACGATTACAACGCATGACACTACAACGCACACCACTACAACGCATGTCATTACAACGCAGTCATTACAACGCATACCATTACAATGCATAACATTACCATCCAACACTTACTCTACTGTTGCACCCCCTGGACTTAGAATAGTAATTATTACCCCTACACTATCCAACACTTACCCTACTGTTGCACCCCCTGGAGTTAGAATAGTAATTTTACCCCTACACTATCCAATACTTACCAAACATGCAATGTAATGTTATGCGTTGTAATGGTATGCGTTGTAAAGGTATTATGCGTTGTAATGGAATGTGTTGTAAATGTAGTTTTTAAAATTTCGTTGTAATGGCAGGCGTTGTAATGGAATGCGTTGTAATGGATGTTGCGTTGTAAAAAATGCATAGTAAAGGTATGTGTTGTAAAAGTGTGCGTTGTAGTGACATACATCCATTCCCTGAACCCCTCTTTTGGCGGTCGGTCTCTCTTGCCGCCGGTAACTCACGCACAACGTTTACCCACACCTTTTTCAAAAGTCACCAAAAGCCCCTGTCGGGAAGAATTTCTTTTTGGTAAAAAAAATACTGTACACTACACTAGGGGAGAAGTATATACACAATACCGTCGTCCGAAATGGGTTTTGGCGACGATACAGAGCATAAACCAGTCAGGGCATTGTTCATAGAAACACAAGCTACACGGTTAGAGATTAGCGATACCACCAGCCGGGGGGTAGGAAGGATATCTACAACACAACTGCTAGGGTTGAGGCAGGAATGGACAATACACCATCTTGGGGAATGGGAAAAGGTGAAAGACAGCAGCACACTGACTGACAGGTGGGAGAATAGAGGGCAGAGGTAGCACATCTTTTCAAGAGGTGGTGATAAAACATCAGCTAAGAAGAGGAATGATATAGATGGGCCCGCTGTACGGTGACAATACTGTCGACAATGGAGAGGGAGGATATAAGTCAACACACCAGCCAGGAGTAAGTGGACTAAATCCACCACCAGAGCTTGGGTGAGTAAATACAATAAAAAAGGGTGGCGTACTACACCCCCCAACCGTATACGAAAGCACAAACGACCAAGCCACGGTCATGGAGCTGCTGGGGGGTACCCACCATTCCATCATATGTAAACAGCAAGAGGTTTCAGACTGTGCACTTTACACCGGCTGAACAGCATCCTTGATTTAGGACCTTAATAGAGCATGGACATGTCTCAGCCACACTTTTCAGCACCTGACTTGCAAAACAAAGGCACATGCATTCCCTGTTAAAGTTCTTAAGCGCAGAAAGGATTTCAGGTGACAGTACATTAACATATACCAGAAAACAGCCAAGTTTATCACTTTAAGAGCGCTGATTTGTTTTGTTCTCTCCTAGCTTCAAAATGTTTCCAAATCTGTTGTCCCATTTGCAGATTTGAATGTTTTTGGGTGAAATATTTTATTGATTAATGCCCACTGTAAACATCCTCCATTGGTTATGGTTCCTTGCATCACAGCCTCTTTGTTATGGTGCAAGTCCTTATTGAAAACCAGGGTTCTGCTATAAGTCACTCTGCCAGTAATCTTGCTACAGTCAGTTGTGGTGGCAGGGATCACACTGTACAAACTCAGTGATCATGCCTGCACTGGTGACTAGTCAGTTGACCTACAGGTATGGGTCCATTAATTAATCCTCTGCATGAGTGGTCTGCTACTTAAAGTCCTCTGGGTGTTTGCCAGTAGTTTCCCCACTCATTTGGTGCCTCTGGTATGCATCTTCCATTATAGTTCCAGCAGTTATGTCCTTAAAGGTTTTAAATGGAATTTACTAGACCTTTGTAACATGCAGGGGGATATTCTCGAGGACTTATCGCCGAGTTAGCGGCACTTTATCACAGCCAAAGTGGTGATACATTCATTGCACCATTCACAAGCTGGTGCTAACAGCTGACATCACCAATTTTCCTGCGATAATAGCCGCAAAAAACAACGCCTCAGATGAAACCGGCAACTAACGCTATGAGAAGCAGAGTAGGCGTTCCCGTGCAAAAAGCTGCGACAACATCACTTCGCAACATTCTCAATGACCAGCCAGATCTGCGTTAAGATCCCCAAACATGATATAAGGCACGTTAGTTATCCAGCGGAGCTCTCCAACAACCCTCAATACTCATCTCACTTAACCCAGGAGCAAACGTATTTCTAATCATCGGTGGGGCCCATAGCACCTCAAGTCACACATACACACACCACACTACTCCTGAATCAGTGAAAAAGAAGGTGAGCTGCTGGCAAGCGGGGTTTCTAGAATTTACACTTTATACATTATACACATTTATAAACTTTACTATAATGCTAACCTGTTTAATAGGAATACCATACATCAACGTACTCCACTATTTTGGTCGATGGATTAACTAGTAGAAGTCAGTTGATGGCGATTAAGACCAGCTCAATCACAGTAATCCTATACCTTTTAACATTTTACTCTGTCATGACATTTATCTAAATAAAAAAAATCACCAGACTTGAATTTAAATTTTAAAATAATGTTATTTACTTCATTTTAGAAAGGAAATTTAGCAATTTATTTAGACAAGCAAAATTAAGCATTGTATTTAGTACATGTTAAAGAAAATGAAAATTAGTAAACAATATTACCCATCTGTCATAAGAGAATGACAGAGTCGCACAGGTTTCCAAAGCTGTACCCTATTCTCATCAATGCCCCCTACACTATAGTAAATAATGAGGTATGGAAGGAGAAGTTTGCTCCCCAGTTAGGGAAACATCTGGATAAAGCCGACATCACTATTAGAACATTCACTGGAGATCCCATCGATGTGCGTGGATTCAGAAAGTTACATTTTGCATACAAGGGCAGAGAATCCATTTGCAAACTCTATGTATCTGCGGTTGGGCCCTCTGTGTTGGGCTGGATGGACCAAGGGGATCTGGGAATAAAACTTGATCCCAGCAAGGCAGACCCAGTCCTAGTAGTGCACGATAGTGAAAGTTACAGCAAAACCTTGTTTGGAAAATTTCCAAGTGTCTTCAATGGAAAGATAGGGGCACTCAAAGGATATACGCACAATATAGTAGTAAAGAGTGGTGCCGAACCAGCAATGCACAAAGAGCGCAACTTGCCATTTTATGTGAAGGAGCAACTGGACAAACTTCTCAAGAGAGGTGTGATACAGCATGTTGAAGCCTCAGAATGGGTAGCTCCATTAGTTGTGGCAAAACGGCCTAATGGCAGTTTGAGGCTGTCCATAGACTTGCGTGATTTAAATAAAAGTATTGTTGTTGAGCAGTATCCCTTGCCAAGGATCAATGAGATGCTAGCCAAAACAAAAGGAGTGAAGTGGTTTTCATCTATAGATTTAAAATCCGCCTATCACCAGGTTCCTCTCCACAAAGAGAGCAAGAATCTTACTACATTTGTAACACCTTTTGGGTATTACCGTTTCAACAGAGTCCCTTTTGGATTGGCGTCTGCGGCCGCAATGTTTCAGAGACTAATGCAGAACATCTTCGCAGGCATTACAGGCCTGTTACTGTTCCAGATTGACATCCTTGTTATGCTTAAAACCAGGCAAGAGCAGGATGAAAAGGTAAATCAAGTTCTTGAGACACTTGCAACGAAGGGCTTGATGGCGGAGTACAAGAAATGCAGATTTGCCTGTCGCAAAGTTAATTACCTGGGGCACGAAATTACAGAAGAAGGACTTTTTCCCAAGAAAGAACTGTTGGATGCCATCAACGATGCACCTGAGCCAATGAACAAGGAGGAGTTACGTTCCTTTCTAGGATTGGTTGAATTCTCTGCCAAATTCATAAAGAACTTCTCTTACAAGACTTACCCACTAAGACAATTGTTAAAAATGAAAAACAAGTTTCTATGGCATAACGATTGCCGTAGCACATTTAATGCTCTAAAGAAAGACCTGTGCAAAACTGTCCCGTTGCAAGGTTTTGACCCCTTGCTTCAGAGCATAATAACGACAGATACTAGCTGCAGAGGTTTGAGAGCTGTCCTTACCCAGAAAGATGTCAAAGGTAACGAGTGCACTATAGCCTTTGCCTCGCGCTCCTTGACACCAAGTGAAGAGAAATTTTCTCTCATTGAGCGTGAGGCACTGGCATGTATACGGGCTCTCGAACACTTCAGACAGTTTGTCTGGAGTAGCAGAGTTGTTCTACGCAGTGACCATAAACCTGTGACAAAGGTATTTACTACCAAAGGTTTGTACACTGCGTCACCAAGACTAGCGCGTTTGTCGATGAAACTGTTAGAGTATAACTATGTTGTAGAGTATGTTCCTGGGGGAAAGAATGTTGTTGCGGACTTTTTAAGTCGTCTGCCTTTACCTGAATGGGAAAAACGTGAAGAGTGCGAGGAAGTTAGTATTGCCAGTGTGTCAGAGGAGTTAGAGGGTATCTCTCTCAAAGAGTGGAACAGGAGAAGGATGAGACTTTGTGTGAAGTGATGGAGTTGATAAAAAAAGGGTGGGGTTCAAAGAATGCCTTACCAGAGAGATTAAAACCTTTCTGGGAGGTGAAACATGAACTCTCACATGAGAATGGTTTGTTGTTAAGGGGAGGAAAAGTAGTACCACCTAAAACGCTAAGAAGAAAAATGCTGGACATATGCCACGAGGGGCATCTGGGATATCGCCAAGACAAAGAATAGGGTCAAGAACAGTTGTTGGTGTCCCGGTGTAAGCCTAGAAGTCGAAAGAGTGGTCAGGGACTGCTCCTCTTGTCTGAACTCAGATAAGACACAAGTGAACTTCAGGCCACCATTACAGCCCATGTCATGCCCATCCATGCCGTGGGAAGGAGTGGGTGTGGACATCATAGGACCCATAATGGACAATGGAGAACAAGTGTATATGGTTGTCCTAATCGATCACTTCTCCAAAGTGCCGAGGTAAAAATTCGGACTCAACCCGATTTGATCAATGTGGTGAAATTTCTGGATAAGGTTTTCACACGGAAGGGGCTTCCCAAAACCATAGTCAGTGACAATGGCCCCCAATTTACCTCAGACACCTTCAAGAACTACATTCTTAGAAACAAAGTGTGCCACAAAACAACCTCAGTTTACCACCCCACTGGTAACGGGGCAGTAGAGAGGTTTAACAGAGTTATAAAAGGGATTGTACAACTGGCCACAGGCAATAATAAGAAATGGAGACAAGAAGTATGCAAAACTGTATGGGCGTATCGCATCACACCATGCATTACCACCGGCGATAGTCCATTTGAACTGATGCGGGGCAGGACCCTTTTGTGTTAAGATAACGTAGGTTGGGTTAAGGCGGCAAAGAGAGTGAGCTGGACAACTGAAATGGTTGAAAAAAAATGAGAACGGCACAAGCCAACAGTAAGAAATGGTATGACTTGAAACATGGATGCAGACCAGTTAGCCTCGTGGTAGGGGACATGGTAAGAGTGAAGAGAAGTGGACACATTAGCAAAGGCAGTAATAGGTACACAGAGCCTCTTACAGTGCGTGAGGTGTATTGTAATTCTGCTTTGCTTAGCTATGGTTAGGTGTGGAACTTCTCAGCCATGTCACAGTGTAATAACACAAGTAATGATCCTGACAGCAAGACCCAAGTACATGCTTGTGAACGTAATGGAGCTTTTACCGGATGGTCAGATGAGGAGATGGATTGTGAATCCCAAACACACAACAGTGTAGGGCATTCTACTCGCAAGCTTGGTGACACAACACCCAGTCATAGTGAGCAGTGTGATTCGGGGACAGGTAGAGCTAGTAGAAGGTTACCTCCCACACCAGTTTCTAACCCTGCCTCCAACCTTTCTACCAACCATGTCACCAGCAGGTCGGGTAGGAGGTTATTGCAACCTACGTTCCCTCTAGGGCGCGCGCGCTCACCTGCCCCGACGTCACCACGCACACTCCCGCGTGGAGCGCGCACACAGGACAGCCCGCAAGAGAGTCGTGCCGCCGGCCGCTTTAAAGAGGCGAGCGGCGCGATCATCACTCATCAGGCACTTTTGAATCTGGTGCGGGCGTAAGGAGTGCAGGTAAGGAGGCAGGGGGTGACTGGTGGGCTGTGGAGCGCATGGGGCAGACTGTGGCTTTTGTTTAAGTATTGCTGTTTATCAGAGCCCCTTCACGGGCTCCGATTAACAGCAATACTTAAAAGGCCAGAGTCTGCCCCGCGTTTACTAAAAAAAGTGTAGACAGTTTCCAAACACAGCGTGTACTTTAGCACACGCTGTGTTTGGAAACTGTCTAAGCTTTTGTTAGTAAACGCGGGGCAGACTCTGGCCTTTTGTTTAAGTATTGCTGTTAATTGGAGCCCGTGAAGGGGCTCTGATTAACAGCAATACTTAAACAAAAGCCACAGCGGCTGGGGAAACGAGCGGAACAGGAGGCAAAAGGGCCACAAAAACCTGGAAAAAC
The DNA here is from genome assembly GCF_964261635.1 of Lissotriton helveticus. Lineage (NCBI taxonomy): Eukaryota > Metazoa > Chordata > Amphibia > Caudata > Salamandridae > Lissotriton > Lissotriton helveticus. The sequence goes on from NC_136062.1 coordinate 464,450,898, forward strand.
GAAGTGGGACAGAGGGCAGAAGGGCACCAAAAACGAGTGGGACAGAGAGCAGAAGGGCACCAAAAATGAGTGGGACAGAGGGCAGAAGGGCACCAAAAACGAGTGGGACAGAGGGCAGAAGGGCACCAAAAACAAGGAAAAAACGAGTAGAACACAGGACAGTTAGGCACAAAACAAGTGGGACAGAGGGCAGAAGAGCACCAAAAACGAGTGGGACAGAGGGCAAAAGGGCACCAAAGACAAGGGTAAAAACGAGTGGAACACAGGACAGAAAGGCACAAAACGAGTGGGGCAGAAGGGCACCAAAAACAAGGGAAAAAAGAGTGGAACACAGGACAGAAAGGCACAAAACAAGTGGAGCAAAGGGCAGAAGGGCACCAAAAACAAGGGAAAAACGAGTGGAACACAGGACAGAAAGGCACAAAACGAGTGAGGCAGAAGGGCACCAAAAACAAGGGAAAAACGAGTGGAACACAGGACAGAAAGGCACAAAACAAGTGGGGCAGAGGGCAGAAGGGCACCAAAAACGAGTGAGACAGAGGGCAGAAGGGCACCAAAAGCAAGTGAAAAACGAGTGGAATACAGGACAGAAAGGCACAAAGCGAGTGGGGCAGAAGGGCACCAAAAAAAGGGAAAAATGAGAGGAACACAGGACAGAAAGGCACAAAACGAGTGGGGCAGAGGGTAGAAGGGCACCAAAAACGAGTGGGACAGAGGGCAGAAGAGCACCAAACACAAGGAAAAAACGAGTGAAACACAGGACAGAAAGGCACAAAACGATTGGAGCAGAAGGGCACCAAAAATGAGTGGGACAGAGGGCAGAAGCACCTCCGCACCAGCGGTCCAACCCCACCAACCTAGGCCCAAGCCCTTGAGTGTCGCAGAGGTAGCCAGTCTACTAACGAGCAGCGATGTTGAAATGTTATTATCGCAAAGTATTACACAATCAACGCAGGCGGAAACTGAGTAGATAAGTATGCAGCCTCAACAAGAACAGCAGCAGCCACAACAAGAACAGCAGCAGGTGCAACAAGAACAGCAGCAGCAGCCGCAAGAACAGCAGCAGCAGCCGCAAGAAGAACAGCAGCAGCAGCCGCAAGAACAGCAGCAGCCGCAAGAACAGCCCACTTATGAGCCCACAATAGTAATTGTAGCTCCTGACGTAGGGGCATTTCAGGAAATCGAGCTTCCTGCAGACAAAGCGGAGCAAACCACTGTTTTGGAAGATCTATTGTCTTCCAGACCACCATCAAGGAAAAGGAGGCTTAGTCTATCATCTTCTTCTTCAAGCCCGCTTCTGATGATTGTGATGCAACTTGGCAGCCACCAGCTCAGTCTGAGAGTGATGCACGCCACAAGACAATGCTTCTGAAAAGGAAGGTTCCAGAAAAACTTAGAGTTATGGAGGTAGATGTAGAAGAGGGGGATGATGTTGATGAAGACGAGCCAGTCATCACGCACATCACCCCAAAGGGGATGGAGAGCAATATTCTCACCCTGTCCAGAAAGGCTGCTACGGAGCGGGATGTAGCACGGATTCCACCAACACAGGTAGCACCACCACGACCTCCAGCTGCCATATTTTACAAGGCTCGGCAGGGACCTATATCCAGCTCAACCATCTCAGTAGGTAGTGGTAGTAAAAGTCACAGTGTAGTTGCACAGAGTCACATTCCAAGCACACCCTCCAGTTCATCTGGTATTGAAAGTGTCACATCCAGCAGTGCCAGAAAGTTCTCCTCCCAAGTTTGGGACTTCTTTTCTGTTAGCACCAGGGAGGAGAACATTGCTATATGCTCAATTTGTCACACAGGTGTTCGACGCAGTAATCTTGGTACAAACTATGGTACCGGAGGCCAAGCAAGTCATCTCAGAATACACCACACTATCGTGTGGGAGAATCACCTACTTCACTTAAAACAAAGTAAAAAAACTCAATCCATTGAAGTTGGTCATGAAGAATCAGGGGACGATATTATTGCGGCGGAAGGTGAAGAAGAGGGAGGCATTTCTAGCCCTGTCCCAGTGGTACCGCCCACATCCTCCTCAGTAACATCTGAGGGGCATTGCAGTAAGAGCCATACTCAGAGTCAGCCTGAGACACCAAGGCGACCAAGTACTGCAATGAGACAAACAGAGTTGTTCAGCCTAAGTGGGTTAATGAAAACAACAGCACCACAAAGAAAAGTAATCCAGCCTACCATTGAGAGCATGCTTAGCTTGGAGGGGCAGTTCCAACGCAACCACCCAACGGCACGGTTGTACAATGCGAAGCTGGCTAAAATGTAAGCATTGGACCTTCTCCCTTTTTCATTTGTGGAAGGGGTGGGTTTCCTTGAATTTGTGTCAGCCATTTGCCCTAAATGGAAGGTTCCCAGCCGGTCCTATTTCGCAAGAATTGCTGTTCCGGCACTACATCATGATGTGCTGTAATTGGTTGGACAAGCTTTGCAGCAGAGGGCTGTTCACAATATCCACCTGACAACAGACATGTGGACCAGTTGCCAAGCCACCGATTACATGTGCATCACTGCACACTGGGTCTCTTTTGTGGGGGTTAGAGATAAGCTATCTGAACGAGGTGCTATTGACACAGCTGAGATTTTTAAAGCTACTCGGAAACATGCAACTGTAGCCATGTTCGCCATGGAGAAATGTCATACTGCTGTAGACATTTTACAAGAGTTTTGCAGCAAGGTTTTGGAATGGCTGCGCCCAAGAAGGCTTAGTATTGGTTTTGTTGCCACAGATAATGGCAGTAATGTACTTAAGGCCATGGATCTTGGTTCCTATTTCAGGGTTCTGTGTTTGGTGCACTGCATAAACATTATAGTTCAAGACTTTCTGAAAAAAGAACCCATAGTCAGCAACTTACTGACCATCCGTCGAAGAATATGCACTAATTTCAGCCATTCTTTTAAAGCTCTGAAGCAGCTGAGGATCATTCAATGTGAATATAGAATTCCAGTCAAAGTACTCATCCAGGAGGTGGCAAACACGTTGGACCTCAACATATTACATGCTTGATCGTCTGTTTGAGCAGTACAGGCCACTCAATGAATATAATAGTGCTCTCAGGACTATACTCATCAACTCTGTCTATGAAGTACTCGAATAGATGGAGAAACAGTCCGTTTACAATGTTTACAAACCAACGCAAATGACCACCAGCAACGGTAGGTGAGACCCAAGGTCCAGAGATGGATTACCATCAAAGTTCTTGTTAGTGATCTAATTTTATCATCTGGCCATCCACAGTACAGGGCTGGATCGTCTCTAGATCTTTTGAGACTGATTCCAGTGCCGTCTAAGCAGTCATTTGTTTATACTGTTATCTTGCACTGTTCTGGTTTTTAATAGAAAGAGGCTTACAGGCATTAAAGTTTTCTTATTGTAATTCCTCTATTCTTTTTAACATCACTTTCCTACACTTTCATGTTTTGCACTGCACCTTATTCCATTTAGTGATCCCACGCATGGTCAACATGTGATTGTGGGTCTGACCCCAGTCCTACCAGACGGCACTGGAATCAGTCTCAAATTATCTAGAGACGATCCAGCCCTGTACTGTGGATGGCCAGATGATAAAATTAGATCACTAACAAGAACTTTGATGGTAATCCATCTCTGGACCTTGGGTCTCACCTACCGTTGCTGGTGGTCATTTGCGTTGGTTTGTAAACATTGTAAACGGACTGTTTCTCCATCTATACGAGTACTTCATAGACAGAGTGGATGAGTATAGTCCTGAGAGCACTATTAAATTCTTGTGACTCTAGACCCCCAGGTTTTTTCTGTAGTTAAATATTGTATAAGGGGACGTTAGCCTGGGCAGGTCTTTAAACTCCCTTAGACCCTCAAATCCCTGTTTTTGTTTTCACACTCAATGAATATGTCATGCAAAGAGGGGATGCTGCTGTGAAAGGCATGACCATTCAGATGGAGCAACGGGACCTAGTTAAATGCCTGACTGAGATGCTTCATCCTTTTGAGGTCTTCACACGTGAAGTCAGCAAAGAGGACTGTACAATGGGCCAAGCTATCCCATTATTTCAAATGCTAGAGCATCAGCTGAAGAAGTTGTCTGAATCATACAAAGGTGTAGAGGACAAAAAGGAAGCCTATGACTTGGTGGAGAGCTTAGCCCGTCGTTTAGCTGAAAAAACAAGGATAGAAAATAAGAATTTTTCACAAGAACATTACATTACTGCCACAATTCTGGATCCACTGGCAAAATTGGGACTGAAGACATTCTTTCCTTTATCAGAGATTGATGTTGCCCGCTACAAAACTTGGATAGCTGAGGCAGCGAGTAAGTTGGAAAATGAACGGCTGCTAATTAAAAGCCCACAATATCAACCCACAAGAAGTACTGCAGCAGGGCATGCAGCATCAACTGTAACTTCGGAGGCTGAGGGCAGTGCGTTTGGATCACAACAGTCACCATCACTATCGACAACAGCAACAATAACTGGATCATTAGGCCCAGTAAAATCGTAAGAGATTGGTATTTACAGTTAGGCATTAATAAGCGCAGTGCTGATGCACAGAGAAAAGAGACCAAAAGGTTAGCAGCAGCACCCCTGAACATTGAGCGGATGGTCCAGGCTTATCTGGACAACCCAACAGAGGTGTGCATTGATCACAACCCATTGCAGTATTGGTATAGGAAAAGGGCTGAATGGCCACTGCTCAGCAGGCTGGCGATAAGCTATCTGGTTTGCACTGTCGCAAGTGTCTCTTCCGAACGTGTTTTCAGTGCTGCTGGTTCCATTGTAACAGTGAGAAGGACCAGTCTCTCGCCCAAAAACGTGGAGAGGTAAACAATGATCAAAATGAATCAGCTCTTCATACCACCGAATTAAACAATACATGAAGCAAGCGAGGAAGATGAGGACAGCGGCTCAGGTGACGGAAGTAGTGTCATACTTCCCTGACAATTAGGCTTGCACTTACTGTCTTCCTCCCTTTTTTACCTTTAGTTGCGTGTCTGTTGTTCCGGTTACAAACTTGTGAATCACAACAAATCCATTACCACCATCTTCTACTCTTCTTACTTCAATATACAAGTTTCAGGTGTCTGCATTTGACAGTACAGTCCTCCGAATCCAGCTCCTCCGCTCCATCATACTGAATATCCTGCCTAAATCTGTTGGACCTGGCCCTTTTTTGCTGGTGCACCCCGAAACTTTTTGCTTTTGCCTAGCCTGTTTTGTTAACCTGGTGTTGGTGATTTTAGGCCTCCGCGCACTTCTTCACTGTGGTACAGTGTAAAGTGCGTGAGCTCTCTGTATATGTGTGGTGAGTGACCTGCCCTCCCATAGGAATGCATGGGGAAAATGTGTGACCATGGTAGTTCCTGATGTGTGGGGAGTGCAGGGTCGAGTTTGGTATGTGCGAACTCGTGAGATTGAATGCTGCGTAATGATGTATGTGGCATGAATGTGTCTAGTGTGGAAGTGCCACTTCTAGACCTGGGTGTGCGTGTGTAGTGAGTCTGCTGGCACGTGATTGGTTGGAGCCTGGCTCCAGGAGTGTGCCTGAGCCTGCTTGTGGATTGACTGTCTGGTTTGAGGGTGACAGGGGCTGGGGAGCCCCCAGGAGGTTGTCTGAGTCAGCCCTTGGTTGAATGACTGCATCTGCAACTAGAGTGGTGGGAGGAGATAGCACCTGGGAGTGAATAGGGCTGTGCCTGCCTGCCACAATGCTGGCTTCACCCCCAGTGGTGCGTCTGATGTCCCTGCCTGGCCAGTGAAAGGAGTTCCCTGTAACCAGTTGTAGCTGGTTCTCACATTGCCTGCACCCTGCTAGACAAAGGATTTTTCTGTATAAAAAGGGGCTGTGTCCCCTTACAAATGTTCTGGTTTTTTTACTTGAATCCTGCCAGGGGGTGCTGCTGTTTGGGCCCAGGGGAAGGCTTGCCTCCCTGGGCCCTGCCCAGCACCTGGATACCTGATGGACTTTCCTGGGGGAGCTGGAGGACTTTTCTTTGTTGGGAGCTGCTGTGCTCCCTCTCTTTGTCCCTGGACTTGATTTGTAGCACTTTGGGGAGTGCTGGACTTTTTGTTCCTAGGAGTGCCTTCCATTTCCCCCTTTTGAGCGCTGGGGCTGTGACCTGCTGAGGCCCCTTTGCTATGAGAGCCCTTCTTGGGGGGGGGCTTGAGGTCTGCCTGCTCCCTAGCACTTCGTGAGCGCTTTATTTGAGCCGTGCAGCGTGGAGCTGCCCTCTGTCCTACTCGTGTTTTTAGCAGGAGCCCACCCTGCATTGGGCCCGTATTTTGATCATTTGTCGAGGCAGGTGCCCACCCTGCTTATTTGTGGCCAGCCCGCGGTATATTTTAAATTCGACATTGGTTGGCGGATTGAGGGAGCCTACCCCTCATCTTATCGCAAGGAAAATCACCGCCGCGGCAAACAACCGGAAGTCAGGCGCCCTTGCCCGGGACGTGGGTGGGGCCTGCATCCCAGTCGGAAGTGCCGCGCACGCCCGGCAGCCTGGAGGGATCGCGTGGAGCGGCCCAGCGAGAAGAGGATGGCGCCTGCCGTTGCGGGGCTTCCGTGACCGAGGGAGTGCCCCGCAGGCGCCAGCAGAAGGTGACTAAAAGCGGAGGGGGCTCGAGGCACATTACTCGTGCCTGCCCCCACCGCGTGTCCTAGCGAGTCCCGCAGCATGAGAGAGAGCACCCCTGCGCAGCCCAATGAGGTGAGGAGGGCTGGGGGGGCTCCGGGCGGGTGGATGGCGGTCCCTGATCGGAGAAGGGCCATAGTTTTGAGCGCCCCGTCGTGCAGCCCCAGAAGCCCCATAGTGCCATTGCTGGAATAGAGCCTGCGAGGCTCGGGGGCATTTTTAGAGCCCACGAGAGGCTCAGGGCACATTTGTTTACTTCGAGTCCCCCAAGAGGGACTCCAACGACATGGGGCTGATTATTTTTAGAGCCTCTGTGGCTCCAATGCACATGTTTAGTTAAGAGCCTAGAGGGCTCTTAGGGGGGCAAAGTTTGTGTCAGAGCCTGTGTGGCTCCAACGTGCGCAGCTGTTTCAGAGCCTGTGTGGGCTCCAACATTTTGGTGCGGATGTCTTCCTAAGGGCCAGTGAGGGCCCTGTCGCAGTTTTGATGATTCTCAGCTGCCCAGCAATTAGTGGGCAGCTGCACCGTTTAGGCGCAATGTGAGTAAGTCCCTGTGTGGGACAGAGATGGCACAGTGGTGCCAGGCCTTCTACAGCTGCGCAGCACTTAGTGCCAGCTGCAATGTTTAGGCCCTGTTGGTGTTCCCAGCTGCCCAGCAATTAGTGGGCAGCTGCAACGTTTAGGTTTGCGCCGGTGGCGCACCCCTGACTGGCGCTGCGTGGCAGCACGCCCTGATATTCTGGACACAGGGCTTCTTTTGAGTCCCCTTGTTGGATGGCCAGTTGGCCAGGGGGCTGGTATGTGGGTAGGGCGCAAGGCCCTAATGTGATTTCTACGCGATGTGATTTTGCTATGTTTTGGATAGTAATTGCCTAAGGTGATGTTTTGCGCAATTGTGTTTTCCTTCCCTACACCTCTGAATGTTGTGATGCATCATGTGTAATGCGTTCTTGCTTATACCCCTAAATGTATTTTATTCTTAGGTGGTCGAGTTTTGCCAAGTAGAGTTTATACTAGAGAGGTTATGTGTCCATGCGTGATCTAGGCCTATGGTTATTAGGATTGCGTAGTGTGTACCTACCTTTTTCAGTAGTTACTGGTTGTGACCTATAATTGTTCTTTTGTGCTACACTTATTCTAAGTTCTAGAAGTGCTATTTCTAAAAGTGTTGATTCTGACAGTGGCCCATGTGGCCCTGTCCTGTACATAATCCCTTGTGAATATTGCCCGTGCCAGTTGGCACAATGTACATGTGTGATTACTATCTGATATGTTTTGACGATACAAAAGTTATTTTTACATAACCTTGTGTGGAGTCCCTTTTGTGGTGTGCCTAGGATGTTGTTGCTGTTGTGTGCGCGAATGCTTTACACATTGCCTCCGGGATAAGCCTGGCTGCTCCTGCCAAGCTACCAAGGTGGTGAGCAGGGGTTATCTTGGCGTGTGACTCCCTTGCCCTGTTTAGAATGGTGGTTTCTGCCTGGCTTTGACGTCAGCCTTAGCCTTAGCCCACCAGAAATCCCAGTTCTAACAAAATCCATTGCCCTCATGATTATTGGTTGATGGAAAATAGAAGAAAAAATTAACTTTCCTAGTCCCGCCAAAGGAAGTGGAACATGATGACTACTATTGTCGCAGGGATTCCGTTCTCATACAGAACTGTGCGTAGAGACTGGGAACCTCAGTGAATTAGGGTGTACCAAAACTCACCTTAGTATCCAAAATCCCCTACCAGACTAGCTACAGTGTCTCATTGGTTATTATAAACTCCCAATCTTTAGACAAACCAGAACATGGACTTAGTACACCTCAGGTAACGTGGAACACATGAACACTCTTTTGTTATACAATCATTTCAATCCAGAACAAAGAGTAAATGAGGACGCGTGCACATTTGAAATGTTTATTTTCTAATGCAGTGTTCTCAAACGCAGTATCTTAGCTAATATAAACAAACATATTATAAGAAACAAAGTAATCAGCATAGTTACTAGTCCATAGTATACAAAAGGTGAAAGCATGTTAAAATGCTAAAGCGAAGAAGGTTAAACAACACCTAATTCTCACCTTCCCTAGCTAGTATATTATATTATATCTAAGAAGGTCTCTTTGGGTTTTAGCAGGGTGGGCCCATACCTCAGATCCTAGTGGGAAGGGATCACATCGTCTTCCACCAGCTCTCTGCATGCAAAGCATCATCAAGTGTGTGTGTATGCTCTGTGCAAAGCAATATAAAATGTGCCTAAAGCCAGAATTTGGCCGCAGCTGCATGTATGTTATGTCTAGGAAGGTGCGAAGATCAGACCTCACAACAACCACTGTGTTGAGATATCCTTGAAGGCTTCAGCACTCACTGTACAGACACAGCTCACCAAGCAAGGCTGATATCAGAGTAACAATATATTATTCTCGTGTGAATCAAAACACTCTACTAGGCTCAAAGCTAAAGCAGCAGTTATGTGTCGTGTGCAGATGCAGCGGAAAGGTAAAATGGCGTTTAAACTCCTAATAAGCTCATGCTAACTTAACACAGCATATAGGCAAAGCATATCTAAATGACACCCTCCCATGATCCGAGCATGGATAAGATAAGATAAGATAAAATAAGGGGCTCATTTATGAAATGCAGAGTTCAAGAACAATAGTCAGTTCAAATTTGAGTAAGTGAAAAAAAAATAGTTTAGTCACCCAAAAAACCAAAATCTCACTATCATGACAATTTAGTGTTCGTCTTTAATTAAAGTCAATAGGTCTGGGACTTTAAAAGTTTTTCACGTCTTCATAAAAAAATTAACGAAAAAGTTCAATTTCAAGAAATGCATCGATACATCTCATCCTAGTACTGAATATGCAAAATAAGCAGCAACAGCTTCTAAAAGAAAGTCACTGTTATCATCCGAAAATAATTCATCCATCCAAATCAATAGCGGGAAAGAATATACATGCTCTTCAATTACCGGAGCCTCTAGCACCATCAGAGGACAACTCAGTGGGTTCTCAATGAAGCTGTGTGCCGAGAAATCTTGCGCCGCTGCAAATGTATTCCAACGACCCAGTATTCCATGCATCGCTGCCAAGGACATAATCCCTCCATCAGAACAAAGCAATTCATGAGCAACTAAGGAGCTCATGAGTTTATTAAAATCCGCTTCAGGAGACACCATATTGCCGAGACACAAATCCACGACCCAGTCGAAATCGCAGCTCAGGCAATGAAAGACAGGCTGGACACATGTGAAATAGGAAAATCGAAACGATAATCCATAAGCTGCACTTAAGGTGGCGAGCGGCAGCACACCATAGTATTCAAGCATCCTGTTGCGAAACAGTGCTAGCCGCGACAGTTCGTCTTGGAACACAGGATGTGCATCCATTTTTAATAAAATAAAATAGCACCAGAACGCCTGCAGCCAGCGCCAGTAAAACGGGAAATCCACCAAATAGGCTGGAAAAGATTGAATGGAAGAAAGCAGGAATGACTCCAAATATCTTTTGATATGAAGTCACAAGACTACTGCTAACTTCTTTAAAAAAGTGCACCAGCCCCGATGTGGAGGACGCATTAAAAGATTGTATGAATCAGCTCACTGAAATGCAATGGTAGGTCAGTATTTAATAAAGCATGCACCTCTGTGCGGGTGTTTGCTACGTGAAGGACAAATGTTTCACGAACAGATGTCAGGGCAACTTCTTTTTGTGACAATAGGGATCTTTTTCGACTCATCTTATTGAACTGCTTTCAAGGTCAGAATCCTCGGCCAGATGGGAACGTCCAAGTTCCCATGCGTGGGTGGATACAAAACATTCTTACAGCAAACCACAGGTTCACTGACTGTAACGACATAAGCAATGCCTTTTATTAACCCACAGCAATCTTCATTATTTAAAAGTAAATAACTGCTGTTTGCCAGTAATGTGAATGTGGGGATAATAGCGGGCACGGGTGTACCTTTCAAAACACAGGCTAAATTAGGCTGTTCTTGATTGCAAGAGCCGTGTAATTGAATATGTCTACACTCTTCACCTTTCAGATAAACTTCCTTTCCCTCCCTAAGGTATCTGTATGTAAAAGGAAGTGACCAGGCTTCATGCAGATAGGAGCTACCAAGAGGCTCGTATCTACCAATGGCAAAATATTTCATACCATTTTTAAATTCGAAAAGAGCAAATGGTAAAGTTATTAACCCGTGGATAAGCCACGTTGCAGTAGTGGCCTCTGACACAGAGAATGGTAAAGACACCAATCGTTCAATGTGTAACATGGAAAAATATGCATCTCTCATTGAAAGCAAACGCTGCTTGTCAGTCAAATTAAACGGGGCAAAAAGAGAAGAGGTATTCATGTAATTCCAAGGCACTTTCCCGGACTTAAGAGTCTGCAGGGTCCATGCAAACTGCATAATAGAACGCAATTGATTTTGACCATGGTATAACACAGACACTTCATCTTGCACAATATCAACAACGGATGACACAATATTATCCAACGTGTAAATGCGGGAAGAAAGCCTGTTAATGCTATTATCCACAACAGCAAGCACTTTTTCTAAATTAGCTTGATCAATAGCCCTAAGGCGGGTAGCCGCCTCAATCTGTTATGTTTTCCAGATTTCATTATAAACTGCATATATCCATCTTCTAGCTCTACCTCTAGCCGGGCCTTTTATGAAATCATTCAAATCAACATCGTCATTCAGTTGAGATAAATGCAGTTTAACAGACGCCAAGGTAGAATGTTTGAGCCAATTCTGACACAATTTGCCTACTGAATAAGTGGTGACAGAATGGTCATTCTCAAAACGGGGATCGACCCTGACCTGTGTAAAGCCATCAGCTAAACCCAGAAAACGATGTTGGCACGAGTCAGCACTTCTGTGCCACAGCAGCCAACCTTTGGGATCCAAACTGGATATGTTAAAGGACGAATTTAGCATTAGAGTTTGCAACTCCCTCATCGAAAATTTTGTAGCATTACCCCAACCTGAATATTGTTCCAAATCAGGGAAGGAAGGAGTATTTCATTTTTTAGAAGTAGCCAATCCACAGCTTGTTGTCTGTGAAATGGTAGAATTCAAAAACAACATATGATTTGGGATGAGACATGCACGGTGCAAAGCCTCAGTGCCTTGTACCTGCCAACTTTTAGAACCCCAAACAGATTTAAGGTCAACTGTTTCCTTCCACAACTCGTAGCCTCCAACAGCTAGCTGGTCTAGAAAGGACTTCGAGTACAATAACTTAGTATCGGTAAGTCTAACCTTGGACGTGGACTTTTCTGTCATTTTAAAATAAAATGAAGCGGGATTGGACTGATTAAAGTCAGTAAAATAAGTGTACTTTTTCAAAAAGGTACTCAAACTGCCTCGCAAAGGAGCTGGGCAATGCTCCCACTGTGTATAATTTACAATGCTCCTCCTGGAGTTAGTTTTATGTAAGTAGTGGTTACCAAAATGTTGGAAACAAAATAAATCACCATAATTAGCAGATTCCAAATACAAATCTTCAGCATCAAAGGCAGCATAATATTTCAAATCAGAAAATAATGCCTCTACGACCTGAACATCCCAATCATCAGAACTTATGTTTTGTTTAACTATATCCCCCATGTAGCGAAAATTCCGTTCTCCTACAGAACTGTGCATAGAGATTTGGAACCTCGGTGAATTAGGGTGGCCCAAAACTCACCTCAGTACCCAAAATCCCCTTACCAGGCTAGCTACAGTGTCTCATTGGTCATAGCAAACTTCCAATGTTTAGACAAACCAGAACATGAACTTACAATACGTCAGGTCACGTGGAACACATGAGCACTCTTTCGTTATACAATCATTTCATACCAGAACGTAAAGTAAATGAGGAAATGTGCACATTTGAAATATTTATTTACTAATGCCGTCTTCTCAAACGCAGTATCTTAGATAATACAAGGAAACATATTATCAGAAGCAAAGTTATCAGCATAGTTACTATTCCATAGAAAGCAAAAGGTGACAGCATGCTAAGATGCTGTAATGAATAAGCGTTAACAACACCTAATTCTCACCCTCCCTAACTAGCATAATATATTAATATCTAAGAAGGTCTCTTTCGGTTTTAGCAGGGCGGGCCCATACCTCAAGATCCTAGTATGAAAAGATCACATCAGCTTCCACCAGCTCTCTGCATGCGAACCGCATCAAGTGTGTATATGTGCTCTAAGCAAAGCAATATAAAACGCGCCTAAAGCCAGAATTTGGCAGGAGCTGCACTTATGTTATGTCTATGAAGGTGCGGAGATCAGACCTCACAACAATTCTGTGTCGAGTTATCCTTGAAGCTTCAGCACTCTCTGTACAGACATAATTTATTAAGCAATGCTGATATCAGAGCAATAACATATTATTCTCATGTAAATCACAACGCTCTTCTAGGTTGAAAGCTAAATCAACAATTATGTATCGTGTGCAGAAGCAGCAAAAGGAAAAAATGGCGTTTTAACATTTAATAAGCTCATGCTAACTTAACACAGTATATAGATAAGCAGTAACTATATGACACCCCCCCATGATCCGAGCACGGATAAGATAAGATAAGGGCCTCCTCATGAAAGCAGAGTTCAAGAACGATGAGCAAAATTTATAATGTAAAAATTCATGGGACAAAAATTTTTTCATGAATCAATTCAACAAATCCAAAATGTCAATATTTTGTTCACTTTTGCTCAAGCCAATAGGTCTGGGAGGTGAAAAATTCAAGCAAAATTTGCAAAAAGTTATGTCAGTAGAAAACAAGGGGCCGGGATCCGAAACTTGAAAAGATTTTAGGGCAAGACCGAATATGCAAAATATGCAGCAACAGCCTCCAACATGAAATCACCGTCTTCATCCGAAAACAGTTCAGCCATCCAATTTAACAGTGGGAAAGAACATACGTGCTCTTCTAGTACCGGAGTCTCTATCACCATCAGAGGACAGCTCGGTGGGTTTTCAAGAAAGCTCTGTGCCAAGAAATCGTGCGCTGCTGCGAGTATGTTCCAATGACCCATTAGTCCATGCATCACTGCCAAGGCCATAATCCTTTCGCCAGTACAAACCAACTCGTGAGTAACGACGGGACCCATCAGCTGATTAAAATCGACGTCAGGAGAAACTGTCTTGCAGAGACACAAATCAAGGGCCCAGTCGAAATCGCAGCTGAGGCAATGAAACACAGGCTGGACACATGTAAAATAGGAAAATCGAAACGATAATCCATATGCCGTGCTTAAAGTCGCAAGCGGCAGAGTGCCATAATATTCAAGCATCCTGTTGCGAAACAGTGCCAGGAGGGGCTGCGCGGCTTCTTGCACAGGAAGGGCATCCATGTTTAATGAAACAAAAGATCACCAGAACGCCTGCCGCCAGTGCCAGTAAAACCGGGAATCCACCAAACAGACTTGAAAAAATAGAATGGAAGAAAGCAGGAATGACTCCAAATATTTTCTCAAATGAAGTCACGAGACCACAGCTAACTATTTTAAAAAAGTGCGCCAACCCAGTCGTGGAAGATGCGTTAAAGATCGAATGAACCAGTTCGCTGAAATGCAACGGCAAATCAGCATTTAAAAGTGCCTGAACCTCTGTGCGGGTGTTAGCTATGTGAAGCACAAATGTTTCTCGAGCCGAACTCAAGGCCACTTCTTTTTGGGACAAAAGAGCTCTTATTCTACTCATGCCATTGAACTCCGCTGTCAAGGTTGGGATGCGCGGCCAGATGGAAACATCCCCGTTCCCATGCGTGGGTGGGTAAAGTACATTTTTGCAGCAAACCACACGTTCAGATGCGGTCACCACATAAGCAACACCTTTAATTAACCCACAACAATCCTCATTATTTAAAAGTAAATAACTTCCGTTCGCCAGTAAGGTAAAAGTGGGGATGATCGCTGGAACTGGTGTTCCTTTTAAAAACAGGCTAAATTTGGCCGGTCCTGGTTACAAGAACCGTGCAATTGTATGTGTCTACACATTAATGAGTGATCTGGTGTCTCTGTACACTCCTCCCCATTCAGATAAACCTCCTGTCCATCTTTTAAACATCTGTAAGTAAATGGGAGGGACCAGACTTCATGGAGAAACGCACTACCTAATGGTTCATATCGACCTATGGCAACATATCGCATACAATTTGTACATTTATACAAAGCAAAAGGTAACGTTATCAAACCGTGGATAAGCCACGTTGCAGCAGTGGCCTCCGCCACAGAAAAAGGCAAGGATTCTAATCTCTCAATATGTAACATTGAAAAAGATGCATCTCGCATGGAAAGCAAGCGCTGCTTGTCAGTCAAATTAAAAGGGGCAAAGAGAGAGGAAACATTCATGTAGGTCCATGGCACTTTGCCAGATTTCAACGTCTGTAGGGTCCACGCAAATTGAATGACAGAACGCAATTGATTTTGACCATGGTATAATGCAGACACCTCATCCTGCACAATATCCACCACAGAGGACACAATATTATCTAACGTGTAAATGCGGGAAGAAAGCATGTTAATACTATTATCTACCACTGCAAGCACTTTTTCAAGATTAGCTTGATCAATTGCTCTAAGGCGAGTCGCCGCCTCAACCTGTGATGTCTTTTGATTTCATTGTAAATAGCATATATCCATCTTTTTGATCTACCACTAGCCGGGCCTTTTATGAAATCATTTAAATCTACATCTTCATTCAGCTTGGATAGATGCAGTTTAACCGCAGCCAAGGTAGAATGTTTCAGCCAATTTTGACACAACTTGCCTACTGAATAAGTCGTGACAGAATGGTCAGTTTTAAAACGGGGATCAGGTCTGACCTGTCTAAAACTCTCAGATAAATCCAGAAAACGGTGCTGGCATGAATCAGCACTTCTGTGCCACATCAGCCAACCTTTTGGATCCATACTGGATATGTTAAAGGTAGAATTAAGCAAAAGGGTCTGCAAGTCCCTAATGGAAAACTGAGTAAAATTACTCCAGCCAGTATATTCCTCCAATTCAGGGATGGTGGGAGTATTTAATTTTTTAGAAGTAGCCAATCCAAAGCATGTTGTTTGCGAATTTGATGCATTCAAAAACAACATATGATTTGGGATGAGACATGCACGGTGCAAAGCCTCAGTGCCTTGTACCTGCCAGGCTTTTGAACCCCAAACAGATTTAAGGTCAATAGATTCCTTCCACAACTCGTAGCCTCCAACAGCTAACTGATCAAGGAAGGACTTCGAGTACAACAATTTAGCATCGGAAAGTCTAACCATGGACATCGGCTTCTGTGACATTATTTTTAAAAAAAGACTCGGGATTGGACTGATTGAAGTCAGTAAAATAAGTGTAATTTTTCAAAAAGGTATTTGACCTGCCTTGTTTAGGAGCTGGGCAATGCTCCCATTGCGTACAATTAACAGCATTCCTTCTGGAAGAAGTTTTATGTAAGAAGTGATGGCCAAAATGTTGGAAGCAAAACAAATCACCATAATTAGCAGATTCTAAATACAAATCCTCAGCATCAAAGGCAGCATAGTATTTCAAATCAGAAAACAAACTCTCCACGGCCTGAACATCCCAATCATCAGAACGTATGTTTTGTTTCACTACATCCCCCAAGTTAACTCTAAGGACATTAGGGACATTAACAACCTCTGTACGGCCATGAATTTGAAATCTAACTGCATCCCACACAATTCCATCAAGGACTGGCCAAGCAGTGATGTTAACAAATGTCAAGTCTCTTTTCAATCTGTGTGCTGAATGGGACGAGGAAAGGGGGGCCAAAGTTCCATTGAGATGTCGAATGCATGTTCTTTCCTCGACATAGTGTCCATTGATGAATCGAAAAAAATAAAACACAACACCAATTGACATAAAAAGGTAAATTGAAAAAAGTACCAGCCAAATATATGTCCAAGGGGGAATCAAAAAATGTTTTTTAAATAAAGTGGCATAAACTTCAAACTGTGAGGGTTTCTTCGAGGCAATGGAAACAGTGTCAAATTAAAATCTTGATTCTGTGGCCAAACGTGTTTGCAGGTCAGGCATAGATAAGTCAGTGGGGCAAGTGTAATCAATGTCATCATGGTCTGTACCAGGCAAAGTACTTAATAAAGGACTGGAAAGTGCAGGTAATTCGATGGCTACTTCAGGTTCAGGATTAGAAGCAGTGGCCAAAACAGAATTTCTCACAATGGAAGGACAGGAGACTGCCGGTGTCATACTAAGAAGAATCGGCCACTCTGTGTATCTTGACATTGTCAATGGAGATACACCTGTTTTCCTTACGACCTGGAAGTGGGGGTAAAATGACTGTTCTTGTGCCCTTCACTCCAAGGACTGGAACCGGAGCTCGATAGGAAGGTCCAAATTATTTCTTGTTATCGATCTTCTCTCGAACCAGTTCTCCAACTTGGGGTAGCCAGCCAACTACCGGTATCTGCAACGCAACATCCAATGTGGATGGCAAATGTTCCTTTGCAAGACTGTCTCTGGTCTTTTGTAGATCCTGTAAAACATTGCAATGTTCATCTACGTCAAAGGTTGTGGCGCGAACCACGCAGTCTAGACCATCAAGGTCAGGGACGTACATCTTGATGCCAAAGAGCATTTCGTATGGGGTCCGCCCACCCAGAGACCTTCTAGGGAGATTATTAAGAGCACGCTGCACGCCATTGAGGTGGGCCAGCCAGTTTCTGCCAGTGCCTATAACTCGAGCTGTCAAAGATTGCTTTAAGTCACGCTTCATTCGCTCCACTACACTATTACCCTCAGGTCTGTAGGGAGACGAAAACTTGCCTTGGACCCCCATCGAAGTCACGGCATCCTCATACGCCTTAGAGGCGAAAGCCGGACCCTGATCCTAATGGAAGGTACCACAGGCAAAAATCCCTACAAAGGCACGCAAATCTCTAATGACAGTCCGTGAATCAGCCCTGCGATGGGGCCATACCCACACAAAGCGTGTACATGAATCAACTGCTACTAAGATGTACTTATACGCAGTATCAGAGGAAAAAGGACCGCAGTGATCTAAATAAACACAACCTAGTGGTTTATTAGATATGTACAACTGTGTCTGTGGCGGACGCGTAGCAGTCGAAGGTTTAATCTGCTGGCAAATGTCACATTGAAGGACATAGTCTCGCGTCTGTTTGTACGGTCCCCGCCACCAGAAACGCTGTTGTAATTGAGTTACAGTGGCCGAGACGCCCGCATGCGCAGACGCCACACCTTCATGCACCGCTGTAATCAAGCCAGCTCTGCGATCCGAGTTGGGAATTAAACGTTCTCCAACATCAGGAATTTTCACAAAAGGAACCTTTTCGAGACTTAAGTGGTATGTGTACTTCGAAGGGAACCCCGTAGGATGTTTACCTCCCTTCTCAGTGGCAGCAACAGCCGCCAAGATTTTATCATCAATCTTAGTTTTGGACCGTGTAACAGCTGCAACTAAATACTTAGACACCGCTGATTTCGACGCTTCATCAGCAAGCGAGTTACCGACAGCGTGAACTCCCACACGCTGATGGCCGAGAGTATGAATCACAAAAACAAGCGGCCGATTAGCCTTAAGCTCAGCCACTCGAACCCAAGTCATCTTGTGTTTTATTGTGCTACCCTTGGAATCACGAAAATCATTCTGAATCCAAAAGAACAAGTTTTTATTGTAAGACTGGACACAGTAGTAAGAATCACTCACAATCAGGGCCGGACTGGTCATTCCGGGCACCGGGCAATCCCCCGGTCGGCTGGACCGGGTGGGGGCCGGTTTTGTGACCGGGGGCCGGTTCTGTTGTTGGGGCCGATCACGGTCGGTCCAAATCGGCCCCAACAACAGAACACAGTGCTTACATTAAGCACAATCAGGCCGCCTGTCATTCTCATGCTAGCAGTGGTGCTCCGCGCCGATTTTAAATCAATTATTTCATTATTTAAGGGAGGCTAGGCTACTACTATGAGCAGACAGCAGGCCGCTGCGCGCCCTACTCATTATAATTCATTACACTTACACCCCTACACCACCTGACCTGTCGCATGATATTGTTGTAGACGTGCGGCGTGCAGATTTCACCACCTCCGCGTCTGCGCGCCGTGTTTTTTTAGGGTGGGGTGGTCTGCTGGCTGCCTGGTAGTGATCAAGGCTCATGCGCATTGGGAAAAAGTGCGCGTGACTCTGAGCCTGAGGGGAGGTGGAGGCAGGCATGCAGGCCAGGCCAGAGAGGGAGAGGGAGATAGGGACAGCCAGGAAAGAGAGCGGCACCTGTCATTTAATTTCCCCCGTCTGCCTCCCGCAAATGCGAAGGAATATGGACCAGATAATCGCTGCCGTATTCCGTCAGATATCATTCGGGATGCGAGGATTCTTGTGCTGCCACTCACTCACCCCTGACCTCGTGGCATTGGACCCATGTTACCATAGACTATGTGTGCCTGCCAGGACTCTCCTTGCTCGTGAGTACAGGTTGTTTGTTCAGTGTCACCGTTTGTTTACTTCCGCTAGTGACTGTGACTGTCATGTGCACAAACCCAGAAGAGCAGCATGGACTTTGTCCGGCACTTCTCGGGTGAGGTTTGTAATTTGCGGCCGATTCTAGCAGAGTGAATGGAGACTCACGCGGCAACACAGATTGTCAGCAGAGGAGCCGGGAATAGGGTGCCGGAATCCGTTAATCTTGAGACCTTTCCAGCTCCCAGTTACACATCTCTCATCATTATATCTACCACAGGAGGCCATTTCAGCACAGCACGACTCCTGTCCCAGGCTTTCCCTATCAGGTGCATTAGTTTACATCAAGCAAATACTACTACTACACCCAGAGGCCCTTTGGTGTGTTACATGGACGCCTTGGTCGTAACGTATTTGTTAGCTCTGCAGAGCTCAAGCTGATATCATGGTTTACATTTAAAAATGGAAGAGTCTGTGGTTTGAGACAAGGGACTGGTACGTTAGCAGCATGGTGGTCTAATGCACCCACTGCGTAAGTCTCGTTTCTCCTGAATGTCGAGGCTGGAATCTATTGCAGGGCAACTCAGTCTGCACTACACATCTATGTCCCAAAATAAAAATCTTTAACATATGCGGCAAGCACCTGCACAAAATACAATACCGAACACGTATTAATCAGCAGAGAGGCCAATTATGGAATGGGCATAGATTGTGCAGTGGCAGTTCTGCCACAACACGGTTAAGGGGATATTGTAGGCAGTGCGACTCCGAGAGAGCTGACACGTGCACACCATGGCGAGACATGGGGGGGTTCAACCGTGGCTTGCTCAACTGTACTTGTGGCCTCGGGTGTCATGAAAGCAGACAGTGACAAGAACAGGTAGTAGTTTCAATTTCTTGACATCCGCTTGACCTCACGTTAGGGGCAAGGGGTGGCACAAGGATACAACCCTCTGTAGTCACTAGGGGCAGATTTATGATAACTGGCGCATCCCCAGGGATGCGGCAGTTATTTTGCGCCACTTCTCCGCCACCCATGGTGCGCCGCATTTACAATGCGGCGCACCATGGGGCAAAAACGGCACAGATGCGTGACGCATCTGTGCCGTAAAGGTGGCGCATTGCTGGAGTTGCGTCGCAAGCGCGACGCAGCTCCAGCAAGGCTCGGGGGTGCTCCATCTTTACAATGCTGCGTCAAGACCTACGCCTGCTTCAAGCAGGCGCAGGGTTTTGACGCAGCATTGGCCTGAAAGTGACTGAGTGAAATCTTATAGATTTCACTCAGCCACTTTTGCGAGGCGCACCCACCCCGGAACGCCCACCCTGCTCCGGAACGCCCACAAGTGGCGCAGGGCTTTACAACGTGACGCATCTGCCTAGATGCGTCACGTTGTAAATGGGTCGTAGGGATGCGCCACGTTTATGCCGCAGTTGCGTGACGCAAACGTGCGCATTCCCAACATGTGGATGGCCAGATGATAAAATTAGATCACTAACAAGAACTTTGATGGTAATCCATCTCTGGACCTTGGGTCTCACCTACCGTTGCTGGTGGTCATTTGCGTTGGTTTGTAAACATTGTAAACGGACTGTTTCTCCATCTATACGAGTACTTCATAGACAGAGTTGATGAGTATAGTCCTGAGAGCACTATTAAATTCTTGTGACTCTAGACCCCCAGGTTTTTTCTGTAGTTAAATATTGTGTAAGGGGACGTTAGCCTGGGCAGGTCTTTAAACTCCCTTAGACCCTCAAATCCCTGTTTTTGTTTTCACACTCAATGAATATGTCATGCAAAGAGGGGATGCTGCTGTGAAAGGCATGACCATTCAGATGGAGCAACGGGACCTAGTTAAATGCCTGACTGAGATGCTTCATCCTTTTGAGGTCTTCACACGTGAAGTCAGCAAAGAGGACTGTACAATGGGCCAAGCTATCCCATTATTTCAAATGCTAGAGCATCAGCTGAAGAAGTTGTCTGAATCATACAAAGGTGTAGAGGACAAAAAGGAAGTCTATGACTTGGTGGAGAGCTTAGCCCGTCGCTTAGCTGAAAAAACAAGGATAGAAAATAAGAATTTTTCACAAGAACATTACATTACTGCCACAATTCTGGATCCACTGGCAAAATTGGGACTGAAGACATTCTTTCCTTTATCAGAGATTGATGTTGCCCGCTACAAAACTTGGATAGCTGAGGCAGCGAGTAAGTTGGAAAATGAACGGCTGCTAATTAAAAGCCCACAATATCAACCCACAAGAAGTACTGCAGCAGGGCATGCAGCATCAACTGTAACTTCGGAGGCTGAGGGCAGTGCGTTTGGATCACAACAGTCACCATCACTATCGACAACAGCAACAATAACTGGATCATTAGGCCCAGTAAAATCGTAAGAGATTGGTATTTACAGTTAGGCATTAATAAGCGCAGTGCTGATGCACAGAGAAAAGAGACCAAAAGGTTAGCAGCAGCACCCCTGAACATTGAGCGGATGGTCCAGGCTTATCTGGACAACCCAACAGAGGTGTGCATTGATCACAACCCATTGCAGTATTGGTATAGGAAAAGGGCTGAATGGCCACTGCTCAGCAGGCTGGCGATAAGCTATCTGGTTTGCACTGTCGCAAGTGTCTCTTCCGAACGTGTTTTCAGTGCTGCTGGTTCCATTGTAACAGTGAGAAGGACCAGTCTCTCGCCCAAAAACGTGGAGAGGTAAACAATGATCAAAATGAATCAGCTCTTCATACCACCGAATTAAACAATACATGAAGCAAGCGAGGAAGATGAGGACAGCGGCTCAGGTGACGGAAGTAGTGTCATACTTCCCTGACAATTAGGCTTGCACTTACTGTCTTCCTCCCTTTTTTACCTTTAGTTGCGTGTCTGTTGTTCCGGTTACAAACTTGTGAATCACAACAAATCCATTACCACCATCTTCTACTCTTCTTACTTCAATATACAAGTTTCAGGTGTCTGCATTTGACAGTACAGTCCTCCGAATCCAGCTCCTCCGCTCCATCATACTGAATATCCTGCCTAAATCTGTTGGACCTGGCCCTTTTTTGCTGGTGCACCCCGAAACTTTTTGCTTTTGCCTAGCCTGTTTTGTTAACCTGGTGTTGGTGATTTTAGGCCTCCGCGCACTTTTTCACTGTGGTACAGTGTAAAGTGCGTGAGCTCTCTGTATATGTGTGGTGAGTGACCTGCCCTCCCATAGGAATGCATGGGGAAAATGTGTGACCATGGTAGTTCCTGATGTGTGGGGAGTGCAGGGTCGAGTTTGGTATGTGCGAACTCGTGAGATTGAATGCTGCGTAATGATGTATGTGGCATGAATGTGTCTAGTGTGGAAGTGCCACTTCTAGACCTGGGTGTGCGTGTGTAGTGAGTCTGCTGGCACGTGATTGGTTGGAGCCTGGCTCCAGGAGTGTGCCTGAGCCTGCTTGTGGATTGACTGTCTGGTTTGAGGGTGACAGGGGCTGGGGAGCCCCCAGGAGGTTGTCTGAGTCAGCCCTTGGTTGAATGACTGCATCTGCAACTAGAGTGGTGGGAGGAGATAGCACCTGGGAGTGAATAGGGCTGTGCCTGCCTGCCACAATGCTGGCTTCACCCCCAGTGGTGCGTCTGATGTCCCTGCCTGGCCAGTGAAAGGAGTTCCCTGTAACCAGTTGTAGCTGGTTCTCACATTGCCTGCACCCTGCTAGACAAAGGATTTTTCTGTATAAAAAGGGGCTGTGTCCCCTTACAAATGTTCTGTTTTTTTTACTTGAATCCTGCCAGGGGGTGCTGCTGTTTGGGCCCAGGGGAAGGCTTGCCTCCCTGGGCCCTGCCCAGCACCTGGACACCTGATGGACTTTCCTGGGGGAGCTGGAGGACTTTTCTTTGTTGGGAGCTGCTGTGCTCCCTCTCTTTGTCCCTGGACTTGATTTGTAGCACTTTGGGGAGTGCTGGACTTTTTGTTCCTAGGAGTGCCTTCCATTTCCCCCTTTTGAGCGCTGGGGCTGTGACCTGCTGAGGCCCCTTTGCTATGAGAGCCCTTCTTGGGGGGGGGCTTGAGGTCTGCCTGCTCCCTAGCACTTCGTGAGCGCTTTATTTGAGCCGTGCAGCGTGGAGCTGCCCTCTGTCCTGCTCGTGTTTTTAGCAGGAGCCCACCCTGCATTGGGCCCGTATTTTGATCATTTGTCGAGGCAGGTGCCCACCCTGCTTATTTGTGGCCAGCCCGCGGTATATTTTAAATTCGACATTGGTTGGCGGATTGAGGGAGCCTACCCCTCATCTTATCGCAAGGAAAATCACCGCCGCGGCAAACAACCGGAAGTCAGGCGCCCTTGCCCGGGACGTGGGTGGGGCCTGCATCCCAGTCGGAAGTGCCGCGCACGCCCGGCAGCCTGGAGGGATCGCGTGGAGCGGCCCAGCGAGAAGAGGATGGCGCCTGCCGTTGCGGGGCTTCCGTGACCGAGGGAGTGCCCCGCAGGCGCCAGCAGAAGGTGACTAAAAGCGGAGGGGGCTCGAGGCACATTACTGGTGCCTGCCCCCACCGCGTGTCCTAGCGAGTCCCGCAGCATGAGAGAGAGCACCCCTGCGCAGCCCAATGAGGTGAGGAGGGCTGGGGGGGCTCCGGGCGGGTGGATGGCGGTCCCTGATCGGAGAAGGGCCATAGTTTTGAGCGGCCCCGTCGTGCAGCCCCAGAAGCCCCGTAGTGCCAGTGCTGGAATAGAGCCTGCAAGGCTCGGGGGCATTTTTAGAGCCCACGAGAGGCTCAGGGCACATTTGTTTACTTCGAGTCCCCCAAGAGGGACTCCAACGACATGGGGCTGATTATTTTTAGAGCCTCTGTGGCTCCAATGCACATGTTTAGTTAAGAGCCTAGAGGGCTCTTAGGGGGGCAAAGTTTGTGTCAGAGCCTGTGTGGCTCCAACGTGCGCAGCTGTTTCAGAGCCTGTGTGGGCTCCAACATTTTGGTGCGGATGTCTTCCTAAGGGCCAGTGAGGGCCCTGTCGCAGTTTTGATGATTCTCAGCTGCCCAGCAATTAGTGGGCAGCTGCACCGTTTAGGCGCAATGTGAGTAAGTCCCTGTGTGGGACAGAGATGGCACAGTGGTGCCAGGCCTTCTACAGCTGCGCAGCACTTTGTGCCAGCTGCAATGTTTAGGCCCTGTTGGTGTTCCCAGCTGCCCAGCAATTAGTGGGCAGCTGCAACGTTTAGGTTTGCGCCGGTGGCGCACCCCTGACTGGCGCTGCGTGGCAGCACGCCCTGACATTCTGGACACAGGGCTTCTTTTGAGTCCCCTTGTTGGATGGCCAGTTGGCCAGGGGGCTGGTATGTGGGTAGGGCGCAAGGCCCTAATGTGATTTCTACGCGATGTGATTTTGCTATGTTTTGGATAGTAATTGCCTAAGGTGATGTTTTGCGCAATTGTGTTTTCCTTCCCTACACCTCTGAATGTTGTGATGCATCATGTGTAATGCGTTCTTGCTTATACCCCTAAATGTATTTTATTCTTAGGTGGTCGAGTTTTGCCAAGTAGAGTTTATACTAGAGAGGTTATGTGTCCATGCGTGATCTAGGCCTATGGTTATTAGGATTGCGTAGTGTGTACCTACCTTTTTCAGTAGTTACTGGTTGTGACCTATAATTGTTCTTTTGTGCTACACTTATTCTAAGTTCTAGAAGTGCTATTTCTAAAAGTGTTGATTCTGACAGTGGCCCATGTGGCCCTGTCCTGTACATAATCCCTTGTGAATATTGCCCGTGCCAGTTGGCACAATGTACATGTGTGATTACTATCTGATATGTTTTGACGATACAAAAGTTATTTTTACATAACCTTGTGTGGAGTCCCTTTTGTGGTGTGCCTAGGATGTTGTTGCTGTTGTGTGCGCGAATGCTTTACACATTGCCTCCGGGATAAGCCTGGCTGCTCCTGCCAAGCTACCAAGGTGGTGAGCAGGGGTTATCTTGGCATGTGAGTCCCTTGCCCTGATTAGAATGGTGGTTTCTGCCTGGCTTTGACGTCAGCCTTAGCCTTAGCCCACCAGAAATCCCAGTTCTAACAAAATCCATTGCCCTCATGATTATTGGTTGATGGAAAATAGAAGAAAAAATTAACTTTCCTAGTCCCGCCAAAGGAAGTGGAACATGATGACTACTATTGTCGCAGGGATTCCGTTCTCATACAGAACTGTGCGTAGAGACTGGGAACCTCAGTGAATTAGGGTGTACCAAAACTCACCTTAGTATCCAAAATCCCCTACCAGACTAGCTACAGTGTCTCATTGGTTATTATAAACTCCCAATCTTTAGACAAACCAGAACATGGACTTAGTACACCTCAGGTAACGTGGAACACATGAACACTCTTTTGTTATACAATCATTTCAATCCAGAACAAAGAGTAAATGAGGACGCGTGCACATTTGAAATGTTTATTTTCTAATGCAGTGTTCTCAAACGCAGTATCTTAGCTAATATAAACAAACATATTATAAGAAACAAAGTAATCAGCATAGTTACTAGTCCATAGTATACAAAAGGTGAAAGCATGTTAAAATGCTAAAGCGAAGAAGGTTAAACAACACCTAATTCTCACCTTCCCTAGCTAGTATATTATATTATATCTAAGAAGGTCTCTTTGGGTTTTAGCAGGGTGGGCCCATATCTCAGATCCTAGTGGGAAGGGATCACATCGTCTTCCACCAGCTCTCTGCATGCAAAGCATCATCAAGTGTGTGTGTATGCTCTGTGCAAAGCAATATAAAACGTGCCTAAAGCCAGAATTTGGCCGCAGCTGCATGTATGTTATGTCTAGGAAGGTGCGAAGATCAGACCTCACAACAACCACTGTGTTGAGATATCCTTGAAGGCTTCAGCACTCACTGTACAGACACAGCTCACCAAGCAAGGCTGATATCAGAGTAACAATATATTATTCTCGTGTGAATCAAAACACTCTACTAGGTTCAAAGCTAAAGCAGCAGTTATGTGTCGTGTGCAGATGCAGCGGAAAGGTAAAATGGCGTTTAAACTCCTAATAAGCTCATGCTAACTTAACACAGCATATAGGCAAAGCATATCTAAATGACACCCTCCCATGATCCGAGCATGGATAAGATAAGATAAGATAAAATAAGGGGCTCATTTATGAAATGCAGAGTTCAAGACCAATAGTCAGTTCAAATTTAAGTAAGTGAAAAAAAAATAGTTTAGTCACCCAAAAAACCAAAATCTCACTATCATGACAATTTAGTGTTCGTCTTTAATTAAAGTCAATAGGTCTGGGACTTTAAAAGTTTTTCACGTCTTCATAAAAAAATTAACGAAAAAGTTCAATTTCAAGAAATGCATCGATACATCTCATCCTAGTACTGAATATGCAAAATAAGCAGCAACAGCTTCTAAAAGAAAGTCACTGTTATCATCCGAAAATAATTCATCCATCCAAATCAATAGCGGGAAAGAATATACATGCTCTTCAATTACCGGAGCCTCTAGCACCATCAGAGGACAACTCAGTGGGTTCTCAATGAAGCTGTGTGCCGAGAAATCTTGCGCCGCTGCAAATGTATTCCAACGACCCAGTATTCCATGCATCGCTGCCAAGGACATAATCCCTCCATCAGAACAAAGCAATTCATGAGCAACTAAGGAGCTCATGAGTTTATTAAAATCCGCTTCAGGAGACACCATATTACCGAGACACAAATCCACGACCCAGTCGAAATCGCAGCTCAGGCAATGAAAGACAGGCTGGACACATGTGAAATAGGAAAATCGAAACGATAATCCATAAGCTGCACTTAAGGTGGCGAGCGGCAGCACACCATAGTATTCAAGCATCCTGTTGCGAAACAGTGCTAGCCGCGACAGTTCGTCTTGGAACACAGGATGTGCATCCATTTTTAATAAAATAAAATAGCACCAGAACGCCTGCAGCCAGCGCCAGTAAAACGGGAAATCCACCAAATAGGCTGGAAAAGATTGAATGGAAGAAAGCAGGAATGACTCCAAATATCTTTTGATATGAAGTCACAAGACTACTGCTAACTTCTTTAAAAAAGTGCACCAGCCCCGATGTGGAGGACGCATTAAAAGATTGTATGAATCAGCTCACTGAAATGCAATGGTAGGTCAGTATTTAATAAAGCATGCACCTCTGTGCGGGTGTTTGCTACGTGAAGGGCAAATGTTTCACGAACAGATGTCAGGGCAACTTCTTTTTGTGACAATAGGGATCTTTTTCGACTCATCTTATTGAACTGCTTTCAAGGTCAGAATCCTCGGCCAGATGGGAACGTCCAAGTTCCCATGCGTGGGTGGATACAAAACATTCTTACAGCAAACCACAGGTTCACTGACTGTAACGACATAAGCAATGCCTTTTATTAACCCACAGCAATCTTCATTATTTAAAAGTAAATAACTGCTGTTTGCCAGTAATGTGAATGTGGGGATAATAGCGGGCACGGGTGTACCTTTCAAAACACAGGCTAAATTAGGCTGTTCTTGATTGCAAGAGCCGTGTAATTGAATATGTCTACACTCTTCACCTTTCAGATAAACTTCCTTTCCCTCCCTAAGGTATCTGTATGTAAAAGGAAGTGACCAGGCTTCATGCAGATAGGAGCTACCAAGAGGCTCGTATCTACCAATGGCAAAATATTTCATACCATTTTTAAATTCGAAAAGAGCAAATGGTAAAGTTATTAACCCGTGGATAAGCCACGTTGCAGTAGTGGCCTCTGACACAGAGAATGGTAAAGACACCAATCGTTCAATGTGTAACATGGAAAAATATGCATCTCTCATTGAAGGCAAACGCTGCTTGTCAGTCAAATTAAACGGGGCAAAAAGAGAAGAGGTATTCATGTAATTCCAAGGCACTTTCCCGGACTTAAGAGTCTGCAGGGTCCATGCAAACTGCATAATAGAACGCAATTGATTTTGACCATGGTATAACACAGACACTTCATCTTGCACAATATCAACAACGGATGACACAATATTATCCAACGTGTAAATGCGGGAAGAAAGCCTGTTAATGCTATTATCCACAACAGCAAGCACTTTTTCTAAATTAGCTTGATCAATAGCCCTAAGGCGGGTAGCCGCCTCAATCTGTTATGTTTTCCAGATTTCATTATAAACTGCATATATCCATCTTCTAGCTCTACCTCTAGCCGGGCCTTTTATGAAATCATTCAAATCAACATCGTCATTCAGTTGAGATAAATGCAGTTTAACAGACGCCAAGGTAGAATGTTTGAGCCAATTCTGACATAATTTGCCTACTGAATAAGTGGTGACAGAATGGTCATTCTCAAAACGGGGATCGACCCTGACCTGTGTAAAGCCATCAGCTAAACCCAGAAAACGATGTTGGCACGAGTCAGCACTTCTGTGCCACAGCAGCCAACCTTTGGGATCCAAACTGGATATGTTAAAGGACGAATTTAGCATTAGAGTTTGCAACTCCCTGATCGAAAATTTTGTAGCATTACCCCAACCTGAATATTGTTCCAAATCAGGGAAGGAAGGAGTATTTCATTTTTTAGAAGTAGCCAATCCAAAGCTTGTTGTCTGTGAAATGGTAGAATTCAAAAACAACATATGATTTGGGATGAGACATGCACGGTGCAAAGCCTCAGTGCCTTGTACCTGCCAACTTTTAGAACCCCAAACAGATTTAAGGTCAACTGTTTCCTTCCACAACTCGTAGCCTCCAACAGCTAGCTGGTCTAGAAAGGACTTCGAGTACAATAACTTAGTATCGGTAAGTCTAACCTTGGACGTGGACTTTTCTGTCATTTTAAAATAAAATGAAGCGGGATTGGACTGATTAAAGTCAGTAAAATAAGTGTACTTTTTCAAAAAGGTACTCAAACTGCCTCGCAAAGGAGCTGGGCAATGCTCCCACTGTGTATAATTTACAATGCTCCTCCTGGAGTTAGTTTTATGTAAGTAGTGGTTACCAAAATGTTGGAAACAAAATAAATCACCATAATTAGCAGATTCCAAATACAAATCTTCAGCATCAAAGGCAGCATAATATTTCAAATCAGAAAATAATGCCTCTACGACCTGAACATCCCAATCATCAGAACTTATGTTTTGTTTAACTATATCCCCCATGTAGCGGGAATTCCGTTCTCCTACAGAACTGTGCATAGAGATTTGGAACCTCGGTGAATTAGGGTGGCCCAAAACTCACCTCAGTACCCAAAATCCCCTTACCAGGCTAGCTACAGTGTCTCATTGGTCATAGCAAACTTCCAATGTTTAGACAAACCAGAACATGAACTTACAATACGTCAGGTCACGTGGAACACATGAGCACTCTTTCGTTATACAATCATTTCATACCAGAACGTAAAGTAAATGAGGAAATGTGCACATTTGAAATATTTATTTACTAATGCCGTCTTCTCAAACGCAGTATCTTAGATAATACAAGGAAACATATTATCAGAAGCAAAGTTATCAGCATAGTTACTATTCCATAGAAAGCAAAAGGTGACAGCATGCTAAGATGCTGTAATGAATAAGCGTTAACAACACCTAATTCTCACCCTCCCTAACTAGCATATTATATTAATATCTAAGAAGGTCTCTTTGGGTTTTAGCAGGGCGGGCCCATACCTCAAGATCCTAGTATGAAAAGATCACATCAGCTTCCACCAGCTCTCTGCATGCGAACCGCATCAAGTGTGTATATGTGCTCTAAGCAAAGCAATATAAAATGCGCCTAAAGCCAGAATTTGGCAGGAGCTGCACTTATGTTATGTCTATGAAGGTGCGGAGATCAGACCTCACAACAATTCTGTGTCGAGTTATCCTTGAAGCTTCAGCACTCTCTGTACAGACATAATTTATTAAGCAAAGCTGATATCAGAGCAATAACATATTATTCTCATGTAAATCACAACGCTCTTCTAGGTTGAAAGCTAAATCAACAATTATGTATCGTGTGCAGAAGCAGCAAAAGGAAAAAATGGCGTTTTAACATTTAATAAGCTCATGCTAACTTAACACAGTATATAGATAAGCAGTAACTATATGACACCCCCCCATGATCCGAGCACGGATAAGATAAGATAAGGGCCTCCTCATGAAAGCAGAGTTCAAGAACGATGAGCAAAATTTATAATGTAAAAATTCATGGGACAAAAAATTTTTCATGAATCAATTCAACAAATCCAAAATGTCAATATTTTGTTCACTTTTGCTCAAGCCAATAGGTCTGGGAGGTGAAAAATTCAAGCAAAATTTGCAAAAAGTTATGTCAGTAGAAAACAAGGGGCCGGGATCCGAAACTTGAAAAGATTTTAGGGCAAGACCGAATATGCAAAATATGCAGCAACAGCCTCCAACATGAAATCACCGTCTTCATCCGAAAACAGTTCAGCCATCCAATTTAACAGTGGGAAAGAACATACGTGCTCTTCTAGTACCGGAGTCTCTATCACCATCAGAGGACAGCTCGGTGGGTTTTCAAGAAAGCTCTGTGCCAAGAAATCGTGCGCTGCTGCGAGTATGTTCCAATGACCCATTAGTCCATGCATCACTGCCAAGGCCATAATCCTTTCGCCAGTACAAACTAACTCGTGAGTAACGACGGGACCCATCAGCTGATTAAAATCGACGTCAGGAGAAACTGTCTTGCAGAGACACAAATCAAGGGCCCAGTCGAAATCGCAGCTGAGGCAATGAAACACAGGCTGGACACATGTAAAATAGGAAAATCGAAACGATAATCCATATGCCGTGCTTAAAGTCGCAAGCGGCAGAGTGCCATAATATTCAAGCATCCTGTTGCGAAACAGTGCCAGGAGGGGCTGCGCGGCTTCTTGCACAGGAAGGGCATCCATGTTTAATGAAACAAAAGATCACCAGAACGCCTGCCGCCAGTGCCAGTAAAACCGGGAATCCACCAAACAGACTTGAAAAAATAGAATGGAAGAAAGCAGGAATGACTCCAAATATTTTCTCAAATGAAGTCACGAGACCACAGCTAACTATTTTAAAAAAGTGCGCCAACCCAGTCGTGGAAGATGCGTTAAAGATCGAATGAACCAGTTCGCTGAAATGCAACGGCAAATCAGCATTTAAAAGTGCCTGAACCTCTGTGCGGGTGTTAGCTATGTGAAGCACAAATGTTTCTCGAGCCGAACTCAAGGCCACTTCTTTTTGGGACAAAAGAGCTCTTATTCTACTCATGCCATTGAACTCCGCTGTCAAGGTTGGGATGCGCGGCCAGATGGAAACATCCCCGTTCCCATGCGTGGGTGGGTAAAGTACATTTTTGCAGCAAACCACACGTTCAGATACGGTCACCACATAAGCAACACCTTTAATTAACCCACAACAATCCTCATTATTTAAAAGTAAATAACTTCCGTTCGCCAGTAAGGTAAAAGTGGGGATGATCGCTGGAACTGGCGTTCCTTTTAAAAACAGGCTAAATTTGGCCGGTCCTGGTTACAAGAACCGTGCAATTGTATGTGTCTACACATTAATGAGTGATCTGGTGTCTCTGTACACTCCTCCCCATTCAGATAAACCTCCTGTCCATCTTTTAAACATCTGTAAGTAAATGGGAGGGACCAGACTTCATGGAGAAACGCACTACCTAATGGTTCATATCGACCTATGGCAACATATCGCATACAATTTGTACATTTATACAAAGCAAAAGGTAACGTTATCAAACCGTGGATAAGCCACGTTGCAGCAGTGGCCTCCGCCACAGAAAAAGGCAAGGATTCTAATCTCTCAATATGTAACATTGAAAAAGATGCATCTCGCATGGAAAGCAAGAGCTGCTTGTCAGTCAAATTAAAAGGGGCAAAGAGAGAGGAAACATTCATGTAGGTCCATGGCACTTTGCCAAATTTCAACGTCTGTAGGGTCCACGCAAATTGAATGACAGAACGCAATTGATTTTGACCATGGTATAATGCAGACACCTCATCCTGCACAATATCCACCACAGAGGACACAATATTATCTAACGTGTAAATGCGGGAAGAAAGCATGTTAATACTATTATCTACCACTGCAAGCACTTCTTCAAGATTAGCTTGATCAATTGCTCTAAGGCGAGTCGCCGCCTCAACCTGTGATGTCTTTTGATTTCATTGTAAATAGCATATATCCATCTTTTTGATCTACCACTAGCCGGGCCTTTTATGAAATCATTTAAATCTACATCTTCATTCAGCTTGGATAGATGCAGTTTAACCGCAG
This sequence comes from Lissotriton helveticus, assembly GCF_964261635.1. NCBI lineage: Eukaryota > Metazoa > Chordata > Amphibia > Caudata > Salamandridae > Lissotriton > Lissotriton helveticus. The sequence goes on from NC_136062.1 coordinate 464,483,206, forward strand.
CCAAGGTAGAATGTTTCAGCCAATTTTGACACAACTTGCCTACTGAATAAGTCGTGACAGAATGGTCAGTTTTAAAACGGGGATCAGGTCTGACCTGTCTAAAACCCTCAGATAAATCCAGAAAACGGTGCTGGCATGAATCAGCACTACTGTGCCACATCAGCCAACCTTTTGGATCCATACTGGATATGTTAAAGGTAGAATTAAGCAAAAGGGTCTGAAAGTCCCTAATGGAAAACTGAGTAAAATTACTCCAGCCAGTATATTCCTCCAATTCAGGGATGGTGGGAGTATTTAATTTTTTAGAAGTAGCCAATCCAAAGCATGTTGTTTGCGAATTTGATGCATTCAAAAACAACATATGATTTGGGATGAGACATGCACGGTGCAAAGCCTCAGTGCCTTGTACCTGCCAGGCTTTTGAACCCCAAACAGATTTAAGGTCAATAGATTCCTTCCACAACTCGTAGCCTCCAACAGCTAACTGATCAAGGAAGGACTTCGAGTACAACAATTTAGCATCGGAAAGTCTAACCATGGACATCGGCTTCTGTGACATTATTTTTAAAAAAAGACTCGGGATTGGACTGATTGAAGTCAGTAAAATAAGTGTAATTTTTCAAAAAGGTATTTGACCTGCCTTGTTTAGGAGCTGGGCAATGCTCCCATTGCGTAAAATTAACAGCATTCCTTCTGGAAGAAGTTTTATGTAAGAAGTGATGGCCAAAATGTTGGAAGCAAAACAAATCACCATAATTAGCAGATTCTAAATACAAATCCTCAGCATCAAAGGCAGCATAGTATTTCAAATCAGAAAACAAACTCTCCACGGCCTGAACATCCCAATCATCAGAACGTATGTTTTGTTTCACTACATCCCCCAAGTTAACTCTAAGGACATTAGGGACATTAACAACCTCTGTAGGGCCATGAATTTGAAATCTAACTGCATCCCACACAATTCCATCAAGGACTGGCCAAGCAGTGATGTTAACAAATGTCAAGTCTCTTTTCAATCTGTGTGCTGAATGGGACGAGGAAAGGGGGGCCAAAGTTCCATTGATATGTCGAATGCATGTTCTTTCCTCGACATAGTGTCCATTGATGAATCGAAAAAAATAAAACACAACACCAATTGACATAAAAAGGTAAATTGAAAAAAGTACCAGCCAAATATATGTCCAAGGGGGAATCAAAATTTTTTTTTTTAAATAAAGTGGAATAAACTTCAAACTGTGAGGGTTTCTTCGAGGCAATGGAAACAGTGTCAAATGAAAATCTTGATTCTGTGGCCAAACGTGTTTGCAGGTCAGGCATAGATAAGTCAGTGGGGCAAGTGTAATCAATGTCATCATGGTCTGTACCAGGCAAAGTACTTAATAAAGGACTGGAAAGTGCAGGTAATTCGATGGCTACTTCAGGTTCAGGATTAGAAGCAGTGGCCAAAACAGAATTTCTCACAATGGAAGGACAGGAGACTGCCGGTGTCATACTAAGAAGAATCGGCCACTCTGTGTATCTTGACATTGTCAATGGAGATACACCTGTTTTCCTTACGACCTGGAAGTGGGGGTAAAATGATTGTTCTTGTGCCCTTCACTCCAAGGACTGGAACCGGAGCTCGATAGGAAGGTCCAAATTATTTCTTGTTATCGATCTTCTCTCGAACCAGTTCTCCAACTTGGGGTAGCCAGCCAACTACCGGGATCTGTAACGCAACATCCAATGTGGATGGCAAATGTTCCTTTGCAAGACTGTCTCTGGTCTTTTGTAGATCCTGTAAAACATTGCAATGTTCATCTACGTCAAAGGTTGTGGCGCGAACCACGCAGTCTAGACCATCAAGGTCAGGGACATACATCTTGATGCCAAAGAGCATTTCGTATGGGGTCCGCCCACCCAGAGACCTTCTAGGGAGATTATTGAGGTGGGCCAGCCAGTTTCTGCCAGTGCCTATAACTCGAGCTGTCAAAGATTGCTTTAAGTCACGCTTCATTCGCTCCACTACACTATTACCCTCAGGTCTGTAGGGAGACAAACTTGCCTTGGACCCCCATCGAAGTCACGGCATCCTCATACGCCTTAGAGGCGAAAGCCGGACCCTGATCCTAATGGAAGGTACCACAGGCAAAAATCCCTACAAAGGCACGCAAATCTCTAATGACAGTCCGTGAATCAGCCCTGCGATGGGGCCATACCCACACAAAGCGTGTACATGAATCAACTGCTACTAAGATGTACTTATACGCAGTATCAGAGGAAAAAGGACCGCAGTGATCTAAATAAACACAACCTAGTGGTTTATTAGATATGTACAACTGTGTCTGTGGCGGACGCGTAGCAGTCGAAGGTTTAATCTGCTGGCAAATGTCACATTGAAGGACATAGTCTCGCGTCTGTTTGTACGGTCCCCGCCACCAGAAACGCTGTTGTAATTGAGTTACAGTGGCCGAGACGCCCGCATGCGCAGACGCCACACCTTCATGCACCGCTGTAATCAAGCCAGCTCTGCGATCCGAGTTGGGAATTAAACGTTCTCCAACATCAGGAATTTTCACAAAAGGAACCTTTTCGAGACTTAAGTGGTATGTGTACTTCGAAGGGAACCCCGTAGGATGTTTACCTCCCTTCTCAGTGGCAGCAACAGCCGCCAAGATTTTATCATCAATCTTAGTTTTGGACCGTGTAACAGCTGCAACTAAATACTTAGACACCGCTGATTTCGACGCTTCATCAGCAAGCGAGTTACCGACAGCGTGAACTCCCACACGCTGATGGCCGAGAGTATGAATCACAAAAACAAGCGGCAGATTAGCCTTAAGCTCAGCCACTCGAACCCAAGTCATCTTGTGTTTTATTGTGCTACCCTTGGAATCACGAAAATCATTCTGAATCCAAAAGAACAAGTTTTTATTGTAAGACTGGACACAGTAGTAAGAATCACTCACAATCAGGGCCGGACTGGTCATTCCGGGCACCGGGCAATCCCCCGGTCGGCTGGACCGGGTGGGGGCCGGTTTTGTGACCGGGGGCCGGTTCTGTTGTTGGGGCCGATCACGGTCGGTCCAAATCGGCCCCAACAACAGAACACAGTGCTTACATTAAGCACAATCAGGCCGCCTGTCATTCTCATGCTAGCAGTGGTGCTCCGCGCCGATTTTAAATCAATTATTTCATTATTTAAGGGAGGCTAGGCTACTACTATGAGCAGACAGCAGGCCGCCGCGCCACCCTACTCATTATAATTCATTACACTTACACCCCTACACCACCTGACCTGTCGCATGATATTGTTGTAGACGTGCGGCGTGCAGATTTCACCACCTCCGCGTCTGCGCGCCGTGTTTTTTTAGGGTGGGGTGGTCTGCTGGCTGCCTGGTAGTGATCAAGGCTCATGCGCATTGGGAAAAAGTGCGCGTGACTCTGAGCCTGAGGGGAGGTGGAGGCAGGCATGCAGGCCAGGCCAGAGAGGGAGAGGGAGATAGGGAAAGCCAGGAAAGAGAGCGGCATCTGTCATTTAATTTCCCCCGTCTGCCTCCCGCAAATGCGAAGGAATATGGACCAGATAATCGCTGCCGTATTGCGTCAGATATCATTCGGGATGCGAGGATTCTTGTGCTGCCACTCACTCACCCCTGACCTCGTGGCATTGGACCCATGTTACCATAGACTATGTGTGCCTGCCAGGACTCTCCTTGCTCGTGAGTACAGGTTGTTTGTTCAGTGTCACCGTTTGTTTACTTCCGCTAGTGACTGTGACTGTCATGTGCACAAACCCAGAAGAGCAGCATGGACTTTGTCCGGCACTTCTCGGGTGAGGTTTGTAATTTGCGGCCGATTCTAGCAGAGTGAATGGAGACTCACGCGGCAACACAGATTGTCAGCAGAGGAGCCGGGAATAGGGTGCCGGAATCCGTTAATCTTGAGACCTTTCCAGCTCCCAGTTACACATCTCTCATCATTATATCTACCACAGGAGGCCATTTCAGCACAGCACGACTCCTGTCCCAGGCTTTCCCTATCAGGTGCATTAGTTTACATCAAGCAAATACTACTACTACACCCAGAGGCCCTTTGGTGTGTTACATGGACACCTTGGTCGTAACGTATTTGTTAGCTCTGCAGAGCTCAAGCTGATATCATGGTTTACATTTAAAAATGGAAGAGTCTGTGGTTTGAGACAAGGGACTGGTACGTTAGCAGCATGGTGGTCTAATGCACCCACTGCGTAAGTCTCGTTTCTCCTGAATGTCGAGGCTGGAATCTATTGCGGGGCAACTCAGTCTGCACTACACATCTATGTCCCAAAATAAAAATCTTTAACATATGCGGCAAGCACCTGCACAAAATACAATACCGAACACGTATTAATCAGCAGAGAGGCCAATTATGGAATGGGCATAGATTGTGCAGTGGCAGTTCTGCCACAACACGGTTAAGGGGATATTGTAGGCAGTGCGACTCCGAGAGAGCTGACACGTGCACACCATGGCGAGACATGGGGGGGTTCAACCGTGGCTTGCTCAACTGTACTTGTGGCCTCGGGTGTCATGAAAGCAGACAGTGACAAGAACAGGTAGTAGTTTCAATTTCTTGACATCCGCTTGACCTCACGTTAGGGGCAAGGGGTGGCACAAGGATACAACCCTCTGTAGTCACTAGGGGCAGATTTATGATAACTGGCGCATCCCCAGGGATGCGGCAGTTATTTTGCGCCACTTCTCCGCCACCCATGGTGCGCCGCATTTACAATGCGGCGCACCATGGGGCAAAAACGGCACAGATGCGTGACGCATCTGTGCCGTAAAGGTGGCGCATTGCTGGAGTTGCGTCGCAAGCGCGACGCAGCTCCAGCAAGGCTCGGGGGTGCTCCATCTTTACAATGCTGCGTCAAGACCTACGCCTGCTTCAAGCAGGCGCAGGGTTTTGACGCAGCATTGGCCTGAAAGTGACTGAGTGAAATCTTATAGATTTCACTCAGCCACTTTTGCGAGGCGCACCTACCCCGGAACGCCCACCCTGCTCCGGAACGCCCACAAGTGGCGCAGGGCTTTACAACGTGACGCATCTGCCTAGATGCGTCACGTTGTAAATGGGTCGTAGGGATGCGCCACGTTTATGCCGCAGTTGCGTGACGCAAACGTGGCGCATTCCCAACATAAATCTGCCCCATGGGGTCAAAGGGCGAGTGTTGCCACTTCAGCACTCCTTGGCATTTTGGCGGGGTAAAGGGGCTTCCTTTTCCAGACTCTCACACGAAGTTTCCCTAGAGCAGTGAATCCCAAATAACATTAAAAAAAAAACGTAGGCCCTAAACCCAGCAGATCCTGTCGCAGCAGGGAGCACACTGGAACGCACTCCCACAACCATCTGAGATGTAGGCTCTTTAAGCTGCCGTTCTTCCAAGCCTGAAATGACATAAACAGATTTAACGCCTATCATGATTACAGAAGATTGGAACTGAAATAAAGACGAGACCATGTAGTAAAATCGCCGATGCGGCCTCGTCTGCCCGCCCACCGCCTTTCTGGATGACTACAGAAAAGGGGCGCACGGCACGTAATACAGGAGGCGCGTGGCTGATTTTAGACAAAGCGCTATTCTGATTGCATTTACACAGCGCTTACTGCTCTCAACAACACAAGGCGTTAAAGCGCTTTATGGCGTGTAACCTTTTAGCTCAGAACCAGGGCCGCCTTTTGGCACGGGCGAGCGGGGTCCCGGGTCCAGGCCAGCAATTTTCAGAGGGGCGTAGGGAACTGCCTGTATTAAGGTCCTGAAGACAGTAGAGTCCCTGTTTCCTGGCTCCAGTACTGCGGCAGGTGCAGTTTTTAATTCCCCTCAGCCTGCTTTCTTGCACTGCCTTCTCCTCTCACCCCCTCCTGACACACGCTACTAACCCCACCCTCTCCAACAAATAACCTGACCCCAACGAAAAATGCTAATCTGTGCATAATTTAGTAGGGTGGGAGGAGTCAAGATGTGTTCAGAGGCCAGTCACTACTCTTTATGCAATTAGCAGAGGGATGCCCTGTGTGCACAAAAGGGGCTCCCCCATAACCTTATTTATTCACCAGCATCGAGGGTTCCAACTTTCTTTCCACCCAGGGCTCTACCCTGGCAAAGGCCGACTCTGCTCAGAACTCAAGGTTAGGCATTATTCCAGTGTTTATTGGTTATTGTTGGTTACTGGGATTAATCATGTGCTGTTAAGGAAACCATTCCATGTATTTACTCCTGTGATTTGTGGTATATTACATTAAGGTTTTGTTGGGTGTATCTCTCAGACACCGCTTTCGAAAAAAGGCATTATTACTTTAAAAAAATTAATAAAAGGCACATCTGATGACTCCTTGGTTCAGTTTGCTAAAACTACATTAATACTGCCTGGGTTAAAGTTTCACCCACTGGTAACAGACCTCAACACAGCAACCAGCAACTGAAAACCATCTTTGCAAATGGTCTGTCATTTCACAACACTATCTTGTCGTTGTTTAATCTCTGATGTTGTTGAGCTAAATATGTTTTACTGTAGAAATCTTAAATTGTGCAGTAAACGGTGGCTTATGTGGCAAGTGCAGTAAATCCAAAATATATGTTGAAAAGGCCTCAGAATTTCATAATGCCAGTGGTCCTACAGAAGAGGGTGCACACCTCGACACAGTGTGTATATGAGCTGTAAGCAGAAGATGTTAGATCATAAATAAACATCTGTAGTGTTTCTATCCTGGTCAGGAGGTCTAGCAAATGTTTCCAGGTGACCCCAACTTTGGTGAAGATATCCCACCCATTCATGGCAGGCAAGTGCCACATTCTGAATGGTTTACTTACACAGTGTCCCTATTGCAGCAGGGCCAATATATCTGTGAACTAGGATCATCTGTAAAGAAGTTGTTACTATCTCCTACCACAGGCTTGGCCTCCCACCCTCCCTGCGGGAGTATTTCCAGGAGTGTCCCATACCTAGACGGCAGCAGTGTAAGACCAGTGCACATCAATGGATGACGTGATGATGGATGCGGGAGACTTCTGACATCAGCAAGCCCCAATTGCCATGCCCATGAACTCATGAGACTCTGAAAGACTGACCAGTAGTCCAGTGCTTAATGTGTAAAAAAAAAGAATTCGTGTCAAGGCTCTCGTCAGGAGGCCACTGAACTAGCTACTGTCCCTGAAAGTACCAATACAGCTTTTAACCACCACACTCCTAGAAGAATGACAATTGGACTATTCCAGGCCCCTAAAACTACAAGAATAGCTTGGTTGGCAGGCATTAGCCATTTTTAAATGTATATTGAATAAAATAACTACTGTTGTAGTGCTCCTCTCAAAAGTAGACAAACAGCACCACCATGTGCCAGATTGTCAGAAGGACCGGTGTTGACAATTGAGTGCTGAGCCCCGGAAACCACAGGCTCAAATTAAGCACTGCAGTGGTCACTCGCAGCTTGGGCATGGCTAGGTTGGAAAAGCGAAAGCAGAATCCACTCACAGTCAGCATCCCATGAATTGGGTCTGTAGGCCTTGTGGTTACTCCTTTGCAAGTAGCAAAATGTGCACATAACAGAGACCACACAGCTAGTGATACATTGATCTAATCTGTATCTACACGTCTATATTGGTCCTTAGATTGTGCCTGCAGAAGCTGCAGGCACAATCTAAGGACCAACATAGATGTGTAGATAAATTAGATCAATGTATCACTAGCTGTGGTTTAAAACGTTAGTCCCACATGATGTGCATTAGTGAATGAGAAGCTGTTGTGTCTTACATGTGATGTTGTCTCTGTTATGCTGGTCATAACAATATGTGTCATTTGAGCTGCTCAATCTCCCTCTATTATATAAACTGTATTTTAAACTATTTATCATGTCATAATTGTGATGTAATGTTTTGCTTAAATTTTAATTGCGATTCTCCTATTAACATGACCAGAGAATCTGGATTTCATTAAAGACACGGAGGCTGACATTATGCATTTATCCTTTAATAGCAACTCACACAGCCGCACTACATCACAAAGGATAAAGTTCTAGAGTCATAACAAAGGATGTATCTAGGAGATGATCTGCCTCTTTTAAAAGAATCGCAGCAGGAAGAACTTCAAAAGGAACTGAGAGATCCGGGTAACGGGAAACAACTTCATGGGATGAAACATCAAGGAAGAAACTTCAGCAAGTCAAAGGCCAGCCGGTTAAACGGAGTTGCCTGAAAGAAAGAAATGAGTAAGAACCAAGAGCCTGAAGAGCAAACTCATCACATGGGCATAGCAAAGATTAAAACCAATTGAAGCAATTCATAAAATCATGCACAAATACAATATATCAAAGATGTAGATGTAATAAGTTCAAAGACACCCCTCAAGTTGTAAAAGGGAGGAGGGAGGGATAATGTCAGCCTCCGTGTCTTTAATGAAATCCAGATTCTCTGGTCATGTTAATAGGAGAATCGCAATTTCATTACAAGACCGGAGGCTACATTATGCATGTTCGTAGCCCCGAAGGACCACCTCAGACATATGCTCGATAGGCTTACAGTAATGACGAGCAAAGGTATTAGCATTTGACCAGTCAGCAGCTTTCAGAATATCATCCAACTTACCACCTGACCAGAAGGACTTACTGGCCATAGCTCCTCTGACAGAATGTGCTTGGAACTTAGAGAGGTCAACACCAGCAAGCTTCATGGTAGATTTAACCCATCTAGCAATGGAGGTGGAAGAAACAGGTTTGAAAGGTTTCACAAAGGAAACTAAGAGTTGATTTGCGTCATTGGGGCGCAGGAGAGACATCCTTGCGTCATATTCTTTCATGCAAGCAACCACACAAAGTTTAGGTAAGGTGTGAAAACGAGGATAGAAGATAAAATCTGACATCGTTTTGGTTCTTCTAAGTAATTCGAACTTGACACCAAACATATCATAACATCTATTTGAAATGTCTAAGCTTCTGATGTCAGATACCCTCCTACAGGAAATTAAGCACAAGAGTGTAGCAAGCTTAAAGATGAGAAACTTTCTATTAAGGGAACAATTATCTGGCCAGGAACAAAAAAGGTCTAAAATGCACTTGACATCCCAAAGGGTCTGGTATTTAGGTCTAGGGGGTCTCCTTAGTCTTATACTCTTGAGGACCCTACAAATGATAGGATTTTTACCTACCGATTTACCGTTGATAGGAGCGTGACCAGCAGAGATTGCGGATCTAAAGCAGTTAATAGAGCGATAGGAAAGGCCTCTGTCAAATTGTTCGACCAGGAAATTAACGATATTCACGACAGGAGTCTCCACGGGATCCAGACTCCTTTCCAGGCACCAATGAAACCATTTCTTCCAAATGCTGTTGTATCTAAGGTGTGTCCCAGGTGCCCAAGATTCTCCGAGAAGAGAGAGAGCTGTCGACGAAAGTCCAGACAGCTCGTTGGATTGCCTGACACTTTCCAGGCAAGAAGGTTCAAATTCCCCTCGAGAATAAGACGGTGATCTTCCCCGTCTGCGTTTGAGACCAGGCCTGGAGAGGCTGGGATCAGAAAGGGAATGTCGCATGCTAGTTCCAGGGCTGTCGGGAACCAGGCTTGGGACGGCCAAAAGGGAGTTATTAGGATCAGGGGGCATTGATCCGATCTGACCTTCTGAAGGACTCTCTGAATCATGGCGAAAGGAGGAAAGGCATAACCCAGGAAGTGGGACCAGGGTTGGAGAAACGCGTTCACAGCAAGAGCGCCCGGGTCTGGCATCCAACTGAAGTAGTTGGGAAGTTGGAAGGTAAGCCTGCTGGCGAATAGATCCACGTCTATGGGACCCCAAAAGTGGGAGAGGGAATTGAAGACGTTCACGTCGAGTTTCCAGTCCGAGAAGTCAATAAGGAATCTCGAATTCCAGTCTGCTGAAATGTTCGATTTCCCGGGGAGATATTCCGCCCTGAGGGAGATTTTGTGCTCCAGACAGAACATCCAAAGTCTCCTGGCAAGGTTGGAGAGATCCGCAGATCTCGTCCCTCCAAGGCGATTGATATAGGCCACAGCGGAAACGTTGTCCATCTTCAGAACAACGGACCTCCCTTGGATGGAGTGTTTGAAGCTCATAAGAGCGTATAAGCCAGCCGTCAATTCCAGAAAATTTATGTGTTGGGAGGATTCCGATAGGGTCCAAACCCCACCGGTGTCCTGGTCCCCCAAACGAGCACCCCAGCCATGAAGACTGGCGTCTGATTCTAGGACAAAATCCGGGGATGAGCCGAAGATAGCTTTGCCGTTCCAGGCGTCTAAGTTCCCCAGCCACCAAAAAAGCTCTGTTCTCGCATCCGGATCCAGAGAGACAAGGTCCCCATACCACAGACCTGAATTGAGGGCTTTCCTTTTTATTCTCTGAAGTGCGCGGTAGTTCAGAGGGCCGGGAAAAATAGCCTGGATGGAAGAAGAAAGGAGCCCAAGAAGTCTGGCTAGTTCGCGGAGAGTTAAAGAATCTTGTTTCAGAACAGACCTGATCTCCTTCCGGATCTTGGCAATCTTCTTGGCCGGAAGAAGGAGAAGACATTTCGTGGTGTCTAGAGTGAAGCCGAGGAATTCTATAGTTCTGCAGGGAGAGAGCATGGATTTGTCTCTGTTGATGATGAACCCTAGGCTCTCTATCAGGTTCATGGAGGTTTCTAGATCTCTTAGGAGGTCTGAATGGGATTGGGACATGATAAGAATATCGTCCAAGTAAATGATGAGGCGGATACCTATCTCTCTTAGAATTGTAACGACACACTTCATGATCTTGGTAAAGCACCAAGGGGCAGAAGAGAGGCCGAAGGGAAGAGCTTGGAACTGGTAGAGATGTTCCTTCCAAGCAAATTGAAGGAAGGGTTGATGTTCCTTGTACATGGGAATCGTGAAGTAAGCGTCCTTCAGGTCTAACTTGGCCATCCAGTCCCCTTCCAGAAGGAGATCCCTCAGGAGGTGGATACCCTCCATTTTGAAATGGCGATAAACTAGGAATTTGTTGACTTCTCGAAGGTTTATTACGGGTCTCCAACCCTTGTCCTTTTTCTGAACGAGAAACAGTGTGCTTATGAATCTTGCATCGGACCAGGGAACCTCCACTATTGCGTCTTTTTTGAGCATGGAAGCGATTTCTTCCTCCACGATCTTTTCTTGATCTTCTGAGAGGACAAAGGGGTGGGGTAAGTGTGACTGGAGGGGAATCTGTAAGAAGTCTATCTTGAAACCCATGACGGTTTCTAAAACCCATGGGTCTTGGGTAATTGAATCCCAAACATGATAAAACTGTTTTAGCCTGCCCCCTACTATGGGAGGGATAGAAGAAGGAGGAGTAGTACTTACTTGTAGAGTTGGAGGTGTTGGGAGCGCCTCGACCTCTTGAACCACGGTTTCTCGGGCCTCTTCCTCTTTGGGGGAAGAAGGGTTGTCTAGGGGGGTAGAAGCCCCTTCCTGTTCCTCTGAAGGATGAGTAGGGTTGTTGGTTGCCTCGGCCGGAAGAGCGACCCCTTCTACCGGCCTGGCCAAAAAGGTTGGTGTTGAATACCCGTCTCAGGTTGTTCTGGGCTCTATCAAGGGCAGTAAAGGTGGATACGTATTTGCCAATCTCTTTGATTATGTCCTCTCCGAAAAGAAGGCCTTTGGGGTTCTGGGAGGGTTCCTTCTCCGCCATGTCACCTAATTTGGGGTTGATTTTGTTCAGAATAGATCTCCTCCTCTCAATGTTCAAACTAGAATTGGCGTTGCCAAGGAGAACGATGGCCCTTTGGCTCCAACCTCGAATAAGGTCAACGTTCAAGGGGGTAGAGGAGAGGTGGGATTGTTCAGCCATATCTAGAATTCTAACCAAGGGTCCTAGGACGTCTAAAAGTCGGTCTTGGCAGCCCTTGAGGGACCTCTCCAATCCTTTTCTAGGGTCACATCCTAATTTAAATAGGAATTTAATGAGGCTAGGGTCTAGGTTTGGAGTTTGGCAGACTCTGTCATCAATGGTAGGTCTGGGGGATTCAGACCTCATTGTGTTTCTGGTGTTTCTATCCAGAAGGTTTCTCAACCAGCGTGTAACAAATTTGGAAACATGATCCTGCGGGAACCATTTTGAGCTGTTGGGGTGAGAGATGTTTAGGGGGGAAAACATCTCCTCTCCAATAGGGTTTAAAATAATATTTTTTGGGGTAGGTTCCGGATCGAATTGGGAGTTAAGATCATGTTGGACCTCATCCAGGTCAAAGACGAACTCGTCTGAAGGGTCTTTGGAGGAGTTGTCATCCAAGGAGGAGGGAGAGGAGTCAAGACCAACATTTCTATTTGTTTGGTTAGCACTATTCCAAAGTGTGCCGCGAGGGGCACCATACATATTTGTGCCGCCATGGGCACCGGTCAAGGGAGTGTCCCGAGGGACATCAGGTTCAAGTGGGGCGCGGTGGCCTCCCATCCAAAGTGAGGTGCTAGGACCTCCTGTGCTTTGAAAGGCTCTAGGGCCTGTAGTGCTTTCGCAATGTTTGGTCTTTTTGGGTCTCTTACCGTGTAAGGGGAGATCCTGGGGGTCGCACGGTCTTTTAGAGAGCATGACTTCTCTGAGGGAGGACATCATGCAAGACTTAATTTCTTGTTGCAGAAATTTTTTAAGCGAATCGTCAATGGGGGCAGGTGAGCTAGCAGTGGCGTCATCAGAATCCATGTCAGACATGGTGTGGTGATGAAAGATTATTAACAGGTAAGATAATAATCAAATCCCCTTTTTCTCCTCTTTTTTTTTTTTTTTTTTTTTTTTTTTTTGAGGTTAAGTCTCAAGCTACTCCCCTTTTTTTTTTTTTTTTTTTATATATAGGTAATTATCCCAGGCTGAAAGGGTAAAGGGGTATAATTATGGTGAGCAATTATGTAGGTAATTATCCTAACCCCAAAGGGTAAAGGGGGGTATAATTAATATGATAAGTAATGGGTAAAGTTAAGGCTCATAAAGTCCTCAGCAAAGTATTGATAAAACAAAGGGACGCTTATTATGAAAAAAGCGTGTTTAGAAATATTCCTAAATATATCTGGGAAGTGAGCGCAGTGGTCGTATGTCTCCGGCGGCTGAAGCAGAGCAACTGACAAGCTAATTCAGTCGTGCTCGAGCTCAGCCGCCGGAGGAAAGGAAAGTGGCTTGGAAGGGGAAGCACGCAACGCGGGTGTTGCGAGCGTGCTTTCCTCTAAGCCAAAAAACAGGAAGTGGGGCGAAATCGTAGGCGCACCTCCGCTGAGTGAAACGGAGATCCGACGCGCGTTTCAAGCGGCGAAAGGCGAGAGGGAAGTCGGAAAGACGGTATGAAGGGGAGCGCGGTCGCGCGTTTTATAGGGGAAAAGGGGGGTGGACAACCATAAATTGGAAGTCCATTGGGAGGGAGGGTGGGATGGGAGGGGGGGAGCCTGCGCCACCCACCACCATTAAAATCTGTGCTGAGACACGGAGTTAGGGGAAAACCATCGCAAGGTTACTAGAAAACGCTGAATATAGGTCTCAAATAAGCACAAAAGTACTTGGCTTAAAAGGGCAGTACAATACAATAAAATCAAAGCGACATAGAGATATAGAATTTAACAAAATACAAGTCTAAGCTTAAAATCAAGGAGCAAGTAATAGTAGTGACTTATCTGCTGGCGAGCCGCTTTTAAAAGAGGCAGATCATCTCCTAGATACATCCTTTGTTATGACTCTAGAACTTTATCCTTTGTGACGTAGTGCGGCTGTGTGAGTTGCTATTAAAGGATAAATGCATAATGTAGCCTCCGGTCTTGTAATGAAATCTAAGATTTTTTAACAAAATGCTTTTGGACTGTACGTATTGAATATGGTATTCAATAATTTGATGTATTGTTAATTATTGTGTATTGATAACATATTGTCTGGTCAAGGGGATTATTTCTTTTTTGGGTATTATATGCATATCTCAAAGGTTTTCAGGCTGTGTTCAAAGGACAACCCCCCCCCACCCCAAACCCCCCCCTTTAGTAGCGGTCGGCTACGCGCGGGACGGGGGCTGGTCTGGCAAAATTTGGCAGGGCTGCTTTCAGTTCCCAGTCCGGCCCTGCTCACAATAAGAGTAGTCACACTAGGATCAGCGTACTCCAACGCGAGTAAAAGAGCACGAAGCTCTGCCAATTGTGCAGTGCAATTCCCTAGAGTCTGCGAATGCACTACTCTGGACTTGAACTCATCGTTCACCATGGCACTGACCACAATGGTGCATGCGGAAACGTAGGCGTGTTTAGAGCCATGCGCAACCTGCGCCGAACCATCAGTGTAAATGATGCAATGGAAGTCCTCCAAAGGTCGCATTGCTAGAGGAGCAGGATGAACAAATTCCTACTGCAAGTACTCCTGCGACCGTAATGAGGCGTCAAAAATAAATGTGACATCCGTGGACGTCAAGAAAGCAGCCCATTGAATCTACCGAGGGTGCAAAGCTTTAGAATTTGGTACACTGGCTTTTGTAACTGCCTCCAAATGAGGACAGGGTGTAACAACCAATATGCGTTTTCCCTGTGACAGAGCACGTTCCATAAGAATCGCCATCTGTACAGCCGTTAACACTTTCGCCACAGTGGAAAACCGCATTTCAGCCGAAGTGTACAAGTGTGACTTGTAGGCAATAGGCACTGTGTCTCCTTCATTAAAAGTTAGGTACGTGAAACCCACCGTCCCAGGAATGATTCTTATTACCAGGTTAGTGTGGTTATCACGAGTCAGTAAGAATTTAGAAGCGAGCAGATCAGCCTGCAAAGATTGCAAGATGGCTGAGTACTCAGGCAGCCAGCGTGATTTGGAAAAAGTTGGTTGTATCAAAGCATACAAAGGCTTAATACGCTGGGCATATTCCGGAATGTATGTTCTCCCGAAATTTAAAAAACCCAGTAAAGACTGTAATTTTTTCAGTGTTGTCGGAGCGCGCAACTGTGCACATTTCTCCAGGAAGTGAGGAGCCAAACCTCTACCTTCATTGTTGAGCTCATAGCCCAGAAACAACACTGTGTACTCTGCAATGTGCGATTTCGCAATGTTAAATTTGTAACCCATGTCTGCAAAGTTACAAATTATGCTGTTGACTCGACACAGATGCTCCCAAATTTCGTCGTCTGTTAGATAAATGTCATCCACATACGAGCAAGCATCCGGGTCGATCCTCTCCAAGAGAGAGACAATGCGGGCAGTGAAAATCCCAGGACTATTCTTATAGCCCATCGGGAGACGCCGAAAGTGTTTTTGGACCCCGGCGGAAGTAAAGCTGGTCCAGTGGGAACTAAGACCATCCAATCTCTGGGCATAAAAACCGTTGGAAATGTCAAGCGTGGTTTTAAAACGCTTACGCACAAGACTATCCACTAGTGCAGAGCCGTGAGTATTCTGTACTGCACAGTTACGGCAATGCGAGTTTAAATGCCTGTAATCCAAAACCAAACGATACATTCCGTCCGGCTTGTTCACAGTAAAAAGGGGGTTATTCATTGGAGACACGCACGTTTCAATCACTCCCTGATATTCCAATTGTTCAAGGATAGCCGCGACCGTAAAGGAATCTCGTGGCTTGGGGACAATTTATCCCAACCACACTGGTTGCGGTACAGAGCCGGCGCTAGAGCCTTAGCCCACTCTTCTGCAAAATGCAGCGCATGCTCTTTCAAGACAGTGTTTGTGAAACTGGGGAGGATTACCTCCTCCCCTCGCGGCGCCGCGAGAACAAAAGGTGGGGGCCAGTCAGCCTCCGAAAGCAAAATGTCATACGTAGACGAAAGATTTTCCCAAAATACCCCTTTTACAGTACGTTGATGTCTCCTTCGATTATCAGGACAATTTCAAAAAGTCTATCAGGGGGAGCAACTCTCGTATCTGCTGTTTTGATCACAACAAAAATATCAGTCGCTGTCACCTTCAGTAGTGGACGCATGGCCTCTCTCACAATGGTAATCTCCGCCGCTCTGTCCAGCAAGGTCGGAGCCCATGTCAGATTCCGAAGCCGCGTTCTCACTATCTGTGGCATATCGATGCGCTGTCAAAGCCGCAACTTTCTTTTTGGCAAACTGCGGTCTCTTCGGCGTTGAGCCGTCCTGTTTCCCCGCACCGTCTGTCTGGTGGGGCTGGTCACGTCCTTGCTGACCACCCCGACCTCTTCCACCTCCTCCACCACCGGTTTTCGGGGCCGATGAGTCCTGAAAGGAACGAGGAGAGCGTTGATCAGAAGCCTGAAATCAATCAGGGGATTTAATCGTCGCATGATCGCGCAAGTCATAAACACGTTCTGTCTGCGCAGGCATCGGAGTCGCAGGATTAGATTCTTGAGTCTGCTGTTGTTGCTTACCCTGTTTTTGCTTCTTAGGCCAATTTTGTTTTTTGGACTTCGGCTGAACTTCTGTCTCCGAAGACTGCCCCTGAGGTTGTTTTTTCTCTTTGATAGAAAAAGGTTTTAGACCCTTACTATTGCGACCCACTGTTTAATAAGCAGCCACAACAATCCTCGCTAACTGGCGGGGTTTTTCGGCATCGGGGATCGCTGCCAAAGCATTAGCCACCTGAAAGTTCACTGCATCCCCCTTGACATTAGCCAGAATGAGACCGCAAACTATATCAAAGGTGCCACACAGGCGCATACCCAATTCAACCGCCGCCTCCGGTCCGTGATCATCCTGAACAAGTTTAATGATCGTAGGCAGTACAGCCATAGAGATGGAGTGCCATAACACCTCGCGTAGACAGCCGCAAAGGTTTTGCCCCAGGTCTCACAGTCAACGAGTTCGGGTGCCAAATCCTTGGTAAACTAATTGTCAAGATTCTATGTTTAACTCCAGGAGTTGTATTAGGAAATACTGCTTCCAGCTGGTCAAATTTCTCGGCAAGCCAGAAAGGAACATCATCCTTTTCCTGGGGACGCTTACCAAACACAGCATTGACCATTACCGGACTGAGCTTCAAACCGCCCTGTCCGGCTGGAAGAGCCCGACCCCCCGGGGGCCCACCCGGGAGATGACGACCTATGTATTGCACTAATGCACGAATCACGGCAATTGAAACTACATGCAGTCTACGAACCTCCGCCAGGGTACAATTGCCGTGTTGAGGATGAGGGGTAAATCCAGCTAAAACAGGCCAATTTGCGCCTGGAATGGACAAAGGACCTAATCTCGGAGCGGTTAAAGAATGGGGTAGGGCGCCACCAAACCAAACGTGATGCTGCCAATGATCAATAGGTACTTCCAGTGCCCTGTACGGAGTATATTCATTCGGCACAGGTGAGGGAGTGTAAGTGTGGAAGACACCAGAATTAGCGTCCATAGCCGGAAATGTCACCCACGAATAAAAGAGTTTGTACGGGTAAGCTGCTTCCGCACTCACCACCAAAATCACAGCCAAGCCATCAACGGGAGCATTGAAAGTCTGCAAATGATTGCGCACCGCAATGCGACTATGCTGCGGAATGTCCACAGGCTGGGCCATGACTGCACAGGAACTTAGAAAAACAAAGCAAACTTTGTAGCACAACTGGGTAGTAATTCAAGGAAACCGTTTCAGAAAGATTCAAGCTTGAAAAGACCTATTTCAAAAATAGGTAGGTTTTGTCCGACACCACCGTTTACCGGAAACGATAGTGAAGGGTTAAGGTTTGAATGATATACTACTCGAGTGTCATGATATAAGACCCCCAACGTATGGGCGCCATGTAGCGGGAATTCCGTTCTCCTACAGAACTGTGCATAGAGATTTGGAACCTCGGTGAACTAGGGTGGCCCAAAACTCACCTCAGTACCCAAAATGCTCTTACCAGGCTAGCTACAGTGTCTCATTGGTCATAGCAAACTTTCAATGTTTAGACAAACCAGAACATGAACTTACAATACCTTAGGTCACGTGGAAGAAATGAGCACTCTTTCGTTATAGAATCATTTCATACCAGAACGTGGAGTAAATGAGGAAACGTGCACATTTGAAATATTTATTTACTAATGCCGTCTTCTCAAAAGCAGTATCTTAGATAATACAAGGAAACATATTATCAGAAGCAAAGTTAACAGCATAGTGACTAGTCCATAGAAAGCAAAAGGTGACAGCACGCTAAGATGCTGTAATGAATACGCGTTAACAACACCTAATTCTTACCCTCCCTAACTAGCATATTATATTAATATCTAAGAAGGTCTCTTTGGGTTTTAGCAGGGCGGGCCCATACCTCAAGATCCTAGTATGAAGAGATCACATCAGTTTCCAACAGCTCTCTGCATGCGAACCGCATCAAGTGTGTATATGTGCTCTAAGCAAAGCAATATAAAACGCGCCTAAAGCCAGAATTTGGCAGGAGCTGCACTTATGTTATGTCTATGAAGGTGCGGAGATCAGACCTCACAACAATTCTGTGTCGAGTTATCCTTGAAGCTTCAGCACTCTCTGTACAGACATAGTTTATTAAGCAAAGCTGATATCAGAGCAATAACATATTATTCTCATGTAAATCACAACGCTCTTCTAGGTTGAAAGCTAAATCAACAATTATGTGTCGTGTGCAGAAGCAGCAAAAGGAAAAAATGGCGTTTAAACATTTAATAAGCTCATGCTAACTTAACACAATATATAGATAAGCAGTAACTATATGACACTCTAAGCACATTAGGGACATTTATAACGTCAGTGGGGCCATGGATTTGAAATTTAACTGCATCCCATACTATCCCATCCAGGACAAGCCAAGCAGTGATGTTAACAAAAGCCAAGTCTCTCTTCAATCTGTGTGCAGTATGTGACGAGGAATGGAGTGCCAATGTTCCATTTAGATGTCGAATGCATGTTCTCTCTCGACATAGTGTCCATTGACAATTCGGAAAAAATAAAACACAAAATCAATTGACATAAAGGTAAATCGAAAAAAGCACCAGCCAAATATATTTCCAAGGGGGAATCAAAAAATGTTTTTTAAATAAACTTGTATAGACTGCAATCCGTGAGGGCTTTCCTGATGTGTGTGAAACAGTGTCAAATGAAAATCTGGATTCTGTGGCCAAACGAGTTTGTAAATCAGGCATCGATAAGACAGTGGGGTAAGAGTAGTCAGTTTCATCAAGTTGAGTACCAGGCAATGTACTCAATAAAGGACTAGAAATTGTAGGTATCTTGATGGCCACCTCCGGCTCAGGATTAGAAGCAGTGGCAATACAGAATTCCTCACCATCGAAGGACAGGAGACTGCCGGTGTCATACTAAGAAGAATCGGCCACTCTGTGTATCTTGACATTGTCAATGGAGATATACCTGTTTTCCTTACGACCTGGAAGAGGTGGTAAAATGACTGTTCTCGTGCCCTTCACACCAAGCACAGGAACTGGAGCTCGGTAAGAGGGACCAAATTCTTTCTTGTTTTCGATCTTCTCCCGAACCAATTCTCCAACTTGGGGTAGCCAGCCAACTACCGGGATCTGCAACGCATCATCCGAAGTGGAGGGCAAATGTTCCTTTGCAAGACTGTCTCTTGTCTTTTGTAGAGTCTGTAAAACATTGCAATGTTCATCTACGTCAAAGGAGGCAGCAACCGAGTCTAGACCATCAAGGTCTGGTACATACATCTTGATACCAAATAGCATTTTGTATGGGGTCCGCCCACCCAGAGACCTTCTAGGGAGATTATTAAGAGCACGCTGCACGACATTGAGATGGGACAGCCAGTTCCTGCCAGTGCCTATTGCTCAAGCTGTCAATGATTGCTTTAAGTCACGGTTCATGCGTTCCACTACACTGTTGCCCTCAGGCCTGTATGGAGACGAAAACTTGACTTGGACCCCCAACGAAGCCATGGCATCCTTATACGCCTTAGAGGCGAAAGCAGGACCCTGATCCGAATGGAAGGTACCACAGGCAAAAATCCCTACAAGACACGCAAATCCCTTATGACAGTCCGTGAATCAGCGCTGCGGTGCAGCCACACCCACACAAAGCGTGTGCATGAATCAACTGCGACAAAGACGTACTTATATGCAGTATCAGAAGAAAAAGGACCGCAGTGATCTAAATAAACACAACCTAGTGGTTTATTAGAAATGAACAACTGTGTTTGGTGCGGACGTGGAGCAGTTGAAGGCTTAATCTGCTGGGAAATGTCACATTGAAGGACATAATCGCGCGTCTGTTTGTACAGTCCCCGCCACCAAAAACGCTGTTGTAATTGAGACACAGTGGCAGAAACGCCCGCATGCGCAGACGCAACACCTTCATGTGCCGCTGTGATCAATGTATTTCTGCGATCCGAGTTGGGAATCAATCTCTCCCCAACGTCATGTATTTTCAGATAAGGAACCTTATCTGGACTTAAGTGGTATGAGTACTTCGAAGGGAACCCCTTAGGATATTTACCTACCTTCTCAGTGGCAGCAACAGCCACCAAGATATCATCATCAATCTTACTTTAGGACCGTGTAACTGTTGCAACTAAATATGTTGATACTGCTGATTTCGCTGCCTCATCAGCAAACGAGTTGCCAACAGCATGGCCCTCCACGCGCTGATAACAAAGAGTATGAATTACAAACACGAGTGGCAACTGCTCTTTAAGCTCAGCCACTCGGACCCAGATCATTTTATGTTTTATTGTGCTACCCTTGGAATCACGAAAATCATTCTGAATCCAAAAGAACAAGTTCTCATTGTAAGACTGGACACAGTAGTAAGAATCACTTACAATGAGAGTCGTCACACTAGGATCAGCGTACTCCAATGCAAGCATCAGAGCACGAAGCTCTGCCAATTGTGCGGGCAGTCCCCTAGAGTCTGCGTGTGCACGACTCTGGACTTGAATTCATCGTTCACCATGGCACCTACCACAATGGCGCTTGCGGAAATGTAGGCGTGTTTAGAACCATGCGCAACCTGCGCCGAACCATCATTGTATATGATGCAATGGAAATCATCCAAAGGCCGCATAGCCTAAGGTGCAGGATGAACAAATTCATATTGCGAAAACTCCTGCGACCAAAAGGAGGCATAAAAAATAAACATGACATCCGGAGATGTCAATGAAGCAGCCCATTGTATCCACCGAGGGTGCAAAGCTTTAGAATTAGGTACACTGGCTTTCATAACTGCTTCCAAAGCAGGACACGGGGTAAAGACCAACATGTGTTTTCCCTGTGACAGAGCACGTTCCTTAAGAATCGCCATCTGTACAGCCGTCAATACTTTCTCCACAGTGGAAAATCGCATTTCAGCCGAAGTGTACAAGTGTGACTTGTAGGCAATAGGTACTGTGTCTCCTTCGTTAAAAGTAAGGTATGTGAAACCCACCGCCCCAGGGACGATTCTTATCACCAGGTTGGTGTGGTTATCAGTAAGTATTTAGAAGCAAGCAGATCAGCCTGCAAAGATTGCAGAATAGCTGAGTGTTCTGGCAGCCAGCATGATTTGGTAAAAGTGGGTTGTATCAAAGCATACAAAGGCTTGATACGCTGGGCATATTCAGGAATGTATGTCCTCCCGAAATTAAAAAATCCCAGCAAAGACTGTAATTTTTTCAGAGTTGTCGGTACGCGCAGCTGTGCACATTTCTCCAAGAAGTGAGGAGCTGATTCTCGACCTTCATTGTTGAGCTCATAGCCCAGGAACAACACTGTGTACTCTGCAATGTGCGACTTTGCAAAGTTAAATTTGTAACTGAAGTCCGCAAAGTTATAAATTATGCGGTCAAATCGACACAGATGCTCCCAAAGTTCGTCATCTGTGAGATAAACGTCATCCACATATGAGCATGCATCAGGGTCGATTCTCTCCAAGAGAGAGACTATGCGGGCAGCAAATACCCCAGGACTATTCTTATAGCCCATCGGTAAACGCCTGAACTGTTTTTATTCGCCACCGCATGTAAAACTGGTCCATTGGGAACTCAGACCATCCAAATGGTGGGCATAAAAACCGTTGGATATGTCAAGCGTGGTTTTAAACCGCTTATGCACAAGACTATCCACTAAGGCAGACCCGTGAGTATTCTGTACTGTACAGGTACGGCAATGCGAGTTTAAATGCCGGTAATCAAATACCAAACGATATGAACCGTCAGGCTTGGTCACAGTAAAAAGAGGGTTATTCATTGGTGACACACATGTTTCAATCACTCCTTGATATTCCAATTGTTCAAGGATTTCCGAAACGGAAGCCTTAGCTTCACGTCTAATGGGATATTGAGGTTGAGGCTCTGGCTGAGACTGCAAAGGTATTTCGTGGTGTGGGGAAAATGTATCCCAACCACAGTGTGTACAGTACAGAGCCAGCGCAAGGGCTCTAGCCTACTCTTCTGCAAAATTCAGCGCATGCTCCTTCGAGACCGTGTGCGCGAAACTAGGGAGGATTACCTCTTGGAGCTGCGAGAACAAAAGGTGGGGGCCTTGTACCTGCCAGTCTTTTGAACCCCAGATGGTTTTTGTTTCAATGTTGTTTTTCCTAAATTCAAAACCAAATGTAGACATTTTGTCATAAAATGTTTCAGAATAAATCAATTTAGTATTTGTCAACATTGTTTTCATTCCTGTCTTACTTAACATTTTAAAATAATACGTTTCTGGATCACTGTTGTTAAACCCTGAGAAGTATTGGAATTTCTCAAAAAATGTTTTCGAGCTGCTTTTGGCGGTGTTGGACAATGTTCCCATTGGTTATAAGTAAAAATATTTCGAGGTTGAGCAGATTTATGCAAATAGTGATGACCAAAATGATTATAACAATATAACTCTTCATAATTTGATGAACCCTGTAAATAATCATGTTCTGTGAATTTAGCTGTCATTACTAAATCTGCCATCATATTATTAATGTTTTCAAAGTCCCAATCATCAGAGAAAGTACTTGGTGTCACAAAGTCACTTAAGGAAACCTTAAACTGGTGTGGATATTTCAAAAGCTCAATCGGGCCATAGATTTCATAATCCGTTTTGTCCCATGCTTCCCTACCGGGTATTGGATTGGCTGTGATGTTCACTGATGACAGTTCTCTTTTCTTGATGTGTGAGGATCTGTGAGGCTTTAGGACCAAGTTGATGTTCTGACTTGCTGTGTCCATTGTACTATATTTTCCTTCAATGAATTTTCCCAAACATAGAACCATGATGAGCCAAAGTAGGAGGAAAAGTACACCTAACACAATCCAAAATTCAATCCATGGTGAAATCAGATATGTTTCTTTTAGTTGGTGAAAAAGTACAGTTACTTTGTCTTTGAAAGTTTTTGTTGCTGGAATTTCTTCATGCTCACTTGGATCTTCAGAAAAGTCCTCGAAATTGATGAAGTAGCCAGATGCAGTTCTATCAATTGTTGGAATTGTTTCCACATTTTCATTAGTCTTTGAATCTTCTTTTGTCACATTAGTATAGTCTGAAGCTACATCATTGTAGACAGGTGTTTCTTGACGAACTGTTGCAATGTGGGTTTCAAGAGGCACAAGTTCCATTGCTTTGTTGCATATTCCTTTTTTATTCACTGCAGGTTTATCAAATATGATTAGTCTCTCAGTTTGAACCTCTTGGATTGTAGCAAGATTTGGTCTTCTGCTATTTCTTGGGAGTCCACTGGGCCTACTGCTTATTATTGGCCACATGATTGTGGTTTTACCAGGTCGATGGATACAACTCGGTTCTCCTTTTTACCAGCAAGGGGCGGTAGTACTACTGATCTTGTTCCGCTGACAGCTAAGACAGGTACTGCTTTTCTGTAAGAAGGCCCACATTCCTTCTTCACCGCGATCTTCTCTCTGACTAGATCCCCAATGTTTGGAGTCCAGACAGGTCTTGCTGGGACAAGTGGTTTTTCTTCAGTGGCTGTTGGCTTTAACTTTATATTACTCAGACTTCTTCTTGTTTCATTTAAGTCCCGTAAAACAGCCAAACGGTCTTTGATATCAAAGGCTTTTTCTTCTACCACTGAAGTGTGACTATCTAAGTCCTGAATGTGCATTCTAGTACCGAACAATAGTTCGTAGGGAGTGAAACCTTTTAGAGAATTTTTTGGGCAGATTATTAAGACTATGTTGGACACTTGTTAAATGTTTGACCCACCCATCACCCGAACCTAATACCCTCGCCGTTATGGATTGCTTTATGTCCCGTTTTTTTCTTTCCACGACCGCTTTTCCCTCAGGATGGAAGGGAGAAGAGTACCGCAATGCCCATGCTGGTCATGGCCTCTTTGTAAGCTCGAGAGCTAAATGCAGGACCTTGGTCAGAATGTAGCATGCCAAATGCGTATGCGCCGATAAAGACTCGCAAATCTTTTATAACAGTTCTGGCGACAGCCGAGCACTGGTGTCTACATTTTTAAGTGAATCTAGTCTAATTATGGGAACGCATTTCTCCTGCTGGATTTTTGCGTATAGATAGCCTGATGCTTTTTAATAACGGTGTCCTGGCAGTGGTGTCGTCCGGTTCACGACTGCGATCTCTGTTGCAGTCTGGACAATCCTTTGCAAATTTGTAATTTTGCAGGCTCATCCCCGGCCACCAGTATTCTGATTGTAATTCTTTTAGAGATTTCACGATCTCTTGGTGCCTTAGATGCTCTCCAATGTGTGTGTCTGCGATCAATAAGACTCTCCGGTTCGTGTTTGGAATGACTCTATCCCCCACTCCAGGGATTTGAGCAAAAGGAACGGAGTTTGTATCAATTATGTATGTATTATTGAGTGGATAGTCGAGAGGTAATGCTGCATAGTCGCCTTTTAACGAGGCTTTTACCGCCAGCATGGTTTCTCCGTCTATTTGTTTTTTAGAACGCTTTTTTTGTGGCTACGGAAGCCGGTTGAACCGCTTCCGCTGTGGCTCTGTCAGCCAATGAATTCCCTGCAACGTGAACACCATCACGTTCATGACTCAGTGTATGTATCACGTGAGTCTTTCGTAGTTCTTTCTGTAAAAGAACTACTTGTTCCCAAAGCTTTTTATGCTTTATTGTGGCTCCTGTGTCATCTTTGTAACCATTTTTGATCCATGTATGCATGTCATTATTGTAAGACTTGACGCAGTAATGCAAATCGCACACTATTAGTGTAGGGAATTCGCGATCGGCATTTTCAAGCGCCATCTTTAAAGATCTTATCACAGCTCGCTGAGCTGAGCAGTTTCTGAGTGATTCAGTTTTGGTGATTATTGGTCTGAATTTACCAAAGCGCCAGCGACCTCTAACAATCGCGCACGCTGCGTTGTAGGACTTTTTCTCTACATCATAGTGTTGTGCAAATCTGTCCATGTAGATTACACATGTGTACTGTTCGAGAGGCAGAATTTAGATTGGCAGAGGATATTCTTGTTCATATTCTAGATCTTCTAGTTTTTTCATTTTCGGGTCAAAATAGTGCTTCACGTCTTGTGCAGCAAGAGAATTTTCCCATTGTATCCATTTTGGATCTAGTGCCACAGCATTCAGATTGCGTAGGCTTGTTAATGCCTCAAGGGTTGATTCTGCTGCTAAAACAGATATCCTTCTGCCTTGGCCTTGGGCTCTTTCTTTTGCTACAGCAGTTTGAACCGCTATTAGAATCTTTTCAGTAGAACTGAATTTCATTTCAGCTTGTGTATAGAAGTGTGATTTGTAAGCTATTGGTACCGTTTGTCCCTCATTAGAGGTCAGGTACGTGAATCCGCATCTTCCTGGGATGACTCAGATTTCAAGGTTGCGTACGTTTTCGCGTGTTTGCAATTTTGTTTTAGCTAACATGTCTGTTTGCAATGATCTTAAAATTTCTGTGTGTTTCTGAGTCCAATTGATTGGTTTGAAATCAGGTTTTATTAATTCATATAGAGGTTTAACCCTCTCTGCATAATTTAGAATGTATGTTCTTCCGAAATTCAGGGAACCTAGTATTGATTGTAAATTCTTCATCGTTTTTGGAGCTTGTAGTACAGCACACTTCTCTAAGAAGTTGTCTGCTAGGCTTTTGCCTTCACTTGATAATTCATATCCTAAAAACAGGACAGTTAGATGAGCAGTTCGTGACTTTTTAAAGTTGAATTTGTACCGTTCAGCTGCGAACCCAAGTATTATGGTGTTCACTCTTTTCAAGTGTGTCTCCAGGTCATCATCTGTGAGATAGATGTCATCGACATAAGATAATGCCTCATCATCATATATTTGTAGTAACTCTGTTACCCTTGCTGAGAATAATCCTGGGCTGTTCTTGAATCCCTGTGGGAGTCGACAGAATTGTTATGCGACCCCATTATTGAGAAAGCGGTCAAATACCTGCTTTCAGGTGCTATGTTTTGACAAAAGAATCCATTAGAGATATCTAATGTCGTTTTATATTTTTTGCGCACGATGTTATTCATTAGTGCTGCACTGTGGCAGTGTTGTACTGCAAATGTTTTGCAAGAGGAGTTTAAGTGTCTGTAGTCCAAAACTAGACAATATGAATCGTCTGGCTTGGAGACAGGAAACAAAGGATTGTTCATTTGTGAGGTGCATGTTTCAATCACCCCCTGGTATTCAAGTTGATATAAGATCTCCCTGACTTGCTTTTTAGCTTCTTATTTAACTGGGTACTGCCTCTGTGCAGTAGGTTGACTTTCTAACTGGATTTTGTGGGGAGGAGAATCCTCATCCCACCCTACATGATTTTTATATAATGCAGGGGCTTGGGCAACTGCCCATTTTCTTGCAAATGTATATTTTGTATGAATTGGAATATGATTTGAGAAGGCAGGCATAATCATTTCTTCGCCATGAGGGCACTCCCTGACAAACTCTGCTGGCCAGTTTTTCTCAGCTAACAGGATGTCATAGCCTTTCGAGAGGTTATCCCAAAAGAGACCCCTTACTTTCCTAGTTTTGTCCCCGTCTATACGCAATGTTATTTCGTATAATTTATGGGGTTTGCTAACTCTGGTGTCTGCAGTTTCCCCTTGAATGTATTCATTCGTGTCCACTGTCTCCAGAAGATTCATCAGGATCTTGTGAACTATGGTTACTTCTGCTGCGCTGTCTACCATTGTCTGGGCCCACTCTCCGTTTTTCAGTTGTGTCCTCAGTATCCTCGGCATGTATTATTCTAATACTTGCTACCTTTTTTTTGGGAAATTGTAATTTTCTTTGATGAGCAGGTTCCTTGTCTTTGGACTTGACGTGCTCTTCCTTGTGTTCTGACCGTCCTCTTCTTTCCGATTTCTGTGAGAAAGTCTGAAAAGATCGAGAGGGACGTGTATCAATATCTTGATATCTATCAGGTTTTCTCAATTTATCCCTATCTCTAAGGTTGTATCTTTTCTCAGAGGGCTCCCTCTGGGGAGACATGTTTCCTCGTTCTGGAGATCTATCTCTTTGTTGAGGAGACCTTCCTCTGGACTGAAAAAGTTTTTCTCTGGGAGTGGATTGTTTATTACCCTCCCAACTCTTTTTTGGAGTGTTCAGATTATTTTTAATAAATGTTTTTACAGGATTTTCAGTTAGTTGGGGTTTTATTGGTTTCCCACCAAACTATCTCTACCTAGTTCTTCATAGGATTTTTCTATGATTCTGACAAGTTCAAAAGGTTGTTCTGCTATATCTGTTTCTTTCAATTTCTGGCGGATCACCACAGATGCTGCTTCTCCTTTTATGTTGGCTAATAATATAGCCGAGACCTGCTTGAAGTCTTTCAGTAATTTCATACCCAGAGTTAAAGCAGGTTCTGGACCGTATTCATTTTGAATCTGTTGTAGCACATCTGGTATTATCGCCATAGACGGAACACCATGTGTTTTTGTGTTTATTGAAACTGCCTCTATCTGAGTGATTTTTTGTGCTAACCAGAATGGAATATGTTCCCATTTTGCGGGTATTTTGCCAATAGCTGATTGTATATTCTGTGGTGTGATTTTATTCGTGTTCCCCTGGTGAGGGGTGGTCTGTGGAATTATTATCACTGGTTGGACTGTTGAAGTCCGCATGACATATTGGACCAATTCTCTATGTATTTTAATTAGTAGTTTTAGCTGAGATAAAAGTTCCCGGTCTGACATTTTATCAATGTTGGGATGTGGTGTGTAGCTGGCTAGAACCGGCCACGTGGCTCCTGGTCTACCTAGTGGACCGAGCCTGGTGATGTGATTTTGATGTTTTAGGGCGTGTTTAAACCAGAGCATGTGCTCTTGGTAAGTTAGTGGGATTTCAACGTCCTCGAAAGGAGCGTATTCATACTGAGGTTCCTCCATTTTGTAATAGTGGAATTCGTGTGTCACAGCGTGTGCTGCTGAAAATTGTATCCATGAATAGAATACCTCTGTCTGCCGATATTCATGGGCCTCTACCACGAATATGACTGTACCACCTCGTGATGATACTCCATTTTCTAGAAGTTTTTTTGTTATATTTTTTCTTACATTTACCGGAATGAATATAGCATGCGGGTCATTTTCTTGGAGACTTGTGTCATCCGCTAGGAGTTGAGCTGCTAATTTAGCTTCCTCCCTTTTGTCTTCACTTACCGTCATTTTTACTAACAGAAAGCTTTCTGTTGCAGATCAAGTTTCAAGCAAACAAAGATTAGGTGCACAATATTTTGGAACACTGTATCCTTCAACGTTGACTAAACCAAAAACTAATACATAGGAATCTCTTCCTACTAAGTTCCGGCGGATTTGAACCTTTTACCCACTCCAGACGTCTATTGGAGTTTTTACGGGAAAAGGGGTCTGTGTGAAAAAGCACTACTGAGTTACTCTAATGTCTTGCGTTAGATTATCGCCTTACCAAACGTGGGGCGCCATGTAGTGTAGTTCCTATATTCCCAATAGGCTCTACGGATTGGAATAACATGATCAGCAGTGTAGCCGTAGGACTGAGGTCATCTAGGTCTCTACTGACTATATTAGACTTAATTAGTTTTGCCAGCTAGCTCAGAGGTCACTAGAAACTTTCTCGAATGTTCAGGAAAGAGTTAACCGTCTTGATTTAGACAAGAAGGGATTATTTTTTGACAACAGCATAAACATGACAACTTTGCTCCCTCAGAATAAAGAGTGTATCTCTAGAGTCGTGTGAAAACAATAGACTGTTATTTCACTCAGTCAATTGTGCATACTTAGTTTCACCAGTGTGCAGAGAAATAGAGAGACGGGCGTTTTCAATAAAAGGTGTTATTTATTGAGCAGTCTTCTTTCTCATGCAAGAGAAGAGAGTTGCCACAATTGCAATACTTATCATGAAGTAAAGTGCATACAGTAAAAGGAGTATTATAAAATATTACTGTAAAAGCATTTAAGCATTTATATGGTTTCTTAGCCATATGATACTTTAAAATGGATAAAATATATACATACATAAAACCATTGACTAACGTACTCAACTGGTGCTTCTAAGATACGCCTACCCCGGTGTACCTGACCTAAGCCTAATATGTGGGAAGGAGTAAGTAAGTTGCAGTTTAAGTTAACTTGTTTTTTGCCAAGGAATCTGAATCAAAAATTCTCTTAAGGGTTTAGTCAGCTCCGTACCTTGGTAATAGAATGTAGGAGGTCTTGTATCTCTTTCTCAGGACTCGATCTCCCAGCAATCCGCAAGGGTGACTGGAAACACCGGAGCTGGATTTTCTCGGCTGAAGAAAAAGACAGCGTCTTTCTCAGTGCGTCAAAAGGGAGGGGCGTCTTCCTTCGGCTCTCGCATCAGCTGGGCTTACGGGCAAGTAGATAGCCGCTCTGCTCCAAACCACCGTGTGTTTGCTTAAGGCAACGTTGGTATATTTATACCTGGAAGGTGCCGGGTTTGACGTAAGGTTGGACATAAGACGTCACTAAGAACTAACAGTTCTTTCTGGACTCTAGGAGTTCTTGTTCAAATCAAAACAAAAGCAGGGGGATTTCCCGGGCTGGTGGAGGCTTGGTTTGT
Organism: Lissotriton helveticus; assembly: GCF_964261635.1. NCBI lineage: Eukaryota > Metazoa > Chordata > Amphibia > Caudata > Salamandridae > Lissotriton > Lissotriton helveticus. The sequence goes on from NC_136062.1 coordinate 464,513,036, forward strand.
TTAAAGAATGCGTTGTACTTTCTAGGAGTCTAGGGGAGTAGCCTTGCCGTATTTGGACTGCATGGGCTATTACTAAATATGGATATGATTCTTATGCCTTTATAAGGATATTATTTGTTATAACCACATAAGGGCATAAATCGAGAATATCAAATTAGGGTCCTAGATAGAATCACAACAGGGCAAAGGACAAAGACAAATGGCTGTTACCTAATGCATATCTGATCCCCATATTGACTATGGCACACTTACCGGCACACATAGGTTCCGCTCCCATGACCGAGCTGATCACTAGAGTATGGCATAATGACAAGTTAGCAGACTCCGCGAAACGCCTAGTTCAGCAATGCATGATATGCCTACAGCACAATCCAGGAAAAGGGACAGTAGTACCCCATGGGCTGAAATACGTCCTAGTTATTGTATGTGCATTCAGCAAATGGGTAGAAGCTTACCCCACCTGCGACAACACCGCCACCACTACTGCAAAGGTGTTGTTAAAAGAGTTTTTCCCACGATACGGCCTCTGCCGAATGTTATAGAGCGACTATGGCCCCCACTTCGTAGCCGAAGTTATCCAACTCATATTGAAAGAGTTGGGAGTAAGACAAAAATTCCACGCAATTTTTCACCCCCAATGTGCAGGCCTGGTAGAAAGGCACAACGCCACACTAAAGCTGAAGCTAGCAAAGATAGTTGCCACCACATGACTGAAATCGCCTGATGCCCTCCCATTGGCATTGCTATCAATGCGTTCCACCCCAACCAGACACCACTTGACTCCATATGAGGTTGTCTTTGGCCGGCCAATGAACATTTGGGCCACGCCGAAGCCTACTAACATCCACGATGTCCCGGACATCCTAATGTCTGATTACTTGCATAACCTTACCAAGGAACTAACTGTTATCCACCAACAGGTGCAGCAAGCCATACCAGACGCATCCAGGGGCCCCGGACACGACATTAAACCTGGGGACTACATCCTGATAAAGAACTTCCAAAGAGCGAAGAGTCTGGAACCCAGGTGGACGGGCCCCTGGCAAGTCCTGATCACCACCCGAACTGCACTTCGAGTGGAAGGGAAAAAGAATTGGCTGCACGCTCACCCCTGTAGAGGAATATCACCGACCCTGGCGACGAACGAAAACGTGGACACCCAAGAAGAGCTCCTGAACTGAGACAGACCAGCCCTGAGTTGTTACCCAGAATCAGAGACACTTGAATTGGCAGAATTTCCCGATCCCACTGTGCCGTCCAGAAAAGGGTACAACTTGCGACGAAAGGAGAGTGTTTTGACAAAGCAGACCACTAACTGAGTTAAAAATCTCAGAGCGGTAGCTAACACTACAAAGGCTACCAGGAGAGACGCCAGACAAAGTATGCGGTCCTGCCAGTCACTGAGCCTCTTGAAGGTGATGGAAGATCCCGGACGACCGAAGACCCACCGCAAAGACCCCAAGACTGCCAAACTGCCTAGCACAAAGACAATTGTACTTTTCATCGTATCCCTCATCTGCCTCTTGCTAATGGTCACAGTCTGGATCGTAGAAGAGAGCACTCCTGCTCACCAGACAATTTCACCCACTATGCAGCCCACCACCAAGAAAGAACATTATCTGGTCTCACTATCACCCCATCTCCGAGAAAGACGCAAAGAATTTTGGAACAATTCCTTTGTACACCTGCTGCATAAACACAACCTTGCTGCCAATACCACGAACTGTTGGATCTCTGCGCTGCTACCACATGCCACCGAACATTCCATTCCCTTCATCCCTTCACCCTTCTCTGTTCATGGGTCCTGCCTTGCCTGGCTAATGCTCCTACAAGAGAGCCACAAGGACAATGCAACATACGACGGAACAATCACACAGTTCTACAACGAGTTCTGGCTGAACAGAACTGGACGAACCTCTGCTCCCTTTTGCCCTCTGACCTCAAACACTACCTTTCAAATGAACATTCCGGAAAAAGAACGAATCGAAATGCAAGTGTTCAACAACCCAGCCAGACCCACCTTCTCATATCTACTTAACGGACTGCTGCAACTCTGACTGTGGCCCTATCTGTGGTGAACGTCTCAGGCCTTATTTGCATTGAGGGCCGTGGGACGAAAAACGTGGGCCACAGCTCCTGCCCCATCAAAAGGACTCTGAAAACTGCCGATCCCCCTTCATTTGTTGCATCACCAAATATGTATTTTGCCTGCGGCACAAAGGCCTACACTTGGCTCCCAAAAGGCTGGGGGGGCACATGCTACATCGCTTTTGTCCTTCCTCAAACATATGTGGCACCAGCAGCCTATCACAGACAGAAACGATCAAAGAACACAGAGCAAGCAGACTTCACCTCATCACAGTTCCTCGATGCTGCAAAAGGACTCATCCCTTTCTGGGGTCCGATGTCAAACAGTCGAGCCATCCGTCATCTGACCCAAGCAGTTGAAACAGCTTTGAACATCACGGCTGGCATCCTCGCTAACAACACAGCTGAGCTGCAGGCGGGCCACCTTGTAGCTTTGCAGAACCGCCTTGTGCTCGACGTACTGGCGGATCGTGGAGGAGCATGCCGCATCATCGGTGCCAGCTGTTGCACCTTCGTCCCAGACTATTCCCCTTCTGTCTACAAAGCAATAGAACACCTTCATAAACTATCGTCGGAGATCCACCAGGAACAAGAAGGCTGGACACTTGGAGGCTGGTTTTGGAACATTTTAAAAGACTGGGGTTGGAAACTGTTGATAATAATATTAGTACCAGTTTTTGTAATATGTGGGTGCTGTCTGGGGATACAATGCATACCGCCCTTGTGCTCTCTTTTTGTGAATTCGATATGCCCTAAGACTTTGGACACTATATTTGAAAATATGAAAGCATTGTACGACAGAGAGATACATAGCATTATGAACATTAACATAGAGTGACAAGATGTCGTGGTATGTTCAAAGGAAGGACTGTTAAATATTAGATTGCAATGTGAACATTACCGGCGCCATCTTGTCCCACTTAGGCATTTGCGAGCGCGTAAGCGGCAGCCATTTTAGATACTGTGGCCAGTTTTGTAACATTGCCGATTGCCTGCGCGTCTCCCCGACCCCGCGATCATCCCCTACGTGCTGGCAGTCCCCAAGTACACATGCTAGAGTCATAAAGCATCCTCAGTGCGACCCTGCCCCGGAGCCACTTCCCGTGCCGAGCCCACATACCCTTTCATCCCTTGCGCACGAACAGGCCTTCAATATTCTCCTCCCTTGCACCTGGCTGCTTGATGCGATCCCAGGCCATAACCAACCCCTGCGGATACAGTTTATTGCCCCGTACAGTTGGATTCTGCCTCTCATCAAAGGAGCCGGAATTAATCAATGCCCCAACCCCATGAGATCCGACCGATTGCGCGTATTTCAGCTCCTGCCAGAATGCCCAGCTGCGCGATAGCAATCACCTACTGAGACCGGGGGTGGGTACAGTACTGTCGATATGTGTGGGAACGAGCCTGGAGCGGGAGTTCCAAAGATGGTTTACAATGTATCAAAGTAATGTCAGGAATGTGTTACACTGCAATAAAGAGATAAACCAATGTATAAAAGGCCAGGCCACAGAGATGCAGTTAGAGCACCTCGAAAAGACGTCTTATTCGTCGATCCTGACGTGTTTTCCTTCGAAGAATAAATCAGTTTCCTGCTTTCCAATTTCCAGCGCCTCCCTCTTTAGTTGATAACCAAGATTGAACTAGAGGCGACTAAACATCAAGCAGTGCTTGAGGATATCTGGGGAAAATCTGCTTCGTTCTTACAGATGGACAGAATGCAGAACAATGTCATACATTCACCCCAGCACAGAGATCCGGGCCTAAATCCATAGTTTTTTTGCACTCCACACCACCCCAGTTCAGACATGGCCATATGCAAATCAGCCTTGACCCTGTGCCTCATGGGAACAGTCCACCCAGAACTGTTCTTGCTCACTTTGCCACTGGATTCAAGCAAGCCGGGCTGAAGGCGGCTGAAATTCCAGAAACTGGTCCTCGGAAGCTTGTTTCCGGTCCAGGGAAGGCATGGCTTGGCAGTTCGGGCTGGACTTTTCCCATGAGGCACAGGGTCAGACTGATTTGCATATGGCCATGTCTGAACTGGGGTGGCAGAGTTGGCTAAAGAATGGTGATGGATTAAACCCAGATATGTTGGCTGGGTGAGAGTCTTTGATTGGTTCAGATGCTCCGTCCATCACCACCCCTTTTTGTACCGCTTTGTTCGCCATATATTGGCAGGGTATGCTCAGACGCGAGTCCCTTGCTCACTTTGACACTGGATTCAAGCAAGCCGGGCTGAAGACGGCTGAAATGCCAGAAACTGGTCCTCGGAAGCTTGTTTCCGGTCCAGGGAAGGCATGGCTTGGCAGTTTGGGCTGGACTGTTCCCATGAGGCACAGGGCTACACTGATTTGCATATTGCCATGTCTGAACTGGGGTGGCAGAGTGGGCTAAAGAATGGTGATGGATTAAACCCAGATCTGTTGACTCGGTGTGAGTCTTTGATTGGTTCAGATGCTCCGTCCATCACCACCCCCTTTTGTACCGCTTTCTTCACCATAAGTTGTCAGGGTATGCTCAGACGTGAGTCCCTTGCTCACTTTGCCACTGGATTCAAGCAAGCCGGGCTGAAGACGGCTGAAATGCCAGAAACCGGTCCTCGGAAGCTTGTTTCCGGTCCAGGGAAGGCATGGCTTGGCAGTTCGGGCTGGACTGTTCCCATGAGGCACAGGGTCAGACTGATTTGCATATGGCCATATCTGAACTGGGGTGGCAGAGTGGGCTAAAGAATGGTGATGGATTAAACCCAGATCTGTTGACTGGGTGTGAGTTTTTGATTGGTTCAGATGCTCCGTCCATCACCACCCCCTTTTGTACCGCTTTGTTTGCATAAGTTGGCAGGGTATGCTGAACTGGGGTGGCAGAGTGGGCTAAAGAATGGTGATGGATTAAACACAGATCTGTTGACTGGGTGTGAGTCTTTGATTGGTTCAGGTGCTCCGTCCATCACCACCCCCTTTTATACCGCTTTGTTTGCCATAAGTTGGCAGGGTATGCTCAGACGTGAGTCTCTTGCTCACTTTGCCTCTGGATTCAAGCACGCCGGGCTGAAGACGGCTAAAATGCCAGAAACCGGTCCTCGGAAGCTTGTTTCCGGTCCAGGGAAGGCATGGCTTGGCAGTTCGGACTGGACTGTTCCCATGAGGCACAGGGTCAGACTGATTTGCATATGGCCATGTCTGAACTGGGGTGGCAAAGTGGGCTAAAGAATGGTGATGGATTAAACCCAGATCTGTTGACTGGGTGTGAGTCTTTGATTGGTTCAGATGCTCCGTCCATCACCACCCCCTTTTGTACCGCTTTATTCGCCATAAGTTGGCAGGGTGTGCTCAGAGGTGAGTCCCTTGCTCTCTTTGCCACTGGATTCAAGCAACCCGGGCTGACGACGGCTGAAATGCCAGAAACCGGTCCTTGGAAGCTTTTTTCCGGTCCAGGGAAGGCATGGCTTGGCAGTTCGGGCTGGACTTTTCCCATGAGGCACATGGTCCGACTGATTTGCATATGGCCATGTCTGAACTGGGGTGGCAGTGTGGGCTAAAGAATGGTGATGGATTAAACCCAGATCTGTTGACTGGGTGTGAGTTTTTGATTGGTTTAGATGCTCCGTCCATCACCACCCCCTTTTGTGCCGCTTTGTTCGCCATAAGTTGGCAGGGTATGCTCAGACGTGAGTCCCTTGCTCACTTTGCCACTGGATTCAAGCAAGCCGGGCTGAAGACGGCTGAAATGCCAGAAACCGGTCCTCGGAAGCTTGTTTCCGGTCCAGGGAAGGCATGGCTTGGCAGTTCGGGCTGGACTGTTCCCATGAGGTACAGGGTCAGACTGATTTGCATATGGCAATGTCTGAACTGGGGTGGCAGAGTGGGCTAAAGAATGGTGATGGATTAAACTCAGATCTGTTGACTGGGTGTGAGTCTTTGATTGGTTCAGATGCTCCATCCATCACCACCCCCTTTTGTACCGCTTTGTTTGCCATAAAATGGCAGGGTATGCTCAGACGTGAGTCCCTTGCTCACTTTGCCACTGGATTCAAGTAAGCCGGGCTGAAGACGGCTGAAATGCCAGAAATCGGTCTGTTTCCGGTCCAGGGAAGGCATGGCTTGCCAGTTCAGCTGGACTGTTCCCATGAGGCACAGGGTCAGACTTATTTGCATATGGCCATGTCTGAACTGGGGTTGCAGAGTGGGCTAAAGAATGGTGATGGATTAAACCTAGATCTGTTGACTGGGTGTGAGTCTTTGATTGGTTCAGATGCTCCGTAGATCAACACCCCCTTTTGTACCGCTTTGTTTGCCATAAGTTGGCAGGGTATGCTCAGACGTGAGTCTCTTGCTCACTTTGCCTCTGGATTCAAGCAAGCCGGGCTGAAGACGGCTAAAATGCCAGAAACCGGTCCTCGGAAGCTTGTTTCCGGTCCAGGGAAGGCATGGCTTGGCAGTTCGGACTGGACTGTTCCCATGAGGCACAGGGTCAGACTGATTTGCATATGGCCATGTCTGAACTGGGGTGGCAAAGTGGGCTAAAGAATGGTGATGGATTAAACCCAGATCTGTTGACTGGGTGTGAGTCTTTGATTGGTTCAGATGCTCCGTCCATCACCACCCCCTTTTGTACCGCTTTATTCGCCATAAGTTGGCAGGGTGTGCTCAGAGGTGAGTCCCTTGCTCTCTTTGCCACTGGATTCAAGCAACCCGGGCTGAAGACGGCTGAAATGCCGGAAACCGGTCCTTGGAAGCTTTTTTCTGGTCCAGGGAAGGCATGGCTTGGCAGTTCGGGCTGGACTTTTCCCATGAGGCACATGGTCAGACTGATTTGCATATGGCCATGTCTGAACTGGGGTGGCAGTGCGGGCTAAAGAATGGTGATGGATTAAACCCAGATCTGTTGAATGGGTGTGAGTTTTTGATTGGTTTAGATGCTCCGTCCATCACCACCCCCTTTTGTGCCGCTTTGTTCGCCATAAGTTGGCAGGGTATGCTCAGACGTGAGTCCCTTGCTCACTTTGCCACTGGATTCAAGCAAGCCGGGCTGAAGACGGCTGAAATGCCAGAAACCGGTCCTCGGAAGCTTGTTTCCGGTCCAGGGAAGGCATGGCTTGGCAGTTCGGGCTGGACTGTTCCCATGAGGTACAGGGTCAGACTGATTTGCATATGGCAATGTCTGAACTGGGGTGGCAGAGTGGGCTAAAGAATGGTGATGGATTAAACTCAGATCTGTTGACTGGGTGTGAGTCTTTGATTGGTTCAGATGCTCCATCCATCACCACCCCCTTTTGTACCGCTTTGTTTGCCATAAAATGGCAGGGTATGCTCAGACGTGAGTCCCTTGCTCACTTTCCCACAGGATTCAAGCAAGCCGGGCTCAAGACGGCTGAAATGCCAGAAACCGGTCCTCGGAAGCTTGTTTCCGGTCCAGGGAAGGCATGGCTTGGCAGTTCGGGCTGGACTGTTCCCATGAGGCACGGGGTCAGACTGATTTGCATATGGCTATCTCTGAACTGGGGTGGCAGAGTGGGCTAAAGAATGGTGATGGATTATACCCAGATCTGTTGACTGGGTGTGAGTTTTTGATTGGTTCAGATGCTCTGTCCATCACCAACCTTCTTTTTTACCGCTTTGTTTGCCATAAGTTGGCAGGGTATGCTCAGACGTGAGTCCCTTGCTCACTTTGCCACTGGATTCAAGTAAGTCGGGCTGAAGACGGCTGAAATGCCAGAAACCAGTCCTCGGAAACTTGTTTCCGGTCCAGGGAAGGCATGGCTTGGCAGTTCGGCTGGACTGTTCCCATGAGGCACAGGGTCAGACTGATTTGCATATGGCCATGTCTGAACTGGGGTGGCAAAGTGGGCTAAAGAATGGTGATGGATTAAACCCAGATCTGTTGACTGGGTGTGAGTCTTTGATTGGTTCAGATGCTCCGTCCATCACCACCCCCTTTTGTACCGCTTTATTCGCCATAAGTTGGCAGGGTGTGCTCAGAGGTGAGTCCCTTGCTCTCTTTGCCACTGGATTCAAGCAACCCGGGCTGAAGACGGCTCAAATGCCAGAAACCGGTCCTTGGAAGCTTTTTCCCGGTCCAGGGAAGGCATGGCTTGGCAGTTCGGGCTGGACTTTTCCCATGAGGCACATGGTCAGACTGATTTGCATATGGCCATGTCTGAACTGGGGTGGCAGTGCGGGCTAAAGAATGGTGATGGATTAAACCCAGATCTGTTGACTGGGTGTGAGTTTTTGATTGGTTTAGATGCTCCGTCCATCACCACCCCCTTTTGTGCCGCTTTGTTCGCCATAACTTGGCAGGGTATGCTCAGACGTGAGTCCCTTGCTCACTTTGCCACTGGATTCAAGCAAGCCGGGCTGAAGACAGCTGAAATGCCAGAAACCGGTCCTCGGAAGCTTGTTTCCGGTCCAGGGAAGGCATGGCTTGGCAGTTCGGGCTGGACTGTTCCCATGAGGCACGGGGTCAGACTGATTTGCATATGGCCATCTCTGAACTGGGGTGGCAGAGTGGGCTAAAGAATGGTGATGGATTAAACCCAGATCTGTTGACTGGGTGTGAGTTTTTGATTGGTTTAGATGCTCCGTCCATCACCACCCCCTTTTGTGCCGCTTTGTTCGCCATAAATTGGCAGGGTATGCTCAGACGTGAGTCCCTTGCTCTCTTTACCACTGGATTCAAGCAACCCGGGCTGAAGACGGCTGAAATGCCAGAAACCGGTCCTTGGAAGCTTTTTTCCGGTCCAGGGAAGTCATGGCTTGGCAGTTCGGGCTGGACTGTTCCCATGAGGTACAGGGTCAGACTGATTTGCATATGGCAATGTCTGAACTGGGGTGGCAGAGTGGGCTAAAGAATTGTGATGGATTAAACTCAGATCTGTTGACTGGGTGTGAGTCTTTGATTGGTTCAGATGCTCCATCCATCACCACCCCCTTTTGTACCGCTTTGTTTGCCATAAAATGGCAGGGTATGCTCAGACGTGAGTCCCTTGCTCACTTTGCCACTGGATTCAAGCAAGCCGGGCTGAAGACGGCTGAAATGCCAGAAACCGGTCCTCGGAAGCTTGTTTCCGGTCCAGGGAAGGCATGGCTTGGCAGTTCGGGCTGGACTGTTCCCATGAGGCACGGGGTCAGACTGATTTGCATATGGCCATCTCTGAACTGGGGTGGCAGAGTGGGCTAAAGAATGGTGATGGATTATACCCAGATCTGTTGACTGGGTGTGAGTTTTTGATTGGTTCAGATGCTCTGTCCATCACCAACCCCCTTTTTTACCACTTTGTTTGCCATAAGTTTGCAGGGTATGCTCAGACGTGAGTCCCTTGCTCACTTTGCCACTGGATTCAAGTAAGTCGGGCTGAAAACGGCTGAAATGCCAGAAACCGGTCCTCGGAAGCTTGTTTCCGGTCCAGGGAAGGCATGGCTTGGCAGTTCGGCTGGACTGTTCCCATGAGGCACAGGGTCAGACTGATTTGCATATGGCCATGTCTGAACTGGGGTTGCAGAGTGGGCTAAAGAATGGTGATGGATTAAACCTAGATATGTTGACTGGGTGTGAGTTTTTGATTGGTTTAGATGCTCCGTCCATCACCACCCCCTTTTGTGCCGCTTTGTTCGCCATAAGTTGGCAGGGTATGCTCAGACGTGAGTCCCTTGCTCACTTTGCCACTGGATTCAAGCAAGCCGGGCTGAAGACGGCTGAAATGCCAGAAACCGGTCCTCGAAAGCTTGTTTCCGGGCCAGGGAAGGCATAGCTTGGCAGTTTGAGCTGGACTGTTCCCATGAGGCACAGGGTCAGACTGATTTGCATATGGCCATGTCTGAACTGGGGAGGCAGAGTGGGCTAAAGAATGGTGATGGGTTAAACCCAGCTCTGTTGATTGGGTGTGAGTCTTTGATTGGTTCAGATGCTCAGTCCATCACCACCCCCTTTTGTACCGCTCTGTTCGCCATAAGTTGGCAGGGTATGCTCAGACATGAGTCCCTTGCTCACTTTGCCACTGGATTCAAGCAAGCCGGGCTGAAGACAGCTGAAATGCCAGAAACCGGTCCTCAGAAGCTTGTTTCCGCTCCAGGGAAGGCATGGCTTGGCAGTTCGGACTGGACTGTTCCCATGAGGCACAGAGTCAGACTGATTTGCATATGGCCATGTCTGAACTGGGGTGGCAGAGTGGGCTAAAGAATGGTGATGGATTATGCCCAGATCTGTTGACTGGTTGTGAGTTTTTGATTTGTTCAGATGCTCTGTCCATCCCCACCCCCTTTTTTACCGCTTTGTTCACCATAAGTTGGCAGGGTATGCTCAGACGTGAGTCCCTTGTTCACTTTGCCACTGGATTCAAGTAAGCCGGGCTGAAAACGGCTGGAATGCCAGAAACCGGTCCTCGGAAGCTTGTTTCCGGTCCAGGGAAGGCATGGCTTGGCAGTTCGTGCTAGACTGTTCCCATGAGGCACAGGGTCAGACTGATTTGCATATGGCCATATCTGAACTGGGGTGGCAGAGTGGGCTAAAGAATGGTGACGGATTAAACCCAGATCTGTTGACTGGGTGTGAGTCTTTGATTGGTTCAGATGCTCCGTCCATCACCGCCCCCTTTTGTACCGCTAAGTTAACCATCAAGCAAAGGAAAGAGAAGTTTGGGGGAGGCATAATTGATAAAGGACATGTTTTTTTTTTTTTCTTTTTTTTTTTTAAAGAACCAGTATCAGCATAAGACAATACAATTACATTTGAAACATTGAATAAAGTATGTACAAGGGGATCAAATAGTATGAGGACAAAGAAACTTAGCAGCGATAAAATGAAAGATAAAGAACAGAAGAAATGGTGCAAGACAATAAAAGCCAAATGACAGCAATAAATTTAATCATAGAATTTCATTAGACTCATCCAATTCCACTAGGAAATAAACCTGCTTTCCTAATAGAAATTGGGCGCCATAGCTCTTCGCCTCAAAGCTTTGTTTTAATTCCTCTAGTGGCATATATTGCCGATTCATAACTATAAACAGCAAGAAAACGGGCTAGCCACATTTGAAAACTAGGAGATGTATCTTCCTTCCAACGGGCAGACAAAATTAATCTCAGTTCAGCTGTACCAATAAATATTAATCTTTGTTCAGATTTGGACAATTTTAAAGAATCATCATAGCCAAGAACAAATAGGGTGTCAGACTCTGGGAGTTTGTGGAAGAAGATTTTCTCCCAAAATGAGGCAATCATGCTTTTTATGGGAAGAAGTTCGGAGCAGTTACTAAACATATGAATTAGGGTCGCTGGACCCTGTGAGCAACGTGGGCATCGATCGGTCTCTCTTTTACCCCACGCAAAAAGTTTGGTGGGGGTAAAGTAAAGATCGAATATTGTTTTAAACAACTGAGCCTTTAAATTGCTGGCCATGGACAAATTATTGCTCATATCGAGGACCTTATCTATATCAACATCGGGGTTGTTAAATTTCGCCGCCCATTTAGTTTCTGTTTGCTCAATATCATCGTTTATATTAGTTAGAAGTATATCATAGAACGTACCTATCCTAGTTTTCAAAGTGGTAAATGCTTCTATTAAGTCAATCTTTAGGAGACTGATTGAGTCACTTTTAGCTTAGCAAATTTAAGAAAATCCCCTTCAGGAAGACCGAATTTTGTTTTTAGTTCATGAAAAACAGTGTGTGAACCATTTAACCAGACATCTTCAACTGTTTTAATACCGAATCTTTGCCATTTCTTTGCCGTATAATCAAAGTCAAGACCAGAAGTAATGGTAGATTGGAGCAAAGGTGTATACCGGGTGATTTTGCCTATCTGCATATGCTTAAGTACCTTATTCCAAATTATCCAAGCACTTTTTAAAATTTCACCCTTATTTTGCTTATAATGGCTAGCTGCAGTCTTTCTTAGTAAGAGGCCGAAGGCTTCTTGGCCAAGTACAAGCTAGTATATTGAAGGGATTGGGGTGGTATCTATTCCAGTAGCAAGAGATGGCTCTAAAACCATTGGTTTTAAATGTTTTAGGAAAGGTGCCCAATGATACAACATAATATTTGGTGCAGTAAGCCCGCCCCTATTGAATGGCATGGATAAGTAGGAAAGTGAACGTCTGATTTTCCCGTGTTGCCACAACAAATATAGACATAAGTTTGTTAATCAACATCAATATTTTAGGATCTACAAATAAAGGAATAGTTCGAAAAAGGTATAGACATCTCGGCAATATATGCATTTTCAAATAATTCACCCGGCCAATAATAGAGAGGTATAAACCATTTACTCTATCCAAATCTGCCTTAATCTTATCTATGAGTGGATCAAAATTGTTTTTAACTGGGGTCTTGGTATTAGTAGAGATCATCACTCCAAGATAAGTAGCAGTTTTGGCTCTTCTTAGGTCTGAACAGAGAGTGTTATCGGTGCATAATATAATGGTCTTTCCTCTATTGAGAGAATAACCAGAGTAGTTGCCAAATTGCAAGGACAGCCATTCAGTTTCGTGTATCGCCTCTTTCGGGTGAGATGTTAACACCGCGATGTCATCAGCGTATGCTAATACTTTTGTTTCATATTGGTTACAGAGGATTGGCTTAATATTGTTACTTTCTAAGAATTTGAGAATTAGGGATTAATGTATAGAGCGAAGAGGAGGGGCGAGCAGGGACAGCCCTGTCTTGTACCGCTTGCAATATTAATATAGCCAGACTCTGAACCTAGCAATAAAAGTTTTGCTTTGGGATGTTGATACATGGATTTTATAGATTTTAGAAATTTAGGGCCGAAATTAAGATGTGCCATGGCTACCCACAAAAAGTTCCATGAGACATGATCAAAGGCTTTCTCAGCGTCGAGCAGGATCATAGACATCTGGCCCCCCGTGACAGACATGGCGTCAAAGAGGGCAATAGCCCGACGGGTGTGATCAGTAGTCCCTTTTCCCGGAGCGAAGCCGTGCTGCCATGGAGAAACCAAATGCCCAATGATCCCGCTGAGTCTGAGAGCCATCACTTTTGAATATAATTTGGAGTCCGAATTTATCAAAGATATTGGGCGATAAGAGGTCAACTGCTCGGGTGATTTTCCCTTCTTAGGAAATACTATAATACTAGCCTCATCCCAAGAGCATGGGGGAATGCCGTTGTAGTGAACCCCCAAAAATAAATCCAGTAACAAGGGGCTTAATTGATGGCTAAGAATTTTATAAATTTCGATCGGCAGTTTGTCTGGGCCTGCTGCTTTACCCGATGATAACAGCGATAGAGCGAACTCTACTTCAGCCAATGTAATCTCGGCTTCAAGTTCTTCTCTTGTCATATCATCCAGTAGACTAGCGGCTGTTGGATTATTAAGGAAACCCGCCAGAAAATTATCAATATCTTCTTCAGAATTAATTATTTCTTCAGAGTATAATTTTTGATAATATCGTTGGAATTGAAGGATAATATCGACAGATTGCACATAAGTCTGTCCACCATCTACAATTGTAGTAATATTATTTGATGCATTTTTTTGACGGGTTCGAAGTGCCAGCTGTTTACCTACTTTTTCCCCGCTTTCATATGCTTTCTTTCTGTAAGCTCTGTAAGTTTAAGCGGCTTTCTGGCTGAGATTAGTGTTAAGTTCAGCTTTTAGAACTGCTACCTGAAGCCATTGATTACTGGCATCTTTGCCCTGTACAATCAGGGAGGTATGCTCTAATTCAGCTTTGGCCAGTTCGGATACTTTTGCTTCATGATGGTTTCTTATTTTGGTTCGTGCGGTATATTGAAAGCTAGAAATCTCTCCTCTTAAAGCGGATTTATATGTGTCCCATACTACATTTCTAGAAGCACTGAACCAATTTATATTAAAAACTCTTCGGTCCAATTTTTAATGTAGGATATGAATTCATTATTAGGCAGTAGTTTCCTATCAAACGACCAAGACCGCTGTTGGGTAAATTGAGGGTTGACTGTAATTTCAAGAATTAATGCATTGTGGTCTGGAATTATTCTTGGGATTTTTTTAATGATTGCTTGTGATGCGAGCTCTCGAGTAACAAACATATAGTCGATTCGAACTTGTTTTTGATGAGGATGAGAAAAGTAGGTGAATCCTGGATCATAGATGTTGTTTTGTAGCCAAATATCTAATTAGTCCAAGATTAACTATAAGCCTCCTGACGGCTTTATATACTCTGGGTTTACGGCCCTTATATTTTGTTTTGGAGGAGATATCGGACAATGATGGTATTAGTGAAATATTAAAATCACCACAGAAAACTAACGGGCCCTGCCAGGTGGCTAATTCGATCTCTAATGTCTCACATTGTGGGATCATCTTTGTTTGAACCATATATGGTACAGATAGTTATTCCACAGACAAGTTTCACAATATTCCACCTACCATGAGGGTCTGAAAGATGACGTAGCCCTAGCCCAAGATTAGTTTTGGGTAGTATTGCAACCCCCCTTATATTCGAAGATTGTGTAGAGGCCACCAGTAGATTATACCCATTCAGATTTAGCCACGATTTCTTAGTCCATGGTACATGGGTTTCTTGAAGGCAGAGTATATCTACTGGGTTTAATTTAAGCAGCTCAGCCAAGCGTCTTCGTTTATCCCCTGTTAAAATCCCTCCAACATTCCAAGTTTGAACACTTAGTCTACCCATTGTTTATAGGAAAGAGTTGTAAGATCACCTTAAGCATATAAAGATTTGTTAGAAAACAGATATCTAATTCGATTGCTGTAGTATTTGATATCCCCTTAAATAAGTCCTTAACTGAAAATCCTGGCTCTTTTTTTCATTTTGAGTTTTCACCCCCCTAGGTAACCCCCCCGTGCCCACCCGTAGCAACCCCCCCCTCTTTTATTGGACCCCCCATTAGGGCCGCCCCCCCCCCGATTTCGTAGGCAATCAGACTCAATCAGAGTCTGGGTGATGCAGTCACAGCACAACATCTAAGCTACCGCCTTTTAAAGTGCTTAAAAGAAAAAAAATAATGAGAAGGAAAGCGAAAAGTTAAAGATTAGAATTAATAGAAACCTATTGTAGTACCCAAATAAGCTTTAAACAAGATTCATCATTCAAATATTGAAACATATGTAACATCGATTAAGGAGCGATAAGCCATCAAGTTAAATTATAAGAGTAGTTTTCTTTTTCATAGCAAAACAGATTACAACCTATTCAGTGAAGAACGGATACCATTAATGTTCTCATTAATATTCTGAAGTCTAAGAAATTTCATCTACATAAGCCTTCGCTTTGATTTCTGATTGGAAGAATTTTGTAAAGCCACCATGTACAATTTTTAACTTCGCTGGATTGTTCAGGTTAGCTTGTGCGCCTTTTTCTTGGAATGGTTTGATCAAAGAGCGAAGCTGCCATCGCCTCTCCACAGTAACGTGGCAGAAGTCCGGTCTTGAAAAATAGGAAAAGTCATTGTAGAGTACCTTATGGTCAGGCCTAGCTTTGTCGGCCACGATCTGTCGTACCAGAAAGTTCCCAAAATAAACTAAGATAGCTCTGGGATATATCCCGGGTTTTTCGAAGGCATATTAAAGGGCATCCGGTGGGCACGCTGAATTTCTGCCTCCAAGTTCCAATCTTTAAGGTCGGGAAGGGACTCCCTAAGCAGTTAAACTACAAAAGCTCAGGTGTCGGCCCCCTCCAGTTTCTCCGGGACACCCAAAATGCCGAGGTTGTTACGGCGTTTGCCGATTTTCAAACTCCTCTAATTTCCATTTAATGTCAACCAGTTCGTGACTCTTTCGCCTATCAAATTACAAGACTTAGAAAGTTTCCTAACAACTCCTTGCATTTTACGGAGTGCGGCTCGGGATCTCCTACTGTCTTGAGCTGTCTCTTCCCTATGAGCCGCAATGGCCTGAAGGATAGTCTCTACGGTTGATTGCGATAACTCCGAAGTTGCTGAGTTATTAGGAATCCCAGTTGGTTGTGGCAGTGAGTTAAGGACCGTATGATTTTCCATTTGGCCTTTCTGTAGAATCCTAGTTATGGATTTAGGTTTGGCTCTAATTGTATTGACATTTGAGTCTTGCTCATCAGAGCTGTCAGCATAAGAGCTGTGCACAAGTTCAGACTCAGACTCGGATTCTGCGTCTAATGAGACCTCCAAAGAATCAATTTCATCCGACCCCTCCTCCTGAGCATTTATGCCATTCTCATCAGAAAAGGAGTAGAACTCACTTGGCTCCTTGTCTTTTTCTTCTGGCGGGTAGGTCTTTAAAGAGCTTTCCCCTGACACTGTTTGATCTGATGAATGATTCCCAACCAGTAGATCCAAACAGTCAGTGGGTTGTTGAGAAGGGGATAAAATCAAGAGCCCGGGTAGAGGTAATGGTGTTGTATGGAGCCCGGGGGGACACATCTGAATGGATTGAGCTGTCTCAAGTAGAGCTGAATCTATTTGTACCCCCAAAACATTTTCCCCAGCCCCTGAAAAAGACATACATTGCCCCTCTGGCTCTTTAATCTGAACAGTAGCAATCGGAGCATCCGATGTAACAGGGAAGAGAGTATGAACTGTTCCTTCAATGCTACTTACAGTTTCGGTGTCCAGTGGAGGGGGCTGTCTTGAAGCAGGGCTTGCACAAATGGAGGTGAGGATATCTCCAGTTATAGCGGTCGGTATGGTCTTTGAAAATTGCACCAGTTCAGGCTCTAATACCTTAGTAGGAGATGTGGTATCGATATTTTCTTCATTAGATGAATTGTGTACTATATCGTTGACAGTCTCTTTTGTCAAATTTTCTTGGTCCCACTCTGCAGTCCTTTCTTAAGAAATAAATCCAAAACAGTGCCAACGGTTGAGTTTAGTCTTCGGGCAGCATGCAGGTCTTGTCTTGCTGTTTGGTCGGCGATAGTTTGTTGTTTTCTCATCTTGGATTTGCGAGAATTAGATATTAGGTGAGCTCCTTCCACTTCATCAAGCAGTTCCTCTAGTTGATCGTGTTGCTGACGCTCAGCTTCTTTGCGGAGTATACGAGCCGCCTTAGCCACCCGCGCTCTAGTTGCGGCAGCAGAGGCAGCAGTCTTTGCCGGCATATTTTCAGAAAGACCCGACGCGCGCTCCGGTGCCTTCGTCTCGATTAGCGTAAAGGACGTCTGGGTCAAGGAGACTGTTCCGCAGGATTCCGCTGCTAAGAAATCGAAAGAACAGTCTGCAGTAACAATGTATCTATGGTCGGCTAGCTCTCTAAGTGCCGAGCGTGGGTGATTCTGCAGCGGAGTCCGGAGTTGTAGGCGAGCCCCGCCCTGCTGTGTTGAACCTGCGAAGCCAGCTGCAGCTGAGATTGGGAGTGCAGAAGTGAGCACTCGAGGCTCCGCGGTGTAGACGAGCAGGGTAAGTGAGTCTCCCGAGGTGCTGGATGAGAACGGGAGTTGCTCGTAAGGCTCGTAGAGTTCAAAGAGTAGCATAAGAAATTTCTTTCCCCCGATCTGTTTTGTAAAGGTAGGAGCTTAAGGCTGCACAAAAAGTAACAAAAGTTGTAGCTATCCCTCTATTGCTTCGCTAGTGTACGGAGCTCAGTCGTAGTGTTGCTTTCGCGGTCTACGGACAGATCGCCATCTTGCCTCTCGATAAAGGACATGTTTTCAATGTACTTACACACCCCTTTGAGTCCAGATAAAGAATGCATAGACTAGAAGAGTGAGACTGAAAGTAATAGTAGGACAACTCAATCAGTGAGAGGTGTTGCGTCTAACTGTTTGTGTCTTACACAGTCAGCCAATTATTTAAATTAAACACTGGCTATGGGCGGACCTGCACCAGCAAGGAAACAGTGTGATGTAAAACAGTAACTCCCCGACAAAACATTAACAGCATTGCATGTAAAGTAGAAATATAGATTTAATACCCTAACAAAAATAAACTATGTCAAAAAACCCACAAAAGCTGACCAACCCTCCTCCCTAAGCCTAACCAATGTCCGTAATGAGAGTCCAAATATCCAAAACCCCAATGCCCAATTGCCAACCACCAAAACAAGAATTAAAAAAGGGGCAATTGACAGGGATTGAAGGAGGACACGCACTTGCTCCTCTAGTCGGGCGACGCGGCGCTTTAGAGCGTGGCAGTTGCAGCCACAGTGGGGGGGGCACCAGAGATGGCAATGCAGCGGCGTGTGGTGCCGGCCGCCAGACGGTGGCGCCTTCCTGCTGGAGGGCGGTGGCTGGGGCCCGGGGCAATGGAGTAGGCTTCAAGTGCTGCAGTCTCCTCCTCTGCCTCTACCAAGACCACCAGCCGCCGATATTCTTGCTGGATTGCCTCCAGCTTGCGGCGCCATGCCTTGGCGGCCAACTCCTTCTGGTCAGGTTTGGAAGGAGTAGCTGTATATCAAAAAGAAAAAAGAGACAATTGTAAAATATACTCTTAGAAAAACAGTAAGACAAGTTAATTATACACATAGTGGCATGGTAGCACTATAAAGCACAGTACATAACATTTGTTTGTGGTATGTAAGTATCCTCCCACTTGCTTGGGCTTTAACATTTGCAAAGGTGGCTGATAGTAAAGAATCTGATGCATGGTTGGTGTTGAAAGCCTGAAAAAAACCCTGCAAATGTTAAAGCCCAAGCAAGTGGGAGGATAGATACATACCACAAATGCTTGCATCACACGTATCCTTCTCTCTGTCAGTCATAATAAATATTAAATCTCGCCATGCTTCTTCCTTCCACCCGTCTTTGACTTTTTTTAGTTCAACACCAGGTGATCTGATCCGACTTTTAGTTTTCTCAATCAAACTTTCATATCGGAGTTGAAATCACAGATAGATGAGGCCATTGGTTACTCAATACTCCCTCCCCTAATGCCAATTAAAGGGTGTCTTTCTTCTCTCTTCAAACGTTCATAACAAATCTTACTTAGGGCATCATTAGAATGGCTGGCGGACTGTGTCCGCCTGCCATCCTCACGCTAAAAGGGACCGCCCACCATAAGGGCGGGGGTCCCGTGGGGGCAATTAGGATGCGCCCGCCACAGTGGAGGGCGCATCCCATATTTTTAACATTGTGGCGGGCGGTGCTGAAAGCACCACCCGCCGCAATGCTAAAAATACACGTTGTGCTTTTCCAAGCACAACGTGACAGGCCCCGTGCGTAGCCTGCTACGTTGTGCTTTGAAAGGCAGGGGGGTACCATAGGCACCCTCCATGGGGGCCCGCAACGGGGCCCTCCAAGCATACTCCGCATGCTTTTCCATCACGGAAAGGCATTCCAAAATGCAGATTATATGGCTGGTGGTGTGTTTCAGACACCGCCACCATATTGAACCCTTTTCCGCACGGTCAACATGTCGACTGTGCGGAAAATCGGAGGACGGTTTCTATCCGCCACCGACCCCCCAGCCAGTAATGGCGGGGGGTCTTTTCTACAGGGATGGTGGGAGGTTTGCCCCTGCCGGGCCGGCGGTGACTACCGCCGGCCCAGCGGGGGCAATCTGCCCGCAATCCTAATGGGGCCTTAAGTCTCAACAGTACAGTATACATACAGTACACCCTTGCAGTGAGTGTAATGCCAATAGTTAAGGATTATGAATCTAACTTACCACCGCCCACCACTGGTGCTGGCACTCCCCCTACCGCTCCGTTGGTATCGGCAGCTGCCGCATCCTCTCCCTCCGCGTTGCCCTCGCCTTCAACACTGGCCCCAGCAATGGTGGTCGGTAGTGTGCCTAGAAAACATTACACATTTTTTAGGCATCATATACACCTCCCCCTATTGGTCAGTAGCAAGATTGAAAAATGAGGTAAAAGTATACAACATACATCACTAGTACAAATCAGGTAGTAGTAGAGTAGACACTAGTAGTTATATATGGTCCCTAGGGTCATTCTAGCCTTTGCTTAGTTTGCCCGAGCCATGCAACCAATTTACCTTTGTGTCTTTTATTTTTGCACATGTGACGTTACCTTGCAGCTTGTTATATAAGACACCTTTGAGCCCACATGACCTCATACTGCTACTGTCTAAGCGCTGCGTACAAGCGGTCAACCAAAACATTAACAAGCCACTTTTTATGAAGTTCTGGTGTACTGTTAGTCCATATTGCTTATCCATAAATGCTACACTTTTTGGCACTGCTGAGAAATGCTTGCAATATACTACCGCGCACCATTTAATTTTTCGCATTACAGACGGAAGATTCCTTTCTACGAACCAGAGCTTTGCAGAGATTATGATGCAACAACTACTAGTACTAGGTTCTTCTAAGGGGAGGGGTCCCCAGAATTGTTTCAGAGATCTTCATTTATAAATTCATATAAACTATATTGCTACCTAGGGGATGGTGGTGCTTCCACCACTGTTCAGTTATCCTGATTTATTTCCAAACTGTAAGTAAGTGTAACAATGTTTATTGTTTTAATATTAATTATTTTCATGTTGGTACTGTATTATAACGTACAGAGCTTGTCAATTCAAAATAAAAATTATTAACTTACATAGACTTGGTGGTATTCGGTGTGGACTGACACGAGTGAGCGAGCGAAAGGAAGGGTGTGCATGTGCATTGCTTCCACGACTGAGACGTTGGGTGTTTTATGTTCAGGATTGTCTACTTGTTGGGTATCTTGGGAGGAGGGTTCGGAGAGCTAATAGTTATGACAATACACTACTATAACTAGTCGGGCAGGGGATTGTGTTGGGTTCTGAACTTCTGATTGATGTGTGTGAAGAAGGTCCAACCTCCCATCACCAACATCCTTTTTTCTTGTGCAAAGGTCTGTATGTGCAAAATCCCTACAACAGTAGTAGTATGTCGTATCATATCAAGATAGTAAATCTGGTTGGGCATTTGTTGGTGTGAATTGTCAAAGCCTCAAGATTAACAAAGACTCAAGATCAATAAGACTAGAAATAGTACAAGGCGACAACCCAAATGACTGGACTCAATGGCTAGAGCTACTGGTGAATCTGAGTTTTAATTACAACCTTTTAAGTAAAGAGTGGCCAACTGGGCAAGCTTAGCTACTACAGTACAGACAGAGGCAGGGATAACAAGATTTTCTAAACAGTACAGATTGAAGGATAATTGTTGGTGAAAAATAGCATTAGGAAACTGAAACAATAGTTCGGGAAACATATGGTGCAGTAAAAGTTATGGAATAAGAATTAAAAATTAAAAATAAGAAAACTTACTAGGACCAGCAGAGGAGCCCTCGTTGGTGTCCTCCTAGTGTTCTCCTGCCGACTGTATCCCTGTCTGCCTGCCCCTGGGTGCTGAACAGGAAAGATATAAGAAAGAGACAAACATTGATGTATGGTGTCGAACAAATAAATATTTTTTTTAAACGGTCAAAAAACACTTATGTAAACAACAATTGCAAAAACTAAATTGACCGATCTCATCTGGTCATCAAGTAGTATCGGGGATTCGCGGATCGACAAATTACTATTTATCAACACTAATCCAGTCTTCCATTCTGATTCTAGAATACTAACTAAGCCTAAGTACGAGGTACCACCCGACTTAGCCCACCTATTCCAGGTATGCCAATTATACATTAAGTATGCATTTCCACTTCTTTTAGTCCTCAACAATGCATATGCTCTAATGAAGGACACATGACTAAATTTTTGTATACACCAAATTTTGGGTTAATGATTGATTGATGCTGATGTTCTGCTAGTGCGAAGCCTATTACCACCACACATTGAAGAAACTAGAAAAGGTTCTATTAAAGACTGGGGTACTAGCAGCATGTGACGTAACTGAGGGGCATCACGCATACCACTAAAAAATGACAAGCTCATACAAAGTATCTAAACCTAAGTATCAATCAGCCCCTATCTCTGAGTGACAGGACAAAGGAAGGACTAGAGTCACTATAGCATTACGTAACTTAATTTCTCTAAAATAAACTCTTACATAATCACGCTAAGCGAGCGCAAACGCAAAGTTGCAAACAAGTAAGCTTAGTACTAGCGCAGAGGAGCACCTGTGTCATAACAATCACAGAAGACTTTTAAACATAATTAACCTGGAATGTAAGCAGCAACATTCTAGCTGGTTGGAAGAAAAAAAGATATTCGCAATATGTAACACAGAGCAGAAGAACAGCCACAAAGTAGTAATAATTAAATAGTTACTCACCAAGACCCTGGACCCCCACTCCTAGCAGGTCCAGCAGGTCCTGGTCACGGTCCAGGATGTAGGACCACCGGTGTGTCAACTGCGCCTGAGTGCGCCGGACCCCAGTGCAGCAGAACACTGCCCGGCGCACCTTCCCCCACCGCTGTTGACGCTCCAGGAACCCGTACCCGAACCCAGGCCTGCCAACTGCTGCCAGGGTTGAGGGGAGATGGCGCTGCACAAAGAAAATTACTGCAGCCAACTCCACATTCCCAAATAAGGCCCGTGCCTACACCCCGTGTGGGCGGAAGGCGGTCGCGGCTCTGGCTGCGGCGAACCCTACCCTTTGAGATGGTTCTCGGGAGAGTGAGACGGGGCGGAAAAGAAAAGGTAATAAAATTAAAAAAATAAGTAAAAGAAATGGAAATAGCAGGCAGTAGAAGAGGAGCTAAAAACACAAAAAAAGTAGACAAAAACCAAAAATATAGAAGCAGGAAAATAGTCAGAGAGATAATAAATAAAAAAGATTAAAAAAAAGTGTCTTGGAACAAAGGATTGGAAAGATAGAAAGAGGATGGAAAATCAGGCCTCAGAACCATGCAATAGAGTGGAAAAAAGATGGCCGCTCCCATCGCGACCACGTGCGCAAGTTCGCGCGATATTTTCTCCCCGAACACGCAAAAAGCGGCGCGAACAAGTAAAAGCGTTCCGGAACAGGAAATATGTACCCCGAACGGGCGCGAGCATGCATTGCGCGACCTCGAACAGGAAGTAAGCATCGCGGGCGGCTGGAACAAGTGTAAACAAGATGGCCGTGCCGTGAGCAACCACATTTAATTTAATTTAATTTAATTGTGGGTTTATATAGCGCTAGGAATCGACTCCCGGAGGAGTATCTCCACGCTTCGACCGCTGGGGAACCCGTCCTGGCTCACCCTGAGAGATGGTCCCTGATGGGTATCTCTAAGGTGCGACCAAGCATCCCCGGCAGTCTGGGGGGGCCGTTGTGAAGATGAGGCAAGCTGATGCCCAGAGTTGCCGAGTGTGGTTTCTGACTAGAGTAGGCACCGAGGCGAGAATTATCGAGTCCGCTGACCCTGGTCCACGACCCTGCCGCATCGGGAATCGAACCCTGGTCCCGGGCCGTTCTCTGCTTACGGGTCTGCCACCTCTAACCAGTGAGCCACACTTCTCTCCTCCATTCATAGCAGCCCCAGGTCCCAGAGCGGGGCACAGGTCCCAGGGAGCAGACAAGGTAGGCCCACAAGATTTACCAGAACTAAAAACAGATCCCTTGATCTGCAGTGTTTGTCTAGCTCCTCCCCCACCACTTGAAGTCTTCACGTTAGCGGCTGTCCTGACAGATCCCTCCTTCCCTGCACAAGGAAGCGAGGCGGCGATGATCCTCACGTCTGATTTTGAGCACTTTATACGAGGGTGATAGGGTCAAAGGCACACATCATCGAACAAAACAAGCATTCGCAAAACCGCGTCTCTCAGCCAAAAGCTGCTTTCTTGCTGTAGCACAACATGAAAGCAGCTTTATTACTATTGCCACTGGTATTAGTATTTTTCCAACTAATGAACTACCTATCTCTGTGAACCATTTCTTTATAGTAGAAAAACTCTTCCTCTAGAACACCATCAACTTCCAGTGCAATTCAGTAAAGTTTTTAATATACCTTTGAATATTCTGACTTTTATCAGGAATATAAGTACAACAATGTTGCACTTTCAATATTCCACAGACTCCTCCTTCTTTTGCTAATAAAATATCAAGAGCAATTCTATTTTACTTCACCATAGCTCTCATGGCAACCCTTTCAGTATTTACCATTAAATAAACCTCCAGCTGTACTTGTTGATAAACGATCTACTATCATTGACAATGTTCTTATTTTGTTTGCAATAAATGATATACCCACTGCTGGTATCACTGTTCCACAAATATCACCTACTATTTCTAGAAAAGTTTCTCTTCTCCTACGTGTTAATGGATTACCTATTTCATGAATTCCATTAGTACCTCTATCTACATAGAAATTTGGGGGAAAGACCAGAACCACGTAGAATGTCCCATACCAGTGATCCGGCTGTCATGGTGAGCCTACCAGTGCTAGGGGTTCGTCCTTCTCTGCACAAGTCCTCAGAACACTATGATAGAAGTTGGCACGGAAACTGGAATAGAAACAAAAGCTTTATTAAACCTCATGAGGTGGAACTACATTCACACAACACCCTTTGGTAGTGTATGAAGTAGCACACTGAATTGAAGGAGCTTGATCCTTTTATACACACACTGGGGCTCAAAAGAAGGCTGTACAAGTACAAGAAGAAGGTTTTAGGTACATATAAGGTCATACAGAAAATGTACAGTCAATAAGAAGGAGGAGCTAACAGTTGCTAATTCTAGTAAACACATCCTGACAGTTACAAACTACTGACAGCTGCATGGACAGCTGCAAGCTCGACTGAGCATGCGCAAAGCAGAAAAGCTAAATATAGTTTGTTCCTAGGCAGAATACAAGAGCAAACAACAGTAAGGTAGGACAGAGCACATGGTACGCACGTGGTAGCACATGGTAGACAAGATGGCTGCCAAAATACAAGATAGCTTCAGCTAAATGCTAACCCTGATCGCTGCCAATATACAACACGGCAATCTATCATAAGCTTTGCTACCACATATAAAATAAAGTAGAGGAAAATCCCCATCCCCCAATAATTCTATAAGTGTCTTTGCAATCACTTGCCCCCACAAAATAATTATCATACACTGTATTATCTCGTGGAATACACAGCTTTTCCTGTTGGGGAAGATCTATTCCCAATGCAAAATTAGTATCACCTTTAACATAATTTTCTTTTTTGATTTTCAATGAGGGTGGTTTCAATGTATTTGCAGTAGCTTTTCTTTGATAAACTATTCTCATGTCTCCCGCAATTTCTAAAAATGCTTTATCTGCCTTCTTTAATTTACATGTTGAGTTATTCTTAAACGCATATTCTATAGTCAGTTCATTTATTTCTAAGAAAAATTTGCCTAAAACTTTAGCAGGTTTCAATTTGTTCATTCTATGTATTACAGGTACTTTAGCAAAAATGTCATCAACATCAGAAAAATAGTATTCTAATTTACCAGTTTTGTAAAAATAAACTAGCTATTACACCTCAAGTCATACCATAAGTCAAAGGAAGGTGGTGATAGGTACCCCCTCTGATACAGATGCAGGTAACTGCATACAGACATAGCAGTCTTGGACATCCATATTTTCAACATGCTCTCTTAATAGTCTAGAAAAAACATTCTTTGAAAAATCATTAATAGATCTATCTTTGTGTAGTTCAGTTTTATCTATCACCTCTACATTATTCTTTACATCATGTATCTTTGCAATCTTTTTATTTTTTAATTTTTTTTGAGTGATGTCCAAAAATTACAATACAATACATTTAGTCCATTAAGACCATTAAAACCAATACATCCATCAAAAGAAATTGCCTTTAGGCAGACATAAAATTTCCACAAATTCCTAAATAATACACAAAGCACTAAGAAGTCAGGGACGAATGCACACAAAACAAGCAAAAAGTAGTTTTTTAACCACATACATAAGGTAATCACCCCTCCTAATCTCTGTCAAATTACGTAGCCCATATTTTTCCAAACTTCCTAAGACCCCCCACCCGTAATGCATAATTGCGTTCACTTTTTTTAACTGCTTTCGTTTTATGGGCCCATTTCAGGACAGAAGGGATTGCAACGGTGCGCCACCTTTGCAATAAAAGTGATCTAGCTACTGCCATCGCAATATATAAAAATGTAACCAAATGGTCAGAAAGGGAAAGGTCAGGATCAAAACCAATTACAATTAACAAATCACTCACTGCAAATTGAGAACCACATTCTATTTCCAAATAGCAAAAGATGTCCTTCCAGAACTTCTGAATCATAGGGCATTGTAACATTATATGCGACCAATTGGCTAAAGGATAAGTCATGCAGCGAAAGCAGTGTGGTGAGTGATTGGCGTACATTTTCGAAAGAGATAAAAGGGTTCGGTAAAGTTGCCATTTGCTAAAAAAGAGCATCCTACGCCAATTCGCATCTCTAAGCGTACTGAAGTTAAGATTATTAATAGCTGACCACAAGTTGGCTGAGATTTCTAGTTCTTTACAATCCATCCATTTTTTGATAGCCTTCTGCCCAAGATCAGGGGCCCTAACTGAGGCTAAGATCTTTTTCCATGCCCCAGGTTTCCTGCCAGATGCATCTTCCAAATGTTTGTTGGCTAGCTGATGTTGCTCGCTAATTTGAGAAACATCTAGCTCAGCAAGGAATTTAAGAAAGATATTATATGACCCCACAAGAATAAAATCATTGACAATTAAAAGAGCCATTTCAATCATAGTCAACCATTTTCCATTCCTCGGAAAATCTGAGACCTTACAAAATCCTGCCAACGCCTATTTTAAAGTGAGTTCTGAGGATTGTGTGATCCCTGCTAGTGGTAAAATATCAGCTAGTAAAGTGGTTGAGTTAATTACCTGAATGGAATATCTTTTATAACGCGCCTGTCGTTTTTAAAAAAACCAGTGAAGGCACTTATTGCGAACCCGCTTAGGGGATTGGACAATAGACAATGGGGAATGGATTTGACTTACACATTAATTCCATAAAGCAATTAATAAAAAGATTTGACTGTGGTTGAGATGTAAATCTAGATAAATACTGAGCAAAAAAGGCATAGTAATAATCCCTGAGATTCGGGAGGGCTAGACCTCCTTGATCCCGTTCTTCATTTAAAGTGCTATGTGCAATGGGTGATGATTTTTTTGCACGTACATCTAAGTTGCTGCCGCCACCACCACTGTGGCCTCTCTCGCCTGCCTCTCCTTACCTCCGTCATGCTCCATCCACCCCTGGAAGGAGATCGTCAGCGTTTCTATCAGGCAAAGCGCTTTTCTGAGTTTTCAAGCGGGAAAGCAAACACCGACGAGCGGAGAACAAATACGCCGCTTTACTCCACTGCTCGAATCCAGGGTCACCCACGATACCGCAATCCGCAATCCTTCAGGGCCTCTATAATGTCTCTTCACTACTTTGCACACGAAAAATATGTGTCCTTTAAATCCTTTATTTAATTATATCTCTTGTTCTTTTGTTTCCATTGACTTTTTTTTCAATGTATCATCCTTAATTTCTTAATTTAACACAGTTCTTTTCCTTTTTTGCCTTTTTCACTCACCAGAGTCACTTTGGTTTTCTTGACTACTTTCAACTTCTTGTATATCAGGCAATGAGAAATAGATCCACTCAGGTGATTTGTACTTTTGATTTGGTCTCCTCACTCATTTAGGTCTTTGCAAAATGTCTTTATTTCCTTCTTTTTTACCTTGACTTATTATTTTGTTCACTTGATCTCTTTAGATCTCCATTTACATTTATCAACTTGAAATTTAGTCCTTTAATTTCTGTAGGCCAATTGTCTCCCTTTTTGGGTTTTATAATCACAGGCTCTGTCATTTCACGTTCAACTTTCCGAGCCCTCTTTCTAGGACTCTTTCTCAAAGTTGTTTCTCCTTCACTTAAATCAGACTCAGTCTCAGACTTCTTTTCGCTTCCTCCTATTTTGTACGGTATGATTTCTGGTTCAGTTTCTTAATCTTGTTTTTCTCTCGTCAGTTCAGTTCTCTTACAAGGAATTTCTCCATACTGGTACTTGGAATCTCATCCTTATCGTGAGTTACTTCCTTTTCTCCAGTTTCAAGATCAATATTCCTTTTCTCTTGACTTTCTGATTGATTTTCAGATTTTCCACTCTTACCAGTTTTATCCTGCTCTTTTTCAGTGTCCAAACTGTTTTTTGCATCCTCCAGATGTCGACTTTCAAGAGGATCTTCAAGATCTGGAATTTCAATTATTTCAGTCTCTGTTTCTGATGCTGAACTTGTATCTGATATCTCCAGATGTCGCCTCACAGGTCAATCTTTCTTATCTGGAACTTTGTCCGTTATCTCTTCTGGATCAGAATCTGAACTCGTATCTACCCCTTCAAAATGCTGATTCTCAGGTTCTGGTACTCGGATGTTTGGCTGACATGTACCCACCTTTTCACACTTGCACATTTTACTCCGGTAGTGCCGACCAGAATTACTTGTCTTGGCTTGTCCCAGGGAGGAACCAGAACATTTCTCCTTCTGTGTACTTTTATTCGGACCCAGTCTCCAGGACTCAAATCAGGAGTTGTATGTTTTTCCTGAGTACATGCATCAGTTCCAACCTGGTGAAACACAGAAGTGATGGTATCAGACATGCCTTTACAGTAATCCAATATGATATCATCATTTCTAGATAGCAGTTTGTTGGCAGGTACAAATGCTTGTCTCATTATTCGTCCCATCATTGTCTCATGTGGACTTAAGCCTGGTTTCCTATCTGGAATGCTCCTTAAGGCCATTAGAACAAGTGGTAAAGCATCAGGCCATTTTAGTCCAGTGGCCAAACACGTTTTCCAAGTCTGTTTTTGATTGTTCCATTAACTTGTTCAACTACCTCAGATGCCTCTGGTCTGTAAGCACAATGCAATTTTTGATGAATATCCAGTGCTTCACAAATCAACTGTATCAGTTCATTTTGAAAGTGACTTCCTCTGTCTGCTTTGATTGTTACTGGAAATCCAAAACGTTGAATCACTTCTCTCAACAGGAGTTTTGCTACCGTTACTCCATCATTTCTCCTGGTTGGGAAAGCCTCTACCCATCGTGAAAACAAACACATGATCAGAAGGACGTATCTCAGTTTATTACATGGTGGCATCTCAATAAAATCCAACTGCATTTGGGTAAAAGTACCTCCCACCCTTCCTAAGGTTCCCAAACTTACAACATTATTTCTTCCTGGATTCAATTGTTGGCAAATCAGTCATCCCTGATACAAACTTTCCGCAATTTCTCGAAACTTGGTATTATACCAAGTCTGTCTGAAAAGTCTAATCATTGCATCCCTACCAATATGTGCTTGTCCTTGACACATCTGGGCCATATTTGAGACCATGCTATCGTGCATAACTGGTCATTCATCTTTGTATACCCAAATTTCATCTTCCTCTCTTTGTCTGCAACCTGATTTTATCCATCTATCTTTTTCCTTATCATTTGCCTCTTCCTGCAACTAATTCACTTCCTGCCAAGTCTTAACTATGTTAGTAAGCATTAAGGGACTTGAAACATGTTCTTTTTCTCTGTCCCAATTGATAGAAGCTAAATTTCTGGCACAATAGTTGGCTATTGCAAACACAAATCTATTATCTTCAGTGACATAATCATCTCAATTTTTATGTGTAGCACACTTCACGACTGCAATACTCTTTGGGAGCTGTATCGCCTCAAGTAAAATCTTTACAAACGCACCATTTCAGATTGGGGATTCTGCAGAGGTCATATAGCCTCTTTGGGACCTCAGTTGTCCATAGTCATGGACAACTCCGAATCCATATTGACTATCAGTCACTATGGTAACTCAGATATTTGTACCCAATTTGCATGCTCGAATCAAAGCAATCAGTTCAGCCTCTTGGGCAGAAGATATTCCTTTCAGACAAGATGATTCCATGACATCTGCTACTGTACATAGAGCTTATGCAGCACTCAAAATTCCTTCATCTGTTCACAAACAGGAACCATCCACAAACAGCACATAATCTGATTCCTCTAAAGGTTCATCTTTAATGTCATGTCTTGGTTTGGTACAATATTCAAGCACATCCAAACATTTGTGATCAATATCATCTTTCACCTTCACATCCAAAGTATCAGACGACAAGATGGAAGGATTCACATTGACACATCTTGCAAGTGTCACATTGTCTGCACCCAAAATCACTTTTTCATACCTGGTCAGACGATTATTTGTCATGTATTGTGTCATGGTTTGGGTAAGGAGTATTTCCACTGAATGAGGCACATACACCTTAACCGGATAACCCATCACAATACCTTCACTCTGTTCAAGGCTCACACTTGTAGCAGCTACAGCTTTCAGACACCCAGGCAATGCTCTTGTTACTGGATCCAAAACTGCTGAAAAATATGCAATGGGTCTTCTCATTCTTCCATGTCTCTGAATGAGAACTGACAATGCAGACCCTTCTCTCTCACTACAGTACAGACCAAATTCTTTCTCATAATCAGGCATGCCTAGCGCTGGCGCTTCGCATAAACTGTTTTTCAATTGTTCAAATGTTTCCATTTCTTTTTCATTCAGCACTATAGGGTCTTTTACAACTCCTCTTGTCAATCTCTGCAAAGGTTTTGCAATTAGTGAAAATCCACTTATCCATTGTCGACAGTAACCAACCATACCCAAAAACTTCTCACTTGCTTCTGAGTCTTTGTTGGATTCATCCCTCTGATTATTTTGATTCTTTCTGAGGTCACTTTCCTCACTCCCTTTCCAATCTTATGACCTAAATATTGAACTTTCTGTTGACAAAACTGCAATTTTTATGGAGACACCTTATGTCCTCCTTCTGCCAAATGGTTTAATAGTGCAGTAGTATCTGAAATACAACCTTCTTTGATCTTTGACGCCACCAATAGGTCATCAATATACCTCACTAATACTGATTTTCCTGGCAAGTTCAAACTTTCTAATGACTTCTTCAGTATCTGATTGAAAATTGAAGGACTCTCAGTATACCCTTGAGGAATTCGGCACCATGCCAAAATACGCTTGCCAAACCGGAAAGCAAAAATCGGCTGGCTGTCAGGGTGTAATGGAACTGGAAAGAATGCATTACACAAATCAATGATAGTATACCATTCAGCATCATGTGGAATTTGATGTAATATCACTGCTGGATTTGGTACAATTGGGCAACATGGGACAACTATCTTATTTATTTTTATCAAATGCTGTACTATTCTAAATGTGCCATTTGGGTTTTTAAAACCCATAATTGGTGAATTACATGGACTGCTCATTATTTCTTTCAGTATTCCTTGCTCAATCATTTTGTTAATCATTGGTGTTGCTCCTTCAATTATTTCTGGTGTCAATTTATATTGTGGTATTTATGGATGTATGGCATCTTCTTTTCCAGTGATGTTTACTGGACTTACTCCTTTCATTAGCCCTATTTCTTCTCCCGTGAAATCCCACACCTCTACTTTAACTGTTTCTTTTCATTCAATTGGGATCTTCTCTCTGTCAAATACAGGATATGTTTCACTTCTTTCTGAATCAATTATTGGCATGGTCATTTTATACAGACTATCATCATATGCTGTTTGGAAAGCTATGCCATCTGCATCTGATGAGCAATAAATGACACAGTTCATTTTACACAGTATGTCGCGCCCAAGCAAATTCACAGGGCTGCTGTCACATACCACAAAACGATGCAATTCTTTGAAAGTACCTATTTCAACTTCTACAGGTTGCGTTAGTGGGGTTTTAATCTGCCTGTTTGTCACACCTACAACTTGGATTACGTCTCCAGAAAGAGGAACGTTTTGAATTTCTACTGATCTGACTGTAGAACGGGTAGCACCTGTGTCCACTAGGAAAGTAACATTTACACCATTCACTTTTCCATTCACAAAAGGACAACTCCGAATCCATATTGACTATCAGTCACTATGGTAACTCAGATATTTGTACCCAATTTGCATGCTCGAATCAAAGCAATCAGTTCAGCCTCTTGGGCAGAAGATATTCCTTTCAGACAAGATGATTCCATGACATCTGCTACTGTACATAGAGCTTATGCAGCACTCAAAATTCCTTCATCTGTTCACAAACAGGAACCATCCACAAACAGCACATAATCTGATTCCTCTAAAGGTTCATCTTTAATGTCAGGTCTTGGTTTGGTACAATATTCAAGCACATCCAAACATTTGTGATCAATATCATAATCAACACTACACAGAACAGATTGATCTACCTCCAGAGTTGCACTCCACTTCCTCTCCTAGGCCCCGTCAACAACTCTCATCGGATTCATTTCCATCCGATCTCTGCCAATACTGCAGAACAGCAGTCACATGCGGCGATCTTTTTACCTGCTCTCCTCCATAGAATCCTGTCTCTGCACTGTATTTCTGAAGATTAACACTCTGTGGGAGAGGTGGTAGCGGCACCTGAATCTGCTGTGTGACTACCTGTTGCTGTGGTGGAGACTGTTGCTTTACCTCATCCTGCACCTGTGGATTCAATGATTTATTTTCTGGATTAACTTTTGGGGGCAACTTACACTCGTTCCTCCAATGCCCTTTCTTTCTGCAATTATGACATGGCCATTTCTTTTAGCCTCATCTATATTCATTTGTCCTTTTCCCTTACTCATATTATTCTTAAATTTCTTCTGACTCCCATCATTGGTCTGATTAGTAAATTGTGCCTTTTGTTGTTCTGCAACATTTACTTGTGCCCACATTGCTTTTTCTTTTAAATTACGCTTCCTAGCTTCAATATCATCACTACAATATTTCGCATATCTCAAAACATCATCCACTGTTCTTGACTGCAAACACATCATATGGTGTCTTATCATATCTCCTATTTCAGGTCTGAAACCAAATACAAACCTATATACAAAATGACTCATATCTTTTTTACTTAGATTTTTATAATCACTATATTGTTTGAAAACTAGCAGCAATCTTTCATAATACGCATGTACAGATTCTTTGGATTCTTGTATTGTCCTATCGATTTTTAATCAATCCGTCTCTTTCGGCGGAATTTTGTTTTTCAAAAGGTTATAACGTGGTCATATTTTCTCGTTACTTCTGGACCTGGAGCACCTGATTTTGCATCTCTTTGATATTCTTCCTTTGCCCAATCAATTGTAATTTTACATGCAGTCCATAAATCTGCTGCTACAACTATGTTAAATAATCCATCTAAATCTTCCCAAAATACTTTTGAAACTTTTACAAACCTATCCACTTGCCTATACCATTCTACTGCTTTTTCTCGTAATCTTGGAAAATCGATTTAAATGACAATATATCTTGTCTACTCGAGGGCACATGTACATATCCTCCTTCTAGTATTTCTCTCATATGGTATTCTGTTGCCACTACTAGTTCTTTTTCTTTAACACGGAAAGCTACAGATATTTTGTCATTTGCTTCTTCTTTTTATTTTGTCCACCTACTTCTCCATCAATCTAGTTCTCCCCATTTCCTCAGTAACACAATTAATTCTTTTATTTGGGTCAACCTTCCTGCTGTATTCAAATTATCTATGTCTTTCTCAGTGAAATCTACTCAGTATGTTTTCTGTAACATTTTTATTTTTGCAAAATCTTTCCCTAGTTCATTTGCTGCTTCTTCTAGTCTGTCATGTAGATATTTAGCTCTCCATCTTATACTTTTTTTTTTGTAAATAAAAATTTTATTGAAAGGAAAATCAAAAAATCAGAGCACATTCAGCGATACAATAGCGCGAGAACATAAAATGTGACAATAATACAGTCATAGAAGCATACAAATCTTATCAATTGAGGACTCGGTGTTAAGGTCTCGCCTGAAAAGCGAAGCATAATCAACACTACACAGAACTCAATGACATAGAAGGACATGAAATACAATGGAATGACGGTCAGTGCGTATCAATTGGGGTCTTGGTGTATAGGTCTCGACCTGTCGATAGCCAAGGCTGTGGTAGGAGAGCTACAAATCTCACCCCTATATGCATTTCATTTGCCCCATTTTTTATCCCATTTTTTGGGGCACCCTCTAAGTTTGTAAACGTTTTTTCAGCAACCGTAGCTCTGTCCATTTCTGCCGTCCATTCCACCACTAACGGACGGTCAGGAGAACTCCACTTCATCGCTATCGAACGATTTATAAGGAGACATCCCAGGGCCAGCCATTGGTGTTCTATCTCCGTCAGGTCTGTCGCCCCTCAGACATTTAGGAGGCCTCCCTTAGATGTCATTGGGATCTGTTTCCCCAGCGCCTCCGCCATTTTCTTGGTCGCCCTGGTCCATAAGAGTTGGATTACAGGGCATTCCCATAGTGTGTGATAGAAGGTACCAGTCAAGCCACAGCCCCGTATGTATAGGTCGGTTAGGCGTCTGCCAAGTTTGGCCAGTAGGGGACCTGACATGTATGTCCTATGTAAGATTTTAGGTTGTATCAAACGGAACCGGTGACTGATTGCCGATTCCCGTGGGGACATCAGCGCCGTTTGCCAGTCCTCATCCTCCATGTGTTCCATATCCCTCTAAAGGTAGAGTGGGAAGTCGCACTCTACCTTTAGTAACTGTTCCATTGCCCTTGTCATTGGGCGGTCTGCACGCAAACAAACTTTTTACAGAATTTGCAACACATTGTGATAATTGATATCATTGACCCAAGATGCAATACGAAGAGATAGCGAAAAGCACCGAAGCAAGAGCTGAAACTTTTGCCTTTGACGAAGGAGAAGCGTCCAGAATTTATTCTCTAATTGGGGAACAGATCGACCCTACGTCTTCCAACAAAACCAAAGAACAAAATTTGAAACAACTATTATATTTATCAAAAAGACATGTGAATCAAAAACTACATGCTAACACATTAATTAAGTACCACAGACTCCAACGCATACCGAGAGGACTTCGCATTGCCCTTAAGCCTTCTTTATGTAAGAATTCACAAAAGTTCCGAGACAAATGGTATGCAATACTCAACAAGTGCTCTCTTGACCTTATATTATTAATTATAGAAGAGTTATCTGGGATTTTGAATGAGTTGAAGAAAGAAATAGACGACACCACGGAGGACTTATCATCAATGCTTACAGAAGAAGAACTCAGCACTCTATTACAGGATCTGAAAGATCAAATCGACAAACATACACAGGATCTGAATGAAAGGAAGATACGCAAATTCAGGCGGGATACGCTTGATTACAAGCTTGGTGAAGTATACACGTGGGCAGACGTGTACGCCCAACTACGTAGGAACCGACCATACACCCCATATACAGATACCTCTTCCTCTGGAAGCGACATGTCGAATAGACCACCCACGAACAGACCACAATCTTCAACGAAGGGCTCTACTACTTCATCAAGAGAGCAACACAGAGAAGATGCACCAACAACATCGAACACCTCTAATGTTCCGGAAGTCCCTTTTTTAGAACGAGGCCCCTTAGAAATCGAAGACTCAGGAGGGGAAAAAGAAGGACCCCTCACAAGAAGTACAACCACCAAGGACAAGAACATTCTGAAAGAGAAGGAGAGAAAGAAACCGATGAAAAACAATTAGTCATCAACATATCTGACTACCATCTCAGAGAGGAAGAATTGAAATTATTACAAAAAGGTACCTCTTATGTTCCTACGACGACTACCAACACATTAGAGCTAGAAATTAGCTTCTTTAAACTAATGCGCAAATTAAGACTTAGACATTTTTTTGATAATGTGTCGAACAGACCTATCACACAAGATCAAGACCAATTAAAAGGACTGAGACCAAAAAGTACATTCATGGCTCCCATGAGCCACAAGTCACTGGATTTATTCGAAACTCTTGTTAAACAAGATCTGTTGAAAATCAATTGTCAAAAGAAACGACATGATAACATGACCAAAAAAGATTTGAACATTCTAAAAAAACTGGCTAGCAACAAATACATCATTTGTACCAAAGCTGATAAAGGCGGTGGATTAGTGATTATGAATTCTACTATGTACAAACGCAAAGTTCAAGAACATATCACTGATAAAGACACTTATGCACCCTTACCATGCAATCCGACAAATGTATTCCAACTGAAACTCAATTAATTAATCAATAAAGCCCAAAATGATGGAACAATTACTGAAAGAACAAGTAAGTTTCTAAAGACATCACACCCTAGAAGCCCGTCATTCTATATGATGCCGAAAGTTCACAAGAACTTATTGGATCCTCCGCTACGCCCAATCGTCTCTACAAGAAACAGCCTACACGAACCAACTGGGCAGTTCATAGACCGTTTGATGCAACCCACAGTACAAGCAATGGTCACGTATATCCGTGACACCACAGATTTTCTGACAAAACTTAATGCTTTGGAACTCAACCAACAAGAAAGATTGATACTTTGTACAGCTGATATAAAATCTCTGTACACATCGATCCCGCATGGTCCAGGTATTGAAGCCATGGAAGAAGCCATACTATCGACAAACTATGATTCCAACCTTAAGACATTTTTGATGGAACTTACAATTTTTACCTTATACCACAGCTATTTTAAATACGAAAAGACATGGTACCAACAACTCATCGGTACGAGTATGGGCAACAGCGCAGCACCGGTATACGCGAATCTGTTCATGAAATCGTATGAAAATGAACACATCCTAAGTAACCCACGTTGGATAAACAACCTGAAGATGTTTGTGCGTTATATCGACGACTTGTTTATTTTATGGAAAGACTCAGCGGAATCACTAGAGCAGGCCCTCACGGAACTTAATTGTAAAGAGGAAAGAATACAATTCACGTGGGAGATATCCACGAAATCCATCACATTCTTGGACGTCAGAGTGATTCTAAACGAAGGAAAAATAGAAACTGAAATGTTCCGAAAAAAGACCGACAGAAATAACACACTTCACTATGACAGTTTCCACCAAGAGTCTTTAAAACGGCATTTACCTTTATCACAAATGATGCGGGCAAAACGCATCACATCAAATCCGGAGAAAGCCAAAGAGTCACTCAAAACAATGGGAGATAGATTTCGCTCCAGAGGTTATCCAGAACCTTTAATAAGAGAAGCCGAACAAAAAGTTGATAATCTACCGAGGAGTGAACTGTTAACCATCAAACAAAAATTTAAAGACGAAAGAACAACAGTAGTGTCAAAATACTCTACAGTGAGCCATAACTTCAAGAAAATCATTAGAAGCCATTGGAATATTCTTAAGGCAGAACCAGATTTCAGACAATCTTTTGAAAAGCCTCCAATCTTTGCATTCACTAGAAATAAAAATTTCGGAGAAATGTTGAAACACACCCCTAGGGAGGTAAGACAATATCGTGGAACTCGACCATGCCTACAATGTGGCAATTGCAACAACATCATAAGAGGAAACCAAATATTGCACCCAATGAAAGGCC
Organism: Lissotriton helveticus; assembly: GCF_964261635.1. NCBI lineage: Eukaryota > Metazoa > Chordata > Amphibia > Caudata > Salamandridae > Lissotriton > Lissotriton helveticus. The sequence goes on from NC_136062.1 coordinate 464,550,314, forward strand.
ACAAAATCAGCTTGAAAGTTAATGCCACCTGCGAGAGTTCAAATTTAATCTGCATGCTAAAATGCCCTTGTGGTAAAGTGTACGTCGGAAAGACGGAACGGAAAATCAAGATCAGACTAAATGAACATAAGTCTAATATACGCACCAAAAACACAAAATCCTCAGTAGCTACGCACTTTATGGAAGCTAACCACAACATTTCCCAATTGCAATATGTGGTACTGGAGACTGTTGATAAAATTGAAGGAAGAGACAACAATCGTTTCCTTTACTACTATACATGAACTATTCATCGAAAATTGCATAATTTGATTATAAAGTGGAGCGCCGGGGGATGCCTGTAATGACCATTGCAGGCACTTCCTTATATTCCATATCCCTCTCCCATTTGACGCGCAGGGCCAGCAAGGAGTCAGGCAGATTATTACAGAGCTTGCGATAGGTGCGGGAGATGGCCTTCGTTAGGAGGGGTTCGGAGAGTAACCTATCTTCAAGGGGCGAGTCCTCGGGGAGGGAAGAAAGGTCATGTCCATTCGTAAAAATAGCATGTTTGATCTGGAGATATCGGAAGGCCTCTCCTTGTGTAAGTGCATGTTTCTGTTGGAGATCAGAGAAGGATAAGAGTGCCCCCTTATGTAGTAAGTCTCCCAAGGTGGATATACCGATGGTGTCCCATTGGTCAAAGCCCAAGTGGAAACAAAGAGAGCCAAGGGCCTGAGAGGACCAGAGGGGAGTGGCCTTGCTGAACCTGTTGGACCAGCCCAGGCTCTTGGTAGCCCGGTGCCATATGGCCGTCGTCTGGCACATTGGACCTACATAGCGGTTACGGACGGGTCTACTGTAGAGCTCACCCAAATATCCCTCACGTCCCGTCTGGTATTTCTCCAAATGGAATGGCGGGTTCGTGGGTGACCCATGAATCCAAGAATTTGTGGCTACTAGTTGGGACGCCCAGTAGTACAGGTGCATGTCGGGCAGAGCGATGCCACCGTTGTACCATCCCTTGGTGAGCTTACGGAGGGCAATACGAGGAGCCTTTCCGTCCCACAGCAGCAGGCGCATATCCCCTTCCAGCGTGTTAAAGAATGAATCTGCAATAGGAAAGGGGCAGTTCTGGAAAGCATATAAGAAGCGCAGGAGTGCTAACATTGTAAATAGAGCGGCTCTACCAGGGAGGGACAAAGGCAGTGATCTCCAATGAGAAACATCATTGTGCAACTGCTGCAGCGGGCCTTTCAAATTATGGTTGTAAAAAAGTTTGGGGTCCGGAGTGACAAAAATCCAGAGGTATTTAAAACCGTCGGGTGCCAAGGGAATAGAGTAGCCTCGGGGCAGGATGGGTGGGGGGCCATGTAACATGTAAAGGACCGACTTCGACCAGTTGATGGCGTAGCCGGAATCATGCACTAGACTTGAGAGCCTGCACGCACCAATAAGGTGCAAAACGGACACCATATTTTTGGATATGAAGCGTGAAAAAATGTGTGAAACCCTTTCTTTCAAAGAAAGGGCTAGTTTGCCACTAACCATGTGTCATTCTTCTTTCAGAAACAACGAAACAGTACAAACGTATGTATGAAACGCATGTTTTAGAATAGACAGCGTTATAAACCATTTTATTGAATAAATTTGCACACCCCTAGTAGGGGATCATAGGAGTGGTGAATATAGGGCTGGTCCCTATATGGTCCTGATGAAAAGCCTTGGGGAGCTTGAAACATGTCGACCGAACACTGATTTAATCCTCATTACAGGTTAAATTGCAGTGTCAACCCCATTTTAATATACCAACCTAGGAGCTTAATACATTTGTTGAGGCCCACTAGCACGGTATTTTTAATTACTCACACCCACTCCACCACTATCTCACTTACACCACACATAGTCTTTCACAACCAAGTGCTCCTACGTAATTCGCAAGTCGCAGCACGCCCCTTTTCGTAGAGAACTGGGATGGCCCCAATGATGAAGCATGTCACCGTAGGGAAACCCCGGTGAGTGAGGGGACACTAGAAAGACATTTTTCTTTCTCATTGGTCTATTCTGACTAAATCTGATCAGTGACCCACACACAAGCTAGGTCTCTGAATCCAGTACATTGGGTTCCTACTGATATGTTACTTTGATAGGAGGCCGACCTAGCCTTTGGTTTCCTCCTTCTCCCTCCCCCTTTTTGTGATTTTGAGTATACAAACAACTCATGTTACATGGGTGGATCACAGCATATGCCACTCATATGAGGGGTGGGTGGATAGAACTCCCAGCAGTGCCCAGACATAGGAGGGGTGGGTGGATATGACTCTCAGCAGTGCCCAGATATAGGAGGTGTGGGTGCACAGGACTCTCAGCAGTGCCCAGACATAGGAGGGGTGTATGGATATGACTCCCAGCAGTGCCCAGACATAGGAGGAGTGGGTGCACAGGACTCCCATCAGTGCCTAGACATAGGAGGGGGGTGTGGATATGACTCCCAGCAGTGCCCAGACATAGGAGGGGGTGTGGATATGACTCCCAGCAGTGAGTGCCCAGACATAGGAGGGGTGTGTGGATATGACTGCCAGCAGTGCCCAGCCATGACAGGGGTGGGTGGGTATGACTCCCAGCAGAGCCCAGACATAGGAGGGGGTGTGGATATGACTTCCAGAAGTGCTCAGACATGACAGGGTGGGTGGATATGACTCCCAGCAGTGCCCTTACATGACAGGGGTGGGTGGATATGACTCACAGCAGTGCCCAGACATAGGAGGGGGGTATGGATATGACTCCCAGCAGTGCCCAGACATAGGAGGGGGTGTGGATATGACTCCCAGCAGTGCCCAGACATAGGGGGGGGGTGTGGATATGACTCCCAGCAGTGTCCAGACATGACAGGGGTGGGTGAATATGACTCCCAGCAGTGCCCAGACATGACAGGGGTGGGTGGATATGACTCCCAGCAGTGCCCAGACATAGGAGGGGTTTGTGGATATGACTCCCAGCAGTGCCCAGACATAGGAGGGGGTGTGGATATGACTCCCAGTAGTGCCGAGACATGACAGGGGTGGGTAGATATGACTCCCAGCAGTGCCTAGAAATAGGAGGGGGTGTTGATATGACTCCCACCAGTACCCAGACATGACAGGGGTGGGTGGATATGACTCCCAGCATTCTCCAGATATGGGAGGGGTGGGTGGATATGACTCCCAGCAGTGCCCAGACATAGGAGGTGTAATTGTAATTGTATTTGTAATGAGATTTCTAGAGCGCATGGCTGCCCATAAGCGTCCCAGCGCTAGTAGATGCATCTGATGGATTAGGCGAGTGCAGAACAAATGATTACGGGAACAGCCAGGTCTTTAGAAGCCTTCAGAACAGCATCAGATTGTGTGGGGCCCGCAGATCGAGCGGGAGGGCGTTCCACAATTTGGACGCTTGAAAGGAAAAGCGTCAACTCCGGAGCGTGTTTTCTTGATCCTGGGTATTTGAGTAAGATGAGCGTTCGAGGAACGGAGAGTTCTGGACGTGGTATACGGGACAACCAGGTCCTTAAGGATTGGCGGGGCTTTCCCATGAAGAATTTTGTGGGTGAGGCACAGGGCCTTGAAATGCACCCTTTGCACCACGGGTAACCAGTGTAATGTTCTAATCACTGGTTTAGCTGAGCACCGAGTCTTGGTGTCCGTGAGAATCCTAGCCGCAGCGTTTTGCACAACCTGTAACCTGTCTGTGACTTTCTTTGGTGCGCCAAGGTACAGGGCATTTCCGTAGTCCAGTCTGGACAGGATAAGACCCTGTAAGAGCAGCTTTCTTGACTGAAAGGGGAGCATGGGGAGGATCTTGCGGGTGGTGCGAAGTAGACCGAGGCAGGTTCCAGCCGTTTTTCTTGCCTGGGTGTTTAGGGTGAGGTTGTGATCGAGCCAAATCCCCAGACTTTTGATTTCGGTTATGGGGGTTGGGGGCGGGCCCATGCATGGGGGCCACAGAGACTCTGTGCAGGTGCACAGGACTCCCAGCAGTGCCCAGACAAGACAGGGGTGGGTGGATATGACTCCCAGCAGTGCCCAGACATGACAGGGGTGGGTGGATATGACTCCCAGAAGTTCCCAGACATAGGAGGGGTGGGTGCACAGGACACCCAGCAGTGCTTAACAGTATGGGTGTGGGTGCAAGGCCTGAGGTCCAGAAGGCTGCAAGGGGGATGGTAGAAGGGTGCAAGGGGGATGGTGAATATGGTTACATTTTGGCCACCTCAATCACCAATACTGTGTACGCACAAGCCTAATTGCACTCATCCCATATGGTCCAGGTACACACACATGGACCATGCTCATTGTACAGGGAGTGAGAAAGTACTGACAACATAGCTGACACTGGGCCCTGGTATATGCAGCACCACGCCCTCCTGTGACCAGTCCAAACACTAACATTAGGACAACAAGGGCAGATATCTTGCACAGTAACTCACAACCACGGTCATGGCAGCATGCTCCATGGGGGGACAGCCACACCATGAGTGAGGCACAGTTGCAACTCACACGCCAAATATCAGCACAGCCTGTCACACACACCCCTTACCTAAACATAACAAGCTGGGCAAGTTAATGTAGTGCCCCACTGTCACAAACGTCATGTAACACAACAAATCCCGATCAGATGAAGCATTCCAGCAAGAAATGCACAGGGCTGATTCACAAGTCCCTTGCACTCATATCACGATGCCATAGCTACACCTTACTCACGCAGCAGACCCACAAATATTAGTGCAATGGTGCTGGGTATTGACAAGGTGATGCACCTGGGAGATGTACAACATTCTAAAGCACTGAGCCAGAAGTAGGTGTACTGGTTGTGGTGTGGTTGTGGTGTGGTGGGCAGTGGCTGTCCGTCACGGCACAGCAACATCTCCCAAAAGTGGCTGAATGAAATCTTAAACATTTCACTCTGCCACTTGTGTGCGCATGCTGCCTCAAAACCCTGTGCATGCCTGAAGCAGACGTAAGGATTGACAGAGCATTGTGCAGATAGGCCCACACAGAGCATTGCTGAATCTGCGTAGTACCAGCAACACAACTCCAGCAATGTGCCACTTCTGTGGCACAGATCCTTGATGCAGTAGTTCGGTATTTCCACCATTGTGATCTGCAGTGTTAATGTCTTGCATCCATGGTGGCATAGCTGTGGTGCACAATGACAGCCAAATCCCTGCTGATATGTCTGGCTGTGCCATTCATTGTAAATAGACCCTCACATTGAAATGAGTCATGAACACAGATCAGTGTGACATCACAAGTGAACAGTGAGCAAAATCATAAGCAGGTATAATAGTGATAAGGACAATGTACATGAAAAGTACATATTCAATTAAATGCCATTAACATTGTCTGTCTCTCACACCCACTGGGTAACGTGCGCAATCTAACCCCAACCAGGGGGAAGATGGATCACAGTCCCAGGCTCCACAGGACCCTGACCTCACAGAGGGCCATGCGCATCTCCCAGGTCACCTGGTCTAGATTCTTGCCATTGTGTGCAACAGCATCACCTTATTGACTGTCTGACTCCACCACATGGACTTGCTGGTCGCAGTGTCACCAATAATGCCAAACGCTGTGGTCTTGACTCTGTTGACTAAAACTGCAAGGCATCACATCTCCCTCTGTGAACTTTGTATTCCCTAGCAAAGATGCCTGTCTGAAGTACCGACAGAGAGAGCGGTGCTTCATTTCTTTCCTGAGCTGCAGCCAGGTGGGGTGAGGTCAGCACATCTTACACATCGGCATGCAACCGCATTTGTAAGAAGATACGGAAGGGTCCACCTAGGAGGTCCAGGTGACTTATATACCGGTATCTGAATGTGTATCATTTCTTTAGAACACTGTTTTTCTTATTTTGATTCACATTTTTGTGCAGTAGCAGTAGTCGTCTTTGACTAGGTCCTGAAGAAAGCAAGGCCACATGGCCATTATTTGCTGAAACATGTTGACCACGTTCCACTTCTAGACAGTTTATAAATTTTCTCTGTCTCTGCTATTTTTTAACATTGGCATTGGAAGCTACATCTGATTAAAAAAAAATTCTGCTTCCTAAACCAATTTTAATTACACTACCTTCTTTTCTTTTGTTACCACAGCTTTTTTGCACTGCACCCTAGTTGGTTACCCCATGAGCTACACCACTCATTTATATACAACTTATCGCTCCTGTGAAAATAGTGACCGCACACTGCCCACAGGAGGGTACCACTTTTCCATCCACTAGGCCCCTCTCTGTGTGTCATCAGGCAGTTTCCTGTTACGTGGGTCGCTGGAACCCCAAATGATGAAGGGCGGTTCCGAGTGGTGACTGATGGGTGTTCGAGACCATACACATGTTTGGCTCATTCTTATCATTTGAAAAAGTTTTTGAAATCTGGCCTGTGGTACTCGTTCCCATTCGACATCCAGATAATCCTTGTCATTGTTTCCTTGACCCTCTGATACTTTCTATGATATAAAACTTTGTATTCCCCACATGTTTGTACAGCACCTAACCCCTACTCACAATTTACTCACAAGATGGAGAATTAAAAATAACAAACACAATACGTATTGATGTTGAGTTATTTTTGATGTGAGTCAACGACATACATGTAGGGATATCTCAAAGTATGCCAGAGTGCTGAACAAACTCAAGCCATCCATACAGTGTGATCTGAGTCTGGTTGTGGACACACATAGTTCACAATGTATGATCAACTACATCCATTGAGGGAAATACTCACACGTGATGGTTACTATCTGCTGAGGGGAGGTGGGCTGGCTTGCCATACTGCTCTGACAGACAGTTACGGAAGAGTCTCATGAAGGTGTACAGGTCATGAGTAATGTAATGTGTCTGTCTCCAGTGAGGGACTACCAAGTCTCATTGTTGTTGTGGGCAAAATATCACCCGCATGCATTTGGACTGTGGAAGTGGTGAATGTTTCACAGGGCAAGGCAGGCTGGATGGACTACAGGCAATGGGTGTTGGATTGGAGACATCCATATATTGTGTTTTTTGGCCAGTGGTTGTGGAGTACCTACTGAGTGTGGCAGAGGAGTATGAAGGTGATCCTGCAGTTGACAGTGGGACCATCAATCAATCAGGATATTTGTTAATTATGCTACATACCTGTGAGCTTTTCAAGGGGCTGGGGGGAGGGGAGGAGACTGCTACTGATTAAAGAGTCAGGTCTTAAGGAGTTCTCTGGAGGCCACCATATCCTGGGTCTGACGTAAGTTGGTTTGGAGAGTGTTCCAGGTATTGGCGGCGAGGTGGGAGAAGGATCTTCCGCCGGCGGTGGTGGTGTTCCGGATGCGTGGAACTGTTGCGAGGGTGAGGTTAGCAGAGTGGAGGCTGCGGGTGGGGGTGTAGAAGCTGAGTTGGCCGATGAGGTATGCTGGTCTGGCGTTGTGTAGGGCTTTGTGTGCGTGGATGAGGAGTCTGAAGGTGATCCTCTTGTTGACGGTGAGCCAATGCAGGTCTCTCAGGTGCGGTGTGATGTGACTGCTTCGGGGGGAGTCCATGATCAGTGGTGCCGAGGCATTCTGGATGCGTTGCAGCCGTCTCAGGAGCTAGTTTGTTGTTCACGCATAGAGGGTGTTCCCGCAGTCCAGTGTGCTGGTGACGAGTGCCTGGGTGATGCTTATTCCTGTGTCGGAGGGGATCCAATTGAAGATCCTGCAGAGTATTTGGAGGGTGTTGAAGCATGACGCTGAGACAGCGTCCACTTGCTTGGTCATGGAGAGGGTGGAGTTGAGGATGACACCCAAGTTGTGTGCATGGTCGTTGGGTGCTGGGGCTGTTCCTAGTGATGTTGTCCACCAGGAATCGTCCCAGGATGATGGGGTGGTGCTGAGGATGAGGACCTCCGTCTTCTCTTAATTCAACGTCAGCCTGCTGACCTTCATCCATTCTGCAACGGCCTTCATTTCCCTGTGGAGGTTGGCTTTGGTGGTGTGGGGGGCATTGGTGAGGGATATGATCATTTTGGTGTCATTGGCATAGGAGATGATATTGAGGCTGTGTTGTCGAGCGACGTGGGCGAGTGGTGCCATGTAGATATTGAACAGCGTCGGGCTGAGGGATGATCCCTGTGGGACGCCGCAGATGATCTCGGTGGTATTTGAGCGGAAGGGTGGGAGGTGGACGCTTTGGGTACTGCCGGAGAGGAAGGACGTGGTCCAGGCCAGGGCCTTCTCTTGGATCCTAGCGTTGTGGTGGCGTGCTGTTAGGGTGCAGTGGCACACTGTGTCGAAGGCTGGTGATAGGTCCAGAAGGATGAGTGCGGCTGTTCCTCCTTTGTCCCTCAGAACCCAGATGTTGGTGGTGGTGGCGATGAGGGCGATCTCGGTGCTGTGGTTGCTGCAAAAGCCGGTCTGGGATGGATCCAGGATGTCGTTGCCTTCCAGGTAGTGGGTCAGCTGTCTGTTGACAATTTTCTCAGTGACTGTCACAGAGAAAGTGAGCAAGGAGATGTGCTGGAAGCTTTTGAGGTCATTGGGGTCCACCTTGGCTTTCTTCAGTAGGGTTTTGATCTTGGTGTGCTTCCAGCTCTCCGCAAAGGTTGCAGTCTTGAAGGAGAAGTTTATTGTCTATCGGAGATGGGGTGCGATGGCTGTGCTTGCTTTGTTGAAAACGTGGTGAGGGCATGGGTCAGATGGGGATCCGGAGTGGATGGAGTTCATGGTCTTGATGGCGTTTACTTTGCTGATGTTGGACCAGGCGGTCAGGCGAATGGTGCGGGTTGGGGTCGCAGGGGTAGTGATCTCGGCGGAGGATGAGGGGGTGTCGGTGTTGAAGCTGTTGTGGATGTCGGCGATCTTGCGCTCAAAGAAGCTGGCCAGTGAATTGCACAAGTCTTGTGATGGTGGAAATGTCGTTGGTGTTGGAGAGGTCTTTCACGATGTAGAATAGCCCTTTTGTGTTGTGTGTGTTGTTGAGTAGGTGGTCCCGGAAGGCGGTCATCTTGTTAGTCCTGATGAGTTGGCGGTGTTTGTGGGTGGTGTGCTTGTGGGATGTGCAGCTGTCTGCTGTTAGGTTGCAGAGCCAGTTCTCATACACTTCCGACAGGTGTGTTTTGAGACCTGGAGGTCTTCGGTCAACCAAGTGGCTTTCTTGTTGGTGTGATTAGTTGCGGAGGTCTTGTGAGGGGGCCAAGGGTGTCAGTGCAGTTGTTGATCTACTGTTTGAGTTTGATGGCGGCGGCGTTGAGCTCGGTGGGGTCGTTGGTTGGTCCCAGGGCGAGGGTGGTGGTCTGTTGGTCCTTGATGAGCTTGACCCAGCAGAGGCGTGGCAACTGTTGTGTGCAGTGTTGTTTGTTTGGCTTCCTTAATGTGAAGTGGACACATCAGTGGTCAGTCCAGTAATATTTGGTGGTGTGGTTGAATGAGACGTGGTGACTTGCGGAGAACATGGGGTCCAGTGTGTGTCCAGCGGCGTGGGTGGGTGTCGTCACGAGCTGTTTGAGTCAGAGTTTTGCGAGGTTGTCAATCAGGGCAGTGGAGTTGGCGTCGTTGTTGTTTGAAGTTCATGTCTCCGAGGAGGATGTAGTCTGTGGAGGTGAGGCCATGGGTGCTGATGAGGTGGGTGATGGTTTCGCTGAACTGTGCTCGGTTCCGGGTGGTCTGTAGACGACAGCTACTCAGAGGGTGGTGTTGAGGTTGGTGTGGACTGGAAGTGCATACGCTCAGCGGTGGTGAGGGTGTCGTCGGTGTTGGTCGTGACTCTGAGGGAGTCCTTGTGGATGATGGTGATTCCCCCTCCCACTCTGTTGGTGTTGTATCTGCGGGAGATTTTGTACCCCTCTTGGATGTCAATGGTGATGTCTGGTGTGGAGGTGACGTTCAGCCAGGTCTCCGTCAGGAAGGCGACATCGGGGGTGGTTGAGTCTAGGAGGTCCCAGAGTTTGATGGCGTGTTTGCAAGTGGAGCGGGTGTTGAGGAGGATGCAGCGGAGGTGGTGGGGTCTCTGGTCGATGGTTTTGTGGTCCGGATGCTGTATAAGCTGCAGTTGCGGCAGGTGAAGGGCCATTGGGTGTGCTTTGGGGTAACCCAGTAGCAGGAGGGATTGCCCCCGGGGTTGAGTGCGTGGAGGGTTCTGGATTCGTAGTGCAGTCTGATGTTGTGGGCACTTTGTGGTCCAGGGGTTCTGGCGCTGTGCGCGGTCCAGGCGCAGACGGTCCTGCTATTGCCATGGAGGTTGTGCAACTGTGGCACAGACAAGCTGTGGCCACCCTTAACAATGGACGGATGGATGGAGGAGCATATTGGAGGCGTGTGTGTGGCACAATCTGGGCACTGGGTGTTGCAGTGTCACTGGGGATGCAGCATCAGGAATGTGTGAACACATGATGGCAGAATGTGTGAGACACCATGGAAAAGTAGCACACAAAGACAAGGATATTTACAAAGCAACATGTGACATGTGTATGGAAAAGAAGGAGTGTCTGGTTACTCATGGGTCACTGCTAGAACATTGGTGAACAATCACCAAATATGACGGGCCCAGGGTCATGCACCAAAAGGACAAGCGGGGCACAGGCCAAACAGCGTCAGCATGTGTTGCATGACAGTTGTGGCTATCAAGCAAAAAAAAGTACATACAGAAGCATGTATGCCAATCACATAATGGACCATGACCTATCACAAACACCATGCATGTTGACACAGCACACATAACCACATATGCACTAACATTGTAAAGTATGCCATAGATTACACATGCAGACTGACAAGACATCTGCGGAACAGTAATGGGGCACAATGTACACTTGGAAATACTTTTACAACCGAAATGGTTCCAGTTCGTTCTGAGGCCATGCTGCTGTAGACAATGTACATGGCCAGTGGCATAGCTCTGTAGGAAATGACTGTCATGCAATGAGGGTACCTGTAATGCTGCTGAAACTATCTCCACACTACTGACCGGGACTGTTGGTATCTTTGACCCTCAGATTTGTGTGATGCTGAAAGGGGTCCACCTCCAGATAGCCCATTGGTCTGAGTATGATTGACAGACTCAATAGGGTGATCAGACGAGGGAAGGAGAGGATGGGAACAGCAGGGAGGGAGATCTGAAACAAAGGTAAACAAGCATAACAATTCAATAAATCTTGGCACTGTATCACATTATACCGCATGACATATACTGTAACACTAACACCTGTGTCCTTTAACTACAGCCACTGTAGCCTATTTGTGAGCACAGGCTTTGAAATGATACTACATCTGCGGTTTGAACTGGGACACATGAAAGGTAGCAGAGTTTGTCACCTAAATGAAGGGGGTCTAACGCTCACCAGGCTGCTTCAATGCAATTTGAACCATGCGATCATCAAGTTACTTATAGACTAATGATGTTGAAGAAATCATTAGTCACAGGACGGCTACCAGTTAGCTTTAAGGAAGCTCGGGTGAAACCGCTAATAAAGAAAGTAGGCGCAGACCCCAAAGTGTTGAAAAATTATAGGCCAATCTCCCAGCTACCATTCCTGTCCAAAGTTCTTGAGCAACATGTGCTGATATCCCTGGCATCATTCCTGGAGTCTAACCATCTTCTCCATGAGATGCAGGCAGGGTTTCGAGCACATCACAGCACCGAGTTGGTCATGCTCTCGGTGCTGGATGACCTTAGATTGTTGGCTGACAGCAAAAAACCAAGCGCGCTGATACTTTTAGATCTGTCAGCGGCGTTTGATACTGTCAGCCATACTCTACTTTTGGACAGGTTGGCTAGTTTTGGGTTTCGGGACTCAGCATATCAATGGTTGGAATCTTTCCTATCTGGAGATTTACCGGCCTGAAAGAAGTCTGAGGTCCTCTGAGGCTCAACTGCTCGTGTGCCCTAGGTTTAAACTGGCCACAAAGGGTGGAAGATCTTTTTCGGTTCTACTGCCTAGGATTTGGAATAAACTGCCTGAGGTTCTTCGTAAAGATGGGAACCGGCTCTACTTTAGGAAGACCCTAAAGACTATCTTATTCAGAGCAGCGCTGAGCCCACTATAGTCTCCACTCGTTCCCCCATTGCTGATTAGGTTGCTATGTTTTTGTGGTCAAAAGCGCCCTGAGACCTGTCGGTGATTTGGCGCTATATAAACCCACATTAACAATAACAATGATAGAGGCTCCAAGAAATAAGTAAATTCAATGTGTAGCACTGCTACTCACACATAGCCAAAAAACTGTAGTCAGCCCTGGGAATCAGTGAGGGTCAAGAATGTAACATACAAATCACCCGCAAGAGCCGTACTTCGCTCATGCAAGGAGGAAGGGAATTATTTGAAACACAATGAAGCCTAGCAAGAGCCAGTCATTGGCTCTTCCAACTGTGCCTTACAATGCCAAACATGACAGGCAGGTGTGACCAAACTCTACAGAGAGTAATGATGCACAAAGCCAATAAACCACCCCTACCGTGACTAGTATATGCAGCACGGCACAAGAGATTGCTGGGATTAACGTCAAATGACTGGTGTAACGGAAGCGTTAACAATTTCCAGAGCACTACGTTGGTACGTCATCAGTGCAACATTCCTGGGATAATGGAAAAAGAAAGTTAACATGAAGTTACCAAGAAGGCTTGCAAATCAGTGTTCTTCACCAGCAGTGATGTAGCGACCTGACAGTGACATTACATACTGGCTCAAGGGGTAATGCATCCATACGAACAGACTCACTGGACATTTGTCAGAGCATGTGGGACATACACTGGCCCACACCTTCACAACATGTCATTAGGTAAACCAAACTGTACTGGCCCACAACATAAATGTGATGAGGCAGACACATCCTGCTGCACACAGTGATGGTGCAATTCCACACAGAGCCTGTGTTTGTGATGTCACACACAATGTAAACCGGTGACATCCGCAATGTGTCTGGCCCAAGGTTTAAACACATTGATGCATTCACCAGAGTCAACACTCAACAACAGATGACTGACAAGAAGGGTGTCTGTCCAGTCATGGGAGTGTTGCAACATGCATCTTGATCCATGTTTATGACACGTGTGTATGCTTCTACAACATGCACAGAAACAGTTCCCACACATTCCCAAAGCATACTGACTCAAAAAAGCCTGTTTAGCTATCTTACCCAAACGGACATTTCAACAAGTCTGTGCATGGAACGCTGATTCGACACATGTTGCAATCATCAGGATGAATAGCAGGAGTACCAAGATGACACGAACAGACAACAGGCAGAGCTACCTGGTAATGACAGGCACACAAGGGTACACATTAATAATATTTCCATATAGACATGGTCATGTTAAACAAATCACAATGTAGTACACATGTACATTCTGAATTCACTCATTGCACATATCCGTGTGTCATGACATCATCCCTTGTGTGATACATCACAACAAACATCAAAGTGACTTCGCACACAGTCAGCTGGACACACAGTATGCAGCACATGCCACTTAATGCCACTAGCTTGCACACAAATGCTCAGTGACTCACCATTAAGAGAAGAAGTTACGTATGAGCTGACTCCATATATCATCCTCCTCTTCCTCCTCATCACTTTCATCGTGGCCATGGCCGGCATCCTCAAAGGGTAGATGTTCCAGCTCGTAAGGATCCAGGTAGAGTGGCACGGCCTTCTCAACTGCCATGTTGTGCAGCATGCAGCACATGATGAAGATGTTACACACCTTGACCGGGGCGTAGGGGAGGGATCCGCCGGTCTTATCAAGGCACTGGAATCGGCTCTTCAGGAGTCCAAACATACGCTCTGTCACTCGCCTTGTCTGTCCGTGTGCTCCGCAACTCAAGAACAGCTGCAGACCAGCGGTACAACAATGCAGTGTCATGAGCCACGGCATGTAGGGATATCCAGCGTCTCCTACAAATATACAACGTGTTATAATTTGGGTAATGCCATCCTGTCAGAGCAAGCAAGAAGTGAAACATACAGGACAAACTTAGTATACCCACCAACAAGACAAGCCTGATCGTTACGCGGCTGCAGCATCATCTGTGGTACCCGGCTGCACCTCATGATGAAAGCATCATGGCACGATCCTGGAAAACATGCACAAACATGGGAAATCAGCATGTTAGCAAGACACACCACCAGGGCATTTATTGAGTGGTAATGTTTCCTATTGTGTTAGGCCTGCTCCTGAGCCTGTGGTGGCACCAAAGCCACATGTGTACCATCAATGGCCCCAATGATATGTGGCATCCCTCCCAAGGCATAGAATTCACCCTTTACATCTGTTAACTCTTCAGGTTTAGGAAATTTGATGAATTAATCAATGTGCTCTAACATGGCAGCTAACACATCACGTAGGACACGGCTGAACATGGTTTGTGACATACCCCCCACATCTGCAATGGTAAATTGAAACGTACCTGTGGCAAAAAAAGGTAGGGCTGCCATCACCTTTAGCTTTGGTGTCAGCGCAGTTGGATACCTGTGTCGCGGTTGGAGATGTGGTTCCAGCCTGTCCAACAAGTTCTGAATCAAAACGCGAGTGAATCTGTACCATCTGATGCAATCACGTTCCCTCATGGTCTCCAAGTTGGGAAAAGGCCTTGATAGAGGGGGTGCCCTGCAGGTCATATTTGGAAAGAATGGATAACAACTGTCAGACAACAACTATTCCAATGTACATGGCACATGCAACACTGCTACTACACATCAAGTTACTATGGGGTCTAGTGTATGCAATAAATCCTCGAAACATATGCCAGCTTCTTGGCACTCCAAACAAATCACAGACACATCTGTTGTTTTTGAACAAAAAATCACATGCACACCAAAGAGCTGCTGGGCTGCTCGGAGTGAGCAGAACAAGATATCACAGGAGTGACACACGTCACCAGACCTGCATTAGAAGGTTGTCATCCCATAAAGACAGCTGACTGCAAGGCACCGAGCCAGGTTACAGGGAATATCTATTGGACATATCCTAGAACTTGCTAATAATGGTGTGTATGTGACAACGCAACACCACAGCAATTGTCACAATGTAGTCATGTATCACTCAGCAGTCTGTGAAGTGTGCTGCTTTGCTGTCTTCACGAGGAAAGGAAAGTCCTCTGAACATAAAACCCTGTTTGTCTGGCCGCCGCCTCCCCTCAACGAGGACTCGCTGGGGTGAGCGCGCCCTGCAATCGGCAGGACTATCCAAACGCTCCCAGCTAGAGTCCCCAGGGTAGAGGCTAGGGGCAAATACCATCAGCGAGCCGGGGGACTGCGAGGACCAGCATTCTCCATGCACCTTAGCTGGTTCCTCTTCCCCCGGCGGCCACGCCCACGGACACGCCCACCGCCTACCTGCATTTAACCTTTCGCGACACCCGCTTCGCGGGTGCCGCTCACTCATCAGTCTGTGAAGTGTGCTGCTTTGCTGTCTTCACGAGGAAAGGAAAGTCCTCTGAACATCAAACCCTGTTTGTCTGGCCGCCGCCTCCCCTCAACGAGGACTCGCTGGTGTGAGCGCGTCCTGCAATCGGCAGGACTATCCAAACGCTCCCAGCTAGAGTCCTCAGGGTAGAGGCTAGGGGCAAATACCATCAGCGAGCCGGGGGACTGCGAGGACCAGCATTCTCCACGCACCTTAGCTGGTTCCTCTTCCCCCGGCGGCCATGCCCACGGACACGCCCACCGCCTACCTGCATTTAACCTTTCGCGACACCCGCTTCGCGGGTGCCGCTCACTCAGCAGTCTGTGAAGTGTGCTGCTTTGCTGTCTTCATGAGGAAAGGAAAGTCCTCTGAACATCAAACCCTGTTTGTCTGGCCGCCGCCTCCCCTCAACGAGGACTCGCTTGTGTGAGCGCGTCCTGCAATCGGCAGGACTATCCAAACGCTCCCAGCTAGAGTCCCAAGGGTAGAGGCTAGGGGCAAATACCATCAGCGAGCCGGGGGACTGCGAGGACCAGCATTCTCCACGCACCTTAGCTGGTTCCTCTTCCCCCGGCGGCCACGCCCACGGACACGCCCACCGCCTACAAGTATATAAATAAAACCAATAGAACCGCGACGCGGGACGCGCGCGGGGCGGAGCTCGGGGCGAAGACCGGGCAAAGAGCGGGCCGTTTGAGGCCGTTCGAGAACGTAAGAGACCGGTGCGGGCCCCTTCCCTAACCTTTACATTTTCGTACCTCTATCACAGGAACTTACATAAGCTATCTTACGGCACTCAACTATCCCTCTAATAACATCAACTAAAGTCCTGGCACAGCCAATTTAGGGAAAATGAACACGAGGGAAAGCAAACAAAAAAAACTGAAAAAGACAGAGATAGGAGAACTATTGTTGGGTCCAATGGATGATTTTATTACCAAAGCTAATACATTCATTGACCAAAGCATCAGCCTGATTGAGGGTAGAGTATCAACTGAACTTGCGATTGCAAGGCGATCCTCATTGGGCCTACTAGCAATTGCAAGAACACCAGAAATACACTGTCCCTCAATCCAAACCATAGTGGCCAACAATAGGCTTAGCCTTCCAAATGTCGTAGACCTTTCAGCCTCAAAACTCTCTGTAACTTTCTCAGAGAGCGAGTTAGAGAAAACACCTGAAATATTCCCTGATCATACCCCGGAAAAAGTAAGACAAGCAAGAGGGAGGAGGGAGGAAGCCATAAAAAAAGGAAAGATACGGAAAAGGTAGATAATACTGCAAATAAGGAAACGGACGATCATACTGATTTGATTGACATCACAAATTCGGTAGGTCCATCTTACCAAATCCCTGACTCAGCCAACAACTGTGTAACGATTCATCAACCACCACAGAATATCCCAGATACTATCACCCAAGAATCCCCACCCTCCTCAATAATTGGCAAGGACAATGGAGCATCAAGGCTAATAAAGGAAATAGCTTCCCTGCTAGATTCCTATGTTCGCCCAATAGAAACTAGACTGCTTAACATCGAGTCGCAATTGACAAAACTCGCTGGCTGCCCTAATCCAAAAATCACACAGGGAGTGCAAAAAACGGGGATAAATAACTTGTTCACATTAGGCCCACAAAAGAAAGCTACAACTTTAGCCTGCCCGTCGCCTAAACAACAACCGACAGCAAAGGGTCCTACAATAGCAAAAGTTCCCACAGTACCGAAACCCACTCCCAATGTTCTTACAATTCCCCCTCAGACTAATACGGCACCAAAAACACCGTTACCAAATACGCCAGCTATAAAAACACCGGCCCCCAAAACTCCTGCTATTAAAAAAACAATTCCCCCACCAAATAAAGGAGCTATGAGAGGGACCATTGGTAGCAGGCCCCCCCTAAATCTGCCACCTGAGGCATGTCCATACGTAGTAGTGATGACGGGGGTACCTGAACTAATGGGGGAGGGGGCAGAACCAAACTGGTCGTTAAAAAATAAGGTACAACATTGGCTGAACATAAATCGACCCACTCCGCCAAACTGGATAACTAGGATAACATCAGTACGCAGGACCCCTTGGGTGGGACATAGGAAAAAAAGCATACAGGGAGATTGTATAGTGATCACCTTTGAGGACCCAAGCGTAATAGAGCACATTTGTTCTTGGGAATACCACAATACAAGCGGCGGGATCGATACAAAAACCCTTTCCTTTTTTTACCCAAAAAGACACAATAACAACTACTCCCAAGAATTTGATAATATTTGGCGTAAAGCAGTCCCACAACCATGGGAGCAAGATTTCGCTGGGTATAAAACATCTCAACGAGAGAGAGACCATGATAATTCTTGGTGGTCAGCTAATCAGAACTACCAACCCCACGAGGGTCCGTGGCAGACTGTGGGCCCACAAAATAGAGGCAAACTGGGAACAGTGGGGTAGATCGCGTTACCAACCACACAGACCTATCTATAGAGAAACCCCACACTGGGAAAACTGGTCGGGTATTCCCACCATGAATCGGTTTACGCTTGGAAATGGTCGACTGACCACTAGCCGAAACCCTGAACCCCCCACAGGCTTTTCTTGCCTTAGCCCCAGATCCACCAAGGGGTGAGACAGCAGACCCATTAAAGAATACATTACGGATTCCTGTCATTTTCTGGAACATCGCAGGCCTCCGACCGAAAATAGAGGATGGTTCTGCTGCCCACTTTTTGGAGGAAGGTAAACTTATATGCCTGCAGGAAACATGGGCCATGACGGCCCTACACCTTGTGGGTTATAAGACATACTTTTCCCCTGCCCTACCAAGTAGTGCAGGCAGACCCAGGGGGGGTCTGGTAACTTACATAGACAACACAATAACAGACCTAAAGGTACTAGAGGTAGAATCTTTCCCAAATTTCCAACTGTTTTCACTCATGATAGGGAAAAAACATACCATTATCTTAATAAATCTTTATAATAATTTAGAGGATGACCATCTACTTAACATTCTCTCCTCAATCCAAGAAAAAATTGCCCATCAGAGACAACTACATGGAAAAAAGGGCAATTTTCACATATTATGGGGAGGGGATTTTAATCTACACCCCTGCCCTTTATCGGGTAATCAGATCTGTGGAATGGTGGATGAACACGAGAATCCTCTCGTACATTTCCTCCATTCACGGACGGGGCTAGCTCTGAATAACCTACTTTCAGATCTGGAACTATCAATAATAAACCCAATACAACTAACAAAGAATCTACTAGAACCTACCTACCGGGGGAGGGGACATGAGACTACAGTTGATTATATAGTCCTGACAGAAGGTCTGAAACATCTAAGTAGGGACTTTAAAATTATGGAAAATATCCTAAGTGATCACTCTGCGCTCAGGCTGAATCTACAGCTGAACCACCCAGTATTTCACCTGACAGAAATAGCAAACACTCTCTCCCAAAATAGGCTTGAACTGGGCAAAAGAAACGGATACACCATAAAATGGGAAAAGGTGGACCCCAACAAGCTGACTAGTACAATAATAAAGACTGCTTACAACAATATAATGACATGCTTAGATCCATCATCAGATGATAATCTAATTCTGAAAAATTTTAAGTTAATACTAGATCAAATAAAAATACTGTTGACCAGAACATCTAAACAAAACAGCCTTAGCACTACAGGTTGGTTCAACCATGAATGCACTAAGGCGCAAACAAACTTAAGAAAGGCGCTTGGTAAATCGAGCAGAGATCAGCTAGAGATACATCTCAGGCGAGAGTATAACAAGGTCAGAAAGACAAGGAAAAAAGAGCTGAAACTGACCCTATGGGATGATTTGCATAAAAGCGCACTCAAGAAAGACAGTCAGTCCTTTTGGCGAATAGTGAAGTCTCTCCTTCTATCGGATTCCACATCAGATCGACGTTGCTATTGACGAGGTAACCTGGGTAAACCATTTTTCAAAAATCTTCGAACTAACACCTTTAACAGGAGAACTCCAACATATTGTCTCTCCGGTAGTATACCCAATAGCGATAGTTTTCGAGCTACAAGACCTCGAAATGGCACTGCAGTTGAGTAAGAGTGGCAAGGCACCTGGCCCCGACGGGGTCCCAGTAGACCTATTTAAACATCTTCCTGATCTCTGGGCCCCCATACTCACCCGAGTTTGCACTGCAGAGGCGAAAATGGGATTGTTGGAGTCATGGTCAAGTTCTATTATGGTCCCCATCTTCAAAAAAGGGGATCGCCAAGAACCGAAATGTTATCGCCCTATCTCGCTGTTAGACTCTCTGGGCAAGGTAGTTGGAAGAGTAGTCCTAGAAAAATTACAGCAATGGGCAAAAGATAAAAATATTCTTTCGGATTTACAATTCGGATTTAGGGAAGGACTTGGAACTGTGGAACAGGCCCTTAACTTAAGCATGATAGTTTCCAAATACATCCACGCAAAGCCAGGGACAATGTACATGGTATACGTGGACTTGTCCTCCGCGTTTGATTGCGTCTCTCATGCAAAGCTTTGGACCCTGCTAGGAAAAATAGGGGTGGATCCGCCCCTTTTGGATTTTCTAAGGGAGCTATATGGTGAAGCCTCTGCAAGAGTACGCTACGGAATAAAAGGAGAGCTGACTGCATCATTCAGAGTAGAGCGAGGAGTAAGACAGGGATGTGTCTTAGCCCCTTTCCTCTTCTCCCTGTATACCAACGGATTGGAGGAGATGATGTTGAGGGGGGGGCAGGACCTACCCAGATTGAAACATCGCCTGATCCCCGCACTGCTTTATGCGGACGATGCAGTTATTCTAGCACGTACCCCTATCGAGCTCCAGAAATCTCTATCCAAGTATGCCGATTTTATGGGCGCCCTAGATCTACATATAAATGTAAAAAAAACATTTGTTATGGTAGCTGGCGGACAACGAAAATCAACAAAGTCTATTTATTTAAAAGATCAAAAAGTTGAAAGGACCTCACAGTACCCTTACTTGGGCATTATGATAGATGAATGTCTAAACTGGAAGGCTGCTATTGAAGCCAGGAGACATCAGTTCAAAAGAGCAATTGTAGCACTGATGAATTTTTCACAAAGACTTGGAAAGCGACCACCAGTTGAATTGTTAAAGATCTATGCTGCAAAATGCCAATCCATCGCCCTTTATGGGGCAGGGATTTGGGGACACACACCCATTGGCTCATTGCAAATAGAAGAAAATACTTTTATGGGATTCCTCTTATCCACACCAAAAGGCACTTCCATCTATGCTTCCCATATGGAACTGGGAATCCCATATATAGAAAATCTGATAAAGATTCAGCCACTGCTACTTTGGAGACGAATCTGGTTGTCGGACGATAATCTGCTGACCAAAAACATCTTACAGGACTCCATGGCATTGGACGGCGCACATAAAATAGCATGGCTTACCTATATCAGACACTTTTTTTCTGATCTGGGCTTACAAAAGTACTATTCCACCCCAGAAAAATTAACTGAAATATCTAAGAAAGATCTGAAACTAATAGCGTTAAGCCATCTAGAGTCCCTGAGGCTGACTCTGCTATCGACCAAAAAATCTGCGCTTCATGCAAACATGATACAACATAAACCGAAAATCCAGCTCTATTTGACATTAGAATTTACAACATATGAAGAAAATGCTCCTGACAAGGTTCAGATTGAATCTTTTTCACAGACTAGTGGCTTTTCCAGAAAAGAACACTTGGGACTCAAACTTGGTCCTCTGCCCATGTGACGATAGGTCTCACCAGTCATGTATCCATACAATTTTGTTTTGCAAATTTTTCCATACCCATAGAAAAATCTGGCTAATTCCTTTATTAAAGGACTGGGGTTACAGACAGTGCCGCCCAGCCATGCTAGCACTTCAGATGTTGGACTCGGAACGTACGTGCTATCATGTACTTAACTTCCTAAAGTGCATTATGAGACATAGGAATAACTTGTAAAAGTTAAAAGTAAATTACATGAGACCTTTTATTTCATATCTTGCTCAAGAATCACACAGGACTCCGGTCATATTATTGTTTTTAAGTATTAAGTTCTTTTTCCTTTTTATACAAATGTGTATGTATACTGTGATAACTTTTATGGTTTTCCACTGGTAAAAAACCGAATAAAGAAATATATTATTATTAGTCATGTATCCATGGTGATCAATGATGTATGATGCCATCAGACAAAAACGCCATTGACAAAGCACATGTGGCATGGTGTGCGTACATGCGAAACCATTTCAGTCACAACACAGACCCATAATAGATGCACCAACAGCAGATGCATGCAGATGCATTTAACAGACCAAAAACAGCAAATTCAATCTTTACCATGACACACACATTATATTGTTACATACGGGACATGATGAGCGTCAAATAGTCCAATGCAAAAGTGCCACGGTCCCTGGCATCATGAGGCAGGTGCCCGTAGTGCTGACTGTGCCATCCCAGTGTTGATGTGCATGACAATATGTGCATGATGATACCAATGGGACTAGTGGAAAGGTGATGTGTAACACATAATGCACCATCACACATCACATGTGTCAACAGGTCATCACACATCGATTGTGCAACGTGATCTGATATCCTGTGCTATATCAGTGCCTGGCACACCTAGGGCATGCTCATTTAAGTATGCCAATTTCAACAATTCATATTGTCACCGAAAGTGATCAATTATTTAACTGGAAGCAAGGTACATACAGTTTTTCATACTGTTTTATTATTTTCAAAAGAGTCAAAGAATGAATTTATCAACATGGCAACAGAATACTACTATAAGTAATTGATTTTCAGTAGTATTTTTGACACCTTCTGCACATTACATGGAAAAAATAAAGTACCATGCACCATCAAATATAACACAGTCATACGAATTTATCTAACATCAATGATATTAGAAACGGCAGAACGGCGTCATGCGTCGACGTTTCGGTCCTCCTTGGTTAATCAATCCATAGGACCATCCTCAGGACCCGTTGCACATAGTATATCTACAGATAAATATATACATAAAAATATATTTTTACATTTATACAACAACCTAGCATTCCAAAGATCGTCTAATCACCACAAAGGAAAACACATGGATCCATCAAAGTGAACCAAAAACCAATTAAAACCATTAAAAACCCACCACCAAGGGTGCCTGGTATATACAATATCGAGTAACTCAAGGTCTTACCACCAACCACCAGCCGGTGGATGTGACGCCTCAGAGGCAAAAATCTTTTTAAATCTGAAAGAAAAACCAAACAAACCATCTACCTATTCTACATAGCCATTTTCCTTTGCCATAAGGACCAGTGACCAAAAACAGTAGTCCTCATACTTACAGATCTATCAACTCACTCCTGTTTAACAACTGGGACGCTCCCTGAAATACAAAGTCATTCAAGAGTTCAGTCAATTCACCCCAGGCCTTCTCAACTATTCACCATAACGTGAGCCAAGTCATAGCAATACTTACAATGCCCACTCTTCGATGTATTCTTCAATTATCTGAAACCCAAACAGACTCATTACCATCTGCACTCTACAGTGGACAAAGTAATCGCTTGTCCGATTCAAAAACTCACTTTTTAAGTTAACACACCCGGAAGCGCCGGGCTCGGCACTCCCTGACCGTGAAGGCATGAGGAAGAGAGACGTGTGTGCGTTAAAAGAAAAGTGAGTTTTTGAATCGGACAAAGTGAGTGAGTTTTTGAATGGTCCTTATGGCAAAGGAAAATGGCTATGTAGAATAGGTAGATGGTTTGTTTGGTTTTTCTTTCAGATTTAAAAAGATTTTTGCCTCTGAGGCGTCACATCCACCGGCTGGTGGTTGGTGGTAAGACCTTGAGTTACTCGATATTGTATATACCAGGCACCGTTGGTGGTGGGTTTTTAATGGTTTTAATTGGTTTTTGGTTCACTTTGATGGATCCATGTGTTTTCCTTTGTGGTGATTAGACGATCTTTGGAATGCTAGGTTGTTGTATAAATGTAAAAATATATTTTTATGTATATATTTATCTGTAGATATACTATGTGCAACGGGTCCTGAGGATGGTCCTATGGATTGATTAACCAAGGAGGACCGAAACGTCGACGCATGACGCCGTTCTGCCGTTTCTAATATCATTGATGTTAGATAAATTCGTATGACTGTGTTATATTTGATGGTGCATGGTACTTTATTTTTTCCATGTAATGTGCAGAAGGTGTCAAAAATACTACTGAAAATCAATTACTTATAGTAGTATTCTGTTGCCATGTTGATAAATTCATTCTTTGACTCTTTTGAAAATAATAAAACAGTATGAAAAACTGTATGTACCTTGCTTCCAGTTAAATAATTGATCACTTTCGGTGACAATATGAATTGTTGAAATTGGTGAAAACGATTCCTTTGAGGATAATTGTGTATGTGTTATTGATTATACCCAGTCCTCATGGGATTATTGGGTGGCTCTGTTTGTATACATTTAAGTATGCGACATCCCTGCCATGTTTGCGTGACGTTTCACTAATGTAATGGTGCCATACGCGATCAAACCGTACCTCGAGCTTGCGTGCTTGTCTGCGAGACGTTCCACCATTGCAATTGTGCCATACGCGAGCGGACCGTACCCCGACATTGTGTGCGTAAGTGCGGGACATTTCACCATTGCAATGGTGTCATACGCGAGCGGACCGTACCCCGACAGTATGTGCGTGTGTGCGGGACGTTTCACCATTGCATTGTGAAAGACACATTCAGGCGTGCAATACCTTGGTGGCTTCATTCACAAATGTCCTGAGATGCAACAGTGTTTCCTCCAGGCTGACAGCTGAATGTACTCACAGAAGTTCATGACTTGTGGGGACCTGTGGTGATATTCAAGAAATTATGTTTCTGACCTCATGGACATTCAAGTATGTGAATGTTCCTTGTCATCTGGGTGAGTGTGTATGTGATGTGTTGCACCACAGCTACATGGCGTATGCATCAGCTCTGCCCATCTGATGTGACAAGTGAACAGTGCTGTGTGCCTGACTAGCAAAGTTAGCACGACACCTGTGACACCTCTATGTGAAGTGGCACATGTGCAAAGTGATGGTTGTACCTACTGTGGTCAGTGACAGGCAAATGATCTGTGCCAGGGTATATCTGTCTGGTCTGCTGAGGGTTGTTAAGTGGATTAGGAAATGTAACTGCTTGCCACGTGCTATCCCACACCCTGTAGTTGCATGTGGTGTACAGTGTGTGCTATGATCAGTGAGTGTGTTGCCCCTCTTATGCCATCTGTTGTCTTTCATAGGCATGTAGTGCATTGGGGTTTGCCCACAGGCCAAATTCACATGTACAATGATGCAAGTCCTGTCAGCATCCTATGGCCTGTTCTCATCATCAATGTAGTGCATGTGTGTCTCTGGGAAATGGAGCAGCTGTAGTGATGTTGTTTCACTTTGTCTTCCTGACAGGTAACTGCCTACGAGAATGGGGAGATCTGGTTGGACGTTGCCAGGGCTGTCAGGTCTGTGGGGGGCCCTCGCCGGCAGATTCCGAACATAAGTAAAAGGTGGCAGGACATCCGGTGCTGGACCTGGCGTATCGCCCAGGTCCAGCTGAAGTGGTCACCTCCACGCCGGCATGGTGGAAGCCGTCATCTCACTCCCCACATTCTCCGGGTCCTGGAAGTGGTCTTTCCCGACCTACATAGGCAGTTGCAGGAAAGACAGCAGCAAGAAGGGGGTATGTGCATGGCTGTTTGTAGTGTTGTGTGTCAGCTGCGACTTGAGGTGCTCTGAAGCCTGGAAATACTCCCACAGTTGGGGTGTCTGGTCAGCCAGGCTATTTGTGCACTGTAGTTTCAATGCCCCATATTCAGATGGTGTCCGTTTTCATCCCTCACCCCCTTCCTCCACATGTGTCCCCAGGTCTGTGTTTTTGGGCATTTGCACAAGTTTTTCTAGGGTGCCAGGTAATTAGACTGCACATTGATTTTCACAGTATGTGGCAGGGAGGTCTGTGACATGTGTTGGTACCTTGCCTGTCCCATGACCTGTACACTGTATTTGTACTTCATATTTGTTTGCCCTGATGATGCGTCGCAACATAGTAGTGTGAGGTTTGAAATGCACACCCTTGCAGCATGCATGACCCATGTTGTGTTCTCAGACCTGATGTACATACTTTGTGAGATATGTATAGTGCCATGACGGTTATTGATGGTGCAGTCAGCTCATTCTATAACCACAGATCAATGTGCCCACTACAGTCACCAGACACACCCTGGACTCCTAGTCATGTGTGTCATGCAAAACTATGCCCATTCAATGTGTGTTCATCATGGCTCTGCCTCAGTGACATTGGAGCCTGGCATAGTTTGTATGAAACCTGTGTCTTCTACATGTACCCACTGGACATGAATACAAGATTTGGCTTGTGCATGGTTTCACTGGGCAGTGCCTGTGTGCCTATTCACAACAATCTGTGGTTGTTTGTTTGTGACTAATATGTATTGCCATCCCCACGAGGTGAGCTTGTGTTACTTTTCGACTAGTTGCTGCACAGTTTTGTGTACCCTGATTCAGATTTTTCACTTCTTGATCGGTATCAATCACATTGACTGAGGGATGGGGGTGTTTTGCAGGGATGTCTAATGGGCCTGCCTGACTTTGCCTTGCCAGGTGTGACCTGTGTGAGGGCATTGGATGGCTGATGTTTCACCATGCACTTCCCCTGTGATGGTGGGCAGTGTTTTTATTTTATGCTTGACAGCCGATGTAATTATTTTCAAAATATGATTGTGCCTCATTCTTTTTTCCCACATGTATGTAGTTGTGGTGGAATGCTGTTTTGTGTTAGTGTGCACACTAGTGTTGTCATTTAGCCTGGGGATGAGGGTGTGTTCACGATGCAGGTATGATTTTGTTGTTTCACATTAGCAGGCCCATTAGCTTGAGCATTGTCCAGATTTAGGACTTGTGGGCCACTTCACATGACAGCCAGTAGGTCTTATGTGCAAGCAACTGCATGATCAGGTACCAGATGCCCCTGTGAGGACTTACATATATCAAGTTGACTCACATTAATGATTGTACCCTGGCACTCCCAAAAACGAGTCATTATTTCTTTATGTTTTGAATGTGTACATATGACGATTTGTGTAAGTTACACTTATGTGCCTGCATGATAGTTGTCTCACAAGGTAGTGCACACGAAACAACATTAGCTAATTTTGTGTTACAAGCTGGCAGCGTTTGAATGAGCCCAGTGTTAGTGATTAAGGTTGTGCGTTGATCTCCATATACATGTCCACACAGTGGTTTTGGCGTCTTGCAACTCCTTTGTTCTCAATTGTACAGACTAATGTGTGTCAAGCCATCAAGACCCCCGTTGGGGGGGGGTGATGGCCGCCTGAGCCCTCGGCTCCGCCGACCCTTCCGCTTCCCTCCCGTACCGCTTCTTCTCCTGAGTGCTATTTTGTTCCTGTTGTGCGGTATCGGGTTCGGGAAGCGACGCTGTTTCCAACGCAGTGCTCCCCGTTGGTTTCCCTGCGATTGAAGTGGCAGGACGCCCTGCTATCCTGCTGGTGTCCGAAGAGGGGGACCGATCCTTTGTTCTCGGCTGCGCCCGGCCGGACGACAACAACATCGGCCATTGAAGGGAGGGCGGCATCGGCTGGCGAGACGCGGCGGCGGTTCTGGGTCTTCCGCTGCGGCGCAACGATCTTCCCTTTGGTTTCCACGCTTTGAAGGCTCCATTGCTGGCGCTGCGACATTTGTATCCTTCTCCCCTGATGACTCAGTGAATCTTCTTGTCTTTGAGCGGAGTGTTGGGGGCCATTTTGGACGGAGTGATTAGCGCCGGCATTGCCGAACTGGTCTTTGCCGTGGGCGCCTCTCACAACTGACATTGTGTTGCCATTGAACGCGGCGCTGAAATGGAAGGTGCTGCTCTGGTCCCCACGCCCTGGCTGTACTTGTCGGGGAGCCGAATTGATGACCGACTGCGGGGAGGCTGCGCCAGCGATCGAGACCGGGGGTTGCCACACGTCTGTGAGCCCCATGTGCAGGGGGCGGAGGTATCACCCTTTTTCGAGGCGCCCTTGATTATCAGTGATGTTTTGAGTGCTCTGGCAGACCTGCATGATGCCCTGTTTTATAACGCTTGTGATCTGGAGGACCGATTGTGTGACATTTTGCCCCCACTCTCCTCGCCTGACCGAGCTGGCGCTCACGTGCGAAGCGTTTTGCCACATCCTGGGCTCGACTATTGCGAGCCGCCTCTTCAGAGACGCGTGGAGATGCTGAGGTTGAGGGAATCAAACAACATCGCGACTCTGCCGGTCACAGCAATGGTGGATGGTTTGCGCCCTGCGCTTTTACAGATGCTGGGGAATCACCTTTGGAAGCCAGGTCTGATACCTCCGTCGAGATCTATTGGTGAGACTGACAATCTTATTCTGGACATGTTGCCTGCGCCTGGGTTGACTCGCTTTGGTGGACTGCTGCAGTGTGCTGGCCCGTGCTGTGCCTTTCTGGATCACAATGCCCTGAGTCGGATGGATATAGGTGGATGGTGCCTTGGATGGTGCCTCGTCTTGTTGTGGTTATTCTGGCTGCCTCCCCTGTTCCGTAGGGCCACTTCGTTACTGTACTTCATTGGCACGCTGGCTCGCAAGGGACAAGGTTGACTCTGTTTTTCCCCTTCTTATTTGTCGATGATGGATAGACAGGGGAGCTGGACGTTGGCTATGTTTTGATAAGGGGTCGGGGGTGGGGTGGCCGATAGTATTCCTGCTGGCTGTCCTGGGTTCGTGTGGATGGCCCTCCTCCGGTAATACATGTTTCCTTCTTTTTTCTTCTCTTTTCTTTCTTCTTCATTTCGGGTACTCTTTTGGGGCGACAGGCACACTGCGAGGGGTGGTAGGCCGTAGCCTCTGCATGCGTGTAGGGTGGGGGGATGTTCTTTTGTCCTTTTTGGTTTCTATGGGCCTTTATTTCTCTTTATTTTATATTCCTTTTTCTTTCCCCTTTTTCTTGGGTCATTGGTGTTAGTTGTCAGGGGGTGGGTAGCAACTGGCACACAACGTGTTATGCGATTGTCTATCCTTATGTGCTGTTTTAGTGCCGCCATTTTGATGATGTTTCCATGCTTGCTGGATTTCTGGCTGTGCGTTGCCCACTTCGAATTTGTTTAGTATGTTCGGTCTTTGATCCTTTCTAGTCTTTTCCAGCTTAATATTCTTCATTTAAAAAGTTAAAAAAGAAAAACCTTTAAAACTGAACCTTTCCTTCTCCTGCTCCCCAGTAGTGCGTAATTTTTCCAGTGTAACTCGACTCTACTGTATCTTGTTTAAGTACTACTGCGGTGCCATATTGTTTGCTGATGTGCTCCAATACGTTATTGAGGCCGGCCGGATGGTTGTAGGCCCGTATTTGTTTCATGACATTGTGCAATAAAGGTTTAAAAAAAAAAAAAAAAAAAAGACCCCCGTTGGGCCATGTATATGGCAAATCTGCAACACCATTTATTCCTACCAGTAAACATAGACACATTCATTGAATGTGTCTATGTTTATTGAGTGCATTTCCTTGTGAGTGTCCTTTCATGCAGGCACATACTTATTCTCTTCACAAGTTTGAGAATGTACACATTTAATACATGTTGAATGTGTGAAGTATTGTGAGTAACAAGATGTACACTATTTCTTAAATTTTTGATTATCCAAATGTACTTACAGGGCTCTGAGTGTGGTGTCACCTTGGGGAGTGAGGTAAGTTAGTTTGCCCTGACGGCCACCACAAATGTTTTTTTTATTAGTGAACTTTAAGTGGCCTCACTTCATTGTATGGGTCTGCTATCATGAAAACCAACCAAATCTTCTGAGTGTAACTCTCATTGAAGTTGGGGCCTGGTGTGTTCATGGTATCCTTGTGTCCAACTAGCATTGTGTCAATACCAACTGGTCAGTACTAGTCTCAGATATGTGCAGAGCTATCTGGCTGTTACTCATGATGCATGCCATGATTTGCTATGTAACCAACTGATTTTGTGTTCATGTGTCATATGTGTACAGGTGACTGATGCATTTTTGTTTCTTCTCCTTGCCCACAGAATCATCAACCGAGCCAGAAGGAGGAGACATGAGCACGGACCAGAAGGAGGGACCCAGCCACAGTGCCACCAGTGCAGAGGAGTTGGAGGAAGCTAGTGGCATGGAGGGTGAGGGGAGTCAACCGTCCGTACCTTTTGAAGGCGACACTTCATATAATGCGGACGGATCGTCATCTGACTCCCTGGTGGAGGGGGAATATGCGGCGACACCTTCTTCCACCTCTGTGTCTGTCCCCGCCTCCTCCAGACCATCTCCACCCTCCCAGTTGCTAGTGTCCCTTCTGACTGTGCTGCCCCACATGTCTCCTTCGTCCCCGACACCGCAGCCCCTGTCCCTGTCTCCCTTGCTGCCCTCACTGCCGAGTCTGTGGACGTACTCTGGCAGATTCTTGTTGGTCAGACACCAATGCTGACTGTCCTCCATGGCCACACTACAATACTGACACAGGTGTTGTCATTCATGGAGGGCATGTCAGCTAACATGTCTGACCAACGTCGGAGTCTATCATCCATAGACTCAACACTGACGGCAGCAGTTGCCCTCCTGCAGCAGTCCCTCCCCACCACTCCTTCAGACCCATCCACATCCCCCTCTCCCATACCTGTCTAAAGAACATGCAGACACACAAGGGCACGCACACCAACAGGGACACCCAGCACACCACCACGGAAGTCTAGGCGCAGTTCTCCAGGCACACAATCTCATGGGGATGGAGGCACACCCACAGGGACTGGGGACAGACGGCAGTCACGCAGCCACAAACACACTACGCCTGACTCACAACCTTCTACCTCCACTCCCATTGTGTCCCCGGGGTCAGGTGGTAGCCTGTACGAACTGGCAGCAGTGTGCAGCGCAGAAGATGTTTCAACCTTTTGCGCTGCACCAGCCACTGTGGAGGAATCCTCCCCACCTGCACCCACTACACCTTCCCTTCCCTCTCCTGTCCCTGAGGTGCCGGTCACTGACTCAGATGATGCCCCCCATGGGTCCACAGACCTCTAAATCCACCATGTGCAGGCAAGTTTGGGGGTGACAACCTCCACAACGTCACCACTGTAATGAACTATATTTTGGACTGGCCATTGGCCTTCTTTGAGCCTGGACTCATTTATTTACTCATTTTAATTTTGGAGCTGAATGAAGCATTTTATTTTTCATTCTGAACTATTGCATTTCAGGTACTTGCTTTAGGTGCTGTGTGCTTAGGAGTTGGTGTCATGTTAATGTTTTGGGATTGTGAAAGATGTCTATTTTCTGATGGTAATGAGGTGGACCATGGCATCTATGTGCCATCCTAATGTTGCAGCAAATTATCTTGATTAGTGTGTGTGCAGTTTGCATACAGACATTGTCCGAAAGAGTGTCCCTTCCTCAGTGACACATGAGATCTTCACTACAGACAGTTGCACAATTGTTGTAGTTCCTTTTTTTTGGACATTCCCTTCCTCAATGGCCATGCCTGCTCACAGATGAGTTGTGCTCATTGGTCTGTGCCATCCATGCTACTCACTGTAGTTGTGTTTGTAGTATGTATAAATGCCATTATGGACACAATCTGCCTTGTTCACACTACGCAGATATATGTGATCCCAGCCTTTCCCTTATGTTTGGATTTGTAATGCAGGGAATTTGTGCACACAACTCCCAATGTATTAATGTTTATCTAAGGTGTTTCAACCTGTTCCTTCCATGAAACAGTACATGTTTCACCACCTGTACATTCATATCAGGGCCGGGATATACATGACAGTGTGTTTATGCTTTTTGCTCTATTTGTTTGGTGGGCTGTTACATGACTATACACTATTGAGTCATGATGATAGGGTGTGTAGGTTACCTGTAACCTCCATGGGTGGATCAGCATGTGTGATCTGACATCACACCCACATGTGGTCTGTCACGCAGTGTGTGACAGGTATTACACCTCCATGGAGTAGGACACTGCTGTAAGTGATGTGTTGCTATGGCACTATCAGTACTGTCACAGGTTAGGGCTTCAAAACATACACGCAAGTAGTTGTTGTATGATAATGATAATCCCCCCCTTTCACGGAGCACTGCTGGGGGTCCTGTGCACCCACCCCATAATGTCTGGGCACTGCTGGGGGTCCTCTGCAACCACCCCTCTTATGTCTGGGCAGTTCTGGGAGTCATATTCACACCCCCTTCTATGTTTGGGCACTGCTGGGAGTCATATCCACCCCCTCCTATCCATGGTCACTGCTGGGAGTCATATCCATTCACCCCTGTCATGTCTGGGCACTTCTGGGAGTCATATACACATCCCCCACCTATGTCTGGGCACTGCTGGGAGTCGTATCCATACCCCCTCCTATGTCTGGGCACTGCTGGGAGTCATATCCACACCCCCTCCTATGTCTGGGCACTGCTGGGAGTCATATCCACCCACCCCTCATGTCTGGGCACTGCTGGGAGTCATATCCACATCCCCCTCCTATGTCTGGGCACTGCTGGGAGTCATGTCCACACCCCCCTCCTTTGTCTGGGCAATGCTGGGAGTCATATCCACACCCCCCTCCTATGTCTGGGCACTGCTGGGAGTCATATCCACCCACCCCTGTCATGTCTGGGGGGGCACTGCTGGGAGTCATATCCACATCCCCCTCCTATGTCTGGGCACTGCTGGGAGTCATATCCATACCCCCTCCTATGTCTGGGCACTGCTGGGAGTCCTGTGCACACCCCCCTCCTATGCCTGGGCACTGCTGGGAGTCATATCCACACCCCCTCCTATTGTTCACTTTTATTAGCATAATATTTTTTTTGCAAACAGCAAATATTTTCCCACGTGTAATGTAAAACCTTTATGTGTACTTTTTGTTGATCAGTTTACATTCTTCACTCTGTTAGTCATTATGATTAGGAGAGTTTAACTTTAGAAGGGGTACACAAAAAATGTTTGTCTCCCCTGCTCCATCAACTCCCCCCTTTGGTGATTTTATCACCACACAACATCCCACCTAAATTTTCTAAGAACATGTTTCAGGTTCTTCAGGTTAGACTTTTGTATCTTTCACAATTTGACCTCTTGAATTTTCATACAGTTGTTCTTTTGGCTCCTCTAGCTCAATTTCCTTTCTGCTCTTCTTCTCTTAATACAGACACATCCTAATCTCAACATTAATGCCATCATTATTACTATTGTTACTGGTATTAGTATTTTTCCAACTAATGAGCTACCTATCTCTGTGAACCATTTCTTTATAGTAGAAACACTTTTACCAAGTTTCTCTAGAACACCATCAACATCCAGTGGAACAATTTATTTGTGCAATTCAGTAATGTTATTAATATACCTTTGAATATTCTGACTTTTATCCGGCATATAAGTACAACAATGTTGCTCTTTCAATATTCCACAGACTCCTCCTTCTTTTGCTAATAAAATATCAAGAGCGGGTCTATTTTGCATCACCATAGCTCTCATGGCAACCATTTCAGTATTTACCATGAACAAACCTCCAGCTG
Source organism: Lissotriton helveticus (assembly GCF_964261635.1). NCBI lineage: Eukaryota > Metazoa > Chordata > Amphibia > Caudata > Salamandridae > Lissotriton > Lissotriton helveticus. The sequence goes on from NC_136062.1 coordinate 464,583,274, forward strand.
TACTTGCTGATAAAGTATCTACTATCATTGACAATGTTTTGTTTTTGTTTGCATTAAATGATATCAGTGCTCCAGAAATATCACCTACTATTTCTAGAAATGTTTCCCTTCTTCGTGTTAATGGTTTACCTATTTCATGAATTCCATTAGTACTTCTATCTACATGGAAACATTTGGGAAAGACCAGACCCACGTAGCATGTCCCATACCAGTGATCTGGCAATCTATCATAAGCTTTGTTACCACATATAAAATAAAGTCCAGGAAAAAGAGGATAATTTCCCCCTTTAAATCTCCATCCCCCAATACTTCTGTAAGTGTCTTTGCAATCACTTACTCCCACAAAATAATTATCATACACTGTATTATCTCATCGAATACTCAGTTTTCCCTATTGGGGAAGATCTATTCCCAATGCAACATTAGTGTCACCTTTACCATAATTTTCTTCTTCGAATTTTAATGAGGGTGGTTACAATTCATTTGCAGTAGCTTTTCTTTGATAAACTATTCTCCTGTCTTCCGCCATTTGAAAAAATGCTTGCTCTGCCTTCTTTAATATACATGTTAAGTTATTCTCAGACGCATATTCTATAGTCAATACATTAATTTCTAAAAAGAAATCACCTAAAACTTTAGCAGGTTTCACTTTGTTCATTCCTTGTATTACAGGAACTTTGGGAAAAATGTCATCATCATCAGAATAATAGTATTCTAATTTACCAGTTTTGTAAATTAAACTAGCTATTACACTACAAGTCATTCCATAAGTCAAAGGAAGGTGGTGATAGGTTACCCTCTCTGATACAGATGCAGGTAACTGCATACAGACATAGCAGTCTTGGACATCCATAGTTTCAACATACTCTCTTAATAGTCTAGAAAAAACATTCTTTAAAAAATCATCAATAGATCTATCTTTGTGTAGTTCAGTTTTATCTATCAACTCTACATTATTCATTACATCATGTATCTTTGCACTCTTATTGTCATTTTGTTTTCCATATGAATGTTCAAAACTTGAATGAAATGGAATTAATATTGCTAAAATGATCCATATAAGCATTCACAAACCTGTGCCAATTAACCACATTCTACACCACTTACGTAACATTCCACATCTGGACGTACTAGTATCATTTGCAGGCATTCGCGTCAGCCGAGCGCTGAGGCCACATCCGAATGAATCTTGTCCTAATAGTTGTGGGACCGTATTTGTCCATAGGGACGTCTGCGTGTAGATAGTCTAATGCTGTCTAACAACGGTGTCTGTACTGTCCTGGCTACACTGTAGTCAGGTATCTGGCGGCGTTCTTTGCTGCGATCACTGTTGCAGTCATGGCAATTAATTGCAAATTCGTGAATCTGGGAATTCATCCCTGGTCACCAGTACATCTCGTTTAGTTCTAGAATAGAATGAGAGATTCTTTGATGTATCAGACCCTCTCCCAAATGTGCCTCACGTATCAAAGCTACTCTACGTCTCCTGTTTGGAATTACTCTATCTCCCACTTCAGGAATTTGAGCAGAAGGAATGGAGTTGGCATCAATTATGTATGAATATTCCAGTAGATATTTTAGAGGTAATGCTGCACCGCTTCCTTTGCTTGTGGCATTGACAGCTGGCATTATTTTGCCGTCTATTTTTGATAGTGAATGAGTGATTGTAGCTACGGAAGCCGTTTGCACAGCTGCATTTGCGGCTTCATCAGCCAATGGATTCCCTGCAACGTGAACGCCATCACGTTGATGACTCAGTGTATGGATCACGTGAGTCTTCTGTAGTTCTTTTTGGAACTGAACTACTTGTTCCCAAAGCAATTTGTGCTTGATTGTGCCACCTTTTGCATCTTTGAAACCGTTTTGAATCCAGTTCTGCAAGTACTCATTGTAAGATTGAACACAGTAATACGAATCGCACACTATAAGTGTGGGAAATTCGTGATCAGTATTTTCAAGCGCCATCTTGAATGCTTGTAGTTCAGCTCGCTGAGCTGTACAATCTCCGAGAGATTGTGTTTTTGTGACCATCTGTCGGAATTTACCATTTCACCGGCGACCTTTAATGATCGCACATGCAGCATTATAAGCTTGTTTACCCCCAATAGCGGGTTGTGCTGATCGGTCTGTATAAATTATACATTCGTACTGTTCTAGAGGCAGATTTTCAGTGGGCAGAGGACATTCTTGTTCGTATTGTAGAAATTCCTGCGTTTTTAAACAAGGGTCAAAAACGTATTCAACGTCTGTTGCAGCAAGAGAGAATTAACCCATTGAATCCATCTCGGATGTAAAGCCTTTGCATTTGGAATGCTCGCTTTTGTCACTGCATCTAAGGCAGGTACAGGTGTAACGGCCATTATGCGCTTACCATGTGCGAGGGCTCTCTCTTTTGCTACTGCAGTTTGGACCGCTGTCAGAATTTTTTCTGTAGAAGTGAATTTCATTTCTGCTGGTGTGTACAAGTGTGATTTATAAGCAATTTGTACTTTTTCTCCTTCATTAAAGGTTAATTATGTGAATCCGCATCTCCCTGGGATGATTCGGATTATAAGGTTGCGTACATTTATGCGTGTCTGTAAATGTATTGTTGCTAACATGTCTGTTTGCACTGAACGCAAAATTTCTGTGTGTTTTTGAGTCCAATTAGCTGTTTTGAAATCAGGTTTGATTAATTCATACAGAGGTTTAACCCTTTCTGTGTAATTTAGAATGTATGTTCTTCCGAAATTTAGGAAACCTAGAATTGACTGTAATTTTTTTTGCGTTTTTGGAGGTTGGAGCAGCGCACATTTCTCTAGAAAGTTTGCTGCCAGGCTTTTGCCTTCACTTGATAACTCATATCCTAGAAAAGGGACATTGAGGTGGGCAATTCTTGATTTCTTAAAGTTGAATTTATACCCTTCAGACGCGAATCCCAGTATAATGGTATTCAATCTGTTCAAGTGCCTGTCCATGTCATCGTCTGTTAGATAGATGTCATCGACATATGATAATGCTACATCATCATACATTCTTAGAAACTCTGTTACTCTGGCTGAAAATAACCCCAGACTATTATTGAATCCTTGGGGGAGACGACAGAAGTGACCATGTGTCCCCATAATTGAGAAAGCGGTCAAGTACCAGCTTTCAGGTGCAATGTTTTGACAGAAGAAACCGTTAGAAATATCTCATGTGGTTTTATATTTTTTACACACAATGTTATTCATTAGTGCTGCACTGTGTACATTCTGTACTGCAAAGGTTTTGCAACAAGAGTTTAAATGTCTGTAGTCCAAAACTAGACGATATATATTGCATGGTTTGGAGACACGAAACAAAGGATTGTTCATTGACGAGGTGCATGTTTCAATCACCCCTTCGTATTCAAGTTTATCTAATATCTCCCTGACCTGTTTTTTAGCTTCTTGCGTAACTGGATACTGCCTCTGTGCAGTTGGTTGAGTTTTTAACTGGATTTTATGGTGAGGAGAATCCTCATCCCATCCTGCATGATTTTATATAATGCTGGTGCCTGGGCTACAACCCATTTTTTGGCATAGGTTTATTTAAAGTGAATTGGGATTTCATTCGAGAAGGCTGGCATAATGTCTTCGCCATTTGGGCACTCCCTGACAAATTTTGGTGGCCAGTCTTTTTCAGCTAGAAGAATGTCATAACCCTTTGAGAGCTTCTCCCAAAAGAGTGCTCTTATTTTTCTAGTTATATCCCCCTCCATCCGGAGTGTTACTTCTTATAACTTATGGGGTACACTAAACCTGGTATCGGCAGTTTCAATTTGGATGTATATATTCAAGTCCACTGTCTCCAGATGATCCTTCAAGATCTTGCGAGCTATGGTGAATTCTGCTGCGCTGTCCAGCATTGTTTGGGCCCACTCCCCGTTCTTGAGTTGTGTCCTCAAGATCCTCAGCATGTCTGATTTTTAGACCTGCTACCTTCTTTTTGGTGAAATGAGCTTTCTTTTTTTTTGGAATGTGTTGATCGTCTTTGGACTTCACGCGTTCTTCCTTGTGTTCTGACTCTCCTCTTCTTTCCGATTTCTGTGAGGAAGTCTGAAAGGTACGAGAGGAACGTGTTTCAGCATCTTGATATCTATCAGGTTTTTTCAAATTATCCCTGTTCCTGAGGTTATACCTCTTTTCAGAGGGCTCCTTTTGAGAAGACCTTCCTCGGGACTGAGAATGCTTCTCTTTAGAAGTTTGTTTAGTATTTTCATACTACTTTTTGAGAACAGTGAGTGTGTTTTTGATAAAGACCTTTTCAGGACTTTGTGCTAGTTGGAGCTTAATTGGTTTCCCACCCAAACTATCTCTACCTAGTTCTTCATAGGATTTTTCAATTATTCTGACCAATTCATATGGTTGCTCAGTTACATCAAATTCTCTTAATTTTTGGTGGATTGCCACGGATGCTGCCTCACCTTTAATATTAGCTAATATTATAGCCAAGACCTGTTTGAAATCTCTCAGTAATTTCATACCCAGATTTAAAGCAGGTTCTGCCCCGTATTCATTTTGAATTTGTTTCAGGACATCTGATATTACTGCCATAGATGGAACACCATGGGGCCGATTCACAGAATGAACTTAAGACTAAATCCTAAACTTACTACTATTTGGTATTCACAGAATACGCTTACTACTTTCGGGATTCACAAAGTGAACTTACTACTTTCGGAATTCACAGAATGAACTTACTACTTTCGGTATTCACGGAATATATTTAAGACTACTAACTATACGTCAGCACTCGGGCCGGAAATTCCGGTCCGCAGGCAGAGCTTCCGACTTGGGGGTGGATCTTCCAGCCCAGAGGCGGAGTTTGCGGCTTGGAGGCGTAGCTTCTGGCTTGGAGGTGGGTATTCAGCCATGGCTGAAATCTGCACCTCTGGCCCGGAAGCTCTGCCTCCAAGCCGCAAGCTCCGCCTCTGGGCCGGAAGCTCTGCCTCCGGGCCATAAGCCCCGCCCCCAGGTCAGAAGCTCCGCCTCCGGGCCGGAATTTCCGGCCCGAGTGCGGACGTAAAGTTAGTAGTCTTAAATCTATACTGTGAATACTGAAAGTAGTATGTTCATTCTGTGAATCCCGAAAGTAGTAAGTTCACTCTGTGAATCCCGAAAGTAGCCAGTGCATTCTGTGAATACCAAATAGTAGTACGTTTAGGATTTAGTCTTAAGTTCATTCTGTGAATCGGGCCCCATGTGTTTTTGTGTAGATTGCAGCAAAGACTGTACCCCAAGTGTCACAGTCCTCCAGGTGTGGTGCAATCCCCATTGGTAAACAGATTGTAAAAATTCTGTGTTTCTCATGAGGGCTAGTATCAGGAAATACTGTCTTGATTTGAATAATTTTTTGAGCTATCCAGAATGGAATTTGTTCCCTTTTTATGGGCAATTTACCAATGACTGATTGTATAGTCTGTGTTGTTATTTTATTTGCGTTCCCCTGGTGAGGGGTTTGTTGTGGAATCCTTATAGGAAGTTGGACTGTTAAGCGTCCGCATGACATATTGAACCAATTATCTATTTATTTTGATTAGTTGTTTCAGTTGAACTAACAGTTCCTCATCTGACATTTCTTCAATGTCAGGATGTAGTGTATAGCTGGCTAGACCCGGCCATGTTGCTCCTGGTATACCTAGTAGACCGAGCCTGGTAATATGATTTTGATGTTGTAGGGCGCCTTTAAACCAGAGCGCACGTTCTTGGTAAGTTAGTGGAATTTCAACATCCTTGAGTTGAAAGGAGTGTATTCCGTTGGATGTTCCTCTACTTTGTAGAAGTGAAACGCATGTGATACGGGATTTGCTTCAGGGAAGGAAATCCATGAATAGAATACCTCTGTCTGCTGATATTCGTGTGCCTTTATGACAAAAATTACCCTACCACCTCTTGGTGATAGGCCATTTGTTAAAAGCTTTATAGTGATAGTTTTCCTTAAGTTTTCCGGGATGATTAAAGCATCCGGGTCGTCCTATTGAAAACCTGTAACGTCTAAGCCTGGTTGAGTTGCAGTTGCTGCAGCTCCCCCGGTTGCGTTATTGTCGCTATTCAACATTGTTTAATGAAAGTTTGCAGAGCAAGTTTCAAGGAAACTAAGATAAGGTGCACAATATTTTGGAACACTGTATCCTTCAACGTTGAACTAATCAAAAACTAATACATAGAATGTTTGTCCTACTCAGTTAATGTGGATATTGTATCCTTTTACCCACTCCAGACGTCTATTGGAGTATTTTACGGGAAAGAGGGGTCTCTGTGAAAAGCAGGACTGAGTTACTCTAGTATCAAGCGTTAAATTAGTGCCTTACCAAACTTTGGGCGCCATGAAGTGTAGTTCCTATATTCCGAATGGATCCTGCTCATTGGAATAACATATCCTATAGATTTGATGTAGGACTTATGTCTACTAGGTCTCTATCGAATGTATTAAACTTCATTGTGAGTGCCAGCTAGCTCAGAGGTCACTAGAAACTTTCTCAAATTCACAAGAAGGGATTAGTTTCTGACAATGGCATAAACATGATAACTTTGTTTCCCCAAGAATAAACGTATCTTCAGAGTCGTGGAAACAATAGATAGATATTTTACTCAGTCAGTCGTGCATGCTTCGTTTCATCAGAGGTGCAGAGAAATAGAGAGACAAGCGTTTTCAATAAAAGGATTTATTGAACAGTATTCTTTCTCATGCAAGTAAAGTGAACTGCTACAATCGTGTTGCAGGCTGCAAAGTATAATGCGTACAGTGAGAATAGTATTATAAAATAATACTGTAAAAGCATTGTATGGTTTCTAAACCATAGATCAATACATACATAAATAACAATGGCTAAAAGTACTCAACTGGTGCTTCTAAAATATGCCTACCACGATGTACCTAACCTAAGTGTGGTATGAGGGAAGAAGTAAGTGTGGTTTAGTTTTCTTTGCCAAGAATCTATCCAAGATTTCTCTTAGGGTCTAATCAGCTCCATACCTTAGTCTAGAATAAAGGAGGTCTGGTATCTCTGTCTCGTACTCGATTTCCCAACACTCCACAAGGGGAGCTTAGAAACACTGGAGCTGGATTCTCAGCGAGAGAAAGGACAGCTTCTCGATCAGTGCATCAGCTGGAGGGTCGGCTTCCTTCGGCACTTGCTGTAGCGAGCTGCGTCGGACAAGTAGATAGTAGAACTGCTCCGAACCACCGTGTCTTTGCTGGGGCATATAAAGGCATATTTATACCTTGAAGGTGCCTAGTTTGACGTAAAGTCGGACATAATAACATTCCCTAGGGAATGTTAGTTCTTTGTAAACTCCGTGAGTTCTTGGACGAATTAATATTCAAGCAAGGGGATGTCCCTGACTGCTTAAGCCGATTTTTCAAGAAATCATTGTGACGTTTTGGTACGGGTGGAAGTAGCCATGCCTGTATTTGGACTGCATGGGATATGTCTAAATATGGGTATGATTTCTATGCCTATATTAGGGCAATGTGATTTGTACCTATATAAGGGCATGAATCGGGAAAATCTTGCTCGGATCCTAAAATGCCATACAACAAGAGCAGGACTCTCACATGCAGGAATATGAACGGATATGTAAGCGCAGGGGTCTCACAAGCAGGAATATGCATGGATATGTAAGAGCAGTGATAGCACGATTCACTGCTGCAGGAATAATAAGTGATCGGATTCAGCTGGGTTCTAACGTTGCAGTATTATTGAATATGTGACAGTGGGACTCTGCATGTGCAAGAATATTAATGGCAACTTGGCAGCAAATATTAATCTTCACCAAAGACAACGCTCTCAGGGACTCTACCTGGTGCCCTGCGATCTCGGACCCACACACCTCCCGGCAATCCATGCAAAGCACCTCGGAAAAATAATCGATAGCTGACTCAACATGACTGGCCAAGTGAATGCCTTTCCATCTCCTGATTCCACAAATTCAAAAATGGGGAATGAAATCTTCAAACGGCTCCCCACCAATCTTAGAACTCTCACTCAGGCCCTCATCACCAGCAAGCTGTCCTAGAGCAATGCACTCTATGCTGGAATCAACGCGCAACTGACCAGAAAATTTGAGACCTTAAAAAACTCAGCCACAAGCTTCATCCTCAACCCACTAGCCTGCATGCATAGCACATTACACCTCACAGACCTTACAAAACTCAGCCACCAGCCTCATCCTCAACCTACCAGCCTGTATGCATAGCGCGTTGCACCTCACAGACCTTACAAAACTCAGCCACCAGTCTCATCCTCAAGTTACCAGCCTACACCCACAGCACGTTACACCTCACAGACCATACCAAACTAAACCACCAACCTCGTCCTCAAACCACCAGCCTGCATGAATAGCACGTTACACCTCACAGACCTTACAAAACTCAGCCATCAGCCTCGAATCACTGACATAATATCAAGGGACATATTATCGAGTAGCAAATATATCGTTGACAAAATATCGACAGACAGAATATCGAGTTTGTATCTCCAAACAGGTAAGTACAAAAATATCGAGTACAAAATATCGTTTACAAAAATATAGTTTATTAAAATATCGACCTTATTAAAAACAGTGTTAACTTAAATTAATATTAAAAATTAATTACTAAAATATAGTTTAAAATACTTAAATTAACTTATAATAATTAAATAATTAATGAAAGTTATAAAAAAATGTTTTACAATAATATTTGTTAAAACATATATATATAGTAACATAATATAGTTAAATAATATCCAATATTATTACCGTACGATAGGGGAAGTGTAAAAATTACTATTCCCACTCCAGAGAGTGCAACAGTAGGGAAAGCGTTGGATAGCGTGGGGGTAAAAATTACTATTCCCACTTCGAATAATGCAACAGTAGGGAAAGCGTTGGATAGCGTAGGGGTTAAAATTACTATTCCCACTCCAAAGAGTGCAACAGTAGGGAAAGCGTTGGATAGCGTAGGGGTAAAAATTACTATTCCCACTACAGTAGGTGCAACAGTAGGGAAAGCGTTGGATAGCGTAGAGGTAAAAATTACTATTCCCACTCCAGTGGGTGCAACAGTGGAGAAAGCGTTGAATAGCGTAGGGGTAAAAATTACTCTTCTCACTCCAGTGAGTGCAACAGTAGGGAAAGCGTTGGGTAGCGTAGAGGTAAAATTACTATTCCAACTCCAAACAGTGCAACAGTAGGGAAAGCGTTGGATAGCGTAGGGGTTAAAATTACTATTCCCACTCCAAAGAGTGCAACAGTAGGGAAAGCGTTGGATAGCGTAGCGGTAGCAAATACTATTCCCACTCCAGTGGGTGCAACAGTAGGGAAAGCGTTGGATAGCGTAGGGGTAAAAATTACTATTCCAACTCCAAAGAGTGCAACAGTAGGGAAAGCGTTGGATAGCGTAGGGGTTAAAATTACTATTCTATCCTACGGGACGACCAGCTCCCAACACACTTAAATCATATACGGGCCGACAAGTCTCTCCCCCACCCCAAAAACAGTTGGAGGATTACAATCATATTGAAGGGGTAGGCAGGCACCCCTTCGCAGCACCTAAGTCCTTCAAAATCGAAACTTACAATTCAGAGTGTAGTGACTGGGACAGCCCTTCTACTGAGGGTTGCCCAAAATTAAATCCACCTCTATCAGACAAAGTCCTCCCTATCCAACAAGACGAAGTTACCCCACATGAGTGTTCTCTGCCATTAGCTCCCACTGATACATTGGGGGCTCCAGGAGTAATTTCCATACTCTCCTGGAATGTCGCTGGGTTAGCCAACAAAGTAGATTCACCCGAATGGGGGGAACTCATTGAAGGGTATGATATATGCCTATTTCAAGAGACCTGGGCCAGGGAAAAACATCCCCGTCCGGGTTACGCCACCTTTGAGATTCAGGCAAAATGGGGCGGAATGGGCCGACCATCAGGGGGGCTTTTAATTTGGGTTGGTGCCCACCTGGGCTGCAGGGCTACACACTTGGAAACCAATTCCTTGGATTTCCAGTGCGTATCTCTGGAATGGCCATGTGGAGGTAAAATAACACTGATTAATATATACTCAAGACCCGTGGGGGTAGCAGCCACCTCGGGAGCAGTCGAGAACTAGCGATGTTCCTTGACTCAATCACCCTCTGTTCCCCAATTATTATAGGCGGTGATCTTAACCTCCAATTCGAACCTCTCCCAGACCACATGTCAGGCATAACTAGCGAAGAGGATGAACAGTGGAACATCCCTACCCTGACCGGCCCATTGATAAAGGCCTGGACTCCACTCGCTACTCAAATTACGTCCCTCATGCTCAGTCACTCGCTAAGGGCTTGCAACGGCCTAATAAAAGGGGACATTCCGCCAAAATATACTTTTAATAGACCCGGTCATGAGTCACGTATTGACTATATTATGGTCTCAGTCAGGGTCTGGGACAAAGTGAAGGATTTTGGAGTACTCTCCAGATCCGATAGTGACCATAATCCACTCTCATTAAGATTTGAGGTTCAGGGGTCATATACAGCTATGGTAGACGAATATTCTGCATATCAGGTGGACCTAGCACTATCCAGTAATAGACGCAGAATCAAATGGGCGAAATTGCTGGAAAAGCCCTCTAACATTGAAAGACTGTACGCACTAGTTGTCCCCGCTCTAGAAAAGGTTGTGCGCTGTATGGACCAATCAGCTAATGATTCAAAATCCCCCTCCTCAGGAAATCTCGAGGCAATCAATCCGTTCCCCAGTAAGAATGCGCAACTGAATGAGTTAGGTGTAATTCACTTAGAATTATGTACCAACCTTGCAGAAGTATTGAACCCGGTGGCCAGGCCAAAGAAGCCCAAGCAGAAAAGAGTCACCTGGTTCAACGCCTCCTGCAGCAGAGCGAAAGCCGCATTATTGGATTCACTCAAAGCACGAGATACCCCAAGAGAAATTAAGGTAAAACGATTAGCTTATAAATCAGTTCTCCGTGCAGCAAAAGTAGAATGGGATGAGGGAAACTGGACCGAAATGTCAGCTGCACTTGCATCACGAGATGCCCGGACTTTCTGGCAAATCGTTAAGCATGGTTCAGCTGAACCAGTTGCAGCAGTAGAGGCAAACATAGCACCCTTTGTCTGGGAGGAACATTTTAAAAATCTATATAAAACACACATTAGTGATCCTTCAATGATTCACCCCGAAGGTGCGTTGCACTTATCCACTGAAAGCGTAGTTCCCATGGACGATTTCAGCATGGAGGAGGTCACCATGGCTATCACGGCCCTGGCTGCTGGAAAGGCGCCAGGCCTTGATGGGTTGCCAGGCGACTTCTATAAACACGAACCCAAGGTCTGGGCTCCGTATCTCAGAGTATTGTTCAACTCAATCCTGAATGGCATGTCAATCCCCTCGACATGGCCGGGGGCAGAGATAGTCCCTATCTTCAAAAAGGGATCACCTCTGCTACCGGCAAACTACAGGCCAATTAGCCTGATTGACGTGTCACAAAAACTCTTTGCCAAGTTGCTGCTGAACCGCCTGCTGGAGTGGACAAGGGATCACAATATCCTGAGCCCCTTCCAAGCAGGTTTCAGGGAGAAGGTTTCAACCATAGACCAGGTCTTTCGATTTGTCCTCATTTATTGGAAAACGGTGCAGTTGGAGGGTGGCAGCCTCTATACTGTATTCATGGACCTGAGGGCGGCGTTTGACCTGGTCCCCCGGAATAAGTTGTGGGAGGTGTTAGCAGGATTGGGCGTCCCCGGGGGTTTGTTGAAAATGATAGTGCACCTTCATAGCGCAAATTTTGCTCAGGTGAGATGTGGCAGGATGGGGGTACTGTCTGAGAGGTTCCCCGTTGGCCGGGGGGTAAGACAGGGTTGTGTGCTTGCACCGACCCTGTTTTGCCTCTATGTCAACGGGGTAATCGCTTGGCTGCATGGGGTCACCAACTCTGACGCTCCCAAATTGGCAGCGGAAAGGGTGCCGGCTATTATGTATGCCGATGACACCCTGCTGCTATCAAAGTCCGCAACGGGAATTCAACGTATCCTTGACGGCTTTGCGGACTTTTGTGAGGGTCATGGCTTAGAAATTAATACTCTGAAAACTAAGTTCATGGTCTTCAATCCTCCACCGAAATTCCACTCCTGCCCCAGAATAGGGCAAAACATGCTTGAGAGGGTGAAATCTTTTGAATACCTGGGTGTCATGCTGAATGACAAACTATCCTGGAAGACTCATCAGGAAAAAGCTCTCCTCAAATTGACCCAATACTCGGGGGGTATCATGAACCTTCTGGCGAACAATAAATCCTCAGTTAGGCCCATTGGTCCACCGATGCAGATTTACAAAACACAGGCAAGGGGGGCTGCCATGTATGGATCTGAACTCTGGGGTCATGTAGGGACATCAGACCTCCAAGCAGAGGAGAATAAATTCATCCGAAGGCTAGTAGGACTCCCCCCTAGCACACCCTTAGTCCCCCTTAGGTTGGACCTAGGGCTGCGCCCGCTAGATGAAGAATTGGCATTTCGCCCGCTGGCCTTCTGGCGTAGACTGTGGGCAACCCCAGAACTGGCTAGCTACAGACAGGGACTACAGGAGGTGCTTGCCATGCCGGGTGCCGGTAAAAACAAATGGCTCAAACACATCAAATTAGAACTGGAGGGTTTGGGACTTTCTAAGATGTGGTCTGATCCTTTGGCTACCTGCCAACTTATCCCCAAAAAGGAATTAGCCAATGCATACCACGATAGGAAATCACTGGCACTTTTCAACCAATTAAAACCTGGTTCACTGACAGAATCCTTTATATCTTTCAAAGACATTTATTACTTTGAACAAACTCTTGATAAAGTGCATCCTCCTTTGCTCAGGAAATTATACCTGCAGTGGAGACATGGGTCGCTCCCTATTCGATCGCTAACAAGTAAATGGAGCAAAGATGCAACCAGTACCTGTCCAGCATGTAGAACCTCCAACGAATCTGAACTTCACATTTTCTTTTTCTGCCCCACTTACCGAGAGATTCGCAAACAATGGATAGTCCCTCTATGTAAAAATCTGGGATTTGTGAAGTGCCTGATTACTCTGAGAGTCCTGAAAACCAATGTGACTGATTATATTGTGTTCGCGGTGGCAAAATACCTGGGTGCCATCTGGAGTGTTAGAAGGAAATGTCTTAGGGACGGCAATTGACCCCATTGTATCAAAGACACTGCGGTGTAATACGGGACTATGCTAGCGTCTGATTTTAGATTATACATTTCTTAATATTACAACTGTTTTTAAAAATGTATGTTTTAAATGGCTTTTATGGTAAAATTTTACCGAAATAAAGATTCTTGAATTGAATTGAACTATTCCAACTCCAAAGAGTGCAACAGTAGGGAAAGCGCTGGATAGCGTAGGGGTAAAAATTACTATTCCAACTCCAAAGAGTGCAACAGTAGGGAAAGCGCTGGATAGCGTAGGGGTAAAAATTACTATTCTCACTCCAGTGAGTGCAACAGTAGGGAAAGCGTTGGATAGCGTAGGGGTAAAAATTACTATTCTCACTCCAGTGAGTGCAACAGTAGGGAAAGCGTTGGATAGCGTAGAGGTAAGAATTACTATTCCAACTCCAAAGAGTGCAACAGTAGGGAAAGCGTTGGATAGCGTAGGGGTTAAAATTACTATTCCAACTCCAAAGAGTGCAACAGTAGGGAAAGCGCTGGATAGCATAGGGGTAAAAATTACTATTCCCACTCCAGTGGCTGCAACAGTGAGGAAAGCGTTGGATAGCGTAGGGGTAAAAATTACTATTCCCACTCCAGTGAGTGCAACAGTAGGGAAAGCGTTGGATAGCGTAGAGGTAAAAATTACTATTCCCACTCCAGAGAGTGCAACAGTAGGGAAAGTAAATACTTCATATATTATTTAAATAAATATAAATTAATATATATAAAAAATTATTAAAAGTAATTACCAATTTAATATAATATAATAATATAATAATTAATCAATTAAAATTACAAATTACAATTAATTATTACAATTAATTACCTTTTAATACAAATTATTTACAATTTAACAATTAATAATTTAACATTTAAAAATGTATTAACAATTAATTCAAATTAAATACAATTAAATAAATTTATTTATTTAATTAATTATAAATAAATTACTTCCCACCCTATTCCCCTATAAACCCACAACCCGCTACAGAAAATAAATTAGTAAAATTAACATAATTAGCAATTAATCAATTAACTAAAATTAATTGGCAATTCAAATTTAATTAATTACCCATAAAAAATTATTTAACAATTAATTCTAAATAAATAACAATAAATAATTTTACATATTTAATTAATTATAAATAAATTACTTCGCACCCAATTCCCCTATAAACCCACAACCCGCTACAGAAAATAAATTAGTAAAATTAACATAATTAGCAATTAATCAATTAATTCAAATGAATTGCCTATTAAAATTTAATTAATGACCAAACATAAATTAATTAACAATTAATTAAAAATGAATACCAATAAATACATTTACATATTTTATTAATTATAATTAAATTACTTCCCACCCTATTCCCCTATACACCCACAACCCGCTACAGAAAATAAATTAGTAAAATTAACATAATTATCAATTAATCAATTAATTAAAATGAATTGCCAAATACAATTTAATTAATTACCAAATGTAAATTAATTAACAAATAATTAAAAATGAATACCAATAAATATATTTACATATTTAATTAATTATAATTAAATTACTTCCCTCCCTATTCCCCTATAAACCCACAACCCGCTACAGAATTAAATTACGCAAAAATTCAAAAAACACAATTCATTAATTAAAATAAATTATAACATAAATACACACTTTTCACACAAATAATAACATAAAAAACACTATGAAAAATTCGACAATTTTAATAACCTCGATATTTTAACTTTCTATATTTTTAACATTCGATATTACATTACTTACCTTAAAAACGATATTTTTGATGTCGATAATATGTCCATTCGATATTTTGTAGTCGATATTTTGACTGTTTACCATCAGCCTCATCCTCAACCAACTAGCCTGCATGCATAGCACGTTATACCTCACTTACCTTACAAAACTCAGCTACCAGCCACCAGCCTCATTCCCAACCCATCAGCCTGCATGCATAGCACGTTACACCTCACAGACCTTACAAAACTCAGCCACCAGCCTCATCCTCATTCTACCAGCCTGCATGCATAGCACGGTACACCTCACAGACCTTACAAAACACAGCCACCAGCCTCATCTTCAGCCTACCAGTCTGCATGCATAGCATGTTACACCTCACAGACTTTACAAAACTGAGCCACCAGCCTCATATTTAACCCATCAGCCTGCATGCAAAGCACGTTACACCTCACAGACCTTACAAAACTCAGTCATCAGTCCCATCCTCAACCTACCAACCTGCATGCATAGCATTTTACACCTGACAGGTATACAAAACTCAGCCACCAGCCTTGTCCTCAACCTACCAGCCTGCATGCATAGCATGTTACACCTCACAGACCTTACAAAACTCAGCCACCAACCTCGTCCTCAACCCACCAGCCTGCATGCATAGCAGGTTACACCTCACAGACCTTGCAAAATTCAGCCACCAGCCTTATCCTAAACCCACCAGCCTGCTGTATAGCACGTTACATCTCACAGACCTTACAAACCTCAGCCAACAACCTCATCCATAACCCAGCAGCCTGCAGGCATAGCATGTTAGACCTCACAGACCTTGCAAAACTCAGCCACCAGCCTCATCCTCAACCCACCAGCCTGCATGCTGCCACGTTACACCTCACAGACCTTACAAAACACAGCCACCAGCCTCGTCCTAAACCCACCAGGCTGTATGCATAGCACATTACACCTCACAGAGCTTACAAAACTCAGCCACCAACCTCGTCCTCAACCCACCAACCTCCATGCATAGCACATTACACCTTACAGACCTTACAAAACTCAGCCACCAGCCTGCATGCATAGCACGTTACACCTCAGACCTTACAAAACTCAGCCACCAGCCTCATCCTCAACCCACCCGCCTGCATGCATAGCAATTTACACTCAGACCTTACAAACCTCAGCCACCAGCCTCATCCTCAACCCACCAGCCTGCATGCATAGTACATAACACCTCACTGACCTAATATACCTCAGCCACCATTCTCATCCTCAACTCACCAGCCTTCATGCATAGCACGTTACACCTCACAGACCTTACAAAACTCAGCCACCAGACTCATCCTCAACCCAGCAGCCTGCATGCATAGAACATTACACCTCACAGATCTTACAAAACTCAGCCACCTGCTTGCATGCTTAGCACGTTATACCTCAGGCCATTACAAAACTCAGCCATAGGCCTCATCCTAAACCTACCAGCCTGCATGCATAGAACGTTAAACCTCACTGACCTTACAAAACTCAGCCACCACCCTCATCCTCAACCCACCAGCCTGCATGCATAGCACGTTACACCTCACAGACCTTACAAAACTCAGCCACCAGCCTCATACTCAACCCACCAGCCTGCAAGGATAGCACGTTACACCTCACAGACCTTGCAAAACTCCGCCACCAGCCTTGTTCTCAACCTACCAGCCTGTATGCATAGCACGGTACACCTCACAGACCTTACAAAATACAGCCACCAGTACCATCCTCAACCCACCAGCTTGCATGCATAGCACGTTACACCTCACAGACCTTACAAAACTCAGCCACCAGCCTCATACTCAACCCACCAGCCTGCAAGGATAGCACGTTACACCTCACAGACCTTACAAAACTCAGCCACCAGCCTCATCCTCAACCTACCTGCCTGCATGCATAGCACGTTACACCTCACAGACTTTACAAAACATAGCCACCACCCTCATCCTCAAACTACCAGCCTGCATGCATAGCACGTTACACCTCACAGACCTTACAAAACACAGCCACCAGCCTCATCTTCAGCCTACCAGCCAGCATGCATAGCACGTTACACCTCAAAGACCTTACAAAACTGGAGAGCAGCCTCATACTCAACCCATCAGCCTGCATGCATAGCAAGTTAGACCTCACAGACCTTACAAAAGTCAGTCAACAGTCTTATTCTCAACCTACCAGCTCTATGCATAGCACGTTACACCTGACAGATTTACAAAACTCAGCCACCAGCCTCATCCTCAACCCACCAACCTGCATGCATAGCACGCTACACCTCACAGACCATACAAAACACAGCCACCAGCCTCATCCTCAATCCACCAGCCTGCATGCGGAGAACGTTACACCTCACAGACCTTACAAAACTCAGCCACCAGCCTCATCCTCAACCCACCAGCCCGCATGCATAGAACGTTACACCTCAGACCTTACAAAACTCAGCCACCAGACTCATCCTCAACCTACCAGCCTGCATGCATAGTACATAACACCTCACTGTCCTTACAAAACTCAGCCACTAGTCTCATCCTTAAGTCACCAGCCTGCATGCATAGCACATTACACCTTACAGACCTTACAAAACTCAGCCACCAGCCTCATCCTCAACCCACCCGCCTGCATGCATAACAATTTACACTCAGACCTTAGAAACCTCAGCCACCAGCCTCATCCTCAACCCACCAACCTGCATGCATAGCACGCTACACCTCACAGACAGTACAAAACACAGCCAATAGTCTCATCCTCATCCCACCAGCCTGCATGAATAGCACGTTACACCTGACAGACCTTGAAAAACTCAGCCACCAGTCTCATCCTCAACCTACCAGCCTGCATGCATAGCACGGTACTCCTCACAGACCTTAGAAAACTCAGCCACAAGCCTCATCCTAAACATACCAGCCTGCATGCATAGCATGGGACACCTCACAGACCTTACAAAACTCAGCCACCAGCCTGCATGCTTAGCACCTTACATCTCAGACCTTACAAAACTCAGCCACCAGCCTCATCTTCAACCTACCAGCATGCATGCATAGCACGTTACACCTCACAGACCTTACAAAACTCAGCCACCAGCCTCATCCTCAACCCACGAGCCTGCATGCATAGAACGTTAAACCTCACAGACCTTACAAAACATAGCCACCAGTCTCATCCTCAACTCACTAACCTGCATGCATAGCACGTCACACCTCACAGACCTTACAAAACTCAGCCACCAGCCTCATCCTCAACCTACCAGCCTGCATGCATAGCACATAACACCTTACAGACCTTACAAAACTCAGCCACCAGCCTCATCCTCAACCCACCAGCCTGCATGCATAGCATGTTACACCTCAGGCCTTACAAAACTCATCCACAAGCCTCATCCTAAACCTACCAGCCTGCATGCGTGGCACTTTACACCTCACTGATATTACAAAACTCAGCCACGGGAAACATCCTTTACAACGCAACTTTTACCCCGCAGTGCTATTACAACGCAGGTTTTACAATGAAAACCATTACAACGCATTGCGCTGGGGGGCGCTCTAGGATAGGGAATAGATTTAATTTACTATCCAACACCTTCCCTAGTGTCCACGGGGACTGGAGTTGGAATAGTAAATTAAACTATTCACTATCCAGCACCCCAAAGCGCTATGCGTTGTAATGGTATGCGTTGTAAAAACCACGTTGTAACAGCATGCGTGGTAAAAGCATGCATTGTAACGTCATACATCCCTCAGCCACCAGCCACCAGCCTCATCCTCAACCCACCAGCCTGTATACATAGCACGTTACACCTCACAGACCTTACAAAACTCGGCCTCCAGCCTTGCATGCATAGCACGTTACACCTCACAGACCGTACAAAACTCAGCCACCAGCCTGCATGCTTAGCACGTTACACCTCAGACCGTACAAAACTCAGCCACAAGCGGTTTCCTAAACCTACCAGCCTGCATGCATAGCACGTTACACCTCACTGATCTTACAACACTCAGCCACCAGCCACCAGCCTCATCCTCAACCCACCAGCCTGCATGCATAGCATGTTACACCTCACAGACCTTACAAAACTTAGCCACCAGCCTCATCCTCAACCTACCAGCCTGCATGCGTAGCACGTTACACCTTACAGACCTTACAAAACTCAGCCACCAGCCTCATCCTCTACCTACCAACCTGTATGCATAGCACGTTACACCTCACAGACCTTACAAAACACAGCCACCAGCCTCATCTTCAGCCTACCAGCCTGCATGCATTGCACGTTACACCTCACAGACCTTACAAAACTCAACCACCAGCCTCATACTCAACCCATGAGCCTGCATCCATAGCACGTTACACCTCATAGACCTTACAAAACTCAGTCATCAGTCTCATCCTTAACCTGCCAGCCTGCATGCATAGCAGGTTACACCTGACAGACTTAAAAAACTCAGCCACCAGACTTGTCCTCAACCTACCAGCCTGCATGCATAGCGCGTTACAACTCACAGACCTTACAAAACTCAGCCACCAAAATCGTCCTCAACCCAGCAGCCTGCATGCATAGCAGGTTACACCTCACAGACCTTGCAAAATTCAGCCACCAGCCTTATCCTAAACCCACCAGCCTGCATGTATAGCACGTTACATCTCACAGACCTTACAAACCTCAGCCAACAACCTCATCCATAACCCAGCAGCCTGCAGGCATAGCATGTTAGACCTCACAGACCTTGCAAAACTCAGCCACCAGCCTCATCCTCAACCCACCAGCCTGCATGCATAGCACATTACACCTCACAGACCTTACAAACCTCAGCCACTACCCTCATCCTCAACCTATCAGCCTGCATGCATAGCACGTTACACCTCACTCACCTTACAAAACTCAGCCACTACCCTCATCCTCAACCTATCAGCCTGCATGCATAGCACGTTACACCTCACAGAACTTACAAAAGTCAGCCACACCCTCATCCTCAACCTATCAGCCTGCATGCATAGCACGTTACACCTCACTGACCTTACAAAACTCAGCCACCAGCCTCATCCTCAACCAACCAGCCTGCATGCATAGCACATTACACCTCACAGACCTTACAAACCTCAGCCACCAGCCTCATCCTGAACCCACCAGCCTGCATGCATAGCACGTTACACCTCACAGACTTTACAAAACTCAGCCACCAGCCTCATCCTCAACCCACCAGTGTGCTCTCCACACCACTGGAGTCAAGCTATCCAGGCTGATGAAGGCTGATAGCCAGAAACCGGTCCTTGGATGCTTGATTCCGGTCTGGGAAGGACATGGCTTGGTAGTTCGGACTGGACTGTTCCCATGAGGCACAGGGTCAGAGCTGATTTGCATATAGCCAGTGTCTAACCCAGGGTGGTGTGGAGTGCAAATCAACGATGGATTTAGGCCTAGATCCTTGTACTGGGATGAATGTATGACATTGTTCAACATTCTGTCAATCAACTGTGTTTTTTACAATGCATTCATACCATGTTACACCTCACAGACCTTAGAAAACTCAGCCACCAGCCTCATCCTTAAACCACCAGCCTGCATTCATAGCACGTTACACCTCACAGACCTTACAAAACTCAGCCACCAGCCTCATCCTCAACCCATCAGCCTACATGAATAGCACTTTACACCTCACAGACCTTACAAAACTCAGCCACCAGCCTCATCCTCAAACCACCAGCCTGCATTCATAGCACGTTACACCTCACAGACCTTACAGAACTCAGCCACCAGCCTCATCCTCAACCCACCAGCCTACATGAATAGCACTTTACACCTCACAGACCTTACAAAACTCAGCCACCAGCCTCATCCTCAACCTACATGCCTGCATTCATAGTATGTTACACCTCACAGACCTTACAAAACTCAGCTATCAGCCTCATCCTCAACCCACCAGCCTGCATTCATAGCACGTTACACTCACAGACCTAACAAAACACAGCCACCAGCCTCATCTTCAGCCTACCAGCCGGCATCCATAGCACGTTACACCTCACAGACCTAACAAAACACATCCACCAGCCTCATCTTCAGCCTACCAGCCTGCATGCATAGCACGTTACACTTCACTGACCTTACAAAACTCAGCCACCAGCCTCATCCTCAACCCACCAGCCTGCATTCACAGCACGTTACAACTCACTGACCTTACAAAACTCAGCCACCAGCCACCAGCCTCATCCTCAACCCACCAGCCTGCATGCATAGCATGTTACACCTCACAGAACTTACAAAACTCAGCCACCAGCCTCATCCTCAACCTACCAGGCTGCTTGCATAGCACGTTACACCTCACAGACCTTACAAAACTCAGCCACCAGCCTCATCCTCAACCTAGCAACCTGCATGCATAGCACGTTACACCTCACAGACCTTAGAAAACTCAGCCACCAGCCTCATCCTCATTCTACCAGCCTGCATGCATAGCACGTTACACCTCACAGACCGTACAAAATACAGGCACTAGCCTCATCCTCAACCCACCACCCTACATTCATAGCTAACTTTATCACAGAAAATCAATCTTTACATTTTCATTTCTGTAAGCCAAAATCCAGCCTTCCAGCTACCTTCTCCTGATTGGCTAGCCTTGCTAGGCTGAGCCAAGCTATCCTAATGTGGTGTGAAGTAGCCAAAGGAGTTTCTGTGGGTGGAGAACTTCAGTGGCAGAAGCAACAGAGAGGATTGGGTGGCGGAACCAGATTGGTCTTCAAAGGGAGAAGGACACTTTAGGTTAGCACAGGTTTACCCCCACATGCTGCTCCCCAGCCACATAGGAACCCCTTTAATTAGATTAGGGAATGGGATGGAATAGGAGTGTTGAGGAATCTGACCCACACTAGTGGGTTGACTTAGCCTTTTCTAACCTCCATGGAGAGATTTTCTCATTTTGCATTTTGGAATAATAGTGCCTTCTGAGACAAGAATATGCCACACTTTGGAGGAAGTGCATCCCATTGTTCAGGGGTCCCCCACCGCTTGACACCCAGGACCACTGCATAAATATGGAAAAGCTGCATGGCAACTCCAATCTGTTCCTGAAGCTACGAGGAGAAGAAATTACCAAGGTCTGCACTCTTAAGTACTATGCCTTCCTTCAAGAAGGATTAAGGAGAGGACCCTCTGCAAGCTACAGGTTAACTGAGTCCACCTACATGCCCTCCACCAAGCTACCCCTAGCCTGGAATGTGTCCAGTGGACTTTTAAGGATTTGGCCAGGTGCATTGTGGTATTTATAGTACCAACATCCAGAGGACCATCTCAGAGACTCCAAACCACTGGAATTGTGTAGTGGACTCTTTGAACCCTCATGGGGACCTCCTGGAAGAAGATCCAGAAGTTTGGTGAAGTTTCGGAACCTTTTTGTAAAAAGCTCTATAAGTAGAGCGACTCAACGCCTGCGACCAGGCTTGAATTTCAGATTTGTCCTGCTGAAAGCTCCGGAGCTGCAAATTTCCAGGATTTCACAGGGGCATCACAGAACACCTAGACGATGACATTGACAAAAATCTGGCCTGAAGAGGAGCCTTACTTGGCATCAAGAGAAAAAGTTCCAGATAAATGACTGAGTGAGAAGGTAACATTTTGACCGTGGCCTCCCGCGTAATGTATCTGACTGGGGATCCATCATGGTCGGTCTCAAACTTTGACTTTTTCCAGAATAAGAGTGAGCAGATGTCCTAATTTTGAACTATGTTTTAGTGCACTAAAAGTGTTTATTCTTTAAAAAATCATTTCTCCAGTTCCCAATATTGGATTTTTGTGGTTTTGGTGTCAAGTCCTTCATAAAAATACAAACTATTATTTATAAATTAGTTTTGTATTGGTGCTTTTAAATGTATTACCCACCTGTATCCTGCCTGCTCGAGGCCTTCTACGAAGGGTTCAGCAAGGGATTCATTTATTGAGACCCTACCTGAACCTGTTATTTTGTTTGTGGCCTTAATACTAGTTGTAAGTCACTACTAAGAAACCCCTTTCCAACAAAAACAAAATGTTTTTTAAAAGTTTGCACCTAGCCATAATATCTGACTCTACTGTCCTTCAAATAATTTGTGCATGGATGGGAACTGCGGTGATAGCAGTCCCTGTCAATCTGGAGTGCAGTTCACGGGCCAGCGGACACCTCTATATTTTTTGTGCTATTATCCTTATCCCTCCTGACTGGGTTTACTTCATCTTCAAAACTCTGAATCAAGCCCATAGTATTTTTAACTTCTGTCATGAGATTGGAATGAAGCCTCTTAAACATACTATGTAGGTCTCTTCATAAGGAGCCCAAAGCAATTTTTTACATTTTGATAAAATCATCCTAAATATTAGATACCCTATGTTACTGCCTTAGCACTTTTCCATTTCTGTTTTTTACTTTTACAAATCATTGTTGTCAAGTGTTTTAGTCTGATTTGCTTACTTCAACTGAACCAGAATGAATAATTCCAAAATGCATAGATTCCTTGCAGAAAAAGAGATGTTCTCATAACACAGTGTCTTTTGTTAAACCCATATCTGGCTCCTGTACATTCCCAAGGCTTTGCGAGTAAAAGAGAGTATATAGCTTTAGAAGAGTAAACAGCTTTAACTAGTCTTGCAAAAGATCTGATCATCTTCATCTTTAGTCGCTTCTGCACCAGACAGCTTTATGAAGGGCCTCTCAAGTTACCGTGTCTTGGCCCACGGTGAAATGGAGTGGCATTCTGTGACATGTCTTTCACAATAACTTGGAAACCTTCAAATGTTTGGGGCTTTTAGACTTCTGCCTCTCAGCCAGTTTTAGCACTAAGGGCCTCATGTTGCAAAATCACACGGTTTCTGACCACACAAATACTTATCATTATGCTTAAAACCCTTTTTTATGAGTTGGAGATTTTTTTAGACTAGTAAAATGACATTTGCGATCTTTTCTGAATTGCAAATAGGAGGGTTCATGAAAGGGGTTTACTCCCTCCCTTTAACAATTCAGAAAGGAATTGATTGATAATTTGTGACTGCAAATGTTGTTGCAAACCATTGATGAGCTAATGGCTCCTACCTGGGGTGGCAACTAATTTGCAAAGGGGAAAGGCCTCCCTTTAGGCGGATGCCTCATGGAGGGAGAGCTTTTCCAAAAACCGCCGGCCAATCACGCGGTATCTCTACTATTTAGACAGCAACCAGACAAATATAGAAGTTGTTCTTCTATTTTCACAGCTGATGGACAAACAGGCAGAACCTCTACTTTTCAGCCGGCAGCCACATAAATATTTAAGTTTTTCGGCAATTCCCACAGCTGCTAGATGCCCAGTGTAGAATATCTACTATTTGACCAGCTGCAGGGTAATAAGTGAAGTGTTTCTGCTATGTGCAAGGACGCCAACCACACAGTGCAGAATCTCTACTGTTTATCCAGCGGGTGAGTAAATAGTGAAGTTTTCAGCTAAATGCATGGTGCCAGCGGGGCAGAGCAAAATCTCTACAATTTAGCCTGCAGTCATGTAAATATTAGGTTTCCTGCTATTTGTACCGCCACCAGAAAGATAGTGTGGAGTCTCTACTATTTAACTAGTTGCCGGTTAAATTGTGATTTTTTTTCTGCTATTTACATGGCTGTGAGCCGAACCGTTTAGAATCTCAACTGTTTAGCATGTGGGCAGGTAAATGGTGACGTTTCTCTGCTATTTGCATGTAATGTAAATGTAAATGTAGTATACTTGTAAAGCGCACAGCTGCCCCAGCAACGGGGCGTCCCGGCGCTGTATAACTCTGGGGAACCCGTCCTGGCTTTCCCTGTGGGATGGTCCCTTGCTGGGAGTCCCCAAGGTGGAGCCAGGCATCCCCGGAATTGGTGGGGCCATTGTGGAGATTAGGCAAGCTAATGCCCAGAGTTGCCGAGTGGAACCCCTGATTAGAGTAAGCACCGAAGCGAGAATTATCGAGTCCGCTAACCAAGGTCCACGACCCTGCCGCGTCGGGAATTGAACCCTGGTCCCAGGCTGACTTCTGCTCTCAGGCCTGCCGCCTCTAACCAGTGAGCCACACTACTCCACTGTCTCCGCATGGTCGTCTGCAAAGCAGTCAGACTATTAGTTAGCCAGTGGTTGGGTAAATAGTGAAGTTTCTTTTCTATTTTCAAGGTTGCCAGACAAATAGTAAATAATTGCTACTATTTAGCCAGTGAGTGAGTAAATAGAAGAAAATAAATCCCTATTTACCTGAAGGCCTGGTAAATAGCTGCTAACATTTATTAATTATTGGAAAGCAGGAGGGACATGCCTGTGGGCACTGGTAGGCCTGATTATTAAGAAGTTCAGATTGTGCAGTTTAGTATTGATCATTGCCAAAGAGCGTTCAGCCGATTATACAGCAGTTATTTGCTTTTCAAGGATGTGTGTTTGTGGCAAAACAGCTGGGATCATCACGTGCAATGCAGCTGATAGTTCTTATCAGTTTTTTTTACTTATTTTGAATTTGGTTTCCTTCTGGGGAGATGATTTCATCTTAGGTTTGTAAAAAATCTAATGCACTTGGTTCACGGGGATCTTCATCTGTTATTTGATAAGCGATTGGCTCAGTGGTCTGGATGAGTGACAGGGGGTGTTTCGTTAGCACCATAGTGTTTAAGTCCACTTGGACCGTTGCTTATTTTCATTTACAGTTTAGGTGGTTTTGTTGGTCGCCAGCTCTGATATCTCGAGGGCTGGGCATCTTGGTTTATGATGGACCATGTAAGGGAAGCCATTGCCTTGTAGCATCTGTATAAGCTAATGAAACTAAAAAGTGAGTATAGAGATCTATTTACCTGTTAGTCCTAGTGGCTTTCAATTTATCATGACCCTTTTAGCGGCTCCATGTCACTGTCTCTCATGGGGGCCTGAAATGTATTATATTTTTCTTTGGGCTTGCTCCTGAGGTTTTATTAGTTTTGTCGGTCTCCAGCGGGTTTAGCTTTGCGTGAGAGGGTTCTATAAATATTGGGACAGATGTATGAAGCATCTAATTAGTGATTTCCTAGGAAATCGCTATTCAGAATGCACGATAGTTGTTGCATCAACAATTTGAGAATCAGTATTTGTTTGCTATGCTACTTAGGTAATCGCATTCTGCAATTTCCTAAATTGTGAATTCTGTCAGAATTAGTGGCCGTCGTCATTTGTCATAGCCCATGACCTCACAACTGAAAAGGGATGCTCAATTGGAAACAGCAGAGCGTGCATGCTGGAGATTGTGGACAGTAGCCAAACAACATCGACCTGTTTGTGTGTGTGGCATCCTCCCATAAAGACATCGAATACCAAGAAAGACACAGAGAAGAAGGCTGGGGCCTGGAAATGCAAAATAAAATATTCAAGACGAGAACTGGAAATATTGACAGAGCAGTGTGCTTGGCACCATGACAAACCTTTTGGGGAATCATCCCTCACAGTGCCTTTATCACAAAGAATTAAATATGGAAAGCAATACAGAAAAAGTCAACTATGTTGGTGTGATGAAAACATCCATTGAGGGAAATCAGAAAACGATGCAAGGTCTCAGATCATGGACAAACAAGAAGGTTGCCAACTGTCTAATCGAGGCTAGAGCTACTGGAGGAGGTCCGCCAGTGCCCCAAACAAACTGCAATAGGTGAACTGGTAAAAACTACTCTGAGATCAGAATCAGTCAATGAATCAGTAAAACTGATGCACCTGACATTACAGGAGCCTCTCTAGGGAAGTATAAGATAGCTTTGTTGCATACAAACATATATGTGGTTAGGCAGTCTCAAAACACTTATACATCATATAACCTTTTTAATTCTTGTGCATGCATAAATAGGGAAGGGAATCCACATAATAGTGTACAATAAAAAAGCAGTCATTCTTCATAGTGTATCCTGGTAGATGTAGTGAAAGCACATTAACAAAATTAGCTTAAGTACAACACATTTATTAATCATGATTCCGTTTTCTAACAGATATCCAGGGTCATGGAAGTGATGTGTCAGAAGCCGAAGGACTTGTGAAATCTCACGGACCAATTAATCTTTATATCCAGGGCACAGCACTCTAAGCGGAATATATAAATGACAGAGTCACAGAGCATACACATTTAGTGCAAGAAGTGTGTGGAAGAGACACACAGCACTGCAGGGAGGCTCAGACAAATCCGGTCGATGTGAAGCTCGCACTTGCCATGTTACCAACACACATTCATAACAAATTCTAGGAACTGCTCATAGTGGCGAAAATGTGCAACTCTGTTGGTTTAAGGTGTCAATGCTTAAAGTTCAGTACCTGAAATGATAAGACAAACATCAAGAAAATCATTACATTTGGTTTTGAAAAATTTGACACACTTTGCATGAAGGAAAAGCAAGACATTTTATTTGTCATTTGTTATTTTTGGTGTGTTTAGGGTAATAACACACATGTTTTACCTTTTATTTCATATTAATATATAGCACACATACACCTTTTGTACCTTATCATTTACATTTTGTGTCATAGAGTAATGTTACATTACTTTGCTTACCTACGTTACCATATCTGAAAGTAAAGCGAGACTATGGTTTACCAACTACAAAGCATTTGTATTATTATGCTAAAATGATTTGGTCCATTTATAACTTACCCTTAGTGAGGCGTCCACGGCCTTGGGCTATTCTTGAGTCATCATCTTGTTGAGGTGCTGATGGCGCTTTGCCCTCTTTAACAGACTCTGACTCAGACATCCAAACTTCCAGTTCATTCTGAGTCACTGTATTGTGAAGAATTGCACATGTTTACACCATTTTACGACTGATTTCTGGAGAATATTGTAAGACAACACCACACAAATGGAGACATCAGACTTTACTTTTTAAAAGTCCAAAGATCCTCTTGTACTTCTGTGTGCAACATTGTGCCGACGTTCAATCCGTGTAGAAGACTTCAGATATCAGTCATTATCCAATGGCTTAAGGCTTAAGAGCTATTGCATTGTCTTTCTAATAGAAAAAAAAACCTCCCAAGCTCTGGGTTACAACTGATGGACTTGCTGAAAGGTTGTTGATTTTTCTTCCATTTTACATATTGGCTGCTGCTGGGTATGAGTGTTCACACAGATTAGCACACTGACTTGTGCTGTCAGTGTGCTAATCTTGTCGGTGGTTTGGGATACTCCTTCCCTCAAAGAGCTTAGAGACTTGTACAAGTTAGGGCTATTGAGGTGTGGGGGATGAAGAGAGGGCTGTTCTCCAGATGTAGCTAGCATTATTTGATGAACTTGTGAGGATTGAAGACAATGCTAGCATATTTTGATAATGGTTTCTCTCACTCATTTCTTTAGTTTTCTGTGCTTAATAATAGGGATTCTCTGCAGATCCTCATAGTTTGCGATGGACATAGGTACAGGAGGCCCACTTGGCTCTTTTTTTTTTAACTTGAGCTCTCTCTTCCTTCGTATTTGGGGTCTTGTTGCTTGTGTTCAGGTGGAAAGTTTTGTTTTAATGTCAATACTTGTTTACTTTTTTGAAATCATCCTGTAGTTGCTGTTGGAGTTTGGATGAGGAATATGTCCGTTCAATATCATACTCTTCTGAAGTTGTTAGATCACAGCTTTCATTGTGATTAGTATATAAAGGGGATTGTGGCTCCGATTCTAATGTTTTATTTCCTATGAAAGGGAGGGAATAACATTTTGTTTTTGGGTTAAAGTTGGGTGCAGTGTGATTTCATATCAAACTTGTATTTCTTTGCTTTTGAGTCATTTGTCTCTTATGTTGTTCTTTTTTTTAATACAAGGCTTAAGTTCTTCTTTTAATATATCTTTGTACAGCAGGTTTCCTTGATTTTGTGCTGTAGCAAAATCCTCATATTCTTTTGGCTTTGTATATTTTCTTTTTTGTCGTTGTGTTTGTGGATTCATTTGCCAAAGGCAATAAGTCCATTGTTGAGGTGGGTGATGGATCTTCCCCTAAAAGCAAGAGATTTTCATAGAGTTTCGATCATTTTTGGGGGTTTTGCGATGCACTCTAGGCATATTGTTAGAGAGTGATCAGGCTCCAGGTGTGAAATTAGACTGCCCCACTTAGCAAATGTTGGTTTGTGTATTGTAATGCAGTCAAACATATTCTTGTATTTTTTTACCATTGTTATGGTTTTTCTACTTTCTCCTTTTTAATGGAGAAGAAAATGCAAATGTTTTATTGATTCATCAGAAAAAAAATGAGGACATTCTGGAGATACGTCAGGAGTTTAGAAATGTTCCCTTGTTCAAGTAATCATGTTCCCTCGAAAGCTGTATTGCGGTTCTAATTAACTAAAAAAAAGAATCAAGCTCTGGGTTAAAGCTGGTGGACTTGCTGAAAGGGTGTTGACTTTTCTCCTGCTTCATCTATTGGGTGTTCCTTGGCCTGAGGGCTGGCTCAGATACTTTCCCTGTCATGTGCTGTCAGTGTGATAATCCTGCTGGTTGTTTGGGATACTCCCTATCTCAAAGAGCTCGGAGACATGTACAAGTCAGGCGCATCCATGTGTGGGGGATGAAGAGAGGGCTCTTCCCCAAATTTAGCTAGCGTTATATTTTGGACTGGTGAGGACTGAGGACAGTGCTGGCATAGTTTGATGAAGGTGTTATAATTATGTTAAATGACCCTGAACACAATGTGGACTATCAGTTAGATATCTGCATCTGCTCTGCTGGGAGAAATGATGGAGGGGCAAATGGTGGCTGCAGGGAATGGGAGGAGGGAGGACAAAGCTGAGAAGGTTCCAGTACAGCTTTTGTGGTCAGAGAGGACACAACAGGCGAGTTGGGGAGGCCAGCAGTTTTAAGCCCAGACAGCAAGGTAGCAGGGAGGGACAAGGAGATGTGGGGTTCAGAGGGGAGTTATTCACATAGCTGCTGCCATTGGTCTCAACTGACCGCGTCCACTCCAGAGTCTCAGAGACTCCAGGAGACATGGGAAGCCAAACTCCCGGGCAGATCAAGAGGAAAGCAAAGCTTCTTACTACGTATCTACACAAAGCATGCAGCGGAGGGGGCCAATAAACAGCTTTGACCTGGAATATAAATGGACTTGGGAACAAAACAAAGAGAAGCATAGTGGTTGAGTATCTAAATCACTAGTGACATAAAGGGGCAATGTTACAAGAAACACACCAGAAGGGAAACAACTGTGAGGCACTGAAAAGGGGGATATAAAGTGGTGGCGCATTTGGGAGACACATATGAGTCAAAGGGAGTAGGACCGCTAATTAAGAAGTCAACGCTCATCATACGTGTGTCGACGTCCGAGGCTGATAGGTTGAAGAGTTGGGCTGCTAGGGACAGCATAGCATGCAAATCATCCTTTGCTCCCTATAGGTCCCACCTAAACTCCTTTCATAGACCTTGAAGATGCTGGGCACCCTCCTATTGTGCCTACCTGACTGGGTACTCATTTTAGGCAACTTCAATCTAGTGGTGAGTGATGGGGAGGAAAAATACCCACAATTGCAGGGACGGGTAAGGGAGATTCCTTTGGTGGGATTCCTTCTGCCCAAAGGTCTATCTAGCATCTAGACAACCAGCAACCCAGGGCATGACAAAAGACTTTCCACTCCAGAGCTTGCAACAGTTTATCAAATATCGATCATTATATTGGGAGAGTCACTACACTAGACTGATTGCGAACAGGATCTCAAACCACTCACAGATCTGGGCCAAGCTGCAGGACCCATGTGTGGATAGAGACAGGGCCTGGACTCAAGAACTATGGTACCTCAAAGATCAAAGCATCTCTAAGGAGTTGAGAAGAGGCACTGTCCACTACTTTGAAGAAAACGGGGGTACAGGAACCTCAGAGGTTATAACACGGGAAGCTTACACAGTGGTCCTGAGGGGCTTCAAAAGTATGTAAATAAGTAAGTAAGCCATTACTGAGGCTACGACAGCAAGAGTAAGGGTACCCGGCTGATAATAAAGAGAGAACCACTGTCTTGACCTCACAGTACAGACTAAACAAGGAAGGCAATAGACCAGGGAGGTTCCTGTATGGCTGAGCAAGAAAGTGATAGAAATTTGGTATAGGAATTACAGAGGGAGCAGGAGTCGCCCATCAAGGGCCAAACAGAAATAGTGGCAGAAATCACAAGTTACTATCAAGACCTATATCGGTCAATCACGAGCAAGTTAGCAAGTGACACAGGAGGCTTCCTCAAACATATACGCTGCCTGGTCCCGATTCCAGAGGAAACAAATTAACTAGATGAAGACATACTATAAAGTGAGACAGTTAGGAGCATCAAAGACATTCATCTGGGAAAGCTTCAGGGATGAACACATTTCCAATAGAAATATAAAAGTATGGCTTAGCGCCGCACAAGAGACAGATCTTCCTTGAAGCCAATGAAATAAGCCAGGAAACCTATGACCAGCAGTTATCTATGGTAGTGGCAGTCCTGAAAGACAGGAAACTAGCAGATAGTTGTGCCTTTCTGTGGTACTTTATCATTGCTTAATACTAGCGAAAGTACTGGCCACTCGACTAATGCAGGTCATCTTTAAACTGGTGCATCTGGACCAGTTGGGCTTCATGCCTCACTAGGCTGAACCTCACACACCTATATGGCAACCTTACTGGATTGAGAGATCACCGAGAAGATTTAGCCACGCTATACCTTTATACTGCGAAAGGCTTTAATACACTGTAAAGGACATACCTACCTGAAGTGTTGGAAAGGGTGGGTCAGAGGTCAAGGTCTTCAACATTCTGGACAGGACATACCTACTGAAAAGTGTTGGAAAGAGTGGGTCAGAGGTCAAGGTCTTCAACACTCCGGCGAGGACATACCTACCGGAAGAGTTGGAAAGAGTGGTTCAGAGGTCAAGGTCACCGACACTCCGGCGAGGACATACCCAGCAGAAGCATTGGAAAGAGTGGGTCAGAGGTCAAGGTCTTCGACACTCGGGCGAGGACATATCTACCTGACGCGTGGGAAAGAGTGGGTCAAAGGTCAAGGTCTTTGACACTCCGGCAAGAACATACCTACAGGACGCAAGGGAAAGAGTGGGTCAAAGGTCTAGGTCTTCGAAACTCCGGCGAGGACATACCTACCTGATGCACGGTAAAGAGTTGGTCAAAGGTAAAGGATTTCGATACTCCGGCGAGGACAAACCTCCCGGACGCGTGGGAAAGAGTTGGTCAAAGGTCCAGGTTTTCGACACTCCGGCGAGGACATACCTACCGTAAAGTGTTGGAAAGAGTGGGTCACAGGTCAAGGTTTTCGACACTCCGGCGAGGACATATCTACCTGACGCGTGGGAAAGAGTGGGTCAAAGGTCAAGGTCTTCAAAACTCCGGCGATCACATACCTTCCTGATGTGTGGGAAAGACGGGGTCAAAGATCAAGGTCTTCCACACTCCGGCGAGGACATACTTAGCTGTCGCGTGGGAAAGAGGGTGTCAAAGATCAAGGTCTTTAACACGGGTACATACCTACCTGACGCGTGGGAAAGAGTGGGTCAAAGGCCAAGGTCTTCGACACTCCGGCGAGGACATACCTACCTGGCGCGTGGGAAAGAGTATGTCAAAGGCCAAGGTCTTCGAAAGTCTGGCGAGGACATACCTACCTGATGCGTGGGAAAGAGGGGGTCATAGGTCAAGGTCTTCAACACTCCGGAGAGGACATACCTACCTGACACTTGGGAAAGAGCGGGTCAGACGTCAATGTCTTTGACACTCCGGCGATGACATAGCTATCTGACGCGTGGTAAAGAGGGGGTCATAGGTCATGGTCTTTGGCACTCCGGTGAGGACATACATGACGCGTGGGAAAGAGGGTGTCAAAGGTCAAGGTCATCCATACTCCGGCGAGGACATACCTACCTGACGCGTGGGAAAGATGGTGTCAAAGGTCAAGGTCTTCGACACTCCGGTGAGGACATACCTACCTGACGCGTGGGAAAGAGTGGGTCAAAGGCTTCGACACTCTGGATAGGACATACCAACCTGACGCGTGGGAAAGAGGGGGTCAAAGGTCAAGGTTTGACACTCCGGCGAGGACATACCTACCTGACGCGTGGGAAAGAGCGGGTCAAGGTCTTCAACACTCCGTAGAGGACATATCTACCTGACGCGTGGGAAAGAGGGGTCAAAGGTCAAGGTCTTCAACACGCCTGCAAGGACATACATACCTAACACGTGGGAAAGAGGGGGTCAAAGGTCAAGGTCTTCAACAGACCAGCGAGGACATACCTACTTGACACGTGGGAAAGAGGGGATCAAAGGTCAAGGTCTTCAACACTCCTGAGAGGATATACATACCTGACGCGTGGGAAAGAAGGAGTCAAAGGTCAAGGTCTTCAACACTCCAGTGAGGACATACCTACTGGAAAGTGTTGGAAAAAGTAGGTCAAAGGGCAAGATTGTCGACACTCCGGCTAGGACATACCTACCTGACACGTGGGAAAGAGGGGGTCAAAGGTCAAGGTCTTCGACACTCTGGCAAGGACATACCTACCTGACCCGTGGGAAAGAGTGGGTCAAGGTCTTCAACGCTCCGAAGAGGACATATCTACCAGACACATGGGGAAGAGGGGGTGAAAGGTCAAGGTCTTAAACACTGCGGAGAGGACATACCCACATGATGCGTGGGAAAGAGGGGTCAAAGGTCAAGGTTTTCAACAATCCGGCAAGGACATACCTACCTGACGGGTGGGATATAGGGGGTTAAAGGTCAATGTCTTCTACACTCTGTTGAGGACATACCTACCTGACGCGTGGGAAAGAGGGGGTCAAAGGTCAAGATCTTCAACACTCCGGCGAGGACATACCTACCTGATGCGTGGAAAAGAGGGGGTCAAAGGTCAAGGCCTTCAACACTCCGGTGAGGACATACCTACCGGGAAGTGTTGGAAAAAGTGGGTCAAAGGTCAAGGTCTTCGACACTAAGGCAAGGAAATACCTACCGGAAAGTGTTGGAAAGAATGGTTCAAAGGTCAAGGTCTTCGACACTGCGGCAAGGGCATACCTACCTGATGCGTAGGAGAGAGTGGGTCAAAGGTCAAGGTCTTCCACACTCCAGCCAGGACATACCTACCTGATTCGTGGAAAAGAGTGGGTCAAAGGTCAAGGTCTTCAACCCTCCATCGAGGACATACCTACCTCACGCATGGAAAAGAGGGGGTCATAGGTCAAGGTCTTCAACACTCTGGAGAGGACATACCTACCTGATGCGTGGGAAAGAGGGGGTCAAAGGTCAAGGTCTTCAACACTCCAGCGATGACATACCTATCTGACGCGTAGGAAAGAATAGGTCAAAGGCCAAGGTCTTTGACACTCCGGCGAGGACATACCTACCTGACGCGTGG
Source organism: Lissotriton helveticus (assembly GCF_964261635.1). Classification (NCBI taxonomy): domain Eukaryota; kingdom Metazoa; phylum Chordata; class Amphibia; order Caudata; family Salamandridae; genus Lissotriton; species Lissotriton helveticus. The sequence goes on from NC_136062.1 coordinate 464,617,532, forward strand.
GAAAGAGTATGTCAAGGGCCAAGGTCTTCAAAAGTCCGGCAAGGACATACCTACCTGACGTGTGGGAAAGAGGGGGTCATAGGTCAAGGTCTTCAACACTCCGGAGAGGACATACCTACCTGACATGTGGGAAAGAGGGGGCAGAGGTCAATGTCTTCGACACTCCGGTGATGACATACCTATCTGACACGTGGAAAAGAGGGGGGTCATAGGTCATGGTCTTTGGCACTCCGGTGAGGACATACCTACCCGACGCATGGGAAAGAGGGTGTCGACGTCAAGTTCTTCAACACTCCAGAGAGGACATACCTACCTGACTCGTGGGAAAGAGAGATCAAAGGTCAAGGTCTTCGGCACTCCGGCGACGACATACCTACCTGACGCGGGGGAAAGAGTGGGTCAAAGGTTAAGGTCTTCAACACTCCGGCCAGTACATACCTACCGGACACATGGGAAAGAGTGGGTCAAGGTCTTCAACGCTCCAGAGAGAACATATCTACCTGACACGTGGGGAAGAGGGGGTAAACACTGCGGAGAGGACGTACCTACATGACGCATGGGAAAGAGGGGTCAAAGTTCAAGGTCTTTAACACTCCGGCGAGAAAATACCTACCTGACGCATGGGAAAAAGGGGATCAAAGGTCAAGGTCTTCAATACTCCAGCGAGGACATACCTAACGGACGCATGGGAAAGAGGGGGTCAAAGGTCAAGATGTTCAACACTCCGGCGAGTACATACCTACCTGACACGTGACAAAGAGGATGTGAAAGGTCAAGGTCTTCAACACTCCGGTGAGGACATAACTACCTAACGCATGGGAAAGAGGGGGTCAAAGGTCAAGGCCTTCAATACTCCAGCGAGGACATACCTACCTGAGGCGTGGGAAGGAGGGGGTCAAGGCCTTTGACACTCCGGCGAGGACATACCTACCTGACGCGTAGGAAAGAGGGGGTCAAAGGTCAAGGTCTTCGACACTCCGGCGAGGACATACCTACCGGAAAGTGTTGGAAAGATTGGTTCAAAGGTCAAGGTCTTCGACACTCCGGCGAGGACATACTTACCTGACGCGTGGGAAAGAGGGTATCAAAGGTCAAGGTCTTCAACACTCCGGCGAGTACATATCTACCTGACGCGTGACAAAGAGGGGTTGAAAGGTCAAGGTCTTCAACACTCCGGTGAGGACATAACTACCTAAAGCATGGGAAAGAGGGGGTCAAATGTCAAGGTCTTCAACACTCCGGCGAGGACATAGCTACCTGACGCATAGGAAAGAGGGGGTCAAAGGCCACGGTCTTCGACACTCCGGCGTGGATATACCTACCTGACATGTGGGGAAAAAGGGGGTCAGAGGTCAATGTCTTCGAAACTCCAGCGATGACATACCTATCTGACGTGTGGAAAGGAGGGGTTCATAGGTCATGGTCTTCGGCACTCTGGTGAGGACATACCTACCCGACGCATGGGAAAGAGGGTGTCAAACGTCAAGGTCTTCAACACTCCGGAGAGGACACACCTACCTGACTCATGGGAAAGAGGGATCAAAGGTCAAGGTCTTCGACACGCCGGCGACGACATACCTACTTGACGCGTGGGAAAGAGTGGGTCAAAGGTCAAGGTCTTCAACACTCCGGCTAGTACATACCTACCTGACGTGTGGGAAAGAGTGGGTCAAGGTCTTCAACGCTCTGGAGAGGACATATCTACCTGACATGTGGGGAAGAGGGGGTAAAAGGTCAAGGTCTTAAACACTGCGGAGAGGACATACCAACATGACGCGTGGGAAAGAGGGGTCAAAATTCAAGGTCTTTAACACTCTGGTGAGGCCATACCTACCTGACACGTGGGAAAGAGGGGTCAAAGGTCAAGGTCTTCAAAAACTCCAGCGAGGACATACCTACCTGACGCGTGGGAAAGAGTGGGTTAAAGGTCAATGTCTTCTACACTCCGTTGAGGACATACGTACCTGACACGTGGGAAAGAGGGGGTCAAAGGTCAAGGCCTTCAACACTCCGGCGAGGACATACCTACTGGGAAGTGTTGGAAAAAGTGGGTCAAAGGTCAAGGTCTTCGACACTCCGGCGAGGACATACCTATCGGAAAGTTTTGGAAAGAGTAGTTAAAAGGTCAAGGGCTACGACACTCCAGCAAGGACATACCTACCTGAGGCATGGGAAAGAGGGTGTCAAAGGTCAAGGTCTTCAACACTCCGGAGTGGACATACCTACCTGACTCGTCGGAAAGAGGGATCAAAAGTCAAGGTCCTCGACACTCTGGCGAGGACATACCTACCTGACGCGTGGGAAAGAGTGTGTCAAAGGCTTCGACACTCTGGATAGAACATACCTACCTGACGCGTGGGAAAGAGGGGGTGTCAAAGGTAAAGGTTTGATACTCCGGCGAGGACATACCTACCTGACGCGGGTCAAGGTCTTCAACACTCCGGAGAGGACATATCTACCTGACGCATGGGAAAGAGGGATCAAAGGTCAAGGTCTTCAGCAAGCCTGCAAGGACATACATACCTACACGTGGGAAATAGGGGGTCTAAGGTCAAGGTCTTTAACAGTCCGGCAAGAACATACCTACTTGACGCGTGGGAAAGAGGGGATCAAAGGTCAAGGTCTTCAACACTCCGGAGAGGATATACATACCTGACGCGTGGGAAAGTGGGAGCCAAAGGTCAAGGTCTTCAACACGCCAGTGAGGACATACCTACCGGAAAGTGTTGGAAAAAGTAGGTCAAAGGGCAAGATTGTCGACACTTCGGCTGGGACATACCTACCTGACACGTGGGAAAGAGGGGGTCAAAGGTCAAGGTCTTCGACACTCTGGCGAGGACATACCTACCTGACCCATGGGAAAGAGTGGGTCAAGGTCTTCAACGCTCCGGAGAGGACATATCTACCAGACACATGGAGAAGAGGGGGTGAAAGGTCAAGGTCTTAAACACTGCGGAGAGGACATACCTACATGATGCGTGGGAAAGAGGGGTCAAAGGTCAAGGTCTTCAACACTCCTTCGAGGACATACCTACCTGATGCGTGGGAAAGAGGGGGTTAAAGGCCAATGTCTTCTACACTCTGTTGAGGACATACCTACCTGATGCGTGGGAAAGAGGGGGACAAAGGTCAAGGTCTTTAACACTCCGGCGAGGACATACCTACCTGACGCGTGGAAAAGAGAGGGTCAAAGGTCAAGGCCTTCAACACTCCGGTGAGGACTTACCTGTCGGGAAGTGTTGGAAAAAGTGGGTCAAAGGTCAAGGTCTTCGACACTAAGGCAAGGAAATACCTACCGGAAAATGTTGGAAAGAATGGTTCAAAGGTCAAGGTCTTCGACACTGCGGCAAGGGCATACCTACCTGACGCGTGGGAAAGAGTGAGTCAAAGGTCAAGGTCTTCGACACTCCAGCTAGGATATACCTACCTGATGCGTGGAAAAGAGTGGGTCAAAGGTCAAGGCTCCTGCGAGTACATACCTACCTGACGCATGGGAAAGAGTGGGTCAAGGTCTTCAACGCTCCGGAGAGGACATATCTACCTGACACGTGGGGAACAGGGGGTAAAAGGTCAAGGTCTTAAACACTGCGGAGAGGACATACCTACAGGACGCCAGGGAAAGAGGGGTCAAAGTTCAAGGTCTTTAACACTCCGGCGAGGACATACCTACCTGACGCATGGGAAAGAGGGGGTTAAAAGTCAATGTCTTCTAAACTCCGGCAAGGACATACCTACCTGACGCGTGGGAAAGAGGGGGTCAAAGGTCAAGATCTTCAATACTCCAGCGAGGACATACCTAATGGATGCATGGGAAAGAGGGGGTCAAAGGTAAAGGTGTTCAACACTCCGGCAAGTACATACCTGCCTGACGCGTGACAAAGAGGATGTGAAAGGTCAAGGTCTTCAACACTCCGGTGAGGACATAACTACCTAAAGCATGGGAAAGAGGGCGTCAAATGTCAAGGTCTTCACCACTCCGGCGAGGAAATCGCTACCTGACGCTTGGGAAAGAGGGGGTCAAAGGTCAAGATCTTTAACACTCCGGTAAGGACATAGCAACCTGATGCGTGGGAAAGAGGGGGTCAAAGGTCAAGGTCTTTAACACTCCGGTGAGGACATACCTACCTGACGCGTGGGAAAGAGGGGGTCAAAGGTCAAGGTCTTCAACACTCTGGCAAGGCCTTACTACCTGACGCGTGGGAAAGAGGGGGTCAAAGGTCAAGGCCTTCAACACTCCGGCGAGGACATACCTACCTAACGCAAGGGAAAGAGGGGGTCAAGGCCTTCAACACACCAGCGAGGACATACGTACCTGACACATGGGAAAGAGGCGGTCAAAGGTCAAGGTCTTCAACACTCGGGAGAGGACTTACCTACTGGAACGTGTTGGAAAAAGTGGGTCAAAGGTTAAGGTCTACTACACTCCGGCGAGGACATACTTACCAGAAAGTGTTGGATAGATTGGCTCAAAGGTCAAGGTCTTCGACACTCCGGCGAGGACATACCTACCTGACGCGTAGGAAAGAGGGGGTCAAAGGTCAAGCTCTTCAACACTCGGGAGAGTACTTACCTACTGGAAAGTGTTGGAAAAAGTGGGTCAAAGGTTAAGGTCTACTACACTCCGGCGAGGACATACTTACCGGAAAGTGTTGGAAAGATTGGTTCAAAGTCAAGGTCTTTGACACTCCGGCAAAGACATACTTACCTGACGTGTGGAAAAGAGGGGGTCATAGGTCATGGTCTTCGGCACTCCGGTGTGGACATACCTACCTGACGCGTGGGAAAGAGGGTATAAAAGGTCAAGGTCTTCAACACTCCGGAGAGGACATACTTACCTGACTCGTTGGAAAGAGGGATCAAAGGAGAAGCGTGGCTCAGTGGTTAGAGGCGGCAGACCCGGAAGCTGAGATCGGCCGTGGACCAGGGTTCGATTCCCCACCTCGGCGGGTCTCGGGCTCAAAAATTCCACGGACTCGACAATTCTCGTTCCGGTGCCTACTCGACTCACGGGGTCACACTCTGCGACTCTGGGCAATAGCTTGCTTAATCTCCACTACGGCCCCTCGCGGTGGGATACCTGGCTTTCACCTTGTGGATACCCTGCTGGGGTATCTCACAGGGGAATACCAGGACGGGTTCCCTAAGCAAGCGCCTTGATGCCTTCGGGTGATACGTGCGCTATATAAGTCGCAATACATTTACATTTACAAAGGTCAAGATCTTAGACACTCCGGCAACAACATACCTACCTGACGAGTGGGAAAGAGTGGGTCAAAGGCTTCGACACTCAGGATAGGACATACCTACCTGACGCGTGGGAAAGAGTGGGTCAACGGTCAAGGTTTGACACTCCGGCGAGGACATACCTACATGACGCGTTGGAAAGAGCGGGTCAAGGTCTTCAACACTCCGGAGAGGACATATCTACCTGACGCGTCAGAAAGAGGAGGTAAAAGGTCAAGGTCTTCAACACTCCTGCGAGGACATACCTACTTTACGCGTGGGAAAGAGGGGAACAAAGGTCAAGCTCTTCAACATTCCGGCGAGGGTCTACATACCTGACGCATTGGAAAGAGGGCGTCAAAGGTCAAGGTCTTCAACACTCCAGTGAGGACATACGTACTGGAAAGTGTTGGGAAAAGTGGATCAAAGGTCAAGGTCTTCGACACTCTGGTGAGGACATACCTACCTGACGCATAGGAAAGAGTGGGTCAAGGTCTTCAATGCTCTGGAGAGGACATATCTACCTGACACGTGGGGAAGGGGGGGTAAAAGGTCAAGGTCTTAAACACTGCGGAGAGGACTTATCTACATGACGCGTGGGAAAGAGAGATCAAAGGTCAAGCTCTTCAACATTCCGGCGACGATCTACATACCTGACGCGTGGGAAAGAGGGCGTCAAAGGTCAAGGTCTTCAACACTCCAGTGAGGACATACCTACCGGAAAGTGTTGGGAAAAGTGGGTCACAGGTCAAGGTCGTCGACACTCCGGCTAGGACATACCTACCTGATGCGTGGGAAAGAGGGGGTCAAAAGTCAAGGTCTTTGACACTCCGGTGAGGACATACTTACCTGACGCTTGGTAAAGAGGGGGTCATAGGTCATTGTCTTCGGCACTCCGGTGTGGACATACCTACCTGACATGTGGGAAAGAGGGTATCAAAGGTCAAGGTCTTCGACACTCCGGAGAGGACATACTAACCTGACTCGTTGGAAAGAGGGATCAAAGGTCAAGATCTTCAACACTCCGGCGAGAACATACCTACCTGACGCGTGGGAAAGAGTGGGTCAACGGTCAAGGTTTGACACTCCGGCGAGGACATACCTACATGACGCGTGGGAAAGAGCGGGTCATGGTCTTCAACACTCCGGAGAGGACATATCTACCTGACGCGTGGGAAAGAGGGGGTAAAAGGTCAAGGTCTTCAACACTCCGGCGAGGACATACCTACTTTACGTGTGGGAAAGAGGGGATCAAAGGTCAAGCTCTTCAACACTCCGGCGAGGATCTACATACCTGACGCGTGGGAAAGAGGGCGTCAAAGGTCAAGGTCTTCAACACTCCAGTGAAGCCATACCTACCGGAAAGTGTTGGGAAAAGTGGGTCAAAGGTCAAGGTCGTCGACACTCCGGCTAGGACATACCTACCTGATGCGTGGGAAAGAGTGGGTCAACGGTCAAGGCTTGACACTCCGGCGAGGACATACCTACATGACGCGTGAGAAAGAGCGGGTCAAGGTCTTCAAGACTCCGGAGAGGACATATCTACCTGACGCGTGGGAAAGAGGGGGTAAAAGGTCAAGGTCTTCAACACTCCGGTGAGGACATACCTACTTTACGCGTGGGAAAGAGGGGATCAAAAGGTCAGGCTCTTCAACATTCTGGCGAGGATCTACATACCTGACGCGTGGGAAAGAGGGCGTCAAAGGTCAAGGTCTTCAACACTCCAGTGAGGACATACCTACCGGAAAGTGTTGGGAAAAGTGGGTCAAAGGTCAAGGTCGTCGACACTCCGGCTAGGACATACCTACCTGATGCGTGGGAAAGAGGGGGTCAAAGGTCAAGGTCTTCGACACTCTGGCGAGGACACACCTACCTGACGCGTGGGAAAGAGTGGTTCAAGGTCTTCAATGCTCCGGAGAGGATATATCTACCTGACACGTGGGAAAGAGGGGGTAAAAGGTCAAGGTCTTAAACACTGCGGAGACGACATACCTACATGATGCGTGGGAAAGAGAGGTCAAAGGTCAAGGTCTTCAACACTCCGGCGAGGACATACCTACCTGACACGTGGGAAAGAGGGGGTTAAATGTCAATGTCTCCTACACTCCTGCGAGGACATACCTACCTGACGCGTGGTAAAGAGGGGGTCAAATGTCAAGGCCTTCAACACTCCGGTGAGGACATAACTACCTAAAGCATGGGAAAGAGGGGGTCAAATGTCAAGGTCTTGACCACTCCGGCGAGGACATAGCTACCTGACACTTGGGAAAGAGGGGGTTAAATGTCAAGGTCTTCAACACTCCGGTATGGACAAAGCAACCTGATGCGTGGGAAAGAGGGGGTCAAAGTTCAAGGTCTTTAACACTCCGGTGAGGACATACCTACCTGACGTGTGGGAAAGAGGGGGTCAAAGGTCATGGTCTTCAACACTCTGGGAATGACTTACTACCTGACGCGTGGGAAAGAGGGGGTCAAAGGTCAAGGCCTTCAACACTCCGGCGAGGACATACCTACATGACGCGTGGGAAAGAGGGGGTCAAGGCCTTCAACACACCAGCGAGGACATACCTACCTGACACGTGGGAAAGAGGTGGTCAAAGGTCAAGGTCTTCAACAAGCGGGAGAGGACTTACCTACTGGAAAGTGTTGGAAAAAGTGGGTCAAAGGTCAAGGTCTACGACACTGCAGATGAGGACATACTTACCTGACTCGTTGGAAAGTGGGATCAAAGGTCATTGTCTTCGGCACTCCGGTGTGGATATGCGTACCTGACGTGTGGGAAGGAGGGTATCAAAGGTCAAGGTCTTCAACACTCCGGAGAGGACATACTTACCTGATTCGTTGGAAAGAGAGATCAAAGGTCAAGATCTCCAACACTCCGGCGAGGACATACCTACCTGACGCGTGGGAAAGAGTGGGTCAAAGGCTTCAACACTCAGGATAGGACATACCTACCTGACGCGTGGGAAAGAGTGGGTCAACGGTCACGGTTTGACACTCCGGCGAGGACATACCTACCTGACGTGTGGGAAAGAGCGGGTCAAGGTCTTCAACACTGCAGAGAGGACTTATCTACATGACGCGTGGGAAAGAGAGGTCAAAGGTCAAGCTCTTCAACATTCCGGCGACGATCTACATACCTGACACGTGGGAAAGAGGGCATCAAAGGTCAAGGTCTTCAACACTCCAGTGAGCACATACCTACCGGAATGTGTTGGGAAAAGTGGGTCAAAGGTCAAGGTCGTCGACACTCCGGCTAGGACATACCTACCTGATGCGTGGGAAAGACGGGGTCAAAAGTCAAGGTCTTTGACACTCCGGCGAGGACATACTTACCTGACGCTTGGAAAAGAGGGGGTCATAGGTCATTGTCTTCGGCACTCCAGTGTGGACATACCTACCTGACATGTGGGAAAGAGGGTATCAAAGGTCAAGGTCTACGACACTCCGGAGAGGAAATACTAACCTGACTCGTTGGAAAGAGGGATCAAAGGTCAAGATCTTCAACACTCCGGCGAGAACATACCTACCTGACGCGTGACAAAGAGTGGGTCAAAGGCTTCGACACTCAGGATAGGACATACCTACGTGACGCGTGGGAAGAGTGGGTCAACGGTCAAGGTTTGACACTCCGGCGAGGACATACCTACATGACGCGTGGGAAAGAGCGCGTCATGGTCTTCAACACTCCGGAGAGGACATATCTACCTGACGCGCGGGAAAGAGGGGGTAAAAGGTCAAGGTCTTCAACACTCCGGCGAGGATCTACATACCTGACGCGTGGGAAAGAGGGTATCAAAGGTCAAGGTCTTCAACACTCCAGTGAAGACATACCTACCGGAAAGTGTTGGGAAAAGTGGGTCAAAGGTCAAGGTCGTCGACACTCCGGCTAGGACCTACCTACCTGATGCGTGGGAAAGAGTGGGTCAACGGTCAAGGCTTGACACTCCGGCGAGGACATACCTACATGACGCGTGGGAAAGAGCAGGTCATGGTCTTCAACACTCCGGAGAGGACATATCTACCTGACGCGTGGGAAAGAGGGGGTAAAAGGTCAAGGTCTTCAAAACTCCGGTGAGGACATACCTACTTTACGCGTGGGAAAGAGGGGATCAAAAGGTCAAGCTCTTCAACATTCTGGCGAGGATCTACATACATTGACGCGTGGGAAAGAGGGCGTTAAAGGTCAAGAGCTTCAACACTCCAGTGAGGAAATACCTACCGGAAAGTGTTGGGAAAAGTGAGTCAAAGGTCAAGGTCGTCGACACTCCGGCTAGGACATACCTACCTGATGCGTGGGAAAGAGGGGGTCAAAGGTCATTGTCTTCGACACTCTGGCGAGGACATACCTACCTGACGCGTGGGAAAGAGTGGTTCAAGGTCTTCAATGCTCCGGAGAGGATATATCTACCTGACACGTGGGGAAGAGGGGGTAAAAGGTCAAGGTCTTAAACACTGCGGAGAGGACACACCTACATGACGCATGAGAAAGAAGGGTCAAAGGTGAAGGTCTTCAAAAACTCCAGCGAGGACATACCTACCTGGCGCGTGAGAAAGAGGGGGTTAAAGGTCAATGTCTTCTACACTCCGTTGAGGACATACCTACCTGACGCGCGGGAAAGAGGGGGTCAAAGGTCAAGGTCTTCAACACTCCAGCGAGGACATACCTACCTGATACGTGGAAAAGAGGGGGTCAAAGGTCAAGGCCTTCAACATTCTGGCAAGGACATACCTACTGGGAAGTGTTGGAAAAAGTGGGTCAAAGGTCTAGGTCTTCGACACTAAACCAAGGACATACCTACCGGAAAGTGTTGGAAAGAGTGGTTCGAAGGTCAAGGTCTTCGACCCTTCGCCGAGGACATACCTACCTCACGCGTGGGAAAGAAGGGGTCATAGGTCCAGGTCTTCAACACTCCGGAGAGGACATACCTACCTGACGCTTGGAAAAGAGGGGATCAAAGGTCAAGGTCTTCGACACTCCAGCGATGACTTACCTATCTGTCGCGTGGGAAAGAGGGGGTCATAGGTCAAGGTCTTCGACACTCCAGCGATGACTTACCTATCTGACGCGTGGGAAAGAGTATGTCAAAGGTCAAGGTCTTCAACACTCCGGTGAGGACATACCTACCTGACGCGTGGGAAACAGGGATCAAAGGTCAAGGTCTTCGACACTCCAGCGAGTACATACCTACCTGACACGTGGGAAAGAGGGGTCAAAGGTCACGGTCTTCAAAAACTCCAGCGAGGACATACCTACCTGACGCATGGGAAAGAGGGGGTTAAAGGTCAATGTCTGCTACACTCCGTTGAGGACATACGTACCGGAAAGTGTTGGGAAAAGTGGGTCAAAGGTCAAGGTTGTCAACACTCCGGCTAGGACATACCTACCTGACGCGTGGGAAAGAGTGGGTCAAGGTCTTCAATGCTCTGGAGAGGACATATCTACCCGACACGTGGGGAAGAGGAGGTAAAAGGTCAAGGTCTTAAACACTGCGGAGAGGACATACCTACATGATGCGTGGGAAAGAGAGGTCAAAGGTCAAGCTCTTCAACATTCCGGCGAGGATCTACTTACCGCGTAGGAAAGAGGGCGTCAAAGGTCAAGGTCTTCAACACTCCAGTGAGGACATACCTACCGGAAAGTGTTGGGAAAAGTGGGTCAAAGGTCAAGGTCGTCGACACTCCGGCTAGGACATACCTACCTGATGAGTGGGAAAGAGGGGGTCAAAGGTCAAGGTCTTCGACACTCCGGCGAGGACATACTTACCTGACGCATGGAAAAGAGGGGGTCATAGGTCATTGTCTTCGGCACTCTAGTGTGGATATGCGTACCTAACGCGTGGGAAAGAGGGTATCAAAGGTCAAGGTCTTCAACACTCCGGAGAGGACATACTTACCTGACTCGTTGGAAAGAGGGATCAAAGGTCAAGATCTTCAACACTCTGGCGAGAACATACCTACCTGACGCGTGGGAAAGAGTGGGTCAAAGGCTTCGACACTCAGGATAGGACATACCTACCTGACGCGTGGGAAAGAGTGGGTCAACGGTCAAGGTTTGACACTCCGGCGAGGACATACCTACATGATGCGTGGGAAAGACCGGGTACAGGTCTTCAACACTCCAGAGAGGACATATCTACCTGACGCGTGGGAAAGAGGGGGTAAAAGTTCAAGGTCTTCGACACTCCGGCGAGGACATACCTACTTTACGTGTGGGAAAGAGGGGATCAAAGGTCAAGCTCTTCAACATTCCGGCGAGGATCTACATACCTGATGCGTGGGAAAGAGGGAGTCAAAGGTCAAGGTCTTCAACACTCCAGTGAGGACATACCTACCGGAATGTGTTGGGAAAAGTGGGTCAAAGGTCAAGGTCTTTGACACTCCGGCTAGGACATACCTACCTGATGCGTGGGAAAGAGGGGGTCAAAGGTCAAGGTCTTCGACACTCTGGCGAGGACATACCTACCTGACGCGTGGGAAAGAGTGGGTCAAGGTCTTCAATGCTCCAGATAGGATATATCTACCCGACACGTGGGGAAGAGGGGGTAAAAGGTCAAGGTTTTAAACACTGCGGAGAGGACATACCTACATGACGCGTGGGAAAGAAAGGTCAAAGGTCAAGGTCTTCAAAAACTCCTCCGAGGACATACCTACCTGACGCGTGGGAAGGAGGGGGTTAAAGGTCAATGTCTTCTACACTCCGTTGAGGACATACCTACCAGAGGTCAAGGTCTTCAACACTCCGGCAATGACATACCTATCTGAGGCGTGGAAAAGAGGGGGTCATAGGTCATGGTCTTCGGCACTCCAGTGAGGAAATACCTACCTGACACGTGGGAAAGAGGGATCAAAGGTCAAGGTCTTCGACACTCCGGTGAGGACACACCTACCTGACATGTGGGAAAGAGTGGGTCAAAGTTCAAGGTCTTCAACACTCCAGCGAGTACATACCTACCTGACACGTGGGAAAGAGGGGTCAAAGGTCAAGGTTTTCAAAAACTCCAGCTAGGACATACCTACCTGACGCGTGGGAAAGAGGGGGTTAAAGGTCAATGTCTTCTACACTCCGTTGAGGACATACGTACCGGAAAGTGTTGGGAAAAGTGGGTCAATAGTCAAGGTCGTCGGCACTCCGGCTAGGACATACCTACCTGATGCGTGGGAAAGAAGGGGTCAAAGGTCAAGGTCTTCGACACTCTGGCGAGGACATACCTACCTGACGCGTGGGAAAGAGTGGGTCAAAGACTTCAATTCTCCGGAGAGGACATATCTACCTGACACGTGGGGAAGAGGGGGTCAAAGGTCAAGGTCTTCAACACTCCAGCGAGGACATACCTACCTGATGCGTGGAAAAAAGGGGGTCAAAGGTCAAAGGCCTTTAACACTCCGGCAAGAACATACCTACCGGGAAGTGTTGGAAAAAGTGGGTCAACGGTCAAGGTCTTCGACACTAAGGTAAGGACATACCTACCGGAAAGTGTTGGAAAGAGTGGTTCAAAGGTCAAGGTCTTCGACCCTTAGCCGAGGACATACCTACCTCACGCGTGGGAAAGAAGGGGTCATAGGTCAAGGTCTTCAACACTCCGGAGAGGACATACCTACCTGACGCGTGGGAAAGAGGGGATCAAAGGTCAAGGTCTTCGACACTCCAGCGATGACTTACCTATCTGACACGTGGGAAAGAGTGGGTCAAAGGCCAAGGTCTTCGACACTACGTCGAGGACACACCTACCTGACGCGTGGGAAAGAGGGGATCGTAGGTCAAGGTCTTCGACACTCCAGCAATGACTTACCTATCTGATGCGTGGGAAAGAGTATGTCAAAGGCCAAGGTCTTCGAAAGTCCAGCGAGAACATACCTACCTGACGCGTGGGAAAGAGGGGGTCGTAGGTCAAGGTCTTCAACACTCCGGAAAGGACATACCTACCTGACGGGTGGGAAAGAGAGGGTCAGAGGTCAAGGTCTTCAACACTCCGGCACTGACATACCTATCTGAGGCGTGGAAAAGGGGGGGTCATAGGTCATGGTCTTCGGCACTCCGGTGAGGACATACCTACCTGACGCATGGGAAAGAGGGATCAAAGGTCAAGATCTTCGATACTCCGGTGAGGACATACCTGCCTGACGTGTGGGAAAGAGTGGGTCAAAGTTCAAGGCCTTCAACACTCCAGCGAGTACGTACGTACCTAACACGTTGGAAAGAGGGGTCAAAGGTCAAGGTCTTCAAAAACTCTAGCGAGGACATACCTACCTGACGCGTGGGAAAGAGGGGGTTAAAGGTCAATGTCTTCTACACTCCGTTGAGGACATACGTACCGGAAAGTGTTGGGAAAAGTGGGTCAAAGGTCAAGGTCGTCAATACTCCGACTAGGACATACCTACCTTATGCATGGGAAAGAGGGGGTCAAGGGTCAAGTTCTTCGACACTCTCCCGAGGACATACCTACCTGACGCGTGGGAAAGAGTGGGTCAAGGTCTTCAATGCTCTGGAGAGGACATATCTACCTGACACGTGGGAAAGAGGGGGTAAAAGGTCAAGGTCTTAAACACTGCGGAGAGGACATACCTACATGACGCGTGGGAAAGAGAGGTCAAAGGTCAAGCTCTTCAACATTCCGGCGAGGATCTACTTACCTGACGCGTGGGAAATAGGGCGTCAAAGGTCAAGGTCTTCAACACTCCAGTGAGGACATACCTACCGGAAAGTGTTGGGAAAAGTGGGTCAAAGGTCAAGGTCGTCGACACTCCGGCTAGGACATACCTACCTGATGAGTGGGAAAGAGGGGGTCAAAGGTCAAGGTCTTCGACACTCCGGCGAGGACATACTTACCTGACGCGTGGAAAAGAGGGGGTCATAGGTCATTGTCTTCGGCACTCTAGTGTGGATATGCGTACCTAACGCGTGGGAAAGAGGGTATCAAAGGTCAAGGTCTTCAACACTCCGGAGAGGACATACTTACCTGACTCGTTGGAAAGAGGGATCAAAGGTCAAGATCTTCAACACTCTGGCGAGAACATACATACCTGACGCGTGGGAAAGAGTGGGTCAAAGGCTTCGACACTCAGGATAGGACATACCTACCTGACGCGTGGGAAAGAGTGGGTCAACGGTCAAGGTTTGACACTCCGGCGAGGACATACCTACATGACGCGTGGGCTAAGAGCGGGTACAGGTCTTCAACACTCCAGAGAGGACATATCTACCTGACGCGTGGGAAAGAGGGGGTAAAAGTTCAAGGTCTTCGACACTCCGGCGAGGACATACCTACTTTACGCGTGGGAAAGAGGGGATCAAAGGTCAAGCTCTTCAACATTCCGGCGAGGATCTACATACCTGATGCGTGTGAAAGAGGGCGTCAAAGGTCAAGGTCTTCAACACTCTAGTGAGGACATACCTATCGGAAAGTGTTGGGAAAAGTGGGTCAAAGGTCAAGGTCGTCGACACTCCGGCTAGGACATACCTACCTGATGCGTGGGAAAGAGGGGGTCAAAGGTCAAGGTCTTCGACACTCTGGTGAGGACATACCTATGTGACGCGTGGGAAAGAGTGGGCCAAGGTCTTCAATTCTCCGGAGAGGATATATCTACCCGACACGTGGGAAAGAGGGGGTAAAAGGTCAAGGTCTTAAACACTGCGGAGAGGACATACCTACTTGACGCGTGGGAAAGAAGGGTCAAAGGTCAAGGTCTCAAAAACTCCAGCGAGGACATACCTACCTGACGCGTGGGAAAGAGGGGGTTAAAGGTCAATGTCTTCTACACTCCGTTGAGGACATACCTACCAGAGGTCAAGGTCTTCAACACTCCGGCAATGACATACCTATCTGAGGCGTGGAAAAGAGGGGGTCATAGGTCATGGTCTTCGGCACTCCGATGAGGACATACCTACCTGACGCGTGGGAAAGAGGGATCAAAGGTCAAGGTCTTCGACACTCCGGTGAGGACATACCTACCTGATGTGTGGGAAAGAGTGGGTCAAAGGTCAAGGTCTTCAACACTCCAGCGAGTACATACCTACCTGACAGGTGGGAAAGAGGGGTCAAAGGTCAAGGTCTTCAAAAACTCCAGCGAGGACATACCTACCAGACGCGTGGAAAAGAGGGGGTTAAAGGTCAATGTCTTCTACACTCCGTTGAGGACATACGTACCGGAAAGTGTTGGGAAAATTGGGTCAATAGTCAAGGTCGTCGACACTCCGGCTAGGACATACCTACCTGACGCGTGGGAAAGAGTGGGTCAAGGTCTTCAATGCTCCGGAGAGGACATATCTACCTGACACGTGGGGAAGAGGGGGTAAAAGGTCAAGGCCTTAAAGACTGCGGAGAGGACATACCTACTAACACGTGGGAAAGAAGGGTCAAAGGTCAATGTCTTCTACACTCCGTTGAGGACATACCTACCTGACGTGCGGGAAAGAGGAGGTCAAAGGTCAAGGTCTTCAACACTCCAGCGAGGACATACCTACCTGATGCGTGGAAAAGAGGGGGTCAAGGCCTTCAATACTCCGGAGAGGACATATTTACCTGAGGCGTGGGAAAGAGGGGATCAAAGGTCAAGGTCTTAGACACTACGTCGAGGACATACCTACCTGACGTGTGGGAAAGAGTGGGTCAAAGGTCAAGGTCTTCAACACTCCAGCGAGTACATACCTACCTGACACGTGGGAAAGAGGGGTCAAAGGTCAAGGTCTTCAAAAACTCCAGCGAGGACATACCTACCTGACGCATGGGAAATAGGGGGTTAAAGGTCAATGTCTTCTACACTCCGTTGAGGACATACCTACCTGACGCGCGGGAAAGAGGGGGTCAAAGGTCAAGGTCTTCAAAAACTCCAGCGAGGACATACCTACCTGACGTGTGGAAAAGAGGGGGTCAAAGGTCAAGGCCTTCAACACTCCGGCGAGGACATACCTACCGGGAAGTGTTGGGAAAAGTGGGTCCAATGTCAAGGTCTTCGACACTCCGGCGAGGACATACCTACCTGACGTGTGGGAAAGAGTGGGTCAAAGGTCAAGGTCTTCAACACTCCAGCGAGGACATACTTACCTGACGCGTGGAAAAGAGGGGGTCAAAGGTCAAGGCCTTCAACACTCCGGCGAGGACATACCTACCGGGAAGTGTTGGAAAAAGTGGGTCAAAGGTCAAGGTCTTCGACACTAAGGCAAGGACATACCTTCCGGAAAGTGTTGGAAAGAGTGGTTCAAAGGTCACGGTCTTCGACCCTTCGGCGAGGACATACCTACCTCACGCGTGGGAAAGAGGGGGTTATAGGTCAAGGTCTTCAACATGCCGGAGATGACATACCTACCTGACGCGTGGGAAAGAGGGGGTCATAGGTCAAGGTCTTCAACACTCCGGAGGGGACATAGCTACCTGACGCGTGGAAAGCGTGAGTAAAAGGCCAAGGTCTTCGACACTACGTCGAGGACATACCTACCTGACGCGTGGGAAAGAGTATGTCAAAGGCCAAGGTCTTCGAAAGTCCGGCGAGGACATACCTACCTGATGCGTGGGAAAGAGGGGGTCGTAGGTCAAGGTCTTCAACACTCTGGAAAGGACATACCTACCTGACGGGTGGGAAAGGGAGGGTCAGAGGTCAAGGTCTTCAACACTCTGGCAATGACATACCTATCTGAGGCGTGGAAAAGAGGGGGTCATAGGTCATGGTCATCGGCACTCCGGTGAGGACATACCTACCTGACGCGTGGGAAAGTGGGATCAAAGGTCAAGGTCTTCGACACTCCGGTAAGGACATAGCAACCTGACACGTAGGAAAGAGAGAGTCAAAGGTCAAGGTCTTAAACACTGCGGTGAGGACATACCTACCTGACGCTAGGGAAAGAGGGGGTCAAAGGTCAAGGTCTTCAACACTCTGGCAAGGACTTACTACCTGACGCGTGGGAAAGAGGGGGTCAAAGGTCAAGGTCTTTAACACTACTGCGAGGACAAACCTACCTGACGCGTGGAAAAGAGGGGGTCAAAGGTCACGGTCTTCAACACTCCGGCGAGGACATACCTACCTGACGCGTGGGAAAGAGGGGTCAACGGTCAAGGTCTTTAACACTCCAGCGAGGACATACCTACCTGAAGTGTGGGAAAGAGGGGGCCAAAGGTCAAGGTCTTCAACAACCCGGCAAGGACATACCTACCAAAAAGTGTTGGAAAAAGTGGATCAAAGGTCAAGGTCATAAAAACTCCGGCTAGGACATACCTAACTGATGCGTGGGAAAGAGGGCGTCAAAGGTCAAGGTCTTAAACACTGCGGAGAGGACATCCCCATATGGGCGTGGGAAAGAGGGGTTATAGGTCAAGGTCTTCAACACTCCGGCGAGGACATACCTACCTGACGCATGGGAAAGAGTGGGTCAAGGTCTTCAATGCTCCGGAGAGGACATATCTACCTGACGCGTGGAAAAGAGCGGGTAAAAGTTCAAAGTCCTAAACACTGCGGAGGGGATATACCTACATGGCACGTGGGAAAGAGGAGTCAAACGTCAAGGTCTTCAACTCTCCGGCAAGGACATACCTACCTGACGCGTGTGAAAGAGGGGGTCAAAGGTCAATGTCGTCGACACTCCGGCTAGGACAATTCTACCTGACGCGTGGGAAAGAGGGGGTCAAAGACCAAGGTCTTAAAAACTGCGGAGAGGACATACCCACATGACGCGTGGGAAAGAGGGGTCATAGGTCAAGGTCTTCAACACTTCGGCAAGGACATACCTACCTGACGTGTGGGAAAGAGTGGGTCGAGGTCTTCAACGCTCCAGAGAGGACATATCTACCTGACGCGTGGGCTTCCAGTTTAAAGGGTATGGAGTGGACAAAGCAAACAGCTAAGCCTAGAGGGGTTTTCTCTCACTTCTTCTGTCTTGGGATTAAATCTCTGTGGCCGGTACATCGTAACATGGAGAGGAGGAGATTCCCTATCTAGAATACCCATTATTGGTATATGAGGAATAAAAAAAAGAAAAGAGTGGGTCAAGGTCTTCAACGCTCCAGAGAGGACATATCTACCTAGCACGTGGGAAAGAGGGGGTAAAGATCAAGGTCTTAGACACTCCGGGAAGGAAATACCTACCTGACGTGTTGGAAAGAGGGGGGGTCAAAGGTCAAGGTCTTCAACACTCCGGTGAGGACATAGCTACCTGACACGTGGAACAGAGGGGGTCAAAGGTCACCGTCTTCAACACTCCGGCGAGGACATACCTACCTGACGCGTGGCAAAGAGGGGGTCAAAGTTCGCCATCTTCAATACTCCGGCGAGGACATACCTATCTAACGCGTGGGAAAGAGTGGCTCAAAGGTCAAAGTCTTCAACACTCCAGCGAGGACATACCTACCTGATGCCTGGGAGAGAGTATGTCAAAGGCCAAGGTCTTCGACACTCCGGCGAGGACATAGCTACCTGATGAGTGGGAAAGAGGAGGTCAAAGGTCAAGGTCTTCGACACTCCAGCGAGGACATAGCTGCCTAAAACGTGGGAAAGAGGGAGTTAAAGGTCAAGGTCTTTGACACTCTGGCGAGGTCATACCTACCTGACGCATGGGAAAGAGGGGTTCAAAGGTCAAGGTCTTTGACATCCGGAGAGGACATACATACCTGAAGCGTGGGAAAGAGGGGGTGAAAGGTCAAGGTCTTCAACACTCCGGTGAGGACATATCTACCTGACGCGTGGGAAAGACTGGGTCAAAGGTCAAGGTCTTCAACACTCCAGCAAGGTCATACCTACCGGAAAGTGTTGGAAAGAGGGGGTCGAAGTTCAAGGCCTTCAACACTCCGGCAAGGACATACCTACCTGACGTGGGGGAAAGAGTGGGTATAAGGTCATGGTCGTGAGTGACTAATGAAGTAGAGGCATGGGTTACCTAGTGGCAAACAACGAAGATGACATACTTGCCATGAGCAAAGAGGTCAAGAACATACTGGGTTCCCTATCTAATAAAGTTGAAGAAATCAAGGCGCTCTGGGAAAATTGAAAGATTTGGAAGACGCATCGCAGTGTGATAATGTGTCGATCCGGAATGTTTCTAAACAGAGGAATGTGAGGACATCATCCTATACTATAAGTCTCTTTTCCAAATTGTACTGAAAGAGGGCCCACCGCATGAGATTCCCATAATCCAGGCACATTGAGTAAGAGCGCCACGGGAAGCACCTGGTGCCTGCCCCTGCAACATTATACTTAAGCGGGGTCCTTCCCACCTAAAGGACATTGTTCATGTGAGAAGTAAAATGAATTAGATCTGCTCATTTTTCGAGAATATACTCTTGACATTTTCTAGGATGTTTCACATGTGGCCATGAACAAATGACGCATGCTATCCTTAGTGACTCCTGAGTTTTATAGCAGAGTGAGTCATATCCATGCAGATCTCCTGATTGGGAACAGGAGGGTCGAAGAGTGGGGGAGGGTCAGGGGAGTGTGGACAGAAATTGATGTTGGAAGTGTTTTGTATTCAGTTTGACTGATGGTCCACACTGGTTCATCCTAGTCTATAACAACAAAGAGAAAAAAGAAAGCTGGATGCAGAAATCCCAATGCTACTGTGTGATGGAGGGGAGGTGCAGACAGCCTTGCCAAACTCACGGGGGGAGTAAATGACAGTGGAATTGCACTACTGGATAGCTGGAAATACTACTCTGCATCGCAATGAGCCATTCCTAAAAGTAGATACAGTGATTCTGGGAATTAGGGGCTACCCAACCGCTTTGTATGGACCGCAGACAATGGCAGAACTAAAGTATTATACCAAGTACATGATTCGATCATAGAGACCACTAGATAATTGTATCGGAGAAGGTATTAGTGAATCAAACCCTGGTATGGGACAGTGTGGCACAGACTGAAGTGCAGAAAAAGTGTAGAAAATGCAGAGATCTGAGGAATGGGACTAGATATGAATCCGAAAATTGGGAACTTGTGCCGAGATGGGCGGCTGATATACCGGGGTTGTCCTTTGGGAGGACGGCCAGATGGCTGAGACTAAGGTATTTTTCTAGTTCCAGACACACCATGCTCTGATGACTCACATAGTCGTGGGAGCATAGGTTGTAAAGGCGCCCCCGCCTAAAGACCTCCCTGCTGTCAGAAACCCTTTCCAAGAAACCATTTAACTTGCTTATAGCTGCTCAACAATTACTGAAATGCCGTAGAGACGCTAAAGAGGGCGGTGGGAGTAGGCACTTAGCACCCTCGAGAAATAGTAGTTTAGCTTTTGCCTGGTCCAGTTGCTCTTTCTACATACATCCTACTAAACAAAATCTAGGCTGTGTAAGATGGGGGAAAATAGGGTCAGATCTCTGTGCCAGTGGATGCAGCTGATTGGTAACCTTTCTTCATGCACAATGGGGCTGCCTAATGCTAACTGGCTACTGAAGGCTGCATGGGCGTGCCAGTGCTGCGTCACCGGATCCCAGGCAAAACTGTCTCCCAGGCTAGAGGCACTCAACATTTGGAGAGAAAGAACATACCCCACACACACAGAGCTCTCACCACCATGGGGCTGATAACAGCAAAAAGGAATGTGGGCAAGAAATAAGGATCTGATATGCCTCAAAATTTGACATCTGGGTAAACAGACATGGATGGGTGCATGTTGGTGGAACAGCAGGTCTATGAGTGGAGGGGCTGCCCCTATAAGTGGGAAAACACATGGCAGCAATGAAGAATGCACTAGGGACAATAGTGGCCTGGCCCTTGTGTGAGGCAAAAAAAGAAGCCACTTACAGAATAGTGGAGAAAGGAAACTATAATTTGGAGCAGCCAGAGCAACAAGGTTTGGTGTGCTAATCTTGCTGGGTGCTTGAGGTACTTCTTTCCTCAAGGAGCTTGAGGACATGCACAAGCGAGGCCTATCCATGTGCAGGGGATGAGGAGAGGGATCTTCCACAGATTTAGGTAGCACACTTTGATGGACTGATAGAGAGGGAGTAGAGCTGGGGTGTTTTGATGGAGATTTGTTGCACTATTTTTGTAGTTTTCCTGTGTCTTATAAAAAGGATACATTGCAGAACCTGACAGATTCGAATGGATTTAGTTAGAGAAGGTCCCTGTTACTCTTCTTTCTGTTGCTTTGGCTCTTACTCCCCATTATGGGGTCTTGTTGGTTGTGTTCATGATAAAATGTAATGTTTTTCTATCTCAACCAGTAGATCTTGATGGAGGTGGGCGAGGATTGGGGTGATCCAATCTCACGCTCCACTGAAGATGTTGGATCACAGCTTTCAACATGATTAGTGTATGAATGTGATTGTTTCTTTATATGTATGACTTAAATGTTGTTTTCAATGTATCATTGTGCTCCTAGTGTCCTTGACTTTCTGCTGCAGCAAAGTCCCCCTCTTTTTATTCTGTTGAATGTTGCCATTGTATTTGCAGACTTGTTTGCCTAGGGCAATAGATTCTTTGTTAAGGTGGGCAGTGAATCTACTACTACAAGCTCATGCTTTTTCACAGGGTTTGATTTTTTTTTGTCTCATGCTGTAGGCAATATTGGACAGTGAATCAACGCAAAACTATATCCGGTTTATTGCTGTTGCAAATTGTGTCACACCAATGTCTCTCAAATCTTGTCTTTGCACAAGATGGTAGTGGTCTCAGAGAGTCTTCAAATTCCCTAGTTAGCTCAGATTTTTTTAAATTTGAATCAGCACAATGCTGCAGTTTTACCAATTTAGAGTTAATTGTTGGCGTTGAATTTGGCTGGATGTTTGGGAGATTCAGTTTAAATGTGCCCAACACTGATTGGCATATTGATGGCACATTCCCAATGTGTTAAGTATTGGGGTGCAGGGACATGCCGATGGCTCTGGTTGGTCTTATCTTGCGGTCAAATTATTAAGGAGTCTGGATTTTGCAGAATGTCCTGCCCTTAATGCAGTGGTTAGTTGCCTTCAAACAATTAGATGTCCTCTGGAAGAACTCTAGAGAACTATAATGACAAGAGAAAGGTAAATACTGTAAGTTAACTTTAGTTAGTCACATAAATACAACATTTAACAAGAGTAAATACAACACCTGCTCTGATTTAACTGTTTTGAGTTTCTCATGGTGTGGACAGTCAGGGTCAGATTTTTCACTCAAACATACACAATAACTCAGGCTCTAAGCCGAAGAAGAACACTGTTCCAGTTATGGACTCTGCAATCTGCTGGCCTTTGTCTGGCCAATAGTAGCTGCTTCTATCCGAGATAGTATATGCCGGAGGTGGCCACTTTCCCTAGGAAGGCAAATGCAGTCTCATTCTTCGTGTAGGACAGGAGCCAGTGTAGGACAGGAATGGCCATGTCGGTTTCGTATCAGTCTTCCACATACGATCTTACATTCTTTTCAAGTTAACCTTGTGTATTACAATGTACCTTTAAACAGAAGAGCTGCTTGCGTAACCACTTAGGGCCAGATGTAGAAAGCTTTTGTGAGATCGCAAACGTCCCAAAATGCAGAATAGGGTCGTTTGTGACCTCCAAAAAAAGATTTTAATGTACAGAGGCCCAACTAGAAATTCAGTAATCTATTACTGAATTGCAAATTGGGTTTGAGACTCGGTATTAGAAAGTGGCATGTTTAGTGCGGCCCATCTTAATACCGAATTGCAGTGGTATGGTGAATGTTTTGCAACCGAAATGAGGTTGCAAAACATTCACATTTTTCCACCTAGTTCAAGTAGGTGGTAACCCATTTAGAAATGGAAAGGTGCCCCCACGAGACCCATTCCCCTGTGAGAATATTTGCAAAAACATTTTTTAAGAGCAGGCAGAGGTCCTAAGCACCACTGGCTACTCTTAAAAAATTAAAAGAAAGCTTTATTTTCCCTTTATTAAACACACCTCATTTTCATACCTGTAATGGACACATGTAGCTGCAACAACTACATGAAAAGTTCCAAGTCTCACTAAAATAAAATCCCATATCTCACATACAGTGCAATTTGCCAACAGACAGATTGCATCATCTCTCACATCATTCAACAAATATAGTGGACTCTCACAAGTGAGAGTTTACTTTCCAACCTCGAATAGCATTACAACTCGCTGCACATTCACTCATAAGTTAACTTTATAACTATTTGATAACGTTCTAGCAAGTAGTGTAACATTAAAAAATCATCTTATATTAGGGCTAATTAAAATCTCTTATAACATCATATTGTTACTTATGTCAACATAACAGCCCACTAAACTTCTATTTTATCTTATGCAGGGACAAAATCTGATCTATAAAATCAACAAAACATCTACAGGTCAAATTAGCAAATTGAATCAGAAGAAACCAGCAACCATTATGTTACTGCTTATGCTGAATAGGTCACTATGACATCACCAAACATCTCTCAAGCTTCAGACTAGCAGTGCATGTGCGCTAATCTCATGACAATGAGGGAAGACTGGTGCAAGAAAGTTCACCTATTTCTAATCAATAATTAGGCAGTTTTTCTCTTCATATCTGTTGTCAATTTATACATCACTGTGCACTACTCAAATTAATTTAGGACCAACCTTTAATACATGTGTCTTAACTCGTTAGAGTTGAGGAAACTGCCACCCGCCAGACTTTATACGGCCGTCAGTACTGATTTCTGCTTGCCTCCCTCCGCCCTCTGGAAGAACTCTAGAGAACTATGATGACAAGAGAAAGGTAAATACTGTAAGTTAACTTTAGTTAGTCACATAAATACAACATTTAACAAGAGTAATTACAACACCTGCTCTGATTTAACTGTTGGAGTTTCTCATGGTGTGGACTGTCAGGGTCAGTTTTTTCACTCAAACATACACAATAATTCAGGCTCTAAGCTGAAAAAGAACACTGTTCCAGTTATGGCACCTGCAATCTGCTGGCCTTTGACTGGCCAATAGTAGCTGCTTCCATCCAAGATATTATATGCCGGAGGTGGCCACTTTCCCTAGGAAGGCAAATGCAGTCTCATTCTTCGTGTAGGACAGGAGCCAGTGTAGGACAGGAATGGCCATGTCGGTTTCGTATCAGTCTGCCACATACGATCTTACATTCTTTTCAAGTTAACCTTGTGTATTACAATGTACCTTTAAACAGTAGAGCTGCTTGCGTAACCACTTAGGGCCAGATGTAGAAAGCTTTTGTGAGATCACAAACGTCCCAAAATGCAGAATAGGGTCGTTTGTGACCTCCAAATAAAAGATTTTAATATACAAAGGCCCAATTAGAAATTCAGTAATGTATTACTGAATTGCAAATCGGGTTTGCGACTGGTATTAGAAAGTGGCATGTTTACTGCGGCCCCTCTTAATACCGAATTGCAGTGGTATGGTGAATGTTTTGCAACCGAAATGAAGTTGCAAAACATTCACATTTTCCCACCTAGTTCAAGTAGGTGGTAACCCACTTAGAAATGGAAAGGTGCCCCTCGAGACCCATTCCCCTGTGAGAATATTTGGAAAAACATTTTTTAAGAGCAGGCAGAGCTCCTACGCACCACCGCCTACTCTTAAAAAATTAAAAGAAAGCTTTTTTTTCCCCTTATTAAACAAACCTCATTTTCATACCTGTAATGGACACATGTAGCTGCAACAACTACATGAAAAGTTCCCAGCCTCACTAAAATAAAATCCCATATCTCACATACAGTGCAATTTGCCAACAGACAGATTGCATCATCTCTCACGTCATTCAACAAATACAGTGGACTCTCACAAGTGAGAGTTTACTTTCCAACCTCGAATAGCATTACAACTCGCTGCACATTCACTCATAACTTAACTTTATAACTATTTGATAAAGTTCTAGCAAGTAGTGTAACATGAAAAAATCATCTTATATTAGGGCTAATTAAAATCTCCTATGACATCATATTGTTACTTATGTCAACATAACAGCCCACTAAACTTCCATTTTATCTTATGCTGGGACAAAATCCTGATCTATAAAATCAACAAAACATCTACAGATCAAATTACCAAATTGAATCAGAAGAAACCAGCAACCATTATGTTACTGCTTATGCTGAATAGGTCACTGTCACTATGACATCACCAAACATCTCTCAAGCTTCAGACTAGCAGTGCATGTGCGCTAATCTCATGACAACGAGGGAAGACTGGTGCAAGAAAGTTCACCTATTTCTAATCAATAATTAGGCAGTTTTTCTCTTCATATCTGTTGTCAATGTATACATCACTGTGCACTACTCAAATTAATTTAGGACAAACCTTTAATACATGTGTCTTAACCCATTAGAGTTGAGGAACCTGCCACAGGCCAGACTTTAAACAGCCGTCAGTACCTTCTGCAGCATGATGGGGTGAGTAAGGATTTCTGCTTGCCTCCCTCCGCCCTCTGGAAGAACTCTAGAGAACTATAACGACAAGAGAAAGGTAAATACTGTAAGTTAACTTTAGTAAGTCACATAAATACAATATTTAACAAGAGTAAATACAACACCTGCTCTGATTTAACTGTTTGAGTTTCTCATGGTGTGGACTGTCAGGGTCAGTTTTTTCACTCAAACATACACAATAATTCAGGCTCTAAGCCGAAGTAGAACACTGTTCCAGTTATGGACTTTGCAATCTGCTGGCCTTAGACTGGCCAATAGTAGCTGCTTCCATCCGAGATATTATATGCCGGAGGTGGCCACTTTCCCTAGGAAGGCAAATGCAGTCTCATTCTTCGTGTAGGACAGGAGCCAGTGTAGGACAGGAATGGCCATGTCGGTTTCTTATCAGTCTGCCACATACGATCTTGCATTCTTTTCAAGTTAACCTAGTGTATTACAATGTACCTTTAAATAGAAGAGCTGCTTGCGTAACAACTTAGGCCGAGATGTAGAAAGCTTTTGTGAGATCGCAAACGTCCCAAAATACAGAATACGGTCGTTTGTGACCTCCAAATAAAAGATTTTAATATACAAAGGCCCAATTAGAAATTCAGTAATCTATTACTGAATTTCAAATTGGGTTTGCGACTCGGTATTAGAAAGTGGCATGTTTAGTGCGGCCCATCTTAATACCGAATTGCAGTGGTATGGTGAATGTTTTGCAACCGAAGTGAGGTTGCAAAATATTCACATTTTTCCACCTAGTTCAAGTAGGTGGTAACCCATTCAGAAATGGAAAGGTGCCCCCTCGAGACCCATTCCCCTGTGAGAATATTTGCAAAAACATTTTTTAAGAGGAGGCAGAGGTCCTACGCACCTCCGCCTACTCTTAAAAAACTTAAAAGAAAGCTTTTTTTCCTTTAATAAACAAACCTCATTTTCATACCTGTAATGGACACATGTAGCTGCAACAACTACATGAAAAGTTCCCAGTCTCACTAAAATAAAATCCCATATCTCACATACAGTGCAATTTGCCAACAGACAGATTGCATCATCTCTCACATCATTCAACAAATACAGTGGACTCTCACAAGTGAGAGTTTACTTTCCAACCTCGAATAGCATTACAACTCGCTGCACATTCACTCATAAGTTAACTTTATAACGATTTAATAAAGTTCTAGCAAGTAGTGTAACGTTAAAAAATCATCTCATATTAGGGCTAAATAAAATCTCCTATGACATCATATTGTTACTTATGTAAACATAACAGCCCACTAAACTTCCATCTTATCTTATGCTGGGACAAAATCCTGATCTATAAAATCAACAAAACATCTACAGATCAAATTAGCAAATTGAATCAGAAGAAACCAGCAACCATTGTGTTACTGCTTATGCTGAATAGGTCACTGTCACTATGACATCACCAAACATCTCTCAAGCTTCAGACTAGCAGTGCATGTGCGCTAATCTCATGACAACGAGGGAAGACTGGTGCAAGAAACTTCACCTATTTCTAATCAATAATTAGGCAGTTTTTCTCTTCATATCTGTTGTCAATTTATATATCACTGTGCACTACTCAAATTAATTTAGGACAAACCTTTAATACATGTGTCTTAACCCGTTAGAGTTGAGGAACCTGCCACCCGCCAGACTTTATACAGCCGTCAGTACCTTCTGCAGCATGATGGGGTGAGTAATGATTTCTGCTTGCCTCCCTCCGCCCTCTGGAAGAACTCTAGAGAACTATAATGACAAGAGAAAGGTAAATACTGTAAGTTAACTTTAGTTAGTCACATAAATACAACATTTAACAAGAGTAAATACAACACCTGCTCTGATTTAACTGTTTGAGTTTCTCATGGTGTGGACTGTCAGGGTCAGTTTTTTCACTCAAACATACAGAATAATTCAGGCTCTAAGCCGAAGAAGAACACTGTTCCAGTTATGGACCCTGCAATCTGCTGGCCTTTGACTGGCCAATAGTAGCTGCTTCCATCCGAGATATTATATGCCGGAGGTGGCCACTCTCCCTAGGAAGGCAAATGCAGTCTCATTCTTCGTGTAGGACAGGAGCCAGTGTAGGACAGGAATGGACATGTCGGTTTCTTATCAGTCTGCCACATACGATCTTACATTCTTTTCAAGTTAACCTAGTGTATTACAATGTACCTTTAAACAGAAGAGCTGCTTGCATAACAACTTAGGCCGAGATGTAGAAAGCTTTTGTGAGATCGCAAACGTCCCAAAATACAGAATAGGGTCGTTTGTGACCTCCAAATAAAAGATTTTAATATACAAAGGCCCAATTAGAAATTCAGTAATCTATTACTGAATTTCAAATTGGGTTTGCGACTCGGTATTAGAAAGTGGCATGTTTAGTGCGGCCCATCTTAATACCGAATTGCAGTGGTATGGTGAATGTTTTGCATCCGAAATGAGGTTGCAAAACATTCACATTTTTCCACCTAGTTCAAGTAGGTGGTAACCCATTTAGAAATGGAAAGGTGCCTCCTCGAGACCCATTGCCCTGTGAGAATATTTGCAAAAACATTTTCTAAGAGCAGGCAGAGGTCCTACGCACCACCACCTACTCTTAAAAAATTAAAATAAAGCTTATTTTTTCCTTTATTAAACAAACCTCATTTTCATACCTGTAATGGACACATGTAGCTGCAACAACTACATGAAAAGTTCCCAGTCTCACTAAAATAAAGTCCCATATCTCACATACAGTGCAATTTGCCAACAGACAGATTGCATCATCTCTCACATCATTCAACAAATACAGTGGACTCTCACAAGTGACAGTTTACTTTCCAATCTCGAATAGCATTACAACTCTCTGCACATTCACTCATAAGTTAACTAGCAAGTAGTGTAACATTAAAAAATCATCTTATATTAGGGCTAATTAAAATCTCCTATTACATCATATTGTTACTTATGTCAACATAACAACCCACTAAACTTTTATCTTATCTTATGCTGGGACAAAATCCTGATCTATAAAATCAACAAAACATCTACAGATCAAATTAGTAAATTGAATCAGAAGAAACCAGCAACCATTTTGTTACTGCTTATGCTGAATAGGTCACTGTCACTATGACATCACCAAACATCTCTCAAGCTTCAGACTAGCAGTGCATGTGCGCTAATCTCATGACAACGAGGGAAGACTGGTGCAAGAAAGTTCACCTATTTCTAATCAATAATTAGGCAGTTTTTCTCTTCATATCTGTTGTCAATTTATACATCACTGTGCACTACTCAAATTAATTTAGGACAAACCTTTAAAACGTGTTTCTTAACCCGTTAGAGTTGAGGAACCTGCCACCCGCCAGACTTTATACAGCCGTCAGTACCGTCTGCAGCATGATGGGGTGAGTAATGATTTCTGCTTGCCTCCCTCAGCCCTCTGGAAGAACTCTAGAGAACTATAATGACAAGAGAAAGGTAAATACTGTAAGTTAACTTTAGTTAGTCACATAAATACAACATTTAACAAGAGTAAATCAACACCTGCTCTGATTAACTGTTTGAGTTTCTCATGGTGTGGACTGTCAGGGTCAGTTATTTCACTCAACCTGCCACCCTCCAGACTTTATACAGCCGTCAGTACCTTCTGCAGCATGATGGGGTGAGTAATGATTTCTGCTTGCCTCCCTCCGCCCATGGTGGGGTTATGTCATCCATAAAATCGTCTTGGTGGTCCGGGGGTAGTGTTATCATGTGGGTATATAATGTTTGTTTAAAACACTAGAATGCCTTTACTATCAAAGCATTCCCCATAATGGGCTCTGCGTTGGCTGTACACAGGGATCAAACCACCATTCTTGGTTGCACCCCTTTCAGTATCAGCAAGAGGACACTCCCCCCTCTACATAAGTCCCAGCCCAGGTATGTTTCCCAAGGTAGACCATTTCTCTAAATTCTGTAAACAGGAAATCAAGTGGGCAAATGCGGAGGTACTGGAAGACATATTGTATAAATATTAAGCTACATTTAACGGTGTAGAGACAGAATATCGAGTACAAATGTCGAGGTGAACAAATAACGAGTTGGAAATATCTTGGGTCAGAAATATTGAACGCAAGAATATAGAGGCTAAGAATATCGAATTCAGGTAAGTAATATTGATTTTAAAAATATCGAAGCATTCAATATCGTTTGCAAAAGTATAGTTGTTGTAAATATCAGTTTGTATTATTGTTATGTATCTTAGTATATATTTTATATGCATGTAATGGATGTTTTTGTGTTTAAAAATTGTTTGTATTTTTAATATTTTTAGTAGTTATAAAAAAATGATTTACATTTTGCACTTTTAGTTCTGTAGCGGGTTGTGGGTTTATAGGGGAACAGGGTGGGAGGTAATTAAATGTATTATTATTTTTTTAATATGAATTTTGTACTTATAGTTCAATAGCGGGTTGTGGGTTTATAGGGGAATAGGGTGGAAAGAAATGTAATTATATTAAATTTATAAAAAACAATGAATATGAATTTTGCGTTTTTAGTTCTGTAGCGGGTTGTCGGTTTATAGGGGAATAGGGTGGGAAGTAATTTAATTATTTTAAATTTATTGATTAATTTGTATTTATTAATATGTGTTTAATTGATAGTGTATAGTGTTAAATGTGTACATTAATTTATTATTAATTAATTAATATGTTATTGTTAATACATTTTAATTATTAATTATTAAATAAATATATAAATCATGTATTTTATTTTAGGTATGTGTTGTGGTATTTGTAGGTATAAATGGTGGAAACTAATTTAATTTTAATTTATGAATTAATAATTGGTTGTTAATTAAATTTAATTAATTCATTATAAATGAATTATGGTAATTGTCTAATTAATTTTCGGTGTGTGTTGTGGTATTTGTGGGTGTAAACGGTGGGAAGTATTTTGGGGCCCATTAGGATGACCGGCGGACTTAGTCCGCCCGCCATCCCATCGTGAAAAGGGACAGCCCCCCATGAGGGGGGGTCTCGTGGGGGAAATTAGGATGCGCCCGCCACAGTGGCGGGCGCATCCTGTATTTTTACGGTTGCGGCAGGCGGTGCTGAAAGCACCGCCCGCCTCTATGGTAAAAGAACATGTTGTGCATTTCAAAGCACAACGTGACAGGCACCGCGCAGCATTGCCACTATGGAAAGGCATTGGAAAATGCCCATTGTAATATGGCTGGTGGTGTCTGATAGACACCGCTACCATATAGAACCCTTTCCCGCCCCAGTCACAAGGCGACCGGGGGTCGGAAAAGCAGCGGACAGTCTTTCCGTCAGCCGTGGACCCCCCCAGCCATGATAATATGACGGGGGTCATTCCGGCACGGATGATGGGCGGATCGCCCCCGCCAGGCCGGCGGTGGCTACCGCCGGCCTGGCGGGGGCAATCTGCCCGCCATCCTAATGGACCCCTTTGTGTTTAATTAATATATAGTTGTTAATTAATAGTAATTAATAAATACATATTTTGGGTAATTTTTAATTTTTTTGTTATATTTATTTTTCTAAAGGGGTAAAGTGTGGGTATTAACTACATTTTAATAATTTAATTATTAGTTGTTCATAGTAATTGATTGTAATTTTAAGACATTTTTTAAATGTCTTTTATCATTTGATAATTTAATTTAGTTTATGTTGTGCAAATTATAGTGTTAAAGTGTGTGTAGTGGATTAATGTTTATAATTTCTTTACATTTGTAAGAATGTTTTAATTGTTTATTAATTATGTAAAATATGTAAATTAATTTAATTAAGAAATGTGAAGTATTTTAATATTAGTGTGGTGTTATAGGCTAGCAAATAATATAAATACATTTATTTTGTCATTAATTGTTTTTTTGTAAGTATTTTAAAATAAATATTTATTGGTAAATGTATTTGTTATTTTATTATATTTAGTATTTGTAAGTTTTTGTTATATGTATTTACTATTGTTATATGTGTTCTTTTTATATGTTTTAAACATTCATTTAGAATATTAATAAATCATTTTTATGATATTTTTGAGTTTGTAATATATATATATATATATATATCAAACGAACCTCCTTCGCCTAGAAGAAAGTAGAAGCCACAGCAGGGGACAGTGTGGAAGCCTTTAATCACATCAACAAGGCGAATGCATTTCGGCTATATCTTAGCCTTCCTCAGCGCCACAAGTGTCCCAGGAAAACTGCCAATCACGCCCCAGTAGTGTCCTGCTGCCTTTAATTGCCAAGTGACTTAGGCCCCGCCTCCGATGTTGTAGGCCAATCTATTGCAGTTCCGGGCATCATCAGGAACTGCAACTCCCAGAATGCACCTGTTTGCTTCCAGGTAGGTAGTGCGTTGGAATAACACCCAAATGGTGAGGCGCGAAGCAGGGTGGCATGAGTGGAATCCCAGGTCTTGTTCGTGATGTAAACCAAATGCCTCCTTATGTCCCCTTACCGCTCCAGCCCCGAAGTTGCAGCTCAAATGTTCACGGGGGCGGCGGTGACAGTGCACGCTGCCCAGTAGCGGGGAGAATATCCTCGCAACCGTGTCAATCCCAACTGTACCTCTTGGCGGGCCCCGGACCGAACCAATCCCTTGGTGACACAGAAATGCCGAAGCAAAGCAAAGCCAGAGGGGTCCGGGCCAACTTGATGGAGCGGGGGCTTCACAGCTGCGACTCTGGCAAAGACGCAGAAAATATCAAACGAACCTCCTTCGCCTAGAAGAAAGTAGAAGCCACAGCAGGGGACAGTGTGGAAGCCTTTAATCACATCAACAAGGCGAATGCATTTCGGCTATATCTTAGCCTTCCTCAGCGCCACAAGTGTCCCAGGAAAACTGCCAATCACGCCCCAGTAGTGTCCTGCTGCCTTTAATTGCCAAGTGACTTAGGCCCCGCCTCCGATGTTGTAGGCCAATCTATTGCAGTTCCGGGCATCATCAGGAACTGCAACTCCCAGAATGCACCTGTTTGCTTCCAGGTAGGTAGTGCGTTGGAATAACACCCAAATGGTGAGGCGCGAAGCAGGGTGGCATGAGTGGAATCCCAGGTCTTGTTCGTGATGTAATCCAAATGCCTCCTTATGTCCCCTTACCGCTCCAGCCCCGAAGTTGCAGCTCAAATGTTCACGGGGGCGGCGGTGACAGTGCACGCTGCCCAGTAGCGGGGAGAATATCCTCGCAACCGTGTCAATCCCAACTGTACCTCTTGGCGGGCCCCGGACCGAACCAATCCCTTGGTGACACAGAAATGCCGAAGCAAAGCAAAGCCAGAGGGGTCCGGGCCAACTTGATGGAGCGGGGGCTTCACAGCTGCGACTCTGGCAAAGACGCAGAAAATATCAAACGAACCTCCTTCGCCTAGAAGAAAGTAGAAGCCACAGCAGGGGACAGTGTGGAAGCCTTTAATCACATCAACAAGGCGAATGCATTTCGGCTATATCTTAGCCTTCCTCAGCGCCACAAGTGTCCCAGGAAAACTGCCAATCACGCCCCAGTAGTGTCCTGCTGCCTTTAATTGCCAAGTGACTTAGGCCCCGCCTCCGATGTTGTAGGCCAATCTATTGCAGTTCCGGGCATCATCAGGAACTGCAACTCCCAGAATGCACCTGTTTGCTTCCAGGTAGGTAGTGCGTTGGAATAACACCCAAATGGTGAGGCGCGAAGCAGGGTGGCATGAGTGGAATCCCAGGTCTTGTTCGTGATGTAAACCAAATGCCTCCTTATGTCCCCTTACCGCTCCAGCCCCGAAGTTGCAGCTCAAATGTTCACGGGGGCGGCGGTGACAGTGCACGCTGCCCAGTAGCGGGGAGAATATCCTCGCAACCGTGTCAATCCCAACTGTACCTCTTGGCGGGCCCCGGACCGAACCAATCCCTTGGTGACACAGAAATGCCGAAGCAAAGCAAAGCCAGAGGGGTCCGGGCCAACTTGATGGAGCGCGGGCTTCACAGCTGCGACTCTGGCAAAGACGCAGAAAATATCAAACGAACCTCCTTCGCCTAGAAGAAAGTAGAAGCCACAGCAGGGGACAGTGTGGAAGCCTTTAATCACATCAACAAGGCGAATGCATTTCGGCTATATCTTAGCCTTCCTCAGCGCCACAAGTGTCCCAGGAAAACTGCCAATCATGCCCCAGTAGTGTCCTGCTGCCTTTAATTGCCAAGTGACTTAGGCCCCGCCTCCGATGTTGTAGGCCAATCTATTGCAGTTCCGGGCATCATCAGGAACTGCAACTCCCAGAATGCACCTGTTTGCTTCCAGGTAGGTAGTGCGTTGGAATAACACCCAAATGGTGAGGCGCGAAGCAGGGTGGCATGAGTGGAATCCCAGGTCTTGTTCGTGATGTAAACCAAATGCCTCCTTATGTCCCCTTACCGCTCCAGCCCCGAAGTTGCAGCTCAAATGTTCACGGGGGCGGCGGTGACAGTGCACGCTGCCCAGTAGCGGGGAGAATATCCTCGCAACCGTGTCAATCCCAACTGTACCTCTTGGCGGGCCCCGGACCGAACCAATCCCTTGGTGACACAGAAATGCCGAAGCAAAGCAAAGCCAGAGGGGTCCGGGCCAACTTGATGGAGCGGGGGCTTCACAGCTGCGACTCTGGCAAAGACGCAGAAAATATCAAACGAACCTCCTTCGCCTAGAAGAAAGTAGAAGCCACAGCAGGGGACAGTGTGGAAGCCTTTAATCACATCAACAAGGCGAATGCATTTCGGCTATATCTTAGCCTTCCTCAGCGCCACAAGTGTCCCAGGAAAACTGCCAATCACGCCCCAGTAGTGTCCTGCTGCCTTTAATTGCCAAGTGACTTAGGCCCCGCCTCCGATGTTGTAGGCCAATCTATTGCAGTTCCGGGCATCATCAGGAACTGCAACTCCCAGAATGCACCTGTTTGCTTCCAGGTAGGTAGTGCGTTGGAATAACACCCAAATGGTGAGGCGCGAAGCAGGGTGGCATGAGTGGAATCCCAGGTCTTGTTCGTGATGTAAACCAAATGCCTCCTTATGTCCCCTTACCGCTCCAGCCCCGAAGTTGCAGCTCAAATGTTCACGGGGGCGGCGGTGACAGTGCACGCTGCCCAGTAGCGGGGAGAATATCCTCGCAACCGTGTCAATCCCAACTGTACCTCTTGGCGGGCCCCGGACCGAACCAATCCCTTGGTGACACAGAAATGCCGAAGCAAAGCAAAGCCAGAGGGGTCCGGGCCAACTTGATGGAGCGGGGGCTTCACAGCTGCGACTCTGGCAAAGACGCAGAAAATATCAAACGAACCTCCTTCGCCTAGAAGAAAGTAGAAGCCACAGCAGGGGACAGTGTGGAAGCCTTTAATCACATCAACAAGGCGAATGCATTTCGGCTATATCTTAGCCTTCCTCAGCGCCGCAAGTGTCCCAGGAAAACTGCCAATCACGCCCCAGTAGTGTCCTGCTGCCTTTAATTGCCAAGTGACTTAGGCCCCGCCTCCGATGTTGTAGGCCAATCTATTGCAGTTCCGGGCATCATCAGGAACTGCAACTCCCAGAATGCACCTGTTTGCTTCCAGGTAGGTAGTGCGTTGGAATAACACCCAAATGGTGAGGCGCGAAGCAGGGTGGCATGAGTGGAATCCCAGGTCTTGTTCGTGATGTAAACCAAATGCCTCCTTATGTCCCCTTACCGCTCCAGCCCCGAAGTTGCAGCTCAAATGTTCACGGGGGCGGCGGTGACAGTGCACGCTGCCCAGTAGCGGGGAGAATATCCTCGCAACCGTGTCAATCCCAACTGTACCTCTTGGCGGGCCCCGGACCGAACCAATCCCTTGGTGACACAGAAATGCCGAAGCAAAGCAAAGCCAGAGGGGTCCGAGCCAACTTGATGGAGCGGGGGCTTCACAGCTGCGACTCTGGCAAAGACGCAGAAAATATCAAACGAACCTCCTTCGCCTAGAAGAAAGTAGAAGCCACAGCAGGGGACAGTGTGGAAGCCTTTAATCACATCAACAAGGCGAATGCATTTCGGCTATATCTTAGCCTTCCTCAGCGCCACAAGTGTCCCAGGAAAACTGCCAATCACGCCCCAGTAGTGTCCTGCTGCCTTTAATTGCCAAGTGACTTAGGCCCCGCCTCCGATGTTGTAGGCCAATCTATTGCAGTTCCGGGCATCATCAGGAACTGCAACTCCCAGAATGCACCTGTTTGCTTCCAGGTAGGTAGTGCGTTGGAATAACACCCAAATGGTGAGGCGCGAAGCAGGGTGGCATGAGTGGAATCCCAGGTCTTGTTCGTGATGTAAACCAAATGCCTCCTTATGTCCCCTTACCGCTCCAGCCCCGAAGTTGCAGCTCAAATGTTCACGGGGGCGGCGGTGACAGTGCACGCTGCCCAGTAGCAGGGAGAATATCCTCGCAACCGTGTCAATCCCAACTGTACCTCTTGGCGGGCCCCGGACCGAACCAATCCCTTGGTGACACAGAAATGCCGAAGCAAAGCAAAGCCAGAGGGGTCCGGGCCAACTTGATGGAGCGGGGGCTTCACAGCTGCGACTCTGGCAAAGACGCAGAAAATATCAAACGAACCTCCTTCGCCTAGAAGAAAGTAGAAGCCACAGCAGGGGACAGTGTGGAAGCCTTTAATCACATCAACAAGGCGAATGCATTTCGGCTATATCTTAGCCTTCCTCAGTGCCACAAGTGTCCCAGGAAAACTGCCAATCACGCCCCAGTAGTGTCCTGCTGCCTTTAATTGCCAAGTGACTTAGGCCCCGCCTCCGATGTTGTAGGCCAATCTATTGCAGTTCCGGGCATCATCAGGAACTGCAACTCCCAGAATGCACCTGTTTGCTTCCAGGTAGGTAGTGCGTTGGAATAACACCCAAATGGTGAGGCGCGAAGCAGGGTGGCATGAGTGGAATCCCAGGTCTTGTTCGTGATGTAAACCAAATGCCTCCTTATGTCCCCTTACCGCTCCAGCCCCGAAGTTGCAGCTCAAATGTTCACGGGGGTGGCGGTGACAGTGCACGCTGCCCAGTAGCGGGGAGAATATCCTCGCAACCGTGTCAATCCCAACTGTACCTCTTGGCGGGCCCCGGACCGAACCAATCCCTTGGTGACACAGAAATGCCGAAGCAAAGCAAAGCCAGATAAGTGTTTTAGTGTGAATAGTAATTTTTTTACTATGGTATCCAGCACTTTCCCTACTGTTGCATTCTTTGGAGTGGGAATAATACGTTTTTTCCCCTCTGCTATCAAACACTTTCCCTACTGTTGCACTCACTAGAGTAGGAATAGTAATTTTTACCCCGCTCCACTATCCAACACTTTCCCTACTGTTGTATTCTTTGGAGTTGGAAAAGTAATGTTTACCCATCCTCTATCCAGCACTTTCCCTATTGTTGCACTCACTGAAGTGAGAATAGTATTTTTTACCCCCCCCGCCCCACCCAGCACTTTCCTACTGTTGAACTCACTGGAGTGAGAATAGTAAATTTTACTCCTCTGCTATCCAGCACTTTCCCCACTGTTGCACTCACTGGAGTGGGAATAGTAATTTTTACCCCTCCGCTATCCAGTCCTTTCCCTACTGTTGCACTCACTGGAGTGAGAATAGTAATTTTTACCCCTCTGCTATCCAGCACTTTCCCTAATGTTGCACATGCTGGAATGGGAATAGTAATGTTTACCCCAACGCTATCCTGCACTTTCCTTACTGTTGCACTCACTGGAGTTGCTGGAATGAGCTATCGGTTTTCTTAAGAAAGTCTAACAGTCTCCTCTCGTTTAGAAAGGAGCTGAAAACCTGGCTCTTCTCAGTATGATTTCTCCTGCCGGCCTTCGCGAGCAGTTGTGTTGTGTTCTCCGCTGCAGTTCTCTTTGCCAAAGCGCCGAAACACCCTCCTGGGTAGCCGTGCGCTATAGAAGAGACCTAAACATAACATAACAATAGTCATTTTTATCCCTCCGCTATCCAGCATTTTCCCTACTGTTGCACTTGTGGGAGTTGGAATAGTAATTTTTACCCCCACGCTATCCAACACTTTCCCTACTGCTGCACCCACTGGAATAAGAATAGTAATTTTTACCCCTCCGCTATCCAGCATTTTACCTACTGTTGCATACTGGAGTGGGAATAGTAAATTCTATCCATAGTACTTTTCACGCTTCCGCTTTCCAACACTTACCCTACTATTGCACTTACAGGAGTGGGAATATTATTTTTTACACCTCCGTTCACCAGTAGTTTCCCTATTGTTGCATTCACTGGAGTGGGAATAGAATTTTTACCCCTCTGCTATTCAACACTTCCCTATTGTTGCACCTACTGGAGTGGGAATAGTATTTTTTACTCCTACACTATCCAGCACTTTCCCTACTGTTCCACACGCTGGAATGGGAATAGTAATTTTTACCCCTATGCTATCCTGCACTTTCCCTACTGATGCACTTGTGGCAATTGGAATAGTAATTGTTACCCCCACGCCATCCAACACTTTCCCTACTGTTGCACTCACTGGAGTGAGAATAGTAATTTTTACCCCTCCGCTATCCAGCACTTTCCCTACTGTTGCATACTGGAGTGGGAATAGTACATTTTACTCATAGTAATTTTCACCCCTCTGCTTTCCAACACTTTCCCTACTGTTGCACTTATTGGAGAGGGAATATACATTTTTACCCCTTCGCTATCCAGCAGTTTTCCTATTGTTGCATTCACTGGAGTGGGAATATACATTTTTATCCCTCTGCTATTCAACACTTTCCCTATTGTTGCACATACTGGAGTGGGAATAGTATTTTTTACCCCTCCGCAATCCAGGACTTTATCCACTGTTGCATTCAGTCAGTCAGTCAGTCAAAACCACTTTATTCTATTAATTAAAATCTTAAAAGTACAATACAAAACACTAGATACAAACCGGCCATGTACTCTTACCAATACAAATGGGCGACACATAAGTGTAAACAGTTTCTACACAGGAAATATAAATAATTAAAACTAAGAAAATATATCAGATAAAAACAGTTACAGGATTATAAAATTCAGAAAATTCATAGTTTAATCATCATAGGGAATCTTTTTCTCCTAAGGCGAACAGCAGCAACAAGAAAACTGGCAATATTAAAAATATTCCAGTTGTTATCTAACAGTTAATAATAATTATAATAAAAACATTTATTAAGCGCCTGGTTACACAGAAGAACAGTGCATCCCCGCGCTGAGGATGCATTCCAATGACACTTCTAAGAACATGCCCACAGAGAGGGGAGGGAACAGGGGGTCAGGGCCCAGCCTCAATTCTTATCTTTAGGGAACAGGTGAGTCTTCAGTTTCATCCGGAACCGTAATTCTGACAGTTCCATCCGAAGTTCAATGGGGAGTTCATTCCATTGTTTACTGGCTAAATACCTAAAAGAACGCCCACCCATCCGTGCTTTGTGGATACGAGGTACCACAAACTGCATGCTGCCCATAGATCTCAAAAGGCGTTGGGGCGGTATATGGTGAGCATATATTTGGAGGTAAGCAGGGCCATTGCCGTGGGCAATATGGTGGGTCATGCACATGGTTTTAAACCGGATGCGCTCCTGCATAGAAAGCCAGTGCAAGGTCTGTAGATCACGCTTCCCCGACGACTTCCTAGGCAAGTTCAAGACAAGCCTGGCAGCCGCATTTTGGACAGATTGAAGTTGGTTCAGGCCTTTTTTTCTAAAGCCACAAAGCAAGGAATTCCCATAATCAAGATGAGAAGTGACCAAGGCGTGAACTAAAGTTTTCCTCGCCTTAATGGGAAGGAGATCTAAGATTTTACGTAGAACCTTTAGTATGCCATAGCATTTATCGGCCACATTTCCAATATGTTGAGAATATGAAAGGTTAGTATCCAGAACACCCAGGTTCTTCACCGTGCCAGAAGGGGTGGGTGTCGGACCCAGATCCGCGGGCCACCAGGCCGATGTCCAAATAGAGGGAGAGTTGAAGGTACATTAGGACCGGTCTGACCTGTAAAAACCCCTTTCTTTTCAGGAGCGGAATTAAAAACCTCTTCCTAATATCAGTGTAAAAATCACAAAACATTATAAAGTGTGGTGTCCTGAGTTGAAAAGCTATCACAGTTACACGGGGCAATGTCATCTGGTTTACACCAACCAGAGAGGTTACCCAGAGAGAAGTGGGTCAGGTTGAAGCGGAACCTGGTCAGAAGCCAACGATGGAAGGGCTTTGTCACAATTCTTAAAAAGGGCTCTCATGATGGCGATGAGATTATTAAATAATGAGCCCTGACCAGAGTTTTTTTTTATTTCCTGATACTCCCGTTCCAGCCTCAGTATGTTCAGAAACTGCAATTTCATCCATTTTAGATCAGTTTTCTTGATCCCTTCTGGGGCATTATAAATATCAGGCTGCCCTATTATAATGAACATCCCCTTGACATACAACAACCACTGGATACTACTGGCTTTATCTAAAACAACAGAATCCCTTAAAATCTGGTGGTACAATGTTAGTTCTGGGTTGAGCCAGTTTTTTATCCAGCAGACCAAGGGAGCAAATCTCACCAAATCAGACACATATCCAAATCCCCAATTCCTGATGGATAGCGAAAGTTGGGGTTGATTGGGGGACAGACAGAAGGGAGCGTAAAAATTTGTTTTCAGCCATCTGGAC
This sequence comes from Lissotriton helveticus, assembly GCF_964261635.1. NCBI lineage: Eukaryota > Metazoa > Chordata > Amphibia > Caudata > Salamandridae > Lissotriton > Lissotriton helveticus. The sequence goes on from NC_136062.1 coordinate 464,657,695, forward strand.
CCCTTCCACTTGCTTGTACACCCAGATAGCGGCACCATATGTGGCGATAGCCAAACATTTCGACTTATAAATGGCAAGAATTGCCTCACAAGGCCTAGCTCCCAATCACCACGCAAAACCCAGTAGCGCTGACGATAATCTCACTACTGCATTCTTTTTGGCTTTGAGCTGGGGGACCCAAGAGCATCTGTCATCGAATAAAACCCCCAAATATGTAAAAACAGTCACTCTGGTCACCTCAGCCCCATTACAAATAAAGGTTTTAACTTTATTCTTTCGTTGGCCCATAATCAGGACATGTGATTTGGAAATATTTACCACCAGCTTCAGGGAATTCATGAAGATCCTAAATGCATCCAGGAGTCTCTGGAGACCTATGGGGGTTCGCGATAATAGCACGGCATCATCCGTGTATAGGAGGACCGGAATGGTCCTATTTCCTACAACCAGGCTGGCCTTATCCAGAGTTTTGTCTAGGGCAAAAATATATAACGTAAAAAGTAAAGGGGCCAATATACAACCTTGGCAAACACCTCTACCAAACTTAAGGTGTCTTGTGCATTTGCCGTCCTGAGTAATCCTAACAGCTGCAAACAGATCCCGATGCAAGTCAGCTAAAAAATAAACCAGACGAGGATCAATCCATATGTCAAGTAAAATGGACCAGAGCTTTGATCTGTTCACAAGGTCAAAAGCTGACGACAGATACATAAAGCCCATATACATGGAGCCTTTATTTGCTTCAGTATATTTGCTTGTCAGTAAATATAAATTAAGACACTGGTCCATGGTACTTCTGCCTGATCTAAAACCAAACTGAAGATTGGATAGGACCCCTATATCATTTACCCAATCGGTGACTTTGGCCAACATCACCTTGCCTAAAATTTTGACGGCAGAGTCAATCAATGAAATGGGTCTGCAACACCTTGGATCCCCTCTCTGCCCCTTTTCAAAAAGCGGGATGATAGTGGACTGGTACCATGAAACAGGGAACCCCTGAATAACTGTAGTGTTAAAAACATTTGCTAAAATTATAAAGATCGGCAGGGACACCATCAGGGCCTGGTGCCATATTACTAGATGAATCTATTATTGCCCTCTCAATGTCCTCCTCTTTAAAAGCCAACAGAGGTAAGTCATTACCAGTATCTGAAACTGTAAAAGACTCATAAGGCTTGTTTGACCCGCAGATGCCCTCGAAATGTGATAGCCACGGTTCCTCAGAGATGTTAGTTTCCGGGCTACCGTTCTCCTGCCCCGAAAAGAAAGGACTATTGACAATAGCCCAGAACTATGAGCTATCCTTCAATATTTCTACGGACAGTAAGGCATTCCAAGCCTCTGATTTAATCTCATTTTTGCGGGTGTATACTGCAAGTTTATATTCTTTTCATAGACTGACTAACTGCTCCCTGTCTCTAGGTTTACTTTTCAGGGCTTGTATTAAATTTTGATGAGCCCTAGAACAATTAGCGTCAAACCACCCTTCCCCTGGGTTAGACTTGGACTTACTTATAATGGTCAAGTCTGTTGCAACCTGACCACAGATAACTTCAAAGGCACTAAGGACCTTATCCTTAGGAGTAGAATAGTCCACACACTTTGCAATATCGTTTTTAACCTTCATACATGAATTAGCAAAGAAGGAATCAGGGACTACCTTAGACCATTTCAGCCTCCTTCCTTGGTCTCTGGTTATCACAGGGTTAGCACCCCTATCGTTACCCCGGGAGCACAAAAGGTCCATATCTTTATCTAACTCCAGGATAACAGGGTTGTGTTAGCTAAAGGGAGATAGCCTCGCATTATAGGATACTACATTCCTAACATAGAGACAGAAATATATAGTCAATAATGGTCTCCCTACCCCTGGCCTTAAAAGTTGCTACCCTCTCACTTGAATCATATAAACCTGGATCGGCTCCTAACAGGAGATCCTCCAGAGCCTCCCCCATAAATGTATGCTCAAAATGGGGTAGCGACAAACAATCTGGACCAAAAGGATCATCAATTCGACAGTTCAAATCACACAAATGAGCATTGCCCATGAGTATGGTGTAGAAAAAAGTGGATTGCTGTGAGCTATATGCTTCTAAAAAATATTTCAAATAAAAAAGATGTTTATTTCTAGAAACACATTCCACAGAGTTATAAAAGTTAATTATCAATATTTTGGAGTGATTCGGAGTATTTAATTCTACTTTCAGATAATTATGAGAAGTTAGCTCCAGCAGCTTCACAGACCCTTTTAGCTCTAGGGAGAGGAGGAGCATTAAACCTCCCTTGGCTCTACCTGCTGGCGTAGGTCGAGCGGGCAAAGAATATGATTTAAATGCATCTAACCAGAAATTGCTCTCCCTCTCCCATGTCTCCTGGAGAGCAATAATATCATGTTTTCTTTACAAACTTTAACCAACTCAAATCCCCCCTTTTTGATCTAAGCCCTGCAATACTCCAGCTAATGATATTACAGCTAGGGCCAGCATCAGTATCAATAATTTGTGGGTTATGACTAGATTCCAAAGGACAATCGTGAGGAGTCTCTAGTCAATCATTCTCATCTAACTGGGACAATAGGGAGAACCTGTTAGATAGAACTAAGCCTGCCCCTATATGACCTCTCTGTGTGTGAAGAGTTTGTTGAGATAGTATATCTCTATCACTAGAACTTTCAAATTGAAGTTCAGGATCGTTATATTCTGCAAGGCTTTGTTGCATTCATTGAAGTTGCAAATTTAATTTTGAAGACTTTAAAATAGTTTAATGTTTTAATTTATAATATAATGTTTTTTATTAGATTTAATTTTATTGGTGTGTATATATAAATATATATATATATATATATATATATATATATATATATATAATTTTTTTAATACAATTATAAAATAAATTACAATAAATTGTTTTAAAGTAAATATATATATTACATTTTATATGTGTATGTTTAAATTAAATGTGTAATATTTATTAAAATGTATATTAAATCCAATTAATATTTTTAAGTTACTTTCAGATGCTCCGTCCATCACCACCCCCTTTTGTCCAGCAATTTTCAGGCATCAATTAAAATGTCAAGATAACTCCATGATTAATCGTCTTCTTGGAAAGAAACCGAAGGTTTGTCTAGTGGAAGTTTTGAACCATCCAAAGGTAGCGCAGAGCGTTAAAATGCCTGCTGCTAAAAACGTGTACCATACAGATCACAAAGCGCATACAATGTAAATAGGTCAGTTGGTTACTGCTTCTGTAGGAGAGCTCATTTTGTAACTTGTTACTTATAAGTCAAAATCCTAATATAAAACATTGAACTATTTAACTGTCATCAACGATCTGCAAGGTATATGTTAGAGCTATATGTTTTTTTCTCAGTCTTTCATTATCCTAATCTTGCCAAAAGGGTTCATTTGGGTAGAAAACAATTCTTATTATTAAAGAGAACCCCTAACAATGGTGTTACATTTTATATTCTGAATTTGTACTTTTCCAAAACAAGGACTCAAACTATATTGCCTACCAATATCGATAACATGTTACTCCTACACTACACCTTGTAGTCCTGTCTAATGTAACATTTCCTACACACTGATTTACACACATTTGATTGTCTCTGTGCAATGTGTGTGTGATTGTGAGAAGTTGGCCTGATGTGCAGTGTTCACTATTCTAGTGATCACTATATATCAGTCCAAACAACCCTTATTGATGATTGGTTGTAAGTCAACCTTATAGACCAGCTATCCTAGTAGCATGGATACGAGCAGTCTAAGGCTAAGACTCTAGAGGGCGTGTTAAGCCAGCTGTTTTACCATCACATTACCCCTTGAACACCCAGTGAAAGGACACCACACAAGTGTTATGAAAATAAACAATGTATTTATTAGAATCACAACAACCCTGTACTCTTTATGAGGACAGGGTGCTAGGCACACAACAAAACTCTTACGAAAATACTTAAGTTAGCACGTTATACACAAATGCCCGAGGGGCACGAAAAACCATATACTTAAAAAGTGGAATGCGAAATTACTAGCAGGTAAGTACAGTACTAATAGGCTTTGGAATCGCTAGGACTTGACTATAGAATCGTTAGATTACTTCTAGGAGACCTAGGGGACTCGGGTGCAGAGTGTGCACTCTCACGCGGGATGCGGGACAAAGTCTATGGAAGCTAGTAAAGGCAAAGTTAGTGTTCACGGGCGAACCCGACCTGGTAGGAAGAAAACGACAGTGGATCCTGACCCTAGGATAGTGAGGCTATGCTGGGACACCGAAGTGCCGAAGTTACCTAGCCCAGGGGCTGCAGCTGCATAGGTCTGAAAAGACGTCGGGGATCTCGTTGCCGGACCAGGAGCCTGGAAGAAGGAAGTTGCTGGCAGGCGACCAGTGAAGGAAAGTTCGTTGGATCCAAGCCTGGATCGAGGAAGAAGAAACCTGAAAGCAGAGGGGACCAAGTTCTTGAATCACTAGCCAGTGATTAAGTGGGCACCAGGATGGCACCGGGCGAAGTCACCTCGACTAGGTGAGTGGGCGACGCTGGCTCTGCAGATCTCACGGACCAGGAGGCGTTGTCGGCGACCAGGATGGAAAGGCGAGCTGTCCCACGATGGATGAAGCTGTCGGCGTCGAAGTTACCCAGGATTGGGCAACAAGCCTTGGCTAATTCAAGCCCACGCGGTGGACTCAAAATGGCGTCTTGAGTGGACCAGGAGGGTCCGGGGGGCTCCTCTTTTGGAAGGGAGCAAGGGCCAGCCTGGAGCAACCAGACCAGCAGCAGAAATGTCGTCGGGCGTCGTTCAGAAGGCCACAAGCCAGCGGGCTAGTAGCCAAACAACGCGGTGAGCAGCAAAAAGCAGAAGGGCCCCACGCAGATCGTGGAGATGCTGGGAGGCTGCACTTCGGTGCTGGAGCTGCTCAGGGTCGGGGCTTCTCGGACCCCAAAGCACTCACCAGGAAATTACTCGGCGGGCTTGCTGGAAAGAAGTCGTGCAGTCTTGAAGATGGCCGGTCCCTCGAGGTCTCGTCACACCCACGAATCTCAGCGTGACTGATGATTCAGGTAGAGGTCAGAGGTGCCAGGGAAGCCGGTTCTCATCGAGCTGGGCAGTCTTGATCCGGAGGAGAGACTTGCAGCAGACCGCAGTGTTCTTAAGATGGTGCCTGCGGATGCAGGGTGACTACTCCTTAGTCACAAGGAAGAAATCTTAGGAAGAAGTCTTGAGTTCCTTTCGTGGAAAGTAGTTTCAGGATTCAAAGATGATCTGATTTGGAAGGGGGCCAGTTCCTACCTTTATCCTGTAAAAAGGGGCTGGCACGCGACTAAGTCCTGCCCTAGGGGTGGGACTAGGAGGGGGGTGGTTACACCCACTTCCTTGGCGGGCTTTTCCCCAGCACAGGGTCTGGAGTGACCCTGGAACTGGTTCCAGCCAGCCTATGCACAGTGAGCACCGGGGTGCCACGTGCAGTCACCTTCCTCTGAAGCCCTGCCTACCTACAATACACAAAACCCTGTCTGGGACGGTGCTGGCACCGCCCCTGGCAGGAAACCCTTTGTCCTTATCTCCTGCTCTGGGAGGACTCCCAGCAGCAGGAGGGCAGACTTGTGTCTCGGTGGCAGCATCCATTTTGTGGAGCTGAGGCTCTGTTTGACTTTAACCGGGGTTAGGGGTTACATACATGTCGTGTCCCTCTAGAAGGGTGGAATGCTAACCCAGTCGCCAGAATTGGCGAGGGGTTAGTATTCCAATTCGTATGACACCTTACTCGACATGTTTTGATAAAGCGATACCAGAGTTGGCATATAACCGCGAGGATTATAATGCACTTAAGAGTATATGGTATGCGATATCATGGAAACGGCTAAGGGATGGATCCCGAAAGCCGCAGACAGGCTCAGCTCATGCCAGAGCACCATCTCACACGATTCCAAGCACTCTGCCTTCAGGATTGTTAAGGCCTGCTATAGGAGTGACTGATAGGAGATCTTTGTGTCCATTTTAGGGTTAGATATAGGTATACTATATCTAAAGCAAAGGGTGATTACACCACCTTGCCCCAGCTGTCAAGCAGCCAGTTGTGTCAGTTTAGTTAGTCAGCCCAGGGGTGGCATAATACATGCTTCAGCCCCTGGGAGACTTCTGGGTTCACCTCAGCCCTGGGTACAGGGACTTGGAGAGGGCCCAGTGCCAATTCAGTACCTGAATACAATTTGGATAGAGAGAACAGCTAGGCTGTGGGTCTGATTAGCAGGCCCACAGCCAGGGAAAGTCGTAAACCAGTGTAGCAAAAAGCAAAAATCTGGGTGATCATAGGATTGCAGACCCTACTCTCCTACATGACCCCCCCCCCCAAACTTTGGGACAATAAACTAACCTTGACCAGGTGAGTCTTCTTGCTCTAAGTGGAAATACCTGGAGAGCCCATCAGCATTGCTGTGATCAGTACCAGGTCTATGCTCCACTGTAAAATCCATCCCCTGTAGGGAAATGGACCACCTAAGCAGTTTGGGGTTTTCACCCTTCATCTGATTTAGCCACAAGAGGGGCTTATGGTCTGTCTGAATGGTGAAGTGAGTGCCAAACAAGTAGGCCCTCAGCTTCTTCAGGGCCCAGACCACAGCAAAGGCCTCCCTCTCAATAGCTGACCAATTTTTCTCTCTGGGTGTCAACCTCCTACTAATGAAAGCAATAGGCTGATCATTACCATCAAAATTCAGTTGAGACAGAACAGCCCCCACACCCAACTCAGAAGCATCTGTTTGGACAATGAATGGCTTGGAGTAATCTGGACTCTTTAGGATAGGTGCTGTGCACATGGCCTGCTTGGGGTCATTGAATGCTTTCTGACAGCTTGCTGTCCACTGAACTTTCTTTGGCATCTTTTTGCTTGTCAGGTCATTAAGAGGGGTCACTATGGACCCCTAATTTCTGACAAACTTCCTATAGTACCCAGTCAGGCCCAAGAAAGCTCGAACCTGAGTCTGGGTGATTGGAGGAGTCCAGTCCTTGATGGCCTGTATCTTACTCTCCAGTGGCTGAACCTGGCCTCCACCTACAAGGTGGCCCAGGTATACAACCTGTGTCTGCCCTATCTGGCACTTTGTGGCCTTGATAGTGAGGCCTGCCTTTTGCAGGGCCTCTAACACTTTCCTCAGGTGGACCAGGTGATCCTCCCAGGTGGAGCTAAAGACAGCAATATCGTCTAGATATGCTGCACAGAAGTCATCAAGCCCAGTGAGGACTTGATTCACCAACCTTTGGAAGGTGGCAGGTGCATTTTTCAGTCCAAAGGGCATTACCACAAATTGATAATGCCCTCCAGGGGTAGAAAATGCTGTCTTGGGTTTGGCCTCCTCAGCTAACCTGATTTGCCAATACCCAGCTGTCAAATCAAATGTACTTAAGAAGTTGGCAGAAGCCAATTTATCTATAAGTTCATCTGCTCTTGGTATTGGGTGGGCATCAGTCTTAGTGACTGCATTGAGGCCTCTGTAGTCTATGCAAAACCTCATCTCTCTCTTACCACCCTGGGTGTGAGGCTTTGGCACTAGAACTACTGGGCTAGCCCAAGGGCTATCTGAGGGCTCAATGACTCCCAGCTCCAACATTTTCTGCACTTCAGTTTTGATGCAGTCTCTAACATGATCAGGCTGTCTGTAGATTTTACTCTTGACAGGCAGACTGTCTCCAGTGTCAACATCATGGGTACACCAATCAGTTTGGCTGGGTGTCAGAGAGAACATATGTCTGTAGGATTGCAGAACTTGCCTGCAATCCTGTTGCTGATGTTCAGTGAGGCTGCCACAAAAGACAACACCATCAACTGATCCATCATCAGGATTCTGAGTGAGCAGGTCTGGGAGAGGGTCACTCTCTTCCTCCTGTCCCTCATCTGTGGCCATGAGCAAGCTCATGTCCTTCCTGTCAACATATGCCTTGAGCCTGTTAACATGGAGCACTCTGAGAGGGCTCCTGGGAGTTCCAAGATCCACCAAGTAGGTAACCTCTCCCTTTTGCTCAATGATGGTGTGGGGCCCAGACCATTTGTCTTTCAGAGCTGCTGGGGCCACTGGCTCCAGCACCCACACCTTCTGTCCTGGCTGGTACACAGTCAGAACAGCCTTTTGGTCATGCCAAGCTTTTTGAAGTTCTTGGCTGGCCTCAAGGTTTTTAGATGCCTTTTCCATATACTCAGCCATCCTGGAGCGGAGACCAAGTACATAGTCCACTATGTTGGTTGCAGGCTTTTTGAGAGGTCTCTCCCATCCTTCCTTCACCAAACACAGGGGTCCTCTTACAGGATGTCCATACAGAAGCTCAAAAGGGCTGTAGCCAACCCCCTTCTGTGGGACCTCTCTGTAAGCAAACAAGAGGCAGGGGATCAGGACATCCCATCTTCTCCTAAGAGTTTCAGGTAGTCCATGAATCATCCCTTTCAGGGTCCTGTTGAATCTCTCAACAAGCCCATTGCATTGTGGGTGGTAGGGTGTGGTGAACTTGTAGTTCACACCACACTCCTTCCACATTGCAGTCAGATATCCTGACATGAAGTTTGTACCTCTGTCAGAAACGACCTCCTTAGGGAAACCCACTCTGGAGAACACTCCAACTAGGGCTCTTGCCACTACAGGTGCTGTAGTGGTCCTAAGGGGAATAGCTTCAGGATACCTGGTGGCATGATCCACTACCACCAGTATAAACTTGTGCCCTGATGCTGTCTGGGGTTCCATTGGACCAACAATGTCAATCCCCACCCTTTCAAAGGGAACCCCCACCACAGGTAGTGGTATGAGGGGGGCCTTTGTTGTGCCACCTGACTTACCACTGGCTTGGCAAGTGACACAGGAGCGACAAAACTCCTTGGTATTCTCATTCATATGGGGCCAGTGAACGTGTGAGACAAGCCTGTCCCAAGTCTTTGTCTGACCTAAGTGACCTGCAAGGGGAATTTCATGGGCCAAGGTGAGAAGGAAACCTCTCAGAGACAAGGGGATGACCAGCCTCCTGGTTGCACCAGGCTTGGGGTCTCTTGACTCAGAGTACAGGAGTCCATCTTCCCAGTATACCCTGTGGGCACCTGTGGCATTCCCTGCAGCCTCAGCAGCAGCCTGCTGTCTGAGGGGTTCAAGGGAAGGGCAGCTCAACTGTTCCTTCCCCAGGTCTGCTCTGGAGGGTCCCCCTGAGCCCAGAAACTCAACTTGATCAAGTTCAAGCTCTTTAGGCTCAGTTTCCCTCAGTTCTCTCAGATCAGCCTCCTCAGAGACTTGATCCTCAACCTGGGGTAAGGGGGAAGGCAAAGCCTTACCCTTACTGCTCTTCTTCTTGGAAGGTGTCTGGTCCATCATTTCAGGATCCAGCACCTGTTCAGTGGGGCATTTTCTGGCCTGTGACCTAGTCACAGCAAGCACATGTGCTGGCAAGCCTAACATTTCCATGTGAGTCCTCTGCTCCACTTCTGACCATTGTGATGACTCCAAATCATTGCCCAACAAGCAATCAACTGGGAGGTCTGAACTGACTACAACTTTCTTTTGTCCCTTCACTCCACCCCAGGAGAAAGCCACAATTGCCACACTATAACTAGTAGTGACATTGCTGGCATTGGTCACCAGGAAATCAGTACCTGGCATGATCTGTCCAGGGTCCACAAAGTTAGGTGTCACCATGGTGACACTGGCACAAGTGTCCCTATAGGCCTGAGCCATTTTGCCATTTATCAAAGGTGTCTGCCTGTATTTGCCCAAAGTATTGGGACTTATCTCAGGGGACATATCCATATCCCCTGTACAGACAAGGACAGCCTGAGTGAGTGTGCCAACTAAGTTGTCAGACCCCTCAGTACCCAAGGTTAACCCAACTAATGCCTTGGGAGGTACACTACCACTACTGACTGTACTAGGGGGTGCAGTTGCCTTAGGGGCTGTAGTGGCAGGAGTTTGTCCTCCTCTTTTGGTGCACTCACTAAACCAGTGAGATTTACTTTTACAGTACTGGCACCACCTTTTCGACTGGCCTTCTTGAGTCTTCTTCTTCTGGGAAGCCTGACCCCCACCCTCTTTGGTTTGTTGGGGACCTGGTGAAGACTTCTGGTCATTTTGCTCATTCTTAACATTACCCTTCTGGTCTGCTTTCTTCTGACCACCCTGGTTCTGGTTCTGGTTCTGCTTGATCCTTGTCCTGACCCATTTGTCTGCCTTCTTTCCCAATTCTTGGGGAGAGGTCAGATCTGAATCAACAAGGTGCTGGTGCAACAACTGGTTCTGATAATTGTTTAAAATTTGGTCTCTCATCATTAGATTATACAATCATGTGTAATCTGTAACCTTGCTACCCAGCAACCAGCCCTCCAAAGCCTTAGTGGCACAATCCACAAAGTCAGACCAGTCCTGAGACTGAGTTTTCTGGGTGTCTCTGAACAGCAACCTGTACTGCTCAGTGGTTAAACCAAACCCATCAACCAGTGTATTCTTCAGGACCTGGTAATTGTTAGCATCCTCTACTCTTGTAGTGAGGAGCTTATCTCTACCTTTACCATCAAAGGAGAGCCACAGTATAGCTGCCCACTGACTCTGGGGAATGCTCTGCACAGTGCAGGCCCTCTCCAGAGCAGCCATCCATTTCTGGATATCATCCCCTTGCTTAAAGGGGGGCACTATCTTAGTCAGGTGTTTAGTATCTAAACCCTTCTCTCTATCTCTTGGGAGATTGCTGCCACCAGTGGGAGCTAGCCCACTCATCTGCTGCTCTCTAGCAAAGGCAAGCTTCTCTTTGGCCAGGGCAAGTTCTTCCCTTTCAATCCTCAGTTCAGCTTGTCTCATTCTAGCTTCATGCTCTTTTCTCTGAGGGGAAGTAAATCTCCTCTGTGGAGGATTCCTTCTCCCCTGAGAAGAGGCATTAGAGTGCAGAGATCTATTGGAGTCCCTAGAAAGAGATCTATCTCTCCTAACTCCAAGGTTAGGCCCACTTCGGGTCAGTACTGGGGGTCCCCCAGATCCTAGCCCAAGTAAGTCTAAGTTGGCCCTGGTTAGCCTTCTGACTACTTCAAGACCTTTGTCTACCTCATCCCCAGAGAGTTCCTCCTGATCCTCCTCCTCCTCAACTGCAGTAGCAGTGTTGGGGAGGTCTGGATCCCCAGAGGTCCCCTCTAAGGCTGGCATGTTCTCATGTAACTGAGAAAGCTTTCTGGCATCATATGTCTCTAAGAGACCTATCAGAAAGGGAATGGTGGGGTTAGACCCCTGCTTCAGTTTTCTGGAGACACAGATCTGTCTCATCTCCTGGAAACTGAGAGCTGCATATCTTGAAGTGACCTGTGGAGGGTCAACACTGACCAGGGGAGTCTCAGTAGAATCTCCCTGGGTAGACATGCTTTTCTAGTGAGGTGTAAGTGGTGCACTTACCTACACTATATGTTTGCCTACTGATCCCTTGCTAGAGTTGTAGTTTAGGGTGTGCTAGGCCCTAGGAGCTACAACAGCTGGTTCAGTAGAACTCAGAGTATTCTAAGCTAAGTTATATGTACCTTTAGTACTCATGTGATCTTTCACAAGATATTCTTAGGGCATGTGTGGTAAAACAACAGCAAGCTCAAATCCCAACCGCTGCTCACCAATGTGAGAAGTTGGCCTGATGTGCAGTGTTCACTATTCTAGTGATCACTATATATCAGTCCAAACAACCCTTATTGATGATTGGTTGTAAGTCAACCTTATAGACCAGCTATCCTAGTAGCATGGATACGAGCAGTCTAAGGCTAAGACTCTAGAGGGCGTGTTAAGCCAGCTGTTTTACCATCACATTACCCCTTGAACACCCAGTGAAAGGACACCACACAAGTGTTATGAAAATAAACAATGTATTTATTAGAATCACAACAACCCTGTACTCTTTATGAGGACAGGGTGCTAGGCACACAACAAAACTCTTACGAAAATACTTAAGTTAGCACGTTATACACAAATGCCCGAGGGGCACGAAAAACCATATACTTAAAAAGTGGAATGCGAAATTACTAGCAGGTAAGTACAGTACTAATAGGCTTTGGAATCGCTAGGACTTGACTATAGAATCGTTAGATTACTTCTAGGAGACCTAGGGGACTCGGGTGCAGAGTGTGCACTCTCACGCGGGATGCGGGACAAAGTCTATGGAAGCTAGTAAAGGCAAAGTTAGTGTTCACGGGCGAACCCGACCTGGTAGGAAGAAAATGACAGTGGATCCTGACCCTAGGATAGTGAGGCTATGCTGGGACACCGAAGTGCCGAAGTTACCTAGCCCAGGGGCTGCAGCTGCATAGGTCTGAAAAGACGTCGGGGATCTCGTTGCCGGACCAGGAGCCTGGAAGAAGGAAGTTGCTGGCAGGCGACCAGTGAAGGAAAGTTCGTTGGATCCAAGCCTGGATCGAGGAAGAAGAAACCTGAAAGCAGAGGGGACCAAGTTCTTGAATCACTAGCCAGTGATTAAGTGGGCACCAGGATGGCACCGGGCGAAGTCACCTCGACTAGGTGAGTGGGCGACGCTGGCTCTGCAGATCTCACGGACCAGGAGGCGTTGTCGGCGACCAGGATGGAGAGGCGAGCTGTCCCACGATGGATGAAGCTGTCGGCGTCGAAGTTACCCAGGATTGGGCAACAAGCCTTGGCTAATTCAAGCCCACGCGGTGGACTCAAAATGGCGTCTTGAGTGGACCAGGAGGGTCCGGGGGGCTCCTCTTTTGGAAGGGAGCAAGGGCCAGCCTGGAGCAACCAGACCAGCAGCAGAAATGTCGTCGGGCATCGTTCAGAAGGCCACAAGCCAGCGGGCTAGTAGCCAAACAACGCGGTGAGCAGCAAAAAGCAGAAGGGCCCCACGCAGATCGTGGAGATGCTGGGAGGCTGCACTTCGGTGCTGGAGCTGCTCAGGGTCGGGGCTTCTCGGACCCCAAAGCACTCACCAGGAAATTACTCGGCGGGCTTGCTGGAAAGAAGTCGTGCAGTCTTGAAGATGGCCGGTCCCTCGAGGTCTCGTCACACCCACGAATCTCAGCGTGACTGATGATGCAGGTAGAGGTCAGAGGTGCCAGGGAAGCCGGTTCTCGTCGAGCTGGGCAGTCTTGATCCGGAGGAGAGACTTGCAGCAGACCGCAGTGTTCTTAAGATGGTGCCTGCGGATGCAGGGTGACTACTCCTTAGTCACAAGGGAGAAATCTTAGGAAGAAGTCTTGAGTTCCTTTCGTGGAAAGTAGTTTCAGGATTCAAAGATGATCTGATTTGGAAGGGGGCCAGTTCCTACCTTTATCCTGTAAAAAGGGGCTGGCACGCGACTAAGTCCTGCCCTAGGGGTGGGACTAGGAGGGGGGTGGTTACACCCACTTCCTTGGCGGGCTTTTCCCCAGCACAGGGTCTGGAGTGACCCTGGAACTGGTTCCAGCCAGCCTATGCACAGTGAGCACCGGGGTGCCACGTGCAGTCACCTTCCTCTGAAGCCCTGCCTACCTATAATACACAAAACCCTGTCTGGGACGGTGCTGGCACCGCCCCTGGCAGGAAACCCTTTGTCCTTATCTCCTGCTCTGGGAGGACTCCCAGCAGCAGGAGGGCAGACTTGTGTCTCGGTGGCAGCATCCATTTTGTGGAGCTGAGGCTCTGTTTGACTTTAACCGGGGTTAGGGGTTACATACATGTCGTGTCCCTCTAGAAGGGTGGAATGCTAACCCCGTCGCCAGAATTGGCGAGGGGTTAGTATTCCAATTCGTATGACACCTTACTCGACATGTTTTGATAAAGCGATACCAGAGTTGGCATATAACCGCGAGGATTATAATGCACTTAAGAGTATATGGTATGCGATATCATGGAAACGGCTAAGGGATGGATCCCGAAAGCCGCAGACAGGCTCAGCTCATGCCAGAGCACCATCTCACACGATTCCAAGCACTCTGCCTTCAGGATTGTTAAGGCCTGCTATAGGAGTGACTGATAGGAGATCTGTGTGTCCATTTTAGGGTTAGATATAGGTATACTATATCTAAAGCAAAGGGTGATTACACCACCTTGCCCCAGCTGTCAAGCAGCCAGTTGTGTCAGTTTAGTTAGTCAGCCCAGGGGTGGCATAATACATGCTTCAGCCCCTGGGAGACTTCTGGGTTCACCTCAGCCCTGGGTACAGGGACTTGGAGAGGGCCCAGTGCCAATTCAGTACCTGAATACAATTTGGATAGAGAGAACAGCTAGGCTGTGGGTCTGATTAGCAGGCCCACAGCCAGGGAAAGTCGTAAACCAGTGTAGCAAAAAGCAAAAATCTGGGTGATCATAGGAAGTTTGCAGACCCTACTCTCCTACAGTGATGTAATGTGCTCTGACACCTTACACTGGTGTGAGTGGTGCTATAAAAGTAAATGAATCTGAGAGACAGTGGTTACGGAGTCTTGAGGGGCACTGTTAAAGGGTGCTAGTGAGGGAATCTGTGGCAGAGGTGGCCATTGGGGGGCGGCAACAAACATTGTTGCAGAGGGTGCCACCTGTGTTAACTCCAGCCCTGATTTGAGATTAAATACTTGGGGCATATTTACAAGCCCCTTGCACCACTGGAGCATCACTTTTTTTTATGCAGGTCAATATCTACAATGCCCCGCAAAGCCGCTCTGCGTGGCTTTTCTTGGCTTTGTAGATAGAAAGACCACGCAGTACAAGTCACTGCGTTGCCTTATATTACGGAAGGGTGGTGTTCCCATGCAACAACCTTGGATTTTGACACTTCTCCAGATTTACAACATAGTGTGATTCTGGAGCAGTGCCAAAAAACATATACCTACCCAGAGCAGACATAGCGAGAAGAAATGTTTACTTTTCTACTAGTTTTTTTCTCTTTCCATGTGTGCTGCATTCTGCAGCACATATAGAAAGAAGATAACACCTCTTGTGATTGTTGTTATGAGGGAAGGTGTCCCTTGCTGCACAAATATAATCATACCAACAACACAAACACCTTGCACCATGGTGCAACGGTGCCTGCGTTGGTACACGTCTGCAATTTATGATTAGACACTGACTGAAAGAATAGGAATGAACTGTATCTTGTAAATGCAGTGCATTTCTATTCTTTCTAATTGGCATAGGACAGTTCAGAAAAACGAGTTACGTGCTGCCCTACGCTAATTCTTTGTAAATATGAATGTTGAATTTTGCAACAAATGACTAAGGCAGGGTGGAACATCAGGTTGTCAGAACTTTTATTGTGCAGACCACCTACAGGTGTATAGCTGAGACACGCTGCCCTCTATCACCGTCAGCACTTCAGAACTAAGGCCCGCATTAGGATGGCGGGCGGACTTTGCCCGCCCGCCATCCTCGCGGAAAACAGGACCGCCCGCTATCTGAGCGGGGGTCCCACCTGCCCATTATGATGCGCCCGCCACACTGGCAGGCACATCATTGATTCATAACATTGTGGCTGGCAGTGTACACACCAGCACCCGCCGCAATGTTATGAATGTATTTGCATACACAAAGCGGCAGGCACCGCACGGTGCCTGCCGCATTGTGTATGCAAATGCAGGGGGGTACCACAGGTACCCCCTATGTGTACCCCCACCTCGCCTTCACCATGGGGGCCCGCAAGGGGCTCCAAAAGTAAAGACCGCATGCCTTTCTGTGGCGGCGGCAGCATTGCCGCCACGGAAAGGCATCTCATTTAGCCCCTTATAATATGGCTGCCACATATGAACCCTTTTCCGCCCCAGTCGCAAGGCGCCCGGGGAGGAAAAGCCGCTGACGGTGTTTCTGTCCGCCGCGGTCCCTCCGCCATAGTAATATGGCGGGGGGACAATGATGTCGGGCGGATAGCCACAGCCCGCATGGCGGTGGCGATCCACCCGACATCCTAATGGGCCCCAAAGCGTCGTTTGTGAAGGAATAGCTAAGGTTAGGCGTGACTGGGGCCATTCCTGGCAGGAATGCAATCGCTGATAGGACACCAGCAAAAAAACTTCCAAAACAAATAACTTCACCCATGCAGTGGATTCTGGTGAAAGAAATCAATATGAGCAAAGGTGGTCAAACCCGAGAGACAGCATTCCACACATGCAATGGACATATGTAACTTCAATAACTATGAAAAGACACCAGTCTCATAAAATTACAATCCATATCCCAGATACAGTGGAATCTGCCAACATACAAATGTGCCAGACATTGCATCATCTCTCTAAAATCAGTCAACAAATAGTGTGGACTTTCAAAAGTAAAGAATTACTTCAAGCAACAATTAGCATTAAAATGCGCAACACGTTTTCCCAAAAGTACACTTTTTAGCTATTTAAAAAAGTTCAGGCAAGTAGTCTCACATTAGAAAGTCATTTTATATCAGGCCTAATTAAAATCTTGTAAAACATGCAATTTTCTGTCAGGTAAACATAACATCCAACTTAACTTCTATCTCATCTTGAGCTGGGACAAACTCCTGATCAATGAAATTGATGTAAAACCTACCAGTCTGAAGAAAGCAGCTGCCTGCCTCCTTGCTCTATGAAAAGCAGGGAGACACCGCTAACTTGAATCACATCAACAGGTCTTGTTACTGCTTATGCTTACCAGGTCACAATACGGAACGCATCATTCACAGTATGAAATCACCAAACATCACAGAGCTTCAGGATAGCAGTGCAGGGTCCCTAACGCCATGACAACGAGGGAGCACTGGTACAGGAAAGCTCACCTATTTCTAATGAATTATTAGACAGATTTTCTTTTCATGTTTGTTGTCAATTTACAAATCACTGTCCACTTCTTAATTCAATTTAGAATGTACCTCAAACAAATGCCTCTGGCACCTGTTAATATCAAATTAAAAATAATTTAGTAAAAGGAAGATCAGTGGATAAAAACAGAGATTCTAAGGGCCTGATTTACAAACTTTTGATGCAAGACAGAACTGTTGGCTTTTCTGCTGCACTGCCGCGCGACAAAAGAAAATGGCTGGAATGTGCCATATCTACAAGATACAGTGCATTCCTGTCCTTCTCCCCTGCGCCAGTGCACAAGCAGCAGCCATGCGCCAACACAGACACCCTTCCTTCATGTTACAAGGTTGCCTGCTTTGCAGGAATGATTGTTTTTATGCATGCTGGGACGCCTTTCTGCAAACAAACAATAATTCATGGCATTTCCCTATTTCTTTGCGTGCTGCCGAATGCATCAAACATAGAAAGTGGAAAAAACTAGGAGGAGTAAAAGTATTTCTCCTTGTTGCGCCACTCCCACGCCTCCATGGGGAGGCGTAGGATTATGACGCAATCCCAGGTTTGCGATCCCTCATAAATATGGAAATGCTTCATGTGTCCTGCATGAAAGGGGCACATATGTACAAGGCCATAAAAAGCAATGTAGGGTTTCTTTACGTGGCCTTGTAAATATGCTGTGGCACTTTGTGCCACCGGAGAGTCAAAAAAGTGATGCTCCAGTGGTGCAAAAGTGCCACTGGGGCCTCATAAATGAGGCCCCAAGTGTCCAACCAATACACCCACAGAAGATGTAATCATCACTTTTCATACATAACATTGTACACCGCGGCTGTCATAGAGACATACACAAGAAGAAGAAGAAATCCTTATATTTGCAAGTGCTTCTTTTTATTCATAATTAAGCACATGCAGATTTATGCTTCATTCAATGAAGTTCCTGATATATTTTTTGTTACTGTTGTGCAGTTGCCCGGTAGTACCGCAAATGCTTGGCTTCCTAATCTGATGCTCAAGTAAAGCACACTAATCACCTCTGGCCAAGTTCGCACTATGTAAAACTTCGAAAAAATAATAATTTAAAAAAGCTTCTTTGGATTTTATTCCAAGCAGGAAAAGCCAATTTCAACGACTCAGTAGATGCCAGTGTTGAGCAGTTGCGCTCATTCCCACTCTGAACAAGTGGAGCGGGCATCAGTACCCGAGACATTGGTACAAAAGACTCCCAGGAAAGGCACCTGTGTGAGTCTCCCGTGCCACCTAGTTTCAATCTGTGATCTTGCCGAAGTTCCTGACAGACTGTGGGGCTTTGTCGGCTTACATACTACTGTCCACACAGGATCACTTGCAACTCTGACCCTCCACAGCCCATCTCACAGCAGTCGCTGTAGGACAGTAGGATCTGCTAACTATAGTTACCGCCACTTTTTGCTGGTGTTTCACAGTTTCTCAACTTTAGTCTGGCTGGGGCCCTGCTAATCAGGACCCCAGCCTAGTTGCTTCCTCTCTAAAACGATTGCATGTACATTAGATACACTCCAGCTTGGTTACTGGGGTACCTTTGTGACTCACTAGTACATGGTACCTTAGGTACCAAAAGCATAGGAACCCCAGAGGCCTACCAGGGGCTGAAGCATGTATTATGCCACCCCGGGCAACCCTTCCAAAATTACACCACAGGTCTGCTACTGCAGCCTGGGTACGGTGGTATATCTTAGTAAGGGGTGCATGCACCCCTTACTAAGATATAGGCTATCTATATCTACCTTTAATAACAGACACATATAAACCTATAAGTCACTCCTATGGCAGGCCTTAACAATCCTGAAGGCAGAGTGCTTGGTTATGTGTGAGACGGAGCCCATGTATGAGCAGGACCCCTCTGCAGCTTTCAGAATCTATTCTCTGAGGCTGTTCTGTGATGCAGCCAGACCATATACTCTTAAGTGCATTATAAACCGCGGTAAGTGCTAACTTTGGAATGGCTACATCAAAACATGTTGTGTTTGGTGTCAAACACTTTGGAATCCTACCCCCGCCCCTCCCCCCCCCCGCCAGTCCTGACGGCGGGGGTAGAATCCCACCCTTCTAGAGGGAGAGACATTTACACACTGGTCTGACCGGTAACAGTTTAAAAGAACCTCAGCATCATAAAATGGATGCTTCAGCCACAGACACGAGTCTGACCTCCTGCTACTGGACGTAACTCCAGCAGGGGAGGCCTGGACAATAGGTTTCCTGTCACAGGGAGGTGTAATCACCACCCAGACAGGCTTTAGTGTATTGGGGCTGGGTGTGTGAAGGAATAGTTAAGGTTAGGCGTGACCGGGGGCCATTCCTGGTAGGAATGCAATTGCTGATCGGACACCAGCAAAAAAAGAGCCAAAACAAATAACATCACCACTGCAGTGGATTCTGGTAAAAGCAATCAATCTCAGCAAAGGTGGTCAAACCCGAGAGACAGCATTCCACACATGCAATGGACATATGTAACTGGAATAACTATGAAAAGACACCAGTCTCATGAAATTACATTCCATATCCCAGATACAGTGGAATCTGCCAACATAGAAATGTGCCAGACTTTGCATCATCTCTCTAAAATCAGACAACAAATACAATGGACTTTCACAAGTAAGGAATTACTTTCAAGCAACAATTAGTATGAAAATGCGCAGCACATTTTCCCAAAAGTACACTTTTTAGCTATTTAAAAAAGTTCAGGCACGTAGGGTCACATTAGAAAGTCATTTTATATCAGGCCTGATTAAAATCTTGTAAAACATGCAATTTTCAGTTGGGTAAACTTAACATTCCACTTAACTTCTGGGACAATTTCCTGATCAATAAAATTGATGTAAAACCTACCAGTCTGAAGAAAGCAGCTGCCTGCCTCCTTGCTCTATGAAAAGCAGGGAGACAGCGCTGACTTGAATCACATCAACATGTCTTGTTACTGCTTATGCTTACCAGGTCACAATGTGGAACGCATCATTCACACTATGAAATCACCAAACATCACAGAGCTTCAGGATAGCAGTGCAGGGTCCCTAACGCCATGACAACGAGGGAGCACTGGTACAGGAAAGCTCACCTATTTCTAATGAATTATTAGACAGATTTTCTTTTCATATTTGTTGTCAATTTATAAATCACTGTCCACTACTCAATTCAAGAATGTACCTCTAATAAATGCCTCTGGCACCTGTTAATATCAAATTGAAAATAATTTGGTAAAAGGAAGATCAGTGGATAATAACAAAGAGATTCTAAGGGCCTGATTTACAAACTTTTGATGCAAGGCAGCACTGTAGGCCTTTCTGCTGCACTGCCGCGCGCCAAAAGAAAATGGCTGGAATGTCTCACATCTACAAGATACAGTGTATTCCTGTCCTTCTCCCCTGCACCAGTGCACAAGCAGCAGCCGTGCGCCAACACAGACACCCTTCCTTCATGTTGCAAGGTTGCCTGCTTTGTGGGTATGATTGTTTTTATGCATGCTGGGACACCTTTCTGCAAACAAACAATAATTCATGGCATTTTCCTATTTCTTTGCGTGCTGTCGAATGCATCAAACATAGAAAGTGGAAAAAACAAGGAGGAGTAAAAGTATTTCTTCTTGTTGCGCCACTCCCACGCCTCCAAGAGGAGGCGTAGGATTATGACGCAATCCCAGGTTTGCGATTCCTCATAAATATGGAAATGCTTCATGTGTCCTGCATGAAAGGGGCACATATGTACAAGGCCATAAAAAGCAAAGTACTGTGACTTTACGTGGCCTTGTAAATATGCTGTGGCGCTTTGTGCCACCGGAGAGTCAAAAAAGTGATGCTCCAGTGCTGCAAAAATGCCACTGGAGCCTCATAAATGAGGCCCCAAATGTCCAACCAATACAGCCACAGAAGATGTAATAATCACTTTTGATACATAACACTGTACACCGCGGCTGTCATTGACACATACACAAGAAGAAGAAATCCTTATATTTGGAAGTGCTTCTTTTTATTCATAATTAAGCACATGCAGATTTATGCTTCATTCAATGAAGTTCCTGATATATTTTTTGTTACTGTTGTGCAGCTGCCCGGTAGTACCGCAACAGCTTGGCTTCCTAATCTGGTGCTCATGTAAAGCAAACTAATCCCCTCTGGCCAAGTTCGCACTATAGAAAACTTCGAAAAAATAATAATTAAAAAAGTGTATTAGGATTTTATCCCAAGCAGGAAAAGCCAATTTCAACGACTCAGTAGATGCCAGTGGTGAGCAGTTGCACTCATTCCCACTCTGAACAAGTGGAGCGGGCATCAGTACCCGAGACATTGATACATAAGACTCCCATGAAAGGCACCTGTGTGAGTCTCACGTGCCACCTAGTTTCTATCTGTGATCTTGCCGAAGTTCCTGACAGACTGTGGGGCTTTGTCGGCTTACATACTACTGTCCACACAGGATCACTGGCAACTCTGCCCCTCCACAGCCCATCTCACAGCGGTCGCTGTAGGAGAGTAGGATCTCCTTACTATGCTTACCCCCACTTATTGCTGGTGTTTCACTGTTTCTCGACTTTAGTCTGGCTGGGGCCCTGCTAATCAGGACCCCAGCCTAGTTGCTTCCTCTCTAAAATGATTGCATGTACATTAGGTACACTCCAGCTTGTTTACTGGGGTACCCTTGTGAGTCCCTAATATATGGTACCTTAGGTACCAAGGGCATAGGAACCCCAGAGGCCTACCAGGGGCTGAAGCATGTATTGTGCCACCCCTGGGAAGCCTTCCAAAATGACACCACAGGTCTGCTACTGCAGCCTGGGTACGGTGGTGCATGTACCCCTTACTAAGATACAGGCTACCTACATCTACCTTTAATAACAGACACATATAAACCTATAAGTCACTCCTATGGCAGGCCTTAACAATCCTGAAGGCAGAGTGCTTGGGTTTGTGTGAGACGGAGCCCATGCATCAGAAGGACCCCTCTGCAGCTTTCAGAATCTATTCCCTGAGGCTGTTCTGTGATGCAGCCAGACCATATACTCTTAAGTGCATTATAACACGCGGTAAATTCTAACTTTCGAATGGCTACAACAAAACATGTTGTGTTTGGTATCAAACACTTTGGAATCCTACCCCCTCCCCCCACCAGTCCTGATGGTGGGGGTAGAATCACACCCTTCTAGAGGGAGATACATGTACGCACTGGTGTGGCCGGTAACAGTTTAAAAGTACCTCAGCATCATAAAATGGAGGCTGCAGCGACAGACACGAGTCTGACATCCTGCTGCTGGACGAAACTCCAGCAGGGGAGGCCTGGACAAAAGGTTTCCTGTCACGGGGAGGTGTAACCACCACCCAGACAGGCTTTAGTGTATTGGGGCTGGGTGAGTGAAGGAATAGTTAAGGTTAGGCGTGACTGGGGACCATTCCTGGTAGGAATGCAATCGCTGATCGGACACCAGCAAAAAAACAGCCAAAACAAATAACTTCACCCCTGCAGTGGATTCTGGTGAAAGCAATCAATCTCAGCAAATGTAGTCAAACCCGAGAGACATCATTCCACACATGCAATGGACATATGTAACTGCAAAAACTATGAAAAGACACCTGTTTCATAAAATTATTCCATATCCCAGATACAGTGGAATCTACCAACATAGAAATGTGCCAGACTTTGCATCATCTCTCTAAAATCAGACAACAAATACAGTGGATTTTCACAAGTAAGGAATTACTTTCAAGCAACAATTAGCATTAAAATGCGCAGCACATTTTCCCAAAAGTACACTTTTTATCTTATTAAAAAGTTCAGGCACGTAGTGTCACATTAGAAAGTCATTTTATATCAGGCCTGATTAAAATCTTGTAAAACATGCAATTTTCAGTTGGGTAAACTTAACATTCCACTTAACTTCTGGGACAATTTCCTGATCAATAAAATTGATGTAAAACCTACCAGTCTGAAGAAAGCAGCTGCCTGCCTCCTTGCTCTATGAAAAGCAGGTAGACACCGCTGACTTGAATCACATCAACATGTCTTGTTACTGCTTATGCTTACCAGGTCACAATGTGGAACGCATCATTCACAGTATGAAATCACCAAACATCACAGAGCTTCAGGATAGCAGTGCAGGGTCCCTAACGCCATGACAACGAGGGAGCACTGGTACAGGAAAGCTCACCTATTTCTAATGAATTATTAGACAGATTTTCTTTTCATATTTGTTGTCAATTTATAAATCACTGTCCACTACTCAATTCAAGAATGTACCTCTAATAAATGCCTCTGGCACCTGTTAATATCAAATTGAAAATAATTTAGTAAAAGGAAGATCAGTGGATAATAACAAAGAGATTCTAAGGGCCTGATTTACAAACTTTTGATGCAAGGCAGCACTGTAGGCCTTTCTGCTGCACTGCCGCGCGCCAAAAGAAAATGGCTGGAATGTCTCACATCTACAAGATACAGTGTATTCCTGTCCTTCTCCCCTGCACCAGTGCACAAGCAGCAGCCGTGCGCCAACACAGACACCCTTCCTTCATGTTGCAAGGTTGCCTGCTTTGTGGGTATGATTGTTTTTATGCATGCTGGGACACCTTTCTGCAAACAAACAATAATTCATGGCATTTTCCTATTTCTTTGCGTGCTGTCGAATGCATCAAACATAGAAAGTGGAAAAAACAAGGAGGAGTAAAAGTATTTCTTCTTGTTGCGCCACTCCCACGCCTCCAAGAGGAGGCGTAGGATTATGACGCAATCCCAGGTTTGCGATTCCTCATAAATATGGAAATGCTTCATGTGTCCTGCATGAAAGGGGCACATATGTACAAGGCCATAAAAAGCAAAGTACTGTGACTTTACGTGGCCTTGTAAATATGCTGTGGCGCTTTGTGCCACCGGAGAGTCAAAAAAGTGATGCTCCAGTGCTGCAAAAATGCCACTGGAGCCTCATAAATGAGGCCCCAAATGTCCAACCAATACAGCCACAGAAGATGTAATAATCACTTTTGATACATAACACTGTACACCGCGGCTGTCATTGACACATACACAAGAAGAAGAAATCCTTATATTTGGAAGTGCTTCTTTTTATTCATAATTAAGCACATGCAGATTTATGCTTCATTCAATGAAGTTCCTGATATATTTTTTGTTACTGTTGTGCAGCTGCCCGGTAGTACCGCAACAGCTTGGCTTCCTAATCTGGTGCTCATGTAAAGCAAACTAATCCCCTCTGGCCAAGTTCGCACTATAGAAAACTTCGAAAAAATAATAATTAAAAAAGTGTATTAGGATTTTATCCCAAGCAGGAAAAGCCAATTTCAACGACTCAGTAGATGCCAGTGGTGAGCAGTTGCACTCATTCCCACTCTGAACAAGTGGAGCGGGCATCAGTACCCGAGACATTGATACATAAGACTCCCATGAAAGGCACCTGTGTGAGTCTCACGTGCCACCTAGTTTCTATCTGTGATCTTGCCGAAGTTCCTGACAGACTGTGGGGCTTTGTCGGCTTACATACTACTGTCCACACAGGATCACTGGCAACTCTGCCCCTCCACAGCCCATCTCACAGCGGTCGCTGTAGGAGAGTAGGATCTCCTTACTATGCTTACCCCCACTTATTGCTGGTGTTTCACTGTTTCTCGACTTTAGTCTGGCTGGGGCCCTGCTAATCAGGACCCCAGCCTAGTTGCTTCCTCTCTAAAATGATTGCATGTACATTAGGTACACTCCAGCTTGTTTACTGGGGTACCCTTGTGAGTCCCTAATATATGGTACCTTAGGTACCAAGGGCATAGGAACCCCAGAGGCCTACCAGGGGCTGAAGCATGTATTGTGCCACCCCTGGGAAGCCTTCCAAAATGACACCACAGGTCTGCTACTGCAGCCTGGGTACGGTGGTGCATGTACCCCTTACTAAGATACAGGCTACCTACATCTACCTTTAATAACAGACACATATAAACCTATAAGTCACTCCTATGGCAGGCCTTAACAATCCTGAAGGCAGAGTGCTTGGGTTTGTGTGAGACGGAGCCCATGCATCAGAAGGACCCCTCTGCAGCTTTCAGAATCTATTCCCTGAGGCTGTTCTGTGATGCAGCCAGACCATATACTCTTAAGTGCATTATAACACGCGGTAAATTCTAACTTTCGAATGGCTACAACAAAACATGTTGTGTTTGGTATCAAACACTTTGGAATCCTACCCCCTCCCCCCACCAGTCCTGATGGTGGGGGTAGAATCACACCCTTCTAGAGGGAGATACATGTACGCACTGGTGTGGCCGGTAACAGTTTAAAAGTACCTCAGCATCATAAAATGGAGGCTGCAGCGACAGACACGAGTCTGACATCCTGCTGCTGGACGAAACTCCAGCAGGGGAGGCCTGGACAAAAGGTTTCCTGTCACGGGGAGGTGTAACCACCACCCAGACAGGCTTTAGTGTATTGGGGCTGGGTGAGTGAAGGAATAGTTAAGGTTAGGCGTGACTGGGGACCATTCCTGGTAGGAATGCAATCGCTGATCGGACACCAGCAAAAAAACAGCCAAAACAAATAACTTCACCCCTGCAGTGGATTCTGGTGAAAGCAATCAATCTCAGCAAATGTAGTCAAACCCGAGAGACATCATTCCACAAAGGCAATGGACATATGTAACTGCAAAAACTATGAAAAGACACCTGTTTCATAAAATTATTCCATATCCCAGATACAGTGGAATCTACCAACATAGAAATGTGCCAGACTTTGCATCATCTCTCTAAAATCAGACAACAAATACAGTGGATTTTCACAAGTAAGGAATTACTTTCAAGCAACAATTAGCATTAAAATGCGCAGCACATTTTCCCAAAAGTACACTTTTTATCTTATTAAAAAGTTCAGGCACGTAGTGTCACATTAGAAGGTCATTTTATATCAGGCCTGATTAAAATCTTGTAAAACATGCAATTTTCAGACAGGTAAACATAACATCCCTCTTAACTTCTATCTCATCTTGTGCTGAGACAAACTCCTGATCAATAACATTGATGTAAAACCTACCAGTCTGAAGAAAGCAGCAGCCTGCGACCTTCCTCTATGAAAAGCAGGTAGACACCGCTGACTTGAATCACATCAACAGGTCTTGTTACTGCTTATGCTTACCAGGTCACAATGCGGAACGCATCATTCACACTATGACATCACCAAACTTCATAGAGCTTCAGGCTAGCAGTGCAGGGTCCCTAATGTCATGGCAACGAGGGAGCACTGGTACAGGAAAGTTCACCTATTTCTAATGAATTATTAGACAGATTTTCTTTTCATATTTGTTGTCAATTTATAAATCACTGTCCACTACTCAATTCAATTTAGAATGTGCCTCATATAAATGCCTCTGGCACCTGTTGACATCAAATTAAAAATAATTTAGTAAAAGAAAGATCAGTGGATAAAAACAAAGAGATTCTAAGGGCCAGATTTACAAACTTTTGATGCAAGGCTGCGCTGTAGGCCTTTCTGCTGCACTGCCGTGTGCCAGAAGAAAATGGCAGTAATGTCTCACATCTACAAGATACAGTGTATTCCTGTCCTTCTCCCCTGCACCAGTGCACAAGCAGCAGCCGTGCGCCAACACAGACACCCTTCCTTCAAGTTGCAAGGGTGCCTGCTTTGCGGGTAGGATTGTTTTTATGCGTGATGGGACGCCTTTCTGCAAACAAACAATAATTCATGGCATTTTCCTATTTCTTTGCGTGCTGCCGAATGCATCAAACATAGAAAGTGGGAAAAACTAGGAGGAGTAAAAGTATTTCTCCTTGTTGCGCCACTCCCATGCCT
This sequence comes from Lissotriton helveticus, assembly GCF_964261635.1. Classification (NCBI taxonomy): domain Eukaryota; kingdom Metazoa; phylum Chordata; class Amphibia; order Caudata; family Salamandridae; genus Lissotriton; species Lissotriton helveticus. The sequence goes on from NC_136062.1 coordinate 464,684,233, forward strand.
CCAATGGGGAGGCGTAGGATTATGACGCAATCCCAGGTTTGCGATTCCTCATAAATATGGAAATGCTTCATGTGTCCTGCATGAAAGGGGCACATATGTACAAGGCCATAAAAAGCAAAGTAGGGTGACTTTACGTGGCCTTGTAAATATGCTGTGGCACTTTGTGCCACCGGAGAGTCAAAAAAGTGATGCTCCAGTGGTGCAAAAGTGCCACTGGGGCCTCATAAATGAGGCCCCAAGTGTCCAACCAATACACCCACAGAAGATGTAATCATCACTTTTCATACATAACATTGTACACCGCGGCTGTCATAGAGACATACACAAGAAGAAGAAGAAATCCTTACATTTGGAAGTGCTTCTTTTCATTCATAATTAAGCACATGCAGATTTATGCTTCATTCAATGAAGTTCCTGATATATTTTTTGGTACTGTTGTGCAGCTGCCCAGTAGTACCGCAACAGCTTGGCTTCCTAATTTGATGCTCAAGTAAAGCACACTAATCACCTCTGGCCAAGTTCGCACTATATAAAACTTCGAAAAAATAATAATTTAAAAAAGCTTTTTTGGATTTTATTCCAAGCAGGAAAAGCCAATTTCAACGACTCAGTAGATGCCAGTGTTGAGCAGTTGCACTCATTCCCACTCTGAACAAGTGGAGCGGGCAACAGTACCCGAGACATTGGTACAATGCCACCTAGTTTCAATCTGTGATCTTGCCGAAGTTCCTGAAAGACTGTGGGGCTTTGTCTGCTTACATACTACTGTCCACACAGGATCACTTGCAACTCTGCCCCTCCACAGCCCATCTCACAGCGGTCGCTGTAGGACAGTAGGATCTGCTAACTATGGTTACCCCCACTTTTTGCTGGTGTTTCACAGTTTCTCGACTTTAGTCTGGCTGGGGCCCTGCTAATCAGGACCCCAGCCTAGTTGCTTCCTCTCTAAAACGATTGCATGGACATTAGGAACACTCCAGCTTGGTTACTGGGGTACACTTGTGACTCCCTAGTATATGGTACCTTAGGTACCAAGGGCATAGGTACCCCAGAGGCCGACCAGGGGCTGAAGCATGTATTGTGCCACCCCTGGGAAGCCTTCCAAAATGACACCAAAGGTCTGCTACTGCAGTTTGGGTACGGTGGTGCATGCACCCCTTACTAAGATATAGGCTACCTATATCTACCTTTAATAATCAATCAATCAATCAAGGCATTTGTAGAGCGCACTACTTACCCGGAGGGTCTCAAGGCGCTTGGGGGGGGGGGTGCTGCTACTGCTCGAACAGCCAGGTCTTGAGCTTCTTCCTGAAGGAGAGGTGGTCTTGGGTCAGGCGCAGGTCGGTCGGGAGGGAGTTTCAGGTCTTGGCGGCCAGGTAGGAGAAGGACCTTCCTCCTCTTGTCGTTCTTCGGATGCGGGGGACGGCGGCGAAGGGCGTGACTGGCTGATCGGAGATGGCGCTTGGGAGCGTAGAAGTTGATGCGGTTGTTGAGGTAGCTCGGGCCTTGATCGTGTAGGGCTTTGTGTGCGTGGGTGAGGAGACGGAAGGTGATTCTTTTGTTGACGGGGAGCCAATGCAGGTTTCTCAGATGTCCGGAGATGTGGCTGTGTCATGGGATGTCGAGGATGAGTCTGGCTGAGGTGTTCTGGATCCGCTGGAGTCTCTTCTGGAGCTTGACAGACACATACAGACACATATAAACCTATAAGTCACTCCTATGGCAGGCCTTAACAATCCTGAAGGCAGAGTGCTTGGTTTTGTGTGAGACGGAGCCCATGCATGAGAAGGACCCCTCTGCAGCTTTCAGAATCTATTCTCTGAGGATGTTCTGTGATGCAGCCAGACCACATACTCTTAAGTGCATTATAACCCACGGGTAAATGCTAACTTTGGAATGGCTACATCAAAACATGTTGTGTTTGGTGTCACACACTTTGGAATCCTACCCCCCCCCCCCCGCTGCCAGTCCTGACGGCGGGGGTAGAATCCCACCCTTCTAGAGGGAGAGACATGTACACACCAGTCTGACCGGTAACAGTTTAAAAGTACCTCAGCATCACAAAATGGTTGCTGCAGCCACAGACACGAGTCTGACCTCCTGCTGCTGGACGAAACTCCAGCAGGGGAGGCCTGGACAAGAGGTTTCCTGTCACAGGGAGGTGTGACCACCACCCAGACAGGCTTTAGTGTATTGGGGCTGGGTGAGTGAAGGAATAGTTAAGGGGTAGGTGTGACTGGGGGGCATTCCTGGTAGGAATGCAATCGCTGATCGGACACCATTAAAAAAACAGCCACAACAAATAACTTCACCCCTGCAGTGGATTATGATGAAAGCAATCAATCTCAGCAAAGGTGGTCATACCCGAGAGACAGCATTCCACACATGCAATGGACATATGTAACTGCAATAACTATGAAAAGACACCAGTCTCATAAAATTACATCCCATATCCCAGATACAGTGGAATCTGCCAACATAGAAATGTGCCAGACATTGCATCATCTCTCTAAAATCAGACAACAAATACAGTGGACTTTTACAAGTAAGGAATTACTTTCAAGCAACAATTAGCATTAAAATGCGCAGGACGTTTTCCCAAAAGTACACTTTTTAGCTAATAAAAAAAGTTCAGGCAAGTAGTGTCACATTAGTAAGTCATTTTATATCAGGCCTCATTAAAATCTTGTAAAACATGCAATTTTCAGTCAGGTAAACATAACATCCCACTTAACTTCTATCTCATCTTGCGCTGGGACAAACCCCTGATCAATAGAATTGATGTAAAACCTACCAGTCTACAGAAAGCAGCAGCCTGCGACCTTGCTCTATGAAAAAGCAGGTAGACACCGCTGACTTGAATCACATCAACATCTCTTGATACTGCTTATGCTTAATAGGTCACAATGCGGAACGCATCATTCACACGATGACATCAGCAAACTTCATAGAGCTTCAGGCTAGCAGTGCAGGGTCCCTAACGCCATGGCAACGAGGGAGCACTGGTACAGGAAAGCTCACCTATTTCTAATGAATTATTAGACAGATTTTCTTTTCATATTTGTTGTCAATTTATAAATCACTGGCCACTCCTCAATTCAAGAATGTACCTCAAATCAGGGGCGTAACACAGGCCCCAGCAGCCCCCGCGGTGCAGGGTGGCCCTCGCCCTCCAGAGGGCCCCGACTGCACCGCACTACTGCTGGGGGGAGCTCTAGATTGAGTCTGGAGGGGGCCCCTTCACGTACCCTGCAGGGACTCCCAGGAAAGTCACCTGTGTGAGTCTCACGTGACACCTAGTTTCAATCTGTGATCTTGCCGAAGTTCCTGACAGACTGTGGGGCTTTGTCGGCTTACGTACTACTGTCCACACAGGATCACTGGCAACTCTGCCCCTCCACAGCCCATCTCACAGCGGTCGCTGTAGGACAGTAGGATCTGCTAACTATGGTTACCCCCACTTTTTGCTGGTGTTTCACAGTTTCTCGACTTTAGTCTGGCTGGGGCCATGCTAATCAGGACCCCAGCCTAGTTACTTCCTCTCTAAAACGATTGCATGTACATTAGATACACTCCGGCTTGGTTACTGGGGTACCCTTGTGACTCACTAGTACATGGTACCTTAGGTACCAAAAGCATAGGAACCCCAGAGGCCTACCAGGGGCTGAAGCATGTATTATGCCACCCCTGGCAACCCTTCCAAAATTACACCACAGGTCTGCTACTGCAGCCTGGGTACGGTGGTGCATGCACCCCTTACTAAGATATAGGCTACCTATATCTACCTTTAATAACAGACACATATAAACCTATAAGACACTCTTATGGCAGGCCTTAACAATCCTGAAGGGAGAGTGCTTGGTTATGAGTGAGACGGAGCCCATGCATGAGCAGGACCCCTCTGCAGCTTTCAGAATCTATTATCTGAGGCTGTTCTGTGATGCAGCCAGACCATATACTCTTAAGTGCATTATAAACCGCGGTAAGTGCCAACTTTGGAATGGCTACATCAAAACATGTTGTGTTTGGTGTCAAACACTTTGGAATCCTACCCCCGCCCCTCCCGCCAGTCCTGAAGGCGGGGGTGGAATCCCACCCTTCGAGAGGGAGAGAAATGTACACACTGGTCTGACCGGTAACAGTTTAAAAGAACCTCAGCATCATAAAATGGATGCTGCAGCCACAGACACGAGTCTGACCTCCTGCTGCTGGACGAAACTCCAGCAGGGGAGGCCTGGACAATAGGTTTCCCGTCACAGGGAGGTGTAACCACCACCCAGACAGGCTTTAATGTATTGGAGCTTGGTGTGTGAAGGAATAGTTAAGGTTAGGCGTGACTGGGGGTCATTGCTGGTAGGAATGCAATCGCTGATCGGACACCAGCAAAAAAACAGCCAAAACAAATAACTTGACCCCTGCAGTGGATTCTGGTGAAAGCAATCAATCTCAGCAAAGGTGGTCAAACCCGAGAGACAGCATTCCACACATGCAATGGACATATGTAACTGCAATAACTATGAAAAGACACCAGTCCCATAAAATTACATTCCATATCCCAGATACAGTGGAATCTACCAACATAGAAATGTGCCAGACTTTGCATCATCTCTCTAAAATCAGACAACAAATACAGTGGACTTTTACAAGTAAGGAATTACTTTCAAGCAACAAATAGCATGAAAATGCACAGCACGTTTTCCAAAAAGTACACTTTTTAGCTATTTAAAAAAAGTTCAGGCAAGTAGTGTCTTATTAGAAAGTCATTTTCTATCAGGCCTGATTAAAATCTTGTAAACCATGCAATTTTCAGTCAGGTAAACATTTCATCCCACTTAACTTCTAACTTATCTTGTGCAGGGACAAACTCCTGATCAATAAAATTGATGTAAAACCTACCAGTCTGAAGAAAGCAGCAGCCTGCGACCTTGCCCCATGAAAATCAGCGAGACACTGGGGACTTTAATCACATCAACAGATCTTAATACTGCTTATGCTGAACAGGTCACAATGCGGAACGCATCATTCACACTATGACATCGCCAAACTTCACAGAGCTTCAGGCTAGCAGTGCAGGGTCCCTAACGCCATGGCAACGAGGGGGCACTGGTACAGGAAAGTTCACATATTTCTAATGAATTATTAGACAGATTTTCTTTTCATATTTGTTGTCAATTTATAAATCACTGTCCACTACTCAATTCAATTTAGAATGTACCTCAAATAAATGCCTCTGGCACCTGTTAATATCAAATAAAAAATAATTTAGTAAAAGGAAGATCAGTGGATAAAAACAAGGAGATTCTAAGGGCCTGATTTACAAACTTTTGATGCAAGGCAGCGCTGTAGGCCTTTCTGCTGCACTGCCGATCGCCAAAAGAAAATGGCAGGAATGTGACTTATCTACAAAATACAGTGCATTCCTGTCCTTCTCCCCTGCGCCAGTGCACAAGCAGCAGCCGTGCGCCAACACAGACACCCTTCCTTCATGTTGCAAGGGTGCCTGCTTTGCTGGTAGGATTGTTTTTATGCATGATGGGACGCCTTTCTGCAAACAAACAATAATTCATGGCATTTTCCTATTTCTTTGCGTGCTGCCAAATGCATCAAACCTAGAAAGTGGAAAAAACTAGGTGGAGTAAAAGTATTTCTCCTTGTTGCGCCACTCCCACACCTCCCATGGGGAAGCGTAGGATTATGGCGCAATCCCAGCTTTGAGTGTAAAGATGCGGAGGAGGCAGTAAAAGATTTAAATAGGATTTATTTAAGTTAAATCCAAGGACCCACTGGAGCACAAACCAAAGCGTCTAGATCAGATCAGCTCCAACCGCTTCTCTGATCTAGAACTCAGGTTCACAACAACATTCTCCATTACATGTATAACATTCTACAGTACCAATGACAATTCCATTAGTGACATCAATAATAATAATGGAAAGAAAAGAAGGATATTACCACATGTATCTTTTCCACAAATAAAACAAAATAAAATAACAAAACAAAACAAAAGAAAGATTAAACAAAACAAAGAAAGATTAATCCAGAATATAATCATCTAATTTCTTTGGCAACTTACATCTTTTATGAGAAACATGTGACTCAAGAGCAGATGAACTAGTACCAGCATCACAATCAGAAACAGAAGAATCCAGAATAGGTTCAGACTCTGAACGAAGAGTAGAACCAAGACCATCACTGGAACAAGCAAACTGTTCCTTCTGTAATGGAGCAGAAAAGGGATGATCAAACCAAACATCTTCACCATCTTCCCTTTTATCAAAAACAAATTCTTGGCCAGGTCTAAGAACGACCACAGAACTTTTACTCCACCACCCTCTGCCCTTGAGAAAGACGGTGGATTCAGAAACCTGTTCCACTTCAAAGTGCCTACTGAACTTAGACATACCTTTGGATGTGTGAGAAGGATTTACAATCCTAACCCAATCACCAACATTCACAACCTTACTCTTACAATGATGAAAACCATCATGATAGGACTTCCCTGACATTCGTGCAGAAGTGATATTATCTCTAGCTTTAGAGACAGAAGCCTCAAAACTTTCAGTCAAATTGCTCTTACTTTTAAGTTGAGGCAAAAACAAAGATCTAGCTTTTCTGCCTCTCATCAGACAAAAAGGAGAAACTCCCGTACAAGAATTAGGAGTAAAATGATAAGTCCAAATTTTGTCTTTCAAAAAGTCAAAAACATCCAAACTACTCTCCAAAGCAGCTTGGATCCCTTCTTTAAAAAATCTGTTGGCCCTCTCAACCTGTCCATTAGAACGGGGACTATAAAGAGGAGCCCTCTTGGCAGACACTCCAAACTTTTTAAGGAACATTTCCATTTTATTGGATAACGAACTGAACACCATTGTCAGACCTATTAGAAATAGGTGCCCCCTCATTCCTGAAAACATTGTCCAGGAAACTGATAACCGCATCAGTACTAGGATGCTCTACAAAAGAATAATGTAACCACTTAGAAAAATCATCAATAAGAACAATTTAAAATCTATTTTCTCTGCCAAGACAATCATAAGGTCCTGAAAAGTCAAAAGAGAGCTTTTGCCACGGACCAGTAGGAGCTTCACTAATAGACAGTGGTTCAGTAGAAACCTTCCAGTGCTTGTCAGACCTAACACACACTGCACAGTTATTGATAAACTTCTCAGCAGAGGCATCCAAACCAGGCCACCAATAATGACACTTAAGTAACCTCTTTGTACCTGAAACACCAGGATGCCCTGAATATGCTAATTTGATAATTTTCTCTCTGAGACTGCCTGGTGGAACAAACAAATCATTTCTCAATAAAATTCCATTTTCAATCAATAACTCATTCGCCACTTGTGCAAAACTCCTCAATGATGATTCAAGACTTTTAACAGAGGGTCATCCATTAACAACAAAAGATTTGACCTTAACCAACAAATTATCTTTACCAACATGATCATTCCACTCTTCCTCATCAATGCCAAAATTGCTGGACTCTACAGCATCCAACGCAGCCACTACACACTCATGCTGATCAGTGACCTCATCACAAGAATCATCAGATGGAGGTAACCTAGACAAGCAGTCTGCAGCAAAATTCTTTCCACCTGGAATATGCTGAATCTCAAAGTTAAACTCCTGCAGTCTCACTATTAACCGAACCAACCTAGAAGATGCTCTACCACTCCTCACGCCATCCATCATATAAACCAAAGGCTTATGGTCCGTCACTAAAACAAAAGACCTACCCCATAAAAAAATTCTTTAACTTCTCAACAGCCCACACACAGGCTAAAGCCTCCTTCTCGATGGTACTAAAATGAACTTCAGTACCCCTAATCGCTCTTGAGATGAACGAAATAACTCTCTCCTTACCATTAACCATCTGTGTGAAAACAGCCCCCAATCCAGCTGTGCTTGCATCCACAGTTACAAAACACTTTCCTTCAGGATCAAAAGTTTTAAGACCCGGAGCACTAGCAATAAGCTTGATCACACCCTGAAAAGCTGAATCATGGACATCAGTCCAAACAAACCTCAAACCTTTTTTAAGTAGTTGTCTGAGTGGTTCAACAACTAAAGCATCCCCTTTCACAAATTTCGCATAATATTCACTTAACCCAAGAAAAGAGCGTAAAGCATCCTTGTCCTGAGGCTTGCTTGCATATTTAAGGTTGCTGATGATATCTCTTTTTGGAAAAATCCCTTCTTGAGTAATCTTATGGCCCAAATAGTCAATTTCTTTATTCCACCCACTGTGGATTGCACCACCAGAGACCAAGTAATACAAATTTCAATAAAGAATGTCCGTAAATTATTAAATCATTTTATGTTTCTTCTTTATTCAATATTCTTGAGGCAGCCAACGCGTTTCGTTCATTCGAACTTCATCAGGGCTGTAAAAACATTTAAAAACATTACATATAATAATCCACATACAAACATTGTATGATTCTCCAATCATAATATTTACATTAATGCAGCAAAATTTACATTTCTCTTCATGATAGATCTCTAATCCTATATACTTTCTATACATTTGCAAGCTATACAGTAAATATACAATGCTTACATCACAACAGGATGCAAACTTGACATTACATCTAAATCCAATTTTTACATATATACATTATTGAAATCCTCCAATTAAAAGGTATCACATTCTCAACCTGCACCAATATACACATCAATATACACACTGTTTAGGATTTAAGGAGGGACCAAATTCCTAAACTCATTATTCTTCTAGGTTACATTCAGCTTGTGATTTGGTACACTTCAATTTTAGAAGACAAACTGTCCTGGCCTTCACTCTGTAACGTATTTCTTTAAAAATACAGCCTTTACAAGCTATATATTGGCCATCAGGCATAATTCTTGTGACCCAAAACCTCAAATCATTATCAGTAGACTCAAGCGGAGGCCAGTGCAATCAATGTTTTGAGGACAAAGAAAAAGGCACAATATTTCAAATAGGAGTACATATTTTTTCTTCTTATTTCTTCTCGTTACAGTATCACAGTATTATGTGATACTGTAACGAGAAGAAATAAGAAGAAAAAATATGTGCCTCCATTGACAGCAGCCAACATTTCTTGTATTCTTGGCAGAGGATAAGTTTCCACAACAATGTTTTTATTGAGAGATCAAAGATCAACACACAATCTAATCTCTTGATTCTTTTTAAGAGCAATAACAATAGCCGAAACCCATTCTGAGCTATCAGTAGGTTCTATGATGCCTTGGGAACAGAGACCATCCAAATGTAATTTGAGTTTGTCCCTCACACCCAAAGGTACTATGCGAACCTTGTGTTGTACAGGCAAAGCTCCTTTTTTAAGTTTAATCCTGTGTGAAAAACCTTTGACCTCACCCACAACATCCTCAAAAACATTCTTATACTTATTCAGAATGGAAGATAGAGGATACTCCAAAGAAACATTGTTAACAGGCATTTCTCTCAACTGAATGGGACGATCCGATCCTGGGCATAAATTAATGCCAAGTTTACCAAGATCATACCACCCAACAATATTTTTTCCATCAATTGCAACATAGATTTTGGTAAAAATGACACGAGTCTCAAATTTTAACGAATCCTCAAAGAAACCTAACATTTTGATGTCAAAATTACCAAAAGCTTTAGGATTGATATCGGATTTAGCAAGTTTGACACCTTTCCATTTTTCATGAAAGAACACATCTGATAAGATAGTCACAGGCGAACCTGAATCAGCCATAGCTTCAAAGGCAATCTTACCGACATGAACTATCCCTAAAGGAGCTTTGAAGGGAAAAGAAACACTATTTATGTTACCATTAAAGGAATCATCATAAATAGTGATGACTAAATTCTCCAAATCATCATTAACATAAGAAACACCACTAACAGTAGAATTAGGCTTACCACCTTTACTTTGAATCCTACATGAAGAAGTAATATGGCCAATTTTACCACATTTAGTACACTTCTATTTAAGTGCAGGACAATCTGGACAATTCGCCAAATGTGTCTTAGACCCACACCTAAAACAACTTAACACTTTACTAGTTTGAAAATTACCCCTATTATGCATTTGAACAGCATAAACTGAGGTGTCACTAGCATTCTTGCTTTCATTAGCAGCAATAACCTTAGATGACTCAATTGAGCTCTCGATCTCTTTTGCCAAATCAATCACTTCTGTTAGAGTAGGATTTCGACAAGCTAAGAGTCGCTCTTGCACTTTTTAGCTGCACAATTAAACACAAACTGATCTCTTATAGCTGTATCAACATGGGCACCAAAATCGCAGTTTGCAGCTATGACTCGTAAAGCTGCCACATAATCCTCAACAGATTCATCACTGGACTGTTTCCGTATATGAAAGGCATGTCTTTCAATCATAACATTAGGTTCTTCTTCAAACTGTTTTTCAAGTCTTGAAACAGCTTCAATGAAAACATTCCATCCATCACCCCCTTCAACTAGTGGCGCAATAGGTACAAGGTTCTTAAAAATGTCTATTGCAGCTGTACCTAAATAACTAAAAAGAATAGCTTTCTTCCTCTCTGCGGAAAATTTTGTTCCATCAATGGCAACGATATAATTCTCAAATGTGTCAAACCATTTTTTCCACCTCAGTTTAGGTTTCCCTGGAATTTCTAAAAAATTAGATGGTTGATTACAGATTTGAGAAGCTGCCATCTCAATCACCTACACAAACAAACCAGTAAACTGAAAAAAACAAAAAAAATGTGTGCGGATCACAGTTGGAATAAATTGTTAAAAGCACTTCAAAATTAAAAGTGTGCGTATCACTGTAGAAGATAGTAAATAAATAAATGTAAATACCGATGTAGATAGCTTCCACAAAGTGCCAATAACTAAAACGAGTGTGCGAATCACTGAATTCGCGGTTCTAATTAAAAGAAATGACCTTAAGCTGACCAAATTCCTCGAACTGCTTCACTCAGCTGAAGATCTCCGACACCTTAAGAAACAAAACTCACAAAATGGCCACGACGTAGCACTGCCATGACGTCGCGTTCCAGATAAACGTTGCGCTTCAATCAGCCGCTTGTGATTTCATAAAACAAAGATGGCGTCCACGTTGTACGTTTCAAAACGCTGAGTTCCAAGCTTCACTTGACGTCACACAGCAGCGCGCAAGTGCACGAGCAAAGAAACAGCCGTTGAAACACTTCGCAGATGATCAATCTTACGGCTTGAAATCCTCCAAAATTAGAAACTTCACAGTACCTCGAAGTTCAGCAGAGAGAAGATACATCAGGTGCCATCAGAGCAAAATTCAGAAGGTCACGCCGTGAGTTCGGTTTTCATTCAAGTTTAAAATAAATTAATTTAAAATAACACTCGGCAACACAGTGGGTCCATAAAATATTAAGTAGACCTCGTTGCCAATGTAAAGATGCGGAGGAGGCAGTACAAGATTTAAATAGGATTTATTTAAGTTAAATCCAAGGACCCACTGGAGCACAAACCAAAGCGTCTAGATCAGATCAGCTCCAACCGCTTCTCTGATCTAGAAGTCAGGTTCACAACAACATTCTCCATTACATGTATAACATTCTACAGTACCAATGACAATTCCATTAGTGACATCAATAATAATAATGGAAAGAAAAGAAGGATATTACCACAGAGATTCCTCTTAAATATGGAAATGCTTCATGTGTCCTGCATGAAAGGGGCACATATGTACAAGGCCATAAAAAGCAAAGTCCGGTGACTTTACGTGGCCTTGTAAATATGATGTGGCACAAAGTGATGCTCCGGTGTTGAAAAAATGTCACTGGGGCCTCATAAATGAGGCCCCAAGTGTCCAACAGATACACCTACAGAAGATGCAATAATCACTTTTCATACATAACACTGTACTTCGCGGCTGCCATATGGACATACACAAGAAGAAGAAATCCTTACATTTGAAAGTGCTTCTTTTCATTCATAATTAAGCACATGCAGATTTATGCTTCATTCAATGAAGTTCCTGATATATTTTTTGTTATTGTTGTGCAGCTGCCAGGTAGTACCGCAACAGCTTGGCTTCCTAAGCTGGTGCTCATGTAAAGCACACTAATCCCCTCTGGCCAAGTTCGCACTATATAAAACTTAGAGAAAATAATAATTTAAAAAAGCGTATTAGGATTTTATGCCAAGCAGAAAAGCCAATTTCAAAGACTCAGTAGATGCCAGTGGTGAGCAGCTGCACTCATTCCCACTCTGAACAAGTGGAGCGGGCATCAGTACCCAAGACATTCCGTACATAAGACTCCCAGGAAAGGCACCTGTGTGAGTCTCACGTGCCACCTAGTTTCAATCTGTGATCTTGCCGAAGTTCCTGATAGACTGAGGGGCTTTGTCAGCTTACATACTACTGTCCACACAGGATCACTTGCAATTCTGCCCCTCCACAGCCCATCTCACAGCGGTTGCTGTAGGAGAGTAGGATCTGCTTACTATGGTTACCCCCACTTTTTGCTGGTGTTTCACAGTTTCTCGACTTTAGTCCTCTCTAAAACGATTGCATGTACATTAGGTAGACTCCAGCTTGGGTACGGGTTACCCTTGTGAGTCCATAGTTTATGGTTCCTTACGTACCAAGGGCATAGGTACCCCAGAGGCCTACCAGGGGCTGAAGCATGTATTGTGCCACCCCCGGGAACCCTTCCAAAATGACACCACAGGTCTGCTACTGCAGCCTGGGTTCGGTGGTGCATGGACCCCTTTCTAAGATATAGGCTACCTATATCTGCCTTCAATAACAGACTCATATAAACCTATAAGTCACTCCTGTGGCAGGCCTTAACAATCCTGAAGGCAGAGTGCTTGGTTTTGTGTGAGACGGAGCCCATGCATGAGCAGGACCCCTCAGCAGCTTTCAGAATCTATTCTCTGAGGCTGTTCTGTGATGCAGCCAGACCATATACTCTTAAGCTTGGAATGGCTACATCAAAACATGTTGTGTTTGGTGTCAAACACTTTGGAATCCTACCCCCCCCCCCCGCCAATCCTGACGGCGGGGGTAGAATACCACCCTTCTAGAGGGAGAGACATGTACACGCCGGTCTGACCGGTAACAGTTTAAAAGAACCTCAGCATCACAAAATGGATGCTGCAGCGACAGACATGAGTCTGACCTCCTGCTGCTGGACAAAACTCCAGCAGGGGAGGCCTGGACAATAGGTTTCCTGTCACAGGGAGGTGTAATCACCACCCAGTCAGGCTTTAGTGTATTGTTGCTGGGTGGGTGCATACCCCAGTTCAAACCGGTTGCAGGGGGACTCAGCCCCTGCTCTGGCACGAAACTGGACAAAGGTAAAGGGGTGAAACCACCCCCTCCCTGGGTCCTCCCATATGTGGGACCCTAGAGTAAGTACAACGCCTAAAACTCAGTATAAGTATAGGAACCCAGTCCTTAGGACTTTAGATTACACCTGGACGAAACTCTGCAACATATATCCTGGAACTTCAACATTCTACATCGACTAGAAGACGGAAGAATCTCCCTTGGGGTTAAGGAGTGAGTCCCTTGTTCAAACAGGCACCAAAGAAGCATCTTGCAGGTCTGCATTTCCAAGGTTCTTCCCTTCTAGGGAACACTACTACCCTCTCTTGTAACTGCATTTCCAAGGCTCCTGTAGGATCCCAATGGATTTGGGACTCAGGACATAGGCTTCCTGACTTTTCAGAGGCAGACACGAGATCCCAGCGAAGCAGAGACCCACAGCCATCACGAGGGAGGTGGGACTGGAACTTCTGGACACCGAGCAAAATTGCTAGTGCATTGACTTCCCGAGTTTTTCCGAAGTTGTGCTTTTGGATACTTGTAGTCCAAGCCCGAGCATCATTTGCACTGAAGATTGTGGGCCTACACTACACGAGTGTTCCTTGGTCCCGCTTCTAGCATTTCCGCTTGAGGCTCCATTGTGATCCCTAGTCCGTCAACTGGTGAGTCCCCACAAAGGTAACTCTTCTGTTTCTTGGGCTTCCTTGGTTGCTCCACACATGCCCTGACTCCCCTCCAAAGCGTGAGTCCCTCAGAACTTTCTGGTCTACACCGAAGCCAACGGTGGTGCATGCACCCCTTACTAAGATGTATACCCCTCTGCAGCTTTCAGAATCTATTCTCTGAGGCTGTTCTGTGATGCTTTCTGCGTGGGTTGCTGTTGCCAAGGCTTGTTGAGTCCAATCCAGATGTGCAGCACTCGACATCTTTCGTGGGACAGCTCAAATCCAGCACCTGGTTGTCGTCGACACCTCCCGGTCCTCGTGGCTGAAGAGTCAAGATTCACCTCCTTCACCTGAAATCACCCGACATCAGTGGGCATCTGCTCATCACCTTCCTGGTCACTGGCTAGTGACCCAGACTCTGTCCCCTCTGCTTTCCGGTTTTCACTACTCCGATCCAGGCTTGGATCCACCCGGACACTTTCCACTTGGACGCCAACAGCACTTTGCAGCAGCTCTCCATAGAAATAGACGACGAAATCCGACACGAAAAGACACCTATGCACCCTGCATTCCTGGGTGAGGTAACTCGAGTACTACGGTGATCCCGTGGGTATTGACTCTAGAACTGCGTAGTTCTAAAGGGGTTTGCTCCAAGTCCGCTTCTAAGTGTCCTTCACCTGTAATTTTCCAACCGCGACTTTTCCCATAGAAGTTAATTGTGATTCGCAGCTGTGTTTAGACTAAGTATGGGCGAAATGCGTGAATTCGCGATCCGCAAAATCCGCGAATTCATGCAAATTTGTGGATTTATTTTTTTGCGTGTTCACAGGGCTTTTTGCGTGATCGCGGGACGCTTGCAGCGCATCGACCGCGAAGTTACCCATGCGGTCGTACAAGGGAGAGGCCATCTTGTTCGCGTTGCGTAGTTCCGTTTCCGCTAGTTGCATGCTCACGTTGTGCGTGGGGCGCGATTTCGTGGTCAGGTGCGTTTTTGCGTGCTCGCGGGGGAAATATCGTGTGAACTTACCCACGTGGTCCTCAATGGGCGCGGCCAACTTGTTTTTCAGTCATTGCTATGGTTCTGGGTATGCTTTTTCAATCCTACCCTAATCTTTACAATCCTTTGTTTCTTTCAACTTTTTTGGGATCTTTTTTACTCATTATCTATCCCTCTCTTTTTCTACATCTATATTTTGTGGGTTTTTTTACTTTTGATTACTTTAAAGCAATTTTTTTTAACTCTTTTCTTTTCTTTACTTTTTCCCTATTCTTTCCTATTTTTTTTCCAGCTGTCCAGGACCATGGCAAAGGGAGCCGGGAAGAGCAAGGAGAAGGGTTCCGCACCCCGTACCTGGCTCCCTTGCGGGCGATTGAGGGGGGAGGATGTAGTGGCCAGGGAGGTTATCAGCGTGGTGGAGGTGGGCACACTTATATTTTATGTTCAGCGCCACCTCCCAAAGACCGTGACAGCAGGGGACAGGCCCGGTCAAGGGTATGGCCTCCGTGAGCGTCGCCAGCTCTGGGATAAGGTATGCCCGGCCATGCGTAGGGAGTCGGGGTCCGGCGCACCTATGAACAAGTGACGCACCGGTGGGCAGACGCCCTTGACCGGGAGCAGAACCTGGTCCACCTGCCAGGCGTAGAGATCCCTGGCCTAGGTGAGTAGCTATTTAATAACTACTTTGTTTTCTTCTGCTCTGTGCTATATTGCTAATGCATGTTTTTCCCGAAGAGCAAGAATGCTGCAGATTCGATTATATTTCAGGTAAAATAATGTTTAAATAGCTTCTGTGATTACAGGTGCTCGCCTCCTCAGTGGCGTTGCTACTATGCTTACTTGTTTGCAACTTTGTGCTCATTTGGCCTGAATATGTATGACTGTAGTACTGTACAGAACTGCGTAATGCTAGAGAGACTAGAGACTCAAGTCTAGTCCTTCCTTTGAACTCCTGCTGCCACTAAGAAGAAGAGATAGTGGTGGATTGATAGGTTGAGTATATTATGACTTGTTATTAGTAGTAGGACATTTTTTAGTGGTCTGCAATCATGATGACGAACTGTGTCTATCAAGTTGCGTGCTGCTGAGTGCTGGCCTTCGTAGTAGAACCTTTTTGTTGTTGGTTTAGTTAGTGATTTACATAACTTTCCAAGTAGACGGTCTGTGAATCCAGCAATACTGTACTAGTATCCTCCTAGCTGACCAGATCAGATAGGTCAATAGATGTAGTGCAATTGTTGGTAATTTGTTTCCCCGAGATAATTTTAGATTGTTGTCAAAGAAATCAAATATTTCCCAAAACACTCATCCATGTTTGTGTTTATTTTATGTTCACATTCAGCACCTCCCAGGGGCAAGAAGACTTCACCCCAGACTCCGGCGGAAAAAAGTGGGCAGGAATGGTCCTCTGCAGGCTCTTCTGCTGGCCCCAGTAAGTTGTTCTGTTGTTAATATAATTATACTTCCCTAACTTTTACAGCTCCTATTCATTCCAAACTGTTTCCTAATTCTATTTTTTATTAAATAGACTTTGATCTTTTTGTAGACTGTTTTTATATTCTTATCCTGCTTCTCTACCATGTGCTACTACTATTTACTATTATTATGAGTCGGTCTGTGTAGGTAGCTAAGCTTGCCCAGTCGGCAAACGGTGTTAAACAAAACTCTGATCCAGCAATAGCTCTAGAGGCACTGAGTGCAGTCCTCTGGGTTGCCCTTGCTGTGTATTCCAGTCTTCTTAATGTTAGTGCTTTGACAATTTCCAAGAACCAAATGTCAATGTCAACCAAGAATAAGCTAGTAGTTGGCTTTTTGATTTGATAGTAGCACATACCATACCGCTAGTGTTTCAGGGACTATTCTGCACATACAGAAGTATGGACAAGAGAAATAGGACATTGTTGATGATAGGTGCAGTTCGTCTTTACACATACCTCAGTCAGAAGTAACTGTGCGGTACTCGGGAGCCCTCACCTTGTTGGAACGTTAAGTCCTCCTGGTGGTGATGAGGAGTAGTTGGTTCTGTCTGTAATTGGAAAAATGTTGCACGTTAAAAAGCAAGCATTCATCAGTTGTGCCAAAAAGTGTTGCATGTTATGGATAAGCATATAAGTTAACACCCTCCCCAAAACCATGCCTTTTCTTCAGTCCCAATAATTAAAAATTGTATATTTATTAACATTTTCTCTTCCATTATGAGACGAAATAGGGGGTGATGTATGACATCTAAAAATATGACAGGTTTTTTCTAGACGTCACAACATCGGATGCGACACTTCCCACCACCAGTGCCGGGGCCAGCAGCGTGCAGGGGTCTACTACAGGGGAGGATGCGGCGACGCCACAAGTGCCACCAGGAGGAGCTGAGGGGGATGGCTCATCAGCGGCGGACAGTGGTAAGTTATTATACTCCTTATTTATTGACATTTTAGAGTAGGCTCGCAAAGGAGTGGATAATGTACTGTACAGTAGACAGTACACTACTACAAGTACACTGTGCTGTTAAGAACAGTTACTAATTTAGTACTACATTTTTGCCAATCATGGAGAAGACAGTCACCCTTGACTTAGCAATAGCATTAGCGGCGGTAGTTCTCGAGTAAGCAATGGCCCCCTCTATTTGACTTCAACTCAGCTGGGAAACTTTTATCGTGAAGCTAAGTCATATCAGATGAACTTGAGGGATGTGATGAACGAAAAGGGAAAGAACTTAGGGTGAATGGAAGGACGAGCGAGTAGTAACATTTATGACTGTAAAGAATGATACATGTTTTTGAATGCAGGCAGAGGTGGCTGATAGGAAGGAATCAGATGCATGGCTGCTTGAAGCAAGGATAGTTAGAGGAGAAAGAAAAGATAACTGCCTGTGTGGGTGAATCAGAAAATTCATTTGTGGTGGGCATTGCAATATATCATTTGGGTGAAACTCAAATGCAAGTCAAGATGGTGGTATACCAAATAAAATGAAAAGGGTGTTATGTGGTTGTTGAGAAAAAGTAAAGTTGATACAGTTGAGACATTAAGAAGAATGATAGACATTTACTTTGGAAGCCTGGATGGTATCTTCTTCCTCATAGATAGCAGATGTGTATGTAGAGCAGATGCTCAGTGCAAGAAGAGTGTTACTTTGTTTCAACAGCATGTCCGTGCCAGAGTAGCAAAGCAGAGGAAATCCAAATACTAGAAGTTTTGATTGTTCAGAAACTCTCCCTTGCCTAAAGTAACAGTACAGTAGTTTACTTTGCACGCACAGCATATATTGTGTATGTATTGTATAGTTGACAATGATATCAAGTCAAGTCCCTTCCTCCGGCAATTATGGTTACCACACCCACTCCCTATGTTCATAATTTTCTTTCTGCTTTGTGAATCATAGGTGGACTATCGCTGTTGTTCACTCAATCTATCACAACAAAGCACCTAAAGTCATCCATCATTAAAGCAAAGAGATCATGTGATCGGCTGGATACATAATCAGAAATGAATAATCTTCATTTTCCTTTTGTAGTACTGAAGGGGGGGGCTGTGCGAAATATAAATTACATTGAGCAGTAGCCCTTGATGTATTCGAGTATGGCTAGTTCCACCCCTATAGAAAAGTAAGAGCTTCCCTATCCCCACCTGCATGTACTGCTTAAAGTAATGCGAGTCTGCGTCATCATGGCTTGTGTCTGTTTTTCTTTGGTGCAAGCTGACTGAGACGGCATTATGCCGACTACCACAAGTTCACGTACAAGTAATTTCCTTTGCAAAACTAGAGAAAAAAAGAAGAATACTGGTGAACTCTCTGACTATGTATTGAGTCCATAGTCCTGCCTGCTAGTAGAATTCCTGAAACTCCCACAAATGTTACAGGCCTACAAAGATGGCGGAAAGATACATGCCAAAATGTTATACTGTGTTTGCAAATTGCTAGTGTTACTTTCTGTTGAATTATTTTGTGTTATTGTTAAAGAGTATTGGTTACAGTATTTTTCTTTCTTTCTTCATATAGATGCTCCAACAAAGCTCACCCGACAGGAGATGGCTGTGGAAGCTGGAGGCCATTTGTGTGGAATATCGCCGGCTGTGGGCTCGGGAACAGGAGGAGGAGGCGGCAACAGCTTCAGCCTCCTCCAGTGCCCCCGGGTCCACCAGTCAGCAACCTCCAGCACGGCGCCGTGGTCGAACAGCCTCCCGCCGCCGCCGCTCAGCTGCAACAACACCAGCAGTTGCCCCCCCCCAGAGCCTGGATGGCACACCTGCGCCGCCTACACCTCAGAGTGGACTACCTGGAGCGCAAGGTGGTGAAGATGCAGCAACAGCTCCCGGATCTCCACAAAGAGCGTCGGGACCGCCTGTCCACACACCGTCGGAAGTGACTGTGTCCCTTGCCCCTTTTTTAAAGACTGTTGGGGGGTGGGAATCGGGAGTTGGTGATTCTTTGGGACTTTTCTCAGGACATTTGAAATGGACAATTGTTAGGGTTAGGGAGGGGGGTGGTTTGGGTCTTTGGGACTAGTTTATTTTTGTTTGGGTAATATATAATATTTATTTTACATACTTCAACATAGTGTACGCGTTCATATTATTTTGTGGGGTGGTGGGCGTGGGTTACTGCACGTTTGGTTTTCTCAAACTTACCAGCATGAATTATGTAAAACGTCCAAAAATGTTCAAAAGTGCCACTAACAGAGTGAGTGAATTCTATTGGCCCACTAGTACTTTACTAGTACTACTGTCAGTCTCTCCTCCGAGTCCTAGCCCATTATTCTACCTCCCCAAAATGCTTATCTTACCTGTGATTCGTGTTTATGGCGATTACGGTTGCCCATGAAATCCATCCAGGACCAAAATTCCGTTGTTGTGGTGTTAGTAGGAGTGGTACCACACTAGCAGTAGCAGCATATGAAAAACAAAGTAAAAAAATGAGACATTGAGTGGCCTGGGAGGAGTATTAGAAGGAACAGTACATTTGTAGCCTAAGCAATGCTGAAGATAAGTATGGGTAATAAAATTTGCATGGATGATTATGGCTTCAACAAGAACAGTGACCCAGCAGCGTAACAAGTCTTCTTGACATGTATGAGGATGATGTTGACGATGGATCCAATAGATGGTGGGCATGAAATTCAGAATTTATTTTAAAATACTCATTGTTGTTTTTTAACCAGAATTACAAAATCCTAGGATTCATCTAGCTGCCTTAAAATTTGAGGAGGTTGCTTGCACCTTATCCTCCCCAGCAAGTGTGTGGAATTATTGTTGTCATTTAGTCACACCTCAATGAAAACCACACAGCCCAGGGGAAGAGGGTTAGGGTTTGAAAATTGGATGGGAATGGGGTTTGTGGGGAAAGTTTTCTGGAGAGAGGAAAAAATAAACACAGCATGGACAAACAACACATTAAGATAAACAAATCTTTGGATACGAAGGTATCCATAAATCTTTTAAGGGACATAAAGGAAGTGCATGCACTACTGCATGCATGAAGTTGTTTGCTAAATGGATAGGTTACTGAAAAGTAAGTAGTACTTTCTACAACGTACTAATTATGAAGAAACAATGTGACAGTACAGGGCTGCAGTAATTATGCAATTTCACTTGCCTATCTGCCCTCAGAGAGAAGAACCACTTAGTACATTGAATTAGTTGAAAAAATAGCAAAAAAAAACCGTATACAATGGCTGGAGGGATGAATTGAAGCAAAGAGCAAACAAATGCACAGAGTCACACTCATAGAAATTCACAGCAATAACATTACTTAAACGATATGTAGAAATGAAGATGGATACTGTAACTGTATGTTGTAGTTGTCCTGTTGAATTTGGGAAGTTGCATGCATCCAGCCATTCCTCTTATTCGCGGTTCTCCTCCATTCCATCTGACTCTCCGTCGATCAATGTTGGTGACCAGAATACACCTTGTCCACTGCCTGCCTGGCGGATGCGGAATTGCGGATCGCTAATAGTAAGCCTGAGTTCATCGTTTTTCCCATTGCACAGGGTATAAGCCGGCCTGTAATTGTTGATGGAAAAACAGGAGGTGATATTAAAACACTTTAGAGAAAAAAATATACGGTACGCTGTGTAGTGCAAAAATAACACTTTCAGTTTCAGAGTCGACAGTATTACATACAAGCATCATTTCGAAAGTGCGTACTCTGAGTCTCCTTTTCAAGGATAGTAATTAGTAAGTATGGGCAAATTTTGCAATACTGCTACCTGGCATGAGCCCTAACTTAAAATCGTGCCAAAACGCTCTGTGCAACTAGGCCCAAACCCCTCTTTTCCACCATGGATTCTATTCAAACCACTTGCAATCAAAATTAGACCTTCCCAGCAGTGCTCCCAGACCCCTCAACCCACCCCCAAAAATCTAGAACACCCCCAAGCAGCCCCCCAAAAACATGCAATACTGCTATCCCCAAAACATGGCAAATCGCGCCTTGGAAAAAATGTGCTCTTTTCAGCACTTCCACTACTACGATCCTCTTGAAACTTTCCAGGACACTTGTTCCAGCGATTCCCAAGAATCTCAGCAAGGCAGAACAAAATAGATCCACTGGAAGGTGTACGACTAGTTTTCACCCAAACACACGCGCCCGCAAAACACCAAAAAAGGCCAAATTCGGCCAATTCTGGACCAAAAAACGCCAAACTCCCTAAAACTTTGCCAACATGATTATGAACGAGCCTACATCAGGGCCCTGAACCCTAGACTCTGCGGGAACCCTAACAAATTAAATATATATGCTTTGTCTGTCGGTGTCAAAGAGCCTAGGTATGCTACATCAGGTTGCTTCACTCAGTGGTGCCTGCCTTGACTGTAAGCATGGCCCTGCCACAAGCATGGCCAAAAATCCATTACGCTCAAGAATTTGCGAATTTTTGGCAATTTCGCGAGATTCGCGGATTGCGAATTTGCCGCAGAAAAATAGCTAATTTCGCGAGCGGAATGGATTTTTGGCCCTTGCTTGCGGCAGGGTCATGCAGACGGTCAAGGCAGGCACCTCTGAGTGAAGCAACCTGATGTAGCATACCTAGGCTCTTTGTTACAGACAGACAAAGCATATCTAATTGTATGCAGCAAGCCAATATAGATCGTAAAAACCAAGAAAAAAAGCAGAAGGATTTGCACAGCTGGTCTGCCAGACATTCTTCCAGGATTGATTTGAAAGTTCTGCACATGTAGAGATTATGCCCACCAAGAAAAAATGAAAACACTAACGGCCACATGCATCAATCTTGCCGTTTGCGAATCCTTAATTGCGAAAATTAGGGAATCGCAATTAAGAATTCGCAAACGGCAATGCATGAATAATTCGCATTTTTGTTAGCGATTTCTTATTTTTCCTTAACTGCGATTCACGTTTTGCGAATCGCAATTAGGGAAAACCCTTCCCATTGATTCCTATGGGCCAAAAGGCCAATAGGAATCAATGGGAAGGCATTTACAATTTGCGATTTTCAATTTGCTAATCGCAAATTGAAAATGCAATTTCAAGGGTGCAGGGGGGGGGGTCCAAAGAACCCCTCCCTGCACCCCTGAAATTAAACAAGTGCAATTTACACACACATGTCCCAAGGACATGTGTGTGTGTAAAATGTAACTTTCAAAAATGCATTTTTGTGCATGTTTGAAGATTTTTGGTAAATTAGCATGAGGTTCAACCTCATGCTAATTTAGCACTTCCAAACAGAAAAATCGCAATTTAAAAATGATCATGCATTGCATTTAAGAAATCTGAAATTGCGATTTCTTAAATGCAATCGCAATTTTAGAAATCGCAACATGATTGCGATTCCTAAAATTGCGAAATACATGATGCATTCCAATTTTGATAATTGCATTCGCAAACGGCCGAAAATTGCGATTCGCACCGTTTGCGAATGCAATTAGCGTTGATGCATGTGCCCGCAAATGCACTTGAAAAATATGGTGTACTTTCACATGTGTATGTTTTACCATGATGGTCCTGAAGAAAAGCTTAGGGGAGCTTGAAACATGTTGACCTGAACACTGATCTAGCTCAGTAAAAGTTAGTACACAGTGTTACCCCTTTTTAATTTTTATACCACACTAGGAGCGAAATAAATTGTTGAGGCCCACTAGCACGGTATTTTTTAATCTCACACCCACTCCACCATCATCACACTTGCACCACACATAGTCATCTCACAAAACCAGTGCTCCAGCGTAGTCGCCTTGTCGCAGCACGCCCCTTTTCGTAGAGAACTGGGATGGCCCCAATGATGAAGCATGTCACCGTGGGGCAACCCCGGTGAGTGAGGGGACTCTAGAAAGAAATTTTTCTTTCTTACATACAAATTATGGTACACACTGACTTAGTAAGCAGTAACCATAAGCATACCCACCAGGTCTCTGGACCTTTGACATAAGGTCCCTGTATTTCGTATGTTTTACCAAATACATTATAGCTACTATTAGCTTCAAGAACATACAGGCATTGCTGAAATATCATATTTTACAATTGTTGTGAATTACAAAACTTTGCTATCAAGAGGAAAGCACATATAAATGTGAAATTCACTTATTGTAGCCCTTTTTTGTGTCTTTCAAAATGTTCAGCATGTAAAGGTAAAGGATGGCGTATCTTCAGATGGTGGTGGGGGGACATCACAGCAAGCTTCTACACTGTAACCTCGGAGCAAGAAGACCTAGCTTCAACTCTGGACAAATATAGTGATCTTGGAAGAATTATTGTCTGCATTTTTCTCAGTTCACTTATCTGCCTCAAGAGTGTGCACCTAAAAGCAATTACTTTCACATATACGTTACCGAAGAAAAAAGTGTCATTTCATATTGAAGCAATATCAGCTTCCTACACCGATCTCCAGTGGTCAGATTCCAGAAGATGGTGGATCAAACTTTCTAAAAAAAGTCACTCCACAAACTGTAACTTCTTAGCACCAAATGATCAAGTGTTCCAGTTACTGAATGTAACAATAGTTTGTTTAGCAACCTCAGAAGGATGGAAGAACAAACTGACCCTGCTGGGATCTGAACTTGAGACCAGCAGGTACCTCCATGTTTACGAAGCTTTTACTATCAATGTAAAAAAATTGCATTTTTCTTTTAAGAATTACAAATATCAGATTGTCAAACTGTTTTTACCTTCTATTATTACCACCATTGTTTTTTACAAATTGCCTGGGACTGGGAATCATCATGGTCGCGCTTATTTGGCAGACAATGAAAGTAATGGAATATTTCACAAAACGTGCAGACATTTATGAGATTTACGTGAAAACAGTGGTGTGAATTGCCCTGTTTGGCACTGGGTTATCAAAACTTACAAGGGGGAACGCCCAAACCTCACAGATGACATCCGGATCCTTTGCTTGGTGCAATTAGGAGCTGGAATTTGTAGGCCAACTTTCAGAGACCAACTTTTATGTTATCTTCTGTGATTTTTTAAGGCACTTTTTGGTATGAATGAATGTGTTTTATAGAGCAAGCAGTCACCCCAAAGAGTGGCCAGTGATAAAGAATATGAAGTTCAATCATCCTCTGCCACAGCTTCAGCACAGTGAGTAAAGCCATGTCTTGAGTTATTTCTGGAATAACAGTTTGGACCCAAGGGACAGAGGTTCCAGAGGTAGCTGATTCCAAGCCGTAGCTGCCAAAAAAAGAGATAGAGTGGTCCCCTTTCTTGACCACCTAGCCCATGGCCCTGCTGCCAGGGTAGCCATGGCTGACTGAAGTGTTCTGAATAGGCGATACAACTCAAATCTTGCAGAGAGATAGAGCATGCCAGAAGGAAAAGGGCCAGATGAACCAGAACCAAAGACTTGAAAAGAATCCCCTTCTAAATTGAGAGCCAGTGAAGAGATCTGGGATAACCAGACACTGAAACCCACCAAGGACGTTTTCATAATGAGGCGAGCTGCGGTGTTCTGGAGCACGTGCAACCTGCCGATGAAGCCGTCCGGAAGCCAAAGATAAGGAGCATTGGCCTGGTCCAACATACACTACATGAGCCACTGCTTCCAAGAATGCAGTGGAAGAAGAAAAAGAATCTTCTTAAGGTCCCGGAGCAACACGTTTGTTTGCCATTAGTATTACATTGTGACAGTGTTGTCCAATTAACGGTATGAAAGAGAAAAAGTGGACAATATACTAAACCATCAGTCAGTGTCAGCAAATGAACTCACTACCTAAGAAAATTAAGAGTCATTCAGGTGTGGCAACAATGACTCTAGAGAATAGATGAGATAGTGTCATAAATATTGTGCAGCCCATACCAGCTTAGCTTTACTACACACTTTCAGCCTGATTCATCAAGCTGATTTGCGCTCGCAAAGGGCCAGATTCTGAGAATCTGGCCCTTTGCGAGCGCTTTTTTTGCATTTGGGATTCATCATCCCAAATGCAAAAATCGCAATTTGCGAAATCGCTAAATTGCGAGGAATTGAATTTAAGGAATCTCTATTTGAGATTCCTTAAATGCAATTCATGAAACAATATTGAATTGCGAAATCCATTTGAACCAATTTTGTACTGTAATGTAACAATGTGATTTTATGCAAATGTATTTATTTTTCTATGATGTACTTTTTATGATTATCAAAATGATTAATCGAATAAAAGATTTTGAATTCGAATTGCGAAATCACTATTTTTGGCCGCTATTTACCGCGAAGTCTGACTTCGTGGTAAATAGCGTAAACTTAGAAAAATGCACTTTAGTGCATTTTTCTAAGTTGTATGTTACACACACACATGTCTTTTGGACATGTGTGTGCACAACATCTGTCTACATTTACATTTCAGGGGTGCTACAGGGTGTCCTTTGGACCCCTGGCACCCTTAAAATCGCATCCTTATTTGCGATTAGCAAATTGCTAATCGCAAATAAGGAAGCTGTAGAAATCGCAAATAAAATTGCGATTTCTACATGAATCCCGTTTTGCAAGTCCTTAATAGTGATTCCTTAATAATCACTATTAAGGACTCGCAAAAGGGGACAATGATGAATCTGGGGGAGGGTTCTTTGATTAAAAGTGAGTGTAGCTTTGGGGGTTGGGGGAGAGGGAGGTAGAGGATGAAAGCAACCACCAGATTCATTTTGTCTTTGATACCCACATAGACCGATGTCCTTCCTGCAGATGGTTTGCAGTCTTTATGAAGTCTAGAGGGATTGTTTTTATTGTAAGTGACGTAGGTTGAGGTCAAGACCTTCTTAGAACTGTTTAGGACACACATATCATATATTTGCATGCTGGGCAGCATGACTCCAAAGTGCCACCTGTACAGCATGGAGTCTAAAATGGGGTCTGGACTGTAGCCAGTCCCTAGAGGGAGGCATAGTTAGACAGCGGACGAATGCATGGCCCGGCCACAAAACCACAAAGACTCTCATCTTGCAGCCTGGCACACACCTTTGTAGACAGGCATTTAGAGTTGGGAGACATGGGATGTCTCTCCCACCTATGTAGGTTGAAATAAACAATGGGCTACAGTTAATTTAAGAAAAGATTGAATCAGCTGTATAGTTTAACCAGAGTCCTGGTAAGCCTGATTTATTTGAATGTATGGACACAAGGTTTTGTTCAGAATGACAACACATTTATTATTTGCATAAATGGAAATCATCAATTAACCCCTTCGCTGTGGCAGGCTATTCTGCCGCAGCGCTGGGGGGAGAGGGGGCCGCGTGGCGCTCACATGCTCGTGACGGAACCGCTCCGTCACGAGCCTCGGGTGGGCTGTGGTTGTGACGGAGCGGTTCCGTCACGACCCCGCCCGCTCAATAGAACGCGGCGCGGGCGCGTAATCAGCGCCGCACAGGCGCGCCGAGCGGGCCGTAACGGAACCGCTCCGTCACCAGCACAGCCCACCCGAGGCTCGTGACGGAGTGGTTCCGTCACCAGCATGGGAGGGGTTAAAGTAGTATTTATAGTGCTCACATAGAACGTGGGAGTGCGTGAAGTGAAGGTGTATTGGTGACATATTAAAATTTACAACGCATTGGACAACAATAGTAATTCTCAAAACTCCACAATTAAATGAAAGTAATAAATGTTTTTTTTGTTGAAGAGGTCTACGGTGTTTCGATCTCAGGCTAGTGAGATCATCACAAGGACGTGAGCATGTGAGGGATTAGAATCTACAGGAGGAAAAAAAATTTTTTAAAACCTTGGCCCATGAGGCTATACATACATTATGTCGGGTACAATCGCGGATTAAATAACAAGAATGCGCTGGATGAGTGGCAACCAATTCCAGGCGATGCTCAGCGCTGCGCGTGGGGCAAGTCAGCCCTGAGAAACTAATCAGAAGACAATTACTCTTATGGAGAAGCTATTTAACCGGGATCATGCCTGTTCTGAGCATACCGTTTATATTACAACGTAGTTTGGCCGATCGCAATAGCAGTGAGTCAAGTACAGTATCAAACGTTGATAGGGTCTGTGTGCGGAAGGACAGGAGTTAGGTGGTTCCCTGGATAGGGTCCATGGTTAGAGGAAGTACGCTCGTGCGGCATATTTACTTACTTGGAGTCAGGCCAGAACTTCAGGTGGTAGTGAGCCAGTGGGTGGTCTGAAGGTAGATTTTGGGCGTCGGCTCGTCGTATCATTGTTTATTTATTTATTTATCTTGAAAGTTTTATAGAGCGTGAACAAGATCCTTACGGATATCAGAGCGCTTTACAGACAGAGTGTGACTAAACATGCCGATGACTAAAGATTAAACAAAAACGGAAACAAAAACAATGTATGGAGGATAAAGATGCAGGAGGTCAATAAACATACAAAACACAATATAAAATAGTCTCATGAAGGAAGTATTGAGTTACCAGATTACAAGCAAAAATACAATCAAAATATTCTAAGGAGGAGAAGTATTGAGTTACCAGATTACAATAGTCAGGGTTCATGTAAATTTGGCTAGGAGGAGAGCTTTTACTTCTTTTTTGAAGGATGCTGGGTGGGGACTCTTTGTTGAGGAAGAATGGCTTCAGTCTAACATTTCTAAAGAATTGAGTAAAGAGATTTCAGTAGAGGATAGTTGATGGGCTGAGAGGTTAAATAGGGGGATCAATTCAGAGCCGGGGGTAGGATCAGTACCTTGACACTGTTGAAGCCTGGTAGAGAATACTGTGTAAATTGTTATGACTGTATTTTTTCCCTACATGAGCTGCTACTCGCACTGTGTTTCCTTAATCCGAGTGGTGGTTAACAACACCATGTTCTTTGTTGTTCTCTGTTATAATTGTAACTGTCTGTTTTATTGGTTTATTTAATCTCTTTACCCTATTTATGTTTCAATTCCATTGCTAGAGTTCATTATGTGCTCTCCTCAAGCGCCCTTCCTAACATGGCGTCCTCATTAGCCTATGACGCCAGCTTCATGCCCCAACGGTCAAGCGCATCCGCCACTCACACATGCTTCACTCTTTAACCCTCCTTCGCCCTAAGCGGAAGGAGCTTCGGATTCTATTACAGGACCGGGGGCTTCGGATTATGCTATTTCTTTGTTTACTGTATTAAACACAGTAGCCAATAAAATCATTCAATTAGTTTAAACAAACTACATTGCCCATGAGTCTTTGTACTGGTAACGCCTCCTTAGCCCTCCGTAAGAGCATTGAGTCCAATCCCATCATCCTCTTTCTTTGCTGCTCACAGCAAGAGATTACTGCTCCACATATGCTAATTGTTTAGTGGGTTTGCTGAATTGTAATTGCTTTTTGCTTGACTTCAGGGTTGTGTTATACCTTGTTAATCTTACCGCTGCCTTGTTGTGTTTTTATTTTGCCCTGTATTCTGCCTTTCAGCTAGGGAAGTTTTTGTCGTGTTTTCAGAGTCTTGCGCGCTCTGCTTGGTTGTGTTTCAGTGCCTTCGGCAAGTGCTCTCGTGGCCGAGTACCTGACTGCGCACCGCGGTCTCCTGAGCTGCTCTTCCTTTCGGCCGCGCGATCAGCGCTGAAGCGCTCTGGCTCCCCTCATCGCCGAGCATGACAACAGAGCCGGGTGGTTCAGGGCGGGCGTGCGCAGCTCATGGCGATCTCATTGGGCTAGTTTTGGGCTGGTTTGGGGCTTGCTTTGGGCTGCGTACGCCACGCGCGTGCTAAGAGTCAATAGAGCCCCATTTTGTTTTAGGGAAAATTTGGTGGCGGTGACACCTGAGTCGGCTGAAATTAATATCTACCTTTTGGAGTGCGCACACGCTCCTGGAAAGTTATTTGGCTCTGACACCTCATTGGGGTTGCAAGAACAGTTGATTACAGCTTTGTTGAGGGGGGTGGTACTCACTTTAGCCATCAGTGTTTGTGTGCTTCGGGGCTGCCCCCCACCCCCTTACTCCTCATTGATATTTGGTTCATTTATGCAGAGTGTTTTATAGGGTTTTATCTGCATAGTGCACCACAGTATTGTAGTATAAAGGATGACTGGGTGACATATGAAGATGGTGGCTAGTGTTCTTCTGCATCTCGAACATGTGCTGCTACCTGCACTCGCTCTCACATTGCCTGACTTCTGGCCGCCCACGCGGCTTCATCGCACCACGACAAAACAATGGCCCAGCCATACCAGACGGCAAAGAGGGGGTAGACAATGGCTGCAACACCGCGCAGGCCTCTCCTCCAACAGTGGTGCCCAGTCAAAGCTCACCTCCTGCTGGTCCCACATTTAGATCAGTGGCAACGCCTAACATGTGCAGTTAGGCCTGTAGGGGGGCATTTGCTAGCTCCTGTCCAGGCATGCAGAGTAACAGCATCCTCATCTGCCTGCAGGGGCACATGTGCTGCCACACCCAGGCCACATCCACCACATGAACATCTTACCTTGCTAGCATTGCATCACAGGCAGTACCACCAAACCAAGACACCCATCTGCATGGGTACCCATGCCTAGGCACCACGCAACTGCACTATCAACCCCACCACCACCATCCACAAGCGTATCTGCTACACAGCCCAAATAGCATCCATCCTGACACTGGAGCATTTTGCCGTCATTGGAACCCTGCCCACTCAGGTGGCCCAATGAAGAGAGTAGGTTGACTGTCTGGAGAAATATTATGTTGCCCTTGACATCTCTGATGAGAGGAAAAGATCTCTTCATTTACATTTGGCTCTAGAGGACATCCACAAGATCACAAAGGGTATCGCAGAGCCAGGACCACCCCATACAAATGGCAACCTCAAATAATCCATCACAGTCTACTTCGAACCATCTGTAAATCATGACTGCAAGCGGCTACTCCTCCATCAGGCACGCCAACGTCCAGAGAAGTCCATCCATGTTTTCTTCGCCTACATCGAAGAATTGGCCAGGACCTGCACCCTGCCTGATGAAGACGACGAGATCTGGGCTCAATTCATACAGGGTTGTGCCCCATCCAAGCTCCGAGCGCAGATCCTTCAAACTCCCAACATGCCAGCGAAGGATATATTTGTAGTGGGTTGATCGAAAGAGCTGTCCAAGGCCAGGGTATCGCACATGTAAACGGTCTTACAACGGTCTGTGAAGACCGGGTCAGTTAATACAATCCATTACTACCAACACCACCAGCTCTGCAGGCCACAAGAATAAGACTCATGCTTTTGGAAATGAAATATCTCTGCAAATATCTGCTAACCTCAGCCATTGTGACTCCAACACAAGAGCTAAGGTGTATGTCTCACCAGAAGGGACGAGGTTCTTACTCAGATGCCAAACTGCGCAGGATCTGGGTCTTTTCCAGTTTTCCTTCTCCATCCATGCAGTTGAGAGAGATGTGTTGTTGCAAGATTACTTCCTCCCGTTCCAAGGAATTGGGTGCCTCAAGAACAAATTGGTGTGCCTTCTCATGGACAAATCAATCCAGTCCATTGCCCTCTGTCACTGAAGGGTGGCATCCCAAATGTGCCCAAAGTCAAACAGGAGTTAAAACACATTGAAGAGGCAGAAATTATTGAGAAACTCACAGACCCACCCATGGGACTTACCCATCGTGGTTGCTAAAAAAAAAAAAACCTGAGGCTGTATGTGACAAAATAAGGTGTGCAAACCTGTTTGGGGGCATCTACAGTTCGAGTCCTACCAGCTCCTGACCCACAGCAGCCTCGCAGCCCTGCTCCGCTCCGCTCTCCCCCGCCGCCGCTCCTACACCGCGGCCGCCGAGAGGGGGGAGCATTAAAACTACATCACCAGCCTCCCCTGCTTTCCACGGGGACCGCTGACAGCTGCGCAACACTCCCGCGCCCGGAGGCGCATAAGAGCGAGCCTCCCCTGCGGCCGAGTGGGGGTGTGCAAACCTGTTTGGGGGCATCTACAGTTCGAGTCCTACCAGCTCCTGACCCACAGCAGCCTCGCAGCCCTGCTCCGCTCTCCCCCGCCGCCGCTCCTACACCGCGGCCGCCGAGAGGGGGGAGCATTAAAACTAAATCACCCAGCCTCCCCTGCTTTCCAAGGGGACCACTGACAGCTGCGCAACACTCCCGCACCCAGAGGCGCATAAGAGCGAGCCTCCCCTCCCGCCTCGCGGGACGCGCGCGGGCGTCGCCGGGCTGAGCCCAGGCAGAGGGCGGGCCGTCTGTGGCCATCCGGGACTGGCCGTGGCTGGACTGGGCCTCCCCCCTGGCCCCTGTGGAGAGGTAATTTGTGGCCCTAAGTGAGACTTATTATTTTGTGCCCATACAGAACTTTTGACTGTTCAAAAACGTTAAGGGCCCTTTTTAACACATTTCGTCGAGCTGGTCTAATTCTACCAGCTCTATTGGGTTTCATGAAAGCTTTAATATATTGATACTTATATTCAATTTTACATTTTCATAGGTCTTTTGTGCATTTACATATATTATGTCTAATCAGAAGGCCCCTAAAAAAAAATAGTGTTGTCCACTATGGATAACTATCTGGTGAAAATGGTCAGTAAAATTAATAAGGAGCGAAGGATGTCTCTAGGGAAGGAGAACTCCCCAACTAAATGTATCACCCTTCCTGATCCTTATACTGCATTACATGTTGACGACCAACTAGACCCTGTTAATCCCGATACCTCGTTAGAAATCCAAGCCCAACCGGCAGTTATTCAAGATATCTCTGCTGCCCTCAGTAATTCCCCCAATGTATCTCTTGTTCAAAACTCACACCACGCAGAGCATTAAGAGCTTGCAGAAAAGCACCTATTAACCGGGGGGGGGGGGGAGGGGGGGTATCGTACTTGTAATAAAAGAAGAGGTGACACTTTACCAAAAAGCACTGTCGGGGAAGAAGAGTTGACAACCAAGAATGCTTCAACCCTTATGAATACGGAACAGTTTGAACTTTTAATAAGTATTATTGATGATAAGATTGATAAGATCATTAAACCCTTGGTGGATAAACTGGACCAGATTTCGAATGAAGTAAATAGATTGGGTGGGCTTCGTGACTCGCATATTTCTCTGGTTGGAAAGTCTAGGCCTGTTCATGATGGCCCAGTCCCTACTACAGTAACTTCAAAACAGCTAACTGGGGGTGGGTTAGCAAAAGAGGCAGTCAAACTGGCCCAGTTACCTTCTGCCCCACGGTCCACCTCTTGTCAGAATAAGCCTGCTGCTATTGAGGTGGGCCCATCGAACCCAGCCAGAGCTATTGCACCTAGAAGGAAACGCCCAATTGACCTGCCCCCAGATTGTGCACCTTATGTGGTCGTCCTGACTAATGTTCCATCTTATGAGTCCGACCCTATAAGGCCCCAGCTTGAATCTCATGATTCGCTAAAAAATAAAACGGTCTCATGGTTGCACAACAACTGTGGCTTCCCAACTACCTATTCCGATCAAATTCTAACCACCAGAAGGGCTGATTGGATAGGTACTTCTAGTAAAACCTGCAGGGGTGACTGTGTCATTGTCAACTTTAAACACCCCCAGCATGTGGCCACAGTTTTGCTAAGGGCAGCATCTTTAATCCCCGGGGAAGACAGAATAAGTGTACGCCCTCTTGGCTTTTTTTATAGTCATCTAGCTAAAACCCCTCCTCATAACCTTGGAAATAGAAATCTCCAGCCTATCCATCTTTCGGCGTTTGGGGTCCCTATTCAAAACAGATTCCAAGCCTTAAGCTCTCTGGACTCCAACGACTGACTCGCCAGGGCAGGGGATCGTGCTCCTGGCCAGTCTCTTATTGTCCAGGTGCATGATATATGTGATTTGTCCTCCTACCCCGACCCGATTATGGTGGAGGGCCAATCCCTACGAAAAGGAACCGGTCCCGTAGTAGTAGAGAACTTTACAAATGAGGAAGAGGTAGTTGGCCCTATTCTCCTGAATACCCCCAGCACTAATGTATTTAATGGCATTTCTATTGTCAATTGGAATGTCGCTGGCTTAAAATCTAAACGGGACTCTTTGGGCTGGAAGGATTTTATTACTACTTATGATATCCTCTGTTTCCAGGAAACATGGTGTCGGGAGGAGTTACATTTTGAGGGGTTTGTATCGTTTAGTCTACAGGCAGCTAGTTCTGCCCCGGGGAGAGCCAAAGGAGGCCTTATAATCTTGGTCTCAATAAACAGACAGATCAAGATTATAAAATATCTTACCATGGGGCAACATGTGCAGATATTGCGGCTCTGTAATGGACATGGCCGAAACGTCCTCCTAATTAATTATTATAACAATATTTTTGATGATAGTAGGTCCTCTGTTGTAAAAAATGTAGCTAGCACTACTGACCTAATTGATCATTGTAATGTTTCTTTTGATTTTATCTGGTTGGGGGATTATAACATCTCCTTATGTGAATTGTCATCTCAGAAAGTCTGTGGGGTTGTGAACAATGTTGGCTCTGAAGATCTCCATTTTAGGCACAATAGTTATGGTGAGACTCTGAATAAATTCATTAGTAATTATGACCTGGAAATCTTGGACTTCGCTAAAGATGCAAACGGGCTGACCATCCCTACTTTTAAAAACTGGAGGTCAAGCTCGGTGATTGATCATGTTGTTGTGTCCTCGAGTATTACCTCTCTCTGTGAAGCCCCCAGGATCGAAGTTACATCTCTGAGCGATCATAATTATATTATCTTAGATTGCTCGCTATGGAGCGCGAGCTCTGTCGCCGTGGGTCATACTAACACCAATGTGGAACCTCACAGACCTAACGGTGTTAGACTCAGATGGGTTGGGGATAGAGCAGAGGAATTTACAGGCTCTATTGTTTTTGATTGTTTAACAAATATAACCCTAATCCTTGAAAATAACACTGGGTGTGAATGTGTTTTAACTGCTTTTAAAAACATTAACCTATCAATTGATGCTAGGTTTACCAGACCAATTAGAGATAAGCGTAGCCACGGACAAGGCTGGTTCGACCACTGTTGTACCAAGCTATTGTCAGAGCTGAAAAAGGCCTTAGCCATGAAACCTAGGAACACTACTTTAATAGTCAAATACAGAGCGAATATAAACTTGCATTGAACAAGAGGAAAAGTGTGCTACAGCAGGAAGCATGGGAGTCACTTAACCAAGCTGCAGAGTTACACAATAATACATTATTCTGGGCAACGGTTAATTCTCCCTTTCTCAGGGAGGACAATATCCCTGTATTGAGCTCTAATGTCCCTAGTGATTGTTGGGTAACACATTTCTCCAATATTTTTGGCTCCGAATGTGGTCCAGTTACTGTTTCCAGTAACTGGCCCGTTCTACCCTTAAATTTTACTGTGGCTGAGGTCGAGTCAGGAATTCGTGCTAGCAAGGGGGGGGAAAGCCCAGGGACCCGATGGGGTCCCTATTGATGTTTGCAAAGCAGCCCCGGAGATCTGGAGCCCCCTCCTTGCTAATGTTTTTAATGCAGTCGTATGCTCAGATGCTCCCAGCACCTGGGGGGAATCTATCATCATCCTCATTTTCAAAAAGGGCAACAGGTCTGAAGCAAAGAATTATCGCCCCATCTCCCTCTTGGACTCCTCTGTAAAGGTTATGAGCCGAGTTATGTTAGCCAGGCTCGAGGAGTGGGTTGAGAATAAGGTAATTCTGGCGGATAGTCAGTTTGGATTTAGGAAAGGTAGGGGCACATTAGATCAATGTTTAAATCTTGACCTTATAATCGGGAAATATGTCGAAACCAAAGGTGGCGCATTATATTTATGCTTTGCTGATCTAAGCAGCGCCTTCGACATGGTTGATCATGAAATTTTATGGCCCATTTTACTACAGATGGGTGCCCCTGAGGGTATGATTTTCTTCCTTGCCAGGCTGTACCAAAAACTGCAAACCTGTGTGCGCTTTGGAACCAAGGGTGAATGTACCCCAAAATTTAGCGTACGTCGTGGCATAAGACAAGGTTGTGTTTTAGCCCCTTTATTGTTTATTTTATTTATTAATGAAATTGATGGAATTTTAAAAGGCGTTCAAGCGGATGCTCCCAGGTTAAAAGGCGTATCACTGCCGGTGTTATTATATGCTGATGACGCCGTGCTCCTTTCCAGAACCCCTATGGGATTACAACGTCTGATGGATAGATTTTCTCTGTTCATCAAGGATAGGAAACTACTTATTAACAAGGATAAGACGCATACTATGACGTATGGGGCGAAAAATAACAAATCATTTGTCTTTTTTATCGATGGTAATAAGGTGCAATCAGTTGATTTGTTTTGCTATCTCAGAATTACCTTTTCCCATGACAGAAAATGGACCAACAAATTTACCAATGTTAGTAATAAAATGGCGAAAAGTGCCCATGGTATCTTCAAATTTGCAGCAAAAATAGGGGATAGGCGAACAAGAGACATGTTGCAAATTTACCAAGCAAGATGCGCCACTACTGCATTGTATGGGGCGGCTATATGGGCCCACAGCTGTGACCATAAATTGCAGCTGGAGGAAAATTCTTTTTTTTAAAAACTTTTATGTTTACCCACATCTGCCGCCACTGTATTGATCCATCGGGAACTAGATATTAATTACTTGAATGATCTTTTATCTTTAAGACCGTTAATGTTATGGCGCTCTATATGGCTCCAGGATGAAAAGACCTTAAACAGATCCATAATAGAGGACTGTCTTTCACTGGACATGTATAGAAAAATCCCATGGATAAAGTATGTCTCTGATTGTTATTTACAAATTTTTAATTTTGATGTTTTGTCCGACCCTAAGGCTGCCTTGACTATACCAAAAGAAGAACTGAAAGCAAAGTTTCTGGATAATTCTGCAAAAAAAAGGGCTCTCGCATGTCGGTCCATGTCAACTGTCACATTTTCCAGTTGATATTACCTTATGGAAGGCTTTCCATCTTACCTTGCACTGGTAACGAGGCAATCGCACAAGTTTGTCCTAACCAGACTTAGGTTTGGAATAGCACACAAACTTGTGGCCTTGCCTAACCTTAAGCAACATCCCAAAGGACCGTGTCAGTGCGATCGTATATCAAAACAGAGCACCTTGCACTTTTTACTTATATGTAAACTGTACTTGAATTATCGAATTTTGTACCTGAAACCTTTATTTGTTAAATATGTGGTACGTACAGTTGACGAGGCAATGAGACTTATTTTTAACATGAAATCTGCTGATATTTGTTTTTATACGGCCGTGTTTTTAATTAAATCAATCAGTGTACGTAAAAGTATGATATTTTAGTGTTTTTTGGTCTGTAGTTTAAGGTATTTATGCTATATTGACGATTCATGTATCATGTATTTTTTCATATGTGCTTTTATGGTCATTTCTTTTGCACCGAATAAAGCTTCATGAATTGAATTGTGTCAAAATAAGGATACCCAACCTAGAACCAAACAAGAGAGACATTTGACCCCCCACTATCGATTATATCATAGAGGAACTAGCTGGTTCAAAATGGTTCTTTAAGATGGACCTGTGGGTGGGGTACAACAAGATACTCCTGCACCCCAACTCATGACACATAACTACTTTGTAAACACACGTATAATTATGGCAGTACAAGAGACTGAGTTTTGGTATCTCCAGCACACTGACATTTTCCAGAATATCATAAAAGAAATTCTCTTGAGGCTCACTAATGTGGTGATTGTCAGAGACATTATCCTGGTACATGCCCCTACCATCAAAAACCATCAGATGCGGTTGCGGTCTGGCTTCCTATGGTTACAGGATCATGGTCTCACTCTCCACAAGGAGAAGTGTGAATTCCTTCGGGAAGACATATTTTTCTTTGGCTACCACTTCATGAAAAATGGAGTTGCAACGGACCCAGAAAAAGTATGCGACATACGAGAGGCGTCAGCCCCCACGTCAGTGTCCTGAGTCCAAAGCTTTCTGGGGATGGTCACTTATTGTAGCCATTTCATACAGAACCTCGCTCATCCTACAACAATGCTCTGAAAGCTCACTTAGGGCTCGAACCACTGGGTTTGGGGGTGAATCTCAAGAGATAGTGTTACAGAAAATTAAATCAGCGCCGTCTGCGTAAGCACGCTTGCATACTTTGGCCCCCAGAGAACATCAGAACTCAAAACTTTCTCCGAGTCTGTGGTTATTTTAGGAAGGATAAATGTTTAAGTAAATTGCCTATTTAAAACTAACACCCTCTGATCGACAGGACTTATAGCTAAGGTGGCAAGGATTGGTAAGTCATGGTTTACAGGTGTAAGTCCTAAAGGACTCAAGTCACTGATAGACTGTTAATAGTTAAAACAGGCAGGGCAACTTGTTCAATGTGTGAATGTGTATGGGCACAGGTGAGTATGTTATAACCTGGACTAGTGGTCCAGCGCGCTCTATCAGTATACTTTTCTGGTAGCAGTAGTATGGTTAGGGTTTAGTTAAGAAATAGGTAGTTAGTTGCGAATTGGTTATTGGTTATGTATTATTGATGGAATTTTGATTTGTTGATTTATATGTACTAACCAACGTTTTGCTCGTGTTGTTAAGTGTTGTTTTGGAATATCCCGGGATACAGAAAGCAGTTGGCAGAATAGAAGCCATACGGCTGTGAGGTTACTTGCCTGAGGAATAAGTGCGTAAAGTTACGTAAAACTTGAAGCACTAGTTAGGGATTATTTTTCTAGTATAAAAGTGAGATTGAATGGTAGCAAAGGAGTTCGCTGGTGAAACTTTGGTCTTATATCACCTAGAAAGGGTAATTCCAAAGGAGTAGCAGGTTCTTTTTGCTTAATTGATGAGTGAACAGAAGGTAGTTTACTCGCAGTGCATGAAGAGTAGACGGAATTTGATTTACTCGCTGTGAAAGAAAAACTTGTCTTTTCTATTTAGTCAATCAGACACAGTAGCGAATGTTTTTATGTTGTCAAATAATGAAATGTGTAATTGAAATTTAAAGGAATTGAGTTTTTGTAATTACCTTGCAAAGGAGGAAGTCAATCGCGGGTGCTGCACTGACGTCATAGAGAGCCGCGCTGGGATTGGTAGAAACAGCGGGTTTGTAACCGTGAGAAAGTTGTAAAGGAATGGTGAGTGCAGGGAGTGAAATTCACATCGCAGAAAAGCCGCGCAATCATTGGTTAACCCTGCTTGTAAGCTAAAACTTAATTGGTTAAGAAAAATAAAAGACGCACTGGTATTTAAGAAATATTTCTGCAAAATAAGCAAACTTAAATTAATTGGAAACTGTACTGAAAATAAATAACGGTGTATGTTATGTTATGTTATTAGACATTTATATCGCGCACGGATACTCAAGAGTGTCCCGGCGCGGAGGTGAACCATAACAGCGAGCAGCATATTTAGATGGGTTGGTTAAAAAGGAAGGTCTTCAGCTGTTTCTTAAATAGCGTGGTGTCTTGGATGTTGCGCAGCTCCAGAGGGAGGGAATTCCAGGCCTCCGCAACCTTAACAGAGAGGGAGCTACCCCCTAGCCGAACCCTGAGAAAGCGGGAAACGGTGGTCAGGCGCAGAGTGGTAGAGCGGAGGTTTCCATGGGGCGTGTAGAAGGAAAAGCGCCTCTGGAGGTAAACCGGGCCAAGACCATGCAGGACTCTGTGAGCCAGCGTGAGAGCCTTAAACTGGATACGGTGGACAACAGGCAGCCAGTGCAAGTCTCGTAAATGCTGCTTCATACTTGCGCGCCCAGGGATTTGCAGCAGAACCCTGGCCGCCGCATTCTGAATCATTTGCAGTTTCTTTGACTGGTATCCCGGGAGTCCATCGTACAAGCCATTGGTGTAGTCAATACGGGACAAGATAAGTGCCCGAGTCACCATTTCCCTGGCAGATCGAGGTAACAAGGGGAAGAACTTTCTGAGAGATTTTAGGATACTGAAGCATACCCCTGCCAGTCGCTTTATTTGAGCAGTAAATCTAAGATCTTCCTCAAACCAGATCCCCAGATTTTTGGCAGGATTGCCAGATGACAGAGGCTGGGGGTACTCTGGGGGCCACAAAGTCTCTTTAAAGAATTGAGGAAAAGGGCCGCAGAGGAGAACCTACGATATACCCTCATTGCACTTCAGCTCTGCCCGGGCCAGCCAACCACAGACCACTGCAAGGCAGCGCTGGGCTGCTGAAGGAGATATTTCACCTTCCTTCCAGGTAAAGAGGAGCTGAGTGTCATCCGCATATGCGATGACTTTTGCACCCAGCTCCTCTGCGAGGAAGATCAGGGGGGTAACATAAACGTTAAAAAGCAGGGGCCCAAAGTCGAGCCCTGTGGAACTCCAGTAGCCACTTTCTGAGGGGTGGAGGAAAAAGGAGGCATCCAGACCTGCTGGGTGCGATCTACTAGGAAGTATTCAAGCCACTTCCAGGCCTGCCCAGACACGCCAATGTGAGAGAGCCTAGAAAGGAGTAGTTGGTGAGGGACCGTATCGAAGGCGGCAGAGAGGTCCAATAAAATCAGGGCCGCTCTGCCGCCCCCATCCAAACACTCCCTTATGGCTTCTGATATTTCCACAAGAGCCGTCTTGGTGCTATAGGAGGCTCTAAATCCGGATTGAGCAGGATGGAGAGCACCGGATGACTCAACAAAAGTGGATAGCTGCCTAAAAACTGCTTTCTCACATATCCTGGCCACCGCCGGAAGAAGAGAGATAGGGCGATAGCTGGCAGGTATGTTTGGATCTAAGGAGGGCTTTTTCAGAAGTGGTATAAGTTTAGTCACCTTCCAAACCTTGGGAACAATGCCGGTCTGGAGTGATAGATTTATAATAGTATTCACCTCCATATTAACTACCTCAGCAACCTCAGCAAGCAGCCTAGCAAGACACGGATCAGATGGAGATCCGGATTTGAGAGATGAGAGGATAGATAGGGAGTCCTTCAGAGTAATCTGTAGAAAAGCCGTCAGTGAAGGAGCGGGCAGAGGGGGAACTGGTGGACATGGGGTGTGGGCGTCGGCCTGCCTAATACAGTCCGACCCTAGAGAATCCTGAATAGCCTGGATTTTGTCAATAAAAAAGTCTGACAGTTTCTCACACCACTCTGCCGAAACAGGCAGGTCCATCCGCTCTGCACTAGGATTGGAAAAACTCTGTACGATGGAAAATATTTCCTTTGAGTTGTTTCTGGAGCCGGCAATGTGCTCAGCGAAAAAAAGGCTTTTGGCCTCCTTAATAGATCTGTAATACTCCCTCTGGGCCTTTCTCAGTGCAACTTTCGCCAATGGACAATAATTTGACCTCCAACAGCGTTAAAGTTTTTTGCAGGAGTATTTTAATGCTTTAAGGTTGCTGGAGTACCAAGGTTTGGACGGCGCATTTCTAACGCGCCTGTCGGGGAGGGGAGGGGCAACACACTATACAGCCTGGGCGATCCAGTTAGTGAAATTCATTATGGCTCCCTCCAGTGTCGCATTGGCAGAAGGCCGGGACTTAGACAGGACCCTGCCGAAGACGGAAGCTTCAATCCTCTGCGAGGGTCAGCTTTGAGGGGACTTTATAAAAAGCACGGGTTTGGCAATGGACCAGGAGAACTGAATCAGGAAATGATCAGACCAGGGTATTTGAAGAGGATGGATGCCAGACAGGGGTAAGTTAGAGCACACCAGATCAAGGATATGCCCCCCAATATGCGTGGGGGAGTTAGTCCATTGGGTAAGTTGTGCCATTTTCAGGGAGTCCGACAGTTCATTCGTATCAGCCCCAGACGGGCAGTCAAAATGTATATTAAAATCCCCCAGTAATAGAAAGCTGGAGAAGCGTAAAGCCCTAGGGACAATGATCTCATCGAGAGCTTTCAAGAACGCTCCAGAGGAGCCCGGGGGCCTATAGACAAGTGTCCCTCCGAGAGTGAAATGTGGGGTGAGGGAGATGGAAGAATCCAAAAATTCACCCCCTTCAATTCCTAGGGAGACTTCGTGGACCAGAGTCCAGGAGTCTCTATACACCACTGCTAGGCCTCCACCCCTGCCCACCTTCCTATCTACCCTGGTAATTTTAAACCTTCTGGGGATAGCCAACTCTACCATGGGGGCAGAAGATTCATTGAACCAGGTCTCAGTTAAAAACAGGAGATCATATTGGTCCTCGGAGAGGAGTTCATAAACATCTAGGGCATGCTTAACCAGAGAGCGAGAGTTGATAAGTGCCGCCCGAATACGAACTCCCTCCCCAGCTATTACCGAGGGGGTAGTCTGGGGGACCGGGGTATCTGAGGAGGTGTTGAAGCTAAATTGACACTTACTACACTTCCTAGTCAAACTATCGAGGACGTTCCACTGGCAGACACACTCATCCTTGAATTTATTGAGGCCCATTAAAACGTCCCCGTTATAGCGTTTAGTGTATGTGATATATGAATATTGCAGGAAATCGCCCAGATAGAAGATATTTAGGTTTTGCTGGAGAACAAGATCTTAGAGGAAGACCACATAACATGTACGGGAAGAAAAGGAAAATGTTGTTTATGCAGAAAATCAAAAATTACTTTAAGAAAGATAAACCAGTGAAAACAAGAGTAGGGATTCTTATTCTACCGCCTAATATGCCTGCATCTTACAAGATGGTAGAAAGGGGCTATAACACTTGTGTGTGGTTAGAGAATTGGATAGAATACACAAAAGACAATGGCATATTAACGTTTCCCGAACATGGTACTTTTAATGATAGAATTTTACATAATTTACGAAATCGCAGGAATAAATTAGACCCCAGACCTAGATTAACACTGTATGAAGCCCTAGAAGAGTGGGAGACAGAGGCTTTTGAGTGAGATGGATCTCGAAGTGACAGAGGTTTTAGCAGATTTTGCCCCAGATTTCGAAAAGATACAGAGAAAAACTAATGAAACAGTGGAGAAAGTCTATGCTAGTGGAAGGATTATATCCTGTCTTTACCACAGAAGAACCAACAGGAAGTAAATGTACTGAGAAAATTAGACATTTAATGACTGGTGGTGGTGATTCGGATGATGATTATTTGGATGAGATATTAATGTAAAACCCACCATCATATCAAGAAGAGACTCAAAGTTACCCCTAGTTCTCCGTTTTTGCAACCACCATTAGTCCTGCAAACTGTACATGAAACCTCTCTAGAAAAGGTGCTACAAGAGAGAGAGAAGGAAGCTTTAAATAAACAGCGTAGTGAATTAATTCAGAAAATCTCTCAATTAAATACAAGCCCTGAACTGACCATACCAGTGACTATAGGTCCGGTTGTGCCCTTATATGGAGATAAGCAAGTCAGTCCTAAAACTTCCGTCTTGACTACACCCATAGTACAGCCTAGAAAAGAAAGCTGAATAGTCGACGATCAAGCAAGTGAATGCGAATTAGCAATTTCTCTGATGGATTTACCTATACGAGAACCAGTGAGTGACTCTATCAGAAAAATTACTCCCCAAGGGTCAAAGGATGTACAGATAGTGACATCCTCAGGGAAGAGAAGCGCAACGATAGTAAGTCCAGAGGAGATCGATAGATGGATTTGAGACATAGAAAAACCAAAATCACAGCCAAAAGTATTGGATATATTCAAATTAAGGGTTGAATTGGAAGAAGTGGTTGCAGGACCGATTAAGTACATTCAATGAGAATGAATTGGTGTTTATATGCAGAAGTATTACTCGAAATACAAGAGAAATCAATGCATTTGGCTAATGAAATTGGGATTGACATTGGAAAATCAAAAAGGTTACGAAAACCATACAGAGCTGAATTTTCTGACAAAGATTTAGAGAATTTGAATGTGTTAGGACGACAATTGCAGATAAAATAATTATTGACGTTGTTGCAGAAATGGGGTGATTTAGACAAATGGAAAGCTAGGTGGACAAAGAAAAAGGAAGAAGCACAGGCGAGTAAAACTACATCAGAGTATTTGCTAAAAGAAGCAGAAAAAGCTGAGAGATTGTGTCCAATGAGGGAAGTGCCAGGAGGAGGTTATGTACATGTCCCATGGTCCCAACAGGATATTTGATCATTCACAAATGGTTTCCCAAAGCTTAGAGAAACACCTGTTGAATGGTATCGACAAGTCGAAAGGTTTGTGAAAGTCTCGAAAGTACTGCTGAAAGATTTAGATGGTTTATTTGACATTATTGTTCCAGCAGATTTGTGGTCCGAGTGCAAAATCACTGTAGATTGGCCTAGTGATGAATACCCTAGAGACCCAAAGACAGGAGCCCCTTCAGGGGAGGTGATGAAGAAATACAATCAGGTGATAGCTTACTTAAAAGGGAAAATTACTCCAAAAGAGACCGATTGGACTAAAATCGACAGAACCACCCAAAATAAAGATGAATCTGTACATGCATATTATGAGCGCCTCTTTCAGGTGTTTAAACAGTATAGTGGTCTAGAAAATATTGACAAAAAAGACATGAAACATTTTATTTATCGTTTTGTGTCTGGATTAAAACCTGAAATTTCCCATACGATTAAGGAGCATAAGTTGTGTTGGCAGGCGAAGCCTGTCGTCAAGATTCTCAAGTATGCAAAATACTGTGAGGATGAAGTCGACAACAAACGAAAGAAATTAGAAGAAAAGGTAGTGTGGGCACAAGTGAAAATGGCAGAACAGCAGGAACTACAGTTTAGTCAGCAAGCAAGCAATCTGAAGAAAGGAGAAGGCCAAGGGGATGGAGGTGGAGGAAAATCCAGAGGAAAAATGAGTAGAGAAGGGGCAAAGAAAAAGTTTCCTTGTCATGGGTGCGGAAAGATAGGGCATTGGAGAAAGTGTAAATTAATACAGAATAATAATGTCCAAAAGCAAAATATCAAATCCACAGAAGCAGAATGAGGTGTCAATGAGACAGCCACAACAGGTAATACTGAATCAATTGCCTCAAGCCCTATGCCAGATTTTGTAAGTCAACCAAAATACAGTGTGGACACCGGATTTCGGGAGGGAAGTGGTAAGAAAACACGGTAACACCACAGTTTCTCTTACAGGACACGTTTTTTGAGACAGAAGAATATTGATGGTGCCTGAGAGGGGGGAGAGAATTGCGTACTTGGCGCATCCTTACCGGTAGATCAGTCAGGTCCTTTCATTGAGGGAATGTAGTTACCTTTTTGTTGGACACTGGTGCTACCCGTTCCACTTTGAGAACACCAGACATCCCAAACCTACCCCTCTCGGGCGAAGCGATCCAAGTAGTGGGCGTTTCTAATAAACATATTAGGACTCCTATCACTGAACCAATGAAAGTTTGCATTGGCAACTTCAAAGAAATTTACAAATTTGTAGTGTGCGACTCTAGCCCTGTAAATCTGTTAGGGAGGGATTTACTCTGCAAAATGAACTGCACCATAATTTGTACACCAAATGGTGTTGAAATAAAGACCCCTGAAGAAGATGCAGTATACAAACTCATGTTAGCACAACAGGAACCTGAAGTTAAAAAGATGTCCCTAGAAGATTTACCAGGAGAGTTGAAAACATTTGTTAATCCTGATGTATGGGATTTTATGGGAAAAGACGTAGGCCTGATGGCAGACGTCGACCCCATAAAAGTGACAGTGAAAGAAGGTGCAATTTACCCGAACACACGACAGTACAGAATGAGTCCCGAAATAAAGGCAGGAGTGGCACAAAAAATAGAGCGTTTGATCGAACAAGGTATTCTCAAAGAAATAATGAGCAGTCCTTGTAACTCACCTATAATTGGCATAAAGAAACCAAACGGAAAGTACAAGGTAGTCCAAGACCTTGGAAAAATCAATAAAATTGTCGTCCCATGTT
Organism: Lissotriton helveticus; assembly: GCF_964261635.1. NCBI lineage: Eukaryota > Metazoa > Chordata > Amphibia > Caudata > Salamandridae > Lissotriton > Lissotriton helveticus. The sequence continues at coordinate 464,729,225 of NC_136062.1, forward strand.
TCTCAATAGTACAGAATCCAGCAGTAATCCTGTATCAGATTCCATGGGGAGCCATATGGTTCACCGTAATTGACTTATGCCATGCTTTCTTTTCCATCCCGCTACATCCAGATATGAAATTTTTATTTTCGTTTGAATTCGACAATCATGTTTACGTTTGGAATCGTGTTCCTCAGGGGTACAAGGAAAGTCCTTCCTTCTTTAATCAGATTTTGAAAAAGTACCTTGAATCATTGGTGCTTCCCGGAAAATCTGTCCTGGTGCAGTATATTGATGACCTATTGTTGGTATCAAGAACCCGAAATGACTGTGTCATCGAATCCATGCATTACTGGACCATTTAGCCAAAGGCGGACACAAGGTGTCTCAAGAAAAATTGCAGTACTGTACCACCTCAGTTAAGTATCTGGGACACCAGATAGAAAGAGGGGTCAGACGGGTGACATCAGAAAGAATCAGAATAATTCAAAACATGAAACTACCCCAGACTCAGAAAGAAATCAGGTTGTTTATTGGAGTTGTAGGTTACTGCAGGCAGTGGATTGTGGGATTTATAGTTCTAGCCAAACCATTGATTCAAATGACAAAGAAAAGAGCAAGAGGACCAGTCGAATGGGATGATGAAATCATGACTGCTTTCTTAAAACTGCGTAACTGTATGTGTGAAGCTCCAGCATTAGGGATGCCTGATTAATCGAAAGAGTTTGCACTGTTTTGTGACACAAGAGACAATTGTCCTCTCTCAGTTCTAACCCAGACCCATGGACTAATGTTACGTCCTGTGGCGTATTTTTCTGCCACAATGGACCCAGTGGCGGCAGCAGCCTTGCCAGGTTGTTTGAAAGCAGTAGCTGCAACTTGCAAGAGTCTTGAACAAAGTGAATTCATTATCATGGGACATCCTGTAACAGTGTACTTTCCACATTCAGTCGTGATTCTGTTAACCAGAACCCGTACTCAGCATCTGACTCCAAGTTGACTGACTAAATACGAAAGAATTATTGTGGGCCCAGAAAATGTGACAATTGTAAGGTGCAATATTTTAAACCCAGCAACCTTATTGCCAGACTCTCATTTTGCTGAAGTAAGAGAAGAAGTCGAACATGATTGTATCGACTTAACTGAATTCAGTACTAAACCACGAGAAGACATACAGGAAGCACCTTTAAAATATTCTGAACATGAATTCTTCGTAGATGGCTCATGTATGCACCATGAAGAAGGAGGACTAAGCTATTCTTACGCTGTGTCCACATTGGCAAATATAGTCGAAGAATCCTATTTACCGGGAGTCAGGTCTGCACAAGTAGCCGAATTGGTTGCCTTAATAAGAGCATGCAAAATTGGGAGAAATTGGAGAGTAACCATTTACACTGATAGGCAGTATGGATACGGGCTTGTGCATGACTTTGGCCAGCTTTGGATGCAAAGGGAGTTTTTGACTTCTTCAGGAACCCCTATTAAAAATGGACAGTTTGTAAAAGAATTACTTGAAGCAATTAAATTGCCAAAAGAATTGGCTGTGGTCAAATGCGCTACTCACCAATCTGGAAAAGACAGAGTGGCAGCTGGTAATAATTATGCTGACCAAGTGGCCCAACATTGTGCCAAATATAAAATTGTAATAAACAGGAAAATAGAAGCATGTGGAAACAGCTGCCAACTTATGTTGATGAATGATGTGAATACTCGGTAAGAAGTGAAAGACCTACAAAATGAGGCAGAACAGAAGGAGAAAGATGATTGGAAGAAAATAGGGTGTCAAGTGAGACCTGAAGACGGGGTAATAGTCTACCTAGATGGGAGGCCAGTACTACCTGACTGCATGCTTGCATCAATGACTAGAATGTACCATGGGTTCACTCACATAGGGAGAAATGCTTTTGTTCGTTTATTCAGACAGGACTGGTTCAATGCAAAGTTCAGGAATGTAGGAGAGAGTCTTTGCTAGAGATGTCTAATCTGTCAGCAACTTAACCCTGGAAAAAGAACTGCAGTTTGCAATGGTAAAATTGGAAAAGCATAAGGCCCTTTCATTAGGTTACAAGTTGTTTTCAGTCAGTTACCCACTTGTCGAGGATTGAAATATGTTTTGGTCATGGTCTGCCTATTTTCAAAATGGGTAGAAGCATTCCCTACTCGCAGAAATGATAGCTTAACTGTAGCCAAACTACTTTTAAGAGAACTGATCCCTCGGTTCGGTTTTCCAGTAACGATTGAATCAGACGAGGAAAACCGTTTAATAGTGAAATAATTAAAGTCATTTGTGAAGCATTCAAAATTGAACAAAAGCTGCACTGTGCATACCGCCCAGAGGCTTCTGGGGTGGTAGAACAATTAAATGGCACCATAAAAGCACGATTGGGAAAGATGTGTGAATCTACCCAATTAGATTGGCCCTATGCTTTATCTCTTGTACTGATGGGGCTCAGAAGCATTCCAGACAAGAGAGCAGGCTTGAGTTCCCATGAGATACTCATGGGACGGGCAATGAGGCAAGCATGGGTACTTGACATCAGTTGTTAACTATATCTGATAATTTAGTGTTGGAGTATTGCAAAGAATTGGCTGACCAAGTGTATTCTATCTCTCACCAGGTTGGAGAAGACGCTGAAGCCAGACATTCAACTCCAACACATGATTTGAATCCTGGTGATTGGATACTGATAAAAAATCACACCCGGGAATCTTGCCTAGCACCAAGGTGGGGCAAGCCACATCAAATGATACTGGTTACCACCACAGCTGTAAAGTGCAAGGGAGTCCCCAACTGGATCCATGCAAGTCACACCAAACGGGTGCCAGAATCTAAGGATGAAGGTTCTGAAGCTGAAGGATCTCAAGAAGTTGTTCCTGAAGTAGTTGATGATGAGCAACCAAGCACCAGTCAGGATGAATGGATCCCAGTAGTCGACATACCTGAAATCAGAGTGAGACCAAGAAGCCAAACATATCTAGATAGTCAGAATGATTGTGAGGTCGAGATAGGCATAGAAGAATGTACTCAGATTACAGAAAACAAAGCTAATGGTAACCATGAGGAGGCCCAGATAAGGAAAGAGCAATTTACTCAGACCAACGAAACCCCACAAGAACACAATTGTCTGAGGAGGGACAGATAGGTACTAGTCAAAACGTACAGGCGGAAGACAATAAAAATCCAGTAAGACCTGTGCAGGACCAGACAGGATTAGTAAAAGGGGTTCGGGATGAAGAGAAAATTCCAGGCCCAATAAAGTCATATCCTGAACCAGGTCAGATTAGACTAGGAGAACACATCCAGGCAGAAAGGTCAACGATAATAAGTCCTGGACCTAATCAGTCAGAGAGGTTACCTGAAGTTGACGAAAATCAAGTTGCGCCACAACTCAAAGAAAACAAAAGGCCATTTGAAGAGTTAGAAATCACAGTGCCAGCTAAAAGACTCAGAAAAGGCGATAAATGGCCTGGTGGTGTTAAGAGACTGAAATATCGCCTAGTCACAATAAATGAAGAGCTAGAACAGGTGGACGAAGGAACCAGTCAAACAGCACCGCCAAACAGTAATCAAAGAAGGAGAAGTCCATGCCTGAAAAGACTGAATAATACATTCAAAGGCCCTGAATGGACATATATCATCCTTGAGGATTTCGAGAATCTGGAAATCAGTGAAGAAAGTGATGAAGAACTGATTGCTGATCCATATATTGAAGAAAAGATTCCAACTTGAGATAAATTCACAGGTGTATTCTGTATAAAATTCTCATAGAGGGGTTAAGCCTCCTTAGACAAAATGGCTGATAGAAGAGTTGCTGGAAAACTGAAAAGAAGTTGTATAAAACATGTTGTAGATTATGCATATGTAGTGTAGCAATAGTGCTCATAGTATGATTAGGACTGACAATAGCAATACTGTACATACTGGCTGTTAAGCAGAATAACACTAGTATACACGGAAAGATAGCGCATCACAAACAAGATAGAGTAGACTTAGAAGCACCAGATGAGTTAGATTTAGATCACGTTAGTAATTAAAATGAAACAGATATGAATGTTTTCGCAAATCTATTGGTACCATATGTAGAGACTATGCAAATTAGTGACTGTTATGTTTGTATGAAACTACCCGCTTCTGTAGCTGAAGGTGTCACCTACCATCATTTGCCCCTTACCTATGGTATTTCCTGTAGCATATTAACTAGTTAGTCAGTCAGTCAAATTTACTTTATTCGGTTTATATGCAAACCATAAAAGCATACTAAAACCATACAATTTCAATAGAAATTTAAAAACCATGATTTACATATAAATATACTGAAAAACTATCTGAATATTTGCATTTATAAATCAATAAAAAGTAGTTTGGGTAATTTACATCAGGACACACCAATTAATTGCAATATACACAATTTGGCCTTAATTAATCCTTAGGATTCTTACAGCTGCAGACAAAAAATTCGCGATATTAAAAATTTCAAATACATTTGACAATAACTGCAGGTAGAGTAGGGCTGGCCTAACTTGTACAAAACCCTTGTTTGCTAAAATTGGGAACATAAATTGTTTCCAAATACCACTAAGGTGCTCACAACAGAACATAAAGTGCATAATATCCTGCCCGAGAAATTGTCACATGTGCAAGTCCCGAGATCTTCAACCCTCTTCCATCCTGGTACATCGCCAAGGAGAAAATTAAATTGATCTAGTCTAAATCTAGTCAACAGGAATCAGTGATTGGGGTTTGTGACAATATGCAGATATGGTTCCAGGGACAGGGTGGTCTTTCGCAGTTGATGAGCCCTTACTGTTGGTTTTGCTAATTCCCTCTCCTCTCTCGCCATAGTTGGTATTTGCCGATCTTTGGTCCATTTTGTGTCCCCCCTCGTCAACCTATCTGTGAGTTATATAATTCTGGTCTTCCCAGCTTCACTGATAGATTATGGACATAATTAAGCCAGGGAATGCTGCTTCCTTGATCAAGTGCCATACAGTCTTTCATAATTTCGTGATTTAGCACCAGCTCTGGGTTTAACCAAGTTGCTATCCATTTTAACAATGGTGCCACAGCAATGGAGTCGTCTACAAAATCTATGCCGCATTCTTGATGGGCAATGTAACTGGCTGTTGATTGCAGGACAGATAGGACTTTCTTAAGGAGCTTGTCTTCGACCATCTGAATGGACTTCACATTCCTAATGCCCCACAAATCAGCCCCGTACATTGCAAGAGATACACATTTGGCTCTGTATATCTGGAAAAGGGCCTTTATTGGTCTGGCTCCAAGTTTGCGATCGAAGCCTAAAACGCCCGCTGTGCCTCTTCTCAGAACATTATTTTTTGCTAAAATTTGGGCTCCCCAGGAGCTTTGATCATCAAATAGGACCCCCAAGTATGGGAAGGTGAATACCCTGGTTAATGTATTACCCTCACAATGAAGAGTTTTTATCCTACTAGTTCCATATCCAATCGCCATTACATGAGATTTAGAAAACATTACAGTGAGGTCCAATGATCTCATAAAGGCCGCAAAGGAGTTTAAGAGTAGTTGGAGTCCCACCGCGGTTCTGGCTAGCAAAGCGGCATCATCCGCATAAAGGAGTGCCGGAATCATTTGTTCACCAGCACGGGGAACGTGTTTGCATGAGGTACACAAAATGGAGTCCAAATTGTTAATGTATAAGGTAAAAAGCAGAGGTGGCAAAATGCACCCCTGCCTAGCTCCATTTACAACAGGAATTCCTTCAGCACAGTTGCCTCCCTGATCGTACCTCACGTTGGCAGATAAGTCCCTAGGTAAATCAGCTAGGAAATGGGCAATATTTTTGTCAATTCCTAGGGTAAGGAGCATGGGCCACAATTTGGACCTGTTCACTCGGTCAAAGGCTGAGGACAGGTCCATAAAAGCCAAGTATAGCGCACCCTTCTTGGCAACTGTGTATTTCCCAATTAATAATTGCAAATTTAAACATTGGTCTGTTGTGCCCATCCCCTTTCTAAAACCGTACTGCAGGGCTGAGAGTGTACCCGTCTCCTCCAACCAATCAGTTAATTTACTTAACACCACACTTCCCAGGACCTTGACTGAGGAATCGATAAGGGATATTGGGCGATAACAACTGGGGTCCCCCTATTACCTTTTTTAAAAATAGGTACTATGACAGATTTTGCCCAAGTATTAGGCAGGCCCAGATGACAGGCATTGACAAAGACATTGTACAAAATCCTTGACCATATCTTAATCTCGGATTTGAAGAGGTCAGCCGGCACTCCGTCCGGCCCCGGGGCCTTATTGCTCGTCATTAACAGTATAGCCTTAGTTACCTCAGCCTCCGTGAAGGATAGGGCATATTCATCAATATGAAAGTCCAGGTTAGTACGGGAAACTTGCCTGCCCGCCCCGCTCCCCGCTTCCCGCCGCCGTGCCAGAGGCCACGCCCCCTTTCCTTCTGTGCCCTCCCCGCTCCCGCCTCCCAGCTGCTCCTCCCTCCCTCCCACTTGGCCATAAATGGCGACCGCGCGGCACGGCTGAGTGTGACCTGTTCTCAGGACAACCCCGCGCCGCACGGCCATCAGCTGTTGTGTGTGCAACTCGCCCAGCTGCTGCCCGCAGCCTCGCTGAGCCTGCCTCACCGACCCCGCCCCCGCCGTATTTGCGTGTACTGTTTGTTTTTATTCCGTTTCCTTTTTGTTTCCCTGCATCTTGTTAATATTATTATTGTTTCCCATTTGCTGTAATTGTTTCTTGATATTGCCTGGGCTGTTTTCCTGTCTCTTTGCCCCCTGTGCCTGCCCGCCCCGCTCCCCGCTTCCCGCCGCCGTGCCAGCGGCCACGCCCCCTTTCCTTCTGTGCCCTCCCCTCTCCCGCCTCCCAGCTGCTCCTCCCTCCCTCCCACTTCGCCATAAATGGCGACCGCGCGGACGCGCAGCTGTCACGCGCAGCTGTCACGCGCAGCGGGCGCGCAGATTGTGCGCCGAAGGCGCACCAAAGGTAAGCCCGTCTGCGCCCGTCCGCGCCTAGACCGCGCCCAGCGCTAGGACCTCTGGCCCCCACCGACGCAAGCCGACCCGACAGACCTACAACGCCGCCGCCCTCAACGCACTCAATGCCGGCCAGCACCCCGCCTGCTGCCGGGCCGCCCCGAAACGCTTCCCCGGACCCTTCACCTGCACAACCTGCAAGTTCACCTGCCTCCGAACATGCACCGCGCCCGCCAAGCCAAACCCCCACCAGTGACCTCAAGTGCATCCTGCTCAACACCCGCTCCGTCCACAGACACGCCGTCGAACTCTGGAACCTGCTTGACACAACATCACCAGACGTCGCGTTCCTCACTGAAACATGGATGAACGCCTCCTCAGCCCCCGACATCGCCATCGCCATCCCGAATGGATACAAGATCATCAGGAGGGACCGCGTCAACCAGACTGGGGGAGGCATCGCCATCGTCCACAAGAACACCATCCGCATCACGACCGACGCCGACGACACCTACACCGCTGCCGAACACCTCCACTTCCAGATTCACACCGACCCAAAGACGACCCTCAGAGGCACCCTCATCTACAGACCCCCGGGACCACGCACACAATTCAGCGAAGACATCACGGACTTCATCAGCCCACACGCCCTCCCCTCCGCTGACTACATCCTCCTAGGGGACCTCAACTTCCACCTGGAGAACAACAAGGACCGCAACACCGTCACCCTGCTGGACAACCTCACCAACCTCGGACTCAAGCAACTGGTTAACACCCCCACCCACTACGCCGGCCACACGCTTGACCCCATCTTCTAAGCCAGCAAGCACATCGCCTTCAGCCACTCCACCAGACTTCACTGGACCGACCACAGCTGCGTCCACTCAAGCTTCAGAAAAACCACTACCCACCACCACCCGCAACAGGTTCCTCACAGAAGCTGGAGCAAGATCACCGCCGACCCGCTCACCACCTCCCTCAGCCAGAACCCACCTGCCAGCACACCGGACCCCTGGATCTGCTTCTAAGAGGTCGCTCCACCCACGCTCCCTGGCCACAGAATCTGCCTGATATCCTCGTCCCTGAAGCGCCTCTGCCGAATTGGACTTGGTATCGTACACACAGCGCTCTGGTCGCGATAGCATTAGACTTTAAAATCATAGCGCATTGAATTGACACAGCGCCGAACCTCGCATGCTAATTCACTTTGAAGCGCAAAATTGTTTGTTTTAATTGTAACTACTGCCGCCAGTGACTCCATATTTCGTGCTGCTTTACTGTGTGCATTTATTACAGCAATTCCGCCTCATAGTAATCTGCCCCCGTTTCACGTGCCATCCTCCATTTTAGCATCCTGTTTGTTTGTTGTTGACCCCTTGGCCCGCCTACCCTCCCCTGCTACTGCCTCCCAGCTGACCCGCCCACGATCCGCCCCCTCAACATCCATTTATGTCGAATGCCTCAACGCGCAGCGTCCACGCGCGCGGCCGCGCCGAAGGTGCGCCAAAGGTAAGCCCGTCTACGCCCGTCCGCGCCTGGACCGCGCCCAGCACCAGACCCCCTGGTCCCCGCCTCACCCATCCTCCTCGCGTTATATACGACGCCTCCTCCCTCCTTGCACTCAACCCCAGCCGACTCACTAACTGCGCCCAAGCAGCACCAGGACACACCCATGGACCCTTCACCTGCCACTCCTGCAAATTTACCTGCGTCAAGTCCCAAACTAAATCCACAAACACCAAACAGAGAGCCAACACCAACCACCTCAAATGCATCCTTCTCAACACCCGCTCGGTTCACAAACACGCCATCGACCTTTGGAATCTACTCGACACCATTTCTCCGGACATCGCCTTCCTAACAGAAACCTGGATGAATGCCTCTTCAGCTCCAGACATCACCATAGCCATCCCGGACGGCTACAAGATCATCCGTAAGGACCGCCCCATCCAAACAGGAGGAGGCATCGCCATCGTCCACAAGAACACCATCTGCGTCTCAACCAGCTCAGATGACAACCTCGCTATCGCCGAACACCTTCACTTCCAGATCCACACCGACCCCAAGACAACACTTAGGGGCACCCTCCTCTACAGGCCACCAGGACCCCGTACTAAATTCAGCGAAGACATCACTGACTTTATCACCCCACACGCCCTCCCTTCAGAAGAATACATTCTACTGGGAGACCTCAATTTCCATCTGGAAAAGAGCAACGACAGTAACACCACCACCCTCCTGGACAATCTCGCCAATCTCGGACTCAAACAACTTGTTAACACCCCCACACACTATGCAGGACACACACTCGACCCTATCTTCACTTCCAGCAAGCATATCTCCTTCACTCATACCACACCCCTCCACTGGACGGACCACAGCTGTATCCACTTTATCTACAATAAGACCTCGACCCACAACCACCCTCAACCAACTCTGCGAAGAAATTGGAACAAAATCACCATCGACCAGATCTCCACATCGCTTCTTCAAAAACCCCCTGCCTATTCAACGAACCCTAACCAAGCCGCCATCAACCTCACACAATGGTTAACCCAAACCGCCGACAAATTAGCACCCTTGAAAAAACATCAAACCAAGCAAGGTAGCAAGAACGGCCCCCTGGTTCAACGACAAACTTAAGAAATCCAAGAAGCTCTGTCGTTCCCTTGAGAAAACTTGGAAAACAGACCCAAACACTATCACCCAAGCCGCCTTCAAAAACGCCACCCGCAAACACCACCAACTAATACGGACAGCCAAGAAATCAGCACTCAAAGACCGACTAGACAACAACGCCCACAACAGCAAGGAACTTTTCAACATCATCAAAGAATTCACCAACCCCACCGCCAGCTCTAACGACATCACCCCCTCTCAAGCCCTCTGCGACTCCCTTGCCTCATTCTTTCATAACAAAATCGCCGACATCCATAACAGCTTTGATAACACACCTGTAAACCAATCCACCCCACTCACCTCCGAACCGTCACCCCCTCCGAATATCCTTCTCGAATGGAACCCAATCACCACAGAAGAGACCATTCGCCTGATGAATTCCATCCACTCAGGATCCCCTACAGACCCATGTCCCCATCACATCTTCAACAAAGCAGACTCCATTATCGCGCCCCAACTCCGAGATGTCATCAACTACTCCCTAAACTCCACCACATTCCCAGATAGCTGGAAACACGCCGAACTCAGCGCCCTTCTGAAGAAACCCACAGCTGACCCCAACGAACTCAAAAACTACCGCCCCATCTCGCTCCTCCCATTCCCTGCCAAAGTCATTGAGAAAGCCATTAACAATCAGCTCGCCACCTTCCTCGAAACTAACAAATCACTCGACTCCTCACAGTCTGGCTTCCGAGCCAAGCACAGCACCGAGACCGCCCTCATCGCAGCAACAGACGACATTCGAACACTACTGGACAACGGAGACACAGTCGCCCTTATCCTCCTTGACCTCTCCGCGGCCTTCGACACAGTCTGCCACAGCACCCTTATACAACGCCTCAGAAACATCGGAATTCAAGGAAAAGCATTGGACTGGATCGGTGCACAGACATAATATCGACTCCAAAATATCGTTTGGACAGAATATCGAGGAAAAAATATCGTTTGGACAAAATATCGACTGGACAGAATATCGACAGCCAAAATATCGTTTTTAAGGTAAGTGCAGTAATATCGACTGTAAATAATATAGAAAGTGAAAATATGTAAGTATATACTATAGATAGTAAAATAAATTGTTTTTATTTTTAGGGTTCAGGGTCAGTTTTGGGTTTTTGGGTAAAGGGGTATTTTTAGGGTTCAGAGTCAGTTTTGGGTTTTTGGGTAAAGGGGTATTTTTAGGGTTCAGGGTCAGTTTTCAGTTTTTGGGTAAAGGGGTATTTTTAGGGTTCAGGGTCAGTTTTCAGTTTTTGGGTAAAGGGGTATTTTTAGGGTTCAGGGTCAATTTTCAGTTTTTGGGTAAAGGGGTATTTTTAGGGTTCAGGGTCAGTTTTCAGTTTTTGGGTAAAGGGGTATTTTTAGGGTTCAGGGTCAGTTTTCAGTTTTTGGGTAAAGGGGTATTTTTAGGGTTCAGGGTCAGTTTTCAGTTTTTGGGTAAAGGGGTATTTTTAGGGTTCAGAGTCAGTTTTCAGTTTTTGGGTAAAGGGGTATTTTTAGGGTTCAGGGTCAGTTTTCAGTTTTTGGGTATTATTTTATTATATTTTATTACTATATATATATGTTTAATAAATATGAAATAAAAAAATATTTATTTAACTTTCATTAATTATTTAATTATTATAAGTTAATTTAAGTAATTTTAAGTATATTTTAGTAATTAATTATTAATATTAATTTAATTTAACACTGTTTTTAGTAAATACGATATTTTTTACAACTATATTTTTGTAAACGATATTTTGTACTCGATATTTTTGTACTTACCTGTTTGTACATACAAACTCGATATTTTTGCTGTAGATATTTTTTCCTCGATATTTTGGGTAGTCGATATTTTGGTAGTCGATATTCTTTCAGTGATCCGACTGGATCATTTCATTCCTCGCTGGAAGAACTCAGAGAGTCCGCCTCCCCCCTTTTAAGTCAGAGGCCACCGAAGTCATCTGCGGCGTCCCGCAAGGATCATCACTCAGCCCCACCCTCTTCAACGTCTACATGAGCCCCCTCGCAACCATCGCACGTCAACACAACCTCAACATCATCTACTACGCTGATGACACTCAGCTGATCCTTTCACTCACCAAAGACCCAACCATTGCCAAAAACAACCTACACGAAGGGATGAAAGAAGTAGCCGAGTGGATGAAACACAGCCGTCTAAAACTGAACTCGGACAAAACGGAAGTCCTCATCCTAGGCTCATCCCCTTCCGCCTGGGACGACTCTTGGTGGCCAACGGCCCTAGGAAAAGCCCCCATACCGACGGACCACGCACGGAACTTAGGCATCATCCTGGACTCCTCACTCTCGATGACCAGACAAGTCAACGCCGTCTCTTCTTCATGCTTCAACATTCTACGCATGCTCAAAAAAACATTTCGCTGGATCCCCACCGAAACAAGAAAAACGGTCACCCACGCACTGGTTACAAGCCGTCTGGACTACGGAAACACCCTTTACGCCGGTTCCACCGCGAAACTACAGAAAAAACTCCAACGCATCCAAAATGCTTCAGCCAGACTCATACTAGACATCCCCCGCACAGACCACATTTCTGCTAACCTGAAAGACCTTCACTGGCTCCCCGTCAACAAGAGAATAACGTTCCGTCTCCTCACCCACGCACACAAAGCCCTATACGAACTTGGACCTGATTGTCTCAACACGCGCCTTTCCTTTTACACCCCCACCCGCCAGCTGCGTTCGTCCAACCTAGCCCTCGCCGCTGTTCCGCGCATCCGCAAAACCACCATGGGAGGAAGATCCTTCTCCTACTTAGCGGCCAAGACCTGGAATTCCCTTCCCATCCACCTCCGTCTTACTCAAAACCACCTAGCCTTCAGAAAACAACTTAAAACATGGATATTCGATAAGTAAACCTCCCCCCCCCCTTCCTCAAGCGCCTTGAGACCCTACGGGTATGTAGTGCGCTATATAAATTCTGACTTGACTTGACTTGAACAAAGCAGCCCGCAACTTCACGCAGTGGCTGACAGCCTGCGCCGACGACCTTGCACCACTGAAGAACCCTCCCAGCAAACCCAGAACCATGAAGGCTCCCTGGTTCACCGACGAACTCAAGGTCTCCAAGAAGACATTGCTCCCATTACCTCTGTTCATTCCTACTGCCCCTACCCTTTCATTGTGAAGCGCTCTGATATCTGTAAGGATCTTGTTCGCGCTATATAAAACTTTGAATAAATAAATAAATAAATAAATAATACCTCTACCTGATGGAGACACTACTGCGCTACTTTCTTACTACCGACCAATATATGATACACGCTGGGTCACTGATTCACCCTCTCGATGCCCCCACTCAGTGCTCTCTCTATACTAAAACACTGGTATAAGCCTTCCATTCACCCAAGGTGTATCTGAACACCTCTGTAGGGGGATCAATGTCTTGTGCCGTCTTATATGACTTGTTTACCGTACTGTATATTGATATGTTTTATGTATGTTTTTATTTTTCTCTCATGTTAGTGACTACCACATTGCTCCCATTACCTCTGTTCATTCCTACTGCCCCTACCCTTTCATTGTGAAGCGCTCTGATATCTGTAAGGATCTTGTTCGCGCTATATACAACTTTGGATAAATAAATAAATAAATAAATAAGACCTGCCGCACCCTCGAGAAAGCCTGGCTCCTCGACCGGACCACTGACAACATGACCGCCCTCAAACACGCAACCCGCAAGCACCACCAGCTCATCCGCACCACCAAGAAGAAATCACTGAAGGATCGACTGGACAACAACGCCCACGACAGCAAGGAACTCTTCAGCATCGTCAAGGAGTTCTCCAACCCCAGCACCGGCAACAACAACATCACCCCGTCACAAGATCTCTGCGACTCCCTCGCCTCATTCTTCCACCGCAAGATTGCCGACATCCACAACAGCTTCGGCGCACCATCCTCGCACCCAACCGTCGAACCAATGCACCCCACCGCCACCCTCCGCACCTGGACCGCAGTGACCACCGAAGACACAGCCCGCACGATGAACACCATCCACTCCGGATCTCCGACTGACCCCTGCCCCCACCACGTCTTCAACAAGGCCGACTCCACCATCGCACCCCAACTCCGAGACGTCATCAACACCTCCTTCAACACCGCCACCTTCCCGGAGAGCTGGAAGCATGCCGAGCTCAGCGCCCTACTGAAGAAACCAACAGCGGACCCCACCGACCTCAAAAACTTCCGCCCCATCTCGCTCCTCCCTTTTCCTGCCAAAGTCATTGAGAAGATCGCCAACAGACAGCTTGCCGCCTTCCTCGAGACGAATGGATCCCTCGACCCCTGGCAGTCCGGCTTCAGAGCCAACCACAGCACCGAGACCGCCCTCATCGCAGCCACCGACGACATCCGAGCCCTTCCCGACAACGGGGAAACAGCGGCACTCATCCTCCTGGACCTCTCCGCCGCGTTCGACACTGTCTGCCACCGCACCCTAGTCCAGCGCCTCAGCAACACCGGCATCCAAGAGAAGGCACTGAAGTGGATCATCTCGTTCCTCGTTGGAAGAACACAGAGAGTCCGCCTCCCCCCGTTTCGCTCCAAGGCCACCAAAGTCATCTGCGGCGTCCCGCAAGGATCAACACTCAGCCCCACCCTCTTCAACGTCTACATGAGACCTCTCGCAGCCATCGCATGCCAACACAACCTCAACATCATCTCCTACGCCGACGACACCCAGCTGATCCTCTCCCTCACCAGAGACCCCGACACCGCCAGAACCAGCCTCCACGAAGGGATGAAAAACGTCGCCGAGTGGATGAAGAACAGCCGCTTGAAACTGAACTCAGACAAGATGGAGGTCCTCATCCTTGGACCATCACCCTCTGCCTGGGGCGATTCCTGGTGGCCCCCAGCCCTGGGCACCACCCCCAAGCCGACAGACCATGCACGCAACCTGGGCGTCATCCTGGACTCCTCCCTCTCGATGACCAGACAAGTCAACGCCGTCTCCTCTTCATGCTTTCACACCCTCCGCATGTTCCGCAAGATCTTCCGATGGATCCCGATCGAAACCAGGAAGACGGTCACCCAGGCCCTCGTCACCAGCCGGCTGGACTACGGAAACACCCTCTATGCCGGAACCACAGCCAAGCTACAGAAAAGACTACAACGCATCCAGAACGCCTCCGCCCGACTCATCCTGGACATCCCTCGACGCAGCCACATCTCCGGCCACCTGAGGAACCTGCACTGGCTCCCCGTCAGCAAGAGGATCACGTTCAGGCTCCTCACCCACGCACACAAGTCTCTCCATGACCTGGGCCCCAAGTACCTCAACGACCGCCTGACCTTCCACACGCCCACCCGCCAGCTACAGTCCGCTAGCCTCGCCCTTGCCGCCGTACCACGCATCTGAAGAGCCACCGCCGGAGGCAGATCCTTCTCCTACCTGGCGGTCAAGACATGGAACTCCCTCCCCATCCACCTTCGGCTTACCCAGGACCACCTCGCCTTCAGGAGACAACTCAAGACCTGGCTGTTCGAGCAGTAGCGGCCCACTTCCCAAAGCGCCTTGAGACCCTTCCGGGTGAGTAGCGCGCTATACAAGTGTTATGATTGATTGATTGATTGATTGAAACTTTCCCATCATAAACTTGTTTAAAATGGTTGTACCAGACCTGTTCCTGAATGCCACAGTCAAGCTCACTATCGTGAGAATCCTGGAAAAAGGGCCTATTTATCACGGCCCAAAATTTGGCGCTTTTTTTAATCACATCAATAGATAGCAGCTCATTCCAGGCCTCCTCCCTAATTTCCTTCTTCCGGGTATTTAAGGCCGCTTTATATGTTTTCCTGAAGCTGGCTATAACTGGTTTATCCGGTGGGATGGATTTCAGTGCGACCAGTAACTTCCGATGGGCTATGGAGCAATTATGGTCAAACCATCTCTCCCCAACCTTTTCACGATCTTTACCTGACAATTTGAGGTCCCTATCAATTTGGGTACAGATTTTAGTAAAAGCCATCAAGACCTCCTCGGCCCTCACGCCCTCTGTCATACAGATAGACATTTCGAGACCGACATGGGCTACCAAGTTGTCATGAAACTCATGAGCAACCACCCGACACCATTTAAGTCGGCGAGCTTGATCAGTAGACCGTATGTCTAAGTTACCCATTGTCTTATTTTTTTTCTCCTTTTTCTTTAAATCGTCTACCAGGGACAGGGTAACAGTGTTATGGTCACTAAAATTGGACCAGGAAACACTGTACCCACTTACCCTATCGGACAGTGCTATACTCGCAAAAATATAATCTATGGTGGACCCAGGTCCTCTGCCCTTAAAAGTGGGGATATCCCCTTCATCAAACTTTGGGTATATCAGATTATTTTCAACCAGTAATTCCTCCAAATAAGATCCCTGTGGTGAATGCTCGAAGTGTGAATTCTCTTGGTCGGTTGGCCCTAAGGTATCCCAAACAAAACAATTACCTTTGCAGCAGTGAACATTAAAATCACCCAGCACAAAAACCAAATAGGAATTTACAGTTTTTTTACTATATAATTCCAAAAAATTATGTAGACTGACTAAGTGTTCATTATAAAAAAACTCTGTCAAAAGAATTATAGAAGTTAACAATGAGCTAAATGCCAGCATCCTTGGTTTGAATTTGGACCGCCAGACAATAAGGCGAGCCAGTTTCCACTTTCGTATAAGTGCCCTTGATTTTAAGAGAAATTAAGGTCAGCAGCCCTCCCTTGGCCCTCCCCATTGAGGATGCAACTGCTGGTGACCAGAATGCCGTGTAACCGTCCAAACAAAAGGTATTTTTTGAGTCCCAGGTCTCCTGTAGCCCAATAATGTCACACCCTGTAAGGCTGTCCCTCCAGAAGTTGTTTTCTGCCTTATTACTTAGCCCAGCAATGTTCCAACTTAGTAGCCTTGTTCCTACTTCGATCGTTGTCATTGGGACACTGATTACAGGGGGCTCTTTTTTTGCGACTATCCTACTGGGTATGGTGATGCCTACTGGCACTAGGGGACTCAGTCAATCTATCTCCTCAAGGCTGGTAAATGGCTCAAATCTATTTTGTGTTGGTACTAAAAATTCATTTGGGCACTGGGTTTGTGCCCTACTAATCTGTCATATCCCGCTTCTTTCCAATGGGGCTGTATTACGGTAAAAGAACCCTAAGGGTACAATGTTAATGCCTACACCCCTTATGTTCCTTGCCCCTGCCCTCTCAAAAATTAATTTAACAAGTTGCAGGGAGCCAAAATTAAGCACCACGCAATCCCTTCTACTTGATTTCGTAGAATCCCCAATCCAAGGAATTCTTCTAGTCATTTTAAAGTCTCTGAAGAGACAACTGCCCAACCCAGTTGATTTATCAAGGAAATAAAGGGCCTTATTTCTAAGGGTTGACCAATGTTACTCCGTGCCTTGCTGCAGAGGGGGAACATTCGTTAAAATGACAGTAAGCGGAGTAGCCTCAGGTGGTAGGTTAAACTGGTTAACTCGGTTTGGTCGATGGTTAACTCTTTGTGACGGGCCATGAGGAGCACCCATGTTTGGATCTGGGGGGCAGCTTTTATTTACCTGAGCAATATCCGTGGTACATTTCTCAACATTAGGGGCTTGGCTATTACCATTTTGCCCTATAGAAGACCCCCAACATGGTGTATTCTGTCCCCTGGCTTCATACCTAGTCCTCTCAACTAACCCTTTTGGCCCTTCTCCAACTGGGGTGCCCTGCGTTGACATTAAATGGGTCTCAATCTTACACAACCTACAGTCTATGTCCTCAAGTTTTATGAGGATGGGTTTAAGCATAGACTGTAGTTTCTCTTCTAGTTTCAATATAATGCGTTTTTCTTTATCAAGCTGAACCTGCATAGAGGGATACTCTGGACTAGCATTACATTGATTATTTCCACCAGGAGTGACAGTGTTTTGTAGGCTACCCTTCCTCCCTTGGGTATTTTTAGTTTTGAGTACCTTGCTTGCCTGCTGTATAGTGAGTGGAATACTACCTGCCTTCCTTTTCTTTGATGATGTGCTGGTACCAGTGACAGCCCCTCCATTCCCTACTTGGGCTAAACTTTGTTGACGAGTAAGGGCTTTTATGGGGGGTGGCTGAATTGAGGATAAATTTACCTCAATAGGGGGTGAATCCTCCAGAGCTCCGGATACTTGGGCTAGGGAATGAACTTGTGCTTCATGAGTGATTTGAGTCCCTCTTATTTCCGTAGTGTTTACTACAGTGTTCAACCCCTGCTGTGAAGATTCCATGAGGGGCTGGTTAAAATCTAAAGACAGCCTTTTTTGAGTTTTCTCGATCTCCTGGCGTAATTCGGTTTCAGCCCTGATAAAGAAAGCGTCAAGGGTCCCCACGAGCCCTAGACCCCCTTTGGTTTGACCCGTATTCATTATTGATGACTAAACCCAAAGCAGAGAAAATTTATAACAACAGCCCTTAACACAGTTCCCACCCAGAAACAAAATAAAGGTCTTGCTTACTGATCCCAGTGTCTTTTCTTTTTAGAGTTCCTTTTTTCTTATAATGTGAAGGCCCAAATGAAAGAGGCGCGGCCCAGCCCAGCCTCTTCCAGTCGCTGACGGGCGCGGACGGGCCCGCCCTTGGCTGCGGTGGCGCTTTGGCTGTTTTATGCACCTCCAGGTGCGTGTGACCAGGCTGATTGGTGCTAGGGCTGATGGGAGATGTAGTCTCCTAGCACTGTGTCCGGGGAATGGCGGCTCTCTGCGGCACTCGGGACGACTTCGCGAGTGCGGCGCCCCCCCAAGGAAACTAGGACTCTCCCCAGTAGCGGCGACAGGTAAGGGAACTTAGCAGAGTTGCAAATGGTTCCAAGCAGGTATCAAGTAACAGGGGCTATTAACTAGTTTGTATTATAGAATACAATATTATTACTCTAACATAGATGTTATTTTTTTCTTTAGTAGTAAAGACACGCCATTTATGGGTGAATTTTTCCTAACAATGAAATCAATAGATATAGCTGATGCTCACAAAGATAATTTAATTTGTAGTTTACATGAGGAGGAGAAAGTATTCCTGAATTTAGTAGAGAAAAGGAGACAGGATTTCCAAAAGAAAGCCACTGAAATGAAACCCCAGATCCCTAAATGGCTGAAAGGAAAGAATTTATGGCAACTGGCAAGACTCATGCTGCTATGTCACTGGATTTTTAAAAGAAGGGGGAAATCTGTCTCCATAGAAAGAAAACTGAATATAACAATGTATTCATCGGTTCCAGTGAATGTGAGCACAATTTCCTCACAATTGGGGGATGGTGACTGAAAGGGGGAACTGATCCAGTATTTCCTGGAGTCTATTACATTTGTGGGGAAAAAGCTTACTTTAAGCTGCCTGTTCATTGGTATGGGAGTTGCTATTTTGGAATAGTATTCCCGAAGGTATACCATGTAAAAAGAATCACTGGAAGCAATGACCACGAAAAGGACTAACACGATATAGAAGAACTAGTTTTGCAGAAATTGTAGGTGATATATTTAGTGCAATCATACCTTCAGTGGGAGAAGTTCTGAATACTCAAAGAATATGCAAATTGTCTACAGTGGTGGATCGCTTATCGACTGACACTGCTGGAGGATTTCTATTGATCAATACTAAATTGGTTGCGATCAGATCTATGGTTTTACAAAATCGACTTGCTCTTGACATATTATTGGCAAAAGAGGGCAGAGTCTGTAGAATGTTGAAAGCGCAACATTGTTGCACTTACATACCTGATAAAAGTGTCGGAATTGGGAGGTATGTAAGGAACATGACTCATTTGGAAGAAGAACTGAAACCACTGGAAGTTGTTAGTGCATGGAAGAGACTAACAGATGGTCTCTCCTCTATTGGTAGCTGGATTTCTAATGTAGGTAGAAGTATTATAGGTAAAGTACTGATGCCAATAATGGGAATATCTCTAGTAATTCTGGTAATAATGATTTGGTGTAAATGCTGCAGAAATAGAAAAAGGTATACTGTGAATGAGAAAATTAAGAAAAGAAAACTTGATGCAATTCAAATGGAAGAGTTAAAGGGGGATCTATACAAAAAGATGAAAATTTACCAGACAAATGGAAAAAAGAAATCTCCACAAGTAATTGAAGAGATTGAATTGGGAAAATGTTGAAGTTGGCATCCGGTTCCTTAATTTGTGATGATATAAAATATCATCTAAGAGGGGATTGATGGAGCAAGTTTTCACGTATTCAGAAACTTTTTGTATTCAACCCTCTCTACCTAATTTGTAATATATTAATCAACATGTTTCGTTTACTAATATCTGCACAAACACGACATTTCTAGTATCTAGTTTAAGCTTCCGTAAGTGTTTTTACTAACAGTAGCTCAATTGCATTAAAATGGCCACCGCAACGTGGGAATTTCATTGCGCATGGTTCAGTCACATCTACGTGGCATGACGTTTCTTTCGCTTGGTGGGAAAACTTTGCGTCTGCGCACTAGTGCCAAGATGGCTGCTTCATGCTTACTCATACTTATGCGCATGCTGCTGCTTGTATTAAAACTTGTTTGTTCTGCGTATTCACTAATGCGCAAAGCAAAATAAAGTAAAGGGGTATACAGTGTATTCATTTATTTTTGTATTCTAATGTGTTTCTTTCTGACTTTGCTATGAACTCGTACTTTGGGCCTGACTATTGGTTCGTCTTCTGTCTTGGATGATGCAGCACATGCGCCCTCTGACTCAAAATCTGCTGAAGCACTGTCATTGAATCGAGTCCAAAACTCTTCTTACTTACGATGTGCCTGGGAACCTGCTCTGCTGACTTCTAGGAAGGAAGCAAGAAGACTCAAACAAATACAATGTATATGTTTTGTATGACAATGTTGATGGGCGGAATAAAATCATGGGGAAATAAAGTTGTGGGTGGAGATTCAATCAATTGAATCAAATTGAAATTACCTCATCTTAGCATGGTGTGATGACCTCTCCTCGTCTTTTCAACCAAACACTGAAGGGGAACACATAGAGTTGCAACATTTAGGGGTGGTACATTGCCCTAAAACGGTATAACTAAGGTAGCTTTAGATAAATTGTCATATTTGTCCGAATAGCTGACCTGTCACTGACCCAAGGCACTCAATAGGCGATCGAGAACAGAGGTTCTGGCGGAGCCTTCTGTCAGAATAATCAATTACCCAATCGGGGTATCAATTGGCTTTTCCTAGAGAGAGGGGTGTGATGCTGGCGTTGCACTTAGCTGAGGTCACCTGTTCTGATCTGCAACTGTCTTGTCCCTTGGGCGCCTGATTTGTCAGGTGCCTGCTCCTGATATTGCCCCAGCCCGTGACCAGGATTGGTCATTGCATCATTCTAGGTAAATATAATCCATGTGGGATGTCCTTGTGCTATTTTCCCTTTCTCACCTTTCCCAGGTACCAATGTTTAAAGGTGTTACTGTGATTTCTTGCAAACTTTACATGTGTATATTCATATTCTTTCTTATGAAATTCATGATTTCTGTAATTTGGACAAAGACTCACTTAAATCTTTCACAGATAAACTTTTAAAACTTTCTCCGAGTCTGTGGTTATTTCAGGAAGGACAAATGTTTAAGTAAATTGCCTATTTAAAACTAACACCCTCTGATCCACAGGACTTTTAGAGCTAAGGTGACAAGGATTGGTAAGTCATGGTTTACAGGTATAAGTCCTAAAGGACTCAAGTCACTAATAGACTGTTAATGGTTAAAACAGGCAGGACTACTAGTTCAATGTGTGAATGTGTATGGACCCAGGTGAGTATGTTATAACCTGGACTAGTGGTCCTGTGCGCTCTATCAAAGGGAACCATTGTCCGCCGCCTGGTCTTTGGTAGGCCATATGCTGCATAGGACTTCTCAAGTAGGGGCTTTACATGAGAGAATGCGTTGTAGCCACCAGCTCTACAACACAGCAACTTGGACTGGCCATAGCCAACCTGCCATCCAGTAAGCTCCCAAAGTCCAAGCTGACTTTTACCCAGGTGGTCATTGGTGTGTCTTCGTGGTGATAGATGCCAGTGAAGTGGGACTCCCCATCATTTGACACATCTGGCAACGTCACACTTCTTTCTCTACTCTGATGTTAAAAACCATACTTTTATTCTCATTTTAGCTTTTTTTTCTCTGCCCTCTGATGTCCCTCATGGGCCAGTTCAATCACACAGTTGTCCAGGGATTGGGGATGACAATGTGGTGGCCTCACATTATGATGCCATCCGCCTTGGAGCTCAGCTCTTCCCTGATTCTCCATAGATGCGATAGCCGGGTCTTCTGTGCTGGGTCCTACTGATTGTCATCTTGAAGGAATACCTTCCATGTATTGTTGCTAATGGCAACAACCACTACCCTGAGGCCCTTGTCTGTGTTAGTGGCTCCCCAGATGTCGTCAATCATCAGCACTCTCAGGCAAGCTACTGTTACTTCCATCTAAGTGAATTCTTCGGCCCCTTCACTGTCTGTGACCAGTCCATAAGATCGGTCTGGGGGATGCCGGGACAGAAAGTCTGCCTGGTTGTTTGCTAGTGGCTGATACACCACACAGAACCAGTATGGTAGCAATTGTACCGCCTATTGCTTGATACTTGGGGTGGGTGGAGGGCTGTCCTTTAAAACACGCTCACCATTAGATTGTGGTCCATTATCACCTTGAATTCCCAGCCATAGATGTATCAGTGAAATCAGCGGGTTACTGCACTTCTGTGGCCGTGGGTGCTCTGCTTGCTATTGCGAGGGAGGCCCACACCCCTGGCTCCTTCTCCTGTGTCAGTACAGCTCCTAGGCCAACCAGACTTGTGTCCCAAACCAGTTCCGTTGCCCTGCAGGGGTTGAAGTACACCTAGGGTAACATCTGCTAGGAGAGCATTCTTTATCATGTTAAATGCCTCTTGCTCCTAAGGAGACCATTCCCACCTTGTTCCAGACTTTTTGTGTGCTCGGTGAGGCTCATACAGGGTGTCGAGTTTGAGCAGAAACCAGTTGCAGTGTGTCGTCTTGCCTAGGAAGTTGCCTACCTCAGTTGTGTTCTTGGGTACGGGGGCCTCTTAAATCACTGTGGACTTACAGGGGACTATTTGCAGTCCCTCTATGGAGAATATAAACTCAAAGAATTTGCCCTTGGGCTCTGAAAAATTGAATTTGTCCTCATGAAAAGTTAGTCCACTATCCCTTAACCACTGAAGACTGGCTTTGAGGCACCAATGACAGGGTAGTTGAATAGATGAGAATATCATCACTTAAGCTGACGACCTCTTCCAATCCAAATAGGGTTTTTTGGATTGCATTCTGAAATACTTTGGTGGCTGAATAGATTCCAAAATACGGTCTCTTGGATCTTCTGAGCCTGAGGTAGAGTACCAGTTGGCATTATCCAGTGTTCAAATCAAGCTTTGAAAACCATCTTGCCTCATTAAGATCCACTTTGATATTTTCCCCATCGTCCATTGTTGCTGTGATGTGCCTTTTTCAGCAGATATCCCAGGTTAGGAAGTCTTAAGCCTATGCAGAGACATATTGCTACCAGTAGCTTGGGTTTCTCCGTGTGGGCCCTGAGACCTTTTCAATGGTTTCCATGGATTTTATTATGCTGGAGATCACGCCGCATTATACCGCGGGGTTCCTGGAAAAGGCTGCATAGACTCGCTCTGGTATTTTTATTTGCTAAGGCTTTTAACCATTTTTATCCTTGATTATCTGCTTATTTGCACTTACCAATTTTGTGGGAATGATTAACAGTCTGCCTCCTCATTCTGCCGCGAGTGGTTTTGCTCATTTGTTGCAGAGGGAGGAAGACACCATTGGGTGAAATTAGTACACTTCCGGTCGCCCCTTTGGGAGGACCTTGAGGTCAGTTTGCGGTCAAGTGTTTTTGCTAGTACCACTACTAAATGTGCATGCTGACGTGGATGTGCAGTGACGTGCGCAGTGGACGCGCGCAGTGGAGGCGCACCAAAGGCAAGCCCGTCTTCGCCCATCCACGTCCTGTCTGAGCCTGGGGCCTGCCATGCTCATCGTTGTGATACGGTTACTTCAAAACCCATCACATACTCTGCAAAGATACAGCTAGAAAATAGAAATGCTGTAAGCCACAATAAATGCACATATGCCATATTCCCTTCAGGGAGTGGGAAGGATCACCTAAGTAAAGCCTGCATGGTATGTGGCTACTCCATCTCCCTCCAAGCAAATACTATGGCTGCCCATAGAAAGGGAAAATGGGAAATGGATAACTCCATTGGTTACCACCCCAGAAAATATAGAAGGTTATAAGGGGTTGCTGCTCAATGTACGCTCCCTCATCAAGCACAGAATTGAGTTTGCAATACTCACTGAGGAGCTGGAACCTTACTGGGTCTTCTTAACTGAAACTTGGGCCAATGCAGCCTCAGGACCCGATCTAATTGACGCTATCCTGGATAATTACTCTATCCAAAGGGTAGACAGGGTTGGCCGCATGGGAGGAGGGCTAGCTATTGTTTTTAAATCCCAATATAAATGTATTATTGGGCAAGACCAGAATACACACACGTTTGAGGCTACTAATTTTAAACTCATTCTTTCAGCCTGTACGTTTGGAGGGTTACAGATTCATAGACCTCCAGGACCCAGGGTGCCTTTTCTTTCAAGAGAGTAAGCAACTTCTAGAGTAAGTCATAGTAGAAAAGTCCCGAACAGTCCTAGGAGACTTTACCTTTTATCTAGAAGAGAGGGACAACTCAGACTCTAATACTCTGAAAGAGATGCTTTGTAGCATGGGCTTGGCCAACTAGTAACATCCCTGACCCACAAAGCAGGACATACATTGGATGGTATCTTTCCCAATGATTCACGAATTGCCTTCCAACATACAATACCTATATGTATGTCATACCATAGTGCAGTACGGTTTAACTTCCTCCCGCCAGCACTGAGCGGGGAACAGAGACCCCCTCAATGTCCTAGTAAATTTAGAAACTGGAAAGGTATCTCAGCCGCCACTCTGATCAACACCTTAATAAATAGTCCCTGTACTATTCAAGAGGAACCTAATCTTGGGGCTGAGGCTTTTGCTACATTGTTAAAATCTGCAGCTAACATAGTGGCACCTCTTAAATCACATACCCAGAAAAAATGCCCCCCCTCGGATCCATGGTATGACAAACTCAAACATTTAAAATAAGTTTGTCGTCGCGCTGAGCGATCCTGGAGACTAACTTTAGAGGAACAGGACAGAACATTATCTAAAGCTAGTGCTAAGGAATATAAATGCGCACTGGTGGAAGAAAAATCCATATATTGTACGCACATAATTGATAACTCAACATCCACTAAAGAGCTGTTTAAGCTGGTACAGCAACACTCATCCTCCCAATCCATGGCAGAACCTGAAACATCACAAATATTCTGAAATCAATTGGCTACCTTAATTCAAACAAAAATCACAGACACATGTACCGGCTTCGATTCACACCCTGAAACACTTATCATAACTTCGTTAGTCAGAAGTCCTATTGAAGATACACCTCTGTTGCCTGGTAGCGAGAATAGAGGCCTCTCAAAATTCTCTGACCTCAAGCCACTTTTTCTTGTACAATATCTTATGAGAACTCATTCAGACTGTCTGATGGAGGCGTGTCCTTCCGCAAGCCTCCATATATATATTTTTTAAGAGTTTGATATAGCCCGAAGTAGAACCGAAACATCGGGTAGCAGAGTGCTTTACATGAGCACCAGTTTCGTTATAGATGGACACATTCATTTTTGTTAGGCACAGGGAGATTAAGTGCTTTGCCCAGTATCACAGGATGTTGAGCGTGGATGCCGAGACTCGAACCAGGTTCCCCAGCTTCGAGGTCGACCGCTCTAGCCTAAGGCTACATCCTCTCCCCTTATGGCTGCTGACACCATAGTAGAACCCCTCTGTAAATAAATAAATAATATCATTCGATCGAAATCTATCCCCATACTTGGAAACAGGTCATTATCAAACCTCTTTTGAAAAAAACCTAATCTTGATCCTAGGGACTGTAGAAACTACTGTTCCATTTCCTTGCTTCCTGCACCGGCAAAAATCCTCAAGCTGCATCCTATTAAGCAGCTCATGGAAACTGCAGAACATCAATCATGGCATAATGATTCGCAATTTGAATTTAGGAGGCATCATGGAACAGAAACAGCTTTAATATCAGCCACTGACTACATCGGGCACACGGTGGATGAAGGACAGATGTTAGTGCTAATCCTCTTGGATCTGTCAGCAGAATTTGATACCATTTCACCTACTCTGCTGCTGGACAGACTCCGGAGACTTGGCATCTCACATCAAGCACTTGCTCTCCTGTCCTCATTTCTGACAGGGAGATCCTAAAGGGTGAATTTAAAATCCTTTCACTCTGACTCCATTGTTCTACCTTGTGGAGTCCCGCAGGGGTCGTCTCTGAGCCCTACTCTTTTCAATCTGTATGTGGCACTCCTTGCAACTGTGGTCCATTCTTTTGGATTGGAGGTGGTGTCATATGCAGATGATACACAGATTATGGTTACCAATCATAAGGGGCTGGGCTCATTGTCGGAAAATGTCCTTGGATATATGACCAGAGTGACAGACTTGATGTTAGCTAACTTTTTGAAACTTAATGGGTAGAAAACTGAAGAGATGATATTTGGATCAGGGGTATCCAAGTGGAACAGAAGCTGCTGGCCTCAGATTTGTTGGCATGTATGGGATCCGACTAATACCAATGATGGCTTTCTATGTGTAGCCACAATTGAATGACGAAGTTTAGTAATGTAATGTAATGTAATGTGGCATTTATATAGCGCAACTTTCACTCCAAGGAGCATCTTGGCGCTGGTATGGGACCTTGTTGGCACCAAAAGTAAATACTCCTTTAGGACAAGGCAGCGCCATGTTAGAACGGTAATCACATACTTTTCCTAACATATAATAGGCAAAAAATAGTAAACTATTTTTAAAAGCAATGAGGGCGTGACTTAGAGATTAACAGACAGGGTACTTTGTCATAAACATGGTGGAGTACCCTGTTTGTCAAACCCCCAAGTCCCTGGCAGTAGTGTACAACTGGCTCAGCTTTCAGAAAGCTTATTACGATGACTCAAAAAGGTAAGGGGTATCAAAGTGAGGGCATCAGACCGCGCACCCTATTTTAAGTGGACAGTCTGTTGTCATTCTTTTCTTTCTGTCACAAACAGAAGTAAAGTAATGTCCCCCACCCCTGGAAGAAAACCCCAGTGGTGACCTAATTCTTTGGAGGGTAGTAGTTCAACCAGGAAGGAGAAGGAGATGACCGCCACCATTCTGACCAACAGTGGTCTGCCTGCCAAACCTTATTTCAGATCCTGAGATGTTCCTGAATCAAATCACATTTGAGTGGCGAGTGCTAGGCTGTAAGGCAGATATAATGTGTTGATTAAATGAAACAACAAGGCCAGTGGCCAGTACAAGGTGCAGAGTATGTCCATGAGATCCTGCACAGGCAAGGCACAGCTACACTTTGTGCATTCCATCTAAACAGCCACAAACACTGGATGATTAGGTGTGTCTGAGTACTCATATGCATTCTGATGGCCTTTTTTGTTATTGTGTTTGGCATAAAGTCTTTCCAGCTACAGCAAAGAACTTCCCGGCACATGCGAGCTCCATTGGTACTGTTGTGGTGTAAGCCTCCTTTCCAAATGTCTGTATGCAACATCCTGACAAGAAATCAAACAATTTCCAGTGGTCAGACTTTAAGGCACTGTTCGGAGAAGCTTTGCACTAGACTTAAATGTCTTCCTGAATGCTGATGGCAAGTTATAGATGCTCTCAGCTTTGATTGTGATGGCTTTTCAGAGGCACTGGTTATGTTGTGTTCTGCATTTTCTCTAGTCTGACATGGTGCTGATCCAATCCCAGCCCAATTGACTGACATCAAACGGACACGTTACAAATTCTTTCTAATTCCATATCTTGTCAGCTATTAGAGTCCCTACCAATATGAGGTGGTAGACTAACACATGACTTATGACTCCTTCCTCCTGATAGGGCTCAATTATGCCAAGCTTCAGAGTTGCCAACCTGGCATGTGACTGTGTCTTCACCAGTTCTCTAACCTCTTACAGGCATGACATGCCACTCAATATGACTTTCAGTGACACACTGATGAATATAACTATGGTAATAATCGTGAAAGCCTCTTTGAAAGTCATGCGAAATCTAAGGAACCAAATAATGGGATCATTATGGTATCCGATTTCAATGGCTTTAGCAATAAAGTCAAGAATCTGATTAACAAAAAATGGTCTACACTGAACAAAACAGGAGCCACACCAATGGCTAAGCCAATCTATGCATATAGGAGAAACAAAACCATTAGAAACCACCTTGTGCAGACATTTAGAGAGCCAAAAGTTGGAGCACAAAAAAATGTTTTTAACAATACTCCCATTAGAGGAAATTTACCATGTGGGTCCTGCACACATTTTAAAAATATTTTAAAAACAGACAAACTGGAAGTAAATGGAATCTTTCATTGGATGAATGACCATGTAAATTGTCGTACACCGGTCAGCAATAAAAAAGCATAAAAGGAATGCACCCTTGGTAGAGCATTGGATTTCTGAAAAACATGGTTTGGATGACATAAAATGGTTCATCCTAGAGAAAATTAAAATATCTGTGAGAGGAGGCGATCAAAACAAGAAACGCAAGCAGAGGGAACAATTCTTCATGTCGAATTTCAAATCTTATTACTTAGGACTTAATGGCCGTGAAGAATGGGACAGAATGATTAAGTAATACTTTTGTTCAATTCTCATCCCAGTTATAGTATCAGCTGAGATGAGGTCGAGAATGTCACAACAGAGGACAATATAAATAATTGTGACCTGTTGGCTTTGAAAAATAGTATTAATCAATCACATAAATATTTGTATGTTCATATACATATCAGAGGTATGAATGGTGAAGAGACCGAAATAAACTAGATACACCCTTATGACTAAAACTACATGATTCTGATGAGTTGTTTTGTTTTGAGTTATTGTGTTTTGTTTGATAAAGGGTATAGTACTGTCTCAGATCGCAATGTTAAATAAAAATGTACGCTGTTTACGCGTTTGTAAATACTGCAATTTTGTAACAACAATAATGCATTGCGGAGATTCGTAATGATTAATTTGTCATGCATGCCTGAATGTATATTCATGTGCTCCAGAACTTTTGGCATTCCGTATACGAACAAACAGACACATGTACAATACTAACACATCGCAGGTACTCAGACTAGCGCTAAGAAAAGATGGGTCATTTTGATAATTGAACTTCATAAACAGAAGACGGACACCTTGCCTTGCATGATTTGACAGTTAATGCAGTAAGACCTACATTACACGAATTTAAGGGTTATCCTACCCAGACAATAGAGAAAGGCAAATAAAATCCATGTATCCAATACAACCGAATAAGATGATTGATTTTTGGAAAAGTATGGCTAGATTTCCGTGTCCGTAAAAAATAGATTGTGATTCGAGTAAAGATAGAATGGGTAACCACAAATTTGATAGAGAGCAATTAGGTTATCTATAACTGTGAGTACCAATAATAATCTAACAAACAATAGATAACCGACATTCTACTGTTAGAGTAACGGCATTATTCATCTTTACAAAAACTACCAAAATGGCGTGAATGTTTGCGCCGACCGATGACATTCGGATATGACGTAGGTAATGAGTTTCTTCATGAAACTACAATCATGGCGACCAGAGTACGTGCACAGGTGTTATCCATTCCAGGCCGCCGGCTATGCCAATTAAGTGATTAAATGAAAGGGAGGCCCCTATATATAGTTCCGACCTGTTACCATTACATTCCAAGCACGGGGAGCAGGAAGGTGTCAGAAGATAGCTGAACGCGATTACACGGTAAGGAGTGCGGGCAGATTAAGGGGTTACGCTATACGCCTGAGATATCCCTGCTAAACTCTTAACACAAGTCCTAGTAACCAGCGTAGTAATATTAGGAGTCTAGCAGGGCTGGGACTGTGTTACGAATTCTAAATCATAAACTGTAAATGTTTATTATTATCGCCACCGATCATGGTAATCTAAATGCGAAAAAAATACGAGTAGGTGTAGTATCTGAAACAAAGTGCAACTAGTCATGCAGGTTTTACAGCTTTATGTAACATCCAAATCATAGGAATTTAAACCACTCCACCGATCTCTAGTAGCCTTTTTTTAAGAAACTAATTGCCAATACGCTAAATGCCTTGTGAGGCTTATTACAGCCATGAAGTATCACACAAGGGCTGTACACGCCAGCTACCAAACTCAGGTAGGCGTTGGTTTTCCTTTTTCCCATAGATACCAGCTTACAGAACATTCTACCGGGAAAAGTGGATCGGGGGTAGTTTGATAAATATACCCTTCATGTGGGGTGCTTAAAATTGGGTTCGTATGAGGACCTACAATCCTAGACTCAAACCCATAATGATGAAAATAATGAAACAATTCATGTTCTTCATAATCTATGCAGAGACATGTGCAATAAACAAACCCTATCATCTAGGTTGTACAGAAAGAAGTGGGATCATCGCCTCAAAATTGATTTCCAGCTGGAGGATAACAAGCTGGATTAAGCGATATGCCTCAAATTTATAGGTATGTAGTTATATCAATGAGGAGCTATGGAACACTAGTTCAGAAAGAACGTAATAACCAGACTCTAAATACAATGTTTGATTAATCTATATAGGCAACTGGTGTACTAGAATCGATCAGCTGTTCTGCGCAGATTGAAAGACGTAGTAACGATTAAATTGACACCATAAAAACGAGTCTCCCCGTTTTTAAGTAAGTAGGCACGTTATTCATTTTTATGTTGATCAGGTGAGGATAGCTGCATTTATTCTAATGCTACCCTCTTGAATTACAGAAACTCTGAGAGCGTTCATTAGACTTTCTCCTGATTTAAAATGAATTTCCATTGGCCCTAAATGATGGGAAGGACCAATAGTCAACTAACCAAAGTAAGCCTGTTAGTTTGTGAAAGCAATCAAATCTTTTCAAATATGACACGACCAGTACACAACTCGTCTTACTACACGTTCTCTTTAGTAAGCGTAAATTAATTATGTGCATTCATTTTGTAGAAAGAAGACCATACCTGTTTTTAATTCGTCTGTCCTGAGGAAGGTGTTACATCACTACAAAAGCACCGAAACGCGTCGACTAAGGACTTTTAATGTATTATGTTTTTATTTGATTTCACTTTTCAGGTTTATCTACTAAATTGTGTTCTAAGTTAAGTTTTGATGAAAGCAATAGGATCAGTGACTCTGAGATAGTAACCGTAAATTGGAATTGTTAGATAGACTTTTTCTAAATGTACCAGAGCACATGATCTTAACTACAATATACAATGAATGCTCGACCAGTTTATGTTTTTAATTGAAAAAGAAAATGTTTTTAAGGTAAATAAAATCTGAGAAACCAATAGTAATCACTCGTGTTGTGTAGTACTAATCACCTGTGTCATAATTTTGATATAAAAGTAAATCAAGGTTTGTGTGTAGGCCTTTCGGTCACCCATTAGAAGCATAACAACACAGAAAGGAAATGTTCTTGTTTATACAGTGAGGAATATGACTGACTGTGATCCACCAGTTTTGTAGCCAGGAGTAGGTCCAACATGCTAGCATTACTGTCAGCTCACATTAGGGGTGGCCAAGTCCAGCCGCAGAAAACTAAAATATGTTAAGGGTTTCAGAATGATCAGGATATATGATATAACTTTCATTGCAACTTATTGTGTGTAAAATGTCCTTATATCTAATCATTGTGGTTAAGGTGAAAATATGATAAGTCCACCTCCACCTCCAGACCATCCCTACATCAGGAGTAGCCACCCTTTTCACACCCCATCGTAATTGCGATTCGTAATGCTTGGTCATTTCTATCTTGTATTAACATTAATATACAGTTAGAGAACATACATTACATATGAATAAAGTTTTAAATGTATGAGTTCCTGTGAGTATGTCTGTGCGTGTGTCTATATATGTATTTATTTTCATACACTTTTACCAAATACATTTAATTAATTAACGCTGCAACTTATCAAGGAGCTCAAACACAAAGGTAAACATATACAAGAGTAAATCTACGTGTGTAAATATACTTCTACCCTTTTGAGAAACTTCCATGCTTTTTGGTATCCTGATTCTGAGTAGGTGTGTGTCTAGCCTAGCCTTGCCTAAGGTAGGTTGGTTAAATGAAAAGCCAGAGTACCAGGTTCTTGTGGAATTCAAGAGGAGAGAAAGATGATCTAATGTGGAGTAGGAGGCTGTTAGAGAACGCCCATCCACCTGATCTTCACGATATCCTCAGACATTCTCCATCTGATGTCACTTTGTTGTGTGTTCCCTATGGAGCTGATTGTCATTTTCCCTAAGTTAGTCTAACTGTATATGTTGTAGGACACTTTTGCCTTGCACACATTACAAAATATCACACTTGTTTTTGTGTCACATTGTTATTTCACAAATAGGCTGCGCATGCTTTTGTATTTTGCTCTTCTTCTCGGATTCAGCTGGGACATCTCATACAAGGGCAAGCGATGCTGTTTCCTGTTATTCTCTGTGGTCAGACACTAGCACCCAGACATAAAAGAGAAATCCAGCTGCTGTTTTTAAACCCAGATTTTATCACATAGCCAGGGACTTTTTGCTTTGAAAACACACAGAGTGAAGACATTTTTGCAGAACACAGGTCTGGAGACGAGAGAGAAGCGCCAGCTGAGATGCAGAACAGCTACCTATGTATGCCAGGTATGGGGTTTGCCATTAATCCAAGAGATCTATAATATAACATAGATTCCCATAGTGATTGTAGGCTTAAGCAAATCTGTCAGCTAATATGACATGGCTTTATATTGTGTATGATCTCTCAATTATGCTAATCCCATTTTTGACCTGCATATATTTTCTGATAGCATTGCTGTTATTTATATCATTTATTTTATTTATTTATATCATTTGTAGAGCGCGCTGCAACCCTACGGGCATCCTGGCTGTTGATTCATAATAGAGAACAATAGTCTTTATAAATATTGTGTGCTTTCTTCTTGTGTCTTTTTCATTTAATGTGGACATGTATGAGTGAGAGACTGAAAGGTGATAGCCTTCTATCATGATCCCTGAGAGGGTCTAATGGTTGGTGTTCTGGGGTGCCTAATCACTTGCCTCTCTGGAAAGGTTAGGAGGGCAAGTGAGTCACTATAAGCTAGCCGTGATTTGGGCCCATAGATACTGATGCGGTATGATGAATTAAACTCTACTTTCTGATGCTCTATGGTTCCAGGCATAGATATGTTTCTAGGCAGAATCACTGAAACAACTTCAGTATAAAAATAATGATAATATCAAAGGAAAGCCACCAAAGTTCTTTAATTGGTGGCCAGGCCATGATTGGCATCATCCATTCATCCTCTGTGCCACTTCCAGCTGACACAGATGGCGTGCACATACACATGCATATACAAACACACATACACATCACACACCACCCTACCAAAAATAGAAGTCCCCTATCAGAAGGGCACGGCCCATTGTACCAATATAAAATCGGTTCTATGTTACATGATCTGAAAAAGAGTCAACATTTTATTTTATATCTTTATTTCACTGCACATCAGCACAACATTTCACACTCAGTATAATTCATCATCAAATGCATTAATGGCTCAGCTAGGAGCCAGATGTCAGGCAGGTTGAAAACACTTGATTCACAATTGGCAACCACTGTTGGCGACGTGCTTCTTACTACTTGTGACAACAACACGCAACGGAACAACTGACACAAGTTCATCAAGAGAGAGAAGTAGGATGACAAAAAGCTGAGGCTCAGAGAGAACAAATGCAGCACTTAAACCATCCACCCATCTTCACGTTGAACAGATATACATCTGGAGTCAGGACCCTCTGTGCAGCTGTGGCATGTCGGCTTCTCCAGGGTTAGGCACTCACTGGAGGTGAATATTGGAAAACACAAAGAAGTTGTAGAAGTATGAGTAGGCTTTTCCACCAACTGAGCAACATAAAACTCTCTGATTATCATGATACCCAACAAATATGTATAAGGCAAATTTACTGTGGTGAGTACTTTCATAATATTTGATAATTCTATTATATGAATGTGTTTTGCTGTTTTTGTGAATAGTGAGTCCAGCCCATCATAAGGTTGGTCAGCAGCATTTTGGGGTCATTTAGACAGCAGTGGTCAGTCCATGGAGGCTGAGGTGGCTTCAGAAGTACTATCTCCACCCATACTATGGCAAGCCATTCATCCTAGTTGAATGTAACAGTTGCAGCAGAATTATTTGTGCATTCACATACAAACCCCAAAGCAAAGAGACCACAGTTGTTTTTCCGTGTCCAGTTTCGCCATGTCCCCCATGGCAGACACAGACAGAACAGATTTGATTTGGGAGGCCAACCCCTACAAAGAGTGTCTTTCATGCTGCATCAAATGCAGAGACCTGTTTGAGATGGCTTACTGCCAGTGAAGGCTGCTCCTGCAGTCAATCAGCAGTTTCCACCTCCAAATAAGAGGGGGGACTAAGAGTTTCCCAGAGCAGGACCCCACTAATTTACAACAGGACCCCCCTCGGTAAAATGCTGATCCCCTCTGTCTTCCATTTTACAATGGTGGGAGAGGAGGCTATTTATTAACTGGCACTAGGGCCCATCTTTACTGGGCATCTACAGGAGACGCGGCAGGCCCTGAAATGCCAATTAGCAGCAGGACTGCCACTTCACCAACAGCTAAATGACCACCTTAGTCATTGAAAGGGCAATGACAAATGTCACTACCACAAAAGATAGATAGTGGTAGATGGGGTTATTTATTAATAGCCACTAGTGCCCTTTGACACATTACTTGTTAGAACTACCAACATTATATGGTGGGATGTGAGGCTATTTATTAATTGGCACCACTGCTCCTTGACACGCCACTACTACAAAAGTTAGATGGTCGTAGATGAGGCTATTTACTTTTTGGCACAAGTGTCCTATAAGATGTCACATGATTAATTGTCACTAGTGCCTAGCCACTACTACAAAGGTTTGATGGTGGGAGAAGAGGCTATTTATTGACTGGCATTAGTGTCTTTTGACGCATGTCACTACTACTAGGGTTAGATGGTAGGAGATGTAGTTATTCATGAATTGCCACTAGTGCCCTTCCACACATGTCGCTACTACCATAAACAGATGGTGGGATATGAGGATATTTATTCATCAATTGCCACTTCTGCCCTTTGACACGTCACTACTACCAAATTTAGATGGTTGGAGATGAGGCTATTTATTAATATGCACTAGTGTCCCATGACACTTGTCAGTACTAGCAAACTTATATGGTGAGAGATGAGGGTATGTATTAATATGCACTAGTGCCCTTTCACACATGTCACTACTACCAAAAGTAGA
Organism: Lissotriton helveticus; assembly: GCF_964261635.1. Lineage (NCBI taxonomy): Eukaryota > Metazoa > Chordata > Amphibia > Caudata > Salamandridae > Lissotriton > Lissotriton helveticus. Next base: position 464,764,345 of record NC_136062.1, read on the forward strand.
TGGTGGGAGACAGTTTTTAATTGGCACTAGTGTCCTTTGACATATGTCTCTACCACCAAAGCTAGATTGGAGATGAGGCTATTTATTAATTGGCACTAGTGTCCTTTGACACATGTCACTACCAGCAGTGTTAGCAGATTGGAGATTAGGCTATTTATTAATTGGCACTAATGCCCTTTCACACATGTCTCTGTTACAAAGTTAGATGGGAGATGAGACTATATATTAATTGGCACTAGTGCCCTATGGCACATGTCACTACTACCAAAGTTAGATGGTGGGAGATGAACGTAATTATTAATGGACACTAGTGTTCTTCCACACATCTAACTACTACCAAGGGTAGATGGTGGGAGATGAGGCCATTTATTAATGGGCACTAGTGTCCTTCCACACATGTCACTAGTACCAAAGTTAGATGGTGGGTGATGAGGCTATTTATTAATTGCCAATTGTGCTCTTTGTTATGGGCATCATCTGGAGATGTCAGTCAGTCAGTCAAAACACTTTATTTCGATTAGTTAAAATCATAAAAAGAAAACAATCATGGAGATGTGAAAGGGCTAAACAATTGCCACAGCTGTATCTGAAAGAGTATTGGAATCACATGCACTGACTTCAGGAGTGGGTTGAAAACTACTTCAGAGCTCAAGAATTCAAGAATGTTATTTTTTATAATCTAAAGGTATAGGTGTATGTTAATCCTTTTCTGCTCCTACACACCAGACCTCATCAATCCCCCCATTCTGAGCTTGAAATATGAATATTTAAGGTCAATTAATACATGCATATTATAGTTCATATACCACTGCTCTCCTATTTATTGAGTCTTGCTCTCTGATCTAAATTGCACAATCGTTCCCTAATTGACATGACATGTGAATGTCCAGGTATGACTTATACAGTGTAAGGGACCAGGTGTTGGAATTTTGTTTGAGTATTGAGTGAAGTTTGAGTTTTTCTGCCTTCCAATGCACTCGGTTCATACCCATACATCCATTCCATGTAGAGTTTGTATAGATATCTTCCAGTAACTCTTTGTCCAAGAGAGGCACCTTCTTGATCCCTGTGGCTAACGGGTGAACTACAGTATCTTTTCGTAGACTTGGTACAAGCTTTATTTTTGACAGAGAATTTGGTATCTCTAAGCAGGCTCAGCATCCAGACATGGTATCAAGAATAAACACCTCCCTAATGAGTGTCAGTGATGAAGGCCAGTGGGTGACTTTATCGCAGATAAACTTACCGAAGGTGTAGGTTGCCTGGAATCCCTTCATGCTCACTGACTCATCACTGTGGAACTGGAGCAGAAGGGAGCTCCCGGTGGAGGTCACTGGTGGGACTAGACTGGAACCGCAGAATTTGCCAATAAGCGGGGAGGTGGTCTTGGAACCATCGAAAATAGACAAGGAGTCATAGGCGCATTGTGGATCAGCTTCAACGGCAAAAGATGTGAATGTCAATGAGACCTTCAGGGTGTAAATAAGAAGTACGTGTTAGTCCTCAAAGAGTACCTTAGTCACGCCAATAGGAAGGCAGTGTGATATAAGGAATAAAACAATGTGACAGCCAGTCCTGACCATAGGGGGCAGTGTGAGCTAAGGAAGGAGAGGTATGCTCTAGACCTTCTGTACCATCACTGTCCTGCCAGGAGGAGACTATGTGGCATAAGGAAGGAGAAGTATGTGTTGGCATTTATTTACCAGCACTCTCCTGCCAGCATGAGGCGTTGTGGCATAAGGAAGGAGAAGCATGCATTGGCCTTACTTACCGTCACTGTCTTTCCTGAAGGGGGCAGTGTGAGATAAGGAAGGAGACGTATTTGCTGGCCCTTATTTACCATCAATGTCCTGCGAGTGGTTGCAGTGTTACATAAGTAAGGAGACGTATCTCCCAGAAGTGATATGTGATCATCTGAGTGGAATGGAGGGCTACGCCAAATTTTTCATTTTATCCTAATGTCTCTGTTCTGGAATATCATGATGCCATAACACCCACTGTGGCAGATAATCTAGGATGCATATTTACAAGCTCCTATCGCAACAGTAAGGTCACATTTTCTGACATTCCTGTGGCTATAGGGGCTTTGCCTAATTCACAAGATGGCGTTAAGCCACTTAACGCCGCCTTAATGAAATAGGCACTCTTTCAGGATATACTTAGCATGAAAGGGGCATTCCGTTGTTGCTGGTCTTAAACAGGCGAAACGAGGAGAAATGCTCTATTTCTCCTTGTTTTTACTGTTTCTTTGTGTGCTGCATTGTGCTGCACACATATAATCAGCAAAACACCATGTATGATTGTTTATATGCAGGAAGATGTCACTTCCTGCACATAAAAAATAATTATAAAAATTGCGAGTTACAACTTCTATGTGTGTTGCATAATCAGCACACATAGAAGTTACAAATCGCCATTTATGATTATTTATGTGCAGGAAGGTACACCTTGATTTCCCACGCTTTGACTAAGGTGCAAGAGTGCCTGTGTTGGCACTAGACAGCTAACTTTAGCACCAGCCAAGGGAGAAATGCAGGGCTGCACCGTATTGATATAAATATTGTGCCGCTCTGTGTTTCTAAAGTGACTGAGCGCACCGTTAGCCTTCTTGGCATAATGCCACGCTCCACCACTTCCGTTGTAAATATGTCAGCAGAAGGTTCTTCATGATTCCAGATCCTACAAGTATTTCAGTACTAGAGTGACATTGGGTAGCTCCTTCACTTACCTTGTATCCAGCTGGAGCGGTGAGGTAGAAGCCGCAGTCCATGTTGACAGGGTAATTTTTGGGATAGTCGGGAGATGAGACGGTGCCAGCAGAGCTGGTGAACGTGCCACCACATTTTACTTTTACTGTCAACCGAAGAAAAAAACATCTTACATACTCTGCAGCCTAGAGTACTGGTCACCAGTATACAATGTCCACACACACAAAACACAGACCAGCTCAAATACAGCACTTAACCAACAACTGTCTGCCAAGCAGGAGCCAAGAGTGCGGTTCTGCCTGAGGGCCCCTGCACGCTGTTTGTATCTCAGCTCACGTATCTCCCCAAAAATTGATACATATCATAAAATTGAAGATATTGGTGCACACCGGGGGACCAGATGCTGTCATGACACAGGAGCCTGGCCTGGTAATATAAACTTCCTGTCATGATGCTAAATATTAGAGCTCATGCCAAGGCAGCAGTTCTGCCAACTAGAGGACACCCACTCTCACTATCAGAGATCCTTTCAGTACTCTCCCACTACACTAATCATATATCTTGCCATTTATTTATTTTCTCAGTGTGATCTTTGCCAACCCAGATCATCACTGGGCAAGATTCCACAGGCAGGAAATCAGAAAATAAACATTGCAAATCCTTGTACCACCCCCTGCTCCTTTCTCAGACTCAAGGGGATTATGTCAGTGCACTGGACCCACAACAGCTCCTTCCATTTCATGGTAAAACCACTACTGCCAGAAACAAGCACTTCCTGCAGTGAACCTTATACAAACACACCCAGATCTCCTGAGAGTACAGCTCACAGGCCCCAACAAGAGCCATTTGCGTCCTTCCTCCCTCAGTGCTGTAGGAGGTCTATGCGTCCTTCTTCCTCCAATGGCTGAGTGCGTTGCGACACTAAGAGCCGTACCATTGCCTTTACAAACCACTCCGTTAACTGAGAGAAGCCTTACACCCAGTACCTTCCCATGGCTGCAAATGGCCTGCTTCCTTCCTCCCCTTTCTGAGAGTTCTCTGGCACCAGGGATTATACCATTTATGTTGGAAGCCTTCTCAAGCTACCTCCCCTCACTGAGAGCATCCAGACACCAAGGACAGTACCACTGCTGTAGGCGGCCTTTGTGTCCCCCCTCCCCTCTGTCATAGCGCCCTACATCAAGGACCGTGCCATTGTTGTAGAAGGCCTTTCCAACCCACTCCCTTAACTGAGAGTGTCCTGACACTAAGGACCTTCCCATTGCTGAGTGAGGCCTCTGCATTCCTCCTCCCGGTCTGAGAGAAGCCTGACACAAACCATACCATTGCTGTAGGAGGCCTTGAACCCACTGGCGGTGATGGAGCCATCTGTTACAAACTCCAGCAACATCTCATTTCCGGAAGAGGTGAATGGTTGGAGCTGTCCCGTCCCACACGCTTTGCTGAGTAAGACTGGGGCTGTCTTATTGTTGCCATCGTAAATTGTGAGATAGTCAGACATACAGTTTGGAGATGATTGTAGATCAAAGGCATCAAACTGCAGAAGAATCTGAGAAGAAAGAGCAGTAAATTAGACACACAACGGGCAGAGTGTCTAGAACTTTGTTCTTTAATTTGTTTATGAAGAACTGATTTTCAGTTTTTGAAAGTTTTCCGCAGACTCAACTCAGTCAGTGATTTTGCTTTTAGTGTCAGACCTGTATCCCTATACCTCTACTCTTTAATGTAGTGACTGCTTCTGTCTATAGCCTCCTTCACCACCATCCCTCTACTTCAATTGTGTGTTTATAGAGTCATGGCACCCTTATGCTGTTCCTGCACCTCCTGGGGCTTATTTATGAGCCCTTGTGTCACTTTTGCGCCGCAGGTGCGTCACTTTTTGTGACGCACCAGCAGGGTAAAAAATGTGCCTTATTGTAGCATATTTAAAAAGTAGATGCGTTACTTGGTATTCTCTGCACCACATAATACCTGCACCAGGTATACTTATGCAGGGTGGGGGTGTTCCGAAAAAAAGGGTTGTAGAAGTGACACAGTGAAATCTAAAAGATTGCAACAATATCTTACGCCTGCATCATTGAAGGCGTAAGACTGATGCAGGCACTTTTCACATGGGACTTGCCCATGTGTAATGACCCATTACTGGAGTTGCGTCACTTTTGTGACACACTCTTGCAATGCACAATTTTTCCACCTACAGATACATCAGAAATACTGACGTATCTGTAACTCCTTGCGACATGATGCGTCGTACTGTATATATGACGCATTATTGGTGTCGCAAGAATGGCACAATGAAAAGTGACGCATCGCTGTTTTCTCACAGCGAAGCGTCACATTTCATAAATGAGTCCCCCTGTGTTCTCTTTTGGTGCCTCTACTTGGAACCAAACCTCTTCTGAAGCTCAGGTACCTCTTGGGAAGAAGTTACACAGTGGATTCTTGATTACTTGTGCTAAGCTGTGGCTCTCCGTCAACACCACATACTTAAAGGAGTACCCGAGAGAGCTAGGCTGGTGTAAGCTCCAAGACACATGGTACAGTTGGCTCATCACTGGGCTCATAGTGAAGGCCCTGCACTTCTCTGGGGCACTGCCTCTCGATTACCAAACGTCTGTGTTCGCACCTTTAAATTTGTGTGCGATACCAAACAGCAGACGATGACTTGAAGAAACTGCAGCACTTCAGATGAAATCTCAGTAAGCATTTCCAGACTGGGGAACGGAAGCTCATGCTTTGTGCAAGGGTTGAACATTAGAATATCGAGCAGAGAAATATCACATACAAAGACACTGTAGCCAGAATATCAACTATAGCAACATCCAGAATATGTATAGGTAGGTATAGATGAACTACTCTCTGCATCACCTTACCTTGAAGCCATATATATATAGATTGTCAAGATAAATGTCAAATTAAGAGTATTAAGTCTATACTTACCTATACATATATTTACATAACCATATTTTGATGGGAAACAACCTTTACAACGCAACTTTTACAACGAACTACCATTACAACGAAACTTTTACAACGCAAAAACTTTTACAACGCATACCATTACAACGCAGGATTTTACAACGCAAGTACCTTTACAACGCATACCATTACAACGTAAGTATTGGTAAGTATATAATTATTTTTAAAATATTATATGTTTGGTTTTTTGGGTAAAGGGGTATTTTTAGGGTTCAGGGTCAGTTTTCAGTTTTTGGGTAAAGGGGTATTTTTAGGGTTCAGGGTCAGTTTTCAGTTTTTGGGTAAAGGGGTATTTTTAGGGTTTAGGGTCAGTTTTCAGTTTTTGGGTAAAGGGGTATTTTTAGGGTTTAGGGTCAGTTTTCAGTTTTTGGGTAAAGGGGTATTTTTAGGGTTCAGGGTCAGTTTTCAGTTTTTGGGTAAAGGGGTATTTTTAGGGTTCAGGGTCAGTTTTCAGTTTTTGGGTAAAGGGGTATTTTTAGGGTTCAGGGTCAGTTTTCAATTTTTGGGTAAAGGGGTATTTTTAGGGTTTAGGGTCAGTTTTCAGTTTTTGGGTAAAGGGGTATTTTTAGGGTTCAGGGTCAGTTTTCAGTTTTTGGGTAAAGGGGTATTTTTAGGGTTTAGGGTCAGTTTTCAGTTTTTGGGTAAAGGGGTATTTTTAGGGTTCAGGGTCAGTTTTCAGTTTTTGGGTAAAGGGGTATTTTTAGGGTTTAGGGTCAGTTTTCAGTTTTTGGGTAAAGGGGTATTTTTAGGGTTTAGGGTCAGTTTTCAGTTTTTGGGTAAAGGGGTATTTTTAGGGTTCAGGGTCAGTTTTCAGTTTTTGGGTAAAGGGGTATTTTTAGGGTTCAGGGTCAGTTTCAGTTTTTGGGTAAAGGGGTATTTTTAGGGTTCAGGGTCAGTTTTCAGTTTTTGGGTAAAGGGGTATTTTTAGGGTTCAGGGTCAGTTTTCAGTTTTTGGGTAAAGGGGTATTTTTAGGGTTCAGGGTCAGTTTGGGGTTTTTGGGTAAAGGGGTATTTTTAGGGTTCAGGGACAGTTTGGGGTTTTTGGGGTACAGGGTTAATTTGTAAAAATAAAATAAAATTATATTTAAATTAAATTAATTAAATAAAATTAAATAAAATGTAATTATATTTTAATAATTTAAAATAATTTATATTAAAAAACATGTTATATACTTACCAATATTTACGTTGTAATGGTATGCGTTGTAAAGGTACTTGCGTTGTAAAATCTTGCGTTGTAATGGTATGCGTTGTAAAAGTTTTTGCGTTGTAAAAAATTCGTTGTAATGGTAGTCGTTGTAAAAGTATGCGTTGTAACGTCATACATCCTATTTTGATATCTGAGATGTTTGCTTTGTTTTTTTGTAGCACTATATTTAAAACTCAATATTCTTGACCATACACTCAGGGGATAATACCTATCGCTGTGCACCCCAGTATTCTGCTCTGCTACACTGCCCATTAATAGATTAACCCTTACATGTCCATTTCCTTTGGGGAACTCCACTGGCATTCTCTCACCTTTGTTTACGGCCCCCATGTGGAATTTCTTCGAAGCCAAATTTGAACTTGCTTAAGGTTTAGCTCACTTGCCCCTTGCAGACCCACCCTTTAAGCTATATTCTGTCTTCTGTGTGGTGGTAGGACTACTGTAGATTTAAGTAACACCTGCTAATCGGGTCTTTTCAGAAGCTCTGCGGGGATAGTGGTTACCTCATTGGAGAAAACACTACATGGACAGATCTTTCTCCTCCTCGCTGATGGACCTACAGCAGCAACCTCTGCCACCTGTCAATCATGCAGGAACTACTCCACGCCCACCCTCAGGCAGCTTGGACTCTGTCAGGAGGAACGCGTGACTGGCTTTATTACCTTATCATAAGGGATTCGGATCAGGTAGACACAGTTGGCGTTGTTTGGGTAAGAGGAGGGGTTATTGGATGACTTCACGGTGCCAGTCAGGTTAGAAAGAAGAGTGCTGCACAAACCTGAAAAACAAAAATGAAAATGAAAATTCTTTAAAATGTGATTTCTTGAAACTTTACAATGACATGACAGCTAGAATGCCCACTCTCCACCAGCTCCTACTGAGAATTTCTCAATTAGTCTCACCAGAATTTAAGCAGACATCTTATACCTCCACCAAGAAGAAGGCTCTCAACCTAAATAATGATCTCTGTAGTCAATCAGCACTAAGTGCAAGTCTTAGCAATAATATTAGCACAGAAGAACGCAAGTACGCACCAAAAACGACACCCAAGTATTGACCCAGTCATATGCAAATCAGTCTTGTCCCTCTTCCTCATTGGAACAGTCCAGCCTGAACCACCAAGCCAGGTCTCAACTAGACTGGAATAAAAAGCATCCTGGGACCGGTTTCAAGGTAACCCCCCTCATCAGCCGGGCAAGTTTGAATCCAGTGGCAAAGCAAGCAAGGGACCCACATATGGGCATACCTTGAAAACGTAGGGTGAACAAAGCAAACATAGGGAGATGATGTACGGGGCACTGCAACGTTACAGATACTCACCCCCAGTCACAGATCTGGGTTGAATCCATCATTGTTCTTTGGCTCTCTTCACCACCTTAGGTCAGAACCAGCCAAATGCAAATCAGTCTTGATGCTGTTCCTCATGGGGAAAGTCCAGCCTGTACTGCCACACAAGGTCTTCCTTGGACTGGAGTCAAGCATCCTGGGACTGGGTCTAAACTGGGGTGGTAAAGTGAGCAGAAGAACGATAATGGATTCAACCCAGAACTGTGACTAGGGGTGAGTGTCTGAAAATTTTCAGTGCTCTGTCCATCATCTCCTTATGATTGCCTTGAGATCCAAATGAGACAAATACCTGATTCTTATCAGGGGATACATTTGGAATCTCAAGCAGGCAAAAAAAATCTGGATCCCAGTGGCAACATTTTCTGGGAACACATCAAGGTGATACATTCTGGGTTCCTATCAGGGGATAAATGTTGGGATCACATCAGGAGTTAAATGCTAGAATCCACCAAAGAATATATAATGGGATCCAATCAGGGAATACATGCTGGAATACAATCGGGTAAGAAATGCTAGAAGTCAATCAAGTAATAAATGCCGGGATCCAGTCAGGGGATACATACTGGAATTTGATTTGATAAGAAATGCTAGAATCCAATCAAGGGATACATGCTGGTATCCAATCGGATACGAAACGCTAGAATCCAATCAAGGGATACATGCTGGAATCCTAATGGGTAAAATATGCTCAAAACCAAATCTTGGGATACACCCTGGAATCCAAATGGGTAAGAAATGCTAGAAACCAATCAGGGGATGCATGCTGGGATCCCTTTAGTAGATAAATGCTGGCATCAAGTCATTTGATACATATTGGGATCGCTCTGCGAATAAGTGCTGAGATCCCATCTGAGGATTAATGCTGTGATTGCACCAGGAGGAAAGAAAGCCTAGAATTCAGCCGTGGATAAATGCTGCAAATTCATCCTATCAGCAGGAAGAATGTAAGGGGCTATCAGTAGCAGGAGAAAGGTTTCAGCAGGGCACAGGACAGTTCTAGTTGCCAGACTTAGCTGAAGATGGTGAAACATCTTTATCTTGGCTGATATCAGCCACATTATACACAGTGCTCTATCACCTACTACTGACCAGCTCAAGAATGGTGGCCACTGTGTTGGATGCAGCTCTAGAATGATTTTGATCATTTTCTGACAGGACAGACACAAAGGGGTCTATTAGGATGGCGGTCGGAAAATCACTCAGACCGCCATGGTAGCGGGAAAGCACCGCCCGCTAGGACCACGGCATAACCGCCGGTCCAATTAGTATACTCTGCAGTCGAAATCTGCCCTTCTTTCTCTCTATCCGTCTCCCTAGTCTTTCAAGGTACTATTTTCTATCATTAGTACAAGAGACCTAAAATATTGTTTATTTGCTGATGACATACTAATCCTGAAGGGCAGGTGTTTGTCCTTAAAGAAGGCATAAATAATGTGGCCAGGTGAATGAATAAACGTGGGCCAAAGCTTAGTGGTCAAAACTGAGACTCCTGAATAACCTCGTTTAGCCCCCTGACTTATTTGAGATCCCATGAACCTTCACTAAGAAATCTTAAAAGCTGGGAGTCATCTGGGAAACAGAATTGAACTTTAAAGCTTACATCAGCTCTGTATACTGCTTCTGGTTTATTCAGCTTAAGACAATTGCAACATGCATTTTCCTACATCCAAAACAAATATCACATAATCATGTCTGGTTCACTGACTGTTTCAAATATGGAGTAAACCAATTCCGTTATGAGTGGGCTTCCAAATATCTAATTGCTAAGATGCAACATGTACAAGACATGGCGACATGACCTGTTTTAAAACTAGGGATACATTGTCATTTATCAGCAGGCATATTCATTGGTACCCATCCAAAAGCAATATCCAAAAGGTCATTATCGTCAATACAGAATTCCTGTTTTTTAAGTGCATCAAGGAAACAACACCCGATTGTGGGGTAAAGCAACTAGATATCTTCCCTCCTCCATCCTATGATCACATGGCTTATATCTTCTTCACATTCCAAGTACTGCTATTCAGTGGAAGGGAGACTGCAGATTCTTGCTGGTTGGCCCAAAGATTGTGAATGTAGTGCCACTGGAAATTAGGAATCGACATACTCTACTTACCTCTAGGAAAGCCTTAAAACATTCACATGTGCTCTTTTTTGCAGCACTTACATTTACATAGTATTTTGTACTATGTATATAGTGAGTCTAGCGCTCAAACACAATAATTAATTTCATAGTATGAGCTCTATAAATAAATAAAAATGTCCCATGATGGATGATTTTAGTGGACATTGAGCTGTAATCAATAAGAAACATGATGTGCCCAGCTAGAAGGAACATACGCCAGGACTGCTGTGGAATTGTAGAATATTACTGCATATATGCACTCCTTACCACACTGGTACAATGTGTTGATTTTGGAAACATCCAGGTTGCTAAGCCCATCTCTCTGTCCAATGGGCGTGTCAGGATTTGGCTTGGGGATGATGGTCGGCTGTCCAAAATTGTTGCTGAAAGCATACCTGTGGAAAGGAAGACCTTACAGGTAAAGCCTATCATGTTTGTGCCTTTATAGTTCTTTATTCACCCATAGAAATTTACAGAAAGTCTAGCTGTGGGTCACATATTTGGTATTTGCTGAAAACGTTGAATTTCTAGATTTAGTCTCAAAGTTTTTCCTGAAGTAGCCCCCTGCAGAACCTGCCCTGATCAGTCTAAAACATCTCAATTTTCCAATGAATGACCCTCCAAGCCATAGAGGACAGTACACGCCCACCGTAGCGCCTTCACCCTCACTCAGAATATCAGATCCTAAAAAGCACTGTCGAGTCTCACAACATTTCTGCTTTCAACAGAGGTTGCGTTAGCACTCAGTGAGAAACATCCATTACAACGCAGTCATTACATCACACTGTTTTTAGAACACAGCTATTACAACGCAACTGCCTTTACAGCGCATGCCATTACAACCCATGCCATTACAACGTATTTTAAGGTAAGTAATAGAAATTTTTTAGTTTTAGGGTGGGATGGGTTTTGGAGTAGATGGGAATAGTAATTTTTACCCCTACACTATCCAACACTTTCCCTACTGTTGCACTCACTGGAGTGGGAATAGTAATTTTTACCCATACTATATCCAGCACTTTCCCTACTGTTGCACTCACTGGAGTGGGAATAGTAATTTTTACCCCTACACTATCCAATACTTACCCTACTGTTGCCCTAAAAGTATTATGCGTTGTAATGGTATGCATTGTAATGTTATGGGTTGTAATGGAATGCGTTGTAATGGTAGTTTTTAAAAATGCGTTGTAATGGCATGCATTTTAAAATCATGTGATGTAATGGTAGTTGCGATTTAAAAAACGTGTTGTATTCATACACATATTATGGGAATGTGACCACATACAGACCATCATCACTGCGGTTCCTTTCAATTACTAAACGTTTTCACCCAGGTTTTGGGGGTCATTATTGTTTTCTTCCTGTCCCTCAATGTTAGGTTTTTCCTGACGGTGATGGACAAGAAAAAATTACACCGTCCACCCGAAATAGGGCTGGCATTGTAATGCCACTCCTCAGATGGCCGCTACTCCATCTGGCTGTCAGAGGAAGTATTTCATCAACAGAACAAACAGGGGCTCTTTTGACGGGATACTCAGGGTCCGCCCATCTTTAAATAAGCGGGTGGTCCTAGGGTTTGGCGGAGAGGGTAACCGTCATGTTTGCAGAGAAGAACCCTGTGCGCCAACATCTAAATCAGGGTCACTATCTATATGGAAAAGCCTTTAATGAGAGTTTTAAACAGAAAATCTCTTCTTAGCTGCTCAAAGGAGACTTACATCCCATAATGCATCACGGAGGAGTAGTCGTACTCCAGGCCAAGGTTGTTGGTGTTCTCTTTGTTAAAGTTGCCGCTGTTTCCTGTTAGATGAGAAGACAGTTGAGATGAGTTAGTGACGACTGAGCCTGATAGGGCACAATTCAATTGAGTGAAGATCCCAGCTCACTAGGGGGCAGTGTTCCTGTGTGTCATCACAGGGGTTAGAAGTAGCCCAATGGCTAAGCTTCAAACTAGGTAGATGTGGGGTTTAGTTCATATTTTGGCCTCAGCACCAGATAAAAAAGCATGTGAATTTGAGGTAAATCACTTAATCGCACCAGCATGTGTTGTGAAGTTGTAAAATTGTAAATGTAAGTCCTATTTGATGAAGACCACCATCTTGCTCCCGAGTGAGGGTCACACAAAATAAACACCAGTGCCTACATACCTCCTGGAGCGATGCACGGTAGTTTCGGTCAATTTTAAAGATAATTCACTGTTGTCTTTTTTGAGTGAAAATCATCATGTTTTTTCCTTATGAAACTTGTTTGCCTCATAAAATGATCCAACCTCCTTGATAATCTCCAGGGTTCACCCTTCACCTTACATTGTATAGTATTGTATTGTAGTTGCATTTATATGGCGCTTACTACGCTTGACAAGGCACTGAAGCACTTTATGTCAGGGATCACACTGCTCCTGGCACCAAAGGTTTAGTGGTTAATCCAGTGGTTGTTGGTTATTGGGATTAGTCTTGTGCTCTCAAGAAAACCGCTCAATGCATTTACTCCAGTTTCTTTGAGGAAGAGAAAACTATAGGAGTTAGTGGTGATCATTTTGTGAACTGAGGTGGTATGTGAGGTTCAATAGATTATTTGTGGGATTAGTAAATGAAAGATGAGGTTAGGTATTATTACTTTGCAGGAATGCTTTTTAAAGTAGTGGTGATTGATTTGAAAATTCGGAATAAAATGAGGAAATTACCAATAATATAATTATAAAGATTAAGGCAAAAGTGCCTGTGACAAAGTAGGCTGTGCTCAGAGGGAGGAGACATGCAGAATATGAAACATAAGGAGATAGGCATTCGAGTGAAGCGGAGAGGGGAGTTTTTCATGCAGAGTTTGGGGAATATAGTGGAGGATTTTAGAGATGCCATGCAATGGGAGGATGAAAAAACTGTAGAAAGAAACACCATTATTTGCATGTGAGATAGTGGAGTGAGAAAGAGTGGTGTTCAAGGCGCTGCACATCTCACCTGGCCCTGTGCCCAATTAACAACACATTCTTTGTGTTTGTGTTACTTTTCTAATACAAACTCGATGCAAAGCATTCAGGTGGAATTTACAATCCAACACAAATCGCGATTTGTGTTGGTTTTGTACTCAAAGTAACACAAAGTTGTTCTTTGCTCTTCCTTGCATTACTTTGAGTCAAAGGGGCGTTACTATACAACCACCCATGGCTTTTGACATAAATCCCTATGTACAAAAAACTGTAAACAGGAATTTGGGCCAAAATTCTGTTCTTCCTCAAGGCAAGCATAACGAGGTGAAAACATTTAATTTCCCACTTTGCATGTGTACTTCATTGTACAGCACACATATACAGTGGCAAAAGTCTTAAAGTATAGCCTTTATATTGAAATGAACTATTTCTAGCACAAAAACCATGTTTCTGACAACGCAGACACTCTCTCACCATGGCTTAAGGGTCTCCGTGGTGGTGAATGTCTACCTAAAGTCTGCCACCAGCACTAGGAGAGAGAGCAGAACAGCACCACATCTTAGTATTGCATTCACTTAATGCAGTGCGTAAACTTAACCTTCAAAGACCCCGTGTCTCTGAAGCGAGGCACTGCAATGAGTATTCAATGATCCTCATTATCGATTTCAGGTGAAAGTCATTTTAAACATGGGTAACAATTTTTCCTGTTCTAGGAAATTGTATGTGGGCAATGAACCAACTGTTTCAAATGAAGCATCGTTCCAGTTAATGCCCTCAGCAGTGGTGATGTTTGTGAAAAGGACGCCAGCCTGGGACAGTTACAAATATTGATCACTGTAATCAAGGGTCAGATTGGTAGAAAGTATGTGTTGGTGGGTATCTTTGATCAAACTAAGCTGAACCAATCAGGTGTCTAAATCAATGCCAAGGTGAGCCCATCAGGAATCTGAGCTGTACTCAGTTTTGCTTCTCTGTAGTAAGTGGAGCCCAGGGAGTGTCACTGACCCGGTGAGATGTTCTCCGTCATGATGGTCACATAGTCATCGCGGTCGCTGCGGCTCTGCTCGTGGTAGAAGCCCAGGGCGTGGTTCAGTTCATGCTGGACGATTCCTTTCCACACACATCCGTCGGCGAGAGATACCGTCTGAACTCCCCTTACCTTCCCGACGTACGACCAGCACCTAGGGGGGAAATTGGGCGAGGGAGATCCATAAATCACTACAATGGCATCTTCAGAGAAACATCAAGCGTGTGGGGCGACACTTCACCCCACAACCCAGTGGCACAGCAACATTCTGTTCCAAAATCATCTGAACATTCCACAGGTTTAGAAAAGGTATTCTGTGCTTTTTCCATCTTGTCAAGTCCAAACCTCTTGATATACCTTCAGAGAAACAGCATTACAATATTACCCCATACACGGCATCGGCCTGTGCATCTCCCCACTGACTCTTGCTATCTGCAAGGGAAGAGGGGGCCTAGGACAGTGACATTGCGCATTCTAGGTTGTGATGATACTCATTGCATGCAAAGAAAAGCTGCGTTGTCCTGCACCAATCTAATTCATTTCTGGCCATCACACGATGGGGAATGAGCAAAGCATACAGGATCCAGCCATCAGAAACTCTAGGGAATGACACAGGTATACAGGAACCAACCATCCCAACACTAGGGAATGAACAAAGGATACATGATCTAGCCATCCCAACACTAGTGACTGAGCAAAGCATGCAGGATTCAGCCATCTGAACCTCTAGGGAATGACACAAGTATACAGGAACCAGCATCACAGCACTAGGGAAAGAACAAAGGATACATGATCAAGCTATCACAACACTAGTGGCTGTGCAAAGCATACATGATCCAGCCACCAGAACCTCTAGGGAATGACACAAGTATACAGAATCCAACCATCCCAACACTAGGGAATGAACAAAGCACTCAGGAACCAGCCATCAGAACCTCTAGGGAATGACACAAGTATACAGGATCCAGCCATAACAGCACTAGGGAAAGAACAAAGGATACATGATCCAGCTAACACAACACTAGTGACTGAGCAACGCATGCAGGATTCAGCCATCAGAACCTCAAGGGAATAAACAAAGCATACAGGATCCTGCCATCCCAACACTAGGGAATGACAAAGGATACAGGATCCATCCATGAGAACCTCTAGGGAATGACACAAGTATACAGGATCCAACCATAACAGCACTAGGGCATGAACAAAGCACGCAGGAACCAGCCATCAGAAACTCTAGGGAATGACGAAAGTATACAGGATCCAGCCATAATAGCACTAGGGAAAGAACAAAGGATACATGATCCAGCTAACACAACACTAGTGACTGAGCAAAGCATGCAGGATTCAGCCATCAGAACCTCAAGGGAATAACAAAGCATACAGTTTCCAGGCATCACTACACTAGGGAATGCAAATAGCATGCAGATCCACCATCACTAGGAAATGCACAAAGCATGCAGGGTCCATTCATCACAACAAAAAGGAATAAACAAAGCATACAGGAGCCAGCTATTAGAACACTAGTAAATGAACAAAGCATACAGGATCCATCCTTCTAAACACAAGGAAATGAACAAAGCATACAGGATCCAGCCATCACTACACAAGGGAACAAACTAAACATACAGGATCAAGGCATCACAACACTAGGAAATGAACAAAGCATGCAGGATCCGGCCATCACAACACTAGAGAATAAACCAAGCATTCAGAATCCAGCCATCACAACACTAGGAAATGAACAAAGCATACAGCATCAAGGCATCACAACACTAGGAAATAAATAAACAATAGTGGATCCGGCTATCCGGGGCTCAAAAAAATCATGAAAATGTTACTAGACGTGCTAGTCTAGTAACTTGAATAATCTATTCGACATACCTTTAATGTACTTGACAGGTGAACTGGTCTCAAATTGTGTGATCTTAGGCAAATAATTTGTCTCAAGGAACTGCCTTTTTCTTAATTATCACATAATGCAGCACATTCAAATATGCAAGTTTATTATTTCAGTCGTACAAAAAAACTAAACGAGAGCTTCATGTATAATAAGTATTGAGCCCACATATGGGGTGCAAATGATCCCTGACTTACCTTTAGTTCACTAATAGCATTGTCATCAGGGCAGGAGCAGGAATATTTACCAGTTCATGTTTAAAAACACTTTTCATAAATATATTACTAAAGCATGTAGAGGTAGTGCACTGTTATTTACAAATAGCACATTTTCCATTGAAATGGCAACACAACCTTCCCATTTACATGTAGTGTTTCTAATAAAACTGTATAGTGCATAAACAATGTTTGGAATTTGGATTTCTGCAAAAATATTTAAAACTTGCACATCACCAAGTAATGTATTCTGATTTGTATTGACATATAGAAATCTTTTTTTTACCACAGAATTACAAAAATAAGTCTTCATAACTAGTAACATACATTTGAAATGTTTGAACAGTCCACTTATGAGCTATTTCAGTGTTTTGTTAGAAAGAAAGCCTACAATTTTACTGCCTTTTATTTCACATGCTTTGCGCAGCACAATTGTCACACAGTTCACTTTACAAAATCCTCTAATTTCAGTCACAGATAGAAAAGTAAAGGTAGGACTGACATTTGACTTCTACCTCTGAAAACGGAGCAAATGTGACAAGATAACAAGAACTAAAGGCATCGTATTTGCTCATTCACTTTGTGAGCAAGCAGAATACTCATTGCCAGCTGGCCAGAAGGGTGAGTAGTCCTTAAAAATAGCTCATTCTTAATAAATCTGTCTCGCCATAGTGAGCGGGTGAGAGGATATTTCAAGCCCTGCTATCACAAAACTGAGGAATTAACAAAACATACAGGATCCGGCCATCACAGCCCTAGGGAATGAAGATAGAATACAGGATCCAGCCATCAACACATCTAGGAAATTAACAAAGCATACAGGATCCAGCCATCAAAACATCTAGGAAATTAACAAAGCATACAGGATCCAGCCATCAAAACATCTAGGAAATTAACAAAGCATACAGGATCCAGCCATCAAAACATCTAGGAAATTAACAAAGCATACAGGATCCAGCCATCAAAACCTCTAGGAAATTAACAAAGCATACAGGATCCGGCCATCACAACACTAGGGAATAAACATAGAATACAGGATCCAGCTAACAAAACCTCTAAGCTATTTTTAGTTAAGTGATTCTCAGCATTGATAGCCTAGAACAGTAGGTGGGATTGTATGGAACTGCAGATCTATCACACAGCGTGTGCAGACCCTTATGTTAGACTGTCTCTGAGAAGTCAAAGACTATTTGGTATTATTTCTCACAGAGAGGTGAAACTACATGGATGTTTCACCACTGAGCTCACAACACCTGGAAATTCTTCCTTGAGAGTCCACTGCCCACGCAAAGTCTTTCACTGACAGCCCTCTGCCCATGGAAAACCTTTCACTGAGAACTCTCCTTTCCATAGAATGTCTTTTACTGAGGGTCCACAGCCCATGGAAAGCCTTTTACCGAGAGCCCTCTGCCCTTAGAAAGTCTTCCACTGAGAGTCTTCTGCCAATGGAAAGCCTTTCACTGAGAGCCCTCTGCCAATGGAAAACCTTTCACAGAGAGCCCTCTACCCATAGAAAGTCTTTCACTGAGAGCCCTCTGCCCAAGGAACGCCTTTCACTGAAAATCCTCTGCCCATGCAAAGTCTTTCACTGAGAGCCCTCTGCCCATGCAAAGTCTTCCACTGAGAGTCCACTGCCCATAGAAAGTCTGTCACTGAGAGTCCTCTGCTCATGGAAGGGAATCTTCCTCAGAGAGTTTCAAGTCATTTAAGGTCATATCTCAGTAGAGGATCTATCACTAAGACTCCACAGACCATGGACAGCCCTTTGATGAGTGCTCATTCGCCATGGAGGACCATCTCCTACTGAGAATACACAACATATGGAGGGTCTATCAGGTAAAATCCACAACACATTTAAGGTATTTTACTGTGAACCCACAGCCCAAAAAGGCTATTCATGGAGACTACTGAACCCATGGTGTGTTTTTCATTTAGAGAAAAAAAGCCCTGTGGATACCTCAGTGAGTGGTCACTAAACATGTATGATGATTCACCGAGGCACCCAAAACCCTTGAGGGACTCTAAGTGGTGATCAGCAGCCCACGGACAATCACTAACTCAGGGCTTTCGGCACATGTAACTCATTTATCACTGAGGGTGTATCATGAACCTCAAACGATATACAAAATAGATTTAATATTCTGAACTAAACCTCCATATCTCTTGAAGATATGCATATCAATATATAATACCATTTCGGTGCATTGTGAATGAATTGTGATGCTGTGTTTTTTTCAAGGTGTAATTTGTAGATCAGAAGTGCAGAAAGACCTGTACAGACCGAGTTACAACAATCTAGTCTACTTAACGTCAAGGACTGGACCAAATTCTTCTGAGAGTCAAAAGGCAATAGGGGGCAATCTTCCAGAGTAATTTTAACATAAAATAGCAAGTGGATGTGAGTTTTAAAATTTAAAAACAAAGGGAAAAATTGAATTTGAAAATCACTCCCAGATTGTTAGCTGACTCTATTGGATTTTAAGTGGCATCAAAAGAGCTAGGCCACCAGTGAGAGGGCCACACATCTGGTTTACCAATCAGAAGATCTCAGTTTTAGTGGTAGAACTCAATCAGGAACAGCAGCCTTACGGAATCGAGTCATAAAGGGATTCCCTGAAGCAAGCTGTCCCACTGGACATTTAGCTTTAGCGAAAGCACAATGGGGCGTGAAGCACAACAACAACTGTATGTCATCTCTAGAAGAGACTTTTTCCATAGTTGAATGCAAATATTTTCACACCACTACCTTTTACCCCATTCTAAGCATCTTAGCTATACTGTGTAGGGATGAAGTGTTCTAACTTGTGTCCTATGCGAGCTGGAGATCATGCACGTTAATTTGCCTTGTCCTTTTACAATCAGGGTACATGGCTGTTAACGCTGAGTCTCTGTGATGGAGCCGTATCTGGTGTGGTCTTGAATGCAGGATCAGTCCTTAGGATGTCCTGTGCTCTTACCTATCCGCTGGCAGGGTCTGGAGGTAATGAGTCTATGTGATGGATCTAGTATGATGCTGCATGTCGTATCAGTCCTTTGGGTGCCCTGTGATTCTAACCTCCTCCCCAAAGACAGGGTCTGGAGGTAATGAGTCTACCTGATTGAGCCCTATCTGGTGTGATGCTCAAGGAAGGATCTGTCATGAAAGAGTCCTGTGCTCTTACCCATCAAAAGGCAGGATCTAGAGGTAATAAGTGTATCTGATGGAGCTGTACCTGTTGTGATGTTGATTGTAGGATCAGTCCTTAGGATACCCTGTGCACTAACCCATTCACAGGCGGGGTCTGTAGGCAATGAGTCTGTCTGATGGAGCTGGACCCCGTGTAATGCTGAATTTAGGTTCCGTCCTTAGAGTCGCCTCTGCTCTAAGTCATCAACAGGCACAATCTGAAGGTAATGAGTCTATCTGCTGGACCACTACCTGGCGCGATGCTGAATGTAGGAGCAGTCTTTAGGGTATCCTCTGCTCGTACCCATCCACAGGCAGGATATGGAGCTAATGAGTGTGTTTTAGATGGAGCCCTGTCTGCTGTAATACTGAAATTAGGATCAGTCCTTGGCGTTCCTGTGCTCTTACCCAACCACAAGTGGGGTCAGGAGGTAATGAGCCTATCTGATGGAGCCCTCTCTGCTGTGATGCTGAATGTAGGATCAGTCCTTAGTGTGCCATCTGCTCTTATCCATCCGCAGGCAGGGTCTAGAGAAAATGAGCCTATGGGATGGAGTCATATCTGGCGTGATGCTGAATGTAGGATCAGCCCTTAGGGCATCCTGTGTTCTTACCCATCCGCAGGCAGGACTAGGAGGCAATAAGTCTCTCTGATGGAGCTGTACCTGGTGTGATGCTGAATGTATGCTCAGTCCTTGGATGTTCATGTGCTCTTACCCATCCTGAGGCACGATCTGGAGGTAATCTGGTTCCGCAGTGCGGGTCACAAAGCGGATACAGGTCACTGTTGCAAACTCACTCATTGCATCTTTGATGGTAGCTACATCTTCGGCACCTGAGACACAACAGAGGAAAGAAGAGGAAGACATAAGTTCAAGCAGCCTGGAAAGGTATCTATGAAAGACAATGTTGAGCCTTGGGGTAAAAGTGAACTCACTGTAAGTGGCACTGAGGGTGTAGGGCACAGGGACGGTCCCATCGCTGGATTTAGGCCAGAAGCAGCTGTTGTTTGGACACACCCTGGCACTGCGGCCTGGTTGGACGGCAATGTCTCCCTCGTGGACCAGCTGTGAGCTGCCTACAATAGTGAAAGAGAGTGATAGTAGTCAGTGTCTGTCATAACACCAGAAGGAACAAGAGTACACAGAAGAGAAGGAAGCTGATTTTAAGCCTAAAGAACAAGTAAAAAATAAAAAGTGCAAGAACCTGTTATGATGGTGGAAGAAGCAGTCATTTCGGTTCAAACAACAAACCTTGGCATAAGCACCTACTTAAGAAAACAAATTACCCTAATGACTGAAAAGCCCTCAGCACACAGGTACGGACAGTGAGTGATTGCAGCTGGTAATATTTAATGGGGATGGTTTCCTGTGTCTTACATTCCTATTCTGTTGTCATCTTGTGATTTCATATGGCACCACTAAAAGCATTTTACTGACTTGCCATAATGACATTGAGCATATTAAGACAGAAAAATCAAGTTAACAATTGCAATGGCTATATTTCTTCTAAGCGCTTTATGACTTCTTTCAGCAACACATCAATGACATATATTGTCAGAGGCAGCCATTTCACCCTGTCACCACACTAGATTCTGTGTAATTCTTTGTCCACATATTTGTGTTGATTTAGTCAGCAAATCTAAACTATGATTGTACATGTTGTTATCTGTGTTACAAACAAGTCTGAACCAATGTATAGAATTATTTGAATATTTAATAATTGAACTAGACCAAAGAGAGAGCAGGAGCGATTTACATATTGTGTACCACACAAAGGTACGTTTGATTTTTATTGATGTGGTTGAATTAACACAATCCTTCCAAATATGTACCAGTGTGAGTCAATGATTTGCTTTGATTAATAATAGTAGTTATGTGATGATGACACGATGCATATCTGTATGTTGTTACCAGATGTTTCTATGCTATGACTTTGAAATGTGTTTGGGAGGACTTTATGTCCCAGAGTGCAGTTGTTTTTAAGTGTGTTACTCCACTCCATGTTTTGAAATAGATGGCATCTGTTTCCAGATATACTACATTTGTAAAATATGAGCCAATGAATATGTATTGAGACCAGGTGTAAATGGCTGCTTCAATCTATACTACAGGCTGAAGTGGCAGGCCTGGGACATTCCAAAAAGGGTACTTTAGTGGGTACCATGACGAGTGCTGCTGCCCCTTAGTAGAGTTTAATGTACACGCCCTGGGTACACGTAGCACCAGATACTAGGGACTTATAAGTAAATTAAGCATGCCAATTAGGTGTAGGCCAATATTATCATGTTTTAGGGAGGGAGCAGTAGCACTTTACCACTGGTCAGCAGGGGAAAAGTAAACAGAGTCCTAAAAGCCAATAAAAAAGAGTTCAGAAAAGCACAGCAGAGGAAGGCAAAAATCAGGGTTGGCCACATCTAGCAGCACAGCTGACTATCTTGTAACAGAGTGTAGTGCCCAGAGGCCCTACAATTTTCTCTTACCTTGGTTCTCTTTGGTGATCTTGAGGATGTATCGGTTTAGTGCCACAGTTGACTACCACATAAGAAAGTCTAGTGCCCAGTGTAGGACGTTAGCTCTCTATATACTATTCCAAAGTACGGTAAAGTGTGCAGAGATTCCAGTGGATCCCCAGAGGCTTTACAGAGGTTAAAGTAGATAATTCATTAGTTTCTTTTGTGGTAGTGTGGTTGAGCAGTTAGGCTTATCAGGGAGCTGTATTAAGCATTTCTTATACTAACACATGCAAGAAATAATTATACACACTCAATGAATGAATCCAATGCCAATTGTTTTGTATAAAAAAATATACTTTGTTACTTTTATTCGTAGAAATAAAAGACCTCAGTTGCAGGTAAATGCCAGTTTTAAAATAGCAATACTATTTATGTACAGTAAATTGCAATTGCAAAACAGTAACAATCCTGAACAGTATGTTGAAAATACTTTGTGATGTCAAATCAGCAGTAATAGAACTTAGCAATTGCAATAGATGGGCATTAAGTGTGGAAGAAACGCAAAGTAATCCTATGAAAGGAAAACAAGTATGCACATTTACAGGTAAGTACTCAACTTCCTCTTCCAGTCTTTGGAGGTTTAGGCCAGCACTGGGCAAGGATCAGATCAAGGTAGGTACTGCGTCACCAGCGGCACTGGGGCAGCCAGGTACAGAGGTCACTGGGCCCAATGTTAGTAAATAGAGACTGAAGGCACCCACAGGAGGTGCTAATTGCAGATAAGTACAGGTGGTTTCAGGGAACGGGCCCAGGGGTTAACGCAAGCACAGGGAGGGGGGGGGCACAAGGCAGCACCTACCATACACCCAGTGCCACAGGGGTGCCCAATGCAAGCTAATGGGAATTTCTGTGGAACAAAGGGACACGGACCAAATGCCTGGATGAATGTGACCAAAAGCTGGGCAGGTAAGTTGAGATGTCCATGGATGCCTGGGCACCATCGGTTTTGCTCCTAATGGTCGGGGGGGCTGAGGATACAGGGATGCCTTTAGGTGTCAGGTGTTCTTTAACTGAGCCGTCGCAGTCAGGAGGACCCTTCGTGATGAGGATGCAGGCATCTTGGTGGAGTCCATGAGAGTACATCCGCCAATAGAGTCGAGATCAGGATCGCTGTGGAGACTTTACTGGGCAGGTGAGCTACTTAGACTCGGGCCGTGGGCGTCGGGTGCTGTGTGTGTAGGACTCATTGTTCACGCGGCATCCACAGACCTTTTAGTTGTTTTCTTGTGGACAGGGCAGCTGTCCTTGCGAGATCTGGTCTTTGTTGAATAGCAGGCAATCTCGGTTCTCTGCAAGTCGCTAGCTGCAGGACAGGGGTCGTCTTCTATGGAAAGTCTTTAAGTGGTACACAGGCCGGTAGGGCTGGGACTAAATCAGTAGTCGTCTTCAGACTTGACTTCACACAATCTTCTTCTTTGTCCTTCTTCTTAGGTCACAGAAATCTTAGGCTCAAGATTCAGGGGTGAACCTAAGTACTGAATTTAGGTGCATTACTAGCACTGACAGTTAATGGAGAGTATCCAATGAGCTACTTACCTTTAGGGCAACTACACGCTTTGCATGTCCCCTCACTTTGGGGAGGAGGAATCCCCTAATCTGATTGGTAACAAACCCTCCATTCAAGATGGAGGATTTTTTAAAGAGGGGTTCGCCCCAATCCAGGACACCTAAGGGGTGGTCCTGAATGGGAGGGGACATACTTTTTCTGACTACTAACTATCCGGCTAAACTTTCTGCCAAAAGTGGGTCTTCGACAGGGGGGCGAGCATCTCTACTGGCTGGAAAAGGCCCTGGCTAGCATAACAAAGGGCAGGAAGCCTTTGAGGCTCACCACCCTGAATGCTTTTCCTGCTTGTGGTAGGTAGGACGCACCTCCACTCCAAGCAGGCTTTGTTCCTGATCCACGAGAGCACAAAAGGGGTCCTGAAACACGTCTTTGTGTGGCAGGCTGGTGCCGACCTGGCAGATGCACAGTAGAGAGTTGATCCTTTTTCACGGGGCATCTCTAAGATCCCTCTGAGAACATTTTACAATAAAACCAACACAGGCATACGTGTGGATTTATTGTGCTGAGAAGTTTGATGCATTCAGTAAAGCCTTCGCTCTGGAGTTCAGAATGACAAATTCCCAGCCCATGTACTCAATTTGGCTTTGCTGCACTTACAATGTCTAAGACTGTTGCCCTTTTTCCTGAAAATGTTCGCATTTCGCTCCCCTAATTCAGGATGTCCCACCATAGTGATGAAGTTGTATAGGCCCTGTGAGGTTGAGATGCCCTATGTAATATTAAAAACAATGCTAGGTGCAGGTGCTCTCTGCCCCCAACATGGCTGCCACTGACCCCTGCTACTGCAGCGTGGTCTTGTTAAGGCGCATTCTAGTTGCCAGGAGCTGGCTGGGACCCCAAACATTGTTGCCATTCCAGCCTGCCTTGCCTGCCCACAGTTAGAGTAGGGAAGCTCCTGGCACCTTCTAGAATAGGGGCGGAGCCTATTTTTGCCACCTTAGAGGATGGTCACCTGACCTGGGCCTATATAAATAAAGGGAAGGAAACTTTCCAGTCAGTTGGGGCATCACTGACCTGGGGGACCCACGCAGGAGATTTAGGTGGTAAGGCCTAGTCAGGGGCCTATGCCACTGGGAGTGACAGGGCTTAGGTGCTGCCTTCCAAGTAGAGTGAGGTACCCTGAACTAGCCCACTGATCTGGCCCGGCGGGAGGGGAACCCAGGGACCATCTACAGTGACCTGATGAGGAATCCTGTCAGCAGCCCTCAACTCAACACCCCTTCAAGAAACAAGGAACTATCCACAAGGGTGCCAGAACCATCAAGCGCCAAGAAGATGTCTAACTGCGCTAACCAGGACCACTGGGGATCAACCAGGTACTGTGCTGTGTTACTCCTGCGCCCCTTAATCCTGTCCTGTACCCCCTTTGCTATCCTGCCACTGTCGTGTGGCCTGTCCTGCATCATCTGAACTGCTGTAACTGCCCTTGAAGTGCCACGAATTTCCTGAGCGCTATTACTGACCTGCTAGCACTGCACTGCCCAGACCTGCTGTGGTCCCAAGAACTGCTGTGAGCAAGCCAGCGCTGTGTTTGGGGCCCGGAGTGCTGCCTCCACGAGGCGCTAACTTTTCCCCCACTGCGCCCGTGAGAAGCACTCTAATCCTGAAAGCCCTGGGAGCTGCTGCGAGCGCTGTGCCCCTTGACCCCCTGTACCTGGAGGGGCCGTAAATCATCCGCGCCAGCCTGCTTGCCACCTACGTGTCCAAAGCGCTACACCCTTAAAGCGCCGCTCGACCTACCGCTGAGCCGACCTCGTCGACCTCTGCCCCGGCGGCCCCCGGTGCCAGAAGAGGGCCGCCGTCGAACTGCTGTGGGCCGCGCCTGGCCCGATTGTGTTCCAACCTTGCGTTGGGCCCCGGAGCCTTGGGGAGGCCGCCACGATCACCAGGAAGGCTCTGGCCCCCACTGAGCCTCACGTTGCGGCCGCCCCCAGTGTCAGACGAGGGCCACCGGAATTCCTGTCAGGCACGCTAGGCCTGACAGGCTCTGAAGCATTGGTGCCCCTCATGTGACGGGGGGGGGGCCCGGGCGCGTCACCGGCCACGCCCCCTCGCCGGTGCCGCGCAGCCATTGGCTACGGCTGCCGCACCCCCAGGAGTCGCACCACCATTGGCCGCTGCGGCCTAGTCCCTCCTGTGCCGCAGCCTGATTGGTTCCCGGGCGGTGGAGGCTGCAGAAGGCCCGGGAACAGCCGGTCATCGTCGGGGAGAGCTCCGAGAGAGTCCGAGCCCCCCCCCCCCCACCTGCCAGTGCGGGCCCCGGAAGGGCCGAGAACCTCCGCAAGGGGCTAAGGAAGCCCGAAGACCCTAAAGGTAACCCGAGGGGGAGGAGGGCGGCCACAGGAGTGAACGCGGGGCCTCCCGGGAGTGCAAAGGAGGCCCCGAAACTGCCCCTCCCCTCGGGGAAAACTGGTGACTGGGCCCCGTTGGCCTCATACAAGGCCTAGAACTGGGCTACAGCCCGGAGAGACACGCTGGGGGCCCGGAGTTAATGTAGTTACCCCCGTGTTGGGGGCCTGTTTGCTCAACCCTGGCCCTAGGCAGGCCCCAAGGATAGTACTGCTGGGGGGGAAATGTTACGGGCACTCTAGGCCCGAGGCTAGATAAGTTAAACCCCTGCCTGGGGTAAAGTTCTGATTTGAGCCTTATGCATCGTTTCCCCCTGCCTGATGAGATACTCCCCCCCAGCTTGATGCCATGGTTATTACTGCCTAATGAATTGTGGCCCCATCTTTAATGGAATGTTCAGGCCTATTGCGATACTCCTTCTTGCCTGATGCAGTGTTTATCTTGTTTTAATGAAATACTCATTTAAGCCTTATGTATGGTCACCTTCCATAAAGAAATGGACATGTTTACCTAATGGGATGTTCTTCTTGATTAGGGAGATGGTTCACCTGGCCTGAGGAAGTGTTTACCCCTGCGCAAGGTGATTACTGAAGGGTTTACTTCAGATACTGAGCTGTTCACTCCAGCTGCAGGAAATGTTTTGCTCTTGTTTGATAACCTGCTCATTCTTGGCAGGGTGAAATGTTCACTGCTAAGTAAGGAAATGTTACCCTGGTTAAAGGAAAGGCTTACCTCTGATTAATGAAATGTTTTATCCTAACGACCTGCTGATCCCTGCAGCTGGGAAATGTTTATTGCTGGGTAATGACACGCTTATCTCTTTAATGAAATATGTTCCGCATGCTATTGGGATGGTTTTCCTATGCTGAACTAACTGTTCTTCCTGCCCCAGTGTTCTAACTTCTAGCTACCAACAGGGTTACTCTTGAGTGCTGAAAAGTCATTCCTGCTGAATGAGATGTTTATGCCTGCTTAGGGTAGGTACTGAAATGGTGATTCTGACCTACGGACCTGGGGATTGAAGTGCCTACAGTTCTATAAGGAAGAGGTTGCTTGTTCTCTTATAATGAGATGTTCCCTCTGATTGAGGAAATGTTTTACTTTCAGTGACCTGTTCCACTCCTACTCTGGGAAGTGATTTCTACTCCTGCCTAATGCAGTGTTTCCCGAAGGCCTCTAGTTATGTAATGAAATGTTTCCCCTGCTGCCCTAAGGGACGGTGTTACTGAGGCATTGCTATCTTTATTATTCATTGCCCTGAGACTGGGCCAGAACCCCGAAAGACACCTTTGGGGTCCAAGTGAGTCGAGTTAACCCCACGTTGGGGGACTGGTTGCTCCAATCTGCCTTAGGCAGGACTCCCAGGAAGGCTAAACCGTGCTATTGCTTTGCTGGTCCTGAGGCACAAGGTTATATATGCTCATTCTTCCCCTGCCTGAGTTCATATGGAAGGCTTGTTGTTGGGAAATGAACTGGTTCCTCCTATCTAATGTCCAGTTTATTCCTGCTAAGGAGTTTAATGAAATGTTCACCCTTGCTTGGTGAGAAGTAAATTGATTTGCCTACTGAACAGGTTACTGGCCTGATGAGACGTGGACTCTTACTACATGATATGCTCATCCTTGCCTGATGAGCTGGTTGTCCATGCTTAATGAGAGGCTCCCCTTTGCGGGGTGCCTTGATAGTTAATGCTTAATGAAATGTTTACCTTGGTTCATTGTGAAGTAATGAGATGCTAATTCTTTCATGAAATGTTTATTGCGACATGCTATATTGATTATTGAACTGCTCCCTTTACTCCCCTCTAATGAAATGCTCTGATGGAATAGAGAAACTGTGATTTTTGATTACCCTGACTCTGCTCTAGATAAAAGTTAGTTAATTTTTACTCAAACTCACTTGAGTGCCGTCAGTCATTGCGTGCATTTTATTGTCTCAGTGGATGTGTGTGCTGTGTAGTCACTTAACACCTAAGCTTTCGCGTGCCTTCCTGCTCGTGCCAGGCTTCCCCCGGGGAACTGGCAACCCCAGTTCCTACAAAGACTATACATAGACACTATAGGTGCATATTGCTCATACAGCAATGCCCTCACTTGTGGTCTAGTGCACCCTGGCTTATCATATTTACAAGCCCCAATCGCCACAGGAACTTCACTTTTAATGATGTTCCTCTGGCGATCGGTGCCTCGCCTTATTTTACAAAGTGGCTTAACGCCGCCTTGTAAATAAGGCACCATTTTACACTATACTTAGCTTGAAAGGGGTGGACAATGCAGTGGGTGTTCCTCCGTAACACCCATTGATTTTGCCGCTGCCAGATATATACAAGGGTGGCGTAAATATGGGTAGTGCCAAAATTAAGACCAGGGAAAACCTGGTCTTAACAAGGCAAAACAAGGAGAAATGCTTTATTTTTCCTACTTTTTTGCTGTTTCACACACATATAAACAGCTAAACACCATGAATTATTGTTTATGTACAGGACGGTGACCCTTCCTGCACATGAGCAATCATTAAAAGATTGACGATTTGCAACTTCTATCTGCGCTGCACAGTGCAGCACACATAGGAGTCACATATTGCCATTTATGATTGTTTAAGTGCACAAAGAGACACCCTCCTGCACATAAACAATCATTCCCCTCAAGATAATCTTTACCCCAAGACAGGCACCCTTGCACTATGGTCCAGGGTGCCTGCATTGGCGCTAGCCAGCTTAATTTAGCACCAGTGGTAGGGGAAATGCATGGTTGCACTGTAGCTTTGTGAATACAGTGCAACCCTGCATTTTCAGAATGGCACAACGTGGAGTTAGTAAATGTTTCTTAACACCACGCTCCTTCATTGTTTTGTACATATGCCCCCTAGTCTGAAATAGCAGTGCTTATGTGTTAGGTGAGGTGTCTCTTAGGTTGGCACAATACATGCTGCCATCTTTAGAGACCAACTCTGGTCACAATGCCCTTGGTACCTTTGGTTCCTTTTACAAGGGATTTATACGTGGAATAGGGGTGTGCCAATTGTGGAAACAAAGGTACAGTTTTGGGAAAGCCCACAGGCACTGGGAACCTGATTTGCAGGGACCCAGTGCACATTTGTTCAAAGTGCATCAGAAAATAGGCAAAAAGTAGGAGTTACCTATGCAAAAAGGGGCACTTTCCTACAACCATAAACCTAAGGTTTTCTCTTACCTTGGTTCTCTTTGGTGATGATCTGGAAGACAAAGATGTCTGAGCTCAGGGTCACAGTGACTGTCTTGTAACATAGTGTAGCGCTCAGAGAACTAAAGTTTCTTCTTAGTTTGGTTTTGTTTGGTGATGATCCCGAAAATAACCTGGGGGCATATTACCAAGGGTGGCGATAGGCAATTATCGCTGGTTTAGCGGCCACTTTCCGCCGCTAAGCGGCGATAATTCTATCGCTCTATTAGCAAGCTGTCGCTAACTGATGTTAGTGACAGCTTTTAGGCGATAGCGAGCAGTTGGGGCCCGCTTTGCATGTCAGTGATATTTATTGCTAATGACATGCAAAGTGGGCGTACCCAACCTGTTAGCGACTGAAAGCAGTCGCTAACGTCGCTAACGCCTATTAGCAAGGCAGGCGTAGCGATGGAAATATTCCTGCTATCGCCAAAAACCAACGCCTGCTCAGACCAGTTCTTAGCCATGTTATCCAATGGGAGGTGGATAGCATGACTAAGAGCATTTCGTCACTAATGCGTGATTATCGCTGTATTCTCAGTGATATTCACGCATTTCGCCACTATCGCTGGATATTTTAGCACAATGGAGAAAAACGTTGCTAATAGCATGTTTTCTCCACTAACATATCCAGCGATAGGCAGCAATAAAAAAATTGTCGCTAAGCCTGTTTAGCGATAATTATCGCTACTTGTTGGTAATATGCCCCATGGTTCCAGGGCTTCGCTGACTATTGTTTAACAGAGTGTAGAGCCCAGAGGCCCTGAGGCTTGCTTTCACCTTGGTTCATTTTGATCTCAAAGATACCTAGGATCAGGGTCACAGCTGAATATTGTGTAATAGAGTGTGGAGCCCAGGAGCCCTGAGGCTTTCTCTTACCTTGGTTCCTTATGGTGATGACGTTGAAAATGTCTGGGCTCAGAGTCACTGTTGAGTACTGTTCAACAAAGTGTAGCGCCCAGAGGCCCAGAGGTTTCCTCCTACCTTGATTCCATTTTGATCTCAAAGCTGCTTGGAATCAGGGTCACAACTGAATTTCATTTAACAAAGTATAGCGCTAAGATGCCCTGAGGTTATCTCTTACCGTAGTTCCCTTTGGTGCTGATGTCGAAGATGTCTGGGCTCAGGGTTCCAGCTGACTACTGTTTGACCCAGTGCAGCGTCCTGAGGCCCTGAGGTTTGCTCTTATCTTGGTTCTATTTTGATCTCAAAGTCGCCTGGAATCAGGGTCCCAACTGAATTTCATTTAACAAAGTATAGCGCCCAGAGGCACTGAGGTTTGCTCTTATCTTGCTTCTATTTTGATCTCAAAGGTGCCTGGGATCAGGGTCACAGTTGAATATTATGTAACAAAGTCTAGCGCCCAGAGGCCCCAAACTATTCTCTTACCTTGGTTCGCTTTGGTGATGATCTCGAAGATGTCTGGTCTCAGGGGCTCCTCTGAATGCCGGGTGTCTGAAAGAGAAGACACATTGCCAGCTTCACATCAGCTGCTCAAGCACTGGAAGAGGCGGATTCAGAAAGCAGTGATAGGAGAAGAAATATTCACTGAGTCTAAATGTGCATCTGTGTCTATACTCCAGGGGCCCGAATCACAAAGGTAAACTTAGGCCAAAGGTCTAACAACTTTTGGTATTCATAAAGGTAAGTTATGAATAGTATCTTAGGGCCATATGTATCATAGTTCCATTTTGCGATTCCTAAATAGCGATTTTTAAGGAATCGCTATTTAGAAATCGCAAAATGGTATGTATGTAGGAAATCGCTTCTTTTTAGCGATTCCTTAACATTCCTAAAATGTGATTAGCAAATTGCTAATCGCAAATTTCCCATTCATTTCTAAGGGTCAGGAGGCCCATAGGAATGAAGGGGAAATTTGCGATTAGCAATTTGCTAATCGCAAATTGCGAATATTTTCAAGGGTGCAGGGGTGTTACAAGAACACCCTGCTGCACCCCTAAAAATGACATGTGTGGGCATATGGCGCACATACATGCCCTAAGGGCATGTATGAGCGTCAGATGGAACACTTGGATTTTTTAAAAATTGCTTTTTAAATAGAATTTGCAACTTACCACCAACTAGAAGTTGGTGGTAATTTGCGAATGCTTATGAGCATTTTTGAATTCATTTTTCTTTGATACATTGCATTTTAGGAATCGCTAAATTTGCGATTCCTTATTTTGCTGCCAAAATGTTTCATACATACCATTTATCAAATTAGCATTCGCAAAGGCCGAAATTCTGCGAATTTCGGCCTTTGCGAATGCTAATTTGCTTGATACATATGACCCTTAATGTCCAAACTCAGTGCAGAGTTTCTGCACTCAAGGCGGAATCTCCGCACTCAGGCGCAGTGCAGAGGTTTTACTACCCACACCCAGAGTAGAGTCTCTGAACCTGGAGTGGAGTCTCCAAACTTGGGGTGGAGATTCCACCACGTGTGCAAAGATTCTGCCACAAATGCGAAAACTCCTCCCAAGTGTGGACGTAAAGATAATACTCGTAACATGTCTTTGTGAATGCCGAATATAGTAAACTTAAACTTCTGGTCTAAATGTATCTTTGTGAAATCAAAAGACATAACTTTAGGGGATGTACGTCATTTCAACGCATGCTTTTACAACGCATGCCTTTACGACGCAAGTTTTACAACGCAAGTCATTACAACGACTTGCGTTGGGGGGCGCTGGATAGTGAATAGTTTAATTTACTATTCCAACTCCAGTCCCCGTGGATAGTAGGGAAGGTGTTGGATAGTAAATTAAAACTATTCCCTATCGTAGAGCGCCCCCCAGCGCAAGTCGTTGTAAAATTTGCGTTGTAATGGTTGCGTCGTAAAGGTACTTCGTTGTAAAAGTTGCGATGTAAACGCTGTTCCCCAACTTTAGGGCCTCTTCTATGAGAAATTGATACAGCACAGCAAGCCATTTCGCTGCACCATGATGCGTAATTTTCAAAGCATAGAAATGCATCATATTAATAACAATACGATGCGTCCCTGTGCTCTCACCTGAGCTGGTGACCAGCTGGCTGCCATGCTGCAGCACAGGCACCCTTGTGTCATTTTGCTTGGTTGCCTGCGCTGCAGGGATTATTATTTTTGTGCAGGAAGGTACACCTTCCTGCACAAAAAAACATGCATTGATGCCATTTTCCTTTTTCTACGCATTCTGCAGAACGTAGCACACATAGAAAGTGAAAAAACAAGGAGAAGTAAAGTATTTCTCCTTGTTGCACCATCCCTATGCTTCCCCTGGGGAGGTGTCGGATTCTGACGCATTCTCAGTTTTACAAAATGTTGTAAATCTGGGAATGTGTCGATTCCTGTGGATGTTGCGTGGGAACACCGACAGCAGCACCCAGGGAACGCCCCTTTCATGCAGAGTAATGTGTGAAAGAGGCCCATATGTATAAGGCCATGAAAGGTCACGTAGGGTGACCTTACGTGGCCTTGTAAATGTGGGCAAGCCAATTGCGCAGCCGGTGCCTCACATGAAAGTGATTTACTGGTGGCGCAATGGGCTTGTAAATAGGCCCATTAGTCTATTGGTCTAAGTTTTTTACCTTTGTGAATCGAGCCACAAATGTGTATTTCTGGCAACTAGCTAAGATGGTCATGCACAGGGAGGGGGTGGAATGCGCAGAGCCCTGCAGGTGGCAGGACACATGTGGCAAAGTGGGAAAAATTAGCAATGCCAACTAACCTATGGGACAGATACTCTGAAAATGTTTGACATGTTGAGTCCTTTCCCAAACACCGGTTCCAAATACACAATGGAGTCGTCCGATCAATAAACCGCTCCATTTTTGTGAACCAGTCAAAGGTTCTTAGGGTTTTGCTTCATTGTGGGCGTTGTCAATGTTCAACTTTATTTTGCGTATGCAGCCAGTGGTGTGAATGCTCCTCCTTTCATCCTCACACCTTGTGACTCGTAGCAGCATTATGTTCATGCACAATGCACACTTTTTTTAAAATGTTTTTATTGGTATTTACACACTCTCTGACACATCTTACTCTCTCTCCCTTTGTAGATCCACAAAGGGAATAAGTAGATAGTACACAATGCAGCCGCCACCCTCCCAAGAGTTACGTACAGGAGCTACGCTCAAGTTCAAAGATATCCGGATTAAAAATGTACTTACGATTTTTCTCCAATTCATAGAAAATCTGCAAAAGAGAAAAATTACATTGCAAGTATTAGGATTTTAGAACTTTAGGGAACGCTAAAGTCATGTTTGAAAAGACGACACAAGATATAGGTTGACCTTTATGTCAAAATATCGAAACAACAAACCTCCACCTGTAACGGTGTGGGCTGCAGGACACCCCCTTGCACAGTATCATCAAGGTAAGAGTATATTGGGGAGTGGAGATTTCCTGTTCCGATGCCTCCTTGTTGACTTTCCTTGTCGATACTGTGCAGCTGATATCTTGCTGTCAATATTGCTGCGGATCGATATTCAAGCGCCCATATTGTGGTGAAACACTGTGGCTCCTGGCCTGGTTTGACCCCTTGTTTCACACACTCGGGGCTGCACAGGTGGCAAGGGTGAAGCCTGTGGTTCATGCACCTATTTTGATACTGACAACTGATGAGGGAACGTTTCGGAGCAAGTGTGACAAGAACAGATGGGCCTTCAGCAGCACAGGGGATCCGAAGATGGACCGAGTTCTGTATAATATAACATAAGAATCTATGGATTTCTCCTGAGGTACCTCAAATAGAACCCTCAGAAGCACTAATCCTGATGTGGGTTCAAACTCCTCTTTGTGCAGAAATGAGAATTCAAACATGCCTACTCATTTTATACCCGCAGGTTTTTTGGGGAAAACAAATTCCTGGTACAAAGTGTCACAAATCGTGCAGTCACACTCCACAAAATCCATGCAATAGCCATAATCCTTGTAAACACTGCACTAAATACCCTCCCACACAGACCACTGCTTGCAATGAGCTCGGTTTGATGCAGGAATGACATGGGCCAATCAGAGACGAGAACATCTCGGGTTGATGCAGGCCTAGAATGAGAACCTTGGACCTGGAAAGTGCCCTGGGAGGTTCACTACAACCGCCCCTCCCAAAGTCTTACTCCTTGTAGGATTTGTAAAATAATCCCCGGTGGAAATGATACTTTCAACGTCACTTCAGATTTGATTGACACTGATCACCTGTCCAGGTGCGGTGACCTCTAATCACAGCTCGCTCCTTACGGTGCCCCCGGCCTCCTGGACCGATCCCTCACAAATGCTCATGGGAGACCCTCCTGTGCCTGTCCTGTGCCTCTGAGATTTACTCTCGGTGTCTAGGCGCTCTGCTCAGAGGCGGAGTTTAAAATGATGCTGAGGCATTGGGGCCACAGGTGAGAGTCCTACTCTACTCCTGCTGTGGTGGCCTATTATGCCGGAACATGTGCCCAGGAGGGGTCATTTTTAGGTCGCATAGCAAACGGCCTCTTGTAAACTTTATAGGTCGAGCGCAAGCGAGCGGCCTGACATATTCTTTAGTAGACTTCCCTTGTGTGCTTAAACCCATCTGATTTGTTTGTTGCAGTGTCCTTTAAGAATCAAAGCTTGCTAGTCGTCAGTCCTGCCTCTTTGTCCCTCCTTTCCCTTGTCATTCATCCCAGCAGCATGGACTAGCTACAGTATCATTACTCTTTCTTGTGTTTGTTTCCCTATTTACCTTTTTTTCCTTTGGTTTCCTGCTCATTTTGGGCAAAGGTTCCCTTTTATTTTGCAGAGCATTCTTGCTCTCAGCTTAACAGCGCTGCAACGCTGTTTCTGTGAGCAGAGCTGAAAATCATGCTATTTGTCTCCTTTACAATGCCCTTTCCTCTCGTGTTTTTATTTGTTTTCTCCCTCAGGCCGACTGCTGTGCTGGGTTCCCCTCGTTGCGCTGGGTCCCTCCCTCCAAGTCTTCCAGGCTCATACACTTGCTTATGGTCTGCTGCTGTGCTGCAGGTCCCCACGCCCTCTAACGAGTGTTTTGTTTCTTGTTTGTTACTCGCTCTGTGATTAGTGAGCGTTGACGGTGTTACCAGCCAGCCGCTGAAGAATAAGGGCAGAGGTCTTGAATTATCAAACTCCTCACCACTCCTCAGCCATGCCTACAAATCCCTCAACAACATCGGACCTAAATACCTCAACGAGAGAGTCTCCTTCCATGTTCCCAAGAGGAGCCTCCGCTCCGCTGACCTCGCCCTGGCAGATGTCCCCCGCATCCGTAGGAACAGAGCAGGCAAGAGAGATTTCTCTTACATCACAGCCAAGGCCTGGAACAAGCTCCCTGTGAACAATAGACGCTCCCCAACTCTTCAACTGATCCAGTGTTGCTCCCCCCCTCTAGCGCCTTGAGACTCTCACGAGTGAGTATTGTGCTTTATAAACCCCCTGATTGATTGATTGAAACTCTGCAAAGTGAGCACCCCTGGTGAGGATTAAGTGCCGCGGTGCCCCGTAGTGGGTATTTGATGAAGAGCACATAGAGCGGACAGGACGGCTTTTATTGTAGGCCTCCACCCAGGACAGCAGTCAGTCAGCTGCGAATCCTTGCAGAACACGGGCCAGTCCTGGAATCGCCATCAGTGTGATGTTGACGCTTACATGTGCAGGCATATCCACCTGGGCTACAGTGCACGTGAAAAGTGTGTATGCCTGCGGCAACCAAGGTGTTGTGTCTCGCCATGATAGAAATGATGCCGAGTGGGACCATTGCCACCCTGCTGGACAAATAGCCAGCTCGCAGGGTTCTTCACAGCCGCGACAGGGGTATTAAAATATCCACAAATGTAATACAGTGAGATATGAGCATTGATTATTAAACCGGACACATTCCTCGTGTTTACTATGCTGACTTCGAATTAATTAATTCAGGTGAAACTCCGAGATCAGGCGCCGAAAAAATTTGTTGTCTGCACACTCAACTTTATGATTACATACATAAATCCCATATAGAAAGAAGCCTGCTCAGGGTCGTGTTCCTGTCTCCAAATAACTGCAACAAAAAAGAGATGCTCAAAGAGACGAACGTGTCTAGTGATTTATTGAACAGGGAAAAGGTTTTTAAAAAAAATACGGACAATAATTTGGTCATTGGTAACACTTCAAAACAAGCATTTGCAATACAATTGGTCTCGCTTTTGGAACCTTATATGTATTTAGATATCCAGCACATTAGCCTGTGTGCTGAAACATCTACTGTTCTTTAACAGGGAGGGAAAGTAAGCACCAAACTGCGTATGATAACACATGGAGAGAAATATTGTCTTTCAGCGGGAAATGGTATAGTTCAAATCTCTGTTTTAATATAAAATCAGGACCTTCGGTGGTCATATCACTGAAAATACAAGATGTGCAAAAAATATTATTGTCTACAGGTGCTCATGGAAGACAATTTCTATGAACTGGAATCTAGAGAATGCTGAAGTGATTCTGGTATTTTACTGACCTCTGCTGGTCTTTTTCTAGCAAGAAAATTAAATAGAGGCAGTTGCCAGAAAAATTGAAAAAAAGAAAGTCCCTTAGCAGAAAGCAATTTTGGTATTTTACTGACCTCTCCTGGTCGTTTTTCTTCAAGACAGTTAAATTGAGGCAAGTCCTAGGACTGATCTCCAGAGCCCATAAAGTACTTACACATATAAGTGTATAATATAGTATGTATATACTAAAGTATATACGAGAGGTCTCGAATGATAGACCTAAAAACAGCAAAACACACAAGATGATGGACTGAATGTTGCACATTGGCAAAACATTCACCCCCAGTCACAGATCTGGGTTTAATCCATCGGTCTTTTGCTCACCACGCCATCCCAGTTCAGACATGGCCATATGCAAACCAGTCTAGACCCTGTACCTCATGAGAACAGTCCAGCCCGAAATGCCAAGCCATGTCTTCCCTGTAAACCGGAATCAAGCATCCTAGGAGCGGTTTCTGGCTATCAGCCGTCATCAGCCAGGATAGCTTGACTCCAGTTGCGTAGTGAGCACGGTTTTATATTTGGCCGAATGTTAACTGACGCGTGCTAACCCCGGGCGGAGGCCTCCGCTCCACCCGCAGAGTGTGCAGAGATTTTCCTACTCAGCGTCCTCAGAAAACTCGGAGTAGGCAAATCTCCACACACTCCCCAGTGTAGCAGTGTTGGCCAGCTCTGCCTACAACCCCCATTAAACAAGTAATTAGACTACTTAAAACAATTAAATTAAAACCACTTACCAGTCCTGCGGTGTCCCTGGGCTGCGCTCCTCCTCTTCCATGCCGTCTCTACAAATCCTTAGGAAAACTGCGCATGCTTGTGCATTTCGTGTGAGAAATGCGCACACGCAGTTTTTCCAAGGAATTGCAGAGACGGCAAGGAAGAGGAGGAGGGCAGCCCGGGGACACCGCAGGACTGTACATGTACACAGAGGTGTTTAATACTGTCACTGATATACTCTCCTGTGCAGGCGCATTCTTTGTGAAGCACATCTGAGAGGTGTTACAAGTACACAGGGCTGTGAGATACTGTCACTCATATACTCTCTTGTACAGCTGCAATGCAGACCTATGTATTATGGTTACTGCTGTTCTGTGCTCTGCAGATGCCCTCACAGTCAGGGGCGGTACATCAAAGAGGCTTTATGTGGACATAGGTCTATCTAACCCTATGACGGCCGCTCTCCCCTACACAGGTGTACTTACAGTGATTGACAACTGACAGTCTACTCCTACACAGAGCCATATATACCACTGTTAATGCGACTCTCTCCTGCACAGATGTACTAACAGTGATGAACATCCGAGGGTTTACACTTACACAGAACTATATATAGCCCTATTACTGCAGTTCTCAACTGTGTCGGTATTCAGCTCTACATACCATTGTTAAAGGGGGTCTTATCTGCACAGATATACTTACAAAGAAACTCACCTGAGAGTCTACTACTTCACAGAACCATATATAGCACTGTTACTGCAGCTCTCACCTGCACAGGTGAACTTACAGTGATGCACACCTGACTGTCTACACCTACACAGAACCATACATGTATTTATTTAATTATAAAGTTTTGTAATGCGTGAACAAGACCTTAGAGATCATCAGAGTGCTATACATGAAGGGAAGGTAGGGTAGAATTGTGCTAACAGAAACTAGTCACATATATGAAGGAAGAAATAAACATTGAGGATAAACAAGTAATAAGCTTGACCTCTAAAGGTGGTCATCAATATAGCACGCAGGAATACAATAAATAAACACAAGGTGTTATCTTAGGGCAGGAACTTGTTCATCAGAAATGTTTTACTTCTATTTTGAAGGAGGCAGTAGACGGGATTAGACCATATATAACGCTGTTACTACGGCTCTCACCCGCACAGGTCTAATTACAGTGATGTACACACCACAAGTATACAACTGCATGAAACCATATACAACACTGTTACTGCAGCTCTCACCTGCAGAGGTGTACTTTCAGTGATGCACACCTGATAGTCTACACCTCCACAGAACCATATATAACACTGTCACTGTAGCTCTCACCTGCACCTGCACTCAGCTCTATGTACTATTACTAAAGAGGCTCTCACCTGTACAGGTAAGCACCAGCAGGTGCTCACCAGGCACACCGCGACCAGGGCCCATCCTCTGCTGTCCATCCTCGGGTTCTGGGGCAGTGCTCAGGTCACCAGAGGACAATGTTTCTTCCTTCTGGACCAGTCCTTTATATACCCAGAAGAGGCTGAGCATCCTCCAATCAGCTCTCAGTCCCAAGGATGACACCTTTATCCTCACCAGTCACAAGGTGTGTCTGTCTCTGGGTGGATGTCCTAGAATCTTCTCAGAAGTGCTATGGGTAAAAGAATAATAAGCATCTTTCAAGAGTGGTAAATTTGGTTTGTCACAGACCCTGCACCGTGATATATTCTAGTTTGAAAAGCCTTCACTCTTTATTCTTTCTGTAAGAAGGTGAAATTTTGATTAGACACAGACGCACCTCCCAGGGTTTTGCTCCTCAAACAACAACAAAAGTCCTCGAGGCACCAAAAGATCCGCATTGGAGAAGACCACAGGAGACACAAAAAGTGCATAAGATGAACTAGATGAAGAGCAGAGTAGTAGGATGAAAGGCAGAGTGGGAGGATGAAAGGAAGGGGAAGTATGAGGGCAGGATTGAGGATGAAAAGATGTGTGGGAGGTGCGTGGATGAAAAACCTGGTACTAGGCTGAACGAAAGAAAAAGTGGAGTGAGGTAAAGAAGGGTGTGAGGCTGCTTGGAGGTAGGAAAGGTGCAAGGCTATTATGGGTGGAATGAGGGGTTAAAAGAGTAAAATGATGAAAGGAAGGGTGTAACGATGGCGTCACCAGGGACATTAGATCTTACGCCCTCATGACAAGAATATGGTGCCCCTTCCTGAATTACATACCTGAATCTCAGCTCAACATCTTCAGACAAAGTGTATGAGAGCCCACCACCTTTTCACCAATAAGCACCTTCTTTCAGTCTCCAACCATTTGTTTACTTTCATAGAGCATGCTGATTTTATTTTAGGGGTAGGTGTAACTGGTGCAATTACTCTTAATTGCGGCAAAATGAATGGTAATTATGCATACATATATGAGAAGCATAATCCAGCATTTAGTGCTATTTTATTACTGCAAAATGCACCTTTGCGCCAAAATGGGCTCAAAGATGCATTTTGCAATAAGAAAGTAGCACTAAATGCTATAGGACATGAATAGCAGTATCTAGCATCCTCTCGCTCTCTATCTCTTAGGGTCATATTTACAATGTCCCTACGGCATCTTTACGATGCCGAAGCGTCACTTTAGTGACACTCTGGAGGCGCAGTGTGCCGGCCATATTTACAAGGCCACGTAAAGCCACCCTAACTTGGCATTTCGTGGCCTTGTAATATGGCTCATTTCATGCATTTTTTTTATAATTACTCAGTGTGAAAGGGGCTTTCCACGGGTGTTGCTCTGGGTGTTCCCACGCAATACCCATGGACTCTGACACATTCTCAGGTTTCCAAGGTTTTGCAAACCTGGGATTGCGTCAGATTCTAAAGCCTCCCCAGGGGATGCATAATAGTGGCACAACAAGGAGAAATGCATTTATTTCTCCTCGTTTTTTGCTCTTTCTATGTGTGCTGCATTCTGTCTTTTCTTGCACAAAAACAATCAGCCCTGCAACGCAAGCACCCTTGCACCATGGTGCAAGGGTGCCTGCATTGGTGTTAGGCAGCCTATTGTGCGCGTGTGCAGAGAAAAGCGCAGGGATGTGTCGTATTGCTGTAAAAACAACACATCCCTGCACTTTCCAAATGATGCAGCTCGGCGCAGCAAGATGGCTTGCAGCACCACACAGCTTTATTTTCTAGTAAATATGCCCCTTGTTTTTTTTTTCCTGTGCCTCTGCATTAGGATTTGCCCTAACTTACTCTTAATTCCTCAAGCTGGAGTAATCACATAATTTGTGTAATTTCTTATCATAAGAGTAATCCATAATTACTGAAATTACTCTGATTACCCTTAAAATCTTTGCTCAGGCCTAGTTTATTTTGGGCCATATGTATCAACATTCCGTTTCCTTAACATTCCTAAATTGTGATTAGCAAATTGCTAATCGCAAATTCCCATTCATTTCTATGCGCCAGGAGGCCCATAGGAATGATGGGGAAATTTGGGATAAGCAATTTGCTAATCACAAATTGTGAATATTTTCAAGGGTGCAGGGGTGTCTCAAGAACACCCTGCTGCACCCCTGAAAATGACATGTGTGCGCATATGGCGCACATACATGCCCTAAGGGCATGTATGAGCGTCACATGGCACCTTTTGATGTTTAAAAAAAATGCTTTTTTAAAAGAATTCGCAACTTACCACCAACTAGAAGTTGGTGGTAATTTGCGATTCCTTAATGGCATTTTGGAATGTTTTTTCCTTGATACATTTGCATTTAAGGAATCGCAAAATTTGCAATTCCTTAAATGCAATCGCAAAATAAGGAATGGCAAATTTAGCGATTCCTTATTTTGCACCAAAAATGTATCATACATACCAATTAGCGAAAATGGGTTCGCAAACGCCGGAATTCTGCGAATTTCGGCGTTTGCAAACCCATTTTGCTTTGATACATATGGCCCTTAGAGTGTTTGATGTATTTTGTTTTTTTCTTGG
Source organism: Lissotriton helveticus (assembly GCF_964261635.1). Taxonomy (NCBI): domain Eukaryota; kingdom Metazoa; phylum Chordata; class Amphibia; order Caudata; family Salamandridae; genus Lissotriton; species Lissotriton helveticus. The sequence goes on from NC_136062.1 coordinate 464,805,741, forward strand.
ACAATGGCCGCTTCCGTGTTCTTTCGTAGTGTATGCTGTACTTTCTTTTCTCCCATAGTGTATGATGTCTTCTGTTTTGTTTCATAGTGTGTGTGTACTTTGTTTTTCAATACAAAAGGACTGTCACTGGTCTGCACAACTAATACGGGCAAAGAAAAATGTGACGGACTCTGTGTCTACCTGTAAAGTGTGTACAACAAAAAGCAAATGAATCCCATCAGCCCACCCATATGGCAGAGCTTCATCATCTGGGATAGAACCAAAGATGGTTCGGTTAGGGAGCCACACACTTGTTGGAATTATGTGCTTCTCCAAAACCAAAGGAACCACCAGTGATGGATCATACAAAAGTCAAATCAGTTTGGAATGGTGTGGGATGTTAAATTGCAGTGAGAAAAAATGTGTGCAAAAAGAATCAAAAAGTGAGATGTAAAATTGGCTACCATGATTTAAGGAAAACTTTATTAGGGAAAATCATGGTGTCAAAATTAAAATGAGTGTGAGACAGTTTGACACAATAACTGTCTATTAAGGATGGTATTTGGTCAACATGTTTCATCCATTGTAGGAAAGTTAAGCCTACCGGGCTTTCGTCAGGACCTCTTGAACACTACTGCAATTAAGCTTGGCCTAAGCTTAGTGAAAAAAGCAATAATTAATACAAATTAATTATACAAAACATCCTACCGTACATTTGATTTTCCAGACGGGGGATGTCTGTTTCATAAAGTATTTAGGATTCGTTCCTAAAAAGGAAGATACACAACAAGGGACAACAAATAGGTAGAACACAGACACACATTTCTATTATTTTTGCGCCATATGTTTCTTTATGCCAATAGATCATTCTCCAAAACGATAGAGATATGTTTTTTAATTTATTTTTACTCACCCAAAAATGCTTGGGAGAAAGCCTCACCTCTTCCTGGCCACTGCTCAGGGTTGGAGGCTCCGCTCTAATTTGTGAAATAAAATAGTGGGTGTCTGGTTAGATCACATCTATATTAATGATTCACTGGCACAAAGTGCTAAAAACCTAGGCATTTTTTCTGAGTACATGACAGACAGCAACTACAAGGGCTGCCGTGAGAGTGAGACACAGTTAGTAACAGATCTCTGATTCTAACACTACATCAATGTAAGAGCAGTGAAAAAGGCTCTTCAAGGCTGGCTGATAGCGAACCTAGTACATTTAGTAACAATAATACATAAGGAGCCTGTATGCTGATATCCAGAGCGCTGTCCTAAGAATGAAAATAGAGAAACGCTTTGCTGTGTAAAGCTGGAAAATGAGCGCTCTCCTAAGTATGAAGTAGGAGACCGCTTCGCTTTAGAGAGCTGCATGAGCTTGGCTGGCGTAGCTTCCTCACCTGTCCGTCGGTACCCCTTGACTAATCCTGAGCCGAGGGGGAGGTACCGACTGGATCAGACAGGAAGGTAATATATCTTACATGGGCCAATGGGGATGCTCCATAGCTGTAGGACCAGAGTGGAAACTGTATTATCAGCCAATGGAATCGTTTTTACTTGACTGAGTTAATAAGTGTTACATGGGCCAATGAGGATGCTCCATAGCTGTAGGACCAGAGTGGAAACTGCAGTATCAGCCAATGGAATCGTTTTTACTGAAACAGGAAATGGAAACTGCATTATCAGCCAATGGAATCGTTTTTACTTGCCTGGAACAGGGAGAAAGTTAATATGTGTGACATGGGCCAATGAGGATGCTCCATAGCTGTAGGACCAGAGTGGAAACTGCAGTATCAGCCAATGGAATCGTATGTTGTATTATCTTGTAGGTATGTTTAAGTATGGGAGTGGAAATGGACTGTCGTGTACATATGAAGGATAGGTATTCTTGAAATGAGAAGGGTGAAAGAAAAGACTTCTCAAGTAAAGCCCATTTAGGGAGATACGTGGTGGAGTCAGAAAGACACTTTGATGCTTGATGCAAGAGAAAAGATTTGTGATAAGTAGGAAGATCAGGAAAATTCACCCCCCCTCCGATTTTGGGCCAATCAGTTTTGAAACATACATACGTACTTTTTTGGTACTCCATAGAAAGGATGATGAAATGGAAGTAAGCTTTTAAAATATTTGGACGGAATGGTCAGTGGAATATTAGAAATCGGATATAAGACTATAGGTGAGAGCATCATTTTAATGGTTTCCAAACGACCCCACCAAGATAAATAAAGAGGGTGCCGTTTTGATGTTAAAGAGGACAATTTTTGAATGCAGTTTGTCATACAACGGAAGATCGTCTCTGAAATAGTTGGGGAGAAATGTAAACCTAAATATTTAATATATTGTGGATTCCAAGTGAATCCCGAAGAGGTAAAATCAGCACTAAGAGTAAACTTGGTGAGAGGTAAAATCTCGCATTTATCCTTATTTAACTTATAACCAGAAACAAATGCAAAGGAGTGGACTTCTGCCAAAAAAGCAGGAAGAGAAGTCTGTTGACGAGATAAAAACATAAGAACATCGTCAGCATATGCTGACATCTTAACAGTAAGATCCTTAAAGGTAAAGCCATGAATATCGGCATTTTGACGAATTCGTAATAAGAAGGGTTCCAAAGCAAGGGGGAGAGAAGTTGGCCTAACGGCTAGGGCGCTCGACCTCGGACCTAGGGATCTGGGTTCGAGTCTCGGCAACGACACCAAAACCTCCTGTGATTCTGGGCAAATCACTTAATCTCCCCGTGCCTAAAATGAATGTGTGTCCGTCCTCATGTAACGTAACTGGTGCTTTGCAAAGCGCTCTGATACCTGATTCGGTTCGGGTCTAGTTCACGCTATATAAAAACTCTGCAAAAAAAGGAGAAGTGGATATCCTTGCCTGACACCTCTATGTAAGTGAAAATAGGAAGAAAGGTCACCATTTGCTGACACAGCTGCTCTAGGGTTAGAGTATAGAAGAGAGATTAAAGTGACGACCAAACCACCGGAGGACATGAAAAAGATAGGGCCATTCAAATCTATCGAATGTTGATTCAGCATCTAATGCTATGGCCGCTCGAGGATGGGAGGAATGCGAAGCCTTAGACAAAATGTAAAAAAATAAACACGTATTATCCGAGATAAGACGTCCTTTGACAAATCCGAACTGTTCTGCCCCTAGCAAATCAGGTAAATGAGATTCCAACCGTAGCTGAAGCTTTTGAGAAAATCTTATAATCAATGTTGACTAGAGAGATAGGGTGATACTTTTTACAGTGTTGTGGATCTTTTGCCGTCCTTAGGTATAAGACATATACGGGCGTCTGTAAATGAACCAGAAGATTGACTCGTCCGCATGAAAACAGAGAGAAGGATGCACAATTTAGGGATGAGCAAATTTGAAAAGTGAGTAAAGAACTTCACAGTAAATCCATCAGGACCGGAAGCCTTATCCTTCTTAAGTGTCTGCAAGGCTTTCAAAGGTTCCCTTTGTGAGTGGTCAGATTCCTGGTCAGAGGAAGAAGTTTCAGACGTATAAAGTGATTTATAAAATTGATGAAATTCATTCAGGATTTCCTCATCCTTAAACTTTAATTGAGCATCTCTGCCAAAAACAGATTCAATGTTGAGTTTAGTTTGTTTAACCTTTGAATAGTTATCTAATAGTTTACCTGCTTTATTCTGGCCTCCATAATATTTGGCACTAGATCGAAGTAGAATATAGGAGGCGTTATTGGTCGTATCCTGATTAAACTGAAATTTAGCTTTAAGAAGGTCAGATAAGCAGTCCTTAGATTTAGAGGAATAATAGGAATGCTCCAGTTTGGTTAAGAGAGCATTAGTGATTTGTCGTGCTATGCAACACTTATTAGAAACATATCTGATAATGAAATCTCTAGCTGAGGCTTTAAATGCATCCCAAACTACAGGGAAAGATGTAGTGCCTGTGTGATTAAGGAAGGTAAAAGAAGATGTAAAAGCTGAATCTAAGAGCAAAGAGTTATTAAAACGCCATTTACAATTTAGTTTAGGGGCTCCCAAGACATCAAGATGTATGGAGACGGGAGCGTGGTCAGATATTAAAATAGATCCAATATCAGCCCGTACAAGTGACTGAGCCACATTATGAGACATAAAAAAATAGTCTAATCTGGACTGAGCGTGGTGCAAAGGGGAGTAGAAGGAGTATTCTTTTACTGTGGGATTACAAAGTTGCCAGGCGTATATCAGTTTGTGTTGTTTTATTATTTGTTTGAATAGCTTGTGAGATTTGTGAGGAATAAAAGAGGATATGGAATGACGATCAATAAAAGGGTAAAAGATTTCATTACAGTCACCTGCAAGAATAAAGCTATCTTCATAACATTGTGTTATCTGAGACGCTAGGGATTTCCAAAAGGAGGAATCGCTTGCTGTAGGCGCATATATGTTCAACAAGGAGAGCGGGACATTATCTACCAAAAATTTTACAAATACCCATCTACCATTTGGGTCAGAACAATGGGAAAGTACCTTAATGGGTAGTGATTTGCGAAGAAGAATAAGAACACCATTTCGTTTGCCGTCCCCTGGAGAGAAGAAAACTTCATTTACCCAATGTCTCTTTAACTTTGCAGATTCTTCATTTGATAAATGGGACTCTTGTATACAAGCGATATCTGTATCTAATTTAGCTAAATGAGTTAAGACTCTTTCAGCCAGATTCATCAAGCCGAAATCGGCTCGCAAAGGGCCAGATTCTGAGAATCCGGCCCTTTGCGAGCGCTATTTTTGCATTTGGGATTCCTCATCCCAAATGCAAAAATCGGTAATAGCGATTTTGCTATTTTGCGAGGAATTACATTTAAGGAATCTCTATTTGAGATTCCTTAAATGCAATTCATCATCCATTTAAAAATTGCGAATTCGCAATTTCGGCCCGCTATTTACCGCGAGGTCAAACCTCGTGGTAAATAGCGAAAACTTAGAAAAATGCTTTTAAAAGCATTTTTCTAAAATGCATGTTGCACACACACATGTCCTTTGGACATGTGTGTGCGCAACACCTGTTTCAATTTGCATTTAAGGGGTGCTACAGGGTGTCCTTTGGACACCCTTGGCACCCTTTAAATCGCTATCTTATTTGCGATTAGTTAGTTGCTAATCGCAAATAAGGAATACTCCCCATTCATTCCTATGGGCCTTTTGGCCCATAGGAATGAATGGGGAGTTATTCCTTATTTGCGATTAGCAATTTGCTACTCGCAAATAAGGAACATGTAGGAATCGCAATATTTTTTGCAATTCCTACATGAATCCCGTTTTGCAAGTCCTTAATGGCGATTCCTTATGAATCGCTATTAGGGGCTCACAAAACGGGAGAATGATGAATCAGGCTGTTTGTCTCTTAATGGGTGAATGCAAACCCCTGACATTCCATGAAACAATTTTTAAAGGCATATATCGAAACTGTAATACAATGATGTGCAAAGAAGTACAAAATTCTGAACATTTAGAACCATATTTAGCAATGAACCAATCAAATGTAGAAAAAGAAAATGAAAGTAAAGAAAGTAGCACAATTGGATAGAGAGACATGTAATGGAAACATGTGTGAAAGAAAGAAAGAATAGGGAAAAGAGGAGAAGAGGTGAGGGCAGTAGAGAAGGATATAAGAAAAAGGATCATATCCATATAAAAGTCAAAACAGTGGAAAGGTGGGGGGGAGACTACACGGAACGATGGCGCACCTGGACCCCATGAGGTAAGGCAGGGAAGACTTCGGGAAGCGAACAATATATAAAACTAGTAGGTCAGGCACATGAGGTTCGGTCCTGTGTAACAAGAAACAAAGGGAAAAAAATGGTTAATAAGAAACAGGATAGAGTATGACGTGACCTGTCGTGACATTTTGTGATATCAGACATTATAAGGTCATAACCTGAAAAGGAAGAGGTTAATGAGAACAAAAAAAACAACATTATATCATGGTAAAAACTAAGCTAAACTTCTATAAGTAGAGCAACATACTGAGAATCTAATCCCTATTAAGTGTATAACAGAAGAAAAGCTATTTAAGGCGAGTGCTGGAAATGTCCATCTTTTCTGGGCATTGCATGTTAAGGAAACTCTTCAGCTTTGTTGGGTCCTTGTAGGTTACAATGTTGTTATTATGAGTGACTTTAAACAAGCGGGATGGAATAAGCCTAATTGTGCTCCAATTGAACGCAACGCTGGACGCATGGCAAGGAATTATTTACGCCTATCCGCTGTAGATTTGGCATAGTCCTGTGAAAAGAACAGTTGGTGACCTGAAAATGAAATACGCTTCAGGCACCTAACTGCAGATAGTACTCTGATGAGATCCGTATACTCAAGAAAATACAATATGACTCCTCTTAGTCTTTTTGAACTTGAGGGAGTTGAATGCAGTGGGCCTAGTCTGTGAGCACGTTGTATGTTGAGAGTGGTGTCCTCCGGTAGATTTAGAATTGACGGTAAACATTTTTGGAAAAAGGAGGTGGGATCTGACCCCTCCACGCCTTCCGATAATCCATAAATGGGAAGGTTATTGAGCCTACTTCTGTTTTCAAGCTTTTCAACCTGTTTTTGCAAGGATGTAATTTGGGAGTGAAGAGTGTCTACTTTGGTGTAAGATGCATTGAGATTTTCAACATTATGTTCAACCTTAGTGACTCTTTCTTCAAGTTTCTCTAAACCGTTGAATGCCGATAAAATGGAAGTACTTCTGTTTGGCAAAGCACACATTTTGTGGTCCCCTGACTGGTAGCCATCAGAATAAAGTCCCGCCCCCACCCCTACAATCAGGGCAAAAAATCTGGGAGTTTATCTGGACCACTCCTTATCTATGAAACATCAAGTGGCAACCACTTTGGACACCTGTTTTTATATGTTGAAGCTTCTTTGGAGAGTGTTCCACCTTCTACCTTTATCAGTACACAAGACCTTGATCCAAGCTCTGGTAGTCAGTCGACTGAACTACTGTAATGCACTATTGGCAGCTGCAAACAATACTGTGCTAAACAGGTATCAAGTGGTCCACAACACGGCAGCATGCCTTGCTCTCAATATGCCTCCTAGATTGGCATCTCTACCTTTATTTAGACGCCTCCATTGGCTCCCCATCCGTGAAAGAAAGTTTAAAATCTGCTGCTTGGTCCTTAAAACAATCAATGATAGGGGTCCCAGGTATCTGGTGGAAAAACTCATCCATTACCTTCGAAGCAGATCCTTGCGCTCTGGAGGGAAGGCTCTACGATTTGTCCCTTGGTTTAACAAACTACAAGTCGTGGCAAAACTTTTGCCTACCTTGCCCCTCGATACTGGAACTCGCTGCCCATCCCCTAACGCAAGTGCCTGAATTTTCTTAAGTTCAGGAAACTTCTGAGAACTGAGCTTTTTAAAAATTGATTGCCTGCTCTCTCGTTTGTCTCTCTGCTATATTAGCTCGAAGATACCCCTTCGGGGGTGATTCATGCGCTCTATCAATTCCTTCATTCATTCATTTATACTGCAGCTCTCACCTGTATGGTGCCCTCACGGTGAGGCATACCGAGAGGCTTTACCTGCTCATCTATCGATGTAACACTGTTACTGTATGCTGGAACTCAACCTTCCTGGTTGGCTGAGGCAATACCCTAGCCATTCAGAACCTACCACCTCTACCAGTGTAGTGTAGTTCCTATGGGGCACATGCATCATTGAAAATTGCATTTGCAAAGGGTGCGAATTGCAAAATTCGCCCGTTTGCAAATGCAATTTCATCATTTGAGATGCATCATACATTTTTTACTTTTCGCAATTTAAGAAATCGCAAAATTGCGATTACTTAAATTGCGATTGCATTTAAGGAATCTCAAATTGAGATTCCTTAAACGCAATACATCAAACAAAAAAAATTAGCGATTTCGCTAATAGGGGGAGCAAATTACCATGAAGTTGACCTTCATGGTAATTTGCAAAAACTTTGAAAAATGCAGTAAAAGTGCATTTTTCAAAGTTCCATTTTACACACACACATGCCCTTAGGGCATGTGTGTGTGTAAGATGTACTTATAGGCAGATTTAAGGGGTGCAACAGGGTGCCCTTTTGACAACCTGGCACCCTTGAAATTGCATTCTCAATTTGCGATTCTCTAATTGAGAATCGCAAATTGAGAATGTCTTCCCATTCATTCCTATTGGCCTCTAGGCCCATAGGAATGAATGGGGAGGTATTCCTTAATTGCGATTCGCAATTTGCGAGTCGCAATTAAGGAATTTTAAGAAATCGCTATTTTTTTAGCGATTTCTTCATGCATAGCCTTTTGCAATTCCTTATTAGCGAATCCTTATTTTTCGATAATAAGGAATTGCAAATGGCATTGTTGATGCATGTGGGCCTATATTCCCAATAGGCTCTGCGCATTGGAATAACATAAACAATAGTTTAGACATAGGACTTAGGTCGACTAGATCTATTGAATATGTTAGACTTAATTATGAATGCCAGCTAGCTCAGAGGTCACTAGAAACTTTCTCGAATTCACAAGAAGGGATTAGTTTCTGACAACCGCATAAACATGACAACTTTGCCCCCCTAAGAATAAGGAGTATACCTCCAGAGTCGCGGAAACAATAGATTTTACTCAGTCAACCGTGCATGCTTAGTTTCACCAGAAGTGCAGAGAAAGAGAGAGACGGGCGTTTTGAATAAAATAGGTTATTTATTGAACAGTCTTCTTTCTCATGCAAGAGAAGTGAATTGCTATAATTGCAATACTTGTCATAAAGTAAAGTGCGTACAGTAATAGGAGTATTATAAAATAATACTGTAAAAGCATGGTATGGTTCCTAAGCCATACGGTGTTTAAAATGGATAAAATATATACAATGATAAAATCATGACTAAACGTACTCAACTGGTGCTTCTAAGATACGTCTACCCCGGTGTACCTAACCTAAGCCTAGTACATGAGATGGAGTGAGTGAGATGTAGTTTGAGTTAAGATAGTTTCTGCCAAGAATCTAAATCAAGAATTCTCTAAGGGTCTAATCAGCTCCGTACCTTGGTTATAGAATGAAGGAGGTCTTGTATCTCTCTCTCAGGACTCGATCTTCCAGCAACCCGCAAGGGTGACAGGGAATCACTGAGCTGGATTTCTCGGCAGGAGAAAAGACAGCGTCTCTCTCAGTGCGTCAGCGGGAGGGTCGGCTTCCTTCGGCACTTGCTACAGCAGGGCGTCGGGCAAGTAGATAGTCGATCTGCTCCAAACCACCGTGTGTTTTGCTAGGGCAGATGCTGGTATATTTATACCTGCAAGGTGCCGAGTTTGACGTAAGGTTGGACATAAGACGTCACTAAGAACTCACGGTTCTTTTGGACTCCGGGAGGTCTAGGACAAATCAATACAGAAGCAGGGGGAATTCCCGGCTGCTGGAGGCTTGGTTTGTTTAAGAACACGTTGTGCTTTCTAGGAGTCTATAGGAGTAGCCTTGCCGTATTTGGACTGCATTGGCTATGTCTTAATATTGGTATGATTCTTATGCCTATATAAGGATATGATTTGATATAACCACATTAGGGCATAAATCGGGAATATTTAACTAGAGTCCTAGATTCGTCTACAACACCAGGAGCGGGTAATTGTACTCACTGTATAACCTTCCCTCACCCTTGGCACTGAGCAGTCAGGCCTATCACAGAGGCAATGGGTAATGCATTGGCACAGCACTCACTCATGATAAATAAACGGAGCATCACAAAAAGAGACTTCACATGTGATAAATGTAAATACCATTTGTATTCAACAAACACAATAATTACCACAACATGGACATTGTGTATTTCAGGGCATAAATCACACTTGGAATCATTAATAGCAGTACTAGTCCCAACCATGTTAAAATGACATCAGTAATATGCACGTTTGGGAAAGATCCTACCCCAGCACCCTTATGTGATGCAACACATTGTCCACTCCACGCCCACTCTAGCAATACCAATAATTTAATACCACACAGTTATAAGGTGCTTCCCAGGTCCTATCGATATCAGAAATATGTACATACAAGGAATCATTACACTTTTTAGCAGCACCGCGGGCAGAAGCCACACGGGTAAAACCAATGTCAAACGTAATACTCTTCTAGTTAGAAATTAATGTGTAAGGCAAGATTTTCCGCCAGTGTCTAGAATCACAGGCGGTCCACAGACTGTCACTCCTACACACACACTTCCTCTGCACTGATAAGTGGTGCAGCAGATATCAGGCAGGTCCGTAGAATGGCGCTCGCACACATGCCGACTAGGCACCCAAATGCGGTGTACTGATACCCACAAGGTCAATTGATAGCACACTGCAGACTAATTAGGAGGTAGTCGTCAAAGGGTGGTTTAGCAGCCACTTCAGAAGGTCACCCAAAGGATGCAGAGCACAGGCAGACTGCCGGTAATAGTCAGTCACTCAAAAGAGTTCTACAAGGGCCTTCTGGCACCAGCCCACTTCTCTGAAGCTCAGGGGGATGACACAGTCTCTTTACCAGCTTCCGACAATTCTCTGAAGCTTTCCTCCGGCTCTGTCAATCACTCTTACCACCCAAGCCAGTCGGGCAATACTACCTGTCATGCAAGGTCATCTGGGCTGGGGGAGTCGGTTAGGGGAGGGGAGTTGGTCTGTTGTGTTGAGGGACAAAAAGGGAACAATCGATGAATGGAAAATGAAGCAGGGGAGCCTCTTGGAAGAAGGAGGCCCTGTGTCAGGTACACATCGATCACAGTTGCACCCAAGCCATCCAAGCACAATGTCTGTTGCGCCATAATACAGGTCTCACCGGACCGTTCCGATTACACACAACGACTAGTTGCAAGTTCACTACCTCCCTGGAAATGAGGCATATTGTCTGGTATGAATTGATAAGGGTTGCACTAGACAATTTTGGTCTCACACAACAAAGAGTTGCAAATTCCGTACCTCCCTTCAAATGAGCAACAACTTCCAGCGAGTGTTGGTATGATTCACACCAGACAATTCCGGTCACACACATACAGGCACAGGTTCAGCCACACCTCGCAACATAGAATGAGGTATAACTACACTTACGCACTCACCTCTGAGGGTCACAACCTGTGAAGCAGACACGGTATGCAATGAGCATGCAGTCGAAGTGTCACTTGAGAGAGATTGGAAAGATCAATGAACCGGGCCATGCTGGATCCCGCAACCGTGAATCCGCTCACCACCAACATGAGGTTTATGCGTGCTGAGGTAACCTTAGATGCCTTAGATGTGGGCTAGACTTTGGGGGTCCGCACAACTGTTAGTTCCACACTTATGCAGCGCTTCCAGATGATGTGGTCACTTGAAAGGGCACCACCAACCAGGTGTCACAAGTAGGCGGAGTGGGTCCCTCGTAGGAGATCTTTGATGTCCCTGAGACCTCTGAAAGAACAGGTGGTAAGCCAACAAGCCCATGGAGACCACACTTCATGGTGGCACACAGCAGCCGGTAGTTGGCCCAGGCCAGCAGCTGTTTAATTAGTGCGCATTTTCTTTTTCAATGGGAGAAATCCTTATGCACAACTGATTCATCTGGCAGTGTGCACTATGCAGTTTCAGGTTCTCTGGTCTTAGGTCCTCACAAGCATATGTCTGCCTTGCTGTAGTATGGCACCAGTAGTTATACTGTAGTGTGTCTTTGAAGTTTTAGGTGGTTCAAAGGGTCTCCCTTTGTACCACACATGTCTCCGCTAAATTTCAATCCTTTCTGCCATGAGGCCTTGGAGTGCAAATCTAAATCTTTAGTTGGTCCACGATCTGGCTCCAGAGGCCAAGTGTCAAAACCTCTCCCGCCAAACAAACCAGCCAGGCCCGCAAATAGCAGAGGTATGTTGTTCCAGTTGCAGGCTCAGTGTTTTATAGCTGTCACTGGAAAAGCCCAGACGTGCTCACCCGACCTACACTGTGGTCTGGAGCCCAGCACAAAGGCACACAATGAGTTTTAGAGAATAGAAATGCCCACTTTCTAGAAGTGGCATTTCTACTCTAGTCATGACAACATCACCTTTACCACTGGAAAGGGTTTGTTACTGCAAATCCGATGATAGGAAATATTATGAGGCTGCTCTACTGCAATCCACTACTGCAGCCTGATGTATTTTCAAGCCTTTCGTCATGTTAGCCTATGGGAAGAGTAAACCTCATTGGTAGTAAAACACAATTGGGTATTCTTCACTACCTGGGAAGGGAGCACACATGTGTACCTGCTTGGCCTTTAATCTACCACCCACTTCACCCCTTGTGACGTTCCCTCGGGCAGTGGTAGTGAAAGGTCCTATCAGGATGGCGAGGGATTTTGAAAGGCCAACCTGAGCAGAAGCGCAATTGCACACACACAGATCTGCAATGGCAGGTTGGACAAATGTTTAGAAACACCATCGGTGAAAGTACACACCTTAGCCTGCAATGGCAGATTGGATACATGGTAGAAACACCATCAGTGCAGGTGTGCACACCAGCCTGCAACGGAACGCTGGACTCATGTTCAAACACATAATTGGTGCAAGTGCACAGACCTGCCTGCAATGGCTGGCTGGCCACAAGTTCAAGTACATAATTGGTGCAAGTGCGTAGGTCTGTAAAGGCAGGTGGGTCACAAGTTTTAAAACATCATAAGTGCAAGTGCGCACACCGGCTTGCAATGGCAGGCTGCACAACCATAGGTGCTAGTGCGTACACACAGGCCTTCAATGGTAGACCTGACCTATCTTAAGCGCCACTTGCTAATGTGTGTAGGAAGGGGAATACACTCTTTTTACACTGCATTTACTGTGGGAAAGTGCCTCAGACCCTAATGCCACAAAAAGAGATTGACACAGAAAGTGTCCCATGAGGAAAGCAGACCCCCTAGGTAGGGAAAATCCAGATGGGGTTCGGCCCAACCCATGCAAATCACTCACCTACCCTGAATTTGGTGGTAGTAAAAGGCCCCCGCAGGCTCGGATACCGGGTAAGAAGGACCAACCTGAGCATGAGACACTTTTGACAGGCTTTTCTGGTGAGTGGCACTGGGCGTCCTCCTACTAGCTAGTGTAGAAGCCACCCTGGTATGTGGTGTACCTTTTTTACAAGGCACTCACAGGTACAACACCTAAACCACTCAAGTAAGCACCCTATCTTGTTGGAGTGGTGTGCCCACTTTCCCACTGCAATACCGTGGGAAAGTGCCCAGAGTACTAAGGTCATGAACAGAGAGTTTGCAGAAAGCAAGAAGACAAAATGCAAAACGTTTTTCAGGGAAACCCCCCTAAGAAGGTCCATGTTCAACACTGTAGCTCTCACCTGTACACTGCATTCACAGTGAGGCACACCTGAGAGGCTTAAACTGCTCATATATATATATATATATACAACACAGTCACAGTAGCTGTCACCTGAACCCTAGGCAGTCAATATGCTTCAAACCATGTAGCTATTCATAACAACAACAACATCTTTAAGGAGGAACTCAGTGCACAACATTGACTTATATTAAAAACATGTATACATTTTATTTAATTTAAAGTAAAAAAGATATGCAGCAAACAATGCAAATGATACAACATACTTTAAAAAAATGGCACAAAAGTACATTACAAAGTAGACACAAACCAAAATTGGTACACAACATCATATGGTAAAACAAACATGATTACATATATACAGAAAATATGGTGGCTGTGACACAGATCTTCTCAACACGCGTTTCTACGCTAAAAAGCACCATTATTTGCTACATAGCTTTTTACCTTAAATTAAATCATATATATACATATTTTTAATATAGGTCAATGTTGTGCACTAAGTTCCTACTTAAAGATGTTGTTGTTGTTATAAATATCTACATGGTTTGAAGTTTATTTTACACTGCAGCTCTCACCTTGCATTGTTTGGTAAATCTGAATTTGGCATTGAGTTGCCAACCCAATACTATGATAAATCTGGCACTGAGTTTATCAAACATTCTAATGGAAGAGAGTTGAGACCCACAGGCACTTCAAAAACAAACTCTAGACATGGTGTGTGGGGGGATCCTCCTATATGTGCTGACATAAATCACACCCTCCAATAACGCAAGCTCACCTCTGCTCCCACCACCGGCCACATCATGGGACTCTTATTTGACTAATATCTGTCCTTTACAGTTATACCATACATGTTGTTTATCATACTAAAACATGCATTTCTGGCTTAGCCAATGCTAGAAAAACAAGTAGCAAAACATTATTGCTTTCCTTATAGAATGCATTTAGGAGACAAAGAAGTGAGTGTGGGAAATAGAGTGATGTTCATCTGTTCTTTTCAGATATCAAAAAGTCCCTCACACATTTCAGCGGAAGCATTTCCTGGAAGGGGGAATCATACACCAAATAACCAATAGCATGAGGGGAGAGACATATCCTTGTCAGGGTAGATCTAAAGCCCACTCTGCATATTTTTTAAATAATAATAATGCATCTTGTAGACACCTGTGCCAGCAGCCAGTCCTAAAAATGAACATGCATAAAAAAATACGCCGTTCGAGGAGGAAGACGATGCCTTCTTCGGCACTGGTGACAAAGTCTTTCTGTTCTTGAAAAAATGCCTGGGAGCTACTCTAGTCATTGGAAGACCATGAAGAGATACTAATAAGCAGCTTTTAAGTGTGATGAATTGGGTTTGCTACAGACTCTGCCTCGGAATATTGTAAAAAGTCCATGCTGCATATCCCTTGCGTAAAGAGGGTGTGTCTGCAATTGGACACAGGCCCTCCTGGGCCTTGAGGCACCAAAAGACCTGGATCAGGGGGATCCACTGATGAGACAACAAGCCCTACTGATGCGTTGTACGTGCACCTGAAATGGATATTTCTTTTTTTCAAACCCTGGTTGAGGTTCCTTTCTAGTTATGTTCTGAAACTAGAACCAAGTTAGAGGAGGACTGCAGGCAGAGTGACAGATCGGCAGTCAGATGGAGTGACACCTTGTTATAGAAAGCTGGCTGGTGAGTTACAGGTCACCACTGACATTTGGAATGGTCAGAAGGGCACAAGTTTGAATCTACTCAGTGCCAACACAGCATTTCATCCTTTTAGAGTCATTAAACTAAACAACATCACATGGAGTAACAGGAGCACCTATTATTTTTAGTTTAGAAAGGGTTGAAGAGCTATTTCAACATAGGAGCTTATTTCCAAGGGGATATATAACCACCAGAAAGTCACGTTTAGCAACATGCTGGTGGCAATATGCCCTTCTTCATATTTACAAAGTATCATTAAACCACTTTTTGTGACTTAACTCTGCCTTGTAAATAAGCCCCCTCAACACGCCTGACTTAGGCCCCCATCAGGATGACGGGCGGACTTTGTCCGCCCGCCATCCCATCAGAAAAAGGGACCACCCGCCTTAAGAGCTGGGTCCCAATGCCGCCACGGCAATGCATCTCACCAAGCCCATCATAATATGGCTGGCGGTGTCTAATAGACACCGCCAGCCATATTAACCCTTTTCTGCCCCAGTGTGCACCACCCCAAGGAGCCCCTTCCTGCACATTAACAATCATTACATAATGATAATTTGCATTCTGCAGCACACATAGAAGTAGCAAATCGCTATTATACTATTAAAGGGCCTGGGAGCCTGTATTTGTTTTTTAAATTGTGCCGGACACTGGCAGCGTCACCAGCCACACTGGGGACCACATCTCGCACCATGCCATGCACCAGAAGGTGCACACGTCATCTTTCCTATGCCGGGGGGTGCATAAAGGCTACCTCAGGAACCATATTTGTTTTGTATATTGTGCCAGACACTGCCAGCCTCACCGCCCACACCTTCTGCACCGGGGGCCATATCCCCCACCTTGCCATGTGCCAGGAGGTGCACACGTCATCTTCCCTGTGCAGGGGGGCCCATAAAGACTTCCTCGGGGTCCCGCAACACACGTCGGAGCCCAGAGGAGGCAGTGCTGGGTCTACCCTCTTGGTTTTTGCTTTTGTATTCCAAACCGGGCTTGTGGACATCTGCATGAGGAACCTAAATTTCGAACCAAAGAAGTTTGCTTGTGTCATAGGGCATCACCCCCCAGATTCATCAATCTCAAAATCTGCAATTCCTAAATTGCGAGAAATACCGAATCGCAATCTGCGATTTTTCTGCGATTTTCGGTAACTCGCAATCGGCGTTTGCAGCCGATTACGAGTTACCGAAAATCGCAGAAAAATCGCAGACTCGTCCGTTTTCCCTGTTGAAATTATGATCTCGCAATTACCGATTTCGCAAATTGCGATCTCGCTAATTGCGGGATCGCAAAAACGGGTAGTCGCATTTTGAGCACATTGATGACATCACAACTAGGAAGTAGGCAGTCCCCACCCTCATTCTGCATTCAGAGCCTGAAGTGGAAGCAGCATTGATCTGAGCTCCACTCCAGACAAACTCCAGCTGAAAACCAGGAGACACCCCACTGCAGAATATGTCCCAGGAAGCAGCAGGGGACAGTTCCTCAGGGAGGAAACGGAAAATAAAATTTTCTGTACAAGAACTTGAATATCTCTTTGAGGGTGTGTGCAAGGACCACGATCGGCTCTTTGGGAAGGACTCAAGGAGGGTGCCTGAGGCCGACAAGAGAAGGATTTGGGTGCACATCCGCGCAAAAGTAAATTCTGTGGGAGTGACCCAGCGCTCCATAGATGAATTGAAGAAGCGTTGGTATGACCTCAGAGGGCGTGCCAAGGAGAGGATTGCTGAGAGGCTGGCGGAGCGTGTCGCAACAGGAGGAGAAGAGGTCACTGTCCCACCCAACACCCCCCTTGAGGACCTTGTAGAGGACACCCTGAATCCCCGGGCATGCGTGGGGGTAACCCAGCTGAACTCCACCCGACCCACCCAAGATTCACAAGGTAAGTGCCATGCGACTGCGACCCTGTCCCCTAACATTGGCCATGACCCCAGATCAAACCATTAGAAACCCCAGTCATGCAGACATGTAGTCTGACCACATTTACCATAAAGCCAGACCTGTCCAGTGAGAGTCAATCTTACAGCCACTTTACATCACAGGTGGCGCTGAAGCACCCAGCACGGATAGTGATGCCCTGGAAATAGAGGAAATACCTGAGGACACCGAGGGTGACGTCCATCCATCCCCGCAACCAGGACCATCAGGGCAAGCTGCAGCACCAGCGGTAGTTCCACCTCAGCGCCAACAGGCGTGCCACAACGGCAGCGTGCAACTCACATGCCAGTGGGGCTGACAACAGCAGCAGCAGCACGTAACCAAACCCGCGGCACTGCCGCTTTGAGAAGCCAGTCCAGTGGACTGGGGAGGGAGCCGCGCAACTCAACACCACGCGCTGACAGGGGGGTGAATGTGCGTGCACCTGGGCTCTCCATTGAGCGGCGTATGCTCCGCATACACCAGACACAAGCCCGTTATCTCGCAGCAATCCACCTCCAGCTGCACAAGACCGCTAATAATGTGGGACAACTGTCAGACAGGATGGATAGGATGACCGCTGCAGTGGAGGACAACACACGGGCCATGTTGAGCCAGTGGGATGTCAATCGGCGCCGCCACCGTCAGCTGCTGACCCGCCTGTCCGCGTACACGCGGTCAAATTATATCATAGGGAATGCCACCTCCCAACTCTCACGACGCTCGTTGGCCATGCAACTGCAAATGGTCCAGTGCTGCCAGGATGTCGCAAGGGCACTGGTGCAAGTGACTACTGCAGTGCAGGATCTGCAGGCAACTGGCCATGGCCAGGCGGGTGGGGGGATGACACTAGTGAGGCAAATTCAAGCCACAGCAGCCAATCGGTGCCACTGGTGATTGTACCCCACCGCAGCACCATGCCCACTGCTGCCTCACGGCAAAATCATGAGGAAGAGCTGGAAAGACGTCTGGGAGCGTCCGCCCGGAGGCGGCATTGACATTTGTTGTTACTACCATGAAGGGCCATGCTGCTGACACAAGCATGCCCTCCTCAAATACATGAGGACATATGACTTACAATACCACTCATGTAACTGTGTGAGAAATTCCTAGTTTATTGTGAACAAAACAATAACAAATATTCTGTTCCAGTTAATCTGACTCATGTCATTATTTCAATTGTGATGCAGGAGTGCAGTGTTGGGTGAGGGGAGGGGGTTCACTATAAACAGTTAATGGTGATTTGGTTGCGGCGCCTTTGTCCTTCTGCAGGATTCTCCCCGCGTGCATGACGCGCATGTACAGGTATCCTGCGCTTGGTAGCAATGTTGTGGAGTATTGCACACACGGCCACGATGCGGCAGCAGACCTCAGGCTCGTATTTGAGGGCACCACCAGTCTTGTGGAGTATGCGGAATCTGCTCTTCAAAAGGCCAAATGTCCTCTCGATGCAATTTCTCGTGCATATGTGTGCAGCATTGTAACGCCGTTGCTGGGGGTGTTGCAGGGTTGAGGTATGGGGTGAGGAGGTACTCACGGAGACCGTAGGCGCTATCACCTGAATGAAAGGAGCAGAGGGTGAGTGTCTGTTATGCGCAGCTACATGGTCACAGTGTACTAATTATTGGCATGTGTATTTACCGAGTAGGTGTCCTTTGCTCCCCGGGTATTGTGCCACTATGTCTGTGATGAATGTCTTGGCGTTGCACACCATCTGTATATTCAGGGAGTGGTAGGACTTGCGGTTCCGTTACATGTACTCCGTTTGTGCAGGAGGGCAGATGTGGATGTGGATACAGTCAATGCATCCTATGACATGTGGAAATTGCGCAATGTTGTAGAAATGAAGCTTGATTACATTTAAGTCCTGTTAGGTTGTCGGGAATGAGATATAATGGTGTAGCCGGGTCAGCATTGCCTACAGGAAACTCCTTAGGCAGCGGGACATGGTGCTCTGGGATATTCCCCCAGCAACAGCGATTATCCCCTGGAAGCTTCCTGAGGCCAGTAGGTGCAGGCTGCACAGGACCTGGACATGGGTGGGCACGGCATTGGTCCTCCTTGTTGGGTGCTGCATCAGGGGGTCTAGGTCCCGGATCAGCTTAATGTTCATTGCCCCATTCAGGCGGTACTTTGAGTAAATTTGCCCTGCAGTTTGGCCCAGAACGGTGATCCGCTGGCGGAATATTCGCTCCTGGATGCTGCGTCTGTTCCGTGCTGCTGCCTGGAGCCTTCGCCGCCTGACCACCATGTAGAGTCCTGGCATTGTGAAAGTCCTCATGCTCCTACTGTGTCTCCTTAAGGGTGTTTGTTCAGGCCTGCACCTGTGGCTAGTTAGGATTTTTTTTATAAAACATTTTTTAACTTCATTATTACCACCTGGTTTTGGTTCTCCTTAAATTGCGCGTCGCTAATTGCGATTTACTGATTTTTCGCAATTTGCGATTTTTCATGAATAGCGTTAGCGAATATTTAGCGAGTTCGCAAGCAAATTCGCAGAATCCATGGATTCTCGCTATTTCCGATTCGCTAGAGGGGTTCCTCCTAAATTCTGCAAATTATTTTGCGAAGCCGCAAATTTTCTTTTGCGATTTCGCAATTTCTGTGCTTTTCACATCATGAATTGCTTTTCTGTTAATTGCGATCGTAATAGCTAATTTGCAGCTATTGCGATCACAATTGTGCTTGATGAATCTGGCTGAAAGTCTATACATTGTGGGGCCGGGATTGTCTATCTAATTGCTAAGCGAATGCAAACGGGCGACATGGAAAGTACAATCAAGATATCTAAGACATCTAAGCGTCTCCAAAACTTGACTCTTGATTGTTATTTAACCCGTGCTGCTAGAGCTTTGGATAAAGAAATTTTGGTGGTTGAACATCGGTTGCCTATGGATGGTGGATCCCTTATTGCTTTGAATTCGGACCAGACTCCAAATAGGGAGCTTGGGGACATAGAGTCCGGAACACCAACGAGCTTACAGAGAATATCAGACAAACCTGCCTCTATGAAGGCCCGATCACCGCCTTGCCTTACTACGTCTCCAAAAACTGAATTACCAGCCAAAAGGAAGAGGAAAACTAAACACCTAGATCCCCCACTAGTTACCAGATCTAAAAATAGAACAAAGTCCACAACACAGTAGGGGATTAAAAGTACAACAACCACATTAACAGTACTGACAAGAACTCACCCTACACCATCAGCCCCTACAGCTCTTGCTGAACATGATTTGGAGACTCTAATGAACCACCTGGACAATATACTTTTAAAGAATCTTTTACCAATCATGGACAGACTTGATGAACTCAAAGCTAACATAGGTGATATCCAAAAGAGTATTAACAAACTTGTGGTTGGGGCAGGGAAAAATGGGCCCACAGGTCGAAACGATCCTGCTCTAGGGAGGGGGGGGAGAAGATCAAGGTAGTCAGCCTAACATGGCAGGAAGACAAAATAGTAAAGCTTTACAACATCCTCGTCCTAATGATCTAGTACAAAGGTACATCTAAAGATCAATCCCTGATACAAGTTGGTCAACCAACAGGGGGAGGAAACACAGGGGGTAGTCCAAGAGTGTGTTCAGCTGTAAAAAATGTCAATGCGACGGTACAGAATAGTCAGTCAAACTCACATCTAGATGGTACCCCTAACAAGTATCCTATCTCACATGAGACAATTCTGGATCTCCCACCAGAATGTTGCCCATATGTGGCTATTTTAACCAATGTCCCTACGTTACAGGGAAATATTGAGGAATCCACAAACCAACTAAAAAATAAAGTTTGTCATTGGCTATCTCTTAATTCTGATTACACAAACACTAGCTATAATGACATCCCTTTGTAATAAGAGTGAGTTGGATTGGCCCCCTATGCAAGTCTACTTGTGTAGACTGCATGGTGATTAACTGCAGGTCCCCTTTTCTAGCATGGAAATTGATCTGAGGAAGGAGTGATCTTGCTAGGTGGGGCTCAGACCAAGGGATTATCATCATTCCTCTGGGGTTCTTCTATAGACATCTCAAGTACAAGGATCCTGACAGTATAACAGACATTCGTATGTCCCATTACCCTCGTCCATGAAAAGAACAATTCTCCCTTGCAACCACCAATAGATACCAAGCCCTTTCGGAACTGGATATCCCTGATTGACTAAAGTTGGGAAATGTTAAAAGGACATTCTCCCATGACATGGCTATATCTAGTCAACCAGGGAAGGATACTACAGAAAACAATCAGAGAGAACTAGAGACTAGGAACATGGTTACTCCCAATGGCCAGCAAATAGGTCCCCAAGGCTGTGAAGTAGAAAATGTAATAGCAGGACCTTAGCCTCAAGATAAAACTGAAGAGGCCCAGCAATTAAATATAATTTCATGAAATTTTGCGGGGATAAAGTCTAAATTAATTAACCCAGAGTGGGTCAGTTTAGTGGATAGTAGTCACATATGCCTGCTTCAAGAAACATGGGCCACTGAACAGTATCATAGGGTGTGATACACCACATTTAGTATTGAAGCTAGACCCTCTACAGCAGGTAGAACAGCAGGAGGTCTGCTAATTTCTATCAAAATAACCCTGGGATGTAAAATCAAGCAGTAAATCATAGGTTCACAGGAGATCCTTGGATTAGATCTTATATCCCTGAAAGGGTACTTTCATATCAGGATAACTAACTTATATAATCGGTTCACTAGTCCCCATAAAGAGTTCCAAGACTATTTCAATGCTCACTAACTTACTTGACAACTCAGGTATGGAATATCATCTAATTGTATCAGATGATTTGAATACAACCTTTGAACCTGTTGGTTATGTGCAGGAACTAGTACAGGAAGAAGAGCAAACAGGGGGTATAAAAAGGCTTCAGATACTAGCTTTAAAAAGGAGTACAAAGTTTGAACAGCAAGTCCTGTCATTTACCCTTCCTCACGGGGTTCGCGCCTGTAACGGGCGGACACCCTCGGATGCTGAAGCTAAATTCACATTCAAAAGGGGAAGTGCCAGGAGTAGGATTGATTTTATAATGGTAGATATTGACCTCTGGGCATAAATTAAGGATATGACCGTCTTAAATGGAGAGGACAGTGATCATAATGCATTGTTCCTGAAGCTATCTGGTATTACCATTCAGCGGTTCCAGACAAACCTAGTGACAGCGCCCATCATTACCACTAACAACATTAGAAGGATGAAATGGCCTTAGGTCATTGCTGATGGAAAGCCTTTAGCGAACATCTATAAAGAGGTGGCTCGGACTTTAAATATTTTGGGTAATCCATATCTAAATGGCAACAATATTATGTGTACTTTTCAACACCTAACAAACTGTATTAAGCCTTATTTTAGTAAAAAGTGTAGCCCAAATGCAGAAACCCATAATGTTGCCGAGTGGTATAATGATAATTGTAGGTGTGCTAGAATTAACATATCCTTTGTAGTTAAAAAAGGTGTAAGAATTAACATAATTGATGAAAGGAGAATATATAAAAGAGCACAGGACGAGGCAAAAAGGGCCTGGACGGCAGAAAATTGGTGTACATTAGTGGAGGCGTCCAGATTGAAGGACTCTCAGTTATTTTGACACTTACTCACAAAAGGGGTAAAACAGCTAGTCAGTGAAACTGTTGTTGTTATAAATAGTCTCAAAAAGTAGAGAGTTTCCCAGGGACCAGAAAGGACTGGGTATCAACAATTTAACAAAAAAGAAATCCTTTCTGTGTATTAGTCTTTCTAAAGTGACCAACAGGCCTACACATTTGACTCATTTGCTGTTACTTTTAAGTTTTAAGCAGTTTTTCAACATTAGTACACCACACTAGAATGTCATTTTAGTTACTCTCAAAGTTTTTTATTAAAAATGTTATTTTCGTAAAAACTTTTTTTTATGTATAAAAAAGAAGAACATATATATTCACAAACTTTATATCACGCTTTAAGTCATAAAAAAGTGAGCTCTGTTACACTTGTAACTACTATCTAACAATTCCGGGTTACGGTTTCTAGTTCAGAGTCACACTTGGTTCAAACAATATTTGTGTATTCACATTCAGTAAATCAAAACAATACAATTCATTAAAAATTAATAAGTCCTATTTGTCGACGCGTTTCGGTGCGTAGATTGCATTTGTGGCACCTTCCTCAGGACAGACGAGATTAAAACAAGCGTGATCGCTTCTTTCTAAAAAAGGAAAGAATAAGTATAATCAATATAATTTCCTAAAGAGAGTTTTTATTCTAGTGGTGGGCAAATTAACAAGTGGTTGCTTTTAAATATATTGGGTCCCCTTACTTGAATTTTTGGGGATTTAGGTCCTTATATTGATCTTTCAGGACTGTTTTGTTCCTATGTGGCGTTACGTTTCTCCTTGGTAGCGCCAAAATCTTATTCTTTTATTCACTTTCTACAAAAAGAAAAGACAAGCAGGGAATTTAAGCTCCATGCTAGAGATAATGATATTAGCTGGTGCATCCATGTTACATAATTTTACTCACTTATAGAGATTTTATATATCCCTTTTAAAATATGGGTGTCTGTCAAAGCTGGTACTGTTTTCCAGTTTGGCCCTCAAGCGATTTAGTGGTATTTACTTCGCCACATACATTCGATGATGTTACTGCGCCTGTGGACAACACATTAATTAATTAAAGAGTTTTTAGCCTACTTGTTTGGGTAGGTTTAGTTTAGAGGAGTAATCCGGCTGATACTCACCTAGCAAGGTTTACTCAATGTTTACACTCTGGCACTTTCTTTATTACACCCTCTCCAGTGGTGTCTGTCAACCTGTATTTGGAGTGACATAGTGGTGTATTTAAGTATCATCACCTCCACCATGTTCTAAAAACCCTATCTTCTATGCTTCTAGGGCAATTTGGTATGTCCTACATACCTTGTTTATTTGACCGGTTTGGCATAGGTCCAGAGTGCGCCTTGACTTTTTGTTTGGAGCGAGGTCTGTTCTTTTACCTGAAAGATTAATGGAGCATCTTAGAATAGAAGCAGCGACGTATTGATAATCAATCAGTATATTTAATCTGCCGCCTTGACATGGGCATCTACTCTATGCTTTTCGCCCAATGTCTCGCTCTCTTGAAATGAGACCCCATAATCTTTCGTTGTTATTCCTGGGAACGGGTCCCTTAACCTGCGCCTGTTGTTACAGAGCATTAAACCACACTTTTGAGTGCATTATTCTCACTGGCGGACAAAGTTCCCCGCTATTCACCTACTGCTTACGATAGCGCATGTACTCTTGCCGTCCTCCTGCTCAAATAGTACAGCCCCCGTCAGCTATTCTATTCCCTGGACTGTTACCGTCCTCCTACTCTGGTAGCGTAGCCCCCGTCTGCTATTACAGCCCCCGCACGCTTACCTTCTCATTTGCTGGCACCGAGAGAATCGCTTGCGACCGCTTCCTGCTTTGGCTGTTTTCGATTGAACTAGTGGCCTTAGGTCCGCCTTAAATACCCGTGCGCATCCTAAGTAGGATGGCAATTAACTCGGTAATTGATGTAAATTACTTTTATTTCGCGGCAAAATTCGGCGCCATTTTGGTAGTTTTATTGTCCCTATATGACTACCGAGCCACGAGTTCGAGTCCCCCATGTTGCCGACTCTGATCCTCATTATTTAATTAATTTTATTTTTCAGGGGCATCATGTCCCTGTGCTCACTTTTTATCTATGCCATATTCTCGCCCTAGTGTTGTTTCGCCAATTAGTTTCCGTGTATAGTTATATGCGCCCATCTGTTGGCGCCATTTTAGTAGTTCACGGTGTTTGTAATGAACTACATAGTCTCGAGTTCGAGACTGCTGTGGATGCACAAAATCACTGTACCACTAGCTATATTTTGTATTATAGGTAATTTGGGGTTTTATTTGCTCTATCTCGCCCTTGCATGAGTTTATTTTTCTTTTGTTTTTTAGAAAAAGAACAAAGTTGCTCGTTTTGACCATACATAAATTTCTAGACAAAACATTTACACCATACTTTCGGTACCAACGCATGCCTCGTGTCTCAGGTGGATACCAATTGTTGCATTTTTATGTCATTTAACAAATGCCATAGTGATATTGGAAACAGTGAATAATTCGTGGTTACTTAGCAATACATCCAATTTGCACTGATATAAAAGGAGTACAGAAGTACATCGTCTATGTTACATTTTATACAGACTTAAGTAGAGATATACCTGGAAAAAAATTTTTACAATTAATTTGCAATGATACAGATGGAATACATAGATGCATAACATATGTTACATTTTATACAGACTTCAGTAAAAGTGTGCCAGGGTACAAAGTATGGTATCCTGTGGGGGAATTATCGAATCATTCTATCCCACTCCTCCCGTCCATTTAATCCATGATAGTATGACTTAAATTTGGACATGTAGAATTGTTCCCTCTGTTTACGTTTTTTATTTAAATCGCCCCCTCTTACTGATATCTTGATCTTTTCCAGTATAAACCACTTGATGTCATCTAGACTGTGACTTTGCGCTGTCCAATGATCAACTAGTGGGGCATTCTTTTTTTTATTTCTTACTGCAGAGCGATGTTCCGTGAGTCGTAGACGCATTTCGCGGCCCGTCTCACCAATGTAACATTTGTTACAAGGGCAAAGCACCAGGTACACCACATTGGCTGTACGACAATTTACATGTTCGTTCATCCAATGGGTAATGCCCTGCACTTCTAATTTGTCAGTTTTGATGATATTTTTGCAGTGCGAGCAAGAACCACAGGGTAAGTTGCCCCTGATGGGGTTGTTGCTTACAACATCTAGTTGTCCTCCTCTTTTCGGTTCTTTAAAGGTTTGTACTAAATGGTTTCTTATAGTCTTATTCCTTCTGTACGCGTATATGGGTTTGCTTATAGGTGTTATTCCTACTTTATTTAGTATTGTCCAATTTTTGTTTATCAGATTCTTCACTTTGTTACTAAAGCCATTATAGTCATTTACCATAACGATCTGATCATTGCAGTTTTTAGGTTTGGATGATACTTCAAATAAACTGTCACGATTGTAATACTTCGCACGCTTATATGCCTGTTTTATTAGACGATTTGGGTATCCTCTTTGGGCGAGTTTTGTTTTTAAAATAGCTGCATGTTTTTCATAACTCGCTCTGTCGCTACAATTCCTCCTTATTCTTAGGAATTGACTAAAAGGTATCCCCTCTTTTTGGCACCTCGGGTGATAGCTTTTGTGGTGAAGAAGCGTGTTTCGGTCAGTTGGCTTAACAAATAAGTCTACATTGAGGACCCCTTCTCTTTCGTGAATCTTGATATCCAAAAAATCTACTGACATTTGACTTTTGTTGGAGGTAAATTTCAGGTTAGGATCCCCACAGTTTATCCAGTCTAGGAAGGTGTCTAGTTCGTTTTCCTCCCCCTCCCAAATGAAAAAAATGTCGTCTATGAAACGTGACCAGCACTTCACGTTTTCAAAAAAAGGACACATTTCATTGTAAATATGCTTTGTTTCAAAGTTACCGACATACAGGCATGCCAGGCTGGGAGCACATGTGGCTCCCATACTGGTGCCCTTGATCTGGCAATGGTAATCCTGTTTGAATAAGAAGATGTTATTTTTTAGGATTATTTCTATGCATTCTATAATGAAGGTATCATGCGTGGTTAAGTCGCCATTTTCATTACCTAAAATATCCCTCATCATTTTTACAGTGTCTTCTTGCGGGATATTTGTATATAACGCTTCGATATCAAGGCACACCAACCATTGAGTGTCCTTATTGAATTCTCTCCCTTCAATCTTTGAGATCATATGGGTGGTGTCCTTGATATACGAAGGCAGGTTTGTGACCAGGGGCTGAATAAAGTGATCCACGTATTTGCTGAGGGGCTCTGTTAACGAATCGATCCCAGACACTATAGGGCGCATTGGAGGATCCTCCAAACTTTTGTGTACCTTTGGCAGCCCATATAGTGCTGGGACCTTAGGGTTCTCATTTATTAAAAACCTATACTCCTCCTCACATATGAGGTTGTCCTCTTTAGCAAAGTTGACAACATCACGTACCTTCTTCTTTAAGTTGTCCCATTCTCTCACACTGCTTGGTCTATAGTGTAACTCATTATTTAAGAGTTTCATCATTCTATTCTCGTAGTCCGTGGTGGTTAAAACCACTATACTCCCACCCTTGTCTCCTGGTTTTATCGTAATTTCCTCACAGGATGACAAGGACTTTAACGCCATCCTCTCTTCTTTTGATAGATTATTTTCTGTCCAAACCTGTGTGTCTAATAATTTTTCTAGGCCGCTGGTTACTGCTTTTTCAAAGGTATCTACCTCTGATCCGACCATCCCGATATTGGGTATCGAATGATTCGATAATTCCCCCACAGGATACCATACTTTGTACCCTGGCACACTTTTACTGAAGTCTGTATAAAATGTAACATATGTTATGCATCTATGTATTCCATCTGTATCATTGCAAATTAATTGTAAAAAAATTTTTCCAGGTATATCTCTACTTAAGTCTGTATAAAATGTAACATAGACGATGTACTTCTGTACTCCTTTTATATCAGTGCAAATTGGATGTATTGCTAAGTAACCACGAATTATTCACTGTTTCCAATATCACTATGGCATTTGTTAAATGACATAAAAATGCAACAATTGGTATCCACCTGAGACACGAGGCATGCGTTGGTACCGAAAGTATGGTGTAAATGTTTTGTCTAGAAATTTATGTATGGTCAAAACGAGCAACTTTGTTCTTTTTCTAAAAAACAAAAGAAAAATAAACTCATGCAAGGGCGAGATAGAGCAAATAAAACCCCAAATTACCTATAATACAAAATATAGCTAGTGGTACAGTGATTTTGTGCATCCACAGCAGTCTCGAACTCGAGACTATGTAGTTCATTACAAACACCGTGAACTACTAAAATGGCGCCAACAGATGGGCGCATATAACTATACACGGAAACTAATTGGCGAAACAACACTAGGGCGAGAATATGGCATAGATAAAAAGTGAGCACAGGGACATGATGCCCCTGAAAAATAAAATTAATTAAATAATGAGGATCAGAGTCGGCAACATGGGGGACTCGAACTCGTGGCTCGGTAGTCATATAGGGACAATAAAACTACCAAAATGGCGCCGAATTTTGCCGCGAAATAAAAGTAATTTACATCAATTACCGAGTTAATTGCCATCCTACTTAGGATGCGCACGGGTATTTAAGGCGGACCTAAGGCCACTAGTTCAATCGAAAACAGCCAAAGCAGGAAGCGGTCGCAAGCGATTCTCTCGGTGCCAGCAAATGAGAAGGTAAGCGTGCGGGGGCTGTAATAGCAGACGGGGGCTACGCTACCAGAGTAGGAGGACGGTAACAGTCCAGGGAATAGAATAGCTGACGGGGGCTGTACTATTTGAGCAGGAGGACGGCAAGAGTACATGCGCTATCGTAAGCAGTAGGTGAATAGCGGGGAACTTTGTCCGCCAGTGAGAATAATGCACTCAAAAGTGTGGTTTAATGCTCTGTAACAACAGGCGCAGGTTAAGGGACCCGTTCCCAGGAATAACAACGAAAGATTATGGGGTCTCATTTCAAGAGAGCGAGACATTGGGCGAAAAGCATAGAGTAGATGCCCATGTCAAGGCGGCAGATTAAATATACTGATTGATTATCAATACGTCGCTGCTTCTATTCTAAGATGCTCCATTAATCTTTCAGGTAAAAGAACAGACCTCGCTCCAAACAAAAAGTCAAGGCGCACTCTGGACCTATGCCAAACCGGTCAAATAAACAAGGTATGTAGGACATACCAAATTGCCCTAGAAGCATAGAAGATAGGGTTTTTAGAACATGGTGGAGGTGATGATACTTAAATACACCACTATGTCACTCCAAATACAGGTTGACAGACACCACTGGAGAGGGTGTAATAAAGAAAGTGCCAGAGTGTAAACATTGAGTAAACCTTGCTAGGTGAGTATCAGCCGGATTACTCCTCTAAACTAAACCTACCCAAACAAGTAGGCTAAAAACTCTTTAATTAATTAATGTGTTGTCCACAGGCGCAGTAACATCATCGAATGTATGTGGCGAAGTAAATACCACTAAATCGCTTGAGGGCCAAACTGGAAAACAGTACCAGCTTTGACAGACACCCATATTTTAAAAGGGATATATAAAATCTCTATAAGTGAGTAAAATTATGTAACATGGATGCACCAGCTAATATCATTATCTCTAGCATGGAGCTTAAATTCCCTGCTTGTCTTTTCTTTTTGTAGAAAGTGAATAAAAGAATAAGATTTTGGCGCTACCAAGGAGAAACGTAACGCCACATAGGAACAAAACAGTCCTGAAAGATCAATATAAGGACCTAAATCCCCAAAAATTCAAGTAAGGGGACCCAATATATTTAAAAGCAACCACTTGTTAATTTGCCCACCACTAGAATAAAAACTCTCTTTAGGAAATTATATTGATTATACTTATTCTTTCCTTTTTTAGAAAGAAGCGATCACGCTTGTTTTAATCT
Organism: Lissotriton helveticus; assembly: GCF_964261635.1. Lineage (NCBI taxonomy): Eukaryota > Metazoa > Chordata > Amphibia > Caudata > Salamandridae > Lissotriton > Lissotriton helveticus. Next base: position 464,835,157 of record NC_136062.1, read on the forward strand.
CGTCTGTCCTGAGGAAGGTGCCACAAATGCAATCTACGCACCGAAACGCGTCGACAAATAGGACTTATTAATTTTTAATGAATTGTATTGTTTTGATTTACTGAATGTGAATACACAAATATTGTTTGAACCAAGTGTGACTCTGAACTAGAAACCGTAACCCGGAATTGTTAGATAGTAGTTACAAGTGTAACAGAGCTCACTTTTTTATGACTTAAAGCGTGATATAAAGTTTGTGAATATATATGTTCTTCTTTTTTATACATAAAAAAAAGTTTTTACGAAAATAACATTTTTAATAAAAAACTTTGAGAGTAACTAAAATGACATTCTAGTGTGGTGTACTAATGTTGAAAAACTGCTTAAAACTTAAAAGTAACAGCAAATGAGTCAAATGTGTAGGCCTGTTGGTCACTTTAGAAAGACTAATACACAGAAAGGATTTCTTTTTTGTTAAATTGTTGTTATAAATAGTTACATGGTTTGAAGTTGATTTTACACTGCAGCTCTCTCCTTGCATTGTTTGGTAAATCTGAATTTGACATTGAGTTGCCAACCCAATACTATGATAAATCTGACCCTGGGTTTATCAAACATTCTTAAGGAAGAGAGGTGAGACCCACGGGCACTTCAAAAACATACTGTAGACATTTAGGGGCACATTAGAATGGCGGGTGGACTTTGTCCGCCCGCCACCCTAACGGAGAACAGGACCGCCCGCCATAAGGGCGGGGGTCCCGTAGTGGGAATTAGGATGTGCCCGCCATAGTGGCGGGCACATCCTACATGTTTAGCATTGTAGCGGGGGGTGCACTCTGCACCGCCCGCCACAATGCTAAACATTTCTGAACGCATTTGCATATGCAAAACGGCAGGCACCGCGGGGTGCCTGCCGCTTTGCATATGCAAATGTGGGGGGGTACCATAGGTACCCCCCCTGTGATCCCCCACCTCTGCCATCATCTGGGGGCCCCGCAGGGGGCCCGCACAGCACACACCGCCTGCCTTTCTGTGGCGGCATTGCCGCCGCGGAAAGGCCCCTTACACCCACCATTGTAATATGGCGGCGGTGTCCATTCGACACCGCCACCATATTATTCCCTTTCTGCCGCCGTCGCAAGGCGACCGCGAGCGGTAAAGCGGCGGACGGTCTTAGTCCGCGCGCTCCCCCCCGCCATCCTAATACGGCGGGGGGGAATCTGGGCATAGGTGTCGGGCGGATTGCCTCCGCCAAGCCGGCGGTGGCTACCGCCAGCCTGGCGGAGGCAATCCGCCCAACATCATAATGGGCCCCTTGGTGTGAGGGGATCCTCCTCTATGTGCTGACATAAATCACACCCTCCAATAATGCAAGCTCAACTCCGCTCCCACCACTGGCCACATCATGGGACTCTTATTTGACTAATATCTGTCCTCAACAGTTATAGCATACATGTTGTTTATCATAGCGCCAAGACACCCCAGGGTATTTGTACGCTTTACAAATCTCAAAAATAAAATAAATAAATACTAAAACATGCATTCCTGGCTTTGCCAATGCTAGAAAAACAAGTAGCAAAACATTATTGCTTTTCATATACAATGCATTTAGGAGACAAAGAAGTGAGTGTGGGAAACAGAGTGATGATCATCTGTTCTTTTCAGATATAAAAAAGTCCCTCATACATTTCAGTGGAAGCATTTCCTGGAAGAAGGAATCACACACCAAATAACCAACAGCATGAGATGAGAGACATATCCTCGTCAGGGTAGATCTGAAACCCACTCTGAATATTTTTTAAATAGTAATAATGCATCTTGGAGACAGCTGTGCCTGCAGCCAGTCCTAAAAATGAACATGCATAAAAAAAGTCCGCCGGTGGAGGCGGAGGAATACGCCTTCTTTGGCACAGGAGACGAAGTTTTTCTGTTCTTGAAGAAATGCCTGGGAGCTACTCTAGTCATGGGAAGACCATGAAGAGATACTAATAAGCAGCTTTTTAGTGTGATGAATTGGGTTAGCTACAGACTCTGCCTTGGAATATTGTAAAAAATCCATGCTGCATATCCCTTGCATAAAGAGGGTGTGTCTGCTATTGGACACAGGCCCTCCTGGGCCTTGAGGCACCAAAAGACCTGGATCAGGGGGATCCACTGATGAGACAACAAGCCCTACTGATGAGCTGTACGTGCACCTGAAATGGATATTTCTTTTTTTCAAACCCTGGTTGAGGTTCCTTTCTAGTTATGTTCTGAAACTAGAACCAAGTTAGAGGAGGACTGCAGGCAGAGTGACAGATCGGCTGTCAGATGGAGTGACACCTTGTTATAGAAAGCTGGCTGGTGAGTTACAGGTCACCACTGACATTTGGAATGGTCAGAAGGGCACAAGTTTGAATCTACTCAGTGCCAACACAGCATTTCATCCTTTTAGAGTCATTAAACTAAACAACATCACATGGAGTAACAATAGCACCTATTATTTTTAGCTTAGAAATGGTCGAAGAGCTATTTAAACATAGGAGCTTATTTCCGAGGGGATATCACCACCAGAATGTCACTTTTAGAAACATTCTGGTGGCAATAGGCCCTTCTTCATATTTACAAAGTGTCATTAAACCACTTTTTGTGACTTAAATCTGCCCTGTAAATAAGCCCCCTTAACACGCCTCACTTAGTGTGAAAGGGTTGTGCAATGGGCATTGCTTTTGACACTGCCCCATATTTACAAGGAGATGTAAATCTGAGGCTGCGCCAAAAACTAATGCCATGCAAGAGCAGGCAGCAGAATGGCGAAACAAGGAGAAATATTTTTATTTCCCCATGATTTTGCTCTTTCTATGTGTGCTGCATTGTGCAGCACGCATAGAAAGAGCAAAATGCCATTAATGATTGTTTAGGTGCAGGAAAGATTTCCTTCCTGCACATTAACAATCATTACATAATGATAATTTGCATTCTGCAGCACACATAGAAGTAACAAATCGCTATTAGACTATTAAAGGTCCTAGGAACCCGTATTTTCTTTTTAAATTGTGCCGGACACTGGCAGCGTCACCAGCCATTTCGGGGACCACATCTCGCACCATGCCACGCACCAGAAGGCGCACAGGTCATCTTTCCTATGCCAGGGGTGCATAAAGGCTGCCTCGGGATCCAGCAGCGTGGGAGCCCGTATTTGTTTTTTTAAATTGTGCTGGACGCTGCCAGCCTCACCGGCCCTACCAGGGACCATATCCCCCACCTTGCCCGCGCCAGTAGACGCACACATCACCTTCCCCGCGCCGGGGGGTGCACCAGGGACCATATCCTCCACCTTGCCATGCGCTAGGAGGCGCACACGTCATCTTCCCTATGCAGGGGGCACATAAAGACTGCCTCGGGGTCCTGCAGCGCACGTTGGAGCCCAGAGGAGGCTGGGCTAGGCCTACCCTATTGGTTTTTGGTTTTTGTATCCCAAACCGGGTTTTGAGTTACTTGTTAATGTTAATGTTAAAATCGGATTTATATAGCGCTCAGCTACTCCGAGGAGTGTCCCGGCACTTTAACAAACCCGATGCAGAGGTCAGGGGCAGATGAACAGGCGAAAAAGTTATTGAGCAAACAGCCAGGACTTCAGCTCCTTCCTGAAGGCTAGTAGTTTGCCGTTTTTCCTCAAAGAGACGGGCAGGGAATTCCAGAGTAGAGGTGCCAGGTGACGGAAGGAGCGACCTCCAATTCTCGCCCGTCTAATGGATGGAACAGATGCCATGGCCAAGGAGGCCGATCTCAATGTCCTAGTAGGCAAATAGAAAGCCAGACGTTTTCTAATGTATTTCGCACCTAAGAGATGGAGCGCTTTGAACGCGAGCGTGAGCGCCTTAAAAGCAATCCGTTTTCTAATAGGTAACCAGTGCAGTCTTTTAAGTAACTCCGACACACCGATGGAGACCATAGATAACTCTCGCAGCAGAGTTCTGCACTATCTGAAGGCGTGAAAGAAGATACTCTGGCAGGCCCAGGTAGAGTACGTTTGCGTAGTCCAAACGGGAACCTATCAGTGGTCTTCCTATGCTCAATGGAGGATCGGCAGGAATTTTCTCAGTATTTTCAGGATGCCAAAACATTTCCCTGCAAGTCCAAGAATCTGGGGCTTCAGAGTAAGGCCATCGTCAATCTGTACTCCAAGATTCTTGGCCTTGGAGGATACAACCGCCGGGGGAAACATATCTAGGGGCCACCAAGACTGCCATCTGGGATCGGGAGGGCATCCGAAAAAAGCAACTCCGATTTATCAGAGTTACATTTGAGGCTATGGTGTTTAAACCATTCGAAGACTGCACCGAGACAGCCTCTGATCCGCCGGCCATCAAAATTGGAATCCTTCTTACAAGTAAAAAGGAGCTGGGTGTCATCAGCATAGGACACGATCTGGGCACCAAACGACTCCGCCAGTGCCGCCAAAGTGGCCATATAGATATTAAAGAGGGTGGGGCTTAAGATTGAGCCCTGCGGCACCCCCACCTCCAGTGGCGGCATATCTGCGGAGAACGGTGGGGCCCAGACCGTTTGACGGTGGTCAGCCAGAAATGACTCAAACCAGCTGAACACCGCTCCTCGTAGCCCGATCTCTCTGAGTCTTAAAAGGAGACCGCCGTGGGGAATGGTGTCGAAGGCCGCCGACAAATCCAACATTACAAGCATGGCCTTACCTCCCGCATCTAATACCTCTCTAATGGCATCGGTGACTTCTAACAGCGCGGTCTCCGTGCTCATATTGGCACGGAAACCCGACTGGGTGTCATGTAAGATGTTATTATGTTCTAGGTAGTTGGAGAGAGAGACGTGGACGCGCTTCTCAACCACCTTAGCCAGTGGCTGGAGGAGGGAGATGGGCCTGTGGTTGGCATGGACCAGCGGGTCCAGATTAGGCTTCTTCACAAGCGGCAGGATCAGGGCATGCTTCCAGGCCAGGGGAACCACTCCCGTGCTTAGCGAGAGATTAAGCACCGGATTTATCAGGGAGTTGATAACAGGAGCTATTTTTCCAAGGCATTTTGCGGGACAGGGATCAGATTTTAGTTGAGTGAGAAAGTCCAGTGAGGAAGAGAGAGACATGGAAGGAAAATCAGAAAAAGTGGGACCATCAAAGACCGAAGATGTGAGCACAAAGACACTGGTCTCCGGTGAAATCACCGCACTGATGAGGGAAAAAGCGTCTTGGATAGACTTAATTTTAGTAGCAAAATAGTTTGCAAGTTGACATACCCACGGTTCAGTATGAGAGTGCGTGGGCAGGACAGGGGAGGGTGAGATGAATTCTTTTACTATGCGAAAATTTCTTTACTGGTATTTGCCGCATCCTTAATTCTACTAGCAAAGTAGGCCTTTTTCTCTGATATGATGCTACTATGATAAAGTCTAATAGATTCTCTGTATTCAATTTTTTCGGTAAGATCATAATGGCAACGCCAGGCCCTTTCGGCTTTCTTGCATCTTCGCCGCATCTCAGCTAGGGAAGCCGTAAACCACGGGGCGGAAGCCCGCTTGCTTACTTTACGGGAGACCATCTCTGGAGCTAACTCTTCAAATCTATCGACCAGCCAAAGATGCAGGAGGTCCAGATCCGCCTCTAAGCTCCCTGACAGCTGGCAAGGATGGGAAGAGAGTGCATGCGCCAACATGTCTGGAGACACTCGATGAAAAGCTCGAGTGTTCAAAAGGTCTGGAAAAGGTTTTATTCATCGAGTGGATCTGAAAATGGATCAAATGATGGTAGGACCATAATACCGGTACTGGGGGGGGACATACCAACCAACACGGTCGAGAACACTTGGTCTAGGATATGGCCCTTATTATGTCTGGGGACAGTGACATAAGGTGACAGCCCTAAAGGAGCTGTAATATCAAGAATCTTAGTGACATCAGCGTCACTGCATGAATCCATGTGAATATTAAAATCCTCTAGCAGCAGACAATGTTCCGATTTTAGACAAAGTGCTGAGACCGCAACCTGAAGCTCCCCCAAGAAAGTGCCTACGGATCCCGGTGGTCTATAAATAAGTAACCCTACACATGCTTGAACATTGGCAATTTTGAATGGGAGAAACCTCTATTTTCATACCGAAGAGGGAGGAGTTTGAAGGATAGTTTGGAGCACACAAGACCACAACAGCCACGAGGAAAATACAATAACCACCGCATGGGGTTTATCAAAGATAACAGGACATCACCCATGCGGAGAATGTAGCGTGTGTCACTTAACGCTACCCACCAAAACCCTCAACCTAGAGGCAGGGAAAAGCTGGGAGATACATTGACATACAAACTGTAACTCCACAAACGTCATTTACCTCATAATTTGCCCCTGTAACATAAGATATGTTAGAATGACAAGACGCAGAGTGAAAACAAGGATTGTTGAACATAGGAGCAATTTCCGCTGCATGACGAATCAAGTCAAGTCAATAAAGCTTTATTCGGTTGTAACAAACAGCCATAAGAGCATAGTATATTTGCAGATACATAAAAATACTGTTCAAAAATATAACCGTTATAATAAAATGTCATAATAGTGACAAATTCGTTATAGCACGATACAATTCGTCAAATCTCTGGTAGCAATAAAAAAGTCAATCAATATTCTTTAAGATGAGACTCCAGGAAACAAAACTTCAACATGACATATATAAAGTGTGTAGTGCATGCATGAAGAAATGATGATCCATAAATAGCTTAAAACAATTAAAAAAGTAGAGCGTCCCATGTTATTCCAAATTCTGCCTATGCCTAACAACTAGGTTCAGGAATTTTGCTATCGATTTGGCAAAACATTCAGCATTCAAAAGTTGGAGGGCAAGAAATGCGGGACGGCACGTACGTAGGCCCAAAAATCTAAAAAATTGGTATGAGCCAACGTTTCCTCGATTCCTGATAGAATTTACAAAACAATGTTGTATGAATCGTTGATTGGGGGGAAGTCTTGTCGCAAGGACAAGGTTGTAAAGACTTTGCCCAGTTGTTAATTGTAGGAAACGTGACCAGGTGGTGGAAATTATCTAGTCTGAACCTAGTTAGCAGAAATCTTTCATAACCAGAAAGGTTGAAAGTTAGATATGGCTGAACCGTCATGGTTGTTTGAATTAATAGCGAGTGTTGCACTGTAACTTTGGCGACCTCGCTGGACATCCTCAGAGATTCTAAATGGGCCAGACATACTTTTTTAAACTGTTTTCTTGGTAACACAGCAAATAAGGTGGGGGAATGATAGTATTGTGACATGCCCATGTCGTTAAAAAATGTCCTAACGTATGTGATCCATCCGATCTTATGTGCGTTGTCTAAGGAAGTGCAGTCCTCTATGAACCTTTGGCAGAGAGTAGTTTCACTAGAAGACCAAATGCGATGCCATAAAAGAAGGGGCTGGATTTTGATTAAGTCTGTAATATAAGACAGGCCCACTTCCAAGTGACTTGCATAGGTCGACGTGCCCCGCGGGACTGCGAGGAAGTATCTTAAAAAACTATTTTCCACCCTTTGCACCTCCTCAACCTTCGCGTATCCCCACACACCAGCCCTGTAGATTGCACTGGCTAGACATTTTGCCCGATAGATCTCTATAAGTTCGACCGTAGGTCGTCTGCCCAGTTTATTTGCAAAATTAGCCAGGACAACTGTTGCCCTCGTGAAAAGAAGCTTCCTGGATTCAATAGCATACTTCCAGGAGCATTTGTGGTCGAACACAATACCCAGGTACGGGTACGTAGTTGTGCTCTCTAGTTTTTGCTTGTCAATGTACATGGCCTTGATATTCTTAATCCTCGAACCGGCGGACATAACAAACGTTTTTTTAATGTTAATCTTCAGGTCCAGGTTGGCCATGAAGGTGCAATATTTCACGAGAGCACGCTGTAATTCCATGGGGATATGGGCTAGGATCACAGCGTCGTCCGCATAGAGTAACATCAGTATTGGGCGTTTGTTTATGGTGGGGAGGTCCTGGCACCCTATTACCATAGCTTGTTCCAGGCCATTGGTATATAGATTAAATAAAAACGGGGCCAGGACACAACCCTGCCTTACTCCCATCTCTACTCTAAACGACTTTGTTAGCTCACCCCCACGCCGTATCTGACTCTGGCTGTGGCATCTGAATATAACTCGCGTAAAAAAGTTACAAGGGGCTCCTCTATTCCCATGTCCGCTAAAATAGTCCACAGCTTAATGTGGCTGACGCAGTCAAAAGCTGCCGAAAGGTCGACGTACGCCATATATAGAGCCCCCCCTTTCGCGTTTACGTATTTGCCTGTTTGTAAAGATAGGTTAAGGGCTTGCTCTGTCGTTCCCAGGCCCTCGCGAAACCCAAATTGCAGGTCAGATAGGGCTTTATTGTCGGATGTCCACTGCTGTAGGCGCTCCAAAATAACGCGTCCAGCCACTTTCCCCAGCGAATCCAACAGGGAAATAGGCCGGTAGCACGATGGTGATTGACGGTCCCCTTTTTTAAAAATGGGGACAAGAATTGATTGGGACCACGAATCAGCAAGCCCCAAGGCACAAGATGCTTGAAGGACCATAGTTAAAATTGGGGACCATAAGTCCATGTTAAATTTAAAAAGATCAATTAGAACCCCGTCGGTCCTGGCGCCTTTCCATTTTTGCAAGCCAACAGGGCGAGCTCCACCTCCTCGTGTGATATGTGAATAGCTAACGGGAAGGGGTTTAGCTTTGGTCTAGAAATAGTCAAAACTGAGGTTGTTTGCGTTGCGTTTGAAGGGTGGCCGAATATTCGCTCAAACTAATCGACCCATAGTTGTCCGTCAATAGCAACGTCAATACTGGGGTTTGCCCTAGTGTCTGATAAAAATGGAGACTTCACGACCTTCCAGAAGGAGGCACTGTCCCTCAGGGTACATGTTTTATGCAATTGATCCCAAAGGTCTTTTTTCAATTTTTCCTTCCTGCATTTTAAGGCCTGGTTATAGATCTTCTGGAAGCTGCAATTTCCTTTGTGTTTCTATCCTTTTGTGTAAAGCTACTTTCAGGTTCTGATAGGCTTTTGTGCAACTACTGTCGAACCATCCCTCAGTTCTAACTTTACCGGTTTTCAGGTTAACAAATAAAATTTCCTTTATTGATTTTGTCAATATTGCAAAATTTGCCATAATTCCCTCGTTAGTAGTAGTGGGATCAAGACATTTATCAATCACTGGTCTTGAGTTTCTGACCAGTCTTGCAGTAATGTCCAGCGGGTCCACTTTTTCCCACTTTAGTGAGTTGCCGTTTAACCGGTCTAATGTTAGGTTATTTTGACTGAGGATCGTCTTGATGTCATATCTGTCACGTTTCTGTGGGATTTTTAGTGTAATGCTATTTGGGTAGTGGTCGCTGATAATAATGTCATGGGTCTTACAGTTTAGTAGTTGTGGTCCTGCTTTTCACAGAAATAAAAATAAAGTCAATTATGCTTGGCCTACCTCTACCGTTAAAGGTGGGTATAAGAGGTATGGGGGGATTCACCAAATCATTTGCAAGGGCAAGGTCCAAACCACACATGATTTCATTCAGGCGGCCCCCAACTAAAGTATGGGGAAAGTGAGTTACTGGATCACCGTATTCATCCACGACGCCACAGACTGTGTTTACACTATGATTGCATAGAATTTGATTGAAACCCCCACCCCAGATTATGGCCAGTTCCTTATCAGCTTTATTAGATAGTTCGTGGAGGGAGGAGAATATTTCATTTAAAACTTTTGTTAGATCGTCTGCGGGGAGATTGTTATAAAAATTCACCATTACAAGGGCATTAGTAATATTCTGATGTAACATAAGTATTTGGATATTTGATTCCAATTTGATAGGGACTATGTTTGTGAATTGCAGGATATTGGACACAAAAATAGTCAGATCACCCTCTGCTCTACCAGACGGTGATGGTAGGGCTGGGGAAAAATACGTTTTGTAGCCCTCAAGATGTCATTTGGATGTTGCCCATGTTTCCTGAAGACACAAAATGCTAAAGTTATGAACAAAAACATTCTAGATGTCATTCGCCACCTTAGCACGGAGGCCAACGACATTCCAATATAATATTTTCAGGGATGGGTTTTCCTTGTTGGTTACAAGTTCGGAGTCTAGACCCGTATTTTTCTCATGATGGCTAATCTGGGTCGTAGTGGGCAGAGTTTTTTCATTGGCAATACCGCTTTGTTCCGAGTTATCTAAATATACATAAGGGGCAAGTGTATTGGGCATTATGTTAGAAATCGGACCCTCAAACTCAAGTCAGTCCACCCTTTCCAGCTCAGAGAGTTTGTCAAAATAATTGAAAGTCGGGATATTATATCTCGTTCTGGACCCCTCCATCAGTTCCAAGTTTGGTACTCCCCTATGACACATAGGGCCCGATTACAATTGCGGTGAATCCGCATCAACCGGGCCGGCGGAAGCCACCGCCGGCCCGGAGGATGCAGATTCACCGCTGCGTTGTGAGAAATGACCTCCTCGCCAGATTAGGATGGCAGGGGGGTCATCTGCGGACGTGGAGACCGTCTGCCGCTTTTCCGCCGCGAGACCGCGGCAGAAAAGCTCTAATATGGTGGCGGTGTCTATCAGACACCGCCAGCCATATTAGGATTTGCTTTGTGATATGACTTTCCGCGGTGGCAATGCTGCCACGAAAAGGCATACGGTCTTTTCTTTGGGGGCCCGTTGCGGGCCCCCAGGGTGAAGGGGGGGTGGGGGTGCACATGGGGGGTACCTATGGTACCCCCTTGTATTTGCATGTACAAAGTGGCAGGCACCGCGCGGTGCCTGCCGCTTTGTGCATGCAAATTCACTGCATGCAGTTTTCACGTTGCGGCGGGCGCTGCTTCAAGCAGCACCCGCCACAATGTTAAAAATACAGGATGTGACCGCCAGGGTGGCGGTCACATCCTAATTTGCACGGAGGGACCGCCGCTGCCCCTGCGGACGGTCCCTCCACCTCTGGGGTCCATAGTTGTTGGTGAGGGGGGAAATTGGGGATAGAAAAACTCAAATCCCTAGTATGGATTTCGCTATCACCAAACTGAGCAGGCCAGTTACATATATGATGGACCACCCGCCTGTCCCTAAAATTGATGATAATGCAGTCCCCCGGGAAATCCTTTCTTCTATGGCCCAGCCAACTTAACCTTCTCGCAAATAATATTTCCCCAGGCATGTTAAACGGGAGTGGCCTGTTCTTGTTTAGCCAATGTGCAGCTTTATTTCTTAGCTCGGGGTAAGTTTCTGATTTTTCTTGACCTAGCTCCGGGACACCGAATAACACTACAGTATATGGGGATGATTGTGGAGGTAGGTCAATGTGTGGGAATACCCTCTTTGGTTTAACTGTTAAGGATGAGTCCTTGCCTACACAGATGTTTTTATTCTCCTGTCCCACAGATTCTGCAGTCTTGTGCAGGCCACCCTCCCCTATTTGCACGTCCCTATCTGCATGACAAATCACTATCTCCAGTTGAACCACACTCCCATTGATATGCAGTGGGTGGTGATCGAGCAATTAGACTGCAACGTCAACAACATCCAACAAGAACTATTGGACAAAGAACAAAGATGGATATATCGCATGTCTACCCACATCCAGGGATTAAACGATAACATACCCTGGAACTGCCTGAACCATTGACAGCCCAAGTTGCTGGCACTTAATTTAGTTTAATTTATCTCAAAACATTGTTTATCTGTCCTGGTTCGGACATGGCAGGCCCATTCTGTTTTGCCTTCCAATTAGCCAAGTGACTGTTCGTTTACTAATTTTTTTCTACCTATAGTGTGGATCTCCACTTGGCTCTATATGTCTTTTTGCAGAAAATTATTTTGCCCTAGCAGCGAAACATCCTCATCTGGCTCTATATGTCTTTTTGCAGTAACAAAGTAGCCCAGCAATGAAACATTCTGGCTTATTTTAATTGAATTCTGGCGCAACCAGCTAGCCTTTTGAATCTGGTCTGTTAGGATTAATCTAACATCAAGTCGCGCTCTCATGCCCTTCTGCGCATGAGCAACTCCTACAACACCGGCACCAGTACCTTTTACGGTCAGGGTTCTAGACAACAACCTCTGCACAACATGCCTTATGCATCACACGCCTTCCACGTGATGACGCACACAGCCCCGGAAGCAGCCTCGATACCTGAGTAATTTTGAAAAAGGAACACCTTCGTACTCTATTGGACACTAGCCTTGCCCAGGGGACCCTTGAATAGGTGTATCAACGGAAATCTCCTCCACAACAAGTAAGATCGTTCAGAGTACAGCGGTCTACCACCGCTGTACTCCTGCTAAATTGCTTATACGTTTCTCCAGCCTGGTTTTTTCTGACAGAGCCTGTCAGCCAGCCATCAATGAGGAATGCCGCTCCTCATTCTTTACCGTATTTTTAACCCCTTCTCTACAGTATGTGATATAAAAGGGGCGTATTTCCCCCCCATCCCCGGGACAAGATAAAACAGCCTATTACTGGAATAATGTAAATTTAATACAAGCGTCGCATACAAAGTAAATATTGACACATTCACTTGGCGCTATCATCCAGGCCTCTACAGAGCGCACTTTTAACCTCCCGGGCATGATCGGGACACCGACGAATCCCACAAGAGTTACCACTGCCTTTAAACACAAACCGAGGCTAATCTCGTGCCTTTTTTACAGTATGGGAAGACACTATCACCCCATGTGTTATACAGTGTGCATGGCATATAAATGTTTATGTAGTGTGCATGGTATGGCATGTCCAAATAGGTGATATTATGTATATGTATGTCTGGCACCGCGCTCAGTACTTAGCACGTGATATTTATCACCAGTACTGGCGGTATTCAGGGAATGAGCTGAATGAGCACCGGATATCTCACCCCAGAACTAGCGATATTTGTGGCATGAGTACCAGCAACGTTTGTGGCATGAACCAAATGCTTTCCTAAACTATTATATTGTGTTTTGTTGTATTCCTTTACAGGTATTCCACATTTTGAGAGGAACCGTATACGGTCAGTCCTTCAGTGCATGCATAGCACTCCTTAGCGTGAGTCTTAAAATGCTTTTCACTCACAATTTTTCACGTCTCCCACTTTGATTAGAGAGGTCCTGAAAAAAGCCCTAATATTTTTTTGTAACAGACTGAAACATGTTGACCATCTGAGGATAAAAACAGCTAAACATAGTATTTGTAGCCTATTATCCACTCTCTTGCTGTTTAACCATACCCCAGATCACCAAGAATAAAGTAACGGGTAGGAATCTGGAGGTAATTTCACAGCATTTCACCCACTTCATCACACTCACTACACCTCAAAACCTGTACCACTGTAAACAGGTGTTTTAGCACAGATGGGTGGCACTCGGCTACCCGTCCGGGACCCGATGATGAGGCATGACACCAACCAGGTTGGTGTGTGAGGGTTTTATTAAAAAACCTTTGAGGTGCAAGACACTCTAGTGTCAGAGAGTCATTTTTCTTGTCCGTCTTTTTTGGTTAAAAATCATGTGGATTGCACAATAGTAAAGAAAGTCAAAAAATCTCTCTATCCCCCTTTTTTTCCAATTTTATAAATTCACCAGGCAGTGAGTAAGGTGCAGCCTTTTATGGGGTGGAATTGTGGGGGTTGGAGAGTCTAAAACAGCTAGAAGTAGCAGAAAACAAATGTTTAAGAGCAACTCTAAATCTTCCGATGAACACGCCTTTAATACCACTTTGTCTTGATTTAGGGCTAAGGTCTATTATCCACTCTGCTGTTTTAAAGGTGTTAATGTTTTGGATAAGACTTTGGACCAGTAACACCCAGATACTAGTGTGGAGGCATTGGAGGAACTAATAACGTTCCATAGGCAAACAGGGCAATTAGTCTGGTTTAAAAATGTGAGGCAATGTTTCTATAAATTGGGGTCGGGGTTCATGTGGGATGACCCACAATATATCACTAAAGGATGGCTCACAGCTAACAAAAAAGGTACTGGGATTTTGTCGACCAATTTTGCACTGAAACAAGGACACTTAGCACTTTAACTATTCGATGTTTAGATATTAAAAGTTGTTTAAGTTTGAACCATAAATGGATGATGTTGACCCCCCCCAGGCATAGGCACTTTACATACAGTTTAGAATAAGGGTTCTCCCATTAAATGTTCTGAAAAGCAGCTGGATGAACTTGACTGTATCCCCATTGTGCCACGTGTGTAGTGCCTTTAATACCACTTCGTCTTGATCTTGGGCTAAGGTCTATTACCCACTCTGCTGTTTTAAAGGTGTTAATGTTTTGGATAAGACTTTGGACCAGTAACACCCAGATACTAGTGTGGAGGCATTGGAGGAACTAATAACGTTCCAGGGCAATTAGTCTGGTTTAAAAATGTGAGGCAATGTTTCTATAAATTGGGGTCGGGGTTCATGTGGGATGACCCACAGTATATCACTAAAGGATGGCTCACAGCTAATAAAAAAGGTACTGGGATTTTGTCGACCAATTTTGCACTGAAACAAGGACACTTAGCACTTTAACTATTCGATGTTTAGATATTAAAAGTTCTTTAAGTTTGAACCATAAATGGATGATGTTGACCCCCCCCCCCCCAGGCATAGGCACTTTACATACAGTTTAGAATAAGGGTTCTCCCAATAAATGTTCTGAAACGCAGCTGGATGAACTTGACTGTATCTCCATTGTGCCACGTGTGTAGTGCCTTTAATACCACTTCGTCTTGATCTTGGGCTAAGGTCTATTACCCACTCTGCTGTTTTAAATCAATCAATCAGTGACACTTATAAAGCGCGCTACATACCCGTAGGATCTCAAGGCGCTGGGGGGGGGGGGTGCCGCTACTGCTCGAACAGCCAGGTCTTCAGCTTCTTCCTGAAGGAGAGGTGGTCTTGGGTCAGGCGCAGGTTGGTCGGGAGGGAGTTCCAGGTCTTGGCGGCCAGGTAGGAGAAGGACCTTCCTCCTGTAGTCGTTTTTCGGATGCGGGGGACGGCGGCGAGGGCGTGGTTGGCTGATCGGAGGTGGCGTTTGGGAGCGTAGAAGTTGACTCGGCTGTTGAGGTAGCTCGGGCCTTGGTCGTGTAGGGCTTTGTGTGCGTGGGTGAGGAGGCGGAAGGTGATTCTTTTGTTGACGGGGAGCCAGTGAAGGTCTCTCAGATGTCCGGAGATGTGGCTGGTTCGCGGGATGTCGAGGATGAGTCTGGCTGAGGCATTCTGGATCCGCTGGAGTCTCTTCTGGAGCTTGGCGGTGGTACCGGCGTAGAGGGCGTTGCCGTAGTCCAGTCGGCTGGTGACGAGGGCCTGGGTGACGGTCTTCCTGGTCTCGGTGGGGATCCACCAGAAGATCTTCCGTAGCATGCGTAGGATGTTGAAGCACGCCGAGGAGACGTTGTTGACTTGCCTGGTCATGGAGAGGGAGGGGTCCAGGATGAAGCCCAGGTTGCGTGCATGGTCTGTCGGTTTGGGTGCGGTGCCCAGGGCGGGAGGCCACCAGGAGTCGTCCCAGGCGGAGGGTGAGGAGCCCAGGATGAGGACCTCCGTCTTGTCCGAGTTCAGTTTCAGGCGGCTGGTCGTCATCCACTCGGCTACCTCTTTCATCCCTTCGTGTAGGTTGGCTCTGGCGGCGGCGGGGTCGTTGGTCAGGGAGAGGATCAGCTGGGTGTCGTCGGCGTAGGAGATTATGCTGAGGTTGTGTTTGCGTACGATGGCCGCGAGGGGGCTCATGTAGACGTTGAAGAGGGTGTGGCTCAGAGATGATCCTTGGGGGACGCCGCAGATGACTTTGGAGGCCTCTGACTTGTACGGTGGTAGGCGGACTCTCTGTGTTCTTCCGTCGAGGAAGGAGATGATCCATTCCAGCGCCTTGTCCTGGATTCCGATGTTGCTGAGGCGCCGTACTAGGGTGCGGTGGCAGACCGTGTCGAATGCCGCGGAGAGGTCTAGGAGGATGAGGGCCGCTGTTTCTCCATTGTCCATCAGGGCTCGGATGTCATCGGTGGCGGCGATGAGGGCGGTCTCGGTGCTGTGGTTGGCTCGGAAGCCGGACTGTGAGGGGTCGAGGGATCCGTTCGTCTCGAGGAAGGCGGCCATCTGCTTGTTGACGGTCTTCTCGATGACTTTGGCTGGAAACGGGAGGAGCGAGATGGGGCGGTAATTCTTGAGGTCGGTGGGGTCCGCTGTTGGTTTCTTGAGTAGAGCGCTGAGTTCGGCGTGTTTCCAGCTCTCAGGAAAGATGGTGGTGTCGAAGGATGTGTTGATGATGTCTCGCAGGTGGGGTGCGATGACAGCGTCGGCCTTGTTGAAGACGTGGTGAGGGCAGGGGTCGGTTGGTGATCCGGAGTGGATGGAGTTCATCGTGCGGATGGTGTCTTCGGTGCTGATCGGGGTCCAGGCGTGGAGGGTGGTGGTGGGGGGTGGTTGCTCGGTCATGGTGTGCGTTGGTTGGTTGTTGAAGCTGTTGTGTATGTCCGCGATCTTGTTGTGGAAGTATGAAGCGAGGGAGTTGCAGAGGTCTTGCGATGGGGTGATGTCGTTGTTTCCTGCGCTGGGGTTGGAGAGCTCTTTCACGATGTTGAAGAGTTCCTTGCAGTTGTGTGCGTTGTTGTCCAGCCGGTCCTTGAATGCTGTTTTCTTGGCGGCGCGGATCAGCTGGTGGTGTTTCCGGGTGGCAAGTTTGAAGGAGGTCCTGTTGTCCGGTGTCGGTTCCCTTCTCCAGACTTTCTCGAGGGCTCGGCAATTCTTCTTGGAGCTCTTGAGTTCGTCGGTGAACCATGGGGCCTTCTTGCTGCCGGGTCTGCTAGGCAGGGTCCTCAGTGGGGCGAGTTCGTCCGCGCAGTTGCTGATCCACTTCGTGAGGTTGTCGGCGGCCTGGCTGGGGTTCGCTGAGCTGGCAGGGGGGTGCTGGCTCAGGGAGGTGGCGAGCTGGTCTGCTGTGATCTTGTTCCAGCTTCTGCGGGCGGCCTGTTGCTGGTGTTGGTGGCTCGTCGTTCTCTTGAAGGTGAAGTGGACGCAGCTGTGGTCCGTCCATTGAAGCTCTGTGGCGTGGCTGAAGTCGATGTCTGGGCTGGAGGAGAAGACTGCGTCGAGTGTGTGTCTGGCGAGGTGGGTGGGGGTGGACACCAGTTGCTTGAGTCCCAGGTTGGCGAGGTTGTCGAGCAGGGTGCTGGTGTTGCGGTCGCTGTTGTTCTCCAGATGGAAGTTGAGGTCTCCCAGGAGGATGTAGTCAGCGGAGGGGAGGGCATGAGGGCTGACGAAGTCGGCGATGTCCTCGCTGAATTGCGTGCGTGGTCCAGGGGGTCGGTAGATCAGGGTGCCTCTGAGGGTGGTGTTCGGGTTGGTGTGGATCTGGAAATGCAGGTGTTCGGCGCTGGTCAGGGTGTTGTCGGTGCTGGTCGTGAGACGGATGGTGCTCCTGTGGACGATGGCGATGCCTCCTCCCATCTGGTTGGCGTTTCGGTCCCTCCGGACGATCTTGTAGCCCTCTGGGATAGCGATGGCGATGTCGGGAGCTGAAGAGGCGTTCATCCAGGTCTCCGTGAGGAAGGCAACGTCCGGGGCTGTGGCGTCTAGGAGGTTCCAGAGTTCGATGGCGTGTCTGTGGACGGAGCGGGTGTTGAGCAGGATGCACTTGAGGTGGGTGCTGCTGGTGTTCGACTTGGCGGGTGCTGGTGCGAGGCTGGTCCGGATGCAGGTGAACTTGCAGGCGTGGCAGCTGAAAGGTCCGTGGGTATGTCGTGGAGTGGCTTGTTGGCATTCTGGGAGTTGGCCGGTGTTGAGAGCGGTGAGGGTGGCGGCGGAGTACGACAGGCGGGTCGGGCGGGGTCTTCGTGGGCCAGGGGTCCTGGCGCTGGTCGCGATCCGGTCGCGGACGGGCGCAGACGGGCTTACCTTTGGCGCGCCTTCGGCGCACAATCGGCGCGCCCGCTGCGCGTGGCCGCTGCGCGTTCGCACGGTCGCCATTTAAGGCGAAGTGCGCGGGTGGGCGGAGCAGCTGGGAGGCGGGAGCGGGGAGGGTACAGAATAGAAAAAGGGCGGGGAAAAGCGGCGGTGGCGGGAAGGGAGGGCGGAGGGCGGCGAGGTAGGCGGACAACAAGGAAGGAAAACCAAAACACGGGCAAAAAGAAATTGACCACGACAGGCACAAAGTATTGACAAAACAAGGGAAAATGAAATTAAACAAAACAGGCACAAATTATCGACAAAACAAGGCAAAAACAATCTCTGCAGCGGAGGCAGCCGGCAACCGGCAAACGAGGCAGCAGCGAGGCAGAGGGCAGGCAAGGGGCACACGCAGCAGCTGGTGGCCGTGCGGCGCGGGGGTGTCCCACAAGTGGTGTTAATTTTTGGATAAGACTTTGGACCAGATGCCAGTAAAGGAGGCATTGGAGGAACTATTAATGTTCCATAGGCAAACAGGGTGATTAGTCTTGTAAGTAGGTGATGGTTCAATAAATTGGGGTTGGGGTTCATGTGGGATGACCCACAGTATATCACTAAAAGAATGGGCTAACAGCTAAAAAAAAGGTACCGGGATTTTGTTGACCAATTTTCTACTGAAATGAGGGCATTTAGCACTTTAACTATTCAATTTTTAGATATTAAAAGTTGTTTTATGTTCGAAGCATATATGGATGATGGATGTTGAACACGGCACGAGCACTTTACATACAGTTTAGAAAAGGGGTTCTCCCATTGAATACTCTGAAAAGCAGCTGGATGAACTTGACTGTATCTCCATTGTCACCCTTGTGTAGTGCCAGTCCGGAAACCTTAGCACATTTTATATTTTTCTGCCCGCTACATGCCAATTTGAGAAAAAAATTGATTATTCCAGCCTGTTGGGTGATATCTTTTTCATGCCTCATAGATGCATCACGTGTTTTTAGATCATGTTCCACAAGATGGCTTGTTATTCATTTATTGAGATATTTGCTCTATGCCTGGTGGTGAAGGTCCAAATGTGAAATAGAACCATGATGTAAGAGTCTAATACCAAGGGGGCAGCAAGTTGTAAAGTCCTTTTAATTAATTTTATTGTACTCTGAATTTTAAAGTGTTGACCTTACGTATCTTAATCATACTCCTGTTTAAAATAATGTAAAGAGTATGAAGGGACGTTTTTTACTTTTGACTTTTTACTCATGGTAATATGAAATATGTATGTTCAATGATGTTTTTATATGTATATGATTATGCTTTTGATCAAATAAACTTTACTACTACTATTAATGGGCCTGGGTGTACACTTTTCTAATTGCTTACATTTCGAGTTATGATTGGTATACAAAATGTGTGACATTATGCCACATTGCATACGTGAGACTTTGTTGAAGTAAAAGTCCTACTGCAGGAGTTTGGGATGAATTCAAATTAACTGAATGTGAGCAAGTGTTGTTTGTGGTACTCCTGATTTTCCTGTTATAATGGGTTTTTTGCCTAATTTTTGGGGCAGTTCACAAAATGTAGGCAAAGGAAGTTATGCTTCACCCAATCCTAGAATTCAAAGTTCCATGGGTCCTTTCATAGAAATTCCCATTGCTTTACGACCAGCTATGCATCCACACGTGTGCACGTGTCATAATATATTTTCTTAGAGTATGGAGTGTACTCATTGCTATGTTATGCACAGACATGCGTCAAAGACGTGGGTGTTGAGACAAATCCTCCAGCTACAGGTGACTCAAAGCCCACTGAGGCCATCAATAGGATGCAGGTGATGGGACTAAAGATGCAGCTATGGAACCAAAGATGTTTGTATAGTCCAAAGATGCAGGTATGGGACCAATGATGCAGGTATTGTATTGTATTGTATTGTAATTGCATTTATATAGCATTTACTAACCCATACGAGGCGTCAAAGCACTTTTTCGGTGATTAGCACCATAAAGGATTAGTGTTGTATTAGTATAGTGAAATATGAAAGTAATTTAAGTGATGGATAGGTTTGCCAGTTATTTGGATTCGGAAGGATAGCAGAAGTATCGAAGAGGAAAAAAGTTTTGTATTTATATAGCGCTTGTTACCCCTGATGGGGTGTTGAAGTACTTTTTTTGGCAAGTAGCACGCTACTCCAGAAACCCATAAAGGGTTAATGCTGAATTAGTATGGTGAAATATGAAAGTAATGTGAGTGGTGGATATTAGTCAGTTAGTTGGGGTGAGAAGGATAGCGGAGGGATAGACGGGGAAGAAAGGTTTGCATTCATATAGCACCTGTTAACTTTAATGGGGTTTGAAGCTATTTTCTGACGAGTAGCACGCTACTCCGGAACCCATAAAGGATTACTTTTGAAAATTAGTATAGTGAAATATGAAGTAATTTGAGTGGTGAATATGTTATTCAGTTATTTGGATAGAGAAGGGTAGGCGGCAGCATAGAAGAGGGAATGAGGTTTGTATTTATACATAGCTCTTGCTAAACCTGATGGAGTTTTGAAGCGCTTTTGTTAGCGAGTAGCACGTTACTCTGGAACGCATAAGGATTAGTGTTGAATTATTAAAGTGAAATTTTAAAGTAATTTGAGTGGTGGATATGTTAGTCAGTTATTTGGATTGAGAAGGGTTGGGGAGGGATTGAAAAGGGGAAAAGTTTAGCATTTATATAGTGCTTGTAACCCTGATGGGGTGTTGAAGGGCTTTATTGGCGAGTAGCACGCTACTCTGGAACCCACAAAGGATTAGTGGTGAATTAGTATAGTGGAATATGAAATTTGAGAAGTGAACATGTTAGTCTGTTATTTTGATTGCCAAAGGACAGTGGAGGGATAGAAGAGTGAAGGATTTAGATATTTTTGTTTATTTTTGAGGTCATAGCAGTAGGAGGAGGCTTTTGGATGAGTAAAAAGGGGGTTTTGAGGGTAAGAGTCAGAATGAAGAGTTTAGAAAGGTTTGTTTTTGGGGATCCGTATAGTATGAGAGGTGTCAGATGATGCAAGGAGGGGTAAAGTAGGGGAGAGTCTAGAAAGGGTTATTTTGAGGATCATGGTTAACGGTATAGGTTTGGGATAAATGAGAGAGTGGATGTAGAGGATATATTGATAAATGTATAGGCTGAGAAACAAGGTAGTGCATTGGAAGTGCTAAATTAGAAGAAAGTGAAAAATATATAGATCCATAAGAACAATGAAAGTATATAAATGCATAAATGAGGAAAGTATATGTAGATTAAAGATATTGATAGAGGTACAGGATGAGAAGTAGGGTAGTGCATTGGATATGCTTTTTCAGGAGAAAAGTAACAAGCACACAGATCCAAGTACATGGAAGGTATAGTGATGCACAATGAAAGCAAGTACATGTAGACCAAAGATGCACCAGATAAACCCCTGTTTTCAAGTGTTATTGTCATTTAATATATATATATATTTTTTTTTAAACAACATCATTATCTTACATGTTTATACAAAGCAATACACAAAGATTGGTACATATATATAGTGAAAATAAATGCTTATATACACAGAGGGATATGATGGAAATTTCTGCTTGCGTTATGTGGGGAAGAGCCAATTCTTGAATAGTTTTCCCAAGTTAAGGTGGCTGTCTGTGGATCTTATGTTGGGGGGGTAAAGAGTTCCATAGTTTGGCTGCTTGAACAGAGAATGATGTATCTTGGGATTTTGAGGCGAGGTGCCCCTTTAGAGGGGAGGTTCCTTTGTTAAATGTGTTTGGTGATTTTATTCCTGATGAAGAGCGGTCCCATTCCATGTATTGCTTTGTGGGTGATGCAAAGCAGCTTGAAAGTGGATCCTCTGGCAACCGGTAACCAATGCAGGACTTTCAAGGCAGATGAGGCGCGGTCTCACGGTTTGATATGCAAGAGTAGTCAGGCAGCTGAGTTCTGAATCTGTTGTAGTCTTTTCATGGTCGTTAAAGGTGATCCGTCATAGAGGCTATTGGCATAATCAACCTTGGACAGAACAAGGGAGATGGTAGCTTGGACCCTGTGTGGAAATCCCAAATGAGGGAAAATTCGTCGCAGCATTTTTATGGTGACAAACCTTGATCTTGCTAGTTTGCTCACTTGGGCATTCATTGATAGCTTGTAGTCCCTGGTCCTTCTGAGGTTTCTTACTTCCTTCGATACTTTAGGTGGTGATCCCAGTTCATCAGGCCTGGCTGCAAACAGGTCATAATGTTTCCAATCACCATACGTGAGTATTTCCGTCTTGGATGCATTGAATTTGAGATGGCTCCAAGTCATCCACTGATCCAAGGCCCTGAGACAACTGAAAATTGGTGATTTTCCAATGTCTTTGGGGCTTTCCAGTTGAAGAATTATAAGCGTGTCCTCTGCAAAGTTATAGTGCGTGAGGTGAAATTGATTGATCAGTACCGGTAATGACTTCATGTAGATGTTGAAAAGCATGGGCGAGATGATAGAGCCTTGAGGGACTTTTGTGGAGTAAAGTTTGGATGAGAAAGGTGGGGTATGGATGACATCAGTTCTGTTCGAAGGTAGGACGCAATCCAGTCTAGAGCAGTGCCCTCTATGCTGGCTTCATAGAGTCTTTGTTTCAGAGTGTCATGGTCAACCATTTCAAAGGCAGCTGTGAGGTCCAAGAGGAGTAGCGTAGCAACCCTGTTGCTGTCTACTGTATTCTTCAGGTAATCCCAGATGACAGTAAGAGCAGATTAAGTGCCTCTTATCGGACTGAATCCGGTTTGGAAGTCTGAAAGTATGTCATTCTCTTCAATGAATTGTGACATCTGGGCGAACGCTGCTCTTTCTATCAGTTTTCCCAGGAAAGGTCCATTTGTACTAGGTCTGTAGTTGTCAAGGTTCAGCGGGTCCAAGTTTGTTTTCTTCTGTAAAGGGCACATGTGTGACTTTTTGAATTCTTCTGAAAATATTCCAGTAGTTAAGGAATTGTTGATGATTCTTCTTATTGGAGTGGCAGCAGAGGTTGTTAAAAGAATTGTCTTGAAAATTTGTGGTGGACATGGGCCAGAAGGGCTGCCCGCAGGCCTGCTTGCTTTGGCCAGGTCAATAAATTCATTGTGTGAGATGTTTTGGAAGGAACAGAGAGGCTGGGTTAGAGTATTCTTGGATTGTTGTTTTGTACAAGGCTTAGTGCTGGTGCTTGGTTTCTGTTTGTAGTCCAATGTGTCTGCTTGTAGGTGTAATACTTTGCCAGTTTGTCTGTGAAATCCTGGGTAACAGAAGGAGATACCTCTAGGCAATTTGGTTTGCGAAATTCATTGATATGTTATAGAACCCTTTATTTGCACATTTAGCATATTTAATTCTGTCTGAATAGTACCTTTTATTAGCTTTTTTGATAGCTGACTTGTATAATCTGTTAATTATCTGTAGGTGAAGTTTGTCTTGAGCCAGGTATGTTATTTATTGTTATATGTCTTTTATCTCTATGTTTCTCTGAGGCATTTTGTTTCTTTTGTTCTGTAGTCTGCTTTTGAGTGGTATCAGGATGTCAAAAGCTTCCTGTAGCCACTCATATCGTTTTTTAACAGAATTGATTGTTTCCAGATTTGTACTAGATGTTAGTTGTGTTTCTAAGTGTTCCAAATTGAGTTTGTCCACGGCTGACAATTGGATGGATGTAAGGTAGTTTTAGGTGAGTCGCTTATTGTTGTTTTATGGTGGAAAGCAAGCAAGTGGTGGTCTGACCATGGCACTGGAGTTATAGTTTGAAAGGTAACTAGTTCAGTATTAGCATAATGGCATCTAGGATATGTCCAACGATGTGTCAGGGTTCGTGGACAATCTAATGCAGCTTCAGTGCCAGTGATTATTGTTTTTGGAGGGGTCATATTGGGTTTGTCAAACCTAATGTTGAGGTCACCCAGAACGAATAGGTTGGAGTGTATTGTTATCAGGTTTGAAACTGTGTTTAGAAGTGCGTCTGGGAATGTCGCCATGCTAGGTGTAGGTCTGTAAAGGAGCAGGAAGTTACACAAGGAAGATGGCGTAGGATTGCATCTGGTGGGAAGAGCCTCACGATTTTTTATGGTGATGTTGTCAATTTAAGTGATATGTAATGTTTGCCTGAACACAACAGCTAGACCACCTCCTTTTTTGCTTATACGATTTTGGGTGATCGTTTGATAGCCTGGAGCTATAGCTTCATGCAGGACTGGAGCCATATCATCTCCCAACCATGATTCAGTTATGAATAGTATGTATGGTTTTGCATCGGTGAGAAGGTCATAGATGTAATATATAGTGAAAATGGCAGTGGTTAGAGAGAAAAGTCAGCACCTCCGTCACAATCTTACCCCAGTATCATATCAATATACACTTTCTTGGTGTGCTCATGTAGAACACCGTGCCATTTATCAGTGTCCGTCCTGTATATAAAAAATAAATCTCTTTCCCATATGCAATATAAATGTATAAAATATACAGAGCACAACCACTTAGATGTCTTATATCTGACTTAGTAGTCCATGTGATTTTAATGGACCCAAATTCAACAACAATGCACGTAGAAAATTAGTAGAAAACAGATGTCAATTGTCAAGGGTGGAAGGTCAAGGGTGGTGGTGCAGCATGTGGGTAATGTAGAACGGTTCTAAATTGTCCAATGGATGAGAGGCATTTAGAAGAGAGTTGCTGTGTTGTTGTATCTGTGTTAGGTGTGGTGGAAGAGAGAAAGCTTGGCATTAGA
This sequence comes from Lissotriton helveticus, assembly GCF_964261635.1. Classification (NCBI taxonomy): domain Eukaryota; kingdom Metazoa; phylum Chordata; class Amphibia; order Caudata; family Salamandridae; genus Lissotriton; species Lissotriton helveticus. Next base: position 464,859,765 of record NC_136062.1, read on the forward strand.
GCTTGTTCCTTTGTGTGGTTTGAAAGGTGAATGTATGTTTGTGATGGTAAGTATTATTAGGCATTGCGCTTTGAAGATCTTGTTGTGCTGATGTGTGTGATAAGTTTTGTTTTTAAGGAGTAGTGAAAAGGTTGGATTTGTTTGTATAGCATTGTTTGTGAGAGGAGGTTGTAAGGTAGAGGGGTGGTGATGTGTTCATGAGTAGAGTATATGTTGTGTGTAGGAGGGAATGAAGTAGAGGTAAGAGTGTTTGTCTTAGACTAGTTTGTTGCAAGAGTTAAAAAGGGTGGTGCCATATAGTGTATGTGTTGTGTGTTCGTGTTATTATGGTAGAAGGAAGAGGAGGGTGTTGGTTGGACAAATGGAAGGCTGAATATATGTTTGTTAGTTATAAAAAGTGGTCTGTTAGGAGTAATTAGAGCAGGGAGAGTGTGTCTGGATGGGATGTAGTTATGTATGGTGTTTAATGGCATTGTGTTAGTGATGTGTGATTGGTTAGTAGTATAGGATAGAGTTGTATACTGATTGTAGGTGATGATGGAAATGTGTGGTAGCTGGGATAGAAGGGTATATAGACATGGTTTGTGTGGTTTTGCAGTGTATGCTGATACATTGATTTGTGCATGGGGTTGGTTTGTAGTAAGTGTGTGGTGTACATTTGGTGTGAGTGTGTTACTCTGTTTGTGGATTTTGTAGGGTGGGTATTACTAAATGGGAAAATGGGCTGCATTTCTGGCCCTAGTCCCGACCAGTCTCGAACAGACTCAAACAGGCAACTGCCCTTGTTGACCTCTCCGCCCTTTGCATCTCTGCCCGGGCTGAGACGCCATAAGCCTTGGCCTTTTATAGCCCTATTAATCAGGAAATCCCTTCAGCTAATGGACACCCTAGCCCTAATAATATCCAATCACAACACCAGCCCTAATATCGAGAACCAATAGGAGACCAGGACCTTACAGACAATCTGAGCCCTAGTCCAAGCAATCAATCAGGTCCGGAAACCCTCATCTCAATGTCCAATAGATGCCCTAGCCCTAGCAGTAATCCCAACCCTAATCCCAGTAACCAATCACACAAGAAGCCCTAATCGCTACTTCTAATAGAAAGCATAACCCTAGACCTAGTCCCAACCCTAGTCCCAGCAACCAATCACACATGAAGCCCTAGTCCCTACTTCCAATAGAAATACTAACCTTAGCCCCAACCCTACATTGAGTCACAGACCCAGAAACCAATCAGAACCCTCAAAAACCCAACCAATGAGGACACTAACCCTAGTCCAATAGAAACACCAGATACAATCATCAATCAGTGCACACATGTGCCAACCAAAAGCAGACTATAAAAGGTCCCAGAGACCTCAGACAAGGTTGGCTGGTCAGAGAGTTAGAAGCTGCTCCTCTATTCAGAAATATCATAGGAGACATACAGGCTCAATCCACGCTTTGGACTTCTGCAAGTAAGGGCCTTACAAACGGTCCTCTAACAATCCTGTTTGTATAAAACTTTACTCACTCTCCTAGCCAAAAAACAAAGTGCAAAGTCCCTATTAAACACAGCTTAAATAGCTCACAGCAGATTACTGCTGTCTCAGAGTACCCTCTGGTGTAGAATATCCCTGTTGCTAGGGGAGGGCAATGGGGGGCTGGTTTCACTCACTTGTTAATAAAAAATTGGAGCTCTGGGTGCACTGCTTAACATACAGGTCTTAGCACATAGCAAAGGATACATTTGGAGGGAAAACTGATAGTCACAGGGAATGAGAGGAAAAAAACTACAGAGTTTGTACTGCAAATCCCACAATTCAACAAGTTAAATGGAAGCAGTCATGGGCAAGGAAAAAACACAAGTTTAAACACAAAACAGGTGATAAATTATGCAATCACGGGCAGGTTAAAACTATAATTTTAGACTGTAACAACCTTTGTGTCTCATTGGAAATAGTCCAGTGAATTAACTCAACCTGGTTCAATTTGAAAACCACAGCCCAAGCTGACTTCCCTCAAACCGAGAAAATCTTTATTATGAATGTTCTTCTTACAGATTTTTGCATGTTATTACCACATTATCCGAGTGACACAAATTGATAGACCCACCAGCCGTCACATGCCAGTAGAAAGTGCCTCAGGGCTCAAGTGGGGTGCAATGGTCAACAGTCAGTATCCCCACAAATGGTGGTCAGCTATATTCTTGCTGATTTTAACAGTGTTTCCATCTAGGAATGCTTTCCGGGTAGTTGGGTCGGTGTAGTAAGGTTATTAAGTACTTGCAGCCCATCACTTACTGATTGTGAGTAGTGAAAAGATATTGTGTACCCCAAAATCAGAATTGTGCAGGATGTTTGCAGATGTAGGGCCTCATTTATCTCACTTTGGTATAGGGCAACACAGCAAGGTACCGTGTTGAGCTACCCTACACCAAATTAGATGGGTAGGAATGCACTGTATTTCAGCAAAACAGTTCACTACTGTCCTTTTTGCCTGCACTGGTACCATTTGGGCAGCCTAGCACCAACATAGGCACCCTTGCACCATGGTTCAAGGTTGTGTCCATTGCATGCAGGATTGTTTTTGTGCAGGAAGGGATACCTTTCTGCATAAAAACAATCCCTCAAGGCATATTCCTCTTCCTTGTGTGCTGCTAGTTATAAATTGTTTGCATTGCACTGGTATGTGTGTTAAGTGTATGTGTGTTAAAGGTATTTATAATATATGCTTATAAATGTGCGTTGTAATAACATGTGCTAATGATGTTTGTGTTATTCGATCTTGCGTGGTAGTGTCCACGTTGTAAAGTAATATGCGGTAGTTCCATGTGTTGTTCCATCATACAACCATACACAACTCATATCATCAGCACTGTTAGAAAGTCACCATGTTGGCCCAGTTACCCCCAAAGCCCATGTGCTGACTGGTACTAATGGTAGCTGACCATGACTGCACCCTGGGACCATGCTAGGCAGGCCACGGGCCAGTGCTACGTTAAACACACACACACATGCGTTGAAGTACGCTTACCATTGGCATGGCCTACCCTATAAGTCCCTAGTAGATAATAGGGCAAGAGGATGATGATTACCTTTAAGTCCCTAGTATGCAATAAGGCCTGGCAGTTTAGAGGCCAGCAGCCTATTTTCACACTTATACGGGTGCACTGCTGGGAGTCTTAGGTCATTTTAAAAGCAGCCCTGAGCGCTGCATGTAAAAAGTAAATTCACTGCAAACACGACTTTGGTGTCAGGGGAACTATAACAGTGATAATCGAAATTATTTTTACATATCAGGTAGCCTTAAGGTCTCCCCTAGGTGACCCAAGGGTGGGGAGGTGGTCAGGTTACTATAAGCAGGGTCCCTATAGATTCTATAGTATAGAAGATGTTTTATAAACCCTGTAGAGGTAAAAACAACCATTTTATTTTTCTCCAGTGTAGGAAATTCCCTGCAAATTTGACTTTGGTGTTGTGGACACTGTGAAGTATCGATCTACATGAATGGGGGTGGGGAGGGAGATTCTGTAATTATGAGCAAGGTTTATTAAACATGTTTTATAAACCCTGGTAAGAGAAAAACTGCACATTTAATTTTCCCCATTGTAGTTACTTGACCTTATAGACTAACATGGCAATATGTTATGGAAGCATAACTATTGCCAGGAAAATATGAAAATATGTCATTAAAAAAACAGAATGGTAGCGATAAATCCAACAGATTGCTCTTGTTGAATTGATCATAACTTGTACAGAAAATAAGTTATAACACTTTCTTGTCTGTAAGTGAAAATCCAGCCTTCCTGCCGTCCACCCTGATTGGTCTATGCTAACAGGCTTTGCAAAGCTGCTTTGAACAGGTGATAAGTGGCTATACAGGGGAGAGGCTATCTGCTGGAGAGAGATCTGCAACTACACAGAAATGCCAGGGCAGGGGAGAGGGGCCGTAATGTATGAGACCTCAGAGGGGAACAGGAGAGGCAGGAAATTCAGGCTTAAGGACGGAATTTGAAGATGAGGAGGAGAGCTATGGAAAAGAGCCACAATGAGGCTCGGTTTAGTTAGCTCTTACTGCTCTGCTGAACTTTGAGCCCTCAGGGATTTTGAAAGTATAGTACTTTCTGGGACAAGAAGATGTCCCACTTTCGAGGAACTGGTCATGCGCCTCGGTGGCACCTTGCAGCTCTCTGGTCAAGGGTGTCCCACTATTGTTGCCCGGAAGCTTAGAATAAATATATGAGTTCTGCTGCCTGAAACTCCAAGAAGAAGAAGGACAGTCCTGCTGGAATCCTGATCTGCATTGTCTGGTGAAGGCAGCGCCTACTGCACTATCTGGTACTATAGCTCTGAGTACCTTGAGTTACTTCAAGAAAGAGTAAAAGTAGTGGCTCCCTGCAGCTACAGTTTAACAGAGCCTTCTCCAGCCGGAGTCCCAATCCAGGCGTGTGTCCAGTGTACTTTTAAGAGGTTGACAGAGTGCATTGTGGGAAGTGTAGTCCAGACCTGCCAAAGACCTTCTAGGAGATTCCAGACCCGTGGATTTATGTTGTGGACCCTTGGAGCCTACAAGGACCTCCAGAAGCCTGGGAAAGTTTTGGGAACTTTTGGAAAAAAAGCTCCATTACACCGCGGGGGCCAACCCACCCTGGATTCTAGGATTGTACCACTGAAGAGCTCCAGGGGTCCGACTTCCAGTATGTGAGTGGGCGTTCCATGAAAGTCAAGCCCACAATGCTCACCGAATACGAATCTGGCTTGGTGAAGACCAACGAGGGCAGTCAGAAGAAAAGGCTTCAGAAAAATGTGTAGGTAAAAATTGTTCAAGGCCTCACTCTATGTGTAACTGAGCAGGGCTCCATCGCGTTGGGGCTGAAAGTTTGACTTTGTCCCCGTCAAGCACAAGCAGATGTCTCAGAGTGGAGCTATTGGTTTCTAAGCACTAGAAAATGTTTAATCTTTAATAATTTGGCATCTCGGGCTTCCTATATTGCATTTTGGTCATTTTGGTATCATTCTAAAGATACAAAATATTTCCTATTGTTATGAAGTGGATTGGGATTTGTATTGTGTGTTGTGTCTTACTTACAAAAATAGTGACAGAGTGCACACCAGTTCTCTCGTGTAAAGTAAACGGTCGTTTTTTTCTTTGTTTAGTGTGCTGGCCCGGATCCGTGGACTGCCCAGCCACGTAAATTGAAAAATCACAGGAGAAAGTGGGGCCAAAGTGTGCCCCACACCGGACGCACAGCTTTAGGTGCAACATACTGATGCCAGACGTCATTCAAGTTCATCACATTTTATTTTCTTTGAAGTTATTTCATCCATTACGTTGATCAGTCACATGGTGGACAAACTATGTTCACATTTAAACACCTTAATGCTTTAGTACTTTAGAACTTGAATGACGTCTGGCATCAGTATGTTGCACCTAAAGCTGTGCGTCCGGTGTGGGGCACACTTTGGCCCCACTTTCTCCTGTGATTTTTCAATTTACGTGGCTGGGCAGTCCACGGATCCGGGCCTGCACGCTAAACAAAGAAAAAAACGACCGTTTACTTTACACGAGAGAACTGGTGTGCACTCTGTCACTATTTTTGTGATTTCAAATACTCTTCTGTCCACCCGACGAGTAGCACCCACTGATCATGGAACAACTTTTCATAAAAGGCCATTTGTCACATGCAGGACTATTTTTACATCTTTCTTCGAAAATGACAAAGTACGAACTACCGTTTTTATGGAGCACAACAGCAGATGAAAATCAGCTTGACTTATGTTTATGTTTAACCAGGACATGTTTATCTTTTCAAATGCAACACAGCTCAACCTAATACGATTACATGTCTGAGATTATTAACGTTTGAAATCACATCTACGGGAGGGCGGGGAACTTTGTGTCTTACTTATTCACTGTAATGGTGTTTTTAAATGCTTTACATGCCTGTCACCCAGGTTAAGCTTTATTGCTCAGTGTCAGCTACCAAGGGTTGAGCATGTGACTCATTTATAGAGACCATTTTTAGGACTCAGTACAGTGTCTGTGACCTTGTTACTGGTGGTAGGTGCATACTTACCACTACTGAAAAACCACCTTTAAACAAGCACCTAGAACTCTCTATGGAATCCTAGCTGAGATCTCACATCAACATGTGTATCCAATGAAGCTGTCCCTGTCCTACCTACCTCAGAAGCTGCACTTCCTGGGGATATATAGAAAGTCCAGAAGCAAAAATGGCTTGGTGCTTGAAATGCAGAAATTCAACAAGCAAAAAACACTCAGGGGCAGATTTACAAGCCCCTTGCGCCACTTTTGCGTCACTTTTCGCATGTTAAAAGTGACGCAAAAGTGGCGCAAGGGGCTTGTAAATCTGCCCCTTAAACCTTCTTCACGGCTGTTCACAGAATCTGGACTGACATCCCTTTGGTAGTAAAGATGACTGTCTCAGATATTTTATTTAAGAGAGTATTGAAAGGGTTTTTAATTAACTTAATTTGTTCCTTAACATGGTGCTGCAGCTACCCTCTCCATCTATTTAATCACATATATTTACTTTAACTCACACATGATCTGTCATGTTTTGCCTTTTGATAATATGATTCTCCATTCCTACTTTCCAATTTTATGATATACATATTGATGTATGATAATGTTCTATGGTTCCTACTCAGTAACACATTTTGCTACTGTAAAGCTCTCTAACATAATTCTGATGTGGTCCAGGATATCTCAAATTAATTTTTGTCCGCACCCTACTTTACCATGTCAGCATACTGCCCTAACTCTCTCTGAGACTTTCAGCCAACTCTGACAGTAAGTCCTTCCCTATCCCCGCGCTCCTCCCTTTCCCCCCGCCCCCCTTTTTTTGCCCTTCCTCCCCTCCCCCGTCTCACTTCTTTCCCTCCCCCTTCCCCGTCTTCATCCCCCCTTTTTTCCCCTTCCCTCCCTCTTTACCCCCCTTCAACCTCGTCCTTCCCCCCTATCCCCCTCTCCCCCTGCTTTCTCCCTCCCTCCCCTTCCCCCCTACCTACCCACAACCATCTTACTCTGATCCCTCCATTCTCTTTAGACCAAGCCTTGGTGCACCTAGCTTCCCCCGAGACCTTACGCCCTTCCACCCCGGACTCCTGACAGTGTGACCTGAGACGTAAGTGGTCCATCTGGCCGGATCTCTAGCTCTTTTCTCACTTTTTCTCCTTGAGTCTAGACACACGGTATTTTCTGCGGTGCCCTTCCTCATCTGTCATCTTTGACTCAACTCTCCACCCCCTACTCCTTACTCCTTTACCTTGGTCCACCCATGGGTGCTCAACTGTATACACATACATGTGAATATCCCTTTATCCTCAGCACTACAATAAAAATCATTGTAACCTGGTCCTGATGATGTCCTAACATTCCTACAGGCCGAAACGCCATTGACTTTACAGCGAAATTCCCTGCGCTCCCCTCAAGGATACCTACTTAAAATCACTTGGATATATACCTTCATCTACTGTTTGGTTATCCTGACTTTGTATAATTTGAAAGTTCACTTGTTCGCCATTGCGCCCCTCACCGTCGCTGTACATACTACCTCATGTTGTCACTTGCGCCGTCACAATCCTTCACGAGCACTTTGCACAGTATCCAACAGGTTACATGCCATTTAATGTAACGCAGCAAAACTTTTTTGTTTGACCGTATGGAATTTAATATGTCAAATATGTGAATATACCAATACAATTTGGTTTGCAAAATATTTGGTTTCCCTGCTGTTTTTTCCCCCTATTGGATTTTTTCTTCAAGTAATTAATTGTACTATTTTTATTGTCCTCCTACTGACATCCCTTTGAGACATTGTTGTATTTTACTAACTCTCTCTGCAGCTGTCAAGCTACTATACACTTGGGGGCTTATTTATGGGAGCCCTATGTCACTTTTGCACCACATAAAGTGCTACATATACGATGCATGGCTCGCATAAAAATTTATGAAGCCACGCAAAGCACCCTGCATAGTCATGAGAAGAGCAATGCATCGCAAATTGCTGTGTCACCTTACTCTGCACCCTGGAGGTATTCAATGGGCGTTGCGGTGGGTTGTCCCACCGGAATTTGACGCTGCCCAAGATTTATAAAGTGATGTGAGGTGAGGCATAACAAGGAGAAATATGTTTATTTCTATTATTTATTTTCTCTTTCCATATGTGCTCCGATTGTATGATGGAATAACGTATGCAACTACCATGCATGCCTTTACAACATAATCACTCAATTAATCAATCAGGCAGGGTTGGTAAAGCTTAGCTACTCGCCCGCGAGGGTCTCAAGGCTCGCGGGGTCTCTAATGAGTACTGTGGTCATCTGAAGAGCCAGTTCTTGAGGTCCTTCCTCAACTGGAGCAGTCTAGGGACTTGCCAGCAGAGGAGGGGGAGGTCATTCCGGGCCATGGCTACGAGGTAAGAGAAGGACTTTGCTCCATTTCCGGTCTTGTAGATGCGTGGGATGGTGGCCAGAGATAGATCAGCTGATCGGAGGTGTCTCTTGGGTGCGCGGAAGGAAAGGCGGTTATTTAGGTATGCTTGTCCGATGTTTTGGAGGGCTTTGTATGCATGAGTGAGGAGCTTAAGCATTATTCTTGTTTTAATGGGGAGCCAGTGGAGAACGCAGAGGTATTGGGTGATGTGGTTGTGATGGGGGATGTCTAGGATCAGTCTGGCTGCGGTGTTCTGGATAGTCTGGAATTTGCAAAGTAGTTTCATATTGATTCCGGCATATAGAGTGTTGCAGTAGTCAGAAAGGCTACTGATGAGGGCATGTTTGACCGTTTTTCTGGATTCACATGGGATGCATCTGAACGTTTTTCCGAGTATGCAGAAGTTGTTGAAGCATGCAGAGGATACGGCGGTGATCTGACGTTTCATCGTGATGGATGAGTCTAGTATGATTCTGAGGTTTCGTGCATGGTCTGTCATTGTGGTGGGGTTCCTGGGGCGGGGGGCCACCAGGTGTTGTCCTATGCAGAGGGGGTGGAGACAAGGATGAGGACATCTGTTTTTTCTGAGATGAGTTTCAGGCAGCTCTTCTTCATCCAGATGGCAACGGTTTTCCTTTGTTCTTGGAAGTTGTGTTGAGTTATTTGGTGAGGGAGAGGATGAGCTCTGTGTTGTTGGTGTAGGAAACGATTTTGAGCCTGTGGTTTCTGACAATGGGTGCGAGGGTGCCATGTAGATGTTGTAGAGGGTGGGTCTGATGGAGGACCCCAGGAGCACTCCACATCTGGTCTCTGTTGATTCCAAGTGGTAGGGCTGGAGTCTGACTTGCTGAGTTCTGCCTGTGAGAAATTAGCATATTCAGTCAAGGACCTGTCCGCCGATGTCGGAGTCTTGGTGTCTGGTGGCTAGTGTGCGGTGTGAGACGGTGTTGAAAGCTGCTGAGAGGTCCAGGAGGATGAGTGTTACCGTTTGGTCCTGGTTGAAGAGGGAGCAGATGTCATTGGTGGCGACGAGTAGGTCGGTCTCGGTGCTCTGGCTGCAGCAGAATCCGGATTGGGAGATGTCCAGGACGTTGTTGGCTTCGTTGAAGTTTGCTAGCTAAGTGTTGATGGCCTCTTCAATGACCTGGGCTGGGAATGGAAGCAGGTAGATGGGCCTGAAGTTCTTGTGGTCCTTCGGATGGTTTCTTCAGGAGGGGTTGACTTCTGCGCGTTTTGAGTTGTCGGTGAATGTGGCAGTTTCAAGGGAGCAGTTGATCATCTGTGTTGGTTTGGGTGCGATGGCTGTGGCGGCTCTGTGGAAGATGTGGCGTTGGCAGGGGTTGGTGGGTGCTCTGAAGTGGATGTTCTACATGGTCTTTAAGGTGTCTTCTATCGTGTGCGGGGTTTAAGTTAGCAGGGTCTGTTGGAATGCATCACTGAGGGTGGGAGCTGGAGCAGTGTGGGGCCTTGATTGTTGTAGTTGTCGTAGATCATCTTAATCTTGAGGTGAGAAAAGGTGTTGAGTCTGTTGCAGAGGTATTGGGAGGGTGGGACGTCTGTTGTTTCCATGCAGGGTTTGGCAAATTCCTTGATGATGGAGAAGAGTTCTTTGGTGTAGTTGGTGTTGGTGAGGATACTATCATGGAGGAATTTCTTCTTTGTAGATTTGGTAAATTGGTGGGGTGCTGGAGTGCCTGCTCAGGCGGTATTTGTTTCTGGGGTCTTGTTTCTCCTCCATATCTTTTTAAGTCATAGGAAGTCGTAGGAAGGAGCGCTTGGTTTTCTTGGAGTGTGGGGGTGAAACAGCTTGCTTTCTTGATGTGTCACCCTGGGACTGTCTTGAAGGGGGGAGTGTGTCGGCACAGTTCGTGATCCAGCAGTGGAGGTTGCATGCCGCGGTGTTAGCGTTTGGGATCATCAGCAATGGGGTGCTGATGGGGAAGAGGTCAGCTGGTCTTCAGTGACTTTGTTCCAGCTTCTACGGGGGAGGCGGTGGGCGTGCTCGTGTATGGTGAGTTTTCTGAAGGAGAAGTGGATGCTGTGGTAGTTAGTCCAGAGAAGTTCCGTGGTGTGACTGTATGAGACACTGTTTCCTTCTGCAAAGATGGGGTCATGTGTGTGTCCTGCTGTGTGCATGGGGGTGGTGAGAGATTGATTCAGTCCTATGTTGGTGAGGTTCTCTAGAAGAGCGGGGGTGTTGGGGTCGTCGTGGTTGTCCAGGAGGAACTTAGGTCCATGGCGTGCTTGTGTAGGGTCAGAAGATATGAAATTCACAAGAGACGACTATGTGATGGAACTAGTAGCAATAGTCCACTAGACAGGGTACATCATTCGTGGTTTTTGAAAAATACCCATCAGTAGCTCTTCCTAGGCGCCCTTTTCATCATATGGGTTCCTTCTAACCATGAAGGATGGTATTTTAGTTTGGTCAAAACTGACAGCATAAGGACCAGTGATGATATAGCTGGGTCGTAGGGGGCTACTGAAAAGCAGTGCGAGGGGGTATGTGATAAAGTGCAAAAAGTGCAAGGTAGTGGTATGTAAAATTAGATAGCTCTGGGGAAAATTATTTATTGCAGACCTCAGAGTTTCTAAGAATTAAAAAGAGCGAAATTGGTAGTTTCAGCTAATAGCTACCAACAGGTTGGTCGACATGTTTCAGCAGGATTCCGGATCACACAGGTATCCACTGCATTCCTCAGGACCTGTGTCGCTACTGCTAGTGTTGTGTAAGAAATATAAAAAAGGGAAAGGTATCACCTGGGTATTAGTGAAGAATCATTCCCCCGGCATGTTGTGCAGGAGAGTACTGCCTCACCTCACCTGGCAAACAGCTCAGGTAATTGAAGCACCGCTCTGTCCGTCGGTACTTCCAGCGTCCCTCTGGCCTCCCCTTACAGCCAGAGGGACGCTGGAAGGACCGACGGACAGAGCGGTGCTTCAATTACCTGAGCTGTTTGCCAGGTGAGGTGAGGCAGTACTCTCCTGCATAACATACCGGGAGAATGATTCTTCACTAATACCCAGGTGATACCTTTCCCTTTTTTATATTTCTTACACAACACTAGCAGTAGCGACACAGGTCCTGAGGAATGCAGTGGATACCTGTGTGATCCGGAATCCTGCTGAAACATGTCGACCAACCTGTTGGTAGCTATTAGCTGAAACTACCAATTTCGCTCTTTTTAATTCTTAGAAACTCTGAGGTCTGCAATAAATAATTTCCCCCAGAGCTATCTAATTTTACATACCACTACCTTGCACTTTTTGCACTTTATCACATACCCCCTCGCACTGCTTTTCAGTAGCCCCCTGCGACCCAGCTATATCATCACTGGTCCTTATGCTGTCAGTTTTGACCAAACTAAAATACCATCCTTCATGGTTAGAAGGAACCCATATGATGAAAAGGGCGCCTAGGAAGAGCTACTGATGGGTATTTTTCAAAAACCACGAATGATGTACCCTGTCTAGTGGACTATTGCTACTATTTCCATCACATAGTCGTCTCTTGTGAATTTCATATCTTCTGACCCTCCACTATTATTTGTATTTTGTCCAGTTACCTTCGGGGAGTGTAGTGTTGAGTGGTCATTAAAAATAATCCCTGAGACCCAAATCTACTCTTATTTATTTAGTGCTTGTGTAGGGAGCACACGTTGAGGAGGATGCAGTTGAATTTTTTGTGTGCGGTGATGTCCTGTTGGGCTGTGGGCTGCTGCTGGGGTCCAGAGGTGGGTAAAGGTGCTGAAGCAGTGTTGACAAGAGATGAGGCCTTGGGTGTTGATCTGCGTTGGTGCTGCGTCTGGGGTTGAGAGTGTTGAGGGTGCATGAGTCATAACAGAGGCGGGTTGGAGGACCAGGATTCCTGGCGCTGGTCGCAGACGGGTGAAGATGGGCTTTCCATTGGCGTGTCTTTGGTGTACCAGCAGCTCGCCCACTGTGTGCCTCTCGCTGCGCTGCTGCACAGCAGCCACCATTTATTAGAGGTAGGGGGAGGGAGATCAGCTGGGAGGCATGAAGGACAAACTGGAGAGGGGAGGGGCCATGGGACAGCAGCGGTGTGGACAACGTGGGAAGTTTGAGGGAGAAGAGAACAGAGAGAGAAGAGAGAATGGAGAAAAAAGAGAGCAGTGAGAGCAAATAGAGGAAAGAGGGCACAGATAAAATCCAAGAAAGGCAGAACAGCATAGTGCTCTCCCACTGGAACACCAAGTATGAGGCACAGACAGGAGCCTGTGGGTGGAGGAGGGTTATGAACACCTTGTAACCAAGCTCAGGGTGCAGCACTTTGTGGTGGAGCTGTGCGGGGGGAGAGTAGTCACAGTGACCATGTCAGTGGTCTAGCTCTTCTTGCCGCGCATTAAGTAGGAGTCTGGGAGTCAGGAGCCAGAAGGACACACTGGAGGGGAAGGGGAAGTAGAGCAGCATTGGCATGGACAACTTGGAGATCGCAAGGGAGAAGAGAACAGAGAGAGAATAGAGAAAAGAAAAAAAAAGAGGGAAAAGAGAGCAGAAAGAGCAAAGAGAGAAAAGAGAAAGAGGGCAGAGGGTGAAGAAAATAGCCAAGAGATGCAGAACAACAGAAGAGCAGAGTGCTCTCCCACTGGACCACCTGGGATGAGGCACAGACAAGAGCCTGCGGGTGGAGGGGTGCCTCAAAACCCTGTAACCTAACTAAGGGGGCAGCACTTAGTGGTGGAGCAGTGCAGTGGAAGAGCAGTAATACTAACCAGGTCAGTCACTTCCATGCATTATCCATTACACGCACGTCATTAGCAGGCATGTAATTACAATGCACATTCATAAAGGTACATTATAAATGCCTTTAACACACATACACTTACCTTGCATACCAGTATAACACAAACATTACAACTAATTTTTTGTAGATGTCATACCATGTTACTGTTGAAGCTTTAAATCTAGATAATTAGATGTTGTTTTAAGAAACAGGTAAACCCAATTAACAAATGTATGTCAATTATGACATTAAAATAACTTCAGCAGGGGCAGTAAATAAGACAAATTCCTGAGAGAAAATACCAAAAAAAGAGAAGCACTACCATTTAGTAAGTACGCACACAGAGCTTTTGAGGCAAACATAGACGTTTTGAAACAAAACTAGTAATGTGTTTTTTAAGACCTCTGCCATTGACATGATGGGTGTGCTGAGCGTGGATAACCAAAACAACAATCAAAATGCCAATACTGATAACAATTTCAAACAGGTGAATAAAAGGTGCAAAGATACTTGAACTATGCATCCATAGGCTCATCAATAGCCTTTATTTCAATATCAAAAGGTTAGTTTCTTATTTACATATATCATCAGGGAAACATATTAATACATACAATACATCAAAAAAACAATTTTAAAAATGTTTCCATACCATTACTAACTTCAATAAATCATCACATGTATTCCACTCAAACTCTCTCACTCACTCCATCTTCATTCAATCACCATACTCACTACACACCACAATAGTCCTTTGGGCCAATATGACTTTTTTTTACATCTGTGAAAAAGGCCCTACCACCAAACCAAAAAAAAGAAATGGTACATACTATTCTTATGATTACAGATTAATCATCACCACAATTTTTCACATAAGATTATGGTCAAAGTGCACTAAAAAAGCCGCAAATTTGTAAGAATTGTTTGGTGGTGGAGAACAAAAAGGTCTACGTGTTTCTAACCCCCAATCGATCCGGGGTTCTCATCAGGAACAAGCATAACTATTTGAGAGAAACCACCTCCGTGGACTTCCTGCAAAAATTGACTAAATTGTGTGATTTTGGTACAATCCAGGATTTGTAAGCTGTATTATTGGTCCTGAAAACGATAAACTCCCTGAAGCAAAATGAACGTTCACCTTGTAATTCCCGCGTGTGAAACAAATAAACGCTTGCTCGGTTTGACGCTCGCAGTTCAGTCAACAACAGCTCCGATCGGTGTCATGAATGGCTGTCCTTCCTTCCCCATAACTTCCGTCCCGTTGTTATACTCAGCCTTACTGATTAGAGTCATGCCCGTTGTTGTTATACTCAGCCTTACTGATTAGAGTCTTGCCCGTTGTTGTTATACTCAGCCTTACTGATTAGAGTCCTGCCCGTTGCTGTTATACTCAGCCTTACTGATTAGAGTCCTGCCCGTTGTTGTTATACTCAGCCTTACTGATTAGAGTCCTGCCCGTTGTTGTTATACTCAGCCTTACTGATTAGAGTCCTGCCCGTTGCTGTTATACTCAGCCTTACTGATTAGAGTCCTGCCCGTTGTTGTTATACTCAGCCTTACTGATTAGAGTCCTGCCCGTTGTTGTTATACTCAGCCTTACTGATTAGAGTCCTGCCCGTTGTTGTTCTACAGAGCGAGGATAAGGCAGCCCTTCCACTGTAACCCTGTTCCTGTCATGGGGTTAATTTCACTTTACCTTTCATGGTTTGTTTACTGGAATTATGGCATGTGTGGAATGTATGGGTAACTGAGAGGGGTACCCTAGGTGTGGAGGTCAGGGTGCATCTTATTATACACCCACTCCACCGCAGCCAAACTGCATCTTGAACGTATTTCACTGTGCCTCAAAGGTCTTGCCCCTCCCCAGGAAAAAGTGGGTTGTATGATGGAACAAAATACTCTTCTAATGTCAATTTTTTATATTTAACTACGTGTGGTAATGTCATCCATGGTAAAGTCATGAATGGTAAGGTTTATTTGCGGTAATATAATGTGTGAAAAAGACATTAGTGTGGCAAAGGATTTATTGTAACTGTAATGCGTGATTCTTTCTAGACCTGGACGTAGTTCTGCAAAGAGCAAAGTACGGTGCGAAGTGCCATTCGTGCTGATTTTCCTGCCACTCGAGTAGAAATTCTACACAAGCAGCATCTCGCACTTGGCAACTTACTGTTGGCCAACGCGAGTGAGGAGAGCGGGAATATCCCAAAAATCTGCGAACGGAGTGGAGTACACTTCCCAGGCCTAGTTCTGACTCTGTTGTAATGGATGTTTCCTGTTCTGTCCTCTTTGTGTTTGTAACCAATTTTGCAGCTGTGGTTAGTGCTGCTGAGATGGAAGACAGGCTAGATTTGGTAATTCTGCAGCCAAATTGTTCCTTGGTCAGTCTGGAGATTGGACTAGTGTTAGTAGACGCAGTACTAAAACCAACCATTTATGGTTGTAAATGGTTTGAGCTCCTTGACTAATTTATTGATGAGAGTTGGTTGTCACATTTAGGAACTTGAATTTACTGACTATAGCTGCTTTTATCCCTAATGATTTTGATGCAAATTTCCATTTTGGACAAGGGTATTATTTTGTTCAGTGATAGAAGAAGGAACTCTGGGGCATATTATCAAGGGGGTTTATCTCCGCTTTTTTGGCTTTAAAAGCCAAGAAAGCGGAGATAAAATTATCTCCCTATTACCTAGCTGTCGCTAACACCAGTTAGCGCCAGCTAGTAGGAGATAGCGACCATCTTGGGCCCCACTTTGCATGTCAGAGAAATTTATCACTAATGACATGCAAAGTGGGCGTGCCAAGATGTCAGCGACTGGAAACAGTCGCTAACATCGCTATCTCCTATTACCAACTTATGGAGATATTCGCGCTAAGCGCGAATATCTCCAAAAGCTACCACCTGCCCTGAGCAGTTCTTAGCCATGTTATCCAATGGGAGGTGGATAACATGGCTAAGAGCATTAGCTCGGTAATGCATGAATATCGCTGACTTTTCAGCGATATTCATGCATTGCGGCCGATTTTTATCGCATTTGCGATGCGCCGCAGCTCAGCGGTAATTTTTTGTCTCTAACCAAGCAATAGCGATAATTATCGCTATTGCTTGGTAATATGCCCCTCTGTTTTATCAAGGTTGAGGAACTAGCTGTTAAGTGAAGGTGAGTATCATGCTCATATTAATGGATACTCAGGACCCGATGTCTGATTTTACCATCATTGAAAATTGTGGAGCAAGAACAGAGCCTTGTGCAACTCCATCGAATATAGTATTGGGCCAGAACAGGAATTTACCAACTTACCTGAAGAGGATGTGTCTGTCAAATAGGATCCGATCCATTTTAGAACAAAGTCATCCTTTCCTATCCATTTAGCCAATATTCAATTAAATTCAATGTATTAATGTATTCAGATAAAGGTCAATACAACATTAAAACCATCTACAGTACAATAAAAATTTAAAGTACAATAAAATGAGTAAAGTACTATGCACAAAATATTTACAGACCCTACATACAGAGCATATTTTCCCTTTAGATAAGCTCACCCATGTACAAGAGCTGGATGTTTATCAAAATCTGTCAATCAAAATCTTTAAATTAACTACAACATAAAGACATGAAGATGGTTTAGGATGAAATCCAGCTCATAGGCATCTCTGCCCTTCTTATGTCAAGAGCACTAAATAAAGGGAATACCCACGTGCAAAATAATCGGAAGTGGAGACTGGTTCCATCCTGCTGTAATTACAGGAACAGATTCCCAACCTGAGTTGAGCATTGTTCCATTTCCTTGTTATGTCGCCAGCCATATTTTGACACAAAGTGAACATGCGCAGGGAGGAAGGTGTATACCCTCCAGATAAGGCTTGCAGCACCTCACCTTTCCATGGGGAAGAGAGGCATTGCCTATGGATATCAGTGCAAGGAAATGCAGATCTGAAGACTCTGTACACCTTCTGTACCTTCCCATGGCGACACGCCAATCTACCATAGATAAAGTATGGAGGCGAGCTAAATCTGAGGAGACCTTACAAGATACATTTGTATGTGCGTAAACTATAGCACCGAGGCAGTGGCTACCTCGAAATAACATCTCTCCCAGTGTTTCTGGAGTACTTTGAGGAGGGTTTCATGGTCAGCCGTGATAAAAGCTGCAGTGAGTTCCAGGAGCAATAGGAGGCAGGACTCTCCATCACCTAGAATACAAGCTTAAAAAGTCAGTGACTCAAAGGGTTATTGTTTCAGTGCTGTGCCCTTCTCTGAAACCAACATATTTTGCCTTGAGCCCCACCAAAGCCTGTGACACCATGGTAAAAATAGAGGGGCAGATTTATAAGGGCTTTGCATTGGTGTAGTGTGACATAAAATGACACAAACTGGTGCAAAGTCTTGAAGAAGAGATAACCTCCAGCACAAGTCTTGATTTGCACCGGAAACAACTTTATGCCGACGCAGTGAAGTGAGCCTCCTCTGTGTGGTGCATATGTGTTCTCATGCAACCATTTGTGATGGTTTGACACAAACCCTGTCTTCTAAAGCCTACTTGAGCCTTTTCTGCTTAATGCACTGTATAAATACAAATCTAAATACAAATAAAAAAGGTAGACAGGGCTTTGCACAAAAAATGCACAACTCATTGGGGCAGATGTAACATATGAATTAAGATTTTTTTTTCAAAACTTTTCTAAGTTTACACGTTAGCTTCCATTTGAGGCACACATACAACGTAAATAAACATTGTAAACTATGCTTAAGTATAGTATTTTGTACTGGAAGGGTACCTTTACAGTACAAAAATCATGCAACACGTACGTGCAAACCTTTGCACTGTAGAGCATAGGTGTGTGCTTGGTGCAAGGCAGCTAAAAGTGAACAAGTGCAGGAGATGATAGCTATAGCAACATAGTGATAGAGCGCGCGAGGTCACCCAGCCAATGATTCCGCCGTTTCCGGCTTCAGGGCCCATATACTTTCAATTCACACTATTCATTGACAGGGTGACTTCACGGGCTGCTACCAATTGTGTGTGTTCCCTACTGTTATTACTTAGTGTACCCGACTTACCATCCACCGACACGGGTACCTATGACTTTAATGGATCAGGGGCCTAGCTGTAAAAGGAAAGGCAGCAAATGCAATTTTTAAAATGACATTCAATACTGTTGTAAATGACCACGGACAACTGGAAGTTTTAAAATGTTTATCTAAAGTTCGTTATCATCAAGCATTAAACTTACAAGAATAAGGCAATCAATAACCAAGATAATGAAAAGTACATAACTATAGAGAAATAAAGTCAGGGTAATCATTTAAATGCAAAATATGAGATGCAAAGAAAATATGCTATGCATTCAAGGCAAGAAATCTTTAGAAAATTTAAGTAAGGCCGTTCTAGACCATATCAGAAAATGACAAACTGCAATGCAAAATATGATTTCTAAAAGGTAGGGTAACATGGGAACATATCAAGAAATATGCAAATGACTTTACGTTTCAACAGTTTGCGGCAAAAGCATGGAAAATCAACATGTGCAAGGTGTCTCTTTATTTAAGCAAAAGACAGAAATATAGAGAGGTGCAAGTTTAAAGAACTTAGAGCAGTATTTACCTAGACTGGTGTGGAAACCAAACCCTGGCCACGGGTCAGTTAAGGACAGGAAACCCTCAAGGAAGGATACCCCTCAAAGGACAGCAGGTGCAGAATGGACACCCCGGACAGGACAGGATACCCTCAGATTAGGAATCAGGACAGGACCCTCAGGACAGGACAGCAAACCCTCAGGACAGGACCGCTCAGGACAGGACCGCACCCGCAGTTTGGAAGCAACGCCTGCGCTCCACCCTCTCTGCAGCTATCGATCAAGACCCCGATTGAGTCAGCGAACTCCCAGCAAAGTGCTTCGCCAGCACTTTAAGGTTCAGTAAAACCTTAGTCTATGGTCAATTTCGGACAGAGTGCTCCGCAGCGCTCTGTATCTTCAGTCACCTATTGAGTACGATGGGTCAGTGACAGGTCAGCTAAACCAGACAAGTCGGACAAAATCCCTAGGTGAACCCAGGGTAGATATACTCTTTTGGGACGGTGTACCACCCCCCAATGTTGCAAAGTGTCAGAATCCCTCAATTTGGATTGGTCCTAAGGTAGGATTTGGGTAACACACCAATCACAACACACTATTTGGATGCTACATTTACATATTTGGGTACCGCCTAGCGAGATTGGGGTTCCCATGAGAAACTGTGCAGAAATACGAGTGACAATTAACATTGTTGCCGAGCTAGGACAATTGGCTCCGTTTTCCTGGGTTTTTCAGGTCAGTTCTCAGGAGCATCTTGCCCATCACTGCCAGCTGGCTAAGTTCCATCAGCCAAAGTTGTCAGGTCCCTGGAAAGGCGATCATGCGCAGAAGGGACCTCCAAGATGGCTCTCGGTACAGACAGACCCCCATTCCCCGCGGTACATGAAAAGTAAGCGAGAACAAATTAATACATAGAAATAACGTTATGAAATCACATCACAGGGTTGTACTTTCAACTTATCATCATAAAATATACTTATGCAGTCTAAATGTTAGCTACATTTCAACAATGACAAGAGCAGTGGCACGAGCAGTACCACATGATTGGCAAAGCTATGTATTACGCATGCGCATAAATTTCCCTCCACTTCTGCAGACCCGTCAGGACACGTGAGTGTGACTGACGCATGCGCAGTAACTAAATACAAGCGGCGGCCATATTTTACAGACACGGATTAAATTCATTAGGAATACACATAGGCAAGCTTCTTAATCCTTATTCAAACTTAATATAAACGTTAGTAAGACGTACACTTATTACCTTGTTACACATAAACGAGGTTCATGACTTCGGCAAGCCGCAAAATATGCGAAGCTTTGCTTCATCAATCCCCTCTTTGATGATATTTACTATCATCACAAAATAAATGGAACCAGATGCCAACTTTCTTTCACACTTTATACAGCTCTATCTCTTCCAGCAATCGCTCCAACTTTTCTCTTTCAGTTTTGGTAGGGTGAGAATTCTTCACCTTTTTATAAATCTGATTATTCACTTCTTCTAATTCGAGCTCATCCACACTTCGTTTCACCCCTCTTGCATTCACTTCGTGCCTTTTGGTGCGCTTGCGGCATTTGCAACAGACAAATATGAAAAATAGGATGAGACCTATAATTCCAATTGGCATCAGTACTTTAAGCAATAAGCCTTTACCTACGCTAGCAAGCCAATGACCTACATTTGAGAGACCATCTACCAGTCTCTTCCAGGCACTATCAACCTCGAGTGGTTTGAGTTCCTTTGCCAAATTAGTAATGTTTTTCACATATCTTTTGAGCTGTACACTTTTATCCGGAATATAAGTGCAACAATGTTGCGCCTTCAACATCCGGCAGACTCCGCCCTCTTTTGCCAATAAGGTATCAAGAGCAAGTCGATTCTGCAAAACCATTGATCTGATCGCAACCATTTCGGTGTTGACCAGCAGAAATCCATGAGCTGTCTCAGTAGACAATACATCCACTATAGTAGACAATTTGCAAATTCTGTGAGTGTTCAGAACCACTCCCACTCCAGGTATCAGTGCACTGAAAATACTACCCATAATTTCACCTATACTTTCTCTTTTACTACGCACTAAGCCATTAGTATTTTCACAGCTTCCACCAACTCCATTCACATGGTATATTTTCGGGAAGACAATGCCAAAATAGCAGCTTCCATACCAGTGATCCGGCAAATTGAAATAAGCCTTGTCCCCACAAATATAATAAATTCCAGGAAACACAGGCTCTGACCCATTTTTGAAACCCCAACCTCCAATTACCTTGTAATTATGTTCGCATTCACTGGAACCAATGAAAATTTCATTATAATAGCTAGTCTTCTCGCGGTGAAGACATAGCTTGCCTTTCTTTTCAAAATCCAGCAACAGAGCAGGACCCGCCCCACCAGTTGAGGTGCCTTCCATGTTCTCTGCCCATCTTGGCCTTTTCTGACTTTCGTCATTAGCCTTCTTTTGTATCTTAATTCTCCTTTTCTCTGCCATGTTCAGGAACATCTTTTCCTGCTCACGCAAAGAACAAGTCAAGTTATCTCTGTGTGCGTCCGCTATGTCAATGTTACCTATAGTCAGAAAGTAGTCTCCCATATATCGTATTACGTCACTTTTGGTATGTACAGGATTCAAGTTCCCACGTATAGGAAGCTCAGAAAAGATCACGTCATTATTAGAGTAATAGTACTGTAACGGTCCTCTCTTGTAAAATAAACTAGCTAAAATGCTACAGGAGATTCCATATGTCAACGGCAAGTGATGGTATGTCACGCCTTCAGCTACAGAGGTAGGTAGCTTCATGCAGACATAGCAATCTTCAATTTCCATAGTCTCTACATAGTGTATTAACAAGTTTGCGAAAACATTTAGTGTGTCTTGTTTTTAACTCCATGATAATGTAGTCCTCCCTCATCTGATGCTTCTAAGTCTTGTTTTGTTTGTCTCAGTGCTCTCTCATGTCTTGCTACACTCTGTGTTGTCAGCTCCTCACTGTCAGTATTTACAATTTCAGTAGGGACAATATTAGTATCTTTACTTACAGCAAAGGGAATAAAAATTGTTAATCCTATCCAAACTAATATCAGGACAACTACACTACAGACACATACCTTGCAGCATGTTTTGCAACAGCT
Source organism: Lissotriton helveticus (assembly GCF_964261635.1). Taxonomy (NCBI): domain Eukaryota; kingdom Metazoa; phylum Chordata; class Amphibia; order Caudata; family Salamandridae; genus Lissotriton; species Lissotriton helveticus. Next base: position 464,881,658 of record NC_136062.1, read on the forward strand.
GCGACTAGGTCTACCACTCACGTTTGAATCAGACATTTTGGCTTCAGAAGAAGTTTCTCGACCCCTCTTTGTGACTTTACACGAGTATCTTACTTTGTGCAAATTCACGGTGGCTCGTCTTCTTCCTCGTCAGAGTACTCAGGGACGGGCTCTCCGTCGCTTACGTCAGTTATATCAAGATCTTCAAGTTCTTCCAACACAAGTGTCCATTCAGGTGACTTGTACCTTTTGTTTTGTTTCTTTATTCGATCACTCCTTCGGTTGGAGGTATCTTCTTGTTGCTTAGCTATGCGTGCACTTCTCCTTTCTTCTGCACGTTTCTCTTCCACCGTTTTTATCCTCAGTCTCAATTTCTTTACGAACCTGGGCTCAAGATGTTTTCTTTTCTTAAGTCTTTTGGTTGGTACTTGGACTTCGTTTCCTTCTCTTGCCCTTTTGTTTTCATTCGCTGTTGGCAATTCTGTTTCAGTTTCTTCTTCTTCTATCTGACTAATTCCAGGACTCGTATCTATTTCTTCTGCCTGGGTACTACTCTGGCCTTGTTCAGGTACATTTTGTGTTTGCTTTTCAAATGTCTCTGTTTCTGGTTCCTGAACACGTTCTTCTAATTCTATCTGATCCTGTTCAAGCACTTCGATCTCTGGACTTTCTTCTGCTCGAACTATTACACTATGTCTAGTCTGTCCCTTCCCGATATCAGGAGTCAGTGGAGGTGTATCAAACACTTGCTCTGTATCCTGCACTTGTTCAGTATCGGGCACTTGTTCAGTCTTATTCACTTGTTCTGTATCAACCACGTGCTCTGTCCCTGTCTGACCTTCTCCTTCCTCAGTTTTGATGTGAATCTCAAGATTCTGAGGTTCTTCGCCTGTGCCTTGCTTTTCCTCACTAGTCCACTCTCTACCTTCCTGTAGTCGTTCACTTGTTCGAATTGGGTCTTCAGTGAGATCAATCAATGGAATCCACTCTTCTGGCCATATGCTTGGCAGCTCGTCTTCAGCTACTTCTGGCTCAGCGTCTTGGACCCCTTCAGCAGGCTGGACTCTTGGTAGTTCGTCATCAACTATCCTTGGGCCAACGTCTGCTGATTCTGCAGCTCGACTGGTACTGGGCTGTACGTCGTCAGCTACTTCCGGTCTGGCTCCTGCAGAGTCCTCTGCTGGACGTCCTTCTGCTTCAGGCACCTCGTCTGGTGGTACCTTCTGGGTGTGGCTGGCGTGTATCCAACGCGGAACCCCTGCACACTTGACTGCTGTGGTAGTTACCAGGATCACCTGACGTTTCTCTCCCCACCTTGGCTCCAGGCAGCTCTTCCGGGTATGCTTCTTTATCTTGACCCAATCTCCCGGGACCAGTTTGTGGAGAGGAGTCGTTGGATTGAGGATGGCGTCTTCTCCGATCTGGCGAGAGATAGAACGCACTTGGTCACCCAATCTCTTGCAGTATTCAAGCACCAAATCATCAGTAATACTCAACAGTTTGCTTCCTGGCACCCATGCTTGTCTCATCACTCTTCCCATAATGATTTCATGGGGACTTAGGCCTGTCTTGCGATCAGGAATACTTCTGAGTCCCATCAGGACCAGGGGCAGGGCCTTCACCCAGGTCAATTTAGTTGCATCACACAGTTTTGCTAGTCTGTTCTTGATAGTTCCATTTATTTGTTCCACTACTCCAGACGCCTCTGGACGGTAGGCACAGTGAAGCTTTTGTGAAATTCCAAAGGCCTTACAGAGTTCGTCGATCACTTCATTATGAAAATGTGAGCCTTGATCTGATTCAATAGTGACTGGAACCCCGAACCTAGGTATCAGTTCTTTTAATAAACACTTAGCTACTGTTTTTGCATCATTTTGGGGAGTAGGGAAAGCTTCCACCCACTTTGAAAATAAACAGACCATGACAAGGACATATCGCTTCCCTTCACATCGGGGCATGGTGATGAAATCAACCTGTATTCTTACAAAGGGACCCCCGGACCTCCCAATTTTCCCCAGTTCCACTACAGTCTTCTTCCCTGGGTTCATCTTTTGACATGTCAGGCACCTCTGGCAGAGGGACTCTGCTACTTTCCTGAACTTTTTACTGTACCAAGTCTGTTGGAACACTAGAATCATGGCATCCCTACCAATGTGTGATCCTTCATGTATCAACCTCGCCATTGTGCTAAGTAGGTGTCTAGGTAACACAGGCATACCAGTTGGACCTATAATGACACCATCCACACGTCTTGGTCGACACCCATCTTCCTTCCACTTCTCTCTTTCTTGCCAAGGTGCCGCCTGCTGCCACTCTTTCACTTCATCCCATGTAGGCACTTCTTCAAACACCTGAAGTTGGCAGCTGGTTCCTGGCCCCCCTCGTTTTGGATTTACGATATACCGATCTCTTGCGCACCATTGGGCCACTCGATCAGCATAATCGTTTCCCAGTGATACCTTGTCCATGCTCTTCTTATGAGCAGCACACTTTACCACTGCCAGTTCCTTTGGTAACTGGATTGCCTCTAAAAGGTCCTGAACAACTTTTCCATTTCGAATAGGGGTACCTGATGAAGTCAGGAACTCCCTCTGTAGCCACAACTGGCCAAAGTCATGCACGACCCCATAACAGTACTGACTGTCCGTATACACTGTTATGCGTAGGTTCTTCCCAATTTGGCAAGCTTTTATCATAGCAATCAATTCGGCTACTTGTGCAGACTTGATGTGATATAGATAACCTGCTTCCTCAATTTTCTCTAAGGACACTACTGCATAGGCAGCACTCAGGCCTCCTTGTTCATGCCTTAGACATGAACCATCCACAAAAAGTTCTTTATCATGCACAGGCAACGGCGCTTCTTTTATGTCTGGGCGTGGCTTGGTGTTGAATTCTGTTAGATCAATACAATCATGTTGATCATTCACCCCCCCCTCCATATCCTTTGGGTCGGGGAGTAGGGTGGCTGGGTTCAGAATACTGCACCTAACAATGTTTACATTTGCAGCACCCACAAGAATTCTCTCATATTTAGTCAGCCGACTAGGGGTGAGATACTGAGTTTTTGTTCTGGTCAACAAAATTACCACTCCATGGGGAACATACACAGTTACCGGATGTCCCATGACAATTGACTCACTCTGTTCTAAACTGGCACAGGTAGCAGCTACTGCTTTCAGACAACCTGGTAATCCAGCAGCCACTGGATCCAAGGTGGCAGAGAAATATGCCACAGGCCTTCTGGTTGTGCCATGTTCTTGAGTTAGGACTGACAACGCGCAATTATCGCGAGTGTCACAGAATAGGGCAAATTCTTTGGAATAGTCTGGCATTCCCAATGCAGGGGCTGTACACAGACAATCTCGCAGTTTGGTGAAGGCTGTTAAGCTTTCATCATCCCATTCTACAATCTCGGGTGTTCCTCTCTTGGTCATCTTTATCAAGGGCCTGGCTAGGACTGCAAATCCCAGACTCCACTGCCTGCAGTATCCTATCACACCCAGGAACATTCTGATCTCCTTTTGAGTACGGGATAACTGCATCTTTTGAATTATTCTCACTCTTTCCGATGTCACTTTTCTGACACCTTTTTCTATCTGGTGCCCCAGATATTTCACCGATTTTGCACAAAACTGTAACTTGTCAGGGGACACTTTATGTCCCTTTTCACACAGGTGATTCAGTAGGGCAATGGTGTCAATCACACAATCCTTATGACTTTTAGACGCCACCAAGAGGTCGTCTATGTATTGCACTAAGACAGAGTTCCCAGGAAGGACTAAAGTTTCCAAACATTTTTTCAAGATCTGATTAAAGATAGAGGGGCTCTCTGTATACTCTTGAGGGACCCGGTTCCAGCAATACACGTGACCCTCGAAGGCAAATGAGAAAAGAAATTTGCTATCTGGATGCAAAGGAATGGAAAAGAATGCATGACACAGATCTATCACAGTGAACCACTCAGCATCCCAGGGAATCTGATACAGAATCACTGCTGGGTTCGGGACAATAGGGCAACAGGGAACTACTATCTTGTTGACTTTTCGTAGATCCTGTACTACTCTGTACTTGCCACTAGGCTTCTTGATGCCCATAATCGGAGAGTTACATGGGCTACTTATTACCTCCTGTATGATGTTTCCTTCTAGCAATTTCTGTATTTCCACAGCAACACCAGCTTTCACTTCTGCATTCATTCTGTAGGGTTTAGAATTGGGGTATACTGCATTGTCCTTGATCGCTATCTGTATGGGGTCCACATTTTTCATTAACCCCACATCTTTCCAAGTAAAGTCCCACACCTCTGGCTTCACTGCTTCTTGGAGTTCTTTGGGTAAATCCTGCATGGTCATTCGTTTAATTTCCGAGTCAGGGCGGACTAACATTAATTTATAAATGCCGTCTTCATCTGGGGTCTGAATTTCCACACCCTTTGGTGTGCAAAAGATGGTACAGTTCATTTTGCACAGCAAATCACGTCCCAGTAAGTTCACTGGACTGGTGTCGCAAACGACAAATCTATGCATTTCCTTAAAGTTTCCAATTGATATTTCCATGGGCTTGGTAACAGGAGTACTAATCAATTGATTAGATACACCTACTACTTGGATGGCTTCTCCCGAGAGGGGTAGGTTTGGAACGTCCACTGTCCTCACAGTAGAACGGGTAGCGCCAGTGTCCAACAGAAAGGTAACATCATTTCCGTCAACATTTCCTTCAATGTATGGTCCGGACTGGTCTACCGGCAAGGAGGCGCCAAGTACGCACTCCTCGTCCTCCCCTCTCAGGCCCCGTCAGTACTGGTCATCACAAAGGAAGGTATCGTTTAAAAGATACTGCGAAGTTGCTGCATTTCTGTTCTCATTGCTTTCCCAGACTTCTATCTCATCTCGCTCTGCCTGTTTTCCCCTGTATACTTGCTTTGGTGCTCGGGGCACCTGAACTGTTTTTACCTGTGGTTGAGTCTTTCGTGGTCTCTCTTTCTGCGTCTGTGGAGTTAAATCAGGAGTTTTGGGGTTATCTTCGGGCAAGTAAGGACACTCGTTACGCCAGTGTCCAATTTCGCCGCACTGATGGCAGGGAAATTTCTTCATAGCCTCCTCCCTGCTCATTTTGGGCCGGGGCTTGCCTCCTCCCCCTCCCCCAGGGCCTTCGTTCTTAGCATTCTTGACCATGTTACTCAACTGCTTTTCCTGCTGTTCTGCGAGCTTCACCTGAGCCCACATCACTTTTTCCTTGAGAGCCTTTTTCTTTTCTGCCATCTCGTCCTCGCAGTACTTTGCGTACCGCAGGACCTCGTCTACCTTTTTGGAGTGCCAACAGATTTTGTTATCTTTTATCCACTGACAAATTGCAGGTCTTAAACCGTTTACAAACCTGTAAATGAAGTGCGTCATATCCTTCATCTCGATGTTATCTATACCACTGTATGTTTTAAACACCTGCAACAGCCTTTCATAATAGGAGTGCACTGTCTCCTCTCTTTCCTGCGTTGTTCTATCTATCCTGGTCCAATCGGTTTCCTTAGCTGGCACCTTTAGTTTCAGATGCTGAATTACTTGCTCATATTTTCGCATCACTTCTTTCGATGGTTCCCCTGTTTCTTTATCTCTTGTGTACTCCTCACTAGGCCAGGCTATGGCTATTTTACACTCGGTCCACAGATCGACCGGGACCACAATGTCGAAAAACCCATCTAGGTCTTTCCACAGGCATTTTTGCACCTTTACGAACCTTTCCACTTGCCGGTACCATTCAACCGGCTTCTCGCGCAGTTTCGGAAAATCGTTAGTAAAGGACACAATATCCTGTCTGGACCATGGAACGTGCACATACCTCCCACCTGGTACTTCACGCATGGGGCATAACGTTTCGGCCTTGTCTACTTCTCTCAAAGGGAACTCAGGGGTTGCTTGTCTGGATCGGGCCTCATCTTTCTTATGTGCCCACCTCGTTTTCCACCTTTCCACGTCTCCCCATTTTTGCAAAGCAACTCTTTAATCTGCAACTTCCTCCCTGACACATTCAGGTTCTCTAAATCCTTGTCTGAGAACTCAGCTCGGTATGGTTTCTGCAAGGGCTTCGATCTGGATATATCTATCCCCATACTAGCTGCGGTGTCGGTCAGTTTTTCGTGGAGCACCCTAGTACTCCGGGTCAGGCTTTTACACATAAACAGCAATTCTTCTTCAGAATAGGTATTCAATCTGTCCAATCCCACATTTCCTGCCATTAATTCTTCTATTTCTACTCTCAGTTTGTAGAGGTCTAAAGGTTTCGTTTGCGGAGCCTGCTTTTCTAATTCACGACTCCAATTTTCAATTTCTTCCGGCGTTACCAAAGAGACACTCCTGGTACCCGTTGCTGATTCTAATTTAATTTCCTTCGTATCGAAAGGATTATGCCTCTTCTGCACTCCCTTCCCTGCTTGTTTGTTTGGCAGGTCCAAGAACACCACTTCGGACTCGCACTCACTGGACTGGTCGTCTATCAGTAGGGGCTCTTGCCTCGGCGGGGCCATTATCGGGTTCATAACTGGAGGGTTCGGACCTCCTTGACTATTCCCGTACAATGGAACTACTGGTCCGATTGTTACCGGAATAGTCAAAGCTTCAGGACTGGTATTTAACTGGGAGATTTTCTGAATTATTTCTGACCTTTGTCTAGCTATGGCCTCTTGCTCCCTTTCATCTAATACTCTTCCTAAAGTTCGGTCAGGTATCATCTGTGGGGTCAGTTGAGGCGTAAAACTCGGGGCAGTAGGATGCGTTTCACTTGGTCCCCCACCATAATTTGGTTTCGGGAACAAAGTTCCTGTCCCAAATGACCTGCGCTCTTCCCCATATGGAGGCTGCAAAAAGGGCACTCCTGAACCTATTGGCTTTTCTTCGTTCTCATAAAGAGGTCTGGGGTAAAAGAGCTTTTCACGGGAATATTTTTCTTCCGGGCTCACGGGCATTCTAGGATATATAGTCCTCACCTCCGGGGGTCGGGCTTCTCAAAATAGGGCAATACCTGGCCCCCTCCCCCCCTACATAGGGATCTGTCCTCCTCCTTAATAGATGGACGCTGGGCAATTTCTCCTGTACTGGAAGGTCGGGCTCCCTCATTATAAGGGGGCGGACTTCTCGTGAAAATGTCATCTAACAATTAATCGTCTGACTCCCCAAGGGCTCCCCAATGCTTACTCTTTTCTGTCCTTTTCTCTCCCCCAGAAGGGTTACCTGCTGGCATCATGGGAAACAGACCCTCAACAATCATGCTCTGCCTCCACTGTTTCATCCTCTTATCCCTGGTCTCTTGTTTCAGTCTGGGGTACCACTTGGTCAGACCTTTGTCCAACCGGGGTTTCTCTCTTTCAAAAGCCTCAATCTCTCATTCCTCTAATGCCTCATACTGCGTTAGTCTCGGTCTGGGATGCAATTTATTCATGCGGGTTCTCAAATTAAATAAAATTCTGCCATTGAAAGTACCGTCTAACGGAAAAGCCAATACTCCGTCATCTTGTGTGTACTTTACCCAATTCTCCAACCACACACAGGTGTTGTACCCTCGGTCAAACATCATGAATGAGGCAGGAGTATTCGGTGGCGGGATAGTAACGCCTTCTCTAGACTTAATCGGTTTGTCCGTTTTGAAATAATTCTTTACCCTACTTACAAGGGACATCTTTCTCTTAGCTCCGTACATGATATCGTATCTATTAGCTTTCCACTGATCCCTTTCGAACCCTTGGTTTCTTGGATCGGGTCTAGTCTCTGGACAATACGAGTGCCACATACGATTTCTACGCTTAACTCTGTTTACAAAATCACCTCCAATCAGAACGCGTCTTGCAATTTCGTGCAACCAATGAGGTGCGCGCGTTCAAATAATTTCGGCCAATGGGTGCGCGGCCCCTTCGTGAGACAGTTCTCACTCCTCGGCGCTTCACCCCTCCTTTACAATTTCAGCCCCGCTACCCGCCCGCTGTTTCTACCAATCCCAGCGCGGCACGGAGTGACGTCAGAGGCGCTTCGCGACTTGACTCCCTCCCTTCACAAGGTAACGGAAACTTTCTTTCTTTCTAAAGTGCTCAGTGCTTGGTTATTTTACAACAAATACACATTCGCCACAGTGCTCAAGTGTCTAGACAGAAAAGATTTATTTTACTGCAAGTAAACTACTTCCATTTACTTTTCACGCGCTGCGGGCAGATCTCTTCCGCCTACCCTTCACTCTAGCATCGGTGAACCTGTTATTCCCCTAAACTCATCCACTTCTCCGGGATATATCCGAGTCTAAGGTTTCCCAGCGGACCCCTCTGCTTTCACCCAAGCTCCGATGAACCTGCTACTCTTCCGATGTGACCCTTACTAGGTTACGCCACTATGGGAATTTTGCCAATGAACCTCGTTACTGACATTTATTCACACATGTATTCAGAAAAACCCTAGTTAGTGCTTCCCGGTTATCCTAACCTGCACCTAACTTTCCTTAAGCCTGTGACCTCAGGACAATGGATTCTATTCACCACTTGCCCTTTCAATTCCCCGGGGAGTTCGGACAACAAGAAACAATACGGTTTACAAACGCATGGATTAATACATATAACAATATAAGAACAAGAATAATAACAATACAACAATTCATGAATTTCAGCAGCGTATTCACAAGAGAGTGATCGGTTCCCTCGCAACAGCCGCTCTTATAGCAGCATTAATGTACTAGCAGCTTCCGACTTAACCAGTCTAACTAATTCTACCTAACCTTTAGCTAGTCCCTAACCATCCTCTGCTACCAGAAAACTGATAGAGCGCGCGAGGTCACCCAGCCAATGATTCCGCCGTTTCCGGCTTCAGGGCCCATATACTTTCAATTCACACTATTCATTGACAGGGCGACTTCACGGGCTGCTACCAATTGTGTGTGTTCCCTACTGTTATTACTTAGTGTACCCGACTTACCATCCACCGACACGGGTACCTATGACTTTAATGGATCAGGGGCCTAGCTGTAAAAGGAAAGGCAGCAAATGCAATTTCAAAATGACATTCAATACTGTTGTAAATGATCACGGACAACTGGAAGTTTTAAAATGTTTATCTAAAGTTCGTTATCATCAAGCATTAAACTTACAAGAATAAGGCAATCAATAACCAAGATAATGAAAAGTACATAACTATAGAGAAATAAAGTCAGGGTAATCATTTAAATGCAAAATATGAGATGCAAAGAAAATATGCTATGCATTCAAGGCAAGAATTCTTTAGAAAATTTAAGTAAGGCCCTTCTAGACCATATCAGAAAATGACAAACTGCAATGCAAAATATGATTTCTAAAAGGTAGGGTAACATGGGAACATATCAAGAAATATGCAAATGACTTTACGTTTCAATAGTTTGCGGCAAAAGCATGGAAAATCAACATGTGCAAGGTGTCTCTTTATTTAAGCAAAAGACAGAAATATAGAGAGGTGCAAGTTTAAAGAACTTAGAGCAGTATTTACCTAGACTGGTGTGGAAACCAAACCCTTCCACGGGTCAGTTAAGGACAGGAAACCCTCAAGGAAGGATACCCCTCAAAGGACAGCAGGTGCAGAATGGACACCCAGGACAGGACAGGATACCCTCAGATTAGGAATCAGGACAGGACCCTCAGGACAGGACAGCAAACCCTCAGGACAGGACCGCTCAGGACAGGACCGCACCCGCAGTTTGGAAGCAACGCCTGCGCTCCACCCTCTCTGCAGCTATCGATCAAGACCCCGATTGAGTCAGCGAACTCCCAGCAAAGTGCTTCGCCAGCACTTTAAGGTTCAGTAAAACCTTAGTCTATGGTCAATTTCGGACAGAGTGCTCCGCAGCGCTCTGTATCTTCAGTCACCTATTGAGTACGATGGGTCAGTGACAGGTCAGCTAAACCAGACAAGTCGGACAAAATCCCTAGGTGAACCCAGGGTAGATATACTCTTTTGGGACGGTGTACCACCCCCCAATGTTGCAAAGTGTCAGAATCCCTCAATTTGGATTGGTCCTAAGGTAGGATTTGGGTAACACATCAATCACAACACACTATTTGGATGCTACATTTACATATTTGGGTACCGCCTAGCGAGATTGGGGTTCCCATGAGAAACTGTGCAGAAATACGAGTGACAATTAACATTGTTGCCGAGCTAGGACAATTGGCTCCGTTTTCCTGGGTTTTTCAGGTCAGTTATCAGGAGCATCTTGCCCATCACTGCCAGCTGGCTAAGTTCCATCAGCCAAAGTTGTCAGGTCCCTGGAAAGGCGATCATGCGCAGAAGGGACCTCCAAGATGGCTCTCGGTACAGACAGACCCCCATTCCCCGCGGTACATGAAAAGTAAGCGAGAACAAATTAATACATAGAAATAACGTTATGAAATCACATCACAGGGTTGTACTTTCAACTTATCATCATAAAATATACTTATGCAGTCTAAATGTTAGGTACATTTCAACAATGACAAGAGCAGTGGCACGAGCAGTACCACATGATTGGCAAAGCTATGTATTATGCATGCGCATAAATTTCCCTCCACTTCTGCAGACCCGTCAGGACACGTGAGTGTGACTGACGCATGCGCAGTAACTAAATACAAGCGGCGGCCATATTTTACAGACACGGATTAAATTCATTAGGAATACACATAGGCAAGCTTCTTAATCCTTATTCAAACTTAATATAAACGTTAGTAAGATGTACACTTATTACCTTGTTACACATAAACGAGGTTCATGACTTCGGCAAGCCGCAAAATATGCGAAGCTTTGCTTCATCAATAGTTAGTAAAATTAAGTGCTATCTTGCTTCCTCCTTTCATGCAAAGCAGTGCAGTAAATTTGATTGGTGTTATGCAGTGCATGGTTTGTAAGTAAACAAGGCCCAGAACATGGATTTCAAAGTGGATCTGGGTGTGTTAGGCCCATCCCACTAAAATGGGTCTTTCCATGGTGGTCTGGTCTTTCTTTGTGATGCTCAAGGTGAGTAAAGAGCCTTTGTAAAAAGTGAGGGAGGTCAAACATTGCGTTAGATCGTAAAAGTGCAAGGGTATTAGCCGGGGTGTAGCAACTGTCCTACTAGAGGTGCTGGGTAATGGATTTTGAAGAATGTGCTCCTCTTTCAGGAACTTGCAATTGTGACAGGGGCTGGAGTACAGAACTTTGCATCACTCTGTGTCTCTGTTATCCTCAGGGAAAGTTATGGTGAAGTCGTCCATGTAAGTCTTGGTGAACAAGAGCTCCTGCTTCATGTTCTCTGTCCAGGTGCAGAAACTCTTGGGAGTGTCTTCTGGTCATTTGCCACCTGAGACAACGAACTAGTTTCCAGTCTAGCCGCGATCCAACTTCAACAACTAATAAAGTCGCCTACTCACAACAAAGGTCACCTGCTTGACCCAGTTTTTACTAACTGCCCCACTCTAACAGTTGGCCACATTTCTCCTCTACCTTGGACGGACCACTATTTAATTCACCTTAACTGGTCCACGCGGAAAGCCATGCCGCCCCCCCCTCCCACTACACGAAAGATGAGAAATTGGTCGAAACTTTCGCCAGAGTCATGGTCCAGCCTTCTTTCCAACTCCACACCTATCCTTTGTTCAAATCCTGAACAAAATAGTAGAACTTTCAACAAATGGCTAGAGGACTCCATTGACACTATCCTCCCTGCAAGAAAAACCAGGCTAAAAAGAGCCCGAGAAACCGCCCCATGGTACTCTGACAAACTCAGGGATCTGAAACGACAGTGCAGAAAAATGGAAAGAAAGTGGCGCCTAGGATACGCCCCTAATGACAAAGAAAGATATAGAGAAAATATCAGAGCTTATAAAACAGAAATAAGTTCTGCCCAAACTATCTACTATAATGAGAAAATTATGGCAGCTCGGTCCAAACCCAAAGAAATATATCAGGTAGTTAAAACCCTCTACAAAATTCCCCCACCTACAATTATAACCCATGATTCCATTTCCCGCTGTAAGGAATTAGCCGAATTCTTTTTCCAAAAAATAAATAAAATATACTCATCATTTGCAACTCCCACTTCAGAGGCTGCCACACCACTATCCATAAGCACTATAGAACATCCTACGCAAGTTTACCTGAATGAATTTCCATTATTAGATCTGGAAGCACTCAAATCTCTGACACTTCAGGTAAAATCTGGTTCCCCCCTCGACCCTGCACCCCCCAAAATGATGAACATGGTCAACCAGACCATCCTTCCTATTCTTTTGGACCTACTCAACAGTTCCATATCAACAGGAGTGGTCCCCCCAGTCTGGAAACAAGCAATGGTGAGAGCTTTGTTAAAAAAAAAAACGAACTTCAACCCTTTAGACCCTAACAACTACCGCCCAATCTCCTTGCTACCATGGGCAAGCAAAATCCTGGAGAAATTCGTTAACCTCCATCTCACCAACTACCTGGAGGAGAACCTTCTATTGGATGCCACCCAAACAGGGTTTCGCCCTAAACACGGCACAGAAACAGCGCTGTTAGGTGTTACGGAAGAAACTAGGAGGTTCCTGGATCGAGGGGGGTCAGTGGCAGTGGTCCTCCTCGATCTAAGCGCAACGTTCGACACAGTATGCCACAAAACCCTGTTATCCCAGTTATTCGATCTTGGCATCTCAGGAAACGCCCTCAACTGGCTGAGCTCATTTCTCAGCAACAGAACCTTTCAGGTCTTCAATGGCGATTCATACTCCAAAAGCAGACCCCTAAACTGCGGCGTGCCCCAGGGCTCCTCATTGAGCCCCACGCTGTTTAATGTGTATATGAGGCCGCTGGCGGGGGTCGTCCGAAAATACGGTATCAAAATCATATCGTATGCGGACGACACCCAGCTGGTGGTCTCCTGACACAGAAAAACAGCGTGTTCCCCCAATCCAATCTGGCAGCTTGCATGGAGGATGTCAGAAGATGGATGACAATGTCTTCCTTAAAACTCAACGGTGATAAGACCGAGATAATGATCCTCGGCTCCTCCCCATCCATCACCTATGACCAGCTATGGCCCGCTAGTTTAGGACCAATGCCAACTCCGAAGGAAGATATAAAAAGCCTAGGTGTATGGTTAGATAAGAAGCTCACCCTTAATACTCAGGCAACAAAAACGGCTGCAACATGCTTCGGGATTATCCGAATGTTGAAAAAGATCCTGCCAATACTACCTTTTGAGGCCAAGCAAGTGGTCATTCAGGGCCTCGTACAATCTAGGCTGGACTTCAACAACGCTTTATACCTAGGAGCTCCAGAGTATGTGCTGGAGAAACTGCAGAGAACACAGAACTGTGCCGCCCGCACTCTGCTCCAGATCCCACGCAGACAGTCAGTCATGGCAGGGATCAGATCTCTCCACTGGCTCCCTGTCAGAGAGAGAATAAAGTTCAAAGCTCTCTGCATATCGCACCAAGCATTTCATAGAGGAACCCGGAGATCAACCACTCACTTCTCTCCCCCAACTGTACCGGCAAAACACTTCGATCCACAAATGCTTTTCTCGCCGTAGTCCCAAGAATAAAAAAATCTAGAGCAGGAGGTAGATCCTTTTCACTTAACGCTGCTAAACTCTGGAACTCTCTCCCCCTTTCATTAAGGTCCAACCCTACCCTCCGGCCCTTCCGCAAAGAATTGAAACCATTCCTATTTAGGAACTAATCCCTCCCTCCTTTCTCCTACCTCCTCTTTTCCGCCCTCAGAGTAATTGTCCACAATCAGCGCTTAGACGCCTTCGGGCAGCAGCCGCGCTCTACAAAACCCCCTTCACTTCACTTCACTCACTTCACTTAAGACACTCTTACAAGGATACTAGTGGATGGTTTGGCAAGGGTGTCTGAGTTCCATACAGTAGTTTTTACCTACCTGAGAAAGAAGTTATGGTCATAATGCATTTTTGGTAGAAGCGTGGGGTCAACACCAATAACCCAGAGATGCAGTGGGGTCTGGCAGACACATTTTCTCAGACACTTTTACTCCATGAGCAGAAAGAGAGGCGCGGCTATTCCTATGAAGTATGTTGTGTGAACACCAGCAGCACCTGCAGCTGAAGGGCAGGGATCAATACATTTAAGCATGTTTGCTCCATGTGTGACTTCTCATTTCACCCTGATTCAAAATGAGGTGAATACACACAGCAGGATTTTTAGGAGTGATGGAAGCAGGGGTAGCATAAAAGTGTTATCACGCATAGTTTGGTGCACCATGTATGGCCAGTACCTTGGCAATTCTGTCTTTTCGTCGTGCTGCCATTTGTGTTACACATCATCGCAGGCTTTGTCATGTGGACTGAGGCTTCTGGAGTGTAGTACACCACGCGAAGTGGCATGTAGTTGCACACTCTCATAGTGAGCTAACCCTGATGTGGGCTAAAAAGAGCTTGTGTTTGGCCAATCCTTTCAGCAGCCACCATTCACTAATTCTCGGCTGGGGGGCGCACTAGGAAGATCATTTTTCCAGTTTAGACTGATACACTTCTTGTCGTCTCTGAAAGGGGCCTCAGTGAATCCAATTTTGACCCATGCGAAGGGTACTTTGGATCAGGCAGTGCAGAAATGAAGGGAGCTTGCTTTGTCCAAGTTGGTGATGGCAGATGTTACCTGATTTTCATTTAAGATTATTTATTTTTTCAGTTGCATGGTTCATTTTTTATCCACAAAATGATGTGCAGTATAATGTGTGTGTCTGAGCACTTAGGCACATTTTTAGCATGAATTTTCAGGAAAGTATATAACTTCTCAATCTGTCGAGGTTTGCGTCAAAATAGTCAACAAAATTGTTCACTTTCTGTAGAATACAAAAGATTAAAGCAGTTTGCAAGAAATTAAGAAAGAACTGCATGGTTAACTGTTATGATTTGACTAATGGGTAGAGTGTTATATGTCCACACAACAAGAATATTGTATATGTTATATTCAATATATGAAACAAGGATAGAATATTGTGAGGGTTCTGTGCTCTGGCAGTTAGAGCAGGTTTCTGGACCTGAATACTTCAATGAATCTCCATCCAAATACCTTTGCATGATGTGAATCTTTTAACATTGGCGACGAGATGTGTCTGATAGATTGGGGACAGGCAATCAAGCATCACAACCAATTCCTCTACTGTATTTTGGTAAACCTCCATATATATAAGAACGTTGGCTCTATCTTACTTTTCCTTTTTACCAATCCTGAGCCTGTTCTAGCTATTTATAGGCACTTGGATTCTACACCGCATTGCCGCTTAAATTTAAGTGTGATTGTGGATAACGGTTACTAGTGCGATCTCCTGAAGTGACGACAGTTGTTTTTATTAATCGCGTGTTTCCTTCATGATCTGCCTAAAATTCTTCAGTTGTTAATGAGGAGGATATTGCCACCGTTAAAGTGTTGCCATGGAGGTCGTGATCGCAGTGGAAGCCGACGCGCTATACGTGCTTTTTTTCATTGTGTCGGGGTGCAGAGTGGCAGTCATATTGTATTCTATGTTAGGACTGGAGGCAAGGATTTTGCATTTCTTTCTTCACTTTAATAAACTAGCAGCCTTTAACCCCTCCTATGCTCATGACGAGTTCAGGATGTCATGAGCCACTGTGCTCGTGTGCGTATGACGAGCTGAGCTTGTCATGACCATTGGAAGTCTCGCACGCTGGGCTGATTCCCCTGCTGTGCGAGCGTTCTATGAAAACGGGTGTGGTCATGACGAGCTCAGCTCGTCATGAGCACACGAGCACCGTGGCTCATGACGAGCTGACCTCGTCATGTGCACCAGGGCGCTGTGCGAGCCCCCCTACCCCCAGCACAGCGGGGGAAACAGCCCCGCAGACAAAGGGTTAAAGAACATATTTAAGAAAAAATCAACAAAGACCACATATCCCATGAACCATAGGTAATGAGTTTCCATAACAACCATGGTCCAATCATTATCTGATCCAGTGCAAACAACTGTTGACATCCCTTCCTGTTCCTCTTTCTTCACTGCTCGTCAGTTAAGTCACTGCCTTTTCTTAACTAGCCTAATTGATTGAGTAATATTGATTTACTGCTTATGGCATATTACTCTTTGTACTTAGCTTTATTACTTCATTCACCAACAGTGTACATTTGCCCAAGCATCCGCAGTCCCTCGTAGGTGCTGAAGGACTTTGCTCCATCAGGCACGTTGCAGCGGATTTAACCAGCGCTATCACCAGCACTACATGAACGCTTGGGGGAAACACCTATGGATCTCGCATTGGGATTTCCTCAGGGTTTTTCTCCCGACCTACCCTCGCAGCTTGACACCATTTGCATTTGGGCCCATACATGTGGCCGGAGGGCTACAGCGCCACTTGGTTGAGGATTTGATGCATTGCAGCCGTTTTAAAAGGCATTAGAGCACTTGTGAGGGAGCTTCCAGATTAGTGTCTAGGGTGAATATGTATAGAGTTTGTGCTTGCACCCTCAAACAATATATTTTCTTTCAGGATTCATGAATATTCCTCTTTTCCAGAGGCAGAGGAAGACTGTCCTCCCCAATGCCTCCCTGCAGTGGTGGACCAAATGCTTTCGCTAGCAATTTCTAGAGCGCTGGCCGCCCTGCGGGTTCAAGGAGATAAGTTGGCTAAGAGCATTCCTTGGTGTTCAGAGACCCTTCAACCTTAGGAGCAGGCTCTTGGTGTAGTGCAACAGGGGGGAAAAAGCATCTGAGTATGATGCAGGGCACCTGGAAGGTTTTGCAAAGCTTAGAGAGATCTTCCATAAGAGTGCGCGCATGCTTAAACATGTAACCTACCGTGTGGAAGAACCAGGAAAAAACTATGACGCTGTCACCCAAAATCTCGATAGTGAGGTGTCCTATAGAGGCGAGGGTGTATCGGTTCCATCTTCCTGAGTCAGATACACCACCAAACCTTACCGAGTTTTCACACCAGAAAGTGTCACATTAGGGAAATTACGACTAATACCAGGTCAGTATCTTATTCTGCTTTTATGGGGAACCTTAAGATACATGTGTTCAGATACATTAAGGCATATGAAGAGATGACAGCAGAAATCGTACCGGCAGGTGAGAGACAACATCTAATTGCCATGCAAAAACCGTCTAGGGAGGATCATCACATTCTATTGCCAGGTGGGTACAGTGGATCATCGAGGAAGCTGGTGTGGATGTGCAAAAGTTTGGGCTTCATTCCACCAGAGGGGCCTGGTAGGCGGTAGACTTGAGGATGTTATGAGTGCGGCGGACTGGTCATCCGAGTCAACCTTTAAGAAGATTTACTTCAAACCCATTTCAGAGGTCACAGCTCTGGTGGTAAGTAAACTTTGAACATGCATAATTCTCGCCTCCAATACTGACCTCAAATGAAAATTTTCCTAGCTAATGAGTAGAACATTTGTAATTTTATTAATAGAATTGAAACTTCCTTCGAGTTAGCTAGGACATTTTTCATTGTGCATACTCTCAGGTGTGCTGATGTGCTAAACGTCATCGCGCTTGCACGCCAACGTGAGGGCCCTATTGGATTGGGCATGCTCATAGTGCTAACGTGCACTGAGTATTGAGGCATCGTACTGCTGCATTTCTCCTAGGTGTGTTCTTCATATGATTGGTGGGAGTATATTAGCACATCAATAGTTGTGCATGGCCATTGCAAGTTGTAACACAGAGAACACAATAACACAGAGAATATTAGATATAGGAAATTAGAGAACTATGTGGGAAACATCTGGTGGTCCCTGAATTTACGCTTGATAGTTCCTTGCCAAAAAGATTATAAGTATATATTGCTTTCCATTTGTTTTCGTCGCTCTACAAGGGTGGCAGTGTGTCAGTCAGTAATATTTCTCAACCGACTGCATTCTTGTCTGAAAAAACTGGGAAACGCTGAAAAAACTATTTGACTCATATCTGGTGGACATAGGAGAAGTAAAGCTTCCAGCAACAAGGAACGTATTGTACAACTTAGGTACTGAGAGTGTTTGCAAAGAATTATTTTTGTCGCATGTGTGGTCTTTACTCGAGTGTGTAAATTGGATAGAGTAAGAATGGTGGAGGAGGTGGTGGAAGAAAAAAGGAATATATTTCTTACTGTAAAGGTTGACATTTATATGTTGGATGCTGTAGGTTCGGTACTGCCTGAGTGTGAGATTGATTTGGGGGAAAACGTTTCTTGACCTAGCTGACTCAGTGTTACAGTGCATGATTGGTAACGCAAATTGGGCAGAGAAATTTGCACAAGACCAAATTGGTCTTAAAGTCGCGATATAAATCCTGCAACTTTGGTGGTGCAAAAATTAATGTGTTGGACTATGTTGTTATGATGATTCCTTATAAGAAAGGGCAACCACAAGCAAAGTGTATGTTGCTGAGAGGGGGAACAATTTGTGGTTGTGGCGTCAGCAAAGTGATTTCCTTAAATTCTACTGCTCTTGAGTAAGTGCTGTTGGTGGAGGTTAAATGTTATGGTAAATACTTTAACACAGTGTTTCCTGAGGTATTCATGAATAACTTTAGCTTGTTCTAGAACTTCGAGCACAAGCTTGTCCTCAGAAACAATGCAAAACCATGTGCCCATGAAGGGCGTAGAGTTCATAGTTTGATGCTGGAACCACTTAGAGCTGAGTTGTATAGGCTGTCCCATTTCAAAGTTATTGAGGCGATATTTGAATGTTTTTGAGGTGATACAGTCTTCTGAGCGGTTTGTGCTGGCAGTTCTGGCACCTAAAGATGGTAAATCTCTACACATGTGTGTTGTTAACCTCTCAGATTTAAAATAGGTGTGTCTTAGGAAGATCAGCAACCCTATCCACTTTTTCTGAAACACTCGCCTTGCTGACAGGGGTGAATATATTTAGTATGATGGACCTATCATCGGCCTATCATCAGGTAAAGCTCCACGATGGGTCCAAACATGTTACATTCTTTGTGACACCTCTGGGAGAATAACGTTTTGTGAGAATGCCATTTAAACTGCCATCTGCAGCTGCATGCTTGCAGAGTATATGAAATTAAAGCTAGAGGCTGTGCCTCCCACATTCATTTTCAAACATTACATTTTAGTATTTGGTAATGGTGAAAAGGAACATGATGAAAATCTGGGCTCGGTGCTGAGGTTATTTTCCGAGAATATATTGACTGTAAAGAAGGAGAAATACAAACTTGGAATAACTTCAGGAATCTGCTTGGGCCATATTTATTTATTTATTTATTTATTTATTTATTTATTAGTTTATATAGCGCTAGAATCACTCCGTAAGGAGTATCTCTGCGCTTCATGCCCAATAAAATTAGTAACTACACAGTGGAATGGAATTAGATTTCGTTTTTAAACAGAATAGTTTTTAGTTGTTTTCGGAAGGTTAAATGCTCTTTGCATAGCCTTAAGGCCAGCGGAAGCTTGTTCCACATCTTGGGGCCCATAGTTGACAGGGCTCTTCCTCCATGTCTAACTTTTTTGATATGCGGCACCACAAGAAGAAAGTTGTTGCTTGATCTAAGGGACCGTAAAGGGACATATGGTCTAAATTTCCTTTCCAGGTAGGCGGGTCCTAGTCCGTTCAAGCATTTGTGGATTAGGCAGCATATCTTGAATTTAGCCCTTTGTCTAACATTAAGCCAATGTAGTTGCTCCAGGAGGGGTTTGGATGCAGTTCTTGGGGGGGCATTCAGAACCAGGCGAGCCGCCGTGTTCTGCACAACCTGCAATTTATCCAATAGCCCTTCATTGACTGAAAGTAGCAACCCATTACAGTAATCAATCCGGCTCAGGATAAGTGCCTGAACCAGGATCTTTCTTGTAGAGTTGGGTAAGAGTGGAAAAATTTTCCTGAGTAAACCAATGGTGTGGAAGCATATCCCTGAAATGTAGGTGACATGTTGTTTTAAGGACAGGTCGTGATCAAGTCGAATTCCAAGATTCTTCACGACCTGTTTGGGTTCAGGGACTGCTCCCAGCTCTGTTGGCCACCAATCAGGAGTCCAAAGCATCTTAGCTTCCCCAAATAGCATGATCTCCGTCTTGCTGACGTTACATTGGAGGTAGTTGTTGGACATCCAATTGGCCACTTCCTCCATGCCAGACGAGAAGGAGTTCCTAACCTCAGCGGAAAGAGTTCTAAAGGGAAACAGGAGCTGTGTATCATCTGCGTAAGACACGGGAACAAACCCGTGTCTACGCAGCACTCCTGCCAGGGGTGCCACATAGATATTGAAGAGCGTCGGGCTCAGGCATGAGCCCTGTGGCACCCCCTTAGAGATCCCGGTTTCCGCTGAGCGAAATGCCCCCATGGTGACTGTCTGGGTGCGATCTGTTAGGAAACTCCTTATCCAATCTAGGGCTTTATTCTTTAGGCCAGCGTTCGACAACCGTTGAGTCAGGATGGAATGTGACACGGTGTCGAACGCTGCCGATAGATCTAACAGTACAAGTATGACAGAGAAACCCTTGTCCTGGTAGGCGTGGAGGTCATCGGTGACAGACAGCAAGGTGGATTCGGTGCTATATCTGGGGCGGAATCCCGATTGGGATTCATCAAGGGCTTGCACTTGTTCAATATGGCTGGACAAGTGTTTGTTAACATGCTTTTCTATAACTTTCCCCAGGAAAGGTAGCAGGGAGATGGGCCTTAGATTACTCAAGTCCGACCAAGGTATGGTGGTGTTTTTCCTGGTTGGTCTGACGAGTGCTCGCTTCCATTCCTTGGGGACTGTGCCTAAAGTGAGTGATAGATTAACTAGTTCTGTAACCAGGGGGCTTAAATGTTCTTCCAAAATAGGCATGAGTTTAGCAGGAATAACATCCTCTGGGCTTCCACTCTTAACTCGTTTTAAAAGGGCAGAGGTTTCTAGACATAAAATAGGGGGAAAGCTGTCCAGGGATTGCGTGTCCCCGATAGGATTTATGGAATCTGAGTGAAGTGTCTCCTTAAGGGGTCGGGATTGATTGGTGCATAAGATCTTATCGTAGATTTTGTCAATTTTGTTGGTAAAAAAACAGGAAACTTCGTTACACAGTTTTTGAGATGCTATATCCGGGGCTTCACATGCTGACGGTTTAGCCAACGTCTGCACTATCTGAAAGAGGACTCTAGGTGAGTTCCCAGCCTCCTGTATTTGGGTAGCAATGTGTGCTTTCCGTGCACCCCTTATTGCTTTATGATACGAAGATAGGCTAGCCCAATATCTATCATATGATTTCTAGAGAAGGGATTAAGCCCAAGACTCGACTGGTTGACAGCATAAAGAATGCCCGAACACCTGTGAACAAAGATTAAGTCAGTTCCTTTTTAGGTGTGGCTAAATAATATTCAAAGTTTATTAAGGGGTTGGCTCTGTAGTTGTCCCAATCAGACTATTTTTGCAAAAGAACTCATCTTTTTCTTGAATATAAAACAATATTTAAAAAACCAGCCCTCTGCTGCACGCAGCAATAGACATCTTAGTTTACATTAAAAACAATTAAATTCACTGTAAACAGCTAAGGGTAAAGTGGCATTATAGTTAGTAATTGAATTATATCCTACTTTAAACTGAAAACAAAACTTAGAAATTCACTGAAAAAAATGTCAGTTAAAACATACCATTTTGAACAAAACTACTGAGATTTGCTAACAAAACTACTGAAATTTACCAGTTATAGTTATCTGAAGTAACTGGAGCTCCATAGTGCAAGGGTGTCTGCGTTGTTGGAATTATTGTTTATGTGCAGGAAGGTTACACATCCTGCACATAAACAATCTTAGATGGAGATGTATAACTTCTATGTGTGCTGCTTTGTGCTGCACACACAGAAGTTGCAACTCGTCATTTTTGAAAATTCTCTTTTATGTGCAGGAAGGTAAACCTTCCAGCACATAAACAATCATGCATGGCATTTTGCTGTTACTATGTGTGCTGCACAATTAGGAGAAATAAAGCATTTCTCCTCATTTCGTCATGATAAGACCAGGATTTTTTAGGTCTTAATATTGGCGCTGCCCCATATTTACACCACCCATGTAATATGGGGCAGCGTCATAATCAATGGGTGTTGTGGGAGAACACCCACCGTAACACCAATTGCCCTCCCATTTCATGCTAAAAATACAATGAAAGACTACCTTATTTACAAGGCAGCGTTAAGCCACGTTAAGTGGTTTAACACTGTCTTGTAAATAAAGCGTAGCCCGTATCGCCACAGAGACATCGGAAAAAGTGACCTTCCTGTGGCTACAGGGCCTTGTAAATATGCCCCTCAGTACGGTGCCACCTTGTATAGGTAGCTAGTCCTGTGTTTACGAACAAAACAGGGGGGAGTCCAGAAAACTGTATTCTTGTTTTGTTTATTTCAGAAACCAACAGGAATATCATGAAATCCATAATAACCATGCCAGGTGTTTCAGCCAGGGGTCTTGGTCACATCAATTGTATCTGTGTCTCTACAGTCACCATGACTTCTGGGAAGTATAGTTTAGTTTCATATTATGACCCTATATAAAATTAACCTTCAGACTTGACAATTCATGTTGTTCAATCCAATCAACTTTGAAGTAAGAAACTGGGGATTCATCCAAAAGATGTCTGAATGAGGTACTACCCTCTAGTGAGCTAACCCTGTCCATGATCTTCAGTAACAATATTGAACATTTGTATGTATTATCTTATTAATTTAGACGTTCCCTTCAACACTGTATAATACTTGCAATGAAAGACACTAATTTCCCTCAAACCACTCATGCTGGAACTAGGGACCCAAAAATGTCCGCACAAATACGTCCCTGTAAACATTTTATGGAGAATGCATTGGTGGAAAATTGTGTTTTGGGACCCTCCTTTATTTCTCGCACCCCCTTAACAAATCACAACAAAGCTTAGCTTCATCTCGCGAATTAGGTAAAATAATAGTTTTGAAAATGTTTGTGGAGATTCATCAAATGGGACAAAGTTATTACCTATCAAAAATCCTAGGAATTTCTATCTCTAGGAATCCTAACTATAACTACAGATTGGCTACCGCATCTCTTTAAATTCACTGAAAAAACAAAAGGTAAAATTGGCATTATAGTTAGGTGAAAACCTTAATGCCAACGTATTGTTTTGAACTAAAACAAAACACAGAAATTCACAGGTTATAGCTCACAGTGTCAACTATAACTTGCGCCCCCGCCATGCATGGCTCATGACTAGGCCTGAACAGTACACTCTGCTCCGCTAGCGGAGTTTATAGAATTTGGGCATGCAGAGTTCCTGAATCCTGCTTTCGGGCGGGAAGCGGAGATTTATTTCCATTTATGCTCTTGAGTTTTGTTTTGGCACTCAACCGCAAGCGCCAAGATATTCTTGGGCCTCTTGTGAGCACACATGAGACTTCTTACATCGCTAGCGGTCTCCCACAAGACTTTGCACTCACTTGCCTAGCTTCCAGCCATAATGGCGCCAGTCTAGTGCTGATCGTGATTGCAAATGGAGTGGTCGAGCAGCTGCTGGAGATGCAGCTGAGAAGCTTTTGCAGTGGATTTTCTTCTCATACTGCCATTGGAGCTGTTTTTGTGCAAGAAGCCTTTTTTAAAACTTTTTTTCAAGCAGGAAGGAAGTGCCCCAGAGATTTCAACTTCATGTTCCTGTCCAGCTGGCTCCTCCCAGTGCTTTGTCCCTCCCCTGGTCACTTTTCATTGGAATTCCGAGCTGGAAGGATCACTCTCCTTGTCTACTGCATATATGCCATTGGATTTAAGGACTTTGTATTTGAGACTTCACAAATAAGTTGAAAAACCGGTGTACACGGGTGTTGTTTGTTTGATTGGGGGCATGCACCTGGATGTATTTGTACTTTTATTTGATTTTTAACATTGATTTTGGGCGGCCTATAGTTTTAGTAGGGGTCTAAATTTTTTGTGTATAATTTATCTTCTTTTGTACGGAACATTTTTGCAAAGTTCAGTACATTTTCTTCTCCTTGTTGTTAATAGGTTTGCAATATTGATTTATTTCATCCCCTATGTAACCTAGTTTGCCAATCAGCCTTCCAGTCAGTAGGCTCAGTACTAGTCATGTGTGCATGAAACAACTGTTTCTATGATGTCTGTTCAATTGAGACATCATTTAGGCCATGGATGGCATTGGAATAAATTGCTAAGTGTTTTTTGGGGGTATTTCAAGTTATTTTTCTGCAAACAGTGTATAGATGCGGTAATTATATTTGATGCCTGTGGAGGATGTGTGTTATTTCTTGTAAAATGTCTTAGTCCAGTTAATATTTGTTTTTGGCATTCCTGAATGAATGTTCTTTTTTATTTGTTACCAACCAATTCCCCCTTTGTCTGGCCAATGTGTGAGTGTGCTTACCATAGGCCACCATTTGTTTTTGTTCCCCATGCCATTTGGCCAGGGGCCACTTTGTATAGTAAGTTCCCATAGGCCTGCATGTCCTCTTTGTTCCTCATGCCTTCTTGCTTGTTGTTGTGACCATGTGGATGGTGGCTATTTTGTGTAGGCAGCCAGTGTGCTTTTGCCATAGGTCTGCACGTGTTCTTTGTTTGTGGTCATGCCTCCTAGCTTGTTGTTTTACCATGTAGTTAGCAGCCACCATTTTGTGTAGGCAGCCAGTGCGCCCCTACCATGGGCCTGTATATGTTCTTTGTTTGTGGCCATGCCTCCTTGTTTGCTGTTAGACCATGTGGTCGGTGGCCATTTTGTGTACCACCGGATGTCGCCCTGGCATCTGGCGAGCAGGCTGAGAGCAGCACTCCTGCATCAACACCACCACCCCCCAACCTAAGCCCAGGACTATGCCTGTCAGTGAGGCAGCCACTGCAATCATGTCAACGCTGATGAGTAGTGACGTTGCATTGGATTTGTCCCTTTCGCAAAGCAGTACACAATTGTTTCAGGAAACAGAGCAGTGGACAAAAGCTGTAGCCACAGCCAGCAATAGAACATTTGCCTGATATTGGAGCAGAACAGGAGATTGAGCTTCCTTCTGAGCAGGAAGTTAGGCAGTTGAACATCCTCTTCTAAAACACTGGCTCCCAGATCTCCAGGAAGGAAAAAGAAGGGTACTACTCCATCATCTTCTCTAAGTAACACTTCTGATGATGATCATAGGGACATGGAGTAATGGTGGAAGGTGACACAACTGAGTCTGACATTTCTATTCAACCTACTTTAAGCGATGTGGCACAGGTAGCACTGCCACCAGCTCCTATATTTGTAAAGCCCCAGCTGAGACCTGCAACAACCCCTACCACACAAAAAGCAGAGAGGAAATCCACGACATGCCATCCTATCTTCAGTTCTTCTTCAGGCACTGGCAGTGGCACATTAAAAAGGTACTCCTCCTCAGTTTGGGATTTTTTTTACGGTTAGCAAAGATGGGGGAGCACATTGCAGTTTACGGTATCTGCAGCACAAGTGTTCATCGAGGTAAGCCTGGTAAAAATGATGGAACTGGGGGCCAAACAACTCATATGAAAAAAGACCATGGCTAAACCACATACAGCTGTAAATATCTTGGATGAATTTAAAAGCAAGGTGTATGAATGGCTGCAACCCTGACGTTTCAGATTTAGATTTGTTGCCACGGACAATGGCAATAACATAGTCAAACCCATGCCACATGTAGGCTATTTCAGGGTCCTGTGTTTGGCCCATTGCCTTAATCTTGTGGTGCAAGACGTCATCAAAAAAGAAAACATAGTCAGCAACATCCTGACCACCTCCAGAAGACTCTGCACTCATTTCAGCCATTCTTTTAAAGCCCGGAAGCAGTTGCGGATTATTCAGCATAATAATAGAGCACCAGTTAAAGCCCTGATACAGGAAGTGCCAAAAAGTTAGAACTCAACCTTTTAACATGTTAGAGCATCTGTTTGAGCAGTATGTCATTCTAAAAGGATGGGATGCAGTTGGGAAAGCTATGACCATGAATGCCGACAAATGGAGCCTAGTCAAATGCCTGACACAGATGCTACTTCCTTTTGAGGTTTTCACAAGGGAAGTTAGCAAGGAGGAGAGCACGATAGACCAAGTTATCCCGTTGTTGCCTCTCCTACAGGACTTGGTAAAGAAGATGTCTGAAAGGTTTTGCCCTGCAGATGTGAATGAAAACACAGAAGCGTATGCTTTGGTTGAGAACTTAATCCTTCAGTTGGCTTGTAATACAAGGCTGCAACATTACATCATTGAGTCCAGAGAGTACATCTGTGCCACACTACTTGATCCATGGTACAAACATTTCTGCCCACTTTCATTCCTTTTTCTGAAGAGGTTGAATTAAAATACAATAGGTGAATTGTAGAACAAGCCGGAGACTTGGAAGAATAACGGCTGGAACTTTGAGTCCTGCAGTTCTGGAGTGTTGCCTTCAACTTCCAGAGAGGGCAGTGTTGTCTCACAGCAGCCAACAACACCATCAAACAGAACACCAGCAACAACAGAAGTACCAGACCTAACCTCTGCATTGTATTGGTTTCAATTGGCGGGGCTCAAGTCCAGTGCAGAGGTGATGGCAAAACAGATTAAGCAATTGGCAGCACCAATGATCATCCACAGGATGTTCCAGGAGCATCTGGGTGATCCAAAAGAGGTCTATGTGGATCAAAATCCATTGATGTATTGTAAGGGATGACTCGCTAATGGGCAGAGCTCAGCAGACTGACAATAAAGTATCTGACTTGTTCTGTCGCCACTGTGTCTGCTGTATGTGTTTTCGGTGTAGCTGGTGCTGTTCTTACAGTTAGTAGTACCAGTCTCTCGCTTCAAATCATGTAGAGTTTGACTATGATCAAAATGAACCAACATTTTATACCACACAATTACACTGTTCCTGAAACAGCAGCACAGGAGGAGGAGGAGAATGATTGGTCTGAAATTAAATCTAGTGTGTTAGATGACCAACTTCTGGGTTAAGCACCTGAGTTTGAGGATGAACTCTACTTCCCGGACTAAGTATACCAGTGCTCCTATAGGACTTAGTTGAACTTAATTCTATCCATGCAAATAAAAAACTAGTAGAACATTATTATTTTTGTGTCATATTTATGCTGCCCCACCTTTTTTTATTGACATATATTGCTGGATTGCAGTTGGACTAGTGTGAATTGAAGAAGCCTCCACAATTCCTACATGACATTGGGGACACTGCATGCCCTCCTCGCATGAATATTGCCTATCCCATTTTTCATCACTTAGCACTAGAAAGTCTGCCCCAGAAGATCGTTTATTATTTACATGACTGCCTGCCAATACCAAATTCCAATGTGTTGCCTGCATCAAAGGTGAATACCTAATAACTAAATTACCCGTGCTTGGATAAGAAGAGGTAACTATAACTATTGCATCTGTGAGTGACCGATTGTGTGAATGATTCATGATTCATGTGGTGGCAGACAGTGAGGGAGGGTATTGAACCAAAATGTGGGAATTACCTCAGATGATTGAATTGCAATGTTTGTGTCCTGAGTGATCGAAGATAATTTCTTTCCTTGAGGTGATTGACCCTCACAAACTTACTTTGCTACAATTAATTGACCCAAATGGTCCAATCTTATGATCCTTCCGCCATGTTCATTATCTATGATGGCTGCGCCAGACAATCATTTGATTTAAAAAACTGCCAATTTCCAATCTTTGCTTGCATTAAAGGGGAGATAAGTAATCAGATTATCGACTAACTATGATTGATCTTAAGGCTGACAGTGAAGGAGGGTGTGTTGGAACTGTAATATGGGTAATGTCTTGAGGTGATAATTGATTTGCAATGTTTGGAGCCTCAGTGAGAGGCGATCATTGTTGTCCATGGAGGTGATTGGCCCTTTCACACTTAGCCAGATTTAAATACATGGTCCTCTCCTTTTTTTCTGGTACGTCCAGTAGCGGCCCATCCCCTGACAAAGTGGGGTGTGGGCTAGAGGACGGAGATGGAGGAGGGTAAAATAATAATTATAATTAAAAAAAGTTACTTACCTGATCAACGCCAGCGTCCGCTTCATTGCGCTCCTCCAGGAGCAGGCTCCCAGAATGCACTGCCGCCCACCCTGATGCTGCATGAAAGCAGCAACTGGATTAACCTGAGCGTTGGGACTTTGCGCTCCTATGCACACTGGGAGCCTGTGCCAACTTCCTCCAGTCCCAACAATGCACCTGTGGCTGGAGAAAACTTCACTGCGCATGAGAGTTTGGCCGGCCTGAAACGGCCAGCCAAACACTGATGCACAGTAAGCGACAAGAGAGTGCACTACCATGCCCCACCACAGTGTCATCCCCATGGACCCACCACCAAGACTCGCCAGAGTCCTGGGGATAGGTACAGGGAGAATAAAATAAAACATTAATAACCTGTTTTATTATTTTTCTATTTTTACAGGTGGTGGCATGGGGGCGGTGCTTCTCCACCCTAATGGAGGGGATTCTGCTGGGTTCTTCAGTCACTTTAGTTAACAAACAAAAACCTATGCAAAATACTGCAAGTCTGTTTTTCTACTTGTTCATCAACAGCAGTGCTCCACACATCTCTCTTGCTCAGGTCATGATGATGACTGGTCTGGGACAGAGTTACTCAGAGTTAGAACTCAGGAGGAGGATGGAAGAACTCAGGGCAGGAGCAGTGAACTACCTCATCAACAGCTATAAGCAATACGTTATTGATTTCAGTTCAAAGGTAAACCAAGAGTCTGAGGCCTAGTACTCAGTTATGTGGAATAGAGAGAGGTCAGTTTGTGAACTGCTGCTGCCACTGTGAGTGTGTGTGTGTGTCTGTTGGACTTGTGTCTGTAGTCCCTCTCTTGTTTGTTTTGCTATGAGTCTTCCTGATACACTCCATTTGAAGCTTAACTTCCTTCTGTCCTTCTCCTTGACTCTAAAATACAGTTTCTGTTTTACACTCTGCAAGTCATCTTCTAGTCTCCTGCACCAATGACAAGGGAAACATGAGCTCAACAACTCTCCTGCTTACTGTCCAGGCAGGCACCAAAGAGTGGACATTCCCGAGGAGAATGCAGAAGCACCACCTAATTTTGCAATACAGTGTCATTTTTTTTAACAATCATTTTTGGAGAACTGGGTGGATGATTTCACTCCCCAACCTAGAAGACAGAACTTTTAGATATCTGATAACGTGGGTCTCGAGGGCAGGAGGACTGTTTGTAATGCATTTATATGTACTCTGTCACACTCATTCCTTTGTTTCCATCCACAACAGATTGATGGCGAATGATGTGCTGCTGCACATTGCCCAGAATAATGTTGTCATTGTGTAGTGTTTTTCTTTAGCAGACCTTTCCACTAATCCCCCTCCCCATCCATTTATCAAACCTCTAACCTTCTTCCCCTGGGCTGTGTGATGTATTGAGGTGTGGCTTAATTTACACCAGCAATGCAACACACACTTGGTGAGGCGGATGTCGTGATAGGGACACCAAATTACAGCAGGATCCTCTAAGTTCTAATCAATATCCCACACTGACCCCATTTACCCACCCATGCATAAAAAGTTATCCATCTTCTAGATATAGAATGAAGAACATCAGTTGTCAGCATCATCATTAAGGCCTTGTGTTGCATAACCATAAAAGTCTAACCAAAGCTTGTCCACTCCTCGACAATTTTGCAAATAATACTACTATCTTCCATTAGCCAAATTATTTGTTGTGTATTTTAGCACTATCAGGCATTCTCGTTGTGTCATCATGAAGTACTCAGGTGTCAATTCTTTGTAAAGCTTTGATAAAATATAACCCACTAAATCGCTCATTTTATTTCCATTTAGTTGCCTATGATGGATAGTCAGTTGTTCACATTAATCCAACAGTTGGAGCTCACCTGGGTGGATCTGGGAGTGGGGCCTTGCCTGTGAAGTTGTCATGTCTTCCCTGTTATTGCTTCATCTATATTCAGGTAAGACAAATAGGATGGAGTAAACTGAACTAGTTAACTCAGTAAGTAACTAACTAACTACTTGTATATAGGTCATTATGGCAGCATTCCACCTAATTGTCAAGATAGTTAGAGAAGTATGGTTTGTAGGCACTACACTCTCTATTGCAAGCTTATATTCAGGCTGCGTAAAAGCGGAACGCAGAAGTACAAAGTAAAAGAAACTACTTCAGGCATAAATTTAGATGAAATAAAATAGTTAACCTCTCCGCCCAAGCCCCAAAGTTCCAAAAGTCAAAATGTCTAAAGAAAGCCACTCCCAACTCCCTACCCACCCTCTCCACCCAGTCCCAACAAACAAGTCCCTCCCACCAAAACAAAAAAGAATTAAAAAGGGCTAGAAGAGGGCATTGTGGTAGTCTGTCCGTAGCTGGTCAGGTTCTACTCCATTGCGGTGAGCCGGCTTGCGATAGAGTCCATCTGCTGCAAGATGCGGTACAGCAATGGCCTGGTGGTGTTGTCAGTGTGGGAGGGTGTGGCAGCAGTTGATGGGAGCTAGCGGCTTCGCCGTTAATGGGATGGCTGAGGGGGACCGGCTGCACTTGGGTCCTGCTGAGAGACATTTATTTCCTCCTCATCCTCTTACAGAACCATCAGCTGCTGGTACTCTTACTGGATACGCTCCAGCCTCTGCTGCCGCAAATGTGACACTGTCTCCTGCCTGTTGGTTGGTCTGGCTGGGCCAGCAGGAGCAGCAATATTGAGAAAAACAAAAAAGACAAATTGTAATAATGCTCTGGGCAAACAATTGTTTTAAATTAATTGGTGGCACAGTAGCAGTACATTGTTGGTCCCTTAGGCCCAATGGAATTTGATGTGATTATGATTAGGAAAGTCACAAGGCCAATTTTATGTTTTGCCCACAAATGCCTTGCATAAAAAAAGCACTGACTGTGTGGTAGAAAAGAAAAAGGCAGAATAACACCGGATTAAAAAAACTGTGATTTGACTGTGATTTGATTATTTATTTCTTCTAAAGGCTTTTTAAGTCACTATAAACAGACATTTTGAGTTGAAAAACCATTTACCTCTCATTAATGAGAACAGCATTATGTGCTACGGAGTACTAGTTGTGTGTTGTGCTAAAATAACGTAGCCATGCTCATTGCTAGCCACCCCTTTGGTTACTTTGCTACTGTCTGAAGCTGGTGCAGCTATAGTTGACAATTATCTCTTTTTAATTCCAATGGCCCTGCTCTTCTCCAACTACATATCTCTTTACCCTGACTCCAAAGATACTACGTCACACATCTCACGTATGAAATGTGGATTTTAATATTATCCTGTCTGTCGTAAGTGTACGTTGGTGAAAATTAATCTGATGGACTGTACTACAGGGAAAGGAACGGGCTATATAGATTGTGATTGGCACATTTTCACTGTGTATCCCATACGTCAAGCTTGACATCAAATCATGCACTTACTCCCACTTTACTCTGTGAACCCGCCCACCACCACATATTTCCAATAAATTAATTCACTGAGCAAGGAAAGTAAACTTAATTTACTCTAATACAGGAAGTAGGAAAGGGGGATTAGACAGGTATGGTAGAGCTTTTTTGATATAGAATAGATGGGCCTCTACACTGATCATCGATTCATCGTCTTTGGCTAATTCAGTCACTGTACACGTTGAAAGGGAAAAATCTGAACAGGTATAAAATAAATCTGGTATGGGAAAGCTAGGCATATATTATTGGATCACTTAACTTGACATGGTTATAAAATGAAATGTGGCACATGCCAACAATGGATTTTCCAATTTGGTAGGCTGGGACAGAAGAATATACAAAAAATAAAGAGGTGAAGTACTAAGAGATGACTGAGAGGGCGAAGGAAAACAACACCTTGTGTGTTCAGTTTGCAGTGCATTGAAAACCTTGTAAATGATGCATTAACTGAAGTGGAACAAACGCCCATTACACAGCCAAGACTGCAGTCACGAATTGACCCATACTACACTTCTGTCATGAGTGATTAAAATATTTTGTTGGCGGAGTGATGAATGATGGGTGGGATACATCTGCCTCACTTAACAAATGCGGCGAATCAATGGAGTAGTACAAAAAATAAAAAATATCCCCCACTTTGAACCATAGATTTGATGAGCCTACATGAACAAAGTGAGCAAAGAAGGTGAGCAGCATGCTCACCGTGAGAAGAGATGCCTTGCTTATTCATCCAAACAATCCAAATATTAATTCATTCTTTCTTTCTAATTCACCTATAGCCACCATGATTAAGCTTTACTTTACTCTCATCCAGGTTTTCACCAAAATATCCAATCCATTATCCATCCATTCAATATCCACCCTTTCTTCAAACCATCCTTTCACCCATCTATCCCTTTACCCATCCACGCACCCTTTTACCACTGCAGTCACAAATTGACCCATGCTACACTTCTGTCATTAGTGATTACAATATTTTGATGGCGGAGTGATGAATGATGGGTGCGATACATCTGCCTCACTTAACAAATGCAGCGAATCAATGGAGTAGGACAAAAAATAAAAAATATCCCCCAATTTGAACCATAGATTTGATGAGCCTATATAAACAAAGTAAGCAAAGTAGGTGAGCAGCATGCTCACCGTGAGAAGAGCTGCCTTGCTTATTCATCCAAACAATCCAAATATCAATTCATTATTTCTTTCTAATTCACCTATAGCCACCATGATTAAGCTTTACATTACTCTCATCCAGGATTTCACCAAAATATCCAATCCATTATCCATCCATTCAATATCCACCCTTTCTTCAAACCATCCTTTCACCCATCCATCCCTTTACCCACCCACACACCCTTTTACCCACACCTCTCTTTCACTCATATACCATTTCCTTTCTTTTAACCTTCCATTCTTTCATGTTTCCCTCAAGCCATCGCACATTATATGTGCTTTTGCTGAGTTGCAGATAGAAGAGGCCGTAATAAATCAACCACCGATACAGCTGGTAAAGCTGGGAGGTGCACCTCCCAGCTTTACTCTGTGACGACTCCCTGGTACTAGCTAGTAAGTATAGTAATTGCAAGAAATTTTGTGACTTACCAGTGCCCATCCATGCTGCTGCTGCTTCTCCCCCTCCAACTGAACCGTCTCTTCCTGCAGTGGCACTGGTGCCGGCAACACTGGTGTTCTGTGTGGCTAGGCTAAAACATGATACATATTTTACATACATACATATATACCACCCCAAATACAACTGCAATACAACTTTATAGTTCAGGTACCACAGCAGTGTATTCTAACAAAAATATCACTATTGGCATTTGATTGGTTCACAAGTTAGAGAAGCGAGGGCTGGAATAATGATCAATGAAAGACATATGGGGCCTCATTTATGAGGCTGTGCGTCACTTTTACGCCGCCGGTGCGTCACTTTTTGTGACGCACCAGTGGTGTAAAAAATGCGCCTTGTTGCGCCATATTTACAAAGTGACGCATCTAGGTAGATGCGTCACTTTGTAAACCCCTGCGCCACATTGTACCTGTGCCAGGTATAATGTATGGAAGGGGGGCGTTTTGGCGCAAGAAAGGGTCATGGAAGTGATGCAGTGAAATCTATAAGATTTCACTGCGCCATTTCTTGGCCGCTAATGCGTCAAAATCTTGCCCATGTGAAAGTACACATTGCTGGAGTTGTGTCACTTTTGTGACACACTCCAGCAATGCGTCACTTTTGCGCCTACAGATACGTCAGAAATACTGCCGTATCTGTAACTCCTTGCGACATGATGCATCATATTATAAATATGACGCATCAATCATGACGCAAGGAGTGCGCACTTAGAAGTGACGCATCGCTGCTCTCACGCAGCGATGCATCATTTCTCATAAATGAGGCCCATGGTGTTGCTTGACAAATGCAATGGGAGTGGGACCTCATACTTTTTGCCCAGCCATGCTGCACTGTCATGGGAAACTGCTGAAATACTGTAACTATATATATAATGAGACAGCAGCACACTACATTGGGAAGGGTGGCCCAAGATGACCATGGCCACTCTACGGTTAACTCAACTGTGTTAGAGCATGATCAGGGAAAAGAAAGCCTTCTCAACAAACATCCATGGTGAATTTTATTTATAATACTAGCTTACTTGGTCTTGGGCTGCAATATGAATCTTTACAAATACAGGACCAACATTCCAATACCCCAAGATTCTACCCTAAGAAGTCCACAACAATTATTAAACCCAACATTAAGGAAATAATATTAATAAAGATTAGGACTTACTGGGGTTAGCAGAGCACTCGGCAACGGCGCTGGTGGTCGGCACCGGCTGACCAGCTTCTCCTAGACCCTCAACAATATCCCTCTTCTTGCCCTTGGGTGCTGGTGTAAGAAATTACGGTACAAAAGGGGGTGGTGATGGACGGAGCATCTGAACCAATCAAACACTCACACCCAGTCAAAAGATCTGGGTTTAATCCATCACCGTTCTTTAGCCCACTCTGCCACCCCAGTTCAGACATGGCTATATGCAAATCAGTTGTGCGCGCTTTGGTAGGCGAGGACGCATTCCACGTTTCCATCGCAACAAGCGCGCTGAGAAAATCCACCCACTAACTGAGCTCCACATAGCACGGCAGAGTTTGTTTCCACTTTGCGGAGTTTCAAGTAGTGCAACTTCGCGAACTCCACCCTGGAGTAATTAGGACCTCGCATATGTTATGTTATGTTATGTTATAATTTGATGAAGCGCAAACAGCTGCCCCAGCAAAGAGGCGTCCCGGCGCTAAAGAACCACGGAAACTCAGCGGAGGACAGAAGGAAAGCAACTAGGAGGCTAAAGGGAGGAGAATAGGTGGGTTTTGACGGCTTTCCGGAAGGCAGACATATTTTCCAATGAGCGGATGTTCACTGGCAGAGTGTTCCAAACTTTGGCTCCCAGCACTCTGAAGGAACGTCCACAATGCGGGCTAGCTTTGTGCGGGGGACCGTCAGCAGATGTTGGCCTAGAGAGCGCAAGTTGCGCTGTGGCACATAAGGTGTGAGGAGTGGTCGGAGAAGGTCTGGGCGTCCAGTTTTAAGGATTTTAAAGATCATGATAAGAGTTTTAAACTGGATTCGAGATTCAATGGGTAGCCAGTGCAGCTTTCGGATTGTGGCTTTGGCTGAACATCTGCATGGAAGACCGACCAAGGTTCTTGCCGCGGTGTTCTGCACACGTTGCAATCGTGCTATCTCCGCTTTGTTGGCGCCCAGGAGTAAGACATTGGCGTAGTCCAAGCGGGAGATAATTGTGGCTTGGACAATCACTTGGCGAACCTTGGGGTCGAAGAAGCCGAGTATGGGATTGAGGCTCCTCAACAGGCCCACACAGGTGGCCGCTACTTTTTTTGTGTGGGTCTCGAAATTAAGTGAGGAGTCCATCCATACGCCAAGGTTTTTGACCAAGGATTTGGGGGGTGGAATGGTGCCCAGCGACGAAGGCCACCAGTGCTGATTCCAGTGGCTGGTGTTCTTTCCAAGGAGTGGCACCTCCGTCTTGCCTGCATTAAGCTGCAGGCAGTTGTCTGTCATCCACTGGGCCACAGCAGCCAGACCATCTCTGAACCTTGCGGCTGAGGTAGATGGACCTTCGGTGAGAGTGATGGCCAGCTGCGTGTCATCGGCGTATGACACCAGCGTGAGGTCCCAGTCTCTGGCCACTGCAGCAAGTGGTTGCACATATATGTTGAAAAGGGATGGGCTGAGTGCAGAGCCCTGAGGAACTCCCTGTCCGATGGAGTGGGGCTGGGAGAGGTATGGAGGAGCTGATACCGGGAAAGTTCTGTCTTTCA
This sequence comes from Lissotriton helveticus, assembly GCF_964261635.1. Lineage (NCBI taxonomy): Eukaryota > Metazoa > Chordata > Amphibia > Caudata > Salamandridae > Lissotriton > Lissotriton helveticus. Next base: position 464,917,311 of record NC_136062.1, read on the forward strand.
GGAAGGAGCAGAACCATTCCAAGGCAAGGCCTGAGATTCCCACAGTGGCCAGACGATTTAAGAGAATGTTATGAGATACCGTGTCAAATGCAGCGCTGAGATCCAATAGGATCAGCGCAGCACTTTGACCGGCATCAAGTATCGTCCGGAGGTGTTCCGATGTGGCTAGGAGGGCCGACTCGGTGCTGTGGCCCGGCCTAAACCCGTTTTGGGATGGATCTAAGATGTTATTTTGATCCATGTGTTTAGACAAGATGATGTTTACATGAGCCTCTGCGAGTTTGGACAGCCATGGGAGCAGTGAAATGGGTCTGAAATTCTCCAATTTGGAGGGATCAAGGGTCGTTTTTTTAATGATGGGAGAGACCCACGCTTGTTTCCAAGCAGAAGGGACACTGGCCGAGGAGAAGGAAAGGTTCAATATGAACGCCAGGGAAGGCAGAAAAAAGTCTAGAGACTCGATGAAATGAGCCGGTCTCATTGGGTCTGCCGGGGAGCCTGATTTGACCTTCCTACATAGTTTAGTGAGGTCCTCATGAGAGACTTCAGGTATATGCATCAGCGTGGTGCCATTGCTGATGGGTATAGAGGAGCTGGGCGATGTAGCGGAGTGCAGTGGGAAGGATTTATAGATTTTTTGCACTTTTTCAATGAAGAATGTGGCAAGGTCCTCACATTGCTGCGCAGAAGTAATGCTGGAGGGAGGAGATCTGCTACTCTGCAGTTCTTCTACTAGTTTGAAAACAACTTTGGCGGGGTTAGGGCTGGTATTAATTTCTTCAGCATAGAAGGCAGCGCATGCAGAACAGATAGCTTTGTGGTATAGCTTTTGTTTGGACAGATAGAGCGCTTTGTCTCTGTCATTGTATTCTCGCCTCCAAGCTCTCTCTGCTTTCTTACATTCCTTCCGCATGGATTTCAGGGTGTTGTTAAACCATGGGTTGGAGGGGGAGTTGCGTCCCTTAGTCCATTTGAGAGGGATGAGGGCATCTAGGGCCAGATGTAGGTCGGTCGGTAACGGACGAAAATCGGTATTTTCAGCCGTTACCGACCGGTATTACAGATTTGGCATGTAGGAGCACAATTTTACAGAATCGGTAAATTTACCGATTCGGTAAATTTACCGATTCTGTAAAATACCGAATCGGTATTTTTACCGATTCGGTAAATCTCAGATGTAGGTGGGACTCTTCAGAGTCCCAAAGGCCCTACAAATTCGGTATTTTAACACCCAATCCAATTGGGTGTTAAAATACCGAATTCAGGTGTGCATGCACATGTGTGCATGCACACCTAGCCATGTGACAGACAGACATGCCCTTAGGGCATGTCTGTGTGCCACATGGCACACATGCCTATTTTTGGGGTGCCAGAGGGTGTCAAAGTGACACCCCCTGCACCCTTGCTAGAATCGGTATTTACCGATTCTGTAATTACAGAATCGGTATTGCCCATTGATTCCTATGGGCTTCACAGCCCATAGGAATCAATAGGAAATACCGATTCGGTATTTCCAGATTCGGTCAATACCGAATCTTAACGATTCGGTATTTCCACATCTGGAAATACCTACATCTCCCCCCTTCATATTTACCACTTCTTAAATACCGAATCGGTAAAATTCGGTATTTAAGAAGTGGTAAATAAGAATTACCTACATCGGGCCCCTAGTCCCTTAGTAATCCAGTCATGGAAGGCAGCATATGTTGTGTTAATGTTTATATGTGCCCCTTGATGGAGTTCTCCTAGGGTGGACTGCAGGTCCTTGGGTACGAGTTTGTGCCATGATCTTTTTAGGTGGCGGGTAGGCTCAGCCCTAATGAACGTTTCCTTAATCAATATGGTGAATTTAATTAAGTAATGATCTGTCCATCCCATAGGTTTGGGCGCCTCTGTTGTAGTCTCTGGAATGTTGGTGAAGACAGGGTCTAGTATATGCCCCGCAGAGTGGGTAGCGTCCTGGATCAGAGGGTAGAGTAGTAGGGCTGACAGGTCGGCCAGAAGGTTTTTAATGGTGGGATCTTGGTTCTGATCGAAATGGAGATTAAGGTCTCCTACTATTGTGAAGTTTGCTGAGCCCACCACAAGGGTGTTCGCCACTTCAAGGATAGCGTCAGTGAATGTAGACGTAGGTCCGGGGGGTCGATAGGTGTACAAGCCAGATAGGGAGAAATGAGGGCCCGTCGTGATCTTAAAGCGAGCACTTTCACAGCTCGAGATATTTTCTTTAATAAAGGAGCAGAGAAATTGCTTTTTGTAGATGACGGCAATGCCGCCACCTCAGGTGTCTCTATTTATCGATTTCATTTGGTAGTTCTCTGGGAGCGTGAGGTTATGAACACTAGTCATATCGTCATGGAGCCAGGTTTCGCAGATGAAGAGAATGTCAGGCTTCTCTTCGAGTAGGAGGGTGTTAACCTCTGGGTGGTGCTTATAGAGAGACCTAACATTAAGTTGTAAGGTGGTAAGAGGGGTTTGTTTAAGCGCCACTGAGAGGTGCCTAGGTAGACAGGGGCTGGGAGTAGAGAACTGATATGACTTACATTGAAGGCATGACTGTCCGAGATGTCCGGATATCGTATCGCAGCTCTTTCCAGGGTTCAGGGCGACAAGGCGTTCTCTATCATAGTGGTAGACTTCTCGTGTGGCCTGGCCAGGGGGACAGGCGAGAGGCGATGTCTTGGCGATGACGGGCGTAGACAGGCTTGCCTTAGGCGCGCACGCTGCGCCCGTCCGCTGCGCGTACGGTGGAAGCACATGCTATCAAGGAGGTGAAAAGGGGCGGGGGCGGGGCCTAAAGTGGGCGTGGCCTCGCCGGCAATGGCGGCAGGGATTGTTTTGGCCTCGAGTCTGCAACAGCGCTGAATCCGCTGTGCGGTTAGCTTCAGGATCAGGCAGGAGAGTCCTGATGTGCCAGGAAGTGCAGTAAGTCATTAAAAATGAGAACAAATTAGAACACACAAGTTTTTAAAAAAAGCACCGTAGCGCTCCCGGCTTCCGCCTCAGGAGGGTACGTGGGTCTGAGATAGACGCTCGTAGTCAGCGTTTTTATTCAGATTGGGGCGGGGGGCGTGGCCTAAGGTGGGCATGGCCTCGCCGGCAATGGCGGCAGGGATTGTTTTGGCCTCGAGTCTGCAACAGCGCTGAATCCGCTGTGCGGTTAGCTTCAGGATCAGGCAGGAGAGTCCTGATGTGCCAGGAACTGCAGTAAGTGATTAAAAATGAGAACAAATTAGAACACACAAGTTTTAAAAAAAAGCACCGTAGCGCTCCCGGCTTCCGCCTCAGGAGGGTACGTGGGTCTGAGATAGACGCTCGTAGTCAGCGTTCTTATTCAGATTGGGGCGGGGGGCGTGGCCTAAAGTGGGCGTGGCCTCGCCGGCAATGGCGGCAGGGATTGTTTTGGCCTCGAGTCTGCAACAGCGCTGAATCCGCTGTGCGGTTAGCTTCAGGATCAGGCTGGAGAGTCCTGATGTGCCAGGAAGTGCAGTAAGTGATTAAAAATGAGAACAAATTAGAACACACAAGTTTTAAAAAAAAGCACCGTAGCGCTCCCGGCTTCCGCCTCAGGAGGGTACGTGGGTCTGAGATAGACGCTCGTAGTCAGCGTTTTTATTCAGATTGGGGTGGGTGGCGTGGCCTAAAGTGGGCGTGGCCTCGCCGGCAATGGCAGCAGGGATTGTTTTGGCCTCGAGTCTGAAACAGCGCTGAATCTGCTGTGCGGTTAGCTTCAGGATCAGGCAGGAGAGTCCTGATGTGCCAGGAAGTGCAGTAAGTGATTAAAAATGAGAACAAATTAGAACTCACAAGTTTTAAAAAAAAGGACCGTAGCGCTCCCGGCTTCCGCCTCAGGAGGGTACGTGGGTCTGAGATAGACGCTCGTAGTCAGCGTTTTTATTCAGATTGGGGCGGGGGAGTGGCCTAAAGTGGGCGTGGCCTCACCGGCAATGGCGGCAGGGATTGGTTTGGCCTTGAGTCTGCAACAGCGCTGAATCCGCTGTGCGGTTAGCTTCAGGATCAGGCAGGAGAGTCCTGATGTGCCAGGAAGTGCAGTAAGTGATTAAAAATGAGAACAAATTAGAACACACAAGTTTTAAAAAAAAGCACCGTAGCGCTCCCGGCTTCCGCCTCAGGAGGGTACGTGGGTCTGAGATAGACGCTCGTAGTCAGCGTTTTTATTCAGATTGGGGCGGGGGGCGTGGCCTAAAGTGGGCGTGGCCTCGTCGGCAATGGCGGCAGGGATTGTTTTGGCCTCGAGTCTGCAACAGCGCTGAATCCGCTGTGCGGTTAGCTTCAGGATCAGGCAGGAGAGTCCTGATGTGCCAGGAAGTGCAGTAAGTGATTAAAAATGAGAACAAATTAGAACACACAAGTTTTAAAAAAAAGCACCGTAGCGCTCCCGGCTTCTGCCTCAGGAGGGTACGTGGGTCTGAGATAGACGCTCGTAGTCAGCGTTTTTATTCAGATTGGGGCGGGGCGTGGCCTAAAGTGGGCGTGGCCTCGCTGGCAATGGCGGCAGGGATTGTTTTGGCCTCGAGTCTGCAACAGCGCTGAATCCGCTGTGCGGTTAGCTTCAGGATCAGGCAGGAGAGTCCTGATGTGCCAGGAAGTGCAGTAAGTGATTAAAAATGAGAACAAATTAGAACACACAAGTTTTTAAAAAAGCACCGTAGCGCTCCCGGCTTCCGCCTCAGGAGGGTACGTGGTACACCACTCATCACATATTCTATGACATCATTTATGAATCTCTGATGACATCTCAAATTACATCATTGATGACATCACTGATGATATCATCCAATACGGGTGTTAGGTTGCTTTGTATTTTGCATAGTGGCAGATAAATATCTTTCTAGTTCTCTATCTTATTTTGTATGACCTCTTTGCTACTAATGGGTGTAAGTGTTTGCAATATGTTTATGCTCCTAATGAATTACTGGTGTGTATAGGTAGTAAGCATGATATGCATGTTTATGTACAGAATTAACAGTGTTCAATTTTTTGGGGTTAAAAAGGTTGTAACTGCAATTATCGTATTTAGTAAATACTAAGTATTTTAGGCACACTTGTGCATTTTAAGGGAATTTTCTCAACATGATAATTTCTATAGAGGATGAACGACAGTGCACTAGGTACTTATCAATGTACATGAGCTTAATAAGCCATCGAAGCTGATCTATCTAAAAGGTTTTCAGAAGAGTATAAAGGGTGTGGGTAGTATGACCTCAAGCCCCTTTAGTTCCCCAAGATGGTAGTGTCAGACAGAGACACTATTTTCATGGCAGTGTATATAAAGTCCATGTGGGATGAGTTTGGTGTGACGTACTAGTTCACCACGTGCTATCACCCTTCAACAAGACTTTGGCCCACCAAGCCCATGAGGCGTAAGTGGACGTCCTCTTGCCATGCCTTCTCATTGCCAACATGGAGATGCCATAGAAAGGAGTATCGTTCAGTCCCTTTGAGCTCCTCTTTGGACACCCTGTAAGGGTACCTCATAGCTTGTCAAGGAGGGTGGGAGAAAGCTCCGAAGAAACCTAGGAATTGGTCAGCTTCATGCTGGCCCTCCGCAACCAGATGCACCGCTTCTGAAAGAAGGCTAAAAGCAATCTAGAGGCAGCCAAGAATTGATTAAACTCTGGTACGACCAGAAAGCTACACTGGTGGAGTTTCAACCTGGCCAGAAAGTATGGAACTGCTGGACTGTCCCATATGAAGTCAAGGAGTAGAAGGGGAGAGCGAGTCATGTGGTTCCTGTGCTTGAGAAATTGGATGGTGTACGCGTGACGGACCCTGTTGAAATTGTTGAATGTTTTGCTGATTATTTCCAAGAGGTATATACCTCGGTGTCCGATAGGCCCGAGGAAGACTCTCAATTGTTGCTTAAAGATATAGCACTGCCGTGTTTGTCAGAATCGGACCAGGATTGTTTGGATGCCGCACCCTCGGTGGATGAGGTGGCTCTCGCGTTGCGCTCCGTTCGTTCCGGCAAGGCTCCGGGTCCCAATGGCCTTCCCATAGAATTATATAAATTACGCCCTGATATCCTGGCTCCCTATCTCCGAGATATGTTTTTGGCTGCGCGAGAAAATGGCTCCCTCCCTAGGGATCAGCGTCTTGCGACCATTGTGGTGATCCACAAGGAGGGCAAGCCTAGGGATCGCTGCTCGTCTTATAGGCCTCTTTCGCTCTTGAATGCGGAGCCTAAGATTCTCGCCAAGCTACTCGCTAATCGTCTGATTACGGTGATCAGAGACCTGATCCATCCGGATCAGTCGGGTTTTATCCCTCATCGTAACACGGCATTAAATTTACAACGTTTGCATGGTGTTCTCGCGAGAGCCCCGACGTTGCGTGAACCTGCCATTTTGGCGTCCTTGGACGCCACGATGGGCTTTGACACTATTGAATGGTCGTATCTTTGGGCCGCACTCGCCAAGTTCGGATTTGGCGCCAGCTATATTGGTTGGGTCAAACTCTTGTATGAAACGCCACTGGCACAGGTGGTGGTTAATGGTTGGGTCTCCATGCCTTTAGCTCTCGGGAGGGGCACGCGGCAGGGCTGTCCATTATCTCCGCTTCTCTTTGCTCTTGCGTTGGAGCCTCTCGCCGCTCGGTTGCGGTGGGAGCCTTCAATGAGGGGCATACGTTGGACACCGGAATTCGAAGATCGTATCTCCTTGTATGCGGATGATATTTTGTTAAATCTCACTTCCCCCCAAAAATCGCTTAACATATTGTTCGACGTGCTTACCTCCTTCGGGAGAAACTCGGGCCTTGTTATCAACTGGTCAAAATCCTATATCTACGTGCTCGCGGGTGATGTCCCTCGTTTGCCGCGGGGCTGTCCCATCCAGTTGTCGCAGTCCGGTTTAAATACTTGGGTGTGTTTATTACGCTGGATCCGGCGGTTCGCTACGAACGAAATTTACTCCCCCCACTCCAAAGGCTGCGCTCGGATGTAGTGCACTGGCGTAAATTACCGTTGTCTCCCTTGGGGCGTGCGGCCCTTTTTAAAATGATGTCCTTACCGCGATTTCTAAATGCACTTCAGAATAGTTTTGATGTGATCCCGTCAACATATTTTCGGGAGGTAGAATCGTGGCAGAGGCAGTTGATATGGGGCGGACGTTCGCACATCGCTCTTCCAAAATTAACACTCCCCTGGTATGATGGCGGCATTGCGCTCCCGGATATTCGTATGTATTATTGGGCTTCCCAACTTGCAGCCATCAACCATGGGATGTACGGTCCGGCACTGAATCCGGCTTTTGAAATGGATAGGTTGCTGCTTCCGGGTGGTGACTAGTACAGGGCGCTTTACTCGGGGTCCTCCCGTTTACAACTTTCGGGACCTACCGCTACAGCCGTGCGGGTATGGCATAGCGCGACTGCGGCTATGGGCTGGAGCGATAGACTAACCGGCGCAACTCCGCTTTACGCCTCCGCGAAATTGGGTTGTCAATGGAAGACTAAGGGATTTGATAAGTGGGACACGATCGGTATCAGTAAAGTGCGTGATCTCTGGGTTAAAGGTGTGGGATACTTTTTCGGATCTACAAGCGGAATATAAACTGAGTGACAGGGAAATTTTTCGTTATGTTCAAGTACGCCACGCTTTGACTTCCGTGTTCCCTTTGGGTACTGATATTCCGGATTCCTCCCCCCTTGAAGATCGTATATTAGATGGTCACGTGCTGGATAGTACTATCTCATTGTTTTATAAAAAGATGATTAATGACCGATCGGGTTTGCTTGATCGCCTACGTGCAGCCTGGATTGCCGATGGTATTAAACTGGATGATGAGGACTGGCAATCCGCGATCTCCTCTCCCAGGGAGGTTGCGATTTCGGCCCGCCTCCGTCTTGTCCAACTCAAGATCCTCCACAGAATCTATGTTACCGGCCCCCGTCTGATCCATATGGGCTACTCTATGGAGGGCCTGTGTAGGCGTGGCTGCGGTCTCCTCGGCACCTATCTACATATAATAGGGGAATGCCCTGAGGTGGTGCGTTTTTGGAACCGTATACATGATGTGATGAGTGAATTGACGGGTGTTGTGATGATGCCAGAAGCCCGGCAATGTTTGTTAAATGTATGGGGTCCGTATGATTATGATGTGTCGCAGCTTCGGTGGGTGACTCTTGCTAATATGGTTGCCAAACGAGATATTGCACAATTGTGGGGGTCCCCGAGGCCGCCTACAGTGACTGCTTGGAAAGAGAGTGTGGACTGGTCCATGTTCAGAGAGAAGACAGTGTATATCGCAAGAGGTAGACCCGGAACATGGGGAAGGATCTGGAACCAGTGGAACTCGTATCGGGGATATATCTGTACGCCCCCCCTGGCAGAAATTCCTAGTCCTTCTCAGTCACCCTGACCTGCATTCCTTCTAGCTGTGTTACATTAAGCTGTTTTTGTGCAATTTTGCCTTTGCCCCCCCCCCCTTATCGGTCTTCAAAGTATTTATCTCCTGTTGACATGTGTCTCCCGTCCTCGTCGAGCACAGGCCTAATGGATGTACTATTGCCATATTGCCTTGACTGTTTTTTTATGTGTTTTTTTGTTTTATGCAATAAAAAGTTACAACAACAAAAAAAGGAGTAGAAGGGGATGCCACCTACCTAGTAAATCTCCAAAACCCTGGGAATGTCTAAGGGTGCTTTATGTCAACTGGTTGTAGCCTTACTTCAAGAGGTCCAACATGAGAAGCTACTTGTGACAGATGAGGGAGTAGAAGGGGATAGTGAACCTCTGCCTGACCTCCTCTCTGCACATGCGCATGATGGGTCAGTGGAGGGTTTCAACGTCTGTACCACCCAACCTCAGAGCAGCAAGGTGACTGTTACCAGTAGCTGAGGCAGTTTGCCTTACTGTTCTCCCTCACCCATGGACTCACACATCAGTGGGTCCATGATGTTGACATGGGAAACAGTTCCCTATAAAGAACAACATTTACAGGTTGTCAGACAAGGTGACAGCCAGCATCTAGGAGGAAGTCCAAGCTGTTAGCCTTAGGGATGATTGAGCCCTCTAGCAGTCTCTGCTCCAGCCCTGTGGTGTTGATACCAAAAAAGGCCCTATGGGACACCAAACCAGTATTCTGATTCTATGTGGACTACAGAGGCCTCAATTCCATCACCAAGCATGACACACACACCATCCCCCTAGCTGATGAGATCGTTGATCAGTTGTGCACTGCCATATCTTCAGTACCTTTGTTTTGTCATTAGAGTACTAGCAGATCACCTTTACTGAGGTCAGCATTCTCAACCCCTGAGGGCCATTACCAATTCCGGGTGATGCCCATTGGTTCAACCACTTTGCTCAAACTACCAAAACTCCATTCGTTACCACCCTCCAACACAACTACATACCTTTTTATCCCGAATACTCTAGTGGTTTGAGAGTATTTACTCTCCCCTTTTTTGACAATCCCGGCCCCTCATTACCACCCAGTCTCCACAGTGCCAGTGCGTTGGTTTCACACCCTTTTTGTAATCATACACTTTTTTGCGCACACTCTGCTTTTCTCTCACTCTCAATTTATTGGCTTTCCAATCGACCCAGACCTGTCTCTTATCTTGCAGCTACATTGGTGTTTCCTTAGTAGCATGTTCCCTTCCTTTAAGAGCAATAACATGTGATTTTCATCTCATGGAATGTGGAGTAACTCTGGGAGTCCAGATCATTTTGTTCAACCCATCTTTCCAAGACAACCCAGTAGCTATGAAAAGTGTAATGTTTTCCATTATGATTCGGTTCACTCTTTCAACCACCCCATTCTCCTGTGGCCTGAACAATGCCACCGTTTCATGCCTAATGCCCCAATCATTCAAAATGTCAGCATCTCAGATGAAGTAAACTGTACTCCATCGTCGGTGGTAATTACCCAGACCTGTCTCTTATCTTGCAGCTACATTGGTGTTTCCTTAGTAGCATGTTCCCTTCCTTTAAGAGCAATAACATGTGATTTTCATCTCATGGAATGTGGAGTAACTCTGGGAGTCCAGATCATTTTGTTCAACCCATCTTTCCAAGACAACCCAGTAGCTATGAAAAGTGTAATGTTTTCCATTATGATTCGGTTCACTCTTTCAACCACCCCATTCTCCTGTGGCCTGAACAATGCCACCGTTTCATGCCTAATGCCCCAATCATTCAAAATGTCAGCATCTCAGATGAAGTAAACTGTACTCCATCGTCGGTGGTAATTACCCTAGGAATTCCTTCTTCCAGAAAAAATTTCCTTTATGTCTCTTACAACACTTTCTGTTGTTATCAGTACCATAGTCTTCACTAATCTACAATGACAGCCAAAAATCAGTCAGGTCTTCCTATTTTTTCCTCTGGACCCATAAAATCCATTGCCAAATGTTCCCACTGTTTCTCAGTTAACTCCTAACAACTTAAAGGATGTTCCCTAACTACCTTGCTCTTATCACTATTAGCACATGCGCTGCAATCTCTCACTTTATCTTCTACTTCTCTATCCATCCCTGGCCAACAGAAAAACTGTCTCAACCTTCTTTTGGTGAAACTCCTATCCAAATGTCCTTCATGTCCCATATCAATTAACTTTTTCCTCATGCTGCTTGCGGGAACAACATGATTACATTGCAATACCTTGAACCCACCAACTCAATTCATCCTTGACCGCTGCTACAGTTTAATTCATTCCCTATCACCACCCTCCTGATTCCAACCACTGGTAATAAAGTATTTCAACTCTCCACACTCTTCATCCTCTGCCACAGCCTGACGCCAGTCACCTTTGTTCAATGCAAATCCACTTACCTCACAGACATTCACACTATCTTGTTCTTTTTCTTCCCCATTATACCATACTTCCTCTATTGGCATTCAGGACAAATAATCTTCAACAACATTCTTCTTTCCTTTGACATAATCCACCACGGAATTAAAATCCACCACTGATAACAACCATCTAGTTATTCTTGGCATCACACTACCATCTAGTCCCTTACCACATTTGAATATGGACTGAAACCTGCGACCCCCCCCAGTGCCTTGAGACCCTCGACGGGTGAGTAGTCGCGCTTAAAAAACACCACACGGACCATAAAGGGTAAACCCCACAGATAATACTTGAAATGGTTTACCCCCAACAATATGCCAATGCCTCCTTCTCAATGGAAGAATAGGACCATTCCACCCTTTGCAATCTCCTGGACGCAAATCCTATTACTCTTATACTTGTCCATCCACCCTCTTGGACAACACAGCCCCCAATCCAACATTACTGACATCTGTGGTAAACATGGTCTTAATATTACATTAAAATAACACAGCAGAGGTGACCTACTGATAGAATGTTTGACATCAGTAACAGCACGTTCACACTCCTCTCTCCATTCAAACACAGCTTTATTCTTTAGCAACAACCTAACGGGTTCAACTTTTCTGGTGAAATCACTTATACATTTAGAGCAATACTGCGCAAGCCGCAAAAAAGGACTTAATTGTTCCTTATTCTGCGGCCTGGGCACTTGAGATACAGCCTTAATGATACTCTACTTAGGCTTAATCCCCATTTCAGAAATTGTACGTCCTAAATAGTCTACTTAGTCCCCTTTCAGTTTGCATTTTTCCTTCTTTATGGTCAATCCATGTTCTTCTTTTGTTGACAACACTTCATTTTATATCTCTTTATGTACTCCTTTGGACCGACAAACTACTAATATATTATCCTGGAAGCATAGGACTTTCTGCATGCCATAGGAATTGCATCATTCTCTAGAAAACAGTCGAAGTTAAAGCAAGTCCAAATGTTATCCTTCGATATCGGAAAGCCCTCAGCTGAGGGATGAATAGAGTCAGCGGTCTCAATTCTTCATGTAAATTTACCTGATGGTATGCTGATGCCATGTCAAGCACACTAAACCATTTTCCTTCACCCATCATGCTCAACATTTCAGAAATATTGGGTAGTTGCTGTCTGTCCAGCCATATATTTTGATTCAGTTCTCAAATATATTTTGAGAGAAACTGAGAGCTCTCCAGCTATTAGTTGGGCTAGAAATATCCCTACCAGGGGAGGCCTTACCCTGGTATGAGGATATAATAAGACGACTAGTGGAGTGTCTTAGGGTAAAAATGAAACGGGAAAACTATGGGCCAAAAGGTAAAGATAGTGCACCCCCAGCTAATAAACCCTGGTTTGATAATGAATGTCGGAATGCTAAGGCCGCTATTAAGAAACTGGAAAGAGGCCTTAGGCGGAGCTATAATGTTATCCCATCACTGGAATTAAAGAAAGCAAGGTTAAAATACAAGTCAACAATCAGAGAAAAAAAAAGGTCCTTTAAGGAAAAATGTTGGGTTAATTTACTCGAGGCCATTGAAGAAAAAAATGTTAAAGGATTCTGGAAATTGATTAAGGAATGCACAGGGGAAGCTGTGGGAACCCTGCAGTGCTCCGTCCCAGAGGATAAGTGGGCAGTTTATCTTGAGGAATTATATGACAAATGGCCTAGCAAAGGGGAAATAATACTGCCAAGCTGGCCCGGTGTTAGGGAGGATAAACTGGTACATTTTACCCCAGGCCATATTAGGAGAGTAATAGCTGGTTTACATTTAACCCGAGCAGCCGGCCCAGACAACCTACCAGCAATTATTATAAAAACTAATCTTGACTGGTGGGCTGAGTTTTTCTCAAATATGTTTCATGGGATATTAAAGACAGGTCTAATACCAGAAAGTTGGAAAGGGGCTATCATTAGACCGATACACAAAAAAGGCGATGTAAACTCCCCAAAAAATTACCGCCTAATAAATCTCCTTGATATTGGGGAAAAGGTATTCTCCTAAGTAATCCCAGGCCTGTTAAAGGACTGGGCAGAGGATAACCAGATAGTACCCCCAGAACAGGGGGGGTTTAAAGAAGGGCACTCGACGATAGACCACTGTTTTTCTCTCTGGGCCATCACGCGGAAGTCGATTGAACAGAGGGGTAATTTATACTGCTGTTTCGTGGACTTCCGTGCGGCTTTTGATCTTGTGAGTAGGGAGCAGCTATGGTCAACTCTGGAAGGATACAATCTCCATGAAGACATATTGGCGATTATAAAAGCCTTACACACTGAAAATTGGGCCCAGATAATCCTGGATGAGGAGGGTGGACTATCTGGGAGGATCCAGATTGGAAATGGCTTGAGGCAGGGGTGCGTACTTGCCCCTCTGCTTTTTTTCCCTGTTTTTAGCTGACCTACCAGCAAAATTAAAAGAGGTAAAAGGGGCTAGCCCAAAAGTGGGTGGTAATCATGTCTCGTGTTTACTATATGCTGACGATCTAGTGATCATGGACCTGACGCAGATAGGTCTCCAGAGAAAACTAAACATTTTCAATGAATATTGTCTAAATAAAAAGCTTACTGTGAACATGGAAAGACCAACATTTTATGCTTCGGTACGAGTAAATCCCGGTTCCCTTGGTGCCTAGGTACAAATTTACTTGAGAGAGTGAATGAATATAGATACCTAGGAATCTGGTTTATGAGTAACCTTAATTGGTATACCCATCTTGAGGCACTTAAAATGAGGGCATCTGCCTCCGTGAAGGGACTAAAAAGATTCAACAGTGTGTATGGAGAAAATTCAGATAGGCCGATCATAAAAGCCTATTTAGCAATGGTTCCCCCCCAATTCCTGTATGGGGCAGAAGTGCTTTATCTAAGTGGGAAAAAAGGCTGGGATAAAGAAGAGGGAAATATCCTAAAAAGCTTATTCTCACTGCCAAAATCCTCTATGGTACATGCTGCAAGACTCGAGTTGGGAATGACCTCTTGGGCGGCAACTGCCTGTATGGCACTAATTCGATTTTGGCAGCGCCTAGGGTCTGATGAGCACCTAAAAATTTCCCAGTGGTGTAAAAGTGAAATCGTCACTAGCGAACTGGCCTGGGCGAAACAGACAAGAGCCGCACTAAGTGAAGCTTATGGAGAGTTGAGTTTAAAACTACGTCCGCAACTGGGTCATCCAAGTATAGCAAAGAAAGAATTAAGAACACTGGGAGCGGAGACTTCCCACACATATGATAAAGAGTACCTCTCGCGGAAAGTTTCGGTGTCGCATATAACCCTGGCATGGGAATCTAACCAACAGTATCCCTATGTAGACAGATTGCCGAGCTTCCACCTAAGACGGGAGGTACTAAAAGTGCGAATTGGAATAAACCCCTGCTATGGGAATATTGAGTTTAAAAATTCTATGCTGAATAGTAATGGTACCTGTACTTGCGCGTTAGGTGATCATTGGGATATTGTCCATATTTTATTAGATTGTACGAAGTTTTTGGATTTTCGCAAAGAGATTTTGTGTCCGGTTTAAAACAGATATATGATCAGAAATAGGTTGCAAGCTGCTAACCTTCTAATTGAAATGACAAACCTAGACATTGCATGCGCTATGGGGAAATTTATGAGTAAGGTCAGGGTGTTCCTCAAGTGTACAGAGTGAATAGCTTTTACTGTGCACTTGGGGTAGGATGCTGCTGTACATGTAAAGGACAACGGTACGGCATGGAATTCCTTGAAAGGATCCTGATGTAGATGATGGATTTACCCAACCTAACTAGTCGTCGATGGTCATTTGTATTTTGTATGAAGGTTATGTGTATCTTATGATATGTACTCATACCATGTTTTTAATACGTTCTTGCCTATGTTTTAATAGTAATTTTATGTATAGGGTACACTTTTATGGTTGTAATTAACCAAATAAAGTTTTCTTACTGATTCAGTTATCTGAAATCTATACATAAACAAATCTTCCCACCAACCTTTGGAGCCAGAACCACTGGAGATAGCCCCTCAGATGACACAATCGGGTCCTTCTGCAATCAACGTCCTTCTGTAACAGCTCTCTCATCAGGTATGGTATAGACCTTACTTTCTGCACAACAGGCACAGCTTTTCACTTCAAGATTATTCTATGGGTGAAGCCTTTTCTCTGAAAAAACTTGAAGACATTTTTGTACTATACTTTCCCCTTCCTCAATCTCCTGAACAGCTGTTTCTACTGTTTCTACTGCCATGACATGAGGCAGCGAACAGATCTGCAAAATATGGTCACCCAAAAGAGGGTCTCTACATATTTTGTTCAACACAACACAATTGGCAAACAGAAAAATAGGAAACTGGTCTAAAGTGGATTTTAGTAATCAAGGTAGATAACCAGATGGTGAGCGTCCCGACAAGAGCAATCATTTTAATAAATGTTTATATCCATCCAAGAAATGAAACAAAGGGGAACATATAAAAATGTTGCTTGGATTAATAACAACTATACAAATTAGCCCTGTTTATCATCACCCGAGATTTTAATACACATCTGTGTAAGAAATCAAATAATATTCATCAAAGTGAGAAAGCATGTATAATGCAACTAGAAAAATTAGGGCTAAGCCACCTGAACGGAAACACAAAAGATGACTCACCTGCATCAATTACTTTTATGAGTGGGAGCAAAACCTCAACTATTGACCATACATTGGTAAGTGATTTCGGAAAGCCTCAGGTATGCCAATTTCAAATAACTCCTCGTACAGAGAGCAGCCATTTTCCACAAATCATCAGGATAATGTATAAAACAGGTATGATGCCATTGATTAAAGAAATAACTTTGGGCCCTCAAGTATATACTCTAAAGAACCTGAAATGGAGAAGCACGAGGCCAGAAAAGCTGATGACGGAAGTTTACACCTGTGAAGGTTCCATAGATGTAATAAAAAGCTAATTAAATTCACCAGAAAATATGCATTTGGAAGAAGGTGAACGGCAAAAGGCATGGGAAATTTTAAAGAATACATTACTGGAAAAATTTCAAGTGAAAAATTATCCAAGTAAGAATAATTTCAGCATAACACACTATAATATATCTGGATCCAATTTCTGGTACAGCAGAGAATTATAAAACCAAAAAAGGCTAATATTAAAAGAAATTTGGAAAATCAGGAAGCATATCAGACAAGGTATTGAACCGGATAAAAAAGGATTGCAAAATTTAACCGCATGCGTGCGGGCGGAATTCCGCTCGTACGCTGACTTTTTTAAAAGCGCACTTTACGTGACGAGCTGGGCTCGTCATGAGCGTGCGAGGAGGCTACCTCATGACGAGCCCAGCTCGTCATCAGCGTCGAAGGGGTTAAGAACAAAATACAAGAAAAAGTGCTGGAAAGCAAAAACAAGATGGAAAATTGACTTGTGGAATAAACTCTTGATGGCAAGTACACACACAAATAGCAAAAAATGTTGGCAGTTGATAAGTGGATTTGCTCTAGGAAAGAACAGACAACAAAATGCGTTGATAAACGCTGCCTCAAGCTGATCCTGAGCCTAAGGTCAATAAGATTTCATAATGCGAGAAGGGTCATTCAAGGAATCCCAGACTGACAAGTAAAGTTTATGAGAAGGAAAACACGAATAATATACTCCTGAAAAGGTAACATCTTTCAAACAATCTTTAAAAGTGGAAATCCTTCATTACCAACACATTATAGGCTGATAGCCTTAATTGACATAGAAGCAGAGCTTTACGCCTCCTGCCTGTTGGAGCACCTTAATTCATGGACAGAGGACAAAAAGCTCATACCACGGTTCCAAACAGGATTTAGGGCTGGGATGGGAACATCAACAAATTTAACAGCATTAACATTCTTGAATGAAAAGACTAAAAACAAGAAGACCCAGCTCTTTACCTGTTTTGTAGACTTAAAGTCTTTATTCAAACTAGTGCCTCACAAGCTCTTATGTCAAAAATTGGCTAAATGGGGCATCAACAGCGGTCTGCTGAGGGCTATCATCGAGTTATATTCAGGAACCTGGGTGCAGGTCAAAATAGGAGATGGCTAACGAGCAACTAATAAAATAGAAACAAGGAACAGACTAAAACAGGTGCGTTTCATTTATATCTTGCAGAGCTGGGAAATTAAAGATCTTGCTCCTCATTGGTAATATCAGTTTCAAAATGAAGAATGTCGGCTGTGTAAATATAAGAAAGAGTCTTTAGCGCATATCCTTTGTGTGTGTCCAAAGTTTGGATTCGAAAGGCAGAAACTGTTGAAAACAATATTTACAATACTAAAAATCTAAACCTGCAGGCAAGCGTGAACAACTTGGTTTGGGGGCATCTCAATCCCCCTTGTCTGCAGAGGTGTACATTTTTTAAAAGTCAATTTGTAAGAAATAGCCCAAATAAACTATTAATTACATAAAAGGTATGCATATAATGTTCCGTTGGATTACAAATTGACCAAGAGTTTAGCAATCCTAAATTAAATGATAAAGGATGGTACCCAGCAAGAAGAAAAACTCTGGATCAAGGACAATATTGAAATTAACCACAAACAATGATCTTAACGGGATATAATAATCCCAGCTTAAACAATAACTCTGAAAGCAAAAGGAATCACTTTGTATCCTACACCGACTGTAAAGAAACTTTGTTTGCCAATGTTCAGTCGCATGAGAGATATGGAAGCATATTATGAATTTTAATGAAATGACACTATGAATTTTATATTTTTGTTTTTTATTTTTTTTAACAGAAATGTTGTAAAATAATTCCACAAAAGATTTTTATGAATGTTTCCCACATGTTTTTATATTTAACGTACAGTGTAATGGTTTTAAAAAGACTAACACTAGAATAATAAACTTGAACTACTACCAAAACCGGTTCATCAGCACTAGGATTTGGAACAATGTTTAGATCCTTCTGGTGCTGCCAACCTAGAAGATTGGCACCTTCTTTAGTTATATGCAATTTTTATCACACTTCATTATTCCTGAATCTAATATTCATCCATCTCATACCTACAATCTCTATCCTTTTCCACTGTATCATACCGCTTTCATATCAGATACTTGCAATTCTACATTCCCCTTGAAACATTCTTTGTATGTGTTCATACTGACAAGAGTAAATAAACTACCCGAATACACACTCCATGTAAAATTACATCGCAGTGCGGTTTCTCTAATTTACAAGTAATCTCCATCCTTAACTTTCCATTATTATTTTTCACATGTTCACCGGTATTCGTTTCTTGCACTGGTTCCACAACCTGATCTACTGACAACATCACTTCCCTTATAGACTCACACACATCTTCTATCATCTTGACTCCTTGCAGCTTATTCTTTTTTCTACAAACCGTAGCTAGAGGACCCCTTCTACTACAACTCCTGCACATGGTACTTGAACTATTATGTCCAGGACTACGACAGCTATAACAAATTATAGTTCTCCACTCATTCACCAAACTCCTCCTTCTCCCCTGTCCTGCACTACCACTTGGTCCAGGGTAAATCCCCATATTTGTTCCACAAATTTTGATAATTTTTTTCTTCTCTATTTCTTTAACTTCAACAACACCTTCCTCCCTAACCTTCCTCACTATTTTCATTGCCAGTTTACATTCCCTGATGACACAAAGCTGCATTCTCCATAATCCTGGCAATTTGGATTGTCTCTTCTAAATTAGAATCCTTTACTAACAATTTTTCTTTGACCTGCTTATTGTTGGTTCAACGTACAATTTGATCTCTATTCAAAGTTTCTGTTAGGTCTTGAAACTGACAGGTGACGTCCTACCCACTTAATGCAGCCACATAACTCAAAATATCTTCCTCCTACCTCATAAGAAAAAAACGTATGCCTTTCATATACAATATTTATCTTTGGTACCAAATGCTTATCAAGCCTCATTAAGGACATATGTACATTTGCAGCTTTGCCACCCCCAACTCCCAATAATGCTTCAGGCAAATCATCATATATTCTCCTCCCCTCGTTCCTAAGATGATGCAAGAGAATTGCTTATCTCCAAATAGGTCCATATGTGTCCCCTCCTATCGCTATCATATACGTGAAAAACATATTTTTCCACCTTTTCCATGGAATTTCTGCTTCACCTGGCATGGGTAAAAAAGTAGGAGGTGCCATCATACTGTGCTCAGCCATCCTGAAAATGTAATTTAATACAACAAACTAAAATAATTAATGAATATAATGATCTAATATAACAGATTAATATAACAAACTAACAAAACAATCTAAAATAAGAATGCTCCGAAAATATCAAAAGTGGACAGAACTTGTGTCTTCAATAACACTCTTTCAGGTAGCAATAGTCCTCTTCTTATGTTGCAGAACAATGTGAACTAATTCCTTGTCCCTTGTCTATTTCATAGTTGCAGTCCTTCTTCTCTCACTAGATCCTGCTAGTCAGATCCTGTTTGTGTAAGAACTCCATCAACAGCACGCAGGTAAAATGTAATCACATTTCTACCTCTTCTTCCCTTCCCTTCCCTTCTCTGTTTTTTTTTTTTTAGAATTGCCCAAACGACCCAACAAAATAACCTTTATAGCTTCACAAAACAGCTTGGTTGGTTTTCTTCCTCACACAAAGCCGGATAGTAGAACAGCGCTTCAATAAAAGAGCGCTTCAATATGCGTCACTCATAACCCGAAGGTCATAATATGTGCCCCAAAGGAAACCGCCCGCGAGGCAGCACAGGAGTGGCTCGGGTGCACACGGGACCGCACAGCAGCTCGAGCACACCTGGGCAGCACAGCCCATCGAGTGCACGCGAGGCAGCGCAAGCACACCGTTTAAGATGGCATGCTTGAGCACTTGGTATTTCCTTTTTTTATTCTTTCTTTGCAGAATTTCACCAATGACACCTCCTCACTCCAAGCCTTCATAGCTTGTTCACACAACGCCAACGCGGGAGATCCTTTTATTCTCGCTGCTCGAACAGTCACTTCTTTCACTCCTTTGACAACTGTACAAAGCAAACTTCCTCTTGCTGTCAATTTTGCTGCATCAACAGTTAATTTCAGTGGAATAAAACATCTGTTCTCCACGCTGGTCCTCTCTTCCCAGATGAAAAAATGGCAGTTGACTCATGGTTTGCCAGGCGGCTTCAGAGATCTTTCTTTAAACTCTCCCGGCTTTTGAGGTCACAGATTAGGATGTCCGCCCCTTGCGTGGACACTCGTTGCCAAAATATGTAGTAATTTACACATTCACAGTTGACTACTGAACGAGGAGGGCCTAGATCAACCGGAAGCCTTCAATAGTAGGAGGTTACTTCCATGGGGAAAGAGGGGGAGAGACATTGAAAGAAAAGCTTTTGCTGTAGTCTGAGCACTGAAGAAGTTGAGGCCATACTGTAGTAATTTACACAGACACAGGTGTAAATGCAATCTTCTTTATTATCTAGAAGTCCTGTAACCTCCAGCAGCTCACAGCGACACTAGCTGCCAGCTCCAGAACTTCCCCCATAACATTTCATATTACATCACAAGTTGGAATGTTTTCTACATACCTATTTGGAACTCACTTTCAGGTTCAGATGGACCAAAAACCCCTCCGATGGCTCATGCAAATGAGAAGTGAAAATCCCAAACTGTTTGGGCGGTCCATTTCCCTACAGGAAATAGACTTTATGGTGGAACATTACCCGGGTACTGGCCATCCTTGTGCTGATGCTCTCCAGATATTTTGGCCTTAGTGAAGAGAACTTTCAAGGGGTTGGGTAGCTTTCCCCACTTCAGCGGGTGTGCACATGTTAGACCTGACAGCCTTAGGGTGGTCTTCCCCCAACTTTTGCATGCCTCCCTCCATTTTTCTGATCTCGTTTTTGCTCACTTGGTAAACAGTGGTAAAGTACTGAAGCTCTCTCCTCTAAACATTACATTATTGGATTATTACCAATTGGGATATTTAATTTACCTATATGTCCCTGGTAAAGTGCACTACATGTGCCCTGGG
Source organism: Lissotriton helveticus (assembly GCF_964261635.1). Taxonomy (NCBI): domain Eukaryota; kingdom Metazoa; phylum Chordata; class Amphibia; order Caudata; family Salamandridae; genus Lissotriton; species Lissotriton helveticus. The sequence continues at coordinate 464,938,112 of NC_136062.1, forward strand.
TCTAGAAATGAAATGCTACTAATGGGCCTGCAGCACTGATTGTGCCACCCACATAAGTAGCCCCTTAAACATGTCTTGAGCCTGCCATTGCAGGGCCTGTGCGGGTAGTTCACTGCCACCTCGACTTGGCATTTAAAACCACTGGCCAAGCCTGAAAATTCCCCTTTTATAATACAAAATTCAACCTAAGGAAGGCCATTGTTGGCGCCAAGGGCAGGGTGCCGTGTAAGTAACAGATAGGGCATGCACTTTTATGTTTTCCATGTCCTGGTAGCGAGAAACAGCTACATTCATTTTTGACTACTGTGAGGCCTACTCCTCTCCTAGGCTTTTAACGCCTTCCATGCGTCGGACGACCCCCGGCCATATGACATCACGTGGCCGTGTGCATCGGACGGCTGGGGGCTGTCCGATTTCCGCACGCGTAAATTCCGCCAACACAGCGAGGGAATTTGCGCCACAGCGAATGGGTAAACTGCAATTCCTGATCAGGAAGGAGTTGATGCATCATGTTTTATATCTTTGGAATGGTAAAGATAAATCCTTTTTTGCTTGTAAAATTGATGTAACATTACTATTTTGAAAATGCCACTGTTAGAAAGTGCATCAACTAGAAAGGGTTGGCCCGTAATCAGTAAGGCTAGGGCTATTTCACATACAAACTACTTCACTCCTGCCAATACTGGTACCAAATCACTAACCTCACACCATGATCATACAAAACAATTGATATGACCATATCTTTTATTTTTTATTTTTCATCTATTATTATATGGTGGACAGTCAAAATATCGATGTTTAAATATCGAAGTACATGTATATCGAGTTTTAAATATTGTAGGGACAGAATATCGACAACCAGAATATCGAACTTAACCCCTTAGCTGCGGCGGCTATTCCGCCGCAGCGCTAAGGGGGAGGCGGGGCCACGTGGCGCTCCCGTACTAATGACGGAACCGCTCTGTCACAGCCCTCGGGTGGGCTGTGCTTGTGACGGAACGGTTCCGTCACGGCCCCGCCCGCTCTTTAGAACGTCAGTGCAGGCGCGGAATTCGCGCCGCGCAAGCGCGGCGAGCGGGCCGTGACGGAACCGTTCCGTCACCAGCACAGCCCACCCGAGGCTCGTGACGGAACGGTTCCGTCCTGAGCACGCAAAGGGTTAAGGTAAGAAATATCAATGTCGCAAATATTGATGTTAGTGATATCGATAGTTAAATTATCGGTTAATAATATCGATATTTATATTAGTGTTATGTATGTTATATGTATGTGTTCTATATTTTTTGTTAAGTATTGTACTGTTTTTTTAAATATATGAATACATTTTTTAGAAATTAGTGATTTTTTTTTTAAAGTATATTTTGCATTTTAGTACCGTTTAGGGTTGTGGGTTCATAGGGGAATAGGATGAGAAGTAATTTAATTATAATAAATTAAATATTAATTTTTAGGAATTATTAATCAATTGTAATTACATTTTGTATTTTATTTCTGTTGCGGGTTCTGGGGTGTTAGGGGAATAGGGTAGGAAGTAATTTAATTATAATTGAGTAATTATAAATGTTTAAATATTGATATTAATAATTAATGCATTGTTAATTTATTGGTAATTAATTAATATCCATTGTATTAATTTATTATTCGAGTGGGTTGTGGGTTTATAGGGGAATAGGGTGGGAAGTAATTGATTTGTAATTAAGTAATTAAGTAATTAATTAAGAAACATGGGTATTGATAATTTGTTTGTTATTAATTATTAATTGGTTATTAAGTTGTATTACATATTATTTATTGTTATTGATAATTAATGTATGCTTAATTATTAATTGCAAATTAATTTTTATGAATTGATTAATTGAACATTAAATTAATTGTGTTAAATTATATGTGGAGTGTGTTGTGTGTTTATTGGGGAATAGGGTGGGAAGGATTTAATATTATTGAAGTAATCATTATTTTTGATATTTGTAGTTTTTTTTTTATTTAGTAATAAATCATTATTTAATTACAATATTTTTTTGATTTATAAGTATGTTATTTTTTAACATTTACGCTGTCCAGCGATTTCCCTACTGTTTTCCTCTCTGGAGTGGGAATTGTAATTTTTACCCCTAAGCTATCCAGCGCTTTCCTACTGTTGCACTCTCTGGAGTGGGAATAGTAATTTTTACCCCTACGCTATCCAGCGTTTTCCCTACTGTTGCACTCACTGGAGTGGGAATAGTAATTTTTACCCCTATGCTATCCAACGTTTTCCCTACTGTTGCACTCTCTGGAGTGGGAATAGTAATTTCTACCCCTAGGCTATCTAACACTCACCCTACTGTTGCACTCTCTGAAGTGAGAATATTAATTTTTACCCCTAGGCTATCCAGCGCTTTCCCTACTGTTGCACTCACCAACAGTTGAAACACGAGCTTAAAGGGCTGTGTGTTGCATGATAGAATGTGAGATTATTTTTAATAAATCACAGATCCAGAGCAATAAATAATCTTTGTATTAGGTTTATATATTATTTAATGTTTTGTTTTGTTTTGTTTTAAAGAATGCCATCTAATGTAACAATGTTGTTTGTGTCTCAGTACTGTGTAAAGTTTCTGTGACAAATTGATATTTTAACGGATGAATAATACAATCTGGCAATTCATGCAAATACATATGAAATAATAGATGAAAAATAAAAAATAAAAGATATGGTCATATCAATTGTTTTGTATGACCATGGTGTGAGATGAGTGAATTGGGATCAGTATTGGCACGTGTTACGTTGTTTGTTTGTGGCTTTTAGAAAGTGGGCATTTCTCTGCTATTAGTTCTGTGTGCCTTGTAGCTTGCCTCCAATATATGTCTAGGGCGGGTGACAGTTAAACTTTGTGCATTCAATCTAGACAGCCACACACACAGGAAGAACAGGTGTGCCTGAGTACTATTCTACATACATCTGCACTCTGAGGGTTCTTCCTGGGCAGAAATGGAGGGAAGTGAAGACACTTACACTACAATTGGTAGTAGCCTTATCCAACACCAAGGACTGATTGCCCGCTACTGATAGTCTCGAGCCAGGACTGGGAAGAAAGGATCTTTGTGCACTTCAATGCCTCTATTTGAAGTCTCCCTCACTTCAAAGGCACATTTGAGCATAAGTACTGGGTCTCTGACCCTACCAAGACAATACACTTCCGGACCGTTGATCACTCTACCAGGAAGAAGAGCTGTGGTGCTGTTAAAAGGCCTGCTAAACTGCTGGACCACTGCTTTGCTGACCTCTACCTTGCTGTGTTCTTGCCGTGCTGAGCTGCTCTGCTGCCTGCTGTTCGACTGACGGGGTGAGACAGACTGGAACCGCATTACTTGAACCCAGAATGACTCCAAGGGCTTGTTGGTTTGCCTCCTGTTTCCAAGTCTCAGGGATATCAAATGCTTCACTACCTGCATCTGCACCAGGACTCTACAAGCCGTGAGTGTGCCCTGTCAAGTAGTGCCAATCCAACTCTGGACCCTTGGGAGTGCGGCCCTAAAGCGGTCAACAACCCGCACTCACACATTCACATCAGATACGGCACCTCTCTGCCACAGTGTGGGTCGGAACCAGTGCACTCTTGCCATTACGTGTAGTGGACTCAACACATCACCACAGTTACTTGGAAGGCTGTACGCATCTCGTCCACTACATGATCTACACAGTCTTGTAACGACAACCTTGTCCGATCATAGGTATTTTTGTTCAGCAGACCCAAGGAGGTCCCTGTGTTCCCTCGTGGTCTGTCTGAACTCTTGACTTTGTCCTGGCCTAGTGTGACCTGATAACTCACTTTAGCACTTATTGTCACTAAGTGCTCTTCTGACTTTTTGATGCCATACAACTTCGTACTTCAGTGCCTAGTGAAAAGATTCCTATCGTTTTAGTCTTCTTTCATTTATAACGATAAACTAAACTCTTGCTTGTGCAGTCTTTTGTGTTGTTTTCACTGATTTACTGTTTAAGTGTTACACAAATATTTTACACATTGCCTCTTAAGTTAAGCCATACTGATCTGTGCCAATACACTCGAGGGTGAGCACAGGATAGTTCAGGTTGTGTAGTGACTTACCCTGGCTAGGATTGTTGCTCCTGCTTGGACAGGGTGTATTCTATGACAACCAGAAAACCCATTATAACAGTAACAGATGTATTTACAGTAATAATAAGAGGCGTTTCCTTTTAGTGAATTAGAGGAGAAAGCTATTCTCTCCTTGAATAATATGATTCTGTGGTCCTCTCACTAAAGTGCTGTCAACTTGTGTCTGTACTTGAATAAGTTGTGTTCCCCTCTCCGAACTACTGCAGTAAGCGTGTCCCTCCTCCAATAAGAAGAGGTTGTGTTCCTCTCATTATGGGGCATATTATCAACGGGTAGCGGTAATTATCGCAAATCGCGCTTAGCTCAAATTTGATTATTGCCGTCTATCGCTGGTTTATATCGCCATGTTAGTGGCGTATTAACAACGCTCTGCTAACTGGCGATGTACAAAACAGTGATAGACAGCAATAATCCTCATTAGCGTGTGAAATCCAGCGATGATTTCACATGCTAATGAAAAGCTTGTTAATAGGGGAGTGTGGATTTACTCAGATGATCTACCTCCCATACGAAACATGGCTAAGTCAACTTTCAAGCAGGTGTAAGAATCCGGCGATAACCACAGTTTGCACGGCCTTCTTAATCGCTTCCTGGTTCCTGGGCCGCATTGTAAATGCTGCGATGTCGTGTTAGCGACATCTGTCATGTTGTTTCTTGGCAGGAACACCTACTTTGCATCTAATTAGCGATGTAGATCGCTAAGATGCAAAGCGCCACAGAAACGGCAGCTAACATGCACTAATGCATGTTAGCGCCGCCTTGATGATTGTGCGATAAACAAATCGCCTCTTTTAAGGCGCTATGTGCCAAAAAAGCAGCGTTATTTCCGTTGATAATATGCCCCTGAGTTAGTGCAGAGCACGTCTCTACTTAAATTAGAAGCGGTTGTGTTTCTGTCGCCGAACTAGTGGAAAACACGTGTCTGTACTTAAGAAAAGGTTACATCCTGTCATTGAATCACTTCAGGTATATTCTAAGTGAAATTTGTGTGCATTTAATAATCCGTCATAAAAATCAATATTAACCATCAATGAACAATAAAGTGCAGTGATGTGAATAAACGTGCTAGGGAGACTCCGAAACGTGAGCATGAATACACTTCACCACCCTTCACTTGCCAGGTCATGAACACTGAAGCACCCGCTGGGCCAGCTGGATGCAAGCCTTTTTCCAGAGCTGCATCCCTAACTCCTGGGGTGGCCCATAAGGAAACAGTTCATCAGCTCAGTCTCATAGTTGAAGATGCGCCTCCCTCAGAGGCTATTAACAAATGATACCCCCTGTAGCTGCACTCAGGACTTTCACCAGAAATGGTAAATCTCAGTCAGAGTCAAAAACTAAGGGGCATATGAACAACAACTAGCGATATTTATCGCTAAATAGGCTTAGCAAATTTGTTTTTATTTTATCGCCGCGCATCGCCGGATTTTATCGCAGAGATAACGTGTTATTAGCATAGTTTATCTCCAAAGCGATAAAATATCCGGCGATAGCGGCGAAATGCGTGAATATCGCTGGAAATTCTGCAATATTCAGGCATTACCGGTAATAGGGACTTAACCTGAATATCCACCTCCCATTGGATATATAGGCTAAGAAGTGGTCTGAGCAGGCGTTAGGATTCGGCGATATTCGCGCTTAGCGCAAATATTTTAATCGCTACGTCTCCGTTGTTAATAGGCGATAGCGATGTTAGTGACAGGTTGGGTACGCCCACTTTGCATGTTATTAGCGATAAATATTGCTGACATGCAAAGCGGGCCCCAAACCTTTCGCTATCACCTAAAAGCTTTCGTTAACGGATGTCAGCAACAGCTTGCTAATAGGGCGATGAAATTATAGCTGCTTTGTGGCCGAAAACGGCCACAAAAGTGTCGATAATTTCATTTCGCCTGCCTCGGTAATATGCCCCTAACTCTACCGAAAGGGTGGTGTTAGAATGGCGCAACAAGGAGAAATACTTTTATTTCTCCTTGTTTTTTGCTTTTTCTATGTGTGCTGCACATAAAAGGAGCAAATCGCCATGGTGCAAGGGTGCCTACGCTGGCGTTAGGCAGTTTTTTCGGCACAGGTGCAAGGAAAAACACAGGAGTGCGGCAGATTTTTATATTTTGGCGCATCTCTGCATTTTTTAAATGACGCTGCATGGCGCTGCTAACTTGTTTGCAGTGCCACGCTATGCCATTTCTTTGTAAATATGCCCCAATGTACCACATATAACACGGGTTTGAATTTTCCTATTGGGTTCTTGTTAGATTGGAATCCAGATGATGAACCTGAGGTTTGAAATGATGGAAACGCGTCACTACAAAAGTGGTTCTTTTTTTTGATAGATTAATTTGTGCTTTGTGGGCGCCTCTCTTCTTGATTAGTGAAACACGCATATTAATATATACCACGAGTGTATCACATTTTGCCTGAGCACCCAGCATGTTTATTCACAAAATTAGTGCATAACATGCTTCTACTAGAAAAAAGAAGTGGTTGTATTCTTCTGACTGATTTAATTCAGAATGAGTACAGCGTTTACAACGCAGGCATCGCAGTTCCTGCTTAACAAAAGGAATAGTATAATTTACTATTCCAATACCTTCCCTACTGTTGAGTAGGCTGGAGTTGGAATAGTAAATTATACTATTCCTAATGTTAGAGCGCCATCTACAGCAAGTTGATGGAATAAGAGGTTGTGTTGCTCACACTGAATTAGAGGGGAACATGTTTCTCTGTTTGAATTAAAAGAGGTTTCTTCATAGCCTTTTGCATGGAAGTCAAGTGGGGAGGAACCAAGTTAACAGACATGCAAAATTGACAACAACTTCTTGGAGCGCACAGCAAGTTCAGGAAAGTGTATATCAAAAGTAGTTTCGGTGCTCCAGGTAGATATGAGCCTGTTGCCTTGACTCCAAACGAGACCACTTAGGTGATCCGACCAAACACAAATAGTCCACCGAGCACACAAATAATCAATTTCAGTCCACAAATTGTATAATCCTTCTTCAACCTTTTCTTTTTCTTTATTCTTTAACTCTTCTTCATCCAAAGTAAATTCCAGCAAAACAGCCTACACGTGTTTCGTCTTAGTCCGTCTCGGACAAAAGACTTCTTCAGGGCTGTAAAATTACAATATTTACAACTTAGATACAATTATTACTTATACAGTAATAAGCTATTCTCGTCTTAGAGAAGACCACCGAATAAGTGTACGGTATAGTAAAGACATCTCTTGTAGACCCTAATGCCAAGCATAAAACTAATGTCACCAAGTGCAAGAGGTTGAAAATAGCCAGTTTAAACTAAATTAAAATAACCAGTAGAAGATCCTAAAAATTAATTACAAGCTTAGTACATTATCATATCAATCCACATACCAGTTCAGGTCCAATTTATGTTATCAATGAAAAGTTCAATCCACCAAATCCAGTCTAGCGTTATAGCTGTAACAACATACAAACAACAGTGCCCCTGTCATGAGCCACAGCCCATGTTTGTAGTATCATCATGCAATTTATTAATAGTCTCAATTAACTCACTTAGCTCACCTCGAGTTTTGAAGTGGGTAATTCTGTAGCACGATATCGTATTCATATTGTATGTAGGTTTCCCTTTTCAGTATTCGTTCTGTTAGAATGGTAAATTATGATATAAGTATAAGTGTCGGTCTAGTTATTATAACATATTTCAAATTATAAATGTATCATTATTAAGCGATTGGATGCCCCTATTCAGTATTCATTTATTAGAGTAGTAATAATGAAAGATATCAGTATCGATAAATAATGTCTTAATATACTATTTTCACCACTGGTCTCAATAATTATCTGACTTATTAACCGATTTGTACCTTAAACAAAAGGTACAATGAAATTCATAATATAACTCATACCGTCAAACTTGGTTATCTGCAGTTATAGTCTTATCATCATCCTTGTCATCATTCTTGTAACAAGTTATCCCGGTCCGTAATTCTATAAGATAAATATAATCAGGCCTAGTATTTTTCCCATTATTAGCGCTCTTGTAATATCTCAGTCGGTTGCCCATTACACTCACCGTAAATAGTATAGTCGCCTCTGTAATTTCTCGCGTGCTACATAGGCGCCATGTTGTAGTGGCTTTTTATGGGTTCAAATGCGGGCGCCATCTTTGCCTAGTATTCTCCGTTCTAGAGTCATTATACGTAGTTAACAGAGATCTTAATATTTATTTTATCTCTCGGTTGGATAACTCCTTTGTACAAAGCAATATATGCCTCAGTGTTATTACATTCGAAGCGATATCACATTTATAAATTCAACTCAGTAATTTCTCGCGTACTACATAAGCGCCATCTTGTAGTGGCCTTTTATAGGTTCAATTGCGGGCGCCATCTTTGCCTAGTATTTTCCGTTCCAGAGTCATTATACGTAGTTAGAAGAGATCTAAAATGTGTTTTTTCTCTAGGTTGGATAACTCCTTTGTACAAAGCAACATATGTCTCAGTATTATTACATTTGAAGCGATATCACAGTTATAAATTCGACTAGTTGTATGGCAGCCATCTTGTAATGGCTAAATTACGAGCACCATCTTAGCGTAATGTTTCCGACTATTAAAGCACCATAAATAGGTTCAGGCAGTATGACAGGGAGTAATATTACAAAAGTAATATACAGTCTCAGACATATATAGTTTAGGTACATTTCATTCTTGGCCTAAATAATATTCAAATTCATTATCAATATTTAGGCCTAGTTCTACAGCTTTAAGTTTCATCAACCACATAACTTCTCTGCGTCGCAGTTGAACTGTTCTGTTGCCACCTCTAGGGTCTCTCTTGACATGATCAATGCCATGGTAGCTAAATACGTGCTTCTCTTTATCTTCATGGTTTCTAACCATGTGCGAAGCTACCGGGTAGCGTGTATCTCCTGTTTTCAGTGACCTAAAGTGCTCCACCATTCTTTCTTTCAGTTTTCTTATCGTGCTACCCACATAGATCTTTTTGCAAGTGCATGTGATTACATAAACAACATATGTTGTGTCACAGTTAATAAAATGGTCAATAGTATGTTCACCAGTATTATTGTAGTTGAATGACTTAACTTTCTTTATTGCCCACCTGCACAAGCTACACTTTCCACATTTGTGAAATCCTTTTCTACTGGTCGTGAGCCAATCTGGTTCTATTATTCTTACAGGATAGCTCGGGCTAACATAATTGGAAATTGTACGTCCTTTCCTGAATGCTACTCCTGGTGCCTCTCCTACAGACTGGAGAAGATCTTTATCCATACTCAGTAAGTGCCAATGCCTCTTCAAAATACTAAATAGGTGTGCACTCTCAGAGCTATAGTTCGTAATCAATCTCACTCTGGTTTGCTTTGAGGTTTCATTACTGGATTTACTACTAAGTGTTTTATTTCTTTTCAATTTCTTTACCCTCTCAACGGCTTTCGTTACAACTTTATTCTGATAACCTCGTTTTTTATAAATCTATTTGAGAGGTCTACTAAATTGTCCTCAAAGTCCGTTTCGTTAGTGCAATTACGCCTCGCTCTAACCATCTCTCCGTAAGGGATAGCATTCTTTTGACTGTTAGGGTGGCAGCTTTTGGCGTGCAGTACAGCATTGCAACTAGTTAGCTTTCTATACATGCGACTGCATAGTTTTCCATTGTCTGTAAAGAGCTCTATATCCAGAAATGTTATATTATTTACACTATAGTTAGTAGTAAATTCTAAATTCAAACTGTTTTCATTAATGTACACAAAAAATTCTTTCAGTTTACTTTCAGAGCCTGTCCAAATTAACAGACAGTCGTCTGTTGTATGGCAGCCATCTTGTAATGGCTAAATTATGAGCACCATCTTAGCGTAATGTTTCCGACTATTAAAGCACCATAAGTTAGCAAAAGACTTTAAATTTGAGTTAATATCCACATATTAGTGGTCCTTATTTGTCAATCAACTTTAAATCGTAATAAATTTTGAACTCAATTTATATACTTGGTTTCGTCATAATTATCATCATTATGGGTTAGGAAAATATCAATGATTTTTATAAAAGACAAATTAGGTCTTTCATAGCGTAGTAATTTACCCCTTGTGAGTACAAATTGGGCATCTCAATTTATAATCCAGTTTCATGAAATTTATGGAATAACTCATTATTTATTTATTATGCCTCATTATCATCTAGTATACTTCAATTATCATGGGTTGTAGTCCGTGACAGGGGGTGTTGAAAAGTATATTTATCGTTTGTTTTAAGTTCTAAGTTCTTGAGAGTAGAGTGGTTAAGAAAATAGGTTCAGGCAGTATGACAGGGAGTAATATTACAAAAGTAATATACAGTCTCAGACATATATAGTTTAGGTACATTTCATTCTTGGCCTAAATAATATTCAAATTCATTATCAATATTTAGGCCTAGTTCTACAGCTTTAAGTTTCATCAACCACATAACTTCTCTGCGTCGCAGTTGAATTGTTCTGTTGCCACCTCTAGGGTCTCTCTTGACATGATCAATGCCATGGTAGCTAAATACGTGCTTCTCTTTATCTTCATGGTTTCTAACCATGTGCGAAGCTACCGGGTAGCGTGTATCTTCTGTTTTCAGTGCCCTAAAGTGCTCCACCATTCTTTCTTTCAGTTTTCTTATCGTGCTACCCACATAGATCTTTTTGCAAGTACATGTGATTACATAAACAACAAATGTTGTGTCACAGTTAATAAAATGAACTGGTATGTGGATTGATATGATAATGTACTAAGCTTGTAATTAATTTTTAGGATCTTCTACTGGTTATTTTAATTTAGTTTAAACTGGCTATTTTCAACCTCTTGCACTTGGTGACATTAGTTTTATGCTTGGCATTAGGGTCTACAAGAGATGTCTTAACTATACCGTACACTTATTCGGTGGTCTTCTCTAAGACGAGAAAAGCTTATTACTGTATAGGTAATAATTGTATCTAAGTTGTAAATATTGTAATTTTACAGCCCTGAAGAAGTCTTTTGTCCGAGACGGACTAAGACGAAACACGTGTAGGCTGTTTTGCTGGAATTTACTTTGGATGAAGAAGAGTTAAAGAATAAAGAAAAAGAAAAGATTGAAGAAGGATTATACAATTTGTGGACTGAAATTGATTATTTGTGTGCTCGGTGGACTATTTGAACCAAGTTAACAGGATCGGCACTTTATCGCAGCCAAAGTCGCGATAACGTTATCTCACCATTCACAAGCAGTTGCTAACAGCCCATATCGCCAGTTTACTTGTGATAGCAGCTGCAAAAAACATTGCCTCAGATAAGCCCCGCAGCTATCGCTAATGAGTGCCAGAGTAGGGGGTTCCTGTGCCAAAAGCCGCGACAACACCACACCGCAACATTCTCGACGACCAGTCAGATCGGCGATAAGATCACAAAACATGCGATAAGGCGTGTTAGCAGCAGGAAAGTAACACCTGCTCTCACCTGGTGCAAAGTCGGACCACAGCCTGCACCAGAAAAGGGAGTCCAGCCCACAGCGACACCTGAAGAACAATAGATGCTGTAGAGCAAATGATCATGCAGCTGGGAGCCCCAACAGGGCCACAAAACCCATGGCCAACACCCCGGAGGACCCTCACACCCCGGACAGCACCGCTGGTCACAGAAAAGTCACATCAATTTCACGGAATAATGTACCAAATAATCCGCATTCACCTTCGAATTAACAAATGATAATTTATTCAAATAAACACAGCACAGAACTGAGGTCACATGGCATCTCTTTTAGGGACAATCTGTAGGTCACAGCCTGCAAGACAGAATTCCAGATGAGAAGGTGTGTTTGTGCACATGAAAGGAGAGAGAGAGAGCGAATAGAGAAAGAGAGGGGGAGAGAGAGAAGGATAATTTCTGTTCCTCTCTCCGAACTAGTGCAGTAAGTGTATCCCTCCTCCAATAAGAAGAGAATGAGTTCCTCTCACTATGGGGCATATTATCAACGGGTAGCGGTAAATATCGCAAATCACGCTTAGCACAAATTTGATTATTGCTGGTTTATATCGCTGTGTTAGCGACATATTAACAACGCTCTGCTAACAGGCGATGTACAAACCAGCGATGGACGGCGATAATCCTCATTAGCTTGGGAAATCCAGCGATGATTTCACACGCTAATGAAAAGCTTGATAATAGGGGAGTGTGGATGTAACCAGATGATCCACCTCCCATGCAAACCATGGCTAAGTCAACTTTCAAGCAGGCGTAGGAATTCGGTGATAACCGTAGTTTGCGCGGCCTTCTTAATCGCTTCGCGGTCCCTGGGCAGCGTTGTAAATTCTGCGATGTCGTGTTAGCGACATCTGTCATGTGGTTTCTTGGCAGGAACGCCTACTTTGCATCAAATTAGCGATGTATATCGCTAAGATGCATAGTGTCACGGAAACGGAAAGAGAGAGAGAGAGAAAGACAAAGAGAGGGGGAGAGAGAGAAAGACGGAAAGAGAGGGGGAGAGAGAGAAAGATGGAAAGAGAGGGGGAGAGAAAGAAATTCGGAAAGAGGGGAGAGAGAGAGAAAGACGGAAAGAGAGGGGGAGAGACAAAAAGACTGAAAGAGAGGGGGAGAGAGACACAGAAAAAAGAAGAGAGGGATAGGGAAAGACAGTGCAGACACTGCGCACCCAGACCTCACTGCTCACCTGCTGATACTGGTGTGTCTCCAACCACGTGCCGGTATGTAGTGCAGTTCACCCGGTCCCACATCTGAAACAGATCCATCATCTGAAACAGAGTCCAGATACATGAATGGCAGAGTACAAACAATTGCCCACAACATCATCGCCTGTCTGCTCCTGCACACCCAGGCAGCTGCACCCCAGCCCCTCCTGCCGTCCAGCGGTGCATGCCTGCCCCTGGGTACCCAGGCAGCTGCACCCTGGCCCCTCCCGCTGCCCAGCGGTGCATGGCCGCCCTGCACACCCAGGCCTCACTGCTCACCTACCACCACCGGCGTGTCACAATGAGGGCCCACCACATGCCGGTGGAAGCACAGGACCAGGGCCCACTAACATGGCACCCTCCACATAATGCAGCCCCGCTCCGCAGGCCACCGGGTCTCCCATTTGATTCTGGGTCTTGATTTCACCATGGTAGAGGACATACCAGTGCACCTGGCATCATCTCAGGCTGCACACCCGCTCAGCCCTTGAGGTGCCACTAACTCTTTGATCCGGGAGGCAACGCCACTTGGCGGTAGGCCCCCGCTGCCCGCTGGCTCTGGCCTACACTGCGGTCCAGCAGGGCACACAAATCCAAAGCAGTTCGGCCCGGCCGGACGGGGCATCATATGAGGCTACATACCGGCTCAGCACTTAAGGTGCACCTAACTCCGTGCACCGAAAGTCAATGTCCCCTGGCAGTGTGCCTGTGCCAGCCCCAATGTATCCTGTGCCACCAAGTCTGTGCCCCGCAAGTCATGGAACCTGTATGATTGGGTTTCGTGGTGCGGTCGCCATCATGTCACCTCCGGGCCAGGGGAATGTGATGTTGTAGGGCCCTAGGCCCTCATGCCTACATGAACAGCACACGGATACACCCAGATAGAGAGTGGAAATGGCATTGAGAACGTGCACCCAGCCCTTTTTATTGGTAGGGTCACATGTCCTGTGATGCGTGTGCTGGATGGGTGTGATGTGGGTGTACACCAGCCATGGGGGAGTGGTTGTGGCATGCTGACAACTAGACCCGTGACCAGCAGATCACTACTGGGACATGTAGCATTGCCGTCCCCCTCTGTGAGCGTAAGCGGAGTGGGCTGGCCTGGCGTATGCCAGTCCAGCATAAGTGTGTGCACAATGACCCCGAGGCTATGGGCATGGTTCCGTCTTGGGCTGCACAAGGAAGTAACTAATGCGTGTGTCCCTGTTGTTGGGTCAGCTCCACCCGGACCGCATTCAGCAATGTGTCACGCTGTGACCCCAGTTCTACGACATGAGCCATAGGGTTTTAAGAAGAATCCACTGATACATTCATCCATACTTCCACACTTGAAAGACCATACACATGACACATCTGTGTGATTAAGACTGTTTAATTCACATTCAGTGGAGTGTTGCATCTGGAGGAGTACAGGGCCATGCAAACCCCACAGGACGATGTTGGCCCATGGAGGGCCTGCCAGAGTCCTTCTGGGAATGACAAGTCCAGAGGAAGAGGAAGAGTTCAGTCCACAGTCTGATTGCTGTGTCATTGGTGATCAAACAGAATATGGCAGCCCATTTCGGGGTCCAAGGTGAGTGTCGCAGACTGCATCGGGGGATAGTGGTAAGTGATTATGCAATGGGCAGAACCAAGCAGAACAGGCCATATGGCAGAGATGAATGCTACTGCGTCCTTGTTACCACAATGGCAGAATCATCTGCATCTTCGTCCTCTGCTGTTGCATGTGTCTCACATGTGGGTGGTGGTGTTCTGTCTCCTGCACTGTGTGACAGTGACACCTCAGGGGCCGAAGGTCGATTGTATGCTGCACTATGCGGCACTGACATTTCAGGGGCGGAGATGTGGATGTAGTGGTAGCAGCAGCATGCATCAGCGCCAGGCCTTGTGACAGCAATGCCTTGAGGATGGTCTTGAGGTCATTGAGGAATCCAGCTACCACTCGCTAGTGTGCATCCGTGGCAGCCGCTCATTCCACAATCGCCCGCCCCATGGTCTCCACTAACCTCCCCATGTTTTCCAACTCCCGTGTGACATCGCTGTAGCCACTCTGACTAGACAGTTGTTCTATTCTCTGAATCAGGGCTCCAACGATTTCAGCGATTGTCCGTTGGAGAGCATAGAGTGGCTGTGGGTGTCCGTTAGGGACTGGGAGTGGTCCCTGATGGGACTTAGACACCCATGTATGGCTTCTAGTTTGTCTGCCATGCGGTCGAAGCCCACCGGCATGGAATTGGAATGCCATGTGCTGTTCATGGGGATCTTGGGAGGTAGCTTAGGTGGTGGGTGCTGCTGGCTGTGTGGTCTGTGCAGGGGGTGGGGTCTCCTCGTAGCAGCTGGGCTGCCCTGCTCCTGGAGGTGGGCTGCGGAGGCTGTCCACGAGCTGTGGTGGTCCTCTTCATCATCAGAGAAGAGAGTTTCAGCCTGCTCTGCAGGAGGTGTTGATTTTTACCTCTGCAATGTGAAGGGGAGATGCAGTTTAACAATGTGTTCACATGTATGTTGTCGCATTGTACATGTTTGCATACAGTCTGCTAAACTGTGTACATTGCGGCTGTTTGGGAAGAGTTGCTTGTTTGATGGGGGTCAGTGGACATTTCGACACATGACATGTGTGTGTTTGTACTTGTACATTGTCAACTCACATTTCCCTGCAATGCCAAATGTGACTGGCCAGTGTCTACACCCAGTCGGCACCAGTTGTGTCCTGTGTTCTGTTGTGGACATGTTGCGGTTTGTACCATATTGTTCACAGTGTTGATGTGCTCTGCACGTTATGTGTGTGTGTGCTGAATTTCAGGGTAGTCGGCCCTGCAGCTCTTTATTTGCTGCCCCCTTTCCCCTTCATGAGGTGTGCCTTTGACTTCTGTGCTTATACAGTGCTGAGATGTGGCATACTTGGGAACATTGGTCTCTTGGTAGGAGGTGGGGGCTGGGGCATGGTTTGTCTGCAGATGTGACTCAATTGTACATGTGTGCCATTGTGCCCATCTCCCCCGAACTTCCAGTCCCTGGTCGTTACTCACCCTGGTGCCGTTGCGTCCGGTCATGTTGAGCAGTGTCCGGTCCCCCACCTCCTGCTACCGTCTCTACACTGATGACTGTGGACACCATTTCCTCAATATCATCCAGCTCCTGTGGCACTTGACTCCCACCTCCAGTCTGCATTGCTGCCTTCAGGTTGTTGGCGAGTTTCAGCTTGGTTTTGCGCTTGACATCATTCCAGCGCCTATTGACCTCTTCCATTGTCATCTTCAGCACTCCAACTGCATTCACCTTGTCCACGATGGACTGCCATAGTCCCTTTTATGGTGCCAGTGACACAGTGGTGGTGAAGAACAGTTGTTGATGGTGTTCTACCACCTCCATTATCAGGATCCTGCGGAATGGACCGCTTCTTCCTACTCTTCTTCTCCTTGGACTTCCCTGACCCCGAAGTCCCAGGCTGGTCCTCCGGGGGGCTTGTGGGGTTCTGGTTCTCCTCCGTACCTGCTCTGGCAACATCCATTGTACTTCGCTGTTGTTTGGCATTTACTTTTATGGTGATTTTTCCTGCCAGGCGCATGTGAGTTGCAGGCCTGTGGCTGGTCTTCACAGAATTTTGTATAGCAATTGGCTTCATCGCAGCTTTTTTTGCATTCGTGTTTCGTATTTTTGTGACGTCGCATTGGTTTTAACACGGTCATTTGATGCGGTATCATGAAACTATTGCATTGGTACCGCCGTGTTGTGAATCCTTAGTTAACATTGTGTTCTTTTCCCGCGACAGACTGCGATATTGAAAGTTGTGTTAAGTTAATTTTGCCATGGTTATCACACGTTCTTGAGAATATCCCCCGATGTGTAGTCCACACACTCCATTCAGATCTCTCTGTTACCACGTCATGTCCAATACAACAATGAGGACTCAGGTGCTTTTGATGGGCAGATGTTTTCGGCCTGGCAGGAAAGGGATATATATTTTCAAGCCCCCTTAGGCACCATTGGGTTTTGTAGGGAAACATCCTTTACAACGCAACTTTTACCACGCAGTGCCTTTACGACGCAACTTTTACAACGCAAACCATTACAACGCATTGCGCTGGGGGGCGCTCCAGGATAGGGAATAAGTTTCATTTACTATCCAACACCTTCCCTAGTGTCCACGGGGACTAGAGTTGGAATAGTATATTAAACTATTCACTATCCAGCACCCCAAAGCACTATGCGTTGTAAAGGTTTGTGTTGTAAAAACCGCGTTGTAAAGGCATGCAATATAAAAGCATGCATTGTAATGTCATACATCCGGTTTTGTGAGCTGCGATCCCAGACATAGAAGTATGTATTATTTCATCACCACAAAAAGGACAACGACAACCTAAAGGCAAACCATTGTTTAATGCAGCATTTAGTGTTCTCTTCACAGGACAACATTAATACCTCAGGTGGTCTCATAGCAACACTACACATTAGTAACACATCTCCACAACCTTCAAACCCTATACATACTGAAGAATGTAAGGACCGGCAGAGATAAAAGGCATCTGTATCTATAGTGCCCACCTTACTCCAGGTCAATATGGACACTATTGTCAGTCCTGAACGTTCCATCGACAAATGAATGATTTATTTTGTCTTAAATGTTTTATTTGAATTGAAGCAACACAGTGCTACAACACCCAGAATGCATTTGGAGATCACATAAAAGTCTAGGAATGAAAACAAGGCCTGTAACTACACGAAGAGTAGTGGTGACTCTTCCTCAAG
Organism: Lissotriton helveticus; assembly: GCF_964261635.1. Lineage (NCBI taxonomy): Eukaryota > Metazoa > Chordata > Amphibia > Caudata > Salamandridae > Lissotriton > Lissotriton helveticus. Next base: position 464,955,662 of record NC_136062.1, read on the forward strand.
CTGATATAAAAACCAGCTGCCCACAAGGACCACACTCTCCGTAGACTAGCACAAGAGGCCCCTGCCACCCTCAGTTTTGGTTTGGGATGCACCTGGAGAGTTCTACTGATGGCAGCAGAACCAATGCTGTGCTTGAATTTTCAGTAGTACATGGAGGGGGTTATTTAAAATGGTTTTGTACTTGACACAGAGAAATGTATCACACAGCATTGCGTCTATTTATCTACCATTATAAAAGCCTGTAGGAGTAGTGCACAATGGCTCAGCACCACACAGGCACCCACATATTTTCTGAGTAACCACCAGAGTCCCCACCAGTGCTCAAAGGCTGTAAACTCCACAGGTGTAAAGATCACAGAGCAGGCCAGAAAAAGCTGATTAGGGGCAGAAGGGCACAGCTTTCCTTTACTAGCCAGGACACAGCACAGACTACACAATGCACTGTCAGAGAATCCTTCAGCACGTGCACAGAGCCGTAGTCAAAGAGTGCATCCTTTGGCTAAGATACAGTTTATAGGGGCTATGTCTTGTATGGGGCAGTATTGCAATATGATTACTCCAGTGGTGCTATTGCAGTGATTTATGGATCTCCCTTGTCCATCTTCCCCCCTAGGTGCTGGTCTTTCATCAGGAAGACAGGGGGAGGTCAGCAGGTATCTGTCTCCGGGGGATGTATGTCTAAAGGAACCATCCAGCACGAGCTGGACAACACACTGGGCTTCTACCACGAGCAGAGCTGCAGCGACCGCGACAACTATGTGACCATCATGATGGAGAACATCTTGCCCGGTCAGTAACACCCCCGGGCTTCACTAACCACTGAGAGGGAAAACTGAGTACAACTCAGATTCCTGATGAGCTCACCATGGCATTGGTTTAGATATCTGATTGGCTCAGCTTAGGTTTGATCAAAGATACTCACCAACACAACCTTTCTACCAATCTGACCCTTGGTTAAGGGTGTTCAATATTTGTTACTGTCCCAGCCGGGTTTTTCACAAACGTCACTGTGGGCATTAACTGGAGCAATGCTTCATTTGAAACTGTTTGTTCTTTGCCTACATAGAAATGTTTGGCACAGGATAAATTGGGAGTTCTCATCACTAAGACGGAAAAATCTAGATAGACCATCAGCATTGGTTTGTTCTGTACCAGGGCTGTGCTCCACTGTGAAGTCCATCCCCTGTAGGGAAATGATTCACCTCAACAACTTTGGGTTCTCACCCCTCATCTGCATCAACCATCTGAGGGGCGGGTCGTCTGTCTGAATCTGGAAGTAGTCCCAAACAGGTATAATCTCAATTTCTTCAATGCCCGGACCACAGCAAATGCCTCACGCTCAATTGCACTCCACCTCTGTTCCCGTGGAAGTATCCTCCTGCTGATGAAGGCTACAGGTTGGTCTAGGCCCTCCTCATTAATCTGTGAAAGAACATCCCCCAGACCATGCTCTGAAGCGTCTATTTGGACAATAAATTCCTTTGAGTAGTTGGGCACCTGAAGCACGGGTGCTGTGCACATGGCAGTCTTCAAGGCTTCAAAAGCCTTCTGACAGGTGTCAGTCCAGTTCACTTTCTTGTGGTGCTTCCTGGAAGTCAGCTCAGTCAAGGGCGCAACAATATTGCCAAATCCCTTGGCAAACCTCCTGTAGTACCCCGTGAGTCCTAAAAAGGCTCTCACCTGAGTCTGAGTCTTTGGGGGTTCTCATGTCAGGATGGTTTCAATCTTAGGTTGCAGGGGCGCAACCTGGCCGCTCCCTACCTGGTGCCCCAGGTACACCACGGAACCCTGCTCGATCTGGCACTTACTTGCCTTGATCATGAGGCCTGCCTTTCGCAGTGCCATCAACACTTCCCAGAGGTGGCGCAAATGTTCTTCCCAACTGGCGCTGAACACTGCAATGTCATCCAGGTAGGCGCCACTGAAATCCTTCAGTCCACCTGCTTGACTAACCTCTGAAAGGTAGCAGGGGCATTCTTCATCCCAAAGGGCATAACCCGGAATTGGTACTGCCCATCTGGTGTGGAGAATGCTGACCTCCCTTTGGCCCCATCAGTTAAGGCGATCTGTCAGTACCCAGATGTCAAATCGAACGTATTGAGGTACCGTGCAGCCCCTAACCGATCGATGAGTTCATCAGCTCTGGGGATGGGGTGCGCATCAGTCCTGGTGACTGAATTGAGTCCTCGGTAGTCCACACAGAACCGGAGTTTGGGTGTGGCACCAGGCGCAGTAGCGTTTGGGACCAAGACTACTGGGCTGGCCCAAGGGCTGTTAGAGGACTCAATCACCCCTAAGGCAAACATCTTGGAGACCTCCTCCTTGATGTAAGCTCTGACCCTGTCAGTCACTTTGTGAGCCTTGTGCTTAACAGGCGGACTGTCCCCACAGTTCACATCATAGACGCACCACTCAGTGTCACCAGGCAGCAGGAAGAACAAATCAGGGAATTTTCCCAACAGTTGGCGACAATCTTGCTGTTGTTCCGGGGTCAGTGTGGCACAGAGGCTGACGCCATCCACTGACCCATCTTGCTCTGTTGCGGACAGGTCAGGAAGAGGCTCAGTTTCCTCCTCTATTCCATCATCTGTCACTAGGAACATGCCCACTTCGGACCTTTCTGAGTGGGGTTTCAGGCGGTTAACATGCAAGGACCGCAAAGGGTTCCTAGGAGACCGCAAGTTCACCAGCTAAGTGACATCACTCTTGCGATCCACCACCTCAAATGCTCTGGTCCACCTGTGCTGGAGCACACAAGGCTCTACAGGGGCCATGACCCAAACTTTCTGACCAGGCTGAAGCTCAATCAGAGTGGCATTCTGATCGTACCACTGCTTCATCTCTTCCTGGCTAGCTTCCAGATTTGCCTGAGCGAGTTGTCTGGATCGCCGAGTTTGGTTCCTGAAGGCCAGTATGTAACTGTATATATACTGGGGAGGTTTACCGGGAGATTGCTCCCAGACTTCCTTGACAAGATTCAAAGGTAACCATACAGCAGTTCAAAAGGACTGAACCCTAGGGACTTTTGTCTGCATCTCATGGTAAGCAAACAGAAGGCATGGTAAGAGGACATCCCACTGACACCTCATAGGTTCCTCAAGACACATAATCATGCCTTTAAGGGTCCTGTTGAATCTCTCAACCATCCCATAACCTTGGGGGTGGTAAGGAGTGGTGGTAAAGTCTTGTAGCCCTCAGGTTTCAGCAGGAGGCAAGCATAAGTTCAAGCCCTTGGAGAAATAGTCTGCAAGATGGTGAAAGTTCCTTAAATGCTCTTTCACCTTTCCTTGGCAATGAATACACCACTGCAGGCCAACCCAGCAAACAGCACACTGGCAGAGGGACAGTCCAAACTCCTGCAGCTTCCTTAGTTCTTCTCCTTAGCAAAAGTTTGTCTTGTTGTTCCAGAAATGATCTAAAGTCCTGGGGTCTGGGCCCCAATACTTATACTGCAAAATCCTTTGTCCTCTAAAAGTAGCAGGTCCTGTACCTAGTCCAAACTAGTTGTGTGCATTCCTGGAGCACTTTGTTTACAGGACTCCTTCTTTCCTTTGGCAAGGTGGGCCAGGGTCCTCAGACACACCACAGGAGGTGGAGCCAGCATTGTGGAAGGCCCAGGTGCTACTACTCCCACCACATTTTGTATGTGTGCTGTACAATGCAGCACACATGCAAAGTAGGAAAAACAAAGAGAAAGGAAAATATTTCACCCTTTTACACTTGCCATGAGGAGTCCCAGTATTTTGGCCCAAATCCCTGTCTACAGTGTTTTGTAGATACATATTCATGTCATAACTCACGGGTTGTTGCCTAGTAACAACACTGCATACCGATTGAATGCACCCTTGATACAAATTAATGCTGTGAAGTGCAAACCATAACTTTTTATTACTTTGGGTTACAATTCAATGCAAATAGCGATTTGTGTTGGATTGTAACACTTTGTTTTGAGTTTGCATTAGAAAAGTAGCATAAACCTAATAGAAAGTGAGTGTTGTTATTTGGGCCCAGGGCCAGGTGAGATGTACACAGGGGCGGCTCCTCCACTATGGGGGAAGAGCATCGCCCCACTGCTTTCTCCCAGTGCACAAATGGGCTAAGCAACCTGGATGTTTCCAAAATCAACACCCTGTCCCTGTCCCTGTACCAGTGGTAAGGAGTGCATGCCTGCAGATAGATACTGACATTTCATAGCAGTAATAACATCGTTTCCTCCCAGGTTGTATTATTATCTTTTTTAATGACTCCAGCTGAATTTCCACCAATATCATTCATTATGGGACATTTGTAGTTTTTGTGTTTATTTTGGAGTGCACCTATGAAATTAATTAATGTGTTTAATCTGCAGCATCCCTAAATAACTAGTATAAAATACCATATACATGTGAGTGTTGCACAAAGAGAACCCTAGTGGAATGTTGTAAGGCTAAGGAGAGTATGTATTTTCTTAAAATCCAAGTGCATTCAAAATCTTTGGGCTGATTAACGAGAATCTGCAGTTTCCCTTCCCCTGAATGTTAGTTCTTCCATAGTGGAGAAGATATAAGACACATGACCCTGGGTTGCAGGAGGGAATATGTCTAATGATTTTATCCAACAGACAGGCTGATGCTGATTCCTTGATGCACTTGAAAACAACAAATGCGTTGTAGAGGATAATGACCTTTGGATAGTCCTCTTGGATAGGTACCAATTATGCCTAGCCTGCTGATATGCAACAATATATCAAGTTTTAAAACAAGTTGTGCCACCATGTCTTGTACCTGTTGTATCTGAGCAGTTTGAGTTTTAGCGTGGTTTGTAACAGTCAGTGAACCAATTATATGATTTTGTGATATTTGTTTTGGATGATGGGTAAGGTCTGTTTCAGATGTTTTATGCTGAATAAACCTGAACACACTACAGAACTAATGTGAGCCTCAAAGTTCAATTCTACATCCCATATGACCCTCAGCTGTTTAGCTTGCTAAGTCAAGGTGGAGATTATCCCAAGTAACTGCTGGGGCTAAATAACGTTATTCGGGAGTCTGTGACTTGAGCCTATTCAGAGTATCTCAGATGCGCTCCATTTAACTTGAGCCCACTTCTATTCATCTCCATGGCCTACTGGACCAACACGTGAACATACATCTGTATCCATCAGCAAATAAGCATTATTTCAGTACCTTGAAAAACAAGAGTGAGAGAGGGAGAAAAGGTAAGCCCTGGGGTACTCAACACTAAACCTCCCTCTCTAATGACTTGAAGGACTCTAGTGTGTCTCAGTTTGGGAGTCCTAAAGTTAGGAGTCCTAACTTTACTACGCCTAAACGGAGAAAACACCTAACTTTAAGACTTTTGGTAGTCACAGAAGGCATTTAGGAGTCCTAAAGTTAGGACTCCTAACTTCTGTGAATACCGAATTGAGTAAGTGCCTTCTGTAAATACCAAAAAGAGTAAGTGCCATCTGTGAATATCAAAATGGTAGTAAGTTAAGGATTTTATCTTAAGTTAGTTCTGTGAATTGGGCCATGAGTCCTTGTATACATGCCCTTCTTAGAAAATCAACATTCTTCCTTTCACGAGATTCTAGAACTCATATCATGTAGTGATCTCAGCATCCATTCACTGATGGGTTCCTCACATTTATCCACTGGTGGGATCCCATTATTAAATTCCTGCTACAATTCCATCATTTATCCTCTGACTGGATCCCATTGTTCATCACCTGATGAGATCCAAGCAAATCTACTTCTTTATAGAAACGTTCCTCTCAAATTTGAGTGTCACATGGTTTTAATGTTAGAGTTCTGCTATGCTTCCGTTTGTTCCATTTATGGAGTTTGACCTTTGAGTTTCTAGGTTTGAAAATGTCCCTGCCGTTTGTTCTATGGCTTCTTTGCATTAGGAGTTAAGTGATTTTATAGCTATAATCCACGTATGTTTCCCTGACATGAATACATAGGTCACCTCAAATCAGTAAATAGAAAGTAGAGTGACATAAAGATACAGTTCTTGGTCCAAAATAATTTGCTTTTGCAGACTTTCATTTTTACCTTTGACTTCAAAAAATCTATCCTACCTCTACTGTCATTGTATCTGCACCAGGGCAGTTCCTGTTGTAGTTTTTGGTGCCTACTAATATTGTTGTCTGGGCTTCTATATTATTGTTAATACCTGCACCAGTTACATCATTGTTTAGCTCAATGGCTTCTTCTTGGTGGAGATATAAGGTGCCTGCTTAAATACTAGTGAACCTAAGAGAAATCCTGAGTAGGAGTCATTGGAGGGGGGTACTTGCCTCAGGCATAGTGTACTTTCAAGACAGATGATGTTTAAGAAATTTTCATTTTCCTATTTGGTTTCAGGTCTGTGCAGCACTCTTTTCTCTGACCCGACCGGCACCTTGGAGTCCTGCAATAACCCTTCCTTGTACCCAAACAATGCCAACTGTGTCTACCTGATCTGAATGTCATCTGATAAGGTACCACCTTCAAAGAGAAGCTGATGAAGACAGTCCTACTTCCTCCTGCCAGAACCCTGAGCTGCCAATGGTGAGGCTGTGAGTAGTGCACTGGGTTAGGACCTGACTGACTGACAGGTGGCAGAGGCAGCTGCTGAGGTGGGTCACTCGGGTTAGAGTGGTCCATCATCGAGGAGGAGAAGGATCTGTCCTTGGAATGTTCTCTCTGAGGACATCTGCACCATCACTGCAGAGCTTCTGAGAAGAACCAACTAGTGGGTGTTATTTACATCTATAGTAGTTCTGCAGAGTAGATGGAGTAGAGCTTAAAGAGTGGGTCTGCATGGTGCACGTAAGCCAGACATTAAGCAAGTTCAAATTGGGCTTCAAACACATACCACATGGGGGCAGGATACAAAGGTGAGAGAGAATGCCAGGGAGTTCCCCATAGGATAAGGGCATGTAAGGCTAAATCTATTAACAAACAGTGTGGCAGGCCAGAATACTGGGCTGCACATGCAACAGGTATTATCCCCTAAGTGTATGGGACAAGAATATCGAGCTTTAAATATAGTGCTACAAAAAAATCATAGCCAAAATATCAGCTACCAAAATATGTTATGTTGAATATATGTATAGCTAAGTATAGACTTACTATATTTAATTTGATGTTTATGTTGACAATATATATATGGCTTTGAGGTAAGGTGATGCCGGGAGGAGTTAATATATACTTAGCTATACATATTAAGGATGTTGCAATAGTTAATATTCTGCCTACTATTGATTTGTATGAGATATTTCTCTGCTTGATATTCTAATGTTTAACCCTTTACACAAAGCATGAGCTTCCGTTCCCAGTGTGGAAATCCTTTGTGAGATTTCATACATAGGGTGGCAGCCTTGTCTTTTCATGGTGTGCTGTTGTGCATCATTCACATTCAATGGTAGGACACAGGTTATTGATAGTCCAGAGGCAGTGCCCTAGAGGTCTAGGACCTTCACTGTGAGCCCAGTGAAGAACCACTGTGCCAGGCGTCTTGAAGCTTACACCAGCTTAGCTAGCTCTGCTACTCCTTTAACTCTATTTGTGGTACTGTGGTCGAGCAGTTAGGCTTATCAGAGGGCTGTGTTAAGCATTTGTTGTATACACTAAGACAAGAAATGATTACACACATTCAAAGACTGAATTGAGGCCTGGGTTTAAAGTGCACACTGTCGGAGGGCCACAAGGCAGCACCATATCTACACCACCGGCAGTACAGGGGCAACGGGTGCAGGTTGCAAATCAGCTTTGGACACCCAATGCAAACCAATGGCGAATCTTGGTCACAGAAAGAGGACGCAGGCTCAGACTAGAAGGTATAACGGAGGTGACCACCAGCTGGACAGGTAAGTTGGGATGTCGAGTGAGGTCTAAGAACCATAGGTTGGGATCCCCATGGCCTGGGGGCTGAAGATGTAGGGGTACCTTTTGGTGTAGGGTTTTCTCTGTAGGAGTCGGTGGTGGTCAGGGGGTTCCTCCGTGTAGAGACTGCAGGTGTCTTTGTGGGGTCAGGAGAGGTCAGCGACTGATGGAGTTGGAGCCTAGAACGCTTGGGAGATATCACTGGACAGGTAAGCCACTCAGACTCAGGCCGGGCATGATGATCCAAAGCAACTTCTCTAACACCCTTATTTCATGGTGGTGGCCAAACCTGCCATACAGAGGGTCCCAGACGTTATACGTGCAGCTATCCAACCAAACTGCTTGATCACATTTCCCTTGTTTGACGTGAATATAGCTGCCTTTCTTTCCCTTGCACAATGGAGGCATTCCATGTGTGGAGTATTGGTATTCACACGCATCCACCCATGGTTTTTGACACAATCCAAGAATTACAAAGGTCTGTAACCTGGGATTGTGTGCTTCTCCGACCTAGGCGTAATGATGAATATTTTGTTATCTTATTTTTTTCCAGGTGCGCTCCTTCTCCTCACAGGACCCCCTGGATTGGGCAGGCAGGCAGAGGACACTTGCTCCAGGCTCAGGGCAAGTGGTCTTGACTTCCTGGCTGAACGCCCCTCACCCACAGTAAGACTAGAAGACCTTGGTACCCAGTCCTGGTTCCAGCAGCTAGAAGTCTGGGGGATCTTCTCTTGTGTTGAACAATACGGTGGGCTTCAGGTTAATCCAATTCAGATAAAGATGTGATTCTGGGCCTGATTTATATCTTGGAGGATGGATTACTCTGTCACAACATTGACAGCTATCCATTCCACCTAAATATTAATCCCAATATATTCTAAGGGATTTATATTTCGGCGGACAGTACATCCTTCACGCCTGTGACAGAGTAAACCATCTGCCAAGATTTTGACCAGGCTCTTAGTGTCAGAGCCTTTGAAATTTGTGTTGTAGGAGTCAGCTACTTTGCAGTACTCTCTCTTCACTGCCCTTTGTCAACGAGACATTGTACTACAGCAGGAGTGGCTCCAAATCGGACTGACCCACAACACAGGCCAAGGTAATAATTGGGGATCACACCTGGCTGTCATCCTCCACTTAAGTATGCTTTTTAAAAGTTCAAGGGCGTAAGCCTTCCTCTCTATCATGATTCCCTGCTTCACTGTGCTAATGCTAGTTAGGCCCTCTTAAGCAAGATAGTATTTTGTTTTGTCAACTATAATTTTGTGTATGTTTACAATTTTATCACTGTGTGCCTGAGGGTTGCTGTAAATAAATGGGTTATGGGTTGAGGGGGGTGGAAGACGAAAACCACAATCCTATCCTTGGTGAACCAGAAAAGTCACTAAATTAATCTGCACACAATCATCTGGTAGCTTGACACAAAAAAGCTGTCAGGATTTACTGAGAGATAATAGGTAACGTATTTATGCAGCACACAAACACTAAAAAACTGAAAACACAACACAAGAAAAATCCAAAACCAATTTAGAAAAATAGATTACATTTTAATTAATAAATAACACCAAAACAAATTAAATCCAAACAATACAACCGGAGTTATGAATCTTTAAAGTTTGGATGTTTTATGTAAATGGGTAAGTGGGATACTGGTTTTAACACAGAGATCCTTTTGTTATTTACATTTCCTTTTTTGTAATCCTTCTGATTTAGCACAGTGAGCTATGAGGGACATGTGACTCCTACATATTTTAAACATCACTGCCATATGTAACACAACTTGTACATTGATATACACACATATGATTTATTGTCAATGTAGAATGTGCATGTGTGATTATTGTGTTTCTATCTAGGACCCTAATTTATTATTCCTAATGTATACCCTTATATGGCTATAATACATAATATCCTTATAAAGGCATAAGAATCATATCCATATTTAGTCGTAGCCCATGCAGTCACATTAAGCAAGGCTACTTCCCCGGACCCCTAGAAAGCACAACGAGTTCTCTAAACAAACCAAACCTCCAGCAACCTGGGAAATCCCCATTGCTTTTGTTTTGTTTGTCCCAGAACTCCTGTGATCACTGTAAGAACGGCCAGTTCTTAGTGGCATCTTTATTGATGTCTTATGTCCAACCTTACGTCAAACCCGGCACCTTTCAGGTATAAATATACCAACGATGCCTTAAGCAAACACACGGTGGTGGGTTTGGAGCAGAGCGGCCCGAGAGCCCAGCTGATGCGAGAGCCCACGGACGCCGCCCCTCCTCTTTGACGCACTGAGAGAGACGCTGTCTTTTCTCCTGCCGAGAAATCCTGCTCCGGTGTTTCCAGATACCCTCGCGGGTTACTGGGATATCGAGTCCTGAAAGAGAGATACCAGACCTCCTGCTTTCTATCACCCAGGTACGGAGCTGGCTAAACCCTTACAGAGAATTCTTGAGTCAGATTCTTGGCAAAACCAACTTAACTTAAACTGCTACTTACTTACTCCTTCCCACGTATTAGGCTTAGGTCAGGTACACCGGGGTAGGCGTATTTAGAAGCACCAGTTGAGTACGTTAGTCAATGTATATTTGTATGTATATATTTTATCTATTTTAAAGTATCATATGGTTAAGAAACCATATCAATGCTTTTACTGTATTATTTCATAATACTCCTTTTACTGTACGCACTTTACTTTACTATGAGTATTGCAATTGTGGCAATTCATTTCTCTTGCATGAGAAAGAAGACTGCTCAATAAATAACACCTTTTATTGAAAACGCCCGTCTCTCTATTCTCTGCACTCTGGTGAAACTAAGTATGCACACTTGACTAAGTGAAAAAGCTGTCTATTGTTTTCACACGACTCTAGAGATACACTCTTATTCTGAGGGAGCAAAGTTGTCATGTTTTATAGTTGTCAGAAACTAATCCCTTCTTGTCTATCCAGGGAGGTTAAACTCCTCCTCGTTTATTCGAGAAAGTTTCTAGTGACCTCTGAGCTAGCTGGCAAACCTTAAGTCTAATATAGTCAGTAGAGACCTAGATGACCTCAGTCCTACGTCTACACTGCTGCTTATATTATTCCAATGCGCAGAGCCTATTGGGAATATAGGAACTACACTACATGGCGCCCAACGTTTGGTAAGGTGATAAATCTAACGCAAGACGTTAGAGTAACTCAGTCGTGCTTTTTCACACAGATCCTTTTCCCGTAAAAACTCCAATAGACGTCTGGAGTGGGTAAAAGGTTAAAATCCGCCGGAACTTAGTAGGAAGAGATTCCTATGTATAGTTGTTGGTTTAGTCAACGTTGAAGGATACAGTGTTCCAAAATATTGTGCACCTAATCTTTGTTTCCTTGAAACTTGATCTGCCACAAAAACCTTTCCGTTAGTAAAAATTAGGGAAAGTGAAGACGAAAGGGAGGCAGCTAGAATAGCAGCTCGACTCCTAGCGGATGACACAAGCCTCCATGACAATGACCCGAATGCTATACTCATTCCGGTCAACATAAGAAAAACTATAACTCTTAAACTTATAGAAAATGGGCTGACATCACGAGGTGGTACAGTCATATTCGTGGTAGAGGCCCATGAATATCGGCAGACAGAGGTATTCTATTCATTCGGAAGTATACACTCCTTTGGAGGAGGTTGAAATCCCATTAAATTACCAAGAGCACCTGCTCTGGTTTAAAGGCGCCCTAAAACATAATAATCACATCACCAGGCTCGGTCCACTAGGTAGACCAGGAGCAACGTGGCCGGTTCTAGCTAGCTACACACCACATCCAGACATCGAAAAGATGTCAGACCGGGAACTTTTAGCCCAGCTAAAAATACTAATTAAAATACATAGACAATTAGTCCAATATGTAATGCGGACTTCAACAGTCCAACCAGCTATTAACATTCCACAGCTGACCCCTCATCAGGGGAACACAAACAAAATTGCACCACAGAACATACAATCATGTATTGGTAAAACACCCACAAAACGGGAACAAATTCCATTCTGGTTAGCACAAAAAATAACTCAAATAGAGGCAGTATTTCCTGATACTACACCTACTGAGAAACACAGAATTCTGACTATCTGTCTTCCAATGGGAATCGCACCACATGTGGAGGACTGTGACACTTGGGGAACAGTCTTTGCTTCCATCTATACAAAAACACATGGTGTTCCGTCCATGGCGGTAATACCAGATGTACTAAGACAGATTCAAAATGAATACGGTCCAGAACTTGCTTTAACTCTGGGTATGAAACTACTGAAAGACTTCAAGCAGGTCTCGGCTATATTATTAGCCAACATAAAAGGAGAAGCAGCATCTATGGCGATCCGCCAGAAATAAAAAAAAACAGATATAGCAGAACAACCTTTTGAACTTGCCAGAATCATAGAAAAATCCTATGAAGAACTAGGAAGAGATAGTTTGGGTGGGAAACTAGTAAAACCCCAACTAACTGAAAATCCTGAAAAAACCTTTATTAAAAATAATATAAACAATCCAAAAAAGAGTTGGGATGGAAATAAACAATCCACTCCAAAGGGAAAAAGATTCCAGTCCAGAGGAAGGTCTCCTCAACAAAGAGAAATATCTCCAGACCGACGAAACAAGTATCCCCAGAGGGAGCCCTCTGAGAAAAGATACAACCTTAGAAATAGGGATAATTTGAAGAAACCTGATAGATATCAAGATATTGATACACGTCCCTCTCGATCTTTTCAGACTTCCTCGCAGAAATCGGAAAGAAGAGGACGGTCAGAACACAGGGAAGAGCACGTCAAGTCCAAAGACAAGGAACCTGCTCAAAGTAAAAAATTACAATTTCCAAGAAAGAAGGTAGCCAGTATTAAAATAATTAAACATGCCGAGGATACTGAGGACACAGCTGAAAAACGGAGAGTGGGCTCAGACAATGCTAGACAGCGCAGCAGAAGTGACCATAGCTCGCAAGATCCTGATGAATCTTCTGTAGACAGTGGACACGAATGAATACATTCAGGTGGAAACTGCAGATACCAGAGTTAGCAAACCTCATAAAATATACGAAATAACATTGCATATAGAGGGAGATAAGACTAGGAAAGTAAGGGGTCTATTTTGGGATAACCTTTCGAAAGGCTATGACATCCTGTTAGCTGAGAAAGACTGGCCACCAGAGTTTGTCAGGGAGTGCCCTCATGGCGCAGAAATGATTATGCCTGCCTTCTCAAATCAAATTCCAATTCATAGAGAATATACATATGCAAGAAAATGGGCAGTAGCCCAAGCTCCTGCATTATATAAAAATCATGTAGGATGGGATGAGTACTCTCCTCCTCACAAAATCCAGTTAAAATGTCAACCAACTGCACAAAAGCAGTACCCAATTAGGCAAGAAGCTAAAAAGCAAGTCATGGAGATCTTAGATCAACTTGAATACCAGGGGGTGATTGAAACATGCACCTCACAAATGAACAATCCTTTGTTTCCTGTCTCCAAGCCAGACGATTCATATCGTCTAGTATTGGACTACAGACACTTAAACTCATGTAGCAAAACATTTGCAGTGCAAAACTCACACAGTGCAGCACTAATGAATAACATCGAGCGAAAAAAATACAAAACGACATTAGACATCTCTAATGGATTCTTTTGTCAAAACATTGCACCTGAAAGCAGGTATTTGACCGATTTCTCAATAATGGGGTCACAGTAAATTTCTGTCGACTCCCACAGGGATTCAAGAATAGCCCAGGATTATTCTCAGCAAGGGTAACAGAGGTACTACAAATATATGATGATGAGGCATTATCTTATGTAGATGACATCTATCTCACAGATGATGACCTGGATACTCACTTGAAAAGAGTGAACACCATAATACTTGGGTTCGCAGCTGAGGGTTACAAATTCAACTTTAAAAAGTCACAAATTGCCCATCTAACAGTCCTATTTTTAGGATATGAATTATCAAGTGAAGGCAAAAGCCTAGCAGACAACTTCTTAGAGATGTGCGCTGTACTCCAAGCACCTAAAACGCTGAAGAACTTACAATCAATACTAGGTTTCCTGAATTTCGGAAGAACTTACATTCTAAATTATGCGGAGAGGGTTAAACCTCTCTATGAATTAATAAAACCTGATTTCAAACAAATCAATTGGACTCAGAAACACACAGAAATGTTGAGATCATTGCAAACAGACATGTTAGCTAAAACAAAATTACAAACTCGCGAAAACATACGCAACCTTGTAATCCGAGTCATCCCAGGAAGATGCGGATTCACGTACCTGACCTCTAATGAGGGAGAAACGGTACCAATAGCTTACAAATCACATTTTTACACAAAAGCTGAAATAAAATTCAGTTCTACTGAAAAAATTCTGACTGCGGTTCAGACTGCTGTAGCAAAAGAAAGAGCCCTAGCACAAGGTAAGCGAATAATAATCGTTACACCAGTTCCTGCCCTAGAAGCTGTAACAAAAGCAAGCATTCCAAATGCTAAAGCACTACATCCTAGATGGATACAATGGGTTAATTCTCTTGCTGCAACAGACGTAGTTTATGAATTTGATCCTAATTTAAAAACACAAGAATTTTTCCAATATGAATATGAATGTCCTCTGCCGACCGAAATTCTGCCTCTAGAACATTACGCCTGTATAATATATACAGACGGATCAGCACAACCCGCAGTTGTGGGGCAAACAAGCTTACAGTGCTGTGTGCGCGATTGTTAAAGGTCGTTGGCACGAAGGAAAATTTAGACCACTGGTCACTAAAACGCAATCTCTAGGAGATTGTACAGCTCAGCGAGCTGAATTACTAGCATTTAAGATGGCGCTTGAAAACACCGATCGAGAATTCCCCACACTAATAGTGTGCGCTTCATATTACTGCTTCCAGTCTTATAATGAATACTTGCAGAACTGGGTTCAAAACGGTTTCAAAGATGCAAAAGGTGGCACAATCAATCAAAAAACGCTTTGGGAACAAGTAGTTCTTTTACAGAAGGAACTACAAAAGACTCACGTGATCCATACACTGAGTCATCAACGTGATGGCGTTCACGTTGCGGGGAATTCATTGGCTGATGAAGCCGCGAAGGCAGCTGTGCAAACGGCTTCCGTAGCTGCTATCACCCGGTCAAAAACAAAAATAGACAGCGATGTAATGCAAGCTGTCAGTGCTTCGGTAAAAGTTGATAGAAAATCACTCCCAAAAGGCTTTCCAGTAAAGTACTCATACATAACTGATGCGAATAATGTTCCTTTTGCTCAAATCCCTGGAGTGGGGGATAGGGCAATTCCAAACATGGAACACAGGTTAGGACTAATTATAGCGGCACACGAAGGGCTAGCTTCAGCACATGCTGGTGATTCCGCCACAATATCGTTATTAAAACAGAGATATTGGTGGCCGCGCATGAGAAAACAAACTAGGAACTATGTTCTAGAATGTGAAATATGCCAAAGAATAGCACTCTGAATCAACTGCAAGTAGTCCAGAACTCCGCGGCCAGAATGCTCCTCAATCTCCCAGGACGCACGAGGATGACAGAACATCTTAAAAATCTACACTGGCTGAGAGTGACCAGTAGAGTAAAGTTCTGTGCTATATGTACAGGATCAGCTCAGGAGCAGCCCCGGAGTATCTATGTAAAATGGTACAGAAATACTAGCCCACGCGTAACTTACGCTCAATAAATCAAGCAAAATTCATTGTGCCCAGGGTAAAAAGGGCTCGACTAGGAGGCCGCTCTTTTTCCTTTATAGCACCGGCACTGTGGAATTCACTCCCCCTTCAACTACGGCTAGAACCCTGCTATCTACGCTTTCGCAAGGGAGTGAAAGCATGGCTGTTTGATCAATAAGTGCCCCCTGCTTTCTTACCAGTAATACAGATCCAAGGCGCCGGGAAACCCTCAGGGTAGCTGTTGCGCCATATAAATGCAATAAATAAATAAATAAATAAATAATTAAATGAAAGTATCAACAGTGAAACGACCAGCGCAGACGCCCCTTCTAATCTCAGATAAACCATTAGCTTGTGTTTACCTGGACCACTGTGGTCCCCTACAAGGGGATGGCAACTATAAATATATCATGGTCGCAGTGGATTCCTGCACGAGATTCATTTGGATGTGGCCCCAGCGCTCGGCTGACGCCAGAACTGTTATAAAAGATTTGCGAGTCTTTATCGGCACATACGCAATTGCCGTGCTACATTCTGACCAGGGTCCTGCTTTTAGCTCTCGAGCTTATAAGGAGGCCATGGCCAGCATGGGCATTGAATTGCGGTACTCTTGTCCCTTCCATCCTGAGGGAAATGCGGTAGTGGAAAGAAAAAACCGGGACATAAAGCAATCTATAACGGCGAGGGTATTAGGTTCGGGTGATGGGTGGGTCCAACATTTAACAAGTGTCCAACGTAGTCTTAATAATCTGCCAAGAAATTCTCTAAAAGGTTTCAGTCCGTACGAACTATTGTTCGGGACTAGAATGCATATTCAGGACCTTGATAGTCAGACTTCAGTGGTAGAAAAAAAATGCTTTGATATCAAAGATCGTTTGGCTATTTTACAGGACTTAAATGAAACAAGAAAAAGCCTGAGCAACATAAAGTTAAAACAGCAGCCAACAGCCACTGAAGATAAACCACCTGTCCCAGCAAGGCCTGTCTGGATTCCAAAGATTGGGGATCTGGTCAGAGAGAAGATCGCGGTGAAGAAAGAATTGTGCCTTCTTTCAGAAAAGCAGTAAGTCTTAAAAAAAAAAAAAGTCTTAGCTGTCAGCGGAACAAGATCAGTTGTACTACCGCCCCTTGCTGGTAAAAAGGAGAACCGAGTTGTATCCATCGACCTGGTAAAACCACAATCATGTGGCCAATAATAAGTAGTAGGCCCAGTGGACTCCCAAGAAATAGCAGAATACCAAAATTTGCTAAAATACAAGAGGTTCAAACTGAGAGACTAATCACATTTGATAAACCTGCAGTGAATAAAAAAGGACTATGCAACAAAGCCATGGAACTAATGCCTCTTGCAGCCCAAATTACAACAGTTCGTCAAGAAACACCTGTCTACAACGATGTAGCCTCAGACTATGCTGATGAAACAAAAAATGCAAAAGCGCATGAAAATCCGGAAGCGATTCCCACAATTGACAGAACTGCATCTGGCTACTTCATCGATTTCGATAACTTTTCTGAAGATCCAAGCGAACGGTTAGTAACGCCAGCAATAAAAACTTTTAAAGACAAAGTAACTGTACTCTTTCATCAACTCAAAGAGACCTATCTGATTTCTCCATGGATTGAATTTTGGATTGTGTTAGGTGTACTTTTCCTCCTGCTTTGGCTCATCATGGTTCTTTGTTTGGGAAAATTCATTGAGGGAAAATACAGTACAATGGACACAGCAAGTCAGAACATCAACTTGGGGGCGTGGCTTGGCACGCGGCAAGATGGCAGCACAGTAGAGCAGCTCTGCCGGCCGCCCCAACGAAATCCTTCAATATCCTGCCCTATACATGCCATCTCAGCCGTTGCTTGGTGAGCGCTGTGCTGCTGTGCCTTCCTCTGCAGCCTGTGAAAATTTTGGGGGCTCTGCTGCTCGGACGCCACCGGAGTCAGCCTGTGCGGTATCGGCCGCGGTGGGGCCCGGGCCCGCGGCCTGGCTGGAATGCCAGACTTTTCCCTGTCTGCCCCTCTTCTTGACGCCTGGAGCTGCAGCGCTGGAGGTGGTGTCCGAAGCGCGATCACCGGTGAGTCCCGTCCCCTGCTACCGGCCTGCTGCCAGCTGAGGCGGGGCCCCGCGTGGCTCTCGAGTTTCGGGACGTTGGGGAGCTGTGCGGCGACTGGGTGATCTGGAAATTGAGCAGCCGACTGTGGCGCGGCTGGAGGCCGCGAGTGGACCGCGGGACCGTGAACCCATCTCCTGGCCCCTGCAGACAATAAACACAGCGGGGGCACATGTTCTGAACTGGAGCACCGGACTCGCTGTGTGTTGGACATTTGGTGAGCTTGTGGATCTGCTGTGGAGGGCCTGGAGGTGTGGAGGATGCCGCGCGCCTGGGGACCACACTGCGGACTTTGAGTCACCGGGGTGTCCTGCTGGTGCAGACGCTGCAGACTTGGCTGGACCCTCTTCTGAAGCACAGCTGTTAATTACCTGCGGCGTGGGACATCACTTTCTGCTTTGTGCTGTGCTTCTTTGGCTGCCTGCTTCATTGTCGTCCTGCCGGGCGCTGCGTCGACTCCACGTGCTTGGGGCGCTCAGGGGTGCTGCACTCTCATCCCACTGGCTGGAGTGAATAGGGACTACACCCTCCAGGGTGACACAGCTGCATACTGACTTGCGAGTGGGGTGTGCCGTGACGGCTGGCTGGTCCTTGGTGGATCCTGTGAGGACCGGGTGTGTGACGCGGAGTGACCCCTGATCTGCCTGGGGGTTGAGGTGGAGCGCACGTCCGGTGTGCGGTGTGTGGGACACGAGCTTCCCCATGGGCAAACCCGACAAGTCACAGCCTAAGCTATCTTTTGAGCTCCGCAAGAATGGCAGGCAGCCGAACACTGGAGCAGCGGAGGGTGATCATGATTCCTCCTCGCAGGGTCAGTCCGTGCTGGAAACCACTCTGGTTGCGATACAAGCGAGCCTTCAGGCGATAGATGGGAAAATCGAGGCCTTAAACACGCGCATGGATCAATTCTCCGCCAAACTCGATAGACAGGCCACAAGACTGGGGGAGGCGGAACAGAGGATCACAGATACCGAGGATGGTCTACAGCAGGTGGCGGGCAAGACTACGGAGATGGTCAAGCTCCTGGAAGTCATATAGGCTAAGAATGAGGATATTGAAGCGCGGGCCCGGCGCAATAACATCTGCGTCTTGGGCCTGCCGGAGTCGATCAACGTGGGGAGACTGGAAGATTACGTGGAGACCATGCTGAGGGAGATCTGCGGTACTGATGACTTGTCTCCCATGTTCGCGGTCGAGAGGGCCCATCGCTCATTAGCAGCTCTTCCTCCGCCTGGCACTCCGCCGCGACCCATCATCATAAGGCTGTTGAATTACAGAGATAGAGATACTGTGCTTCGCATCACCAGGCAGAAGGGCAAGATTATCTATCAGAATAACCAACTGTCCTTTTATCCTGACTTCACTGCTCAAGTACAGGCGGCGAGAAAGGAATTCCAGTCAGTAAAGAAACTACTTCAGAGGGAGTAAATTCCATATGCCATGCTCTATCCTGCGAGAATCAGAATTGGCGACTTCGAGGGAGGAAAAATCTTCACCACCCCCAAGCAAGTGCTGGCATATGCCAAGACACTTCAAAAATGTCGCAAATCCCCTGCTGACACGTCGGACGTGGATGACTGACTTTGGATGTATTGGGGTACCCCACCTACTGGTGTAATTGGTGGTTCTGTGATTCAGCGTGAGGGAGGGTGGGGAGGTAGGGGGGATAATATTCCTATTCCTTCCTGGGTCGTACTCACTCTGCAGTTCGTCACTGAGTGCTGCCCGATTCGATGACTGGACATGGGGCGCACTGTTGGATCATGCTCTAAGGTACACAATGCGGGTTGAATGTTATATGCCTCACCGGTTGTACCCTGTCTGTTACTGTTAGTTGGCGCGCTCACGGGGCTCGAACTGTTTTCTGCGGAGGCCCACTTCTGCCTTGTGCCAGAAGTGTGCAAGGCCTCCACTGCCCCCGATGGGTGTAACCCGTTTGATGATTTGTTTGTTGTGCGGTGATGAGAGGGATGGGGGGGAGGTTGTAAGGTTCTTTGGCGGGTTGGGGTTGCCAAAGTGGGAGGGGGGTGGGGGGCCTGGTCTCTTCTTCAGCATCGGAGTATGCTCTGCAACTGTTCTTCACTCGACTGCACTGATTGTGTCACTGTGTAAATGTGCTGTGATGTTAATAGACGCTGGTTCGCAACTTATCAGGAGCCTCTGTGATGGTGGGTGAGAGTTATACTTGTGTCACCTGGAATGTACGCGGCCTCAACACACCCAGAAAGACTAGGCAGGTGCTCTCTCATTTGGATAGGCACGGGGTGAGCATTGCCTTATTGCAGGAGACACATTTAACTGTACAAACAGAGGGATCCGTAGCGCGTAGGTGGGCTGGATATCGCCTAGCCTCCTCTTACTCTAATTACGCCCAAGGGGTCCTCGTCCTTATTAAAAAAGGGATACATTTTACTCCATTGAACTCCTGCACGGATAGTGGGGGTCGCTGGGCAGTCATAAGAGGCACGTTGGGCAAGACCGCTGTGACTATCGCCAACGTATATGGTCCTGGGGTTGACGAACCAGCGTCACTGTCTTCTTTATTTCAGGTGCTGCGTACATGGCCGGAATCGGCCCTACTGATGGGGGGTGACTTAAACACACACTTAGATCCTCGTCTCGACAAATCTGACTTTGCGAGTAGCCGTATGTTGAAAACCGCTGCATGTGTTCGGCAGTTTATGGCGGAGATGGGCTTGGTTGACGCTTGGCGCCTGCATAACACTGGGGTAAGTGCAGGCACGCACATTACACCTTCCCACAACACATGGTCCCGCCTGGACTACTGGCTGCTGGACGGGTCAACCAATGGGTGGGTGACTGGGACCTATACACTCCCCTGGCACGCATTAGGGAATACACTGAGGAACATAAATCTCTAGCAGAGGCTGAAATGAGGTATATCTCCAAGCGGTGTGTGGCCAGAGCGTACGGGGAGGGTGGCAGACCAGGCAGGGTACTGGCTAGTCGTTTACGTGAGCGAGCGACTGCCCATCCTATAGAACACATAGTAGACGATCATGGCACTGGTCATCACACCACAGACGCTATACTGGGTCAATTCCGCGATTTTTACGAACAGCTCTACACGTCCTGCGGCGACGTGTCGGACTCTGTTATGGACAATTACCTGCAGGACACTGCCTGTGCCTGGCTGTCGGACGCCCATAGGAAGTATCTCGGCTTACCTATTGATGAGACCGACATCAAAGAGGCGATACTCTCTTTGCCGAACAAGAAAGCTCCCGTCCCGACGGGCTGACAGGTGAATTCTATAAACGATATGCTGATCCCCTAGCGCCCCACATTTTGGCCATGTACGCTGAGGCACATGAGCTGGGCTATCTTCCCCCGTCCTTGCGCCAAGCGCTCATCATCACTCTTCTGAAAAAAGATAAGCCCCCCAACAGATGCGAGTCTTATCGGCCCTTATCCCTGATTAACATTGACGCCAAGATTCTTGCTAAAATTCTCGCTACTAAACTCCACCCATTGATGCCCATGCTCGTCCTACCTGACCAGTCAGGCTTTTTTCCTGATAGTTCCACATCTTGGAACCTCCGCACGATTTTTGCGATGTTCCATGTTCTCAACCCAGATCTACAAGCTGTGGCCATGTTGCTCGACGCGGCCAAAGCCTTTGACTCGATCGAATGGAGGTATATCTTTTTTATTCTCCGTCGGATAGGGTTCTCCCCTGTTTTTATCCGATGGATTCAAATTCTGTATACTGATGCCTCTGCCAGAGTAAGGGTAGGTGGTTTCACCTCTGATCCACTAGCGATCCAGCGTGGTACCAGGCAGGGGTGTCCTCTCTCCCCCTTCCTCTTTGCTATCGTACTGGAACCACTGATGTGTAGAATCTGGCAGCACCACAGGGAAGCCGCGCTCAACTTTAATAACAGACCGGTGGGCATCTCTGCCTATGCAGATGATATGGTTGTGTATGTTCGCGATCCACATACCCACCTCACACGAATTATCCGAGAATATATCCGCTTTGGCCTCCTCTCCGGATTGAGCATCAACTGGGATAAGTCGGTTGTAATCCCTCTCACACTGGCCACTACCGCCCCCACGCTGGAATACCCGCTACTATGGACTGTGGACCCTGTGAAATTCCTTGCGGTCTTGGTTCATAGAGACCCCGAGACTGGCGGATCGCATTGCGGTCATTAAGATGGTGATACTCCCCAAGTTTTTATATTTATTTTGCAACATACCTATTCGTCTGAATAAACATTTTTTCACCACTTTGCAGACCCAGTTACTCTGCCTGGTTTGGGGGTCAAACCCCCGCGTATCAGCTGGGCAACCCTAGCCCTGCCGTTTGACAAAGTGGGGTTCTGCGCTCCAGATTTTTACATATACTACCTATGTAGCCTAGCTCACTTCGCGTTCTTTTGGTACAGACCTCATGGCTTTGTCCCACATGTAGCGGTTGAGGGGGGAGATGCAGGAGATATTCCTTTACAAAACATACTAACCCACACGCACAGACATGTACCTAGGTCGGAGATTAATACGATTGCCGCCACATGCTCAGCCTGGCAAGCGATTGGTAGACTGATGGACCGTCTACCTTTCTACGCGCCTAACATGGGCATTGAAGGCCACGGTGCTATCTCTGTGGCACAAGAGCGCGGCTCAATGAGGCTGCTCTCTGAGGCTGGCATCTCTGTACTAGGTGAGCTTTTCAGAGACGGAACGTATATCTCCGGCGACGAGCTCCAATATATATCCAATGCTTCACCCGTGTTTGCATACACATGTTATCGATTGCGGTGGGCTGTGAGAGATCATTATCCTAGCTTCCCATGCGAGCCTGCCACCTCTAAGGCCCTCCAACTAGTAATTACGTCCTCCACTAAAAAGCACTTGCTCACTAGATTGTGTAAAGTGGTGTTCTCGGAACTGGTCTTTCCGGAAGATCGTAGCTTAGCTAGATGGAATACTGCCCTGGGCACACAACTGGAGGAGGACACATGGGTTCAAATCTGTTCCCTCACGGGTAGGCTATCACCCAATAGCAACTTACGCATTATCCACCTGAAGTTCATACATCAGACCTATCACACTCCCACTTAGCTGCATAGAATTGGTTATAGGGACAATGACTGTTGTAGGAGATGTGGACGAGCTGATGCCGATTTCATCCATTTATCATGGCATTGTCCCGCGGTTCAGTCCTACTGGGTAGATATCCTGCAGAAATTGGATACCATGACAGGCCTTACTCTGGACTGCACACCGCTTCTGTGTTTACTGGGACACGTGCCTGAGGCCAAAGGGTTGCTCGGCCGCTTTGTGAGGGTGGCTTTGCTGCTGGCGAAAAGGAGGGTGTTATTTACATGGGATTGCAAACGCTACCCCAGAGCGTCACAGTGGCTTAAAGACTTGGTATACTGCCAGGAGCAGCTAAACACATATTCAGAAGAACTTCCCAAGAGCTCGAGCCCTAAAGATATTTGGGGTCCACTCAGAGACTATCTGCTGGCGAGTTGTGACCGCGAAGAGGACAATGTGGAGGAGGGCTCGGGAGCTACGGCTCTACCCCAGCTGGCTATCGGCACTCTGGATGCTGGCCCTGAAGGCTCCGCCTGAGAGTGCAACCTTGTTCATCTTCAGTACTTTGCATGAGTGATATATGCTACTCTTACAACATGTCTTAACTTGCAGAATGTATAGACCGGGATTTGGGGGGGTTTGAATGTTTTGTTGCAGATTCCTATCTTATGAAAATGTCACTGTATCTGGTATGATTCTTGCAATATACTGCTTACAATAAACAAAGTTTACAAAAAAGTCAGAACATCAACTTGGTCCTAAAGCCACACAAGTCCTCTCACATCGAGAAAAGAGAACTATCATCAGTGAATGTCACAGCCAATCCAATATCTGGTGGGGTAGCATGGGACAAAACGGATTATGAAATCTATGGCCCGGTTGAGCTCTTGAAATATCCACATCAGTTCAAGGTTTCATTAAGTGACTTTGTAAAACCAAGTACATTCTCTGATGATTGGGACTTTGATAGTATTAATGATATGATGTCAGATTTAGTAATGTCAGCTAAATTTTCAGAACATGATTACTTACAGGGTTCATCAAATTATGAAGAAATGTATTGTTACAAGCACTTTGCACATCACTATTTGCATAAATCTGCTCAAACTAGAAATGTTTTTAATTATAATCAATGGGAACATGGTGCAACTCCACCTAGAAGCAGCTCGAAAACATTTTATGAGAAATTCCCATACTTCTCAGGGTTTAACACAAGTGATGCAGAAACGTTTTATTTCAAAATGTTAAATAAGACAGGCATGAAAACAATGCTGACAAATACTAAATTGATTTATTCTGAAACCTTTTATGAAAAAATGATTACATTTGGTTCTGAATTCTGGAACAAAAACATTGAAACAAAAACGATCTGGGGTACAAAAGAATAGCAGGTCCAAGGTTTAGGAGCATTATTTAGAGCCTGCATGATCCCAGAACAAATAATATTCTTGAATGACACCATTCAACAGACAGCCTGTCTTGGCCTAGCTAAGATTAAAGACTTAAACAAACCGTCTATTCCAAAGCCAACACCTGACAGTAATAGCACTACAGATGTTGAGATAGACGTATCCCATATTTTACACCAAAACAGAACACATCCTGATTGGAAAAAATAGTTGATCGGCCCCACAGACACAAATAACTGTCAAGATAGATACCTGAACAAAATCCAGGGGTTCAAAATGACCAGGACAGACCCTAGATACTCCCAGAGACAACATCCAGGGATAGTTACAACATACAGTGTAGGGAAACTATGCCTTGAGTGGCTACAGAAATCCACACTGGCTGAAATTAAGCAACACTTGACTTTACTTAAAGACGGTGCTGACTTGCGTGATTTCAATATGGGACCACGCAAACAGCGTCAAAAATGTTTCATAGCGGCCGGTATATACGCTGCGTACAACGAAGCTTGGAAAGTAATGCAAATTGAAACAGCAGAGAAAATACGAGAAATTGATCGTATTAATTTGGAAAAATCACTTTCTGTTGTGGACAAGGGGTTAATGACTCTGTCCTCCAGAATATATTCACTGGACAGTATTGTATCATCTGCTATTGATATAATAGAGCAGGACTTACTAATGTTACAACACGGTCAGTCCCAATTACATTCTATTGTACAGCTTGGCTGGACGTTGCAAAATCTGCGTTCAGGCTACGTACCATGGAGTTTAATCAACACGTCTTTATTCTCTATCTTTAACCTTACTGATAAACAAATCAGTTTGGCACAAAAAGGAGCAGAATATACTATTCTGAGCATTGAAAAACTTGAGAGATTACCATTGACAATTTCAGAAAGACCTGTCATTGAATGGATAATACACGGATTATTACAATTCCGATAACAACTTTCCAATTTAAATACTGCCAAGAGTATATACCAGCGAGACAGTATGAAAGGTTGGGTAAAGGGTACATCAAGTCATCATGGAAATTACCTTATAAACACACATGTTACAGTGAACAGAAAAGGAATGTATTTCTCAGTGGTAATAATTGTAAAAGATCACTGAGCAGTACACTACTTTGTGAAGGCATTAACTTGCATGGAGCCTGCGAAGGGTCTTCGAATAAGCTTTCATGCCACCTGCATGGCACTCCTACAACAAAGATAGAGCCATTTTTTAGACGGCTTTCTAACGGGAGCTACATTCTAATAGTGGACCACAGCTGTTGTGGCTTGGTGCCAGGAAAAGCCTATATCGTCAGCGTTAGTTCCATGGTCACTTGCTGTATGCAAGTATTGTATCCAAACAGCACTCCAGATACGGAGGCGACAATTTGGTCTTCTTTGAATATCTCTTCTATTCGAATTGATACTTTAGGCAGAATAAAGTCTGTTCTTTTACAGACAACTTTGCCCTTAACGTCATCAAAAGAAACGTATGATCTGCAAGTTGCAAGGACAACGGCAGAGATACATAGCCTTTTATCAACAAATTGCCCCGTGCATTTCGTAGAAATGCTAAGCCAAATCCTAAATATGTCAGATACCATTGGTATCCCACATGTATTTAAGACAATTTTTTCGGGACTGGTAACACCCTTCGAAACAGTTCTGGGCATTTTTCCTAATTTTGTCCATTCTGTCTTTGGCGGCCTAAAACTTATTTTGGGACTCGTAGCAGGAATTTTATTTTTGATCCTTCTGCTCCGATATGGCAAGCCAAGTCACAGACAAAACTCCAGCAACGATGGAAGAAACGATCCTAGCTATACGCTACCGGGACCGCATAACTAAAGTCCTTGGATTAGCCCGGCTAAGAGATCTGAACATGACCTGGTTTATTTCATTCAGACCTATCTGGCAGAATTGCATCCTACCTGTGCTTCAACGTATGCTATGCAGAGAAGAATGCGTGTTGGACGTCTGTCTTACACTACCATCAGCTGTACCAATGGATACAGATACTTTGCTAAGTCCTGTAATGGCTCATGCATCGTGTTGTCCCCAGCGGCTACCCATTCTGATGACGGCATTCGTTGAAACTTCACCACTACGATTAGGTGGCAGTGAAGTACGAAATGAGAGCAGCATCACCCAGGTACGGCCTTCCGTGAGCATTGCTGATCCTGACATCGATGATAGCAATCATTCTCACGACTGCACTGTTGCGGCATTTTCAAACTTGGTCGAACTTTCACCTGAAGCCGTAGACCAATTTTTTGCGAGTCTGTCTGAAATTATGTTTTCCCCTGAACAGAAAGAATAACCTTTTAAGCAACAAGCACACAGCGTTCCCTGAACTCTGAATTCGGCCTTCAGCTTTGATAAACAAAAGCTACTGAAAACATTTGGAATTATTTTTTCCCCTGAACGCAAAATAAATTTTTTTTCTCTTCCAAAATATTTACCCTTTTTTGGCACAGAGTACTCTGCTTGAAGTAGAACTATTCTGAGAGAACAGAGCTTCTATTTATAGGAACTCTAGAGACAATATCTTACCTCAGCCTCTAGCACATTTACAGCATCTGTATTAATATGTGATGAAATGGTCTCGACCTTCTTTTCTGTATTCAGAGCCATTTCATGTGTAATTTTCGCAATTCATTCAGCTGATATTTATGCATCTTTTTTACTGAATGATAACACTGCTTGAAAAGCGTACAGTACCAATATTCATTTTCGTGTATTTACCATATACCATTTCGAATGCAAAATATGTATTTTGGGGTGGGTTGGAAAAACACATGCACCTGTATATGTTTACTATTGCTTAGTTTTAGTAATGATGGACATTAGATCGTGGAGTGGGTATTGTGTTTCTATCTAGGACCCTAATTTGATATTCCTAATTTATGCCCTTATATGGCTATAATACATAATATCCTTATAAAGGTATAAGAATCTTATCCATATTTAGTCGTAGCCCATGCAGTCACATTAAGCAAGACTACTTCCCCTGACTCCTAGAAAGCACAACGAGTTCTCTAAACAAACCAAACCTCCAGCAACCTGGGAAATCCCCATTGCTTTTGTTTTGATTCGTCCCAGAACTCCTGTGATCACTGTAAGAATGGCCAGTTCTTAGTGACATCTTTATTGACGTCTTATGTCCAACCTTACGTCAAACCCGGCACCTTTCAGGTATAAATATACCAATGATGCCTTAAGCAAACACTCGGTGGTGGTTTTGGAGCAGAGTGGCCCGAGAGCCCAGCTGATGCGAGAGCCCACGGACGACGCCCCTCCTCTTTGACGCACTGAGAGAGACGCTGTCTTTTCTCCTGCCGAGAAATCCAGCTCCGGTGTTTCCAGATACCCTCGTGGGTTACTGGGATATCGAGTCCTGAAAGAGAGATACCAGACCTCCTGCTTTCTATCACCCAGGTACGGAGCTGACTAAACCCTTACAGAGAATTCTTGAGTCAGATTCTTGGCAAAACCAACTTAACTTAAACTGCTACTTACTTACTCCTTCCCACATATTAGGCTTAGGTCAGGTACACCGGGGTAGGCATATTTAGAAGCACCAGTTGAGTACGTTAGTCAATGTATATTTGTATGTATATATTTTATCTATTTTAAAGTATCATATGGCTAAGAAACCATATCAATGCTTTTACAGTATTATTTCATAATACTCCTTTTACTGTACGCACTTTACTTTACTATGAGTATTGCAATTGTGGCAATTCATTTCTCTTGCATGAGAAAGAAGACTGCTCAATAAATAACACCTTTTATTGAAAACGCCCGTCTCTCTATTCTCTGCACTCTGACATTTTAACAGTGTGTGCATATCTCTTATGTACAGGGACTGAAGAAAGTCAAAAGGATGCCTCTTTTAAGTACCTGACAAGTATTATGCTGTACGCTTTTGTTTCCCTTCCATTGCATTTAGGTGTGGGGTTCCCAGTAGCTCCCAGCCGGGATACTCCACCAAAAGTAGGCCTTAACATCGTCCTTTGTTATTGGCCTAGCTGAATTCTAATAAACCAATTTCCTCAAATGCACGTTGCTGCTCTGAAGGAAAGTAGACACTGTGCATGAACTGCTGACTGTGTCCCAGTGTGTGAAAATGACGCAAGACAGTTTAGCATATTTCTGTGGGGCCCTACTTCTTGGCAGGATAGATGGCATCCACCCTGTGAAAAGAGTGAGTAGACACCATCAACATGCATGTACCCTCGACTTGAGCCAAAATATACTTGTGTGTCCCTAATAGATTGTACAACATGTACCCAGGGACTGTAAATTAAATTCTACTAGTGGGCCTGAAGTAGTCATTGTGCTAAAGTATCCTTTTAAAACACGTCACTGGCCTGCCACTGCAGCCTGTCATGCAGTTTTAAACTGCCATTTCTATCTGGCACAGTAAACCTTTGTGTGAGGATTTAACAAACAAACACTTTCCTTTAGGATACCTTGTTTGGGTATTTGTTAAATTCGGGAGGACGTATTCTAAGCTTCCCTTTCGTCCCCCATTTAGCATTTGAGTGATCCTCTAGTCTTTCCTTTGCTATTATTTTGCTACAATAACCTTTTGCGAAGCCTAAACCTTTATTTCTAATACATATAGGTCAATTCTAAGGTAGAACATAAAGGCTCATATGGCTGGGTGCATTGTATTTAAAAACTAGGACATGCAGGTTTACAGTTTTCATGTCCCGGTAGGGAAACTCAATTAACGTTTTTTCCACTATTGGATTTCCTGTCTCTTCCATTGTCTAACATGGTTTAGTTTGTTATGTTTAATAAGTGATTATTTTTCATTAGGAGCAGACAAAGTTATTGATTTACACGATTAGCCTTGTTTTTTACTACTGGAATTCCTATCTCTCCCATTGAATAACATGGTGTTAACTTATTATGTTTAATAAGTGCTAATTTTGTATTGGGAGCAGATAGAGGTGTTCTGTTTAGAGTAAAATTCATTTTATTTGAAAATCCTCTTTTGATGGTAAAGTTGGATTTAAGCCAAAATTCTGCAGAATACTATTTTTAGAAATTTCCTAGTCCTATTTGTGCCTTTATGCCAGTGACCTTAATCACATATCAGTTGTTAGGGTCTGTGTATTCCTTGCATACAGAGACACAAAAGGGACTACATGTGGGCAGAAAGGGCCATTCTGCCAGGATGGAGGGGTGCAGAGGTGTGCTTTGTCCCACTTACACTTCAAAGGGTGTGCATCCAGCAGACACAAAGGTACCTGACACCTAGACTTTTGTCACCGAGACATCTTGGAGTCTTGACAGGGGAATGGAATGTCTTTCCAGAACCATAGATAGGGGTAGTATAGGGAATCCCCCACTACATAGGGCTGCACGAGGTATATATATTAGACCTCCAGAGCCACTTTTCTGTACACTCCTGGACCGGTGGACATTACTGGGGAAGAACTGTCTTACTCCCAAGAGGACTGTCCTGCTTGAAGATTCCCTCGCTCCCTCGAGAACTGCCCTGCTGCTTGAGGATGGCTTCCACCCCCTGCTGATTGAAGGCTCCCCTGCTTTCTGAGGAGGAAGACTGGACCTGCTTCCTTCATTCACGGCTAACCTGAGTCACTTTCTGGGTCAGTAGGCTAATGCTATGTCTGAGTTACAGGGACACCACAAGCTCCAGGAGCCTTCCTCCACTGTCCATCTGACCTGTGGCACTGGATCTGAATGTGCCTGCACTAGACCTGCCTGAGCCCTGCTGGCGTCTGCTGGAGTGAGTATCTGATCCTCAAGAGGCACTTATATATCTGGACCCTAGGCTGGCATCAGTTGAGCTCCTCCTGTGAAGAAATTTTGGGCTCCTCGCAATGATGAACGGGTCAGTTTGCACGCAAACTCTGCTACCCATGGTGACTGCCAAGGTGAAGTTCCGGTGGACCCGACTCTTTGTCTACAATGACCACCAGCAATGACCAGCAGCACAAGATCTGAACTTTGTGCTGCAGCAACAACAAACCACAGTGACCAGCGAAGCAAAGCTCTAGCAATGACAATCTGCAATGCTCAATCGGATCTTAGTGCTTTAGCGATGACCATCAATGACTCTTTCCCAGCTCCTTGCAGCCTCCTCCACCGCAAGTGGAACTCTTTGCCCCAAGCTTTAAGAATGTAGCTTTTTCAGCAGGATTAATCTGTTCCATGTATCTGGTTCACCCTCTATAGCGACTTTCCCTACGTCTCTCGTGACCAGATGACTACAAGTGGCCCTTTATGCTTTCAGGCACTATATCTACCAAAATGCTGCTTTGGTCTTGATTTGTTTATTAAAATGTACTCTATTTTTCTAAATTAGTCTGGGATTTTTCTTGTACTACCGATTGGATTTTCGTTCCTTTGGTCTTGGTTTGTTTATTAAAATGTACTCTATTTTTCTAAATTAGTCTTGGATTTTTCTTGTACTACCGATTGGATTTTCGTTTCTTTGGTCTTGGTTTGTTTATTAAAATGTACTCTATTTTTCAAAATTGGTTCGGGATTATTCTTGTGTGGTATTTTCACTTTATAACTGTTTGTATGCTGCATAAATACTTTACAAATTGCCTCTAAGTTAAGCCTGACTGTTTTCTGCAAGCTACCAGAGGGATAAGAACAGCTTAATTTAGTGACTTTTGTAGATCACCCTGACAAGGACTGTGTTCGTTGCCTGAGTGGGGCTTCCACCCCGTGAACCAATAACCCGATTTCTTACATAGTTAATTTAAGCACAGATGCAAAAGAGAAAGGTTGCAGTTAGCTGAGGGTGGCCAGCCAGGAACAATCAGGCTTTGCCATACACATATCAATATCAGCAGCATAATCAGGTAATTTAATGTATGCTCTGGTGTTTCTGATATCCTCAGGTTTAAAGTTTTATTGTAAGTATTACAAGGAGCCAAGTAAATTAGCCTTCGACTCACCACGTAAATATCTGCTAACACAGGTTCCATGACCAATAGAATACATTCTCTTTAGTGGACTTGTAAACAGTGAATGAATTACATGTGCTTGGTTTGATTTTATACTGATGGACAATCTTTGTAATGATTTTAATTAATTGTATACAATAACATTTTATACGCTCCTGAAGAGGAGAAGAACCAATGGGAAGCCTGCAAATGAATTTTAATCAGAAGTGGGTGACATAGGCCCATTAACAAAAAGACAGACTTCAGGATCTGTGTGAAGGGGGTAAATATTATTAATTATGTACAGGAATTTATATAGCGCAAATCACCGAGCGGTTTCTAAGCGCTTGCTTAGGGAACCCGTCCTAGTATTCCCCTGTGAGATAACCCAGGCAGGGTATCCACAAGGTGAAAGCCAGGCATCCCGCCGCAAGGGGCAGTTGTGGAGATTAAGCAAGCTATTGCCCAGAGTCGCAGAGTGTGAACCCATGAATCGAGTAGGCACCGGAGCGAGAATTGTTGAGTCCATGGACATTTTAGGACTCAAGACCCCGCCGAGCTGGGAATTGAACCCTGGTCCCGGGCTGACCTCTGCTTCCAGGTCTGCCTCCTCTAACCAGTGAGCCACACTTCTCCACTATTAATTCAGGACAGTGTGCGGAGAAAGAAGATTCTGATTAAGAAAGGAGCACAAGTCTTTTTTATTCAAAAGACAGAGCCAACACTGATTTCCCTAAAGGAGTAGTTTTGAATTTGTATTTCTAAAAGTTCTTTAGATTTTTAATGAGGCTTCCTGTAACAAAACCTGTTTGATCCAATCATGGTAGCTGAGGCTTTAGCATGTCCAATGCAATGCCAAGAATACTCATAAAAGGCTCGCAGTGAGTGTTAATAAGATATATAGAATGATAGACACTTGGAAGTAAAATGCCTTTAATGTCTTAGGAAGGTTGAGGTCATCATTCTCAATTGAGGGAAATTATATATGGCTGTAGAGGCTCGAGCTGGGTGAAAGGTTAAATGGTTGTAAGGATGAGTGAATGGATGGCTGGGTGGAAGAGTGAATGAATGAGGGAAAGGATGGCTTGGGTGAAAGGGTGGATGGATGAGTGAAAGGTTGGATGGATGAGTGAAATGATGAATGGAAGAATAGGTAATGGATAGGTTTGCAAATAGTTGAAAAGGTTTGGATATTGATGGGCACACAGATGGAAGGACAGCGTGAATGGTGAAAGACTGAATGATGGATGAAAGAGTTAATAGAAGACAGAAAGAACATTTGAAATGGTGGATATCAAGGGGTTGAAGGAAGGATGATTGACTAGATCCTTTGACAAGAGAGCTCTTCTGGGGAGGAACTTTCTTTGCTTTCTTGGTGCCATAAGAGCTTAAGTTCAAAGTGGGAGGTATTTAAATGTTCTGGCTACTCCCTTGCCTGTGTGTTACTATTCTGTATTTGCTGTGTGCTTATGTGTGGGACCTATACATCATGCATATAACATTTTGAGTGACACCCAACTGCTACTTGAATATTACACTAGTAATTGTAAATGTTTGTATGTTTTGTTTTGGATGAAAGCTTTTAAGGAGAGCCTCATTGTGCCTTGAGCTGTGCTAGAGATGTATATTGTGTTTGTAGCAATAGGCAAGATGTCAAAAATAAACTATGTAATAGTGTTTCAACAGTGCCTTCCTCAAGAAAGCTGCATGGAAAAGCACATTTGTGACTTCCATTGTGATATTGTGCCATTATGCTGTTTAAATATCATCTGTACCTTTAATTATTTGTAGAATTCTGAATGGAGTTCTCTTTTAGTTGGAAGAGTTCTCTTGTAGTCAGTTGCTTGTTACTCGTTGGTGGATGAGGTTATTAAAACCCACCTAACTACATTTGAAGTCTCCTGTTCTTCTTTCTTCGTGACAAGCTCCACTTTATATTGGCGACGATCGGGAATGACCAAAACCTCAACACGACGAAGCTGTGAAAACACCCCTCCTCCAGCGGCTGATTTCAAAGAAGCGAAGCGGCGACTTCTCAGCGGCTGTAATTACAGTTGGAATGATCATCTAGCTATGGTGAGGAGAGCGGTGGGGACAATTTAAAACTTAATTTAAAGTTAACTTTAATTTGAAGCAAGCAAAATATAAGGAGTCACAAGCGCTTTTCTTGAGTCGCGAGCGCATTTCAAATTAGAGAAAGGTGCGCGAGCATATTTGAACGCGGACTCTTTGGATGACAGTACGTCTTGACTCTACGTCATCCTACGTTACAACTTGGTGGTGCGCTTCAATTCTTCACGCTGCGCATTTACGTTGAGTTTCAGCTTTAGCAGTGTGTTCCAACTCTTCACGCTAAACATTTTTTTTATTCCTCCCTGTTACTAAGCAACTGAAAGACAATGGCCCAGTCTAAATGAATGAGAAGACAGTGTGTTCCATCTCTTCACGCTGAATATTCTTTTTCATGTGTCCCTGTTACTAAGCAATTGAAAGACAATGGTCCAGTCTAAATGAATGAGAGGTCTTTATTAAAGGAATTGAAATTCATTACCACAACGAACATTCTGTTACCTTTATCTCATTGTGGTGAATAAAGCTGTA
Organism: Lissotriton helveticus; assembly: GCF_964261635.1. NCBI lineage: Eukaryota > Metazoa > Chordata > Amphibia > Caudata > Salamandridae > Lissotriton > Lissotriton helveticus. The sequence continues at coordinate 464,989,311 of NC_136062.1, forward strand.
GTAAGGAGAGGATATTAAAGAGTCCAAACGAAAGTTTCTTTTAAAAAAAAAGGAAGGAAAGTGCGAAAAAAAAGAAAATAAAGAATATTTAAGGAAAGTAAAAAGAATTTAAAATGCAAAATGTTACACAACCAGCTTTTTTCTTAGTTAGCCCTGGTGAACCAAATGTCAAGTGGAAAAAGTGGAAAAATATTTTTGCTAATTATGCCAGAGTTTGTGGAACAAATTTGAGCGCAGAAAGAAAGCTTGCTCTTCTCTTACACTGTCTTGGTGGGGAAGGGCAAGATGTGTTGGAACATTTACCAGATTTGCCTTTGGCCGAGCAAAGAAATCTAAATGAATATGAGATTGCCATATTACAATTAGATCGTCACTACTTTCCAAGATTAAGCACTATAATGGAGCGGTATCACTTTGGTTTGAGAGAACAAAAAAAGGATGAGACAGTTGAGTAGTATGTATCATCTCTTAGGAAATTAGCTTCATCGTGCAACTTTGGCCAAACTCTTGATGAGAGAATTCGAGATCAGTTTGTTTTGAGATGTGCACATGATGACATCAGGAAAGAATTATGGCTGAAAGATGAACCTCCCCATGAGGAAGTTTTAGTCATAGCGAAAAAAGTAGAACATATGACTAAATGTGTTGGTGAATTAAAAAAAGAAAAAGAGAAGCCTGAAACAAAAGAGGAAATTAAAGTGGAAGATGTTGTATCTCAAGTGAAAAAACAGGAGAGTGGTGTTGTTAAAAAAAAAAGGTGTTATTGCAAATGTTATGAATCCTAACATGTCGGGTACTGGTCAAACTAACAAGTTTTCTTGTTTCAGGTGTGGACAATGTTCGCATTTAGCAAACTCTCCAATCTGCCCTGCATTAAAAATATTGTGTAACATATGTGGCAAGAGAGGGCATTATGCAAAGTTTTGTAGAACAAATATGTTAAAAGGGGATGTAACAAAGAAGAGGTGGTCACAACAACCTCAAGTCAGAACTGTAAGTTTTGAAATAAAATGTACAAGAACTGATCATCCGTCACATTTGGTCAAAGTGGAGAATAAAATTTTAAATTTGATTCTTGTTCTCGTATAACGATAATAGATGAAAAGTTATTCAAAGAAACTCTATCAGATAAAGTTAAATTGATGAAATCTGACATATCACCCGTAGGATATAGTGATAAACCAATTAAAATGTTAGGTTATTTTTTGGGTGAGATAGAGTTAGGCAGCCGCATAACTGTTGGTAAAATATATGTTGCAAAGAAAGGTGATGCATTGCTGGGGTGGTTGCATCAAAGAGAACTTGGAGTGAAACTTGACCCAAATTCTTCTCCTCAAGTTCAAATTCAGGAGGTATGTGAGAGTACGCCTTGTGGGGAGAGTGAAGATTTGAGCAAAAATTTTTCAGAACAATTTCCAAATGTTTTTAGGGAGAAGTTGGGATGCTTACGTGGCTATAAACATAATATCAAATTAAAAGTGAATGCTGTTCCGATAGTAGCTAAGGTGAGGAGAATTCCTTTAATGGAACAGAACAAAGTTCAAGAAGAAATTGAAAAACTTGTAAGTAATGGAATAATTGAGCCAGTTGAGGCCACTGAGTGGTTGGCCCCCATTGTTGTTGCAAAGAAACCAACAGGTGAAATTCGACTTTGCATAGATTTGAGGTCACTGAATAAGGAGGTGGTGGTGGATAGGTTTCCTTTACCAAATATTGATGAATTGGTTGGTACTTTAGAAGGGGCACGGTATTTCACAACCCTTGATCTAGCATCTGCCTACCACCAGGTGGAACTTGATGAGTCCTCCCAGGATCTTACTGCTTTTATCACGCCTATGGGCACTTTCAGATACAGAAGGATGCCTTTTGGTCTCATTTCGGCAGCCTCTGTCTTTCAACGAATCATGTCTAAGATCTTGAAGGGTTTGTCTGGAGTGAAATGTTATCAAGATGATTTGTTAATTTTTGGAAATAATCTGAAAGAACATAATGAACGTGTGTGTCTGGTGCCTAGACGTTTAGATAAAGCTGGTATGTCCCTAAAAAAAAGCAAATGCAAATTTGGTGTGCGAGAAGTAAATTATCTTGGACATAGGATTACTGCTGAAGGTGTTTTTCCAAAAAAGGAACTAGTGGAGACTATTTGGAAAGTAAAGGAACCTGTAAATAAGGATGAGTTGCTCTCTTTTCTAGGGATGGTTGAGTTCTATGGAAAGTTTGTTAGTAACTTTGCGGAGAAGACCTTTAGTTTGAGGAGATTGACGGCGAAGAATGTTATTTTTGATTGGTCTGATGATTGTCGAAAAGAGTTTGAAAGTATAAAAACTGAGTTAAGCAGAGCTCCCTCTCTGCATGCATTTGTTCCTGGCCTTCCGACTTTTATGTTCACTGATGCGAGTGACAAAGGCCTTGGTGCTGTTTTGATACAAAGAAAGGATGGACAAGATTCTTTGATTGGTTGTGCATCAAGGTGTCTCAGGGGTGCAGAAATGAAATATTCTGTGATAGAGAAGGAGTCTCTGGCCATTTTTTGGGCTTTGAGGAAATTCCGAAATTTTATTTGGGGTTCAAAGGTGTGTGTTTTGTCTGACCACAAGCCATTAAGAGAAGTTTTTTCAAAAAAAGGGTTAGACGCCATTTCTTCTAGAATTAGAAAATGGATAATTTCTTTGCAGGAGTTTGATTTTGAGGTGGAATACATACCTGGGGTGGCAAACAAATCAGCAGATTGTTTATCAAGACTGGTTGGTGTGGAGAATTTTGTTGAGGAAGATTTATGTGAAGTGGATGAAAACATCAGTGTGTGTGAAATTACTGAAGGAGCAGTTGATGAGTGTGAATGGAGGAGTGAGTTGGTGAAAGATGCGGAAATTTCTAAGGTCATTTCTTCCTTGAAAAAGAGCGTTCATTTAGAAAAGCCTTGGTTATTAGTTTCTGAAGAACTTTCTGTTACGGATGATGGTCTTTTAACTTGTGGGACTAAGTTGATACCTCCAGTTGGTATTAGAGAAAAGTTATTATCACATGCTCATTGTGGTCATTTAGGCATTGTCAAAACGAAGGAAATTCTCCGTTTGCAGTTTTGGTGGCCTGGCATGGATCTGGAAATTGAGAGAATGGTGAGAGACTGTCCTGAATGTTGTGCAAGTGATAAGATTTTAAAGACTAAGCAGATGCCTATGGTTAAAAGAACTTTACCTAATCATCCTTGGGATGAGGTTGCCATAGATATTGTTGGTCCTTTGTCTGGTGTTTCTGATACTCCCTATTTAATTGTTTTGATTGACTTATATTCAAGATGGATTGAGGTTAGTGCTGTAAGAGACATAACCTCAGATGCGGTTATTACGTTTCTGGAGGTGATTTTTTAAAAAGAAAGCTTTCCTAATTATTTGCTTTCGGATAATGGGCCTCAGTTTTGCTCGAGAATGTTTGAAGATTATTTAAAGAAGTGTGGTGTGGTTCATAAGAAATGCTCTTTGTATCATCCTGAGTCTAATGGAGCTGTCGAGAGAGTCAACAAGACTTTTAAAGAGGCTATTCAATTGGCTAGGTCCTCGGGTTTGGACTGGAAAGTGTCTCTTAGGGATAGAATTAGTAGTTATCGTGTGGCTCCTCATTCCACTACTGGAAGGTCTCCTTTTGAATTGTTCAAGGGCAGAGTTCCGAATACTTTGTGGTGTCCGGGTTGGATGAAGTTGAATACAGGTTTGGTAGATAATAGTATTGGAGAATGGAGATGTAAGGAGTTGGATAAACAGATTGCTAGGAAAGTTTATTTTGATAATAGGAAGTGTGTGTCTTTTCAAAAGTTCAAACTTGGTGATCTTGTACATATCAGAGCACCTGTTGGGTGTAGACCGTGGTCTAAGTACACTGAAGTTCGTTCTGTAGTGAAAATCTTCAAAAATGCTGTCAAGACAGATGATGGAAGGATTTAGAACAACAGTCGTGTGGTCTTGGTTAATTCAAGGTTGCCTGTTGTTGGTGTGCGTAGAGATGTGCCCTGTACCGTTGGTAGTTCGTGCAATTCCCATGACAATGCCAATGCCTCTGGAGCTCCGAGTTTGTTATCTTCTTCAAGAAGAGGTCTGAGAGCACGTAGACCTCCTTCCTATTTATGAGACTTTGTTTAGTTTTGTTTTTTGTTTCTTATTTGTTTTAATTGTTTGTTGGGAAGGAAGATGTGTGATATTGTGCCATTATGTTGTTTAAATATCATCTGTACCTTTAATTTGTAGAATTCTGAATGGAGTTCTCTTTTAGTTGGAAGAGTTCTCTTGTAGTCAGTTGCTTGTTACTCGTTGGTGGATGAGGTTATTAAAACCCACCTAACTACATTTGAAGTCTCCTGTTCTTCTTTCTTCGTGACAAGCTCCACTTTATATCCATCAGCAAGTGAAACTCTCTGCGAAGCCCCATAAGCTAAGTCAGATTCCATATTTTAAGTTCCATTTGCTGAAACACCCATAATGTGTTCCCCATAGTGGGTTCATCACAGTAGTCCTCCCTTTAGTTTGCCTATGTGTGCCGCTCTACATCTCACTATGGCACTGGGATATGAGATGCTAGTAACAAAGTCTATCTGTGCAGATCTTCCTGACCATGAGTTGTAAACAAAATATCAGACTTGATAACTCAAAGCAGTAACCATAGATTATTATCATGTGAAATACCACAAAAAGACCTGCACAGTTACGCAAACCGCATACCAAAAAAACGTGAACTGCACCATTGTCTCAACCTAATATAATATTGACTTGTACTTAAGTGGTTGTCTATTTATTTTTATTCTATTGCGCAACTTCCTCTAATGTGTCTGTAAAACTTACCTTTTGTCCCGATGTTTTGTACTGAATTTTGATCTTATGTCCGGAATTTGTGTCCTAAATTTTGACACTTTGTCATGAATTTTTAAACTTACTGTCCTGAATTTACACCCCTGCCAGTTGGTCACCCTACACCTCACGGAGAGAGCTAATACACCCTGAAAAGGGTGATTCTGCAGCAGCGGCTTTGACCCTTTACCCGAGAACTGTGAGTTGGAGAGCAGGCCGATGCGGGGATGGCGTGCATAATAATGAAGACAGATGCTAATCCCACTATTCAGGACTAACCCCGTGTGGTCTATCCCCGTTTATTTAACACCTCGCCCACACCGGTCAAAGTGATGAGTGCTGACAGGGTGTGTTGTAGAGCCCGGGAGGCTCAGTACATCCTGGGCCTGCTCACATGGAGGGACGGATCGCATACATGCCAACATTTTTTAATTGCTAAAAGAGAGAATGAAAAACAAAATCAGGGGAATGGATTTTCCCCATTGACTTACATTGAAGCAGATGAGATTTTAGGTGGGTGACATCTAAAGTAAATCTATATGGAGCTGACAAAATCGGGAGACTCTCGCCAGCATTGGATCTGTTGCCATGCATAGGACCGGACTAACGCTGATTTCTGTATCCTACGTGTAGCCACAGTGGGACTCAGAAGTTTAGTGTTGATACCAGAAGTAGTTACACTTTTAGGACAAGGTAGCTCCATGTTAGAGCGGTACATCGCATACCTTGCTTAACACATAATGGGCAAAAAAATTGTAAACTATTCCTAAAAGAAATGAGGACCTGATTTAGAGTTTGGTAGACAGTGCACTCTGTCATGAACATGGTGGAGCACCCTGTCTGTCAAACCCTGAGTCCATCGACTCAGTTGAGAGTCTGGTGGACCGCCAGCTTTTCGTCGCAGGTGCCCCAGTGCTTTGTCCTTAGTTAGCATACTCTGATGGCCCAAAAGAGCAAGGGATATTGAAGTGAGGGCATCAGATGCCCCCCCCATTTAAAGAGGACAGTCTGATGTCTTTTCTTGCTGTCACAAACAGACAAAAAGTAATGACCCCCCCATCCATAGGAGATACCTCCAGTGGTGATCTAATACTTTGGTGGGTGGTAGTTCAGCTAGGATGGAGAAGGAGATGACCTCTGCAATTCAGACCAACAGTGGTCTTTCCGCTAAACCTTAAATCAGGCCCTGAGCTACTCCTGAATCAAGTCACATTGGGGAGTGCTAGGCTGTAATGAAGATATAATATATTGATACAATGACCCCTGGAATGAACATCTCTCTCACTGTGAAGTAGAGACTCACCTTCAAAGTCCTTCACACATCAACAAGGCCTATTAAACGCTGCATCTGTGATTCGGAGGAGAATGGCCATGACAGTTGGGGTGTACCTTTGCAAGTACCATCTTCGCAGCAGAGAGAGCCTGTGATAGGATAAACCAATCCAGAGTACAGTCAGGTTCCGCACCGAGCACAGCCAGGGTGCACACTTGGCAGACTAGTAAGCACCAGTAGTTTAAGCACAAGGGTCATATAGGTAGCTGGTAGCATTAGTCATGGTAAGAGCTGTAAGATTATATCTTGGTTTTGGGGTTTATCTCATTCCTGGTACATGTCCTGCCCTCTGCTGTCACACCTTCCCCCCCCTCAATGGGCCTTTTCAGTCTGTGCTGCTCGGTTTAAACGCCAGCTCTCCATGTTTTCAGGGCATTTGCTAAGTAACTCTGCCCTCCTAAATCACCAGCCTGACATGTGACTGCCAGACAAATGACTGATGACTCCCACCTCCTGAGTCACCAGCCTGACCTGTGACTGCCTGACACTTGGCTGATGACTCCATCCTCCTGATTTACCAGTCTGACATGTGACTGCCTGACATGTGACTGATGGCTCCTCCCTCCTGAGTCACCAGCCTGACACGTAACTGCCTGACAGGTGACTGATGACTCCTCCCTCCTGATTCACCAGCCTGACATGTGACTGCCTGACAAGTGGCTGATGACTCCTCCCTCCTGATTCAACATTCTGACATGTGACTACCTGAAACGTGGCTGATGACTCCTCCCTCCTGAGTCACCAGCCTGACATGTGACTGCCTGACAGGTGACTGATGACTCTTTCCTACTGAGTCACCAGCCTGACAAGTGACTGCCTTACATGTGGCTGATGAATCCATCCTCCTGATTCAATATCCTGACATGTGTCTACCTGACATATGGCTGATGACTCCTCCCACCTGAGTTACCAGCTAGACATGTGATTGTCTCTTAACCTCTCTGGCCTATTACAGGCATGACATGCTACTCAATATGACTTTCAGTGACGCCTTGATGCATATGACCGATTCTGATCCAACAGTTATGTAGCAGGAGCAGCACCAACATTCTAGCATTAATGTCAGCTCATATTTGGGGTGGAAAAGTCCAGCTGCATAAAACTAAAATCTGTTAAGGATTTCAGAATGACCAGAATATATAAGGTGAAACTATGACACGCCCAGCTCCACCTCAAGACCATCCCTACATCAGGAGTGGGTGCCCTTTTTACACCCCATCCAAATTGCGATTCGGATTTCCATCTCCCACTAACATTAATATACAGTTAGAAAACATACAAATAAAGCGGTGTTCCTTACTGAAATCCCCTTTGGCCTCTGATCTTTTCATTGGGAGAGATGTGGTGATATATTTGCTGTGCCGTCCAGGGGCGCAGAACAGATGGCCCTGCTGCACAAGCGACCCGGACTTACTACTGGCACCACGTTGTTTCACAGCCTTAATCGAATCGGGGTACCGAGATGTCCGGAGACCACCAAAATTGAATGCGGCTTGCACATGAGACCAGAGGTATTTTACCTACATGGGGGTGCTTGATTGTCGGAGTGTCGGCCCCTACTCTATTGCGGTCATATTCATATTGGTAGCAGCAGTACGAGGGGACTCAGCGAGGTGCCGTGGACATTGGACTTTATGTGGGGACAAGCATCACCTACCTGCAGATTTTCACACGCCCGCACCAATGTGTTTCACTGCTCCCCATGCCGCCAACCCAGGTGCATAATCATGATGCACTCTGGGAACTGTAGTTTGTGTATTTGGCGCAACAAACAACAGGTGTGCAAATATGAACTCTGAATTGGGGGAGGAGTAATCAGGACGTGTCAACATATACTGAGCAGAATTGGGCGCATTTGAAGCAGAACTCCATGCAATTATGGCGCTGAGGAAGGCTTATTGCTGAAATGCATTCGCCGATGCTACATTGTTCCAAATAAAGCGGTGTTCCTTACTGAAATCCCCTTTAGCCTCTGATCTTTTCGTTGGGAGAGATGTGGTGATATATTTGCTGCGCCGGCCAGGGGCGCAGAACAGATGGCCCTGCTGCACAAGCGACCCGGACTTACTACTGGCACCACGTTGTTTCACAGTGTTAATCGACTCAGGGTACCGAGATGTCCGGAGACCACCAAAATTGAATGCGGCTTGCACATGAGACCGGAGGAATTTTACCTACATGGGGGTGCTTGATTGTCGGAGTGACGGCCCCTACTCTATTGCGGTCATATTCATATTGGTAGCAGCAGTACGAGGGGACTCAGCGAGGTGCCGTGGACATTGGACTTTATGTGGGGACAAACATCACCTACCTGCAGATTTTCACACGCCCGCACCAATGTGTTTCACTGCTCCCCATGCCGCCAACCCAGGTGCATAATCATGATGCACTCTGGGAACTGTAGTTTGTGTATTTGGCGCAACGAACAACAGGTGTGCAAATATGAACTCTGAATTGGGGGAGGAGTAATCAGGACGTGTCAACATATACTGAGCAGAATTGGGCGCATTTGAAGCAGAACTCCATGCAATTATGGCGCTGAGGAAGGCTTATTGCTGAAATGCATTCGCCGATGCTACATTGTTCCAAATAAAGCGGTGTTCCTTACTGAAATCCCCTTTAGCCTCTGATCTTTTCGTTGGGAGAGATGTGGTGATATATTTGCTGCGCCGGCCAGGGGCGCAGAACAGATGGCCCTGCTGCACAAGCGACCCGGACTTACTACTGGCACCACGTTGTTTCACAGTGTTAATCGACTCAGGGTACCGAGATGTCCGGAGACCACCAAAATTGAATGCGGCTTGCACATGAGACCGGAGGAATTTTACCTACTTGGGGGTGCTTGATTGTCGGAGTGACGGCCCCTACTCTATTGCGGTCATATTCATATTGGTAGCAGCAGTACGAGGGGACTCAGCGAGGTGCCGTGGACATTGGACTTTATGTGGGGACAAACATCACCTACCTGCAGATTTTCACACGCCCGCACCAATGTGTTTCACTGCTCCCCATGCCGCCAACCCAGGTGCATAATCATGATGCACTCTGGGAACTGTAGTTTGTGTATTTGGCGCAACGAACTACAGGTGTGCAAATATGAACTCTGAATTGGGGGAGGAGTAATCAGGAAGTGTCAACACATACTGAGCAGAATTGGGCGCATTTGAAGCAGAACTCCATTCAGTTATGGCACTGAGGAAGGCTTATTGCTGAAATGCATTCGCCGATGCTGCATTGTTCCAAATAAAGCAGTGTTCCTTACTGAAATCCCCTTTGGCCTCTGATCTTTTCGTTGGGAGAGATGTGGTGATATATACATATATATATATACATATATATAGTTTTAAAACGTATGAGTACATTGGAGCGTGTCTGTGCATATGTCTACATATGTATTTATTTTCATATACTTTTACAAAATTCATGTAATTAATTAACACTGTAACATATCAAGGGGCTCAAACACAAATGCAAACTTACCCAAGAGTAAATCTACATGTGTAAATGTACTTCTACCCTTTTGAGTAACTTTCCTACTTTTGGCTGTAAAGTTACTCAAAAGTGTATACATGTATATCTCTAACCCCTCAAGTAGGATGAACCAAATTTATTAGAGTAAGTTACGGATGCTAGAAAGGAGCAGTAGTAGGTTCAGCTTTCTTTATGGCCAGCCTTTGATACTACATCCTCAGGAAGATATATTATGCCCTAGCGTTCTCAGCCAACCCCACCTCGTTAAAGTCCAACTTCCTCAAATGTATGAGGATCATCTCAGCATGAATGCGGGACAACTGCCTTAAGCTAAACATGGACAAGACAGAATTCCACCTTATGGAATGACTCCTGGTGGCTATCAGAACTCGGACCCGCCCCACACCAAAGAACCATGCCTGAAACCTCTGCATCGTCCTCAAAAGTGAACTATCCATGAAATTTCAAGCCAACACTATCTCCTCGGCCTGCTTCCACATGCTACGCATGCTCTGCAAGACTTTCATTTTTTTTAATTGAATTTTTTGGCAGCAAACAGACAACAAAAGTACGTACATATCAATAGGCAAACACCTTTGTTTTCGTTGAGACAGTTTGTAGCCTAACGAAATAAAGCCTCTTTTGGTCAAATATAGATCTCCATTGACATACTAGCAAAACAACAGAATTACTTAAAGAAGTTAAAGATGATAAAAAAAATACAAATACAGATATAAATACAGCAGTTTTCCTTAATTTCCCATCCAGTTAGTGATTGGAGACCATAATTTATACCCAAAAGTTTTCTTCCTTATGCCCTTAATTTTGTACAATGCAGTCTCAAGATGATAAATATACAATAATTTAGTTTGCCACTTGATGAAATTTGGTGATTCCACATCGAGCCATTGAGACGTGATACATGATCGGTAAACAGACATACATATAAAAATAAAACCTTCTTCTGCAACTGAGCCCTTATCAACCATACTCTCTTCACATCCAAAAATAACCATTGGTGCCGTTAATTATACTCGGATACCCAGACTATTCATTAAATAAAACTCAACATCAGCAATAAACCGGGAGAGCTTAGGGCAAAAAAAGAACATATGAGCAGCATCTGCTGTGTATAGGCCACAACGACTACATTCAGTCCCCCGCCCCGAATTCCATTTAGCCAGTTTGCCTGGCGTATAATATAACTCACAAACTGACATAAAATGTTGGCTGATCAGTGATCCGTTCAATAATACCTTCATAGCCATCTCTATACTTCTCCCCAAATTAATTGGCTCAATACTCAATTTATTTTGCCATTTTGCTTCAATAACCACTAAATCATCTTCTACTTTCTCCAACAGTAACTGATATAAGGGCCCAATTCTATACCTGTCCTTAATTGCTTCAATAATCTCAATTTTCCCTAATATAATCATATTCTTTGATATTTTCTGTTCGCAAAAGCTTCGTAGTTGGAGATATTAGATATTTAAAAAAAGTCAGTGCTATGTAGCTTATATTCCTTCCTTAGATAATCAAAAGAAACAAAATAATTCCTCTGAAACAAACCCCCAAGCTTACGGATCCTCAAGTTATGCCACTTTAGCATTACACGGTCATTAAATATCTCCGGAAGAAAAGTACATAGATTTAAATTAGGGCCTATTCCAAATCTCTTTTCTATTATCCTCCAAATAATATAAGCAGTATAAAAGATCTTAAATTTAGTTTTCTTGTAGTAGCTTGGCTCAACAATGCGGTTTAAGCATTGTTTTGCCTCAGTACCCAAAAGCATCTCATATATAGATGGAGCGGAAAAATCCTCTGTTGGATCTTCCGGTAATATTAACACCTCCATATGCTGTAATATCGTTATCCAGTGATAAAACTGGAAATTTGGACTACCCCACCCTCCTCTCTCTCTGGGTAGCGTACATTTTCTAAATGCTCTCCGAGCTCGATGATACCCCCATAGAAATCTAGAGCACATTCTTTCTATTCAGGAAAAATAATAGGTGGATATAAAAAAGGGGATAGCCCGAAATAAATACAAAAATCTGGGAAAGATAAGCATTTTTAGTACATTGCTGCGCCCAAAAAGTGAAAGCTGTAAGTTATTTATTCTTTCTAATGTTTTATTAGGGGAAGCTATAATTGGATCCAATTTTGCAGGGATGATATCTTCAACTTTAGCTGTAATCTTTATACCTAAATAGATAGCCTCCTTTTCAAACTTGATATTATCTGGGAGGCTGGCCTCCGAATGAATAAGCTGTGTCTTTTCAATATTTAATTTATAGCCAGAAAACCGGCCAAACATCTAAGCGGCCTCTATAATATTAGGTAATGCGTTGCTCATATCTGATGTCAATATCGCGATGTCATCCGCATAGGCACAAACTTTAAAATCCAGGTTATTTATCTGTACAGGTTTAATTACCATATTTTGCTCCAGGGTAATGATGAAGGGATCAATATATAATGCAAACAGCAAGGGGGAACAGGGACAACCCTGTCTCGTCCCCCTTGCTGTCAGTATCTTCCCTGATGTCTTTCCGGAGACCCGAATAACAGCGGACGGGTCGGTATACATTGTCTGAATTGCCCTGACAAATCCCGGCGGAAACCCCTTCCTTGCCAGGACTGACCAGATAAAACTCCATGAGACCCTGTCAAACGCTTTTTCAGCGTCCAACAGGGCCACACCAACAGGAGAGTACATACCTTGTGACAAATCCAGCAAAGATATAATCCTTCGTATGTGATCTGTAGTGTCTCTACGCTGTATAAACCTGTGTTGTCTTAGCGAGACCAGACTCGGCATCAAATCATTTAACCTATTGGCAATCAGTTTAGAATAGATTTTACTATCCGAATTCCGTAATGAGATCGGTCTATAGGACCCCATTTCAGTATTTATTTATTGTACTTTTCCTTTTAAACACCACTATCGTGGCATTAGACCATGAATTAGGAGCCTTCCCCAAAAAAGCTTGCTGACAGATTTCAACCGATTCTTTTTTCAACATGTCCCTGAATGTCTGATAAAATTCCAATGGAATATTATCAGGGCCCATAGCCTTTCCCTGAGCCAAGCCCAAAATTGCTAACTCAACTTCTGCCCAATCTGGTGGTACCAGCAATAACGTGCTTTGAATATCCGACAATGTTGCTGGAACCACATCCTTTAAATATTCATCCGCTTCCAACCCACCTGTCTCCTCACTATATAATGATTGATAAAATCCTTGGAATGCCGTTAACACACCTTCCTTAGTCTCTTGCATAATCCCCTGCAGGTCTCTGATTTTAGGGATAACATAATAAGCTGCTTTCTCCCTTGCCCTTTTCGCTAACACTCTACCCGTTTTCTCCCCAAACTCATACGCCACTTCTTTATGCAATACATAGTTTTTGGCAATTTGATCGGCAATGTTGGCATATGCACTAGCCCTTTTAACAGTAAGATCCCTTTGGGCCGAGTAACCAGTTTCTATTTCTACCCCTGACCTCATTGTCTCTGCCAGCTTCTTCTCGGCCTTGGAAACCTGATCAAAATTCTGTCGATGTTTAAGCCAAATATTTTTGCATTTAAATTAAAAAAAACTAAGAGTTTCCCCACAGACTACTGATTTAAATGCGTCCCAGACTACCTCCTGAGCAGCTGTGCCTTTGTTGATGTCAAAAAATTATTGAATTACTTTAGCCATAAACGGACAGTACTCCTTATCCAAAAGCAATTTTCTATCAAAAGACCACTGTTGAAACTCTACTTTTTCTTCTGAGTCTAAAGCCAGCTCCAATATAATCGGATTATGGTCGGAAACCAGTTTAGGATGGATCTCAATTTTGATTTTAGCTAATAAAGCTGAAGTAGTAAAAAAATAATCTAATCGGACGAATTTTGAGTGAGGGGCAGAAAAAAAGTAAAGCCAGGATCCTCGGGGTATTTTGAGTTCCATACATCATAAAGGCCATGATCTAAAATCAAACCCCGAATTGCGGAATAAACCAGCCTCTTTCTTTCTGTATACATATAATGAGATCTAACATTCACACCTGCATCAATATTGATAGTAAAGTCACCACACATTAGCACTGGCAGCGTCCACTGTGCTAATTCTAAATTCAAAAAGTTGAAAAGTTCCGCATCGTCCAGATTGGGCCCATAAACATTGCAGAGTGTAAACCTGCTTTGCCCAACCTTAAGCTCAGAGATAGCCCAGCAGCCCCATTTGACTGCGGCAGCCTTTATACACTCACCCACTTCCCTTTTTTTAAGTATGGCGACCCCTCTTTTCACACCAGTTTGTTTAGAACAAACTAACAGCTCCATACCCACATGTTTTAAATACCCTCTGTTGGCCCATGCAACATGTGTTTCCTGCAAACACAATATATCAATATGTAATATCTGCACGATTTTGGCTAAGACTTGTCGTTTCTTGGGGTCATTAAGGCCGCATATATTTAATGTACAGATCTTAATTTTCCTATCCATAAACATTATTATTACCTAAAGCTAATGCCCTGATTGGGCAACCTATCTTCTTGACTATAAATATTTTATTGTTTTTTTCACGTCCTTTATAGCTCTTATCTAATTTTGCTTTCGTCTGCTTATCACCTTCCTGTTTAAACCCATTCCTGTATGTTGCTGTCTTTCCCCCCCTCCTCCTGAACCCTGTGCCCAACCCCTTACCCACCCGTCCATTCCTCCCATTCCCACCCTTTCCCCCCCGCCCGTCCTACCCAACATATGAGGCCCTAGGACCTTTAGTCCCTGCAAAATATGGTATGCCGTGCCCCCCCCGGCCCCGAAAACAAAAAATATATCTATATCTTAACTTAGGAGAGAGAAACCAGAGCCTACAAGAAAAAAAAAACATTGATGTACTCAGCGAGGAAGATCTCTACAGCGTAGCTGAGGACCCCCCATATTATCCCAGATTTCCCCTACATTATATCTTATAACACCTTCCCTTACAGAGTATCCAAATATTCTTTAGCCTGGATTTCTGACCCCAAAAATTGTGTTTGACCCGTAAACATAACTTTGAGTTTTGCCGGATTCTGTAAATACACCACCGCCCCCTTTTTTTGAAAGTCCGATATTAATTGACGTAGATGCCACCGCCGTGAAACTGTGGCCTGACAGAAAACCGGTCTAACAAAAAAGTTGGAATCCTTAGCAAATGCTTTCCTATCTGGTCGTCCCATGGCATATATGTCTTCTCGGAGTAAAAAATTGTTGAAACAAACTAAGATTGCTCTAGGGAGGTTCTCTTGCCCTTGACGAGATTTCTTTACTGTAAACGGAACCGATGAACCCGTTGGATTTCCCTAGACCAGTCCCAGAATATCAAGTCGGGAAAAGCTTCCTGCAGCAATTCCGCGACAAATTTGCGTACATACGAGCCCTTCTTCTTCTACGGGACCCCCAAAAAGCGCAAATTGTTCCTGCGGGCCTGATTTTCAAGTTCCGATAATTTGTAGCTCAAGTCATCACGATGAGCCCTAATAGACTCTAGCTCAGCTTTTTGCACAGCAGCATGGTCTTCTAGAGCTGAAATCCTGGCCTCCGCTTCAGTAACTCTGTCAGCTGTTTCCGCACCTATGTTCATCACACGCCTAACAGCGTTCTTGACCTTGCTACATGTGGCCTGCATTCTGGTATTCTCCGCTTTGCGCTCCGCTCTGTGGCCCATCATTGTTTCATAAATAGTAGCCAAGGTGATCTCTTGTGGGGGTAAATTGTCTGACATTTCTTTTCCACTTTTCTCCCCTTTCTCCTTTTCATGGCCAACTGAGTTTGGCACTTGCGCTCCATTTATAGTTTCGTTGGGGGTTAAAGTTCTTTCTGATAACCTTATTTTCTTTCCGCCTCTTAACAGTGGTAGCGCTAGTGTTGAGGGAAACAATGCTTTGTCTTGAATCCTCATCAAGACTGCTGCCTTCACTATAACCCGCATTCGAGCCCTCATCAGAAGATGCCTCGGATAGTGAATATAAGTTTTCACCGGCTTCATGTATTGCTGTCCCTCCTTGAGTGTCCTCACTTAGAGCAAGCAGGTCTATTTCCGTGACTAAATTATCCAAACAGCACCTCGTTAATTCATCGACTATTTCAAGGACTCCATTTCCCACAATGCAGCTGTCAGTGCTAATCTGTCCTGAACAGCGATGCTCCTCGTTTAAAGTTACATCAAGGTCTTCTCCTGTATTTATTGATACTTCCTTTGGGTCACTATAAGCACTCGCAAAGGCATCTTCACTGCCCACTTCAGTCAGTCCTAACGGAGATTCCATATTACGCGCATTCTGCCTCTCAAACATAGCGGGAAGAGTCTGAATTCCTTGTTTAGGCATACGTGAAGTCACAACACTCTTCCCCCGACTTTCACCACCTTTTTTCAAATGCGCTTTAGCACTACTAGGGGAGCCAGGGGTGTCAGAAACGCTCTCACCTATTTCGCCAGCTGTTTTCTCCCCTGTCTCTTCGGCGGGGTCTCCCGCGACTTGATCCTTAGTTTTCTCGCTGCGAGTGGTAACCTTCGCTGCTTCATTTCCCTTCGCCGGAGCTTTCGGTGGCATCCTCTTTTTCACTGCGGCTCCTCCACGTCCACGGATTACTCCACACCGATACCCCAACAGCAGAGCGGGGAGGCGCCAATGTGGGGCTCTGTGCCGGGTTGTTAGCAAACTGCCCAACATCCGTTTCAATATCTGCCAGCACCGACCGACTAGCCGCGTTCTTACAAAATGCTGCGGCTGCCGTTCCAGCCGCTGATCTTTCTGCTACTTTTCTGGACCACGGTCAGTCCGTACTCCCTGACAGCGGCACCACGTCCTTGATTCCACCACGGCTTTTACTCTGCTCTTCTCGGCATCTCATTTGCTGTAGCCGAATTAAAGCAACGAAAAGCGTTTTCTTTTTTAGAGAGAGTAACCTCTGTCCTTTCTTCTTTTCAATGGGTTACTATTCTGTCAAACAACTGACAAACCATGTCGCTCCTCTCCGTAAACGATTATTGACCCGGGGACCAGGAGAGAGGATCTGAGCTGCCTACACAGCCCACGCCACGGCCGCCATCTTGCCTCCCTGCTCTGCAAGACTTTCAAGTGGCTCCCCATCAATTACAGTAAAACAGTAATGCAGGCTTTCATCACCAGCCAACTGGACTATGACAATGCACTCTATGCAGGCACCATCACCAAACTCATGCAAAGACTACAGTTGATCCAGAATGCAGCACCAAGACTAATCCTCAACCTACCCAAGAGACCTAACATCAGCTGAAGGACCTCCACTGACTTCCTGTTCTGAAGAGAGGCCACTTCAAGCTCCTGTCTCACGCCTACAAAGCCCTCCATGGCCAATGACCTGCCTGCATGACCCACCATCTACACTTCCACCAGACACACAGGAACCTCTGCTCAGCACACCTCACCCTCGCTGAGATACCACGCATATGCCGTAGGTGCCCCGGAGGACGCTCCTTCTCCCACGAGCCGCCAAAGACTCGAACACCCTACCCCTCCCCCACCTCAATGCACCATCGCTGACCGAATTCAAGAAGAAGACTCAAGGCCTAGCTTTTCAACTAAGACCAGAAGCTAGTTCCTTGATATCCTCCTGGGTGACAAGTAACGCTTTAGAGATACGACTTCATTGATTGAAGTGTATTTGTAAAGCACACTGTCACCTGCGAGGGTATCCTGACGTTGAGTTGTTGTTTGTGTCTAGCCCTGCTTATTGTAGGTTGGTTTATTTAAAGGCCAGGGCTTCAGCTTCTTGTGGAATTCTAGAAGACAGGAATAGGCTTTCATATGGAATGGGAGGCTGATCCACACTTTAGGAGGGCTTTGAGAGAGCACCCATTCTCCTGATCTAGGAGATATCATTCGGATATTCCCTATCTGAGATCACTTTGTTGTGTGTTCTATATGGAGCACATTGCCGTTTATCTTTACTGTGCACATTGTATGCCACTTTTGCTTTGCACATATCGCAAAATATCACGCTTGTTTTTGTGCCACACTATTATTTTACAAATAGGCTGCACATAATTTCGTATTTGCTCTTTTGCTGGGATTCAGTCGGAACATCTCGTGCAAGGTCAAATAACACTGTTACCTGTTATTCTCTGTGGTCGGACACTAGTACCCAGACATAATGGAATCCTGCTGCTGTTTTTGAACACACAAATTTTATCATATAACACAGGAGTTTTTGCTTTGAAAACAAAAAAAGTGAAGACATTCTTATTTGCTCTTTTGCTGAGAATCAGTTGAAACATCTCGTGCAAGGTCACACAACCCTGTTCCCTGTTATTCTCTGTGGTCGGACGCTAGTACACAGACATAATGGAATCCTGCTGCTATTTTTGAACACACCATTTTTATCATATAACCTTGGAGTTGTTGCTTTGAAAACATACACAGTGAAGACATTCTTGCAAAGCAAAGGCCCAGAGTCGAGAGGGCAGCTCCAGCTGAGATGAAGAACAGCTGCCTACATCTGCCAGGTACAGGGTTCGCCACTAATCCCAGAAATCTATAATAGAACATTGTTTCCCATGGTGTGGGTAGGCTTTGGCAAATTCCTCAGCTAGCATGATTGAGCTTTTTATTGTGTATGGTTTTCTAATTATGCTGTTGATATTGTTGACCTGCATATGATTTCTGATAGCAGCACAGTTGCTTCATAATATAAATGCAGAATAGTTTTAATACATAATATAAGCTTTCTTCATGTCTCTTTTCCATTTATTGTGGACATGTATGAGTGAAAGAACAAAAGGTGATGACCTGCTACTGCGATCCCTTAGAGGGTCTAGAGTGTTGTCTTCTGGGGTGCCAAATCACTTTTCTCTATAGAAACATTAGGAGTGGAAGGGAGGCATATAGCCAGTCGGATTTGGGTTCATAGGTACTGATGTGGTATGGTGACTCAGTCCCTGCATGCCGATGTTCTATGATCCAAGGCATAGTTATGTTTCTGAGCAGAATCCCAGCAAAAACGTCTGTAAAAAATGAATGATATTATCAAAGAAACCCCACCTAAGTTCTTTAGTTGGTGGCCAGGCCCTGATTGCCAGCATCCAATCATCTTTTGTACCACTTCCAGGCGACAGATACATGTGCGCACACACCTTCTAGCAAAAATTGAAGACCCCAATCAGAAGGGCAGGGCCCACTGTACCAATATAAAACCAGTTCTGTTCCATGATCTGCAAAAGAGTCAACACTTTATTTTATATCTCTACTTCACTTCACATCAGCAGAACATTTCATACTATACATCAGATACATCACTGGCGAGCTAGGAGCCAGATATCATGCAGGTTGAAAACACTTGATTCACAATTGGCGACCACTGTTGGCGATAAGCTACTTACAACAAATGACAACAACACGCAACGGAACGAATGACAACCAAAAACTGTGACTCGGAGAGAAACAAATGCAGCACTTATAAAATCCACCCATTCTTCACGTAGAACAGTTGTACTTCCGGAGTCATGACTTTTTGTGAAGCTGCGGCTTGTCAGCTTCTCCGGGGTTAGGCATTCACTGCAAGGAAATATAGAAAAAAAATTCATAATACCCAAGGAATATGTACAATCAATTTTACTGTGGCGATTATTTGCATATTATTTGATTATTCTAAAATATGAGTTGGTTTTGTCGTTTTTTGAACAGTCGAGCCCAGCCCCATCATAGAGTTAGTCAGCAGCACTTTGGGGTCAATCAGACCCCAGCAGTCAGGGCACGGGGGCTGCTGGGGCTGCAGAGGTGCCGTCTCCACCCATGCCATGGTAGACCACCCATCCTAACTAGATATAACTGTTGTAGCAGAATAATTTTTTGCTTCACACAAACAAACCCCAAAAACCGAGATGTATTTCCAATGCAAACAAACAGACAAAACCAATGTCCCTGACATGCAGGGTGTTTCCCCCAGCCCTTAGAGACCACTGTTGTTTTTCCCTGCCCCGTTTTGCCATGTCCCCCATGGTAGACACAGGTAGGACAGATCTGCTTTGGAAGGCCCACCCTAATAGAGTGGGTTTAATGCTGCATCAAAGGCAGAGACCTGTGGCAGATGGCTTACTGTCAGTGGAGGCTGCACCTGCAGTCAATCAGCAGTTGTCCACCTCCAAATAAGAGGGGAGACTAAGAGTTTCCCAGAGCAGTACCCCTCTAATTTACCACAGGACTCCCCGACAGTAAAACGCTGATGGCCTTTGACTTCCATATTACAATGGTGGCAGAGGAGGATAATTATTAATTGGCACTAGTGCCCCATGACACTTCACTACTACCAAAGTTAGATGGGATAGGAGGATATTTATTAACTGGCACGAGTGCCCGTCTTTACTGGGCATCTACAGGACACGTGACAGGCCCTAAAATGCCAACTAGCAGCAGGACTTCCACTCCACCAACAGTTAAATGACCCCCTTTGTCTTCCACTGAAAGGACAATGACACATGTCACTACTACCAAAGTTAGATGGTGGGAGGAGTCTTTTTTATTAACTGGCACTCGTGCCCCATGACACGTCACTACTACCAAAGTTAGATGGTGGGAGACAATGCTATTTATTAATTGGCACCAGTGCCCTTTGACATGCGTCGCTACTACCAGAGTTGGATGTACGGCATTACGACGCGTACTTTTACAACGCGTGCCGTTACAACACGTTTTTTTCAACGCAAGTCTTTACTACGACTTGCGTTGGAGGGGGTGCGGACTTAGGAATTTTTTAATTTACTATCCCAACACCAGCCTACGTACAGTAGGGAAGGTGTTGGATAGTACATTAAAAAATCCCTTGTCCTGCAGCGCCCTCCAGCGCAAGTCGTGGTAACGACTTGCGTTGAAAAGACCGCGTTGTAACGGCACGGCGGTGTAACAGCCGTGTCGTAAAGGCTGTTCACCACCAGGGTTAGATGGGAGACAAGTCTATTTATTAACTGGCACCAGTGCCCGTCCACATATGTCACTACTACCAGACTTAGATGGTGGGAGACAAGGCTTTTTATTAATTGACACTCACACCTTTGACACGTGTAACTACTACCAAAGTTAGATGTTGGGAGATGAGGCTCCAGAGGGTACAGACTAACCCTAAGCAGAGTAAACACATGCCTGGGGGC
Source organism: Lissotriton helveticus (assembly GCF_964261635.1). Classification (NCBI taxonomy): domain Eukaryota; kingdom Metazoa; phylum Chordata; class Amphibia; order Caudata; family Salamandridae; genus Lissotriton; species Lissotriton helveticus. The sequence goes on from NC_136062.1 coordinate 465,010,121, forward strand.
CTCACAGGCCTTCTGAAACTTCTTCTTAGATAAGAACAAACACCTCCCTGCTGAGGCTCAGAGAGAGCCAGTGAGTCACTTTACAGCAGATAAACTTACCGAAAGTGTAGGAGGCCTGGAATCCCTTCATGTTCAATATCTCATCACTGTGGAACTGGAGCAGAAGGGAGTTACCGGTGGAGGTCACTGGTGGGACTAGCTTGGAGCCGCAGTATTTGCCAATAAGCGGGGAGGTGGTCTTGGCACCATCAAAGATAGACAAGGAGTCAGCAGCGCACTTTGAATCAGGTTCAACAGAAAAAGATGTGATTGTCATTGAGACCTGCAGGGTGAAACAAGAAGTGTGTGTTAGTCCTTTATTAGTACCACTGTCCTGCCAGCAGAAAGAAGTGTGATATAAGGAAGAAAACAATGTGACAGCCAGTCCTAACCACCTCTAACATGCCAGTAGGGGGCTGTGTGAGATAAGGAAGGAGACATATGTGTTAGCCCTTATTTATCATCACCATCTTACTGGCAAGGAGGGGGGGCAGTTTGATGTAAGGAAGGAGAAGTATGTGTTGGCCCCTATTTACCACACTCTGCCGCCAGCAGGTGACACTATGAGATAAGGAAGAAGCATGCATTGGAACTTACATACCATCACCATCCTGCCAGCAGGGGACAATGTGAGAGAAGGAAGAAGCATGTGTTAGCACTTACTTACCATCACCATCCTGCCAGCAGGTGGCAGCATGAGATAAAGAAGGAGAAATATGCGTTGGCCCTTATGTACCGTCACTTTCCTGCCAGTAGGGGGCAGTGTGGGATAAGTAAGGAGAAATACGCATTGTCCCATATTTACCATCATTGTCCTGCCAGCAGGAGGCAGTGTGACCAAGGGGTCTCTTGAGCTTTTATATATACACTGTGCAGTGCCTAGAAACCTATGCCACCCAGAAGTGACATATGATCCTCTGAGTGGATCGTTGAGCTAGACCATTCTTAGGTGTCACCCGCACAGCCCTTACGTTGTGCTTGTGAAATATCTTGTATGTAAATATACCTTAAAAGTAGGCTCTTTTCCTATTGCTGTAGTACTGTGTTAACATGCATTTGTGTGGAACTTTTTTTTTTTTCTTTTCCTGGCTGCATGCATTAAAACAGTGGTGTTACATTCCTAATCTTTTATTTGTGATGCCACCGAGGAGTACTCATTTAAACTCACTGTACAATTTAATGACTTTAAGAATTCAGGACCTACTGGCACTATTGCGCCGTTGGAACGTCACTATTTTTACATTCCGCTGGCGCAATGTGCCACTGGCATATTTATAGGGCCACGTAAAGTCAAGTTACGTGGATTATCATGTCCTTATAAATATGTGCCCCTTTCATGCAGAGTACAGCGTGAAAAGGACGTTCCATGGATGGTGCCCCGGGGGGTTCCCATGGCTTTTTTACACTGCCCCAGATTTACGAGAAATCGTAAGTCAGAGACAGTGCCAAAAATTAACACCTGGAGGTGTAAGGGAGGCACAACAAAGAAAATTTCTCGAATTCAAAGTTTCCACTTCTTCCCCTGCCTCCCACCCTGCCAACACCTTAATAACTGTTACCCGATTCATCTTAGTCCAGAGGAATTTCTCAGCAATTCCAGGGCAATAGTGAAATGTATTTTCATATATCTTGAAGTGGTTTGCAAACCTGGATTAAAAATTGACATTGATTGGAAGTATACCAGTGGCTGGTGTAGATTCAATGCCAAGGATTTGAGAGTGACTGCATTTTTAGAATGAAAACAGATGGATCAGGCATTTTAAGCCAGCGTGGCTGACAAAATAAGGAACTGGAGAAGAGTTTACTTCTAGCTCCAAAGACTTTTCAGGTAGTTGGCAAAGAAAACACTTTGAGATGGGGAGCCCAGGATAATGCACCAAATGTATAGATAGGCAAGGCAGTGTCCAAGTGGGTAAAATGGATAGAACAAGATCAAGACAATCAACCAAAAGCATGTAGAATACAAGTATTGTTCAAAGTCTTCCGAAGCAAGTATAACCTCCCCTGAGGAAGTTATTAACAGACTTCTCACGGTCAAATAGACTGAGAAGTCCAGCTGCACTCACATACCATGGGCATACCTCTCACACAACACTCACACTTCTCACCCTGAACTCAAACTGCTCATTCTGCACTTATACTATTGATGTACCTCTCAGCCCACACTCGCACACCTCTTACCTTGTACAGGGTAACATGTCCCACCCTGTACACTCACACAATTCTCATTCTGCACTAAACACACATCTATTGCAATGCATTGAGGTACTTTCACGCTGCACTTAGACACTTATAAACCTTCATTCATGCACCACTCACCCTGCACACAGAGCACACACACCATTCTCCCTGCAGTCACACACTGCCCCCCCACCTTTTAACTTATTATTAATCCCATGGGTGACACCTAATGCATTTAGCAATGCATGTTGTAAACTGCGCTCTGGTGGCCATACCACCCTCACTGATAGACAATCTAAACAGTTCTTCCTGATTCCAGGGTCTACAAGGCTTGCAGTACTAAAGTGACATTGGGGAGCTCTGGCACTTACCTTGTGTCCAGCTGGAGCAATGATGTAGTAGTTGCAGTCCAAGTTGGAATAGTAAATGTTGGGGAAGTAGGGGGATGAGATGGTGCCAGGAGAGCTGGTGAACGTGCCGCCACATTTTACTGTCAAACAGAATTAAAAATCATGTTAATTACTTTGCAGCATAGAGTGCTGGTCACCACTGTACAATGTCCACAAGCACAAAACACAGAACAACTCAGCTTCAGCCCTTCAACAACTATGTGTCAAACAGGAGCAAAGAGTAGGGTTCTCCCTGATGCCCCCTGCATGCTGTTTGTGCCTTAGCTCACGTGTCCCAAAATATAGTGGTACATGGCAATAATTTGAAAACATGGCATGGGGTCCCAGTCAGTACAACTTTACTGTTAGGATGGTAAATAGAAGAGTTCATGTCAAGGGAGATGTTCTGCCAATAGAGGACCCCCTCTATCAGAGATCCTAGCCAGTACTCTCCCACATCACTAACCATATGTGCCCCCATATATTTTGTGCACAGTGAGATCTTAGCCAACCCACAATCATCAGTGGGCAAAATTCCACAGGCAGAGAAATCAGTAACAAAATACTGTTAATCCATGTGAACTCACCCACCACCACCCCTCCCCACACTCAAAGAGATTATGTCAATGTGATAGCCCCTTACATCTTGTATTCCATAGTGAGACATCTATTGACTCTGAGAAACAAGTATTTCCTGCAGTAAACTGAATGCCAACATGCCCCGATATCCTGGGCGCACATCTCACTGGGTCCCAACAAAAGGCCTTTGCCTCCTCTTGCGCTCTATGCTGTTGGAGGTCTTTGTGTCCTCCTCCCTCCCCTGGGTAATAGTACGCTGACATCAAGGACCATTCCATTGCTGTAGGAGGCCTCTGAGTTCTTCCTTCACTGTCTCAGAGCGGCCTGATTACAAGCACTGTACCATTTCTGTAGGAGGCCTCTGAGTCCTTTTCCTTGTTTAAGAGCGGCCTGACACCAAGGAGCTTACCATTGCTGTAGGAGGCCTTGAACCCACTGGCGGTGATGGAGCCGTCCGTAACAAACTCCAGCAACATCTCATTTCCGGAAGAGGTGAATGGCTGGAGCTCTCCGGTCCCGCACGCTTTGCTGAGTAAGACTGGGGCTGCCTTATTGTTGCCATCGTAAATTGTGAGGTAGTCAGAGGCGCAGTTTGGGGAGGACTGGAGATCAAAGGCAATGAACTGTAGAAGAATCTGAGAAGAAAGAACAGTAAATTAGACATAGAATTTCTAGAGGGTCTTGTACTTTCTAGCCCTCATTTGTTTAAAAAGGACTGATTTTCAGTTTTTGAAAAATATCCCAGACTAGACTCAGTCGGTGATTTTGCATTGACTCTCGGACAATGCATGCATCCCTTTACCTTGACTCTTTAAGTCAGTGACTGCTTCCTTCTATGGCCTCCTTAACCACCATACCTCCACTTCAACTGTGTGTTCAAAGAGCCATGACACATTTATGCTGTCCCTGCCCTATGTGTTTTCTCTCTTGGTGCCTCTACTTGGTACCAGACCTCTGCTGATGCTCAGGTGCCTCTTGTGAAGAAGTTACACACTGGATACTTGATTGCTTGTGCTAAGCTGAGGCTGTCAGTCAAGTTAAAGGAGCAACGGAGAGAGCTAAGCTGGTGTAACCTTCATAGACGCCTGGCACAGTTGGTTCCTCACCGGGCTCATAGTGAAGGTCGTAGACCTCTGGGGCACTGCCTCTGGATTATCAATAACCTCTGTCCTACCTTTAAATGTGAGTGATGCCCAACAGAAGACCAACGAAACAAGAAAGGCTGCCGCCCCGCAGATGAAATCTCACAAAGGATTTCCACATTGGGAAGAGAAGCTCATGCTGTGTGCAAGGGTTATACGTTAGAGTATTGAGCAGAGAAATATCACTTACAAAACCATTGTAGCCAGAATATCAACAATAGCAGCATCCAGAGTATGTATAGCTAAGTATAGATTAACTACTCTCCGCATCACCTTACCTTGAAGCCATATATCGATATATTGTCAAGATAAATGTGAAATTAAGTGTAGTAAGTCTATACTTATCTATACAGATATTGACCATAACCATATTTTAGTAGCTGATATTTTGGCTATGTTTTTTGTAGCACTCTATTTAAAACTCAATATTCTTGTCCCATACACTCAGAGGATAATACCTGTCGCTGTGCACCCCGGTATTCTGTCCTGCTCCACTGTTCATTAATAGATTCACCCTTACATGTCCATATTCTCTGGGGAACTACATTGGCATTCTGTCTCACTTTTGTGTACTGCCCCCTTGTGGCATTTCTTTGAAGCCCAATTTGCTTAAGGTCTAGCTTATTTGCACCATGCAGACCCACTCTTTAACCTTCATTCAGTCTTCTCTGGGGTGGCAGCACTACTATAGATTTAAATAACACCTTCTAATCGGTTCGTCTCAGAAGTTCTGCGGCGATGGTGCTGCCATCATTATAGAGAACATTCCTAGGACAGATCCTACTCCTTGCTGATGGACCACTCTAACCACAGTGACCTGCCTCAGCAGCTACCTCTGCCACCTGTCAATCAGGCAGCTCCTTACCCAGTGCACTACTCTGAGCTGACCCCCAGGCAGCTAAGACTCTGGCAGGAGGAAATCGTGACTGGCTTCATTACCTTATCAGAAGGCACTCGGATCAGGTAGACGCAGTTGGCGTTGTTTGGGTACGACGATGGGTTATTTGATGACTTCACAGTGCCGGTCGGGTCAGAGAGAAGAGTGCTGCACACATCTGAAACCATATATGAAAAAGAACATTCTTTAAAAAGTGATGTCTTGAAACTTTACAATGATTGTGACAGGTAGAAGTTACACAATCTACGAGCTCCTACCGAGAATTTTTCAGTTAGGCTCACCAGTATTTAAGCACGTATCTTATACCTCCACCAAGAATAAGCCCCTTGACCAATACAAGGATCTCTGCGGACAATTAGCACTCAGTGCAAGTCTTAGCAATTATCTGTACTCACACAAGAACATAAGTAGCCACCTAAAACTACATTCAGTGTTGATACCAACTGCCCTGGTGCAGATAAAATTGCAGTAGAAATAGGCTCAAGAACAAAATATTTCTATCTCTCCACTTTCTCTTTACTGGTCTTCAGTGACATGTTTCCAGATCAAAGAAATATGCATGGTGTATAGCTAGAAATCCACTTAATTTCTAATGATAAAAAGACATAATACTCAATGGCAGGGACATTTTCAAACCTATGAATCCAAATGTCAAACTCCATAAAGGGAACAAATAGGGCCATAGCAGTACTCTAACATTAAAACCATCTGGAACTCCCATATAAGAGGAACATGTCTTCATAAAGAAGTAATTTGTGCTAGTGAATTCCAGGGTCCACTGAATGTATGCTGGGAGTTAAATGCTGAGATCACATTATAAAAAATGCTGGGGGGAAATCAAGAATTCAATGCTGGTCAGCTCACCAATGATACATGCTGGGATCCAATCGGGATAAATGATGGGATCCAACCAAGGAATCCATGCTGGGATTTAATCAAAGGATAAATATTGGGATCCAATCAAGGATTAAATGCTTGAAACCAACCAAGGGATAAATACTGGGATCCAACCAAGGAATAACTGCTGGGATCTTTTCAAGGAATAACTGCTGGAATCCAGTCAATGGATAAATGATGGGATCCAATCAAAGGATAAATGCTGGGAATCAATCAGGGGACAAATGTTGGGATCCAATCAAGGAATAAATGCTGAAGTCCAACCAGGTGATACATGCTGGAATCCAATCAAAGGATAAATGCTGGGATCCAATCTTGGGATACATGTGGGAAGTCAATCAGGCAATGCAATTTGTGACCCCACTGGGCAATAATTGCTGAGATCAAATCAAGTGAAACATCTTAAGATCCTATCAGGGGATAAATCCTGGAATCCCCTCAATAGATAAATGCTGGGATCCACTCTGGGAATATGTGCCGGGGTCACATTTGAGGACAAGTGCCTAGTTCTGATCAGAGGATAAATGCTGGAATTTCAGGAGGAGGGAACAAAGCCTGGAATTCTGTTGGGATAAATGCTGAAATTTCATCTTATTAGCAGGAAGAACAGGGAGTGGCAATTGGTGCAGGTTTTAGCTCTCAGCAGGGCAAAAGGACAGTTTTAGTTTCCTGCCTTAGCTGATGATGGTGAAACATCTTTATTTTGGTTGATACTGATAGATTTATCAGCCTCATGCTACACAGTGGACTGTGACCTACTGCTTGACCAGCTAAACAAAGGTGCCCACTGTGTTAGATCCAGCTCTAGAATGGTTTTGATGATTTTCTGACAGGTCAGACACAAAGTGTCAGGATTGGGCCTTCAAGTCATCAGAGTAGAAGTCTGAAGGTGGGGTCCCCCAGGGCATTACCTTTCTTGCTCAGTATTTCTCTCCCCTGTCCTTCAAGGCACTTAATCTACCATTAGGACCAGAGATTTTCTGATGACATACTAATCTATCTGCATGTGTGGGGCCTTAAGGACGGGGTCTTTGTCCTTAAACAAGGCCTAAATAATGTGGCCAGGTGAATAAACAAAAGTGGGACTAAGTTAGGAGGAGCAAAATCTGAGATGCTCTGCATAGGATTATGTGGTACAAAAGGGGGTGGTGATGGACGGAGCATCCGAACCAATCAAACACTCACACCCAGTCAACAGATCTGGGTTTAATCCATCACCGTTCTTTAGCCAACTCTGCCACCCCAGTTCAGACATGGCCATATGCAAATCAGTCTGACCCTGTGCCTCATGGGAACAGTCCAGCCCCAACTGCCAAGCCATGCCTTCCCTGGACCGGAAACAAGCTTCCGAGGACCGGTTTCTGGCATTTCAGCCGTCTTCAGCCCGGCTTGCTTGAATCCAGTGGTAAAGTGAGCAAGGGACTCACGTTTGAGCATACCCTGCAAACCTATGGTGAACAAAGTGGTACAAAAGGGGGTGGTGATGGACGGAGCATCTGAACCAATCAAACACTCACACCCAGTCAACAGATCTGGGTTTAATCCATCACCGTTCTTTAGCCCCCTCTGCCACCCCAGTTCAGACATGGCCATATGCAAATCAGTCGGACCCTGTGCCTCATGGGAACAGTCCAGCCCGAACTGCCAAGCCATGCCTTCCCTGGACCGGAAACAAGCTTCCGAGGACCGGTTTCTGGCATTTCAGCCGTCTTCAGCCCGGCTTGCTTGAATCCAGTGGCAAAGTGAGCAAGGGACTCACGTTTGAGCATACCCTGCAAACTTATGGCGAGCAAAGTGGTACAAAAGGGGGTGGTGATGGACGGAGCATCTGAACCAATCAAACACTCACACCCAGTCAACAGATCTGGGTTTAATCCATCACCGTTCTTTAGCCCCCTCTGCCACCCCAGTTCAGACATGGCCATATGCAAATCAGTCTGACCCTGTGCCTCATGGGAACAGTCCAGCCCGAACTGCCAAGCCATGCCTTCTCTGGACCGGAAACAAGCTTCCGAGGACCGGGCTGAAGACGGCTGGAATGCCAGAAACCAGTCCTTGGAAGCTTGTTTCCGGTCCAGGGAAGGCATGGCTTGGCAGTTCGGGCTGGACTGTTCCCATGAGGCACAGGGTCAGACTGATTTGCATATAGCCATGTCTGAACTGGGGTGGCAGAGTGGGCTAAAGCACGGTGATGGATCAAACCCAGATCTTTTGACTGGGTGTGAGTGTTTGATTGGTTCTAATGCTCCGTCCATCACCACCCCCTTTTGTACTGCATAGGATTATGTCACAGACTCCTGCATGGCCTCACTTTGCCCCCGGACTTTATTTGCGATCCCATGCACCTTCACTAAGACATCTAAAAGGCTGAGGGTCATCTGAGAAACATAATTGAAGTTTGAGGCTCACATCAGCTCTGTACTGCTTCTGGTTTATTTGGCTTAAGACAACCGCAACAGACATTGCCCTACATCCAAAACAAATATCACAAAATCATGTCTGGTTCACCGACTGTTTCAAATATGGAGTAAACCAATTCCTCTATGAGTGGGCTTCCAAAACTCGAATTGCTAAGATGCAACATGTACAGGACATGGTGACATGACTTGTTTTAAAACAAGGGATACATTGTCATTTATCAGCAGGCTAGACTTCATTGGTACACATTCAAAAGCCCTATCCAAAAAGGTATCATCTTCAACAGAGCATTTCTTGTTTTTAAGTGCATCATGGAAACGGCACAAGACTGTCTGTGGGGTAAAACCACTGGACATCTTCCCTCCTGCAACTCAAGATCTTGTGGCTCATATCTTCTTCACAGTGCAAGAACTGATATTCAGTGGAAGGGAGACTGCAGATTCTTGCTGGTTGGCCCAAAGATTGTGAATGTAGTGCCACTGGATATTAAGAATAGACATACTCTGCATACCTTTAGGAAAGCCTTAAAACATTCATGTGTGTTCTTTTTTGGAGCACATACATGTACATAGAATGTTATGCTATTTATTTGTGGATCGTGGCACATAAACGCAATAATGTATTTCAGTGTGAGCTCTAAAAATAAAGTATAAATAAAGTCCCATTTGAGTTGAAATTGAACTGGAATAATTAAAAACATAATATAACCAGCTAGAATTAAAGGATGCTGGGACTGCTTTGGAATTTCAGACTATTAATTAATACTTGCACTCCTTACCACACTGGTACAGGGTGTTGATTTTGGAAACATCCAGGTTGCTCAGCCCATTTCTCTGTCCAATGGGTGTGTCAGGATTTGGCTTGGGGATGATGCTCGGCTGTCCAAATTTGTTACTGAAAGCATACCTGTGGAAAGGAAAACATCACAGGTAAAGCCTATCATGTTTGTGCCATTATAGTTCATTTTTCACCCATAGAGATCTACAGAAAGCTGAGCTGTGGGTCAAATATTTGGTGATTACTTAAAACGTTGAATGTCTAAGTTTAGTCTCAAAGGTTTTCCTGAACTGACCCCCTGCAGATCCTTCCCTGCTCAGTCTAAAACTTCACCGTTTTCCATGTATTGTGCCTCTGAAGCATGGAGGACAGAATACATCCACCTTAGCACCTTCACCCTCACTCAGAGTCTCAGGTCTTAAAAAGCACTGATTTAAAACATTCCTGCTGTCAAGGCTCACAACATTTCTGCTTCCAACAGAGGTTGACTTTAGCTCTGAGGTATCATCCTCCTGTGATTCATAAACAATGGCACTACTGCTCTAAACCATGTTCACCAACTCAGACAGCATTTAACTGCCCCTCTACACCCATGGACTTTCCATTCTATGGGGACATGTGCTGACACAGCCATGACTCACCTTCACTTTCTTGCCTTGATCATCTACGGCAGTTCCATACTGGAGCACCCATGTCCACCAACCTAGCCGTCATTCCATACCCCGCTTCACAGACAGAGTGTTAATCCTAACCAATCATGTTCACCAACGCAGCCATGCTGGTACTACTCTTCCTCACCCATGGACATTCCACTCTGTTGGAACATGTTCACTGGCACAGCCATGAATATACTGCCCTTTTTCACTTGTGTCCTCCTAAGGCGCATCTACATTATGGCACTCATGCACACCAACCCAGCCATCTTTCCGTTGCTCCTCTTCCCTCCTAACAGACAGAGTCAACACTCTGGTGGTCTTCTCCACATATAGAGGTTCCAATATGCACCATGCTCTGCTTCCAGGTCCCCCTCCCACCATCAAAGGCGAAATGCACCCGCCCTCTACTTCCCAGCTCCAGCAATCTCAGTAATGATTAAAAAGATCACATCAGAATCTGATCAACATCACTGTGTGTGAGTTAGGGTTTGATGGATGTAGGGCTGGGGGGTATCAGAGGACATTACCTATGTCATCCTGACTGTACTCCATCTGCCAAGTTTAGACAGGACCACCAGCCCAGGTGTCATCTCTACACAATAAAACGAACCACCATCACTGCGGTTCCTTCCAATTACTAAATGTTTTCAACCTAGGTTGCGTGGGTAGTTATTGTTTTCTTCCTGTCCCTCAATACTAGGTTTGGTGATGGACAGGGAAAACAAGATATTACATCGTCCAGCCTATATAGGGCAGGCATTCTAATGCCATTCCTCAGATTGCCGCTACTCCATCGGGCTGGAAGTATTTCATCAACAGAGCCAGCAAGGGTTGTGTCGACGAGGTACTTAGTGTTCGCCCATCTTTAAATGAAGCGGGTGGTCCTAGGGTTTGGTGGAGAGGGAAATCTGTCATGTTTGCAAAGGAGTATCCTGTCCACCAAAATCTTAACCTCTTCCATGCTCATGATGAGCTCAGTGCTCCGGTGCTCATGACGAGCTCAGCTCGTCATGAGCCGTGGAACGCTCGCATGCGGGGATAATTCCCCTGCTGTGCTGAGCGTTCCACGGAAACGGGTGTGGTCATGACGAGATCAGCTCGTCATGAGCACACGAGGACTGTGCCTCATGACGAGCTGAGCTCGTCATGAGCACTGGGGCGCTGCACGCGCCCCCCCCCCCAGGACAGCAGGAGAATTACCCCCGCACGGAAGGGTTTAATCATGTTCATTGTCGTTATATAAAAGCCTTTAATGAGTGTTTAAAATAGTGGACCTCTTCTTAGCTGCGCATCGGAGACTTACATCCCATAATGCATCACGGAGGAGTAGTCGTATTCCAGTCCAAGGTTGTTGGTGTTCTCTTTGTTAAAGTTGCCGATGTCCTCTGTTAAGAATAGCAGACAGTAAAGATAAGTTAGTGACGACTGAGCCTGATAGGGCACATTTTAATAATAAGAAGGTCCCAGCTCACTACGTTGCAGTGCTCTCTTGTGCCATTGCAGGGGTTAGAAGTAGTCTAATGGCTAAGGGCCATATGTATGGAAGCAATTTTGCGATCACAAACGCCGAAATTTGCTGAATTTTGGCATTTGCGATCGCAAAATAGCTAAGTGGAATGTATGTAAGCAAAACAGCCTAGCAAAATAAGAAATCGCAAATTTGCGATTCCCTATTTTGCGATTGCATTTAAGGAATCGCAAATTGCGATTCCTTAAATGCAATGTATGAGGCCCAGAAAAAGTGCAATTTGGCCATAAGGAATCGCAAATTACCGCCAACTTCAAGTTGGTGGTAATTTTTAATTTCTTGCAAAAATGCACTTTTTTGCATTTTAAAATGGGCCCTCATGCACATTTCAGGGGTGCAACAGGGTGTCCTTTTGACACCCTGGCACCCTTGGAATTGCATTCTCAATTTGCGATTCTCTAATTGAGAATCGCAAATTGAGAATGTCTTCCCATTCATTACTATGGGCCTCTAGGCTCATAGGAATGAATGGGGAGGTAGTTCTTAATTGCAAATTGCAATTGGCGATTTGCAATTAAGGAATATGTAGGATTCGCAAAATTATTTGCAAATCCTACATACATAGCATTTTGTGATTCTCAAATAGCGATTCTCTAAAAATCGCTATTTGAGAATCGCAAAATGTAACTTTCATACATATGGACCTCAGTTGTGAAACTGGGTGCATTTGGGGGTGTGTTCATATCTGAACCTAAGCACCAGATCGAAAAGCATGAGACTTTAGGTAAATCACTTAATCGCTTTAGCATGTGATATGCAGCTGTAAAATTCAAAACATAAATGCTATTTGTTGAAGACCGCCATATTGCTCCCGAGTGAGGTTCACGCAAAATAAAAGCCAATGCCTACATGCATGCACGAGCGATGCACTGGAGTTTCGAGCAATTTGAAAGATATTTCACTGTGACTTTTTGAAGGGAAACTCATCATATTTTTTCCTTGCCTCATAAAGTGATCCAACCCCCTTGGTAATCTCCAGGGTGCACCCTTCACCTTACATTGTATAGCATTGTATTGTAGTTGCATTTATATGGCGCTTACTACGCTTGACAAGGCACTGCAGCATTTTATGCCAGGGAGCACACGGCTCCGGGCACCCAAGGTTTAGTGGTTAACCCAGTGGTTGTTGGTTATTGGGATTAGTCTTGTGCTCTCAAGAAAACTACTCAATGCATTTACTCCAGTTTCTGTGAGGAGGAGAAAACTATAGGAGTTAGTGGTGATCATTTTGTGAACTGAGGGGGTATGTGACCTTTAATAGATGATTTGTGGGATGAATATATGAAAGAGGAGGTTAGGTATTATTAGTTTGCAGGAATGACTTTCAAAGCAGAGGTGATTGATCTGAAAAATTGGAATTAAATGAGGCGATTAGAAATAATGCAATTATAAAGATTAGGGCAAACATGCCTGTGACTTAAAGTAGGCTGTGCGCAGAGAGAGGAGATGTGCATTTGAATGAAACGGAGAGGGGAGTTTTTCATGCAGAGTTTGGGGAATTCAGAGGAGGCTTTTAGCGATGCCATGCAATCGGAGGATGAAAAACGCCATTATTTGCATGAGATATAGTGGAGTGAGAAAGAGTGGTGCTCAAGGCTCTGTACATCTCATCCGGGCCTGGATCCACATAAAAATACATGCTTTGTATCAGGTTTATGTTAGTTTTCTAATGCAAACCTGATTCAAAGGGTTCAGGTGGAATTTACAATCCAACGCAAATCACGATTTGTGTTGGATTATAACCCAAAGTAGCAAAATTTGTGCTTGGCTCTTGCTTGCATTACTTTGAGTCAAGGGGGCATTCCATGGGTGGTGCACAGGAATTACTATGCAACAACCCATGGGTTTTGACATAAATCCCTGTGTACAAAAAACTGTAGACAGGAATTTGGGCCATAATTCTGCACCTCGGCAAGGCAAGGGCAACAGGGTGAAGATCTTTCTTTTCTCGTTTTTCCCACTTTGCATGTGTGCTGCATTGTACAGCACACATATAAAGTGGGAAAAGCCTTAAAGCAAAGCTTTTAAATTTAAAGGGACCAATTCCAGCACAACTATGGTTCAGACTGCACAGCCACTCTAGCACTATGGAGCAAGGGTCTCTGTGTTGGCACATGCCTGCCTAAAGTCTGCCAACAGCACTGCGAGAGAGCAGAACAGCACCACATCTTAGTATTGCATTCACACATGACTTCTGTGTCTATCTGGAGCCCGTGTCTCGAAGCGCGGCACTGCAGTTAGCAGTCACTGGTCTTCATGGTCGATTTCAGAAAAATGCATTTTAAACAAGGGTCACAATTTAGCCGGTGCCAAACATTTTTATGTAGGCTTACAATAAATGGTTTGCTCCAGTTAATGACCTCAGCAGTGGTAACTTTTGCAAAAATGACACCAGAAGGGTCAGATTGGTAGACAGGTTGTGTTGGTGTGTATCTTTGATCAAACCTCAGCTGAGCCAATGAGATATCGAAATCAATGCCAAAGGGTAAGTGAATCCCGGGGTGTTACTGACGAGGTGAGATGTTCTCCGGCATGATGGTCACATAGTTGTCGCGGTCGCTGCGGCTCTGCTCGTGGTAGAAGCCCAGGGCGTGGTTCAGCTCATGCTGGATGGTTCCTCTGGACATACATCCCCCGGAGAGAGATACCTGCTGGCCTCCCCCCGTCTTCCCAACGTACGACCAGCACCTAGGGGAGAAGATGGACCAGGGAGATCCATAAATAACTGCAATAGCACCTTCAGAGAACAAGTATTATAATTTTACTCCACACAAGGCATCAGACTGTGCATGTCCTCTCTTACTGTCGTTATCCGCAAGGGAGCACAGATTCTAGGACAGTGACGATGTGCAGTCTGGGTTGTGATAAAAGATCTTGCATGCAAAGGAAAGCGGTGTCATCCTGAACCAGTCTGATTCATTTCTGGCCTACCCTGTGGGATTTTCCCCCAGTGGACTCCACATGTGTGGGTATTGTCTGGCTCGGGGAGGCAGATCAACCAGCTGCCTATGGGTTAATCTGTTGCGTCCCCCATGACTGGGATCCATACTCTAACGCAGTCAGTGTTCTGGTTGTGTGTGTCATGTTACATGTGTGTTTTACAACTGAGAAAGCATATGCATTGAGAGTGGTGTCCTAAAATGATGGGTCCCTCTAGGTTGTTTTTTTAGCTTTTGTGTACTTGTTTCTACCTCTGGAATCTATGTATTCAGACCCCATGGATCTATGGGTGGAACTAGAATACACAGTATGTATTTTTCCTGCTAGACCCAACATTGCCTTGTGGTATGATGGTCATCACATCGAGAGACCTGTCCAGTCAAACATCAAACATACCAAAGTCAGGCTGGTACACCGTACAGGACAATTATACACACCACCCTACTTAAAGATTAAATACCCATTCCTAGCCATAGCAGAGAACAGCATAACATCCCCTTATAGAATAACACTTTGCATAGACTCCAACTGGACTGACGTACTGCAAGCATGCTTGGATACTGCCTGAGGTTGTATTTAGGCCAAATGAACACCTTAGACCTTCTGTGTTTTAGGTTTTCTCTATATTAACTCCTTTGCTTTACTTTGTGTCGATGCAATTCACATTAAAAAATAACAGAATATCCTTTCTACTGGATATTTAGTGAATTGTGTGCAATCATTGTTATAGTACTGTGAGTTCCATACCCTCAATCACCTCCTGGAGCAAGCCTTGGCTACCCAGCCTTACTGCTCTTAAGGAGTCACAAGCACAACAGGAGTAATTCAGTTGTGGTACAATGGAACCTGTGTCCCTGGGATACCAGTGGTAAATGATGTGGCACAGTGTGCACCAACCACCGATACCGCTCAGTAACCACTGACTGCCCCAGAAACCTTATTCAACTCTTAACAGTTCATTGAAAACAACTGTAAGAAGAGTATCACATCCAGACTGCAGTGGCCACCCTCAGCACTGCAAGGATGGCCTCTTTTAGCTCGGGAATTCCAGCTTCAGCAAGTGGAACACATCCACTACTGATTACATTTGAGTGACATGTGATTCACTGATAAAAATACACCCCATGCAACAAGATTGAGAGGAAGAGTAGGCAAACCAAAAGAGAACCCAGTGATGGTAGTCCCATCACAACACAAGGGATTGAACAAAGCATACAGGATACAGCCATCAGAACATGAGGAAATAAACAAGCACACAGGATCCAGCCACCTCACCACTAGAGAATAAACAAAGCATACAGGATCCTGCCACCTCACCACTAGGGAATAAACAAAGCATACAGGATCCAACACCCACGCTACTAGGGAATAAACAAAGCATACAGGATCCAACACCCACGCTACTAGGGAATAAACAAAGCATACAGGATCCAACACCCACACCACTAGAGAATAAACAAAGCATACAGGATCCAGCCACCTCACCACTAGGGAATAAACAAAGCATACAGGATCCAGCCATCAGAATCTATAGAGAATGAACAAAGCATAGATGATCCACCCATCACAACACTAGGGAATGTAGAAAGCATACAGGAGCCAGCCATCAAAACCTCTAGGGAATAAATAAAACATACAGGATCCAGACAACAAAACATTATGGAATAAACCCAGAATTAAGAATCCAGCCAACACACTAGAAAATAAAAAAACATACAGGATACAGCCATCACAACACTAGGAAATGAACAACGCATATAGGATCTAGCCATGCAGGCCTCTAAAAATCATAAAAATGTTAGTAGACCTGCTGGTCTAGTAGGTTGAATATTTTGTTTTATTGAGTCACCTTTTTCTTCATTATCACATGAGAGCACCTTCAAATCCACAAGTTCACTAATTCTTCTGTACAAAAGACTAACCCTTTGCTCCATGTATTATAAGAATCAAGCCTGCATATAGGGTACACATGCTCCCAGGTTTGCCTCTTAGTTCACTAATAGCATTGCTATCTGGGCATGAATATTTCCCAGTTCATGTTTAGAAACTGTCTATCCTAAATGACACTAAATGACATTCAGTGTCATTTAGAATAGATACTGCTAATCATTAATTGTGTTTGCTTGCCCATCCACAGGCAGGGTCTGGAGGTAATAGTCTATCGGATGGAGCCCTATCTGGTGTGATGCTGAATGTATGCTCAGTCCTTGGATGTTCATGTGCTCTTACCCACTTGTAGGAAGGATCTGGAGGTAATTTGGTTCTGCTGTGCGGGTCACAAAGCGGATGCAGGTCACTGTTGCAAACTCACTCATTGCATCTGTAATGGCAGCCAGATCTTGGGCACCTGAGGGACAACAGAGGAAAGGAGAGGATGACGTAAGGTGAAGCAACCTGGTAAGGTATCTATGAAAGACAATGTTGAGCCTTGGTGTAAAGGTGAACTCACTGTAAGTGGTATCGAGAGTGTAGGGCACACGGACGGTCCCATCGCTGGATTTAGGCCAGAAGCAGCTGTTGTTTGTACATATCCTGGCACTGCGGCCTGGTTGGACGGCAATGTCTCCCTCGTGGACCAGCTGTGAGCTGCCTACAACAGTAAAGCACAGTGTTAGTACTCAGAGTCTGTCATTACACCAGAAGGAACAAGAGCACATGGAAGAGAAGGGAGATCTTATGCCTAAAGCACACTTTCAAGAAATAATAAAAAATGCAAGAACCTCTCGTGAAGGAGGCAGATGCGGCCATTTCGGGTCCAACACAAACCTTGGCCTAAGCATCTACTTAAGAAAACAAATTACCCTAATGACTGAAAAAGGCCTCAGCACACAGGCATGGACAGTGAGTAATTGCAGCTTGTAATGGTTACTGGGAATGGTTTCCAGGTAATAGTAGATACCACCTTACTCTCTATTTGTGGTAGTGAGGGCGAGCAGTAATGCTTTATCATAGGTTAGTGTTAAGCATTTATTGTACACACTTAGACAAGAAATGATGTCACCCACTCAAAGACCAAACTCAGACCAAATGTTTGGATAAAAAATATTTCTTTAATTGTATTTTATTTTTAGAACCAAGCAGGTCCTGGTACAGGTAAGTAAAATGTCACTTTTTAAAACCGGTAGATTAGAATATGCAAACTGGATGAAATTGACTTTGTTACCGATTTGAAAAACAGCTAAAGACAGTTGATATTTGTAATTACTTTGTGATTACTTTTTAGAGTACTTTTGAGATTACTTTTTTGCAAATAGGGGTATGCCTGGATATCACACTGGGACATTTTCTAGACAAAGGTAAGTAAAACACTTTTGCATTAAAACATAGTTGCTTGGGTTTTCATACAAACACAGCTCCACACTTAGAACTTTTTCAGAGGAAAAGCAGTCAATGCAAGCCAATGGAAGAAAGTTTGATTATCGATGTACAGGTAAGCAATAGGCCTGGGCGGTAAACTCTGTTCCATTTGCAGCGTTTTCTGAGTTTTCTGCACTCCAAGCTCCGCGGAGCTTGCAAAGTGAGTAAAACTCGGAGTGGAGTATTTTCCATGGTCGCGCGCACCAACTGTATGTTGGCGAGCACGAACTGCAGCTAGGGTACAATTTCTACCTGAGCGCAGGAAGATCAGTAGCACCAGGGCAACCTGGTGCAGAGTGCTGAGGTCCAATGTTAGCCTATGACATTAAGGGGTCATCGGTTGGTGGCTGCTCTCGGGCAAGCCACAGGGTTGAGGGAGCAAAGTTCCTAGGGTTAAGTTGAGGCAAAAGGGGGATCCGAGTTAGCATACAATGTGCACCCTCAGTGGCAGAGGGGCAGCCGGTAGCAGGGTGCTGAGCTGCTGTCGGGTTCCCTGTTGTTTTCAATTGAAGATCTCCGGTCGGATCAAAGACTGCAGGTTCGGGCAGGGAGTGTTTCTGGAGGCGACTCTGGAGAGGTAATTTGGGATGCAGGGAGATTTCCAAGATGCCCTCTGATTGCATTTGGTATTAAATTCAACACTGGCATCAGTGTGGGTTCAATGGGCTGAGAATGTTGATACCTAACTTCGCAGTTCTCAGTGAAGCCATCATGGAGCTGTCGTGTTCGGGGTGCCAAACTCCCAGCCAATGAATTAAAATGGCTTTACTGCACTTACAGCACCTGTAAGAGGCGATGGTTTGTTAGTTTAGTAACTATTTTTTGAATGATTTGGTCAAGGTTTTGTTATGTTCATAAGAAGGGCTTTTGTGTTTGGGAAAATCGAGGAACACGTTATCAATGACGTAATTATGAATATGTTTTTTCTTACACAGAGGGTGATACAATAAGAGTGGTACCATAAAACATGTCCAACAGTTCCATGTGGTTTGGATTTGACATTAGAGTTGTGAATATGTTGAGTGGACGATCATTGTTAAATACACGTCGCAATGATGATTGCATTTAACTATGAAGCTACCCCTGATGAAGGGCTGCATTGTAGTCCAAATTTTAAATAAAGCTGCCTGGGACAGGGTAATCCTGCATGTTACAGAAAAAGCCTGAATAGGCATTTCCTCTGGATTAGAGAAACATGGAATGTACAAAATCTTTATATGAAAAAAATGAAATAAGATGCGATGAACTTGTGGAACAAATCATGGTTGAAATAAGGATGAAAAGATGGAACATTGAAGATAATTGGATTTTTCTATTTTTGTTGCTGTTCGACATGTGTCTGGAAGGGAATGAATGCCCCATTTGTAATGGAACCATTTGAAACATGCTGCTGGGGCATTGCAAGAGCAAGTCTGCACCAAAACCTTACCCAAAGAGCACACATTAAAGCAACTGATTAAAGTTGACAAAGGAGTGCATTCAGTCATTTTCATGAACACAGGGATATACACCATGGGCCCGACTTCTAGTCTCCCCCAGGCACACAGACTGCACTGGCATGGGTCAGGAATCTATAAGGGTGGCTAAATATTTCCTTCAGTATTTGGGGGAGGACTCTATTTCCCAGAATGCATTTCTTTTTAAGTGTTTTATTCCATTCCTCTATTTGTTTTTAAATGGATGTTATCTGTTCCCAGATATATTACATTTGTAAAATATGAGCCAATGATTATGTATTGAGACCAGGTCAAGATGGCTGCTTCAATCTACACTACAGCTGCAGTGGCAGGCCTGAGACATGTTTAAAAGGCTACTTTTATTGAGAGCTCAAGGATTGCTGCTGCCAGTATTAGAGTTTAATGTACACGCCCTTGGTACAGGTAGCACCAGATATCTGGGGACTTCCAAGTAAATTAAATGTGCCAATTAGGTGTAGGCCAATGTTACCATGTCTTAGGGAGAGAGTAGAAGCACTTTACCACTGGTCAGCAGTCCTAAAAGTCAACAAGAACGAGTGCACAAAAGGACGTCAGAGGAAGGCACAAATCGGGGGTGACCCTGCAGAAAGGGCCGTGTCCACCAGCTTGGTTGTCTTTGGTGATGATTGTAAAGACACCTTGGCTCACTCCCACAGCTGACTATTGTGTAACAGAGTGTAGCGCCCAGAGGCCCTGAGGCTTGCTTTTACCTTGGTTCTCTCTGGTGATCTTGAAGATGTCTGGTTTTAGTGTCACGGCTGAATGTCTTGTAACAAAGTCTAGTGCCTTGAAGCCTGAAGTTTTCTCTTACCTTGGTTCTGTTTGGTGACGATTTCAAACATGTCTGGGAGCAGGGTCACTGCTGACTATAGTTTAACAGAGGGTAGCGCCCAGAGGCTCTGAGGTTTTCTCTTACCTTGGTTCTCTTTGGTGATGATCTGGAGGGCATCTGAGCTCAGGGTCAAGTCTAGTGCTCAGAAGTCCTAGGTTTCTCTTACCTTGGTTCTCTTTGGTGATGATCTCGAAGACGTCTGGTATCACGGGCTCCTCTGAATGATGGGTGTCTGAAAGAGAAGGCACATTCCCAGCTTAACATCAGCTGCTCAAGCACTGGAATACGCGGATTCAGAAAGCAGTGATAGGAGATGAAATGTTCACTGGTTCTAAAGGTGCATCTGTGTCTATACACCATGGGCCCGAATCACAAAGGTCCAAGTTTAAGACTATCAGTATTCACAAAGGTCAACTTAGATCAAATATCTAAACTTACAACTGGTATTCAAAAAGGTAAGTTCAGGGCCGGACTGGGAACCAAAACCGGCCCCAGCAAAGTGCTCAGCCGGCCCCTGGGGGGGAGGTCTGAGCTCTTTGCTGGGGCTGGTTTTCGGCCGATTTTGTTGCAGGGCCGATTTTGCAGCAACGCTGCATAAACGGGCCTGTAACAAACAAATGGCCCCCAGGGGCCCAAAACCGGCCCCCACCCTTGCGGCACACCGGGTGATTACCCGGTGCCCGCAACGGCCAGTCCGGACCTGAGTAAGTTACGAGTAGTATCTTTACGTCTGCACTCAGGGCGGAGTTTCTGCATTCGGGGTGTAATCTCGGCACTGGGGGCGGAGTTTCTTCCCTGAATGCGAAGACGTTACTCCACACCTGGACTGAGTCTGTGCACCCGGAGTGGAATCTCCGCTCTCGGGCCGGAGAGATGCCACCGTGGGTGCGAAGGTTCAGCTCGAGTGCTTAACTCTGCACCGAGTGCGGATGTAAAGATACTACTCGTAACTTACCTTTGTGAATATCAAAAGTAGTAAACTTAGATTTTTGGTGTAATTTATTTATCTTTGTGAATCGGGCCCCAAATGTGCATTTCTGCCAATTCACAAAGATGTTCGTGCATCTGGTGTGGTAGGGGGTGGAATGTGCAGAGTCCTGCAGTTGCCGGGACAAATGTGGCAAACAAGGATAAATGTGCAGCCCCATCTTCCTTATGGGTCAGATGCTCTTAAAATGCGTGACTTTCTAAATCCTTCCGAAACACCGGTCCCAAATACACAATGGGGCCGTCAATGAACCGCTTCATTGCTGTGAACCAGTCAATGGTGCTTTGGGTTTTGTTTCTCTAGTTCTCACTTCCTGATGTTGACAACTTCCGTTTGCGCATGCAGACAGTTGTGTGAATGCTCCTCCTTTCATGTGGTTCAATGGTTAGAGCGGCAGCCCCTGATGCAGAGGTCTGGCTCGGGACCAGGGTTCAATTCCCGCCTCGGCAGGGTCTTGGGCTCAATTTCCTCGGACCTGATAATTCTCGCCTCGGTGCCTATTCTAATCCTTGGTCCCACTCTGCAACTCTGGGCAACAGCTTGCTTAATCTCCACAACAGACCCAGCAGCGCTTGGATGCCTGGCTTCACCTTGGGGGTGCCCAGGAGTGGGCACTTCACATGGAAGAGCCAGGAAGGGTTCCACAGCGGTATGCGTACAAGCGCCTGAGATACCCCTTTGGGGGTCGATTCGGGCGCTATACAAGTACTAACGCATTTACATTTACATCCTCACACCTTAGTTGTGACTGATAGCAGCATTCTGTTCCTGCACACGACGCACCTCATTCAGGGTGGCCCATCTTACTCTCTCTCCCTTTGTAAATACACAAAATCTAATTAAAAGGGATTCAGTGCGTAGTACACAATGCAGCCGCCACCCTCCCAAGAGTACTGCGCTTCGTTATGTACAGGAGCTATGCGCAAGATCCATGAAATCCAGACTAAAAATGTACTTACGATTTTTCTCCAGTTCGTAGAAAATCTGCAAAAGAGAAAAATTTAATTTTAATCACCCAATGTAAGTATGAGGATTATAGAACATTAAGGAAACCCTAAGTTTTAAAAGATGATATAATATGTAGGTTGGGCTGTATGTCAAAATATCGAAACAACACTCGACCTGCAACGGTGTGGGCTGCAGGACACCCCCTTGCACAGTATCATCAAGGTAAGAGTGTATTGGGGAGTGCAGATTTACTGTTCCGATGCCCCCTTGTTGACTTTCCTTGTCGATACTGTGCAGCTGATATCTTGCTGTCAATATTGCTAAGCGTCCATACTGTGGTAAAACACACAAAAAGTGTCACACGAACAGATGGCCTTCAGCAGCACAGATGCTCCGAAGATGTACCGAGTTCTCTATAATGTAACCCCTGTAAAATACTGCTACATCAGCACTTACACAAAACCATGTATAACACTGTTACATCAGCACTTACACAAAACCATGTATAACACTGTTACATCAGCACTTACACAGAACCATGTATAACACTGCTACATCAGCACTTACACAGAACCATGCACTTACACAGAACCATGTATAACACTGCTACATCAGCACTTATAAAGACCCATGCATAACACTGCTACATCAGCACTTACACAGACCCATGTATAACACTGCTACATCAGCATGTACACAGACCCATGTATAACACTGCTACATCAGCACGTACACAGACCCATGTATAACACTGCTACATCAGCACTTACACAGACCCATGTATAACACTGCTACATCAGCACTTACACAGGACCATGCACTTACACAGAACCATGTATAACACTGCTACATCAGCACTTACAAAGACCCATGTATAACACTGCTACATCAGCACGTACACAGACCCATGTTTAACACTGCTACATCAGCACGTACACAGACCCATGTATAACACTGCTACATCAGCACTTACACAGAACCATGCACTTACACAGAACCATGTATAACACTGCTACATCAGCACTTATAAAGACCCATGCATAACACTGCTACATCAGCACTTACACAGACCCATGTATAACACTGCTACATCAGCATGTACACAGACCCATGTATAACACTGCTACATCAGCACGTACACAGACCCATGTATAACACTGCTACATCAGCACTTACACAGACCCATGTATAACACTGCTACATCAGCACTTACACAGGACCATGCACTTACACAGAACCATGTATAACACTGCTATATCAGCACTTACAAAGACCCATGTATAACACTGCTACATCAGCACTTACAAAGACCCATGTATAACACTGCTACATCAGCACGTACACAGACCCATGTTTAACACTGCTACATCAGCACGTACACAGACCCATGTATAACACTGCTACATCAGCACTTACACAGACCCATGTATAACACTGCTACAAAAGTACATACACAGACCCATGTATAACACTGCTACATCAGCACTTACACAGACCCATGTATAATACTGCTACATCAGCACTTACACAGACCCCTGTATAATACTGCTACATCAGCACTTACACAGAGCCATGTATAATACTGCTACATCAGCACTTACACAGAGCCATGCACTTACACAGAACCATGTATAACACTGCTACACCAGCACTTACAAAGACCCATGTATAACACTGCTACATCAGCACTTACAGAGAACCATGTATACCACTGTTTCTGCGGCTCTCACCTGCACAGGTGCGCTTACAGTCATGCACATGTGACAGTTTACACCTGCACAGAAACATATATAACACTGTTACATCAGCACTCACACAGAACCATATATAACACTGTTAGTTTGGCACCCACCTGCACTTGCAAGCAGCTCTATATACCATTATTAAAGGGTTCTCACCTATACTGGAGTACTTACAGCAATGCACACCTGAGAGTCTACAACTGCATTGAACAACATATATCACACTGTTACTGCAGCTCTCATCTGCACAGGTGCGCTTACAGAGATGCACACCTGACAAGTTCACACCTGCACAGAACAATACATAACACTATTACCGCAGCTTTCACCTGTACCTGCTCTCAGATCTATATACCATTGGTAAAGGGGTCTCACCTGTACAGGTAAGCACCAGCAGGTGCTCACCAGGCACACTGCCACCAGGGCCCATCCTCTGCTGTCCATCCTCGGGTTCTGGGGCAGTGCTCAGGTCACCAGAGGACAATGTTTCTTCCTGCTGGGAGATGCTTTGCTGACCCCAGAACAAGTCCTATATATACTTAGAAGAGGCTGCTCATCCTCCAATCAGCTCTAAGTCCCAAGGATGACACCTCTTTCTGCACAGGTCACAAGGTGTGTCTGTCCTGGAGAGAATGCCCTGGGATTGCCTCTAAGATGCCATAGCCAAAATAATAATAAGCAGCTTTTAAGTGTGGCAAATTTTGTTTGTGACAGACCCTGCGTCCTGTATTCTTTCTTGTAAGAGGGTGAATTTGTGATTGGACACAGACGCACCTCCCAGGGTTTGGCTCCTTAAACAACAACAAAAGTCCTCGAGGCACCGAAAGACCCGGATTGGGGAAAATCACAGGAGACACAAAAAGTGCATCTGATGAGCTGGACTTAAGTCTGATGAGTAGATTTAATTTTTCAAGCAAAGTTAGGTAGCTTTGTAGATGGATCAGAGTTAAATAGTTGTAAACGGAAGGAAGGGTGGGAGGATGAAAGGAAGAGCTGGTGGACGAAAGGCAGAGTAGGAGAATGAAAGGAAGGAAGCGTGTAGGAATGAAAGGCAGAGTTGGTGGAAAAAAGGCAGAGCTTTTGGGATGAAAGGCAGAGTAGTAGGATGAAAGTCAAAGTGGGAGGATGAAAGTTAGGGTGGGAGGATGAAATAAAGTGGGAGGATGAAAGGCAGGATAGGAGGATGAAAAGAGGAGAGGGAGGAAGCGTGCAGGAAAAACATGATAGGAGGCTGAAAGAAAGGAAGGGCGGAGCGAAGAAAAGAAATGTGGAAGGCTGCATGGACGTAAAAAATGTAAAAGGCCATTATGGGTCGAATGAGGGGTAAAAGAGTAAAATGATGGAAGGAAGGGTGTAGGAATAGCGACACTAGAGACACTAGACCTTACGCCATCATGACGTGAACTGGTGCCCTTCCTGAATTACGTATCTCAATCTCAGCTCAACATCTGCAGACGAAGTGATCGAGAGACCTCCACCTTTTCACCAATAAGACCCTCCTTTTAACATCCAACCTTTTGTTTTCGTTCACAGAGAATGCTGCCTTTTGTTTTTTTAGAGGTTGGTGTAGCTGGTGTAATTCTCTCTAGCGTAATTACTCGTAATCACTGCAAAATGAATCATAATTATTCGTAAGTAGATGAAAAGCGTAAACCTGCATTTAGCGGCATTTTCTTAGAGCGAAATGTTCCTTTGTGTCTAAAATGGGCTCGAGGATGCATTTTGCACTAAGAATATAGCACTAAATGCTACAGGACATGAACAGCAGTAACCAGGAGCCGCTCACTCTCTCGTAGGGACATTTACAATGCCGCGGCAGCACTTTTACGCCACTGGAGCGTCACTTTTGTGACGGCACATATTTCCAAGGCCATGTAAAGCCACCCGGTACAAAAGGGGGTGGTGACACTCACACCGAGTCAAAAGATCTGGGTTTGATCCATCACCGTTCTTTAGCCCACTCTGCCACCCCAGTTCAGACATGGCTATATGCAAATCAATCTGACCCTGTGCCTCATGGGAACAGTCCAGCCCGAACTGCCAAGCCATGCCTTCCCTGGACCGGAAACAAGCTTCTGAGGACCGGTTTCTGGCATTCCAGCCGTCTTCAGCCCGGCTTGCTTGAATCCAGTGGCAAAGTGAGCAAGGGACTCACGTCTGAGCATACCCTGCCAACTTAGGGCGAACAAAGTGGTACAAAAGGGGGTGGTGATGAACATGGCTTTTTGTGGCCTTGTAAATATGGCCCTCTATCATGCATTACTCTGCATGAAAGGGGCCTTCCATGGCTTCTGATGCATTTCCAGACTTCGTAAATAGTGAAACAAGGGGAAATACATTACTTTCTCCTTGTTTTTTGCTCGTTCTTTGGTTGCTGCATTCTGCAGCACACATAGAAGGAGGAAAAAGCCCTACATTATTGTTTTTGTGCAGGAAGGGGTCCCTTCCTGCTCAAAAACCATCAGCCCTGGAACACAGGCATCCTTGAACTATGGTGCACAAGTACCCGAGTTGGCGCTAGGCAGCCAATTGCGCCCCCAGCACAGGGGAAAGCGCAGGGATGCATCGTATTGCTGTAAATACGACACATCACTGCACTTTCCTAATGATGCAGCTCAGCGCAGCAAGATGGCTGCACCATTTTCTAGTAAATAGGCCTCTTGGTTTTTCTTCTTCTGCTGAAGGATTTGCCCAAAATTACATTTAAATGTTCAAGCTGGAGTAATCGCATTATTTCTGTAATTTCACATCACAAGATTAATATGCATTTATTCAAATTACTCAGATTACTCTGGTGTAATTAAAACTTTGCCTAAGGCTAGTTTTTTTCTCAGTGTATGATGTCTTTTGTTTTCTTTTGCAGTGCACGGCGTGATTTGTTTTCTCCCATAGTGTATGGCGTCTACTTTCACAGTGCATGGTGTACTTTGATTTATTCAATAGTGTATGATGTCTTCTGGTTTGAATCGTAGTGCACGGTGTACTTTGTTTCTCTCATTGCTTATGATTTCTTCTGTTTTCTCACAGTGCATGCAGTTCTTTGTTTTCTCCCATAGTGTCTGATGTATTCTGTTTTTGTTTATAGTGTGTGGTCGTGAGATGCTGGTCTGTTATATGATGTCCACTAATGTAAGTGAGCACCTTGCACAGGTCCAGCCCACCCGTATGGTGATTTAAGAGGACTTAGACAACCTTAGAATGCTCTCTAAGTGGTAGCTGTGGAGAGCCGCCTTCAGGCTTAGTCCAGAAGGAGTGTAAAGCAGCTCCAACACCGAGATAAACGCAATGCACAAAATACTTTAGCAAAGAAACACAGTAAATAGCATGAAAAACACAGTGGCCCCAGGCGGGGGCCAAACTAAATTCTAAGAGAGTAGTATAAGTACCACAACTCGAGTCAAGACAGTGTCGAGAGGACGTAGAATCACTGGGGACCCACAGGACCACCCAAAGTAAGTAGATAAGGACCCAACAGAGAGCGTATGCAGTGTGAGTACACGACCGCGGGCTCCGTACAAGTCTATGTGCAAGTCGCAGTTGAAATGTCGAACCCGATGGAGGACTTCAGGAAAGTAGGGCTGCTGGATGAGGTGCAAGTGACTGTGGGAATCCAAAGATGGATTCTTGAAGAGGAGTATCTGAATGCAGAGGGGACAGAGTCTATGTCACTCGGATGTGACCAGGAGACTTGGAAGAAGAATGCCCTCTGAGGTCGGGTCCAACAGAAAAGATGACGGTGACCTTGACTCTGCAGCTGCGAGGACCAGGCGATGCTAAGGAAGACCAGGACCCGGATACGAGCTATCCGATAAAGGATGTCAAATGCTAAGGGGTCGGTGTCTGGCGAGAGCATTAACAAGCCTTGGCAAAGGCAGCCCACGCAGGAAGTTTAGAAGGTGCCCGGTTGGGACCAGCAAGGTCCAGAAGACTCACCACAAGCAGGGGAGTCAGGGCAGGCCCTGAGCAATAAGGGGAGCCCAAGAAAAACAAAGGTGAACCTCAAATGGACCCACAGGCCGGAGGCACATGAGTCACGAGAGGACCTCGAGCAGCTCACCAAAAGGAGCAGGCTAAGTTGCGCACAAGGTGGTGTGGCTGAAGAACTTGATGAATGGAGTTGCTGGAGATTTGGGCTACTTGGAGACTAATGCTGTTTTTGCAAAGTTGCCAACAAGCATATGAACTTCCAAAAGTATGGGGTGCACATGGTTTCGGTTAATGCAGCCCTTACAAGGGACTCTGGCCTCGAAAGTGGTGAGAGGACAGCTCAGGCCTAGGGAGACATAGGTACCCATGACCTGTGTTGTTAAACCCTTCGGAGTCCACAGGAGCTGGGGATCAGCAGACCAGTCAGCAGTGTTGAGGTGCCTGCGAATGCAAGGGAGTGACTCCTTCCCTTTAAGGGAGAGTACTTTGGTTGTCATTGATGCTTCACAGGCCTTAGAGGTTCCTGTATGATGCACAGGCACATACAATGCTGTAGACTGGAAGGGAGACATAGTAAGTTCCAAACGAAGTCCAGCGAAGTCCAGAGTGCCCAGACAGTAGAAGTGCAGTAGTTTCAGTTCTGAATCTTATCCCAAGACGAATCTAGGGACCTTCACCCAGGTAAGCCCTTGGGGTACCCTACGGAAAGGGTTGTGAAGATTCAGGGGACCCTCTCTGAGGAGGGTCTGGACAGGGGGAGTTGACTCCAATGTCTTTTGTCTAGTTTTGCTCCAGAGCTTGAGCCGACGGCTCCCAGAACAAGTTTGAACCTTACTATGCAAAGGGATACCATATGTGCCTCTCATGCAGACTTTCAGGCGCTGGCAATTGCACCCACCCGGTCCCAATACACTAAATTCTGTCTGTGAGGTGGTCACACCTCCCTGTGACAGGATTCCTATTGTTCCACCTTCCTCTGCTTGAGCTTGGCTCAGCAGTAGGAGGGTGGGAATGTGTCTCTGGTCGTTAGCAACTATTTTATGCAGTCCGGAACTAGAAGGTTGGCACCGGGAACACTGAGAGCCTAACGGAGGGTTCTGCCAGTGCTTGGAATCATACCTCATTCACTGTTTCCACTGTGGGGGTATGATTCAAACATGTTTTATACCAAACATGATAGTATTTGTTGCAGCCGTTTTTTAGATGATCATCGCGTAATTACGCAGGTGCCCCTCTATGTAGTATATGGCTGATTTACTGACAACCCGGGAGAAAGGACTCCATAGGCTGCAGGGGTGTCCTGCTCATGCAGAGCACCCTCTCACTTAGAACCAAGAACCCGGCCTTCAGGATTGCAAAAGCCTGCTATAGGGGTGGCTTATAGGTTTTTAAGTGCAGTGACCCTTAGATATAGTAAACTTATATCTTTAGTAAGTGGTGCTTGCATCAACTTACGCAGGCTGCAATGGCATTTTGTATGGTCTTCCATGGGGGCATACTGCATGCTTCAGCCCATGGGGGACCTCTGAGATACCTATGCCCTGGGTAACTTAGTACCATATACTGGGGGCTGACAAAGATACCCCAGTATCCAATCTGGAGTGTACCGAAGTACTGAACAAACCAATTTAGGGAGAAACAGATAGACTGTGGTTCTGATTAGCAGGATCCCAGTAAGATTAGTCAAAAACAACATCACATCAAGTAAAAAGTGGGGGTAACCATAAGAAGCAGTTCCTACTTTCCTACAGTGGTGTACTTTATTTTATTCCATATTGTAGATTGTTCTCTTTTTTCTTTCATAGTGCATGGTGACTTTGTTTTATTCCATAGTGTATGATGTCTTCTGTTTTGTTTCGCAGTGCAGTGTACTTTGTTTACTCCCATAGTTTGTGATTTCTTCGTAGCGCACAGTGTACTTTGTTTTCTCCCATAGTGTCGGATGTCTCTGTTTTCTCTCACAGTTCATGGTGTACTTTAGTTTCTCCCATAGTTTATAATTTCTTCTGTTTTCTTCGTGGTGCATGGTGTGCTTTGTTTTCTCCCATGGTGTATGATGTCTTCTGTTTTCTTTCTCAGTGCACGGTGTGCTTTGTTTTCCCACATAGTTTATGATTTCTTCTGTTTTCTTTTGCAGTGCACTGTGTACTTTGTTTTCTCCCATAGTGTATGATGTCTTCGGTTTTCTTTCAAGTGCATGGTGCACTTTGTTTTATTCCACAGTGTATGATGTCTTCTGTTTTCTTTTGCAATGCATGGTTGTAGGAAAATAGGACCTTTCTCTTATGGTTACCCCACTTTTTGCCTGATGTCAGTAGGTTTTGACTGCTAATTAGAACCCCATCACCTGTGCTCTCTCCCAAAAAGGCTCAGTTAAATACTTGTGTACCTCCATAATTGGCTACTGGTGTACCCGTATAAGTCCCTAGTATGTGGTACTAAGGTATGTTAAAATCTAGATTGTGGCATAAACATTATCGGCGCCATCTTGTCCCTTTTCAGACTCGTACGTGCGCGTAAGCAGCAGCCATTTTGAATGCCATGGCCTCTTTGCCCACTCCCGATAGCCAGTCTCTCTCTCTCTCTCTCTCTCCCCTCACTCCCCAGCCCCGCAAGCATCCCCGACAGCCCCCGGTCTCTCCTGCTTGGGTCATAAACGCACCTCCAGCGCGACCCTGTCTCCTAGCCACATCCCGTGCTGCACCCCCTCACTCTTTCATCTCATTCATAGAACATGTCCTTTGATAACATCTTCCTCCCTGCCCGATTGTCCGGCCCGACCCCTGGCCATCACATAGCTCAACAGATGCAGTTTATTGCCCCCACTGCAGGAACTCACCCCACATCAAAGGAGCAGAGATTAATCAATACCTTCACACCCCTAGATCCGACCGATCGCCTACATCCCCGTTCCCAGCGGAATGTCCAGCTGCGCGATTGCCATCACATGCTGAGATCGGGGTGGGAACTCTACTGTAGATATGTGTGGGAACGGGCCTGGACCGGGGATTCCGAGGATGTCATGCAGTACTTCAAAGTAATATTACGGATGCAATGAATGCAATAAAACCATAAAACTGTGTATAAGAGGCCAGGCCTCAGAGATGTTGGGAGAGCACCTCGAGATGATACCGTGTTGTCTGATTTGACGTGCTCTGTTCCGTCGGAAATAAACTCCTGTTTCCCGCTTTCCAGTCTCGAGCGCCTGCCTCTTTGTTTGGTAATCGTGAGTTGGGTGAGAAGCGGCTAACGCCGGGCAAACCTAGAAAAGGGGTAAAACGACTTGATCTGCCTGAACCCTTTTTCATCAATTGGCGTCCCAAACGTGGGGCCCATCAGCGACACGTGGATCCAGTGGGAGAGGTCCCGACGACGGAGTGAACGACTGCAACGATCGGGATGTGCACCTGCCCGATGGACCCTCGTCTGGCAGCCGATCATCCGAACTTCACTGGTTCCGAGCAGACCTCTCTCGAGTGATCTACGGTCCTGACAGGGAACCATCAGGAGTGCCACAGCAATTACGGAGAATAGAGGATGATCGGGCGCTGGAAGCAGAAGACGAGAAACTGTCCATACGGTCCGGGTAAGGTCGTGTAACACGACAAACTGTGAAATATTTGATTGATTGATTGGAAAATACTAGTATTACTCTCCGAATTGTTGGTTCTCTTGGAGATTCTCTGTCTGCAAACGAAGAGGAATGGAAGGTAACGCAGGCCTTTGCCCCCGTTGTAATCCGTCGTGCCTATTTTTTTTCTCCCCCACTGATTGATTGTTTGCCCGAACATTGCTTGTTCGAGGATTGTTTTCTCGAGAATTCTCTGTCTACAAACGGGGAAGGATAAAAGTATTCTGTCCTCCTTTGCAGATAGTGAAGAATAGGTAACGCAGGCTTTTGCCCCCGTTGTAACCCGTCGTGCCTATTTCTTTCTCGCCACTGATTGTTTGATTGAACGGACATTAATTGTTCGATATTGGTTCGCTCTTTGGGTATTCCCGATTTTGCGAATACTGCAGAATTGAAATATTCTGTCCAGTCTTCACAAAGTAGTGAAGGATAGGTAGTGCAGACTTTTGTCCCCGTTGTAACCCGTCATGCCTATCTTCTCCCCATTGGTCAGTAGTTGGTTCAGCCCGGACCGCTTATTAGAGGTGGATCATCCGGCTCCTCTGGAGAGCACCCCTAATAAGGACAAGTTTTTAAAATATGGACTAGTCGCCGTAGCTTATAGTAAGTTATGGAATAAATATACTAAAAAGGAGCAGGAAAGTCAGTGGCCACTGATAGGATCCTTCGATGACACAAAAATAAGCGTGCTGGAAACAGCCCTTTGCAACAATAAAACCACGCCCACTATGCTTGATAGTTTCGGCATGTGGCGTAAAGAAGCAGAGCAACGAAAGAAAATAGAAGAAGCGAGAATAGGAGAAGAGTTACGAAAGGCAGCCCACCTGGCCGCTAAGAAACTAGAAGAAGAGATAAAAGAAAGAGCAGAAAGCATACGAAGGCAGGAATCTGAGTCGACAGGCCAGTGTCCTGTTAGGACCCCCTCTACGCTCTACCCTGAGCTGACCTCCAAACAACGGGCGAACGATGAGCTGCTGCTAGGTCCTCCGATCATCTATATGCCCCCCCATATGCCCCCTCCCAACCCCTAGTACAGCACTTGCCAGCTCCGAGTACAAATGAGGATAACCTTGAATCTAGTGCCCCAGCCCTCACGGCCTCCGCTCCGGCCGCGTTAGTAACGACATCAGATGAACCCGAGACTAGCAAGCAACCACCGAGTAGACCGAATAGATTGAGCAAAGATGAGCGAGAGGGAATTGACAAAATAGCAAAGGCACTGGTAGAACGGAAGGAGAGCGAAGAATATACGATCGATATGCACAATTCGCATGCCGGTAGCCACAGACGGCATTTCATTTTACGGTTTAGTTACCACACCCTGAACGCATATGAGGATAGGTATCAGAATCGGGGTCCTGCTAAACTGACAGCGTTATATAGGAAAGTCGACATTGGAGACGAGGCCGAGCGTGACGCGGCGGACCTCTTCATGCAAACGCTTGAGGTTTTCCGCCCCCTCACGGAACAGAAACCAGAAGTTAAGATTACAGTTCCCGAGACGACTGGGTCCCCATCAGAAGTAGGCAACACTATGATGCCTATCAGAGAAGCTGCCCCCTACTGGGTTCCCCCACGAGGTCATTGAACGAACGACGATATCAACCATGCAGATGCAAAGGGGAGGGTCGTGTACAACTGGGTTTATCAACCATGGGATCGGCAAGATATTTTAACTTTTATGCAAACCCTGCCCGATTTAAGAAAGAACCCGACAGCATTTTATACCGAACTAGGTACAGCCTTGGGCTCGACCATAATGACTCTAGCGGACATTGATTTGTTTTTCGGGTTATGTCTGCCGGCTGATGTGTGGAAGCAAATCCGGAAAGCAGACCACACAGACCTGTTCGGACATACCTGGAATCAACTCAGTGAACTAGATAGGCAGCGAGAACCCGGAAAGAAACCTGTAAAAGACATACTGGAACTCCCGGACAAAATAGTTCAGAAGCTAAAGACACTGATCCCAGAGAAGAAAGTAGACTGGTCGGTAGTCACGGCTTGCCGCCAGAAGCCCCAGGAAGACGTATCAGAATACTTCTCCCGATTTGAGACGGTGTTCTCCGACTACAGTGGCCAAGACATGACCACTGCAACCGGACAACACCTATTTGTGCAGAACTACGTAAAGGGTCTATCGCAAGAAGTCTCCCAGAAATTACAGATGAGCGAAAGTAGTTGGGGGGCCTCCAAACCTGCAGCTATCCTTCAGATGGCTCAGTACTACGAACACCAAAAGAACGAGAACGACAGGGCGACTGAGAAAAAGAAAAAGGACTTGAAAGAACGAGTGATGATTGCTCAATTGCAAGGAGTGACGACAGGAAGGGACCAGTATAGAGGAAATTACCAGTCGAATGCCCCTAGAAATCCACCCCCTAGAGACCGCACACCCGCACCCGGCGCTCCGCGAACCGACCTCGATGAGAACCAGTGTGCGTTTTGCAAAGGATTTGGCCATTGGAAGTCTCAATGTCCGGTTCTTCTGGAAATGATCAAAAATAAAGAGACGAGGGATATGACGAGTGGTCCCAAGACTAGAGAGCAGGGACAGGGGCACACCCATAATACCAACAATGACAGAACTAGCAGACCGAACACATTTGACCGCCCCCGGCAGAATCAGTGCCAACAGACTGACTGTGACAATGCCCGCGACTTCGCATAGGACTGCCAAGGGCAAGGAAGGGATCCAGTCAAGCTCTATGTTGACCAGCAAGGTCCTTATGTCACCGCTAAGGTCCTAGGTACGAAATCTCCATTCCTGGTAGACACTGGCGCGACACGTAGTGCGTTATCCAAACGACTGATTCCTAGGGCACCCTTGTCTGCCTCACAAATAACATCAATAGGCTTTGATGGAACGCCCTCCACTAACCCCTTATCCGCACCGGTCTCTTTCGACTTGGACAGTAACCCCACTGACACGACGTTTCTGCTTTCCTCCAACACTCCCGATGCCATTATGGGACTTGACCTACTAAAACATTTTCGAGCCACTATCAGGTGCTCACAAGACGGGGTTCGAGTCATCCTGTACGATAACCCGACACTGCTCAGACATCATCATACACGACACATGCTCTCCATCACTGACACTGACACGTCCTTACTTGACTCCCTACCTCTGTACCTATGGGCAAAGACTGACGCCGATGTAGGACAAATGATGATCGACCCCGTGCGCATAACTGTCCGCCAAGATGCGATACTCCCAAAACTCCCACAATATCGGATATCGCCCAAAGGTGAGAAGGCATTGGTGATGATAATCCAGTCCCTGGTAGAGGCGGGAGTGGTAGAGGAAGTAGTCAGCAATGTTTGCAACAGCCCTATCCTACCCATTGTGAAGAAGCAGGGTGAAGGAGATGAGAAAGCGTACCGCTTCATCATCGACCTTCGAGAAGTCAACAAGGTAGTGGTACCTCAGTACCCTGTAGTATCAGATATCGCCACCATTCTGACCCTAATTCCTTCCACAGCCACCACCTTCACTGTAATAGACCTCAAAAACGCTTTCTTCTCCATCCCCATCGACCCAGATAGCCGCTTTCTTTTCGGCTTCACATTAAAATCCCGCTCATATAGATTTTGCAGAGCTCCCCAAGGTTACACAGAAAGCCCCAGCATCTATAGCCAGGCCCTCAAGAGACAGCTGGACGCCGTTCAGCTGCCGGAGGGAGTAGTGTTGATACAGTACGTCGATGACATCCTTTTGGCGGCCGACACCACTCCGCTTGCAGTCACAGCCACCATCCAACTCTTGCACTTCCTCGCGGAAAATGGCCACAAGGTCTCCAAGAAGAAGTTGCAATTCTGCCAACCCCAGGTCACCTATCTAGGCCACCTCTTGTCCAAAGACGGGAGAAAACTCACACCCGATCGAATTCAGGCCATTCTAGACATCCCTGTCCCAAAGACCCAGAAACAAGTCCGATCCCTGGTAGGCCTCACCTCCTTCTGCCGGCAGTGGTTGCCAAATTTCAGCCTCATTGTAAAACCACTACTTTCCCTACTAGCCAAAGATGTCCCCTTCCCACTCCCTTGGACCTCCGAATGCCAATCCTCCTTCAAAGAACTTCGAGACGCCCTTTGTTCTGCACCAGTCCTAGGAACCCCCGATTACACCAAACCCTTCTCCCTCTACACTCACGAAAGGGAGGGGTGCGCTTTGTCTGTCCTGACTCAAACTATTGGCCCCAAGCAACGACCATGTGCCTATTTCTCTGCCACCCTTGACCCCGTAGCTAGGGCCTTACCTGCCTGCCTCCGAGCCGTAGCTGCGGCTGCTGTCTCTATCCGACAAAGTGACACCCTCCTAAACCAGACTAAGACGCAACACCTGACTAGCGCACGACTGACTGGATACGAACTGACTCTGCTTGCACCCCACATCACGTTGAAAAGATGTACCACACTGAACCCAGCCACCTTGTTGCCCCTGCCCGAAAATGACCCAAATGTCCCTCCCATACATGACTGTGTGACCCTCACAGACAAACAGACTAGGAGTAGAGTTGACCTCCGAGACACTGCCTTCACAGACCCGGACGGAGAGCTATGGGTAGACGGCTCTTGCATAAAACTCCCCGACGGCACCACATCAGCTGCCTATGCAGTTACCACAGCCCGAACTGTAGTTGAAACCGCCCGCATCACGCAACGATCCGCACAGGCAGCAGAACTGATTGCCCTCACACGAGCATGTATTATAGCAACAGGGACCACGGCAAACATTTACACAGACAGCCAGTATGCCTTTGGGGTGGTTCATCATTTTGGACTCTTGTGGAGAGAAAGAGGATTCTTGACGTCCCACGGCACACCCATCCTCCACGGAGATTTAGTCTCCGCCCTGATTGAAGCAGTCCTCCTCCCCAAACGATTAGCGGTAATGAAATGTCAGGCACACAAGAAGGTGACAGACTTAATCGGACAGGGAAACGCGCTGGCCGACATCACTGCCCGAACCACAGCTGAGAATAGGACGTCGACACACATGTACGTGACCCGGTCACAAGCAGAAAAATGGACTGACGCTAGGGAAACGATTAGGGACATCCAGATGGCCAGTTCACCACACGAATTGACGGAATGGACACGGGTGGGAATGAAAGACGATGAAGGCTGCTGGCGGACAAAAGACACTAACAAATGGTTGCTGCCCAATTCCTACCTGATCCCCATACTGACTATGGCTCACTCCCCTGCAAACATAGGATCTGCCCCCATGATCGAACTCATCTCCAAGGTCTGGCACAACGACAAAATCCCCGACTCAGCCAGACGACTGGTCCAGCAATGCCTTATCTGTTTGCAACACAACCCTGGGAAAGGAACTGTGGTACCCCGGGGAGGGTTTGGGGTCCCCGACCATCCTTTTGAGGTCCTCCAGATGGACTACATCCAACTAGAAAGATGCCAAAGCCTGAAGTATGTATTAGTCATTGTGTGTGCTTTCAGCAAATGGGTAGAAGCCTATCCGACCCGTGATAACACCGCCATAGCCACTGCCAAGGTACTGCTGAAAGAGTTTTTCCCTCGCTACGGTCTTTGTCGGATTCTATGGAGCGACAACGGCCCCCACTTCATCGCTGAAGTTATCCAACTCATCTTGAAAGGGTTGGGTGTAAAACAGAGGTTCCATGCAGTCGTTCACCCCCAATCTGCTGGCATAGTTGAGCGACACAACGCCACCCTGAAACTAAAACTGTCAAAGATAGTGGCCACCACAGGACTTAAATGGCCAGATGCCCTCCCACTGGCATTGCTATCGATGCGCTCCACTCCCACTAAGCACCATTTGACCCCCTACGAGGTTGTATTTGGGCGACCAATGAATCTCTGGACTGCCCCTAAACCGACTTCCGTTCACGACGTCCCAGACGTCTTACTGTCTGATTACTTGTGCAAATTGACTAAAACATTGTCTGTCATTCATCAGCAGGTGCAGCAGGCCATCCCCGATGCTTCCAGGGGTCCGGGTCACGATATCCAACCGGGAGACTATGTGCTGATCCGGAATTTCCAACGGACAAAGAGTCTGTAACCCCGGTGGACGGGCCCCTGGCAAGTACTGATTACCACCCGAACGGCTCTTCGAGTGGAGGGGAAGCGGCACTGGCTGCATGCGCACCACTGCAAGAAGGTCTCCTCGTCCCTGGCCACGACAGAAAACGTCAACACCCAAGAAGAGCTCCTGAACAAAGACCGGCCATCGTTGAACTGTTATTCTGATACCGAAGCACTCGAACTTGCAAAATTCGCTGATCCCACAGTGCCATCCAGGGAAGGGTATTTCCTGCGTCGAAAGGAGGGAGCTTCGGCTAAGTAGACCACAGACTAAGTTGAATCTCAGAACGGTAGCCTAAACACAACCAAGGGTTACCCGGAGAGAAGGTAAACAAAGTCTGCGGTTCTGCCCACTACCAAGCACCTTGAAGATGATGGAAGCGCCAGATAAGAAGACAACGGAGGCAATAGGAAATACCCGTTATCGAAACCCAAAGACTGACAGTATACACAAATCGAAGACAATTGCTCTTTTCATTGTCCTTCTCTTTTGCCTCCTCCTCATGACTTCCTTCTGGATTGTGGAGGAGAGCGCACCCGCTCACCAGATATTGCTGACCACTGCGCAACCGACCACCATGAAGGAACACCACCTGATCTCCCTTTCGCCTCAGCTCCGAGAAAGGCGTAAGGAGTTCTGGAACAATTCTTTCGTGCAACTGTTGCACCAACACAACCTTGCCGCCAACGCCACCAACTGCTGGATCTGCGGGTTGCTCCCACATGCCACCGGACACTCCATCCCTTTCATCCCTTCCCCTTTCTCAGTACACGGCTCCTGCCTTGCCTGGTTGATTCTCTTGCAAGAGAGCTACAAGGACAACGCCACTTCCGGTCAAACAGTGTCACACTTCTACCACGGGTTCTGGCTGAACAAGACAGGAAGGACTTCTGCTCCCTTTTGTCCTTTGACCTCTGGCTCCTCCTTCCAGATGGACATCCCTGCCAAGGAGCGAGTCGAAATGCAGGTGTTCCATAATCCAGCCAGACCCACTTTTTCCTACCTACGGAAGCGGACTGCCGCCACTCTGACCGTGGCTCTGTCTGTTATCAACGTCACGGGCCTTGTGTGCCTCGAGGGCCTGGGAACACAGCTGGTGGGCCACAGCTCCTGCCACATCACTAGAACATTGGACTCAATGGACCCCCCCTCCTTTGTTGCTTCTCCGAATATGTACTTTGTTTGTGGCACCAAAGCTTACACTTGGCTTCCAAAAGGTTGGGGGGGCACTTGCTACATCGCCTTCATTCTCCCCCCAATGTATGTGGCCCCCGCGAACCATCACCGGCAGAAGCGCGCAAGAGACATTGACCAAGCCGACTCCACCGGAGCACAGTTCCTGGATGCAGTGAAGGGACTTGTTCCTCTGTGGGGCCCAATGGCAAACAGCCGCGCCATCCGACACCTGACCCAGGCAGTAGAAATGACCATGAACATCACGGCTGGCATCCTCACTAACAATACGGCCGAGCTTCAGGCAGTCCGCCTGGTGACTCTTCAGAACCGCCTTGTTCTAGATGTGGTTCTAGCTGACCGTGGAGGAGCATGCCGCATCATCGGGTCCAGCTGTTGCACCTACGTGCCAGATAACTCGCCCTCAGTCTACAAAGCAATCGAACACCTCCACAGACTTTCCTCAGAGGTTCATCAGGAACAAGAAGAATGGTCACTTGGGAGTTGGTTCTGGAGTGCTGTAAAGGACTGGGGTTGGAGGTTGTTTATGATCGTATTGATACCGATTGTCGTAATATGTGGATTCTATGTCAGGACCGGAGGCTTCGGATTATGCTTTTCTCTCTTCGCTGTTTATTAACACAAACTCACATAGCAGCCAGAAAAGCATCAAACTTGGAAAAAAACTTCTCTTATATCCCAAACACAGGGATATTTAGCAAAAAACAAGATAACAATATCCTCTTAGAACTACAATATCCATCAGTCCAACATGCGGTAGTCCTTCTATAGTCTCCATAATCCTAGGAAGGGCGTCCATCTTGTGAACTCCTCCTCTTTCTTCGCTGCTTCGCAGCCAGTTAAGTGCTATTTTTTCCTCTCTCTCACTACATTGTGTTTGGGGGATTATTTGTGATATATTCCGTTTTTGCTGAACATTAGTTTTGGTTCCCTGTGCTATTACCAGGCTCTGTGTGTGTTTCGCTTTCAAACCGTGTTGGTATTTTTCTCCACAGAGCCCCTTATCGCGGGGACGCTTTCGCCCCTTACGCGATGTTCCCGCTTGTACTGCGGTGTGTATTCTGCCGCTAGAGGGCGCCGTGGCGTCTCGTTCGCCCAAGCGCGGTTCCGTCTCGTTGACAGGAGCCGCGCTGGGGAGAAGGAGCCGCGCCGGAGCCCTGCCTGCCGCCTAACCCTGACGCCCTTTGCTGGGTTGTATTGCCCCATGATTTTAACGCCCCGCTGGGGTCTGTATTTGCGGTTTACACCGCGTTGACGCCTGCGGGCTGATTTAAGCACCGGCTGCTTCTGGCTTTGTTTACTTTGCAGCGTGCTGGGAGGCGGCGTGTACCCGGTCTCTGTGAGAGGGTCAGCGCGCTGAGGAGGTTGGTGCTGCCTCTGTGACTGCCAGGTTCCACCGGCTGTAAACGTTGCTAGCCTCCGGTTAGCCTATATTTGGCCCAGTGAGCGCCACCATACCCTCAGTTCTTCCCTTTGCTAGAAATTCATTTATACCTTTTATTATGGCTGAGGGATATTATATGGAGGAAGAGGAATCTCACCATTACCTCCAGGATGAGGAGTTTTATGCTGCTGTGGACCAGTCCATATTTAGATGTGTGCAGGACATAGTGAGACCTATGGAAGACAGGCTCTCTGCCCGCATAGTGGAAGAGTGCGCTAAGTTGGCGCCGGGGCCGATAGGGACGCCCGTGTCTGACCAGGGGCAACCACCGGCGCCTAAGAAGGTTTGTAGGGATGGAGGTCTCGGGGGTGCGCAGGGTGTAGATAAGGACGCCTTTGAGCGCCTACGGGACGCTTTCTTGGCTAAGGCGACCGTGCCTGCCCCTGCGTCACTCCCGCCTCAGGATCCTTCAACACCAGCTGGGACTGCCCCTTGTTCCCCGGGAGGGATTTCCCCCGCGGACACTGATGAGGATGACGAGGATTCGGTGCGTTCTTGGCGCCCGTCCACCTCCGCGGCGGAGTTACCCAAGGACACTTCTGGCATGCTCGACCCGGATGAGATAATTCATCCGCGGTCGGCCGCTTGGGCGCCTGGGGACAAAGTCGCGCAGTTTGTGGCGGGCCGCCTCCGCAAACCCTTAGAGAAGGAGGCGCGCAGTTGCCTTAGAGGGGAGTGCCCTCGTCCGACGTTGGAGGGTAAGGTCGCTGTGACCCCGGAATTAGACGGGAAAATGGCTACGTTCATGGCCAAGTTTGTCAAGGACCCCCGTAAGGGGATTGACCGCTCCTGGCGATCATGTCAGGACAAGTTGTTGGACGCCATAGGCCCGATCACGAAGATCTTAGATATGGCAGAGGAGGCCAAGGTGTCGGGCACCCCTATATCCCCGGAGGTGTTGTCGAATTGGGCGCAGAGGGCGGTCATATTTCTGGGAAACGCAAACGGCGTTCCTTGTTGATCAAGTTAGATCCCAAGTTGGGGGATTTGGCCTCTTCGGAGGCGGGCGCCGTGGCGCAAGGTGGTCTCTTTGGGGAGCCCTTTATCAAGGAACTGGGGAAGTTTGTGTCTACTTTCACCTCTTTGGACAGGGCCCAGTCTACTATAAAACGGGTTTTCCACCAACGTTTTTCCCGAGGGGCTGGTCGTGGTTGGGGCCTCACGACCGGCCGTGGCGGTCAGAATCACCCCAACAAGGGTCAGGGCTCCGGCAGAGGTCAATACAATACCTCGGCAAACTACACCAACTTCTACCCGACCAGGGGTCAGCGCTTCCAGAAACGTGGAGGCTATAGGAATGACACCGGAAGCAGCAATTCCCACGGTAAGTGATTCCAGCGGATCAAGTTCTTATTGGGGGAAGGGTGGCATGTTTTCCGGAGGCTTGGGCGGCTATCACGGCGGACGCGTGGGTGCTCCAGACCGTGCGTGGGTTCCATATAGAATTCTACGATCAACCGCGCCAGCTGCAGCCACCTCGCCCCATAGTCTTCTCTCAGCCAGACGCGCAGTTGATCGACGAAGAAGTCTCAGCGCTGCTGCGCAAAGGGGCTATTTGTCGAACAACGCGACATCCCCGCGGATTCCTGAGCAATATTTTTCTCGTAGAGAAGGTAGACGGGGGCAAACGACCAGTCATCAACCTCAAAGACTTCAACGGCTGGTTGGTCTACAATCATTTCAAGATGGAGGGCATCCATCTTCTGAGGGACATACTGCTCCAGAACTACTGGATGGTCCGGTTGGACCTCAAGGATGCGTATTTGGTGGTTCCCATCCATCCACCTCACCGCCGCTTCCTCCAGTTTCTCTGGAAAGGCGAGGTTTTCGAGTTCACTGCCCTTCCATTCGGGCTTTCCTCGGCCCCTTGGTGTTTCACCAAGTTGCTACATCCAGCAGTGGAAGTCCTGCGGAGTCAGGGGATTCGGTTGATCGTGTATCTGGACGACATTCTGCTGATGGCCCAGAACCCGTCCAAGTTACTACTTCAACTCTCCCAGACAATCTCCCTGTTGCAGGGTCTGGGGTTCATAATCAACAAGGACAAGTCTGTCTTCACTCCCGCCCAGAGCGTAGTGTTCTTAGGGTTTGTCGTGGATTCCCTGCAAGCATCGCTCAGTCTTTCATCCAGGAAGATGGCCAAGATCAAGCACGAATTGCGGCAGACAGTCTGCAAGTCGCACACCTCGCTCCGGCAGATTGCCAGAGTGGTGGGACTTCTCTCGTCTTCTATTCAGGCGATTTTTCCGGGCCCTCTTCATTATCGGGCCCTTCAACGTCTCAAGGCGCATCACCTGCGCAAAGGGCTGTCCTATGACAGCCGGGTACCTCTGTCAGTGGAGGTAAAAGAAGAAATGGGTTGGTGGCTCACCCATATGGAGGCGTGGAACGGTCGAGCGATCTTCGGGTCCGTACCGGACTTGGTGATAGAATCCGACGCCAGCAGATCCGGCTGGGGCGCCCGCTGTGGGGATTTCTCCACAGGCGGCGCTTGGTCGTCCGACGAGCAAAGACTTCACATCAACTGCCTGGAACTTCTGGCAGGATCTTTTGCCGTCCGTTGCTGGACCAGGGATTCCGCGAAGTCTTGTGTTCTCCTGAGAATGGACAACGTCTCGGCGGTTCGGTATGTGAACCACTTAAGAGGCCCGCGCTCTCGAGCGTTAGCAGATCTGGCGAAGGACTTTTGGGACTATTGTCTGTCCCGTCAGATCTCGGTAACGGCGGAGTACCTTCCGGGACAGGCCAACCAAGTAGCGGATTGGCACTCGCGTTACCTGCGAGACTCCAGCCTGTGGAAGCTGGATGTTCAGGTGTTTCAATGGATAGTGAAGAGATGGGGGCCTTTTTCAGTGGACCTGTTTGCGTCCCGACTGGACTTCCAGCTACCGAGATTTTTCAGCTGGAGGCCGGACCCTCTGGCGGAAGCAACGGATGCGTTCCTCCAGGATTGGAGTCAGGAACGGCCGTATGCCTTTCCGCCCTTTTCCATGGTAGTGCGGGCGGCGGCCCAACTCCGCCGGCAGATGGCGGAAGTGGTGATGGTGACGCTCGTGTGGAGATCGCAAGTTTGGTTTCCAGTTCTTCTGGAACTTTCTTGGGATTCTCCAATCCTACTCCCCCTGCTTCCTCGTCTTCTCCTCAATCCGGACGGGAACCCTCATCACCTCCTCACGCAGGGTTCTCTCCGCCTCATGGCATGGAGGCTTTCCGGAGACGTTGGTCGCTCCCAGGCCTTTCGGAGTCGGCTGAACACCTTTTATCCAAAGCCTGGGCAGGGAGTACCGCAAAGAGGTATAGATCGGCTTGGACCAGGTGGGTTCGTTGGTGTCTTCGACGGGACTTGGATCCCATGGTCGCAGGCGTCGTTCCCATCCTGAATTTCCTGGCAGAGTTGGCGACCGCCGGTTTAGCCTACCGGACAATCAACACGATACGGTCGGCGATCTCAGCGGCTCATGAACAGTTGGATGGAGCTGCGGTCGGTGAACACCCACTTGTCTGTAGACTCCTTAGGGGAGTGCGGCTTTCTCTACCTCCGGAGCCGCGGTATTCTGTCCTTTGGGACGTCAATGTGGTGCTGAACCTTTTTCTTTCTTGGCAACCTAACAAGTACCTTTCTTTAAAAGAGTTGTCGGCCAAGCTGGCTATGCTCCTATGTTTGGTGTCGTGTCGCAGGGTCTCTGATGTGCGCGCTTTGGATGTCTCGGCGAGAGTGTTTTCCCCTGATGGGGTTACCTTTACCGTAGGCCGCCGCACAAAGTCCCCTACACGGACTATCTCTTATCCGGCCTTTGCGGACGTACCCAAGTTGTGTGTAGTGCAGTGTCTGCGGACGTATGAGGATGTTACGATGGAACTTCGCCCGCCGGGCGAACGACAGCTCCTGATTGCGCTAAGGAAGTCGCACAAGGCTGTATCTTCCCCCACTATAGCCCGTTGGGTGCGGTGGGTCTTACAAGAAGCTGGTATCGATACTAAAAAATTCAGAGCTCATTCAGCTAGAGGAGCCATGGCCTCAAAAGCATTTGCCCTGGGGGCCCGTTTAGAGGACCTGATGCGAGCTGCGGATTGGTCCTCAGATTCCACCTTCAAAAGGTTCTATTTCAAACCGGTGGTGGATATTGCAAGTTTGGTGGTCAATAAGCTTTGAACAAGCATAATCCGAAGCCTCCGGTCCTGACATAGAATCAAAATTTGCCTAGGTTAGTGACGGTAAGTTTCAATTCTATTAAGGACACGGAGGCGAGGATTATCCCACCCATACCTCCTGCGGAGATCCCCCCCGTACTGATGTAAGTAACCCTTTTTTGCTGAATTTGAGTCGATGAGGAACTGTTCTCTGTTGCTTGCATTTTAATGATTGTTGATAGTTCAGTTTATGCTTTGCCTTCG
Organism: Lissotriton helveticus; assembly: GCF_964261635.1. NCBI lineage: Eukaryota > Metazoa > Chordata > Amphibia > Caudata > Salamandridae > Lissotriton > Lissotriton helveticus. The sequence goes on from NC_136062.1 coordinate 465,054,577, forward strand.
GACTTTGGCGGGTCTGGCAACGCTCACACTGTTGTGTTTTTCCCGCCAGGTAACGATGGTGCAAAGCAGGATCGTTGAGACTTTGGCGTGACTCGCGCGAAGAAAGAGGAGGAGTTCACAAGATGGACGCCCTTCCTAGGATTATGGACACTATAGAAGGACTACCGCATGTTGGACTGATGGATATTGTAGTTCTAAGAGGATATTGTTATCTTGTTTTTTGCTAAATATCCCTGTGTTTGGGATATAAGAGAAGTTTTTTTCCAAGTTTGATGCTTTTCTGGCTGCTATGTGAGTTTGTGTTAATAAACAGCGAAGAGAGAAAAGCATAATCCTCGCCTCCGTGTCCTTAATAGAATTGAAACTTACCGTCACTAACCTAGGCAAATTTCGATTCTGCCTGGGTATTCAATGTTTGCCACCTCTATGCTCACTTTTGACTAACTATATCTGCCGTAAGACTCTGGACTTTGAAACCGAACGCATGAAGGCCTTGTATGACCTTGAAGTAAGAAATATAATGGGGATTGACGTAAATTGACAAGCTGGCTAGATATGTTGAAAAGGGAGGACTGTTAAAATCTAGATTGTGGCATAAACATTATCGGCGCCATCTTGTCCCTTTTCAGACTCGTACGTGCGCGTAAGCAGCAGCCATTTTGAATGCCATGGCCTCTTTGCCCACTCCTGATAGCCAGTCTCTCTCTCTCTCTCTCTCTCCCCTCACTCCCCAGCCCCGCAAGCATCCCCGACAGCCCCCGGTCTCTCCTGCTTGGGTCATAAACGCACCTCCAGCGCGACCCTGTCTCCGAGCCACATCCCGTGCTGCACCCCCTCACTCTTTCATCTCATTCATAGAACAGGTCCTTTGATAACCTCTTCCTCCCTGCCCGATTGTCCGGCCCGACCCCTGGCCATCACATAGCTCAACAGATGCAGTTTATTGCCCCCACTGCAGGAACTCACCCCACATCAAAGGAGCAGAGATTAATCAATACCTTCACACCCCTAGATCCGACCGATCGCCTACATCCCCGTTCCCAGCGGAATGTCCAGCTGCGCGATTGCCATCACATGCTGAGATCGGGGTGGGAACTCTACTGTAGATATGTGTGGGAACAGGCCTGGACCGGGGATTCCGAGGATGTCATGCAGTACTTCAAAGTAATATTACGGATGCAATGAATGCAATAAAACCATAAAACTGTGTATAAGAGGCCAGGCCTCAGAGATGTTGGGAGAGCACCTCGAGATGATACCGTGTTGTCTGATTTGACGTGTTCTGTTCCGTCGGAAATAAACTCCTGTTTCCCGCTTTCCAGTCTCCAGCGCCTGCCTCTTTGTTTGGTAATCGTGAGTTGGGTGAGAAGCGGCTAACGCCGGGCAAACCTAGAAAAGGGGTAAAACGACTTGATCTGCCTGAACCCTTTTTCATCAGGTATCCAAGGCATAGATACCCCAGGGGTCTTCCTTGGGCTGCAGCATGTATTGTGCCACACACAAGAGACTTCTCAGACTGTGACTTCAGGCCTGCCAATGCAGCCTGTTGAGATGGTGCTTGCACCTCTCATGACATATATACGTTCCTTATATCTGAGGTCACTGCACTAAAATCCTATACCTCAACACTATAGTAGACCCTTTATTCTGGAGTGCAGGATGCTTGGTTATCAGTATGAGGGGCCCCTTCATGAGCAGGACACCCCAGAAAACCTGGAGTCGATTCTCCAAAGTTTGTAAGTGCAGTCTGCCATATCAAGGCACATAGTGGACATCAGTCATTACGAGATATCTCACTATATGATGGCTGCGTTGAACCTGGTCATGTTTGGTATCAAATATGCTGGTATAATACCCAAACATTTATTCCGCATCTGGAGGTATGATCCCATGTACTCGGGGGTTGCTTAGAGGAGTCTCCATTTGCGTGGTTACAGCCTTACAGGGTCTAGCAGCAAGCTAGTGCTGCTGCCGACCACAGACATGTTTCTGCCCTCCTGCTGCTGAGCCAGGCTGGAGCAGGGGAAGGTAGAACAATAGATTTCCTATCACAGGGAAGTGTGATGACCTCTCAGACATTACTTAGTGTACTGGGCTGGGATGGGGAGCTTTCCAGTACAACCAGACTGCATTGAAGTGCACATGTTGTGCATACACCAGTTTGAGCCAGTTCAGGAACCCTTGGTTCCATCTCTGACATGAAACTGGACAAAGGCAGGGGAGTATCCTACCCTCTGTCCTGCCACTCTTCTGGGATGGGTCCCTGAGTCGTTCCAACCATTTCCTTTTGTATTTAAGTGCTCCCCTGAGGGTGAATCCTCAGATGTGCTGTGGAACAAAACTCAACTCTGAAATCAAGACACTCTTTCACCGTCTGTACACTTGGACTTTGCTGGTTTTTACCCGGAACTAAGACTGTATCAAGGAAGTCTCCTGCTTCTCTTGGTCTAGCGGTTCTGCAAGTATTCTACCTTGCCTATGTCTGTGCTTCACTCAGGTTCTCCGGAAGACCTGTGGCATCAGGGACATCTCAAGTAATCTCCTTTGGAGTAAATGAGTCACTCCCCTGCATCTGCAGGCCCTGCATCAAATTTGACCAGTCTGCTTTTCCTGTTGTCCTATGGACTTACCAAGGCTCAGCAACACAGATGGTGGATCTGTGGCTCCCCAGAGGTCTGACCGGTCTTCACTGCAATTTGGAGGACTGTATCCCTGCTGGGTCTAAACCGCTGTGCACCGTGTCGACTTGTCGTTGCCAAGGCATTTTGGCTCTGCACTACATAGATCTTCAAGCTACAAGTAGCTTCAGCCTCAGCATCTCCTCCCTTGAAGATCAGTGTCCTCCCAGCATCCCTTGCATTGGGGGCCTCTGTCTTTGGTGAGCTGCAAATGGTCCTCTTGCTACTCCTGTGTCTTCTCTCTAGGGTCTCTAGGGTCTGCTTCTGCTTTGGTGCACTCCCCTGCTTGCTTAGGGCCTCCTCTGACCCTCCTGCATTGGTGATGCCCTTGGGCCTTGCTGGTCCCAACAATTGCATTATTTCATCTTCCAAGCCATTTGCAGCTACCAAGGCTTGTTGGTGCTCCTGCAGACCACAACTACTTAGACACCGATATCCGACTCGCAACAGCTTGTGTATGGCTCCTGATCTTCCACAGCATCGCCTGGTTCCTACAGCTGCAGTGACAAGGGTCCTTGTGAACTCTTCTGAACTCCCAGACAAAGGTAGGCTTTACAGCTCCGTGCCTCCTGGTCACCTCCAAGTGGTATAGACTCTGTGCCCTCTGCTTTCAGGTTCTCCTCTTCATGAATACACCCTTGGAATCCACCGGATATCTTCACAGACTTCTCCAGAGGCCTTGCTGAGTCGCCCATAGTCATCTACAAGAGGTTCTGATGTCACTACACTCTGATGCCCCCAATTTTCCTGGTGTAGGTATCCTGATTCCTAGGGAATCCAAGGGTGGGGTGGCTCTCCAACCTTCTGTCCTCCACAGGGTTTCTTCGTTGTCCTCTGGAAAGGGACCATTTTCTTTCAAACTGTAAACACGACTTCTCCATTGAGTTCTATTGAACATATGGTTGTGTTCCCACTCTGCACAGAGCCTCCTTGCGGTTTCTGGCTACTTACCTTGGATAGTTCCTGGATCTCCAAGCTCTTCTAAGTCCATTCATCCAAGTACTATCCTCTTTTGCAGTTTGCATTCCACTTATTTAGTATATAATTTGGTCTTCCCCTGGAGACCAGTGTATATTGGTGCTCCTTACCTGATTTCTTTGAAGTATTCTTATATGTATTGCTGATTTCTCCGGGCAGGAAATATACCAGGTGATAGTGATTGTGTTGTGATAATAAATAGAATTATGTTTCACTCTTGATTAAATGTGGTAAAACAAGCTGCTTTACAGTCGGTCAAGATGAGCCTAAAGGCTGCTCTCCACAGCTACCACTTTGAGAGCTTTCTGTGGTTTTCAAAGACCACTAAAATCACCAGATGGGTTGCCTTGATTAGTGCAAGGTGCATCATACACTAAGCCAGCCTCATACAATGGTGTACTTTCTTTTATTCCATAGCGTATGATGTCTTCTGTTTTCCTTTACAGAGCATACTGTTCTATGTTTTCTCCCATAGTATATGGTGTCTTCTATGTTCTTTCGTAGTGCGTGATGTGCATTGTTGACTCGCAGAGTGTAAGATAGCTTCTCTCTTCTTTTGCAGAGAATGGTGTACTTTGTTTTCTCCCATAGTGTTTGATGTCCTCTGTTTTCTTTCGTAGTGCATGGTGTGCTTTGTTTACTTACATGGTGTATGATGTCTTCTGTTTTCTTTCGTAGTGCAGGGTGTACTTTGTTTTATTCCATAGTGTATGATGTCTTCCGTTTTCATTCTCAGTGCACTGTGTACTTTGTTTTCCCCCATAGTGTATGATGTCTTCGGTTTTCTTTCAAGTGCATGGTGCACTTTGTTTTATTCCATAGTGTATGATGTCTTCTGTTTTCTTTTGCAATACATGGTTGTAGGAAAATAGGACCTTTCTCCTATGGTTACCCCACTTTTTTCCTGGTGTCAGTAGGTTTTGACTGCTAACTAGGACCCCATCAGCTGTGCTCTCTCCCAAAATGGCTCAGTTAAATACTTGTGTACCTCCATAATTGGCTACTGGTGTACCCGTATAAGTCCTTAGTATGTAGTACTAAGGTATCGAAGGCATAGATACCCCAGGGGTCTCCCTTGGGCTGTAGCATGTATTGTGCCATACACAAGAGACTTCTCAGACTGTGACTTCAGGCCTGCCAATGCAGCCTGTTGAGATGGTGCTTGCACCTCTCATGACAGATATACGTTCCTTATATCTGAGGTCACTGCACTAAAATCCTATACCTCAACACTATAGTAGACCCTTTATTCTGGAGTGCAGGATGCTTGGTTATCAGTATGAGGGGCCCCTTCATGAGCAGGACACCCCAGAAAACCTGGAGTCGATTCTCCAAGGTTTGTAAGTGCAGTCTGCCATATTAAGGCATATAGTGGACATCAGTCATTACGAGATATCTCACTATATCTCCCTAAATCCATCGTTTTTTTGCACTCCACATCACCCTGGGTTAGACACTGGCTATATGCAAATCAGCTCTGACCCTGTGCCCCATGGGAACAGTCCAGTCCGAACTACCAAGCCATGTCTTTCCCAGACCGGAATCAAGCATCCAAGGATTTAGGCCCAGATCCTTGTACTGGGGTGAATGTATGACATTGTTCTACATTCTGTCCATCAACTGTGTTTTTTGTAATTTTCACCCCGAGTGGGCTGGGTATGCTCAGACGTGAGTCCCAGGCTCTCCACACCACTGGAGTCAAGCTATCCAGGCTGAATGAAGGCTGATAGCCAGAAACCGGTCCTTGGATGCTTGATTCCGGTCTGGGAAAGACAGGGCTTGGCAGTTCGGACTGGACTTTTCCCATGAGGCAAAGGGTCAGAGCTGATTTGCATATAGCCAGTGTCTAACCCAGGGTGGTGTGGAGTGAAAAAAACGATGGATTTAGGCCCAGATCCTTGTACTGGGGTGAATGTATGACATTGTTCTACATTCTGTCCATCAACTGTGTTTTTTGTAATTTTCACCCCGAGTGGGCTGGGTATGCTCAGACGTGAGTCCCAGGCTCTCCACACCACTGGAGTCAAGCTATCCAGGCTGAATGAAGGCTGATAGCCAGAAACCGGTCCTTGGATGCTTGATTCCGGTCTGGGAAAGACAGGGCTTGGCAGTTCGGACTGGACTTTTCCCATGAGGCAAAGGGTCAGAGCTGATTTGCATATAGCCAGTGTCTAACCCAGGGTGGTGTGGAGTGAAAAAAACATAGGATTTAGGCCCAGATCCTTGTACTGGGGTGAATGTATGACATTGTTCTACATTCTGTCCATCAACTGTGTTTTTTGTAATTTTCACCCCGAGTGGGCTGGGTATGCTCAAACGAGAGTCCCAGGCTCTCCACACCACTGGAGTCAAGCTATCCAGGCTGAATGAAGGCTGATAGCCAGAAACCGGTCCTTGGATGCTTGATTCCGGTCTGGGAAAGACAGGGCTTGGCAGTTCGGACTGGACTTTTCCCATGAGGCAAAGGGTCAGAGCTGATTTGCATATAGCCAGTGTCTAACCCAGGGTGGTGTGGAGTGAAAAAAACGATGGATTTAGGCCCAGATCCTTGTACTGGGGTGAATGTATGACATTGTTCTACATTCTGTCCATCAACTGTGTTTTTTGTAATTTTCACCCCGAGTGGGCTGGGTATGCTCAGACGTGAGTCCCAGGCTCTCCACACCACTGGAGTCAAGCTATCCAGGCTGAATGAAGGCTGATAGCCAGAAACCGGTCCTTGGATGCTTGATTCCGGTCTGGGAAAGACAGGGCTTGGCAGTTCGGACTGGACTTTTTCCATGAGGCAAAGGGTCAGAGCTGATTTGCATATAGCCAGTGTCTAACCCAGGGTGGTGTGGAGTGAAAAAAACGATGGATTTAGGCCCAGATCCTTGTACTGGGGTGAATGTATGACATTGTTCTACATTCTGTCCATCAACTGTGTTTTTTGTAATTTTCACCCCGAGTGGGCTGGGTATGCTCAGACGTGAGTCCCAGGCTCTCCACACCACTGGAGTCAAGCTATCCAGGCTGAATGAAGGCTGATAGCCAGAAACCGGTCCTTGGATGCTTGATTCCGGTCTGGGAAAGACAGGGCTTGGCAGTTCGGACTGGACTTTTCCCATGAGGCAAAGGGTCAGAGCTGATTTGCATATAGCCAGTGTCTAACCCAGGGTGGTGTGGAGTGAAAAAAACGATGGATTTAGGCCCAGATCCTTGTACTGGGGTGAATGTATGACATTGTTCTAAATTCTGTCCATCAACTGTGTTTTTTGTAATTTTCACCCCGAATGGGCTGGGTATGCTCAGACGTGAGTCCCAGGCTCTCCACACCACTGGAGTCAAGCTATCCAGGCTGAATGAAGGCTGATAGCCAGAAACCGGTCCTTGGATGCTTGATTCCGGTCTGGGAAAGACAGGGCTTGGCAGTTCGGACTGGACTTTTCCCATGAGGCAAAGGGTCAGAGCTGATTTGCATATAGCCAGTGTCTAACCCTGGGTGGTGTGGAGTGAAAAAAACGATGGATTTAGGCCCAGATCCTTGTACTGGGGTGAATGTATGACATTGTTCTACATTCTGTCCATCAACTGTGTTTTTTGTAATTTTCACCCCGAGTGGGCTGGGTATGCTCAGACGTGAGTCCCAGGCTCTCCACACCACTGGAGTCAAGCTATCCAGGCTGAATGAAGGCTGATAGCCAGAAACCGGTCCTTGGATGCTTGATTCCGGTCTGGGAAAGACAGGGCTTGGCAGTTCGGACTGGACTTTTTCCATGAGGCAAAGGGTCAGAGCTGATTTGCATATAGCCAGTGTCTAACCCAGGGTGGTGTGGAGTGAAAAAAACGATGGATTTAGGCCCAGATCCTTGTACTGGGGTGAATGTATGACATTGTTCTACATTCTGTCCATCAACTGTGTTTTTTGTAATTTTCACCCCGAATGGGCTGGGTATGCTCAGACGTGAGTCCCAGGCTCTCCACACCACTGGAGTCAAGCTATCCAGGCTGAATGAAGGCTGATAGCCAGAAACCGGTCCTTGGATGCTTGATTCCGGTCTGGGAAAGACAGGGCTTGGCAGTTCGGACTGGACTTTTCCCATGAGGCAAAGGGTCAGAGCTGATTTGCATATAGCCAGTGTCTAACCCTGGGTGGTGTGGAGTGAAAAAAACGATGGATTTAGGCCCAGATCCTTGTACTGGGGTGAATGTATGACATTGTTCTACATTCTGTCCATCAACTGTGTTTTTTGTAATTTTCACCCCGAGTGGGCTGGGTATGCTCAGACGTGAGTCCCAGGCTCTCCACACCACTGGAGTCAAGCTATCCAGGCTGAATGAAGGCTGATAGCCAGAAACCGGTCCTTGGATGCTTGATTCCGGTCTGGGAAAGACAGGGCTTGGCAGTTCGGACTGGACTTTTCCCATGAGGCAAAGGGTCAGAGCTGATTTGCATATAGCCAGTGTCTAACCCAGGGTGGTGTGGAGTGAAAAAAACGATGGATTTAGGCCCAGATCCTTGTATTGGGGTGAATGTATGACATTGTTCTACATTCTGTCCATCAACTGTGTTTTTTGTAATTTTCACCCCGAGTGGGCTGGGTATGCTCAGACGTGAGTCCCAGGCTCTCCACACCACTGGAGTCAAGCTATCCAGGCTGAATGAAGGCTGATAGCCAGAAACCGGTCCTTGGATGCTTGATTCCGGTCTGGGAAAGACAGGGCTTGGCAGTTCGGACTGGACTTTTCCCATGAGGCAAAGGGTCAGAGCTGATTTGCATATAGCCAGTGTCTAACCCAGGGTGGTGTGGAGTGAAAAAAACGATGGATTTAGGCCCAGATCCTTGTACTGGGGTGAATGTATGACATTGTTCTACATTCTGTCCATCAACTGTGTCTTTTGTAATTGCCACAAAAGGATGGCTCCACCTCCTGCTGAGCGTCTGGGGCCCAGACCTGCACTATCAAAGGAAGAGGGTGTGCACTGGCAGCAAGACACTCAGGGCTGGTTTGGACTGGGATCAGAAACCCCTGAACACAAAGACTTCAATGGCATTTCGGGGTATACATATGAGAGCTGAAACCCCTGAACTCAAGACTGAAATCCAGATTGAAAAAGGATTGAACCTACTTCGTGATCAAGAGGAACCTCTGCCAAAGAAGAACAGCTGTAGAGAAAGAAGAGAAGGACTGCCCTTGCTGTGTGTTCTGGAGCAGACCTGCAGTTTGCTGATTTGACTGAGGAGAGGACAAGTGGCTTGGCTCTGTGATGTATCCCCCTGCTTGTGAGGACTTTGCTGTGTGCTGTGTACTGAAGTAGCGTGTCTCCAAGGGCCCGAGGAGAGCTGGTCCCCTGTTATGGAAACTCAGGAATATAAAAGTTTCCAACCATGTCTCAGCGACACTTGGTGCGTGGTGTTTTGCACGTCTGAGTATGCCGTGTGGTCCGTAGTACTGTTTATGAGGTGGCCCATGATCGCATTGCCCCGCAGCATGTAACATCGTCCACGCCGCTGAATTGCTGTTTGTGGCCCGGGCCGTCATCTTAATGGAGGCTGTGAGTGAGGATCACCACATCAGGCCCGAGCCGCAACATGCTACAGGATTTCTGGAAGACTACTGTGTGGTCTGTGGTACTGTTTACGAGGCGCCCTGTGATCGCATTGCCCCCGCAGCATGATACATCGTCCACGCTGCTGTATTACTGTTTGTGGTCCAAGCCGTCATCATAACGGAGGCTGTGAGTAAGGATCACTGCCGCCGGCCCGAGCCACAACGTGCTAAAGGATTTCTTAAATCTAAGAAAGCTGCAAGGTGAAAGGGACTGTGATCGTTGTTCACCCAGAGGAATCTGCCCAGGATCGTCAACGACGGAGAAGGCAGTGCATTAACCTGGTCGGTTACAGCGTCACCTAACCCCTGAGCTGCAACGTCATCGGGGTCGCCCAGCAGGACATCCGACGAGTGGGGAGAGAGGGAGAGCAAGGCAGTGCACCCCCCCAGGTAGGGCTTGGACTCCCCTCGGGAGCTGCAAGCGTGTGTGGCCTGGGAAGGCGTGCAGGAGGAGTACAGGAGTGCTCCGAGCTCTCTCCCGCTGCACCGTGTTAGACGTGCTGAGTCCCCGAGCAGCCCGTACCTGCCCAGTTAAGAGGTGCACCCCAATTCACAACCATATCAGAAATATGTTAACTCTTTAGCAGGACCTTGGGCCAAGGCTGCACAGGTAAAACCAATATCAAACATGATTCTATTCTGGCAAGAAATCAATGTGGGAGGTAACACTGCCGGCCAGTGTTGTGAATCACTGGCCATCCACAGACTGACACTCCCACATACACACTCACTCCACACCGATACATGGTACAATGCATATTAGGCAGCTCTGTGCGGAACATGCTCGCACACATACCGACTCAGCACTCTAATGCGGTGCACTGATCCCCTGCAGGTTAGTTGATAGCACGTTGCAGACCCTGTTTTCCCAAACCTTCCTTCACCCTCCAGCTCACCCGAGTGTCCTATACCCACAGATGGAAGATAATCAGCCCGCCCCCGGATCCTAGTTCATTCGTGGCTGAAGTCACACTTAGTCAGTGTCCCAGGGAAGCAGTTGGGGGTAGGTAGCAGGGCAAATTAGGAGGTAGTCATCAAAGGGAGTCTGGTAGCCACTCGAGAAGTTCACCCACAGGATGCATAGCAGAAGCGAGCTTAGGGCAATAGTCAGTCACTTCAAAGAGTTCCACATGGGCCTTCTGTCACTAGCACAGTTCTGCTAAGCGCTGGTGGGTGATGCAGTTTCTTGAACCTCAACCGATCATTCGTTCCTCGAGCCCAGTCAATAACTCTCACCAAATAGACCTGAGTTTTGCAATACTACTTGGCACAGAAGGTCATTGGGGTGCGGAGAGGTCAGTTGATCTGCCATGCTGAGGGCTAATAAGGGAAGAGTCAATAAATGGAGAATGAAGCTGGTGACACTCTCGGGAGAAGGAGACGCCCCATCAGGTACATGTCGATCAGAGTTGCACCCAGGACATCTGAGCACAACGTTTGGTGTGCAATGATACAGGTCTCCCCAGACCATTCTGGTTACACACAATGAAGAGTTGCAAGTTTCGTAACTCCATGGATATGAGGCACAACGTAGGGTGCGTATTGATATGGGTCGCACCAGTCAATTTCAGTCACACTCAACGAAGAGTTATAAATTCAGCACATACAGATGGATGCAAGGTCAGCAATGCCTCGCGAGGTATGGTGAGGCATCCCTGTGGTTATGCCCCCCCACCTCCGAGAGGCACAACCTGTGAACCAGACACCTCATGCAATGAGCATGCAGTCGACATGTTGTACGCTAGAGAGATGACACACTATCGATGAAGCAGGCCACGCTAGATCCTACAACCGGGGGAATCAGCTCACCACCAACAAGATTCTAATGCGTGCCAAAGTCCCCACGATGTGGGGGCCACACATATTGGATGTTGGAAAGACTTTGGGGCTCTGCACAAAGCAATTCAATCTCCAGGCACAATTCATAGTTCCACGCCCACACCACGCTAACAGTTAGGATCCAGCAGGCGATTGGGCACTGCCGATGACACAGCACTCCTGGTATATCAAGTAGATGGTGTGGGTCCCGCATAGGAGATTTTTTATGTCTCTGAGACCTCTGAAAGAACAGAGGGCAAGCCAACAAGACCACGGAGAGCACACTTGAGGGTGCAACACAGCAGCATGTAGTAGGCCCAGGCCAGCCACTGTTCAAGAAAGGCACACTGTTCCTTTCAATTACAGTAATCCTCTTGTGCACAACAGATTCCTCTGGCAGTGTGCACCACTGCAATGGCAGGCCGGACACACATTCAAGTACATTATGAATGCTAGTTTGCAGACAGGCCTGCAATGGCAGGATGGACACATATTAAAGCACATCATTGGTGCAAGTGTACAGACAGGCCTGCAATAGCAGGCGCGTCACAGGTTTTAAAACATTAAAGGTGCAAGTGCGCACACCGGCCTCCAAAGGCAGGCTGGAGACCGGAATACAACCATCATAAGTGCAAGTGCGTACACACTGACCTGCAATGGCAGACCTGACCTATGTTTAGAAATCTCAGGTAAGCACCATTTCCTAATGTGTGTATGAAGGACAAGTGCACTTTCACACTGCATTTACAGTGGGAAGTGCTGCAGGCCCTAAAGCCACAACACGAGTGTCAGCCACACCCAAGAGGAGTCCTACGAGGAAATCTGACCCCCTAGGTAGGGAAAAACATGGGTATTCGTCCCTACCCTGGAAGTGCACACTCCGGTGTACCTACCACACCACTCACCTACCCAGGGTTTGGTGATAGTGTAAGGCCCCCTCAGGATTGGCTACTGAGTAAGACAGGCCAACCAGAGCATGAGACATTTTTGACAGGCTATTCCGGTGGGTGGTGCAATCAATGTGGTTTCCCCCTACTACCCAATGAGGTACCTACCCTGGGTATGTGGTGTAACTTTTCACAAGGCAGTCACAGGTACGACACCTAAACCACTCATGTGAGCATCCTAAACTGGATTGTATATGAAGGCCGTGTGCACCTTCGTGCTGCAGTACAATGGGAAAGTGCCCAGAGTCCTAACTAAGGTCATGAAAAGAGAGTTGGTAAAAACAAGAGGACAAAAAACATAATGTTTTCAAGAAATCGCCTCTAAGAAGGGCCATGTTCACCACTGTAGCTCTCACCTGTACACTGCACACACAGTGAGGAACACCTGAGTGGCTTTACCTGTTCACCTATCTACGTAACACTGTTACTGCAGCTCTCACCTGTATGGTCCACTCACAGTGAGGCACACCGGGAGGCTTTATCTGCTCATCAATCCATGTAACGCTGTTACTGCAGCTCTCACCTGTATACTGTGCTTAGATGAAGCACACCAAGAGGCTTTACACACTGTGGCCCAGATTTTCAAAATCGTCACGCATCGCAGCATAGCAGTGAAAGTTGTTGTGCTGCGTTGTGTGACGTGGGCAGAAAAGTGCAATTTCTACTAAGATATAGCACTATCCTGCTCTCTCCTAGCGCTCGTACACAATTAGGCCACAGAGTGTCACTCACCCACCTTTGCGTCATGGCGCAAAGGTGTCGGAGGGGGTCTAGCATAGGTTTTGTACTGCAAGGATACCTTTCCGGTACACATTACTATGCTTGTGTTATACACAGGATTCTTGTTGTGCCGGAAGGGACACTTTCCTGCACAAAAGCCACACTCTGAGGCTTCTTCCTCTTTCTAAGTGAGCTGCAAAAGGCAGCACACGGTGAAAGAGAAAACAACGAGAAGAAAGAGATCATTTCTCCTATAGTTCCTCCCCTGGGAAGTCGCAGCATTTCAAAGCACTCCCAGGGCAACCAGCGTTGGCAAATCTGGAAATGCGCAAAAAAACATGGGTGGATGCAGGGGAGCCCCCACCCCCCCCATGGAACCACTTCCCAGGGCAGAGGGCACAGGGCGGCGGCCTGCGCTGCCCTGCATCATTCCAGCTTGAGCAGGCAACGCAGGGCCATGTAAGGGGGCCCTGCGTTGCGTGGTGGGTCTGACGTTGCATGGTAGCTCCTAACCTTCAGGAGACTCCTCAAGACCTGGCTCTTCGAACAATAGCAGCATTCCCCCCCACCCCTAGCGCCTTGAGACCCTCACTGGTATGTAATGCGCTTCTTAAATGCTATGATTGATTGATTGATTGATTGACTTTGGTATTGAGCTGCTCTTGCGACACCGTGCATGATGCAAGGTCAATGCAATGGTCTGATTAATCTGGCCCTGAGTTAATCAAACATTCTTATGAAAGGGGGTGAGACCCGCAGGCCCTGCAAAGACACACGCTGGACATGGGGCGATGGGGGGGTAATGGGGGCTTGGGGGGGGTCCACCCCAGCTCCCACCACTGCGCCACACCCTGGGACCCTTCTCTGACTAATACCTGTCCTGGCAGTTATAGCACACACGTTGTTTATCGCATTAAAACCTGCCTTACTGGCGTTGCCAATGCAGGAAAAACAGGAAGCGAAACATTACAGCTGTCCATATAGAAAGCATTCAGAAGATAAAGAAATGAGGGGTATATTACCAACAACTAGCGATAATTTTTGTCTCTAACTTGTTTAGAGACAAAAATTATCGCCGCACATCGGCGATTTTTATCGCAGATAAACCTTGCTATTAGCAAGGTTTATCGCAAATGCGATAAAAAACGGCCGCAATGCATGAATATCGCTGAAAAGTCAGCGATATTCATGCATTATCGAGCAAATGCTCTTAGCCATGTTATCCACCTCCCATTGGATAACATGGTGAAGAACTGCTCAGGGCAGGTGTTAGCTTTTGGAGATATTCGCGCTTAGCGCGAATATCTCCAAAAGTTGGTAATAGGAGATAGCGATGTTAGCGACTGTTTCCAGTCGCTAACATCTTGGCACGCCCACTTTGCATGTCATTAGTGATAAATATCACTGACATGCAAAGCGGGGCCCAAGATGGTCGCTATCTCCTATTAGCTGTCACTAACTGGTGTTAGCGACAGCTTGGTAATAGGGAGATAATTTTATCTCCGCTTTCTTGGCTTTTAAAGCCAAAAAAGCGGAGATAAACCCCTTGATAGTGTGGGAAACAGAGGGATGATCAGCTGTCCTTTTCAGATATAAAATAGTCCCTCAAACATTCCAGCAGAAGAACGTCCTGCAAGGTGGAATCAGACACCAAATAACCAATAGCATTAGGTCTTTTTTATTTTATTTTATTTTTTTTCTTTTTTTATTAGAAATTTTTATTGGTATACAAAAATATATATATACAGTACAGATAGAGGTACACAGGCGTCGATCATATATGTCCATTGTCCATTGGTCTCCCTCCACTGGAGAAGAAAAAAAAGAGAAGAAGAGAGAGGGGGGGGGTTTGATTGTCCTTTATTGGGTCGTCCTCAGGAGCTCATCAAGCCGGTCCCACATGTGCAGCTTGGCTTTGTGTTCTTTCGAGAACGTGCCTGTGATGTTGTCGGCCCCCCTCAGGAAGGTAATCCAGTTGATCCATGTTTTGAAATTTGCTTTGGCTGTGTTTTTCCAGTTCGTTAGGATCATTTTGAGGGCTGCCGTGAGGAGTAGGTCTAAGAGTTCTCTTTCTTCTTTACTTTTTAGGTCCGCTGTTAGGTGCTCAGTCGCCAGGCTAACGAAGCTGATCTCCAGATTTGTTTTGAGCATATCGTTCAGGAAGGTGTTGATTTGTGCCCAGAACTTCTTAACTTTCACGCAGGTGAAGACAAGGTGTTCGAGGGTTCCTTCCTCTTTCAGACAGTTCCAGCATTTGTCTGAGTCTGCTATGCCGACCTTGTGGAGTCTGGATGGTGTCCAGTATGCGTTGTGGAGCAGCCAGTATTTTGTTTGCGCAAGTTGTGGGGTGACTTTGTTTGTTGTCGCTGAACTCCACATTATTGCTCGTTCCTTTTCATTTAATTGCCTGCCCAGGCGCATCTCCCAAGTGTTGGTTGCTTTTTTGTTCTGCGTTAACTTAGATGGGCTGAGTAGTTTATAGATTTTTGCCGTTTGATGACCTGCTGAGTCAATGAGCTGCATATACTTGATGATCCCCGGCTCTCCTCCGCACAGGTTAGCCTTTGTTATCGCTGTCTTAATTTTTAAGAAGTTGTAGAACTCTTGGTTCGGGAGGTCATGTAGCTGCTGCACGTTCTGGAACGTCAGCGGTTTCTTCTTTGTTTCCAATTGGCTGGGTGTGCTGATGCCTTTGCCAATCCACGTGTCATTGTGCAGTATCGTCCCTTGGTAGGTCACTTTAGAGTTAAACCAGATGGATTCCCAAGCCGTGCCCTTCAGCTTCTGCGCCATGAGCCTGTCCACTTTCAGCAGGGCCTCTCTGGTGTACTTTAGTATGGCGCTTGTTTTCAGTGGGTGCCGGTTCGCTGTTAGGAGTGCTATTGGCATGGGTCCTCCTAGGATGTCTTGTTCGACCTCCAGCCATACCGGCCTGTACGTTTGTGTGGCATCTACCCAGGCGATACCCTGCCTTGCCAGACAGGCCGTCTGGTATGTCTTGAAGTTCGCCAGGTTAAGGCCTCCGAGGTCTCTTGACAGTCTTAGTTTTTTTAGGCTTATCCTTGGCTTCTTGTTTTTCCACAGGAAGATGTTTATCAGCTGGTCCAATTTTTTGTGAAATGTCTCTGTCATTGGGAGGGGTAGCATTGATAGCGTGTAGTTTATTACCGGGGTTATCATCATTTTGATCGTTTCAATGCGTCCCCACCAGCTGATGAACTTTGGTGACCATAACTCCAGTCTCTCCTTAATCTTCTTCAGCGTGAGATCCTCGTTGTGTTGGAGAGTTGACGTAAGATCCCTCCCAAAGTGGAGCCCTAGGATGGACCAGGCAACGGACAGGCACCCGAGCAGACCGAGTCATAACTCCAACAACAACAACAACACCCTCAAAGACCTATGCACCAAACATCAACTGGCAGACCCCTGGAGGCTCCAACACCCGACAGCGCGAGAATATACCTTCTACTCACACCCACACAACTCTTACAGCAGGATCGACTACATACTGATGTCCAACACACACACCCACCTCATAGAAGACACGGAGATAGCCACAATCACCGTCTCAGACCACGCTCATGTAACACTCACTCTAAGTGGGAAACACAATGAGAACCCAACGAGGAGGTGGAGACTGAACGATGACATCCTCCAGAACAAAGAGAACGTCAGAGAAATTGAAGCCACAATCAAAGAGTACCTCGACCACAACGACAATGGCGAAGTAGGGAAAGACACCGTATGGGACGCCCTCAAAGCGACAATAAGGGGAACTTTGATAAACATCAAGGCCAGGATGAACAGAGGGCGGAACAAAAAACTCCGGGAGCTCGAGGAGGAAATAACAGCACTGGAGAGAGGTCACTGTGCCAACATAACGGACAGAAACACGCTCACTTTGCTAACGAAAAAGAAATACGAGCTGAACAAGATCCTAAGTGAAAGAGCGGGCTCCTGGCTGACGAAGTTCAAGTCGGTCAACCTATGTGCCGCAAACAAAGCGGGGAAACAGCTAGCGTCCTATCTGAAGGCAAAACAAAGGCAACACACGATTGCAGCGATAACAGACCGCACGAACAAATCCCAAACAACGAACAAAGGAATACTAGAAGTTTTCAGACAATTTTACCAAGAGCTGTACACCGAGGATCAAAACTTGAGCAAAGATGCAGGACGTGACCTACTCAGCAGGACCAATCTGCCGAAGCTCGACGAGGCGGAGAGGGAATCGCTCGAAGCTGATATCTCGGAAGAAGAGATTGGAAGCGCCATTAGCCAGTTGAAACGGAACAAGGCGCCAGGACCAGATGGGTACTCGGCGACATTCTATAAAACCTTCAGCGAACACATCAAAACACTAATGGCACAAACATACTCAACATGCATCCAGAAAGGGAGGATGACGGAGTCCATGTGCGAGGCCAACATCACCATAATCCCTAAGGAGGGGAAAGACCCACAATACCCCCAGAACTACAGACCAATATCGCTAATAAACGTCGACAGCAAGATCTACGCAAAAGTCTTAGCCAACAGACTAAACAAGATCCTGCCGAACATCATCCACCCCTCACAAGTGGGATATATAAAGAACAGACTGTCGCAGGACAACACAAGGTTACTGTGCCACCTGATCAACCACACAGCAAGCAGCAACGAGCAGGCTGTCATGATAGCGCTGGATGCGGAGAAGGCGTTTGATAGAGTCTCGTGGCCCTTCCTGGGCAACTGTCTGGGAGCGTTTGGCCTAGGCAGGAAGTACACGGCGATGGTCATGGCCCTCTACAACAAACCGAAGGCGAAGATAGTGGTGAACGGGAGCGCATCCGAAACACTCACGCTGGGCAGAGGAACCAGACAAGGATGCCCCCTCTCCCCCGGACTATTCCTGCTCGCACTAGAGCCCCTGCTAGCCCGAATCAGGGACAACACCGAGATAACAGGCGTAAAGCTCAAGAGAAAGACCGTCAAACTAGCGGCATACGCCGACGACATCCTCATCACAACAGCGAACCCCTCCACGTCGATAAAAGCTCTGATGGCCACAATAGGTGAATACGCAGAAGCCTCAGGCTACAAACTAAATAAGGAGAAATCGGAGTGCAAACCTATGAATGTCCACACCACAAGAGAAGTACTAGGTGATTCCGGCCTAGCATGGCAAACGAAACCTCTGCATTAGGTCTTTTTTAAATGGCAATAATGCGTCTTGCAGACAGCTGTGCCTGCAGCCAGTCGTAAAAATGAAAAAGCATAAATAAATCCACCTGTCGAGACCGAGGATGACGCCTTTTCCGGCGCAGGTGACGAGGTCCTCCTGCCCTTGAGGAAATGCGGAGCTCCTTTCGTCATGGTAACGCCAGAGGAGGGACTAATAAGCAGCTTTTTAGTGTGATAAATTGGGTTTGAAGAGGGTGAGTCTGTGATTGGACACAGCCCCTCCCGGGCCTCGAGGCACTAAAAGACCCGGATCGGAGCGAACCAAGGATGAGACATCAAGCCCTACCGATGAGCTGCACGTGCACCTGACATGGATATTTCATTCATTCGAGCCCTGGGTGAGGTTGTTTTCTAGTTTTGTTCTGAAATTTGAACCGAGTTGGAGGAGAGCTGGAGACAGAGCGACAGATCGGCAGACAGACGGAGTGACACCTGGTGACGGAAAGACGGCTCGTGACATACAGGTCACTACTGAAATGTGGAGTGGCCAGAAAGGAACAAGTTCGAAACAAGGCAGGGCCAAAACAGCCTTTCATCCTTCTGGGTCATTTAACTGAGCAACAACACATGGAGCAACAAGAGCACCTGTTATTTTTAGCGCTTAGAAATGATCGAAGAGCTATTTAAACATTGGGGCTTATTCACAAGAGAATATCACCACCAGAACGTCACTTTTAGCGACGTTCTGGTGGCGATATGTCCTTCTCCATATTTACAAAGCAGAGTTAAGACCCTTTTTGTGGCTTAACGCCGCCTTGTAAATAAGCCCCTATTTTATGCATCACTTAGCGTGAAAGGGGCGTGCAGTGGGTGTTGCTGTGGGAGATCCACTGCAGCAGCCATTGCTTTTGACGCGGCCCCAGATTCACAAGGAGATGTAAAGCTGAGTCAGCGCCAAACGCAAACGCCGTCCAAGAGCAGGCGTTACAATGGAAAAACGAAGAGAAATGCTTTAACTTCTCCTTGCTGTTGCTGTTAGTATGGGTGCTGCATTTTGCAGCACACATAGAATATCAAAATACCATTCATGGTTGTTTATGTGCACGAAGGCGCCCCTCGCTGCACATTATCAATCAATAAATAATGATGATTTCCTGGTTCTAGGTGTGCTGCATTCTGGGGTACACATAGAAGCAACAACTTGCCATTAGTGATTGCAGGAAGGGACACCTTCTTGCGGATGTATGACATTACAACGCATGCTTTTACCACGCATGCCTTTACAACGCGGTTTTTACAACGCATGCCTTTACAACGCATAGTGCTTTGGGGCGCTGGATAGTGAATAGTTTAATTTACTATTCCAACTCCAGTCCCCGTGGATAGTAGGGAAGGTGTTGGATAGTACATTAAACCTATTCCCTATCCTAGAGCGCCCCCCAGCGCAATGCGTTGTAATGGTTTGCATTGTAAAAGTTGCATCGTAAAGGCACTGCGTGGTAAAAGTTGCGTTGTAAAGGATGTTTCCCCCTTCTTGCACATAAATAATCATTCCCTGCAATGCTGACTGTCTTGCTCTCTGTTGCGAGGGTGCCTGCGTTGGCGCTAGGTGGCTAAATATAGCACCAGCACCAGGGAAAACAAATGGGTGTGTCGTATTCTTGTGAATACAGCACATCGCGGCATTTTGAAAATGCCAGAGTGCTGCGCTGCTAAATGTGATGCTGCTCCGCGCTCCGATATTTTTGCATAAATTCGCCTCGTACGTACTGATTCTGGGGATAGTCAGTGCCTCGGACCCGTGTTATACCGCGGTTCAATCCCTCAGGTATCACACACAGCATCGGCAACCTTAGGCGCCAGGCTATTAATGGCCCTGCGTGTAAACTTATGTAATTGCTTACATTTCGTGTTATAATTGTTAAACAAAATGCCTGACATTACGCTCTTATGCCACATTGCATATGTGAGACTTTGTTAAAGTAAAAGTCCGAATGCAGGTGTTTTGGACAAATGCAAATCAACTGAACATGAGCAGGTGTTTTATGTGGCACTCCTGATTTTATGCGTTTGTCGTAAAAATTGTGTCCTCACACCATAAATGGACGCCGGGGCACATTTTCCACTAAAACATTTGTTTGCAAAATGCATCATGACATATGCAAATAGTGTATCGCAATGCATGCATACCCTACGGTAGCTAATGTGAAACGGCTTTTCTTTAATAGAAGACCCATTGCTTCACAATCAGCTATGCATGCACATGCGGGCACAGGTGTCAGAATATATTTTCCTATAGAGTATGGAGTGTACTCAGTGCCCTGTTATGCACAGACATGCGTCAAAGGCGTGGGTTCTGAGACAAATCCTCCAGTCGCAACTGACTCAAAGCCCACTCAGGTCCATCAATAGGATGCAATAGGAACCAAAGATGCAGTTATGGGATTAAAGATGTAGGTATGGGCAGTTATGGGACCAAAGATGCCGTTATGGGACCAACGATGCCATTATGGGACAAAAGATGCAGTTATGGGACCAAAGCATTGTTGAAGCCTAAAGCATATGAGTAGCTCCATCAAGGTAAGATGATCCCAAGGGATGCCCTAACCTATGTGTCTCAAACCAGTAAATTAACTCAACCTGATTCCATGGGTAAACCACAGCCCAAGCTGACCTCCATCAAACCCCCAAAAATCTATATTATGAATGTTCTTTTTGCAGAGTCTTGCATATTATCACCTCATTATCCAACTGACACAAAGAGACAGACACACCAGTCACATGACAGTGGAAAGTGCCTCAGGGCTCAAGTGGGGTACAATGGTCAACAGTCAGTAACTGCCACAAATGGGGGTCAGCTAAATGTTTGCTGCCTTCCACAGTTCTCCCATCTCGAAATGCTTTCCAGGTAGTGTGGTCAGGTTTAGTAAGTCTTGTACAGTACTTAGGATTGTATTTGTGCAGGAAGGGACAGTTTCCTACACAAAAACGATCCTACAGGGTATTTTTCTCTTTCCATGTGTGCTGCTAGTTGTAAATGTTTGCATTGTACTGGTATATATGGTAAGTGTGTGTGTGTTAAAGGCATTTATAATGTATGCTTATAAATGTGTGTAGTAGTGGCATGTTTCCTAATGCTGTTCGTGGTACTGGATCATGTGTGGTAGTGACCACGTAGTAAAGGCATGCGTGGTAGTTGCAAGCGTTGTTCCATCATACAGCCTGACAGAACACGTATCTTCAGCACTATTAGAAAGTCACCCTTTTGGCCCATTCACCCCCAATTTTCGAGTGCTGACTGGTACTAATGGTAGCAGACCATGACTGTGCCCTGAGACCCTGCTAGTCAGGCCCAGGGCCAGTGATATGTTAAACACACACACACATGCATTGAGGTACACTTACAATTGGCATGGCCTACTCTATAAGTCCCTAGTAGATAATCGATCGAGGGGGTGAAAATGACCTAAAGGTCCCCAGTATGTAATAGGGCCTGGCAGTTGGAGGCCAGCAGCCTTTTTTTGCTATTATTTTTTGCTATTAAATGTGCTCACTGCTGAGAGCCTGAGGTTATTTTAAAACCAGCCCTGTGTTGCAGCACTGCATTTAAACATTAAATTCACTGCAAACAACTTAGGTGGCAGGGGCACTATAACAGTGATAATCTACATTATTTTTACATAGCTGGTAGTACCAAGGTCTCCCCACGGTGATCCCAGGGGGAGAATGGAGGGGGGGTTACTAGAAGAAGGTTCCCTATAAAAGATGTTTTATAAACCCTGGTGAAGGAACAGACTGTGGGCCAGATGTAGGTGGCCAAATACCGGTCGGTAACGGCCGAAAATACCGATTTTCGGCCGTTACCGACCGGTATTGAGCGTTCGGTATGTAGGTGATAGGAAAGAGGCCGAATCGGTAAATTTACCGATTCGGTAAAATTACCGATCGGTAAAATACCGATTATGAAAATTTACCGATCGTTAATATTACCGATCGGTAAATTTACCGATCGGTATAGTTACCGATCGGTAAACTTTCCGATCGGTAAACTTACCGATCGGTATAGTTACCGATCGGTAAATTTACCGAATCGGTAAATAAGAATAGGTAAAATTGAACATTGAGATGTAGGGAGGCTCTGAAATACCGATTTTGCCTCAAAATCGGTATTTTAGAGTCGGTATTTACCATGGATTCAAATCAGGTGGTAACCAGGTGCAGCCTATAAAAAAGGACCCAAAATGCAATTCAGTTTGCACAATGGCGGCATTTTATGTAATAGCAAGACGGCTACGGCTACGGGAGGAAGGAGAGAGGGAATGGCTGAGACAGGAGCAGGTCTACAGGCAGAGGGTGACCCTGTTCATGCTCACAGAGGAGGAGATACTTCAAAGGTACAGGTTGGCTCCAGACACCATCATGGAGCTCATCAGGAACCTCAAACCACTGTTGGAGCACCCCACACCAAGGTCACATGCAATTCCAACACATGTACAGGTGCTGTGCAGCCTCCACCTGCTGGCGTCAGGGAGCTACCAGAGCGTGGTTGCTGTGGCGTGAGGGGTGACCCAGAGCAGCCTCTCAAGGTTTTTTCACAAATTCCTTGACGCCATGTTGCATAGGATGGAGCATTACATTTCTTTTCCATCCACCCATGCAGAACTGGTTCAAACAAAATCTGAGTTCTACCAGATGGCAAGATTTCCCCATATCATCGGATGCATTGATGGCACGCACATCCCCATTTGTCCCCCTGCTGCCACAGAATACATTTACCGCAATAGGAAGTCAAGCCACACCATCAACGTCCAGGTGATTTGCAATGCAAAGTACGTCATCACAGACCTTGTCGCAAAATTCCCAGGAAGTACCCATGACTCCTATGTATTTCAGAACAGAGGCATCTATGCACTAGCAACTATTTCTGAGTAATTAATGAGACACATACAGGTTGTGTATGTGACAAAAGTATTTATATGTAGCCACAAAGTTAAAGCACTTAAGTGCAACAAATTAAATTTAAGAAAGGTGGGGACAACATGTCCTGGGTAAAGTCCACATTTGTAAAGCGCACAATCACCCATAAGGGTCTCTAGGCGCTGGGGGCCATCGGGAAGATTAAGCGAGCTATTGCCCAGAGTCACATGGTACTGGGCTAACCTGCCGCCGGAGCCGGGGATCGAACCGTGGTCCCCAGATTCCAGCGTCAGTCGCCCTGGCCGCAGCGCCACACCTCTCCCCCCAGTGGGTTACATCACCCACTGGCAAAGTCATTTTCGCGCACGCTTCCCAGAGCCACTGGGATGTTCCCCACTGCCTTCCTCCTGGCCTGCAGGCTCAGCTGGGCGCCTGCTGCTCCTACGGGGCTGCACCACAGCGCTTCCCATGCTACTGCGGCTACTGCTGTCCTCTCCCTCAGGCACATCCAGG
This sequence comes from Lissotriton helveticus, assembly GCF_964261635.1. Lineage (NCBI taxonomy): Eukaryota > Metazoa > Chordata > Amphibia > Caudata > Salamandridae > Lissotriton > Lissotriton helveticus. The sequence continues at coordinate 465,077,903 of NC_136062.1, forward strand.
GCAGGATTGTGTGCTGTTTGAGAAATCATCATTGCCTCTAGGGCACTGGTGATTCTGGCCATGCCCCTGGTGACCTCGGCCGTGTTCTGGGTGAGGCTTTCCTGCATGTTATTGCCTCTACGGCATAACTGTGCTGTGGCAGTGGCGAGGCGATTCATGGCCCTATTGGTTGCTCGGGCGTCCCTGCGCCTTGTGTGCTCTATGTTGTCCAGTTTTGTGCACAGCTGCGTAATTGCAGAAGTAATTCCTGCAGCTAGGTCTGCATTTGATTTTACAATGTCCCTGTTGCTTTGTGCAATGTCACTGATGCCCTTCCCCAGTTCTCCTACTGTTTGGTTTAGGGCACGGAATTGGCGGTGGCAGGCCTGTATATATTTGCCCTGCATGCGCTGGATGCGCACCATGCTTCCCTCCAGCCCACGGAAGACAGTGCCATCTCCAGAGCCACCTGCACTGCTGGGCATGCGGCGACGTCTGCGCATGGTGTCAGATTCTGTGGTGGGCTGCAGTGCAGCGTGAGGCATAGGTGCAGTGTCTTGAGCCTCAGCTTCTGCTGCCTCCATCATTGGCAGTGGGGCCACGAGTCGCCTCCTGGCTGGTGGGGTTGCTGGTGCAGCCTGTAGCATTGATGGGGATGTCTCAGGAGAGAATTGCAATGCAGGGGATTGGGAAAGGTGTGGGGAGTGTGCTAACTCGGGGGTCTGGACTGTCTCCTCTTCCTGTGTGATGGCAGTTGTGTCCTCCTCATCCTGTGATGCATGGACATGGCTTGGCCCTGCCTCGTCACTCTCCTCCCTCGCTGCTGCAGTCCCTGTTGTCGGTGTGACTTGACTGGCAGATGGTGCCCCTAGGTGTAAATAAGCATATGTCAACTGAGTGCTACTGTGTCACAGTGACTAAAATAAAATCTTTACACATTTTACTTTCATTAATCGCCATTACTTTCACTGCCTTGCTGATGTCTGTTCAGTTATACATGGTCTAATATTAGCTGACTACATTTCCCATAATGCATTGCTCCTGTATAGTGCTAGCAGTACTGGACTGGGGTTGGCCTGTGCACAAAGGGTTAAGGGATGCTGCTTGGTATGGGGTGTTATGCTGCGCATGCGTCTTACCTTTAGCTTTGGCTCTGGCTGAGCTGTCCACGTCTCCCAGTCCCACGACACTGTCTGGCTCGATGGTTGACGCCACCAACTCCTCCAAGTCAGTAAGGGGGGGGTGCTGGGTTCCTGCCTCCACCGGTGCGACCAGCCTGTTTGTGCAGCTCTGCCATCTTTTTCTTTGTGAGGCTCCTGATGTCGTAGAACCTTTTCTTTAAATCTTCCAAGCTCCTGCTGGTGACTCCCACAGCATTCACCCTTTCAACAATGTGTAGCCAGAGCTTGCGTTTTGCAGACTCAGCTAGAGTGAGGGACTGCTTTCCAAATAGTTGTGTGTGGACTCTAACCACCTCCTCCACTAGTACCTGCAGCTCCATGTTGCTAAACTTTATTTTTCTCTTTCTGTCAGCCTTCTGGCTCTCTGTGCTGCTTGCCATTCTTTCAGTATTACACTCAAAACTAATCTCTCCCTGCTGCTCTGTCTCTCTGCTCAGCTCTGCCTGCCTCCAGAACCTTCTAATGAGTTGCAGCTGCCTGGGCAGGCACTTCCTGGTAGGAAGGGGGAGGGTGGTTGCACCTGATTGGCTGTTGTTTTAAGTTTCACTTTTGTTTGCTGCACGTTTTTGAAAATACCGATCAGTATTTACCGATCGGTAAATACCGATCGGTAGATACCGATCAGTAAATACCGATCGGTATTTTCCGATCGTCCGATACCGACTTTTACCGAATCGGTAAAAAATACCGATTTTTTATCTACATATCATTTACCGATTTTTAAATACCGAATCGGTAAAATTCGGTATTTAAGAATCGGTAAAATGAAATTACCTACATCTGGCCCTGTGCCTGCTACTCTATCTGGTATTACAGTTCTGAGGGCTTTGCCTTACTTCAAGAAGGAGTAAGGAGTGGACTCCCTGCAGCTACAAGTTAACAGAGCTTAAATGACCCTTCTCCAGCCGGAATCCCAAACCAGGAGTGCGTCCAGTCTACTTTTAAGGGGTTGACAGAGTGCAATGTGGGAAGTGTAGTGCATACCTGCCCAGGATCATCTAGGAGATTCCACGCCTTGGATTTGTGTTTTTTACCCTTGGAACCTACAAAGAGCCCCTCTGGAAGTACCTCCAGAAGTCTGGGAACGCTTTGGTAACTTTTAGAGAAAACCTCCATCAGGTAACTGACCACGAGGGTCACCTGCGACCCAACCTGGATTCCAGGTTTGTACCACTGAAGAGCTCCGGAGGTCTGACTTCCAGGATGTGAGTGGGCCTATTAGCTGGGGCCTCCTGCGGACTGCTTAGGAGCAGGTCTCCAACACAGTTGCCTGAAACTTTGTCCCAGTCAAGCACAAGCAGATGTCTTAGAGTGGCGCTAATGGTTTCTAAGCACTAGAAAGTGTTTATTCATTGAAAATTCACGGTTTCCTATATTGGATTTTGGCCATTTTGGTGTAATTTTAAAGATAAACATATTTGCTATGTTTACGAATTAATGTGGGATTTTTATTGTGTGTTGTGTTTTACTTATTCACTGTATTGGTGTTTCTAAATGCTTTACATGCCTGTCTCCTAAGTTAAGCCTTATAGCTTGGTGTCAGCTACCAAGGGTTGAGCAAGGGACTTATTTATAGAGACCCTTTTTAGGACCCAGTACAATGTTGGTGGCCTTGTTACTGGAGGTAGGTACATACTTACCACCACCGATTAACCACCTTTCAACAAGCACCTAGAGCTCTTTACGGGCTTCTACCTGAGAACTCAGGGTAACATGCGTATCCAATGAAGATGTGCATTATATCTCCCCGTCCTACCTACCTCAGAAGCTGCACTTCCTGGGGATACATAGAAATTGCAGAAGCAAAGAAGGCTTGATGCTAGAAATCCAGAAATTAAACAAGCAGAAAACACTTGATTTATCCTTCTCCAGGGCAGCTCACAGAATCTAGAATGTCGTCCCCTTAGAATTAAAGATGACTGTCTCAGACATCTTCTTTTAGAGAGTATTGAAAGAACTTTGAATTAACTTATAATGTGTTCCTTATCATTGTGCTGCAGCCACCCCCTTCATCTATCTAATCACAAAGACTTACTTTAACACACACATAATCTGTAATGTTTTGCCTTTTGATGATATAATTTTCCATTCACACGTTCCAATGTTATGATATACATATTGATGTATGATAATGTTCTATGGTTCCTACATATTCACACACTTTGCTGCTGTTAAGCTCTCTAATGTCATTCTGATGTGGTCCGGGATATCTAATATTAATTTCTGTCTACTTTACCAAGTCAGTATACTGCCCTAACTCTCTTTGCAGCTGTCTGGCTGCTTATTTAGCTTATTTTGGAGCGCCCTATGTCACTGTTGCACCACATACAGTGGTACATGTTTTACGCATGGCTCTCATTAACAGCAAAGCCACCCTGCGTAGTCATGAGTATAGCTGTATCACATTGCTCTTTGCCGGGGAGGCCTTCCATGGGCGTTGCGGTGGATTGTCCCACACAACACCCATGGAATTTGACGCTGTCCCAGATTTATAAAGTGTTGTGAGGTGAGGCATAACAAGGAGAAATATGTTCATTTCTCTTCGCTTTTTCCTTTTTCCATGTGTGCTGCATTTGTATGATGCAATATGCCTTGCAACTACCACACATGCAGTCACTGCCACGCATGATCCAGTACCACACACTTCATTAGCACGCATGTCATTACAACACACATTCATAAAAGTACATTTTAAATGCCTTTAACACACCACGCATACCAGAACAACTCAAAAACAAATTATTTGTATATACCGCACTATGTTACTGTTGAAGTTTGAAATATGGACAATTTGATGTTGTTTTAAGAAATAGGTTGGCCCAACGCACAAATGTATGTCTATTAGGACATACATTTGGTTAATATAAACTTTTTATATTTAACCATGTGTGTTATGTCATCTGTGTGTGGAATTAATGGGTATTTGAGAGGGGTACCCTAGGTGTGGGGGTCGAGTACATCTTATTATACACCTGCTGCCAAAGCAGCCATTTTGTTTCTGGTACTTATTTTACTGAGCTGTAAAGGCCTTTGCTCTCTCAAGGAACAGGTGGGTTGTATGAAGGAACACATTATTTCTTGTTAATCTAAATTTGTTATATGTAAAAACGCTGGTAATTTCCTCTGTGGAAAGCCATGCATTTTGATGCTTATTCGTGGTAATGTAATGTGTGGTAAAGGAATTAGCGTGGTAAAGGATACATTGTAAGTGTAATGCGCGGTTTCCCGTTCTGTCCTCTTCGTGTTTGTAACCAATCTTGCTGGTGTGACTAATTTGTTCCCATGATGCACTGGGCCGGGGACAGACTAATTTGCATGTAGCCAGGTTCTGAGCTGGGATGGTGCAGTGAGCTAAAAAACGGTGATGGATGAAGCCCTGATCTTTTGACTGGGTATGATTGTTCTGTTTAATTCAGATGCTCTGTCCATCACCACCCCCTTTTCAGAATCGTTTTGGCCACTATAGGAGTGGCAGGGTATGCTCAGACATGAGTCCCTTGCTCACTGCACCATCAGGATTCAAGCAAGCGGGGCCGAAGACCGCTGCAATGCCAGAAACCGGTCCCCGGAAGCTTGTTTCCTTTCCAGTAAAGAATTGGCTTGGTAGTTTGGTCTGCCCTGTTCCCATGATGCACTGGGCCAGGGACAGACTAATTTGCATGTAGCCAGGTTCTGAGCTGGGATGGTACAGTGAGCTAAAAAACGGTGATGGATCAAGCCCTGATCTTTTGACTGGGTATGAGTGTTCTGTTTAATTCAGATGCTCTGTCCATCACCACCCCCTTTTCAGAATCGTTTTGGCCACTATAGGAGTGGCAGGGTATGCTCAGACATGAGTCCCTTGCTCACTGCACCATCAGGATTCAAGCAAGCCGGGCCGAAGACGGCTGCAATGCCAGAAACCGGTCCCCGGAAGCTTGTTTCCTTTCCAGTAAAGAATTGGCTTGGTAGTTTGGTCTGCCCTGTTCCCATGATGCACTGGGCCAGGGACAGACTAATTTGCATGTAGCCAGGTTCTGAGCTGGGATGGTGCAGTGAGCTAAAAAACGGTGATGGATCAAGCCCTGATCTTTTGACTGGGTATGAGTGTTCTGTTTAATTCAGATGCTCTGTCCATCACCACCCCCTTTTCAGAATCTTTTTGGCCACTATAGGAGTGGCAGGGTATGCTCAGACATGAGTCCCTTGCTCACTGCACCATCAGGATTCAAGCAAGCCGGGCCGAAGGAGGCTGCAATGCCAGAAACCGGTCCCCGGAAGCTTGTTTCCTTTCCAGTAAAGAATTGGCTTGGTAGTTTGGTCTGCCCTGTTCCCATGATGCACTGGGCCGGGGACAGACTAATTTGCATGTAGCCAGGTTCTGAGCTGGGATGGTGCAGTGAGCTAAAAAACGGTGATGGATGAAGCCCTGATCTTTTGACTGGGTATGATTGTTCTGTTTAATTCAGATGCTCTGTCCATCACCACCCCCTTTTCAGAATCGTTTTGGCCACTATAGGAGTGGCAGGGTATGCTCAGACATGAGTCCCTTGCTCACTGCACCATCAGGATTCAAGCAAGCGGGGCCGAAGACCACTGCAATGCCAGAAACCGGTCCCCGGAAGCTTGTTTCCTTTCCAGTAAAGAATTGGCTTGGTAGTTTGGTCTGCCCTGTTCCCATGATGCACTGGGCCAGGGACAGACTAATTTGCATGTAGCCAGGTTCTGAGCTGGGATGGTACAGTGAGCTAAAAAATGGTGATGGATCAAGCCCTGATCTTTTGACTGGGTATGAGTGTTCTGTTTAATTCAGATGCTCTGTCCATCACCACCCCCTTTTCAGAATCGTTTTGGCCACTATAGGAGTGGCAGGGTATGCTCAGACATGAGTCCCTTGCTCACTGCACCATCAGGATTCAAGCAAGCCAGGCCGAAGACGGTTGCAATGCCAGAAACCGGTCCCCGGAAGCTTGTTTCCTTTCCAGTAAAGAATTGGCTTGGTAGTTTGGTCTGCCCTGTTCCCATAATGCACTGGGCCAGGGACAGACTAATTTGCATGTAGCCAGGTTCTGAGCTGGGATCGTGCAGTGAGCTAAAAAACGGTGATGGATCAAGCCCTGATCTTTTGACTGGGTATGAGTGTTCTGTTTAATTCAGATGCTCTGTCCATCACCACCCCCTTTTCAGAATCGTTTTGGCCACTATAGGAGTGGCAGGGTATGCTCAGACATGAGTCCCTTGCTCACTGCACCATCAGGATTCAAGCAAGCCGGGCCGAAGACGGCTGCAATGCCAGAAACCGGTCCCCGGAAGCTTGTTTCCTTTCCAGTAAAGAATTGGCTTGGTAGTTTGGTCTGCCCTGTTCCCATGATGCACTGGGCCAGGGACAGACTAATTTGCATGTAGCCAGGTTCTGAGGTGGGATGGTGCAGTGAGCTAAAAAACGGTGATGGATCAAGCCCTGATCTTTTGACTGGGTATGAGTGTTCTGTTTAATTCAGATGCTCTGTCCATCACCACCCCCTTTTCAGAATCGTTTTGGCCACTATAGGAGTGGCAGGGTATGCTCAGACATGAGTCCCTTGCTCACTGCACCATCAGGATTCAAGCAAGCCGGGCCGAAGACGGCTGCAATGCCAGAAACCGGTCCCCGGAAGCTTGTTTCCTTTCCAGTAAAGAATTGGCTTGGTAGTTTGGTCTGCCCTGTTCCCATGATGCACTGGGCCAGGGACAGACTAATTTGCATGTAGCCAGGTTCTGAGCTGGGATGGTGCAGTGAGCTAAAAAACGGTGATGGATCAAGCCCTGATCTTTTGACTGGGTATGAGTGTTCTGTTTAATTCAGATGCTCTGTCCACCACCACCCCCTTTTCAGAATTGCATTAGCACTAGGCAGATAAAATTAGCGAAAGTGCTGTGGGAAACGCAGGGCTGTACCATATTGTAGTAAATATTGTGCTGCCCTGCGTTTTGGAAGTGGCAGAGCGTGAAATTAAGCCAAGGTGGCTCACACCGCACTCTGTCACTTCCAAATGCCCCTTTGTTTTATCAAGGCTGCTGTAACTAACTGATAAGTAGAAATGAGTATCATATGCGCATTAATGGATGCTCAAGACCAGATGTCCGATTTTATCATTGAGTGGTACATCAACCATCATTGTAAATGGTGGTGCCAGAACAGAGACTTGTGGTACTCCATGCGAAGATAGTTTTGGGCAAGAGCAGGAGTTTCCCAACTTACCTGCACAGGATCTGTCTGTCAGGTAGAATTCTATCCATTTTAGAACAGTGCCATCATTTCCTATCCATTTCGCAAATATTCAATTCAGTTCAGTGTGTTCGATTAATTCAGATTTAAGTCCATACAGTATTAATGAAATCTTGAGTACAATAAAAATTAAGGGTACAATACAATTAGTACAGTACTGTGCACAAAATATACACAGAATTTATATACAGAGCATATTTTCCCTTTAGACAATATCACCCATTTACAAAATCTGGATTTTTTATCAAAATCTGCCAATCAGAATGTAGCTACAACATAAAGACATGAAGATGTTATGTTATGCATACTTATAAAGCGCATGGCTGCCCCAGCAACGGGGCGCCCCAATGCTGAAACAGACATTTGACTCCAGGGAAGGATGTGACTAGAGGTTAGAGTAGAGACAGGTTTTAATCAGTTTTCTGAATGCCCAATGGGCTTGTGTCCCCCGAGCAGAAAGAGGGCAGAGTTCTATAGGGCGGGTGCCATGGCCCTGAAAGAGCGCCCCCTTGCTCTTAGCCTCTGCACTGGGGGGGCGGGGGAGGGGGTATTCAGGATGGTTCAGGATGATAATTCAGCCCATAGGCATCTCTTATCCTCTATGTCCAGTGCACTAAACAAAGGGAATAACCATTTCCTCCTAGGTGTATCATAAAAAGTGTTGTAGTTACAGAAACAGGTACATAACTCGGTAGAACGTTGTTCCATTTTCCTTGTTATGTCGCAGTTTGACACAATGTGGTAAGGGGCTTGCAGCCCCTTACCTTTCCATGGGGAAGAGAGGCATTGCCTATGGATATCAGTGCAAGGAAATGCAGATCTGAAAACTCTGTACAGCCTATGTACCTTCACATGGTGACATGCCAATCTACTATAGATAGAGTATGGAGGAGAGCTAAATCTGAGGAGACCTTAGGAGAAAAATTTTGTGTGCTTAAACTATAGGCAGTGGCTCCCTTGAAATAATGTCTATCCTAGTGTTTCTGGAGTACTGTGAGGAGGGTCTCATGGTCGTCCGTGAGAAAAGCTGCAGTGAGTTCAAGGAGCACTAGGAGGCAGCACTCTCTCTCACCTAGAATTCAAAGCTTAAAGTCAGTGACTCAAAGGGTTGTCTTTTCAGTGCCACAAACTGGTGCAAAGTCTTCAAGTAGGGATTACCTCCAGGGCAAATCTTGATTTGCACAGAAAACTGCTTTGGTTCGATGCAGTGAAGGGAGCATCCTCTGGGTGGTACAAATGTGTCCTCATGCAACTATCTGTGCAGTTTGATGCAAGCCCTGTCTACTAAAGCCTACAACAGCCTTTCCTGCGTAATGCACTCTAAAAATCTAAAAACATATATAAATAAAAATATAAAAGGTAGACAGGGGTTTGCACCAAACTGTATGCCTCCTTGAGGAAGATGTTACATGTGAGAAATGCTTTCTTTTTTTCAAAACTATTCTAAATTTGCATGTTAGCTGTCATTTGCAGCACACATATAAAATAAATAACCATTGTAAACTATGTCTAAGTATAGTATTTCGTACTGGAAGGGTACCTTTACAGTACAAAGATCATGCAACACTCACCCACAAACCTTTGCACTATAGAGCATAGGTGTGTGCATAGTGCAAGGCAGCCAAAAGTGCACAAGTGCAGGCGATGAAAGCAAGAGCACCATAGTTAGTAAAATAAAGTGCTATCTTGCTTCTACCTTTCATGCAACGCAGCACAGTAAGTTTGGTTGGTGCACTGCAGTGCATGGTTTGTAAGTAAACATGGCCCAGAACATGGATTTCAAAGTGGATCTGGGTGTGTTAGGCCCATCCCACTAAAATGGGTCTTTCAGTGGTGGTCTGATCTTTCTTTGTGATGCTCAAGGTGAGCAAAGAGCCTTTGTAAAAAGTGAGTGAGATCAAACATTGAGTTCAATCGCAAAAGTGGGAGGGTATTAGCCAAGGTATTTTAAATGTCTCACCAGAGAATATTATAATCCCCCATTACCATGATACTGGTGCCGGGTAATGGATTTTCAAGAATATGCTCCTCTTTCAGGAACTTGTTATTGTGACAGGGGCTGTGGTACACAACTTTGAATCACTCTGTGGCTCTGTTATCTTCAGGGTAAGTTATGGTGAAGTCTTCCATGTTAGTCTTGGTGAACAAGAGCTCTTGCTTCATGTTCTCTGTCCAGTTCCAGAATCTCCCAGGAGTGTTTCTGGTCATTTGCGACCTGAGGCTTAAGACACTCTTACAAGGATACTGGTGGATGTTTTGGCAAGGGGGGTCTGAGTTCCATCCGGTGGTTTGCACCCACCCGAGAGTTATGGTCAACTGAATTTTTGGTAGAAGCGTGGGGTCAAGACCAATAACCCAGAGATGCAGTGGGGTGAGGCAGATCCATGTTTTCAGAAGCTTTGACCTCATGACCAGAAAGAGAGTCACGGTCATTCCTATGAAGCACCCACACGTTGTGTGTACACCAGGAGAAGCTGCAGCCGAAGGGCAGGGATCTATACATTCAAGCATGTTTGCTCCATGTGTGAATTCTCATTTCACCCTGTTTCAAAATGAGGCGAATACACACAGCAGGATTTTTAGGAGTGATGGAATCAGGGGTATCATGAAAGTGTCCCCACGCACAGTTTAGTGCACTATGTCTGGCCAATTCTTGGCAATTCTGTCTTTTCGTCTTGCTGCCTTTTGCGTTACACTAGCAGCGCAGGCTTTGTCATGTGGTCTCAGGCTTCTGGTGCGTGGTATACCACGAGGGGTGGCATGCAGTAATACAGTCTCAGAGTGGGTTAACCCTGATGTGGGCTAAAAGGGGCTTGTGTTGGCCATTCCTTTCAGGCAGCTTACATTCACTGATTTTCCTTTGGGGAGGGGGACTAGGAAGGCAATAGGGCCAGTTTAGACTGATACACATCATGTCGCCTCTGAGAGGGACGTCAGTGAACCAGGTTTATGAGCCATGCGTGGGGATCTTTGGATCAGGCAGTGCAGAAATTAAGGGAGCTTGCCTTGTCCTTCTTGGTAATGGCTGATGTTACTTGATATTTGTTTAAGATTATTTATTTTTTCAGTTGCATGATATATTTTGTATGCACAGAATGATGTGCAGTATGAAGTGTATGTCTGAGCACTCAGGCACTTTTTTAGAATGGATGTTCAGGCAAGTGTATGACTTCTCCATACAGCCGTTCACCTATATTAATGGGTAAGAGGTTTGAGTAAAAAAAGTCAAGGTAACTGTTGACGTTCTGTGGGATACAAAAGATTACAGCAACATGCAAGAATTTAAGAAAGAAGTGTATGCTTGGCTATTATAAGTTGGGTATCTGATACCTTGTTATATATTCATACAACCGGAATGCTGTACATGTTATATTCAATATATATGAAACAAGGATAAAATATTGTGAGGGTTCTGTGCTCTGGCAGTTAGAGCTGGTGTGTGGACCTAATAAGAAGCTGTTGGTGGTGTGGAATACTTCTTCAATAATTCTTCATCCAAATACTATGCTTTGCATGGAGTGAATTTTTTAACATTGGCGACAAGATGTGTCTGATAGATTGGAAACAGGCAATCAAGCATCACTGCCAATTCCTCTACTGTATTTTGGCAAACCTCCAAATATATAAGCACGTTGGCTCTTTCTTACTTTTCCTTTTTCTCAACCCTGAGCCTATTCTAGCTATTTATATTCACTTGGATTCTGCCCTTCTTTGCCCCTTAATTTGAAGTGTGATTGTGGATAACGGTTACTAGTGAGATCTCCTGAAGTGACGACAGTTGTTTACATTAATCGTGCACTACCTTCATGGGAGCCTAAAATCCTTCAGTGGTTAATGAGGAGTATATTGCCACCATTCAAGTGTTGTCATGGAGGTCATCATCACACTGGACGCCAGCACGCTATATGTGCTTTATATTATTACGTCAGGATGCAGGGTGGCAGTCATATTGGATGCTACGTCAAGACTGGAGGCGAGGATTGTGCATTTCTTTCTGCACTTTATTAAATCAGCAGACTTTGAAGAACATATTTGAGAAAAAAACAATAAAGACTACATATCCCATGAACCATAGGGGATACATTTCCATAACAACCATAGTCCAATCATAATCTAATCCGGTGCATATAACTGTGTGACATCCCTTCTTGTTCCTCTCTTTCACTGCTGGTCAGTTAAGTCAATGTCTTTTCTTAACTAGCGTAATGTAGTGATCAAGTCCACGCAGGTAGAAGTGGGTCAGAGAGATTTATTCAAGATAGTTACAAGATCACAAGTAGATTGAGTCAAGACCAAATCAAGACTATATCAGGACCATATCAAGATCCCACCAGGAGCAGCCAGCATGCTGCTCAGCCCAGCCAACTGTGACACTTTGACGGAGCAGCCAGCATGCCGCCCTGTCCAGCCAACTGTGTCTATTTGACTCCCAACATTTATGCAAGATTCCATTGGCACGGCAAGAATAACCTTAGAGTCAAGATACAACATATTCCCCTTACTTCTATATACAAAAAAAGAACAATGAGGGAACAAGAATGAAGAACTAGGAAGAGGAGAAACAACAAGGAAGAGGAGAAACTGAGGAAATCAGAAACATCAAACCATTTAAAGAAGAGTGCAACAAAAAAGGAAAAGAGAAGCAAAGAAGAGAAGAAAACCAAAACATAAGAACCATCCTCCTTTCTATACACAAAAGCAAAGGAAGGAAATAACAAAGTCAGAGAAGAGGAGAAGAGCAACCATGCTGCCCCCAAATACACCCACTGGCCAGAACAGGAATGTAAGAAGGCAGAGACGAAAGAACCAACAAAACTTCGGACGACAAGATGTAGAAAACACAGAGAAAGAAACCACAGCAGAAAAACAGAGGAAAGCTCAGAATCCACATGAGACACTAGAAGACATCACAAAAAGAACAGAAATGAAGGAAAAAAACAAGGAAGATGAGGAAAAGGAAAACAATAATCCTCACCAACGTCAAACACCATCATCAATACAAAATGAAAAATATAATGTAAAGACAACAGTGTAAATTAAAAATAGAGAGTGCAATATAATAAGTACATAACTATGTGTGATATGTGTGAAGTATGGGAGGACTATAACCCATAAGCAACCTCTACTACAAAGATAAGGGATTAAAGAAGTAACAGTTGGGAGTAAGACCCATAGAAATAATAGTCTTTGTAATATTGACATTGTATGGGCAAAATTTGCGAATTGGCGATACGCGATTTCGCGCGAAATCGAACTCGCGGTCTGCAAAATCTGCAAATTTGTGCGAATTTGTGGATTTTGTTTTGCGTGTTCGTGGGGTTTTTTGCGTATTTGCGGGCCGCTTGCAGTGTACCGACCGTGAAGTTACCCATGCGGTCGTACATGGGCGCGGCCATCTTGTGCGCGTTGCGTATTTACATTTCCGGGCGCTATTTGCAAGCTCGCGTTGTGTATGGGGCGCTATTACGAGTTCGCGTGTGTTTTTGCGTGCTCGCGGGGGAAATATCGCGTAAACTTACCCACGCGGTCCTCAATCGGCGCGGCCATCTTGTTTTTCATTCATTGCTATGGTTCTGAGGGGTATACAGTCATAATATTGAGTAAAAAATATAGAATGGGCAAAATATATAGTTAAAAATATAGAATGGGCAAAATATCGAATGGACAGAATGTAGAGTACAAAAATATCGAATAGAATAGCAGTAATATCGAATCCAAAATATAGAATGGGCAAAATATCGAATGGACAGAATATAGACAACAAACATATCGAATTTTAGCTAAGTTAATATTTATATTTTTAATAATATGTAAGTGTTTTTTATGTTAGTATATGTGTTAAAAGTGTATTTTTATTTTATTATTATTAATTAATTTTATGGTATTTATGTTTTGCGTAATATAATTCTGGAGCGGGTTGTGGGTTTATAGGGGAATAGGGTGGGAAGTAATTTAAATATAATTGATTAAATATTTTAATTTATTTATTTTGAATTATTGGTAATTAATTTTTAATTGGTAATTAATTAAAATAAAATTGGTAATTCATTTTTATTAATTGATAATTATGTTAATTTTATTTATTTATTTTCTGTAGCGGGTAGTGGATTTATAGGGGAATAGGGTGGGAAGTAATTTAAATATAATTAATTAAATATTTTAATTTATTTATTGGTATTTATTTTGAATTAATTGTTAATTAATTTATTAATTGTTAATTAATTATTTTTTATTGGTAATTAATTTGTATTAATAGTTAATTATTTTTAGTCATTAATGTTTTACATTATTTTTAATTGATTAATTATTATAATATATTACATTGGTAATTAATTTTAATTAATTTGTAATTGGTATTAATATTTAATTTATTTTTAATTATATATGAATTATTTACTTTCCCTAATGTTGCTCTCCTTGGAGTGAGAATAATAATTTTTACACTCTTGTTATGCAATGCTTTCCCTACTGTTGCCCTCCCTGGAGTGGGAATAGTAATTTTTACCCCTACGCTATCCAACGCTTTCCCTACTGTTCTAATCACTGGAGTGTGAATAGTAATTTTTACCCATACGCTATCCAACGCTTACCCTACTGTTGCACTCTTTGGAGTGGGAATAGTAATTTTTACCCTCCCGCTATCCAATGCTTTCCCTACTGTTGCCCTCTCGGGAGTGGGAATAATAATTTTTACCCCTACGCTATCCAACGCTTTCCCTACTGTTGCACTCACTGGAGTGGAAATAGTAATTTTTACCTTACCGCTATCCAACTCTTTCCCTACTGTTGCACTCTCTGGAGTGGGAATAGTAATTTTTACCCCTACGCTATCCAAAGCTTTCCCTACTGTTGCACTGTCTGGAGTGGGAATAGTAATTTTTACCCTCCCGCTATCCAACGCTTTCCCTACTGTTGCACTCACTGGAGTGGGAATAATATTTTTTACCCCTACGCTATCCAACGCTTTCTCTACTGTTGCACTCAGGGGAGTGGTAATAGTAAATTTTACTGTCCCGCTAATCTGCGGTAAAATATTGTATAATTTGTATTAATATTATGTTTATATATATATATATATGTATGTATTTAAAAATTAAATTGTATGTTTATTTATTTTTAATTTAAATTAATTATTTATAAATTTTAAGGTTATTTAAGTATTTGAAGTATGTTTAATTATATTTAATGTGTATTATTTTTCAATTACTTTTAAGACTTAAAAAATTCGATATTTTGACTATCTATATTTTTAACAACGATATTTTTGATTCGAAATTTTTTCACTTAACTGGTTGGAGATAGGAGTTTGATATTTTTGTATTCTATATTTTTTACTCGATATTTTGCTACATCGATATTTGTGTTATCGATATTATGTCAGTGATCCGGTTCTGGGCTTATCTTTTCTATCCTCTTTCAATCTTTGCAATCCTTTGTTTCTTTGAACTTTTTTTTGCTATTTTTTGCTCATTATCTATCTCTCTATTTGTCTAGATCTATATTTTGTGTTTTTTTCAACTTTTTGTTACTTTAATTACTACTTTTTTTGTTTAGCTCTCTCTTTTCTAATTTTTTTTCCCCCTATTCTTTTCTTCTTTCGCCCAGGACCATGGCAAAGGGAGCTGGGAAAAGCAAGGGGAAGGGTCCCGCACCCTGTACCCGGCTCCCATGCGGGGATTGAGGGGGGAGGATGTAGTGGCCAGGGAGGTTTTCACCGCGGTGGAGGTGGCCGCTCTGATATTTTTTGTTCTGCGCCACCTCCCTAAGACCGTGGCAGCAGGGGGCAGGCTCGTAAAGGGTATGGCCTCCGGGAGCGTCGCCAGTGGTGGGATAAGGTGTGCCGGGCCATGCAGAGGGAGTAGGGGGTCCGGCGCACCTATGACCAAGCGACGCACTGGTGGCTTGACCTCCTCGACCGGGAGCGGGACCTGCTCGACCTGCTCGGCGTAAAGATCCCTGGCCTTAGTGAATAGATATTTAATAACTACTTTGTTTTCTTCTGCTCTGTGTTATATTGCTAATATATGTTTTTCCCGAAGAGCAACAATGCTGCAGATTCAATTACATTGCAGGTAAAATAATGTTTAAATAGCTTCTGCGATTGCAGGTGCTCGCCTCCTCAGTGGCGTTGCTACTATGCTTACTTGTTTGCAACTTTGTGCTCATTTGGCCTGAATATGTATGAGTGTAGTACTTTACAGAACTGCGTAATGCTAGAGAGACTAGAGACTCAAGTCTAGTCCTTCCTTTGTACTCCTGCTGCCACTAAGAAGAAGAGATAGTGATGGATTGATAGGTTGAGTATATTATGACTTGTTATTAGTAGTAGGACATTTTTTAGTGGTCTGCAATCATGGTGACGGACTGTGTTTGTCAAGTCACGTGCTGCTGAGTGCTGGCAGTCGTAGTAGAACCTTTTTGTTGTTGGTTTAGTTAGTGATTTACATAACTTTCCTAGTAGACGGTCTGCGAAGCCAGCAATACTGTACTAGTATTATCCTATTAGTTGACTAGATCAGATAGGTCAATACATCTAGTGCAATTGTTGCTAATTTGTTTCCCCGAGATAATTTTAGAATGTGGTCAAAGAAATCAAATATTTAAAAAAAACAATCATCCATGTTTGTGTTAATTTCATGATCATCAGAACCTCCCAGGGGCAAGAAGACAGCAATACCCCAGACTCCGACGGAACAGAGTGGGCAGGAACGGTCCTCTGCAGGCTCTTCTGCTGGCCCCAGTAAGTTGTTCTGTTTTTAATATAATTATACTTCCCAAACTGTTTCCTAATTCTATTTTTTACGAAATAGTCTTTGATCTTCTTGTAGACTGTTTCTACATTCTTATCCTGCCTCTCTACCATCACTCTCTGTGCTACTACTATTTACTATTATTATGAGTCGGTCTGTGTAGGTAGCTAAGCTTGCCCAGTCGGCAAACGGTGTTAAGCAAAACTCTGATCCAGCAATAGCTCTAGAGGCACTCAGTGCAGTCCTCTGGGTTGCCCTTGCTGTCTATTCCAGTCTTCTTAATGTTAGTGCTTTGACAACTTCCAACAACAAAATGTCAATGTCCACCAAGAATAAGCTTAGTACTTAGCTTTTTGATTTGATAGTAGCACATACCATACCGCTAGTGTTTCAGGGACTATTCTGCACATACAGAAGTATGGACAAGAGAAATAGGACATTGTTGCTGATAGATGCAGTTCGACTTTCCACATACCTCAGTCAGAAGTCACTGTGCGGGACTCGGGAGCCCTCACCTTGTTGGAACTACAAGTGTTCCTGGTGGTGATGAGGAGTAGTTGGTTCTGTCTGTAATTATAAAAATGTTGCACGTTAAAGAGCAAGCATTCATCAGTTGTGCCAAAAAGAGTTTCATATTATGGCTAAGCATATAAGTTAACACCCTCCCCAAAACCGTGACTTCTTTTCAGTCCCAATAATTAAAAATTGTTTAACATTTTCTCTTCCATTACGAGACGAAATAGGAGGCGGTGTATGGCATCTAAAAATATGACTTGTATTTTTTAGGCATCACAGCATCGGATGCAACACTAGTTCCCACCACCAGTGCCGGGGCCAGCAGTGCGGAGCGGTCCACTCAAGGGGCGGATGCGGCAGCGCCACAAGTGCCACCAGGAGGAGCTGAGGGGGATGGCTCAGCAGCGGCGGACGGTGGTAAGCTATTATTATACTCCTTACTTATTGACATTTTAGAGTAGGTTCGCAAAGGAGTGTATGATGTACTGTACAGTAGACAGTACACACTACAAGTACACTGTACTGTCAAGAACAGTTACTGATATAGAACTACATTTTATCCAATCACGGAGAAGACAGTCCCCCTTGACTTAGCAATAGCATTAGCGGCGGTAGTTCTTGAGTAAGCAATGGCCCCCTCTATTTGACTTCAACACAGCTGGGAAACTTTTATCGTGAAGCCAAGTCATATCAGATGAACTTGAGGGATGTGATGAACGAAAAGGGAAAGAACTTAGGGTCAATGGAAGGACGCGCGAGTCATAACATTTATGACTGTAAAGAATGATACGTGTTTTGGAATGCAGGCAAAGGTGGCTGATAGGAAGGAATCAGATGCATGGCTGCTTGAAGCAAGGATGGTTGGAGGAGAAAGAAAAAATGACTGCCTGTGTTGGTGAATCCGAAAATTCATGTGTGGTTGTGGAAAAGTAAATTTTGCCATGTTCTGTGTCCCTACGTGTCCTCCATCTTATGTTATGTGTGCATGATTAAATATGCATATGTATCCCCCATGTTCGATTAAAGACGCAATTATAGTTGTGTCCATCTCTAGTATGCCAGTTTCCAGTTCTCGTGAAAGCTACGAGTATCAGGCCTATGTAAAGTTGCGTTGCCACGTTTCTCAGTGTGCACGTTATTTCATTGTAAAGTCCCCGTTTCTAGGCCTCAAAAGGGCCCGGACACCAGATTCAGCTTCTGTCTCCTGAGCCCTCGCTGAGGAGCGATACAGCCCCCACCTGTATTCCTGACCCTTCACTTACTTCCTGCCTCACAGTGCCCGGTTCAGCCTGGCTCTGCCTACGAGTCTGCCAAGAGTATGTTATGATTCTAGTTATCAGTCCAGCCCTCCTTCTCTGCATTCCTAAGCTACTGAATCGCATCAATAGTTTCCGTCATTGTCTAGCCTTTACGTCTCCATGTAAGAGAAATACTGCATTTAATGGTCATTTAATATTCTTCAACACGTACTACATGTAGAATAATGCATGCTCCAGTCTTAGAGTCTGTTAGCCTTTACCCCGATAACTTTTGGATTCTGTCAACATGTTCTCTAAACATTAGATACTAGATAGGGTTTAGGTACATGTCGCCCTGACTTTCCAGACTTCAGTCTCTACTCCTAGCACAGAGTTCATAGCCCCCAGCTTCTCCTAGTAACACGTCATTGTCAGTTTGCGCGCACCATTAGGTTAGAGGTCCCGGCTCCTTAGGTAGCCCCCTCCATGTTTCCGCCCCATTTATGACATATTCTGTTACGTTTACATCACATGTCTATGTATACGCCCTGTTACACCCACTTTTATGCCTTATCTTTCGCGACTGCTATTGACCACACCCACTGCTCCGCCTACTGTAATTCACTGTAATGTAACTGTTTTAGTATATATACTTGTGCACTGTTATTAAATGTTACGCCAATTCCTTTTGTGCTAGCTAGCCATCCCAGATCTTGTCCGTGCAGGTTGTCCTGTTCCTGTCCTTTATGCTGTATTAAACCTGCAAACTCCTACTACCTCGAATCTTGACTCTTATTTATTGAGCTATCTGTTATTGCTATGTCCAGTAAAACCTAGATCCGGTATTATTTATTTATATACCACATAATGGCGCCCGAATAGGGACTTGCCCTTTCCCCACGCGCCGGTGAAGCCACGCCGGCCCCCTGACCCTCTGCAGCCGTGACGGAACCATACCGTGCACGTGCAGATATTTCTGCTTCAAGTATCCCTCAGGCCCACGGAGGAGACGGAGGTGGCGGTCCAGCATCCAGACGAGGCGGTGGAGGAACGCGGCGAGTCCCGACCAGAGCCCAAGCCGAGAGTCCAAGGTCCGAGGTATCCGGAGGCCCACCCGTAACAGAAGTCCGAAGTTCGTCCGTCCGGCGTCGAAGCAGTCCAGTCCAGTCCGAGGCCTTCCGTTCTTGCTGCCCGGTGAGTACCGTTGCTGGGGTAGTATCTAGACAGGGTCAATCTAATTGACTCTGGTCCGTGGGTTGGTGGTACACAGACCCAAAACGAAGTGTCCACTTCGGTGGATGCGGGTCCTGACGTGTCTCTTTATGAGACCGGTAAATTTCGTACTGTTTCAGCAGTGCATCTAGTTTCTGTTCTAGTCAGTTATGTTCTCGAGAAAACACATGTATTCTGTTTTCAGTATTCCAGGTAGTATTCTGTTCGAACTGTTATTTTAAATGTTCTTCATGTATTTTTAACGTCGTTGTATGAATGTGGAGTAATTATCGTGTTCATTGTGTATTGTATTGTGTCCAGATTACAGTTCAGTTATGCCTTTATTCTCGAAACTACGTCAGCTAAAAACTAGAAAAGGTCTGCTAGAAGCAGCAGTTCCTGTCCCGCCTAGGGACAGTCCAGGTCATTTTATGTATCAGAAGCATGGCATAAGTGCCATATTATATCTAGATTTATGGGTAGAGTATACCAAAGAGTTAGAGGAAAAGTATAGATGGCCCGTATCAGGTACGTGGGATGCCGAGTGCATCATGAGAGTAGAAGAAGCATTATGGAAAAAGAAAGCCAGACAGTCACAGAAAGATGCCATCGAGTTATGGCGCAAAGAATCTCATAAAAGAACCGAAAAAGAAATCAGAAAGTCAGAACTAAGTAGAGAATCCTTGGAACGAGCCCAAGAAAGGGAATTAATCGAGATAGGTGAACAAGTTAAAACCGAACAGTCAGACAGACAGAGGAATGCCCTTATTAAGGGTATGTACCCTCTTCTTGCCGAGGGCTTGCCAAAAGCGACCCCGGAGGCATCCAGTAATTTTCCGCCACCATTAGTTCCGACCAAGCTACGTCACAAACCGACCGCAGCTGATATTTTTATTTCGTCCTATTTGGACGACACAGTCCCAGAATATGCAAATCCTGTTCCGCCAGTCCCTGTAAATAATGTAAATCCTGCTCCTCCAGTCACCGGAGTACCTGCTACGGTACCCCCGGTCCAGTCAACATTACAATTTCCCACTCTGCCAGCACGAAGAATGTCAGTCGACGATTCTAGTTTAGGGGCCGCAGGAGGAGGTCCTCCTGGTACCCCGCCGCCACACCAACGTAGAACGTTGGCCGAGTTACATGAATGTGCGTTACAGCGTACGCCCAAATATAAGTCCGTTGCAGACATCCGACGAGCTCTTACTGAATGCCGCTATGATCCAGTTGCAGGTGATGATAGTACAGTAATATATTCCATCCGTGTAAGACGGGTGACCGGGTATTTAGACACCCTACCAGATATGAAAGGAGATCTAGACAGAATATATCGTTTCATCCGTACAGGGGATGATCCAGAAAGTATTGGCGAAGCCATGTCTCAAAGGAAAGCTGAGATCCAGCTCATGATATTAAAGTTTCTGATTAATTGTCTAATAAGAGAACAAGATTACCCAACTAAAGATCCGGCCGAAATGAGAATCCTGACAAGGTGGAGTGATAACATAGCCGAGGGTAAGCACAAGACTATCAGTAGTATAGAGAGTATGTACAAGAAAATTCGTAAAGAAATACTAAAGTTACACGAACAACGTAAAGCAGCACAAGTAAGCGAGAAAGAAAATGACTCTACTGAAGAGGTAGAGGACGAGAATCCCGCTAGAATAGCGTATGTAGGAAAATCTAGATTTCCAGATCGCCATTTGCGCCTAGAACACAAGTCAGTTTTACATCATCCAGCACCAGAACAAGGTTCTCTAGAACAAGTATTTCAAGCTACCGATCACATTCTGAAATCACGAATCGGTTACAGTGAATTAAGTACCATGCATGAACAAGAACTAGCCCGATCAGCAGTCCGATGGATTACTGATTCTACCACTTTTCCAGACGAAATAGTGGCACAAATGTTTCTGAAACTGCCCCCAGCCGAGCAGCGACTGGTGGGTATGTATATGATCCAGCACCTCATTACTCTGTATGAGGGTCAGCATTCTGATCCAGGTCCGTTACACGATGTCCTGAACGAGTTACTCCAGTATAGATGGAAAGGTCTATGTACCGATTTAATTAGTGTCATTCTAGAACAGCGCCACAAATATAGAACGTTTTTGAACCCGCATTTTGTTCATGTCTCACCCCCAGAAAATAAACCCTTTTACATAGACAGACAGAATCCGTTATGAGAAGTACACCCAGTCAGGACAACAGATGGTGAAATGCAACGAGTGTTTGTTTACACTCCGATTACAAAGATGGAACTCTTAGAGATGAAGAAATTAATTCCCTGTCATGACAAAGATCCAGCAGGGTTCCACCGAGAATTAAAGGACATGCTCCGTATGGGAGAATACACGTATCCAGATATAATTAAAATGTTAAAGGTCCTGTTGCCCGCAGGGGTATATGAAAAACTCAAGGAAAAAGATTGGGAGGTGGGAGAGAAAAAGATCGATTGGGCAGTTCTAGAAGCTGAAGATAAGATACGAGTACCAGGTACCGGTCTAGGAGAGAAATGTAAAGAATTACCAGAATTGTTAATACAAGTTTTGCCCAGATTATTAGCCACTAAAAAGGAAGACTGGGATGCAATCTCAGCCTGTAAACAGAAACAAGATGAAGACACTAGTGATTTTTATTCTAGATTTGAGAAATGCTTTAGTATTAACAGTGGCCTCAAGACAAGTAGCGAGTCATACCCTCATCTTTTTGTTACTAAATTAGTCGAGAATTCAAGCCCACAAGTTAAGAACCGAGTTTTGAAAGTCGAAAGTACCTGGCAAGCTAATACCCCGTCCCAGATGTTACAGATGCTTCAATACCACCAGAATAGAATCAGAGAAGAGCAAGATCATGAAAGGAAACGCATGAAAGACACGAAAATGAAAGTACTAGTTGCACAATCTGTTCCTCAAGACAGTCAGAAGAGGGGTATGAATCAAGCCAGTCATCCTGCAGTTCCCGTTAAAGGGACATGCAATTATTGTAAACAGCCAGGTCATTATATAAACGAGTGTGCAGTTCTGAAACATAATATAGCTACTGGTAAGACTAAAGAAAGACCACGTCCGCCTAGACAAGAACAAGTTTCACAGGCTTCTCAGCCACAGAATGCACAACAGACGGTTCCAGCACCGCAGCCTATTGCTGCAACACAGCATGTTACACAGCAGATGTACCAGTATGCACAGTCCGAGTATCCAGAGTATCAGCCGTACTCATGAAACAGCCTAGAGAGGGAGGTAGGCTTGCCTCTCATCGAGATACCTGTAGATCAAGAGGGTCCCTATGTTCACAGTCAAGTATTGGGGAAAGACAGAAAGTTTCTGATTGATACAGGGGCAAGTAGGACCACCATCAGTCACGCCGAGGTTCCAGGGGCTCCGCTCTCAGGCTCTAGAAATGTTTCCCTTGGATTTTCAGGAAAGCCTATTATAAACGAGATATCTAAGCCAGTTACTCTAGAAGTAGGTCCATTGTCCCGCACTACTGATCTGTTACTTACGAAGTCCTGTCCAGAAAATCTGTTAGGTATTAAAACACTGAAAGAATTAGGTGCAGTTATTTGCTGCTCCCCAGAGGGAATACGACTCTTCTTACGTGACTTCAAGGGTCACTATGTATTACGAGATTTTGATCCAAGATTGTCCAATGTTCCACAGCATCTATGGGCACAAGGTCCAACTGATGTTGGTTATATGCAAATCACACCCCATCGTGTGACTCTCAAGCCAGGTGTAGTGTTACCACGAATCAGACAGTACAGATTGCCACCTGAGGCTGTAGCAGCCTTATCCAAAATTATTGACGAGCTCATCGCTCAAGGAGTGGTTGTAGAAACCGACTCCAATGTATGTAATTCTCCGATCATTCCCGTCATGAAACGTACTGATCCAAATGCACCCCCAGTATATCGATTAGTGATTGACCTTCGAGAACTCAATAAATGTATTATTCCCCAGTACCCAGTTGTCCCAGATATCTCTTCCCTATTGACAGCCATTGATTCTGAAGCCTCATTTTTTTCAGTCATAGACCTCAAGAACGCGTTTTTCAGTGTCCCCATTCATCCAGACAGCCAGTTTCTTTTCGGATTTTGTTTAAATGGAAGGAGCTATATGTTCACACGAGCTCCTCAAGGTTTCACAGAAAGTTCTAGTATTTACAGTCAAGCACTTAAGAGACAACTAGACAATATTCACATGCCAACTGACACTGCCCTGCTCCAGTATGTCGATGATCTACTGATCACAGCCCGTTCTGAACGTGCTTGCGAGCGAGCATCCCTTACAGTCTTGTATTTCCTTGCCGAGATGGGGCACAAGGTGTCCCCTTCGAAGCTTCAATTCTGTGTCCAGCAAGTGATCTATTTAGGCCACTTACTGTCCAAGAGGGGTAGGCAGTTGACACCTGACCGTATCCAGTTAATAGCGAGTCTTCCTCAGCCCAAGACCCAGAAGGAGGTACGTGCTTTTATTGGCCTCACTTCTTACTGCAGACAATGGATTCCTCAGTATGCATTTCTAGCCAAGCCACTGATACAGTTAACGACACAGGAGGCAGTCGTATCGACTGTCCTCCCTTGGACATCTGAACATACACTTAGTTTCAATGAGTTAAAGAAAGCCCTATGCCAAGCTCCAGTCCTAGCTACACCGAACTACAGTAAGCCTTTTACACTTTTTGTCACTGAACGTGAAGGTACAGCATTATCTGTTCTCACACAAGATCAAGCAGGACAGTACAAGCCCTGTGCTTATTTTTCGAGCACATTAGATCCTGTAGCCCAGGCTCTGCCTGCGTGCCTCAAGTCAGTTGCAGCCACAGCACTAGCTATCAGACAAAGTGATTCCATAGTATTAGGGCATTCCTTGACAGTACAAGTTCCACACTCTGTGGAAGTTCTTTTAAACCGAACACAGACTCAGCACTTGACAATTGCACGTTTAACAGGTTATGAACTGACACTGTTCCAGCCACACATAGAAATCAGACGCTGCAACGTTTTAAATCCTGCTACACTGTTACCGTCAGTTACTCCAAATCCTGCCACACATGCCTGTGTGGAAGTAGTTAACACTATGACTAAGCCAAGACAAGATCTGACAGATATTCCATTACCAGATCCCGACCTGACACTTTATGTGGATGGTTCATGTATGAGAACAAGTACAGGAGAACTAGTAGCCGCGTATGCAGTGACTACTGACACTGAAGTTATTGAAACACACCGTATTGACACTCTGTCCGCTCAAGCAGCAGAGCTAGTTGCTCTGACACAAGCCTGCATACACGCTAAGAACCTGAAAGTTAATGTTTACACAGATTCACGTTACGCATTTGGAGTCGTACACGACTTTGGAGTGCTCTGGCAGGAGAGAGGTTTCATGACTTCTCATGGAACCAAGATTCAGCATGGTCTCCTTATTCAGGCTCTGTTAGATGCCATACATTTACCGACATCTATTGCTATCATGAAATGCAAAGCACATACGAAAGTTACTGACACTATTTCTCAAGGTAATGATCTAGCAGATCGCACAGCCAAGCTTACAGCTCAGACTCCAGACATTCCAGTTAATAAGACACCGACACATACTCCAGATCCGACTACATGTATGACAGTTAAGGACCCCACTCAAGATGTCATAGATATCCAGTTACATGCTACTCCCGATGAAATCAAGAAATGGTCCGAACAAGGAGGGGTCCAGACAGATCAGGGATGGGTGACGAAGGGAAAAGCCACATGGTTTCTCCCCGACTCTATGGTTCAAGTCATTATCAATACCGCACATAGTCCAGCACACTTAGGAGAAAAAGTTATGTTAGATAGTATCCAGAACATTTGGTTCAACAAGCATTTACGAGCTGCAGCCAAGCAGAAAGTCCGTACCTGTATGATATGTTGCCAGTTTAATCCAGGTAAAAGTGTCCCGGTGGAACAAGGTGGATTCCAGCCCCCTGACCACCCTTTTGAAGTCCTCCAAATGGATTATATTCAGATGGAGCGATGTCGAGGTTTCAAGTATGTCCTTGTAGTTGTATGCGCTTTGTCCAGGTGGACAGAAGCATATCAAGTCCCAGATTACACAGCCGCGACCACTGCCAAGCAGTTGGTTCGTGAATTCTTCCCCCGCTACGGACTCCCTAGAGTCGTATATTCTGACAACGGCCAGCCATTCTCATCTGAGCTCATGAAACATATTTCCCTTTTGTTAGGGTACCAGTGGAAGTTCCATTGTGTACGCCATCCAGAAGCAGCCGGTCTCGTAGAGAGACATAATCAGACCCTGAAAATCCGAATTGCAAAAGTATGTAAAGAGAAAGGTGTGGACTGGCTAATAGCTCTGCCAGTTGCTCTGTTTTATATGCGCATGGTCGCACATTCCAGATCAGGTCTGTCCCCGTACGAGGTCGTATTCGGCCGCCCCCCTAACATGTGGGGTACACCTAGACCCCGAAGTATTACCGATGTTTCAAGTAATATGCTGACAGATTACCTAGCTTCCTTGATGTCTGCCCTACACTCTTGTCGTTCACAGGTTGCCGCCGCATTTCCAGATAATACCGAGGTGGCACCGCATGAAATCGTTCCCGGATGCATGGTTCTTGTCAGGAACTTTGATCGTTCAAGTCCGCTGGAGCCTCGCTGGAAGGAACCCCGACTGGTCCTCCTGGCCACCCGTACTGCCGTCAAGTTGGAAGGCAGGAAAGGCTGGGTGTATCTGTCGCATATAAAGAAGTTTTATGGACTGAAACCAGTTTCAAAGAACATTTCCGAGGATTCTAAAGACTGCCAAAATACTATTCTTAAGGGCTGTCCCGCAAAAGACATTGCTACGAACCCTTCCCTGTTAGAGAAAACTCCGCAACAGGAGTATAAGCTTAAACTAAGGTCTAGTAAAATAAGTCAGCCAGTTTGATTGTCTAAGTCCTCCCCTAGGTGAAACGGTTAGACCGGTTTCTGACATGTATAAAATAGACCCCCACAGAGAGAGAGTTAGTGAGAACTCTAAAAGTTGCACTATTATTTTATGTTTTCTGCTATATTTTAGCATTATGATTTCCTGCACCAGTTATGCATTTTATTTGTGTTTTTCAGTTTCTCATGTAAATAAGTCTGCTAATGTTACAGTAGAGCACACGTTTAGTGATCTGCCTCCTCATGAACTCTCTTATCGTCTTGCTATGCGTAATAATTCCTTTATCCGCATGTTACATTATTCACACCAGACCAGCAATGCCACTAATTGTTGGGTGTGTGGTCGACTCCCCCCTTTCCAGACACCGAAGGGAGTTCTGCCACTCTTTCCTTATCCATTTTCACATAATGGTTCGTGTGGAGCATGGTCCACGTTAACGTCATCCTCAAATGATATGTCCCTACTTAACCGTACATGTTTTCCAGGCAAGCAAGGTCTTCCCCACAGAACAGGGTTAGATCTAGAAAATGAAGTTTATAACTTGGGTAATTATTCTTCGAATTTCATGGTCCTGAATGTTCAGTCTGATTCTACTCCAGACTTACCTGCTATGTCAGTATTACCAGTCAAAGGTGAATTATGTGTCCGAAATAATGGTTCCGTACATGTAGGCCATAGTGATTGTACTACTATTGTCAAGTATAGTGACAGTGGGAAATCTATTTTCAAAGCTTCACGTCATTCTTATTTTGTTTGTGGTCAGACCGCATATGTTCGTCTGCCCCTTGATTGGGATGGTACATGTTACATTGCCTTCCTACTGCCACCAGTTTTCCTAGCCCCACCTGACTATCATAGGAATTCCCACCTAGTACATACTAGACACAAGAGAAATCTCCCGATTGTCGATTATACTGAAACTGCTCTAGAACAATACATAGATATCAATAAAGGTGTCTTCCCCTACTTAGGTACTGTTGTAAATAGTAAACTGATACGTAGATTAACCAGAACACTTGAAGCAGTAGTGATTGAGACTACTTCTGCTCTGGGTAACTTAACCGAAGAGCAATCCTTTATGAGAATTGTCGTGCTCCAGAATCGTCTCGTCCTTGACGTCATACTGGCCGATAGGGGCGGGGCCTGTAGAGTCATCGGATCTAGTTGCTGCATTTTCATTCCTAATAACGCACCGTCTGTTTACTCAGCTATAACCAGACTCCATAATATTGCCCATATGTTACACCAAAATCCAGGCACCTGGACATGGTCCGGTTGGTTCTGGAATACAATTTCCGCCTGGGGATGGAAAGTATTGTCATTTCTAGGTATTGCAGTAGCGATCATATTCAGTTGCTGCCTCTGTTTACAATGTGGCCCTGCGATTTGCGGCATTTGTGCTACATCTTGTATTCCTAGTCCCAAGTCCCGTCCTAAATCCCGTTCCAAGACAATTCGAGACGAGCAAATGATACTGTATGAAATGATAGATGGTATCATGAATATTGATGTTTCCTGATGGAAACGTAGTGACAAGGAGGGAATGTGGAAAAGTAAATTTTGCCATGTTCTGTGTCCCTACGTGTCCTCCATCTTATGTTATGTGTGCATGATTAAATATGCATATGTATCCCCCATGTTCGATTAAAGACGCAATTATAGTTGTGTCCATCTCTAGTATGCCAGTTTCCAGTTCTCGTGAAAGCTACGAGTATCAGGCCTATGTAAAGTTGCGTTGCCACGTTTCTCAGTGTGCACGTTATTTCATTGTAAAGTCCCCGTTTCTAGGCCTCAAAAGGGCCCGGACACCAGATTCAGCTTCTGTCTCCTGAGCCCTCGCTGTGGAGCGATACAGCCCCCACCTGTATTCCTGACCCTTCACTTACTTCCTGCCTCACAGTGCCCGGTTCAGCCTGGCTCTGCCTACGAGTCTGCCAAGAGTATGTTATGATTCTAGTTATCAGTCCAGCCCTCCTTCTCTGCATTCCTAAGCTACTGAATCGCATCAATAGTTTCCGTCATTGTCTAGCCTTTACGTCTCCATGTAAGAGAAATACTGCATTTAATGGTCATTTAATATTCTTCAACACGTACTACATGTAGAATAATGCATGCTCCAGTCTTAGAGTCTGTTAGCCTTTACCCCGATAACTTTTGGATTCTGTCAACATGTTCTCTAAACATTAGATACTAGATAGGGTTTAGGTACATGTCGCCCTGACTTTCCAGACTTCAGTCTCTACTCCTAGCACAGAGTTCATAGCCCCCAGCTTCTCCTAGTAACACGTCATTGTCAGTTTGCGCGCACCATTAGGTTAGAGGTCCCGGCTCCTTAGGTAGCCCCCTCCATGTTTCCGCCCCATTTATGACATATTCTGTTACGTTTACATCACATGTCTATGTATACGCCCTGTTACACCCACTTTTATGCCTTATCTTTCGCGACTGCTATTGACCACACCCACTGCTCCGCCTACTGTAATTCACTGTAATGTAACTGTTTTAGTATATATACTTGTGCACTGTTATTAAATGTTACGCCGATTCCTTTTGTGCTAGCTAGCCATCCCAGATCTTGTCCGTGCAGGTTGTCCTGTTCCTGTCCTTTATGCTGTATTAAACCTGCAAACTCCTACTACCTCGAATCTTGACTCTTATTTATTGAGCTATCTGTTATTGCTATGTCCAGTAAAACCTAGATCCGGTATTATTTATTTATATACCACATGGTGTGCATTGCAATATATCATTTGGGTGAAACTCAAATGCAAGTCAAGACGGTGGTTTACCAAATAAAATGAAAAGGGTGTTATTTGGTTGTTGAGAAAAAGTAAAGTTGTTACACTTGAGACATTAAGAAGAATGATAGACGTTTACTTTCGAAGCCTGGATGGTATCTTCTTCCTCATACATAGCAAAGGTGTATGTAGAGCAGACGCTCAGTGCATGAAGAGTGTTACTTTGTTCGAACAGCATGTCCGTGCCAGAGTAGCAAAGCAGAGAAAATCCAAATACTACAAGTTGTGATTGTTCAGAAACTCTCCCTTGCCTAAATTAACAGTACAGTAGTTTACTTTGCAAGCACAGCATATATTGTGTATGTATTGTATAGTTGACAATTATATCAAGTCAATTCCCTTCCTCCGGCAATTATGGTTACCACACTCACTCCCTATGTTCATCATTTTCTTTCTGCTGTGTTAATCATGGGTGGACTATCGCTGTTGTTCACTCAATCTATCACAACAAAGCACCTAAAGTCATCCATCATATAAGCAAAGAGATCATGTGATCGGCTGGATACATGATCAGAAATGAATAATCTTCATTTTCCTTTTGTAGTACTGAAGGCCCAGGGGGGGGCAGTGCGAAATATAAATTACATTGAGCAGTAGCCCTTGATGTAACCGAGTATGGCCAGTGCCACCCCTATACAAAGTTAAGAGCTTCCCTATCCCCACCTGCATGTACTGCTTAAAGTAATGCATGCAAGTCTGCTTCATAATGGCTTGTGTCTCTTTTTCTTGGCTGCAAGCTTACTGAGCTGGCTTATGCCGGCTAACACTAGTTCACGTACAAGTAATTTCTTTCGCAAAACTAGAGAAAAAAAGAAGAATACTGGTGTACTCTCTGACTATGTATTGAGTCCATAGTGCTGCTTGGTAATAGAATTCCTGAAACTCCCACTGTTACAAGCCTACAAAGACGGCGGAAAGATACATGCCAAAATGTTATACTGTGCTTGCAAATTGCTAGTGTTACTGTGAGACAACTTTCTGTTGAATTATTTTGTGTTATTGTTAAAGAGTATTGGTTACATTATTTTTCTTTCTTTCTTCATATAGATGCTCCAAAAAAGCTCACCAGACAGGAGATGGCTGTCCGGGCCAGGGCCCGGAAGCTGGAGGCCATTTGTGTGGAATATTGTCGGCTGTGGGCTCGGGAACAGGAGGAGATGGCGTCAACAACCTCCTCCAGTGCCCCCGTGTCCACCAGCCAGCAGCCTCCAGCACGGCGCCATGCTCGGAAAGCCTGCCGCCGCCTCTCAGCTGCAACAACACCAGCAGCTGGCCCCCCAGAGCCTGGAAGGTACGCCTGCGCCGCCTACGCCTGTCCAAACACCGCCGGAAGTGACTGTGTCCCTTGCCCCTTTTTTAAAGACTGTTGGGGGGTGGCAATCAGGTGTTGGGGATTATTTGGGACTTTTCAGAGGACTATTTGAAATGGACAATTGTTTGGGTTAGGGAGGGGTGGGACTAGTTTATTTTTGTTAGGGTAAATATATAATTATTTATTTTACATGCTTCAACATAGTGTACGGGTTGATGTTATTTTGTGGGGTGGTGGGCGGGGGTTACGGCACGTTTGGTTTCCTCAAACTTACCAGCATGAATTATCTAAAACGTCCAGAAATGTTCAAAAGTGCCACTAACAGAGTTAGTGAATTCAATTGGCCTACTAGTACTTTACTAGTACTACTGTCAGTCTCTCCTCCGAGTCCTAGCCCATTATTCTACCTCCCCAAAATGCTTATCTTACCTGTGATTCGTGTTTGAGACTAGAGTTAGGCACAGCGCTGGCTGCATGGCAAATAGCGATTACACCATCCCGGACTGGAAATCCGTTGTTGTGGTATCACACTAGCAGTAGCAGCATATGAAAAACAAAGTAAAAAATGGGACATTGAGTGGCCTGAGAGGAGTATTAGAAGGAACAGTAGCCTAAGCAATGCTGCAGATAAGTATGGGGAAAAAATAATTGCATGGATGATTATGGCTACAACAAGAACAGTGACACAGCAGTGTAACAACGAGCCATCTTGACATGTAGGAGGTTGATGTTGACGATGGATCCAATCGATGGTGGGCATGAAATTCAGAATTTATTTTAAAATACTCATTGTTGTTTTTTTAACCAGAATTACAATATCCTAGGATTCATCTAGCTGCCTTAAAATTGATTTGAGGAGGTTGCTTGCACCTTATCCTCCCCAGTAAGTGTGTGGAATTATTGTTGTAATTTAATCACACCTCAATGAAAACCACACAGCCCGGGGGAAGAGGGTTAGGGTTTGAAACTTGGATGGGAATGGGGTTTGTGGGGAAAGTTTTGTGGAGAGAGGAAAAAAAAAACCCAGCATGGACAAACAACAAATGAAGATGAACAAATCTTTGGATACAAAGCTATCCGTAATAATTTTAAGGGACATAAAGGAAGTGCATGCACTACTGCAAGCATGAAGTTGTTTGCTAAATGGATAGGTTCTTGAAAAGTAAGTAGTACTTTCTACAATGTACTAACTATGAAGAAACAATGTGACAGTACAGGGCTGCAGTAATCACGCAATTTCACTTGCCTATCTGCCCTTAGAGAGAAGAACCACTTAGTACATAAAATTAGTTTAAAAAATAGCAAAGAAAAAAGTATACAATGGCTGGAGGGATGAATTGAAGCAGAGAGCAAACAAATGCACACTCATAGAAGTTCACAGCAATAACATTACTTCAAAGATAAGTAGAAATGAAGATGGATACTGTAACTGTATGTTGTTGAATTTGGGAAGTTGCATGCATCCAGCCATTCCTCTTTTTCGCGGTACTCCTCCATTCCATCTGATGCTCCGTCATTCAATGTTGGGGACCATAAGACACCTTGTCCACTGCCTGCCTGGTGGATGCTGAATTGCGGCTCACTAATGGTAAGCCTGGTTCCATTCTTTTTTCCCATTGCACAGGGTAAAACCCGGCCTGTAATTGTTGATGGAAAAACAGGAAGTGATATTAAAACACCACGGAGAAAAATATATAAGGTACGCTGTGTATTGCAAAAATAACACTTTCAGTTTCAGAGTCGACAGTATTACGATACATACAAGCAACATTTCGAAAGTGTGTATTCTGAGTCTCCTTTTCAAGGATAAATAAGTGTGGGCGAAATTTGCGGATCTTTCCCCTCAAGCTAGGTGTAAAGTGTAAACTGACATTTTAGAACAAAATTAGACCTTCCCAGCAGTGCCCCCAGACCCCTCAACCCACCCCCAAACAGGCCAAAAGCAAAAATGGAAAATGCCACACTTAGAAAATCTACAGAGGCCTACCTTTAAATCGCTCCAAACACGCTCTGCAGCTAGGCCCTAACCCCCCTTTTCCACCATGGATAGTCTCCAAACCACTTGCAATCAAAATTATACCTTCACAGCAGTGTTCCCAGACCCCTCGACCCAGCCCCAAAAATGTAGAACCCCCCCATACAGCCCCCCAAAAACATGCAATACTGCTAGGCCTCAGTTTAAATTGTGCCAAAACAATGTCTGCAACTAGGCCCACAACCCCCTTTTACACCATGGATTTTCTTCAAACCACTTGCAATCAAAATTAGACCTTCCCAGCAGTTCTCCAAGATCCCCAACCCACCCCCAAAAACCTAGAACTCCCCCAAACAGCCCTCCAAAAACATGCAATACTGGTATATCCAAAACATGGCAAATTGAGCTGTTCACAAAAAATTGCTGTTTTCAGCCCTTCCACTGCTTCGATCCTCTTGAAACTTAGCTGAACACTTGTTCCAGCGATTCCCAAGAATCTCAGCAAGGAAGAACAAAATCGAACCACTGCGCTCTTTGAAGAAGAAGAAGAAGAAGAAGGTCTACGACTAGTTTTCACTTTTCACCCAAACACACACGCCCGCAAAACACCAAAAATTGCCAAAATTCTGCCAATTCTGGTCCAAAGAATGCCAAACCCCCCTAAAACCTTGCCAACATCATTATGAACGAGCCTGCATCAGGCCCTGAGCCCTAGACTCCGCGGGAACCCTACCAACTTAAACCCAAAAACCCTAGTAAATCGCACTGAACCCTAAACCCTAGATATGCTTTGTCTGTCTGTGTCAAAGAGCCCAGGTATGCTACATCACTATGCTTCACTCAGTGGTGCCTGCTTTGACCGTCTGCATGGCCCTGCTGCAAGCATGGGCCAAAAATCCGTTCCGCTCAAGAATTTGCGAATTTTCGGTAATTTCGCGAGATTCTTGAAAAACAGCAAATTTCCCAAACATAACGGATGTTTGGCCCAAGCTTGAGGCAGGGCCATGCAGACTGTCAAGGCAGGCACCACTGAGTGAAGCAACCTGATGTAGCATACCTAGGCTCTTTGTCACAGACAGACAAAGCATATCTAATTGTATTCAGCAAGCCACATAGCCCCAATTTTACATGAACTGCTGTCTGGAGTGGAGTGGACCCTGCCTGGCATAACAACAACAGTACACTGCCTCGCCCTCGACCACTACATGCCATGAATAGACAGACATGTAGTTCTGCTGTAGTAGTTGTTGTAGACTGGTTTACCTGTTTGCCACTCACGAATTGGCCATAGTTCTTCCGTAAACAGACGCTGATGATCCATTCATCCCAGTGAGTGACTGTAAGGAAAAAAGATATATTATTTAATCAATCATCATGGTATGTTGGCAAGTGAGTCCACTCCAAGGACATTTTGCATATTGGAAAATGCAACATAGTGGCCCCTGAAGTTGTAGTACAATTTGAATTAAACACGGTAAAAAAAAACAGAGTAGTAGACATGAGTTACAATTACTGTGTAAAAGATTAAACAATAACTAAGACAAGACATATGATTCATTTCACGCACAAAAAACAAATAGCACTTGGTTTCATCAGAGCCAGACAGCCATCGCTGTCCACTGCATGCCATCTTCTCATTATTCATTACCTGTTCTACTTTTTTGTCCGCATCTTCTTCGGAAAGTGAGGGCCCACAGGGCAGCCTCTCCTGTCAATTTCAGAAGTAACTCTGTCAGCAATCAGCAAGCATGTAATCAGTCAGTAATTTCAGTCCCACTTGAGGGGACTCGTTTACGAAGACAAAGTTTCTTTATTCTGCGTAATCCATCCATCTGCCTTGAGGGAAATGGATAGGGGGAGTCTGGAGGAGGAGGATAGAGGAGCATGATTGAGTTGCGAACTTGTGAACCTCAGGAATGCAGACTGCGGCACCTTCAAAACAATAAGGAAAATAAGATGAAGACAGTGCTGCTGATGGACTTGTTGTGATAAGGTGATTAGAGTTTTGATGTGGTAAAAGTTGCAAAACAAAGAAAGGCACAGAGGAATAAAAGTGAATAAGGACGAAAAAAAAGGAAGTCAATTTCAGGCCTCGGTGTCAGGGAAGTAGAGCTCGTCCTCAAACTCTATGAATTGAGACGGGAGTAGGTCAGCTAAAGGAGAAGAACTTCCGTCACCGAAGTCGGTGTCCTCTTCTTCCTGCGTGCATTCATGTATTTTGTAATCTTGTGGTATGAAGTGCTGATTCAAACATTTCGACCTACCAAAATATTGTGTTAAAAATATAGAATGCAAGAATATCGACTGCCTATCTACAAACAGGTAAGTACAAAAATATCGACTCCAAAATATCAATTGTAAAAAATATAGACTGTCAAAATATCGAATTTTTAAATGTCTTAAAATTAATTTAAAACTAATCATAAATATAATTAATTTGAACATACTTAAAATAATTGAATAAATGTTAAATTAATAAATAATTAATGTAACTTAAAAAAAAAAATAATAATATATATATATATTCACTGAAAAAACCATAGGTTTGACACCAGTTATAGTTAGCTGGAAGTTTTACTGACATAAAACCATTGAAATTCCCACGTTATAGTTAGGTATTTAAATATTTAAACATTACTCGCTAATATATGTATTCACTAAGATACACTTAATAAGCCAGTTAACCAATCAATTTAAAAAAAAAAAAACATCCATTTAGACACTTATTTAAACATTTATTCTTCCATCGACCTTTACATATACATATATAAAACATATTTATTTTTCAGAAAGACACACATTCACTTGATTTTGTCATCAGTGATGTCATGAGTGATGTCACTGACCATGTCATGAGTGATGTAATATGTGACGTCATCAGCAGTGCATTGCAGGCGCGCAAGTTATAGTGAGTCCAACTAACTATAACGTGGGAATTTCAATGGTTTTATGTCAGTAAAATTTCCAGCTAACTATAACTGGTGTGAAACCTATGGTTTTTTCAGTGAATTTAATAGGTTTTTTAAATGCTAATTCCTAGCTATAACTGGTGTGAAACCTATGGTTTTTTCAGTGAATTTCATAGGTTTTGTAAATGCTAATTCCTAACTATATATAGGGCCTCAAACCTGTTTTTTCAGTGAATTTCAAAGGTTTTTTAATAGCAAATCTCATTAGCTATGAAATATAATATTTTTTATAATTAATTTTATATTGTATATTTATGTAATACTATTTTTTTATGTATATTTTTCCTTTTTTATTTTATTTTTTTTGCTTTGGAGCGCTCCCGGTGCGCGTACCAGTGAGCGCACTGGTAAGCGTAGTGTTGCGGCGTGCCCCGGTGCGCGTACCGGTGAGCTTCCCGTTAGCGCTATTGCCACGAAGGAAAACATCATCGTGATGTATCGCGTAGCCGCGTGATGCGTCTTATGACGCACGGCGTAAGCGCACCCGAAAGCGCCCGGGCGCATACGATGGCGCAACGTAAGCGCCCCGGGGCGCATAGCGTAAGCGCATCGGGTCATGTGACCTGAAAATAACACTTTTCATTGGTTCAGAACATTTTTTTTTCTCCAAATGATGAAAGCCCCCACCTTTTTTCCTCATTCTCACTTTGTACTTTGACTGAGGAAGACCTGTTTCTAGTAAGTGAGAAATGGCTACAGTAGCAGCAGCAGCAGGAGCATCTCAACCACCACTACCACCACCACCACAAGGACCAGCACAACACCACAGTGGTGGTGAAGAAGAAGAGGAGGAGGAGGAGGAGGAGGAGGAGGAGGAGGAGGAGAGGCAGTTCCTGCCTGAAGATAATCCCCCTATAAACCGAAGGAGCACATTGTGTGGGAGTTTTTTAAAATCCCAAGGGGACTAAAGAAAGTCAATGCGCCAAAAGTGACATGTCTGATCTGTGGCACTGTACTTTCCAGCGGGAACCCTGCAAAAAAGTATTCATTTGGCAACAATACCATGATTCGCCATATGCAACGCAGGCACCCCAACAACTATGCTGCGGCAGAGTTCAGAGAACTGACCAGAAACCCTCCCCAATCTTCTCCGAGCACCTCCAAAAGCAAACAACCCACTCCATCGGGTCCAGAGACAAGGGAGATGGTCCCAAATATCCAACCCCAGTTTGGAGATTTTAAAATAGTTTGTATATTTTGCGGGACTACAATTTCATATGGAGAGCAAAGTATCAAATTGATCAACCGTGCTGGAGACAACCACAACTGCAGAAAGAAACCTTAATTTTTTCCTGATTTTTTTTGCTCTAGTTGAGCTGTTTACAATTCCCTGTTTTTTGTTTGTCCCCATAAAAATTACAAAAAAATATAAAATTGTTCATGAAAGCCAAAAAAAGTAAAAAATGTTAAAAAAAAATAAAAAAATATAAAACAACAAAAAGAATTAAAAAAACAGTTCTTTTTAGAACTACCTCCAATTTATAAAAAAATGCTACATTTTTATAAAACTCTGTCATTCTTTTTTTTCCAGGGTACGCTCCCCGGTGCGCGTACCGGACGATCCCCCCGCGAAAATCGATTTTTTTTTTTTTTTTTGCCCCGCGGGGCCTTTTTATGGCCTTCACATCAAACCTAGGGGGTCAGGGGGGGTCTACCCTGCCCCCTTTTGGTCATTTCCCCCTTTGTTTTTGCCACCTCTTGTGTCTCGATCCTACAGAGACACAAGATGGCGGCGGCTCCGGACTGTTTGGAATGTTGACAGACACCCGAGAGCCAATCAGCTTTCCGCTCGCGAACTCGCGTAGCGCGCTGGTGCACGCCCCGGTGCGCGTACCGGGGCGCGCTTATAGATATATATATATTTTTTTAACCTAAATTACTCAAAATCCACTGGAGCACATATCTTGGGACATAGCAAAGGCACATCGGGCTACCAGTCCCTACTATTTTGCCAAGTTTGGTGGAAATCCATTCAGCCGCTAAAAGTGAGTCCAACCGCCCTATGGAAATTAACACGGGGAAAACATGTTTTGGGACCGCCCTTTTATCTCAGCCCCGCTTGACGAATCCCCCCCAAACTTTCAGGGAAGGAGCGGAGCAAAGCTGGCCATTCTCTTGGAGAAATTCAGCCAATTCCGTCCATCAACGCCAAAGTTATTCCCAATAGAATGTTGCAGATTTCCTATGGAAACTAGGTCCTAACTATAACTACCTACTGGCGACCGCCAGTAGGTAATATATATTATTAACAAAACATATACAATATTTTTACCGTAGGATAGCGAGAGGGTTAAATTTAATACAACCACTCCAGTAAGTGCAACAGTAGGGAAAACATTGGATAGCGTAGAGGTAAAAATTACTATTTCAACTCCAGAGAGCGCAACAGTATGGAAAAAGTTGGATAGCGTAGGGGTAAAAATTACTATTCCCACTCTAAAGAGTGCAACAGTAGGGAAAGCGTTGGATGCATAGGGGTAAAAATTACTATTCCCACTCCAGTGAGTGCAATAGTGGGGAAAGCGCTGGATAGCGTAGGGGTACATATTACTATTCCTACTCCAGTAAGTGCAACAGTAGGGAAAGCGTTGGATAGCGTAGGGGTAAAAATTACTATTCCCACTCGAGTGAGTGGAACAGTAGGGAAAGCGTCGGATAGCGAAGGGGTAAGAATTACTATTCCAACTCCAGAGAGTGCAACAGTAGGGAAAGCGTTGGATAGTGGGAGGGTAGAAATTACTATTCCCAGTCCAGAGAGCGCAACAGTAGGGAAAGCGTTGGATAGCATAGGAGTAAAAATTACTATTCCCACTCCAGAGCGTGCAACAGTAGGGAAATCGTTGGATAGTAGGAGGCTAAAAATTACTATTCCCACTCCAGAGAGTGCAACAGTAGGGAAAACGTTGGATAGCGTAGGGGTAAAAATTACTATTCCCACTCCAGTGAGTGCAACAGTAGCGAAAACATTGGATAGCGTAGGGGTAAAAATGACTATTCCAACTCCAGAGAGTGCAACAGTAGGGAAAACGTTGGATAGTGGGAGGGTAAAAATTACTATTCCCACTCCAGAGAGTGCAACAGTAGGGAAAGCGTTGGATAGCGTAGGGGTAAAAATTACTATTCCCACTCCAGTGAGTGCAATAGTAGGGAAAGTAAATACTTAATATATAAATATAAATAACATAAATATTAATACCAATTACAAATTAATTAAAATATTTTACAATTCTATAAAATATATTAATTAATCAATTAAAATTAAAAATAATAATCAGTTATTAATAAAAATAACCCACTAATACTAATTATTTACCAATTAACCATAAATTAATTTACAATTTAAATTTTGTTTAAAAATTAGACACAAAATAAAATATTTAAAAAATATATTTACTTACTATTAAATTACTTTCAAAGCTGTTCCCCTATAAACCCACAACCCACTACAGAAAATAATATAATAAAATTTACATAATTATCAATTAATCAAATACAATCAATTACCAATTATATTTTAATTAATTACCAATTATTAATTAATTAACAACTATTTCTAATTAAATTTCAATAAATAAAATAACATATTTCATTAATTATCATTGAATTACTTCCCACCCTATTCCCCTATAAACCCACAAGAAAATAAATTATAAAAATTAACATATTTATCAATTAATCAATTATAATTAATTACCAGTTTTATTTTAATTAATTACCAATTAATAATTAATTAACAATTAATTCTAAATAAATACCAATAAATAAAATAACATATTTAAGTAATTATAATTAAATTACTTCCCACCCTATTCCCCTATAAACCCACAACCCGCTATAAAAAATAAATTAGTAAATTAACATATTTATCAATTAATCAATTAGAATTAATTACCAATTATATTTTAATTAATTAACAATTAATAATTAATTAACAATTAAGTCTAAATAAATACCAATAAATAAAATAATATATTTCATTAATTATAATTAAATTACTTCCCACCCTATTCCCCTATAAACCCACAACCCGCTACAGAATGATATTACACACAAATTAAATATTAATATTAACTTACCTTAATTTCGATATTTTTGTTGTCTATATTCTGTCTAGTCGATATTATGTCCATTCTATATTTTGGAATCGATATTATTGCAATTCTATTCGATATTAAAATTTTCTAGTCGATCTTTTGGTAGTCTATATTCTGTCTGGTCGATATTTTGTCTATTCTATATTTTTGACTCGAT
This sequence comes from Lissotriton helveticus, assembly GCF_964261635.1. Lineage (NCBI taxonomy): Eukaryota > Metazoa > Chordata > Amphibia > Caudata > Salamandridae > Lissotriton > Lissotriton helveticus. Next base: position 465,117,257 of record NC_136062.1, read on the forward strand.
ATTCTGTCTAGTCAAAATAAAAAATTAGATATTTTGACTCTATACCCTTGATCAGTGTTAACCTCTCCACATTTTTGGGTGAGAGGCGGGTCCTTTTTGAAGTTACAATGGCACCAGCAGCACTGAAAACACGTTTAGAAGACACACTTGCTAGTGGGCAAGACAAATAATTTAGAGCCAGGTTGGTGATCAGTCGCAATAGAGGCCTTTTCCTATACCAATATAGCACTAGGTTCTGATTAACAAAGACCTCTGTTGGGTCATCCAGATAGGCCTGCACCATCGACTCAAGGTTCTCCAGGGTTGCTCCACTTTGCATACCATCTGTGGCCTTTGCATCACTGGAACGAGCAAACCCTTGATGAGTTAGCCAACCCGCTTCCGACAATATTATGGCTGGGCCTGGTGCACGTGAGGATGATGATACGGTTGCTGGTGTCGTTAACGGCTGTGAGGGAAAGTGGCTCCCTTCTGCCACAGATTCAGAAGTGGAACTTGACGCCGGATAGCCTGCTGATTCAGTTGTACTTCTGCCGGCTCCTTGAATTTTCTGCCGCTCTTTTTAGAACCGAGTGGCTGACACAACTAGCCAATGTTTGTACTTTGAAACATCTGCTTCATCAAAAGGAATGAATGCTTTGCTGGCCACTGCCTTTTTGTACCGTGGATCCAGAATAGTGGCACAAATGTGATGTTGTTCTGTATGTATGTTTTTAAGCCTTTCATTGTCAACTAGGCGGCTTAATAACCTCTCCGCCCACTGATATGCGTCTTGCTTTTCAGCATCATCTCGGAACGTTGAAGACACCGCCTTCAGTTGGTGCTCTAGCATGAACAACAATGGGATAGCTCTGCCCAAAGAACAGTCCTCCCTGCTGACTTCACGCGGAAAGACCTCAAAAGGACGAAGCATGTCTATCAGGCTTGCAACTAGCTTCCATTCCTCCAACTCTAGCCTCATGTCTTTCATAGTAGATCCCAGTTTATAGACATAATCATTTATTACCCCCCACTGCTCAGACATACGCTCAAGCATGTAAAAGGTTGAGTTCCAACGTGTAGCCACCTCCTGGATGAGTCCTTTGACTGGCAGTCTACGTTCATGTTGAATGCTCCTCAGCTGCTTCCGGGCCTTAAAAGAATGGCTGAAATGTGTGCAGATTATTCGGCAGGTGGTCAGTAACTTGCTGACTGTGTTTTCTTTTTTCAAGAAATCTTGCACCACGATGTTAATACTGTGCGCCAAACACGGCACTCTGAAGTAGTTACCATCTTGCATGGCCTTAACTATATTACTGCCATTATCCGTGGAAACATAACCAACTATGCGATTTCTTGGATGCAGCCATTCATAGACCTTCCTGTCAAACCCCTCCAAAAGGTTATGTGCAGTGTGAGATTTCTCCATGGCAAACATGGCTACTGTTGCATGTTTCCGAGTAGCTTGAAAAACTGTGTCCGTGTCAACACCTGCAGATACCTTCTCTTTAACCCCTGCAAAAGAGACCAAGTGTGCAGTGATGCACATGTAATCAAGGGCTTGGCAACTGGTCCACATGTCTGTTGGCAGGTGGATAGTGTGAACAGCACTCTTCAGAATAGCTGCGCCAATCACCTCCAGCACATCTTGACGTAGTGCTGGAACAGCAACCCTGGCAAAATAGGACCGGCTAGGAACCTTCCATTTAGGGCAGACTGTTGCCACAAATTCTCGAAAACCCACCCTTTCCACTAAAGAAAAAGGGAGAAGATCCAGCGCTAGCATTTTAGCCAGCTTTGCATTATACAGAAGTGCCGTATGGTGGTTGCGTTTAAATGGCGCATCCGACCAAAACATTTTGCTAATGGTGTTCTGGACTGTTTTACGTGATGATGATGATGCAGACTTCTTTAAACCAGTTAGGCTCATTGATGTACTTTTTCGCATTGGTGTCTCTCCCAGACTGTCCTGCAAAGTTTAGCAGAGGCCACAATGGGGATAGACAGGAAATTGGCAGACCTGAATGGACTCATAAAAAGAGGTCAAGAGTCAGTCAAATTAATCGAAATCGACAGAACTAGCTGTACCTGCCCGCTAATCATAGACAAGTTATCGTCACTACCCACGATGCTGAGCAACCTTTTGGATGAAGTTAAACATAAAGCGGAAGCAAGTTTGGAGAGACCCAACCCAAAAACAGACGTGGAGCAGTCATCTCTAACTAAGTCAGGACCTACGGAAAAAATTGTCGATATGCAAAAATTCAACTCACTGGGGGTTCAAACTCAGAATGTCACCCCCATAACATCTAAGGTCACCCAAAATACTCTCACAGCAGGACAAACCAATGAACCAGGGAGCCCACAGAATGCACGGACTCGTCGATAGCAAAAAAGGAAGGGGCGAAACAGAAAGGTCAACGAGGACTGTAAAGGAATAAACTGGAAATCCATAACATCGGTAGGCATGAGGCCTCCAGAAGATGGAGAGCCCAAATGAAAAGATAATCTCCTACAAGTGAAATCAGAAACCCCCTTGCCCTCAACGGGACCACATACAGAAGGACTAAAAACCCTTACCACTAGCGTGGGTCTAACAAACCAACTAGAGAGAAAACAAACAGTAAACAGAAACGAGTCAACCGGCCAACTTCGAACAGAGCCGGTACTTGGGCACCCGGATGGCCACTCAACAGCAAAAAATAAAAACTCGGAGGAAGAAACAGAAGATAAAGATGACCCAAAACACATTAAATACAATGCGATATTGGACGGTCACTCAACAGCAAAGAACAATAACTCGAAGGAAGAAACAGAAGATAAGGACGACCCAAAACACATCAAAGACAACGCGACATTGAACAACTCAATAACTCGGAGCACCTGCAAGAAGGAGACCACGATATTCAGCAATGCAAACCCTCAGACTCCATGCACAGAAATCACTGGAGACAATCACTCAAGTGATCAATCTCAGTGGGATCTCTTGGAGCGCAAACCAATCGACAATAACACCAAACTCTCACAAGGAACATGCAAAATTAAGGAACAGACCTACCAGAAATCGCTGCCCCCAAGGGAAGTAGATACAGAAACAATCTTCTTCATTCCCGAAAACAAATCGAAGGGAAGAGTAGACATCCTAAACAGGGGCAATATACTAAAGTTAATCAACTTAATAGACAATCTAAAATTCATAAATACCTCGGACTTGCTTCTAATTGAATTCCAACCTTCAACAATCCCACAAGGGAACGAGATAACCAGGGCAACATGGAAAACTAGGGAGGTAGCAAAATCAATCATGGAGAATGCTTTCAGTTTCTCCCAGTGGGGAATTCAGCTTGAACCAGAAATAAAACCAGCTTACCCCACACCGCTACTTGAAGGACGGAAGGAAGAACAATCTTTAGCGGCCAAGTCAATACTTAAAGGGGCACAAAGCTATTCGCCAACACGGGACGAACATCTGGTGAAATCGCAAAACCCACTGTTTCAACAAACTGCCCCTTGTAAAGAAAAAATAACTCGTACAATAACAGGGAGCAACACCTACTTCCAACAAATAGCCCCCAGCAAAGAAAAAACAACTCGTTCAATAACAGGGAGCGACATCAACTGACAAATAAAGTCAACTTCAGCCACTAAAACTGTGGCTTCCCTTAACAAAAAAAACAAACTTAGTATTTGTAGTTGGAACATCAACGGATTAGCCGACAAATTAGAGAACCTCGAAACACTGAGCTATCTGCAAACCTTCTACCTGATTCTCCTCCAGGAAACATGGGAACCTAAAGATATAGCCCTACAAGGATATACAGCTTGGATATACCCGGCCCGTAAAGAATCACAGTACGGCCGTTGCTCTGGAGGCCTGGTAATCCTCGCATCAATATCAGTTATAGCAGAAATTAAACCAGCAATTATAAATATCACACCACCGAACGCAATACAGGCAATTTCACTCAAAATCGAAAATAACCAAGAAAGCTATCAGTTACTTGTAGTAAATGTTTACATTCATCCAAAGAATAAGCCGACTGGGGTAAACGAACTAGTTCAAGAACTTACAAGACTCATAGAGGATGAGGAAATGGACAACATACTCCTGGCCGGCGACTTCAACCTCCATCTATTTGGTGACCCGGCAACTGATGACATGACACTGGAGATGGACACAGTATGGAAAATACCAACACAATCTACCCCCTCCAGATACAAACACAGCAATATTGCTTCACAGTTACTAAAAGCGCTGGAGCAATTGAACCTGCGCGTTCTCAATGGACGATTCAAAGAGGATATTCCCCCAGCACCAACATACCACTCGTCAATTGCCTCATCCCACCTAGACTTTATGCTAGTCACTCTCCCGTTGTACGACAAACTACAGTCATTTAAGATAGGAGATAGAGCCCAGAGCGACCATCTGCCACTAGAAGCTCACTTAGCTCTGACCTGTAAGATCGAGGCAACAGAAACAAGAAACATGTGCACAGAATACACTGCTAACTACAAGCGTATAAGATGTAAGATCACGGACATGGTAACACTAGCAACCAGCGCAAAAACAATAATACAGGATATATCCAATAGAACCGACAAACCCCTTGAACTCTGGGAAGATTTTACAGCGGCACTAGGAGCAAAACATGCGACCGCGAAGAAAACTCAAAAAGGGAACACCACAAAGTTCACGCTTGGCAAAGTAACAACAGTAGAAATAAAAAACATCAAGGCCGGGGGGAGGAGCCAAGATGGCGATCGGAACAGTCGCATAACCGCCTCGCTCCGAGATCCCTTCCTCCCCGCCACCTATCCTGTCTTTAATCCTGTTCGGGGTGTTCCGAATTTGGTTACCAAGGAAGAGCCTTCAATCAATCAATCAATCAGTGACACTTGTAAAGCGCGCTACATACCCGTAGGGTCTCAAGGCGCTTGGGGGGGGGGGGGGGTGCCGCTACTGCTCGAACAGCCAGGTCTTCAGCTTCTTCCGGAAGGAGAGGTGGTCTTGGGTCAGGCGCAGGTCGGACGGGAGGGAGTTCCAGGTCTTGGCGGCCAGGTAGGAGAAGGACCTTCCTCCTGTAGTCGCTCTTCGGATGCGGGGGACGGCGGCGAGGGCGTGGTTGGCTGATCGGAGGTGGCGTTTGGGAGCGTAGAAGTTGACTCGGCTGTTGAGGTAGCTCGGGCCTTGGTCGTGTAGGGCTTTGTGTGCGTGGGTGAGGAGGCGGAAGGTGATTCTCTTGTTGATGGGGAGCCAGTGAAGGTCTCTCAGATGTCCGGAGATGTGGCTGGATCGTGGGATGTCGAGGATGAGTCTGGCTGAGGCGTTTTGGATCCGCTGGAGTCTCTTCTGGAGCTTGGCGGTGGTCCCGGCGTAGAGGGCGTTGCCGTAGTCCAGTCGGCTGGTGACGAGGGCCTGGGTGACGGTCTTCCTGGTCTCTGTGGGGATCCACCAGAAGATCTTCCGTAGCATGCGTAGGATGTTGAAGCACGCCGAGGAGACGCTGTTGACTTGCCTGGTCATGGAGAGGGAGGAGTCCAGGATGAAGCCCAGGTTTCGTGCATGGTCTGTCGGTTTGGGTGCGGTGCCCAGGGCGGGAGGCCACCAGGAGTCGTCCCAGGCGGAGGGTGAGGAGCCCAGGATGAGGACCTCCGTCTTGTCCGAGTTCAGTTTCAGGCGGCTGGTCGTCATCCACTCGGCTAATCAATCAATCAATCAATCAGGTCATTTGTAGAGCGCACTACTCACCCGTAGGGTCTCAAGGCGCTGGGGGGGGGGGTTGCCGCTACTGCTCGAACAGCCAGGTCTTGAGCTTCCTCCTGAAGGAGAGGTGGTCTCGGGTCAGGCGCAGATTGGTCGGAAGTGAGTTCCAGGTCTTGGCGGCCAGGTAGGAGAAGGATCTTCCTCCTGTTGTCGTTCTTCGGATGCGGGGGACGGCAGCGAGGGCGTGGTTGGTTGATCTGAGGAGGCGCTTGGGAGTGTAGAAGTTGATCCGGTTGTTGAGGTAGGTCGGGCCTTGGTCGTGTAGGGCTTTGTGCGCGTGGGTGAGGAGACGGAAGGTGATTCTCTTGTTGACCGGGAGCCAGTGCAGATCTCTCAGGTGTCCGGAGATGTGGCTGCGTCGGGGGATGTCGAGGATGAGTCTCGCCGAGGCGTTCTGGATCCGCTGGAGTCTCTTCTGGAGTTTGGCAGTGGTTCCGGCGTAGAGGGCGTTGCCGTAGTCCAGTCGGCTGGTGACGAGGGCTTGGGTGACCGTCTTCCTCGTCTCGGTGGGGATCCACCGGAAGATCTTCCGTAGCATGCGCAGGATGTTGAAGCATGACGAGGAGACGGCGTTGACTTGTCTGGTCATGGAGAGGGAGGAGTCCAGGATGAAGCCCAGGTTGCGTGCGTGGTCCGTCGGTTTGGGTGCGGTGCCCAGGGCGGGGGGCCACCAGGAGTCGTCCCAGGCGGAGGGCGTGGAGCCCAGGATGAGGACCTCCGTCTTGTCTGAGTTCAGTTTCAGGCGGCTGGTCGTCATCCATTCGGCTACGTCTCTCATCCCTTCGTGCAGGTTGGCTCTGGCGGTGGCGGGGTCGTTGGTCAGGGAGAGGATCAGCTGGGTGTCGTCAGCGTAGGAGATTATGTTGAGGTTGTGTTGGCGTGCGATGGTCGCGAGGGGGCTCATGTAGACGTTGAAGAGGGTGGGGCTCAGTGAGGATCCTTGAGGGACGCCGCAGATGACTTTGGTGGCCTCTGACTTGTACGGTGGTAGGCGGACTCTTTGTGTTCTTCCGTCGAGGAAGGAGGTGATCCATTCCAGTGCCTTCTCCTGGATTCCGATGTTGCTGAGGCGCTGTACTAGGGTGCGGTGGCAGACAGTGTCGAAAGCCGCGGAGAGGTCCAGGAGGATGAGGGCCGCTGTTTCTCCGTTGTCCATCAGAGTTCGAAGGTCGTCGGTGGCGGCGATGAGGGCGGTCTCGGTGCTGTGGTTCGCTCGGAAGCCGGACTGTGAGGGGTCGAGGGATCCATTCGTCTCGAGGAAGGCGGCCAGTTGTTTGTTGACGGTCTTCTCGATGACTTTGGCCGGGAACGGGAGAAGCGAGATGGGACGGTAGTTCTTGAGGTCGGTGGGGTCTGCTGTGGGTTTCTTGAGGAGAGCGCTGAGTTCGGCGTGCTTCCAGCTCTCGGGGAAGGTGGCGGAGTCGAAGGAGGTGTTGATGATGTCCCGCAGGTGGGGTGCGAGGACAGCGTCGGCTTTGTTGAAGACGTGGTGAGGGCAGGGGTCGGTCGGAGATCCGGAATGGATGGAGTCCTGGCTACCTCTTTCATCCCTTCGTGCAGATTGGCTCTGGCGGCGGCGGGGTCGTTGGTCAGGGAGAGGATCAGCTGGGTGTCGTCGGCGTAGGAGATGATGCTCACTTACCATCCTTTTTCCGGGGCTCTGGCGTGCAGGGATTTCGGCGTTCTACCCTTGTCACCTTGCTGGCCTTCCCGGCCCTGACGCCGGGGCCTCGAGTGCTGGGCCTGCCCGGAGATGTTCGGAGTGCCGGCGGTCCGGAACCGGTGGAGAGACCCGATGGTGGGAGCCTGAGAGCCGCGGGCCGGAAGTCCCGGAGCGGACCCACCTCCGATGGTGGACCAGCCCGTATGCCCGATTGCCTGCCGCCCCGAAGAAGAGAAGCCGCGCTGTCCGGCACCCCTCAAGTGAGAAGCCCACTCCTGTTGCTTGACCCGCCTGGGATCCGTTGCTGGGCTCCCCCCGAGTGCTGTGGGGAGCACGCCCGTTCTTCTGGTGACTCTCCTTTCTCCGCCGAGCGCCATCCGCCGCGGATCGGCTGTGTGCCCTGGGACCGCCGGTGCTCCTGGTGGACTTGGAGTCGGCTGCGATGATGGCGGTGGGGGATGTGCTCAAGATGGCGGATGCCCCCTCGGAGTTTCTTTCTCCTGGAGACAGGGAAGTTGCTGCATTTGCTCTCTCCGAGCCCCGTTTGATTCGGGCGGCCCCTATTCGGAGTGTTGTCTTGTTTGCCCTGGCTGCTCTGCGGATTGACCTGTCCTTGAAATGCCGAGACTTGGAATTGCGGATCGCCGCCATGGTTGCTTCGCCATTTTGTGACGCAGAGTCGTCTCCCCGAGTTGTAATGGTTGAAACTTCTCCAGCTGCTGTGCTGGGATCTCCGGCAGAGTGTTCGATTCAATGGGATCAAATGGACCCGGTGCCGATGCTGCAGTGTTTCCTATATCCTGATTTCTTTGCTTCGTGCTGGACAGTCCAGAAATTGTGCTTGGCCACGTGTATCTTTGAGGTACTTTTGCATTCTGACTGTTGCCGAGCTCTCCTGGTTGCTTCTTGTTGGCCGGGACGGTGTTTTGCGGAGATCCCACTGGCCGTCCCTGACTGGTATCGACCCACTGTATCATGCGGTTCTTTGGCCGTGGCGGGGTCTGGCAGCTCAACTCTTCATAGAAGTGGACAGGGGTGATCGTGCCTGGGTGCCTGTGGGACCTTTTTAAATGGCATCTCCGGGCCTCGTTATTTTGGACAGTTCCTGTTTCTATCCTTGTGTAGGCTTTTCTCAATATCCTCTTCGTCCTCAATTAGTGATCCGTTGTTGCGGGGGGGTGGTGTTCTATGTTTCGGTCGCTGGCTCCTCTCCTCTCCCTTCCTTCTTTTTCCTCTCCTTCTTTCTCTTCTTCTTTCTCTTTCTTCGTTATTATTCCCTTTCTCTATCTTCCATATTTCGGGTGACTCTGGGCGACAGGCATGCTGTTTAGTGGGGTAGGCCGTAGCCATTACAGTGATGTAGGGTGGGGGGGTGTTTGTTATTTTAGTTTGTTTTCTTCTATGGTCCCTTTTTTGCCTTTTTCTAGGGGGTGGGCTATGTCCCTTTGTTTTATATCCTTTGTTTCGTAAATGTCTGCACTTTCTCCTTTTTCGGGGGGGGAGGGCTGTACATGTGGCGTCCACTTTATTTGTTTGCTGCGATTTGTCCTTTATTTTTGAATCTTTGATGGGCGTGGGATGACTCTGGGCCTTGCCCTACTGTGGTTATCTGATTGCGTGGGGGGCTGTTTCCCTCCCGCCCCCACCCCCCCTTCTTTCTCTGTATCTGTTGCATGACGCTCTGGTAGACATGGTTGCTGCCTCCTCTATAAAACGTAAAATGAAACCTTTTTTATCCTGGCGCTGACTGTGTAACGACTTTATTCCACGTCTATCCTGTATTCATTCTATCGTACACATTGATGTTGCTTCTTTTTGAATCTCCTGATTTTGCGGCCGGCCCTCGTGGTTGTAGGCCTGCGCTTGTAATAATACGTATCTTTCAATAAAGGTTTTAAAAAAAAAAAAAAACATCAAGGCCAAGATAAAGAAGACCCTCAGGCAACTCCGCCTAGATCCAAACAACTCGGACAACCAATTACAACTACGCAAGTCAAAAGCATTGTTAAAAAAGATAACTTGGGAAAGGAAAAGGCAACTGAACGAAGAACTCTGGGCAAAAATTCTACATAACTCCAAGCAGAAGAATAGCTCCAGCTTTTGGAAGATCATTCATAGGCTCCAACGGCCAGAACACAACGGTATTTACTCAGAAATATTGGAATCCGACTGGGCCAATTATTTAACAAGTCACTTTAATACAATCAACCCTGCAATGAAGGAAGCCGTAGGGGTGGATTTGGAAGAGGGAGCTCTCCAACAATTGGATAAAACTGACACACAATCCAAAATAGCTAACCAAGCGCCCAAGAAAAAAACAACCGGGCCCCACACTCCAACAAAGGCAGAAGCCAGACCTAGGTCAGTCGAGCATAGAAAAAGCATAGAAAAAGCAAAAACAAATTACCAGTTCAGGAAAGAACAGACACCATTCTCAAAGAAATTTCTAAGGGAAAACTTGAGGGGGCTCCAGGACCAAACGGACCCCCCGATACTATACAAACAGGACCCAGGCTTTTGGAGCACTATTCTTACCCCAGTATTCGACGAAGTAAGGGAAACAGGAACAACACCAACATCATGGAGCGGCTCAATCATAAGCCCAATATATAAAAAAGGTGCGAGGACCGACCCAAGTAGCTACCGTCTGATTGCACTGATAGACGTAGAGGCAAAGTACTACGCAGGCCTTATATTGAAGGACCTAACAACTTGGGCAGAAAAAAAGAACATCATTCCAGCCACACAGACGGGCTTCCGGAAGGGCCAGGGTACCCTAACAAATATCATGGCATTAACCCTACTGTTTGACGCAGCAAAAACAGCAAAGAGCTCCCTGTTCGCGTGTTTCATCGATTACAGCGCCGCATTCGACCACGTAGACCGGCACAAACTATGGCGGAAGTTGAACACATGGGGAATCCCCGGCCCCCTGCTACAGCAGTTGGTTAGGCTACACACCGATACCTGGGTCCAAATAAAACTGGGATCCGGCACGCATCTATCGAGAAAAATAAAGACCACCAAAGGACTAAAGCAGGGCTGCGTCCTAGCCCCAACGCTGTTCAATCTCTTCCTCGCGGACCTGCCCGAAGAACTAAACACAGTTACATCTCACGCACCTCGGCTTGGAAATATTACGCTCTCAAACTTGCTCTATGCAGATGAACTGGTCCTGATCAGCCGGTCGCCCATCGGCCTCCAAAAACGAAAGCAAATTCCCTAACAATCAACTTAAGCAAAACTAAAGTCATGCCAATGAACTACTACAAAAAACGGAAATCCGCATGGTATTTGGACAATCAAAAATTAGAACAGGCGACCTCATATAAATATCTAGGAGTCATAATTGAGGGCAACGGCTCCACCAAACAACAACTAGAGGCCATCCGTCGGAAGGGCATGACCTTTCAACTATCAACAAGGCCCCTCCAGAAAGCTCTCCCTGATAGGACATTAGCGCCTCTCCTACAGGTAACAAAATCTCGCCTTCAGCCCATGCTCTCCTATGGCAGCGAATCAATGCGAGGCAAAGATGCAAGCACACTGGACAACACAATCAGTCGCGCATATAGGGCAATTTTCCACCTCCCTAAAAACTCTCCGCCCGCTCAAATTCGACTGGAATTTGGACTGCAGAAACAAACTGTGGAGAGGAAAGGCCAATATATAAAAAGTTGGCGCAAAATAAAAGACGCTGAGGAAGGTTCGCTAAACGCCAACCTATGGACCGAGCTTAACGCCAAAGAAAACTCACCTGCAAGGGCCTACCTAACAAATTCATTGGAGAGCCTGGGACTAAATACGCTCTGGGAAACAAGAACGGATTTCGGGACCTTTAAAAAAGTAGTGTCGAAAACCACCAAACTGCTCTCTTCACTTGAGGACAGAGCCACCCTAACCAAGAGAGCGCACGGATGGGTTGTACTCGAAGGGTACAGAACCTTAAAGCCACAAGAATATCTATCAACGGGCCTCACACAAAAAACAAAAAACAAGTTTCTAAACATGCGTTTGGGCAGCATACCCATTGCTCGTCATCTGGCACCATGGAAAAGGCCAAATCCATCAAACGCCTGTCGCCTTTGCCAATCCGCGAGGGAGGATCTTATACACATCATTTGTATCTGCAAAGCACTTATGGGTATAAGGCGCTCCATGCTACGGCCTTTATGGAACCAGAAGGGCGTAAAAACCTGCAGGCAAGCAGTGATGCTCTGCTTCAACCCCGAAGAGACTCAGTTGAATTGTAGAACAGTCAAATATTTTGACCTAGTGGCCAAAAAACTAAATGAAATTACACTTGGGCGGGACAACCCTACCACTCTACGGGAATAGTAGACCTCCCTAATGGCCTCAAAACAATAAAGACCCATGAGTAATTAAGCAAAAGTAATCAAAAGACAATATGAAATTACTTACAAAACAAACAGAAAAGACAGCTGGGTGAAAATACGGCCTTACCACCAAAAGAACAATAAGGATCAAGGCCAAGTCTAACAGGAAAGACTTTTAATTTATTATGGACTTCCTGTGATTTTACCAAAGCGCTATACCTTTTTGTATAACCTTTTTTAATATAGTCATATGACTTTCTTACCTATTGTCTATTAATTGTGAGTTTTAATTAACTGTACAATAAACACATTCAAATTCATGCATTGGTGTCTCTCCCAGACTCTTAATGTGGCTCATACATGTTGCAGGGGTAGAGGGTGTGGGCGCTACCACTGCAATGCTGCTGCCAGGGATACTGGGTGTACCAGAAAAAATGTCGGTCGGTTCTTGACTTCCCCCCTGCACGATCAGCCCCTCGTCATCATCAAATGCAATGTGAATGGATACATTTGGATCAATTCTACTTTTGACTGCCGGATCTTCCTGAGGTGCGCCTCCCACCGGATAGTGTGGTGTTTTTGGAGATGACCTCTGGGGCCTCCGGTACCATAGTTGGTACCAAGCTTACCCCGACTAACTACTATTGTACAAATCGAACAAACAACCATGTTTTCCTCCTTTTCGCTAACACTAAAGAAGTCCCAAACTGGGGACTGGAGATGTCTGCTGGTGGTGGAGGTGCTACTTTCAGTTTCAATGCCAGATGAAATGGAGGATGGGGGTGGCTGAATTTGACTCTGTTGTTCACTTACAGCACCACTACTTGAGGTAATGGAGGTCGAGCTGGATGGAGGTCCCTGCCGGCCTTTCTGACTAAAAAATATGGAAGCTGTAGGTCGTGTTGGTGTTGTAGTTAACTGCGTTGGTGGTGGTACCAGTGCCACGCCGCCCACGTCACGCTCAGCAGCCATTCGGGATAGGGTGAAAATGTCTGTCTGCTGCATGCCTGCTGGGGCTGGAGTGACGACTGTGATGACTGGGTCGTCGTCAGACTGTTCATCAGCAGCAGAAGACACCACTTCTTGTTCATCGTCATCACCCATAAGTCGAAGCTTGCGGGAACCTTCCTTTTAGGATTAGCTACCTTTGTCGGCTCATGGCGTGCGTCACTCTCAGACTGCATTGGTGAGTTCCAATCAAGATCAAGGTCATCAGAATGAAGGGGGCTTGAAGAAGAACTTGTAGTAGTAGTAGCCCTCCTTGACCTTTTTCTTGCTGGGGATCTGGAAGACAATGGATCATCATCAGGAGGAGTGGCTTCCTCGGATGATATCTCCACTTGAATCTCAATTTCCTGATGTGCCCCTACTTCTGGAAGAACAAGCGTTGTAGGCAGTTGTGCCGCTCCATGAACCTCTAGTTGCACCTCTCCATGCGCCTCTACTTGCGCCTCTCGTTGCGCATGTACTTGCGCCTCTCCTTGCGCATGTACTTGCGCCTCTCCTTGCGCATGTACTTGCGCTTGTACTAGTTGCACCTGTGGTTGTCGTTGCGGCTGTGGTTGTTGAACACTCGTCAGCTGAGTTACATCCAGCATTGATTGGATGGTACTTTCTTGTGATGAGCCAACATCACTGGTCGATGGTGATTGAGAAACTAAAGTGGCTGCCTCAGCAGCACTCATGGTCGTGGACCTAAGTTGGCGTGGTGGCACTGAGCCCAATGAAGCGGAAGTGCTGCTTCCAGCTTGGTCACCGGCGGACACCGCTGCTGCTGCAGGCGTAGTTTCTTTTCCCAAAAAAGGTGTCGATGGGCCCACCAGTCTCCTTGGTAGGTGGTGCCACTTGCTTCTTCTGCTCCTTCTTACTGGCAGTGGCAACTTTTTTCGCTGAGGCGCTACGGCCACCTTTCTTTGGGCCCATCTTCTTCAGATGTCAGAACAGCAGGCCTCAGTTGCACGAGTTGCACGAGTTGCAGAGGTGTCTTGTCTGTGGCCACAGGTGACGTCACGTGATGTTGTGTTGCACACACCGCTGCAGGACTTCTTCCTGGCACTGGTGGTTCTCTTGTGCACCTGAAAGCAAAGGAAGCCAGAGGAACATCAGTTAAACACCCCAAAAAGTCGAAAAACACCGAAAAATCACCACAATCCAATGCCATCCATGCCCTCAATGATGTTTAAATTCAAGAGCCCCCACAGAAAGCCTTGGTCCATGCACCACTCACTGGCTTCACAATGGCCCCTTGTCCCCCAGCCACATGGCCAGGCTCTGCCTGGACCAGGCCTCAAAATGGCCCTCACCCACATGGCCAGGCCCCAACAACACACCACAAAGTCGTAAAACACAGAAAAATCACCACAATCCAATGCCATCCATGCCCTATGGCTCAGAGCATACTGCCTGGCTTCGAAATGGCCCCTTGTACCCCAGCCACATGGCCAGGCCCTGCCTGGACCGGCCTCAAAATGGCCCCGACCCACATGACCAGGCCCCAACCACAAAGTCGAAAAACACAGACAAATCACCACAATCCAATGCCATCCATGCCCTCAATGATGTTTAAATTCAAGAGGCCCCACACAAAGCCTTGGTCCATGCACCACTCACTACCCTTGGGCATAATGGGTGAAAGCAGGGCAGGCTGGGTGCAGGCCTATGGCTCAGAGCATACTGCCTGGCTTCAAAATGGCCCCTTGTCACCCAGCCACATGGCCAGGCCCTGCCTGGACCAGGCTTCAAAATGGCCCCCACGCACATGGCCAGGCCCCAACAACACCCCACAAAGTCGAAAAACACATACAAATCACCACAATCCAATGCCATCCATGCCCTCAATGATGTTTAAATTCAAGAGGCCCCACACAAAGCCTTGGTCCATGCACCACTCACTACCCCTGGGCATAATGGGTGAAAGCAGGGCAGGCTGGGTGCAGGCCTATGGCTCAGAGCACACTGCCTGGCTTCAAAATAGCCCCTTGTCCCCCAGCCACATGGCCAGGCCCTGCCTGAACCAGGTCTCAAAATGGCCCCCACCCACATGGCCAGGCCCCAACAACACCCCACAAAGTCGAAAAAAACAGAAAAATCACCACAATCCAATGTCATCCATGCCCTCAATGATGTTTAAATTCAAGAGGCCCCACACAAGGTCTTGGTCCATGCACCCATGACTAACCCTGGGCCTACTGGATACTGTGGCTACCCACAATATATTTTTTTTAAAGTTGTGAAAAAGTTTTAAAATTGTAGTTGCAGCAACTGCAATGCCCCAAACTAACAACACCAACTTACTTGTAAAATCTCAAATCCAAAAGTGATCCAAACTCCAAAGTCCAAAAATTCCTCAAATACAAATATCCAGCAGCAGCTCCAGATCCAAATCAAAAGTGACCAGGACGTGGATAAAGCACTGGGAGGAGCCTGCTGGACAGGAACAGGAAGTTGGAGACTCTGGGGCACTTCCTTCCTCCCACCCCAACTCCCCAAAATGGACTCCTTGCACAAAAAAGTGAAGCCAAATGTCAATCTGAGGAGTTATTCTGATCAAAATCATGATTTTCAGAAGGTTTATGCTGCCTGCGGTGGATTTCTTGTCCAGAATTGCATTTTGCAAGATCGGGAAAGCGAGCTGTTCAAATCTCCCGCCGGAAGTCAGCTGCGCGCCGCATCTACGTGTTCGGCATTGTTTACTCCCGCGATGCGTGTTTGCGGGCCCTTATGACGTACTCGCGTTGTCAAACTCTCGCTGTGCAAGATGGCGGACCGCGATGACGTAATTGCGGTCAAAAAACTCTCACGCGATCACGCAGCAAGATCTAAATGGCGCAGCACACGCAAACCTGGAAAAAAACAACTCGGCGGACTCAGAATCACGGTAAGTCACCGCCACGCACAATATTGTATTTTTCAAGCGCGACCAAGCAAAAAAAAAATCCGCAAGCTCGCGAATTTACGGATTTTAGGGCAAATTCGTGGGATTCGCGGACCGCGAAATTGCCAAAAATCCCCAAATTCCGCGAACGGAACGGATTTTACACACAAACTTAGTGAAAACTAAGAGAGGTTGAGTGAAGTCAACTAACAGATATGGGTAGGAACCCATATAATAATGCGAAAAGGACTAAAACACTTGCATAGCTACCGAGAGGAAGACAGAAAAAAGTTGTGCACATTTGAGATGTGTACGAATGTACAATGAGTAGATGGTAGTAATACCCACTGTGATTCCCATGTAGGGAAACTTGAAGCATGCATGATACAGCAAAAAAACCAATGGACTCTTGACGACGTGTACCATGATAGCGTGTACCTACATAGTGTATACCTAGGATCCATGAACCAATCTGAAAAGAGATGTACTAAGTAGTGCATAACAACAACTCACCTGAGCTTCAGAAAGCAACCAGTGTAGGGACACTAAAAGCAAGCCTGAAAAACAATGGACTCTTGACAGAGTGTACCCTGACAGTGGTTACCAACAGGGTGAATACCTAGGGTGCAGGAACAAATAAAGTACGATGTTGAGACTACGGTACCCATTAGAAAATCCTAAAAAGGATAACCCTGGAGAAAAATAGACACCTGCAGGTGTGAATGTAGAGTCCGTGAACATATAAAGTAAAGTAACAAGAAGTCATCGTCCAATCTTGTGAAGTACAAACTGTACTGCATAGTACACAACACAGGTGAAGGACTACTCACCGAAGTCTTAGAAAGAAAACACACTTGCGTAGTGGAACGAAATGTAACGGTGCCTGGCAGAAAAACACATGCTGAAAGTAGTAAACCAGGGTGGTGTGGAGTGCAAAAAAACGATGGATTTAGGCCCAGATCCTTGTACTGGGGTGAATGTATGACATTGTTCTACATTCTGTCCATCAACTGTGTTTTTTGAAAGTAGTAAACCAGACATGCAAGTACAAGCTAGAAAAACAAAATCCACTGACATAAGCACTAGAAAAACGCAAATACTGTAATCCCAAACACTGCAGGTGGAGAATAGAGCTTTAGACTGTAAGTTAAAACACTATATGCACAAACACATGGTGAACAAATTTTACAGAGGCACAATCCCAGGTAGAATGTAAAAGGGAGCATAAATTGAAGTGCCCAACTGCGCTCAGGCTTCCGCTTCCGAAAGTACTTCAATTTTGCTCCAGCACTTCCGACAACAACATGCAGGTTGTAATAAAAGTATGAGAACTACAAGTTGAACAGACAGGAAGCAAGAGAAGAGACGTTACGTAGAACACAACGGTGCTACTGTCAACTGGCAGTCTTCAAATAAATTAATTGAAAATGTCGTACTTGATATGTACGTGGCTGGCAAAGCGAGACGCGGTTAGCAAGAAAACAATATTGAGCAGTGATTACAACAAGGCTCCATGTTGCCCGACCAAAAAAAATGGCGGCACGCAACAGACGACTTGCCGACTGGCTAACAGTTGCAAATATGCTACAACAGGTTGATAAGCAGCTCAAACACAGCAAATGCAACAAGATAACACAATTTAAAGGCATCTTTATTGATCACTCACATTGTCGAGCAAAATTTATTTAGGACGAGCAGTATTTCTTAGGGATGGCTCACCCTTTCTGGGGAGCTGAAAAATCCTCTAACTTCAGTCCGTGCGCGTCCCGCGACACGGGGACTGCCGGTAATTTCAAGCGCCTCCGGGTGCGTGACCAACGGCGTCGGCTTCCGGCTGGAAGCAGTGCAGGCTGGAGAGTGTAGTCTCCCTCCGCTCGGCGGCTGCAAGATGTCTGGCTGCGGCAGCGGGAGGGAGAACAGCAGAGCCCAAGAAGCAGCAGTAGTCCGGTAAGCCCCCTAGCAGGGACAACAGTCAGGGATTCGATGTAGCACCCGCTCCACCAGGACTGCCGGTAATTTCAAGCGCCTCCGGGCGCGTGACCAACGGCGTCGGCTTCCGGCTGAAAGCAGTGCAGGCTGGGGAGTGGAGTCTCCCTCCGCTTGGCGGCCGCAAGATGTCTGGCTGCGGCGGCAGGAGGGAGAACAGCAGAGCCCAAGAAGCAGCAGTAGTCCGGTAAGCCCCCTAGCAGGGACAACAGTCAGGAATTCGATATAGTCAAAGCTTCTGAGAACATGGAACTGCCTCACCCCACTGCATCTCTGGGTTATTGGTCTTGACCCCATGCTTCTACAAAAAATTCAGTTGACCATAACTCTCGGGTGGGTGCAAACCACCTGATGGAACTCAGACCCCCCCTTGCCAAACCATCCACCAGTATCCTTGTAAGAGTGTCTTAAGTCTCAAGTGGCAATGACTAGAAACACTCCTGGGAGATTCTGCACCTGGACATAGAGCATGAAGCAAGAGCTCTTGTTCACCAAGACTAACATGGAAGACTTCACCTTAACGTACCCTGAAGATAACAGAGCCACAGAGTGATTCAAAGTTGTGTACCACAGCCCCTGTCTCAAAGAGGAGCTTAATCTTGAAAATCCATTACCCTGCACCAGTATCATGGTAATGGGAGATTATAATATTCTCTGGGGAGACATTTAAAATACCTTGGCTAATACCCTTCCACTTTTGCGATCTAACTCAATGTTTGATCTCACTCACTTTTTACAAAGGCTCTTTGCTCACCTTGAGCATCACAAAGAAAGACCAGACCACCACTGAAAGACCCATTTTAGTGGGATGGGCCTAACACACCCAGATCCACTTTGAAATCCATGTTCTGGGCCATGTTTACTTACAAACCTTGCACTGCAGTGCACCAACCAAACTTACTGTGCTGCGTTGCATGAAAGGTAGAAGCAAGATAGCACTTTATTTTAACTAACTATGGTGCTCTTGCTTTCATCGCCTGCACTTATGCACTTTTGGCTGCCTTGCACTATGCACACACCTATGCTCTGTAGTGCTAAGGTTTGTGGGTGAGTGTTGCATGATCTTTGTACTGTAAAGGTACCCTTCCAGTACAAAATACTATACTTAGACATAGTTTACAATGGTTATTTATTTTATATGTGTGCTGCAAATGACAGCTAACATGCAAACTTAGAATAGTTTTGAAAAAAAGAAAGCATTTCTCACATGTAACATCTTCCTCAAGGAGGCATACAGTTTGGTGCAAACCCCTGTCTACCTTTTATATTTGTATTTATATATGTATTTAGATTTTTAGTTAGAGTGCATTACACAGGAAAGGCTGTTGTAGGGTTCAGGAGACAGGGCTTCCAACAAACAGCACAGGTATTTGCATGAGAACACATTTGTACCACCCATAGTATGCTACCTTCACTGCATCGAAACAAAGCAGTTTTCTGTGCAAATCCAGATTTGGCTTGAGGTAATCCCTACTTCAAGACGTTGTAACAGTTTTTGTCATTTTTTGTCACACTGCACAAATGCTCCCCTATCTCTACCATGGTGTCCCAGGCATAGGTGGGGCTCAGGGCAAAACATGTTGGATTCAGAGAAGGACACGGCACTGAAACGACAATCCTTTCAGTCACTGACTTTATGTTTTGAATTCTAGGTGAGGGACAGTCCTGCCTCCTATTGCTCCATGAACTCACTGCAGTTTTTCCCATGGTCGACCCTCCTCACAGCACTCCAGAAACACTCGGAGAGACGCTATTTCAAGGGAGCCACTGCCTATAGTTTCAGCACATAACAATTTATTTTCTAAGGTCTCCTCAGAGTTAGCTCTCCTCTATACACTATCTATAGTAGATTGGCATGTTGTAGGGTGTTCAGAGTTTTCAGATCTGCATTTCCTTGCACTGATATCCATAGGCAATGCCTCTCTTCCCCATGGAAAGGTAAGGGGCTGCAAGCCTTATATGGAGGGTATGTACTTCCAACCCCACACATGTTCACTTTGTGTCAAATTGCGACATAACGAAGAAATAGAACAACGCTCTACCCTGTTAGGTACATGTTCCAGTAACTACAGAGTCCTATTATTAAGCACTTTTTATGATACACCAAGGAGGAAATGGTTATTCCATGTGTTTAGTGCCCTGGACATAGGAAGGGTAAGAGATGCCTATGGGCTGAATTATCATTCTGAACCATCCCCCAGTGCACAGGCTAAGAGCTGGGGGTGTGGTGCTCCTTCGGGGCCATGGCACCCGCCCTATAGAACTCTGCCCTCTTGCTGCTGGGGGCACACAAGAACATTGGGCATTCAGAAAACTGATTAAAACCTGGCTCTTCTCTAACATCTAGTCACATCCTTCCCTGTAGTCACATATTGTCTTAGCGCTGGGATGCCCCGTTGCTGGGGCAGCCATGCGCTTTATAAGTATGCATAACATAACATCTTCATGACTTTATGTTGTAGCTGCCTTCTGATTGGCAGATTTGATAAAAATCCAGATACGGATTCTATTTGATAGACAGATCCTGTGCAGGTAAGTTGTGAAACTCCTGCTCTGGCCCAATACTATCTTCGCATGGAGTACCACAAGGCTCTGTTCTGGCACCACCATTTACAATGTTGGTAAAATCAGACATCTGGTCCTGAGTATCTATTAATGCGCGTATGATACTCATCTCTAATTATCAGTTAGTTCCAGCAACCTTGATAAAACAAAGGGGCACATGGAAGTGACAGAGTGCGATGTTAGCCACCTTGGCTTAACGCCACGTTCCGCTACTTACAAAACGCGGGGCAGCACAATATTTACTACAATATGGTGCATCCCTGTGTTTTCCACAGCACTTTTGCTAATTTTATCTGCCTAGTGCTAATGCAGACACACTTGCACCATAGTGCAAGGGTGTTGGCATTGTAGGGGAAGTTTGTTTATTTGTAGGAATCTGAAATGGCATTTTTATACTTCTAGGTGTGCTGCTTAATGCATCACACATAGAAGTTACAAAATGTCAATTTTTTATTGTTTGTTTATGTGCAGGAATGGTCATCTTCCTGAGAATAAACAATCAATGACCTTTTGCTGTTTCTATGTGTGCTGCACAGCGCAGCACACATAGAAACAACAAAAACGAGGAGAAATTAAGTATTTCTCCTCGTTGCGCCGGTTTAAGATCATGTTTTCTCTGGTCTCAATTTGGCACTGCCTTATATTTACGTCATCCTTGAAAATATGTGGCAGCGTCAATATCAATGAGTGTTGCACTGGAAATCCCACTGCAACACTCATTGCCCACCCCTTTCAAGCTAAGTATAGGGTGAAAGGGTCCTGATTCACAAAGCGACATTAAGCCACGTTAAGTGGCTTAAAGCTGCCTTGTGAATAAGGCGAAGCCCCTATCACCGCCACAACATCAGAAAAAGGGACATTGTTGTGGCGAAAGGGGCTTGTAAATATGGCCCCAGAGTTCCTTCTTCTATCACTGAACAAAATAATACCCTTGTCTGCAAGTGGAAATTGGGATCAAACTCATTAGGGATAAACCCGCTTTAGTCAGTAAATTCAAGTCTCCTAGACAACCAACTCTCATCAATAAATTAATCAAGGAACTCAAACCATTTACAACCATAAATAGCTGGTCTCAAAACAGTGTTTACTGACGCTAGTTTAACCTCCAGATTGACCAAGGAAGAGTTTGGCTGCAGAATTACAGTCCAGCCTGTCTCCCATCTCAGCGGCACTAACCACACCTGCAAGATTGGTTACAAACACGAAGAGGACAGAACGGGAAACTGCGCATTACACTTACAATGTATCCTTTACCACGCTAATGCCTTTACCACACATTACATTACCACGAATAAGCATCAAAATGCATGGCTTTACCACAGAGGAAATTACCAGCGTTTTTACATATAACAAATTTAGATTAACAAGAAATAATGTGTTCCTTCATACAACCCACCTGTTCCTTGTGAGAGCAAAGGCCTTTACAGCTCAGTAAAATAAGTACCAGAAACAAAATGGCTGCTGTGGCAGCAGGTGTATAATAAGATGTACTCGACCCCCACACCTAGGGTACCCCTCTCAAATACCCATTAATTCCACACACAGATGACATTACCACACGTGGTTAAATATAAAAAAAATTAATTAACCAAAAATATTTTATTTTAATGTACTAATCGACATACATTTGTGCGTTGGGCTAACCTAATTCTTAAAACAACATCAAACTGTCAATATTTTAAACTTCAACAGTAACATAGTGCGGCATATACAAATAAGTAGTTGTACATTTTTTAGTTGTACTGGTATGCGTGGTATGTATATGTGTGTTAAAGGCATTTATAATGTACCTTTATGAATGTGTGTTGTAATGACATGCGTGCTAATGACGTGTGTAGTACTGGATCATGCGTGGCAGTGACTGCATGTGTGGTAGTTGCATGCCATATTGCATCATACAAATGCAGCACACATGGAAAAAGGAAAAAGCGAAGAGAAATAAACATATTTCTCCTTGTTATGCCTCACCTCACAACACTTTATAAATCTGGGACAGCGTCAAATTCCATAGGTGTTGTGTGGGACAATCCACCGCAACGCCCATGGAAGGCCTCCCCGGCGAAGCGCAATGTGATACAGCTATACTCATGACTACGCAGGGTGGCTTTGCTCTTTATGAGAGCCATGCGTAAAATGTACCACTTTATGTGGTGCAACAGTGACATAGGGCGCTCCTAAATAAGCCCCCAAGTCTATGGCAGCCGGACAGCTGCAAAGAGAGTTAGGGCAGTATACTAACTTGGTAAAGGAGACAGAAATTAATTTTAGATATCCCGGACCACATCAGAATGACATTGGAGAGCTTAACAGCAGCAAAGTGTGTGACTATGTAGGAATCATAGAACATTATCATGCATCAATATGTGTATCATAAAATTGGAATGTGTGAATGGAAAATTATATTATCAAAAGGCAAAACATTACAGATTATGTGTGTGTTAAAGTAAGTCTTTGTGAGAAGATAGATAAAGGGGGTGGCTGCAGCACAATGTTAAGCAACACATTATAAGTTAATTCAAAGTTCTTTCAATACTCTCTAAAACAAGATGTCTGAGACAGTCATCTTTAATTCTAAGGGGATGACATTCTAGATTCTGTGAGCTGCCCTGGAGAAGGATTAATCAAAAGATTTCTGCTTGTTTAATTTCTGGATTTCTAGCATCAAGCCTTCTTTGCTTCTGGAATTTCTATGTATCCCTAGGTAGTGCAGCTTCTGAGGTAGGTAGGACGGGGAGACATAATTCACATCTTCATTGGATACGCCTGTGGCCTTAAGTTCTCAGACAGATGCCCGTAAAGAGCTCTAGGTGCTTGTTGAAAGGTTGGTTATTGGTGGTGGTAAGTATGCACCTACCTCCAGTAACAAGGCCACCAACATTATACTGGATCCTAAAAAGGGTATCTATAGATATGTCCCTTGCTCAACCCTCGGTAGCTGACAGCAAGCTATGCGGCTTAACTTAGGAGACAGGCATGTAAAGCATTAAGAAACACCAATACAGTAAATAAGTAAAACACAAAACACAATAAAAATCCCACACCAATTCATAAACTTAGTGTTGGAAAACGAGGTGGCATTTGTGAAGCCTACACAAATAACATGACTACTTTTGTCCCTTCACTGGGAACCAAACACCCAATTGATGCGCCTGACTCTCATAGGAAACCGGTCCCCGGAAGCTTGTTTCCTTTCCAGTGAAGAATTGGCTTGGTAGTTTGGTCTGCCCTGTTCCCATGATGCATTGGGCCAGGGACAGACTAATTTGCATATAGCCAGGCTCTGAACTGGGATGGTGCAGTGAGCTAAAAAACGGTGATGGATCAAGCCCTGATCTGTTGACTGGGTAGGAGTGTTCTGAATAACTCAGATACTCTGTCCATCACCACCCCCTTTTTGAAATTATTTTGGCCACCATGAGTGTGGAAGGGTATGATCAGACATGAGTCCCTTGCTCACTGCACCATCAGGTTTCAAGCAAGCCGGGCCGAAGACGGCTGTAATGCCAGAAACCGGTCCCCGGAAGCTTGTTTCCTTTCCAGTGAAGAATTGGCTTGGTAGTTTGGTCTGCCCTGTTCCCATGATGCACTGGGCCAGGGACAGACTAATTTGCATTTAGCCAGGTTCTGAACTGGGATGGTGCAGTGAGCTAAAAAACGGTGATGGATCAAGACCTGATCTGTTGACTTGGTAGGAGTGTTCTGATTAACTCAGATACTCTGTCCATCACCACCCCCTGTTTGAAATTATTTTGGCCACCATGAGTGTGGAAGGGTATGCTCAGACATGAGTCCCTTGCTCACTGCACCATCAGGATTCAAGCAAGCCGGGCCGAAGACGGCTGTAATGCCAGAAACCGGTCCCCGGAAGCTTGTTTCGTTTCCAGTGAAGAATTGGCTTGGTAGTTTGGTCTGCCCTGTTCCCATGATGCACTGGGCCAGGGACAGACTAATTTGCATATAGCCAGGTTCTGAACTGGGATGGTGCAGTGAGCTAAAAAACGGTGATGGATCAAGCCCTGATCTGTTGACTGGGTAGGAGTGTTCTGATTAACTCAGATACTCTGTCCATCACCACCCCCTTTTTGAAATTATTTTGGCCACCATGAGTGTGGAAGGGTATGCTCAGACATGAGTCCCTTGCTCACTGCACCATCAGGATTCAAGCAAGCCGGGCCGAAGACGGCTGTAATGCCAGAAACCGGTCCCCGGAAGCTTGTTTCCTTTCCAGTGAAGAATTGGCTTGGTAGTTTGGTCTGCCCTGTTCCCATGATGCACTGGGCCAGAGACAGACTAATTTGCATATAGCCAGGTTCTGAACTGGGATGGTGCAGTGAGCTAAAAAACGGTGATGGATCAAGCCCTGATCTGTTGACTGGGTAGGAGTGTTCTGATTAACTCAGATACTCTGTCCATCACCACCCCCTTTTTGAAATTATTTTGACTCTCATAGGGTAGCATTGCAGAGCAGTCTGAGGCTTACTCAGGGGAGGTGGTGTGGGCTAGTTATCGCCATTTGCAGGTGCACAAAAATAACACTCAAAAATTGATTGTCCAGTTTGTACTTTGCTTTATAAAAGTAAAAGCACATTTATTAAACACACACACTACTCAATACTATGCACCAATTTGCAAATATACATAAGCTGTTGGAATTACTTTGTGACATTGCATAACATCTCCAACCCTCCCGCAGGGAGAGTGGGGTCTAGTACCACCACTCCCATGTATGCACATCATCTTGCCCCCAATGCAGTTAGTAGAACATAACCTGGAGCACGGGCCCTGCACACTGGCACCATCCCAGTGGTGACCCACCCTATTATCTGAACAAACATTTAAAATAGGTAACCCTGCCTTGGTGACACATTACCCTGGCTGAGCATTTCCTATTGACCAGTAGTATGAAGTATACACCGCTACATCTTAAGGCATAGAAGTCTGGGTTCTTCACCTAAGTGCAACAGCAAGAATACATGTTTAAGCATCACTTGAGAATGACAGTGCTCATCACATTTGTGTATCATTAGAATGCATTGCAATTACAGCCCCTAAAGGCATCACAGATGAAATCACAGGATTACGCATATACAGCCAAACACTATAGCAGGTATGTCTAGCAACATAACCCTACTTTGCTTATGACATCAGCTTACACAGGCTATTCACATTACACATGTGACCTTCCGTCCCTATAAAAGAAATAACATTAGTAGATGCAGTACGGGGACAATTACACCTCTTCACCTCCAGGGGATGTCCTTCTCCAGACATCCCCAACTCAGCCTTCCACTCCTTGATGTACTTCTCAACCCTCCTCCAGCTGTAGAAGGAACGTTTCAGCCCAAGAGGAGGTAAAATGCTGGCTGAGCCCTTGAGGGGTTATTCTTTTCCAGTCCCCATGTGACTTAGGAAGGGACTTCTCTTGTGCTGGGGGGGAGATTGCGCTTCTCCAGCAGCTCCCCCAGCACCTCTTTCATAAATGAGGGGGACCCCTCTCCTCAGGGGGCCACCAAAATGGCCAAAACTGTAGGTTTCCTCATGCCTTGCAAGGCATTATGGGGCGCTACTTTTTCCTTGGTGAATATTTTATTAGCAGCTCCCCCGCTGGGGAGAGCCACGATTAGGCCGATGGCGACTTTGCCGCCTCTTCAGCTGTTGGGGCACCCGGTCCCACCCGGACCTCAGGTGAGGAAATCTGCGGCCCGTTGGGGGGCCCGGTCCCACCCGGACCCCCAGGTCAGGGTTGGCACTCGGGGAGCCCACCCCCTGCTGCTGCTTGCTTCAGGGAGGCCTGATCCCACCCGGGCCCTCCTGTATTACTAGCCCACCGCTCGACCCGCACCTCCGTGTACGGACGCGGGAGCCGGTGCCTCCATTCTAGTCTGCTCGCTTCGGCGGGCAGATGCGGAGAACTTCTCGGCCTTGCCGGAACTCAGGGGAGTATGACGGCACTCCCCCTCATCCTTCCCGCACTTCAGGCCTGGAGATGGGGTCCCAGGACCCTCATCTCACCTTCGCGGGGAGCACGTCGACTCTCCCCATCTTTGCTTTTTCGGCGGGGCCAGGGTGGGCTCCTGGCACTCCGCAGCTGTACATCTTCATGGGGAGCAGAACAGCACTTGGAGTGGTGTGGCTCACTGGTTAGAGGCGGCAGACCCGGAAGCAGAGAACGGCCCGGGACCAGGGTTCAATTCCCGACGCGGCAGGGTCGTGGACCAGGGTCAGCGGACTCGATAATTCTCGACTCGGTGCCTACTCTAACCAGGGATCACACTCGGCAACTCTGGGCATAAAGCTTGCCTCATCTCTACAACGGCCCCCCATAGACGACGGGGATGCCTGGTTTCACCTTGGAGATACCCAGAAGGGACCATCTCACAGGGAAAGCCAGGACGGGTTCCCCAGCGGTCTTCAGCGCCAGGAAGCTTACGGGCAGCAGTGCGCTTTACAAGTCCCACACATTTACATTTACATTTACTTCCTGGCTTTACTTTGGGGCCCGCGATGGGGTCCTGGGCCCCATGAGATCATTTTCGCGGGGGCGTCAGCGCTCCCGACTTCATCTTCGCGGGGGGCGCAATGGCGCTCCCCCACTCTTCCACCCTCAGTCCATTTTTCACCGAACCGCGACGGCACTCCCCAGCCTCATGTTCAGCGGGGGCCAGGGAGGGCTCCTGGTACCACGCGGGGGGAACCTTCACAGGGTGGGTGAAGGGGCACCCTGACTTTAATTCTCTTGGCGGCAGCCCCCAGGACCTGACCCACCCCGGGGGCACATCGTGGACTGGCGGTGGAGCCCCACACGCTTTGTCGTCAGTACCTCCAGAGGTCAAAGGTCACCTACCTTCTGGGGGGGCGTATCTTGGCCCCCAGGAGTCCGATTTTGATAATCTTGGCCTCTTCTTGCTCCTGGTGGTGCCTCCAGTCCCTGGGAGCACTCGCATTCGCCCTCTGGGTCTCACAGAGGGACCTGACCCACATCAGGGGCACATCATGGACTGGTGGCGGAGCCCCACGCTCTTTGTCGTCAGTCCCTCCAGAGGTCAAAGGTCACTTACCTTCTGGGGGGGCGTATCTTGGCCCCCAGGAGTCCGATGTTGATGTTCTTGGCCTCTTCTTGCTCCTGGTGGTGTCCCCCTGCTTGCGTAGAGGTGCAGGCTGCTGCAAACTGGTTCTGGACTCCTCTCCTGGTGCGGTTCAGGATTCTGGAGCAGTCAGGGGGTTCCTTCTTCCAACTGCCCATTGCGCCAGGCTCCAGTACCCTCTGCCTCAGCAGATCACACCCCAGAGAGAGCTTCACTTCCTGTGCAAGCACTTCTTAAAAGTTGGCAGGAAGTCTCTGTTTGTCGTATCAAACAGCGACACATCACTTCACTGCCCCTGCTCCCTACTTCCTGCCCAGCCTCTGGGTTTGTTCAAAATGGCGTCGTCCAGGGTCTCTTTCCACAAAGTCTCTGAAAAAGCCCCTTTCCCCTTGCCGCCTTCCCTCCTTGGTGTAGCCTGGTGCCTGGCACCCCGTAATAGCTGATGATGGATGAGCCTGTGGCTCCACCCATCTTCTCTTCGTTGAGAGGAGGTCTTAGCTTGTGAAAGAAAGGTTATCAATCCATCCTGCTGAGGTCAGCCCTTGTTATGAATGACTCAGAGAAATGTGACATTTCTGGATGATTAAAAAGCAGTACAAATATGACTTTGGACTCTACAGAATATTTGTTCTCACATCCATTACAGTGGACTATAGTGTGTGTCTGGAATCTGTAGGCCTTATGAAAGTTACTCTAGCCCATGGGCTCCACACCCCCATAGGGGAATAATGAAGTGAAAAACAGCAAAATACACAGGGGCAGATTTACAATAACTGGCACATCCCTGTATATAAGCAGGGATGCACCAGTTATTGTATGTCACAGCTTCGCCTCTATGGATGCGCCGCATTTACAATGTGGCACACCATGGGGCAAAAACGGCACAGATGCCTGACGCATCTGTGCCCGTAAAGGCGGCGCATTGCAGGAGTTGTGTCGCAAGTGCGACGCAGCTCCAGCAATGCTCTGGGGGGCCCTCTCTTTACAATGCTGCGTCAATCCTTACGCCTGCTTCAAGCAGGCACAGAGTTTTGACACAGCATTGGCTCAAAAGAGACTGAGTGAAATCTTGTAGATTTCACTCAGCCACTTTTGGAAGGTGTTCCTGCACTGGAACGCCCCCCCCTTCGCAGGAACGCCTACTTCTGGCGCCGGGCTTTACAACGTGACGCAACTCCCAGATGCGTCACGTTGTGCCACCCTGCGTCACAAAAGTGACACAACGGCGGCGTAAAAGAGGCGCAAGGGGCTTATAAATCTGCCCGTCTGACTTTCCCTCGCATGTTCCTTCCCAGTGTATAAAGCCTATTCCATGTCACCACCCAATTCTGCATAAGTCCTGCCACACCATTCACTTAGTAGCTGCTCCGGGACTGCGCACGCTAGGAATCTCCCCTGCGCAGCCCTTACACGTGTGCACACGCATGTACACATGTGTCTGCATGTAACCAGTCTGGTGTCCCTTACTCCAGCTGCGGCGTAGTGGCCTGGTCAAGCCAGGTGAACACCAGTAAAATCCCCATGCAGTCTCTTTAATTATGAGTTCACTGTGGGTGAGTCCCAACTTATGAGGCTCCCCCACAGTAAAAGCTCAACAATTAGGTGCTCAAAAAGCTACAAATCCAGGGGGCCCATAGTGTCAGACCACCTTCTAACACATAGGAAATGTTTTTCTCTTTAAATGAGACCAACATGGCCAAAATCCAATATAGGAAAACGGAGATATGAATTTTCAATTAATAAACACTTTCTAGTGCTTAGAAACCAATAGCACCACTCTAAGACATCTGCTTGTGCTTGACTGGGACAAAGTTTCAGGAGACCGTGTTGGAGCCCTGCTTGGTTGCAGTCCGCAGGAGGCTCCAGCTAACTTTTACCATCACACTTAGAAACTGTTCTGGAGCATTTTCTTTTCGACTGCCTTCGCTGCTCTTCACCAAGCTGGATTCAGTGAGGGTTCACAGGCTTGACTTTCAGTGTCTACTCACATCCTGGAAGTCAGACCTCCGGAGCTCTTCAGCAGGACAAACCTGGAATCCAGATTGGGTCGCAGTCAATGTTCTCTCTAATTTTTTTCCTCTGCGTGCGGCAGTATAATGTCCCTGTGCGCTGCAGCCAAGGCTATGTGCGCCACGAACCCAACCGCATGTGTGGGTGCAGCGCCAATTATTAGTGCAAATATCACTCAAACATTTGCTTAATAAAGAGAAAAGACAGTTATTTTTACACATACAGCACCACATGAAGGGTCTTAAGGCAGGTTTGCAACATACAACAAAAACAAAAAGGATACAGTATTCAAAAGCATTTTCTCCATTGAAGGTCTTTTAAAGTAGCAATGTGCCCCTTACTATAATTTGTCAAATGTGAATGCTACATCCCTGAGAGGTGTCTGTGTTATTTAAGATAACACCACAATGGAATCTGTAAAAATGCATTGTTGTGACCTATCCTTAGCCAACCACAGAACATTCCTTATATGTGTTTTATCTCCTGCTGCATTTCCTCCACGCCTTTCGCAGTCCTGCCAAGTACAATGCATCAGGCTTAGGCTAATGCATTTTAGTGTGGTGCTCCGGAGGAGGAAGAAAAGCATACAAGGAAGAGAGCAAGAGGAGCACATAGGGGGAGTGTTTAAAGGTAGGAAAAACACAGGAGGGAGAAAGCAGCATGGAGCAATTGGGATGGCAAAGAAAAGCACAAGAGGGACAGACAGCATCACTGAGAGCAAGAGTGGTTTGCAGATTGAGAAACAGACAGAGAGGAAAGCAACACGGAGCAGGGAAGCATACAAGGGAAAGAGCAACATGGAGTGCAGGAGGTAGTGCCTCGGTGACTCTGTTTCAAAATGTGCTTTTTAATTTTATTAATAGATCTAGCACACCACAGTGGTGCAGATCCAACTACCTCATACCTTGATTTTGCTTGCGAGAAAGTGTCACTCATAATACACTGAAATTAAGAAAAGGTGTTGCGTAGCAATCAGAAACCTTGGTAGCTAAGCATTTGTTAATAAAGCGTGGCAGTTTGTGTGCCTTTTTGAAAGTTTTTATGTTAATTTTAGCGCCCTTCTTGCCTACATACAGCACTGCAATTATCTTGAATACTTTCAAAAAGGCACTTAATCTACACCGCTCTACCAATAGGTTAACCGTACCGCACATATTTGTCAGGGTAGTCCCAGTTTTTCACCACCTGCCCCAGTAGATTTCAGTAAATTTGGCTCATGTCCTCGGTTTTAAATCGGGTTGACTGAAAACAGTGGTAGGTCCCCACCAGGAGCAGCCTCCTTTCTGCTCAGCCCTTCCACACCAACTGATTCTTTCTTCCACACCTATCCCTCTCAACATTCTGATGGCATCACCATAAGCTGAGCAGCAAGGCAGGGCAACAATAGAGAGGATGCATTAATCACTTGCTAGATTATAACAGACCCCACCTTCATCAAAATTGTAAAAATACAGGCATACAAGATCATAGTACATACATGCAATATAACCGACAATTAATAAATGTGTGAAGGTGGACAAACACACAAACAACATTTCACACAGATAATGGATGTATGCAAGGTGAACATACACACAGGCGACATATCCAAGAGCTTTAAGAATAACATCAATCTTTGAGAATATCATCAAATACTACATCAAACACCACCTCCCAATCCCATCCACAAAAGATGAGAAAAACATATAAGTGTTCCAATCTTTAACAATCACACACCCATCCCATCTGGGAAACCTTCTATTGCACACACTTGCAGGACTAGGGACACAAAATACTCCCACTACTGCACAACTGCAGGAACACCCCGCAGGACTAGGGACAAACCTTCTACTGCACACACTAGTAGGACTGAGGATTATGGCAAAAACATAAATGTCACATCCGAGAAGTTGGCAAAGCAGTCAAATGGCCAGTGAGCAACTTCCCACCCAAGCCCACCATCAAATACTACATCAAATACCACCTCCCAATCCCATCCTCGTCGCCAGTGTTATGGTTGAAAGAAAGATACATATTCCAGAATGTGACTCAGGATCACAGCTTTATTCTTAACATCAGATCCATATTAAGCCCCATGTTAGGCCCCTCCAGGAGCAGCCTCCTTGCCGCTCAGCCCTTCCACACCAACTCATTCTGTCTTCCACACCAACCCTCTCTAAAGTCTGATGACATCACCATAAGCTGTGCATCAAGGCAAGGGCAACAATAGAGAGGATGCATTAATCACTTACTGAATAATAACACTCAGCAAGTTTTGGGCTGGCTTCAGGAGCTACATTGTAACAACTTCACCTGTAGTGGGCCGGCGCCACATTCAGCTTCACTGACCTCACGTGACAAAGCAAGCAAATCATTGTCTGCATGATTTAACCGTGGCCCAATGTCCGATATACTGAGTCTGACTACGCTCCTGGATATAGGCGCTCTACCGGCTTTTCTGTTTTTTGTTCTTTTACAGAGTTTCTATAGCGCAAACTTGACCCAAAGGTATCAGGTATCAGAGCGCTTTACACAAGTACTAGTTGCGTTACTTGTGGACACATTAATTTTTTTGTTAGGCATGGGGAGATTAAGTGATCTACCCAGAATCACAGGATTTTGCACGTCCTTGCTAAGACTCAAACCAGGTTCCACAGATTTGAGGTCGACCACACTTGAATTTAGGTCAACTCCTCTCTTGCGGTGTGAGCGTGCAGTCTGGCAGCAGGCACCGCGCATTGTTGTGCCGGCCCCGGTTGCCCTAATGTGCCTACGGCCACCTGCGACTCCACCCAGACTGCGGCTGCCGCAGGAGTGGTGCTACTTCATGTTTAGCAGATAGCCTGCATGAGTTGTCGTGTCCTGGACCATGGCATCTTCCCGCAGCCAGGCCCGTGCAGGGGGAGTTGTTGCAGCGGTCTGCGAGCATCTTCAAAAGTCACAGGTGTGACCCCGGGGTGTAACTAGCCTTGAGTCAGGTATGTTGACAGTAAACCCTGCCAACCCATACGCATACCAGACATGGTGTTGAAGCCGCCAAAGTACGAGGGCCGTAACGCAGGCTATGCACACCGAGGATCGTGCTTAACCAATCCCAGCACTGCGGCATTTAAATAAAGAAAGCACACTTATGAATGCTACTTCCTGTACAGCCTGCCATGCCAGTGACTTGCAGGCCCTTGGTAGATTGTGCTGGAAACTGTGAAAGTGCGGTGCAGCCCAGGATGGCTATAAGAAATATTTGAATTCAAATCTTACCTGCTTGTTTCCTCAGTCCCCTGCAGCCTGACAGACAAGTTAATTTTGCAGAATGTTGTTCAGTTTTTGACTGAACAACGGTTCACCACATGCCCTTTTTCATTTGCGTGACAGTTACAGTGTACTGGCACCAGGATCACCATCACGGCCCGGGTGACAGCGAACTGAGACTTAGAGCTACCCTGTGCAGTTTACGTTAGGACTCTGATTCAGTGCAGCCCCTAGGACACACAGGCAACAGCCCCTCTCTGTTGACACAAACCAAAAGCTGCATGTAATACCCATAACGAAGCACCGTACAATCTGAGGCCAGTCCTGAGAGTCGGCCTCTTTCCTGCAATAATCTGCAAAGCAACGCCAATTTCCCTAGCCTCATCTCAACCTGGCCCGAGTCTTGCTTGGAACAGGTGAGCTGAACACTGCAGAGGTGAATGGGGTAAAGATGGACTGCGATGGAGCAGGTTGGTTCTGGTGGATATGAATGGAGTTAGTTCATATGGCTGTGTGGTGTTTGAATTCACTGGGTGGGGCAGGTTGGTTCATATTGGGAATTGCGTTCTAGTGTACTTGAGTAGAATCAGGCTGATTTTGCTCTCAAGTGTCACTCCTAGTTGTTGAAATATCGCTTATAATTGCATTGACATTTTTTAAATATCACACATAGCAATCTCAAACCTTGGCAGCTATGTGCAGTCCCTTTTCTGTTTGGAGGAAATGTCCCAGTTTTGGCTTTCGAATTCTGGTCATCCAGGGCCCGATGTAGGTAAAAGTCATTTACCGATTTTAAAATACCGATTTTTACCGAATCGGTATTCTGAAATCGGAAAATGGTATGTAGAAAAAGTAAATCGGTAAAATACCGATTCGGTAACAATCGGTATTGTGTTTCGACACATACCGATTCGGTATTTCCCGAATCGGTGAATCGGGAAATACCGAATCGGGAAATACCGAATCGGTAATGGCAACACAACCGTATGGGCCAAAAGGCCCATAGGAATGCATTGTTGAAACCGAATCGGTATTTACCGAATCGGTATTTCCCGATTCGGGAAATACCGAATCGGGAAATACCGAATCGGTAAATACCAATTTGGGAAATACCGAATCGGTAAATACCGAATCGGTAAACACGTGATCGGCAAACAAGGAAGTGAAACTAATGAAAGCAGCCAATGAGGTGGAAGCACCCTCCCCCACCCTAGCAGGGAGTGGCTACCCAGGCAGGTGCAACTCATCAGAACTTTCTGGAGAGGCTGCCAGAGCTGAACAGGGAGAGTGAGCAGCAGAGAGAGTGTTGGGAGTACTGTCAACACAGTGGAAATGGCAAGCAGCTCTGAGAGCCAGAAGGCTGACAGAAAGAGAAAGGTCAAGTTCAGCAGCAATGAGCTGCAAGTATTGGTGGAGGAGGTGGTGAGGGTCCACAGGCAGCTGTATGGGAGGCTGTCCCTCTCAGTCCCTGAGTCAACGAAGAGGAAACTGTGGAGTGCCATCAGTGAGAGGGTAAATGCAGTTGGTGTGACCCCTAGGACCATGGATGACCTCAAGAAGAGGTTCTATGACATCCGGAGCCTCACCAAGAGGAAACTGGCGGAGATCAGCAAGCAGGCAGGACTGACCGGTGGCGGCAGGAACCCCGCGCCCCCCCTCACTGAACTGGAGGAACTGGTGTCCACAACAATCGAGAGGGAGAGTGTTGTTGGAGTTGGGGACATGGACAGCTCAGCCAGAGCCACAGCAAAAGGTAAGAAGGATACACAGCATGACACACCCTACCAGACACCTCCCCATTGGCCCCCATGTGCAGCCAAACCCCAGTCCAGTACTGCTAGCAAAGTACATGAGCAATGCATGATGGGAAATGTAGACAGCTAATGTAGGAATTTTTTACAGTGCACATGAAACTGCAATGCACCTTAAGAAATAATCAGAGTAATGAAAATGACATGTGCAATGCATTTATTGTAGTGACAGGAAGACATTTCCACTCAGTTGACAAATGCTACTTTATTCCTAGGGGCGCCATCAGGTAGTGGAGCAGCAGCTGCACAAGTCTCAGCTCCAGAAACAGCGGACAGTGCGGTGGCAGGGCCAAGCAGCAGGAATGAGTCGCAGGAGGTGGAGGACAGCAGTGAGATTGCAATTGAGGATGACTCAGGACATGCCCTCTTGTTTCCCCACTCCCCCCAATTGTCGCAATCCCCAACATTGCAGTTCTCACCAGCGAACTCACCCACACGGTCCCAGCCAGCACCTGCAACAGCTCCAGCCAGGAGGAGTATTGTGGCCCCATTGTCCATCTTGGAGGGAGCTGCGGGTCAGGCACCAGATCCCACACCTGTCACACCTGTGGCACAGCAGGCCATACAACAGACCAGCACCGAACGCCGCCGTCCACCCACTTCCAGCAGTGGCAGTGCTATTCCATCACGGGAGGGCAGCGTCTTTCAAGGGCTTGAGGGGAGCATGGTACGAATACAGCGGATGCAGGCCAAATCCATCCTCGCATGTCACCGCCAATTGCGTCAGCATAACCTGCAGATGGGGGAGTTGACAAAGGGGATTGTTGATTTAGTAGCAACCAACCGGGAAATTGCCACAGGAATGGGTAGGATGACAACTGCCATGACACAGCTGTGCGCAAAGTTGGACCAGCATGAGCACATAAGGCGCAGGGATGCCCGAGTACAAAACCGGGCAATAAACCGGCTTGCCGCATCAACAGCCCTGCTATGCCGCCGAGGGGCAAATATGGAGGACTGCCTCACTAATAACACTGCGGAGCTGACCAGGGGCATGGCCCGCATCACCACTGCCATGGAGACACTGATTATTTCTAACACTGTCGTGAATCCTGCCCTGGACGTGGCCGAGGCTGGGGACAGCAGCAGCCATAGCAGTCCTGCCAGCGCAGTGTCCGAGCAGCGCCGGAGCTCCAGGCGCTCCGCAGAGGCTGCCGGACATGCAGAAGGGGGGGAGCCGCATCCCAGTGGGTCTGCAAAGCGCAGCAAGAAATGAGACTGCCAGTGTGGGTGAGGCAACCCGGCCCATTTCCTGACCACATATTGTTGTTTTTTTTTTTCATTTGTTGCACATCAGTGCTGTGACGTTATACCGAAAATTAAAAATGGCATTTCTTCACATTCACAACGTGTCTGTGCATCTGTGCTCACTCAGAAATAGTTGTCTGTTATCTCCTCACGTCTGTACCTCCCATCACTTGGTGTAGACACTCCAGCAGGTTGTGTTAGTGGCACAGCCATGTCATCGTCAGGGTCCTCGTAGTCAGACAACTCTACCTCTGTGCCCTTCTTGACCGCAAGGTTGTGCAACATTGCACATACAGCAATCATCTTGCAGCAGGTGATGGGGGTATATTGTCTTGCACCTCCGCTCTTGTGCAGGCATCTGAACCTGCTTTTCCAGATGCCGAAGGTCCGTTCTACTACATTCCTTGTGCTTTTGTGCGCACGGTTATACCTCCTTTGGCTGGGTGTTGAGGGGTTGAGGTAGGGGGTGAGAATGAATGAGCGGAGGGCATATGCACTGTCGCCTAGAAGAAAAAGGGGTAACATTACTCACATGCATACATGTACTTCACACTGCTATTTAGGTTATGGGGGTCTGACACTGTGTCTTACCTAGGAGGTATCCTTCACCGAATTCCCCTGCCGTCAGCCGTGCATAAATTCCGCTATTTTGAAAGATGTAGGAGTCATGGGTACTCCCTGGAAATTTTGCTACCACGTCAGTGATTACACACTTGGCATTACAAATCACCTGCACATTTATGGTGTGCGTAGACTTCCGATTACGGTATATGTATTCCGTGTCAGCAGGGGGACAAATCGGAATGTGTGTGCCATCTATGCAGCCAATGATGTGGGGGAATCTTGCCATCTGGTAGAAGTCTGCTTTTGTCTGTACCAGTTCTGCAGGGGTTGCAGGGAAGGAAATGTATTGGTCCATCCTTTGTATCATGGCGTCTAGGAACTTGTGGAAGAACCGGGACAGGCAGCTCTGGCTCACCCCTCCTACCGCAGCTACTGCACTTTGATAGCTGCCAGACGCAAGCAGGTGTAGGCTGCATAGCACCTGCACGTGCACTGGGATTGCGTGTGCCCTTGGGGTGGGGTGCTGCAACAGGGGTTGGAGGTCCCTAATGAGCTCTAAGATGGTCTCTGGGTCCAGCCTGTACCTCTGTAGGATCTCTGCTTCTGTCTGCATGAACAGGGTGATACGCTCTCTATACACCTGCTCCTCTCTCTGCCATTCCCTCTCTCCATCCTGCTGTAGCCGTAGCCGTCTTGCTATGACATAAAAAGCTGCCATGGTGCAAGCAGAAATGCATTTTGGGTCCTTTTTTATAGGTTGCACCTGGTTACCACCTGATTCAAATCTATGGTAAATACCGATTCTTAAATACCGAATTTGACGCAAAATCGGTATTTCAGAGCTTTCCTACATCTCAATCTTCAGTTTTGCACACAGAATCGGTTTTATACCGAATCGGTATTTTTACCGAATCGATATATTTACCGATTCGGTATTTTTTTTCCGATTCTGTGTTTTTCCGATTCGGTATTCTACCGAATCGGTGAATTTTCCGATTCCATATTTTTTACCGATTCGGTTTGTTACCGATTCGGTATATTTGCCGATTCGGGGTACTTTCCGATTCGGTATTCTAACGAATCGGTAACTTTTCCGATTCGGTATATTCAACGATTCGGCCGGTTTTGGGACTGCTACATCCCGAGGGCTCGATACCGGTCGGTAACGGCCGAAAATACCGATTTTCGGCCGTTACCGACCGACCTACATCGGGCCCCCAATCTCTCAACAAAAGGCACGTAGCAAGCCTAACAGCATGACGGGTGCTTTCACAATCCCTAATATATATTATGGATTGTAAAAGCACACGTCGTGCTGTTAGACTTGTTGCATGCCTTTTTTTAACAGCAGATTGTGTGCGTTTTTGAGAGTGTTCACGTTAATTGCAGCTCCCAACATGCTTACACTTGGGGCTGCATTTAACATGAAAACTTCTTTTTAAAAGGTACGCAAACTGCTGCGCTCTATTAAGAAAAAGCATGCAGCAATCCCAAAAGCAAAAATGGGTGCTTTCACATCCACTAATACATATTAGTTTATTGTGAAAGCACACGTTGTACTGTTAGGTGCTATTAGGCTTGTTGCATGCCTTTTCATAGCTATCATGGTCTCAGATTGCTTATGTGTAACATATTCATAATTTCAGTCTAATTATGAATGGCGTTCAACGACTCTGAGTGACTCTTTCTGGAGAGCAAATCAAGCAATGAGGAAGAGTGAAACACATATATATAAAAATAATTGCACTAATTTGAGCAACTAGAAACTATAAGAAGATCTTAAAACTGCTGGAAAGCACCAGAAATGGAAGGCACTAATCTAGTAAAAAGACATACAGCCTGATTCATCATTCTCCCGTTTTGCGAGCCCCTAATAGCGATTCATAACGAATCGCTATTAAGGACTTGCAAAACGGGATTCATGTAGGATTTGCAATAAATATTGCGATTCCTACATGTTCCTTATTTGCGATTAGCTAATTGCTAATCGCTAATAAGGAATAACTCCCCATGCATTCCTATGGGCCTAAAGGCCCATAGGAATGCATGGGGAGTTATTCCTTATTTGCGATTAGCAATTAGCTAATCGCAAATAAGGATGCGATTTCAAGGGTGCAGGGGTGTCCAAAGGACACCCTGTAGCACTCCTGAAATGTAACCTACATTGGTGTTGCGCACACACATGTCCTAAGGACATGTGTGTGTGTAACATGCAACTTCGAAAAATGCATTTAAATGCATTTTTCTAAGTTTTTGCTATTTACCGAGAGGTCTGACCTCTCGGTAAATAGCGGCCCGAAATTGCATTTTCGCAATTTTAAAATGCTTCATGAATTGCATTTAAGGAATCTCAAATAGAGATTCCTTAAATTCAATTCTTCGCAAATGTGCGAATTCTTAAATAGCGAATTTTGCATTTGGGATGATGAATCCCAAATGCAAAAATTGCACTCGCAAAAGGCAAGATTCTGAGAATCTTGCCCTTTGCGAGTGCAATTTAGCTTGATGAATCAGGCGGATAGCTCACAACTACTCCTCATAAAATACAGTTTTGCAAATATGCATGGTTCGTGTTCTGCATGAAACAAGTCCCGGTCTCAGTTTGAATTGTAAATTAAGAAAAGTATGTCTCATTAACTGTGCCTGGAATTGCTGGCCTAATGGGTTTTAGCCATGTTGCAAAGAATAAGATGAACTTCAAAGTTAAGAGCCTGTAGTGTAGACTGAGTGTGCATGAATGACGAGCGTTATTACAAGTAACACGGCTGTTTGTGATGTCGAACTGAGGAAATACGGAAACATGCCTTTGCTCCAAACTGTCTGCTTTGCCTGCAATGGACAGCAAGCATTTTTGGCATTGGGAAAACTGAATTACACAAACTCAAACATCAGAAACACGTGCTTCACCTATTTTATAGCGGAAAACCATAACCCCCTGAATATTTAGTATGCAGTCGGTATAGACTACTCAGTCTGTTAGTTAAAGGAAATCCGACGGCGGGCCAGTAACTGTTTGACCACCGATGTCCACCTAGTTAACAATGTTGTTTAATAAAGCGCTCCAAAATGAGTGTGGCTTAACAACAAATGGATTACTCAGTCAGTGAAAAACAAGTTCTGGAGGCCGAGAGTAACCGTACACAGTGTAATTACAGGGCTTTCCAGGTAGTGACAGTACAGTCACCTCATTCAGCCCAGCCGCTGTTATATGTAACTTGCAGGGTCAGCCTCGAAGCTAAAGGTTAATGGGTTATTAATGTTTTATTAAAATCAACATCATGTTGGTAGTAGTCCTGAATTCTATCTGAGTGGCCGACGCTTGTGGTCTGTTCTTCAGCATGGCACCGCACCGGACGCCTACCTCTGCAGCGATGATCCAAGTCACTGATTGGATAATCACTGCCCTGGAACAGGAGCGCAGGGCGGGAGGGGTCGGGGAGCTGGACACTTCCCTTGGGGGCTAGAGGGGCGTTTAGTGTCTCCAGAGTCCCATGCAAGTAGAGACTGCACCCCACCACCTGCAGTGTGAAGTGCACTAACGTTCAGTAACACATCCATGTCACACGCCCGTCCATGTTGGAGGACACTTCAGCCACCCAGTCTTCCTGTGCTCGCGCCCTGAAGCAGACTGCGTGGGCGTTTTACAAGTCTATAAATAAACTGGGAGGTGCCGGCACTTGATCACCACTGACTTACGGTGGAGTGACCTCTCACCTGTCCTCCTTACACCCCTCCTATGAGGCAGCCCCTCTGCCGCCACCCCCTAAAAGGCAAGTCTGGAGCTGAGCTCTCAAGGGTCACGGAGAAAATAGCCATGCACCCCTTGGGGAAACATTATGACACCCGCAAACATCCAGGAAATGCAAATCCTTATTCGCTACGATGGGGGAACATCCTTTACAACGCAACTTTTACCACGCAGTGCTATTACAACGCAGGTTTTACAATGAAAACCATTACAACGCATTGCGCTGGGGGGCGCTCTAGGATAGGGAATAGATTTAATTTACTATCCAACACCTTCCCTAGTGTCCACGGGGACTGGAGTTGGAATAGTAAATTAAACTATTCACTATCCAGCACCCCAAAGCGCTATGCGTTGTAATGGTATGCCTTGTAAAAACTGCATTGTAACAGCATGCGTGGTAAAAGCATCCGTTGTAACGTCATACATCCGCTACGGTGACATAGGTGTGGAAGGCGCTATACGAGTTCATGCTGAAAACATACACTAAGGGCGCTTTCTGTGAACTGCTACGACCCCAGAATTGTACAGGCAAGTTGTGGGGTAGGACCACTGTACTTTCATCGAACGCGGCCGGGAGGACAGTTAGGTCGGTCCAACCATGTGCTCTCTCTTTGACCTCTCCCGCCCCAGCCAGTGAATTAGCACTACTGTGTGGCTTCAGGTTTTCCCGACCCTACACAGCGGGGTAGAGCATGGCATGTGGAGCTCAAGGCGACGGGGAGGGGGCGAACAACGTGATACTCCCACAGGGGTCAGAGGGTCCCCAACCTAGGTGGGGGAGAGGCAGATTCAGCCCTAGTCAATGAATATCTCTGTGAGGCTTTTGTTAACAGAGTACGGCAGATTGTGTGCCTTTTTTGCGAGTGTTCATGTTAATTGCAGCTCTCCACATACTTACACTCGGGGCTGAATTTAGCATGAAAACTTTCAAAAAGGCACTCAAACTGCAGCGCTCTGTTAAGAAAAGGCAAGCAGCAAGGCCAACAGCACCACGTGTGCTTTCACAATCACTAATGTATGTTAATTATTGTGAAAGCACACGTTGTGCTTTTAGACTTGATGCATGACGTTTCTAAAGACAGCGCAGAGGGAGGCAGATTGTCTGCTTTCCTTCAAGTATTCATGTTAATCGCAGCGCTCATCAGGCTTCAACACAGCGCTGCGATTAATATGAATACTTGTCTCTCCTGGTTTGTGCGCGCTTCAAAGAGGACACTGCGCCCCAGATTCACCTAGGTGGGGGCGCGCGCATGCGCGCAGGTTACAGGGAACAGTGGTCGCAGTTGAAGATGTCCGGCGTGGCCCTCGCGGTTGGTTACCTTATGGCGGTTCTCTTTAAAAGTTCCCAAAACGTTTCCAAACTTCTGGAGGTCC
The DNA here is from genome assembly GCF_964261635.1 of Lissotriton helveticus. Taxonomy (NCBI): domain Eukaryota; kingdom Metazoa; phylum Chordata; class Amphibia; order Caudata; family Salamandridae; genus Lissotriton; species Lissotriton helveticus. The sequence continues at coordinate 465,158,496 of NC_136062.1, forward strand.
TTCCAGAGGGGCTCCTTGTTGGTTCCAAGGGCCCAAAACACAAATCCAAGGTGTGGAATCTCCTAGATGATCCTGGGCAGGTATGGACTACACTTCCCACATTGCACTTTGTCAACCCCTTAAAAGTACACTGGGCGCACTCCTGGTTTGAGACTCCGGCTGGATAAGGGTCATTTAAGCTCTGTTAACTTGTAGCTGCAGGGAGTCCACTCCTTACTCCTTCTTGAAGTAAGGCAAAGCCCTCAGAGCTGCAATACCAGATAGAGTAGCAGGCACAGTCTTTTCTCTCACCAGGGTTTATAAAACATCTTTTATAGGGACCCTGCTTCTAGTAACCCCCCCTCCATTCTCACCCGGGATCACCTAGGGGAGACCTTTGTGCTACCTGATATGTAAAAATAATGTAAATTATCACTGTTATAGTGCCCCTGCCACCGAAGTTGAGTGCGCATTGAATTTACATTTTAAAAGCAGTGCTGCAACTCAGGGCTGGTTTTAAAATGACCTCAGGCTCTCAGCAGTGAGCACATGTAATTGCAAAAAAAGGCTGCTGGCCTCCAACTGCCAGGCCCTATTACATACTGGGGACCTTTAGGTCATTTTCACCCCCTCGATCGATTATCTACTAGGGACTTATAGAGTAGGCCATGCCAATTGTAAGTGTACCTCAATGCATGTGTGTGTGTGTTTAACATATCACTGGCCCTGGGCCTGACTAGCAGGGTCTCAGGGCACAGTCATGGTCTGCTGCCATTAGTACCAGTCAGCACTCGAAAATTGGGGGTGAATGGGCCAAAAGGGTGACTTTCTAATAGTGCTGAAGATACGTGTTCTGTCAGGCTGTATGATGGAACAACGCTTGCAACTACCACGCATGCCTTTACTACGTGGTCACTACCACACATGATCCAGTACCACGAACAGCATTAGGAAACATGCCACTACTACACACATTTATAAGCATACATTATAAATGCCTTTAACACACACACACTTACCATATATACCAGTACAATGCAAACATTTACAACTAGCAGCACACATGGAAAGAGAAAAACACCCTGTAGGATCGTTTTTGTGTAGGAAACTGTCCCTTCCTGCACAAATACAATCCTAAGTACTGGACAAGACTTACTAAACCTGACCACACTACCTGGAAAGCATTTCTAGATGGGAGAACTGTGGAAGGCAGCAAACATTTAGCTGACCCCCATTTGTGGGAGTTACTGACTGTTGACCATTGTAGCCCCCTTGAGCCCTGAGGCACTTTCCACTCTCCCATAACTGCATCTTTGGTTCCTATTGCATCCTATTGATGGACCTGAGTGGGCTTTGAGTCAGTTGTGACTGGAGGATTTGTCTCAGAACCCACGCCTTTGACGCATGTCTGTGCGTAACATGGCACTGAGTACACTCCATACTCTATAGGAAAATATATTCTGACACCTGTGCCCGCATGTGCATGCATAGCTGGTAGTGAAGCAATGGGTCTTCCATTAAAGCAAAGCCGTTTCACATTAGCTACCGTAGGGTATGCATGCATTGCGATACACTATTTGCATATGTCATGATGCATTTTGCAAATAAAAGTTTTAGAGGAAAATGTGCCCCGGCGTCCATTTATGGTGTGAGGGCACATTTTTCAATGTGGCATAATAGCGTTATGTCTGGCATTTTGTATAACAATTATAACACGAAATGTAAGCAATTACTTAAGTTTACACCCAGGGCCATTAATAGCCTGGCGCCTAAGGTTGCAGTTGTGTGTGATACCTGAGGGATTGAACCGCGGTATAACACGGGTCTGAGGCATTGACTATCTCCAGAATCAGTATGTACGGGCGTATTTATGAAAAAATATCGGAGCGCGGAGCAGCGCCACATTTAGCAGCGCAACACTCTGACATTTTCAAAATGCAGGGATGTGCTGTATTCACAAGAATACGACACACCCATTTGTTTTCCCTGGAGCTGGTGCTATATTTAGCCACCTAGCGCCAACGCAGGCACCCTTAGAACATAGAGCAAGAAAGTCAGCATTGCAGGGAATGATTATTTATGTGCAAGAAGGTGTCCCTTCCTGCAATCACTAATGGCAAGTTGTTGCTTCTATGTGTACCCCAGAATGCAGCACACCTAGAACCAGGAAATCATCATTATTTATTGATTGATAATGTGCAGGGAGGGGCGCCTTCGTGCACATAAACAACCATGAATGGTATTTTGATATTCTATGTGTGCTGCACAATGCATAGAAAAAGCAACAGCAACAGCAAGGAGAAGTTAAAGCATTTCTCTTCGTTTTTCCATTGTAACGCCTGCTCTTGGACGGCGTTTGCGTTTGGCGCTGACTCAGCTTTACATATCCTTGTGAATCTGGGGCCGCGTCAAAAGCAATGGCTGCTGCAGTGGATCTCCCACAGCAACACCCACTGCATGCCCCTTTCACGCTAAGTGATGCATAAAAAAAGGGGCTTATTTACAAGGCGGCGTTAAGCCACAAAAAGGGTCTTAACTCTGCTTTGTAAATATGGAGAAGGACATATCGCCACCAGAACGTCGCTAAAAGTGACGTTCTGGTGGTGATATTCTCTTGTGAATAAGCCCCAATGTTTAAATAGCTCTTCGATCATTTCTAAGCGCTAAAAATAACAGGTGCTCTTGTTGCTCCATGTGATGTTGCTCAGTTAAATGACCCCAGAAGGATGAAAGGCTGTTTTGGCCCTGCCTTGTTTCGAACTTGTTCCTTTCTGGCCACTCCACATTTCACTGATGACCTCTGACCTGTATGTCACGAGCCATCTTTCCGTCACCAGGTGTCAGTCCGTCTGTCTGCCGATCTGTCGCTCTGTCTCCAGCTCTCCTACAACTCGGTTCAACTTTCAGAACAAAACTAGAAAAGAACCTCACCCAGGGCTCGAATAAATGAAATTAATTTCAGGTGCACGTGGAGCTCATCGATAGTGCTTGATGTCTCATCCGTGGTTCGCTCCGATCCGGGTCTTTTAGTGCCTCGAGGCCCGGGAGGGGCTGTGTCCAATCACAGATCTTCCCTCTTCACACCCAATTTATCCCACTAAAAAGCTGCTTTTTAGTCCCTCCTCTGGCGTTACCATGACGAAAGGAGCTCCGGGCATTTCTTCGAGGAAAGAAGGACCTCGTCACCTGCGCGTAGAAGGCGTCATCCTCCGCCTCGACAGGTGGATTTATTTAGGCTTTTTCATTTTTACGACTGGCTGCAGGCACAGCTGTCTGCAAGACGCATTATTGCCATTTAAAAAATACCTCATGCTATTGGTTATTTGGTCTTTGATTCCACCTTGCTGGACGTTCTTCTGCTGGAATGTTTGAGGGACTATTTTATATCTGAAAAGTACAGCTGATCATCCCTCGGTTTCCCACACTCTCTTCTTTATCTCCTGAATGCTTTCTATATGGACAGCTGTAGTGTTTTGCTTCCTGTTTTTCCTGTATTGTCAACGCCAGAAAGGCAGGGTTTAATGTGATAAACAACGTGTGTGCTATAACTGCAAGGACAGGTATTAGTCAGAGAAGGGACCCAGGGTCCCAGGGTGTGGCCAGTGGTGGGAGCAGGGGTGAGCTTGCGTTATTGGGGGGTGTCATTAGTGTCAGCACATATAGGTGGACCCCCCTCCGCCCCCCATCGCCCCATGTCTAGCGTGTGTCTTTGCAGGGCCTGCGGGTCTCAGTCGCTTTCATGAGAATGTTTGATAAACTCAGGGCCAGAGTTATCAGACCATTGCATTGACCTTGCATTGACCTTGCATCATGCACGGTGTCGCAAGGGCAGCTCAATACCAAAGTCAATCAATCAATCAATCATAGCATTAAAGAAGCGCACTACGTACCCGTGAGGGTCTCAAGGCGCTAGGGGTGGGGGGAATGCTGCTATTGTTCGAAGAGCCAGGTCTTGAGGAGTCTCCTGAAGGTTAGGAGCTACCATACAACGTCAGACCCCCCACGCAACGCAAGGCCCCCTTACATGGCCCTGCGTTGCCTGGTTAAGCTGGAATGATGCAGGGCAGCGCGGGTCGCTGCCCTGCGCCCTCTGCCCTGGGAAGTCGTTCCATGGGGGAGGGGGGGCGTGGGGGCTTCCATGCATCCACCCATGGATTTTGCGCATTTCCAGATTTACCAACACTGGTTGCCCTGGGGGTGCTTTCAAATGCTGCGTCTTCCCAGGGGAGGAACAATAGGAGGAATAATCTCTTTCTTCTGGTTGTTTTCTCTTTTACCGTGTGCTGCCTTTTGCAGCTCACTTAGAAAGAGGAGGAAGCCTCATAGTGTGGCTTTTGTGCAGGAAAGTGTCCCTTCCGGCACAACAGGAATCCTGCGCATAACACAAGCATAGTAACTTGTACCAGAAAGGTATCCTTGCACTACAAAACCTATGCTAGACCCCCTCCGACACCTTTGCGCCATGACGCAAAGGTGGCTGAGGGACACTCTGTGGCCTCATTGTGTATGAGCGCTAGGCGAGGGCAGGATAGTACTATATCTTAGTAGAAATTGCACTGTCCTGCCCCCGTCACACAACGCAGCACAACAACTTTCACTGCTAAGCTGCGATGCGTGACGATTTTGAAAATCTGGGCCACAGTGTGTAAAGCCTCTTGGTGTGCTTCATGTGAGTACAGTATACAGGTGAGAGCTGCAGTAACAGTGTTACTTAGACAGAGGAGCAGGTAAAGCCTCTCGGTGTGCCTCATGTGAGCACAGTATACAGGTGAGAGCTGCAGTAACAGTGTTACTTAGACAGAGGAGCAGGTAAAGCCTCTCGGTGTGCTTCATGTGAGTTCAGTATACAGGTGAAAGCTGCAGTAACAGTGTTACTTAACCAGAGGAGCAGGTACAGCCTCTTGGTGTGCCTCACTGTGAGCACAGTATACAGGTGAAAGCTGTAGTAACAGTGTTACTTAGATAAAGGAGCAGGTAAAGCCTCTCGGTGTGCCTCACTGTGAGTACAGTATACAGGTGAGAGCTGCAGTAACAGTGTTACTTAGACAGAGGAGCAGGTAAAGCCTCTTGTGTGCTTCATGTGAGTACAGTATACAGGTGAGGGGTGCAGTAACAGTGTTACTTAGACAGAGGAGCAGGTAAAGCCTCTCGTGTGCTTCATGTGAGTACAGTATACAGGTGAGAGCTGCAGTAACAGTGTTACTTAGACAGAGGAGCAGGTAAAGCCTCTCGGTGTGCCTCATGTGAGTACAGTATACAGGTGAAAGCTGCAGTAACAGTGTTACTTAGACAGAGGAGCAGGTAAAGCCTCTCGGTGTGCTTCATGTGAGTACAGTATACAGGTGAAAGCTGCAGTAACAGTGTTACTTAACCAGAGGAGCAGGTACAGCCTCTTGGTGTGCCTCACTGTGAGCACAGTATACAGGTGAAAGCTGTAGTAACAGTGTTACTTAGATAAAGGAGCAGGTAAAGCCTCTCGGTGTGCCTCACTGTGAGTACAGTATACAGGTGAGAGCTGCAGTAACAGTGTTACTTAGACAGAGGAGCAGGTAAAGCCTCTTGTGTGCTTCATGTGAGTACAGTATACAGGTGAGAGGTGCAGTAACAGTGTTACTTAGACAGAGGAGCAGGTAAAGCCTCTCGTGTGCTTCATGTGAGTACAGTATACAGGTGAGAGCTGCAGTAACAGTGTTACTTAGACAGAGGAGCAGGTAAAGCCTCTCGGTGTGCTTCATGTGAGTACAATATACAGGTGAGAGCTGCAGTAACAGTGTTACTTAGATAGAGGACCAGGTAAGCCTCTCAGGTGTGCCTCACTGTGTGTGCACCGTATAGGTGAGAGCTGCAGTAACAGTGTTACTTAGACAGAGGAGCAGGTAAAGCCTCTCGTGTGCCTCACTGTGAGTACAGTATACAGGTGAGAGCTGCAGTAACAGTGTTACTTAGACAGAGGAGCAGGTAAAGCCTCTTGTGTGCTTCATGTGAGTACAGTATACAGGTGAGAGGTGCAGTAACAGCGTTACATGGATTGATGAGCAGATAAAGCCTCTCAGGTTTGCCTTACTGTGAGTGGACCATACAGGTGAGAGCTGCAGTAACAGCGTTACATGGATAGAGGAGCAGGTAAAGCCTCTCGGTGTGCCTCACTGAGAGTGCACTATACAGGTGAGTGCTACAGTAACAGTGTTACTTAGATAGAGGATCAGGTAAAGCCACTCAGGTGTGCCTCACTGTGTGTGCACCGCATAGGTGAGAGCTACAGTACTACATTGATAGATGAGCAGGTAAAGCCTCTTGGGTGTACCTCGCTGTACGGGTGAATGCTGCAGTAACAGTGCTATACAAATAGATGACCAGGTAAAGCCTCTCAGGTGTGCCTTACTGTGAGTGCACTATACAGGTGAGAGCTACAGTGGTAAACATGGCCCTTCTTAGAGGCAATTTCTCCAAAACATTTTGCTTTTTGTCCTCTTGTTTTTGCCAACTCTCTTTTCATGACCTTAGTTAGCACTCTGGGCACTTTCCCACTGTACTGCAGCACGAAGGTGCAAACCCCCTTTATACACAATCCAGTTTTGGATGCTTACATGAGTGGTTTAGGTGTCGTACCTGTGAGTGCCTTGTGAAAAGTTACACCACATACCCAGGGTAGGTACCTCATTGGGTAGTAGGGGGAAACCACATTGATTGCACCACCCACTGGAATAGCCTGTCAAAAATGTCTTATGCTCTGGTTGGCCTGTCTTACTCAGTAGCCAATCCTGAGGGGGCCTTACACTACCACCAAACTCTGAGTAGGTGAGTGGTCAGGTAGGTACACCGGAGTGTGCACTGCCACGTTAGGGACGAATCTAGGGAGGCAGATCTCCCCGTAGGACTCCTCTTGGGTGTGGCTGACACTCGTGTTGTGGCTTTAGGGCCTGCAGCACTTCCCACTGTAAATGCAGTGTGAAAGTGCACTTGTCCTTCATACACACATTAGGAAATGGTGCTTACCTGAGATTTCTAAACATAGGTCAGGTCTGCCATTGCAGGTCGGTGTGTACGCACTTGCACTTATGGTGGTTGTATTCCAGTCTCCAGCCTGCCTTTGGAGGCCGGTGTGCACACTTGCACCTTTAATGTTTTAAAACCTGTGACCCGCCTGCTATTGCAGGCCTGTCTGTACACTTGCACCAATAATGTGCTTGAATATGTGTCCGGCCTGCCATTGCAGTCCTGTCTGCACACTAGCATTCATAATGTGCTTGAATATGTGTCCGGCCTGCCATTGCAGTGGTGCACACTGCCAGAGGAATCTGTTGTGCACAGGAGGATTACTGTAATTGAAAGGAACAGTGTGCCTTTCTTGAACAGTGGCTGGCCTGGGCCTACTACATGCTGCTGTGTTGCACCCTCAAGTGTGCTCTCCGTGGTCTTGTTGGCTTGCCCTCTGTTCTTTCAGAGGTCTCAGAGACATAAAAAATCTCCTATGCGGGAGCCACGCCATCTACTTGTTACACCAGGAGAGCTGTGCCATCGCAAGTGCCCACATCGCCTGCTGGATCCTAACTGTTAGCGTGGTGTGGGCGTGGAACTATGAATTGTGTCTGGAGACTGGATTGCTTTGTGCGGAGCCCCAAAGTCTTTCCACCATCTAATGTGTGTGGCCCTCACAACGTGGGGACTTTGGCACGCATTAGCATCTTGTTGGTGGTGAGCTGATTCCCCCGGTTGTAGGATCTAGCGTGGCCTGCTTCGTCGATAGTGTGTCATCTCTCTATCATACGACATGTCGACTGCATGCTCTTTGCATGAGGTGTCTGGTTCACAGGTTGTGACTCTCGGAGGTGGGGGGGCATAACCACAGGGATGCCTCACCATACCTCGTGAGGCATTGCTGACCTTGCATCCATCTGTATGTGCGGAATTTACAACTCTTCTTTGAGTGTGACCGAAATTGACTGGTGCGACCCATATCAATGTGCACCCTACGTTGTGCCTCATATCCATGGAGTTACGAAACTTGCAACTCTTCATTGTGTGAAACCAGAAGGGTTTGGGGAGACCTGTATCATTTTACACCAAACGTTCTGCCCAGATGTCCTGGGTGCAACTCTGATCAACATGTACCTGATGGGCGTCTCCTACTCCCGAGAGGCTCACCAGCTTCATTCTCCATTTATTGACTGTTCCCTTATTAGCCCTCAGCATGGCAGATCAACTGACCTCTCCACACCCCAATGACCTCCTGTGCCAAGTAGTATTGCACAACTCAGGTCTGTTTGGTGAGAGTTATTGACTGGGCTCGAGGAACGCTTCTGAGAATGATCGGTTGAGGTTCAAGAAACTGCATCACCCACCAGCGCTTAGCAGAACTGTGCTAGTGACAGAAGGCCCATGTGGAACTCTTTGAAGTGACTGACTATTGCCCTAAGCTCGCTTCTGCTATGCATCCTGTGGGTGAACTTCTCGAGTGGCTACCAGACTCCCTTTGATGACTACCTCCTAATTTGCCCTGGTACCTACCCCCAACTGCTTCCCTGGGACCCTGACTAAGTGTGACTTTAGCCGCAAATGAACTAGGATCCGGGGGCGGGCTGATTATCTTCCATATGTGGGTACAGGACACTCGGGGTGAGCTGGAGGGTGGAGGAAGGTTAGGGAAAACAGGGTCTGCAACGTGCTATCAACTAACCTGCAGGGGATCAGTGCACTGAATTAGAGTCATCAATAGGACTCAATGAAGAAGTCGTGTTTACAGTTTGAAAGGAAAAGGTCCTTTTCCAGAGGACAACGAAGAACCCCTGTGGAGGACAGAAGGTTGGAGAGCCATCCCAACCTTGGATTCCCCAGGAATCAGGATACCTACACCAGGAAAACTGGGGGCATCGGAGTGTAGTAACATCAGAACCTCTCGTAGATGACAATGGGTGACTCAGCAAGGCCTCTGGAGAAGTCTGTGAAGATTTTTGGTGGATTCCAAGGGTGTATTCATGAAGAGGAGAACCTGAAAGCAGAGGGCACAGAGTCTATACCACTCAGAGGTGACCAGGAGGCACAGAGCTCTAATGCCTTCCTTTGTCTGGAAGTTCAGAAGAGTTCACAAGGAGCCTTCTCACTGCAGCTGTGGACACCAGGCAATGTTGTGGAAGATCAGGAGCCATACACAAGCTGTTGCGAGTCGGATATCGGTGTCTAAGTAGTCGTTGTCCGCAGGAGCACCAACAAGCCTTGGTAGCTGCAAATGACTTGGAAGATGAAATAATGCAATCGTTGGGACCAGCAAGGCCCAAGGGACTCACCAAGTGCAGTAGAGTCAGAGGAGGCCCTAAGCAAGCAGGGGAGGGCACCAAAGCAGAAGTAGACCCTAGAGAGAAGTCCCAGGAGTAGCAAGAGGACCACTGGCAGCTCACCAAAGATAGAGGAACTCAATGCAAGGGATGCTGGGAGGACACTGATCTTCAAGGGAGGAGATGCTGAAGGCTGAAGCTTCTTGTAGCCTGAAGATCTATGTAGTGCAGAGCCAACATGCCTTGGCAACGGCAAGTCGACACGGTGCACAGCGGTTTAGATCCAGCAGGGATACAGTCCTCCAAATTGCAGTGGAGCCTCCGGGGAGCCACATATCCACCACCTGTGTTGCTGCGCTTTGGTAAGTCCATAGGAAAACAGGAGAAGCGACTTGTCAAATTTGATGCAGGGCCTGCAGATGCAGGGGAGTGACTCACTCACTCCAAAGGAGATTACTTGAGATGTCCCTGATGCCACAGGTCTTCCGGAGAACCTGAGTGAAGCACAGACATAGACAAGGTAGAATACTTGCAGAACCGCTAGACCAGGAGCAGCAGGAGACTTCCTTGATACAGTCTTAGTTCTGGGTAAAAACCAGCAAAGTTCAAGTGTTCAGACGGTGAAAGAGTGTCTTGGTTTCAGAGTTGAGTTTTGTTCCACAGCACATCTGAGGATTCACCCTCAGGAGAGCACTTAAATACAAAAGGAAAGGGTTGGAACGACTCAGGGACCCCTCCCAGAGGAGTGGCTGGACAGAGGGTAGGACACTCCCCTGCCTTTGTCCAGTTTTGTGCCAGAGTTGGGACCAAGGGTTCCTGAACTGGCTCAAACTGGTGTATGCACAAAATGTGCACTTCATTGCAGTATGGAGGTACTGGAAACTGCCCCATCCCAGCCCAGTACACTAAGTAATGTCTGGGAGGTCGTCACACCTCCCTGTGACACGAAATCTAAGGTTCTACCTTCCCCTGCTCCAGCCTGGCTCAGCAGCAGGAGGGCAGAAACATGTCTGTCGTTGGCAGCAGCACTAGCTTGCTGCTAGACCCTGTAAGGCTGTAACCACGCAAATGGAGACTCCTCTAATGGGCCCCCCGAGTACATGGGATCATACCTCCAGATGCGGAATAAATGTTGGGGTAGGATACCAGCATATTTCATACCAAGCATGACCAGGTTCAAGGCAGCCATCATATAGTGAGATATCTCGTAATGACTGATGTCCGCTATATGGCTGACAACACTTACAAAGCCTGGAGAATCGACTCCAGGTTTTGTGGGGTGTCCTGCTCATGAAGGGGCACCCTCATACTGATAGCCAATCAACCTGCACTCCTGAATAAAAGTCCTATTATAGGGTTGAGTTATAGGATTTAAGTGCAATGGCCTCAGATATAAGGAACGTATATCTGTCATGAGAGGTGCAAGCACGATCTCAACAGGCTGCATTGGCAGGCCTGTAGTTAGAGTCTGAGAAGTCTCTTGTGTGTGGCACAATACATGCTGCAGCCCTGTGTGTGGCACAATACATGCTGCAGCCCATGGGAGACCCCTGGGGTATCTATGCCTTTCATACCTTAGTACTACATACTAGGGACTTATACGGGTACACCATTAGCCAATTATGGAGGTACAAAAGTATTTAACTGAGCCATTTTGGGAGAGAGCACAGCTGATGGGGTGCTGGTTAGCAGAATCCCAGCAAACTACTGTCAAAACCTACTGACACCAGAAACAAAGTGGGGTAACCATAAGAGAAAGGTCCTACTTTCCTACAACCATGTATTGCAAAAGAAAACAGAAGACATCAAACACTATGGAGTAAAACAAAGTGCACCATGCACTACAAAAGAAAACCAAACACATCATACACTATGGGAGAAAACAAAGTACACAGTGCACTGCAAAAGAAAACAGAAGAAGTCATAAACTATATGGGAAAACAAAGCACACTCTGCACTGAGAAAGAAAACAGAAGACATCATACACTATGGAATGAAACAAAAGTACACACTGCACTACGAAAGAAAACAAGACATCGTACACCATGAGAAAAAATAAAGCACACTACGCACTACGAAGAAAACAGAAGAAATTATAAACGATGGGAGAAACTAAAGTAGCAGAAATATGTCGGTAGAAACTAAAGTACACCATGAACTGCAAGAGAAAACAGAGGGCATCAGACACTATGGGAGAACACAAAGTACACTGTGCGCTATGAAGAAATCACAAACTATGGGAGAAAACAAAGTACACTGATATGTGAAACAAAACAGAAGACATCGTACACTATGGAATAAAACAAAGTCACCATGCACTATGAAAGAAATAAGAGGACATCCTACAATATGAAATAAAAGAAAGTACACATTTCTAGGAAAGTAGGAACTGCTTCTTATGGTTACCCCACTTTTTTTAATGTTGTTTTTGACTAATCTGACTGGGATCCTTTGTTCAGTACTTAGGTACACTCCAGATTGGACACTGGGGTACCTTTATCATCCCCTAGTATATGGTACTAAGTTACCCAGGGCATAGGTATCTCAGAGGTCCACCATGGCTGAAACATGCATTATGCCACCCATGGAAGACCATACAAAAAGCCATTGCAGCCTGCGTAAGTTGATGCAAGCACCACTTACTAAAAGCATATGTTTACTATATCAAAAGGTCACTGCACTTAAAACCTATAAGCCACCCCTATAGCAGGCTTTTCCAATCCCGAAGGCAGGGTTTGTGGTTCTAAGTGAGAGGGTGCTCTGCATGAGCAGGACACCCTGCAGCCTATGGAGTCCTTTCTCCCGGGTTGTCAGTAAATCAGCCATATACTATATAGAGGGGCACCTGCGTAATTATGCGATGACCATCTAAAAAACGGCTGCAACAAATACTATCATGTTTGGTATCAAACATGTTTGAATCATACCCCCACACCGGCAACAGTGAAGGAGGCATGTTTCCAAGCACTGGCAGAACCCTCCGTTAGGCTCTCAGTGTTCCCGGTGCCAACCTTCTGGTTCCGGACTGCATAAAATAGTTGCTGCCGAACAGAGACACATTTCCACCCTCCTACTGCTGAGCCAAGCTCAAGCAGAGGAAGGTTGAACAATAGGAATCCTGTCACAGGGAGGTGTGACCACCTCACAGACAGGATTTAGTGTATTGGGACCGGGTGGGTGCAATTGCCAGCACCTGAAAGTATGCATGAGAGGCACATATGGTATCCCTGTGCATAGTCCGGTTCAAACCTGTTCTGGGAGCCGTCGGCTGAAGCTCCGGTGCAAAATTAGACAAAAGACATTGGAGTCAACTCTCCCTGTCCAGACCCTCCTCAGAGAGGGTCCCCTGAATCTTCACAACCCTTTCCCTAGGGTACCCCAAGGGCTTACCTGGGTGTAGGTCCCTAGATTCATTTTGGGATAAGATTCAGAACGGAAATCTCTGCACTTCTACTCTCTGGGCACTCTGGACTTCACTGGACTTCGTTTGGAACTTACTATGTCTCCCTTCCAGTCTACAGCATTGTATGTGCCTGTGCATCATACAGGAACCTCTAAGGTGTGAAGCATCAATGACAACCAAAGTAATCTCCCTTAAAGTGAAGGAGTTACTCCATTGCATTTGCCGGCACCTCAACACTAATTACTGGTCTGCTGATCCAGAGTTCCTGCGGACTCTGAAGGGTTTAACAACACAGGTGGTGGTTATCTACGTCTACCTAGGCCCGAGCTGTCCTCTCACCGAGTTAGAGGCCAGAGTCCCTTGTAGGGGCTGCTATAACTGAAACCCTGTGCACCCCTGTGCACCCCATACTTTTGCAAGTGCATATGCTTGTTGGCGACTTTGCGACAACTGCATTAGTCTCCAAGTAGCTCAAGTCTCCAGCAACTTCATTCATCAAGATCTTCAGCCACACCGCCTTGTGCGCAACGTGGCCTGCTCCTTTTGGTGAGCTGCTCGAGGATCTCTAGTGACTCATGTGCCGCCAGCCTGTGGGTCCATTTGAGGTTCACATTTGGTTTTTTTTAGGCTCCCCTAATTGCTAAGGGCCTGCCCTGACTCCCCTGCTTGTGGTGAGTCTTCTGGACCTTGCTGGTCCCAACGGTGCACCGTCTAAACTCCCTGCGTGGGCTGCCTTTGCCAAGGCTTGTTGATGCTCTCGCCAGACACCGACCCCTTAGCACTTGAAATCCTTTATGGGACAGCTCGTATCCGGGGCCTGGTCTTCCTCAGCATTGCCTGGTCCTCGCAGCTGCAGAGTCAAGGTCACCGCCATCTTTTCTGTTGGACCCGACATCGGAGGGCATTCTTCTTCCAAGTCTCCTGGTCACATCCGAGTGACATAGACTCTGTCCCCTCTGCATTCAGATACTCCTCTTCAAGAATCTATCTTTGGATTCCCACAGTCACTAGCACCTCATCCAGCAGCGCCACTTTCCTGAAGTCCTCTTTCGGGTTCAACAGCGGTTTCTGACACCATTTCACATGTATGTACCCAGCATCCCTGGTGTAGGGGTGCTAGGGTATCCATGGGTGGGGTGGCTGTCCAACCTTCAGTCTTCCATGGGGTTTATTTAGAGTCCACTGGGAAGGATCCTTAATCTGGAAATTTTCAACTGCGACTTGCACCTAGACTTGTACGGAACCCGCTGTCATGTACTCTCACTGCATACGCTCTCTGTTGGGTCCCTATCTACTTACCTTGGGTGGTCCTGTGGGTCCCCAGCGATTCTATGTCCTTTCGACACTGTCTTGACTCGAGTCGCGGTTCTTATACCACTTTTTTAGTATATGTTTTGGTCCCCCCCTAGGGCCACTATGTATTTCATGCTATTTACTGTGGTTTTTTTTTGCTAAAGTATTTTGTGCATTGTGTTTATCTCCGTGTTGGAGCTGCTTTACACTCCTTCTGGACTAAGCCTGAAGGCTGCTGTCCACAGCTACCACTTAGAGAGCATTCTAACGTTGTGTAAGACCTCTTAAATCACCATAAAGGTTGGCTTGACCGGTGCAAGTGGCTCACTTACATTAGTGGACATCATATACCAGACCAGCATCTCACGACCACACACAATAAACAAAAACAGAATACATCAGACACTATGGGAGAAAACAAAGAACTGCATGCACTGTGAGAAAACAGAAGAAATTATAAACAATGAGAGAAACAAAGTACACCGTGCAGTGCACTACGATTCAAAACAGAAGACATCATACACTATTGAATAAAACAAAGTACACCATGCACTGAGAAAGTAAACAGAAGATGCCATACACTATGGGAGAAAACAAAGCACGCCATGCACTGCAAAAGAAAACAAAAGACATCATACACTGAGAAAAAACACGCCTTGGGCAAAGTTTTAATTACACCAGAGTAATCTGAGTAATTTCAATAAATATGCATTACTATTGTGATGTGAAATTACAGAAATTTAGCGATTACTCCAGCTTGAGCATTTAAATGTAATTTGGGGAAAATCCTGCAGCAGAAGAAGAAAAACCAAGAGGCCTATTTACTAGAAAATGGCGCAGCAGAGTGCTGCAAGCCATCTTGCTGCGCTGAGCTGCATCATTAGGAAATTTTAATGATGTGTCATATTTACAGCAATAAGGTGCATTCCTGTGCTTTCCCCTGTGCTGGGGGCACAATTGGGGCATAATTGGCTGTCTAGCGCCAACTCGGGTACCTTTGCACCATAGTTCAAGGGTGGCTGATGATTTTTGTTCAGGAAGGGACCCCTTCCTGCACAAAAACAAAAATGTAGGGCTTTTTCCTCCGTCTATGTGTGCTGCAGATTGCAGCACCCAAAGAACGAGCAAAAAACAAGAAGAAAGTAATGTATTTCCCCTTGTTGCACCTTTTACGGCTTCCCATGGGAGATATTAGAATCTGATGCATTGCCAGGTTTACGAAGTCTGGAAATGCATCAGAAGCCGTGAGTGTTGCGCAGGAACACCCACAACCACACCCATGGAAGGCCCCTTTCATGCAGAGTAATGCGTGATAGGGGGCCATATTTACAAGGCCACAAAAAGCCATGCTGGGCGGCTTTACATCATCACCACCCCCTTTTCTGTATCGTTTTTGGCCACTATAGGTGTGGCAGGGTATACTCAGACATGAGTCCCTTTCTCACTGCTCCATCAGGATTCAAGCAAGCCGGGCCGAAGAGGCTGAAATGCCAGAAACCGGTCCCCGGTAGCTTGTCTCCTTTCTGGTGAAGAATTGGCTTGGTAGTTTGGTCTGCCCTGTTCCCATGATGCACTGGGCCAGGGACAGACTAATTTGCATATAGCCAGGTTCTGAGCTGGGATGGGGCAGTGAGATAAATAACGGTGATGGATCAAGCCCTGATCTTTGGACTGGGTAAGAGTGGTCTGCTTAATTCAGACACTCTGTTCATCACCACCCCCTTTTCTGTATCGTGGGCGGCTTTACATGGCCGTGTAAATATGTGCCGCACACTGCGCCTCCGGAGTGTCTCACAAGTGACGCTTCAGAGGCGTAAAACTGCTGCCGCTGCATTGTAAATAGATCCCTAACAGAGAGAGAGAGCGGCTCCTGGTTACAGCTGTTCGTGTCCTGTAGCATTTAGTGCCATATGTAGGTAATACATGTTTTGCGATTCTCAAATTGCGATTTTTAGGGAATCGCAATTAGAGAATCGCAAAACGCAATGTAGGTAGGATTAGCAAAATATTTTGCGAATCCCACCTATTCCTTATTTGCGAATCACAAATTGAGATTCGCAAATAAGGAATACATTCCCATTCATTCCTATGGGCTAGAAGGCCCAGAGGAATGAATAGGAAGACATTCTCAATTTGCGATTCTCATTTAGAGAATCGCAAATTGAGAATGCAATTTCAAGGTTGCAAGGGTGTTAATAGGACACCATTTTACACCCCAGAAATAAACATGTGTGCACATGTGGCGCGCATACATGCGGTAAGGGCATGTATGTGCGCCACATGCCACTTTGAAAAATGCAAAAAAGTGCATTTTTTACAGAAATCGCTAATTACCACCAACCTGAAGTTGGTGGTAATTTACGATTCCTTAAGTTTAAAATTGCACAACTTGGGTGCTACCTACATTGCATTTACGGAATCGCAATTCGGGATTCCTTAAATGCATTTGCAAAATAAGGAATCGCAAACTTTGTGATTCCTTATTTTGTATGTGGGTGTTTTTGTGCTACATAGCCCACAGCCAAAATTGTGATCGCAAACGCAGAAATTCTGCAAATTTCTGCATTTGCGATCGCAAATGGCTTACCTACATAGGGCCCTTAGTGCTATATTCTTAGTGCAAAATCATCCTCGAGCCCATTTTAGACACAATGGAACATTTCGCTCTAAGAAAATGCCGCTAAATGCAGGTTTACGCTTTTCAACTATTTACGAATAATTATGATTCATTTTGCAGTGATTACGAGTAGTTACCTAGAGAGAATTGCACCGGCTACACCAACCTCTAAAAAAACAAAAGGCAGCATTCTCTGTGAACGAAAACAAATGGTTGGATGTTAAAAGGAGGGTCTTATTGGTGAAAAGGTGGAGGGCTCTCGATCACTTCGTCTGCAGATGTTGAGCTGAGATTGAGATATGTCATGATGGCGTAAGGTCCAGTGTCTCTAGTGTCGCTATTCCTACACCCTTCCTTCCATCATTTTACTCTTTTACTCCTCATTCGACCCATAACGGCCTTTTACATTGTTTACGTCCTTGCAGCCTCCACATTTCTTTTCTTCACTCCGCCCTTCCTTTCGTTCAGCCTCCTTCCATGTTTTTCCTGCACGCTTCCTCCCTCTCCTCTTTTCATCCTCCTATCCTGCCTTTCATTCTTCCCCCTTTATTTCATCCTCCCACTTTTCCTTTCATCCTACTACTCTGCCTTTCATCCCAAAAGCTCTGCCTTTTTTCCACCAACTCTGCCGTTCATTCCTACACTCTTCCTTCCTTTCATCCTGCTACTCTGCCTTTCGTCCACCAGCTCTTCCTTTCATCCTCCCACCCTTCCTTCAGTTTACAACTATTTAACTCTGATCCATCTACAAAGCTACTTAACTTTGCTTGAAAAATTAATTCTACTCATCAGATTTAAGTCCAGCTCATCAGATGCACTTTGTGTGTCTCCTGTGATTTTCTAAAATACGGGTCTTTCGGTGCCTCGAGGACTTTTGTTGTTGTTTGAGGAGCCAAACCCTTGAAGGTGCGACTGTGTCCAATCACAAATTCACCCTCTTACAAGAAAGAATACAGGACGCACGGTCTGTCACAAACAAAATTTGCCACACTTAAGAGCTGCTTATTATTATTTTGGCTATGGCATCTCAGAGGCGATCCCAGGGCATCCTCTCCAGGGCAGACACACCTTGTGACCTGTGCAGAAAGAGGTGTCATCCTTGGGACTGAGAGCTGATTGGAGGATGCGCAGCCTCTTCTAAGTATATATAGGACTTGTTCTGAGGTCAGCAAAGCATCTCCCAGAAGAAGAAACATTGACCTCTGGTGACCTGAGCACGACCCCAGAACCCGAGGATGGACAGCAGAGGATGGGCCCTGGTCGCGGTGTGTCTGCTGAGCACCTGCTGGAGCTTACCTGTACAGGTGAGACCCTCTTTACCAATGGTATATAGAGCTGAGTGCAGCTACAGGTGGGAGCTGCAGTGATAGTGTTATATATGGTTCTGTGCAGGTGTGAACTTGTCAGGTGTGCATTTGTGTAAGCGCACCTGTGCAGATGAGAGCTGCAGTAACAGTGTGATATATATTGTTCAATGTTGTTGTAGACTCTCAGGTGTGCATTGCTGTAAGTACTCCTGTACAGGTGAGAACCCTTTAACAATGGTTCTGTGTAAGTGCTGATGTAACAGTGGTATATATGTTTCTGTGCTGCTGTAAGCTGTCACATGTTCATCACTGTAAGTACACCTGTGCAAGTGAGCGCCCCAGAAACAGTGGTATACATGGTTCTGTGAAGGTGTAGGTTCTCAGGTGTGCTTCACAGGAGCGCACCTGTGCAGGAGAGTATGTCAGTGACAGTAGTAAAGAGCCCTGAGTTTATGCAATGCTTTTCAGGTGTGTTTCATAAAGAATATACCTGAACAGGAGAGTATATGAGTGACATTATCTCATACCTCTCTCTAATGTAACGCCTCTCAGGTGTGCTGCAGTGTAAGTGCACCTGTACAGGAAGGTACATCTGTGACAGTATTACACACCTCTGTGTACATGTAACGCCTCTCAGGTGTGCTGCAATGTAACTGCACCAGTATAGCAGAGTATATCAGTCACAGTGTTACACAGCCCTGTGTACATGTAACGCCTCTCAGGTGTGTTTCACAGGAGCGCACCTGTACAGGAGAGTATGTAGTGACAGTATCACATAGCTCTATGTACATGTGACATCTCTCAGGTGTGCTGCAATGTAACTGCACCTGTACAGCAGAGTATATCAGTCA
Organism: Lissotriton helveticus; assembly: GCF_964261635.1. Classification (NCBI taxonomy): domain Eukaryota; kingdom Metazoa; phylum Chordata; class Amphibia; order Caudata; family Salamandridae; genus Lissotriton; species Lissotriton helveticus. Next base: position 465,177,218 of record NC_136062.1, read on the forward strand.
CAGTGTTACATAGCCCTGTGTGCATGTAACGCCTCTCAGGTGTGTTTCACAGGAGCGCACCTGTACAGGGTGGTACGTCAGTGACAGTGTTACACGTGTGAGGCCTTCACATCTCGTGCACCAGTGGAGCCGACATGGCTCCGCCCCTCCTGGCGCAGCTGAAGCAGCCTCTTGTAAACTTACAGCTGGGGGGACAGGCCACCACCGCCACCATTTTAGGGTACCGTTTTTACAGCGCTTAGAGGCCATGAGACAGGCACTACAGTGTCAGTGCCATAGCCCTAATGAAAGCAAGAAAAATGACCCCCCTGAGCACATGGTCCGTGGTATAAGACAGGCATAAGATACCGCCGCAGCAGGAGTAAAGTAAGACTCCCACCTGTGGCCCTAGCGCCGCAGCTCCGGTGTAAACTCCGCCCCTGAGCAGAGCGCCTAGACACCGAGAGTAATCTTAGAGGCACAGGACAGGCGCGGGAGGGTCTCCCAGGAGCATGTGTGAGGGATCGGTCCAGGAGGCCGGGGTCACCGTCAGGATCGAGCAGTGATTAGAGGTCACCGCACCTGGACAGGTGATAAGTGTCAATCAAATCTGAAGTGACGTTGAAAGTATGATTTGCACCGGGGCTTATTTTACAAATCCTATAAGGAGTAGGACTTTGGGAGGGTTTGTTGTAGTGAACCTCTCAGGACATTTCCAGGCCCAGGGCCCTCATTCTGGGCCTGCATCCTCCCGAGGTGTTCGCGCCTCTGATTGGCCCATGTCATTCCTGCATCAAACTGAGCTCATTGTGAGCAGTGTCCCTGTGTGGGAGGGTATTTAGTGGGTGTTTACACGGTGGATGAATCGCTATTGGACAATATGCTTAATTTTCTGCATTTACTGCCTCGGAAGGGAGGGTGTGTGTGGGAGGAGGGGGAGGGGGAGGTGCGGGGGGGGGGGGGTGAGGCCTAAATCACTTTTGCCAGAAGGCATAAATATGACTTGAAACTCAACCATGGGTTTTGTGCAGTGGGTCCGAAGGATTCCTTTTGACTAGGAAACAAATCTTGCCAAAAAGAGACGGGTGTGGAATTAGCACACAAGTGGAGTTCCGGTTTGGGCACAACGAGGAGTTTGCACCCACATCGGCATCTACTGAGGCCCCTCAAGGTCCGCTCCACAGACTCTTCTGTTGCATTATAGAGATCTCGGTCAATCTCCGGAGCCCGCTGTGCTGCTGAAGGCCGTCTGTTCTTGTCACACTTTCTCCGAAACGTTCCTTCAGCAGTTGTCAATATCCGAATAGGTGCACGAACCACAGGCTTCACCCTTGACATCTGTGCAACCCTGAGTGCTTGAAACAAGGGGTCAAACCATGCCAGGAGACACAGTGTTTACCACAGTATGGGCGCTTGAATATCGATCCGCAGCAATATTGACAGCAAGATATCAGCTGCACAGTATCGACAAGGAAAGTCAACAAGGGGGCATCGGAGCAGTGAATCTCCACTCCCCGATATACTCTTACCTTGAGGATACTGTGCAAGGGGGTGTCCTGCAGCCCACACCGTTGCAGGTCGAGTGTTGTTTGGATATTTTGACATACAGCACAACCTACATCTTATGTCATCTTTTAAAACATGGCTTTAGCGTTCCCTAATGTTCTATAATCTTTATACTTACATTAGGTGATTAAAATGTAATTTTTCTCTTTTGCAGATTTTCTATGAACTGGAGAAAAATCGTAAGTACATTTTTAGTCTGGATTTCATGGATCTTGCGCATAGCTCCTGTGCATAAAGAAGCGCTATACTCTTGGGAGGGTGGCGGCTGCATTGTGTACTATGCACTGAATCCCTTTTAATCAGATTGTGTGTACTTACAAAGGGAGAGAGAGTGAGATGGGCCACCCTGAATGAGGCGCGTCGTGTGCAGGAACAGAATGCTGCTGTCAGTCACAACTTAGGTGCGAGGATGAAAGGAGGAGCATTCACACCCCCGCCTGCATGCGCAAACGGAAGTTGTCAACATCAGGAAGTGAGAACTAGAGAAACAAAACCCAAAGCGCCATTGACTGGTTCACAGGAACGGAGCGGGTTATTGACGGCCCCAGTGTGTGTTTGGGAAGGATTTAGAAAGTCAGGCATTTTTAAGAGCATCATAAGGAAGACGGGCCCGCACATGTATCCCTGTTTGCCACATCTGCCCCCGCACCTGCAGGGCTCTGCGCATTCCACCCCCTCCCACACCAGGGGCATCAACCTCTTTGTGAATTGGCAGAAATACACATTTGGGGCCCGATTCACAAAGGTAAATAAATTACACCAAAAATCTAAGTTTACTACTTTTGATATTCACAAAGGTAAGTTACGAGTAGTATCTTTACATCCGCACTCGGGTCAGAGTTTCGCACTCGGGCTGAACCTTCGCACCCGCGGCGGCGTCTCCGGCCCGAGAGCGGAGATTCCACTCCGGGTGCACAGACTCAGTCCAGGTGTGGAGTAACGTCTCTGTATTTAGGGAAGAAAGTCCGCCCTGAGTGCAGACGTAAAGATACTACTCGGAACTTAACCTTTATGAATACCGAAAGTTGTTAGTTTAGATATTTGATCTAAGTTGACCAATGTGAATACTGATAGTCGTAAACTTGGACCTTTGTGATTCGGGCCCATGGTGTATAGACACAGATGCACCTTTAGAACCAGTGAACATTTCATCTCCTATCACTGCTTTCTGAATCCACGTATTCCAGTGCTTGAGCAGCTGATGTGAAGCTGGGAATGTGCCTTCTCTTTCAGACACCCATCATTCAGAGGAGCCCGTGATACCAGACGTCTTTGAGATCATCACCAAAGAGAACCAAGGTAAGAGAAAACCTCGGGCTTCTGGGCGCTAGACTTTATTACACGAGATTCAACTGTGACCCTGATCCCAGGCGTCTTTGAGATCTAAATGGAATCAAGGTAGGAGGAAACCTCCGGGCCTCTGGGCGCTAGACTCTGTTACAAGATAGTCAGTTGTGACCCTGAGCCTAGGTGTCTACAAAATCATCGCCAAAGAGAACCAAAGTAAGAGAAAACTTCAGGCTTCAGGGAACTAGACTTTGTTACAAGACAGTCAGCTGTGACACTGAAACCAGACACCCTCAAGATCAGCAGAGAGAACCAAGGTAAAAGCAAGCCTCAGGGCCTCTGGGCGCTACACTCTGTTACACAATAGTCAGCTGTGATCCTGAGCCAAGGTGTCTTCACAATCATCACCGAAGACACCCAAGCTGGTGGACACGGCCCTTTCTGCGGGTCACCCCAGATTTGTGCCTTCCTCTGCTGTCCTTTTGTGATCTCGTTCTTGTTGGCTTTTAGGACTCTGTGCACTCTTTCCCTGCTGACCAGTGGTAAACTGCTTCTACTCTCTCCCTAACACATGGGAACATCGGCCTACACCTAATTATCACGTTTAATTTACTTGTAAGTCCCTAGTATCTGGTGCTAGGTGTACACAGGCCCTGTACATTAAACTCTACTACTGGACAGCAGCATTCCTTGTGATACCCACTAAAGTAGCCTTTTAAACATGTCTCATGGAGAAGCGTGGCTCAGTGGTTAGAGGCGGCAGACCCGGATGCTGAGATCGGCCGTGGACCAGGGTTCGATTCCCCGCCTCGGCGGGTCTCGGGCTCAAAAATTCCATGGACTCGACAATTCTCGCTCCGGTGCCTACTCGACTCACGGGGTCACACTCTGCGACTCTGGGCAATAGCTTGCTTGATCTCCACTACGGCCCCTCGCGGCGGGATGCCTGGCTTTCACCTTGTGGATACCCTGCCGGGGTATCTCACAGGGGAATACCAGGACGGGTTCCCTAAGCAAGCGCCTTGATACCTTCAGGTGATACGTGCGCTATATAAGTCGCAATACATTTACATTTACATTCAGGCCTGCCACTGCAGCTGTAGTGTAGATTGAAGCAGCCATTTACACCTGGTCTCAATACATCATCATTGGCTCATATTTTACAAATGTAGTATATCTGGGAACAGATGCCATCCATTTAAAAACAAATAGAGGAATGGAATAAAAAACACTTAAAAAGAAATGCATTCTGGGAAATAGAGTCCTCCCCCAAATACATTTCAAATTCATAGCATAGAAACATCTGGTAACAACATACAGATATGTATCTTGTGTAGGAAAGTGCCCCTTTTTGCATGGCTGGCCTTCACTTTTCTGTGTGATGCTTCTTTACTAAGTGTGCCCTGGGTTTTTGCTAATCAGGCACCCAGGGCATGTCTTCTTTCCCCAAAACTGTACCTTTGCTCCCGCATTGGCACTCCTCTGGCCTATATATATGTCTATTGTAGAAGGTGCCAGGGGCACAAACTGGGTCTGGTGGCTTAGTGGACTAAAGCATCCACTGCAGGGGCTGTGTTTACCCTCATGTTCACCGGTACAAATCCCTGCGGGTCCACTCAGCCTCTCATCCTTCCTGTGGTTGATAAAATGAGAACCATTGAGCTGAGTAACAACGAACATCTGCTATTCAGCGCCAAGATGCCCCTTTGTGGGTGAATGTGCGCTTTACATTTACAAATGTTATGTAAGGGCCTCGTAGCCAGAGGAAGTCTCTGAGGGCTGAAGCATATATTTTGCCACCCTCAGAGACCCATGCCAGTGCAGTCTGTGTGCCAGGGGGAGAACCTAAAACTACAAGTCAACATGGCACACATGCCTGTGTTCATAAAAATGACTGAATGCACTCCTTTGTCAACTCTAATCAGTTACTTTAATGTGTGCTCTTTGGGTAAGGTTTTGGTGCAGACATGCTCTTGCAATGCCAGCAGCATGGTTCAAATGGTTCCATTACACATGAAGCGTTCATTCCCTTCCAGACACATGTCGAAGAGCAACAAAAGTAGAAAAATCCATTTATCTTCAATGTTCCATCTTTTCATCCTTATTTCAACCATAATTTGTTCCCCAAGTTCATCGCATCTTATTTCGTTTTTTCATATAAAGACTTTGTACATTCCTTGTTTCTCTAATCCTGAGGAAATGCCTATCCAGGCTTTTTCTGTAGCATGCAGGATGACCCTGTCCCAGGCAGCCTTGTTTAAAATTACCCAAGGCAATACAGCCCTTCATCAGGGGTAGCTTCATAGTTAAAAACAAACATCAGCGTGACGTGTATTTAACAATGATCGTCCACTCAACATATTCACAACTCTAATGTCAAATCCAAACACTTAGAACTGTTAGACATGTTTTATAGGACCACTATTATTGCATCACCCTCTGTGTAAGAAAATACATATTCATAATTACGTCATCAATAACGTGCTCCTCGACTTTCCCAAACATAAAAACCCTTCTTATGAACATAACAACACCTTGATCAAATCATTCAACAATAATTAATAAACAAACAAACCATCGCCTCTTACAGGTATTGTAAGTGCACTAAAGCCATTTTAAACCATGAGCTTGGAGTTTGGCACCCCGAACACCACAGCTCCATGGTGTCTTCACTGAAGACTGCAAAGTTAGGTATCAAAATTCTCAGCCCATTGAACCCACACTGATGCCAGTGCTGGATTTAAGACCAAATGCAATCAGAGGGCATCTTAGAAATCTCCCTGCATCCCAAATTACCTCTCCAACTGGGAGTCGCTTCCAGGAACCCTCCCTGCCCGAATCTGCAGTCTTTGATCCGACCGGAGATCTTCAATTGAAAACAACAGAGAACTCGACAGAAGCTCAGCACCCTGCTACCGGCTGCCCCTGTGCCACTGTGGGTGAACCTTGTATGCTAACTCGTATCCCCCTTTGGCCTGAACTTAACCCTAGGAACTTAGCTCTCTCAACCCTGTGGCTTGCCCGAGAGAGGCCACCAACCGATGGCCCCCTAATGTCACCGGCTAACATTGGGCCTCAGTACTCTGCACCCGGCTGCCCTAATGCCACTGATCTTCCTAGAAATTCTACCCGAGCTGCATCTCGCGCTTGCCAACATACCGTTGGCGTGCGCGACCGGGAAAATACTCCTCTCCAAGTTTTACGCACTTTGCAAGCGGAGCACGGAGTGTAGAAAACGCAACAAACGGAACGAAGTTCAGCACCCAGGCCTATTGCTTACCTGTACACCGATAATCAAACTTTCTTCCATAGGCTTGCATTAACTGCTTTTCCTCCGAAAAAGCTCTACGTGTGGAGCTGTGTTTGTATGAAAACCCAAGCAACTATCTTTTAATGCAAAAGTGTTTTACTTACCTTTGTCTAGGAAATGTCCCAGTGTGATATCTAGGCATACCACACTTTGCAAAAAAAGTAATCTCAAAAGTACTGTTAAAAGTAATCACAAAGTAATTACAAATATCAACTCTCTTTAACTGTTTTTCAAACCAGTAAAAAAGTCAATTTCATCCAGTTTGCATATTCTTATCCACCTGTTTCAAAAAGTACCATTTGACTTACCTGTACCAGGACCTGCTTGGTTCTAAAAATAAAATACAACTAAAGAAATATTTTTTTATACAAACAATTGGTCTGAGTTCAGTCTTTGAGTGGGTGACATAATTTCTTGCCTAAGTGTGTCACCGGAATGCGAAGACGGCACTAGAGGTACTCGGCAGGCTCAGTCCAGTAAATCTGGTCATCCCCTTGCCGCTTCTCTCCTGGAAGCATCAACAGCTAATACCTAGCGTATGCTTGAGAAGGGAATCCCCCTCTCACACCTAGAAAAACACCTTAGCAAGTGTAACACATAGTCTGCATTACACAAACCCACCTTTTTAGTATGCACCATCACTCTTTTATTTAGGTTCTGAGGAAAGCCAGATATTTAAGGCAATGGCTGAAACATGTCGACCCACGTATGGATGTAGGAGGTCGTAACTCACCACCTTAAGATCCCCCAGCCTTTTTTTTAACCGCTGACGGCGGTCCAATTATTAAAGTGTAATTTACCCTCGGGTATTGGGACCTCCGCCAAGCCGTTTTAACTGTCACTCCACAAACGCACCCTACACTGCACTCTCAGCAATATACCAGCTCCGCTGTAATCAGGCGTCGCAGCACACCCGAGACACGCTAGGTGTTACTGGGTGGGCCAGATGATGAAGCATGCCACCAACCAGGTTGGTGGAAGAGGGCTTCATGAACACACCAACGAAGGTGACCACTGACAAAACCAGTCAGAGTCTTAACATAAAAGTCATATTGAGAAAGTCTCCTTTGATGATACATATAAAAATACATATAAACCAACGGGGACACAGACTAGCTATCTAGTCCTCTCTCTCTCTCTCTTGATACGTCTACAATAAATGCTTAACACTAACCTATGATAAAGCATTACTGCTCGCCCACACTACTACAAAAAGAGCGTAAGGTGGTATCTACTATTCCCTTTGTAAGCCTTTGGGGTTCCACTGGACTCTGTGCACACTATACCTTACTTTGGTATATTATATATAGAGCTAGATTCCTACATCATGTCATCACCACAGATCTATTATTATTAATCAAAGCATATGATTGGCTGACACTAGTATATATTTTTAAGGATTGTGTTAATACAATCATATCAGTGAAAATTAAACTAACCTTTGTGTGCTACAAACTGTGTAAATCGTATCTGCTCGCTGGTCTAGTTCACTTAGTGAATATTCAAAGAATATTATATATTAGTTCATACTTGTATGTAAAAGAGATAATGAAACGTACAATGCTAACTTAGATTTGTGTGGATAAAGAATTACGCAGAATCTATGGTGGTGACAGGGTGAAATGGCTGCCTCTGACAAGTGTGATGTCATTGCTGGTGTTTGCTGAACAAAGACATAAAGCGCTTAGAAGGCATGTAGCCACTGCAGTTGTTAATCTGATTTTTCTGTCTTAGTATGCTCGATGTTATTATGGCAAGTCAGTAAAATGTTTTTAGTGGTGCCATATGATATGACAAGATGACAACACTATAGGAATGTAAGACACAGGAAACCATCCCCAGTAAACATTAACAGCTGCAATTACTCACTATCAATGCCTATTTGCTGAGGCCTTTTTTTCAGTCATTAGGGTAATTTGTTTTCTTAAGTAGATGCTTTGGCCAAGGTCTGTTGTTTGACCTGAAATGTCCGCATCTGCCTCCGTCACGAGAAGTTCTTGCATTTTTTATTATTTCTTGAAATTGAGCTTTAGGCATAAGATCTCCCTTCTCTTCCATGTGCTCTTGTTCCTTCTGGTGTAATGACAGACTCTGAGTACTAACACTGTGCTTTACTGTTGTAGGCAGCTCACAGCTGGTCCACGAGGGAGACATTGCTGTCCAACCAGGCCGCAGTGCCAGGATATGTACAAACAACAGCTGCTTCTGGCCCAAATCCAGCGATGGGATGGTCCATGTGCCCTACACTCTCGATACCACTTACAGTGAGTTCCATTTTACACCAAGGCTCAACATTGTCTTTCATAGATACCTTTCCAGGTTGCTTCACCTTACATCATCCTCTCCTTTCCTCTGTTGTCCCTCAGGTGCCCAAGATCTGGCTGCCATTACAGATGCAATGAGTGAGTTTGCAACAGTGACCTGCATCCGCTTTGTGGCCCACACGGCAGAACCAAATTACCTCCAGATCCTTCCTACAAGTGGGTAAGAGCACAGGACACCCAAGGACTGAGCCAACATTCAGCATCACACCAGATAGGACTCCATCCGATAGACTCATTACCTTTAGACCCTGCCTGTGGATGGGCAAGCAAACACAATTAATGATTAGCAGTATCTATCCTAAATGACACTGAATGTCATTTAGTGTCATTTAGGATAGACACTGCTAATCATTAATTGTGTTTGCTAAGCAATTGTTCCACCCAACAGAACTCACTGTAGATTAGATTGCTCATACCAAGGTGCTGAGGGACACAGGGTTTACTCCATTATGTTCGATGTGGATGGGTAAGAGCACATGACGATCTAAGGACTGATCCTACAATCAGCACCACACCAGATAGGGATCCTTCAGATGGGCTCAATACCTCCAGATCCACCCCGTGGATGTGTAGGAGCACAGGACGCATTAAAGACTGATCCTACATTCAGCATCACATCAAATAGGGCTCGATTAAATATACTCATTACCTCCAGACCCTGCCTGTGGATGGCAAGCGCACAGGAACCCCAAGTACTGATCCTACACTCAGCATCACACCAGATATGACTCCATCACATAGACTCATTACCTCCAGATCCACCATGTAGATGGGCAAGAGCACAGGAACACTCAGCATCACACCAGATATGACTACATCACATAGACTCATTACCTCCAGATCCACCATGGTGATGGGTAAGAGCACAGGGCACCCTAACGACTGCTCCTACATTCAGCATCACACCAGACTGGACTCAATCACATAAACTCAGTGTTAACAGCCATGTTCCCCAATTGAAACAGGACAACCTGAATTATCATGCATAATCTCCAGCTCGCATAGGATGCAATGCAGAATAATATATCTCCACACCGCATAGTGAGGATGCATAGAATGGGGCAAAACGTAGTGTAGTGAAAATATTTACATTCACCAGTGTGTTTGTTGGCACTGGAAAACGTGTCCTTTAGATGTGAAATAGGGTTGTTCAGCTTCACGTCCCATTGTGCTTTCGCTAACCTAAACGTCCAATGGGACAGCTTGCTTCAGGGAAACCCTTTATGACTCGATCCCTTGGGGCTGCTGTTCCTGAATGAGATCTACCACTAAAACTGAGATCTTCAGATTGGAACACCAGATGTGGGGCCCTCTCACTGGCGGCCTCGCTCTTTTGATACCACTTAAAACCCAACAGAATCAGCTCGCAATCTGGGAGTGATTCTTGATTTAAATCTTTCTTTTTGTTTTCAAATTTCAAAACTCATTTGCACTCGCTATTATATGTTGAAAGTACTCCAGAAAATTGCCCCCTTCTGCCTTTTGACTCCCAGAGGATCTTTGCCCAGTCCTTGACATTAAGTAGACTAGATTGTTGTAACTCCCTCTGTGCTGGTCTTCCTGCGCTTCTGATCTACAAATTACAACATGTACAAAAAGCAGCACCACGATTGATTCACACTGCTCTCAAATGGGACTATACATTGATATGTATATCTTTAAGGGATATAGAGGTTTAGTTTAAAATATTAAATTTATATGGTATATTGTTTTAGGTTGATCTAAAAAAAAGACTGGATAATTAGTTACATGGGCTGAAAACCCTCAGTATGTGATTGCCGCTTGGCTCCCTACTACCACTTAGACTCCCTTCATGTTATTTTGTGCCTCATTGAATTATCACTCATGTTCTGTGAGCTCTCACTGGTGTATCCACAGGGGCTGTGTTCTCTAATTTAAAGACCCTCCAAGATTTCAGTACTGTCCATGATGACCCTCTTTGGGTTGTGGATTCACAGTGAAAGACCCTCCATGGGTTCAGTACTGTCCATGATGACCCTCTTTGGGTTTTGGATTCACAGTGAAAGACCCTCCATGGGTTCAGTACTGTCCATGATGACCCTCTTTGGGTTTTGGATTCACAGTGAAAGACCCTCCATGGGTTCAGTACTGTCCATGATGACCCTCTTTGGGTTTTGGATTCACAGTGAAAGACCCTCCATGGGTTCAGTGCTGTTCATGATGACCCTCTATGGGTTGTGGATTCACAGTGAAAGACCCTCCATGGGTTCAGTACTGTCCATGATGACCCTCCATGGGTTGTGGATTCACAGTGAAAGGCCTCACATGTGCTGTGGATTTTAAATGATAGACTTTCCATGGACAGTGGGAAGAGGTGTGGCGCCGCGGTCAGGGCGACTGATGCTGGATGCTGGGGATTACGGTTTAATCCCCGGCTCCGGCGGCAGGGGTCTGCCCAGCACCATGCGACTCTGGGCAATAGCTCGCTTAATCTTCCCAACGGCCCCCAGCGCCGAGATACCCCTTCCTGTATGCTTTGTTTATTCCCTAGAGGTTTTGATGGCTGGCTCCTGTAAGCTTTCTACATTCCCTAGTGTTGTGATGGGTGGATCATCTATGCTTTGTTAATTCTCGATAGATTCTGATGGCTGGATCCTGTATGCTTTATTTATTCCCTAGTGGTGTGGGTGTTGGATCGTGTACGCTTTGTTTATTCCCTAGTGGTGAGGTGGTTGGATCCTGTATGCTTGTTTATTTCCTAATGTTCTGATGGCTGTATCCTGTATTCTCTGTTCAATCCCTTGTGTTGTGATGAGACTACCATCACTGGGTTCTCTTTTGGTTTGTCTACTCTTCCTCTCAATCTTGTAGCATGGGGTATATTTCTGTCAGTGAATCACATGTCCCTCAAATTTAATCAGAGGTGGGTGTGTTCCACTTGCTGAAGCTGGAATTCCCTAGCTGAAAGAAGCCATCCTTGACAGTTCTGAGGGAGGCCATTGAAGTCTGGATGTGATACTCTTCTTACAGTTGTTTTCAATGAACTGTTAAGAGTTGAATAAGGTTTCTGGGGCAGTCAGTGGTTACTGAGCGGTATCAGTGGTTGGTGTACACTGTGCCACATCATTTACCACTGGTATCCCAGGGACACAGGCTCCACTGCACCACAACTGAATTACTCCTGTTGTGCTTGTGACTCCTTAAGAGCAACAAGGCTGAGTAGCCAAGGCTTGCTCCAGGAGGTGGTTGAGGGTATGGAACTCACAGTACAATAACAATGATTGCACACAATTAACTAAAAATCCAGTAGAAAGGATATGTTGTTATTTTTTAATGTGAATTGCATCAACACAAAGTAAAGCAAAGGAGTTAATATAGAGAAAACCTAAAACACAGAAGGTCTAAGGTGCTCATGTGGCCTAAATACAACCTCAGGCAAAACTCTAGCATGCTTGCAGTAAGTCAGTCCAGTTGGGGTCTGTGCGAAGTGTTATCCTAGAGGGGAATGTTATTCTGTTCTCTGCTGCGGCTAGGAATGGGCCTTTACTCTTTAAATATGGTGGTGTGCATAATTCTCTTGTTCAGTGGAGCAAATATGCCAGACAAAGTGTTACAGTGTACCAGCCTGACTTTGATATGTTTGCTGTTTGACTGGAAAGGTCTCTCAATGTGATGAGCATCACAACACAAGGCAGGAGGGTGTCCCAGTGTCTTTTGCTGGACAAAAATGTTGGGTGTAGCAGGATAGAGACATACTGTATATTCTAATTCCACCCATAGATCCATGAGGTCTAAATGCATAGATTCCAGAGGCAGAAAAGAGTACACAAAAGATAAAAACAACCTAGAGGGACCCATCATTTTAGGACCCCACTCTCAATGCATATACTTTCACAGTTGTAAAACACACATGTAACATGACACACACAACCAGAACACTGACTGTGTTAGAGTATGGATCCCAGTCATGGGGGACGCAACAGATTAACCCATAGGCAGCTGGTAGATCTGAATCCCCCTTCACCCCCCCCTTGAGTCAGACTGGTTCAGGATGACACAGCTTTCCTTTGCATGCAAGGCTTTTTATCACAACCCAGACTACACATTGTCGCTGTCCTAGAATCCCTCCTCCCTTGCTGATAACGACCGTCAGAGAGGAGACGCACAGGCCGATGCCTTGTGTGGAGTAAAATTATAATACTTGTTCTCTGAAGGTGCTATTGCAGTGATTAATGGATCTCCCTGGTCCATCTTCTCCCCTAGGTGCTGGTCGTACGTTGGGAAGACAGGGGGAGGCCAGCAGGTATCTCTCTCCGGGGGATGTATGTCCAGAGGAACCATCCAGCATGAGCTGAACCACGCCCTGGGCTTCTACCACGAGCAGAGCCGCAGCGACCGCGACAACTATGTGACCATCATGCCGCAGAACATCTCACCTCGTTAGTAACACCCCGGGATTCACTTACCCTTTGGAATTGATTTCGATATCTCATTGGCTCAGCTTAGGTTTTATCAAAGATACACACCAACACAACCTTTCTACCAATCTGACCCTTCTGGTGTCATTTTTGCAAAAGTTACCACTGCTGAGGTCATTAACTGGAGCAAACCATTTATTGTAAGCCTACATAAAAATGTTTGGCACAGGCTAAATTGTGACCCATTTTTAAAATGCATTTTCCTGAAATCGATCATGAAGAGCAGTGACTGCTAACTGCAGTGCCGCACTAAGAGACACCGGGTCCAGATAGACACAGAAGTCATGTGTGAATGCAATACTAAGATGTGGTGCTGTTCTGCTCTCTCCCAGTGCTGTTGGCAGACTTTAGGCAGGCATGTGCCAACACAGAGACCCTTGCTCCATAGTGCTAGAGTGGCTGTGCTGTCTGAAGCATAGTTTTTGCTCGAATTGGTCCCTTTAAATATAAAAGCTATGCTTTAAGGCTTTTCCCACTTTATGTGTGTGCTGTACAATGCAGCACACATGCAAAGTGGGAAAAACAAGAAATGAAAGATCTTCACCCTGTTGCCCTTGCCTTGCTGAGGTGCAGAATTTTAGCCCAAATTCCTGTCTACAGTTTTTTGTACACAGGGATTTATGTCAAACCCCATGGGTTGTTGCATAGTAACACCTGTGCACCACCCATGGAATGCCCCCTTGACTCAAAGTAATGCAAGGAATAGCAAAGCACAAACTTTTCTACTTTGGGTTATAATCCAACACAGATCGTGATTTGCGTCGGATTGTAAATTCCACCTGAAGCCTTTGAATCAGGTTTGCATTAGAAAACTAACATAAACCTGAAACAAAGCATGTGTTTTTATGTGGATCCAGGGCCGGATGAGAGCCTTGAGCACCACTCTTCCTCACTCCACTATATCTCATGCAAATAATGGCGTTTCTCTCTACAGTTTTTTCATCCTCCGATTGCATGACATCGCTAAAAGCCTCCTCGGTATTCCCCAAACTCTGCATGAAAAACTCCCCTCTCCGTTTCATTCGAATGCACATCACCTCTCTCTGCGCACAACCTACTTTAAGTCACAGGCATGGTTGCCGTAATCTTTATAATTGCATTATTTCTAATCGCCTCATTTAATTCCAATTTTTCAGATCAATCACCTCTGCTTTGAAAGTCATTCCTGCAAACTAATAATACCTAATCTCCTCTTTCATGTATTAATTCCACAAATCATCTATTGAACCTCACATACTCCCTCAGTTCACAAAATGATCACCACTAACTCCTATAGTTTTCTCCTCCTCACAGAAACTGGAGTAAATGCATTGAGCAGTTTTCTTGAGAGCACAAGACTAATCCCAATAACCAACAACCACTGGATTAACCACTAAACCTTGGGTGCCCGGAGCCGTGTGCTCCCTGGCATAAAATGCTGCAGTGCCTTGTCAAGCGTAGTAAGCGCCATATAAATGCAACTACAATACAATGCTATACAATGTAAGGTGAAGGGTGCACCCTGGAGATTACCAAGGGTGTTGGATCACTTTATGAGGCAAGGAAAAAAATAGGATGAGTTTCCCTTCAAAAAGTCACAGTGAAATATCTTTAAAATTGCTCGAAACTCCAGTGCATCGCTCATGCATGCATGCAGGCATTGGCTTTTATTTTGTGTGAACCTCACTCGGGAGCAATATGGCGGTCTTCATCAAATAGCATTTATGTTTTGAATTTTACAGCTGCATATCACATGCTAAAGCGATTAAGTGATTTACCTAAAGTCTCATGCTTTTCGATCTGGTGCTTAGGTTCAGATATGAACACACCCCCAAATGCACCCAGTTTCACAACTGAGGTCCATATGTATGAAAGTTACATTTTGCGATTCTCAAATAGCGATTTTTAGAGAATCGCTATTTGAGAATCACAAAATGCTATGTATGTAGGATTTGCAAATAATTTTCCGAATCCTACATATTCCTTAATTGCAAATCGCAAATTGCAATTTGCAATTAAGAACTACCTCCCCATTCATTCCTATGAGCCTAGAGGTCCATAGTAATGAATGGGAAGACATTCTTAATTTGTGATTCTCAATTAGAGAATCGCAAATTGAGAATGCAATTCCAAGGGTGCCAGGGTGTTTTAAAGGACACCCTGTTGCACCCCTGAAATGTGCATGAGGGCCCATATGGCACACATACATGCCCTAAGGGCATGTATGTGTGCCATATGGCACTTTGAAAATGCAAAAAAGTGCATTTTTCAAAGAAATCAAAAATTACCACCAACTTGAAGTTGGCGGTAATTTGCGATTCCTTATGGCAAAATTGCACTTTTTCTGGGCCTCATACATTGCATTTAAGGAATCGCAATTTGCGATTCCTTAAATGCAATCGTAAAATAGGGAATCACAAATTTGCGATTTCTTATTTTGCGAGGCTGTTTTGCTTACATACATTCCACTTAGCTATTTTGCGATCGCAAATGCCAAAATTCAGCAAATTTCGGCGTTTGCGATCGCAAAATTGCTTCCATACATATGGCTCTTAGCCATTGGACTACTTCTAACCCCTGCAATGGCACAAGAGAGCACTGCAACGTAGTTAGCTGGGACCTTCTTATTATTAAAATGTGCCCTATCAGGCTCAGTCGTCACTAACTTATCTTTACTGTCTGCTATTCTTAACAGAGGACATCGGCAACTTTAACAAAGAGAACACCAACAACCTTGGACTGGAATACGACTACTCCTCCGTGATGCATTATGGGATGTAAGTCTCCGATGCGCAGCTAAGAAGAGGTCCTCTATTTTAAACTCTCATTAAAGGCTTTTATATAACGACAATGAACATGATTAAACCTTTCCGTGCGGGGGTAATTCTCCTGCTGTCCTGGGGGGGCGCGCGCAGTGCCCCAGTGCTCATGACGAGCTCAGCTCGTCATGAGGCACAGTCCTCGTGTGCTTATGACGAGCTGAGCTCGTCATGACCACACCCGTTTCCGTGGAACGCTCAGCACAGCAGGGGAATTATCCCCGCATGCGAGCGTTCCACGGCTCATGACGAGCTGAGCTCGTCATGAGCACCGGAGCACTGCGCTCATCATGAGCATGGAAGAGGTTAAGATTTTGGTGGACAGGATACTCCTTTGCAAACATGACAGATTTCCCTCTCCACCAAACCCTAGGACCACCCGCTTCATTTAAAGATGGGCGAACACTAAGTACCTCGGCGACAGAACCCTTGCTGGCTCTGTTGATGAAATACTTCCTCTGACAGCCCGATGGAGTAGCGGCAATCTGAGGAATGGCATTAGAATGCCTGCCCTATATAGGCTGGACGATGTAATATCTTGTTTTACCTGACCATCACCAAACCTAGTATTGAGGGACAGGAAGAAAACAATATCTACCCACGCAACCTAGGCTGAAAACATTTAGTAATTGGAAGGAACCGCAGTGATGGTGGTTCGTTTTATTGTGTGGAGATGACACCTGGGCTGGTGGTCCTGTCTAAACTTGGCAGATGGAGTACAGTCAGGATGACATAGGTAATGTCCTCTGACACCCTCCAGCCCTCCATCCATCAAACCCTCACTCACACCCAGTGATTTTGATCACATTCTGATGTGATCTTTTCAATCATTACTGAGATTGCTGGAGCTGGGAAGTAGAGGGCGGGTGCATTTCGCCTTTGATGGTGGGAGGGGGACCAGGAAGCAGAGCATGGTGCATATTGGAACCTCTATATGTGAAGAAGACCACCAGAGTGTTGACTCTGTCTGTTAGGAGGGAAGAGGAGCAACGGAAAGATGGCTGGGTTGGTGTTCATGAGTGCCATAATGTAGATGCGCCTTAGGAGGACACAAGTGAAAAAGGGCAGAATATTCATGGCTGTGCCAGTGAACATGTTCCAACAGAGTGGAATGTCCATGGATGAGGAAGAGTATTACCAGCATGGCTGCGTTGGTGAACATGATTGGTTAGGATTAACGCTCTGTATGTGAAGTGGTGTATGGAATGACGGCTGGGTTGGTGAACATGGGTGCTACAGTATGGAACTGCCGTAGATGATGAAGGTAAGAAAGTGAAGGTGAGTCATGGCTGTGTCAGCACATGTCCCCATAGAATGGAAAGTCCATGGGTGTAGAGGGGCAGGTAAATGCTGTCTGAGTTGGTGAACATACTTGGTTTAGAGCAGTAGTGCCATTGTTTATGAATCACAGGAGGGTGATACCTCAGAGCTAAAGCCAACCTCTGTTGGAAGCAGAAATGTTGTGAGCCTTGACAGCAGGAATGTTTTAAATCAGTGCTTTTTAAGACCTGAGACTCTGAGTGAGGGTGAGGGTGGTAAGGTGGATGTATTCTGATCTCCATGCTTCAGAGGCACAATACATGGAAAACGGTGAAGTTTTAGACTGAGCAGGGAAGGATCTGCAGGTGGTTAGTTCAGGAACATCTTTGAGACTAAACTTAGACATTCAACGTTTTAAGTAATCACCAAATATTTGAACCACAGCTAGGCTTTCTGTAGATCTCTATGGGTGAAAAATGAACTATAATGGCACAAACATGATAGGCTTTACCTGTGATGTTTTCGTTTCCACAGGTATGCTTTCAGTAACAAATTTGGACAGCCGAGCATCATCCCCAAGCCAAATCCTGACACGCCCATTGGACAGAGAAATGGGCTTAGCAACCTGGATGTTTCCAAAATCAACACCCTGTACCAGTGTGGTAAGGAGTGCAAGTATTTATTAATAGTCTGAAATTCCAAAGCAGTACCATCATCCTTTAATTCCAGCTGGTTATATTATGTTTTTAATTATTCCAGTTCAATTTCAACTCAAATGGGACTTTATTTATAGTTTATTTTTAGAGCTCACACTGAAATACATTATTGCGTTTATGCGCCACGATCCACAAATAAATAGCATAACATTCTATATACATGTATGTGCTCCAAAAAAGAACACACATGAATGTTTTAAGGCTTTCCTAAAGGTATGCAGAGTATGTCTATTCTTAATATCCAGTGGCACTACATTCAAAATCTTTGGGCCAACCAGCAAGAATATGCAGTCTCCCTTCCACTGAATATCAGTTCTTGCACTGTGAAGAAGATATGAGCCACAAGATCTTGAGTTGCAGGAGGGAAGATGTCTAGTGGTTTTACCCCACAGACAGTCTTGTGCCGTTTCCATGATGCACTTAAAAACAAGGAATGCTCTGTTGAAGATGATACCTTTTTGGATAGGGCTTTTGAATGTGTACCAATGAAGTCTAGCCTGCTGATAAATGACAATGTATCCCTTGTTTTAAAACAAGTCATGTCACCATGTCCTGTACACGTTGCATCTTAGTAATTCGAGTTTTGGAAGCCCACTCATAGAGGAATTGGTTTACTCCATATTTGAAACAGTCGGTGAACCAGACATGATTTTGTGATATTTGTTTTAGATGTAGGGCAATGTCTGTTGCAGTTGTCTTAAGCTGAATAAACCAGAAGCACTACAGAGCTGATGTGAGCCTCAAAGTTCAATTATGTTTCTCAGATGACCCTCAGCCTTTTAGATGTCTTAGTGAAGGTGCATGGGATCGCAAATAAAGTCCGGGGGCAAAGTGAGGCTATGCAGGAGTCTGTGACATAATCCTATGCAGTACAAAAGGGGGTGGTGATGGACGGAGCATTAGAACCAATCAAACACTCACACCCAGTCAAAAGATATGGGTTTGATCCATCACCGTTCTTTAGCCCACTCTGCCACCCCAGTTCAGACATGGCTATATGCAAATCAGTCTGACCCTGTGCCTCATGGGAACAGTCCAGCCCGAACTGCCAAGCCATGCCTTCCCTGGACCGGAAACAAGCTTCCAAGGACTGGTTTCTGGCATTCCAGCCGTCTTCAGCCCGGTCCTCGGAAGCTTGTTTCCATCCAGGGAAGGCATGGCTTGGCAGTTCGGGTTGGACTGTTTCCATGAGGCACGGGGTCAGACTGTTTTGCATATGGCCATGTCTGAACTGGGGTGGCAGAGTGGGCTAAAGAACGGTGATGGATTAAACCCAGATCTGTTGACTGGGTGTGAGTGTTTGATTGGTTCAGATGCTCCGTCCATCACCACCCCCTTTTGTACCACTTTGTTCGCCATAAGTTTGCAGGGTATGCTCAAACGTGAGTCCCTT
Organism: Lissotriton helveticus; assembly: GCF_964261635.1. Lineage (NCBI taxonomy): Eukaryota > Metazoa > Chordata > Amphibia > Caudata > Salamandridae > Lissotriton > Lissotriton helveticus. The sequence continues at coordinate 465,196,290 of NC_136062.1, forward strand.
GCTCACTTTGCCACTGGATTCAAGGAAGCCGGGCTGAAGACGGCTGAAATGCCAGAAACCGGTCCTCGGAAGCTTGTTTCCGGTCCAGGGAAGGCATGGCTTGGCAGTTCGGGCTGGACTGTTCCCATGAGGCACAGGGTCAGACTGATTTGCATATGGCCATGTCTGAACTGGGGTGGCAGAGTGGGCTAAAGAACGGTGATGGATTAAACCCAGATCTGTTGACTGGGTGTGAGTGTTTGATTGGTTCAGATGCTCCGTCCATCACCACCCCCTTTTGTACCACATAATCCTATGCAGAGCATCTCAGATTTTGCTCCACCTAACTTAGTCCCACTTTTGTATATTCACCTGGCCACATTATTTAGGCCTTGTTTAAGGACAAAGACCCCGTCCTTAAGGCCCCACACATGCAGATAGATTAGTATGTCATCAGAAAATCTCTGGTCCTCATGGTAGATTAAGTGCCTTGAAGGACAGGGGAGAGAAATACTGAGCAAGAAAGGTAATGCCCTGGGGAACCCCACCTTCAGACTTCTACTCTGATGACTTGAAGGCCCAATCCTGACACTTTGTGTCTGACCTGTCAGAAAATCATCAAAACCATTCTAGAGCTGGATCTAACACAGTGGGCACCTTTGTTTAGCTGGTCAAGCAGTAGGTCGCAGTCCACTGTGTAGCATGAGGCTGATAAATCTATCAGTATCAACCAAAATAAAGATGTTTCACCCTCATCAGCTAAGGCAGGAAACTAAAACTGTCCTTTTGCCCTGCTGAGAGCTAAAACCCTGCACCAATTGCCACTGCCTGTTCTTCCTGCTAATAAGATGAAATTTCAGCATTTATCCCAACAGAAATCCAGGCTTTGTTCCCTCCTCCTGAAATTCCAGCATTTATCCTCTGATCAGAACTCAGCACTTGTCCTCAAATGTGACCCCGGCACATATTCCCAGAGTGGATCCCAGCATTTATCTATTGAGGGGATTCCAGGATTTATCCCCTGATAGGATCTTAAGATGTATCACTTGATTTGATCTCAGCAATTATTGCCCAGTGGGGTCACAAATTGCACTGCCTGATTGACTTCCCACATGTATCCCAAGATTGGATCCCAGCATTTATCCTTTGATTGGATTCCAGCATGTATCACCTGGTTTGACTTCAGCATGTATTCCTTGATTGGATCCCAACATTTCTCCCCTGATTGATTCCCAGCATTTATCCTTTGATTGGATCCCATCATTTATCCATTGACTGGATTCCAGCAGTTATTCCTTGAAAAGATCCCAGCAGTTATTCCTTGGTTGGATCCCAGTATTTATCCCTTGGTTGGTTTCAAGCATTTAATCCTTGATTGGATCCCAATATTTATCCTTTGATTAAATCCCAGCATGGATTCCTTGGTTGGATCCCATCATTTATCCCGATTGGATCCCAGCATGTATCATTGGTGAGCTGACCAGCATTCAATTCATGATTTCCCCCCAGCATTTTTTTTGTAATGTGATCTCAGCATTTAACTCCCAGCATACATTCAGTGGACCCTGGAATTCACTAGCACAAATTACTTCTTTATGAAGACATGTTCCTCTTATATGGGAGTTCCAGATGGTTTTAATGTTAGAGTACTGCTATGGCCCTATTTGTTCCCTTTATGGAGTTTGACATTTGGATTCATAGGTTTGAAAATGTCCCTGCCATTGAGTGTTATGTCTTTTTATCATTAGAAATTAAGTGGATTTCTAGCTATACACCATGCATATTTCTTTGATCTGGAAACATGTCACTGAAGACCAGTAAAGAGAAAGTGGAGAGATAGAAATATTTTGTTCTTGAGCCTATTTCTACTGCAATTTTATCTGCACCAGGGCAGTTGGTATCAACACTGAATGTAGTTTTAGGTGGCTACTTATGTTCTTGTGTGAGTACAGATCATTGCTAAGACTTGCTAAGACTTGCACTGAGTGCTGATTGTCCGCCGAGATCCTTGTATAGGTCAAGGGGCTTATTCTTGGTGGAGGTATAAGATACGTGCTTAAATACTGGTGAGCCTAACTGAAAAATTCTCGGTAGGAGCTCGTAGATTGTGTAACTTCTACCTGGCACAATCATTGTAAAGTTTCAAGACATCACTTTTTAAAGAATGTTCTTTTTCATATATGGTTTCAGATGTGTGCAGCACTCTTCTCTCTGACCCGACCGGCACTGTGAAGTCATCAAATAACCCATCGTCGTACCCAAACAACGCCAACTGCGTCTACCTGATCCGAGTGCCTTCTGATAAGGTAATGAAGCTAGTCACGATTTCCTCCTGCCAGAGTCTTAGCTGCCTGGGGGTCAGCTTAGAGTAGTGCACTGGGTAAGGAGCTGCCTGATTGACAGGTGGCAGAGGTAGCTGCTGAGGCAGGTCACTGTGGTTAGAGTGGTCCATCAGCAAGGAGTAGGATCTGTCCTAGGAATGTTCTCTCTAATGATGGCAGCACCTTCGCCGCAGAACTTCTGAGACGAACCGATTAGAAGGTGTTATTTAAATCTATAGTAGTGCTGCCACCCCAGAGAAGACTGAATGAAGGTTAAAGAGTGGGTCGCCATGGTGCAAGTAAGCTAGACCTTAAGCAAATTGGGCTTCAAAGAAATGCCACAAGGGGGCAGTACACAAAAGTGAGACAGAATGCCAATGTAGTTCCCCAGAGGATATGGACATGTAAGGGTGAATCTATTAATGAACAGTGGAGCAGGACAGAATACTGGGGTGCAGAGTGACAGGTATTATCATCTGAGTGTTTGGGACATGAATATTGAGTTTTAAATAGAGTGCTACAAAAAAACATAGCCAAAATATCAGCTACTAAAATATGGTTATGGTCAATATCTGTATAGATAAGTATAGACTTACTATACTTAATTTCACATTTATCTTGACAATATATCGATATATGGCTTCAAGGTAAGGTGATGGGGAGAGTAGTTAATCTATACTTAGCTATACATACTCTGGATGCTGCTATTGTTGATATTCTGGCTACAATGGTTTTGTAAGTGATATTTCTCTGCTCAATACTCTAACGTATAACCCTTGCACAAAGCATGAGCTTCTCTTCCCAATGTGGAAATCCTTTGTGAGATTTCATCTGCGGGGCGGCAGCCTTTCTTGTTTCGTTGGTCTTCTGTTGGGCATCACTCACATTTAAAGGTAGGACAGAGGTTATTGATAATGCAGAGGCAGTGCCCCAGAGGTCTAAGACCTTCACTATGAGCCCGGTGAGGAACCAACTGTGCCAGGCGTCTATGAAGGTTACACCAGCTTAGCTCTCTCTGTTGCTCCTTCAACTTGACTGACAGCCTCAGCTTAGCACAAGCAATCAAGTATCCAGTGTGTAACTTCTTCACAAGAGGCACCTGAGCATCAGCAGAGGTCTGGTACCAAGTAGAGGCACCAAGAGAGAAAACACATAGGGCAGGGACAGCATAAATGTGTCATGGCTCTTTGAACACACAGTTGAAGTGGAGGTATGGTGGTGAAGGAGGCCATAGAAAGAAGCAGTCACTGACTTAAAGAGTCGAGGTAAAGGGATGCATGCATTGTCCGAGAGTCAATGCAAAATCACTGACTGAGTCTAGTCTGGGATATTTTTCAAAAACTGAAAATCAGTCCTTTTTAAACAAATGAAGGCTAGAAAGTACAAGACACTCTAGAAATTGTATGTCTAATGTACTGCTCTTTCTTCTCAGATTCTTCTACAGTTCATTGCCTTTGATCTCCAGTCCTCCCCAAACTGCGCCTCTGACTACCTCACAATTTACGATGGCAACAATAGGGCAGCCCCAGTCTTACTCAGCAAAGCGTGCGGGACCGGAGAGCTCCAGCCATTCACCTCTTCCGGAAATGAGATGTTGCTGGAGTTTGTGACGGACGGCTCCATCACCGCCAGTGGGTTCAAGGCCTCCTACACCAATGGTACGATCCTTGTTGTCAGGCCACTCTTAAACAAGGAAAAGGACTCAGAGGCATCCTACGGCAATGGCACAGTCCTTGGTGTTAGGCGCTGTAAGACAGGGGAGGGAGGACTCAGTTGCCTTCCACAGCAATAGTACGGTCCTTGGTGTCAAGCTGCTCTCAGACAGGGAGAAGGACTCAGATGCCTCCTACAGCAATGGTACAGTCCTTGGTGTGTGGCCACTCTCAGGCAGGGAATAAAGGACTCGGAGGCTTCCTACAGCAATGGTACGGTCCTTGCAATCAGACCGCTCTAAGACAGTGAAGAAGGACTCAGAGGGCTCCTATACTAATGGAATGGTCCTAGATGTTAGGGTGCTCTCAGTAAAGGAAGTGGGTTCTAAAAGCCTCCTACAGCAATGGTATGGACCTTGGTGTCAAGCTGCTCTCAGACAGGGAGAACGACTCAGAGGCCCCCTACAGCAATGGTACAGTCCTTGGTGTGTGGCCACTCTCAGACAGGGAATAAAGGAATCAGAGGCCTCCTACAGCAATGGTACGGTCCTTGTAATCAGGCCGCTCTGAGACAGTGAAGGACGACCCAGAGGCCTCCTACACTAATGGAATGGTCCTTGATGTTAGGGTGCTCTCAGTAAAGGAAGTGGGTTCTAAAAGCCTCCTACAGCAATGGTATGGACCTTGGTGTCAGCGCGCTCTTACCCAGCGGAGGGAGGAGGACACAAAGACCTCCAACAGCATAGAGGGAGAGAGGACGCAAAGGCCTCTTGTTGGGACCCAGTGAGCTGTGCTCCCAGGATATGGGACATGTTGGCATTTGGTTTACTGCAGGAAATACTTGGTTCTCAGAGTCAATAGATGTCTTACTATGGAATACAAGATGTCATGGGCTATCACACTGACATAATCCCTTTGAGTGTTGGGAGGGGTGGTGGTGGGTGAGTTCACATGGATTAACAGTGTTTTGTTTCTGATTTCTCTGGCTGTGGAATCTTGCCAACTGATGATCATGGGTTGGAAAAGATCACACTGTGCGCAAAATATATGGGGGCAGTGGAGAGTACTGGCTAGGATCTCTGATAGTGGGGGTCCTCTATTGGCAGAACATCTCCCTTGACATGAGCTCTTTTATTTACCATTCTAACCGTAAAGTTGTATCGACTGGGACCCCATGCCATGTTTTCAAATGATTGCCATGTACCACTATATTTGGGGACATGTGAGCTGAGGCACAAACAGCATGCAGGGGGCATCAGGCAGAACCCTACTCTTTGCTCCTGTTTGGCACATAGTTGTTGAAGGGCTGAAGCTGAGCTGTTCTGTGTTTTGTGCTCACGGACATTGTACAGTGGTGACCAGCACTCTATGCTGCAAAGTAATTAACATGATTTTTAATTCTGTCTGACAGTAAAATGTGGCGGCACGTTCACCAGCTCTCCTGGCACCATCTCATCCCCCTACTTCCCCAACATTTACTATTCCAACTTGGACTGCAGCTACTACATCATTGCTCCAGCTGGACACAAGGTAAGTGCCAGAGCTCCCCAATGTCACTCTAGTACTGAGAATAAGAGTGCAAGGCATGTAGACCCTGGAATCATGAAGAACTGTTTAGATTGTCTATCAGTGAGGGTGGTATGGCCACCAGAGCGCAGTTTACAACATGCATTGCTAAATGCATTAGGTGTCACCCATGGGATTAATAATAAGTTAAAAGGTGTGGGAGGAGTGTGTGACTGCAGGGAGAATGGTGTGAGTGCTCTGTGTGCAGGGTGAGTGGTGCATGAATGAAGGGTGATAAGTGTCTAAGTGCAGCGTGAAAGTGCCTCAATGCATGGTGATAGATGTGTGTTTAGTGCAGAATGAGAATTGTGTGAGTGTACAGGGTGAGACATGTTACCTGGTACAAGGTAAGAAGTGTGCGAGTGTAGGATGAGAGTTGTGCCAATAGTATAAGTGCAGGATGAGCGGTTTGAGTTCAGGGTGAGAAGTGTGAGTGTTGTGTGAGAGGTATGCCCATGGTATGTGAGTGCAGCTGGACTTCTCAGTCTATTTCACCGCGAGAAGTCTGTTAATAACTTCCTCAGGCGAGATTATACTTGGTTCGAAAGACTTTGAACAATACTTGTATTCTACAAGCTCTTTGATTGATTGTTTTGATCTTGTTCTAACCATTTTACCCACTTGGACACTGCCTTGCCTATCTATACATTTGTGTATTATCCTGGGTTCCCCATCTCAAAGTGTTTTCTTTGCCAACTACCTGAAAAGTCTTTGGAGCTAGAAGTGAACTCTTCTCCATTTCTTTATATTGTCAGCCACGCTGGCTTAAAATGCCGGATCCATCTGTTTTCATTCTAAAAATGCAGTCACTCTCAAATTCTTGGCATTAAATCTACACCAGCCACTGGTATACTTCCAATCAATGTCAATTTTTAATCCAGGTTTGCAAACCACTTCAAGATATATGAAAATACATTTCACTATTGCCCTGGAATAGCTGAGAAATTCCTCTGGACTAAGATGAATCGGGTAACAGTTATTAAGGTGTTGGCAGGGTGGGAGGCAGGGGAAGAAGTGGAAACTTTGAATTCCAGATATTTTTCTTTGTTGTGCCTCCCTTACGCCTCCCCTGGGGAGGTGTACATTTTTGTCACTGCCTCTGACTTACGATTTCTCATATATCTGGGGCAGTGTCAGAAAGCCATGGGAACCCCCCGGGCACCATCCATGGAACGTCATTTTCACGCTGTACTCTGCATGAAAGGGGCACATATTTATAAGGCTGTGATAAGCCACATAATATCACTTTACGTGGCCCTATAAATATGCCAGTGGCACATTGCGCAAGCGGAATGTAAAAATAGTGACGTTCCGACGGCGCAATAGTGCCGGTAGGTCCTGAATTCTTAAAGTCATTAAATTGAGTTTAAGAACTTGAGCCCACATACATTGTACAGTGAGTTTAAATGAGTACTCCTCGGTGGCATCACGAATAAAAGATCAGGAATGTAACACTACTGTTTTAATGCATGCAGCCAGGGAAAGGAAAAAAAAAAGTTCCACACAAATGCATGTTAAAACAGTACTACAGCAATAGGAAAAGAGCCTACTTTTAAGATATATTTACATACAAGATATTTCACAAGCACAACGTAAGGGCTGTGCGGGTGACACCTAAGAATGGTGTAGCTCTACATTCCACTCAGAGGATCATACGTCACTTTTGGTTGGCATAGCTTTCTAGGCACTGCACCGTGTATATATAAAAGCTCAATAGACCCCCTGGTCACACTGCCTCCTGCTGGCAGGAAAGTGACGGAATATAAGGGCCAACGCATATTTCTCCTTCCTTATCTCATGCTGCCACCTGCTGGCAATATGGTGATGGTAAGTAAGTGCAAACGCATGCTTCTTCCTTCTCTCACATTGTCCCCTGCTGGCAGGACAGTGATGTCAAATAAGGGCCAACGCTTACTTCTCCTTCCTTATGTCACACTGCCCCCTGCTGGCAGGATGGTATGTAAGTGCTAATGCATGCTTCTTTCTTATCTCATAGTGTCACCTGCTGGAGGGAGAGTTTGGTAAATAAGGGCTAACGCATACGTCTCCTTCCTTATCTCACACTGCCCCCTACTGGCATGTTACAGGAGGTTAGGACCGGCTGTCACATTGTTTTCTTCCTTATATCACACTGCTTTCTGCTGGCAGGACAGAGGTACTAATAAAGGACTAACACATACTTCTTGTTTCACCCTGCAGGTCTCAATGACAACCACATCTTTTTCCGTTGAACCTGATTCAAAGTGCGCTGCTGACTCCTTGTCTATCTTCGATGGTGCCAAGACCACCTCCCCACTTATTGGCAAATACTGCGGCTCCAAGCTAGTCCCACCAGTGACCTCCACCGGTAACTCCCTTCTGCTCCAGTTCCACAGTGATGAGATATTGAACATGAAGGGATTCCAGGCCTCCTACACTTTCGGTAAGTTTATCTGCTGTAAATTGACCCAGTGGCTCTCTCTGAACCTCAGCAGTGAGGTGTTTGTTCCTATCTAAGAAGAAGTGTCAGCAGGCCTCTGAGGCACCCAGGCATGTGTTAACTCTGCTTGGGGTTAGCCTGTACCCTCTGGAGCCTCATCTCCCAACATCTAACTTTGGTAGTAGTTACACGTGTCAAGGGTGTGAGTGCCAATTAATAAATAGCCTCTTCTCTCACCATCTAAGTCTGGTAGTAGTGACATATGTGGACGGGCACTGGTGCCGCCAATTAATAAACAGCCTCTTCTCTCACCAGCTAACTTTGGTAGGATGACATGTCAAGGGTCACTTGTGCCAATTAATAAATAGCCTCCTCCCCCATCTAACTATGGTAGTGGTGACTCATATCAAAGTGTACTAGTGTCAATTAATAAATAGCCTTGTCTCTCATCTAACTCTGATAGTAGTGACGCATGTCAAAGGGCGCTGGCGCCAATTAATAAATAGCATTGTCTCTCACCATCTAACTTTGGTAGTAGTGACGTGTCATGGGGCACGAGTGCCATTTAATAAAAAGACTCCTCCCACCATCTAACTTAGGTAGCCGTGACATGTGTCATTGCCCTTTCAGTGGAAGACAAAGGGGGACATTTAGCTGTTGGTGGAGTGGCAGTCCTGCTGCTATTTGGCATTTTAGGGCCTGTCACGTCTCCTGTAGATGCCCAGTAAAGACGGGCACTCGTGCCAGTTAATAAATAGCCTCCTCTCCCATCTAACTTTGGTAGTAGTGAAGTGTCATGGGGCACTAGTGCCAGTTAGTACATTTCCTCCTCTACCATCATTGTAATATGGAAGTCAAAGGCCATCAGCGTTTTACTGTGGGGGAGTCCTGTTGTACTTTAGTGGGGTCCTGCTCTGGGGAACTTTTAGTCCCCCCTCCTATTTGGAGGTGGACAACTGCTGATTGACTGCAGGTGCAGCCTCCACTGCTGGTAAGCTATCTTCAACAGGTCTCTGCCTTTGATGCATCATTAAACCCACTGTATTTAGGGTTGGTCTCCAAAAGCAGATCTGCCCTGCCTGTGGCTACCATGGGAACCATGGCGAAACCGGGCAGGGTCAAACAACAGTGGTCTCCAAGGGCTGGGGGAAACACCCTGCATGTCAGGGACATGGGTTTTGTTTGTTTGCATTGGAAATAAATCTCGGTTTTGGGGGTTTGTTTGTGTGAAGCAAAAAAGAATTCTGGTACAACTGTTATATCTTGTTAGGATGGGTGGTCTGCCAAGACATGGGTGGAGACGGCACCTCTGCAGCCCCAGCAGCCCCCGTGCACTGACTGCTGGGGTCTGAATGACCCTAAAGTGCTGCTGACTAACTCTATGAAGGGGCTGGGCGCGACTGTTAAAAAAAATGGCAAAACCAACTTATATTTTAGAATTATGAAATAATATACAAATAATCGCCACAGTAAAATTGATTGTGCATATTCCTTGGGTATTATGAAAACTAAGGTGAATTTTCCTATATTTACTTGCAGTGAATGCCTAACCCAGGAGCAGCTGACAAGCCGCAGCTTCACAAAAGGTCATGACTCCGGAAGTACAACTGTTCTACGTGAAGAATGGGTGGATTTTATAAGTGCTGCATTTGTATCTCTCCGAGTCTCAGTTTTTGGTCGTCATTCGTTCCGTCGCGTGTTGTTGTCATATGTTGTAAGAAGCGCGTCGCCAACAGCGGTCGCCAATTGTGAATCAAGTGTTTTCAACCTGCATGATATCTGGCTCCTAGCTCGCCACTGATGTATCTGATGTATAGTATGAAATGTGCTGCTCATGTGAAGTGAAGTAGAGATATAAAATAAAGTGTTGACTCTTTTGCAGATCATGGAACAGAACCGGTTTTATATTGGTACAGTGGGCCCTGCCCTTCTGATTCGGGTCTTCTATTTTTGCTAGAAGGTGTGTGCGCACATGTATGTGTGCATGTGCACATATGTGCTCGCCGCCTGTGTCGGCTGGAAGTGGTACAAAAGATGCTGTCAATCAGGGCCTGGACACCAACTATAGAACTTAGGTGGGGTTTCTTTGGTAATATCATTCATTTTTTTACAGCCGTTGCTGCGGGGATTCTGCTCAGAAACATAACTATGCCTGGGATCATAGAACACCGGCATGCAGGGAATGAGCCACCAGACCACATCAGTACCTATGAGCCCAAGTCCGACCAGCTTATAGTGCCTCCCTTGTACTCCTAACGTTTCTAGAGAGACAAGTGATTTAGCACCCCAGAACACAACACTCTAGACCCTCTAAGGGATCGCCGTAGCAGGTCATCATCTTTCCTTCCTTCACTCATACATTAAATGAATTCGTACTTGTATAGCACACTTATAACCTGAGGTGTCTTGGCGCTGTACGCATACCGCTGTGGAACCCTTCCTGGCGCTGGTGGGGCAATTAAGCAAGCTATTGCCCAGAGTTGCAGAGTGGGACCCATGATTAGAATAGGCACCGAGGCGGGAATTGAACCCTGGTCCCGGGCCAGACCTCTGCATCAGGGTCTGCCGCTCTAACCATTGAGCCACACATGTCCACAATAAATGGAAAAGAGACACGAAGAAAGCTTATCATATGTATTGAAACTATTCTGCATTTGCATTATGAAGCAACTGTGCTGCTATCAGAAATCATATGCAGGTCAATAATGTGAACAGCATAATTAGAAAACCATACACAATAAAAAGCTCTGTCATGCTAGCTGAGGAATTTGCCTAAGCCTACCATCACCATGGGAATCAGTGTTATGTTATAGATCTCTGGGATTAGTGGTGAACCCCTACCTGGCAGAAATAGGCAGCTGTTCTACATCTCAGCTAGAGCTGCCCTCTCGTCCCTGGGCCTTTGCTTTGCAAGAATGTCTTCACTTTGTATGTTTTCAAAGAAAAAACACCTGGGTTATATGATAAAAATTGCGTGTTCAAAACCTGCAGCAGTATTTCTCTAATATGTCTGGGTACTAGTGTCCAACCACAGAGATTTACAAGGGAACAGTGTTGTTTGACCTTGCATGAGATGTTTCCAACTGAATCCCGGCAAAAAAAGAGCAAATACAAAAATTTGTGCAGCCTATTTGTAAAATAACAATGTGGCACAAAACAAGGGTGATATTTTGCGACATGTGCAAAGCAAAAGTGGCATACAATGTGCACAGTTAGGATAAACAACAATGTGCTCCACAGAGAACACACGACAAAGTGATCTCAGATGGGGAATATCCGAAGATATCTCCAAGATCAGGAGATGGGTGCTCTCTCACAGCCCTCCTAAAGCGTGGAACAGCCTCCCTCGCCACATTAAAAAGTAATCCTGTCTTCTAGAATTCCACAAGAAGCTGAAGCCCTGGCCTTTAAATAAACCAACCTACAATAGGCAGGGCTAGACACAAACAACTACTCAACGTCAGGATACCCCGCAGGTGACAGTGTGCTTTACAAATGCACATCAATCAATCAAGTTGTATCTCTAAAGCGCTACTTGTCACCCAGGAGGATATCAAGGCGCTAGCTTCTGGTCTTAGTTGAAAAGCGAGGCCTTGAGCCTTCTTCTTTAATTCGGTCAGCGATGGTGCATTGAGGAGGGGGGGGGGGGTAGGGTGTTCCAGTCTTTGGCGGCTCGGTGGGAGAAGGAGCGTCCTCCGGGGCACCTACGGCATATGCGTGGTATCTCAGCGAGGGTGAGGTGTGCTGAGCAGAGGTTCCTGTGTGTCTGGTGGAAGTGTAGATGGTGGTTCATGTAGGCAGGTCATTGGTCATGGAGGGCTTTGTAGGCGTGAGACAGGAGCTTGAAGTGGCATCTCTTCTGAACAGGGAGCCAGTGAAGGTCCTTCAGGTGATGTGGAATCTCTTGGGTAGCTTGAGGATTAGTCTAACTGCTGCATTCTGGATCGACTGTAGTCTTTGCATGAGTCTGGTGGTGGTGCCTGCATAGAGTACATTGCCATAGTCCAGTTCGCTGGTGATGGGAGCCTACAGTACCAATTTACTGTAATTGATGGAGAGCCACTTCAAGATCTTGCAGAGCATGCGTGCATGTGGAAGCAGGCTGAGGGGAGATGGTGTTGACTTGGAATTTCATGGATAGTTCACTGTCAAGGATGATGCAGAGATTTTGGGTATGGTTCTTTGGTGTGAGACGGGTCCGAGTTCTGATAGCTGCCAGGTGGAATTCCATCTTGTCCATGTTTAGCTTAAGGCAGTTGTCCCTCATCCATGCTGAGATGATCCTCATACAGTTGTGGAAGTTGGACTTTGACGAGGCGGGGTTGGCTGCGAACGCTAGGGCATGATATATCTTCCGGAGGATGCAGTATCAGTGGCTGGCTATATAGAAAGCTGAACATAACAAAAGGAGGGAAAGAGAGAAATACTAGTGGATTCAGTCTCCCATGATATACGTATAAACAGAATGGAATCCACTAAAGGAGTGGTAGTGATCCCTAAAGTGATGGGGAGCACACAGTGTTGTTTAAATGCCCCTCACACACCAACAGACCCCTTGGTGTCATGCTTCATCATCGGGGCCTTCGCGTCAGACGCTAATCAAAGGTTGATATACCGTAATTCGTATATTGGTCAACCTAATTTTTGCACTTTTTAATAGTACCAGCCGAGGGCATAATAAATAATTTTTCCTACGAGGTTGGTATTTTTTAACCTTTCACCCTTTTCTACCTCACCCCTTTACTCACACCCTCCCTCCACACACCTACACATAGTTCACTACTAAGTGCTCCTGCGTATCCGTGAGTTGTAGCACGCCGCATCCCGTAGAGGTTTGCGAAGGCCCCGATGATGAAGCATGACACCAAGGGGCCTGTTGGTGTGTGAGGGGCATTTAAACAAAACTGTGTGCTCCCCATCACTTTAGGGATCACTACCACTCCTTTAGTGGATTCCATTCTGTTTATATAGAAAGCTGGACCTACTACTGCTCCTTTCTGGTATGTGTAACTTACTCTACTAAATTTGGCTCCACCCCATTTGAGGGGGTAGAGACATACATGTATACACTTTTGAGTAACTTTACAGCCAAATGTAGGAAAGTTACTCAAAAGTTGGTGAATCAGGAGTAAGGAGTCATCGTTCACGTGTCAGGCAGTTACATGTCAGGCTGGTGACTCAGGAGGTGAGAATCGTCAGTCACTTGTCTGCCAGTCACATGTCAGGCTGGAGACTCGGGAGTGAGGAGTTACTTACCATGTGCCCTGAAAACATGGACGTCTAGCTTTTAAACCCAGCAGCACAGACTGAAAAGGCCCATTGAGGGGGTGGTGAGGTGTGACAGCAGAGGACAGGACATGCACCAGGAATGAGATAAACCCCAAAACCCAGGTATAATCTTACAGCTCTTACCATGATTAATGCTACCAGCTACCCATATGACCCCTGCGCTCCAACTGCTGGTGCTCACTAGTCTGCCAGGTGAGCACGCTGCCTGTGCCACGGATCCTGCCTGCACTCTGGATTGATTTATCTTATCACAGGCTCTCTTCGCGTCAAAGATGGTACTTGCAAAGGTACATCCCGACTGTCATGGCCATGCTCGTCCGAATCACAGATGCAGCTGTTGGATAGGCCTTGTTGATGTGTAAAGGACTTTGAAGGTGAGTCTCTTCTTTACAGGGAAAGAGATGTTCATACCAGGTTCCATTGTATCAATATATTATATCCTCAGTACAGCCTGGCACTTCCCAATGTGACTAGATTCAGGAGTAGCTCAGGACCTGATTTAAGGTTTGGCGGGAAGAACACTATAGGTCAGAATTGCAGAGGTCATCTCTTTCTCCTTCCTGTCTGAATTGCCACCCACCAAAATATTAGATCACCACTGGAATTTTCTCCTACGGATGGGGGGTCATGTAAGGACAAGGAGGATCAGCAGGTAAGTGGTTTTAAGGAATTTATTTAGTAGCAGCACGATACGTCTGAACAGCTCAGCCGGTAGTAGATGACTGTTACAAACAAAACATAGAACATGGAACAGCAGAGAGCGCAGGCACACTCTGTACATTCCATGTAGAACATATGAAAGCAGTACACTGATGAAATCAGAATGTAAAACATCTCACCCCATACACAAATGGAAACTACAACAAAGTAAAATAAACCAAAACAAGAAAACAAAAATAAAAAAATAACAGAAGAAAATGATAACATTAGGTACTGTACCTCTTTGGCACAGAAATGTTTCTATTGTTAATTTAACCATTGAAGAAACAGACAACCCTTCATCAGGAACAGGACGATTTCCCAAAGAAGTTTTAAAACTGGTGAACTTGAAGTCTTCACAAGACCTGCATTCGACAACCCTTCTTACATTCCAGAACTTACCATCCTGAGTAACCACACTGTTTTTATACACCTTCACAAGTTTAACAGGAGGAGCAAATCTGGAACGACCTTTGGCTAAAAAAAGCAGGTTTCTTGGTCCTGACAAAATCTCCAACAACAAAATCAGGAACTCTAACCTTCCATTTCTCATGAAAAGCTTCCTTCATTTTATCTTGCTTCCTCCTTACCTTACCAGCAATGACATCCAAATCAATATCATCCATCTACTTACAGGATTTCTTAATCCACCAAGGGCAATTATCAGAGACAGGATCTCTCCCCTGAAGAAACCTAAAAAGACTACGACCTGCAACAGAATGGGGAGTAATACGGTACATCCATAATATCTTCTTCAAAACATCTCTCCAAGGCTCATGAGACACACCCACAGACTCAATACTATCTTTAAGAACATGATTGAATCTTTCCACCTGACAATTTTCCCTAGGTTCATACAGGGAAGTGGTGATGTGTCTGATCCCACATTTGGTAAAAAAACTCCTCCATTTCTTGAGAGACAAGTTGAACTCCGTTGTCAGAAACTAGGACTTCTGAACAACCTTCCCTGACAAAATGAAAGAAATGACAACCAGAGAAGTAGCACTAGCAACAAACTTGACCTCAGGCCACTTTGGATGCTAATCCACCATAACTAGAGCAAAGAGAGAATCAGAAGGTAAACATTTGAAAGGACCTGAAATATCAAAAGCAACTTTTTGCTTAGGTGATTCGGGCCAAGTCACAGGTTTGGGAGGAGCAGAAAAAACTCTGAGCATCTTGTCACCATTATAATACAGAACGAACAGTACCTGACAGTTCTATCCACCATCTTGTCAAGACCAGGCCACAAAAATTGGCTCTAATAAGAAGCTTCATGGAAGACATTCCAAAATGTACCTCATGGGCAAGCTGTAAAAATGTATTCAGTAAAACAACGGGGGGATAATCTTGCCACTCTTAAAGAGTAAGCCACCCTCTTCCACAATTTCTTCAGCAACTTGACAGAAAGGACTCAACTCAGGTGACACACTTTTAGGTTTTGGCCAAACGGACCTTAAATAATTCAAAATGGGGAGGCATATGAGATCATTATCCATTTCCTTTCTCCATTCAACTTCAGAAGCACCAGAAAATTCTGTAGAAACACATTCCTTAAGAGAAGCAGCCATATCCAAATAGTGATCAGCGTGAAGACTGGTATCATCAGAGCAAGGCAACCTTGATAAGTAATCCGCTGTGACATTACTCTTACCAGGAACAAACTCAACCTCAAAATTATATTCCTGAAATCTAGAAGTAAGGCAAGCAATAGGTGCAGTGGAATCCCACCCACCACCTGGGGACAAAATCCCAACAAGAGGTTTATGATCAGTTTTAAGTAAGAACCTGCTGCCCCACATATAATTTCTGAAATGCTGAATAGCCCAAATGCACGGTAAATGTTCTCTCTCAATAACGGCATAACTCCTTTCAGTTTCAGAGAGAATTCTGGAAGCAAACGCTACACACCACTCCGCTAAGCACACGTTTGACTCAAGACAGCACCCAAGCTATATAAACTCACATCAATTGTAATCACACACAATTTGTTAAGGCAAAATTATTTAAGAGTAGGAGCCTCCACAATCTCCCCCTTTATCAGTTGGAAAGCAGACTCTTGTCTTTCAAACCAGCACCAATCAAACGTTTTCCTCGTCAATTCCCTGAGGGGTTCCATCTTAGTAGCAAAATTAGGTATAAACTTGCTGGAGTATTCCCAAAGACCTGCAAAAGACACCAGCTTTTCTTTATTGTTAGGTGATGAAGCTTTGATAATAGTGTCAACCAGGGATTCTTTACACATAACTCTATTACCTGACAGAGAATGACCAAGGTACTAGTTTTACTCTCCCCTGAGGCGGAAAGCCGGGGGTTCTACTTCTTTTCTTTATGGTGACAGAAGGGGCAATTTTATGGTGACAGAAGCGCCAATTTTTAAAATTTTAAATATTTTATTAGTGACGCTTTTATATTTGCACTGTATTACCGCGCTCTCGGGTGCAAGACTACGTTGCACCGAGACACACTCTTCTCACCTTTCTCCTCCCGGCGTGGCCGATTAGGGGCTACAACGCGGGGAAAGGCGCCATCTTGGAGGGAGGAAGGGTTGGCGGTCCAGTGGCAGGACGCCTCCCGCCCTCCAGGATATTTAAACAGGGCTGATCTTAACTCTGTGTACTAGTTTTACTCTCCCCTGAGGCAGAAAGCCGGGGGTTCTACTTCTTTTCTTTATGGTGACAGAAGCGGCAATTTTATGGTGACAGAAGCGGCAATTTTTAAAATTGTAAATATTTTATTAGTGACGCTTTTATATTTGCACTGTATTACCGCGCTCTCGGCTGCAAGACTACGTTGCACCGAGACACACTCTTCTTACCTTTCTCCTCCCGGCGTGGCCGATTAGGGGCTACAACGCGGGGAAAGGCGCCATCTTGGAGGGAGGAAGGGTTGGCGGTCCAGTGGCAGGACGCCTCCCGCCCTCCAGGATATTTAAACAGGGCTGATCTTAACTCTGTGTACTAGTTTTACTCTCTCCTGAGGCGGAAAGCCGGGGGTTCTACTTCTTTTCTTTATGGTGACAGAAGCGGCAATTTTATGGTGACAGAAGCGCCAATTTTTAAAATTGTAAATATTTTATTAGTGACGCTTTTATATTTGCACTGTATTACCGCGCTCTCGGGTGCAAGACTACGTTGCACCGAGACACACTCTTCTCACCTTTCTCCTCCCGGCGTGGCCGATTAGGGGCTACAACGCAGGGAAAGGCGCCATCTTGGAGGGAGGAAGGGTTGGCGGTCCAGTGGCAGGACGCCTCCCACCCTCCTCTATAGAGTATAAAATGTCGAGGCCATTCCGTCCGCGCAGCGGGCGGGCGCAGCGGGCGCGCCGGCGGCGCGCCAAAGGCAAGCCCGTCTGCCCCCGTCCGCGCCGGACACGGGCCTAGGGCCCCCCCCCCCCTGGCTCCACTGCAAATGCGCGCCTCCAATACTCTCACTCCATGTTAACTGACCTCTGTCCACAAACTATGGAAAGATGTAGCAGGAAGAACCCTGACTGTATATCGTCTATAACCGCACTACATTGCATGCAGACGTCCATCCCCCTGCTAAATAAAACGGTCGGATGGGACAATCCTAAACAGACAACGCAAAAGTTTATTATAGCCCTTATCAATGTACGCTCGCTGGCTAAAAATAGGCAAGAAACGGCCGATGTACTCATAGACAGGAACATTGATATAATGTTCCTGACGGAGACCTGGTTGGATAAAGCATCAGAACCAGATCTCGCGATAGCCATCTCTAAAGGATTTAAATCTTATAGGTTGGACAGAATTGGTAAGAGAGGAGGTGGGATCGCCATAATTGCTCGTGATACATTAAAAATTCGTACCACAGCAATTCCTTCCACTACATGTGAGGCTTTTCAATTTGATATATACCTATCCCCCTCCTACAACTTTAGAGGCATACTATTATATAGAAGACCAGAAATCCGTTCGGGATTCCTTGAAGAAATCGCCGCCTTTCTGGAAACCTCTGTTACTGATAAATCTATAACACTGCTAGGAGATTTTAATTTCCATCTGGACTGTAGTGAAGACAAAGACACTATCTCCTTGCAGTCAGAAATGGAGGTTTTCGGTCTATCTCAATTGGTGAGGGGACCCACTCATAACGCAGGACACACACTAGATGGAATATTTACCAATCTTGAGAATCTGCTAGTGACTGATGTCCTGCCAATGACTTGGACCGATCATCATCTGGTATTGGCCACGATACAAATTAACAAAACAGCTATCGCGATAACACCAGCCCCTAAACAAGAATCGTTCAAAGTGTGGAGAGACATTAACATTCCCAGTTTTAAGGAAGTGTTAGATAACTCAAAGCCTACTCTGTCTAATAACCCAGAAATCGCTACTGAACAATATCAAGCATGGTTGGACCAGGCCGCCAATAAATTAGTCCCAATAAAAAGGATGTCTAGAAATAGAAGTTCCCCTTCAGCCCCATGGTATACAGAGGAGCTTAAAAAACTTAAGCAACAATGTAGAAATCAAGAAAGACAGTGGAGGAAAAATTATGACAACGAAAATAAAATGATGTATAAAGAGCTCTTAACTCATTATAAGCTCTTGATTATAGAAACCAAGAAAAAATATTACACTGAGCAAATCGAAAGCGCAAAAAATTCAAATAAGAAGCTTTTCGACATAACTAAACAGCTGGCGGGAGGTGTCCCAGACCTGAACCCCCCATGTTCACAAAATTTCTGTGATTCACTGGCCTCTTTCTTTTTTAACAAAGTGAATGATATTTTCTCAGTATTTAACCTTGGTGATAATCAAAACACCGATAAGGTGAACATCCCTTTCCCAAGCAATAATTTATCTTGCTTTGCTGAAGTCACTGAAGATCAAATCCAGGACATTGTTAAAACCATCAAATCAGGATCGGCGTTAGATCCCTGTCCCCTGAACACTCTTCGCCCACTAATGGACACTGTGACACCAGTCATAACCCAAATATGCAGTATAATGTTCCGCACTGGTATTTTTCCTACCCAACTAAAAAAGACCTTATTAAAACCTCTCCTGAAAAAACCCGGCCTTGATAAAACCGATCTGAAGAATTACAGGCCTATAGCTAACCTACCGCTTCTTGCAGAAATAGTTGAGAAGGCCATTAACACCCAACTTACGGAATTCATCGAGCAATACCACCTGCTTGACGAAACACAATTTGGATTCCGTACGTTTCATGGGACTGAAACAGCACTCATAAAAGCAGCAGATGATATTCGACTAATCAGAGACCAAGGTGGCACAGCACTATTGGTGCTTCTAGATTTATCGGCCGCCTTCGACACGGTTGACCATAAGATCCTAGTCGACCGTGTCGAAAAAATGGGCGTGCAAGGCCAAGCAAAAAATCTACTGGCATCGTTTCTGACAGAAAGATCCCAGGCAGTTACCCTGGGTCAATTTGAATCGGCTGAACTATCACTGCCATGTGGGGTACCTCAAGGTTCATCCCTTAGTCCGACACTTTTTAATATCTATGTGTCGGACCTCGCAAAGACCATTAAAGCGCACGGGATGAACCTTACCTCATATGCAGATGATACTCAGCTAATTCTGGGTGTCAGAAACGATGGGGAAACAGTAGCGGAGAGTTTCAAAATAGGTATGCTGGCCATTGGACAATGGATGTCGGCAAACTGTTTGAAATTAAACTCCGATAAAACTGAGGTGGTCACTTTTGGCCATCTCAGTCCTAGCTGGTCCCCAGTATGGTGGCCATCATCCTTTGGAGCCGTGCCTGAACCTGCTACAAAAGTAAGAAATTTGGGCGTCATCTTTGACGACAAGTTAAATTTCATGGCACATGCCAATCAGACTGCCGCCACAGCATTCTACAAACTACGCTTGGTCAGGAAGATTCTTCCTTTCCTTCCCAAAAATGTAGGCAAGACACTGGTCAGCGCTCTTGTCCTATCAGCACTGGATTACTGCAATGGCTTGTTTGCCAACGCTCAAGCCAGGATTATTAAGAAAATGCAGGGAATCCAAAATGCGGCAGCCAGACTTTTCTCAAATACCCCTAAATTCAAGCCCATAGCTGAGACATTGAGAAGTTTTCATTGGCTCCCAGTCAGGAATAGAATTAAATTTAAGACACTGTGTATTGTCTATAAGTCACTACATCATCAAGCGCCACAATTTTTGAAAGACCATCTTATCCCATACATTCCCTCTCGGACACTGCGTTCAGCAAAACAGAACGACCTGGCTGTGCCACGGACCAGGTTGGTCAATTGGGGAGACAGACATTTCTTAGTGGCTGGGCCAAAACTATGGAACACAGTCCCGCAATCCATACGATCCAGCCCAAATTTGATGTCGTTCAGGAAGAAACTGAAAACTTGGTTATTCAACCTTTAAACAATTTCATGTGACCTTACAGGAGAGCAAACAAATGTACAGCGCCGAGACGCCTGCGGGCAATTGTTCGCGCTTAATAAATGCTAAAAATAAATAAATAAATAAATAAATCAGCAGATTCACAAAAATATTTTCATTTTCCAGCCTTGAATCTCAAACCAAAATTTTGGAGTCCATCACATACCAGCTTGATATGACACAAATCATTTTCATTGTTCTTGGAAAAAATGAGAATGTCAATTCAAAAGCATTTGACAAAGACACTAAGATCTTTGAATATATAACACATAGCTCTCTGAAACACTGAGTCCGCAGAGGCCAAACCAAAAGGCAGCTGTTTGAACTGGAAAAAAACATGTGGTGTTATGAAGGCAGTGAATCTTCTGGAATCTTCCATAATCTCAATCTGATGTTACACCGAACGGAGATCCAGCGTGGAAAAATGTGAGCCCCTTCTAGCATGCATACCATTTCATTGATGTTAGGAAGAGGATGACAATCAATGATCAAGTTAGAATTGGGAGCTCTTAACCCCTTCCATGCTCAAGACGAGCTCAGCTCGTCATGCAGTACAGTGCTCCGCCTCGTCATGGCCACACCCGTTTTTATTGCTGACCAGCACAGCAGGGAAATCGCTCTAGCAGCGATGCGATTAAGTCCACACAAAGTCTCAAACTTTTGTCAGGTTTACGGGCTAAAATAATAGGAGAACCCCATTCTGAGCACTCAACTTCTTTAATGATACCTACTTGAACCATCTCATCTAAAATGTTCTTCAATTCTTCTCTTACAATAAGGGGCACACCTCCAAGTTTTTGCTTAACAGGTAAAGATCCCTCTTTGACTTTAATTTTATGGCTGAAACCAACCAAATTGCAAAGCTTTTCTGAAAATAATGTGGGATGATGTTTTGGAAAATCAACATCGGGAAAATGATCTGTTACAACAGAAACAGGATTTCTGCTCCTAGGGTTTAAAATGATACCCAAATTGGCTTGATCACGCCACCACAACACATTGACGACACCTTTAACCGCAATGTATAATTTGATGTGGGCCGACCACTCCTTAAATTCAATCTCAATCTCTTTAAACCCAACCATATCAATTTTGGTCCCATCAAAACTTTGTGCAACAATATCTGGCTCCATGAGAGAAATTAAATCAATTAATTCACCAAAACATTTGATGCAATACTCTTTGGTGATGATAGTCCAAGGCGAGCCAGAATATGACATGGGCTCTAATTCATTACCCATAATATGTACCAGACACTTAGGAGGACCAATATTGAATGTTGAAGTATCAAAAGGAACATTGCAAATAGAAACAACAATACCAAATTCAGGATCAGCATGTGTTTTATTCTCCACCAGACTTTTACCAGATACACAGATAACTTTACTCTTAGATGAACTGCATGAAAAATTCTTTTTTGTATCCTTGCACATTTTAGAGAAGTGTCCTAGACGCCCACACTTACTACACTCTCTACCAATGGCAGGGCAACGTGGAAAAGAAGCCACATGACTTGGATTGGCACATCTAAAACAATGTAAACCTTTAAAATTGTTTTTCTTGTTGCTAAATGTACTTTTGGAAGAACTTGGAGTAACACTATTTACATCGCCAAAGGCAGAGGTTTTAACATTCTTATTGAGAGATTTCATCCACTTCTCTGATTGTTCAAGAGCTTTAGCAGTACTAATGGCAGCTTCTAAATTAGGATCATCCATAATCCATAGCTGTCTCTTGTACTTTTTTGCTTTTAACATGTACAATAATTTGATCTCTTATCATCTCGTCAGTAATCATACCAAAATTGCAATTAATAGACAAAGCATGCGAAGCCGTAAGAAATTCATCCAAACTTTGCCCTTCTTCTTGAGCTCAAGTATAACATTTTAATCTGTTAAGTGCAACACTAGTGGTAGGTTTAAAACGATTCTCAATGTGTAACAAAGCCTCATCATAGAAATTGTGATCACCATCAGATCTGACAGGAGGCAATGTTCTATACACAACTTGCCCTTCCAAACCTAAACAATGGAGAAAAATATTTGTTTTCATTTCTGCTGACACCCTTTCCCCATCAATGGCTTTAAGATATGTAATAAACTTTTCTTTCCACCGAGTCAATGGAATAGGTGGCTCACCCTTGTTCCGCAAAAATTTGCTTAGAGGGTCAAACTGCATTTTGTTGGATGACTAACAAAATAAGTATAAAAGCAAATGAAAATTCCAACTACATAAAGCACTGATGAATGAACAAATATAGGAGTGTAAGTCACTGTAACACTATAGGCACAACAATAAGAAAAAAGGCTATATGTATAATTATATATAGGTCTATCATTGCAATGCCAGCTAAAACACAATAGGAAAACAAGCACAAGAATTGCCCAAATATGTGATAATAATAAAAGATAAAGTAAAGTACCTGAGGTGTGCGTATCACAATATTAACATACAAAATAAGAGGTGTGGTGTTGTAATACACTATACTGTAGGAGTAATAGTGACACTGCTGAAGGTGTGCGCATCACTGTTATAATATAACTGTTGTAACGCGCTACCATGCAAAGTGTGCGTATCACTGTCTTGAAACTCTTCAATTCCAAAATAATGAAATCAGCGCAGATGGTGTGTGTGTCTCCGTTGCAAGTCATACTAATGCCAAATAAACAAAGCGCCAAGCAAACAACCAACAGAATCGTTCAGCCGTGAATGGCAAAATCGGTGCTGAAGGTGTGCGTGTCACCGTTGCAAGGTGCACAAATGCAAAATGAAAGTAGCGCCAAGCAAACAATAAATATCGCCCGGCAGTGTACTATTACGTGACAAGGCAGCAGTAAATATAAAGTGTCACGGTACACTGTTACCATGGAGCTGAATGCAAAACAAAATGCCCGCCGTACGCATGTTACTTACAAATCTTTAAAGGAAGTTGGGCAGAGGTAGAACCAAGCACAGAATTTCAGAGATGATGTGTAATCACATATGTCACCATTATCAGCGGAGGCTCAGAGGAGTGAAGATCAACAGGCATAACATAGATCAGTGCAGAAGAAGGCTGCCAACAACAAGTCAAAAAATGCCTCAGAATGGATCAATAACTTGCAGGAAGGTGTGGTTTTCAGGAATCCTTAGAACACAGCTCCACCATGGAAACAAGATAGAGGATTTTCTAAACTGCCCAATTCTCTTGACACGGAGGGTCCAGTAGTCATCACCGTGCTGCAAAGGAAACGTAGTAGGGTGTCTTCTCCATAACTCGTCGCCAAAGGTAAGGACGAGGAGGACCAGCAGGTAAGTGGTTTTAAGGAATGTATTTAGTAGCAGCACAGTACGTCTGAACATCTCAGCCGGTAGAAGATAACTGCTACAAACAGGACAAAGAACATGGAACAGCAGAGAGAGCATGCACACTCTATACATTTCATGTAGAACATATGAAAGCAGCACACTGAGGAAATCAGAATGTAACAGGTCATTACTTTTTTCTTCTGTTTGTGACAGAAAGAAAAAAAAAACATCAGACTGTCCTCTTTAAATAGGGTGGGCGCCTGATGCCCTCACTTAAATACCCCTTGCTCTTTTGGGCCGTCGGAGTAAGCTTTCCAATGGCAAAGGCACTGGGGCACCTCTGACAAAAAGGTTATGGTCCGCCAGACTCATAACTGAGATTATGGGCTGAGGATTTGACAGACAGGGTATTCCGCCATGTTTATGACAGAGTGCTTTGTCTGCCAAACTCTAAATCAGGTCCTCATTTCTTTTAGGAATAGTTTACTATTTTTTTACCATTATCTGTTAATAAAGGTATGCGATGTACCGCTCTACCTTGGTACTGCCTTGTCCTAAAAGTGTAATTACTTCTGGTACAGCTCAGAAATAGAAGTCAAAGGTCGACTATTTTTTATTTCTGACCTTTGTTGTCTGAAACTAAAGCACCAATTTCGAGAAATATCATGATGCTTTCCCAGCATCTAAATAATTCATGGTAAATATTTAGGTTCTGAACAGAGTACAGGGAAGTTGTTTGGGGTACCTATTGCTATAGCAGGAGGAGAGGTAGCACTGAATATACAATTGTGGCACACCTGCTCCCTGGCATACATTTTGTGTTCACACAATAAATAAGTGTACATACAAAATCAACACAACTATAGGGTGCACTTAGAAATTCAGTGAAAAAACCATAGGTTTCAGGGGTGTTATAGCTAGCTGGACATTTCACTCATGCAAAACCATTGAAATTCCTCCGTTATAGTTATTTCTACTAACTATAACTCACGCGCCCGCAATACACTGCTGATGATGTTACATCATTCATGACATGGTCAGTGACATCACTGATGACATCTCAAATGACATCACTGATGTCATCACTGGTGACATCATCCAGTGAATGTGGTTTGGTTCGATATTTAAATATATTTTATATATAGCAATCTGCATTGAAGACTGGGTGGATGTATAAGTGTCTGGAAGGAGGATTTAGTAGCACTGTGATTGACTGTCTAAGTGACTAATTTAAAGTGTCTCACTAAATATATGGGACAGTGATTAAACTGTGTGAATATGTGTTTCACTGTATCTATTGTTGTGTAAACTACTACATACGTTGGTTACCAGCTGGGTGAAAGTCTATATCAGTATTAATTATTTAAGTGAGTATTTGTATGGGATAGTGAATTGGTGTGTGGTGGGTGCGAGTTGTGTGACTGTCCAAAGATGTATAAATAGTTGATTTAGTAGGTATATGAGTTCATACTGCAAGTGGAAACACTTGTTTGGGTGAGTAAATCTCTTTATGGGTGTGGGGATGAGTAAATATATTTCTCAATGAAACATGTCCAACAAAGTAGAAATATAGAAGGCAGTGTATGTGACAGTTGTTGTTTATAAATAGGTATACTTAACACAGTGATTGTATGAGTGACTGTATCGAAAACTGTACGCTTGTAATAGAGATTTTATAACACACTAAGTATGAGTTACTCTCTATATGAATCAATAAAGTGGTGGTTGTATAAGTGTGTAGCTTAGTAAATGTAAGTATGATCAATTGTTTGCATAATTGAGTAGGGTGACTGCATAAGTGAATAGGATGTGTGCTGGTGTGTGATGTCGATGTAGGTGTATAAATATATTTAATAATGTTCTATTGATATTATGAGTGAATCTATAGGTAAGTGTTTAGATGTGTGTGTACATGTTGGAATCGCTGAGTGGGTTTTTAGAAACTTGTATTGGTGTGTCAATGGTTTCAAATACAGTACTCCATATTTTATAATGAGTGTTGAAAAGTTATACTAGTGTATGATGAGGTGTATCAGATTATCACGTGGATGATGTCATCAGTGATGTCATAAGTGATGTCATTTGAGATGTCATCAGTGATGTCACTGACCATGTCATGAATGATGCAATACGCGACATCATCAGTAGTGGATTGCGGGCACGCAAGTTATAGTTAGTAGAGCTAACTATAACGGAGGAATTTCAGTGGTTTTGTATGAGTGAAATGTCCAGCTAACCATAACACCCCTGAAACCTCTGGTTTTTTCACTGAATTTCTAAGGTTTTGTAAATGATAATTTTTAAATGTATTAATTGTTAAAAAAAAAAATGTTATACTGATTTACTTTCTTTTTTTTAACTATTTATTTTTAGATATTTTATTTTTCAAATTACACTATAATTACATTACATTACAAAATATACTTTCTCAGAATGAATTACTTTAGTTTAAATACTTTTCAAATGGGAAATAGACTTTTAAGTACAGTAGTTACAGTTGTTGCAATGGGCAACACAATTTCAAACACAATGCAAAATTGAGCTCATCTAGTTAACACCTTGCGTGCTCATGACGAGCTCAGCTCATCATGAGGCACAGTGCCGCTGTGCTCATGATGAGCTGAGCTTGTCATGACCGCCGCAGCGCTCCCACGCGGGGATAATTCCTCTGCTGTGCTGAGCGTTCTACAGAAATGGGCGTGGTCATGACACTGTGCAGCGTGACAAGCTGAGCTCATCACGAGCACCGCGGCGCCGCGCGCTGCCCCTGTTCCCCCAGCTCCGCGGGGGAATTAGCCCTGCGGCAAAGGGGTTAAATGCAATTAGTTACTTTATGGATTACTTTTCTAACCACAGGACTGGATCCTAGATTCAGTCCTTTGACATCTCCTGTAAACAGTTGAGTAAAAGCGTTTTGGTTACCGTAGTGATTTTTAAGGAATATTATTGTATTTTAAAAGTTGACACTTAGAAATTGTTTCACATAGAATCACCAATGTTATACTATGGGAGGAAATTCACTTAGCAGGTAAGTGGTGTCATCATTACTTTTTCTTACTCAGTGGTGGATTCTGGATCCTGCACAGGTGCATCTCCTGTAAACAGTTGAAAGAATGCGTTTAAGCCATACAGGCCATTTTTAAGGAATATTTTTAGTTTGCGAAAATAGACACTTAGAAACTTTTCTGGTGAAAACCAGACAATGGATTCCTATGGAAGGAAATACAAGTTACTGGTAAGTATGGTTAGAATTACTTTTCAGGATCAGTACTGGGCTCAAAGATGCAGCACTGAGGTCTCTCCTGATAACAGGTGAGTAAATCGGAATTCGTAGTACATCCAGTAAGCGCCACAGAGCTGCGTAGCAAAGAGATGTAAAAAGGGGCACGGCCTGCACCACCTCTCTGCAGCGCAGCACAGTGGCGCTTCATCAAAGCACTTGGTGGGCTACTTAGCCCCCATGGTCCCTCAGGTTTGAAGTGGAATTTTTTTCCGAACTTAAAACGTGCCACAGGGTGCGTTTGCACACATCACGTCAGGCCCAATCCCCTCCCTTCACCACTTGGTAAATGCGCTGTGTCGCCGTTCTAAATTGAGAGATTAAGTCCCCTTCAATCCTAAGGGTCCCTAGGGTCAAACTAGCCCACTGGGTACCTCCGGTAAGCGCCACAGAAGGAGGATTTAGTAGCAGAGCTGTGTTGCAGAGAAGTGTAAAAAGGGGCATGGCCACTGCACACCTGTCTGCAATTCAGCTCCCTGGCGCATACTGGAGATACCTGTTGCGCTACTTGGCCCTCAAGGACCCTCAGTATTGAAAGAGAATTAATCCACCAACTTAAAATGCGCCACGGGGCGCGTTTCCACAGTGGTGAAGGAAGGGGGCGTGGCCTGAGGTGATATGTCTGCACACACGCCCTGTGGCGTTTTTTAAGTTAGAGAATGAATTCCTCCTCAATCCTGTGGGTCCCTGGGGGCCAACTAGCCCACCAGGTACCTCCAGTATGCGCCAGGAGGTTGCGTTGCAGAGAGGTGTTCAGAGGCCACGCCCCTTTTTACAACACTTTGCAACGCAGCTCCGTTGCGCTTACTGGAGGTACCGGATGGGCTAGTTGGCCCACAGGGACCCTCAGGATTGACAAGGAATTAATTCCCCAACTTAAACCATGCCACAGAGTGTGTTTGCACACATGTGAACTCAGGCCTGGCCCCTCCCTTCACCACTGTGCAAACGCACCCCTTGGCGCTTTTTCAGTTGTGGCATTAACTCCGCTTGATTCCTGAGGGTCCCTAAGAGCTAAGTAGCCCACCAGGTACCTCCAGGTACCATTGCTGTACCTCCAGTGAGCGCCAGAGAGCTGCGTTTGAGAGAGGTATAAAAAGGGGTGTGGCCTCTGAACACCTGTCTGCAACGCAGCACCCTGGCGCATACTGAAGGTTCCTGGTGGGCTAGTTGACCCCCAGGGACCCCCAGTATTCAAGGGGAATTCATTCCCCCTCTGCAAACGCGCCATGCGGCATGTTTGCAGAGTGCTACAAGAAGGGGGCGTGGCCTCCAGCATTGGTTTAAGGGGGGCTGTGTGGCCCCCGTTCTTTTCCTAATATTTTGGCCCTCTGGACCTCATCCCCCAGGGCCTGCCCCCTAATTCATTTTTTTTAACCAAAAATTTAGGAAGGGGGCAGTGTGGCCCCCCTCCCAAGGCCATAATGGGACCCAGGGACCCCATCCCCTGGGGCATGGCCTTTTCTTAATAATTCCCATATTGGAGGGGGGCTGCCTTGCCCCCCTCCTTAGGCCATTTACAGCCCCAGGGACCGCATTCCCCGGGGCGTTTTTTTTCATTAATTTTTTTATTTTATTTTTCATTTTGGGGAGAAGGGCGCGTAGCTCCCCTCCCGGGCCGCTTGTAGCCCCAGAGACCCCATCCTCCGGGGCTGGCCCTCTTCGTTGGGGACCGTGGGGGGTCCCCAATCCCCCCACAGTCCCGCCGGCTCCCCGCCTCCTGCGGGAGCCTGCATTGCTTTTCCACACAGGGAGCAGCTGACATGCTGCTCCCCCTATGGAAAAGCAATCTGCTTTGCTGTTTGGAAGAGAGAGCAGGTTTCCTGCTCTCTCTTCCAAATAGAAAAGCAGTTTGCAATGACAGGGTAGGAGCTGCGAGTCTCCCACCCTGTTGTTGCAAACGGCAGTGTCCCGAGTTGGGCACCCCCGTACACTGCAGGAGCCAGCCCTGGGTAAAAGCCCCGGGGGTGGCGGTTCCCGGGGCTTGGGGGGCCTTTGTCAGAGTGTTTCTACCCTGCCCCATTTTCGCGTTTTGCGCGTCTGTTTCTTAGGTTTCTTGTGCCTCGGTTCTACAGAGGCACAAGATGGCTGCCAACACTGCCTGATTTGCAGTGTTGACAGCCAATTAGAATACAGCTCGTGCACAGCAGGGTGCGCTTAGGGTGTGCGGATCCACCGCGGCCATGTATATACATGTACTTTTAATTGTCATTTTCTCAGGAACTACTGAACGGATTTACACCATTTATGCAAAAGGCACGAGTCTGAACTAAGGACTACCTCTTTGTCAAATTTGGTGTAATTCCGTTCAGCATCATCGCAAAATTTTCAATACTTTTGGCCAGCTCCGGTCCGCTCCTATCCTGAAAGTCTCGGGGGGATTCGTCAAGCAGGGGCTGAGAAAAAAGGGGGGTCCCAAAACGTGTTTTCCCCATGTAATTTTCCATAGGAACCTTTAGTTGCAGCTACAGCCCGAACTGCTGAATGGAATTACACCAAATTGAGTAAAGAGGTAGCCCTTGGTTCAGTAGTTCCTTAGAAAATCAAAAGTAAAATAATATATATATCTATGGCCGTGCAGGATCCGCGCACCCTCCCGATTATAAGCTGTATGCTAATTGGCTGTCAACAGTCCTAACCAGGAAATGTTGGCAGCCATCTTGTGCCTCGGTAGAACCAAGGACTGCCCCCTCCCCGGGGCACTAAGAGTTGAAATTTGGGGGTCCGTTATGGACACCTAAGCCGCAGGGACCACCACCCGGGGCTTTGAAAATGTTGGGAGGGGGGCTGGACGGCCTCCCTCCTGGAGCCTTGTCATGGCCCTGCGGACCACCACCCCCTAGGGCCGGCCCCTGTAGTGTCCCAGGGTGCCCACCCCCGGGACACTGCAGTTTGCTATGGCAGGGTGGGAGTCTCGAGTTCCTCAACTTAAAACGCGCCACAGGGCGTGTTTGCAGACATATCACCTCAGGCCCCACCCCCTTCCTTCACCATTGTGCAAACGCGCCCTGTGGTGCGTTTTAAGTTGTGAAATTAATTCCTCTACAATCCAGAGTGTCCCTGGGGCCAACTAGCCCAACTGGTACCTCCAGTATGCGCCAGGGAGCTGCGTTGCATAGAGGTGTTCAGAGGCCACGCCGCTTTTTACACCTCTCCGCTCTGTGGCACTTACTGGAGGTACCTAGTGGGCTAGTTTGACCCTTTGGACCATTAGGATTCAAGGGGACTTAATCTCCCAACTTAAAACGGACACAGGGTAAATGTAAATGTAAATGTATACTTGTAAAGCGCACTGTTACTCCATCTCGGAGTGTCCTGGCGCTGTATACCGCTGGGGAACCCGTCCTGGCTTTCCCTGTGAGATGGTCCCTCCTGGGCACCCCCAAGGTGAAGCCAGGCATCCCCGGCACTGATAGGGCCGTTGTGGAGATTAAGCAAGCTATTGCCCAGAGTTGCAGAGTGGGACCCATGGT
Organism: Lissotriton helveticus; assembly: GCF_964261635.1. Lineage (NCBI taxonomy): Eukaryota > Metazoa > Chordata > Amphibia > Caudata > Salamandridae > Lissotriton > Lissotriton helveticus. Next base: position 465,226,665 of record NC_136062.1, read on the forward strand.
TAGCTAAGGCACCGAGGCGAGAATTATCGAGTCTGCAGACATTGACCCAAGACCCTGCCACGACGGGAATTGAAGCCTGGTCCCGGGCTGACCTCTGCATCAGGGTCTGCCGCTCTAGCCTTTGAGCCACACTTCTCCACAGGGTGCGTTTTCACAGGGGCAAAGGGAGGGAACGGGGTCTGAGGTGACGTGTGCAAACACGCCCTGTGGCGTGTTTTACATTGAGGAAATAATTCCCCTTCAATCCTGAGAGGCCCTGGGGGCCAATTAGCCCATGAGGTGCTTCCAATAAGCGCCATTGTGCTGTGTTGCATAGAGGGGGTCCAGGCCGTACCACTTTTTACACCTCTTTGCAATGCAGCTCTGTGGCGTTTACTGGAGGTACCTAGTGGGCTAGTTGGACCGTAGGAACCCTCAGGATTCAAGGGGGTTTAATCTCCCAAATTAAAACGGCCGCAGGTCGCATTTATATAGTGATGAAGGGAGGGGAGGGGGCCTGAGGTGACGTGTGTAAACACGCCCTGTGGCGCGTTTTAAGTTGGGGAAATAATTCCTCTTCAATCCAGAGGACCCCTGGGGGCCAACTAGCCCACCAGGTGCTTCCAGTAAGCGCCACTGCGCTGTGTTGTAGAGAGGTGGTCCAGGCCGCGCCCTTTTTTACACCTCTCTGCAATGCAGCTCGTTGGCGCTAACTGGAGATACCTGGTGGGCTACTTGTACCCAAGGGACACTCAGGAGTCAAGGGGACTTTATCCACCAAATTAAAACGGCCACAGGGCGTGTTTTCACATGTCAGCTCAGCCCCCCTCCCTTCACAAGTGTGCAAATGCACCCTCTGGCATGTTTTAAGAGGTAGTTTTAATCCCCCTGCCCTATTATATACTAGGGGCTTACAGAGGAGGTCATGCTAATAACAGGGGTACCCCAATGCATAGTGTTCCCTAGTGTATGTAGGTGTTTTAACTGTATTCTAAGTGTCTTTTAGCATAGCACTGCCTCTAGGACTAGTTAGTCAGAGTCAGTTACCACCAGTACCCATCTGAACAAGTTGAGGGTACACGATGATTTTGCAACAAGGCTTCTTTCTGCTCCTGGAAAGTAGCTCCTGTATAGAGCACTCTCAACACCAGCGACACTCTAGATCTGCTCACCTCAAATGTATGCTTTTCTATCAAAATCTTTGAGCATAGGATAAGCACAGTGCCATCCACGCCGAGATAAAAAGGGACAAAGTCTTTTGCCATTTCTACAGAAAAGTCTTTAAGCACAGTGCTGTCCACGCCGAGCTGTAAAATGACAAAAGCCATTTACCACTCCAGGCACAATATTACAGCTTTGAATTGGTAAAATACCAACCAAGCCAACCTGAAATGAGTAAAAGTAACCCCTGACACAGTGTTTAGAGCTCTTCAAAGAGGTATAGCTTTGTCCAGACACAAGGGTGCACCCTTCCCCGGGTTGATTTCTGCCCCATGGCCCAATCCCCCTCAGCCAGGCCTTTTTGTAATGGTGATGGGGAGTTGCGCAAGCCCCCTCCCCAGCTATTTTCGGCCCTGCTGTCCCTTTTCCCTAGGGCATGGCCTCTCTTTAAATTAATTTTGTTATATAGGGGAGGGGGGCCGTGCATCCCCCCTTCTCAGACCAATTTGAGGGGGGGCAGGTTTGGTGGTACGGTGTTAAATTGGCTGACATCCTTTCTCTGTAACCGCTATCAAACAGTCTGGGCACCACCTTTTTCGACAGAAATCCCACCTTTGAATGTGGGGGTTCCGCAGGGATCTATATTGAGTCCCACGTTGTTTAATTTGTACATGGCCCCTCTTGCCCTTCTCCCCGAGAAGCCTGGTGCTAAAATAGTATCATACGCGGACGACACTCAACTGTTGTTCACGTGCGAGAAGGGCTTTGACTACAATGGGACCAAAATAAAGACCTGCCTTGCTGAATTTTTGCGTGGTTTCGATGTAACCAACTAAAATGTAACTCTGATAAATCTGAGATTATTTTCTTAGGGCCTCGTCCACACGAAGACTGGCACTCTTGGTGGCCACAAGACATGTTCCCCCTGTCGTCCAAGATATCTATTGTGAAAAATCTGGGGGTCAAATTGGACTCTGCACTCTCTATGAAGACGCAAGTCCAATCAGTGACAGGCACCTGTTTTGGGACACTGAAAATGTTGAAAAACTTCCTTCCTCTACTACCAGTCTCCCATCGTAAAACAGTTGTCCAGGCCCTAGTGTTTTCGAGACTGGATTATGTCAATTCTCTGTATCTGGGACTTCCTGAGTACCTACTAGGTGGTTTGCAGACTATTCAGAATATGGCAGCCAGGGCCATCTTTTTAACTAGACCCAGGACGCATTCCTCTCATCTCTTATCTGCACTTCACTGACTTCCAGTGAGAAAGAGAATTCAATTCAAAGCCTTAGTCTTGATCTTCAAAGCTTTCCATAAGATTGAGGTTCCACATCTTAGGGAGAGATTTCAGCCTTATATGACTCAACGTTCTTTAAGGTCTTCTACCCAGTGTTTGATCTTGACTCCGAGAGCCATGCTCTCACGGGTAGGGGGAAGATCTTTTCAAGTAGTAGCATCGTGACTCTGGAACAGCCTCCCCCATCTATTGCGACAGATTCCGGACCTTTGACCTTTAGGCGGACTCTGAAAACTTGACTTTTCCAGGTTTAGGCTCTTCCGGCTCGGTGGTCGGGGTGTTTTATCTGTCAGCGTTTATGGTGGTCTTTTCATAGCGCCGGGATACTCTTTGGAGTAGTGGAGCGCTCTATAAATTCCAGATTACATAACATAACATAACATTTCTGTTCTGGGGACCCCATCCCCTGAGGCCTCTTTATTCTGGGAGCACTGGTCCTACCCAAGGCACCCAGTTAGATCAGTTAGGGGCCGCGGGGAGATCCTCAAGGCTGAATCCCTGCCTCCTGTGGTAGCCGGCATTGCTTGGACACACAGGAAGCTGCTAAACATGAAGCTCCTTCTGCTTCATAGCAATTATCCTCTGTTTCCGTGCCTGCATATCTAGGGCAGATAAACTGATGACACGTCAGCTTAGAAAGCATGAAGGTTTGCAGTTCCCACTTCCTGAAAGCAGGGTGTTTGCTGTGATTTGGAAGGAGCTGTCAAAGCTCCCACCAAGTCAGAGCAAAGAGCCATGTCCCAGTGGTGGCACCCAGGAACATAGCAGGAGCCAGCCTGGGGGGGGGGGATTGCCGGTCCCCAGGGCTATTATCCGCTCTATGACGGTGGCCGGCAAGTCACCTCATTTCTTCCATATGGCACGGGGAGGTGCAGGTGCCCGGGACTCTGATCTTTATCCTGTTACTAAGGGCTTGCATAACTACCGTGTCATGCAAGGTGATGCAAGGCCCTTAAGTCAGATTTACTAAGATACCCACAGCCACCTCGCATAGTTCTGTATGGCTTAGTACTTCTGGAGTAACACAAGGCAGCACAAGTCACTAATTTACTTGACTCTTTATTGGAAAGGCATTAGATGGTTGACACTTGGGTGTTCCCACACATCCAACCTTGTTTTTGGTGCATTTTAAAATGTTCTGAGACTAGTAAACCTGAGAATGGGTCAAAATGCTAAGCTATCTGAACAGAGGCGTAACGAAGAAAAAATCGCTATTTTCTCTTTCTACAAGTACTCTGTTCTGCAGAATGCGCAGAGGAAAATGCCTCAGAGGATTGTTTCTGTGCAGAAAGGTATGACTTCCTGCACAAAAGCAATCCTGAAAGGTATTGTTGAAATGTCTTAGCTGGCAATTCTGCGATCCCTGCACCCTTCGTGCAACAAAACCCACGTCTGGGAGTAGCCTTGGCCACTTAGGGTGCAACAACAAACACTCAAAACGTGATGAGAGAAATACTTGCAAATAGTCTAACTATTGCCACTCGCTTGGGGTAGCAGTCCAAACCATCGATATTTGCCCATCATACCACCTGAGATTAGACCCAGCCATAAGCATATCAGTCTTGGTCCTGCTCCAATAAAACAATCCTTCCTGAACTGCCAAGCCAGGTTCTCCCTGACACAGAACATACACAGTCCAAGAACAGTTTAGGCCTAGTTGAGCCTATGTAAAAGAATACATTTACTGGGTTCATATTTAATATCTACTAACAGGCTGCTTAGCAGCTGTACATTACAGCAAGTTGTCCATTGTTGTGAGGTAATACTCCTGCACTGCACAACAGTGGGATGGAATCTATTATGGCACTATAAATCTATCCAGGAGCGCCCTGTTAGAAAATGCAAATCTATTAGTGACTCTGCATGAACCCCTCAAACAAGTTTCTTGCAGAGGGTTTAAGTTACTTTCCTGACTATTACAAATAAAAGGGGTAACATCTGAAATATGTATTTACATGATCATAATTCCTTATACTCATAATAAAGTGTCAAACTGTCACACATGTGACAGGGAATTATCACACATCAGCAGGCTGAAAAGAGGGAAATGTCCCACATAGGCAAACTGAAAACTTGGCAGCAATGCAAGAGGGTTTTCAATTGTGTATTTTACTTCATATGTGTTAGGAGGGAAAATAAGGGAATAGGAATCACTCTATGCACTTTATCACTGCTAGACAGTTCTTCAGATCCAGTGCTCCCTAAAACATGGTAAAACCTTATTGTCATGTTTAATTTTCTTATAAGTCCCTAATATATAGTACTACATGTACATAGCCTAAAAGTTAAATGCTACTAGTGGGCCTGCAGCACCCATTGTGCCAACCGCTTAAGTAGCCCTTTAAACCATGCGTCAGGCCTACCATTGTAGCCTATGGTGCAGTTTTATCCTTTTGCGAGGCCTAAAACTTCCTTTCCAAAACATAAAGTCAGTCCTAAACTGCCCAAAGAGCAGTGTGCATTGTAGTTAAAAAGTAGGACATGTGTTTTTTCATTTTAATTTTATATGTCATTGTATTGTATTGTATTGTAATTGCGTTTATATCCCCTGACGAGGAGTCGAAGCGCTTTTTCGGCGAGTAGCACGCTACTCCAGGACCCATAGAGGATTAGTGTTGAATTAGGGTACAGAGCGGGAATATCGTCGTAAAAATATCGACTAACATTAATATCGTCACAGAAATATCGACAAGAAGAAATATCGATGACAAAAATATAGTTTGACAAGAATATCGACAGACAGGTAAGTAATATCGTTAACATTAATATAGTTGTAATAAATATCGTTTACAAAAACATCGTTTACAAAAATATCGTTTTTTAAATAATAATAAGTAATTAAGTGTTTTAATGAGTATTGGTTGTCAAAGTAGTATTTTTTGTAGTATTTTATTAGTTAATACCGTATTTTATGTTGAATTTAGTGTTAATAGTTCCGTAGCGGGTTGTGGGTTTATAGGGGAGTAGGGTGGGAAGTAATTTAAATATAATAAAATAATTGATTAATGTGTTAATTGAATATAAATAGTGTAATAAATACTAGTTAATTAATTTCAATTAGTTAATTGATTAATAATTATGTATATTAATTATGTTAATTGTTTAATTAATTTTAGGTGTGTGTAGTTGAATTTTTAAGTGAAAAAGTAGTGAATTAATTACATTTTAATTGAATAAATATTTAATTAATGATTAATTAAATAAAAATTAAGATTTGTTAATTTTTAAACATTGTAAATATAATAAAATAATTGATTAATGAATGTGTTAATTGAATATAAATAGTGTAATAAATAATAGTTAATTAATTTCAATTCGTTAACTGATTAATAATTATGTAAATTAGTTATGTTAATTGTTTAATTAATTTTAGGTGTGTGTAGTTGAATTTTTAAGTGAAAAAGTTGTGAATTAATTACATTTTAATTGAATAATTATTTAATTAATGATTAATTAAATAAAAATAGATTTTTTAATTTTTAAACATTGTAAATAAATTTAGTAATTTTAACCCCTACACTATCCAACGCTTTCCCTACTGTTGCACCCTCTGGAGTGGGAATAGTAATTTTGACCCCTACGCTATCCAACGCTTTCCCTACTGTTGCACCCTCTGGAGTGGGAATAGTAATTTAAACCCCTACGCTATCCAACGCTTTCCCTACTGTTGCACCCTCTGGAGGGTATACAACCTTTACAACGCAACTTTTACCACGACCTACCATTACCACGCATTTTTTACAACGCAGGATCCATTACAACGCATACCATTACCACGCATGTATTTACAACGCAGGTACTTTTACAACGCATACCATTACAACGTAAGTATTGGTAAGTATATTATTTTATTAAAAATATTATTTGTTTTTTTTTGTAAAGGGGTATTTTTTGGGTTCAGGCTCAGTTTTGGGTTTTTGGGTAAAGGGGTATTTTTAGGGTTCAGGGTCAGTTTTCAGTTTTTGGGTAAAGGGGTATTTTTAGGGTTTAGGGTCAGTTTTCAGTTTTTGGGTAAAGGGGTATTTTTAGGGTTCAGGGTCAGTTTTCAGTTTTTGGGTAAAGGGGTATTTTTAGGGTTTAGGGTCAGTTTTCAGTTTTTGGGTAAAGGGGTATTTTTAGGGTTCAGGGTCAGTTTTCAGTTTTTGGGTAATGGGGTATTTTTAGGGTTTAGGGTCAGTTTTCAGTTTTTGGGTAAAGGGGTATTTTTAGGGTTCAGGGTCAGTTTTCAGTTTTTGGGTAAAGGGGTATTTTTAGGGTTCAGGGTCAGTTTTCAGTTTTTGGGTAAAGGGGTATTTTTAGGGTTCAGGGTCAGTTTTTAGTTTTTGGGTAAAGGGGTATTTTTAGGGTTCAGGGTCAGTTTAGGGTTTTTGGGTAAAAGGGGCATTTTTTGGGCTCAGGCTCAGTTTTGGATTTTTGGGAAAAGGGTACAGTGTAAAAATTAAATATAACTAAATTTAAATTACATTAAATTAAATTGATTAAATTAAATTAAATTAATTAAATTAAATTAAATTAAATTAAATTAATTAAATTAAATTACATTAAATTACATTATATTAATTTTAATTAAATTAAATATTAAAAAATATTATATACTTACCAATACTTACGTTGTAATTGTATGCGTTGTAAAGGTATATGCGTTGTAAATACATGCGTGGTAATGGTATGTGTTGTCATGGATCCTGCGTTGTAAAAAATGCGTGGTAATGGTAGGCGTGGTAAAAGTATGCGTTGTAACGTCATACATCCCCTCTGGAGTGGAAATAGTAATTTAAACCCCTACGCTATCCAACGCTTTCCCTACTGTTGCACCCTCTGGAGTGGGAATAGTAATTTAAACCCCTACGCTATCCAACGCTTTCCCTACTGTTGCACCCTCTGGAGTGGGAATAGTAATTTTTACCCCTTCACTATCAAATGTTTTAATTAATAATATATTTTATATTTTAATTATATGTATGTATTATTGTTGTTATATAAAGTAATGTGTTAAATATATGTATATGTACACATTTATTAAGTTATAATGAAAAAGTGTATTTAATTTGTTTTCAATAGTCAAAAAATAAAAGTAATGTAATTTATTTTGTTAATAGTACTTATATTTATTTAATATTGAATGTAATTTTAATTAATTTAAAAATTCGATATTTTTTACAACGATATTTATTACAACGATATTTTTGAGTCGATATTTATGTACTTACCTGTTTAGGTATAGGGTGTCGATATTTTTGTAAACGATATTTTTCCAACGATATTTTTGTCAACGATATTTTTGTAATCGATATTTCAACACCCTACCTTGAATTAGTATAGTGAAACATGCAAGTACATGTTAAGTGGTGGATAGGTTAGTCAGTTATTTGGATTTAGAATGATAGCAGGATAGAGGGGGACAAATGTTTGTATTTATATAACGCTTGTTGACGCATGCTATTCAGTAAGCCTATAGAGGATTACTGGGAATTAATATGGTGAAATATGAAGTAATTTCATTGGTGGATATTAGTCAGTTACTTGGAGTGAGAAGGATAATGGAGGGATAAAAGGGGAAGAAAGATTTTCATTCATATAGCACTTGTTACCCCTGATGGGTGTTAAAGCGCTTTTCTGGCGAGTAGCACGCTACTCCGGAACCGATAAAGGATTATTGTTGAAAATTAGTATAGTATAAATATGAAGTAATTTGAGTAGTGGATATGTTCTTCAGTTATTTGGGTAGTATATTAGTATAGTTGAATATGGAATTTGAGAAGTGAACATGTTAGTCTGTTAATTTTGATTGAAAAGGATAGTGGAGGGGTGAAAGAGTGAAGGATTTTTAAAAATGTTGTTTATGGTCTTAGCAGTAGGAGGAGGCTTTTGGATGAGTAAAAAGGAGTTTTGGAGGGGAGGAGTCAGAGGGAAGAGTTTAGAAAGGTTTGTTTTAGGGGATTGGTATGGTAAAAGAGGTGTCAGATGATGCAAGGAGGGGTAGAGTAGGAAAGAGTCTAGAAAGGGTTATTTTGGCGATCATAGCAGTGGAATGGGGTTTGGGATAAATGAGAGAGTGGATGTATTGATAGATGTCTAGGATGAGAGAGAGGGTAGTGCATTGGAAGCAGTAGTAGAAAAGTTTGAGATGAGTCAGAGGGTTGGGCTAGAAGATATATTGAGCGAAGTATAGGCTGAGAAATAGGGTAGTGCATTGGAAATGCTAAATTAGAAGAAAGTGATAAATATATAGATCCTTAAGTACATTGAAAGTATATAGATACATAAAGGAGGTAAGTATATGTATATTAAAGATATTGATAGAGGCACAGGATGAGAAATAGGGTATTTATTTATTTATTTATTAATACAATTTATAGAGCGCATACATATGCCCGCGGGCGTCTTGGCGCTATGAATACCAGATAGGATTTTTCTGAGGGTGGCAAAATCTGAACGAGGAACCCATTACTGGTTAAACAACCAGGTCTTCGCAAGTTTCCGGAATTGGAGGAGCGATTGTTCGCTTAAGTAGCCCTTTAAACCATGCGTCAGGCCTACCATTGTAGCCTATGGTGCAGTTTTATCCTTTTGCGAGGCCTAAAACTTCCTTTCCAAAACATAAAGTCAGTCCTAAACTGCCCAAAGAGCAGTGTGCATTGTAGTTAAAAAGTAGGACATGTGTTTTTTCATTTTAATTTTATATGTCATTGTATTGTATTGTATTGTAATTGCGTTTATATCCCCTGACGAGGAGTCGAAGCGCTTTTTCGGCGAGTAGCACGCTACTCCAGGACCCATAGAGGATTAGTGTTGAATTAGGGTACAGAGCGGGAATATCGTCGTAAAAATATCGACTAACATTAATATCGTCACAGAAATATCGACAAGAAGAAATATCGATGACAAAAATATAGTTTGACAAGAATATCGACAGACAGGTAAGTAATATCGTTAACATTAATATAGTTGTAATAAATATCGTTTACAAAAACATCGTTTACAAAAATATCGTTTTTTAAATAATAATAAGTAATTAAGTGTTTTAATGAGTATTGGTTGTCAAAGTAGTATTTTTTGTAGTATTTTATTAGTTAATACCGTATTTTATGTTGAATTTAGTGTTAATAGTTCCGTAGCGGGTTGTGGGTTTATAGGGGAGTAGGGTGGGAAGTAATTTAAATATAATAAAATAATTGATTAATGTGTTAATTGAATATAAATAGTGTAATAAATACTAGTTAATTAATTTCAATTAGTTAATTGATTAATAATTATGTATATTAATTATGTTAATTGTTTAATTAATTTTAGGTGTGTGTAGTTGAATTTTTAAGTGAAAAAGTAGTGAATTAATTACATTTTAATTGAATAAATATTTAATTAATGATTAATTAAATAAAAATTAAGATTTGTTAATTTTTAAACATTGTAAATATAATAAAATAATTGATTAATGAATGTGTTAATTGAATATAAATAGTGTAATAAATAATAGTTAATTAATTTCAATTCGTTAACTGATTAATAATTATGTAAATTAGTTATGTTAATTGTTTAATTAATTTTAGGTGTGTGTAGTTGAATTTTTAAGTGAAAAAGTAGTGAATTAATTACATTTTAATTGAATAATTATTTAATTAATGATTAATTAAATAAAAATAGATTTTTTAATTTTTAAACATTGTAAATAAATTTAGTAATTTTAACCCCTACACTATCCAACGCTTTCCCTACTGTTGCACCCTCTGGAGTGGGAATAGTAATTTTGACCCCTACGCTATCCAACGCTTTCCCTACTGTTGCACCCTCTGGAGTGGGAATAGTAATTTAAACCCCTACGCTATCCAACGCTTTCCCTACTGTTGCACCCTCTGGAGGGTATACAACCTTTACAACGCAACTTTTACCACGACCTACCATTACCACGCATTTTTTACAACGCAGGATCCATTACAACGCATACCATTACCACGCATGTATTTACAACGCAGGTACTTTTACAACGCATACCATTACAACGTAAGTATTGGTAAGTATATTATTTTATTAAAAATATTATTTGTTTTTTTTTGTAAAGGGGTATTTTTTGGGTTCAGGCTCAGTTTTGGGTTTTTGGGTAAAGGGGTATTTTTAGGGTTCAGGGTCAGTTTTCAGTTTTTGGGTAAAGGGGTATTTTTAGGGTTTAGGGTCAGTTTTCAGTTTTTGGGTAAAGGGGTATTTTTAGGGTTCAGGGTCAGTTTTCAGTTTTTGGGTAAAGGGGTATTTTTAGGGTTTAGGGTCAGTTTTCAGTTTTTGGGTAAAGGGGTATTTTTAGGGTTCAGGGTCAGTTTTCAGTTTTTGGGTAATGGGGTATTTTTAGGGTTTAGGGTCAGTTTTCAGTTTTTGGGTAAAGGGGTATTTTTAGGGTTCAGGGTCAGTTTTCAGTTTTTGGGTAAAGGGGTATTTTTAGGGTTCAGGGTCAGTTTTCAGTTTTTGGGTAAAGGGGTATTTTTAGGGTTCAGGGTCAGTTTTTAGTTTTTGGGTAAAGGGGTATTTTTAGGGTTCAGGGTCAGTTTAGGGTTTTTGGGTAAAAGGGGCATTTTTTGGGCTCAGGCTCAGTTTTGGATTTTTGGGAAAAGGGTACAGTGTAAAAATTAAATATAACTAAATTTAAATTACATTAAATTAAATTGATTAAATTAAATTAAATTAATTAAATTAAATTAAATTAAATTAAATTAATTAAATTAAATTACATTAAATTACATTATATTAATTTTAATTAAATTAAATATTAAAAAATATTATATACTTACCAATACTTACGTTGTAATTGTATGCGTTGTAAAGGTATATGCGTTGTAAATACATGCGTGGTAATGGTATGTGTTGTCATGGATCCTGCGTTGTAAAAAATGCGTGGTAATGGTAGGCGTGGTAAAAGTATGCGTTGTAACGTCATACATCCCCTCTGGAGTGGAAATAGTAATTTAAACCCCTACGCTATCCAACGCTTTCCCTACTGTTGCACCCTCTGGAGTGGGAATAGTAATTTAAACCCCTACGCTATCCAACGCTTTCCCTACTGTTGCACCCTCTGGAGTGGGAATAGTAATTTTTACCCCTTCACTATCAAATGTTTTAATTAATAATATATTTTATATTTTAATTATATGTATGTATTATTGTTGTTATATAAAGTAATGTGTTAAATATATGTATATGTACACATTTATTAAGTTATAATGAAAAAGTGTATTTAATTTGTTTTCAATAGTCAAAAAATAAAAGTAATGTAATTTATTTTGTTAATAGTACTTATATTTATTTAATATTGAATGTAATTTTAATTAATTTAAAAATTCGATATTTTTTACAACGATATTTATTACAACGATATTTTTGAGTCGATATTTATGTACTTACCTGTTTAGGTATAGGGTGTCGATATTTTTGTAAACGATATTTTTCCAACGATATTTTTGTCAACGATATTTTTGTAATCGATATTTCAACACCCTACCTTGAATTAGTATAGTGAAACATGCAAGTACATGTTAAGTGGTGGATAGGTTAGTCAGTTATTTGGATTTAGAATGATAGCAGGATAGAGGGGGACAAATGTTTGTATTTATATAACGCTTGTTGACGCATGCTATTCAGTAAGCCTATAGAGGATTACTGGGAATTAATATGGTGAAATATGAAGTAATTTCATTGGTGGATATTAGTCAGTTACTTGGAGTGAGAAGGATAATGGAGGGATAAAAGGGGAAGAAAGATTTTCATTCATATAGCACTTGTTACCCCTGATGGGTGTTAAAGCGCTTTTCTGGCGAGTAGCACGCTACTCCGGAACCGATAAAGGATTATTGTTGAAAATTAGTATAGTATAAATATGAAGTAATTTGAGTAGTGGATATGTTCTTCAGTTATTTGGGTAGTATATTAGTATAGTTGAATATGGAATTTGAGAAGTGAACATGTTAGTCTGTTAATTTTGATTGAAAAGGATAGTGGAGGGGTGAAAGAGTGAAGGATTTTTAAAAATGTTGTTTATGGTCTTAGCAGTAGGAGGAGGCTTTTGGATGAGTAAAAAGGAGTTTTGGAGGGGAGGAGTCAGAGGGAAGAGTTTAGAAAGGTTTGTTTTAGGGGATTGGTATGGTAAAAGAGGTGTCAGATGATGCAAGGAGGGGTAGAGTAGGAAAGAGTCTAGAAAGGGTTATTTTGGCGATCATAGCAGTGGAATGGGGTTTGGGATAAATGAGAGAGTGGATGTATTGATAGATGTCTAGGATGAGAGAGAGGGTAGTGCATTGGAAGCAGTAGTAGAAAAGTTTGAGATGAGTCAGAGGGTTGGGCTAGAAGATATATTGAGCGAAGTATAGGCTGAGAAATAGGGTAGTGCATTGGAAATGCTAAATTAGAAGAAAGTGATAAATATATAGATCCTTAAGTACATTGAAAGTATATAGATACATAAAGGAGGTAAGTATATGTATATTAAAGATATTGATAGAGGCACAGGATGAGAAATAGGGTATTTATTTATTTATTTATTAATACAATTTATAGAGCGCATACATATGCCCGCGGGCGTCTTGGCGCTATGAATACCAGATAGGATTTTTCTGAGGGTGGCAAAATCTGAACGAGGAACCCATTACTGGTTAAACAACCAGGTCTTCGCAAGTTTCCGGAATTGGAGGAGCGATTGTGCTGTTCGGATTGTCAATGGGAGCGAGTTCCAGAGTCTAGCTGCAGATACCGTAAAACGCCTGTCTCCCCAAGTGACTGTCCTTGTGCGTGGTACCGCTAATTGATGCAACGACATCGATCTCAGTGGTCTTAAAGGGCGGTAGGTGGAAAGCTGAGTTTGCAAAAACCTAGGACCCTGGTTATGAATGGCTTTAAATGCTAAGCAAAGTGACTTAAATTTGATTCGATTTTTAATTGATAGCCAATGATAGTTTTTTATTATATGACTGACTGAATTAAATTTTGGAGTTTTGGAAAGTAGTATTGCTGCTGCATTTTGGATCATTTGTAACTTAGAGATTACCCGGGCTTGTGCGTTGACAAACAAACCATTACAGTAATCAAGCGAGGAAATGACCTATGTACTCACTACTGTTTTTCCCGCACTATCCGACAGAAAGGGAATGATTTTCCTAATTAATCTGAGTTTGTGATGAGCATTCGCCACCGTTTGGTTAGCATGAGCTACAAAATTTAGCTTGTCATCAAAAACTATGCCCAGATTTCGGACCCTAGCAGAGGGGGTGGGTAAAGCTCCTAACGAAGGAGGCCACCACATCGGTGACCACTGTGGGGTGATCTTTCCAAAAATGACCACCTCCGTTTTCTCGGAGTTCAACCTCAAGCAGTTGGCCTGCATCCAATCTCTAATAGCCAGCATGCCCTCTTGAAACCGTGCCGCTACATGTTCCCCGTCATTATTAATAGCAAGCACCAGCTGGGTGTCGTCAGCATAGGAGGTTAGGCTCATCTGGTAGGTTTTAATAACTCTCGCCAAGTCCAACACGTAGATATTAAACAGTGTTGGACTTAGCGATGAGCCCTGGGGAACTCCACAAGGCAAGGCAAGCTCTGGCGATTTAAAAGGACCCAATGTAACTGCCTGTGATCTACTGGAGAGAAAAGAGGTGAGCAGCTCTCTCGCGCTGGATTGGATGCCAAGACTTCCGACACGGTCAATCAGGATGGAATGATCGACCGTGTCGAAAGCCGCCGAGAGATCCAGCATTATGAGAATGGCTGCACCACCTTGATCCCTGATGGTTCTGATGTCATCTGCAGCTTTAATAAGGGCCGTCTCTGTGCCATGGAGTTTTCGGAAGCCAAACTGCGTATCATCCAGCAGTTTGTTTTGCTCAAGATAGTCCGCCAACTGGGTGTGTTCATGGCCTTCTCGAGTACCTTGGATATATATGGTAAACTGGCTATGGGCCTATAGTTTTTAAGCTGTTCCTTATCTAGAGACGGCTTCTTAAGAAGAGGTTTTAGCAGAGTGGTTTTTAACATATTCGGGTATATCCCAGACCCAAGAATCACATTACAAACTTGCATAATAGACATGCTAATTATGTCAAGAACTGGTAGATAAACTCTGGGAGGGCAAGGATCCAAAGCTGATCCTGATTTTATAGACACCATAAGGTCCCTGATTTGTTCCTCCTGCAGTGCCTCAAATTGATCTAATGTGCAAGTATGGGGCATGGTAGATGCTGCTGAAGATGTTATATCATTAGTGGAGAACTCAGTGTAGATGTCGTGAACTTTGGTGAAGAAGAAGTTAGCCAAGGAGTTACAGAGGGCCTGCGATGGAGTGGGGGCAGTATCTGTCGACTTCCCTGCCAGATGTTTAACTACTTCAAATAACTGTTTCCTGGAATTTTTGGCAGAATCAATTTGGTTACCAAAATACTTCTTCTTGGTCTCTAAAATCATTTTTTTATAGGTTAGTAGTGTTTCTTTGTAGCGCATTTTACTAACTAGATCATAGGATCTTCGCCAATTTCTTTCCTCTCCACGACATTCTTGTTTTTGTCTCCCAAGATCTTCTGTAAACCATGGGGAGGATGGTACCTTTCTATTCCTAGAGATAGTCTTAAGGGGAACTAGAAGGTTCACCGCATTATCTATCCAGTCTACAAACTGTTTGGCTGCTATATTCGGATCCATGGATATGGTAGGGCGGGACTTAATCAATACGTCAGAGAAAGCTACATTGTCTATGTCCCTCCAGACCCTAAAAGGCTCCTGAGTTAAATGGGCTGGTTTGGGTGGGGGCATAGTAAGAATTGAGAGGGCACCGAGAATAACAGAGTGGTCAGACCAAGTGACCGGTAAAACATCCAGGATGGTTATGCCTTGTATGTTAGTAAAAATGCCATCCAGCGTATGGCCGGCCTCATGAGTCGGGGTGTTCACCAGTTGAACCAGCCCCAAGCTTTCCAGACCTCCCTTTAATGCTTGGGAATCCACATCATCCTGTTTTTCTAAGTGAAAGTTCAGGTCTCCCAATACCATAAAAGAGTCCTCAGTCACCAAAGATTCAATGAGCGAATGAAGATTAGCCAGGAACATAGATCGCGAACCTGGCGGTCTATACATGAGCACTCCCTTCAGATTGTATGAGGGTGTAACCTTGATGGAAAATTGACATGCTTCACAACATTTAGACAGAATTGGAAATAATCTAACGGGGAAGTGATCCCGCGTAACAACCGCTAAACCGCCTCCTTTTTATCCCTGTCTGTCAAGTCGATGAACTGAATATCCTGCAGGTATAGCTACCACTACATCAGGGTCGGATTCCGCGTCCATCCATGTTTCAGTTATAAATAGCGTATCTATGTTTTTATCAATTATTAAATCATGAATTTCTTGTCTGTGTTTACCCAGAGATCTAACATTAATAAGTGCAATAATTATTTTACTGGTGTTGGTATTATTACAAGAAATGGCGCGCACTTTGCCGTTGATAAACGGCAGAGAGGAGGCACAATTGGGACATGTAAAGATAGCCGATTGAACAATGTGCTCAGGATTATAGCGTGGACAGTTATCACATGGAGCTGGCTTTAGCAGTAGAAGATCCTTACCAGAGTAACATCTATAGTCAGCGTTACCGTTTAGTCCAGGGGTCATGGCCCTCGGCCCGGTCCCGGCGCGGACGGGCGCAGACAGGCTTGCCTTTGGCGCGCCTTCGGCGGGCCGCCGGCGCGCCCGCTGCGCCCGCCCGCTGCGCGGACGGATTGACATCGTCCTTAAATCCAGTATGGAAGGAGGGTGGGATGTGGCCAGGAACTCCACCGCCACCCTTTCCCCCACCCAGTATGGCAGCTGTGATCACTTCTGGCCCCTGCGTCAGCACGTAGTCTGCTGCGCAGTGGGTAGTGATGTCAGCAAAATACAATTAAAAATGCATAGTAGGTAGTGCATTGGATATGCTTTTTCAGGAGAAAAGTAACAGACACACAGATCCAAGTACTTGGAAGGTACATAGATGCACAATGGAAGTATGTACATGTAGACCAAAGATGATTTTTTATTTATTTATTATTATTATTTATTATTATTATTATTATTATTTTTTCTCTTAACAACATAATTATTTTACATGTTTATACAAAGTAATACACAAAGATAGTGACATATCTATATTGAAAACAAATGCTTGTATACAGAGGGATATGCTGTAAATTTCTGTTTGCGTATGGTGCTTATGTGGGGAAGAGCCAAATCTTGAGTAATTTTCTAAAGATGAGGTGGTTGTCGGTGGACCTTATGTTGGGGGGTAAAGAGTTCCATAGCTTGGCTGCTTGAACAGAGAAGGATGTGCCACCCATGGTTTTTTTCTTGTATGGTGGGATTTTGAGGCGAGATGCTCCTTTAGAGCAGAGGTTCCTTTGTTGAATGTGTTTGGTGATTTTATTCCTGATGAAGATTGGTCCTATTCCATGTACAGCAAGGACTATTTCTCCTGTTGCATGATGTTGGATTACGTTATTAGATTAATAAATGCTATATTTTGTTTGAGAACAGATGGGGATTTCAAGTTTGGACTCAAACAAATTGTAATTTAAAATATTAATTAATAGTAAAGTCAGATTTTGAGACACAATTCTGGAAATGCCACTTTTAGCAAGTTGGTATTTTTTGTGGCGGCAGCATGGGTCCTGGGACATAAGACTGTGAATAGCATGGATGTTCAATTAATCAAGATTTATATTGAGTGGTGAATCACTTGTGAGGTTCTCAAGAGGCTGGAGTTGCTAGCTGCTTCGTGGAGAAAACAGTGAAAAAGTAGGCAAGAGCAGGAGAAAGCACTCAGAAAATAGAAGAGAGGAAGGAGAAAGCATTAAAAAATGAGGTAACTGAAGGAGAAAGCATTCAGAAAAACAGGGGTAAAGGAAGGAGAAAGTCGTGAAAAGCAAGGCAAAAGCAGGAGAAGGCAATCATATTAACGGGAGGAGGAGAGGAAGGAGAAAGCTGTGAACAATGGGGCACAAGCAAGAGAAAGCACTCAGAAAAACAGGGGAGTAAGCAGAGCAGTAAAAAGCAAGACAAGAGCAGGAGAAAGTAGTAAACAGAAACAGAGGGGCAAAAGGAAGGAGAAAGCAGTAAAAATGAGGGAAAAGAAGAAGAAAGTGCTCAGAAAAACAAGGAGGAAGCAGAGTGGTGCTTCAGCATGGGATATTGGAATTTGTACATTCCTCCGAGACAGCGAGACAAGGGTGTTGGCAGGATAGGCCATCATGCCAAGATGGGTGGGTAGGAGCTGCTCCCTGCTCCACCCACATTTTAAAGGGCTGCCTTGAGCACACAGACAAGGGGATCTGACACCAGTCTTTTGTCACTGCCAGACTCCGTGGATGCTTGGTGGGGGAAGGGAAGAACTTTCCAGAACCTGATGTTAGGGTAGCTAGGATGTCACCCCCCACTTCAAAGACTGACACCATGTATAAGTACTGGACCTCCTGAACAATGCCTTCAGTGGACTAGAGAGGAAAGGACTGGTGTGGTAAGGTAAATAAGTCCAGTGAGGCCGAGGTGTAGATGAAGAAGATGGTACTTTATTGAAGATGGTAGTAATCAAGTAAGCAAGAGCCCCACCAGGAGCAGTCTCCTTGCTGCTCAGCCCATTCTCTCAACTGACACTCCCTAGGCATCCCAACACTCTGTGACCTCACCACTCATACGACATCCACACTGGCTGAGCAGCAAGGACCATGAACCTGGAAAGATGCATTGCATTGAAGATAAGATACAACAACTGGCTTGTTCCCAAGAGGACAACCCTGTTGCTTAAGGCCTACGGTGTTCTTCAGATGACTGCCCCTCTCCTTGACGCCTGCCTTGTTCCCCAGAGGACTATCCTGCTACTTGAGGCCTGTCCTGCTGTCTGTGAAGAAAGTCTGGACCTGCCCCCTTCTTCCTAGGCTAACCAAGAAACTCCAAGGGCCAGTTGACTGACCTACTGTTCTGAGGTGCCCCCGAAGTTCTGGACCAATGACTGGCATCAGGGTGAATTCACCACTGCCTAAATTCAAACAGGACTCAATCAGAAACAATCTGAAACCGTATCTTGCACCGCAGCACCCTGCAGCTCCTGACAGGAACTGACGAAGTGTGATGTGAATTCTTGCATCAAGGACACAGTGCACAACTCTCAGCAGGATTAACCAGGTGCCGGTATCCAGCCTATGCTCCATCGCGGTCAGACTGAACTTGTGACTTTGTCCGAGTCCGATGCAACCATTTGGCCCTTTGTGCTTCTTGGTCGTATTTTTTACTTAAAATATTAAAACTGAATATCTCCAGTTCTACTGATATGATTTGTGTCTTTCTGGTATCATTTCATTCATTAAACGTTACTCTAATTGCTAAATTGGTTTGGAATTTTTCTTGTGTTGTGTTTTTACTTTATTACTGTTTGTGGGCTGCATAAATACTACATATTGCCTCTGAGCTAATCGGGACTGTTTTGTGCCAAGCTACCAGAAGGTTAAGTACAGGTTAATTTAGTGGCTTTTGCGGTTCACATTGACAAGGATTGTGGTTGTTGCCTGAGTGGGGGCTTCCACGTACCTCAGTCAATAACACAATTTGTTTCACTTTGAAATTCTCATACCCTACAGAAAAAAGTAAACACAGAACAAAATGTTCTGATTTGCCTTTTCTCCATACCCTTGTATCCCTCCCACCCTCCCTAGTGCTGTGACTGCATCCCCCCTCTGACCCCACTTAATGGAACTCCTTTGTACTCTCTACCATTCCTATGTGTCTCTTAGAGTATATCCATTCGTATCCCTTCCCTATGTATATAGAGATAACTCTAATCACTAGTTTATGCAGTAGACCTTTGTACTCTACCATTCCTATGTGTCTCTTAGAGTATATCCATTCGTATCCCTTCCCTATGTATATAGAGATAACTCTAATCACTAGTATATGTAGTAGACCTTTGTACTCTCTACCATTTCTATGTGACTCTTCGAGTATATCCATTCGTATCCCTTCCCTATGTATATAGAGATAACTCTAAACACTAGTATATGCAGTAGACCTTTGTTCAATTCAATTCAAAAATTCTTTATTTCGGCCATTCTGGCCAAACTTAGAAAGAGCAAATACGATAGAACTTGATGTATCAGTCTTTAGGATTCTAAAAGCAGGTAAACAGTGTTTAAAACCCAGGTTTCTACAAAGTGGAACCAACCAATACTTCCTGGATTTGGTGTAAGCTGGACAGAAGAAGAGCACATGAAGTTCGTTCTCTACGTCACAGCTACATCCTGGACACGACTTATCGGTAGAGGCTGACCATTTACTTGTAAAAGCTTTTAGGGATAAAGTGCCGTATCTCCATTGTATATAAAGTTTCCTAGGTAAAATCGGGAAAACAACATCCATAAAATCTTCAAAAGAATAAGAATTTTTGAAAGCTAAAAAAGAATTAGTCAGAGTGCCAGCATTAGAGGCGCAAATAACAAAATTCAATTTTTTATCTTTAAAAATCCTAGTAAGGGACTTGTGCGTGAGCTCGCGACAGCCCCTTGCCGGATTGTACCACATAGCAGGCAAACCTAATCTTAAGAATTCATGTTTTATAAACGCCAGCCAGGGAATTTTTCCTACGCTATTGTAGCTTAGTATCTGCTTGAGCTCTTGCCTATAATAAAGCAGATCTGTCGTTGACCATAGCCTACACCAAAATCTGAGGGGTTTTAATACTAGCTCGTCTTCTATAGGTATCAGTCCCAAATCTAGCCTTAAGGGGAGGAGAGGGGTACTTTGAGGGAGTGTCAGCAACTGCCTGATACATTTTGTTTCTATTTTAGCAATTGCTGACCCACGGGAGTGCCCCCACAGCTCCCCACCATAGGGAGCTGTGGCCCTTGCTTAAGTCGAGACTTTGAGAATACCACTCGCCAGCTGTGACAATTTCAATTGAGATTTAACTTGTTGGGGTCCCCAAGACAGATTTTCATGAAGTGTGAGCCCAAGATATTGGAAAGTCGAAACCCTTTCCAACCTCACACTGCCCAATGTCGGACTTGCACGGGTGGATGCCGGGGGATTAAATATCATAAATTTTGTTTTGTCTGCATTTATCTCAAGACCACGGCATCGACAGAAGTCCCCAAAGCCATTCAGTATGCGTTGAATCCCCATAGGAGACTTGGAAAGCAGGAGGGTGTCATCAGCGAACATAATCGCCGGAACCCTCCTGCCTGCCAACCTTGGCGCGTCGTTGTTGGGGACATTGTCCAGAAGTGAGATTACGCCATTAACGTAGAGGCAAAACAGGGTCGGTGCCAGGACACAGCCCTGCCTCACCCCTCTGCCGACTGGAAACCTTGGTGACAACGCCCCATTTCTCCCGCATCTAACCTGGGCAAAATTCCCCTCGTGTAACCTCATCAACACATTCAAGATTTGGGGTGGAACACCTAATTCCTGAAGGACCCCCCAGAGTTTTCCCTGTGGTACTAGATCAAAAGTGGACCGGAGGTCCATAAACACCATGTAGAGGCTGCCAACCTCGATCTTTGCCGTTTTCCAATACAGTAGTATTAGGCGAAAGATCTGGTCCATGGTGGAGGTGTTCCTCCTGAACCCCGCCTGAAAGGGACTTAAAACTTCGTGCTCCTTCATCCATGCCAACAGGCGATCCAGAACGAGCCGAGCAAAGATTTTTTGCTTGCGGGACGTCAATGAGGCTAATGGGCCTGTAGTTGGCTGGGAGCAGAGGAGAACCCTTTCTGTAAATCGGGACTATCTCTACTCCCAGCCAAGTACTAGGAACCTCCATGCCTCTCACAATTGCATTGAAAACAATGAGCAGGTAAGGGCCCCAAATCCCTGGTTGGTGTCTGAAAAGGTCCCCCGGGAGTTTATCAAGTCCCGGAGCCTTTTCCACTGCAAGTTTGCCTATCGCGTGAGACACCTCCCCCAAAGTGAACTCTAGGGCCTCATGCTGGCCATTTAAAACTGCGGGTGCCGCCATACTACCCGTGGCAGGGTCGTCTGAGTATAAAGCTTTAAAATGAGCTTACCACACTAATGCATCAATATTAGGTTCTATAGCTGATTTCGGTTCCCCCGAGCCTATACTAACTAATGACCAGAATCTGCGTGCATCCCTTGAATCCAAAGCAGTGGTTAAATTAGACCACATTTCCAAGTCCCAATCCTTCTTAGCGTGACCTATTACCTCTTTATAGTCTAGTCTCAGTTCACGGATTTTGGGTTTATTACTCCCAGACTTAGCGCCATTACCAACGCGGACTTTGCCTTTCTACAGGCTGAGTTGTACCAGGATGAAACTGGTGCTCTTTTCCTCCTCATGGTTCCCTGAGGATTAAAAACCTTTGCTAGACAAGAGACCAAATCCGAGTGGATGGACCGTAATGTTCCGTTAAAATCAGAGGAAGAGGCTTGGGTGATTAGAGCATCAACCTCCAATAGTCGAGGAAGGACTATGTTATATATTTTAGCTAGTTCATCTAAGGATTGTGCTATTTTACCCCACTTTACCCTGCATCTATTATTTGAGAGGGTCATCCCATCACCCGGATCATCCATATCTGGAGTTGGGATTTCCGTTGGCCCTGGAAAGACCATCTCCAGACATAATGCATTGTGATCACTGTCGGATTACCCTGAAATCAATGACCTTAGACCACATCCTTGATTCAACCATGATCTAATCGAGACGAGATTCTTGACCCCTCTTGTTAAAAGTACACATCGATGGAGTATCGGACGGTGTACCCCCTTTACAGTCCCTTAAAGAATTATTTGGGGTAAGGGCCGTGATCTGGATCGCTAAGGGAGACCATGACTTGGGACATGGGGATTGGCAAGGTGGAATTGCCCAATAATCATCCTCACCCATAAGGGCACCCTCTCTGCTTCCCAGGAGGGGCTCGTAGTGGCAGTTTACATCTCCAGCCACCAAAAGATGGCAATCGCTGGGCAAGTTGCTCAGGAAATGGGATAGGTCATCAATGGTGGTCGATTTGGAGGCCAAACTAACTGGGCGTGAATATACATTCACAATAGCTAGTTTGAAAGAATTCGGACGTTTGAGAACTATGCACTGAACGTCCTCAGAATATGTGACCAGATTCTCCGCCATACAACCCAAGTGGAGAGCGACCCACATGGCGAGGCCACCTGACGGTCGGCCTTTCCCTCCCCACCTAGCAGGTACATGGAATGTGGCAAATCCCACTCTGAAGTGTTCATCCCTGGCCCAAGTCTCTTGGAAGAGACAAATATCATTTTGATCCACCAGGGACCCCCACTCTGTGCAATTTAATTTATGCGTTAGACCCGCCACGTTCCAGGATAATATTGTCATCGACTTCAATGTAATGGCATTGTTTGCGATGATATGACTACCCGATGGCACTCCTTCGCCTATGACTACATAAGGGGGCAGTGCTGTGTGAGACGGCACTTTACTCCCCGTCCGTCAATGCCGATTTCCATGTTAGGCCCCTGAATGTAAGTATAAAGATCTATGGCTGTGCTAGATGGTCGGCTGCTAATCGACTCCACAGCTCCATCGGAATTAGCAAAGTTCCTGGTTTGGGTGATGCACAATGTGTCCACCTTGCTATGCTGTAGTCAATCCACCATTTCCAAACTGCTGAACCTATTGTGGGTAGGCAAATGACTCTGTGCGGTTGGACGCCCATACCAACCCCTCTCGACCCTTCCCCCACCACG
Source organism: Lissotriton helveticus (assembly GCF_964261635.1). Taxonomy (NCBI): domain Eukaryota; kingdom Metazoa; phylum Chordata; class Amphibia; order Caudata; family Salamandridae; genus Lissotriton; species Lissotriton helveticus. Next base: position 465,249,832 of record NC_136062.1, read on the forward strand.
ATGCGTTGCCAAGGACCATTCACCTCCACAATTTAACAATTCGGTTGAAGGATAGAAAAATGACAAAGGGTGGGATTGGATAGTTGTCCCGGTGCTGTTATAGCTCTAATTACAAATATGCTCCACAGTACGGGGATCCCTAAAATTTACCAACACACAGTTGCCAGTAGTAGTTTTGGAGCTATGACCCACCAAGGAGAGCCTACGTACCATCAATATTTCACTAGTAATGTGAGAGGGTAGTTGTTAGAACTGGCTATTTCTGGTAGGCTAAGGCGGACGCCAAAGCCAGGCAGAAACCACCATTCTAGTCAGGGCAAGGAAGTCACACGCCAAGATAACCCCTACTCACCCCCTTGGTAGCTTGGCACGGGCAGTAAGGCTAAACTTGGAGGCGATGTGTAAAGCATTTGCGCCAGCACGCAACAGCAACAACATCCTAGGCACACCACAAAAGGAACTCCACACAAGGTTATATGAAAATAACTCCTGTATTGTCAAAATCACATCATATAAAAATCACACATGTACATTGTGCCAACTGGCACGGGCGATATTCATCAGGGATTATTTACAAGACAGGGCCACATGGGCCACTGTCAGAATCAACACTTGTAGAAATAGAAAATAAGATATAAAATCACTGTAATACAAAATAACAGTTATAAATCACAACCAGTAACTACAGGTAAAGGTAGGTACACACTACGCAATACTAATAACCATAGGCCTAGATCACGCATGGACACATAACCTCTCTAGTATAACTATACTAGGCAAAACACCACCACCTAAGAATAAAATACATTTAGGGGTAGAAGCAAGAACACATTACACATGATGCATCAAAAACACATTCAGCGGTGTAGGGAAAAAGGTAAACACATGATGCATAAAACATTCAGAGGTGTAAGGAAAGAAAACACATGATGCATCAACCAACACATTCAGAGGTGTAAAATCAAGGAAGACACTGATGCATTAAAAACATTCAGAGGTGCCAGGAAAGAAAACACAACTCAATAGCGCAAAGACACATGATGCCTAAAACATTCAGAGGTGCAAGGAAAAACCACACAATTGCGCAAAACCTACATAAGCCACCACCTGTGGCAGTCCCTAGGCCAACTGGCCTTGTTGGGGCTAGGACGCCCTGTGTCTCAATGTCAGGGTCCTAAACGTGGCAGGTGCCCACTACTTGCTGGGCACCTGGGAACATCCCAAGACCTAAACGGTGCAGCTGCCCACTAATTGCTGGGCAGCTGTGAAGCAGAACTGCGGCAGGGCTCTCACTAGCCCTCAGGAGCAAACTGCGCCCACTGCTAGCAAACTGCGCATAGTCAAACGTTGGAGCCACACAGGCTCCGGACATCACACATGTCCCAAACGTTGGAGCCACACAGGCTCTGAAACTATATATGCACCATGGAGCCCTCAGGCTCTGAAACCCATGGCACCTCGAGCCTCGCTGGGCTCGTGAATCAAAATAGGGGCGGGAGCCTCTCGGGGCTCCAAAGAACAAAGCATGCCCCCAGAGCCTCTCTCAGGCTCTCAGTACATAAAAATGCCCATGAGCCTCTCTCAGGCTCTAAATACCCAAACTGGCACTCAAGCCTCTCTGGGCTCGACAACGAAGAGGCTGGGGCCGAGCCTCGCAGGCAGGAGGGGGCGGGCACCGACAATGTGCCCCGACGCCCCTTCTAAATGCTGCCCTCGTTGGAGTCCCCCTCGGGGGACTCAGGATGCCAAAAATGCCCGCAAGAGCCTCTCTGGGCTCTGAATTGCACATGCCCCCGGAGCCTCGGGGGCTCGACACAGAATGCGGGGCAAGGTGGGAGCGGCCCGCTGCCAGACGGGGCCGCTCCAGACGAGACAGAGCATGGTGCCTCGAGGCACCCAACAAGAAGCCCCCACTCACCGGGACTGTGCGATGGTCTTCTCTCTCTCCCCGGGGCTCCCTCAGCACACGGGAGCCCCAGCAGCAGGCCACGCTTCCTCCTCTCTTCCTGGGGCTCCCTCCAGATCACGGGAGCCCCGGGCGGCCATCACCACTCTCCGCCTCTTCTTCTCTTCAGCCGCCCTGGCCAATCAGAGCGCGGCAGCAGGCGGGACTTCCTCCAAGAACCAGAAGCCCCGCCCCACATCAGGCACTACGGTGCCTGACTTCCTGGTCGCGGCGCGAGGGCCGCGGCAGTGATTAAAAAGTGGCAAAATGAGGGGTGGGCACCCTCGGTTTTACAATAAAATATACCAGCGAGGTGGGCACTCGCAGAGGGGCATATAAACTGGAGAATATCCGTCCCTAAAAATAAAGTGCACACGAAGCACTCGAGGGGGGGGCACACCAAGGGCAGGAGCGCTTCCCACACGGGATAACCACAGCGCTCTGCCAGAAATCAGGATAAAAGCGCCCAAGCCCAAAAATAAGGCGCAGGAAGGCTGTAATGAAGCCTTGGCAAAACCAAAGCCATTCAACAAGGTATCAGCAGTCCTGGAGATCAAAGGATGGAGCAACAGAGCTCCCAGCAAGGAAAATGCAGCTTCTCCATGCTGCAAAAGGTCCCAGAGATTCCCAGGGGGGCCAAGCCAAGTCCCCCCCATCAGCCCAAGCAAGGCAGAGGGGTCCCCCAAGAGTCCAGGAAAGTCCATCAGGTGTCCAGGGGCTGGGCAGGGCCCAGGGATTCCCCTGGGCCCAAGCAGCAGCACGCCCCTGGTAAGATTCAAGTCCAAAAACAAGAACATTTTGGAAGGGGACACAGCCCCTTCTTATACAGAAAAAAAGTCTTTGAAGTCTTTGTGTAGGCAGTGTGAGAACCAGCTAGAACTGGTTATAGAGAACTCTCTTCAGCGTCAGGGACAGAGGTGACAGTCGCCCAGCGGGGAGGTGGAGCCAGCATTGTGGTCAGGTAGGCACAGCCCTTCACTATCAGGTGCTATCTCCTCCCACTTCCCTGGCAGCAGATGCTGCCTTTCATCCACAGGCTGACTCAGACAACCTCCTGGGGGCTCTGCAGCCCCTGTCACACTCAAACCAGACAGTCAATCCACAAGCAGGCCCAGGCACTCCTGGGCCAGGCTCACCAGCCAATCACGTGCCAGCAGACTCACTACACAAATATGCCAACTTCTAAAAGTGGCACTTCTAGACTAGACACAACCATGCCGCAGACACAACCATGCCGCAGCATTCAATCTCACGAGTTCACACATATCAAACTCGACCCTGCACTCCCCACACATCAGGAACTACCATGGGCATACATATTCCCCATTCATTCCTATGGGAGGGCAGGTCACTCACCATACATACACAGAGAGCTCACGCACTTTACACTGTACCACAGTGAAAAAGTGCGCCAAGGCCTAAAATCACCAACACCAGGTTCCAGAAACAGGCTAGGAAAAAGCAAAAAGTTTCGGGGTGCACCTGCCAAAAAGGGCCAGGTCCAACACAACCCCCTTCCAGCCAAAACGCAGAGTAGACCAATCACTCCACTTATGGGCTTCCTTGCTTTGGGCGACAAAACACGGACACGGGCCCGCACGGCAGGGACACCCTCCGGTTTTTCGCCACTCTGAACACACATGTACTTCTCTCAACAAGAGCTCTCTGGCACAACTAGGATACCCCACTGGTACTCTCTAGTCATCCACAGCCAGGACCAGGCCCTAGGCCATCCAAATATCACAGGTCCTGACAAATCCACAGAGGGGGGGTAGTAACCCCTGGCATAGAATAGCCATTCTCCACTCTCTCTCTCTCAGTGTAGCTACAACTACCACTAATCCAACAACCTAGGGACCACACCCTCAGGCTGACCAGAGGTCACGGGCAAGAATGCCCCACCCTACCTCTACTTCTGGGTTTCCGCACCGTCACAGGGAAGCACTCACCAGAACACAACTCTCTTACCAGATCAGGACCTCACTCCATCGCTGGTCTACCACCTGGAAACTATTTCACTTCTGAGGTACAAAGCACACAGCACAGTCCCTCTTCAAGCAGGTGGGGGGACACAGCACACAGCAAAGTCCCCTTTCCTCTACCTTAGCGGAAACAACAAACTGCAGGTGAGCCCCAGATCACATAGCAAGGGCAGCCCCCTCAGTCTCTTCAGCTGATCCACTTTGGTAGAGATTCCTCTTGACCTGGAAGGTTCCTAATCTCCCAACCTAGGATCTAAACCCTCAGGTTGCACTGGGGTCAGAAGTAAGGACACAGTCCCTCTCCACCCCTTCCAGAGTTCTGCACCCTCCCACCTGGAGCGGTACCCCTGGAAGCCAAACACCAGGACCGCCGGAGTTCTGGTTACAGACACTCCCCGTCCTCTAGACACAGGAAGATTCTCCTCAAATGACCTGTTAGTACAGCCTAGGCCCCTGACCTGGCGCTCCCTTAGGGAACCCTCCAGGCCCTGAGACAGGGTTTCGGGCCAACGTGGGACACACCGTCCCACACTCACTCCGCCTCCACTGAGACAGGACGTGAGCCCCTACACCCCTACCATCCTACTGGGACCTAGCTGGGCTACACATGAACCTCTTCACCTACACAGGATCATCAGATACACAAGCCACTACTTTTAGAATCACTCCCTAATGCCTCTGCAAGACATCTAGCACACCGCCAGACATCCACCTTCTTGTCCAGTGCCTCTGCAGGACATCCTGCACACCACCAGAGGTACACCTCACGTGCAAGCTTCTTAAAAAAAACTCACACCAACTCCTCCAGTTCAAGACACCACTCATCCACACACTCCCCCTCCAGACTGGTGAGACAGTTCCTCACTGCCCCTGACTCTCAACCTGTCACCCTCTTACTGAGCACCAGGCACCATACTCTGGGAACTGGGAATGGGACTTCACGCACTGGACACATTTTAGCTGCCACCACTGGATCCTACCATACTGGGGAATCCAGACACACACACTACACTCAGGGGATAACCACCCTCCCGAGCAAGCCATTTCTCCTCCGCACTCCCTCTCTTCCATCTACCCACACAGGGACAGGAACAGGGATTGGCCACTGGACCCAGCAAGGGATTCCTAATCTATGGGAACCTCCCCCTCTACTGGCGTCCTGCCCTGTCATTTTCTCTCATCTGCCACTAAACATAAAGCGCAGAACACCATCTGAAAATGACTCTCTTGAGGAAAAACTAAATCAAAAACAATAATCCCAAACATGTGACTATCTGAAAAATGCAGAGTTTTGTAATGTAGCCAGTTGTCGCTGTGGCACTGCGCAAACACAAGTCCAAATCCGCACCGCTGACCAACAATGTTAGAACTGGCTATTTCTGGTAGGCTAAGGCTGACGCCAAAGCCAGGCAGAAACCACCCTGCTAGTCAGGGCAAGGAAGTCACATGCCAAGATAACCCCTGCTCACCCCCTTGGTAGCTTGGCACGAGCAGTAAGGCTAAACTCAGAGGCGATGTGTAAAGCATTTGCGCCAGCACACAACAGCAACAACATCCTAGGCACACCACAAAAGGAACTCCACACAAGGTTATATGAAAATAACTTCTGTATTGTCAAAATCACATCAGATAAAAATCACACATGTACATTGTGCCAACTCGCACAGGCGATATTCATCAGGGATTATTTACAAGACAGGGCCACATGGGCCACTGTCAGAATCAACACTTGTAGAAATAGAAAAACAGATATAAAATCACTGTAACACAAAATAACAGTTATAAATCACAACTAGTAACTACTGGTAAAGGTAGGTACACACTACGCAATACTAATAACCATAGGCCTAGATCACGCATGGACACATAACCTCTCTAGTATAACTATACTAGGCAAAACACCATCACCTAAGAATAAAATACATTTAGGGGTAGAAGCAAGAACACATTACACATGATGCATCAAAAACACATTCAGCGGTGTAGGGAAAAAGGTAAACACATGATGCATAAAACATTCAGAGGTGTAAGGAAAGAAAACACATGATGCATCAACCAACACATTCAGAGGTGTAAAATCAAGGAAGACACATGATGCATTAAAAACATTCAGCGGTGCCAGGAAAGAAAACACAACTCAATAGCGCAAAAACACATGATGCCTAAAACATTCAGAGGTGCAAGGAAAAACCACACAATTGCACAAAACCTACATAAGCCACCACCTGTGGCAGTCCCTAGGCCAACTGGCCTTGTTGGGGCTAAGACGCCCTGTGTCTCAATGTCAGGGGCCTAAACGTGGCAGGTGCCCACTACTTGCTGGGCACCTGGGAACATCCCAAGACCTAAACGGTGCAGCTGCCCACTAATTGCTGGGCAGCTGTGAAGCAGAACTGCGGCAGGGCTCTCACTAGCCCTCAGGAGCAAACTGCGCCCACTGATAGCAAACTGCGCATAGTCAAACGTTGGAGACATACAGGCTCTGGACATCACACATGTCCCAAACGTTGGAGCCACACAGGCTCTGAAACTATATATGCACCATGGAGCCCTCAGGCTCTGAAACCCATGGCACCTCGAGCCTCGCTGGGCTCGTGAATCAAAATAGGGGCGGGAGCCTCTCGGGGCTCCAAAGAACAAAGCATGCCCACAGAGCCTCTCTCAGGCTCTCAGTACATAAAAATGCCCATGAGCCTCTCTCAGGCTCTAAATACCCAAACTGGCACTCGAGCCTCTCTGGGCTCGACAACGAAGAGGCTGGGGCCGAGCCTCGCAGGCAGGAGGGGGCGGGCACCGACAATGTGCCCCGACGCCCCTTCTAAATGCTGCCCTCGTTGGAGTCCCCCTCGGGGGACTCAGGATGCCAAAAATGCCAGCAAGAGCCTCTCTGGGCTCTGAATTGCACATGCCCCCGGAGCCTCGGGGGCTCGACACTGAATGCGGGGCAAGGTGGGAGCGGCCCGCTGCCAGACGGGGCCGCTCCAGATGAGGACTGAGCACGGTCCCTCAAGGCACCCAACAAGAAGCCCCCACTCACCGGGACTGTGCGACGGTCTTCTCTCTCTCCCCGGGGTTCTCTCAGCACACGGGAACCCCAGCAGCAGGCCACGCTTCCTCCTCTCTTCCCGGGGCTCCATCCAGATCACGGGAGCCCCGGGCGGCCATCACCACTCTCCGCCTCTTCTTCTCTTCAGCCGCCCTGGCCAATCAGAGCGCGGCAGCAGGCGGGACTTCCTCCAAGAACCGGAAGTCCCGCCCCACATCAGGCACTACGGTGCCTGACTTCCTGGTCGCGGCGCGAGGGCCGCGGCGGTGATTAAAAAGTGGCAAAATGAGGGGTGGGCACCCTCGGTTTTACAATAAAATATACCAGCGAGGCGGGCACTCGCAGAGAAGCATATAAAAGGGAGAATACCCGTCCCTAAAAATAAAGTGCACACGAAGCACTCGGGGGGGGGGGGCACACCAAGGGCAGGAGCGCTTCCCACACGGGATAACCACAGCGCTCTGCCAGAAATCAGGATAAAAGCGCCCAAGCCCAAAAATAAGGCGCAGGAAGGCTGTAATGAAGCCTTGGCAAAACCAAAGCCATCCAACAAGGTATCAGCAGTCCTGGAGATCAAAGGATGGAGCAACAGAGCTCCCAGCAAGGAAAATGCAGCTTCTCCATGCTGCAAAAGGTCCCAGAGATTCCCAGGGGGGCAAAGCAAAGTCCCCCCCCCATCAGCCCAAGCAAGGCAGAGGGGTCCCCCAATCAATCAATCAATCAATCAGGTCATTTATAAAGCGCACTACTCACCCGTAGGGTCTCAAGGCGCTGGGTGGGGGGGGGGGGGTGCCGTTTACTGCTCGAACAGCCAGGTCTTGAGCTTCTTCCTGAAGGAGAGGTGGTCTTGGGTCAGGCGCAGGTCGGTCGGGAGTGAGTTCCAGGTCTTGGCAGCCAGGTAGGAGAAGGATCTTCCTCCTGTTGTCGCTCTTCGGATGCGGGGGACGGCGGCGAGGGCGTGGTTGGTTGATCTGAGGAGGCGCTTGGGAGTGTAGAAGTTGATCCGGTTGTTGAGGTAGCTCGGGCCTTGGTCGTGTAGGGCTTTGTGCGCGTGGGTGAGGAGACGGAAGGTGATTCTCTTGTTGACCGGGAGCCAGTGCAGGTCCCTCAGGTGTCCGGAGATGTGGCTGCGTCGGGGGATGTCGAGGATGAGTCTGTCCGAGGCGTTCTGGATCCGCTGGAGTCTCTTCTGGAGTTTGGCCGTGGTTCCGGCGTAGAGGGCGTTGCCGTAGTCCAGACGGCTGGTGACGAGGGCCTGGGTGACTGTCTGCCGCGTTTCGGTGGGGATCCACCGGAAGATCTTACGTAGCATGCGCAGGATGTTGAAGCAAGACGAGGAGACGGCGTTTACTTGTCTGGTCATGGAGAGGGAGGAGTCCAGGATGAAGCCCAGGTTGCGTGCGTGGTCCGTTGGTTTGGGTGCGGTGCCCAGGGCGGGGGGCCACCAGGAGTCGTCCCAGGCGGAGGGCGAGGAGCCCAGGATGAGGACCTCCGTCTTGTCCGAGTTCAGTTTCAGGCGGCTGGTCGTCATCCATTCGGCTACATCTCTCATCCCTTCGTGCAGGTTGGCGGTGGTGGGGTCGTTGGTCAGGGAGAGGATCAGCTGGGTGTCGTCAGCGTAGGAGATTATGTTGAGGTTGTGTTGGCGTGCGATGGCCGCGAGGGGGCTCATGTAGACGTTGAAGAGGGTGGGGCTCAGTGAGGATCCTTGAGGGACGCCGCAGATGACTTTGGTGGCCTCTGATTTGTACGGTGGTAGGCGGACTCTCTGTGTTCTTCCGTCGAGGAAGGAGGTGATCCATTCCAGTGCCTTCTCCTGGATTCCGATGTTGCCGAGGCGCTGTATTAGGGTGCGGTGGCAGACGGTGTCGAAAGCCGCGGAGAGGTCCAGGAGGATGAGGGCCGCTGTTTCTCCGTTGTCCATCAGAGTTCGAAGGTCATCGGTGGCAGCGATGAGGGCGGTCTCGGTGCTGTGGTTCGCTCGGAAGCCCGACTGTGAGGGGTCGAGGGATCCATTCGTCTCGAGGAAGGCGGCCAGCTGTTTGTTGACGGTCTTCTCGATGACTTTGGCCGGGAACGGGAGGAGCGAGATGGGACGGTAGTTCTTGAGGTCGGTGGGGTCTGCCGTGGGTTTCTTGAGAAGAGCGCTGAGTTCGGCGTGCTTCCAGCTCTCAGGGAAGGTGGCGGTGTCGAAGGAGGTGTTGATGATGTCCCGCAGGTGGGGTGCGATGACAGCGTCGGCCTTGTTGAAGACGTGGTGAGGGCAGGGGTCAGTCGGAGATCCGGAATGGATGGAGTTCATGGTGCGGATGGTGTCTTCGGTGCTGATCGGGGTCCAGGTGCGGAGGGTGGTGGTGGGTGGCGTCGTAGTGGTTGTGGCTTGCGTTGGTTGGTTGTTGAAGCTGTTGTGTATGTCCGTGATCTTGTTGTGGAAGTAGGAGGCGAGGGAGTTGCAGAGGTCTTGCGACGGGTTGATGTCCTTGTTTCCGGCGTTGGGGTTGGAGAGCTCTTTCACGATGTTGAAGAGTTCCTTGCAGTTGTGGGCGTTGTTGTCCAGTCGATCCTTGTATGTATTTTTCTTGGTGGCGCGGATCAGTTGGTGGTGTTTCCGGGTGGCGAGCTTGAGGGTGGTCATGTTGTCCGTTGTTGGTTCTCTTCTCCAGGCTTTCTCGAGGACTCGACAGTTCTTCTTGGAGCTCTTGAGTTCGTCGGTGAACCATGGTGTTTTTCTGCTGCCGGGTCTGCTGGGTGGGGTTCTCAGAGGGGCGAGTTCGTCCGCGCAGTCGTTGATCCACTTCGTGAGGTTGTCGGCGGCCTGGCTCGGGTTCGCTGAGTTGGCGGGAGGGTGCTGGCTCAGGGAGGCGGTGAGCTGGTCGGCTGTGATCTTGTTCCAGCTTCTTCGGGCAACCTGTTGCTGGTGGTGGTGGATCGTCGTTCTTCTGAAGGTGAAGTGGACGCAGCTGTGGTCCGTCCAGTGGAGTCCTGTTGCGTGGCTGAAGGTGACGTCTTTGCTGGATGAGAAGACGGCGTCGAGTGTGTGTCCGGCGAGGTGGGTGGGGGTGGTCACCAGTTGCTTGAGTCCGAGGTTGGCGAGGTTGTCGAGCAGGCTGATGGTGTTGCGGTCGTTGTTGTTCTCCAGGTGGAAGTTGAGGTCCCCCAGGAGGATGTAGTCGGTGGAGGGGAGAGCGTGTGGGCTGACGAAGTCGGCGATGTCCTCGCTGAATCGTGTGCGTGGTCCCGGGGGTCGGTAGATCAGGGTGCCTCTGAGGGTGGTGTTCGGGTTGGTGTGGATCTGGAAATGCAGGTGTTCGGCACTGGTCAGGGTGTCGTCGGTGTTGGTCGTGATGCGGATGGTGTCTCTGTGGATGATGGCGATGCCTCCTCCCGTCTGGTTGGTGGTGCGGTCCCTCCGGGTGATCTTGTAGCCCTCTGGGATGGCGATGGCGATGTCTGGGGCTGAGGAGGCGTTCATCCAGGTCTCGGTGAGGAAGGCAACGTCAGGGGCGGTGGTGTCGAGGAGGTTCCAGAGTTCTACGGCGTGTCTGTGGACAGAGCGGGTGTTGAGCAGGATGCACTTGAGGTGGTTGCTGCTGGAGTTAGGCTTGGCGGGTGCATGGAAGGTCCGGATGCAGGTGAACTTGCAGGTGTGACAGCTGAAGGGTCCGTGGGTGTGCTTCGGGGCGGCTCGGTGACATCCTGGGATGCGGCCGGTGTTGAGTGTGATGAGATCGGCGGCGCTGTAGGTTCGTCGGGGCGGCTTCCGTCGGTGGGGGCCAGGGGCCCTGGCGCTGGTCGCGATCCGGTCGCGGACGGGCGCAGACGGGCTTACCTTTGGCGCGCCTTCGGCGCACAATCGGCGCGCCCGCTGCGCGTCAACGCTGCGCGTCAACGCTGCGCGTGCGCACGGTCGTCATTTAAGGCGAAGTGCGCGGGTGGGCGGGGCAGCTGGGAGGCGGGAGCGGGGAGGGAACACAAGGAGAAAAGGGCGGGGTCGGCGGTGGTGGCGGGAAGCGGGGGCGGCGAGGGAGGCGGGAAACAGGACGGGGGACGGCGAAACAATCACAATTTGCAGTTTAAAAGGCTAAGCACGGGGAAGGACTAAAAGAGGCAAAGACAAGCACAAATGACTGTCCAAACAGGCTAAACACGGGGAAAGACTAAACGAGGCAAAAACAAGCACAAATGACTGTCCAAACAGGCTAAACACGGGGAAAGGCTAAACGAGGCAAAAACAAGCACAAATGACTGTCCAAACAGGCCGCGAGGCGGGCAGCGAGGCAGGGCACAGCGGAGGGGCACACGCAGCAGCTGGTGGCCGTGCGGCGCGGGGGTGTCCCACAAGTGGGTCACCCAAGAGTCCAGGAAAGTCCATCAGGTGCCAGGGGCTGGGCAGGGCCCAGGGATTCCCCTGGTCCCAAGCAGCAGCACGCCCCTGGTAAGATTCAAGTCCAAAAACAAGAACATTTTGGAAGGGGACACAGCCCCTTCTTATACAGAAAAAAAGTCTTTGAAGTCTTTGTGTAGGCAGTGTGAGAACCAGCTAGAACTGGTTATAGGGAACTCTCTTCAGTGTCAGGGACAGAGGTGACAGTCGCCCAGCGGGGAGGTGGAGCCAGCATTGTGGTCAGGCAGGCACAGCCCTTCACTATCAGGTGCTATCTCCTCCCACTTCTGTGGTTATGAAAATTCGGGACTCGTGCATAAAACTTTGTCATAGCATGACGAATTTGATATCAAAAGACCGAGAATGGCTAGTACACTATGTACAAGCATTTTCGTCATATTCGAGTGACGATTTCACCTCGAAATCGTCATTTTCGTCCCGAACCCTTGGCTTCCATTTTGTGTACGGCAGCCATTTTGTGAGTTGCCCTCACATAGGCTTATAACTACAGCCAAATTCGATATCAAAGGACACGTACACCTTAATTGACTTTTCTGTGACCTGGGCAAGCTGAAACCATTGCCCCAGGCCGAACCTGTTTGGTCAGTTCCTCTCCCAGTGGCCGAACGAGATAGCATCAAGGCACAACAGGCCATAAACCCTTTTCATCGCACACACACCCTGCCGAATCTTGCTCACACCTGTCCCTGCTCTTTTCTCTCTCACTTGCTTTATGATGAGGAGGTGCCCGTTTTTATTGGGGGTCCACCGGTATCTGATGGAAATGCTGGGCCTTGCCGGATGATTTATTGTGGGCTGGACGAACTGTGATGTGGGCTTGTCATCATGACTCTGCTTTTCCTTTGTAGTGGAAACATGTGAATGGTATACTAAAATTTGAAGAATGTTTGCCTAAAGCACAATATTTCATATAAAAAGAGAAGCCTGACTTTGTAAGAGGGAGCAGTCTCCTGAGAATATACATCCCGTGTTGTTGTACTTCTAGGACGCCTGTTACTTGGTTGCAGCCAATAAAATCGATCCTTGACTTCACCTAGAAGACTCTGAGTTTCAGTGGTCTGAATCAGGAAAGTACTCGAGGTCTTTGGGTGTACCCTGACACCGCTGGGTTACCGGTTCGGTACCGGTTCTGAAAAACCCAGTACCTCAGTTGGCGCCCAACGTGGGGCGATACCAGCGGTACCGGTCCAGTCCAGAGGTTCGTGAGGAGCTTTGTGTGAAAATTCTGGAGGAAGGCCGCCACTTCATCGACCTCTGCATGTCGACGTGATCCGAAAGTCTTTGCTGCGAGGTTCCCCGCTTCCCGACGGCTACAAAGGACTGCTGCCCTGGCTATCGCCCTGATTTCGACCCTTGAAGTTTGGTAGAGCGAAACGATAAGACGAGTCTTCTGGTGACGTCATCGATATCTCAGTTAAGTATAAGTGGAACGTCTCCCAGTCCTTAGTTGGTTCTTAGTTTTGGGTATCCCTCGGGATCGCTTTGTTTGGAACTTGCAAGTGCCAAAGCCGAAGGACTTGTGTATTCACGAGAATATCGTAATCGATAATCCTTTGAAGTTTGAAGCTAGACTAGAGAGCGAAGATGCCTGGTCTTAGCAGACTTGGAAATTTGTTTTGTCTTGGTTGTAATAATAGGGACTCCCGATTGGAGGACTCGTGTCCGGTTCCTCCGATTGGAACTCCAACTTATGAACTGTATGTGAAACATGGAGTAGGCCCCATCACATACAATGAAGTGTGGATCAAATACACCAGAAAAGATGGCGTTTTAAAATGGCCCCAATACGGTAGCTTTGACACGGAAATCTTAGATAATCTTGAAGTTAAACTTTTTAAGAAGAAAGCCCGGCCGGCGATGTTTGACTCTTTCCGCCTATGGCGTAAGGAAGCCAAACAGAAAGAAATTAAATTAGCGAAGGAAAATAAGAGAGAAAGGGGTATTTCGATAATGCAAGCTGCCATGCAGTATAAAGACAACGAAGAGGAACAGATGAGTGAGCAGTTGCACAGGCAACGTAAAATGGTGATTGATAAATGCTATCCAGTTTTGCCGTCTCTTCAGCAAGAGGCAGCAAAAGAGCTTGAAAAAGATCCGTTAATGGCGAATTTGTTAAGTTCGCCACCCCCTTATACGCAGAATCCTACGGCACCTCCGCAACCCTTAGCGGCGCAACCCGTGGTTGCATTGCCTCCTGCTCCTCCACAGCACCCACCAGCTACTCTTCAGCTGGCTCCTACTCCTCCGGTGCAGCCTCCTCAAGGGCCACCGGCTTTCACATCTGCTCTTCCTATACTTCCTACCACTTTGACTACTATAACGACTACCACTCCTGGTATTCCTTCTGACACTGCCTCTGCATCTGCCTCGTCTCACCCTGCTTTCCCTCTTGTCTTTTCATCGACTTCTCCTTCTGTTCGTCAGAGAGTGGCTAGTAAAGTTATTAGTATTCTATATCCTCTCTTTGGTGCAACGAGTGTAACTCCTGACACAGAGCGCAAGCAGTTGCGTAGTCAATTGCCTGATTCTAGGGAAAAGGAAGCGTTGAATTGTTTGGCACATAAATGGGTTGCTGACCCGGAAAAATATGATTTAGAATGTGTTATGGATGTCTTCACCCAGTGGGAAGCATCGAAGCAGAGATACGTTTTTGAGAAAATGTGTGTTTTTCTGTGTGAAGATTTAGAGGAAAATGATTTGGACTCTAACCCGCCCGAGTTGAGCCATGTACGGTTCGAGTTTTCAAAAGTCGCAGTTGTGGGTTCAGATGTTAAGAAGGCAGTTGCGACGTTGCTGTCGCTTAGGACTGAAGGTGTTTCCAAGTCTTTGTTTGAGTCTGATTCTTCTGTTAAGAAGAAGGGGAGACAATACCCAATGAGAGAAGTTCCTCCAGTATGGAAGGAAGCCGTGCAGGCTGATGCCGCTCTTCATATTGATGCTGTACCAGCACATTTTCAGCGTGTGTGGGTACTTGTGCCATGGAAGCGGGCTGAAGTTTTGGCCCTTAAACAGACATTGCCTGATCCCCGTAAGAATCCTGCAGGGTATTACAAGGAATTGTCGCAGACTGCAGGTTCATGCATTATGAATTTAGCCGATATCGATATGTTGTTTGGGAACGTTGTTCCACAGCCTTTATGGGGAAAGATCCGTCATGCAGATCATGATCAGGAGTTAGGTGACTCATGGGCTAATATTACTGCTGCAGATGCCCGACAAGTTGGTGGTGCTAAACCTGAGCCTTTAGTAGCAGAACTTCCTGGTAAGATCATTGATTATATGAAAACTATAATGCCTGCGATGCGTGTAAATTGGGAGAAGTTGTCTGCGTGCAAGCAGAAGAAAGATGAAACGGTCTCAGATTTCTTCACCAGGTTTGAGGAAACATTTGTCGACCACAGTGGTCAGGATATGAGCACAGAAGGTGGTCAGCGATTGTTTGTCGATAAATGTGTGCACAATCTGCTTCCCGAGTTGTGTAAGAAGTTGAAAGATTCAGAGAGTTCTTGGGCAGTTTCCTCTTCAGCACAGATACTGGCTACGGCACAGTACTACGAAAATAGAGACAAAGATGAGAAAGATAGAGCAGAAAAGAAAACCAAAGAGTTGAAAACGAAGGTTCTGTTACAGCAAGCGTATCCGCCACGTGGTGGTGGTGGCCAGAACAATGGTGGTCAGAGTAACTATCAGAATAATTATCAGCAGCCTCAACAGTATCAGAGGAACTCACAAAGACTCGAGTATACTCAACCACGTGTCCCCGTAGGTCCCAATCAGTGTTCATATTGTAAGGAAGAGGGTCATTTCAAGTATAGTTGCCCTGTCTTGTTACAGCGCGCAAATGGTGTTTCTGGCTCAAGAGGTTGAGGTGTTCAACAAGCACCTACAGGTAGAGGACGTGGAAATTTCCCCCAGAACGCTCGTTCCCTTCCACCTCAGAACTCAATGAATAGGTTCGATCAACAGAATAACGCATCTGGTAGGACAGCTCAGTACTATGCTGATGACTACTATGCAGACGATGAGCACATGGAAGGTAATGATTACTAGGACAGCCATAGACAAAGAGAGGGAGTTGTTTCAGTTCCAGTAGATCAGAGTGGACCATACGTTGAGGTGATTACATCAGGTGTGTCAGAACCTTTTCTGTTGGATACTGGTGCTACAAAGAGTTCTATTATGCACTCCAAACTCCCTGGCGCACCTTTGTCTGGCGAAATGAATGTTTCTGTAGGTTTTTCTGGCGCCCCGGTTAGAAATCCGATTTCTGACCCTTTGTCTCTTTCTGTTGGTCCTTGTGAATTCGAAGCACCCCTTATTCTGACAACAGGTTGTGGTGAAAACTTGTTGGGATTAGATCTGTTAAAAAGATTGTATGCGACTTTGTACTGTTCTCCTTCGGGAGTACAACCTACACTGGGTAAGAAAGTGGTTTCTCGAATGTATTTGTCAAGAGATAAACTTCCAACAGAATTGTCGTTGCTTCCTGATATTCTTTGGGCTACTGGTCCTAATGATGTGGGTCTTTTGGAAATACCACCATATGTTGTAACATTGAAAGCCAATGTTAAAATGCCACGCAGTCCCCAATATAAAATCTCTAGTGAAGGTGAAAAAGCGTTGCTAGCGATCGTCTACGATCTGATTGAAAAAGATGTGATTGAAGAGACAAGAGGCAACGTGTGCAATAGTCCTGTTCTGCCTGTTTTGAAACAAACTGATCCCTCTCAGCCACCTGTGTACAGATTTGTGATTGATCTGAGAGAGGTGAATAAAATAGTTGTGCCACAATTTCCAGTTGTTCCTGACATTACTGCCCTATTGACTATGATTCCAGCTTCTGCAACCTGGTTTTCGGTGATTGACTTGAAGAATGCTTTCTTCAGCATCCCGATTGCTGAGGAGAGCAGGGATATTTTTGGCTTCAGTTTAGGAGGACGAAGCTTCCGCTTTAAACGCGCTCCCCAGGGCTACTGTGAAAGTCCATCAATATATAGTCAAGCTTTAAAGACACAGCTTGATACGATTGTTTTACCTGAAGGTGCTACTCTTGTACAGTACGTTGATGATTTGCTTGTTGCTGCAGATACTGAGGAAATATGTAAGAAAGCCACGTTGTCATTGTTGCGTCACCTGTGTGATTTGCATCACAAGGTGTCACTTTCCAAATTGCAATATTGTCGACAAGAAGTGACCTACTTAGGTCATCTCTTATCGAAGGAGGGAAGGAAACTGACCCCAGAAAGAATTCAGGCAATAGCAAAATTGAGTGTGCCAAGAACACAGAGAGAAGTGCGTGCTTTCTTGGGCATTACATTGTACTGTAGACAGTGGATTCCAAATTTTTCGTTATTAGCCAAACCCTTGGTGGCATTAACGTGTAAAGATACACCCAATCCTGTTCCTTGGTCTGAAGAGTGTCAGAAAAGTTTTTCTGAATTGCGCACAGCATTATGTTCGGCTCCTGTGTTGGGTACCCCCAACTTCAGTAAGCCCTTTACATTGTATGTCCATGAGAAAGAAGGTTGTGCATTGTCTGTGTTGACACAGTTATTTGGAGACAAGCAGCGTCCATGTGCATATTTTTCGTCGACTTTGGATCCGGTAGCTAAAGCATTGCCAAGTTGTTTAAGTGCGACAGCGGCAGCAGCTGTTTCTATTCGACAGTCTGCTGGTCTAGTGATGAATAACACGTTAGTTGTGATGGTTCCACATGCAGTGGACACGTTGTTAAACAGAACCAAGACACAGCACTTAACTAGTGCTCGATTGTCAGGTTACGAATTAACCTTGTTAGCAAGTCATGTGCACATAAAAAGATGTAACACGTTAAACCCAGCTACGTTGTTACCGATTGTAGAGGAATTAGATGCTTCAGAACAGCATGATTGTTTTCTTAGAACAGAAGAAGAAACAAAAGGGAGAATAGACCTCCAGGACACTCCTCTTGCTGAATGTGATGGTATCTTATGGGTGGATGGTTCTTGCTTCAAGCTTCCGAATGGTGATACGACTGCAGCATATGCTGTCATGACTTTGCATACGATTGTTGAAGCTGCACGTATTCCACATAATTCAGCTCAAGCAGCAGAATTGATTGCACTTACAAGAGCATGTGTGTTGTCGAAAGGAATGAAAGTGACCATCTACACCGACAGCCAGTATGCGTTTGGAGTGGCTCACAGTTTTGGACGATTGTGGAAAGAACGTGGGTTCCTGACTTCGTATGGAGCTAAGATTCAGCATGGTCAGTTGGTGAATGAGCTTCTTGAATCACTGACCTTACCCCTACAAGTTGTGCTTACAAGAAGGTGACTGATGATGTTGGTCGTGTAAATGCATTTGCTGACGAAATCGCGAAAGAAACTGCAAGGAATGTGTTGAGCCGAATGTATGTTGCAGGTCCTGCAAGATGGGTTGGTGATTTTGGAATGTGTGAAGACACGATAGAGAGTGTGAAGTCTATTCAAGCTGAAGCTACAGAAAAAGAGTTGAGTGTGTGGAGAGAAAGTACGGGTAGAATGGATGCAAATGGTTGTTGGGTTGAATTGTCAGAGCATCAGAGATAGTTGTTACCCGATGCGTACGTGCTTGCAGTGGTTACAATGGCTCATGGAATGGCTCATATTAGCGTAAAAGGGATTTGCATGTTGTTGGCGCCAGTATGGCAAAATTTAGGAATTCCCAAGTGTGCAGAGAATGTCGTCAAGAATTGCATGGTGTGTCTGAAGTACAATCCTGGTAGGGGAACCCCCACTCCAGCTGGTCATTTTGCACCTCCTACGTATCCGTTCGAGGTTTTGCAGCTAGATTTCATCCACATGGAGAGGTGCAACAACATAAAATACGTACTCGTTGTTGTTTGTGCCTTCTCAAGATGGGTAGAAGCATATCCCCTAAAGGACAACACTGCCTTATCCACAGCTAAAGCCCTTGTGAAAGAGTTCTTCCCCAGATTCGGAATGCCTAGAATGGTCTGGAGTGACAATGGGAGTGAATTTGTGGGTCGAGTGATGAAGAAAGTATGTGAAGGGCTAGGCATTCAACAGAAGTTTCACACTGCAAATCACCCCCAATCAGCTGGACTAGTAGAATGCTATAATGGCACGCTAAAGTTAAAATTAGCCAAGATTCAAGCGAGCACTGGTCTTAAATAACCCTGGGCGTCCGAATCGGCTACGCCCACGGAGTAGGCGTAGTGTTGCCTCCTACGCATTTTGCGTAGACAGGGTAGCCGGCAACACTACGCCCACTCCGTGGGCGTAGCCGAGTCGGCCGCCACCCGCCTCCCTCCCGCCCTCCCCTACATACAATATCTAAGCAACTACCCTTAATGAAACTATTTTAAAGCACTTACCGTGTCCGGGGGCTCGTCCGGGGCTCCCTCTGGGAATAGCGTCCTTTCCTGGATACCAATGTGCATGCGCGGGCGGCCGCGCATGCGCATTTCTCGGGAGAAATGCGCATGCGCGGCCGCCCGCGCATGCGCATTGGTATCCAGGACTACGCTATTCCCAGAGGGAGCCCCGGACGAGCCCCCGGACACGGTAAGTGCTTTAAAACAGTTTTATTAAGGTTAGTTGCTTAAATAATGGATGTAGGGGAGATCGGGAGGGAGGTGCGTAGTGGGGCTACGCGGAGTGCGGGAGTGGGCGTAGCTTCTCGCCCTCTCCGCGTAGCTCCGCGGAGCCCCACTACGCCCACTACGCCCAGGGTTAGTCTTAAATGGCCTGATGCTCTACCCTTAGCACTCCTATCAACCAGAATGACTGTGCATTCGCGAGTGGGAATTAGTCCATATGAGATAGTTTTCGGCCGTCCGGCCAACATATGGGGAGTGCCAAGGCCCACAAAGTTCAGTGAAATCGAACACCCTGTTTTGCTTGACTATCTGTACGAATTGACGGCTAAATTGCGTGTTTTACATCAATAGGTCCATGACACCCTGCCTCCGGTCTCTGAAACTCCAGGTCATCCCATCGACCCTGGAACCTGGGTTCTCGTGAAGAATTTCCAGCGAACCAAGAACGACCAGCCCAGGTGGACCGGACCGCACCTCGTCCTTCTTTCCACGAGATCAGCTTTTCGAGTGGAAGGGAAGAAGCACTGGATCCACGGGGTCCATTGTAAAAGGGTACCTTTACCTCTGCCGTATGACCAGTGGGTCCAGAAGGGTGTCGGCGAATCAGAGACTGAAACCGTGCCACGTTTTCTGCCTTTCAGTGATGCACGTGTAAAAGGAACACTTACTGAACAAGAGAGTAACAATATTTTGCAACCAGCTGTATCAGCGTCAATTCAATTGGACACTACAGAACCTGAACTCCTTTTCCAAGACCAAACAGTACCTGGGAGAAAACGTTATAATTTGAGGCCGAGACCTATGGACAAATAAATAAAATTTTCCTTTTTGATATTTTTGAAAGCGCAGCTCTCCCATCTGAGAAACGTGCTCATTTTTGTTTTTCGAACCGCCATCCGGGTTCCGCTGCTAGGGCCGCGATTGCCCAAAGTCTTTGGGGTGCAGCTGACGACGTTAGGTCGACAGTTCTGGTTGGTCCAAGGGAGTTTCCCTAGAGTGACAGAAGCATTCCTTAGCAGAAACAACCTCCCATCGTGGGCAGCACTTTAGAGAGGATGGAGTTTTTCGAGATGGAGAGACCTGCCAAAACAATGAACTTTAAAGCCAGGATATGTAAAATGATGACAAAGAAAAGCTTTTTGATATTGTGCATTTTTATGTTATTCAGTATGATAATGTTTTTAATAGGATATGTTTTATTCTCTTTTCAAGTGACATTTGCACCCACTACATCGCCCATACCTCCTCCTTCTACTGTTTCCCCACACTCTTTTCAAACCCTTCCTGAACACGAATCCGCTAGGAGATTAGAGTTTATTAATAACTCCTTTGTTCAGCTCTTACACCAACACCAACTTGTAATGAACACGACTAACTGTTGGGTGTGTGGTCTTATGCCTCACACAACGGATAAAGGTATCCCTTATCTGGTCCTGCCTTTCAGCCATAATGGTTCTGTGTGGGCATACAGAACGATGTTCATCTATGCTCGTGAAGTCCACCCCCTACGTTCTGTAAAAGACAATCCTAAGAATAGTGCTCTAGTTAAGGGTATAGTCGACATGATTAAGGAAGATATTTCTTATGAAACTACCCCCGAAGATGAGACACTTGCCTATATAGGATGGAACGTGACCGGATATGGAGCTACTCTGAGTGAGAAACAGCAAGCTAAGAGATCCTCCCCGATTTGGATTGTACCCCATCAGGGTCACCTGTGTCTGCAAGGTACTGGCAAGAATCCCAGAGCTCAGTTAGGGAAGAGTACCTGTACTAAAACGTATGTTTTTGGGTCTCAGACTTCCCCTGCGTTTTTAGCAGCTAAGGGTACCTATTTCATCTGCCATGATAGAGCCTATACATGGTTGCCCCCTGACTTTTCGGGCTCATGTTTTGTTTCGTTCCTGTTGCCTCCCACCTACACAGCAGCGGCAGATTACCACAAGACAAGGATAGTTAGAGGTGTCTTGAGTAAAGAAGACACCACAGGACAAGAATTTGGGGACTTCGTTAAGAGTTTTCTGCCGTTCTGGGGACCCATGGTTAACAGCAGGAACATAAGGCAATTGACAAGGGTAGTTGAATCCACCGTAGTTGAAACTGCTGGTGCCCTTAGTAACTTGACTGCTGAGCTCCAGTCGGATCGTCTTATGACCCTTCAGAACAGGGTCGCATTAGATGTCATACTTGCAGACCGAGGTGGGGTATGTAAATTGATCCAATCGAGTTGCTGTGTTTTCATTCCAGATAACGCTCCAACAGTGTACCAGGCCATCTCCAAACTGCATAAGATTTCCGAATCTATTCATGTGGATAAAGGAGATTGGTCTTTAATGGGATGGTTCTGGGAACTGATATCCGCCTGGGGATGGAAAATTCTGATGGTCATTGGGATGGTCTTAGCCATTCTTTTCCTGTTCTGTCTGTGCGTGCAGTGTGCTCCTGCAATATGTGGCCTCTGTGCTACATCATGTGTAAGGAAACCTGTATCAAGAGACGAGCTAAGTACTAGAATGATGTTACAGCAACATCTCAATGACTTTAGGAATATAGACCTGGACTCAGATTAGCATGAGATTAGGTTAAATTGCCTATGTAAGGGCAAAAGGAGGGTTTGTGGTTCTGAAAATTCGGGACTCGTGCATAAAACTTTGTCATAGCATGACGAATTTGATATCAAAAGACCGAGAATGGCTAGTACACTATGTACAAGCATTTTCGTCATATTCGAGTGACGATTTCACCTCGAAATCGTCATTTTCGTCCCGAACCCTTGGCTTCCATTTTGTGTACGGCAGCCATTTTGTGAGTTGCCCTTACATAGGCTTATAACTACAGCCAAATTCGATATCAAAGGACACGTACACCTTAATTGACTTTTCTGTGACCTGGGCAAGCTGAAACCATTGCCCCAGGCCGAACCTGTTTGGTCAGTTCCTCTCCCAGTGGCCGAACGAGATAGCATCAAGGCACAACAGGCCATAAACCCTTTTCATCGCACACACACCCTGCCGAATCTTGCTCACACCTGTCCCTGCTCTTTTCTCTCTTACTTGCTTTATGATGAGGAGGTGCCCGTATTTATTGGGGGTCCACCGGTATCTGATGGAAATGCTGGGCCTTGCCGGATGATTTATTGTGGGCTGGACGAACTGTGATGTGGGCTTGTCATCATGACTCTGCTTTTCCTTTGTAGTGGAAACATGTGAATGGTATACTAAAATTTGAAGAATGTTTGCCTAAAGCACAATATTTCGTATAAAAAGAGAAGCCTGACTTTGTAAGAGGGAGCAGTCTCCTGAGAATATACATCCCGTGTTGTTGTACTTCTAGGACGCCTGTTACTTGGTTGCAGCCAATAAAATCGATCCTTGACTTCACCTAGAAGACTCTGAGTTTCTGTGGTCTGAATCAGGAAAGTACTCGAGGTCTTTGGGTGTACCCTGACACCGCTGGGTTACTGGTTCTGTACCGGTTCTGAAAAACCCAGTACCTCACTTCCCTGGCAGCAGATGCTGCCTTTCATCCATGGGCTGACTCAGACAACCTCCTGGGGGCTCTGCAGCCCCTGTCACACTCAAACCAGACAGTCAATCCACAAGCAGGCCCAGGCACTCCTGGGCCAGGCTCACCAGCCAATCACGTGCCAGCAGACTCACTACACAAATATGCCAACTTCTAAAAGTGGCACTTCTAGACTAGACACAACCATGCCGCATACACCATTACGCAGCATTCAATCTCACGAGTTCACACATATCAAACTCGACCCTGCACTCCCCACACATCAGGAACTACCATGGGCATACATATTCCCCATTCATTCCTATGGGAGGGCAGGTCACTCACCATACATACACAGAGAGCTCACACACTTTACACTGTACCACAGTGAAAAAGTGCGCCAAGGCCTAAAATCACCAACACCAGGTTCCAGAAACAGGCTAGGAAAAAGCAAAAAGTTTCGGAGTGAACCTGCCAAAAAGGGCCAGGTCCAACAGTAGTGGTCTATTATTATTAAGCCAATGGGTCACTTTGTTTTTTAGGGACATAAACGATTCCTGGCCTGGGTTACTTATTTCAGGAATCCCTGTCAATAGTCAATACTACCAGATATGAGCTGGTTTCAGGTGGTAAGTTAATTCTAGGGGCCCCCTGAGATACTGCAACAGATGAGATCTGTCCGCTCTCTTTTGGTTTTGCTGTGGTTACTGTGATGCTCCTTCTAGGGTTGTTAGAACGTACGGGCAAGGCATCAACAGTTTTTGGGACTAAAACTTTGGTAAAATCTGAAGTAGATGGCACAGCAGGGAGAAGGGCATTATGCATTAGAGACCCATCGAGCACAGAATTCATTTGAGCATTACCCAGGCGTGAACTATTCGACTTTGTATTGTCCACAATACCCCGTGTGACTAGTTCAAGCTGGGAAAGCTGATGCTCGATTCGCCCGAGTCTCTCTTCTATCGCACCAAGTAAGGATTTCAATAGGGCACCCAATTTTATAACCAAGGAGTCCTCTGCCACCATTGTGCCACCGGTAAGCTGAGCCACATCTGCGAGAGTTGACCCTGGGCTCAATACAGTCGATGGCGGTGGCCCATAGCTAGTCAAATCATTCAAAACATTACACCCCTTGTTTTTTGATGTTATATCTCTATCACCCAACCCTTTTCCACGTTTAGACTTACTGCCGCCAGTAGCAGTCGCGGCGGCGCGCTTTCTCTTGGGTTTTGCGCCCTCATGTCTTTCATGTCTTTCCCGGAGGCGCGGGGTAGTTGATTTCTCAGGGGAATTGGCCGGGATTTGAACATCAAGGGTCCCGATGGCCTCCGTTGTTTGTACGCGGGCAATTGGTGTAATGTGCTCATACTCCTGGGAGGTAGGTGGGGTATGTACAGTTACTGGGACAAGTGTTTTATTGGCAAGACTATCGTGCTCGGGTGTACGATCATTAGCAAAATGGCCCATTGAAGAACGTTTAGGCATGGCAAGATCTTGCTACTCCCGACTCTCCATTAGGGTTATCCCCTGGTCAATGACTGAGTTGGCTCTTGTTATGAAGTTGTCCAAAGTTCCTGTTAGATGACCTCTAGCAGCCAAAGTTTTGTTCCTCATTTCACGTGCAGCCATGCTACCACAAAAAGTCTTCGCCCACAAGAGTACTTACAGCGAACCCAGGGGATGGGTGTGTGTTCTACAGCAGACGGAAGAGGGATGGCCCGGTCCGGTCTCTCTCGGTCTAGAACGGGTTAAAACGGGCCCGCCGTTGGCCCGGGCTTCGCCCGGTGCACGCCCGCACGCGTTCCGAGAAGCGGAAGGAGCGGACAAGTAAATACCTGCAGGCAGAGGGCGGGAGCAAAGCGGGAAGAGGACACAGCTGAGAATCAATCGGGCTGCTGGTCCTCGCAGTCCCGAGTCCTTTCAATTCCAAGAGTCCAAGGCAGGTCTGACTGCTGCGAGCGGCGCCCGCGGAGCAGGGTCCGCGAGCAGTATTTGAGCTGCAGGTGGAGGGTGGGAGCAAAGCGGGAAGTGGACACAGCTGAGAATCAATCGGGCTGCTAGTCCTTGCAGTCCCGAGTCCTTTCAATCCCCAAGAGTCCAAGGCAGGTCTGACTGCTGCGAGCGGCTCCCGCGGAGCGGGCGCCGCAAGCAGTATTTGAGCTGCAGGTGAAGGGCGGGAGCAAAGCGGGAAGAGGACACAGCTGAGAATCAATCGGGCTGCTGGTACTCGCAGTCCCGAGTCCTTTCAATCACCGAGAGTCCAAGGCAGTTCTGACTGCTGCAAGCGGCACCCCTTTGTTCTCTCTACCATTCCTATGTGACTCTTAGAGTATATCCATTCGTATCCCTTCCTTATGTATATAGAGATAACTCTAATCACTAGTATATGCAGCAGACTTTTGTGCTCTCTACCTTTCCTATGTGACTCTTGAGTATATCCACTCGTATCTCTTCCTTGAGTGACTTTACTATTTGTACATTCGCAATTTTTCTTTCTCTTTGTATATCTTCCTTGTGTGACTTTACATCTTGTACATTTGCAATGGTTTTCTGTTTGTATCTTATATGTAACGCATGTAATCCTGAGTCCTTATGTTCTGCAACTGGTTCTTATGTAAAGCGCTCTGACACCTTCGGGTAAAGTTTGCGCTATATAAAATCGCATTAAATAAATAAATAAACACATTATGGGCATCTTTATTGGCCTTCTCCATCATCTTCTTTGAAGGCTCTCTGGGGGTGCTGCTGTACCTCTGAACCACACCTATCATTGCTACTTGGAGTAGTAACTTCATTTACTAATGGAGAAGGATAATGGAGGGCACTTCTCAGATCTGGGCTGAGACCTTCTTCCAGATTCTCCTCTGCTAATGCTTCTTCCATTTTGCAACTCTTGGTTTCTAATGTTACAGTGTTGTTGCCTGTGGAGCTGTGCATCCGCCATAGCTTTTGAGCCTGGACAAACAATAAGGAGAGGTCTTCAATTGGAGTATTCCATAAATGATGCACACATTGCGTGATCCTGTAAAGAATCCCTGTGACCAAGAGAAAATCTTTATAACGGGTTAATTTCAGATGGATGATATGTCTTGGGACACGTGTCACACTAGTGACACAAGAAAGTTCGTGTTCATCCGGGGGTTGAGTTGGGAATTGAAAGATTCTACTGCAATAAGGATCTGATGTTTATTGGAAAGGGTTGGCAACAGCTGTCTCTCTTCTTCTACAAAACAAAGCTACACTGACCTCTTTGAGACATGATCTGTGACCTACATAGTTTTGGAAGTGCCCATACAGATATTCTTTCGTGTGCCACTCATCGATGTTGAAAATTCGGAACAGAACAGCAGGAGCACTTTGAGCACAGGGTCTGGTCTTCACACAATTTGCACCAGGTCAGCTGCACCTGACGTGGCTGGTTAGGACAGGGCTTCAGCGCCAACACTCAGCATCCAAAAAAGCTGTAGGTTGGTGGAAGTGCAGGTGCATGGACATTAACAGTAGGACCATAAACCTTCTCATGGGGTGGAACTGCATCAGACATCCTAGCAGTTAGTGGGACACACTGCTTGGAACATCCGTTGGTAAGTAAGACGACTCATCAGCAACATGGCAATCCAGGTAATGGAACCCGATTGCTTACAAAGCCCAATTGCCCACGTGTTGCTCTGTGAGTGTGTGTAATGAAGACTTCAGGAGTTGAATAACCACAACCCTTTTCAAAGGGACCATATTCCTCTGTATAAAAAGAGAATCTCAGCTGTGCCTTGAAAAGCTATGGCAACTTAACAACACATCACAAAAATCAGATTTAGACAACACATATAATGAAACATGATTTTTTCAAAGGTTTTGTCATTGAGTGGAGCTTCAAGATCCCAGTGATGTTACTTCCTTGATGGCATGAGGTCAACCACCACCCTTTGCACCACATATGCCACCATTTCAGTCAGATCAACAACAATTTTTTCCAGATCAGTCTTTTTTAGGACAGGGCCGAGGGCGCAACCGTGGCAAGAGAAGGGGAGCACCCTCTTTACATTGGGGGGCGGACCCCCCATTCCCGAATACATGGAGCAGGAGAGGCCAACAGCAGGCGACCAACGTGGCAACGAAGGGGTCGATTTAGTTGTTAATCTTAGCTCTCGCACATTGACACCAGACAAGCACATGGTTCTAAACAAGGGGTTAGGATTTGTACCAACTCATACAGGAGACCCATTTAGGCTCAGGTGTGAACTTGAAAACTTTTTCAGAAAGATTCGCTTACACTTCTTTTTCAAACATAAAGAATGTGACACCAGTATACAAGAGATCGGGTTGACTAATTCAGTCACACATGATGTCATGGCATTTTTCGATTCTGGGGAGAATTACTATCACAACTTCTCCACGAGATACAGAATGGCCCTTAATAACCGGATGAAAGATGATTCTATCATTATTAAATCAGCGGACAAAGGGGGAGCCACCGTCCTGCAGGATCTAGAGATCAATCGATCAGAATGCCGCAGGCAATTAGATTACACTAAATTCTATTGTCGGCTTGATCTTGATCCTACCTCCAGACTATCTTTAGAAATCAAACAACTTGTAGAAGAGGCAGATGCTGAAGGTTGGATTACTCCAAACGAAGCGAGATTTTTGGTCACTAACCATCTTGTTATGCCTTATTTTTACTGCCTGCCGAAGATTCATAAAACCCAACGACCACCTCCGGGACGTCCCATCATCTCCGGCATTGGTTCATTGTTAGAACCATTACCCACCTTCGTTGATTTTTTCTTACGGCCATTAGTTGCAGATATGCCCACTTATCTAAAAGATATGGCGGACGTTCTCAGGATCCTACCAGAGATATATTTTGACACTACTACTGACCTACTGGTGAGCTTCGACGTGGAGTCGTTATACACGTGTATTCCCCAATAAGACACTCTCGACTCCATCAGAAGCCTGTTAGAGGCACGAGACCTGGAAAGTATCACTCCTGTAAGTTTCATCATGGAGTGTGCCAGGCTCGCCATGATGGAAAATTATTTTCGTTTTGAAGACCAGATCTTCCTACAAGTCTCAGGCACGTCGATGGGCAGTGTCTTTGCGCCCAGCCTCGCCAACCTCTATGTCCATCTGTTTGAACAAACCTATGTCCTCGACCACAGTAACCCTTTTTTTCCATCAGCTGGTACTGTGGAAGAGGTATATAGACGACATTTTGGTGGTTTGGCGAGGTTCTGCCTCTGAGATTCAGGCCTTCCATGCCTGGTTGAATCAACAAAACTCGTTTTTATCTTCAGGGGGGGAGGGGCTCCCACCTTGCGGGGGGGAGCGTGCACGGGTGGCAAAAATTAAAAAAAGTCCTCATTAACCCAAAAAAATTAATTGGAAGCTTTTAGAAGGGTATCTCACATTTTATACAGGTGTGCTACATCATTATAAACATTTTTCGTCTCCTTATGCATAGCGCTATTCACCGTGTTTTCTGGTTAGGAGATGAGTGATGTCGGTTTCCTTTCCTGGAACGTCAATGGCCTCCGCACCAAGTCCCGAGCTAGCAAGATTTTGCAATATTTAAAGGACTCGGATGCGCAGGTCATGGTGTTGCAGGAAACTCATCTTACACAATTTGAACTAGAGGCACTAATTAAGAAGAATAGATGGATTGATTTTTCGGTCTCTACCACTCAATCCTCTCATACAAGAGGTGTTGCTATCATCTTTAAAAGGGGAGTTAAAGCTAAATTAATATCACAGGTGGTAGATCCTTCGGGTAGATGGGCCATAGCCACTGTTCTTTTGGCTGGTTTTTCAGTCACAATAGTGGGCTATTATGGTCCAAACCAAGATGATCCCTCTTTATTGAAATCAATTTTCTTACAGTTGCTTTCTATCTCTGGATCTATAATTCTAGCCGGCGACTTTAATATTGTCCTGGACCCAATCCTGGACAAGTCCCCGAATAATAGATCCATGGTCTTGTCTAAAACTAGATCTTTCTTACTAGAGGCTATGAGACTGCATGGTTTTGTAGATGTCTGGCGACTTAGGTCGGGAAATCAACAGAGGGTTTCCTATAGGAATTTTAAATATCACCATAAGTCTAGGATCGACTATATACTAGTTACTCAAAGATTGGTTGATTCTGTCAAAATCATAGCATATATTCCATCGCATCTTTCAGACCACTCTGCGGTTAAATTGGTATTAGGTATTCGTAGTAAAAGAACCTCGACAACGTGGTCCTTTGACCGCTCTCTCCTTACTAAGGAAGAAGACATCCTGTACCTTAAGTCAGAGACCTATAATTTCTTTTTGTCTAATATTGGAACTGCTTCCAATAGTATTATCTGGGACTCGTTTAAGGCTATGTTAAGAGGGTTGATTGTGTCTAGAGTTGCCTTTCGGAGAAAAGGCTACAACGAATCGATCTCCTCTCTAGAATTAGAAATGACCCGTGTTCAACATGAGATTGACCTCAACAGTACAGCATCGAGATCTATTTTAGATCCTCTTCAGAATCAGCTGGTCGTCTTGAAGGGAAGCTTGGCATCGATTTTAAATCAAAGGATCCAACAGAGATGGGAGGCCAGTAAGCTGGCTCATTTTGAATATAGTGAAGGCGCTAGCAAACTACTGGCTTGGAAGACTAAAGTAGATCAGGCCCGGAACAATATTGCATCCATTAAACTAGGTAATATCAAGGTCTCTTCAGACGATGAGATCAGGAAGGCATTTAGAGAATTTTTCCAAGAAATATACCGAGAAGACAGTGTGGTTTCAGTTGAATCTGCTAAAGCCTGGCTGAATAAAATTACTCTGCCCTCTTTTTCTCTTGAACAATCCCAATACTTGGATAAACCAATTACAGAGAGTGAGGTAACATCCGCCATTAATAGATCTAAGAAGGGAAAGGCGTCGGGACCTGATGGCCTGCCAGCTGAGCTATATAAGATCTTGGACTCAGAGATCACTCCTTTTCTTACTATTCTCTTTAATCAAATACTCTCAGAAGGAATAGCCCCTCCATCATCTTGGGATAATGCCTCTATCACTCTCATCTTAAAATCGGGCAAGCCCAAGGAAGAGTGTGGGTCGTATAGACCAATTTCCATCTTGAACGTGGATTATAAATTATTCACCACAGTTCTATCTTCAAGACTGGCTGACATTGCACCTTCTGTCCTACATTCGGATCAAAAGGGGTTCTTGAAGAGTAGACAATTATACGAATTGACTTATGACCTCATCGGTGCCATAGATATTGCAACATCTTATAATCTTCCACTGGCGGCCCTTACATTGGATGCAACCAAGGCTTTCGACAGAGTCAATTGGGTGTACCTGTCGGAGGCCTTGGCCAGGTTTGGCGTCGGAGATCGCTTTCGTAGGGCAATTAGCCTCTTGTATAGCAATCCCTCTGCTGCCCTTTTGGTTAATGGCGAACTATCATGCCCTTTTTCAATTACTTGGGGAACCCGACAGGGGTGCCCGCTCTCCCCTTTACTTTTTGATTTCTATATCGAGCCTTTTGCTCATTATTTGAGAGAGGAGGTCTCTATTAAACCTTTTTGTTATCAAGGTTGGATGAGGAAAGTGGCACTACATGCCGACGATGTGCTTATTTTAACATCAGAAGCCGTTACGGCTTTTCCTGCCATCGTGAAACTGGCCCAAGCCTTCGGTCAGGTATCTGGCTATGAAATCAATACTGCCAAAACTGAAGTGCTTGTTTGGAATGATGTCATCCCTCCAACGTACCCTCATCCGGGCATCTCAATGAGATACCTAGGGCTGACCATAGTTAAAGACATTGACAAAATTGTCCGAATTAATCTGTCATCGGTATTTAAAGATTGCTGTAAGCTTCTCCAATCTTGGTCACATCTCCCCCTGTCTTTAATAGGTAGGGTCAATCTTGTCAAAATGTCTATTCTTCCGAAGGTTTCGTTTTTGTTTAATACTCTCCCTTTATATTTTGATCCAAAAACGCTAGCCAAATTCCAATCAAACATTTCTTCTTTTATCTGGAACAACCAGCTTCCACGGATCGCCTGGAAAAAATTAAGACGGCGACGTGATAAGGGGGGTTTGACAGCCCCTGATTGAAAATTTTATGCTTGGGCCTCTCAACTATCTCATTCACGTATGTTACTGAAGGGTCCCGCAGCTTTGGGGGTGGGTCTGATGTATACAGCTATGTTGGAGGGGGAAAAAATCGGCCATTTTGGTTTTCTTTTTAAATTTGGAAATCCTAAGTTTAAAAAAAAAAAAATTAAACTGAAGACTTTACAAGGTTTTGCTAGAACATGGGCTGAAATCACAAAGTGTATAAAAGTAAATTACTTCTCTGAGAAAACTCCACTGTGGGATTTTCCAGAAAATCCTCCCTGGCTGGATGACGCCTTAGCAATCCCTTTGAGAGAGGCAGGTCTGCTAGTATGGGGTGACCTTTTTTATGAGGGGGATCTTCTGTCGTGGGAATATCTGCAAGCTAAGGTTGGCTCTAACCTCTCCCGTTTCAAATACATACAGATCCACAGTTGGACAGCAGCCTATAAAATATCTTCGGCCAATAAGAACAAGTTAAAGCTTGGAGGTCACAGCTCTTTTATTATGGACTTATTAAACAGTGATCCAGAAATTTCTAAATGGTATAACTTTATTCTGGAGGAGTCAGATGGAGAGTTTATATTGCCAGACACCTTATGGGGTTCGGTTATGACGGATTTTGATCTGCAAATGCGTTGGAAGTCCTCTTTCGAGCTCTTGTGGAGTATTGTTAAGCCCTCCTGGCTGCGTAGAAATCACATCTTTACCTTATATAGGGCATATTATTCCCCCCTAAGACTTTCTAAATTTACACCTGGCCAGTCAGTGTCTTGTACTAAATGTGGGCTGATTGCTGCCTCGGATACGCACATGTTTTTTGAATGTCCTGTATTAACTACATTCTGGCAGGATATTAGTAATTCCCTCACAGAATCTCTAGGAAGACCGGTGATAATGGATCTGTCTCTAATAATATTTGGAGTCCTAGATGATGTACAATATCCACTTAGGTGTTTAATCTTTTACTCCGTCCTGCTTGCAAGGAGAGAGATCTGCAGGAAGTGGAAGGACCCTCTTCCTCCTTCGGTTAGGGATTGGCAAAACTCAGTATTGCAGACTTCACTCACTGACTTGGCCAGACCCGGTAATCATAATAAAAGAGCTTTCTGGCACTTATTTGCATCGCTTCAGGGATTAACTAGGGGTTTTTTTTTGTGGTTTTTTTTCCCCGAGTCCAATGATTGATTTCCCAGGGTGCTTTTCTGTACCTATGGAACAGCCGATATCCGGTTCATGCCCGGCCCCCCTTCTGGCTGTTAAAACCACTCCAAAGGTCGCCATATGTAGGCGTATCGACGACTGAGTGCCATTCTGGAATACGGTGGAAAGCTGAGGGATAGGTGGCACCGATTACAATTTTATCCCTTCCAGTTGTTTGGTTACACTGTGACAGCTCTCTTCCACTAACCCTTTTGGTACCTTGTCAACATGGAGGTTATGAGGACACAAAAAAAACAACTCGTTTTTATAATTTACTATCGAGTTTAGTAAGACCAAACTATCATTCCTTGATATTTCTATTTTTTCAGAGATTGGGAAACTACACTATGAATTTTTCAAAAAACCAATGGCCAGAAACTCCCTTTTGGCGTTCAACAGTTTTCATCCCAAAGCCCTACGCGAAAACCTTCCGGTGACTCAGTTTTTAATGATCCGTAGGAACCGCTCAACTATGAAACTGTTTGAGCAGCATGCAAAAGAATTATCATTACAACTGCAGGCACGTGATTATCCTAAACGTCTGGTACGACGAGCCTGGAAGAGTGCGTCCAATAGCAATCGGGATGCCCTATTAGAACATAGCATCACTAAACCAACGACAGACAGACTAACTTTTGTCACCACTTTTTACACCCTTTCCAATAAAGTAGAAAAGGTTGTGCGGAGGCATTGGAGGATCCTGAATGTTGCGACAGAGACTATTACTATGCTCCTGTTTTCATTTAGAAAAGTCCCAAGTCTGCGTGACAGTTTGATACACACACGACCCAAAAATCAGCTAACTAAAGACACCGACACTCTTTGGGACCTTCCACCAGTACGAGGCCGCTATCCTTGTGGCTCGTGCAGTGTGTGTCCACAGACTGCAAAGACTGA